>NW_026643187.1:0-4800000 GCF_028828465.1 Penicillium psychrosexuale
AAGCCCCAAAGCCCCAAAGCCCCAAAACCCCAAAAGCCCCAAAGCCCCCAAAGCCCCAAAACCCCAAAACCCCAAAGCCCCAAACCCCAAAGACCCTACCTACTATATCTATTATATATTTTTCTAACTAGATTATATATAGAAACTAGTCTCGTTTCCTTACTATATTAAGAGTATAATACCTAGGGAAAAGATATACTTCTAATATATTAATATAAATATAAAGGACTAGATTAAAATAGGAAGAGCTAGGTCTATCTTCTAAGGATTAGTTTTACTAGATAATAAAGACTATAGAAACTATACTATAATTTTACCTAGTATATAGCACTATCTTACTACTTAGTAGACTAATCTTTAGTAGTAGGCTACTATAGACCCTATTAGTAAAAAGGTTACTAATAGATTTATTTATTAGATTAATCTCTTAATATAGATAGTAGTAGATATTAAGAAGTACTAGATAGACTAGGTTAATTAAGTCTACTAAGTAGGGGATATATAACTATCCTTACCTACTCTTCTATATAGATTAATAGGGCTAATAACTATATAGAGATAGACTATTTTACTATAGTTTATATAAATCTAGGATAATTATTTAATATTAGATACTCCTAAATCTAGTTCCTAAGAAGACTTATCTATTACCTATAGGGAGCTAATAAATACTAAGAGGATACCCTCTAGTCTTACTAGCTAGTAGTATAGCTATATTCCCTTCCTTTTCCTAGCTACTATTTACTTCTATACTTAGTCTACTATCTTATAAGGATTAATAGTATAGACTAAGTAGAGTACTCTAGTAGTAATCTTAGAACTTAATATACTATTTAGAGAAAATAAAGTAGCTGCTATAATATATATCTAGGATTAGAGGGTAAGGGTATAGTAGGAATATATAAGGTTATTTAATATAATATAAGAGATAGAAGAGAAGGTTTTTAGGATAAATTCTTTCTTTCGGAGATATTATCTAGGTCTTCTACCTAAAGCAGGCGGCTATAATAATAATATAGATACTAAGTTTAAGGTTATTAATAAAGCGATATATTAACTAAGGGATAGTCAATTTCTTAGGAGGGGTAGTATATAGTAGGGAAAGTCGGGATACCTAGTTTAGTAGCCTTATCCCTTAGGTAGAGAAAACGAAAGCCTAGTTATTAAGTAGAGTCTTAGGGAGCAGATAGTCTAGAAGGAGTATTACCCCTAAAATAAAAAACGAGTTACGAGATATTTATATACTAGGAGATTATATACTATGGTATAGTCTATATGATCCCTATACTTACTAGCTGATCGTCCTAGATGGTTAGTATTATTATATCGTCCTCGTCTTGCCTATATGGCCAGGCTGCCCATCGTGCATTTCCCTCTTCAGTACCTATAATATACTTTATAGTAAGGGTATAAACTTATAATCTTAATATTAGATATTTAACTCTATACTTTACTACCTATAAAAGTTTTAAAATAATTAAGGCTAGGCTATAGTCTATACCTAGGGTAGATAATTCTTAGCTAACTATTCTACAGCCGCCCTATACTATATTATTATATTTTAGCTATTACTCTTTATTTCCTAATTATATATACTCCTACTAGGCTCTAGTTCTAGAAATTAGTAGGGACATTTATAATAGAGTTATATTAAAGTATATAAAATTAAAAATAAAATTAAGTAGGAATTATATATATATATACTCGGTACTAAGAGAAAGATTTAAAATGGTACCGGGCAAAGTAGATGCGCGCGGGAACCAACCATATCTACCAAATACCCGTATATCACCGTATATAAACTTGGTTGAGCCCTGAACGGCCCTCCCCCATAGGATAAGAAGGGTGCTTGCCATCTTGTGATCCCATGTGGTGGGGCACCTATATATATATACCACTGCAGTGAAGTCAGTTCCCATGAACTGACTTTGCTATGACCTTTTGGTCTAATGGGTAACTGTGCGGAGCAGTGGCCGTCGGATCTCATAAAGTCAGTTCATAACCGGGTCTTAGAGGGTTGTGGTTCGATTCCGGCGCGTGCGGAATTTATCCACCTATTATTATAATCATGCCTTTGGATTGATTATATAATAGCCTCTAATACTCAACCCGGACAAGGCCTACATTAAGCTGCTTCGAGTTCTGCCTCGCTCTTACGTGGGTCCCTTGGAGGGCGATATATATATACACGTGGCCTCTCTTACTAAGAAACCGGAGATAGCGATCTTCTGGCTTGGTTGACCGATTCCGGCCCGAGGATTGATAAGCACATTAACCTTAAAAATCGGGCAAAAATCCCAGGTGTGATTTGCATTTAGTAGGGGAGGATGTGATCCCATGTGGTGGGGCACCTATATATATATACCACTGCAGTGAAGTCAGTTCCCATGAACTGACTTTGCTATGACCTTTTGGTCTAATGGGTAACTGTGCGGAGCAGTGGCCGTCGGATCTCAATCTCAAGCTAGAAATGGATCTGAAAGCCAACTTTTGTCATTCCCCTTCGACGTCTCATAAATCAGATATACTCCTCAAGGATCAAGTTTATCAGGTTCATAGAGGTCCATCCAAAAAGAACCATCATGTGGCCTAAGTCTGCGATGAACATCCCCAGCCCTTTTCCAGCCAAAAAAGCCGGCCATTTCCCAATCTATGAGCCCCACAATCTTGTCATCATTAACGATAACGTTCGAATCAGTCAAGTCATTGTGCATGAAGCTCATGTCTGGATCGGTATTGTTATCCGAGAAAAGAATATCGCACTCGAGTGGTTGAATGCGACCATTGCTGCGAATGTTGGGGTCAGGCACTACGTAGGAGCGGAATTGGCATCTGTTGGTAGGCTTGATGGAATGCATTTGTCGTAGTATACCGCGTGCTTGATCTTTGAAAGACTCCATCTGGGCTTGCGAAAGATACGGCCATGCGACGGCTAACGAAACGCCGGGGAGTCTTTCCTGGATCAGAACCTGGCGGCCATTGATCTAAGGAAGTGTGAATAAACTAGGCGTGAATCAAGTGGCGACAACAAATACCTTTCCAGCAAAGTATATTTCGGGCACTTTAACCCCTTCCAAGGAGCTCTTCGCGATGGCAATCGCTTGGATTTCATTGGCATCGGCGTACGAGAAGTCAATATCCCCATGGGTGGTGCTCCGCTGCTTATGCAGATGGCTTGACTTGACGATGATGCTTCCAAGTGCAAAAACGTCGCGACCACCGTCATCGGCGGGATAAATTCTAGCGGTTTGGTCACAAAGGTCAATGACCGACGCCCAATAATTCAACGCTTCGTTGGACTGGGAATTGACATGCTGAAGGTTGATGCGGAAGTCATTTTGTTTGCAATGGTACCGTCCATAAAGCGGAATATCCGCATATGGGTCAGACGGTGGGATATCGTCTGGCTCTGTTGCATAGGGATTCATTGTTGAAGCAGATTGTGTAATCAACCTTGGTAAAAAAATAGAGAAGAGAGATATTAACAGGTTTTTTTCCGGTGAACTTTGGGTTACTCTTAAAAGATTGATGGATGCCGGCGATGGCCAGGATTTGCTTCAAGGGTCAGCTAGCTGCCAAGAGAAGGCGGTCAGCCATTGAATGGATGAGATGGATGAGATGGATGGTGACACTTGACTTCTGAGGCCCAAGCACGAGGGTACGGTTGGGTGCCCGGTTCAGGTAGGTTTATGTTTGATTTATTACTGGCCTATGACTAGTTACATAGCTGGCAGTAGCCTTAGGCAGATATACAAGAGTAACACCTATATAAAGGAGACCGTCTACATGACAATTCGGGCATTGCTCTCATTCTCTGAAATCTCAACTTTATCCCACTATCAACATGGCCAAGCGATGCTCTGTCTGCGACCAATGGATTAAAACAGGTGGTGGGGCCCACACCTGCCCGGGTGCACCTCCCAAACCTCCCTCCAATCCCAAGTCCAAGATGGACGATGAGCTTCTCGCTGTCTCGAACGGTCTTGAATCTAAAGGCACCTTGCTTGATTGTGCTGGTTTGGTCTAAAACCCAAAGCAAATTGTGAGTCACGGAGCCACTTCCATACTTGGTGCAATGCTTCTCAACGTTCCATATGCTAATAAGAATCAAGTATCGTTGGCAAAGAGCTTGGCTGCAAATTGAATACCAAGTCTTGTACCTTCTATAACAGCTTTTCTTTCTTTTTCTGTTGGTAAACATGCTCGCAGAGCGGAGAATCGATCCCGCGCTGAGGGTGGGGATGGATTTTACCTAATCGAAGCCAGAATCTACGTCAGCGATATAGTCATTCGAATCAAACTCGGTAGACTTGTGAGTCTAATTGAAGACAAGCACCATTGGACCTGTTCTTTTGCTGTAGTATATTACAGTGGAAGTTTATACCCCTAGGGGCAAAGCCCTATCCTTGCTTACTCTAGGAGGAAGTTACGACTGCCTGCGCAAATACTCCCCTCAAACAGGAAGGAACAACCAACGGTACAATCCTAAACGGGAAGGTACGAGTTCAGCAAGTGCCAATCGTGACAAGGATCTTACCATCTAAAACCTGCCGTAGTGCGCCCAGGCATATCCTTTACACTATCACATTTAGTATTAGAGGCGCATCCATGAGTTTACCTATTCATCCAGCAAAATATATCTAGACAAACACAATCACATACTTTCCAACTCCCCCTCTCCCATCAAAGACTACTTGACATGCCTTCCGAACTGCCTTGATATCCCTGAAGTCTGCCTTTGTTCCCACAATCGTCTTCAACTTTCCCGCTTCCACCCATTGCCGAATCGAATCCAGATCGATCGCATTTGGTTCCAGAAAGATAGATGAGTACGTTACTCCATAGCGAGATGCACGAGCCACTCGGATTCGATCCATCACGTTCAAGCCAATACGGATAGCGAATGGCACGGTTGCCTTGTCTTGCTTGTCTGGCGATCGTCGCATAACACTAGAGTTTTGGAGCACATCTCCCGAGGTGAGTATAGTCACTGTAACGATGGTTCCTTTAGGTCGTATAAGTGGCAGATACTCCATCGCACTTCCTGTGGTGTCGAAAATAAAATCGACGGATTGCGGAGGAATTACAGTCTTGGGATCCGACTTTTTATAGTCGATGACTGGTACAGTACATGTGAGCTCATCTTGCGGCTTGAGTCTGAAATGGAGTCTACTTACTTTCGTCCACAACTCCCTCGCCCAAGAGCTCCCGCACCTTGGGCACTTTGGCAGTGGAAACTGTGGTGATCACTTTGCCAGCTTTAAAGACATTCTTCGCTAGCTGACAGGCGAAAAGGCCCGTTCCACCCACTATGACAAGGTAAGCATCCAATAGTTAGTAGTAGAATTTGAGAAAAACCTACGCCCAGCAGGTATGAAAACGGTTTTTCCTTCGATATCGCCTTCATAACCACGAAGCGCCTGTAGTGACGTCATAGCCGCCAAGGGAATAGAGGCAGCGTCTTCCATTGAAAGACCCTGCGGTTTCAATGCGACAAATTCTTCAGTCGACCTTGCGAGCTGACTCCATGATCCTCGGTGACATTCAGGCAATCGAACAAAGACCTCGTCACCGGCCTTGAAGCGCGTCACCTGGGATCCGGTATTGACAACCGTGCCCGCACAGTCATACCCAATTTTGTACGGAAAACTTCACACATAAGTTAGATGGAGGATCAATCCGGGAACACAAGACTCTCACCTGTCCTTAAGGACCATTTTGGTTGCCCCAGAGGCTTTTTTGACATCTATCGGGTTGATACTCGCGGCATGGACTTTGATCAATATGTCGGTGGGGCGTTCCACGGCCAGGGCGGGAACTTCGCCCAGCTCATATTGATCGGGCGTAGTATGCTTTGGAATATTGATAGAAAGCATCTTGTCTACTGTAAGAGCAGCGGAAGCTACTCGATACCGAGCGAGACAGTCATTTTATTGTGAAGGTCGGGATTGATCTGTTCCATGGCCGAACTTCGATTTGACTCGGAGCTTCAATTCGCCCGACTGATGGAGAAGACGCCAAGAGCCCGTTGCCGTTTCCGGTTCAACGTCCGCTTTTTGCCGCGGCTACCCGGTTACTTGGCAAGAACCGCGTAGTCAGACCTTTTTCTTTTTCTTATTCATGTAGACCACAGCGAGGATTGATTAGAGACACCACCGCCTAATGTTGATAGGAGCCTCATATTTTTTACCAGATTGGTCCCCATATGTTGATAGCATCTGAATTAAACCGCGTATTAGCGAGTAATGAACACCCTTGTCGAAGGTTGCCCGGTCATTGGTAGGAAGGTATCTGACTTTTGATACTCGACGGCCATAGAAGCCATTTAAAAAACGTACCAGGAGGAGGTTCCAACCACCCTGCAACGGATTTCGACGATGGGCTAAGGAAGGCTCGACCACGGAATCAAACTGTGAAAGAGGGGAACCATGATGAATGGAAGCAACGAATGGGTTAGATAGAAAGGGAAATAATCAACAGCCATTTAACAAGGCCCAGGAATCGTTTCATCCGGTCGTAGACGTAGAAACTTGTTGCCACCATAGGAACCATTTTCACATAGCCAATGGTCATTCCAACGTAAAATCCCCTCAGTCCTCTCTCGAGGTAGATACGTTGGACTGTCTCTAAAATTCCAGACTGAGTACCAACAACACTTGCGACTTGTATTCGCCGTCGAAGAATATCGATTGGGTAGGAAATTGTTTGGGCAACTATCCCAGCGACTGCTCCGCAAAAAAGCTGGGCAACAGCAGTCAGTCGAGTTGATGATTTTGCTTCTAGAGTATAGGGTGCAAATGTAGATGAGAGAAGCAAGTCTCTTACTTGATCGTGGGCCAGGAATGACGTCCCGGCATACGGAAGTATGCCCAACATAATTGGGGCAATTCCTCAATAAAGATGTGACAACCTCCCGTTGCCTCGACCTTCAAAGTAAATTTTCCGAGAAATATCAAGCCAAGATGAAGGATTCGTATGCACTGTTTCGAAGGCAAGACGAGTACGCATCAACTCAAGAGGATATGTGACAAATGTGGATGTCGCACCGGCCATACTGCCGCATAAAAATCGACGGAACGGTGTTTCCTTCTCAGGGGTCATGATAACTGCCATTCGGAACTGTTCGTATGCAAGGAAGTTGATGCTGGCATAAGGAAAGACGCGGATCAAGCTTGCTGTGTGCCCTTTGAAAAGCGCAGATATACCATATTTCGTTTGAATGACTCTGGCAGCCTTAATCAAGCCCTTCCAGTGGGCCGAATACTGTACAAATTGAGAATGAGAGGTTTGGAAAAGTATCCTGACCCTGTCCAGTGGGCCACTACAGTTTTTGCCTGGATATCTCCCGTTAGTGATCCTTTGCTGGTATTAAAGGTAGTAAGGCTTACGGCACAACCCGCGATACCTCCGGCTAGGCCATTTCGTAAAATAATGTTCAATTTTCGGCTGTTCTCATTGACTTTCATTGTTTTCAAATCTTCCGGGACTGGTGCACTGACATGTGTGCCACTCATTTTTCTCTCGAGAACCAACTAGTGGCTTAGAATGACGCGAGAGGAGTAAATTCCTACCCATCGGCAGCATATGTTGTACACCATACAACAAACGCCGGATATTACACGGTGTTCGGTGGATATGTACCCCACCGGTGGGGTAATCCACTGATCGACCAGATGGTGCTCCATTCGGTGGGCAAGACGGAAAAGCCGAAGGCTAGTTTGATACATACCTCTGGATCTGCGCGATTCAAGGAGAGACCATAGCATTCGGCTTCTGCTTTCTATTATCTCTTATATCCGAGAGTCGATATGGATCTTTATTGGCATGCTGCTTATAGTAAAGGAATCAATTGCGCAGTGCTTCTCCTTTCCTCTTATTTCCTAACTCCAGAGCTTCGAAATATGTTGATGGGTGGTAAGTGGTCTTGTCTAGCTCGGAGTGAACGAAGTTCTATCCCACAATTCGTTCAGCACCTTATCCATCCAAAAAGAGGTTACAAAATCAAGATGGCGAACGCTGAAGTTGATTATAATGCTCTGGAGCAGCGCTCGCTTCACGAGAAGGGTTCATCGGAAGTCCAGAATACCGACCGAGGAAACCAATCGTCAGTCTCAAATGGCGATGAGGATGAGTGCCCTGTAGGCTTAAGATTGATATTTGTGGTGGTTGCTTTGATCTTGGCAATCTTCCTGACTTCATTGGATTTTGTGAGTGTCCGACGCTTGCAAGGAGCCCAGCAAGGTTAGTATTTGCTAACGAGAACCTTTATTATCCGCAGACAATTATTGCCACGGCGATTCCACGGATCACAGACGATTTTCATAGTCTTGGAGATGTGGCTTGGTATGGCTCGGCCTTCTTCTTGGTTACAGCTGGTTTTCAAACAGCTTGTAAGCTCCATCCATATAATTTTGCTGTACATCGCCCCGCTGATGGAAATGACTAGGGGTCAAGGCGTATGGCTTTTTCAGCCTGAAAATCACGTTCCTGCTAGCCATCTTCCTCTTCGAAGTTGGAAGTCTAATATGTGGTGTTGCACCTACATCGGTGGCACTAATAATTGGCCGCGCGATCGCTGGTCTGGGTGCCGCAGATGTGAACACTGGTTCGTTTACCCTGGCTGCGTTCTGCGCACCCCCGAAAAAAAGACCTATCTTCACTGGATTGATCGGTCTCTCGTATGGTGAGTTTTACAAATCTTTATGCAGACCATACGCGGGTGAGCTGACTAAAATTCATAGGAATTGCATCCGTCTTAGGGCCACTGCTTGGTGGTGCTTTTACGGAAAAGGCTTCATGGAGATGGTGTTTCTATATCAACCTGCCCGTGGGGGCTGTGTCCGCGCTCTTCATTGTCGTCTTTTTTTCGAAGCCCAGCTGCCTCCAAATGATAAATCCCACGATAATACTTCTTTGTGGTCTAAATTCCTTCAGATGGACCCCATCGGAACCTTTCTGATGCTGGCCTGTGTCACTTGTTATATCCTCGCGATGCAATATGGGGGTGAGAGTTATGCCTGGAACAGCTCGGTTGTTATAGGCTTGATTGTCGGATTCGTACTATTTCTAGCTGTTCTTTGTGGATGGGAGCTATACATGGGCGAGATGGCCATGTCTTGCCCTCGTTTAGTAAAACGGCATGTAGTGTCTTCGGCTGTCGGCTTCTTCTTTTTCGGCTCATACATTGTGGTCATCTACTACCTGCCTGTCTACTTTCAGAGTATTGATGGCGTGTCTGCTATCAGTTCAGGTGTTCATAACTTGCCTTTCATCATCTCGGTGTCCATTTTCACGGTTCTTAGTGGCGTCTTTATCTCCATGACTGGCTATCCCGCACCATTCATAATCTCAGCAGCTGTAGTCAACACGATCGGATGCGGTCTTATTTATACATTCAGCATTGGTACCAGCGCAGGTAAATGGATTGGATATCAAATTCTAGCCGGCGTTGGCAACGGATTTTGTGTCCAAGTCCCGATGATTATGGCGCAGGGAAACAGCGATGCATGTGATATGGCGGCCACAACTGCTATTCTGATGTGTAAGCTTGATCACTCCCGTCTGCATTTGACTCAGCATGCTCATCTGATCCTGATAATATATTTAGGTTTCCAAACTATTGGTGGTGCCTTTATGCAATCCGGTGCCCAAGCCGCGTTTGCAAATCGGCTACTCATCGAACTTCCTCACACTGCTCCGAATGTCGACCCTACGGCCGTAGTAGCTACGGGAGGTACAGAGTTACAATCCTTTGGCTCAAGCCTCCATGGAGTCCGTCTTGCTTACATGGACGGAATTAAAGTGACATTTGCATTCGCGTGTGCTTCAATGGGGGTGGCCTTCATTCTTGCTCTGTTTTCTCGGCGGGCAAGAATTGGGAGTGAACCAGCCAATAACGCCATGGTGCCTGCCGCCTAGATTGAAGAAGGCAGTATCATCAATCGCATGAGATTCTGGTGCTTAGAAATAATTTCCATCGGGCTCTATCATATGGTTGAAAGACGTTGCATATACCTATTACAAACTTGAGTGTCCAACTTCAGTCCATTTGTAGAGGGAGAGGAGAACAAGCGCATCAAAAGCGAAGATGAAGGGAAAATAGATCTATACTAGCTTAACAAAATTAACCCATCTTATTGGCCCTCCAAATAGCATGGGTGCCCCAAAGCATGATCCATTTCCCTTCAAAGTGTACAGTCATTTGAGTACTACCACTGACTGGTGCAAAGACGCGACAGGTCCGACGGGACGATTTTATACCTTGCACGATAGTATCCGAGTCTTTTCCTCTTATTCGACTACTCAGTGGGGTGTGAGACTGGAGGCCCATAATATCCTCAACCAGCAGACTGTGGAAGCGGATGTCGACCTTTTCCGCTAGGTATTCCATGGATTTGTCGAGAAGCCCGCAGTTCGAGTTTCTTATCCCGGCTCTTAAAAAGGGAGCAAATATTGTAATTTGTCATCAACCATGGTGTTATCCCCGACCCCGGAACTGTCCCCTGGATGGAATATCAAGCATCAGGTGCATGGATCTCTTGGGCCAAGCGGTTAACAATACTGGTGAGAGGTCCGTGGGTGACTGGACGGATTTCTTCAAAGCATTCTTGGTTCAAATTTCTGAACTCCTGCAAGCGCCAAAGAGCACAATGTGGGTTGTGAAAGCTGAGATCAGTCATGGCACCGGTACAACCTCAGATTGCTCAATGAGCATTCACTACCAAGGTGTTCCAAAGATTTGAATCTTATATATTACTACACCCGTTGCTGCGTATAGTATTTGGTCGCCGCATGCCGATCGCAATTTAATTTTCCCCTTCGTGCTATTCTCTTCCGGCTTGAAGGTTGTAAATTTCTCGAAGGAAAAATTATTTCAAGCTGGCAACTCTTCGAGCTATGTACATATATTAGTTGACATGCTGCAAATTGAATATAATCGACTCATTCTCTCAAACCATCCGCGTAATTCTTTAATACCTCGGCAATGATTCCGCACAGTTCGGATGCAGTACTGTTCTTGAAGACTACACACCAGGCATAAAGTAGTTGTATGGAACATGGTTTTGACACGAGCAGTGGATCTAGATCTATCTCTACCAGTGTTTCTTGAGTTGCTTTCAGAATTTCATTATCCTCTGAAGATAGGTCTGACCTGGCGCGAATAGACTGTCGCCGAATCCAGAAACTGTGAAAAAAACCTTCGGGGTATTAGTTATCGGTCATACGAATAATTAAGAGACAGTACAATTGCATGATAGAGAGCAAAGAAGGACTGAAAAGGAAATACCCACAGCATTCTAAAGAATAAATATTAAAAAGTAACTTGGAGTACCATCCTGAAATCGATGCTGACTGGGACATTCCCATCTTGACTGAGGTCTGTAAGGCTTCAATAGCACACCAAGCAGCTCTTGTACATGTGCTTGAGCCTGATATTCCAACTTTAACGTCGTTCAAGCTGGAAGAGACGGTTTGCACGTTTCGGGTCGCAAGAGCTGATCCGAGGGGCCTGAAGTTTCCACACAGTAGAACATGAGCTTGACGATACAGGGAAAGCGCATTCGCTAGAATCACCCCGCCGGGGTATCTTGGAGAGCAATGGAAGTCCGGGCTCTGCTCGGCGCACATACGCCACCTAGCCAGAGCTTGTTCAAGTCATTGCGTTAGTGCCTGGGTCTGATCTAAAAGCGAACAAATCCTGGTAGAGATTTGCCAGTGGTTAACGATGCCATGCGAAGTCAAATAAGACGCAAAAATGCTCAGTCGAAGCGAGGGTGCCCACTGAGAGGAGAAAAGATTGGCCATTGCGACTGAGAAGCGAATCGGCGGTTTGAAACTGGACTTTCTAGTCTCGGACCACGCCTATAGGGATATGCTCATCCGTTCAGATTCCTCGCATGGCAGAAAACAATCACTTATATCAATATTCCAAGAGCAGTTAACTGTTTGGAAGGTGACGCCTAGCGCACCCAGATAGACGTATATCGAGCAAATTGTTCTGCCAAGTGACGTTAGATATGTACAGATTGTCCAAAATAAGATGATTCCACATACCGCACAGTTGTCTCAAAGTCAATCCACTTCTGCCATCGTCGCAAAAGATCAACGTCTCCTCCGTCTGACTCTGGTGCGTAGGGGGGAAGCTTTCTGTATTGAATGCCCTGACAAGTCGGAACATTGATTAGTAGCTTTACTGGAGTAGATCCTCCGAGGAGTGACAGTGACAAAATACTGCATAAGGACACCCTCTAAACAAAGGATTTCTCTACTTGTCACACTTACCTCGATCAGAAGAGAGGCTAATGACGCTGCTTCTTGGAAGGTCCGGAAATCTCCACTCTTCGTACCGTTTGCCATAACTAGAAGAAGATACTGCAGTACCCATAGCTGTTCATCTGTGATAGTGAGCTGGCTCAGTTGAACTTCTTTTGAGTCAGGGAGCATGCTTCATAAATGGGTTTGCCTTGCGTACATATTTGATTGTATAGGCTTTAGACATGCGATGAAGCGAAGCAGCGGTTAGCTCATCGTCGTAGTAGCTGGTGCCGATGGATGCCATGGCAAAAATCATACATGGGGGAGCTAGGTCTGCCTTCCAGGTTGGCGTATGGATACATGGTATGTATATGAGGAAGCACTCGGCGAATGTGTTAAGTAATCTTTCTAATGTGAAGCGACTCGGAAATGTGAAACTGATGACAACTTCGGTCTGCAGGAATATTTAAGCACTGTGGGCTGGGAGATCCAGTACGGGCATCGGTCTGCGGCTTACCGATGTAGGTGTATGGAATGCGGAAGCTAATTCACGCCACCTGTGCTCCGAGATGGCAAAAGAGCCTTTCCATGCTGGTGAATCTATTACCTGCGGTCGTGATTTCGTGGCAGCATGATGCTTTGGGGGAGAAGCAAAGCTATTCAATGCCAAGTCGGATTGCGAGTTTTCTTGCGCTCTCTCGGTCGGGTTTTTATACATATCAGACTCGAAAGATAGCGGAAAGTCGAGAGCTGAGATCCAAGAGTCTATGGTCGGGCTATTGATTTCCGACATGTTAGTTGGGTCGAAGGCGGGAAGCCACCCTGTAGCTGTTGAGGGCTCAACTGCATTTTGTGCCGTCACCGATAAGATCGTGGGACTGGATGTCTGCATGAATATTGATTGCATGGACTTCGACGGATCATTATTGACTTCCTGACTATGTTTTTGGGTTCCCATGTGGTTCCGTGAATGGTGCCTTTTCAAGACATCTTGCCGAATGAAGCTTGCATTGCAAGGGGTACATCTGAACGGGCGCTCATTGCGATCTGGAAAACATTTGGTTAATATCTCGGGCACCGAACGGTTTGACGGACCTAGGAGAGCGCTCGTATCTGCAAAGGTGTTCCCGCCGAGCGAATGTACAACCACAGTAGGAGCATTGTTTTCCACGGCGCGTAACGTCAGGTCCCGTAGTATCACTCATTCTCGTTTATTGACATGAAATTAGAATTGCCCCTAACATCTCTCATTCCCAGATTTCCGTCTTCCTAGTCTTCAAAATCATGACACTTGAAAGGATAAAATACCTCACTATTGGGTGACAGGAATGACTTCTGTACTGACAGGGGCGAAAATGCCAAAAGTACGTCTCGTCCTCATAGAAAGAAGGATGGCCCCGCTTGGTTTTCTCCCTTCGCGGATGTGTAAGCGGCGTAAGCCAATAAGATCGGACAGATTAAATTAATGCCTAAGGTATAAGGCACTGAGGTCACATGCTATCTTTATTCCTACCGCTTCTAGCTTCCTGCATTCCCGTTGGTCACTTTCTGCCTGATATTATCATTGGTCTATCTCCTCACCGCTCACGGGTAATTCTGCCAGTCCCATCAAAATTCTTGGACCAACATAGAGTGGTGGAAGCTTGTACTTGAACAAAAGTTTTAAGAATGTGCACGTATACAATCTACACTGAAAATAGGAGTGATCAACCAAGGTAGGCACTGTGTAAGATAGATGATGATCTAGCTACTAAATGGCTTCATGTGGACGAAGACACAAATATCGTCTCGTTTGCAAATCAGGAGCAGCATGTTCTACAAGATAAGCAAAGAGAGATATGCCAACAGTATGCCTGTAAGACGGATAAGGGAAAAATAAGTTGTAAATAAGAGAGGCAGCGGGTGAAGAAACGAAAGAAGTCTGTCTGCCAAACTGCGTGGGAAATAGCGAACGCCCAAATGCATCATGGGTCATTCATAATGAACATAGATTCTATAATACATCATCAGGCTGATACCAGATATTCAAGCCGGCATTATCAAGATCCCGCTAATCTAGCAGGTGGTGATGTAAAGACCGAGACTAGAAAGGTTGTTAACTGATATCCAAGGAGAAATATAGGGAAAGGGAACATACGGAGAGGGGTTGTAGTCTTCGAAGAAGTTAAGGTCGGTGCTTCCAGAGTTCTTCATCTCGAAAGCGACAGTCTGGCCGCCAGGACAAGAGAAGGTAGAGATGACGTATGAGTTACCGGGGGAAACGGTTATGTCGCCGAGGTCCTGGGACACAGAAGGCAGGTTGTTAAAGGTAGTAGACTCGTCGACAGCGGAAGAGAGCTTAGCGAAGTCGATCTTCCCGTCACCGCTAAAGCTATAAGACGAAGTCTCGAGGTCCTGGAGCTCGGGGAAAAGGAATACCAGGCTGCAAGTTTTACCGGAGTCGGACGAGGGAATGTCGAAGTTGAACGCGCTCGAGATGGTGGAGCTCACGGTACCATTGTAGGAAGTACCAGGCGCAGTGTCAGGCGAGGAGGAGTCAACAGGGACAATCAGGTGGGGGTATTCGTAGCTGCCGGTGGTAAGAGTAGTGGGGCAAGAGCTGCTAGAGGATCCAGTCGCTGTAGTAGAAGATGCAGAACTGGTGGGGACAGATCCACTGTTAGAATCGCTGGGCTGTGAGCCACCACCAGCACTAGATGGAGAAGGAACAGAGCCCGTGGGAGCAGGGGCGGTAGAGCCAGAGCCAGAGCCTGGGGTGGATGAGACAGAAGAGAAGGTTGACGGAGCGCTGGAAGATCCGACAGAAGAGGGAACAGCGCTAGCAGATGACGACGAGCTGCCAGAACCAGAGCCCGAGTTTGAACAGGAGTCGGCAGTCAACTCCACGTTCACACAACCGGTGACATCGGACTTGTTGGGGGTAGTGTAGACGTTCAGACCACCGTTCTGGCCTGTGGCACAGGCAACAAAGTCCTTGCTACCGTTGTACTGGAGCTCACCCTGGGAGCTAAGAGAGAAGCCAGGAGTGGGGGAAGCACCCTCGTCACACTGGAACTGAGTAGTAGGGGCTATTCACTAGTCAGACATGCTTTAGGTGATATAAGTTGAGATAGTCACTTACGGGTGAGAATGCAGCCACGGCCGTTTGAGTCAGTGATAGCACCTGTAGAATCGATGCAGTATTGAGCGGGCGACAGGCTGCTGTCTCCAATGCGGTTCTGGCCATCACTTAGCTGGCCAAGTTCGCCGGAGGCACCACCGGAAGAGGTGAGGTGAAAGCAGCAGCTGTCACTACGGCTAACGAGGGCGTTGGTGCTGGCAGCAAAGGCAGCGATGGTGATGAAGTTCTTCATCATGATTGCTCTTCAGCGAATGTGGAAGGGTTGGTGATAACGAATGAACACGGTGAATGTCCTTGAGAGAATTAATTCAAAAATCTTCGAATCTGATATCGACCGCGAGAGTTACAGCAGAGATCAATCTAGAAGACTCAGTTCGTGGAAGGCGCATCTTTATAGTATGCGGTGGATTAGAGATCTAGAATTATGAATCAAGGAAATACATGCTCTAGCAGGCGGCGAAACTCCCCGAGGCAAAAACAAACAAAAAATAGAAACGGCGTGCTGTCAGGCAACCTGGCACCATGTGAGTGAGACCCGGTGGACCGATGCTCTGGGATCGAGCATTGCAGGTCCGAACCAGCCGGAGCGAGATGTGGTAGTGACATAGTAGGCGCTGTCTTAACCAGATATCCATTTCATTAAATTGTGGAGTAAAGGACCATGCTTGATAGTCCACTTACAACCCAAGCTTGGACATGGACAACGTCCAGTGACACAGGCTGTGGACCCTTTCTCAAGGTCCATTTGAACCTGCTATCCACGGTGCAGTTGAAGGTGGCAAAACACCTTTTCCATGGATCGTTCGTGGTTGCATTCTCCGAAAGGCTCAGATTGTTCTACCTCCGGATGGAACGGATGAAGTTATATATCTTCGGTAAGAGACTGCGGGACTTTGTACAATTGATCGAATGCAATTATTACCAGGTGGGCGGCAGTACATGGCGAGAACCGGGTACTTCGATACTGTCCTCTAGCTTTGGACAAAAATAGCTAAGCATAAACTCGGGTATGCTTGCTATACTGCCCACTTCCAGCCAACAGAAAGGAAATCGCTACATAAAGGGCTAAAAGGACTAGACCATGTCAGTGACAATGGCCGATTCCCCGAAAAGTCCCTGTCTCTGGATAAAATTAGAATAAGATATTGAGAGTTGCTACAGTGGACTGGTGGAACTGGGACTTATGCATCATATGTAATTGGACATGGACAAGTGTATGACCTCAAGACGAAATTCAACAACAAAGAAGAAGAAACAAGACTGGATGCGAAGCGGTTTTTACCAAGTGGAGCCCGTCTTAACCAACAATAGTCGCGGCTCTCTTTGTTCCTTGTCCGTTCCTTGTTCACCTTGTTCGCCACCACCAATCATAGTTAGTTTCTACCTTGTGGGAGTTACAAAGTACATTGTTTGGCTTTTGTTGTTCGCTTTGTTTTGTGTACGTAATAGTTCATGCCCCACGATGTGTGTCTTTTTTTAGATCTAGTCCTTAGACTGACGATCAAACATCGCTCTCGATCGATCACAAACATCCCCACTAGATTGTTTTAGACCAAATGATATCAATTAGAATTCGGACAAATTATTTGATATGCATATTGGGTGGTTAGCAAACCCTTCCCAATGCTCTCATAAAACCCTTATTATATTGCTTAGTGTTCAAATATGGATTCCCTGGCTGTTGGTCATTCTAACTTGAGCCATGTCGATCGCACTATGGCGATCGTACTATGGACGCGACGAGTTGAGTCAATTGGGGAGTGGGGCTCCATATAATGACATACATCTTTACATAAAATTGACACGTCGTGCGTCATACGATGGTGATGTCAATTTCAAACTCCATACCCCGTATGTTGTACTCTGTACATCTAGGTATACCCACATCCACCCCTTTCGACTCCACAAAGACAATCCGATCGCACTATACCGTCAAAGACAACTACTTCTTTCCAACCGCAGCTGTGATCAAGGCAGGAGAAGCTTCAACGCACTATAATGATGCTATTGACTGATGGAAGATGTTGCCAAAGATTTCTCATACATCCCAGCCATATCACAACTTCTGCTTTCTATGGATATTCATACCTCCGTGGACATGCTCACACAGGTCCTTTTTGACATCGCTGCCCAGCCCGGCCTGGTCAGAGCTCTGCGGGAGGAGATAATAACTGTGACTCGGGACAGTTAAATCAAGGAAATTCAACGACTGAAGGCTGTCACAATTAGGAAGACCCATCATACATTTCCGTTTTTTCAAATATTGACTGATCCTAGCCCCAATGCCCCCGTCTTACCACTACCGACGTTGAGTTATCAGACGCAGTTTCTATCCCCAAAGACTCCACCATCTTGATCTCCGCGGATAAGCATGTGGGACGAATGTAATTATGAAACCCGGAGAAGTTCGATGATTATCGTTTTCTCAAGATGCGTGATGTTCCCGGCCAACAGACTGTTGCTAAAATTGTTGCACCTTCTCCGATTCACTTGGGCTGGGGCTTTGGGTAGCATGCCTGTCCTGGAAGATTATTTGCAGCCAACGAGACACGCAACTATGTGACCGGACGATTATGGGCAGCGGGTGGAATAGTACAGGCTTTGGAAACAATTTATGGTGTTTATCTTGGCCTTTACATTACTCAGGAGCCTGTCGCTGAAACTCTTTGGGGTGCGATCCTGCATAAGATCGATTCCAAGGGCTTCTTCAAGATGAGCACTAGTGCCGGCGCACATATTCTCCAGATCACACAAGATGAATAACCGATTGACTTGGGTAATGGTGCTATTATGCATGTTTCATGAAAGAGGTTACGGGAATGGGCGCCGTAGATGTAGAAAGATGGGGCTGCTATGAACATGTTATGCCTAGCTTCTCAAGGGTCAACCATTCTAATTCACCTATGAGAAAAATGTCAAGGAAAGTAGAGAATGTCCAGAGTCACGAATCTATATTTAATTACATTTTATTCCGTGTTTGAAACATATTGATAGCTGGTTTTCTAACTGCAACTATTATAATCCAATGTCAATCAGACAGCCGAGAAAATTCGAAATAAATTTACCGCTCTTTCTGTCACTCTTCATTGTTGATGGGTACATCCAAGCAAGGCATAGCTGTTCAAGAATGTACGAGTTGACTCCGTCGATATCAAAACATCCCGATCGAGGAATGCCGAACATGGTCTACCCACATTATTGGAGGAACAATAATAATAGCCGGTGAATTTGCCGAGCATTTGCAACTTCTTGGCTTATTGGCGCTTGTATTGTAGCAGCATATAGCTAATCAAGATATCCCTCGTTCGTGTTTTTATTTTCCAATGTCCGATCATTGTCGACAATATGCACTTATATAATACCTTGCTCAGCGGCCTAGCTATCCTTCCGGTGGCTCTAGCTTCCTGGCCTTTCTTCTACCGCACCGAAGAGATATCGACAACCTTCTATCACAATGACCAGCCCAATGTGAAAGTCGAGACCATCTTTCAATTTCCCAACAATGGCTCATGGATTGATAATATGGTTGTCCGATCAGACGGCAATCTTCTGTTGACGCGTCTGGACACCCCCGAAGTTTGGAATTTCGACACCACAACCGGAAACGCGACCCTCGCCTACTCGTTCCCCAATGTCACCAGCTGCTTCGGAATCAGTGAAATTGAGGACGATGTCTTCGCAGTTGTTGTGGGCAATTTCTCTCCCAAGACCTTCCAACCAGGCCCAGGCTCGTTCTCGGTTCATAAATTGGATTTTACCAAGATCAATGGTGAGGATAACGAGCGCGCACCGAAATTGCCAATGGCCTCGGAAATCATCGCGATGCCAGAGGCTGAGGCCCTAAATGGCATGGCCACTTTCTCACAGGGGTCAAATTTGGTTCTCATTGCCGACAGCCCCAAGGGAGTAATATGGAAGGTCGATACCAAGACAGGAGACTATTCTGTCGCACTGAATGATACCACAATGGCACCGGCGGAGGGTCAGGCTCTTCCTCTGGGTGTCAATGCTCTGACAATACTTGGTGACTATGTGTACTATACCGGTACAACACGAATGGTATATTGCAGAGTCAAGGTAGACAAAGATGTCAAACCCATCGGAGATTTTGAGGTCATTGCTAGTGGATTCCTTCCAGATAACGTTGAGATGACCGAGGATGGCATTGCGTATATTCCGACAGCTCCGCAGAACTCTGTTGTGCGTCTCACGCCTTCGGGGCAGATCACCCTCGTCACGGGTGGGCAAGTATCTACGCAACTAGCAGGTCCAAGCTCAGCTCGATTGAGCAAAGACCGACAAGTACTCTATGTTGGCACCAATGGTGGCCAAATTGCGCCGGTTTTGGGCTCATTCATCGAGCCCGCAAAGATTGTCAAGATCTCATTCGAAAAATAGGGAAAGCCTGATGCATCTAGGGACGCTTGGAATAACCATTGTGGACATTCGAAGTTGACGAACGAAAATTGATGGGAATATTGGGTTTCTCGGCCAGCTTGTTGTATAATTCGATTTATGAAGCATTCTATTCTTGAACACACGTGTCTCTCTCCGTCATCGTTCACATTCCAGATTGTGTGAGCAAAGTAATGAGTGCCTGCGAAGGTATCAGCTTTGTCTCTGCCATATGGTCGAAAGTGAGATAGTATCCTCACTCAATTGTATCAACCCAATGTTGTGGATCTTCGCACGACTTAACTCACGATCTCGAGCAAGCGATGTAAAGCCGGCCTGTATGTAACGGCATAATCTCCACCGTATATCCTGTAATGAGAGCGACTCCTGTGATCAGCTATGCCCCGAAGTTGGGCTACTTTGACCCAGCTGAGCTCGTGAGTGACTTTGGTCTAGTTCATTGGGAACTGATCAGGAGTATAGACGAAGATTGCGAAGTTGTTTCCCAAGCCAAAACCTATAATCGTGATACATGCCTTTCATACCAGGGAGCTGATTTCGTCCATGTGGAGTTGGCCAAATCGAATGGCCTTGATAGGCATATGGTCAACTTGGAGAGTGACGGTGGAAGGTGGCAAACTGCGCCAAACCGATGGTTAGTTATGGTGGTGTGCAACGCAATGTAGCAGTGGACGAAGAAGCTCACGATAGTAAGAACCGTGTTGACCTGACTCTGGTGATGTGCTTGTACCTCAAACGACTGAAATTCCACCACGCTCTCTCGGTCTGAGGTTCCGGACAGTGGACACCTGAGGTAGCCAGGAAATTATTAGCTAAGCAGTGCCAACCAATGACGTCATATTGTGATGTCTCCCCACGCAGAGTAACAGCATGTTGCAGCCTTACAGGACCAGTTTCTGTTCTGTCATACACTCGAATTTCCAATATCAAAATGCCTGGACACTTCGGTCAAAAGGTCCTCAATACCTTAGGTCTCAACGACCATGGCAATCAACAAAACTCCTCGGCCGTCCATCTTCCAGGCAGACTGGCTGTGAACAACGACGAGCACGGATTGTCCTCACCTCCTAATAATGGCACATACCCTCGTCTCTGCAGGCTCTCAGATGGCACCATCCTCTCGTCCTTTACCCGATTCCCCGATGGACAACGCTCACTTCGCGTCGCGAAAAGTACCGATAACGGCCGCACGTTCGAGGACTTCTCCGAGGTAACCAGGGGTGCCGGCGACGTGGATAACATGTTCTTGTGTGAGGTGGCGCCGGGGACAATACTAGCGGCCTTTCGCAATCACGACAAGGGTCCAAATGGCCCCACGTACTTCCGCATCACCGTCTGCCGGTCTACGGACGGAGGTCGGGTCTGGAAATTTGCTTCGCAGGCAGCTGAGAAGCGCCCTCCCTTGGGTATTTGGGAACCATTCATGCGCGTCGGACGCCAAGGTGAAGTGCAGCTTTATTTCTCGCAGGAATTTGCACATAACAACCAATGTACCATGCTAGTCGTCTCGCGGGATCAAGGAAGTACCTGGACTCAACCGACCTGTCTGCATGGTGACAAAGATCCTCTTCGCGATGGAATGTGCGGCATTGCACGAACTTTCGATAACGGTCGCGAGGCTCTTGTCATGGTATTCGAGACCACCCGGTACGGACCTTTCAGTGTTGAAGCGCTTATATCATACGATGACGGTGCCACCTGGGGTTGGCGCCATGAAGTTTTCCGCCCACGACCGGGTCATAATGCAGGCTCTCCTCAAATTGCCTCTTTTGCTGATGGATCCATGGCTACTATATTCATGACAGATGAAGATTCCAAGCACGTGGAATGGGTGAAGAATGCCTCTATCAAAGTCGTATTTGCTGGCCAGCCAGTTGATGGGCGGGTTCAATGGAGCTTGCCAACTCTTGTCTCTCCGGCCTCCAGCTTCTGGCCTGGAATCATGACATTGGATCACCACAACGTGCTAGCCACTTATGACCGTGGTGGACCCCTTGCCAAGACTATCACCTGGCACCCCGCGTAAACATTTGATATCGGAGGTACCTTCTATCTAGCGAGAGTCTGCGACTGGGTTCTAGGGTTTTCATACACATTCTTTGTTGTCTAAGTGGGTGGCTTGTCCTTCGCGTGCTTTGCTGGGCAATCTCCGTATTCCCCACACATTCCCAGTGGACTTGATAGTCCCAGGACATGCATGGATGGATAGTTGAATATTATTCCATCTCTTATCAAAGAGCACACTTGTACTCCGCAGTCCACTCAACAATAATACGCTGTAGCATCCATATGATGACCTCTCTTTCAAGTCAGCTTTTTCGCTGCCCACCTGGCAGTCAATATCCGAGATCGGCCTCACCCTGACTCGCGTGTTTCACATCGGATGCCGGGCCTTGGAGGTGGCGTTCGGTTTTCGGCGGATATAAACTATCCCGGTGGCTCGGGATTAACCGCATGGGGAAATTGATCTCGGAGTTAATCTGATAATCTGATCGGATTACAAAAAGGGCCAGTACTATTTATGTATAAAGGTTCTTCTGGGTAACGTTGGATGTTCCCAAAACTTCATCTTTCGAAATGTCGACCCCATTACGGAATATTATTGTTGTTGGCGGCTCGTTCGTCGGGCGTGTGGGTTCATTCTGCTGTACAAGATGGAATTCAACTAATGGTCAATACAGATGACAGCTCAGGAGCTAGCATCCATTGTGCCTTCAACACATCGGGTAAGCTATCACTGAGATCTACCTTCGAAGACGAAACTAATGTTTTGTGCAGGTCCTCTTGACTGAGCCTCATAGCCATTTCCACCACCTTTTCACCTTTGTAAGTTGACTTCGGTACCAGTGAACGTTCATTCCACTAAGCCTTCGCAACTAACATGCCCCATAGCCTCGGTTTGCGATTGTTCCGGGTCAGGAACACAAAGCATTCATTCCGTACAGTGGTATCTTCAAGGCGTCGCCCAATCCCTCCAACCATGGCGTAGTCCAGGCTCGCGTTCTATCGGTCAAGCCCAATCATATTGAGTTAGACCGTGAATGGCATGGCTCAAAAGAACTTCCTTTTGACTACGTCGTTCTTGCGACAGGCACCCGTCTCTCCAAGCCTGCGGCTATGGACGATGATGATAAGGCATCGTCAGTCGAGTATCTACAAAAGCATCAAGCTAGCGTTAAGAGATCCAAGTCGATTTTGATTGTCGGTGGCGGTGCTGTCGGTGTTCAAATGGCGACCGATCTGAAAGAATATTATCCAGACAAGGAAGTGACCGTGGTTCAATCTAGGCCACAGGTGATGCCGAACTTCCACTCTGGGCTCCATCACCTTATTAAGAGACGATTTGATGAGTTAGGGATCCGACTCATCACTGGCTCTCGAGTCATTGTTCCACCGAGTGGATTTCCCAACGATGGTAGTACCTTCGATGTCCATCTCACAAACGGTAACACCGAGTCCACGCAATTCGTCATCCTAGCCACCGGACAAACCCCAAATAACCAGCTGGCGGCAGACTTGAAGTCTTCTCGCCCGGACGGCGAGTCGGTCATCAATCCAGAGAATGGATTTATTCGCGTTAGACCCACTATGCAGTTCTTGGATGAGGAATGTTCGAATATGTTTGCTGTGGGTGATATTGCAGATACCGGTGCCCAAAAGGCCGCTCGTCCAGGCTCAATACAGGCAGCAGTTGTCACGAAGAACATACTGGCTTTAATTGAAGGACGCGCTGCCGAGAACACTTTTGTTAAGGGACCTGGGGCCATTCATTTGACACTCGGCATGGTAAGTCAATCAACCCTTTATGGAGCGAGATTTGAATAGGCTGACTGTTGTTTTCCAGAAACATAATGTCATTTTCCGCAATCCCGATACTGTGGATGGTCAGACAGAGCCCTGGATCAAGCCAAAGGATGAGTAAGTTCCTTTAATTCCTTATGTCACGCCAGGAGAAGCTAATATATTTACCAGTGGCCGAGAGGATCTGAATGTGGAAGCTATGTGGGAGAGACTGGGTATCTCGGTTGAGAATCCTCGTGAATATCACCTATAATCAATCACGAGGAGTGAAAGAAAGGGAAAGTAATGCCACAGAGAGGTCTACAAACTGCATAGGGCAACAGCGAGCACGTCAGAAACTATCATATATTATTCACATCCAGTAACCCTGTCGTGCGAAGACGACCCGAGTTTCCCGTGGATCGTGTCAATATGAAGAAATTGGAATTGTGGAAGATCGCAACATTCTGATTAATTGTTTCTCTGGCAGGCAGCTTGCCGTTCAGTTTTCTGTGTTGCCAGTCTCTTTGTATGCCTGCAGAGATGCTTCTTCTGGTTTCTGGCGGATGGGATCTGTATAGAGAGATTATAATCATTCCCTTAGTATATTGCTATCACGGACAATGCAAATCGTCGGGCCAGCCTAGTTGTTTATTATCAGACAGCATAGGTTGATTCTTCGCAGACCATTTGCAGTGTGCCGTTATTTGAAAATCCGGACTAAATAATTTTAAAATCGCACATTTAACACACGGCGATGGAAATATCTATGGTAGAACGACTTCAATTCACTAGAATTGTACTATCTGGACTTGGGTTTGGGTGGGGAAATTCACCCACCTGATAGCAATGGGTTCAGCTTTGGTGTTTCATAAAATATATATAACCAGGCAAGTCAAGTTGATTCTCGGATAAGTAGACTGCAAGGAGACCTGCCGGGCTCGTGACTGGTTGGGAATCCATAGTTGTTCTGCTACGTCTGAGGGCGAATGAGAAACTATTAACGTGAGATCCAGGTTGATTTCTGCTTCGTGCCTTGAATATTCGTGCCCCAGGAACGTGCTAAGAATTTCCAATCTGGACATCGGGAAGGAGCTATGTCCGATGATGCGGCTTTGTTCCTGATCTGCACCAGCCTTGTATCCACAGTGCGGAAGAAGAAGAATGGAGCTTATAGGTGGGTCTACTGCATCCCCTTGATCCGTCTTGATCCAAGTGGACGTGCGAGCAGCGGCCAAGGAAGAAGGGGCGGGGACCTTGGCAATTCAGCCCACGCGGGTAAAGATTCCGTGCCTATACTCCTTCTCATTTGCGGGTCGGGTGGAATAGGGTAATAGTGGCGTCTACCTTGTCCGAAATTCACTGCTATCTTTAGTCCGATAGATAGAAAAGGTCGGACCATCGTGCACCTGGGCCGTGTGTTCTAGTGGGTCACTCCGAGTTCTGCGCATTTTCCAAATCCGTGCAAGATCCTCAGAAAACCCCATATGATGTCGCTTGAAGGAACGACATGATCTGCGTTGGAGTAAGAGTAAGCCTAGAGGGATCGGAAGATAAATAGTCGCCGATGGTAATTGCTGGTGTATATCGGTTTCCGTATTGAGTGTGTTGTATGCATTATCACTGGCATACCTAGAGAGCAGGTCTTCACAACCTCTGGGAGGAAGATCAATTGTGTTTGCTAGTGCGTCGAGGCATTGCCGGGATGCACCTGTGACCTTGCCAGACCTCTTTGCCCTGTTTGTGATCCTTTGTGCTTTAAGGCCTTTGTTCCTTTATGTCTATGAAGTTATTTAGAGACCTTCACGGCAGTGATTAGATCGCCATTAGGAATCTATATTCTGTTGATCACTTCTCATTTACTCAGCCATAGAGTAAATACAGTCTACATCCATCATTTACTTCATTGTACTCCGTATGGCTTTGCTGGATCACTTGGCACCTCTCATCAAGTCTTTCTTCAGAAACAAGGATCGGCACCGTCGGTCTACAGTGGGGGATGTGAGGCAGGTGGGTTTCATAGGCTCGGACATTCTCCGCGTTTAAGTGACCGCTGTCCCTTAACGGCGGGCTACGGTGGGCGATGTGGCGGGGGCCTTATAATCGCCGACCCACTCCAGCCCACGTGGTGTAGGACGAAGTGATATCTCCTTCGCTTGTGTTTGGAAAAAGGGTGACGGCCAACGATTAGGCTATTATATTCTACAAGGCGAGGCGGTGTTTTCCATAATAAATTGAGAAAGATTGTATGATTCAGTATGAACATGACTTAGATGACTTTGGTTCACATCATCTTCAAGAGAACGAGAAATTCAGACTCGAGTTTTCCATGCTCCTCCACCACTCAATTGTAATCACAGTCACAGACATTTTCTACTGTGAACAAGAGGTAACAACTCATGCCCTGTAATTGATGGTCACGTGGCAACTATCGCAGTTTCCCGTGCCAAAACTGCCAATCCTCAAGTCACAGCTGTCCATAATGGTAGTCATGGTATTCACGATGTCTTGGCCTGAGATAGGTTGGTCTCCGCTGCCGTTGGTCGCGTACTTCACGTAGCAGTTGCCTTTGCTGAACTCGGTACCGTCGGTGTATGTCGCCGAAGTATCGATGGCATTCTTCGCATTAATGCAGTTCTGAGGAATGAGGGCAATGCCTGCCGCACCGGAGCCCTCGCAGCTGCGTGAATTGTCAGTAATTGGTGGGCTTGAAGTTATAGAATGTCCACTCACTTGTTGTTGTATGCTACAACGTGAACCCCCATAGCGACGAAGGTCGCCAAGATCTTTGAAGCGTGCATGTTGACGAAGGATTTTGTTGTTGGGAGAGATGTGAAGGTTGTCGAGTGTTCAGGAGGTGAAACGATTTTGACTAGTAAACCATAGGATTCAATGGATCGGCCCATGCTTTATACCCGATAGTTACTGCGGCCTCCTATGTCACTTTTCAAAACGATGGCCGCAATCTTTCGAGTTAGAAGGTATGCCGAATGGATCAGCATCCTTGTCTACTGACTATCTCTGAGCAAGTGTTATTGACCCATTCGATAAACACACGTGTTTCTCTCGTCAATCTACCTTGCTAATGAGTGGAGACAGACGGAGTATATTTACCATCCGTGATATATGGTAGTCTGTTTCTATCGTTTGAAGTCTGCGGGATAGACGGTTACATTCGCCACTCCAGGCTACGTGGATGTCTACTCACCAAGCCACTGCGTCACCTTTACCCGATTAGGAAACTGCCCTTAGGAAGCTCAAGGTATGACATACGTATTGCGGATAGCAGGAATGACCCACTATGGCCTTGAGGGATCCTATATTCTTATAGATGTGGTATAAAAAGTTGCCATTTCTCCGACCTTTACTTAACTTCAACCCACAAGTGTCAAT
The DNA here is from genome assembly GCF_028828465.1 of Penicillium psychrosexuale. Classification (NCBI taxonomy): domain Eukaryota; kingdom Fungi; phylum Ascomycota; class Eurotiomycetes; order Eurotiales; family Aspergillaceae; genus Penicillium; species Penicillium psychrosexuale. The sequence continues at coordinate 26,966 of NW_026643187.1, forward strand.
CGCAAAATCCATCTTACCATCTTACCATCTCTTCCACATCCGTGAAAATGCAGCTCTGGGCTTATCTCCTTCCCGTGGCCACCATTGGTCAAGTAGCCATGGCCTACAGCAGCAAGTAAGTATTACGTCTACCGCACCTATCTGAGACTGCTGGTTTCTAACAATCTTCAGCTGTGAGGGGTCTTTCGTCCTTGACGCGGACCTAGTTTCCATTGACAAGGACTGCGCAAAAGCCATCTCCAATATCGACACATCGGCAACATACAACGATGGCAGTCAGTTCAGTGAGGGCCACTGTTATCTGGTCTATGCTACAAATGGCAGTGGTGATCAGCCTGTTAGCGGACAGACGATTCATGACGTTGCCCAGAGCATTCTTGATGGCTGCGCAAAGAAGCACGGGAGCTATGGAACTGGAAACTGCGATGCCTGTCATGTCACTGTCAATTACCGATCCTGAGAATGTATATAGTACTTCAGAGAGATTGACGCGAGATTTCCGTTATCTGTTCTCTTTATTGGCAAAGACGTTAAATCAGAGCTCGAAATGCACGGTATACACTTGAAATTGGAAGTGACAATTTGGTTTAACCCCTGCGCGAGTCCCCGTGCGCGTAGCAAACTGTTGTTGACTTAAATCACCGGTCTAGCGATATTGTAAGCAAGATATCTGCATGAAGTTGGCTTTGGGATGGGTCAATGGCTCACAGATGACTTTAATCAAGTAATTAGGTGGAACTTTTGTTATAACAAGTGTTTCTAGAAAGCAACTTGATTTCTGCAAGATTTTTCAGATGGGTTGGGTTTGCGTTTTGTTCTATACACAATATATCTCGTTTGAGCGCTGTTGGCAAAGAAGAAACACTCCAGAATGGTCAAATTACATTGAATAAGCTCAATTTCCCCGAACTACATTTCAGATTACACAATATCATCAGCAGTGCTTGATTCCGCGGAGCTCTGGCAAGTTGACTGGAGTTCCTCGTTCTCGGGCTTTTCCTCATCTAGATGATTCTAATGAGACCGATCACAGTATTTTGGAAGAACAAAGGAGCGCTATCCGAGTCTCGATGAAATTGCCCATTGATAAACTCCCCAACGTCTAGATTATTTCCAGCTGCACTGCAAAGATGCTTCTCTTGGTTCAGAACTCGGATGAAAATGAGTCAATGTAATCGGCCTTCCTCGGAGATCATACTGAAGTTTGAACACATAGCATGAGATAAGGAAAGTGCGGCATTGTATAGTGAAGGATATCAGTTCTCACTGTTACGCTTCGATGTGAAGGGGAACCCACCTGCTGGGTGGCATTCTTGATTTCATAATTCAATCTGTCTCCCGAGGTCCTTCGGACAGCCCTAAGCCGGATTTTGAGACGGTGTAGTATTAAGACAGATCGGCGAGCTTTGCCACGTCCGCGTGGAGGGCTAATGGAGTCATTGCCTCTTCACGCTTCAATCTTCGTTCTGAATAAATTACTGGAGATCAGCAAACAATTCCACTTCGACAGAGAAACCAATGAGCATGATCAAGTTTCGTGGGGGCCATTTTGTTTCTACGTCATTGCTCATAGATCTCTCCACTCTAGAGTAGCTTCTACTCTAGCAAGTAGTCTGTAATGACGATATATTCCGTATTAGGAAACTCCTACGGCTGAACTTACTAGAAATATTCGCAAATTAGGACTCCTTAAAATATGCACATGTCGAATTTGCCACTCAGGGGTCTTTCCTGAGATATTTAAAATGTGATGTGGGGGACTGGTAGAGCCAAGTTTCCCTTCAAAAAGACGAACAGTTGTTATTGAAATAGACGTTACCCACCGGCCAGCCTGCAGCTTTTCCTCCAACTCTGTTGTTCAAACCTTTCTTGTTCCGCAAACCCCATTTTCTCGAGCTTTCGACGATGCAACTTATTGCCTACCTGATCGGAGCCGTGGCTCCTGCAATGTTGGCTATGGCTTACAATGATAAGTAAGTTTACGTCCTCTTGTCCCTATTATTTCTCTAGATTTGGCTCTTTCGTTCGGAATGTTAATGAGTCTTTAGTTGCGACGGATCTTTGATTCCAGCGAACAAAGACGATTGTCTCAAGGCCATTTCAAATGTTGACACGTCGGCAACATACAACGACGGTAGTCAATTTAGCGAAGGCGAATGCTACCTGGTCTACGCTACAAACGGTAGTGGTGATCAACCCGTCAGCGGACAGAAGATCCATGATGTTGCTCAGGCCATTGTCGACAATTGTGACATGCAACATGGAAGCTTTGGAACCGAAAACTGCAATTCGTGCCATGTGACTGTGAATTACCGCTCTTGAGGGATGGATATGAATTGACTACTTTGGTGATATGTAACATGCTATACTGTTGATGGGAAGTGGTTGGGCTGAATATGCAAATGAATGATATATCGAGAACTTGATTACTTTCCAGGTTATGGTTAGTAGTTTCTTTAGAGATGTTGTTCTAAAATTCATCCGAAGTTTGTAGAAGTCTAAGCATTTCGCACTCCCGATTTCTTCACGGCTGATGGCCCCCTTCGAGGCTATTCCACGGGCGCTTGGTCCCTCGACGACAACTACTCCAAACCGCTGTCATATCTTGAACCTCTGTTGGCACATACAAGACCTGTATACGTGGTGGACCGCAATTCCTACCGCAGTATTCGGGAGCGGAGATGAAATTAGACATTCGATCAAAGGCAGGATAACAGCTATATGGTCAAGTGCTGCCGTAGCCTAGGTATCTATGACAAGGGCATTGATGTATTTCTGGCATTCTGTCAGTATTAACGAGAGCGGAGGGGAACGGGACGTGTTCCGCCTTCGAGAAACATAGTAAAAGGAATCAAGCCACTCTTTGGGATTGATTATTCTCATCGTCTGTAGAGCGTGATCTCATCAAATCCCATCTCAATTCGAAGGCCCTGGCCGTTGATTTCCGGTCCTCTGGGCTCCACAAGGGTCGGGTCGAAGAATCCGGACATCCAGAGTGGCCCCGATTCTTGTCTGGCACCTAAAATGGGTTATCGAGATGTCGGCAAAACACCGAGGTCATATAACCGAAGAAGCCGAGCCCCGCCCCGTATCCGAGTACAGGCTCACTCCAATGAAGAGCATTGACTGGAAGAGCAATGGTGACAATGTGCCATTTTGATGGTTACTTTGCAGATCTACCTGATCAAGAGTTGGAAAACATGGATGGAGCCAGTCAAAATAAGCTTGAAGTAACGTATCACAGATAGCAGGCGACAAGAATACGAGGGCCTTTTGCTTCTCAATATTTGCTTGGAATGCCCCGAGGCTAAGGTTATATCAAGTTCGCGACCAACAAACGTCGGCAGCTTAGGGGCTGCCACCTCGAGTACGTGATAAAGACTGTCAAGTCGCTAATCTTGAAGCTTAGGGTTACGACGAGTGCAGACATATTGATATATCATTGGCGCTCATGGGGGATATGGGCGGTTTGGGTGAACAACATCGCCTGCTAGCAATAGAGAACTCGTATGGCCTCATTTGCCAATCAGAAGCATCAAATTATCTGTGTGAATTATTGGGCTCTTATAATATTTGTTGTATATAGGATCAATCTGATAGACCCAGCTCCGCTAGAATGGCTTCATTGTGCTCTCCAACCCGTGGAACCGAACCCATCTGAGCGCCATATCCACCCTTTTCGGCGGGATTGGTTGATCCAGGAGGCAAAAGAGCCGGGATGGCTCCATGGGAGTTTTAACCTTGGTCCACCGCTCTCGTGCTTGAAGCTGAGCGTGGTCCCAAACATTTTTCATGTCGTTGACACTAGCATTGGCGATTGACGCTTCGTCCAACCGAGCGATTGTTTCCTCTGCTGTAAACTTCGAGAACACGTCGTGGATGATAGATTTGAGCTCATCCCGATTTCGAGTTCGTTGTGAATTGCTCGAAAATCTAGGACCGATGGCTAAATTTGGTTGTGAGAGGACGCGGTTGCAGAAACTAACCCATTCCCGCTCATTCTGAACGCCCAACATGACCGACTGGCCATCACCAGCTCCGAACGGTCCATAAGGGTAGATAGCCGCATGCGAGGCACCTGCTGGCAGCGGTCCTGGAACATTGTCGTATGCGTAGTACATAGGGAATCCCATCCATTCTACCATACTCTCTAGCATGGAGATGTCAAGATGGCAACCCTGGCCATCTTTACCACGCTGCAGTAGCGCCGAGAGAATGTTGCTGTAGGCGTACATTCCCGCGGAAATATCGGCGATAGAGATACCAACCTTCACCGGCTCTTTTCCAGTGCCCGTGACGGATAGCATTCCAGCCTCACTCTGAATAAGAAGGTCGTAGGCTTTCTTGTCACGATATGGACCATCTTGCCCATATCCCGATATATCGCACACGATCAAACCAGGGTATTTCTCTTTTAATGCCTCGTGAGAAAGCCCCAGTCGCGCACTAGCACCGGGAGCCAAGTTCTGAACGAGAACGTCAGCCTTGTCGAGGAGCTTCATCAGGACTGCATGGTCCTTGGAGCATTTGAAGTCCAGAGCCAAACTCTCCTTAGAGCGATTGGTCCATACAAAATGCGACGCTAGGCCATTGACTCGCGTGTCATAATGTCGTGCAAAGTCTCCAACACCTGGTCGTTCAACCTTGATGACTCGAGCTCCAAGATCGGCAAGTTGTCGCGAGCAAAAGGGCGCAGCAATAGCTTGCTCGAGGCTAACCACTGTAACTCCAGCAAGAGGCAGAGGCCTAGAGGGCGGGTTGGAATAATGACGCGATATGGATGTGATTTTCTTGCATGTTGAACTACACCGGACAGGGCTTGTGATCGAGAAGTGAGAGGAATGCTTTCATTGTGGGCTGGTATTAGAGCCTGTCGTTGCAATGCCAGCTAGTTGTCTTGTGCATTTAGAAGATTGATGCGAGGTCGAATTCCCGAATGCGTAACTCCGTACTCCGTACTAGTCGGCGCGGAGATACCTCGGTCAGATTGCCGGGAGTCGGCTGTCGGCTATGGCCAAGTGAACTGTGATTGGATATTATTGGGTGGCAGTATCTTAGTCATCCACCCTCACAGTCTTGAAAGATTTCAAGGTCCCTTGTATGTTGGTTGTATCTTTTAACTTGCCTATCATATTCAAAGCCCAAAAATCAGCCTATAGATTAATTAATAATACTCTACTACATACTAATTAAATGAATAAAAGAAGTTAGTACGGAGTACATGGTTCGTGAAGGCGGTGGTAGGGGCGGTAAGGTAGTAAGTATCCAATGAGAGAGTCATGAACCAGTGGCCTACTCATCGCCCGAATGTCGAACACGAACTCTGAACTCCTATGTTGTACAACTCTCAAAAGGAAAATCTCCCCTTTTTCCGCCAAGCTCCGATTCTGGTAAACTCCAAGCACTCCGAAACCCACGCGAGGCGCCCAATGCACCAATGCACACGGGAAAATTCGTACTTCGTACGGAGTACCCCGTCGGTGCAAGTTAAGTGCCAGGGACTCCCCTGGACAACCTCGTATTCTCGCAATGTGTCTCCTTTTCGCCTCATACCCATACGATAAATGTCATAACACACCGGATCAGATGAGAACCGATGGTTGGTGTTCCCCGCAGCAAAGGCTGCCTGGCATGTCTCCAACGGCGGGTTAAAGTAGGAAATCCCCAGTGGTAGGCTATTTTCTTTTTGCGGTAACACTCTAATTCCGTGTCCAGTGTGATGAACCCCAGCCGAGATGTCAATCATGCGAGAGAAGAGGGAACCCATGTCCTGGCTACATCAGGAACCGGAAATTCTACCATTTCTCTGCATCAAGCAGTCATCACCAGCTCTCAAGAACCACTTTCCCCCGGGCACAATATTTAACATCAAATATGGCGCTGGTCACTGCAGAAGAAGCGCAGCAATGCGCCACGATTCCCCGTGCGTCTATGGATGAGGCTCTGATGCCAGGATTGGTTTCGAAGGCGCTAGACCGGCAATACAGGAAGGGCTTTTGTGATTTCGTGGATGCTATATTTCCGAACATTTATTACAGCTACAGCACTCACGTGGAACTACCTTGGTTCGAGATCGCTCAGTACGACCGTGGCGCACGAATTGCAATGGAATGGAGGTTTCGCAGCCTTGGGAGCTTGCAGCTAGGCATAGTAAACGGCGATCAACGACAGATTCTTGCCAGTCGAGAAATATATGGCCGTGGACTGCGCTATCTTGTTCAAGCCATCAAGAATCCTGCTACAGTTGGCACGGATGACACCCCGGCTTTCTTGCCAAGACCAAAGCTCTAGTCGCCTCCTCCCGAACTACTAATGCGGAGAGAGACGATTTAATGAGTGCAATCAACAACAGCCGGAGATGCTGGGTGATGTGGAAATCCAAATAATGGCTGGTGTGAGGGCTGATCACGAAGGGAATAAGAAAAAGTGTGAGGCTTTCTTTGGACTGATTCCGCGTTCTACCAAGAATGCATCGGTGAGATCCACTTTCGAGGGTGTTCATTCGGCCATTGCACTTCTCCGACAGTTGTCGGTTGTACTAGTGTCCGATCGCACTTGACAAAAAACAGTAACACCGTGGTTAAAACTCAGTCCGTATAAGAATGAGTGGAAGGTCATCAAAAGCGCTACCATTGCACGCATTTTCCCCGCTCGGAATTATGACTAAACGCCCAAGTGGCATTCAGGTGGCATTCCGAGGTCTAAGCGCCGCATCTGGCCCTTTGTGCGATTGACTCGCAAATGGTCCAGTTTATCCCGAAAGATCGACGGACTGAAAGCGACCGCACTGTCTTGAGAAACTGGGCAGTTATGGGGATGCGGTCATGTGCGACGATGCATCCCAAGATCATGACGGGAAATGACATTATCGCAGCCCACATGAGGGGCTGGGTCCCATTGTTACAAAGCAATCTGGAGAGAAGGAAATCAATGAATGTTCGACGTTGGGAATGCTGGGGATGTTTCAAATCCGGCGATCACCGGATCAAGAGAGGTTATGACATCGCAGTGAAGTAATAATAATGCATTACAAGCCATTATCATTCTGTTCAATTGCTCTACTAGATCGGATTCTATTCTCCGATTATTATATTGATTGCGTAGCCTTTTCTCCAGCCTCGTTTCATACAAATTATGTATGTGTAAGCTAAAAAAAAGCATCGTGATAATGTGACCATAACGACGAGATCGTCCTGAAACATTCTTTCCCAGCACTGCCCCGTAGAACCATGTGAGATCCAGATTGCACAAAGCACAGGGTGTCATTGATTGTTCCTGGAGGAAGAATGCTGGGGCGGTCCTGTCACATTTTCGAAACCGGCGATCATCCCCGGGGAAGGTAAGTTGTCGTACAATGGGGAATACTTGCATATGTACGAAGTATATACTCCATACATGTGATTGATGTACAGTCTGCCCTCGTCAGCTCATGTCTCCCTAATGTATGATTGCTCGAAAACGCAACACAACACGGGTACCTGGAATCTTTGCGGGTACTTGGGGCATCTCAAGATTCCAGCCCCCGGTGCTTGCGTGGCCCCTGTAGTGTTCATCCATTCGGATTGGTCACAACACATGCTAAGCATTCTGCTGGACGCCATTAGAAGCTTGGCTAGCCATTGGGAGTGCTTCCGGTGGACCATTAACGTCATACGAAATTGGATTGTAGCGAGTCGCCTACAAGTGCCGATCAGAATCGGCCCAATCATCGTCTTAACCAATCCTCCACAGGTGTCGCCACAGCTTGCGTGATCTCGATTTTTGATGTTTCGAGAAGCAATCTATTCTTAGTTTACCAACGTCTGCAAATGACAAGAGCGACCGAGGGGTATATATATAGAGGATCAAATTCGCCGCCTAGCTGGTTACCGCATTGCTAGACTTACCACACTAGGTTCACCATACTACTTTGATATACGTTGTGGACAAAATCAATTCTCACAATCAAAATTCATCTCATTCATTCCCTGTCATGCCGTCCTCATTGGCTTCTAGCGAGCGCTCTGGCTCGGTCAAGTCGCACCACAGCCCCAAGACTTCTCTTCAGAGCAAGGCCGATCCTAACATGGCCCTACATGAATCAGAACCTAGTGTGTATTCCCGCCAAAATAGTCCATCTTACTATAGGGCACCCACTGACAGGAAGTAGCCGCTGTGAACCTCCAACCCGGATCTCGGGATACATTCTCGCTCCGAAGCATCCAGCATAAGGACCGGGAAGGAAAGCTCATCAGTAAGTCACCGAGTACAATTATGTTCGATTAGGACTGCATTCTAACCTGGTGATAGCCGATCCCGATCTCTCCAACCCAACACGCAGCCGACTCGAGCGCCCGCTCGACACAATTCGATCGTTCGATGCAGCCATCGATGCACATCGCAAACAGCAACGAATATAAAGGAGGGATCAGGACCAAGTAATTACACCAGGACGAAACGAAGGAACGCTTCTTAATGCCAATCTCAATTCGAACACGAGGTGTCGATGTATAATTAATGTGTATAATGGAGTCACATGGAGATATCGAAATTCGAGTTAACTATTCTTTCATCTGTAACGGGTTTTGGAAAATGAGCGGAAATGTAGTCTCTGGCCATTTATTGCGACATGTAAATTCTGTTTTCAAACCATAAACCCATGAAGACTGCCCAGAAACATCTATGACAATTGCCGGCGTAGGCCTTTTAGTCCACTAGGATTCTTTACAATTTCCAAAACATGATTACTACTGAGGGGAATCTATACAAATATATATTGGAGGGAGTGGGTGCTGTGAGATCCCCACAAAATCCAGTCATGTATGTTGTATAAGAATTTCCACACATGCCCATTCGCAAAGGGTATTGTGCAACTCTCGACCGGAGTTTGCCCTTGTGAACTTATATCGAACGAAGTCGGTCGGCTATTGGAAGCTGGCATACATTGCAAGCATGGCCGAAGGAGCGTAGAATCGGAGAAAAGCCGACTTGATCTACATGGTCGATCTTTTCTAGACTACGTTGGCCCGAAGTATACAGCAATTCCTAAAGATACCCATCGTGGATTGTAACTAAGATATTCTTAACTTGTTATTTCCCACATGAGCCCTCATAACCCTGAATCTTTGCGACAGTCTACTTACGCATATGAAAGGGAAGAATGACATGCATAAATACTTGTGCATAGATGAATCGGCCATACAGAGAAATCATCTCCGAGGTGATTCAAGATCTTGGACAGTTTTCTTTGGCCAATAATATCATTATCTCCTAGGGCCAAGCAATGCTGTAAACAGACTATAGCTTCAATCTACCTAGCGCCGAATTAAATTAGATCTTTTGAGGACAGAAAAAGGAGAAAGCCACCCAATGTCGGCGCTATACCAAGAAGCCCCACCACGCACCGCGTCAGCTGAATTTTTTTTACCGTTTTTTCACTTCAACTAGTGAGGGAATAACTGTTACTTTAAGATTACTTTTGATGGCTGCCTATTTCGATGGGGAAATGCATACGTGGTAGTGTCTTTGTTTGCAGATCGACAAAGAACTGCCAAAGCCAAGTCCAGTTAAGTACGTGGAGCCTATCCATCTCTCTATTATTATTCGCTCGGACTACATGAACCGATTCGCTCTCGAGCCCTAATAATGTTATTTTTGAGAGATTATCTCCGGGAAAACTGCCATGGCGCCAGTGGCCTAAACCTATTGAACGATGGCTTCAAAGCACTTGACCATATTGGGCATGTTAGCTTGGCTATACGCGTCCTTTTCGTGGTTTTAGAAAGAGCAAATAGAATTGGACTATCTGACACTATTAATCTTACTATTAATGGATTTGAAGCCATGGATTCCCCCCGTCTTTGACCTTGCTCTCCCATTTCACCAGTCATTATTCACTCGTTTGATTCCTTGATTCTCTCTCTATCTTTTCCAATCCAATTATTCCAACTACATACATTCGCTATAAACCTTTGCGGCATCAGCTCCGCAAGACCATTCTTCACCATGAAATTCTCCTTGGTGGCACTGGCAACCCTGGCTGGGGTTGCTGTTGCTGATTTGGATCCCATCATCATCAAGGTACTGTCTTTATACATGTTACATGTATTCAAACTGTGGTGTACTAAGACTGTCAATAGGGCTCCAAGTTCTTCTATTCTAGCAATGACACTCAGTTGTAAGTCCGAATGTATCGATGTATCTCAAATTCGGTGACTGACAAGAACAGCTTTATGCGTGGAGTCGCCTATCAACGTAGGTCGTTTATGCAGTCACCTCAACATCTCGACTAACCTGTTTGCAGAGGAAAGTACGAGTAGCAGCGGCTACACTGACCCTCTAGCCGATGCCACCGCGTGTGCGCGTGATGTTCCCATCATGGCTGAACTCCGCACCAATGTTATCCGTACCTATGCCATCAACGCCTCTGCTGACCATTCGGCGTGTATGAAACTCTTGTCCGAGGCTGGTATTTACGTGATCTCCGATCTGTCAGACCCCGATCTATCGATCGATCGAAACGATCCTTCGTGGACAACCGATCTCTTTGCCCGATACACTAGTGTTGTTGATGAACTGGCCCAGTACAACAACACTATTGGTTTCTTTGCTGGAAATGAGGTTTCCAACACCATTGCTACTTCCGACGCCAGCGCTTTTGTCAAGGCCGCTGTTCGTGACACCAAGAAGTACATCAAGGAGAAGGGCTACCGATCTATGGGTGTTGGATATGCTACCGCCGATGTGTCCGACATCCGTGCGAACATGGCCGACTATTTCGACTGTGGAGATTCCGAGGACAGCATTGACTTCTGGGGATACAACATCTACTCGTGGTGCGGTAATTCGACCTACGCGAAATCTAAATACCAGGCTCGTACCGAAGAGTTCGCCAACTACTCCGTCCCTGTCTTCTTCGCCGAGTATGGTTGCAACGAGGTCACGCCCCGCGAGTTCACCGAGGTGAAGGCCCTCTATGGCGATACCATGGCTGAGGTCTGGTCTGGTGGTATTGTGTACATGTACTTCCAGGAGGCTAACAACTACGGTAAGGAAATGATTCCTTTCCCACATATATGTGCGGGTAACTAATCAGACTTTTAGGTCTGGTCTCTGTCGTCGATAGCACCAGTATCAAGACCATGTCCGACTTCAAATACTATTCCAGTCAGATCGCCAACGCCAACCCCACTGGTGTCAACAAGGCCTCCTACACTCCCACCAATACCGCCCTGCAAAGCTGCCCTACCGTCGGAGCCAGTTGGGACGCCAAATCTTCCCCTCTGCCCCCTGCCGCCGATTCCCAGCTGTGCGAGTGCATGTACGATGCCTCCGCGTGCGTTGTCGCCGGATCCCTCGCCTCGACGAAGTACGCCAACCTCTTCAGCACCGTCTGCGGCTACACCGACTGCAGCGGATTGACAGCCAATGCTACCACCGGCGAGTACGGTGCTTATAGCATGTGTTCAACCAAGCAGCAGCTTGCCTTTGCCTTGAACAAGTACTACGTTGAGCAAGACCGTGCTGCCGATGCTTGCAGCTTCTCCGGGTCCGCAACCGTCAAGGCCTCTACCAAGGCCACTGGCACTTGCTCTACACAGATAAAAGAGGCTGGAACCGCTGGAACCGGAACTGTTACTACCGAAAACACTGCAACTGCCGACTCTAGCTCTGCTTCCTCGACAGCCTCGTCGACCACTTCTAGCAGCGGCGCCATCAGGGTGCACCACAGCTCATCCTTTGGCTCTTTCCAGGTGGCTGCTTACATTGCCACTGCACTCCTGGCGGGTGTTGGAATGATCGCTCTGTAATTCAGTCGATCTTGACTCTTGTATTTCTTCGCATTTGGACCGTGTGTCTGTTATTTCTTTTTATTCCGACATCTTTGATCATGAAGCTCAAAGCAATTCATGTTCGAGCTAGCGAGAAGATAGCATTTCTTGCACCTTTTCCTGATTGATTATCATTGCTCGAGAAAGAACTTGATAACCATCCTATTGAAGCGTGCAAATCGTTAAGATAGAATCTGATTTGTATACCATTTGTTAGCCATGTCTTTTTAGCAATTTCCATTTTAGTTTTAGTCTTACAAGCTATGGTCTCCTGCCTTTCTCGCATTCTTTTTTTTTCTAAATCACCAATCTTTTGTCTGGCCATTGACGGGTTATCTTACTAGTGCGTACCACCGAATCCTTCATTTGAGACATCATTTGATGTTGTAAATCGTGTTGTAAGCCCAGGATGCAGAAGCATATCACCCAAGCTCTCTGATGTCACCAACATAAAATTATCATTACCTTCTCCCAGTCTCCCCATCCAAATGCAACATATCGATATGCTCACTGTTTATTCTTCTACGGAATTAATTTATGTTTTGTCTGAAGTCACCCGGCTTCGAAGCTGCTTAAAATAGAGATTATGTATATCATTTGCTGAAGTATTTATTTATATCCTCGAAAAGAGTCACCCCTGGATTCTTGCCATGTCATATACTGCTGAACTCGGATGGAATTCAATGGCACCTCATCCTCAGACCCATCGTCGGCATGGGACACCTCCAGCTGTGTTCTGGTTTTATTACGCGGCTCATTCGCCGGTCGTAGGGCAGAGTTATCCAACTCATAACCTTTAGATTGGTCGATATCAGTAGTTCGTGATCTAGTCCCAGACCGGCTGGAGAACTTGGATGAAACTATCATGAACAGTGGGCGCAGGGTCGGCATGCAGGCGGAGATAACACCCGTTGAGGATTCAACGACACACCAGGTGCAGGATCTTCCGAGTGTCCAGGCAATGTCCGTCGGGTCGAATCCAAAAATGGTAGCGAAGCGATAGGCACTAGTGAAGACAACGCTACGGGAGAACAGCCCAGTTAGTCTATCGTCACAAAGTAGTAATATGTAGGAACAGGATATACGGACAAACTACCCAAGAGAAATATTCCTATCACGGACAGTCGATGCGTGAGGCTTGCGTGCAGTCCCCACACCACCTTCACCGGTAGAGACAGAATGAGAATGTCGGTGACAATGTTGGGTACTGCGTTTCCGATGAACATGCCTTTAAGGTTGATACATTTACCAGGAATGCGCGTGTCCCAGGCTCGCGGAATCGGATTGCATTGGAAGACGCTCACGAGGATAATAGCGACAAGCCAGGAGAGTGTCATCCCACCCAATACCAAGGAGGCGATGCGGATTTCCCTCGTGGGGAAGATGCGACAGTACATGAGGAGGATAGAAATTTTGGTGGTTGCTACCGTTGTGACGTACATGATCTCAAATATCAGTAGAAGCTACTTGGATGTTAGCGGAGGCATCAACTGTATCCTCTGTAATTTGAATCGAACCTTTGCAATCATTATGATGTTTGCTAACGGCAAGACCTGAGAATGTAAACCCATGCCATAATTAGTTACTGTCGACGATTAGCATGAGAATCAACAACCTTTAGGGGAAATGTGTCGTACAAGATAGCATCAATCCAACGAGTGCTAACAAAGGAAAGAGAGCGAGCACGATAAAATAGTCGTCCAAGCCTGGCTTTAGTGATTTCTTCCACCGTGCGAGAAAACGTAAAATCACGAACAAGACGCCCAGGACAGTCATCGTGATCGTCCCGGCCCGATAGGACCCTTGGTAGCTATCCTGGGCATTGTATGCAGCCATCGTGTTTGGACGTTCGAAACAGGCCAAGATCAAGGTGCGGCAATGCTTACTTTAAAGAGAATTGATTCCTCTCATGCAGCCCCCGAAGCGGCAAAACAGACTTGTCAGAGACGATCCACTTCAAGTGTCAGGATTCATGATTATCCACTATTGAGCGACAAACGGTATGCCTAATGTGTACAAGATTAATATTGCGAGGATCAATCCGTATTTTAATACTCTCTGTGTTGCAACTAGTAAGAGGACTGCGGAATACTACGGAATGCACCGCAACAAAATTTGATGTGCTTTGGTGCATAACATTTTGACACGAGGGGATCATGTTATTCCTCCAGTCGTATGATTTTTCATTATTTCCTTCGTATAAGTTTTAAGGTTCAGTCGGCCTGACTAGATACAGTTAGTATATTAGGCTTTGGGTCTGCTGGTGCTTAATACCATATGTAACACTTGGACACCAATTCCTTTCGGATTTGCGCTGTTGCTGAATAAAATACAAGCCAATTGATAGGAGAAAATACCGTTTTCCAATGTTGTACGGAGTACGGAGTAGAACAGGAAAAGATATCCGCTGGGAACTCCGGGTATTCTTCACATCCCTTATGATCTGCACGTCAATATCCCACAGCAAATCAGAAGCAAGAGAACACAACGAACAGAAAAGGGTATGCTCCGTAAATAAGAACAATGGCAGGAACAACGGCCTTGTTGGATCCTGCGAATGTCCGCCTAGCCCGTTGTGGATCGAGGCTTCTGCCAAGATTGGAAATGCCGGCGACCACGTGGATACTGATTCGAAGACCCCAATCGGGGCCCTTTGGTGCAATATCCGACCGGTCTAACGGTTTTGCTAGTGACGCCGGGAACCTATAACAAGGTGAATCTCAGTTAGGCTCCATCGTTGGCCCAAGCAGTCGGAATACTTGAAGGAAATTAATTATAACAATAGATCCAAAGAGCCAATCGTTCCACGTACCGAAGAATTGCGGGCCCGGTATAACCTGCCTAGTTCAGTATAAGGAGAGGGTGATCATTTCGCCGGGGTTTGCTGATTCCCCAGACCCTGGTTGGGCGTCGATGTACCGAGTATTTTCCACCCCAATTACACGATGGCCATGTCTGAGAACCAGTTTTTGTCTTCGCGCTAGGCGCATGACAGGCCGCTGACACAGCCGACGTCCTTCGAGATTTAAACGCACAAGCGTGGACTTATTTCGGCCCGTCTGCGGGCGCATAACAATTAACGTCCCACAAAGAAATGGTAGAAGCTGGCTGTTAGATTGTGGTTGTAAACGACTCCTGTGGCGAAATCGTCGGCGCCGGGGTTGTTGGGGGCCTGGATACACGCAGCGGTGCAAAGCCGGTCTTCCCGGCGTAATCATGGCTGCATTTGTGACGTCCCAGGGGAAAACGGTAAAGGACATGCTGGGCGGAAGCCTCCTTTCCTGGATGGTCATCCAGGCGCAGGGGGGGTGTACACAGCATCGCCCTTGCTGCCGTTGTAGTGCGTGCTGCCATGGAGGTTGAGTAGTCGTAGGAATCATCCCTAATTTGTAAAAATACTTGTCAGTCAAATGCAGACACCAGACGGGTTAGCCACTAAATAGAGATATGAGGTGTCACTTACTGGTGGGAGTAATGGTAATAGTTGAAGTTCAATCCCCCGGAGCCGTATGCTCTGAGTGTCAGTGAGAGTCGATTTGGATGAGTGTTTCCGGTTCTTGAAAATCAAATGTTGTGAATCTCAAATTTATTACACGCTTTGCTCTATAGATATATATATGCCTCTACCTCTACTCATCTGATAAAAGGGTTCGCCTCTAACTTGCAAGCACATGACTTGATATATATAACTTCCCTGCTGCTTTGTAGTCCGTCAGCCTATCATGATTAGGTCAAGTCGCACCTCTCGTTTTTATATTTCTACTTCATACAAGAAATGGCACTGCCAATTTAGATCCCCGTGCATCCTCGCCTACAGAAAAAGACTTCATTTGATTTTTCCAATGATGAATATGCAAGCTCGCTCTAAAAACGCAATGTCCGAAATTTATTGAGTTTCCATAGCCCATACTTCGCGATAGTGACCGTTCCAATCATACACGTTCCGACAAGAATTGCAAATGCCGAAGGACTGTCTTCAAAGAAGTTTGTCACGTTCATTCCAAACAGGCCCGCCACAAAAGTTGACACGGCAAATCCCAACATACAGATCTCCAGTTGAGCCTCGAAAACCAGGATCTGGTTTCGTCGTACATTCAAGACTGATTGAATGGTCTCCGTTGTGCGCTCCAAATCGCCTAGTAAAGCACTGGCAGACTCCGCAATAGCGTCCGTGCTCTTGTAATATGCCTCGAGGAGGTATTCCACTTCTTGGTGATCATCTACCTCATGCGGTTGACCTGCCTCCCGATCCGTTAAGAACATGGTCGCCATGTCTTCATCATTTTCAAGAATTTCCCGTAGCGCGGAGCGGAACTGGCGGGCACGCTGCTGAATTGCCACGAGCCTTTTCTTATGATTCTGCAACCCGCGCAGAACAGAGTAAACAACATCTTCTCTTGTTGAATCCTGCAAGCTCTCTTCAGCTTCTCGGCGGATAAGAATATGCTCGGCTTCAAGAGTCGCAATCACGGAGGCAAGCGCCGCATCCACTACTCGTAGCTCAAATGGGAGTTTTGATAAAAGACCAGAGCCAGGACAGGGTTGGAGCCTGCCCTGGAGGTCTGTCATAAAGACATCCTGCACCTTCACGTGGGAGTTTTCAATTGGGAGAAGAAATAGAAGCACTCCATTTGTGCGGACCAGGAGCCGTAAAGTGAACATGCTGATGAAGATAACAGACGGACGGACCAACAAATGCGGGATTCCTTCCGAGACAAGATCCACGTTGCGCAGATCGCGACCATCTAATCCCCACTGTTTAGCAATCTCATCTCTAGTTCCTCGAATTTCAGATTGTTTGACGGAGCCATCGACATCCAAGACCATGCCGCGTAACTCCGTCGCATCATTTATGCGGCTTTGCGACAGAGCAAGAGACAAGTTGAACACATCCTGATTGAAGGAGACTTCTTTTTTCATGTCAGGCTCCCGGATGACATGATGCGATTTATTGGGGAGCGTGATGATTCCCCGTTTGCGGTAGCCGGCCATGTTCTGGATCTTATGTTGTTTCATGCGGAGATTGCCGGAAAGATGATGGAATTGGCGTTGCGGTGTATCCGTACATTTTGACAGTCTTTCTCTTGGAACAAAGGATAAAAAAGTCCTTGGAGCACATCGATGCATGATATATATACCGTCTTTGCCGGTTGCCAGTGTGAACGGAATTGTGTCCTTGGGCAGTTGTCAATGCACTAATCGGGTTATGTGGCTTGGCGACTCGCGTGGCTTATCATGAGGTTACGTAGTTACGTAGTAGGTCATGGGCGAAATGGATATATGGCGAGGGCAAGTATCATTGATTATCATTGATAGTGTGATCTAAGAGAGTGAATGCTACGACCTGAGGTTCCACCCTAGTGGAAGAACGTTCATCCGACAATTCGGATGATCTGCCTCATGGCTATGCTTGTGGCTGGCTATGCTGGTCTTTGTAGAGAAGCCACTAAACCAAAGCCGTGATTGAAGAACGAATACGAAGAAATACGCCAATTCTAAGCTGGTGGAATGATAGGGGAAATCTTCCGAAAATAGGAGATATTTTTGGAAACCAAAATACCTTTCACAACTCATGCCTGATTCTGCAGCTTCTGCAGCTTCTGCGTGATTCTCTTGGGGTCAATACTTCTTCGCAATTGTGTCGATATAGTTGATATTCTTGTCTCCAAATGACTGCAGCGGCTTCTAGTTGGGACACGAGTCGTTGACAAAGCCGCTGTATGAAACGCCCTCGGATGTAGTCCGGCGGAGCCAATTGTGAGGAGGAGCGAGCCATCCGTCGGTGGATAAAATGCGGAGGCATGAAAATGTTAAAGAATGGATCAAAGGATGTAGGTAGTTGGAGGTACACGACCAAGATACTGTACGGATTAGCTGGGACTGATCTGGAATCTCCGCATTGGTACTCCGTATTGATGTCGGCATCCAAAAGATAGGTTGCGAAGGCCGTAAGCACGGCGGGTGTGTTAGCCACGGTATAGTTGCTTATCTTGTAGTAGATATCGATGCCAGTGTTAGTGCTGAGGTCACATTCAGTCACGATTCCTGGGTGGTTAAACGATGATCTGGCGTCCTCGGGTCCACGGTCGGCCAAATGCTGAGTCACCCACCAACTCAACCGTCCGCTGAACACCTGAACACCTCCAAGGCTGACGATAGCAGGGTAGCTTGTTATAAGCAAGAGAAACTTCAGTTTGACTACGTCAATGCTTCCCTTCTATCATCCATTGTGCTCTTCACGTTGGCGACACCAATCCACTCTGACACCTACCATGGGCAACATCATCTAGCCGAAAGTCGATCCCCTCCCTGTCTACGGACATGACCTGACGTTTAAGCTCATCGTCATTACCGGTGCCAGCGCTGGAATGGATCCCGAAACGACCAAATAGCTGCTGCGACTGTGCGCCTCGATCGTGATTCTCGCCGTCCGCAATGTTGCCAGGGGTGAGGCCTACGCAACTTTTCTCCGCCAGGACCGCCGCATTCAAACATAACCCGGGGGCGATCATTAAGGTCATAGTTCTTGATATTGATGATTTTGACAGCGAATAACGGCTCACGAAGTAGCTCCGCGAAGAGATTTCGGTAGTCTATATCCTCATTCTTAATGCGGGTATCGGTCTACCCAAGCTGGAACGCAGCGCGAGCGACCACAACCGAACCATTCAAGTTAATTACTACGCCAAAGTTTGTTTACTGCCGGGCTACTGCCGAATGTAGAGGGGAGTGCAGAGAAGACAGGCTCTCCTGCGCGTATTGCCTGGGTCGGCAATCGCGCGCACGAGGCCATAAGCCTGGATAAGAAACCTCCTATCAAGCCCGATGAAGGTCTACTTGCGCATATGGACAGCGAAGATGCCTGCGTCCCGTTCCAGCGCTACGGGGACTTGAAGCAACCTTGCGCGACATTCATATACAGGTTGGCGCCGCGGCTGGATCCCAAGGAAGTCATTATCAACATGATGTGCCCGGGAATGGTGAATACCAACATGCGCGACGTTCTCCCCCTGCATATGCGCTTGATTGTGAACCTTGTCATGTCCTTCCGCGCCAGACCTATCCTGCATAGTGCACTGGTGGCGGGCCCCAAGTCTCATGGCAAGTTCTTGAACGACAAGACCATATCTAAGTTGGTGATAGGCTTTGTCGGTCCATGTCAATCTCGTCTCAATGAAAGCTATCATCATCTGATTGGAATGTTGCAGGGTGAGGAAATTGCGTTATTGGTATGCTCGTATGCGTGCTTATCCACGTGAGCTCTCGCTCAATATCCGTGCCTCGTGGTGCAGTAGCACAGTCTCTAAATAGGACAATGCCAATTCCTACTTTGTAAGCTCGCGAGAGATCTGGATAGCTGGTGGCATCATACTTTGGAGTTAGGGATGAAGCAGGCCCATAGGAGTTGCTCATAGAACTGACACATGTTTAATGGCGAGGACCACGCCTCGAGATCAGAAATCATAGCATGGAAGTCCATATCTAAGCCGAGTCAGTTCCCTTCATCATTGTACTCGGTGAAGTCGCTGTCCGGGCCGCGCCGTCCATATTAATTATGTAATCATGTAGATGCCCGATGTACAAGGCACACATCTCGAATCTACGTTGTGATGTCATTTTGCCTTTACCCGTACTCCGTACAGAGACGGCGATTATGCTTTGATTGGGTTAAATAATATCTGAAGATCTCAAGCAGAACAAGCAATGAGTCACATTGGGCAAAGCTTGACTTGGTTTATCGATCAGCATCTCTCGGACATAATCCCTCAATTACCGGAAAGAGTATCTCCGAGACCCGGATATTCTGTATCGAGTAAGCAGCTCAAGACTTACATTTACGTCAAATAAGCCTTCGTGTCACCGTTTCAAAGGCCGTCTGTCGATTGACAACTGTTACAGAGACACATAACACATACGTTCGGAGACATTGTGGTATACCCAGATAATCTGGAAAGGCACATCTCCGACAAGGCAGCAACGTCTCACCCATGTCTAGCGCCGTCGCAAGGACTTCCTGCGACGAACAAAGGAAAATCAATCTGAAATCACAATCCCTTGACAACCCTGAAGATGGAAAATCATCAAGACAACCTCTCTCCCGATCATGACGAGGTTGAAAATTCTCGCGCTCCACAGCGCCGCCGCCGACCGCCTCTGTCTTGCACAGTCTGTCGCAAGCGCAAATTAAAATGTGACCGCTCTCTGCCCTGCGGGCAATGCGTGCGCTCGAAGACAACAGCCCAATGCGTCTTTATCGGAGCTCAGCCAGATCCGACATCTGATCAGCGACGCATGTCGCCCCCGCAATTACCATACGGTGGCGTAGAAGACCAGTCCGGCCGGAAAATGGGAATGTTCGTCTTTGACTCGAAGTTGGGGCCGAATTCGACTTCAAATCGCGTTTCAAAGCGCGCTCGTTCCGATGAGCTACATGAGCTCCGGAGTCGTCTGCGTGTTTTAGAAAATTCGCTCGGCAAGTCGTCTCATCTTCAGACGCCTGAGACCTCGGTTTGTGATATATTTTCTGAAGTAGATACGGCCAATAGTTCTGAGAATGTTGGTGTTGATGACCGCGTACGATTCTTGCCAGATTCGAGTTTCCGCGGGAAGAAGACCAAGACTCGTTATTTCGGTCGCAGTCATTATACCACCACTGTTTCCTTTGTGAGTATCCTTTATTGCGTTGTTTGGTTGATTTGCTAATTAGATGTAGTTCAAAGATATTGGTACCTTTATGCGCCGTGGTCGTTGCCGCGGAGGAGCAAAGGATAAAGAGTACACTGATATGAAACAGTTCAAGACCGAGCTTTGGTCGCATGAGATACAAGAACATCAGCGCGACTTTCGCGAGCAGCCTTTCATGCTTAATGAACTGGTTCCCCAGCGAAACGTTGCAGACCGTCTGCTTCAGCTTTATCTCGACACTTTTGAGACGACGTATCGAATCTTGCACATACCAACCTTTTTGAGACAGTACGCTGATTACTGGGCCAACACCCAGCCAACCGACATGGCCTTCGTCGCTCAATTACTCGCTGTGATGGCTGCAGGCAGTTGCTTCTATGTCCCATCTCCAGGTCAAGACGACCGAGACATATTCCAAAAACCGGCCATGAAGTGGATCATGGCTGTTCAATCATATATCTCGTGCACATTTGTGAGCCCAGAAATCGACTTCCGAATGCTCCAGACACAGACTCTTCTTTTGGTAGCTCGCCTGGGAGTCGCCAGTGATGCGGATGTAGCCTGGGCCTCAGCCGGGTCGTTGATTCGGTCTGCGACGATAATGGGTCTGCATCGTGATCCGGCTCGTTTCCACAAGGCCAGGCCATTCTACTCTGAACTGCGCCGTCGTCTTTGGACAACTATCGTCGAGCTGGATCTCAAGTTCTCCCTCGACCGCGGGGCTCCACCCTCGGTTGATCTAGACGAATGCGACTGCGATCCACCGTCTAATTGGGACGATGCGGACTTGATACCAGACATGGAGGATAATCCAGCTCCGCTCAGTACTGCCCTTCATACCCAAAGCTTCTACCAAACCCTCCTCGCTAAGACCCTCCCACTACGATACCGAATCGCGAAGAAAATCAATAGCCTCCGATTTAATCTATCATACGACGATGCCCTGCGAATGGGTGATGAACTCTCCCGCTCCATGCAACACGCATCCTCCCTATTCGAAGATAATGCCCCAAGTATTGCTCTGGGAGAATCAGGACGTCACCGATTCGCCCAATCCCTACATCTCTTCATCGTGCGCAAATTCCTTCTCGCCCTCCATCGCCCCTTCTCACTTAGTGTCGTACGCCTACCCAAATGCTCCTATTCCCGCAAAATCTGCCTCGAAGAATCCCTCGGCATTCTCTCTCAGATGGAACTTCCCCTTGCGACAGAGAACATCATATACCCGAACATTACTCAACTGGGGAGCGGTATGTTCCGTGATGAAACCTTCCACGCCGCAATCACCGCCTGTGTGGAGCTGTCCCTTCAAGCCAATGAAATGAGTATGTCTACTACATCCGGAATGGATGGTGTCAACTCCAGCGTGCTCATGAGCATGATCCAGTCCCAACAGGGCGTGATGCTCCAGGCTGTCGAGCGCACCGCTGATAATTTCGGGAGACGCATTGGCCCCGGTGGGACGGGGTGCAAGCCTTTCTTCTTTTTGAATATCATCCTTGCTTCGGTCAAATCGCGCGTCAAGGGGGAGGATCCTTTGTGTAATGTTGATACGGCCTCGAAGAGATCCGTTCGCATCTGCAGGGCGATCTTGAATGGTCTTACATACGAGCAAGCTAAGATTAGTGTTGATAATTGCGCCGCTCAGGTTGGTATCTCCACTTATAGCTGTCTGTCTGCCATACCTAACCTTCCTGTTCAGACTTATATTCCTTCGGGGACGAATCCTGCCCCAGCTACACCACGTGATATTGACCCTACGTCGCTTCTATCGACCGACTTTGGTGACTTCACGGTAAGTTGGCGCTCCTTGGATGCTGTTTGGGGCTATGCTGACCTTTTTCAGCCAACGGATCTAGGAGGCTGGTTTGATGGATTAGATTACACTGGCCCAGAGTTGTGGGATTGGGATGCCGACTTGTCTGGAAACCTTCCAACATTCTCATGACTTATGGAGCTATTCCCTAATTTTAATGACTGATGCCCGGTGATATTGCTTCTGTTCAATGTCATTCTCAAACTCTACTCTCATCTAGTCAAAGAATATCTTTCGTCACAGTAAATTGTTAGAATAATAAAAATGCATATCCTTTTGGCTTCCAGGAAAGAGATAAAAATTGCAGGAAGAAGATTGACAATCCCACTTCCTCAAGACACCACACCCCGGAAGATATAGAGAAGTATCAATAGAAATGAGACGCTCAATATTCTCTTAACGGAACTCTGTCCGATCTAACAAAGGTGAAGATAACATTAGTAAAAGGAATGGAAGCCTCTTCCTCAAATACACATCTCATTCTGACGACCTCTCTTAAAAGACTTAATTAGAAATACAAGAAAACATCTAACTAAAACATCTAAAACTTCTAGAACCTAACTCTATAGAACGACAAGCCAATCAAGCCCTCAAAGCCTCACAACTTCTCTATCTCTTTCCCCATTTCTTGACCGCGAACAAGCCCGATCAACACAATTCTTCTTCGAAATCGCAACATAACTTTGAACCAATCTATCCAATAACAAAGATTAGCAGAAATCCCAGATCAAGTCCAGAAGAAGAATACTCACGCCTGATACCGCTGAATGTTCTGGATCTCCAAACCCGCTAGAGCCCCCAACGAATCCTGCACATCCTGCACCAAACTCACACACCGTCCCATACTGAAATCCGTCCTGACAACAACCCTCATCATCCCCATCGTCTCACAATCCGCAGCCATCGTATAAGCAGGCACAATCCACCCCTTCTCGCGCAGTTTACGCGCAAGCGCCCATTCATCCAAGAAGACGTTTTGCGCCGAACTCAACCTGAACGCCACGACCGGTAGGCCATGGCCACCACCTTCACTCATGATTATGAACCCCATTTCTTGCAGCTGGCTGGTGAGGTAGTCGGCTGTTGCCGTGAGATTTCTCATAATGCTTGTGTACCCACTTCGGCCCAGTCGGATGAGTTGGTAGTACTGTGCGATGATATGGGATGCTGGTTTGGAGAAGTTCATTGTGAAGTTCACTTGCTCGGCACCTAGGTAGTCGATGTTGAAGACTAGCTCCGCGGGAAGGTACTCTGGTGATCGCCAGAGGGCCCAGCCGATACCGGGGTAGACCTGTGGAAATTAGCATATTGAGCTTATTGGAGTTGGGCGATCAAGGGATACTTACCAGTCCGTACTTATGCCCAGAGACATTGATCGAGACGACGTTGGGTAATTTGAAATCCCATACTAGATCCGGGTTCACAAACGGGGCCACGAATCCACCGCTGGCGGCATCCACGTGGATGGGTGTGTCCAGTCCTCTCTCAAGGAGAAGTTCACTGATAGCTCGTACATCTTCGTACTGCCCCGTGTATGTCGTGCCGAGAATCGCGCAGATCCCAATGGTGTTCTCATCGACCATGTCGACGGCTTGAACTGGGTCAATCACGTATCTCGTCTCAGTACATGGGACTAGCTTCTCGGTGATATCGAAGTATCTGGTTGCCTTTTCCCAGCATACTTGTACGCCGCTACTCATGATGATGTTTGGGTTGGAGGCATCTTTCCCCTGGGTTTGGCGGTTGATTTGCCAGCGCTTCTTCATCGCTAGGATTGCAAGCATGATGGCTTCGGAAGATCCAATACATGATGTGCCAAAGGCGGTTGGAGTTCCGTCAGAAATCGGGGAATGGAATAGGTCGGCGAGGATGTTCAGACAGCGGTGTTCGATATCGACAGATTTGGGGTATTCTTCGTGATCGATGATATTCTTGTTCGATGATTCGGCGAGTAGTTTGAGAGCTTCGTCTTCCTGTTACAGTGTTAGTATGGGTCAAAAATATGACGAGAAGCTGAAATACCATGTATGTGGTCACAAAACTGGCGAGGCTATATTGAGCAGTAACGTTAGTTGAGTTTTCAAATTTTTGACAAATAGACTCACTTCAATATTGGCTGACCATCCAGGGCCAAGTCATCTTTGATCAGCTGGTAGGCCACATCTTTCGGCATCCCTTCATCTGGAAGCCGATGCGATGGCATAGGTTTGGCAACGAACCGTGAGCCATAGACGTAAGAGCAGTCGCTCGTCTGGTCAGAAAGCTGCTTGGATAATTCCTCGATAGAACCCATTATGTAATGAAAAATGTAGATTCAAATTGGAATACTGATAAACTAGCAAGACGTTCTTGACTTTATATTATTTCTCGCAAGTCAATTGTTGCGTACTGGAAAAATATCTCATAGCGAAATCGTGTGATAGGGTTATGAGGCATTTACATGAGATATCATGATCAAAGCTATAGTCAAAAGGAGGTTTGAGCGCCGTTTCAAGTTGGGTTTTGCGTTCGTGTCTACAGTTTGAGGTATA
The DNA here is from genome assembly GCF_028828465.1 of Penicillium psychrosexuale. Classification (NCBI taxonomy): domain Eukaryota; kingdom Fungi; phylum Ascomycota; class Eurotiomycetes; order Eurotiales; family Aspergillaceae; genus Penicillium; species Penicillium psychrosexuale. The sequence continues at coordinate 51,808 of NW_026643187.1, forward strand.
TATACATGACAACGTGATGATCGAAGCTTATCTATATCTGAGTATTCCATGTAAGACAAGCCAAGACCTTCTAGAAAACATCAGAATAGGCGAATAATACAACAGTTTAACTAACTCCTTGTTACAAAGTAGAATTGGGAGTGATCCCTGCCATCCCTTGTTCTAAAATTGGAAACATTCTAACCCTACGGGGTAGATTACGGACAGAGCTAATACTGGACAATGCAAATACCAAACATGCGATTTACTCCCTTTGCCACATTTATAAATGAGGCTTAGAAGCATCTTTGGCTTCATGGTTAATTAGCCCCTGACTCGCAAGGGAACGTTCAACCTTCCCACCTCCGCGGGTGCGGCGGGCCGAAAATAGGGGTGGCGCAGCCACAATATGTAGTGTTTCTCACATGCATTATCTCACACGTATTATTTATTATTACAGGCAGCAGAATATTGATTTGTGGAGATGAGACGATAAGGTCGTCAAGTTGATAGTCCTGGAGTGGTATAGTTATTCTACTGTTTTGACTTTACATTGATATCTATTGTAGGAGTCGCGAGCATATATCGTGTTATCCCTATTTGTCCTAACATTTCGAGAATGGAACTTACAATATTTATTCGACGCAGTTTGACGTCCTGAGCAAAAGCAATTGCTCCCTATATGGACATGACACGTAAACAGAGCCACCCCCTTGCTCCGGGGTTCATGCAAGTCGTGGATGAGGTCAACAAGATTAGGCTCAGACACGAAGAAGGGAGCATTCTTCAATAATGGAAACGTCGTGTCGGCATTCGCGTGATTTACAAAAGCCCGTATCGCCATTCTGTATCCTGTTCATAACATCAGTTTTTCGCTTGAGGGAACAGGATGCTGCATCCAATTCTGGATGTTAGTAGTGTTAATGTTATCCTCTCATTATCGGGTAAGACTTGAACTGGCATGTCCAGGATGTTCTCTAATTGATAGTTTTAGGAATATACGTCTTGGTCTTCGGGTTTATCGCTGTGAAAATCAAGCAAAGATGGTATCTCGGTGAAGCTTGTATGGCGTCCCTCAATCTCACTGGATATCGGTCGCTGATAATATTCAGTACCCTCTTTCATAATCGGAGCTGTCCTAGGACCATTCGGTGCGAAGTTGGTCAATGTCGGCCAGTGGGGAGGATACACTGACAGCGGTAGTGGTGATATTGCCTATGTAGGTCTTCTCGCCACGAAAGAAAACATTAAGCTAATTATACTAGGGATTGACCCGAGTGGTGATTGGTATCGCTATGGTCAAAGTCGGCTATGAGCTACCAAAACGATACATTCGGCTTCATCTGGTCGAACTAACCATTTGCCTATTGCCATTGATGACGATCCAGTGGCTGATGACGTCGGCATGTATCAAATTAATGATCCCTAATCTATCGTTTGTGCGTTCATCTTATTATATTTGACATGAGAACACACTCCCACTAACCTTGATGCAGTTGACTTCCCTCATCATCGGGTCATGTGTCATATGTATCGACCCCGTTCTCTCACAGGCTATCGCCAAGGGCCCTTTCGCAGATCAATATGTCCGACGACATCTTCGTGAATTTATTTCAGCCGAGGCAGGTGGAAATGATGGACTCGGTTTCCCATTTTTGCTTCTCTCAATTGCCCTTCTTCGTTATGCTGATGCTCCGGATATGGAGACAGTAAAAGTTGGTCCTAGGAAACAGAGTCGAGATTGGATTAGTGAGCCGAGTACGGGTCGGTTTGGTGGAGATGTCGGCCGAGCTTTGGCGCATTGGGCTGTTGAGGGAGTGCTATATATGCTTGTCATGGGCGCTGGGTATGGTGTGCTGGTCGGGTTCCTGAGCCGGAAAGCCTTGAACTTGGCCTCGAAAAGGTATGCACATATATACTATCAGTTTAATAAACTAGCTAATGACATGTGTAGGCGTTGGATTGACAAGGAGAGCTTCTTCTCATATCCTGTTGCGATGGGTGTAAGTTATTCTTGAGAAAGATTTGGAGTTTATGCTAAGAAGGCTTGCAGTTGTTTATCGTCGGTACCTGCGGCTGCTTTGGCTCGGACGAAACTCTTGCCTGCTTTGTTGCCGGCTGTGCATTGAACTGGGATGGGTCTTACCACTTCGAAGTCGAAGAGAGACATGACTCTTTCAACTCAACAATCGAGAACATTTTGAACGTTGGGACCTTCATCTTCCTCGGCGCTATCATGCCATGGGATCAACTTCACATGTCCAGTCAGAATGGAATCACTATCGCTCGACTAGTCGGGCTCGGATTTTTGATCCTGTTATTCCGTCGGATCCCAGCGATCATGATGGGATATCGGTTCATGCCCAAGGTCTGCGATAATTGGAAAGAGGCCCTGTTCATGGGGTATTTTGGCCCAATTGGTATGTTATCCAACCGAGATGTTGAGTTTTTATGTTGAAGTGCAGTGCTTACCAGTTTTAGGAGTTGGCGCTATCTCCTATGTCGAGTATGCGCGACGATTGTTACCGGACCCTGGAGAGAGTGATACAGAGATCAACAACTTGACTGCAGCCATGATACCGGGTATGATATACTTCTACTTCAAGATAATGTAAACTGACCTTTGATTTAGTGGTATATTGGCTTGTTTTCTTCTCTATCGTCATTCACGGGCTCTCTATCCCCATCCTGAGCTGCGTCTATAAGTGGTTCAAAATCCCTACTATCCGAGACCACCCGGTAGAAATCATTCTTCTGTCCGAAAATGAGCCTGTTCCTAACAATAGCGTGGTGAATCGCCATAACCACTCTGTTATATTAAACAACCGGTTTTCATGTAACTCAAACCAGCGCCCCTATTCTGATCATGGTGATGATCATGGCGAGGGAACAGACACGATGGTACTGCGTCGTCGCAGTGGGGAAGCTAGCTACAGGGGCTCGCTAGAAAGGACATTGACGAAAGGTTCGTCGAGCGAACTGGAGCAGACTGTATCTGCTAGAAATGTAGTCTGAGTGGCCGAGACCGGGGATTGTATATTAAGTGAATATCCTTTGACATCCTTATTTGGATTTTAGCATGAGATAGACGCATTTCCTACATTGAAATGATTGAATGATATTGTCCGCAGGAACTGATTCCAAGCTTGATCGAATTGCATTAACTAGATTATTTATTTCTCGCTGGCATGAATATGTTATGGTAGTTTTACCCTACTCCGTATATATTCCCAACCTAATGAACATGGCAATACCAACGAACATGGGGCAAGGCCATGTGTGCCATATTTATGCGCATCTTTTATAATAAATTGCCTCCTCCATCCCTCCTTCCCTTCCACATCAATATTAATGCCTTTTTCACAGCGACCGGTTTTCCTATCTTCTTACAGCGGGTCAGGGAAGAGTTTCTCATTACTAAACTTTGATCTCGATGCGAAAACCGGCAGACCTTGAAGGAAACAGGTCCGTTGTCCGATTCATTACGAATTGAACATAAGGGTCGCTTGATTTCCAGAGTGGACCCCTTACAAGCCTGTAAGATGTACGAGATCGGTAGGCGATGATTTCATGCCTCGGCCCCCCCCTCGAAACTGACACGGACATAGAAAAGGTCGAAGGGAAATAGCTCAGGGATTTGGATTCTACAAATCTCTAATAATCAAAAATGTCGTGAGTGCCCATATACATCCATGAGGGGGAAAAACTCCCCAGACTAACCCTCATAGTGCCTTTGTAACAACTCTCGGCCTCCGCGCCGCCCCTGGCTAGGCACCTGCGAACCACGCATCAGCCTTGCTGGCGGCGAACTGGTTTTTCGCGTATATTCTGACGAGCCCCCGCGGCGCAAAGATACGCCTGGGTCTTGATCACAATGTCAGCCCGCGTGAGGACTTGACTACGTACGGTGAGGCGGCCGTGCAGTCGGGAAAGATTACCCGTCGTGCCCTTGACAAGCTCAAGCGACAGACGTCGGCGCATGCCAATGCGCAGGAGGGATACACTTTGTTCGTTGCGGCGAGTATGTGGAACTCCTTTTGCCTTTCCTTTTTCGCACGATGAACTTGCATCTTGTGAAATTGCTGCACTGTACTAGTCCTCGTCTCCTTATACGCCGGTCTCCCCAATGAAACTATCAATACCGTCGGTGCTTGGTATTCGGTTTCCCGGGTCGCGTACCACCTATTCTACTGCAATATTGAATCTTACTCTTTGAGCTTTCTGCGATCGGCGGCTTGGTGGTCCGGGAACATCAGCTGTCTTTATGCGCTGGTGCAGGCCAGCAAGAAGTTGTAGAATAGACGGAGGCGCTCTTTCATTGCTCTCTAATCTCCGATAATATATGCGAACAATACAAGTGCATCTATTATCCGAATACGAATTGTCAAAACGGACAACTTACTCCACCTAGGACTAGGTGTTGAGGTCTTGGAAGTCCTCCATGCCTGGAAAAACCACTGCCAGGAGAACCTTGCTGACAAATAGTTCCGCTGATTGGTGGAAGAACCCGACGACTCTCCAGTCTCCAGCCTCAGACGGGGGAATGAATCCCGGCCACAACGATGAATTGCACAATTTCGAACAATGCAATGTCTAAGCTCGCCTAGTCTCGTCCGACACTCTCTCCGCATCCCCGCTTGTGAATATCCTTGGCGAACTGCGGAGAAATGACTCCATTTACTATAACAACACCCGCGGACTTGTTCTATTGTCGCATTCCATAGGCCCTGCCGATCCAGCCCGCGATGGAGTTGTTTTGACAGGCGGAGAAATCTCTTTCCTCTGCCCGTGCCGTTCCCCGGATATTGCTAATCTGGGGAGAAGCACAAGCTCCATTTTGCTATGGCCGATATTCCGGGGTGTTCTTATAAATTAGCAGGACTGCTAGCATGACTCTCCTACCTCGGACCAACCGACAGCAGTATCAATTGATTTCATTGACCTTGTGATAATGAAGTTCATCGCTATCGGTGCGGTCCTGTTCAGCACAGTTGGTGCTTTTGCGACAGAACATATTATCAAAGGCGCCCAGATCATCTCGGCCAACGATAAATTGGGGCTGAAGAAGATCGGTGCTTACGGACATCACAAGCATCACGACCGTCGGACAGTGACAATTCGATCATCGGAGAGTGACACCGACGATATTTCAGATGATTTCCTTTGGGGTATCAAGGCTGCCAATCATGGCGGTAGACTTCTCTTGCAGAAGGGGAAGACGTATGTCATTGGCAAGAAGCTTGACCTCAGCTTCTTGGATAATATCGAGGTGCAGCTAGAGGGCGAATTGAAGGTACATCACCCTAGTACTGTGATTGATTGAGCCGCTCTGACATGAATAGTTCACCGATGATATCGAATATTGGCAGGCAAACCACTTCTACTACTCTTTTCAAAAGTCTATCACCTTCTGGGTCTGGGGTGGTCAGGATATCAAGATCTTCGGAAAGGGTACTCTCAATGGCAATGGTCAGGAGTGGTACAATGCCTTTGCTGGCCTAGAAGTTTTGGTGAGCATGAAAAGAGTCGGGAATGACTTGTGCTAATGGATAATTCAGGACCCGGACAACACCTTTTACCGTCCCATTCTCTTTGTGACTGACAACGCTACCCGCGTATCTGTTGAGGGTATCACCCAACTCAACTCTCCCTGCTGGACCAACTTCTTCGTCCGCACCAAGGACGTCTCTTTCGACGATGTCTTTATAAACGCATTTTCCACGAACGCATCTGTGGGTTGTGTATCTGGTTATATTACCAATCAATTCTAATCCTTTCGCAGGCTTTGCCCAAAAATACCGACGGGTTTGACTCCTTCAACGTGGATGGTCTCAGTGTGACCAACACCCGCGTCGATATCGGCGATGACTGCTTCTCCCCTAAGCCCAACACAACCAACATTTTCGTGCAGAACCTGTGGTGCAACAATACCCACGGCGTTAGTATGGGAAGTATTGGACAGTACTCGGGAGTCGAGGACATTATCGAGAATGCCTGGGTTGAGAATGTGACTCTGTTGAACGGCCAGGTAAGATACCCGCATATCGATTTTATCAGCGATCCTAATAGGAATTCAAGAACGGCGTCCGTCTCAAGGCTTGGGCTGGACCGGACATCGGCTTTGGTCGCATTAACAACATCACGTACAAGGACATTCACATCGAAAACACCGACGCCCCTATTGTGTTGGACCAGTGCTACTTCGACGTCAACGCCACCACGTGTGCCGAGTACCCGTCGTCAGTCAATTTCACCAACATTACCTTCGAGAACATCTATGGCACTTCGTCGGGGAAGAATGGCAAGGTTATCGGTGACTTGACTTGTTCGCCTAATGCTGTGTGCTCGGGGATTCATCTCTCTGATATCAATATCGTCAGCCCGGCTGGAGGTCCCCCGGTCGTGACCTGCGATGGAATTGATGGAGATATTGGCGTGGGGTGCCAGTCGAGCTCGGCTTAGATTGTGAGTATAATAGTTTGAGAGAAGAATGATTTGAAAATAGTCAACAATCGAAAGTTCCGACTAGCACAAAATTGACTAGCAGTTTGTGGTGGCCGGAATGTTGAATATTTCTTAACTTGCTAGGAAGAGTAGTCCGAGGTGCCGTAGAGGTGTATGTCCGAGAAGAGTAGTCATCTCCGAGATAACATCCATCCAATAACTCTCCCACATCATTACCAGCAAGTTTTCTACAGCAGATTGCTCACAACTAGTCGCTTATTCTACACTCGTTCTGCACCTATTCTACACATAGCCACACGAAGCTTTGACCACTTTTTCATCTCAACATGAACGGTCAAACAGATAAGCAGCAAATATGGAGAGTTGAGACTCGTGATCTTTCTTCACCGAGAGAAAATAGAGGTTGATATCCGGGCCCGACATTTCTCAAAAGCCAAAGCAGAAGGGACTCAAAACCAAGCCGTCACCCTCAATGACAACTCGTCATGATGAGTAGGACCGCCCTCATACTGGGCTATTCTCTCTCCACACCCCACACCATCCCACAATCCGAATGGTACACCGGCTGAGACTATATCCACCCCCTGTCTTTAGCCAGGATGTATCGTGCCTTGTTGGGAATGGCCTATGATTAGGTATTCTAGGCTCCTGCATGCAAACGCGTACAGTACTTGCAAATCACTCCAATCCGGGGAGATGCATCCACACTATCCTCCTTTGCCCCACCCCCAGATTCCCATAAAGGTGGAGTATGGGGAAAGGACGGGATACATACCAGATTTTACGGGGTATCTGCTATAAGAACGTGGGTGTATAGATACTCTGCCTTTTTCCCCCTTCTCTTCGTCCGTGCTATTATATTCCCACAGACCCTGGCCTTCATATCCAATGGAGAAGATGGATAGGAGGCATCATTATATTAAGGGTACAAATACTCATGAAGGAGATGAGTCTGGAAAGCCATGTGCATTCTACGTCGAAGACCCAGTCGCTCATCTATCCGAGGAACATCGCCAATATCTTCTTGCGAAGCATGGAACACTCGATTTGGAACCTATCCCTGACATGACCGATACCGATCCATACAATTGGCCGCGATGGAGGGTGAGAGGCCATAACTCCTGCCATCCATTCACATTTTGACCATGTTTCTAACATTGTTCCTTGATAGAAAAATTTCAACTTAACCCTAGTCGCCTTCCACGCTATGATGGCCACATTCACTGCCTCGTCGATCCAATCTGCATTCGAAAATATCTCCGAGGACCTCGACGTCAGTATGCAGCGAACCAGTTATCTTGTCTCTCTCTTCATCGCCGTGCTAGGCGGCGCGCCTCTCTTCTGGCGCCCGCTGTGTAATCGATACGGTCGTCGCCCCATATTTCTGATTTCGTTGATCTGCAGCTTGATTGGGAATATTGGCTGTGCGAAAAGTACTTCCTATGCAACCATGGGTCTCTCCCGTGCTATTACTGCCTTCTTTATCAGCCCTGCAGCTGCTATCGGTAGCGCAGTTGTCACGGAGACTTTCTTCCGGAAAGATCGTGCTCGCTGCATGGGTGGGTGGACGCTGATGGTTACTCTGGGTGTGCCTTCTGCTCCGTTTATCTTTGGATTCGTTGCTTCGCGTGTGGGTTATCGTTGGATTTACTATATCCTCGCAATTGTGAGATTCCTTAACCCCAGCCTCTAGGACGTACTCGTCTAACTATTCATTCACTCCGAACAGGTCAACGCAACCCAATTCCTCCTCTACTTCGTCTTCGGATCGGAATCACTTTACGTCCGCGGGAATATCCCTACCAACACCGTCATCGCCGCCAAGCAGAGTCTTTTCAAATTCCGCCGGATCGACCCTACACCGTTAAAATTCTGGGACTTCTTCCAGCCTCTAAGCTATGTGATGAAACCATGCGTGGTCATCCCAGCCGTTGCCTATGCAATGATCTTCCTTTGGGGCAGTGTCATGCTTACAATTGAGATCTCCCAGATCTACCCCGCCAAGTTCGGCCTGAACACCCAGCAGGTCGGTCTGCAATTCCTCGGTATTATCATTGGGTCTGTAATTGGTGAACAGGTAGGCGGGTTCATTTCCGATCGCTGGATGCTGATGCGTCAGAAGCGGACCGGAGAACCATCCCCACCGGAATACCGTCTTTGGTTGAGTTATATTGGCCATGCTTTGACGATCTGTGGTATTGTCGTTTTCGCTATCGAGATCCGGGACTCTGGCGGTGTATGGAATATCGCCCCCGTTATTGGCGCTGCTATTGCCGCTGGTGGTAATCAAATCGTTACTACCGTGGACATTACTTATGCGGTTGACTGTTACCGTGAGGACGCTGCTAGTGTGGGTGTGTTTATTACTTTGGTTCGGCAGATTTGGGGTTTCATTGGCCCTTTTTGGTTCCCTGAGATGTTTGAGGTTGTTGGTTGGGCTGGTGGTGCTGGTATCGCCGTTGCTCTCATGGTTGGTGTAAGTGTTATTCCGACTATCTTGGTGCAGTGGAGAGGAGCTTCGTGGCGTTGATTGACATGGCCGAGGAACTATCATTTCTCTTTTTGTTAACTAAATGAGAGAATGCAGATTTTACACAGTAGAAGATGGTGCTATCCACATTTTAATTTACTCAATAGTATTGGAATTTGGATCATGGAGTTCTCTGTATTCGTGGCACAACAGGCAATGGAATTGATTCTGCTGAACTCAAGTCCACTGCATATTAATACCGTCGAGAAAAAAGCCCCCTTTACCCGTGAGTAGCTTAGCAATGACTGCCAAATTTGTATCTAATATTTCCCACTTCTGTTCGGCGCTGCGTCGGGGATTGTGTATAGGTTCATTAGCAATCGCCATATTATTATGTCGTAGAAGGCTTTTAGCAGGATGCTTACTCCCAGTGCGCTGAGACTGAATCTTTGGAAATTGTGCGTTGGAGGAAAGATGCCTCGGCAAGGGTGAATGCGCTCATTGCCGATATACTGTCGCCAATTACCACGTTCATTCGAATCGAGTTTAGAGAGAAAAGCCTCGGATTCATTCAATGCTCATCTTTCTATCGGATATGCCCCGCAGGGATCAGTCCCGGTTTGCGTGGCCAATGCGAAACCTCGGCTCCATGAACTGCCATAATTTGGATACACGCTAGTGTTTCATAATTGCCATAAAGAGGGGTGCTTTTGAGGGGGATTTGGTCTATTCCAGTATCTGGTGACGGAGGCTTCGGCCAGTACTAGTTAGGGCTGGGGTCAGGTGATAATCAACAACGCGGGGATGCCAAGAGACATGTGAAAATACAATGTTCAAAGGAAATTCAACAGTCGAAATGAATGCTGTGAAATGAAGATACCATAAGTGTCGATCTATCGTCGATCCCTGTGGGGAAGTCTATCGCATTGGATTTCCTTTAGTGCGGAAGGTCGAAAATGTGAAGCCTCGGTTAGAATGGGATATCCTAAATGTGCTAAACGCTGTTGATGAACTATTTTAATATAATCCGAGAATCACCCCTTTACCCTCCGACATAAAATATCCCCTCACATCATCCATCCCCTCCCAAAAAGCAACAATGTCTACCCTTAACCTCATCGCCGATTACTCCCAAATGGTTCTATCTCACCTTCCAGGACCCACCCGACATCTCTTCCGCAACCCAACAGCCCAAAAGGCCGTCGGAATTCTCGCCGCCCTCACCTTCCTCCGCGCCACAAACGACTTCTTTTCAAGACGCACCCTACAAAACTGGACCTCCAACCAACCATGGATCCCGGCACGCGAGCTCATCCTACTAACGGGCGGCTGCAGCGGAATCGGCAGGCAGGTCATGGAAGACCTCGCGCGCACAGGCGTGCGCGTCATCATCCTCGATATTAATGAGCCAACTTTCACACTACCGACTAACGTCACCTTCTACAAGGCGAATGTCAGTTCCTCGGCGGATATCGCCAATGTCGCGAGCAAGATCCGTGACAATCACGGCGAGCCCACGGTCTTGATTAATAACGCTGGCGTTGGACACGAGGGGGCAATCCTCGATGAATCCGAGGAGAATATTCGGCAGACTTTCGAGGTCAATACCCTCTCCCATTTCCTTATGATTAAGGAGTTCTTGCCGGCTATGGTGAAGGCGAATCATGGTCATGTTGTCACTATTGCTAGTATGGCGAGTTTTGTGGCTCTCGGTGAGATGGTGGATTATTGTTGCACCAAGGCCAGTGCGCTTGCTTTCCATGAGGGGCTGCGTCAGGAATTGAAGTATTGGTATAATGCGCCCAGTGTGCGCACTAGGTGAGTTATTCTCGGGTTATGTATCTGTAGATTTTGCTAATTATTGCTTTAGTATTATTCACCCTGCGTGGGTGCGTACGCCTATGATCAAGATGCTCACAGACAACGAGGCGCATTTCAGAGAGTCTATCATGACCACACAGGTCGTGTCTGACGCTATCTGCAAGCAAATCTTGACTCAGACTAGTGGCCAGGTTCTTTTGCCTGCCAGTAAGTCGGTAGCTACTTTGGTGCGCGCTATGCCAACCTGGATGCAGGAGGGTGTGCGCAATTTCGCGTCGGGCTCCTTGAAGAAGATGCGTGTTCTGCAGGCAGAGGAGAAGGCCCAGGCGCAGTAGATATTCTGCTTTGGAAATGATTGGAGACGTGATTATGTCGTCATTTTGGATTTTATGTTGGGGATGGATATATGCTATCCCATCGAGTGATAATACAGTTGATATATAATATTGAAGTTATTCTAAGACGCCGACGGCTTCTATCATGATATCCATGGGCTGCAGAAGTCACCATCGAGACACGGAATATGTGTGTAAAACACTAACTATTCTATATGTACCCAATCCATGTATGTACAGACAGCGTTACTATATACAATCACACCATCAACTCGGCCAAAACTGCCTCAACCTTCTTCCCCTGCTCCGTCTTTGTAACATCGCCCAGCTCTAAGTGATAAATCGGCGCAACATGACACTCACGATGCCCAACAAACAATTCAACATTCTCAAAGCCCTCCTTAAACTTCGCCGCGAAGTCTTGAATCAGAGGCAACATGATCTCATTCCCGCCTGCGGTAATTAACACCGAGTTCACCGGGAACGCCGTAAACCAATCTGCCGGCGCAGTCGATAAATCCGTGTAATAGTCACGCTTGCCAGCACCAATATAGGCTGTCACCCACGGTCCCGCAACCGCCGTCGTAATGATATCGCCATCGCTATAGACCTCCATGCCCGGGAATTCTTTCTCGAGAAGGGTCCACGGTGCAATCATCACTGCGCCGCCGAGGTTGCCGCGAAAAGGCAGGGAATCGATCTCTGCGTGTGGGTGGGCCAGATGAGAGAGAACTCCACCAACCAGGTTGCCGCCTGCGGAGTCGCCGCCCAGGAAAATCGTGGACGGGTCGCGGTTTGGTTGCGAAAGAATGTATCGTAGGCAATTCACGGCCTGTCGGAGTTGAGTCGGGTAGACTGCGATTGGCGCCAGCGTATAGGTCAGACTGAAGACAGCGACGCTTTTGCCTGATGCTTCAAGGTCGTGAATGAGCTGCGCGTAGAATTTGAAATAACCCATGTTGGCGGGGAGCCCGAAGCCACCTCCTGAATGATGGTTAGTGGTGGTCAATTGAATAGGGGTCTTTCTTTGCTGGCTGTACACATACCGTGGATCCAGACTACCACATTGTCAGCATTCGGATCACCCATCCAGTGGCCTAATGCTCCATCGCCCAAGTCCACGGACTCGGGTAGCCCACCGGTCTCCTTGGAGTGTTGCTCATAGATCTTGTGGGATGGCGGTAGGATGTACTGCATCTGAGTGGCAGTCAGCCGCGAGCTCGCCTTGCGGAACAGTGCATATCCCAAATGCAGGGACAAAGATTTGGCTTGGCGTTCGGTGCGTCGAAGGCCCGTCAGGAGAGCATAGACATAGGCAACCACAATGGAAGCCACAGCTGGGAGGAAGTCCAGTTTCTCTTTTATGGAGAGGTTGACTTTGGTTACTTTAGTGACAGACATGATTGGAATCTCCCACTTATGACTTGAGGCCCTAAGTATATTTCAGCCCGTATAAGTGTGAAAGTGAAGTGTTGATCCTCTCGCAAGCCTATCCCGTTTAGGAAGGTGCCGAGGTTTAGAAGATTTCTCGGTCTCCATGTCCTTGGGATTAGCTATATCTTCTATTCTTTCTGCATCTCTAGATCTCTATAACTAGGGGTATCGGGGAATAGATCTATAGATCTATATCTGTGTAGATCTTACATTTACATCCATCGGAGAACGATCTGTATAACTTCCAAGGTCTCTTGTATTTACTAACTTCGAGAATCATGGCATTCTACACGATATAAACACGTACAGAGTACCACTATGAATCCCATGCAACTCCCCGATCTCCCCGTGTACATTTTAAGGTTTTGCGTGTTGTTTACCCCAAAGTCGACGGTGTCGATCTGCCGAATAAAGGGTTGTGAAACCGAGGCATGTCAACATTCTTTTTAAATAACCTCAATGCTGTTCACTGTTCAGTAATTGTTCATTTGATCCCATTCATCCATCATGAGTGGACTCAATGAAACAAACGAAGCTAGGCACTTCGATGTCATCATCGTCGGCGCGGGTATCTCCGGCGTCAATGCCGCCTACCGCGTCCAAGACCAACTCCCCGGCTACAGCTACACCATCCTAGAAGCTCGCGCCGATCTAGGTGGCACCTGGGATCTCTTCAAATATCCTGGTATCCGTTCCGACTCCGATCTTTTCACCTTCGGCTTCCAATTCAATCCCTGGACCCTCGATAACCCCATCGCAGAGGGTTCTGCCATCAAGCAGTACGTGCGCGATACCGCGACCAAATTTGGCATCGACAAACACATCCTCTACAACCATCGTGTGTCATCGGCAGACTGGTCGTCCGATAAAAACATCTGGTCGCTCGCCGTCGACCACAATGACTCCGAACACACATACACCGCCCGCTATGTCATCTTTGGCACGGGTTACTACAACTACAAGGATCCCCTGAAAGCCGACATTCCCGGCCTGGACGCCTTCCAGGGCCAGGTCATCCACCCACAGTTCTGGCCCGAAGACTTGCAGTATAAGGACAAGACGATCGTTATCATCGGCTCGGGCGCGACCGCCATCACCCTCCTCCCCAATCTCGCCGACGATGCCGCCCGTGTCACAATGCTCCAGCGCAGCCCTACCTACATCCTCTCCGTCCCAAACCGCTCCAGCAACCGATGGCTCTCCTACATCCTCTCCAATGCCCTGTATCTCAGGTTGCAACGCATGATCTCGATCTATACAACCCGCTATTTCTTTCTCTTCTGTCAGCGCTTCCCGAATTTCTCCCGCTGGTTGCTCAAGTTGAACGTGCGCAAGCAACTGCCCAGCCATATCCCCTATGACCCCCATTTCAAGCCCAAATACAACCCCTGGGACCAACGATTGTGTGTTTGTCCCGATGGGGATCTGTTCCGCAGTCTCCGGCAGGGCAAGGCGGATGTCAAGACCGATACTATTCGAGAGGTTACGAAGAACGGTATTATCTTGGATTCGGGTGAGCAGCTTGAGGCAGATATTATTATTACTGCTACTGGCTTGCGATTGCAGATTGTAGGTGGCGCGGCGCTGTCTGTGGACGGGAAGAAGATCGACGTGGGTGGTAAATATCTGTGGAATGGAGTCATGCTCCAGGATATGCCTAATGCCGCTTTCGTTATTGGGTATACTAATGCCTCGTGGACTCTCGGTGCGGATGCTACGGCGCATTTTGTCTGTCGCCTGCTCAAGGAGCTTGAGTCGCGGAAGTTGGTCGCTGCTGTTCCTCGGCTGAAGGAGACGGATGCAGCTACGATCCAGGATCGTCCTCTCTTGAACATCAAGGCGACTTACGTGTCGCTTGCTGATCGCATTTTACCCAGGGCTGCGGACCGTGGTCCGTGGCGCCCGCGTGATAACTACTTGAGCGACTTGAAGTTCGCTCAGAGTGGTGATATTGAGACCGGAATGGAGTTCGTGCAAGGACCGAATCTGCGGTTACGCCCGAAGATGTCGTGATTGATGCATGTTTATGATATGATACCGACCCATGCATTATGATTGAGGTTCTTTGATTCAGTGTAAATATGGTGTTTGATGAGGCTCAGTAACAATATGTTCATTCCTATTCTTCAGCTGCGCAATCTCCCTTAGTGTCCGTTGGACTATGCATGCTGCACTTTCGCACAGCGTCACCATTGTCAACTAATGCCTATGATTTTGCATCTATCGGACTCGCACATACACTTATATTCCCAAAATACCACCCATGGTTAGAATTGGGCCACCTCAAATCTCGATCCGAACCAGCATTCCCCACCTTACTATTGATCCCTTCAATATACTCCACCCCATCAGTGGTGACCTGTACCCCAGTCTTCTGAGTGATCCAGTATTCGGGCGAAGGCTGGCTCCAATCAAAGAATGGCAGATTGAGCGGCACTTTCGGTATGGGGTCTGTAGTATGTGTGGCTCGGTATATGCTGTTTGGCGCTTGTTGGTTGGTGATGAACTCGGCCAGCTTCAAGTTTCCTGGTTTGGGGCCTCCGAATATCCACTGGTGGTTTGTATGCGTTAGCTGGAATCTACACTGCTTGCTTGTTTTCCAAGTTGACTTACAATATCCAGACTGAACCCCTTTGTTCGTAGAACAGTTCTAATGCCGCAATACCCCCACCTAGACTGTGTCCTACGACACTCAGTCTATAACTCGGATACGCGTTCGTTGCATTGTGAAGCTGGGATGTTGCCTGAGCCGCTACAGCGCTCCAGTAAGCCCAGAACCCATGATGGGCTTTGCATCCGGTGCACACGTCGCTAACCGGGGTGAGAGCGATATCGAGATCTGTGTGGCCATCGCTTTTGGATACCGTTCCGCGGAATGTTAGGACGATCAGTTCCCGCGTGTGGTCTAGGGCGATGTAGCCTGTTGGGCCGTGATCACTGTAGAATGTGTGGATTACCGTTGTGTTGTCGGCTGCTACGAGCGGACAGTTGCCATAGTCGCAGGTCAGACTTTGGCCTGTGTGGTTGATGTTCTGGTCGCAGGCGGATAGGGTCGCGAACTGTGAGAATAGGGTGAATCTTTCTAATAGCTCCGTTGAGATTGCTGGTACATTTGATCGTCAGATTGGAAATTTGGAAAATTTGCTTTGTCTATGTGAGGCTTACCCCGGCGAGCTAGTTGAACAGGAGATGCAATGGATGTCACGCTCAATGATAACAGTGCAAGAATCATTGACCCAACCATATTGGATGATACTTCGCAAGTACCACCAATCTATCATAGGCGCCTGTTCTTTTGATCTCTGGGAAATGAGCCTATATTTATAGGTTTCTTTCCCACCGTCAACAACAGCCCATCTATGGAATGTTGCCTAATAGAGAAGGAGTAATGGCCGCAGGATTCAATCCCACGATGCACCGTGATGACTGTATAACAGCTGAGTTATTGGCGGCACTAACCTTGCACCCGGAGGATAATTCGATTCTAGAGCTGAGAGAACAAATGATTATATGCCATTGAAACGATCAAAATTCTATAATATGATACATACATTCCACCCGTACATATCCTATAAACCAAAACATTCAAAATATGTCGGACAGTGGGAACAATTCACAGCGTCCTCATATGCATACCGGATGAGATTTTCTCCTTTCCTTCTTAGCCTGCTCTCCTCTTGTCCATTTTAGGCAAATACATGAATTTGTGATTGGTATGTTCTTCAGCTGGCATGTTGCATATTTGCCATCAATAGCACGACTACCACATGTGGGCTCAAAGTGGGTAATTTCTCGAGGCTAGATCCTTGGCGAGGTAGGGATTATTCTCCAATAGGTTAAGATTTACATGCAGGACTCCTATATCGAGAATCATGTGAAGATTAGATGTCTCACAGTGATGCAGCCCGCAGATTGTACGCTAATGCGTCTACAACCGATAGATCGTCGGCTCCACCTTAGATCTCAATACTACTGTAGTATTCAGGTGGATTCGCGCATGGTACGAGTTTGATCCACCCCGACCTCCAGCATGGTAAAGACGAATCCTCCTAGTACATAGATCGCCTAGGGCATGTAAGAGAAGGAATTGTGACTGGACACTGGAACATCAAGAAAGGGAAGAGGCCTTGGATGCTAGGCATCTTTCCGTTCATGTATGTTACATCATAGCCATATTGCTCCGTATAATCGTTCCGTATAATCTTCCAGCAAGAAATAGAATTTAACTTTCGGAAAAGATTTAAGGTTAAACCACAGCGGGGTTGATTTCATCAATTCAACCAGGGAACAGTACAACCTAACATTCCGGGATGATGTAACTCGATGACACCATTTGATATGTCATGATTTGAGGAGTAGCTAACTATAAGGCGTTGACTTAGCCAGTCGCTTTCTCGTTTTACTTTCACTACACCACACTACACAACCAATTTAAATCCCTAAGCCGTCTTGATGCCCCCCAAAGAGAAATATACCGATCCCGAACTCAGGGATGAAATCAAAAAAGAAGTCCACAATAGTGACAAAGGTGGGAAACCAGGACAATGGTCTGCACGAAAGGTATCCAACACGATTACACTCCCATTACGTATAGTCTCTGATACACATGCAGGCACAAATGATAGCGTCGGAATATAAAAAACGCGGCGGCGGTTACAATACCACAAAGGAAGAAGGCCAGACGGAATCTCAGAAACACCTCGATAACTGGACAAAAGAGGAATGGCAGACGAAGGAGGGATCAGGTACGGCGCGACAGGATGATGACTCGCGTAAACGGTACCTGCCTAAGAAGGCGTGGGAGAATTTGAATGAAAAGGAAAAGGACGAGACAGACGAGAAGAAGGTTGAGGAGTCACAGGGTGGGAAGCAGTTTGTTAGCAACACCGCGAAGGCAAAGGAGGCGAGACGGAGGGCCAGTTCTGATGTTAAGGATGAGAGTTAGATGGAGATTCGGAGAAACTCGACGACGAGAAAGGTGGTGCAGGAACCAAACACAATGCGAAGCAGGATGCAACACCAAAACAGAAACAGGATGCAAAGTCTGCAGAAGAGAAATCAAACCCTCAACTAAGCTCGATTGGCTCCTCCAAATGCGCATTTGGTCGATGCTATTGACGAAACAGGAGCGATAAATCCAAAAGGGTAAAAGGCACAGTCCCCAAGAAGGCAACAAAACAATGACCTACAAATGAACGAAATTGATTCAACGAAATATCATTTCAATGGGTATCCATGGTCTTGAAGCTATACTTGTTTTATGTTCATATTTGGCCAATCACGCCAGGATATTAACCCCAAATCATCCATATATACCATTACATCATCTTGACATATCTCTTCGATACAAAAATAATCTTTTCACTTCCGTTCCTCATCCACAACCGTGTGGGGAGTGAATTCGCTATCTGGCAACATGTTCATGCTGTCCTCCTCTGCGTCCAATTTGTAATTGGTGGCCCAGAATCCAATACCGCCCACGAAGGCGAGGATGGCAACCACGGTGTAGTTCCAAGTCAAGAGAGGATCCACAGCCAGACCAATGAAAGCCTGACCAATCGCAGACGAGAAGGCGTTCATCAGGAGGGACACGGCCTGCACGAGGGATCGCATGTTCTTTGGGGCCTTGGTGTAGGCATACTCAAGCGAAGTCACGGATGCAAGGATCTCGGAAATACCACCCATGATGTAGGTCAGGGCCTGAACCCAAACGGAGATGTTGGTGTATTCGTGTTTCACCTCCAGGCAGTAGTTGGCCTCGTTACCGCAGGGTCCCAGCTTGTAGATGTAGTATTGGGTGACCGCAGCAACGACCATACTGAGGGAGGCCACGATAAAACCGGCCGTGATACGCTTCAAGGGAGTGAAGTTGAACCCCATCTTGCGTAGACCAGGGTAAACGAGCTGGTCGAAGATGGGAATGAAGATGATCAGTGAAATGGGGTTGAGGTTGTTGATGATGTCGTTGGGCACTCCTCCAAGTTTCATGGTGGCCGCTTGAGACGTCAGGTTGTTCATCATCTGGTTATAAGCGAGCCCTAAAGATGGTCAGCTTGTGTGAATACAGTATATAGGAAGTGTCCACGTACAGTAAAGAGGGTACCACAAAAACACTCTGCAGGCGAGCAGTCCTCGTCGAACTTCATCAACCCACGCATCATCAAAGTCCATCCACGCGGGCTTGTTGGCCCCAAAGTTGCTGGGCTTGGCGGCGGCCCACATATCGGTATCAGAGTTCCGGAACCTACAAAAAATCAAGGTCAGTAGGTGTAACATTCGGAGTTGACGGGATGCGGCTTACCATCGCACGGGGTTCAGGGTCCAGTGGCCCTTCATTGCCAATTTCCACACCTTGAAAGCTTTGGGGTAGATTGATCCACTGGGCGGGGTGAGGATATAGTGCTTCTTGCATATGATCAACACCGCAGGACACACGCAGAACATGGCAGTGGGGAGAAGGTAAGAGAGCCAGAAACCAACATATCGCTCGGCGTAGACCATGGCGACCTGACCCACGAAAGAACCGATGTTGATCATCATGTAGAAGTACAGATAGATACGGGAAACGGTGGCGGACGGGTCAATGATGACACGCTCACCGGTAGCAAGTGTCGTGACATAGGGTTTGTCTTCGCGATATTGTTCGGCGATCAGGGGGGAGATGTTGGACTTGAAACCACCCGTTCCTACACCCATGATAATAAGACCAATTGAAAAGCATGCAATGGCTCCATTGGGGCTTGCAATCACGTTGGGAATGGCGGAAATGATGAGAATGGTGTGTCCAAGAAGTGCGCAGGCAATCGCGGACAGGATGGTACGGTAACGACCCCAATATTGATCAGCCACCATGGCACCGAAGAGGGGCATAACGTAGGACCAGAACGAGTTGACTGTGCGAGTCACACATATTAGCAATGAACTGAACTCTCGAGACCACATCACTTACATAATGTCAATCCGGTCGAGGCCTGTTGGCCCATTCCCAGAGCTCCGGGTGAATCATTGCTCCAGTTGGAGACACCTGGGACTAGGGCACCGGTGGTGGATCCCGTGGGCAAAGGTCGTTGAATGAAGTTGACGACTAATTCAAGTTAGCCATTTATCCTCTCTCTCTAAGATTGGTAGTCCATACAAACAGCAGTGGTACCGTAGTACGAGAAACGTTCGCACAGTTCCACAAAGGCAACACTGTATGCTGCCATGGGTAGTTTGCCGGCAACACGGCGCAAAGTGGCTAGTTCCTCATCTGTAGGAGAGGTTTTATCCAGAGAATAGTCGCCTTCGATTGACGCATCTCGCAGAGGGGCATTGTCGATGGTCAACTCATCAACCACTGGGCCCTTCTCGTTGATACCGATGGTGTGTGAGACTGCCTTGGACTTAGCAACCTCAGCCACATCGACAGGATCGCTGGCATTCATCGTGGCGGGTTTGGGATCCAGATATATAGTGAAACACACAACAGAAAAAAAAGAAAGAAAAACCTGCGGGAGGGCGAGGTGAAGCACTTATATGGCCCATGGCGTGATTAGCATAACGGCTTAGCTCGAGGTCTCTAAGCGTCTCATTCACGTTCCCCCCTTCTAGGCATTCTAGAATCCCGGAGCAATAGCTGCATTGGGAGATGGCGGACGGTAAAAACCGTCAATAGCCGGAAGAGACCCTGCGTCGAGTACTTTTCTTAGATTACGCCTGTCAGGACGATGGGTGGCTCTCATGCTGAGATTCGGCCTCATCCGGTCTGAGCGCTTGGGACGATAAGCAAAGTCCGGCTTTTGTTGGAAAGCGCAAGAGATCCCGGAAGCCTAATGGGCGCCAGAACTTGGATCAGCCAATCACCGAGCCGGTGAGGGCTTTGACCCCCCGGTTTTGGGATCCACTTGGTACTACCCGCTGGACTTAGCGCAAACCTAGCTTGTCTTGGCATGGGGCTTGGCACGGCTTGGCCGAGTATCTCCCCGCTTGGCTGGCAAGTTCCATTGTAACCCTGTAGTCTTGGCTATTCCATCTGCCCTATCACAAGCAAGAAGCGGCTGATAACCGAGGTGAGATAGCTGATATCCGAGATATCGTTGTCTAAGATTGATATCGCCTGGTCTGGGACCCAATCATACTTATGTATGGAGTATCTAGGCTTGTGTTAATTAGGCTCAAGGTGAAATTGCCACTACTTTCCCCCTGGAGAAGTGAGACATGGTGTGATTGGCCCCATGTTATGGCAACATCAATTACCCGACTCTTTTACAAACTGCTTTCGCGCATTGCCTCTTGGACCGTCTCTTGGGCCGTCTCTTGGACCGTCGGTGTCCGAGAACCCTATGTACCTCATGACTATCGAGCTGACTACCTATTTAATTGTTGGAAACTATTGGTCTTCCTCGCTGGGCTCACGCGATGCAGTCTTTTGATTGCCCTTCCCCTTTCCCAGTCCGCACATCGTCAGATATTCTAGGGATAATGGTATGTCTCTTTCACCACCGTGTAATAAGTTGTAATATCCGAAATTGCTAGAGTCTTGCAAGTATCCAGTCTGTTATCCGTCAGAACCCTTGTATTTGATGTGAAGGGGCGATCACCCGGCCGATCTCACCATGTACATGGTGTCTAGTCGTACGGTGGAGTGTTACTCGCACTCGAACTGCACGGGTAATTCCTTGACCATTAGGGCGTTCATCTGGCTCCTTGCTCACTTCCACTTTCATACCCTCAAACTCATGAACCCCATGTTTGGCAGATATGTTCACCGCTTCGTGGGTGGCGGGCGACATTCCAACCTTGCCCGCTTACTCTGCATTGACCACTACTACCTCGGTGTTCGTGTGTATTCCACTGGCAGTTGATTGGACGATAATATCACTCCGGCGGTACAAATGTCTGCGTCTGCTGAACTGCACGTAGCCAAGTTATCTTGGCCTGCCTTGTTTTGAGCCCATATCCATCCCCGTCGCGTGACCATATACCTGCGTCCTTGCATTGTCAGATTGTATTCAAATGCCTGCTTTGAGGAGGCTAAAATCGAAGGCAGCATGGATAACCCGGTAAAGCATCTTGGAATTTTCTTTATACTGCTAACCCCTGTTTATCGCATTGGACTAACTGAACATGGGGGCATCGTGTAAACAAAGGTCGGCTCTAGTTGCGATATACCTCGGTTTACCAAGATCTATATATCATCATTTTCTTTTTTTTTTTTCTGATATAATACATCTCAATATCTCCCCCTGAGCCTATTTGGGATCCTTCATCGAATCTCTCAGAGCTGACAACGATCCAGTCGACCAAAACCCCTGTCGATGCTAAACTCGAGGACGGCCATTGCCCGCCATGTCTGTGAAACAACCGAGAAAGCGCCCCCCCCCAACAATCGCATCACCTCCCAGCAAGACTTCCTCCCCATCTTCGGAACTGTACTCATGTCTCGCTGAGCAATCATCCCAGGGGTACCATAGCCGCCGGCCAACTGAGGAATCGTCCATCGCCTCTTACATACTTTCTTGTGAGATCCCGACAAAGTGCCCTCAGTCATACGAAACTATTTCTGAGTTTTGGTCGACTGGATCGTTGTCAGCTCTGAGAGATTCGATGAAGGATCCAAAATAGGCTCAGGGGGAGATATTGAGATGTATTATATCAGAAAAAAAAAAAGAAAATCACAGATGTGACCGTCACAACCTGTTCCTCCCTCAATCTATTCTCGAGTGAAGAACTCCCACTGGTGGGTTGAATAGTAAACAAAGCGAGGCGAAAGTTCCTTTGACTCGAAAAATAATCTCAAATGTCATGATGCAATTCAGCCTTTCAGCCACTCTTCGGCTGGTCACCTGTCGGTTAACCCCCTTCTATTTGGACCGATCAGAGTCCACCATCTTAGGTCTCGAATGCACGGGTAATGAATTACGCTTTCAATTTTATCAACGGGGTAAATCCCTACCTCGATAATACCGATATCCAATTCATCTACTTTGACTCCGAGAATGCGGAAAAGGTCAAGCATCTCAGCGGGTGCCTTTCGCCGCACTTTCGATTGTATCACTCGGTCAAAAAAATCACGAGTGGTTTTCCTGCTGAATGTGAAGGCGTAATCAATCTGCCTTAGTCGCGAGAATCCTTTCAGACGTTGTGGCAAGAGAAGGAGGGGCTGGTAATTGAATTTAGATTCCATGAGAACCATCCTTTCAATGTATAGCAGGGCAATTCGATTGTCATTGCCGACGAAGATGGGCATACTTTGCCAATTCTTCTTTTCCATTGGCAGGATGGCAAAAGTCTTCATCTGAAAAAACAACGGCTTGCCCAACAAGCTGAATCTTCTACATATCCTTGACACGAACTTCCAGTCTTGAAGATGGCGAATTTGGCTTTGATTCCATCGCCATGACCAGTTATTCACAGTGGGACGCATGAAATGGTGCTCGACAGTCCACTCTTCGTGCAGCAGTTTCCGCAAAGATAATGGCCTGTTTAACATAGATATTGCACGTTTCCCCTGAGACTTCACGCGTGTTCTCACGCAATACTGTAAACAGAAAGGAATCTCGTTGTTGAAAAAAGATACTCTATAATCATTCGGAGAAGTTCATACGGGAGACGATCCATTTTGGCAGTGAGTGATAGAACTAATAGAATCGGGATACACGTAGGCCGCGCCTATATAAGTTCAATAAGCACGTGTAATATGCACGTAATGACACCTGAGTTTCCGAAAAAGCCAATCATTGACTTGAAGCGCTCATCATGAATAGTTCACACTGACCTGAACAATGCAGTATATTCGATATTTGTTGGTCAACGTGAATAAACTCAATCTTGCCCAAGAAACGAGCCGTCATGACCACCCAGGCACATCCTCGTGGCCATGACGGGATTGGGGATGAGAAACTTATATGCGAGATGGATTTACCTCGATACATCGCAGGTATGGGGGTTTCCTAGGGGCCACGATCTCTTTTCATGTCTCTCATATCACGCAGACCTGCTGATACAGAGTATGATACAGAAGCAATCAAAATGTCAAAACCAACCTATTGAGTTCATTCGGTGAGAGAGCTCTTCCCACCTCATGTGCCATTGGCCTATTTGCCTAGAAAAGCAGGATATTCCCCCGAAAAAGTACCTTTTAACTCACACGGTGTCATGGTGGGAAATGGATATGCCCCTTGTATCGGTCAAGTAGGCCCGGTCGGAACATTATTTATCCGACGTGCATTCCTCTCGGCGGCCACCTGCAAATCTTCTCGGCAGATTATGCTATCCAAGCACCGTTGCTACACATGGTATACATGGGAAAGATTCTTTGCGCCCATTATCATCGCATGGCTAGTGCACCGGCTGATCTGCCGCTTGAATTTGCGGCTATGTTTCTTCCACTGCACCTCAGTTGCCAGCAGCACAGAGTGCCGAAGGTACTATCTTTGCTCTATATCAGAACAATTTGACGACTACCGATCGTATCCTCGACTATCTACAGAACCTATTTTTCTTCGACGCCTCGCGACAACAGCTTACAGATTTCGTCGCCACCTACCAAGATAACGAAGAAGACGGCTCACCCTTCCGCACGGGATTCGCTTACAACTGGTACATATAAACGACTGGCCGCCATCCTGGGCGATGTCTCTTCCACCCTCATGCGCCGGGCATTCATAAACTACGCCCCCAAAGCGAAACAAGATGTTCCTTCGTGGTCATATCTATCCTCGTATTATCATGGTCTTCCCTTCCTAGGGACTTTTCACGGATCCGATATTGTGCAGATGTTCTATGGGGTCCTACCAAACTACGGATCCAAATCTCCACACTCATACTGCTTGTCGTTTGTCTATGAGCAGGACCCCAATGCAAAGGCTAGAGATTATATGCATTGGCCACAATGGGGTAATAACCAGTCGCTGATGAATTTTTCCATCGACCGTGGTGCCCTCATGCCGGATGACTTTCATCAGGATAGTTATGAACAGATCATGGCGATCCTGCCGCGTTCTATATGGGAATACAAGGGAGCACAAGGGAGTATATTAGGAGCTTCACGAATTATGTTTATATTAACCTAGGATCTGATCTGGGATTTGGTCTGCACGGTTGTGCTCATAAAATTTAGGCGGTTATTAATGACATTCGCAAAATTCAGGGATGGATTCATCGATCTCTAAGCAAAATCTGTCATCAGGACTAACTCCCAATTCAGTTCCAGCTCGCCGTCACAGTGGCTGTACTTCCAGAACACCCAGTCGGCACCGTATAAGACCGATTATGATCGCTTTCCCACGTTGCAGCTGCAGATCCGGCTGTCTTCTTGAGGAATTTGTGCTGGATGGTCATTCCGACGAGGCGTGTGATACTTGTACATCTCCATCAGCTGGGTGCCAGATGAATACCCGCTCCAACTTGTTGACAATGTGTAGGAGGATCCGGATAACCCGGCGTTGGAAAGCACTGTAGTGACCGGCGAGCTGCCCGCCTTATTTGTTTGCGGCCATGAACAAAGCGAGACATGTGCGTTGGTGAAGTTCTTAGATGAATCAACGGAGTTAGCAGCCAGACCCGATTTATACCTTCGACTTGTATTGCCGTTATCTCATCTAGGTCAGCATAAGACAAGCTTTTGTTCACGGTAATATACACCGATGTAGGCTTTGCCTAGTTCAAACCCAATCGGTTAATTAGAGCAGACGAAAAGTTCCAAATTCCTTTCAGAGAACCATGGCAGCCAAGAAATGTCGCGTCCAACTCACATGTAAGCCGCCTTTCACCAAAGTGCTAGTTCCGAGGCAGATCTGCCGGGCTGGTGACGGGGATAATTTAACCTGGTGATTGGTGGATATCAGCCACCACCCCGGATTATGCGGTGAAAATGACAAGGGGCGGAGATTCAACGGGATCAAATATTGGGGGTGAAGTTGATTCTAACGTGGCTGATCTAAGCGATTGGGATGAAGATCAATGGTCGGACAGTAAGACCTCCATCTGTCTCGGGAGATATTCGATCCGCCTGCTGAAGAGAGTAATGATAGGCCGGACATTTGAAGAGTTAGCAATGAAGCCCTCGAGTAGCGCTGGGATTATATTCCAAGCTGACGGTGATGTAGCGGGGAAATATTGGACCTCTGATTGACGGCATTTCTCTCGCCCCGGAGCTCATTGTCTCTGAAACAATGTGCTGTCATGCAAGTCCCACACAAGTGCATTGATCTGCCTTGGAATTCCAAGTGCGTTGAATCCACTTGCCTGTCCCCGCTATAAAAGCAGGTGCGGCCCCCACAATAATCCCAAACCAACTTACCTTCTGACACCATGATGGCTTCTCACTTTTGGGCTGCTCTTTGGGTGCTTACTCTTGGCTACGCTGTTGTAGCTGCACCACAGATATTGGTCCCTCGTGCGACAGGCAGTCTGGACACCTGGTTGGTGTCTGAGACAGCAGTGGCAAAACAGGGTATCCTCGATAACATTGGATCTGCTGGTGCCTATGCTGCGACTGCAAAGCCTGGCATTGTAGTCGCCAGCCCGAGTACCTCCGACCCTGACTGTAAGTATTGGATAGCTATTTATGGCAGCGGAAAACTAACTTAACTGGCCTACAGACTACTATACTTGGACTCGTGACTCGGCTCTGGTGTTCAAAACTCTGGTCGATATGTTCAAGAACGGTGACAGCGGGTTGTTAGATATTATTGAAGAATACATTGATGCGCAGGCCTATATCCAGACGGTATCCAATCCATCTGGAGATCTTTCTGGCGGCAGTGGATTGGGGGAGCCTAAGTTCAACGTCGACGAGACAGCCTTCACTGACTCTTGGGGTCGTCCTCAGCGTGATGGACCGGCCTTGCGAGCCACTGCATTGGTCTCGTTTGGCCAATGGCTCATTGTATAAAACCCCGAATCTGTTGGCTTTTGCATTGCTAACCCATTTAGGATAATGGGTACACCACTTACGCGACCAACATTGTCTGGCCCGTTGTGCGCAACGATCTCTCCTATGTTGCCCAATACTGGAATCAGACTGGATTTGGTTATTATACCTCAAAATTTAGTTGCGCGCATTTCTAATACCCTATAGATCTCTGGGAAGAAGTTTCTGGCTCATCGTTCTTTACTGTCGCAGCTCAGCATCGCGCCTTGGTGGAGGGAAGCACGTTCGCAAGCCAGGTTGGTTCCTCGTGTTCGTACTGTGACTCTCAGGCCCCAGAGGTCTTGTGCTTCCTACAGTCTTTCTGGACTGGGTCTTATATCCTGGCCAACTTTGGTGGTGGCCGCTCTGGAAAAGACGCCAACACGCTACTCGGCACCATTCAAACTTTCGACCCAGAGGCCGGATGCGATGACACCACATTCCAGCCTTGCTCAGCTAGAGCACTCGCAAACCACAAAGTTGTGACTGATTCATTCCGGGCGATCTATCCTGTCAACTCTGGTATTGCTGCGGGCAAGGCTGTTTCTGTTGGTCGATACCCGGAGGACACATACTACAATGGTAACCCTTGGTACCTATGCACATTGGCTGCGGCCGAGCAGTTGTACGATGCGTTATATACGTGGAAGCGTATCGGTTCTTTGACAATCACCTCTGTCTCTCTCGGCTTCTTCCAGGATCTGTACAGCTCCGCTGCGACCGGTACCTACTCCTCGTCCAGTGATGCATACACCTCGATTCTGAGCGCTGTCACGGCATATGCGGATGGATATTTCAGTATTGTGGTATGTTGCATGCCATCGACTATTGACCACCTCAACTGACAGATATCCTAGGAACAATACGCTACATCCAATGGCTCCTTGTCTGAGCAATTCTCCAAGTCAGACGGCTCGCAACTCTCGGCTCGTGACCTGACTTGGTCCTACGCAGCCCTGCTTACCGCCAATGACCGTCGGAATGCGATAGTTCCTGCACCATGGGGTGAGATATCTGCCAGCAGTGTACCTGGCCAATGCCAGTACACTTCGGATGTTGGTACTTTCAGCAGTGCAACAAACACCGCCTGGCCAACCACTTTGACTAGTAGATCAGGCAGCGGAACTACTACCACTACGTCTGCGAAGACAACCTCGACCACAGCACCATGCACTACTCCAACAGCCGTTGCAGTGACATTCAACGTGATTGCCACTACTGTGTATGGCCAGAACATCAAGCTTGCTGGATCTATCTCCGAGCTTGGCTCCTGGCTCCCAAGCAGTGCTATTGCGCTGAGCTCTTCTTTGTACACTACGAGCAACCCTTTGTGGTTCGTGACTGTGACACTTCCAGTGGGCACTGGGTTTACCTACAAGTATATCCAGGTGGCGAGTGATGGCACTATTACATGGGAGAGTGACCCGAACCTGTCATACACTGTTCCCGCCACGTGTGGTACCACAGCTGTCACGATTAGTGATACCTGGAGGTGATAACTGAAGTTTTGGATACCTCAATTGAAGATTGTGCATGCTTTATTCCTTCTATCGTCGTAGAATAGCACCATCATAATGAGTGTTTATTTGAGTATTAGCTGTTCGAACACAACCACCGCGTGTCCATTGTGTAGGCGCTGCCGTTTGAACTATTATCTGATCGGGCTAACCTTACCGATAGGCTGGTACGGTGATGCGGCCATCACATCATAATTATATCAAAATAGCGAATAAATCGCCGCAGGACGTAATGACGGAGGGATGATGTGTGAGGACTCCATATAAGATCAAATCGAGAGCCGATGAAACCTGAAATCAAGTTCTTTATTGTCACTCCGTTAAAAACGTCTTAGTCAAACCAACATGTCGACAACAGAGGAAAGAGTGAACGAAATGCGTGGGTACAAGGCGTAAGTACTCACTTTTGTGATACCCATGAGCATATCTAATTAGCAAGCTTATCTTTTATAGCACGCTGAGCAACCCGAGAGTTTCAGAACAGGCAAAGCAGCATGCACACGACAGGCTTAATGAGCTCGGCGGTGATAAGCCTCGCGAGGAACTATTTCAGGCAAGAGGCGATCGGAAGAAAGACCCAACGAGGGTCGCAGCTGGGTATAAGGCGTGAGTATAAGTGTTGGGATGTTCTTCGCATATGCTAATTGGCCTATATAGCGCGCAGCACAATCCTAACGTGACTGAGGCCGGGAAGAAGAAAGCTACTGAGGAGCTACACGAAACTATTCCGGAGGAGTAGAAACCTTTTGGTTGGCTACCTGATCTGTAATTCTAAGTGTGAAAGTATATGTTGGTGTCACAATGTGATATACGTTCCAATGTTATATAAGGCAGTGACCTGCACAGAACAGACGATGCGTTACTATAGGAGACTGGCATACTTTGTAGCGGGTTTATATTTGGATTGCATATAGTTATGAAGTTCCGATGAACGGAATCTAGATTTGATGGCGCGTAATAAACAGCCCGCTGAATGACGCCAAAAGCGAAAAGCCAAGGGAAACAACTATAGCACGTCAGTGGAAGATACCAAATGCGTTAGAATCCATCAACCCACGATATGTATGCTTAAGTCCCAAAACATAGCAAGCCACCACAGTCTCCCGCAGATGGCCACTTAGGTGCGCGATATAGTTTGTATCAGCCATCGCACGTTGAATAACCTAGAGCAATTAACATCAGACCAAATTAGCTTCGCCAAGAAAGTGCGTACCTTCTCCGAGCCAGGTCCGTTAAGATTAAGCCTCAACTGCCGCTGGAACTCCATCCCTAGAACAGAATTGGACGTAGTCACACCCGCCGTCATGGAAAATCCCACAATAAGCATATATCCCGCCGTCGCCATGGCAATTTCCTCAACTGGCAGCATGGCAGACATGGCAATAAACGATGAGGCTGATGCGATTCCCGTGCCAAGTCCACCGGGAAGAATAAATAGTGACTCCCAGAAGCCGCTGTGTCCATCCCAGCGGAGGTAAAGGAGCAGGTAGGAAATGGCGGCAACTAGACCGCCGATGACGAGCATAATTTTGAATTGTCCCGTGCGCCGAATGAATATCCCCACTACTAATCCGCCGAGAGTATTTCCTATCACTGCTGGAATGAGATGCACGCCCGCTACTGTGGTCGATGCGCGCTGTGTTACTTGAAAATATAGTGGGACAGAGAACATCATTCCCAGCTGCGCGGAGATCTGAAGAGCGCCGATTATGTATGCCATTGATACGTTCGTGCGCCGGAGAATGCGGAGGTTGAAGATCGGTTCGGGGGCTATGTAGGCTTCCACGAGCACAAAGGTGACCAGGAGTAATGCCCCCCCGCCTGCTAGGAGGACTGTCCACCATGAGCTCCACGGGAAGGACTTCCCGCCCTGGTCGAGGAGTGTGGTCATTGCGATAATGGATGAGCCTAGCAGTCCGGTTCCGAGGAAATCGACCTGGGCGAGTTTGTTCACTTTGGTGGAGTTTGTTTTCTCACCGACGTTCAGTTTAACAACCACGAGAGCTGCAGCCAGAGCGAGGAACGGAGCTTGTAGGATGAACAACCTGGGATGTGGTCAGAAAATACATACAGCTATCGGATAAGTGGAAACTCACCATCTCCATCCGATGGTATCGCTCAGCCAACCACCCAACGGACCTCCCAGACTACGTCCAAGCGTCATGGCAATGTTCACATATGCTCTCCAAGTAGCGACCTCGCGCTTTGGAACAATATCTGTGATGATAATGGAGCTGATGGTCATGATTCCGGCACCGCCCATTCCGCTGATCGCGCGACCGAAAACCACCACCCACATTCGGGTTCCGATGCCGCTATACATGATCAGATTTGCATTTCGGCTGTTGGATCAGGATTTTGCCTACCTCAATATACAGCCAACTGCGAATAACAGATATGAGAGCAGCAACATTGGCTTGCGACCGTAGATATCACTCAATTTTCCATACTGGGCGATAATCAGACCTTGATATGTCTCCGGTGCGGGTCACGCCCACTCACCATTGGTTGTGCAGCACAAAGACCCAACGTATAGCCCGTTGAGAGCCAACTAGCATCGCGCAGACGATTGAATTCGGAGGAGATCCGGCCTGCCGCCGCCATGACAAGTGTCGCATCGGCATTGGAAACGAATTCGCCTATTTTCGATTAGCTCTCCGGTCTTCGTGTATCGCCAATTTTCGTACCGAGCAGAAGCACTGCGATAATTGTCCCAACACCTGCTAATGCTTTGAGCTTAGGCTCTGTATTAGATGGCGGGAGTAATGGACTCTCTTCGTCTTGGGCATGGCTATTGGCATCGATACCCTGGGGTCCTATGTTACCCGAAGGCCCCGACCCAACCGTGTCGCTTTCGATATGGGCCATGTTGTGAATTTAAGAGCGTCGAACTAGAAAATAGCATTGAGGGGGGTGTCACCTGCGGATAAATATTATGCAAGGTTTAGCTAAGTTGTGCTCATCGGAGTGATAAAGCACGCCATATATAAGATCCACGCGTACTTCACGAACGGAAGAATACATACGATGTTTTATAAAATGAATATAATCTTTTATCTAGTCAACGTATTCCGTACGATCATGGCTGGCGTGTTAACTCACCCCCAGTCGACCCCACAATGAGAATAAAGTGGTTAGTGCCCCCCCCCCCCCCAAGGATAAGAATTGTCGAGCTTCTGGAGAAGGTTGAGAAGATTCCCATACGCATGCGGATGAACTTTGGAACTAAGATTGATTGGAATAAACCAATGCTATCCTATTCTTGCTAGATGGCTACCAGACTGTATAATCCAGTCCATCTTCTCCGCAACATGCAGTCGATTACGGTAAGGGACAAGTGACGATCCGAGGAACCGATAGTATCCCGATCGAGCTAGATACCGCACTTGCTCCAATCGAGTGTTTGGAAGAGCTGCCAGTGATATGCATTGATGAAGAAGGAGTGGACGAGATCCTTCAACGAGTGATCGATGATCCAGAGGATATCGAGGAGCTCTCCGATCAGGAGGGTTTCTAGGAGCCCCGATGACCCACCCTCGATCGGACGGGGCAGACGTTCGAAATATCCGAGGGACCCTCGCTTGTCCTGATACAAGAGAGAAGTTGCTTCTGCAAAATCACCGGAACCCATATTCCTACAGAAGACCAGAGACATCGATAAGACAACACGAATATTCATACAAGAAGAGTCCGAAAGATCGAAAAATCATGAAAAAGAAGACAATCTCAAAGAAACGCTCGACCTCTGAGCCTCCGGCGCCTTCCGTCGCCCAGGCCCAGATGAACCTGGAGAAGTAATCTATCACGACGAGCACATATCTTGCCCCTATGGAACACTGAGGCTTTATCGGCCCGAGGAAATCCATCCCAATCATGTTCAGAGGCTCTAGCTCTTGAATACGTCGAGACGGCCCCGCAGTCGGTTTCTTCGAAAAGAATTGACATGCTTCACATGTCCGCACAGAGTTATTTCTGGTCGGGCCGTCCTGGTCGTCTGCGGGAGGAGTGCTGATCCACAGTGGGTGTGGGTTAGACTTCCACTGATGGATGGATGCTTAATATTCCTAGGATAGTTCTTTCTTTGTAAGAATAAACACCGCTCGAAGGCAGTCGCTCAGAAGGCGGTCCCCCCCCCTTTCTGCCAGTCGTATCGATATTTCCCCAGTGTCCTCGGCCGCGCGGGCCGGATTCAGGTTTTAGAGGCTATACCGCGAGATGTCAGCCAGTGTACAAAGCCCCCAGTAGTGTTTCAAGAATTGAGAGTTGCCATGAGAGTTGCCATGAGAGTTGCCATGAGAGCTTCCATGAGAGCTTCCATGAGAGTGAACAGGACAGGGATCATGATCTTCAACTTACGGGGTTGCCTCCCTCGCCTTCGCCTTCCCATTCTACCTCAGGGCGTAGAACAAGAGGCCCAAACAATCGCTCATCACAATGCTTATGACGACCCAAATCTTCCATGTCTGCCACACTATTCAAGAACCATGACCTGTACTGTCTCATTGTCAAGAAAATTATCCTTGTGCAAGCGAGAAGGGCGCTTGCTCTTCAGCCACCTAAGGTAGGTGGCATCACATGTCGCTATATTGATAGATAGCTCAATGCCATCCTGAGCGATAACGAAATGACTATATTTTATAATGTTAGCATTTCTAGCCTAGGCCAGTTGAGGGTATAAAGAGGACTCCTACCGGCGAGTGATGACACTTTCGCCCATCACGCCCATCAGTACTCTGGCAGGGTGTCCAGGTGCCTTTCATCGACGGGTACCTCGCGCCGAGGAACGTGAGAAAAGCCACTAGGACCATATTCACGGATTTCTCGTCGATGAGCGCCTTACGCTGCTTCTTAGAGCAAGCTAGATGTGAGCCGATAGCCACCGAGACCCGATGCTGCTCAATGGCTACAATCTCAAAGATTGCACTTCCCCAGGGGTCTTGGTCCACCCATTTAGGGTCACATTTTTTGATACCGTTCCCATTGGCGACTTGCTGGAGGTAGGAGGTAAAAGGGGGGAAATTTCGCAGCCATTCACGCGCGTCTGTGAAAAGTGTATCCTAGTTTAATGTGATTCTGGAGCTGGGGCTGAGTCTAGAGCGGTAGTACAATAACACTCGCATTGATCTTGTTGGTTTGGATGTTGGTCGTTCCCTGAAAGACTAACTCCCTGTCTCCAGTCGACCCATGCTTGAGGGACTCGGGAGAAAATTATCGTCGGCGGCATCTTGACTATAGTGGATCCAATCGTGTTAATAACAGAAACGGCAGAGAAATGCAGAGTAATAATACCTAGCAAGATAGACAGAGAAAGTTGGATAGGGAACTTCTCGACCGATGGAAGAAAATCAACCATAGTGTGGAAGTGACATAGAGTGCACCTCACCCATCATTCCGGGTTTTATCTTCAGGTTGACTTGTATGCTTTTATTTCTCTCTCTCTCCCCCAGTAGCCTCAAAACACCCTGATAATATAGTTACTCTCACTTCACTTCAAGCTCACTTCATCACCAACCATCAACGATCAACCACCATCCACCACTTCGAACTCTCCATCACAGACTCTCCTCCGGACCTACTTATCCACTCAATTATGGCTACGCTAACATACTGGCCACGGAGTAGCGAACAATCGGAGCAAAAACAAAAGCGACAAGGGACAATGAAATTTGAAGATTGGCTAGAGAATCAGACAAACGAACACTCGTATTTGCCTAGTTGACATTGGATTGCTTCGAACATTAAATGAATCCCACAATACTACAACTGTAGCGGCTAGGTTATTAGCAATATTAAGAGTATAGTAGTATGTACACTGCATAGTAGTAGTTTTTCAAAAGCGACGCCGTATTCCATACAGAATTGACAGTGCATATTCATTTGAACGTCTCGACTTATTGTAAATTTAATATTATTTTAAGCAGAGCCCTTGAGGTTCATACTCTCACACAGAACTGAATAAAAAACATCTCAGCGACGACGCGAGCCTTGCATTTTATCCAGCTTTGCCAGAATTCCCACCGCACCTACAGCCCCGTATCCACCCTCCCTCCAGCAGGTCTCGATAATATCCCGGGCCCAGATTTGCTTGCCCAGGGCGGGAAGCATATCCCGGGATGGAAACCTAGCGACAGAGTCATCACTACCACCGTGGAGATAGAGGCTGACACTAGTCCGTCTCCCGGTGGCAATCTCGTAGAACACGATGCCTAGCTGGCAGAGATCCGTCCAGATAGAGCAATTATAATCATCCACCGCGTCTGCCATGACGGCGTCGATGGGCATGATACTCGACGCACCAAGGTCACAAATTGCGACATTCAATGAACCATCCAGCAGAATGTTACGGCTGAGAATATCACTGTGAATGACGCAAGATTGGTGAAGATTATGAAGGCCGATGGCAAGCTGGCGAAACCACCGCTTCTGAAGCTCGATGCTGGGTCGTGCCCTGTGCCGCAGCCACTTTGACAACGTACCTCCGGACATGTATCTCATCTCGATGGTACCTCCAGGGAGGTCGAGGCAATGAACGATCCCTTCCACTGGGGTATTGAAGTTGGGCTGAAGACGCCGCCAGACTTCTTGCTCTCGTCGGATCTTGCTCCGGTTCTGTTCCACTTCCTCCAACGTATTATTCTTGTACACCACTGCCATTTTGATTGCCACGTCCTCTCGTTGGACAACAACTGCTGCGTCGCCAGTCGCAAGTATTGTATGAGGCTTTATGTAGTGACCCTCATCGTCGATAAGGTGATACAGAGCCCTCATTTGGGTGATGTGAAAGCGATTTGGGGGAATTGCTGCCGGTGGTCAATGTCTTCGATGGGAGTAGAATTTCCGGGGAACTGTTTCTTTTTGTTTAGATGATCTAGCTAGCAAATGATTAGTTAGTTATGATGTATAATTCCGTCAGAAGGAGAGGTCCTACCTGTAGTCAATGTATGTATTTGGTCTTGCTTTCGACAAACAGCCAAAGTTCGGAGACTCGCTCGCAGAGGCCCGTGGAGTGAGTTCTCTGATTTGAATGGAAGGACCGTGGAACCTGAACAATTGGAATTTGACCCTGTGCGATTGCTTAGACTGGGATCATAGCCTCTCGGGGATGCTTGAAAAGAGGTGATATAAAGTCAAGAAACCGCCAAAGGATGCTTGGTTGAAACTGGAATTGGTGGCGACGATTTGATGGCGACAAAGAATGAAAGCGAGATGAATGAAAGGGAGATCAATGAGAGATGGTGCCTTTGACAAGATGAGTCGCAGCCCATTCATCGCTGTCTCACAAAAAATCCATGTTCTCCTTTCCTTCTTTAGAGAGGATTGAGGGTGAACTGCCCAGACAAGGCATACTTGGATGCTTGGAACTGGGCAAGATTGCACTGAAAACACATCGTAGTTGAACCTGGAAAATGGTCAGCGGGAATCATCTTAATACGTGAAATCGCAAAGTATTGAACAATATTCAAATTGAACTCTGCTCACTTGATGTAATAATAACATGTAGTTGGTCTCAAGACGAGGAGTGCTTAGCTGCCAGTATATATATTCATAGAGGATAAAGAAAGGATAAAGAAAGGTAGTGGCCCCTCGGGTTGAGAGTCAAAGCAAACAGGCAAGCGATGGATCGAGGACCTTGGCAGCAAAAAGACAGATGTATAAATTATTACTACTTTCCACTTCCTTCATGATCATAATATGCATATATACAGCGTTGGTTGCTGTTCTCATCTATTTTGAATCTAACTGCTTCTATAAATTGTCTCAAAACGCCCATCACTTGAACTGAATTTGGCGCACATATTCATCACTCATTCATAATTGATCGATTCACTGCTCGTGCGTAAGAACATAGCGGTAACGAGCATCACCATTCTCCATATCGACGATGGCCTGGTTCGCATCCTTCATTGGGCGCTCCTGGATCCAAGGCTTGACGCCCTTGGCAACAGCTAACTCTAGCATCTCCCGGATCTCACTAGGACTACCGATAAACGAGCCACCAAGCTTGAGGCCCTTACTGATGAGCAGGGATGCCGGGATCTCAAGAGCGCCATCCTCGGGGACACCAAGCTGAATAAAGGTGCCGTGGAGACGGAGAAGTCCACAGTACTGGACAATAGGCATCTTAGAAGAGGAAGCAGTGGAGATGATCAAGTCGAGAGAGCTAGCATTGCGGGTAGCCCAATCCTTATCCTCAGCGGTAGCGATGAAGTCATCCGCACCGAGCTCGATCGCATCGGCCTTCTTATCGGATTTGCGGGAGATAGCGACGACGCGATCAGCACCGAGTGCCTTAGCCAACATAATAGCAAAGTGACCGAGACCACCAATACCAATGACACCAACGGACTTTCCAGGGCCGCATCCATTTCGCTTCAGAGGCGAGTAGGTAGTAATACCACCGCAGAGCATAGGTGCTGCATCGGCAGAGGAGATTCCATCCGGGATCTTGATAACGAAGTGCGAAGGAGAGCGGTTGTATGTGGAATAGCCGCCGTACGATGTCCCACCGTTGGCATAGGTACCGTTGTAAGTCATGACCATATTATCGCAGTGTTGTTCGAGGCCATTCGCACAAGGCCCACACTTCCCGTCCTTGTTCTCGCATGAGCCGCTCTGCGCGCCAACACCGACACGGTCACCGATCTTGAGATCTCCCTCGGCCTGTGATCCGACGCGGACAACTGTTCCGACGACTTCGTGGCCGACACAGCAAGGGTAGTTGGTGGCACCCTGTGGAAGCCGGTGTTAGCAACTGTATTCGATGCGAATATGTTCAAAATGAATGTGCCATACCCATCCATCTGCCCATCCACTGCGCAGAGTGTGCAAATCCGAGCCACAGATACCACAGTGAGTGACCTTGATATCGATATCATTCTCCTCCCATGGCTTCGGCTCGAATTCCTGCCAAACCATCTTTCCTTCGGCGGCTTCAGGGCCAAGGCCTACCCAGCCTTCGAACTTGTAATCGGTGGAAGACATAATAAAAATGTATATTTGGGTTCAACGGTTTCTGAATTCAATGGATGAGATCGACAAGCCATTCCTGCAGGGTCCTCCACTATTTAAACCACCTACACGGAGAGATCAGGGTCCGTCTCGGAGCGTTATTATGTGGCGACGTGGTCAGCAAGTGAAGAAAAGGTCCACTCGACCCGTCGAGTGGATTGTTAGTGGATTTTCATGCGTGGGTTGTCACCACGGTCTTGAATTATTTGCCGGCGAAGAGATTTCATTTGGAGGCAAATACGTTGTAAATCACCGGCAGCGGGGGGAGGGAGGATAGAGTAAGGCATACCGTAGACAATATCATATCCAACCTACACCCGTGGACGTTTTCCCACACGTATATCCTCCATGTTTACCTTCTCTGAGGAGTTACTGCTTTACTTCCAAGTATGCATGACGTCAGACATAAACCCACTAAGCCCCTGGCTTACGCCGACTTATACCCGACAAGCTTATCTTGTACTGGTCGGGTCCATTAGGTGCCTAGTTTCAGAAAAGAATGAAAAATGCTTTTGATTCGACATGATTCTGTTTTAGTGGAGAATCTTCGCAGGTTTTCATAGCCAATTCTATCAAGCTTTCGCATCCACTCCATCCGAAGGAACCGCTTTTTGCCGGCGGAAATAATATTGGACACAAAGGACAAGAGCTATGACCCATGAGGCACCAGCAAGGGAGCAAATTGCGGTCAGACCATGCAAGTACTTCGGCGCGTCGGAAGTGCGGAAGATCTGCGAGCCAGAAATACCAGCACAGTTGGCAGCCATTATCACCAACGCCATGGCAACGCTTCGTTCCTGGGGTGTCCGGCAGTAGAATGACAGCCAACCGACATTCAAAATACTAATATCTGGTCAGGGTGGGTTATAGACACGAGGGGTAGGGAACTCACTGCATGCTGCAGTAGGAAATATTAGCGATAGCAATAACGCCGTACCGGTGCCATAGCGAAGCGTGGGTATTACTTGTACGAAGACAAGCATAGGAAATTACATTCCAAGTGATAGCTAGGAGCACAAAGGGTCCACGGTGTCTCGTTTTGTCTCTGTCGGCAGTTAGAATCCGTCTCGTGGGCATAATGGTCATAGTAAGCACTCACGCAGCAAAAGACAGAGCAATCAGCCAGATCATGCTGCAGTAGACAGGAACCGAAGCTAAAGCGTTCGCCTTAACGGCACCGAACCCCAGCGCTTTTATCATGCTGGGTGTGTATTGGGTCAGACCAGAGAAGCCAGACATGGACACCAAAGTCAGGAGAACGTGCTGCATGATTCGTGGCTGTTTAACTGTCTGCCAGATATCTGCGCCCGAAATCTGGATATGGCCCTTGGCTTTGAGGGGATCATTTAGTAGAACACGGTTACGAATGATGTGCGACTCGCGCTCAGTGAAATAACTCCAGCGGCCGAAGGTGATCAAGGCACGGCCGTCTCCGGCTGATGGAGGCACGAGGAGGGTGAATACAATTGCGATAAAGAGGGTCATTAAGCCCTGGACTGGAGGGTCGGTCAGAATAGCTCGGGTTGTATAAGATCGATCCACACTTACCCAGAAAGATCCATCTCCACCCTTCCAGACCATGGGTGCCACTCAGCTGAAGCAGACCGGCGGATATCAAGCTCGCTGTAGCCGATGCGAACATCTGCCCGTAGAAGAAGAAACTGGTGCGAACACTCGTCTCCTCCTTCTTATACCAGGTAGAGAGGTAGTATAGGGCGCCTGTGGGTTATTAGCCGATTATCCAGCGCGAAGATAACGATTGCCATACCAGGAATAAAACCACCCTCACAGAATCCCAACAGAATCCTGGTAACCAGGTACGCAGGATATGATTGAACAAAGGCCTGGAACGTGGCAACTAAACCCCAAGCGAATAATTGACCCGACAGCCACACACGGGGTCCAATTCGCTGCATAATGATATTCGATGGGATCTCGGAGAGGACGATTCCAGCAGAGAGCAGTTGGGTTCCGACATTGATTTGATTCGTTGTGATATTGAGGTCTTTTGTGATAGTCGATGTCAAAACGGCGCTGATATTTCCGCGATCCATTTGCAAGGCGAAGAAAGCAGCTGCAAGAATGGGAATGATGATGAAGTCGATTCTGAGAGACACTTATTAGTGATATGTTCATAGTCGGTATAGGGACAAGAACTATACGTACTTCCGTCGAACGGCCGGTTCTTCTCCATCCCAATCTTTCACAATACCCTGGTCAAGCTCACTTGGAGATGAGTCGATGACCTGCTCCCCTACTTTGTTTTTCTCGTCGAAGATGCCTTGATCTGCCATCTTGCGATTTGAAGGAGCTTGAACCCCCAAAAATGAACAAAATAGGAAATATGTGTAGACGCTCAATTCCTATGTGGGGATTTACAGGAACACTGTTCTTATAGGAAAAGGAGAAGCACAAGATAAAGGATTGCGTAAGTCAATATAGTTAAAATGTGCTAAACAGCACCAACTCTCCGTCGAGTGCGTTTTGACGCGACGACTTCTTGATGTCGCGAGATGGGGAGATATGGCGCAATCACGGATTTGGGATTTGCCAAGGACCTGGGGATCTGGGGGTCATTGGCCTCTGGATAGTGATATGAACATTGAATAACTGGAATACTTGAATATACTTGATTTGCATCTTTATCTACAATGTAAAATTAGCAAATTAACTACTTCATTACACCCACACATCCCAAGACACCCCGTGTCGACTAGTCAACGGCACCTGTGGCCCCTCAGCTTCAACAATGTATCCCGCATCACACCAGTCAAACGAGACATGGGGCTGTGCGCTATAGAAGCCATCATACTCCTCATTTAAAGCATCCTGGAGAGTACTAACCGGGTCTACCGGTTGGAGGACATCCCACGGATGGATGCAAGTCACACCCTGGCATGACTTGAGGACCATCAATAGAGCGTCGAGTCGATTGATAGCCTGGGTCAAGCTACGACCGAGAATGCGCGGTTCATTGAGATCCTCCTGGGAGGAAGTCGGGTACAGATTATTCAACTGGTATGGATCGGTCTGCAAAAGGGTTAGTCGTTGTGATGAAGAACCGAGGTACTATCTACTCACCGACATATCATACAGTTCGTGTTCATTGTTGCACCAGACCGAGTAGTACAGACTGTATCCGTCTCCATGTAAGCGGACGGATTTGTAGGTGTTGTTTGGGATCAGTGTTGAGCCTCCGGGGCCTGCCTTGGAATTAGTAACGTATCCCACAATTACCATGAAAACATTAGACTGACCAATGCCGCTATAAAAACCCTCAACAACAGCAGAACCCCAATACTCCACCGTAACATGTTCATGGCGCTCACCCTCAAACTCGGGCGTCATAGGAATCGCGGTACCATCGAAATCATCCCTCGGCGGTATACCCGCAAGATGGAACAAAGTCGGCGCCAAGTCCACATGCGTAGTGACAGCATCCTGCACATATCCCTTAGGCATGCCAGGTCCACGGATGAACAAGGGAACGCGGATATCCTCCTCAAACCCGCAAGTCTTCCCGGGCGGCAGTCTGTGCTGGCCAATATGGAACCCATTATCCGAAGTATAGATAATATAAGTATTATCCAACTGACCACTCTGCTCTAGCCGGGTGACAAGCCCATCAACTAATTCATCAACACCCTGCAGGGCGCGCAGACGTGAACGATAAAAGTGATCGTTGTAGTCGACGACCGATTGGTTCTGCAGGGGTAGGTCGTGAACCCAGCTGACTCCACTTGGCTACGCAAGCAAATAAGATCCGTCAGAATTTGCGAACACAAACACGTTAATTTAAATCAGGGCCGCGCTTACCTGGCCGGGATTGAAATTCGCCGTCCGGGGCACCGTGACACCCTGGAACAAATGCTCGTGTCGTTCGAGGGGGACGGGCGCGGACATGTAAAAGTTTCCCGATGTGATATCGCCGGGATCGACATTCGAATGTGGTGCGACGGGCGACACTGCTAGGAAGAAGGGCCTCTCACCGGCCAGTGCATCATCGAGGAAACCCAGTGCTTTTCCCGTGATCACGTCGATGGTATGTTCACCCTCGTGGCTGACCGGTGGTTCATGGTTTCGCTGGTAAGTCGAATTGAGATAAGAATAGGTGTAAGGATCGAGAAGGAAATCCGATCCATTGAATCCATTGATGTGTGGGCTGTCGTAGTTCCACACGGTATGTGCGTTGAACATTTTCCCGGTGTAATACGTATCATAACCCGCCCCTTGGAGCCACAGTGGGAGGAAATCATCGTTGAAACCACGCTCAACGAATTTGGGATATCCGCCGTATGGTGGATGGACATCGGTCACATTTGTGTTGTGTGCCTGGCGACCGGTCCATAGACTCACGCGCGACGGACAGCATAGGGCTGTTGTAACGAAATGGTTGCGGAAAAAGGTGCCCTGGTCGCGGATATGTTTGGAGATTAGGGGGGTATAGGAGATTGAGTCGAGTTGCAAGTCTTGGTCGTCAGTGATGACGAAGAGGATATTTGGTTTGCGCAATTGTCCTTCGTTGGGTTTCAGTACGGATTGGAGAACTGATTGCAGGTTGGATTGGAAATTGAGGGCTGCAACGCCTTCGACGGCGACGAGGCCGGCAATGGCAGTAATTAATTTCATTGTGAGATGGTACTTTGAGAAAGATCGCGGAGTAGTACAAGTTGTATTTTGTATGCAATTTATAAAGAAGCTATCAAATGTGGAGAAATGTGGAGATAACGATGATGCCATAAATGGCCCCAATGGCGGGAGGTGAATGTGAAAAGTGAAGTTATTCAGAGTCTTCACTTTGTACAACATCGGACAGTTTATTTTCACTTCTATTCTCATCTATTTTACAGGGGCTCCTTGGTGCTTCTCCCACCTCCGATTGATTTGAGCCAAGCCGGACAACAGGTGGGAAGTATCTACACACTCGTTCATACTACTTCGGGTATCATTTAGACAGCATTTTGGCTGACTATGTTGTATGTAATTTTAATGGGAATAGATACAGTAACTAACCTAATCAATCATCCAGAAAACAGTGTAGTCATTCAGTCGTGAGTCGACAGAGGGAAGACTAGTTATCCCGTGTGATGCCTTGGTAAGAAGGCATCCAATCAATTTACATGTGGCTAATGGTGGCTAAAGTCACGTGTATATTAGCTGGCCAAGAAGCGCCTTACCCGAAGTAGTTTAGACCGCATAGGATAAGCATATTCACCAAGAATATCAGAGGCTGGCTTCCAAGTAGGATCATCATGCTTAGTTCAACCTCTTTTCGCTTAGTTGCATTTCGGGATTCAAACCAATCGAACCCAATACATTATGCAATCTACAGTTCCCTTCCCTCGGATCAATTCCATGAATAAATGCAATAAACTCTAGCTAGCTACGGGGGAAATTGTTGAGCTATGGGCCCTGGGTATTGCGAGATAGAATTTCAATATGTCTGCTCTTAGTTTGCTTGTGCCTTGAGCACCTCGTTCTTTGTTCTTTGTGTCCATTTTCTCTAGGTGTAGTACAAATGATTACCGCCATTCACATCAGTTTGAAGTAGTATCCTCGTATAATTCTAGATGATATTTTATGATACGAAAGGGCGCGTGTTAGATTAGAGGATAGGTCAACTTGAAGATAGAACTTTGAATAACATATAACTTCAGAGGCTGAAAGTTATCTAAGAGTTATATGAAAATTATGTGAGTGTCAATGGTGTAAGAAGTACAAGGTTGTAGTTCAGGTACACTCTCCTGTATGATTGCTTTTCTTTCATCGGTATATAAGTCCTCTCCTACATATCCGACGAGATATTATTCCTCTCCATTTCTCTGCTGTATCTGTCAGTCGATCATCCCCAAATCTAGGTCCAGCCCTAGATATCTGATGAGGCAAGAAACTGAAGAGGTGATTGCATGGCTGAAGAGTGATCTCGCCATCCACACTCGGCGGGAGTTCCTTCTGTTGATCGGACGCTACCCATTACGAAGCGCTAACATTATAATATATAAGGCGCCGTTTTATCATTCGCAAAATAGCCCGGAGGTGTACATCACTGTCGCCAAGTTTGATAATACATACCTACAGTGGCTGCGAAGCAAGCGTGCGATTAGCATTGGCCTACCCCAAAAAAATCCATGCGCATGATTCGATCTGGGAATGGGCGTCTTTTTTTATTGGATCTCTGGCGTGTTCGTTAAGAGAACGACCTGGTCTTGTGATATGCGGGGAAAGTTTGGAATTGCAACCTCAGGCGGGTAGCTCGCGGTGAATCGAAAGAATATATCGAATGCTTCATCATCCTTGGTCTTAAAGCAGAAAGTTTCAGAGATTCGAATTTCAAGCTTATCACCCTGCCGGTTATAGCAGGCTTAGATGATCCGCCCGTGTCGGGGCCCAAAAAGAGAAATCAGAAGGACCTATATACCAAGACGCCATTAGCATAGATAGGGAGGATTAGTAGATGCATTTTATCTTACCGGGAATAACTGAAAGGTTTGGAACTCTGACTGGGTTCGACGGAACGTAATGAGCTGAGCGATTGCTCCAAGCTCACTTAGTAGTAGACAGCCTTTCTTACCAAATTCATCCGTACAGAGGACGAGCCGGAGGGAGGGTCCAGCGAGAACTTCACCATTCCACCACTCCTCTAGTAGGCAAGTCCTCCAGGCTGGGGTATCAACGCCTTTATATCGTCCAGACGTAGAGAAGAGGAATCCCCCATTACCGCCGTAGAAATCCTCGTAACTATACGCTATTAGCTAGCTAGTACTTCTAAATAAGTCACAAAACTGGTATACTTACTCAATCTCATTCCACCCGAATGTACCCTTTAGCGGAGTCTCCCCTTGGCGGCGGAACCTGAACTGTGCCATGATAAAGTCGAATACCCTTCCCGTAGCGACTGAGATATTCGAGTGAGCGACTGAGATATCCCAGTTAGACCGAGGCTTTGGTGTGCAATGTAAGTCCGGGATATTCAGCTTGCTTTGTATCTCCGCAGCCTCAGAGGCTGAGATCTTCCACGGTTTAAGGTTCTCCTTGGAGATAGGCTTGAAAAGACATTTCGTGTTGGAGTTTAAGAAGTCTTCGTCGCCCGGTAGAAAATGCTTAACGATGACTCCTAGACACACAATATCAGATTCAGAGAAGGTTGGGCAGGTGGCCAACTCTAATATATCGAGTAAGGTGACCAGAATATCTGAGTATGGCATGTTGTTTAACCTGTTGCATCAACGGTTAGAAATCCGGACCTTGGGCTCGAAAAACTGGAGACAAGAGAGGTGGTCAGTTTTTTTTAGTCAGACG
This sequence comes from Penicillium psychrosexuale, assembly GCF_028828465.1. Lineage (NCBI taxonomy): Eukaryota > Fungi > Ascomycota > Eurotiomycetes > Eurotiales > Aspergillaceae > Penicillium > Penicillium psychrosexuale. The sequence continues at coordinate 96,031 of NW_026643187.1, forward strand.
AAGGTGTGGAAGCTTGGTATGTTGGGTAAATATGCGGTGGCATACCTTTCGTTGATGAAATACAGATTTGGGGGATCAAGGTCAAGCAAGTCTTGTGGTTCACTTGTCACTATGACGTGCTAGTAGTTGTGAGGTGCCAGGTCGATCTTGGAGAGGGAGGAGTGCATTCAACTAAATGACTGAGATGAAGAAAGAAGAAGCAAGTTGCAAAGCAGGGAACAGCCTGTGATATAGCTTACCCTTTGCAAACGTTGCAAACTTCGAACCTTCTCGCTTAGCAATCTAGCAAACAATACAATTCGACGACACAATATTCACTGCGGTCGTGAACATGCGTAGAAAGATAATTATGTCTGGGGCTGAGATAATAATGCCTTGTACTACGAAGGGTCGCTTTCACTGTATGTCGGAGTAAACCGTATGTGCAATAATGGGGGTCCAATTAATGGTGTATAATCGTCTGAATTTCTGTATCGGCCCCCTTGCACAATTTATAGTTAACTATGGGGCCGGGATTACATAAACTAAATTACAAACCTTTGGAAACATGGGATTAATTGATCCTCCGGTATGCCGGTCCATATGCTCCGACACTGTATTGAGGCCTTGATGCCTGGAAATTTGGCCGGCACAGAAATGTATCACCACCTTTTCACCATACAAATTCAATTATCTTTTTTTTAGGTGGTCTGTCAAACTAACCAACAGTGTATAGCAACAATAATGGGCCTGCTCATTCGGCTCGACGGTAAGTCTTTTTAAATATCGCTAGAAGGCGAGAAAGGTTTAAATGAAAACACCTTTGAAAAGGCATATCAGCTTTCCCTATTCTATGCACATTTGAAGCAATGCACATAAGTTTTCAGCAAGGTCAACTAAGAGCATTCCTTTATTAGATCTCTGGCGTGTTCGTTTCCGGGTCTTGGGGCATGCGAGAGACCTATCATTGAGTCCTAACCCGCTATCGGGGAAAGTTCGGAATTGCAATCTCGGGTGGATAGCTCGCGGTGAATCGAAGGAATGTATCAAACGCCGTATCATGCTTGGTGGCGAAACAGAAAATTTGAGACACGCGAAGTTCAAACTCATCGCCGCGCCGGTTATAGCAAGCCTGAAGGATACGCCCATGCCGGGGGCCGAAAAGAGAAAGCATAAGAACCTATATAGTTAGAAAGGCCTTGTTAGTATAGCTAAGATTATAGCTAACGTAATTCACAAGCGAGCCGGCCACACAAGCGAGCCGGCCACCCCAACCAAAACGCGTCCGTAAATTAGCACTTAGTCAATTCAACCACCCACCATGCCACCAAAACGTTCTCAACCCTCTAGAAAATCAATAGAGCAAGAGGGTAGGATCTTATTAGCTATCCAGGCGTTCAAGAATCAAGAAATCTCTTCAATTCGTGAGATAGCGCGCCTTTTCAAAATCCCCCGTTCAACACTCTAAGATCGACTACGCGGCCACGAACACCGCGCGATTTCATACGCCAACAACCATAAACTGAATATAAATGAAGAGGAATCGCTTGAAAAATGGATTATCTCTATGGATTCTCGTGGAGCAGCCCCCCGGCCCTCTTCTATACGAGAAATGGCGAATCTTCTCCTCGAATAACGCGGAAATACCCCGGTCCTTTTAGTTGGTATAAATTGGGTTACAAACTTTATTAAACGGTATCCTACTCTCTCGTCCCGATTCTTAAGACATTATAATTACAAGCGCGCGAAATGTAAAGACCTAAGGATTATTAGAGAGTGGTTTAATCTAGTTCAAAAAACCATTCTTTAGTACGGAATCGATCCAGACAATATTTATAACTTCGACGAGACAGGTTTTGCTATAGGATTGACTGTAACGGTAAAGGTTATAATAAGAAGTGAATACTACGGTCGGAGATCACTTTTATAACCCGGAAATCGCGAGTGGGTAACTGTGGTTAAGTATATAAATGCTTCAGGATAGGCGCTTCCTCTATATATAATTTTTAAAGGCAAAGTCTTTATTAAATCTTGGTTTAACAGCCTTCCTAATGATTAGCGTTTTGAAGTTAGTCTAAACAGCTGGACTTCTGATAAAATTGGACTTCGTTAGCTTTAGAAGCTATTTATTCTATTAACTTTATTATATATAGTAGGAAGGTATCGACTTTTGATACTCGATAGCTATAGAAGCTATTTAATACTAAAATTCGATGAAATTTACGAGTAAAACGATATTATACCAATTTATATGCTACCGTATTCCTCTCACCTTTTATAACCACTCGATATCGGCTGTTTTACGGTCTTAAAACGTATATATAGTCGGTTAGTTGAAACAAAAATGCGGCGCAGGATTAACTATATTAATAAACTTGACTTCCTTAAAGCATACCCTTCTGTACGAATTGAAGCTTTTAAATCGGAGACAATTAAAAATAGCTTCTTAGCAGCCGGTTTAGTACCCTTTTTACCCGATCGGGTACTTTCTAAGCTAAATATCCAGCTTCGAATACCTACCCCCCTTCCGAGCCAGGGTAGTAACTTAAGCCGGAATTTTATACTAAAAACCCCTACTACCGGGAAAGATCTATGTCGATAGGCTTCGTCAATCAATGCTTTACTTCGTACACAATCTTAAAGCCCAATAAGTCCTTCTAAATATACATTAAACCAACTTATCAAAGGCTGCCAAGTTGCAATATATAACGCTATTCTACTAGCGAAAGAAAATAAGGAGTTACGGGATGAAAATGAGAAGAAGAAGTAAAAACGGACCCGATCTAGAAGGCAGATACCCGCCGAAGAAGGCCTCTCTGTTTAGGAAGCTTCTCAATTGATTGCTACGCCGGTGGAAGTATCAGAAACACCCCTACACCCCCCGGGCGGAAGCACTCAATCAGGGTTAGAACCACGACCACGGGCTGCACCAAGGTATAGTGGGTGTTGGAAGATAGGACATAAGATTAATAGGTGTCCAGATAAATGATCCTTTTTAGTTTATTTAATTTAATGGCGTTATGGTTGAAATAAATGTATTTGAATTCAATGGGTTTGGTTGGGTGGCCGGCTCGCTTGTGTGGCCGGCTCGCTTGTGAATTACGTTAGATAGATTATATTAATAATTTATCTCGCTAGGAATGAAGTTTGTCTCACTGGGAATAAGGAATAGGTCTGAAACTCAGCCTGGGTCCGGCGGAACTCAATGACCTGGGCGATTGCTCCAAGCTCACTTAGGAGTAGACTATTTTCCTCGCCAAGTCCATCCGTATAGAGGGCGAAACGGACAGAAGGTCCAACGAGGCTTTTATCATCCCACCATTCTTCTAGTAGGCAAGTTCTCCAGCTCGGTGTATCAACGCCTCTGCATCTTCCAGACGTAGAGTAGAGGAGTCCCATATTGCCGCCGTTGAATTCCTCCTGACTATATACTATTAGCTAGAGCCTATAAAGAATCATAAATATGCACTAGTATACTTGATGTCATTCCACCCGAATGTCTCTATTAATAGAGTCTCCCCTTGGCGGCGGGAGCGGAAATTTGCCATGATCAATCTGAACACGCTTTGTGTAGCGAATGTGATAGTCCACTCAGGCCGAGACTGCAATGCGGACAAGTCCGGAATATTCAGGCAGTTTCGCAGTTCCTTGGCCTCAAAGTCCGAGATTTTCCACGGTTTGAGGTCCTCCTTGGAGATAGGCTTGAAAAGACATTTCGTATCGGAGTCCAAGAAATCTTTATCGTTCGGGCGAAAAGTTCTAACAATGACCCCTAGACGCACAATATGGATTTAGAGAAGTTTAAGCTGGTGGCCAACCGAACCATATCGAGTATCTTAACGACAACATCTGAGGTTGCCATGTTGGTTAGAAATTCGAACCTTGGGCTCGAAATACCGGAGACAAGAGAGGTGGTCTACGAGGGCTTTTAGGGACCATCACGACAATGGGTTTTTTGCTTGGCAGAAAATTAGGTAATAAAATAATACCGCCTAACTAACAAACTTGCCAGACGCCAACACACGGTATATATTTTCGACACGATTAGGTGCCAAGTCTTATCCTGAGTATAAGTAATATTAATACCTGATAATGCCCGAAGAGGTGAAGCTATTTAGAGACTACCTGATCTGTGAATATAAAGCAATTTAAATTAAGGGAATTGTTGCTCACACCGGATGCTCATAACCCTGGCCTAAATGCCGCCTTCCTGATTGGGTACCACTCAGAATTCTGCCATATTTCTGCCATACTTTGCCGTGTACAAATTTGGAAGCGGTAAGAGAGCGGTAGGCAGAAGCAAGTATCGAGGTAGTCGACTAAATTAAGAAGGCTGTACTGAAAATTCAGGCTAGGCGTGTAAGCATCTAGTACGAGCAACAATTCTCTTGATTTGAATTACTTCATACTTCGGAGTACAGTATAATAATTGACGGTTCTATGTTATACTCCGTACTCCGTATAGTTGTTAAAATTAAAAGGGAGCTCCCTATAAAAAAGGCGGTGGTAAAAGCGGTAACCCGATTAGGCCGGTTGTCGTGATGGTCCCTAAAAGCCCTCGTAGTGGTCAGTTCTGTTGTAGGAGCTTGAGTTGATTTCTATGTTGGTGGAATCTGGAGGATGACAGATTTGGGCGGATCAAAGTTAAGCAAGCCTGGTGATACACTTCTCCAGATATGTGTAAAAGATTGAAATACATTTGGAGGCCGAACCCAAAGGAGCCAAAGTAGGACAGATGCCTATATTCTAAGGCAACTATGCATTGTCAGAACGAGAAATACACTAGTTAGTTGGTTAACTAGTTATCCTTACTAAGTAAGGTGTGCACCTTTTTTGCCTAGTGGTAACGTGCCGTGTTTTTTCCTCCGACATGCATTTATACGGAGTAGTTACACTTACATCTTCAACATCAACTAAGGTTAGGAATGTGTTATCTAACTCTTCTACAACCTCCACTATAACCATCTCTCCTCCCATAAAGACAATTATCTACTTCCTTTCTGAAAGATGGCCATGTCTTGCATATCCACACATGAACAGCGGGATGCATACTAGTCCTTTCTGCTAAATTATTATTCCTAGTCTCGCATTATTTAGAGGAACCCAGAGTCAAAATTCGTAGTAGTAAAATGACAAGGTTCGCTTTTGATGTATACACAACGCTATGCCGAATGTACATCCAAATCAAAGAGAAGAGCTACTTTGACAGCCAAAGCGGCTTCATAACAGACCGCAAATAAACCAGTAAAAAGACCAGCAAGTAGTTAGTAACGGTAAAAGCAAGAAATATACCGAAATACGGCCAGATCTTGGATGAACCCAGACCAATTCCAGACAAGTACTACCAACGCAGATTAGCATCTATTCCAGATAAAACAAAACATATTCCAGGGAACAAACTCACATCATCACCAAAGCTATATTCACAATATCCACACTCGCCTTTTTCATCCGGGTTGGAGAGATACCCAACGCCTTTCGCATCAAGCCACGGGCCCGCGTACTCACTGCAAGTAGTGTTGGGCGGACTCTCGAAGATAGTCAATTCAGTCTGAGAGCAAACGACAGCGGTACCACGGAGAACGGAGGTGAGCACCCCACCAATCCAGTAAGTGAACGGTGTGACGTAGTACATTGTATACTTCCAAAAGGCAGGCATCTGAGATTGCGGACGGAGGATACCGTTGAAGAGCTCACACATGATAATGAAGAAGGGCATGAGGGTAGCGGCGACCATTGAGTCGGCGCTATCGATTGGGGCGATGTGTTAGTTGATTAAGTTATTGCGGATAAGAAACGGTGCTTGGTTATATTAAACTCACCTCAGAGCGGCAATCCACTGACCCCACGAGGTCGCGAATAGGAAAAAAAGGAAGAACATCAGGAAACAGTAGCCGGCTGCGAAGCCGAGTGGTAATCCCACCATAAAATAGTATAGAACGAAGAAGACTACGGCACCGAGGACGGAATAGGGGATCTCGGAGATGATCTGCGCTGTGCAGAATGCTACCCAGCCGTATACACCACTTGGGCCTTCTCTTGCCAACCAGATATCGCGGTTCATGATGAAGCGCATAGATATAGCGTTGATAAACTCGGGAACCAGCATCAGGACAAGGAAGCAAGAGAACGCCTTCGACTGAAGGTCCGTCGTACTATTGCCGATCTGGAGGTAGGTGAGGCCGTTGATAAGAGCGTGGAGGAAGGAAGAGTAAAGACGCGAGTATGGGTACTCCGCGGTGCGCCAAAACTGGCGACAGGTCCGTTGAGTGAGGAGTATGATCTGTTGACTGAGAGGGGGTAGGGTTGGGGGCAGGGAAGAGGGACGGGTATTCTTGTCGGAGCGAATTGAAGCGATCTCATTCTTGACCTCGGCGAATTCTTCTGAGTTGCGCCAGATGGCTGCCCAATTCGTTGGGTTTCCCGAGGCTTTCATGCCGCCGACGACTACTTCGATGAGGAAGTCGGCTGCGTTGGTGACTTTTTCCGGAATGTTGCCGTGTCTTGCAAAATACTCGAAGATTGCGTGGCCAGATTCACCGACTGGGCCGAAGTAGTATGTGCTTCCGCCAGGGCTCAGGGCTAAGACGCGGTCGAACTAGTCTTGTTAATATTGAGTCGTGAGGAGGGCGTTTGATGCTTACCTCTTCGAATTGCTGCTGGTTAGCCTGATGGATAGTGCAGAGAACCGCCAGTCCCTGGTTGGCGAGACGTCGTAGCAGAGCGACGATACTAGTTGCGCCCTGGCTGTCGAGTCCACTTGTCGGTTCATCTAGGAAAAGAAGCAGGTTCGGTCGAGCGCACAGCTCCACTCCAATAGTAACCCGCTTTTTCTTCTCGATATCCAAAGACCCGATCACTGCATCTTGTAATTCAACCAAGTCCAATGTGTGAATCACCGTTTCCACGTATGCCAGCTTTTCCGCCGTTGGAACTTCGTGGCTTTGTCGTAGCAGGGCAGAGAACTCGAACGCTTCCTTGATCGTGCTGCTTTCGTCGTGGATGTCCATTTGCTGGCAATATCCAATCTGTCGGTTGAAGGACTGGTCAATTGACCGGTTGTCCACGAATAGAGACCCGGAAAAGGTGCCGGGACTCTCTCTTTGAGTGAGTGCAGTCAACACTAAAGGTTGTCAGAAATCAAGCGATGGATTCATTTCATTGTGATCTTACATGTAGACTTGCCTGCTCCCGAGGCACCAACGAGAGCAGTCAAAGACCCTGGTTTGCAGTATCCACAAACCCCATCCAAAATCTTCCTTGTCTCCTTGCCAATTTGCACATTGAGCTCCAAGTCAGACCAGGAAAAAGTAGACTCGGTAGCTGTAAGGGTCTGGTCATGCTTTGTTTCATGACCAACAGGTGGCGCTGCAGAATCAATCGAGACAGGCGATTCCTCTTCATCAGACTTAACTTTCTTCTCCCGCTTGAACAGCTTCCGCAAGCCCTTGTACTGGATAGGGCCAGCACTATCCAGCTCCCACTCAAGCACCTCACTCAGCCAACAGGTCATCCCAATAAAGGCGACTGTGAAAAGACAGAGAATCCCGAAATTACGCCAGACATTGCTGTAGTAGAATCCATATCTCGCAGCCAGGTAGTCATCGCCATTCACGACGGTGCTGCCAATTTGACTACCAGCATAGGCACAGGTCTGATATGCGAGGTCGGTATATTCCGAACCGGATGGGATAATGGAGGCTGCCGCGCAGGAAAAGTTAACGTTGTGGAACTCGGCGGCCATGACTGCTTCGTATGTATACAGAGCAGGAGTTGTATATGCAATCCATCCAACCCAAGGAACATCTTGAATCATCTTGTCGACGGAGAGAACGTAGCCGCCGAACACGATGCAAAACATAACAGAAACTCCACAGTAGCGAAGAGCAACTTCAAAGTTCTGCGATAGAGCGGCAAAGACACGGAATTGCGCCGTGAGGCAGAGCGTACTCGTGTAAATGAAGAGGCCATCGATGAAGAAGGGACCGGCCTGGAAGAGTTAGCGTCTATACTGTGCCAAGATTCCGAGATTACTCACATCAGACCGTAGACCGGACAGGAAGTACATGACAATCAAATACAAAAAAGTCAAAAACACAGTTATCACCATATCTGAGAGCACTCGGGCCAGACATACAGCGCTGGGCCGCACGAAGGCGAATTTCTTCTGTCGGCTCAGGATATCGCGACCCTGCATAGCTTCTTCCAACTCCGACATCTGCAGCCAGGCAAGCAAAATAGAAGAGTAGAAGAGCACACCTCCACGTGAATACATACCCTCGGTGGTCTGAGGCTGATCGTAGAACATAGACCCAATCAACAACCCATAGACCACGCAAGAAATTAACTTGATGTACAGCGGGCCCATATGCCCTCTCAACTGCCACATCTGACGCTTAGCGCAAAGAACGACCTGTCGGAAAAGCGAAATCGTATATGGCGACTTGGACGAGACGAAGCGCGACTTATCATTTTGCACAGTCTTCTTGAATACCTCCACGCTGTCGCACTCCGAATCCGCCGGATACGCACTGGAAGACCTACCGGACTTCTGATCTTCGTACCTTTCGACAGCCGTCTCGATGTTAGCGAACGCAGCACTCTGGCGAAAAGCGGCTTCGAGTTCGATGGGGCCCTTCGGCGCACGGTTTTCCCATCCGGCATGGAAGCGCCGTCTTTCGGGCAGGGTGATACTGGTCAGGAAATCCGAAGTCGTCTGCATATCAGCGCACTCATAGCCCAGATCTTCGAAGTAACGCTTCGCCCCGTTGGCAGGTCCTTGGTACAGCATGCGGCCTTCATCAATGAGCAGCACCTTATCCACCAGTTCGTAGATAGCATCCGAGGCCTGGTATAAAGTAAGCAAGGTTGCTTTGCCACATGTATCGGTCATGATACGCAAACTGCGTGCATAATCGAGTGCAGAGGATGCGTCCAATCCTCTCGTGGAATTATCCCAACATGCTACTGACGAATCGGTAGCGAGAGATTCAATGATAGAGATACGCTTGCGCTCTCCTCCAGACACACCGCGGATATACCCATTCCCCACCAACGTGTTCATGGTATGTGACATACCAAAAACCCGCCCATAGATCTCCAGGTACCGGGGAATCCGCTCCCGGTAGCGCTTGGGAGTCTTGCTCTGCAGTGCAAACTCGAGCGTTTGGCGCACGGTCAGGGTGGGGAAATGCACATCGTCCTCGGGGATGTAGGCCACAGCGCCACGGTAGTGCTTCCTAACTTCATCTGAGCTGAGACCGGAGTAATCGATTGAGCCCGTGACACCCAAAAAAGAAGAGTGGTGGCCAGCGATAGTTCGCAGAAAGGTCGAGCAGCCGGCACCAGGACGACCCAGAACGCTATATATTTCAATTAGACCAAGTTCGGTAAGGATGAGATGGCGTTTGATTTCCTGCTTACAGCATGATCTCTCCGCTCTGCACGACTCCGGAAAAATCGCGTATCAGCGGACGCCCATGCTCGGGCATCTTCTTCGCGATCCATGGCTGGATCGTCCATTCATAGACATCCTGTAGGGTGAGGGTCCGCCACAGGGCTGTGGCGAAGGTCTTTACATCTGCGTGGGAGTCCCCGTCGCCCCAGGTTGAGAGAGATTGAAAACAGACGCCGAGGTTGGCAGGTTTCTTGCCCTGGACTTGTTCCTCGAGGAACTTGTCGAAAGAGGAGTGCGGTTCCGGGTACTTGGGATCCGGGTGAGTTTGAGCGGTTAATGTGTGATGGATATCGGCGAGGGCATCTTCGTCTTCGTATGAGACCTGCACTCTCGGAGGTTCATTGTTGTGTTTCTCTTTGGCAAAGGAAGAGCTATGCTTCACGTGGGGATGAAGAGGAGCGGGCATATTGATCCTTCAATAGTCGTTTGGAAAATCCAGACCTCATCGTACTATACATGAAGAAATTGCACAATCTTATAAAGAATAAGACCAAGAATAAGAATTTAATTCAATCAAGAAAAAGGGTACGACCACAGGTCCCGAAAAAGAAGCCAAGGCTCATGATGATGAACCTGGATACGACCAGCCAATCCGGTGGTCGATGAGAAAGTCAAGATGTTTCTGATGGGGTCCAGACGTTATCTGACCATCTCGGTATACAGCCAATGACAGTGGCGAAGTGGGTGCAACGAAAGGCTCTTCATTCTTTTCACCAGTTTTGGCAGAGGCCTTGAATATAATACAAGCGGAGTCCGCGGCCACCGCGCGATTGTTTTGCAGAAAAGGGAAGCCAAGGCGAGAAGGACCCACCGAACCATTCGAGAGCCACCGAGGAACATTGGAAATGAGGATTTTCTATTAACCGTATATTTTGGCATATTATATAGATGAGCCTAGTTAGGTTTATGTACACTCTATAATCTAGATATGGTATCTTCCAGTCTCTAATAGTTGAACAGGGGCATTGTATCATGTCAACCCCCACACTTTCCTGCAGAATGACACTTGCACCGGAGAATTTCTCACGTGGCGGGCTTACTAAAATATATGCACTTCTGCCTCAGGTATCGAAGTCCTTATCTAATTCCCAATCCGGTCTAGCGCCTCCGAGCTCCAAGTTCCCCGTCTCCAAACTCCATACTCTCCCCCTCTCTACCCCAAAATGCAAACTCTCTACAACGCTCTAATCCGCACCCACCACATAACCTCCCGCAAAAAAGTTGCCGCGCTCAAACGTGCCGCAGACACACACCAATGCGCCGTACTCCTGCGCTCCGGCGGGTGTCCGGGGATCATGTACGTGGAGGGCGGAAAGGAGCCGGTGGAGAGCTGGGTGGATGTTGTGCGTCGGTTACGATATAAGGATTTTCAATTGGTTACGCGACCCGGCGTTGTGGAGGAGGAGGATGAATATGGAAAACAGGGGACTGGGAATGGAAACAATCAGATGAAAAATGGGAGAGAGTTGGATCTCCCGTTGGGACTGGATGAGGTAGGGAGTGTCAAGGAGTTTGGAGGCATTATGGCGAGGAGGGGGGTATGGAATTGGTGGAGGAGAGGCATGGGGTATGCTTAATGTCTTCATGTGGATTTGCATTCGTGTACTATTTTCTGAGATATCCAGTTGAATTTTCGGTTTCTAATGCAGTGATCGTCGTTGATTCATGTCTTCCCTTTAAAGAAATATATCCGAAACGCCATAATCTACCTATACTACATATGCATACAATTAATCAAGGTGCGTATTTCCACTCAAACCGGCGCCGGATAACTGAGCAGCTTGCAGGTATCCTACGACAGTTAGCAACGAGCCAATATTCCCATCCCCATGAATAAACATACTTTTCGTTGTCTCCGATACTTATCATATATCATCTTCCAGATCTCTCGATCCCGACACCCACTCTCCTGCGGCGTGCCAGGATTGTTATCACACTTCGGCTGCTCGGCCGCCAACATGTCCTGTGACCACATAATCCACGGCTTCGGTAGCGGCCAATCGGAAAAGTGCACAAACTTAGCCTGCGCCAGGACATGATCAGGGTCCCAGACCTCGTCATCATTCCCCAGGAACTTGCGATGATCCTTCGTCCGGAACTCGCCGCTCAATAGCCCATACTGCCGATGCGGGAGGACCATTGCCGAGTCCCCGTATCGCCTATTCAACAGCTCCATATCATACCGATGGTCTGTCAGGTTTATATCGACTTGACCGTTCTGGGTGGGTGCGGTAACGTCGGTCAATGCAAGGTATTCGCGGAGGGAGGGCTCAATGACGACCATCAGTGACGAGAGCAGTTTGTCCGGGAGAAGCCAGTAAGCACGTGGCATGGCGACAGTGGTAGGCGGGAGGAAGAAGAGCTCATCCATTGTCTGGAGGAGGATAACGTCCGAGTCGAGATGGATGACACGGTCGTATTCGTGCTCGCCGAAGGCCATGAGCTTGGCTGTGCTAGTATCCCACGAAGCCCTGGAATCGGAGCCTATGAAACGAGTGACATGTCAGTGGGTATGTTCAAGAAGCTAGAATTGGTTCCAACAGCGGCAGCCTAACTCACTAGATCCATCCTGAACTCCCTCGATCTTGATCGGGATCAGCATTACATTGTACTTGAGTTTCGCCTCAAGCAGTAACTGGCTGACGCGGTCAAACTCATCCTCGACAATGAGGTCCCACTCCTCTGGGTAAAACAAGACACGTTCCGCCCTACTGCCGAGTCTGTGCAAAGCCTCGAAGACCATCAGACAGTTGCACATGTAGACCTCATTGGTTGCATACTGGGTATAGGCAAAGCGCGACCAGTCGACTTCGTCGTAGTGGATATGTGGTAGGGGCAGCGGCGGGGGGCGTTCACGCCGCTGCCACAGAATAAATAGGACGATCAGGGCGACTGTGGCCCATGTTCGGACGCGTCGTAGCTGGCGCTTGGTTATGGAGAGACAGGGTTCATCGGGGATATCGAAGAAGTCATCTTCCGAGGCATTGGAGCTCCGTCGATAGGGGAGGGCGTATTTTTTGGGCGGCATTGTTAGAGGGTGAAGCTATTGACAGCGCAGTGGTGATTTGGATAGATGCGATTTGGATAGATGCACGTGATGGTTATGTAATCGTTATTATGAATGCATTCTGATGCTAAATTGGATTTGATATTGAAGGCTGAGACCAGCTTACAGGCTTGAGATTGAACATTCAAAGTTGCGGGGAGGGCCCACCTCTCTTCAAAGTTGGAGCAACCGTGGAAGATCGCATGCCTTCCAGGGTTGTGCATACTACTCCGTTCTATTTACTATTTACTATTTTCCCCAGGGCTCTGTGCAGACATGACATACAACCACCTCGCATACAACATACATTACTGGTGGTGATGAGATCCTCAATCATTGGTAGCATGGATAGAGTCACAGTTTCACTTTATAACTTTCTAGTCCAATATCTCATTTACCTACGATAGTACTCGATCAAACTTCTTTATTCTAATTCGTAATTTCATGTTGACCAGCAGCTTGAAGTGACGGAGAAAAAGTTCATTGGTGATAACTCGAAAAAAGTCAAGTCACCATCTCACCATCTCCGCGATTTCCGCAAAAAGACAAAAAATAGTTTCCCTGGGAATCGAACCCAGAACCTTTCCGGAACATCAGCGAATCGCATTTGTTAACGGAAAATCATAACCGCTAGACCAGGAAACTGCTCGACCACTTGGGCCAATTGATGAATGGGAAGGCAAAAAATGGTATTATGTCCTAATCCTTGAGGTATAACGTATGAAGAGTATATTTTCTCTCCAATCTCATGTATATCGGTCGCATTTTAGTTTTATTTCCCCTAATGTATCTATTCTCTATCAGTTTAGGCCACTATATAGCCTAGCTTAATTGGGACTGCCATATACACCGAATTGGTTGTTCATTGAGCAGCATGTATAAGGTCCAATGCTAGATATATATAGAACGCATAGATAAAAAAGCATCCGCCACATTCAACCCTCCGCTCTTGCTCGTCAACACCAAAGAAGAACGTAGCAGGAGAAAATAATTATAATCCAAGTTCTTTTCTTATTATATACTAGAGATCTATATACCGTAAATCAACGATATCCCCCAAAATGAGACTCACCCCCATTAGGTAACAACCTCGTCCCACCCGAAGAGATCGACCTCCCATCATCAACCTGAACAACAATATCTGTCTTAATAGTAACGCATCCATCATCATGATGGTCCGGCATCTCCGCCTTCGAAACCTGACTGACAGAGCGCTCGTGCCCATGTCCATTCCAGTGATCCTCCTCATCCTTAATATAAGTATTGGTCATATTAGTCACTGTAGCCGAATCCAGCCACTGGTCTTGAACATTGACGCGGCGTTTCATCTCTGTGTCTGGCTCATTGTGTGCGGTTGACCGAGAGCGAGACCAGTAGCCGTGATACCGGCCCTCGCGTCTGTGGTCAACGAAGGACCGGAGGAAGAGGCGGGCTACTGGGGCGCAGGAGGCGAGGAGGATGCTGTAGTTCTCGATCCTGGGAGTGTTAGCTAATAATATTGGGACTGGGAAATGATAGTTGGTCTTACTTTACCCATAGAACGAACGTCACGATGTTATAGGTGAAGTCTTGTCTGTCACCAAGCGATTTGAGTTTCTAGTGAATGATATTAGCGCTGCTGCGTAAGTCGAGGAAAGACATTATACTCACATATGTCTTTACAATAGAAGCACAGCCAGAGAGTAGGAGTGGTCCACTGAGCGTGATGGTCTGCCAGATCCGGCGGGATCGAACGGTGCCATTAATTTTGCGGAATTGAGACCAAAATGAGGTGTTTGGATTGCGGTGGAGAGTTCGCAGGAAGAATTGCCAGAGTTCGACGGCAGCGAGCACGGCAAGGAAGAAATCGATCACAGTGTTGAATCCTGTGCGAATTGCAATTAGATTTGAGCCGAGCTGCTGAAGTATACAATTTCCCATACCTCCTTGTACAAAGCCTACAGTCGTTTGGACAACCGGTGATTGGCACTTGACGGAACCATCTTCAGGGAGTGGTGTCCACATATAGTGAAAGTATTGTACTCGATCAGTCTGCGATGAGATTAGAATGGACCAAGCACCAAGAAGGAGGATACTAACGGTTTGATACGGGTTCGGTCCGCACTGGACAATAATCTGGACGATTGTAACCATATTGACGACAACCTGAACAACGGCACAGACGATAATGGATTGACGAATCATCTTGTCGCTGGCCGCAAAGCAAGTCAAAAGAAACCACATCATGCCTGCGCGTGACACCATTGCCGAAGTGACAGCCATCGGCTGTGAAAGGAAGTCCCATTTCATAGCATAAAGACGCTCTTCCCCAGTTAAGTAGAAGAAATGCCTCCCAAGGCCCGAATTGGCACTAGACAGAGTTAATGGCTGACCTGGGAGTAATGACACAAGTCGACCTCACCTCATTTGAATAAATACCATATGAGTGATATCAAAACCCCAAGCCACGAGGAAGAATAAGTCCTCTGTACCCCAAATTCGACCAGGTGCAGTGACCTGCGGTAAAGCCCAACGCACCCAGATCTTGATAGCATAGCGGAACAACAATGCTACGCCGACAATGGATGTGAGGACCTGCTCGAGGGTTAGTATGCATATATCCAGAGGCAATCTATCAGATGAAGAGCATACCCAGCAAGCCTGGAATGTGCCAGTTCCTGTTAAACATGTCAATCCACGATCCTCTAGGTCCATTTGCTTGGCCTTTGCCAGGTAAACATACCGATATCAACATCGCCCTCACTAGGTTTCGGAATATCCATAATGAAGATAAAACACAATAACCAGACCTCTCGGTTATAGGCAGGGAGCCAATTCAAATACTCATTGGCATATATACGAGACGAGAACGATGCGCGGGGTCGGTCAGATGGATCAAAAGCGAAAGAATATAAACCAAATCCAATCCAGCACCAAGGGATAGTAGAGGAGAGCTTTTAAGTTGCCTTTAAAGGTTATCAGAAATGGAGATCCTGTCAAAAGTCTCGCGTGAACCGGTTTACAGGTCAGAAACTTGTCTAGACTCTTTTTCAACGGGTGGAAGGGCGCATATACGTAAAATGATCGAGAGGAAACAAGGGATGTAGGGCAAATCCCTTGATTTACACTGAAAATATAATCGGGTCAAGCGAAGCGAGTTGTATGATATGGCAGAGTATTGAACCTTGATGTACGGGGTCATAAACGTCCAGTTTTGGCTTATGACAGGAGTTAAGCTCGTGTGGCCAATCTGCGTGTCAGAAAATATCCCATCCTTTTGATCGTGGCAATGGACACTTCGCATTGCCAGGACCATGTGGATTAAGCACAGGCGACATTCCGGAGAGGGGGATGGAAATCATGCAATGACCATGTGAGATGCAGTAAGGGATGTGACGAAGAATGAGAAAACGAAAATACATCAAATACACATCCACATGGGATTGATGGATTCGATACACCCCTAGATCGGATCTGCAAAGATCTGCTGAGTTCGAGAGATAAAAACTACATGCACGTAAGCGAAACTATTGATTGAAGGGATGTGATGAGTATACATCAAGAAATGATACATCATATTGACAAAGAACGATTAACAATGAACTAGTATCAACAATTAACCATTAACCAATTGAATTAACCAGTGAATTATATCTCTCAACCCTGAACTACCGATCCGCCCTCCTCATCTCCACCAATGACTCTCCAGCCCTAACATAAACCTCAAAAGTCACCTCTAGCCCACACAAACCCGCCACCTGTCTCCACTCCACCGAACTCCTTTCTCGCCCCCCATACATCGCAATCATACTCGCATGAAGCGAAGTATAAGTCAAATTCTTGGCGTACTCAATAATCAAAACTCGCGAACCAGGTGTCATAGCACGCGAAATCTTCTGCAGCAACGCTACAGCATCCAAATCAGGCAAATTATGCAAGATATGCTGCAGCGCGTAAACACACGCACCCCGGACGGGCTGCTCAGCCTCATTTTTGTAATTCCACTCCATAAGACGCACACCGGGCACATCATCGATATCCGCATTGAACTCCTGCACGATTAGATCCTGCACGCCGAGATGCGGATATACGGCCTGAATCTCGAGGAGGAGTTCGCCACGACCGCCGCCGATGTCGACCATAGTAGCGGAGCCAGCGAGGGTGCCAGTGGTAGTGTCACCTGCCAAAGCACCATCTAGATCATAGCCCATCGATTTGACGCGCTCGGGGAATGTTCCGAACTTCAGGAACTTGCCGACCATGAAATGGTTGAAACTATCCATGCGACCCTGAGCCTCCATAATTGCGTACGTGTGCTGTTTTGCCAGCTCAGACTGACCCATTAGCTGATAGGCGTATTGCAAGGGGCCGTCTGCTTCAGCAAAGGGGTATGCGAATCGGGTGTCTCGGAGCTTTTTCATCAAGAATGCGCCGGCCATTAGACCCTCGGTGGTGCTGGATGGGGTTAGTGCGTGCTTGGCTGGTTATATTGATCTCATTATAGAAACAGGACATGCATGGGGGAACTGACAAGTGCAGTGCGCCATGCTGGGCGGAAGGCATGGCGACCATGTGGTTTGTGATGGCATTTGCTGTGAAGCAGTCCTCGGCCACGCGTTCAACTAGGCCGAGTCCGGCCATAATGTAGAGTGTGTCCGCTGCAGGAATGCATTAGCATATCATTGGGATACTGCTTGTACCTATACCTGTACAAGGGTGTGCTTACAGGCTAATCTGGTACCTATATCCATTGTCAGTATAACATCTATAACAGCCATGATAACAAGCCATTATCCATTCAAACTGAAACACGTACTCAGCTCGGGTTCATCTCCCCCTCGGGCTTTGATGCGTGCATTGCAGGTAGCCGAGACTTCGTCGGCCGTCGCAGGTCCCCCGTGACCCACGAGGATATTGAAGAGATCAAAGTGAATCGCGACCGGGACAAATCCCAACGATGCAGGCTGTAATTGAATTAGATAGAAGAATTATCTGACAGATTCATCAGACTCACTACTGTGACGGTTGCTGCGAGTGCGGCGCCTGGGGGTGCAACGGGGGCCGGAGATGACAAGCCCAGTAGGCTGGCCAAGCGGGTGAGGAAGGACATTGCGTTCGTGAAGACTTTTGAGTATGAGAATGATGGGGGAAGTATATTCTGATTATACTCTCTAAATACATAATCTACAAGTACAACATACGGTGGGATCCGGCAGGAATTCCGATACTAGGGTGAGAATACAAACGATGTATATATTCAATTTACCATGCCTGGAATACTACAGATTATAACATATCAACCCCTGATTCGTTATTATCATGGGATTATTGCGCTCCGTGGAAGATCATTGGTCCAATGTGACCAAGTTGGGTATGCGCAAGGGATATCACACCAAGATATGGCAATGCCACGTCAATACTCCGTAGGAACAAAGAACTAAAGCCTAGAAAATAAACCTGCGAATAGGAACGTTCAATAGCGAATTACCCTAAGGCGAAGGATCTACTAGCCCCGATCTAGCTTTATGATACATCCACTACACGTACGGAGTACATTCCGGAGACTTTTCAACATATCCAAATCTGAAACCGATTAGGGTTGTTCCCCTCTGATGTCTCTGAATTGCTAAGGACTAGATTCTAGAATCTCCCTGTGCAAAAAAGCCACGCGAGAATCTCCATGTGTAGTAGAAAAACCCGCCGTGCATAAAACCAACGGTATCCCGTCACGCAGAAAAGAAAAAGATCTTCGTTTACCTCCTTACCTGACCAAAGTACGTTATCTTGGGGGTGAGCCCTTACACTGCACAGAATACAGGCACCAAGAAGTGCGAACATACCTACCATGGAGAAACCCTCCCCTGTTTACTTTACGCAGGAGATGGCAGCCAGTGCGTCGTCGTCGCTCGAGACACATGAACTGAAGGAATGCGATTTCGATTCGGACCTCGAGGTCAGGGATCCCTTGAACCCGAGAAATTGGTCATCGGCGCGGAAGACCATGCTCTTTGTGTCGCTGATGACGAGCTCGTTGTTGGCAGATGGGTAAATATACCCGGTCGATTGTGAAACCCATCGCGGCTACCGGCTGAGATGTGTATGCATAATAACTTTCTGACTAAATCTCGCAGGGCTATGGTATGGGGTGGAACCCTGGTCACGGAGCAGGCCATGGATTGGAATATTACCATCGCTCATTCGGCGACTAGTATGAATTATGGCATTCTGCTGCAGGGGTTTGGGGGAATTTTTGCTGTTCCGCTCATTGAAGCGTATGGGCGGTGAGTTGGGTCTTTTTCGCCCACGTTGGCTGTCACACTGACAGCTGAATGTAGTTTGCCGATCTGGCTGTGGCCTCAGGTGATCACTATGTTTATGGTGCTGGGTGCCACCCTCTCCAATGATTGGTCTACCTTCACGACCTTCCGCTCTTTGCAGGGTCTATTCGGCACAGTGCCTCAGGTAATTGGGCTCCCGATCATTCATGATATGTATACCTCGGCTGGTAAGTATTTTCTGTGGGATTGTCTCGAGTACCTTATGCTGATCTGACAACAGAATGGCCGCGGATGATCAATATTTGGTAGGAGACTTGCCACTCAAGTTTAGGGTAGCACTGACTTGAGCATAGGGGCACCACCTTCCTCGTCGGGCCATTCCTTGGTCCTGCGATAGCTGGATACATTGGTGCCGGGTCAGACTGGCGTATCTCCTTCGGGGTCCTGACAGCCATCTATGGCGTGTC
Organism: Penicillium psychrosexuale; assembly: GCF_028828465.1. NCBI lineage: Eukaryota > Fungi > Ascomycota > Eurotiomycetes > Eurotiales > Aspergillaceae > Penicillium > Penicillium psychrosexuale. The sequence goes on from NW_026643187.1 coordinate 115,237, forward strand.
CACTGTCATGGTGATTCTCTTCGGCTATGAGACATACCACAAGCCTGGACGAATGAACAATCAGTCACGACTCGCGTCTTATTTTGGCATTGGAAATACCCTGCTTCCCAAGGTATCGACGTTGATATATTGGAGCCGAACAGTCGTGGTCTATGTGTTCAAGTTCCCGTTGTTGATGACTGGTTGGTATGGCCGACCTAGTTTGCTATGGCATTCACTAACCAAGCCTTTGTCGATAGGAATCGCTATCTTGGTAACGTTCACCTGGCCAATTGGTAAGTAACCATCATCACACCGTTCTTTCACCTGCTGACTGCGCAGGAATCACAACCACCATCGATAGCTTCCTGCACAGCCCTCCATATTTGTTTGACACGATCGAGGCATCATCAATGCGATTTGCCGGTGTGATTGGAGCTTTATGTGGTATGCATCTTCATAGCACCTCTCTCTCTCTCCCCGGATTCTTACCATCTCACAGGCTGGGCATTTGGCCACTTCTTCAACGGCTGGATCTTCAAGCGCCATAGCTCAAACTGGCGAACCGAGCTCCGCCTCCATGGCGTCTGGTTCCCGATAGGTAGTATGGCAAGCGGTCTCCTTACCTACGGACTAACCATGCACTTTGGCAAGCACTGGATTGGGATAGCCATTGGGTGGATCATGGTGAACATCGGCATGGTAGCCACGGTTGTGTAAGTTCCAAATCCACTCTCCTGAGTACTGTCGTATGTCTAACATCCCTTTCTCAGTGCCATCTCGGCCTATACGTTGGAAAAATACCCGGAGCAGGCGACCTGTGTCTCGGCTATTCTGAATATGTGGCGCACCTGCGGCGGGTTCGCAGTGGGATACTTCCAACCTGCATGGATTCAGCGCGATGGGATCGGACTGGTTTTTGGCATTCAGGCTGCTATTCTGTGTGTGGCTGTTGCTTTGACTATTACTCCTGTGTTGTTGTGGGAGCGGAAAAGGCGGCTGCGAGTTGATGCTGAAGCTGATGCTGAAGCTGATGAATTGTAATGGTGTAAATAACTGTATATGTGTGATGATAGGATTGCATTTGGAATATTTTGTATTTATTTTTGCTCAGACAATAGAATAACTACGAGTTGTGCAATAAGGATAGTTGATCAAGAGGGACCTCGCGTCCAACCCTGAAACACACGTGACTGGTGCCTAATCCATCAGGCCACAATCCCGTTGCCGACCCGAACACGTCCGTGCCGTGTCCGTTGACGCCAGTTTCATGCTTAATCTATTCAACGCCATGGCTGACTGCTGTACTCCCTACCACAGATTAATTGACATCAATCTCAAACTTGAGACATGAATTACCCCTGATCTTCAGCTCCTGAATCTTTCCCACTAACCAACACTCCTACTCTGTACGGGGTATACACAGTCGATCATTGCCTCGCTATGCAAAGTCCCGCAAGCGATGACGCTTACCGTGGGGCAGCGGTCTGAAAGACGCCACCGTTTATTTGGCTTATGTGCCGCGTGGTTGCTGATCAGTCCCCAATGAACCTGTTGCTTGGCCTATCAAAGATCCCCCGTTCACCTCGTTCAGAGGTTCAACCATTTCTGCCTGCCTATGGATTATCCACTGTTGCCGAGGCAGTGTCAAACTCGTTTGACTCAGGGACTCAGGGACAGCGATCCCTGACCCTTTTTTCCCCTTCCGTGCTGTGAAACATTTGTTTCAATCTTTTCTGTCTTTTCTACCACCTTATTCTCGTTAGCTAAATGGCATCGGTTCCTACTTAATCTTTAGATTGTTCCTGAGCACCAACCCGACTATGTCTAGTTCTCCGCGACGATGGCTCTTCGTGGTCTTTCCGATCCTTATATTTTGCTTCATATACTACCTCTTTCGATTGCCTGAATCCAACCCGACAATCGTGAACAACCCAGAACAAATTCCTCAAGCGGGAGGGGAAACAATTGTGGTAGGGGAGGGGACAAGTCCTTCTCTAATTTCCCCTCCCAAAGAGGAGACAGTGGAGGAAAAATGTGGCCATTTACTACACGCACTCGACGATGTCATGGTCGTCATCAAAACCGGTGCGACCGAATCCCTCGAAAAGGTCCCCATCCACCTCCGCACCACGCTGAAATGCGTCCCGCACTTCGCCATATTCTCCGACTACGAAGAAACTATCGATGGTGTCCGCACGTATGATGTCCTCCGCAACATCAGCGAGGCAACAATGAATAACGAACCCGAATTCGGCATCTACCGCCGTCTACAAGAGGTCGGACGTGAAGGCCTAACGGACGCAGAATGGGGCGACGACACAAACGGCCCACTAGGCAAGGTCAACAACCCAGGCTGGAAGCTCGACAAATGGAAGTTCCTCCCAATGATCGATAACGCACTAGAAGTCATGCCCGATGCCAAGTGGTACGTCTTCCTCGAAGCCGACACCTACATGGTGTGGCCGAACCTGATCGGCTGGCTGGCACACCTCAACCCAGATCGACATTACTACCTAGGAAGCCCCATGCAAATCGGTGAAACACTCTTCGGCTACGGCGGGGCGGGCATTGTCCTCTCACGCTGGACGATGAGCCTCCTGCACGAGTACCAGATGCGGGCAAAGGAAGATCTCGAAGCGATGACGGCACACGAGTGGGCTGGCGACTGCGCGCTGGCGCGAGCGCTCCACGACGTGCACGTCGATCTGGTTTGGGCCTGGCCGATGATGATGACGTCACGGCCGTGGGAAATCGACCATTTCTCCGAGGGATACGGGCGGCAACCGTGGTGTTACCCTGCTATCTCGTACCACCACATGGCGCCCAAGGATATCGAGAAGATGTGGGAGTTTGACCAGGCGTTCTTTGCTAGTGGGAAGAACGCGCTCATGTTGCATGCAGACGTTTACCAGAAACTTGTCTACGATGGGACTTGCTCGGCGCGCGACGATTGGGATAACCTCTCTGGGATCAAGATTGATTTTGCAGCTGGCACGATTCCTACGTTGGATGCTTGTGCGGAGGTCTGCGGGCGCAACAACGACTGCTTGCAGTATTCGTTTAATCACGCCGAGGGTGTTTGTAAACACGCGTCTACTACCTTTGCGGGTGTTGCTACCAATGGCACGCAGTCTGGTTGGATTACACCTCGTGTGAACAAACTTCTCAAAGCATTCCAGTCTTCATGCAATGAGGTGCAATATGTATTCGATTGAATTTTCTTCCTTCGGCCATTTTCTTTTTCGTTGCTTGTACATTATCAACTTCTTTTTCTTTCCCCCTCTTCCTACTCGATCATCAATTCTCACATCAGAGGACAAGGTGATCCCATGCTTTCCAAGAAAGTCCTTGGCGAGGCGTTTTGCTATGGCGCTATATCGGCATCGTCTGCCGGTCAGACGAAGACTTTTTTTTGGTCGCTGGACCGTTTTCATTTTCATTTCCTGTTTTCATTACATACATTTACTGATCGTTTCTAGTGATACCAATGTTTCCATCATATCAAATCAATTTAAAAAGATTCATTTACAGGTGCGGGTTTGGAGATGCTGTAATCTGGATGAAACTCCGATGCACCGTAGAGTGTCTGAGTTATATGACTATCCTAAGTGGTAAGCTACGCTTCATTGAAAAGTTGATTCATTCAACACGTCTTTGAAATTTACGGTACTTGAAGCTTACAATGACCATATAGCAGTACCGTCCTTGATAAAAATAAATGATTTCACAATTTCTCCCTTTGAATTTTCTCCGTATTTTCCTGAACTTAGCTAGGTTATGAGATTTTCAGAATATTTGATCCCATGGACAGTCCAGAAATCGTCGAGGTCTTTCCGCCGGATGTGGTGATTTAGGCAGGCAACTAAATGGTGGCACTTGCCGTACGGTATATCGAGGATTCTAGGTAAGAAAGTAGAAGATATGTGTATAAAACGCAGAGTGATAGTCACATGATATTTTTGCCCTATCTTTCTCTTTGACGTCAAACAAAGAAGCAAATGGCCAAATGTCACCTAGTCTCTTTCAGCTTGAGTGAAATTTGCTGACAGATTAAGAGTGTAGATTCCGACAAGTTGAGACCTATAAGCACTGTAGTATGTGTTGGAATTATCCAACTTCACCCCATATTGATGATCACGAGCAACAGGCACAAGAATCGAGTTCGTCTCCTGCCACTCCGTTATCTCAAAGCCTTTGAATGGTACATGTGCAGAAGTTGTCTGAATATCAATACCCAAAGATCACACGAGGTCGTTTATTCAAGCTTTGAACCTTATACTATCTTTCTTTACTTGGGATTGACCTAGATTTACACCTACAACTACAAAGTCAGTCTGTTAGGAAAGAATGGAACAGGAACAGATACATTGATATCGAGTACATGGAAAATAATGCCCTAATGCTGTCAAACTTCCCCCCACAATGTGATCCCTGGGGAGGACAAAAATTCCCTAGTCATATTGATTGAAGAATCAATATGTGAATTGAAGATGCGGCAGATGCGGGTGGATAGTTGTGACCAGACCAGGTTGATGGAGCCAGCTGTGGTTGCTTTGTTTTTGTTTCTCAACTTCGCGAAGCCACTCTATCCAGGCTGGTGTGACAATTACCATGACCATGACAGTTTGTAGTGGAGAGATTTGCGGTTGTATGGTTGTGACCCGGCAAGGATTGTGGAATTGTCGTCAATCAATAACTTCCAAATGTTGCGGATCTTGGTTATCGCAGTTGGTGCAGATATGTTTGCAGTTGCCAGCTTGTGGGGGAATGTTTGAGCATAGAGAGTTGAAAGTGTGGAAAGTGAAGTGGGAGGAGGTGGGAAAAATGGGAAGATGGGGGAGATTCTGGGGCATGTGTCAAGGTCGTTCATGACAGCTGGCGAAAAGCTGCCGACCGGGTCGCTTTACGAAGCCACGCCCGGTTGTTGGTCTGCCCCGGGGCAGCTTATAGTGAGTAGCATTTAAACTACCGGCCGGAGTGCTTTCACCATAAGCTTGTCGACTGAGTCGCTTTGCGAGGCCACGCCCAGTTGTTGGAAACTTGCAGTGGGTAGCATTTAAACTACCGGCCGGAGTGCTTCCACTGCAAGCCTGTCGACCAGAACTGTTTCTGGCTGCCGAATTGTTTTGAGATGAGGTGAGGTGAGGGAATGGGGGATAGGAAGGGGATGTATTGGGGGTATGAGGGTTCCTAGAAACGAATCAGCAAGTTAATCTTTACAGAAGGAAGGAATAGATACCATAAGAAATGGTTATAGTGAAACATGTCATGATGGAAGGTTGCCATGATGGAAGGTTGCCATGATGGACGGTTGTCATGATGGAAGGTTGTCATGATGGAAGGTTGTCATAATGGAAGGTTGCCACAAGAGGTAGGTCTTGGGGGAGGTGACAAAGACGAAGGAAGGAGGGATGTGTAGGAGAAAGAAAAAAAGAAGATGCAGGGATGGGGGGAGGGGGGTATTTATACCCTGGCAGTAGCTTAAGGACCTAGAGAAACTCGGGTTGGTGACGATTTTTGACTAAAAGGGAAGGACCCCCAGGGCTGGGTTGTGCCTTCCTTTCATCTTCACGAATCACCTGACACAAGCTCTTGGAACGCAGGGAATAAAACCCATGGGATTATCCGGAGATACACAGCTATATAATAACTAAAGATGAAGCTATTCCTGGTTTGCACATAGATCTATGTACCAATATAGACATATAGACAGGGACAGGCCTTGATTTGTATCGTACATAGTTGACCCCTAGTCTAGACCTGACTGATATCTTCACACGGACATGCTAAGGACACCATCATAAGAGCAGCTTAGCTGAACGCCGCTCTCTGGATTGTCCACACAAGACCACTGCGTACCGGAGCTCAGTAAGACATGACCGTTCTCAGTAATCGGGCCTGAGACCCTCTCAAGTCCCAGTGTAAACAAATTGAAGTCAACGGCACCATCGGGGAAGTGTATGTAATATTGACTGTTGTTGCATCGGGCATTTTCCTTTGGCGAAGATCCGTATGACCTGGCATCAAACGGTATCAGTTAGCGTCTGCCATTGTCAATAGATCTTGATCGACAAATTGGACTCACCAAATCAGGTTACAGTCGGTTGGGGTGTCGTCGGGGTAGTTTGGATCAGTCACGATGAAATGCATCGTAGCAGAGGAGCCGGCGCTTGCTCTGGCCCAGAAGTCACTGATCTGGATAGAGCTGTCTCGCTCAATGATGGGGAAGGCGACAGCACCGGCAACCAGAAGAAGGGAGACAACAGTAATCTTCATAATGACTTGACAGAAAGATATCTGATATACTATGAGATATGGATATTAAATGAAAGATTCACTGTGGGAGAACGCATTATTTATATCTCTCTAGATGGTTTGAAGTATACAAATCTGATTGAAACACTGCAGCATAAATGAAACCAAACCAAGCCCATGCAAGTCTATGCAAGTCCCTGGTTGGCCAAATTGTAGACCGCCACCACCAATACTCGTGGCTGTGTAAGACAAATGTAACATGATGCAGCATTAATACGAGCAGGCAGGGCCAATTAGCTGTAGCTTACATGCAGTGTTATCCATATGTAAGTAAGAAACAATATACATTAATCTGGTGTACATACCACATAGTATGTACATTGTATGTAGGTAGTCGTGCTTCGGGATGGACTGTAATAATCATAAGTTTTCCAAGGTACCCTCAATGCAATAATTTCCGTAGTTGTAAGCCGACATTTGGGCACGCAGGGTCACTGGTGATAGGGTGACGATTCTGTCCCAAGTAAGAAATTCCCAAGAAACTTATACTAAGAAGGGAACCTAGATCGAAAAAGCAAATACATTCAACTGCTTACAGTGTCTTATGCCCATGCCCTCGCTTTAAGGCCTCCCAATATCTTGGCGACGATCATTGCTGTCTACAGATTTTGTCTTAAACCCGGGGGATTCATGTCAGACAATAAAGACATGGCGAATGATAGTGCTTTGTTGACCAAAAATCTCCTCATATTAGTGATTAAGCACGGTCTTCAGAAAACGTGCCTTTATCAAAGGCCATATTGAATCCGTAAAGGTCTATATACTTCCATAGGACACATCAGAACACCCGTGATTCAAGCAAAGCCAATAAAAACCATTCTTATAGCAAAAATTTCATCGCGAAAGATCCTCGATGAGTATATTCATCTAATATTCCCTGCACAAAGTGCAAAGTGCCTTCTCCTGGACGATCCACTTACGCCAAGTCCAAATACCAAACAACCCTGCAGATCTCTCCTACTTAGAGTCTGTCTTGGCTACATTTAACCGAAGCTGCGGTCGATCGGAGAATTAATTGGCAGTGAGAGGAAATTCTATATCGTAGTGAACGTGTAAATTCTGATCTACATGGACAGGCGGCGGCACAATTTCTAGCGGTTATATGAGATATGTGAATAGTTGGAATTCCTATTGATCAAAGCACGTTCTCCAAGACCAAGGCCAATACCAAGACTTTGATTACCTCGGAAATTCGCGCGATTGCCGATGCAATGAGGTCAACGGTTACCTCGCCGATCTGGAATGACTTCACTCACGATCCTTGCCACATTCCGGTATGCCATGACAGAAATACTGCCTTCGCATGGACATGACTTTGAAAGCGTAGCTTCCCACCTCAAGCAGAGCACCTCATGGAAGTTGAGACTGGTGTCCGATATTGCCGTCCTTCCAAGGTTAGCTGAACCACTCTCGGACTACGGGAGGCGCATGGGACGAAACCTTACTGTGACGCTAAAGAACCCAAATTCCTAGCTGATTGGACGATGAGGATGCGGATTTTTATCAGATGATCTGATAGGAGGTGATTGATTGGAATTTTTGGACATTGCTTGGCCAGCTAAACCGGAAATTTCCACGATATAATATGCTCAACTGCCTTCCTCCGGTGGTGCCGACCCTTTGCATACAACTTTTCATCCGCCAGCTAATTGTGAGGACCCCTCGATTGTCTATTCTGTTACAATGGAAAAGACAATCATTTCCGATCAGGTCACACCGGCCAGTACTAGTCATGATGCTGAGAGAATAGCGGAACTCAGAGTCCACCAGAACATGGATGATTTACCTGACGACAAGGCAAGTCTGTCTGGCCGAGACTCGAACGAGTTCCAGGGTGGCGTGCAACGAGTAAGAGCGATTACATCGGCATGGTCGACCAAGACGCTCATTCTCATGTTCATTCTGTAAGTCTGGATCTCAATAAACAGAAAGTAAACTAATATCCCGCCGAAACACAGGCTCTACCTTGTGTCTTTCGTAGATGCACTACTAAGCTCAGTCGAAACCGCACTGAACCCCTACATAACATCCTCATTCCACAAGCACGGCCTCTTGACAGTCGTCAGCGTCGTTTCAACCATCCTGGGCGGTTCATCCAAGTTAACACTAGCCAAGATCATCGACATATGGGGCCGCGTGGAGGGATTCCTAATTATGCTAGTTCTCGTCACGATCGGTCTAATCATGAAGGCTACGTGCAAGAGTATGGAAATGTACACCGCAGCACACACTCTATACTGGGTAGGCCACATCGGCCTGACCTACGTTGTGGAAATTATGCTGGCGGACATGACCTCGCTCAAGAACCGGATGGTCATGATCGGCCTGAACGGTACACCCGGTATCGGTAGTACCTTTGCAGGCCCGGAAATTGCCACACTCTTCTACAGCAACCTCGACTTCCATTGGGCATTTGGTTCGTTTGCTATCATGCAGGTTGGGGTTTGTATACCCGTCGCTGCGGTGATGCTGTTTATGCAACGTCGGGCTGAAAAGAGCGGTACTCTTGAGAAGACCCGTTCTGGACGTTCCTGGTGGCAGTCAATCGCGCATTATCTCATCGAGTTTGATGGTACGTATTTCCATATACGCAGGTCTTTTTGAATTTGATATGTGATTAACGAGCTGTGTTTACCCAGTTGTCGGAATCATCTTGATCACAGCCGCATTCTCTCTAATCCTGATCCCGTTCAGCATCGCCTCTTACGGCCCTAAGGGATGGGCAAGCGGATACATCATTGCGATGGAAGTCCTCGGTGTAGCGTGCGTGCCCGCATTCTACATCTGGGAACGATACTGTTCACCGGTGCAATTCCTCCCGTGGAAGTATCTGAAAGAACCAACAATGATTGGTTCGTGCATGCTGTACGGCGTGATGTTCGTCTCCTGCTTGTGAGTGCCAGTCTCTTCCATGCCTTAGCAAAGGCACAGCCTAACCCTTTCAAAAAAGTACCTGGAACAGCTACTTCGGCTCATATCTACAAGTCGTCAACAGACTCGACATCACGACAGCCAACTACGTGCTCAACGCTTTCTCCCTGACCTCTTTCATCTTCAGTCCCATCTTCGGCCTGTAAGCACACCTCACCACCCCACAAATACCTCCTGTATAAAGTCTAACAACCCTCATTCGCCTCCCAGAATAATAAGCTGGACCGGTGACTTCAAATGGACCGCCATGGCTGGCGTACCAATCTTCTGCCTAGGAACAGCTCTGCTAGTCCCGTTCCGCGCGCCAGACACACACGTGGGGCTACTAACAATGATCCAAATCCTCGTGGGACTCGGCAGCTGTCTGTTCACTGTGTGCGGACAGATAGCGATAATGGCGATGGTAACGCACCAAGAGATCGCAGTTGTAATGGCGATCTGGGGATTATTTGGGTCAATTGGAGCGGCGGTGGGATCTGCCATCGCTGGCGGGATGTGGAATAATATTCTCGAGAAGGAGTTGTATAACCGGCTGCCGCAGGAGAGTAAGCACCTTTCGAAGAGTATCTTTGCCAGTTTGGTGACGCAGATTTCGTACGCGGATGGGACGGGGGAGCGCGATGCTATCGTTGGGGCTTATGCTGATGTTCAGAGGAAGATGGCGATTGTTGGGGTTTGTTTTGTGCCGCTTTGTATTCTTTGTACTTGGTTTTGGAGGAATGTCAATGTTAAGAAGTTGGAAAAGGAGCAGACGGCTGGGAATGTGTGGTAGGGAAGGGTTCTTGGGAATTGGAAATGGACAGAGCTTGGACGTTTTGAATAGAGATAGAATAGCAAGGTACGTGGAATATGTACGGAGGAGGAGAAAATGTCGACGTTATGACTTTAGCGTTGACTTGTGATACTCTGGATAAAATATTTTATTTGTAGTGTGGCTTCAACCACTACACTTGTGCAGAGGCGCTGGACTTCGGAGTATCCTATAGCGCGGGTGTATGTACATAGTCTGATGGCATTCAGCCTCTCGCAAGGCGGAGCGAATGAGAGTGTTCTTCCTGTTCGAGGGTGAGAGTATGAGCCGCCGAGATGAATCTCACGGTTTGATACTAAGCATTGGACTTGGGTTGTGATGGTGGCTATTATGTGGCCATATATACCCCTGGCCCATTTAGATTAAGACGGCAAATGTGCTTAGAAGCACAGTGACATCTATAGAGCCCAGGAGGCTAGGGGATGGCCAAGACAAGGGATGCCCTTTCAAGATGGGGTAGACCAAAGTAACATGGTCTCTAAAAGCTAGCGAGCGAAATCATGCCGATATCTCTCAGCCGGCCATAGACTCCTCGGGGACCTCCTGGAACGTCTCTGGGAAGAACCCAGGCGGCGGCCAGATATCCGCTATAGAAGGTGGATGCACCAGTGGTTGTGATCCGCCCAAGCGATCTGGGTCATGACAGAAAGCCTGGAACGTGCTCTCGTCCAAGAAGCCGAAATCCTTCAGACCAGCCTCGCGGTTCGTGGACCATTCAGTGGTATCCAGGTATGCGAGGTCTTTGAAGATGGCATCGATGTTGCCGACGGAAGTGACGTTTCCAGGCATCATTGGGTTTGAGCTTGTCGAGTCGGGAGTTTGAGGTTGTGGTTGTGGTTGTGGTTGTTGCTGATGTTGCGCGCTGCCTGTGCCATACACGGAATCTGCCCTGTTGCGTGGTGTGATCTTGTCCGGTAGGACTGACTGTACTTCCCTTGGGTGGTGTAGTGAAACATCCATCATGCCTAGATCGGTGTTTTCCATTACTGTGTCTTTTGGGGTCAAGGATTGCCCGTCGACTGGCATACTGATGCCAAGAATAGAAGAGGTGTAATCTCCTTCGCCGTTTTGGGGTAGGCTGCGAGCTCTACCTAGGGATTGGATGGAGCCTGCTATGGGTGCACCCGAAAATGGAAGGCCGACTGCCCCTGGGAAAGTGGATGGCCCGCCAATAGAATCCTTTGGGTGCTGCCACCTCTCCATGGCGGAAACCAAAGATCCATATGCTGGCCATGTGGAGGTTAAAGCTGCCGTTTTGTGTCGGAACTCGTCTGCCCACCTGGCAAAGGGGAAAGTGTCCGATGAGTCGGCAGTAGTCCGAAGTCTGAACGTTTGCTCGGCAATTGTGCGAAGACTTAGCTCAAACAGCGGTGGACAACCGCAAATAGAGAAGTTCTCCAAGTGTTGGGTGAGCATAGAGAGCCCTCGGTAGAGGAGCTTCTTGGCCCCCTCTGTGGCTGGGCGCTGTGAACGGTGCAACCCTTGCTCACCCGGAATCAATTGCAGATAGAGCCAAAGCAGGGTGGCAACATAGGTTAGCCCTAGGTAACTCTGATGGGGAAGCAGGGCTGAATGCCGTTCTGGATATATGCTTTCTGGTCCAATCAGACGGCATCCCAGAGGTAGGCAGTCATCCCACTGCTTAAGCTCCATGACCAACTGATGCGCAAAGGTGGCCATATTGTATCCCGAAGACATATGGCGAGAGATCTTATTGAGAACGCTCGCCAACTCAACCAAGCGGTTAAAGCAGCTCAAGGCTAAGAGTGGTCCCCGGCGCGGCGGGTTCTTGCTCCCCTGTGGAGCACCCGTGGGTGGTAAAACGTCCACCCAGGAGTTCCACTCCTCCAATCCATCCTCTTCCAAAAGGCCCACCGCAGTAAGGTCGCTTGGAGGCATGGCTGGGCTCCGTGAAAGACGGAAAGAGAGCAATGAATCAACTACAAAGCATCCTAAGAAGACCGCCTTACCTTGTCTGAGCTCATCAGACCGCCGGCTGTCAGACACATATCCAACACCCATGGGAACCGCCATGCGCACCGCTTGTCCGCTCAACAGCCAAGCCGCGGTCCAATCCTCGAGGCCCATGTTAACCAAGGTCAGCAGCAGCAATGCCTGGATATGGCCGGGTTCATAACGCTCTTTCTCCGTGGGGATGAGATTCCGCGAGACGGCATAGTATTCCTTCGCCAGGGCAACTGTTCCAGCGGGGCCGGCCCGTGAATTTGTTCGCGATTGGGTGATAGTGTAACTCATGATTGCCCACAGGGCGGCATGATCGCCAGACCCAGGTGAGGCTGTGGCAATAGAGAAAGGGGCATTGGCATAAAGGTAGGAAGCGCGAAGAATATTATGCTTGGTCACCACGGGAAACCATGAATGCGTGACCGCAAAGTAAATATCGAGCAGCTGCGACGTCTGAGGCGGCAACTGCAGCGTATGGGGACTGGGTCCAGCGACACCCCGACCATTCGAATCTTCCGATAGTCGAGCCCGCTTTACACCCGGCGATGCGGCAAAGGGCTCAACTACACGCGGGGCACCCGGACCGAGCGGGGTGGAAGTGCGAGCTACTCGATACCTCCATTGACCGTCGGCGCCATCATCTTGCGGATTACGCGATCTCTTCCCAGTCGTCGGTCCCGGCGTATCAGAATTAGAGAGCATTTTCTCCAGGGCGCCGAACAGCCGGCTCGTTTTCCAAGATTCGTGCAGACTTTCCGAAGCACTATCATCCGACCACACGGACATCAATTTCTCGCGACGACCGGCGGACTCGGCAGTGTTTCCTAGCATGGCCAGCATGGTATCCTCGAATCCCTCAATGTTACAGATCGACAGCGCCCACAGCTTTTCCAAGCCACGGACGTAACCCTCGGGGAGACCGCGTTTCTTCGCATGGGGGTCGTAGGAGCAGGACTGGCCCGATACCTGACAGGCGGAACAAGTGGGACGAATGCCGTCACATTTATCCTAGGGTCGCCGGGTTGTTAGATTGAGCAAATGAAATATCCGAGAAAAGGACATGGCGGGACGCGACTCACTTTCTTACTGCGACAGCGATCGCAAGCTCGGGAGACCCTCTTGCGCCGAGGGGCCTTATCTGATCCCTCATCCATGAAGAGGGGTTATTAGCGCAGGGGACACGCCATGTAGAGTGGAATGAAGGGACAGCAGCTCTAGGTCAATTCCGAGTTCACTGAATCGCAGAATAAATTTGCAAGTAATGCCAAGGTCGGACCGTATAAGAAGCAGGCCGAGACTCGGAACGGGGTCGAAGAAGAGTGCAACCGCGAATATAAAAGTGGAGGAGCAGACTCTAATCAAACCACCATGTATAGAGTAGTCAGCCTCCACGGCAAAGGACACAGATAGGCAGGCCGAGGAAGGATCTCGGACGTGAAGTTCGGGATGTGAAGGCACTCGGAATTATCGGGGGATCTCCAACGACCCCACAAATTTCCCACATACTCCGAAAATTGACTTGCTACATCGTATATAGTCGATTTATAGATCGAGAGAGCATATCTGTAAGTAGACATGACTACACCTTTTACACTGATCAGACATCAAGGCATCAAGGCATCAAGGCAGGCATTCCGGATGTACACCCGACCAAAGCCGACGACGCTTAACCCGATTAGGACTTTATATGCGGCGTAACGAGGCTGTAGAGTGAGCACTAGTTTCTCAAAGATCAACCTGGAGACTGGGCTCAACACTAACCCTATATCGGCATCGATATGCACTGTGACTTGTGTAAGAGATCCTGACTCCTACGGAATCGAGATTAGCGCGGTTATATCGATGCAGCTTACAACTTGCAATCTATCGTATTGTAGGAACGGATTTCAATATAGGCTGCATACGAAGGGGCATAGCGCGCAGGGTCGTTTTCGCCTGATTAAGGCCTGAATGCCTGAAATATGGCCTGAATTGGCCTGAATCCAGACCGCTTTTAGGCATCAAATTTACAGTGTATTGTAAATGATGCCGGGCGGACTAACTGTGCCCGATGACCCATGAATCATGAAGCATTTCGCACCATATTAATTTAATCATCTCAACTTTTTGAGGTGGTTTACTGGCTTTCTTATGAAGCATGGGGCGCCATGCAAATTTAATCATCCCGACTTTTTCAGGTGGTTTACTGGCTCTCTCCGTCATACATGAACATGAAGCAATTTGAATTAATTCTACCACTACTAATAATAGACATAGTTTAAATCCAAAACAGTCATTTAAACACTATATAATAGAGAATAGCCAATTGATCAAATGCGACCGGTAATTCATCATAATTTTAGTGAAATTGTAGATCTTTCATCCTCTACTTCTTTGTATAATTATACCATGAATAGGACGAATTATCGGTCAAATTTAGATATTATAATACTCTCTACTATCTAGCATTTAAATACAGTTTTTAAAATTGAAAATTCTTCATTCTTCATTTTTGGTAGTGGTAGAATTAATTTAAATTGCTTCATGTTCATGTATGACGGAGAGAGCCAGTAAACCACCTGAAAAAGTCGGGATGATTAAATTTGCATGGCGCCAAAAGCTTCATATTTGTAGGTGTCCAGGTGAGACTGGCAGATTATTAAGCATCCGTAATGGTAATTCAGGTATCCTTACTTTTCTGCCAGGCAAATTCTAGGCATTAAGGCCCCAATCAGGTGAAAACGACCCTGCGCGCTATGCCCCTTCGTAGGCTGCATTTAGTCGCTTCAAGCTGGCTGAATTAGAAGATCTCGTTGGTTCTTTTACAAATTTGAGTTTGTGTGTGAGGGGGTTCTGTATCTACTCCTTTCCAGCTATGAGTTTACAATTTATTCTCTGGCTCTATTCTATGGTTCCAATTTGTTTTGCGAAAGAGTTTATTCCATTTACTATATAGCAACACATGTCAATGGAAAAATGTAAGTTCTTCCTATCCTATGTGACTGAACTTCCCTGCCACTACAGACTCGGGAGGAGGGCGAGCTCGTATAAAGTAGTATAAGGCCCCCTCTTATAGACTTGGGAATTCATAAACCGTACGGAGCATGCATAGAAAGATTGTCGCCTCACTTGTGTTGTGCCACGAACTAGGCCGTCCCAACCCCAGGCCAAGGTTTTATTCTCAAGAACTACGGATTCTCGCACCATAGCATTGGGTCTGGCCGGCACATACCAACCACCCGGCATGCAAGCTTAGTGCTTCCGATGTAAGCTTGCTTTTTCTATGTGTCTCCTTGCTATCATGCATTATAAACCATGTTGCCTATGGAATTCAACCATTCTATCCCAAAGAAGAAAAGCCAGCGCTTCCATGTATGATTTATTTGACCAGGGAGATAAATTATGAACCTAGTTGTAGAAATATGGGCATAATTCCCCATTTCCACAATTACAATCCTAGTACGGAGTACTCCGTATGTGCCTCGTAAGGTTCAGCATAGCCTTTACGGGTCGGTGCGTTTCGTATACGTCGTGTACTTCTGTCAGTGCGATTTGAGATAGGCGGCTACATGAGGGGGAAGTCTTCCTCTCAGTCTTACTCTGTTGATCTATACTCCATACGTCCATCAACATATGTCGCAAAATAAGCAAAAAGTATGCCAAATCCCCAGAATCACCACAGGAAGTAACTTTGGGACAAAATGACGCCAAAGTATCCGCACCGAACTAATTTAGATATGTATCATGTAAGAAGTCTTTTTGCGATATGTAAATTCTTTTGATTATAGGGACTGCAGGCCGAAGGTTGACTGGCTCCCGTCTCTGCGAAAGTACGCCGCCACTACTCCGTGTATGGAGGTGCTTTATTTGCAAGGATCTCAATACACTTCATTGACGCTATGTATACGCTTTCCGCAAGTAGTCTTCTTGATATGTAGGCTGATGGTTTCGTCTTGCTCTCTCAACTAGGGACTGTGCGTATCGCCGCCCCTACCACCTGCGAACTATACCATGAACACAGAGGTAATCATGCGTTGGCACATTGCGCATGGTGGCTTGGCTGGCTCTCTTCGACCCATCATGATTTGACTTGATTAGTTGGCTGTGGCAGGGATCGTGGCATTACCACCTGGAATTAATTTAGAAGCCGGCTGACTTGAAGCAATGGACGAACTCTATCTATCGGTATACTCGACAACTTTGGTATATATAGCAATTGATTTCCTCAATTAAAGACATAGTCCATGGTCAGTCTCAGTCTATTTTTTATACCCCCTCGCTAAATTTCCTCCATATCCCATCATGAGCAATAAACGTCAGGTCTTCGTTTCGCTTCATCATCGTGCTTCTCTCTCTATCGGCAAGAACAGGCAGCGATTCGGCTACGCGGCCTACCATTGGGGGATTCTCATATCTCCCAAAAGCCCTAAGGGGTCAGACAGCTATTCTTTCGACGTTAGCGACGGAGTTCTTCGTCGATCCGGTGCTAAGAGTGAATCGTAATGAGGAAGGCAACTGGCACTTTCGACAGAAAATAAACGTTAATCCAGACCAGAGCGGTCACCTCGTTTGAAGGATCATGATTGGGAAAGTGCCGAATGAGGTTACCTACGCGCAAATTTACAACCTTCTCGAAGCGATTCCACTTCCACAAAAGGGTGCTATACCAGAGCAAAACTGCGTCACTTGGACGAGAGCCGCAATTCACAAGCTTCGGGAGAGCGGGCTTGTGGAGCAATTCGATCTTGATCAGTTTATGGACGAGTCGATCGCTTACGTGGATCAACGCCTATATGACCTCGATTCTCAACCCGATAGAATCAACTACACTCCTCGGCGTATGTGACATGTGAAACGCCTCGGATATCTATATGACGAAATATATATAAATGATCCGAAGGGGAAGATATGACAGGTTTAATGTGGGAAGAGCGGACAGACTAGAAGAGAAGCGAGGAGAGGGATGAGAGAGAGAGGGAGAGAGGGAGAGGGAAAGAACAGACCCTGTTATATAAGTGAATGCACCAGAGAGCTGAATAAGATCTCATTGTCTCGATACTGTCAGACAAGGCCTGAAATCAGATGCTCTCTCCCCTGCCATAAAATCTGTGGATCATCTAATCGCCTCCAAAGAACTTGTTCCGCTGCAAGCTCGTCGTCATATCTCTTCTCCAAGGCATTTTGCAATCCGGTATACCAGTCTGGCCGATCTACCTGACCGTAGTGTGCCTTAGTATACTCCCAATATTCTGGGTACCAGCCGCCAAATTGCCAATCAACAATCGCAGAAACCTTCCCATTATCCACCATGATATTCCGAAGTGCGAGATCTGCATGGGTAAAGCAGCTCCGATAATGACGGGAGTGACATTCGGCGATCTCTGGACCTAAAGAGTCCACAGGGAGGTCCGCTCGAAGGTATGAGTGAAATCCTTCATGGCTTATAAACGGCCCAAAATTCCAACATCCGACTCGGTGATCGAGGACCTTGTCGAAAGTTGCCGATGCAACTATTCCTTCTTGTGGAGGTTCGAGTCTTCGAAGCTGGCTAATATAGCCCGCAACCTGGTTGATAATGTGCTTCTTTTGATCTTCAGATAGGTAGCCGCGGTGCCATGCTTTCTCGAGGCTCATTCCACGGATATACTCCATTTCGATATAGAGCCTATCATCATAATAGTGGGTGTTGAAGACTTTAGGGACAGGAATTGATGTGTGCTCAGCGACGTATCTCAAGGCTTCTAGCTCCGGCATATAACAAGGCCCTTTGATCATTCTACCAGGGCTGACTCGGACTCCATGTGGTCCGAGTTTGTTTGCTCCAAAGAGTTTTTTGCCAATCCATAGTCGAAGTGGAAGAAGATAGGAGATTGGGTGGTTTTTCTTATTCGCCATGGCTGGCTTGGTCCAGTAGATGGTTTCCCTTGTATTATTGATGGGGTGACAAGTTGCGAAGAAAGGTGAATCCCAGAGCTGGTAAAGCCCACGTCTCCCTGTAGCGCTTGGGCTTATGGCTAGCAATTCTTGGTCCAAGCTATTGTAGCCCTTCCTATTCTAATATATACAATGTTAGAATGGTTCCAACTAGTCAATCAAGCACACTATCTCATTATTACCCGAAACAATGGAGAAGCACGCTACCCAGGACGTAGAATCGATCGACTATGTCCTTGCAAATACGGGGGGCGATGCCGTCTGATTTGAGAATGTGGTGTGGTTCAGGGGTACAGGTGGAAAGGAGATCAGACTGTTTACAGGGGACAAAGGGTGGGTCACATGACTATCAACACGAGCATCGAGCTGGGATATCAAAGGCGATGTGAAGGTCCATGGAGTCCTGAACATTGATTTCGTGTGATTTCGTGTGATTTGAAGACTTCGATATTGGCTATGCACTAGTATAAACATTTCCCCACAAACCCACATCTAAAAGTAAAGGGATCCATAAAGACTTGTAGTAACTCATGGTGAGCTCTTCGGACCAGCTTCCAGTAGATGATTTCGCGAGAGACAGAGATTTGACATGAGATGATGTGCAGTCAACTCCACTTTGAGATTTGTATCTTGCATCTCTCCAGACCGAGATCTGGTGGAAAAGCCTTTTGCCGGAACAAAACTGGCCGGCAACTTCCTAAATTCCTCATTCCGGGGAACATCTACCAACTTGGAACACTTGGCATATTGTTCGACTAACATACTTAGATCAAGACTATTCCAGACTATATTGTCCTGTCTGTTGTCCACATGAGCATCCCTTCTCATCCCTTCTTGACATCTCCCCGCATTCAATCTCTGAATGCGATTCTATGCCTTCTGATCATGGCGCTCGTTCACTCGACATAGATCCTAATTGATCCATCGCCTCTTACCATGCTCGATTCTAAACCCTCAAGTTCCCCCGCGGTCGACGCCAAGTCCGACATCCCCGCATGTGCCACCAGGGAAACCTCCTCTCCAACCATGCTCCGCCCCGAGTCCGCCCCTCGAACATTTGCTCCCAATGCATCCCTCGTCCTGATCGGCATCCGCGGATGCGGCAAGCGCTCGCTAGGCTTTGTCGCCGCGACCGCGCTGAAGCGACGCTTCATTACCGAAGACCACTACTTCCGAGAGGTTACAGGCGTCACACGACAGGAATACCTCAAGCGGTACGGCAGCCAGGAGTTCCAGCGACGTGACATCGAAGTCCTGAAAATGATGCTGGATAACCACCGCACGGGCTGCGTCGTGGAGTGTGGGCTGGCCAGTCTGACGCGACCTGTGCAGGATCATCTGCGTCGTTATGCCCGGTCCAACCCAGTGGTTCATCTGCTGCGCGATATCGATCGCATTCAGCAATTGCTCGGTTTGGAGGATCAGGCGGTACGGTTGTTTCGGGAGGGGGACCCGATGCATCGGATGTGTTCGAATTTCGAATTTTATAATCTTGAAGATCGAACGCGCGCGTCGGAGGATGGGAGCCCCGATCGCCGGTCTGCGGATTATTCATTCAAACTGCAAGAAGTAAAAGAGGACTTTACGCGGTTTGTGCAGTTTATTACTGGACTCGATGTGAACTATTCGAGCTACGATTCGCCGTTCGTTCTGCTGGAGACGCCCCCAGAACTGCGCTCTTTTACCCATGCTATCTTCGTGCGATCTTCCGATCTGATCGCCGACAATGTCAACCTGACTGAACTTGAATCTGGTGGAGATGCCATTGAGCTTTGTGTCGATCGATGGGGCCCAGACATGGCAGCCACTATCAGCAAACAGGTCTCTGTCCTGCGTCGAAATGCGCGGACGCCTGTGATTCTCTCCGTTGACACCTCCTCCATCGGCGTCCGCTCCCCGGAGCCAGCCACCTCTTCTTCTCGACCTTACTTTGATATTCTCGCGCACGGTCTGCGCCTGGGTGTGGAATATCTTGTTGTAGACCTAACTCAAGACCAATCCCGGCTGGCTGGGACTATCATAGGTCGGGGGAATACCAAGATCATCGGCCAGCAGGTCTTTGAACCATCTTCCCCCACTACATGGGACAGTGCGGACTGCGTCGCCATCTACAACGAAGCTGAAAAGCTCGGCTGCCAGCTCGTCCGCCTCCTCCGAGTTGCAACAAATCGCGAGGACAATGCCGCTGTGACTGAGTTCACTAATAAAATCCGATCGCTCCCGGGAGATCACCCACCGCTCATCGCCTATAACGTTGGTGCCCTAGGGCGCACCTCACAAGTGTTCAACTCAATCCTCACTGCAGTAACACATCCAGCGATTACCCAGTCTGCAGATTATAAGCACGACCCGCAAATAACCTCTCGCGACGCAGTCCGCGCTCTATTCCAAAGTTACGTGCTCGACCCGCTCAAGTTCTACATATACGGGGAGAATGTCGCCTACAGTTTGTCCCCGGCAATGCACAATGCGGCACACCAACACTGCGGCATGGGCCACACCTACAGCATCCCAGAGTCACCCTCTCTCGCGGTCTTAGACCGACTGGGCCGTGATCCACAATTTGGGGGATCCAGCATCGTGCAGCCATGGCGCGTACAGGTATACCAAAAGCTCGCCTCGAAAAGCCGACACGCCGAAGCCATCGGGGCAATCAATACGATCATGCCGCTCCGCGGACACGCAGATGGAACAATGTTCCCACTCCAGGAACAAGCCAGCCGACGCAACCAAGCCGGGCGCGTGCTGGGATGGTACGGTGAAAATACTGACTGGGTCGGGATAATGACGTGCATACGGCGACATCTCTCCCCGCGTAACGCGATCAGCGCAAAAACAACAGGCCTAGTGATTGGCGCGGGTGGCATGGCGCGGGCCGCCATCTATGCCATGCTCCGACTTGGGTGCCGGAAGATCTTCATATACAACCGCACGCAATCGCGTGCCGAGGAAGTCGCGCGTCATTTCAACTCCTGGGCGTCGTCGCAAGTCGACTCGGCTGAGGTGGTTTGTGTCTTGAAGTCGCTTCAGGAAGACTGGCCCGCGGACGCTGCTCAGCCTAGTCTCGTTGCGTCTTGTGTGCCGGCTGATCCAGACCGAGATGAACCACCGGCAAACTTTGAGATGCCAATGCAGTGGCTTGGGAGTCCTACGGGGGGTGTGATTCTCGAGGTGAGCGTTTTTCCCCCGGGATATGTTTACTTTTTGTCACACGTACTAATTGCATATAGTTGGCATATAAACCCCTCGATACGCCACTTCTACGACAAATGCGCCGAGTCCGGAGCGAGACCGGACGGCCTTGGGTCTTGTCTGACGGATTGGAGAATGTTACCGAACAGGGCATTGCTCAGTTTGAGTTGATGACCGGTCGCAAGGCACCTCGGCGGCTTATGACCTATGAGGTTCTACATAATTATGTGGGTGATAGTGGGCGTTTTGACGAGAAGACTATTCAGGCTCGTCTAGATGGTGTTGGGTCTCCGGTTACTCAGAAAAAGGAATAGAGGGTATTTTTTATGACTGTGATCTTTTCTTCCTGACTTCTTTCGTCAGTTTTGTATACATAAAACAATCTCAAACAGTTTATAGCAGACTCGACTCGATATAATCTCAATCGCGTGCGCTGATAACACTCTCCTATCGGCACACCGCCCGGCCCGAGCCCTCTTTCTTTTGTTTGGGTCTCGTCAGCTTCAAACTCGACTCCCCCTGAGGTTTCTTTGTGTTCCTAGCCCTCTACAACATAGTCAAATTGACTTGAATAGGGTATAATACCACCAATGCCAGGGTTTTCGCCCGAGCAGACCGACTCGATAACGGCAACATGGAAGAAACGCAAGCGGGACCATGAGGAGTCAAGGACTCTAGCACGTCCGTAAGTCTTACAATGTATCTCAGTGAGGTGAACATATAGATTAACATGCCTTTCAGAACAACATATGCCCCATCCTGCCGAGTTGATTGGCCCGAATACGACGGTAGCTGCTCACTGCCTCTATCACGACACCCAGAAGGAACAGACATATCCTTCCGACCACGCTGTCTCCCCCGCAAGCGCCGACATATCCAAGGCCCTTATATAGCACTACCGTCTCACCAGTTCCAGCCTCAACACCAACTCCAACACCAGCAATCCCCGACCCACCTCTCCCCAAATGTCTACGGCACCCCAAACCAAGACCCATACTCACCCCCGATCTCCCCAAAAACCCTCGTCCCCTTACACTACCCAACTCAACAATCCGCCTCTCCCTCCGCCCTGCGCCCCTGCCACATCTGCCACCGCCGCCCAACAACCCGTCAAGTCCTCGACGCCTATGCAGACTGCGATCTCTGCCACGAGCGCGCATGCTTCATCTGTCTCCGGCAATGTGATAGCACATCCTGCGGCGGAACATTCGGTCTAGCAGAAGATCCAGGCATACACATGCATATGCGCACAAGCTCAACCGACGACGTCAGCTACGGTGCCAGCGAGGCGCCGAGGAGGAAAATATGCTCCGGCTGTGCAGTGGAGGAAGTCACCGAGAATGGGGCGGAGATTGTACGCTGTCTTGACTGCGTGCGTGGTGCGGGCTCGTGGGCTCCGGTGGCTATTCCGTCTGATTGGGATTTGGATGACATGCGGCATGAGGATATGACTGGATGAGGGTTATATATGGAGTTGATTTACTCACCTTCTACCGGGGGTGTTGAAGGCGGACATGACAGAATGACAGATGAAACTATGGTATAACATTCTTTACAACCTCAGGGTTGTTTCTGCTGCTCCTTGGGGGGTGGCTTTTTTTTCGGAGTTTGATCCTGGGACTGGACTGGCTGGGATTGAGGCGGGTTTCTTTTTGGCATTTATATTGGACGAACAGCATGGCAAATTAATGATTTTTATTCTTTATATTTTAGCATATAGCATAATGGCATACATATACTATTCCCTTGCCTAAACGACTCTATTATTTTGCCTCGCTTCGCTCAGCAAAATTATTATTAACTGCTTAATCAACTGCTTTATTGTCAAATACTTTAGCAACTACTTAAGCGATTGAGTAACTGCTCTAGTAACTACGAGCTGGACAATTCGGGGAAGGAAAATAAGGTTTCGGCACATCAGCCTTGTGGGGTGCCCTAGTCCAGGTCCACGGGTAAACTTTCGTCTTTCTTTCTTCTCACTGCATGATTGTCTGTTCTATGACTCTACAGATCGGCGACTATCTGCTATTTGCATGTTTGCAAAGTGGCAGATATATCAATGGGCTTCTTCCCACTTTGCAACTTGCTTCTTCTTTTTCTCACTCCTCATATTATTTTGAATAGAATGCACTCTGCTTCCTTTGCAAGATCTGGCACGTCACAACACTCTTCTCTCATCTTACATCTCATAGCACCATCACTTGGCTGGTCACAGCATTCCCCTCTCTACTATGATCCACGACCACACCAGCACTGAATACTGGCACTGTTTAACTAGTGCCTCTATCTTCAATTCGATAGCCATGATCTGGAGATGAAGGACGTGCAGTCGCTTCCGCTCCCTACCTCGGTACGCAATCTAAGACATAGAGTATCGGGGGCATCTAGCTAATTGGATATAGTGACTACACTAGGTCTCATTGAGAAGACCTTTGGTCAATCTAGAACCACCGAAGTTAGTGCTCGGTAGGTTATTGACTCTATCATTCTCAACGCATGCGACAGCCATTGAATATCCAATATGAGAGGGGCTATACTTTCGGCCCGGTTACCCTTAACCGAAAGAGGGTGGTTCTTTCTGGCAGACCGGACTACAGTGTCTGGTATGGCGAGAGCGAGTACTCCGTACACTGGATCCGTTTGGCATTTTTTGAAAATTAGTCATGATTCAAAGGTAAGCTGGTTTATATCAGCCAAGTACATAACTCTAATATCTACCAGTGGTCAGAATTTGCTATTGTCGGTCGTCGGGGCGCTCTCAAGCAGCCGTTCGGGTTGCTAGTGTGGATGCTGCAGAGGGCAGCTGCCATCTCTCCAGCCCACCCAAAGGAAATCTCGGCGGGAACTTACAGTGGGGTAGGGTCTGAGGAGATGGATAGTTAGTTAATTAGTTATTGATCTTATCGCTGAGTAAGATGGTATTTGAATGAGCGGTGCTAAGGGGGAAGGAGGAGTGTTGTACTGATTCATGGCGTAGCATGGCGTTGGCTGATACCTCCCCCCCTCTTCTCATTTGAATCAGCTCTTATTGCGAGGTCATCATTGCTAGTTGCTTAATCTCTACCTCTTAAGCCCTCTCAAGCCTCTGTCATTTCTCTCCACCGTCATGTTTCGTGCACCTTCATACTTTCTTCTCAATAAAGATCCCCGTAGGCCTTGACAAGTGCTGCAGCACCTAGGGAATTTTGGTGCTAGGTTACGGTACTGCGCTAGCATAATTCTCCCAAGAATTGCCTAAAATGGATGGATAAAATGGGTTTGGACGCCTGGCACGATTATCTACCAGCACGCTATGAATATGGTAAGGGTATAGCCAGAATTAAATCTCCAATGCTCATCCACATGCAACCCTACTTCTTCCCAATCTCAATATCAATCTCGTCCCTCCATCCTCCAGCTACCTACCAAACCTCATCTGCGCTCCAGCAAAGTGCCAAAGACCACGCATATACCCCTGATACTCAACCGCCTCCCCATCCCCGATAATTCCATGACTGCGCCCACCGGTACAATACATCTCAGTCAACCTCAGCTGCCATGGCGGATACCCATCGAGCTTAAGGAACGGACCAAAAACAAGCAACAGATCTGGCTCTGGCTTGAGCAACGTATCTGGCATCGTGGGATCCATGGACAGTGGCTGCGTAGTGATCTCACTGATCTCCGCATCGACCAACTCCGGGGTGATATCTTCCGGCGAAAGCTTGCCATTCTGGCTCATGTCCGCTAGGGTCTTAGTTAAGTCGACGAGGGTCTCACGGCCATCGGTTGAGGAGAGGAGGAGGATTGTCAGGGTTTCGGGTTGGGTTGTGGTGTCGATGTTTTTTGAGATGGGCGCGCTGCGGTGTACTGGGTGGTGAGGGGCGTAGAGTTGGAGATTTGGTTGGTGGCTGGGGGTGCCGTAGTAGGATGCGAGTTTGGTGGTGATTATTTGGTGGAGAGCTGGAATGCAGGATTTCAGGACGCCTTGGTAAATGTTAGTATCACTCTATATATCCTAGATAATAGAGAGGAGATCATTCATACCGGACTTCTCGTATATACTGAGCTGGCAAATTCCCGAGCACGAACTCCAGGCCGCCAATTCAGCAACCTCATCCATCAACACCGCGAGAGCATCATCTTCCTTCCGAAGCGTGAGAATCGCACTTAAATGTTGCGGCAAGCGCTTGAGATTCTTCACATCTTTCCGGATCAGCTCGGGGGTGCGGTGGTGGTGATAGACGATTGCGAAAACGCGGTCGATGACGGCATGGTACGCCTGCAAGAGACGGACGACAATACCGAATATGATATGCGTGATGGCATAGGTGAGGTAGTAGGTTTGCGATTTGAGGAATGTGCGGACAGGCGTTTTGCGTGGTGTTTTGCGGCGTTCGCTAGTCGGTTGAGGTGATGGTTTCTGACCAAGCTCGGTGGGGTCGGGGAGATAGCTCTTGAGGAGGGATTCACGTTCTGCTATGCTGAGTTTTGTGCCACGGGCGCGTAGATCGCCGCGTAGGATCTCGCGGTCTCGTTGGGAGACCATTGTTGTGGTGGGTGAAGGAGGGAAGTGGAGATGTGGTTGTACGACGGAATTGTTGAACAGCTGGAGGTTGTATACTAATGATGAAAAGTTGTTATTGTTATGGCTGTTTTCGAAGTATGTCAAATGATATAAAGCATTCTTTCTATTTATATTACGATATCGAGTCCATCTTCGAATATCTCTGCCTAGTGTTGAAGTGCACACTGTATATAGAAATAGAATATGTGCGTGGCAGTAAATCTCCTGGACCAGATCCGTCATCTCCCTCAGCTTTCCCCGGATTCCTTCCTACAATTATTCCCCCAACAGTTTAAGGGAGAGGAGACACCATTGTCCAGCTCTGCAGGCAGCTCATGTCTGTCCACTACCAATCATGATGGACAATGCATCCATCATCACAAACTCCGCCCGCACCATCTTCCCCCAAGGCCCCAGTTTCACCCTCGAAGACTTCTCTAGCCGGGACTTCATTGTCAAGGAGTTCATTGAAGCCCTCTCCGACACTGCCATATCCCACCGTCGCTCACTAGCCGGTACCGCCGCCGCCGCCGCCGCCAACCAACCCTTCGATCCCAAACCCCTCATCCGCGCCTTCGAAAGCGCCCAACGTCGCCTGAGCGAGCTCTCCGGGGACCTCGAGCTCCGCGAGAATGAACTCTCCGCAGCCGTCCGACGTGCAGAAGCGCAACACAGCCAGAACCTCAACACTCTTGGCCAGAAGCTTCGGCACACCATCGAAAACTTTCAACAGCTCGACACGTCTCTAAATGCCCCCGGCCGCGAGCATCCAGCAGGGACGGGGAACATGGCAGTGGAGACAGGAAAGCGCCTAGAGGAGCTAGACCGACAGCGCCGACGAGCTCTGGATGCCCATTTCCTTATCCAATGCTGGGACGGCGTGTGCAATCGGGGCGAGATCTCACTATTGGAGGGCCTGCGACGATCTGGTACGGGAGAGGCAAAGGTGCGCTCCGCAAACATTGCGCGCCAACTGCTGCGCATTAGTCAACGACTAGACCCGCAGAGCTGGCAGGAACACCGGGCTCACTCGAATGGTGGGTACGGGAATAGCTCTTCGTCTGAGGATCTCAGCGAAAGCAGCACGCCGCGGCGGAACACGCGGGAGATTATTGAGAAGTTCTCCGAGACGCTGGAGAAGGACTTGCTGAAGCAGTTTGACGATTTCTACCGCAAGGCTAACTTTGACGGTATGAGGGATTGTGCGACTGTGTTGCAGGATTTCAATGGCGGCGCTAGTGTTATTGCCTTGTTTGTCAACCAGCATCAGTTCTTTATTGAGCGCAGCCAGCTGGTGACGGAGGAAGTCGGTGGCGATCCAGAGTCGTGGGAGAAACTAGCTGATCCCGACGCGGAGCTGCCTGGTGTTGAATCCAGCCTTCAGTCGTTGGTCGATGAAGTCAAAGTTGTAGTCCAAGAGGAGTCTGCTATTATTCGGCGGGCCTTCCCCTACTACGAGCAAGTCCTGGGTAAGTTCTTACAGCGGGTCTTTCAGCAATCCATCCAGCAACGGCTGGAAATGGTACTGGAGAAAGCGGCAGGTGTATCATCACTGGCATTCCTCCGTTGTCTACAAAGCTCCCGTGGCTATATTAGTGCCTTGATCGAAGATTTGAAATCGCACGGATTGACCGAGCATCCGGAGCCTGTTTCTTCGCAGACGGCTTTGTTGCTGGATCAGCAACTGGAGGAGCTTTTCGTTCCTTATTTCGTTGGATCGTCTTACATCGAACGCGAGAAGCGAACGTTAGAAGAACTTTTCAATGCGGTTTTGTTCAGGTTCACCTGCTACCATGCCCGCCGCAAGAAGGCGGCAACGACTTTCATGGCCTCTTTATCCCGGGCTGGATCAGAACTCCTGTCGACTACACGCGATGCATTTATCAGCCGGTTGGACTCACCAGAGGTCTCGCCTATCCAGCGAAAAGTTCTACTCAGCATAGCCAAGATAAGCGATACGCCGGAGACAACTCGATTGACCGAAATCAAGCTCACAGAAGAAGATGGACAGCCTAATCTTAGCGATGCTAAGCGGATGCTGAAGTGGCTCGCTGAAGCCGTGGGCCGAGGACTCGAGCTCAGTGTCAACAGCGACACACCCAAAGATGTCTCCGCCTTGCTCAGCCTGCTTCTCCTCGCGATGGGAGAGGGATATGTGGATGTCTGTCTAGACGCCGCTCTGGAAGCGGCTACGTCGCAAGAATCCGGCAAGGCCGAGCCCGACTTCTCCTATCTCTTCTCGGCTCGCACTACGATCAGCATTACTACATTGATGGTGATGTGCATCCATGCGGTCCTTATACCTCTATCAGCATCGAGCATCACCACTCGCCGCGATATGGAGAAGCGCACCAGCCAAACCACCTCGCGCATTGAGGACAAAATCAACACCATCGAGCAGAAAACCATTGACGCCACATTCGCCTGGGTTAGTAGATCGCTATCTGGCCAGAAGAAGAACGACTTCCGGCCTAGGGAGAGTGATAACACCGCATGGTTAGAGATGCTACAAACTCCAGTACGTTCCATCTAACTGCCCCCAAAGAACCCTACTAATCCTAACAGACCTGCGCATCAATCACCTCATTCTTAACCCGTTTCCACAATATCGCGCGCACCTCGCTCCCATCCAGCGGCGCCAACGTGCGCCAAGTGCTGACCGAGATAGCACTCGGAATCCGTAGTCTCCTCCTCGAACACTTCAAACGGTTCTCTGTCAGCGGACCTGGCGGACTAATGGTAACCAAAGACATGACGCAATATGCTGACCTCTTCAAATCCTGGGACATCGACGAAGAGACCAAAGGCCCCGGTGGCGCGCTGGACGTGCTTCTGGAAGTCGGCAGTCTATTCGTGATTGGCCCGGAGGCTCTTCGCGAACGGATCCGTGGTGGTGCTGCCAGCGGCACGACCGGTGGCCCCGGGGGTTCGGGACGCAATGCTGTCCAGGAGGGTAAGTTGAGCGTGCAAGAGGTGCGGGCTTATATCTCGCGTCGCGAGGACTCCAATACTTTTGCTATGCAACAGGTTCTTAATGCATTGTGAGGGGGAGACCTTGGTCTGGGATGTTTATACCCTATTGTTTTTGCTTTGATGGGAGCGTGTTGTTTCTACTGGGGGATATAGACCGGCGTAACGATAATGCATGCATTGGTACCTGCTTGTCTTGATATATTGCTTTCATAATCTTGTTCTATGATTGCTCTAAACAATACGAATATAACATGTATCTAGCTTTTGTATGTCATGTACGCACCGTCCAGGCATCGATGCGATACGCCCTGTCGCGCGTTGCACATCGCTTTCCGGAAGGGCCTGTATACGAAATCCGGAACATGCCAACCCCTCCGTCAGAAGCTATAAATTCTCTGTCCCTCTTCTCAGACTTCCCCGTTATCGCTCTTCTGTCACATCCCGATGGAACTCCCAATGCAAAGTTTTGTCGCTGGCGGGGTGTCGCCGCATGATTCAGCTCACTCCACTGCTGATTATCTGAGTGGCTTTTCATTTATGACAACAGTCTAACAGTCTAACAAACTAGACCGAGCCTGACAGAGCTGCACCTCTCCTGTGCCGCCTCGTAATGCAAAAGACGGGTGTTGACATGGCATCTTGATATCAACCAGCCCACAACGCAAAAGTCTACTGACGGTATCATGATTCAGGGCGCATCTCCATCAACCGATAATCATTTACATCGTGAGTTCATCTATGGCAACGCCTGGAGCAGCTGAATGAGTTCGACAAAGTTGAACTTTGCCAAAGTACGTATGGTCTTGACTGACTTGGTTTCTCGCCAGTCCTCTTCCAAATGATCGTCGCTAATACTTCTCCACTAAGGACAAACAGAAAAGAAAACAAACAGGACGCAAGCCAAAGCAAGAAGCCCGAGATGGACATGCCTAGATTCCAATGACTGATCGGAAAGACGCCAAGAGTGCAGAGAAGGGCAAAGGCCATCTTCATCTTCGAAGTATGCAACTTTTGAATCTCTTCCCAGTTTCTTTTGGGTTGACTGCTAATTCTTTTGCTCTAAAAGGAGGAACAAAAGGAGTCTTTGTGCCCTTTCTCAGGTAAGGCTAAATATTTCACGACGTCGCGTCGGGTAAAAAGGTATGACATTTTTTATCTATATTCAGAGTTCCATTGCTAACATCTTCAAGGCAGGCCGATATCAAAGATTCTTCGTATAGGTCCCCGCAATCCTCAACTCAGGATCCTGATCATCACCACCCATCCCCTCTAATATACTCCGAGATTCCCCTCCAAATCCCACATATCAAAGTCCATGCGCAGAGCGACTGGTGCCACATCGGTGATCAGAGTCATCGAAATTCTTCTATTCGGCATCGCTTGCTCACCCCCTGAATAGGCAAGGAAGAGATCATTGAAGTCAAGAAATTGGTCAAGATCTCTGGGTCTCCAAATCGTCCACTATACCCTCGTCCATGCTTATTTCGCGGAGGGCCTCATGAATGGTCTGCTGGGGCCACACTCAAGATGGTTGAGCCCGGATACCTTTCATGAAATCTCGAAGGATGATCTATATGTTGGTTATTTTAACCACTATATATTTATCCCCATATGTAAGTCGCGACATGGCGCCTATTGCAAACCCTCCTCCCTCCACCCTATCACTACATCAGCTTGAACCTGCTGACAAATGACACAGAATATATATCCTGGAGTTGATCACACCTCTTCTCAGAGTCACGTCATGTCTATCATGGCTCAATAGATCCAGTCTTGGCGGATGACTAGACAGTGGACGAGGCCCCGGCCTCGCCCACACCAATAAGGGTAGTACGAAACTCTAACCGACCGGACCTTCACAAACCCGGAGGTTGGGCAGATGATGCCGAAGATGCCGCTGCACGGGGAGCTAAAGCTGAACGGAAAGTGGCATCTAAGGAAAAGCGAAGTTCTTTGGTTCAAGCCCGTATGATGGAGGAAAACCTTCGGGTTATGAGCAATGAAAGCTCCAATTCTAGCTTCGGAACATGCTGATAGCTGCTCATGGGGAGTTGGGCGGAAAGAAATGCACCCTCCGTCCGAGCAACCAGGATATCTCGCAGCCCATCGTGGGTATATGACATGGTGAAGGCCTCCCAGCCTGCGTAACGAGATGATCCAAAAAGATGTGTTGGCAAAACCACAACAAAAGCTAGGCGCAATTCGAGATGACAAACAATTCAAGCGAACCTGTTTCTGCTCACGACAATCTTTTTTGATTTGAACAAGACGGCGAATATGCTGAGCTGTGAGTATTCAGAGCCAATATTCTCAAGTCTAGACTAGACTAACACTTGTGATTCTTAGATTCTCCCTGTTCCATCAGAGATATCGCCTGGGAAAGGTGGAAAGGAAGAAAGACAACTCAGCTGCTTAGAAGTGTGGTATAGCTCACCAGGTACAACCGCACTCCATCTTCGGGGCTACCAGGATGAGAACCGTCAGCGATGTGAGGAGCAAAAGAAGGCTACAATTACCGCCCATCGAGCGAGAGGACCGAGATGTCGCTGGAGGAAAATACGAGAGAAGACGGAGAACAACCTACTCACCAAGGCACTTGAAACAGAATGCTTGCAGGTTTGAACCGCACTACCACGTTACAATTATGGAAGCGTGTTCGCCGAGAAACCAATCCACATGATTGCAGGCACAGGGCACAGAAGTCGCCGTCCGCAACTCATCGAAAAGGAGCGAAACGGACTACAAATTCGGAGATTTGGAAGCAGCGTGCTCCGAAGCATCCTCTATTTGCTTCGCGACATGCTATTCGAAATGTCTCGAGGAGGATGCCATGCTTACTTGGCAACATGCTGTGTGGAATGAGGTATCCAAAATCATTCTACTGCCCGTGATATCCTCTCCTGGCTAGTTCATTTCTCTAGTGCTGGTCATAGCGGACGGTTCTCTCTTCCAAAAAAGCCGCGAATCAAGGCCGAGGCCGGCTTTTCCATGGGGTACAAACACATCGTTGTATCCATCGAGCTGGATGTCTGGAACCAGATAATAAAGGAGACACCATATCAGTCATCGACACCGCAATAGCACGTGGTGACAGAATGTTCGATCCGGCATATGAGTGAAAAGGCCAAAAGAATACCGGCAAGTCAGATCCAGAGAAACTGGGTATCATCTGCCATCTAGGTGTATTCCTAGTTGCTATTGCCCTGTGCTGAGACGGGCGAGCAACTAGATCTCGCTGGTCCTGTGTGTCTGCTTGTGCTACTGCCTCACAACTTCACATTTTGCCACGAGCAGGTAGTGGTAGAACATGTGGGTCATCCGAGAAGTTTGCAGCTGAAAAATGATGAGCAAGCCGTGCGGGGTCCTGGTGTTGAGCCAAGTTGATTTTCTAGTCATACGAAAAGGACTTATTTGGGAACATTCACACACTGTTCCGGCCATGTTCCTTTTTGCGTTTTCTTTGCTTTGAGGCTTTTGCTTCCATGTCTGCCACTTCCAGTTTTGATTTTTGCGACTATCTTACCAATATGGAACGTGCTCTCCCTGTTGATTTCCACATAGTATACTCTTCAGTAGCAAGGATTGGGCTCTACTGATTCTATAGTAAATCTTCATGTTCTGAAGAGAGATGGTACCTAAGACATAGATCCACGACATATCCACACTAGAAAATAAGAAAAGTAACCATGGAACAAGCAGACAGTCCGCACTCATCGGTAAAAACCAACAAATATGGAGAGGCTTCAGCTCGCCACAAGTCTCTTCCGGGATAAGTGGGCAGATCCACGTACAAGTTTCATCTTGCCCTGAATTGAAGGTTTGATTTGTACCATGGTACTATGGCTTTAATCTTACTATGTTCCAGTTGATCCTGTTTCTTGCCAACATGGCATATTTCGATCAATGACTGCATATCCAGTGGTTAACTTGTAAGGCTCCTTCCTGGGCAAAGTTTGTGGCTGACCAAATTGGTGGCCCGAAACTTTACCGGTGAACTGCCGAATTTGGAACGTTCTGACTCCTGAGGTTCTCAAATGTCGACTTTTTCCTTTTTTTGCGCCTAACATGTTATACAGAGTCGAAATTGTGACAGCGGAAGAATTACCTACTTCTTCAGTTCAGTGCCCAGCTTAAAGGGGCTGTCAAGCGTATTCGGCAGTTCATCTCCCGGCACAGTTCCCCACTAAGATTACAAGCTCCGGTATCATCCTACCAGAGAGAGACAAGCAATGGAGGTGAAATGCAGCTAGTAGCTTGAGTTCGCCCAGCTAGGAAGAAATAAGGACGATCATCGCGTCAGATCTCTCTCTCTGGTTCGTATGTTGTAAGGCTAAATACTCGGAGTCTGCTCCACTGCACAACTTGTCCGAGTACATAAATGAAGACTGTGGAACTATTGAGGGCTTGTCTTGGGCAAGAATTGAAGTGCTCTAATATTATGGTTGCCTTGGCATTCTACGATTGGAGAAGCAATAGCTATTCTATAGTTGTATGGAGAACAGGGACCACAAAATGATTCAGTTGGTCCGTGGTAGGCACTCAGTTCACGACGCGCATTAGTTTATTTTTAACTATCTCCATATTTATGTTCTTCTCGCACGGTAGGTTAATGGTTCCTGCATCTCTGAAGAGATTTTACAGCACATCGCAGATACAAAGGCCATGGAAAGGATGCCATGCTACTATATCCTAATACTTGTACTTGTAGTATCTCACCCTAGGTTGAGAATAATGATGTTGCCATAACATCCTCGTTTTCTTCTCTCAAACTGCAGTTGTACTAGTATGCCCTAGAAGTTCTAGTCTCACAAACGGAGACGCCACCCAACCTTGGCCCACAGTCTCAGGCAAGAGATTTACTCCAGAGATCTTTATTTGAAAGGTTATTTCGATAATAAATAGAAGAGATGCCTCAAACCCCCTTTCATAGCGAGAAATCCACTCTTCACTGGTGACCTCGGGTTGCCGTCCCTTCATTCTGACTTCTATACATTCATTTATGATTGCGAATTGAATATATACCCCCAATGGCTGAAGAAAGCCCTAGAAAATCCATCGTGGAAGATGTATTCATTCCCAAAGAACTACTCGCGACTGCCAAATTCAACTCGCCATGGGAATTGGCTCGATGGGAACATTCTCTCCCCGAAAACAGTCGTATATCACTTCCGGAGCCTCGTACCTCTTCCAAACGTCCTCTGAGTCTTTCTGCTCTGCGAGCAGTGGCAATACCAAAGCCTGCAACTCGGTATCGTGGATGCAGTGATCCTCCTGCTTTTCAAGGTATGAAATTGATATCCTATATCTTGTAGAAATACATGAGAGATGATGACAATCTTATACCAATACTAATCCTTTCTTATTCTTCAGGTACATTCGACTACTATGCAAAGCCTGCCATATTCGAGCCTCCCTCTCCAATCCCCGAGAAAGAACCAATAACACCACTTCAGAATGCACTCCTTAGTCCCCAACCACTCAGCCAAGCCAGCTCTCAGACAATCAGCAGCGAACAGAGCAGCCTGCAAGAAGTATATGAAAAAGCCAAATTGAGAGGCGTTGCTATCCAACGAAAGCATTGGGTGCGGCTATTGTTTCAATACAGCATCTATGCATTACTCGCTCTGTTCGTCTACTTCGTCCTCGTCGGTATGCCACTGTGGAAAGGCGCTGTCTGGTGGCTGTATTATTTTGTCCGAACCAAATTTGTTATCCAAGGAGGATACGCAATTATCATTGGTCTGGCTGCACTGTAAGTGTCTTCTCGAGACTCAAAGTTTCTAACCCTAACCAAACTAGATACGCATTCTGTCCTCTGATGATCCTCTTCGAGAAAGATCCTCCAGCCCTAGACTCCGAATCCGAATCTCCAGACCTGGAAAGTAACATCTCCAAGGTAAAAACAACCGCTCTCCTCATTCCTTGCTATAAATCAGCAACAATCATCGGCGCAACACTCCAAGCCGCCCTGAAAATCTTCCCCAAAGAAAACATCTTCGTCATAGCAAACGGCAACGACAAAAACCCCCTCGATAACACAGAAGAAGTCTGCAAATCCTACGGCGTAAACCACCTCTGGGTACCCATCGGCTCGAAGATCGTGGCGCAGTTCGTCGGCAGCTACGCAGCCAAAGACTTTGAAAATGCCGTCCTAATCGACGACGACTGTCTCCTCCCCCCAAACTTCCCAGTCGCCAGTGACAGACTCAAAGGAAACGTCCGATGCATTGGATACACAATTAAAAGTGTCGGCCCTAATTCTTCAAAGGGAACGTTCTGTCAACAAGCCCAGGACCTCGAGTACAAAATGTCCGGTCTCCAACGTGCTTTCTTCGGGAAATTCGGAAGTGCTACATTCCCACATGGAGCCATCTCACTCTGGAATATCGAGTTCTTAAAACAGACCTTTCATGAACATCCCGGCTTCTCCGTGTCGGAGGATTGGTTCTTCGGTGATGCGTGCCGGCGTCTGGGTGGACGTATTACGATGTGCTCGCAGGTTTTCGTCGAAACAGAGACGCCGGCTTCGGTGTTCTGGAGTGGTTCTGGTGGTAGTCGTGGTGGATTCGGCGAGATGACTATCTTCCAACAGCGGTTTAAGCGGTGGAATTTCTTCTTCGTTGTTGGCGTGTACTACGATTTGAAATATATCTTGACTAGCTGGAATCTGGGCTGGTGGGAGTTCGGTGCGAAGTTGTGCGTTTTCCAAGAGGTATGACAGGCACATCCATTCATCTAGGATATAAGCTAACCCTAACAGGTCTATGAAACCCTCATCTACCTCTTTGCCCCCTTCATCCTCCCAATCTCATTTATAGTCCGCCCCTCATTCTGCGGAATGCTACTGGGTATTACGGTCGCGATGTACATCCTCAACGTCATAATCTTCAACGAGATTCACCTCCGACTAAAGAAAGAGCGCATTGACTGGAACGTCTTGTTGTTCTACTATACGTTCTACAAGATCGCGTTGACGGTGGTCAACGTGTTCAGCTGCTACTGGTCACTGTACAAGTACGCGCGGTACTTTGCGCAGCGGCATCCGAAGGTCATTGAGGACCGGGATGCGGTTGAGGTGTTACTTAGTCTTGAGAAGGATTCGTGTTCGAGGACATCGGTCGAGGATGATGTTATTCCAGTTGATGGTGTGCTGGGGAGGGGCGTTGGGAGGAAGTTGACGATTACGAAGGTTCAGGCCGGGAAGAAGAGGATGACGGTGGGATCTGAGAAGGGTGGATGGATTTGAATATAAAGCGAGTATATTATAGACTGTACATTTACAGAGTAGTGCATATGCACCTGATGCGAACGATTGTGACTCTTCATTTTATACTAGTAATCCTCATTTGATATTGAGTCAGCACTGTCTCACATCTTAACTGTCCAACCCAGGAGAAATGTCAATGTCCAGGTCTTCTATACAAGTCTTTTGTGGTATTATATAGTTCAATCTAGCTACCATTGCTTACTTGACAGGGGTCTGAGTCCTGGAATCGATAGTATCGCCACCGTGGACTGCATCACCAAAACGGGCACTTGCATCAGATGCCTCGCTTTTCTTGAAGCTAGGAAGAAACACACCCTACCATATCAGCGGTGAATGTTTCACTCGTTTGCTTCCACAAATAGCAAAATACAACTTGCAGATGATAGATCATGTGTAAAAGCCCGACTTCCCACGCCTCGACGTGCCACGAGTCCGGAAGGAGACCCCCTCGTTTGTCTCCTGCAATTGGAGTTGTATGCATTAGCCCGAAGCAAGGAGAAGAAATTTAGATTGCTCTAGAGCCAGGAAATGTTCAAGGGATTTGAAGCGATTGCTAAGGGATACGCCACGTTCCGTACTTGAGCAGAAGAAGGGGTTTATTATATTGTCAACGCTGTCGATTCTACACGTCATGTGGAAGGCTAGACTACCTGTATCTTATTAAGTTCCAGCCCGAAATAGCAGTCTAGATCACTTGCATGCAAGTGCTATTGTACTTCGGAATAATAGCCGATCATCTGAGATATGTTGTACATACAACATATTTGTACATTGTTACCTTTCAACTAAATCTAACAAAAGCAAATCATTGGCTCCTGGTAATCTCCGAATTACCGTCTGGACTATGAAGGTAATTTAATTTGGCTGAGTTTGGTATAGATCACTCTGATTTAGAATTATATGAGCTGTCAGGTACGCAGTAGTGTAACGGTCTTTGAAGAACCGGTTTGGTTCTTTTGGCTGTTTAGTACTAAGTTAGTGTCAGGTTAGTGTTGACTTTCTTTGTCCTAGTGGACACCCCTGCCATGAACTGTTGTTCTCATTGGACATTGAATATTCGATACATCACTTCCCCCCAAGGGATGTCGTTCTCGTATTGTCTGTTTCCCGACCGTTAACTCCGCGACAATCCGGTAGTACCAAATATTGAGGAAATAGAGACAGGGAACAGGGAAAAGGCACAAAGACCTCGCCGTTTCCAATTTTCAAGTTGAAAATTGCCCCAGTCCCGATCTAGGATAGGTGTGTTTCAGACAGAAAATCAGCGATCTAAGTGGAGCCGAGATTGATCTCCTTACTGGGCCACGTCAAAGCGCGTAGTGACTTGGAGCGCGTAGTGACTTGGCTTCGGTGACCTTGGTGACTTGGATGGGGTTGAGGTTGAATGGGCTCATATGGCTTGAAGGAATATCGATCGATCCCGAGTTCGTTTGACAGGTTCGTAGGAAGTAATAGAATGGTTCGTGATAGATCAGATAGAGGGGCATGTGAGATCTGGGAATAGAAGTATCACAATCACAATCACAGGCAGAGGGCGCTAATGTACAGCATCCTGTCACAGATCAAAGAGTTTAAAGATATTCGGTATTCTTGTGTATATATACAGAGGGATGTCTCCTTTTACTTTCTACTTTCTATCTTGATTGTTCTATTGAATTGTTGCACACGGACTCTATAGGAGTATACTATATCCTTGGTATACTTATACCTGGACTGTCCTCGTCCTTTTTATTACCTCAATCCTGTCGATTTCTCTATACTCCTATACAATGTCGGAGGACTTTGAGTCGCTGCCTCCAGCAGTACGAAGAAAGGTAAGGGTTCATTGTTGTCCTCCCTCACACAGCACTCCTTCGCGTCTCACCGTCACACGCTCGGACTTCTCATTTCCCTCCCCAATAGCTCCCCTCCACAGGAGATCGGCTTGACCCAATCAGGGCCGCTTTCTCCATGTTTCCCTTTCCTTTGTCTGTCCTTGCTCTGTGATTGATTGTGATTGACTGTGATTTACCCCTGAATCACCCTCAGTGGAGGCTGGCAATCCACACTATCGTCCATGGCGCCACTCGTTGTCTCGTAACATTGGCCACCATGGACTAAAATTGGCCAATGTTGGCCAATGCCAGCCAATGTCACCGCATGGGATATTGTTGGCTCCGCCCCATCCCCCGTATTGCCTATCCATTGTTGTCCAGTGTCCACAGCTAACTCGAACAGTTCTTCTCGAACGTCGAGCGTTTACGTATTCGGCTAGCCCAGAGCGATCACGGTTCCCCTGCCTACTCCACATCAAACTATCAGACGGATAATCGGGTCTATCGAGCCCCTCGTCTTGGGTCGGACCATCACTCGCGTGGTTTGCGGAACGGATCTAGGAAGCGAGGGCTCGAGAAGCGTCCTTCTTCTTCCAAGAAATTACACAAACCCGGATCTCTTCAATTGGCGTATTTGGCCGCCCAGGCGGACTCTCAATGCTTTCATGCCCTGCCCGCCAAGATCCAACAAAAGCTTTTCTCCCCCGAAGAACGTAGACGTTTGAGGAACGCTTATCGGCAAAGTCTCATCTACGACGCCGCCGACGAAGCTTACCGCCGAGATTCTGGTCGAGATTCTAGACAATCTCGCTCTTCCACCGACACTCACTCCTCCCAGGCAACTGTGCCTGTTGTTCAGTCATCGACCGCCTTTTATTCAGACTCCGAGTCGGATGACGAAGACCCAAACATGGATCAAACATTCCATGATAGTTTCCGCTGGCTCGACGAGGATGGCGATCTTGATTTATCTCTCGATGAATACCATGCTCATGTGGCAGATGCTGCCACGAGAAAGAGAATCCGTCCCTCCTTCCGCCGCTCCTTATCCTTTTCAAACCATCTTCGCAAAACATTAGAAATCACAACCATTTCGGCTCGGGGACTCCCGCCTGTCAGCCAGTCCCAGCCGTTAACCCCCCTCTCCGACCGAACCCCCGAATCGCCCTCGTCATCCAGCTCGAGCATCGACCCCTGTGCCCAATACTATCAAGACCCCGATGCCCGCTTGAAATTGCGCGTATACCTGGCATCGCCACAAAAGTTTGACGAAGCCATTGAATTCGGATTCCCCTCTCTGGATCAAAATAATAAGGAGAATGTCTCCCCGGAACCAATCACACCGAAATCTATCTCCCCGAGACCCACCCTAGTCAACTCGGATTTTGGCACATTCTTCGAAGACGACGATGGCACCATGGTGGGGAGCCCAGGATCGGTAGAAAAAGAACCAATCCCTTCGCCCGTGCTCACACAGTGGGACGCGCCCCGACCCTCCGAATCATCAGTTCTCTTGCAGCGACGCCAGTCGTCCTGGCTGCCCGGGACCAAGGCAGTCCCACAACGGCTTCCGGGAAACCGTGAGATGACTCTCAAAATGACCCTCACTCGGCCAGACCTTCGCACCTACTCTCCCAGCCCCCCGACTTCTTCCACAGGAAAAGAAGACCCCTTGCGATTGGCTGAACTTCCGCCAGCGGATCGCAGCCAGTCCATATGGGACTCGGACCTTGACGAGCAAGGTATGGTGAAGAGGATGTGGCGCAAGCTCCGACGCCGAGTTTGACTTGGCTAAATGTCCGATCGATTTCGATTGCCTTCCACTCGTTTTATTTTTAATATTCCTTGGTTGTTCTCAACACTAAGATGTTGTTTCTTTTCTTCGTTTGGCGTGAACTCATTTTCGTTCTATACCATTCTGGACTTTTTTTTTTCAAGGATATCTGATTCTCGCGTCTTGAGCGAAGTTTTCTTTCTCCACGGTGTCCTCGACATTTTCATGTATCTATTTAGCAGTGTTCTGTACATATAACCAAGCTGCTTCATGTCAATTGATTCAACATACCATCTTTTCCACGTTCACCACCTTCAGGGGTTTTGTAGACCAACAGACTAGTCCCAATTGTATGCTCTCATCCACGGTTGGCTGCCACTAGACTTGTTTATGGGCCACGGTTCAGTCGATAGGGCCGATAAGCACTTCACGTGACAGCAAGCTTCATCCTAAGGCCGCAGAGGCCACGCAGCTCCGTCATCATCACTATCTTAACTCTTGACTTTTCTACTTGCCTGTGGATTTCTTGCTGGGCTCTAACAACACTCTCTTTTCCAGCGACTTCACATTCCCTCCCTTAATCGATTGACCCCGTATTCCCGGTCCGGTCCGCTCAAGCTCCCACCGCACACCCCATCAGATGCCTAGGCAGCACCGGTCATGATCCCACGGTGGCTGCTGCTCATACTGAGCCTGCTGCTGGTATGGACGTCACAGCCAGCAGCGGCAAAGGGAAATGAACCGAACGTTGTGACCCATGAACTCAATGCTCCGCCCGCCGACCTTTTCTACTTCCACGGCACAAACACCATCCTCTACCGTGACAAGAATACCCTCACCGCGCATGTCTCCTTCGATGGCGGAGAGAAATGGGAGATCGTTAAAGGCAAGGATGGAACCATAGAGGGCGCCGTCGAGTTGATTTGGAGACATCCGTTCGACGTCAACCGCGCGTACATCCTTGGCGAGAGTGGCAAGCACTGGATCACGACCGACCAGGCCAAGTCGTGGAAACCCTTCCAGGTGGACGTACTGCCATTCGCGTCGATGCGCTCATTCCCATTGGAGTTCAATGGCTGGGACCCGAAAAAAGTTATATTCATGGGTCTGGACTGCACTATCCTTGGCTGCATGCCCCAGGCGTTTTATACCGTCGACGACTTCGAAAATGTCCAACCGTTGCGCGAGATGACGCTCCAGTGTATGTGGGCCGCGAGCCGCCCGCAGTTCGCGTTGGACCTAGACATGCCGAAATCGATAGGAGACCGGATTCTCTGCGTGGTCCCTGGGTTGAAGGGGCCTTTTGAGCATACCCGTACAGAACGCTTGATATATTCCGATAAATTTTTCAAAGACGATGCGGATGGCACCGAGTCCAAATTGGACCATGGTAAACCGATGAGCGGTATCAGTCTTCAAATCCGCTCCGTGTCTAAGTATATCGTGGCGCGCCTTCAATCACGCGGCACCCAGGAGCAGGCTTTATACGTCAGTGACGACTCGAATGTGTGGCACCGCGCGGAATTTGGCAAGCGCCGCATTGAAGAGGATGCCTATACTATCTTGGAAAGCACCAACTACAGCATCCAGATCGACGTGCAAACTACCTGGCATGATAACCGGATGGGAAGTCTTTTCACGTCCAACTCCAATGGCACCTATTTTACGAAAAATATCGAGCACACGAACGAGGACCTGAATGGCTTGGTCGATTTTGAGAAAGTCACGGGTATCCAGGGTATCACGATCGTCAACACGGTCAAGAACTGGGAAGAAGCTGAGAAGTCTGATGCAATTAAAAAGAAGCTTATCAGCAGTATTAGTTTTGACGATGGAAGGACATTCCAGCCTCTCAAGGCTGATAAAGACGAGCTACACCTCCATTCGATGACCACTTACGCCGCGCTACACGAGATGCCCTTCCCAGATCACCGGATGTTCTCAAGCCCGGCTCCGGGCTTGACCATGGGCGTTGGTAACACTGGGGGTCATCTTGAAGACTACTCGGATGGTGATCTCTACGTTTCAGACAACGCGGGTCTTACCTGGCGTCGCGCACTCAAGGGCCCGCACCGGTACGAGTTTGGCGACCAGGGAGGTGTGATTGCGGCTGTCTTGGATGGCAGCAAGACGGATAAGGTCCAGTTTTCTATCGACCACGGGAAAGAGTGGGAGTCGATTGATCTGAAGCAGAAGATCAGGCCTCTGTTCCTGATTTCAACGCCGGATTCGACCAGCCTCAAGTTCCTGCTCGTTGGCATCTCCGATGATGACACCAAGGTCCTCATGTTCTTCATAGACTTCGATGGCCTCCACGAGCGCCAGTGTGGCACCGATGACCTCGAAGAGTGGACTGCCCGTTTAGATGAAAAGGGCGAGCCGGATTGTCTGATGGGTCAAAAGCAGTTCTTCTATCGCCGCAAGGCAAACGCGGATTGCTTCATCAAGAAGGAGTTTGCCATTAGCGGCCCTGAATTCAAACCCTGCAAGTGTTCCGCTGAAGACTTTGAATGCGACTACAACTTTGTTCGCAGCGAGGACCGCAAGGAGTGTCTACCAGCTGTCCCGCTGACACCCCCGGCTGGCAAGTGCACTGAGCCCAGCGATAAGTACATGGGGCCCTCTGGATGGCGACTCATTCCCGGCAACGCATGTATCCGCGAAGGTGGCGAGAATCTCGACCGTCAGATTGAGCGCTCCTGCTCGAATGTCACAGGGCCTGCTCCCATTACCGATGGCAAACCTCGCGCAGAAAAGCCACAGATCATCTCTGCCAAGGATACAAACTACTTCTATCTCGAACGGCAGGCCAGTAACAACGGCGTTGATGAGACTATCATGATGCTCACAGACAAATACGAGCTGCATATCTCGCGTGACCATGGCCGGAACTGGAAGCAGGTCCACGCGGATGAGAAGTTTACGGAAATGGTCCCGCACCCTTACTTCAGTGATGCAGCTTTCTTCCTCACCAACAGCAAGAAGGTGTACTACACTATCAATCACGGTGATTCTTTCCACTTCTTCGAAGCTCCTAGTGTGCCGACCAAGGAGAACATCCGCGCACTCGCTTTCCATGAGAAGTTCCAGGACTCCCTTATCTGGATTGGTCACAAGGACTGTGAGGGGAAGAACTGTCGCTCACAGGCGTACGTCACCGACAAGCGAGGCGCTAGTTGGGACCCGATGCTTATTGGAGTCGCCGACGGCGGTTGCAACTTTGGATATCACGAGGGCCGCAACAACAGTGAAAAACTGGTGATTTGCGAGCAGTATAAAGATGAGGAAAAGAACAATAACCGACAGCTGGTTATCAGTGATGACTATTTCTCTACCATGGACGTCAAGTTTGAGAACATCGCCCGTTCTGCTACCAAGAACGGGTTCGTCGTCGTCGCCTGGTACGAAGGAGACCAGAAGGAATACCTGAATGCCAGCGTCAGCGTCGACGGCCGCACTTACGCGAACGTGCACTTCCCTTTCAACATTAAGGTTCCTCAGTATACCGTCCTGCCTAGCTCTCCGCACGCATTGTTCCTTCTTGTGATGGTTAACGGGGGCGATGAACGCAGCTTCGGCTCTCTGGTCAAGAGTAACAGTAACGGCACCTACTTTGTCCAGAGTCTCGAGGGGCTCAACGTTAATGACCGCGGCTACACGGACTATGATGAGTTGCAAGGCCTCGAGGGCGTGGCCATTGCCAATGTGGTTTCAAATCGGGAAGAAGTGCTGAGCAAGGGTGCCGCCAAGAAGCTACGCACTATGATTACCCACAACGACGGTGGTCAGTGGATGCTTCTGGCTCCCCCGAGTCAAGATGTCGATGGCAAGAAATTCAGCTGCTCCGTTACGGAGGGCAAGGGCACCGAGAAATGCGCTCTCCATTTCCACGGCTACACGGAACGCCGCGATTACCGCGACACCCTCTACTCGGGCTCCGCCATCGGCCTGATGCTCGCGCTCGGAAATGTCGGTGAACATCTCACTAGCGCAGCTGAAGCCGACACATACCTCACCAGGGACGGCGGCATCTCCTGGACGCAAGTCAAGAAGGGACAGTATATGTGGGAATTCGGCGCAGCAGGCTCGGTAATCGTGCTCGTCAGCGACCGGAAGGCCACCAAGGTCGTACACTACACGCTCGACGAGGGCGCGAGCTGGCACGAGTTCCAGTTTGCCGAAAAGGAACTGGTCATTGACGATATATCCACCGTGCCATCAGACACATCGAAAAACTTCCTGCTCTGGGGCATGGACGAGGGCAAGCGTGTCACCATCACGCTTGACTTCAGCGGTATCTGGAGCCGCGACTGTAACGACGATGAGAAAGATTACTATAACTGGGCCCCCAGTCATCCCTTCCAGGAAGAGAATTGTCTCTTTGGCCATGTCGAGGAGTACCACCGCAAGAGACCTACTGCTGAGTGCTGGAATTCCTGGCGTGAGCCACATCTCCACAGCATCGGCCGGAACTGCACTTGCACCCGGGCTGATTTCGAATGGTAAGCAAAAACAC
Organism: Penicillium psychrosexuale; assembly: GCF_028828465.1. NCBI lineage: Eukaryota > Fungi > Ascomycota > Eurotiomycetes > Eurotiales > Aspergillaceae > Penicillium > Penicillium psychrosexuale. Next base: position 159,236 of record NW_026643187.1, read on the forward strand.
ACAGTTACCCCCCTCATCCAATCTAAATACGAACTAACATGAAACAGTGACTACAACTACGAAATCCAATCCGACGGCAGCTGCGGCCTCGTCCCAGGTCTCCAACCCCAAAACCACATCGCACAATGCGCCCAAGATCCCGAAAAGGTTGAATACTGGGAACCCACCGGCTACCGTCGGATTCCGCAGACAACCTGCGAAGGCGGCCTCCTACTAGACCAGGACGTGTCAAAACCGTGCCCAACCAAAGAAAAAGAGTACCAAAAGAAGCATGGCATCAGCGGAACAGGTCTATTCTTCGCGATCGTGACACCCATCGTCGCCGCCGTCGCCGTAGGCTGGTACGTGTACACGCACTGGGACGGCAAATTCGGCCAGATCCGGCTGGGCGATACCGGCGTCGCGTCGCATAGCTGGTTATCCAGGGACTCGGTGCTGGTCGTGGTACCTGTGGCGATTATCGCGGGTATTGTTGCGGTTGCGCAGTCTCTGCCGTTACTTGTTAAGAGTCTGGCGCGGAGCGCGTCTGGTTTGTTTGGAAGGCGCGGGGCGCAGAGACCTTATGCTACGCGTGGGTCGTTTGCGGCGAGAAGGGGGGATTATTCTTCTGTTGTTGATGACGAGGATGAGCTGCTTGGGGCTGATGATTTTGACGATGAGGAGGAGCAGGCTTAGACTTTGGCTTGGGCTTAAATTTGGGCTTGGATTATGAGTTTGAGTACGGAATTTTGATATAGCTGCCTTTTTGTGGTTTCCGATTGGAAATGATCTTTTTGGGGTTTTGACTCTTGCGACATTATGAGCGTGCCATGAACCTTTTTGCTTTCTTTCTTCTTCTTCTTCTTCTTCTTCTTGTTGGTTTCGGTTTCGGTTTGTGTACGTTGTGGTTGTGGCCTTTGGCTTTTATATGCAGAAGGCTCTCTAAGCCCGTGGGCTGTATATCCCCCATTGAACAAACCAAAATTCAGATTTTTTACTATATCTCTTGAACAGAAACCGGTAAATGGATTTAATTTCAATGGATATTAGACTCCGATCAAACTCCTCGCCCTCTTTTCTGTATCTGATATCCATAAACACATCCTTATCTCTATTTAAGATGGTCGGGTCCGAAAGAATCGGGCAGCAACTGGGTTCATTAGCACATATAATGGAAGATGTATAAAAGAATATATCCAAAAAAAGAGAAAAGAAACTCACCTCCTCCATAGTCATAACTTTATAATTCCCCTCACCGTCGTACATGTATACTGGGAAAGATGGCGAAGTAAACTCGCGAATACTGTATCCCAATGAGCTAAGCGCAAAGGGGGAAAAAACAGAAGAAGAAGAGGAGGAGTAGGAAGAAGGAAACTCACAACTGCCTACACATCCCACAAGGTGAAGCAGCAGGCTTGATATCCGTTGCGACAGCCAGAGCCTTGAAATCCTTGTGGCCGGCAACCTGTGGGAGTTAGCGAAGATCCAGACTTGGGCGGGTTCGTATAACAACGACAGTGATAACAACCAAAGTACACCAGGGGAAGATAACATGGGACATACAACAGCAGTGCCAAAAGCCACGCGCTCAGCGCAGGTTCCGACTGGATAGGCGGCATTTTCGACGTTAGCGCCGGCGATGAACTCGCCCGATGTCGTGAGGATGCATGCTCCGACGCGGAACTTGGAGTATGGGCCTGGGAAGGTGTTAGTTCGGGGTTGTTTGTACTTAAAACTGGATGTCGGGTGCTTATGCTGCTTCAAAGGAAGGAGGGAAAGGGCCATACAATAGGCAGTTGCTTTGGCGTCGATGGCCTTGGTGGAGAGGGCTGTCAGTTCCTGGGTTGTGAGTGTTTGAGCCATTCTAGTTAATGTCAAATAGAGAGATGTTCAAGGAAGAGGGGAGATGAGGGGGATTTTATCCGCTGATAGGCGATAGGCGATTTTCCAAGGTTATGCAACGTTGAAGGAGGAGATATGGGGGTGATTGGTTGTTTTCAGATGGTTACAATGTACAAGATATGAGCATTTATTTATGATGTCAAGTGAGATGGGCTCGAATATTGCTCTGATATAGAACAGCTAGCCCTAAATGGTATATCGTATGTGCTACAGTAAGAAAGTTAGAGAATACCACACCGTATCAATACTTCAGATACTACTTGATGTAGCAGATTAGATACATCTCATGTCAGAATTAAACATACATTCAACAGATATTCCAATTATTCTACGGAGATAGAGTATCTTCAGATATGGGACGTTGAATGCCCCTGGACATATGGATAATGACTAAGCATTGTTTCCCTCCTCCCCCCCCCCCCCCCCGCTTATACGAACATACGATGCTCTGAGCTGTAAACAGCTCTAGAGACAAGTCTTGTCATCCCCCAAACATGCCCGTGCCCTTTAATCTAGGCGTCCAAGTCATCAACGGCAAAAAGACCTTTATACCACTAGGTAAGCTCATTCCCCTGACCAGACCACCAGTCTCACCTCACCAATCTCACCAGTGCAACAGAGAACAATCCAGAGGTCCACGCGCATCTATGTAAGAACCTTGGAGTATCCCCGAGCCTCACCTTCCATGACGTCCTCTCCACCACCCCAGAAATGCTTTCCTGGATCCCACGGCCCGTGAACGCCCTCATCCTCCTCTGCGACAGACCCATCTACCTCGCCGTACGGTCTCACGTCGAACACAGCATACCCGAGTATCTCGGCAGCGGAGTCGACGAGCCCGTGCTGTGGATGAAGCAGACGATCGGACACGCGTGTGGACTGATGGCTTTGCTACACGTGGTTGTCAATTTGGAGAACGGGAAATATGTTCTGGCCGGATCAGAGCTGGAGAAGATGGTGAAGCGGGCAGTCAGCCTGGGGCCGGCGGAGAGGGCGCGGCTCTTGTACGATTCGCGGTTTCTGGAAGAGGCGCATATGGATGCGGCGTCGGAAGGGTGCTCGATTGTGCCTTTGCCGCAGGAGGAATGTGGCTTTCATTTCATTGCTTTTGTTAAGAAAGATGGAAAGGTTTGGGAATTGAATGGAGGCATGAATGGCCCCCTATTGCGAGGTGAATTGGAGGGGGACTTGTTGGACGAGGAAGGGCTGGATCTGACGGTAAGGGAGTTTTTACATGCTGCCGACACGGAAGTTCATAGGGGGATGAGTATTATTGCAGTGAATAATACTATGTAACTTCTGTCTTTGTGACTTCTGTCTCTGTGTCTATGTCTTTATGTCTTATGCCTTATGTCTTATATCCTATACGACTTATCATGATATTACCATCTATCGATGTGACGTCATTCGTCTAAAATCCGGGGTGGCCTCCAAGGTTTATAAACCTCGGAATCCTACTTATCATTGTTGTACTTATTCTTAGCACCTACAGTTTATCATTTATACTACCCTCGAAAATACTCGAAAACTAACTGCAATGACCACAATCCTCGTCACCGGCGCCACAGGCAAACAGGGAGGCTCTGTCATCAACAACCTCCTAGAGAAAAGTGCCCCTTTCAAGATCCTCGCCGTGACCCGTGATGTCAATTCTGCTTCATCGAAGAAAATCGCCCAAAAATCTTCTAATATCACATTGATCCAAGGCAACCTCGATGACCCGGCTGCCATCTTTGAGGATGTAGCGCTTCAAACCTCGGAGCCAGTCTGGGGCGTGTTCAGCGTCCAAGTAAATCCCCGAAACACAATACCTCAGATATACCCCGACTTACCAATAAAATAGGCCGTCAATCCCGGAAACACCGACGAAAGACGCCAAGGAATGGCTCTCATAGACGAATCCATCAAACAAGGCGTCAAGTACTTCGTGTACAGCTCTGTCGACCGCGGTGGCGAGAAATCAGACGAAAACCCAACCCCAGTCCCGCATTTCATTTTCAAACATGAGATCGAGAAACATCTCAAGGAGAAAGCAAACGGGACCGACATGGAATGGACGATTCTCCGTCCGGTTGCTTTCTTCGATAACCTCACCCCAGATTACTTCGGGAAGGTGTTTGCAACCGCATGGCGGATGTATCTGAAGGACAAGCCGCTGCAGGTGATCGCGACGAGCGACATTGGGTTCTTTGCTGCGGCAGCATTCATGAACCCTGAAGCTTGGAAGAATCATGCCGAGTCGCTTGCTGGCGATGAATTGACGTTTGATCAGATGTCGGAGATTTTCAAGACCTTGACTGGCAATAACGTACCGACCACTTTTGAGATGCCGGTTTGGTTGATGCTGTCTATTGTCAGGGAGATGGGTGCCATGTTCAAATGGTTCCATGATGAGGGCTTTGGTGCGGATATTCCGGCCTTGAAAAAGCTGCATCCTGGTTTGAAAAATTTTGGGGATTGGTTGAAGGAGGATAGCAAATTCGAGACACATTAGTGTTAATTGTTCTTGTTTGGATTGCAGAGGACTAGTTATTATGCGAAAGAGACCTTTCGCCTCCTACCTTCGCTTGAGGTTGGCTCTGTTTGTTCTGGATTATATGACAATGGTAACTGAGAACCGAGTCACCCGGGGTGTTAAATGTTGGAATGGATATTTGCAATGTTTCAATTCTATTCTATACAAAAAAAAATAACAAGCCAAGATGGCAGAAAAGCTCAGATTAAATACCGTTCACCAGATTTGAATGCCGAGTAGCGAGCGAGTGAAGAATCCACCAGGGGTGCCATAGATGGGCTATCATCGGCTAGACTGGAGATGCTTGGCCTGACATACATCAAGCCAGGCAAGCCTTTTAGGCACAATTCGATGCCTCACAAATCGAGCGGAAAGCGTTAAACAACGCTTGATTTTCGAAATAAACAGTGGATTAGGCATCGAGAAGGAGAAGTAAAAGTGAAAGAAAGTGTAGAAGCAAGAATCGTGTTTGAATGTATCGGGGTATAGCGCACGATGCCAAAATCCAAAGAGTTAGGTATTGAAGAATTCAAAGGAAAAATTGGGGCCAGCATGGTCATCGTTCAACCTCAGTTAGACCGATAGAATGGTGACAAATTTCTATATGCAGGGGAATTGTAGCAGTCTCTCTGCTCTCTTTTTTTTTCATCCAAAATATTGCCGTAGTCCTTCATAAACAGTGAAAATAAACGCCGAGCTGGGCGCTGAGCGCGCGCAGGTGATCCCGCACCCGCGGTACATGCCCTTGAGCCCTTGCTGCCTCCATAGAGCCTTGGCCTCGCCCCAGAATGAATGTTTTTGAGCATGGACTGGAAGTCGTGAGACGTCTACAGTCTGCATGCGGGACTTTATTGTATCGGCCGGGTAGAATAGAAAGTTGTAGCTCATTCCAGATGTTGCTCCTGCGATCATTTGTTGGTAGACGGGGAGCGAGTCGGAGGTCATGTGCCGGTTCGACTTGTTATACTTGCGGAAGAGCGACGATACGCCCTCGTATCCACCGAACCACGCTGCGCTTCCGCCGGTTTCCCGGATTAAGGTTCCCAATTGGCCCCGCCAGAATCCTGCCAGCCCTTGGTGTCGGAAGATGCTTGCGATGATAGCCACGGGGCCAGCGGGTTTAAGGCCTGCTGATTCTGCGGGGACCTGCATCCTGCATTTCACCAGTTCAATGGGTGTGAGTACCAGCGAGGTGACTGAGCCAGATAGAGCTCCGCTAGCAATGAGAGCGGGGATTGGTAGGTGCTCAACGCCTGGGTAGACCGTTGCGCGCAGGGTATCCTGGATGAGACGATAACTGAAGAAGAGACAGCTGGTCTCCACCGCAGCTCCGGCCATGGGGGCACTAATGCCTCTATATAGTCCCCGGAAGCCATCGGCTCGGATAGACTGGCGGAAACAATCCAGTGGTCCTGCATATCGGAGAGGAAGGTGTTCGGCTTGTGACTGTAGTCGGACCTTGACGGTGTCGAAGGGGTACTCGATGAGTTTGCCTGCCATTCCTGCCGACTTCGGAGAGTGTCAGTCTATATCGCCCACATTCATGTGCCAAGGACTTCCTTACCGATCCAAATATAATATCCTTTATCGCCTCAAGGCCCTGATTAGGCGGAAGCGATGGCAGCTCCATCGGTTCACTGATGGTGATCGCATGCTCCGTCGCCGCCATCAAGTAAGATCGGGAAAAAAGACAAGGTAAAAGAGTGTTATCGAGGGATCATGGTAAGATGGGGGACCAGAGGTATAAGTAGTGAAGGAAATGGTAGTGGGGGGAGGGGCGGTGTAACGAGGGATTTGATGGGCTTATGAGGTGCCAAGACACCGTGCAGAAGCTAATAAGGAGAAATGAAACGAGGACAGCCCTAAACGAGCAAGAAGATGGACACTGAATAATATAGAACAGCCTGTAAGAGGAAGTCAAACGTGGAAAGTGGACAAAAGGTGGAGTCAGGAAAATTGGGCCGAAGCAATTTCTCTCTTTAGCGGTCGCCAAGACATTTTATCAGATCGAGATAATCAATGAAAAAACTCGGTCTCCGTTTTGTCTCGACGTCTCTTTTGCTTCAAGTTTCTTCCCCCCAATCCACTTTCTTGAAACCTCCACGTGGAACTGGTCTTTTTCCAAGTCACATATTCTATCATGTCTACCTCAACGGCTACGACATCAGTTGCGCCTCCGTCTGCCGGCGTACGGAAAAATGGTAAGTGAAAAGAAAAAAAAAATAATACGCAGTCCCCACTTCCCTGCTCTCCCTCATTTCCCCGGCTAACCCCATCGGACCTTCAGGCAAAAACTGGCATGACACCAAGAAGGCTTTTCGTCCTACTGCGGGTTTGACCTCGTACGCTAAGCGTCAAGAGCTCAAGAAGCACAACGATGCTGTCAAGGAACTTGAACGTGAGATGAAGGAGGAGCATGAGGCTGAACGAAAGGTATGTTGATCTTATTCCTTTTCTTTCTTCATCTGTCTCACTTCCCTTTCCTTTTGTGTCTTTGTCTGGTCTCTATTTCCTGTCAGCCTGTCTCCATAATCATGCGACATCACTTCCCAAGATGGTATCACTGACCGAAGAACCCCTCTAGGCCCGTATCCAGCGCATCAAGGACCGCCGAGAAGCCAAGGAGGAGAAGCTACGTTACGAGAAGATGGCCGAGAAGATGCACCACAAGAGACTCGACCGTCTCAAGCGCAGAGAGAAGCGCAACAAGCTGCTCAGCTCTTAAGGCCATTCACGGTCTTCTCTATATCTCCGCCATACCATCTCTCCATCTCCTCCAGGACTGCATTGTGTGTATATACATCGGCTTGTTGAGGCTTCTTCCTTCTTCCCTGTCCCTGGCGGGAAAGTCTGGGCACTCATTCCGGCGTGGGCTTAAAAGGCGTTTTTTCTGAGGTTAGGTCATAGGTCACTACTAGCGAGCAAGACGAATGTTTTTCTATAATCGCAATATACCCGCTAGCGTAATCGTTGTGTCCAGTAATATAGGTAGTAGTTATACTCTGCAGAGTCGCTGATCTGTCTTCAGCCTTGGCGTCATCGATCTTCCCAACTCCACACTCCAACAACACCAAGCCCCCAAGCTTCCCCAAGCTTTCTTCTCAGAATGTACCACCATGGAGCCTTCATATAAAAAGGCATCATTCTCAAAATCCCGAACAGCCTCCGCCACATTCCCACCCACCCAAACCTCCAACCGGGGCCCGAGCCAGAACCAGCAAGCCAGCGACCTCCAGGCCAAATCAGAGGACTTCTCCAGATTCAGCAGCCAAGGAAGTCGCCAAACAGACCGAAGAAAGTCCCATCGCTCGCACCGCCATGGCTCCGATGACCGCCAAATCTCCCCAAAAGGAGAGCATCGAACTGGCTCATCCCCTCAGCAACAAGAGCCATCCACCTTCGATGGCTTAAGGTCCAGCCGCAACAAATATCACAAGTCGCGGGAATCGCGCTTCCCTAATCCCATGATCCACCTGGCTTCCTCCGCGAGCGCGAGGGGATTGCTCCATACTTGGTCGGGCGGGAAGGATAAGGATCGCGAGGGCGATGATGGGTTGTTGAGGCCGGTTACGAGGGAGACGACCCGGAGTCGATGGGGATCTGAATCGACTACTGGTATGTCAGATGGTCGGAAGGGGAGTCTGCTGGATGCACCTGGACAACATGAGCAATTAATGCCTTTCCGCCGGCACGAGGTTCTTTCTATGGATGACCTGGAGAAGGTTAAGAAGCGGAGAAAGCTAGGCGAGGAGTATGTTTTTTTTAGCTTCTTTGCGCACATGAAATCGACTAATGGGTTGTTCCAAGGTATCTACGGTCTGCATTGACTTCAATTGGGACGTTAGCGACAGACGTCACCCGTCGGCTAGACTACACCTATTACAATCTGCTTGAGAAAATCACAGCGCTCAACTCGACTATCTCGTCGTTCCAGGAACTCTCCGACTCAGCATCAACATTCCTCAGTGACTTCGAACGTGAAACAGTCGAATTAGATCAGGATATCCGCAAACAGCTCAATGACCTAAAAGGCTTCGAGCCACAGGTCCGCAAGGCTGACGCGTTAGAGCAACGCATGAAAGTAGGCCGACAGCGCGTCGAAGAACTAGGCAAACGACTCGAGACCGTACGACACGAGATCGATAGCTGGGAACAGCGAGAAACAGAATGGCAAACCCGGACCAGCCGTCGACTACGTATCTTCTGGGGCATTGTTACGAGTGCGCTGTTGGTGCTTGTCCTTGCTCTGGTCCTCCAGAACTGGCCACAATTCTGGTCTTCCCACGCTGAGGCGTCACGTTTGACAACGTCAAACCACTCTTTGCCCTCTGTGCCACCTCAGTCCGAGGTTTGGGATCACGTTTTCGGTCTCGGGGGAAGAGGTTCAGAGTCTGATGCAGGGCTTGCTCGATATCCGTCCAACCTTGCAAATCGTCGCGAGAGCCTGGACAAGGCTGGTCCGACTTCGACGATCCGGTCAGGGCATGATGCAGCAGCTGCGGAACGTGATGCTATGAGTGCGCTAGATGAATTATGAAATGTTTTTCGCTCCAGATCCTGGACCTAGGCCAATTCCCCGATCTGTGCTTCCGCAGGTTTCTGGTTTCTGGTTTGTGCTTGAAATATCTTCAATTTGTACTTTTATTTTATGTTTATGTCATGATACCCAGTCCGCAAAGGATTCGTGTTCGTCATTATACCGGGCCCTCGCTCTTCTTCTTCTTCTTGTCTTCAATGAGTTCGATATTAGAAGCGGGGATTTTCTTGCCGTGGACCTCGAGGAGCCAATCATGCAGGTCATCACTGACATCACCCTGGACGGTGATCTCCTCAACGCCCGCAGGCGAGCGGGTCACAGAGGAACCCGTAGCAAATTTCTTGCCCAGGTCCTTTGCGATCTTCTTGTTCTCCAGTCCGAAGACCTCCAGGCCGATCACGACCGTCACGTACTTGCGCTTGTTCCGCTCGACACGTTTGATCTGAACCTTGGAAGCGGCCTTACGCTCGCTATCGCGTGCCTCGCTGGCGGCAGCTTTGGCCTCTTTCTTAGCAGCGTCTTTAGCGGCGCGTTCTTGTGCCGAGACGGATAGGGTGGAGAGGTTGGCATTCAGGGCATCTGATAGAAAGAAACCCAGTGTTAGGATGTCGGTGTTTCCCTTTCCGGGCTTGCGGATCGCCCGATGCAGGTAAAGCCAGTCAAGTAGCGTGGGAGCTTCGTACCTTCAGAGTATAGTTTGTCCCATAGATCCGACTCGTTATCTTTGAGCCATTCTTCGCATTTCTTAGCGGTACCTCCAAACTCGCAGTACTAGACAAAAGCCCCGCACGTCAGAAACATGTCAGATCTCCAATGGGAGTATAATTCAAAAGGCAATGCACGCAGGCTCGGTGGGCGCTTTTCAGTGGCTGGGAGTTATGCCACGCACGACGTAGCCGGGGTCCCCATGATAAGAGCTAAGAGCCAGGGTCAAGAGCGGGGAAAAGGCTGGGTTTTCACTTCTGGGTGACTGAAAATTGGGGGACTTTGGGAGGAACTCAAATGTCATACCTCGGGGGGTAATGTGCAGACTATGATCGATTCCGTCAGCGCTATATTCTCAAACGAATTGGGGTTGTGTTTTGCGCCACGGGGGTCCTCACCTCCACAGTACACAACATGTCTTGCCTGTACAACTGGGGCTGTTTCTACCTCAGCCATGATGTATGAAAATAGTACCGTGGGTAAATGGTAGCTATTGGCCTAGACTTCTTCTTCTCTGCCAGAACCAACATAGCGGGGGCGGAGGGGCAGTTCTGCCAGCTACACCCGGTTTGGGATATCACGTGCAATGACGAGCATTGATTGTCTTCCCCTTCTACCCTGCTGCTTTAGTGGCAGACTAGTCAAAGTGGTAATATGGTGGTGCTTAATTGCTCATTCTTGGGCCATCTTACATGCTCAGCTAGAATGAGTTTTATCTCACACCAAGTCCGGATTGGGACAAACGTCGCTCATCAGCACGACATTACGTATCTTTGCTAATTTCCCCCTCGACAGCTGTCTCCAGGATGGGGCCACATCCCTTATCCCCCGGTTAACCGAAACCGGAAAATCGGCGATGCAGAAAGATCCCTCGATAGGAGCCGTTTAAGGTGCAGCTGTGGTTACCACCATGATAGCAGGCCAGGCGCGCCAATTGGTGCCCCCAGTTTACGGTAGATCCGCAAATGGCTGATAAGGATAGTCGATTGCAATCTTGCAACTCCTGTTTTGTCTTGCATTTCATCCATTCAATTGGGCAGTCAAACCCGGTCTCCGTCAGCTAGCTCCGTTATCAAGAGACTTGGAAGCGAAGCTAGTGGCGAAGACAGAAAATAGTGGTTACGTTACCCCTGTGAATGTTAGTGCTGGCGAGATGCGTCGAAGTCAATGCAGAGAAAGTAGCATTGACTCTGATACTGTCGGAGCCAATGATCGGCGTGGAATATGACAAACGTTAAGAGGCCCGTGGGGAGACCGGGGTGCGCATCGCACTAGCGCTACAGATCAAGCCTCCGCGGAGAGGTGGAGGTTTCGTGGGGTGTCCAAACTGGGAAACTTACGACGTTATAGCGGTCGTTTCAGTTTTCCAGTTCCAGGTTCAAACACGAATACACCACGGTAGCATGCAGCAATAGACGATTATCACTGGCTTGCGATTTGCATCAACCATGTCGCCTCCTGAGAATTGATGTCGATGGCTCTAGCCCTCCAATCATGACGGTGCTCGGTGTATGGTTGCCCAGATACTCTCGATGCAAGCGCACAGACAAAGGCAATTCTGTGTACGACACCTTTTTTTTCTCTTTTTTTTGTCCTTTGGCATGTTTGGCGTTGTTTAGCTCTTATCTTGCATATTCTCGAGCTGCCCGTGCATGGGTACAGGATTAGGAAGGAGTTAAGTTGGGAATTGAATGCAAAAGTCGAAGATGTCAATGGCTGAAGAGATACGCCACCACTGGAACCCCGCGTATTCTTTTATAACCCCCAAAGGTATTCCTATTGCTTTGTACTCTTGGCCTCGGCTAGTATCTCCGGTCGATCATGGCTAATTTTTCCTTTAAATTGTGGTTTGACAGCCAACAGGGTCCTCTGGGAGATTCTATGTGTTACTGGTACAAAAGTACCATGACAGGATTCTAGAAAGGCTAGTGCCTCGGTTAGTACTACTGACCTGGCCAAATAATCCCAAAAATCCCAGCAAAACTCGTTTCGAAGTGGATCAAATCAAAGGGGTCCGACTCTCTTCGAAACTAAAGTGCTCAGGCCGTGCGGATGCATCGGCGGGCTACAGGCTCTAGGCCGAATGGCTCCGTGAAACTCCGATTATGGCGATTATAGGAGTAGCCCTGGAGATAGTACTTTGTATTTCTATACAATTCCAACTATTCTATACTCCGAATACTCCGAATGCCTAGTCTGTGTATGTACTGGATAGACGGAGTACTGTAGTTATATTATACTCTATATCCTCTATAGTGTACCCTACATCATACTCTTCTTATATGCTCCACAGGATCGACCGTTAGACAAGGACGCATAGCACCTTCGGTACACTAAAACTCTCTTGCATATCTGGTGGAGAAGAATGCATCGGTCTAGACGATTCAGTAATTTATGAGATGTGTATTGGATGTGTTATAACTACGGAGTATTAAGTATTCTAACAGTTGACTAGGCCCAAGTGAGACTAAGACGACGACTACAGGGCTAGAATAGATTTAATTTCTTGTGGCAACTTCTATGTTCTTTTCTATAATTATCAACTCTTCTTTATGAATATAAACTTGTTATTTGCTTTTTCTCTTATCCCTTCCCCAAAATCCCCAAATCCCCCAGAATCCGGGAACAGCCATAATATCCACCTTGGAGTTTGGTTCCCTATCTTCACTTCTTCACTTCCACTTCCTCTTCTTCTTCTCTTCTTCTCTCTCCTCCCCTCCCCTCTCCCCTCCTCCCCCTCTCCCCTCCTCCTCTCCTCCTCCCATCCTTGGGGTCTTATCCCCGTGACCAATTACCTGGATATGCTATATCCTTGAACGGCCAATCCCTCCAACTTATTCCCTGTCATTAATTACATCATTGAAAGAAAATGACGGCCCTGTTGGCTCCCCGCGAAACTCATTCGCCATTCTCGGATCCTGTGCGGTGTCCCGCTAGTCCCACTACGCAGCGATATTTCCTAAAAGATCACGCCATCCCCGCAAAATCACCCATGCAAGATGACCCTCACGCGAGGGACCCCTCCCCAGTCGCATCAAACCTGCCCTCTGTGCTCCCCTCTTCGAACTTCGCTCCTATCACCGAGCAACTCGCCTATCCATCTACTTTAAACACCCTCTCCTCGGAAACCGAACTCATCCTACCCGCCTACGACACAGAATGCTTCCACAATGCCAAAGAACCAGAGGATGTCAGCGACGTGTCGACAGAATCACACCCATTTTCGTGGACGTCACAGCCTCTATCGGCAGATGACACCTTAATTGAGGATGAGCCATCCAGGCATGTGGACTATCTTTCACATGACTGGAAGGAGGAGGATATCTGGTCCTCCTGGCGTTATGTGACCAGTCGAAGGAACGATTACAGCAATGGAGTGAGACTGGAGAATGCCTCGTGGAGGACATGGGCTAAGGCCAAGCATAATTTGAAGACGATATCGCCGGAAAGCCTCAATTGGTATGTTATTGATCTTCTTAATCTTTCGTCTTTTGTTTATCCCGCTAACCTCGTACTAGGCTCAAGGACTGCGATGTCACCTGGCTCTACGGGCCATTAAAAAGTTCCGTCGAACGTGGAACCTCTCCATCTCCGCCTCCAAGTTACTTGGAAACACCAACCTCTTATCTAGATCGAAAGCCAATCCTGAAGAAGAAGACCGCGTCCGAGGCCATCCTTCAGCGATCCCTGTCTCAACATACGTTACTCCAACATGCCGGAGCCATTCTCAAGGCCCAAGAAGCCGAGAACAACTGGGCTCGACCCTATTTCCCAAGGTCCAACACGGACTTGGACCACTTGCATCACCGGACTGGAAGCTCGACCTACTCTCTCGGTGGCACTCTCACTGCCTCATCAGCATCTGGAATGACATCTCCCGGCGAACGGCGCCATATCCACTTCAACGATGAAGTCGTGCAATGCATCGCGGTCGAAGCCAAGGGCTACGAGGACGATTGGCCGGCTACCATTGAAGATGAGTCATCTTCCGACGACGGCGTAGTCTTCATGAGACAAATCTCCAACTGGTCTTCCCTGAGCAACCGCAGCACTCCACGAAACAGCTTCAGCGGCGATGGGAAAACCATCGCCCCTCTCCCTTCAACCACGCTCAAGTATCGCGGGGATCCTCCGGAGCTCCACACTCAGACAATCCTTGACCGATGGTCCCCCATTCCCACCCGGACATTATCACCAACTCCCTCTGTGGAGACCCTACGTCCATCAGGGCCATCAGAGCCCGAGGCCAACTTTCTTTTGGATGAGTGCGAAGATCCCAGCCTGGACTTCACCGGCAATTACCCCGATCATGATCGTGCATGGTTTATTGAAGATACTGCATCAGGCACACCCCGATTCACTGCTTCGGGCATGATCATGCCGGAAGGCGAGACCGAGACCCCCAGCAGTAGTATATATCACCGGGTCGTGGACACTGTGAACACAGCCCGAGACATTGCTCATGTGATCTGGAATGTGGGCTGGCGCCGTTAATCTTGATCACAATCTTCACGACTGACGATGGCGGCTAGCCCGTCGTACATAATGGAAAAAGGCAGGTTACACCCTGTGGCGTTTGGGGGGAAAGATGAGCGTGGATTGGATTTGGCGCATTTCTTTTGTATAGAATCACCCGGGACTGATTGTCAGGAATCATGTAACGACATAATGCATACAATAACACATATTGAAACAATCACATTGAAATTCCAGCTATATAATGTATAGATCCGCATTGGGGAAATTGCGAGGTTGGTTTATGATAATGTAGGGGGTTGACCTCGATACAACTATTTAGTCACTGTTCTTGTTCCTCCCAATCCTCAACTTCTTGATACTATATGAAATGTTGGAATACTACTTAATCTATTCATGCTTAATAGATTAAAAGATCGACATCACCGAGATCACCATTCAAATTCCAATTGCCCCACAGCCCCCCCCCCTGATCTCTTCCTCTCCTTGAACTTCTGCCGAGGTCTTTCTTATGAGCTTCAAAGACATGGAAACCGTCAATGTCGCCGAATTGGTCGAGCGCCTCGGTAGCGATGAAGATGCCGTGCGCAAAATGGCCGTCTTCAAGCTCCAGAGCAACATTGGAGACCCGTCCTTCGCCGACATCTTCATCGCAGAGGGAGGCCTGGTTCGATTACGCTACTTGACCCTGAATGCAAGCGGGAATACCCTGGCATACAGTTTGACCAGTTTCTCGAGGCTGCTCGATGTCGACAAGGGGTGGGAGTGTGTTGACCATGAGTTGGTTGAGCGCGTGAGTTATGCTTGAGGCGATTGCAATGCCCTCTACCTATGTTGATGTGGTCGAATTCTAATGCGACTATCTTCTAGACTGTCGAGCTGATCGTCACCCACCCCCTGGTCAACATCCTCCGCGGCGCCATGTCCATTCTCGTTTCTATTGTTTCCCACCCGTACATGGGGAACCGCGCCTCCCAGATCAACAACTTTGGATTCCGCGCCCTGAAACCTGCAATCGCCATATACCCTCAGTTCCTGGAGATGCTAGTCAGCCGATTATCCTCCGCGGACCATGCGCTGTGTGCCAATGCGCTCCAATTGATAAACTCGCTCATGCGCGACTCGATCACCCACGACCCTGAGGCGGAGTGGCCCAAGTTTATTCAGAGGTTACAGGATCTAGGCGTTATCAGAGCGGTTTACGTGCTTATGCAGGATTCCGCCCTTCAGGACCTAGCGCATCCGCTGTTGGAATTCCAGTCACTCACCAAGGTACTGCTACGCAAGTGGCGAGATATCCCCGTCAACCAGGAGACGCCTGAGCATCGCCGTGCGCTGAAGGGAATTTATCTGGCCAGTAACCCGGGGAAAATTCCCGACGAGGCTACGGAGAATGGCGACGATACACGGCGCTCTAGACGACATCATCCGGAAAAGTGGAGGCGGCTTGGGTTTGAGACGGAGAGTCCGGCCGGGGAATTCTACGAGGTCGGCTTCCTAGGTATGATGGATCTGGCGGACTATGTCCGCAGTCATGGGGAGGAGTTTCAGAATATGCTCTTGGAGCACTCTACAAAGCCAGCAGGACAACGGTGTCCGATTGCTCGGGCGTCGTTGGCCGTCACATCGATCTTATATGAGCATTTCGAGGTCGAAAAGTCCGACATGGATGACTCAAAAACATATCTTCTTTCAGAGTCCCGTACGGGCTTTGATAAACTGTTCCAGCCCCTGTTGTTACATTGGACCCGCCTACATGTTGCCGGCTTACAGGCCTTCTTCCGCCTGTGGAAGGCGACTGCCGCCGAGGAAGAGGACTTGGACAAGCTCATTGAGCTCGTGCGTATCCTCATTGAGTCGGTAGTTGGCGGAGCTGCTCGGATCAAGGATGTCCAGGATGTCGAAGAGGAACTGGCCGATTTCGAATACCACCGCTTACGCGGGCTGCAGATGGAACTCCTTGAACTTACGTACGAGGATGCATGGGGCCAGCACCTGCGACAGGTGCGCGAGGAACTTCATCATGAGGCTCTCCAGTTTGTCAAAGAGCAACGAATCCGATCCTTGCTCCAAGGTTGCTGGTTCGCTAAGTTGGAGTCGGGGGCGGTGCAGAAGTCTAGTGCTACATATCAATATGCCCAGCTCTCTCACAACCGACGATACTTGCATTTCGGTCAATTTGACCTGATGGGCGAACAAGCTCCGGAGTTGGACACCCTACCAGAGAAAAGTGAGTGTCACCGATTGCTTTCCCGTAATCACACTTTTTGTATGTGTTGCTGACACCGAATCGTGCCCTCAACAGTCGATCTCTCCATGGTATCATCCGTAGTCTCGAACGTCTCCACCAGCCCAGACCATTCCTCCACGGCTACGGTGAAGACTGCACCCCGGCAACCCGCAACCAAGATCACCATCCACGGGTACGCACCCTCCACAATTACCGGACACGGAAAAGGCCACAGCCACACTCGGTCCGCCAGCAGGACCACTCAAAAGGAGGTAGTCCTGCTCACGTTGCGGCCATCCTCGCAAAGCATTGCGTCCGAATGGCTAGATGGCCTACTAATGCTTCTCAACCAGCAGCCCATCACTGCAGAGACAAGCAAGCTGATTGATCTAATCAGCAATTACGGGTTGAAAATCCGCCTGCTCAATGTGCGGTTTGACGATGCCACTTTCGCAGGTGAGGCTCCCCAGGTCCCTTCGAGA
Organism: Penicillium psychrosexuale; assembly: GCF_028828465.1. Classification (NCBI taxonomy): domain Eukaryota; kingdom Fungi; phylum Ascomycota; class Eurotiomycetes; order Eurotiales; family Aspergillaceae; genus Penicillium; species Penicillium psychrosexuale. The sequence continues at coordinate 176,062 of NW_026643187.1, forward strand.
GATGGCTTGGATGAAGATTACTACTATGATGTATTTGGAGGCGCATAGGGGGTACTTCCCTCTATATATGTGTGTCTTTTCTCTTGTTGTTGGGGATTTTGGTCAATATACCCGCTGTGCGATCTGTCTTATGAATGTATCTATTCTAATATATAATTTAACGTTAGCAATTGCATCTGTATCTATATGTTCATCTCATCTCACATCTATAAATCTGGCAAAAGGCCCACCGCTTGGCGTCATAAGCTTATCGGACGCGTATCTCAATTTCTCCAGGTTTTTGACCAACTCATCATGGATGGCGGTCGTCCTCTTAAAAGACAACGCAGATCTAAGGAATCAAAGCAAGATGAGCCGAAAAGACAATCAAAACGAAAAGCCATCATTATATCAGATAGCTCCAGTCCTATCGAACCAGCGGAACCCTTCGCCCTCTCCTCACGCCCCAAACCCTCCTACTCGCGCGGCACAACACCATCAACCCGGCTTCCCTCGTCCTCACCCTCTCCGATCAAAAGAACCAAATCACCAGCAAAGCCAGACTCGGACTCGAAATCGAAGTCCCTGCACAACTTCTTTCCGCCCGCGACAGAGGGACAGCGATGGGCACCACAAAAGACCGAGAAGCAATCCCTCCCGCCGGTCAAGGAGACCGTCGACGTGGACCTGATTGAGGATGATTACGACTCCTACGATGAAATATTCACACAGCATCTAGCTAATGAGCGGGCGGGGATGGGCCTGGCAGCAATGAGCTCTAGCCAGACACGTCAGCCTGCGCCAAAGCCAGCGCCGAAGCCAAAGCCAAAGGCCTCAGTCAAACCACCGCGGAAGACGACGAAACGGTTCCTTCTGTCTACGGACTCTGGGAATGGAACTGCGAAGGAGGCATTGGCTGCGCAACCGGCTGGCGAACCGGACCGTCGACCATGGGCTCAGCGGTTCGCTCCGGCTAATCTGGGCGAATTGGCCGTTCATAAGAAAAAAGTCTCGGATGTGCAGCATTGGCTGGAGGATGCTTTTGCTGGGAGGCGTCCTGAGGTGAGTTCTTGATTTGAGGATAATTCGAGGTTGGGGTTGAATGTCGTTCTGACAATATGCAGAGGTTACTCATCCTACGGGGTCCGGCGGGCAGTGGGAAGACGACCACTGTGTCCCTGCTCTCCGAGTCAATTGGTTACGACATTGTCGAATGGAAGAATCCACCAGTTTCGGAATTTGGAGCTCGCGATTATCAGTCCGTGAGCGCACACTTTGAAGAGTTTCTTGGACGGGGTAATAAATTTGGAGGGCTTGACCTCGGAAATGCCAGCGAGCCCGGTTCTCAGAAAGACGAGAAGCCTCGGGACCAGCGAATACTTCTTATAGAGGAGTTTCCGACTGTGTTTGGCCGGGCGTCCTCCACCCTCACGGCGTTTCGGACGTCTCTTCAACAATATTTAGCTGCCGCGGCGAATGATCATGCCCGGGGCAGTTCTGGATCGAATCACCCGCCTATAGTGATAATCGTGTCGGAGACTTTGTTGAGCTCTGCGTCCTCGATCTCAGATAACCTGACAGTTCACCGGTTACTGGGGCCCACGATCTATAATCACCCCGGGACAACGATATTGGATTTCAATAGCATTGCTCCCACTTTTATGCATAAGGCTTTGCGATCTATTTTGGACAGAGAGGCACGGAACTCTAGGCGTGTCCAGATACCGGGTCCGGGTGTTATAGACAGTATCTCTGAAATCGGCGATATCCGCAGTGCAATCTCCTCTCTCGAGTTCCTCTGTCTGAAAGGGGACGAAACGGGAAGATGGGGAGGCAGCGTGGCCAAAACAAAGAAAGCTCGAGGTGAGGTTGCTTTGACAGCGATGGAGAAAGAGTCTCTCAAATTGATAACCCAGAGAGAGGCGAGTCTGGGCATGTTCCATGCCGTTGGGAAGATCATGTACAATAAACGCATGGACCCGAGTCTGATCGAGGGCGATGTCGAGATCCTTCCACCGCCACCGGACTATCTACGCCACTATGCCCGACCAAAAGCCTCGCAGGTATTGGTCAACGATCTGGTAGACGAGACCGGGACCGACATATCAACTTTCATCAGTGCTCTTCATGAAAACTATATCCCATCCTGCGATGGGGATAATTTCACCGACTCTCTCAACGACTGCATCGATGCACTCTCCGATAGCGATATCCTCAGCGCCGACCGCCGACCAGGGCAAGGGGCGCGAGCCGGGATAGGAACCGGGATCACCTCTTTCAGTAGCGGTGTAGACGTGCTCCGGCAGGAAGAAATTAGTTTCCAAGTTGCGGCGCGTGGTCTTCTTTTCGCCCTTCCATACCCGGTCAACAGACGGGTTGGGTCTGGAGCCGGACGAAGTCGCGCTGGTGATGCCTTCAAGATGTTTTACCCAGCTTCTCTGCGATTGTGGAGAGAGGCCGAGGAAATCGATGGACTTATCGACTCGTGGATGAACCGAACACTCGATCCTTCTGGACAGCAGCATCTTTCTCAAAATGGCTCCGGCTTCACGGGGGTCAGTTCCTGGAAAAATCTCCAGGTGGGAAGGTCGATATCCGCCAACTCGGGAAACAAAAATGACACCCCGAGTGTGGTCACCATGATAGCCCGGCATGATCTACTGCTTCATCAGTTGCCCTATATGGCTGCAATCCGGCGTCAGGACCCAGATTGGTGGCAGTTGGATAAGATCACCAGCGTTCGGTCCAACGAGAATCTTCGTAATGATGACATTGACGACATAGAGGAGTCTCCAGCTTCGCGATCGCGTGGGAAACAATCCAGCAGTCGTGGGTTTGGACCTCGACTGCAGCTGCCCGAAGAGAAATTGATTCTCAGCGACGATGACATTGTCGATTGAGCGTGATATTTCTGCGTATCATGTCTACCATAGTGAACTATTTAATGCGAGAACATAAACATGTACTCAATATGAACCATGTAGTCCTGTATATACCCTTCGAGACTGGTTCACATACTAGATTATAACCCCTTGACAATGAAGTAGTTGTTGAAGCAGAGTAGAATAAGATGTGACAAAGTGACTTTTTCTTGTTAGCAGTTTACATATAAAGCGTAGGTACCTGATATGGGAGTTTGGCAGAAGCGGCAGGAGCGGTAGTTACCCAACTAGGAAGGTACACCTGAAAATGCAAGTGAGTGTCTATATCAATGCCCTATCTATATGTTGACACTATATAATAGAGATTATTAAAAGAGCTTGCTTGCTTATTTCTTTGTTCTTTGTCACTTGCTAGTTTAGAGATTGGGATTTGCACTGTTTGCAGGACTATATCTATGGGTTTCCCATTTCTTGCTTCTCACTCTTCTCTCCCCATCTTGGGCCTGGCTTGTCACATCACAACAAGTACCCTTCAATATAACCTTCAATCGCATTAGCATGAAGGTTATAAAAGCCATTTACTTGCTTTTATGAAAGATACATGCCAAGGCCTAAACAAGGTGAAATTCTCTATTTACACTTACCTATCATTCAGAAGAGCTACCATACTCTCTAGGCAGAGTTTGACGAGAGATGCTAGAAGCTATCAGTGCCAAGACCAAGTTTCTTTACTTCTATGGTCTCTTTTCTCTTACCCTTACTTGAATGCAGTATCTATAGCATTCACTGGGGTTCATCTTTGCTCTCGCTACACGGATAGTCATATCAGGGAACCCAGTGCGGACACGCTTCCCGGCGCGAGCATCCTGTATAGGAGTCGCCGCTTTCACGTTGGCCATGGGTATTCAAACTCGGCGGATATGGTTCTTTTCCTTGGTACGGATGTCATCGTCCGGCCTGAACTGGTCGATGATATGCCGTCTTGGTTTCCAACCCCCGGCACGACAAGAAGGTCCCAGCCAAAATTGGTAACTGCGCGGAAACATATCCATGGGTTCATTTGCTCAAAGGGTACGGCGAAGAGAACCGGAATGTCTACGGAATTTCCCTACAATGGAAAGGCTTGCAGCCAGTAAGAGTGCCAGGATTCTCTTCGTGGAGAGACATGGAAGAGGGTGGCAGACCCTTGTCTCAACTGCTAGGAACTTTTCTCGGTATAGCGGATCAGCAGGAGGTCCTCCTTGATATTTACTCTTACTTTGATACAAAGTTGGTGAGCTAGCGCTCTAGCCTAGTGATTCCTAATATCAATTCCGGCCTAGGCGTTGCCCTTGTCATCCTTTCTCTCCTCCTAATTAACTGAATAATTATGTTAGAGGCTTGAGATAGTCAGAGGATTAAGAGTAAACTATATCACAGACAGCTCGAAAGGTACTTTACAATGATAAATCCGGTACATATAGTTGCATATATATATCTCGTGATCCACAATCTTATCTTCAGCCCCAGCTTTCTTTCTTTTAACCACCTCATCTCACCTTTTCATAGGAGTCGCCCTTTGAAACTCCTAAAAGGTAAGAAACTCAATTCATCTTTGTTTGCAATTCCTCTCTGTCAATATCGCTCACACTCGAATAGGATGCTCAATGATCATGAACCTTCAAAAGGACACGATGACTCCTACCTGATCAATCGCTCTCGAGTCTCTACTGTGAATCAATCAAACAGAAGCGCGAACGTCGCTTCGCCCCCCACATCGCGATCTCAAAAATCCGAGGACAAGCTTGATTATGCCCAATTGAAGAAAGATGCCCCGGGCCTCGTTGCTGCCGCCGCCCATGCGGCGGTTCCTAGCTGGACAAGCATGGTTCTAATGGTCTCTCTTATCTTCGGGGGCTGCTGTGCCAATGTGGGTGTCTAGAGAAACCCTCAACGCTGCTACGGAGCCAAAACAGGAACTGATTCTTTACAGGTCTTTGCGCTGGAGGCGATTATCAAGTAAGAAAACAAACCAGGCCAATCCAAACACAACGCTAATCCTATATCTTCTTCAGAGAACAGCCTACTGCCGGTAAGAACGACAACCAGAACGAATGAAAACAACCGCACCGCATATCCTAACCCAACTCGTTCCACGTACAGGTCCCTTGATAACATTCGCCCAATTCGCGATCTGCGCCATTTTCACCATCCCAACCTTCCTATCCCCCTCAGCCGGACCACGAGCTCTATTTCTGCGCCCACGCGCTATCCCACTACGCTCATGGGTGGTATACACCGCTTATTTCATGAGCGTCAACCTCCTCAACAACTGGGCCTTCGCATACAAGATCTCCGTCCCACTACACATAATCCTCCGGTCCGCAGGCCCCGTCGCCTCAATGGTAATCGGCTACCTATACAACGGCAAGCGCTATTCCCGCGGCCAGATCGCCTCGGTAGCGATGCTGACGGTGGGCGTGGCGGCAGCCGCCATGGCCGACGCGCAATCCAAAGGCGTATCTATCCACGTCGAGTCCGATGCGGCGGATACAATCACGACCGTGACGGGCTTCACAATCCTCGCGCTCGCAATGGTCCTTTCTGCGTTCCAGGGCATCTATGCCGACCGGCTGTACGCGACTTACGGCAGAGATCATTGGAAAGAGGCGCTTTTCTACTCGCATGCGCTTTCTCTGCCGCTTTTCTTGACGAGTTGTCCGCAGTTGCTGGGTCAGTGGCGGGTGGTGGCTTCGTCGCCTTCTTTGCTGTCGCATTTGGATTCCGGGTTGTGGGGGTCGTCTGGTGCGGTTGGGAGCACTGCTTTCTCGGTGCTGGGGCGGATTTGCCACATTGAGGCTGTCAAGGCTTTCCTGGCGCATCTGCCGGTTCAGGTGGCTTATCTGGCGATGAATGCACTGACGCAGTACCTGTGTATCCGGGGAGTCCATCTTTTGTCGGCCAAGTCGTCATCGTTGACTGTGACTATTTTCTTGAATGTTCGCAAGTTGGTTTCGCTGCTCCTATCGATTTACCTCTTCGGGAATAATTTGGCTGGAGGTGTTTTGGTTGGCGCGGCTTTGGTGTTTGTCGGGGGTGGTTTATATGGCTTTGAGGGTGCACGTCTACGAAGCGTTGCCAAAAAGGCCCAGTGATATATCATATTAGATAGATCTTGATCTAAATGTCTAGACAAAATTCCTTTTGCGCGAGTTTTCTCGGTTTTACCTTAGAGCCGGTTACTTCTAGAAGCCATGCCACGAATAGAGGAAAAATATATCGATATCATGTGCAGGCTGCAGTAGTTGTACATAAATTGAGAAAAAGCAACATTGTCCACACCATTTGAGTGGAAAGGTAAGGCATCAAGCATGACGCAAAATCAAGATCTCCCGGGCTACCCCGGAGTCAGACCAAAATAATAAAACAGTTAACCATCTATAAGACCTCGCCCACAATCTTGGCGGCTTCCTTGTACGTTTCCAATAGCCGCTCACACTTCTCTCTCTCGGCCTTGATACCATCATCCTCGTAGAGAAGCTCACCGAAAAGATCTTCTTTATAAAGTTCGCTCACGAGTCTGTTTTGCACCACATCCTTGCAGTGATTGACAAGGAGGTGCATGACAGCCTTGGGGACCTGGTCTGCAATGGTTTCTCGGACGATGTTGAAGTATGATGAGATGAGACGGCGAATGAGCTCAGTTTCGAGCATCTCACGTTCCGTGAGTGCAGGCTCCGTGTTCTCATTGGGCTGTAAGAGTTGAAGTCAGCCATAACCATCTAAAGCTTAAACAACGAATGCGCAGTGGTACTTACGAATACAGAGATGTCACCACCATACTCCGACGGTGCAGTGTATCCCTCAGTCGGCATAATGGGAGCCCGAACCTCGGCACGCCGAATGCTCTGGCTAATGCTCGGCTCACCAACATTTGGCCCTTGCCGGTGGGGGTTCATGCCTGCCGGTGGCATGGCCATGTTGTGAGTACCTTCCTTACCGAAGAAGTAGTTCAGGAACGAGTCGCGGGCATTGTTCGAGCCACCGCCACCGAACGCAGCATGGTTAGATTGACTGCCATTCAGAGAAGCAGCAATGCCATTCTCGCCTGTGCGGCCAACATGAGGAGACATGCTTCGCGATCCCTTAGAAGAGTGGATTCGGACGGGGGGGTTTTGCTTGTCAGAATATTCTTCTTCCTCAGGACCTCCCGTAGTCCCATTGGGAGCTCCCAATTCCTTTTGACGTCGCTTCTCACGCTTTCTTTTTTCCTCCGCTAGCAAGGCTTTTCTTTCTTCGTCCTGCTTGTTCTGCATGATTGAAGACATGGCAGCTGCGGCACCAAGGAAGTTCGGGTGGTTGGTGTTGATGTAAGCTCTTTGGATCGAGATCAAAGATTCTACATAAGTCGAGCAGGGGCCCAGGCGCTCACGAAGAAGGTCAGATACGACCTCAATCAACTTTCCTTGGAGACGAGGGAAACGCAGGAGCTCTTGATTGCCACATGTGTGGCAGATCTTGATAAGCTCCTCATAGACCAGCTCCACGCATCGCTGACTGGGTGATTCGAGGAGTTTAATCTGTGGTTTGACCAGCAAATCAAAGGCCAACTCCGGGACGAACAGACTGGGACGAGGACCTGTCGAGTTTCGGATGGCCGTTCGGATGTCGGAGACAGTCAGGTTGTGAGTGGGATCAATGGTTTCCAGTGAGTTTCCAAAAACAGAGTTGAAAATGTAGTAAATCCTTGCTCCACCGCATAGCTCTTTCGTAGAAATCTCCGAGGAAGTTCCGTCGATAGACGAGATGAACGACGCGGCGAACCTGGTCATCTGCTGAAGAATCAATGATCCCCGGTGTTCTTCGCCACTGAACTGTTTGTTTCCGTAGCTGGCCAACTCTTGCTGAGTCTGACCCATCAAGGTGTTTAGCCGAGCTTTGATATCCGGAAGCCGGTCACGAATGTGAGACATCAGGGTTGTGTTCAGAGTCTTGGCCAAAAAGTGCGTACCACACCGGTTGGCCATATTCCGGTAAGCTGGATGATGCCGGAAGAACTCAGCCTCTGCCCGCAATGCATCGGAAAGCGATTTTCCACACTGGATGTCCTGCTGGGACCGGTTGACAACGCCGATAAATCCGAGCTTCAAGGGGTACACACGTCCAGACAGGATGTCCATCGCATTGGTGCCATGGTCCATGAGATCCAGCTTTGACAGAACACCGATCGTCCTCCGGCCCATGGGATCCACCTGACGGGCAAGCTTCAGCGCCTCCGAATTGACCAGATCGACATTAGCCGGAGAGACCGCAAGGATAATGCTGTTCGGCTTGGCAATATATTCCAAAATCAAGGTGCGTGTTTGTTTTTCAATGTCCGACGGTTGATCACCAATGGGCACCTTCGTCAATCCAGGCAAATCCACGAGCGTGAGGTTGAGCACATGAGGTGAGAATATCTTGAGGTTGATCGGTTGTCTATTGATGCCCTTGTTGCTTCCTGCGATTCTTGCCGTCTCTGCTTCGATCTCTTGCTTCACTTGTGCAAAGTCATCAAACTTACGTCCCGGCTGGTGGTGGAATTCAGCCCATTCGTGTTGACCGGCAACACTGGCAGCCGTGTGTGGGATATGGACCTCATCGTTTTCCGGCTTATCATCACGTTCACTGGGCACGTTGATAAGTTGCAGGATGAGGGGCCGTCGGGTGACAATTCCGCTACCTCTTGGTAGAAAGTCCCTTCCGACGATATTCTCTAGGACCGAAGACTTTCCGGATGACTGGGAACCAACAACAACCTAAGAGGGAAGCGGGGATTAGTCTTGGGTTGACCGGGTATCAAATGACAATTCTCTCTCAACCTCCGAGAGCTCTCTACCCGACTAGACTCACAATTTGGGGCAAATCCAAGGAATCATTCCCAATGGTATTGAAGACCAGATCCTGAAGCTTGTTCACTGTCACGAGCAGATCCTCGCCCAGCGATGTCATGATGTCGAACTGAAGGCTGGCTCCTTGAGACACACAGGTAAGAGTTAGAGCCCGGAGTTAAGAAGAGTGAAAAACTAGTAAAGGTACACGCAAAGTGAGGTCGCGTGCAAACGGTCACCGGGATCCCTGAAGGCCTAAGCAACTCTCCTTGGAACCTTGGAACATTGTTTATGGCCACTTTTTCGGCACACGTGATGCTGACATAAGCATGTGTCTCCGATCATGACGTCGGTGATTCGTTGGCTTTAAATACACATCCAGGCACGTGGATACTATATATGCATACATGTTCAAAAGGAGTAATACTACGAGGATAAGATGTAAATCTAGAACTACAAGATAATGAGTCATTCGAATGAGCCTTATTGACTCCATTTGAATTGAAAGTGGTAGTGAACTGGGTATTTATACTGAAAGAACCAAGGATACATAGTTAGATCTAGTTTGGCGAATCAATAGAATTTTGAATTTCCCCTGGTCGCATTGCTGGAGTCGGAGTATCTACGCATTATCCAATCATTCGTCCAAGCGAACATAGTTGGCAGGGAATAGACCTTGTTTGCCATTGTACTCACCAAGCCACCAGTCGTCATCGGGGAATTCCTACAACCGGGTTAGCACTGTAGATAGTGATGGGGCAAAGCCGAGAAAAACAGGGATTGCTCCACTTACCACGTTGGAGATCTTTGCATCTTCAGGGAAACCGATCTCGTTATCCTCGGCAGCTTCATAGTCATACAAAGCTGTGGCCGTGACACCGTTGGAGCTTGGAGTAGCCACCGATGGTGTAGCGGCAGCGACAGGGATGGGTGCCGCCGGGACGGGGGCAGCAACAGGCTCTGGCTCTGGCTCCGCTTCATAATGATCGGAAGCGGCTGGTGCGTGTGACACAGGTTCTGTGTCTTCCACAATCTCCACATAGTTGGCGGGGAAGAGACCACGCTCACCCTGAGTATTGACACCCACCCACCAATCCTCGTCGACCATTTCAATGTCGGTCACATACTCTCCCTCTCGCAATTCAATCTCATTATCCTCGGCCTTCTCGTAGTCGTACTGGATCTGAGCTCGCGGTCCGCCTTGGGGCTGCTCGGGCTGCTGAGGAGCGGTTGCCTCGGCCGCAGCGCGGCCCAGGTCGTGAGAATCATCCTCAATTTCCCTCTCGTCGGGAACGGCCTCTTGGAGGCTCCGAACAGGCATAGCAGGGGGAGGGGAATATTGTTCCTCGTGCGCATCCGCAACACTGTCGGCAGCGCCACGGCCAACCGGCATGGCAATCTGGATCGGCGAGCTCTCACGCTCCGGGGAGGGAGGTGTCGGGGAGCGAGGAGGCTGCGGTGGTGGAGTAGGAAGAGCCTGCTGGGCATCATGCTCAGGCTCAGACTCGACGGGTCCAGAGGATAGCCCGGGTACGGGAACAGGGCGACTGGCCTGCGGAACAGGTGGAGCAGGAGGAGCGAGTGGCGCGGGCGCCGGTGTGGGCGTGTCCTGAGCGAACTGGTCACGAATAGCACTCACGTGAGGTTGTGGTTTATCCTCTTGTTGGTCATTGGCCTTTGCATCAACAGGCTGTTCAGGATCATATGATTTCTCCTGTGCGGTTTGAACGGGAGCCCAGGACTTGCCCGCATAGGAGCTTCTCCACTCGCTCTGGCCACTAGGTTGGCTTTGAATCGGGGCAGGAGTAGAGGTAGGCTCAGTGGTTCCAGATGACGGAGCGACTCCGCGCTCCTTGGCTTTACGCTCTGCCCAAATTTGAGCGGGTGTCTTGCCTCCCTCATCAGCAAAAGTTCGGCTTGCAGTTCCAATCGGCGCGCTCGTGGTTGGCTTAGGCCCGAGACCAACTGGGAGGGGTGGCTTTGTTCCAGGGAAGGAGGGGCTAGAGCCAAACTTGTTGGCAACCCTTGGCTTGGGTAGGGTGGTCAAACGCTCCGCGGCATGAGAGGGCGCAGGTCGCTCGGGCAACGTTGTTGGCTGTTGGCTGAATGCGGTGCTCGATGGGACGTTGTCACTGGCTTCCGGCTTCTGTGCTCTAGCTCGGATAGCAGCGATGTCGACTTTGCCAATGGGCTCGTAAGAACCCTTGATGATTGCCGGGCGCTCATCTTTCAGCTGACCAGATGCGGCAGCTTGTTTCCGAATTGCAGCAATATCGACTTTACCCACTGGCTGGTAACCACCTCTAACCACATCGCTAGAATCATCCGATGCAGTAGCGGCAGGTTGGCGGCTCGCTGTGGGGTTTGCCTTGAGTTCTTGTAAGTTCACTCTAGTGGGCTGGTAAGCCGATTGTACCTTTTCCAATTGGGTGCGAGTCACGGGAGGGGCATCTGCACCCCATCCATCATCATTCACGCCAGCTCTTGAAGGTGTGGGCAGTACGCGAGCAGCTGGGCTGGGGGTGATGCCCCCAGATCGAGTCGGTGTGAAAGCAGGCTTGCTAGCCACGGCAGGCCGGGGGCTGGGGCCCGGGCTGAGGCCTCGCCTACTGAATACTTGGAGCCAGAGGAATCTGCCACCCGCTGGACGATTCCCTCGGGGGTTAGATCCCCATCTGCTCGGGCTGTGATCTGCACATGGTATCCCTATCCAGCCAAGTCAGTTTCACCACAACAGTTGCATCAGGGGAAGGAAACTCCTCACATGAAGGAACTTGGCAACTGCAGCCAGGTGGCTAGTAAAGTAGCCCTTTGTTCGTTCCGGCACACCTTCTCCACACCAGCCAATGAGAACGTTTTTGGGAAGACCGGTGTTGGAATCCGTCACCTTTACATAGGCGAATTGCACCCGTCCTTCGGAAAATTCCTCGATGAGATCCGCCAATTCACCCTCTGCAGTACGATTGGTTAATATAAGGTGATGGGCTTGGTCGGTAAAAAGGATCACTAACCTCCGGTGCTCTGGACCTTAAGGACACTCTCCTTACCTCCATCTTGCTGGAAGGCACTAACAAGCGGGGTAGAAACCGAGTAGACAGCCCATTGGCCATAGGTCGCAGACCCTCCGTTCCCAGAAGGGGGCGGTGCATTCACCACTGTCTGATAACTTTTTGATATCGAGGGGCCATTGGACGAGAGATTGAGAGAAGCCATGACTTTCCGGCGAATAGGCGGGGAGAAGGAAGCAAAAGCTTGTCAAGTTTCAGATGTGTCCACGTGGGAGGAGGGGCAGCTTTTTTTTTGTTACAATATCTGTATATCATGCAGTGTCAGCAAAAAGCACTCCAGACTGTTGGTGTTGGGGTGGGATATAATCGGGGAGGGGAATAGATAGGAGAAGAGGGAGTTGACGTAGGTGGGCATTTGTAAACACTGACCGGGAAAAAAGGATAGAAGCAACGGGGTTGAATGCTTTCAAGATGAGAATATCGCGACACCAAAGAAAAGGATAAGTACAGAATCAAGAGGAATAGAGAGAAAGGTCCAGGAGAACGATGAAGCCTAAAGGTGGAGAGGAGAGACGGAGGTTAGGGGAAAGGTGTTATAATACGATACTTCGTACGGCCAATACATGCACATGTGTCTATTTACGTGTATTTTTGTGTATGTATTTTACAGCACCGGGGCCTGGACTTTCTTCCCCATTCTTCACCGACAGAGAGGTGGGGAGCTTGAGCTCTCGAAGAGTTTTTTTTTTCTTCTTCTTCTCTCTGGTTTTCTTTGGTTTAGAGTATCCTACTTTCTAATTGTTCTAATTCAATTCTATACTGTCCGAAATCGCATTGTTGACCTTGTGTGGAACCCCAAGTTATGCAATAATCTCATCACAACCCTTTTCAGTTATACAATCCTATTCTTTACTTGGGTACACACAGGATATAGCAAGGGGGCACAGCAGTCATGGGACCTACTCAACCCGATTTCAGTGCCAGTCAGAATGCCAACGCGTCTGCTGATTCGTCCAACAATGAATCGGCCACTTCCCCGGGTCTCGAAGGTCCCGTGGACTCTCCTCTCCATGAAAGCTCTAATGCACTAGATCAGCCCGCAGAGGATATTTTGCCCAGAGACCAACAGCAGAAAACGGCCACCTATGACTATGCCTATGAGAAGTCCATGAGTCACGCCGAGGCAAGACTCTTCTATCAACATCATCAGCTAGCCGCGCGGAACGACACCCTGCCTTCGAGCCCAGTGGCCCCAGCCCGCTCAACATTCGAATCACGCCTTGAAGAATCACCGAGCCTTTCGGATCCGATGAATAGTCAAGGCCAGATCTCTCGCGAGGGATCTATGGTGTTTGAACACGAACCCTCGACACTACGATTGCAAACCGCCAGTGAACCCAATCCCTCTGTGCCACGTTACCTCGAAGACGACCAAGACGAGGCGAACGATTCTGCCCGAAACCAGGCGGTGATTCTAGATGCTGTCCAAGGGCAGGGACCATACTCGGTGGCGGCGGCGAGTCTGCAAAGCGCCGGTGTGGGGATCGGAGGCCCTCAGGTTGCTAGCGGATATGCGTCTAGCAGTGATGCTGTCACGTCTGAGCTGAGTGCTATCTACTGCAAAATCAAGAAACTACTTGATCGGCGATCCCAGTACTTGGCGCTTTCTTTGCAGGGACCCGGAGATGATCCTAAGGACCAACCAGACTGGGAGATTTATCCTCCGCCTCCAGAACCAGCGTGGGATCATGAGAAGGAATATCACCCCGGCAACATCGGTGACCCATCTGACCTTGCAGGAAAGAAGAGGAAAATGGGCCAAGATATTGGGGAGGATTTTGACATGGAAGAATTGATGCCTCTACCCAAAGAATCACCCTGGACGTATAGGCTGGATGGCAACAGTGTATATCAGGTCTTTGATTCTGAAACTGCTGCTGACCAGCAAACACCTATTGTTCAGATTCCCTCGTTGCGCGATTTCTATATGGATCTGGACGCCGTGATCGATGTGTCGACCGACGGACCTGCGAAGAGTTTTGCGTTCAAGCGGCTGTCGTACTTGGAGGGCAAATTCCAACTGTATACGCTGCTCAATGAATACCAGGAGATGGCCGACAGCAAGAAGGTTCCTCACAGGGACTTTTACAACGTGCGTAAAGTGGATACCCACGTTCATCATTCGGCATGCATGAACCAGAAACATCTTCTTCGCTTCATCAAGAGCAAGATGAGAAAGTCCCCGGACGAAGTTGTCCTTTTCCGAGACGGAAAACATCTGACCTTGAGAGAGGTCTTTGAGAGTATTAACCTGACTGCTTATGATTTGAGTATTGATACTTTGGATATGCACGTAAGTCTCTCATCACATCCCTTGTTTCGATTCCGAATCTTTAGATGATGAAGGAAGATGCAGCCTATATACATCAACATTTCCTCTACGCTCACTCTTAAGCTACAGGTTTTACTATTACTGACTCTGACTTCGTAGGCACACACCGACTCTTTCCACCGATTTGACAAATTCAATTTGAAGTATAATCCCGTTGGAGAATCTCGACTGCGTGAAATCTTCCTCAAAACAGACAATTACATCAAAGGTCGCTACCTCGCAGAGATCACCAAGGAAGTAATCTCAGACTTAGAATCTAGCAAATACCAAATGGTGGAATGGCGAATCTCGATCTACGGTCGTTCCCTTCAGGAATGGGATAAGCTTGCGGCCTGGGTAGTGGACAACAAGTTGTTCTCGCCTAATGTTCGCTGGCTCATTCAAGTGCCTCGTCTCTATGATGTGTACAAATCAAGCGGCATGATGGAGAACTATGAACAAGTTATCACCAATGTCTTCCAACCGCTGTTCGAAGTGACCAAAGATCCTTCTAGCCATCCTAAACTCCACGTCTTCCTCCAGCGAGTGGTGGGATTCGACAGTGTGGATGATGAAAGTAAGCCCGAGCGCCGGCTGTACAGAAAGTACCCCATCCCCCGGGAGTGGAACACCAAGCAGAATCCGCCTTACACTTACTGGTTGTATTTCATGTTCGCCAACATCGCTTCCCTCAACAACTGGCGGAAACGCCGAGGATTCAACACGTTCGTTCTACGCCCTCATTGTGGAGAGGCAGGCGACCCGGATCATCTGGCTGTCGGCTTCCTCTGCTGCCACAGCATCAGTCATGGTATCTTGCTGCGCAAGGTACCCTTCCTGCAATATCTTTACTATCTGGATCAGATTGGCATTGCCATGTCACCACTCAGTAACAACGCTTTGTTCCTTACATACGATAAGAACCCCTGCGCGACCTTCTTCAAGCGAGGACTCAATGTTTCTTTGTCTACCGATGATCCATTGCAGTTTGCATTTACAAAGGAGCCTCTCATTGAGGAATACTCAGTTGCAGCGCAGATCTACAAATTCAGCGCAGTCGACATGTGCGAACTCGCCAAACATTCAGTCGACCAAAGTGGATTTGAGCTTTCCCTCAAAGAAAGATGGCTCGGCGCGAATTGTTCCCTGCCTGGAATCGCTGGCAATAATGTTGCAAAGAGCAATGTACCAGATATTCGTGAGGCGTTCCGACATGAAACATTGCTGGGAGAATGGTCCTTGTAAGTTGCCTATCGTGCCTTTGACGTCAAAGAAATGAGACTAACTGTACATCGTCTCATCAGGATCGAGCGATATGGCGACGGCAATGGGACCGGAGAACAGAAGAGCTTGGCTCCAGGTCCACCAGGGGAATCGGTGTCCTCGAATCATGGTAAATCTATCTTAAGGAATTAGGAATTATGCGGCCGACTGACTTTGAAATTCTCAGATCACAATGCACCTAACCTCGAGTCGCAATCTGAGCTAAGTTCAAGTGTAGCTGACACTACTGATGCCTCACTCAGTGAGGCCCATGGTACAAACCAGACAACCACCGCTCCGTCGGCTCCGTCGACATATGTAGCTCGATCACCTCGCCTTGGAACGGGTGAGTTCTCGTCCCCTGGCAGTGGAACAGGAGTTGGGGGATCAGACGGTCTTCCAGAACAGAAGATTTTCCCAGGAATTGTTCATGAGAGGGCTCGAAAGGGGACTATGCAATAGGATTACACGTGAGCGGCTTTACGTGACACATCACAGACTAAGGGGAGAGAGCAAAATATTGGGTTAATTCTAATGCAAATTGGCTCCTCTATCGGTCAAGTTAAAAATTCAAGTGACCGTGACCCGGTAGTAGAGTACCACGGGCATGCTACACATGTAAAATGCCGACCTCTATCAAAAACCCAAGAACGCCTGAAGAAATAGCCACGAATTCAACACGCACCACACGCACCCCACGCCGTTTATGTCAATCAAACACCAATGCACGCCTCTCAACCGTAACATACAAATTATATGTTTCAAGTACGTACTTCAAATAGCCCAGCTGCCTTTTCGTTCTGGCATTCCCCAGCCTTCAGGATTGGGATCTTCTCCAGTCATACCAGGCTCCTGCCTCGCCCATTCCCGGATGTATAGACGGAGCGCTTTCCATCGTGCACAGGCATTCGCAAGATCATCCTTGTCTGGGGCTGCAACATAGCCTTTAACATCAGTTTTCAAGTCGTCCCGACGAAGAGCCTCGACGGGAATACCCGAGATTTTGCTGAGTTCGTAATCATAATAACGCGCAAGACAAGGGTAACCCAGAGACAAGTAATTATAAATTTGAGTCACAAATCCATCATGAAATTCGGACTCGATGACTTTCTGGAGATTAGGACTCGTGGGCTTCCAGGGACTCTGATTTCTGGGCGAGGTTGCGAGATGATTCAGATGTGTATGTGAAGGAGATGGGCTGAGCCCCATGCTAATGCCAGACTCATCGATACGAGGCATGGGGGTCACAATTCCGGGGAATAGACCGTGCCCCTCCCGCTCTTGGCCCTCGTCTTTGCAACAAGTACCCATCCAAAGACCAGAACCCTTTCCGCCGTCCCGAGGAGGCGATGCGTACCATAAGTCACCACAGCCAGCACAAAGATCATGTACACGAGAAATCGCATCGAGGCTAAAGTGGTCACATATCGTTCCCTCGGGTGAGGCGCATCGAGGAAGGACGATGTCCTTGCCAAGCATGGGCGGGCTCTTGCCATTCTCATTGAGTTGTGATGAAGATTTTCGTTTTCCAGATGCAGCCATAGCCCGGATCCTCATTTCAGCCTCCTCCTTGTGGTGGCGCATGTAGTCCAGTTCCCAAGACAAATCCGCCGAAGATTGTCGTCGAGACTTGACATGATCATAATTAGGCATATGACAATCGCCGGAATCTCCACTATCTTCCTCGATGGCGAAATGATCAACAGGCACGTAGACTTGCTCGTTGGGAAAGGCAGCCAACGCTTGCTCCTTCAACTGGATATGTGCGGATTGAGCGGCAAGAGAGAGCAAGAATTCCGAAACCTCCCCATTGGGAGTTGCACGGAGTGGCTTGCTTGTGCATAAATCTCGTGTAACTTTATGGAAAGGCCCGGGCGGGGAAGTGCACGTTGAATGCGATCTGGAGTTGTCCGAATCTTCGCTGCTGTCAGAGGGGATCGATGGAAGATCCGGAACTCGAAACGAGTGTCTGCGAGCTTGATGTCGGCGCAGAAGATTGGAAGAAGAAAACTGAGATTCGGATGGCAGATAAGTGAGGACATGGGTATTTATATCTGACCATGTTGTTGTGTCTGGGGAAATGATTGTATGGGGTGCTGGAGATCCTACGGCGTTATGCCGTTTGGGAAACGGGACAGGTTCGCCCTTTCGAACGGAGCGGGTCTCAGTTTGTATCAATTCGGGTTTGAATCTTCTTGGAGCCGTTGATGTCTGCTCAGACGACGTAGAGTTCCTCTCATCTACCTCAGAAGTCGAATAAGACCGTCTCTTACTAGTCTTGCTTGTTTCAATTGGTTCGGGTAAAAACCTTCTGGTCGGTTGATGTTCACTAGGGTCGTTTGAATGTGTTTCTGGCTTTGATGGAGCGGGTTGATTTGCTCCACTCAAAGCTGGCTGCTGGACGTTGGAGCTTCGTGATACGATCTCGATCGGCTGGGGTAGGAATCTCCGAGGGACCCTTGGTTGTTCATGACTTTGTGCAAGACCAGATTCTTGTGGCTGGTATCGACTATCCGAAGAAGTTGGCTGATCCCCGTGAAGAGTAATCATATCTCGAGCGTTGTCTGTAAGTTGACTCGCCTCTCTTCCATCCTCCGTGGGCATGTTAGGTTTCCCATGTGCTTCTGGTGGATGGCCCATTATCTTATCCTCAGTATCTCAGCTCTGAACCATGCTCGTATTGAATCAAGATGGTTGACAGAGCATAACCATTTTAGGGGGTTCAATTAAGGCACACTGGGTGTGTGTTATCAGTGGGTTTATTGACGGGCATGCGGGGTCGAAAGAGCGGTCTCGATGTGACTAGTAGAGAAACGAAAAGAGGCGTAACGGAATGTAATGTATCAGTTATCATGGATCGATCAAAGAGGCAAAGTAACCTGAATATGTTCAGAATGTACAGTGTATCAGAAATGCATTTTGTAAAAGAAGGGAAGTGCACATGTGAGAAGTGGAAAGTTGTGGTAAATTCCATACAAAACAGGGCACGTGCAAGTAAGTTCTCGGCCGCGGGTACCTTTTATGACATCAGCTCTTCCAGGGTTGGCTGTTACGAGATTACCATACGCGATAAGGGGGGCGATAAGATAAAAGTCATTCGAGAAATGAATGTGCTCTTCGACTTCTTTTCCTACGTCTAGTACAGCAATGGATTCCAAAGACAAGCGGAAATTTGACGAGACTACAGATGATTCTCAACCTGGATCGGTCGCGAAGCAGCGGAAGGTAATCGGACCTTCTCTCCCGCCACCTCAGGAGGCCGACGCGGCGAGTGAAACTAGCAGAGATGATGATGATGATGATGACGACGACGACGATGATTTCGGTCCAAGCCTTCCTCCCTCCGGTCCAGTGGGCTCTGTGCGACAAGAGCCCACGGCTCCTGATATATCTAAATCAGTGGAAAAGGAAAAGGAAAACCAGCGAGATCAATGGATGCTGCAACCTCCTTCCCATTCCGACTGGTCTTCTAAGGTCGACCCTACACAACTACGAAGTCGCAAGTTCAATACAGGCAAATCAGCCACGGCATCTAAGGATCTAGATTCCTCGTGGGTTGAGACTCCAGAGGAGCGAATGAGGCGACTACAGGATGCAGTCATGGGCGTTGCTGCTTCAAAAAAACAGCCCGGGGACTACAAAGGTCCTTCAAACGCAAAGATGATGGAGGATCAAATCAAGAAATACAAGGTAATTATTGGCATATACTTTCCTCGGAAATTTCATACTTTATTCTCTCCGCGTTCTTCATTTTGTTCTAACATACGTCTTGTAGGAGATGACCGGGAAGACCACTCGCCTAGAAACCCAAGCTCAGGCACCGGAAGAAGAGGATGATCCAAGTGCGCGCGCATTTGACCGAGAGAAGGATATGGCAGTTGCTTCGAAGATATCCAGCGCGCAGCGCCGGGAGATGGTCAAGAAGGCAGCAGATTACAACACACGTTTTACAAAGGGCAGCTTCTTATAGCCATATTTCTTGTTTATAGTTTGAATACCCAAGACTTTAGGAAAGATTACAAAAAAGACAGGCCGCTCATGCGGCAGACCATTATTATTACTGAATTATGCATATCTTTCATACGGAGTACGGAGAACTCTGCGATCTAATCTTCGCCCGGTTATCCGGCTGACTCGGAGTGGCCAAAAGTGCGGGTTGTGAAGGGCTGAGTCAACCAATCAACGTCGCTGATATTCACCTTAGTTATCCTCCTCCCTAATTCCCTTAAATTCCACCTCTGGATATTCCGTTGTTCCTACTCATCTGTCGTCTGTCTTTCTCTCAACCATGTCTTTCTCAAATCTGGTCTCCGATATTGCCTTCCGTGATGCTCGTGTGGATGATGGCAGCTCCCAAATCTCCCATGCCCGATCTCAGATGTCTCGTGCGACCGCTCGGTCGTATGCCAGCACCGCAGCCACAAGCATAAGCATTTCTGGCGAAGTCTCTAGCCAGCTACATGCTGGCTACAGCCATCCTCTGACCAGAGCATGGCAGGCCGATAGGCAATTAACAAAGGTCCGCCCTCAATGGTGTTATGAAACCCATAATATGACACACTTAATCGCACTGGCAACTCGTCGCTAATACATTATCTCTGCAGGATATGCTTATCTATCCCTTGTTCGTCACGGACAACCCGGATGAGGAGACATTGATTCCTTCGTTGCCCAATCAACATCGTCGTGGAATCAATCGCCTGGTTCCTTTCCTTGCCCCCCTTGTTAGAAAGGGGCTGCGCTCGGTAATGCTGTTTGGTGTTCCGCTCCACCCGTCCGCCAAAGATGCACTGGGAACCGCCGCAGATGACCCCGATGGTCCTGTGATTAAAGCCATTCGTCTTCTCCGATCTCGTTTCCCTCAGCTTTATATCACAGCCGATGTGTGCCTTTGCGAGTACACATCGCACGGTCACTGTGGTATCCTACGAGAGGATGGAACCCTCGACAATGGGCAATCCGTTGACCGGATTTCCGATGTAGCTGTTGCCTACGCGGCAGCCGGAGCTCACTGCGTCGCTCCATCAGACATGAACGACGGAAGAATCCGGGCGATCAAGCTCAAGTTGATTGAAGCCGGTTTAGCCCACCGTGTACTTTTGATGTCTTACAGTGCCAAATTCAGCGGCTGCTTATATGGACCGTTCCGCGACGCGGCTGGTTCCTGCCCCTCATTCGGAGATCGCCGGTGCTACCAGCTTCCTCCGGGCGGCCGCGGTCTTGCCCGACGTGCGATACAGAGAGACATGGCCGAGGGTGCAGATATTATCATGGTGAAGCCAGCCAGCAGCTACCTTGATATCATCCGGGATGCCAAAGATTTGGCACACGATCTTCCAGTGGCCGCCTACCAGGTCAGTGGTGAATTTGCAATGATTCATGCCGCTGCCAAGGCCGGTGTCTTCAATCTCAAGGACATGGCCTTCGAGAGCACCGAAGGCATATTGAGAGCAGGCGCTGGGATCGTGATTACTTATTTCGTCCCGGAATTCCTCGACTGGCTTTAGTTGTTTATTCAACTCGATTTTAACTGCTACATTTCTCCACTCCAAAAGTGCGATTTTCGGGCCTCACATTTTCCGTGCGATTATCATGACTGCATTTCTACATCTGACATCTATCTATGGTGGGTCTGATGTATTGAACATAAATGCTACTTGAAAACTGGATAGATTCCCCTTACGCGATATGATGTTTTCTTTTCTTTGTGTTAACGATTACCCTTTATTACAATATTATTAATTCCTTCTTTTTCGGTGCAACCGGCCTCGGGATAGTGTAGCAGATTTTTGATTTCAAATCGACATTAAAATATGTAGCAGAATCGAGATTGAATTGAGGTAAACAGGCTGAATAATGCAGAAACATTGTGTATAAACTGCAAGATGACCCCGATTCGCCGCACAGAACGCTAATAACATACAAATTAAAGGGAAACCATTCGTCAGGGACAGTGGATATCGAAATCAAAAACAAGACCAGTAAGAAAGAGACAAAATAAATAAGATCAAACCAGAGGAAGAAACACATGCGAGTCATAATTTTGCTCTCCCACATATAGGCGTGAGTAGACCAGCACCGTAGCGTAAGGTCATTGGACATTTATACAAAAATCAAAAACACGTCACTTCGTTCACATAGCAAAGCTAGGTTTCGACCCCTGAAACATGTAACCTGCAATGTTCGTGTTGACAATCTCTCCCGGGGCGACGTAAACCCCACGAGCAAGACGAACCCCGGGGTAGATGATGCAGCCCGCGCCCACATAGCAATCTTCTTCGATGATGACCTGACGGCCTTGATACCGACTTTGCGAGCCTTTGCGCTCTTGCATGTTGGGATGAGCGGTTGAACTAATTATTTTGACGTTGGGGCCTATCCACGTATGGGCACCGATGCGGATAACACAGTCATCCACAAACAGGCAGTTCTCTGAGATCATGACGTCTTCCCCGATGTGAATATTATAACCATAGTGGCAACTAAACGGAGCTTCGACGACGGCCCCTTGGCCGATGGACCCGGCAGAGCGAGGCGCGTTGCTTCCGGCTGGTGGGTTGACAATGGAAGATGCCGGGGGTACGATGATCTCCTTCAGCAGGCGGTTTTGCTCTTTCACACTGACGCCGGTGAGCGGATTGCAGGCGTTGTTGAATTTCCACAGTGCGCCTCGGCAACGATCCCTTTCCTCCACGAGGTGGACGTCAAAGGGTCGGTAGAGTTTGCCGTTGATCATCTTTTCCTTCTCGGTCTCATCGCTCGGGACGGTACGGCCCGAGAGCTGATGCTCGATGCTTAGTGCCATCCGAGCCTGCGCCTGCGGACTATGGGTGTCCACAGCTGCCGCGGGCAATGTCCGTTGCTCATTTTGGAACAAGGGCATATTGGATTTAGGATGAGATGGATGACTGAGGTCTCGAAGTGAAGACATGACCGGATAGTCAGGTTTGGGACGTCCCTCCCGCGATAGCTCATGGATGGGTGGGACTTCCCGGTAATCGACGACTTTTGCTATGGATTCGGATGGATAAGCGGGGTGACCGGCATTGGACCCGGACCCCGGGCCGGCGCCTGGCCAAGCTTGTTTTGACCACGCATGGTTGGATGGTGTATGCGTTGGACTGGTGTTGTATTGTTGAACAGGGCGGTCATTATCCTCCACCACTAGGGGCCTGATTTTGGTCGCGTCGACATGTTCCACTAAGTTGGGTTGTCGCTCTTGCTGTCGGGGCACTTCTTGCATATACAAGCCATTGATATCTGAATAGCCTTCTTTGGATTGCAAAGGGATCGGGGTTTTTGTACTAGACGGCTTTTGCCAGGTGCTTCGGGATGAATACCCTTCACACAGGAAGCCTCCCCGAAGACAGTTGTTGCCTACAATGCATCATTAATGTCGCTCCTTCGGTAGAATTTGGACAGGGAATAATTTGTACAGAAAAGAACGTGGGAATTAGAGCCATTAGGAGTTGACTTACATGCCGGATGTTGCTCGTCGCATTTCTTTTTTCTGCGACGGCAGGTCATACAGCCCGTCTTCGTTCGGTTACTAAATACCCGCTTCCTCTTTGGAGCCACCTGCATTGCCCCATGTCGATCTGGTGCATAACTAGGAGAGGATGGCTGTTGAGCGCCCGGGGTCGAGCGATTTGTCATGGATCTCTCCTGACCTGTCTCGCGTTGAAGAGCGTCTGCTAGGTGGGCATCCGATGCATCCATTTGTTGGGCCCGTTGGGCCTGGGTGATCAGCTGAGAATCATATTCTGACCAAGGACTATTGGCGGAGGTCTGTCCCGCATCATTGCCCTCAGACCGGTGAGATGGGGTTGCAGAGTGATTGCCACGCTCCATCTCCGAGACCGATCCTGGCACGCTGCCATTCGGATTGGTTTGGTTGCTCTCGGCAGGACGGTTCACCGGACTCCTGGAGGCGTTCACGGAATCTCGTCCTCGGGACTCTGATCTCTTTCTCTTATTCTTGTTGTGAGAGCCACTGGGGGAAGATCTTTGTGACCACTTCTCTTGGTCATTGGCAGGATCATCCCGGTCATCGCGGTGACTAGGATCTGAGTTGGTCTTTTCCTGGGCCGGCGCACGTTCTCCATTGGGGATGGAACTGGGAGGTGGTCCATTCCCATTTCCATTTCCATTCGCATTCGCATTCGCATTGACAGGAGCCACCGTTTCTCTGCCATTAACCGCAGTAAATCGGGATGGGCTGTGCTCCGTCCCCGTTTCGGCCCCAGAGTCGTGACTACCAGTCATGACGGATGCAGCAAGAGCCGTCATTGTATAAGCCAAGAACCAGAAAGGAGAAACCCAATACCACGAAGAACAGGGCTGAGGTTACACCGAGAGGTGTAAGAAACTATTCAAGTAAAGGGCGGATATAGGCAAGAGTTGTAGCTCAATTGCCAAGCAATCGCCCCCAAATATAAGGGATAGTCTCAACACGCAGAGACCCGAAGCTTTCAAGGTTCCGACAATACTTCCAATATCTTAATCAACAGCTCTGTGTTGGGGTTGTTTGCGCGGAATTGCAAGTTAAGTCACCCGCGGGTGGGGCGAGGAGATCGGGAGATTATCAGAGATAGTATACAAGATGGGTTGAAAAAAAGAGCATTCAACCAAGTGGCTTTTTTTAATAGAAAGAAAGATAAAAGAAAGGATATCAATGAGAAAGAAGTAGCCAAGGGCTCAAATATATAGAGTAGACAGAGAGAGAGAGATAGTAGAGAGAGAGAAAGCCAAAGGTGAAGGAAGAGACGGAAAATGGGAGAGACGAGGGAGGGGGGGGGGGAAAGAGACTAATAAAAGAGAATGGGGAAACACCGAGCTAGGACCCTCTCACTCTCTCACTCTCTCTCTCTCTCTGACAAGAAAAGTACAAATAAATAATAAATAATAAAAAAGAGTAATCTCCAATAACTTGACAGCAAAAAAGAGGGAAAGGGGAAGTTGGCGCGCGATCGGCAATGACGGCGTCACACGCAGCACCAATCGGAGAAGCGATCAGCCGTGTCCTAGTGAGGCGCGGGTCTGAGACATGGCCCATCCGCTTTGGACTCTTTTCTGCGCGCGTTCCCAGTCTCTTCCCCTCTCCGATTTCTTTTTTGCCCACATTCGCCATTGCCGCCCGTGTACGCGGTGTCTCGCGTATAAGGGCGGTTATGCGCTTAGGGAGACGTCGACTTTTGGTGCCTTTCTTGGGATGGATTTAATGACACCGTGGTATTTAATTTTCGCCTTGGAATAATATTCTGTTCCTTCCCCCTAATTCTTCCCAACACCCGAGTTTTCAAGGACCTGGCGCCCATCTCGGGAATTATTGATGACTGCAGCGTGCCGCGGCGCTAGGACCAAATCACTAGAGGAGTCGGCTGAGCACGGATACCTCATGGGCGCTTTGAGTGAGTTTACTTTTCTTTGTTTTAATCCCAACTTCATATTCTGGACGGCTTACGGAGTATACTTTCATGTATTATTATATCGATTCTCAGCATACGGAGTATATGGGATATGGTCTATAGATATTATACATTAGGTGTGTATAAAATTGTTGGCACCTGATTCAGCCCAACTCTCAGAATCCCATCACTATCGCTATCACTTTTCGCATAATAGCACCTGTCATAAATATAAAAAATAAAAAATATCTAATGTGATATCAGTGCAGTGTACAGTCGTTGGCTGGTGATATACTAGGTAAATGATCCCTGGGCGGTATCCCCGGGCGGTGGGGGATCGCATGCTGACTAAGATCTCAACAGAGAGATCAAGTTCAAACATCCAACGCGCTCTCACCGCCAGAGTCTACGATAGCTTCCTTTTTTGACCCCCAATTTTCCTGCCTGTTTTTTTTACTGCCTTCAGAGTCTGGTAAGTCTTGACCTGGATTCACCTCCTCTAGTCCCCCGTCCAATCATTTCTCATCCTGACATCGTGCTGATCCCCCAACCCCTCCAAAGGATCTCTACCCCACCGAACACACTTGCTTCTTATTCCCCTCTATCATTTGATACTGCCCTGCAGCCGCCCTGGCAATACCATAACCTGTCCAGGCGGTTCCCATCATCCTCCCCTCTTGACTCTCGTGTCTCAAACCCTATTCCGTCATCAGAGGCGATATCGCCAGTCTGCGCCGAGATGTCGATTTCGGTACAAGAGCTGGACAACACGGTCCGAGCTTTGTTTGAAGGCAAAGGTGCGGTGGTAAGTTGAACCTGTCTGCTCTACACAGCTTGGGTCGCAGAATTCATGGATTCTGTGTATCCTCAGCGAAGCTCTGGGGACAACAGCACTGACACTGAGAACCGTCTAGCAAAACCAAGCACAGCAGACTTTGACAGAAGTAAGCGCATAGCCCCTCCACAACGTCATATGAATTGAACACTAATGATCCCTGGGCTATTAGTTCAAGCAAAATCCCGATGCCTGGGTCACCGTGGGCAATATCCTCCAAGAGGCTTCATACCTTCAAACCAAATGTGTGTCTTGAGTCTTTGGCAATCTCCCTTGTGCCTGGAAATGCCTGGGAAACACTTGCTGACCTTCACAGACATTGCCCTCCAAGTCTTAGACAATGTGATTATGACCCGATGGAAGGTCCTACCAAGAGACCAATGTCAGGGTAAGCACTACATTCATTGACCTCGTCGTTTTGCCTCCATACTAAGGACGTTCTTCATAGGTATCCGCAATTTTATTGTGCGATTCATTCTCGAAAACTCCGAATCCGAAGAGAAGATCCAAGCGGAGCGCCCTCTGTTGAACAAGCTCAATCTCGTTCTTGTCTCCATTCTGAAGCAAGAATGGCCGCACAACTGGCCCACCTTCATCAACGAGATTATTTCCTCTTGCCATGCCAGCCTTTCGATCTGTGAAAACAACATGACAATTCTCCGTCTGTTGTCGGAAGAAGTCTTCGATTTCTCGCAAGACCAAATGACCTCTGCCAAGGCACGGAACTTAAAGACCTCTATGACCTCGGAATTTGCATCGATCTTCCAATTGTGCTCCGAGGTTCTCAGCACTGCCAACCAGCCCAGTCTGGTGAAAGCGACCCTCGAAACGCTCCTTCGATTTTTGAACTGGATCCCGTTGGGCTACATTTTCGAAACCCCCATCATCAACACCCTCCTCACCCGATTCCTCGGAGAACCCGAGTTCCGAAATGTGACCTTGAAGTGTCTGACTGAGATTGGTGGCTTGCAAATTGGCGCTCCTTACAACTATGACGAACGATTGGTGCACATGTTCACCGAGACCCTGACCACCGTTTCCAATGTCATTCCTCTGTCCTTGGACCTGAAGCAGACGTATGCCATGAGCAATGGACGAGACCAAGAGTTTGTATCGAACTTGGCCTTGTTCCTCTCGAGCTTTTTCAGTGCTCACCTTGATGTATGCTCCTCCTTTTCTCCAACCATGTTTTTTATTCTGTTTGATGCTAACTTTTTCTTTCTTCTATAGCTTATTGAAAAGTTGCCTAATCAAGATTACCTCACGCACGCACATTTCTATCTGATTCGGGTCAGCCAGATTGACGATCGGGAGGTATTCAAGATTTGCTTGGACTACTGGACAAGACTCGTGCAAGAACTTTACGAAGAGATGCAGCAGCTCCCAATCACCGACATCAACCCGCTGGTCTCTATGAGCGTTAGTGGTTTGGCGAACGGTGGTGCTCCCAATCCTACGACCCTAGCGAACTACCCATTGCGCAAGCACAAGTACGAGACTGTCTTAACAAACCTTCGCACCGTGATGATCGAGAAGATGGTCCGCCCAGAGGAGGTCTTGGTTGTTGAAAACGATGAGGGTGAAATTGTGCGCGAGTTCGTCAAGGAAAGTGATACCATTCAACTCTACAAGACGATACGTGAGTGCTTGGTCTACCTGACCCATCTTGATGTGGTCGATACGGAGACTATCATGGTGGATAAATTGGCTAAGCAAGTTGATGGAACCGAATGGTCGTGGGTGAACTGCAACACGCTGTGCTGGGCTATTGGTTCGATCTCTGGAGCCATGAACGAGGAAACCGAGAAACGTTTCCTGGTTACCGTAATCAAGGATCTCCTGGGCCTCACAGAGCAGAAGCGCGGGAAGGACAACAAAGCTGTGGTGGCGAGTAACATCATGTACATCGTGGGACAATACCCCCGGTTCTTGAAGGCTCACTGGAAGTTCCTGAAGACGGTCGTCAACAAGTTGTTCGAGTTTATGCACGAGACGCACGAAGGTGTCCAGGATATGGCTTGCGACACGTTCATCAAGATCGCCAACAAGTGCAGACGCCATTTTGTGGCGCTCCAACCTGGTGAAAGTGAACCTTTTATCGAAGAAATTGTACGGAACATGAGGAAGATCACCATGGACCTTTCCCCGCAACAGATTCATACCTTCTACGAAGCTTGTGGCTACATGATTTCGGCTCAAGGTCAAAAGGGTCTCCAAGACCGCTTGACCGAGAACTTGATGGCGCTCCCTAACACCGCCTGGGATCAGATTATTGCGGAGGCAAACCAAAACCCGGCGATTCTCCAAGACGCCAACACCATCAAGATTGTCGGAAACATCATGAAGACTAATGTCGCAGCTTGCTCCTCGATTGGGACCTACTTTTATTCTCAAATTGGTCGGATCTATCACGACATGTTGAATATGTACCGTGCTGCCAGTCAGCTGATTAATGATGCTGTTGCAAGTGATGGTAACTAATCCAATTCACGTTGACGGACACCGAATTTCTTACTGACACACAAATAGGAGCTATTGCACCCAAAACCCCCAAGGTCCGAGGACTTCGGACCATCAAGAAAGAAATCTTGAAGCTCATTGACACCTACGTGGACAAGTCAGATGATCTTGAGATGGTCAATGCCAGCATGGTACCGCCGCTCATGGAGGCTGTACTGATCGATTATGCCCGGAACGTCCCCGATGCACGCGAGGCTGAGGTCTTGAATGCCATGACTACGATCATCCACAAACTTCACGTATGTTTTTCTCCCTGCTGATTATTGGTGCCCTTATTTGATGGCCTGCTAACATGTCAATTAGAATCTGATGGAGGATAAGATTCCAGCCATCATGGACAGTGTTTTCAACTGCACTCTTGAGATGATCAACAAGGACTTCCACGAATACCCTGAGCACCGAGTCGAGTTCTTCAAATTGCTTCAAGCTGTCAACCTGTACTGCTTCCAGGCACTTCTAAAGCTCGATGCTGCGCAGTTCAAGTTTGTCATTGATTCATGCATGTGGGCGTCGAAGCATGACAACCGCGAGGTGGAGAACACTGGCCTTACGATGTGTTTGGAGCTGATGAACAACATGGCCGAAACTGACCAGCAAACCTCGAGCATTTTCTTCCGCGAGTTCTACATTCCAATTCTTCAGGATGTCTTCTTTGTCCTCACGGATAGTGACCACAAGGCTGGTAAGTAATGTCCTTTCTCCGGATATGAAGCAAGAAGCTTACAATCCGATTTTTTAGGATTCAAATCCCAGGCCATGCTTTTGTCGCGCATGTTCTACTTTGTGGAATCAGGCAAAATCCAGCAGCCTATCTACTCCCCCGAGCAAGCCCCGCCTGGAACTTCAAACAAAGAATTTTTGCAGGAGCACATCGCAAATCTGCTACACAATGCATTCGGCAATCTCCAAGAGTAAGCTCCCTCGGCGTCGGTTGAAACCATGCCAGAGTATACTAACTTTCTCCACCAGAGCACAAATCAAGCAGTTTGTTATTGGGCTGTTTGCATACACTGATGACCTAAACAAATTCAAGACTCACCTTCGTGATTTCTTGATTTCTCTGAAAGAGTTCTCCGATGACAACGCGGAGCTGTACGCGGAAGAACGAGAACAGGCGGTGCGTGATGCCCAGGTTGCCGAGCGTGACCGAGCTATGAAGGTCGGAGGGCTGTTGAAGCCATCGGAGATGGATCAGGAGGATGAGCTATGACTGGACGAAGAACTGCGTACCGAATTTGTTGTTGCCTCTACTGGTTCCCCTGGGCATGAGCAAGAATCAAGGTTGACCTCTCAGAATGACAGCCTTGACGGCTGGTCCTTCTACGAGCTCTAGCTCATGGGAAGCTATGTGCCGCTACAACATAGGAGGCATTGCTCTGGAAAGATGTGTGTGAATCTATTCTTTTATCTTTTCTTTTTATCCCCCTTGGTTGGCTATCGGGCATGCGACAGACCCCTTCCCTGCCTGAGCGGGTTCTTTGAGGTTGGTGCATCAACACGGAACGGATTTACCCATTTTGTCCTACGTGTTCTCTGCCTATTCAGGCGCGAGCTTGTTTGATAGCTTTTAACGTTAAATGATTAAAAAAAAAATCTCCAATCAAAAGATACAAGAATAATTGGCCGCTTGTGGCCTTGTCATCTCTTTTTGGTAGTTAGAGTTTGTTTAGGTATCTTCCTTCTCTGTTCTATAGCTAGACGATGAAAAAGGCGAAAATAACTGTAAACCGTACAGACATTTCTAGTATAAGCAGGGACATACTGGAACCGTTGCTTCCTACGCGACATATCGTACGTTAATGTGGGGAGATCGGAAGGCGGTGAATCCTTATCAGTTGCATCATCAGAAAAAGTAGCCCCCGGGCCGCTTTCACAGTGATTCTACGATTCTTTGATTCCTTGACTCTCTAAGCCACATCACTTCTATTCTATCCCCATCACAATGTCTCGAACACGCCAGCCAATTGCTTCAAATTCATTCCAAACCACGACAGAGTCCTCAGAAGACTCCTCAACAGCCCACTTCCCCCAACCCTCAGACTACGAGCCGAGGAAGCAACTGACACCAGCGAAGCAACATCATCATCCCGGCGAATCCGATGGAGCGAAGATGTCATAGACAACGAGGGCATGGGCAAAAAGAGCTCAAAGGGTAAGTAAGGATATCCTATATCTATTCCATCTACCCGCAATTACTCCCGAAACCACCAACAATCTAACCGCCACCAGTATGCTGCATCTACCACAAAGCCCGCCCAGTGGGAGAAAGTAGCTCAGAAGAGTCCTCATCCAGCTCATCCGAAAGCGAGAGCGAGAGTGAAGACGACCGTCGCACTGCCAGAGTCAACCGGGCTCGCCGCGCACACCCACACTCCGGAGACCGGGAACCGCACGACGAGCACGAAGGGTGTTGTCCTGAG
Source organism: Penicillium psychrosexuale (assembly GCF_028828465.1). Classification (NCBI taxonomy): domain Eukaryota; kingdom Fungi; phylum Ascomycota; class Eurotiomycetes; order Eurotiales; family Aspergillaceae; genus Penicillium; species Penicillium psychrosexuale. The sequence goes on from NW_026643187.1 coordinate 206,596, forward strand.
GACCACGGCTCAAAACCGAAACGCAGTCGCAGGAAGCCGAGTCCGAATGCATACGAGAAGATGCCTAAGCCGTCGAAGAGCCAGACTCAGAGTCAGAATGAGAACCAGGCGCGGGGTACTTGATCTTTATTTTTTGGGGGGTGGTTTTTTGATTGGCAAGGAAATGCAATGCGAGATAAGGCGGAACTGGGAAATGCCTGGGGATTAATGGTTGGGTTTGGTTTGGGTGCCCGATGCACGGCCAGACGAATCATCTAGGGTTGTATTTCGCCATGTCTATGCGCGGTGTGTATGACATTTGCACGACGCTGGGACGGAGACACCCCATCCGGTCGGTGGCATGCAGGAAAATGTACAATGGCATGATCGAAAAGTCAAGGGAGGACATGCCGAATCCATTTCCGGCGCGCCGCATTGGGCGTGGCGGTTGAATGGTCACTGCAAGAACTACTTGGTCTACTTGAAACAGGTAGAGGGAATTGGGTAGACAAGATAATGAAATTTGTATTAAGAAGATCTGGAACGCAGTGAGGGGGTATCTGAAACATAGCTGCAGCCCGGTCCGGGCTATAATGATTGTACTCCGTACATAGGCAAAGGATAAAGAAATCCTGTTCCGAAACGCTAAAGTGGACTTTATACCATCATGCTTTTTCTCCTTGCAGCAACACGCTGGCCACGTCTGACATCGCTGTCCATTGTAGAACCGTTTGGCCCCGGTCCAAATGAGTCTTCATCTTCTGGAGAGTCGCCGTTTGGGGATTGTGGTTCACCCTGGTCCGTGTCGTATTGTGCCATGTCTGCAGTTGTATTTTTGGGGTTTGACGAGTGACGTCGAGGCTGACGCCTCGAATTCAATGGTTTTTGTGATACTTGGGCCGAGATATCTGCGAGGCTATCCTCAATCTCTTTCTTGAGGCCAGAGCTTGATTTCCCCACATCGGGGTCGTCCTTCGGGGCTGACGACACCTTGCGTTTTCTCCGGGAGACCATTGCTAGCAGCTGTTCTGATGATTCATCCACGGAGAACAGATCTGAGCTCTGTGCCGCAAGAGTGAAATCGGCAGGGAGAGTGCCATGAGACTGGGTGTTGCCGCCCTCTCCGTCCAAACTTTCCCGGCCTGCCTGGAAACTGGAGGATCTTCGCGATCCAAGTGCAACAGCATCGATCATTTCCTTAGTAGGGCGGCGCATCTTGTCCCGTAGGTTAGGCTCTGCATAGCTAACCACAGCACCACGACGTCGGGAAAGCCGAGTCGCAGACTCTTCCTCCGTCTTCATTGTATTCGGATGCGGTGACTGTTCTGGCTGGCGTGAGGCTGGCTCTTCCAGCTGGGGAGGGGCAGGGCGAGCGCGCTTTTCTTTGTTTGAAGAGGCGCTTCTGGACACTCGCGGCTTTTGATTGACGGTGTTACCACTGAGTTTCTCGACATTCTTGGCTTTCTGTGGCGAGTTGTTATTCTCGTCGCCCTTGGTGGGCCTTTGCATAAGCTTAGAGTCCTGGTACGAAGACATGCGGGCCTTCTTTGGAGAGCCTAGATTGGAATTCGCACTCTCTGTTCCAGTTGTTAGCTACACTCATTGTAGAGATGGGAAAGCAGAACATACTTGGTTCGAGGACCCTCCGCATAGATAGGACAGGTGTTTTTGATCCTCTTGTTAGTTTAACATGGCTTTGAGTGGGTGACTGGTCTCGCTGTGTATCTTCGAATGGGGTCATTTGCTTTTTTGGGGTATGGCTGGGCCGGGTGAATTGGAATTCGTCATCGTCGACATTAAGGTTGGAAGTGAATCTGTCATCGTCTTCGGGCACGTATTTGCGCTTCGTTGAAACCGATGTTGTGTGTTGTGTTGTATCGATGGGTGGACTTGGTTGCCGATCTGTTGGCGGGGGGCTAATTTCAGGCGCAACAATCGAACTCGACCTCTTTTTCTTCTTGCGTGTCTCGAGAGTTGGAGGAAATGATGGCTCGGGTTCTTCGGGTATATCGTTGTTTATTTCGGTCCTGAATGTTGATTCTGGTGGTGATGGGCTTGAATTCTCGATGAGTGCATCCCCTTCCTCCGGCATAAAGCTGAATCGAGGCGGGGAGTCTAGAATGCTTTGGTCGTCTTGGAGCAGGCTGTCAAGCTCTTGGGGCCTGAATAAGATGTTAGCAATTTGGAATGGCCGAAAATCTCGAACATTCTTACTCCAGAGTCCGCCGAGGGTAATATTTGTCCTCAACAATGACAGGAAGCCTTCCATCCTCGCCTTCCATGTCTTCTGTCCTAGGCCTCGACTCTGCCGCCTGTTTTGGTCTATCGAACTGTGCGTCGCAGAGCTTGCCCACCTTGCGGGGTAATGAGCCCAAATCTGCGGCCAAATTGCTCAACTCGGCTAGTTTGGCATCTAGCTTGGATTTGATGTCGTATATTCCATTGTGCAACATTTTCCCCGCTTCCAGCCGTTCGGTTTCCTGGGTAAGATTGATGACCTGTTTTCGAAGCGACACATTTTCCGAAATTAGATGCGATACTTCTGACTCTAGGCTGCGAATACGAAGAGATTGCAAGGAATTCACTCTCGCGATCTCCCGATTTTGTCGCACAAATCGTCGCTTCACTAGATAGAAAACAAGGAGGCCATATGTCAACTGCTAGCTCAAATTTTGTAGTATATTAGTAAATTGCACGAACTTACACGCTTCAATGGACTCGGCAGGAGCCGCATAGTCATTCAACCGAGCCATGGCCTAGGCTGGAGAGGGATAGCGACCACCGCGTAATCAGATGGATCAAGAGACAATCCTGGTGTGCAGATGGAATGAACTTGACTTTAATATCGAGTCCACAGAGTACACACCAGGAAATGACGTGTGTCGGGGGGTGAGTCCTGAGTACGGGGATACAAAGAGAGACGAGAAGGTAAACAGCGACGAATGCCAAGCCCTTGTTGATGTTTGTCCGCATTTGGTTTAGCTTGCCCGTTCAGTGTTTGGATGACTCAGCGCCCCTCCCAGCCCGGGGGTCATTTGGGCAGCTTACTTTGTTTGTAGAGTTATCCAACAGCCCTAGAGATACGGACTTTGACAGATCGCGTTCTTCACGCCTCGTACCTGCTTCGTCGTCCCGCTCGCTACAAATCTCCCACAATGGCATACTCCTCACGGCCAAGCTCAATGCTTCCAGGCGCTCCAGGTGGCTCATCTATGCGCCAGCCCGGTGGTTCGCAATCGCAGCAATCTTCGGCACTGTCGGCCCGCATTGCAGCCAAAAAGGCCGAGCTGGAGAACCTGCGAGAGCTACGCGATCTGAGTGGAACCTTGGCGATTCAGATGCAAGCTTTGGATAATAAGATCTCCACGTTGAAAGATGGCACCGAAGGTTGGCCTATCTGTTTCTATTCAAGGGCTGGTCGCTAACTACCTGTTTTAAGCTGTTGCATACGTGCTTTCCAACTGGGATAATGTTCTCAGGGCCATCACTTTGGCTTCGAGTAAGCGCTATTTTCTGACATTGGAATTCCACGACTGGTACTGATTTTATCCTGTAATAGGCAAAGCAGGCGGACTCTACGAACCCGAGTCGGATAGTAAGAATGTGGAAAAACGAAACGATCCTCGCCTGCCATCCACGCTGGTTCGCATTCCAGCCGAGCCACGTGATAAGACTGGCGAGTGAATCAGTCCCTTCGACTTCAGCCACCCGGCTGAAGCACCCTGGATGATATCATCTTTTGCGGCACACCCGGATTATTTGTGGCTGAAAGTTTGATAGGTACCCCGTGGGTTCGAGATATTCCCCGGTTATCTTCGTCCTCATGTGTATCAGGCTACGTAGTACGGCGGACAGAATCGGCGATTGCCTTTGAGAATGCACTCGGACCTACATGGCTCCTGTCAATGGCCAATGAGCGGCCTTGCCCTCGAAAAAAACACTATCAGAAGAGGCGAGTTCGTCGAGGTCCAATCATGGGACTTCTCGTCATCTGTCGCAGAAAGCGCGATTTAACTGAGAATCCACGAGAATCCGTTTCTCGCGTGACCAGCTATGCAGAGTTTGGCGCATGCAATAAAGATTGTTATCTCGAAATGGCAGACAAATCAGAAGACAGGGATTAAGGGGATCATTTATTTTTTCCCCCTCAGTTTTAGTTCCTTTTGAAACTTCTGCACTACTGCAAAGATCATCATTGGTACCGGAATAGATGCACAGCAGGGAAGATGAATGGACGATGATGTGATTGGCGGGTATAGGGTACCCTGCGTACTATACAAGGGGATAGTTACAAGTTAATAGAGTCTAAGTTTTTCTTCCGGCATCATGAGACGGGACGCAGAGCTAATGGCGCTATGATGCCGATCCGCAGAGAAGTCTTATTACCAGTTCGAGGTTCCTGCAGATTTTAGGGGCAAAAAGGGCGAACAGACTCTTTAGCGTGTGTTTAGTGTCTATCTAGTGGCTAGTTAGGGGCCTACACAGGTACGTCTCCGGAGTGGTTATCACGTATTTCAGGCCATTGGTACCTGGGGGGGGTACTTAGGGCAGAAGTACCTACTTCTCGGTTGATTGAGAGATAGCTGATAGAAGTATATAACGTTATAGGAAGTGCGATACTTGGATATCAAGTACCTCCATCCGTATCCTGCGTATTATCTTCCAATGTTCTTTTCCCTAAGCGCCCCAAGCACGAGTAAATTCCAAGCCCCCTCTTTTCCCTTAGCACAACGTGCCCTTCGGATTCGACATGCGCGATTATCTCTCCCCGCAATAGCCGTGTGGCTTTTGTACTTTGGACGCTGCATGTATTTATATCGATTTGTCTTTCCTCATTCCATTGCGTGGTATGGCATGATCGCTGTGTGACACTTCAACAATGTCAAGTTTGATGAGGTGATCTTTAGGCTTCTTTACATCTTACCTTTTTGACTTCCGGACTTTTGAGCTTTGATCTTTCCATTCTCTTCTATATACAATCCTCATTATCCTCACTATCTCTAAATCTAAATCTCTCAATCTTGCAACCTTGCAACCTTCAACCTTCAACACTTCAACGTTACAACATTACATCCAACTTCAATTTCTTGCTTTACCTACCTCAACCCGAGAACATACATATACAACCATGTCCACTGAATGGTCTTTGGACTTCTGCCTTGTCTGTGACCGTCAGACCTTGGGCGCTCCTTACTGCTCCCAAACGTGCCGCCTAGCCGAACTGGATGAGACATCCGATGGAATGTCACGAAGATCGAGCGCATCGTCTACACATTGGTCTGAGATCAACCAGGCCCAAGCTCAAGTCGAGGCCGTCAATGCCCACCCCCTTCGAAAGCTATCTGCCTCCTCCTCTCAAACCTCACTCTCTTCGCTAAAGAGCAACGCTCCCAATTCCCCCAATTCCCCCAATGTGGCCGATCGGCTCCAGGATGAATTGCGTGATTATGCATCTTGCTTCGACCAAGTCCGCGACCTGAAACGGCGCATGACCACCACATAATTTCAATTTCAATTCGAACCCAAATTCAAACTCGAAAACTGTGCTTCTCGAGCCCATCCTCCCACATCTGGTGGTGCCGAGGGTACCCAAATGCATGCAGCCCTCATGCTGCTTTTCTGCTTTCTGCTTTCTGCTTCTGATCATTTGCATACACGGAAAAGAGGCGTCATTGTTTGAAAATATACATTATTGCGCTGTCTATGTTTACGGTTGTTCTTTCTGTTTTTGTGGATCAGCCTTCCCACTTGGTCTTTCTCACGAACCTATACCCCCCCAATTGTTATATATATCATGATCATCGGAAGGAGTTGAATCCAGGCTCAGGTGCCTCACCTAATTAGTTATCTACCAGACTGCCTATAATCAAATTGGAATTATGGTTGATATTTTAAAGAAAAAACATCTTGATGTCCTCAGTAGATCTCTACCAAAGCCCAATTCGTATCCCCCATTGGGTATGTTAAGTGTGTCATGTCAATTTCCCACGTCAGTCAATGTGGGGACCCTGAGGAATGTACCCGATGTTAACCGTCCAACCGGGGAATGCTGGATATATCAATTTAGAACCACGACTCCTCCATCGACAACACAGCGAATCTGTATGGAGCCAGCAATTCGAGATGCAAGCGCAAGCACAAGCTCTAGCCCAGGACCGCCATATACCCTTTGAACATCACACGGCCGGATTCGGCTCTGTGCAGAAGCCAAATGCCTTCCCGCCCAACTCGATAGATACATTCACTGCGCAAGAGCCTTCGACAGCGCCTTTTCATTCTTCGGCACAAATCGAACCTTGTACTTTTGAGGAATAGCCACCAAACTAGTCGGATCCGAGTTACCCCGAAGAGGATGACAGTCTGTTTTATCATGAGATTCCAGACGGAAGCTGTTCAAGGTCCGGATGAAGACGAGGTAGAGCTCGCGATTGGCTAGGAGCGAACCGGCGCACATTCGATAGCCCATACCGTACGTAAAAAGAGGTGCGTCGGGCTGCTCGAGCCAGCGCTCGGGACGGAACTCATCCGGGTCAGTCCACACGTCGGGGTCTATGAAGGATTAGATGTGTTGGATCTATTGCCAGATGGATATCAAGTTCGACTCACCCATGTTGCATGCCCAGGCATTCAAGAAGAACACCGTGCCCTTGGGAATGGTGATTCCCTTGTAGGTGATATCCTTGATTGAGGTGCGAGGAAGTGCTAATCGCAGCACAGTGAAGAATCTAAGGTATATGGTTAGTTCAAGGACCATTCATAGCTCATGGCAGCGATACAACCGGGGACATACCGAAGGCATTCCTTGACCAGAGCTGCAATATACGCACACTTCTGATCATCATCAGGAGAACACATGGGATCATCCTCGCCATACATCTCCTGGATTGCCCTAGCCGCCCGATCCTGGATATCAGGACGCTGAGCCAGCAATCCCAGACTCCACGCAACCAAAGTGGTGACGGTATCAAGACCACCCGAAAGCATCGTCAAGCTAATCGACGTCAACTCCTCACTATTCAGCTTCGCCTCTTTATCCAGAATAACATTGGCCTGGATACAAGGCTTATGCGTTCCCTTTGCCATGCGCTCATCCAAGTCACTATTCAGCGCGCCGAGGTACTTATCACGACGGATTCTCATCTCGGCGGCTTTCTTCGAATTGGAACTAAAGGGGTTCAACCGCAGAAGCGGGACATAATCCTGCAGGTTTCCGGTGGTGCTTCGGAATCGACTGATTTCTTCTTCCACCTCGGTGATCTCATCGAACAAGTCCTCTTCCTGCGAGGCGATGCGCACGCCCCAGTTCAGAGTCAACGCCAAACTCAAGCTCAGACGCTGGATCATGGGCATCGGGTCGACGGGTGTCTTCCCGTGGTTTCCGTATCGGTACAGCTCTTCCACGAAGGACTTTGACTCGACGTCCAGGTGTGTCACGTACGTGTCGACAGAGGGGCGGTTGAGAGCAGACGCAGCGCCCTTTCTACGTCTCTTCAGGGACTCGCTATAGGGCGAGGTACCGATGGTCGTTCCGGCAGTATTGGAAACAATCTAGTTAAGTGTGATCAGTTTCAGTTTCAGTTACAAAAGGCACACAACTCCAATAATCACCTTATGGAAAGTATAAGTCTCAGGCCTAGAGCTCAAAGCCTGTGCATTCTGACCGAAAAGCACCTTTGCCGACGCAGCAGAGTTGACCACGACGACGGGGATGTTCCCCAGCTGGATCTGATAAACGGCGCCGTGCGTTTTCGACCAGAGGCGATACTGCTCCGCGGCATTGGTGCGAATCTGCGCCAGGTTTCCAATCAATGGCAATCCGCGAGGACCTTTCATACCCTTGACGCGGGCGGAATCACGAATGAACTCATTAAGAATGACATAGAGGACGGGGACGAGGAGGACTGCGGCGGCTAGCGAGTGGTACGGATACTCAGTCACGCTGCCTTGTAGCGATGCCAGGACAGCGGCGATGGCCATGGTGCTGGTGCTAGATGGGATAGAATTTGTCTTGGAGGTCTGTAGATATCATGAACATATCGTGAAATGTAAACCTAGGTCGGGGGATATATAAGTAGGGTGTCACAGGCCGAAGCGTCGAGGCTTCCAGTGAATGGAACATTTCCGTGTTGTCAAGGTCGTTCAAGCCGTGATTGTCTCTTGGTGCCTCTTACCCCACATTACCCCGGGTCTTCCAGGTCATGTCCCGCCAGTCTATGCAGACTGTGGCGATGTGCTCAACCGAGGGCATTCCGCACTCCGGAATTCTTCCGCTTGACGGGTTTGAAGGTATATCGTACTGTATTGATCTAAGCGGACCAAGTGTATGGAGTATGTTACCTATAGTTATGTACATTATAGTTAGTATTTGATTGCTTGAGTCTTGTATCATCTGTGGTTTCATATTGTGTTTAGGAGGGTTCACGTCGCTCTTCTATGTTTTGCTTCTTTTATATATAGTATCTCTCAATTTTTGGTCTTTCAAACCTTTGTATTTGTGTTGAATATGACATATATCATAAACTGACTGTGTTTAGGTAGATCGTGGTGTAATGCCCCTATTTGAGATATCCACTAACAACAGAAGGATCTCTTTTCCAAATTAGGTTTGAAGGGGTGCTTTTTTCTAAGAATTAGGGAATCCTTCTGTTAGATTTTGAATAACTAGTACTTATGGTTTTTTATAGTACGGAGTATGATATCACTGTCGCATAAGGGACTAGTGAAGATCATATCCACTCGCGCAAGGACTCCCTTCTCTTTTTTAAACACCTTCTAGAAAGAAGAGCCTCAATTGGTAAAAATGATTTCACAACCGAAGATTCCATGGTGGGGCTACTGCATATCTTGGAAGAAAGACGACATTTTTGACCAAAACCGGAATCCAACCTGCAGGGATTGGCAGTGGGGCCAAGGATAAGAACAAGGATAAAGATATGTATGCACAGGGGGGAATTGAGCAATCCCAGCAAGTGGAGTAGATCCAAACAAGGTGTTCATAACGGGGGGCCCCTGGGCTCCGTGGGCCGGATGGGGCAAGATGGCTGTCTGTGACTGGGTGAATGTCCATGGAGCTCTCAGTCAGGTGGCCACGAAGAGATTGATCAAGGTCCAGACCCATTGAGACAGATCTGCAGTCCCGGGCATCAACGATGAAATGCAGAATCGGCTTCCCGACGCGATTGATATCATATGGATTGTCGTCCTTGGGGGTAGGATTGAGCGCAAGTGGGAAGCTGTCCAGGTGGAATTCGGGAAATTTCTTCGCGTCATGTGTCGTCGAAAACCGGACGGAGTTCCCGAGCCAATTGGTGTGGAAATGAGGAAAGAAGAGGTAGGTATAGCCCAATCCCCACTGTCGCGCTGCTCCAATGGTGAGCTGTCCTGCGGCCATGACGCAGAGCTTTGTTGTACTCGTGACACCCCTGTATTCATAGTGGAAGGTGTAGCGATCGAGTATTCGATACTCTGTACCTTGGAGATTGTCGCAAATCTTGCCTTTCATAGATGTGCTGTTGTTGACAGGTTTATTATATCAAGTTCGTCCAAAAAAAAAAAAAGAGGGAATTCTCATAGCTGTGGTCTTTTTTTCCCGCCCTTCGCCTCTCCCCTTCAGTTCTTCCTCTCCCACTTCTCTTCCTATCCTCCCCCCAATCTTCTCCTCTATTCCTCCGATCTCCCTCTTCCGGCGCTTATTCTTGTAAAGCAAGTATCCCGGATATTTGAACATTTGACCACATTACATCACCGTACATCGGAAAAATCGCAGATAATGGCCGCTCGGCACTCGCGCAAGTTTTTGCGACCTCTCCTCTACACATCGGCGGCCGCCGCCGCAGGAGCAGGTGTTATCTACATTTCTTACCGTCCGCGAAATATTCCGGGCCTCGAAGCCCCTGCCGTTCCTCCGCCAGGTTACTACAAAGGCAAGCTGGTCCCGCCCAGTTTCCCTTCGATCAAGTCTCGCCTCGAACAGATTGAGGACCTCAAGCGCAGTGAGGAGGAGGAGGAATATGATCTGCTTGTCATTGGTGCCGGAGCCACTGGAGCCGGTATCGCATTAGATGCCGCCACACGAGGCCTGAAGGTCGCGGTGGTGGAGAGAGATGATTTCAGTTCGGGTACCAGTAGTAAGAGTACCAAGCTGGTACACGGTGGTGTCCGTTACCTTGAAAAGGCCGTGTGGGAGTTGGACTACAACCAGTGAGATTTTCCTTTGAAAGATTTTGGGGTCGGAATGACCGCATCCCCGCGCATCCCTTCTAACAATCGCATCGCAGATATGCGCTAGTCAAGGAGGCTCTCAGAGAGCGCAAGTACTTCCTAAACACAGCTCCCCATCTGTCATCATGGCTGCCAATCATGGTGCCTGTTCAGAAATGGTGGCAGGCTCCGTATTTCTGGGCCGGCACCAAGGCCTATGACTTCTTGGCTGGTTCCGAGGGCATTGAGACCTCGTACTTCCTCACCAAGAGTAAGGCCATTGATGCGTTCCCCATGCTGAAGCGTGACAACATCATTGGAGCAATGGTGTACTATGGTGAGTAGCCAACACGGACCCCGCAAATGATCTAGGCTAATTCCCGATCAGATGGTGCTCACAACGACTCCCGCATGAACGTCTCCCTCGCTATGACCGCTGCGCTCTACGGTACCACTGTCGTGAACCACTTGGAGGTCACCGGACTGAACAAGGATGCATCCGGCAGGCTGTGCGGTGCGCGCGCCAAGGACATCGTCGCAGAGAAGAACGGCGAGGTCGCCAAGGAGTTCAACATTCGCGCCAAGGGTGTCATCAACGCCACTGGTCCCTTCTCTGATTCCATCCGCAAGATGGATGAGCCCAATGTCAAGGAGATTGTGGCCCCCAGTGCTGGTGTTCACATCATCCTGCCCGGTTACTTCAGCCCCTCAAACATGGGTCTCATTGACCCTTCCACCTCGGATGGACGTGTGATCTTCTTCTTGCCGTGGCAGGGTAACACCATCGCCGGTACCACTGACCAGCCCTGTGAGATTGAGGCTCAGCCCCAGCCCACTGAGAAGGATATCAACTGGATTCTTTCGGAGATTCGTGGCTACATCGCCCCCGATATCACCGTCGACCGAAGCGACGTCCTTGCTGCCTGGTCTGGCATCCGTCCCTTGGTGCGCGATCCCAAGGTGAAGAACTCGGAGGCTCTCGTCCGCAACCACCTGGTGACCGTCTCTCAGTCCGGACTGTTGACTTGCGCCGGTGGTAAGTGGACTACTTACCGCCAGATGGCCGAGGAGGCCGTGGATGAGGCAGTCAAATCGTTCAAGCTCAAGCCCCGCCAGCTCACCAGCCTTCCCGACATCAGTGGTGTCGGAGGCAGTGGTCTGGTTGCTGACGGTGCCGTTCTCGATGGTAGCTGCCAGACCCACCAGGTGCGCCTCATTGGTGCCCACGGTTACTCCAAGACCCTCTTCATCAACCTTATCCAGCACTTCGGTCTCGAGACCGATGTGGCCAAGCACCTCACCGAGTCGTACGGTGATCGCTCATGGCAGGTCGCTGCCTTGTCTTCCCCTACCAGCGAACGTTTCCCCGTGCGCGGCTGCCGTATCTCCCCTATGTACCCCTTCGTTGATGGTGAGATTCGCTACGCCGTTCGTCACGAGTATGCCCAGACTGCCGTCGACGTGATTGCCCGTCGCACTCGTCTGGCTTTCCTGAACGCCGAGGCCGCCCTTGAATCCCTCCCCACCGTGATTGACACAATGGCCGAGGAGTTGAAGTGGACCAACGCCCGTAAGGATCTCGAGTGGAAGGATTCCTTGACTTTCCTTTCATCCATGGGTCTGCCTAAGAGCTTCATGGGCCTGTCGCGTCATGATGTCCAGAATGGCCGTGTTACGCAGGTTGATGATGCCGAGCGTGCGACTTTCTCCCGTAAAGGTATGTTTGTAACAAACAATTCAATGAACCACAGTGCTGACCATTCTAGAACCTCCCGCGGATATGATTGAGAGTGACGTTCGTGCTACTATTGAACCCCCTGCCGCAACACCCGCGCTCAGTTAGACGTGTGGCATATATAGACCGGCTTGTATAAATAGAAGCGTTCCTTTTTTTTGTTCCAATATTGACACTATTTAACCAGGGACTTTGGAAAAAGACCCTCAATCCAAGACCTTAAGATGACGCTTTCCAAAAACACGCGCATTCACATTCGGAAAGTGCCACCCTGAGCTTGCTCGTAGTTTCAATTTCTCCAATTCCCTCATTTCTCTCCATTTCCCTATATCTTGTCCACACTCACACACCATGAATACCAATCAGTCTGATATTGACCTCCAGTCGCTGCGCTCTGTGAAGCGCAAGTTGGACCCAGAGAACGATTCTGTTGTACCAAAGCCAGATTTGGAGGAGTCCGATCCCTTTGGAGACGAAAGCCAATCTGGCGTGAAGTACAAGACCATGGCGTGGTGGTAAGTGTTTCCTTTTCCACAGGCAGGATGAAGCTTATCCTTTCAACAGGCAAGCCGGCATGAGTAAGTCAATGTCTTGCATATTGTCCAGCCTTCTCTAACAAACCGGTCAGTCATGATCGCAGAAACCATCTCGCTTGGTATTCTCGCGCTGCCCAAAGCGCTTGCTGTTCTAGGTCTTGTTCCGTACATTCTCCTCCCCGCTGACTGCAAAGGCCGATGAGCTAACCTGTTTGTTCAGCGGCATCCTAACCATCCTCGGGGTTGGGATCATCTCGACGTATACCGCATATACCATCGGGCGATTCAAATGCCGCCATGTCCAAGTGCACAGTATGGCTGATGCTGGTGATCTTCTGATGGGAAGGGTTGGACGGACTACACTGGATGTGGCCCAGCTCGTCTTTTTTGTGTTGGTCATGGGAAGCCATATCCTCACCTTTTCCATCATGATGAACGTTCTCACCGAACATTCATCCTGCACCATCGTATTTTCGGTTGTCGGTCTACTCGCCTCGTTCATGTTGACCCTTCCACGGCGACTTGAGAGGCTTTCTCACATCTCCTCCGTGAGCTTTGTGAGTATCGTCGGAGCGGTTCTTACTGGTATGATTGGAGTCACCCTTGTCAAACAAGGCCCAGTGGAGGTCCCGGCTTTTTCGCCTCCGCCCAAAGTGCATGATGCCTGCCTTGCTATTGCAAACATCATATTTGCGTACGCAGGACATGTTGCATTCTTTACCCTTTTCTCCGAGCTCAAAGAGCTCAAGGACTTCCCGAAGGCTCTGGCGCTTCTGCAGATGAGTGAAATGGTCTTGTACACAGTGGCTTCTATTGTGATATATGCCTATGTTGGGCCAACTGTCAACTCACCTGCTCTCAATTCTTCAGGACAATTGTTTCGCAAGATCTCCTATGCAATCGCACTACCTACGGTACGTACTTTTTCCCCGTGGGCTTCTTCGGATATGAGCTAATTAATGGACAGATTCTGATCGGGGGTGTGGTGAACGCCCATGTTGCCGTCAAGTTCATTTACGTTCGTGTCTTCCGGGGAACCAACTCGATGCATACCCAGTCATTTAGGGCGCGGGTAGTGTGGACTGTTACATGTGCGGGGCTTTGGATCTTGTCGTGGATCATCGCCGAGGCAATACCGGTTTTCAACGATGTACTAGGGCTTGCGGTGTGTACTACCTGTCCCTGACCCCACCTGCAGCGAGTACTAATCATTCCAACCAGAGTTCCTTATTTGCTAGCTGGTTTTCATTCGGTCTACCTGGGCTATTCTGGCTCTATCTGAACCGAACTTGTTGGTACATGACCTGGCGACAGAGGGCATTCTTTGGCTTCAATCTTTTTCTGGTGTTTCTTGGATTCGTCATTGTAAGTTGAGCTCCACTGTGGTTTGAAGGATCGAGTTAACCTACCCCACCAGTGCATTGTCGGGTTGTACTCGTCTATTCGGTCGATCTTTAACAACCTTCGCGAGGGTGTTGGAGGAGGTAGCTTCTCATGTGCCGACAACTCCCTCTACTGAGGCAGTCTTACAGCCACAAAGAAAATGATTTGGATGGGGGATGGGTAGGCTAGGTTTGGAAATGGGCAATTACACTCGGGTCACAGCATTAACGAAGCACGAAGAACATACGACGCAGAGAACTATCCAGCTACATTGTATAGAATAAATTGAGTTCTCTTGCACAGTTTCACAGATGTAGGCGATATGCAAGTAGCCGAGAGTCTGCGGCTGCTACCCTTCAACGGCTAAGTGGCATGTGCTAGATCTCACAAGGGATCCTTGTCCTCCCGATCGGATCAAAGGCAGTTTCAGGATTTCAGGGAAGACAAATGACATCTTTTATGCAGCGGAGAAAGCATAAGATTAAATTTATTCGTCCAGCTGTCCTTTTCGGAGAATCAGGCCATACCTAAAGTTAGAGATAGTACGGCGGACTCCGTAGTTAGCTGGTTCCTATATTTCCTCGGCCGGGAGATTTACATCACGTGATCGGTTTCAAATCATTTAGGGTTTACGTCACGTTGTTATATAACTCCAACTATACAACTAACAATGTCGTCTTTATCTATTCCGGCCTTGCAGCCCGGATTAGCCGATGAAAAGCCGAGGCTGTGCAGGGGCGTACTCCATCCAGCACACAAAACGAGAGTTAAGGATCAAAATAGGGGGGGGGAGGGGGGCAAATGGGAAATTGCCAGACATCCTACGGAGTATGTATGTGGATAATGCTTCCTGATAGACATTAACAGTACTCCGTACGTGGCCCATAAAAGCTAGTTAGTTAATGAATGACTCGCATATGGTAACCCCCTGGGAGTTAGTGGGCTCGGGGAATTGGCTGCAGCTACTCCGTCCGTACTCCGTTGGAAGGTCCCGAGGTCGCATACCCGTTGGTATGTAACACCATCTCGGACTAGATTGATATGTTAATTATGTTAGTGTTAGTATCGTGTTTCGAGAAGAATAGAGAGAATTAAATAATGCCAACAACGCAAAATAAAAGCAGAAACAAGAATTTAAATCAAAAGTCAAAGAAGCGGGGATATATAGCAAACCCCGTAACCAAAGTAACAATAGCTACTCCGTACTCCGTAAGCTACAGCTGAAATAATATCCACTTCCTGACGTCTGATAAATGATTCTTATTAACTAAATTATATTTTTAGCCCAAGTGCTGCTCCCATATATTGGGTTCCCCTCTTTTTTTGCGTAGAAGCCCGACGTATGTATTGTGTCCCAATCAAGACAGGGATCAGGGCCCCATACTTATTCCCTGTACAGCAAAGGCCCCGAAGGGTGCAGAGGAAAAGTGGAAACAGAACAACGGCAAGGCATACATGCATGCCATCATCACACCATTTCCCCGAGGATTGGGGAAAGAAGGGCGTGACCAGGAAAACCGGTCCTTCGATTTGCTGGATTTGCTGTGTATTGAAATCACATGGATTCGATCCAATGATCTCCCCAAGGCAAATCCCAACTCCATCGTTTGTCTTGCACGCAATGTAGACCAACCGTGTTGATCTCCGTGCAGATGTCGCATGGGAAGGAAATGAAGCGGTATATCCCGGCGGGATCTGATTCTGGTTCTAGCTGTGGGCTCTGGTCGGCTCGAAGCTGGAACTTGCCGTGGTGCACCAGTACTATGCGAGTAGAATGCGACGGAGGAGAGTAACGTGTCTCGTGATGTAGGACATTGGGCACCTTCGAACCCACACCCGCACTCGTCTCGCTGTACCGCGCAAGTTCCAGAGACATCATGCAGAACCTCGGAGAAGGAAATGGAAGACCCTCTTGGCCAGTGCTAGCATCGCGTACCGATGGACCGGCAATTCAAGCGTAGCTAGTTGGCGACGCCATCGTAGTTCGTATTTCCTTGGTAGTTGTTCCAGAAACGAGCCACGGCGCTCTGGGCGACGGGCGAGCCACGGTAGCGTGTGGTAAGGAAGTAATTGAAGAGGGCGAACTCGTCTGGCGTGAGCACATAGCTATCTGGTTGGGCTTGGATGCGATTCCACAGTTCGGTAATGGCAGCCTCCAGGACGGCGGCCGATTGGGCATTCACGGGGCCATCTTCGCATTCGCGAGCGTGTTCTAGAGCCTGTCGAATCTCCGGCCAGTTTCGTGATAGAGGAAGGTTGGCCATATCGTTGGTGAGGGGGGTGTTCAGCTGGTGGTGTGCTGTGTTTGAGGGTCGTTGGTGAGGGAGGTTTTCACGATTGATGTTTTTGTTGGGGGGAAACTTGGGAGAAAAGGGAAGATGTGCGCCGCGAGGGCTCGTCACAAGCGAAAAGGGTTTCAGGCCAAGTAGAATGCGGAAGAGATGAGACTTTGCATAAGACCAAACAAGAAAATCCGAATCTTTTTTCTCAATAATTAAATGGGAACAGGTGTGGAGCAACGGGAGAGGGAGGGGAGGGGGGGAAAAACCGGGCCAGTAGTCCCGAAACCTATATTCATGAGTGTGACATCCGATAGCGAGGTAAATGCAGATGGAATTAGTTGACCTGTAGGCTGTGGGACGAGGTTCAGGAACAGATCGGACTTTACCCCGAAATTGGAGTCCACAGATGAGAAGATAAGTCCAAGGGAAGTCCAACGGTTCTCCTTTCTCCTAGAGACGTGAATGGGACCACACGCCATTGGCGAGACCTGGAAAGACACATAATCCATAAGGCCACAAGGGTGTAGTTTGCATGGGCTCGGGATTGCGCCGCGCTCCCTTGGCGTAACGGTTTTCTCGGGCAATTTTAATGACATGCTCCGGCTAGCATCGAACTAAGCCGTCTAGGACCCAGATGAGACACGGTGGAGACGGGTGGAAACCGTCACGAACGTGAAGGTGATTCGTCGAGGAGTTATAGGGTTCAAGGGTCAGTGTCGCTTCAAGCCGTCGACTGTGGTTGGAGAAAGGGGGGGGGGGGCGTTAATGGCCCCAGAGCAATGTCCGGTGCATCAGTTAAGTGGAACCGGTGCTCCGGTCCTTATGGTCCTTGAGGCTCGTGGGACTTGGATTCTCCGAAGCATTCCAATCATTGCCGAGTTCGATATAAACATTGCGTTAGCGCTGTTCCGTTTCGGATTTTCCACTTACATATGATTTATTCGTTCACATTTTTATCCTGGTGAAAGGGCGGTTGATCTCACCATGCGTGCCATGACGATACGTACTGACTTCCGAGACCTCACACAGTTCTTGTTTTCGGTCACGAGCGCCTTTAACCGTCGAATCTCAGGGGTGATTCGTCCGAAACCCAAACGCTGTGTTTCTAGGAATATCAAAATTGCCGGGTATCCTCTCCGTTGCAGTCCGGGCACGAAATCACATTCTGTATGAGTCCCGATGTCGCATTCAGGTGTCCTTTTTTTATTTTCATTATTTTTATTCCCGCAAATGTCTGTTTACCCCTTTCGACAGAGGCAACGCGTTGCAGACATGACATGAGGCATTTGATGCGTTCTGGCGAGTGCACACGCCATTGTTTTGGTCCAATTGTGTGAATTAGACTCTTCGATGTGATCTCGGTCGTTCGAATATGTCGAGCTTGAAGCAAACATGCATATCGAGGGATGCGATATCCCAAGCCCTAAGAAGCGTAAGCGGGAAGCGTAGGAAGGCTAGGGGTGACCAAAAGACGGCAAATGTTCGAGAGCAAGCATTTGCCGGTCAACGCCAGCAGCCTAGACCGGATAGATTCTTTTCAGAGAAGTCAGAGAGAAGGACAACACAGAACAAAGTGAAGAAAAAGCGGGAGGTGCCTGGAACACGGTCCACATAAAAGCGCAACTCTAAATGTCCCAAGGCCCCGGCTTCCCCCTTCGAGCATCTTCCCTTCCTTCAATCTCACATTCCTGAAGAGCTTGGTTCCTTGCTTTATCTCTGCTCTTTAGGTTGAACCTAGTACTGCCAACTCGCAACCCACTTTAGCAGGCAGCTCTGGCTCTGGAATAGCGGCAATTCATGGGGTAATGCGGCCTAACACGAGAAGAAGCAAGAATGATGTCCGACAGAAAGCATCTGCCATGGTACTTCGAGGGATCAGGGCATTTTCCCGGTCTCGGCCGCATGCCAGTATGATAAGGTCATGGAGGTCGTGAACCCTGCTACAGTGAGCTGCGTCAGACTTTGAAGTTTCAGGAGTTAAATTTTGACTCTGCTAATACCAAGCTCAATAGGACCACCCCAAACAAGACCCACACGGACCTTCAAGTGACAAGAAACGACCTTACCTTAGATAACATTCCAAGGAATTCTCTGCGGAACGTACCAATTGTGCCACATATTGCCTCGAATGCAGATTGGAAGTCTGCGAAGTTCCAAACCTGCATCCGTGATTGAAGAATACTCTCAAATGGTGGCAACATACTTGAGCTAAAATAGCCCGCGCAATGCGGTACTCGGTGAGGATGTGGCACAACTTCTGTTAGCTGTCATTTTGGAAATGGTAGGGTCAGAGCAGGATCCTGATCACGAACCCATCCGGTATGGCCAAGGAGATCTTATGGGCTGTGCGAACCCTAGCGAAATCTCGTCTGATATTTCAGACAGAACTAGCAATGTGAATATTCCGAGCCACTGATACCGTTGCCTTACCGGCCTGATTATTCGTTGATCATTTGAGTCTCTTCCTGAACTGGTGTCTTGGCCTGGAGTAGCTTTCGTTGACCGAGAGAAACTTGGAATGATACGGGCATGGCACATAATGGGATTATTGATCGATTGCACTAATTGATTCTCGAGTGCTGTCATTGACCACAAAAGCTAATATACCAGTAGTATGATTTGTTTTACGTTCAGATGGTCAAGTCCATCGTTGCTTTCGATTGTTGTTACTTGACTCTGCTGATGAACAACCCACGGGGCTCTTTCTTGCGTACCAAGCTCTTCAGGGCTAGTTATATGTCAATTATAAAGTCTCGCACTTTTTGCTTGTTCTACCCCGTCTATCTAGCTATTCTCTTGCATTCTAAAGCTACACACGGGTGCAGGTTCTATACATAAAAACTAGGCAAAGATTGCGAATTCAAATATTCTAGACAATGTCAAAGGCGAGGTTTCACGTAGTCTATAGGATTTGGATAAGGTTCATACTCCATCTTAAAGGAGTTACAAACTGTGCTCAGTCTCTTTCCCTTGCTTTTTATACAAACAATAACTACCCTGTAGTTCCCAGACACAGGTATTTGCATATTCACATAAAAGCCAAGCTTAACCAAATTGACCGGAAAACACGGATAAGAGTTGCCCAGCTTTATTTTTTTGACATCTCGAGGGCGAATAAGGCTTCTAGCCCTGCTGGAGGCCTGGAGCCCTGGAGATCTATACTGCTGACTAAGCTATAGATAAAGATTCCCCCACCAGCGCGCCATTTCAACTTTTGACCTGCGCCGATCACGAATTGTGAGAACCCGATTTGCCCGAACAAGGTCATTTGAAAGAAAAGAAGGATTGGATATCGTCGCCATGGTGTTCTATTTCACATCGAATGTCGTTGAGCCCTCCGCCTTTATTTATGTCGGCAAGGACAAATTCGAGAGTATGTCACCGACTTGGTCAACCTAGGGAATAAACTTCTAACAATGGTGTCAGACGAGGAACTCATAAAATATGGATTGGACAATGATGTCTGGTATGTTCCCCGGTATATATTTGTAGAACTTCGGGGCTGATATTCGCAACAGGGTCAGTCTTTCCCCGTCCGACTTGCGACAACGCCAATCGCCCTAACCCTATACACTTGCAGTTCCACGTCGACAATTTGTCAAGTGCACACGTCTACGTACGCCTTCGAGAAGGCGAAACATGGGACAACATCGCCGCGCCGCTTCTAGAGGACTGCGCCCAGCTCACGAAAGCGAACTCCATTGAAGGTCAGTCCTCGACATGAATCCAAGCATTCGTACCGATGGAGACTGACTTCTGGGAAGGAAACAAGAAGGACAACATTACCATTATCTACACACCATGGTCAAACCTAAAGAAAGACGGGTCAATGGCGGCCGGTCAAGTCACATTCCACAATCACAAGCTGGTCCGCAAGGTCTATGTCAAGCAGCGGGAGAACCCAATTGTCAACCGGTTGAACAAGACCCGAGTTGAGAAGTACCCCGATCTCCGAGCCGAGAAGGAAGAGGACACGAAGAAGAAGCAGCGCGGTGATCGCAAGGCCCGAGATGAACAGCGTGTGAAGGAAAAGAAGAAGCAGCAAGAGTATGAACAGCTCAAGTGGCAGAAAGATCATGCATATGATGATATGTTCACGGAAGAGAACCTGGAGGCCAGCAACAACCAGGACCGTGATGAGGATTTCCTCGACGACTTCATGTGATGGACACCGGTGGAATATGACCTTTTCCTGTGTGTACTTTTCACAGCCAGCGAACTGAAAATTATACCCTCTGCATTCTATACCACGGAGGATAATTGATATGAGTACAACAAAGCAGTCCTCTTATCCCTGTTGCCTCTTTTTATCTACTTCGGTCATATACAATGATATAGCGAGATAGATAAATACTCAAAACCCGACGTCTTACTAATGTCGTAAGCATGCTAGGATTATTTTTCAATGGACATACACCATAGGTGAATTCCCTTGGCATACTATGGGGAACTACGAGGCTCGCAGTGTGCCCCATACGCACTTAAGTACAGAACCATAAAAGATCCAAACATGTCGAGGTAGATACAGGCCAAAAAAACACACCAAATTAAAAGTGAAAATTAAATTAAAAAGACAACCCTAGAGAAGTAGAATAGCCCTAGGGAGGTTGATAGATTAATCATCGAGCCATAGGGCGGAAAGGGCGCTAAGCCGTGTTGACAGCTTACCCTGTAACCTTAGGAATTCACCATCTTCCTCTCCCAAGGCCTTTCCAAACACCACACAGCATGAGCGAGGGAATTCCACCGTCTGCTACACCAAGTAAGGGCATCCATTTTGTGAATTGGAACCCGCTGACCCCGCAAAAGGCGCAAAGTCCAAGAAGAACAAGAAGAAGGCCGCGAAAGCCAAGGCCGACTCCAAGGCCGACGAGCCCCAAGAGGATGCGCCAGCCGATCACAATGACACTGATGTATGTGGTAAACATCCCCCGATTGTCATTGTACCTTTGCTGAGACCCTACAAGAACGAGCACAATGATGCCAACGAGGCCGTACAAGTGCCAGAATCCAACGGCGCCAAGCCCGCCACGATAGACGGCAGCCTGCCTGATCGGTCTGTCAAGAACCAGGAGCCCGTGGCTACTAGCGATGCCCCCCCACGAACCGATAGCCAGTCCGACCCCGCTTCCGATGGCACCGAGCCAAAGGACCGATTCGATGCACTTGTTCGAGATCGCGACTCGTTACGCGCGGAAGTAGCCGATATGCGAAAATCATTGGAACAGATTCAGTCCAAGCACACCGCAGACATGGAAGCCCTGCAGCAGAAATTGGAGGACGCGGAGAGCAAAAAGGAGCAGGCGGAAACGCAGTTCCAGATGCTCTTGGAACGAGTTAACACCATAAAATCGCAATTAGGGGAGAGACTCAAGGAGGATGCTGTGCGTGGCTCAGAACTCACTACTCGGGCTTTTTGGCTAATCTTGCCCTATAGGAGGAATTATCTCTAGCACGATCACAGATCGAAGAGCTCGAAGATGAGAACGACCACTTGAAGGAAGAGCTCGATTCAAAGTCCAACCAACTGTTAGAACTATCGGGCGACTCAGCAGAGAGAGAGAAGGAGCTGTCTACTCTTCGGGACCGGACGAACTTATCCCAGCAGAATTGGTTCAAGGAGAAGGAAGAATTGCTCTCGCAGGAGTCATACCTCCAGTCGGAGTTTGAACAGGCGAAGGAGGCTATGCATAATTGGGAAATCCTTGCCATGGAGGAGCGGTCTATCCGAGAGAACCTCAACGAGAAGGTCGGGGATCTGGAGGAGCAGCTCAGTAGCCTGAGAGATGGTTATGAACGCGCCACCCAGGAACGCGACACCCAACAGTCAACAGTTGACGGCCTTCAGCGGGCTTTGCAGGAAATTCAATTGGCGCGAAAGCAAGAGCTGCGGGAGCTTGTCGAGAGCTCTGATTCTCAACTCGAGGAGCTCAGACGCTCTCTACGGGAAGCACAGAAGCAGGCCACTGACGCTGACAAGGGTCTGCAGAAGGCCCAAGAAGAGATTGAGCGAGTCCGACCATTTGAGAAAGAGGTCAAGGAGAAGAACCTGCTGATTGGCAAGCTACGGCATGAGGCAGTCACGTTGAATGATCATCTGACAAAAGCTCTACGGTTCCTCAAAAAAGGAAAGCCGGAAGATAATGTTGACAGGTATGTCCTTGTTATCTCAAACTACCTCAATTGCACACTGACTTCATACAGACATATTGTCACGAACCATTTCCTGCACTTCCTTGCTTTGGACCGATCTGATCCGAAGAAATTCCAAATATTGCAACTGATCGCTGCCCTATTAGGCTGGAACGACGGTGAGTACTGCTAAATGCAAATAAAAATTTCTCGAGCCGATCTAATTATCAATAGAGCAACGTGAACAGGCAGGTCTTGCTCGCCCAGGGACCTCGAGTATGCCCGGGAAGCTCCGAGTCCCTGGCACTCCCCTCCGCACGCCGAGCACGCCAAACCTAGCGGAGTTCATGGACAACGGTGCCTCTAGTAAAGAGACATTAGCCGAACTATGGTCTAATTTCCTGGAGCAAGAAGCCGAGGTGGGTAATATGAATCCATCGCGACGAGGAAGCCACCAAACCCTGCCTCCCAAATGATCGAGTGCAGAAATGTATGTATAAAGCAGGAAGGCCAAGTACTTGGATATTGATACTTTGATACATTGGTATTTGTCCTTTGATCCTTATGTTTGATACCTCGCATGTATACAACCTATATAATAGCCAGTGCCAAGAAATACAAAGGCCCAGATGAATTTGTTCCGCCTTCCTATTAAATAAACAGGCTAAGCTGTATTTGGACGGAACAAAGCCGTCTTCAGCTAAATAATCGCTTTATTCATTTTTATTTCAGTCCTTATATGCCTCTCTTGTCCTTCCGTGGTTTTTCAGCGTTTTTCAAACCATTAGTACGCGCGACTCACTCTGCATCTACAATGGCCTCCGCTGGTAAGTAGAAATGCACCATGGCAGAACACAACCCCATGCGACGCAGACACAACTGACAGGACCACTTCTATACTAAAGCCTACCGCCCTATTGTGATTTCCGGCCCATCGGGGACCGGAAAGTCGACTCTGCTCAAGCGCTTGTTCGCCGAGTACCCCGATAAGTTTGGATTTTCTATCTCGGGTCGGTGCCAACACAAAGGGAGGGGTTAAACAAATTCGCAAACGGCTTTGCTCACGCGCTCCCTGAATAGAAACCACACGATCCCCGAGACCCGGCGAGCAACATGGCCGTGAATATAACTTCGTCACGAAAGAGGCATTCCTCGACCTAGTGGCCAACAACGGGTTTATCGAACATGGTTGGTGGACACTGCGCACGCTACAAGAAGAGAGTTCGGACGTTAGTTAACGGATAGCGCAGCTCAATTTGGCGGAAACTACTATGGAACATCTGTCCAGGCTGTCAAGAATATCGCCGAGAAGAAGCGCATCTGCATACTCGACATTGAGATGGAAGGAGTCAAACAGGTGAAGCTGACGGACCTCAATGCGGTAGGTGTCCTAGACAATCCGATAATGGGGCTCTACTGATGATCTATAGCGTTTCTTGTTCCTTGCCCCGCCTTCTCTCGAGGTGTTGGAGCAGCGTCTCCGTGGCCGTGGCACTGAGACCGAGGAATCTCTACAGAAAAGACTCACCCAAGCCCAGAACGAGCTTGAGTATGCAAAGCTACCGGAGGCTCACGATAGGATCGTTGTGAATGACGATCTGGAGAAAGCATACGTTGAGCTGCGGGATTGGGTTGTTGACGGTGGTAAGTTCGGTGCTGCGCAATAGTACACTACATTATGCATAGGAAATGTGATTTAGTCGACATGGCCAAAAAGGCGACAGCCCCGTTTGATATCTTTCAATCCAAGAATAGAAGTTTCTCTCGTCAAGTTAAAATTAAGAAAACTAAGTACATGGAAAGCACCAGAGATGGCACGAGCACGGGAGCGCCAATTCTCTTTTTCCCCGGCAATACAAGCTCAATGGTTCTCCCAAGAAGACACAAGATGGGATGTAGGATACGACAAAAACAAAACGCAAAAGAAAGGAAAAATGGGATATCTGCAAGGGCCTGCTGGCGTCAAAAGAGGACAGTAAGTTTTCGAAGAGCGCCGTCGCGCAACGGTCACAGCGCTCACATCAGACATGAAAGATCAGCGTTTAGTATCCGTTCATGCCTGTGCGCTGCGAGTTGCGGCTCAGCTCTCGGTCCGCGGAGGGGCTGATGGGCCGGTTTCCACCGGTGTGGCCACCACCGGCAGCGCTGCTTTCCTTCAGGGCAAGCAGCTGCTTGGCACGGAAGGTCTCGTAGTGGATCTGGCTGGTAGTCTCGACCAGATCCTGAAGGTGGGTGCGGGTCAGGAAGTTGCGCAGGTAGACGAATTCACAGTGGTTCTCGTCTTCGACGTTAATGACACCCCAGCGGTTCTGGCGGCCGCGAACCTGCTTGCCGTTGACAACAATGGTCTTCTCACTGCCAACAACCGAGAAAGGAATGATGTCCTGTAACCAGAGGTCAATATCCAATCAGAACAGCTCTACCTGGGTCGAGCATACCTTGATCTGAGCGTTGATAGCACGCTCCTCATCATCGAGCTCGTCATTATCGTAAGGGTACATCTTCAGGTTGTGGAAGGCGAACTCCTCCTTGATGCGCTCCTTGAAGGCCTGACGCTCTTCGAGGGTGAGGGAGTCGGACTTGGCAATAACGGGAACAACGTTGACGACATCGGAGAGCTTCTTCAGAACAACGATATCGATGGGCTTGAGGCTATGCGGGGTCAATGGGTTAGTCCAAAGGAGCTCCCAGGAAGCTAAGGAATGCGCGGGGTAAGCTCACGCATGGCCGGAGGGCTGGATGAAGAACAAGCAGCAGTGAACACGAGTATCTTGGATGTAACGCTCACGCTGAGCGGTGAGTTCCTTGCGCAGGTATGCCGAGTGTTGATCCTTAATGTACTTGACAATGGGGTCCCAGCTGATCATGATTAGCTTAGACCTAGTAGCTCCATCTTCATGGGGCTTGAATTACCATCGATCGTTGTTGACCTGGTCACCGTAACCAGGTGTGTCGACAATGTTCAAGCGAAGACGCACGCCGTTCTCCTCAATAACTAGTCACCCGTCAGCTATTCCGCATCGATGCCCAACTCCCTGATGATAAACGTACTGTGCGACTCTGTCTTGATCTCGGTGGTGGAGCGAACGGGTTCATTGGGGGTGAGACGGCCCTTGGAGTCAATCAGGTGGGATGCGAAGATAGTGTTGATCAGAGTCGATTTTCCGAGACCAGTCTGGCCTACGCGTGAAAGCATTAGCTGAGGCTTTCATCACCGCGCAGGTATTGCCCAACACATACCGACACACATGACATTGAATTGGAAGCCACGCTTCAACAGCTTGCGCTCGATTTGCGAGGTAATGCTGTCAAAACCGACATGGCTATGGGGGAAAACAGTGGGCTGTTGAGCCGTAGCTGCGGTGGTAGCGGTGGCCATTATGGACGGAGAGATGATATTAAAGCTGAACGAAAGACAGAAATAGAAGCCCCAAAAAGACCCGAAGAGAAGAGAAGTATGTAGTTGAAGCAAGAGCACCCCTTATTATCGTCCTCTTTCCGAACTCAGGGGTGGGCTATTCCTAATCGGGCCTAGCGTCTCTCCACGAGAAAACTACCGTCTTCCCCGATTGCGCTTTTGCTTCAGACCTTGTGATAGCTCGCACCACCAGCTGAGGACGAACCCCGTTTTTTGTTCTTGAAAATACTCTCACCATGGCATTGCGCCTCCTCCCTTTCGCTCCGGCAAACATGTCGCGCTCACTTCTGTCCGAGTACCTCCAATTCCCCCGACTCGCTCGGTTCCTCCCGATCACACCCATCGCGACCAGCGGATTCCTACAACCGGTTTCGATCTCTCTCAATATCCCATCCCTCCTCTCCGATCTTTGGGATTCCGTCCTGCGCGCCGTTCCTAAGAAGAAGACCTCCCACATGAAGAAGCGTCATCGACAAATGGCCGGCAAGGCCCTCAAAGACGTGAAGAGCCTTAATAGATGCCCGGGCTGTGGCCAGATCAAGCGTGCTCATCTTCTGTGCCCGACTTGTGTTAAAGGTAGGGCCGGAACCCAAGCTGGAGGAACATATATTTGACTATTGCGGAAAAGCTGACTAGTCAACAGACATCAAGGAATCGTGGAGGACTCTGGATATGGCATGAGAGCACTGTAAGAAATAAGGGCTTGTTCTTGGGGAATCAGGATCAATATTCCCGGGATCCCAGTTTCAAGTTCACCAAAAGAGATTGTATTTCTAGAATTGGATGTGGATACATGCTGCATGGCAACTGGCGTCTTGGTTTTGCGGGGGAAATGTTTCGATATGACTTTATAACAATCCGACCTAGGTCGGATTTGAACGCTGTGATCTTTTCAATTTACCTCTTTCCATGTAACTCCGGAGCCAAAGGCACTACGGAGTACAATTGTAGATGTTATGGTGACGGCGGCTAGTCCGGGTGGGAATAATTAGACATGTTCATGCTATTACGACTTTACTACTCTATATGTGAACATTTCTGCCTCTACTTGGTTCATACTTGGCTCACTATTAACTTTGTAGCCATGTAGTCGAGACAAGAGGTACTAGATAGATAAATGTAGTCAATAATACCAAGTACAGAGTAAACAGTGACTATTTCAACCCTGATTAGCTCCAAGCTTAATTTTATTACCTGCTATCCAATAACATAATGACACTTAGCTCAGTAGAGTCGTTGTAGCACGGTATATATATATACCTAATTTGCATGTGGTAACCATCATCTTCAACAAGATGCCTCTATCAGCCGTAAAGAGAAAAAAAAAGGCGCCGATAAAGGCGGAACGCGCCTTCGGGCCCCAACGTCATTGCTCCTCCGCAACTAAAGTCTCGACACAGCCGTGAGTGAGTACGGCATCATCAGAATGGTAAGATCAAATCAAAAACCAATGAAATTTATCGCTAAGGGACATTTCAGTCGAAACAATACCTCTCGAGGGGTTCTGCGGACAATGGTGGGCTTCCCGATGCACATATATCCTGGGTGATTTGGCTAATACCTGTTTTACAGCGCACATTATTGATATCTTCTCGCTGGCTATAACAGACAAGCAAATTCTATCAACATCGGGTGCCTCGTCCATCAAAGTGCATTCCACCATCGACGCTGACTTCCCGCTGGTGCAGTCCATTGATGGTGCCCATACCATTGGCTGTCATCACATCGTGACCAATGGGAATGGCTCTCGTGCAATCACCGCTGGGTTTGATGGCGAAATCAAGGTCTGGTCTTGTCAGGATGGGCATTGGGCTGCAGACACCAAGCTGACTGGTAAGAACTGCCCCTCTTTGATAGCCTACAGGGTGCAATACTAATAGAACCACAGCCGACCTCACAAATGCCGATGCCTGGGCCATAGCTATTTCCGAAAATGGCCAATACCTTGCTGGTGTCACGCAGGAGGGGCGCATTAATGTATGGGATTTGGCTGCCGATGGCACTCGGATTCGAGACCATGAGACCAAGGGCAGCTTTGGTACTTGCATCGACTTGGTGAGATTTCAAATGCAGCCAGATACTGGCCCCTGTTAACCTTGACGTCTAGTCCCCCGATGGTCGGTTGATCGCTTCAGGCCACGAAGACGGCGCAGTCTACATCTTCACCACCGAAACAGGCCGCATGCCATTCTCTCTTTCAGGTAAGCGAAGTTGTCTGAGCCGAGCAGAAATACAAGTTCTAATTCGGCCTAGGCTTGGTCAATCCCGTACGAGCTGTGGCTTTCTCGCCTAAAAGCAAGATCCTAGCAGCTGCTGGCGACTCCAAGGTCATTGTGCTGTATGACACTTCCTCTGGTGAACAAATCGCCAATCTCTCAGGGCACTCTGCCTGGATCCTGTCCCTTTCCTGGAGTGACACTGGCGAGTACCTTTTGAGCAGGTCAGTCAATATCCTCTGCGTCTATACGCCGGCAAGCTGACATTTTCAAGTTCATTTGACGGCAAGGTCAAGGTTTGGTCCATGGAGACCAAGACCTGTGTCGCTACACACTCAGAAACAGATAAAGCCGTTTGGAACGCCAAGTGGCTTCCCAAGATCGGCAAGACAGAAGGGTTCGCCACCGCTGGCGCAAACCGCAGCATTGCATTCTACCGCGAGGCTACTGGGTAAAGGAGTGGCTGAATATGGGGTGTTGCAGACATGTCCTTGCAACTGCGTTATGACGATTTCAATGGAACCTAGAAAACCTTACTGAACTATGCATAAAAATCATGAAATTCGTATTGGAACAATGACAGTGACCCAAACGCCCGTGTACTTGTGCTTATTTCATCGCCTCCACAAACAACTTGCGCATCCGCTTCAAGAACGCCCCAAAATCTCGGTCATCGTTCACGAGATCTACGACATGCTCCAAAGCATCCCGGTCAACCTTGGGGCGCGTATGGAAAACCTCATAGTCGCGACTGGCAGTGCCCAATTCAAACCAAGCCTCCGCCTCCCAATCCTTCTCCAATAGATGGCTATAGACAAACTTTAACCGGTCCTCACGCCCGGCGCCTTCAATTCTAATACAAAGGTAATCCTGCCAGAACTCCAACTCCGGGAAATTGAGACGCGATTGCGCATCTAAATACTGTGCGTGAGACTTCTGTGCCTCGATCTTTTGACTTATAGCCTTCTGCGTCTCGGCAATCTGCTGCTTCAGACGGTCGCGTTTGGTAAGGCGGGCATCGCGTTCCACAGTGATAGATGAGATAGCCGCGTGCATTTCAGCCGCTTCGGCTGCTTCCTTTTGAAGGGTTTGTTCATGGGTTTGTGATTTGAGGTTGAGAATTTCGATATCGCGCTGTCGCATGCGCTCGTCCTCTGGCAGGTTTTGTTAGGCACAGTCGTGGGATATGGTGGGAACGGGGGTGTTCAAGTATCAACTCATACCTTCATATTCAGCCATATTAATGTGAAACTGGTTTCGTTCCTCCAAGACTCGTTTGCGACCGCGCTCAATAAATGCGTCGAACTTCACTGTGAATTGTGCCATGGTATTGCGGAGGTCCTCGAACCCAAAGTTGATGCTGGGCAATGAGTCTGCCATTGACGGCGCGTCCGCCGAGGCGAGTGGTGGGCGCATGCCACTTGTTGAGAGTGACGGTTCGAATGAAGAAGCCATAGTATTGAGAATTAGATTGTGAGTGGTGTATGGTGAAGTTTGAGGTTGACGCGGGGACAATGCGAGAGTTGTTTTGGGTTGCGGCGCAACAACTTTGATTCTTATCGATAAGGATCAAAAAACTTTCCGGTACCGTCTCTGCATCCTGACATTATGCGCATATGTATATGACCGGGTGAATTCTGACTGTTGAATCAGTTTCGACATGGTTTCGCCAAGTCCTGAACCTGATGGATGAACATACAAGCAGTGCTCTCCACTATGGGCACGTCGGACGAGCTGTCTATCTTCCTGAGGAGCAGGAATGGACATTCACTCGTTCTTTTGCTAGGCGTAAGTACTTGAGCCTCCTTTTCTTCAAACCTGCTAACATGTTCACAAGCCCCGTTGATCAAGTATACCGGTGTGACCAAGACAAAAATCCCATCGCCTTTCCGCTCAGCCAAGGCTCGACCAATACCCAGAGTACCCGAGAAAGACCCTAGGAGATTGATCACAAGCGCGCATCCTGATTTGGCGGCATCGTGGTCCTCCATTCGAGCTGAACCTTTGTCGAAAGCTATCACGACTGTAGCCGAGAAATATGACCCGGAGGTCTCTGAGCTTTTTGATCTCGGTTATGCGGTGGATCAAAGGCGTCATGACAAGAGGCTGCGCTCAGTTGCAATTGCGGTGGCTGTTACCGGGGAATGTCGTAATATAATCTCATTTCGAACACTGGAAGAGGAGATTTTGGAGTTGACTTCTCCACAGAAGTTAGCATTCCGTGCTCCATCAATCAGTGACCAGGAAATGTCTGAATGGTCCAAGTGTGGTGCGCCGGTACGTCAAGTACACTTTGCACGTCCCTTGGAGGAGAAGCCCATGTTCCTGGCTGCCCGTCTCCCTGCAACGACTACAATATTCCGACCTCTTTACCACTTCGACCCTGTGCCTATGTGCCCTTCGGGGGATAGTATACTGGGATCATCCACCCCCTTGAAAAACTCTCGGCTGGATGCGAATCCAATCGCGGAGGTATCTGTGTCGCAAACAGGTGGCTTCTCACATGCCGATGTGACCTTTAACCCCTGGTATCAGAGACAATTCGCCATTGTAGACACCGGAGGTAAGTGGAGTGTCTGGGAGATCACCGGCAGACAGCGACTCCAGCAGGCCACTTGGGCTGCCGAGCTTGTCAAATCAGGCTCGTTGCCCATGCAGGATTATAAACGCAGACATGGTTGCCCTCGCCTTGATGGCTGGGCATCGATCGAGTGGGTCCATGATGTTGGATCGCTACTTGTCTCCAATCGTCACAACGTCATAATCTATGCCTTCACGGATGACCAGATTCCAGCACGCACGGTTGAGCTGGGAATGACAAAGCCATCTGAGTGGGTTTTAGATGTTCAAAGAAACTCGCGCAAGCCATCACAGTTCTTCGTCCTGACGACAACGAGAGTAATGTGGTTTGATGTCGGAGCCCTACCGGGCGAGCATGATACAAGTCTTTCACTATACCCTCGAGTGTCCTGGAGGCACTTTCGAGACCCCGAAGACACGACCTTGCGACTTAGCGACATAGTCGTATACCAAGGTATGTGCTTGCGCGATTGAACACGGACTTCCAATACTAAGCTATTATCTAGATCTGTATCTCGTTCTGTATTCACAGCTCACCCGGCTAGTACAAGCATTCCCTTGTCCCTTCATATCCGACGAAGAGACTGAGTCCATATCTGTACCCGATCCCCTGGTGCTAGATGCGCCCCTGTTGGCGGATATACCGTCAACTCAACACGACTCTGTCGTGCGATTTTCGAGATTCGTATTTAGAGAAATTGCCCACTCTATTGCACCAGTGGGTAGGAATTTCTACAACGCCGACTTGCCACTCATCAAGCTTTTCTGGATGGATTCCGATCTCGCCGTCCATGAATCTACTTTCGAAGCCCCGCGCGGGAACCCAGACGAGCCGGACTCGTTTCGTGAAAGCAGCATCTTGCGGTTGAGAAAGCGTTATGCTCCGACAATATGCGCTGGACCCACCGATGACTTTGTTGTGGATGATTGGGATGAATCAGCGACAAAGCAAACGGTTGTTCGTCGTTGCAAGCCCCAGATGGGCCGCGTTGATACAAGGTCGGACTTGCAGTGGACCCTGGATTTTTCTGGCGTCTACCAAATAGCGACAGGGAAAATGAAAATGGAAATCCATCCACAAAAGCAGACGAAGAGATTAATGCCCAAACCAAGGACACTTGATGCGTTAATAGGGGACCTCCAAATCGAAATGGAGAATGGATCGGACCGACCTCCAGGCAAGACCATGGTTGAATTGACCGACAAGAAACTTCTGGCCGAGGGTCTTGATGAAAGAGCAGATGATCTGAAACGACTAATCACAGCACTCGTCTCTGAACAACCGAACCCCGACGCGCAATGTCGGTATATGTTTCTACCACTCCCACCACCGAACGGCAGTTATGGCATCCCGGCCAAACTCTCAGGCGAAGCAGATAACGATCTTTTAAATACCTATGATCGAATCGTCGATGATTGGATGTCTACCCTGCCTCGCGCCATCCCCGTGCAGACACGACTCATGAAAGAAAAAGTCATTCGGGGGGTTGCTGTCGAGCTCATCCTTTCACGCCTAGTAAAAATCTCTACCTCATTAGATAGCATCATACTGCCCAAGCCCACAGATCCTGTCGAGGACCAAGCAATTGAGAAGGCAAATGAAAAGGCCGCGACACAGAACAATTACCTGCAATCGAGCTACTTTTCATTATCATCATCGCAGATTCCTGCAAGCCAATCATCAATGGCCAAAAGCCAAGTCTTTGGATCTGAACCGGACGCGATGCCAGTCCAGCAGTCCAAGTACACCGCAGTCCCGGTCTTGAGTGGCCTCTCAGCATTCACCACATTCAAGACCCCACGTCCAGCACCACGGAACGTGACAAGCCTCCTAGCGCACTGGTCGGTAGGTACCAACCCGGAAGACTATTCATGGGAGAGGATGGAAGACGAGGAAATGCGGGAGACGAGGGCACGCACACCCAGGAGCAGACGGAAGAAGCGCCCACAGCCTCGTGACCAATCCCTCCCTGCGACTCCGGTAATCCCTATGATCCGGACATGGGACAGTCAGCCACTCGCACCTCCCCGACTCAACGTCGCCAGTAGTCAGCCCGCGATGGATGATGTGTCGATGACCCAGATGGAGCGGGGAGCTTTTGGAGCCCGACCACTCAAGAAACCGAAACAGAAGAAGAAAAGAGCAGCTGGATTTTAGAAATGGCTTATAGATCAAATAATTCAATAATACATACTCTATACTTCCCGCACTATATGGCCTACTATAGAAGACATTGGCTAACCAATCGCGAATATGGCTCATTCTCAAAGGGATGAATTATGACAAATGCAGATCACCAGGGAGGACGCCGAGGTAGAATAAGAAGTATATAATCTCCTTTTTCTCTCTTTCTATTTCTCTCTCTTTATCTCTTTCTCGGCCATTCCTCCTTTTAGTATATTCACCTGAAACCGAAAGTCCGCTGTTATCCGCCAAGCATCATCTTCCCCTCCTTCAACAACACCCCGCACAAACACAAATCAAATCCCCACCATGTCTGATCACCAGTACAAGTTCAATGTGACCATGACCTGCGGCGGATGCTCCGGCGCCGTGGAACGTGTCCTCAAGAAGCTGGAAGGTAAGCGACGCGCGGCCTGTTTCATCGCTTTTTGATCCTAACACGTTGGTCTTTAGGCGTCAAGACCTTCGACGTTAGCCTCGAGACTCAGACGGTCAATGTCACCACCGAGCCTACTCTTGCCTACGACGATGTGCTGGAGAAGATTAAGAAGACTGGAAAGACTGTGAACAGTGGAGAGGCGGATGGGGAGAGCAAGCAGGTTTAGATTCTCTCAATGCTCACGGTGTTTCCGGTCTTATATATACCCCTTTTCGCATGAGGCCTGGAAGTCAAACTCGCGAGCTTGCCTAAGCTCGTGGTACTCAGGCCCAAGACTAGACTCGGTTGCTAGGCAGTGCTAGGTCGAACATACCAATAGCATGCATTCCAACTTCGGAAGGTTTTAAGGTTGCTCTGGAATTCCTATGACTAAATGACCCATGACGAGAAATGAAATAGATAGAAAACGAGGGAACCGCAGTTCCCGATTCAAATTGGTATTGAGACCCACGAGGAGAGAAATTCTAAGAATATGCGCAAGGGTATCATGAACAACAATGCAATCAATGCAATCAATGCAATAAATGCAACGAATGCAATACAAAGCATCTCAAAACAAAGGGGGGATGTGGTGGTAGATAGGATTAATAATCCACAATCACAAAATGTCTTCCATCAGGGAGGGGATAGGGTGGACGTGGTTCAACTCTTTGAACGTAGACTGGGCGATCCTGCTCCGTAGTTTGGGACGAGGAAGGGTAATTGGAGGATGATCTGTATCTAGGTTAGTGCGGAACTTTTCGAGACATAGGGGAAAGTTGTGTTGTTGAACTGGTTAGTTTCCCAATGAAGGCTTACCGCAAGGAGTTGAACCCGCCGCTGGCTGGTCTTTCATGGGGGGACACGTGAGGCTGGAGCTTTCCTATGATAGAGTCTGAAAAGGTGCGAAGGTGATCATGGGAAGGAGTCACTCGCGGTCCTTTGGGCAATGAGCCACGTTGATCCGACGAAACTTGAGACAAATTCTTTGTGCCAAGGTAGTCAAGGTCTCTAGTCCGGGCGGACTGAGACGGTTCTCCAATGGGCGTGGCCTCTGGTTCGGCGCGCCTGGAGACGTATTCAAATGGAGGGGGCTCACGGTGGTCAACATGCCGGACAAAGTCCTCAGCATAAAGGTTCCTGTCTGGGTGGACGTTCTCTGATAAAGGGCGACCACTATCAATGCGGGTGTGCCGCATGGCCCGCGGCTCTTTCGGAGCACGGTCCGAACGGAAACTACGATCACCATGGTAAGGATGCCATGGTCCGGAATTGGAAACGGCTGGAGCCGCTCGGAAGGTGCGATCCCCTTCCGAGACAACGATACTGGTACTGGAAAGCCCAGCCTGAGCTTTAGGCTCGTATGGTCCGCTGATATGCTGTCGACCCAAGACTGACCTTGTTTCTAGGCCATGCTGTGCGTTGGAATAAGAAAACGAGTTCTGGTTCCTTTCCCGCTGGTATCCTACAACAGGGGGTTGTTCCACTGGCAGATAGTCCCGACGGAAATAAGGTAGCTCCTTGGGTCGGTGGTCTTGGACAAGCTCAAGGCGACGATAGGGGTGTGGCGCGAATCCTTCGGAAACGGGAAGTCCCATAGGCCTTGCACTCCACGGGTCTGGGCGGGACTCGGTTCGAGAACGTTCACGACATGTCAGACGCCTTCTTTTGCTCGCGTGTTCGCTGTCACCTTTCTTTTCGATGGCATCGGGATGATGCCCCATCTCTCCTTGAGAATACCCTGGCGTGACCGATCGGAGGGACATTTTGTTGGTCATATGTACCAAAGGATGCGAAGCGTCAGTCCACCGGCTTTCTATTGGCCGGGGGTTTTCAATTGAGGGCAAGATAGAGTCCTGTGTGTTTGAACCTGGTCTGAGAAGAGGGGTATTGACGGAGTCAGGGTACCGTCCCACTGGGGTCAATTTCTGGCGATTTTCCTTTGGTCCGCTCACAAACACAGGTGCGTTGGTCCTGTCCAACTGAGGAGGCAGTCTTTCTTGTCGGAATATGGGCTCCATCCTGGAGGGAGGAACATCCTGCGAGTGGCTCATGATCCCATTCCTGGGCCCAGAGAGTTCTTCTAGGATTTGTAACTCGGGTGATTCCTGATTAGTTAGTCCAGTTGGCCTGGCGTTCAATTCATAGGTTGAATAATTCTGTTGGGCATCCGAGTGAAGATAGTTCTCCTGGATACCTACATGTCTCTGTCGGTCCATTAGTGGAATAGCGAGCACTGGATGTGCTTGGTTATCATTACTGGCTGAGCCTGGAGCGACTCGCCGATGAACCTCGGCGTGTTGAGGAACTATATCCTGGCGCCTAGCAGCAGGTACTTCCTGAGTAGTAATGCGTTGCTCGGCATATCGAGGGCTTTGCTTTTCAGCGGGGGCACCGGAAAACCTGGGTTCTTCGGTGGCCTGTATACCCTCTCTATACTCCTTGACAGCTCGGGTCCATGCTTTGTACCTGTTAAATCCTCGACGGTTGATGGTATCCGTGGCTGGGGCTCTTGTGACAAATCGGAACCCAGGTGGTGCTTCCTCGGATAGTTCCCGTGGAAGATCCTGACCAAGAGAATTCGTATTGTCCATAGGCTGGCATCGGATCTCATGGGCCCGAGTATCGCTTGCAAGTATTTCCACACTGGTGTCCTGGTGACCTGCTGAAGCAACCGCATCTTCTTCTGATTCACTGTCTTCGTCGTCCGAGATAACGATCACCTCGCGGAAGACATCTTCCAGAACTGTCTGGCCGTTCTCATCGTCTCCTCGCCACTCAATGACTTTTGCTAGAGTTGTGTGTTCCACAACCCCTCTTGCTTCGTGGAAGGAAGTGGTTTTCAAAAGGCGATCGTAGTCAGTGTAGACATGCCGAACGTGAGCAACCACAGCTAGTTGGGCTCTGCGAGCCAAAGGCAATTCGGTGGCAGTCCCAACTTTTTTCTGACCCTTTTTGGATATCAGGTTTTCCATATTCTCATTTCCCAAATCAAGATTGAGTATATACGTACCTTTTGAAAAGCAGTCTTGATAATTTGATTCAAATCCTTCTCTGGCATGTTTGGAAAGAGATCCTTCAAGGCGTCCCGTGCTTCTGTGTTGAGGGTTTGTTGAGAAATTTCAGATTCTCCCCGCATGTTGTTCTCTAGTTTCTGGATGGGGAAGGTACTAGGCACTGTTTTACCGGTGCTTGTGAGGTAGAACCCCAGTTCTGAGCAAACAGCTGCCACCACGGTACTAGGGAAATGATACCCTATCCGATGAACATGCTGCGACAGGTTATGATGGCGATGGTGGGGCGTAGTCTTAAAAATAAGCAGTGTTGATGATTAGCAACCAGATGGGGTTCTCACCGATACTGCGTAGATCTGGAGACCCTCGTCTCGACATCGCTCCTTGCACGTTGTAGTGAGTTGTGGATTTCCCGCAGGAATGAAGGTGTAGCCGCTTGGTGCTTGCGCTTCAAAACAGATCTGTTCCAATTTTTGTCAATCATTTGGTCAAGCCGAAGCAGGGAATATACGTACAACACTCCGAAGCTTCTTCTTTTCTTGGGTGATAGATTCCATAATAACCTTGTGTCTTCTCGCTCTTCTTTGCGTAGCCCGGTCGGGGCCATGCCTGACCGAGCCAGCTCTCCTTATGACGCGGGTCATACTTGCGGTTCAGCTTATCGCAGAACCTTGCGAAGATGAAGATTTCAACACATCATTCACAATATGTATTAGACGTGTGATATGAACAGGTCGATGGTATGTGCCTCGTTGCCTGGATCAGGGTGAATGGCGCGTGGTCAAGTCAAGACAGTCGTGTTATGCACCGCAGTAACGCAAAGAATACGAAGTAAAGGCACCCCGCGCTCAACCGAAACAGAAACAAGGCCCTTAATGCGAGCCTTCTGGGTCAACTTGAGCAAAATCGTAGGGAGCAAAGAGCAAGAAAAAAAAAAAGAGAAAGAATGAGAATATCAAGGAGGAAGGATGGAGAGAGAGGGAGGGAGAGAGCGCAGATAAGATGGCTATTGCGGCCCAAGTCACCTCCTCCTCTCCCGATCGGGCTAGTCCTGCCTGAGGCTTCAGCCTTTCCCCAACTTTGACCGTCTTTTGTCCTTCTCCCCTCCAATGCCAATCCAACATTTGAACTCAACACTTCGGATCTCCGTTGGTTCCATCTGATTCCGTCTGATTGCACATCTGCCGCATATTCCAGATTCGTTGGCTCGTACATGTCCAATAGATCGGCCATGAACGCTTCAATCCAGGCCATGAAGGTGGATCCACGAGCTATGGTCCACGCATACCGTCATCTCTACCGACAGGGGTTGAAAGCGATTCAATATTCGACGCCCGGTCGCCATATGCTTCTAAAGTCCTTGCGAAAATCCTACCGTTCCTCCCCTTCCGAAGAATTTGATCCTGCCAAAATCACCAACACACTCCGCTTTCTCGAACGAGCTACCGAGGTTGCGGGCATGGAACACAAGATTTTGAAGAACCTTTTGCTAGCTAGATATTGGGAGCAAGATCACCTTGTGAGGGAGTCCCGCGTGTGAGTTATCACCAACAGAAGTGGAGAAGAAAGCCGCTGACCTGCCCTCAGTCCACGATCCCTGGGACTCGGCCATGTAGAGAACCAGCTACGGACAAGTGTCTTTGACCATTACAATTTGACACTTGACCGTTTGAATGAGAGTCTAGGGACATGTCTCAGATGATTCGAACCCCGCAGTTCTCGACTTCTCCCTCAGTGCTGATCCGACCCGCTATGCCAGATCGTGCGTCCGTTAGGCCTCAGTGCTTCCCTTGGGTATGAATCCGCACCGACGCGAGGCAGCTCGCCCAAAATGGGATTGCACATACCGGGTATTGCCGTGATCAGAACACCGGTACATATCTCAATCGCATCAGGATTGCGTAGGACACGATGACCCGTCTTGCCTCCAGGTGAGCCTCGTGCGTTGTATTTTACAATCTCATGGCATACAGCACATTATGTCGATGGCAATCTACACGCCTTGGCATTCAATGCAACATCGTATAGCCAATCCTCGTCTCCGGACTTGAGACTCATTGGTAGATACATAGTAGGATCTGCAGGAAGACAGCATTGATGATAAACTACTGGTAGAATACTTTGAGCAAATTCCAACCCAAATGATAGTCTCTACTCCTTCCCAATATTCCTGATTTTCGAGTCCAACCGTCCAACTAAAAAGTGTGCCAATCTCCTGAGGCTCCAGTTCCAGAGCATGTGACGATGATTCAGCACCGGAGGCGGTGCCCGTGGACGTCACATGTCACGATGTCTGCTGTTCCGGCTCCAAGTTTGGGTTTGATTCTGCTTGATTTCAAGCATCTAAAGCGATTTAGTGAGATGCTGGTTTAGAGCCCTTCATGAGTGGTTTCATTTCCTCATTGCTGATCCAAGCTGGAATACTATCCCCCTTACCACCCCAACCGAAAAGTCAACCAAATGACGACGAAGCTAAATTCCACCTGAACGAACCGACAAACCCCTCGTGTGATAGTGAATGCCATAAATTGAGTCCTCTACTGGACCAAGACCACGGACAGAACTCGAATTGCGGAGATGCGGGTGCGGGGTCCCTGCATAGCCCTCCTTTCTTCACAACCCTACCGAAAGAGATGGATGGCCGAAACTCGCAATCGGAGGGCACTCGATCAGTGACCCATAACACACCCGGATCCATCCAAAACATAGATGCGACCGCAGGCGCCTCCATTGATCACATACATGAAATCGACGTCACCGTACAGCCGGACAGTTCGGGGAATTCACAAGTTTCACATCCCAGCGAGGCGCTGAACTCGTCCAATGAGCCACAACATGCTTCAACAATATCCACCAGCGAGCCTCGGCAATCTCTCGACACTGCCTTTGATCCGGAGGGACTGGCACAGTCTTCTCTTCCGGCGGATGATGGGATGGGAGTTCTAAGAAGCAAGATCATTGCAATCAGGGAGTTGGAGCTCACCAATGTTGAAAAGGCGCGCATGGTTCACGGTTTGATGACAGAAGGTTACCACTCATCCCGTGAGCTCCGAAGCACCCCTGGTCTGGGGGTATTCTCAACTCCATCAAGTCCAGCGAGCTTGGGGCTGCCAACAAGTCCGAGGACTCCGCGGGCCTCGGAGATCAATACTTCTAGACCGGGCTCACCATACTCCGAATTAGACTCTCTTTACGAGACCACCTTCAATCTCACAGCTGAAGATCTGCAGCCTACCTTTGTACCTAAGGTAGAAACAGAATCACCAGAACTCGAAACTGGGGACGAAGAGGGTGACACAGAAGAACAAGAAGAGACTAATCTGGGGTGTGTGCATTATCACCGCAATGTGAAACTTGAGTGCCACACTTGCAAAAAATGGTATACCTGCCGCTTCTGTCATGATGAAGTCGAAGATCACTCTCTCGTTCGTCGAGATACCGAAAACATGCTTTGTATGCTATGTGGGCATGCACAGCCCGCAGCGCAGAACTGCAGACGGTGCAGCGAGCAAACTGCGCAGTATTATTGCGAAATTTGCAAACTCTGGGATAACGACAGCAAAAAGAGCATCTACCATTGCAGCGACTGCGGTATATGTCGAATTGGACAGGGACTAGGAAAAGATTTCTTCCATTGCCAGGTAAGGGCTCCGACAGAGGTTAGACGATACTGGTACTAACAACATATAGACGTGCTCTGTTTGTCTTCCTATATGTATTGAGAACACCCATCGCTGCATTGAACGGTCCACCCAGTGTGACTGTCCCATATGTGGCGACTACATGTTCACTTCTCCAGAAACCGTCGTCGTCATGCGATGTGGCCACAGTATACACCACAAGTGTCTCTCAGAGTACTCCAAAAGTTCCTTCCGTTGTCCGCTTTGTAGCAAGACTATCACCAACATGGAATCGACATTCCGAAACCTGGATCGCACCATCGAAAGCCAGCCTATGCCTGACGAGTTCAAGGATACCAAAGGCCTTATTTACTGCAACGATTGCGGTTCGAAGTCGGTTGTCAAGTACCACTGGCTCGGCTTAAGATGTGATTTGTATGTACTCTTCGAAAAAAGACAATCAACACCTGCTGATAGCATCTAGATGTGAGTCGTACAATACGGCCCAAATTCGCATTTTGCACGGAGATATGTCCACTCAACCCGAGGAAGACTTCGGGCAAGACCTGCTTCCTCGGCCTCGATCGTCTTCATACACTGAAAACGATGACCCGATCTCCTCTTCCCTGGCAGCACTAAATGTCAATAGCACATCAGTTTCTCGTTCACGGCTCAGTGCGCCTATGTCTCCTGAACCCGTTAGACGATTTTCATCCTATAACATTACACGAGGCCGTGCTGTCTCGCCCGTCGTCAGCAACTACTTTGGACTGCCGACTGAGCGTGAATCAGAGAAACCTTCATCTATTCCTTTCTTTGGGGGACCATCTCGTGGCGAGAACGAGGATTACGGCGCATTGAATTTCTTGAGCAAGAAGCTTACATACCGATATGGACTGTTTGGAGGTGAGACTAAATCAACCGAAAGCGTATTGGAAACTGAGAATGAAGAAGACGACGCTGAGTCTTCTGACTCGGCTGAATCAGATGGTTCTCATGGTATTGGGGACGACGACGAGGAGGAAGAGGAAGATCAAGATGAAGATCACATTCAGATTTTCGGTCATCAGTGAGGCCGATCCAGATTTTTACACGTGAACCCAGATGGCTGGTCGTCCAAGGAAGTGTGACCCAACAGCTATCCTTGCCCTCTTTAATTTTCTCCGATCAGCCTCTGCGGCGAGCAATAAACACTGTTCAGCCCTTGACCACAATTTACCCGGTCCATGGGTTCGATTTCAGAGGCATGTCTGAACCGGTGCCCATCCCTGACAAGACCGATTCAATATTTCTGTCCTGGGATGATAGCGCCGTCATTTTGTGTACCTTTACACATGTGATGACTACAAAGGTCCACAGCTAAGTAAAGGGCACCTCAACGCAACTCGGGGATTGTTGCTTTTACACACATCAAGCAGCCGGCTTCGCTGCAGCATAGCGTTCACTTCTTTTTCCGGTTTAAAGCACACTGGTATCATGACGCAACGATAGCAATTTTATTGAAACTCTCCATCTTACTTGGCCTGCACTAGATTGTTAGAAATATTATAGTCTTCTACTTCTATGGCGTACTTGACGATGTATATGATATACAAATGTAGTATAGTAACCTAAATACCACGTAGATAGCCATTTTCCTTCTTACAATAAAAGCCAATCGGACCAAAGTGCTATGTACTGCGAGAAGTATAAACCAATAGCCACCTAACATACCAAGCTCCCAAGCTATAAATAGGATTGAGGAAGCCCTGAAGAGGCGATGGATGGTTATCGCGCTTACCT
Organism: Penicillium psychrosexuale; assembly: GCF_028828465.1. Lineage (NCBI taxonomy): Eukaryota > Fungi > Ascomycota > Eurotiomycetes > Eurotiales > Aspergillaceae > Penicillium > Penicillium psychrosexuale. Next base: position 248,076 of record NW_026643187.1, read on the forward strand.
CAGCTTCTGGTTGCAGCCACAAGATTCCATTGACGATCCAGGTTGTATCAGACATGATGTTGCCTGGTTTCATCCTGTCTTGCTTATTGAAACAGCTATTTAGCCATTGAGCCGACTCATCTGACTTCCTTTTCCTAATTTCCCGTCCTGAAACGAGGCACGGATCCCTCCACTCCCCCAGCCGAGTGATGCGCATGTATTTAACTCCTTGATTTCAGCCCATCTAGATTGCTCCTTTCTCTTCTTAAAAGACTGGAAATCGCTCGACAAGGATCCTATAACCTAGCCTACAAGTGAAATTCTTGTGAACAACTCCAACCTCTTCCAATCTCTTATCAGTACTGCCCCGCGGAATCTCCTTCGTCACTTTATCAGCGCCGCGTCGCACCCGCGTCAGCCGTACTATGATCCGTCGCAACTCCGACATCGAGATTCAACTCCCGGACGCTGGTCCAACACCTCTCTCACCCGATTCCGTGAGCGATCTCGATGTGGAAATGTTCTCTGAGGAGCTGACACTTCCCTTGAGTCTCCCACCACACATCGCAGCCCGGTTCGCCCGCAAAAGCAGCAAAGCCCGCCGTTCCTCCACCGCCTCATCTCGGCGAAGCTCGGTGTCATCCTTGCACTCGCATCATTCCAACGGGTCCTCAAATGGCTCGCTAAGTGCGGACCATATTGCTCAGCATCTCCGTCGCACGTCCATTTTGGAGAGCCGAAAGGCACGACTCGCTGATCGTGCATTGCATGCGGAGAAAGTGAGGCTGCGAGCCGCTCTGGCTAAAGCAGCCACACGAAATTTTCAATTCGAAGAGAGGGCGTTAGCCGCCCAGCAGGCCCGCGAGCGTCTGCTCGCCGATATCACCGCTAAGTGCGAAGGTCAGGTCAGACGGGCCAAGAAGAAGGCCGAGGACCAGCGGGAGAAGAAAGCTGCTGAACAAGCTCGCATGCGTCTGGAAATGGCGGAGAAGCTTGCGGAGGCAGAGAAACGGCGGACATTATATCAGAAAACACACCGCCGCCAGCGTACTAGCAGCTTGCCAGTCACCGAGGAGAAAAAGATGTCCCGGGAGGTCACTAAGTCGGTTCAGCAGGATGCGGCTGCGCGGAAAATACAGCGCGTATGGAAAACCCACAACGCGAAGATGGTTATGCAGCAGTTCCAGTCATTGAACCTGTCTGTGGACCGAGTTCGCGACATGACTTTTGAAGAAGTTGGCGCTCTCCTTTCTGACAGCAATTTGCTCGACACTATGACTAAAGTCCTCCGACTCTGTGGTCTACAGGATATGGAAGGTGGGGCCTTGGGTGAGAGGGGTGCAGTACGCACGTTCCTTAGCAGCTATCTCATCGTCACTCACCCGCAAGAGGTTCTGAGCAGCAATGGAGATCAGGAGCAAGATTTGATTGCTAAGGCCCGGGAGCTGCTAGTAGCCTTTCATCAGGTCACGGCGCTGCTATCATCTGGCTGTTGCTCTCCGTCTGTGATCACCGCAGATCTCCAGACCTTGTGTGAATCTCACAACGTGTTTTTCTCTGCTTTCCATGCTTGGAAGTCCCACGACTCTAGCGTACTGATTGAGATCATGGTTGCACAGTTCGTCGAATTGGAATTGATTTGGCAGACAGTCAAGAATGACAAAGCTGGTGGTGCTGCAGAAGACTACAGACTGGGTATCCGACAGAACCAGGTCCTTTTGCTAGCCCGTCTGAAGAGACTTGCAGGACCCGAGCGACACATGGAGCTGATCAGAGATTCATTGAAGAAGGCCAAGCGGGAGAAGAAGAAGGCTGCCTCCAAACAAGCTATCCCCCGGTCTGCTGAGACTGCTCCTCCCACCACGGTTACGCAGAGTGTCACATCGCCTCTTAGCGAGTCATTCAACAACATCGATGCCGCAGTTTTCCAAGAGCTGGATAAGCAGCGGACATCACCCCACGAGAGATTCACCAAAATTCTCACTCCTCTCCCTGAAAATCGGGAGCTGGTGCATGAACTTCTCATTAACAAAGAGTTCAAGATCGAGGAAGCACCATATACCGAACCACGCAGACAGATCATGAAGCAGATGTGCGACACAATGAGACGAGGGGTGGAAGCTGGACACAGTACCAACTGGACTGTCGCCATGGCCACAGTGATCCAAGATCGCTTGCTACGCTCACTTCAACAGGGCAATTCCCTTTATGTGATAATAAGTGAAGTCTTGGATCCAAAACTGGTCCAGGGACAGTGCGAGGCTGGCACATTCTCCTATGGTAATTTCTTCGGCTTCATGAACAACATCTTACCACGCCTATGCGCTCCTTACCGGGATCCTGTGGTCAAGGCATACATTGAGGATACTTCAGGCGATGCTATCGATCGGCTGTCTCGGTTGATGAGCATCATTGACCTGCTATCACTCGACCAGACGAATTTCATGATCCAGCTTGCTGCACCCCAGCTCATCGAAGAAGCTCCGGGTTATGAGCGGCGGGCATTTGACCGAGACGTCACGGACGGGACAGTCAATTTGGGGAGGGTCCGACGGTTTTGGCGCATTCATCGCAACATAATCGTTGATGAGATGAAGAAGCGAGACCCGGAAGGCATCCAGGGTGAACCACGCCCATCACCAACACGAGTCTACGCCCAAGGTCTTGCCGACACCGTTCTAAGCAATGCGCTTGTATCCGAAGATATAATTCCAGAGACTCTGAGTCTCGATCGCCAACGACTCGAACGGCTGCACGCCAGGGCATTCCAAATTGTCGCAACAGCTTCCATCCTGTTGACAGCAAAGAACCTACTCAAGCGAGACGCACGGTCTCAATGGAAACCCGAAGCAGACCGGATTCTGTCTCTGGATTTCAACGAGATCAGCGCAGAGCGTGTACAGTCTATCCTCGAGTCGACGCATCCGATGCCACCCGCTGCGAGCGCCCAGCTCGCAGCTACGATCAAACGAGTCCTCGGACCCGTGGCCACAGCATGTCTCGCAGCCGCACCCCAACTCGCGATAGTAACTTCAGAGACCTCTGCCTCAGACGCATCCGTCTCCTCAACAGACTCGCACGGAACCACGACCTCCGCGACTAGCTTCTCGGATCCAGTGACGAAACTCATTCTCTCCCGCCTTCGTAGCCACGTCCTCTCGCGTCTCAGCGCATCGAGTGCCTCCGAGCGGATACGGGCTACCACCACGGCCAGTCAGAATCTCGCTGGTGCGGGTATGCCGGAATTTGTTAATGAGGTTGGCAAGTTGGTTGAAGAATTAGAGAAGGTCCGTGAGGTGGATTGGCTTTGCCACGGGTCGGTATACGAGGGTTTATACGAAGAAGGTGCTCCAGCACAATGAAGGCGTTTTAGAGGGGCATGTATAATGCAGTCTTATGTTTTTTGTTTTTGTTCTTTTGTTCTTTCATTTGGATTTTGGAGGTTGGGACTTTGGACTTTGGACCGGGCAGACTGGCAGGGTATACGACTAGTTTCTAGAGTTTGTATGGAGTAATGAGACCTTTTGACTTTATATATCCTAGATTATTGAAATGTTAAACATGTGAAATGTCCCATTTGATCTGAAATTTATATACAACCCTCCTATCTAATCAGTAACCCCCACACCATCAAAAATCCAACCTCACCACCGTATCCCTCCATTCCATTTCCCTCCAATCCCTCCAATACCTTCAATTCTCAACTAAAACGCAAACCAACATGTCTCCAAAAGTCACAATAACACACCTATCCGACCTCACCCCCCCCTCCCAAGAACGAATCTGGCTCACAGCCCCGCACCCAACCCTCCCAATAGTCGCAACCTGCAGTTCAGACAAGACCATCCGAGTCTACTCCCTCACAAACTTCACCCTCCTCTCCACAATCACCGGCGGCCACAAGCGCTCCGTCCGCACAGCAGCATGGAAGCCACACATGTCGGGGGAGTCCGTTCTCGCAACGGGCAGTTTCGACGCAACAGTCGGCATCTGGCGGCGGTGGGATAATTACGGGCGGGAAGACGGCGCCGGGATGGGAATGACCAATGACGATACCCAGACCCCGACGGATACCTCTGACGCCGACAGCGCAGACCGCGAAGAAGACGAAGAAGAATGGCGCTTCGCCGTCCTGCTCGACGGCCACGACAGCGAAGTCAAGTCCGTATCATGGTCCGCGTCGGGGATGCTGCTGGCGACGTGCTCGCGCGACAAGTCAATTTGGATCTGGGAGGATCTCGACGACGGCGATAACAACTTCGAGACCGTTGCTGTGATGCAGGAGCACAGCGGCGATGTGAAGTGTGTTTCGTGGCATCCTTCCGAGGAGTGTCTTGCTAGCGGGAGCTACGACGACACTATCCGGCTGTGGCGGGAGGATCTAGATGATTGGGGCCAGGTGGCATGCATCAAGGGACATGGGGGGACAGTTTGGTTTTTGGATTGGGAGGGGGATGATGCAGAGAAATGGAACGGGCCGATTTCCGATTCCAATTCTGAGTCCGAGCTGAGCGCTTTACAAGCTCAGTGGCGTTCTCAGAGGGCGCTTTCCGGCCCGCGCCTCATCTCCTGCTCGGACGACCGCACCGTGCGCGTGTGGCGGCGGCAGCCGAAGGAATCACAGCAGATGGGCGCGTTTTCTTCTGCCACGACGGGCATCCCGAGTATCATTCGGCCTACGGGGACAGACGAGGCTTGGGAGGAGGATGCCGTGCTCCCGCATGCGCATGAACTGCCTGTCTATGCTGTTGCGTGGAGTAAGCGGACCGGACTTGTTGCTTCGACTGGTGCGGATGGGCGGATTGCGATTTATGAAGAGCGATTTGTTACACCGGAGAAGGAGGAAAAGCAGGATGATGCGGATGCTATGGATACTGCGTCTAGTGATGTGCTACGAACGGAGTGGGTGCTTGTTGGTATTCAGGATGGGGCGCATGGGATTTACGAGATTAATCATGTTGCTTGGGCGAAGAGAGCAGATCGGGGTTCTGGGGGCGAGGAGGAGGTGCTTGTCTCGACAGCTGATGATGGGAGTGTCAAGGTTTGGACTGTGACGCGGTAATTGCTTTTTGGAATTGGCATGTGTTGGGTCTAAATAGCTTATAAACAAAAGGCTTGATGTATTTAGAGACCAGAAAAAGGAAGAATATATAATCAACATGTCACTTGAGTAGTATGACCGCAGAGATATCAGAATGAAAATCATATTTAGAATTAAACCGAAGACTCCAGAACACCGTGTGCTTTATACAGATGCCAAAATCATTCCCCTCTTCCTGAAAACCTTTCAAAAAATCACTTGTTATGAAGACTGGCGGTTTTCACCAGTTTCTGGATGCGAGACATGACCTTCGTCGTCACTAGCTTCGCCAACAGCGTAATTCTCCCGCTCAGGGCTAGGAGAATGAAGCTGGTCGAGCTCACTCTCATCGAAATCACCAGCCTCGACATCACGACCAGAATGCTTGTTCTGGAATCTGTTGAGAATGGATGGATTGTCCGACATATCATTATTTGAGACGCCTTTGTAGCCCCGGCGAGTACGGCGACTGCGCCAGATGAAAAAGCCCCAAGCGATCACACCGATAATCACAATAACGAGGACGGCCTCGCCGGACTTAGCATAAGCGTGCATCTCAGTCTGTTTCAGCCTCTCCTTCTCGTTCTCCTCGGCAGCGGTACTGTTGGCCTGTCCGCCGACAGAAGTCTGGGGCAGCTTCTCGCCGTCGATACGCGAATCGGAAGGCTGGCCGCCAATGCTGGCGATATCGACCTTCATGAAGCGATCGAGCATGTCGCGGCTCTGGCGGGGGTTGTCGAATGGAACCATATGGCTGGAGTTGTAGAAGAGCACGTAGGTGAGGTTACGGGCGGATTGGTAGATGCCAGCGGGCTCGCCTTCGAAGGACCAGTCGTGGCGCGGGGCCCAGACGCCGGGGGAGGTTTCGAAGCCGCTGCCACCCATCCAATCCATGTTGTGGATCAGAGTCTCGGTTCCGATATGGTTGCAGATGAGGTCTTTGTCGCCGCTGAAGAGCAAAACGTTGATACCCGATTCGATCAATCCCGGGAGCAGGTGGACGGAGGGGATGGAGTTCTTCGCGGTGAAGGCCATGTGGACCATACCAGCGCATTCTGTCCAGCCGGATTTCTTTGCTGGGTTGATGTTCAGGGCCTTGACGACATCCGGTCGCTGGAGATACGGCTCAATGTTTTTCAGGTCAGGAGGCCAGTTCATGCCACAGGATTTGGCCTCATCCTTGAGACGGACATCGTACATGTTGTAACATTGGTGATTTTCGGTGGTTCGATCGAGGAATTGTTGCAAGACTAGCTCGCATGCGCCGACATCCAGTTTGTTCTTCGCGCCGGCGGTCTCCAGCTTCGAGAGGCAGACTTCGTTGAGCGCGTTTATATTGTTATGAAGGACTGTGCCCGGTGTGAGGAGGCCTTCTCTCTCAACGAACTTGAAGTATGAAGGGTACTGGTCTGCAGGAGAGATCCAACCATTACCGATCAGCAAACCCTTAATCGGCCACTGCGTGCCTCCGTTCTCTGCAACGCCCTTGTTACGATCTTGAATGGCCTTTGCAATGTATGGGATGTGCTGGCCGGCATACGATTCACCCGCAAGATATAGCTATAACACAGTTAGAGATATAATCAATGTAGAGGACAAGGCAAACGTACGTCATCGTTCGCATACTCGGGGAATAGTTCAAAGAACTTTTCCAAGAAAATAATGAAGTGAGCGGCCATTTCGTCCAGCTCATGGAGATAGCTATTGGTGTTCGCATAGCTGAAACCGGTACCGACCGGGTTATCCACGAAGAGCAGGTTGGCAAACTCATCCCACCTGCCCTCGTTATACTTCAAGGTATGGTCGTCCTGAAGTCGGTAGGGCCCAACTTCCATCAATGCGCCATCCATAGAGCTACATCCTGGGCCACCATTCAGCCAAATGACAGTGCGCTGTCGGTTCGCGATATGACGATTCTGGAAATGCCAAAAGAACAGGTTGCCGTTGATCGCCGGATCGACCTCGATATGTCTAAAGTCATCGTATTAGAAAAGATATACCTCCGAAGAAATCCAACTTCCGGGAGACTCACCCAGCATGCATCTTCAAGAAAGGGCCTTCCGGCGCCCCGGGTAACGAGTGCACATAATAATCAGCAGCCGAACTGGCCGACACCAACGGGCTCAACAGCAGCGATAATGCGGATAATAACATCGCGACAGCACCACCCTTCACAGAAGAAGGGAGGAAGGGTATTGAGAGCATTTAGCAGTCCGGTGTGGGTATCATCAGACTAGAGGTCTAGGTAACTAAATAGTCGAGTAGAGATGTCCCGGGAGGGACTCGTAGGCGCAAATCAACAGATCATCGAATTCAGACGGGTCGGACGGCACAAGGGAATGGGATAGGAGAGGGTGCACAAAGAAGTAGCAAAACCCAAAGAAAGGAGAGGTTAAGGTGATAAGGTGTTCAGAGTGTAGAATGACGGAGTTCAAAGGAAGTCCACGGCTGGCGTGGCCTGTGGAGTATTGAGTGTAATTACCGGTCATTACCGGTGGATTGGACAAAATGCACCGCCACTTGCTGCTTGAATAACGGTATTTATTGTATTATTCGTACGATGCATATTTATTTGTCAATTGGGATTATTAACTGCAAATACGTCTCCTTAAGATCTATATATTTTGTTATATTCACCTCTAAATCAAAAATTGCACCTCATCGCCACTGGTTGACCTTATTATAGTTTAATTTTGGGGATCTTCAACTAGTAAATCAGTGTATCACTTAGAAGAAATCAATAGACTTGTCGGCGTCCTTCTTAATAAGATCCACCATCCCCTGAATAGTTAGCTTCTTGGTTCTCTCGAACAATTCAATAGTCTTACATCAGGCATGATAGGCTGCTCATTGGCGTCCTTGACATAGCGGAAAGGCATTTCGGTGCGCTCATGCTCATTGATGAGCAATTCCGGGTAGTCGACATATTGAATGTCCTCGAGTGGTACTGGGCAGAATCAGCATACAGCACATATATTGTCCTGACTTTTTTCTTTTCACACTCACTCTTCTCGTGAACAACCAAACGAGTAACTCGCACGGCAGTATCGGTGGTCATCTGCTTAGGCCCCAATCGGCGGCCGACATATCCCTTCTTTCTCAACTCCGAGGTGCGATCTACCAAGTCGTCAGTCTCTCGCCGAATTGCATGGAGAAAAGAGTACATACCTCTAGGCGGGTCATCACCTGCAGATGCAGTTAACAGTCAAAGGGTCAGTCTGAACTCAATCCGTACATATCGCGGGGTAAGAAGAAAATTCCATACCGAGGATACCACCGAACAAGAAGACCTCAAAGGTATCACCATCCTCAGGACTCAACTCGGCCTCAGCTGAGGGGTCCAGCAAGCAGACCTTTTCCTTGCGGTCGGCAAAGATCTCCTCGACACTGCGCTGCTCGACCTCGAGACCCTTGGTGGCGGCTAGATCTGCGGGCATCTGCAGCTCGGCGGGCACAGAGCTGAGGAGGAATCGTGCCCCGCGGTCGTGAGATTCACGCGCAATGCAGGCATATTCGAGCGTGGACCATGGGCCCAGCTCGGGATCCAGATGCTCGACTACGAAGGTTGGGCGAGTCATGGTGGGTGTGGGAGAGAGACGTCACAGAAGCGGAAAAAATGAAGAAATGAAGAAGTTCTCAAGGTTCGGTTCCACTGTGGGCAGGTGACGAGGTTATAATTGATTTCACCAATGATACTATTGTATCAAGATGAGCCTGGGGAGGGTCATGGGAAGATTTAGGATGTAGAAGGTTGTTAAATACAATATTAATGAGTTTAGTATATGTGCGAGCCCACCACGAAGTGTAGTATATGTGCAGTAATTTATATAGCATCCAATAGTACCCAGAGTAAACTAGAGATATATTTTTACTATAACATATGATTTAATTGCTTCGCGTCGCTCCGCAATCATAATACACCATTATACATTCTATTAAAACACAATAATGCGCAGTTATCCAGGGAGGTAAAGTCCCAGAACGTCATCTACCTACATAGCCAATAGTGGCCAATGGCCATCTCCGATCCGTCACCTCTCTGGGATTTATTTAAAAAACTATCCTATTACTGCTAGTCTCTTCTCTATTATTTGTTATTCTTTAACCTATTATTTCTCTATAAGTCCCGTCTCACCCTCTTTGCCGGTCACACATCAACTTCTCCCCGCCTTATCTTTCCCGCTTCAATTTCCCCTCCACTTCAACTTCTACTTCAACTTTCTTCAACCATCCATCATGAATCCCCACCAGCAGAACAAAGTGGACATCAACGTAAGTACTTCTACTGTTATTATCATATCTTTACTAACAATTCCCTAGTCGTTGAGCCCAGAGGAGCAGCGTCTGCTGCGCCTCTACGGCAAGATGCCCACCAAGAAAGACGTCCTCCAGAACAAGCTCAAGGCAAGCCCAACACAGCCTAACCCCACCAAACAACACCTCCCTGACATTTAATTTTCTATACAGGAACGCAAATACTTCGATTCGGGTGACTACGCCCTCAGCAAAGCCGGCAAAGCCTCCGACCTAGGCGTCACCAACATCGGGTCACGCCACCCAGTGCCGGAGAACATCCCGCACCTAATCTCAACCTCACCAGGCCACAACAACTCTGTCAGCAATGGAAGTGTCAGCTCCCAGGGCGGGCAGATTCCCGGCAGCATCAGCGGACACCCTGGCTCGGTCGGGTTCCAAAGCCGCAGCCCGATCAAGGAGGGGGTAGCTACCTACACCGTGGTACTAGTATCAGTGAGGGTGAGGCAGGCTCTGGTCTGGCATCTGAACCAGTGCAGAGTGAGCAGGAGCTTAGTGTTAGCCCCCCTCCCGCGAGAGAGGGTGTTCCTATCCGTCGATAGGCGATGACATAGTATCTTACTCCACTGGGTGGCTGTGGCTATTCTGAGAAGGGCAATTGTTGCATGCATATCTTTTGAAGGGGGTCTGTGATTTCACTTTCAAAAGCCTGGCGCTATGGGAATTTCTTTGTCTTTTTGTTGTCTTTTTTTTTCTTTTTTTCCCTTTCCAAATGTCTTTTGTGAATGGGGGACAGGATAGGGGTGCACTGCGGGACAGAGCAAGAGTGAGAACAGAGGCAGTGCGAGGACTTGTGATGGTTCCAATGATATGGCTGATGGGAGTGGGAATTCACTGCCCAGTCAATCGAGCATTGCTTCGCTTTTCGGTGTCTTGGCTTTCTTTATTTTTCTCCAATTACCACCATTTATCAACTTATCACCAATCTGTGGCATTCGGGGGTTTTCCTCTTTTCCTTGATCTTTGCTCTCCTTCTTCATATCTAGTTCATACGACATGACCCTTGTTTGTGATAATTTCCTTGTACCACTTCTTGATTTCATTCTTGCGACTGATAATTTGTGTACATGATGTCTGCTTGTATTCCTAATGGACTGTCGTGGTATACGTGCATACCGATACTTCCATTGTTTTGGCTTGTTATACTATCCAATTTGTTCAAAGGTTATAGGTTATATACATGGAAGTCGTTTACACATTCTACAGATTGAATCTCCCATTTTCTCATCTACGGTTGTGTATTATATATTGTCCAACTAGGATGCTCTATGTAGTAGTATTAGGAACTTGTTTTGAACTATATCATATCATATTAAGGGTATAGACTATGTAAGTGGGCTATTCTTGTATACTACATAGAAAATATCGCTATATCGCTATATAGCTCTATTGCTGTATTCCTCTACGGAGAGTCAAGTATGTCAAGATAGTGGATATTTGATTCGGCATTATATACTCCAATTAACGATGACACGGTGAGCAGGAGGCCAAAAACGGCCGCACTTGAGGCCGTTTTGAGCGTCTCGCTCACCGGAATGGGCCTTGGCGTCACTTGCGATAATGCCCACGGCCGACCGTCCCTACTTCCACCCGTGTGCGTGGTGTACGGAGGCCGATACCCGCCATAGGTGACTTAATTACTATTGGTCAATATTGCCTGGCAGAAAACTAGTCAATGCACTCAACTTGATTTTTCATTCTACCTCAAGCTTTTCTTTCTAGCCTAATGCTTTTAATATGATATCTAGCCACTTATGAGGATTTGGAGGGATTTAATTAAGTAGTTAATGAGTAGTGACTGAGAAATATATATTTCTAGGGTTCAGCGATGTATTTTTCGATACCATAACAATGCAAGTTTTCGATTTCTTCAAAACTGATATATGATACTATAAATGCTTATCAATTGCTATCGGACAGTAATGAAATTAAATAAAAGCGTTGGTTGTTAAAATACCATGTTATAATTTATCGATTTTACTATATGTTCTGCGCTGCGCAGCTCGCTTGGGTGCGCAGCTCGCTTGGGAAGGATCCTTTTCAAGAAGAATTATAAGAAAGAAAAATTCCATTTTGAGTAGAGTAGAACTCATTATCCAGGTTCGAAAATAAGGAAAAGCAAGACAAGATAAAGCAAGGGGGGGGGGGAATGGCAAATCACAATCCAAGCCTATTCAACGAGATGGTCAACGCTTAGGACTACCGAACGGCTTTCTGTTAGGGCTTCACGGTGGCTGGTTTTCTCTTCCAGATGGAGCGCCAGAGTACATTGGTAGTGTGCTTGTTAGTGTGCTTGTTTGAGTCGGTCGTTAGGACAGGAGATTATGAGACGTAATGTGTCCAATAAATGTGTAGGATAGGTCATCAGCCGGTATCATAGTCCAGATCTCGATAGGAACTGTGAAAATAAGGAGACTAGAGCCTCGAAATACTCCTTCGACAGTGACATTGGTAGACAAAACGTTAGTAGGAATATTGCGAGTAAGCCATTCTTTCCATTAGGTGAAATCTAGGGGAATCTCTTCCTAGACTTTGATACTAAGTAGCACCCTATAAGAATCTTTATCGACGCTTCTTATGACCGGCCTTAAGCGACTACAACCGATAGTCACGCTTAGCAAATTCAGTTTAGGGATATGGATTAGTACAGCCCCAATCTGATTCTACTGCGCGTAGCGGAAAATTCGGGCATAGATACCAGCTAGTATCTCAGCCTAGCCGTTCAACTGACAGAGCTCGTCGATAAGAATTCGGGTAAAGGAGAAATAGATATTCAACACTACTATCTAATCCCAGGTAGAGGCTGCCATAAACTCTACGCCATCGTACACGCTCAAGGCCCCTAATCCTCCGGAGCAACAATCAAAAAGATAACAAATTTCGCCTATGTATTGTTCGAGGTAGTCACGAATTCCCCACCAGTTGAGTTTAGGACCTTATAGGTTACCGGTATACTAATCGCATTTGCCGCTATTATTTATTAGCTGGGATACATTAGTAGAATTAAAGATAGGGTATAACTCACGCCAAGTTCCAGCGACTGGCCACTGTTCCAGCAAACTCCACATGCCCTGAGTAAACAAAAATCCGGAGCGTATCTTCTCCAGAACTTTATCGTGACCAGGAAACAAGACGTTCTAGAAGTTTGAACTGGGACTCGATAAGCGGAATCGTGAAACTCTCGGTCTCAAATCCATAAACAGATTTGAAGACGTCCAGGAGTTCTCTCTCAAGGGGCTCGACCCCTATATCATCATTCTCCCAGTGAAAGGCGATTACAGCTGTCTTTCGATAAGGTTTGAATTTTGTCGCATGGTTTATGGCCGTTTCCAAGTCGGTGGAAAATTGATCAAGGCGCTTCCTGGCCTTGTGCGCTTGAAACGAGTCGGGTGTTTTTGAGGTCCTCATGGTGAAACGTCAGGTGTGAAGGGTCGAGGGTCTTGCTGAGGAGGTGTAGTAAGGTAAAGAAGGCGGGGCGCTTACCAAAAGAGGCAGGGGAGGACAGAGAGCCACGCTTAAAGTCACTTCTCACTTCTCACCGCTTTCCCTATTCACTTTTGCTCAGTTAGATAGGTGGAACTGAAGAAGAGGTAATCGTGCCAGGTGCCTAAAACACATACCGTGTGTTTAGTTGTAGATATTGACTTGGCAATGCTTCATCGCCGAGAAGGTTGGTGGATTCGGCGCTCAAAAGAGATGGGTTGATCCCGCGCTTAGTATCCTGATCCATGATAGGAAGGCTTGGCTCAGAGTTGGTTACCTGCTATCAGCTGCCGAGAAGGCTTAGACGGAGGTGACGGTGAAAGGTCGATCACTGATCTGGGGTTGAAGCAGTTGTTGAAGTTGTTGAAGACTAGTTGTTGGGTAAACACTATTGGCACAGTAGGATCACTAATAGCACAGTGGTGGTAGTTGTTGAGGATGAAATAGTTGATGTGATAAAAAAGTGTGGTTTATGTGAGGTGCCAGGTCAATCTTGAAGAAGAGTACATTCAACTAGATAACGAAGATGAAGAAAGAAGAAAGAAGCAAGTTGCACAGTGGGAAGCAGCCTGTTGATATAGCATTGCGATGGCCAGAAAGTGGCATTGACGCAAATAGCTAACCCTTTGCAAACGTTGCAATCCTCGAACCTTCTCGCTTAGAAATCTAGCAAGCAACCCGTGGACCTATCTAATGAGATAAACGATGCAAACAGTAAGCGAGCAAGTAAACATAAAGCATATCATAGCGATCTATTGTAGATCGTGACAGTTTATATACAAATTGCACGTCTTGCTATGGAGTTAGACAGTAAGGCGGTGTGGGTGGCGGTAAGCCGAATCCCGCAAAATCAGGCGGGTGAGTAAGCGGTGATTAGTGATCACATGACTTCACGCACCAGATCACTTGGGCCTGTGTTGACCTGAGCCTGATCACCTTCATTAAAGCGGCGACAGCGTAGAGAGGAAAACCCTACCCGGCGGACATTATACTATGTATATAGGGGCATGTAGAATCTACATATGTCACAATAATATGGAGTAACTAACTAGTACATAGGTCAGCTTTCATCCTTATGATAGGTGTAAACATAATTGACCGCCCGTGGCAACATGGCAGTATTCCCCAGCCATTGTCTTATCTTACCCAAAACATCATTGAAACTCCGAAGCATATTTCAGCATTAGTCTCATTAATCGCCGGGATTTTTTATATCTTGCTCCTTAAATCCCCAGCTCTTCTCTATCCTCTAGACATGTGGTGACCGCGCTGCGAATCTGCCATTGCCCTCAATGGACGCCTACCCCGAAGACTACGTCAATCATAATCTGCCTTTAGTCCTACTCTCAGGACTGGAGGCAGGTCCTGAAAATGACACTAAAACTTCCTTGAGCTATCCTCTGCTATCAGAGAAGGGGACCCATATCTTTTCAGACTTCCCACATCTGAGCGGGGCTGTTGCGGAGGAGCTCCGGAGCCTACTTCTTCTAGAAGATAGCTCTCAGATGCCATGGAAGTCCAGAATTACCGTAAGCGGGAATACTACGACTGCAAATATCGGTTACCGCATCAAAAGTTCTGGCCGCGTACGTTGATACTTTATGATTCCAATCCTGTTGGTTCCACAACATCGTACTGCGGACTACTTGCTAACACCAACACAGTCATGCAGACTCCCTCCACGAAAAGCTGACCCCCCTGTCCCCTCACCACCAACCACCCCCAGCGATGATCAGGACAATGAACACCCGGAACCTAGCTCGCACTATGTCCTCCACTCGCCAATATCGCCTTTGTCGCCAGGTTCCCCAACTTTCCCAGATGGCTTGCTCACCCCTCTATGGGTAACTAAACACCAAGACCTGGTTCCGGCAGCAGTGATCAATTTTTTTCCTTTCTCGTTAGACCCGAATATGAATTCGCTACGAGACAATCAACTCAAGATCGAGATCAACAGCTTGAAAAAGGAATGGCAATCCTCCGGGTACAAGACGCGATTTGTGGTCGTTCTGATATCAGAAGACGGAGAAGAAGGTGGCTATGAGGGCGAGATTGATGACCGCATTGCGGGGATTCGGCGGTCAACAAACCTTGAACCCAGGTCGATATTTGTGATCCCACCAGACGCAAGTTCGTCGGAACTGCAAGATTTTGTGAAATCACTCTTCTCTCTACTGCAGCCGTCGGTGGTTGAATACTATCGTGATCTGTCTAAACATGCCAGGCGTAAACGAAATAGGGGCAGCATCCCTCCTCCGACTGCACCGCCAACGACTGGAACATCTCAAACCCTATCGTCCCAAGGCTGGAACGTAAGGTATGAATTCAAGCTTGGAATTTTTGCCGAGTTTCGTCAAGAAATGGATGCAGCCTGTCGGAACTATGAGAGTGCGTATGACACTCTATTTGGACATGAAGTTTTCGAAAATATCGCGGGCTGGAATCCTCGATTTAACGATGCGCGTCTCCTGGCCGACGCCCTTGCCATTCGGATTATACGTTGTTTGTTATGGACGGGACAGACGACTGCCGCAGCTCGGCTTTGGGTTGATCACAGAATCCGCGTAAAGGATATTGTCAATCGCAGAGGAAAGGGGAGTAAAAACTACGGATGGGAGGCCTGGGAGGCGCGTTGGTCGATGGTAATGGCACAGCTTATCCGCCGAGCGGAAATTCCGTCCATCTCCAGCGAAATATCTTCTGAACAACCTGGAGACATCTATACTTTACCCGAGAAATCGATTCCAACCGGGGAAAGAGTCAGGCCTTGGGAAAATCTCCACCACGAGGGTTACTGGCTACACCGTTCAGCGAAGCATACAATGATACGACGTGCGCTTGCCCGGAAGATTCCTTTGGAAGATCGCAAGCCCCCTGGGCAATCACCTGGCTCACAACTCGCAAACAAATCCTACTTATATGACACATATCTTGTTCCCGGCCCTTATGCTGAAGCACCCCAAGAGGGACGAACTGGCTTCGACCACTCGGGCCTAATATTGAAAACGCTGAAAGCTGCTATCGAGGAATTCGCGAAACGCCACCAAACAAGGAAAGTTGAGAGCTTGAGTCTTGAGGCGGCCGAGGAGTATATGCGCATTGGCTCCTGGTCCGAAGCGCATGGCCTTCTTCGACCGCTGTGGTCTACTCTTAGCTGGCGCCGCTCGGGGTGGTGGCATCTGATGGTCAATTTCGGATGGACGCTCAGAGAAAGTGCCCTCAGGGTTCAGGACAGCGAGACAGTTTTGCGAGTGGACTGGGAGCTGCTGAATAAAAGTGAGTTAATTCCATTTATCTTGTGCCTATTGTTTGCAGTATTAACATTCATTCTGATAGCTTTCAAACCGAGACCCGCGTGGCATTATGACATCCACAGGAGTCTTGAAAGTTTACCTTCAGAAAAGCCCAAACCTTCTCTTATCCTTCGCGCAGAGGATGTAATAACGAGTTGTAAGTTTGCAAGCCCAAAATTCAAAGATTACACTGACCCCTGTCTTCAAAGTGACCGCGTCGTTGGTGTTCGAGAAATCCAATGGTAACGTTGGGGAACCTCTACAGGCCCAACTTGCCATCACCTCGTGTGCTCATAAATCCTCGGCCCCTATCCGGCTCTCAGAGGTGAAACTAGTTTTCGAAGGATGTCTTCGCCCAGTAAAGGTTCAGTCTGACCAGGATCAGCATGCTGACACCACAACCCCATGTTGCATCGCAACTCTTCCACTTCGCGAGCCGAGCAGTCCCGATACCGTGATTCAATCCCCAGCCGGTGGACTGACCGCATTGGTCGGTATAGCGGATCTGACTCTGGGGCCCTCCCAGACCAAGGTCTTCAACCTTACCTGTATTCCCCGCGAAGCTGGTGAAGCTAAGGTTGCTTCAATCACTATGCTGATCGAAGAAGAACAATTCGATTTGGGTTATGCGATCACTGAGCCAGGCCAGCGTGAATCGTTCTGGTGGCAGCAGACGCAAAAGGGTGTGACCCGCAGAAGAGTGGGCAAGGATCGTGATACTGGCAGATGCAAGGTTATGCCTAAGCCTCCCAAGATCCGCCTCACTACTCCCAACCTGAAGTCTACCTATTATACCAATGAAAGGGTGATGCTGCAGATTGGTATACACAATGAAGAAGACGAAGCTGCAGATGTATCTGCTGAAATCAGACTCTTCGGTACCGAATCCACAGCTGAAATACAGTGGCTTGACGGCGGTTCCAGCTCCGAACCCCCTGACTCAGGCGCCAGCACCCCAACTGAGGGGCCTTCTCATTACTTGAAACGAGCTGTGGGTGTTCTGGAGCGGTCTTCTAACAAAACTCTTACAATTGTGCTGGCCGATACCCAGGAGGCCACGGATTTCACGTTGGAGGTTTCGGCTGTGTACCATTTAGTGTCTGATATCCAGACCCCAATCATGAAGAACATCACCGTGGCCCTATCATTTATTCGGCCGTTTGAAGCGAACTATGAGTTCTTGCCGGCAATTCACCCTCAGCCATGGCCCAATTTCTTCGCAGTTAGCGATAACTTACTCGAGGATGGCTCTGCGCCAAGCCCTGGAGGCCTGTTCCAGAAGTGGTGCCTCAATTCCAAGGTAGTTTCCTTTGCACTAGAGCCGCTTGTAATTGACAAGATGTCCCTGAGACTCCTCGAAGCCAACGGGGGAGCTATTTGCGAGGTACACTCAGAAGAGCTCGTCACTCCAGAAACATCCCATATTGCACCAGAAGAATTGCGAGAATCCAACTTCTGCCTCGATATCCAGAAGCTCCTTCTCGGAGACCGTCGACCAACTGCGCTTACCTGTGCATTGGAGGTCAATTGGCGTCGGCGGTCATCTGAATCTGCGTCCTCCGACGACGCAGAGAACTCGGTCACAACCACCGTCCTCGATATCCCCCGATTTGTCGTCCCCATGGGCGAGCCTCGAGTCCTTGCATCGGCTACCCCATCCAGCAATATGGCAGGGTTGATTCATTTGAATTACGTACTGGAGAACCCCTCTACCCACTTCCTTACGTTCAACCTGGTCATGGAAGCTAGCGAGCAATTTGCCTTTAGCGGGCCGAAGAGCACCGTTGTGCAGCTTGTACCGCTGAGCCGTCATACAGTGGTCTTTAATCTGTTTGCAGCGAAGCGTGGCTTATGGATTCGGCCACAGCTGGTGGTTATTGATACCTACTTCAACAAAACGCTCCGCGTCCTTCCAACGGGGGATATGAGGTCGGACAAGAAGGGGGTTCTGGTATGGGCTGATGCCGACGATTGAATGATATAACTGGGATCTGAGACACATGCCGTAGATGAATTGGATTGTCTCATATGAGCAAATATTGTATATAAAATAAACTTCTTCAGCTTCATACTCTGCATAGATGAGGGTATGTCACGTGTTCGGCCCTTATCACATAACCCGGATTTCCTAAATCGGCTAGCGGCGATCGATCTTCCGCATGTCTTGCCGCCAGAGAGCTTCATCACAGTCACTCAAAGACATTACAGCTCACTTCCCTTGGTCCCTGCGTTATAATTGAGGCCCCATCATCGAGATACTCACCCTCTTACTTTTCCCCTGCTCGGGAAATCACTCCCACGTCCTCATTTTACCAGAGGAACCCCCTCCAACGCGCAAATCGACTTGCCTAACCCGACAGCCTCGTTGCCGACACCATAAACATGACGGCGCAAGCGGCGTTAATCGCCGATACCATTACGGGCATGAAGCGGGCCTTGCGCAGAGAACGTGACGGTAAGTTACAGACTAAGCACTCTGTCTTTTCAACGGGATTGTTTTCTAACATACTTCTTCCCCAGATAATGGCCCAGACGACCCGATCATGGCGCCAACGAACCGGGGGAACAAAATGCAAGCTAATGCTAAGTATGTGAGCGAGGGTGCACTGGGTTACATCAACGCCGAAGATTACTACAAGCAGGTGCGTGGTTTGCCTATTTCGGGACTTGGGTGCTGTGGCGATAAGACGAAGCTGGTATCCTAACTTTTGACCGGTGATTAGAGAATCGATCATGCTGGTTATACGCGCTACATTCTTCAGCCGAACCCGATTCGCTATGATTCAGAGGGCGACGAGCTTGATGAAGATGATGAAGATTCCGAGGCTGATGCCGCGGCTGCTGAAGAGAACCCGTTCTCTGGGATTGCGCTTGAGAGTAGGATTTTCCCCTTCTTTTTTTGAGTACTGTCTGTGGCTTCATGACTGATCTGTTTTTTTTCTTCTTCTTTCTAGCTCTTCTATGTCCCCTGAAGCATCCTTCCGAACTCCCCATCCATCCTTCTATGTCCCAAGCATACACGTCGCAAGCCCTGGAGAAAATGACAGCGGCAGTCGAACACAAGCTTCGCCAGGAACGGGCTTTGCTCTGGCGCGCTAGGAGTTTGCATAGGCAATTTCTAGGTGATAGCAGTTGGATGCCATGCGGTGTGCTCGAGACGCCCGACGATCACTTGATCTTCGACCCCAGGCTTGCTAGTAACGAACCGAGCATATATGCCGGTCAGCAGGGTACAAGTCGGACAGGTATTGCCACAAAGGCACCTGCATCAACAGCCACCCAGGACCCTCAGTCGGCACAGAACGGAACAAAAGCCCAGGCTATTTCAACGCAAAATGACGTGGAAATGGCCGAGGTCCCAGCAGATGGTGAACCCACCAAGAACGGCTTGCAGCTTAAGTCAGAAGAGACCGATGCCACCGTTAAAGACCTGCCACCTCACCCTAACACCTCGACTTCCAATCACAACGATGCATCCGGGGCGAGCACAAAACCACACTCCAACGGGAGACCAGACATAGACACAACGAAAGATGCCGATCCCGTCGAAACAACCGAACCCAACGACGACACAGAACATGACCTGGAAATGCACGACGGCTCACCAGAACCACCACGGCGAATGACAACGCGCGCGCAAGCCAACGCAGTCAACCCAAACGAAAACGAAAACGGCTCCCCGCTCTCCTCCGACTCAGCATTCCCACTCCCAACCCCGCACCCCCTCTTCCTCGTCCCGGACAACATCCTCCCCGACCCAAACTTCGGCCTACCTGCCGCTGAAGCCGAGGAAACCCGCCGCCTGCTCTGGTCGTATATCCAGAAGCAGGAAGAGACCGTGCGCGGGGTGGAGCACATGCTCGATTCGCTGAATAGATCTTGCCGCATGAAAGGTGATGTTCTGGAATGGTGCAAGGCTGAGGGACACGTTGGCGAGATGAGTGATGGCGAGGACTGGTATGACCGTGAGCAGTGGGGGCTTGCTGAGGGTGAGGAATTGAAGAAGGGAACGGATGAGGATGAGATTGAGACTGTCGACGAGAGTCGGACGCAGGGGAAGAGGGGGAGGGGAAGGCGGCAGTGAGGGATGGGCTGTTGGCAGTGCTGTTCTTCTTTGCTTCTTCTTTTTGATCTTTGGCCTTCTGGTTGTCATGTCCTGGTCTATTCCCATACATACTACCCTGTCTCTGTCTCTTTGGGCTCTTTGATTCATGTGGCGTCGGTATATACCCTCATTTCTATAATAAACGTGGTTTCTGGATGTACAAGAGATCTTTCATTTATCCAGACATAAAAGATAACAACTGGAATGTCCATGGGCCATCCCAGTAGGGCACGCAAGTCCACTTGAAGAGGAGACAATACGTGCATGGGGAGACTGTCCACGTGCTATCTTGATTTTGCCTTTCTTCGCCCTCATCACTGGTGTTGCTCTCGTCCTCCTCAATCTCGAAGGTCAAGCCTTGTCCTGTGTGCCCATAACCTTGAGATCATAACCACCATGCATCTGCAGCTGCGGACATGTCTTTGTCATAGGGCAAGGTATGGTCCACGGTAGTTTCTTGGTTTAGTCCTTCCTAAGAGGCCAAGAAGGTCATGTCTGGTGCATTTGATGTGTGTGCAAATTGATGACTGTAGCCATGGTTCGCTTCATAGTCAACTGGGTTGTTTTCGTTGGAGTCGACACTGTGAAGGGACTTCTCATTTGTTCCTCACTCACCCACACTCATCGCCTGAGATCAAATGCAAGTGGAAGGTTAAGCCGAACATGCATTAATAGGTACATGTTGGCGAAAACAGCAGGCGCAATTGACTGTTTGCTTGG
Organism: Penicillium psychrosexuale; assembly: GCF_028828465.1. Taxonomy (NCBI): domain Eukaryota; kingdom Fungi; phylum Ascomycota; class Eurotiomycetes; order Eurotiales; family Aspergillaceae; genus Penicillium; species Penicillium psychrosexuale. The sequence continues at coordinate 269,050 of NW_026643187.1, forward strand.
ATTTTGCTGAAGCTTGGTTCAAGATATTGACTCAGGTTGACCGAGAGTGAAGAAGAAAGTAGAGCGTACTTGATCATATGAATATGGTCTGAAAGATTGGAATAACCCTGGTCTCTGTTCATACATGTCTTCTAGTAGCTGGGGCATTGTGTAGTCACATTGGGGATTGAGGCAAGGACACTGGGCTATATAACACTGAGAAATTAATTGTAGAATATTAGATTTAAAGACTTTTATTCAATTGTTTCGAAGCATTCTTTTGTCTGCTGTAGATATCGTTTTTGCTTGGAAAGACAAAATTTGGAAAGCGTATTGTACATCCTCAGCAATCACAAGTGAGTCAAAAAGGCCTACTAATTCAGGTTTGGCGCGATGGGTGGATTGAATTATATCTTTTGTAGTCGCGTGAGGGAAATCATAGCGTGTGGGGCCTTGTCCTGTTCTACTCATAGTATCAAGGACAAGGCAAAGGTCTATCGTCTACAGGTCCAGCATCGTTGAAGATTTGGATGTGTCCATGTGCTGGAAACTTGTCGGGGGCAACCTCAGACTTTGGGTGTCAAGTTGGCTGAGCAACCTGGCCTCTCTTTTGGTGTGCGGATTGTGGATGTTGAATGTCCCGGCCAATCCTGGTATACATTCATGGCGTTTACTGCTTCTTGGCACGCGCACGCTCACGCTTAGCGTAGATCTCAGCAGTGAAGGGGCTAAATACGGTCAGTTTAGTTATAGTATGCTTCAAAATGACCACTTACTCTTCCCAGCCAAGAGCGAACCAGTACAGGACAAAGACCTGGGCCGTCAAAAGAATACCAGCAACCTTGCCGTGGTACAGCGCAACACCGAGGAAGTTCAAAGTGCTACCCCAGTACATCGGCGAGCCGGTCACGTTGAAAGGGAATCCGGTGACGGGGGCGTCCATGAGAATACCGAAGTAGTCGCCAAGGTAGGTACCGGTCACACCAAGAGCCCACATGCTGGAGAGAACCAGGACGGAACCGATAGTAAACAAGACACCTCCAACAATCGGTTGGTGAACAGGAGCGTAGAAGGGCTGGTCAGCTAGAGCGAGTTGGTAGACATGATCACGGAGAATTCCGAGGGAGAAGATGGTGACTGCAAGGAAGTAGCAGCCATTTTTTGCCCCTCCGAAAAGGCGGGTCAAGAAGTGATTACGGTACTCTGTTCACCGGTTAGCCAAGATCGAACGCAACAGTCCTCGGATGGAGTCGGCCAACCTGCGCGAGCAACAATGCTAGAAAATTTAGGTTAGCTATTACTCATGGACAGAACCATTGCGATTGAAATTTTCTCGACTAAGATGGACACTCACTTCCAGAAAATTGGGTTGAAAGCAATAGTCGCGGCGGACCCTGTTGGGGTCAATCACATGCAAATTGTTGAGATCCCGTAAAGAGGCCAACTCACATAGTAAAGGCTTAGAGGAAAAATCGACAAAATCCGTAAGAGAGGCCATGGCGCAGAGAACCGTTAAAGCAGGAAGAGTGAAGAGAACAGAATAGAAGAAGAAGATAAGAAGAAGAGGAAGAGGAAGAGGGGAAAGACGAAGTTGATGGGCGCCGGCCCCGGATTAACAGCTTAAGTAAACACAAATGACGTTCACTTCCGCGCGGTCACGGGATCGTCTCTTTCTCGACTCTTTGCTTGGCTGTTATTTTGATACTGCCTTTACAGTTGCTATACACGTCTTTATCTCTTCTGACTCCTAGGAACTTTGCCCCACCAAGCGTCGACTCCATTCCAGGACGCTAAATACCAACGAGAGCTTCCCCGCCAACCAGGCCCCATAATACTATGCCGAGCTGTTCGCTCCCAAGCTCCCGGGAGTGATCGTTATGAGCCGTGGAACTCTGACAAAAGTGTGGGGAGAATGGCCCTTAGTCGCCGCGACTTAGTTCTGGCGGGTGTCGGTGTATTCATCGCCTGGGGTCTTGTGGTTCGCTGGCTGCCGATCCTCCGGTATCTAGGATATGCCTTGACACTGGGCGTCGTCCTAGCTTCTGTGGGTCTTTTAGGAATTGTCACATTCACAATCCGGCACCAGAATGACAGAGTCAACCTCAAGAACGTTTCGGTGGCTTTCATAAAACCTAACCAATGGCGAAAGGAAGTGCTGAATGTCCGCCGGAGCACGCGATACCGTCCCCGGCCACTCTATCCCCAGTCCTTTGTCGTGTCGGAAGGAATCGACGAACTTCTGTCTTTTATTACTCGAGACTTTGTTTCATCGTGGTACAAAAGTATCAGTCCGAACCCTATATTTGCCAATGAAGTTGATCGAACGATTCGCGTCGCTCTTGAAAACCTCCGGGATAGGTTGGTGGCGGAGGATATGGTGTCGCTGATCGTATCGCGTATCTTTCCTATCGTGACATCGCACCTCAGAGAATTTGACATTGCCGAGCGTTCTGTTCGGGGACGCAATCTCAGTCGAAATGTGACCGAGTCTGGAGAGCTTGATCTGGCCATTGCTAACAAATACCGGGAAGGTCGCTTACATCCGGCCGTTGCGACCTCGGCGTCCGATCAAAAGACTGTTCAACAGGAGTACCTGCGCAAGCTAGCGGTTGGCCTTCTACCACAGCTATTCCCAGAAAGCGTGCTAAACAGTCGAATTGTGTCGGTTCTGATTCGCGAAATCATCTCATGCGCTGTGCTTATTCCGATAGTCACTTCATTGTCGGACCCAGACACATGGAACCAATTAATGGAAGCATATGGCCGTACAGCTCTGCAGGATCGGAAGACTGTACGCAAACTGCGCGCCGCTCTGGACCAGCATGCGTCACCTGCACCTAGGTCTAAGCGTGGGCAACCATTCCCACGACTGTCACCAGCCGATTCAGAGCGAGCCTTTGAGCGCTTTGTGAGGGCAATTAGGAAATGTAATAACCTCTCCGATGCCCGTCGTTTTCGTGCCCTCGTTTCCAGTCAATTGAAGCAGGAGAGTGTGGTCGAGGGCCAGGATCAGGTCTATCTGAAGCGTTTAGAAACAGGAAAACGCGTTCTTGATCAGAAAGTGGCGAAACTTGCGAGACCTGGCGAGGACTCCCGTGTACCTCCAGCACTAGAAATTCGACCCGAGGTTCCATCTAGAACACATGAATCGTCACTGATTGACGTGATGCACAGCGCATCTGGACTTTCTTATTTCATGGAGTTTATGGACCGCCAAAAGCTGATGTCGCTTGTTCAATTCTGGGTTGTTGTAGATGGATTGCGCAACCCACTTGAAGATGACTTTGGAGATGAGCCAGTGCCTACTTTATTGGCATGGAAGCCAGCAGACAGAAACGACCTAGCTCTCATCAGCGAAACCTACCTTTCAAAGCCGGAACTGAATGTCTCTGAAGAGTCTCGCCGAGCAGTCAAGACATTCCTGAGTGCAGGAAAGCGTGCCACCCCGGAACAATACCGAAAAGCGCGAATGGTGGTTTTGACAACCCAGTCTGCCATTCTAGAGCGTCTCCAGGATACTTATTACCCGAAGTTCAAGGGGTCTGATCTGTACTGGAAGTATATTGCGTCCGATGAAGCATCCGCTGCCCAGGCGCCAGTTCGGCAATCCTCCCCCATAGCAGTCACTTTTGAAACTCCCGAGAGGCGACCTCTGCCCCCTTTGTTGTCGAGAACCAGCTCCCAGCCGGGATTGAGACCATCCAAAGACCTTCGACGAGCCGCTGTCTCGTCTAGTGATGTGCGGGGCATGGGGAAATTATTTGATGATGATGATTCATTACGGCGATCAATAGATTCAGAACGATCTGCTTATCTTTTTGATGACGACTATGACACTGACAATCTGGCCACATCCACCCATAGTTTGGGCAAGGATTCGCAGAATGGCGAGAATGATGGCCAGAGCCAAAGCCAAGTTCTCGAGACGATGGAGGCAGCACTAAATGATATCATTACCAACGAGCCGAAAAATGCGAGAATCGAAGACCTCAAAGGAGATGCTGCTGGTCTATTCGGGCCGGACCGTCCTGATGTTTCGTCGCGCAGCTTGTCTGAAACTCCTCCGGTTGACAACCGGAATGAAAGAACCAAGAAAAGCATCGCATCGCTTGGTTTGGTGGATCATGCATCACGACTTGGGGTATTTGATGACGACTTATTTCCAGACCAACAGAAATTTATCGAAGATGAATACGAAGAACCAGACGGCGTGGATGAAAAGGACCCAGCAGATGAAGTGCACGAAGCTGCACCGGGTGACTTGGGTCTAACGGAGGCGATTGAGGCGCTCTCAGTAGATATCGACAAACTTGCAGCCCAGGACTCCGTAGTCCAAGCGTTGACACGCAAAGCAGAACTGACAAACAACACCGCGGAACTGAGAATCCTGCGCAAGTCCAAGGCCAGCATCCAGCGTGAAATGCACCGCAAGGAAATGCAGCGGCAACAGTACATTCTCCAGGAAAGCGATAACAGCTTATTTGGGCGATCGACCGTTAGCCTCAAGTCTACCGTCGTAGGCAAAGAGGAGGACGATGGCCGTGAATTCGCAATGTGTAAGAGACGTTCACACTGCACAGTTTGTTCCAGGCTAACTAGTTATTTCAGACGTGGTGGAGGTTAAAAGAAATGCCGGCGAGCAAATGCCCGCTGCATCGTGGGTCGTTGCACGACGATACAGCGAGTTCCATGATCTGCATCAAAAGCTACGCCAACGCTACCCCTCCGTCCGGAACTTGGAATTCCCCCGGCGACGAGTCGTTATGAAGCTACAGAAAGAATTCCTTCACAAACGGCGACTCGCTCTCGAAGCCTATCTGCAGAAACTCCTCCTCCTGCCAGAGGTCTGCCGCAGCCGCGATCTACGTGCATTTCTCTCCGAACGTGCCATCCTACCCCGTAAGGAAACCGTTCGCGACAACGAAGGTGAAACTAGAGACCTTGTCACACGCATCTACAACTCCGTCGCAGACGGCATGGATGACTTCCTCGGCAACTTTGGCGTTCTAGACCAACTATCTACCGCAGGCCAAAACCTCATATCTGCCGCCACCCAGCAAGCCATCAGCACGATAGTCCCAGAATCCGGCGTCGCAACCGAAGACGTCGTCACAGCAGCCGAAGCCGAAGCGGAACTTAACGCCTTCGAAGACCGCGAGCTCGAGCCATTCATCAAGCCCATCTGTGATCTCTTCCTCGAAGCCTTCGAGCTGAACCGCGGCAACAACTGGCTGCGCGGCCGTGCCGTCGTCGTTGTTCTGCACCAGCTCCTCGGCGGGACAATAGAGCGCAAGGTCCGCGAGGGAGCACGCGGCCTGGTACAGGATGAGTCCCTTCTCAAGTACCTTGCTCTCGCTCGCGATACGCTCTGGCCCGGCGGCGTGCTCCGCAAAGCCCCTCCGCGTTCGGCCGCAGATCGTTTCAATAGTCGTGCCGAGGCTACCGTGGTCTTGGCTACCCTCATTCCAGATTTAGCGGGTAATGTGGTCGGCAGAGCTAATGCGCAGGCTGCTGCCCGTCGCATCTTTGCTACGCTCAATAACCAGCATCTTAATACCCATCTTGTTTTTACGATTCTTGACGAGATTGTTTTGGTTCTCTTTGGGACTTCCGGCCGTTCTCGATGAGAAATGAATGTTTTATTCTTCCTCATTAAACCACCGTATATACTCGATTACATCCGTCTCTACATAATTCCAAATATGCCCGCTCATCTACACATCTAATACATCCAAAACCCACATAATCTCGCCAAGATAAATGATCATCACGTGTACATGTGATGAGGCTCAATTGTGCCCAACTGACAACAAAGAGCCCCTAAAATCCCCCAGACTGAGCTTCAGCTCATTTTCTTCTTCTTCTTCTTCCTCTTCTCCTTAAACTTCAATGGCCACTCCCCCAACCTCAGCCCAAACCCACGCCCTCTCCATCCCCGAAATCTTCGAACTAATCCTCCTCAACCTGGACACCCGCACCCTCCTCACAAAAGCAACCCGAATCTGCCACGCCTGGACCGATTTCATCGACTCCTCGCCACCCATACAATGGGCCCTATTCTTCCGACCTCTCGACAATGCATTGAATAAACCAAAGACCCAGAACCCACTACTAGCAGAGACCTTCCCGTCAATCTTCCACCAATCCGGTCCTAGCAATGGAAAGACCATTAAAATGAAGGATACCGACACCAACACTACAAATGAACCCTCCACCTCCACCTCGACCTCCAATCTCACATTCACCACCTTCGATATGGTCAAGCACCCTCGCAAATGGGACGCATTTATCAGACCAGAAGCCAGCTGGCGCCGTATGCTGGTCCAGCAGCCGCCCGTGTATACACTGTCGCTACTAAGGAGTAATGTCGGGCATGGCGGACAGTATTTGTATATTTATGAAACGTTGGTGAGTGTCCAGCTCTACTTTATTTTCACGTAATAGATACATTTAGTTACCTAGTATTTACCTTTCTATCTGTTCGCATTACATTTATATATCATTTTCCCTCTTGAAAAGAACCCTAGCTGACATTCGTAATCTTCCCTAAAGGACGACCAAAAAGAATCAGCTGGTGGCTTGCGGATGGATATTGTCTTTGAAGCTCTCGTCTTCGGGGACAGGTGGGATCAGGATGAATACTCCGCGACGGAGATGGTCTGGGGACAGGAATTCCTTCCTGACCGGGTGCGTGGGGGCTTGGAGATTTTCGGCGTCCGCGATCTGGATTTGGTGGTTTATACTCGTCTGGGAGAGGCTAGAGATCGGGGTTATTATGTGGAATCTTCGACTCTGGAATGTGATGTTGTGAAGAATGTTAAGGCGGCGTATACCAGGATGGGGATGGTGCCGAAGTACTCGGATAAGGCTTTTTTGAGGGAGCGGAAGTCTTGGGGGTCACTTTGGGACTAGGATCTGTTCCGTCTTCTCATGGATCTATTGAAGCTGTGGATGTCAACCCTAGTATGGCTTGGCATGTCCACTTGGAGTTCAATTACAGGTTGTCTTCTCAACTTGCGTTCTACATAATGTCTTACAATATCTACATTGGAAGAAGACAGTTGTCAAATTATTTGATTCGATCTCCACTAGGCGTCAGAAAGAGTGAACGGCACACCACCCAGGGTAAATACATAAGCCGGGCCAGGCAGAAACGACTGATCAAGAGAAATATGATAGACGAGATGGAATATGAAATATCCCTCGCACCCTCCTAGTTCTTGTTTCTATATTAGAAACGCAGTGAACACAGAGCAGCCGAATGGGACTGTGAAAAAGCAGAGCATAAAAGTCAAATGGCGTATTGCAGATTGAGGGGAGTCAATAGTCCCGGTATTATCATGATTGGTAAGTGAAGGGATAAAGTGCAGAAGAGATTGGAAGGGCATCCGGGGACACTTATCTGTGTTCATGTTCATGTCATGAAACACCCGGGTTGATGGGCTAATGCCAATCTATGCCTCGTCCTTGGACTTCTTCTTGGACTTTTTGCTCGGTTGTGGTGCACCCTCCTTCTTCTGATGCACGACCAACCGGGTCCAGCACTCTTCCTTGTCCCATTCGAAGCCAGCGAGGTAGGGTTTATCAAGTTCGTCATCCGCCTAGCGGGGTCACGTCAGTCATCATACACTCTTTAGGGTCTATATCGTAGCACAACTGACCTTCTTCTTGAACTGTTTGTAGATGGCATCTAATGCGTCCTTGATTGTGACGCCCTTGAGGTTCCGGGCGGTGACCTCTAGGCCAAGGGGAAAGTGGAGGTCAATCTTCTTGACGGGTGGAGTGACGAGGAGCATTTTGAGGATATCCTTGTCCTCGATCGTTGATGGGGAGGTGTTGAGTTTCCTGGACCAAAGTCAGTAAGACTAATCTATGTGTGAGGAAAGATGAGATACCCACCACCCAGTCTTCTGTGTCTCAATTGGTAGGGTCAGTTCCAGCTTTTGCTCTTCTAAGGCGGTATCAGTATGGTTTTCCCACTGAGATTGATGGATACTTACCAAGGTCCTTGATGTTCCAGATACCTTCTGCCGTTGATGAGGACCGCCTGTGTGTCTTGTCCTTGTGAGGCTTCTCCTTGTGAGGCTTCTCCTTGTGAGACTTGCCCTTGACTTCCTTCTCGGTAATGGCAGGCTTCTCATCGGCTATAGACAAGCCAGCGATAGCAGAATCGACTTTGGTTAGAGGAACAGACATGGTTGCAGAATGTATCTGATCAAGTTCAGGAAAGGTCAAGATGGGATGAGGAATATACTCTCAGATGAATCAGGAGATGAATCAAAGATCAGGAGATGGAAGAGAAGAAGGAGCGAAGAGAGGGGAAGTAGGCAGGTGACCAAGGTTGTGTGAGAGGGGGTGCAGTGTCATGGATGTCATGTTACTTCTGTTTATATGGTGTTTGTCTATAACAAGCAAGTACCTCTGTATCAGCGGGTTTCACATTATTCTCCCACGGATTATTACTACACTGTACTATATTACACTATACTATACTCTACTCTTCTCTACTCTTCTCTACTTCACATATTCAACCTCGCCATCACCATCTACAATTCAAAATAAATATAATATCACCGGCCTTCCCCGGATCATTTCAACTGACATCAACATCAACCCTCAGCCAATCAGAGTGCTGCACCCCGCATTTGGCTCCACTTTATTTAGGGCAGATCACTCTTATATGTACGAAGAGGAGTACGTATGTGCTGCTGGTAGGCTAGAACTACCATATTAGTATTTATATACGTACCTATACGACACTCTATTACTAGATTCTATTAATCATATGATGAGATCGACTGACTATAACTACAAATTCAATCATACCATTCCTTCATCTCCACTTTGAAATCATCCTACATCGGTGAAACTGACCACTCTAGGCCACAATGCACGTCCATTTTGTATTCTAACATGGTGGCAAACCAGCAAACTCAACTGAGCTTCTAAGGTTGCTCGTAATTAAGCTTTCTTCCTCTATGGCGTTATTAATTAACCATTATTTCATCATGCCGATCTCGAATGTCCTGTAAACTGTATTTGCAGCCTAGTTGACCAAAGTATCTACATGGTGAATATTGCATGTATTCGTCGGATAGTGAGACATGTTACTCATATATCAACAATCTCAACAATCTCTTGGATTAGTGATGAAAAGGAATCCCATGTATGGTGTGTGTTCGCTAGGAGAGAGAAGGAGATCAAACAAGGTGGGGAGCAGGTCCTATCAACCTAAGGCAGAAACGGTTTCTAACAACTAGAAAGATATAAAGACATAATTCATGATTCATAAGTGGTCCGTGAACCCAGCATATTCATATTCTCTTGCCCTTTTTGGTTTAGTAAAATAGTTGTGAATTATGGATGCATACAGTTGTTTACTAAAAATGACTCGGCAATAGGGTATAATAAACTTAATAGTCGCTCGCTAGTTTAAGTACTTCTTATAGATCTTCCTAAAGATAGTTCCTAGTCGGTATCAAGTTAATATATACGATAAGTATAGACTGACACGGCAATGCCTAGAAAGTGAAGATCGAATCAAATCTTGTCCTTTTAGTTGCCTCAAGTACGACCATTGAGTAAAGCCTCATCCAATCAGATCGTCTATCAAAATATTTTCCAAACGGATAACTGCAGTCCGGCAATGCTGCCTTGGTAGTCGTGACTCATGGCATCCATGGATAGATAGGCATGGCTATAGTTCTGTTAAGAGAATAGGCGTAATATATATATGTAGATTCAGAGTGATTCAAATCCAAATACAAAATTGGGATGAAAAGAAGAACCCTCGAGTGAAGTATAAAATCTACAGGCACGAAGGCGGTGGGGTATATTTTCTGCCATCATCGCGCATCGCTTTCTGGCGAGCTACAATATCAATCGACTTCTCTGTCTCCTCCTTTCTCTACCGAATTGGACTTTCTTTCTCTTCTGCATGACTTGGCAGCTGTGACTCCAGCTTTGTTTTCAGCTCACATCCTTTCATCCCGCCCTCGATACCCCTTTACCATATCACACCTCTCGCGCCCTTTCAAATGTCACTTTTCGGCGCCGGCGCGTCGTCGGCCTCGGCGGGCCAGACAAATACCACCGGCGACATTTCTAAGGACGTCGCCCTTAATACTCCTCCCGAGGATGGCATCTCGGATCTCCGCTTCTCGCCTACTAGCGAACACCTGGCCGTGGCCTCGTGGGATAAGAAAGTCCGCATCTACGAAATCAACGACCAAGGGCAAAGTGAAGGAAAGGCACTCTTCGAGCACGAAGCTCCAGTTCTGAACTGCTGCTGGTCTCCAGTAAGCTGACCCCCGTTCTCGCCACCCCGGCATATTTCCCCCACAGCCCAATTCCCATGCACAGAAACTAACATTGTCTTTTTTCTTCTTATAGGATGGAACCAAGGTCGTCGGTGCCGGTGCCGACAAGGCAGCCCGCATGCTCGATCTCGGTTCAGGCACGACAACTCAAGTTGCCGCCCACGACGCTCCCATCCGAAGCTGCCATATGATCCCCAATCCCTCCGTGGGCGGATCCCCACTCCTGATCACTGGCTCGTGGGACAAGACAGTCAAATACTGGGATTTGCGCCAGTCCACCGCAATCGCCTCCGTCGAGTGTCAGGAGCGTGTCTACACCATGGACGTCAAGAACAAATTGCTCGTCATCGGCACCGCAGACCGCTACATCAACATCATCAACCTCGATCAGCCAACAAAGTTCTACAAGACCATGCAATCACCTCTCAAGTGGCAGACGCGGGTAGTCAGCTGCTTTTCAGATGCCTCGGGCTTCGCTGTCGGCTCGGTCGAGGGCCGCTGTGCTATTCAGTACGTTGAAGAGAAGGATTCCGCCTCGAACTTCTCCTTCAAGTGCCACCGTGAAACCCCGCCTACAAACCGCGATGTCTGCAATATCTACTCCGTTAACGCTATCTCTTTCCACCCCATCCATGGTACATTCAGCACGGCTGGTGCCGACGGCACTTTCCACTTCTGGGATAAGGATGCGAAGCACCGTCTCAAGGGTTATCCCGCTGTCGGAGGCCCTATCACTACCACCGCTTTCAACCGGACTGGAAATATCTTCGCTTACTCCGTCAGCTACGACTGGAGCAAGGGTTACTCCGCCAATACCCAGCAGACTGTCAACAAGGTCATGTTGCACCCTATCGGGCCTGATGAGACAAAGCCTAGACCGAGTACGCGCAAGCGTTGATTTGGCCCTGAGCTTTTTTTTCTTCTTTTTTTGCGTGGGATGGGGGGATTTTTTTCGCTAATCACTTTCGTATCCCACCGCTACAACGAGCATGTAATGAAATTCTTACCATACCGGCGTGTTTTGATTAAGCAAATGAGAATTCTTTTGCTAGCCCATCTATTTCTTTCCTGGGAAGGATCTACTAGAGTTCACTGGAGATAGATCGTAGAGCTGAGTAGCTACAAGTAGGCGGGACATCCAGCATCAAGACGTCAATCAGGCAATCAAAAACAAAACACCTTCATTGCATCCATGCGTGATACCTATAAAATGGAAAAATTCCCCAAGCTAGTTCAATATAGCCAGAAGATGATCACCGTTCATGACCCATGTACAACATCTCATCGATAATCATAAAAAGAAAAGCCCCCACACCGCGCCTGCATGTATTTTATCATCTAGATCGCCATGTTATGAAAACCCAACAATCTACGAGGTAGGCAGAGTAACCTGAGCTACCCCATCAGCAATCTTCTCAACCGCCTCATCATTTTCGCCCTCGGTCGTAACGGAGGCCTTCTGCGCACCACCCTTAGCAGACGCCTCTACACCTTCGGGAGCACCAGCGCGACCCTTCTCCTTCTTCTCCTTCTTCTTAGCCTTAGCAGCAGCCTTCTTTGCGGCCTGCTTGGCAGCCTCGTCCTCCTTCTTCTTCCGGTCGCTCTGCGACCCACCGAACATCTCACGCCACTCATCCGCCTTCTTGGGATCAATACGGGTGAACAGGTAAGCCGCCTTGCCGATTTTGTGGCCCGCCTTCAGCGAAGTAGGTTTCCAGCCGGTGGACTTGAGCTCTTCCACACTGGGGATGTACTGGAAGGGTGTATTCAGCTGCTCCAGAATTGACTTCGAGGTTGCTGGCATGTATGGCGAGAACACGCTGGACAGCAGAAGAATCAGGTTGAGCACAGTGCCGACGACGGCGGCGGCGCGCTCAGGCTCGTTCGCAATCAGCGCGTTGTCTAGTCGGTTGGCTTGGATCAGTCCGTTACCCGCCTCGGCGATGCGCATGGCGGTCTGCACACCGGCACGCAGGTGCGCACCTTCCAGTTCTTCATGGTACTGGAGCAGGTGTTCGGTGACTTCCTTTAGGAATGGATCGAAGGACTCTGGCACGGTGAATTCTGGAATGACGGAGCCGTAAGAGGCGGTGACAAGCTTGATGACGCGGTTGACGAGGTTGCCTAGCTTGGCGAGAAGCTCGCCGTTGTTGCTGTCCACGAAAGGTCCCCACTCGAATTGAGTGTCGCCAGTCTCCGGGCGGTTCTTCAGCAGGTAGTAACGCCACACGTCGGCCGGGACGCCGGTTTCACGGGCGTTTGTGCCGAACACACCAATGCCGCGCGACTTGCTGAACTTGCCGCCTTCGTAGTTGAGGTACTCCGTTGTGCTGAGGTGGTGCAGCATAGTCCACTTATCCCTCGTGCCGATCTGTGTACCGGGGAAGATCACGCTGTGGAAAGGAACGTTGTCCTTGCCCAGGAACTGCCACAGCTGCACCTCCTCCGGGTTGCGCCACCACTGCTCCCACTCATCTGTGTAGTTGGCTGTGATGGAAAGGTAGCCGATGCAAGCCTCAAACCACACGTAGAGAACCTTGTTCTCATATCCCTCCAGCGGGACGGGAACACCCCACTTCAAGTCTCGGGTGATACCACGGCCCTTCAAGCCCTCCTTCAACCAGGACTCGGTAATAACGCGCGAATTCCTAGGCCATTTACCCTTCTCAATAGCAGGGTGGGCCCATTTCTCGATCTCCGGTTGGAGCTTGTCGAGCAGGAGGTGGATGTGTTTCGTCTCGCGGCGGACGGGGGCAGCACCGTCGATCTTGCAGCGGGGGTTGATGAGATCAAAGGGGTCGAGGAGATGGCCGCACTTGTCGCACTGATCTCCGCGGGCATCGTCGTAGTGGCAGCGGGGGCATTCACCCTCCACGAAACGATCAGCCAGGAACGAGTTGTGCTGCTCGCAGAAGGGCTGTTCGGCGGTGCGTTCAGCGAGGAAGCCGTTCTCGTGCAGGCGCATGAAGATTGACTGCGCGATCTCGGTGTGCTTCTCCGTGGGCGTGCGACCGAAGTGGTCGAAGCCGATGTTGAACCATTTGTACACATCTTGGTGGATCTTGTTGTATTTGGCGCACAGCTCCTCCGGCGACACCTTTTCCTCCAGCGCCTTGGTCTCGGTTGCGGTTCCGTATTCATCTGTACCGCAGATGTACAATGTGCGGCGGCCACAGGCCTTGTGGTATCTGTTGAGTGGCAGTCAGTTTCATGGCGCAATTCTATATTCTGTGTGGGGTTGAGTCATACCTAGCAAATACATCGGCACTCAGCACAGAGCCCACGACGTTACCCAGATGGGGAACATTGTTCACGTATGGCAAAGCGCTCGTTACGAGGATATTCCGCTCGCCGGCTATGGGCAATATCGGATCCGTCATCTTGCGGTGTTGAAGAGGAGAACGTCTTTGTTGGAGGGGCAAGGCGGGAAAATAAGAAAGTGGTCACATGCCCCGCGCATATCAAAAAAAAAACGTGATCGATCTGACATCTTCAACTGACTCATATCTACCTCCACTATCCCCACCATGGAGCCCAATCTCCTAGACAGTCTCCTTGATTTGGAGGAGCAATTCTACAATGAGGGGTATGAGCTGGGCACCGCGGATGGGGCAGCTACCGGATATACCGAAGGCAGCGTTTTCGCCGTTGAGAAAGGCTTCGAGAAGTTTGTCGAGATGGGCCGCTTGTATGGCAAGGCATTAGTCTGGGCACAGAGACTCGACATGAAATCGTCCGAAGGTGCCGCATCGCAGGCAGATAGCACAACGGATACTCTTTCCCTTGATCCATCTGTCTGCAAAGACATGCCCAGTCTCCCACCACACAGCTCTCGACTAGCCAGGAATCTCCAGACGCTTCTTGAACTCGTCGATCCAGCTACCCTGGATATGAGTAATACTGAGGAAGCTGTCAATGACGTGGATGAGCGTCTCAAAGGCGCCGCTACGAAGGCGAAGCTCATCCAACGCGCAATGGGCGAGCGCGAGGACCTGGCCACCCAGGCTGAACCAAAGGACATGTCGACTACCGGAGATGGCACTGGAAGCATTGAAGATATCAGTGCATTGAGCATCCGTCACTGAGGGCTGGTCATGCTTCACCAAATTGGTAGGCCTACCAGACGTTCGACTCCTGGACTATACCGATGGTCTCAGATTAGAGCACGAAAGGCCAGTCCTTCTTTAGGAACAAAACACTCGCTTCGATCAACATGTGGGAAAGTGCTCCAATGCCTGGAGCGCTATACAGAAAGGCCGAGGAAGGCTCGAGGCTCATTCTCTTAGGCTTGGTTCTACACCCTCCGAATACCAAGGCTTCTCGCTCGTTTGCCACGGAGAAACAACAACCGGGTTTAATTGGCAGTCAGAATATGACGCGCCAGATATATCAAGACTCGTCTAATATATCTCTGACACCAAATTAAAAAAGTCCTCCTGGCACTCCAGCCGACAGACACTTGTGGTGTCCAGTGGTTCATGCAAGACCAAATTGATTATTTACAATCGTCTAAAGACCCAGCGTTGCGAAGAAAAAAGGTCGTGTCAAAAATAAATCATAGATTTCCTTGAGATGTCATAATATAGAACGGTTCATCAAATATGCGCTTTTTCTTTTAGACTAAAGCCCTATAGCTCAAGGCTGCGCTCAGCCATAGCCATAGCACCCTCTCTCGTCTTGTGACCACCGATGAACCCACTAGCGTGAACAAAAACGGCACCATCGGGGATCTTGCTCTGGCCATTCTTCTCAGCCTCCGCAGCCATAACACCATCAAGGTCCTGGTCGCGGACACCGCGCCACGCCTCAGGCAGAGGCTTACGAGACTCAAAGCTGCTCTCGGAGACGGAAACGCACTGCACGCGCCACTTGGCTCCCTCGGTAGCGTTCTCGGGGTACAGCACATAGCATGTCTGGACGGCGGGGTCAATATCCTTGGTTCCCGAAGCCTCGGCCTCGAAGTTGTACAGGTGCTCCTTCCAGGGCACGCCGCCCTGCGGGAGGACGATGATGCGGCCGGAGGGGTGGGTGTCCTTGCGCGCGGCGTAAGCGGCGCCGACAGTGGTGCGGGCAGGCATCCAGGACGTGCAGGCATGGTGCATCTTGCGCGCGAACGCGTTGCCGATGAGCGTGCTGGCGCGGCCGAAGAGGCTGTCCTCGTCCTGGGGCTCGCCGGGCGGGCTGGTGGGGTCTGGGTTGTTCATGTCGCCAACCATTGAGGCGAGCGTGATGCCGCCGTTCTTGAAGCGCTTCTCGACCCCGGCGGCGGAAAGTGCGGCCTGGTCGTAGGCGGAGATGCCGTTGTCGTTGGCGTCAATCGCTTCGATGAAGTCCGTGTACAGCTTCTTGTATAGAAGGTCTACGTCGGCGTGCTCCACGGGAAGGGACAGTTTCTGGGCGAGGATCGCCTTGCCGAAGTGCATGTACACCAGGCCGGCGGAGGAGAGCTTAGTGGCGTGCTGCGGGAAGGTTGTTGAGAAGGTCCGCTGGTGGTGGTCATACCGGTGGATGGCGGGGTCGTACACGCCGCCCACGTCGACGACGGTGTGGCATTTCTCTAGCTCAGCTGGGTCACGTGTGCGGATGAGAGGGGAGGAGGCGTATGTGGGGAGCAGGCGGAGGAGGTAGACGGCGAGGGCCTCGTCGGCGTGGAAGTGACCGCTGTTTTCATCAGTGAGCAGGTTGAGCAAGATGAGCAGCAATTACAGGTGCACTCACTTGTGTGTCCCAATCAAGGGGGACGAGATCTTGAGCTTCTTTGCTACGTTTTCGGCCATTTTGAAGTAGTTATTGAATCTGAGCATTCAAACTGAAAGGGAAAACAGTCACAGCTCATTAATTTGTACCTGTAAACCTCTGTAATTTGCGCTCTCAGATTGATTTGCTTAGATAATACCATAGTTAAGAGTGCCAAGGCTTCCTAATTCGGCCTAGTTCCCTGGGGTTTCCTCTCCAAAGTGGGTTTTCACGTGTTTTCACGTGTTTTCCGTATTAATTGCTGCGCTCTGGCTGGCTAAGTTTCTTATCTGCTGTTCTATATCGGGTTGTAGGGCTTGAGAGTAGGGCTGAAAGCTAGCATGTGACTATCGGCTCCCGACGTGGCAGCCAAGACTACTCCGTACAAATGTCCGCTTTATAACCCTCGAATTAGATCTAGAAAGAAGACGGAATATCTATTAACCCCACCAAGCGCCTGGCAAGAAATACAATAGAAGAAAGAACCAGGTATCCTATGTACAAGTAAGGCCTCGAGTCAAACCATTGGAATGGGCGTGCGTGTGTGGATGGAGCAAGATTCGGCTGAGGGGAGCGAAAGAGAAACCAGGAAGCTGTGAATGGGATGGTTGAGCGTAGGCAGCAGAGGGTATAAGTGCCGAACGGATAAACAATGGGAATTCAAAGTGGGTGTGGAAGACACAGAAGAAAGAAGAAAAAGCAAGAGGTTTATCTGGTATCGTCGAGTCGTGAAAAGTGTTGTGGCATGTTGAACAGAGTGATGTTTGCCTCGAAACACGAGACAACCAAATACACTCATTTGGCAGTTGAGAATGCTTAGCGAGGAAGCAAGGAAGAGCGGGCGGAGTGACGTGAAACGAAGAACCGAGACCGGTGGTAATTGGCATCAGGCGATCGAAACCATTCCGAAGAACTCGCTCTACGGTAGCTGTAGCAAAGGTGAGGGCGAATTTCCAGTTGAATCGCTGCTGAGTGGCGTTTTCGTTGTGAAGGTTGCTGCGGGAGAGGTCAGCTTGGTAGGCTTGCGGCCGACCAGGCTCATGCAGTAATATACCACAGCCAAGGAAGCAAGAAGGCCGATTCGATTGGCCTTCGGATTTCCTGCCGCGCTTTTGCTGGGGCAATGATAAGAAGGAAAGCGTAGGCAGGTTGACTTAGCAGTCGTTGACTCTGGCAAGTAGTCATTCAGTCGGTTTTCCAGTGGCCTGCCACTCCGTTGTCGAGATCGTTGGTTTCCCCTAGCCACAGCTCGACCGCGTATAGAGATATTGTGCAAGCAAGATTAATCCACCGCCATGGGTTACCACCGCCGTTGCCTTGGGTGCTCCACCATTCACCGCTGCCACCCATTGCTTGTGAGGTTGCTGCAAAGTGTTGCATGAGGAGACTGGTGTAGACAGCGATGAGAATGGTCGGGGCGAAGTAGCTCAGGAAGCCCAGCACTTGGCCTGCTGCGTCGGTATCGTCAATGGAAGCCTCCTGGGAAAGGGCACGGGCCCCCGACTCGCGGACAGCTGGGATGATGCGCGTCGATGCATACAGTACGAGCAGGCGGTAGGCGAGTGAGATGAGGACGGAGGGCGTGACAGCACTGAAGACGGTGGTAATGACGTTGAAGCCTGCGTGAATAATCGACGGCAGAAGAGACAGCGCGTGCATCAAGGTTGTGTACGACGCCATGATGATGGGAGGCAGTGGAGGGAAGTCTCCGACCTGCGAGGAGGAGGATATTTGTTCCACGGGGTGCGATGGCTGGTAGTCGGTGAAGATCTGGTAGATGCAGAGCACGATATAGGCGAAGAGGAGGGAGCTTTCGACTGGGTTACCGCGACCACTTCCAATACCCCAGGCACACAGAATGACGGCGCATGTGACGGAAACTCCAATCAAGGCCGCATCGACGTTGGATATTTCGGGAAATTGCAGAACACGCCAGAGGAAGTAAATCGAGCTGGAGATAATCGTAGCGGACAAGACCAAGAGGCCGATCTAAGACAAGAGTTGGTTTTTAATCGTGACACACGGGGAGATCAAAGCATACCATCCAGCTATCGCTGCGTCCACCTCGGTTGACGAGCCAGCGGGTGATTTGTCCAGCGGCCTGAATCACCAATAAACTGCAGAATCCCTCTGCCAGTTGGAAGACCGGGGTAGACCATCTCAGAAGTCGATCCCAGTTGCCGAGGGTCACCGTTTCCACCAGGCCGTCGCGACCAAAGAGCCATTCCTGAAGAGAGGAATCCTGCGCCCTTTTGCTGCTGAAAGTGCGCTCCGCCCATCCTGTGCCTGTACTGTCGGCATCAACCGAGAATCGATTCAGCGACCAAATCAGAAGGACCAGGATGACGGCCCATTGTATAAAGCGGAGAACGGCAATGATGGAGGAACGGAACCACGATCGGTCAGGGGTGGTGACCTTCAACAACGAGACCAGGAAGTAAAATGCTGCTAAGGACAGTGAGAAGGCTAGGCCACATGTCTTGCCGCCCACATCGAAGGCTAGTGGGATGGAGGAGACGGTGATGGCGAGGAACAAGGCCGACGAAAAGACTCGAAGGAGCCACATCGGACCGCCGAGAGGGTTGGGTACGCGGTAAGGAAATCGAAGGAATGGGGGGATCTGAAGCAACCGTCGTGTTCAGAGCTGGATGTGGGAGAGAGAAGTTGAGGAGGGGGAGACACTGTTTGCTTTTTTTTTTCTCTCTAAGCTTATCGCTTTCAACACAACACTTCACGTGGGTCAAGCAAGACAGCCCTGGAGAGAAGTGAAAGTAGAAACTCCTGGAAAAACAAAATCGAACTTGAATAGACCAAATCAAATAAACCAAATAAACAAGAAAGAGAAGTTCAAATGAGAAAAGAGGAAATCTCTTTTTAATAAGTGTTACAGCTAGACTAGCGGTCGGAGGACCACTTTCTACCTAGGCTATACTAAACTGATTTAGGGCCTAGAAACACTAGAACATTAGAATGTTACAGGCTAATATCTAGCCAGTTATTAGACTTTTTTAAATTACTTGTGCCATATGGAGTATTAGTTGACACGGTGAGCGGGCCGCCAGAAACGGCCCTTATTGAACCGTCATTTTGCCACCCCCGACCGCCTGGTGATCTCCCAACTTTCCTTCGACCAATCGCACTCATTCATCATCACCTTGGTCTTGCAACGGGCATACAGTGCTGGCTGCGCCCATCCACGGAACGCTCTAATGGCCCATCTTGAAGCGGCCCATATCATTCCATTTGTACTTGGATCCTTTCATGGCACGGCAGTGGATATATATATAAAGATTTGGGTTAATCTAAGGCGCTACTTTCCAGCTCTTCGCAATATGTCCTTTACCTCAGAACAGATCAATTCGGAGAAGAACGTTCTGATGCTAGATTCCCAAATTTATGGGGAATTCAGTCAATTCAGACTCATTTTTGAAGCAACCGGAATTGCTCACCAATATCAAATCAAGACTTTTCCAGATACCGCTACAGGGCCAATACAGTTTTTACCTAGAACTCGGAAGTTCGGAGTTCACAAAAGAAGTTGGGTACTTCCAGATCCTAAACTTCTCGAAATTCACGCCTGCATTGGAAACTTTCTACATATGAGTGGCCAGGCGGAGGTAATCGACAAGGGGAATTTTGAAGTCTGTGGTGGGCTTGCCCCGAGTGGAAGCACCAACATCGAAGACCTTCTTGCACTACCCTCAAATGCCAACGAAACGTCCGATTCGCAGAAGTGCAGAGAAGCAACGTCCTCCGGAGAAGCAAGGACGCCTACGGGTGACATTTGCTGACACTGGGAATAAACCATGGGCATACTAAATTGCATAATCGGTTATCACGGTCGCAGTTACATGTTAGGCCAGGTGATGGACCGGCCACTATCTTTAGCTAAATTCTTAGTTCTGAATTCATCAACAGAGAGATTCAGTGATATTTTTTCTGCTGTCCTTGTTTTCCGTAACAGTCACATGGGGCTTCAGAATAATCATGGTTGGCAATTATCTGTCCGAATATATAGATCCGCGATATATATTTGTTTACTATTCTTCTTCGCGTTCAATGTTGGATTCGAATTTATAGTACTTGGAGCACGCATTTCTAATTGGGAGCTGGGTATTTAGTTACTTATTTAGTACATACAAACTCTGCAGTATTATTCTAACATGAGTTGACCAGTATCCTCGTATAGCCTATTAAGCCTATTAAGGGGGTCCTACAAAAGGAGCCATTTGGAATCCACGTGGAACCTCGAATACTTAGACCTCCATAGATGTGAGGAATCTAATATATCCATAAATACACAGTGTCTGAGGTAGTTATTGATATTCTACTCCCTACTCCCTACTCCCCTACTTATATATCTTCTATCGGCAAATTAAGATCCTCAGTGGAGAAAAAGGCGTCAACGCTAATCTCCAAGAAAATAAGACAACTCCCTTTTCCTTCCCTTAACTCGAGTCTATAATACCTTTTTCGCTCTCTCTTTTCATACTCGGTATAATCGGGATCCTTTCTTTAATCTTCTTACGCTCACTCCCAATCCCTAATTTTTTTTGGCTATCATCAATATCTCACTGTAAGGGGGGTTGACAAGGTTACAAGGACCAGAAACCCTTATCAAACATCTTTTCGCATGCAGTAGATCATGCGTGTACCCATTTTACCCTGCATCCGATCCTTGAAGTTTGTCTGTCTTAGGGGTTGCACCCTTAGACTATTGAACAATGTCGAACGAGAACCCCGTGCAAGCAGAGTCGGCCCTGCTTAGTCGTCGTCGCCGTCGTAAATCGCTGCCTTCGCGCAATGGAACTGATCTAACCTCGCCTGAAGTCATTTCTTCTCTCATTTCGTCCCTTTCCACCATCTCCGTTCCTTTAAACTCGCATTTCGACACCGTCCCGAAGATCGACGAATCAGACCCAGCATTGCCAGAAGTACCGCGAACCGCGCCAATTCACTCCCTTCCTCCGTCTGAGCAACATGGGTTTGGAATGAGTTACGGTAACTACAAGTCAGCGGTAGAGCAACCCGCGCTACCGGAGAATCCATTTTTACACCCCGACGATGCGGCCTCCTCGCCTGTCATTCGCATGGCCAGGGCACCCCCGTCACCAAAGTCGCCCCGATCGCCGAGATTCAAACCCTTCAGAACGACTGATCCATCATCCACTCGCCCAGCTTCGAGAGAGTCCTATACATCTGTGATAGGCGCCCCAGAGCCTTCCTCATTCGGAACGATCAGCACAGAGCCTGGCCCCCGTTTGTCAACCCCGAGCATCGCTTCGAATAGTTCTGCAGGGCGCGCGAAAAGCCTAAAGAGTCAATTTAGTCAATTGAAAAGGTCATCACGCGAATTACTCTGCGAAAAGGATCCACACGTCGATCGTCTGCGAAAGACTACCAGCTATAACGACAGTCTACGACACAACATCCCGCGCAGCCGAGCAAGCTTGCGCTCATTGCATTCCATGGCCGAGGTTAGAGAGGAGGCGCGTCCTGCGGACGTCAAGGAAGAGCCATACGAAGCAAAAGTCGCCAGAACTCCACCAATCAAAGATTACCAATCGTTCCACGATACCCCGGATGCTGGCACTCCCGGCGGAATTGGAAGCGGTAGAATCATCCCAACTCGCGACTCATCTCTGCGACATCGGAATAGCCAGTCATCCACCTCAAAAAAACACCGGTCTGCTCGTCATAGTCGATACTCCTCCACGGCTAGCAAAGAGCTCAATACAGACAATGGGACGCCGGGAACGAACAATGACGCAGAACAGGTGACCCGCCGGATCCAAGAGTTGAAAGACCAGCAACAGAAGATCAAGACCGAGTTGGAAGTGGGAAACAGCCCTGAACACCCGACTAAGACGAGCCCCGTGAAGCAGACAAGGGCCTCAAAGGCAAAGGCATCGCGCGTTCTAGGATATGATGTCGACCAGGCCATGCAGGAGGAACCAGGCCGCAACCATCCATCTTTCAGCGACAGTGCGCCTTCTCCAAACGTGATGACGGGGAAAAATCGCACCGGGAGCCGGCTAGGGGCACCAATCACACCGAAGTCTACCCACCTACCACCGCAGTTTCCCAAGTCACCCACGGAAAACCTGGATTCTGAGAGAGCTAGATACAGACAGTCCCTCGAACCAAACACCCATCGCCGCACCCCATCCGGTCATCTGTCCCATGTGTCAAATGGGCGCCCCTCGTACAGTACCGAACGACCATCCAGTGCGGATTCAATCGATCTCGCTGTTGAAGACTACGTATTTTCGCCGAAGCTGACCCAGAGAGTCACCCACCCAACCACTGGCCGCTCCATTGCCTTCTCTGAAGTTGGCGATCCGAAGGGCCATGTTGTGATTTGCTGTGTCGGCATGGGTCTCACTCGATATCTAATGGCGTTTTATGATGAGTTGGCTCGGACGCTCAATCTACGACTGGTCACATTGGACCGTCCTGGAGTTGGGGAGAGCGGTCCACACCAGGGAGACGAGCCGAGCACCCCTCTGAGCTGGCCAGGTAAGCAAGACTGTCGAGACATTTTAACATTGCGCTAATTAGTAATAGATGATGTTGCAATCGTTTGCAACTACCTTCGAGTGACCAAGTTTTCCATCCTTGCCCATTCTGCTGGCGCAATCTACGCTCTTGCAACGGCTCTCCGAATTCCGCAGCATATTCGTGGCCGTATCCATCTCCTAGCCCCATGGATTCCCCCATCCCAGTTGTCTAACCTCGGCTCTAAGAAGGATCCTGCGCCTACCAACGCGGTCCCTTACTCCCAAAAGATTCTTCGTGCTCTCCCCACATCCTTTCTCAAAGTGGCTAATTCAAGCTTTATGAGTGCCACTAGTGCCAGCATTACTACAAGTTTGCCCAAGTCCCCGCGACGGACCAAGCGCAAGGTTACTGCTACAGAAGCTTCCAATGCGAATGCCATCCCTCTAGTACCGCCTATACCTTCTGTTGAAAACAACCAGCAGACCCGAGTGGACATTGTGCCGAATATCAAACCGTTCGCTTCTACCACCGCTTCGTACATAAAGAGTGAAACGGCTCTCGGGCCTCGCGCAAAGTCTCCAGAAGACGAGGGCGAACGGCAGCGTGACTATGATACTCGTCTCACCTACAAGATCTGGGAGCTGGCCACCACCAACGCCAATCCGGCGGTTGATTTGCTGATCTGCCTCGAGCGTCGCCAAACAATTGGGTTCCGCTACGTGGACATCACGCGATCAGTGGTAATCCACCATGGTAGCAAAGACCCCCGCGTTCCAGTGGAGAATGTCCAGTGGCTTGGCAAGACGATGCGCCGCTGCGAGGTCCGGATCCTCGAAGGCGAAGGCCACGGCCTTATGGCATCTGCTGGTGTCATGGGCAATGTCTTGACTGAGATTGCTAAGGAGTGGGAGGACTGGACGATCCTTGTCCAAGGCAAACGCCGAGCCACTGTCAGCCATGCTGCACGACCTGGACTCTCGATTCACACTTGATCTCCCTCGTCTGCCATCTTTCCCCTTTTATCCGGTGTCTTTGACATAACACTTCCTTCATTTTCAGCCCTGGTGGCTCATCTTTCCCTAATTGCCATCGCTCTCGTTTCGACGGGCTAAGCCGCAGCTGGTCTGCGGTTTCCACTGCTCTGATCCACACCTTGAACTTTTATATCCTATCTCTTATCCTTACCCTTTATTACTCGTCTACACACACCTACTGGTTCGAGGTTCATGCCCTCTCTATGATTTACTGTCGACATGGGTTTTGCCTTTGAACAAACGAGCCCGTCTGATTTAGCATAATACCCAGTCATGCCATATACTAATCAATATTGATAATTCAACTTGACTTATATAGTAAAAGAAAAAATAAGACACGAAAACAAGCATATATTATTTACATCATAGCTCCGCCAAGCACCGGGGTGAACCCGCAAATCAGGGATGACATACCCTTGTCCCCTTACCCCACTTCTCCTGACCTGTCTGGAGCTTTTGGTCTTGTGATTGTCAGTTTTGGAAGATTCAAGATCGAATGTGCAAGTGTCGAATGTTCCCAATACCCTAAACTGTTAGCTCTGCCGGGAACGGAGGAATTCTTGGCTTCTGAAACACGTCACGTTGTCTGGAAGTCACCTTGGACCCTGAACATTTTGGATTCAGCTTTTTTGAAACAATCCACAAGCCACACAGCTATAAGCGCAATTCGCCATGCCTTCTTCCCAACGGCGGCTTCGACTGATCGTCATTGTGGTCATCGCGCTTCTTTTCATGGTCTTTTACTACACCGTACGTCACCAGATCTCCCCCTTCCACACTGTTTCTTCAGATATCTAATACGACGCAATCGGATCCACAGGGCGATGCAAGCAAAATCCAAAACCAAAAGTTCTATCGGTCAACCCTCGACGCAATGAAAGCGAAAGAGCAAGCTAAGCAGGCCAAGGCCCAAGAGAAGATCCAGAATCCCGTGCATGCGCCCGGACAGAATGGCGCCGCGGGTGCGGGTGACAAGGTGCCTGTTGCTGCGGTCGAGAAAGCCGCTGTTCCTCCTGCTACAGGGAATGAAGATACGGAGGAGATCCCGATTGCGGGGAGGACGAAGATGACCGTTCCGAAGAAGGTGAATCAGGATAAGCCGTCAGAGGTTCAGTCGGAGATCAAGAGCGAGGAGGAGAAGGAGCGAGAGGAAAAAGCGAAGAGAGAGCGTGAGGAGAAAGAGAGGAAAGAGGCCGAGGCGACAACAGAGCTTAATGCCATTTTGAAGCGGGCTCCAGGTATGTTTCTTTCCCCCGTTTTCCATTTCTGGCCCGTATCCAAGACCAACAACATCCAGTCATCGTATTCTCCAAATCCTACTGCCCCTACAGCAAGAAAGCCAAGGTGATCTTGCTGGAGCACTACTCTATCGAGCCGAAGCCATTCGTGGTCGAATTGGATCAGCACCCGCTTGGGCCGTATCTGCAGGCCCTGCTCGCACAGAGCACGGGTCGTCGTACTGTGCCGAATGTGCTCGTGAGCGGAAAGAGTATAGGTGGTGGAGACGATATTGCGGCATTGGATCAGAGCGACGAGCTGGTTTCGACGCTGCGACAAATGGGTCGGAAATGGATCGTGGACGTGTCGCACCAGGCGGTTGAGAAATCACTATGAGGTTAGTATTGTAAAACAAGTTCCAAGTTTTAATAGCCATAGCCCATAGCCATGGCAGACAATTAGGG
This sequence comes from Penicillium psychrosexuale, assembly GCF_028828465.1. Taxonomy (NCBI): domain Eukaryota; kingdom Fungi; phylum Ascomycota; class Eurotiomycetes; order Eurotiales; family Aspergillaceae; genus Penicillium; species Penicillium psychrosexuale. Next base: position 294,301 of record NW_026643187.1, read on the forward strand.
GGCATCTTGTTGTTGCAGCTCATTGCATTGTACAGAGTAGCGAACTTGCGCAGGAACTCTGGGCAGCTTAATATTTACTACATGTACCTCTACTTGCCAAGCACCCAACTTACACCGGTGGAACAAGTACCGGTACAAGCAGCGATAAGGCGATAAGCTGATAAGGAACCCTAATCGCGCTAGACCCAAAATGGCCCTAAGCGACGCACAACCCCGTGACATCCAATTTCGCTCCACCACCAAGTCCATTCGAATTTTGAACCTCCCCGACATCGACAATCTACACCCCCGGCAACCACCAAAAGTCACGTCAAGATGCGGTACATTCACTCCGAGGAACGGCTGCCCATTCTGGACAATGGTGAGCGAATTTCTTTTTTATTGGAGGATGGAGGAAGCCGATCGCACACAATACAACTTCTCTTTTGAGGCACGAAATTCAACCACAAGCCTAGCACGACACACGATCAACGTCCAACACCAATACGGCAGAAGTAGGAGGGAATATTGTGTGGGATCGGCGACTCGCACACCTACCAGACAATTCTCGATTTTGATTCTTCAAAATATTGAATTCCACCAAAAGAAATGCCATCAACTAACCCAAATCTCTTTTCGCTCTATAGTGAAGGTCCAGATTAAGTCCCGCGTCGTGACTGTCGAGGGTCCCCGCGGCAAGCTTGTCAAGGATCTCTCCCACATTGCCGTTACCTTCGGCCGCCCCGAGCAGAACGTTATCTCCATCGAGCTGCACCACGGTGCCCGCAAGGGTGTTGCTACCCTCCGTACCGTCCGTACCATCATTAACAACTTGATGATCGGCGTTACCCGTGGCTTCAAGTACAAGATGCGTTACGTCTACGCTCACTTCCCCATCAACGTCAACATCGAGCCCAACCCCGAGACTGGCCGTTCTATTGTGGAGATCCGGTATGGAACCCTGGAACCTACATTTTTTCTCGATATGATTTTGGAATTATACCGTGAAAACCAAATTGAGATGAATTAGAGCTAACAGTTTTTTCTAGCAACTTCCTCGGTGAGAAGTACGTCCGCCGCATCACTGCCCAGCCTGATGTCGACATCGCTCCCTCCGCCAACGTTAAGGATGAGCTCATCCTCACCGGTAACTCCCTCGAGGGTGTGTCCCAGTCCGCCGCCGACATCCAGCAGATCTGCCGTGTCCGAAACAAGGATATCCGTAAGGTGAGTTGACAAACAAGCATCTTTACTGGGAGGACCCGTGGTTCTGAATCTATACTAACTATTCCTAGTTCTTGGATGGTCTTTACGTGTCGGAGAAGGGCAACATTATTGAAGAGTAAATGTGCCACTTGGGAATGCATGGGGTGTCCGGGAGAGGTTTCTTTAATTTCGCCTACTTGCATATAGGGAAGCAAAGCGAAATGTCAAAAACAAAACGACCCTTTTGAAATTCACTGATTCCCTTACGCGAAAACGTCTTTGTATGTGGCATGTAGAACTGTGCGCCCGTGGCGATTCTATTACTTCATTACTTTAATACTATGAGTATTGAGTAGAGAGATATATATGTATTTGTCGCGGGGCTGTTGTAGCTGAAGATGAAGATCCGGGGGAATCTGGATCGAGGTCCAACTCTTCAACCTTCAACCTCCAACAGAATCCCTTCCTCAGAATTGAGACCATCCATTTTCATAATACAGCTATCCTCGACTACGTATAATACTTAATCACTCAATCCAATACTATTACACCAAATTTTAATCTCCAATCCCTAAGCGGAACGTGCGTGACGTCGTAACATGTGAAGGCGAATACCGGGCCCGCATGTGCACCTCTGCCTCCACCAGCCACAACGCAGACATATCCCTCGAATGAAAATATGGGGTCCTGGTGGCTCGGACTGTGGAATATAGTTGGGGCGGTCTGGAATATGCTGCTTGACGTTGCTCAGTTCTGGAGATATGTGAGTGTTGTGCTGCAATCCCAGCCGGAGTGTCTTATATGCGGAGGTCTGAGCCGAAGATGGCAAAGAGAAAAGACGCACAAGACATAAAACCTCGGATATAGTTTCCGATCTGATCTCGAGCTAACATATATCCCCTAGAAACTATCATCATGGTGGCATTCCAAATCCCCTCGAGATCGACTCTTCTATACGCTAGCCAACGCGCAGAGCTATGAGGAGTGGGAAGAGGCGGCATTTGAGCTTGACGAGCTACAGAGTAAAGATTTATGGTATGAGATTAAACCACAGCAATTGAGCCCTACTCAAAAGCAATATGCCAAACCATAATCTAACCACCTACTCAGGCGCCAAAACCCCGTCAGCCGACACTACGACTACCGACTGATCCTCGGTCGACTGGAAGCACTGATGAGCGCGCGCGAGTCAGAAGACATCCTAACACTAGTAAACCTGCTCCGATCGGGGCTAGTGAGAAATCTGGGCAACATAACCAGCACGAAGTTGTTCACGCACGCGTACGCAGGAACCAAGCTTCTAATTGACGATTACATCACGCAAGTAGCGCTGTCAATCCAGTACGTGACATCCGTACCAGGAGCGCCGATGCATCCCAGCGGGTTCAGCTCCCAAGCGAAGCTGGAGTTGCTGCACGATACGCGACAGGCGTTTGGACGTACGACGCTGCTGCTGCAGGGCGGGTCTGCGTTCGGGCTGTGTCATCTTGGTGTTGTGAAGGCGCTGCATTTGCAGGGTTTGTTGCCACGGATTATTACGGGCACTGCCAGTGGGGCGATGATTGCTGCGCTTGTGGGGATTCATTCTGAGGATGAGTTGTTGCCGTTGCTTGATGGGGAGGGGATTGATCTTTCTGCTTTTGATACGCGGAAGATGATTAATGGTGGGGTCGAGGAGAGCTCCGACTCGGGTTGGGTTGGGACGTTTTATCGAAGATTGAGGCGACTGATGAGGAAGGGGTATTTGTTCGATGTTGGTGTTTTGGAGGAATGTGTTCGGGCTAATGTTGGAGATCTTACGTTCGAAGAGGCATACGCGAGGTCGAAGCGCATTTTGAATATCACTGTCGTGACGACGGGGAAAAACGGGACACCGAATCTGTTGAATTACTTGACTGCGCCGAATGTGGTATGTATTTCTCCCCTTCTCGTTGCCAGTCTCAGTGATATCTAACACCATTTCTAGCTTATCTGGTCTGCGGCGGTAGCATCCAACGCCTCTTTCTCCTCAGGCCTCTACTCACCCGTGACGATCTACTGCAAAGATGAAACAGGCACAATAGTCCCTTGGCCACACACACAAGACGCAGTCTTCCGACCCTGGCGACACGTCCACTACAACGAAGGCGAATCCCCCCTCTCACGGATCTCGGAACTCTTCAACGTAAACCACTTCGTCGTCTCCCAAGCTCGACCATACCTAGTCCCGTTCCTTCGGTCAGAATTGAACCTCCTAGACCGACGACAAACAGGCTGGAGTAATCTCTCCCGTTCCACAATGCGACTAATAATGGTCGAACTGCGCCATCGGCTCCGCCAGCTCGACTACCTAGGCGTGCTACCTGCTCCAGTGAGCAGAATACTCATCGACGAGACAATCCCCGGGCCGAACCTAACTCTTGTCCCGGACTTGAGTTTCTGGGATCTGAGGAAACTGTTCCAGAGTCCGACGAAAGCCGGTATCGCTGACTGGGCGCTTAAGGGCGAGAGGGGAGTTTGGCCGGCGATTAGTGCGTTAAAGGTTCGGGAGGCGATTGAGATTGAGCTTGATAGGGGGTATCAGCTTGTTAGGCGGCGTAGACCGAGTGATCCTTCTGTTTCGGTGTCTATCCCGAAGCAGGTTAACGCTATGAATGAGTGTGTTCCTAGGCGTAGGAGGGGTGGTAGTGAGAATGAGGAGGGGATTCTCGCTGATCGGGAATAGTATTGGGTTATAGGCTTGTTTTAAGTAATGCATATTGTTTCTATATTTGTATCTCTTCGTACTCGGCTCTTTTCCTTCGAGAAAGATACATCATGGAGCAATCAAATGTTAGTATGGCAGCTGGGCATACCGACCTTTCAATAATTAGAGAGCTCACTGTAACTAGTTACCATGCAGCGCTATATAGAATCCAAAGGGAGTATATATATCAACACCCATAGAAAAGCTTCTATAAAATGAGACGAACTAATCTTATTCAAACGATGGAAAGATGGAACAAATAGTCCTGGAGTGCCAGTCAGATTGTTAATCATCAAAGCTCTAACTCCTGGAGGCCGTAAGCTGCGTTTGACATAATAAGCACTGCTCATACTGTCCTCTCCCCAAGTCTAAACCCTACTGGCAATAATGACCTCTCTTTTGGAATGAAGAGACTCTTCGGCAAGAAGCTCTTCAATTTGGGATGGCTGAGGAGCCTCTTCCGAATGTCTCTTAAGTTTCCCGTCTCTTTCCCAACGACCGGCTGTGAGATTATTCCCGCCGATGACAAACTCGAGGAAGGCTTTGGGGCTTTACATAAAATTCATTTATGTAAGATATACTGTGAGATATGGAAGATATTGCAGTGGGGGTTTCCAGAGCAAGATAAATAAGCAGCCATGTGATATAAAAGCACTCCCGAGGCATACCTTTCCACTTCCATTCTCAGTAGTCACCCCATGGTGTTATCCTCTCTAGCACCCTACTACTCCCAGTGACGACTCTGCTCTCACACTTGTTTCGCAGGGCTGTCGGTGCCCCTATCCTAGGGACCCCTCTTCACTATTTAATATATCAGGATTGATTGACCATGTTTCTCCCGTGAATAACAGGTGTCTAATCAATCTAAGTTGTTCAGGATGCATAGATAGACCCATTCTAGTTGTTTGTGTATACCCAACACGCGTAGAACTATGTAGACCTCGATACTTGCTCATATTAGGGTCATTGATCCATTTAATTAGTAAGAATGAACTGCAATTACAAAATTGTATACATATCTGCTATCCAGGGCTATACATCAATGCCTCGTATACATCACAACCTCTCCCCATTCTCAATCAAGAGCATCCGACTCAGGCGGACCCTTATAATCTACCAAATGTCAGCATAAAGATCTCCAGCATCCAGCATCGTCCATAAAACTTACATTTCCTCGCATAAACCACATACCAAACCGCAGAAATCGCCATAAACCCGACAAAAACAACCGAAGCATAATTCATCGACACAGCCGTAACCGGCAAAGCAGTCGGCATACTAAACAGCACCAACTCAAACGCAATCCAAGCCAACGCAACGACATTAACAAACCTCCCAACAAGACCTCCACAATTCCACGGCGCCTTGGCAACCTCCTCCCGACCATGCCACAGGCTCAAAAAGATCGGAATAGCATAAGCAGCCGCGAGCGCAATAACGCCCACAGAAACAAACGCGGTAAACGCACTCGAACTCCCGAGATTAATCAACCCAAGCAACATCTGAATGGCGGTCAACAAAACCAACGCCCAAACGGGGACGCCCCAGCGCTCGTCGACGCGCGCCCACAGTTTCGCGAGCGGAACGGCGTCGTCCCGGGCGACGGCCCAGGTCGCGCGCGAGGCCGCAACGGTAATGCTAATCGAGCAGAAGACTGTAATGACCAGGACGAGGGAGATGAGGCCGAGACCGCCGGCGTGGGAGCCCATTACGCGAGCCAGAATGTAGGGGAGGGCTTGGCCTGCTGGGGCGTTGATGATGTCCTGGAGTGGGGGCAGGGTTGCGCAGATGGGAATGATGAAGAATAGGCCTGCTGTGCCGCCGACGGGGACGGAGAGGGCTATTGCGCGGGGCACTTTTACTGCTGGGTCTGTGCATTCTTCGGCCATTGAGGAGATCATTCCTATTGCGGAGAAGGTGTATGCGGCCGGGAGGAGGCCGATGAAGAAGGTGAAGTTTCCCCAGCCGGCGAAGGATTTGTCGTAGTGGGCTAGGGTGTAGGATGCTGAGTGGCGGCCTGTGTCTGCTTTGACGGAGAGGGCGATTAGGATGATTATTATTGTGAGGAGGGTCCAGGATGCGCAGAGGGTGTCGACTAAGGGGAGGTGGTTATTTGCAAAGATGCAGATTGCTAAGGAGGTGAGGCAGACTGCGTAGAAGATTAGGAGGAGTTGCCAGTCGGATGCTGACCAGGTTGGATGGTAGATTGAGACTGTTGCTGAGAGCATGGAGGCAAAGCCGAAGTTTACGGAGAGCGTGATGGTCCAGTTGCCGATCAGCCAAATCCAGGCATTGATGAAGGAGAGGGTTGTTTTGTTGCTGCGAGAGATTTGGAAGGTCCAGTAGTAAGGCCCTGCCGAGGTTGGATAGCGGGAGGCAAGCTCGGCGAGGGAGAAGGCGATGCACTGGTCCAGGAGGCAGACGACTATCCAGCCGATGAAGATTGAGAGGGGACCGCCGCCGTAGATGGCCGAGAGGAGAGCTGAGCCTTCGCCATACGGGATTGCTGCTATGGCGAGGGTTTGGAAGAGGAGGGTTAGGACAGAGCGATTGCGACGTAGTTCTTGCTTGTAGCCTAGACGGTCTAGTTCTAGGTTCTCGATTGTGCCCTTTCCATGATCTTGGAGGGAGGGAGGTGAAGGGGTTATCTCCTTCTCGATAGACATGGTGACAGTAGCAGGGTTGCTAGTGAGGGCAGTCCGCCGTTATCAGGGTCTCTATAGTAAGCAAATGAATAGGACCAAGAAGGATATACGGAGATTATATGCAGTGCAGTCATATGCCGAGGTGCAACGAATAGCATGTCGTGCAAGGGCCAAAGTACAGATGTAAACAATACCATCCGAAAGGGGAATCTCGCATTCTGCAATCGATAAAGATATACAATTTGTGGCTGGTGCATAAAACGGTAATGGGGATATAATTTACCGATTGGGGAGCTTCACATACAGAGAAAAGATAATCAAGAGAAAAGGGCCGACGTTCAACATTAAAAGACAAGATAAGAGAAAGTTTGACGCCAGGCCTAACCCTAAAAAGCAACTATATCCAGAGGGGAAAGTACTCCGCATTTGATCTGCGAGATTGGCTTATTTGATAGGCATCTACGGAGTGGATAAGACAAAATAGAAATGCAATGGTTTCAAGGGAAAAAGAATTGAGGTATCAAATAGAAAATCACCAAAAGAAAAACAAAGGTAAAACAAACCCCTAAAAACGTCGAGGAATATCAAACATTACGAATAGTAGCATATGGTATGGGAAAAAACAATTACAGCGCCGTCGATGGTCGGGCCTGGGACCTGCGCGAGTGCATACTAAGCCGGTGACCGGTGGCCGGTGGACCCTCGGTAGCGAACAGGGGGGGGATACTAAATCCATATCCCTCGGTAGTAGCGCTACGGTTCTGGGGATCGATCTCAACACGGACGGAAACGTCGAGTCCGCCAAACATGCCGCTCGTACAGGTGAACCCGTCAGCGGCGCTGTGTGTCGTTCCGGCATTGACTTCGCCCTTGTGCAGTGGTGCGTGGCCGTCTTTAGGAAGACGCTCCAGTTTCACGGAATTGGATTCGAGGACACCGGTGTTACCGGGCCCTGGGGCGACGATCTCGGTGAGGATGGCGTAGTTGCGGGATGGCATGGTGACTTTGTTCCAGGCGGCGCCCTTCTCCTGGCCGCCAGGCTGCTTGTCGAAGAAAGGCATGAGAGTCTCGTCGCATTCATGGTCGAGGTGGTGGATTTTGTTTCTACGAGCGAGGAGGTTGGCGACGGCCTGGGGTGGGGGCTTGTTTGTGATAGCGCTGCTGACGACGTTGACGATGAAGCGGTGATCGTTTTCGCCTGCAAGGTTAAGTTTCGGGTTGGAGTAGAAGCGGCCGATGGCGGCAAGGTGGACGTCGCCGCCGAGAATGGTTACCCGCACGCTGTTGCTGCGGGCGAACTCTTGCAGGCGGTGGACTAGCATCTTGCGCTCGTGCTTGTGCTGGCGCGCGGTGTAGTGGTCATCCAGATCGTCGAGTAGATCCACTTGGCCGTCGAATTCATTGAAGAGGCCGCCTGCCAGGCCGAATCGCTTGTTCAGTAGTCGGATCGGCGCGATCAAGGGAGACGTGAGGATGTTCTCGAGCCATGCGAGACGGGGGTATGCGATTGGGACGCCTAGTAATACTATCAGATGCTTGATGTCGCCGTCGGCGGCGACGATCTCGCGCTGCAGCCGTTCGAAAATCATATCGTAGGTGTCCTCGTAGTTGACCTGGTGACGGGTGCGCTCTGTTCGCGCATCTAGACCTATAAAGGCAATGCGCTTGCCAAAGCGCATGTAGAGACTTCGGCTGCTCTCTTCCACGTAAGGACCGGGCCGTTTGCCGATGATCCAGCTGTCGTCCTCGACCTGGTTCTGCAGAACGTAGGTATTCTCCACTTGACGTGGGTCAACACCGGAAGTTCCATTGACGGCGTGCATAGTCTGCGGGGAATCGGTGGTGAAAGTCGACATAGGAGGGGCAATGTGGTGCTGGAAGAGACAGTAATATTTGAAAGCGACACCGCCGATACCACGGAAGACAGCACACTTCATAAAATGATCCGTGTACGAGCCGAACCCATCAATAATATCATGATCATCCCAGATATTGACCTGAGGAATGCGGCCATTGGCAGAGCGGAATGGCTCAGTGTTGTACCAGCGGACATAGTTGGCATAGTAGTAGTCATCGCAATCAGCGCGCATCTGATTATTGAAGTCATGGTTGCGCCTCTTATGCGGGTTCGCAATCGCAGTCCAAGACTTGAGCGGGCCATCCACACGAACGCCGTCATTGTAAATCTGGTCACCACCACCGACCATAACGTGGAATGGCCTCTCGCCATGCAGGCGCATCACATCGTTCCACAGGTTCGGCCCCACCCAGGCGTTCATGTCCGTGCCTACGGAAAAGCCATTGCACGAGTGGAACATGGTGCGCATGGACTGCTCTTCTGCAGGAATGACGAATTCCCACGGTGCCGGGACCTGGACTCCGGACTCGTTGTATAGACCAGGGATGTCGTACGCCCAACGCGCCTCGAATGCGGCCACCGGCACGGTTAGCGAGAATCGCCAGAAAGCTTTCAAGGGATCCTCGTAGAGCTTGAGACCCTCGATTGTTTGGTTTGTTGGAACCCTGTCGGTGCCGCTCTGGGCCTCAATATCCACAGCGCCTACCTGGCGCAGGCGCAGCTGGGGCTGCTCCTGGGTTGGCTTGGTGACAATCAAGATACTGCCGTGCCAGGTAGTTGTAGCCTCGTAGTGCATGTTCTTGAGGTTGATCAGGGGACCGGAGATGAGCTCGAAGCGATCGCTCGAGCCGCGCGTGATCTGTTGTCCTGTCTCCCCATTTTGAGGCATCCCTGCGATTGCCGACATGCTTCGATTAGCTTTGCGCGACTTTCCGATTGAGGACTGGGGTTCCGCGACATACCGTTGACAAGCTGCGCACTGTACTCGGCCATAATAATAATAGAAATTGATGCGATTTGGATATCACCGGATTGTAGAGGAGATAAATAAGAACGTCGACTGAAGTCGCATAGATTATCAAGATTCAAACCACAATTGAGCGAAATGAAGGGGGGTAAGCAGGGATAAAAGGAAGGAACTAGGCGTACTTGAATGCTATAGGGCTACTAAGTACAGGGCTGAAAAGGAAAACAAGAAACGAAGCGAGATTGGAAGCTGCAGATCTGTACCTTTTGGCCCGCTGGCTTGGCAATAAAGGAGGTCGCTGCTCAACCCCGATGAACAGCCCTGACGCTGCCAAGACTTTCCGGTAATTACCTGGCCAATGGGAGAGGAGATTATGCCAGCCACTACCCGGTTGAGCCACCTCGCGCCACATAAGTGGTTTCTGGCTATTCCTGATTGGGTCAGGAGTGGTGGCGGTGCAATTTTAGCTTTGATCGGGTTACATAAGTGGGTTTCTTCTGATTTTGAAGGTTTTTTGTTCAAGAGCATCTTCCATATGATCAAATATGTACTTCGTTGGTACTCCCTACTTACCGGATGATTACACAGGCTTCTACTGCTTACATGTCAGATTTCTCCCTATGACCCCGCTAAATACGTGGCCTATCACATCCGCTTACTATTTACTGATCTACATGTGGAGACATCCATACTTATTATACTAACAACCATCTTGAAATTTTTATTCATTTGCAAATTTGGAATAATATCAACGAACTGGATCAGAACATCCCTAGACATAAGACACGGTCGCGTTCGAAGATAGAACAGAGGCAAATAATCAACGTAGCACTCACCAAGATCTGGATCCGCAGCTTTAACCGTGACCATTGACGCGAGTGGCCTGGAACAATCTTAACAGAACGAGGCTCATCGTTTTCAGTCTCCTCAGACTCATCTCGCAGCACAAGAATATTCTGTCCATGGAACAAACCAGAAGCAACAACCTTCTTCAACTGTTTCTGGCGATATTGCTCGATATTGAGTCCATCACGAACAGCAAACCAAGTGTCCCGGGAGCCAGTCGCAAGCAATTCCCGCAGTTCATCCTGGAAAGGCGTATAAAGCTCACGAAGCTTATCAGGCTCCTCAGCTAGGAGCTCAGCGAAGTCATCCACAAACTGCAAGAACTGCACGGTAACAACCATATCCAGACCAGCCTGGAACTCGCGCATAATCAGACCGTAGTGGTGCAGGACACCGATCTCCAGGATCTCAATCTGATGCTCCATAGTATAGCGAACAATTGCCAGGAAACGGTCTACAGGAACGTCAATCACGAGCTCGCCTTCACCTTGATTCCAGGCCTTCCAGAGGTCCTCGTAGTTCTCGATCGGGGCCTCGGGCTCGAAGAAATATCCCTGCAAGCGGTCGGACTGTAGGTCGAAGCCGAGTACCAACCTGGCGTTGCTAAATTCGTTCTGCATGTCAGGAATGGGGAGGCTGACGAAGACTACTGTTGGGTTTGTGTGGGCTGGGAGATTGTTAAGGACTGGCTCGTCATGTAGAGTGACTTGTGTGAAGCCGGTGGTTTCTAGGAGGTAGCACTCTTTCTTGCGACGGAACTTGTTGCGGCCGCTTTCGATATGTAAAAGGTAGATGTAGTAGTCGACCACGCCCCATGGATGGTGCATGTAGCGGTTCAAATGAGATGCGAAGGATACTTCATTGGGGGTTGCAGGTCTGAAGATTGTTGGGCTGATTTCCTTGGGTTGGGAATCGTGGGTGTTGGGGTTAGACTTAGGCCTTATCAATTTAGAGGGAATAATGCAGGCCATCTCATCGGCGAGCTGAGAGAGCTGGGGGCTCTGCATGGCTGTTATAACTTCAAGTCTTGATTGTCCTGGTTGTCAGACTAGTGTCTCCTCGGTTGTAGGAGTTGACGAATGAGTTGATTCGAGACTCACGATGGTCGGGACAATCTACAATGATGGCTGTGTTCGGCGAGAGCCTTTCACGGAGGACAGAGGCGATCTCCTTGATAGAATGATGAATAGTGAAGATTAGGCACAGGAGCAGGACAAAACTCTTGAGCTCGAGGCGTGCGGAGAGGATATGGGAGAAGAGCTCGGCGAAGAATTGCTTGCTGCTTTCCTCGTATATGTAGTCATAAAGGATGTCGAATAGGTAGAAAGCGACGGCTGCTTCAACCACCTGTATGATACAGTGAACAAGTACGAAAGTCACAGATCCAAAGCACAGGACGAACCCAAAGCACAGGAGAAACAATATCCAATCGATATGTGTATAAAGGTCCTGGAAGAAGTTAGTAAGGGCCATAATAGGCGCTCGCAATAGACGGGGCAGCTTACAATGTAGAGTACTGGTACTGTTTATGTGCAGTGTGTTGAAGTATGAAGCTTGCGTGGGGTTAAATATTCAATTGACTTGTGCTTGTGTTAATTTGCTGTGTTGAGATGGTTGTATGGAATTCTGTCTCAATTCGTAGAGAGGAGGTTTCCTTTTGTATACTGGATGAAAAGGCCGTGGAAAAGTAATTTGTGTCTCCACCGAAAGAAAACAAGACGACAAAGGCATTCTAAAGATATTCTTCTGAAGCCCTCAAAGGAAATCTCCTTCAAGATTTGATAGGAGTAGAAGATACAAAGAGCATAAAGGCATTCGCCGACAAAGTCCTTGTCGGGAGGGTTCCTTTTGTCAAGTATTATATATTATTGGACTTGGTATCCAACCAATAATGCCCTTGTTTGTTCTTTATGGCCGAGTATCAAAGGGAAAATAAAGGCGCCCCGGGAGTTGTTTTGGTGAAACACGAATCAATAAGGGTAGCCGCTTGGCCTTGACATGTTTTTTTCTCAGATATCTTCCAGCACTTCTCGTAAAGACGGCTTTTCAATGTATAACGGGGGATGGCCCTAGGTCTTTTGTCGAGAAATCAAGAGTGCCACGTAGACATAGACTCGGTTCGGGGCCTGTAGACTCGATCAAAGAAGAGACAAGGCCATTCTATTCTGGCAATAAAGAGGCTTTGTTCCCAGCCAAGACTGAGTTTCATTGTGTATTAGATGTTCGCAATATAGATACCTTATCAGTCAAGATGCCAGGCATCACCTAGCAAATATTTCCTTCACCAGAATCTATATCCTCACAAGCAAAGGCCAAGTCCCCCAAGTCTCATTCAATCCAGCAACCCATTCCACCGAACATGGGACAGGACAGTGTATTCCTTGTGCGGTCTGATTATTTAGAGAGTTTTGACGATGAACCCTGGGTCGACGTAGGTTCTCAGTTCTTGGAAGATCCGGACAACGAGGAAGCTGACTGGGTCACCGTAATTCTTCCCGAAGAAATGGACAAGACCCATAGCGACGAAGATATCATGAAGTATGTGCTTTATAACATCCGAATTAGACGAGCCGTCGTGAGCCAAGTGGCACTGCATAATATGGGGGTGACTTGTATTTCGATCCCGATCCCGGTCAGCACTGCTGATACTGCTACAATCTTGATTTGCGCCGAGGCCGACGGAAACAAGTGGCTAGAAATGATTTCTAATGGAATGGCTATGCTTCGCAGAGAGGTGATTTTTGGGCGTCGGTGATCTGTGGGCTGAATAGAGAGAGGTTGATTGATTAGCTATATTGTCGATACCAGGGAGATAGCCAAGTAGTAACTGAGCGATTGTTGTCTGGCAGACTCTGAGAATTGTGTCAGAGTAGGAATATCAATCTTGTCCAAATGGTAGAAGGTGTCGAAGGGATCGCAGTAGCTAGACGAGAGTTCTAATAAGTCCATCCAAGTACTGAATACCTAAGTAACCATATAAATCATATACAATTCTCAAGTACCAAGTACCTATATGTGCCTTCCTTTTTGGGTTCATTGTCACCGCAGTTCCCTCAGCTCCCACTGAAAAGTATTCTGATTGCATTCCGTTCATAGCTATGGCCATGGGATAAACCGTAGCAACCTTGGCTTTCTTACTCCTCAAAGAAATTCTTTGTTCGTAGTTGTTTTGGGTAAATAATGGAATCATAGCTGTGGCTTTGAAGGTCATTATAGTCATCAAAGGATTTCTCCATTCATTCTCTTTTAATCCCGGTGTCCTCCATATAAAAAGGCGTCGGTTCTCTCCCAAGTGATTCGATCTGGGCACTATTACTTTTAACCATATACAACAAACAATTGTTCAAAGCTCACACTGATGTTCAAAACTCACACTGACCACCGACAATATGCCACGCGAATATGAGCCAAATCCATTTCAATATCACTCCAGGAGCAACATACAAGGCAAGTCTCTGTTTAGGTCAGCCACAACAGGCAAGTTAATAGACGACCGTGAAAGTAACGAGACTTCTTGGGTGACTGTGAGCCTCCCCTTCAAGATGAATTCCACCCATACCGATGAAATGCTATTAGAATTTGCGATTCACGAGATCCGGAGGTACCGTGCTGTCGTTTATCAAACACCGCAGCATGCGATTAGGCATGAGTGTATCTCGTTCGCCGTAGATATCAATGAGGCAGGGGTTTCCCTGAAACAAGTGACTCGTGCGTTTATGGCTCAGGCTGAGGTTGTCGCGAGATACTGGCTAAGGGAGCTGCGTGCTGGTAGGGTCACTCTTGACCGAGACCGTATTTTTTGTGTTGGGCTTTTTGATGCACATTATGACAGGGAAACGCGCAACTAGTATAGCATTCAATGGTCTGTAACCGAGGACCATGTTTAGATTGGAAGTATGTATTCTCGATTTCATGGAATTCAAAATGATATTCTTTCTCACATCAGTCTGACACCGAAATTGTTATTTGAATATTCATCAGTCACAATTGGAATTTGTGTATCATCATTGTATCACTAGCCCGGTTAGTATGCGTGCGATGCGCTGAAGGAGACATCGAGGGGTTCACTACGAGCGGACCCGGTTGACAGGCCATATGCTGTACAGTTGAAGATAGTAGTCATACCTGGGATGTATAGTAGTGGCCTATATGTATGTCAATTGCATTTGAGTTCGGAAATGTTTGGTTAGAATTAGATGGAGGTTTAGCTGATTCCAAGGTTGGTAAAACTATATATAGTACAAAAACTATGTCTCTATCAAAGACCAAAGTCATCGCAAGAATGAAGAAAGCCATTGTAGCAATGAAAGGTCTTTGTTATTTCCCATGCGATACTCCAATAGCTCGCATCTTGACTGTCTTAGTCTGTAACTTTATAAACCCTCGGTGTCCTCTATCTCACCGGCATCACCCTGAAAAGCATTATCCTATCGCCAACGAAGAAGAACAAGAAGACCTCACCAAGGAGACAGTGAGTCCTCCCAGCCTTGTTCAAGCCCACTAACCACCAAGATGTCAAGCAAATTCCAGCCAAGCGTATACAAGAGCACGAATGGGCAATATTTCGCCGAGCCCGCCGGTGACCGAAGCGACTACTACTGGATCACCGTATATTTCTCCGAAAACATCGATCACCGCGGGATTCCAGATTCAGAAATTATGCTGTATGTAAGGGATATGATTGAAAAGGGCCGCTTCACTATAGACGATCAGTCGATGCATGGTTTAGGGAAAAAGTGTCTCTCGATCCCTATCAAGCGCGATCCGGATACCCCTCTGCCTAAGTCATGGACGGCTGATCCTACACATCCTGATCTCCTTCTTGCTCAGAATCTTGCGGGGTATTGGAAGGATCAGATCGCATTTAAGAAGGTTACTCTGGATCAACGGATGATTTTTGTTGAGACTCGTCGTAAGATAGTTAGTATAGAAGATATGTTAGATGTGGGAGTTACTTTGATGGATCCCTGGCGTATTTAGAGTATTCTTTGTCTGTGTTTTCGTGTTGAGATCCAGTTCTTTTGACTTGGATATTTCAGCAATCAATGCAATGCTTTTTCCTGCTTTGTTTAAACAGTACATTTCTCAAGGTGTCTTTGTAGGTGGAGTCTGTATAATAGACTTGTCACTTGATAGCTGCCAGAAATGGAGAAAGAAGATAAACCAAGATAGATCTTTCTTTCTAATTGTTACTGAAAGCCATTATTATGAATGATATAATCTCTTTTCATAAAGGCGAATCACTCGAAGGGACAGACAGCAAGAACAAGATCAAACAAAGATTGATATATAATATCGGACCAAACAAAGAGTATAGAGAGAATGATATACTTTCTGAAAGAACAGAGAGAGGTATTATAACTATGAAAGGAATTTATTCTCTCATTGTACGCTGCCAGAATAGCCGGATCGTCCCTCAGAATATAAATCCTCGGCGTCCTCGCCTGGAGTATCATCACAGTGCATTTACTCCAACCGCCACAATGCCTTTTCTACAAGCGAGTGTGTTCCAGTCAAGCCAGCTCGAGCACGGCCACCGATTCCATTTCAAGGACCCCCACAACAGCCAACCAGGTTGGCTCTGGGGGACTGTGACTCTTCCAGATACCATGGGCCTTGGAACCAGTGACAAGGAGATTATAGTGCATATATGTGAGACCATCGCAGCGGGCTTGGTTACTTGGGGCGATAGTGCGATGCACGGCTTGGGCAAATACTGCATCTCGTTTCCGATCAAGTTGGAAACACCCCGGCAGGACTTGAAAAGGCTGATGATTCAGGTTGAGTACGCGGCACTGTGGTGGGTGAGTTTCATCCGCGCGGAGACTGTTTCTATCGACAAGCACATGCTTTTCCGGGCCCGTCAGCCGCCCCGGGATCGTGAGGATCAGCTGTTGGATGTGCCTTTCCATTGGGATAAGCCCGACTACACGGCTCTGAATCCGTGGTCTGTAGTCACTGTGCTGCGGTAGATCGTGGGGATTGATTTGTGAAGATGACTTGGGTATTTGATTGGGTTTGGTAGGTTGATATTTCGAATGGAACAATGAGTAGTAATAATAGAATTTGCCGCAATAACGCCAGTATGATACAACTGGAACCCACAGATAGGTTACCAGGTCTCTATTGATGAGACTTTAGATCCACCGTGACAGTCTCGCCTTTCTCTCACGCTCTTTCATTTTCTGCATGAGGGTATATCCACATCCGGCACCAGTCATATACCCACCTAGATGGGCAGCGTGATCCATCTTAGTCAGTCGGGAGAGGGGCCAAGCGCGGAATAAGAACGCGGGAGCTACCAAGCTGAAGACCTCGGTACCAATCAGGCAGGTAAGGAAGACCCAGCCGTATGCCCAAATCTGTTCCTGGAGTCCCTGAGGAAGGATCCACATAGTGAGTTTGTCACTAGGAGGGGTCAGTATAGGTACTATATAGAATAACAACCGGATAGATGGCGGGAGACAAACTTGAAGTGGAACATGCACCATGCGGCGACGATACCGCTGGTTGCGGCACTGGCTCCAAGGGATGTCATACCCAGGCGGCCGAGGATGACACTGCGTGTCAATGAAAAGACAGACCCCATGATACCGGAAGCGAAATAGATGGCCAAAAAGTTTCCGCGGCCGATTTCATCGTGGACTGTAGAGCGGAAAAGTTAGAACCCATATTTTCTAGTGCTTCTCCTTGACACAATGCATACCTCTGGTCCCCATAAGTCCCAGGACCATCATATTAGTTCCAAGATGTCTCCATGTCTGATGACTGAAAGCGCTTCCAATCATACCAAGTGAGCTAGGGTAGAAGGGAACAATGACGAAGTAACGGTTGAGCAGTTTCCACGCGGGAGGTACATATTTCCATAGCAAAGTGACTGCTAAGTTAGCTGCCACAATGGCACCCACAGTAGCCACAGCAGGAGGCACATCCGGCATGAGGCGATCCTTTCGTGCTGGGAACTCATATCTCAGAGCAAAAGTATAGCAAAGAGCAAGAACCACAAGCGAGAACAGAAGCGGAGCGAGTAGACGCTGAGCCTGCCAGTTCAAATATGGTTAACAACCAAACAACTCCACAGAGTGAACATCCTTACATTGGTGATATTCATCGACTCAGGGCTCTCGTTGGTAGCGGCAATATGATGCTTCTGGACCCAAGCGAGATACGGCCTTTCGATAGGATCCGCACGGGGACGAGCTAAAAATATCAACACCAATACCTCTAGACTCGAATCTTCATATACATACCCTCAGTGAGCGCAGCTTCCTGGTACTGCTGCAAGGAAAGGTTCTTTCCAAATTCTCGCTTCAACCGTTCGTGTTCTTCTTTTTCGCCATCGAGCCACTCCTGCCTTTTCCGTTCCTGTTCAGCCAGCAAGCGCTTCTCGTTTCTTTCGCGAGCCTCTTTCAAAATACTCTTGCCGTACGGAGAACCCTCCTCGCCAAGCTCGGCGTCATAAGAACCGCTTTGAGGCTTATACAAACCTAGCTTTTCAGCGCGGCGCATGAGTTTCTCTTCCGCCGCACGATCCTCACGTTCAATACGGGCAAAAATAGCAGCATCCTCGTCGACGGGGTACTCATCGCGGAGCCATTCCAAAGCAGTATCAAACTGCTGCTTGGTGATCGAGCTGGCAATGTCAACTGGCAAGTCCGCATCGAGCGTGCCAGTCAGACGATGGCCATGTAGGACAGCCAAGATACGGTTTCCCAGCTTTGCATTGAACTTGACGGGGCCAAATATGGCCTTGATCTCGGCATCAGAGAAGGGCTTTTGGCGAGGGAGGACCTCCGAGGGATCCGATTTGGCCTTAGGCTTGGGAGATGCGGCGGACGTACGTTTGAAGCGGCGGGGGGAAGAGACCAGGTTGAATCGTTGGGGAGATACCGGGGTTGGAGTTGGTCGGGATGGGCGAGAGAATAGCTGGGACAGAAGGTTCGGGATTGGTAGCATGGATTGGCGCGATGTACTGTACATGCGCCATGGGGCAATGCGGAGATCGCGACTGGCAGGCCGGAATGTTACTGGCAGCACGGAGGTGCGGAGCCCTGGGCATGGAGCCCGCCATACGGCCCAGACCACATTGCTCATATCCTGTGATTAGAGCGAGGGCTCAAAGAGGACCATGGAATAGAGGGTGATGGTTGATTGTTCGGGTTTCTTTTTGGCGGTATCAATGGACCGCACCGCACGGCTGCAGAGTTGTTCCGAGACCGCGATTATAACAGGTATAAAGCGAGAAGATGGAGAAATGATAGTGAGATTTTGAATATGCTTTGTTTTTAAGATATGACTAGTGTGAACTATAGTATCAGATGTTCTACCTAGGTATCCATCCCTAATGCACACTAACTAGTAGTCAAAATCAATCTTAACTGCATGCGGGCAACATCCATCTCCGATCTATAAACCGCACGTGATGATAACAGATAATGCTAATAAACGGCCCTGGAGATCATACATTGATTCCATCTCTCTTTCACCACTCACTAAAGAAACTTCAAATGTCGACCCAATCTCTCCCTATCACTCCAGGCGCCTTTGCTGAAGCAATTAAAGAGCTTCCCCTTGCAGTCCTATACAGCAAAGTCTCCGAGATCACAAACTCCATCGCACACCTGAAGCGATCTAATGATGAGATTCGTGCATACATAGCAGAAAGCAACGATTCAGAGGAAGACAAGAAGGACCTGGAGTGTCATGCCACTGAAAATGAGGCCGTGATGGTGTCCATGAATGAGCGGATCATGTTACTGAAGACCGAGGTCGAGAATCGTGGACAGCCTTGGATTGAGCTTGATGAGCTTAAGACCGACAAGGAACAGGACACTCTGGCAGATGTACCAGTGACAAATGGAAATGCGACTGAGACTGGAGCTGGAGCTGGGGCTGGAGCTGACGCCGGTGCAGGAGAGGAGTCCAATGATGGGGGAGATCAGGATGGGGTCCATCTGTGACTAATTCGGTGCGTTAGTTATCTGTGTAGTCGGTTTCTTTAAGCTGGTCTGGATTTTGCTAATCTTCAAAAGCATTGTCACCAGTCTGTCAGTGGTACTCGGTTCTATTATTTGCGGGCGCTTTACTGCATTTGCGTGTGGGTCGAAGATCGGCTTATGGCAATTGGCTATGTTTCACTAACTAGCTAGTGTCCATTCTTCATAGTGCATACGATGTGACGCCTGAATCATGGCTAAAAGATGGTTATCCCAAGTGCGTTTCCCCAAGCCTTCGGAACCGTCCGCGTCTTCTGTAGCCCTATGCAATCGAGTCACCAGGTCTAGACAACATAGAATACGTCTAGTGAATTGTTTACAACCCCAAGTGTCATTATGGAATTATGATCAGATGACTTTATTGCAATGAGAAAATTAAAAACAAGCAATGACCAACTGATGCTGAATGAAGATATGCAAGATCATCAAGTAGAATAATTCACAGCGCATGCTAAATCAAAGCCCCGGCTATGTCATATCATTGCAAATTCGCCCATTTTTTTTTAAATGGCAGGAGAAAGCAGAATACTAACAAGGTAATACAGCGCGGTCCAACGCCAGGTTAGCGGACATGTCATGGTCGTCAATGTAAAAACAAAAAAGTGCAACTCCAGACCGGTGGAGCTTAAGTAGCGGCCTGCTGGGCCCAGTGGCCACCGGTGAGCGCCTCTGGGGGAACCCGCTGCTGCTTGATGAACAGCTCAATTAAGGGCTGCATGGGCTCCATCTCCTTATCGGACACAAGCCCATAGTACTTGGAGACAGTCACGAAGTGAACGAAGCACATGTTCAGGACATCGTGCTTGTTAATGTGCCAAAAGGGGTTAAGCCAATGAGCGTGGTACAAATGGGCGTAGCAGCGGAACATCTGCTTCATGATACCCTGGCAGTCCTTGTAAAAGGTTTGTGGGAAGCCACTGGACTTGCCGATCCAATCATCTGGGTTGGCGGGGTCGGAGGGAGTTGTTGATGCGCCATTGGCCTCTTTAATGGAAGATGTTTCGGGAATGCCATTTACTTTTTCGGTAGGGAACATAACAGGATCATGGATCTTGCTGACGATCCATTTCTCGACGCGGTTGATGAACTTCGGCGCGGAAATTTTGGCGGCGCGGCCATCAACAAGCCAGGTGTAGGTCAGCCTTTGAAATCGTCAGCCCCGTTCGAAATTTACCCCGCTATACTTCACATACCGTCCAGCGGACATTGTTGGACAAGTGTTCTCATTGCAAATAGGTAGACCGGTCACACCATTCACTTCCTGGATAACCTGGAGCATGCCGTGAAGTAGACGATATTGTTCAACAACTAGAGTAGAAACATATTAGCATCCCCGCTTTCACGTTAAGCTTCCATATTGCTTACTCTGGTGAGCCAGCCACTCGCCCAGCTCCACATTCTTCGGGCAAGCACAGAGGGTCAAGAAGTTGCCCCTCACATTCAGCGGGGCATACTTCTCCTGGAAGAAGTATTTGGGTCCCTCGGGGTCGTTGGCTTGAGTCTCCACTGACAGACTACTGGAAAGCGAGGGCGAATTTGACATGGTGGCTTGATGCTGGGGAGCAGAGGCTTGTGCTGGGCTTTTGGGGGGATTGTTGCTCTTGTTGCTTCCTCCTCGGCCAAATCCTTGGCGACTGTATTCAAAGATAGAGTTAGCGGGCGATCGTGGCGAGGTACAGCAGTTTGAGAATGAAGTGGGAATATATAAAAGAAGGAAACGTAGATGTGAATGACAGGAGAAGGCGCCAGGGAAGATATTAGACTTTAGGGAATAGAATGCTCCTTTGTATTTGTGGCGCGCCGGGGGTTTCTTCGTGCAGTATGAGGGGGTAAAGGTAGCAGGGAGATTGAACAGCCTATTGCAACAAGTCCACGACAGTACAACATTACTTACACGCTCTGGAAGAAGGTCGCCATCTTCAAATTGATCTGCAATGCTTCAAATCAAGAAAATAACAGGGGATGAGGGACGAGACGGTGAGATGTCCACACGTTGAGGATCCCCTTTTGGTCTGGGCCATCTAGACACTAGTCCTGTTTGGGTCCGGGGTCGGAAAATATATAGCCCCGTACGTCAATTGAATTATGAGAGCTCCGTCGTAACGATAGAACAATTGTCAATACAGGTTGCTTACTGCCAGTATAATATTCAGAAGTGTCATTAGTCCCTTCTTTACCGTCACTCACACTTCCACACATTTATGACTTTGCAACAACGATAATTTCCATACACCATGTCCTCCTCCGACGAGGCCGTCCGACGCCCTAGCAATGGCAATAAGAGCCCTGCGCACAGCAATGCCAATGATTCTGGCGCCGACCAAATGGATGAAGGCGATGATCTCTTCGGATCGGACGGAGAGGGTGAACTCGATGACATTGAGTATGCGAACCACACCAAAGCGACAAGCGCCAGATACTGATATATTACCAGACCCCACCGCAACCTGGACGACGAACAACTTGACTCCGGTGATGATGAGAACCGTTATGATCGGCGCGAAGATCCAATGGAAGATGTGGCTGAGGAGCAACAGGAAGTCAATGTTGCTGACCAGGACCTTGCTCGGGCGCCAGTGCCGTTGACCAACGACGGAGAGGTAGGACGAGCTTTTAATTTGAAGCTTTGATATTGATCTAACTTCTGGTAACAGATCTACACAATGCGTGTGCCGGATTTCCTCTCAATTGAAGGCGAAGAATTCAACCCCGAGACTTACGTCCCACCGCCTTACCAAACCGCTGCTACCTCCCTATGCTGGCGTAAAGATCCCGCGGATGAGTCTCTCTTGCAGTCCAATGCCCGCATCATTAAATGGGAGGATGGCTCCATTACCCTTCAACTCGCCTCCGCCCCCCTTGAGCAATACCGCATTGCATCTAAACCCCTCGCACCTCTCACTAAGTCCGGCGACTATGACCACAAGCTGGATTCCCACGTTTATCTCGCAGCTGGACTAGAAACAGCTCAAGTTTTCCGATTAACTTCACATATCACCCAAGGTCTGACTATTCTCCCGACCACTTTGGAGACGGACGATGCCGTTCAGCGACTGCAAGAACAGTTGGCCGCTGCTGCTCGTGGTAGCAAACAGACCGCGGCTGGCACTGCGCCGCGCTATGAAATAACAGAGGATCCCGAGTTGGCTGGCAGACGTGCTGAAATGATGGAAAAGGAAGCTATCAAGGCCGAGCGTCGTCGCCAGCAGCTTGCTGATCGTGAGGCCGACCGCGGTCGCCGCCATGGCGCTACTCGTACTGGTCCTAGCGGTCTTAGCGTCGGTGGTCTCGAAGATGGCGGCTTGCTTACGACTCGTCCACGTGCCAAGCCTCGCCGCCAAAACCGCCGCGGCGAGATTTACACCGATGACGAAGAGGATTACCCTCGTGGTGCTCGTAACAAAGAAGACGAGTACGACGAGGACGATGGATTCTTGGTTGGCAGCGACGAGGAGCTTGAGGAAGAAGCCGAAGATGAAGAAGAGGAGCTGGAGGATGAAGACATGGATGCCGAAGGCGAAGATGACGTGGAGACTGCACCTGCCAAAGCTGCCCGTAGCAAGCCAGAGCCTCAAACCAGGGCTGGTACGCCTCCTGCCCGAAAGAAGAACCGCTACATTGTGGACGACGAGGATGACGAGTGAGCCTGTAGCGTTCTATTTTTCTCCTATATTCTTTTCTTTTCGCGCTTTCGATGCAGTTTTCTTGTTACATATCCACATGGTCCGGCGTCTTCTACATGGACAGGCATTCGAGGGACAATGGGGCTCATTTCACTCTGATTTGATGCCTGTACAACAAAAATTAATGAAATGGTCAATGACATATCAAGTTAGCTTCGTACCAGCGAAGCAACGTAGATTTGTATCATCTGATGCCGAATGGTATATACATATGAAATAATAACTCCACATAATCTCGGACATATTCGAAATGCTCTAATTAACCAAATATTTCATGCATTATGAGCCCCCGTGTGCGCTTTGTTCCTCGCAGTGACAGGCTCAACGCCCTCGGGATATTCTGAAGGATCAAAGTTGAATTTTTTGATCACATCCCTGGCACTTCCAACCACACGAAGACATAAAAACTCCTTTTCACTAGAATCCTCTTGATCTTGTGACTGAGCCGGCTCTGGTATAGACATTGAGTTCCACTGTCGGCTTGGATGTTGCCCAGGCTCATGCCAGCGGCGTTGCCGATTTTCGATTTCTATAATCATAGACAGCAGATCTGGCTGCTGAGAACAAACAATAATGGCACCTGGCTCAACGGGACCACCAATGACAGCGCGACGAACAACTTGGTGGAGCCATGATTTCCAAACTTGTGCTGGGTCAGGGCTTTGGAGTACCTCAGACACGTATTGTGGAGGCGCGGACTGCATCCCCAGTTCGACAGGGTCGGTTTGCGCAACGCGCAGCCATGAGTCCGCGACAACGGTTAATAGAGTCCCTATAAACATGATATTTTGAAGGCCCGTTGAAAAGATCTTGGGACAAACTTGGCAGCGGATCACGTTCCGTGCTGTTCGTGCAGCAATATATAGCGAGCATAAAGTGTGGGAGTTGACTGGGAAGGAGGAAATGGATGTCATGTGGCTGAGGGATAGGTAGAGGTATGATAAACACGGACACCCTGACGCTGTGGAGTCGGAGGAAACTGAGGTGGCAGGAGATAGCGGCGTGGAAGGGAAAGCGGGAGGGTTGGGGAATGGCATTGGCATGGCCGTGGCTTCGGAGATGGCCGAGAAATCAGGCCAAGGAGAAGATGATGCGGGAACAGGAAGGTTTGACTGTTTTGGACGGTCTTGCCTACACATATGGTTGTGGTCTTCATAACCTGACAATAGATTTGCGGACTGGCACTGTGGCAAATTCATGTTCGTACCAGGCCGCCAGAATAACTGCGGACAAAGATGATCGGTGTCTGGGAAGGAGACTGTGTTTGAACTCATCCCTAATGAAGATTGTTGGAAGTCCTCTGGGCTGGGCCAAATTTCAGTTCCAGATAGCCCTGGGAATTCGACCCCCTCATCGTCTGTCCTCGTCCTTTTCTTAGGTGGCCGGCCCATCTGTTTTTGTATGGAATAGTTGCAAGAGAGTGACTGTTTGATGCATCGCGAACAGCCTGCTAGTTCCCCGGAGCATTTGAGCTTCCGTTTCCCTGTCGAACAGTAGACTGGTCAGTGAGGGTTATATTACATCGGCCTGTGAGACTTACTACACTCGTCGCATGCTGCATGTCTTTTTGGTTCTGACAAATCATTCGGAGTAGGCAAAGAAGCCTCTCCCTCATACTCAGGCGGGAGTGACATCTTAAAAAATGGAAGATCAACAGAGCCCTTCAATAAAACATTCCAATGTTGGCTAGGTCATAGATAGACTCGATAAGATGGGGCGGTCATGTGGGCGGTGAGCGGGGAGGCCCAAGAAATTATCCTAAAAAAAAAACTATGGATCTACCGCAACAAGACAACACCCGCTGAACGGCATCATGAACCCCAAGGCGGCTTCAAAAAAGCGCAAGGCTGTCACTCGAGATGTCGAGGAGGAAGCAGGTGTCTTTTCAGGTGACGAATTGAGCAAAGGCAACCTCGATGGAGCCTTGTCGGACAACTCTAAGGATCTTTCGGACAACGAAGACGACGACAGCGACTCGGAAGTCGACCTGGTCGACGATTTCAGCGACTCAGAAGATGGAGAAGAGGAATTGGACAGCGATGAGATCCCCTCTGATACAGAGGACATCAAGCCAGCTGCTGGTGAACCCAACTTCCGCATTGTGAAGGACGCCAACGGAAACGATCGTTACCTCTGGGATGAAATTCACCCGGACGACAATTCTGAAATCTCCGAGGTGGATGAAAATGCTAACACCATTGGCGACATTCCACTGAAGTTCTACGACGAATATCCTCACATTGGTTATGACATCAATGGAAAGAAGATTATGCGTCCTGCTAAGGGCGAGGCCTTGGATGCGTTGTTGGACAGCATTGAAATCCCTAAGGGCTGGACTGGTTTGACTGACCCCAAAACCGGCAAGCCTTTGCAGCTCAGCCAGGAGGAATTAGAGTTGCTTCGCAAGGTGCAGATGAACGAGGTTCCCTCCGAGGGCTACGACCCCTATGAGCCTTTGGTGGAATGGTTCACCAGCGAACAGGAGATCATGCCACTGAGCGCCGCCCCGGAGCCTAAGCGCCGTTTCGTGCCATCCAAGCACGAGCAGAAGCGTGTGATGAAGCTAGTGAAGGCCATTCGCGAGGGCCGCATTCTTCCTTACAAGGCACCAGAGGATAGGGAAGACAAGGAAGAGGAACTCATCAACTACGACCTGTGGGCTGATGAAGTTGAGCGACCTGACCACGTCATGCACATCCCGGCGCCCAAACTCCCGCCCCCTGGTTACGAGGAGAGTTACCACCCGCCTGCTGAGTACCTGCCCGATAACAAGGAACGCAAGGAATGGGAGCAGACAGATCCCGAGGATCGCGAGAAGGATTTCCTTCCCAAGGACTTTGGCTCCCTGCGCAGAGTTCCTGGATACGACAACTTCGTCCAGGAGAAGTTCGAGCGTTGCTTGGATCTTTACCTTGCTCCACGTGTGCGCCGTAGCAAGCTGAACATCGACCCCGAGAGTCTCTTGCCCAAGCTCCCCAGCCCGGAGGAACTCAAGCCTTTCCCCACTGCTTGTGCCACAGTCTACCGCGGCCACAAGGGCCGTGTGCGCTCTGTCAACGTCGACCCAACTGGCATCTGGCTGGCCACTGGTGGCGACGACGGTACTGTCCGTGTCTGGGAGCTCCTCACAGGTCGCCAGTTGTGGAGCGTGAAGCTCAGCGACGATGAGGCGATCAGCACGGTCCGCTGGCGTCCGGGCAAGGACGCCGTTGTCCTGGCCGCCACTGCAGGAGACGATATCTTCCTCGCCGTGCCTCCGATCGTCAACCCCGAAATCGAAAAGGCCAGTCTGGATCTCCTCGACGCAGGCTGGGGTTTCGCCGCTTCCCGACCGGCCCCTAGTGCCTCAGAGGAGGGCAAGAAGAACACGCCCCCGACCTGGATCCGTCCCTCGTCCGCTCTCGTGGACGCTGGTGTGTGTGTCGTAATCCCCCTCCGCTACGTGCCCAAGACGATATCCTGGCACCGCCGCGGCGACTACTTTGTGACAGTCTGCTCGGGTGCCTCGACACCCGCCTCTGTCGCAATCTCAATTCACACCCTCAGCAAGCACTTGACACAATTCCCCTTCCGACGCCGCCTAAAGGGTGGTGGTCCCCCTCAGACCGCCCACTTCCACCCGTCGAAACCGATCCTGTTCGTCGCCAACCAGCGCTCGATCCGCGCCTACGATCTCTCGCGCCAGCTCCTCGTCAAGATCCTGCAGCCCGGTGCACGCTGGATCTCGTCGTTCGATATCCACCCGACCTCTTCGAGTGCATCCGGCGGCGACAACATCATTATCGGCTCATACGATCGTCGTCTGCTTTGGCACGATCTCGACCTCTCCCAGCGGCCCTACAAGACCCTGCGCTACCACCGCAAGGCTATCCGTGCCGTCAAGTTCAGCAGCCGCTACCCACTCTTCGCAGATGCTTCCGATGATGGATCCCTGCAGATCTTCCACGGCAGCGTTACTGGAGATATGCTCAGCAATGCTACCATTGTGCCGCTCAAGGTTCTTAAGGGCCACAAGATTACTGGCGAGCTGGGTGTCTTGGATATCGACTGGCACCCGCGCGAGGCGTGGATTGTCAGTGCTGGTGCCGATGGAACGTGTCGCTTGTGGATGTAATCTTGAGATGCCGTTGCATGATGTCTGACATTTTTCTGGGCGTTTTTCTCTATTTATTTTTTTGTGCATAATCTTCCTTTTGTATAGTTATCTTACAAAAAAGTTGGTCCTATAAAATTTTCTACTTGGTATCATATCAGAACAGTTAGGATGATCCATCGTGGCTCAGTAGTAGCGGAAGGGATATGGAAATAAATGATGATGTTCAATCAAATAGCAAATGTTCAAGGTATCTTATGTCCACGTTCCCACGGAAGAAAAACTGGGAGAAAAAAAAGAAAAATCTAGATCTAAATATGTAAAGATGTATATCCCAAGAGAAGTACATATACAAATCAGCCTCGAACTCAGACCACACCACCACTCCAATCCCTCCTGAGCTTCTCGTACTTCCTCAAGTCCGTAACACTAGGCCGAACAAACGACTTAGCGGCAACAAAGTCAACGAACTTGATACTATCACGACGCTTGATAGCAGAGTAACCAGCACGACGCAACAAACTGCCCAAATCAGCACCACTGAAGCCCTCACACTCCTCAGCGAGTTTGCGCAGATCCTCACTAAACTCAATAGACACTTTCCGGAGAAGAGTCTGCAAGATCTCGACACGCTCGAGCGGCGTGGGCAGGTTCACAAAGAGAAGGGTCTCAAGACGGCCTGGACGCAGCATAGCAGGGTCAATAATATCAGGCCGATTAGTCGCAGCGATGACATATATACCCTGGCGACTACTGCCGAGGCCATCAAGCTCCGTGAGGAGTGTGTTGACAACACGGGCGGAGGCCTCAGAGAGCGTATCATCACGGCGGGGCACGAGGGCGTCGAGCTCATCGAAGAAAATAACACAGGGCACTGAGGAGCGCGCGCGGACAAAAACCTGGCGAACAGCGCGCTCAGACTCACCGACGAACTTGTTGAGCAGTTCGGGGCCCTTGACACTGATGAAGTTCGCGCGGGATTCATTGGCGACAGCCTTTGCGAGGAGCGTCTTACCGCAACCGG
Organism: Penicillium psychrosexuale; assembly: GCF_028828465.1. Classification (NCBI taxonomy): domain Eukaryota; kingdom Fungi; phylum Ascomycota; class Eurotiomycetes; order Eurotiales; family Aspergillaceae; genus Penicillium; species Penicillium psychrosexuale. Next base: position 322,323 of record NW_026643187.1, read on the forward strand.
GCGGACCCCAGAGGAGGACGCCCGTCGGCGCGGTGATGCCGACTTTGGCGTAGATGTCGGGGTTCTTGATTGGCTCGACGATGGCGGTGACAAGCTCCTCGCGAATGCCGCCAAGGGCACCGATGTCGGCCCAAGTTGTGTCGGGAATTGTAGCGAAGCCCTCGCGCTTAGAGGAGGGTTGGATCTTGGGGAGGGCTGTGAAGAAGTCTGCGTTGGAGACGAGGACGACTTCTGTTTCATCGCCGATGGGGGTTTCTTTAGCGTGGATAATAAGGCGGCGAAGTTCGCGGACTCGCGGGCTGATATCGTCTTCGCCTTCGATTTCCATCTCCATTTCTTCGCCGCTGTTCGACTTCAGGATCTGGAGGTACCGCTTGATGGCGGCTGAGCCGGCGGTCGAGACGAGATCGTTGAGATCGGCGCCCACGAAGCCGGGAGTTCGCTTAGCTAGCGTCTTGAGGTCGATATCATCTGCCAAGCGCATTTTGCGGGTGAGTGCGCGTAAGATCTGTTCTCTGACTGGCTCTGAGGGCACGGTCATGTTGATTTCCTTATCGAAACGGCCACCGCGACGCAGAGCGGCGTCGAGGCTGTCTGGGCGGTTGGTTGCCGCGAGTACGATAACGGGTTTTCCATCTGTCTTGTCGAGGGCAATATCGTCCATGCAGGTCAGTAGCTGCGCGACGATTCGCTTCTCCATCTCTCTCTGAGCACTCTCGCGCTTCGGCGTAATCGCATCGATCTCGTCGATGAAAATGAGACAGGGAGCAAGACGCTTGGCCTCTTCGAAGTACTCGCGCAGGGCTTTCTCGGACTCTCCCGACATTCCTGACACGACCGAAGGCGCAGAGATTGAGATGAAGGGCACACCCAGTTCCGCTGCGAAAGCGTTCGCAATCAACGTCTTACCACAACCTGGCGGACCATGTAGCAATACTCCGCGCGGGGGCTGCACGTTTGATGATAGATAGACCTGCGGCCGGGTCATGGGTAGAATAATCAAGTCCCCAAGTTCCTGGACAACATCATCCAATCCACCCAAATCGGCGAGACTGACATGTGTTGGTGGCGAACGATCTGCAGGCTCAGCTTTGCGTCGCTTGGACACAGATTCTCCGCCATGCGTTCTTCTCTTGGAGGAGCTGGGTGCCGGGGTGCTAGCGGATTCGGTCTTTTTGGCCTTCGTTGTTGCCCACGAGCCGACGACGCTTTGGTTCATTCCATTGGGTTCCTGATATAGCAATTCCAATCAGATTTTTCGTCTGATTCGAGCAAAATATGCGCGGTACATAACCTACCGTAGCAGCAGGCTCCTCGAGTCCCTCAAAGTCCCCCTCCACGGAATCCTCATCATCTTCACCCATATCAGCTTTGATAACCTCCAACACTCGCTCAAGACTGTCTTCAATGAGTCTCTTCGGTTTGCGATTCAAACTTGAGTTTGATTTCTTAATTGTGTCATAAATCGCTGGGACCGATAGTCGGATGCGCCCAGTCTCGGACTGGTCGTCAATGATCTTGCGCACGATCTGGTAGACCTGTTTTTTTTTGGGTGAGTCAAAGCCAAGAAGATTCATTGTATACACACCTCACGGTCCAGACCCTGACTGAGGGTCGGCCTGCCTCCCTTCCTAGCAGCCATGATTCGATATGGTTGTTATGCAAAAAAAAGGCCGCGGGCCCGAAATTTCGGAGATTGGAATTGTGAAAGATCGGTTGAAAATTACAGGTAATTACGCGCCCGTTACATAACGTCACTCATGTCTAGGCCCGCATCTACATATGGGGTTTCTCTCTTCTCTTCATCAACATGGGAAACTCGAGTAGTTCGCAGAAGATATCTGCCCAGGATCGGTGGGTGCAGACTGCTGTTTATTTTATACATACAATATCAACAACCCATTCTCAATCCCGCCTCCCAGAGCGTTCTATTATTGTCCTCACGAGACCCCTCATCCCCACCCAGCATGCCCATTCAGGGAACGCAATAGTATGATTTTACTAACCAAACACTCTGTGGTAACTGTAGGGCAATTCTCGACCTCAAAAATCAACGCGACAGACTGCAGCAATATCAGCGACGAATAACCGTCCTCACAGACCGCGAAACGGAAATCGCCAAGGAATGTCTCGCGCGCAATGATCGGCGGCGAGCACTACTCGCCCTTCGCCGCAAAAAATACCAGGAGTCGCTCCTTGCGAAGACAGATGGTCAACTCGCGCAGCTGGAGCAGTTAACTGGGCAGGTGGAGTTTGCGCTTGTACAGAAGGACGTGTTGTTCGGATTGCAACAGGGTACAAAGGTGCTACAGACTATCAACAAGGAGATGGGTGGCATTGAGGGTGTTGAGAGATTGATGGGGGAGACTGAGGAGGCGAGAGCTTATCAGGAGGTATGTGCCTCGTTGTTTCTTGTTCTTGTTCGGTTTTGCTGACGGTTGTCATAGGAGGTGAGTCAGATGCTTGCGGGTCATTTGACGAATCAAGATGAGGATGAGGTCGAGGATGAGCTGGAGGCTCTGCAGCGGGAACTTTCTGGTCCTGAAATCCTGCCTGATGATGTCGTACTGCCGAGTCCGCCTACTGCTGATCTGCCTGTTGAAGAGCCGGTGCCAGAGTCGACTCAGAGAACCAAGGCTAAGGCTGAGACTCGGACGGCTTTGCCTGCTTAGTGGGGAGATATGTTGGATACTCGTTGCACAGCATCAAGCATTGCATTAAATTGATCCATAGCATTTTTTGGCGTTTCAGCTTCTTTGTTTTTGTTGCCTATATTGCTGGTAGAGTTCATGTGTCCTATGGCGTTACTGGTTGGCTTTATTGCTTGTTGTCATACTCGTGATCTATATATTATGACACCATCAGTCCGAGAAATGATACTCAATATATGAACCCACTTCACTGGAATGAAAATCACACAACATCAATGAAATCTATGTAGAAGTACATAGTAGTAGAATGGTATTGTCGTTAATCATGACTGACCCAAAACACACCAGGTCATACTTCCCCCTTGAACGAACCCTATCTATTGCCCAGGCATAATACTGCCACCGATACCACTAACACCAGGAATAGAGACATGATCCTGGGGGTTCGCCGCAGCCTCATAGAGGAAATTAATCGGCTCCCGGGTTAACTTCATGAACTGCCCCTTGAAGCCTACATACCCAACCTTAGTAACATCCTCCTCCCCATCACTCCAATTATCCTCAAAGAAAAGCGTGACAAAGGTAGTCGCATTCCAATGAGCACGGTTCAACGGTAATTCAAAGACATCGGTGCCGGGTATAGGCTGCGGGACCTCAATTGTTTGAGTCGGGTGCAACTCCGACGCGGTTGAGAAATCCATATCGTCGCGATTCTTGAAAAGTTTTATTGTCTTTGGGGCGGAGCTTGTAGGCGCTGTATACAAGAGGAGGGAGTGGACGTTAACCTGGCCGTTGAAGCTATATTATAGAAGCTCGGATTAGTTTGGGGTTGGCGATAACGGTGAGGGGTCAAAATGGTGGGGGTGTGTTTAGGATTTTCGTGACGCATCGCAAGGGATTGAACATCCACTAGAAAATGTAGGATATATGTGTGGAATGAGCGAGACTCACGGGATGGTCATGAGCAGTTGTTCGTCGGCATCACTTTCGAGCTCGGGCTTGTCGTTTAGTCGCTCGGCCCAGGTTTTCTGGACGATGGCTGTACCAGAGTTTGGTGTCGTCTCTGTCAAGATTCAGGAATCGTCAGCAATAGTTGCCTGGTGATCACGATGGTCATGCGTACCATTTAGGGTTGTGATCAGGTCGAAGTTGATCTGGGAGTAAAGGAGGGATTGGATGGCTGGAGTGATATCGTTGGTATGGTCGTGATCTTCGCCGTGGCAGTGGCCATCGTGGTCATGATGGTGCCCTGACATTGCAAGATATTGGTATAGATTTGATGTTGTACAGGATGTGGATAAGACAAAGATGGGTTTGGATATTTGAAGGTGAGAGGTGTCTTGGAAGCTCTCCACTCCCGTGACGTCGTTTTATCCCGAGGGATCACATTGTTCGAAGTGAATTGATATTTCCTTGTATTAATTTACAATGTAGGTACTATATCTGAATATCTCACTGTACAGTACAGTGGCCCAAATTGCCTCTGTCGCTTTTACTGCCTTGGTTTCCCTCGATCGATAAAATGCAACCAACACACTATATCTCAATTCCACAGCTTCTTCAAACGCCTGGGTATTATTGTTTCTTTCCTCTCTAGCTGAATTCAAGGTGCTATTATTGTCTGACTCGGTAATAATCCGGAGCATACTCCAGCAGGTAACTCTTCTCGATCTTAGTGACATCGCGGATGTAAGTTTTGTCACCCGTTTGCATGATTTCGTGGAATATGACCCAGTCGGCTTTTCGGTTCTATATTCAAGTTAGTAACCCAACATGGACTTTCCCACACATGATTTATGGGCACTTACAAACATCAACGAGGTGGGGTGAGCATAAAGAGTCAGACCACCGCTGACAGTCTTAAAGGTTCCATCCGGTTGCATCTTCGCCGCGTGAGCAAAATAGCCCGTCGTAAGACACCGCCGAATCTGCTCCGGCTGCTTGCTTAAATCGGCTGCGCCGTGACGGGATGAAAGTGTCTCATCGACTTGAATGCCAAAGCGTTCTAGGTACCGTTTCAACTGGCCTCGGATACTCACTGCGCGCAGCAGTGCCCGGTAATTCAGGAGGTTGTCGCGACACCATTTTGAATCTTTCTTCCCCTTGGTGACAAAGGCTTGGTACACGTTCAGGTAAGTCAAATGATCGCCCTCTTCAACGGCGAACTTTCGCCGGTGACTCTCGGCAGATCTTTTGTCTCCAGCATGTTGAACCCACACGGTCCCCTGTAGGTTGACCATGGCCGCAATTGTGAGGATTTCACTCAAACAATTGAAAGATGGTGCGGTGAGAAGAACTTTGGCCATCATAGGATCCAGGGCAATTTCTGCCATCCGTACTCCAAGAGGTTTCGTGAGTTTGGCATAGTCGTCAATCGCACCGAGAGAAGACAATAGCTCAAGTGCACGAATAATAAGTTCTGCCGGCGGAGGGGTCAAAAAGTCGAACCGGACAATGTTGTCAATGCCCAGTGCTTTAAGCTGCATAATGACGGGTGCGAGATTTGACCGCTGGATTTCAGGTACGGTTGCTTCCGGCATCTGCTCGAACGCTTGCTGCGTGTACAGACGGAAACATTTCCCTGGTTTCGTTCTTCCAGCGCGGCCAGCTCGTTGGGTGGCGGATGCTTTTGATATTGGCACTGCAGTCAATGTATCAATACCAGTATTGGGGTTGTATGCCCTGAGTTTGGCAAAGCCGGAATCAATCACGTATACAATCCCATCGATTGTGACCGAGGCCTCGGCAATGTTGGTGGAGAAAATGACTTTTCGGGTGTTTTCTGGAGTCGGCTCGAAGACGTACATTTGCTGTTCCGTGGTAAGTCCAGCATAAAGTGGCAGTGGAAGCAAAGAGGGCGCCTTAGGATGGAGAGTTGCCGCTCTTTCGGATATCAACTGGATCGCAGTGTCGATCTCTTCCCGGCCAGTCAAAAAGAGAAGTACATCGCCTTCTGGTTCTTGGGTATGGATATCAAAGACGGTCTTGACTGCTCGTTCTATGTAATCTTCTGCCGGAGACTCAAGGAACACCATGTCAACTGGATACATTCGTCCTTCCAGACTGATGATCCGGCCAACGCTTCCACCCAAATCCGCCGGCTCTGCCTCGGGCCGGTACTCGTCACCCGCGAAGAAACGAAGAAAGTCCTCTGCTTGGAGGGTTGCACTACTAACAATAATGCGAAGTTCAGGGCGCTTCTTGCGGATCTTCTTTAGAGTCCCGAGCAGCACATCGGTACTGAGAGATCTTTCATGTGCCTCATCAACCATGATTACTGAATACCGCGAAAGTAGGGGATCAACCAGGGCTTCTCTGAGAAGCATCCCATCTGTCAAGAATTTGATTCTTGTTGCAGGAGATGTCAAATCTTCAAATCGGATAGAGTAGCCCACCTCTTCGCCGACTTTGCATCGCATCTCTTCTGCTACCCGCGTTGCAACCGTTGTAGCAGCCACCCGTCGGGGCTAGAACAGAGTTAGTCGCTACTTAATTTTAAGTATGATTGGATCAGTGCTCACCTGTGTGACAGCAATGATCTTCCCATCCTCACACCATCCTGCTTGGTCTAGATACTGCGGAAGCTGGGTTGTTTTCCCACTACCTGTTTGGCCCACCACGATAGTGACGGGGTATTTCTCAACCAGGTAGAGCAGATTCTTTTTGTGACGTGCGATAGGTAATAAAGCAGCCGGTTTATACAGAGCTGGAATGAAAGAGGTCGAGAGCTCCTGTTCTGAAGCCATTTTAGACCGAATTTTAGCTGAGAACGAACTCTGCTGGATTTGAGCCCGGTTGTTAAAAGAAACCAAATTGGGACTGGGCCATTCTGAGGTGTCAAGCGCTTTGCAGATTGGCAACTTGGAGATCGTCGGAGTTCTCGCAGAAACATCCAGGGCGATCTGTATAAAGCAGCCCACTATCACGTGCGCCCCACGTCACTTGAAGCTTCCCCGATATGTTCTGCTCTCAGACATTCTCAGGCAACACAGTTTTTGTGAATTTCCCTTCAGTCACTTTCAATACTCTGGCAGGTCCTGAAGATACATCAAGATGTCAGAGGAGGAAAAGATGGTATGTTTCAACCGGGTATCATCTCTTATCGCATGAGGCTCACGTTCATACCTAGAACACCTCCAGCAGACCCTCAGCTGCCCTTGGTTCCTCTAACAGCCCCCGAGCCGAGTCACCGACCACCGCGCGCCCGATGGACTTTGACGACGAGCCCCAGGAGAACGGGATTATTACGTCCGACCCTATCGCTACTCAGCCAGCTGCCGCCGAGGCAGCCCCGCCAAAGCCGCCCCGGCCCCTGAACCCGAGAGAACAGTCGGAGAACACCCTTAAGGAGGCATTTCCAAGCATAGAGCCAGGCGTCATCAAAGCGGTCCTGACCGCAAGCAATTGGAATGTCGAGCCGGCGTTCAATGCCCTCCTGGGTTCGTGGGGAATCTACTAAGAAATGAGTATGAGCTGACCACGACCTCGGCTTGCAGGTATGACCGACCCCAAGGCCCAAGAGGAGATGGCACCCCCGCCAAAGCCGCCGCGCCCAAGCCAACAGAGCACTGCTGCACAGCGACAACTGGAAGCCGATGAGATGTATGCACGTCAACTATCTGAGCATTACAATGCGGCAGGACGTCGCGCACCACCCCCGGGCTGGGAGAGTGATCCCCGATACCAGCGGCCTAGAGGAAGCGAGGAGTCAGAGGAGAGAGAATACAGCTTTTTTGATGGTACGGTTTATGGTGGCTTGCCGAATGGGCTCGTGCTAACTGGATGTTTACAGATGATCTACCTGTGATTCGCGAGAACCTCCGCAAGGGCTTCCTGGAGACGCAGAGTAAGGTTAACTCGTGGGTAACAAACCTGAAGAAGAGAATTGACGGAGAGGATCTGGACGAGGAGCCTAGCCATAATCAAAGAGAGACTCCTGTCCATGCCCGGCCCCGACGTAGTGGTGATATGGGCCGTCGCAGTGGAGATCGTGAGCGCTACGACGCGGACCCCAAGGTTCTCGGGGATGATTTCTCTGCTCTTGAGTTAAGGGATGGAGAAGGTAGATAGCGATCTCAAGCGTGGCATCATTGGGCCTTGCTAACTGTGCACAGCTCCCCCACCTCGCCCCCCTCGTCCGGGCCACCCCAGCTCTAAACCATCCGCATCTCCTTCTCCAGATAGGCGTAAGGTGTCTTTCCAGGATGGACCGCCCGTCGAGATCGACAACCTTTACGATGCTTCCACGCCATCCAAGCGTCTCAGCTCAACAGGCAACAAGGCGAGCAAATGGCAGCCACTGTCCACCGTTGAGCCTTCTCCCGTCGCGGAAAATGACCCATTCAGCCTTGGCGATAGCGATGATGAGAAGGAAACTAAGATCAAGGAGCATACCACGGGCTCGGAGGGCAATCAGCTCAAGCACGTTACTGTCGAGTCAGTCTCCGACGAAGTGGGTTCCATGAACCAGGAGACCAAGGGCGCGAGCAAGCCCGACGAGTCAAAATAATTGCGAATGTCTGGAATTTGAATATCCCCACTGTTATCTGCGCGAAGCACTTCTTACCTTTCCTCCCAGCCCGTGACCATATTTATTTCCCCTGTCGTTCTACTCTGCCAACTTGCTCTGCTATGCGCTACCCACCTCCCTGATTTTACATACCTAGTAGAGGTAGCCCAAGACATTTTTCAACCTTCGAATACCTGCATAAACCCAAGCCAAATTGAATCTGTATTTGTACCGGAAAGAAACAAAACAAAAGGGTATATCTCCGACTGGCCCGTATAGTAGCCTCAACGCCAAAACCAAAACAAACCAACAGGCCTCGTTCAATTCACTGATAGGCATCAGGCAACTCCCGAGGTCTCTTACACCCACGCCAACTCCCCAAAACTATTACTCCATGGCGGGAGCATTACCCACGCGCTTTGAACCCGTCTCCTTGCGCAGATCCTTGATGACAGTCTGTAAAGCAGAGTCAGCTGAAAGATACCTCCAAAAGCCGAGTAATGCGCGTAGAGTGCTGTTATTGGTCTCGGGGGAAACGCGTACCGCCAAAGCATCGGGGTTGACCCCGTTTTCAATGAGAGACACACAAAGTGACAGCTCTGTCCGGTCCAGGTTGGTATTCTGTTCAAAATGTCAGTTTTAGGGTTACAGCTTTATCTTCTTTTTGTAAAGAAGAGAGAATGACAACATGGACTAGGCAGTCTTGAATTCTGAATCCTCTCTAGTTCAGTCCGGGGTGAGCACGCACCAGCAAGTCGGAGATCTCCTGAAGAATATCGATGACTTCTCTGGCAGCTTGGCGCTTGTCATCTGCCTGGTCTTGAGTTTTCGGCGGCATATTTTATTTTGATATTGAAGGTGGGGGTTGTTGAAGTGTGAGGCGGTTTTGCGGTTGAATCTGTGTGGTTGGAGTTGAGTTGATTGTGTGTAGTGTGGGACTCTGCTGCGGGTCAAGGCAAATCATCGACGCGCATATTATACGGAGTACTCCATACATCAACGTGATATTTGATATTTTGATATTCATCTGTATTCTCTAGGATACAACATTTTGGTATCATTTAAGATAATCTCTTGGAATCTAGGGAATATTATGAACACTAATGTAGGCGTTCTCTATTCAATTGTCAATAGATGACAATCTGCACACTCTCAATCCTCACGATAAATGCATGTAATAAATACATTGTCTACAAATGGTAGAACTGGCCCATAAGCAGCCACCTTGATAACTACCACTAAGATCTGGTGATCTTCCAACAGTGGATATGACGGTTTCGCACCAAACCCTAATCACAACCATCCCCCGCCCTCTTACTACCTTTAGACGTTAGGACTCGGGTGAGATAGAAACAGATCCAAAAGGGTGATTTACTAGGAAGAAACCCTGATCTTATGGCTATTTATGTCAAACGAACTGTGCACTAGTTAGAGTAATTATTAGGCTGATCTGGCTAATCCTAGAGCCAGTGAATACTTTCTTTGTTTTTCGGCATCCGGAAGTTAATAAATACCTACATGTATGTAAGTTTATACTCTTGTAGGGGACTTTTGTTTGCTATGGGTTGTGTATAGTATTTACCATATGTAGGTAGTAGAAATTCTTTCACGTCCTTTTCGTTTCCCTGTTTCCCTGTATGCCTTTTACATACATTTTTCTTATATTTACATAAAATGAGACTACTTTGCTTTACTGTGACAGCGTAACCCCATGCAATGGGCTATTATGAAGATATAGTTGATCCCCAAATAGCGTTACCCTACAGAAATGTCCTGGCATCGCTAATATACCTCTCGTGAGCATGTAGCTAATGTAGGTTTGTTTTGGGCATGTCTCTAGGAAGAGGTGATTGGAGACATATTGACAACACTGAGATAAACTTTTAGGACTGTATCAAAGTAATATATTGAATGGAGGTCAGGACGGAGAGCTGCATGATCGAGAGGTTGAGGTATACATGTGAGGCGTTACATCCTAGGACCTAAGCTGAGCACACGGCAAAAACCCTAGGAGGTCATACTTTGCATACAGCAGCTGTTCGTTCACGAGATCGAAGATTTATATAACAAGCTTGGAACATTCTAAGAACTAGGTCATGAAAAACGAGGATAGGGCCTCAGGCCCTCGTACTACATATGTACTATCTAGCTTGTAAGTTGTAAGCTTCAAGAGAAAGCTGCATATAAATAACCATTCAATAGAAGATAAGATGAAACAAAGGTGAATACAAATATCATCAGGTGATTCTATCCTCGGTTTTGTATCTGGAGAGGGCTGATATAGAAACGTGGACCGGGAAAAAATGGAAATGCGACGACATTGGTACGAGGCGAACGGCGATGCTAACTAAATGGTTAAGGTAAATGCGTTCAGAGAACGATGTAATCAACCAAAATAAAAGTCAAGCTGTACACACCGTACTTCAGCTCTTCTCTTACTCACATTTCCCACGATCCCATCTGCAGCCAGCCCTATCGGGTTGAGGCCAAACATCATGCCTTTCAGCGTGACTGCATTCAATAGGGACACGGGATTCGTCATCGTACCATCGACAGACCCAACAGCCTGGCAACAATTCCGAGACCGACCTTGTCTTTTCCTCGCCCGCAAGCTCTCTGCCTGGCGACCAGCCAACCGCCCCGACCTGCCTGAAAAACCTATCACTGTAGTCTGTATTGCAAACGCCCACAGACAGCGACCAGTGATACCGCATGGTGACATTCTGATCTATGCTGGTGGGTTGGCAGCAGATGGATCGCTCACCGAACTCCAAGCCACGCTGGACTGGCTACGATCTCAGCCTCACTACACTAAACTCGTTGTGGCGGGCAGATCTGACCGGTATCTTAACGTATTCAAGAAGGGGGGTGACCGCTGGAGATATGGATATCACAATGCGGCACAATGGAGCGACATCATCTATCTGGAACACGAGCATGTCACAGTGACTGCTCAGAATGGACGCCAACTCCAGATCTTTGGAAGCCCATACTCACCAAAGACTGTTCCGTTCCCGGCCTTCCAGTACCCTGAGACTGATAATATTTGGGACCAAATCCCTGGCAGCGTGGACATTCTCATCACTCACACACCACCATACACGCACCGCGACTCTCTCCAAGGATGCTGGCACTTGTTGGAGCGGCTTTGGAGGGATCCTCCCCGGCTGCATGTTTTTGGCTGTTCTCTTGAGAATTATGGCTCTGAACTTTTGCACTATGATGCTCTTCAGGAGGCCATGGAGCGCATTGAGGCTGCCGGTGGGGGCTTTGTCAATCTTCTGAAGGTGCTCAAAGCGCTTGTACAGTCCTTTTTTCGTCCTAGTATCAAAGCTAAAACTGCGCTCGTGAACGCATGCATTGAAGGGGGATTGTGGCATCCCGGACGCCAACCAATCACGGTTGTTATTTGACTTGGGCTGGAGATTGGTTGCCTATGTGCCTAGGCACTTTGCGAGGATGAGGTGACTCGATGCGTGATTTACCAATGAATGAACCACCTGCTTTAACTGTACATGCCTAGACGCGTAGATGAAATTGAGATATTGTCGACTCGTAGTTGTTTATAGATCAAGGGGATTCTCATTGGTCGAAACTCACCGGTGGGGACCACGACACTTTTCACTACACTCGATGTTTGAACTAACTTCCTACTTTTACACGGCATAAACTGTCACAGTTACAGTGTCAAATATCTGGAACAGGCGTGTTAAAACTAGTCAGCCGTGGTCTGGAATGGCACCTCGATGCGAAACGGGAGGAATGTCCGGCCTCACCATCTCGGACATTCATTCCTTAAAGAGGAACGAGGCACTGGAGATTCTTGCCCAAATTTCACGCGTCGAGAAAAAGACCTTCCCCACCAATGAGGCATTTCCATTCGGCGAAGATTTGTGGAGAAAGAAGCCTAACACGCGAGTTCTGTACGCGATTCGAGCCAAGGGATTGCAATCTGATCTAATTGCCTATGCGGTCTATGTCCGACAGAAGGGCGTTGCGCTCTTGCACAAAGTCTGTGTGACAGAGCCTAACCGCCGTCAAGGTGTCGGCCAGGAGGTGCTGTCCTACATTCAGCAGCGCCTACGAAAGGAGGGCTGCCAGTATATTCAACTCTGGGTGGACCAGGCCAGGGAGCCTGCACGCGCCTTGTATCTCCGAATTGGATTCGAGGAGCGTGAGGTCATCCCTGATTACTATGCCCCTGGACGAACAGGTATCAAAATGGTCCTGGATTTAGAAGCGTGATGGTTGAGCCACTGCCGTCAATGCTGCACTCCACGGGCTTTTTTCCCCCACTAAAAATGTGCCTTGCCTTATCGGTCCCTTTGTAATACATCCTAGGGACAATAAGTCATGGTGGTTGGACGCGTCTATGCTCCTTGGCTGCTGCAGGAGCCACCTATCGCTACCCCTTGCATGGACACCGGCATCTTCGAAACGTGAGATTATAGCGATCGGGCCTGTGTCCATTCTCCGCTGTCATTTTGCTACATACCTCCGTGATATCTAACATATCCAGGTATGGCTTTTTTCAAAGGGCACGCCTTGAATGTCTCCCTGGTCCCTTTGGTGCGAGAGGGACCGCGATCCTTTTCTGGAAGATCATGCGTGATACTCATTCATCTTCGTCCTGAATCTCTTTCTTTCCATCTTGACTACTTTCACTATTTTTCGCCGTGAGACTGGGAGCACCATTGGTGATTGGCGAGCTAGCCGTGTACTTTCCAGCTATATCCAGTTCCAGTGTTCTCGCGTTCTCTCAATCGACCATGGCGTTCTTTCTCACCATCGCGCTGGCTTTCCTGTCAGTCGCCACTGCAGCGTCACTGTCTGCCAATTATCCTATCAACGCGCAATTGCCACCTGTTGCCCGAGTTTCACAGCCTTTCCGATTTGAATTTGCCCAAAGTACCTTCTCCAACAGTGACGCGGACACTAAATACTCTCTATTAAACGCACCATCATGGCTCGAAGTGGACAGCAGCAGTCTCACCCTATCCGGAACGCCGCACTCAGGCGACAGTGGCGCGATCACTTTCAAGCTTGTGGCATCGAATGGATCGGAAAAAGACAGCATGGACGTTACTTTAATCGTGACAGCAGATCAGGGACCGACGGTGAACAAACCGCTTGTACCTCAGCTGCAGAAATTGGGACCGGTCTCGTACCCTGCCACACTGTTCATTCACCCCGGTATTCCATTCTCGATTGAGTTCGATCCGGATACCTTCAACAACACGCATCCTTCCACGATCTACTACGGAACATCGCCAAACAACGCCCCGCTACCTTCCTGGATCAACTTTGACCCGGCAGCCCTGAAATTTGTTGGAAATAGCCCTGCTTTTCCAGGCGCGGGGCCTCAAACGTTTACCTTCCAGCTGATCGCATCAGATGTAGCTGGATATAGTGCGGCCAAGATGACTTTTGAACTATCGATCGGTCCCCATATTCTGACATTCAACGAGACTGTCCAGACTTTTAACCTTACGAGGGGAGAGGAGTTCAACAGTCCTAATTTCACTAGTCTTCTCTCTATGGACGGTTCGCCAACTTCTATCAAGAAGCTGGCAAAAGTCGACGCTGAACTGCCGAATTGGTTGAAACTGGATAAGGACAATATATCGCTGAGCGGGACGCCACCGAATAATGCTGTGAACCAGAATATCACTATTGCCGTTACGGACTCTTTTCAGGACCAAGCGCAGTTGATGGTTCGCCTAGAGTTCTTGAAGCTGTTCCTCGATACTGTCGATGGCTGCGAGGCTGCCATTGGCCAGGAGTTCAAGTTTGTGTTCAACCAGTCTATTGTCACCGATGACTCTGTACAATTGGAGGTCGATTTGGACAACGACCTCACATGGCTTACTTACTTCTCGGACAACAAGACTCTTTACGGGCACGTTCCGGATGACATGGATCCTAAGAAGTACACCATCCCTCTTACTGCATATCAAGGATCGACCAAAGACACAATGGACTTCATTCTCGATGTGCTGAGAGCCTCGGACACACACTCGAATCCCACAGATCCGTTTACCAATTCTAACAGCCCCAACCACAAGAAGGCTGGCATCATCGCCATCTCAGTCGTGGTTCCATTCGTGGTGATTCTGAGTCTGCTGATTCTCTTCTGCTGCTGGCGTAGTCGCAAGAGCTCACCCACGGTCGAAGAAGGTCCGTCCGACAGCAAGATTCCTCCGCCACGACCTGTTAGGCCAGATGTTCCTAATTGTCAGCCATCCATGACGGAAAGACCTTCCCGTGATGACAATTCCGAAGATTGGATGAGTCCTATCTCCCCATCCTCGATTCCCAAGCTCGAACTTGGGCCCGCGTGGAACGTGTCATCATTTGATAAACGGGAGCACCCAGTTAATTTTACTATCCCTGAGCCCGTTGTTCCCCCTCGCTCTCCTGCTCGCAACTCTCCCACTCGCAACTCTCCCATTCGCGGGGGCTTTGTCCCACTACGAGACCCCATCACCCAAGAGGACAACCCAGTCCAAACTGTCTCACCTTCCAGGAAGCAAAACAATCGCCTCTCATACACCAACAGCCCCGTGCGTCGTAGAACCACCAACCGGTCCCGACGAGAGCCATTGAAGCCGATCCAAGCGCGAGCCGTGAAGCGAGAATCTCTCCAATCATCCAAGTCCAAGAGATACTCAAAGCGCTCAAGCGGTATTTCCTCCATTGCCTCTGGACTACCTGTACGATTCAGCGGAGCCGGCCATGGTGCCGGCGGCTTCGGACCTCCTGGACACGGCGTGGTGCACGCATCGTGGCAAAACGCACGAGCATCAATGCTGAGCGATGAGACTAGCCTAACAAATATGGCGCCAATTTTATCGCGTCCGCCAGCAGCAGGACGCATGCGCCACAGCATGGCATCCAGCATCCACGACAACCACAAGCGTATGACCCTACGCACTGTTGAGCCCGACGACTCCATCCTTTCCGAAGCCGACTCCCTCGAAGCCTTTGTCCACAGCCGAGCCAAGCACCGCAACTCCTCCAACCCTCTCTTCTCCGCGCAAATAAGCCGGCGCACTTCCTCGGGCATGCGCGCACTCGACCGAAACCGCAGCATGCGGAGTCGTGCCGACACCGTCTCCGTGTCAACCTTCAGCGACGAATTCCGCCAATCCATCCAAGAACGTCCCTTATCGACTGCGATGTCCGCCTCTGATTACGGTGACGACAGCAACAACAACAGCCGCTTCTCTCAATATCAGAACTCCCAATTTCAGAACCAGCCCGGTCTGTTTCCCCTTGCTGAGGGAAGCGTATATGGCCAGAGCCAGTTGAGTCTCGCACAAGACTACCGCGGTGCTATCTCCCCGCTGCCGCGGTTCTGGAGCGAGAATAGTCTGGGCAGTGCTCGGAAATTGGAGGGCCAGGGCACCTCTCAGCCTCAGAAAGTGAATGATGAAAATGCTATGCCGCCCAGCTCATCTATGATCTCGGATTTGGACGAACATCTGTCCCGCAAGGTCAGCCCTAATAAGGACCCCGATCATCCGTGGTGGTTGTCGTCGCCTCTTGAGCCCCCGCGGCCGCCGAAGAGTGCTGATAATCGGGGTCTTCCTGTAGCCAGCAGTGGGGAGCTGGCATTTGTTTGATCTTTGGCTTCTTCGCCTATATTTTCCTTGTTTAATGTCTCTCTCTCTTTCTCCGTTTGTCTTTCTTTTCTTTCTATTGTTGTTTCTGGCGTTATCCGGCATTGCGAGCATGATATCCATTGGCTTTTCTATGGTTGATTCGTTGGTATTTTGGTATTTTAGTGAAGTCTTTATGTTAATCAATCTAGTTCTAGAGCGAATAGTAATATCTCTGTATCATTGTTTGATCGTTATCGTAGTGGGCCACTGGGGCTTTTAGGATACACCGCTTGGCTTTCTAACATGGAATAACACAGTGCGATGCGATACACAAGTAGTAGCATGGCTTATGAGCGGGATAAGAGCACCAAAGAGGAATATTAATCCCTACATACAGGAATAGTGTAGATTTTGAAATTTTCGAATATGGCGTGACTGTACGGTGACTCCATGGCCCCTATTTATTATACATGGAGTTTCTCTTTGGCCTCAATGAGACACAGAATACAATATGCTAGATCCTACGTAGTCTTATGTATGACTTCTTTATAACAAATATCTCTGAACTCCTAAACATCCTCCAACATTCCCAGAGAACAGGCCAGACACCACCTCACGTGACTCTATAGAGGCACGGCGTAACAAAAGCGGTAAACGCAATACCAGGAAATCTCTGCGAGGGTCTTGTCTGGACTCGGACTTCTCTCTCCTAGCTTCCTTGAAACTTATCTTTCCAATCCTCATCTGCGAAAAATCCCTGTTCTTTTCCAAAAACATCCCAAGGCAAGAAATCCTATCGTCATCCGTCGTTCCCCACTTATCGCGGGACCCAGACGCGCGCTGAAAGCCCTGCGCCCTCATCTGACCCTTTCCCTACAGCACATCTCCTAGCATTTTCCACACTTCGATCCGGAAACCTCGAATCCCCCACCTTCCCCGAATTATTCAATCTTTGCCAATATGGGTCAAACCCTATCGGAGCCGGTGGTCGAAAAGGTGAGTCGATATTTCGCTTTTTTGATTCACACCCCACACTGGCCCATTGTGACCCTCCAATGTCCTTTCTTATGGCGTCGAAACACTCCCCTTTCTTGGCTCCTGTCATACCTCTGAACCAGGGGGTTATGGACCGAGTCCCTCTCAGTTCTTTCCGTTGAACAAATAGTCCGTGCTGTCGCTCGGAGGAATCTTCCTCGGGTTGCCATGCGGGGTCTTGGGTAGTTCAGCTGAGTAGTGGGGGGTGTTCGAGCAGCAACGAACTGGCATCGCAATCCTACCAGGCAGCCTTGCATATGTTGTAGAAAAGCATCGAGTGTTACTAACTTGTTATTTTTCGCTTGTTACAGACCTCGTCCGAAGGCGGGGATGACTCCTGTGTGTATGGTGTGTCGGCCATGCAGGGCTGGCGAATCAGCATGGAGGACGCCCACGCTACAATTCTTGACCTCCAGGCAAAGTATACCGGCACCAACGAAAAACCGACCGATCCGGAACACCGTCTCGCCTTCTTTGGTGTGTACGATGGCCACGGTGGAGACAAGGTGGCATTATTCACCGGCGAGAACCTGCACAAGATCGTCTCTCGGCAGGATGCTTTCGCCAAGGGCGATATTGAGCAAGCCATGAAGGATGGTTTCCTTGCGACCGATAGGGCTATTTTAGAAGGTTTGTGCGATGTTGTCGTTGCCGAGGTACTTCGTGCTGGATCGCTGACTTGAGCCCAGACCCCCGTTATGAGGAGGAAGTGTCTGGCTGCACTGCTTCCACGGCCATTATCTCACAGAAGAAGATCTGGGTGGTATGTTATGACCTTGAAAAAAAAGCCCCTATATCCGATTAAAGGGGTAAACTGACCGGTCAAAGGCCAACGCTGGTGATTCACGATCCGTCTTGGGTGTCAAGGGACGTGCAAAGCCACTCTCATTCGACCACAAGCCTCAGAACGAGGGTAAGTGCATGGAATCATACAAGCCGCTACATGAAACATTATGAGGGTCTGACAAATAATTCAAACAGGCGAGAAGGCTCGTATCACCGCTGCTGGCGGCTTCGTCGACTTCGGTCGTGTCAATGGCAACCTTGCCCTGTCCCGTGCTATCGGTGACTTTGAATTCAAGAAGAGCCCTGAGCTCTCTCCCGAACAACAGATTGTCACCGCATACCCCGATGTGACCGTTCACGAGCTGACGAATGATGATGAGTTCCTGGTGATTGCCTGTGATGGTATGTTTTCTATTACTCCCTCTCGCTAATATCATTGCTAAACAATCTACAGGTATCTGGGACTGCCAGTCCTCCCAGGCTGTGGTTGAGTTTGTCCGCAGAGGCATTGCTGCTAAGCAGCCCCTTGCCCATATCTCTGAAAACATGATGGACAACTGCCTTGCCTCCAACAGCGAGACCGGCGGTGTTGGCTGCGACAACATGACCATGATCGTGATTGGACTCCTACAAGGAAAGACCAAGGAGGAGTGGTATAACCAGATTGCAGAGCGGGTTGCGAACGGGGATGGTCCTTGTGCTCCGCCCGAGTACGGCAAGTCTCCCGAGGAACCCGAAAGCATCCCCACTTCTTCGTGCTGACGGGCAGTTCGTGCAGCCGAGTTCCGCGGCCCCGGAATCCGGAACCAGTTTGAGAATAACCCGGATGAATATGACCTGGAGATGGAGCGTTCGCGTGGATTAGGTGTCCGTTCGGGCCGCATCATCCTCCTGGGTGATGGCACTGAGCTCTCTACGGACCAGAACGATGGCGAACTTTTTGACCAGACCGAGGAAGACCAGGACCGTACCAACCAGGTGCAGCACGAATCAAGCACCCGGAACGACCGCCAGGCCACTCCTGGTCCTCAGGGGAAACAGGAGAATGTCAGCGGGACTTCTGCTCAAATATCCGAATCCCCGGCTTCCACTGACGCCGAGAAAGAGAAGTCCGCATCGTAGGCTATGAACTTATGAACCGTCCATCGATTGGTTCTCCCTGTTTTGGTTTCAACCTGCTTTTATTTTCCCTGCCCACAGTCAACGACCCTTCCCCTTGATTCCACGATCTATGCCTTGTTTTCCTCCCCTTTTCTTTGTTTTGCAATTAGTTATCGTCGGGCTCCAGTCCCGAGCCTGTTACACCCTTTTTTTAACTCCTTCGACTTGAAATGGATAATTGTCAGAGACGGGACATGCGGCAAAGAGACACAGACGGAATTGAATGAGATGAAAGACAAGAGCTTTGAATTTCCATGGAGGTCGATGTTGAAAGAGAGAGCCCTTCGCCGGGAGCTAAATGGGCCTCATGAATACGTTTCTTACTTTATGCCATCACCACAACGAGTTACCGCAGAAAATGCCCGCTATTGACGAGCCATTTACCTACAATTCCTATCCGCTTTTTTTCCGGGGTGTTTTTCTTCCCCCTCCTAATTCCCGGTCTATTCCCTACCTACGGTCATTGATTTACCTATACGAGAATGAGTACTAGGGGCGCAAGCTGGTAGAGCTGGGTATTGATTGAGATTTTGTCAGGAGCAATGGACAATGACAATGATCATTTACATAACCTTTGGCGTATATCTGATGCATTGCGCATTTTCTTTGTACCTTGGTAGATGTTTCATTGTTCTATCCTGGCAACGGCGAGTCATGTATATTGACGTAGGCCAAGCCAAGGATGGGAAACTCCTACAATCAAATGTTCCCAAGTGCGTATTTGAGTCTGGTAGCAATGAAGCACAACAGTACTCCGTAAAAAAGAGTACATTCAACGGTAAGGTGATGTATGACGTCCACGATGTCCACGATGTCCACGATAACCCCTGTAACCCACACGTGGTCGGTGTAACCCAGTCCTGCCAAGACTTTATTTGCAATCTCCCGGCCGTATTTGCAATTCTCGGTATTGTAAAATTCAACCCCGTACACTCTGCAACCTGAGACCGTGGCTTATGACAGTGGAGTTAGGTCCCCACTCTTTCCCCAAACAGAAAATTACCAGTGTCCCCTAAAACCGGGTTGCCGTCATTCAGGGTTCTACATCAATTCTCTCCCTAATTCTCTCGGTTCCCCATCCTTTCATTCATTTCCCTCGGAAGACATCTCTCATTCATTCTTCAGGGCCAAATCATCATGTCGCCTTCTACTTCTCCCGCCGGCAAGCGCAAGCGCAGCGCCTCCCACCTTCCCGCGCCCGTTTCCAAGAACGTCACAGCTGACCTCCAGCCGTCGTCACGCGACGCGTCTAACGAAGAAGGGGGCAAGGACTCAACAGGGCCCGCCAATGCCAACCCCCACAACGCCAATGGTACCCGCCACCCTTCTAAGCGGGCCCGCAAGGCTGCCGCCGCCGGTGCTGCAAGCCACACCGAGGTGAACGGGGTCAAGCCGGCCGTCAACAAGGAAGACCCCGGCGAGCCATTTGCGACTACCGCCAGCAATGAGAAGGAGGATGGGCCTCGGTCGCGCCCCGGTTTACATATCGATTTGCCCGAAGATGATCAGCCTGTTACAGAGGAGCAGATGGCGCCCCCGGTCTTTGGACGCTTGCAGGATCCCGTGGGTTATCATACTAACCCACCCCCAACGGGTCGCTCAGTACGCGTTTATGCGGACGGTGTCTTCGATTTGTTCCATCTTGGGTAAGTGATCACACGAGCGGATCAGGTTTTGGTTTCAGCCCCCAATTTCTTCGGGCTGTGGGCTTGCTCAATTGGGTAATAGTTGCTGACTATCACTTTACAGCCACATGAGACAGCTCGAGCAGGCTAAGAAGGCTTTCCCCGATACTTATCTCATTGTCGGTGTGACTGGTGACGAGGAGACACACCTGCGCAAGGGTCTGACGGTGCTCAGCGGCGCCGAGCGCGCGGAGACTATCCGTCACTGCAAGTGGGTCGACGAGGTCATCCCCTGCTGTCCGTGGGTTGTGACGCCGGAGTTCCTGTCCGAGCACCAGATCGACTATGTTGCCCATGACGACCTGCCCTACGAGGCCGCTGAGGGCGATGACATCTACGGTCCTATCAAGGAACAGGGCAAGTTCCTGGTCACCCAGCGTACAGAGGGTGTCAGTACCACCGGTATCATCACACGGTATGTTTCACCTCCCACATCGAATCCAACGGACTAAAGCTGACATTATTATTTATAGGGTCGTCCGCGACTACGACCAATACATCTCCCGTCAATTCAAGCGTGGCGCCTCTCGCCAAGAATTGAACGTATCCTGGTTGAAGAAGAACGAGCTCGAGATCAAGCGTCATGTCGTCGAGTTGCGTGATAACATCCGCAACAACTGGACCATGACTGGCCAAGAGCTCGGCCGTGAATTGCGCCAGATCTGGCAGAACAGCCGTCCTAACAGCCCGGCGCCCAGCGCCCGCAACAGCATGGACTGGGGAATGCGTGGACCCCTCACCAGCCCGACAGGCGGCAGCAAGTCGCACCTGTCGCGTGTGGGTGCGGAACACAACCGCGCGGATAGCCCCATGGGCTCGCGCCGCAATGAGGATTTCGCTACTGGGTACAGTCTCGGGTTGATCGGAGGTGTGCGTGCTTGGGTAGGTCACATCCCATAGTCGCTGGATATGCAGCGCAGCTTTATCTAGTTTAACTCGTACTAATTTGCTTCATACAGATGGCCCGCAGTCGCCAATCTCTCCAGGAACCCCCTAGTGGGATGCACAGTCCCACTGACGAAGAACTCGAGTCCGAGCATAACAATGGCTATGACGAGGAGGTGCGTGGCCGTGCCGGTCACGTCTCTGCTCAGTAGATGACTTGGCTTGGTGCCTTTGATGCCGTATGTCCCGACGAAGCTACACATTGGGTGGTAATTATATACCTGCCATTCCAGTCCCTATAGCCGCAATTCCCCCCTGCCCCCTGCCCCAGCACACATTCCTCCTACTCTTTTGCATATGTATCCATCTTTTCATCTTGCATTCGGTTCGTGTCCTATACCTTTACAAATTGTCCCGTAACTGGCGGTTTCTCCTATGTCGGGCGCTTGGTGTCTTTTTTTCTTCTTCGTGAATAGACTGTATGTCGGACTTGGCTTGTTCGGGTTCGATGCAGTTTTTTTGTGATTTGTTTTCTTACTTGTCTTGATTTTTGCTTTGGTTGTGGTTCGGTGGTTTCAACGCTCCTCCTTCCCCTTAATACTCTCCCAATGAACTTTTTTCTTGTTTGATGTCTTTGTATATGGCCTTGATTTGGTGGTGATGATTGGTGACTCCTTTCCTCTGATCATGCTCTGACCATGATCTTTGATGTTGGTATATCCTCCAAGGCCATTCCTTATCCCCTGTTTGTTCTAGTTTGTTTATAAAAGCTGGAATTGATGGACAGCCGATCGGGTCTGGTACATCACCTCGGCCTTGATCATGTCCGGATATGAACTGCACATAGATTGAGATAGCTTTGTTTGATGTTTCAGTTTCCAATTGCGTGGCCAATTGAAACTTTGCAGGTTACTAGATCTGATAGATGTTGTGTCAGTATAGAATGTATGTCCTGTACGACTATATCCGTGAGCCTGCTAGCCCTAATCTTCGTATCGTCTCTTCTGGGGCATTGCCACCTATAGGCCGGATAAGTTATCCGTTTACCTGGACCCTGCATATGGATTGCCAGACTTGAAAAGAAAAGGAAACCTGTCATCCACCTGGTTTGTTTGGTAGATGTATAGACGAACTACGGATTTTGATATGTTGCATGCCATTTGATAGATACCCTGGATACTATCTCAGAGAGCACATACGAGGAAATCTCGACAGTTCCTCGACACACCTAAAGCGGCTAGTGGATGTGTGCCACTAGCAAAACATAGTGTGTGGGTAACCCTTCTCAAAACAAAAATGCGGCAGTAACGATGGATCAGAGGGGCCATACTCCACCTTGAAGAAGCTCTAGAGTATTCGGTCCACTCAGGCTACTTGTTCTTAGACTGCCGAGTCGTCTATGTAGACTTCGGATTCTGCAGATCCCGAAAGTAGGGTTAGCACTGAAACCGCAAAATGCCATGTCAATTACTGGGAATTAACTGTGGTTTTTATTATTCTATTCATTTCGTTCTTGTCGACATATATTTCGCATAGCCTATTAGAATAGTAACCTTGGATAACCTTTGAGTGGGAGTTCAGCCACCAGCCATCAAAGATCGTGACTTCAAGGGTTCGACAGACAATTTTTACCACGTTAAGTTTTTCTGTTTTGGATCCATCCCAATCGAAATATTGCCTTGCCTGGGTTCTTTTACTAGCTATATCTATCTGCTGGAAGGTCACCTGACCTCCATTGTTTGCTCCTGCTATATAGTCTTCCACAAACCTGTAGACAGTTTCTTCTTTCCCCACAACTAAGAATTTTCTAGAGTCACCTATCTCCAATAGGAGACTATTTAGACAATCTCTCACTATCATTATACTATATATATCTTTACAACGCATACAACCATTGATGCGCCTATATCTCAAAGCAGTGATCGCATCTCCTACCTCATCGTGATTTGCATGATTATCGAAGCTATGAGTGGCTTTGCATGAGCTTCAGCAAAACATATGTCAAGACGAAGGGACATTGGAGTTGAAACATCGAGCAAAATTTGCAGTCATCTCTTCACGCCTCACGGATTCCTCTTATACCAACGCTGAGAACTGTGTAATCACCCAGATTACTGGCCGACACTGGTGGCATAGACGTGTCCGCTATCCTCGAAGAGCGGGGCGCCTGGACGACCATGATGGCTTCGTTTTTCTTCTGTGTATGATTATTATAGGCATCTACAACACCGAGAAATAAAGCAATCACGAGGAATTTGACGGTCAATGTCCCCACTCATGTGACGAATCCTGTGATATGTTGACTACTACCCTACTCCCCATGGTCTTATACGAGGGTCCCTTCTGTGAGTCCTTTCCGCCAGGCTGTTTTACGGTCGTACCACTAACGCTTCGGCAGGATGTGACCACGAGATATAACCAGTTCCTGGCTATACGAGTCCACTTTCTCTACTCCACCCTTCCTCAATTTCTTTGGGCACGTTCCTTGCGGGACAAAGCTTGTAGGTTCATGAGCGGAAGGTTCAAATCCTAGCTTGGTGAGGGGCACCAAGAGAGCAGACATACAAGAGTTGTTGGCTGCTGGAACCTAGATTTACATCTTGTTGGGTGACCGGAAGGCGGTCACCCATGTGACTAAGATAAAGTGGACGAGAGGAGGAAAGAGAGAAGAGGAGGCGAATCGACACTGGTTGTTTTCCTCATTGCAGATACAACGTAGATCGATCGCCATTACATCTACTTTGAGTATAACGACAACAATGTACAGAATTTGGGGAGTGGAAGAAGATGTGCGCAACATGTTTTTATTATTGCTACTTGCTCACAGTCGATAGTTTCAGTTTCTTCATCACATTTGTCATAAATCATGCCCATGACCATGTCCATGTTCCTTGTAGACATTTTAATATAGCATTGCCATTTTATCGCAGGTACGTCTTTATGAGAGAAGCTATCGTGTATAATAACTGGTATGGAAATTCGGATTATACTACTATGCCATTATTACTATAAGCCACGCTGCCTTGTAGAATATGGACACATCCAAGTCTAACATAATTATAGCAGTTTAATTAAACATCATCTCGTATTAGGCACGCTTGCAGCATAGATTCAGGTTATACTAGGGTCGTATAGAAATTATAGTAGTTTGATTTAAACACTCATTACTAGCAGCGGCATCTTAGATTCCCTAGGGCAAAAGATTTCGTGGAAATGAGATGAGACAATTATTAGATAATATTAATGTACTACCTTGTCAGTTTTGTTCTCTTATTCCAGCAGTAAGTTGTCATATATTGTATTCGCGATGTTGAGCCGACCCAGCCACTATCGTCATGTACACAGGGGACATCTCTGTCATCAAAATTTGAGCATGTTTTCATTGTGTACAAGGATTATGTGGTTGAGTTTGGGCCCTCTGTGATAACCCTGCATGCTCTTCTCATGAGAAGAGCTAGTCTGTTTTGGTTTTAGGTGCATATGGCCAAGTGCAGATCTCATTCATTGGGCGTGGGTGAATGGAGCTAGTTGGTTTTGGGGTTTGTTATTTGGTATCTGTTTCAAAGCAGCCGTACTAGCCCTTAACGCCTCTGATATGGACGGCATTTTGTTACGTGCATCGCAAAACGAACTCTAGGCAACAGGCACGAGTTACTCGGAAATGCAGTCTCGTATTCGAGCACACGAGCAGCTGATCTCGGATTAGGCGATGGAGTCAACGAAGTAGAGATTCATTCTTCGGGGTCTTTCAACTATAAAACTGGCTCCATCGCCCTTGAATAATTTTTTTTTCAGACACACAGAACAAGCTCCAACAAGCCTTTTAAAGTCCACAATATCTGGTGAGAGCTCTAACTTGAATTCGTTCACAAAGTATGTCAAATCAAGTCTGACCAAAAGAATATCAGCAAACCCCAAGCTATAGCCACCAACAAATCACAATATGTCTTCGATTCGTCTATACAGACCGATATGTCAACTGTGTCGCAAGACCGAAGCATGTGATTACAACCTACGACCCTCAGCCGCCATGTAACAAGCCGAACTGCGGCGGGTACAAAGACCAGCACATGGGAGCGACAACCAAGAAAGGAGGAATATGCCCCAAGTGTTGATAATGGATCAGTGAAGTTTTACTTCAGAAGCTCTATGGCCTGTGGGGAGATTGGATTCCGTCACTTTGGCGATATGAGGTGAAAGCAGAGGGAGCCATGGAGGGGAAGGACGCTGAATAAACACCAAATCCCAGCTATTGAAGAGAACGTATACTCCTTTTTCCTCTCTAGATCCGGACATCCTCCTTCTCGGATATTCCCTGTAGTTGAGTAATATCCCGAACAACATCCCCAGCAGACTGGTATTGTTGCTTCCAGCATTTTTCCGTGATGTAATAGCAAATATGTTCTTGCTCAGCAGATGGAAATATCCCTTCCTCATATAAGGACTCTATCTTCTCCTCATCATCAAAGCTATCTAGCTCCGGAAAGGGTTCGTGTCCTGTCATGATGAAATAAATTGCGGAGCCAAGTGCAAAGAGTTCAGTGTGCACATCCGCATAGTCCCCGTGAACTCGCGGTCGAAATGACTTTGTACACTCACGAGATAGCCCATCTAGTAATGTTTTACCACTCGACTTAAGCATGCCTTGGAAATCCGCAAGTATGAGGTCCAAGTTCTCATCAAGGAGCAAATTCCGAACATTTAGATCACAATGGATAACACTCTTTGAATAGATATAACTAAGTGCCTCGGCAGCATGTTGGCACCGATGAAGCCTTCTTTCAAGAGGAATAACGTGATCCGAGGTGATATAGTCCATTAAGTTGCCGTTTGGAGCATATCCCAGAAGAAGACCATGCTCGGTCAGCCCCTTGGATTGGATTATTCGAGGATGAGGTCCAAGAATGTCGAGAAGTTGAGCCTCTACTTCAAGGCTTTGCCGGTCGCCAGGAACATGTGGGTATTTCAAGGCAGTCGTGTCATCAACAAGGCCGATGTAACTTCCACCACCCCAACCAATGATCTCTGAAACCCCCGGAGGAAGATACTGATGGATTACCCGAATGTCGACGTGGGAGGCGGGGGAATTTGACACATCATTTCCAGCCGGTGTCGTATCCTCCTATATTAATTAGTAATTATACCCAGGAGACTAAATATGGCCGAGACTTACAGGCTCTGGTTTCAATGTAGTGCCCGCTGATGGAATCCAGCCACGCAAAGCCCTGTAGATGGAACCGAATACAAGATTGAGCGGATAGCATATGGGTCTGAATAGAGTAGAGATTATTGAAAACATTATGGAAGGGTTAAGTGTTCCCTCGTCTTGGTGTCTTGGCTTTTCGAATGTACTGGGGACGTGAGAAGGAAAGGGGGAAGATAAAACGGGTAGATGTATGCAAACTAAGCAAATTGTATAATATGCAAACCCCTAGCTAGCCATGGATGTATCGGCTAATCCCCCTATTTCGGAAGGAGTTCGGGTTGTTTGCAGGAAATAGCGGGGTTTGAGGTACTCATGCGTTTAAGGGCTGACCGCTATAGTCATTGGTCCGGTAACATATTTGAAAGTAGTTGCCCTATGATCTCAAATGAGATATATAGTTATGCTGATGCTTATATTGCATAAGCAGAAGAAACATCAAGCAGCAGTAATAGCCAGCCTAATCCCCCTCCTCTTCCTTTCTTCCATATCCATCGCCTTCAACATCCTCCCAAACCCAACCCTCGGCTGACACAATATCCCCCTCAAACCCTCCCTCAAAAGGCCGACGTCCCTAACCAACTCCCCCTCGACCACCCCCTTAGCAAGAATATCACATCTAGCCGTAACAGCCAAATCAAACACATCCAATCCTCTAACCCCAAGAATCGGCTTCACCCACTCCTCCCCAATCCCAAACGGAATCCTCTGACCCGAAACAACCGCCTCCCCAGTACTCCCCAATACACTAGTAAACCTCCCCAAATCCAAACTCAACCCCAACACCCGCAATCCCTCCAACGAGGCGACAACATCCCAAAGCCGCACCCACAACTCATCACTATGCGTATGCGCATAGATCGACCCCTTATGATCCAACCCCGCCATCGGCACCCAGATCGGCATCCACTGAACCGTCAGTCTTGAAATGGCATTCCGGGCAACAGGCGACAGCGACGCCGCGAACGCAATGAAGGTGAATAGATCGTCGACGTCGAAATGCGAGGCTTTATACAGGATTGGCTCTGCTTCGAAATAGATGGCCCGACAGACGCGGAGCAGGGCACTGTTGCTATTGCTTAGGGTTGAAGGGAGAAGGGAGTGGGTGTGTGGGTAGAGGAGTCTGTCGCTGTGGCCTGGCACGCGGCCGTCGTAGATGCGCCACCGGGCTGGGGTTGTGGGGCAGCAGTGGCGATTTTGGGTTAGGGAGGGGTTTGACGGAAGTTGGGGTTTATGGGGGTTTTGATGAGGGTTTTGGGCTGGGGTTGGACAGCGCACATGGCGGATTTTGCCTTTTAGTTGGACTAAGTGGATGGTTTGAGGGGTTTGGGTGTTTGGAGTTGGGGAGTTGGTGAGGACATAGGACCATATTATTTGGCGGAGTTCAGGTGGAAGGCAGAGAAGGGGAGATTCTTGAGGTTCGAATTGGAATTGGCTTGATGCTGATTCTGGATTCCAGTCTATAGGTGGGTGGAGATTGCTCTCTGGGGAGCAGATTGCACGTGATTGGATTAAATCGCGGACGGTGTCGCGCCACCGATGGCCAGTTGGGTAATAATGCCAAATAGAATAGGGATCACGAAGGACCCAGGCGTCGAAGTGGCGCATTGGGATGTATAGAAGTGAAGAGTAAGAAATACGGGGAAATTATGGGGCAAGTGGGCTTTTATGGAGAAATCCACAATTCGTATAGACTAACTAGTACTGGACTAGACTTATATATTGAGGTCTTGGTTGTAACCTAATGACGTCGAGACAGTTGGATTTGGATTTTATCCCGTGGAGAGGGGATAACACAGATATAACACAAAAGTGCATATTATAAAGTGCTATATCTATTGAAGATTCCAAGGATCGTCATTCTTTTCAGTCATGTACGTGTAGTTAGGGAGTTGCATAGTCACTGCGAATTATCAATTGCGGTCTAGCGTGTCTATTCGGTTTTAGCGTGTTTATATAGAGTCCGGCCGCTTCAACTTTTCGCTACTTTCCCTGCTTTTGGTGTTGCCGGGTGTAAGGGGCCTGAAGTACGTCGTCATTGCTGTCGCCCGTGCTCTTGGCACTCCTACAATTCTATATTTATAATCATAGAGCACATATTTCCATCTTTCATAGGATTGTACCCTTTTCATTCCTAGACTTACATCGTAGCATACAGAAGTATATAAACAATGCAATGGCCGGAGCAGGCTCCTGGCCAATCTAATTTCAGTAAAGTATAGAGGTCAAAGCATCTACACGCTAACCCCATAACGATATATACAAAGGCTTAGGATGCAAGCGCAAAACTCAATTCCCCTGTTCTGACCCCTGCGCTCTCTCCTCATCATCGGCGTCCTTGAAACTCTCATCCTCAGTGGCGTCCTTGTATCCCTCCGCATCACGATACTCGTCCACTCCACTATCACTTCCGTTTTGGGCAGGACCCTCATGCGCAAACACTACAAAAATCGCACAAGCCAAGATAATCCCAGACCCGATCCAACTAATCGGAGTGAGCGTACTCCCCCAAACAACCTTATCATAGAATACCGCAAAGAACATCTGCATATAAACCATCGACGTAGCACGCGCTCCCTGCGCGACAGGCTTCCCATCCGAGACAGACGCAGGCGGGACGTACGACAAACCCGCCGTCAACAGGAACTGCAACAGGAACCCGCAGATACCGAGCCCGGTCAGCAGTGTCCATTCAACGGCCGTAATAGGCACTCGGAACGGCACAGAAGGCACGACCGCCATCGCAATCAAAGAAATAATCGTCGTCACGGACGAGAAGTACGTCACGGACACGAGGGGGTGGGCACGACGGCCGATAATACGGATAGTACTGTAAGCGCCTGAAGCACCGATCACGCCGATCAAGGCGACGATTGTCGCCAGGATGTGGTGGTAGGAGTCTGTTTCGGAGGGTGGTTTTTCGACGGCCGAAGTGGACAAGCCTAATGCCCATGCGGCGGCTGCGGTTGGGGTTGCAAATGAGACGCTTGGGTCGTGCTTGCCGAAGGGGCGGGCGATGAGCACGACGCCGCCGAGAGAGATTAGACCGGCGCATAGCTGTTTTCGGGAAAAGGTCTCGCCGGGGATGAGGAGCGAGCAGGCGTAGCAGGAGATGATTGGTGAGAGGAAGGTTATCACTGTTGCTTCGGAGAGGGGGAGGTATTGCACGGAGTAGTAGAGACAGTAAACGCCGGTGAAGCCGAAGAGGGCGCGGAGGAGGAGGAGACCGCGGACTGGACGTGTGCCTAGTGGGGAGGGTGTTGAGGCGATGTACATGTATAGGTAGCTTGCAATTGCTGTTATGGACATGCGGGCAAAGAGGATCTGGGGGTGTTAGTTTGGTTTGTAATAATGGAGGTATAGGAATACGGATATGTCGAAATTATATGATATCAAACATATCTTCCCTTTTTCTGTCTCTTACCTGGAAAGGATGCATAGAGCTATGGATTTCCAAGATCTGCGTCATGACATTCATAGAGGCAGCGAAGGCCTGCGACAGCAGGACCAGCCCCATACCCTTATTGCGCAGCCACCATACTTTCCATGCACGGCGGGGTCGCGCAGCTGCAGCAATAGCGGCAGCGTCGTCATATTCATCGTCCTCGATAGGACGGGGTTCTGATTGAGCCAGTGCTGGTCGGGAGTCGGCTTCGCTACCACTTTCACAGTTGTAGTCATGTTCATCCTCGCCTTGAGTTTGTGAAGACGATCTCTTGGATCTCGGGTTCGATCTCGACTGCTCCACCCGGATCGGCAGCGGTGCGTCCGGATGATCCTCGTATTGGTCGGCGCCTGAGGCCGAATCACGTTTTGAAGCCATGCTGGGATGTGAGATCTTGGCGTCGTTATTGGAGAGGCGATTGGTGCGGGGATTGTGGGGGATGGAAATGGAGGTATCTAAGATGACTTTTCCTCTCTCTGGAATCGGATTATTCTTTTATAGAGTCTGAGTGTACAGTGTTCTCCTCGAGAAGAGATATGCAGATAAACAATATATTCAGGCGAAAGGGAAGGATTCTTATATCTGCGCTGGACTGCCGATCTGGTTAAAAGAGATTTCAGCTCGAAATGCGCATGACGGCCGAGTGGAGCCCCCGTTGACCACTGACCGCTTCTCTTTTTACTTTCTTCTTGCTTTTTCTTTCGACTTTTCGTGACTTTCATGATCTTTGACTTGACTCGACTCGAACTGGTTTGTAGATTTAGTTGCCTTGTCCCTGGTTGCGTACTACCACGTACTCCGGACTGTACAAGAAGCACAAGCGGCACACGACCTACTACCTTATGCACGATCTACTAGCTACATATAAATATGCACCTAACGGATATTTATCCGCTTTCCTTTCCTTTCTGTGTTTCATTTCATTTCATTTTGTTTCATTTCTCATTCAAGTTTCGATTTGCGTGATATTGCTTACTAATCGCCGCTTCAAGCTTCCAAGGTTCCAAGGTTGGGAATCGAGCTACCCAGAGATGAGCTTTGTAGTTAAGAGTTTATGCGATCGGCCCCAGTCGTAGATCTAGCGAGCTAGACAATATACAACATACATATCCATGTCATAGAAAGCCACAGGGCCCGTGATCTCTCAGAATTGAAATCACATGGTCTCCTTTGATTGAGAAGGAGAGTGGAACCTCAGGATTGGTTTTATGATCGGGACCACCCGGATACGGTTACATAGTATTCTGCCAGCCGAGAACAGCTGTAGGGCAGCGATATTCCTAGTAGAGACATCGTAGATGGGAAACGTCATAACCAAGCTTTTAGCCTGGATTGGACGTCTGTGTCCCACACTTAGTGGACTACTTTGCTGGCTTTATAGTCCACCACTGACCGCGGCTTTTTCATCTTCATAGCGAGCAGCCTAGGATAGAGAAACAATCTGAGCTTCGTAGTACATTACTCCCCGATTCCAGGATATCATTACATTCTCAGACAACCTTGCACCGAAAATACAGTTTTCCTTTTTCTTTCGTTGCGTGGCAGGCCGAATAAATCGAATGGTACACGTATGTACAGCGTTGTATTCGATATCACGTAGGCTTCGTAGTGGAGAACTTCTTCACGACGACACTCAGGGTCAAGCCAATCACGAGAGAAAATGAGAGAAAATCGTCCAAGTCGGCTCGAACACCCGACCCACCAATCCCGAAGCGGAACATTTAAGACAGTAGATCCCTCATACAGACTGTCGAAGGAAAGAAAGCGTGCTTCTCTTTGATTAAGATACGTTCTTAGTGCAGAGGCCGTACTTGGATATTTTCATCTCACTATATGTCCCGAAGGGCAGGATATCGATTCCTCCAGCTCACTTTGCGGATGAGAGACGTATGGAGGTGGAAGATACTCGACCGTGGTTGGCCGATTATTCAAGATCCGCTTTTCGCGCAATGTGGGGTTTGAACACCCGACATCACTGGCTGTGATAGCACGTGACTTCCGAATAGCGTAGGACCAATTATACGCTATCAAAAAGACCCACACCTGTATAACCTCAAAAAGGACCTGTAAAAGAAAAAAAAATAGGTAGCTTCTCTTTGATTGAGCGTGTCATCCTTAGTGCAGGGGCCATGCTAATCTTCTCTGTATATTTTCATTTGACCATATGCCCCGAAGGGCGAAAAGACATCCTTACAGTTCAATATAACCTCGATTTTCGGCATAATTATACCGCCTATTACTTTGGGCCTAGGCACGTGATATCAAGTTACGTAATACTTTATACAGTACACGGCAGATTCATAGTTCTGTTTAACCTTTATTAATTAGTTATAGTTATGTTGTAGAGTAGGTTGATGACCGCTTGATCATGCATCCTCTAAATCTGATTATTTCTGTCACTGCATCCACTTCCCTCAAACACCTACCAAAGAAATAGTACAAATGATCAGTTGCTGCTCACAGATTCTCACTAAAAATCAGAAAGAGAACCTGTTATAAGTCATTGACACGGTATTTGAGAGTTGCAGCCAGCGGTACGGAGTAGATATACCTAAAGTAGTTAGTTAAAGTGTGCCGCAAGCGTAGTAGTCGGTCTCAACTAAAAATTGCAGCCCTAATTCTTCAATCCACCGTGATGCTCCTACCGTCGCCAGGATTACGTCTGAGAGCGAAGTGTGAGGCACCTATGTATCTACATGATAAATAAAGAACAGTGCAGATGAAGTGGTATGAAGGAATAGTTCATACGATCATAATAATATCGACCTTGAGAAGCATACACGGCTATATTTATACAAAAGTAAACGTATCACCTCCCTTCTCCTGCAACATATTTCCAGTCCTCGAGGTACCAACAATACGCTCCAACTTCAGCGCATCCCACTTCGAGAACAGCGCACGCACACCAGCCTCAGCAGCCTCAATCAAAGCCGCAGGATCAAGACCCAAGAACCCAACGATCTCGCCATAGAACAGCGCGTTATCTGGGAGCCCGTACATGACCACACGCTTAACACCGCGGATCTGGTAACGGCGGAAGTGGTGAGCGCGCTCGGTATACAGCAGCACAGAGTGACGGCCGGACACGAAATGACTGCGGGCACGGTTAGCCTCCTTCGGCTCGGTGTACTCGGAGATAGCGCCAAAGGAGACATTGGTTGTTTGCGTGGAGGTGGCGAAGTGGTTACGCACGCGGACGAAGTCGAGGTAGGAGGGGATGAAGATGAGAGTGCCGGCGCCGCCCTTGCCGCGGCCGTGCGTGATGTTCTTCACCAGAGTGGACAGTATAGTCGTTGTGAAGTGCTTGAAGCGCGCGTCAGGATCTTTAATGGGCGACGTGCTGTCGATGCGGGTGAAGGTTTGTTTGACGGGGACTGCGAGCGGGAGCTCAGTTATGGCACCGGCATACGTGGGGGTTGCTTTGAGGCGGCCCGAGACGTTTTGCATATGGGATGAGAAGAGGGCGTTGATCTCAGGCGTGATGAAGGATGAGACCACTACAGTTTGTCGGACATAGCGGGCTTGGTTGTCCAAGTACCAATTGCGGACACGGCCAAAGTCGCAGCCGTGCGCTTGTTTCGGTTGCAAGTTCAGGTGCTGGAAGATGTAGTCGACGTGGTCCCAGTTCTGCATGAGCATGGCATCAGCGTGGTCAACCACTACCAGCTCAATCGAGGAGAGGAAATCATGATCGCGCTTCTTGACGTCAGACTGGTCCATGATCGTACGCAGACCCAGTGGACTGGCCAGAATGATGTCGGAGCTGTAGAATTGCGCGAAATATTTGACTGTCTTGCGCGTGAACTTGAGACCCAGTCGGAACATGTCGTCGTCATTGCCGCCGAAAAGTTCCCGGAAATCCTCGGTCTTATGCTCCCAGGACTCATCATTCGGCGCCGAGAACGAGTCAGTGAAGCGTTTTTTGTTCTCTTGCTGCTCGGGCTGATAGATCCGAGTGATCGCATCGAGAACCTTAACACATGCCTGTCGAGTAGGCAGAATGTAAAGCACCTTAGGTCTGGTAAATCCTTGGTCACGGCACTCGATATCGGTGTCCGGGTCCTTGGACAAACGGGCGTTGTTTTTTAGGACTTGGTCTCGGGTCTTCAGCAGGTGATTGACGGTGTGCAAAGCAATAATCTCGCGCATCTCATTCGCATTAGAAGCAGTGCGGGCACCGTAGAGAACGTCTTGGTAGTTAAACACATATGGCGCGATGACCTGGGCTTGACCGGTGATTTTAGGTAGGAGCTCGGCCGCACGAGCCTTCAATTTTTGTTTAAGCTGCGCGATTGCATGTTAGTACACTCAAAATACAACTCATGTCTATTCCGCATACCTTGATATTGGTTGTGCTCTTCATTGGCGGAAGGATTGATGGACTGTCTGCTCCCGTGTCGGGAACAGTATGTACCAGTCGTAGCCCATCCACCTCTTTCTTGACGGATGCCCATTTGTTCGATTGGATAGGCTCAATCTGCTTGATCAAATCTGCACTCTCGCGGAGATCGAAGTGCTTCTCAAAAGCAGCAGTTGGGTCCTCGTCCTCGTCTACCTCCTCCTCTTCATCGTCGGACGGCGCTTGGGCTTGCAAATCATCATCGCCCTGCTCTGGTTCCTCTGGTTCCTCTGGTTCCTCTGCGGTTTCTGCTATTTGAATCTCAGCATTTGCGTTTGCGTCGGTAGCAATCTTGCGCTTCTTCCGAGCTGGTCCGCTGGACTCATTGGGTTGAAGTAGCTGAAGGAGTTCATTGTATGGGCGTTCAGTATTCTCGTCTTCTTCGTCGCTGCTGGAACCCTCGTCCATAACGGTCTCATCAACCAATTCCTCTTGGGATTGCTCGCTAGCATCATCTTCTCCGCCAGAAGAATCGTCCGATCTAGTGATAATTAGACACAGTCATTAGACTCCAGACTGTGAGAACTTACTCAGACTCGTTCAATCGCGAAGTCGCAAAGGAATTGCGACCACCACGACCACCGCGACCGCCGCGACCACGACCTCGGCCGCGGCCACCACGGCCACCACGGCCTCGAGCTCCTCTAAAAGAACCACCACGAGGAGCAGGCATATTGCGAATAACTGGAAAGGAGTGGGCAATTCCAAGCTGTTCTGGCCGAAATGAGAATTTTGGGGGCTTATCTTATCTTAGCGCGAAATTTCCCACACACAACAGAATCGGAACAATCAGAGCGGCTCACTCCACCAAGGAAAAATTGAACCTCCGAGAAACGAAGGAAGTTTGGATCTTGAAACTTGCAAGATATTCCATCCCCCCAAAATCAATCATGGCCGAAGATTCTTTCCTTCATCTCGCTCGCCCCCTCGGCCCCGTTAGTGTGGGGACCGCTCCTACCACTGCCCCTCTGAACGTGGTCATCCAACCCCAGGTATGTTGCGATATGTGTGTGCTATATGATCTGAGGGGTAAAGCTCATTCCTCCCAAGGCAATCTTCTCAGTTCTCGACCACTCTCTTCGCCGCAATGCCGACCAGGAGCGAGTTATCGGTACACTGCTCGGAACACGATCTGAGGATGGAAGTGAGGTCGAGGTCCGATCCGCCTTTGCTGTCGGCCACTCCGAGGCTGAGGACCAAGTCGAAGTCGATATGGAATACCACAAGCAGATGCTGGCTTTGCACCTGAAGGCCAACCCACGCGAAGTCTTGGTTGGCTGGTACGCCACTGCTTCCGAGCTCAACACTTTCTCCGCTTTGATCCAGAACTTCTACAGCGGCCAGGGTGATGGTACCTGGCCTCACCCCGCCGTCCACCTGACTGTCTCCACTGAGGCTGGAAAGGATCTCGAGACTCGCGCCTACATTTCCGCCCCCGTTGGTGTCACCGCTGAGCGTGCTGCCGACAGCGCTGCTTTCATCCCAGTTCCCTACGAGCTCCGATACGGCGACGCCGACAAGAGCGGTCTTGAGTCTATCGCCAACGCTAAGGATGCCGAGGACCGTTCCACTTCCGTCACTTCCGACATTGAATCTCTGGAGCGCGCCATTGAGGAGGTCCTGTCCATGGTTGACCGCGTCTCGCGCTACGTTGAGTCCGTGATAGACGAGGAGACCCCCGCTTCCACTGCCATGGGCCAGTTCCTGCTTAACGCTCTCGCTCTCGCTCCCAAGGTCGAGCCTGCCGACATTGAGCGTGACTTGTATGTTGAATCTACATTATATTCCCTGGTGTTTCTTACCACTAACTTTCCACAGCAACAACCACATCCAGGACGTCCTGGTCGTTTCTTACCTCGCCAACACCGTGCGCACACAGATGGAGCTTTCCACTCGGCTAGCGACCGCCCAGCTTACTCTCGGCGGCGGCGGCGAGGGCCCCGCTACCGGCGACCAGCGCAATCAGCGTGGCGGCAAGGGCAACAACCAAGGCGGCCGCCCCCGCCAGGACCGCACCGAGGAGACCCGCGCATGAGATGTTTCCCACAGCAAAAAACGCTGATGCATAATGTGACCAATTGCGAGAGGAACACTCCTCTCCAAGTGAACGTGGATGTCTCGTCTCACGTTCCCTTCCCTTTCTATCTCACCCTTCCCTGACATTATTACTTTTGGGTCTTTCGCTTCTTGTTCACCAACCCTCTACCGCCTTCGTCCCTTTTTCCTTTTTCCGGCTTCCTCTTTTTTTTACTCGCGAGGCTTACATGTTCTCTCCGGAGCTCACGGACTGTGGCCTGGTCCCGTCAACGGCTTCCGGACTCGCTCTGTTTTGACGTCCAAACACGGTCTTCAACACCTGGTGCTGTGGTATTGAGACCGATTTACTATCAATATGATTGGTATAACATGTGGTGATGGTTGATGAGGTGACGATGTCATTACTGTTCGACGATAGAGAATATTCGGGGGTGATGAGTCTAGACTGTTGAAGATGAGAGATGGGTCTGCGAGACCCGATCTCTCCGGTTACGAAGTCGCATCTTTCTAGGCGCGGCGTTTTCAGTTATGATGAAATGGACATAAAAGTTCTAGAGCTTCTTCGTATTGTATATTTCCCACCATTTACTACTCCGGCTATAGCCATAAGAGGCTCACGTTATAGTCCTCCTTGGTCACTGAGGTTTCGTATGGTTCCAATTCCATTGAGGTATCAAGCATTTCCTGTCGGCTAACGTCCAAAATATCAGTATGTCACTTAAATGCGACAGCTTCAGGCTTGTTGTTATACTCTTCATCGTCCTCTTCATGCCGGACCACCCACCTGTTTCCGGCTGAACTCGTCTACCTGTGCTACTCAAGCAACAGTAATTGATAAGCAAGCTGGATGGAAGACGTGCTTAGGCTTCAGTATCGAGATGTTCAACCTCCATGTTTTTGTTGCCTCGCTCGCACCGAGGAGTCTCTCTTTTTGTCTTCCTGAAAGCTCAGATGGTGGACTAGTGAGTGTTGACAAGATGGCATCGGACGGGCAATCATCATCATAATCTAAGAGAAAGTAGAGATTCCGAAGATATATTCGTTGACTAGTTGTATACTTGTCGGGGGTCCCGGTCCGAATCGAATGTTTCCGATGACGCGGAATGCACGGCTGTGAGTTCTATTTGGCGCACCATGGCACGGCCTTTGCTCCTGCATGCGACATCTGATTTTCTCGGGGACAATATCGCCAATAAGGTAGATTCGAAGGAATATTTCCTGGTACAGTCCGTCTGGGGCATCATGAGGGAGGAGCCTTGTCGTGAATCTGATATCTCCGGTATTGTTCCGCGGTTGGCAGTGTAGAAAGGTATTTTCTTGTCTTCTTTTTTTACGCCCAGAAACCTCACATTCAATCAGATACCGTAGGTCTGTTGAGAGAGATACCCATCCAAAGTCGGAGATGTCGTCAAGCTGAGAGCGGCACGGAGTTGACGAGATTGTTGTCAATCTAGGACTGCAGCTAGAAGGTCTATTTGTTGAATTTTATGGAAGGCACAAATGGTGTATTAGTTTACAAGTTAGCCTCAATGTAGGTATGTGCATGTAGATACCGCCCTAGAGGTAGACCTCATGTTTCCAAGTGGGGAAGGAGGCTCGCGGACCCGAACCTTAATACTTTAATTTGACTATGGACGGGAACAATGTTGAGACGACTCAGGTTCTTGGCATGGTTCTACTACTGATAGCCTACAGTATATAACGAGCGTGGTTTTAGCCTAGTTTGCTCCTATCGCCGCGGTCAAGGCGTTGCGATGTACCAGTGGTTGCATCGGGCGAGTGGGACGGCCGCAAGTGCAAGTCGCGATGTCAGTCTTACCTTTCTTATATAAATAAAATGAGCATTGGGATTTGATGAATTCTCATTGTATTTCTCTAGTTATTTCTTGGTATTGGAAAAAGTAGCTGTAAATATATTGGCGAAAAGAAACACACGTTGGGCATTAAGTCATGTTCTTCGTGACCCACGGCATCTGGGCAAGAGTTGGTGGAGTTATTAAGGGTATATGTTCAGCCGATCGTCTTACGCTTCTTTGAAACTGACTCCTCGGTAGCATCGGATCCACGGCGGGTTGCAGCACCTCTTTTCCCCTTGCCCTTACTCTTCTTGGTAACAGTAGCAGCGGCAGCGGCTTCGGCAGCCACAGGATCCTCGCCAGCAGCAGCAGCAGCGGCCGCAGCAGCAGCACCTTTCTTTCCAGCTTCCTTAGCAACCTGATCATCATTCTGGTCAAATGCTTTGCGAGCTTCTTTCAATTCACGTTCCATGCGTAACAGTTCCTGGACACGGCCGAGCTTGTTCTGGTCGCGACGCAGTGCGAAGCGGAAGTCTTCAACTTTGATCTTCTGACGGCGGGCGTGGTGTGCGACTTGCGCGGCGCCGTGGCAGAGTTCCAACACAAAGTCGGTGACAATTTCGTCCAGCACGCGGACTGTCTCGGGAAGTGGTTCGTTCGGGAAGCTCGGATGCGGGCTGGGGTCGCCGTAGGCAAGAAGGAGCAGGCGAACTGTAGAGATAGTTAGTATTGAATTTGGCTTTGTAGCTTCTATTAATGAATATGCATGGGCTGCAGGAACTTACGTTCATTCTGGAAGTTCATTTGACCCTTGTGCCGGGCCGTACGCGCACGTGGTTCGGCCATGGTGGGCTTGGTTGTGGGCTCTTTCTTTTCCTTTCCAGTCGATGTAGATGTCGTGTCGGGTGAACTGGGAGTCCACTCAGGTCCGTATCCGGCACAATTTAGTACTGTATCTTGCTCATTGAAACCCCACTTAGGCGAGAGCTCAGAGACAAGATTTTTCGAGCTAGGCTGACGTGATGGATTGCGAGTCGGATTAGACAAGTCAGTCTTCGAAGTTGATGAGAAGGTGCCTGGAGCTTGGAGGCGAGCGTTTGGAGTTGCTGAGATTGTAGTCTCAAAGGGACGGATTGGAGTTCGAGTCCAGGTGTTCGGAGTACCCAATCCAGTGTGTGATGGCTTAAGAGGTGGCGGAGATGCATATGGCGGCAAGGAGAATGATACCCGCTTGGCCGCTTGGCCCGTGCGCTTGGCGGACATACCGGGCAGAATATGCTAGACTGGGGGTTAGTTAGCAACCTTAGCACATGCAAGCTACCTGGCAAGTTACGGTCGCAATTCTCTTTCTTTGCCCAAGTGACGGGTGAAGAGTTTACAGTTGCAACAGATGGTGAGTTTATGTAGATGGCAGAATTTATGAAAACAACTGTTCTGTGAGAAGTATATGTGGCTTGGCTTTCGCGTGGCGTTTACGTTGGAACAATGATAGTATGATTAATGTGCTAACTATCACACTTACCTAGTCTGCTCTTTTCAACTTTCAATCGTTGCTTCTCGTGATTCTCCTGATAATCTGCACGAGCAGCTATGCGCACTCGATAATGCCGGGGATCATGGACCGGAACCAGAATGGGTAGGCGCCCACCTAAGGATGCGCATCCGGGATGCAGGAAGATGACGGGGAGACTGATAGTTCTTTGATGTAGGATCTTTGGGATATTCTGGAAGTCTGCTCGAGTCGGAGAGCGACTCAGCCCGTACGTCAGCATATGCTGTGTCGTGATGGCAGTAAGTTCTCTCCACTAGTCCCGATGTATGAAGAGAGATACATACTGATGTTGTATGCAGGTTTCGATCTTCTTCGGCGATTAACATTGCTTAAGTCTCAATGGGTGTTTGAAGGGGTGTTTCTACGTGCTATCAATGGCTTGTGGTAGTCCTCAACTTCGATCGAACCTCAAGTAACCTTTAGGCGGGGGTTATAAGAGATTACTATTACTATTTGCCCTTCATGTGATGGTATCCAGATGCAATAAGATTTTCAGACGAACAAGAGGTTCATGATGCGGTAGTATATAGTACATGATATTAAAATCTACAAAAAAAAATTCAAAGGCACTTCTTCAGGACCAATGCGTCCAAAATACTTGACCCACCAAAGGCGGCAGTAAAAGACAAAAGGGTCTTCCTATCTTACATCTTAGGCTTCAACTTTGACTCCAACTTCTCTAACCCATTGTCAATGAGCTCGTCGTGCACCTTCTGATCACTGTGAACATCGGATGCGGGCTCGAGGGTGAGAAGCTTATTGGTTCCATCCGAATTAAGGCCCTCATCCATCTCCTCGATCGCCACCCAGAGGCGTTCGGGGTCGCGGAGATAACGCAAACTCTTCATCGTGTAATGGTCGATGGCAAAGCCTTCCTTTTCCATCTTCGTGATTGCACTAGCAGTTTCAGGGATGGCCTGCGCATTGGCGAATCCATTGATGATGGTGTTCCAAGTCACCTGGTTGTACTCCACATTGTGCTTGGCCATCATCTCCTTGACTTTCTCGGCGGCATCGGGCTGGCGACTGTAATTGAAGGCACTGAGGAGGATGGTCCAAGTACGATGCGTGGGTGCGATGTGCTTGAGAGGTTTGCCAGCAATAGTTTCTTTTGGTATGGTAGAGGTGTCAAGCATGTCTTCGACGAGACGTATGCTTGACCGTAGTCCACGGCTGCTTTTGCGGAAGGCGATGAGGAATTCATTATAGACGTGGTCGGTCTCGACCAGAGGAGCGATGGATGGATGGCCCTGCTGCACGAGCTCGCGGAATCTGTCATACATGTGATGGACTTGTGATATCCGATTCCTACAACGGAAGAATGTTGCGATCATGAGGAACAAAGATACTGGAGATGGTGGGGTTTTCACTTCAAGTCCTTGACTTGGCGGCGGTGAGTATGAGGGAGGGAGTAGAAGGAGTTCTTTGAGCGGTGTGATGTCGTGGATTTTGTTGTACATGTCGAGCATAGAGTAGAAAACTCCCGAGGGATCGCTCTCGGGATCAATATGCTTGGCGGTAAAAGTGAAATGAGCATGGAAGATTTTGCTGAAAATGTATGGGTTGTTTCGTAATTCCTCTTGCATCTCGACTTCCCGCACCAACTCGTCCACACGACCCCGGTCGCCTCGAGACACCGCATCCGTGAGGAGAGTCAAATATGTATAAGAATCGAATTCGTGGTGGTGATTCTTCATGAACTGAAGCATGTCCGACCCCAATTGAGGATCACCGGTTTTGTAAGCATTGGCGAGCACGAGATTCATCATGTCTCGGTCTGGCTGAACACCCATTTTGAGAAGCCGTGGGAGGATCCGGAAATTTCGTCCGCTGGCGTTATCCTCAACAGTGTCCAGGGTCAGGAGCTTGCAACAATGCCGTAAGACTCCTTCAGAGTCCATTGAAAATTCA
Organism: Penicillium psychrosexuale; assembly: GCF_028828465.1. Classification (NCBI taxonomy): domain Eukaryota; kingdom Fungi; phylum Ascomycota; class Eurotiomycetes; order Eurotiales; family Aspergillaceae; genus Penicillium; species Penicillium psychrosexuale. The sequence continues at coordinate 363,982 of NW_026643187.1, forward strand.
GGGTCATTGATTTTGGGAATGAATTCGAGAGCCCTAAGGGCATATTCCACGTCGTTCAGCTGTGTGAATCGGTACATGTAGCAAAGTGCTGTTTGCGCTTCCATCGTGACGCCTCGCTCGTTCATTAAACGGAAACTCTCGTAGACACCTAAGAAGCCTGCTCGGCGAATATAGAACCGTATACCCCTTTGTGGCGGGGAGATAATTGGCCAGTCCTTTGGATCCAGGGAAGTTGCAACAACCGATTCGAATGTGTGGGCACCTTTTGTCCAATCCCGGAGCTCTTCATAATGAAATCTTTCCAAGTAAGTCAAGCAATCAACAACCATAGTTAAATCTGGCTTATCTCGTGGCTCAGTTGTGACGAGTAAAAACTCCAAGGCCATTGCCGGGTTATTTTGCAGAAGCCAAATGGCCAGGCGTTGCCAGGCCCAAGCCCTGTTAGGGCGGGTCATTGCCAGCCATGCCTCTCGAAACTTGCCTTGACAGTCTTCGAGAAGCAAGGCTAGCAGTTGCTCGCCATCTTCTCTCAGCTTTGGCAATGCAGATTTGTGCAAGACCTCACGGCCATGTGTCTTGGCCTTGTGAATTGCTCCATATGCCTCTTTCCATTGACGGAGACCTAGCTCGCGCATGTAGAGTGAATTCATTCGCATTGAAAGCGCCAGGTATAACCCGCGATCAGTCAAATGTCTACCCTTGTTTAAGATTTCTCGGTTGACTCTCTCAGCCGCCATGGCGACAAGCTTGGGATCAGCTTTTCGCACATAGGCGACCTTCTTCATTTTATCATTCGTTATAATCGGTGTCTGTGATGAACTTCGTGGTTGGGTTGAAGATTTTGATTGTCCATGGCCTATGCCATACTGATTTGTTGCGACCTGATCTGATTGTTCACTTTTCGGCGAATGTGAACTGTCGGTTGAACCGTGGTTGTGTTGATATGATATGGGGTCAGGAGCATCATGTGTCACACCAGGTTCAAAGATTGCTGGAGCATTGTATGTGGAGAGGCGCATTTTATGACTGACATTCGTCCCTGACTCCCGATACCATCGGCCTAGAGTCCGACATTGTGGTGACAGCAACCCGTTGAGACGGGACCGAACGAGTTGGTGCGGACACGATGACATTCAGGAGCTTGTACCCGCAGACATTTGGGGGAAAGACCAAGACAAAGAAAATAAGTCAAGTACAGAGTATGGCGAGAAGTCAAAGTCCAATGCCGGACAGAAAGTTGAATTCCGCCATTCCGCCCGATTTTGCCGTGGCTAGTGTTGTGGCGCACCACATCTACTTTTATCGCTCCATCATCTTCAACTTCGAAGCAGCGGAGGAGCTTGGGAATTTCTTCCGGTCACTTCAATCACTATACTTTCCAGTCCCCAAAGCCCAGATATCCCATTCATCCTCAGTTCAACCATCACTCGAAAACATGTCGTCAAACCATGCCAGTCTTGATGCGGCATCCACCGACCGCAAAGCCCGCCTCGCCAAGCTCGCAGCTCTGAAGCGCAAGCAACCTGAAGAAGACACAAATGAGGCCAGTGCAGAAGACCAGGAGCTGCCCGACGCCGATTCCACGCCAGATGTGAGCACAAAATACCTATCCGGCCGCAACTACGACCCCGAGACTCGCGGGCCTAAACTGGGCTTCGAGCATGGCCCGCAAGAGGGCCAGGTGACGCTGGAAGCACAGGCGGCTAAAATTGCAAGAGCCACAGCGGAACAAGCCAAGAAGGACGCGGATGCCGACGAACCCATTGATCTGTTCAAACTACAACCTAAGAAACCCAACTGGGACTTGAAGCGCGATCTCAACGAAAAGCTCAAGATTCTTGATGTACGGATGGGAAATTCAATTGCACGGATGTTGCGGCAGCGGTTAGAGGACGCGCAGCGTGATGCGAAGGCGCGTGGGCCTAAGTCTAACGGAGACGAGCAGGGGGAGGAAGTGGGCATGGAGGGTGAAGCGCTCGTTGAGGGCATCCATATGCGCGAACGAGAGGAAGCGAAGAGCGACGAAGAAACGATTTGAACTTGATACCCTTTGTGTTGCAGGAATGCGAGCGTTGTCTAGGTCTTCTGCCTCCACCTGTAATTGTCTATATTCTGTCCATTTAACTTATTCCTTTTTTTGTTGTCTCGGTTGAGGCGTCCAATTGATGCCATGGGCATATTGCGCACAAAAATGAGGCGTTCGGAGGTTTACAACTTAAGATTCTCAATGAGCATATCTATCTTAGTGTCGTTCAGAAATCATTATTGGATTTTTTTTAGTTCCGCTGTCGAGTGACAGATATTTTCAAACTCCGCAATGGAGATGCTAATGATACACTTGATCAAATACTGATGGAACACGAATTGGCGCCGTGTTCCCCCTCCATCAAGATTTTGCGCCGTATGAAGCCCCAATATTGCAGAGCAGGTTTTCAATTCACTTTACCGTCCGTTATTCATGGCTTGAGTCAAAGCAAGGCGCTTACTGAAAGGACTCAAGCTTCGTTCCCGAGGAAGCTGGTTCTTCTGCATTATGGGATCAGGCTTAGAGCGTCCATGTTGAGACTGACGTGATGGGATTGCTTGATCACGGTGTGAACGGTCCCGGGGAACGTCCTGAGTCGTAGCACGTGATTCTTTCACTCGATCCTTATCCACACTCTTGCTTCGGCGGTCCCTTCGCTCGCTATGTCTTCCTGCTCCACGGTGACGACCTCGTTCTTCGGGGCTAGATTCCCGTCTCCGTCGCCGGGTGTTTCGATCGTCGGTTCGCTCTTGGGAGGGTGAGCGGTCTTTTGGTCCCGAGTGGAATGACCCTGAAGAACCCTCTGTTGAATCACTGAAGCGTCTCTTTCGGGACTTTGCAGGTGGTGCTGATGAATCATCTCGGCGACCTCTGTCAGATGCGCCGTGTTTGTTACGGCGGGGAGGTGAGGAATCGGATCGATTCGTAGATATCGTTTCCACTGAGAGGGACCTAGGCCGCTTCGGAGACTGAGCGCCGCGATCTGTCATATCCTCAAGGTCTCTCTTGCGGCCACGCTCTTCCTCCCGAGTAGCAAGGAGTTCGTCTGCTACACCCTCTCTTCATACAAGTTAGCGAGGACTCCAAAGCAGAAAAATGCGGAAACGACAATTATTCACGTGAACTTACTTTCGCAAAAACTCATTTGGATTCTCACTTGAAAGCTTGGGCATCAATTCTGGATTCAGTAGCTGCTGAGTCCTTGAAGGTCGCGGGACATATGGGCGCTCTTGCGCGGATGCCTTGCAATCAAAGCTATAGTGTCGTGGATCGGAGTTAGTCAAACGTCCAAAGAGCAAATGAAATGGGGTACATATCTCGTCCAAGGCATTTTTGGCACAGTGTGGTCGCGGTGGCCCTGTTGGAGTTGGAGCCTCCAAGCTTCGGGGCGTTTCGATATCGGTTCATTGGGGCTCGTGATGTTGTAGTTTCGTTTAGAATCCTAGATTGGCAGGTACTTTAGGTCTGAAATAAGGCTATTGACGCTCCCACGATAAGAAACACAGGCAACATCCGACGTAAAGCTGATCGGCGCAAATTAGCGGCTGTTACCCTTTGAAGCCCAAGGGAAATTGTAGGCGCGCGCCAAGGGCGGTCGGGCGCGGCATAATGCCCACGAATCTTCAGGTAATCAAGAATTCTGAATTCAGATCCCCAACGCTCCTTCTCGATCTCGGAGTTCATTGTCAACATTCACGTCATCCATCTCGGACGGACGATCTAGAGTTGATCGGCTCTTCAAATACCCGTCGGATCTGGAATCCCCTCAAAACTCGGTACGAGATCTCCCTGACTATGAGCCAGCTTTGATATCATGTAAGGCCCCGTTGCCTGATCCGCCTAGACTTCTCGCTTTATTGAAGTGGATATTTCTCCTCATTGATCCTATGGATCCCCTTACTTTCATGCATGGTGCTAATGCGCATTCTCCACAGCTTTCTCCATGGCGATTGCCCTACCCCAGAGATATGTCTTTCGTTTTGGGCTTGTGTGAAACGAAATTACGCAGCGACATTACTTTCAACCAAACAAGCTACCACCTTGTTCACATTTGCAAATCCGAAGCCTGCTGAGTGCAGCTGCTGCTTGACCTTGATCTCGGATTTTCTTTTTTTTTCGTGAAATTTAACCAGTCTCAGCGACCATCCCGCAGAGTGTTGTCATGGCGTCAAAAAGTCCCCCAGGTGGAGACGGCCCTCTCTCCTTTGCAAAGGTAAGCTAAGAGTTTGCTCCACTACCTCATGGCTCATCGCTAATTCCGTGACAAGATCGCCGCTATGCCCGCCCCCCTCGGCCCACATTCTTCCTCGGTATCTGATGAAAACGAAATATGCCAGCCAGCAGACCAATCACTTTGCTCAGAAGCAAATGGCTCCGGTGAATCTTTGCCCAGCCAGCATAATGTCGATAAAACGCCAGAGGCTAGTTCCATAGAACTAGCTGTTGATGATCTAGGGAGAGGTGTGCAAGACATTGGCATCACCTCGGAAAATCACAGTGATGGACCAAGCTCGTTTATTAGCGGCCAAGATGATGGCTTGCTCAAGCGGGAAAACTCTTTTGAAGATGATCGCACTCACCTTTCTACTTCATCCACAAAAATGACCAACTTTGATTCCAAGAGTCTTGCCTCGGTGACGACCTTTGCAATGGATGAAAAGGACTCTGTACGTCCCGATGATAGTGCTAGTGTCCAAGCGATTGATGAAGAGGAGTCGCTTTCCGGACTTGCTTCTGGGGCTCCGAACTCAGTGGCAGGCTCCGAAGCTGGCAGTCGTGCGTTTCGGGACCATTACCGAGATGGCATTCCTACACGCCCACGCGGAAACTTGCCCGTGCCTCCTCTCTTTGGCGGTGCCCAGCCGGTGAATGGTGCAATTCCTCCAGATTCAGTCGCGAATAATTTCGTGATTCCAGCCAACTCCGATGGCATTGAAGATGGTCAGATATTACATGGGTTTCCCTTGGAGCCGGATGAAAAACTCCTAGAGGCAATGAAATCACCGAAAGATCGGCTGCTGATCCTGCAATTGGAGGAAAAAATTCGACACTTTATCAAGGACTGCAATGAGCAGTCTCTAGAGTTGCCCCCCTCGAACGCGTTTGGGCGACTTCTTGCACACAAGCTAGGAGATTACTATCACTTAACACATTTTGTCGATAATAATGTGACATCGGTCAGGCTTCATCGCACGCCATTCTGCCGGCTACCCACTCCTTTGTCCGCTGTGTATGCTGCTTCCAATAGCACTCCACCTCCAGCTGTCCCGGCAATGAAAATTATGCGCCGAAACGATGGAGGGCAATTCGAAGGAAGTATTGGAGGTTCTTCAAACCCTTCCAAGACCAACTCGGAAGATGGCGATAGCGGACCAGATGGAGAACGTCACTGGTCTTCCTCTGGCGCTACACACGCTAAAGATCGAATGGCTTTGACGAGGGAGGAACGGGAGGCAAAATACCATGAAGTACGTGAACGAATCTTTCGTGATTTTCCCGACAGTGCCAAATCAGATCCGGCCAGCGGTGACTCGAATCCCAACATGTCACGCTCCAGCTCGGCGAACGGGCGCAAAAAAAACCAGAGGCAGCGAACTCCTCATGATGACAGCTTTGAGGTTCGCTCGCAGTTCAATGCCTACTACCCAGGTATGCAATATGGAAATGGTGCTGCTCAGTACAATGCTCCTGTAAATGACAGCTCATATCCAAACCAAGTACCTTACTTGGTGGGACCTGGCGTGCCGCCACCCTCTGGTGGATACATGCCATCTAGTCAGAATGGTGCCATTTACCCTGGGCAACTGAACATGAATGTGAATGTGAATGGCTCCCAGTTTCCAGTGGCAATGTCGCCTCAGATGGCCTCCAATAGCTCGTGGCAAGGAGGAAACATGCCGCAACAATCTCCATATTCCGGGTATGCTTCGATGAACCAACAGGGGATGATGAACCAGCCGTCCTCAAACGCTTCCTCGCCGGCAATGAACAACTATGCCGTGCCCAATGTGACCCCGTATCAACAAAACCTCAATTGGAACTCGCCTCCTTTCCCCGCAAATTTCCAGCAGTCCCAGCACCCACGAAATGGACCGCCTGTTCACTGGCCCAACTATCCTCATCAGCCAATGGCTTCTAACATGCCACTCAACATGCCGCTTAACATGAACTCAAACATGGGCTCCAACATGGGTCTTAATATGAGCTCCAATATGCCGTCCAATATGGGCGCATATCCTTACGCTCAATACCCCGGGCAGCATATGAATCCTGCTCTCCAAAATTCTGCCGGATCCCACGCAGCAATGCAAGCAGGATATGCCAGGTCACACTTCAACCCTCAGACACGCTCATTCATCCCCGGCGGTGCTCCTCTCGGGCGTCACCCGAACAAAAGCCAACACCCAATGCAGCCGTATGGTACCATCCAACCTGGCGCCCAACAGCAATGGCATGGGTATCCGGAACCAAGTTCCAACCGGACTATGGACTCAACCCCGGCTATGAATTCCAACCGAGTGCCCACCGGTCCTCGAGACTCGATCGCGAAATGGGGCACACCATCTCATCTTCCCCCCAAACCCCCGCCTTCCGAAGTCCCTTCCGACTTTGATCTAAAAAGCCGAACCGTTCCGGCCTCGGTCCCAGCACCAACATACAGCAGCAATGGAATTTCCGCCGTCAGCAATGGACCACTTGTTGTCTCTGGAGGCACAACTGTCTCCAAACCGAACTAAAGCTTTACGGCTTTGGTCACATTTCTACTACCATATGTGTTGTATCTGTGATCCTTGTGTCTTTAGAAGTTGTGGAGATATGAACCTTTGTCCCGTAGTCTATAGGCTAGATTCATATGTCCACATGCGGCAACTATCTTCCAAGGCTTGCATCTACAACAGTACAATGCTTGGCGATCCGGGTTCTTGTGCATGTACCTAGTCGCTCTTAGCTAGTCATGAACCTGTTCAACTTATGTTTCTTCTTTCTCGCCTACTTGGAGGACATAGAATCCGAAATGAATACCTTCCAAAACAGTATAAGAATCACGACTAGGATGTCCTATATGTAATGTAGCCAAATGATTAAAAGAAGAATCGACTTATGCGATGAACAAAGTACAGCTCAAAACAAGATGGACTCCAGTAATTAAGGAGGTCTCAAGAGGTAGGAGAGGAGAGGAGAGAGGAAGAGATTTCTGGAGCAAGCATGTACTACTACATACAAGTGGTTCCTATAACACGTATACATGCCTGAGGCCATCTGATAATCTGTAAAATACAGCCAATATTCACCACAATGTACAAAATACCAACGATAAGAGGACGATGACTCCCAATGTCAAGCACTAGTATATCTATCTTGCAGGCCCTTTGCTCCAATACTATTACATCGACCATAAGCCCTTGGACAAATTTTCGAAGCACAGAAGTCTCCTTCTCTGATATACTGCGTCTCGAATCAGCAGCGCGTGTTAAAGACGAAGTGCCAAGTAGTAGTAGGGTTTACTATTATCATGTGATTTACAGAATATATAGTTTTAATTGGTTGAAAGTGCTATCACGTGTTTCTCCTCCTATTTTGTCGAGTTGGTTGAAGAGGAGAGATTCAATCAGTATGAAAGCTACTAGTTTAGAGTACGAATGGCTATACCGAATATGGTGCTTACTTCTCGAGTTGCATATATGCCTAATCAAACTATAAACTATCAGACAAAGAAACAGCACTTGAACCCCCAGCATTTCACATCCAAGTCTTCAGCCCTCAATATATACGTCCAAGTCCTCTCAGATATGAAATCCCCATCAGCTCATGAAATATATGGATTCGTAGGCGGCTTATACTGTGGCCTAGACTGACGGGTTCCAAAGATCGCAGAAGGAACAATAATAACAACCATAAGAACAACAGCCCCAAGAGCCGAACCAAATATAATCCACTCACGCCGACGAGGCCTATGACGCCTAACCGTCCCTGTCACAGACTGTGACTCCGGATCTTGTTTCCCGTCTTCTGCAGACTGTCGCCCACTTTCATCTCCCTGGCCTCTGTCTGCGGCTCCAACTCCGGCCTCGACCTGCTTGTCTGTGTGTTTGTCGTCGACGTATTGATTGAGTTCCAGGTTGTAGTCCCGGTCGCTGAACTCTAGTGTGCAGTCCCGATCATTGACTTGTAGGGTGCAGTCCTCGTTCATGCTGTGTTCGATGGTTGGTCGGGGTGGGTATGACACTGCGACTTCTTTGTCTGTGTCGGGATATGGGGGGCTTGGAGCATTTTGCCGGAGCGGGTTGTGTCTTTCGAGTGACGGTTTTTCCATTTCAAGTATTGCTTTTGGCTATACTTCTTCTGATCTGGTAGGAGATCAGCAAATGATGAATCCTGGAAAGTACAGTTGGGCATACTTCACAAGAAGGTTGCGGTGTACTAAAAATGGGTATCGAATTCTGGACAACAGAATCAAGCACTCTATATTATTTGACCGGATCACAGCTCTTGCTGGGCATGGAATATTGTAGAAGAGAAATCGAGACTTTGAGTATCCCCCAACACTATAAGCCAGATGAATAAATGACCCCTTGGGCAGCCCGGCTTGGACTGTGACAGCATGCGCTTAGATCATATGCTAGAGAGCTCAACTATTGATACCTTTGCATCGAATTTTACTGTCCCTTGATTGTAATTTCTTTGTGGGGACTGCACTAGTCTGTTACATCGAGCTGCAGCTGATATATCAGATCTGGTCAACCGCCCCAGGAAATGGGCGTTGGGAGTCTGCACAGAATTTTGGACATTTTCCAGAATAATTCGATCATTGGTGACTTAATAGAACCTCAATTTGAAGTCTATTGCTGGAAGTAAGTTTTATTTTGGTTGAGGATGCTATGGATTCTCGAATATATAGTTCTTCAATTTCCTACTAGCATTGTTAACATAACTACCAAACCACGCAGAATCCCCTTAGTATCAATAACGATGCAATAAAGGCAGTTATTATTTGCGGTGAGCCCTCTATTTGATCGACATTGCAGGTCATGGCGTTTTTGTAAGGCTGTTGACATCCGTATAATTTGAAATCTGATCGCCAGGCAGCACAATCGGCAAAATGCCTAGTTCTGAACGTGGATGATATTGACTGGCGACGTCTTCAATCGTAATATATTGTCCAACAGGTAAGATTGATCTTCAGGTCTATATAAAAGCCCGGGATAAAAATGTTACGGCGACGTCCTTCCAACAGCATGACTCAACATCTGCTTTTACCGGAACCCAATAAACCAAAGAAGTGCGAATAAAGAGGTATCAAAATCTTTTATACAGAGGCTATGTCACATGCGCGAGTGCAAACGGAGACGGAAATGCCATAATAAACAGGAAGAAGACAGAACTCCTGGTAAGAAAAACAAGTAAAGAACAGAGTCAACAGCAACGGAGTCAACCTCGAAGACGAAGAGAATGGTACATCGAGAACGCCGATCAAAGCCCAGAAGAGAAAATCTCCCAAACAGATCTCAGAGATCAATCACCCCCGGCCGAGGATTCCGAAACAGAACACCAGAAAGGATAGATAGTACTCCCCACATCTAATCCCTTGACTCAACCTCCGCTTCCTGCTTAGCGAGCTTATCATTCTGCTTCTTGGCAAGACTGAGCTGGGAAATCGCCCGCTCCAAAACCTCAACACCGTCCTTCCGGAACTGCGTAACCTTCTTCACGTTCAACCTTGTGAGCGCGTGCACAAGATCCCGGCCCTGCTCACGCTCGCGCGCCACAGTGCGCGCCGTCATGGCGAAACGCATGTCCTTCGGCCCATCGACCAGTTCGAGGATAGCGGTGGGAGCCTTGACCTGGGGTTTAGGCTCTCGGACGGCGTTTTTAGTACCCTTCTTGGGGGAGAAATACTCGTTCTTTTCGCGAGGTTCTATGCGTAGGACTCGTGTGTAGCCACCTGGCCGGTCTGCGTAGCGCTCGCGGAGGGGACCGAAGAGTTTGGGGAGCATTTCATGTGGTGTCTAGGGAATGTTAGTGTTGTCATTGGGTTGCGGGTTGTTTTTTTTTTCTCTAAAGGATAATGGATCGGGAATTGCAGCAATTCATCAAAGATTCAGTAAACCCATGAATTCTCGTGACCAGAATGATTCCTTTCCGTATTGAAATCGGGGTGGGCTTGTTCTCTGGGAATTCAACATACGTAGAAAATCTCCAATGCACGTCGCCGACTCGCTTCAGTGTTCTTCTTGCCCAGGGTAATCAACTTCTCGGCCAGGCGCTGGGCCTCTTTGGCCTTGGGCCATGTCGTGGTGATTGATTCATGCTCGAAGAGGGAGGTCACCAGGTTTCGGAGCAGGGCCTGTCGATGCGCGGAGTCGCGGCTCAAGTGGCGGTATCTGCTTCCACCGCCGGCCATGATGAGGGCTATTAAGCGGGAGTAAAGGAGGTAGAAAGAGAGCGAGTTATTGAAAGTAAAGTGGGAATCACGAGGTCAATGGCTCACTAATTACAGGTGAAGGAGAGCCCTGGAGGATGTTCGGCCCAGAAGAATTGTCTCGGCCAATCGGAGCGCTTCCACCGTCTGTCCGACTTCAGTTTTCCGCGCTCACTCTGTCTGTTCGACGACATTCAGCTTTTCGAATACATTTCACCTAAACCTATTGATTGCCGAGGACAGCATAGGCTATAATCCCGAAATACTTGTACCATTTGTCGCATTTTCAATCCACCCCCACGAACAAATAGACAATCCGGCGACTCCAAGCACCACAACAAATATGGGCTTCTTCACTGGATTTGTACGATTTATCCTCGAATATATACCAGAAAGCAAGGACTAACTACAATTCGCACTCGAATAGCTCGGCGGCTTTGCCTTCACCTCATCCGTTCTCTGTATTACCATCCAAGTACACCGCTCAACACGCATATCACAACGGAATGCCATCCACGCGCAAGTCGAGCAAATAGACTGGTTGAACTCCTCTGCTGGTGCCTATGACCGGCGCTTCCTACCAGAAGACGTGCCAAGGTGGCGGCGTGAAGAATTCGAAGCGCAGAGACAAGCCGAGCCGACTATGGAGGAGATATTTAAGCATAGATGGAATAAGGAAGTGGAGGCCTTGACAAGGAAGGCCTATGAGACAAGATGGGAGGATGTGAGACATGCTGCCGCGGAAAGCTGGAAGGCTGCTGCACGAGTGGTGAAAAGAGAATGAAGGATCATTTCTGAAACTATAGCAAAGGCTTGGCTCGAAGGAATCCTTAGATGTTTTATCATGTCCGCTTGTTTTGGGTTTGATTTTGAGCACCGGAGTTTGGATACCCTTGATTTAGTTATGTTATAATTTAAATGCATTAGTATTATTATTTCCCCGAGGGATATTGTGAATGCGTCCAGCGCATTCTCATATGGGATAGAGATATCAATGCGGTCCGGCAAGACTCATCAATCCTGGGACATGTACACTCGCCCACTGAAAAATAAAAAATGCAGCAAATGCAGGAAAGGCGGGACTGCAGCTGAATCGACTGGAAGACTCAGGAGTTCAACTTGTATTAGTTGATGACGGTGCAGTTGTCGTGACACTATCTGAGTCGCTCCAGATATCCTTGCTTTCCCGCTCGACGGTGCGCATGGCCTGAGACACCTCCTCCAGTTTAGCAACGACATCCAAAACGCCCTGGTTGACCCGATCAAAGTACCGGTCATTAGCCTCGCGGCGCTTTCGCGCAAGACGGATGTCTTTCTCGGTCTCGTCATCCAACGTACGGTACGATACCGAACCTTGACCTGCGCTAGCTTCTGTCGCTGTTTCATCTTCAATACCTCGCCGCTCCAAGCTAGCTTTTCCACTGGCTTCTTCGGCACCGCTGTGGCCGGGATCCACAACTTCATCGTCTGCTTCACTACGTGCCCAGGCTTGGGCGAGCTTCAACTGTTTCATGCGTAAATCTTCCAATGCTTCAGAGTGCTTTGCGCCGAAGACATTCTCGCTCGTCACAGCGCTAAGTTCCACTTCTGACAAGGCGTTTTGCATCTCCTGCCAGATGGCATCGGATCCGTCAACATCATGTTTGGAGGCGCGGCGTGATACAAAGGGTGATAACAAGCTCGACTTCTCGGTATTTGCGCTCTCGGCTAGGCGAGATGACCGATTCCGATTCAGGGGTGGGGGTTGGCCGGAGGCAGTTGCTAACGGTGAGGTTGCAGGTGGTGCGGGTAAGGAGATATTAGAGGTATTGTGTGATGGTGGGCCCTGGAAAAGGGCTGGAGGAGGCAGACGTTGAGGGTTTGGGTTCGTGGGTTTTCTTGACAAATCCATCTTCAAAAAATGTTAGAGAGAACAACAAACATTCGGCATCCAAATGAGCTTGATGATGCAGCTGATAATGTTATCGTTATCGGCGTGATGACATAATCGGAGGTGGGGGCTACGACTGTCTCGTGACTCGCTTAGGGCTAAGCGCACAAAGTCACCTGAGGTGCATCCAAAGCGTGTGGTAAGGGAAATCCGGAACTCTTCGACTTTTCGACAATCGACCCTCAGCCCCTTTGGCCGACAACACCCCTCCCAGTCGGTACGTATTCGATATCCTGCTATTTCCCCTACGTTGTTCGTGGTTTTCGGAAATCTTTTATTCGTGGCACTGCGAGATCCTTCCTCAACGATCGCATCTATCACGCACAAAAAATCGGCCTTCTCCAAACATCGAACACGCATCGAAAATATCCACAACCAGCAGTGCAACCGTTACACTCGACATGAGACTAACATTTTTTTCCTTGCTCAGTTGACCGTCGAACACATAATCCGCCAACATGGGTAAAGGACAACCCCGTGGTTTGAACGCCGCCCGCAAGCTCCAGGCGCACCGCAAGGATCAGCGCTGGGCTGATGACCACTTCAAGAAGCGTCTTCTCGGAACCGCCTACAAGTCCTCCCCCTTCGGTGGTGCTTCCCACGCCAAGGGTATCGTTCTTGAGAAGGTCGGTGTTGAGGCCAAGCAGCCCAACTCCGCTATTCGCAAGTGTGTCAAGGTTCAGCTCATTAAGAACGGCAAGAAGGTCGCTGCTTTCGGTGGGTTATCCTCTTCCTTACTGCTGCTGCTATGAATGTGTTGGAAAGGTCTACACGAGTTGGAATTACGACAAGATGGAACCACCAACACAACCACCACAAACATATGCTAACTGGCATGTTCTTACAGTCCCCAATGACGGTTGCTTGAACTTCATCGATGAGAACGACGAGGTTCTGCTCGCCGGTTTCGGTCGCAAGGGTAAGGCCAAGGGTGATATTCCCGGTGTCCGTTTCAAGGTCGTCAAGGTCTCCGGTGTCGGTCTCGCCGCTCTGTGGAAGGAGAAGAAGGAGAAGCCCCGCTCTTAAACAACTCGACGCGTTCTGTTCGAAATCAAAAATGCAGCGACCGGGAGCCTTGGAGTGTGGGAACGGTGCCGGACGGAAAGCCCGCCTCATCAGCGCCTTGATTTCATGAGATATTTTCTTTTTGGGGAGTCCCCCGGCGGGCTTGCGTCCGAAATGTGGTGGATCCGCTTATTTGCGAATTAAACACGATTGATACAACCTCCAAAAAGATTATGGCGCCATGACTTTTTATCACTTTCCCGGGTTTCTAACCTTCCCGTATACTGTTACTTGGTTCCTTGATCCTTGCTAGAGTTGTCTGGTGGAGACGCAAAGTAAAGCGTAGGGTATGGTGTTGGTGTGAACACAGCATTCATGAGTGATGGTCTAAATCTACAATACATTTGATCTGTACCAACATGTATCTATCCCATGCTCTAGGCCTTCAAGCCCATTTACACGTTGCCGAACGTCATCTAACCGTGAACGTGTGGAGTTGTTTAGTGGTGGCAATGGCCGAATATATGTGTGTACCGTTTTAGTGTGGCTGCTCGTGGATATATATCTAACCTACGTGTAGTGTAGCCACTAGGATTCTCTCGGTAATAGCCTCGAATAAACTACAACGTTGGCCTCGTTTTTGCATGAGTCAGTTAGTCTATATCGACAAAGACGCACATGAAGGTCTATCATCCCTTTGGTCTTCCGGGAATTAAGGATTGGAAAACTTTGAGGATCGAGAGAAAAGTGCAGAATGAAAAGTAGGTAAAAGAATCGGATTAATTGTCACTTGTATGCTTGCAGATCGGTTTTAGACGTAAATATATATCAACGTAACCCTTATGGTTCGTAAGGTTTATACATCTAGTCCAATCATAGATTAAGATATTCTACACTACTACTGGCATTCGATCATATCTATATACTAGGCAAAGCTCAATCACAAAGCAAGATGAGCGGGAGTCCAACGTAGCGGCTACTCATAAACATTGGAAGTCATAAAACTTAGTTCCTTTTATTCATTACTCCTGCGTATCGATCGTCAAAGTAAACCCTCGGGTATCGTTCGGGCAAATGTCCCTCAAAAGATCTTTTATTGATTTTCACGAGCTGTGACACAACTGCCTAAGCCAACTACAGCTTAGAAGCTGATATCTTCTTTGCGGTAGTGGTCTGAGACAATGCGGTACAGGTATGATGGAGCATGGCCGCCGCTGGGGTAGGAAAACAAGGTTAGCTTTATGAAGTGAGATAAGCGAGTGGGATGGGTGCTTGAAACTTACAGGTTAGTGATGTAAAGATCGACGAGCTCTGCGGGAACGTAGTCATAGATGGGGTTTTGAACATCGATTAGGTCGACGAGATCACCTTCCTCGTATGGGAGGACCTTGCTCGGGTCACCATATTCAATGAGCGAGTCGAAGTCGAATGGGTAGACTGGGCTGAGCTTGTAAACACCGCTCACGACCACGACGGGGGTCTGGTGAACCTTGGCGGCACGGGCGATGACACGGGTGCCAGCTGCGGCGACAAGGCCGCCGTTGGCGAGGACGGAATGTGTTCCGAGAATGACCTTGTTGACTCGTGACATGAGAGCGAAGACGGCAGAGTCTGGGATGAGGATGACGGTGATGCCGTGCTCGATCAGTGGCTTCTGGAAAGCCTCCAAGCCGATGTTGTCATCGTCAGTGACAGCGCTACCGCTGACGGTGGCGTGTGTGTCCTCATGGTTATTCGGGTACGACTCGGCATGGATGACGGTAAACTTGCGCTTTGCGGCGGCCTTGAGCAGGAATTTTTGGACAGTGGTCGAGGATGTGTGGGTGAGGATGATTTCGTTAGAGTGAATGTGGTCCAGTGCATAAGCGGCGATCTGATCGTCGACCTGGCCGAGCTCATCAATGATCTCGCCAATACCTTCCAGCACTTCAGCTCGGACGTCTTTGCTTGGACCGTGGCCAGGGAGGCGTCCGTTTGGAGAGGAGGATCCCGGGGTGCTGGGAAGTGAGTGCTCGGGTTCGGGATGGGAGAGAAGGCTGAACATAGAGGTCAGAGGGGGGCGAGAGGACCTTTCATCGGACCGGAAGGAGGGCGAGTCGCGATCCAAAGGCAATGATGGATCTATGAATCTATGAGTCACTGCGTTGATATTTGGACCAAAACTTGGGACCCACCGTCATAAGCCCGGGGTGTTTGGGGCTGACTCTCTGAGCCAATATCGCTAAGGGCGAACTCAGCGTCGCGATCATCTTCCGCTTCGTCGCGAATAAGACCTAGGACCCGGCGCACGATATTGCCCACAACCATCTCGCGCGGTTGCGCAGCCATTAGTCGCCTACCCACACTCTGCACCCGCTCAATAAGCTTTGCTGAATCTGTTGTGCGGCATGCAGAGATAACGCTTCGTAGCAAATAGGCGGTTGCTGTAGCACATGATCGCGAATGGCGGATTTGACGTCGCTTGAGCAATCTGATTGAAATATACTATGTTAGCGAGTTTGATCGTCGGTAAGAGTAGCCGTCATGACAAGGAGTCTGGAAATACGTACGAAATCAGAGTCTCAATAGAGGTATCAATCGGGTTTGTCTTGAGGCACTTGAGGAATGACCCCAGGCCCGGCGTCAGGGCCAACGAGGAAGACGGCATGAGGAAGTGGGATGTTGGGAGGAAGTCTACGCGGTGTCAGCGGGGGTTCGGCGACAGAAGTATGCAGTGTCGAGTAATAGACATACCAAGTTTCAGATCCAGATCACACCGAGTATGTAAATAGAGCGTTGAGCAAGAGATTCTCAGATTCTCACACGCAGAGCCAGAGAGTGGGAGAGACAAAGAATGATTTTCTGCCGTTCGATCTTGTCCGCTTCCCCACACTCATTGATCCTCGCTCTATTGTCTCGGCTTCGGCTTTCTTATTGGTGTTTTGCCAGTTTTTGGATTTTGATTATTTCATTTCCGTTTTTGGATTGCTTTTTGTCGGCTTCGAAACTTGTGGTATAAAATCAGATTGGAGTTGCGGAAGTACTTCCGAGGCACGGGTGACTTGGCGCATTGAGGTTAGAACAAGCTTACACCTCCTTGAGATCCCCCTCTTTCCTTCAGACTGCCATCACATCCCTACACACTCATCTCATGGACCGCTTTAAGTGGCTTTGATGAGTAACTCACGATCCGTTTGTCAATAGATCGCTGCGCCCCTGTCTCCCGTGACGCCTTGAGGAAGATGAACTCACTGAATATCCTGTCCTCGCGAGTCATTGGCCAATCTTCCAGCTCTTCACGCCACAGATCGCAGTCCCAAAGTGATAGCAAACGTGCATCTCCACCGTCAGACCTCTCGAAAGTCCGGTCTTATAGCGAAGATAATTTTCGGTCCCTTGACCCCACTGAAAAGAGCTACGACGATAGACCGCCCGTGGACGAAGATGGAGAGGAGGATGGTACATATGACTCGGACGAGAAGACCCCGTTACTGCATGAACCCCACAAGAATGGCACGCTCACTGCTCGAAGTACTTGGCGACTGATTTCCCAACGGTTTTTCGATGCGATCACGGAAACGATCAAGTTCATTTTGTCTACGTTTGCTGCACCCGGTGTGTATTTGGCTCAATGCTTTCAGACCGACGATGGCCACTACTCGCTTCTTGCACCTGTCCGGAAATTGCGACGCTCCCCATCCGACCAAGCCATCCGGTCGGCTAAAGGGGCCATCCGGGTAGAAGGTCGGCGTCGTAGTGGCTCCACCCGGAAGCTCCGACCTCAAGGCTCTCACGAATCCATTGTATCAACAACGTCAGAGTCCGACACAGATCGACGGTATACCAAGAATCTTTCAAGTGGGAGGAACCGACCTACCAAGACGAAAGGCCGCGATGCAGATTCAATCCCAGAAGGGACGGAGCATGAGCACACGCCCCGTCGGTCTATACGAATCAAGCTCCATAATGAAGAATCTCTCAAGCGGCAGAGACAACGAAGATCCCAGAGTGCAGACTTAGGACATCCAATGCCCGAGGGTGTCTCTCGTGTCCAAGGGGCTGTCCACCTGGACAGCTTAAAGTCCCCAACCTCTCCCAACATCCACCGCATAACAAAGTACCCACACTCTCCAACTCCACCACGCCCACTCCTCCCGTCACGAGTACCTTCATATACTGCAGCTCCGCGCAATGCCAGACCTCCGCAGAAGACCTTGGTGCTGGATCTCGATGAGACCCTGATCCACTCGCTCGCCAAGGGTGGCCGGATGTCCAGTGGTCACATGGTCGAGGTTAAACTCTCGATACCCACGACTGCTTCATTGTCCCCGGGCGGACCGCAAACGACACTGGGCCCTCAGCATCCCATTCTGTACTACGTTCATAAACGACCACACTGCGATGAGTTCCTGCGCAAGGTCAGCAAGTGGTATAAGCTCGTCATCTTCACAGCCAGTGTTCAAGAGTATGCCGACCCTGTCATCGACTGGCTCGAGCAGGAACGAAAGTATTTCCAAGGCCGCTTATACCGACAGCATTGCACATTTCGTAACGGGGCATACATCAAGGACCTGAGTTCCGTGGAACCGGATCTAAGCAAGGTGATGATTTTGGACAATAGCCCGATGAGTTATATTTTCCACGAAGGTAATTTAGTTTTATCTATTTGGGTGCGCTTAGACTAATAATCATCGCTAGATAATGCGATTCCGATTGAAGGCTGGATCAACGACCCTACGGACAACGGTCTGCTCCACTTGATTCCCATGCTCGAAGCTCTACAATATGTGACGGATATCCGGGCTTTGTTGGCACTTCGCCGCGGTGAAATCGAGTCATGATCGTTATCCACATTTGTGTCCATGAATGTGCGCATCTAGGTGTATAAGGGGGGTTTTTTTTAGAAGCGATATGCAACCTTTCAACCTGAAAACAGAAAAAAAAAAAGATATCACGGAGCAATGGAGGGAATTGGAGACCAACCGACACGATCATGCAAGCGCAGTTATTCATAATGGCATTTGGCGTCTTGTTTGACTAGGAATGGAAATCCGTACATATGACCATGAACTCTCCTATGAATCTAACACAACACATAAGAGGATGATGTCCTAAAATTCCACAGAAACCGCCATAACCTTACCCCCTCTGGTACTCGTGTCATTAACAGGAAGCTTCGTCTCCCCACCAGTAGTGATATAAAGAACATTACGATCTCTCTGTGTGCGCCCAAAAGCCGCCGATGTAGCAGTCATCAAGTCCATTGAGCCCTTCAAACCCGCGATGACCTCATGATATCCATTAGGAAAGGCCCTAATAACCACATCATCAACAAGACCCGCCAGATACCCAACCCCATGCGGACCAATAGCGAAGTCATCAGCAAGTATATCATGGCTGATAACCTCATAAGGCCCCAAAGCACGACCGGTATGTGTATCAATTCGAACACGACAGAAAATATGCTTGGGGCTGTTGCTGTAGTACATATAATCGTTTACTATCTTCAATCCGTTAACCCCAAGCAACAAACCCATGTCATGATTTGCGGCCATTGTTTCGTGTTGGTGGATCACGCTGTACGTGCCGGTACGGATATCGAGACGCCATATAAGGCCGAGTTGGGAGTCGGTTATGGCGACTGCTTTTCCTTCGTCTAGAGCAGCTATGCCATTCAAATAGCCAGCGGGGAGTTTTGCGATAAGAATTGGCTCGGGCGTATTCTCATGGTGTTTGAGATCGACCGTCCAGACTGAGTTGGATGCAATGACTGCGTAGATATCTGGTGAGAGCTCTGTGATACCATCTGCGTCTTCGGCGCCGTCAAAGTGGTGGACCAAATGGGCTGAGCTGGGGCCTGATGGAATTGAAGGGTCAATTTCCCAGAGTTCTGCTGTGCTCAGCACTGCGACGAGGAGGTTGCCGTTGGGTCGGACTGCGATATTCTCGACCCAGGTCCCGTTAGGGAATCTGTGGATTTCGCGGAGATTGGGAGAGTGGGCGAGGCATAGAGTGTGGATGAATGTAAGCAGTAATAATATGGAGCCTAGTAGATTAGCCATCTGTGAAGGATGTGACACAACTATCTCAAACAACCAAGTATATGGGAATCATCATTGTCATATATAGAAAGTGGCAGAGACGCCAGTTTCCTATTTCGTGTTACGAAATAGGTAGGTTTCCTCGGAAACCGTAGCCATGTATGTACAAAGTGGTGCTTGGTAATACGCCCTTGGCTGCATTGGGCCCAGATGGTCATACAACGCGATTGGTAATATGCTCTTGGCTAAATTGCTGACAGCAGGGCGCTGATTTTACCACCGGCACTCCACTGCAGCCTGAATCAAGATAGTAAGTCTAGGCATCGAATAGTCCTAGGCCTAGATATAAGCGTCGATATCTGACATGTAAAGAAACAGCACGTCGCAGGAGGGGTCGTTGGGTGCCAAGTTAAAGTCCCAGCGTGGCAGGCTGATTTTCTTCTCTTGGCTTTTGCTGAGGCTTCTGCCTCGGGTTGACAAGGCCTTTTCTTCTCTCTCTTCGTCAGCTTTAACGGAGTAAAATAGATGTAAGAGGCCAAAGAAAAAAACGAACCCCGTCAATGTCACTCTTGCTGACTGTATTCGGATTTGAGGTTTGTCAATTTATGCTTTTTCCGGGTGCCTACCGAGTGGGTCGCAACTCATAAATATAATTGGCGGGCTAGCCTGAACTGCCAATGGCCAAAAGTTAAAACGTCAAGTCGGGACCCACTTCAGTAGTAAAAGTCATGACGTACAATAAGCAGCTGCATGATGCTAAAGCCTGATATTACATAGATACTTAGCATAGA
Source organism: Penicillium psychrosexuale (assembly GCF_028828465.1). Classification (NCBI taxonomy): domain Eukaryota; kingdom Fungi; phylum Ascomycota; class Eurotiomycetes; order Eurotiales; family Aspergillaceae; genus Penicillium; species Penicillium psychrosexuale. The sequence continues at coordinate 384,173 of NW_026643187.1, forward strand.
TATCTGCTTCTTGGCGCTTAAGGCTGCTGTCTTGGGGGTTTGAAAATTGCCGATGGAAGAGCCGTGGACGAATGATACTTATACCCTTAATCTCTTGTCATTCTAGGCGCGAAAAGCTGCACGCAAATGATAGTTACAACAGATAATTGGCAAAGGATTTGTCCATAGTGCGTCCTTGGTAACCAAGCCATGGATCACGCGAAATTTCAACTCTCCTCTCCTGCTGTGACTTAAGCGACGCCGTTTCTGCGAGGTTACATCTTACTATGCACAAATCCCTATGGTGCATTTCGTTAGTACCTTGGATACTGCTGGAAAATTGTGCCAAATTTGACAACACATGTTAAGAGACGAAAAGCCTTCTCCATTTTCTTCAGTTGACATAACGACAATGTCAATTCGCAGGCTGTCCGCGTACCAACGTCGTGCCAGAGACCAAAGATTGTTGCGATTGACTGAGAATGGCACGTTCCAAATATCAGTTTTTAGTGACTTGCATTTCGCTGAAGGTATGCTGACAGACTCTAACCGTTGCTTTGGGATACTAACTATGTAAAGACGATACAGCAGACAACAAGACCGCAGGGGTAATGGAATCCGTTCTTTCTTCAGAGAAAGTGCAACTCGTGGTACTTAATGGAGATTTAATCTCTGGTGAGGCCACTCAAAAGTCTAACTCGAGTCTTTATGTTGATCGGGTTGTTGCACCTCTACTCGACCGTGGTATACCATGGGCATCCACTTATGGGAATCATGACAGCGAGGTTAATCTTGATCCAGAAGAGGTATTTCGTCAAGAGACAAAATACCAAAACAGCCTAACCGAGAGAAGGGTTCTGGACCCCGCTGCCGGCATCACGAATTATTACCTGCCAATATTTCCACATGAGGCTTCGAATGACACTATCCCTGTATTTATCTTGTGGTTTTTTGACAGCCAAGGTGGCCATTATGCATTGACAGAGAATGAGGATGGCAAATCAACCACGAGACAGAATTGGGTAGATGTCACAGTAAGTACCACCAGGGGTTTCACATATTATCATGCTTGATCCAAAATTTGAATGCTTGGTCCAGGGATTTGGTGTTGAGCTTTCACATACTGACTTGTTGCAGGTCGTTCAATGGTTTAAAAAAGCCAACGCAAATATAACGTCCACCTACGGGCGAACAATCCCATCTCTAGCCTTCGTCCATATCCCAGTTCATGCAATGCGCGCATTCCAGAAATCCGGCGTCAGCCCAGTCAGGGAACCAGGAATCAACGGAGAACGAGTCCAGCAACAAGGCTATGATGCCGAGTCCGGCTACCATTCCCAAGACTTCCCATTTATAAGTGCTCTGTTGAACACCACGGGGTTAGCGGCAACTTTCAGTGGACATGACCACGATAATGACTGGTAAGGACCATACTGTGCTATACATTCTCTTCTCAGGTTGAAGTCAAAACGCAAAAACGTCTCATTTGACTAATAATAATTCTTTTCATAGGTGCTTCAAGTGGGATACTAAGCTTACTGGCCTCAATGTGACGGGAAATGGCATGAACATGTGCTACGGCCGGCATACGGGATATGGAGGGTATGGCGACTGGGCGCGTGGCGGAAGGCAGGTCTTGTTGGATAAGCGATCGCTTGGGGATGATATACAGACTTGGATTCGGATGGAAGATGGGTCAATTTCAGGCGATGTTCATCTCAATGCGACGTATGGCCAAGATCGATATGGGCTGGTGCAGAGGAGTTTCAGCGGGCAAAATGGTGGTCTTTCTCCATACTTAAATGTTCTCTATTTGTGGATTTGTATTTACTGGGCTTATATGCAGTTGAACTGATGGTCAATGATTCGGAGGACTCTATAAATCTGTTGAGTTGAGGGACTGGTCATGGTTGGCTCTTAGGGGATATGCGAGCGTGTACAATTTGTTGGAGTGACACAGTTTACCTTGCCCTGAGGACTAGCAAGGCCTGAAAACATCGGCTGGGAGTATAATGGAGAAAAAAGAAGATTGTAGCAAAGCTGTGAAATCTAGAGGCAGCTATTGGCGTCGGGATCGAATGCTTATTTATCATTGGGTGTTTTGTATTGTACGAAGTACATGTGTATCGGATAATGCCTGGTACTCGAGACCTTTCCCTTTCCGTTTTAGTGCTCACCCCTTGCCGCTTTTTGATCACTGAGTAAAACTGAGCACATCCCTGAGTATGGGTTTATCAGTACCTATAGCCACACCATCTTCCTCCGACAATTTCAGTCCCCTAGTGGGGACTGGGAAGTATGGTATTCTCCCCCTATCTCCTCATCATCTTACTACCTCCCAACAGTCCCTGACTCCCAAGGGACTCATCTCGCCCTCCCCCATGTATCGATGAAACAGTGCATGTTCTACGTGTGTACCTTAGCGAGTGCAGCTAACCCCGTCAACAATCAGACTGCACCATGGGTTATCGATACACGCTGACAAACTTCCCTGCCTGTTTCATATATGTCTTCGGTCTGGACGACCAACAGTCCGGTGTCTTGCAACTTGCGAGTTACAGGACGACGATATTACGTTGTCAAAGAGTGCCAAAGAGTAGCTTCGGAAATGTCATCTGATCATTTATGCTGAATGATTCTAAGGTGTTGTAAGTCTCCCATAGTATCAAGGGCTATCTTTAGCGGAAAGGCACTACAATTGTCTTATTGAAAGCACTAGTTCAGCGACAGATACATGCATACTAGGGTAGCTGGGCATCATGAACAACTCAAGAATACAATCCCATATGCGAAAGGCCATTCGACTGTCAAAGGAGCGATGTACGGAGATCCACATTGGTTACCAGGTCCAGTCCGAGCTATCAGTATACCAATCCAGCCTGTCAGATGGCTTTGCCAATCCCCATAACACGTAGGTCTCGTCTGAGAACGGCTCAGTGTCCATTGGATAGGCTCCTCGGAATCCGGAAATGTGCCTAAAAGTGATTAGCTCATCGCCATCGGCATTCATAGATTGGTTAGGTGAATAGAATGTCGGAACTACCTACATAACCTTGGTCACATCATCGTAGATAATCTTGCTCGGAGGGGTAAGTCCAGGTTGCCAAGAACACCTACTGAGTTCTCTTCGTTGTATTAGTATAGATAGTTCTCGAAGTTTTGGACGTGTAGGGGTTATGATCTTACTCATAGGCAGTACGAAAGGCGGAACGTAGTCGCTGGCGGTATTCAAAGTCGCGTTTCCAGAAAGTATAGTAGTCCACGGGCTCACCAGGCACCCGTTCCCACGCAACGTAGTTGATGTAACCACCAGGCACAAATTCTTCGACACCTTGCAACCCTTCCCCATATCCAAGCAATTTCGGTACTGCCATGCAGTTTTCGCGATCAAGAGATGCAAGCGCTTTGAGCTCCGTGTGGGTGCACTGGCTGACAGCCTGCTGGGCTCGGATTTCTGGAGCGCTAGAAAAGGTACCATCAAGAGGGATCTGCATATAGATCCGCATGAAGCCCTGCTGAGTAGGGTCTAGAAGGCTGTGACAAGAGAACTTAATGACGGCAAACGGAGGCCCTGGTTGTCGCTCATATTCCTCCTGGGTCATCGTTTGGTAATCTTCGGATAGTTTCTCGCCAAGAACGAACGTACGAGGGGGCGAGAGGGAAGGCTGGTCGAGTTCGATTTCAGTGCCGCCCAGGTGATCGAAATTTATCGAGGGGATCGTTACGACGAAGCCCCTAGAGCGAGACATTGCGACAAGGGAAAGGAGACGAAAGGTTGAGTAGCTTCATTGAGTAGCTTCAAGATTCAGAAGAAATGAAAACGCTCTGGTGAAGTTGGTAAACAAGCGGGTTGTAAAATTCAAGTGCTGAGCAGAGAGAAAAGAAGGCGTGGAGGTGATAAAGAAGTATTACGGATTATTGCCTAATGTCTTAGGTGTTAACCGTGGAACAATAACATCCATGGATAACCTTCCAAATTTCGCCAGCTCCAACCTATCAAGCCCACAAACGTTTTGGATGCAACACCCAGCTTTTATCAACCAACCGGACCGGAGTCAACTTGATCAACATCCCTTCACAACACTCCGGCGCTGATCTACTCTTACGGGATCCATCCCGGTTAGTGAGGTCTCAATTCGTCCACGGGTACCTAGGTAGGCAGCCCTGGAGGGCACCGGTTGTTGTTTTGTCCCAAGGTGACACCTTGAATATCTGCGAGGTATGCCTATCTCCGGCACAATGGTGACAACAAGTCACAATCCCCAGGTTATTCGCACTACCTGAATAGGGAAGTCCAGGGCTTCGCGGGAGGTGAAGTTGTATAGTGGGTCTCGACTATTTTCTCGTGTGCTTGGCATTAACCTTATGTGGTGTATAGATCCGACTTTGACTGACAGTGGTTTATGATCTGTTTTGGTACTAGTAATATGAGATCGAGTGCAGTATTGAAGTATTGTAGACTTTCTTCCAGCTACCTCCAAGTGATGTCAGGTGCCATCCATTACGTATGAGCTGACATCCATGACAGATCTTTTTCTACTAAACTACGTTGAGCATGAGAGTTTCCAACCAAGATTTGAAGGGTCGTAACCCTTTCAAGTAATTTTGACTCATAGCTGGACTATACTTGATGTTTCTTGAGAGTAATAACCTAGCTTCCATCTGAATTTCAAAATCTGCTCCTTTGAAACATTTCATCAAGCTTCATTGGTATATCCCTCCTATTACAACCTTACAACCAACTAGAACACAAAGGTTAGTGATTATTGGTTTAGATACGGGGGTATGGTGGCTAAAAAATATTCCCAGCTGCTTATCTCCACATCTCTAATTTACACAATCAACAAAACGCCATGGATTGTGCCCAGGACAAATCTGCGCCTCAGCATCCCGGCGTTGCTCAACTGGGAACATTCGCAAAGCTCCCGCTTGAACTTCGTTGGATGATATAGGAATATGTCTTCGATAAAATATATTCCACCCCTTTTACTTTAGCTATCTTGCGTTATAGTCGATCCCTCTATCAGGAGATATCAGACCATCTCTTTAAGGACTTTGAGCACGAGTTTCGAGTTACGGGCGGGCTGAGATTCAATTTTACTATTAGGCAAACACATAGCCATAGATGGGAATTGAAGAATATTGAAGCTGTTCGTAGCTATCTTTATTCCTTTCCTTAGAGAAGAATCGGAGGTAAAATGTTCTTGTAATCGGTATATTCTGACCTTCTACTGATCGTATAGATTTTAAAATTGGATTATTGAATTATAATAGCTATACATATCTTTCAATTTTAAATAAAACTTGACTAGTGGAGGTCGAACATATCGCGGAAAATGTTAATATTGAAGAGGGGTCCCTAGGATAGGGGCACCGACAGCCCTGCCTGCGAAACAGGTGTGAGAGCAGAGTCGCCACTGGGAGTAGTAGGGTGCTAGAGAGGAGAACACCATGGGGTGACTACCGAGAAGAGAGGTGGAAAGGTGTCTGCGTTGCTATCTAGGCCTCGGGAGTGCTTTCATGTCACATAGCCGCTTAGTCATCCTGCTCTGGAAACAACATTCGACCAGCTGTCGGTCGTGTACCTGTGCCTTGGCTGTTGAGAGCGAACCATATAAATGTTATTTAGAAAGGGGTGTTGTCTCGGCCGTAGGTTTCAGTCGCATAGCTCAAAGACTACGCCGGAGACAATAATAGTGATTCGGTAATTACTTTTCACAAACATTAACTCTTAACTATATAAATCTGTAAGTTGTGGTCGCTTATTTCCGTTTGCCTCGGTTTTCCGGGGGAGTTCACGATGACTCGCATGTCAGATCCTTGATTCCTCGGCGAGTCTCAAAAGACAAGTACAGAAACCAGTCTAGATGACCAAACCCATGTGAAACCCCTGGTTTTTCTCGAAACACAGCCCTTTCGATCGTCGAAAGAAGAAAACTGGCTCTCCCGCCTCTGACGTCAGAGACCCCTGGGCGGCCCCACTCTTTCTGCCCCGGGTCCACGGTTGTGATTTACCAAACGTCCGAAAACGGAAACATTCTAGGGCGTGAAGAGATCGCAATCAAATGAGGTTGAAGGACAAGATTATCTCAGGCTAAGATATCAATCACCTACCTTAGTAGCTAGGGACTGTCATACATAAGCTGGCGTGAAACGTATCTTGTAATATGTGCGTAAATCATTGAATCTAAAAGCCAAGAAGTCTAGGTTCCTTGGTTGGATCCGTCGAATAGCTTGTCTTGCCCTCTTTACACGCGTTGTATGGCTTGGCATATGCATGGTGACCGAGAAAGTGGGGAATTAAATAAGCCCTAGCCCATCCGAAAACAAAGACCCTATATTATTCGACATCATCTGTCGCTGATCTGTTGCTGATCTGTCGCTTTCACTCACTTTATCCCGTAATAATATGATAAATTGACCTGCTAATGCTTATCCTACCCAGCCATGAACTGCTTAGTTGACTGCACGCATACAAACGATATCGGGCTATACTCGGCTCAGCCAGTGGCGAACGATATGATAGATCTGCTAGTTGATCGTCGGTTAGGTCTTTGCGAAAACAACCAGCAAAATCTTGCTAATTACCCTCAACCCCCACAGAAAAGTGGATAAGGCCCTGAAACCTATTTTTAACATGGAACTTTTAGGCTGGGGGTCCTCTGCTCATACATCAATTATTGCGCCGCATCCCCAACCCCCAACCTCCTTTGACAAGCAAGGTCTCGCCCCAATTTTACTTCGAATCGCGAGCACTTCTCATTTTAGATTGATACCATCTATGATTGATCTAAGCCGAAATGCACTTGTCCGGAACATGGTCTATCCTTAATGGCCTCATCACAACACTCCTCTTTTCAACGTTAACGCCTGCGATCGAATTAGACATCAGCAATAAACGTACGTCACGGATAGTCGAAGTTATTTTCCGATAAAAGTTGTCATGGGACTGACTCCGCGATCATTGGACAGAATCAATCAAAGATGCCGCAAGTACGAGTGCTTACTCCATGTTGGGATGGTATGCTGGCAACGAAACTGGACAAATTCCTGGTTCTTTCCCTGAAAAATGGTGGGAAGGGTCTGCTCTTTTTCTCGCGTTGCTTCAATACTGGCACTTTACCGGTGACACGACCTATAACGCTTTGACGAGCCAAGGACTGGAGTGGCAATCGGGCGATAAGGGCGACTATATGCCCAGCAACTATAGTAGCTACCTGGTGAGCACCATACATCGACTCCGAAATATCGCGACGAATAACCAGTTCTCTGACTATTCTCGAATCTCTAGGGAAATGATGACCAAATGTTCTGGGGTCTCGCCGCTATGATGGCCGCCGAGCTGAAATTCCCTGATGTCCCGGGCCAATTCTCGTGGCTTTCGCTCGCACAAGGTGTATTTAATACCCAAACCGCTCGATGGGATACAACAACATGTGGTGGTGGTCTGCGTTGGCAGATATTCCCGTACCAGGACGGATACACCATGAAGAACTCCGTATCAAACGGCGGTCTGTTCCAGCTCGCTGCGCGCCTCGCCCGTTACACCAATCAAGACAAATACTCTAAATGGGCGGAGAAGATCTGGGACTGGTCTACTTCCTCACCGCTAGTGAACAACAAGACCTGGAATGTTGCCGACTCCACGCAAATGGCAAATGACTGCGCCGATGTTGGTAACTACCAGTGGAGCTACAACTACGGTACATACCTGATGGGTGCTGCCTACATGTATAATTATGTGAGTGGAACCTGGATATTCGCCATTTACCCATTACATGCGCCCAAATCTTCTATTTGCAGACATTAACACTCCACCTGTACAGACAAATGGAGATGAAAAGTGGAAGACCCCAGTAGACGGCCTCCTTGACAAAACCTTGAAAACCTTCTTCCCGACCGGCGGCATCTTCGAAGACACGACCTGTGAACCCACTAAGAAGTGCAATTTCAACGAGATCCTCTTCAAGGGCCTCACCTCGTCATGGCTTGCATTCACCGCGCTCTTAGTCCCCGATACCGCAGCGCAGATCAAACCCAAACTCGCGAGTTCCGCACAAGCTGCCGCGAAGTCCTGCACGGGAAACAACAACAACACGTGCGGCATCACTTGGTATCAAAACAAGTGGGACGGGACAACTGGAATGGAGCAAGAGATCAGCGCAACGAATGTCTTCCTTGCGAATATGATCAACTTTGACACCGGCACGTTTGGGCCCGTCACTTCCAAGACTGGCGGAAACAGCAGCAGTGATCCCAATGCGGGTGAAGGGAAAGGAGGAGGGGATGACGTTAAGGAGAAGCCTACTACGAGTGGGGATAAGGCCGGTGCCAGTATTCTGACCTTGATCTTTGTCTTTACTTGGGCTGGAGGCATGGTTTGGATGATGCTGGGTGCTTAATTTGGCGGTATATTTATTTAATTGGCATTTTTTTTAGAGGACTCGGAGTTCTGAAGGGGACTTAATAATGTTTGTACATACCATCTCGAAATCTTTTACTCACCTAAAGCAAAATAGGATACCCACAGGTGGATAGCGTTTGGAAACGGGGGAATGAACTTGAAGACCTAGAGTATGGAATAGATGTTGTATTCTAATACCCGGGCATAGAGAACTACACAAAATCACAGGAAGCCGAATTATGTAGACAGATAGATCGTAGATTTACCTAGATCATATCATGTCCATGAATGGCTCACACCAACACCATATCTCCTCTTTCTTTCTCTAGCTAGCTCAATTCATGATTTCCTTTCCCTTGTGCTTCTGATACGTACCCATTCCCCCAAAGCTCCTATCGCACCGAAAGACAAACTTTGGTCTCTAATGAGCGACGCCATATCACTATATCTATCTCTCCAACACCCCTCTATTACGGCACCACCAGCAAGACCATCAACCGAAGGGTATTTTTGAGATGCAAAGAGAGCATCCACTCGTCCTTCGTACTCATTATTCTCTGCCACGGATCTAAATGGCCCAGGGGACTTATAGGGCCAGTGGCCGGTCATGATCGTGTAAAAGACCGACCCGAGACTGAATATGTCAACAGAGGCTGTTGACACCCATGGTTTACATGGATTGAAAAACCCAGAGTCAGGGAGATGCCCACCATCTATATCACCACCATTTGTCGATCCTCCAAAGTCACATAGTAGGAGATTGAGCTTGCTCTTGGAATCAGAGTGTAATAGAAAATTGTCCGGTCGTAGATCGGAATGAATGACTCCCTTCTGGTGGATATAGTACACAGCTTCTGCTGCTTGATAACACCACTTCAAACGAAGATTTAGATCGATATCGTCATTATGCTGGTCAATGTAATCTTGTAGGTTACCATCTCTAGCCTCGTCGAAGAGTAGTCCACGCGGTTCCTCGGAGGTACCAATATAGCTGTAATAAAATGATATTAATATGTACATTCGATCGCGTAGTATGGCTGACATACCGTATTATGCTAGGGTGTGTCCCTAAGATATTGAAAAGTCGCTCTTCAACCTTGAAACTGTGCTTGATATCCTTGACAAAGGAGGCAGTATCTGCCGTATCGGAATTCCACCATGAATATCTAGGGCATTTGACAATCACCCCCGGTTTTAGTCTTACGATCAACGAAGTCGAACCTTGGGCCAAGGTTTTACCCAGAGAAGGTTCATAGATGACCGGATTGCCTATTTCACCTGGCAAAATAGCTTGATATTCTTCACTTGTTCCTAAGGTCTGGTTCTTCGTGACAGTTGGAGAATCATTTTCGGATATAGCGCGTCCACGGCTCTCAACATCGTCATTCTCTCCATGCGAGCACATGATTTCTGATAGGTGAGGGTAATACACGATAAAAAGGCCCAAAGAATGATGTAGAGAGTATCTGAGGACTTCATAAATAGCCGAGCGGATTTTCGAGTTTTCCAGAGGTGCGTCAACATTGTGGAAAGTACGAGGCGTGTTTGCAGCCAACTGGAAGGGGTATAGCGGTCATATGACCTATGAGTAAAGCAAACACATCAAACAAATAACTAGTTACAGGTCTCTTGTCCCGTTATTTTGTTAAACGACTTTGATAATGGTACTCGTAAGTTTGCCTAGCACGTCCAAGGTTAATAAGATATAGCATATCGGCTCCCTCATTACCACTGAACTATAACATTTCGAAGGCGAACTGTTAGGGCACCCTTGACACGAATGTAATAGCCATGGCTCGTGTATAACTTTTAAATGTATGTCCATCCAGCGAACTAGATATTGAAACCCTTAGATTGGCCGAGTATTTTGGTAGACGTCTGCTTCGTTATGTGTAGATCCAGAAAAGAACTCGTCAACCTTACCTGCCAATCCCCAGCTAATTTTGTACCCATTTGCGCCAGCACCGTAGCAAGATATCAAGGGAAGAGGGTTCCCTGGCTTCAAGGCAAAATGGAGTCCACCATGTCTCATAGGGCGCCGAGCAACGTAGACTTGTTTCACATCAAACCCATTGGTCGCAGCCAGTCCATCCGCCTGCTCGTCAATCATCTCGGGGCATAGATCTCTCACCCTTTTAAGAATGACCTCAGTTGAAGCATCGTCGATATCCTCAGACCTAACGAGTGTTAGCGTCACTCTAACCTCGGGGAATCACTCAAGACATACCAGTTATTAGGCTCCTTCGTGCCACCGATAACAGTCCCACCACCCAGAGGCCGGGGTATGATGACCGTAGAGGAACCATCACCCCAATGATGACTGATAGTTCTGTCACAGTAATTCGAGACGATGATGAACTGACCCCGCGAGGGGAAAGAGTCAGGATCATTAAACCCCCTTCCACTTGCATCGACAACAGCCGAAACGTGATCACTCTCATCCTGGGGTATATTCTCCCGATATATAGACACAGCCTGTTCTAGGTCTGTCAACTTTGCGCGAATGAACCGAGTCCCTTGCGCCTCTGCGCGTGTCTGTAACCACTTCAAATAAACCGGCGAGTTCAGGACCCAACTGCGATATGCAACACCTAGCTGGATAGATGGATGTTGAGGGGGGTCTTGGGTAGGGTCGAGAATCTGGAAGTCCGGCCATGTGGTGTAGCCATTCTCTTCTGCCAGGAATGAGGTCGCGTCGGCTGTATCGAAATATTCGACTGCGGGAATAAAATCCACCCCCGCTTCCGGGTGTTGTTTCGCGATCTCCTCGAATTCTTGGTAGGTTTGTCGCATCCAGGCCTGTTCTCTCCGTTCCTCGTCTGTTTTTGCGGGGGTGGGGCGGAAGTGTGCCCCTGCCCATGGGGAGGCGTAGTCAATGCCAACGTCACCGGGTAACTCTCTCGCGATGACGGTGATTTTCAAGTATTGGGATAGTTTGACTGCGATGCTGAGACCGATAACACCGGCTCTGTTGAATTGCCGTTAGTAGGCAGAAAAAGGAAAGTAGACTTGGCGCTCACCCGACGATGATAACATGGCCTTGACTCATGTTGATTGTTCTTTGTCTTTACGGTAGTCCAAGGTCTAATGATTGTTTTATGAATGAATCTATGCAATTGTCCAGGTTCAAATGTTGCGAAGTGAGTCATCTAAATTCTTCAGGGCTGACACGGCCGCGGGGGCAAGTCACACCGAACAGTCATATTGCGGAATTTGTGGCTGTCGAGGCGCAATCGAATCAAACCAGAATGGCTATAAACCACCTAGACATTGTTGTATAAGAGATTTTGTTGTGGACTGTGTTATGGTAACTTCGGCCTAGCAGCTGTGTGACATAGTTTAAAAAGCATACATAGTAGAATATGAGGAAAAATGTACAATGATCTCCTCAAAGATACATCGCCATTGCAATAAATGCGTTAAGCGCGACGCGAAAGCGGTGTGGATCTGAATGGATTCGCCATCCAACCCCCGAATTCACCCCCGCATCGCAGCTCCCACGTCTAGATATGGTCGCAATTACACAGACAGACAGCCAGCTCGACGCTGTAGACGAGGAGGCGAATCATGTAAACGAGACTACAGCTCTCCTAGGGACCAGCAAGACCAAGTATGCTGACGCGCGCACGTCAGACACACTGGACAGTTCGCCAGGGCCAGATAGCGACAGTGACGACGAGGAAAAGCCCTTGCCCAAGTTGCAGATTCTGCTACTCTGCTATGCGCGCGTAGTCGAGCCCCTGGCCTTCTTCTCCATCTTCCCCTATGTCAGCCAAATGGTACAGGACAACGGGGGCGTGGCAGACACGGACGTCGGCTTCTACAGCGGACTCATCGAGTCAATGTTCTCCCTAACGCAGGCTATTGTCATGATATTCTGGGGCCGAGCAGCCGACCACCTTGGACGCAAACCCGTCCTGGTATCCTCCTTGTTCGGCGTGACCGTGGCTACAGGCCTTTTTGGTCTCGCAAAGACCATACCGCAGATGATCATGTTTAGATGTCTTGCTGGGGTTTTTGCTGGGACCATCGTCACCATCCGCACAATGGTGGCCGAGCACAGCACGCCCAGTACGCAGGCCCGGGCGTTCAGCTGGTTCGCCTTCAGTGGGAACTTGGGCATCTTCCTGGGGCCTTTATTGGGCGGTGCACTTGCTGACCCAGTACGACAGTACCCTGGAGTTTTCGGAAATGTCAGCTTCTTCGAAAAATATCCCTACGTGCTTTCGAGCTTCGTGGTGGCGTTTATCGGAGCCACCGCTGCTGTATCTAGCGCCTGCTTTGTTGAAGAGACGTTGAAGAAGGAGCCGGTTGTCGTGGACCGCGATGGCGGGGAGGCGACATCCGATGCGCTGACCGAGAGCGGTGACCTATCGACATTGCAGCTTCTCAAATCCCCAGGGGTGGGTATGGTCCTATACACGTACGGCCATATCATGGTCCTCGCCTTCGCTTACACGGCCATCATTCCTGTCTTTTGGTTCACCCCCGTAAACCTCGGAGGGTACGACTTTACCCCTCTGCAAATTTCGTTGATGATGGGTCTAAACGGCGCCTCGCAGGCTGCATGGCTCCTCCTGGTGTTCCCCCCATTGCAAAGGAGGATAGGGTCGAACGGAGTGATACGTCTCTGCGCTTTGGCTTATCCGCTATTCTTCCTACTCTGCCCTCTTGGTAACGTACTTTTGCGGGTGGGCACAGATGGATCCGTTAAAGCCTTTTGGATTCTCTTGCCGCTCGGGCTGGCGATTGGATGCGGAGTCAGCATGAGCTTCACGGCGATCCAGCTCGTTCTGAATGACGTCTCACCCTCGCCGAGGGTATTAGGCACGCTGAACGCACTGGCCCTGACTGGTTCTTGTACGTTGAGGGCCTTCTGTCCTGCCCTCTTCACCAGCCTCTTCGCTCTGGGGGCGAGGACACAGCTAGCTGGAGGCCATGCGATCTGGATACTCCTGCTCATGCTTGCTTCAGGATTATCTGTCACAGCAAAATATCTACCAGAGCCCCGGGCCACGTGCAAGCACCGCAACAGCCAGGCGAGGTGAGGATGGTTCGATTAGCTGAATTCACAGCACGATCAAGACTTCCCAGCGCGCACCTTTTGGAGGAAAGCCGCTTTTTCGCATAGAATCTAAAATTTGCAATTATCTCCAAAATTTGTCATGCTCGATGATGCCTGTTTATACAGAGAAAATTCACATGTACGCATTATTTCTTTTACCGATTCGTACCCCGTACATATAACATATTAGAGTATATCCTTTTAGAAGGTTAAAGATCGACAAAACGATTATTTATGAAAGATCCAAAGGAACATCGGTGTGTTAATCTAACGTCTTTTAACTATATCATCTAGACCTAAGTCTACCGGATGCAGCTCACCACTACCAGATGGTGGTGTTTCGTCTCAGCTTGAATATCATCGCGAGAACCACTTTTATTACGCTTGGACCTCGGTAATACAGTCTCTATTAAACTTTTGGAACTTCCAAATCATGGTCTGATCTAGAAGGGTTTCAATGTCACTATTCGATGCTGTTGCCCTCGATAATGAATTTGGAAAGGGATGTCTCATTCCATCGCCCGAGAACCCATCGAATCATCCATCCATTTTGTTATATGTCTTCTGTTTCCGCAAATCCGTCCATGCTGTTGGCTGTTGTGCCATGTCTCGGAAATCTCAATGGTTTTCTTGGCATCGAGGACCTTGAGAGGGTAGGGCTGGGCAGGGATTGGCGGGCTTGGCAGTCACTCGCATAAAGGTTTACTGAGCGATATATTCTCCATCCAATCGCTTTTTTTAATTCCCTAATTCCGTCAACATGCTGCGTGAAGCATTTCTCATATTCATATGCGTGGCATGGGCGGGATTTGCTATTCATCTCTCGCCGTGGTTGAAGGTTAGATCAATATCCTGAAACTGATACTACTCAGGACTAACGTCGTGTAGGGCATCTCCCATGAAGTTGAAGCTTACAATGCTACTACATTTAATTACCCAGTGCCATTGTCCACACATAATGAAGAGCACACGCGTCTACTGCAGAATCTTCAACGATCTAGTGGGAAATGGGACTCTACCCACCCTCGACATCGATTGTTAACTGCCCTACATGGATATACCCGCTACAAAGACAAAAGCCTAGCCGAGGTGACTCGATGGAGAAATCTTTACAAAAATGTCCCAAAGCAGCAGAGAACAGTACGATATTTTTTTCTTTCCTCTTGTTTTTTCTTTGCGGGTCTTAAGTGGGTTTGGCTAACTGGCCTAGTTGCTCGAATCAACCATCCACTACACGCGTAAACTCAACACAATGGAACATCTGCTCGATACAAACAACGAACTCGCCAGATCTATTGTTGACCACGGCCTTTGGTTCTACAATATCAGTCAATCCGAGCTGGACGAATTCGTCGAAGAAAGCGAGAGTCAGCAGCGGTCCGCTGGAAGACTAGCGTCTCCCAGGGAATGAAGCATTTTGTGCGTGACTGGGCAGATGAGGGCCAAGAAGAACGTCAACAATCCTTTGGGTGTATCTTGAAATCGCTCGCCCAGACACCACGGGCGAACGAAAGACCCTTGCGAGTGCTGTTGCCTGGGGCGGGATTGGGAAGACTGGCGCATGAGGTTGACAATCTTGGAGGTAAGTACATAACTTCTATATGGGGAAGTCTCATTGGCTGATTGGAGATTAGGCTTTGAGGTCACCATGAATGAATGGTCAACATACATGAATCTGGCATACCGTTATGTGTCCAGTCGCTCAGCCCCTAACAGTGTATCATTCCACCCATACATCGACTGGTGGTCTCATCAAGTGACGACCGATGATCTCCAGCGCTCCGTTACATTTCCAAACCAAATTATTCACCCATCATCTGTCTTGCTCATAGAGGGAGATTTCACTACGGTATTCGAAGAGCACACAGGCCAATACGATATCATCGTGACCTTGTTTTTTATCGATACCGCGCGGAACCTAGTATCATACCTTGAGACCATCCACAGACTTCTTCGTCCTGGTGGCCGTTGGGTGAACCTAGGTCCTTTACTGTATGGTACCGCTCCATTTGTACAGTTATCACTAGACGAGATAGTGGCCGTGAGTGAGGGCATGGGATTCGAGTTTCAGGAGACAGATCCCACAATTGGAAATACCACGTTGCCTGACTTGCGAGTGCGAGGCTTGGAGGTAGCATACGGTCGAAATGAGCGCGGGTTGAATAAAAATGCATATCAGGCGCAGTATTGGGAGGCTGTTAAGCACTAGAACAGGAATAAAAGCTATTTCATATGTTGCTGCTGTCTATTACAATTCTACAAAATAACAAAGTAGCTGTTTATTACCAGAATATCATCTGAATTCAATCTGGTTGGTTCAAAAACGGGAGGCATCATACGGGATAGGGCTAGTTACGAACCACCTGCGTTGACACACAATATCTCGTGAGCTATCCACCTAATTTAACCGATAAATGAATTATTTTCCCATAGCCAACATATTGATGCCCCTTTTACCTCAGCCCACATTGACTAGCTAGCACAGACAGCATCTCGGTTACAAGGTTTCCGGTGATGCCGGTACCATAGCTCAGCAATATCGACCGATAGTAAAGGATTGTCACGTTAAGCGAATGGAGTATTCTGGACTCGAAATTTACACTAAGAATATGGTATTTCTCCTCGGACAATAAAAGCATCAACACTTGGCAAGCTGGGATCGGCAGGGACTGTATGCTCTGACCTTCCAAGACGGCCAATGATATACCTAAGAAAAGCAAAGCGCTCACTAATAAAGCATTATTACCCACATGCACGACCATCCACTGCAAGGCCAATTATATGTTCAATACCATGAGACATCCCCTCCGCTGCCAAGGCTATTTGAGAACCTTTGGGGCACCAAGACTCCCACTTGTCTTGGCCTCGCAAAATACTGCTCTCTCGGCGGAGTGGCAGGTATAAAGGGTACGGACCCTGTGCAGCGGATCTCTGAATTCGCAACATTCGCCATCGTCATTACATTGTGTACAGCCCTAAATCACCTCGCCACAATGAGATTCTCCATCTTTTTCATCGCAATGATGACTTCGGTCACATCCGCGGCCTCTACTCAGGACCCCGGTCCATCTCCTACTGCCTCAATCGGCTGTGAGCCCCACGGAGACCACTGGTATGTTCTATCCCATCGTATGATGTCTATTACTCGAGGGTACTCATTAACACTCTTCTATATAGGCACTGTGATGGCCCAGCCTCAACAGCCGTCTCCTCGGTCATCTCCTCGGTTACATCAACTGCAAGCGAAGTCGAAGCGAGCACCACTTCTGCGGAAGCTTCTCCGGCAAGCCCTAGTCCTACCGAGTCTATTGGTTGCGAGCCGCATGGCGACCACTGGCACTGCGATGGACCGGCCGAGACGTCTAGCGCCTCCGCTAGCACCTCTACGGGTACCTCCACCAGTGAGTCGGCCAGTGCTTCCGACAGTACTGCCGATAGTGCTTCCGCGAGTGCCTCCGCGAGTGCTTCTGCCAGCGCTGGAAATGAGGACAGCGGTACTGGAGCAATTGGAGTGCAAATTTCCCTGCTTGTTGGATTGTCGCTTGTCGCTGCTGGTCTGAATGTTTGAGTTTTGATGACTGTCTGTGACTGTCTGTGTGTGTGTGCGAGTTTGTTGCTATATCAAGGCGACCATCTCAAAGTACAGTGATTTAGGAATCGATTCATTATCTATGTAACCCTCGAACATTGAAAGCAGTTATATAAGCTGCATATCCTTAGTTAGTCAACTAATTCACTACCTAGGTGAAAACTATAGCCTAGCTAGGGCCCTTTCTATGGCAAAATCTGCGGTGATTGGCAGTTGGAGGTCTATAGGGCGGGAGATGTCGAAATTCATAGTTTGTCGCCAGATGAGATTTTTGTTAGAAGCTAGGTTCTACATTACTGGAATCGGTTACTTAATATATTTTTGCGCGGTAAAAAAACAATGTAGCGCGAAACGAACAGTACCTCAAGGACAAGAAGGGGAAAATGAGCGAAATGTCAGACGGACGGTATGGAACCTAGCAGTAGGGCATCACCCTACACTAACGGCATGCTACTGTAGAGCAGTTCATCTCTGCTCCATGCCGTCCAACATTTTACGTAGGGCACCTTGATAGTATTCTTATACTATATTAGATAGATTTTGCATCGATAAAGCTACTGTTCAATACTAGTCAAAGTGGGGTCAACAGAGGATATAGATGCATGCATACCGCCCAATTTGGTAATTTCTTCAGTCTCATCTCTAACTGGTCATGTATAGCTACTGGATACAAGCCTGACTAGGCTAAAGATTTACAATATTGGCAATTGATAAATACTAACCAGATATTGCACGTGGAAAGTACCGCAGGGCACTAGTTTGAATTGATAACATGGCATATCAACCATCAGGATTGACACATTTTCGAGAGAATATTGGTTCAATACATTAGTTCATTGTTGTGATCAAGGTGTCAGGCTTTTCTAATGCTCTTTTTGCAATAAATGATGCTACGCTTATTCGATACTAGTAGACCATAGATTGTAAACTAGACGATACACGACCAATCAAAAATACGTGTGAAGCGGGTCGCAACTGATGACAGCCACTGCTATCAAAGGAGTTGCTGCGGGTAGTAGTGTAAATTAAGACAAAGACAAGTGAAAGACTTCGATGGAGGGATTTCTTTTTTTTTTTGCTACGTAGAATATTGAATACAGAACGAGTGTGGGAAGATCCAGGATGAGTAAGTATGTGTAGCCAGTTCGAGGGAGATGTAAACAAGACGGAAAAGGAAAGGTACAGCTGGATTCCCGGAGAAGGAGAACGATAAAAAGAACCGGAAAAGAAGAAATGGACTTAACCTCCCTAAGGTTCCAGCCCTAGATCCTATCCTAATCCAATGACCCAGAAAATCAGAAATTGAAAGTTGGTTTGGTTGGCTTGTAAAAAAAAAAACGAGAGCTTCGTGAGTAGTGGGTTACATTTAACAAAGAACAAGACCAATAATCCAGAACAGGAGAGGGAATAAATCCTGCATTGCACGCTGCAAGAGGGGAAGAGGGAGAGAGATCCAGGTACAGTAAGAGGGCAGAGTAGAGGTAACAGCAATAGACTCTATTCCTGTCCAAAGCCAAGCGTTTCCTCCACCGCAATAGACA
Source organism: Penicillium psychrosexuale (assembly GCF_028828465.1). NCBI lineage: Eukaryota > Fungi > Ascomycota > Eurotiomycetes > Eurotiales > Aspergillaceae > Penicillium > Penicillium psychrosexuale. The sequence continues at coordinate 402,751 of NW_026643187.1, forward strand.
TTTTGTGCTCGAGAGCATCGTGCGTCTTGTAAGGAGGGAGATCAAGACGGTTGAAGCTGTGTTGAAATAAGGTTAGCTATGATAGACCAGATATAAAAACCAGGATCGGATACATACCAAGTATGTGACTTAGGCAGCGCAGCAGGATCGCCAGACTTCTCGATGGTAAACCGTCTGGGACCATCGGATCCCTGCAGATCCTTGAATCCGTTGACAGGAATACGCGAGGTACCAGTAGTGAACTGGAGAAGACGAGACTTCTGCTCGGCATCCCAGGTACGGACAATCTTCCAGAAATTCTGGATGACCTCGTCCTGCTCCTGGTAGCCGCGGTAATCGGTGTGCTTCTTCCAGTCTTCGACGTCGATGTCGGCGATACCACCGATGAGCAACTCGAGTTCGCGCTCGTCGAAGACATTAACGAGATCGGGTGGGATGAGCTCGTTGAAGCCGGACATAAAGGCGTCGAACTGCTCCTCGACTCGCTTCATGATCTTCCATTCCGTAACCAACCTGCGACATGATTAGCGGGGTTCCATCATGATAAAGGGTAAGATTTGTTCCACTCACTCAATGTACTGTGGCTTGTTCTCGTTGGTGACGGGAATATCCCGGCCACCGGGTATCAAATCAATGGTGCGACGCTCGCCAAACTTCTCATCGTCAACCGAAAATGTGAGTTCCACAATTCCGTCAATGTCATTATCCCTACCATGGTGTTAATATAATAATTCCTCAAAATAAGATGGCACGTATCAAACTCACAGTGTCCATGCCAAATTCCGATGCAGATCCTCATCCACACCTTCCATATCTTGAAGACTGACTTTCTTGCGCAACATCATCTTGTAGAAAGCTCCAATAAAGAAGGAATCCAGGAAACGACGGTGGAAGATAGCCAGACCAACCACTCGGCCGATGAACTTGAAATAATTGAGATGCTCGGGGTTCACGCCCGAGTGGGGATTAATCTGCAAGGTATAATTATCGTGGGCAGAGTACTCGAAGAGACAATAGAAAGGATTGAACATTTCATGAGAGAGGAGGAAGAAGAATTCACTGCGAGAGTTAGCATTTTGACTGATACCGGAGAAAGAAGAACGGAACATACCGTGAAAGACCACCGTAGTCGAGACCATCTTCGCCATCGAACTTGATCATTAGGCGCTTCTTAAGATCGGATGCGCTCTGGCGCATAATTTCGGCATATGAATCCTCGAAGATGTTATTACGACGGACTTTAACGTGACACTGTCCGGACATAATGCGCAATGCAGGTTGGGACCGGAAGTAGATCAGCTTGCGCCGGAAGTCACGCTTGTACTGGGGCACACCCTGGTCCAAAGAGGAGGGGAGTCGCGGATCATCCCATGTAGTCGTCTTGGTGTTGTGGTCGACGAAATATACGCGAGCAGTGTTGGTAAGACGCATTTCCCAGCCGCTGGGAAGAGGACCCAATTGGGATACGGGCTGCTGTTGAATGGTGGTGTTGTTTGCGCCACCTGTGGTCTGTCCCTGGCCGTACATGCGGATGTACTGCTGCCGACGAGGATCGACCCATGTTGTCGTGCGCGTGTTGTGGTCCACGAAGTAGGGCCGTCCCTCGGGCGTCACTCGTCGTTCCCAGCCTGGCGGAAGCTCCCCTGTGCCTGCAGTGGTGGCTCCCGTCGCCATCATGGAGATCGCGGCGGCGTTAGACCCGGCGGGGGCTCCGGTTGCGAGAGAGGTTCCTGCGTTAGGCCCGGGTGGTGGTGTGGGTGCCTGCTGGGCATCAGGCAGGTTGGGTGAATTGGCCCCGGTCCGATCTTCTGGAAGCATTCGGCTCTGGTGGGCCCGACGTTCGAGCTGCATGTTTGCTTCGCGCTGCGAACGCTGGGCATGCTCGTTATAGTTGGCCGATGGTCGTGACCAGGTCGTGGTGCGCGTATTATGGTCCACATAATATGTTCGTCCCAAATTGTCTTCGCGCCGTTCGTATCCGGCGGGGAGTCGACCCTGGCTGTCCTCAAAGGAGCTGAGATTGGCGCGAGATGGGGCGCCAGGTCCAGGGGGATTGGTTGGGGCGCCATTCGACGGGGGAGGAGCGCCGGCTGGAGGACCGGTGGTCGGAGTGCGCTGGGGCAATGATGAACTTGAAGCTGCGGCAGGGGTCGTATCGGTATTGCTGGGGCCAGCCTGCGATTGAGCTGTTGGTGCTGCAACCTGGGGCACAAGGCCGCTGGAAGTCGATGATTGAGCCTGTTGACGCTGGAGTCCATTCTGGTTCGGATGCGGGGTGGTGAGGTTTGACGATAGATTGATGATCAATTTTCCGTGAACCACGAGGTTGTCGTTCGATTTTTTCAGATCCCTAGTAAGCATTTCTGTGGGGGGCACATGGCCGTCAGGTTAGCCCACGTTTCTCTGACTCGCGATCGGCGTTCTGCGGACGTACCATCACCACCCATCGACAAGTCAATGACATCGCCGATGCGAACATTGATGACTCCGAGGAACCCCTGATCCTTCTTCTTGAATTTTTTCTGGTCGAAGATTTGAATCGCAAGAATGCTGTCCTCATTGACTCTCCTGTAAAGATCCATAGTTAATAAGGTTCACCCTTTCCCCTGACAGCGGGCAGATACGTACAAATCGAACGGCTCATTCCAATAGGGATTCAGAGTCTTCTTGATCACCGAAGTTGTATGTGTTTGCTCTCCTCCAACAGTAGCGACGGCGAATGGATCGGGGAATCCTAGAAAGAGGTGGTCAGTTCAACCCCGCAGGACTCGATCAACCGATCCGAAGGAGACGACATACGGAAGACATCGCGTTTGTACAAGCCGTCAGCCGCGATAACTATATGTCAGAGATGTTAGTCTTGTACGGATGCGGAACCCCGCAGAGTCCCACGATGATTCGACGGAATGACAGTCTTACTTGTGACCCGGAGATTTGGCTGGCTATAATGCATGTTAGCGATGATCTGAAGATCCAGATTAGAACAGAGCCCGATGCGAGTCCAACTTACGCTGGGAGATTTGACGCCATGATGCTTTACAAGCGCCGATCAATCACGCCCAAAGAACAGCGCGGGCGCGCACATTCACGAGGGGGAGAAGGACCAAACCGAGTTCGCCCAGGGTCAAAGCCTGGAAAGCGTGAATAGGTTGGTGATTTGCAGGTTTGGTGATGGGTGGTAGTAGTGTTAAGAGAGGAGAAGGAAGAGAAAGAAAGGGTTAGGCGTTAGGTGCGCCCGGGGTTTGTATGGCGCAGGTACTCGGACTACGTATTCACTATGTACGAGATACCCGGTCAGTACTTCCTGGGGCTGAGCACGGTAGATTTCTAACGTTGAATTATAATCTCGTTATCATTTTACTACATTAACCAATATTGTATAGCCCTAGAAAGCCATATTCAATTTTTTCCCAGGTTACCTTCTAAGCATACGTAATAGAGTAAATTTAGTTAGCGGGTGTGGGCGGGTAGAGTGGCAATTTGATATTAATAGGATGGTAATAAGAGAATATCACAGCTATGCCAGCTACCCCAGCTATCCTGGTAAGAGTTACGACTTTTTGTTTAGGCAACCAGATTTAGATGATGTTCGAAGTTCTTTATATGCCGCCATTGGTACTATGGTATGTACCCTGTACTCTGTACCCTATATAATACACAACCCTTCTTGTTATACCCCCGTGTACATTAAATACAACTCCCAAAGCCAACAATAGCCAAATCTCATCTCGTATTCTTTTTTTTTGCTAATTCTTTGCCCGGAAATTATTGTACAGCACAGTTCCCACAACTCCATACCCACACATAGAGAAAATGAGGAGAGGATTCAGTTCCGGTCCTGAAATCGGACACCAGACCCGGGATTTCCAGAAGCACGCTCAAACAAAACACTTAGTAGGGCGAGAAACCACGGCCTCGGCCCCGGTAGGGAGCACCACCGCGATATCCACCACCACGAGGGAAGCCGCGGCCACGACCGCGGCCGAAGCCACGACCACGGCCACGGTGCATCCCAGGCAGGTTGGTACGCTTAGGCACGACCTGTTATTCGACATAAGTGAGTGTAAAGAGAATAGGACCAGCAATTATAAACCAACCTTCAAGTTGCGACCGCGAAAGACACTCTCATTCAACACCAGAGCCTGGGCGACTAGGCTAGGTTCCGCAAATTCAACATAGGCATAACTGCAGCGCGTTGTCAGATCACATCCATCTATATTTTCCCGTCCGTCTGTTCAGATCTCACCCTTTGGGCTGGCCAGAGAACTTGTCCAGCAAAATGGTAACCCGGTTGATGGAACCACAGCTCTGGAAATGAGCCTGAATTTCCTCCGGCGAAGCACCGTAGTCGACATTGCCGACGAAAATGCTACGCGCATCAATATCTTCCTTGTTCTCTTGAAGGCTCTCGGTTTGCTGGTCGAGGTCGGCTTGCATCTCGCGCAGCTTGGCGGCCTCGGATTCCATCTCGGCCACTCGTCGCTTCATGGCCTCAATCTCTTCCTGTAGGAATCAATCATGTCAGCGGGGTATGCCTTGTATATGAGAAAAAGTATGCGACGTTGGTATGAAAGAAATGACCCAAAAATCTCGAACAAAGAGTGGAATTGCTTTCAATGCAGCGGAACAACCCTACCTCGTCATCTGCACCATCTTCCTGGTGTGGAATCTGCTCCGCCTTGACCTCCACTGGAATCTCCTGACCTTCAGCAGCCATCTTGTCGGTAAAAAAAGAAAAGTGTTAAGTTGGGGGTATTCGAAGGGTCGGTGAACGCGCCGGTAATACCGATGAGGGGAGCAAGTCAGAGCTCTCCGAGGGTCGGTATAATCTTTACGCCTCAAATTTTGTATATGAAAACGAAGGGATTGAGTTGCTTGAACTTGGGAATGGCCCAGGTGATTTGTATGAGTTAGATCCCTCTGTTCAAGACCTCTAGGCGGCAGAGAATTGAAGTTCTGGGGTTTGGCAATGAGAGGCTTTCTATTTCGGGAATAGCGCCTTTCCGACGATAAATTGGCATACTGCCGGGCGGTATACTTCCAGCCTCACTCGACAGAGTTTACTTCACTAAATGTCAGACTAGGATATAGCCCTAGGCCTGAAATAGGGATCGTGGTTTTTGCTATAGTCTAGTGGTAAAATACGCTGTATATTTTCCACACTAATACAAACATTCGCCTTCCAAAAAGTGGAGAAATTGAGTATCTTTGTATAGCACCGTCTGTACAAAAGTACATCGGCATGATATTTCAATCATCTGAACTCTTCACCGTCTACTAGACAGGTAAATATATGTATACAGGTATGTATGTGCAACTTGAAAAGGATTACGAAGTGGAAAAGTCATAGACCATTGGTGTTTATACAGTCCTGTGTTTGACATGATCTTGTTCCTCTCCATTGGATATTAGTTTAATCCTGGGTAGTTCAAGGGTGCAGAAATTCGGACCATTGAGTTATCATGCCTATGCACTTGTTGTATGTGTTGAAATTTTGATAGATAAGCAGAAACTCCATGGCCTAGGAGAGAGGCGCGAAGACATAAGAGAATCACGAAACGAAATCAGAGCGAGGAATTCAGCCCGTAAGAATAGATGGCAATATCATAGAAGATTTTGAGGAAATGAATCGATTCAAGGTATCATGTATCAAATTGAAAAAGCATGAGATCTGCTACAAGGCAGAGAGAAGGAGAAGAACGTATGATCAGGCGAACACCAAGGCAATTATGTACACGGATGAGGGGAAAGGAGGACAATAGGCATAACTTATAAGGACGGCATCACGAAGCCGGGGGGTGGTTCTTGCGGAAGGAGACCTTCTCAACAGCCACATTTTCTACCCCATTGGCATCGGTCTTCAGCTGATAGACGTATAACACAAGGACATCACCTTGGATCTATTCGGAGTCAGCATGTACACTATCTTTCAAATCCGGCAGGGCAACTCACGTCCATCAGGCAGAAACTCGGTATAGGCTCCTCGTCATCTGGCCAGAAGCCCGAGCTCATAGCACCCGTTGCGCTTCCCGGGTTGATAAAGAACCGGCCCTCCATCTCAAATGCCTCGAAGCGGTGGGTACCACCCCACAGCAGGACGTCGACATCCATCTGGCGGGCTGCAATAAGCAGTGCCTCGGCGTCGGCGGGTGGCACGATGGTGTGGCCATGAGTGAAGCCAATTCGTAGACTGCCATGAGTCACGATCTTAGAGAGAGCGAGGTTGGGAGAATCGACATCGTAGTCGCCCTTGACCATCTGTAGGTCCGGGGCTACCTCGCGGAGGAAATCATAGGTCTCGCGATCAGTCAAGTTGCCCAGACAAAGGGTCTGGCCGATCTTGCCAGGGGTCAGAAGTTTGCGAAACTAGAATCGAGAGTCATTATCAGCATGCTGGAGTAGATTGTGACGCAAAAGACAGACGGACCTTGGCTGGAAGATCCTAGACGACGTGTTAGCGGAGACAGTGAAGCTGAGCTGAGGACAGCTTACAGGAGCTCGGTCAGGGATGAACAGGTCACCAATGACCAAGACCAAACGGGCGGTCATCCTGGATGGTGCGTGTGGGGTCAATGAAGATCAATGGTCCATCCACGGTGATTGGGAATCGGAAATCGGAGCAAAGCCAGAAAGAAACAACGCCTGTTGGCTTCAGCCTGATGGAGCTTCGCGGGGAAGAGCAACTAAGCAATGCCCTAAGCCCTATTTTATGTCCGAATCTGGCTAGCGCTATCTGCTCTATGAAGCCCATCTCGATCTTGGTTTTCTTTCGCATTGGCTCATCAGACCGAACGTCTCGTCCGAATGCTTTTCGGTTTGATGAGTCCAATCATATGCTACACCTCTCTTCGAGGGTTAACTCTTGGTGGAGGTCGCCGGAGGAGAATACTACATTGGGGTTCGACAATCGAATAGAGTAGCAGTTGCCGGGCAGACATCGGCATTTGGATTTGATATTATATAGACATTCAACGAGAGAACGAGTGTAGTATTCGATACTCCAATCTCCAATATATGTGAGTGAACGGTACGGAGTACAGCATATATACTTCAGGATGATATAAAATGTCAAACATCCTGCAGAATACCCCAGATATTGCCCCATATCCCCAAGTACCCTCCATAGAAGAAATCATACGGCGTAAGACTTAGACGGTTGGAAATCTCACTCGGTAGGATCCGCCCGGCCTTCCTTTCTCCGACGTCAAACCCCGAAAGAAAAACAGACACCTTCGGAGACAAGACTCAGTTCATATATAGCCCAAGTCTCACTTCGCACGTCCTCGGTTCTATCGTCCGAGTCAACAAATCATCGAATTCTCCTCGGAATCTCGGCCAATCCACTCGGCGGTGATCCCCGAAATCTCCTTACCCTCGGGAACTCCTCCAATCCCCTTTCACGCGAAGAAAAAGTACCCCGCGGCTCGCCGCAATCGGAAAACTGGCGTCCAGATCGCCTACGGAGCGTTTGAGCCTGATTTCCAGACACCTGGACCAGCGTCTCCCATTGCCTGACCTCAATACTCCCTTCTCGACCGAAAGAAATTCACTATTTCCCGACGACATCGAATATAAACCCATTGACCGCTCCATTCCTCCTGCCCCTCTCTCACCAACTCCCACTATGTCTATCCAAACCCCTCACAACACCCTCCTGATCCCAGGACCCATCGAATTCGACGATGCCGTCCTCCAGTCTATGTCCCACTATGCGTGAGTCACAATATATTATGCTACAATATACAACCAACTAAATCTCCCAGTGAGAGCCACGTCGCCCCCGGCTTCGTCAAGGTCTTCGGCGAGACCCTAACTCTCGTCCGCAAGGTCTTCCAATCCACCAACCCCACCGCGCAGCCCTTCATCATCGCCGGAAGCGGCACGCTGGGCTGGGATCTTGTCTCCGCCAACCTGATCGAGCGCGGGGAGAACGCCCTCGTTCTTAACACCGGATACTTCGGCGACTCCTTCGGCCAGTGCCTCGAGACATATGGTGCTAACGTCACCCACCTTAAGGCACCCATCGGCGATCGCTCTTCGCTCGAGGAAGTGGAGCAAGCTCTGAAGGAGAAGTCGTACAAGGTCATCACCCTCACACACGTCGACACCTCGACCGGCGTCCTTTCCGACGTTAAGGGCGTAGCACAATTGGTGCGCCGCGTCAGCCCAGACACCCTCGTGGTCGTGGACGGCGTGTGCAGTGTCGGCTCGGAGGAGATCGCCTTCGACGAGTGGGATCTCGATGCCGTCCTCACAGCTTCGCAGAAGGCCATCGGCTGCCCACCCGGTCTCAGCATCGTCATGACATCCGGACGCGCCATCCAAGCCGCCCAGTCGCGCAAGACCCCGCCTAGTTCTTACTATGCCTCTATCGCCAACTGGCTCCCTATCATGAAGAACTACGAGAACAACAAGGCCTCTTACTTCGCTACCCCACCCACCCAGCTCGTCCACGCCCTCCACACCACCCTCACCCAGATCACCGTTGATGTCCCCGCCCGCTTCGCTATCCACGCCAAGGTCTCGGATAAGGTCAAGGCTGCTGTTGCCGAGCTTGGTCTGAAGCAGGTCGCTTCCCGCCCTGAATGCCAGGCTCATGGCATGACTGCCATTTACTTGCCTGAGGGTCTGGTTCCGGCTGATGTCCTGCCTGGTCTGCTCAAGCGGGGTGTCATCTTTGCAGCTGGCCTGCACAAGGAGATTGCTACTAAGTACATCCGGTTCGGCCACATGGGTGTCAGTGTCACTGATCCCAAGCGTGGTGACATTGACAATGCCCTGACAGCGCTCAAGGAGGCTCTGGCCGAGGCCAAGCAGGCTAAGGGTCTGTAAGGGCTGTACTCCGGTAGATCGATGTAAATAGGATCACTCAGACTTGTCTAGAGTAAGCCTTGTAGATCAGTTTTGGTAAAACTACTGCAATGAATTATTGATTATTGATAATGTTCGTTATTTCAGTTTCAGAAACTACCTTGCATAGCATCATGACCCTGTGATTTTATGGAAGCTCATATATCGCATAGAAGCATCAATCTTTCTCTTTTACCTACCATAACATTTATAATCCCTACAGCCCTGAATTAACAAGAAGCAAACCTTCTAATCTGCAGCTACCCACCGATCCTCCACATTCTGGAATCCTCCCTATTGGCGCGTCTAACCATACCCAAGGCACTAGCCGAAGAATGCACCAGACTTGTAGGGATAGAAATTGAACAGCCAGTCACAGTTAGGAATGTAATATTGTGCCAGGAATTACTCCTCGCAGTCTTAAATTTTCCCTTGTCAGCTCCTACTTAGTATCAGATAAGCTGGAAATATGCCAAGACCCCCCTGCAACACCCCTAGACAGCAATGCAGAGCAACCCTGTCTTGAATAAAAGCGGTGGATCTTCAATGTTTCGCGTAGCACTATAGTGTGGACGGTTCCCGCATCGCTAACCGAACTAGGGCTATATTTCCACATAGAATCTCCTTGTGGTTTTCGATAGGGTTACGCCTGAGATGAATATGAAGGTGGTAGGAGTGGAATGTGATGTCTTTGATAGAATGTAGCAGTGGACTTCATTTTATTTGCTGTATCCCCTGTACGTCTGCTCACTTATATTATCATCCATAAAGTAGCGAAGCGTTCTAACCCTGATCATATCTTAATATAAAATCTATACAAGATGCATTACTTGAAACCCATCCTCCCATTTATCCTAGCAGCCGCGAGTTTCGCCTCAGCAAACACAACGACAGCCACATTAGCAGACAACGTGGTGAATACTACATGTGTATCGGACAAGTAAGTTGGGTCGATCTACGCATACGCATTCCAAATTGAGCCCAGATACTGACTATCTAACCAAATAGCATTCTGCAGCAATGTGTTCAACCAATGCAATCTACCTTGGCAAACTGCGCACCGGACGATTGGAATTGCCAGTGTACTAGTAGCACAAATATCCTGGAGTAAGTCTCATCTAACCCCTCGACAATTCCTAAAACTTACTCTATACACCACCTTCGCGCATACAAATAACAAATTGACACTAATACCACCTCAGCTGCTATAATAACTGTCCTAACGACACATCGAGAAAGGACGCCGAATCCATGCGCCAACAAAACTGCGCTAATGCTAAAGCACATGCGCCAACATCGACATCCACAGCTGCATCTGCTATAAGCTCTAGTAGAGCTGCGGCTACGAGGAGCACTGATATTGAGGATGGAACGGAAATTTCCGACTCTGAGGCCGAGAATGAGTTCAAGGAACATCCGATAAAGCAGTATAGTGGGTTGGAGGCTAATTCGATCCCTCGTCCAGAACAGGGATCTGCTTCTGTTTTGAGGATGGGTGGTTGCTTGAGTTTTCTAAGTCTTGCACTAGTTATCATTCTTTCGTTCTAGTGTTATCTTTAATATTACTGTGTGTACCATATACTATGAATACCGTCCTAGGCCTATTCTCCCATGCACATAATGTACTTTATTTTTTTCTCTGACATTTTCTTCAACTAAGTAACGCACGAACTCGGACCCAAAGAAAAAAAAACAAACCATTGTAACAAACTGCACAGTAGTAAAAGAAAACAATTGCCCGTCCCATAACGGGCTACGCATCATTTCCGAATGACTGAACAACTTCAGTTCCGTTTCTTGTATCTCCGACGGACTCTCCGGCAATCCAGCACAGGATGGTGACCCAGCCGTCTAAGTTATTTTGGATGCCATCCTTAAAGTCCATGATTCGCGACGAACGGACTTGAAGAGCCTTGGGATTCTGCTTGTCGTGCCAGATCTGAAGGATACGGACTTGAAAATCCGATACTGAAAAGACTGTGATAGGGATGTATCGGTGGTCGTTATATCCATCTTCGAGTCGGCGCTTAGCGATCAAGCCATAGGAAATAGATACCTCACCCGAGTTAAGGCGATCAATAAGGTGAGGCTGTGAATCAACTATGAAGGCGTTGATATGGGGCTGAGACGCTTTCTTCGCGTTTGTCCAGCCTGCGAGCTTCCATTGCCATTGGGGTGCATATACAGAGCCGAGATCGTTGCTATATAGTAAGGATGGTTAGATAAAGGTATTGTATAGTATAATAACTCAGCGACTTACTCTTCATCAAGGATATAAGCCGGCACATTATCACCAAAGAAGTTATCCAGAGAATAATGGAAGGCCTTGACCACCTGGCACGCGTTAAGCCACCGCCGGTATTGATATAATTTCGGGATATCCTTGATATTCAGGCCGTGGATATCGAATTCATCCCAAGGTTGTTCACGGATCACATATTCTCTCATTTTATCATGGGCGAATGGCTTCACAAAGCGAGGGCCATAGTCTAGGGGATCACCAGAAGATAATTCTAGTTCAGTGGTAGTGATATGCAGATTTTTCTCGTTGCTGCGAGAGAGAAGGAGAGCGAGGGCCTTCCGAGTGGCGTTATGGCAGGTTTTAACGTAAATCTGACCTTCATCCCACTGCGTCGTTTGGGGCTCATGCTCTGATGTGATGGGCTTCATACTGTGTCCGCCAGTCGGTCACGATAGCGAGGTAGGCGTTGAATTCTGCTAGATTGTGCTGTCGGAAACAAGTGGAAAGAGGAAGGAGATCCCTGGGCTTGCGACAGCTTTTATGGCTGATGTGACAAGGCTAGAACCTGTTGTTGGTCTTCTTACGCGCCTTGTTGTTGTTGTGTTTGTTGATTGGCGTCGGTTGGCTTGCCAAGCTGGAGTAAAATAAAAGCAACTAAGCCCAATTCGGATTTGATATGGCAGAGCCGCCAAACGCTACTTCTAACTAGGTAGAGTTCCTTCGTCGCTACTAGTAGTATATCGCCGACTCTCCTAAGTACGTAAACGGTCTTAACCTCCTTAAAAGTTTTAACATAACTGTTTTTGTGAAGTACTATTCGAAAGTATAGGTATAAGTGTAGGCATAGCTACGATCCGGGAATATTTCTAGTAGCAGGTAATAATTACTACTATTTAGGAAGAGTAGGGCGTTTCGCTACAAAAAGGCTACACGGTGAAAACGAAATTTCTAGATGTAACCTTTGACAGTGAGTGGAAACATCCATTCATAGAGCAATAAGAATGAAATAATCATAGTCGCTGCTGAACAAAAGAAAACGCGAAAGTAAAAATACAGAAAAGAAAAAAGCAAATTTGACTCCTCCGTGGCATGTCCTTCGGGCTGCAGCATAGCAATAATTTAGAGGTTCTTCATGGCAAGAATTGCGTCACAGACATCAGCTCCAAGCACAGTTCCAGCGTCAGCGTCACGAGTGGAGGTATCGCCAGAGTCGAACGTCTTATCTTTAGGGTTAGGTTGCCCAGCTTCCTCGCGTGTTTTCTTCCGATCAGGGGAATTATTCCACGTGAACAAGGGATTCTGGGAGTTCCGATCCGGAAACACAACGGGCTAGTGTAACCAGTGTCGACCGATTGAGGTACTCGCCGGCTGAGGGCCAAAAACGTGTGGCTTCAACCTTTCTTGCCACAGCTCACTGGCTCCTCGGCTCTTTGCATTTAGGTATGCAATGATAAAGCAGAAGTACAAATACCGTTCGCGAGGACGGTTATCGGAAACGAACATCAATGGCTTATTGTCAATGTCCTATTATATCATTAATATAATACTCAACTCTAGCTTTTGCAATACTGACCTTTAGTCTCATATAAGATCCATCAAAGAAACCGATGGTGTCCTCCTTCTTTGATTCGTCCAAGACAACACACCTCCATTGAGTTGGACTTTTCATCGGGCCGGGCATAGGTACAATCGCGATGGTACCTCGGTCGAAAAGTAGCTCAATATTTTCTGCTAGTGTGATGCCTAATTTGTATGAGTCAGTCATTTTCTTTGCCACAAAGAGAACATTCTTACCATTGCGGCGGTTACCAAGAACTCCATTGCTGACTCCGAATAGGTGGCAAACTTCCTTGGATGTCATAGATTTGGGTACAAGATGAGCAGCTTTTATATTATTTTGGGGAAGTACAGTGCCCAACACATGACACCACCCAAAGCCAGGGCGACAATGCTCATTGTTACCGTAGTACGCGTAGACCTTCTTCTTGAACGCAGATTGATCGAACTTGAACCCTTCTGTTTTGCACGTGCCCCCAGCACACGGGAGATTATAGCGTCGCGGTAAGCATGCTCGAGCAGGCTTTGGTCAACCAGTCCTTCAATCCTCTGACGTTTCGCTGAAACTTGTTCAGCAATGGGCGCTATGCCTTCAGGACATGAATGGTTGATGATGACGAACGGAAGGACTTCAAGAAGGGTTCTGTTTCTTGCTGAAAGGGTGTCATGGGAGATCTTTTCTGTCTTCTTGCTTCGTTGAGGCCGTCTCGGACACATCGCATGTACTCAAGTTCACTTTCCATTGCCGCGAGTTTCATATCAAGAATATCGGATGTTGTCGACTCAACTGACATCTCAGAAAGGCGGGATGCTACACTTACAGACCTTTGCTTGCAAGTCCGTAGCGCTAACTGACGAGAGGGCGCCATAAGAGACGATATTCTTTGGGGGATCATCGGCAGGCTTGTTCATTGACGGTATTATGCAGAAAAGAAAACGAAGGGCTGATCAAACTGGGAAGAAGAGGTAACAGGCTGGTGAGGTGTTGGGAGAAAAGCAATATCCGTGGATAAGCTAAAGAAAGGTGATGCCAAGCTGAAGCAAAAGAGCAACTAAGCCGAATTCGGATTTGACATGGCAGAGCCGCCAAATTACTAAAGCAGTTACTAGAGTAACTAACTAGTTATTTTCTCAAACGGTTGCTTGAGCAGTTTCTCGAGCAGTTTCTCAAGCGGTTTCTCAAGTAGTTGCTAAAGTAATTGACGATAAAGCAGTTGATTACGCAGTTAATAATGATTGCGGAGCGAAGCGTAGCAAGTAACTATAAATCAGAGGGTCTTACGTACGTGTCACGTGACCAAGTTTCTCCTAAGGCTGAATTATGACAAAAGCAGGGGAGTTGATCTAGCCGAGTGGTCGCTGTGAAGCCAATAAGCCAGTAAGAGGGGGGCTTTGCGCAGAATTAGAAGTTAGAATCAGTCGCTTCGCTCTGCAACGAGGCCGTCGAGATCCCTAGTATCTTACAGTCAGAATGACAAAACACGTAAAATACAAACCATAACGTTATCAGCTTGCGATAACAGCTTATACGGTCTCCACGCAAGCTTCAACATCCTTCCAAGGTTCCACCGTCTCCCCAGAACGAATTGCCTCCCCTCAGTAATCTCGCTATGGCGAAGGAAATAATTACAAGGATAGCACATTCCCAGCCTGAGAAAAGCCAAGACCATCACAATGACAGAGAGAATGACAACAAACAACATGAATCATTCCATCCGCGCCATATCACCCTAGAGACATTCCACAACCTGCTATCCCACTACCCGTCAACGGTAGAGCGAGTGCACCTCAACAAGCTGAGGCTGAAGCTACAGTCAAAGGCAGGGAAGGGACCAAAGCGGAAGGTGGGGACGAAGGTCAACATAGCGCCGACCACGAAGGCGGAGCTCGATCCGTCCGAGGAGAAGGAAGAAACGGAGAAATTCCTCCAGCTTGACCGGTGGCGCTATGAAGTTCTGCCGAAGATTATCGCGGAGCGGGCGAATGAGGGTGGTCAGAAAGAAAACGCGCCGGATGGAGCGCACTTGCTCAAGGAGGAGTTAATTGATATCATGGAATGGAAGACGTGAGTAACAATTTGCGGTATTCATACTACAAGGTCTGGTTTTTTCTGACTTATTTCTAGGAAGCATGGTGTTTCCCGTCCCATGCTCATGGGAATGGTGAAAAGCAACCCAGTTGCAACGATCACCAAGTCTACATCTACGGCTTTTGCCGCCCTCCCAGATGCAGACCCTGTGGTTGCGCCGGAAGATGCATTCCCCAAAGCCAGTTTGGACGCTCTTACTGCGCCTATTCGTGGCGTCGGCCCAGCTACTGCATCTTTGATTTTGTCTATCGCCACGGTCTTCGGCGATGCTAAGAAACAAGTCCCATTTTACAGTGACGATGTGTATCTTTGGCTTTGTCTGGTGGATTTTCCAGAAGGTATAGATTGCAAAGAGCAGAAGCCTTCTAAACACAAGAAGCCCAATGGGGAGTTGATTGTCAAGTACAATATGAATGAGTATCGAGATCTGTGGAATGCCTCACAGGAGCTGCGAGCACGGCTGAACAATGGCGCTGGAGAAAGATCCGAGGATAAACCTGTCTCCTTTATCGATATTGAGAGGGCTGCCTATGTGCTCCTCAATATCGCTGTCTCGGATTACTATGCTAGCCAAGAACCCGAGGCTGGTTTAAATATTGTGAAAGATATTGACTCGGTGAATAACCAGCTACCAAAGGAATCAAAGATAGATTCTGGCGAGCTTTGCACGAGGCGTAGTAAGAGGATAAAGCAAGAATCTCCTTGATGACAGCTGTACTATTGAGGATTGTGCCTGTCATGCTG
The DNA here is from genome assembly GCF_028828465.1 of Penicillium psychrosexuale. NCBI lineage: Eukaryota > Fungi > Ascomycota > Eurotiomycetes > Eurotiales > Aspergillaceae > Penicillium > Penicillium psychrosexuale. Next base: position 418,233 of record NW_026643187.1, read on the forward strand.
CTGCCACTTATTCTCATACTCCTAGCTAAAGACAAAGATAAATTTCAGGAGGGATCTTAAGCAAGAGGAAATCTAACACGCATTATCCAAGATAAGGACTGCTAACATAGCCAAAGGGATACGACCGTATCGCACCTTCCGTGCGCTAATCGTATGCAAACTATGGCTGCTACACTTTCTAGGCAATGACATAGCAAAGGAAGCCGCACTCGAGGAGAGGGAATGCATAAATGCTCTCCAAAGATTCCGATATACTCTTCATGATCAACATCATCTTCATGACACACCACCTGAGGCCGATTCCGAAGGGGAGAAGAGCCCGGCAATCACAGAGGGTCTACATAGCTGGTTGACTTGTTTTGTATAGTTATTACACAGGACCTAACTCAACACCGCTATGCTAGTTACAGTATTCGCTACGGAGTATAGTGCATCTATGCCAAACCAGTCGCATTTTTTCTCAGTCTCATTGCTATGTACACAGTCACGGCCGTCACGCCTTGATTAAAAGCAGATATGGGATACAGGAGAGACGCATGCATCACAAGAAATAAAAGTGGGGTAGGGTAAGACAGAAGAAAGTCATCAGATCATGCAATCCATGCATTACGGGTCATCGTCAAGATGACCGGTTTTTCCAGTGAATTGTGTTTCGACATGACGCAGAGGGGTAGGGAGAAATAAGTAATGGTGGATGGTGGATAGATAGTCAGGGGACATGAAGATACGTAATGTCTCCCGTAGGGAGAAGCGAGGAAGAGAGGAGATGAGAGAGGTCGGAATGGTAACGGCACTGTGTGAAAAGTGGCAGTACAGACTGGATCGGGGCGCGTGAGATCATAGCAGGGCATTCTACCCCGGTTTTTTTTCATGTTTTTTCATAGAACAAATAGTGAACCCCGTCATTACCGCTTGGACGGATTAGGCTTGCGCTCGGCAGCACGCTTGGTCTTGGCATTGTCCGCGGAAGAATTGAGATAGCCCACATGCTGATCGTCGCTATCGCTGAACGGCACAATAGATGAGATCTTCTTAGAGCGACTGCGCTTCAAGGGCTGGGACAAAGGCGGCCCGGTTTGCGGCGCAGGACTCGCGAGGGAAGGTCCCGGCTTGGCTTCGGCGGCAGCCGATGGGGCAGCGGCGCGCTCGTCGTCCTCGACATGGATGTGGCGGAACTCCTGGTCCTCCTCATCTGCTTCGGATGACGCAGGACTGTCGGAGTCGGAAGCTGCCTCGTAATCATCCTCATCATCACTGACCAAGCTGGGGGCCTGGTTAGCTTCGATGGCGTTGGGGCTCAGAGTTTGGTGATCCATGTCCGATTCCCGAGACTGCAGTGATTGGGACTTGCCAGCGAGCGAAATGTCCAGGAAGGACTGTGGGCGCGAGGGGGTCGCATGCTCGATGGGCGGGGTGTGCGCGCGGTCGAGTGCCTTTCGGCTCTCTGACTCTCCAGCGGTTTGACCAACAGGAATACGCATCAGCTGGCGACCGGTGCGAGCACCAAGGGAGGGACGGCTGGTTCCCGCCGACACTCCTCGATAGTCATCCGTTTCCGAGTCATCGTCGAAAATACCACCGAGATCTACAGGCTTTCGGGATTCTTCCACCAACTTGTCCATGTTTAGACCAGCACCACGTGATTTCATGAGAGCGGACAGATGAGGAGTTGCAGGAGAAGCCAAAAACTGTGGGTTTGGAGGCTGTTGGATGGGCTCGGAGCGTCGGCGATTGGTCGGTTCAGCAGTTGCAGGAGGAGTGGTAACAGCAGACGTGGTAGCCGTAGCCGGTTTGCGGGGGGTAACAAAGTCCTTAGCGGGTGTACGAAGAGATTTCCAGGGGGTTGTAGCAACGTGGGTAGAGCGGATGAGAGGATGCACGTAGCCCGGAATTGTTGGATTGGCAGTGGGCTCAGCAGAGCCACCGACAACAATCCCGGCGTCGTCCACCTGAACAGATTGACCGCACGCCATGGCAGCAGCGTCGTGGCTGGCGAAGTTGCGGTTATGCGCGATGCGGCAGTGGTTAATGAATCCCTGAGTGCTGGAGAAGTTATCGCGCCGGCAGTCCAGACAGACCAGCTTGACCAGGACACCATCCGACTTGCGCCGGATGAGCATGGGTCCCGACTTCTCCTTGACCACAGGGTAACCAGCCGACAGTGCGGTATGCTTGGTGGCAGTCGAGCCTCGCTGGGGACGGGTCTTGCCGGCCAGCATGCCCATCTCACCGGGATTCCCGCGCGTCGACCGACCCTCAACCAGCGAATTGGCTCGCATCCCAGAGCCGACTTCACCACCGTCAAAGCGAGGGTCGGGAAGCAACCACCGGGCGTAGTGGCGGGCGTAGGGACCTTCGGTTACTCCCCATGGAGCAGGCGACATCGGCGCGGGACCATTTCCAGGTGCCAGCACTGACGCGCCCGTTCCCGAGCTCACATCTGGCGAGACACCGGCAACATGGGATCCGGGATACGGGATTTCGCCACAGCGTCGCAGCTGTTCCAGAGCGACTTGGCACTTGGCGATCTCCTGGTCGATAAGACGAAGTTCGTTGTGCTTGAGTAACACCTCCAAGCTCAGCTGGGCGGTGATGGTTTCCCGAAGTCGGGTCACACTAGGTCTGGCGACGACGGCGTCCTGCGCCGGCGGACGCGCGGATGCGACCGGTGAGTCTGACGATGGAGTTGGAGTAGAAGGGGTTGGAGTGATCGAGTCAGCAATCACGGTCGGAGTTGGGCGCGTAGAAATGGAGTCGGCGCAGACTTTCGTCCTAGCGGGCGCATCGGGCGCATCGGTCGCGTCGGACTCGGAGTCTGAACGTTTGCGTTTGAGCTGGGGCAGCGACAGAGCGTTGATACCACAGTTTGGGAGCATTTTGACATCATCCATCACCTTATTCCCTCCTATATTAGAGGGCCAGGGAAGCAGGCGAAACATGCCATGTGACTGCATAGAGATGGTTTTGGATTAGGTGGCAGATGGTCCATGCGTTCCAAGTTTATTACGGGAAAGGAATGGACGTCGATTGCGCGACCGGATGTTGATTACGGAAGGCAGAAAAAAAAAATCTATTAATAAGAGGGAGGAGAGTACAATAAAGAGAAGGGGGGGAGAATGAGAATGGGAGAAAGAATAAGGGACAGAGGAACAATTGGAAAGGAAAGGGAAAGGGGAAGAAAGGGGGATTGCGAGAGAGACAGAATAAGAGAGAATAATGGGAATGGGAATGGGGGAGAGGTGCCTGAGAGGAGAACGGGGTGGAGTGGATGATGCGATACTTGTTGTTCCCATACAAATTGTATGGTCGGGCCATGTACCATTGGATAATCCCATTGGATCAGTCTCAAATATCTGCGACACGTCATACACTACTTACCTGAATTATTTATTTATTTACGGAGTACAATACGGGGTATACGGAGTATCTATTCTATTATGAATGATTCAAGGCATCCATATTATTCTATTCACCTACTACCTATTCACAGTTATTGTATTCATCCATAACCTATAACCTTTTCACATTCAGACTATGCTGGTACCTAATATAAAGCACTCTGACCGATCCTCTTGCATGCCAAGCCTATAACGGGTCTGGGCCTTGCCCTATTCCTGCCTAAGCTAGCTGTATCTACGATCTGGAAGATCCCTAGCAAATCAGATCCTACATCTATAAATTTGGCCGGGGGCGAACCGGGTATAAACAGGTTCTGACTGCGCCTCAATTGGTGGTGCGAAACACAAAAGTACGACTCATATTCCATAGGTCAGATGTGGCTGAGAAAGCAAATGGAAAGTGGTGGAACATTGTCGAACCGAAGGGAACAAGGGAGAATAGGGGCAATTCTAGGGAACTCTATATACAACCATCGGAGCCATTATTCTACGAGATATATTGCCCCTATTTATAGCGTCATTTGCTTACATCCGGGGTATACTCTAGCCATTTTAAGGCATATCAAGATCGGACTCTTATCAAGATATTCCACGATCATAGTACATAACCCTAACTCGTATCCGTATCTCTTCCTGACTTTTAATCTGCATCCACTCAGACCTTTCGCTCATTTACTGTACGGAGTATACTTTCTGTCACCATCCTGACTATCGTAGAAATGTACTTGGTCAACCTTGCATAATATATATATCGTATTGGTTCCTAACACAGACAACAGTACGATCCCTCTCTCTAACATTTCCGAGGTAACCCGCTACAGAGTACAATATATACTTCATATACTAAGCACATTCGAATCTCCAATATTTCTCATTCATGCACTCCGCATTATGTGGATGCGATCAACTTCAGACCCCGAATTCTAATCCTAGCCTGCAGATCACTTGGACCTACGCACCGGTTTGAAACTCGGCTGTTCGTGTTGTAATCTACCAACATTAATTTCCGTACGGACTACCTAGATACTATTAAGATATGTATACAGATAAGGCATGTGAAAATCGTTGAACGAGGCCGTTACCCCGGTCCCCAGTTTAACGTTGCAATCAAAATAATATCCCCTGCTTTTGTAACAAATCGGTTATCGTCAATTGTCTTCTCCTCGAGTCACTCCAACACACTCCCAACATTAACACCCCTTAGCGCCCTACACATACAACCAACAATAGCCTTACCGATCCCTAACTAGTAACTACGGTATAAACCTAGTTGGCTAGCCCGGATGCTGGTTAGGTTTTGTTCCCGAGCGGGGACTTGCACGGGATAATTGTTACTTTCAGTGTGCTGATGCGAGGGGTGGAAGGGGATGGGAAGTTCTTACGTCTGTTGGTGAGTGAGCGATTGCCCTCGGGAGGCTGGTAATAACTATCAATGTTCTTGCGCTCCGTAGTATTACATTCTGGACGCAAAGTTCTCCAGCGATAACAGGTTTACTGCCAAAGGTTAATCTGAATCATTGTGGAACTTTGCTGAGCGTACCCAGGGATAGACAATTTTCCGTGAGATTGACAGAGTGTGTACATACAGAATGCCACGATATATTCAATTCTAGTTCAATCGTTCATTCTTTTTCGCTTGTTAGACAAGCACAATCCCCAAACGCCAGTGCAATAAAGAAGACAGACGCTCGACTCGAGCATATGGACGCGAAAGGCATTCTGGCCTCATAAGCGTAAAGCAGGCCAACACACGCCAAGTGAATACATAAAACAGATATGGTTGTCGAAATAAACAGTGAACGAACAAGAATGGGCCAACGTGATCAATGGTATAGCATTCAGATGGCGAGACGGAGAAATCAAATCTCCAATCCAACATCGCCATCCCCACAAGAAAAGCAATAGTATCCACTGTCCAGGCTCAACCTAGTTCATCTCCCCATCCTTAATCCGCAAGATGAAGTTAACAACGATAGCGCCGAGCAGGGCAATGGCGAGGATTGTGGGACCGAATCGATCATCGATACCGCTCTGCCCGCGCCGACGGATACTCTGCGCACGCCAGTGGAATGTCACGAGGGCGTAGATCATTGCGCCCATGGCGATGACGGTAAAGAGAGCTGCGGAGATGCGACCGATGCGATCGCCGAAGTTGAGGAGACCGACGGCTAGGCCGCCCAGGATGACGGTGAAGTTCAGCCATGAGAGGAAGGTACGCTCGTTTGCGAAGAAGACTTTGGGCTCGACTCGGGTTGGGAGGGCGATTCGCTTGCCTGATGGGTGTTAGCTGGGTTCGGGTGGAGATTGGAGGGTTGAAAAGTGGTTGTGGTGTGGGTTAGGATGGGGAGTGCAATTGTTCTGCTTCTCTTGAGTGTGGAGGTTATTCTGGTGTGAGTCGGCCTCCACAGCCTAAGAGAAGCAAAGCAATCGCGCGCCAGGAAGAACGGCGGTGACGGGAGTGTGTCTAGGTGGAATTGTCTCTCATGCGGAGCTGCTGAGATGCTGAGATTGGAGGTGTTGTCGGACTTACCCGGAGCGGTTTGGAGGAGAGGTTGGCTAGACATTGTCGGATGTGAAGAGGGGAGGTTGTTGGGAGAGGTCGGAAGAAAAGAATTATCGGAAGAAAAATCCAAACTCAGTCAGGTATAGAGACTGGCGAAGGAAAAAGCAAGTTAAAGAAGCGAGAGGCTTCAAAAGTCAAGATCTCGCCCCCCAATGTTCTGTTCCGTCCTAGGACTAGCGCATACAGCTCTGTTGCACGTGTTCCCACGATTTGATGAGAGGATCAGGTGACTAAGTATACGAAATAGCGTGGGTTTTTAGTTTTGATCTTAGATATTATTACAGAACACCTGTATCACTTACGTTAATTGGTTAGATCTCTATTAACAGAAAGTGCCTGGAATTCGACGCAAATATGCTCTTCATTGATACTTAGGAGGCACGAGTTTCAACCCTCTTTTGTCTCACCCTTATACGGCGAAGGACAATGGTCAATGCAAAAATAGGCACGGCATCAAGCTTTAGACTTCATTTTGATATCATCCGAATATCCTCCGAATTAGTAGAGTTGACAGGTAAAATGTACAACATTCAACCCAACATTGCATTATTGCATCTATACAAGATGCTTGTATCGGGTATCCCATGAAACAAATTTTTTCCCGATATCGCCCCAATTAAAATGGGTCGAGACCTAATTCAAGGTCTAGAATATGTAGGTCCACTTAGTCTAATATAGCTGCTATGCTGGCACTAATTGGGTAAATGTTAGTCTAAATTCTAAGAGATAGAATTATCAAAAGAGATTATCCTCCCGCATAGCTGTTACAAAGCTGTGAGATTATGAGAGATTAGCCGTCTTACCATCCCACCCTGAGTTAGGGTGGGTCTGTCCCACATAACGAGAGTTTCTCACATAACGAGAGATTTCTCTTTTTAGGTATCTTTAATATGGCATACCCATACAAAAGGTACATATACCCCATATCATATTCTCAACCCTTTGGCTAGTTAAAGGAGAAATAAGAGTATAAATCAATAATAAATTTATAGTTAAATTAATTGGCTAATAAAAGAAGTTTCAGATATCTTATATAGAAAAGTAAAGACCATATTTATGAAAGAGATGTATATAGAAACATCAACGTTCTACCACTTGGAGAATACTCAATATTTCATCCTAATATATTAATAGTAAATAAAATAGACCTCCTTTAGACTATATATCCCCTACTATATCTTTTGTAAGTATTCCTAGAAGTGACAAAATCTCTATTTCATGTTTATGTACCTTTTGTATGGGTATACCATATAAAAGATACCTAAAAAGAGAAATCTCTCGTTTTGTGAGAAACTCTCGTTATGTGGGACAGACCCATACCTGGTACAGGTATGGGGGCGGTAAGACGGCTATGAGAAGAGTTCAAAGATAATGCAATTTCCATGTTTGGCACTAAGAAATTTAGCGTGCTATAGTTAGGGTTTGGAGGGAGCCCAATCCTCGAGAATCAAATCCGCCGCCTTCTCCGCAACAGCATACACAGTGCTAAGAATGTTCCCCGAAACATTATTCGGGAACACGGACGCATCTGCAACACGCAGTCCCTCCACGCCCTTCACCCTCAATCTGCTGTCCAACGCATCACCCATAGCAACGGACCCGTTGATGTGGTACTCGCCTAAAACGAGGTCATGCACTGCTTCCCGGGCCGTAGGAACGAGGACTGCACGTGTTTTGATTTTGTGACTTTATCACTCCAGCGCAGGAATGCCGCCAGGAGGGAGACGTCTGCTAGGTGGCCGCCGTATTTGGGGTTGATGATAGGGGGTTTTGTTGGATCTGGAATCATTAGTATATGAGCTGATTGAGTAGAGGGGAATCGTGTTCTGTAACTCACCTGCACTCCCAATATGGATAGTCCCTCTAGACATGGGGTACTGCAGAGAAAACGCCATGGTCAAACCAGACGGTTGATCAGCCGAACGCGGTGTAAGCAGCTTGCTCTGATGATCCATCGCATGCGGATTCATGGAGGCTGGCACGGTAAGAGCCTTCATATTGGCAGAGTGGTCGCTCTCGAGGTGTGCAATAGTCTGTGCAAGTTGTTTCGTGTGGAATGCGCTTGTCGGTTTGATATCGCGAATGCTCTGGATGATCTCTCCCAGCTCCTGCATGGTGCTGACAGAGCTAAGTGGCCCGCCATTGGCTTCGGCATACTGCTTACTAGCAGCTTCCATTGCCTCGGGCACTTGATACAAGGTATCCCGTGTGACTATTCCGGACTGGACGTCCATCACAGAAAACGTGAGGGGGTGGTCTAGGACGTTCGCACCGACCCCTTTGTTAGCGGCCTTGCACTCGACGCCGGCGGCTTTGAGAATCTCTGGGTCACCGATCCCCGATAGCTCAAGGATCTGGGGGCTTTGCAATGTCCCACCGCTGATGATTACTTCACGCCGTGTGGAGACCTGGTACTCGACTCCATCGTGTGAGAAGCTTACGCCGGTGGCTTTGTTGCCGTCTAGTACTACGCGATTGACGAGGGCCGAGCAGAGGACTTTGAGATTTGACCGAGTGGTGTGGATGGCTTCATAGTATCCTCGTGCGGAGCAACTGCGCTTGCCTTTGTTCGGGCCGGTTCGGTCGACTGCGCCGAGGGTGTGGTAGAAGCCGATGTGGTCACCACTCCATGCGTCAGTGGGCTTGCTTGAGATGCCGGTTACATCCTCGCAGGCTTTGATGATGTCGTTCTCCACCGGCAGTATTGAATCGTTGAAGCTGGTGCGAATGGGCCCGCTCGTGCCGTGGAACTCGCCTACAAGTGGCATTGTGGACCGATCGGTGATGGATGGATCGATTGGCTCGAGGGTCTGTTCATTTTGTTGGTTTTTCCACTGGGAAATAACTAGATTGGAAAGTCTAAATGCTGAGATCGTACCTGATGCTTTCGCATATACTGCTGCATATGCTTCGCGGACCATTCATCATCCCCTACCAGCTCCGCCCAGTCGTCATAGTCTTGCGTCGATCCTCGCACGTAGATCATATAATTTGAGACACGCCACGATTGCCTTCCTATACCCCCAGGAAAAGAATTAGCGACTCGAAGCAGAAGTATGCAATGGGAGTACCTACCTGCGGCACCATATACATACACCAATCATACTTGGGATTCTCGAACATCTGCGGGAGTATCAACTATTGGATCTCCAATGCGATACTTGCCCGCCTCAATGACACCGACGGTTACATCCGGATTTTCGCTGAGGCGCGCTGCGAGAGCGAGTCCTGCAGTTCCGCTGCCGCAGATCACATAGTCGAATGTGGTGCTGGTGAACTCCTCGACTGTGCAAGTTGGATTTTCGGCCATTATATGATTGTTGATTCGGATTGGAAGAGTGTAATTGGGGAGACCTACAAGTTAAATAAGCACAGAAGGGATAGTAACCTCAGGTAGGACCAGCTGCGGGGATTAGCGAATACTTACTGATATGCCAATAAAGTTTAAAACATACCGAAAGCGGAAATATAGGGCATCCATCTACTTCACGAAGGTTGTCCCTTGGTCAAGATCACCGCTGTTGACGTTCATGTTCGTTGGCGGCAATTCTCAGTCTCAAAAAGATAGAAATCGTGTATTTATATGAATGTAAATCGCTTCAAAAAATGCTATATGTACAATGTGTTAGTCTCAAGTGACCCGACTGACCCGGCCATGATGTTTGGATGACCCAGTCACCACTCCAATACTCAAAGCTCCATCTTCCGCTGCACCCAAGCAAGAGCTCTCTCCCACCTCGGATCCACACACCTCAGAGCATCAAACAACTCCGAAATCAGAGCTCTACCTGAATCCCGCGCCCACCATCGCTGCCCATCAAGCTCCCTCAACAACACCCCCCAATACATAAGAATCAGCAACGAAAATGGCTGCCGACACCGGAGACTATCAACGAATTCTTTCTCAACAGCCGCAAGCCAAGCGAGAACCGGCGCCGGATCCGCCGAGCGCGCAAACTTGGCATAACAATGCCTCAAATGCGCAATAACTTTCTTATTAATAAGATGCTGCCCTGAGTAAATCCCAATCATAACTTGATCATTCAATTCCGACAGATGTGTCAGCGCAGCTTCTGCATCGGGGTCAAGTTCGGCAGGCGTGTTCTTCCAAAACTCGCCCTGCGAGAATAACTCTAGCTTAATCCACGACTTGGTGACTTGAATGATCTTCTTCACGCCCTGCAGCAGCTCGAACAGTATCACAATGTTTTCTGTGATACTGGCGCACTCGTCTTTCGTGACGGTTAGTCGGGGTGACGCAATGCTGATCGCGATCATGACGATCGAGTGCGCGAATACCGCGTCGCAGTTCTGCGGCGTGATATTATCAATCGCGTTGCGGAATGGAGTCAAACTACGGTTGTAGTACTGCAGTCCTGTCTCGTAGTACAGGAGTGCTAATTCTGGTGGTTCGCATGTTGTTGCGATGTGCATTGAGGCTAGCGCCAAGATCCCGCTCATCAGATATCCATATTTGAACGCGAGTGTTGGGATGGTTATTTGCCAGATTTTTATTTCCGAGTCGCTGATACAGAGGCTTTCGTACGTCTCTGTTGCGAACTTGTGCATTAGTTCTAGGTTGTCGATTCCGAATGAGTTTGTCTGAGCTGGTGCCGGGACTGGTACTGCTGTGGGAACGGCTCGACCAGGCACCGCTGTGGGCGAGCCGTGGCCATCTAGAGGCCGAGGTACGTCGGATGTTGAACTGGGTGGGGTAAGATGGGCTGTAGCGCGACGGGCAGCGGCGACTTTCAAATATGTGCATTTTAACTCGCGGGTTGTGCAATTCGAGCATGGTGGACCCTGCTCGTCACATTTGACCCGCCTGTTTCTGCATTGATCGCACCCGTTGCGGGATTTTGTGTGCGCGCGGAGAGGGGGCATGTTCAAATTTAATTGACATGCTGCGGAGACCAATCATGAAGATGGCTGTGAATAAATGCGAGGAAGAAATTATCCGAGACAGACATGTTTCCCGTATCATGTGACTCGGGTTCTACACCAATTTTGGAAGTTTGTGGCGGGTTGGATATCGCCTTTCATATGATGTGTACGGTATTCTCGGTCATAATGGCCAAAATCGGCAGAGCATTATATTATGGGCATAGTGTATGTCCTTATTGGAATAATCTTGGAATACATCTGAAGGCTCAGATGTCATTGCACAAGATACTATTATTATTAGAACTGAACATAAAATCAACATCCCCGTCCAAATGAGTTAAGAAGAACTTCAAGTGCACCGTACTCAAATCAGACCCACAACAGCAAAAATACCAACAACAACACCAGCAATGCTACTGGACATTTTCTGGGCAGCACCAGTGAAAGTAGGAGAAGCAGAAGCAGAAGCAGAAGCGGTAGCGGAAGAGCTACCCCAGGAGCCACTCATAGACTTCGAAGGAGTAGGCATAGTCTTGCCACCCATACCCATAGCAGCCATACCACTTGGGGTACCCATTGCAGTCTTCTTTCCAACCTATCAATACAAGCAACATCAGCCCTGCGAAAAAGGGACGAGGAATGACCGAACAAAAAAAGTCAAACGCAGAAGGTAATCTAATTTACCTCGACGATAGCAGGACCAGCAAGAATATTGTCATCAGTGGCCTGCTTGTTGCCCTGAGTGAGGACGACATAGCTCTGTCCGGCAACACCCTTGGGAACAGTGACGGTGAACTTTCCATTACCCATGGACTTGAGAGGAGCCCAGACTGGACCGGTGACGGTGATGAAGGCGGCGCTCACGTCACTGGCGCTCGTGTTGAAGCCGCTGCCAGCCATCAGGTGCACTTGCGAGCCTGTCATGACGGCATCCATCGGGCTCATCATGAGCGAGGGGAAGGCCTTCACGGGCAGCGCTCCGTTGCTGGAGGGACACGAGACGATGAAGGGGGAGGCGACGGTGTACACCTCATTGAAGTCGAGGGGGTTGTCGAAGGCCTGGGCGAAGGGGACTTCACCGAGCGCGGCGCGCAGGTATGCGCTGTGTCGGGCTTCGGTGGTGAGGATGCTGCCAGCGGCTGTCAAGTAGGTGTCGCTCATGATGGAGGCTGCGGCTCCGAGGTAGGCGCTGACTCCGACACCTGGGAAGGTTATTAATGGTGATTCTTAGTATGATTGGATATATTCTTACCCTCGAGAACACTGGCAAGGGCCAGGAAGCTGTTGACATCGGTGGATGGGAAGTTGTAGGTGCAGCGGGCAACAGGAGAAGCGCCGGCAGCTAGATAATGTTAGTATATTGGTCTGTAGTTTGCAGTTTGAATGACAGAGACATACCCTTGAGTGCGGAGGTCAAGAAATCAACGTGCTGCTTCTCATCGGAAGCAACCTCCTTCAAGTTGGCATAGAAAGGGTCCTTCATGCCGGCCTTGAGGAAGTCCTTCTGGGTGTAGTTCTTGAGACCCTCCTCGTAGAAAGTGGCCTCGAGATGCTCAAGGGTAAGAGCATAGTTGAGCACGTCGGCTAAAGAAGAAGCACATTAGAGAAGTCATGCATTGGTTGGGAAGTGACATACCGTCGCTAATAGCACGTGTCGAGACAGGGCCGGCGTTGGCAAGACCGATGGCAGCACCGGTGAGGGCAAGATTGGTGAACTTCATTCTGTGGAATAGTAGAGCTTCGATTATATCTTGGATTGGAAGTCTGGGTCTAAATGAAGGATGATAAATCTATTTCTAAGTAGAGGGACATGTCTTTTATAGCTGCCCTGCCGGCAATTTGGGGATCTGATGAATGGACGCCTGCTTTGAGCTCGGGCATTAGAATTGCCTGGCCAAACAGAAACTAGTCATTCTTTTCCTTGTTTTGTGGCTCATATTGTTGACATCCCAGGCGCAAGACTGAGATCGGCGGTAGAGGTTTCAGATCGAGACAGAAAGGGTTAACGGAAGACTCGGATGGGATGTCAACAATAACTCCGACAGAAACTAGAGGAGGATCCAGGCTCCACGCGATATCATCTGCAGGAACCACTATGGATCAAGCCGGGGCAGCTAGGGAAGTTTTCCCAAGTCGATCATGCTCAAAGCGGAATATAATGCCATAGCTTTGCATGGTTGATAACTTTATTGAGTTCTGGGGCTTTTAGCTGCATGGCCGGGGGTCAGGACCGAGAGCGAAAGCGGGACCGAGACCGAGATTAAGGCGGGAGCGAGACCGAAATCGGGGCTCAACTTAGAACTATGTGTAGTCCTAACAGGTCTTATTCCACATATCCCTTTTTCTTTTGAAGTTGAACAAGAATAGGTGGCCGCTCATGCGACCTTTGTCATTGGCGACATAATACTCTATTCAGCCTGAGATTATATAAACTTGGACTTGTAATGTTTTATACCATTGTGTGACTATCTTTTCTCGCACAGTCAACTACCTATATAATCATTGAATTTCATATGATAACACCACACACAAAGCTTTTATAGAGAACCAATAACATTCCCGTTCGTGATGCCGTGCCAATAGCGTTTACCTTATACACCGTATACAAAATACACGAGAGGAGCATTGTACTGGAATCAATGAACGTATTGCTTATAATTGTTAAGCTTATATATAGTTGTGCATATATTTGCACGCAAGTCTGGAGACTACGGGATAGGCATCAATCGCCGTCTGCGAGCAATTACTTCATTCAATTCACCCCTCCCCAATCATATACCGGAGTCATCCTCTTCGAATGTCCCCGGCCCAGGCCAAAAGGCGTTCCACTTGTCGCACGTTTCACGGATATACGACGCGTTTTGGTGCGTAGCGGACATTTGCCCTGGCTGCTCAACAAATTGGATGCCGAGGGACTCGCTCGAGTGCCACATGATGTGGCAGTGGGCAAGCCATGTGCCGGGGTTGTCCGTCTTGAAAGCCATGACCATATAGCCACTCTCGGGCCAGGTAGCCGTGTCGCGGCGCGGAGGGTTCTTCAGGTTGAGGGGCGACTTTGAGGTGAAGTTTCCCGGGCCGGTGCCGAGGATATAGTAGTCGTGACCGTGAAGATGCATGGGGTGCGACCTGTTGCGGCCCGAGTGATCGTTCCAGACGAAGTAGACCCACTTGTTGTTGGAAAAATTCTCGAGAACCATGTACTGGTCAGGGAATTTGTTAGTATCGTCGAGAAGGAGTAGGTTCGTCGGTGCGGACCAATTGACCCAGAGGTAGTTTTCGTTGAGCGTGAACAGGAACTCCTTGGGCGCGGGAGGGGTGACGAAGCTGAGGTTGAGCTGCTGGATTTGGTCGGGCTTGCCGACGTCGAGGGGGACGTGGGGAACGAGACTCTCCATGGGTTCATCACGGCAGTTGTCGGGGTACGTGTTAACAGTGGTCTTTGTCTTGGGGTCTTTCTTTGAGGAGGAGTCGTAGCGAATGATGCCGAGGGTGTTGTTGGCCTGCTGGTTTGCACAGCACTTCTCCTGCCAGTTCCCGCTGTGGAGATTTAGCTACAGGGATTTGCAGATGAAAAGGGACCACTCACCGGAGCCAATAGTTGTTGACATCTGCGTTTGCCTCGACAATGATGTCGTACCGTTGACCCATGCTAATTGCGACCTGAAAATAGTGAGTACGGAACACCGAGTGGACAGGATAATGTACCTACATTGTCAGTATTATAGGGAACTATGGGTACAAAGTCCATGGCAATGACAGTGAGGGTGTGGTTATCAATGGAGAAACGCATGTTGGAGTAAACACCGGTGTTGATGAGGCGCATACGGTACCTCTTCCCCTGCTCAAAGTGCCACTCAGCACGGCTTGTACCACCCACGCATCGAGGATTCTTGGTATCACAGGGATATATATTCTTGCCGTTGATGAGGGAACTATCCAGCGAGGGAGGCAGCTGAGGAGTTGGTGGTTTGAAGACACGGTCGTACCACCACAAGGCGAAGAAGGACTCGTGCGCCCAGTCTTGCAAGATGACAGTTCCTAGATCTTCGTCATAGTCGGCTGTGGCAGGTCCATGAATAATTATGGGACCTTGAAGTCCAACGGAGTACTGCATTGTAAAGTGGGAATGATACCAGGTCTAGATATTGTGAGTAGCGCATCTGCATAGATTGAATTGAACTTACTGTTCCGTAGTGTTCGGCATAAAATCTGTAAGTATAGGTCTCCCCGGGTGGCTACATAACGTTAGACAGGACTTGTATTTTAGTGATGGACATACTATGGGGCACTGGGTGACACCAGGGACACCATCCGCCTCATTGTTGTTCAGCTGCCGGAAGCCATGCCAGTGGATAGATGTGCCATTCGCCTGCAGCTTATTTGTGACGTGGATAAGAACTGTGAAGTTGTGAGTGAACGGTCTGGCTTTGAAGGGTGAATGAGCAGTTTACGTTCGTCACCCCAATCAGCCTCGATCAGAGGTCCTGGAATGGTGCCGTTGAAAGTGAGAGCTCCAATTATGTAGCCCTGATGGAATTGGTCAGTACCGACGGATGCTAAAAGAGAGATATAGACACACATCTGGAGAGATGGTTCCGTTGACGACATCAAGCCAGTACTCCCTAGTCACTCCAGTACGAGGAGAGTCCTCATAGTAGTTTGTGTCGATGGAGTAGTTACCCCAGCAGCCTCGGGAGTGAAGGCCATTCTGGCATCCTTTGGGCAGATTCGCAGGGCTTGCGTTGGGAGTGGTGAAGTTTGCAAGGGGATAAGGCAGGTAATCGGTGGCATTTTTTAAGATCCCGCCAGAACCTGGAGTATATGTACCGCTTGGAACATAGGCCGAAGCCAACGCAAGCAAGCCTACAAACACGTATACAAACTTGAACGTCATGATTATGAGAAGCACTGTTCTTGAAGGGATACTTGACACTCAATCTATACTAATGGTCCTCCAGAGAGCTCTTTAACTATGCCTACTATAGTTACTTGAAACCTGCGTTGTGATGATATTGTTCCGGGGAGGACTCTAACCATAAGGGGAAAATCTAGGACTTAATAAGGGCCTTGGAAGGGGTTTCCGGAGCACGTGTCATCCTTATGGGGGTTTGTGGTTCCCCAGTCCTCCTTACGGTTGTTCCGGAGGCAGTAATACGAGGGCTCAACTTCGGCCGTGCAGGACTTCCGGTCGTCAGCCAACGGCCAATCGCGACTATGAAATGGTTGGCTATTTCTGCCTATTGCTCACTAAGTTATAACTAGCATTAAATACCGGTCGCATTTAATCGATTTGATACTATCAACCATCTGGCATTAAAATGCCCTTTCCAGAATTAAATCATCTCTACTCCGTATTATTAGTGGTGGTATGGAGTAGAATTAATTCAAATAAGAGCAAAACTTGCACCTTTACGTAACTATGTTCAGGATAACTAAGTAGGATTTAACCCCTTATCAATGAAGCAGTTGACGACGAAGTAGTTGATATGACAAAAGTGACTTAATCATGTTAGTAATTTACATATAAATTGCAGGTACCTACTGTCCTACTACTATTGTATGGGGGGTATACAAATGAGGAGGCGGTAAGGAGTATCGAGACAGGTACTTAACCAAATTAAGAAGGCGGTACTGAGGTTTTCGGCAGGTGTCGCCCTACGGAGTAGTTACCATACCTAAACTAGCAAAAATAATGGAATACTAATTTTCTGCCAGCAGAAATAGCTAATCATTTCAAAGTCGCGATTGGCCGTTACATAGTCTAATGTGAGAATGTGAGTATTCTGTCTACACTTCTAGTCATACCAATAGAATTTGATCCGTTAATGATCAAAACAATATGCATAGAGTCTAGTCTCCTCATCTCAAACGCAAATAGCTATTGTGTCAAACTCAGTTTCAGCCTACACGTTCATCATATCAAAGGCCCGGTCGGCTTCAGCATACGCATCGTAGCCGTACAGCCAGGGCTGAAAAGTCGGGCATGTCCTATAGGCCGCGGACGATGATCAGTATTACATATTCCAATAATCATGAGTGCAGCGCAGGGGCGTCATACCAGCGGCTACTGAAGGCAGGCGTGGGCTCGCTGGCCATGGCTGCGGCGAAAATGGCGTCGCGCTGTTGCTGCGCCTCCCCATCGGGCATATGAAAGGCTTCGCGCTTTGGGGGCGTGAGCTCCGTGTCAGCATATGAAGGCGCGGTTGGAGACAAACGCTAATAAAGGAGCATACCTGCTTGAATGTCTCGAGCGCAATGGTGCGGCCTCTCTCCTTACGCAGGTCTTCGTATATCCTAATGGCGCGGGGAACGTCGCCGGAGTGTTTGACATGGCCAAGGAGGCATCCGAGTACGGCACCGTCCTCGAGGGAGGAGTTGGCGCCTTGGGCGAGGTAAGGAAGCATTGGGTGGCATGCGTCGCCGCTGGTGAGGTGTCAGAGAGGCCGTTGACTGATATTCAGAAGCGGACACATGATGACTTACGCCATCACAAAGTTCCCTTGATCGTTTCCCCAATGGTCGAGCGTGGGACCTGCCGATTCATCAGAGGCAAGTTTGTGGCGTTTGGGATGTAGCTTACAGTGCAACAATCTCCACTTATCCACGCTTTGTACACAATTAAGAAACTTGATCAAACTTTTTGGTTAGCTCATCGTTTGTGGAAAAGTGAAGTAGGAATTTTACATTGGATCCCACCCTGCAAACAAATTCTTCATCTCATCGAGGTCGCCCTCCGCTCTGCTAGAGTCTTTCTCAAGATCATCAGGCGAGAGCAGGACTAGATTGAATTGCTTCCCGCCCTTCACAGAGTAGCCTACAGCGTGAGAGTAGGGACCGATCCAGAAATTAACGGTAGGTTTTGACACCCACTGCACAAGCTCCGGGTCTTTCAAGTCCTCGAGGTTCAATATGATGCGCCAGGCGAGATCGCCGGTCGGGCTCGGAAGAATTGGCTTCTGCATGAAGAGGTTCCTGCTACGTGACCACAAGCCATCTGCGGCCAGAAGGATGTCGCCGCAGACTAATTCGCCCCCCTTCAGTGTGACTGTTGCCGTGGAGAAGTCGATATCGACCACCTCAGAGTCGAGTCGGATCTCAACACCAAGCTCGATTGCGCGGCCGACGAGAGCCGTCTGTAAGTCTGCCCGGTGGAGATCCCAGAAAGGCGCGTCGTAATCATTCTGAATTTTCTCCTGAAATCTCTGCTCTTGCGCGAGCACGAGGCTGCCGTCGTACCGGCGCACAGTCAGGGACGATGGTGCGGCGGCCCGTCTTTGTAGCTCATCGAAGAGACCCCACCGCTTCAGAAGGCGCGTGGCGTTCGGTGTGACCTGAAGGCCGGCACCTACCTCCTGGAGTTGCGGGACCTTCTCTAGCACAGTGACGCAGTGGCCTTCGAGACTTGTAGCTATTGATGCGGCAAGGCCGGCGAGACCGGCGCCTATGATCACAAGATGGAGCTGGTATGGCTCGTCCTCATTGTTGATTTTACTGAGCATGGCTGCTTATGGGTAAACTATAATCCTGATAATTGAATGGAATGGTGAAAGAAGAAACGAGAGGGCAGAGCGGAGGCAATAGCTATCAATGATCGAGGCAGTCGACAGAGGGCACACCTAGACCAGGGCTTCCCCACGCAACGGACCGAGCTTGCCGGGATAGCAGTACTCATATTGACAGGCTGGAGTTTTTCCTCTCAAACGACGCCTGAGCTGTGCAGAAGTCTCCTTTTGGTAACCCGGGTGCCATCACGCTTCTGTCCGACTCCTAGGCTTGAAAAAGGAAGGGAAGTGAGGCGGTTTCCGTTTTACAATACGAGACTATATATGTATTTCAATAATGTATCTTAAAGGTATTAGAATACTATCTCAATGGTATATGTACGAAGGTATATAGCGGCCAACAGCCGGATGCCTGATTTTACTGGTTTTATAGCCTAATTGGGACTAGCTCTTACCAGTTTTAGACCGCCTTTGACACCGCCATCTTTTGTAAGTGACGGAAAAACGGTGGTAAGGCGATTGTATATGTGGCAGAAAAATCTCAATAAATTCTCTAACTCTCTAAAAATGACAATAGTCCTAAAACATGACAATCTTGTGGACAACTTAGTAATCAAAACAAACAAAACAAAATGAAAGGATGTTTTTCGGGCGAAAAACTGCGGGACTGGTTTTTCGGGCGAAAAACCATCCTGGTCAGTCACGTGACCCAACTGTATCAGGAATGAAAAATAACAGTATTCATCCTAGATTCTGACAGTAAGTACTCCGTACGCATTGAAAAGATGAAGCTGTTACCATGGGCACTTGGCCATACCGGAGCTAGAGGATACGGAGAGTTCGAAGTTCATACGGTCGGTAGAAATGGGGACTTTGTATTGAAATCTAGGCTTAGCTTTCTAAACGTTTTAGGCCTTGGTGTCAGTGGTATCAGTGGCGCTATCAGCTTTTCTCCGGGAAAGTACAGGACTATGGCGGGGATAAATGGCTTCATGTTTCAACTTTCAGGCCGTTCTCAAAAACTTTGGTACTCTGCTTACTAGTTAGTAGATCTGTCATAGTAATTCAGGTATTTTAATTTCCTGCCAGTCTACAGTGACTGTTCATAAGTTTTAACACCCCTAAAGCCCCACCCAAATACCGCCTTCCTATACAGTCTACACCGCCGTACAAAATGCGCAGCAAGCATGGGAAATGATTGATCCAGAGTACCTAAAGCATCTCTGAGACAATGCTTCACCGAATACAGGCTATTATTGACAGTCAGGGATGGTATACGCCATATTAGTAGATACTAGTTTCAATTTATGGAGTTTTAGACTGGCAGAATATTACATAATCTAGGGGTGTGGGGCTAGGGGGTGTTAAAACTTATGAACAGTCACTGTAAAACTAGTAAGAGCTAGTCCCAATTAGGCTATAAGACCAGTCCACTATACACCTTCGTAGTATATGTATCATATCATGTTGGTATACCGCACAACACTCCGACTAGCAATACAAGGTAGAACTATTGAATTAGGGAATAGCAAATCCGCTGCAGTTTTGCGCAGCCAATTTACCAAAAGTCCAGCGCCGCCCTTCTTCTCTTACTCCTTGGAGGAACAGAGTCTTCCCCAGGTGCGTTTGTTCTCTTTCCCGCCCTTCCGGATTAGCACGATCACCTTGGTCTAACCCGATTGGGTAATATTATATATCTTTCCTTTCGCGGTTGACAATTGCTCCAAATAGACCCTAGCATGACCTTGTGCTCGGATGACACCACGATCGATGATAAAGCGTTCGTGACCATGCTTGTATATATTGCAGTCCAGGTCTTGTTCAAGCCCTCTTCTGTCAAAAAGAAAAGGCTCAGTACAACGTTTGAACTATGTCACTTTTTACACCCGTCTTTGCCGGCCTTGGCTCCGATATCCTCTTCTCAAAGCCCAGCCTCGACGCATCGGCGCGCGATGCGTTGCTAGCCGAGTCTCAGCTCCTTTTGCAGGCTTGCCATGCTATCTTCCACGCTGAAGTCTTCTACGCAATGCGCTCCGGCATTCTCTCACATGAGATTCACCTTGAGGACTTTGACACCCCTGCCAAACTGCTATCCCCCAAAGAACACTACTATGGAAATGTGGTAATTCAACACGTCGCCCTATACCTATCTCAGATCCTAAGATGCCTCGGTCAACTACCACAGCATGGCGAATTGCTTGAGGTTGCTGGCTTTTGCGCTGGCCTCCTCCCCGCTGCCGTCGTTTCTACGTCTCGCAATCCAATTGAGTTTCTGTCTCGAGCTCAGGACCTCTTCTATGTCTCTGTCTGGCTCGGGATCCGCAGCGAAAGTTATCGAAGGTCTTACCTGGCCCTTAACGACTGTGAGCCAACCCTTCCTTGGAGCGTTGTTGTCGATGGGATCGATGCCAAAGGTGCCCAAGAAATAATCGCCGCCTCGACACCGCAGGTAACCGCCATGTCCATTCATCCGGTTCGTTACTGGCTTGTGCTGACCATTTACAAGATCGTCGACCAAACTGTTTTTGTGACTGCTTTCAACTCGCTCAATTGCGTGACCTTAAGTGGGACTGGCGAACAACTGCAGAAATTCCTTTCCGACGAACTCCCTTCCAAGTGCCGCACACGAACAACCAACGTCCGAGCGCTTTACCATGTCCACAATAGGCTTACTGCTCTCAAGGAAAACATATACGAAGATCTGAAACAGCGATGCTCGTCGATGTTGACGTCTGTAGGTTTTGTTGCCCCATTGCTCTCCACAATCGATGGACAGCCAATGAACTACATCGAGTCAGAGCCTCTAGGTAAGCGCCATTCTCGGAACGTACATACTCTTTCTAAGAGCTGCATCCTGAATGAACATTCCTGTGCACCATATGTCGCTCCTGTCTTGTGGCCGTTCCGAAACTAACTTATACTCAGGTACTATCATCAACGCCATCTTGGATATGATAATGCTTCATCCTGTAGACTGGGTCTCGGTTCAAACCTCAATCTTCGCCGGTGTACAAAAGGCTTCTGCCTCCTCTGAATTCGGGACGTCCATTGAGATTTTGAACATGGGACCCGGTTACGGCATGTCAACATCGGCTTTCCAATTACCAAGCAACGTAAAAATACGGGATGTGACTTCGCTCCCTAGGGCTCTCAAATCATACGGCGAAGCTTCTAGACTGGAGCCAGACGATATTGCCATTGTGGGCATGGCAGTCGACCTCCCGGACGCGTCCGATGTAGACTCATTATGGGCAAATTTGGTTGGCGGCGTGAATTCATGCTCAGAGGTCTGTCTAAATCTCGGCTCGATTGTACAGTCACTTACCTATTCGCTGAGCTCATAGATACCGGAGTCAAGATTCCACATCAACGACTTTTACCACGCAAAGGAGTTGAAGGACGGTAACGCTAATCGTACCCTAAACACTAGATACGGTAACTTCCTTCACAACCCCTTTCAATTCGATAATGGCCTCTTTGACATATCCCCACGTGAAGCTCGCTCAATGGATTTGCAGCAGCGTATCATGCTACAGACGGCGTTCAGGGCACTTGAAAATTCAGGCTACGTGCCGGACTCGACACCTTCGAACGATCGTGATACGTTCGGTTGTTGGATTGGCAATGCCACGCTGGATTACCCCGCTAATATGAAGAACGACATTGATGTTTACTACAGCCCAGGTATGCTTACACGAAATTGCTCTGTATGAACAAACCGTTGTTCTAACGTGAGAAGGCACACTGCGGACCTTTCAGAGCGCACGCATCTCGTATGTCTTTGGGTGGAGTGGACCGTCCATAACATTGGACACGGCTTGCTCGTCTTCTATAGTCGCTTTGCACCAAGCTGCCAGATCGATCATTGCCGGAGACTGCCGCGCCGCGCTCGTTGGCGCCGTTAACATAATCACAAGTCCCGATGTAGGTTCCTTCTTTCGTGGTATTTGGTCCCGCTAACGCTTCTAAGATGTACCTTGGCCTTGATCGTGCACACTTTTTGAGCCCATCGGGTCAATGCAAAGCGTTCGATGCATCTGCCGACGGGTATTGTCGTGCTGAAGGGTGTGGCGCCTTCGTCATCAAGAGGGTCAGCGATGCGATATCAGACGGGGATCGAATCCACGCAATCATCAAAGCTGTGGAAATCAACCAGAGTGGTAACACGCATTCCATTACGCATCCTCACGTCCCTACACAGGAAGAGCTGTTCAAACACGTTTTCCGGAAAACGAGAATTGACCCTCACATGGTAATGTCATCTGGCTTTTAAATACGTGTATTTACTAATATAGCATTAGATCACTGCGATAGAGTTACATGGCACTGGGTAAGTCTCCACTGTCAAATAGAGATGGAACGTCGATGTTAACTTTCGACAGTACCCAGGCTGGAGACCCAGTGGAGCTGGAGAGTGTGCGGCGCGTTCTCTGTCAGGAAAGATCACCGGATAACCTCCTTCACTTGACATCCATCAAAGCCAATATTGGCCACTGCGAGGCTGCTTCTGGCGCTGCCGGACTGGCGAAACTGGTCCTTATGATGAAGCACAACCACATCCCCCCTCAAATTTCCCTCAAGGTGCTGAACCCACGCATCCGAAATCTTGGAGATGATGGCGCTGTCATTAATAGAGAGGGAGTACCATGGCCACAAGTCGATGGCCAGCCACGTATGGCGATGCTAAACAACTTTGGTGCCGGAGGATCCAACGGAGCGGTCCTCTTGCAGGAGTACATCCCAGCCAAGCAACCAGTGGAGTTAGGAAGTGATAGCCCGCTCAGCTACGTCTTTGGATGCTCTACTAAGAGCATAGCTTCTCTAACAAAGCTTCGTGATGGATTTATTTCATATATTATGAACAAGGGCAGGTTTGACTCGCTCCGAGACATTTGTGCAACAAGCACAAGCCGGCGCCAGATATATGATATGCGCATTGCGGTGGTCGCAACCTCCCATGATGACTTGGTAGAAAAGCTCCAAACAGCGATACCTCACAACATATCCGAGTCAGCGGTCAAGGAGCCGAAAGCCGTCTTTGCGTTTTCTGGCCAGGGGTCACAGGTATGCCTGGAACCTTCCCGCCACACCGGTTTGCATGACTAACACCTTAAAGTACATGGGCATGGGTGCTGAGCTCATGGGAATTTACCCAAGTTTCGCAAAAACAGTCCGGGAATGTGATGCCTATCTTAAAGAACGCAACTACCCTGGGTGTGTCCATATCATCAGCGCTGCCGACACTGGAAGCGAGCACCTCACGGAGAGTGAGAAGCTACAAGCGTTCCAATCAGCGATTTTTGTCTTAGAAGTTGCCCTTGCGGAACTAGTTATGTCGTGGAACATTGTTCCTAGTGCCGTCGTAGGACACAGGTGAGTTTGCTTTTTTGTGTGTGTAGAAATGCCCATTGACCATCAATTATAGTCTCGGAGAGTATGCCGCCCTAGTTATTGCTGGAGTTCTTGACACTTTCAGCGGGCTCGGTTTGGTCGCTCATCGTGCGAAGTTAATGATGGAGCAATGTCAGCTTCAAACTACCTCCATGCTCGCTGTCAATGCTAGCGCCGGCACTGTGGAATATTTGCTCCAAAGCTCGGAGGCCTTCTCTGGCCTCTCAATCTCATGCGACAATGGCGCAAATGATTGCGTTGTCGGTGGCCTGACCCAGCAGCTTCAAATCCTCAAGGAGTATATTCGTGAAAACCTCAAGGCTAAAAGCAAGCTGCTTGATGTGCCCATGGCCTACCACTCCAAGGCAATGGACCCTATTCTCTCCGAGCTTACCGAATTTGCCTCCACTATTGATCTAGGCCGACCAAATATTCCGGTGGTCTCGAACGTTCTCGGACGTACCGTTCAAGCCGGCGAAATTGTCTTCACGAAAGAGTACTTCGCCTTGCACTGTCGACAGACAGTGAACTTTCACAAAGGACTTCAACAATTCTTCACTACCAACACCGGATCAACGGCTAAGAGATGGATTGAGATTGGCCCACACCCATCATTGCTGCCTATGCTGGGTACGTGTCTCGACAAAACATCGGTCGACCTTTTCCCTACTCTGCGGCAAGGCAATTCACCTTCGAATACCATGGCACAACTTTTGTCTAATTTATATACAACTTCTACCGGCATCGATTGGCGCAAACCCTTCAGTGGTATGTCAAAGCCGCTTCTAGTTGACCTCCCTGGCATTCCATTCTCCAAACAAGAGTTCGGCATCCACTATCCATCCGAAGCGGCAGCGAAAAAAATTGACGCCGAGGCTGTCCGACCCGTCATTAGAAGCGACAGTTTCATCGCCCAGACGGTAAGCCAACCGACGTTGGATGACAGGTCTGCGATTTATGATACGCCGTTGTATCTCTTGAAAGATTTTATCACTGGCCACTTGGTTGCAGAGCACGCCCTTTGTCCAGCTTCGGTATATCATCAGATTGCACTGTCGGCAGTGAGAGACCTCGAGCCTGAATCCGCGGTAGCTCACATCTGGAGTTTGTCTAAGGTGACCTACGTTGCACCATTGTTGCATCATGAGGAGCCCGCCACAACGGTAAGTTCTGCTTCTCTTCAATCTGCGTGATCCTCCAAGTCATTTATCGCTAACGCTTGTTCAGGTGAGAGCCATCTTGAAGCCACTTGACGACTCTCGCGGATTCTATGAGTTTGATATCCTTTCTTACGACAACAAATTTGGGCCAAATCTAGGCACATCGCACTGCAAGGGAATCTTGAAGCGCAGGTCAAGTCCGGCGCTGCAGAAAAAGTACGCCCGTCTTGTGCCTATGCTGGTTCGGAAGACGGAGCACATGGTTTCAAACACGACACGAGGCTTACAGGAGATGCTTATGAAGAGAGCCATGTACGAACTAGTCTTCACCCGTGTGGTAACCTATTCTGAGCCATACCAGCGAGTGAAGTCAATTCGGATCGATGGAGCAAGTGGAGATACCCACGCCATCTGCCAGTATCCCGATTACCGAATTGGTACGTCTGGTCTGCCTGCTGCGAACGCCATTTTCATGGACGTCTTGTTGCATGTTGCAGGCTTCGCTGCCAACATCAGGGTCGGCACCCATATTCTGTGCATGTGTAAGGAGGTGGCATCTGCCACTGTCCTTCGAAGTTCTCTTGCTCCCGGAGACATATTCGAGGTCCATTGTAAGTAGTGCGGCTCACTATTTGTTTAGAGCGTAATCTAACATTCTAGGCACTCTCAACAACCTTGCCAGCCAAGGTTTGACGATTGCAGATGCCTATGCCATTGACTCCCAAGGAGTTTTAGCAGTGTTCAAAGGCATGGCATTCCAGCAGATTGAGCTCTCGAAGATTGGCAGGGCTCTCGCCATCACCGCAAAAAAGCTTTCAGGCGGCTCGGCCCGTAAGGCTGAAGTCGCTGCCAGCGTGCCACTCTATGCTCTCTCGGATCAGGGCCCAATCAAGATTGCAATGCCTGCTGCGTCTGGTCCGACAGTAAGGGCAATGATTGCCACGACTTGTGGAGTTCAACTATCGATAATTTCCGAAGCTACAAGCCTCGAGAGTCTTGGATACGATTCCCTCATGATGATCGAGCTGCAGTCTGAGATTGCGACCCAATTCCCCCAAGTCAGTACCTCAGAATTGGAGGACTGCCGGAAGGTCGGAGACATTGAGCGAGTCTGCGCTGTTCAAGTCCCTCTGTCTCCTCCAATCACTCCGCCCCCGGGACTGCCGACTGGCTCAACGTCTAGCGTCCCCAACACACCCCCTAGTATGATGATTAGGCCAGTCAACAAGAGCGATGTTTCTACAATCATCGCAGACACTTGTGGGACTAGTCCAGACAACATTTCGTCAAGCTCGGATCTCCATCATCTCGGCATCGACTCTCTCATGATCCTGGAACTTGAAGCTCGCCTCGAGGAATTTTGCAAGGATAGGAAGACCGCCTCTGCTGCAAACCTCTCAAATTGTCGCACAGTTGGCGACGTTGAAAGATTGGTATGTGCTCTGCCAGAGGCCTCCTAGATGTAAGCTGAGTCCATCGAGCAAGGTTCGTGCTTGGCTAACCCATGTTCAATTATAGCATGGCGTGCATAATCAAGTCCAAGGGGTAATGAAGTCTTCCTCGCAGAGCCACTCGCGCAAAGACTCTGAAATAAACGAAGCTCTTCCTTTCCCGCGTCTGATTGACCTAGAGCTAGATGCCGCCATGGTGCAGAAGGTGACACGTGCGCTCAAGCTTTCTGAACAGCCTGAAGTCATCAAGAGCGGCCCGTCTGTCAGCCCCCACTCTCTCCCACTGTTTCTGATTCACGATGGTAGTGGTGTGTGTATGCAGTACCACCGTTTGCAATTCCTCGACCGCCAAACATATGCCCTGCACGATCCCAAGTTCATCGACACCGCAGATGGTTGGTTCAGCCTCCGCCAGATGGCTGAAAGCTACGCGCACACAATCCGTCACACTACTAAAGGCCCTTGCCTTGTCGGCGGTTGGTCTTTTGGTGGCGTCGTCGCGTTCGAGGCGGCAAGGATCCTGATGGCGACGAACCACGCCGTGAAAGGCGTGGTCCTCATCGACTCGCCACCACCATTGGATCATCAGCCTCTCTCCGCTGATATCATTGAAACCATCACCGGTGGAGCAGAGATCTCGTCTCATGCAATGGGAAAGACCATCCGAGAGCTTACGCGTCGGAACTTTTTGTCATGCGCTGCCCTTCTCGGCGTGTACAAGCCTATGCACTGCTCTGATTTTCCAGCACCGCCAGTAGTCTTGCTCCGCTCCGTTGAAGGCTGGCGGCGAGACGGAGATACTAGTGACCCGCGAGGTGTTATGAACCCGAATTCCATTGAGAATGCATGGCTGCAGGACAGATCGGACGTGAGAACCGCTACGGTCGACTGGGAGGTCCTGACTGGTACCAAGGTGCGCTGCTTCGACATCCCAGGTAACCACTTCCGGGCCTTCGATTCGGAAAACATCCGTGAGGTGTCGAAGCGCGTACTGGAGGCGTGTGCTCTGTTGGAAGGTCGATTTGAGTCGTAAAGTGGGAGACTGTGTTGCTGGCTTGCCTTGTACATAAATGGTATCTCTTCATATTTATGCGCCAATGTATTCGATTATAATCAATCCATAATGGATGCCCGTACAATTCAGAGGTTGTAATTCAGAGGTCGTAAGCTTTTATGTCGAACACCGAGGTGGAACTTTGCAAGTGAACCTGGATCCCACGTTGTCGACATGTCCATTGAAACTCTCGTAAATAACTAGTTATGGATGAGTTTATGTTATAGTTACCAGTAACCAGCTCAGGGGAAGAATGATTATGTATTAGACTAGCTACCGTAGCCGCTTCTGAAGGGGGTGCTGGGTCACGTGGTACAGTGGGTACATTAGCCTGGCCCAATATTTTGGAGGTCCTAAATAGACCGTCCTTTTATACCGCCTTCATATTGAATATACTGCCGCCGACCTCGAGGTGTTTTAAACTGGCAGAAGCGGCAGAATCCGAAAGACGGTGAACTCAGGTACATTCCTTTGGCCCAATATTTCGGAGGTCCCACTGTAAAAATTACAAAATACCATATTGCTATCTTTCTACTCTGTAGAGCCCTTAACAGAGAAGCTGCGAATTCGTATCTGCTCAACTCCTTGTAGGATTTTAGAATTGTGATTCTCATGCGTATACTTATTAGATATCGATGCTTAGATTGCAAACACAGACACGCCACTCCATGCCGCCTTAAGAATGATTCACTCGTTCGTACTCCCTGTATTTTTATCAACCGGTTTATCCTCCTGTTCAGGGGTCTGGCTTGGCAATCCGCTATTCACGGCCTTTTCCTCATCCGTAGGCGGGCGAGGCATCTCGTCCGTCGGTGCAAACTTGGACCGCGCCCGGATAACCGCGCCGTACCTATAAAAAACGAAAGGTATGGGCATCAGCAGCACGCCAACTCCTCCGATGAGCGATCCAGCTCCACCCACACCGAGTGCATCGAACATATACTGTGTGAATAGTGGGGATGCCGCGGCGCAGGCAGACCGCAGGACGGTATTTGCTGCAATGGCGGATGCGGCATACATGAGGTACGAGTCGATAATATAGTTAATGAAAACGACAAATATGAGGAGGATTGAAGTTGCGAGGAAGGTTCCCGCCACAGTCGGCACGGCCCAGTGGACTGAGTTGTATTCCGCCGTCCAAGCGAACCAAAATATCGTCACGGCGAACATAACCCCACCAACCATAGCGCCGGGAAGACGATCTTCTGGAACAGATTTGTAGTTTCTGGTGCCCTTTCTCTGGTTTATTTGGCTATTGATGAAGAGCACGAGGCCGCCGAGACAGGCGCCGATGACTGTGCCGATCAGTGGCAACTCGCCGACGCCGGCGTTCCAACCACGTTTCTGCTGGAAGACAATGGGGTAGATGCTGAAAAGCATGTACAGCAGAGTATAGACGACGGCGTAGTAAATGGCGACGAAGAAGCTGATTGGGTCGATGAGAAGTCTCCATGGCCTTGTCAGGGCCACCGTGAAAATGCCTCCCAGGGAACGATCTGATGTCTCGACCGGAGCCTTGATGCTCCCCTTGCCGGGTATTTTTCGTAGGCGACGAGCCTTGTTGCGCAGGGCCATCATGGGAAGGGTTTCCGGAAGAGTGATGAGTAGAAGCTCGGTGGCACCTGCCATCCAGAGGAGCACATAGAAGGTCCAACGCCATGTCTCCTTTACTTGAAGGAACCCACTGACCACTGGCCCAAGAGCAGGTCCCACGAATGTCATTGTGGCAAATAGGATCATGGCGTTACCACGCTCAACGGGTCCCCATATGTCCGCGAGGATCCCGGGTGCATTCGTTAGGGCGGCACTGACAGCCGTGCCAGTCAGAAAACGGCCGACCAAGAGCCCAGCAAAACTAGGGGTAAAGGCGCATAGGAAACCAAAGGCGAGATACATGGTGAAGGAGATGTAGAAGATCCAGCGACGCCCGTAGAACTCGGACAAAGGCGCCCAGAAAAGCGGACCGGCGCAATAGCCTAGGAGGAAGAGGGTGGTGACGAGTCCAGCGGCCTCGGCAGAGACGTGGAGGTCGTTACTAATACCCTGAAAAGATCCGGATGGGGCAGAGGAGGAGAAAGTGGCATTCATAACGAGGGAGATAGCGATGGTGGTGATATAGCACTTCCGTCCAAACGAGTAGTTCTTCGGGTTCTCAGGGTCGTTTGGTGCAAACTCGAGGTGGCCATCCTTGTCAAAGAAGAGCTCCTCGTCCGGCTCCACTACGGTCGTCGAGGTGGACATTGGGAAGTTGCGCCTGACAAAATCCATTGCTCGTGCTGGTGAAAGAGAGTGACAGTCGCAGTCTCGACAAGGACTATAAAGCGGCCCGCTGGGGTTGACTTAAGATCCAGTATACAACATTTCCAATCGCAATTTCCAATGCAGATTTCCAATCAAGAATTCAACATCCATCCATAAATGGATATTCTATGCCATAAGCCTTCCGGGGAAAACATATTACTGTATGTGGCAATTCTACATTTCCTTCCGGACCAATGTGGGGCCAATGTGGGGCCGATACCTAAATCCGGTAATTTTTGGGCTCAGTTCCGGGACACTATAGGTATACAGATCAACCTCCCATTACCAATCTTGATTCCCGCTGACGAATTTAGAAAATGTTTGTAGAGTTCGTTTATCTCACTCTCCAAGGCTATGGCTACAAAATTGGCTCATGTGGTCATGGCCTTTGTCGTCTTTCACTCAACTTCCCGAGCCTTTACCAAAGCTTCAACATCATCCAGTCTCGCAACTCTTGCAACTCTCGCAATGGCATCTCCAATTGTCAAAATAAGCTTCACCGAAGCAACCCAGAAGCGCCGCACTATTCGAGCTCTCGAATCAAAGACGACGGTCCCCGACAGCACCGTTGTCAAGCTGGCCGAGGCCGCCCTCTTGACCGTCCCATCGGCCTTTGACAATCAGTCGGTCCGACTGACGGTTTTATTTGGAAATGACCATAAACAACTCTGGTCTATAACCGCTGGCGCGCTACTGGCGAGAATTGGCGAGGAACGCTGGAATGAAGGCACCAAGGACCGCATCGCCAACTTTGCCGGCGCCTACGGTACCATCCTGTTCTGGGACGACCAAAAGTGCGCGGCCGCGATGAAGGAGCATGCCCCGGAAATTTACAAGGACAAGACGGACGAATGGGTGCAGCAGAGCAATGGCATGCACCAGTACTACCTATGGACCGCCCTTGAGGCCCTCGGACTAGGAGTCAACCTGCAGCACTACAACCCCCTCATTGACGCCGAGGTGCAGAATATGTGGAGTGTTCCATCGGACTGGAAACTGAAGGCACAAATGGTGTTTGGGGTTCCCAAGGATGGCAGCACGCCGGGAGAGAAGCTACAGAAGCTCCCCTTGGAGCAGAGGCTGCAGGTGTTCGGAGGTAAAGCGTGATTGACAGAGGAACGAATGATTGACGGAGGGTCTGGAAGCGTGTCTGTTCACTTACCAGATCGGATGAACAATATTCACGAGGGAGTAAATAGCAAGTGAAGTCGTATTCGAACTTCAAGATAAAGCGCTTCGCATCGTATCGAAATTCACAACGTTCTGCTCCTTCATCTGCCTACATTCAAGAACTTCAGTGCCTTCTGGACGCCCTCTGCCGAATAAGGGTTAGAGCGCATGAGCTAATCTATTTTGGGCAACACCAACTCATGGCGCCAAACGCAACTGCAATCAAATGTGATTTGTATCCCACCAAATAACAGGCTAACTAGAATAGGAAACAGTTACAAGTAGCCAAGAGATCTCATGATCTCACTCCGAGGCACTAAGCAATCTACGGAGTAAAGGAGAAACTAAGCGAGATAATGTTGGGTCTAGGCCATAACAACGCACCACGTAGCAAATGACGTGCTGAGTGCCTAACAAGGTATCTATCTAGGTACATACATAAATAGTAGGTAGAAAGCGCCCTAGGAACAAATCAAAGCGCCCAAGTGGCTGTTTGGAGGTTCATTGGTCGGCAGATCGACAGGGTTGAGGCGGAAGGGGAAGGCGGTATGACAATTAGGTTTACCATTAAGGAAGGCTGAGGGCGGCATTATTCCTAGCACCATATTATTGGCCTGTGGCCCCATTTCCCGTTTAGATTTCTATCTCTCAAGGTTAAGATGGATCCACGGATGCACACACGGACCGAAGCTATGTCCAAGGTTTGTGGATCCCGAGGTCTTGGACGAGGCTTATCTTAAAGCTGACATGGCATCATACATTCTCCTGCAGGGCCCCCAACTTCTGGACATATAATAATTACCAAGTTCCTCCATGTAGAGTGCAACAGAGCCTCCATGTTTCACAGATTCTCTGCCGCGCCTGCAAAGGCAGACAGCCAAACGAAAGGCTCCGGATCGGTTCGGGCCCGCAGCAAGAACAACAACATGATTAGCAATGCAGACTCTAACCCTGACCCCGCAGACGCAGTCTATCCCCTGGCCAAGCGGCAAAAGGCCGCCAGGGCATGTGACCGCTGCCGCCTACATCGCATCAAGTGCGATGAGCAGAAGCCCTGCGCACAGTGCGTCGGCATCAAAACAAAGTGCGTCGTGTCATACACCCCTCCACGCTTCTCTCATACCAACATCGACGCCGACCACGCGAAATCCACGTCATCGGCAGTACCCCCACCAAGACCGTCATCACCCTCGCCTACTCACGCTGCATGTCACGACAACAGGGCCAGCACCAGCAGCTCCACCACCACCAACACCAGCCCGATCAGCCCTAATGTTCCTCCATCTCGCATAAACATGGACAAGGACAATATGTGGGCGACAAGAACCCCGCAGGATAATGTCACCAAGGAATGTTTCAATCTTGCTCATATCCAAGGCTTCTTTGCCAGTGGGCAGCCGGCCTTTTCATATAGCTCTGCCCTTGGAGGTTGCCTCTTCCCCCAGCTCCCGCATCCCACCATTCCCTCGGGGGACCACCTGCTTGCATCGAATGTGCTTCTCAAAAGCCAGCGGAGCTATTATCTCCAGCTTTTCTGGGAGGTTTGCCACCCGCTTCTGCCGATCATGAGCAAGACGGAATTCGCCGAGCTCGACGCTCTGCCGCCACCGGTCATGTATGATGAGTATTCGGCAAGTAGCGCTCTTGTCGATTCAATGATCGCTCTGGGCATACAGCATAGCCATGTAACTGGCCTTGCTGGGCGGGTATTGGGTCTCGTGCAGTCGCCCTCCCGGCAGTACTATCACGCCGCCCTCCCACCGGAAGCCACCTGGTCCGGCTTTGAGCACTTCCATCGCTGTCGTGAGTGCATGAGGACCAACACAGAGGTTACCTTGGAGGCCCTACGATGCCACGTTCTCATGATCCTGTACCTCGTGAAGGGCAACGCTTTCCGTGACGCATACAACCTGCTCGGCATCACTGTCCGCAAGGCCTACATCGCCAAACTCCATCGACCGCAACCGAGCCATCTGCCCGAGGCGGGAAAGACTGCTCGAATGCAGTTGTGGTGGGTACTCTTCTCCCTGGATCTTCAGTGCTCGCTGCAGCTTGACATGCCCCCCGCCAGCCAAAAGAGCCTCGTCAAATGCCCCCTTCCTGCTGAGGACGCTCTTGCCCGCTACGTTTCCTCCCCACGGGAGGATGGCATGAACGCCTACGCGTACTCGATCCATTTGGTTAACCTCGCTGTCATTGTGACTGACATTGGCGCATGTGTCTCGACCGCGGACCTTGTCGACGACAACGACGGCGGCAATAGCCCGGCCTTCCTCGAACATCACGCCCTAAAACTCTCGTCTGCTCTCCAAAAGCTCGAGGTCTGGCATGACCAACTACCCTCAGAGTTACTCCTGAGCCAGTGCTCCGGCAATAGTGAGATGCTTGGCTTTGATCTGACTCTACCCAACTGGCTGCGGCGGCAAGCGGTGCTCTTGGGGCTTCACTATCACAACGCGTACACGCTGATCCAGCGTCCCTTCATCCGTCTCCGCTACGCCCACTCCAATGACACTAGCAGCATGATCACCCCGCCCGACTCTCGGCAGCCGTGCGTGGAGCTGCACATTTCTAGCGCCCTCCACCACGCAACCATTATTGTCGACACGGTCTTCACCGTCTGCTCCATGTCTGACATCTTCTACGGCTGGTCAGAGGTCATCCAACCGCTCTGGAACGCGACGTTGACAATCGTAGCCTACGTATCTGGCAACTTGCTCAGCTCCGTATTGCCGCGGGCGCTCGACTCCCTTACGCGTGCCCAGGCGGTTTTCGAGTTCTTTTCCCCCACCTGCCCGACCTCCTTCTCTGCAAAGGGAATTGTCCAGTCGCTCGTCCACAGCCTGCAGAACATGAAGGCGCAGGGCGCATGTGCAGTTGCCCATGAAAACCTGATGGGCTGGGACCTTCTCGCGTCATTGCTCGAGGAGCAGCAGACGTCCCCGGCCGCCATCGAGACCGGCCCCGAGTCCAATGATCTCTATGGGAACGTTCCCTTCACAACCTTTATGTCTTCAGTCTCGCAAATCAACACCCGCGACTTCAACTCGGTCACCATGCAGTTTGGTGACTCTTAAGACTTGCCCCTAGCCGTGTATCGACCACGCCATCACCTTCTGGAACGACGCGGAAGTCGGCTTGGTATTCTTTCTCGTTGTTTGTCTTCTTGAAGAAGGCCTCGCCTTCGTCGTCAACGATTTTATCTTCCTCGTCCTAAAAGTCCGAGGAGCGAATATTATGGTTACAGCCGCTTACGGAACACGGAAATGGTTTGCTGCTACGGTACGGTATGAATGAGTGTCATTGCTGAAAGAATGCGACACTGGCGAGACGGATTACGATGGGCTCGCGCAGGCGAAAGTGCCACAAACGCCTAAAGCTAGCATTAATGGTTGGTCGCGTGAGGCATCAGGCACCTATAGAGACTTGTTAATTGTTAATTAGATATGGAGTGAATACTTCACCATTTTAGTAGATAGAGTTATGCAGAATGGTTATGTTAGTTATAAGAAGAAGTAGTACTAGTTAACGACCTATGGTAACCTTCTCTTGGTGTCAGAACGAGAAATACACTAGTTATCCTTACTAAGTAAGGTGTGCACCTTTTTAGCCTAGTGGTAACGTGCCGTGTTTTTCATCCGACACTTGGCAGAGGCCTAAGGCCACAAATCCTACTAAGGGTTCAGTAGCTCCTGACCCATTGCTATTCATTGCGTTGCATGGGAAATATGCCGTTCCTAAACTCCTCCGACACTAGCATGGCAGCCTCCCGACAAGACCACCCATCGCTACATCCTGCTGTTCGGGCCGTAAACTGCCGGGATTGTGGGCCACTTATCCACGCCATCAAGTATCGCCATGGCCATACCGCCCGCGAAATGAGGCTGGACGTGGCAGTGCAGGATGAAGGCGCCAGGGTTCATGCTCTGGTAGCGGATCGCGATCCAAGTCGGCATGCCGGGCGCTACGTGCTTGGGTCAGCCAGCCGCTGTGCACACTCGACGGCATGCTGGTCATGAGAAACAGAGACTCAGAAGCAAGACTTACAGGCAGGAATCGAGACGAAGCTGTCGCGAAAGGGGGGTTGTCGAGGTTAAAGGCTCCGGGCTGCGCCTGCATAGCCTCCTTGACGGAGGTGTAGTTGAAGTCACCCGTACCGCTGCCGATTACGAAGAACTTGTTGCTGTGCTTGTGGAACGAGTGTGGTGGCTGCGTAGGGTTCTGGCTGCTGGTGTCGGTGAGGATGATGATATCCACCCAGGTGTCATTCATGGTGCTGATCGTGAGGTTTGGGTTGCGGGCCGCGGCGCTGTTGGGGCTGAAGAGGAGGGGATGGCCGTCCGCCATGGAAATTGGGTAGGAGAGGTTTCCCTGGTCTTTCATCAGCTTGCGATCCTCAGGCTACGCGAGGAGAGTGGGGATTCGACTTACACTCAGGGTCCAGTTCCAGGCGGCGCCATCGCGGCCAGCTTTGTAAATGTGCGTCGCATTGACGTCCTGCGCGGGCTTGATCGCGGGATATGGCGCGATGGTCCTTGCGTCAAGGGTCACGACCGAGCTATTAGTCGCGTTGCCGGCCTGGTTGAAAAGTGCGTGCGAGTCTGGCGCGACGGTGACAATCTTGTGGCTGGGGGCATACGAGAGCAGTGCCGTGGCGAAAAGTATCTGGTTACCTCCCACGTTGGAGAAGCGCATGGTATAGCCGTCGTAGCTGGGCTTGTCCTTAAGTCTGACGAGGGCCGAGTAGCGCTGCGCGCTATACATCAGCATCCCGTCGACGCGTTGTGGCTGCACAAATTGTCCGTCTGCCGCGTATATCCACATGTCGTGATCATCGATGGAGACCATCGGGGTCTGCACGGAGGCGCTGAGGATGAAGTTGAAGCTGACCCAGCGGTCGGTACTGTTGACGTAGAAGACGGACGGGTTGGTGTTGGTTGCATCGCACGAGTACGCCAGCACGGGCGGCAGCGCACTCAGGTTGAATTGAAAGTTGCCCTCAATCTCGGGGATGCCAGGAGGTGTGCAGCCCTGCGCGGTGATGTTCTGCCCTTGCAGGGCTTGCAGCGTGGAGGGTGCTGCGAGCGACATGTAGGTCGATATCAGCAGGCAGCTCACCTTGCCTCGCCCGTTGATCAAGATCGAGTTTGTGCAATACAAATCAAGGTTGGAGTCACGCTCTGCCTGGAACACAGTCTTCGAGTCTAGGTGGCTCCAGTCTGATATCGTGACGAGCTGGGGGTCAGTCGCTGCGGTTTCCATTGCTGCCATCTCGGGCTGCGATGAGTTGATGAGACTGTACGGTAGGGCCTGTTGAGGGCTAGGATTAACGTGTATCGGACCGAATAGGCCATCGCTGATGTCAGATAGATAGTGGCCATGATACCAGTACTGCTTGGACTATTTAGAGGAGGTTACAAGTGGGGTTTGAATACCAATTACCGTGCCGTAGTCATCAGCTGTCCATTGGTAGAGGAAGGAACCCCCCGGCAGAATGGGTTTCTGTGAAATCCCAGGGACACCGTCAGACCAGGGGGTCTTGAGCTGAGTGATGCCGTGGAAGTGGATGGTGGTGTTACTGGGCAGATTGTTGTGAACCAGGAACTATGAGACGCTGTCAGGAACAAGTGGATGAGCGTCGTCTTATATAACACCTCTTCGTACCTTGACGTTGTCTCCTTGGTCTATGAGGAGGGGAGGGCCAGGCGAGGTACCGTTGATGAGAATCATCTTCCTGCTGAAACCGTCTGGGGCGCCATAGTCCCATGTTAAGTTGATCGTAAATGACACAGTTTTAGCCACGGCCGAACAGACTTTCAAGGCCGCCCAGAGCAGTATAAAATCCCACATCTTGACACTGTACGCAGGAAGTCTTCCTGAGAACAGCCGGTGTCGCCATGCTGTGAACGATAACTATTTTGAATAAATACTAAAGCAAAGCTATCCATCATCCTACCATCGGGTTCCCTCTTTGGGAGCTCCGAATGTGGCATAGCAGGCCAAACGAGGTGCCCAGGTGGAAAGCGAAGCTATACTCGTACCTCGTACATAGTCTCTTGATGAAAGTTCTCCCTTGGGGTACTTCCGGTACTTCCGGCACTTCCGGGAAATCTTTCGAGAAATTTCCTTTCTGGTTGGCTTGCAGCTTCGACTTGGGGTTGTCGTTTAGAGGCGCATACCATGATAGAGCCGGAATTTACTCAATAATAAGCCTTCCTGTCA
Source organism: Penicillium psychrosexuale (assembly GCF_028828465.1). Taxonomy (NCBI): domain Eukaryota; kingdom Fungi; phylum Ascomycota; class Eurotiomycetes; order Eurotiales; family Aspergillaceae; genus Penicillium; species Penicillium psychrosexuale. The sequence continues at coordinate 455,329 of NW_026643187.1, forward strand.
CCGGGGCCTTTTGTTCAGTTGATTCCCCTATTAGGCCAAAATGAGTCTCTTTTTGCCGTTCTGATATCGAAAATTGTCAGACTGAAATATGGGCCCTCTAGGCCCTAAATAAGAACCTTGGTTTTTTGTTTATGGGTCAACAACTTAGTGGTAAGTCAGGGCTGTATTTTTGCCTTCTACCATGCATATGGTCGTCGTACCAAATATACCCATACTAATTCCGAACCCCATAGGGGAGATGGTGTATCAAATACATGGATTTACACAGAATCAGCAGGGAATTAACCGGGAAGATCATACAACCAGCTTATATTAAGCCGTGGTAATATATCTTCTCGGCCAATCAACACTGTCGATAACCAAAATAGTGGAGAACTCCCATGGAGCAGGTTTTAGGAGGGTTCTGTCTTCACGTGCCACCCGCCCGGGAATTCGAGTCTCGGCTTTACCAATTATTTTCAATGAGTTGCTACTTTGTGACTACTAGTCAGTTATGAGCCAGCGACTATTATGACTTCTGCAGGCGTAAGCGCCTCTCATCAGACCCCAGAAGAAGATCTGGAGCGCGAGCGGATCCGTGATTTGTCGAGGTTTGTGGCGTTTGGCCAGTGTCTTTGTCCCACTGATCACCACTGATCATTCCCATAACAGATATTATTGTACAGTCACTCAAGCGTTCCCAGCACCCGATGCGACGACTTTTGAGGAGGATGAGACGCCCGCGACATTGACGGGAGATGAACAGCCCACAGGTTGCGAGCTAGCCAAGGACATTACCCTCAACGCACTCGCTCAGCTCGGTGTCCTCCGCTTCAATGCCAATCGCTCCTTTGTGTCCATAATCGACGGCGAAACCCAGCATATCATCGCCGAAGCGACCGGCTCAGTGTCGCTACGAGATAAGAATCGCCACAAACCAGGAGATGGTATCTATCTCGGAGCGCGGTCGCTGGACCTGATCTGGGGCGTTTGTCCCCACACCGTTCGCTTGTTCACAGGCCGCGCGACGGACGAAATCTATACCGATAATGTAACCGCCAATCGAACGCGCCATATTATTCGAGATTTCACCCTGGAGGATCACTTCAAGGATCGACCATATGTTCTACAGTGGCCGCATATGCGCTTCTACGCAGAGGTGCCTCTATTCAGCGCTTCTGGATACGTTCTCGGCTCCTATTGCATTGTCGACAACAAACCACGGGCAGATTTCGGAGATGATCAGGTCAATGACCTCCAGGAAGTGGCCGACGCCATCGGACTGCATCTGGAGAATGTCCGAATGAGCCGGGCCCATGTTCGGACTGAAGGATTGGTCAAAGGCTTGACAGATTTCGTTAAATACCATGCGGACTTTGATCCTAAAGAGGCCTCTAACCGTGGCCGTCTTCAGTCTGGTGTTAATGCAGCGAATTCCATACCACATGAAATTGCCGTCACCGGTCCGGTGCTTGATGTGCCATTGGGTCATGATGTTCGATGTGTTTCTCCCAAGCCCGAACGATCGCTTTCCTCAGCCGTCACGGGGGAAGGATCTGTGTTTTTCTCGCAGGATCAACGCTCTACGACCGAACTGTCATCTCTATACTCGGGGTTTTCCGATCAACCAGTAATGCTGAGTCCCGGCGAAGAAAAGTCGATGGGTGAAGTATTGAAGTCAGTAGATACCGGTGCAGCTCCAGGTGTCGATCAAGAGTTCTCGCAGCTATCATTAACCCAGGGCACTCCCATATACGAACGCATTGCATCTATATATTCGCGTGCAAGTACGTTGCTCCGGGAATCTATGGACCTGGACGGGGTTGCATTCCTCGATGCCTGTCCAACTAATTTTGCGTTGTGAGTACATCCATCTTTCTATTGAGTGGTATCTTATAACATTTCTTCGCCAGTGTACCCAAAGAGCCAGAAGTTAGGGAGCCGTTGATAGCTGCAGATCCCGGGTTCCCGGCTGCTCCGCTGCCTATCCCTCTTGGGCTAGCTCGGGTTGTGTCGCATGAATTTGACCTTCCATGCGATACTTTGAGTTGTGCGCTAAAGTTGCCATCTAAAGGCAATCATGGCCCAAATAATCAACCACGAATACCACAGGGATTGCTCCATCAAATGCTCAAATCTTTCCCTCAAGGTCAGATCCTAAGTTTAGATGAGCCTATTGACGAGGATGATTGTTTCTCGAATGATTACACCAGCGACTTTGATTCTCGGCCTGATCCCAACACTCAAACCTGTGCAAAACACCTTGCACGGTGCCTCCCCGGTGCTAAATCGGCCCTGTTCCTTCCTTTGTGGGATTGGAATAAATGTCGTTGGCTTTCTGGGGTGCTGGTATGGACTACAAGTAGTTATCGAGCTCTCGGGCTGGAGGAGTTACACTATTTCAAGGTTTTTGGTGATTCTTTGATTTCTGAAGTTTCTCGAATTCATTGGGCAACTACCGAAAGATCAAAATTCGATTTCATATCCTCTGTCAGCCACGAACTGCGGTCGCCACTGCACGGAATACTGGCGAGTGCTGAATTATTACATGCCAGTTCTCTTAGTTCATCGCAAGAAGAGATGGTGACCATGATCGAAAAATCTGGGATGACGTTGTTAGATACAACGAATCATATGTGAGTCCACCCGAGTAGACCTTGGATATAGAAAATGTACTAATACGCCCTAGGTTGGAATTCTGCAAGGTTAACAATTTGAGCCATACGGACAGGCTAAATGAAATGATCCCAGAAAATGACACGGCCAATCTTATTTCCGATTTTAACATTAGCCATTTGGTGGAAGAGGTTGCAGACATATTGTACACCGGTCAGCGAGCACCTGAGCAGGTGAGCCAGCTCGCTAAAAGGATGTCGTCCAACAAGGAAGCATGCGATTCGATCAGAAAGGATTCTAGGGCACAAAACCAACTCTCTGTTGTCGTACGAGTTGACCAAACGGACACCTGGATGATTCGCTCCCTTGCAGGTGCCTGGAGGAGAATTGTGATGAACCTTCTCGGCAATGCGATGAAGTGGACCACAGCCGGCTTCATCGAAATAGCGTTATCCAAAGTCAGAGACCGATCGGACTCCCAATCACCGCTTGTGCATCTCTCTATTACTGATACCGGCTGTGGAATCGCGCCCGATTTCATCAAACACAAGCTGTTCGCCCCATTCTCCCAAGAAGACCCGCTGTCCGAGGGCGTCGGGCTGGGCCTAAGCATGGTACAGCAATTGGTGATGTCGCTCGGGGGGCATGTCAATGTAAGGAGCGAGATAGGCCTTGGGACTCAGGCCGATGTCTACATCCCGGTTCAATATCTACCTGCTAGTATTGGTCCGGAGGATAGCCTGACACCGACAACCACTCAGCCAGGAACTACCCCAATGCATGCATGCTTGGTAGGCTTCAATGGTTATCCTGACCTCACAGAGACGCCCACTGGAATTCTCACCGTCGAAAGCAAACGAAATCTTTCCATTCAGAGTGCACTCGCAAATATCTTCATGACAAAGATGAAGTGGAGAATTTCTCTGGCTGACTCCATCGACAAAGCTCGTGGCCAGGTCATTGTCATTGAGGAAGAACTCCTTAAACGAACTATGGATGAAAATGGTCAACTTGTGTCAGTAATGGCAGCTCAGAATGGCTTTGACTTCTTCATCGTGCTGAGCGGCAATGTCCCAATCATACTTGACAGTCTCTCTGTCAACATCATCCGCGTTGCCCAACCGTAAGTTACAATTTCTCTACATTTTTTGTATGAAAACTAATCCCTTTTGCAGATTCGGACCACAGAAAATTTACAAAGCCGTTGAAAAGATTATGAAGTGGCGCGAGATCCAAACAAAAGCCTCGTCCCCTGTGCCAGAAGTTGCTTTCCCGGTCATGTCTCCACCAATACAAAGAAAAATCAGTTCAGACTCTGACTCTGATGTCTGTGGTAGAGGGACGTCTGAGTATTCGAATGAAGCAATGAGCTCACCGGGAGGATCAAGCAGCTCCACACCCCGACCATCCAGCAAGCAAGCACTGGCCCATGTGCTCATTGTGGACGACAATGAAATTAATGTCAAGGTACTGTCCCACGTCGCTTCCCAGGTCTGAGCACCACTAACACAAACTAGATCATGTCCACCTTCATGCGCAAAATAAACTGCAGCTATGACACAGCCCACAATGGCCTCGTCGCATTGGAGAAATACAAATCCTCGAACTTTCACTACGACTTCGTCCTGATGGACATTTCAATGCCGGTGATGGACGGCCTCGTCTCAACGAGCAAAATTCGCGAATTCGAACGCGAACATAATATCAGACCCTCTTGCATCATGGCTGTCACTGGAGTTTCCTCCACTGGCTTCCAGCACCAGGCTACTACGGCTGGTATCGATAACTACCTCATCAAACCCCTCTCCCTTCGCGCCCTTAGAACTCTTATGAACGTTTCATGATACCATCTATTTGAATTTAGGATGTCTGATCCTTGGCCCTCATTGCACAGCGTGGTGTTGGTGGGTTTTTCTTCGGTCTTCCATGTGTATAGAAATGAATACACTATAGAAATTGCGTTCTGCCTTTTGGTTCCAATACGTATTTGATGTGAGTTTCTCAACTTGCTTCGGCCGCGTCAATGTACAACGATAACGTAGGTTCGATGAATGTGAGACACGCCAAGGATCCCCGATCCCCATGTCTCACAAGTACGATGACCCCTGTACTTGTCGAGAGCGAACCATATGCCGCGGATATCTCTGCTCCGTCTCGGCCTTGCCAATACTTACCCCGCGCCCCTCGTTGATCATGTACAACGCATGTCATATTTTGTACATCATCAAGAAAAGCTCAAATGAACCACATACCTACTGGTTCAATAACGAATGCATAGTGGAAATATTCACCCAAATATCACAAAATTGTCTCATTTCTCATTTAGTCTGTTATAATTTGTTAATTGTATGGTTTAAGAATAACGAGCCGCGTAAGAATCGAGTGCGTCCGGGGCCTATCGCATTGTTGCATTGGGGTTGGGGTGTTGAAATCCCATCTTTATGTCGCATTGGAGGAGTTGAAGAGCCATCAATTCGGGCTGCAAGGGCTGTGAGTCGCTCGGGCTTTGCGTCATGGTTGGCATGGGTCTCGTTCAGTCGCGATCGATCTTCTCTAGAATGAGCAACACTGCCTTGTCGCCGTGTCCCTTTACATAGTCTATAAGTTCCTCAGTAACTACCTTCACCAGGCCCTCCGCCACCAAGTTCTCAACCTCGGCTTGGAAGCCTCCAGACACCCAGATCTCTTGCAGAATCGTCGAGACAACAACACCCTTATTCTTAGCGACCCGGACAAGCTCTCGCAGAGCAGGGTCTGGCCCAACATGACCAAGAGTGAAAGTTCCCACACACGACACGAGATCGTATGTTCCATCCGCCTTGTCAATCGGCCGGTTCATGTCCGCGACTGTGAGGTCTCGATAGATACCAGTCTTTCTTGCGACGGAAAGCATGGCGGGAGATAGATCAATACCATCGATTGCCTTGGCCTGGGCCATTGAAAGAGCCACTCCGACCAGCCCGGTCCCGCAACCGGCATCCAGTATCACGCTGTTTGTGGCGCCGTTTGAGAGCCCGTATTTGACGGCGGCTTGAGCGACAAGCACGGGAGCAACGTAGTTCTGAGCACTGTCTCCAACTTCGTCGTCATACGAGGCTGCCCATTTCTCGTATAGAGCCATGCAATCTTCGGTGCTGCTGCTGGCGCGGGCTTGACTGAGGTATAGTTCGCTGGCTGAGCTTGAGGCCTTGGCCTGGATTGGAGTTGGGGCCAACATTGTGGATGACTTAGGTTGGTCCGATGAAGTGCTTTGTTAAATGGTTCAGGAGGTTGAAATATTGCGTGTGTGGTTGCGAAGGGATCTTGGTATTTCTGCCCTAAGATATTAGAACTGAATGAGTTGTAGTCCATTCCCAAGCCTTTGCCGGTGTTCTTATAGTCATTGGACAGCACTTGGACATATTCTAGAAGTTATGGCGTGATGCGGGGTTATTGATGAATGGACCTCAAAAGAGTGAAGTTTGGTCGATCGATGATGTCGGTGGAACATAGGTTCGAGCGTGCTGAGCCTGGGCCTGGGCCTAGGCATGATGCATGTTCCTACGCTGAGTATCTACCCGGTTGCCGAGGTAATGAAAACACCTTTTTTTTATTCAATCATCCGCAGATGGAAGATATGAAAAGCAGCAATCATTGCTGTTGATTTGAGGCTCTGCCTTGAGTCGTACGGAAAGACTAGAGAATATTTTGTCTCACGGACCTTTCTTCCTCTGAAACACAATTATCCACCAGTCATACATGTCATAGGGATTTGCACTTGGCCAATCATCCGATCTGATCTGGACATGTAACCTGTTCTCTTGTTCTCGTCCAGATATCCCCCATAAATTAAGATTAGATTGACGTGGAGGGCCCCACCGGGGTTACCATTATAGCGTCGATCTATTTCCTAGAGTGGCTTGGCTCCATCTTAGCCTCAATTTATTCCGAGGTCGAGTAATATGGGGTAGCTGTAGAGTGGTCAACCTCGTTTTCTTACCAGTGCTCCTTGCGTGCACCTATGCATCATTACCTAGTGATGATTGGTTTTTTCGCAGATTTCCAGGCCAGCATTACACCTCCGTTCAATCCAATAGCAAAGAATGCTAGATGCGAAGTGAGAGTGAGAATAATTTGCCGCGGTAGCCAGATACACTGATGGTCAGTGATAATACCACTCTGTCGGACTCTATAGCCCTATTTGTGTGTGCGGATCACGTGCATACGGTATTTTTCATCTTCGACATTGAGTTTTAAGCCTCCGTGGCACTTTCCCTTTCGGGAACCGAGGTTTCCCTTCATCTCCCAACGAAAATCTAGATGGAGTAGAACTCAGGTATTATTGACTATATACCAAGACTTATGTGAATACTCACACGACAGAGCAGCTGACTGGATATTGAACAGAGGTGATTGACGACCAGTAGCTTTTCAATTATCCACTATGTCCGCGTCCATGCCTGTTCGCAGAAGGCCTCACGAATCGTCTTTTGAGGCCACACAACAGGGTTGAGCCCGGGTACCTTTCATAAAATCTCGAGGAATCTCCACGATACATGGCTTCCTATTAAGGCTCATCAGCACATCTATGGAACATTGCCCTCCCGAGAAGGAAATGTGCTGGATCTTTCACATAGTTGGATCTGTCAGCATTTGAAGGTATTCATGGTGGCTTGACTGCCCTGTCACTGTTATCATCTCTAATGTCTACTTTAGAGGGTTTTCAGACCGCTTTCTCATGTCCTTTTCGATGCCGTCAGAAACGGATCGATAACGAGGATCCGACGGACCCGAATGATTGGAGCCGTGCTTTCGCTAGTGAAACAAAATATTCTGAGAAGACCCTCCGATCAATCGGATTCTACCTTCACGAAACGAATATACGGAGCGAGTTTGGAAATACCTCGAGACTCCCCAATCCTTGGTCATCTTCGGTCGCCACTATTGCCGTTTCATATCCTCTTCCAGTTCATAACTCGAAAATACAGATGGAACGACAATCATTCGATATTATTTCCCTTGTGTACACAATCTTCGAGATTACCGCAGGTTATTCCACCAAATCTCGGCGTAAGCATGGCGCTTATGTTTAAACCCGATACGGCCCTCTTTCTATTAAGCCGTCTTGGAAATGGAACACACAACTATGGCCGCACATCTCGTTATGGGAGCACCGCCGAGCACGGGCAAAAAGAACCGCATCTTTGAATCAGAGGACTGTCGATCAGGTTTGAGTTGTACCTAAGGCCCAATACTCTCTCTACACACCAGGAGACAGTAAAATTCCCCGACAAGTTCTCCCTCAGGCAGATTACGAAAATCCTAACTGGTGCTCTTTGCCGAGCAAAGTTATGCTTTCGGCTGCTTTTGTTCCCTAGGAGAAGTGAATAGTTGCGGTAGTTCTTTAACAAGAAGTTGGAAAACAGAGACGTGTCACTTTTATGTACCTCAATAATATTGCGTGCAACTTGTCATATATCGTAATATGAAGTAGCTCTAAGATCAATAAAGACCTTAAATCAAAGATTCTCTGTCCGCTCCACAGAAATTGTTTCCCGTCCAATCAACCACGAGTTCGTGACTGCCACTCATGGTCATCTATCAAATACTACGGAGTTCGTATCACATGCAACTAAATTGCGATCTTGTCTCCTGTGCACGGGCCATAAATAGGTAATATTACCAGAATAGGAACATTGTGATACGCTATGATACGCTGAAAATTACGAGATCTTTGTCGAACTACATGAGGTCTTCGTTATTTTCCCACAATCTTTTCTCTCCGCCATCACATGTCCACCTTTTATTTACTCTATCTACTTTTTGATAAACACACCTCATATGACAGTGACGATGGGCAAGATGAACGACAACTCATTCCACTACTTCATGCGGCTGCCTCTGGAACTGCGCCGCATTATCTGGATGCACTGTCTACCGTATCGTATTGCAGAAGAAGACATCCCTGACTGCCTTTTCAACGGCTGCGAATCCAACCAAGCCTGCGACACCCGCAAGACGATGAAGCAAAACGCTCAGCTGCCGACCATCGCATTCGTTAACAGCGAGTCTCGACAGGTCGCGCTAGAACAGGGACAAATATTGAAATCTGTGGAGATCAATACTCTGGAGTTAATATGGGTACAGCCGCGTCGGGATGTACTGCATATTAACTGGATACGACTATACTACACTATCCGGGGAGTTGATGACGATGCTCCGGGTAGGGCTGACGAGTTCCTATTGCATGCGAAGGATCTTGGGATGCGTCCTTCTGTCATGGCGGAACTTATTCACCCTTTTAACTTGAAGGCGGTGTTAGATGGCGGTGATGGTTCTGATCCGCCCGGTGACCCGTCGCCTTTTTATACCGGCGTATCTGTCATGCCGGTGCTTCCTTATCACTGCATAGAAGGTGATGATATGCGCGAGATGGTCGATGTTCTACCTTGGGCGAAAGGCCAAAGAAGCAGGCTAGACATAGCCATGGCGGGGGTTTCTCTACATATCACCAGGGAAGCAGCTCTGAGGTCTGGCCTGTTTGGGTTATTGGGTGATGCGCCTGTTCAGATGGTTGATGTTGATGACAAGGCTCGGTTGAGGGAGTTTGAAGCATTGTTCAGGGAACACACAGTTGAAAAGGAACCAGCCGTGCAAAGGCTATTCGATGCATTCACAAGCTCTCGATTCCAAACGGCTACGAAAAAATGGAAAAGAAAAGCTGAATGGTCTATCCTGGCTTACATGTGGCAATCGGCACGAGACAGAGAGCTCGACATCCTTGGGACGAACCCGGGCTCTGCTTGGCTACCTCACCTGTCAGAGGAGAATAATATCAGCATGTCTCAGTATTTACCCGATGAGAGGCATCCGTGGGTGAAGCAAGCTAGGCAGGTCGCCCCCAAGCTGCGACTGCGGATCATGGTGCGGTATTGTACCAATGAGTGTTGCATAAAGGAGTTACGTCCCGAATTCTTCGGGTATCCATAAGTAGTACTTATATGGTAACAAAGAGTCTTTTCCTATATAGCCCAACAGTCCATCATGCCTTTTTACACGTTTCAGCGAAGTGGTCATGCATACCCTGCGTCTTAGCAATAGCCTCGACATGGCTGACCGAGTGTACTTTTACCAGATCATGAAAATAACTAATGCCCCTAAGACATACGAAGATGCGTGGAAAGAACCACCGTAAGTCTTCCATTCGGTCATAGAACCGCTGGAAGAGTCATCAGCAATAGCGACGTTGTTGGGGGTGGGCTTCTGGGTTGAAACTGAGGCGGTAGACGTGGATGCCGTAGTTGTAGTCGTGGTGGACGACGGAGGGGCATGAGACGGCAAAACGTAGCCTGCACCAGGTGAGAGGCAACCAAGCGATACCTCGGGGACTTGGATGGACAATGCACTCTGGCCGTAGCCCCAGACGGTAGCGATGTATTGCCAACAATGAAAAAGCACAATTACCTCGACGAGGAAGATCTTGAGAATTAAAGAATTTGTTGACGAGTTGACAGTCGCGATCATCGAAACTGCATGATCCGCTGTGCGTAGCCCAGAACTGGGCCGCATATTCTAGAAATGGGTGCTCGTACTCGCGTGCTGCGATTGAATCGATGGAGCTTGTATATCCAGACAGGAAATTATCGAGACACAAATAGGTAAGGCAAAGTCGCATTATGATTTGAACGGCGGTTTCGTGATTCAAACTGAAATATCGCACGCTAGAGGAGCGGATCCACTCGGACGTTAGGAAATCCTTGATATAGGCGTGAGATAACTTCACACTTCCAAACTCATCCTGGGTGATGAGTCCCTGACAGATATCGAGAAGGATCTGCAGCGAAACCAGCTTTAAGTCGTCATCCAAATATGTGCACGTCTTCTCTAGTATGACTGCTTCGCTCAACTCGGGTAGGGTGAGCGAACGTTTTGAGAAACTGAGCCAAAAGAAGGCGTTGCGGCTGAGGTCCCAGTCATTTGGTGGGATTCACTCTAAGATGTGTATATATGTCTCTCGTAGAGTTCTTGGCAATATTTGCAATGCTTCTCGAATTGACTTGGCGGTCCGAAGTGAGCCGAGGGTTTCCAAAGAAAGCTGGGTCTAGCGAAATCTGCAAAAATGGGTTAGATACAAACATAGTATTTTAATGTGATACTACGATCTATCAGCTCCCTCCAGAAGAGTCGCCCAAATCTGATCTTGGAGACGCGTGCTCAGATTCCTGAGCGTCTCGTCTTGCTGCAGTCTGAAGCGTATAAATGCGTCGATATCGTCTCTGACAATTTCAGCATTCATATGAATTACATTAGCATGCTGTCTGGGGATCAGATTGGCCGTTCCAGTTATGAGAATTCGAAGGTTTGGGGCCAAATTCGAGATTTTCAGAAGAGAACGTATTATGGCTTTGTTCCTTTTACCGCCAGATAAAAGATGCGGATAATTCAGCACAGCGTCTTGCAAGTGATGTCTCACTCACTTGCAGTATCCTACATCAGTTAGGCAAGATATTGGAACAGGACAGCTTGACAAAACTTTGCTCCCAGCAGGCCTTTCTGACGGCCCAGGAAGTCTTGGAGGAATGCGAGAAAATCTTCAATCAAATAGACGAAGCAATTCAGAAGAAAGATCCGGGTTCTGGTAAAAACAAATGGGAACGTGGCACACGAAGGCTTACAATTGTGATACTTGGTCCCGATCTTGACGTGTTGAACTCCCACTTGGACAAGTCAAAATCGACCATGTTGCTGATGCTGAATGTGATTATGTATGCAAGAGAAATCAACCGGTATGTCTCATCTAGAATAGCCCTCGAGATCCACGTTGTTAAACTCCATTGGGTAGGACATCCGATCATTCTTCGCTCGAATGTCAACGCCAGTTGACTGAAACGCTTCTCCGGGAGAAAGCCGAAACTGAGGCTAGATTAAAGAGACTCATCAATGTGGCCAATACCCGTTCAGATTGCGATGGAGTGGGTAGATAGTCGTCTTCAACACTGGGTGCGAAACCTAGCATGAGAGTGTGGCAGCGACCTTCAACCGGAAACGAAATTGACAAATATTATGACCTTGTCAAAAGTCTACTAAATCAAATCGATGCTTGTCAAATAAACTTTCAACAAGATCGCCATTTGAGGATTAGAGATGGAGTGGTGAATGTTCACAAGGCCGAACTTGCCATATTTCAACAATCCCATGGAAAGGCAGCGGCACAAGCTTTTGATTGCCCCTATTTCAGGATTAGCCACCGAGGAAGGGACAGTTCTTTTACCTCAAAGCCGAACTCCAACATCCACTCTCAAACGGCTGAGGCGTCAACGAAACGATCTACCTTAATTACCTTGGGAAATTGCCATTCTTTTGGGTGCAGCCCCTTGCCTGCTACTCGTCGAGCCTCCACCAGTAGCTTGGATCTTGAGGCCGCTCATAAAATGTCAAGGAATCACCCCGGTTACCGTGAATACGCTACACTTGAGCTTAAAGAACCTATGGGGGAAATGTTCATTAACCAGTCCAGCATGAGAATTAGAAGAAACTCAGCATCCGCAGCAGACCTTCATGAAACTTCTGTTGACTTCTCAATGTCCGATCTCCACCCTGTGGCCAGCTCGGGTCGAGCTCGGTCTCCGGGTCCTTTACCTTCAACTTCCAATCAATGTGTGGCCCCGCGCGAGCAGTTTGACCGAGACTACCCTCTCAAGCCGCGCCATCCTACAGCGAAGTACTCGCTTGATCGGCCTCTCAGCATGACTGTGATGGACGAGCATCCCCACATGCTGCGTAAAGAAAGACCTAACCAGTTCAAGGGCCCCCATCAACTTCTGGGGGATTTGACAATATTCGCGCTAGAGGCCGATCATCCCGACACGCCGACAGAGGAGGCCACGACCTTGCTCCAATGGCCTTACCCCACGAGTCTGACGATAGTTGCGATACGTACCCCGACAGGCACCGCCGGCCTCGCCGCAGACATCGCTGCGAGAGTGATAGGCACGGCGGTGATCGATCCCTGGAACAGAAAGCACTTGATGTGAGCAGTTCAAAACTGGTGGCGACCTCAGGTAAAGAAAGTCCCAAGAAGCATGTTGCGTGGGATACTTTGGAAGATCTGATGCTTTCCTGGACGACGCTTCCCCGGGATATGATTCGGCTATGAGAGGACGCACGAAACAGAGGTTGAAACGCGTCAACAATGCCTTATTCCGTATTTTGTGCCACCCGCCCTCGCTACGCGACCGAGTACGAGGTATGAGCCTCAACCAGAATAATATCTTCACGTGAATGAGCGCAGACCATCTTTTGAACTCTTGGCTATCATAGCATGCAAGGAGTTGGGTTGTAGTAGGAGAGGTTATGAATTAGGGCTTGGGTAGGTGGCGAAATATATATGCCATTACTATCTGTCCGTATTTATCACCGCCTTCTCGCATGTAAAGACACCCATCTTCTAATCTAGCGATGATAAACATGTTATCACGACATATTATGTAGCCTCTTGGTGTTTATAGGTTATCCGGTATTCCTCTTGTATTAGCTCATCAGCACCCGCATACGTATTATCTGCTGAGCGACAGTGTTGGATATGGAAGCATCGTCTCAGCTTCACAAATTGATCTGCACATTCCCACAATGGGTTTATTTACATCTCTTTTGTTATACAAAACGTGCCGTCTGGCCATAATCACTCGGCCGATCCTCTACCGTAACGGCAACTCCATAATTAACCATTATATTCCGCTCGTCGCTCGGATACGCCAGTTTCTCCTGACTGCTTGATGGACTGGTAGAACGGTATGCACTCGCCGACTGGTACGACTCCTCCTTTCCCCTGAAGCTATTCAGAGGAATATCCGTTTCTCTGAACGTACCCGAGCGGTGCGATGGTATACCAGTGCCTCCACGGCCCCGGAGGTTGTACGAGTCATACGGGTAGGATGTCTTGGAGGGCGAGATAGCAGCTTTCAGGACGCGATAAAGGCCGGGGCAACAACCGATCATGACAGCTAGGAGATTGGCAGTTAGTAAAATGATTCAATATGCAAGTGGAAAAGCGGGAAATATAAGCATACCGATTGATGCCTCGATGGTTCCCCATAGCGCTAGCCATGATGGAGCGGGGACTCCGTTTTCAGTATCACCTAACTGAACGACGCGGATGGTGGAAATGATGATACACACCCAGCCAAAGCAGAATAGCCCGCCAATGCTCAGCTTTTGGCGGCTTTTCATCTGCAGATTCCAGATCAGGCGGATTGGGAGGATCATGACTTAGCGTCGAGTTAGCTCAGTTCAAGGAGTAAGGAGCATAGCACGTACTTGCTAGGTCAGTGGCTATATCCACCCCGTATGCGTAGTACAAGCTGATAACGGCCGCCCGATGGTCGCGTGGAGTGTTGCATTGGCCTGCAGTAAACCAGGCATGGAAGCTCGAGCATGAAAACCACGACGAGAGAATGCAGCCAATAATAAACTGAAAACAATGTCGTCAGTAATTTGAACACCAGCATTCTTACGGGAAATTCATACCAGGACACAAAATCCCATAATAACCCACCAGGCGATAATGTACTTCTTTCCAACCAACAACCTTTTATACATCGCCAAGAGCGAGAACTTGATCATCCACAAGCAGAGCCATAACGAAGATGTCGTGACAAAAAAGACAGTCTGTAATCGGAGTCCATCTTCCGAGATGGTGGCATAGGGGGGAATCGTTCCGGCACCGACTGCTGCTAGCCGAAAGATGACAGGAGAGATGTAGATGTAGAGAATGCTCAATTCCAAGAAGAATATGTAAGCGATAATCAGAAGGTAATCTTCACCCTTGAGGTCTTTATAACTCCGAATGGCACCAGCAAAACGAGTGCCTACAACCAGCGAGGTCAGTACAATCAAGGCAATGCCGGTACCTTTGATAGTTTCGGGCCCAAAAGTGCCCGTAATGGCCTCACCCATCCTTTATTGGGAGACTGAATTTTAGGAAAGTACGACAGGGACCGCGCGGGCCCCTGTCACCCATATACATCGAGCCATTTCACCAGAACTTTAACGAACACATGGCGGCCGATATCTTAAGTTTGAGATTCACAGATGGGCCACCTACAGCCACCTTGTGCAAACTTCGAGGGGTGCATGGTTTAGAGTGAACAGGGATTGTAAAACATGCACGAGGGGCAATATACGAATCTCTTTCGAATGCCATTGTTGAAAATGCATGCCCCGCCAGCCCTGGGCCAATGATAGAAGAAATATATAGTACCGGTGGGGATGGCCCGCGCCCTCAGCCTCGGCGGTTGTGCCTCCCGTGGCCATTGGGGAGCCGATGACGGGCCGAGGCGCACATGGAGGGGCCTGAGAGAGAGAGGAAAGAAACAGATCTAACTAGACAGGCCCATGGCGTGAGTCAGTATAGCCGTATCCAGAGAAAGAATATCCAGTTGATCTTGAAAGGAACAAAAGACAGGACAGATCTCGGTTAATGCCAGAAGGCTGGGGTGAAAATTCGAATTGAGTTTGGACTTCTGAAACTAAGCCGCGCTGCATAAGTCCCGGAGCCCTCCGGAATCCGGGCGATGGTGTTCTGCGTTGGCCGCTCGCTTAGAAAATTCATATCCCCTATCTTTTGAGAGTCACTTGCGACTTGAGGAAAAGAAAGAAAAGACAGAGTTTGTAACAGATAAATACAACTTTACGTAAGAATAATATGGACGAGCGAAACAATCGCTGCCGGTGACTCTAGAAGCAAAAGCCACAAGTCCATTGTTATGAGCTTCAGGCTAGCTTAACCCTTCGGGCTGCGCCGCTTCGCTTAGATCTGGAAGCGAGATTATTATATATACGCGTTAACGAAAGCGAATAGCCTAGTCATAATATACGCCAATTATCGGCCCCGTTGATTAGTTACTTAATGACACCTAATGCATCCCCGGAACCTCATCGGATCAGAGCGCAGGGGAAGTTAAAAAACAATAAGCTCCCTCCACCTTAGTTTCTTCTCCCTTTTTCTTTCCAAGTCATTGAATTTGTCTATATCTCACGTTCGTTTCTGTTTGGGTTACTTGCATAGCTTTTGGATCATGCATATTTCGACCTTTATTGGCGGGTTATCCGCGATTTGCGGATTGACCCTGGCCCAGACAACTGTGACCAGCCCGGTCATCGAAGCGGATGATTTCAGCGTCACTGGCGCATTGGAGGATCTCGGTGTGGATGTGTCGCAAATTCCTGCATTGGAGTCATTCACCGCCATTGAGACACGGTCAACCGATAAGGCCTGTGCAGCTGCTGTAAGTAAGCTCGCAAGCCATCGAGCAATAATTTATTCTAAATCTCTCTTAGTGCGCAAGTTTGGGATTCCTTTTTGGCTCCAAGGTTGCTGCCCAAGATACTACTGGGTACAGCAACTTCACTAGCTCGTTCTGGTCAGTGCAGCAAGAAGAGGTCCAGCCTCGTTGTATTTTCCGTCCTACCAAGAATACGGAGGTCAGCACTGCAGTTTTACTTTCCCGGTTGACAGGCTGCGAGTTTGCTGCTCGCAGTGGCGGCCATGCTGCCTTTACCGGGGCATCTAGCGCGCCTGGCGGAATCAGCATTTGGTTCAAGGATATGAATGCCGTTACCCTGAACGCAGATAAGACAGTCGCCTCAATTGAGCCTGGAAATAACTGGCTCACTACCTACACTGCCCTCGAGCCTTATGGATTGGCCGTTATTGGAGGTCGTGCCGCCAGCATTGGTGTTGGTGGCTTTGTTTTGGGTGGTGGAATCTCCTATTACTCCAACCTGTACGGATGGGCTTGCGATAATGTCCACAGCTTTGAGGTAAGATTATACACCTGTCATACCTTTTACCGAATGAATTACTAACAAATCCTGTTTAGGTCGTGACCGCTAGTGGTCTGATTGTAACCGCGAGTGAGACTTCCCACGTTGACCTATATTGGGCTCTGCGCGGCGGTGGAAACAACTTTGGCCTTGTCACCAAGTACAATATGTACACCATCCCCTCGCCAAAGCTTTACGGTGGTGCCAGAACTTTCCTCCAGACCGAGTTTCCCGAGGTTATCAATGCTTGGATCAACGTGATCAACAATGCCACCATTGACGGCAAAGCCCAGCAATACGTCGCCTTCCTCCGGACCCAAGATATGAACCTTGCCTCTGCTGAGTTGACCTACGTGCACAACGACCCCAACCCCGAGATCTACAAGCAATACAGAAGCATTCCCGCCATTTCCGACACATCTAGTGCCAAGACCCTTGTCGAGTACGTCGAGTACCTTGAGAGCGAGAACCCATTCGGTCTTCGCGAGGTGTACTGGCCTATCAGTGCGGCTCTCGACGAGAAATTCGCCAACTGGGTAGTGGATCTCTTCTACTCGATGATCTCTGAGGTGGCCGATGTCGCTGGCGCCCAGCCCGTGCTCATTTACCAGGGAATCACCGAGACCATGTTGAACAATATGAAGAACCACGGCGGTAACGCTCTCGGACTCGCTGGATCATCTGGCCCTGTTCACCTTTTGCACATTTCTTGCTGGTGGACGAACGAGGCTGATGACGAGACTATCTACGCGTTTGTCAACAAATTCATGGAGAAGGTCATTGCCGAGGCTAAGAGCGTCGGAGTCTTCAATGAATATGTTTACATGAACTACGCCAGCATGTTCCAGGACCCTGTCGCTGGATATGGTGCAACTAACAAGGCTCAGCTGAAGAATATTGCCAAGAAGTACGACCCCAGGGAGGTTTACCAAAAGCTCCAGCCTGGTTACTTCAAGCTTGATGGTCCTCCTGTGACTCCATCTTTCTAGATGGACATGGGGAGAAAAATGTACATCATCTACCGCGGGATATAGCTGTATCTAAAATGCATTCTAGGTGATAGCATATTATCTATATCATAATTTAATATCTGTGAATCATATACATATTTATTATATTATGAGGCTAAATGATATCATGCTTGAAGGATGTTGTAGAAAAAAAGAAGCGGCTCGGGGTAGGAATCCACGGTTCCACAAATGGAAACCCTGGTTCCATCACGACATATCCATGGGTCCATGGTCGATTTGCATAGTTAATGATGGGGCTGTACGACGTCGGGACGGGTCTTGTTTCCCGGGCGGAAAGTGTCGGGCATACAGAAGGGTTTGAGGAAAGAGTATGGGGACCAGTCATCGGGCTGAGGTGGTTGCTGCCGTGGCGAGAAAGGCGAGAGAAGATGCTTGATTCTAGCGATGTATCTGACAGATTCATGGAGGTTGTAAAGCTCTGGCAAGACGTCCGGCCCAACGCCCATATATAGCCTCGATATGATGGCCCCGGGATTTTGGTATCGGGATTCTGCGTATTCTCCAAATTTCTAAAGTGAGGCTGTATGTGATGATCATCGCCCGGGTGTCCTCTTTCATATTAGTTAGCCCAGTCAAGATGCTCCAAGATGTTAGGGACTTAACAGGTTTACGAGTCGACATTCCCCAAGTGCGATACCAGGCCCTTGAGCACCTCGCTTGTCCATTTGGTTACATGGGAACCAGATCGGCGACCATGATTCGAGGGCTAAACACACAGCTTGCACTTGCCCTCACGCAACGACTGCATCTGCTTGTGTCATCTAGGTCACACCACAATTTAAGGTTGTGGCACCGGTCGCAGGCTTGCCGCGAGCGCTATTCGGACATCCCACTCCGTGCTTTCGGCGGGGAAATATTCAGGAGTGGATGGGCTGAGAAATGCGAGAAGCTAACACAAATTGGGATCTGTACCTGACGGTGCGGGAGCCTGGAAGCTTTCCATTTAGCGACGCGTTCCTCCCGTTTACCCGCGACCTGCGTGCTGATCTCCCTTTCGGGCGGGGTACACCTCGATAACTATGAAATCTACAGCGACGGAACTAAGCAGGTTAGACAACTTTCAATGATATTATTTAGTATACACTTTACATCTACATATTCAGCAGCATTCCCAGGTAAAGGAGACCTTCGTGGACGTATCACACATGTGTATCCTGTAGACAACTAAGATATTCCTAGTTAGGGAAGTCCGTAGTCGGAAGAACCTGGCATTAGTCCTAATTGGGACCATTCGGCGACTTTAGACCAATCACAAGCCCGGATTCCCTCGACCCAAAAGGGGAACATCTACATCCATGGATATGTTGTACAACGGGAAACCTCCCCCAACCTTCAGCGTCAGCTTGTTGACAAACGCGTCGTCCCTTAATCCAAGCCAACTCTCGGTGGCCTATTTTTCAACGTGATCCGACTGTTACTATGATATTCTTTTCTTCGTTCACAACATACAACATTGGCGCGACTTCCCAGTATGTCAAACACTTTGACAGCATCGACACCGCCCGTTGAGGAGAATCAGGGAAGGGGATGGCGCTTTTGGGCGATCTACCTCTCCCTTTGTGTGTCAATCTTGTTAGCTGCAGTTGAGTCGACGGTCACGTCCACAGCGTTGTCGTCTATCTCCGATGAATTGCATGCGGGAAAGGATTATGTTTGGTTTGTCAACTCGTATTTACTCACCAGGTGAGTTGAAAGATGAATCCGAAGACTTCGAGTGAGTTGAAAGATGAATCCGAAGACTTCGAGAAAGCTGATCTGACTCTTCGGGTTTCAAGTGCGTGCTTTCAACCGCTTTTCGGGCAGACTGCAAATATCTTCGGTCGACGATGGTTGATGATCGGCGCGGTGGCTTTTTTCGTACTTGGCAGCGGCATAAGCGGCGGTGCTATCAACTCTGCCATGATGGTTGCTGGGCGAGCGATTCAGGGCATTGGTGGGGGAGGTATCAACGTCCTGATCGAGCTGATCGTCAGCGATTTGGTCCCATTGCGCGAACGAGGAAACTTCATGGCCATGATCTTCGCGGTATTCTCTATTGGAACATCCCTTGGTCCGTTCGTCGGTGGTGCTCTAGTACAACACAGCTCCTGGCGATGGGTCGTGAGTGTTTAATATACTTCACACCAAGTCAACCTCACCTAGCTAACCCATGCATCAACAATCAACAGTTCTATCTGAATCTCCCAATTGGAGGAACGGCGCTCGTCCGTTTGTTCTTTTTCTTACACGTCAACTACAAACAAGAGCCCTGGGAGGAAAAGATCAAGAAGATCGATTATTTCGGCAATGCACTACTAATGACGTCCATCGTCTCTATCCTACTAGCCCTCACCTGGGCCGGTACCGCCTATTCCTGGTCTAGCTAGCGCATCATTATGTGTCTGGTGCTAGGATTTGTTGGC
This sequence comes from Penicillium psychrosexuale, assembly GCF_028828465.1. Taxonomy (NCBI): domain Eukaryota; kingdom Fungi; phylum Ascomycota; class Eurotiomycetes; order Eurotiales; family Aspergillaceae; genus Penicillium; species Penicillium psychrosexuale. Next base: position 475,160 of record NW_026643187.1, read on the forward strand.
ATGATCATATTCCACATTTACGAGGCCAGCCCTTGGTACCCAGAGCCCATGATGCCACCGCGTATTTTCGGCAACCGCACCTCATTCGCCGCTCTGATCTTGTCCTTCATCCACAACATGCTCACCTTCTGGGTGGTCTATTTTATGCCTGTGTACTTCCAGTCAGTGAAGCTCTCTACCTCGACCCGTGCTGGTGTGCAGTTTTTGCCTACCGTAATCCTTGCTGTTCCGACTGCTATAGTCGGAGGTGTCGTCCTCAGCAAATAGGGCTTCTATAAGCCCATTCACATCTTTGGAATGGGTCTGTCCCTTGTGGGCCTGGGGCTCTTCACACTCCTTGACGCAGACTCAAGCGATGGAAAGTGGATCGTCTATCAAATTATCACCGCCATAGGTCTGGGTATGCTGCTCACAACGATACTGCCTGCAGTGCAGGTTGGCCTAGAAGAAAAGGATGTTGGGCTAGCCACAGCTACCTGGGCATTTTTCGCAGTTATGGTGCCATCTGGGGAATTTCAATCCCGGCTGCCATATTCAACACACAATTTGGGCGACTGTCAAGTCGCATATCAGACTCTTCTGTTGCTGCACAGCTAGGAGGTGGAGAGGCATACTCTCATGTATCCGCAAATTTCATCCGGTCCCTTGAGCCGCAAGTTCGCGACGAGGTGATGAGTGTGTACTCTGATACTCTGAAGCTGGTTTGGCAAGTGTCTCTGGGCTTTGCTGCTCTAGGATTCATCGTCATCTGGTTTGAAAGGCAGATCAAGCTGCGCACCGAGTTAGAAACAGAGTATGGAATCCAGGTCCCGAAAGAGGACAAGGACAACAAGGAAGCTGTTGAGGCATAGGCAGAACTTCAACGAAAGAATTCGTCTATGGCCATGGGGGATCTGCTCTCAGATATTGCTGTAGCAAACAATACCACAGAAAATTATTTCGGCATCGCCTTCTTACAATATGTGTAATATCATACTTCTCGCCATCCCACTGGCTTACCACCATCTAGTTAGTTAACTAATCAGTCCAGATTATGTCCTACGCGCCTGGGAAAATGATGACGTGGCAACAACCCGCAAATAACAGCCAATAACATGGTCTAAAAAAACAAGATCATACTACATATTAGAGCACAATGACATTATCACGTTAGACCGTAGAAAGGCAATCCATCGAGGGGTTGTGCAGATGCCAAGGGGCTGATTGTTCAGGTGCACCAATATGTACACCTTAACTTCGTCCATTGTTTCAACTAAATGGGGCAGCTGAAGATCAGCATCAATAGCTCGAGGAGATCAAAAGCTATAGTTAGGCGGCTAGTTAGAAAACTATCGATCTGTGTGCGGCTGAAGCTCGGCATTAATAGTTCCATCTTGTGACGTGCCAGTTCAATCCAAAGGAAGAGTGTGCATTTGCTCCAGGATTCTAAGTACAGAGGAGAGAAAGAAAAGAAAACTATCTACGCGCTCTCGCGACCTGGTTCTATGCAGTCCTCGCTTAATGGGTCACGAAGGAACAACTCCTTCCCATTGTGTAAAGTACGGACATGGCAGGTGCGACGGTCGAGGATCAGGAAGGGCAAGTACGTTGATCGTCACACATCTTGCGCTGATCAAGGGAGAAAAATTAGATTATTGAACCTTACCCTACAAGTGCCAGATATTATTATATAAGTCTAGATGAGACACGGTCGAATGAATAGAAAATGCTCACTATATATTAGTAGCTCTGAAGCAATCAATGGCAGAATACATTAGGTTGACATGTAAGGGTCTAGCTGATCATTTGAAAAAGTGGGTCTGCAGTTGATCTATGGGGGTGACAATAATGACTCCCTAGATCGATACTTGGAATACTACGGAGTAGTGAGAGCAAAATCAGGCACAAAGCCGAAGAAATCCAGAAGCAACCAAGCCCGAACCGTGGGCACTAGGTAACTACAACTTTACATTCATTATTGTAGGTTTAATTCATTTACTTCAAGAAAGTGTAGCTAGGTAAAAGGTACGCTTTCTGATCAGTACAGCTTCTCAGCGCCATATCCGCACGTAGTGAAGAGGGGACCCCTGAGGGGCACCGACAGCCCTGCCTGCGAAACAGGTGTGAGAGCAGAGTCGTCACTGGGAGTAGTAGGGTGCTAGAGAGGAGAACACCATGGGGTGACTACTGAGAAGAGAGGTGGAAAGGTGTCTGCGTTGCTATCTAGGCCTCGGGAGTGCTTTTATGTCACATAGCCGCTTAGTCATCCTGCTCTGGAAACCCCCACTGCAGTAGATAGATTTTCTGGCAAACATAGATCTTTGTGGCTCTACTATGTTCGAACCAATGAGAAAATTGTTACGACCCACTCGCCATATTCTTGCTAGTTTGCATTAGATAGATTGTTTGCTAGATAGTTAAGCGAGATGATTCGAAGTTTGCATCGTTTGCATCGTTTGCATCGTTTGCAAAGGGGACAGCTATATCAACCAGTTGCTTCCCACTTTGAAACTTGCTTCCTCTCTCTCTCACACACTATCTTAGCTATCTTGAATTCAATGCACTCTTCCTTTGCAAGACCTGGCACGTTACAAAAATGACACAATATCTGTGTAAGCCTACACTTTCCCAACTGCTGAAACTAAGCTAATTACTAAGTGGAATTCCACTAGTTAACTAGTTAACTAGTCATTAACTAGTAAAAGATCTCACCAAGGAATAAAATATTCTCTCCAATGTTCTCCAGTATCTGCCTCTTTGAACTTGTCAATACCACCGACAACGCCGTCTTGGTCCACTTGCCAATCACCCATTTCCACCCGTTCAGCCCAGCTTTCTAAAACTTTGTGTAGATATGAGCTACGCGAATCCCAAGGTAAATAACCACTATAGCCACTGAAAAGGTCTGCCTGGTAAAGTTGATCAGGCCGTTCGGTTCCCGGAAATCTAGCATTTTTGAATGGTATACCATTGCTACCTCGAACAAACCCATTGCTTCCAATGCTGAAGGGCAGCAGGAGTCGACTCTGGTTACCAGATTGCCAGTTGAGATTTTTGTCGGTTGGTTCTATGTACAAACCAGATGGAATGTTCTCTGCCCTTCCGTCAGGAAACCAGGGCCGATTCAAGGGCGACTTGTTCTCCCTCTCCCCTCGAAATAAGAGTAGAGGGTATAATGGTATCGCCTGGTCAGTATTATGCAAGCCTGGAATTTGACGTTCGGCAAGTGGTTGATTTGTAAATTCGACCGGATTTTGGAGTCGAATACCGGGGGCAATATAGCGAAAGGCGAGACGCCGGATGGGAAGAGCTGAGAGAAAACATTCGATAAACGAGCCCGTTTCTATGAAAGATGCCTTGATAACCGGTTCGGAGTATGGGAGAGCTATTCCACAATCATACGTCGAATGTATCAAAGTTGATGGAAGTTGAATCTCGATAGCACCAAGAAGACGAGTAAAGGCATTGACTGCCCTCTCCACATCCATTGGGGTATATTGGTGAATCTCCCAAGGGAATACTCCAAAAAAATTATCCATAGATTCCTTTCGACGATCCGAATATGTTGTAATTTTGCCCTCATCCAACATGTCTAGATAGGCTTTCAGAATGTTTTGTAATGGCCGCCATGGCCACCGTTCCCTATCAGACCAGATCATATCTTCCCAGTCTGGGACAAAGGAGGCAAGCTCAGTTTCTTGATCGAATCTATCTGGCGTATAAGTATTCGTCTTCCCTAAATTGTACTAAAGCTTAAAAGGACTCTCACACTATCCCGACTTCTTCGTCACTCTTTGTTCGTGTTGAGGGATATAGCCACACATAACGATCACCCCACGATCCGAGTGAAGATCCTAGAGCAAAAAGTTCATGTTTTCCATGAAGCGCTACGAGGTAATAGAAGAGATGAAAATTTGAATCAGGGTAAAATATAGTGGCCTTCGCCGACCGTAGGAACCTGACCAAGTTCGGATTCAGGCGGGATGCGAGATCGAATGGAATTGGCAAGAACTCTTCCCACCAAGTTCTAGACGGGATCGAAGCGACATCCCGTCCAGCCCCAATCCATGCCTGTTTAAGGATCTGGTTGTGAAGTTGGGCCGATAAATGGGGGTCAAATGTAGTGAATGACATATTGGCTAAGACGTAGGTCTTGAGAGACGCCAGGTCGATCTTAAACTAAGAAATAATGCATTCAACTAAATAAGTAAGATATATAGAGAAGATAGAGAGAGAAGAAGCAGGTTGCAAAGTGGGAAGCGGCCTGCTTATATGGTTGATCTTTGCAAACAAACAATGCAAACTTCGAGCGCTCGCTTAATCTCGCCTAGAAAGCAGACATTGCAATTGTGACAGATCTTCCCGGACCTCGGGAATTCCGGTGGGAGATGTAGAACGAGCGGAGCGGTACGGAGTACTTCGGCACAGATAGGCAACTACCTCTAGAGACAATTTTCGAACATAGCACATAGATGAGCTGTTTCTGCCCTCTTCTGATGCATCCCCTAGCATTGTCAAATATTCAACTGCTTCTGGCACAGATACTCAGGACTATACGGGTAATCCAGGTAGCCAGTTTTCGTGAGACACGTATAGAATGAGGAGCGATCATATTTCTGTAGGGCAATGCCATTCTTCATCCGAAAAGGGAGATCGGGCGTGGAGGTGAAGTATCTCCCAAATCCAATAGCAACATTGTCATAGTCTGCATACACCATTTCAATCACCTCTGGGGCGGACGTCGCATCATATCCGCCCGCCAGGATCACTGGCAGGGACCTCCCCCATACCTTGACAAAGGTGAGGTGGTTTGGATCAGGGTGAGTCGTCATTTGGTCCAACCACCGGGAGTTGGCGAGGTGCAAGTACGCAATGCCGAGTTGTCGAAGCTGCAGGATAAGGTATTCAAACTGGGGAACCAGGTCACCCATGATACCCATTCCGGAATACTGGCTCCACGGGGAAAGCTTCATGCCAACTCGATCCGGACCGATTGCGTTAATTACCGCCATGGTAACTTGGAGAGCGAACCGTGCTCGATTCGGAATGTCTCCTCCCCACTCGTCGGTCCGCTGGTTGCACGAGGCCTGCGTGAACTGGTCGATGAGATAGCCGTTGGCGCCGTGGATCTCCACCCCATCGAACCCGACCTCAATGGCATTTCGTGCTGCTTGCGCATAGTCAGAGACGTACTTCTGAATCTCCTCTTCGTCTAGGGCGCGTGGGGGCTGGCACCCTGGCTCTGCCGCAACAGCACTGCTCGACACCTGTTCAAACCCCCGGGATGCGAGCAATTCCGGGTCGGCAGATCGGCCGGTAGCATAAATCTGGCAGAAGATATAACACTCTTTGGCATGAACCTGGGAAACAACCTCTCTCCAAGCTTCGCATTGTGTCTTACTCCATATCCCTGGGATATGTGCTTCGCCAACTGAGTTTGGGCAAATATTCGTCGCTTCAGTAATCAACAGAGCCCCCGGATCAGATGCTCGCTGGGCGTAATATTCTTTCACAAACGGCAGAGGCACAGCAGCCTCATCAGCCCTATATCGGGTGGTTGGCGACATGACAATTCGATGCTGGAGCTGGCATTTTCCCAGCGCCAGAGGCTTGAAAATCGTTGGAGACGGGTGTTTGGGGATAATGGTCATAGTGAAACCCAGGAGTGTCTGACTCAATGCCCCCGGGAGAACTTGACGTGAGTCAAAAATCAGAAACATTGCTTTATCGTACCTTGTAGATGAGATTCGTTCTTGGTTGTCCCTCGCTTATGCACGAGAATTGAATTCCTTCGACTTCGCGTTTTGAGGCAAGGGCGCCATTGACCAGCACATTACGCGTCTACCAATCCTAAAGCAAGAAAGACCGGTGTAATTTCTGCAATGTTACGAGTCAAAGCGAAGACCAATCTACCAATGGAAACCTGACCGTGTGGTGTAGATGTAGGTTCATGTAAAGGGCTGTGAGGGATACAGCGTCGATCACACAAGAGCGGTCTTTGTTCAAATGAATAGAGCACTAAAATGATGTTCAAGAATCCAACACAGCCATGTATTCCAAACAGAGAATGGGAACGAGGCAGGGATGATCTCTTGGGGAAAGTCCGGGCTTGATCCCGCCCGTGGAGGGGCCGGCCAAGGAGGGGGGGTGTCGTTGAAGCAAGGGATGACCAAATTGGAGTATAAAAGTGCACTTTCATCCTTTCCTGGAGAGATTATCCTCATTGTCCCCATTGCCACATTTTCTTGTCCATCTCAAGAGCCTTCTCGTTCAGGGCCTCTGCCTGATCTGGAATTTGTCAGCTGGTCACAATATATACCAGATTGGAAGCCAGCAAACAGCAAATCGAACAAGATGAGATCACCAAGTCTCCCGCGACTGCCAGTCTCAGCAAGACCCGAGGCCATTCTCGATATTTACAAAGATTATGGATGTGTAATTATCGAGGGGCTTCTCAGTTCATCCGAGGTTGCCTCAATGAATCAAGAGATTGATCCTGGACTGGCAAAACTTGCTCCCGGTAAGAACGGGGTGCCGTTGGAAGAGTTTCTGGGCATAAACACAAAGCGATTGCCACTGGCTCCAAATAGCCGTACTTTCCGCGAGGTGATTCTGGAGAATGATCTGATGCACGCTCTGAGTGAATCGATATTATGTGACAGTCCTGGCGAAGGGTATCATATCAACTGTGCACAGGTGATTGAGATCGGACCCGGTAACGCGGCACAACCACTGCATCGAGATCAAAGTGTATGGCCTTTCTGGGACCTGATTCCATCTCCAGCACCAGAGGCTTGCATCAACTTCTTTTGCGCCTTGACCCCATTTACGGAGGCCAATGGCGCCACAAGAGTGGCCCCGAAAACGCATCTTGATGTCGATCTAAACAATTTGAATCCGCCCCAACTTCTGCCAGTTGAAATCAACCCCGGCGATGGATTTCTCTTTTCCGGCAGACTTGTTCATGGTGGGGGAGAGAACAGGACCAATGAGTACCGTCGTGGTATGACAATCCACATTGCCCGCAAGGGCCTCATGACGGAGGAAGCACATCCACTATCGATCCCTCGCGAGATTGCAGAGACCATGTCTTACAGGGGCCAGGCGATGTTCGGCTTCCGAAGCAACTGGCCGATCAAGGATGGACCCGTTGGGACCTACTGGTCCAGTAACTTTGACGAGATTGGTGGCCATTTAGGACTAAAGTCTAGCTAGTGCAGATAATTTACTTCACTTGACGTATTGGTAATCTGTCAGATCCCACCTTAATGCCTCAGACACGTTCGTATTTTACCTTGATACACGACCCGCCCCCGAGTTTCAAATCCTCTCTGTCTTAGGTTTTCAAAGTCAAGTTGGGATGAAATACTTCCTTTTTGGCAATATCTAGGTAGTAAAATATGATGCTGTTAACAAGATGGTTCTTCCTCTACAATATCTCTAATTTCAGTTCGATTTGCTCACACTGGGGCCTATAGCATTCGGATGATATTATCGGTCGTTTGAAGAGAATGCTGTAACTATATAATGAAGATGAAACAAGTCATTCTCCATGCCGACCCATCAACCAGCGAATGAGATCATCTTCGACAAGTGCCTCAAGATCCTTCGCAGGTAGCGTGATATGAACGTCCCAACCTGCTTCCTTTTGGTCACAAGTGAGTCGTTTCGGGAGAAAAATGACGTCACCCTCAATCAGGCCGAATGAAAGATCGAAATTGTGGACAATTCCAAAACTGTCACCAAAATCCAGACCATAAATATCAAGATGTCGCCAACTAGAAAAAGCAAGGTCGGTAAATATCATGCCGGTTTGACTCCAATCCTTCTGGTTTGCGATGTATGTCATACAGCTCTGGAAATATTTTCTATCCATATTTCGTACTTTGTTTCTCACTTTGCATGCCAAATCAGTCAGGAATCGGAGTTGGCCTGTCTGAATTGGGCAATCGTGGGTTAACCTGCAAGACAAACACTGCTCTGGCCTGGTATACTCCGGGCCTGGAGTTTTTAATCGAAGATTACATGCCATGTTTCCCAGAAACTCTTTTGCTGCGGATAACTCGATCCGGCCGCGCATATTGACTGCCATACATAAGTCCAGGCAGTCATAAGTCTGCCCTTTCTTGCTTTGAGATTTGACCCTTTGTATTGCGTCCGCAAGAGCCGAAGTCAAGACATCATTGCTCGACAAGAAGGGTGGAAGATCAGCGACAGAAATAGACGCACTATTTGGCTGGAACATGCAGGCGTGCTTTAGGAGTTGAGCACATTGGTGTTTGAGCTGCAAAATTCGCTCACTGTTGAATTCAAAGCGACATGTTCTGAGCGACGCTGCGTCAAGGGGAACGGGGTGTATTGCCGGCGCAGGACCAAGTTCTGCCGTGTGATCTTGGGCAGGAGACGTGTCTGCCGGTCCCGCAAATATAGCGCTCTGAGCTCGATCTTGCTCGTCAATGATGAGCGGCAGCGGGGTAACTGATGGGTCTCGACAGCATCTTCCCAGTAACGCAAGGATTTTTGCCGCGCCCGTTCCGTCAAAAACAATATGGCTGAACGTCATCGCCAGCACGATTGCATCAGTGAAAATATTTGCCTGGAACCGAATCACAGGCTGTCTTTCAGTCGAGGTAATAAGCGGTGGGAGCGGACAAAGATGCTGCTTGGAGTCAGATGTCTCAAGCATTGACATGCCGTTCTGCACACCTCCTAACGCGCTTTCCATAGAAAATGGGTGATGCTTGTGTACCAGGATTGTAACGTCTTCTTTTGCACATGGTATTTGGACACTCTGAATGTTATATTTTCCATCGAGCTCTGGATTAACGACGATGTGCCCGAGTAGAATGGGAAGCACTTTTGTCAAACTTGTGATGCCGGCTTCCAACAGAGAGAGACAGTGCGTAGAATTCGCGGTCTGAAAATACAATAGATAGGAGACATATGCCTGGGGCGCTATGTGGTCCAGGGGACTGAGGATCACTGAGTGATCAAAAGAGGTAGACATGCTGGAGTAAGAAGCTCCGTTTGTTACTTATGATAAGAGGTGAATAACTTTGAAAATCTTGCTACATCACGGCGGGGGGAGGAATTATTATCTAGCTGCACTCATTAACTTGAACCATGTCTGAGTTACTAAGACCTACATTCAATACACTGAAATAGGTACTTTTGGCCATTGATAACGCCCCTTGCAGATCATAAACCACCACCTGTGATGGCGAATGCAAATCGATATCTAGCTCAGCAGACCGTCTGGTAGCATTGCATAGCTAGCTCATAAGTACGAAATACATGCATCAATTTATCACTAGTCTCAGTAATTACTGAGCCATAAATACAGGGCTCAAAAAAGCACACCGCAATTTCATTTCCTCTCTTATCTGTGAATTCTGTGAGCTGGGCATTGCTACCGAGCTGTGGTTTCTAAGTATGATGCAGAGAGGAAGTCCATCGTAGTCACGATGCAGCTCCTGTCCAAAGTAGCCCGGGTCCGTCTCCAGCATCAATGAGGTAATCAGGCAATGATCGCTGAACTCCGACCTAAAGGCTTTAGCGCACACTTCGTATAGAAGTGGTTGTTGCATGGGATATATGTGGAAGGTCTTGCTAACATTGAAAGACTACTGAGCTGCCTCATGTTCGCCAGGTAGCCGCCTTGCATTGTTTCCTGGCCGAATTCCCACATTTCCTTGAAAGAATCCACCTTACTGTCGAAGGCTTTGACCTGCTCCGGAGTCATGAGGTTATTAATCCCTCGATGATTAGGGCTCTGTCTGCTTGAAGAATCTGGAACACCTTGAGGACAGGCTTTTATATAGTCATGGGTGATGTGGTAGATGACACAGAGGAAAGGAGGGTTGGGAAGTATCACAGAATTTGAAAAATGGTATATTGCAATTTGTTAGAGGTTTACCTTTCGATGTGGTTGAAGCAACATCGACAGTATTTTTTTCTTCGGCCGCGAGCCGTTTTATTGTATTATATCGATCAAGATAAAGACGAAATGGAGTGGAGGCCTCGATCACATTTCCAGACTGGTAGTTGAAGACTCTCGTAAAACAAAAAAAGAACGAGAACAACAAAGGTGGAGAGTTGGCTAAGCCCAGTGGTGCTTCTCATGCTCTGCTACATCCTTGAAATGCCGTGGGGGGTTTCCCGTCACTTCCACCACAGAATTGTTGAGAACTTCTTGTGGGCCATTGTTGACATCAACTTCCATGGCCGAAAGCATAGCTGCAAAGTCTGCAGGTATCCCTGCCTTTTTTACTAAAAGTTCAGTAAGTCCAGTTTCTGTAAGGCTACGGTGGATGATTTTTCTGCCCAAAATTGAGGTGAGAATCTCCGCCACCTATGATATTATTAGCGTCAAAAGGATTTATCCACAGGTATTAAGTTAGGATAGAGTCATCTTACCTGCCCATAAGATAGGAGCTCTGGACCTAAAATGACATATTCCGTCTCGTGCGATCCCCACTCAGTCAAGCAATGAAAGGCAACGGAAGCAATGTCGTCGGCTGAGACGAATGGAATCTTACCATCTCCAGTCGCGGTTATGATTTGATTTTCGTTCTTAATCCACTCGCGAGAGGGATCTTCTAATAGATTCTCTAGCATTAAAATCAAGCTTAGCCATATTATCGTTTAAGATTATAGAGTAGAAAAGGATAAACCGTACCCATAAACCATGTTGGTCGTAGTGCCACATACTCAACTTCTGCCAGAGAGTCCAGATATGCATGGACCTGCCCCATCGAGTGTCCACCTTTCTCAACAGTACTGGCGCTGAGAAGGACAAATCTTTGAACCCCTTTAGTGCGAGCTAGATCAACGAATTCGATCATAGGCGGGGCTATATCCATGACAGGAGGCCCAACTAGATAAATGGACGAGATTGTACCCAATCCATGCTTCCCGGCCTGTTCGAATGGTCTCTCCCACGTATCTCTTTTCAGCCAGTTGAACTGGCTGGATTTATAGGGGTCAGAGAGAGACGCCGAGCTAGATCCAACTAGAAATGGAGTTTTGGCTTGGTCCAGAAGTGCCGCAAGACGACTGGCCGTTTTACCTCGCCCACCCAGTACAAGAATAGTCATCACGAAAGATTCTTGGGTGCAAGTTTGCAAGGAAGACGGTTTGTATTACTTCCATCGAACTTTAGCGGTGGGGGTATATATGTTAATTTCATTTACGTCGAACAACAAGAATCCAGCAGACCGCTTATATTAACCGAAAAGCAAGATATGACTACACGTATTACCTCATACTTGAAAATGGCATATCCAAGAACAGAAACCGATCTTCCTTGCTTTAGCCTGCCAGGATCATGGTCTCGTGGATATTAGCAGTGCCCCCGAGGTGGGCCGAGAAGGGGTTGCATCAAATATACGCGTCCTGTCGCTGCCCCGATGCAGCCCAGCGCCCGCTGGAGCTGATGGACATTGATGCCCAATTTTGAAGATCGTTCTAAGTGCAGCAACAGTGCATCATGGATTCCAACCTTGGAATATCGGTTCTCGACTACCTCTGTAAGAATATATCATGAGCAAGGGGCTTATTGCAGCTTCCAATCTCCTGTTTTCCATCACTAAATACATCTCGATGATTTGAGACCTGTCACATACCGTATCCATTGTCGAAAGTGTTGTTTCGTTTACTGCATGCAACGACTGATCCTCCGAATACTGTGAAATGACCGTTTACGTAGACCCATCAAAAAGTGCAGCAATGTCATCTTCATAAAGCTGCAGAATAGGTACCCTAGCTAGTGTCCCCTTAATAGTCCGGACAAATGGCTTGTCCTTCCGAGCAATTATTGTCAGTTTCGGTTCCAGTTTGAGGAGACTCGAATCACTGATTTTGGAAAGGTACGGTTCTAAGCTCTCAAAGAAAGAACGCCGCCCGCTTTCCGTGTCGACATCGACCCCGTCGTTTGTAATCTCAAGGAGAAGGACTAGATCGGAGCACCCGTTGCCTCCTATCAAAGCAGCCTCTACACGCGGGTGTTGCTCAATCTCCCGCTCAAACGAAGAGACAAAGTATCCCTTCGCGTCGGTGAGGGAAACGAAGTCATCCATCCGGCAGACAATCTTCCAGAGCCCCTTACGAGTAGGGTGCTGAATCCACAAATCCTTGGTCTCAAATCTCTCCAGTTCAGGAAATGCAATAAAAATCGGCTGCATGACGCATTCTGGTCGACGGACAAACACCATTCCATAAAAGTCATCAGCCCGATGCTCAAACTCGACGCCTGCATGTGGCTGGAACTTGAAGTAATCCCAGTCCTCTTTGTCGTCCGGCCGTGTCTCGGTGAAATGGTGTCCTGACTCGGTACAGCCAATAAGAGGGGCTAACTTGGTGTCAGAGATTATTTGATTCCCCAGGTGGCGCGCTAGAGGAGCGCCGGCATAGTGGACATATTCCAGGCTTTTCAAAGCTTCTACGCCATCCGTGAAAGACAACATCTGACTCAACAGTAGCGGTGTGCATAGAGCACCGTCCGCACGGGCATAGCGCAAGATCTTCGCCACGTTTTCTGGGGATTGGTCGGGAGGTGGAAGGATGGCTGTCATGTTGATGAATGGGGGGATGAAGAGTACCATTACCATCCCCACATACTACCACAGCGTTGTTAGTACACGAGACAAATGCTATTAAACCAGACAGAGCTCAAAACTCACATGTAATGTTGGCAAGTGTGTATACCATCGTTTGTTGGCGTATTGATGAATATGGCTCTCTGCGACATCTGGCAAGCTTGCTGGAGCCTCTAGATTGGCCACCATTCGAAATGTATGGGTTAGGAGGGCCTAGGTGAATATTTATTGTGATTAGACGGTCCCTCTCCTGATGAACGAAAGAAAATCGGCTCACCTGTTGTGCCAGAGCTGTGAAATACTAGCCACGGGTCATCCTTCGCGTCATCCCAGGGTTTGGTGTATTCAATTGCAATCGGCTCCTTGTCTCGGAATAAGTCATCGAGACTTGGGGCAGCCATGTATTGAATTTCAGGTGCATGCTCAAGCGCTGCTTTGATGTCCTTGGCTACATGCTCTGTGCTCAGGTAGACTTCGCACTCTGCTTTTTGAAGCACGTACGCATGATTCTCTGGCATCATAGACATGTTAGGAAGAACCAACTTGGAATTCTGTTAGCCGAGAAAAGGAAACGGGAAATCAGCAGACATACCTTTTTCTGTAACTTTGAAGATCTTTAGGTCCGGCATATGCAAAACATTGAAAAGACCGCGAAGATGGAGGCAGATTGTGCAAAAGCCACTGTGCCGCATGATTGGCCGCATCGTTCAATTGTTTGAACGTGATATCTCTATACCCTTCGGGACAAATTTTCATCGTCAACCGGGATCGAAATCCACGAACTGTTTGGTTCGTCACGCGCTCGCTGTTCAATCACAGATATAATGATGCGCTTTCCATGCTGGACGCCGGGAAAAGGCAGATGCGTAGACTTTGCGGACATTTTAGGTTTTCTGGCGCAGACATTGAATGGAAAGTGCGCTGCTTAATTTAAAGCTTCCACAACCACTAGCTCAGGTCCGACGATCGACATTATTGCGTCCTAGCTACCTAAATCAGGGAGCGATCTTGCCGATCGCATGAACCAAGACCCTCATCGCGATACAATCTGGTTTTTCTTTTGAACCATTGCATCATCGTATTAGGTGGGCTGAAATTATGGTGCCAACTTGCCGATCGCGTTCCCGTCGGCCCTTCCTATCTTCGCAATACTAGATGCGCCGTGAGATATCAATCCCATCTTATGCAAGAAATAATTATTGAACTTCGTCTTGATCCGCCTTTGAAACAATCGCTAGTCATGGGACTGGAATTCGGACAAAGTGAGATGTATTCCATTTAGCTGCAATTGTCTAAATTTAGAGGTAAAAGGATTGACAGTAATCGAGGAAACGATCTGCGGTGTTCGTGTGTGTTCGTGTCAATGGTAACCTTCAGTGGTATAAAATGGTGGACCAATTTCAACACGTGATCTGACTAATACAAAGTAGCCCAGTCACGTGGTGATCGGCACTAAATCACGTGCATCTGGATCCTCAGCGGCCTCTAAGATAGAATTCAAAGCCTTTCTCTATGACAACGAATAACATCTCTAATTATCAATTTCCTCTATCTCTAAAAAGAACCCGAAACCTTAAAACAGCCATACGGAGTACTAACTATGGTGATCCCCATCTAGCGTCCATCATCCGGTCGTCGCCGCTTAAGACGACTCGGCTGCAGGCGGCTTTATACGGCTATAGGCGGCCTCGGCCGGTTTCGGGTGGCTTCAGGTGCTAGATATTCTCCGTGATAGGAAACCTTGTTTTCGCAATGCAAGAACAGCCACCACTTGTGGCTTTCCTTTCTACTCCTACTGTTCTCCCCTTTCGCTCTTACACCTCTTCAAATCTCTTCCACCTTCCTAACATTGCTCCCTTGCTCAAGTCGACTGCAACTATGACTGGAATGTGGTGAAGCTAGGCCACTTTGATAGCCTGGAAATCGGGGCGTTTTGCCACTTTGAGAAAGCAATTATAAGCGTGCACTAAGCCTTTTTGGCAATTCTGTATTGACTTCTTGGCATATTTCCGCATGATAACAAGCCATCCCCTAGGCTCCTAAAAGGAACCGAGGCCCTATCAAGGTAATGCGTGTAGGTAGTTGGACCCATTTATGTTGTAGGGGTCCAGAGGGAGTCTTAAGCCGGGATGTGCATACGAGGTATCGAATTCCCGAGATAATTCTTGACCCGCTAAAAGACATGTAGCTGGCTATAAGGGGAATCTTCAGTAAATAAACAACACATCTTAGCACTTTCCACTCACCATTGAGAGTGTGGATAAGACGCCGATGCTCGTTCTCACCTATACCAGAAAGGCATTGATATACTCGTGCATGTCTTCATCTTCTGATATATCAGTAGCTCAGGAGTCAGGGGAAGAATGATCGTGTTAGTCTTGCTGCAGCAGCCACTTCTGAAAGGGGTGATGGGTCACGTGGTAACTGTATGGCGACATCTTCGTTCTCG
This sequence comes from Penicillium psychrosexuale, assembly GCF_028828465.1. Classification (NCBI taxonomy): domain Eukaryota; kingdom Fungi; phylum Ascomycota; class Eurotiomycetes; order Eurotiales; family Aspergillaceae; genus Penicillium; species Penicillium psychrosexuale. The sequence continues at coordinate 490,184 of NW_026643187.1, forward strand.
GTTTGATATTCACATCTGTAATTATGACACCACAAGAAGGGGCGGGTGCGTAATAGATAGGGAGAGATGAAGGATGAGAGCGGGTGAAATTATCCACAACAGTCGCGCACTGACCCTCTCTGTTGATTGCCAGATACACTCATTCGCTTGGCATCTGCACAGAACAACCTCTCTGCCCAGCCGCGGAGGTAACTAGTTAGTTAGTTATTGCCGCCTTCTTATGTCATCAGTAGTGGCATCTCACAACGTAGTCAAGGGTTGTATCCTTCCAACCGAAGACCCTTTTTGTATATAACGAGCTACAATATACAAAGTTTCCCCATGATGGAGCGCGGGCGGGGCCTCCTTTGACGCTACGGTCTAGAGCATCACAGCTTAAGACCGAAGCTAGAAGTGACCCGTTGCCGCTAAACATACGCATACTGTCCCTCTTGACTACGTAAGGCCATCAAGACAATGAATAATACCAAAGCAAATATGGACAGCCCTATATTACGATTCATTTATCCATTGCGGAGTCTTAGCCGCAGGTTCAGCCGGTGGAAACTAATCAACATGGTTCACTAATCCGATGGTTTGATCCAACGGGGCGTAAAATGTGTTCTAACGGGGCGTAAAATGGTCAGAGAAACTGCTCGAGCGCGGGAATCAAAGGAGTCGCCGTCTTGGCAAATGCGGTTATCTCATCTGCTGGCCAATGGTGAGAGGCAATACAAGCCGACGTTGCCTCCAGAGCTATTCGGGGCATTGCATGATAAAGATAACAAAGATAAGGAAGCCAATTCGACCCAATGATGGATATTTCCCGGGGCCCCGACGTCTTCCTTCAGGTGTACCTCATCAACGTCGCCGATCCGAGGAATAGGCAACCAGTTCCTTCTGTTGATAGGACAGCACGTTAAACTCCCCTCCCATAGCCAATCGCCACCAGACCGAGAGATGTACTTCGGATCCTCCGTATAGGGGGGGGGGCATGTACTTTTGGCTTTCTATAGTTCGCCACTTGGCAGTTTCAACTCGATCGAAACCTGATAACGTTAGAATATAAATTGCAATGTCCCCAGATCTTCTCTCGGGGCATTCGTTGCAACAGCGATTTTTTTCTTCCTTACCTTCTATCTCTCATCTCGGGTCTCGCACCCATTGACACGATGTCGGGAGTTGAAAAGCCTTTAAGCGACACCAAAGGTGTCCCAAGCAAAGATGCCGAGGAGACAATCGTAGGAGAAATCTATGAGGATGGCGTCGACCATGGCGCAGACTCTGGGCTCCAACGCCAGCTGGGATCTCGACATATCAGTATGATTGGTCTCGCTTCGTCCATTGGTATGGGCCTTTGGCTAGGATCAGGAACATCCTTGAAAAATGCTGGTCCGGCTGGTATTTTCTTGGGATATATCCTATCTGGCACCATCATTTGGAGTGTCAGTCAGAGTATAGGAGAAATGGCGATCATGTATCCCCTTCCTAGTGCTGTGAGTTTGGTGGCTTCTCTCTTGTCGACTGATCATGACTGACCCGGCCCCGCTAGTTCGTGCAATGGACTAATATATTCGTCGATGAATCCGCCGGTTTCGCGCTCGGTTGGGCTTACTGGTTCTCTTACTGGATCACCATTGCCAACGAGGTACAAGGAGCTATCACAGTACTCAACTTCTGGACAAGTGCCGTCCCCACTGCCGCTTTGATCACTATATTCTGGTTCGTTATTGTCCTGATGAATGTTGGAGCGGTCAAATGGTTCGCCGAGATCGAAGTCGTGGCTGCCGCAATCAAGTTCGGCTTCATCTTCGTTGTAATCATCTCCGGCATTGTTCTTTCCGCTGGCGGTGGGCCCAAGGGAGGTTATCCGGCGAGACCGGGAGGCACTATTGGTTTCCAGTTTTGGAACGAGATGGCCTTTATCAATGGTTTCAAGGGGTTCATCTCGGTTATGCCGACATGTATCTTCGCCTTGTCTGGATCAGAAAATGCTGGTCTAGTCGCCGCAGAGACCAGCAACCCCCTTCGATCTGTGCCCAAGGCTGTCAGGTCGATCTGGGTGAGATTGAGCTTGTTCTACATCCTAGGAAGTTTGATCGTCACGATCAACGTCAGCCCAAAGGACGAAAATCTGTTCGGTGCATCTGGTACCAATTCCAGTCCCTTCGTCATCATGTATAGGAACACTGGAGTGGCTCCTCTAGCTCATATTATGAACGCTGTCATCCTCGTCTCTGTCCTCTCCACTGGTGGTATCTCTGGATACGCTGGGTCCAGAGTACTCGTTGGTCTCGCGCAACTTCGCATGGCCCCTAAGGTTAGTCTGGTTCTTTTACCCGCCCGAGAGCACTGCTGACAAAATGCGAATTTTCCGTGTAGGTTCTACAGAAGACCGATAGCTGGGGTCGTCCATGGTGGGGCCTTGCGCCTACTCTCATCATCGGAGGTGGGCTGGCCTACCTGAACGTCAGCAACGGTGGTGCTACCGTTTTTGGCTGGTTCTCCAACCTGACCTCTCTATTCACTCTCTTCGGATGGGGCATGATCTGCCTGTCACATATCCGTATGCGTGCTGCCTGGAAAGTTCAAGGCCGCTCTGTCGAAGAACTTCCTTGGAAATCAAAGGTCTTCCCTTGGGCTGCCTATTGGGGCCTGTTTTGGTGTGTAGCACTTATCATCATCGAGTTCTATCTGGCCGTGTCGCCTTTGGGTGACTCACCCAGTGCGGAGAACTTCTTCGCCAATTACCTCTCTGTGGTGGCTATTATCATCCTTTATATTGGCGCAAAGATTTACTACCGCGGTAGAAGATGGAACAAACTCGAAGATATCAACATTGATGCTTGTAGGAGGTTCTATGCACCACGGGATGAGGAGGGGAAGAATGAGAAGAGCTTCGCCAAGAAGTGGCTCAAGTTTCCAACCAAGAACTGACCAGCCTATGGGAGGTTATGTATAAATCCACTCCATTGTTAGGTATTTTAGTCAGATTTCATTTTTCCAAATACATATGTTGTATATTTTACTGAACTCCACCTAATTTATTTTGGGTTTTGTTAATTCGACCCCGCCTGCCCCATATCTCAGGCATAAACTGACCGCCTACTAGAACTGTTCACCGCCTTCCTGGCCGCTTTGCCTACGATTTGCATGTTTGCTTGCTTATTGCTGTTTGTATGTTTGCTAGATTGCTCAGCGAGAAGGTTACCATATAAGCAAGCCGCTTCGTTGGTGGTTCAATCCCCAATATATATTGCAAGTTCCGTTGGGTAAATACGACTAGATTGCAGAATCGCCTCAACTGTTGAATATTAATAAAATGTTGCTTCATGCACACTTTAACCAAGAAAAATGAGAACCGATTTCACCAATCATCTAGTTCGAATGCTTAATTTCGCCCAGCTAGAGCAAAATCCAACCAGTGAGAACGTATTGCCTAACTATAACAAGACGAGTTGATAGCCTGGATTATGAAGAATGAAGAGTTAATGCTACGAGTACTGAGCGATATAGGGTGCACATTCTTTATTGCATCATTAAAGTTACAACCAAATGCAAAGCGTTACTAGACCGAGAGCCTTGAACGGCTGTGCCTGTGACCCCAGCGAGAATGCCCCAGCTTAGCAGCATCATTTTTCTCGACAACTGATTTAATCCTCTGCTTCATCCCCCTTTGCTCTCTCGGAAACATGATGAACCTGACTTGCCCTCCTTAATTCCCGATCAAGTACCTCAGTCAACCGCCCAAGCAACCACTGAACCTCACTCGTTTCGGCAAGCAAAGGATTTTCCTTATCAGTCCAACTCCACTCTCGTGCTGCTTCCGCCTGTCCATCATCGGCTTCATCTCCAAGAACATTGGGTTTATTATCTCCTGCAATCAGACTCATATAATATTCCCATTCTAGATAGTCGAATTTCCGGGATGGAGTGTTGCTGGCGTACTCAACCATTTTGCGTAGCTCTCGGAAGAGCAGGTAGATGTACTGGTGGATATTTTCGGCTTGCTTTTCTTCCTTGTTTTCTTTGAAGTCGAAATGATTGCCGTTCTCTTTATTGGGATCTTGATTTTCGCCCGTCGTTTCTTCCATCCACCATCTGACCCAGGAGATGTGAGTCAGTGTCTTAAGCCTGTCCACGAAGGATTGGTCACCCGGTAGAATAGTGAGCTCGCCAATGAATAGCGTAACGTCACGGATAAATCGGATAGCGGTATCGCCAATATTGGAGATGAGAATGGTAATCGTAGGAACGGCAAGCAGGGACCAAAAAACGAAGAAGGATTTACCCAAACTACTGATCGGATACAAATCTCCATAACCAACTGTTAGAAGACTGGTATATGCAAAGTATAGAGCCTCAAAGTACGACCATTTTGCGTTCGACTCCGAGCGCCAGAAAACCACACCCCCGATCAGCCATATCGTCATCCAAAGCAAAAAAGAAACCAAGAGCGAGAGCCATTTGTGTTGGACGTTTGCCAGCTTGCACATCTGACGCATGGCTATAAATCCTCGTTTGCGCCGCTCCCGCTCGCTGCGGCCTTCCGCTTTGGCACTCTTCTTCCCGAGCGAGGGGATAATACTTTTAGCACCAGAACGGTCCGAGAAGGCTTCTCTGAGTAGGTATTTGCGCATTTGTGCTCTCAGCATGTTGCCAATCTTTTGCTTGCCATTTTCCAACATAATGACGATGTCGAGTCTGGAAGTATGGTAAATAGCTGATGCAGGTCGTGAAACACTATGTCATAGATGTTCAATAGCCGTTTGTCAACCCATGGCTAAGCCTTACTCAAGCCAGTTCATGTTTGTGCCTTCTGATCACGAGGCGGTAGGAAGTGTGCTCTGAATTTGTGACCACGGAACAGATTGCCTACATGTGAATAGGAGCTGTTTCGCAGATGTGCTATCGTACATTCTACTATTGGTCATAAAAGCAACTTGTGGATCTTTGAAGCGGTAGATCATTCTCAATATATATCACGAAAGCTTTCAAAAATACTAATTAATTAGCGTCTTCATAAGATATTCCCTCATTACGATTTCTTGACCAAAATCCTCCAGGGTTCTACAGCTATAGAACCCTCTACCTGCTTTGTCTCCTTCTCCTCAACACTTTGCTTTAGCCACCCAGCTCTCCACGCAAGAAACAGCATCCAAAGGCGACTTCTTATGCTCTAAAAGAAATGAAAGAACTTCTGCCGGGCTGAATACTTGCTCCAGCACCTTGCTGTGAGATGAAAAGAAAGGGGGTGGCGATGAGTGCAAGATAGAGGAGTTGAAGCGCAGGTAAGAGAGAGAGAAAGGAAGTCGAAAGGGCACAGCGGGCTTTCGTGCCAGAGAAACAGAACGAGGTATGGGGGGCGCTAAGCTTAAAGAGGTAAAACTAACCGCATATGGTAATTCACAGGTCCGGGTATTATATCTAGAATCTGAGGTGATGGAAAATATACAGCGTATTTTACCACCACAAAAACCAAGGGTTCCTGTTTAAGGCCTAGTGTGGCCATATTCCTAGTTCGACACACCATGGGATGGCGATTCGTCGGAATTCTATGTATAATTTTTGTGCATACATAACTATACGGTTGACAAATGGATTTTTGAGTCACTTCCTTTTTTAGTCAAATGATCCAAGCATTCATCTAGGTCTTCATAGGTGCCTTTTAGGATGGGACAAGGGTAACAAATAAATCGTACGCTTCGGGCCTCGAACCAACGACCAGTAGCTCAGGGCACTTAGAACGAAGCCGGGCTCATAACTGATGGAAAATATGTTGAACGAAAAGAAGACTGTTTTATGGCAGAAATAGGATCCTGGAGAATCGTGGTAATGCGAGTGTATTGGTCAAATTCAGGGGCAGAAAAATCTCTAACTATGTTGTAAAAACAAATGGTCCGAATTTTACAATCTTATGAACTCGATGACTAAGCAAAATATAAAAAATAGACCCGAAAGCCCTCCGACATCGATACATACTCGCATTAAATGCCTGGTATTGGAACACTCCCGGGTGGCGCACCAGTCATGGCGATAACGGCAGCAGCACCACCTGACACGGCAGACTTCGGCGACTTTGTGAGCACTGAAGATGAGGAAGTTGACCTCGAAGAGGTTGTCGAGCCCTGGCATAAGTACGATATGAAGGAAACTCCATATGTCTTCTATCCTATTTGTGTTGGAGAAGTGCTCAATGAGAGATACCTGGTAGAGCATAAACTCGGCTTTGGCGGATTCTCTACTGTCTGGATGGCCTATGACCTTCAGGAAAAGAGGAATATAGCCCTCAAAGTCATGTCTTCGGGGGAATGTAGAGATTACGAAACCCGCATTCAGGACGAAATCGTTCAGAATATATAGGATACCTCTTACCTTGTGACATATTTGGCGACCTTTCTACTCCCTAGAAACAAGTGTTATCATAGGGTTCTAGTGTTTCCCCTGATGGGTCTATGCCTTGACGGAATTATCCTGGGAAAGATGTCTATGGCCACTCACATATCCGCTGCTCGGCAATTGCTAGAGGCCTTGGAAATTTTACACAAAGCCGGGATTGTATACCACGGTGAGTGGAATCTGCCTCCTACTCTCTTCCCTATTGGTCCGTATTCTAATCGATATTCGACAGATCTGAATGAAAGGAACTGTATGTAGGGGATGGTACCTCTCTACAATCTCGATAGGAGTGCTAAATACGAAGCACTCGGTCGGCCACTAAAGGAAATCATACCATGTATCGACCTCTGGAAGCAGGGAGAGCTTGTTCGGTCCGTTGAGGTCCCTGAGAACTTGCGTACAGAGGAATTCTATCTCAGTGACTTTGGTCTGGCGATGAAACTTGGTGACCCTATAACTCAACGCGGCTATCCGCCTATGCAATTTTGCTCACCAGATCGTCTTCATAGGAAACATCCAAGTTTTGCCTGCGACATGTGGAGTTATATGGTTATCTTTACAGAGCTTTACCTTGGCTACCCGCCTTTCCATTCCTTGCTTGATGGTGGAATAATAACTAGTCTCGTCAGATGTTTGGGTCCACTACCTGAGGAGTGGAAGGACTTTTATACTCACCCCGGACGCCTTGATTCCTGGTATGATCAGCGTCAAACGCCTGATCCAAAGCATGATCTTGCATCAACAATTGCATACTTTCGTCCCGACGCTGATCCAACTGAGCGAAAACATGTTGTGGTGGCCATGTGCCGATCATATGCCGTTGCCTGGTTTGCCAGGCTTCACCTAGCTATTTAGCTAGATCTCGATCGTTTGTAGGAATCAAACCTTCTATATATCTCTCTTACCGCTCTAAGAGGTTATGGGCCCTCTCTCTATCCCACTAGCATTGTCCTCCCTTTGCTAAATTCATTAATACTTAGCTACTAAAAGGGCGCTGTAACTCGCCTTATAAGCGGTTGCAGGTTCTAGTACCCGACTCGCCTTATAAGCGGTCATAGTACTGGTAATTCGCCTTATAAGCGGTTATAGTAGCTCTATATGGCTCGCCTTATAAGCGGTCGTCTATAGCTTAAACAGCTTGCCTTATAAGCGGCTGCCTAGCTCTATACAGTTCGCCTTATAAGCGGCTGTTACTTTTAGTTAATATAGCTACTCCCCCTATAGATAAATAGAGTACCCTCCTTAGTAAAGAAGAATCTATTACCTAAGTAAGTAGACTTCTAGATCCCAGTATATTTAAACTTTACAAATTCAAAGAGATACTTAAGAATAAAGATAACTTCGAAATATAGTTTAACTAAATCAATTAATATCTTAAAAGCCAAGGTCTCTAATATCTAATCGACTAGAAGATACCCTACCCTTCGAAGACAGCTAATAATATAAGAAAATAGTAATAACTATTAATTTAAATCACTAGATACCTTATTACTAATATATTGAATAATCTTATATAGTAGGTTAGGTCTTAAGGGGTATACGTTAAACTTACCAATAAATTTATAGAATAGACTATTAAGCTATTCTAGGGCTAGGGTTTTTATACAATTAATAAAGTATTCTAGAACCTTATTAAAACTAAGAAACCTAGCTTTAGTATAACTATAGAATTTATCTAAGTAATTTAATAGCATTTTTTTGTAGTAAATAAACTTAGTATCGTTAGAGTACTATATATTATAATAATAACTCTTTTTAAATAACTTAATAGGGAAGAGTACTTCCGTTATTTTCTTACCTCTTACTATAAAAAGCTTAAAGTAAAGGATAACCTATCGACTTCAATTATAGCTAAAGACTTCTACGAATATTACTCTAAAATCCTATAATATATAGAGCGAAACGTTAAAGATAGAATTATATATAGAGTAGTTTATAACCATAACTTCAATAAATCCAAATTAAATAATATACTACTAAGAGGAAAAACCGTAGAATCCTATATAGCTAAATGGAAGACCTGTACTATAAGTACTAACGGTAACTGTATTTACTACAGTAATATAGGCCATTTAGTAATAAAGTGCTACTATCTAAACCCCAATACTCACTCTCCTAATTAGAAACCACGTTTAGGCCTATAGTATTACTAATAGAGGGGATCTCGTTTCTAGGATTTAAAGACAGAAATTGGTGGAAATAATAATCAAGGGGTAGGTGCAATTATAGTAGTAGGATACGATTTCGGAGGCTAGGTATTTAGCCTGAAGGGGTGTATTGTGGTGGCTATATACCGATCATATGCTGTTGCCTGGTTTGCTAGGCTTTACCTAGCTATTTAGCTAGATCTCGATTGTTTGTAGGAATTAAACCTTCTATATATCTCTCTCACCGCTCTAAGAAAACATGTGCAATCCGTTATGTCCAGGGTATTTAATTACTGCCCAGAGAAACGTCTGACCGCTACGCAGCTTCTGCGGGACCCGTCATTCAGAGCTATTATGGACAAATATGGTTGTTGATATTATGTTCTCTCGACTTCCTGTGCTTCGTTGCTCTTTCTTTCTTACCTGCACTGGGTGTTTGTTTGCTTGTAATTAAAACCATTGTTATCCTTATGAGCCTCAATATCGAGTATTAGGCCTAGATTCTCATATAAACCATGGCGAATAACATAACTGTAAACCATCTCACTCATTTACAATAGGTTAAATGTTATTATATGCCAGGTTCTCTTTAGCAGAAGAAGTACATTGCTAACGAAATATCAAGTATAAAGAAGAAAAGAAAAGAAAACAAAATGTAAAATAATAAACGGGTCTTTATACCCCTTTAGGGGCATAACCCTATCCTCGCTTATCCTAGATAGAAGGTACGATTGCCTTATATAAATAAGAAGGAACGACCAACGGTACAATCCTAAACGGGAAGGTACGAGTTCTTTAGGTACTAATTGTAATATAACCCCTAGGCGAGAATACATTTAGTCCCTAAATACTGGCTTCTTATTATCTATATAGTCGTCTAATATTCGATTATCCTATACGGCCTCGATCTATTCTTATAGATATATTAGCAGTCTAGGCTTCGCTAGATAGGTATTATAGAATTCCTTAATTATTTCTAGAGTATTCTTAAAGTTACTAGCCAGGTACTATATAGGATCTAGGTTATATCCTAACTACTATATATAGTACTATAGCTTCTTATAATACTTCCTTATATCTAGGATCTTTTTAACTTCCTACTTATTAGTCTATCCTACCTATATTAGAGGTAGCGGATCTATATATTATCCTATAAGTAGTTCTATACTCGCTACCTTCTATAGCTTACTTAGGTTAAATATTAGGTAGATATTAATTAATAGTAGTAGTTCTAACTTATATATATTCCTAACCTTTTCGATAATCTTATAGGGTCTACTAATTATATAGGAGAGTTTTCGACTTAGATAATCCTATAGCTAATCCTTTATAATAATAAAGACTAGGTCGCTAATATCGAAGTCCTCTTTATAATAATAATAATTAGCCTATTATATTTATAGTTCCTATAACTTCGTAATTTATTTATATATATCTTCCTAGATTTATTATAACTTTAAGAGTTGATTAGCTACTTCTTATTTATTATATATTAGTCCTATATAATTCTAGTTAAAAGATATTATTAGTTTATAATCCTATTTAATAAAGAAAAGGGATCTCTTTATTATATCCTATAGAAGAATTAATACTGTAAAATCTACTATCAGTAGGTATTCTAACCAATTGTCCTAATTATATTTAATATATAGTCTTAATCGCTATACTATAAACTGATTTATAATTTCGCTCTAACTATCTATCTATAGGTAGTATATAGTAGATAGTTTTTACTTAATCCCTAGGATTCTATAGAACTCTATCTAGAACTTTATCAGGACCCTAGTACTAAGAAGGCTAATACCTAAGGTATAAGCCCTATTATAGGGCGTAGAGCACCTATCCTAGGTATATAGGGGACTATAGACTAGATAAGAGTAATATATACTGCCTATACAGCCTCCTTAGGTTATATGACCTATAAACCTATATATTATCCTTATATACTACTTCTTTAGAGAAGCAGCTATTAGTTCTAATATACCCTATATATATCACTATCTCTATTTCCTAATCCTCTATTATATATAGTATTCCCTTAGGCATTCTATACCTAGGGGTCTTATAGTTCTAATAGCTCTTAAATACTTAGATTGCCTAATAGAGACTACCCCTTATTTATACTATATCGAATCCTTATAATATATAGTTATAGGGACTTCCTATAATACTATAGCCTAATAAATAGGCTTCAATTAATTAAACCCTTCCTCCTACTACGAACTATCCTCCTATAGATATCTTAGAATTAATATAGAAAACTACTATATTACTAGATCTAATACTAGCGTAGTACCCTATAAACCTATCCCTATTAATACTTAATTAACTAAAGAAATGAGTTAAAGAAGCTAAGGTAAGAGAGGAATACTAAAACCTCCTTATAGAATTAGAAATCCTAGAGTAAGCGAAGCCTCCTACTCTAATAAGTATAAATAACTATATTATACTATAGGTTATAGAAAAATACTATATTTATATACTAAGAGAGCCTATAAATATTAAACTATTCTATAGAAATATAACCTAGGAATACTATACCTTTATTAACTAACTTTAGTTATACTTTAATAAGTACTAGTAATAGTATAATTTCAGCCTATATAAGGTAGAGGCTATAGTTAAATAATTAGATAACTAGAGGAATAATAATTAGTAGTCTTATATAAAGATATTTAAAGAGCCTACTACCTACTACCTAGTAAGACTTCTAGGACTTCTACCTATATCTTATAAATAATCCTTAAAATATCTACTAAGATAGTATACTAGAGTATAGTACTCTATAGTAGAAGTAATATTAATCTATATAGATATTTATAATATAGCTTAATGCTATCTATTATTACCTAAAGTACCTATATAGTTAATAGTATTAGAAGGAGTACCTTTAAGCTAAGGTAATTAATACTATTTATACTAAGTTATTAAAATAGCTTACTAAGCTAGAAATATATAAAGTATATATTAGATACCTTTTTATAGTAGAAAGCTAAATCCCTAACTAGTAAAAATCACTTTATATATAGAAAGAGAAAAGCGCTAGTAGTAGTAAGAATAATACTACTAAAATAGATCTAAGCCTAGATACTAGTCTTAGCTCTTATATCTTATTTATACTAAGTATAAAGAAATATAAGGATAAGTCTAAAAATAAAGGTAAGGATAAGTAGGGCGAAAAACCCGATAAGAAGTATAAGTATAATAAATAAAAAATAAATCCTAATAGTATCCCTTATAGTAGCTACTTTAAGTATAGAAAACTAGGTTACTATATAGATACCTATAAAGAGACTAAGGGGGATTTATAGTTAAAAAACTAAGTACCCTAGTATTTATAGTATTAGTAGTATTAGGGCTTAATAGTATTAAGTAAGAATTAGAACTTACTTTTACTTATAAAGTTAGTATTAAAACTAATAATAGGGAGCGAACTATATAGATACTAATAGATAGTAGGGCTAAGAAAACCTTTATTAGTTAGAACTAGGTTAAATAGTACCTTCTATATATAGATATAGGCCCCCTAAAACCTATTATAGCTATAGATAGTTATATAGTCTACTCCTATAGCTCCTATAAGCTAAATAGTAAGCTATAAGATAGTAGGGGTATAGTATATAACTATATACTTTCCTATAAAGTAGTTAAGATAATAGGTTATAATATAATTATCGGCTATAACTAGCTAAAATCTATTAATCCTAATATTAATTAGAAAAACTAGGTATAGTATTATTACCTATCTAATAAGAAGATTAAAAAGATAACTATAGTAGCCTTTATATAAGAGATCCTTTATAGGGCCCTTATACTTATAGTATATCCTTATCTAATTATAAAAGGTAAGCCTATCCTACTCTTTACTATAGTATAGGGTATAGAGAAAGCTTTACCTATCTAGTATTTAGACTAGGCTAATATCTTTAATCCTAAAGAGATAGGGAAGTTACTAGAGAGTAATAAGTATAACTATACTATTAAGATAGAAGTAGGTAAATAAATTCCCTATAAGCTAATCTACCCCCTTTCTAAGATAGAACTTATAGTACTTTAAGATTATATTAAAGAATATATTAAGAAGGGCTAGATTAGGCTATTATAGAGCCTAGTAGGTATACCTATTTTATTTATACTAAAGAAGGATAGAGGGTTATATCTATATATAGATTACTAGGGACTTAATATATTAACTCTTAAGAATTAGTATCCTCTACTACTAATTAGTAAGACTATAGATCGGCTATCTAATATAAAGATCTTTATATAGCTTAATTTAAAAGATATATATTATTATATCTGAATTCGTAAGGGTGATAAATAGAAAACTGTATTCTAGACCTAATATAGTTATTTTAAGTATATAGTTATACTATTTAGATTAGTAAATATACCTATAATATTCTAGTTATATATTAATAGAGTATTAAGCGACCTACTTAATATCTACTATATTATATACCTTAATAATATCCTTATTTATTTATAAACTAAGGAGTAGTATATATATAATATATATAAGGTACTAGATAGACTATATATATATAAGTTATATATTGCAGTAGGGAAAGTCGGGATGCCTAGTTTAGTGGCCTTGTCCCTCAGGCAGAGAAAACGAAGGCCTGGTTGTCAAGTAGAGTCTCGGGGAGCAGATAGTCTAGAAGGAGCATCACCCCAGAAATGAAAAACGAGTTGCGAGATATTTGTGTGCTAGGAGATTATATGCTATGGTATAGTCTACGTGATCCCTATGCTTGCTAGCTGACTGTCCTGGATGGTTGGTGTTATTATATCGTCCTCGTCTCGCCTACATGGCCAGGCTGCCTATTGTGCATTTCCCTCTTCAATATAAAAATATCGAAATATATCTTCTATATAAAGTTAGTAGCTTTCCTTAGCTTTCTTATTATACCTAAGGGTATATCTATAGAGCTAGAGAGGATTTATACTATTTTAGAATAGCTAGAACTATAATACTTATATAATATATAATAATTTATTAGCTTTAGTAATTTTTACTAGTAATTTATTAAGAATTACTTATATATCGCTATACCCCTATCTAAGTTAACGAAGGGTACTCTAAAGAAGAAGGGTATAAATTATTAAAAGTAAGGCTTTATCTTTATACCTAAAGTAAGGGTAGCTTTTAAAGAAATAAAGAAATACTTCTTAAGTATACCTATATTATTCTACTTTAACCTAGAGAAGCCTATATAAATTAAGCTAGATACTTTAGGATTTACTATAGTAGTAATTATTATATAGCTAGATTCTAAGGGTTACTAGTACCTAATTGCTTTCTAGTCTAAAAAGATGATTAGTACTAAAATATACTATAAAATATATAATTTAGAACTACTTATAATTATTAAGTTATTTAAGTATTAGAGATACTATCTTAAGGGTAGTAAATTCCCTATATTAGTATTATCTAATTATACTAACCTATAATACTTTATAACTATAAAGGAGTTAACTAGGTATTAAATAAGGTAGGTAGAGAAGCTTACTATATTTAACTTTATTATCGAGTATTACTTAGGAACCTTAAATCCTATTAATATACCTAATCGCTAACTAGACTATATACCTAAGGAGAGAGAGTTCTTAGAGAACTTACTTTTACCTACTCTTTAGGAAAAGCTGTAAAAGAGTCTTAGTAATAATAAAGAAGTAGTATAAAAGTTATAATCTACCTTAGTATATAGGGTTATAGTAATACTAGACCTAAAATTATATATCTCTATAAGGGTAGTTAATATAATATTAGTACCTAAATCTAATTATCTATATAGTATAGTAGAAGACTATAATAACGCAATATATAATACCTATAATATAAGTATTATAGATAAGTATTATACTACTAGCGATATAGGAATTCTAGACCCCCTAGTACTATACCTAATAGCTATAAGAGCTTTTTAAGGTAAAATAGTATATATACTAGTACTAAAGAACTCTATAGTAGAATTACTCTATATAATATAGGATTATAATCTAATATTATAGGATATCTATATAAAAATAGAGGAAGATAGTATTAGTAAATAAAAGCTAAGTAATATACCCTAGGGATTAATACTAGATAGGCTACTTAGGTTTAATAACTATATTTATATCCTAAGAGAGACTACAATCTTATATAAAATTATAAAGATATACTATAATAATCCCTAGGAAGGCTATTATACTAGTAAATATACCCTTAAAGCTATCTAGTATAAGTTCTATTAGTATAGAATTATAAAGGATATAAGGGAGTATATATATAACTATATAAGTTATTAATATAATTCGGTTTATAGGTATAAGCTATATAGATTATTATAGCTACTACTAGTACCTAAGAGGCCTAATAAATAGCTTAGTATAGATTTTATTACTAGAATACCTCTATTATAGTAGAATAGTAAGGTATATAATATAGTACTTATCTTAGTAGATATATTTATAAAGTATACCCTTTATCTTCCTTATATAAAAGAAATTAATATACCTAAGTTAGTAGATTTATTATATAAATATATAATCCTAATCTTTAGTATATTAGAGAACCTAGTAAATAATAGGGGTAGCCTATTTATTAGCTAGTTCTAGTTAACCTTCTATTTTCTCCTTATAGTTAAGTACTAGTTATCTACTATATTCTACCCCTAAACTAATAGCTAGACTAAACGCTAAAATTAGGTATTAGAATATTTCCTTTAATTATATATTAACTAGGAGTAAGATAACTAGGTATATTAGCTACCTATCGTAGCGTTTATATATAATATAATAACTTATAGTATAATTAGAAAGTTACTATATAAAGTATTAATAGGTTATAACCTATCTATCTAAGATAGTATTAAAAAGTACCCTAAGGAATACTATATAGATACTATATAGAGGGTATAGGAAATCTAAGAAATAAGGGACTTTATAAAAGAGCGACTTACTAAGGTAAAAGAGTCGATAAAGTACTATATAGATAAATACTATATAGATAAATCCTTTAAGGTTAGTAATTAGGTATATCTTAAGAGTAAGAATATAGAAATAGGTAGGCTAAGCGAGAAACTAGATTATAAAATACTAGGTCTATTTCTAATTCTTAAGAAGGTTAGTATATAAGTATATAAGCTATATCTATCCCCCTATTTTAGATTACTATACCTAATATACTATATATTGATATTAGAATTATATTATAGTAATACTCTAACTAATAATAATACTCCTAAACCAATTAAGATTAATAATTAGGTAGAGTATAAGATTGAATATATCCTATCCTATTAAGGTAAGAAGAATAAGTCCTACTTAGTTAAGTAGTATAGCTATAATAATATTAAAGTAACTTAGGAACTATAGTCTATAGTTAAAGAAACTAAAGCCCTTAATAACTATAAAGCTAGGTTAAATATAGCTATAAAGATACTAAAAAAGATAAGGACTAAAAATATATACTCGAAATATAAGAAGCTTTAATTATAAATTAAAAATTAGTACTATATTCCCTATACTTAATAGGATTTATATATAGGTATAGGTAAGGTTAGTATACCTAGCTAGACTTAAATACTAATAAGATAGTATTAAAAATACTATAGAGTAGTAAAATAGACTCTATAATTAGGGTATCTTAAGAGATAGGGGCTAAGTTTATAGGAATAAATAAAGTATTACTAGGTATACCTATATTAAGAACTATACTTTCTTCTACTAAACTAATAGGGATATCGAAGAATTCTTTAACTTTAGAGATATCCCCTACGTTTTTTATAACTTCTAAGGCTATAATAACTTTAGTAACTACTATAACCTCTATAACCTCTATAGCTTCTATAATAGTAGTAGCCTTTTTAGCCTTATTAGCTATATAGGTTAAGCGTTTAATACTCTACTTAATAATATATACTTAGGATATATAAGTAGATATAGGTAATATATTAAGAGTAGTATAGGTAGTAGGCTGAACCTTAATAGGAAGCTATATTATTATTAGTAATAGATTCCTTCCTATAATAATATAGCTAACTTATAGGGATATAACTATACTTTACTAAAGTATAGTAAATATATTTAGTATAACCTATAAAGGTCTTATACTTATGGTTTAGATAGCTTTATAGCTAGAAAAAGTACTACTAATAAGGTAGTAGTTCCTTAATAGGCTTAGGGATCGCTAAGTAAGGTAGTAGAGTTATAGGCTAGCGGCCTAATATATAATAGCGCTATACCTATAGATATAGAGTTTTATCCTCCTTAGAGGAAGGTAGTATAAGATAATAATATACTATTACTATACTATAAATATAGTTAGTATATAAACTAGAAAACGAGGCCGTTTCCTATAAGGAAGGGGTAGATATAATATTAAAATTTCTTAGTATACTATATAGAACGCAATACCACTAAATTTAAATATATCTACTAACTAATAGTAGTATCCTAACTAGAATAGTTTTATCCTAATAGAATACTATTAAATTAATAGAATTTTAATAAAAAAACGAACTAGGTATACTTATAGATTAAGTAAGATAAGAGGTTAAAGAAGAGAAGAAGATACTAGGGTATACCCTAGTTATATATAGGTATAGTATCTCCCTTTATCCTAACTATATTCTCTTACTAGTAAATAACTACTTAACTATACCTTATATATATAAGATACCTAAGTTTATAGGCTAACTAATATACTATATTCATTAGAGACTATAGCTACCTAATTTCTTAGTATAATTATATAACTATATTATATATAGACCTTATTATATATATTATACCCTCTATTTATACTTCTATTATATTATTTTTTATATTTTAGAGTATTAAGGCTAGATACCTTTCCCTATATACCTTTTTACCCTTACTATAAGGTTTTTTGGATATATAGGTTTTAATAGACTAAGCTATTCCTTTATTCTTCTCCTATTCTAAGCTTATAGGAACCGTATACTATAAGGAGGGGGATATTATTAGGACCCTAGTACTAAGAAGGCTGATACCTAAGGTATAAGCCCTATTATAGGGTATAGAGTACCTATCCTAGGTATATAGGGGACTGTAGACTAGATAGGAGTAATATATACTACCTATATAGCCTCCTTAGGTTATATGACCTATAAACCTATATATTATCCTTATATACTACTTCTTTAGAGAAGTAGCTATTAGTTCTAATATACCCTATGTATATCACTATCTCTATTTCCCAATCCTCTATTATATATAGCATTCCCTTAGGCATTCTATACCTAGGGGTCTTATAAACTTAGAGATAAACTATCCTCCTTAGTCTAATATAATAGTTTTAGGGATTCCTATAATCTATATAACGTTATCTATAAATAGATATACTATCTACTTTATATTAGTATCTTTATAATAGGGAATTAATATTAGTCTCTTACTTAGTCGGTTAATAATAACAAATACTATATTATAGCTATATCTATCCTTTAGGAAGGAATGGAAATCTATTAATAGGTATTACTATAGTTATTTAGGAATTAGTAGTAGGTATAAGAGACTAGTGTGATACGGAGAGGATCGCATGGTTTCTATTAGGTTGGGTGAGCCAACGACTAAGTACGATCTAGTACAGGAGTTGGGAGTACCCAAGTGTGCAGAATGGTCCGTACGGGACCGCACGGGCACGTAATGGTCACATGACAAGGCACGTGCTCGTACATGATCACATGACAGGGGTCTGGGATCACATCCTCCCCCACCAAGGTGGAAACTGCCTCAGTTTCTTCAAACTGCACACAAACGGGAGAAACCAAAAAGGAAAGGTGTCAAGTTCCCATAAACGGGTCTGAAAGGGAACGACAAGGGTGCATGAAAGGGACGGAATGGTCGGTGTGGACCAGACCGGGACTGTTCGGTGTCGTACGTGACAACAAGGAAATAAAAATAAAATGTTGTGTTCGACAACGACAAAAGGGGAAGAAAAATTCAAAATGCTGTATTCAATTAACAAAAGGAAAGTCAAAAGGAGCTCGACAAACGGCTCTTAGGTATGAAGCCTCGTTTCGTGTTCAAAGGCCCGAACGGGGCTGTGTTGGCGAACGTGTCAGTACGCCGGCTTCAAAGGATAGGGGTGGTCGCAAGGGAATGTAGACAAAGAAACGCTCTTCTAGGTGAGACGACGGGAGAGATGAGAATCTCCTATAAATCCCCCCAAGTTCGTCGCTGTAAACATTCAAATCAATTCTTAACCACCACTCTGTTTCGCTTCGGAAAAAAAAATTCTATGTCTTCACTATCGATCGCGGACATTATGAGTCTCTTTCGTGTGTATTCGTCCATCTCTTTGTGGCATCGTGCTGACCGTTCTTGATAGATCACAGAGGTTCGGACGGTCCCGAGGCTCTCCCTCTCGGTGGAAACGACGGTGCGGTTGCGGCACCTGTGTTATCTCTGATTCCGCAGTCGGATTGTGACGATGGTCTGACGGGCTGGTCCCATTCCGTATGGACCGGTGAGGAGGTTGTAACTCTCGTTTAGGGCTAGGTGGCTGGTGATGGCGATGGCCTTGATCAGGATGGGTATCCGTTGTTGATGCGGCTGTCGGGTAGTGCGAGCGATCAAGTTTGGGTGTCTGTGCGATTGCGATGTGGAGTGATCGATTGGCGGGTGACCGCAAAGGCGCATTTGGGTGCTGCCATGACGATTTGTGCCGCTCTTGGGCAGTTGATTGGTCACGAGGCTCCTGTCGGGGAGAGTTGCACGGCCTGTCGAAAAACCAATGGGCCGTTTCGATCTTGTCGTATCGTTTTCCTCACGGGTTTGGGTTTCTAGTGGAAACTGAGCTGTGCTGGGTGTCAGTTTTCTGGTAATGGGAGTAAATGCTTGTTGCGTGAGTATTTGTTTGGGACCGTGCTGGTACGTTGCTAATCGTGGGTGTAGGGGCCGATCATGCGGGCGTAACTTCCCCTCGATGGGTGTTCGACCTCGTTCGTTAGGTCCAACTGGACTCCCATCTTCTTTCGTATCCGGCCATGGTGCAATATGCGAAGGATGCGGGTCCGAATGTGGTCGGAGCAGTTCCTGCTCCGGCGGCTGGACCGTCCGGGCCTGCTTGTGAAAAGCGACCACGGCGCGCCAAAAATAAGGTGGCTGCTAAAGAAGCGGTTGCTGCCAAGGAACCGGTGGCTGCTAAGGGCGCGGTGGCTGCTAAGGGTGCGGTGGCTGCCAAGGACGCAGTGGCTGCTAAGGATACGGTGGGACAGAAGGCTGGCGGTGCTGTGCCCGATGCTGCCACCTAACAACCTCTAATAGTGACGAAAGAGTCGTCGAAGAAGTGTGCGGCCGCTGAGGCCTCTGTAGCGGTGCCTGCGGCTCCTGTGGAGGTCGCCAAGTCACCGAAGCGGCAGAAGATGTCTGGGAAGAAAACGACTCCTCCCCCTCCTCCTGCGGAAATGATGACGGGGCGTTCCGGGCCGGAGTATGACAATTCGATGTATCACACTCCGTTCAATTGGCCCGCGGTGTACAGGATGTACAACCAGGCGCAGGTGGTTGATGTTTTCGCGCGTCTTCGGGCTGTGCGTCGTTGTGTGGATGACGATCACAGACGATTGCGGGAGGTAATGGTGGCGTACGGTTGGTGGACTGCGGTGGACGACTCCGATCGTAGCGGTTCTGGAAAGGACGATGGAGATGATGATGGTGATGTTCTGAATACCTGCAAGTAGTGGGTTTTGCTGTTTCTGTTTTTCTTGGGCCGATTGCCTGTATTCTCGTTAGTTTTGTGTTGGCCTGCACCCTCTGGGCAGGCCCTTCCGGTCCCTTGTGGAGTGGGTAATGTGATACTTTTCCAAATTCATGAACTCTCTGCGTTCATGTGTCTCTGAATGTCTCTTGACGGGGGTGGAATGACGACCGCAAAGGGGCGCGCTGATTGATCTGAACCTTGCGTAGGTTCTTAATAAGCGTCCTCTGTCGATTTGTGCCCTGAAGACTCGTAAGAATCCTCTGTAGAGTCTGAGTCTTCGGATTCGTAGTCGTTCGCTTCCGAGTCCCACTTGTCGGCATCTGGCGGGCCCTGCATAGGTGCCTGGTCGACGGTTGTATCTCTCCGTCTCTTGCGCGCGGCTGCTCGTGTTTTCGCAATGACACGTTCAGCCATAACTTCCTCTCCCACGAACTCAGTGCGTTGTCCCGAACGCCTGAATTCCTGCCATTCTTCACGTGTGAATGTGGAAAGGTCCGCGTAAGTCGGCGGAGGGGGTTTAACCTTATCAAGGATTCTGCGGATTTCTTCGGGGCGGCCGATCCTCTGCCCTGCACAGCGGAGTGCGGAACGGCCAGCTGGCGAAGCCCACAATTTGGGATCGTCGCCAACGTTTGTATCCATCAGTCTCGTACCATTGATGAGGTTTCTCAGAATACGGCCATTTGGTTCAGCTAGAGCGTACGTGCCTAAGGGATGTGACTGAATCACCTTGTACGGCCCGAACCAAGTGTTCTCGAATTTCTTTTTGGCCTTATTTCTTACCAGGATCTAATCGTCCGGCTTGAAGGATGTCTTTGTAACCGTAGTGTCGCGCACCTTCTGTTTTTTGATTGCATGAATAAGAAGGAGTTCGTTTGCTTTCGAGCGAACGTCTGTAAGGTTCTGGATCTGCTCGTCGCGGTCGGTTTCGGACGACTTGTCCAATGAGTCGCCACCGTCAGCGACGATGCGGGGGTGGACCCTATAAACCAGGAAATAAGGGCTTTTCCTGGTGATCGTGTGTTCGCGTACCTGGGCGGCGAACACGGCTTTCGTGAGGAACTCGTCCTACAAGCGCGTGGGTTTCCCTATGAGGTATTTTGTGAGCATGCGACCGATTAACCTATTGAAATTTTCTACTTTCCTATTAGTGTGGGGGTGATATGGAGTGGTTGTACGGTGGCGAGCTTTCAGTAAGCCCACAAAGTGTCGCACTGTGCCGGATAAGAGGTTCGGGCTATTATCGGAGAGTAATTCGTTGAACGCTCTGTAATGCGTATAGATATCGCGGTAAAGAAATTCCGCGAGAGCCTCTTCTGTTGCGTCCGGGACTGCACGGGTGACCGGCCAGCCTGTTGCGTAGTCGATCGCAGTTATGATCTATCGGTTGCCATTTGGAGTGGTCGGTAAGCGGCCGATGAGGTCGATTCCCCATCGTTTGAACGGGCGGATGCCGCTTGTGACCATATGTTGCGCTGCCTCGCGTTCTAGGCTTTTGCGGGAGCTCTGGGACACTTGGCAGTTCGGACAGGTTTTGACTGTGTCCTCTATATCGGCACGGATCGTTGGCTACCAGCCACGAGGTCGGATAATACCGTTAAGGCCCGGGAAGCCTAGGTGGCCGAACTCGTGGTGGGTGTTGCGAAGAAGATCAGCTCGGAACGGGAGCTTAAGATATGGCGAAATCGTTCCGTCTTCGTGCGTGTATACGAGCTGTCTGTTCTCTTCTGGGGATGCCCTTGGGAAGGCTCGGGTATCCCGAAAGCTTAGGCGCGTGGCAAACTTCTTTACGGCCTGAGCGGTTGCATGGTCTTCGGATTTAGTTCCGTCCTTAAGGAACCGAATCGTGGCTGTAAGCCAGTCTTCTTCTGGAATGCTGTGAACCATGCTCATTGTTGCCAAATAAGCGTCCTATACGGGGCGTTCTTTGCTCATGTTGGCTGGTGAGTCTCCGATAAGGTCGGGACGGCGGCTAATTGCATCTGTAACAACGTTCTCCGACCCTTTTCGGTAACGGATGGCCAGCTGATATTGCTGAAACTCGGCGACCTAACGCGCAAGGCGCTTGCTGTACTCCTTTGTGGTGTTGAGGTACTGCAAGCTGGCGTTATCCGTGATGATGATGGTTTCGAACCGATCACCATCGATGTACCTATCCCACGTGTGGATGGCTTCCTTAATGGCAAGGAGCTCTTTCTCGTGTACGGGATAGTTCAGCTCTGCGCCATGGAGCTTTCGACCGTTATAGGCGACTGGGTGAAGGTTGCCTTCGTCATCGTTCTGTATTAAGACCATTCCGAGAGCCTATTCTGAGGCGTCGGTTTCGATTACATATGGCTTGTTCCGGTCGGGTTGCTTCAGGACCGGTGCAGAGGTGAGGAGTTCCTTTACCTTCCGGAATGTGCTTTCGCATGCTTCCGACCAGACGATCGGTCGGAAGCGCTTCTTTTGTAACGTGGTGTCGCTCTCTTTGAGAAGTTTATGGAGAGGGACGCAAATCTTCGCAAAGTCACGAATGAATCTCCGGTAGTATGTGGCGAGTCCGACGAATTGTCGCATATCGTGGACCGTTTTTGGGCGTGGCCACGTATTGACGGTTTCGATTTTCGCGGGAAGGGGCCGAATGCTCCCATTCCCAACGATGTGTCTATAGAACTCGAGTTCTTCTGTGGCGAATGTACACTTTGTAGGCGAAGTGTACAATTGCTGTTCCTGGAGGAGCGATAATACTTGCTTAAGGTGTTTTCGATGCTCCTCTATCGAATTCGAAAAGATGAGGATGTCGTCTAGGTAAACCACCACGTTCCGCCCGAGAAGTGGGCGTAACGTGTTGTTGATGATCGACTGGAAGGTAGCCGGCGCGTTGTATAGGCCGAATGGTATGGCGAGCCATTCGTATTTGCCCTAGATCGTGTTAAACGCTGTCTTTTCGACGGATCCCTCCCCTATGCGGATCTGCCAGTATCCCGCGGTTAAGTCAATCTTCGAAAGGACTCGTGCGTTTCCCACGATGTCTAGCAGCTCTTGGATGCGGGGGAGAGGGTATCCGTTCTTTTCGGACATCTGATTGAGGGCCCGGTAATCGATGTATATGCGCCACTTCCTATTGGGCTTCCGTGTGAAGACCACTGGGAATCCCTAAGCGCTGTTGGAGTGGCGGATAAGTCCCTTGCGGATGAGATCCTCGACTTGTTTCGCTTGCTTGTCAAGTTTCTCGGTAGAGAGGGGGTATGTATTGATGTTCACCGGCCGGTTTGTTCCCGTATCGATGTTGTGCGCGACATTGCGTTCTGGGGGCAGTGCCACAGGGAGCTCCGCGTGGAACAAGTCCTTGTACTTCTGTATAATGCGCTTAATTTCCTTGTCCTGGTGCCGGAACGAGGCTGGGTTTCCCATTCCGGCCCTGTCCTTGATCGGGCGGACGATAAAGAGGTAGGCTTCTCGATTGGCCTTCTGTATCAGCCGGCTGACGTGCCGGGCTGATATTAAATTGGCGTGCGCGTTACCCTTCGTAATCATACGAGCGTTATTTGTGGGGTGTACCATGCACGTGCGGTGGCGGTGATCTGTCAGCGTTATGACCGATGTCCGCCAGTCGATCCTGGGGTTCTCTTTGCGGAGGAAATCGCGACTGAGGATCAGGTTGTATTCTGTGTCGAGGACCTATGCC
This sequence comes from Penicillium psychrosexuale, assembly GCF_028828465.1. Lineage (NCBI taxonomy): Eukaryota > Fungi > Ascomycota > Eurotiomycetes > Eurotiales > Aspergillaceae > Penicillium > Penicillium psychrosexuale. The sequence continues at coordinate 514,095 of NW_026643187.1, forward strand.
TTGATTCGACCGGTCTAGTCCCTAATCTTGATTGGCAGGTGGACGTAACCAGCTGTGTCGAGGCGTTCGCCATTGGTAACGGTGACTTTCAGAGGAATCCTGGGCTTGCAGATTTGGACGTTACCGCCCGTTTTCTCGAGAACTCGTGGAGCGATGAACGTATCGCTTGATCCACTGTCGAGAAGCATACGGACCTGTACCGGGTTAAGAGTAAAGACCTTTCCCCGGTAGAACGTTAACGTATCACCCAAGATATTGAGGGAGGCGTCAAGAAATAGCTGTTTTTTGCGGCGCCGTTTCTTGCGGTGCTTGCGTTTCGTTCGAATTCTTTTCTTCTTGCTCCTCCTCCCGTCCTGCGGCTGCGGGGGTGACTCTGGCTGAGCGGGCGCCGGTACGTTTATAGGATGACTGGGATCGAGGAGGTCGTCCGTGTCAAATAGCGGTTGCTCAGAAGCCTCTTGAATGCGGCCGATGAGGACTTCGACGTCGTGCGGCCGTATTAGTTTTTTGCCTTGGATCGTTCGGCAGCTTCTTTTTGCTTCTGCCGGGTCTCCTCCGTCTTCGGCTGGCGATAATTGCGGGCGAGATGGCCCTTTTTGCTGTAGTTGAAGCACTTTATGTCCTCGCGCTTCCTTGCTGGCCTTGCTTCCGCTGCCGTGAGTTCCATCGCGTCTGGGTCCCGCGATGAGGTGGCTCCTACTGCGCGGCCTGTGATTCGCCCCCGTTCGTACTGGGCGAAACGTAAGACTGCTTCTCTTATCGTTTCAGGCTTGTTCTGTTCTTCCGCCCACTTGGTGCGGTATATATTGTTGGTTCTATCGACGAAGCGGCTTATTATAAGTCCTTTGGGAACGGTGTACGGTAGGTCGGCGGCCGTCTGTTGCAGAGTCGCGGTGTACTCCTGGATAGACGTTTTTCCTTGTGTGAGTTCTTTCTAGCGTTGGTAAACGTTTGCTGACCCTAGGTATTCGGTGAATTCCCGTTCTACCTAGTCCTTGAACGCCTGCCATGATTCGAAACAGGTCGTTCCGGTCAGCGCGTGAACTCGTTTGTATTGCTCTAGACGTTTTCGTGCATTTGCTGTGAGTCGTCTAGACGCATGGAGGATCTTTGCTTTATCCGGAGCTGTACGGCCTGTGAGCTGGGCCAGCTCCGAGAAGTAGCGGTCGCAGTCGCGCGTCTATCGTCGGGCGCTGTCCTCAGTGATTTCGCCTTTGTAATTGGCGATACTGCACATATCGTTGATGAAACGCTTGCGCGTTTCCCTGTCTATGGCCTCGTTCGCAGCCTGCTGGGCCTGTTGGGCGGCCTGCTGAGCGGCCTGCTGAGCGGCCTGCTGGGCGGCCTGCTGGGCTGCTTTGTGGGCGGCTCGTTGCGCAGCCTGTTCCTCGGCGTGCTGGGCGACTAGCCGCGCGGTCTCTTCCTACGCTTCTAGGGCCCTTTGGGCCTTTTGGGCGGCGGCAATGACGGTGGGGTGGACTAGTGTATCGGTTACTACGGGATTCCTGTACATCTGAACGTAGATATCACGTTCTGCCTCGGTCAGGAGGTTGAGGGCTTTATTGATGCCGTCCGGAAGGTTGGCGCGGATTTCGGCCGGAGTAGGGGCCTTGGGGACTTGTGCAGATATGTTTGTTGGGGGTTGGAGCTTTTTGTTACTTAGAGGGTAGAAATTGACTGGTTTCTGTTCCTCTTGTTGGGTCAGGAAGCTGCCCTTTTTGTAGTGGTAGCGCCTGGATGCGGATCTGGCTGGATGGCCGGGTATCGGACAATAGGCTGCCGCTCAGGATCCCCCTAGGTTGTATAACCTAGTTTGTGATAACGTGCGCTCTGACGACGTATGGTCTGGCCACGTGCGGTATTCCCCTCCCTCCCGCTACGTAAGGGGAGGAGGGATTGGGTCGCACGTGGCCGTTGCGCGCCTTGGCGTTGGTCAGGGGGTACGTGTCTGTGGATACCTTTGCGGCCTTGGAATCTAATATCAGCTGACGATGGTCGGTTTACCGACCATTCTCTTGCCATTCTCCGGTGCCGGCCATAGTGACGTGGCCCTGGCGCCCTCTTCGTCTCGCGAGGGTTCGGGAGGGCACGCGGGAGAAGCAATGGGATGAGAATCCACGATACCTGGCATTCAGGTCCGCTGGATCGTGTGTCGGGATGGTGTAAGAGGGACTGACCTTGCCTTGGCCGTACGGCCGCGGTTGCCGTCTTGCACCTCCCTAGGCCAACGTAGGAGTTGGCTTAAACCGACATGCTACCAGATGTGATACGGAGAGGATCGCATGGTTTCTATTAGGTTGGGTGAGCCAACGACTAAGTACGATCTAGTACAGGAGTTGGGAGTACCCAAGTGTGCAGAATGGTCCGTACGGGACCGCACGGGCACGTAATGGTCACATGACAAGGCACGTGCTCGTATATGATCACATGACAGGGGTCTGGGATCACACTAGGTATACAATCTCTCTAGGTCTTTATATATTTATATACTAGATAGTTATCTATATATCGCTTTATATCTATAATCTATCCTAGTTAATAGTATCTAGTTATAATAAGCTTCTTAAGTTTCTTAATACTAGGGTATATAGTTAATAGTTATCAATATATCTTATTAAGTAACTATACTTAAAGATCCCCTTTATTAGGTACTTCTAGATAATCTTTAAATAGTAGTAATTTATCTTATACTACCTAATAGGGATCTATTTAATCTCTTATAATCTATTAGAATACTTCTAGCTCTAGGTTCTAGCGGTTTATTAACTAGACTTATTCGGTTATATCTAGGTCCTATATAGTCTTAATTAGTAGAGGGGGAACCTTAGTATCTTATATAGGTTCTATCTATAAGGGGGATACCTTAATTTCTAATACTAGTTCTATTTCTTTTCTAAAATATTCCTTAAGGAGTAATATAAGGTATTAACTAATATCTATATAGGGACTTTCCTTTCTTAAAAGGATATCTATAATAATATTCTATTTCCTAGGATAGTATTTAATTATAAAGTAGAACTATAAGAGGAACTCACTCTACTATACTTATTATTAATTTATCTATTATACTATTATAAAGTATTTAAGAGATTAATAATCTATAAGGATCTTAAAATATTTTATATAAGAGAGTCCTTTAAGTTCTAGGTACTATTCCTAGAGTATATAAATAATTATAAGGAATTCCTTATCCCTGATTTTATAATTAAACTCTATAGGTTATATAGTCTTTAAGAAGAAGGTAATAAGATACTAAAAATCGTTAGCCTTATAGTATTATAAGAGGATAGTACTAATAACTCTATTTAAGATATCTATTTCTATATAGGTCTAGAGGTCTAGATTATAATACTATAGGATAGGTATAGTTATTAACTTATACTTTAGTTATATAAATACTTACTTATAGTCTAATAACTATTTATATACTATATTATACTATATAAGATAGTATAATAGTTTCGAAAGGAAATTATAATCTTTAATAAATTATCGATAGAAGTTATAGAATCCTAAGAAGGACTATATTCCCTTAATTATTAATAGTATCTTCTAATTCTTAATAACTATAATCTTCTCTAGATCTATTATAATACCCTTAGTACTTATAATAAATCCTAAGAACTTAGTTTTCTATATAGAGAATTTATACTTAGATAGTATAACCTATAATCCTACCTTTTATAACTATTTAAGGACTTCCCTAATATACTTCTTATATTCTTTAAGTATCTTACTATAGATTATAATATTATCTATAAATATAACTATATAGTTATCTATATAGTCTCTAAGTACTATATTTATAAATCGCTAGAATATTACTAGACTATTTATAAGACTAAATAGAGTTACTTTATACTTAAACAATCTATATTAGGTATAGAATATTATAAGATCTTCTACAGTTAGTATTAATCTAATATAGTAGAAACCTTAGTAGATATTAAGCTTTATAAAGAACTTTACTTTACTTATTTATTAGAGTACTTTATTAATAAGGGATAATAGGTAATAATCTTTCCTTATAATTATATTTAATCTTTAGAAGTCTATATAGAAATATAGACTACTACCTAGTTTCTTAGCTATTAAGATTAGTAAGGTATATAGAGCTAAACTAGGTATAATAAATCCTTTTTTAAGGTTATTAAGGATATACTATTTTATAGCCTTTAGTTTATCTAATAATAATTTATAGAGTAGGTAGTATCCTAGCTATACCTCTACTTTAAGGATAATTTTATAGTCTACCCCTAGGTAATATAGTAGTAGTTTATTAGACTTCTTCTTAGAAAATACTTCTATAAGATTATAGTACTCCCTTAGAAGGGTTTATTTAATCTTATTAAGTTCTATATCCTTTATAATTATAGATTTAATATTAATAATCTAATCGATTTTATAGAGTAAGGTCTAGAAAACTTTAATATCTTTATTAATAACTATTTATATTTATAAATAATTGAATCCTACCTAGCTAATAATACTAATATCTATTAGTAGGAGAACTTCCTTTATTTCCTTCTCTAGTACCTCTATTTAGAGAGGTACTAATTTAATTTTATTATTTAAGTTTTATACTATCTTATAATACTCTTTAACTTATTAGTATCTATATTAATATTCCCTTATAATAGGATATAGCTTCTAAGTCTTTAGGTCCTATTATAGATTACTTAAGGCTTATTTCTTAAAGAGATAATCGCGTTATTCTATATCCTTCTAGTAATCTAGCTTAATTTATATAGGCTGTTTAAGGATTATTATAGGTACTAATATAGCTAACTAACCTACTACCTTATTAAAAAGGGTGTTCTTATCTAGCTAGATTATATAATACTATTAGTAGTTAAGGAGGATATTATTCTTAGCGAACTATATATATCTAATAATTATATTATATCTACCTAGATCTACTACTAGTATAGGAATCTACTATTAGATCTAGACATCGGCAAAGCCCAGCATGGGCCGAAGATTTCGGCCCACAGCCCAACCCCTATAGGCTATGGGCCCAGGGGAGCTGGGCCCAGCCCAGCCCATAGCCCAGTGGGCTAAGCCCATAAGCCCACTGGTAGCCCATTTAGGCCCATTTTTACATAAATAATAGGTCTTGGCGTGTATAAGGGGGATTATATAAGATTATTAAATTACAGTTTTTTATCGCTTGTTTTAGTCTGGTCATTCTAATAAAAAACATACTAATTTGTCTATAAATATTAATAAAGCCATTCCGAGATTACCTTACCAATTCGTCCCATCTGTATACAAATGCAAATTCATCTGGTCTTCCCGCAATATGCCGATTCGTCCACAAACGTCAAAAATGAAGCCATTCCCAGATTACCTAACCAATTCGTCCCATCTATGTACAAATGTAAATTCATCTGGTCTTCCCGCAATATGCCGATTCGTCCATAAACGTTAAAAATGAAGCCATTCCCAGATTACCTAACCAATTCGTCCTATCTATGTATAAATGTAAATTCATCTGGTCTTCCTGCAATATACCGATTCGTCCACAAACGTCAAAAATGAAGCTATTCCCAGATTACCTTACCAATTCGTCCGATCTGTATATAAATGTAAATTTATCTGGTCTTCCCGCAATATACCGATTTGTCCATAAACGTCAAAAATGAAGCTATTCCGAGATTACCTGACCAATTTATCTGATCTATATATAAATGCTAATATATCTAATTGATTTGTTTGCTCAATTGGTCTGATCAATTTGTTTGCTTAATTTGTTTGCTTAATTGGTCTGATTAATTGGTTTCATCTGAAATTCAACTATGGGTTTGTGCGGCATTTCGGTAAGCTGCAGAGTTTTCACCCCAATAATCTACAGGCTTTGGTCCCAACTCCTTCGTATAATTACACCACAACTAGCAATAAATTACGGTCGCATTTAATTAATTAGATACTCTCTACTATCTAGCATTTAAATACTGTTTTTAGAATTAAATTATCTCAATTATTGGTGGTAGTTGAATTGATCAGACGAATTTACATTTGTATACAGCATTTGTACATAGATGGGATGAATTTGCATTTGTACACAGATGGGATGAATTTGCATTTGTACACAGATGGGATGAATTTGTATTTATATACAGATGGGATGAATTTGCATTTGTACACAGATGGGACGAATTGGTAATCTCGGAATGGCTTCATTTTTGACGTTTGTGGACGAATCGGCATATTGCGGGAAGACCAGATGAATTTGCATTTGTACACAGATGGGACGAATTGGTTAGGTAATCTGGGAATGGCTTCATTTTTGACGTTTGTGGACGAATCGGCATATTGCGGGAAGACCAGATGAATTTGCATTTGTATACAGATGGGATGAATTTGCATTTATACACAGATGGGATGAATTTGCATTTGTACACAGATGGGATGAATTTGCATTTGTACACAGATCGGACGAATTGTCGAATGTTTGTAGATAGATCATTGGTATGGTAGAAATATATATATCAGAACATTGCAGAGATATATAATTGAATATACATTGGTATGCTAGGCATATGCTTGGCATATGTATGAATTATAATTGGATGAGAGCGCTGTAATGAGAATACAGGCCTAAAATTGCATTAATTATGTAGGCAGATCACTGTATTATGTAAGGCCCATATAGGCCCCCCATTGTGGGCTATGGGCCCAGGGTAGAGCCCATAATTTAGTATAGGCTGAAGAAGTGAGCCCAAAGCCCAGCCCATTGGTAGGCTGGGCTGGGCTGGGCTATAGGCCGGGTAGGCTTTGCCGATGTCTAATTAGATCTAGTTATCTATACTTAGTATAAGGACGATAGTATATATAATTAGTTAGGATAATTTACTATTAAATCCTCTAACTAGATACTTATAGTCTAGCTTATAGGTATATAATCTAAATTTCTTACTAAGTAGTATAACTAGTTCTATATTAATAAATATTAAGCTATCTACTCTAGTATCTACTAGCGCTAAGATTATAAAGGAATATCTATTATAAGTTAATCTTATATTAAATACTAAACTATCTTATAGACCTCCTAAAAGCTTATATAGATCTAGTATATATAGTAATACTTATTTCCTACCTAGGATTAAGATTTCTCTTAGGCTATTACTTTTCCTAGGTTTATATTATCCTCTAATTCTTTAAGTTTAGTTATATATAATTAGCTATAGGTCTAGTTAGTTATAGTAATAGTACTTATGGCTATATTTACCTTTTTCTTTAGGTATTTAAATATTATATACTCCTTCTCCTTATAGTAGAAGTATTAACCTTCCTTTATAAGAGTCTCTTACTCTATAGTTAATAGGCTAGATAATAATATAGCCCCTTCTTACTTTATATATAGGGTAAAACTAGACTAGTTAATAGTAGTCCTAGCTCTACTTCTAAATATAGTTATTATATAAGTATATATAGTACCCTTTACTTCCTATTAGAGACTAATCTTATAGGATATACTTTAATAACTCTAGGTAAAGGTATTAAAAGGAACTATTTCCTAATTAATAGCCTATATAACTTAGCTCTATAATAGATATAGAAGTTTCGAATATAGGTTATATTTATAGTTTTCTTTAATAACTATAGCTTCCTCTATAAGTTATATAAATTTAGCTAAGAAATTGGTAAAATCTTCCTTAGGTTTTATCTTAAGTTTATAATAGGCTATATATACTTCTATATAATAATTTAGGTTTATAAAGATAGTATAGAGGTAGATAATAATATCTTCTATATTAATATATAGGTTATTTAAGGTTATACTTATTTATAGGGTAATATATAGCTATACTTTACCTTTATATTAGCTTTATATATATAGCTTCTAGTAAACTAGTAGTAAGTAGTAGTTAGTATTTACTTTAAGTTTCTATCTAATAACCGTTTCCTATATTTCGAAATAGACTTCCTTTCTATCCTTTAATATTAGTATATTAGGTATCTTTATAGATTTCTAGCTAGTAATTCCTATAATTAGTATATTATTTTAGGCCTAGTTCGTTTTACTCTAAGTAAGAATAAGGTAGTAGGTAAGGTTATTATACTTATATATAGTAATATCTCTATAAATAGTAGCCTTATTATATTCTTCTATAGCTTAGTTATATTCTATTATAAGGTAATCCCTTTCTATATAGAACCGATTATATTCCTCTATAATTTATTTAATAGCTTCCTTAGACCTTCTATTCTCTATAATTAAGATTTAGATTTTATCTTATATTATCTGGTTATTATCTTCAACTATTTAGAACTAATTAGCTAGCTTAACAAATCGTTCCTTACTAGGAATTATATATATAATCTCTTAGATAGAAGGAATTAAAGGACCTTCCTTAGGGCTATTATATTTAATACTTTTAATTAGGTCCTATATTCTAGTAGGAGTCGGGGTTTTAAGGTTTATAGCTTCTTCTATAAGACAATCCGGTACTATAGGTTATTTTCCCTTACTGATTACAGCGATCCGTTATAATAGAACTATAGCTAGTCCTATTCTAGTTAGTTTTAGGATAGGTAGGGTGAAACTAGACTAGGACCAATTATAATAATTGTCTATATAGTCGTATAGCTTCGAAAGTTTGGGTTTAGGGTGATACTTGATATTATATTATATGCTAGGTTCTCTTTAGTAGAAGAAGTATATTACTAACAAAATATCAAGTATAAAGAAGAAAAGAAAAGAAAATAAAACGTAAAATAACAAACGGGTCTTTATACCCCTTTAGGGGCATAACCCTATCCTCGCTTATCCTAGATGGAAGGTACGATTGCCTTATATAAACGAGAAGGAACGACCAACGGTACAATCCCAAACAGGAAGGTACGAGTTCTTTAGGTACCAATCGTGACAAATGTGCCATAAAGCTTGAGTAACCAAAAAGTAAAGGATCTTGCAAAGTTTACTGACCTGGTCAACGTCCAATAGCATCCCTGTTTACTAAGTCATCCTGATTAAGCAAAATATCAGATATCTGTTAATTGTGGGGTTCAAAGTTCTGGAGTACAGTATGGGTAGAAGGCAAGTTGTAAACTAGAAGCACGCCTAGTGCATACCTAGACCATATCTCCGTTCGCCACGTTGTTCAAGTCAGCTTCTACCTTCAATAAGGTCACAATTTCTGATTACATACCTGTATGTAGTGCAACGAAGCATTAAAATTATCAACCTTATTTTTTTCGGGCGTTGAACAGTTCTCGAAGATTGCTAGGAAGCTGAAGTTTATACCTTTTTGTTGGCAGTAGTACTATATTTATCTATTTGTCAGGGTTCACTTCCAGGGACCGTTCCAGTTGCTAACCCCTGCGCTAAGGGCAAAAGACTAGAATACTTGGTCGAAGACCAAGTACCACCCTCCCTATATAAGGAGCCCTAATCGTCACACTATTCAAATGACGCTAGCAGAACCCTGCCTAATTTACTGGGTTTCAGCTCTTGATGTCACTGTCCCTTGGATGTTGTTCACTCAGACTTAAGGCTCTGGTCCAAGACCTTTGGTGGCCTTCTGACAAAGTACACGTGCATGCCCCAGGGCCCAGGCTCAGGACTACTGAATAAGCATTCATGACTGTGAGGGGCCAGTTCTTGATGGAAGAAGAGTGCATTTTACGAAGAATCTTGAGGCTGAAGAGAGAAGAAAACAAAGGTAAGGAGGAAGGTACTGAGTACAGTTGTGGTCCAAATAGTGCCCCTGTTGCAGCAGCGAGGCAACGAACACTGAATTAGCCAATGGCAGAGAGCCCAATGGCAGCTGTGATAACGTGGATCAAGACAGAGGAATTCCTTTCGAAAAAAGCCTTCTGTCAGGACTTGGAGAAGCGTGGACTTCTTCACTTGCTTTCTTTAGGTAAGCCTGAGCAACTTGGATTTACTTTTTGAGTGGTATAGGCACAGTTCCTGAGGTAGGGTGATTGGACAAGGCCTCATAGACTCTATAGTGAGGAATGGGAGGAGACAGCTAATTCTTCTGGGAAATATCCCAACTACTCTACCAGCTATTATGGCGATTATCTTTGGAGTTTGTATATTCTATTAGAAACATTATACCCGCCCTAGGGGTTTGGCGAATGCGGTGAGGGCCCCTGGGGCGGGTATTTCCCCTTGAGTGTCGTGCTCCAGTACACTTGCATGGCCAGATTCTCCGCCTGGGAAATTCTCGTACAAATTGCTTGGTCACCTCTGACCAAACTAGCTTTTGTTCGTCCCTAAGCTTGACCAAGCGACGAACTTCCTCCTTTGACTATAGTTGACTCGTAGAGAAAGTATTTTGCACGTCTGGAGATCATAGGTAGAATTGCGCAGTGGTAGGGTATCCTTGGCCTTACGAAGTATCAGCTAAAGATAGGCGAGACTGCAATATTTTCGCCATTGGCGGGTACCACCGTACGATGGCTTGAAAAATATATCTATAGTGGAAGAGGGGCTTGAGAGAGCAACGATGATGAGAATCGGGTGCCAATGCGCTCGACGCCGGAGGCCTCGCTTCGTTCGGCCCTATCCGAGGTTGTATTGTATAGCCCCCGGTGTCGCAGATCTGCCTACAGCTTCCTGTTCTCGAACGCAGGCGATTAAGCGTCTATGTATCCTCGACGTCATGTCGGCTTGATTGAGAAGGTGGAGCTGCACAGGGAAAGCGAGAAACCTGTGAGGGGTATCTGCCTGGTAAGAACCCCAGCGATGTCGGGAAGCAAAGAGGGTCCAGCCAGACCTAGGATCTGTCGCACCAATGTCCGCCAGTTCCCGAGGCTGCACCATAACCCACGAATTATACGGCCTATAACCATGTGCCGTCGGGTGACGGAGATTGACTCGGCGTTGGTTCCCTCCTGTTTGGTTCCTTCAGTAATAAGCGTCTCTGTGTGCGCGGGCAATGCTGCAACCGTGGCATATTTATTGTGCCAACACTTGTCGATTATATCGTCAATCGGCGCATCACCATCTAGTTTCGGAAATTCCATATTCTGCAGTAAGTCCACGACTTTAGGGCCATGCTCCTTAGGATCCTCGGCAAGACATTGATCTCCATTTCCGTCGTGTGGATTTGCTCAAAAGCCGGTCAAGTATTACGCTTCGGGATTGCGGGATCGATGGTTTCAGTGTTTCGTAGTTCTCGGGTCCGGACAAGGTTCTCAGGATCGAGAGCTCGACGGTGCTGACCGGCAGTGACTGGTAGCTCTAGGCACCAGGCTCGAGCACGAGCCTGAGATGATCATCGGTGAGGTATTTTTGCCATTGGATAGTTGTGACAGGGCGCAGCACCTGCAGTAACCAGGTAACCAAGCCGTGACAAAACAGAGCAGAGACCACGACCAGGGTAGACAGAAAGCAGCGGGTCACACGGACGGAACGGGTGATTCTCACCCTGATTCTCACCCTGTCTATAGCACACTCACCCTTGTCACCGGTCGCGCGACCGTAAAGCGGCGCTCACCCATTTCTCACCCGGGCGACACCCACCGAACTATTGGCCGCATATAAGCCACATATTCTGCACGGCCAATACTCAATGTGCCCTCAGCACCTAAGCGGCACTCTAGGGTGAGTTCGGGTGATATGGGTGAGAAGTCTTGAGACTGGGGTGAGAGAGGTGAGAACGGGGTGACAATTCTCACCCTTGAGGTGATAGGGGCCAACTCACTCCAAACCAATGTCAGTCCTAAAAAAATACAAATAGTCAAGCCCCGAGGCGCTTCTCTTACTCTGCCATGATTTTCTTTGAATTTCTTTACCAGCTAAAATATGTTCTCCGAACAGAATATCCCGAAAGCACTCCAGGAGCGTCTTGAGATTCTATAAGGATCGCATGGTTTCTATTGGATAGTACTAGATACTAACTAGTTAACTATAAATTACCAGCGGAGCCGATACAGAAATACAGAGAGTTGAAAACCCATTCATTGGACCCCTTAGTTCCGCAATACGTCTTCAACCAAGAGTATAAGATAACTAGAACCCGGATAGTTTGCCTGCACGCTCCCCCTCTCTCTTTCTCTTCGCGTCTATCAACACATACAGTGTTTTCTCTATTAGATCTTTATCTATATTGTATCTATCCATGAAATGTTTACGAATAATCCCTGAGAAGTTAGAATAGTTATATTGCGTCCCGAAACTGGTGTCACTACCTACACTCTTCAATTGGTTCTCGGACTCTAATGCCAAGATATACCATTGATATATAGTGACGGTGCATAAGTTTGAATACCCTAATACTGCCCGCCCTAACCTCACCAATATTTAAAAGGTTGATCGGCGTATAGTGCGAACGGGGTAAGGAAAAAAAAGGACAAGATTCGGTGAAGTATAATACTCGAACGACTGCTTAAAGGACCTTAGTGTCTGGCCAGGACCTGAAGAACTCGGTGAGGCCCTAGAGATCGGGTATGGCTACTTTCTGCAACACTCGTGTAGCCGATTGAATATAATCATGCGGAATCAGGATATAAAGGGAATCCATATGGAGAAAATAAAAAAACTTTTGTTCGAGGGAATCAGGGTATAAGAATAAAAAAAAAAAGAAGCAGAAAAGAACAGGGACAGGACAGAACAGAGCAATCAGAATTCTTCCTCATCGTCATCTTCCACCGCCTCCTTATCAAACTCCATATATGATTCAGCAGACGCCTCCTTTGAGTGGGTCTGAAGTGATGTTCCCTCTGACTGAGCGGGAGACATGGTCGCAGCAGTTCGGAACATATGCACAAGTATTCCTACCACCTCCTGATAATTTCCGTGACGGGCAGTAATGATATACTCTGACCACTATTCAAGTTAGAATATGTATGATTTCATGGTATAATTTACTCACCTCCGAGTCATTGTTAATCTTCAAGAACCACCAACACTGGCCATCAGACACAATACCATATACAGTTGCATCTTTCTTCTGGAGGTCTTTTCGACGTCTGTGAACGCAACCCATGTAGCCGAGAGTTTGAGAGACCCCGCTTATCACAGATTCAACTCCCTTCGTTTCAACCACAACAACACTGACAGCCACATCCTCTTCATTGCCATACCACAGGCTATAGTCAGGGCGCCCAACAAGGTCGTGCTTGGTGTCCTTATGCATGACAGGGCCATAACGCCAGAGGCCTTCGGCATTCAAGTTCAAGTCGTTCATGTTCATGTCTGAGGAAGTGGTGCTAGGTTGCGAGGTGACAAAATGATGGGCGAAGATGAGGAGGTTGTTGAGAGTGATCCGGGTTAACGCTTCATTGGGTCCACTTTTGCCAAACGCGTCTCTCGTCATGTCCATCCATTCAGCTTGGTCAAATCAGTTATGTGTCACATTGACTTGAACATTCCTTAAGGGATACGTACCGTAGACGGGGGACAGTTCAACCGGAGTTCTGTTACAGAACTCAAGGTTGTCCAATGAATGAGTGAGCTTGAGTAAAACTTGGACGTCGCCGATATTCAGGGAAGAGATTGCGATCGTTGGTCGCTCAAACTGGCCTTCCTCAAAGATTGATGTAAGGTTTTCAATATAGGCCTTCAGCTGGGTGAAGGATAGTTTTTGTGTCTTGCTGTGGAGGTCGAGCATGGCATCTTTCATTCTTTGTTTAGTTGGCGTTCTTTTCTTCGCAACTTTGAATGGTGGCATCTTGGACAAGCCACACGAAGGACAAGTTGAGATGAGATGAGTTAAGCTAGCTTAATGAGCCAAGCTGAGTTGAGCTGCGTTTGAGTTACGATGAGTGGATGAAGAAAAATCTTAAGCTGAAACGCCAGGAGTGAAGAGGAGAGTTGAGAAGAGTTGAGAAGAGATGAGTTGGGATAGTGAGAGGAAGAAAATTTTCGAGAGGAAACGCCAGAAGTGAAGAGTATAAATACTGAAGCTCTACCTACAAAGGCAAACATTTCCTAAATAGGCTTAGTAGCAAACTCATTTCTTTGTTTAATGATAATGCTGCCTATTTCCTAGATAGGCTTAGTAGAAAATTCAAGTGGGGCAGTTAGTTGTTCCAAGGTTGCAACCCTTTTCTGCATTATTTCGTGTAGCGTTGTCAGGGGTATAGTTCTCCAGTCTTTCCCACCTTGGCTCAAATACCGTCTTCTACTTCTTATCAACTTGCTCAATATTGTTTCTGTTTCTTCTCCTATACTTCTTTATTTCACATAGCGTAAAATTCTCTCCTTGAAGGACTTGGGAGTATAAATTTCCTCCATAACCAACCCAGACCCAAGAACAACAATGTCCCACGGCGGACCAGGCTTCCTCTACTGCCGCTACACCTACCGCTGCCCCTGGAAGAGCAAGACCGACAACATGACCGGGACAGAAGAGGTATGCCACACAGCCATATACACCCCCGTCACGAAACAAAGCGACGAGGGACAAACTGCGTGGTTCAAGAACCGCGCCATGGATTCAATTGAAAAGGATGTTACCAAATGCTTAGCCAATGTGGATTGTAATAAGAATGAAAAGACCTATGAAAGATTCAACCGAGTTCATATTAAATAGCAGGAGTTTGGGTATCGTGAAAAACTGCCTCCGCATACGGAAGGGAAGACGAAGGGGGAGCCATTTGGGAAGCAGATTTAGAACTTTTTTTTCGTCTTTCTTTTCTTTTTGTATTTTCTTTTCTTTTTCTTTGGAATCGGGGAACGGGTTCGAATATTAGCAAACTAAAGGATGGATTGGATTTATGCGTATATGCTAGACATAAACTAAATTATCTCGTCAGTCAACAAGCTGAATGCTTCCAATTGTCACTCCTATATCCAAGTGACAGCCCGGGGGCTTAATCAGCAACAGAGCTTGTAAATAGTGACTTTCATTACTTGCTCACTTGCCGGTTACCCATGATGTTCTTTCGATCGGTTATCCGGTTATCAAGTCAAATTGGTGAATGCTTTTTGAAGGGTTTCCAATGTACAGCGAACGGAAAAGTAGTGCGAGTGAATTGTCAGGATGACGAAACACGGTTTGAGCAATGTAAATGGGCCAAGAGTCTTTGGCAACTTTTTTTTTGGAGGGGTTTTGGGTGGAGATCAAAGAGGCGGGCATTCGGGGACAGCAATGTAGAGCTGGACGATTCAATCCAATTTAAGACAAATGCTCCACTTCCGTAATGGATTTCCCGATCTTCTCAAAATCTGTCAACTTCGGACGAGGTATGCCTGCGATCCAGAGAAAACCCATTATTGCCTTGCTTCGTTGGTGGTATTATATTAGCCAAGGAGAATGAGCTTTGGGCTGAGTTCCTCGGGCCTTTGTATCAGTAAAATTCTTGTGTCCTACCCTGCATGGGCTGCCAACACATACCTGCATGATCTGGCCTTACCTTGTGTGTACCTTTTGTCTAGTTATCATGGAGCCTCTAGGGTATGGCTGTCCTTTGCCGAATGGGAGATTGGCGAATAAGGAAAAGATAGATGAAAGACTCTGCAGGTGATTCTAAGAGCGATGTTGTTTTGTGAATTGTAAAGTGATAATTCAGCTACCCATAGGATTGTGGTGAGTACGCCACTATATGAAACTTTAGCGCTAACGAAAACCACACGTGTCCTGGACATAATCCATTGGATGGTATAGCACCACGTGAATTCGCTGCTCACAGCTTAGAAGCACCATCTGTCTTGGAAGCGGTGATACGGTACCAAATTATGGAAGGTTTCTGACAGGACAGCAACTGATAGGAGTCCAGGATTACCAGGGATATCACATTTTGCTTCCAGCACACTTAGAATTGAGCGGCGCAGATTCGTCTTCCCAAACCGAAAACTCCTCAGAAGTGATAACCAGCTGAAATATGTAATAAGCCATCTACTGACTCATGCTGCATTTCAATCCTTGACACTAAATTGCCATTCAGGGCACAGATGGCATGTTTCGACCACTTTGCAGGACAACTCATACTTGCATTACCCTACTTATCCCTTATCCTCCGCATATATAAGATGTAGTCAGGCTTCCTCTCATCTTAATTCTTGATACCTTTCCTTGAAAATTTTATGAGAGTCACTTGATAGCTGGCGAAGTTGAAGACTGAAACATGGCAAAAAAGAAAACGAAGCAGCGCAACTCGAATGAGGAGCCTAAGCGACTCCTTACCCCAGAGGTCTCTCCTAAAATTGACTACTATCGACCTTTGTCATCGTGAGTTCTTCGAATAAGTCAAAACTAGCGTTTTCTGACCTATTTACTGGCCCTACGAGTTCCCTCTCGTCACCTTCATTATAGGGAGCAAGCAATATGGCATTCCCGCTTATTTCCTTCGGAATTACCTAAAGCTTACCCCTTCCTCTCCTGGGTCATCGACTATCATCATGCCTAATGTTAATGAAGATGTCGGGCATACCGTGCTGCACTTCTTATATACCGGCGGCTACGAGACAGTCAGCTCGCCTCTTGATGAAGGTGTATCAGATCTCGCCAGAGAATATAAGAGGAGCGTTCTAGTCTATTATGCATCAAGGACTTGGGGCCTAACTGACCTTGAAATCCTTGCTAAGCAGAAGATGGAGCACTTAGATAAGGACCTTCCTATTCTTGAAATACTGCGGGTCGTGAGGGACGTGTTTTCAAGACTTCCTGCAGATGAAACCTGGCTTCCAAGTTACATTCGAGGAAACCTGCAGCGACTACCAAAGCCTGAAGTTGCAGGGCTTGACTTACACGCATTTTACAATATTCTCGGCCAGGACCATCAATTTGATAATGCAGTGATGAAGATGATTCTCGAGATGCTATCTATTAGCTTATGTTCTATGAAAGATCAGCACGGTAAATTATCTTCAACATATTCAACATATGGTAATCAGACTGAACTAATTCTTTTGGGAATCATTAGCAAAGATACTGAACGGCATCATTTCAGAAGAATCCCCTCTTCGAGGGCCATCCCCTGAGGATCCTGAACCTGTCCCCGAAGAGCCTGAGCCTGAGCCTATCTTCGAAGAGGCTGTACCAGAGCCTGCCTTCGAAGAGGCTGTACCAGAGCCTGCCTTCGAAGAGGCTGTACCAGAGCCTGCCTTCGAAGAGGCTGTACTAGAGCCTGTCTTCGAAGAGCCTGAGCCTATCTTCGAAGCGGCTGTACCAGAGCCTGCCTTCGAAGAGCCTGAGCCTGAGCCTGCCTTCGAAGAGGCTGTACCAGAGCCTGTCGTCGAATCGCCTGAACCAGAGCCTGAGCTCGAGCCTGTCCTGGAAGAGTCTCCTGCTGAGGGAGGTAGCGAACAGTGGATCATTCCTCAAGTGTCTGCTGATACTGACAGCTGGTCGCGCGCTTCTTTGTCACCCGGTGATACGTCTAATACTGAAATACTACCAGAGGCTACTGATCAGGGCTACATAGCGAGGATCTCATGGTCGGACTTAAGTCTGTATGGGAATTGGGCAAATATGTCCTCAAAGAAAAGAGCTAAAAGGGCTAGCAAGCTTAGGTCTAGAGGACTTCCTGTCCCAAGCGAGACTGGTTTCATTTCAATAGTTGCAGATTGAGGGTGATTTGGAGAAGCTTCGGCCGCGCAATTTAACCATTTACTTCCTGTTCATAGATTCGTACAGTAAAGCGCCAAAATGAGATATATTAAATCTACAGATATTGAGGTAATACTTGGGCCTGGAGCAAATTGGGGGTTTAGCTCCTCAATTTATGGGAGGGTAAGAACGAATATAAGGGGCTTATACTGTACCAACTCGACCACCCTCTTATATGATTAGTTCGGTATTACCTTCCGCCACTTTGAAGTAGCACGACCTCCCTAGCACTTTGGTGGAGTCGCCCGTACTCTCTACCACCTCTCGTTCCCCGGAATTATAGGCCCTGTGGGAAAATTATTCCTACTCTGGGAGCAATAATTATTGTGCCTGGGGACCATGCCATGTATCATGGGGCCAAGTATGATTCTAGGAACGCTAAGGGTCCTGTTAGTGGGATCTTGAGCAGGTAATCAACCAATATCAGATATAAAATTTAGAATGTGGGCAATTTGACTGATATCTTTACACGATATTGATATAGTGATTTATATTCACGTTAACCTCATTGCCGAAAAATGATCATTACAATGATTTGAACACAACAGCTCATGAATTCTCTGAGCCTACTGAGCCTAGAGCTACCAGGGCTCCATTCGGCTTCTAATATAGAATGGGGAGATAGGGGGGATGAGGACTGGGATTCCCTGGTCTGCCGAAGTAGGCTCGGGGAGACGACTAATAAGGTTAGTACAATTTAGCCACTACAGAAGCCATAGAGACCTACTTAGCCATTGGCTAAAATGGTTTAATGAAAATAGGAATTGATTGTAGGTTAGAACGTGAGAAAAGATAGGTGCTGTTGCTGAATTGTGACAGAGTGAGAAGATGGTTAAAGAGAAGGAAGAACGTGAACGAAAAAATGAGGTATTTCCATCTATGCGTAGTTAGCTATATTTCATATAATATCTTTGCTGTTCACATCCGAGTTCTTTTCCTCCTGGCTTTTTCAAATATATCGCGGCTGAAAGCCGAAGATGGAGATGAATGGGTCGGTAGGACTCAGAGATGCTTGTTCTTCACTTGCCAAATGAAATAAACCCACGAACTATGGATTAGTGAGCCGCAGCACTTGATATAGACTTGAAAAGAGAAGCTAGTTGAATCACTAGAATAAGAATAGTAATAGGTAGCAAAAGGTAAACAATAGGATATAGTTAGCATACTAGAACATAATAGTACATACGACCATAGGGTGTGGAAAACAGGGCTTCCCGTCCGCTCAGCCGTACTTAAGCCACACGCCGGTGAGTTAGTAGTTGGGTGGGTGACCACCAGCGAATCCTCACTGTTGTATGTTTTTTCTTTTATTGGCAAAGGTTACATACATACAAATAGAAAGGTGCCCAAGTGATCTGCACACAACAATTAATCAATCCTTTTCCCGTCGTCTACCTGGAAAACTTGAAAACTGGGGAGAAAAGACATCCAAAAAGACTTACTACTAGACAGTACCAAGATGACAGACAAGGCCGCATAAGCGGCCTATCATTCTTGTTATTGGTACTGGATCAAGATTATATTCAGCTCGTGAGGCATCTCTCTATCGCTTATTTTCTTTTATCCTCACTGCCAAAAAAAACACAAGAAGAAGCCAACTCAAAACCATCCTGCATACGGAGTATACATCTTCAGCTATTAGGCGCAGAAGACACAGATATATTGTCTGTATAGATGGTTACTTATGTTAAATCTGTACTAATATATCCCGTTTTCATTTAGTTTGTAAAAGTCGATTTCTACGTTTATGGTCCGCAAGATAGCTGCTTAAGTATTAGTCTTGAGCAGGCGAGGGTATAATCGGCACCTCCATGAGAGGTCAACTATAATATGCGGAAATCTTGCAATTGGGTGCTATGTTTCTGTTGCTGATGGATGTTTGTCTTTATTGGAGTATAGAGAACGCAGTAGCCTCCCGTCATAGAAATTATCAATACAAACCATATATCAAGTCATCAATTATCGGCAGACTCCAAAATGCTCGCCGCCTTGTCTATCTCATCAATATCATTGACAAACTGCAGGGCTATTGGGAGACTTGATTTTTGAGCAATGTCCCTAAGACGCTTCATGACCCATTTTCGGGTGCGGCCTCTTGTGACTGGGGATTTTCCAACCGTGTATAAACACCACATTAGCAGATGCCCACCCGAAGCACTTGCGTTGGCAGATGGATCGGAAGACAAATCGGCAGAAGTAGGAGGCTCAGCTGGGGACAACACAGCTCCCAAGGACTGCGGAACTGTGGCCAAAATATCGTCACCCAGAGTTTTGAGGATTTGACATGTCTCTTCAAGGGTTGTCGCTATTTCCTTTTGGCGGGCCGGTGGGAGACCCGCAGTGAGGGCTTTCGACAAAAGGTGGAATTCAATCTCGCAGACAATGACTTGGAGGATACGAGAATTGTTCCAAAGTCTTATAGCCCACGCGGATCTGTAGAGGTCATATCGAGAATTGTAAATGAGGTCTGGGTCTCCACTGTGATCTTCAATCGTTGCATACGGTTCCTGCGTCCTAAAATTACCAAGAACGTCCTGAAAGTCACGTTGGAGGATAGCAGATTCTTCCAGGAAGTATGCTAAAGTTGTACCATCTTTGATTTTGACCACCGTAACATCCGACAAAAGATTGACAGTCCGGGTGGCCAGCACTCCTAGTAGCCAAAGGCAACTGGAGTTGTCGGCCTGCTTGCTTGCCTCTTCTTGCAACTCAAGCATATCTCGTGGAAATGGCTCAAGGCGATGAACACAGGCAGCGCACATATCTGCACGCACTTGATTGAACATGGGAATAGAGGCTGGACTTGAGAATTGGCTCTTGCCACGTGAAACCACCAGCGCCACGGTTCCTTTTACATATTGGAACCATGTTTCAAAATTGCTCACATGCTCAAACAAGCCAAGAGAGATGACTGACATTAAGGTACTATCCTTGATAGATTCGACAGGGGAACTGAGCGCTGCGTTCACTTTGTCTATCGCTTCCCAGTATTTTGTGCGGGCCCTCTGGGACAATTCAGGCTGTTGAGTGGAGTTTGCCAGGGCTGCAAGACCCACAGCTGCCATGCTGGCAATCAAGGTCGGATTCTCACTATCAGCGCTAAACACTGCCGGCACATAGTCCAGATACCCTCGAGAGGGAGAAAGACCACCAACGACGAAATGAAATAGAAAATAGTTGACGCCCACCTCGTCCGAGCTGAGACTCAGAGTGCGGGATGGGGGCGATCTTTTCAATGTTTCCAAGCCGTCTGCCTTTGCCCAAGCTTCTTTGGAGCGCTTAATTGTGTGGATGGTTTGATCGCGGAAGACCAGCTCCCATTCATCTCTATACCCTTGACATTCTTCGCGCGCACGAATGCACTGTCCACAATGGGGAAACTTCTGGTCGCACTTTACAAAAATACTCGGTACTCAGCATTGAGCGAGTCCTATCTGACAGTAGATTGATTCCAGGCACTTACCCTTCGCTTGATAGATCGGCAGTTGCCGCAATTTTTGGAAGGTCGTCCACTCGCTGGCATAATTATGATTCAAAAGGGAGTACGTATAAGATGAAAAATGAGCACTTGGCAAGTTCTCTTGGCGGTTGAAAGAAGAAACAAGCTTTGGCATTGTTGACTCTTTTAAGGTACACACTATGCGGCTACCCCGCTGGGCTGAGAGCTGAAGGCTCAGACTCAGCCGTGCGCTACCCCTTTTGCGCCAAGATCTGCAAATCATACAGCTAAGCTAACACATGAGAAGTGTCCAATTGCCCCCCCATTTCTCCGAGGTCAAGAATTTGTCGTTTATTCATGCAGATAGAGATGATGAATGTAGTATTTAATAACCAGCGAAACTGCATGGGATTCAACTCTTGAAAACAAGAGAAAGAAGAGATGGAGAGTCCAAATACACGGTCAGATACAGTACTAAACCGTTTGATACAGGGTAATTTACCCCGAATCTGATCAGCGGGGAAATATCGGGATCGGAATGGACCGCAGAATTACTTCTCTTAGCCACTTTATGTGAACTATGTCACAGAAGTATTAGTGATACTTCGATGATTGACTTAGTTTCGCTTCTTACAACACAATGGCCTTTTCAGTCTTAACAAATTCAGTATCATTATGGAAGCGAACTTCCCCCTATACACAACGTGACGGCTTTCTTTTTCTCTTCGTTCTTCAATTTCATCCTCAAAGCCACTCTTCACGCTCAAAAAACCCATCCTTCAAACAGAAGATGAAACTCACACGCCCATTGGTTTCGGCTCGGTATCTTGCTGGGAGACTGGAGTAAGCTTCACGAAGTCGCTTTCCAGAATGGCTGATATTCCCAAGGCCATGGTCATTCCCATGGCAATGATTTCCTCCAATACATCCATGCACAGATAGACCGTGGTATTTCCATCCAGTGCAAAGGCACTAAACGTTGTGTAATCGCTGAGCGCCGAGTAGACGAGGCGAACCGCCAACAAGGGAGCAGAAAGTGCAATGGCCAGGAACAACTTCTTTTGGAATCTCCGCATAGAGAAGCTCAGCTCATAGAAAAGCCAAAGACTGAGGAGGACAAAGATGGCGAATACAGCCAGGAAAATTCCCATGGCTACTTTTGCGAGCTTGCCAGGGTGGTAAGTTCCATCGTTGCCGTTGGAAGAGCTGACTCCAGCGATACCGAGAATGAGAGCGATGATGGTGACCAGAGTCAACAATGCCATGGGCCTCGGAGGCATTCTTTTATCCACATCACTATAAAGACACATGTTAGTCTCTGATCGGCGCGATGAATACTTTCGCAATGAAAAACTCACATTTGTCTCAGCAGTCCGATAAAAGTTAGTAAGAGAGGTGCAATACCAATCATTTGGCACACTGCCACAGCAACTTTTATGTTGTAGGAATCATTACTGATTGCCAGCAGCGAGGATATACTTCCAGCGATCCGGATGAGAGAAAGGGTGACGGCATACCGCCAAATCTTGCTCCCTTGCCTCCAACCTGTCCTCTTCCAGATGAAGATGGCAGCAACGAGAATGATGGGAAACACGATCAGCTGGAGGATAGCGATGCCGTTTCGATAGCTTACAACAGCCATATTGCTTTGAATTAATGGTAGGACAAAGAAAAGGACGTCGTCGAGGTAATTTGAAGTGTGGTCGGGAATGCAAACCCGTTTCTTGAGTGGTTTTTGGAACACAGATATCTGGTATCCTTTATACTTCGAATTGTCCTTCAATTTGATGTTGATTCAGCCCCGCGATCTTACTGCCAGCGTCACCGATCGTGATTAAATGTTCCTCATTGACTGGTCTTACATCTATATTACCCGAATAGGAAGATTCTTGCTGATCTCAGCGTGTCAGTGGCTTGGGCCCTAAGCCTCGCCAAGATTGGGGCCGAAATGATCTGGTTATATCTTAGCTATATTCTCCTCCAGGGCCGATCCCTCTCGAGCCAAAGCGTACCATACTACAGAGTAGCGGTGATGTTCTTTACACTGCCCCGCAGCATCGAAGATGCCCAATTCGGGGGAGCGCCCGAAAGCTTGTTCTGCTTGTGCGCCCGGCATATATCATGAACACAGTCAATCATGTTGCGGGCCGCTGTGACATTAAGGGAAAGGGCCATCTTTGTTGTCGATTGACAATGTATTAATTATCAATATTTCTTCCAGCAGCGACGTGTAAGGCGCTATTGATGCAGCCTTTAACTGCAGCATGGAATGAGCGAGCTGTATGAAATGCAAACGAAATTTACAAAGATACAGCAGCTTCCATCGGAAGTGCCGTGAGAGGCTGAGAGAAAATCATTTGTTATTGCTCCGTGCGGGGTACCGATGAATTGATCACCATGATCTACAAGTTTACGTGTCCGAGTATCGTGAGGTTGAACAAAGAACTTGGGATGTTCCCGATCCATAGCGCTAGTCCACTTTGGGGAATCGAGATGCAGCACCAATCACAGCGCTCTCGACCCCGTTCGTGTTGCAAAGACAATTGACCAAAGAACGAGTACTAGTCTAACCAGGCCTACAACGGGTGATATATAGGAATGAATGGAACGTTAATTTTCTAACCGAGTAACAGTCTAAAGTGAATATACGGTCAGATACAATACTAAACCATCGGATACGGGTCGTCAGCGGTTGGTTTTGCTCTCACGGGCCCTATACCCTAGTAGCAACTCTAGGGCACCTACACTAGAGTTGGCGCACTATGGTTTCTCGGTCCCTGATTGGTTTGACTCGAGATATTAACCTCGTGGTGGCTCTGCGCCCCAAGGGGCCACACGTGGTAGATCCATCGATCAGATCAGCCAAGTCACACCGTGATGTAGGAGCATTGGCCCGGATCCATCGATTTCTCTTTCTACTTTTTCATCACCACCACAGCCCATCGGCGCAATTGTCGAGATGGACCTTTTCATCTATAACCTTGGGCTAGTTTACGACTTGATTGCGACACAAAGTAGAATATTTTCATGGTAAGCATTTTAAAGCGTGTCCTGGTCACCTTGACATTTCATCCCTCTATGATACATCTTCCTCATGTACCTCTACGTCTAAGTCCTTTAGCCCAACTCCAAAAAAGAATCTCAGTTAAGTCCTCTTTCCTCTTGCACAGCTTTATCATGTCTCAATCATCGTATATATTATTCTTCTCGTATGAAGCTCCACCACCAGATTTCCTTGAATAAGTTGCTAATTCTACACGAGCGCGGATTTCTCCCCTGTCCCTGCGGGAAGCCAATAGACCCTCTACGGGCTCTCAAGAAGCTCCAGCGTACTGCAGCTAAAACTGGATGAGAGACTGGTAATCAAAACAAGCTCAATAGATTAACCGTGAGATGCCAAATCTGAGCTAGTCGTAGCAGTAGTAGGCACTACGCACGTTTCAATGTCAGTCTTCGATTCGCCGATAAAATACAAAAAGAAACTTACTCCGAGGGACCCTTCCAGCCAACACATTTCCAGCAGTCAAAGAAGTGGGTAGGATCGTACTTCTTCTTTATCCGAAGCAACTCAGGATAATTCGATCCGAAAAAGGTCTCTTGCCATTTCGGCTCCAAGTAATGGCCTTCATTCAAATAACACCCTCCACCAGGCGTCAAACGTTTCAGTGGCTCGACAGTATCCAACCATGCCTCGAGCAGATTTGTCTCGTTTTGGACACCAAGTTCACTAGTCCATCCACCTGTCATGAGAGTATGCCAGAGAGCTGGGCGCCAGGCAGGATTGGCACTTGTCGTGTTGCCATTTTGGCGATTCACAGGCGTGGTCATGATGATTTGGGTGAGGGAATCACCTGCGGGGAGTAGCTTATTGCTGAGCCGAACTCCTTGAAGGACGGCATCAACTAGGTCTGCGACTTTGCGTTTGCTCTCAAATAATGAGCGCGGGATCAGTCGACCTGCAACAGCTTCAAAGATTCCGCCCGGTGTGTATTCGGCAGCGATCCCATCGGTAATCTGTAAGAATTCGGTATATTTGGGATATGTCGTGTAATTGCTCTTGGTGACCTGGATATTTGTTTGATGCTCCAAAAAGGAGGAAAATTCACTGGTCAGAGTTTTCAAAGCTGTTTCGTTGTTCGAAGGCAGGACAAGGTAAATTTCAGCTTTGGTTGGCCAGTAGTAAGCATGTCCTGAGATGTTGTTATGAGACCAGGTAGGTTGGTAGGTTGCGTGTTGCGTGAGAACCTGTTTCAATGCAGGGTAATTGGCAGTTTCATTCCCGTGTGTCGTGAAGCTGCCCTCGAATTGATACACGTTGATCTTGACCGCTGGATGGAGTTGAAAGCGATAGCTTGTCAAAATGCCGAAGGAGCCTCCGCCTCCGCCTCGCATGGCCCAGAAGAGCTCGGGATCATTGCATTGATTGATTACTCGCAATTTGCCGTCTGCAGTTACGACCTCGAATTCAACCGCATTATCCACCATCAGACCATACTTGGGACCAAAGACGCCGTGGCCACCTCCTTGACCAAAGCCGCCAGCCAGGCCAACCGACCCTTCATTGCCACCGGTAACATCCATGTTGAACTTTGTGAAATAGGTGTAGACGTCCGTCGCCTGAGCACCGGATGCTATCTCTGCGATATGTTGACCGTTCGAGGCAGGACAATTGGACGCAGTAAAGTTTTTGTGATACTTCATATTGTTCATATTGTGAGTCCAGATTGCAAGAGTGTCGGGACTAGTAGAGCGTCCAAAGTAGTCATGTCCTGTGTTCTTGATCGTGATCCGAAGATGATGTTTTCGGGCGAATTTCACAGCGGTAACAACATGGCTTGGTTCCCTAGCATCGACATACAATGACGATAGTCGGCCAAGGTAGCAATTGTCGGAAATGACCTCAGCCGGGTTCAAAGCATTCAGGGCACATGTTTGGGACCGGCATCCTTCCCAGTTGAGTCCTGTTGCTGCGCCGTATACGTCGGTTCGTGCTTGGTTTGTTGAATAGTTCGATTTGACGATATCACAGGCTGAAGGGTCATAGTATTGAGAACTATAATAGCAGCTTGCGGCAAAGGGGATCGTGCGGTGCAGGTTTCCGGACAGACTGCTGTTGAAACTCTCCCATTCTTTGTTCGATGGCCAACAAGATTGTCCGGCCTTACAATTGTACCCTGAGGACGTTGCTGATGTGGTGGAGATAAGGCCAAAGACCGCCAATACAGATGCGGCGTTCACCAAAGGGGCAAACAATATTTGTACCATGATTGAAAACCGGTCGTAGGAAAGGAAGGAATTGGGAAGGAATTGTTGTGATTTCATGAGGTACTAGCACAGGTGTCGGATTCAAGTATTATTTATAGTTACCGGATAGCCCATGAGATCGTCACAGCCCCCAATATTGATATTTTCCCGGCCAGCATACGAGTAAACTAGTGACAGTTAATTTACCAAAATTGTTTAGATCCCTCAATTCTAGCCGTATCCACTATGTAGCAGCACATTGTCCAGTGGGGTCCATGCGTTTGTTTCTAGAGTAGCTTTCAGGCTAGTCCTATTAGGGTATATAGGATGCACTGCTATACGTTCTAACAAAAGCGATGACGGCAGCGACGACTATATTGCAAGCGAGGTTGCAGCAGCCATAGCAAATGCATCCTTTCGGGCATAACCGTTCAGCTTACCCCTACTTGGAGGGAAATCCCAACAATGTTCCTATGGATTATCTACACAACTAGACTAGTAATGCTACGTAATTATTACTAAATTTGAACTCTCTAAGAACACAGACCGCTGGAGGCCGTCAACAAAAGTTTGGATGATCACCATTTATCTTTTCAGGTGTTGATTGGTTCTGCATTTCGCTTTCTAAAATAAGTTTAGCTCTATGGGTCTCTTGTCAACCAATCCGACGCTCTCGTTCAGACCTAGAGTAGACGGGCGGTGAAGCGCCCGCTCGCCCATCAAAGTTACGGGTGGGAAGACGGCCATTTCTGGCGCCAAAGTGGTCATTTTCGGCGTCATTTTCACAGGTCCTCATATTCTAGGTGTAAAGTGGTTTTGTCGGGCTTGGTCTATCACTCGATATATATTCCACTTCTTTTATTTAATTCTCCAAAAACGCTCTACTGCATTTCGCTATTGATTTTAGGGCTGCACAAGTCCATATCTGTGGAATTCAGCCATCCACTTTTCCAGTGGCGCAGAGCTCTACCTAAAATGTTATATTGCTGTTTTAGGTTCTAACGTTTGACACCAAGCACACTACCTGGACTTGTCAACTGACCCCGGAACAAGACGACCATGCGATCGCCCTCGACTGAGGCAAGAGGGAGTGATTCTGAGGATTTTCTCATCAAATGTTCCAATTAAATGTCGAGACCACCAAAAGTAAGAATCACACTTTCATCAATCATTTCGGAACGGATTAAAATGTCTACCGAAGTCTTCCTTCCTCGAAGACTTACTTTCGATTTCATTCTATACTTCTTCGTTCTATCTGAGCCTACTGGACTGTCATTATGCGCTTAATACAGCCGTCCAGCCTCATTCCGTTTTTTTCGAAAGTCTCGCACCGTTTTCTGTGCTACAGGAACCGAGTTGCCATTACAATTTCCTATTGAAAATAAATCGTACCCGGATATGATGCAAATGCCTATTTTCCTGTTGAGCCAGGCTACGTTTTTAATAGAAGATACGAAGCTTTGGCAAAGCTCGGCTGGGGCAGTTGTTCCACCGTATGGCTTGTTCGAGATGTTCGACGGTAAGACATCAAGGGCCATTCTTACTACGGGTGCGCACTGATCCATAAAAATTCACCAGCTGGCGCTTTCAATCTGAACGCTATTTGACCCTGAAAGTCGGAAATTGTGATTATCAAGATATGAATGCAGCTTCGCACGAGGCTCGTATTGAAAGTCTCATTGCACAGGCAAACCCCTACCACGACGGTCGTAACTACCTCCAGACCTTTATTGAAAATTTGAGGAAAGGGGCCCGACTGGTACGCATATATGCTTAGGTTATGAGCCGATGCGAGAGCCATTATGGCTGTTTTAAAGCCGCTGCTGGAATCAGAGGTTTCCTCTGGGTCTTTTGAAGGGTTACGTGAAGCTGCTTCTGAAGGACTTGGATTATTTACACGGTGAGTACAAAGTCATACATACAGGCAAGTCGAGGCTGCAACGTTGTGTTGCCTACTAGTCATATTCATTATCTCAGCAGATCTGAAGGTGGAGAATATTCTGGTCGGGATTGAGGATCCTTCGGTCCTACAAGACTTTGCGCGTGCACAGTCATCCAATCCAATGGCCCGGAAGACCAAAGACGGTCACCATGTCTACCTTTCCCATAACGACTTCGGAGAACAGAGGTCGTATTATATTCTTCCATGAATCACGGATTTTGGGCTAGCACACAAACAGGAGGATAATTCAGTCTTGAATAGGCATCCGATTCAGCCGGATGAATACAGAGCTCCCGAGGTGATATTGGGTGCTGGATGGACTTACAGTGCTGACATCTGGAATCTAGGTCTTCTAGTAAGCCCTTATATATCACTTAAGCGATGTCTACAGGTCCGCTAATCATTGATAGATGTGGAACCTGCTTGAAAACCGAGATTTATTCTCCACGACTCACGATGGTCGAGGCAAATATAGCCCTGCAGTACATCTTGTGAAAATGATTGCATTACTCAGTCCACCGCCAAAAGAACTCATAACTCGCGAAAGAGAAGGCCTGACATGGAAATGGGCCCCAGCTGCCCATAATACGGCGGGAGAAATGTGTAACACTGCATCGGAGTGGTTTGGGGGTCCATTCTTTAATGAAAATGGTGAAATCTTATTTGAATCTGCTACTCGTTTTCCTTAAGCTAATGTTCTATTTAATCAGGTTAATTCTTGCACATAGACTTGATTCCGCATAATCCCAGAATTGAGGATACGGTTTCTACACTTGAAGGGGGGCAAAAAGAGCAATTTCTAGCATTTGCCAAAAATATACTCCGGTGGCTTCCAGATGACAGGAAAACTGCCAAAGAGCTCATTGGAGATCCATGGCTCAGTGAGGACTCAATTAAAGGCATTTTAAATACGGCGAAATGTCACTTGCAGCTGCTACAAGACATTTTTCCCCCATATCTCCACATTTCCGCAACTCCCTGTGACGCGTGTATAGTACGATGATCGCCAAGATTTTGGTCCGGTGAAATGGAAAACTACGCAGAGGAAAGGACTGGTATTAGAGGTGCTTGAAAAAGCAGAAAAACGTCTTCCAATGCCGATATTCGTGACGGGTCAAGGGATCTCGCCGGTCTTTGAGTTGTTTGATCTGCCAAACGGCCATGAATATTCCCATGCTCGCTGTTCTTCAGAAGACTTCAGCCGGTTATGTATTTCGGCCTTGGCTTGATTAAGGCGCTTTTTTGTATCATCATATTGGTCATGCCTCACGACTCCCTTTTCTGGCCATAACTCGCCTAGCGAATTTTTGACATCCGCCAACAACTCCATACCTCGAATGGCGCCAGAAACATCCACCTCAAGCGATCTAACCTCACTAGCGGAGAGCTGCACTGGGAAAGGAGGATTTCCGAATGCCTGAACACCTGGTATATCGGGCCATTCTTTCTCCAGATCCAGAGCACTGGCTTGGTATAATGCCTCCCCGTCTACCAAAAGATTCTGCGCAAGTAGCATCATTTCGAAGCATCTAGTCTGCCGAAACTCCATCGCTTTGTATAGTACTGGATTGTCGCGATATGTGAGATTTCGGTACAACGCTGAGAGAGACATATTGATATAGAGACGTTTCGTTTCGAGTTGCTTCGCTGACGAAAGTTCGCCGATATTCTCGGGCAAGGTTGGCGGTTCAAGACCTTCGACAAAGGGTCCATCATAATCCAGGAAATACGGCTGGCGGGCATGTTCAAATAGAGGTAATAGTTCAGTTGACTGCCAATCTATGATGCCTAGAATATCTGTGGGCCGTTCTGGATTGACGAAGATGTTCTCTGTGTGAAGGTCGCTATGCCATAGGAAAGACGCCGTAATCGATTTGTCGGTCGGTAAGAGGTACCGTACCAGCTGAAGGTAACTATGTAGAGCAGCCAATTTTTTAGCTCTAGTCGGGTAGTATGTATCGGGTCCATAAAGACTCAGAGGGGATCGGGGAAGTTCTGCAATGCTCTGTACGCTGGCAATCTCTCGGAAACCGACTGCGCGGCGATATTGAAGGGCATCATCCCCTAGAAACAATAGAATACTATGTGAGCGGAGCAAATGTAAAGCAATCTCAAATAACTCACATGGTCCGCGGTCAAAATCAATTAATACCCTTCCATAATCAGCTTGATCTCGACCTGTCGATGGCCCAATGGCAAAACGAGGCTGTTTGGCATGAGTGCCATCGCTCTTTATTAAAACACATTCTTTTTGATGGTCGGTGTCGCATGAGTAGTAAAGGCTCCCGTATTTGGTGAAGGAAGTAGATAACCAAGATGTTTGGTATCCTGCGATTGCTTTCACAATTTCAAATCTATCTTCGATGCCCATATCGTCCCAGGCATGACTTAGCTGGACACCTCCAACCTTTTCCATGATGATATATTCGGCACCAACAGCGTTCTCGTCTGCTTTCGAACTCCAGGATAGAACACGTGGAACAGGAGTACCTAAGACAGTGCGAACCTTACGAAGATTAGTGATCATCAAGGAGCAGGTAGGCATACAGTCAAGGACGCCTTACAAAATCCATTGTAGCCACTTCACTTGCTGTCGTAAAATTAGGCTGTCCGGCATTGGGGTTTGGCACCTTCCCGACCACTTCAGCGCCATTTTCCATGGTGAATAGGAATGTTTTGTTAAACATGCCATCAGGGAATTTTTCGATATGAACACATTCCCTTGAGCCAACAGAATCAGCGGCAAGCCTCGCAAGCTCATTCATATCAAACTTCACCCGACGTATTGACAGTTCATGGTCTTCATTTGACACAAATCGTCCCCTTGTGTATTCGAAGAGATCGTTAACCGAATTCCAATTCTTGGAAAGACGTGACCTCTTCAAGGACCTGGCTGATTGTGTAAAGAGCCTGCGCATAACGGTGAAAACGAATGGCTATGCTGCGGTTGCGAAGATAGTACAATAAATGGAAGGTATAAGCAAGTTCACGCGCTAGGAGGTGATGTGTGGCCTATGCCTTAAACCCGTTCAAAACATAAGCAACGCGCGTCCAACCTCTTCGCGTGGCAATACCCTTATCAATCCATTCCAACCTTGGAAGGTTCGATTGAGCTGCTTACTAATGATAGAGAGAAGGGGTGGGCGCCGGTCGCTTTGGAGAGAGGGGTATGATAGTGGCCTTGTCCTTGCCATGCTAGTCTACGTACTTTATATAACCAGAAGTTGATGGTACATACATCAAGCGGTTCCATAGCTCAGTTGGTTAGAGCGCTGTGCTAATAACGCAGATGTCGAGGGTTCGACCCCCTCTGGGACCATTCTTTTTGCTTTTTGTTTTTCCAAAGCTGTAATAGTGATTCAGGCATTAAGGCAGCAGTATTAGTACTACGTAGCCGGACTGAAATCTACTCAGTGGGCCTGACTCTGAGCGCCCTCATAAAAGCGGCAGTATCTCACCCGACAGAGGAAATATGTACGTACAACATGGAGTCACCTAGGTGGTTTATAAAGTCTTCTTATCGGGCTTAGTCTGTCACTCAATACCTTCACCATATTGTGTCAGTGCGAGGGCGCGCTATGTTCCACCTAATTTTATCTTATTTTCTGACTCTGTGTATGTTGTAGCCGATTATATATAGTAATGGTCCGTGATGGAGAAATACCCTCCGTACTAATAGACTATCTGACACATGTCTAATATTGCGACATGATGGCGTGTTATCAATAACGTGCTACTAGATAGATATCACTAAGCGACCTATTTCCCCGCAGCTATAATATCTAACAGCAATCCCCATTTCCCCGCTCATCCTTAGCAACAAAATGGGTAGCATAACAGCAACTACGTTCCAAGATCCTTTTCAAAAAGTCCCAACGGGCCGAACTGGTAAATAATACAATTGACACATCCATGAACCCGAATTAAGAACGCACATCTAGATGGCCTCGCAGCTCTCGTTGGGAAGTTCCGAGAGGATACCGATCCCAACAGAACTGATCTCCTTGTGGGAGTGTATAAAACGGAGGAGGGAAAGCCGTACGTGTTGCCGAGTGTGAAAGAGGTATATATAACGTCTGAAAGTTCACCCTTCCACCCTCAGCACATCACTAAATCTTTGACATTCGTTACAGGCAAAGAACAGAATCTTCAATGATCCTGATTGGCATCATGAGTATCGCCTTTCCGCTCTAGGTTCCCAGCTTTATAGGGACTTGAGCGCCAATTTGCTTTTTGGGCCTGACCATCGTCTTTTGCGGGAGAAAAGGTAAACGGAGACCGATATGCTCTTTCAAAAACGATCGAGGGCTGACTTTCCCGCTTAGGATAGTTTCAACCCAGACTCTCGGCGCAAGTGGCGGATGCCATGTCGGTGCAGTCCTGTTGAAAAATCATTATGGACCGTGGAAGGAGAATGGAAACCCCGAGATTTTCCTTCCGAGCGACTCCTGGTGTAAGTTGTCGCTAGTGACACATACGAAGGCAATTCTGACCGGGTCATAGTGAATCATCCTTTCGTATTCACGTCTGCGGGAATTAAGGCCAGTCTTCTGCCTTATTTTAGCAGCAAGACAAACAATTTCGATTTTGAGAGGTTTTCAGAGGCCATCAGATCGTTGCCAGCTCAATCCGTCGTGCTTCTCCAGTCTGGTGCCCAGAACCCAACTGGATGTGATCCATCACCGGATCAGTGGCGAGAGTTGGCCTCGATCTTCTCCCAGCGCGGTCATTTGGCATTCTTCGATGCTGCATATCCCGGATTTGCCTCGGGAGACATTGATACGGATCTTGCCGGTGTTCGTTTGTTTGCCGAGCAAGAAATCCCGCTTGTTTTCGTCTCAACATACGGCAAATCCTTCGGGCTTTACAGCGAGCGTGTTGGAATTCTCTCGATTCTTGTTTCAAGCGAAGAGGTGGGGAAGAACATAGAAACGCAATTGAGACTACTCGCACGAGCGGAGTCCGGCGCACCGCCCGATTTCGGGTCCAAGATTGTTGAAACAATTCTCTCGGATGAGACTTTGGAGCGCCAATGGCGGCAGGAAGTGCGCGATATGGCGAACGAACTCAAGCGCCGTCGAGTTGCGCTAAGGGAAGGATTGGAGAAACTGGAAACACCAGGTAGCTGGCGGCATCTCACTGATCAGAACGGAATGTTTTCGTAGGTATTACCAATATCGGACTCAGGGAGACTCAAGATACTGACCTTCTTTAGATATGTTGGACTGTCCGTGGAACAAGTTACTCTTCTCCGAGAGAAGCACCATGTTTATCTTCAGGACTCTGGGAGAATATCTATCGCGTATGTTTGATCGGCATATTTTGTGAATAGGCGGTGAGCTGACATTTCTTTTTCTTAGTGGGCTCAACAACTTCAATATCGATTACACTGCTCGCAGCATCAGTGCTGTCGTCAAAGCTACAACCTAAATTAACTTGAAACGGGTTGTCTCATCGATTGCACAATTCAGACAAGGAGGATTCGACTCGAGGGCATGATATTCGCGTCTGAGTTACATATGAATTAGGACAAACATGAAGTAAGAGAAAGGAGAAATCAACAACCATATCTATCCATAATAGCTCTGAACGAGGGGTCCTGCAGAAGTTGTGTTGCCGTCAGACGTTTTCTGGGCAGTAAATAAATACTTTAGACATGATCGCATTCACATGTTGTCGCTCAATCGAGTCAATATCTGGACGAAAGCGTGTAATAATTGAATCGAGGTCATACTCTTGATTAGGCATTTGATCTTGATCATACCAGGAATCACGACCTTGGGGCTATACCAAAGTCACCGAGAAAGAATTCCTCAGTGCGTAGGCTCTCGGGGACCTTCACAGCTCGAACAAGCTCCCCCTGCTTCCAAAGCTCGATGAATGGTATGATTTGCTTTAGTGGCCATAATTTAGCGTCCCATATATGAATATAAGGTTCTGCTTTCTTGTTTTGGCGTTAATTCTAAAGTGGCCATAAGAATCAACCTAAGATGGTCGTCCCATGGTACTCGAGGTTATCGTCAATATAGAAGTGGATATACGAACCCAGTGTGGTCAAGACCGACTGTAGGTGGTGCAGTCATATCAATTTGACATAGAATGTAAGAGACTTCAAACTCTGAGGGAGGGTATCGTCACAAATATTTAATATCGCTGCATTTTCTATGAAAATACCAATTTCGAGCTTTTCCAATCTGTTTATCTACCAAGTCGAGCATTGTGCACTCTAAGGCTGTATTGCAATGCGGATCCAGTTGCTGTTGTATGAATATTCAGTCTTGATTTGCAACAGAGGAGTGCCAATTCTATGCAGTGATGATTCAATAGAGCTTATGTACGTTAGACGCCGAGGCCTAGTGCGGTAGGAGTAGATAGTTCTATGTCTTCGGCTTCAATAACAAGAAAGTCACTACATATGCACTTTGAAATTCTCTGTTTTGTAGTAATATTATGTTATCTGGCAAGTGATGAGGGTCTAATAGCTCCTTCTTTATCATGACCTTTGTTTTCCCGAATTTTGTTGCAGCTGTCACAAACAGCACAGAACTTCCACCAGTCCTAATTTCGCCCCCAGGCAATTTTATCAATCAAACTTCCCTTCTTGTTTTATCAATACTGTGTTTTCACCCATTCACTCTCAACCCTCCTTTTGTCAACATCATCACAAAGATGGCTTCCGTTAGCTTTGCCGAGCCGACTTTTGTCGAACTTGTTCCAGCACTTGTTGGAGAGTCTAATTTCTCTACGTGGACTACTTCACTCAAGTGGACCCTCGACTCGCGCGACACTCGTTATTACGCGCTTCTCACCGGCGCGTGGAGTGAACCCAGCGCAGTTGACCCCACACAGCCTACCCCGGCTGAAGTCGAGGATCGTACCCAGTGGGATACAGCCAGTCGTTACCTCCTTCCGCTACTGAATGCCACTGTCCACCACACGGTCAAGTTCTATATTCTCGATGCCAATAACGCGCGTACCGCATATGCCAACCTCCACCACGCGTTCGCAGCCCGGTCCTATGAAGCCGGCTTCGCCAATTTCCTCAAGTTTATCAACACCACATACACTTCAAACAGACCTCAAGCTTTCGTCAATGAGTGGCGTCTCGCCCTCGGCGAGCTCCAAGAGTGCAATTCGACAAAGCTCACGCCTCTCCTCATCTTTTACCATTTCTTGAACGCCGTGAGCACCAACCCAGCTGCGCATGAGTGGCTCGACGGTTTCCTCAGTTCAAAAGTCTCCACCGATACAACCATCGAGTCAACCTTCACAGACTTTGTCGTTTTTGAGGAACGTCGCCTCCACGCTCTCAATCAAGCTCATTCATTTAGCTTGAACAAAGGGAATCACCTGCCATACTTTTGCCAGTTTCATCAACGTCAAGCCGGTCATTCCAGTGCGAACTGCTTCCGCAACCCGGCTTACTTAGCTCTGGACAAATCGGCTCCAGCTCCCACTCCCGCTCCCGCTCCCGCTCCCCGTGCAGTCATTGAAGACCCACCTGCGGAGTAGAGCAGCATCTCACCAACTAGGGGCTGTGTTTGTGGGTGGTTTGTCACAGTTGTTCATAGGGAGGTGTTCGGATTGGATGGTTCCATGAAATTTGAGTCTTAGCAACAATCAACAATCAACTCTTCGCATGTTACCATGCACATTGATATCGTCCTTCCTGTAGGCATCTCTCGACATGCAAATAAGAAATACTTTAACATGACAAGGCTTTGGCCAATGTCGGAGCAAAATAAAAAGAATAAATAAAAATAAAAATATCTGGACTCGCGGGGAATCGAACCCCGGACCACTCCCATGCTAAGGGAGTATTATACCACTAAACCACAAGCCCAGTTGATTGGTGGATTGAATCCAATAATGAAATGAGAGCTTTAACCTTCCAGCACACATTACACATCACCTCACATATTGTTCAATTTTCACCTTGTTCCATTGAAGTGCAGCCACCATCCTATTTGTTATTCACCAACCCATCCATCAACATGGAGAATACTCTGGAAATAGAAAGAGATATGGCATTGGCCGCTTGGGTCAAGTGCCTCAATCTGTTTTGTTCCAACTACACCCTTGTATACAGACTTTAACTGCAGTGTATCTGTTGGGCTGAAAGATTTCTAGTAGCTGACCTTCCAGGACATCAACACCCATCTCATCGTTTTCCCAGTGGAATGCCATGACCACACCTCTGGTATATGGTCTGTGCCTGGTGGCGTCATTCATAGATCTATTCAGGCCCGTAGCGAGCTCCTCGAGGCTGACGGGATTTCTCATAGATGGAACATTGTGGATTTCTTGCCATTACCATTTTGTATGGCTGACTGTAAAGAAATCCGTGGAATCTATGTCTGTCCCGATCTACTGATCCTTGTCATGTTGGTCCTTATCAACATTATGTTGTTTCTCGCGAGAAAATAATGCCTGGAACCACACCACTACGGCATCCTGGCTGCCCTGGCTGATACGGCCCGGGCGATTTCGGGCTACCATAACACCATGCTTCTGGATGTGAGAGCGGAGGGAGTCGGTACTGGAAAGCGGAATCTATGATAAATTGATTAGCAGTCAGTCGATATAGGGAGATATAATGGCGAACTCACGCGGCTGTACTCGCAGCGAGGGATGCGGCAAAAGACTTCGCCATAATGCACGATGACATCCCCATTCATCGGCTGTTCGAATATTCATCTCATTGATTAGCAATAGTTTGATTGACTCAAATAATGCCTCAAGGCTGATCCAGGCGTGCCCGGTATTGTGAGGAAGAACAATTATGGGGATGACTCTGGCATGGAAGAGGAAAAGGAAAAACAGCATATGGGGAAAGAGTACTGGAAGTGCACAAAGTCTATGTTAACTTCCAGGTCTGCATTTTATTGACCAAGTATTCATCAGCTGTACAATACTCAATGGCTAAAGTTGAAGAGGTGTCACTGATGTCATATTTATAGATCAGACGTTATGACTGGAATTCTCTGACTGTAGACTTTAATTGCCTTCACTTCGGGCTTACTATTCCCCTATATCAATTTATCTTGATTCTAATCCTGATCGATAATACCATTTGGCCTCGGAAGTTTATGTTCACCTTGCGACAGTCACATTGCACTGTAACTTCCCTTCATCATCTACCCAGAAAGCAAATCTAAACATCTTCCACCTTTGTTACAGTTAGACTTGACAACAATCCCATACGTGGGATTTTCAATTTCTCACACACCAAACCTCGAAACGTCAGGATACAGTCTTGCGCAGGTGCTTCTTGAAGTTCGATGAATTCGTCAAATTTGATACCATATTCTGTTATTTACAGCCAATTTGCAACCATCCTCTAATTGGATACAGCGAGCGCCTGCCTATTCGCAAGACTTCCCGATGCTCTAAACAGAGCCGGATTCCTGAGGAAGTTCTCGTGCGCTCGGAACTCCCCCTTCGGTTTCTTCGGTTCCCTCATCATGGGGTCTCTGCCATAACCACCACCACCAGGGGTGTTAACAAT
Organism: Penicillium psychrosexuale; assembly: GCF_028828465.1. Taxonomy (NCBI): domain Eukaryota; kingdom Fungi; phylum Ascomycota; class Eurotiomycetes; order Eurotiales; family Aspergillaceae; genus Penicillium; species Penicillium psychrosexuale. The sequence continues at coordinate 551,738 of NW_026643187.1, forward strand.
GATGCGATCTCCCGCACGCATATCAGCCGATGATTTGCCGCTCATGCCAACATGGCGCACCTCCCCAGTGATAGGATCATGCCTGACCCATATATTGACACCGCGCATACCTTCGCACCCACCAGCAAGGCCATAGGGTGCATTGACACGTCTTTCTGAGAGAACCGAGACTTGGACGGGGATGCGGAACTCAATGTCGCGAACGCAGCCATCACCTCCGCGATGTAACCCGGCTCCACCACTGCCCTTCCGAATGGAAAACTCTCGAAGGATCACTGGATACTGTCTCTCGAAAATCTCGGGGTCGCCAATGCGGGTATTTGTCACACCTGTGTGCACGCCACTCTCGCCTTCCCAGTCGGCGCCGGCTCCCGCTCCTCCGGCAATCGTCTCGTAGTATCCGAATCCCTTGAGAATCTCGCCGGTCACGGCATCTTTGCCTCCGTACCCGAAGGTCAGGTTGTTGCATGTTCCCTGCGATGCAGCGGCTGTGTGGAACGCCTTGAAGATGAGGTCGATGACGCGGTTTGTCGTCTCGCCTGTCGACCCGACTGTTGCTGCTGTGAAGGATGGTGTCAGGAGTGTGCCCTTCGGGCAGACAATATTGATGGGTTGCAGACAGCCCTGGTTGAGAGGTATGTCGGAGGAAATCATGCAACGGAGGCAGTACTGGGTCAGTGTTAGCAAGAGTCATGAACATTTGACACGGGGGAGGAAGAAAGAAGGAGGGAAATGGTGTGTGTGAAGAACTTACAAGAATGGCGGAATACATGCAGGCCGGCGGGCAGTTGAGATTGCCGTGGTGCTCAGGTCCGGTGCCTGTAAAATCGAAAATGGCCTCTCCGGTCTCGGAATTGATGGAAATACGCAGTACCAATGGCGTACCGTCGTCGGTGTAGTCGATGGCCTCAAGGTCGGCACCCTCAAACCGTTCCGAGAAGACCTTGAGCAGCTCCCGCACCGACTGAGAAGCGTTTTCTTGAATCGCATTCATATAAAACTCGACCACAGGCCAAGTATATTCATTGACAAGTGAGCGAATGAGTTGAATTCCCCTCTGATTGGATGCCACAGCGGCCTTCAGGTCGGCTATGTTGTCCTTGAGGGTACGTGTGCCGCTGCAGCCGGGATACTTAGCGGGCTCGTTGTACAATATGTCGATCAGCCCTTCTTCATCGAAAACACCCTCTTTGATCATCTTGAACGACTCGAACGAGGCGCCCTCCTGCCATAGCTCCGTCGAGTTGGGCGGCATCGACCCGGGGATGATACCGCCGATGTCAGCATGATGGCCACGATTGCCCACATAGAAGAGAATCTTTGTCGGGTTTTCATCGCTGTCAAACACGGGCGTAATGCAGGTGATATCCGGTAGGTGAGTACCACCCGCTATCGGATGGTTACTCAGGATCACATCACCAGGTTTGAGCTCGCCTGGCTTGTACCGCTTAGCTTGGTATGCGATTGCCGAGGCCATGGATCCGAGATGACCCGGGATATGAGGTGCATTAGCGACAAGACCTCCACTGGCGCTGAAGACGGCGCAGGAATAGTCAAGTCGCTCCTTGATATTTACCGAGATGGATGTCTTTTGCATCGCGTTGCCCATTTGTTCGGCCACACTCATCAGCCGATGGCTAAACACGCTGAGCAGGATTGGATCGATGGCTTCCGTACTAGCAGGCTTGCGCTCACTATCAGTGATCTCGAGAATGATGTGCTCGGGGAGCTTGATAGCTTTGCTGTTGCTGTCGACCACAATTGTCTGAGTCTTGTCGATGATCATGGCCGGGCCACGGACCCGGGCAGCGGTCGGCAGCTGGGTAAGGTCATACACGGGAGTATCGAGCCATCCCTCATTCTCAAAATAGACATTTGAAATGGATTGCTCGCTGAACTCAGGGGTAGACAAGGACTCGAGCTTCTTGAGCTCAGCGAAAGGGTTTGAGGTGTGGACATCTTTGGCCTTGCCAACACTGCGAACACGGACGTCATCAACCAGCATATCGCGCGGCTGGGAGAAGCCAAATTCCTGCTCATGTCGACGGGTAAATGCGTCTCCAAACTCTGCAAGATCATCTGGTTGTCGGATCATCAACATCGTGTCACTTCCCCGGTACCGCATGTTCAGATACATCTCATGCTCAATGGACTCCAGGCCGAAACCTTGGGCAGCTAGGCCTTGCTCGCCTTGTGACCGAAGCTTCTTGAAGCGAGATTCTACCCTTGGCATAATATCAGGGTGGAAAATCAGGGACTCGGGCTCTTGGTTCTCGACAGTCACGTCGGCAAGAGCCATGCCGTATGCAGAGAGGATGCTGGAGTACCGCGGAATGATGGCGCGACGAATACCGAGATCCCGGGCCACGAAGACAGCGTGTTGTCCACCAGCACCACCGAAGCAAGCCAGGTTGTGGTTGGCAGTCTCATAGCCACGCCCTTCACTTAGAGTCCGGATTGGTCGTGTCATAGTTGCATTCGCGATAGACAAAAAGCCACAAGCCACCTCTTCCGGTGTTAGGAGAGAGTCGCCATCTTTTTCCTCGTTGATGGTGGCCGTTACATCCAGGAACATAGTAGTGACTATGTCCGTGTTGAGAGGCTTGGGGAATGATTCCTTGATAATCCGACCGAGGAAGAGGTTGGCATCTGTCACGGTCAAAGGTCCTCCCTTTCCATAGCAAGCTGGCCCAGGGTTGGCGCCAGCGCTCTCCGGGCCGACCTTGAAGAGACCATTCTCCCAGGACAAAATGGAACCACCACCTGCAGCGACAGTATTGATATCGAGCTGGGGTGTCTGGATAGAGATTTCCGCGAGTGTGCTCTCGAACACATGTTCAAGCTCGCCTGAGTATCGGGCCACGTCCGTACTAGTGCCACCCACTAATTTATATTGTTAGTTCCATAAAGCATCTTCACGATATGACAGAGAAGAGAGCTTACTGTCAAATCCAAGCAATGGTGTTGCGTCACTGGGGTCATAGCAAGTCCTTGAGACGCCGACGACACCGCCAGCGGGACCACTGAGGACACCGCGCAGGCCAGCAAAGTTTTTGAAGTTAGTCAGACCGCCGTCTGACTGATTGAGGAATAGTTTCTTTCCGTTTTTGTCTTCCAGCAGACCCTTGAAGCCTTTTCGGAAACTCTCAAGATAACGTGTTGTGACAGGCGTAAGGTAAGCATCGGCGACAGCCGACTGACTTCGCGGGATCAGCTTTGCCATGGAAGAAAGTTTGGAAGAGACAGCAACGTTGAAGCCCATTCCTTTGGCGAGATCTGCGACGGCAAGTTCATGATCGGGGAACATGTATGAATGCATTAGGGCAACCGCAACATCACGGAATCCCTGGTCCCAGAGACGCTTCAGATCGAGACGGACTGCGTCAAGGTTCGGGCTTTTGAGAATCCTCACGGCCTCCCCTGTGATACCTTCCCGCAGGTCAACATCGGCACTAATGTCGATAGTAGTTGGTTCTGGATTTTCGCCCCATCCTTCGATGGTCACACGCTCGTCTACCTCGACAACAGTTTCGTATAACTTGTCCAAACGTTTTACAGTGAGATCGAATAGGTCTGGGCGGGCCTGATTTCCAATTTTGAGAGCTTCCCGGAAGCCCTTGGTGGTGATGAAGGCGACTCTCTCGCCCTTCCTCTCCAGAAGTGCATTTGTGGCAACTGTGGTGCCCATGCGAATTGATTCGACGCATTCCATGTCTAGCAGAGTCCCGCGGGGGATGCTGGCTCCTGTTGCGATTTCCAGAATCTGTCGTATACATTCCGTTGGTGCGTCGCTGTACTCGTCGGGAGACTCAGATAGTACTTTGAGAATGACATTTTCCTCGCGGCCAGGTATTTGAGCCCAGGCGTCTGTGAAAGTGCCGCCTCTGTCAATGGCGATCAGAACTCCCTTGGATGCCATTTTGTTGCCGTTGCTGTTGTTCTTCTTCTTTTCTGATTCAAATACCTAATTCCGTGATGATTTACACACTTGCATTGGAAAATATTCGCCGTTTAATAGTCACGGCATGCAGATGTCCAGGCCGATATAGACCGGCTTAGGGTTAAATTTGCCGAATGTCGGGAAGTGTAGCTAGCGGCCGCGGGACTTGGGAGATAAGCGGGGGACTCAGCCGGGGGACTCAATCAGCTATTCCAGTCGGCTGAGGAGCAGATAAACCTTGCTAAATCGGTAATACGCTGCAATGCCGATCCGCTTTCCCCCATGATAGGTACTGGTGGCGTCCACTAACCCCAGGATGTAGATAAGCCATAACCACAAATTGTATGACACTTAGGTAAATATAGAATAAATGGACTGAGGTAGCCAGGCATTCCCCATAATCACTGGGAAGTGTATTGAACTTTCACTTTCCGAATTCTATATTCACTTAAGACCTAGAGCTTCAATGTCGAGCAATATCATGACGGAGCCCGAGAAAGAGTTGGACATGCTGAAGTCTGCCAAGATGACCAAAGAGGCCTCGAATTGCGATGACCACGAGCTTGGTATCACAATTGAGACCTATGATCGCAAGGCCGAAAGCAAAATGTTGCGCAAGTTTGACGTGAGTTTGGCTGAGTACCTTGTTTAAGACGCCATGAGTAGAATGGAGAGAGGGCATGATACTGATAATCTTCTATTCAGTTCTTTGCCGTCATCCCACTCGGCTTTTTCTACATGATGGCTATACTGGATCGGAGCAACCTAGGCAATGCACAAATCGCTGGCATGCCCGAGGCTATCGGCCTCGTTGGGAACCAATTTGGCACCGCTACCACGCTACTGTACTACCCCATCTTGCTAGCATCCTACTGGGACGTCTCTAACGGAGACGTAGATATGCTACTTATGTTCCCTTTGAAGCCCCGATCTCGGTGTTAGTCAAGAGTGTTGGCCCGAAAGTCCTTATTTCGGCCTCCGCCTTTTGTTGGGGTTCTTCCACACTGGGAATGGGTATGAATGAAACACATATCCTCGAAGCTTGCAAAAACCTTTCTGACAACACGGAACAGCATTTATTAGAAACTACAAAGGGCTCTATGTCTGCCGTTTGCTGATGGGACTGTTTGAAGCAGGTCTTATCCCCGCAAGTGAGGTCTACATGGCCCTGGTTTACAATCGGACTGAAAGAGGGCGACGCATGTCCTTATTCTACACCTTCAGCTGCCTTGCCAGCGCTTTTGGTGGTCTGCTAGCATATGGACTGACACAGATCGATGGACCCAACGGCTTCGAAGGTTGGAGGTGGCTGTTCTCAGTGGAAGCAGCCATCACCATCATTCTAGTTCCCATCTTCTACTTCGTATTCCCGAAAACCCCTGTTGACGCCTGGTTCCTGACCGCTGAGGAAAAGCGCATCGTCCGGGCACGCTACAACAATGACCCACATTGGGCCTTCGATGAGAAGTTCTCGTGGGTTGAACTTGGTAAAGTTTTCGCCGATGTGAAGTTTTATGCCTTCTTTGTCTACCAGTTCTCCATCAACCTCACACAGTTTGGCTTCACTACCTTTCTCCCTACTATTATTTCTGGCCTCGGCTACACCTCTATTCATGCCAATCTGATGACCGTTCCCATCTATATATCGGCTCTTGCGTTCTTCCTTGTCATCGCCTTCGCTTCAGACCGTTATGGTATGCGGGGACCGTTCATGGCTGGCCCTGCAGTGCTAATCCTTATCGGGCTCACCTTGCTGGTTTCAGTTGAGAATCTGAATGTGCGCTTCTTCGCTTGTTTCTGTGAGCCATATCGATCTTAATTGTCCCTTGCGATCAAGGGAAAAGACTAACACTCGTACAGTGACCGCATTCGGCCTATATCCAGCGGCAGCGCTGTCGATGATGTGGCTACAAGACAACGTCGCGGGCTTTTATAAGCGGTCTAGCATGGTCGGCTTTACGCTGACTCTGGCCAATACGGCAGGCGTGGTAGTTGGGCAAATCTTTACCTCCGATACCAAGCCCTACTATAAGAAAGGCCTTTCAATTTGTCTCGGGTTCAGCGTCCTGGCCATTGTAATCGCCATAGCTCTGATGGTGGGCATGAAGATTGTGAACAGAAGGAGAGAGGCAGCAATTCGAGCGGCAGAGGCGGCCGGTTCTCCACTCCCCCGTCAACCCGAGATGGGAGACTGGGACGTGTATTTCAGGTATAATATCTAGAATATGTGTCGAACCACAAGGATTCGGAATGAGCTAGTATGCCAGGGAGCTTAACTGGATGGGTTGAAAAGCCCTGTCTAGCAGCTTTTGATAAGTGTCTCATATTCCATGTGTTATTGCCATGTCACGCAACAGGTGTCTTTTACAGTCGATGTCTTGTCTATAATAAATGCTACATAATATCATGTTGCAGTATGAAGATTAGAATACTATTGACCAAGTCAGCGTAGAAACTTTTGAATACTACATATTTTGGCCCTCAATACATACATACACCCCTGTCAAAACCCAAGATTGATACTGTTATCTTACACATTGTTTACAGACCGCTCATGTGATTTTTGACGGTTTTCTGCCATACAAATTGAACCGCCTTACCACCGCATATTATTTTTCGGAGGAGCTCCCGATAACTATGGGCGACGGATCGGACCACTACGACAAAACTAATTTTCTGCCGAGCAGAAAATTAGTCAGCTAGCCATACGCTGTTCCACAGCTGTAATGAGTATACAGCAATTTATATTTTCTCTAATTACTCACTTTCCAACGGTCGCATTAAGTTCAAATTTGAAGATCTAATTAATTAAAATGCCCCTCTCTAAAAGAGTTATAAATTTCAAACTAATTATAACTATTAGAAGCTGATAAGCAAGTATACCTGAGTAAGTAAGCATAGAGTAAGCAAGTAAGTGTGGAAAATGTCTTCCTAGACCGCCTTCCTATTAAATATACTGCCGACTAGGAGTTTCAAATCGGTAGAACTAGCAGAATTCTGAAAGGCGGTGAATTCTGGTATAGGGCATTAAGATAACTAGAGGAATAGCATCGATGACTAAGCAATTTTATGAATACCAAGACTATTTTATACCTAGTAGATTATTCCAGGTCATATGACCTCCCCGTATACCACCATCTTCTCCTCCTTACGTAAATTGATATTTTCTAAAGCATACGTATTCTTTATATAGTACACTCTCCTCTCTTAAATATGGTACTGCCATTATAGAGAGAGGTAATCTACTCTTTAAAAGGTTTAAGGTTAATTGATAGACGTATACTAGAGGTAAATGTAAAGAGGTTGCAATGTTACATACAGGCCTAAGACCATAATCATACAGGCGGTGATTAGAGCGGTGAGCCAAAAATTAGTTTTGTCGTAGTGGTCCGATCCGTCGCCCATAGATAACCTTCAATCCCATTCCATAATGAATAATGCGGTGCGCAAATGAGAATCCCCGAATTTTGTGGGGAAAATAGTAGCGTCGCCAAATATCTCCAATCATGGAGTGTCTAGCTAATATGGACGGAGACAGAACCAATCCCCACCGATAAGACCCGGCTTGTGCTAGAACATCCCGAGGCTTTGAGCCTTGTTGCCGATATCTACCCTCTGGATCCTGGATACTCAGATAATTTCGGCTCAGCGTGCTCTAAAAAGTACTTCATCGCTTTAGCTTGACCTAGCCTTCTATGGATCGTGCGGAGTCGTCCGGCGGCGAGTCACAAAGACGCGCGAAACGGACAAAGAGGAGCTCGGTTGCGTGAGCAAACACCCATGACCCACTCTTGTCATTTGAGATGTTCTAGCTGAATTAATTGCCCTCAGATGCCGGAGATGTCATGCCCAGAAGGTCAAGTGCTCTGGAGGTACCCCATGCAGTGCCTGCTTGACCGCCGGCCAAGCGAGTGCTTGTAACTATCCTTTTCGAGAGCGGAAGGTCACAATATCCGAGAGGTAGGTCAATCCCTCACAGCAGCTGGTCTGTATGCGATTGTATCTTATCTAAGAGCGCCTAAAGCTATCTGAAACAATTAGAGGCCGACTCGAATGCTCTCAGACATCAAAATGAATCTGCCCGCAGCCGGCCGAGGAGTCCCGTTGACGTCGACCAGCTACTTGACTCGACGATAACATCAGCAGTATCGGACCTCGGAGTCGTAAACCCGTTGTTCGATGCACGCCGGGAGAAGCCACCCACCCAAATCGTAACGGAACCGTCCTTCGTTGGTGAAGCGGCATGCGATGCCTTTATCGAGAGGCTTCTGCAGTCGCTCAGCCAGAGAGAAGCCAACTCATTGCCGCCACCGCACAAGTACATGATAGACCTTCCTGGAGCACGCATGCCCGCCATTAACTATACCCTACCCGACCGAGTCCACGCCAAGCTCCTGATCCAGGTGGCCGCGAGGTTCATCGGAAATGGCCAGCATCTCTATTTAACTTCATATATGGAGGAGGTCGACAGCGTCTACAAGAAAGATGCCGAGCCTAGCTCTATATGGTTGTGTAAGTTGTTAGCATTGGTCGCTCTTGGTGAGTTGTACTCGAATAGGCGGCGCGGTAACGGCGACAATAGGGCCCCAGGGGAGGAATATTTTGTATCTGCTTTGAGTATGTTACATGATCAATATGAAGATACCACAACTCTACATGTTGAGGTTTATCTCTTACTGGTTAGTCACTGGATATTCGCGTCTCTATGAAACATACCTAATTTCGGCAGGCCTGTTACTCGAATGCACTCGGCCGCGTTAGATCTGCCTACACATATTCAGGTATTGGGATGAGAATCGCGCTAAGCCTTGGCATGCATCGATCATCGTCGTCTCTACATACCAGTGCTGTCGAGCGGGAGTCCCGGCGCCGCATATGGTGGTCTCTTTACCTTTTTGACCGGCTTACTTGCTCGAAGCTCGGCCAACCAACGGCTGTGAATGACGATGACATTGACGTGGAACTCCCGACGATGGATGGGCTAACGCCTGAAGAGAAGGAAGAATTTCCAGATCCACACCACTTATTCGCGAGCGTTGGCCTTGCGAAGATAGCAGGAGACATATGTAAGCAGCTCTCCTCTAACTAGCCATTCTTCCTATTCCCAGGGACATACCAAGCTAACATTTGAGTACAAATAAGTGAGCGATATATACTGTATGCCAGGACGAAAGAAGATCCACTTCGTGAAGAGGGTTCACGGTATTCTAAGCAACCTCCGAGACTGGGATGACACGCTACCTCAACACCTCGCTTTCCGCTGGGACGATTCAAACCGTCATGTCGCCAGTCTCCACCTCTGTTACAACCAGTGCATAATCCACACAACACGACCAATATTACTACACTTATTCCGTGTGCAGTTCTGTCTGGATGGGTCCCGCACCGCAGACCAGCCATCGCAGAGCTTCTCGCCGACGACGACGGCGCTGGCTGACAGCTGCGTAAATGCGGCGCGTACATCCAACCGCATCCTTTCCAAGCTATTTGTTGACGGCACATTGGCTACTCTGGGCTACTGGGACGCGCACTACCTTTTCTCCTCTACTCTGATTCTTCTCATGTCCGCCGTCATGAGCCCCAGTCAGGCTGTCTCTGATGCGGTTGACACTGCTCTCAGTGTGCTATGCTCTATGCGTGATGATGGTAACGTTCCCGCCAATGACTACTATGAACGCCTTCTTCTTGTGCAGAAAAGTATTGCTGAGCTGAGGGATGGAGTTAGGAAAGGGAGAGATGGTGGGCCCGCCACCGCCGTGCAGAGTCCTCAAATCGTAGGTACGGGCCATGAAAGGGCACGGTTAGATGAGGTTGGCTGGGCTTCACAGAATAGTGACGTTGGAGGTGTTGGGATCGAGAATTTCAGGCTCGAGGACAATCTTGACGCGCTAGCCAATCCTTATATTGACGGCTTCTTAGCCGAGAAGTCTTTCACCTGGCCGAATGCCTTTCCTGATGGAACTACCTTGCAGCAGTTTGCGAACGAGCTCGGCGTTAGCTTTGGCCTGCTAGACCCTCATTCTTGTGGCTAGAGGGATACCGGACACACTAAACCTTTCTTATTTGATTTTACTGTGTATGCTTAGCGCATTTTGGACGACTTCTCCGGCTTAGAAAAGGGTATAAGCTGCTTTGAATTTATTTTTTAACCCTGTAGCAGATATCGCCATGTGTAGATTAGACAGAATGGTATAAATGACTACACAATGGCTGCCACCAGGCAAAGAAGACCACTAGCAGAAAATATAGATACAGCTCAGAATCCTAACGACCAGTGAGCAATGTAATAGCGTTTGCACAATCCTTTCCAGCTCGGGCCAAGATGCCTGAGTCTTGTTGTACCAAAATGAAACCGGCTCCGAGCTTATTCAGAGCCCAGTCATGCAGCTCTTCGTTCTCGTAGATACCAGCAAGACCGAATACCTTGCCATGTTTCTTGCAGGCCCGACTCACTGCCTCCACAGCCGACTGAAATTCATCGCTCTTGAACTGGGCAGGGACCCCAAGTTCCGTAGATAAATCGTTCGACCCGATCAGCAGCACATCTATCCCACCCACGGAAGCAATCTCGTCCACATTGTCGATGCTCTCCCGGGTCTCAATCATCACAAAAACAGACGATGCATTGGAGTTATTCTCCTGGGTGAAAACACCGACCGGCGTCGACTGAAGCCGGAAATATGGCAGCTGGCCTGTCATAGACCTCTTCCCCGTAGGTGGATATTTGCAAATGGACACTGCGCTTAGGGCATCATCTGTGGAAGCGAAAATTAGTAAAAGAAAGAAAATCAGGGTATGTTTCTTACCTTTGTTATGAATATGGGGAAAGATGACTCCCATGGCACCGCCATCCAAGACGCGCTGCACGAAGCCGTCGCCACACTGGTAGGGGACGCGGACAAAGGGTGTGATACCTGAACCCAGGCCCGCCATACACAGCAGACTTGCATCATTTAGAGATAGCGTCGAGTGTTCTAGGTCGATAAAGAGCGCATCGTATCCACTGTTCGCCGCCAACTGGACCACTTGGGGGTTGGTGACTAGCCGGATACCGAATGCCTATTATCACCAGTTATCAGACAGATAATTATCCCACAGCGGTCACTAAGAGTTAGACTTGCCTTGCAGATTTGGCCCTTCGCCGTTTTCTGCAGCAGGTTGTTGGTGTAGCTGGAACCCATAATGAACAAAATAAAAGTAGAAGTAGAAGTAATTCGATTTGACAACTTGTAAATGATTTGAGAGGAGTCGAGATATCTTGATATAGGAAAATCCAATCCGCTGACTCCTTTTGTACTGATCAGGATCTATAGATGTTTATCGGGACCGGTTGGTGCAGGCCGTACCCTTCTTTTTCCGGGTCGGCTCCTGAGCTGCCGTGCCGTAACATGAACAAGATCGGGTAGGCTGCCGACTCTGTGGGAAATTACACCAAGTTTAGCTTCAAAAATATCGGGTTAATATGCCGGAGAGATGTTGGGGTTATGTATTTAGGTGAGAAATTCTGCGCAAGAAACGCGGAGTAGCAAGAGTCTGATACGAGTCTTACCTTCCATTTCCCTCTCCAAACTTCATTCTATCGAAAAAAAATATGTTTGACAATATACCCTCGGGTCCTGCAGACCCTTTTTTTCATCTGAAGAAAAAGGCCGATGAAGATGACCACCCAGACAAGGTTGACATAGGGGTAGGCATATACCGAAGCGAGCAAGGGACCTACCAGGAGCTGGCTGTCGTAAAAAGGGTAATCATGCCAAATCAAGACAAAGATGATGAGAAGACAGTTATTAACGAGACGTACCCATAGGCAAAGAAAATACTGGAGCAACTCGAGTTGGGGCATGATGTAATATTCCGCATATATCAAAGATCCCAAACCGCACCACTAACCAATAATTTAGTATGGACTCACTACTGGGGATGATCGATTCCTCAAGCTCGCAGCGGAAGTCATGTTTGGCCAAGAAAATGAAGCGTTGGTATCAGGGCGGGTTCGTCTCCACAGAATATTTGGATGATCATATATTAATTCCCCAAACTAGATCGCATCCGTACAGACTCTCTCGGGCACAGGAGCCAACCATACCGCCGCTGTCCTCATAGCTAGACTACTCGATCCAAAGCCAGCCATCTACCTCGGAGTGCCTACCTGGAACAACATGAAGCCGCTCTGTGAGTATGCCGGCTTAGAGACCATCGAGTACCCATACCTAGACCGTGAAACATCCGAACTCTCCTTCCAGCCCTGCATCGACGCAATCAGGAGTGCTCCTACAGGGAGTGTATTTGTTCTACAGGGCTGTTGCCACAACCCGACTGGCAAAGACATCACATTGGATCAGTGGCAGCGGTTCGGAGAGGAGATAAAAGCACGGGGTCACCTAGCTTTCATCGATATCGCCTACCAGGGACTCGGTGATGGGTTAGATGAGGACGCTGCAGGTGTTCGGATACTATCACGTCTCGGTATCGACATGATCGTATGCCAATCATTCTCCAAAAATTTCGCTCTGTACGGCGAGCGCTGCGGGGTTCTTCATGTAGTCACACGGTCAGTCGAGGCTGCGACCAATACCAAAGACCAGCTGCGGAGCCTGATACGGCGCGAATACTCCTCATCACCAGCGTACGGGTCGCGGTTGGTTACAATCGTGCTAGAGGATCCCGAGCTACGTCAGCAATGGTAAGGGACTTGCTTATAAATGGTCGTATTTCTACTCACTGACAATCTTTTTCTATAAAGGGTTGAGGAACTCGCGTCCATGAGAGCAAGGTTAATTCAAAACAGACAACGACTAAAAGAGCTGTCGACGACTCTGCAAGTATGCTGTCTTCCCTTGTGTCTTATCAAGATTACAGGTGCTAACATAATATACTTTACAGACACCAGGTGATTGGAAACATATTGTGGAGGAGAAGGGGCTCTTTTCGTACATCTTGTCCTCTCTCCCAAAACGAGTCACCATAACTGACCGTTGACCAGGTGCCTCGCGATCACCCCCGCACAGTGCAATGCCCTCATTGACAAATACCACGTGCATCTCCCGGTGAGCGGCCGGATCAATGTCGCTGGGCTAAATACGAATAATACTGAGCGGACAGCTCGTGCGATTGATGCAGTGGTCCGAGGGAGTGTGGCGGGAAAGCTGTGAGATTGTCGATGGATAATTCGCTCGTGGTTTAACCTGGATACATATACTTGACAGCCATATATCATATATACCTTGTCAGATAGTAAGGTGCGGGAGAGCGTTTCTTCCTTTCTAATTTTTCCATGGGCATATTGGGGTCTAGATCGTAGCATAACATATACCTTTTTTCCATCAAAGTTTAGCAGAAAATACTCTATAGCCAACCTCCAGGGCTTTGTCAATAATAACTTCAATTTCTCGAGAATGACAAAGTAATAGTGCCTTAAGAGCCCACCATCACCGGATGGCACAGTTTCATCTCATACTTCCCACTCTGCCAATTAGTATAAAGTCCTGAAGGTTGAGAATAACAGTGCCGACACGATTTCCCGCCTGCAAAGGGAGAGATAACAGTCACTCCAATTCCCCTCATAATTCGCGAACCATTTTCAGTTATTGACAATGCCACAATTTTTGACAGCCTGCTGAGAACTAGATCCACGCTATTGTGTGAGAGGGTTTGATGCTCCACAAATTAGTGTGGGGTCATTTAACCAGCCTCACTTTATATTAGGTAGGTGCGCTCTGAATTGCAAATACTCCTCGATGCTGTAAAAAGATGTTCTACTTGCAGGTCCATCGACTAGGAGACTGGGATCAGCTGGAATTGATGGCCCCTTGGACTTGCATCGAGAGGGGTTTGTCACCTGATCGACATGTCAGCATTGGCTCCAGGGCTGATTTCCCTATCTAGGATCTCCTTGCATCCCTAAACATTCTAGCAAAAATTAGTCTTCATCGTACCTTTACACCGAACTCTAACCAGAGAGAATATCGAAGAGACTTACTATCTCGGCCTTTCTATTTTTCGCTTTTCATACCACTATGGTTGTACAATTTTGTGGGGATTGTGGCCATCTTTTGGATGTGTCGCCCCAAGAAGAAATCCTTTGTGAACTTTGTGGAAAAGTCGCGAAAAGTGTGACATCCACATCGATTTACTGTTGCCCTCGGCTGATCGCCTCATAACACGCAGATACAATGCTTACCTACGAACGTGTATCGGAATCGTCGAATTTTCCTTCACGGCTCCGAGATAAACTTCGCTCGCAAACACAAGTTGTCACCCGGGACGAGCTTGGTGATGGCCCTATAACGACAATAGAATGCCCTAAGTGCTCGAACAAGCAGGCTACTTGGACTGAAGCGCAGCTTCGAAGTGCGGACGAAGGAAGCACTATATTCTATTGTTGTATGAAGTGCCGCTATAGGTATTCGATTCACTTATTCCGCTCGCTTTCTACATACAAGGTCTAACTCAATTTTGCTCTAGATGGAAGGAAAACAACTGAAAGTTTCATATTCTGTCTAAATGCCCCCGGAGCAAAGTTGATACTGATATTTGACTCGTTGCGCATGTGGAAGGAACTACAAGTGGCACTTTAGTTCAAATAGATTGATAATTTCAATCTCGTTCATACTACCAACTTATCAACCCTATCGTCCAGGAAATTCAATCATAATGCCAGCAACATTACATTGAAAGTGAAACTGCAAACTGGGGATGAGCCAAGGGACAGCTACCCTTATGGGGACCGGCATGGGAGAGGTGAGAACGGGGTAACAGTTCTCAGCTAGAAGGGTAAATCGCATGTCAGACTAACCATATCACTCGTTTCGCTCTTCTATTGCAATATCGTCTTTCTCGTGGCTGACAAGAAGGACAGCAAGTGTTGTGAATACATTTACACATCAATATCTCCGATCTTGATGCCTGACAATTCCGGTAATTCCTGATAATTCAGGCATCATGGCCTTGGCATTTCTCCACACTCCACACCTGCCAATGTCAAATGAAGGGCGTCGGCAAGTTCGGGTCCTATGGCACCGAAAGTTTTCTAACATCCCAATATAAATTACTGGTTATCCTAGCCAAGTGTATATACTTCTCGTATGTTTTAGACGTAAAAGTTTTTATTATTCTTACATATTGCCTCGAATTGCTCGACAATGGCCCATTCCGATTCAGAACACAAATTGAAGAAACCCTGGATTGAAACGCCTTTGATCGAGTCGGCGACATTCTCAAAGGCTGCTGGGTGGTAAGACTGCGCTTTTATTTTCCTTAATCAAATTTCTGAGCTGACCTAAAATGCCAATATAGTAGAATTTTTCTCAAATTAGAGTCGCTCCAACCTTCTGGCTCGTTCAAGTCACGGTGAGTTCGGCATTCCAAAAAGAGATATGATACAGAATCTAAATTAGTTTAGGGGCATTGGAAACTTGATCCTCACATCTCTTTCTGATCCATCAAACAATGGCAAAACCTTGCATTTTTTCAGCTCCTCGGCAGGCAATGCGGGGCTTGCAGCAGTTATAGCCGCTCGAGATCTCGGTTGTTCCTGTACTGTTATTGTGCCCGTTAGCGCGAAGCCAATGATGATCCAAAAAATACGCGCTGCAGGGGCTTTGGATGTTATCCGCCATGGCGCCAGTTGGTTCGAAGCTGACTCGTACCTGCGAAAGAATTTCATTGAAAATGAGGACAGCAAATCAGATCCCTTGATCAGGAACATTTATATCCCACCATTCGATCACCCTGACATCTGGCGCGGTGCAGGGACTCTGGCTGATGAGCTAGTCAAGCAGTTACCTCCAAGGCACCACGGAAAAACCGATACCTATTGTCCATTCCCGGCAGATGCAATCGTTTGCAGCGTTGGTGGTGGTGGTCTTTTGAACGGGATTATCGACGGCCTTGAGAGGCATTTGCCAGTGCCTCAACCGGCAAAGCTTCCCCAGCAAGCGATGAAGAAACTTCAAATTCTCGCTGTTGAAACATCCGGGGCGGATTCGCTAGCTCATTCGCTACACAAGGGTTACTTACACCCTCTACCTGCAATTACATCGCAGGCAATCACCCTAGGGGCACTCTGCGTGGCACAGAAAACGCTGAAGAACGCTCAATCTCCTCCGTCCGGTATCCAAGTCACTAGTATTGTGGGTACCGACGCCGATGCTGCGAGGGGAGTTGTGCGTTTGTGTGATGAACTGCGGTTGGAAGTCGAGCTGGCTTGCGGAATCAGTGTCCAAGTTGGGTTAGATAGGCTAAGGGAAGTCATGACAGACCTAGCACCGGATAGTCGAGTTGTAATCGTTGTTTGTGGAGGAAATGATGTTAGTTCCGAAATGATTACGGGTTACCGGCAAAGTTCGAGAGTGGCTGGCAACGAAAAACGACGGGAATCGATGTTGTGAAAAAGCTGATGTTGGAACTACATTTGGTTGTTGTAAGATCGTGAATTACCTACTCCCCTGGTCAGACCCATCTGTATTGATGCTTGAGGGTAATATTATCCTCTTGCTCTCATCTAGCCTCATTCCGTGTCTAATGATGATAATCCTCGTTAATCCCACACTAGCAAGTCTACCATTGCATTAAGTCTTCAAAGCCCAAATATCACTGCAGTCGAAGAGATCCGTGATCCTCGGCTTCGTCCAGCGCATCGGCAATGCGCGATCCCTCTCCCTCGAACAGCATCCCGTCGTAAGTCGCCGCGCCTAAAACGCAGCCAACAATAGGGGCGAAGAGGGGAACAACGAAATAGTAGTTGGCCGCCGTAAACACCTCTCGGCCATAGACGATAGCAGAGAACAATCTCGGGCCAAAATCTCTGGCTGGGTTAATGGCCTGGTTTTATTAGTACGAGTTCCTAACCTGACAACCTGGGAACATACATAACCGGTCTGCCAGCCCAATGCTGCTCCGATCATGAGCAGCAGCAGAAAGACAGCGATCTGAGGAGCAGGAAATCGACGGGCATTTCCAGGATCGGAGATGCTGAGAAGGCCGAACATCAGCACAGCTGAGCCCAGCATCTCAGAAAAGACAGCCTCCCAGTTCGACTGGAAGAAGGCACCTGGGTAGGTCGAGAAGATGCCCGCTGAATGGTGACCGACCGGGCTCAGGATTGATCCGCCGGGAATGGTGTATTCAGGATCCCAAGCTTTGATCGCCGAACGGTAGTTGATATATACGATGGCAGCGCCGACAAACCCGCCCAGGAACTGCGCAGCCAGCTTGCCTGGGATTTGTTTCCATTGCCCTTCAGATGGACGTACAAGGGCAAGGCAAAGAGTCACGGCCGGGTTTATGGTCGGGCCGGGATCGGATAAATAGCCAGATAGACACACGGCAGCAGCCCAGGCGAGGTTGATGGACAGCCAGGTGCCGTAGTTGTAGTCGGAGAGCAGACATTGGGCGACAACTCCATCCCCGATAACGATTAGCAGGGCAGTCCCGAGAAATTCAGCCGCGTATGGCTTCAGTGCCCGACGAGGAATCATTTCGGTGAAGATGGTATTGTAATCCGATGCCCTTCGTAGATACAAGGTGGGATGAGGGACCCCTGATTTCAACCAAGGTTGATGTGTGTGTTTACCTAATTAAATAAACCGGGGACGGTGACGTCATACTGCTCGGATCTTCCTCCGATATGCCCAATACGGGATGCCGATTCTCCCGATATGGGAACAAGTTGTCCCCAAGGTGATCAAATGGGTTTCTATTGCTTTTGCGCCCAATCTTAGCCCACAGAGAGGGTACTCGACTACATATTTATGCACTAATATGTGATTTTTTGCAAGTGAAATCTAGTATAAATGGCATTTGCATTGTAACAACTTGAGAATTTTAATCTCTTTCATACTATCGACTCACCTAAATCTATCGGTCTGAAAAATGCAATCATCATACTAGCAAGCCTATATCAAAAACGATAGAAACCGCAAGTAGTCGTCTATATACCAAGATCAAGGGATACCTATCATACATCTTCAATATCAAACCGCATGTTAAGGCGTTGAAGGTATTCACCATCATGAAAAGTAACGATCCTAGCAATTCGCTTTCTGCCTTGGCCCCACGCACACAGAACAAAAGCTGCAGCCGTCTTACCGATTGCAGTACCCAGCAGGGCATCAAACTCGCACGAGGGAGTCCAGATCCGGTGTTCACTAGAAGGGTACTCAAGCTCCTCGGCTCTATACACCTCATCACGAACACACTGCACCGTGTCAGTTTCAAAAATCGAAGTAACGAATACGTATTTAAGACTGTTGAGCGGAAAATCCATCTCATAGGCAGCCTTAGTTAATTCTGATATATGTGGAGCGGTGCTTCGCCTTGATCGACGGATCCAGTCAAGGAAGACCACCCCTTGTCCAGTGCGTCCCTCCCAGCCCACCGGTGGACCTTGTCGATTATGGATTTCTATCTTGTTAAGCTCATCTGGTAGATCAAGAGGGTAGATGCAGGTATCCCATGCTGAATCCCACCATACAGCTTCGTGGGTGACAGAATAATTCTGGGGTTGGGGATCATATGTCACAGCGAATGTGGATCTAGGGTATGGACACCCCAGCTCATGTTCGCGTTCAATCCATCTTCGTAGGCTTCGTCCTTTTTCTTCCCATGGAGAGTATCTAGGCATTATGGGTTAGGGGTTAAGAGATAGGAGAAAAGGCCTCGGATAACACTCACTAGCTCGTCAATTTAACTGGATTTGAAGACGCTATCTAGTACCTGGCTTTATACCTCCGATATCACAGACTGAGGACAAAGAAGGTCCATAAATACCATTGTTTGAATAAACTCTAAGTAAAGGGCGAGTACAAAGCCAAATTGAACAATGAGCCCCGGTTGAAAAAGGATACCACTAGTTAAGGAGAAACAATAAGCCTGGAAATAAAGGAATCTGCTAGAGAGTGAAACAGGTGTAAGCTAAATAAAGTACTGGTATCTATTAGACATAGTAATTGATTCTCGTTCTGTTTATTTCAGGGAAGGTTCTATTTGAGTAAGATTGAATGGGCGTTTTATTAGGCATACCAAGTTACTTCTTGTTCTCTTTCGTCATTTTGTTCCATATTATTTTCTGTCCAATTCGGCGTAAGATGATTATTGGAAATAGCTAGTCCAGAATAACCCAAAACTCCTACACGAATTTCCCAATACCTGGCTTGGAACTAAGGTTCGTTCAATTTGAGGATACTGCCATGATCACCAGCTACTTGATTAGAACTGACTTAATAGTGTACCTTTTGCTAGCAAAAGAATGCTAAAGCCGGATCAGGTTTTTTTTGAAGGTGCTCACAAGAACTATATATCCTCCAAGGGCGTTATTATCTAGCCTGATGTCTTCTTCTGCTCCCATACTTCCCAGGGGTTTGATATTAATTGCACCCCTGATCAAATTGTAAACCACTCAATTGAGCAGCATTTAATATATTTCCCTATATCAGATCGAAACATACCTGAAGTTAATAAAACCGTGATGTTTATACTCCCACACCGTCGTGGCAGAATCAAACATGCGCCAAACCCCTTTAGGCCAAGCGCCCCAATGATAGCCAAGCATCCAAACAATCCACGTAGATTGCAAGGAGAGTCCTCTAAGCATCCCACAAGCATAATCATATCTGCTATCCAGATCCAATAAAGGTATGTGAATATATCTACCCTGTTTGAAAGAGACTATCCGCACCAATTCGTCCCTAAATGCGCCCCTTCTCCCCGCGTTGCTTCGGGGTCGCGCGCATATCCCGTGGTATTTGGGCCATGATGTCAGCCCAATGGAGTGTCTACACGCGTCAAAGTTTGAGTCAATCTGCTTGTATACTAACAAAATTCTCTATATAGCGTCCTCAAACATTCAAACCTACCTACCGCGTTCAATTAATTCACAATGTCTGTCGAAGCCTCAGCATCGGTACGTTAATCGCAGATGACACCACAGCCGCGACATATCAATGCGCAACTAGGCTGCAAGAATACGCACTACCATTACATTATCACGAACGGTCCTAACAACCCTTCAGCCCATCCCTATTGAGGATCTCACTAAGATCACCACCGAGGTACGCCCGTTCCCCAGAATACCCCGTAGCATCAACCCCGCGCTAACATTTTACTCTAGGCCTGTTCGGATGCCCTCAAGACAAGCCAGAGCTATGAGCATGACAATGTCGGAACCTGGAACTCCCAGATTATCGTAAGCACTAACACCAAACCGCGCAATAGTGATACTGACAATTCCCCGCGCAGAACACCGTCCTTAAGGCCCTGATCTCCGCTACCGCACCTACCGATGCCTCCAAGCCTCCTCCCTACCGCTTCACCGTGAACAGCACAATCGTGCAGCAGGGCGTGATTGACCCGTCCATCGCCGAGGGTGGCGCACTCAGCAATGCCGGTAAGCGTGGTATGCATTCCGCCTCCGGGGCCTTCTGGGATGTCAACCGCGATGGCATGTGGACTTTCAAGTACACTGGTGCTGAGGAGCGCGGGATTGATGTTGTTGTTTGTGTGACATGGTTTGCCGTCGTATAAGGACGGGCCTGATTTTTTTTTGGCCTGTTCTATGATGAACATATCCATGGATGGCATAAAAGTCCATAAGCGGAGGTCGTGACTTTGTCTGTGAGAAGTTCCTTGAACTCCTTATCGGCTTTGTATCACGGGCTTCATCTTTCTTTTTCATGTACTTGAACATGTGTTTTTAGTGCTCTGGGTATGTTCAGATCTGCTCTTCTCTTTCTCGTGTCATTTGATTTGAGTTCGGTCTAAGCGTGGTGTTATGTTTCTTCTAGTTTAGACTTGCTGGTATTCTTCGAGAAATTGGATAGCCTTGCAAACGTCTATGGGACATCCATGGATGTTACCCAGTATGTATACATAGTGCGGAGAAAGAAAACTTGGCATAGATATTGGAATTGTTAGTGGTATCTCAAGACTATGCAGGATCCTCTGTGGGATGAAACTAGGGGAAGTAAAAATGTCTGCAGAATAATTCAACGACAAAGGTCTCCATTGACCAGCCGAAATACGCCATGTAACCAGGAAAAATTGGGAAACACCCATCATTGCTTGCGCCATGCCATGTGTAGATTACCCATAATAATGTCAACGCCAGTAAAGACCCATCAATCATGAAAGCAAAACGCCAGTTAGTTGAGATAACTCAACCTTGCATCTTGCCCCTAGCGAGGCTCCGAATAGTCATTCAAAGCAACACAAACGGAACCTCGATGATGGCCGCTGTACTGGCGGATGATGTTGCCAGTGCCGAGCTCCCACAGACGGGCGTAGTGATCACTGGAGACAGTCACGAGGTATGCACTGTCTGCAGAGAAAGCGCAGTCCCAAACCCAGCGCTGGTGATTGGCGAGGGTGGTCTCTAGGAACAGTGTGTGGTTGACTGGATCCATAGGAGGCCCGTCGGGGGATGAGGTGAATGTCTGTTGCGGTGTCTCTTGGCGAGGAGGGTTGTCGGTAATACGGAGGAGATCACGGTCTTGGACGGGTGCGTCGAAAATGCGAAGCAGATCCCGAGATTGGGCGGGAACCTCGACAGGGGTTACCGGAGCTTCCACCGGTGCTGCTTCAACTGTCGGGTTCAATGCCTCATTCTCCTTCCATTGCTGTAATGCCAGTTTGGCAGGCGGAAATTCAGCGTCGAGGTTCCAAACCTTGGCAGTATGATCCGCAGAGCAAGTTGCAAGATGCTTGACATCGGGAGAGAGGAGAACACGAGTGAGGTAGTCCTTATGCGCTTGGAAGGTACAGACGGGGATGATTCGGGTGGTTTCCTCAGTTTGGACCATGCGCCACAAGTAGACGTTGCCCTGTTGAAGTATTAGTAAAGAATCATAATATCTGCCGTGAAACAAAATCACGCACCTTCTTGTTTCCAGCGCAAAGCAAGGATCCATCACTGGCAACGCTGACACTGAGAACCGCAGTGTCCTCCTCCGGAATCAATTGATGAGTACAGACACTCTCGCCCAAATCCCAGACACGAACCATACCGGCGTGGTCACCGCTGATGAGCTCGCCCTGGTTAGGATGAATGACCACATCATTGACCGGAGCCCGATGGACGTAGTTTCGCTGCAAGCTACCGGTACGGGTGTCCCAGACTTTCACAGTTCCGTCCTCGGAGCTGGTAACCATCCATTTTCCCTCGCAGTGGAATGCCACGCCGGTGATGTTGCTCGTGTGACCTTCGAAGGTAATCACGGGGTTAGGATTGGTTGACTTGATGTCAAAGAGTTTGACATTGTTATGACCCGCCGCAGCCAGGAATCTCTTATCCGGGGTGATGCAAAGACGATTGACTTGGGAGTCTGGATGCTGGATTGTACGTGAACAGATACCCGAGAGCGCTTCCCAAAAGCTAGCAGAGAAATAGTCAGCAAGAGTCCCGGTATGAATTATCGCTCTGTGGGTGCTGGATAAACACTGCACGCAGCTAACTAAGTGCCAACTTACCGAATGGTATGGTCGTACCCCGCTAAAATATGCAACCAAGGTAATTAGCTCAATGCCTAGAAGAATGCGGGGAGCTCCTTATGATATTCCACTTACCGGTGCATAGAATGACACTCATGTTCGCCTTAGTTGGGTTCAAATGAATGTAGCGGGGAAGTAATTGATCTTCGTGGCCTCGTTCTGGGTACCTCTGGAGTCCCTTGAGGCGTTACGGGAGCTGTCAAGGCGAGACGGCCCAGACCGAACGTTGGATGGAGTCCCGTTTACTGCCATTACCACCACGTGATTATAGATCCACGTGAGCAAAGCGGTGTCGCTGTGTGACGATAAGGCGATAAGGCGAGGGCGGTAAAAAGGCGGTGAAGCTGAAAGGGCAGGCGGTCAAAAAGGTGCAAAGAACCAGTTACGCGTTATTGCTTGTCTAACAAGATCCGTTAATGATTTTATAGATAAGCTAATAGCTCTGCTCTAGAAATGTGTCTAATTTTATATAATTGAACAATATCTTGTGTGAATTCTTCGTGTTGTCAAACTTACTCTATCTCTAGTCCCCGAACTAGATTGGGCGGTACGTCCAGCGGTGCTTGGGATTGACATATGATTGGTCAACATTAAGTTAAACCTCTAGCAGAATAATTGATTGGACGGCAGAAAAAAAAACATACCGATGTAGTCAAACAAGTATGTATTTGTCGTCTCTATTGAGCTGTATTGATCCCTATTGGACTCCATTGTTTGGTGTAAGACAATAGAAATGTCACTTTCTTTGTTCTTGTTTGCTTCCATTTTGCCTGTCTATGAGCCCTAATTCCCTCCTCGGTTATTACCATCCCTCCTCTTTGATCCCTCCACAACATCTTCTTGTTTTTCCTACCCTCTTCAATATTTTCTAAACTTAATGCTCATTCCTGACTACAATGGCTCTAATTGACCCCAACCAGCCTGACTTTGGGCTTGACCAGCCTGCTTTCGACCCCGAGGCCTTTCTCAATGGCCTCGCCAGCCTCGATGCCAATGTATCTTCTAATGCTTCTAATGACTTCGAGCACTATCAAATCCCCGAGCTCTTGTGCAGTTTCGATGAATTCTTCGCCAGTATTCCTCTCGATGACCTCGATCAGTCTGGTTTTGGACAGTCCAGTTCAGCCACATCTGTAAACTGCTTTACCCAGCCACTATCCAGCAACATCCCTGCCCAGGCACCCTACAGGCAGATGCCATACGACCCCTCGATCGGTATTGCATACACCTCGGAGGACACTGACGTCTCCAAGGTCCGAAGCTGGGAGAACCTCATCGCCCAGGCCAATTTGGTCAATGCTGGCGTGCCACCCTCTACTCCTCAGATCATGGAAGAGGAGACAGCCAGCCAAGGCCTCCAGAATATGGACTCGCCCGACTCTCTGTTCAATTCTCCTGGCACCCAGTCTGTCGCGAGTGTCGAGAGTGTCGAGATTGTTGAGACTCCCAGTCCCACCTCGTCGACTCCTTGCCCTCCCCGAGCTCCTGCAGCTACAACTGCACCTTCGAATGCCGCGACAAATGTGATTGTAAGTCCTTACTTATGATTGACCATTTAATTAGAAATATGTGCTGACTGTCTTTCACAGGCAAGCGCCATTCCTAGCCCCAATCCTCGCGCCATGCAGCTTCCGCGAGCGTTGACGAACCAGAAGGGCTATGCCCAACACGTTTCACCATTCGCACCTGTTGCAACAATTGCTCCTCCTATCTCCTCGATGAACTCTCGCGAGCTTGACAACGCGCGCGCTCGAATTCAGACCTTGGCTAGAGAACGCAACTACTACCAACGTAATTTGCGGAAGGCGACCAATATTGACCCTAAATCGGGCAAGACCAGTCTTCAGCTGCTGCAAGCGGAGAATGTGAACCTTCGTCGGGCCAACTCCAAGCAATCCCAAGAAATCCAGAGAATGAAGAATGAGGCCGAAGCAGCCAAAGTGTCGTATGCGACACTGGCTGAGTACTACAACGACAGCCTCAAGCAGCTGCACAAAGCGGAGCTTGAGTTGGAACAGCTGAGGAAATAGGAACTCAAGTCGTATGTAGCTTTGCAAAGATGCTCACATGTCCAACATATGTCTTCTGAGATGCAAGCGTGTCTCCTTATCTTTGTGCTTAGCCTTCCTCCGAGACTGTTTCTACATTGAATACAACTATGTCTCCTTATGTTTTCTCTGCCCTTAGGATTTCTAGGATCTAAAAGTCAACCATAAAGCTCCATAGATAATCCGTGATTGCGACTATTTGTATACTAGGCAGCTTCCCAGTGAGAACTTTTTTCTGACTGTTGATCGATTTCAACTGTGATATCACATAGAAAGATCAGAGCGTTGAACAAAACAACCATGTTCCTCATTGGACAAAACTGTCGATACGAGTGCAAATGTCTCATATTGGGCAACATCACGAAGTAACAGCACGGCCAGCTGGCCCGACGGCAAGGCGCTTAACCACGAATCAAAAGATTAAAGGTGATCCCTGCGTCGGTCACCTTTTTTTGTTTTCCTAGCTTGTATGACCCACTAGTCAACATACGTCATGCCTGAATATGTATCTCGTCATGGCGGATTCGAGGAGACCCGTCGGTCTATCAGGCCGAACAGCCTGTCACCGGATTGCCTGTTGCTGCGAAGTAATAGAAGAAGCCCGGAAGTCAGTATCCCCAAACTTCATCTTCATCCTTCATGTTTGATGCAGCGCTTAACAAAGCAAAAGTACTAACTCCCTCACAGAATTGAGAATACTGAACCGAGATGTCTGATAAGGATAAAGATATCAAAATCCACACATGGGATGGGCCCGATGACCCCGAGAATCCCTTCAACTGGAGTTTCGGATACAAATGGGTGATAACGATTACCGTTTGCTTCATGTAAGAAATGCCATCTCAACACAAAATACATAATTTTAAGCATCAAACTAACATCCTCACCAGCTCCATCCTGACAGGAATCCCCGCAGGAAGCTACGGCTCCGGCAACGACTGGTTGAAGCAAGAATTCAATGTCCAAAACACCCCCTTCCCAAACCTCTACTGGGCCACCACTTCCTGGAACATGGGCGCCGCCTTCTGGCCACTGATTTTCGTCCCTCTGTCAGAGTCCTCCGGCCGCATGCCAGGATACTTCGTGGCGTATATACTCCTCGTCATTTCGCTCTTCCCATCCGCGTTCGCAAAGAACTTCGCGACACTCATCGTGACTCGGTTCTTCGGTGGAGGTGCTTCTTCCACCGCGATTAATATTGTCGGAGGAAGTATCTCCGATGTGTGGTTCGGTAACGAGGCTCGCAGCCTGCCCATGTCTATATTCGGATTTACGAGTGTTGTCGGTATTTCACTTGGTCCATTTATTGGATCTTCTATTGTGCAGATTAATAGATCGCACCCATGGCGTTGGTAAGCACAACTTGCATTTCTGAATATCAATATCCAAAATCCCATCATGCTGACCACCTCCCACGTAGGATCTTCTACATCCAAATTATCTACAACGCAGCCTTGATCCCGGTCTTTTGGCTAATCCTCAAAGAAACCCGCCCAGATGTGATCCTTAAGAAGCGCGCAAAGAAGATCCGCAAAGAAACCAACCTCCCCATCTACGCCTCCTCCGAATTAAACGCCCCAAGCAAACTCAATCTCTTGAGACTCTCCTTCCAACGCCCAACACACATGCTCATAGCCGAGCCGGTCGTGACCTTCTTCACTTTGTGGATAAGCTTCGCCTGGGGGATCCTGTTCCTTTTCTTCTCCAGCGTCGTGCAAACCTACTCCACGAACTACAACTGGGGCACGATGTCAACAGGTCTGATACAGCTCGCCATCTCGGTGGGTGCGGTCATCGGGACAGTCATCAACCCGCTACAGGACTGGATTCATCTCCGCTCTGAGAGGCACAATAAAGAGAACCCCGGGAAACCTATCCCTGAGGCGAGATTGTACACATCTATCCCGGGTAGTCTGCTATTTGCGGCGGGTTTGTTCTGGTATGGCTGGGCTAGTCAGCCGCATGTTCATTGGATCGTGCCGACTATCGGTGTTACGGCGACGGGGATTGGGATCTATTCGATTTATATGGCTGTTGTTAATTATTTGACTGATGCTTATGAGCGTTATGCGGCATCGGCTTTGTCGGCTGCTTCGCTTGGGAGGAATACTTTTGGTGCGTTCTTGCCGCTTGCTTCGCCGCAGTTGTTCTCCAATCTTGGGTATGGATGGGCGGGGACTTTGCTTGGGTTTATTGGGATTGCGTTGTCTGTCGTGCCTGTTGTTTTGGTTTGGAAAGGCCCGGAGATTCGGAGGAGGAGCAAGTTTATGAGGGAGGCGATGTGGGAGCCTTAGCAGAGGCTGGGCTAGATTGATCGTGGGAGGTAAATATGTATAGGGTAAACACATGAATTTATTGTTTTATTTTGTTCTTATGTCCATCTAATGGCCGTTCTCTATTGTAAAATGCCAAGAGGGTAGTATAAAAAGACAAGAAACCAAAAACCACAACTTCCTCCACATGTTCTATCAACTCTGAATCCAAGGTGAAAAGGATAGTGGAAGAGGGTATCGGGGCAAAGGGGTCGGGATGGCCGTCCACATGGATGTTGCTTTTGGGAAATACTTTCGCTATCAAACATTCAACCACAACAAGCACGAAAAATTTACTTTTCAGCGCGCATGGTGCGGAAGAAATCCATGACACTGGTGTAAACAACAAGCAAAATACCACCACCAGGGCCGAGACGCAGGACCTTGGGCGTGAAGCCCTTGTACAGAGCAGCGAAGCCCTCCTCCTTCATCACGGTGCCGAGAGCAGGCCAGGCCCAGTTGTACTTGGCGACCTGACCGGGGACCTTGGAAGTGTTCTGGATGCGGGACTTAACAACATCCATTGGGGTGTTGACGACAGTACCGACGATACCACCAATGCTACCGGCAATCAGGTCGTTGCGGGTCTGCTGGTTCTTGTTGCCGGGCTCGACGGCGGGTAGCTGAGCGCGGACCTGGAAGATACAGCCGAAGTAACCGGCGTTCCACAGAATGTGGCGCCACATGGTCGACTCAAGGCCGTTGTACATTGCCAGCGGGCCTTCTGCGGCAACGATCTTCCTCACAACGTCGATCATGCCGTTATACTTGTGGGCCTGTGCCTTGTCCTGAAGACGGATCTTCACCAGCTCGAAAGGAACCACGACAAAAGCTTCAGTAGCTCCGGCTGTGGCTCCGGTCAGGGTGGCCAGTCCTTGGGTCTGCTTGTCCACACCGAACAGGTTGCGGTAGAAAGCACCCCAGCTGTCGTTAGCAGCGAACTTGGTCGCACGCTTCGGCGCCTCCATCAGGATGGGCGCGGAAATACCACGGTATAGACGAGAAGCACTTTATTCGGTGTCGCATGTTAGAGAGAGAGCCGTGGCTGCGTCGCTGGAGTGATGACATACCCCTCGTTCTTAACAATCTTACGGAAGCAGTCGAACATGCCATTGTAGTAATCCGCACCGGGAACAGCGGGTCCAGACTGAAGCTGACTGCAAGAGGATATCGTTAGCCCGTGTCATATAAAGTCCGTGTTTATTGCGACCGGCGGCTTGCTTACATTCGAGTCTTGAGCACGTCCAGAGGGTACCTGCGAGTCACATATCGTCAATTGGGTCCAATTTTCACACTGTACCAAGCATATCTCCAACAGAAGCACTTATGATACCAAGGAAAGGAAGTGGATAGCCGTACATGATCAGGATCTGCTCGTGCGGGGAGACATGTTAGTCAACAAAACATCTCGTGGGGGGTTCCGACATGACGAATCAGGTCGGGATCGTTTTTCAAAACAGAGGCAAAAGATACATACCTCTGAGACACCAGCCACCGCACCGGCGGCGAACTGGTAGACGAAGGGGAGGGGCTTCTGGGGAGTTTCAGACATGATGGCGGCTTGAGCTGGGATGTCAGTACGGGGCCTTAATTGGGTAATATTGGGATCGAAAAGTCATCGAAAAACACAGTTTTGCGATCAGATCACGACATATTCACTCACAAGACCTTAAAAGAACGAGGGTTGGAGAAGGAAGAAGTGAGAAGAGATGAGGTTGCCGGTGTCGGCGAGAATCGGTGATCGGGTCCGAGTGCAGCAGCCGGTAAGCCTCCGCCTGTACGTTTAGCCCGATTACTAAACCCCCGTGGGGAGAGCTTCTATAAAATTCACATTCCGAACTGTTTGCAGCTTTATTGTCATAAATTCATGTGCATCGTGTCTTCTCCTGTCTTTTTTATAACATCCAATATCCTACACACATCCCCAGCGTCATCCCCAACATCATTTTGCTAATCCGATGCACTACACCATCTCCGCTAGCAGCAGTCGCAGTCGCCTGTTCCTTGGTGACAGTTGTCGCAGATGCGGTGTCCGTTGCAGTACAGCTAGAACCACAAGCGAACCCCGTGGGACAGCATCCTCCACCCACGGTGTCGGCACAACGGAACCAGCCCTGAGCGCACAGGTTCCCACCAGAACGTTCCGTTGTTGTCGCGACGGGCGCTACAATCGTCACACCGTCTGATGTCATAGTCGTCGAAGATGTGGTCGGGCATGATGTCGTATCGCAGTCTCGTCCAGTACGGCAGCAGCCACCTTGGTAGACAGCGGAGCAGGCATAGAAACCAGTCGGGCAGACATCGCTGGTTACTGTTGAAAGGTTCGTAGGCCGTGCTGGTGGTGCCAAGCTTTCGTCTGTTGTGGATGTGCCGCTTTGGGAAGAGATTGTCGAGGAAGTCGAAGTCGAAGTCGAAGTGGAGGTTGAAGTGGAAATTGAAGTGGAAGTACTATCCGGCTTGGTCGAATAGGTCACAGTAGACAACATCACGGTCGAATGAAGAGTCACCGTAATAACAGTGATGTATGCGCCTACTCGACCAATCAGCAAAATGTTCATATTCCCAATTCCCATCAACAATCTGGGAATATTCACTTACATCCTCCTTCAACACAATCATATCCCGGGATACAACACCCACCCCCCAAAGCCTGCGAACAAGCCGTATACCCACTCTCACACGACCCAATAGTCCCAGAGCACGTCTGCCAGCTAGGACAGCAGCCCACATCGCCGTTCCCTGTATCAGCAACAATCTCGCACGTCTCCCCGGACCCACAGCAGCGATCGGATCGACCGATGGATGTGCACCCCAATGTCCCAGTCGGGCACTTGAAGTCTCGTTTTTCAAACAGATTGTTTGCGCTGTTGTTTCCTCGGGGAAGGAACTGACTGTACCCATCTGTGCTCGGGGAATAAGATGGCCCGAAAGGGTATGATTGGGCCACAAAGCGCGCTGGTGAAAATCCTTCTTCCTCGGAGAAGTGTCGCTCAGATATGTTACTTGACGAAGAGGCCTCTCCAAAACTCCAGTAGTCGAGGAAGAATTTCTCGCCTTCGTTCTCGCTCATTTTCTTCACGCCGAGAGCTGGTCCTGATGCGAGCTGGGATGCTATAGCGGCATTGCGCTGTATGATGATTTTTGCTGGCAGCGATCGCGTGTTAGTTTCTTTGGATTCTCGCTCCGCAGAGGGGTTTGTATTTTCTGCTAAGACCAGTGTTGCAAACTGTGGCAGTGAGCAGAACACGGTGAGGGCGTGGAGGAGCTGCATACTGCCTCTGAATATCGCGACCAGGATCGATGTCGAGTTTGTTTAGGCTGAGACCAGTGAAATAAGTCGGGTTGAAGGCTAACTTGCAGTTCGATAGTTGTCTCAAATATGCGTTTGTTTCACTAACAAAAGTAGTGGATGGATTGGTTGAATGAAACTTCGAGTTGAGTTGATGCGAATATATATTATCCTTTAACATTCAATTTAGTTGAGTTCGACAGATTTGATGAAAGAGGCTTTGTCGGACTAGGAATAATTAAGGGCGCATTGGGCTTTCTATAAAGCTGCATATAAAGGTGGCTGGGAATGCACACCGCTACGCATTAGCTTGCAGAACAGACATGTCAAGATGTGGAGTACAACAACAAGTCAGTGGAAACTTTTTTATTGGCTGATTTCGGCATTGAAGATTATTCTCTATGTCTTGGTCGACGTGGTACGATATCAAGAGACAGACTACTTCCACCTAACCAAATAAGAATTATTTAACACCAACTTCAAAGGTGCTCATATCATTTGCAAAATCAAAGACTAAATGCTAGCAGCACACCACAGAGTATGGCAGGGTATCGTCAGTAAATGACATGACATGGGAGGCTCTCGCACAGGAAACACGCCAAAAGGTATCAACGGAAATGAAAGAAACAAAACTAAGGCCTCAATGCAATGTCGAATGCAGCAAACAAAAACAAAAGCAAAAACAAATACGTATGGAACCAATTTCACTTGCACTTAGCAATAAATGATTCGACATGAAAGCTCACTGGGTCGGGGATGATGAGACCGAGGTTGCGTACAATACGGGATCAAGTAGAGGGATGTTCGGGGTCGGCTTCGTCTTCCTCCTCAGGCGCTGTAGGTAGGGGCTTGTCCGTGTCGGAAGATGGAGACTTGGGCTCTTCTACCTCCTCTGCCTCATCTCCATCCTCCGGTTTCGCCTCATTTCCACCTTCTTCTTGGGCGTCATCGCCTCCGCCCTCGTTGTTTTGCTCAGCTGCCTGCTCAGCTGCCTGCACAGCAGCGGCCTCTGCTTCTGCCTTCTCCATCTCGGCATTGCGGGCCTGCTGTCGATCCCAAACTTCTTTACGGATGCGGTCGTCTTTTGCAGTACGAAGGCGCTCAGTCTCCTCGAAGCCACCGCTCTTCTTCAATTTGCCTTCGTCGACAAATGCACCAAGTTCCTTCTGGAAAAGACCGATTCGCCGAGTCTCAAGCTCCTTCTTTCGTGCTTTCTCGGCTCGCTCAATGGCCTCGAGTCGGCTTTCGTGGTTTGGTTGCAAAGCACGAACTTCACCCAGGACACCGTCCTTGGCTTTCATGGGATCAACAGTTGGGTCAATTCCAAGACTCCTGGATGGGGCGCGGACAGCGGTGCTACCGGTTGCATTTGTCAAGACCTGCTCCTTGGTAGCTTGCTCCACCAGGGCAAAGGTCTGAGTTGCCTTCTCGAGATCATCTTGCAAGTCGGCGGCGAGATCCTCCTGCATGGTAAGCTGGTCTCGTTCTTCGCAAACCAGTTGTAGTTCCTTTTCCCAGATCTTGGTCCAGACGGGCTTCTCGCGAGCCAGGAAGTCCTGCATTTTCTTGATTTCTTTCATCACCAAGCTAATGTCACGGCCGACACCTTCCAATTGTCTTGGAAGAGGACGAACGCCGCGGGTCACAACATCCTTTCGAAGATCCTCAACCAAATCTTGGAGATCATCGACGCGAGCGACCAGCCGCTCCGATTCACCGGCAAGTTCCTTCTTACCAGTGTTGACGCGAGCACGCCCAGCATCACCTTCATAAGTGGGAGTGGAAATGTCACTAGCAACGGTCTTGACCTTGCTTGCCTTGGCACGGACTGCGCTCATAGAACCGGTAATATCGGAAGTAAAGTTAGAGTACGTCTGACGCAGGACAGCCAAATCACGACGCAAGCTCTGAAGCTCAGCAATTTGAGTTCCGCTACCCACAATCGATGCCTTGGAATTCCCTCCAACGGCAGCCAGGCTAGAGGTTGCTGGTGGAGCAGCAGACAAGCGAGCAATTTCTTTGGCTGCTTCAAGCTGACGATCCGAAACCCGCTGGATGATATTTCCTTGGCCAGCAAGCGTCTCTTTAACACCTTCGACCAGGAGGCGTACGCTTCCGAGGCCGTCATCGAAATGTTTCTTAACCTCATCGAGATTGTCAACGTTAAGCACTAACACAGACCGATCTTTGACATCGGTAAGATCTTCTAGTTCATGTCGGATGCCTGAAATTGGGTCTTGGATATAAATTTCCGGCAAATCAACGCCATTGTCGTGGGTATTCCAGGCAAACTTTTCAATAAAAGCAAGCTGCAGACGCCCAATGGTGAGCTCTGCAATGCCATCTGGGAGCACATACTTCTTAATTTTGCTTTTATATTGTAGGAACAGCGTCAGCTCTTTGCCCGGGGAAGGTTGCTCAGTAGCAAATTGAATAGCTGATAGCGGTGTTGCGATCTCGGACAATTCAAAGGTGTCCTCCTTCGGGGTTTGCGGTGCTGGTTTTGCGGACTCAAAAGCCTCTTCCAGTATTGGCTTCTCTTGGGGTAGGGGGAGAATCGAAGAAGGAACAATGGTAGATTCCACGGTATCGTCTTTCACCTTATGAGCATCCGGTTCATTTGGCACCTCGAGTGGTGTGCTGTCGATCTCTTGTGGCTCAAATGGAGGCGCAGGTGGAGGAATGCGTTCTTCTTCCACGACATTCGGAATATTTGCGGGTTGAGGAGCTTGCGCAACCTTAGCGACTTCCTGTAAACGATTGTTGGATCGTTGTCGTGTATGAGCAAATGAACCTCGCAGACGGACTGCGTTCAAGGATTCGCGGACATCACGACCGCGATTGGGAATAGGAGAGTTCTGAGTAGGCAGGACAGGAACACCGTTTGTAGATGTACCTAAATGTTTCTGGATCTGATAAGCGGAGAATCGACGCGAGGCACGTCGCTCAAGCTCTCCACTTCTCTGCAAAGCCCCCAATGCGTCATCCTCCTTCGGCGGGGGTGGAGGTGGAGGCGCAGAGAACCCGGTGGGTGTAATATATGAAGGTGCAGTGGTGTTCGATGTGTTGGCTCGAGGGGTTGTATCGTTATCGAAGGGCGTGGGTTGAGACAGCATTTGCTGGGCCTCTCGTCGCGATAGTTCTCTTTCGGCGTAGTTCGTCGTCCGCGGTTCGGTTATCGAAGGTGCCGAGGATGTTCGAGCAATGGACGGTGGATCCTCCAGCGATCCGCTGCCATACCGTCTGTTTGATCGTCTGGGAGACGACTGGGATGTTGACGGCATGGTGGATGCTGCAGCTTCATCATACAGTTGACCTATGGGCTGCCCACTAGCGATGCTTCCTGCACTGGCTTGCCGTCCTGGTGCGGACCGGCCATCTTCGCGCTGGTGCCGGGACCTTAAGCGAGCTTGCTTCTTCTTCAGCCCTTTTAACAAGTTGATGATTATATCTCGAATTCTGGGAAGGTATCTATCGAGGCTCTGGGAAGATGCATCTTGACTAAGAGTGTCTTCAAGTATGGTGCGCAGCAGGTCTGGTACGGGACCGAGGTCTGAAGTGTCGACTCCGATGGCACTGAAGGCGCGACAGGCCAAATTAAATTCATAGCCCAATCGAACGTATACATCTGACACGTCGTTCTCCGATGCTTGCTTTCGAGACCATTGGGTTAAGGTTTCGAGGAGTTGTTTTGTCGCAACCAAGAGGTGCGTCACGCTCTTTTCGATTTGGGATATTTGCTTATCGGGCTGTGCGGTGGGGGGAAACACCGGTTCATTAGCCACCGTACTGTAGGCAATTAACAAGCCGCCATAGTCATACCTGAGTCTTGCTAGACTGAGATCGCGCCGAGGCGGAGGAACTGCGGCCGGACTGCTGGGAAGCCATGGATGTGTCGGCACTGCCAGACCCCGAGGGTCGCTCGGGGGATGCTTGTTGAACCAACTGTTCGGGATAAGGGAACTGGGCTCTTGACACGTCTGAGAACTGCATGAGTATGATAGGCCAAATGTCCGAGGGAGTGAGAATAGAAAGTGAGAAATAGGGCAGAAGCGAGTGAGAGTGCCAAGCATGTGTGAAGATGATGCCCAGCCTCCTGTCAACTTGGGGCCTTACCGCACGCGAACCGATGATCAGTAGCGGTTCAACCCCCCAATACCATAAATACCATATATTACTGTATAGCCCTGTAATGATGTACAAGGGACCGGACAACGCGTTACTCGCCTATTCAGGCCACAGTAGGTAGTATTATGTGGCTAGTACATATATGGACTCGTGGCCTATTGATCCTTGACAATTGACAATTGGCCTCCAATTTGATGCCATCAAATCACATGCTTATACTACCTGCACTTTAAGAATCAAAATACATCGAACATCTACAAATACAACAGAACATCATCCCTCACCGCATCCACTGATAAGTACCCGATTGATAAGACCCTTGCCTTTGTCCTTCAGCTCCACTCTGGCTCTATTTATATTCCTGCATGTTGTACGGAGACACTTATTTGTGTTGTAGGACGATGGGCCAAGTCATTTGATCGTATTCCTACACCATTATTTAGATCTTCTGTGTAGAACTCACTGCTTTCTTTTCCATAGGAGCATGAACATCAAACCAAGCATGGTACCTGCTAACCCTAATATGGCAGCCCAACCAACTTAACGCCTAACTCCATCCCAGCCACAGAAGTAGACTTCGACAATAACTAGGTTAGAGGTGAAGACTGGAACCTAAGGGGAAAATGATCATTCCTAAAGATAGGTGTTTATCTGATTTACCAAGTCCAAAGGGGCTAATCAACATTCGAATCCAACGGAGGCACGAACAGACATTGGGCCATAGCCACTTGATGAGTTTTCTTTAAACAACTTTAACAAATATAGATCAGCGATCTAAGCTGTGCGGCTCCCACTATCCTGGTGATCCGAGGCAGGAACTGCTTCACTTCAGGCGCTAACGATGTTGGCTCCGAATGGTGAGAATAAACTGGAGGCCGCAACCCTATATTGTATGCAGGTACCTACCTAGGTATGTAACTAGAGCCCCAGTTGATTACATAAATAAGATAAATTCAACACCTAACTAGTTAGTTAGTTAACTAACTAGGCACATGGCGAAATATAATAATCTCAATTTGCGGTAGCGGTACAATATATATTCGACCTAACTAGGTAGCGGGCCTAGCTCTGACCGTTATAAAATGGCAGCTAAGACAGGAAAGCCCCACCCGACAGTGGAAGTTCCCATGGAACCAAATATGTATCGTGACTCTGGACCTATGACCTCAGATATGACATCTGGAGCTAGTCTACGGATAGTATATGTGTATATATACTGACTCTACTAGGAAGTGTAACTAAAGCAAGATACAAAGTAGCGTAATACCTAGTATGGACATATGTACGGAGTATGTATGTGTTGTTATTTCAACAATGACACAAGACTTCGGGACGTGATTGACCAACAATGCAGTTGATCGCGTAAGATGATGCATACATCAGTACTCCATAGCTGCTTTATGCATCGGAAGTAAATAAATCTTAATGGATTCATGGGTTCTGACCCTAGATCGCACAATGCCATCATTCTAGCTTTAAACTCTATGGACATGGGAGCTACCTCAGCCTGACCCGTACTCTGTCAGTAACATTGGCAATTGGCCGATCCTAGTTGGAGGCCCAATAGCACAGAATACTTAGAATAACAATACCGATTGTCCATTTGACAATATCCATTGGGACATGAAGTCACCAAGCCAGGGAAAAATAAAAATAAAAATAAAAAGGGTGTAACACACAAATACAATACCATACGCGTGACTTCTCTCCAGAATCCCTTTCTTCCCCTATCAACTTGCAACAAGCCCATTTCTCTTTCTTCTATTTTTCTGTCTTTCTTTCCTTTCCCTTCCATTCCCCTTTTTTCATCCTCCTGCCATTGGCATTCCGGTATTTCCGCAGTGTGGTGGTTGCTTATCCTTCCCCCTCACTTTCCCCCCAGTCCTATTTGTGCAGGCGGTGTGTTGTGGCATCGTGCCTCATCCTAGCGGCTTTCCGCCGAGCGAAGTTCCACGACGCAAGCTTGCCCTGACTGACATCAAAGTCAATCAATGGCTTCCGCTCTTAACTCTGTGCCGGCTAATCACGCGTCTGGCAACGCCAGCGCGGGTGCCCCTAGCACCGGTCGATCTACCCTGAGATCCAGTAACAGCACGAAGGGGTCTGACAACCGACGACAGTCAGGCAGCCCCGTCGATGGCGGACAACGGTATGATCAGCCCTTCCTTCTACACAAATGTCAAATCAAATCCTCGTGTAATTCCATATCCTCTCGGACTTGGGAAACTCCCCTTTGTTATTATCCTACCCTTCCCTTGTCCGGCTGGCGATTGAGCTGGTGAGCTCTGTTGCATGCTTGCTTCGAGTTGTGCGCCAGCAAGAGCCAATTGAAGCTGTCGGATTCGATGGCAGAATTGTTTTGTCGTTCTCTGCTTCGTGACCAGTGGCCACTAACGCAAGCATGTTCTACTGCATAGGCGCACAAACTCCCACAAGGCCTGGACCCAAGGGACCAACCCCATCACTCAACGATCCTCATACACTTCATCGAACGGCAACATGACCCACCAGAAACAGTCTGGGTCCCCGAGACCCAACCAGAAGGAGTCAAACACTCCTGATAGCCATGCCCATGACCGCCTGGTTTTCTTATTCGCCAGCTTCATTGTAAGCCCAGTCGCGCCACCATACCCGTTGATCAATTCTAACCTGCTACCTAAGGGTCTACACACCACCATTACCACCAAGTCCGGAGACAAGTTTACCGGTATCTTCTCTTCGTCGACCATGGAGCCTACCGAACTTTCGTTCCTGCTCAAGATGGTCCAGCGAACCTCGCAAGAGGGCCAGCCCCGGGCAAACGGCGTCAGCGATGTCGCAACTCCGTACATCGGCTCCGCGCCCGAGCACATCATGTCGTTCGATATCAAGGATATCGCCGACATTGCCGTTCCAAACGTTACCACAGCCGAAGTTTCAGCCAAGGAACCAAATGGTACGGGTTGCTTTTTTTAATCGGATTAGTTTGTGTATATACTAACCTAGTCCACAGGTGCTTCCCAGGGTTTCAGAACTGACAGTGATATCTCTGGAAACTTAGCCATGCGAGAGCGGACCCTGCAGCGCTGGGAACCTGCCGAGACTGACATTGATATGTCACTCGAAACAAGTAACACTTCTGCGGGATGGGACCAGTTCGAGGCAAACGAGCGTCTCTTCGGCACCAAGACCAACTACGATGAGAACATCTACACCACTCGCCTCGACCGTTCGGATCCCAATTACAAACAGAAGCAAGCGGAGGCAGCCCGGATCGCTCGTGAGATCGAGGGACAAGATGTGGACAACTCCCACATGCGTGAGGAGCGTGGCCTTGTAGCACCGGATACTGGCGACCAAGACGAAGAAGACAAGTACAGTGGTGTTCGACGCGAAGACAAAGCCTTCCCTCCCCTGCTTTCCGGTCAGCCAAACAAGTACATGCCTCCCGGACGCCGCCAGGCAGCTCCCCAGCCTGCTGCGACGCCCACTGCACCCACCAAACAGCCTGTTGCTTCCCCTATCCCCATCCCATCTCCGGCCGTGGCCAAGGGAGTTGTACCTTCACACCAGCAAGCTGAGCCGGTCGCATCGCTGCAGCCCACAGCAGATATCGAGCGAAAGAGTACCTCGGGCAAGGGTGTCATACCCGCAGTACCTACTGTATCCGCAGTATCAGCTGGAAAGCGGCCTGCACCTGAAAATGCGACTGCAAACGTGGAGGTAGAGGTGCTGGATCATTTCCGACAGTTCGCGAATAGTGAGAAAATGAAGATGCAGGAGCGCCGTCGCAACCAAGCCTCATATGACCGAACCATGAAACTCAACGAGCTGCTGAAGTTTTCCAAGAGTTTCAAACTCTCGACTCCGGTGCCGAAAGACCTTGTTCCTATCCTGGCCAAGGACCGGCAAAAGCAGGAAGCAATCATGCAACGAGGGCTGCAACAGGGGGATGATAAGGCGATACCGAAGGTCACTACACCTCCTACAGAACAGCTACCTGTTCGTGCCGGACCTAGTGGATCTGTACCCCCATCTGCACCAGCTGATCGTCAAAACTACAACCGCACCCGTCAGGGTTATCCGCCCACTGGGCCTCTCGCTGGTGGGAGATTCCCTCAGCAAGTAGTTCCGCCCGGACGTCCTGGTGTTGGCATGCTCAGCCATCGTCTAGCGGACAATCTGCAGCAACGAAAGGGCGCGGGAATGGGGCCTGTCCCTACTCCTCTTCCCATTCAAGATGCTCGCGGAACACCCACTGGTCCTGCCAGCGACCAGCAGAGAATCACCAGCCCTGTCAAGTCACAGGCTGGGTCTTCCGCGGCAACCAAGTTCAATGTCAAAGCTATGGAGTTCAAGCCAAACCCCGCAGCGAGCACTTTTACGCCCGGTTCCTCGGGCGCTGCTGCAAGCCCACGGCCTTTCTCTCGCAACCGCTCTGTGTCACGCGCCACAACGCCAACTGCGTTCTTTGGCCCAAGGAAGCCACTGCCTGTCTCTGAACGACCCTCGATCAGTGACCAGTTCAATCCCATCAAGCGCATGAAGAAGGAGAACGCAGAGACTACTGAAAGGTTGATTGTGTTGAATGGAGGTATTCCACCACCCTACAAGACTTTGCCAACTTGGGACATCGCGGATGGCAGCGAGGATAAGACGTACGATCAGATGTTCAAACAGCCTGTCGGCGTGCCGACAGTATCGCCCCAGGGTCGGTCCGCCTCCCACAACACCAATATTCCCCAGCAGCATCAGCTGCCCTTCCACTTCCAGCAAGGTAACCCAGCCATGCCGCCATCTTCTGGTCCTACGAATGGACCCCATGGTCTTCACTCTCAGGGCCCCCATGGCCCCTCCCATGTGGATGATCATCACCGCATGCAGTTGTCCGCCTCTAACTCCCAGGTTTTCCCGTCCCCGCGGATGCAACATGGATATCCGTCCCCTATGGCTTCCCATGCCCAGCTTTCTTTCGCACAACCGGTCCCTCAGTTTTACGGTGGCCCCCAACCCGGCCACATGAGACCTTTCCAGGGTGGTGGGCCTCAGTTTGTGAATGGCGCTCCTATGATGGTGCAGCAGGTCTCAAATGGACCCTACATGGGAGTCCCGCAGGGCATGACTCCGTATAACGCACAGATGCCCATGTACTCCCCGAACCCGGGCCACGCCTACCCCCAACATACACCTCAACCGCATAGCGGGTACCCAAGCCCGAGCCGTGGTGCACCGATGATGATGCACCAGAACTCGCAATCCGGACAGCCTCCTCAATCACTAATGTTTATGCCTGGCCAACCCGGATATCCCCAGCAGTCCGGACATAGTGAGTGTGGCTACGGTCCCCTATCAAGCAACTCCAGTTTTTAACCAACCCAGTGCCTCCCAACCGTGGCAACTACCCACAGCAGCCTCACTTTTCCTCAAGCCCTC
Organism: Penicillium psychrosexuale; assembly: GCF_028828465.1. NCBI lineage: Eukaryota > Fungi > Ascomycota > Eurotiomycetes > Eurotiales > Aspergillaceae > Penicillium > Penicillium psychrosexuale. The sequence continues at coordinate 591,350 of NW_026643187.1, forward strand.
ATCAACCGCATCATTTCCCGCCTAACCAGCATCGGACACCCAGCAATGGCTTCAATCAAATGCCTCAATTGCCACCCCAAATGTCTGCCAATACCCCAGCCACAACCCCTGGAGCTTCCCATCCGGCCGAGGCAACGGATGAAGGAAAATGAACTACACGAATCATGAAGCCGTGAGCGGCCCCCTCGAATGATGCTACATCTTATCGCTTAGCTGTGACTTGTCCGCGCTCTGCATTACTGGCAACCGCCAACTCAAGAACCCCGGTTACTCTTCCATGACCGATCTTCATCTGTTTCCCCGTCATCGGCGCGGTCCTCAAAACATTTGAATTCTGCGGTGAACTTCGTGTGGTCTCAAGACTTGCTCGGTGAGTGAACAGTTTCGTAGTCTTGAGCAACATCCGAGCAACATCCGAGCAACATCCGCTAACCCTGTGATCAGACATGACAGATCAATCTACTAGTTGTGCCTATCTATTTTCCAGATCTCGATCTGGTGGTTTACATGAAACGAATTTCTAGGCGATGAACACGTTGAAATCGATCACTTGATATCCGATCTAGCTCATCGTCGTATGCCTACTAGTGCACAACATCTCCACATACGTCATCGTCGAGTTGGAGTCTTGAGGGTTTCTCTTTACCTGAGACGGCCTCTTCCTTCTGATTCACTCTTATCCGGTTTCTTTTTTTTTTTCGTTTATCTCTTCTCTTGCTTTCTTCTCAGTTGTTGGTTGGAGGGCTGTGTGTCCCCTTGGTGGGCTCACTGGCCTTTCTACCTTTGATGGAGGGAAGTAAGGTCTGCGGTGGGTTGCGTTACGGCATGGAGACAATGCTTGGTCGGATGGTGATGTGGGCGAAGTTGATCGGTCTGGGCGAGCAAGCGGAGCAGTGAGGCGTGGTTGAAGATGTGTGAACTTGACAATACAGATAGCTCGACCCATGGCCAACTGGCAATGAAATAGTTATCTCATGAAAATTTCTCCATCATTCTGTGTAGTCGGCCGCTCATGCGGTCGTGTCATGTCTGTTTGAGATATTTTATTCCCCTTCTCGGATTTATAGCTGGACGGCAAGCAAGGGAGGAAAAAAGATGTGCTGACAGCTTCTCTATACTATATTATAACTTTTGGCCAAATAAAACACCACAATTTCACCACCCGTATCCATATTCAACATACAAGCCAAATATCGGGAATTTTAGATAACTGCTACAGATGTCAGCAGCTGCAAATCACCTCATTTCAAATGAATAATGAGTCAAGTACAGGGGGAAAAGTCTCCTCAGGTTTAATTTCAACAGTGTCATCATCCAAGCCACAGACACCAGACATCAACCTACCGCGGTGCTTTATCCCATTGCAAGCTCCTCTGACCACACTCCAGCCATAAAAAAGCCTCAGAACAAACCCCCAAAACCCCACCAAGCATTACAAAAACCAACCACATCCAGCCCGCACCCCAACTAACACACCTCTCCGTCTCCCAACTTCCAACCCCCCACAGCAACATGCCCACACCACTCTCCACAGCAGATGAAAAAGAGAAAAGAAAGAAGAGAGAGAAAGAGTAGCCAGGAATGACAATTCCTGGGCAGTCAGAGAGAAGACTATAGAGATGTCCGTATCCCGCAAAGCCAACAGAACGCCGCCAGCAAGAATACGTCCAACCCCAAGCCCTCGCAAAGAACACCATAAGAATGCCATCCAGCCACCCAAGTCCCCTCTTCCCCCTAATCCCCAAACCCTCGCACCCTTTACGCCACAGCCATTGGTCGCCCACCCGTCCTCATGGAAGCGAAGCGGACACGGCAACCCCAGATAGCGGCGCCACCTCCCCGTTTCCCGCACTTTCTCGCACTATAGACCCAACACCGTACACGCTATCACCCTAACCCTAGGATATGATCCCAAGGCGGACCTCAACAATGCAATACAGCAATATGCGATGATATTACAGTAATTGAAAGCAAGATCTCGGCAATGAGCGCGTCGGTGCCAAGCCACAGCTGCGGTCATGCTTCGGGACGGACGGAAATGTAAATGTACACAATGTCTCCCATGATCCAGGACCAACGCCGCTTTGTCCGACGTGGCCGCGAGCCATGGGGGTGCTGGCTAGGATCTCGATGCTGCTTTCCAGCAATGCGACGGGAGACGTAAGTGTTCTGCTGGAAGAGTGGGGGGAATGGTGTTATGTGAAGTTGGTTATCGAGAGCGTGATCGGAGGAGGGTGTCGTCGTGGTCTGGGCACAGCTCTATGGTGGTGTGGCACCATCATGGCTGGTCCAACAGACAGTAGTCTGCTGGAAAGAGATAGTTGGTTCGTGCGCACGAGGTGGTAGCTCTTGAGGTTCGCTCCTAGCCGGTTTGTGGTGTTGCGTGGGTTTTGGAACTTGCGGGAGTACCATCGGTTTTGCTGGGTGAGTCTTCTTTTGTGGTGTTGTGGTCATGGTCTGACCTTTTACCAGAGTTCGCATCATTGGAGAGGGCGACTTGCGTCGCTGGTTGGTGTACTTTGTGTACATGCATGGGAAAGGGACTGGAAAACTTACTGTTTGATCATTAGGGTTGTGTCGACTGGTATATAGGTAAGTGTGGAAGAAGAAGAAGATAAGTGCTGTAGCATAAGTCTTGTAAGTTCCAGTGGCATTTGGCGACAGAATTAGACGCGTGGGACAGTGGCATGGAGGTGAAGAAATGGAAGACAAAGCGGAGCTTTATTTATATGAGCACGTGATGCCCTCAGGCAACGTTGTTTATCACGATAAGGGCTATCAGTCACATGATTTGGGTGGGTCTCCGATAAGGCGGGGGTGAAAGGAGTTTGTTGTTTGATCTGCCTGGCTATCTGAGTTACAAGCACACTGTATCAGATCTTCGATCATTTTCAGTCACTATCTCGACCTATTGATCTAATCCTGACAGCCGACTGAATATCGACCCCTTGGCCATTGGCCGCCCCGACTCGCGCACCCCGGACACCCCAAATAAACCCCGACCTGCTACATCGGTCACATCACAGCCATGGATTTCCTGAAGTCAGCTATCGGATCTGCCATCGCGAAGGGCGGAGGACTCCCATTCTCCCTCGGTGACAGAGTTGACATCGGTGATTCGGTCTGGGCACTGCACAACGGTACGAAACGGGTACGGTGGCTTTTTGGTTCCTTCTTCCATGCGGGACGAGCTTCAATGGCTGACGACGTCGTGGCACATATAGGATGACGGTTCTGCGTGCAGTGTCTTCGCATTTGATGTCAATGCGAATAAGTCGCGCCTCCCTCTTGCGAAAAATGCAGTGCGCAAGTCTAGAACCTTGCGGCATCCTGGTGTTATCAAGGTTTTGGATACGATTGAGGTATACTTGGCTCCCGGTCCTTTGGTCTGAATATGAGATTATGGCGCAGACGCTTACGACTTGACAGACGGAGCACAATCTTTATATTGTCACGGAACGAGTCGTGCCACTCAGCTGGCCGGTGAAGCGGAGGAGCTTGAGTGAGGAGACGGCTAAGTGGGGGTTGTATACTGTCGCGGTACGCTATTCTTGAGAGTCTGATATCATGGCATTGCTAACGAGGATTTATTTGGACAGTCTACTCTCAAATTCATCAACGAGGATGCTTCCTCAGTTCACGGCGCCGTGCGCGCATCCTCGGTGTTCATAAGCGAGAGCGGCGAATGGAGGCTAGGAGGTTTTGAAATCCTGAGCTCTATGAAGGAGGACGATGCGATTATATATGTGAGTTATTCTGGTTCAGGTTTATCTAGCAAGTGCCCGGTTGATGCCAAATACTGACTCTATGCATAGACGTACGGAAGTAGTGTACCCGATGCCGGTCGATACACGCCACCGGAAGTTGTCAAAACAGGCTGGGATACTATCAAGCGCAACCCTTTGACAGCAGTTGATGCCTACGGGTTAGGCATCTTGATCTTCGAGGTTTTCAATGGGGGTTTCTCAGGCAGCGACCAAGCTGGCAAGACGACGAACATTCCCCCCAGCATGCAGCAAAGCTATAAACGTCTTTGCACCGCCAACCCGAAACTACGACTAAGCCCGGGGCACTTCGTGGACCAGGGAATGAAGCAAGGTGGATTCTTCCAGACACCACTCATTCGAATGACTGAAGATATCGACAGCTTGGGGCTCAAAAGTGACGCCGAACGTGAAGAATTTATTAAGTGCGTATATTCTCAACATGCTGCATACAATCATTTCTTGGCTGACATATCACGACTTGCAGTGAGCTTGATAATCTTTCTGGGGACGACTTCCCTGAAGAATTCTTCAAGATGAAGGTGCTCCCAGAGCTACTGAAGTCCGTCGAGTTTGGGGGTGGTGGGCCTAAAGTTCTTGTGGCTACCATGAAGATTGGAGCAAAGCTGTCGGCAGAGGAATTCAACGCCAAGTTGACTCCTGTTATTGTCCGCTTATTTGGCAATCCCGATCGAGCATTGCGCGTCTGCCTCTTGGATATCCTGCCATCAATGATCGATAACCTTCCCCAGAGGGTTGTCAACGATAAGATCTTCCCTCAAATGGTAAGCTATAAGATTTTGGGTAATGCACGTTTTACTAACATGCCATAGACTTCTGGTTTCACCGATGTTGCTCCGGTGGTTCGAGAACAGACAGTGAAGGCTGTTCTGACTATCATCAACAAACTCAATGATAGGATTGTCAATGGTGAACTCTTGAAGTTCCTCGCCCGCACTGCTAATGATGAGCAACCTGGCATCCGTACAAACACTACAATCTGTCTTGGCCGGATTGCTAAGAATCTAAGCCAAGGCGTAAGTGATTTATCCTTAATGTTGGATCATGTCGCTGACATTACATATAGACTCGCTCTAAGGTGCTGATTGCAGCATTCACGAGAGCCATCAGAGACCCCTTTGTCCATGCTCGAAATGCAGGACTTTTGGCTCTGTCCGCGACTATTGATGTATTTAGCGAGGAAGATTGTGCTGTTAGGATCCTACCTGCCATTTGCCCTGGGCTTTTAGACAAGGAAAAGTGAGTAATGCGCTCGGTCCCTAACTAATGGATAGCCCGATACTTACAGTTGAAAAGATTGATTCGCGACCAAGCAAACAAGACGTTTGATTTGTATGTCCAGCGGACACGGAAATATGCCAGCACGATGCCAGACACCGTGATCCCCCCCGCCGCACCTGCAGAAGTCAAACCCGATGCGCGTGTTGGCACACCCAATGATAACTCCTGGGCCGGCTGGGCTATTTCCTCATTCACAAACAAAATCGCAGCTGCTCACGGCGAGATTGAACCCACCGCCAGCGCTAGCAAGCCTGTTGATTCCGATACTGCTCGCTCGGCGTCGGTTCCTCGTCCTGCTCAACAATCACCCTCACCCTCAACCCCACTCGAACCACGAAAACAAGCACTCCGTCCCACAGCTCAGTCCATGAACCGGTCAATGTCAGATCGCCCAGCCCCGGTAGTCCACGACGAGCCCGAAGAAGAAGGCGATGATGTCTTCAATGCTTGGGGTGCTATGGACGACGACGAAAAAGACGACGATCCATTCACTGCCGCTGTAGCTTCTCCCAAACCCAGTTCTCCCGTCCCGTCATCGACAAAAGCCCCAGCGGTGCCCTACGATGATGGCGGCGAACCCGATTTTGCCGGCTGGCTGGCTGCGAAGTCACAAACCAAAGCCAAAAATCCTTTGCCAAAGGGCCTAGCCAAGGCCGCTTCTACCAATACCGTTACCACACGGTCGACGATAAGCAACGCCAAGTCTCGGAATGTGGTTTCACATAAGAAGATTGATACTAAACCCAAAGATGAGGAGACCGATGATTGGGGAGATGCATGGGAGTAATCGGGAAACACCTTGCTCTCCTTTTTTGATTTTCCATGTCCAATCCCGTCTAATGAAAGTCTAGCGTGTCAATATCCCATAACCTTTGCATCGAGGCGTGATCGTTATATTTGAACTCAAACTCAGACAAAAGATGTCCTAAAGATGACGCTCATTTGCTAAAATCGACGTTGGAATGTAACTAGCACTTTAACAGAGCCAATCAAGTCTCAAAACAGAGTGTCAAATATAAAATTCGACTTCCACCAGGGAAAGCTCCTTAATGAAAAATCCCCGTTCACCAAGTCTTCAGTATCTCCCCAGCAACCCGTTCTCCCGAGCTAATAGCCCCATCCATATACCCAATCCACCTCAGTGAAGTCTCTGTCCCAGCAAAATGGATCCTCCCAACAGGAGTACGTAAATAAGACCCATACTGTGTCAAAACTCCCGGCGGCATGAAAGCACTGGGGCCACCACGGGAAAACTCCTCAAGATCCCACCTCTGAACGAGGATATCGGTGGCATTTTCAACGCGCGGACCAAAGAGATTAGCAAAACTCTGCTTGACTTGACGCTTTACCTCCTCCTCGCTCGCAGTATCCAGCTTGCGCATCTCGTCCGCCTCGATGAACCCCATTATCGCTCCGAACGACTCATCCGCCGGCGAGTTATCGTATGTCACTCGGATTGCCCCGGTGTCGCTCACACCTTCTCCGTTGAGTCCCTCATCCCGCCACCAGGCTGTCGGGAAGATGGCGATGGCTTTGCCAAGTGCCCCCATGGGCATGCGCTGGTTTAACTGATCTCGTCCGGCAGGTAGTAGGGGATCGAATATGATGTGGCTTGCTAAAGGTGGGGACATGGCGACGACAACATGTCGGGCTGAAATATTGACTTCATCTGAAGAGACTAGATAGCGGGATTCTTTGAGCTGGACTTTGCGCACGGGCGTGTTCAGGTAGATGTTTTGCGAACCGAGTCTCTCGGCGAGAAGTGTTGCGAGTAACTGTGTTCCACCACTCACCCGACTATCCTGTGCACCCCCATCCACCCCAATGAGACGGTTGATAGTCCCAGGCCCCGTTTCATCTCCAGCGGCAGCTATACACCACAATGCATACAGCAGAGACGGTTCTCTCAGTTCGGTCGACAGTATAGCTGGGATGGCAATATCGAGGAGAACGCGAGAGTCGGCAGTGGATAGTCGGGAGCTGACGTATGTTTCTAGAGTCATTGAATCCAGAGCCGTGGCATTCGGGGTATTCCATGGTGCTTCTAGGTCGACCTTGCTCGCTAGGGTATTGATGTCGTTCATGAAGAATGCAAGTTCAATAAGGGAGCCTATTCCCACGGGAGGAATACCGCCCAAAGTATCTTGATAATGGTGCACCGTGTTGTTTCGATAGAAGGTTGAATTTCCCGTCGTATATGTCTTATAGGTTGGGAGGCCGAGTTCGGCTGCGAGAGCCAGCACGCGGTTTTGTGTTGGTCCAACATATTCGCCGCCTAGTTCTTGGATGTTCTTTCCCGTGAGGTTGAAATTGAGTACGCGACCACCGACTCGGTCTCGTGCTTCTAATATGACGAAGGATTTGTTGGCCGCTGCCAGGTCTTTGGCGGTGGAGAGTCCGGATAGGCCACCGCCGATGATGGCGACGTCCACTTTGGGGATGAAGGGTTCTGCAACCAGTGCATGGCAAAGGGGAATTGCTATCAAGAAGAGGTGCATTGCACTGAAGGATGACCTGCAGTAAATTATCCGCATAATTATCCGTGTATTTGATCGATGGACTGTTTGAAGTATCACTGAGCTATTGCGGTTTTTTATATGTAGGGATTTCAACGGACGGATTCGATTTATATTTGCTCATTTTACCACCGACTACTACCCAAGGTTACAAAGTACAACAGAGGTAATTAAGCCGATTCGTTCGGCCTAGAAGCAATGTTTTGTGATTAGAGTAGCACGAGCGACAGAAGAGGGCAGAGCAGAGTATAGCCCTGTAGGTGTAGCTATTCAAGCAACATAAATGCCAGCAAACCTTCAAAATATCTCCCTATTACATTATTGTTGCTGGCATGGATATTTGTATTCTTCTTCCGAAATCACATAACGAACAACATGATAGCGACACACAAAAGGAACAGTTGATGTCTGCCGCTACATCTCCGTCTCCGAGTCTTCTTCCGAGGATTCGCAGGATTCGTCTTCTGATGACGATGAGGAGGATTCATTACTTGTTATTCCACTCGATTCTTCTGGGGTTTGTTCGCGTCTCATTTGAGGCTCTACTTTTGTCGCCAGCTGTTTCTTTGGTTCTTCTGGTTCGTCCTCTGACTCCTCTTTTATTGGCGGCTCTTCTGCTGCTGGTTGCCCTTTTGGTTCCCTTGGCTCGTCGTCATCTGATTCTTCTTCTGAGGATTCGTGTTCGGATGAAGACGAGGATGGTTCACTGTTCTCGTCCTTTGGTCGAATCGCTGGTTTCGCTTCCACATCGCGACTTTCTTGTGACACTTTTCTTGCTGCATTTGGCACCGCTTCTTCTTCTTCTTCCTCTTCTTCTTCTTCTTCTTCTTCTTCTTCTTCTTCTGAGGAGTCATCGTCCTCCTCTTCCGATGATGACTCTTCCGAGGACTGTTCTTGCGTCGAAGATGATGATCCGTCATTTTCTTCCTTCAGATGTATCACGTCTTTGTGTGTCATTTTATGTGCAACCGGCACCTGATTTTTGATAGACGAAATTTCGTGTCTATTCAGTTGCACTTCGATTTGCGCCACTTTTTCTTCGTTTTCTTCTTCTTCCGACGATGACGAAGATGCCGACGACGAAGATACTGATGACGCCGAGGACCCGCCATATTCCGCCGCTCCGTGGTCAGCTTGTTCCTGTCGCATAACCCTTTTCAGTCCACACCATTCCGGCATTAGGACTTGCTCCAATTCCCGTATCCGCTGCCGCTTGGACATAGGTTGCTGCTCATGAATACCCTGACCGGCTCTCTTTGAACCAACCGGTTGCTGTGTGGACGTAGCTACCGTATCCATCTCATTAGAGAGCTGTATACTTGCTGTCTCTAGCGGCGCGATTGCTTCATGTAAGACTTGCGACTCGTCATCCATAGTCACGGACGGTGGATGACTTTGGGAGTTTATCGCAAATTGATCTCCGTCCTGAGAAACAGGGGTTCTTTCTCGAAGTTGATCAACCACTTGGAAATCCTGCATGCCCTCGACGGGCAGGGGATCGGATGTCTCCACTGTATCCGGCTGGGTCTGTGGTCCCCATATCTGTTTGATGCTCTCCGCAAAGTTGAATGTTCCAGTAGCAAATATTTGAACAGCTTCAGCAACTGCTTGCACAGTCCGCTGGAATCTTTGATCGCTGGCCATATTGGATTGAAACCCTGTGCTGGTCAATGTGATGTAGGGTGTTTTAATATTGGCCCGGCTTCCGGCCGAGCTTATTCTCCGCGACCCACTTTGTTCAACATCGATCACAGTAACGCTCGTTATAACGAATTTTATATGGCGAAGAGGGATATGCACGATGGGCAGTCTGGCCTAGCGGACAAGACGAGAGCGACACAACAACACCAACCATCCAGGGAGGTCAGCTAGCAAGCGGAGATCATACAGACCGTAGTAGACATCCTTATCTCCCAATGCAACAACATCCTGTAAAATCCTCTTCCATTCCGTATGGTCACTGGTCTAGCTTCCTCTCTGAGATTTTAATTGACATGAAGACCCCTAAGCTTTCTCTCTGCCTGAAAGATAAGGCCACTACTTTAGGATTCCGGCTTTGCCCACTGCAATGGGAGGAAGGAAATGTGAATTAACGAAGTTCACAATAAGGGGGGAATCTCGTCATTACCATGGCGGATTAATTGGTGCACCAATATCAGTTTCTTGGAAACAGGTATTACAAGTTTCTAATCTTCTCTCTGAGACTAGTTATATTGTATGAAACTTGATAGTTATGCCCTTTGGCGGATTCTCTGTCGCATCCCAAGGTCGACATCTGCGGATTCTAAGCCGAATTTTCTGCGTGGAACAGCCTCACTTTGATAATTAACCCTATTCGCGATTGAACCCTCTGGCTTGATATTTAATACTAAGAATGAGCCGAGTCATGCAGTATGAGTTATGCATTATGCCATCGCTAGTCTGAACGTCCCAGAATCAATTAGGATGTATTTATTTGATCCCAGGACGATGTCAAGGTTATTATATGGAACACATTGACGTGGTTTTTTTTATGTTTTTTGATCTCTTTCTAAATATCCACCGAGGCAATGAAAATTATAAATAGTACAGAGAAGTTTTGTATGTATAACCAGGGGTATAACTGGGAATCTATAGAAGACCATTGGGAATGAAACGGGCAATAAGAGGTCATTGTTAAAGTCAGGCAAGCGAGTGGCAAGAACCCTGTCTCCATTGTCTTACTCCGTAATCTCCTCTTTCTTCTTTGCGGGTTTATTCTTTTTCCACTTAGTTTCTCATCCACAACCTTATCTCAGGATTTTTCTTACTATCCCAGAACCTTGCTGTCACAGAACTCTTCTGTCTCTATTCCGTCCCTGGACTTCAAGCCACTCAGTCTCAAGTTCAGCTCTACAATTACACGCACTAGACGAGCATCATCATGGGTCGATGGGGATGGCGTTAGTATCACTGTTACTCGTCCCTTTGCTCTTAGCTAACGTCTATATTAGGTCTGTTCGAAAGCGACCAGGACCTTGACGTGGTCATCGACTTGACCGACAGCCTAGGTGTCAATATTGACCACTGGGAACAGAACCTAGCTGCAATGGTTCATCAAACCGACATTCTGGCACCAGCAAAGTCAATTGCCCTCTACAGTACCCCTGAATATGCCGATTTGCTAGCCAATGTCATCGTCCCGTACGTCCGCCAGCAGCTCGACACTGACAACCTTGGAGAACGACTGTTCGCTGCCAGTCGCGCCAAGGAAGCAGACACGGGTGACCTCTCCCAAGACGCCAAGTACCGCACTATCATCCTAGGTGCTGTCGTGATCCGAGCCGGTGCTCGCATCAACGAAGCGGATCTGCAGCATCTACGTGACCTAGTGCCCGAAATTAACTGCGACTCGCGCCAAACAATTTTTGAGGACCATGGCTTCAGAACTCCAGGAAAAGTTCAGTTCCTTGCTGCCCTGGATCACTACCAGCCCGGTATTGCACGCAGCTTCCAGGAGCCTAGGTGGATTCCCTTTGGAAGACGGTGAATTCAGACACTTCATGCTAACATAACGACCCTGATAGCTGCTTCAAGTGTGGAAAGATTGAGGAGGATATCGGTCACGAACCTCAGAAATGCAAGATATGCAAAGTTGCGACGTACTGCAGCAAGATAAGCAGGATACAAGCTATCTTTCTAGGTTGTATTAATAGATATTGAATCTTCATAGGACTGCCAGCGTGGCCAGTGGCACGAGCACCAAGTGAGCTGCTTTCCACCGTGCCTACGCCGGATACTAAACGTCTGATCACAACTTTTGATGGATTTCAATAAGACTGAGGTAAATATTCTGATGTTTCTAGCTCTCTTATGCTATGGTGGATTTTCTGCATGTCTGCAATACCAGGGATCCAACATTGCTTGACTTATCGATCGGTGAGGATTGGTATCTGCTTTTCTAGCGATTGATTCGATCAATGAAAGTTCAAATTCAATACTCCCTGGCCTCATGAGTCGTCCTGCTAGAAAATAATATGCGCCAGCACGCTACAAATGTAGTATATGCATGCCGTGGAAAGGAGATAGAACTAATAATATAGACGCAAAGGCCAATATTAGTTGGTTCGTACAATTTCTTGCTGTCCTCGTACACTCCACTTTCTCTCGGAAATCAGATATCTGCATAAGAATTATGCACATCCACTTATGCGGATTATGCAGCGGCACCCTCACTCCGCCGATCCCGTCTTTCCACGACATCAAAGCATCAAACCCGATGTCTTCCAATGAGAAGAAACGCCTCCGAGATCGTCGCTCGCAACAGACTCTCCGCGAAAAGAAGCTGCGACATGTAGCCCAACTCGAAAAACAGGTGACACACTGCGAGCAGCATCACAGCGACCAAGGCGTGCAGCGCCTTCTTCAAGTAATCGAAGGGCTCCGCAAGCAAAACGAAGCTCTTCTCAAGCGCCAAAAGAGCTTGAAATCACTCGTCAACTCCTGGGAGACAGAACTGGATGAGCCAGCTGCCACCGTTGATTCCAGCCATGACTTGTCATCTCTGTATAAGGAGCTGAGCAACCGAGAAGCCCGATTCTCCCTCCAAACGGATTTGAACGAATCGATACCCCAGCACGGGATTAGCAACCTTCTAAACGCCCCCCTGCCAGCTGTATCAACATCACCGCAAATCCGATCCCCATCTCTAGAACCTCTTTCCGCCGAAACCACGCCTCTGTGGAACCAAATCCCACCACACACTGATGACTTCAGCACACGCACCATGATCTCCTGTCCGTGGTTCATCTACCCAGAGCTGATAATCCCATGCCCAGATATCCCCATTTCCCCTCTTGACTTTTTGTACGGCACGAAAACAAACCCGCTAGCAGACATGATCCACACGGCCCTGCAACGCCGCCCAGTCCGTGATCCGGAGCGACTGAGTACTGGCTGGCTGACTTACCACTTCTCGAGATGGGTCATTTCCCCCAGCCCAGAGACTTATGGTCGACTCCCTGTGTTCCTTAGGCCTGTGCAGGGTCAAATGGCTGTTCCACATCCGCTCGTTTTAGATTTTTTGCCGTGGCCAAGGATAAGGCTGAATCTAATTCGGCGTTGGCATCTGTATAGCAAGGATCGGGATGATCTGTTCGGGTTCATGGCTTGTTGTGTTAAGATTCGATGGCCTTGGAATGAGACGATTCTTGAACGGAATGAGCAGAACGAGTTGTGTATTAAAAAGGCGTTTTATGAGATGTTCATGAGTGAAAGTGGGTGGGGGCTTACGCCGGACTTTATTAGACGATATCCTGATCTTGTGGAGGGGATGGATATCAATCAAATTGTGATTGAACTTTTCTAAGGAATGGCCATGTTCATGTACAGAAATTCATGTTCTATTATGCTCTATTCTATTGATTGTATATAGGCAACTTCTATATGTGGGTCGTTAAACATCATCCCGATCATGGGAACAGACAAGGCCGATGTGGAGCGAATAGTATGCCCTTGATAGCAGCAGCTTGATCCTTTTCAATCTTTACCATCGAGGTCAATAGGCCACTTCTCCCGAATCACCTTGCCATACTTGATGAAGACAATAGGGACTGGGATGAATGCCAATGCCAGGAACCCAAGCAACGAGTTCCCCCACCCGAGACCCAGATTACCGAACATCTTCGGCCCAGCAAGCGGTAGCAGAGCTCCAACCAGAGAGCGAGTTGCCGTCAAAGTGGCATTGGCAGACGCTGCATATTTGGGGTAGCAATCAATGATATATGTCTGGATGGGCATATACACGCCCATCGTGCCGACTCCGAAGGGGAACATGCCAATGATAGGCACAATCCAAAATACGTGCTTGTCGGCTGTCCAGCCGTACCAGAAGAAGCTGATTGGAAGGATGCAGGCGAAGATAATCATCATTGGGAGGCGCATCTCGGGTTCGAACTTGCCGCCATTCTTTGCTGTAGCTGACATGACCATGCGGTCGTTTGTGAAGGCGATAATTGCGAGACCACCGATAAAACCGAAGCCGATGCCGAGATATGCAAGTCCCGATAGGCCAACGGAGAACCCGTATTTCTGAGTGAAGACGCTGGGGATGGTAGTGAAGAAGAGGTAGAGAAGGCCGTAAACGAAGGACTAGAGATGAAATGTTAGTAAGTCGCATTTTGGAAAGGATCTTTCGTGCATCACGACCGAACTTGGACTCACCATATAAAGACACAGAAGGAACACAATTGGCGACTTGACAAACAGCAAAACCGGCCTCTTGAAACTCTGCACCATGGTCTGTCCCAAAGTAACAGGCTCCTTATTTGTGTCATAAGCACTCCGCAAATCCATTCGGCCAGTCTCCTTCACGAGTTTCTCGGTCTTCCACCGGATAAGAACTTCCGCATATGTCTCTTTGTTCAGAAACTCAACCCCTAACGCCACGATACCACCCACAATAAGCAATAGCCAAAATACCCAGCGCCAGCCAGCTTCCTGTCCGAGGAATCCACCCGCGATAGGCCCGACCACAGGTCCAATCAGTGGTCCCATTGCCCAGACGGCCGTTGCCATGCCGCGCTGCTCCCGGGGGAACATATCTGCGATTACACCCGCACCGAGTGTTAGACAACCCGAGCCTCCGATTCCGGCGAATAGGCGGCAGACAATGAGGGCCTCGATGCTGTTTGCTCGTGCGCAGCCGATTTGCCAAACTACAAAGAACCAATTTGCAGCACTGAGGACGACGCGGCGGCCGTAGACTTCGCTCATAGGGGCGAGTAAAAGGGGACCGAACTAGATCCGGCATGTTAGATGCGTTGGATTGCATAAATCATAGGGTGGGGTGGGCTCACTGCATATCCGAGGATATAGATGCTGACACTAAAAGACAAGATTGTCTCATTCGTTTCTCCGAACTCCGCTGCCACGTACGAGATGGCGGGTGAGAACATGCTCGAGGCGAGCGGAGAGATCAGAGTCATGGCACTGATCAGGGCGAGCAAGGTCCATTTTTTGTTGGCCGGGAAGTTTTGGGGGTTATTAAGGTCATCTTGTCCATCCCAGCCTACTATTCCGCAGCTGAGGTCTGTTTCCGGGAATAGTTCTGTGGTTGGTGCTGATGTGTCGGTGGTTTGCCTCGTTGGCTGTTTTTCGAGGTCATGTGTTAGGTTTCTGACGCTGTCTCCTTCGTTGAGGGTTGGTTGGTTTGAACTGGACTCTTTTTGAAGAGTATGCATCATGGGTCACAAGTATTTGTGGAAATATATACAAGAGAGGACGTGCTTAGCATGTGAGAGTATAGAGCAGTATAGTGGAAAAAGGGAAGAACCGATCAGGTATAAAAGCAAAAGCCCCAAGACAATAGATCAGGCTATTATCAGCCCGCCAGTTTTATCCGATATATCCACCGAGATATACTTCATTGCTGCCTTATATTGAGTCATAAATGCCATTATGCTTATAAAAGGGATTCATAAATTGACAAGCATCGGGCAATGCAACGAGTATGGACAATGTGATGGCTGAGCGATGATTCAGTGCTCCACTTCTATTGTTCATTGACCAATCAACGCTCTTCAGAATAGCCAATCTCCAGGCGCTGAATCATTGTTTGGTGCCTAGTGGGGCCACTCTCCTCTCGCATAGAATCTCACGTTTATTTTTATCTTCTTGATCTTTCAATGCGCATAATTCATTCCACTCAGGAGTTTGATAGCTTGCGATTTCATTGGTAAAATACAAGGATTTGATAGCATGTGTCTCATCTCGGACCCCTGTTTGAAATAGCCTTTGGAACACAGCCTCCATATCATGTTCATTGTTCCCTTCTCAACGTCTTCGAACACACTTCATGTCATTTTCACGGCGGAATCAAGCACTTCTTTGCAGGACGAATGGGCGCCCCACAATAAAAGGTAGCCATGTGTTTTCCATGCTCTTGTTCTTGTGCACTGTCGGGCTTCCATCGTTCATCACATCATTCAATAGGCATCGGGTCCATACACTCCAGGTAATCCAACACATCGAGGTACACTTCTTCAAGGTACGCTTTGGTAACATCCTGGGCGAGGTTGTGCATGTTCTTCAACCGCTCATATCTCAGATTGACAAAGGCTGTTCCCACATCACTCTCAACTTCCGCCAGCAAGACCAGCAGCGGGACAAATGGCGGAATTCCCATCTTCATATTCAAGGTGTGGGTGTAATACTCCATCAGACGGTGAACAAACCACCGGGCACTAGAGTAATCACGTCGCTGGCACCGAATGAGATTGAACAGACCGCTTGAGATATCCTCATAGTCCTGTGTGGGACTGCGGGTATAAGGCCCAAGAATCTTCTCGGCCCCCATCATGAACTCGTCTGCCAGTTCAGCTCGGGGCTGTTCTTTCACAATCATGCATACAAGGATCGGATTCATGTTCCACGCTAGCCAGTTGCGGACTTCGATCGACATCTGTTGCCATCTCCTAGCATTGGGCGAGTCCCTGTAAGGGCGGACGATGCCAGAATCAATGAGCCGATGAAGTCTGTGCACTTTCAGAATGTGGTAGATGTCATTGCGCCAGGTGAGGTAGTCGGAAGGATGTTTCAGAGGACAGGGAAATTGGTACAGCGTAAAGCAAGCGATTTCTGGCAGCTCAAATGCCTGGTCGGTTGGTCCAGTCTGTTTCTCAGCCGGAAGTAGAGTCGACCAATCGCGAGTGTGCTCCGTCGACATCTGGGCGTATGGTTGTAAAGATCTTTGTCGACCGGGTGCCCCGTTGTTGTAAAGTGAGAGGAGACCCCGTCTGGAACTATACACAAACCCACCATGTTAGCTCATATTTTTTTTTCGAAATTCTCACAATGAAGACTGAAGGCTTACTGTATTGATAAATTGAATAAAATATCTGACTACACCACGGGGGCGTGTGTTGGTGGTCTGCACACCTCTCGCTGTCTTTCAGTCGATAGCCGAGAATCAGAGGATAACAGATTCCCCACAATTGAGACGACTGAGTAGCTCTGTAGACCGAGAAAATCTTTCAAATGCTGAAATGCTGACAGTCGTATCTGTCTGTAGGTTGATTAAAAGAAATTGAGTCGAACAGAAGAGAAGTGAAGGGAGGAGAGGATGAAAGTCATGAAGGGTCCGAGTATCACACCCAGAATATACTCTCACTTACGAGCAATCCCACATGAGACATAGTTTACGCGGGTACGCCCGAGGGCACTACGTACATTTGATCCAAGAATAAATCTACTGTCACTAGCAGTGGACTTGAAGCTGCATTTTCAAACGAAGCAGAATTTCAGCCATGTATGGCCGATGAGCATGTCTTAAGTAAATTGTATAGTTCCTCAGCCTCAACCAGGACCACCAACACCCTGCTCTTTCGGTGTGAATATAGTTGTGTTAATAGTCCTCTTAATATAAGTTCTTTCAATCTTGGAAGCATATGTATTCCGACAGGAGGTTTGCATATGTCCACGCTGAAGGCTGTTGGCAATCGATAGGCCTTATCGTTATCGTCCCCGCCAATCTCCTAACCTTGCCCAGGTGGAATGTCACGGACTTCTTCACTCCCAAGATCAGCCTTTCTCTCGTATGTCCCCCTTCATCAGGGTCTCAGTATACCCTTTGTCGTTGTGAGTCATTCTCCGACATCCAGGTAGGACATAACGTCTCTCAAATATAATTCTTGTACGCTGACAGAACCCCATTTACAGTATTCTTGCTGCCTTCCACCGCCTCTCAGGTCCTCGTTATCTTATCACAGAATGGGAATTCACTGTAGCCCTTCCTAGGCCACTACATTCTTGCTACCCTTGGATATTCCCCGGCCGACCATAACCGCCTTCTCAAAATGGACCAAGAGGAGGCTCCACCACCCCCGTACTCGGCCGTCGACCCATTACTCGCACCTGCGAGCAGCCGGAACAACAGCTCTTCTCAGGCCCCAATAGTTCCTAGTGTGATTGTCTCCCCAACGCAGGATGCCAGTAGCTCTCGTGTCCCAATACAGCCGACGGTCGTGCCGACGCATTTCAGATCCGCCGCTGCGTACTTTGAGGAACGGCTTCCCTCGGTCCTAGACGAGAGCCGGGATCTTCTGCAACATCATATGACCATCTACCCCCGGAGCCAGGCTAAGGATTTCCCACGACGGCCGCGGTGCTGGGCCTCTCGATTAGATGAGGTTACCCAGCAGGACTGGGATACATTCTTAAAGTATCTATTTCCGCCGCAATTGGGGCTCGCTGCGTCCTCTCAGCATCTCCCACGCCAATTGCGAGCGGAGATTAGACGAGACCGCAAAGATCGCCCACAGGAGACTGATGAACAACGGAAAGCTCGAATCGCTGCCGTTGTCGCCGAATGGAATGAATGCTTTTTCGAGCTCCGCGCTACCCAGATTGTCTTTGTCTACGTAGGCGAACCTGATTCTGCACCATCGTCCGCTTTATGTCCCCGATGCTATCCAGCGGCAACAGGTTCAATAGATGGCCAGCCGACTCGAAATTCAAATGCTCCGTCGCCCGTGCCTGGGCAGCACGGGCAGCACGTTCCGTCTCCGACTCCTTGGTCGATGCCTCCCTCTATGTTCCACAACCCCCAAGTATATGTGCCCCCATCTCCATATGGAGTATATGGTGTTCCTCCATACCCTCCCCCCATATCTCCTAACCAACCACCTCAATACTATACCCACCCACCACAAGGCGCATGGCAATGGAACAATTGGAACTATACGCAGCAGCAACCGCAGTATCCCAATAATGGCACCCCCAAGGCTGGGTCCGGTGGGTGGATTTCACAGATCGCATCACAAGCGCAGAAATATGGAGAGCGATTCAGCGAACAGGCCCTACAATATGGGCGGCAGGTCGAGGAGCAGGCTATTGCACATGGCCGCTGGCTTGAAGAACAGGCAAGGCTTCATAGTCGGAAAGCAATAATGGCTGGACCTCCATACGGTGGTGGGTACTATCCTCGGCCGGCCTGGGATAACTCGCCACGTCCCGTAACCAACATTCCGTTGACACCCATTCAAAGCCCTAGCCCTGTGACAAGTCCTAATCCGACGGGTCGGCCTGAAACAATCAATCAGATTGATAGCAATAAGCCTAAGCCCTCTACAGAACAGCTTAGGGTAGAGCCACCCACGACCGAACATACCAGACGAGTATCGGTGAGCTCCGTGTCATCTGAGTCCTCGTTCAGCTCAATTGACTCCATCTCGACAACATCGGACCTGGGCGCTTCAGACCTTGCCACAGTGCGCACTCAATTGGAACTTCTAGATGATCGTCATGATCGGGTATTATATGACGCCGCCGTGGACCTCCGCCGGCAACTATCGGTCCTGCAAGAGTCCCGCCGAGAAGCCAAGTTCTCCGGTAATAACTGGCGAGCAGGTTTCAGCCAGAGCCAACAAAACAACCATCAATCCGGTGACGACTGGGGTCGCTGGGACTCACCTGAGCAGCAGCAACGCAACTCGGCCGATAGACGCGCCATGAAAGAAGAAATGCGTGCCACCAAAAAAGCATTCCGGGACACGCTGCGCCGAGCACGAGACGAGCAGCGTGAACGCAAACGTACTCGACGCCGCCAGGTCCGACAAACTCGCGCTAATGACAACGATACGGCGAATCATATGCCTTCCCAGCCGCTAGATCAACAGCTTGGGACGTTGCGGCTGGAAGACTCGCGGCAATCTAACCCGCCTATGCCTCCACGTCCAGTCAACACACAAGCACAGACTAGTCCGGTTTCTACACCGAATAGCTCTAATGTCGGATTTGGATTTGCTTCCAATTCCCTCTCCCCTGCTATCTCGCGGCTAAGTACGCAGGAGTCGGCACCTACTGGAGACTCTGGCGCCTTGGTGAAGAAAGGGAAGCCAGGTGATACATCCAGTCGGTTAAAGGATATGCTATTACCGCGCAAGGCGAGAAAGCAACAGCCGAAGGACGGGGATACGGGAAGTAAATGATTTGGATACGTCTTCTCTTTTTTTGGTTTTATTTTATTTGGTTCTATTTTCAGCGTGGCGTCCAATATTTTCTTGGGAGGACGGCAAAAATGAATTTGCTCTGCTTGCATAGTTCAAATCTCAACCACATCGAAGTCGACGAAGTCACGATTCACATTGATACAGTACATTTACGAAAACTTGATATTGAAATCAAACTTTTTCAAAAAGATCTCTTATACATACAAAGAGCAATAACTTATGCCCATTTGAATCTATCGTCACATATCCTCTAAGCCTTCGACTCATTCTTCTCAACTAAATCACCAACCCCAAGTCCCCTCCCAACCTTAACCCGAATCATCTTCTCTGCATCCTTCTTCCCAAGCTCCCCAACCTCCTCGCCCTCATCCTCGTTCCCTTCCTCCCCATTCTTTTCCTTATTATTCTCCGCATCCCGCTTTTCAATCGCCTTCCAATCAAGCCACAAGTTCTGAAGATTCAAGCGCATAGCATACGCATCCTCGCCGTCGGCATAGTACCCGTCCTCGACCTTCTCGACCTCGAAGCCAAGCGTATCGCGGTACAGTCGCAGCGCAGCAATGTTCGACATGCGCACGTGCAGCGAGACGAAATGCGCGCGGTGAGATTCAGCCATTGCGCGTTCTGCAAGAAAGAATGGAATTAGAAAACCGGACTGTAATGATATGCGAATATGCAGTGTTTGCAGGTCGTTTCAAATACAAATGCAAATACAAATGAAAATGCAAAATCAAGAATATCACTCACGACTCATCCGCATCAACCTCTCCGCAATCCCCAACCGTCTATGCGTGCGCATAACACTCAGACTGGTAATATGACCATGCTGATTCCCGTCCGTGGGCTCCTCCTCCATCTTCGCGAGCACGTATCCAACGACCTTGGGATACTCGCCTGAGATATTGCCGGCCATGCCGACGCCTTTGGGGCCAGGCTTGTGTCCCCCGCGTGGACGCACGACCGCGACGAAGCTTAGCTGCGGCCAGGTCAGGGCATGGTACAGGTAGTATTTTAGGAAGTAGTTCTCGGGTAGGTTCGTTATGTTGCAGGTTTGGATTGAGGGGAGGAGGTCGATGTAGGAGGGGTAGCTGCTGAGAGGGACGATGTCGACCATTTTGGCGGTTTTGTGCGCGCAGGCGAGGGTTTGTGGTGGTGAGGGGGTGGTTTGGGTGAGGGTTGATGGTGGAGTTGGTTTGCGGTGCGGTGGGGGGTGGTCATGTGATGTCGGGGAGGGAGCTGGGGATGTAGGTTGTAGGTTGTGATGGGGAGGGTTGGATTGGCTATTTTGCTATGGTTTATATGTTGGTTTTGGTTTTGTTCGTTTGGAAATATTCTATTTTGATTTGTTCAGTTCTAGTGAACTGCGCATGTCTGCTTGTTGACCATGATGTTTATGTATAGATCGAATAACTACAACATTGTACAAATATGTACTATATCAAAATCATATGCAGTACAATATATGTGCGGCCAAAAAAAGAAAGAAACCTAGCGCCGACGACCGATCCGGTCATGCACCCAAAGTAGTCATAGATATCGTGGAAATCAGAACGCAGACATCACCACCTGCACTCCCACTGCCACCAGAAGCACCGTCGAAATACCAGCGACAGAGACCTCGCGCAGCGCGCCAGATGTCTTGCCACAGCATTTAC
Organism: Penicillium psychrosexuale; assembly: GCF_028828465.1. Lineage (NCBI taxonomy): Eukaryota > Fungi > Ascomycota > Eurotiomycetes > Eurotiales > Aspergillaceae > Penicillium > Penicillium psychrosexuale. Next base: position 612,553 of record NW_026643187.1, read on the forward strand.
GGTTGTAAGTGACATTGTTCATCTGGGCAGCGACCTCGAAGACCGAGCCGTTGAAATTGCCGTAATTATAATAATCGACCAGAAGGAAGTTGGGAGGACTGCCCCAGGTTGCTGTTCAGAGTTAGCAACGCACATTAAGAATCAAACACATGTCAACTTACAGTTACATTCCCTGGCCATTGCGCCTAGACTGCCACTGCCGTTCACAGCATTGGTCTCGTCAATCGAAGCAGTATTGGGAATCAACAAGCTCAGAGAGCCGAGGTTCAGCTGCAGGTTCAAATTGTGGTTGGCCATGTACATGCGGTTCTTAGCGGCTGCCACAGACAGACCGGGTGGGCGTTGCTGCGTGCAGGGGAAGGTGGGGTCAGTAGGCGAAAAAGGCGTCTCCCACACCTGCGAGAACTCATCCATCAGCCATGGGTACGCGGTCTGGTTGGCTTGGTAGTCCATGAAGAAGACTGCACGCTTCTGCCTGAGGATCATCTCCGAGAGTGTGGGCCAGTCGCCCAGGCCCATTGGGACCTTGGTGGGGGTGTATATGAGGTCCTTCAGTCCGGAGTTATAGATTGGGGTGGTGAAATTAGCGGGCGAGACATAGTCGTAATTGCCGATGATGAAGGTCACCACGTCGTATGGGTTCTTCCGCATCCACGTGTTGACCTCGACTAAGTATGCTTCAAGTGTGCCGACATTGAGCAATTGGCAGGTCGTGTGGCACAAGTACATTGTGCCGTTCTCGTAGTGCGTTTGGAATTGCACTAATCCACAGGTTAATAATCGCTTACTTCTCAAAAGGCAATGCACCGCTGCTTCACTTACGCAGCCGAATTCCATCATTCAATTGTGTTGTCACATCCAGTACCTGGTTGGCGGCGACGCTGTTCTTGCGCACGAACGGGCTGTTGTGTGCTGCGACCATGGTAATGTTGGAGTACTTCCTGGCACAGAACTCGGGGTAGTCGTTGCAAGGTCGGGTGTTAACGACAGGCGCTTGGGTAGATGTACTGGTCGTAGTCGCAGTTGCGTTCATGCTATTGTTCCCGATCACCGTCGTTCCTCCGCCTCCGCCGCCCACTAGCAAAGTCAAGGAGTCGGAAGTCATAGTGATTGCCTGCGTCTGGTTGGAGGCAGTCATGGTGCCATTGTGTTGAGTGGTCGATGCAATGACCGACTTGTCGCCATCACCCAGTGTGATTGTTGTAGTGAGGTCTTGGTAGGTACCGGAGGGAATGGCGATGGGAGTCGTGACTGACACAATGGTGGGTTCATCGGTGGTCTTCCCGGATTCCGTGGATGATTTGGTAGATTTGGTGGATTCGGTAGATTCGGTCGATTCTGTAGATTCGGCCTGGGCCGCGGCAACGGCGAGGAAGCCGAGAACAATAGTAGGCCACCTCATCCTATGTGATATGAAGACTCTACGTCTCCAAGATAGGAGGAGAAAATGACGGGGAAATACTCCAACTTACCTAATCGGCACGTGGAGTCTTTGACGATATGACGTTGACCATCAATAAAGGAGAATGATGGGCCAATTGTATTTTTATATTTTTCTATCACTTTAGGGGGGCGAAGTGGATGATCTTTAGCCTGGGTCTCGTGCCGATTGCTGCCTGTTATAAATTTAGTCCTTCTTATACTTTTGTCTCACATATAGCCCGGGAGGCTGCACTATTAATACCGTATGTTATTGTATATTGCTCTATATTATTCTACTAAATCTGCTTATTGGCTGTGATATTGCCCTTTCCTTGCTTTTCAGCTATCTCCATACCTCTATCCATACCTTGATGAACTAATATAGTCCGAATGATCGACAGCGTAGGCCAGGGGCCAACACCGCTAGTGTCCAGCCACCGACGATCTCGTGGCAGACGCGACGATCCGTTGAAATTTCTTAAATTTTGAAACTAATAGACCGAATAGGCCCAGGACACCCTGGGAACCCTGGGAAACCCAAGAAATCCCTTTAAAAGCTAAAAACAATGAAACAATCCGATCTCATTTGCCTGGAGGCGATCGGGAGATATTTCATGGCCTAACGTCATCCCCGGAGACCTTAGGCAACCCTAATTTTCCTCATCTCCTGGGGATTTTGGGACTTTCTCTCCTTTTCACTCATTTATCACATTTCTATCATGCATTGGACGGAAAATGGCAAGCGAAAGCTTCCTTTCTTTAAGTCCACTACCCCAATTGACCGCCAGCGAAAGTCCACCGTTCGTTGGCATCGCCTGTTACGGTCGCTGTTGTACTTGATCGCTTGGATCTTTATGCTACTGGTAGTCATTGGCAACATCTCTAATAGGCCCGTCCTACGCAATACCTACTTCCTCTACCTCGATCTTTCCAATATTATTCCCGTCTCTATTCCCAATGCCGTCCTTATCAACTCTATCGCCCAGACTATCGGGCTGCATGACTTCTACCAGGTCGGCCTATGGAACTTCTGCGAAGGATACGATGACCAGGGCATCACCCATTGCTCCAAGCCGGAGACTCTCTATGCTTTCAACCCGGTTGAGATTATCCTGAACGAGCTGCTGGCCGGTGCGACGGGTACGTTCTACAATATCCCCGCACTCAAGGACTCCCCTGGAATGCGAAGACTAACAGCTACACCCAGTCGCTCTCCCATCCGACATCGAAAGCCCATTAAAACTAGCCCGCACCGCCTCCCACTGGATGTTCGGAATCCTCCTATCCGCAGCAGTCCTCAACTTCGTCATGATCTTCCTCGCCCCGCTTGCCGTGTCCTCCCGACACCCACGGAGCATCAAAGCCTGGGCCGCAGAATACAACAACGGCCACCCGCCCGCGGGCAAACCACCCCACCGCCGATGGACCTTCATCTGGTTCCGTGCTCTGCCCATGCTGATTCTGACATTTTTCACCGCGCTGGTGACAATCGTCGGGTCAGCCGTCGCGACCGTCATGTTCGAGATCTTCGCCAATGTCTTCGCAACCGCCGATCCGAGCATCAACATCCGGGCGCATGTCGGTACCCAGATGCTGGTCTTTATGTGGATCGCTTCGGGATTCAGTCTGTTTGCTTTCATCCTTCAGCTTGGCTCTTGCTGCGCGGCTTGCTGCCGTGGCGGCAAGGCGCGCAAGCAGCTCAAGTCGGAGGGTGTCAACTGGCGCGAGAAGCGCTCGTTTTCCCCCGTTGCGGCTGAATCTCGCGGTGTATCGTCCTGCCGAGATGCTGCTGGTCTCCCCGAGGATGGTTCCGGGTCTAGTGGTCATGCGTTCTCGAATGAGCATGAGCGGAAGCTGATCAATGGGCATGCTCCGAACCAGCCTTACTCTTCGACTGAACCCCATGCAATCTCGACCTGATCTCGATCGCCATTTTCCTCAATTCTAGTCATATCCCTATCCCCCCTACGGATTCATTCTCTTTTCTACCATTCTCATCATCTTTGGGGTTTTTTTTGTCAATACCCACCAACACTGTGCCATAGTGCTCCCATTTCTGGACATTTACCATATTTTATCTACCATTATCTACTTAGGTACGATTTTACGATTCGACTGCGAAGAACTAGAGGCTCGACATTTCTTGTTTATTACAATATCCATCTCACGAAACTTGTTTATTGGATGTCGATTGAATAGAAATATATAAATTCTGCTCTTAATTTTTCCACTTCTTCTGAGCATTCTTTTCCCTTCCCCGCATTGGCTACGTCACAGAGCCGTCGTAAGCTCCAAATCTTTGCCACGATCCCAAGTGATTCGTTCATTCTCATCCAACCGAGTACCTCCCCCACTTATAGATAGGCGTATCTCCACTATAGCTTCCTCATACACATTAGATTACAACCTATCACACAGATCAGCCATAACCGAAGCGCACATCAAACACCTAATCCGTACTACGTATTCGCAATCGACCCGACAAATTGATCAACCATGCCTTGGCAACCAAGGATAACCCAAAATCCCGAAAGGACCCCGGGGACCCTGATCGGTTCGATCGATTCGATCGACAGTAGAGCAATCACCACACCAAAACGGAACAAGCCCTAGGCGAAAAACAGCCCGAGGCATTATTCGAGAAGGTGCAAAGACCTTCAAGTTAGTATTTATGTGCTGAATCTCATATTACACGGAGTCCAATGGAATTCTGCGCTCAGGGTCGGGTCAGGGTCGGGAGTGTCGTCACCCGCATCCCCGATAATACCATATTGATGCTGCTATTCCTGGAGAACTACATATCTGCGCATTGTCTGTTATCAGCACTAGATTCATACAACATAGAATCTGCTCGCTAGTTGTTCTATCGTTCGAGGCAGAACGCAAAACTAGTCCAGTGGAAGGGCACACATCCACTCTATCTCTGGCCCGTCTGGGCTATTGCTGATCCTTCTACTACGTATCTCGTACCAATACTCCGTGGACTTGGCATCGATGGTGGATTTGCCACGATAGGTGGTGCGCAATCAAAAAATCGTGGCTGTAGGTTCCATGGTCGAATAGCGGGCGCAGCCTTGGGTGTAAGCTTGCCCTGCCCGTTAAAGACGGCAAGCCCTACTATCTAGATTAGGCATCCCTTCTGATTGGGGTGAACCCACAAAAAGCGCCACGACGAGAAGTGGAGACTCCACTCAGTATGCAACGTCCAACATGCATCCTGATATGCCTAACTCATTTAATCGCTTTGCTGGTTATAAGTTGGGAGCAGGGAATATATCACGCTGCAGAAGCTGGCTTCTCGATGAACTTCGCCGCAAGGCTGTGCCCAGAGCTGTACTGTGAGGCCACAGGCCACACCCGGAAATAAGGCAGAAAACGCAGGAACTTTGGGGGACTAGCTGGACGAGTCTGGCCGCTGTGGTCGAACTTGGAGTTGCCATGATAATATGGTTCTCGGCATAAGCGAGCTAAACGTTCAAGACCATTGTACGGTTCAAATGGATCTACTATATAGTTACTTTCTATCCTTATATCCCAACCGCATCCGGATCCCGGCAAGGTCGCCCGTCTCGGGAGCCGGGTCCAGACCTAACTTAGAGGCTCTGTTGGAAGCGGGGGCCAATCTATACGCCCTAGACTATCTAAAGTAGCTGGTATATGTCACCTTTGTGATACAATCGCCTAGAAAGGAATAGCCCCCGAATAGCCCATTCCTACAAAACAGACACTGGAGTTCATAGGTAGAAGTCCAGCAGCGCGCTAAGGCCTAGCGCGCCGAGCTGCGACGTGCGTGACACAGACCCTCGTCAATACCGTTATCGAGGATATTGCCACGGGCGCCGTATAGATGACCTAGGTAATCGCGGCAGCCGCAATCCAGGAGTAGAGAGATATACTACCGCTATGGTGTGAGGATGCAGTAGATTGAATTGGAGAATTGTTCTCTATTATCCCTTAGGCTTAACTAGCGTTGTCTTTCTACAGCAGCTACTATCTATCTGCGCATCGAATACCATATGCTGTGAGATTACAGACATCATAGATTGATTGATAGATACTCGGTATCGGGAGAAACAGATGGGATATTAGGGAAGATGCAATCACATTGCGCAACAAATGCCAAAGCACACAGACTCAGAGAATAGAGGGGGAAATCAATTTCAAAGGTCAAGTATAGATTCTGGACACAAATAGATAAAAACGACATGCACAGAAGTGATCAAAACCATGCTCACCACCCGAAGATGTGGACAATGGAATAGCTCCAGTCAATGAGAAAGGAAGATCAAGGAAATAAACAGGGTATCGATATGGAATAAAAATAAAGCCAGGTGAGACCGAAATAAGCACGCAAGCACCGGAGAAAAATCACAAAATCAAGATGAGAAAAGAAGAGAACTACTCGTACTGACATGGATGCATGAAGTAATGACAACGCAAGAAAAATCGAGGAAGAAAAAAAATCATGAGCCCGTTCTCTTTCACTCCTAGTACGCCAACTGATCGGTCCCCGTATTGATACGCCGTGTATGCAAAGGTCAACTCGAATGACCCAATAAGAAAGGCAGAAACGAGCCATCTAGCCCATCTCCATGCCGTACTCGTCCTCCTCCTTGAAGCTCATAGCAGCATGGCCAGCACTGTTCCAGTACTGCGGCTGACCAGCGCCGTTGGCACTGCTAGTACCGCTGTGGAACGAAGGACTCAGGCTGGGAGGTGTCAGGCCGGACATGTCGCCGCCCTGCACGGCATCGCCAGCAATGTTAGTGTGCTTGGGTACGCGCAAACCGCTACCCGGTCCGCGAGTGTAGCTGAAGGAAGTTGGGTCATTCCTCTCCAGTGCATCGAGGATCTCGCTGCGCATGCGCTTCTCCTCTTCGGTTTGCTCGAAGGGCCAAGTTCCACCCAGGCTGCCGATCAGCTCGGCGAGTTCCGCTTCTTGCTGGTATTTGACATGTAGGGCCCACATCAGATCGCGAGTCCAGCTGACGGCACCGTTGAGTATGTCACCCTTGTTAGGACCTTTCTCCTTCTCTTCGATTGGGAGACCCATTGTGATGTTACCCGCCGTCGCACGGCGACCGTTGCCTCCAGCGAGGAGAGACGTGGCGGCACTTCCACCTGCGCCGGCCATGGAAAGAGCGGTGTTGTTCACAAGTTGCTTCCGGACCTTGTCGTCTTCTAGTCTGTGCTGAGGAACCAGGTGGGAGAGATCCTGAATGCGTTCGTTGATATTGTCACGTCGGCGGCGTTCTACCAGGTTATGCGAGGCGCGGCGACGTCGGCGCTTGGCTTCTTGTGATTCGAGATCTCCCCCGCCACCAGGGAGATGCGCGTCAACCTTGGCGGGCAGTGAGGCGTGCTTCCCAGACTTGAGGATCTCGGAAATTCCGGTGTGGTGCGATTGGTGGGGAGGAGATGAGATGGGAGAGGATTCGACGTAAGACTGTGCGCTGCCGGGAGTTCCATCCCACTGGTTGGATAGGGTTTTCTGGTGACGAGCCTGCAGGCCGGTCCGGATAGGCTGGGATGGGAAGCTGCCAGACTCAGGGGTACCCAATGTCAAGGAACCCAGTGCGGGTGTCTTTGGGGTCATGGGGCTGCGGCCGTCAGATGAGGTACGGTCCATGCCTTGCAAGCTCTGGCGCTTGGTGCCGAGGTAGTTCTGGTCGAAAGAGCTGGCATGGATGTGGGGATTTTGCTGGTTCATGCGATACTGCTCATAGTTGAAGCTATTTTGGACGAACGGGCTGGCCATGGGAGCATTATCTGGGGTGTTGGAGTACATATGCGACATCTGACTTTGGTGACTCATCGCGATACCACCAGCAGACTGGTCTTGAAGATAATTCACATTGTCGCGCTGATGACCGTTTTGACCGCTGATCTCGAGATCCAACAACTCGTCTGTATCGATGCCGGAGTTTCCGAAGTTAAAGCTGGACGACATGTTCTGTTGCGAGCCGTAAGAGTAGGGCATGAAGCCATTCTGCTGCTGCATGTTCAAGTCGGACGGATCGATCGCATCGTTGGGGAATTGGTTACCCATCGAGTAACCAGAGTGTGACATGATGAAAGGGGTGTAGTCGTCGGATTCGTGTTTGATGAAGAGACTCGCTTCAGCCATAGCCTGGTGAAACAATATGGGGGTTTGAAAATGGGGCGGAGATCGGCGAGGGGCTAAGGGAGGAGTCGTAGTGCCGATCCTACTGACTCTCCGCGACAGTTGTCAAAAGTTAGGCGATCCGAGATGCCCGATAATGAATAATATTGGATGAGGTGGTGGATGTGAGAATGTCACGATCTGTGTGCATGGAAAAGATCTTAGTCAAGACTCGACCCCGCCCGTAGGCGACTTGAAGATGTCGTGGCCTCCGTGCGCAAGGCAACAGGCAACCCAACAAAATGCAAAATAGAAAGAGAGAAAAGGAATGTGAATAATTACCCTTGAAACAATGAGGATTGTAAGAATGAAGTCCGGGGAGACTATGAGACGTGCCAATAAGCCGGGGAAATTTCCTCGGTCTTAAACCCGGGATGAGTGCAGTTCTCGGCCACAAAGGTGTCTTGAGGAAATCGCAAGGCACAAGGTGTAAGGTGTAAAGTGATAGTATCTTGGAGAAGTTCTAGAGAACTTTGTAAGTGATGAAAGAGAAAGAAATAAAGCTGAGCAGTGCGCAAATGCGAGGAATAAAAGAGAACCGGGGACCAGGAAGAAGAAAAGAGATCAAAGACCAGAGACGAGCAGGGAAGAAACCAAGCTCGAATCAGGTACTCCCAGCTGAACTCGGTTGATCCCAGTTGATCCCAGTTGGAGTATTTGATCCCAGTTATCCTTTGCAGATGTAAAAAGTCTGGAGAAGAAACAAGCGGTGGGAAGGCGGTGAGATGGCGATCTGGGGAATTTTTTGTCGAGAACGTTGGCCTTGATATCATATAGTTCGTAGTTCATACTTCACCCGAAGTTGTATATTAGCCACATTGGATTTGAGTATCTCTTGCGCCTTGACCCCTGGGGTTTGCTCGGGATTTGATGCCCACGCTCGGATTGCAATCGGAATACGAGTTGATGCAAGCGCTTACTTCTTAATAACAAAAGAAAGGAACATGCTTGGGCTTGGGTTTGAGGCTGATGAAATATTGTAGGACCTACCAATTGAAGAAGCGTATGCAAAGTCGGTATATGTAAGTATACTTAGGTAGACTGAAGTATAGACCTGTGTTGAGGTTAGTGAAAGATCAAGAGTATACATCCCAAGACATCTCAATAAGCATGCAGGTCCAGACATGTAAGACATATCAGCAGAGCCCCGTTCACACGTGGGCACCTGGCAACAAGGCATATATCACAGATGCAGGAACGAAGGGGATATTGATATATGAGAAGCAACTTGACACGTACCTTGATCTGTATGCTAAACTAGAAGCTCACGGGGCATAAAGTCTTCACAAATCAGAAGTTCGAGAGCAGAAGTGCAGTGACAACTCAGAGGAAAGCGCTTGCTGGTTTCGCAGACGGACACCGAGGGGATGGAGACTTTATGAACTCAAGCGGCGCTCTCCTGCATCTCTCATTTGATATATTACAGCATTGGTCATGCAGCCCGTCGATCGGTGGGAATCGATGAGATTCACCTACGCCATCGGACATGGATTTTATTTTTATTTTAGAATTAAGTTGACTACTACCATCTGGATTAGAAGGGAAAAAGGGTGTGTGTGAGTGTAAATGGATGTGAGTGGATATTGGGTGAAGGAGGGGTGGCAACGGTAAACCCCCGAGCCTCTTTTGTGTTTTTCTTCTTCGTACTATACATAGATAATAATAATAATAATAAAGGGAAATACTAAAGGAAAAAAAATTATCATATTCACAATCCAAAATAAAAAACAAACTTGGGCAAAGGGGGGAAGGGTGATACAGCCGGATCAAGTAAAACGGCTATCCCATGATACACATTGGTATATTTGTCACCTGTTACTGCAATCATGACTCACGGATGTCTTGAATAGAGCAAGTAGGAATGTATCAGATGAGATTTTGGGGTTACAAGCATACCAAAACCTATCTTCTAAGAAACCCTAATCTATCATTCAGAGTGGGAGTTTTGCAGCGCATATTCAAGATTCCCGAACGAGGCCATGTGGATATGGTTGAGCTATATTAACTATGCAGAGTACTAGTACTCAAGACGCCGGAGATGGTATAGATCGGCTAGCAACCGTAAGTGACTACGAGTCGCAAATATCATCCGGAGAACCTAACATGCATAATCCCATTACCTTGGCAATACCAGAGATAGACAAGATTGGACAAGATCCTAGTGTATATGCGAAAGAAAAGCAGAAAAGAGGAAAGAGAAAAAGAATAAAGAATAAACACAGACCACATCCATAAGCACTAGTATCAACTCTGCAAGAGCATCTGTGCGGTCTACTCTTCATGTGGGATGTCGTGCAGAGGAGTCTGGAGTGACGATCATATCCTCACTGTGATCGTCAAGGGAGCTTGGACCTTCATATTCCTCCGCTCTGACTACGCACTTAGCCTTGAGTCTCTTCTTTGGTTTATTTTTGTTCTACGTAGGAGGCGGACTTGTGGTTGTTGATCTAGGATACAGCGGCAAAGGGAATAATGTCATAGTTCAATATTTGGAACTCTACAGAATGTTCAAGGCAGTCGGTAACTTCGGACTTCGGACTTAACTGTCCGGCCTTTATCGGAAGCAAAAAGTAGAATAGTAGAATACGCAGAAAGACAATTGGAGGGGTTGGAATGTGTCTAAGACCCTCCACCAATAGTGAATCAAAGCAATACACCTCGCTTTGGTATGACTGTGCTAAGCCACATCGCCAAACTTTCCCCTCTTTGAGAGCCACTCTGGTTTAGAGGATCATAGTATGCTGAGATCGACGGATGGGGACTGATCTCCGAGATTTGAGTGGAAATGGATCTGACGTCCCGTCCCGTCAAGGTTCAGCTATACACGCTAGTAATCCACGGTCGACGCAAGGGAGAGGAGTTGTATCCAACGATCTACTTTGATGGTATTCAAGAAACGATGTTGAGACTATCTATCTCTTACTCAAAGTACCCGTGCACAGGACCCTGACATGACGACATCGTACGTGCTTAAGGTCGCACTCCATTCCGGGGTCACGGATAAACCGCCTCGTGTGCGTCGGGGACATCCTACAGAGTATGTCTGAAAAAGCAAGAGAAAACAGGGAAACTGAAAAAGCCAAAGCAGAACCCAAATTTGGAGAAACAATGAGGCTAGTGATAATGTTACCCACGGTGCAGTCCGGATGCATATTAGCGCCCTTATGGTTATCGGATAATTCCCCTACGTGGTACACGGGTAGCTACATAAATACAGTCAACAGGGAAAGGTTATATAATGGGTATGCAACATCATCTGTCTGGAGTTCTTCCGATACGACTGCCGGCAACTATAGGCGTTATACCGTTATTGATAGATGCTTCTGCAGGGCTGTCCAATACAACAACTTTGCCGCCACTCTACTGTTACAGTTACGGCCGATCGCTACAGGGTGCGCACCAGCCATGAAGGATCGACAGTGGGACGGCAACTAATGATTAGAAGTTGCAGAAAGAGCGGGGGCACTATCAATAATGGTCATGAGTCTAGATCGGGTATAGTAAAGAATAGGCTATTATTATAGTGCAAATTAATATTATAGTAAGTCAGTCATATGGCAATCTCATTCAAAGCATGTCGATTTGTTTATGCAACAAAAACCTCTAGGGGAGTATAGACTATAGTTCTACATGTCTTTAGGGGATTTAACCCTACAATGGGTATAGCACAAAGGAAAGAAATATGGATAGTTATACAATGTTATAACCTAAAAACAACTAAGAATAGATAGTAATCTATATTGAATAATACACAAAGTCGCTGTAGCTGTGTTATATACTTGCTACATATTTGGATCACGCTATACCCCATTGGGAATTAGCCTCCTTTCCCCGACTTCATTGCAGAACTGGGAACTGCCACTATACAACTATACCTCTACACGCCACATAGGCAACATTTCACCCTCTTGGTAAGTGACATGTATTTCTTTCATTCCTCTGGTTATAATCCTATGGGGGGATAATCCTGGTCAATAACCCCACAGGGCTCGGTCCGAGAGCTTTGTACCCAAACACTGGAAACCATCATCATCTGACAGTTTCAGCACTTAACGCCGATCGGGTTGGTCGCATCGGTAGCTTCACGCCATCTCGTCATTTTGCTTCGTTCCCCTCGTCTTTATACCCTCCTTTCTCGATAGCGCTGCGCTTCCTTGTCCAATCAGCACTCCCTACGCAGTGTTCGCTTCCCATCCCTTCTCGGATTGTGCCCGCAAGGTTCAAGCTTTCCACCTATCTTCCACTTGGTTGGCTTATCTCGCCACATTTTTGAACGGCATACCCTCGATTGTGATACACTTGTGCCGCGCCAGAGGAATTCCAAGCTACCCCGGTAGCCATCGCCAGCTCCGCAGAGATAGCTGCAGATCCCGTTGGGCTGACGCCTTATCACTGTGCAATAGACAGACTTTTCTTGGTCGCGGAGATTGTCCATAAAGTTTATCTGCCAGCGTGCTATTCAAATCCTTTGATCTTTCGATCTTGACCGGCATATCTTCGAGCCGGAGAACTTTCCTGGAAAGTAGGCCCCGTTCGAACCCAGTCACGGCGTGTCCTAGCTCATCGGAAGCCGGATCCACATTCGACACAGTCGTCATCTGCTCCTCTGTTGGCTTGAGTAAGTCCTCACCTCTAGCCAATCCTTACGGATCATCCACCACCCGCGCAGATCATCTGCACTCCATCTCGCATAGTCCCTGCAGAGTGTTCTCTTAGTCTTGACTTCCTAGACCACGGGCCTTTTCTGCAGACGCAGTAGTGCACGTACCTCTTTCATTTGGGATCTAAAACTTGACTAAAATCTGACTTAAATTAGTCTCAAACATGGCGAATAACTCGTTCCGAGACTCTGTCAACTCACTAGGGTGGTCGCGTAGAGACCCGGATCTCCCCGTGCAAACTGGCGCGTCATCGAACACCCCATTCTTATCTCGTCTACAGTCTTACAACCCCTTCGGCGAAGGGGGTTATGTTCAACTGCCCACTCACAATGAAGGTCCTGGGGCCCCATTGCCGGCACCAACTCGACGGGAAGAAGAAGAGGGATTCTTTGCTTGTAAGTATTTTGTTGTCTGTCTTGTGATCCCCCGCTTCCCAGCTCCTCCCGTACCCCGTTGCATAAGGTCCAGGTGATGAGACTGCAGTTCCTGCGCCGGCAGGATTCATTACCACCATTTGCAAGCCGATAAAAGAAGAGAGAAAATCACTAACATGGACTGTGTATAGTGAGTCGGTGGGATCGCATGCTCATCTTTGGTGCATGTAATTTGGGCGCAGCAATCTGTTTCATGATCTGCTTCTTCTTGTTCCCTGTCTTGTCACTCAAGCCCCGCAAATTCGCGGTCTTGTAAGTTGCCTCCGCGATGGTCCGCATTAATGTGGGCTATGTTTTCCGGCTTTCTATGGCCTTCCCAGCTTTATTTCCTTTTTTTCCCCGGCTATCTCATGCTCTCGGACGACCGAGCAAATCCCGAGCTGGGATAGACCAGGTCATCGGTCAATTTTGGTTAGGGCCATGTGCGCCTTTGTACTTCACACTGGAAGCTGATTGGCCCTGATTGACCTATATCTGCGCCTCATGCCAAGAACATTCGTCTCTGGTCTTGGATATCTCTTGCTAACAGGTTTCTTTATTAGATGGTCCGTCGGCTCAGTCTTGTTTTTGCTATCATGGGCGGTTCTCATGGGACCGTGGACTTACGCTAAGCATTTGGTCTCGGGGACACGGTTGCCATTCACAGCGGCCTATTTTGGATCGATCGCCCTCACGCTCTACTTCGCTATCGGGGTAAGTAAAATCGATTTCTTTATCTTTCCTTTTTTTCGTTTTCGTTTTCGGATTTGGATTTTGTGTTTGATCTTTACGCTTTACCTCGTTGTGCGCCGAGGATCCTTCCTCTCCTCATGATACTCCCCTCTGCATTTCCTTATTTGTCGCACACTCGCTCTCCCTCTCTCTACCCGAGTCCGTATTGTCGCACTGCACAACCGGGAAAAGGGGAATCTTGCAGCCTTCACACCCATCGCGCAGTACAACCTGAATCCACGGCTTGTCATGCCTGTTGTTGGACGCAGCTACTTTGGCTCCTTCGAATTTATCACACTCTGCGCTCGGCCGGTCTCTCTACTCTGACTCTTGCGTCTGTGCCACGTCCCACCACGGTGCGGGACTTGGATGTCCTTTCCCTTACTTCACCTTGTCCAACACCTACCGGTGTCACAGAGCGCGGAGTCCAGAGCATCGAGATCAACCGGTGTCTCACCGTCCCTGGCTATCCAGTCATCTTGTTCTATCCGCATATCACAACTACACACCATCCACTTGCCACATTCGGCAAAACATCCTCTTCTAGAAACTCATGCTGACTTCTTCTTTTCGGTGCATTCTAGCGTCAGAACCTCTTCCTCACCCTCATATTCTCGATCTTTCAGCTCGCGGCCCTCGTCTGGTACCTCGTCAGCTATTTCCCCATGGGCAGTACCGGCCTGCAGTACGTGGGTCGTTTCGGAGCATCGCGTGTTACCGCTTGGGTCAGTGGTTAATTTGTTCACTTGCTCGTATCTGATACCCTGCTCTTTGTCGGCTCTCACATATATCGAACGGTATACTCGTTGTTGCTTCGATAACGGGCGTGGTTTGGGCTATTCGTTGTGTATATGTAGCTAGCCAGAACTACAGTGTTTGGCACTTTGATTTCATTTTTTCCCTCCAAATTCTTACCTTTGCGTGTGGACTTCGTCTCTTGGTAGCACAATACTGAATATTGATATCACAAAATGGGAGCTTGTAGGTTACCAGTGCATATACATCGGATTCCAGGCTACGCTTGATGGGTTTCCCTTTCCGCTTTAGTGTTCAGCTCTTGCCGCTTTTTGATCACTCAAGTGAAATGGAGAACACTCAGGCATTACCTAGCACTGGAGATAATCCGACTGAGACCTAATCTTAAAAGCAAAGTAAATATGAATAGAAAAAATCCATTTGATATCAAAGCTAGCTCAATGAATAAGAATGAGGACACGCAGACATAAGATCTACAAGTAATGCAAGCAGCACCATAAAATGCAATCCAGCAAAGTCATAGTCATAGTAATAGTCATAGTCAGCACGAAAGAAATCAAGCCTCAGGTTCAACAACCACTCCGTTTCATCTTCTCAATCATTCACATTGAAAAATCCCCCTCAATACTTCCCCCGACTCATGACCAACCCAACAACACCATCAACAACCTTAACACCCTCGACCTCCGCCTCAAAAATCCCCGTCTCACCACCAGACCCAACCTCAACCCACCGCCGCAGCAAATCATTACTCTCCTTCGGCTTAACATCTGGCGCCACCGTGCCGACCGTGATATGCGGAATAGAATTCGCGCACGGCCACTCAGCCACACCGGTCTCTGTCTCGACGCCCTCGGCAGGCAGGATGCGCGCGACAAAGGCCATGATGCGGTTGTCCCAGACGAGACGCTCGATGCGCACGCGCGCGGAGCCCAGGGCTGGCGGGTACTGGGCTGGGTTTTGGACGGGGTTTTTGGTCTGGGTGTCGATGTAGCAGTTTGCTAGCTGGTCCCAGATCTCTGGGTTGTCTTTCTTCGAGGCGCGGTGGATGAGGGTTACGTGGAAGGTTGGTTGGAGACGGCGGGAGTTTATAAGTTGATTGTAGAGACGGGCTGTTTCGGGGGCTGTTGTTGGCCGGAAGAGGGAGTGCAGGATTGAGGTTATTTCGGTGGTTGGGAGGGAGATGTTGAAGTATTCGATCTTTTTGGAGAGGGCTTCTGGTGAGAAGGGGGAGTCTGTTGGTTCGGGGAGGAGGGGGCCGGGTTCTTGGCTCTTGGTCTTTTTCTTTGGCTTCTGTGGGGCGCCATAGCTGTAGCTGAGATCCTTTGTCACGGTGTAGTCGTTTAGGGAGGCGTCGATGGCTTCGTCCAGCTCTGCTGCCGTTGGCATGGTTGGAACTAGGCGGGGGTAGGCGGCGTGTAGGGCTCTGACGACTGTTTCGAGGTTCTCGCGAGAGGAGGCGCACACGTCGAGGTCAATGACGTGATCGAAGACCTGGTCTGGCAAGCGGGTGGTGTCGACGCCTTCGAAGCGGCCGAGGAATCCCTCCATGATTCCGACGGTCTCTTCTCGGGCGTTGGTGCCAGCCCGGATGGATTGGTGATTGTCGCCACGATCTAGCACACGCTTTCGAGTAACTTCTCGAATGGCGGGGAGCATGTCTGCCTTGGGCTCGTGAACCCAATGCAGAGCGACGAACTGCGCATCCGGGAGCACGGGGTATATATCGTCCATGAGCTGCTTCCGTTCGCGCCGTTGATGGTTGTTGCGGTCGGCGATTACAACACTATGCTCTCCTAGAGCATGGCTAATCTCGAAAGCGAACTTCTGTGCTTTGTTCCTCTGTTTCGGGATGTTGTCGTTCTGAACATGTCCCCATCCGAAGAGCTTAACCAGAGCCAAGGCGACTGTCGTCTTTCCACAACCCAGCGAAGCAACCGGTGCGAGGATGACATGTTTGTTGACATCCAGCGATTCGTTCAGCCTTTTAGCCTCTAGAGCGATAAGCTCGGATCCATTCATTCCTCGTTCCTTGAGGAACTCATCCCGCAAAGCGATGATACCGTGGTTATTCAGGTAATCATTTGCCATGTCAGGGTTCCTCAGCAGAGTCCGTCGAGCGAACTGCAAGTACTCTTCAGTGACCTTCTCATGCTTCTTGATCTTGGGGTGTTTCCCTCTGATAACGGATTTGGTACATTCACGCCACTGGCGGTACATCAAGTACGGCTCTTCGAACTTATACTTGAAGAACCAATTCCGGTAGGGTTCAGTTCCGTTGTCGCTCAGCTGGCATCGGATGACGAAGCCCTCAGTCTCACGTCCATCCCATGTTCCTGTCTCCGCGCATCCTTCTAGGAAGTTCTGCACCCTGAAGATGTCGTCAAATACCTCGAACTTGGCCTTCTTGAATCCCCAGTCGTCAGCAAACTTATGCACCTTGTCACAAGGCATTGTCTGAAAATCAGGCTGGTTGTAGTTGAGACCGTGGAGGTAAATGCCCGAAGAAGCCTCATCGTAGGCCAGCACATGCTCCTCAAAAGTGTCATCGCAGAGTTCTCCAACGGCTGTGACATTCATCTCGCGCAGAGTCCGGGCAAGCTCCTTGACAGATCGATTCACGGACGAGACATGGCGTTCCACCCAACGTTCTCCTGCCTGCGCGTGGGAGACTTTCGTATCGTCGCGGGCTCCAGTCGAGTGTTTACTGCAGACTAGCAATGTGTCGTCTTCCAAAGCAGAAATGAAAATAATGCATCCATTCTCCTTTACACTCAGCTCGTAGGGACCCCTTGTGTTTTTCTCAATGTTGCGCCATTCTGTGTTCTTTGTCTCGCCTACGTTGAAGAACTTGTCGTATCCGCGAGTCGCGATTTCGGGGGTGTTGTCCTTCCGTTTGGTGGTAAAAAGACCTCGCGCATATGTCGGCAGGCCTGCCTGCTTGTAGTCCCAGTCCTGGAACTTCCACGAGTCCACAATAACATTATTGGCTAGCACAAAGGTGTGCTTTTTGCAGGTGAACCTTAGCTGGCCCTTTCTAGCTTTGCGAGCAGTCTCCAGGCTTTTCACCAGCTGTGAGATGACGTGCGGATCTTGAGTCGCCATTTCTTGTGAGTTGGGTATATCAAAGTGTGAGATCTGCACGGAGAGGAGGGGCAGACAAGAGTGGGGGAAAGAGAAAAGGTGGGATATTTTTACCGACCTCCTACCCAAGAATTTAGGAGTATTTAGAGAAAAACGCAGAATGAAGCACAAAAGAAAGGAGTACAGAAAGGATCAGATGAAGAGTCAGACTGAATGTGTCAGATCAGGTGCGGGGAGCCGAAAGGGAAAGGCGGGATATTTTCTTTTTCAGCTTTGACTTGCCTGAACATCACCAACTACTTTTGACTCACCTAATTTACGAGTTTTAATTAATACCTTCTGACTCATGGCTCAAAATCCTTACCTATTGGCCTGCGACAACCCCAAGGCCCTTCTGGACCTGCTGCGGTCCAATCCTTCGGTCGCATCGAGCCAGGATGAGTCCGGCTACTCATTGCTGCACGCCGCAGCCTCCTACGGCCATACCGATCTCCTACGCGCTCTAGTGAAAGAATTCAATGTCGACGTCAACCTGCTCGACGAAGATGGCGAGACATGTCTATTTGTGGTCGAGGACAGTGACATTGCGCGCTGTTTAATCGAGGAGCTGGGTGTGGACGCCAATAAGAAGAACGCCGAGGACTTGACAGCCGTGGAAAAGTTTGAGACCGAAAATGAGTTCCCGCAGGTCGCTGCCTACCTCCGCGAAGTCGTCGGTGGTGCTCCCGCTCCAACACACGCTCAGGCCGCAGAAGTTTTGAATTCGCCCGGACCCATCCCTGGCAGCAATATGAGGGTGAACGTTGGTACAATGACGGAAGAAGAGGCAACTGCTGGTGGTGAGCCTGATCCAGAATTCAAGAGGCGCATTGAGGAGCTTGCTGCTCGTGAGGATTATTACAGCGAGGAGGTGCAGAATGAGGTGCGCGAGTTGGTCAAGGATGCCATGGCCGGCTCCAATATTGAAGCTATGGAACGGGAAATTCGGAGGAGAACCGAGTAAGCAGAAGCATTGCGACTGTTAAACTCATTCCAACATCTACATGAAGCCACCATCGCTTTTGAACATGCGAATCACTGGAAGAAATCCATCCAAGCAATACCACCCCGAGTCCCAAAGTCTCTGCTGATTACATCGAGCGCGGACGGGTACTCTACCGTGTCTTCGGGATCCTTTGTGTCTCACTTGAAGTTTTGGGTCACGCTGTGAAGGGTCGCTGTTAGACTCGCTGTTGGGGGTTATCCGAGTGGCTCGGAGGCCGAAGAGAAGCTCCGATATGATCTTGTAACTAGGATTGAATCACGAAATATCACGATACCTCCATTGAAGCAATTTAATGCAAGATACCTACTTGCTATCTGGAGATCATACTAGTTATCATGTTGATGCAACTGCGTAGATCATCGGTCTAGTCGCCGCCAAGCTCGAGCCCATCCCGCATCTCGAACGTAACAACTAGCTTCCTACCTACAACAACCCCCAACCTTATATCATGGCTCAACCACCGTCTCCTTTCCCTCCACAATCGCAGTTCTATTCATCCCAAATAATGGACCCCGAGACGCCTCCTCTACCCCCTCCAAAACCCAACAGCCACGAAGCCAGTCGAGGCGGCACCCCGCAAAACGCCTCTGCACAAGCCTGGCAGCCAGACAACCAGACAGGCGCACACCAAGGCGCATACCCCAATAATTCCCAACAACTATATATTCCCGATCCCCCAACAATCGAGGAGGGCTGGCTCCCAGATCTGCTATCCGACAAGTCGTGGGTTCCCTCAACCTTCAAACCCCTAAAACCAATGACAACACCTCTAACGCGCACAAACCCAGAACAACCGACCTCCAGACAATCCTCAAAGACCCAGCCCTGATCTCCGCCCTCTCAAGCCAACACCCCTCCTATACAGCCCGCCAACAACACCTCGAGAGTCTAATCCAGACAAACAAAGAGCTCGCAACCCGCGTGTTAGAAATGCAGAACCACCTCGCCGAAGTCCGCACCTCCACCGAAACGATGCTGATCACACACCAATCACTAGAGGTCTCCTGGCGTAAGAAGCAAACCGAGATGGATGCCGCCCTAGCCCCGTGGTCGCCGAAGGCGCTATACCAGCGCTTCAGCGCGGCGACCACGGAACAGGAAGCCGTCTGCCATGCTGTTGAAGAGAGCTTCCTCGACGAAGATCATCACGGCCGAGCCACAGAGAAGGAGATTGCAGATTGGGTCCGGCGCGTACGGGGCGAGGCGTCCAAGTTGGCGGCTCGCAAAGAGGCCAAGGCACGGTGGGATGAGGGACGAGTTGGGGGTTGGCGATGAGGTCCAAAGCAACCTCAAGATACAAATAGTTACTGTCTGACTGCCATTTACGATGCCATGCTGCCTCCGATTCATGATCTGTTTATTATGCACTATACAATACAATCTACACAGTGCTTCAAGGTCTTGCTTCATCCGAATCACGCTCAAACCAATTCCAGGAATCAATCGCCCACTCACCCCTCAAGCCTAACAGCCTCACTCTCACTATTCTCCGGCTTAATACGTCCCTGTGCCTGTCTCCTAAACATCATATCCCGCACCGCAGCCGCACCCTCAACATCCACATCCAAACCCCGCTCATCGGCCCACCCATCAGTGCCCAGCGAACTAGGAAAGCCAACCCCCCGCACAAAAGCGCGTCTCCGGCTGCGCGCACCCCAAGACCAGCCGGCACCGCGCCGAATCGGAAGATGGTACATTTTAAACGCGACACAAGCGAAGAAAAGGCCGATCGCCGCGCCGAAGAGAATATCAAAGCCATGATGCCTGTAATTGAACCATCGCGACCCAGCAATAAAACATGCCGTGGCAGTCGGGAAGAACGCAATCAGCATTAGGTAAACGGGCGGCGCCGCGCCGCGTTTCCGCACGGATAAACTATCATCGCTGTAGCTCTGGTCTTCAATCGGGTAGCGCGGGAGATAGGGAAATGCGACGGAGAATTTGGAGCAGAGCCAGAGGGTTAGGTAAATTAAGCCGGCGAAGGAGACTGGATTGTGTTAGCTAGGATTCGAATTTATGTTTGCGTACTGTATATTGTCACTGTAATTACGCGTTGGATCACACCGAAGATGATATGCACGTAAACAGTTAGAGTAAATATGGACTCACAAGAAGAATGCCCACTCGGAAAACTCGCAAAGCCATCAATGCGCAACGAACTACTCTTGTCCCGACAAATCTCCCACGAAACAAGCGTCGCAGCACCCCGCACCGACTCTCCAAGCCCGCCAACCGTGAACTCCGCAATGCGCGCTGCGTCTGGATCGCAGCGCGCGAGAAGATCAGGTCGCGGTTTTCCGATTAAGGCCTTCAGACCCTGGGTAGCGGTCCAGGTGCTTGCGAGGGCCAGCGCGAGCCCCATCCAGCCGACGTTCCATTCCCAGAATTTGCGGCGGATATATTGCGCTGCGGGGGATTTAGGAGAGCCGGGGTTCGAGGTGGAGGTGGAGGAGGTGGCCTTCGCTGGGACGAGTAGCCATGAGAGCAGGAGGATTATGATAGCCGGGGCGAAGAGGCAGACTAGGAGGAGGGTTTTGGTTGTTACGGTTTCTTTGGTGAGGGGGTAGCTGATTGTTGGATCGGTCAAGCTGAAGGGGTGGTGGTTTGGAGTTTGTTTGTAGAAGCCATAGCCGATTAGGGCGATGCCGCTGGTCGGGGGTCGTTAGTTGGGATTTTGATGGGTTCAATGGGTTGGACGCACATGATGAATATCCAGTCGATTATGTAGGATAGTACTAGAAGCTTGGAAATAGCTGCGAGGCGTGTTACTGTCTCTTTGACGGGGATTGGCATGGTCGAGTGTGATATGCAATTAGGAAGGAAATGTAAAACATTAAAATGAAGTTCAAGAAAGAACGTTGGAAAAAGTACATAGACGGGGATGACGATGCCAGGGATGATTGTGGCGGAGTAAGAAGGTTAATTTATTTTGGATTTACTCGAACAGTAGCAACAGTTCGAAAAGGTTGAAAGAAGATTAGATGACTCCATACTATTCATAGATAGTATCCATTGACTCCACTTTCCTATTGTTCAGGAAAGTTTATCACTAGATACAGTTTATAGCAGGAGAACGGCGAGAATTGCAGTTGGTTTTCATCAATTTCCACCAAGCGAGGTGGTTAACGCAGTTTGTCTATATACAGACTGCCTAGGAAGTGCTAAGCTCGCATGCTACGGATAGCCTCAGTCAGCCATGAGGACTTACGATCTGACCGAATAGTAGTTTCTTGATAGTGATTCATAGAGATAGAAAGACTTCTAAACTACCCATCTGCATGTAAGTAGAGCCCCTGAGATTAACAATTTCAATAATATCGAGCCAACGCCTGCAATTCCAAAGAAATAGCCAAAGAAAGATCTAGAATCCAGTAATCGTCCGGCGGCCCATGATGGCATCGTTCAGCTGTCTGTGAACCTGTTGAACCCCCTCGAACCGAATGAATCCACACGATTCACTTTCCAAGTGGTTGAACAGGCTAGCCAGGGAGTGGAACTCCTTCGGACAGCCTCGCTTGAGGCAGTGGTAGACCTTCTCATTGTGGACGGGCGAGTTGACATGCGACCCCAGCGCTTTTGGCGAGTTGAACCCCTTTTTGCATAGGTAACACACCCAGCAGCTACCATTCCAGGCATTGTCGGTGACCAGGTAGGTCATGTCCTGTTCATGTTCACCGTGCCACGCGATCTGCTTCTTGCAGACAATACCATTCGGATCAAGCTGTTGAATAATGCGGTGGATGCGGTCGCGGTTCAAGCCTTGAGCTTGAGGGCAGGCACCAGACTCAAGATGATGGGAGACACCGCTGGCAGTGACGAAGCCAACCCGACAGAATGGACACGCAATGTTGGTGCCGCGATGGATCTTGGAATTCAGGTGCTATAAGATAAAGACGTGAGTGGAACGGGTTCAAAGTTTCTCTCGGATCATATCAGCTCGCCTACCTGGCGCAAACAGTTCGCGTTCATAAATTGACGGCTGCATTCTTGGCAGTAGTTCTTGTAATGTCCTTTGGCGCTCATATGATTCTCCACGGCCTGCTGCGTGTAGAATTTCATCGGGCATGTCTCACATGGAACTTTAGGGAGCCAATGACCCTTTGCGTTCATGTGGTTATTGGCGGCGTGTTGAGTGCGGAAGGTGCTGGTGCAAGTTTCACAGTCGAAGGTCGGCGCCCAGTGGTCTACAGCATTCATATGCTGATTGCAAGCGTTCTGGGTGCGGAACGATCGATTGCATGTTTCACATTCGATCCAGTGACGTTCGTCATCCATGTGCTCATCACAGTCCTCCTGATCCCAGAATACTGCATCGCAGGTGATGCATTCGAACATGATGGACTGATGTAAAGGTAAAGAATGAGATTAGAAGAAGAAGGGGGGAGAGAGAAGGATAAATAGACACATCCAAAACCTTATCTCTTATCTGCTGAACAAACGCTCCGTTTGATCGCCATCTAAAAGTACACAAAGACAACTTAGAAATTATTAGAAAGATAGTTGCGATGCATATTTTAGGTAAGTGTATAGATATGAAGCAGTATAAAGGTTGCTTAGAAGATGCGGTATCAACTACATAATGTTGTGAAAGCCGTGAGAGCTAGAAACTACCCCTCAACCTCACACTTCCGGGCTTTCTGACTCCTCCCCAGGATGACTGTACTTAGGTCGCCCACTGGCAGTGCGATGGGGAAATCGACCGCTTCGAGGATCTGCGCAATGAAAATATGCCAAATCGGAAGACAGAGGGCAAAGGTGAACGCACCAGCCGCCTATTGATAAATCAGTACACATTCAATATCGAAGAGAACAATAGCATATTTGCAATATACCTTTTGTAATTTGGCCGCCAGCACTAGGTTCCCCAGCGCCATCTGGAAATATATGCCTGAAAATAGTCCAAATGTGATCACAAGAAGGAAGAGCGCGAGGAAGAGGCAGACGTTTGTGCGGAGTGCGCAAATTGTGTATACGAAGGTGATGAGTGCGAGAGTGACGTAGTAGAAACCTGTGATATATTCAGTCAGGACGTGCGCATGTACATGATGGGGTGTGGTAGGTAAGACTCACCGACAGTTGCGCTGTATTCAGCGGTCTCCATGCCTTTCAGTGTGTTGCCATCAGACGAGTACATTGTGCCAACGGCGAAGAATGGCATGAGCGATGTGCCCTGAACCAGCCAGAATGTACCTATGAGCTCTAGTTAGCAAATGCATGGATGCGTTCATAATCCATGACGAACTACACATACCATATGTGAAGAATAATGCGCAAGAAAATGTATTCCCTAGAATCCATTCGCCAATTGCTCCGAATATTTGTACCATTGCACCGAAGAAGATATAGACTGGTCTGTGGGAGGGAGTTGTTAGTACTGTTTTCCTTGCAGCATCAGTATGGCCTCTCTTACAAAATGGCACCACCGTTTCCGCCTGCTCCTCTCCAGCCCATAGTAAGCATTGCGGTCGGCGTCGCAGACAGCAAGAAACCCATCAATGAAATCGGCGTGGGATTTCCAAATGTGGAACGCAGCTTTCCTGCATTTGGCGTCTTGGGGCTAAGGTATAGCTTTTCAAAAACATCCCGTGGTATAGGAAGCATAACACTGTCGGTGGTTTGATACCGGCGAAGCATTTCTGCCGTAGAGGTCTCTGGCTTGTCGCCGATAGTATCGTCGGACATTTTGGATTCAAGGGAAGGATTTTTCTTTCTTGAAAACCCTGGCAACGGCGGCTCAATGGTAATGGTGCTGATCTAACACTGGAAGACAGCGTGGAAAAGAAAATATATGAACCAGACCACGACTCGCAGCCCCTTTTATGCTCTTTCGGCCATTCAATTATTCGGCTGTATATCTGGGAGCCGAGCTCGCAGGGTCTTACCAATCTGTTACCGTATAATTCTATTTTTGCGACAATGTCATTCTGTATATCTTACACACCTTCTTGTTTGGAACAAAGCGCGGTGGTATTCCCCATAGTCCCCAACCAAACCCCGGATTTGCTCCGTCGACTGGTAATCAGCCTGGTCTCGGCCTATAACGCGCAATTAAACATGCGCGATCCACCTTGCAGGTGAAGCAATTGGGTAGTATGATTCGCTGGCTAAATCACACTAGATGCAGAGCGGGTTAGAGCAACCTCGTATCCTCCCCAGTTTTCGCATTGGCGTGGGGCAGACAGTGGGGGGTGTGCATGTTGCGCGGTAGTCATGTCCGCTCCAGTTCCGCTTCCCCTTTTCGTGTTCCCCCGCAATGGTGTTGAAAGCCGAGGTATTGGATCTGCGGGTCGGCTTCCTAGTACCTAGTTTTGATCTATCAATAATGGCTGAGGTATAAAGGCGCACTCGTTCATTATAGACTCGCCCAGACCTGGGCCATACTTCTTTGGCTGGCTAGTGGCGCCAATAGAAAGTGTAATCAGTAAAGCATGCTTCGGTCAAGTCATATTGGCCGCCTCGGCAGTTGGGCTGGCAAATACAGCCGCGCTTTGGCGAGATGATATTCCGACCTTGTGGATGCGTGGAGTTTGGGGAAAACCTGGGGCCCCAGTGGAGCTTCAGGAGGATAATGCATGACGTCATCAACGAGGGATTATAGTCGATCCAAAAACCAACCTTGCAAGCTTGGGTTCACAGAGATCTGACAATCTCTTACGCCGCGTTGCCACCGCGATTGCTATCATAGCCCGGCCCATAAGGTCAATATAATGTTTTATTCCGGACGTGCAATAAGGGGATCTCGACAGGCTAGGCTACAAGCCTCGATCGTTATCCACGTAAGAGAAATTGTTCAAAATATAATCAATAAACAGAGACAATCCGGACAGCTCTACTCACTTTCATATATACAATATACCAAACCAATGGCACCAGATGCTCCAAGCATTGCAAAGTGTACGGAGTAAATAGTCTAGGTTCTTCCCTAGGTGCCCAAACAGACTAAATAGTGGATGAAAAATAATGGGCGCTTTTGTGTGCAATAAGACATATATATCTTGCGGCACGAGTTACAACATCAGTCACACTATGCACGAGTTATTATGGCACAAACCGATTTACAACGAGTGACCTAGACACGTCAAGCGATACAGTGATAACATACATACATTATACATATCTTCTCCAAGTGTCCTAACAGGCAGAATGATTGAGGAAAAAGCGTTCATATTCAAAAAAAAATTGTGCAGAAAACTACCAAATATTGGCTGGAGAATGAAGAAAAAGAGAGAGGCTCTGCGGGAAGTGGGGCCGCTTCAGACCGAGGATCGGATCTCGGAATAATGCTGTTCCGGGTAGGGTGGTGCATCGTCACCTTTGACCAGAGACAAAATTTCCCAGCCCTAGACATCCTTTCAGCTAAGAAGACAACTGCAGGGCAGGCACTTGAGAACCACTGTTTTAGGCAAGCTACTTGGGAAGTAGAACCAAATTCTTCAGCCCCCACTCGGGAATCCTACTTAATTCTCCTGTTTTATAACTATCCTTTTACTCGAAAGCTACACTGCAAAAGGTAATACTACTAGAAATATAAAAGAAATAGGGACTTTCGAGTACTCCATTTTGAATATCTGCCCTAAGATATATTAGCGACAAGCTCGCCCGTAAATGCACGAGGTATTAAGATTTACCAACGACGCAAAAATCACTTAATACGTTGAAGACCCGAGACTTAGCAGATCTCGCGATCTTCTACGAAAAATATACGCCCGGTTAACGACAAACTCCCCCGATTTGACCTTCCCATGAAAGATATCCAACATGGCTTCAGCCACTTCATAAACTGCATCCTCGTCGGGAAGTTCTCCACCAACACGAATCGATACACAGTGAGAGTACCTGTGATGCATGGGTAATTCGTTCACTGTAACTTGCCTGTTCACGACGCGGTACATCATACGGCGGACCAACTCAAGATCGTTAAGCCAGGCCTCTTCTGGGTCAAAGTACACTGTGGCCCACACAACATGTTGTCCAGATGGTCCGTCGGCTACAGGAACATCGTCTATACGAGTCCTGAACGCGGTTCGTGTTGACATATTGGTATTAATTATGGGAATGAGCTTGGGGATTGGCTGTAGTGGGAGTTTTTTCTTCTTCAGCAGAACAAGGAGTGAGATAGGATGGGGCTGGGTGATTATTCCCTCTCCGTGTTGTGGTAATACCTGGGCATAGGAGACCACGGTGTTTAAATACTTCCAACTGAGACATGATGATATGCCCTACTATATAGTGAGCTGCTTGAGCCCTTGATAGAAACAAAGAATCTTTTAACAAAACAACCGCTTTGTCTAGTCTTCTTATTTTGATTGTCTTATTGTGTACTAATTATAAGACTCGAAGCCATTCTTTGTCTAAACTCCTACCCACTATATCAACAAAAGAACTCAATCCAGGTCAATGAAACCCTCTACCCCCAACCTTTAGAAAGCATCCGACCTTAAATGAAAGAACCGAAAAAGTCTCTCCCGATCAATCTGAACATTCCCCTCCGCACATTCCGCCTGATAAAAAAGCGCCAAATCCAACGCATCCCTAAGAAAAGCATCAAAAAACAAATGGCGAAACTGTGGAAATGCCCAATAATTCCCACGGGCCGGTAACGAGAGACACCCCATGACTCTGTGGTGCATGGGCTCTGGGGTAATCGAGATACTGACACGGGGTGTTTTCTTAGCGATTCTCGCGTGGATGGCCTCGGCCACGAGATCCATGAACTCCGCGTCTGTTTTGTTGCGATTTTCTGGGGTTGCGACGAATACGTTTACCCATAATATGGGTCCCTGGATGTCGCATCTCTCGTCGATGTAGGCACCGTCGCGGGTGAACATACCTTGTATACCTTCTTGTGCCATATTGGGTTCTTTAGAACAGACAAAGCCTTCCTGGTGTACTGGTGGTTGAAATGGGAATTTTATGAGATATACTCGTAGAATTATATTACCTGGGATGTTGTCAGGGCTTTGTTGGGATTGAAAGTCTATGTCTCTTTATCATATCAATTGAAGATGAGCTAGGAAGGATCCCCATTGTGGGTTGTTAAGACAAAGACTTTTGGATAGCTAATTCTGTTTTCTACATAGTTCTGTAATGTATGTTGGTCAGTATCATAGCTTCATTCTCATATATTGGCTTCTTATCTAATGTTATGTACTCCGAATTCTACTATCATCTATATACAGTTTCACAAAACCATAGCCTCACAGCTTAATCCACCTCCCCATCCAAGTTTCAACAACCTCTTTAGCCTCGTCAACCAGACCGAGATCAAGCAACAACTGGGTCGTGCCACGCACAGCCGAATCCAACGCTGAAAAGATCCAAGCATGCGTATAACTAGTATGCTCCCCAATGAAAATAGTCTTAAACTCCGTCTGGTAGTAAGCAGGCAAATAAAGCTCCTGCTGCCCAACAAGCGGACTAGCCCAAGCGCCCGCCTGATGCTGATCGACCTCCCAGCACTGGCGATTGTATACACCCGTAAACTGCTCAGCAGCAATCTCGCCATGGACCTCGACCATCGTGCGCTGGACTAGCGCAACGTGTTCCTCCTCGCTCAGTGCCGCTGTCGAACGAGCGGGCGTGTCCGAGATATATGACGCTAGGATCACACCCGGTCCGGTCGCATTCATGTTATAGGAGGGATAGCACACATTCCCGACCCCGGGGATATCAACTGACCCACATCCGCCGAAGATGGGCTTTTCCATGTGCTCCCAGAACCGCGTCTTGTAGAGCAGTGACAACTTGCACGCGGGGCTGTAGTTCATAGTCGAGATTGCCCGGCTCAGGAGCGATGAGTACCGGGGTAGATCCCACAGTCTGACCTTGCTGAATGGTGCAGTGACCACGGCATAGTCGTATTCTTTTGTTTCCGGCACCATCTGGAACGGATCGTCGCGCCATGCGACGGCGACCTTACCGGTTGTCTCGTTGTAGATCAGTCCTGCGACTGTGCGGTTGAGAGTCGTTTTCTCTGCGACGTGCGGGTGGAATGCGCGAGGGAGGGACTCCAGACCCTTGTCGATGGTGCGCCATTTGGTGGCTGCGAAGTAGACGTCGTCATACATATCGCTCCAGATTGGGGAGGTGTCTGAGCCGTCGACGTAGTCGGTTATGTTGGTGTTGTAACCCATCGCATATTTCAAGTACCCGGCCTCGGACCAGTGGAACATGCCGTCTTCGACGGCTTGTTTGTGGGCTTGATACATGTTGGTTGCGATCTTGCGGATTGTCTCCCGGTTGTTCATTGTGGTGTAGTTATCGTATGCGGATTCTGCTTCTGCGACAGCTGTTGCATTGGACGAGGCTGCCTTGTAGACTAGTGATGAGTTGGCAGCGACTTGGGCGGCACTAGGAATTAAGCCGTTGGGGAGACGGTTGCCGCCAGAGGCTGCGGGCACATTGGGACTATTCTGTATCCAGGGGATGAAGTTGACCTGGAGATCTCGTTTATGTTTGTTCATCTTGTTGAGAACGCCGGCGAGTTGGAAGACCATGCGGTGATCTTGGATTTCGAGCGTCTCATTCGTGTCAGCATAGGTAATGCTGACTGGGAACCGCATCGGTCCCATCTCCTGATATTGATACTGGTCGGGGGTGGTGTTGTTGAGGTATTTTGTACGAATGCGACCACCGACTCGCCCAGATGATTCATAGATGTGCCAGTCGTGGATACCAACAGAATCGAGCAGCAGACTCGTCATCAAGCCGGACATTCCACCACCCAGAATGGCAACAGAGGTACTCTTCGCTTTAGAAACAAATGCTTCGCCGTGCTTCTTTGACTTCATATAAGCTACCCCGTCGAACCACGGTCCCATGGCATCTGCCACGTCGGCGATACTCTCGCGCTTCTTGACAGGTGATGAGACCATGATGGGAGAGGAGCGGCCCACAAGCCTCGATCCGGAGAAAGCATGCAGACAATGTGAATGGGGTGCGTCAGATGGTGTAGTCCAGACGAATCGCTCCGGCTGCGCCTCGCGTTTCACAAACGTGCTTCCGATCTCATGATGACTCTGCGTCGGGTCTTGGATCCCGCATTCCCCGTAGACAAGCTGCAGATGACCTTCGAAGTCTCTGTCCAGGAACTCGACGTGAACGTTATGCAAAGAGTCGGAAGTTACACCCCCGGGGCTGTGGAACCGTATTACCTCGATGTCTCTCCCCGCGACCCCGGCTAGGCTTAGTCGTGATAGACCTAACCCCAAGAGGGTATGTTGTAGACAAACTTTCATCCTTGATCTGAACAGTAGAAACGTGGAAACAAAATATGAGCGCTTGGCAATAGTCTATTTGCCTTCATGCTTGCTGTACACGTTTTATATGTCTTTCTTTTGCTCGACTCAAGTATCTTCGGAATATTGAACCCGTATGTCAAGCTATCATTATCTTTGAGGGGGTATTTCTGCAACCTTCTTATCTAGCGGTGACATTGTAGCTGGAGAAGGTATGCAGATACGATGTCTGCATCCGCAATATATTACTATAGCCTCCGCTGCAGCTTGACTAGCGTCCATATCATCCATCGCAAGCTGTTACGTAAAATGACAGTATTCCAAGGGCCAGTATAAATTCAGTTAGCATCTCAGATCTAGCCAGCTAGAGACCCGGGATTTTTTCGAGAGCACAGGTCCCACTTTTTCGAGTGCAGCTGTCAGTGACTCAGTGGTTGTCAGTTTCTCTTATCAAGGCGGTTGTTTCCGACTGCTATGTGTTATCTTAGAGCGGGGTATTGGAGTTGTCTGGGGGTCGGTATATGTTGTATTCTATGTTAAAGCGCGGGGAAGGATATTTCTTGTAGTCAAGATATGGGTTTGATTTGGATCGGCAATCTCGATATTCTTATCAGTTGAATTCGTAACAGTCCAGGAAGGTACAACCGTGGATACATAAGTACGTAGGATAAGAAGTCGGAGCCAATACGCTTGAGCCTGTGAAGCGGCTCGGCAAGAGGGCTACTCTCCAATTGGTCCATTCATCAGACGATCCGGGAATTTCGATATGTTCCCAGTGTTCCAGTTGATCCACCACACGTGATGATCTGCGGGGGCGTTTGGTTACATAGGTTTATATTAAATTCCTCACAGGGGAGGTTATAGCGAAGAGTCGAGATAAGTAAATAAAGAAATATATTAAGCCAAGCGGAATACTTCCAAGGTTCCCGGTATGTAGCCGGAAGGCGCCGGACCCACTCAGCCATTGCGGGGGAGGATGATGTCATGTTGATGCCTAAATATGCCTGAATATGTACATTGACTCTTAACACACAAAGAATCTCCATTCAAATACCCTGATAAACGCATCAAAATCATCTAGAATGAAAGTCTAGATAGGAGACTTTCCAACCCAATACAGACAACCTCGGCACAGTCATCGTAAAAGCACTCGACCAGAAGACCTCGAATCTCATCCAAGCCAGCCTCAACACCAAAGCAATCAAACTGGAATCTGAAGTCCAGGAAGTAAGATCGGGGTAATCCACGCAAGAGGGCACGATGTGGAGCCTCCAGTGCCATCTCCGGGCCAAGTTCCTCCATATCACCTAGTAAGGAATCAAGAAGATCGAGTTGGTCGCAGACTTCAAAACATTTGTCCCATTTCTCCGGGCTGAAGCCATCATGTTGTAGAGTGTGTATGATGCTCTTTAAAGTGGTTGTGAAGGTTTCATGTGCCTGGTTGAAGCGCTGTTCAAGGTCTTGGGGACCTTCGAATGAATTCATCTTTGGGAGGAGAAGGGAGGTGTTACTCCCAAGGTCCTTGCTATGTGGTATGGGTTAATTTTGTAGCGACAAGTCAAGAATGTAGATATCAATCGATCAGTAGGGAATTGTTCAAATAACGACAGCTCTTAATTATAGGTGGCACTGAGACTATTTAAGCCCATCCAGCCAGCTTTCTCACATAAGAAAGACAATGATTGAAAACATGGAAATCAACAGAACTCAGATGGTAGGATCTCTCTTTCCTGCTTCTATTCTTTGGTCAAAACCTTGAATAGATGTGTAAAGGAAGAAATTCATTGTTTTTGCTAGTAGTTCTTACACCACAGACAAAGGGAGAAAATTGAAAGAGATTTTACATGGAAACGATTGAGGTATTATGCATCCATGGATGCATGGATGGTGTATTGGATTATGAGCAAATCAACGCTAAAAGAGCACAAATTGGATATCAAAAATTCATCAATCATCAATCACAACATATCGTTGTCTCCTCCAATTTCCGTATCTCTTCCTGCACGTCATCTATTCCCACTGTGACAACCATCCAATCACATAAGAACTTGCCCAGTCCCGCGCCAATGAAGATGCAAATAATCACATAAACATTGAAGTACATGGCCAACAACATGGTGATATAAGCCCCTGCAAACGTGACTGCATGAATCACAGCCCTCGTCAATTGTTGCAACGGCGTCGCGCGAAATGTCACGGCGGTTCTGGCAGATTCAAATCTCCTGACAAACGTGCCGTGTACGGCTTGGCGCTCAAATTGGCGGGTCAGGAAGTTGTCATATTCCCGACCAATGCGCCGACAGAACTCGACTAACACAACCAGCAGAATTGTGCCGATACAGGTTGCGGCAAACATGCCATTGTTCTTGATCTGCCATCCTGCGGACAGGAAACAGGCATCGATGGTGTCGAAATTGAACATCATCTGGCTTTGGTCAGCGAATCCACTTGAAAGCTGCCAAGGTCCAAATATCTTGGCACTCACCGAAACCTTGCAGCTGCTCGAGCTGGTGCTGGAATCCATGCCCTGCATCTTGGCCGGTCTTCTGGGTATGCAAGGATGAGAAGTTGAAAATATGGCGCGTCCGATATCAGCTCGATGCCGCTGTTCTTATAACCTGGTGGCTTCTCCCCACCTACGCTGAGGCAAAGTGGAGAAACCCAGCGATGGCGTGGGAGAAATGTGCTCAAATCGCCGCAAATGCGAAAATGGCCGCGTTGAACTTGGAAGTTGGGATTCGCGTAATGGCAATGAATAAAACCTCGTGGGTTTCTCGCACAGAATCTCACAATCTCTTTCGCGCTTCGCCATGACCAGATAATCCCGACCGGACGCAGAATCAGGTGTTCTTTTATCAACTCGAGCTGAATTGTCGCTCCACACTCATCGGAACTGGGCTGAGGCTCATAATCGGTCTTCAACATCGGCCTACTGCATAGGGCAGCTCAAGACATAATGTCGTTTCCAAAATTGGATGCTCGTCACATCCAGAACATGAGCGCAGCGACATCATTAGAGCCTCATTGGGGATACTACGATCGCGCCCTTCCCTGCACCAACGATGCGGGATCGTGCGCGTATCTCGACGATGTATACGCATCACATGACCGGGGAATGCTATATTCAGGCATTATGTGGTGTGTTATTGGCACAATTTTGCTCCTCTGGGTCGTCCTGAACCAGTTCAATACGCCAACGATATCACCAGCACTAGCAGCACCAGAGCTAGCCGGACTATACAAGGTCCGCCGCTCTGTTGCCTCATTAGCCCGGAAATATCTCCTGCCTGATGCGGCTCGGTTGATCTTCGGCCGCACAACACGCCTCCAAGTGCTCACCCTCGCTCTGTTGGCTGGCTACCTCCTCATATTCAGCTTTGTCGGCATTCTCTACAACACATGGGTCACGCCTGTCTCGAAGATGCCCGGTGTGTATAATACCCGCAACAGCATCGGCCCGTGGTCAGACCGCGTCGGCACCCTGGCCTACGCCCTCACCCCGCTCTCCGTGCTGCTGAGCAGCCGAGAGTCCTTCCTCTCCCTCATCACCGGCCTGCCATACCAGAGCTTCAACTTTCTCCATCGCTGGCTGGGGTATATCATCTTCCTGCAAAGCTCCCTGCACACAATCGGCTGGTGCGTCGTCGAGCTGAGATTGTACCAGCCGCAACCCACCGTCGGAATTGAATGGATCACCCAGACATACATGATCTGGGGTGTCGTCGCCATGATCTTGATGTTCTTACTCGTCGTGCTGAGCACACCGTGGGGAATCAGACTCACCGGCTACGAGACCTTCCGCAAATTGCACTACATCCTCGCTATGGTCTACATTGGTGCCTGCTGGGCCCACTGGAAGCAGCTCAAGTGCTTCATGTGGCCCTCGCTGATCTTCTGGTTCCTCGATCGTGGAGCTCGACTCGTTCGCACAGGCCTGCTACACTACCACCCCAACCACTCCGGTAGTCTCGGTCTCGGCTTCAAGCCCGCCGATGCGACCATCACCCGCTTCCCGGACACCGAACACGGAGATGTCATCCGCCTCGACCTGCACAATGACCAGGACCCCTGGTCCATCGGCGAACACTACTATTTAACCTTTGCGAAGTGCAGTATCTGGCAATCCCACCCCTTCACGCCACTTAACCTCCCCACCGTGTCAAAGGGCACAGTCCAACACTCATACATACTCCGAGCGAAAAGCGGAGAAACGAAAAAGGTTGCCGACCTCGCTGCCACCGGCACACCCACAACACCTGTCATCTTGACCGGCGCATACGGCGAGTCTATCACCAGTCACTTGACACCAAGCACCAATATAATTTGCGTGGCCGGCGGGACCGGCATCACCTATGTCCTCCCCGTTCTGCTAGATCTGGCCCGCCAAAAACCCTCACCAGACCGCAAGGTCAAGCTCATCTGGGCAGTCCGCCACACGGCGAATACAGAGTGGATCGCAGCAGAGCTAGATCTCTTGCAGAAAGCGCGGAATATGTTGAACCTCGAGATTCGCATTTTCGCTACCCGAGACTCGGGGAGCAAGACTCCCTCGATCGAGAACTCGGATTCCGAAAACTGCAATCTGTCGGTCCCGAATATTGAGGAGAAGGCCGTGCAGGTCTCGCCTTCCAAGTCTGTTTCTGCGTGCTGTGGATGTGATAAACCTACTGCTGTGGAGCGGCTCGGGGGTGCTTCGGATGATGTCAATAGACATCCGGATCTTCCGCGGCTGGTCGATGATTTCTTGGTTGATACGGTGCGCGGCCCGACGAGCGTC
Organism: Penicillium psychrosexuale; assembly: GCF_028828465.1. Lineage (NCBI taxonomy): Eukaryota > Fungi > Ascomycota > Eurotiomycetes > Eurotiales > Aspergillaceae > Penicillium > Penicillium psychrosexuale. The sequence continues at coordinate 646,843 of NW_026643187.1, forward strand.
TTTGCTAGTGGACCTGGTGGTATGATTAGTGACCTGCGGGATATTGTTGCGTCTTGTAACTCCGGTGAAAAGGTCTGGAGGGGTCAAGAGAGATTTGATGTTAGTCTTATCTGTGATGATCGGCTGGAGTGGTGAATGGGTTGCGAGGAGAGGGGAGTTGTATACATTACCCAGGTGGCTGTATTCGCCAACATGGAATCATCAGAGGTTGTGGATTCAATGTACATTTTATCATGACGAATTTTATGGATCATCTATCAACAGAGATAATATGGGAGTGTAGAACAAGTACAAGGGTACAAGGGTCACAGCTTTTGTTAACATCTCTTCGGGGCTGTCCGAATCTACAAGGAATATGCGTCCACTGCCTAGATGTAACGAATATGAGGTGGAGTGAGTAGGAGGATCGAGGATCTTCTCTTCCTATGCCTCAGTCATATAGCTAAGCTTAATGTCCTATCAAGTGCTTAGATGCAGAGATATATCACACAATAATAGAGATATGTTAAAATAATTATAAAAAGGAAAGTACTATGCCTATGGTTTTGATCATAAATTGGAACCTAGGGGGACACGTCCTTTCGAAAATGCAAGGTGGGTTCACGTCACGTGTTGGTGCCTGAATATACCTGTTCCTGCCTTGATCCTAACAATAGTACTATTATGGTAACTATCAGAAATACCTCTACTTTGTCTGACCGTTGACAACAGCATCCCGCTTAAGCTCACCACCAGGCAAAAGCATACCAGCTCGATCAATGAACGACCGCGCTCGAATATAAGGGTCCAATCTCCAATAGTTCACGCAGAACTCATCAATAACAGCATTCCGTCGCGACTTGAGCTCTTCCACTTTCGACGCCTTGTCCTTCCCGTCAGACTGTGAGCTGGCAGAGATCCACGCTGCTGTTGCAGAGATCATCCGGATTCCAATCATCATGCGGTCGTACATTAGCGAGTCGCGCGTCGCGGTGTCTTTCATGACTGCGTTCTCGTCTTTCACGGGCTCGTCGTATTTATAGGTCCATTTTTCGTCACCGGAGAACTCTTTGGGGATCTTGCTGCGCGGAATAAACTTGTCCAGGTCGGCGATTGACCGCGTGAAATGCACTTTTGATGCGACGACGGGGTCCATCCAGCCGTGGATGAGTTTCCAGATGCCTAAGGTGATATTGTGAGTATTCTTTGCAATGAGAAAGGAGGATTTCTTAATGGAATCATTCGACTTACCGGAGAAAATCCAGGGTGCATTATGGATGAGCAGTTGCCCCAGAGACTCGGGGTAGTTTGCTTCGAAGCATCTGAGAATGAACTTGACTGGTGGGTATTCCTATTGCGAATATTAACACAAGGCAGTCATCTCATCTAGCCTCAGTACGGTATCATACCATGTTGGATAACCCGAATCCTGTCAAATCGAAGACAATTGTCTGTGAATGTGTCAGCTGAGTCAATATCTCACTTTTGGTCGAACATACGCCCGTTTCAACCGGAGGAGCCAAGATAAGTCGCGTCGCCTCAATAACATGAACAATATACCGCTCAAGAGCTTCCTCACTCTGAGCATCTGGCTTGTGAATCTTCACTCTAGCATAGATAACAGGTCGACCGTCCCTGTCAAAGCCATGAAGGAAGCTTTTTCCCATCTTGAGTTGGTTGATAAAGTCGGCACCTTCCTTCTTCTCCTTTGACGTAGCTTTGGCACTACGGGATTGCTCCAGAGCATATTCCTCTCCCCGGGGCAGAATTTCTTCATCAACCTCCATCTCCTTTCTCCATAGGATGTTCGACGCCATCATCGAGAATGCCTTTCCGACATCCCATTTCCTGGCGCGCAAGAACCGGAGCAATAAACTATCTGGGTTTTCTTGCTTGATCATTTTCAATATCGCGAAACACATTTCTTGAGGCGTCATCCTAGAGAGGGTATTCTCCATGGACTTGATCTCTGCATCTTGCACGCCCAGCTGTCGGAGCTGCGAGAAAAGGGAAGAGAAGTGCGCTGGAGTGACCTTTCGGTTGGCCATTTCCGAAATGATGGTGTCTTTGGCATTTTCATTCAAGAGCGAGTCCACCTTGTCCAGTGATTTCTGCTCTTTATTATCGGAGTTATTTCCAGTTCTGATTTCTCCATTTGTTTCGCTATTCGATCCCGCCGGTGCGATTCCATTTGAGGTCTCCCCATTGGTATCTTCGTCCTTCAATGCGCTAATAATAGCCTCCACCGTTGGCTCATTGATCTTGTCCAGAGCAGCAAACAGCTTGCTGGAGGAGTCCTTCGGAATCGGTATGTCATATACAGCCGACAGGACGGTTGCAACAGAGGTCAGAATGATGATCCAAAATTCAATTACCTTTGCTTCCTGATCAGGAGTGAGGTGGCCGAGGTGCCCGGACATAAGATCAGGAGTAGGAGACATGGCGTGAATCGTGGGTAGAGGTAAAGTGTAATGCCGACTGGGGGAAATCAATTCGGATTTTGCTCGCAAGCCCGCCGACGGGGTCTTGTTCAATCATTCATTGTTAACGGGGCCACATGAATAGCAGGGATGCCTCGGCGACCTTCGGATTCACGGGCGAATTCAAATTTGATACCTCGGTGGTTGAACCCAGTCGATCGTTTATTGAGAAATAGGTGCTAGGACCTTCACCTTCTTGTGGGGGATCTTGAAACAGCTCCGATGGAACGGACGCGGATGGACCCTGTGAGGGAGAGCCTGGGATGACGATCCTCCATATTGCGGGGAAGATCGTCGCTCTAGGGAGTTCGATCCCTCTCGATTTTGACCTCGAATACGTAGGTGTGCGGATATTTGGGGACGATGATTATATTTTCACCACATTTACATATGAATTCAATCTAAACCAGGTACGTATTCGGTAAGCGAGCTGTAAGCCAAGATATATGTTCCTGGAGTTCAGCTAAAGAGACCTAGGAAAGATTCGTGCTCTAGGACAAGAACTTATTTAAGAGATAATCATGAGCAGCGTCGAAACCAGCCTTGTCCAAGTACTTAGCGGCATGAGTACAAAACCTTCAATGACGACATCGAGATCTTCCTGCGTCGCCGAAGGAGTCCCCCCCTTCCCCGCTGTCCTCACGGCATGTCAACATGTCTCCTTTTCCCCCTCGGCCTGCGTGTCCCGCAGTCCGTTCCCGATTCCTCCGTTTCAATCCAGTAATCACGCCCGGCATTAAATCTTCGTAGTAAGCCCCCACCCAATGGGCGGCCTACTCAAAGTCGCTCGCCTGGGCACCTTACCCTCTTGATAGCGAATAACCTTACCCAGTAAGTGAAGTGCCCGATCTCTGTCATCTCGCTGCGATTGATACTTAAACTGCAGAGAAGTGATTGGACTAGCAGCTTCTCTAGTGCTAACCAGTGTCCTCCTCATACCGGCTCTAACGGTGGTTCCCAGCTGAGTGCTCGGTATCAGTACCCTGTGCAGTCAGCCCCGATCCCTTCCAGCGGAGGTCCGACATCCCATAGAGATGGCGGATCCATCCAAATGGTAAAAGGCGTTTTATTGAGTGATGATCATCATCTTCTTCTTTGAAGCCTGATCTTCAGGTGCGTACTCGATAATGACTAGGTTGATTACCACGTGACCTGTCGCTCCGTAAATGTTTTGCTCCTCGATGGTTTTACTCCCCTCTACATATCTCCAGGGTTTTGTAAAGCCCTCTTTTTCCGATAGTTCCATTTGCCTTTGTTACATATTTCTAATCATCTTGCAAAATGCCAAAGAAACAGCCACGCGCAAACATATTTTGCCATTCTGAGTTCGATTTACTTTCCCTTTTATCGCTTGCAAAAAGTATACGTGGGAAACCTTGCTTTTGCGATGAAGCTCAACATCCGAAAAGTGGCAGTTTGAATTGGGCCAAATATCTATCTATTTTGATGATGGTATTGAATGGATATTCCGTTCTCCTCGCAAAGACTATTGTGTGCTTCAGGAGGAGAGTACAAGCACAGTCCTTGCAAGCGAGGCGGCAACGCTAAGTTATTTACGCGACAAAAGTGATATTCCCGTCCCAGAAGTGTTTTCGTTCTGGTAAGATCTGCCTACTTGAGATTTGCTGAGTGAATTGTGTATTCGGCTCACAATTGAACAGTCCTACTCATCAGAATGATATTGGCGTTCCCTATATCTTGATAAGCAAAGCACATGGGAAACCACTTGCTTCTTTCGGCTGGGATGACAATAGTGATTTGGATAATGACTCTCGGCCATGTTTGACGCTACAGCAGAAACGAAAGGTCATAAGACAATTGGGCAAAATCCACGCATCCCTTTCGAACATACGATTTGATCGGATCGGATCACTGTTGCGGGTGGAAGACGATTATACTCTAGGAACGTGTCTTTCTCCAGCCCTTATGTGGCATGGCCGCGATGAGTTTGATGATGACGATATCCCACTCGGGCCGTTTGACGACGCAGCATCATTCTACAGAGCGCAGACCTTCGCTTTGCTTGCTCATGTGAGAGAACTTCCTATGGAGCACCATATGTTCCATGCACCGGTGCCTACACGACAGGAATACGATACGTTCAGTGAATATTATATTGCTACGAATAGGTGGAATGACTACGTTACCGTGGGGTCAAAAATCGAGAGCGCAAAAAATAGGCTTGACTACACCTCTGCTGCGCTTGCTATTTTGGAACTTGTTCCCTTGCTAGCCGAAAGCGACAATCAAATTCGCGGCTCTGGCTTCCCATTGTTTCATCCCGACCTGAGTACCAGCAATTTGTTCGTTGATGACGATCTGAATGTGACCTGTATCATTGATTGGGCTTGCACTTCATCTGTTCCGAAGTCAATGTTACTCGTCTGTCCCGGACTACCTCATTCCCGGAATCCAACACCCCTCGAGTTTATAGACTCTTTCATACAAGGTTTTGTTGAAGGGAAAGGGTTGGATTCCCAAGCAGCTCTTCCTTTCGAGAAAAGCAATGATCTTTGGGAATTTGCTCGCTTGGTTAATATGGATTCTATCCAAGATTTCAATCACCTCTCGGAGCTTTTCTAATCCCTTGCCCCTGAACAGGAGCTTTTTGCAAAGCTGAATGACATGAAGGAACGGGATGAGTTTATCACCTCGTTGAAAATGATATCCCAATACACCGCCACATCTGAGGAAATGCGGAATGAGAAACAGTATTTTGAATGTAACGGGCCCGAAAGATTGGCGCTGGCACGCCATATTTCAACAATGGCAAGTCTCAATCCCAAGTTTGTGGCGGATCAGCGCCTCTGGAAGTGGGTCGTGATATACTTGAAGCAGCGAGACACATATATGTTCCCTAACCTTGAGAAGGCAGTTAATTGAAAGGTGTGGAACTACACAACTACTGTCTCTTACTAGGTGTGACGCTTAAAATTGTGTTGTCGCGAAAAGGGTACCATAGCTCGCGACGTCTTGTTTCATAATGTCTTGATTTCTTTCTCCGCATTCCTAACTTCACGAATATAATGTACAATAGAAAACCAAGCGGCCAAAGCCTATGATATAAGAACACCAGCAAGCGCCCCTAAAAGAACAACTGGCACTATAAAAGAGCAGCAGAGTCCGAGGAGAGGTGTTTCAGAACTAAGTTCCTCCTCGATTTCCGCTCGTGGGTATGATATTTCCTTCTCCGTGGTGAGCAATCTAGAGTCTCTGGGGTGATAGGCCGGAGAGTTGAAAAGATGAGCAATGGGTACCCAATTGTGGACAATTGTCAAAAAGCACAAGTGCAGCAATGGTGGCCATGCAAATGTAGTGAGCAGTTTAGGAATTTCTGTTCCATCTCCGGTCACAGCCACCCAGATCGCAAAGAGCATAGCTCCAACAGTCGCAATAAAAAGACAAATGTTCAACAAAGCACCGCTTTGAAGAGTATCTCTGTATGCCTTTTGGAACGACGAAATGGATGTAGCATTTTCGCTCGAATTGGCGGTGCTTCCGGTAACAAAAGATCCCTTTGGTTTGCTTCCGAGTAGGTGGAATCGTGCAATGGCGTACAGATGGGCTATTAACACAACATGTTAGGATCAAGTTTCAGGTTCCATTAAATATGTGGAAATTTTCAGCTCAAACTTACCAGTAGAAAGCCAACTGTTCTCTGCATGTGCAAAAGGCGCAAAGGGAACACCCGCGTGTGCACTCCGAGCCCAGTCATACGCCCATGTAGACGCAACATGCACGATGGCTAGAACAAGCTGAATCTTCACCTCCAACGCCGACCCAGCAGGAATAAACCCACCATCAGAGACAAGAAGGAACGGCAGAGTAACAAATCCAATCGAGTAGGTCACAAGACCTGCCATGATAGACAGTCCCCCAAGAGCAATATCCCAACGCAGATGCTCTGGAATCGCCTTATTGACAGAAGGGAGCAACACAGAAATCTGCTGGGAGTGTCCGATGTGCCACCGATTCCGCTGTTTGAGATGTCCCGCGAGAGAAGTAGGAACGAGGCCGAATTGCAAAACCTCTTGTACCTGCATCGTGCGCTTTCCCAGCCCTCGTAAAATCAACGACAGCTGCCAATCTTCCGAGAAAGAATAGGTCGGATATCCACCTGCGTCGAGAATCGCGTCGCGACGGAAGACTGCACCTGAACCTGCGTCTAGCGCATGACCGAGAAGATCGAGTTCCGTATTCTCACACGTGTAGAAGTAAGCCCGCGACTGGGAGAGGGGATCGCCACAGGGCAGATTATAGAAATACTGTCGTGTGGTCAGTAATGCTGCCTTTGGATCTTCAAGTAAATGGGGCAGTGTCGCGCGCAGAAACTCCGGCATCAGGATGGAGTCTGCATCGACGACTGTGCAGAACTCTGGCGGGTCTTCGGTTTGCAGGGAGAATAGGGCGTAGTTGAGATTTCCTGCTTTGGCGAAGGATTGCCCGGATTGCTTGCCGCGGGTGTGATAGGACAGGTGAGTCCATTTTGTGGCGAGTTTTGCAATTGCGTCGTGCAAGTCAGTTGACGCTCCATCATCCAGAAGGCGGACTCGAAACCGGGAAGCTGGGTAGTCTAAACCACATGCTGCTCGGACTGTGTCCAGGATGATTTCGACTGGCTCTCCGCAGCATGTTACTAGCACATCGACTCTGGGCAGGTTTTCGTTGCTGCGTAATCTCTTGCGGAGTGTCTGATGTGGTGGCTTTGTCGTTGCGGCTAGCGATAAGCGTTGGTGGTTCAGGGAAATGTCTAACTAGATCAGCGGCTGTTCATCGTTCTTTCTTAGAAGGTAACGTACGAGCAAATAGACCCTCAACTCCGAGCATTAACCATCTTTGCCATGTTTGCTCTGGGCTCATCACGGTGAAAAATAGCCGCACTGTAAAGTAGATGTAGGTGGTCCATATTGCTGCTTGCGCTATATGGCGGAGATATTTCCGATACTTCTGCGCATACAGAGCGCGATCATCAGGGGAAAGCTCCTCGATGTCATAGACGTTGTTAGGAAACATTGAAGCGAACTTGAAGCCGTTGGTTTGTGCCGTTGTGATTCTGTTGCATATTATATTGATTTTCTTTTTGCGCTTTTTGACTGGGGATATCAAGAATACCACGAAACAATTTGTCTTAGAATTTTCACAAATTTACCCTAGGCTTTTGAAGGAAGGCCTTCTCCGCCGAAATTAAGGGGTTTGAATGCATTCAGGGCTCCCCCCATTTGCTTCTGGAACATACTGTGTCTATTTATACTACTCCGTATCCACCTGGAGACTATCGCTGCCGAGAACCAATCAACGCACCCCATGGTATGGATTTTGATGGCGCTAGCCTTAATTGGAAGTGGGCCATTTCCTCGGCATCCGATTGGATCCCTATTCTATAAAATCCTGAGATGGCCTGGGGGACTGAATATATTGTCATGCACAATTCGAGCCATTGCATGTGCCTCTTGTGATTTATTGAGGATATCTTTGCCTGGGGATATCATAAATTAGCACATGCTTAGGCGGGCAACCTTTGGTGAACACATACTTGTAGATTGTGCATCAATTCAACATCAACATCGGTAAATACAAGTGTTTACTCTACTACCTTACAAGAAAAAAGGAAAAAGCAGGAATTTATTACCATCGAGAGAGATGTATATTAAAACTATAAAAAAAAAGAAACACCGTAACAACGAAATAACGAAAGGGGTGATAACTCCCATGCCAGTACCCTATGCCTAGGCCACGTCAGCCCATATAGGTTGGAATGCATATGTTTATAATCGCGGACTGAGCAGATCGAACACCGGCAGCCGGGGTTACCTGCATGTTTAATCCGTGTGAACCCACTCAGCCACTGGGGGACTCTCGTTAGGGGGAAGGTGTTGCTGTGAAATATATAGGAACATATGCTTCCGAAAAGGGAAGGTGGGTCCTCACGTGTTGATGCCTGAATATAACGTTTCTGCCTGCAGATCATACACACACTTAGTATTAGAATGTATATAATATGTTCTGCTACTCTACAGGAAGACAAAAGCAGGAGTTAATGGGTGAAAAACAAAAAAAAAGGACGAAAGGGGTGATACTCCCATGCCAGTACCGCTATGCCCAACCCAACGGCTTAGGAACGCATATGTGGAATGTTTATAATCGTAGGCTAAACACCGACAGCCGGAGCTAACTGCATGTTTAATACGTGTGAGCCCACTCAGCCACTGGGGGGGAATTTCGAAGAACAGGTGTTGGTCCTAAATTTATAGGAACCTGGGAGGGCATATCCTTCCTAAAATGGAAGGTGGGTCCATACACCTCATATCTTTCATCCTTCATGTTCCTGCATTTGTGACCTAGTTCTCGCGGATCGAAAGAAGGGGGTAGGCGTTATTAGAGAAGAAGATCTGTATAAGAAGGCCGCGGGGCTGCTTCATGGATCTATAGAGAGAATCCATGGATTTCCCGAGACCTTGAAACCTTCTGTCGTCGTAGTCCAATAGAGTTCTGTATTTTACAATAAGAAGAGCGTTCTTTTGGTCTGTTCACCCACATACATAATATATAGAATGGGTGGCAGACCACCAAGATACGGACGGTGAACCGGCATGATTTCTGGGAGGCCTCTCCTGTTAGACCTTATCGTAATTAAATTCATGAATATCTTAACAATAATTTGGCATAATCGGGGTATCATACTTCGTTTCCAATTCAAATCAAAAGTAGTATCAAAATCCATAGATTAGACATGTGATCGGCTCGATCGGAACCCCGCCCGATACAGACGGAACGGAATCAATGTGACTCGATTCATAGATAAAGAAGCCCTGGGATTCGCATAGAGAGATGAAAAGGAATAATTTACCATTTGAATAGCACATAATATCACATTTGTCCATCATTTGCCATTCCTGACCAAGAATCGTTGGTCATTTTCGAAATGACCTCAAACAACCCCTCATACCTTATTATTGGCGCAGGTGTCTTTGGGGTATCAACTGCCTATCACCTCATCCAGAAGTATCCCAATGCGTCGGTGACTCTGGTTGATCGAGACGCATATGATGCCGAGTCGCGTGTGGCTGCATCATGGGATTGGAACAAGGTTATTCGCGCTGATTACGACGACAAGGTCTACTGTAGACTTGCTCTTGAGGCTCAAGAAATTTTCAAAAACGACCCCCTTTGGCAGCCATACTTCCACCAAACTGGCGTTTACTGGGCGTGCCGCAGCGACTACGCGCAGACTGTCATCACAAACCATAAGGAACTCGGTCGCGATGACGATATCATTGCTCTCCCTGTTTCTGAAGCTAGAAAGCTTTATGGCGGAATCTTTGACAATGCTGATTACACCGGTGTTAAAGAGGTTCTGGTGAACAGGGCTAGTGGCTGGGCTGCTGCCGGCGATGCTCTTCGAGCAGTGACAAAGAGGTGCTTAGAATTGGGCGTCTCGTACGTCACCGCATCCGTTACTAGCCTTGAGTTCGATGGGCATGGCTCCTGCACTGGTGTGAAGACACAATCTGGAGAGACATTGCCGGCCACGCATGTTATCGTCGCTGCTGGGGCTTTCACGCCGACATTGCTAGAGTGGAGTGCTGTGAAGAGCGGCAACGCTGGACTACGAGCTGGAGAGCGGATTCTTGCGGCTGGTATTACAACCGGGATGGCACAACTCAACGAAGAGCAATACGAAAAGTACAAAGACATGCCTGTTGGCTTCCAGGGCTACACACCGAATGAAGGTACGCTTTCCGGTATATTCGTATGAATGCCACTAATCATTCCCAGGGAAACCCTTCATTGGCAGCATTCCCCCTACCAAAGACCGAGAGCTCAAGTGGTGGGGATCTAAGATTTTCACAAACACCCGAGAGGTAGTCCCTGGGCATTACCTCTCTTCTCCTCCACCCACGAATGACTACAACCAGTGGAAGGTTCCAGGACCTCTCAAGCAGGATATCGTAGAGGCCAGGAATCTGTGGTATGGGCCCGAAAGTGCAACATGGCAGATGACGAAGCACCGAATTTGCTGGTTAGTGTGCCCCTGACAACACATTGATTGATTTTCTAACACTCGAAAGGGACGCTTTCACCACTTCCTCGGACTTTATCATTTCGCCTCACTCTGCCTCCAAAGGACTATACGTCGCCACTTGTGGTTCGTTCCATGGATACAAGTTTTTCCCCGTACTTGGCAAGTATATCACACAGATGCTTGAGGGAGAATTGGCGCCCGAATTGATAGAAAAGTGGGCATGGGATCGGCAGAGACCTGACTCGTCCGACAACGTGGAGTACCCAAACTCTGAGATGAAACATTTACTGGGACCTGCAGCGAAGCTGTAGAGGAAATTGGATAGGCATTGGCCAGCGCATTTGCTGGGGATCACCAAAACTCCATTTTGATACGCTTGATAAGACATAATGTGATTTGAATTGGCGTACTTTTATCACAACGACTATTTGACATTAGTTTTGCCGCTGATCTAGAAGATTCCTCTTGCATAATATCCGTTAATGGCAATTAAGAGATTAGTACATGGAGCCGATTGTATATTGAGTATTACAAACTCGGCTGCCGGGGTAAAGTTTATACCCTCGCTACCCCTTGCTGCGGAACAGCCCGCCACCGTTTCGGTCCAACAGATCCGAGAGGGCCTGAAAATCTGCCCCGAGCGCTGAAGGAGTCACTTGCACAGGAATTACAAGTCAAAATACTTACCCATGGCAACCTGAATCAATCCAAAATCGTGATTCAGGGCGGGAAAATCACAGGGATCATTGACTGGAGTGCTGCGTGTTCTAGTACTTTGCCCTACGATGGCCAGCCCTCGATCCAGAGTAGCACGAATTCTCTACATATATCCTACCGCCAGATGAATATGAATATTCGAAAATTATCGACTGCTACGTGTATGTGAACACTCCATATTTCCACCTAGCGTGAGAAGAAATAAGCTTAAACTTCAGAGTTTGATCCACGGAGTTCCATTGGGCCCTGTCGGAGACATTACCTAATCATTGTATGGGCCGACGGATCCCGAGGTCGGGTTATCGGCACCCAATTCAACCGGGTGGATGCCATTCGGCGACTTTTGATATCATTTTACAGGGCCATGTCGCTGAATATCCTGATAAATGGATCTATGTGTCAAAGTGGGATTGTTTCTAGGGTGGAGCGTTAAATTTCTTGGATATTTCGCAACTTGTTTGCCTCCAGAATCAGATGATAAGGCACATCAAAAGTTTCCGATGATAAATCAATCCTCAACTTCCCCACTGTAGATCAGTACATAAATCAAGCCATCCCCCCTACAAAATGGAATTGTTCGCACATATAATAAATATATTCAATAATTCATACCTAGCATCATCAAAATGACCTGGCCTGATGTCTCCGTTAAGCCCGCCGAGGGCATCTCATACTTCACCCCTGCCCAGAGTCCCCCGGCAGGCACAGCTCGCAACCCTCAAACGAGCGGAAAGCCCATTCCCAAGCTGTTCAAGCCTGTCACCATCAGAGGAGTGACTTTCCACAATCGCCTTGGTGTATGCAATTCCCCCCAATTCCTTCCATAATCGCACAGCTAACAATAACCCTGCAGTTGGCGCCCATGTGCCAATACAGTGCCGAGGATGGCCACATGACCCCCTGGCACATGGCCCACTACGGCGGCATTGCCCAGCGCGGACCAGGAAACCTGGTCATTGAAGCCACCAGTGTTGTCCCCGAAGGCCGCATCACCCCCGGCTGCCTAGGCCTCTGGAAGGACTCGCAGATCGCGCCGTTCAAGCAGGTCGTTGAGTTTGCACACAGCCAAGGCCAGAAAATCGGTGTCCAGCTCGCACACGCCGGCCGTAAGGCCTCGACCGTGGCCCCTTGGCTTGGCGGCGTTATCGCGAACAACTCTGTGGGCGGTTGGACCGATAACCTCAAGGCTCCCAGCGCCATCCCCTTCGGTGAGGGCGATCCCATCCCCATTGCCATGACTCAGGACGATATCGCCGAGGTCAAGACTGCCTGGGTTGCTGCTGTCAAGCGTGCTCTTGCTGCTGGTTGTGATTTCATCGAGATCCACAACGCTCATGGTTACCTTCTCTCCTCGTTCCTCAGCGCCTCCTCCAACCACCGCACTGATAACTACGGTGGCAGCTTCGAGAACCGCATTCGTCTCTCCTTGGAAATCGCTCAGTTGACCCGTGACACTGTCGGTGAGGAGGTGCCCGTCTTCCTGCGTATCTCGGCTACCGACTGGCTTGAGAACAGCATGCCGGATGAGAAGGGCTGGAAGCTTGAGGACACGGTTGAGTTTGCTCGTGCACTTGCTGCGCAGGGCGCTGTCGATCTGATCGATATCAGTACTGGTGGTGTTCACTCTGCTCAGAAGGTTGCCTCTGGTCCTGCTTTCCAGGTCCCTTACGCTATAGCTGTCAAGAAGGCTGTTGGGGATAAGATGCTTGTTTCTGCTGTTGGTATGATCAACAACGGAAAATTGGCAGAGAAGATTTTGAACGAGGATGATATCGACGTCATTTTTGTTGGTCGTGCCTTCCAGCGGGATACCGGTCTCACTTGGCAGTTTGCTAAGGACTTGGATGTTGAGATTGCCATGGCTGGACAGATTCGCTGGGGTTTCACTAGCTTCCGCAATGCGTCCGAGTATATTCAGCCTAACTCTATGAAGGCTTGTATTTTTGATTAGATTTAGATACACCAGCTGTTGACCGGCTTGTGGCCGGCTTGCATTGCATTCACTATAGATATGCCATGTTTTTTTTGAACAATGAGAACAATGAGAATTGATGTTTCTTCATGAGACCTGTGATTGATTAGAAGTATGAGAAATTGATTTCAGAAACGTCACGCATATTGGCTTCGTCTCCCTCAATTTTCTTGGTGGTCCTTTTCGTTGCCGCCTGTTCGTCGTCTTATGTATTCAACTACAACAAAGGTAATCCAAGAGATCCTGGGCAGGAATAGCGGGCTTCTAGGAGTGAGGCCACTTTTGGGTGGCTTGGACATGCAACGAATAAGAAATAATCTAAGAAACATGGGGTTTAGTAACATGAAGTTTGTGACAGATTGTTCCAACTAAAACTAAACACGGAAAACTACCAAGAAGGAAGCGAGGATATGTGAAACGTTTTGATTGAATTCCAACTAGTCTGAGAACAATTGCGATTGGTTATCTTTCATTGGAAACATGGCAAAGAGCGTTCTGTCTCGATGAGACCTGATGACATTCGGAGCTCCAGCTCTATGACCCCTTCAGCGTACATCGAAAACCGATTATATGGTTCTCAACGGACGCTGAAGAGGCCATAAAACTGCAGATCCGAACAATCGCCTAGGTATTCACCAAGGGAAGATGAGAAGTCATCTCATATTCAGAGCAGCCATGGCCTCAACAAAAAAATCCCCCTGGGAGAACCCAGGGGATAAAAAAAAAACGCGACGTCACTGCTTCACTGAACACCCGCCCGAAGGTCGCGACCCCTCGAGGGAGGTCCAGTTCAGCAGGTCGGCCACGTACCCGCCAGGCTTTCAACAAACGGTTGCGACCCGTGATGCATCAGCCGTGCTAGAAGGATTTCTCACCCGCTTCCTGAAGCGCTGGACTCGGAGCCAAGTCCAGACAGGTTCAGAGTTCCACATAAAATGACCCGCAGGCGTACCTTGACTCGCGCCGCGCTCGCTTGGGCATCGGAAACAAATGATGTTTCGCAAGCGGTTCCATAAAGGGGCCGTTGCGGCTGCTCCTCTGGTGTCTCGCGTTGCTACTCCAACGAAGCGAAAGAAATGTTGATTTTTGCTTCAACTTAGGTTTGTTCGGCACAAAGAACACCCTCAACAGATGTCGGCAGGATTGAACCAGTATAGGCACTGATCCTCCCCATGCCTTCCATCATACAGTCCCGCCGGAAATCCCGCTGTCCTCCCAAAGGGGACTGCAGGCTTGGCCAGTTGGAGACTGCAGAGGTTGTAGCGATGGCCTCCCATAAATCCCGTCGCATCGGCTCTGATCAACGATTTCATTGGATTGGAACGCAGGTTTTACCCCTGATCCGCACCATACTCTCAAAACGATACTCGGATCGTAAGAGTTGACGCTTCATGTACTAGACGAAGCTGAGCACAGTAAAGCCCGGTGGATCGATCTTGAGAACCAGCTTCGAATTCCTCCCCAATCATGCCGCATGCAGAGCGAGCGCCATGGCTTCCCGAAGGCGTGCTGCCGGGACGTCGCAAGAAGGGCCAATTAGGGAGTTGTTCGAGGCATGTGACTCGAAGAAAGGAAAAAAAATCCCCCCTCATGTGGCCACCAGATCCACAAGAGGTGTCTATGGTCCCAGCCAATAATACAGCGCCCCGAATATCTCACGCTAAGTGCGAGAGTTTCGCGGCGTGAATCTTGAATGGAACCTTTCGGCAATGGGACACCAATAGCACTGATCAGAAGACCAGCGAACCCATCATAAGACGTCCATCGGCAGGTATTCCAACTAGCCTCGGTCGGGCAGGACAACCGAGATCAGGGAAGTGCCTTTCGACAAATGTCCTATCCCAATCAGCACAGGGCTGTTCACAACGGAATGGGTGAGAGAACTCCTTCTCCATGCAGGTGCAAAGAGCCGATGAGGAAACTCAATGACCCGCTGCTTGGGGTACAAGGCCAAGCAGGCACGGTCAGGAGAACTCTGGAGAAAGGAAAGAGGAAGGAGGGGATTGGGAGGATTTTATATTCACCCGTGGATGCGTCCCGAGATTTCGCACCTTTGTCGATTACCTAATCATTACCCCACTCCAGCGCGTCCCGACGCGTTCGCGACGCGTCGAAACTAACTTTCAGGGCTTTTCTCACTTCCGCCCTGCCACATTCATCGTCATATCGATCCTTTCTGTTCCGATTGTTTTAAGTCATTGATATGACCACCCGTGGACAAGCTCCACAAAGACCTACATGTTAAAGGTCTGAAATCAAGTACGGGGTAGTCTACGGAGGATATTTCAGGTAGGCGTATAATCTTTGGTTTGTTTTTTTGCCCTAGGTTGTTGGTTCTCAATGTCCGGTCGGAATGATTCTTATTTTTCGGATAGGGGAAAAGAGCGAACAGTGTTTGGCCGGGATTTTGTAAGCCTGACTTTCGCGAACGTCCGGCGTCAGATATTAGCATTATTTCACCTCCAGACAAGAAACATTTACTTTCTCAGAATTTAAACAGCTCACGGCAATACCTCCTTCCCCATCCAATCCCAACACCTCCCTCTCCCTCCTTTAGCCTCGGGTGATAACCCCACAAGCACCTCCAACAGCTTGTCGGCTGCGTCAGCCGGCTCCAGCATTTCCCTCGTTCCCCAATAATCCTTGGTGAACTCCGTGTGCACAGTCCCAGGGTGCAACGCCACAGCAATTGCCCTTTCCGCACTCTTCGTGCGCAAATACAAACCAAAAGTCTTGGCCAATTGGAATACAGCTGCCTTACTTGCACGGTAGGAATACCATCCGCCCGATGCATTGTCGGATATTGAGCCGACTCGAGCAGCCATCATTGCATAGATGGCATGCGAGGGCAGCCCGAGCGGCCCTTGGGAGTTGATTGCAGAGCTAGCCTCTATTGTCGGGAATTTCGGGGCGGATCGCAATGGAACGAATTGGGAGAGGTGCTTCAGGAGTAGCAACGGGCCGAGGGAGTTAACTTTGAAGCTCTCCAGCGCATTGGCAGCATCGATTTGGCTGGGCGACTTTTCGGCATGTAAAATGCCGGGGATTGTCAATCCGAGCCTGAGTGGTGTGTTCGGGTATTTCTGGCGGATTGTGTCTGCCATTGCTGATATCGTAGACTCATCTAGGAAGTCGGTTAGCGTTGTGATGCCGAGAAGAATTTATTTTCCAAGAATTGAGTTGCTTTTTCTTACCTGTTACATCAACTCGGAGAATACGGAGCCTCTGATCCGCGTCTTTTGGCATACCCTTGCTTGCCAGCAGTCGTTCTTTGAGTTCATCGCAGTTCTTGCGGGCTGTTGCGATCACCGGGAGCTCTGTCCGTGTCAGGAGCTGCTGTGCGAAGGCGAACCCCAATCCTCGCGAGGCAGGGGTTACTAGGGCGAATCCATGAGCTGCCGATAGCATGACTTATTTGCTGAACTAGTTTTGCTGATGGTATATGTTTTTCAAGCGGTGAGGGATAGTGGAATCAATAATAGCAAGGAGTTGCTAGTTAATGTTCCGCGTATATGTGACGTCACAAAGCACAGGTCATCGATTTAAGCTTCGATCTGATCTACATCGTGAGGCTACAATGGGTCTAATTTAAAACAATAGTCGACATGTGTATACTCAGTATTTATGACTTGTTTTAGATTCACTGTTTATCTCCCAACACCCTCAAACATAACCAATCTATCTCAGTTCTTTCCCTCCAGACCAACAAAGCACTCTCTGCCAAACTCGTTGCTGCTATCATTGAAACGGAATTTCCTGTTGAGTTTCTCAATCTTCTTCATGTCTTCTGGGCTCAGCTTGAAATCCCCTCCCAAATTGGCCCTGATCCTCACAGGTGTTTTAGACTTCGACAGCACCGCGTGCCCCTGCGTGACTGCCCAAGCTGTCAAACAACTGCAGTTAGTATCATACAGACTAAATCCATGCAGATTCCACTTACCAAGAGCAACCTGAGAGGGGGTTTTGTTGTACGGCTTGCCTATCTCCGCCAACACAGGCTCATCGAGCAGATGGGCGGGGCGCTTCCCAGCATAGAGAGAGTTCTGGTTTCCAAACGGCGAGTAGTGCATGACAAGTATACCCTGACTTCGATTCCATTCGGTGAAATCATGCTGCTGCAGCCACGGATGACATTCCATCTGGTGCACAGCGGGAACGACGGAAGAGTTCTTGATCAGGTGCTCCATCTCGGACTTGTTAAAGTTCGAGACGCCGATCGCCCTCGCCTTGCCGGTTTTCAGAAGCTGTTCCATTGCTTTGTACGTCTGCTTTTGTGTCAACGGTTAAATTCATAGATCAAGAGATGAGAGTGCTGCATACGTCGGCAATGTCGATATTCACCATGATCGGGTTCCCATCCTTTACCGGAAAGAGTTCCTCCCCTCGTTCCCAGGCCACAGGCCAGTGAATCAGGAACAGATCAACGTAGTCCATGTCTAGATCGTCTAGGGATTGCTGCATAGCCGATGCCACGTCGTCTGGGTGGTGCTTGTTGTTCCATAGCTTAGTTGTAATGAAGAGCTCTTCGCGTGGGACGCCACTTTTCTTGACGCCTTTGCCGACAGCCTTCTCAGTTCCGTAACTAGTATATAGTCAGTGCTGTACATTGAGTTTGCCACTCGTCTCATTCGGGAAAGCAAAGCTGCTCACACGCGTGCAGTGTCGATGTGACGGTATCCTGCCTTGATTGCTTCCGCTACGGCATCTTCCTGTGCATCCGCATCCTGCCAGGTGCCGAATCCAAGGGCTGGGACCTCGGCTCCGGTGTTCAACTTGAATTTTGTGGGCATCTTAGATTGATTGATTTCAATGATGATTCAACAGTTCATGTTCAGCTCTAATATAGAGCAACTCCAAAGCACATCCAAATCCTGACATGATTATCAAAGACACGTCAAGGTGACGAATTCATGTTTGTGCTTGTCCGGGGTGATGACATGAAAATGATGTCTTCGCAGTCTCAGAGTACCACTGACGAGCGGATGATACCTAGAATATCGCCCAAGGCGCGTTAGTGTTCATAGTCATATGGTTGCAACACCCTGCAAGTAGCAATATATTAGCGTTGACTATGCATATATTCATTAACGCCTTGCCCACGCTGATTTCTCTCCGACTCGTCACGAGCACGAACCTTGACGATGGATCAGTCTATGACCTTCTCCCACCCACAAAGCAACCACGCCGGCATCTTACGGCTTCTGACATCTCCGGCAGCCACTTAATTATCCAGAATTACAACCGCTAACGTCATCGTAAACAATACGGAGTACTTCTTCCCAAATCAATTCGGTCTCGGCACGCTCCTTTGCATCGGAGCCCTATGCGCCATATCCACCATATCCACCATCTCATGTTCAAGAATCCTCCTCATATCAATCCTCACGACGATCAAAATTACTTCCAGCTGAAAACGAATCCTTTCATCACCGACATCGTTCCTGGAAGAACCACCCCGCAGATCCCAAGCAAAGATGGAAAGTACGGCCCTGAGCCAGGGAAGGGCTCAGTGGTAGTGTTCCACCTTTGGATACAATACGACCACCGCCAATCTTCGCACCGCACATGCTCGAAACCTCGAACAAGTTTCTCGCCCTGCAACAGGATATATTCTGGAGGAAGGATGAGCTCGGCCTGCTGGCTGTTCAAATTGGCGAAGCAGGGAACGCAGTTCTAACAACACCAGACTTATAAAGTATCTCTCCAAAGAGGTGGAAAGTATTCATAAATTTGCCCACTCGCTACGTAAGGAGATTTGGGTGTACTATAACCGGCATAACCCTGGGCATGTGGATGTCTTTCATGAGACGTTGATTACGAAAGATAGTTTATGAGAGCATGTATGTAAATTGGAATCCAACTGCTCGGAAGAGGCGAGGTGAAGGGCAACAGTCACAAAGACAACACAGACGCCTAGTGCTGATACACCGGGTTTGGAGTCGTTCAAAGCAAGACTTGATAAAGAGGATTAGAACCCGAGGGAAAGTCCCTCCTACAACTCCAACAGCACCATTGGAATGACTTGGTAGAACAGAATAGTAATCATGCACTCAGAATAGGGTCAATGACAACAAGTTGCGCAGCTTCCGAAACACGAGTTACGTAGATCTGCGGACAGAGTAATGACCCTTATCCGCTCGGTGGCCCCTTTATGACCAGCCTCCACCTACCCATACCATTATTTCTTTGCTTTTCCATTTGTATCTCCGTTTGCAACCTCTGGTATGGGGATTGGCCCTCCTGGGGAGTTCTCCAGTCTCGCCGTCAAAACCTCGACGCCTGTTTCTGTGACAAGCATAGTATGTTCTATCAATTTTCAAGTTAGTATTTAGAATCTATCTGTAAAAGGTCTATGCGCACCAAATTGGGCTGACCGTTTGCCGTCCACCGTGGCGTTTGTCCAGTCATCTGGCCAAGTCATATCTCGGTTGATTCCCAGAGTTAGGATAGGTTCGATCGTGAATGTCATCCCGGGTTTGCATGTTCCCACGGCCTTATTCTTCGCGTAGTGGGGGATCCAAGGAGGAGGGTGGAATTCCGAGTTGATACCGTGGCCACCCCAAGTCTTTATAACGGCAAGGCCCCTAGAGGCTGCGTGTTTTTCAATGATCTTGCCGAACTCTCGAATCGGTACACCTGGCTTAATTATCGCGATAGCCATATCCAAGGCCTCACGGGTCGTTTCAACGAGTCTGATCGATTCCGGATCCTTTTTATCACCAACATAGTAGGTCTCGTTCAAGTCGGCATGATATCCACCATGGTATAGAGAAACGTCGAGGTTAAGAATGTCGCCATTAAGAAGAACTCGGTGATCGGGGATGCCGTGGCATACAACTTCATTCGGAGATGTACATACCGACTTAGGAAAGTGGTTGTAGTTAAGTGGAGAAGGATATGACTGCCTTACGCTTTAGCGAACAATTTGATAAGTTCACATAGGAGTAAATATCACTCACCTCTCGCTCAACGCAAGCATTATGGCAAATTTCATCCAGGTAATCTGTGGTCACGCCGGGCTTTATCGCCGCAGCAGTTATATCGAGTACTTCTCGAGCTAACCTACACACCTTACGCATAGCGTCCTGGCCCTTTGCATCCAAGAGGTCCCATTTTGACCTACTCAGGCGCATCTCACGCTTTGGAATACCAGTCACGGCCCAGTCGGGATGCTTGATTGTTTTAGGGACTGGTCGTCGCGGGGAGAGTGGATATACGGGTCTGACAGAGCCAGTGTACGGGTATGTCGGAAAGGGGTCGTAAACTCCGCTAGCTATATCGCAATTAGAGAATACAGTCACGAGTAACTTGGAGGTAGTTACCATTTTGTATCTTATGCACCGCCTTGTGTGTGGTCTAGATACGGATCAATGTTAGGTTCTCGATAAGAAGAGGTCCGCGTGGACGTAACCTACCCAATTTCTCTTGAAGCAGTCTTGAGCGCAGAAGTAACTACCTTTGATGCCCAGCTTTAGACACGTTGGGCATTGCAAGGTCCCAGCTTCATTGTCGCAATCGGCCCCAGAGCACGTCTCATGATCGGACATTGTTGCGAAGTGAAATTCGAGCTTGAGTGGGCCGGAAGAGGAGATGAGAGGAGTTGTGTGGAAATGCAAGTTCTCACAAGTTACAGCTTTTTATGGTCCACTCCAGTCCGACCTCAACACGCTAGGTCGTACTCCGTATAGGAGTTTTAAACCGGCGTAGCTGGCAGATTTTTAAAAGGCGGTCAATTTAGGTACGTTCCTTGGACCGCCATACCAACAGTGTTTACCCCCGCTATAGACCCAATGGCACAGCTTATCGAGAACCTGAAACTCAGCGGTAAGAGTCCTAGAATCTGATGTTTGACATACACATTTAGCGACAGTATAAGCTAATAATACCTGCTTTTGACTCACAGATGCTGGTCCAAATGGAGTCGACATCCCCGTTCTCGCCCCCACAGTAAACGGAACTTCGAAAGAAACAGAGGATTCGGACGACGATGTCGCTGAAGATACCCCGGCAGTAGCTGTTGAGAACGGCGTTGCCAAAAAAAGAAAAACAGAAAGAAGAGGCCAAAGAAGAAGCAACAGAAGGTTCAGACGGATCCACCATCGATTCCCTTATCGCAGCTATTCCCGAACAACACCTACCCCAAGGGCGAGGAAGTTGAGTACAAGGACGACAATCGATGGCGAACTACCAATGAGGAGAAACGACACCTCGACAACCTCAATAGTGACTTCCTCTCTGATTACCGTCAGGCAGCTGAGGCACATCGTCAGGTCCGTCAGTGGGCACAGAGAAGCATCAAGCCAGGTCAAACGCTCCTCGAAATTGCCAACGGCATCGAGGATAGTGCGCGACGTCTGGTGGGTCATGATGGCTTGACCGAAGGTGACTCTTTGATAGCCGGCATGGGATTTCCCACCGGTTTGAACATCGACAACGTCGTCGCCCACTACAGCCCAAACGCCGGTTGCAAGACCGTGCTTACGCAGAGTAATGTACTGAAGGTCGATATCGGCATTCATATAGGCGGTCGGATTGTGGACAGCGCCTTCACGATGGCGTTCGATCCTATGTATGACAACCTACTCGCAGCCGTCAAGGATGCAACGAATACCGGCGTGCGCGAATCGGGCATTGACGTTCGGGTGGGAGAATTGGGCGGCTACATTCAGGAAGCGATGGAAAGCTACGAGTGTGAAATCAACGGCACCACCCACCCGATCAAGGCGGTTCGCAACTTGTGCGGCCACACAATCCTTCCGTATTCCATTCATGGCACCAAGACTGTCCCCTTTATCAAGTCGGATGATATGACGAAGATGGAAGAGGGGGACGTTTTTGCTATCGAAACCTTCGGCAGTACCGGCAGCGGCCGATACGTCGAAGGAGGCGAGGTCTCGCATTATGCCCTGCGCGGTAACGCGAACACAAAAGACTTGACTTTGTCTTCTGCTAGATCTGTCTTGGGAGCTATCAAGAAAAACTTCAGCACGATCCCTTTCTGCCGACGCTATTTGGACCGGATTGGGCAAGAGAAGTATCTCCTAGGTGTATGAACTTCCATTACGGATACGTGATTGGAAATCTTGACTAACAAGAATATAGCTGAATAATCTAGTGAAATCCGGAATTGTTGAAGATTATCCCCCTCTGAATGAGAAACAAGGGACCTATACGGCTCAGTTTGAACACGTAAGTCATTTGGCTCTCCAGGGCTCCAAGGCTTTCTTAAAGCAGAATAATCACTAATGAATATAAGACTATTCTACTCCGACCAAACGTCAAAGAGGTCATTAGTCGCGGAGACGACTTCTAAACATATTCGAGTTTATGGTTTTATGTCTCAGGGTGCATTCAAATGGTTATTGAAATAACTATCATGGTTAGTATATTGACCCCTTCTAGGCATGACGCATGCAAATAAAAACTCCCTTGATGTTTGTTTCCTCCGTGCTGGTCATCTTATAAATTACCACCTGTTTCCGGCGAAGGATCGATCTTCGGCTTCAGAAGATTTTGAGTTTCGGTGCTGATACTGCTTGGCAGCCGGTAATTTGCCTAAAATGAAATCAATTTAGATGGCTCTTATAGTCGCAGATCATGTGATCTCTGAATAGCTTCATGTTGACAGATCAGGTGATCGGGTGATCTCTACATAGTGTTACGGTACGGTTATAAGTCATGTGATGATTGTTAATTTACACGATAATTGCGGCCAGCGGTAGACTTACCTGAAGTAGTTTAGCGGGGAGTGTGAAGGAGTGTGTCCGTATACTAACTCCAGGGATAAGCTCAACACCTGAAGCCCAAGCTCTTCAGCTTCTTGCAGGCAGTTGGTATACTAGTCTATCGAGGCCAAATTAGCCTCAAAAGTCTCCATACTTGCATGTGGAAGAGTTATGGAAACATTGCCAAGCAGACCAAGCTGTTTGATGCCGAGACAAACAACGCTAAAGGTCACACGCGTCTACCGTAGCTTACCGCTTTAGTTTATATAGCGAGCTCCACCCGCAAATTTTTTTCTTTCCTTCTGCATCGCTTGGAATTCTCCAGCTCTCACTTCTTTTATTTTTTCCTTTTGTCGGCTTGGACTGTGTTTAATGACGGCACATACTCCAGCTATATTCAAGGCCTGCTAAGGCTGCGAATAATGCTCAGTTTCAATTTTTCCAAAAGGTAAGGAAAATATTCTTCTCTCCTTCTCAATCCCAAACCCCGGGGATGATTATATTATAGACATGCAAAGGCATTCCTCAATCAGAAGATCCATGTTGAATCTGTCATACTTTTAAGTTTCAGCCTTGTCTGACCCATCACAACATTATTACTTTTATAAGCCATTCATTGAGTGATTTTTGACTAACAATATCTCGCTCAGGTAAATCACACTCAGATTATGTCCCTTCCCTCCATTGCGGCTGTTGCCTAGCATGAAGAAATTTGAACGAACGGGCGGACATAACGTACCCATCTCCCTGCATCCAACAAAACCAGAGCGTACAAACTCTGTGGGTGTATGGAAGTGGATTACTTGTTGAGAATTCGTCACCTGAACCATTGCCCTTGTCACAATTATCTCATGTCGCATCGACAATTTGAGACCAGTATTTCTAACAGAAATTCTAGGTAATTTATCACTCATCTCTTTCTGCCCTTCTCAACATGGTCAAACCTATCATGATGAATGTGTTATTCACACTGTTGGACTTGGACCTTGTGTCCGGGAATGAACATTTATACAAAAATCTGATTTAATGAGGTATGTGTCGCTTGTCGATTGAATGAAACGTGTTTCATGCTGACTGACTTAAAAGCCTGACTTTAGTTGCCATGTCTTGATTTGACTTTTGCCTCATGCTTTTGCTTGAATGCCAACGCTGACTCGACATAAGTGAACAAATAGGAATACCCACAGGTGACCATTTGGCTCGTTGACCGTGAGTTTATTCTGCTCCCATTCCCTGTCTCATTGCATGATGAACCCCAATATACTGTTCTATCTCTGAACTATCATGTCGATAAAATATTTTCACCTTGGAGAACTGATCTTTTCCTTGTCTGCCATCATTTCACTCAACTTGTGATATGGTCAATTGCTAATATGCATTACAGGAGTCATGGGTCATTTTATAATAGCTTAATATCAAATAATGAATTTTCTCTTCTGAACATCTGAACACTCCGCCCTTCATAACTCCCGGCTTTCCCTTAAATTCTCGTAGCCACTCGCTAACCCTTTCCTATACACCTGACCCCCACGCTCATTGGATGTCCCTACTCGAAAAACAAACCATGCTTCTTGTGCCATTGCTCAAGACTATCTTCACCGTACACATCGTGCACACTCTTCTTTCCCTCTGGCCACCGCGCCCACGCCGGCTTCGATCCATCCATGATGCACACCATCTCGTCGGGCACCGGCAACTCCGTATCGATTGCGGAGGCAAACGGATGAATCAGTTCAGGCCAGTGGTGGTCCCAAAGCCACAGCATGGAACTGCAATTCGAGCAGAAGTTCCGCTCGGAGGAGCAAAGCTTCTCGTCCGGTGTGCCGCGATCTTTGATTCCAGAGTATTTCCTGGCGATGACGTTAGTAAATATGCGTCTAGTATTATGGGATTATAATTCTAGTGTATAACATGAAAGTTTCTCGATGGGTGTTATGGTCAAAAGTGAAAGTAGGCGGGTGATATAGGTCTTACTTGATCAGATCCCTGCCCTTGATGATATTCAGGCTATCGGCGATGCCGCCGAGGTTCACCGCACCGAGGTATCCGCCTACTTTGCGGCAGATGCTGCACGCGCATAGCTGGTAAGGAACTGGTGTATGGGACTGCAGGGT
The DNA here is from genome assembly GCF_028828465.1 of Penicillium psychrosexuale. Taxonomy (NCBI): domain Eukaryota; kingdom Fungi; phylum Ascomycota; class Eurotiomycetes; order Eurotiales; family Aspergillaceae; genus Penicillium; species Penicillium psychrosexuale. Next base: position 671,853 of record NW_026643187.1, read on the forward strand.
AAATTCGACGCCGCCGCATTGGCAGCTTCCTTCGAGATTCCTATAGATCCGGTTAATATGCCTGTGTCGGGGATGCAAGGCAGTACTGATGAAGCCTCACGTACATAGGCATGATTTGGTGTTTGTTTGATAAGCTTTGATAAGCTAGTGAGTAGTAAGAGTATATCAAATAGATGTTCGTTAGAAGGTTGGATTTTGTCTAGTGGTACTCGATATATATACTTCCATCGAGGTGAGATAACAGGTTTAACAACAAACCCAACAAACCGAACAAACTGCACAGGCCTCGTATGATCAAAGGTCGTGTCCAACTCTAGACAGCGGATTTTCCATTAATAAACCTATATCCGAATGCCCGAGTCCTATTCCTTAAACGCCGGATTGATCTCTGCATCATCGACCCTTCCTCGATGCAGTGATTGGCTGAACTGCTGTTTGTATTGTTTGTCTTGTTTGTCTCTCGGAGGTTTCATTCACTTTCGCCGACTGATACTCATCTTGCTAGCTACTTTCTCGTCTGTACCAACGCAGAATCCTTTTCTGTTGATATTTTGAGCGGATATACGCTCTGTACTTTCGGAAATGAGTTTCGGAGCCCCCGGCGGTGGGTCGGTGAACTATAAGCCATCACCGTGAGTTGGATTATTCCAATCGTGCATATCTGTGCCTGCAACATATTGTCTAGCGAATGAACGAGATCGGATCTCTTGCTCTGTATAATTGCTGACTCAATGGAACGGTTTGCAGACCCGAGCGCGGTAGCTTTCCTCTTGATCACGAAGGTACGCCAGCCCGCAGTCATACGGTCCATATCCCGAAGGAACTCGGCAAGACCAGCAAATCCGATAGAGCTAATCATAATTTGGGACGCTTTAGGGGAATGCAAGCACATCATCTCAGGATACCTGAAGTGTATCAAGTTGAACAGAGGCACCAACGACGAGGCATGTCGCAAATTGGCCAAGGAATACCTTAGCTGCCGAATGGACAAGTAGGCTACCCCGATATACCGAGGACTGGGCATTGCCATTGGATGAGCAATTGTTTTTGTGATGAATGTCGGAGCAAAATGCTGATTGAGACAACTTGACTAGGAACCTGATGGCGCCGGATAACTTCGAGAACCTCGGGTTGGTGTTTAAAGATAGCGCAGGGAAAGCACAGCCTCCAGTTACACCAGCTACAGGTGCAACAAACCCAGAACAGAAGAGCTGATATAGGACTGCGAGACGTTGGATGATATTGTATGATATGGAGGAGTGGCGCTATTCCGTGATATTCAGGTGGTGCTGGCATTATTCAAGGCGTTGTATATAAGAAAATGTATTTGGTACCTAATCTAACACATGGAATAAGTAAATATGACCTGTGCAGATGAGAAAGCATCGAAATTCACAAAATTATACCAATCTGAACCGCGGTGGCCTGTTGGCTCGCCCTATGCGGTTCCCCGCATGTGAAACCGTTTCCGCCCAGCCACTCTTACAATCTCCAACCCATCCGAGCCCCAAGCCACCAAATGTCATCGATCGCCCGACCACCAGATCCCTGCCTCGTGGCAATCATCCTCATTGTGCGCTCTCGAACCGGGCCCCGCCTCGTCTTCCACTACCCCCCGAATCCCCTCAGCGAGAACCGCATCAAAACCACTACCAGGGGTGGACGGCGCATTTCGCGCAATCGCACGCGATCTAAGAATACCGATTCGAGCTCGAGCTCCGAGAGCGACTCGACCTCCGACGAAGACGAAGACGAACGAGAAACCCAGAGCCATGCTGGTGGGAGTTCCTTGCTGGCGGGTCGCCGCGCTAGCAACTTCGGCCTCGATGATCATCTCCAGGTTGCCACATCGCCTGCTGCCGGTGAACCCCAGCGACCTGGGTCGCTAGGCTCTGGGCGTGGTTCATCGGCTCGGAAACGGGCTGCGGGCACCGATCCGGACCCCGACGACGATGCGGGGACGGCGTCTGATCGGCCTGAAGATGGGAGCTCTAGGCCGCCTTGGGAGTCGCTTTTGGGTGTGCCTGGGAGTGTGTGGGAGAAACTGCTTAGTCCGTCTCGGTCGTGGCATAAGCGGCGCTTTGAGGTTGGGATTAATGATTTGGCGCTTATTGGTTGGCCGGTTTTTGTGCGCGAGGATGGCTCATGGCGCAAGCAAAGACGCAAGAAGCAGAAGAAGCCCCGTGCTGAATGGGACGGAGGGGAATTGGGTCACAATGATAGTGCCGAGGAGGGCAAGAAGGACGAGCAATTTGTTATTTCGCCTGATTTGAGTGCCAGTGTCGCTTCGATTGCGGAGTCATTGGCATCACCGACAGGCAGTAAGCGTGGGTCGACCAGTGGACGGCCTGGGAAACCGGACGAGTCGCTTGATCCGGAGGACAAAGACCATATGACGATGTTCAATGTGGTGTTTGTTGTAGATCCTCCTTTGCTGGAGTACTCCATGCGCGTGAAGGAAATCTACGAGAATATCATCAAGAAATTTGCCAAAGCTCTCAAATGGGAACAGGCTCGCACTGACTATGTGTGGAAGGAGTCTCAGCATATTCTGCAAGTCAGGAGAAGAGCACGAGAGACAAGTATGCTTTCTGCTAATAGCCATCCGCCGGAGCTAACACCCTGGATAGAAACATCGACCCATAATCTTTACTCCGAATTGATATCCCAGTCTTCTCTAGCTCGAGCTATCTACACAGTCTACAGCAGCATATCGGCATCCAAAATCGCTTCCGTATCGCTCAGCCCGGATGTCTCCATCTCGCTCCAGATTCCACCTTTGACCTCTACGTCATATCTTACTGGTCCTATGGACAAAGCATACCCAGGCTTGTGGCTCACGACAGCAGACAGTGCAACCCCCGCCGACGACCCAAGTGTAGATGAAAGCAGCACGCCGCATCAGGTCCCAGCAAAGCACTTTGCTCTACTTCTCTTAGACAGTGAAGCCGCCATTATCAAGGATGTCGAAGCATCTGGGGGAGCGCTTGCCCCCGCACTTGCGCATTATATCCGATGCTCCAAGCCAACCAAGTCATTTGCGCAGATATCAGTCTCATCCGGAATCCCACTATCCCATATCCAGATGCTGTCGAGTCATCTTGTGTACTGGCGTCGTGCTCGCGCCATCCCTCCAATCCACCAACGAGACACATACATCGTCTCTCCAAACTGTGACTTGAGCAAGCTTGAAATAGCTACGATTGCTTATCAGACAGCATTCCCAACATACCCTAGTTTGCCCAAAATGCTTTCCACCCTCAGTGGTACCCCTCGCCCTTATAGCAACTTCATCCCCAGCAAAGACCACAAAGAGATATACTTCACTATCCTGGCCTGGCTACTGCGCGGCGGCTGGGTCACCCAGCTCCGCACTTTCGCGCGAATCAAGGTCTCACCCGAGGTCAAAATGGCCGTGGAGATGGCGCTGCGCAAGGAGGAAGTAGAGCGATACCTGTCTAGGGGCAACTCAAACTCGATCTCGGTCGATGAGGACAGCGACCCTGACAGTGAAAATGACGATGCGGACTCTTCCTCGTCTTCTTCCCTCGACAGCCACGGCAGCGGAGATGAAACGCCCATGCCTAGTCGACTCGACTCACACGCGCAACTGCGCTTTTCTCACAAACTCCTCGATCAATCAACAGCTCTCCGGCTGTCCTCTTTAATTCCCTCCCCGCACCGCGCATCCCCACTCGAGTCCCGCTGGCTTGACGAAATCTTCTCCCGATTCCCCGACACTCCCAGAACCATGCAGGGAGATGGAAACGCCAGTCCGGATGGGACGTCTAATGATACCCAGGCCCTGCACAAGAAGTACTGGCCTGTTTTCCTCAAGTATTTCAATGGCTACGATGCCATGGAGAAGATCAGCGTGCGCGAGAATCTCAAGCGCAAGCTCGTCTGGCAGGTCCTTATGCGCCTGGGCTTGGTGACGGGTCCATTGGGCGCTATGGATCTCGATCCGCGTGAACAGGTGTTGGTTAGTTTTCGGCACTGGTAGGTGGTGCTGGTATGATGTTGATGTAGAGTATGAATATGGAACATGATAACTATCCCTCTTTTACATGGACGTAGGTTTCCAGGTGTCGGTTTATATCTTCCGGTGAATCCCACTACGTAGTATAGATCACAGACACCTGAGGTATGTTATTTTCAGTGTAATACAGCCCGCGTATTCTGATTACATACCCACTCTGCCATTCCGATGGTTTCCGCGTGCCCTCAGCCCTAATCATTGCCGAAAGCACAATGTTTGATCATGGATTTAGTAGGTGAAAGGGAATTGAAATGGTTCGTATTTGAGTTATTTAGTTTAATTGGGTTGATAGTTCTAGTATTCATACTAAGATATAAAAGAGTGACAGTGTTAGGACAAAAATAGTAGCAGTTCATTCACATGTAAGGTTGGAAGCATACAATTATATCACATTCTTTTCGCACAATGATCAGCACGGCAGTAGGTAATTTTTTTTCCCGCAAGGTATGTAATATAATATGCAATATTTCTCCAAATGTATTGATATGTATTACGTTTACCCTGAGGATTTCATCACCGGCCCGCATATCCGAATAAGCAACGGTCCAACGGGCTGAAGATTATAGGATAGAAAAATTATTGGGTTGTAGTCGGGCATATGTATACTAAAGTTGGTGATAATATCTGTCAGTAGTATATTATTGGTGCTAGGATATTTTGTAACTATAAGAAAGTAGTCATTCAAAGAAAAACTCGACTCTTCCCATGTTAGATATTTCCATTGTGCGCCAATGGCCGGAGGAGCTCCGGTGGTCCCCGCGAGGTTTAGATGTACTTTGTATGTATGTATGTTTTGCCTTAGATTGATGAGCCGAAAGTTGATATAGGTATTCTGTGGTATTCTGTGGGATATCTAATGTTAGTGCCTGAAGAGAAGCTTTATATATAGAGTAGAAGGTCTTTGATGGAAGGTTTATAGCCAGAATGCCATAGTGCTATCCAATTGGCTGGACATTTGTTGCTTAAGACCTCAGAACCCTGAAGCATCGCCACTTAGACAGCTATTTTAATCATGGGTCTCCTGGGCTGGGGCTGTTATTGGGTAATGCCATGTGAAGAAGCATGCGGCTCAATTTTATGACTTTGAACTGGTTCTTTGTTGGTTTCATAGACTGTATAAAAAGTACATTGCCGATATTGCTGACCTCGGCAAGGCAAATACACAACTAGAAGGGGACATAGCATGTATAAGACAGGGTATTCTAGGGGTTCATTCTGCAATGCGTAAGAAGTATATAGGTACTATAGGAATATACCTCTAGTACAGAATCGGCTCCGAGATGCCCGACTCCTCTGTACATAGGACTATACACAGGGCAGTGAGATGAATGAGAAGGAATATAGAGATTCAAAGAAATGAGCCTTGAACAATTAAGAAGGTAAATCCAATGCAAAGGAAGTAAAACCCTTTTATGCGAAATTCCACATTCAAAAAAACAAAATGTGCCCTTCAAATATTAATTACGTGTAAAGAAAAAACCCCGCTACCAGTTCTGCCCTGAACCAAATAATTTTATCTTCTCTCTCTTCTCTCCTACAACTTCTCCCCCTCCGCATCGGGCTGTTTTCTCCCTTCCTCTTCCGCGACTTCCTTTCAGATTTCCCTTCGGTACCTCTCCGTCTCAGAGAGAACCGAGATACTTCATCTGTTCCGAACCTTCCCACGTGCGAATCGCCAGTCATTTTTCAAGGGATCGACACTCAGCAATTGATCTTGTGCTTCGCATCAACGTTATCGAATCCTGACAGGAATTACACAGCGTTCCTGTGAATCCGACTTGCACCACTCAGCGACTGAGCTTTTACGACCCTTTTCAGCCTGGAGACGTTGACAAGGCAGCGCCTTAATAGCGTCCTCGGTGGGAAAATTTTCCTTAACTACACTTTCCTCTTCATCTTCTGACAACTTGTGTGCTCACAAGTCACGGTTGTTGAAATCAGCACTCCACAACGAGAAATCGTCGACCCACTTATCAATGCGATTTGTGGTCTAGACGATCCTCACAGATCCAACTCCTTCGATTGCCCTTTCGCGACCCGATACTTCCGTGGTCCTTCGTCGAGCTCGCTTACGCACGAATCGTCCTTTCGACACACAATTGAGAGTCTCTCTGAAAAGACAGGAAGCTGCAGATTAGTGGGGTTACAAGAAGCTGGAATCTTTCCCTTTCTTGGTTTCCACTTTGCGCAAGTGCCATCTCGCCCCCAGTAGGCGTAGACTGAGATCCAGAGTTACCCAAGGTCGTCCGGTAAAATAAACCGCACCTCAAAAATTTTTCTTCCCACACACTCGATCAGAGCTATCATAAGCTCTCAATACGACATGTCTACGTTTTCGTACGCACAAGCCGCCAAGGGCGTCTCCGGGACACCGGCCCCGTCTAAGACACCATCAGAATCCGAGAAGACTGACTCCAAACCGGAGGAGCACACCACCGTCGAGACTACAACGGATGAAGCACCGGCCCCCACTGAGTCCGAGCCCGTTCAACAACCCGAGGTAGTCTCAGAGGAGAACAAGGATGATGATTTCACCACTGTCACGAACAAGCATGCCGCCAAGACAAAGGCTATCAACTCTCGAACATCAAGCCCGAGCGTTCGCACAGGCTCAAAGGCGCGCAAGTCAAAGGAGGATGATTCCCATACCCCTAATGGCAACGCAGATGCCACCGCTGAGAAGCAGGCTCCCAGTGAGGGACAGACCGAGAAGGCCGAAGGTGCCGCAGAGAAGTCCGCTGAAAAATCCGAGGATTCCGAGAAGATCGCATCACCACCCAAGGAGCTGAAGGCTGCTCCTCTCCCATCAGTCAACATTTGGCAACAGAGACGAGAGGCCCAGGATGCCAAGGTCAAGGCTGTCCCCAAGTCCACCTCCACTAGCAAGGCCGCCTCCACGAAGGCCGCCTCGACTGCGGATGAGACCCAGCAAGACTCCAAGACCGGCTCTAAGAAGAAGGGTGCCGATGGTGCACAGGAAGGCGCCAAGGATCGTAAGAAGACCGATGGTGGAAAAGGACGCGATGCCGGATCAGTTCCCCCAGTAGAAGACGCTACTGCATGGCCCACTCCCCAAGTTGCGATTGGCGAAGAGAAGAAGAAGTCTCACGAAAAGACCGAAAAGAGCCCTGTGATTAGACCTCATGGAAAGGAAAAGTGGACACCAGTTCCTTACGTTCCTACTGCTGTTTTCAACACCCCGCTCCCATCTGCTGGTGGTCGTGGAGGTAGACGGGCTACTCGTGGTGGCCGGGACAGCGGCCGTGGAGCTCACGGCAATGGAGCCGCTACCACCGATAAGGCTGCCTCTGGACAGGCTGCCCAAGGCGCAAAGCAGGCACCTGGAGACCGAGGACGCCTTGAGTCTGGAACTGGACGTGCCGCTTCTCTTCCCGCGCAGTCGCGACGGTCCACAAGCACTGATGCCGGTGCCACAGCCGATGCACGCAAGGCTTCCCAGGCACCTGAGCGCGGCCGTGGTGCTCGCAACGGAGAGGAGAACAGCAAGCAGGTGAATGGTGGCGAGAACGCCCCCCGCCCTCAACGCGAGGGCAAGCCCATTGGAAGAAGCCAGGATGCCCGTGCAGGAGACCGCAACCAGAAGGGTGCCAACCTGGCTGTTGACTTGCAGGCTGCAGCCCGTGGCAATGACCGTCGCTTCGAGGCTGGATCCAAGTCTGCCGACCCCACCGGTCTCACTGACTTCAGCCGTGAACGTGGAGAGTTCCGATCTGAGCGTGGAGGTCGTGGATCTAACCGCGGCCGTGGTGGTGCTTACGCCAACTTCGGCGGCCAGAACGCCCAGTTCAATGCGTCTATGTCTAACAACCCATTCCCTGCGCCTAAGTCGTTCGGCTTCAACGAGCGTCAGCGGTCACACCAGCACGGCCTCCCCAATGGATCTCAACAAGGAAACCGTATGCCCCTCCGATCGCCCTCTGTGCCCACTCCCGCAAACATGTACGGTGTTGTTTATCCTTTCCCAGGTGATATCAACACGATGTATGGCTACCCAGCTGCCCCGATGAGCGCTGTTCCCTACCAGCAATATGTGGAGCCTTTCTCGCTCATGAATATGCTCTCCATGCAATTGGAGTACTACTTCTCGGTTGACAACATGTGCAAGGACATGTTCCTTCGGAAGCAGATGGATTCCCAGGGCTTTGTGCCTCTGAACGTCCTTGCCAGCTTTAAGCGTGTCAAGTCCCTCACTGAGGACTTTGAGCTCATTCGTCACGTGTCCCGTCAGCTCCGCAACGTTGAGTGCCAGACTGGCGAGGATGGTGTCGACCGCCTGCGCCCCAGAGACAAGTGGCAGCAGTGGGTCCTCCCCGTGGATCAGCGTGAGCCTGCCGCCCAGAATGAGGGTGCCGCCCCTGCTAGAAAGACCGACGAGAACACCCCGGTTCACGGCCACTCCGAGAACGTTATCAACGGATCCGCTCGTCAGTTCATTCCCAACGGTGTCGCCCATGATGTCAAGACTTCACTTTCGTCTACCGCTCCGGAATTCATGCCCTCACTGCTACCCACTGCAGTGAACGAAATTGCCAATGTAGGATACCCCTGGAACTTCCCAGTCTCCCCTGATGATTCGAAAACGTCGTTCTTTTCGTCTTCTTCGTCTTTCCCTAATTTAATTATTGACTCTTCTTTCTCAGCGCGTGGACTAGATTCGCAGTCTGAACCCCCTTTCCCCTCTGATTTGGAATCGATGGTGTCCCCGACAAGGTATGCTGAATTTTTTGCATGTGAAATATATTATGTGCGGTACTGACTCACTGTACGAACAGCTCTGATGCAGATTGCTTTCAATACCAAGTCGGCGGTACTGATTGGTTGATCAGCAAGTCTTTTGCCGAAGCGCATCAACCGGCGCCTAAGTCAAATGGGAAGGGCCGTTCGTCCACACAAACGTCAAATTATGTCCCAAAAACTTTCAATATGTCTCGCAAAGAAACCTTCGATGGCCGAGGCCGACAGATGTCAAGAAGGTATAGCATTGGAATGACCCAGCCTTACGAATCCTGGTCATTCAGCTTGACAAAAAATTTCAATTCGCATTTGTACAATGAATTTAGGCGTTCAGCCCTTGATGATCTTTTGACTCGACACGTTGACAACGGTTTCAACGAGCTCATGGAGTTTTATCGGAACTGTTTGCTTCACCGTCGCCACATTCCTGACCTCGTTCTGTACGACATGGTCTATCTTTCACAAGGTCAAACATCAGACTACCACACCCTCGTCTCCAATACGATCCATGAAACCATTGCCAATGGAAAGATGAAATTACACAATTGGGGGAGAATCAGCATATATTTCGATACCCAACTGGGCAAGACGGCGGGAGAAAAGTTATCATGAGCCCTTTTGCATTTCTTTCTGAATTTTGCTTCTTCGCGACACGTCTCCTTCTACTGCTTGTTCATCTTTCATGACCAGCATTATTCTTTTTTTTTTGTCCAATACGGGTTTTTTTTATCTCTTGCATGCATATTCGCCAACTTTTCTAGAGTTCCAAGTGACCCTTTCATTGCAATAACGCGGTCTGGTTTCTCGGTCAACTCGAACCTTCGGAGTTTTCTCACCTCCTTTTTTTCTGTTTGATGATTTCATTGCTTTTTCAGTCATGGGAGATTCTCAAAACGTTCTGGCGTCCGGGCATGATTTTACTGGCAGTCTCTCTTTCTTTTGATGCCTACCACTGCGGTGTGCCGGGCTCCAAAATTCGTTCTCTTTTTCACCCTTGACATAGATATTTCCACTACTTTTCTTGTTTCCTTCCCGAGGTTGTGGCTTTTCCTTTATCGATCCAGTCAATTTGCGATCCAGGCCTTTCATCGGCTCTGGGTCTTAACAAGTATCAGCATGGCAATACCCAGAAAAAAGCACATGTTTTAAAAAATATCGTCTTGAGGTTTTCTGTGTTTCAAGTTTCGTGATGTCAATCGGAGGAATGAATCCAGCATATCTACATTGCCGATCTCTTCTTCCCTGTTGACCATCCATTCGGTCTACCAGGTTCTTCTTTGGACAGACCCTTTGAAGTGGATTCATCCATCTCAGTGCTTTGTTCTTATTGCTGGGGTTCCTGCACAGAATATTTTGTTTTCTGTACTTTGTTTTCTTGCATAAACTGGGCTGGCTGTTCGGGTCTTTGTGGAGTAATATGATTGATATGATTGATATGCATACTATGCACCAAGGCATTACACTTGCTCTGTAAAATAATGTCAATTGAAAGACGTGTTTGAAACTGTACATAATAATGATTGTCATCTATAAAAACGCAAGTCGAGTCTGTTGGAATGAGGTCGATCGTTCCTGCCTCAGGCAGCCAGATCTTGCAACGGAGATAATTCAATCCCGATCCGGCTCTAACAGCTCCCTTTCCCCTCTCTAGCTCTGTTCAGCACCTCCAGCACACTGTTCTTCTCCTCCTTTTAGCCTCTTTACCTTTAAATCCACCTTTTGATCAGGATGGAGGGTGCATCCCGCCAAACGTCAAGGCTACTCCGGCCTCGTGGCCAGAAACTCCTTCCCCGTCTCACACGAACCTCCGCAGTCAACGCCACACCCTTCACCCATATTCAACGACGGACACTGTCGAATTCCCCTCGGCCCTTTGCACCAGAGTCTCTTCTCAACACCTTTAGAACCGGTGGTTCATACAACGAAGGACCCACCAGCTATTTCTCCAACCGACAAACACTTCCCGCGAATACCGTTGTACGATTTGTGCCACAGCAGACAGCTTGGATCGTCGAGCGCATGGGAAAGTTCGACCGTATCTTGGAACCCGGTCTTGCGATCCTTGTGCCGTTCTTGGACCGAATTGCTTACGTGAAGAGCTTGAAGGAGGCGGCTATTGAGATCCCCAGCCAGAACGCGATTACGGCGGATAACGTTACTCTTGAGCTGGACGGTGTACTATATACGCGCGTTTTCGATGCATACAAGGCAAGGTGAGTGGTTTAAGGGCGGTTCTTGGTTGTTGTGTGGGATTGGACCAATCGGGACAAAGCAATCGTTAATACATCAATCGTCAATTCTAGCTACGGAGTCGAAGATGCAGAATACGCTATTTCGCAACTCGCGCAGACAACTATGCGTTCCGAAATCGGTCAGTTGACCCTCGATCATGTTCTTAAGGAACGCGCCAATCTCAATACAAACATCACCAAGGCTATCAACGAGGCGGCCCAGGAATGGGGTGTCGTCTGTCTCCGATACGAGATTAGGGATATCCACGCGCCGGAGGCGGTCGTTGCTGCCATGCACCGCCAGGTTACTGCTGAGCGCTCCAAGCGAGCTGAGATCCTCGAATCTGAAGGTCAGCGCCAGAGCGCGATCAACATTGCTGAGGGTCGCAAGCAGTCTGTGATTTTGGCATCTGAGGCTCTGCGCTCCGAGAAGGTCAACCATGCTTCTGGTGAAGCCGAGGCTATCAAGCTCAAGGCCGAGGCTACCGCGCTTGGTATTGACGCTGTTGCTCGGGCCATCGAGGAGGGTGGCGAGAATGCTCGTAGCGCTATTGGTCTCAGCGTTGCTGAGAAGTACGTCGCAGCTTGGTCAAACCTGGCACGTGAGGGCACGGCCGTTGTTGTTCCCGGTAATGTCGGTGACATGGGTGGCATGATTGCCAACGCCATGGCTGTCTACGGCAAGGTCAGCGAGACTCACGCCCGGGGGCTGGCAAAGAAAACCCTCGGGGTCGAAGACGCCTCTCGGTCATCGGAGACATCGCAAAACAGTCAGGTGCCGACCTTCTTTGAGGAACAGGCTGGGCAGAACACACAGTCGAATGTCGCCTCGCGAACTGCTGAGGAGGGATTTGAAACTGTCGCCGGCGAACACAAGAAATAAGCATCTATACTTCACCGAACCGAAACGAGAACGACGACTCCTCTCTTGATGTGATTATATTTCTTTCCGCCTCTTTTGTTGTTCTGGCACCTCCGCCCAGTCAGCCCTAGTCTTCAGCTCCTTTGGTATATGGGCTGGCTGTTTCCCAGTCTCTTCGACATTCTTCTTGAATTGGGCTCTCTAAATTTACCCACCACTTCCCATCTCCATTACTTACCTTTCCCGCTCTTACTGCCTGTTGTCTTCCTATTGTTGTCCGGCATTTCTTTAGGAGTCTTCCAAAACGTACGAGCTTCGCTGTGTATGTGGCATCGAATTCGCCAAATTGGTTCCTGTATGTGTAAATAGAGAATTGTTGTTGATCAGAGAGCCTGCGCGGAAGGAGATATCTCAATGTACAAGTATCAGTATCTTTACATTGCTTTCCAGGAATTGTAGGTCGGTTGTGAGACATCGGATAAACCGGGTCAGATTAAATCTTTGGTTTCATCACTTGTATGATTATTGCGAATCCAGAAGTCGGCTTTCGATCTTGATTATGCTGCCGGCTATTCCTCAAAAGGGTCTACTCAGTGTACTACAGTTTGGAGATAGAGGCCACTAAAACAAGTGCATTGCTAACAGCTCTTAGTAAAAAGTTCCCCAGGTCCTAGTTAGTTCAAACCGAATACAGGAGGGAGGTCAACCAACGTACCTGAAAATGAATAGAATCACGCAGCAGAAACCAAAGAAGCAGGAATAGGTTCAATATCGAACCTGATCTCAAGTGAGGAACTTTGATCCCAGGTCATAACCCTAGAAATATAATACGTACCCCTCGGAAAGATCTCCAGGACCAGATACACCGCGCACTTACCAACGCGTGTACCCAGAAGAGCCTGGTACTCGGGGGTGTTATACTGCCATATCAGCGGCGCGTCACAAGCCGGAGGCCAGGTCAGACCATTACGCGATGAATATAAAACATCCTGGACAAAATTTTTGGTATTGAAATTGACAACGTCACAGACATATAAGTGTCGCAGAGTCTGTGGCTCAGCAATCTCCTGCAACCGGGCTCGGGCAATCTGGGAAAACTGAGGTCCGTCACTTCTGAACATCGCCTCGACGATGATCAGACCCCTTCCAACTAGGATGTCATACACATTCTCACAGCCAGCTAGCCCAGGATCGCCCTCTGCCAACTTGCGCGTCAGTGTCTGGTTATATATCGCTTTGTTAGTGTACCCCAGTGCGAAGGCATTCTCCGCAACCTGGAATGGGATGTTATGCTTCTCGGTTTGAATGAGCCAGCGTGCCTTTGTAAGATCCGCTACGGTGAGGGTGTTGGGCTGGATTTGGCATGTGGGATCAGTGGGGTCTTCCATCCATCGTTGTCGTGTAGCTCCTTCGTCTTGGATCTTGCTGTATCGCCGGGCTGGGGTGGAAATGGCTGGGGGAACGTCTGGGGTGGTGCTCGGAATCCCTAGGGGAGGATTGGGGGGAACCCAAGACTGCTCTGAAGGTGCCATATTGATGTATCAGTATCTTGTATCGATCACTCGAATGATGAGCTTCGGTACCATATATAGTATATGCCGGTATAGGTGTGGTACAGATATCCATAAGAAAGAAAAGAAGATCATACAACAAAAACAACAATGACTTGGAAGACGACAAGGACAAAGGCAAGGTGGAAATTTAGACGACTGAATCAAAGGAGACTGCTTCTTTGAGAGTCTTGACAAAGAATGAAGAGCTCTGTTTCAAAAGCTTTGTGCTCCTTTGTGCAAATACATACTTGTTTGAACAAGACAAACATAACTCGAATGACAATATAAAGCCTGGGCTTTTTCACTCCATCGAGTCTTTCTCACCATATTTCACCAGACGCTTTACTGGTAAATTCAGTATTCATATCTCTGGTTTATCGAAGCCAACCCTGGTCTTATCCTCACCCGCGACAATGTCTCTTACTAGACCTAACCACCTGAGCTACGAACAGCATTTCGAGCGAGAATGCGAGTTCTTCCAGGAAACTCTACTCAGGGAGGTTGACTCGCTCAATCGGTTGGAAAACCGCCGCGCAGGAACCATTCAAATAATTTGTGATCTGATCGTCCAGCTGGAAATCGTCGGACGGCTCGCTGAGACTATGGCCAGAAAGTCCCCGATGTGTCCAACTGTCCTGATTAGCCCCCCGGGATATTTCCGCGGTGAATTTCAAAGCTTTTGCCGTGCAAAGATTCTACCTGGTCTGATTAGGTCGCTGACTTGCCTTAAGGAGTCGGACATTATCTATCGCGATATCAACTACTCAGTCGCTGCTCAATTGGAGGAGATCCATGAGGACTTTACTTTTGTCTTGGATAGTCGCGAGTAGCTAAATTGTCATGTTAGGATTCTGTCTGCTTTAGCTAAGCTGCTGGATTACTCTAGCAAGTTAGATGTCCATTCATATATTCCTGTACAGATGTTGCTCAATGACATTATCTCAGGTGAACATGGCCTTTAGTTTAGATACGTCGCATACGTCGCGAATACTTCACTGCATTGGTTAGAAAGATAACATGGTCCACTCCGTTCGTATTCAAAGTTGATAGTTATCCGTGTTAGTTTCAGATATGTCATTTCGTGGCCTATATCGTATATGGCCTATTAGGTCTGCTTGAATGTCTCTTGTAGTCTTGAACCCATTTGCTCTGTACTCCGTAGTAGACACCTTATTTACCAACTGATAAATATCACATACTCATTTTGGTCACACTCCATGCACCAGTAGTCTACCATCACACTTCATTTACATATTTAAGTATACTTAGGCCCAAATAAAACACCGTAAAGCATCAAACAACGCCGTCGATGCCGGCAATGGCACCATCCAACGATCGGTTCACTGACAAACTTATTTGTGCCGTTCCCCCCACCTCAGCCAATGTCACTGGTATATTAACCTCCATCCCCCTCATTCTTCTCTTACTCTTCTCACATCCTCTACATCTTATCTCTAAAGCAATAACATAGCCTATAAATCATCCACCATGTCTAGCTCTGGAAAAGGATACACTGTTACCGGCTCCGGCACTAACAGCCAGGTAGGTATACCCCCCTCCATTTCCTATGTTATGCCAACAACAAGATAAGACATGCATTCATCATCAATATGTCACTTACAAAAGGTAAATTAGGGCAACCATTATTGCACTCGCGACTACGGTTCCAGCGCTTCTAACTCGAACAGCTACCACTACTCTAATACGTAAGCAGTCTCCATGCATATGATAATGCAGTGAACGAGAACAGTTTATTCTGACTATTTGCTTTAGCAATGGATCCTACTACTACTCCAACCCCAATGGAAGCACCTACTACAACAGCGGGAAGGGAAGCTCTACCTACACCCCTCCTTCCGGAGGATCCGGCAAGAAATAAGTTCTCATGCAATAACGTCGACAATTGATTGGCGTATCATGAAGGCCTAATTTATCCAAAGAACCAATGAATCTTTCTGTTTCCTTTATAAAGATGTGTAGTTGTAGTGTAAGCATATCTAGTAGAGAATCCTCGATCACTCAATGCTCGAATAATTTGAAGTTCCTAGTCAACGGAGGTCCAGCTTTTCTCTATATTGTTTGAGTTGGTTACCATAGAGATATCTGGATGTTTTACCTCTTCTTCACCAAGGGATGAAGCCCAAAGTCACCGAGACCTTAACATGCAAGCCTATAATTGAACTAGAAACATAACATATTGCTGGTGCTTGAGGACTATTGGATCTCTCCAGTTTTTACCATAATCATTCATTGACGACAGGGTTGTCCAGATATACACTAAGTGGCCATACTTCCGGTAGAACCATGTTTGCCCTGTTCACTTTGTTTGATAGAACCAGCAAGCATAGAAAGATCACTGCATAATATAAAATATAAATATGGTAGTATTCCCCCTCAAAAGAAAACAATAAGTGCTAGTCCTTGCAGTGTAATTCAAGAGACTATCAACGCGGGAGCTCGGACCAGGCAAATCTGGAGATCGCGACTTTTGGATTCACGTCCTTTTAATATCCGGTCTCTTTGAACCTGAGCCCTTTTACTTCTCTTTCTTGAATCCGTGACTGAGGAATCCGTTCGTTTTGACTCTTGGTCCTGCCATGTTCCACGTTAAGTTCATATAATCACCAAAAGCCTAGCTCCGACTTGATACGCCGCGCCGCTCCCCTCCCTACCCACGCTCTGCGCACATTGGCGCTGATACGTGTCGCATGACCTGATCTCGAGGCACGATCACGCAAACCTTCGAGAAATAAGCGAATAACTGTGACTTTGTTCTGCGGCTGGCGCGATGCATATCATAAAGCCAGTTTGGCTCACCCATGGAGGTACGGAGCTTGATCGCCCTGGTTTCCTTTGCTCGACACCGTTGGGACAGAAATGCAGTGCTTCTGAGAGCAGAAAACCAAGTCATCCAACGAAAGAACGAGTTTACTAATGTTTTTGCTCTGACACAGGTGAACGCAAGGATTTCGAGGTTTACAGCTGCGATGTCTCGCCAGATGGGAAGCGACTGGTCACAGCTGCTGGAGGTGAGCTCGACCTTTTTTGCTTTGAGGTGGAGGTCACAAAGATCATGCGCCACAGAGAGAATTATCACTGACATTCTTTTGATTCGCTCTAGATGGATACGTGCGAATCTGGTCAACAGAAGCTATTTACGGCACCGGAACACCCGAACTTGAGGGCAAGCCAAAACAACTGGCGTCCATGAGCAACCACTCCGGCACGATTCATACCGTGCGTTTTTCACACAACGGGAAATACCTAGCGTCAGGCGCAGATGACAAGATTGTCTGCGTGTACACCCTCGACGCTAACCCTCCAACACACTCATCAACATTTGGTATGCTTCGGACACACTGGATACGGAGAGACAAAAGTAGTTACTGACAGCTATGGGAAAACTCTTAGGCACCGATGAACCACCTCCCGTTGAAAACTGGCGCACGATTCGGCGATTGATCGGCCACGACAATGATGTCCAGGATCTCGGGTGGTCTTTCGACTCATCGATACTGGTCTCCGTTGGGCTGGACTCAAAGGTCGTGGTGTGGTCTGGCCACTCATTCGAAAAGCTGAAGACGATAGCGATCCATCAGAGTCACGTCAAAGGCATCACTTTCGATCCGGCCAACAAATATTTCGCAACCGCTAGCGATGACCGGACCGTTCGCATCTTCCGATTCACCTCCCCTTCCCCCAATTCTTCAGCTCACGATCATATGAACAATTTCGTCCTTGAGCAGACAATCACAGCCCCATTCGCCAATTCTCCGTTGACAGCTTATTTCCGTCGTTGCTCTTGGTCGCCTGATGGAATGCATATTGCAGCTGCTAATGCCGTGAATGGTCCTGTGAGCTCTGTGGCTATTATCAACCGTGGATCATGGGATGGTGATATCAATCTGATTGGACACGAGGCGCCTGTTGAGGTTTGTGCGTTCTCTCCACGACTTTATGCAACTGAGCCGCCCAATAAGAAGCAAGCCGATGGGCAGCCTGTACCTCAACACCACATTACCGTCATTGCTTGTGCCGGTGGAGACAAATCCCTCAGTATCTGGATTACGAGCAATGCACGACCGATTGTGGTTGCGCAGGAAATGGCTGCTAAAGCCATTTCGGACCTGGCATGGTCTCCTGATGGAAAGTGTCTCTTTGCTACTGCTCTGGATGGCACAATTGTGGCAGTCAGGTTTGAAGATGGCGAGCTGGGCTGGGCCACGGCAATGGAAGAGAATGAGAAATCACTCACTAAGTTTGGGACTAATCGAAAGGGCGCCGGAATCACAGAAACTACTGACAGCTTGTTGCTGGAGGAAAAGAGCAAAGCTGGCGAGATCAAGCACGTCGAAGGGAGAATGGGTGCACTGATGGGCGATGGCGCCGAACCTACGATTAATGGAGATAAAGCCCCACAAGCATCAAATGGGACCGCACCTGCTCGGGGCTCTTCGCCAGCTCCCGAGGCTACGAAGACCCAGACGAATGGGACCCTTTCGACATCTGCCGCCACAGAATCAGAGAAGCCTGACCCTTACAAAGCCAAGTTGGAAAGACTTAAGCAGCGTCCAACCTACACCAAAGAGGGCAAAAAGCGGATCGCTCCATTACTAGTTTCCGGAGCTGGGGCTGGCGAGTCATCTCTTCCACAAGCCCGTTTGATGGCGTCTGTCAGCAATCAGGTCAAGGCTGATGCCCCGACCACCATCGTTGACCTGTCAAAACCCTTCGATGGCTTACCCAAGGGTGGCCTGACTGCTCTTCTTATTGGAAACAAGCGCAAGCTGGCCCAGATAGAAGGCGACGAAGATGGCAGCGTAGAAAAGCGTGTGACACTCGCCAGTCAAAACGGTGCAACTCCCATCATGGCCAACACTCCCGACGGCCTTCTACCAGCTCAAGTTCAATCTGCCACGACTGGTCAACAGCCAACTCCAGAATTCATTCGCCCCGCAGTCACAAATCCTTGCATGTCGGTCAGCCAACTTCGTCTGGCAGTCCCTAAAATTCGCAGCCAGATTCTCCGCGCGTTAGATTCGAGTGGGAAACCGACGGAACAACCTGGCCCTGGCACAGACTCGGGCTCTTCTAAGAGTCGGGTGGACGTGGTTTTCGAAGCCCGGAACCCATCACCAGCAAGTCTGACCGGTCGTGCCGTGGACCGCGAGCCAGTACGCCTGACACTGTTCCGCGGAGATCAACCATTGTGGCAGGACTTCTTACCGCGGTCTGTCCTACTTGTGACTGGTAATCAGAGCATGTGGGCAGCTGGCTGCGAGGATGGATCAATCTATCTTTGGACACCCGCAGGTCGTCGTCTGGTAAGTGCGCTCGTTCTCGAGGCACAGCCTGTCATCTTGGAGTGCAATGGACCGTGGATCCTGTGCATTTCCTCCGTGGGCATGTGCTATGTCTGGAATGTGAAGCACTTGTCGTCTCCTCACCCACCAGTCTCCCTCCAGCCAGTCCTGGATGCTGCAATTCATACTATGGGCGTGACTCCCACCGCCGCTCCCGCAGTAACAGACGCACGCATTAATTCGGAGGGTCGAGTCATTGTTTCTTTGTCTAACGGCGAAGGATACTCCTATTCCCCATCAATGTTCACATGGCAGCGCATCTCAGAAGCCTGGTGGGCCGTCGGCAGTCAGTACTGGAACACCACAGACGCACCCGTGAGCAACTTGCAGGCCAAGGATGCACAGCAAGATAACAAGGATGCGAAGGCAGCTGTTGCCGCCGGCATTATTCCTTGGTTGGAGCGAAACACCACGAATGAGACCCTCCTTCGCGGAAGAGCATACTTCCTCCAGCGTCTCATCAAGGTTTTATTGTCACGCGAAGGTTATGAGACTTTCGAGTCCAGCGTATCAATTGCTCATCTCGAAAACCGTCTCGCTGCTGCTCTGTCCCTGGGTGCCAAGGAAGAGTTCCGGTTATACCTATCCATGTACGCTAAGCGCATCGGTGCCGAGGGTCTGAAACTGAAGGTTGAGGAGCTCCTAAAGGGTCTCATCGGTGGTCTTTTTGAGGATGAAGACGAGGACAGTGAAGGAGTCTTGAAACTGCAGGACAACCAGCGCGATGGCCGTAACTGGCGCGAAGGATCTGATGATCTGTGTGGCTGGCCACGGGAGACTTTGTTGAAGGAGGTGATTCTAGCGCTTGGTATGTTTCTTTCTTTTTTCTTTTTTCTCTTTCTTGACGATTCAATTACTAACGAACGTTCATCTAGGTAAACATCGTGACCTTCAACGCGTGACAGTTCCTTACGCCAAGCTGCTGGATATGGTTGACAATACCTCTGAACATGGCGATGCAATGGATCTTTAATGATGTTTTCTCTCTGGCTATCTATACCTTTTCTTCTTCTTGCTGGCGTTCAATAAGTTCGGGCTGGGTCAACCCAAAGGGTTTGCATTATTATCTCTGCTGAGGCGGGATTGGAGATGATAAATCTCATTTTCATGGTGTATTTGTATCATAGGTTCACTTTTGGGTCGTTATTATTTAAGCCAACCTGTTCCTATCTTGCCCTAGTTTGGTCTTGTTCTAGGATCAACCAGACAGACCCTAATATCCCTCGATACACACAGTATTACGTACATGACACCCACATGGATGTAGTGACGTCGTCAGGGCTTGACTCTCACGTGGGCGGTGGCAGCTCTGCAGGCAGAAAATTTGAAGATATCTGGCGCGTACCTCGTCAACATTGCATTTTGATAGCTAAAGACGCATTCATTTACTCTCTTTGTACTCATAGACCTTGTCCGCAATTGCTGTGGACAACCGCCATCACGTCTTCCACATCATCTATCTTCTTCCTTCGTATCGTCGATCGATCCGCAGCTGGTCCTGCATTTGGCGCGTTCCATCCTTGTTCCCGCTTCCGCCTTTCAACTTCCCCCCACCTCCCACTTCTCTTCTGTCGCTTCTACTCAAGCAAGAAGAAAAAATCCAATAAGATGCCTCCCAAGAAGCAGCAAGTCCAGGAAAAGGTCCTTTTGGGCCGTCCAGGAAACAACTTGAAGAGCGGTATCGTATGTGAGCTAGGCCCCCACCCATTCTTTTTTTTTTTCCTTTTTCCACACAGCACAGTCCACTTTTACTTCCGAAAAACTATTTAAACCCCCTTGTCCCCCTTCCCTCCCGCCTTTTTTTTTTCTTTTCCTCCTCAACCATGATTGACTAACAATATGGCTTCAGGTTGGTCTTGCCAATGTCGGCAAGTCGACACTCTTCCAATCCATCACCAAGTCCTCCCTCGGTAACCCGGCCAATTTCCCCTATGCCACCATTGACCCCGAGGAGGCTCGTGTCATCGTTCCCGATGAGCGGTTCGACTGGCTCTGCCAGCACTACAAGCCCAAGTCGCAGGTTCCTGCCAATTTGACTGTGTACGATATTGCCGGTCTCACTCGCGGTGCCTCGACTGGAGCCGGTCTGGGTAACTCTTTCCTGTCACACATCCGCGCTGTCGATGCCATCTTCCAGGTGGTTCGCTGCTTCGATGATGCCGAGATTATTCACGTTGAGGGTGACGTCGATCCTTGCCGTGATCTGACCATCATCAACGAGGAGCTCCGCATCAAGGATATCGAGTTTGTTGAGAAGGCTCTTGATCTTCTTGGCAAACAGACTCGTCGTGGCGGACAGTCTCTGGAGATGAAGAAGCTCAAGGAGGAGGAGGCTACCACTGCCAAGATCCTTCAATTCCTGAAGGATGGCAATGACATCCGCAAGGGTGACTGGACCCCCAAAGAGGTATGTTGGAATTTTTTCCTTCTTCTTTTCCCAAATCAACTTGCCCTTCCAACTCCTTTCCTGATGAATAAGAGCACTGCTCGAAATTAACCCAGCTCGTTGAGTGCCCTCATTAAAAGGATACTCACAATCCGAGGGCACCTTGAGAAAAAAAGTTATATGCTGAAATTTTGGAGTCCACTTCTACATGATTGCATCACTCATACTCTTTGAGAATCCTCATGCTAACCGAATTGGTTATAGGTCGAAGTTATCAACCCTCTGTTCCTCCTCACTGCTAAGCCCGTTGTGTACCTGGTCAACCTGAGCGAGAGAGATTACATCCGCCAGAAGAACAAGTACCTCCCCAAGGTCTTCGAGTGGATCAAAACCAACTCTACCGGCGACCCAATCCTTCCTGTCTCAGCTCAGTTCGAGGAGCGTCTGACCCTGATGCACGATGATGCGGCCGCTGAGGCTGAGTGCAAGACTCTGGGCACCAAGTCCGGTCTGCCCAAGATCATCACCACCATGCGCCAGTCCATGAACTTGGGCAGCTTCTTCACCACTGGTGAGGACGAGGTTCGGCAATGGACCATCCGCAAGGGCATCAAGGCTCCCGCTGCGGCTGGTGTCATTCACACGGACTTCGAGAAGACCTTCATCCAGGCTATTGTGTACAACTACGCTTCTCTCCGTGAGTACGGTGATGAGAATGCGATCAAGGCTGCTGGTAAGATTATGACTAAGGGTAAGGATTACGTCGTCGAAGACGGCGATATCCTGCTCATCAAGGCTGGTGCTGCTAAGCACTAGGTGCACATAGACAATAGTTCTTCAAATGATACACCAGTGTTGAGTCTTGACATTTTTTCAACTGTAAATTTCCTTGCCTGTTGCAAATCATCATTGGTAGGTCAATGTTGCAGAATATACCTCATTTCCCTTCTGCATGATTCTTGCCTTGATATTTCTTGCCTTGGTATTTGAAGGCTAAGCCTACAATAGCTCATATTCATAGTGTAAGATCATACATTCTATTTAAGCTGTTCAGCATCAAAAAATCCGAAGCACTTAATCGGTCACGTGACCACCTCCCCGCGCATCCCACTTCGGTATCAAGAGCTTGATTCTTGTATTATCACCACCTCAACAAGCATCATGTTTAAGAAAGAGTGAGTCAAACGCTTTAATAAACCCACGACTAGCCCAGTGGCTTGTTTGGAACCTCTTGTCTACCCAGTGGGAGCACATATCTCCCTCTGTTTGAAGACCTGGAAAGACTGCAGGAGCTGTCCAATACTCCATACCAAGACATACACAGCGCCCATGGGATAAATCTTGTTGGAAAAGTTTATCAAAAACACCAGCTAACATCCGTGCTCCATCTAGTATTCCCCCAAGCAACCGGTCTAAGGTGAAGTCCTCGGTGCAGCGCGGCCTGCGCCAGAAGCTGCTGGAAACATACCCAGGCCTCGAGCCCTTCATTGAAGATGTCATGCCCAAGAAGGCCTCATTGGAAGCCGTGAAACTGTAAAGTTCCCGTTTACCCATCTTTTGTTTTCCGATTCCAGCAACGTCATCTCCGGCTTTCGACATGAACGTGCTACATCTTATTCTGGAGACCCAAACGCTAACTACAACCACCATCCTAGACCCGATCGTGTGACCCTCTACACGATAGACTCAACCCCCCTCTTCTTCCAACCTATCGATGGACCCCCAGTCCCACACCTCCGCCTCATCCACGCCTACCCCTCCGCCATCCCGACAATCCAGATCGACCGTGGTGCCATCCGCTTCGTGCTCTCCGGCGCAACGCTCATGGCTCCAGGTCTCACATCCCCCGGAGGCCGTCTGCCTGATGCCGAGCATGCCCTTGAGGCCGGACAGATCGTTGGTGTCAAGGCTGAAGGGAAGGAGGAGATTTGTATGGTTGGTATGCTGAAGGTTGGCACTGAGGAGATCAAGAGTAAAGGGAAGGGAGTTGTTATTGATGAGGGCCATTATCTTGGTGATGGACTTTGGAGAATGCATTTAGATTAAGGGACATGGTTTTCAAAAGAAGCAAGGGATTCATTGGGCTGGGGTTGCGGTCTTTTGGGATGTTTGGCTTGGAACTATACCTTTATACCTCTATACCTCTCTGCACGCATGGCGATGATTATGTGTTGGATGATTTGAAATGAAATATCCCCCTGGACAAGGATCCAGATTGGTTCAATGGATGTATTGATTGAATGTAGATAGCTTCTTGTATCGCCGTAAAAGGCTTTGTAATATATGTAGGAGAAGCACAGGTACATGATTACCGGGGTATTCGGAGGTTCTTAGGTTGAAATATATATTTTGACGATGGGGCCGGTCCGCAGAAACTTCCCACTTCCCCCTTTTCATCAGTGTCTCCTTTGATCCAGTCGACACTTATTTCACGATGCCTTCCAACGGTGGGAAATGCCGATTGTGGTCTCAGCCAGTGAGTCAAGCCCAAGGAACCTTGAAAGCATATGATACATAATAATTCAAACATCTCCAGAACGAGCCGATCATCCCGATTAGGCGACGACGCCAGCTCGGGTTGTTTGACACGTTTGGCCGATACGGGGTCATAAGAGCAAAATATAATGCCGCTGTGAGAGATGGACATGAACTTTTCATAGCCCATGAGTCTGACCTTATTCCAGTCCGACTGGTACTGCAAGCATGAATATGACTAGAACCCAAACGTTGAAGCTTACCATTACATCAATACGTTAGTTGTTGCATACCTGCTACCTGTGAGCATGTCTAACTACAAAGTACCCATCTGATCCTTTGACATATAGAACCGGCTGGTACACCTCAATAAACCCAGACGGAAGTCAAGAGAAGCTCCATGTGAAAAAGAAGACAGCGTACCTCCCGCCTTACAGCGGTACTTGGGAGGATTGTTCGGGGGAAGTCGATTGGGATACATTACCAGAAATACCCGACCTTTGTATTGCGACAGGAAGCCGTCCTACCCCTTGGATTTGGGAGGAAATAAAAAGGCTAGAGCAGGAAGAAGGTATGGTTGGTTCGTCCGTGGCATGTGGCATAGCTAATGCCACAAAGCCGCAATTGAAGCAGCCCAACGACAATATGACGGTGAGATTGAATCACTGGCAACACGACTGACCCATGGCTGATATTGAGCAGAATGGGCTACAAACGACGTCTGGAATCACGGGTGCAATTATCCAGACCGGAAACTGTCTAATGAAGGGAGGATGTCGAATGTCAACGAGGATGTGATGTCCGAATCCGCGAGCGAGACCTCGGTGAAATCCGAGGGCGACACATCTGGAACCGGTTCCTTCACTGGCTAGACCTCCCAGGACGAGCTGACCGAGGACAAATTGCCCCGAAAGAAGAAAAGTTCAGTCAACAAAGTCTCGACACAGCTTGTGCTAGCCATAGATGCAAAGGAGACGGCTGCAAGCAACGCATCTGAGGATGAAAATGAAGCGGCAAAACATACCGGCGTTAAATCCAAATCACGTCAACGGAAGATTGAAAAGCCAGAGAAAGAGCAAAAAGAGCACAAGAAGCAAAGGAAACAGAAAAAAGCCGAAAGCAAGCAGGGCGGGGAGGAGAAGAGTCCTCGAGCGAGGAAGATGGGAACTGTAGAAGAGGAACCCGAAAAACGACAGTTCGAAGAGCAGGAATCCAAGGAGAAAGCCGAAGAGATGAAGCTTGCAAAGAAGCTTGCAAAGAAGCAGAAGAAGCAGAGAAAGCTCGAGGCGAAGCTTAAGGAAGAATCATGCCGAAAAGATTCTGCGGCCCTATCAAGTCGGAAGCGGAAGGCCGACAATGAAGATGAAGTTACCACGACTTCAAGGCAACACAGAAGAAACAGCATAGGACTTAGGGGAGTGATCAGATAGATAGGGGCCGAGATATGCTTAAGGATGAAGCATGTAATTCATTCACACAGTTCACACAGTTCACACAGTCTAAATAGGGAAACTGGTCATGCTCCGTGGAGAATAATGAGCCTCGATGCTACGAGTGCCTCTAGTCGAGCTCAACGGTTACACAACCGGCGTCTCTGTTGCTTTCTTTCCTAGACGATATTTGACCCAAACTTCCAGGATAATCTCCCCCGAATGTCTCTGGCTGTAAACACAGATTTCCTCGGGTCTAGTGATGCACTCGAGCAGTGATGATGTATTGGACGAAGAGTGTCATGTAAAAGGAC
This sequence comes from Penicillium psychrosexuale, assembly GCF_028828465.1. NCBI lineage: Eukaryota > Fungi > Ascomycota > Eurotiomycetes > Eurotiales > Aspergillaceae > Penicillium > Penicillium psychrosexuale. The sequence goes on from NW_026643187.1 coordinate 697,261, forward strand.
CAGAGAAACAAACCCCACATGGATCACAAAAGCTGTCCTCGGTGATATTCCGAAGGCCATAGGTGATTGGTACATGGATGTGGAGTGTTCTCGAGGCTCAAAATCCGTTAGAGGAAATGTAATTTGAATCTCAAATGCCCCGAACACGTATAGTGTGGGAGTGAAGAAGTAGAAATGTTATCTCCAGGGCTGGAATATCAAATAACGACAACAAGCAGAGAGCTGGGCAGGCTCGTGGATTATGATTATTATAAATGAAGTGAATATAGCCAAAAAAAAAAAAAAAAAAAAAGTCAAGCTCATGCATGCATCAACCGATTACATACCTAGTCTACATCAATAGATGAAACCTCGAAAGGCCGACCAACCACCTGCAAAAAAGAAAAAAAAAGAAGAATCCCATCCATTCATTACCATTCCTCCATGAATAACCCAATTCTAGAAACATAGTTCTCAATTCTCCACACCTTGAAGCTGAAGTCATACCAAGCGTCGGCACATACCAAAGCCCGGCACATCAGCCGATCTTCAAGTTGCAATTTACAGGAGAGCGAGGACACCAGCCAGAAGACCAGCGGCGGTAGCGGGGGCAACCAGACCCATAGCGGCACCGCTGGAGGCAGAGGGAGAGGCAGAGCTGGTAGAAGTGCTGGTGGTGGTGGAAGTGCTGGTGGTCAGACCGGTAGTGGTGCTAGTGGTCAGACCGGTAGTGGTGCTAGTGGTAGTTCCGGTAGAAGTTCCGGTAGAAGTTCCGGTAGCTGTACGGACAGAGGTATCAGTGCTGTGCTTGCCAGGGGTGGGGAGACCAGTAGTAAGGGAGCCAGAGGTAAGGGTTCCGGTGGGGGAGGGTTTGATGATAGACACGTCCGGGGTGGAAGTACCAGTAGTGGAAGCCTCGGTTTCAGTGGTGGAGGCACCAGTGGAGACAACAGAGGTCGAGGCAGTAGAAGAGGAGGAGACAGTGGAAGATGTACCGGTAGTAGTAGAGCTGGAGGAGCTCTCGGCGGTCACATTGAACTGCTCGGACTGAGCGAGGATGCCGGTGTTCTTGGCCTCAGTGGAGAGCAGGTTGATCTGGAAACCGGAACTGCAGTGTACATTAAGTGTTAGTAGACATACAATCGACGCGCCACAAAGGCGATCTTACCCATTGCTGACGTCCTTCAGACCACTGGCAGTGTAAGAGCCCTTGGAGGTGTCGATGCCAGAGGCAATCTTCTCATCGACGGGGGGTAGACGGCATTGTTGACAAGGACGATGTCAACAGTGGAGGCGTCGGTGCTGTAATTGGTTAGTTTTGGCTGTCATGGCTAGGGTAAGATGTGAGTGATCATAGTCGACATACTTAACGGATGTCCATTTCACGGTGAAAGATTTGGACAGATCGAGGTCGTCGCCCTTGGAGGGCTCGGTGACCTGGATAGCTAGACTGATTATTAGAGAGAGTCTCGCGTCATATGGTGATTTACATACCTCCAACGGAGAGGGCCAAAGGCAGGAGAGACAGAATGGTAGAGAAACGCATCTTGACTAATTAAAGCGAATGTAGTGGATTAAAAAACGAATGAATGTTGGAGTGTAAAAGAGCGAGAGAGATGCGAGAGAGAAGTTGGAAGATGGAAAAATAGTCAGATTCAAGGGTCCATGTCATTAAGTAGGTGACCAAACATTTCATTTGATATTGCACAACCTTGGATGCCCTGAACCGTCAACAATGTCTCTGGCACCCACTACCAATACGGAAAGATACCTGAAAATAGAATTGACATGGCGAGGTACCCGGTTTTAGAGCATCCCAAAAATATTTTAAACATTTTATTATACACAACGTGGGAATTCAGGGTCTCAGTAAGGTTCCATGTGGAAGTAAGTAGAGCTTCATGGCTCGCCGAGGAGCTAGTTTCAGGCGCAAATTCCACTTTCGATTTTGGGGAAGATGACTCCGTGTTCCGTACTCTATTATTCGATGGGAGTTCCATGTTATAATTGTGTCCGTCGTTATTTTTTACACCCGGAGGTGGCCCGTCCACTATGGATCCCAACCATCGATGTGGTCCGCCGATAGGGTCGATAAGAGGACGCTAGATAGGCTTGGCAATCCGCTAGTGGTATTTGGTACAGTCTTGGCATAGAACAAAACCCGAGCAGTATGAAACGTGGAATTACGTATGTATGGTATCCGTATTTTTGAATTGCAAATTCTGCGGTAAATTACAGAAAGGCAATCTGGACCCTGAATTTTCATGTATCCTTTCATTAGCTCGAGCAAGGGTGTTGGCCACCAATTTGAGCGAAGATCAGCAAAGCCTAATCATCCATGGGGTAAGGGGAATCAAAAGGCTGTCCATGAGTATTCATAAATCCATATCCAATATTTACTCCGTACGAATGTCTCAGAATGAACTCGAAAATGCTGCGAACACACCGTTTCGATGTCTCAACGAAGACCCACTCCACAGACCAATTTCAGGATTGAGATATATCTGAATTTGGGGGTCTCGGACGACACGCTAAATGAACCATAAGTGGGAGCACTGGAGGCGATAAAATGAGTGTCTCAGAACCTGCAGGCACGTTATTATCTCTTTACGGACAGAATGGTGCCATTTCCCAGTCGAGTAGCGGTCAATTACGGAGTCAGATCCGAATCAGTAAATTCCTTTTTCTGAGGTACTTATGATTTGTCGAATACGGCAGGAAGATACGGAGCACGGAGTTCCAAGTGTTATCACAAATATTAGATGTTGTACATAATTTTCGCACCGGAGAACCCCCGGGGATGTGCCTTGCGCCCAACAAAAGATTAGGTATCGTAGATATCCACGTTACTGGTAGCACGGAGTTAGTAATCAAGCCACAATCAGTGCTCCGTACGGTGTACTCGGCTGGGAAAGGATACATACAAGTCCCTCTTGAGACCATCCCGGCCCATGGTAGCCGAATCGACCCAGACGCTAGCACTCATCGCCTGGACACCGAAGTCTCCATACCCCTTCTTGTTGATAATGACAGGTTTTATGCTAGGATGCAACAGATCGGTCCATTGCTCATATGCATGTTGTTGACCGACAAACATGCGCTGCACACCCGGACCAGCGTTGCTGATAACACACGCGAGTCCGGATAGGTGACGGGCGTTTCCGTAGCGAACGAATCCTGTATCGCAGTCAGATCTGCTAGTGTGGATACGTGTTCCCCATAGTGGGGCGCAGTAATCCAGGGGTGAAAGGGCCAAGCGAACCTATGCAGTTGGGTTGGTTGAAATAATCCTGCTGTTCGCCGTAGGCATAGAGTTTCCGGGCTTGAGTTAGGACGGGAAGATGACCGTTGCAACTTGGTGTCATTGGGTTATCCACATTCGCCCGTATCCCGTACAGGTCACCATAGAATACGCATGGGTGACCGTCTTTGCGGAGGAGGACCAATGCGTATGCTAGTAATTTAAAGGAGTGCGCCACTGGGGTCTGGGCTTTGATTAGCCGTGCTCGGGCCTTATAAAACTGGGAAGAAGTTGACTCACCTCCAGCATTTGTCCTGGTTGCTGCTGAGAGTTAGGTAAAGAAGTAAATATGCCAAGATCAGACACAGTTGGTACTTACCGTATCGTGATTCGAAACAAGGGTCTGGAGAAGTTAGCTTTGTATCATTACTCGAGCGTCGAGGAACTCACCACAGCGTGGTCCGGCCGACACTGTACCAATGTATCTTTGAAAATCCCGCGAAGATCTGGTGCCTTGGCATGGGACAACTTGGAGAATCGCTCCAGGAGAGGTACATCATATGCAGCGAGATCATACTCTACCTTCTCGAGGTAATGCAGAAGGGACGGTAAATGTCCAGTCCAGTACTCTCCGATGGCGAAAAAGTCCGGGTTGACGGTTTTCCGAACATATTGCACGAATGTGCGTTGGAACTCGGTTGAGAAATGCTTAGCGGCATCAAGTCGCATTCCATTGAGGCTTAGGGATTTGGTGATCCACGTTCCCCATTGCAGGAGGTCTGCGCGGACTTCTGGGTGTGTAAGGTCCAAATCGGCGAACATCAGGTAATCGTAGTTTCCATTCTCCGTGGACACATCTTGCGCCCAGTCCTTGTTGGATGCGACAATCTTGTAGATTGCGTTTTGCTTGCTCTTATCGTCCCAGTCAACGCCGCTGAAATGTTGCCAGTGATACTTCATTGAGCTGTACATGTCACCGCGACCGGCGAAATCAAAGCCTGTCCAGCCATGGACTTCTGTCGGCTTAGATATATCCAGATCTCTTCCTGTTGTTTTATTTTGATCAGCGAAAATCCATGATTGAATATCAACGAAGAGAAGGATGAAATCGCTCACGTTTAGGATCTACCTTGACAGCCTGAAAAGGCTCTGGATAGTCCGCGCCAGCTTTATGATTGAGCACAGCATCCCAGATTACACCAATGCCCAAGTTCTGCGCTTGGCACATCAGGTCTTCAAGTTCACGCTTGGTGCCCCATTTCGTGGGGACTGCGCCCTTCTGATCGAACTCCCCTAGGTCGTACAGATCATAGATGTCATAGCCATTACCATTCACATCCATTCCCTTGCATCCGGGAGGGATCCAGATCTGATCAACGCCAATGGCTTTGTACTCTGGTAAGGCATTCTGCAGACGACGCCAGTGCTGCCGGTCGGTGGGAACATGCCATTCAAAGGCTTGCAGTATGAGCGAATTATCTGGAGCATTCCATGATGGTAGCTGTTGTAGATTCGCTGCTGCTTCTGTACCATGTATGCAGGTTAGAGCTTCGAACTGTTTTCCGGTCGGGGATACTGACCTTCAATCTGTTTCCATTTCTGGCCTTTCTGTCGAGATCCACACCACAGGAAAGACGGCATTGCGGGATACCAAATGGCAAGTCAAGCTATGTCAATGTCCAGCTAAATAGTACTCAACTAGAATATGCATATCCTCCCTTTTAGGGCTTGGATGTGGGGCGACTATATTTGACTTCGAACTGTTGTAAGGTACAGGTTTTGCAGTTGGAGGTGTCTCCATTTATTATTCTCAAATTATTAAAAATGTCTCAGACGAAAATTTCACCCAAAGGAAAATTGGAACTTTTCTAGAAGAAAACTCCACCTGAGATAATCTCATTGGCTACCGCCGGCCATAAATGCGTGACATGTAAAATAATAGTAAATAGGAAAAAAAGCCCATAATCATATAAAGGCCAAAGGGCGCGTGTCAGGAGGGAAAAGACCAAAAATATCGCCAAATAAAACAAGAGGTCAAAAATATGGCACAAGAAAGGATATCTCCGCGAACCAAGCCGAGTCGTGGCTCAATGGGGGGAAAAAGGGTAAAAATAGAAAATGAAGATCGGAAGATCGGAAGATCGGAAGAAGAATGAAGCGAATGAAGAGAGAAGGAAAAAAGAAGGGCTGTCGAGGTATTTCAAACGAACATGACGAACATGCTGGTCATCACGGCTAGCAGTAGGGTGGCTACACCGGTACCACTGGTAAATTGCATTCCAGCCGACGTCGAACTACTGCCAGTCTCCAACATCGCGAGGGTAACGTTCGTCTCGGGGTAGCCACAAAGACCACTACCCTCCATATATTGTGTGGGGAAGAAAACCCGTGGCTCTCCCTTGTTCATATCGACACGCAGCAGGCCCTGGTTGTCGACAGTATAGTTCTTACAGTTCAGAACATCCATGATCACCGTGCCAGCATTGTAAGTGACTGCCATGTCGAGGTTGTAAGCCCCACTGGTCGAAGGTTGAGTGGACAACACCATGACTACTTGTCGACCCTGGACACCCTTTGTGAAACCAAGCTCACTGGCTCCCTGGTAGATCGTGTGGGTCGAGTCCTCAAAGTAGTTTGTGCCCAGTAAGGCTGCGTGGTTCCGAATGCGATTCAGCTTTGCGATTAGCTGGTAGAGCACCGCATTGGTGTCGTATTTGGTGAGCCAGATGGCTTCTCGGTTGACAGGCACCGAGTTCCCCTTCAGATGTTGCTCTTGACCTTGATATATCATCGGGATTCCATCAAATAGCATGGTAAACACTAGGACATTTTTGGCCATCTGCCAAGTACCATCATTAACAAAAGCGATCAGTCAACCCGAGGAGGGCACACATACCGCTATGTCATCGGAGTAGCTACCAATTCGAGGTTTGTCGTGATTTTCGGAAAAAGTGGCCATAGCATTGACATCTGGCATGGTGATTCTCATGTTCTCCACTGCTTTCGCCAATTGAGACGTATTGCCCTGGGTGAAGGCATCTATGATTTCGAAATAGATCGGATAATTTGGCAAACTGTCGATGTAGTTGCTCTGATAATCTTCCATGATGCTGACTGCCCCTTCAAGAACTTCTCCTGTCATGAAAGTGTCGACACCATTGGAGAAATTTCGTAGAAAACCCGTATTAACGTGCTTGGCAGCGTCAATGCGGAGTCCGTCAATGGAATAGGTCTTGATGGCGTTGTTTGCCCATGCGATCAGAAGCTGTTGGACATCTGCATGCTCGGTGAAAAGGTCTGGCAGCGGCACGTCTAGATCACCTGTCTGACACCTTTGTGCGTCGGTCATGTTTTCCCAGTTTGTGATTTTGCAGTAGGGATGGAAATAGTCTGCGTTATTGAAGGGTGTAAATACTGAGTAGTCGATATGTGTGGCCGGGTTGCTGCCATTTGTGATGTACGCCATGTTGTTGATTACCGTATCCATCATGAAGTACATGCCCCGGGAGTGGAGAGCGGCACTGAGGTCGAGCAAGTCTTGATGCGTCCCGAAATGAGAGTTGAGGGTGTTGAAGTTCAATGGCCAGTACCCATGGTAAGCTTCGCCATAGGAGACTTGGCCATGGATATTCTCGATGATGGGAGATATCATCACAGCGTCAAATCCCATCCCTTGGATGTAGTCCAGACGATCAATGGTTCCTCGCCATGTTCCTCCGCAATAAAGGCCCGCGGTGGTATTGCATGGTGCTGTTAATGATCCATCTGTGCGAGCGAAACGATCCGTCATGGTCTGATATATCGACCTGGGCTTCCAGTCGGCTGTCCTTGCGGCTGATGCCGAGGAAATAAGGCCCGTGATCAAGAGCCCTACCAGACGGCCAAGGGTCGATCGTGACATCATGGCAGCTCGTATTTGTGTGATGGGTCGACCGGAAGAGGCGAAAAAGAGAGTACTGGGCTTTCAGATAAAGAGTGTTTTGATTAACTCACGAGAGGGCAAAGATGGCCGGCAAGTGGAATAAATGAGTGACATTTGGACTTTATCCAGGAACAGGAAACGAAAGGAGGCAAAGAAAGCAGAAGTTGGTCCCTAGACAGGAAAAGATCGGGGAAAATGGCTAGTCAGGTGGCACGGCTTTTGCAAGGTTCTATTGTCCATCCATACATGTCTTGGGACCTTCCCCCCACAACCACGCGTTATATTATTATCCGGGCAGTTGCCTCGGGATATCTGCACCAATGGACCTGATTGCCATGCGACCTACCCGTTGATATGCCCCAGGATTCAGAAATAAAGGTATGATTCTAGTGGCTTTTTTTAAGAAGGACTAACTACCCCATGTACACATCAAGCGGGGGCTGCAGAAATCAATTTTAGTTTCATTATGGTGTACTTGTGGGAGGGGAAGAAGCGAAAGCGACTTAGCACACTAGTAACGACACTATTGGAACAAGGAGTACAGAGTACAGGAGCTGTCAGGTACCAGGCACCTTGCTGGAGGTTACTGTTGATTGGTCGTTATCACGTGGAGACACTGCCCTAATCTCAGGAACGGTCCCTATCTATCACAGGAGAAGTGACAAACTTTTGATGGTCCAATCATCCGAGACAAAGTGCAAGAGACTAGCGACGTTACTTTGAATTTCCACAAATCGGGTCCAAGCTATAGATAGTACTTTGGTACTTCGTATTGTATAGATTACCGCGTACATACGCTGTACGGAGTACCCCGTACCTTGAATTGATACACCAAACGCTTTGGCCCTGGCCCTGGGCAGTTGAATACGAGATATGCGATACAAAAGTTTGAATGAACACCTTGGCAAAATTTTACGATTCTATACGAATTTTAACTTGCACCAGACACCCAGATACTACAATGAATATATACCTCGAACAACGCAAGAAAGGAAAAAGGAATAAAGATGTGGGAAATGAACAGAGATAGGTGTAATCCGGTGTGATAGATAAGTGAACTCGGGTGGCTGTACGAGATTTGCTGCGCCATTCTCGGCTTCCCGGACTTCCGTCTGGAGTGGCGTTGATACCAGTATCACATCACGGTAAATACTCCGTACTGCAGGGATGTCTGACCTTGTGGAGATTAAGTCAGACATTTCTTTTGCTTGTTTTCTTGTACGGAGAATACTTCCAAGTTTTGACTTAAGGATTTCATGGAAGTTATCCGTCTTGGCATTATTCCTTGTTTACCATTGGTTGTTATTGTAAACCTTGGAAGAATATTTAGATTTGTACCATGGTTGAGCCCCCGGGGAACCGAAAAGAAGAAGAAAAAAACCCTTGAGAAAGGGGAAGAACGGAAAAAACGAAAAAAACGAAAAAGACGGAGAAAACGAAAAACCAAAAACAAGTGCCCGTACACTATCTGGTATAAGACCCCGGTCGTAAATGCACTAAGTGGGGGTGGGTCTTACCTCAACAACCAATCGGCCGGGTCGGGCTATCATGATCTCGGCCCCCTAACCCACGCGGGTCATGACCGAGAGGTATATCGGCATTTTGATAGGTTGATAATTGCGGGCCTAGAAAATCAACAGTCGGCAGACGTGAAAGTTGCCCACTACCTACTCCGTACAATGTCTCACTGTCTAAGCCTTATTTTTTAACTAACTGCCAGGGGGAGAGAACTGCATGCCAGGCGACATGAGTCTAAAAAACAATCACATGTCCCGCGATAAGGAGACAGCTTTTCTCTGCGCTAGTTGTAAAGATAGCGTCAGGGTCTGGCAAGTGGCGCATGGGTCAAATCTAATACTAGTACTCCGTATAGAGCGTTGATGGGAGTCGGGTAGCCCCGTCAGGCTCCAATTAATACTCTTTTAACCGAACTAGGTGTCCTATTCGGCTTTTGATGCCAAGGACAGGCGGGAAAGAAGAATAAAACAATCATAATTTATACCCAAAGGAGAAAAAGATTTAAAATTACAATTACAATTACATCCAATTAAACTGAAAAAGGCAAAAGAAATAAAAATTACCGAAGCTGAGACGTTGGAACCCAATATACTCCAATACAGTCTGGGGCTCTAAAATTGATATGGAGTTTGTCTCATCTGCTTTTATTTTTATCTTGAGCTTCAATGCGACTAGGCTTTTAGCTTAGCATTTAGCACTGCGCACTGCTGTTATGTGATCATTTCTTTTTCACTTCCACAATCGATTCTTCCTTCGTTTACATCCCTCATCCCTCGTCCATCGTCCATCGTCCCTCGTTCGCTCGTTCTCGTTCCCTCGTTCCTTCGTTCGCTCGTTTGCTAGTCCGCCTGTCGTTCTCTTCTTTGGCTTACTGCCACCTTTGACGCCTTCTGTTGGGAATTTGTGTCGTGACCTTCGAGATACATACCTACATCCCACTGCTCCATGGCAATTGAGAGCTGCACATCTTCATCTCTTTCATAGAGTGTCTCATCCTCTCATCCCAGCGGGGATATCCGCACTATCTGAGGCGCGCGACCATCACTCAACAGCTTCGCGCAGTCACCAGTCATGAAGTGGTTACTCACCAGCGGATTGGTCTCGCTTCTTGCGAAAACCGTCACAGCTTGGCCATACGACGAGGCCTACCTTGATTATAACCTCAATGAGAATAAGACGGCCACTAACCCAGCAGATTACTGGGGAACATGGCCTGGCCATGAGGGGAAATATCACCCCTCTCCGACAAATTGGCGCTTCCCGTTCTACTCTCTCTTCTTGGATCGCTTCGTGAATGGTGATCCTACCAATGACAACGCAAATGGTACCACGTTTGAGCATGATATCGAACAACGCATCCGCCATGGTGGCGATGTGGCTGGCCTCGTCGAAACATTGGATTATCTCCAAGGAATGGGGATCAAGGTTTGTCTCATCTGTGATCTTCTAGTGGCAAGAAAATATATGCTCACAATGTCCAGGGTCTCTATATTGCCGGAACCTCCTTGCTGAATCAGCCGTGGACTTCAGACGGATATGGAGTTTTGGATACAACGATTCTCGACGCGCATTATGGAACTATCCAGACTTGGAGAGACGCCATCACCGAAATACACAAGCGCGGGATGTATGTCTTGTTCGACAATACCATTGCGACGTAAGTTGTCCCCGTGTGCATAAATAAGAGACCAGTGCTAACTGAATATATCCAGAATGGGTGACTTGATTGGATTTGAAGGCCATCTAAACACATCTACTCCATTCTCGGAGAAGGAATATAGAACACAATGGAAGACTGAACGCCAATACAGAGACTTCACCATTGGAGCTGGCGACTACAATCAGACCTGTGACTACCCTCGATTCTGGTTCGAAGATGGATACCCCGTGAACGAATCAGAGACCTCAGGCTTGGTTGGATGTTACAACAGCGACTTCGACCAGTACGGCGATATTGAGGCTTTCGGTGTGTGGCCTGATTGGAAGCGACAACTGGCCAAGTTTGCCTCCGTCCAGGATCGTCTCCGCGAGTGGAACCCGACTGTGCGCGAAAGATTGATCCGGCACTCCTGCATGATCATCCAATCTTTAGATATTGATGGTTTCCGTTATGACAAGGGCACACAAGCTACCGTGGATGCTCTTGGAGACATGTCCGCTGCCTACCGAGAATGCGCGCGCGCAGTTGGAAAAGAGAACTTCTTTATCACTGGCGAAATCACGGGTGGAAACGACTTTGGTGCCATTTACCTCGGAAGGGGTAGGCAGCGTAACCAGTGGCCTGAGAGCTCTGCCGAAACAATAAAGTTGACAAATGAGTCCTCTGCCCAGTGGTTCTTACGCGAAGCCGGACATGAAGCCATCGATAGTGCAGCCTTCCACTATACGACATATCGTGCCCTGACTCGATTCCTTGGCATGGATGGGCAGCTTTCAGCCGGTTATGATGCGCCCGATGACTGGGTTTTGGGCTGGGACTGGATGGTGCAATCAAATGATTTGGTCAATGCTAACACCGGCAAGTTCGACCCTCGACACATGTTTGGTGTGACGAATCAAGACGTCTTCCGTTGGCCATCGATTGCCAATGGTACACATCGACAGTTACTCGGTTCTTTCGTGACTACATTGATGCTCCCCGGAATCCCACTTCTTCTTTGGGGTGAAGAGCAGAACTTCTATATCTTAGATGCCACTGCGGAGAATTACATTTATGGGCGACAGGCAATGTCGCCTGCAACCGCGTGGAGAACTCATGGCTGCTTTAACTTGCAGTCCTCGCAGTACTACAAGTGGCCTGTTTTGGCAGCTAAAAAGGGCTGTGAGGATGTGACAGTTGCCTACGACCACCGCGACCCTTCCCACCCTCTTCGAAATATCATGAAGCAGATGTATCACTTGCGTGAACAGTACCCAATTCTCAATGACGGGTTTTACATTGGGAATTTGTCAAAGAAAACCGACTATGTTTACTACCCTGGTTCAAATGGAACGGCCACGGAGACCGGAATGTGGTCCATTTACCGGGATATCAATACCAATGCGCAAAAATACGAACCCAAATATCAACCGGTCTGGCTTGTTTACCAAAACCTCAATGACACAAGGACATACACATTCGACTGCAACTCCGACAATGTGACTAAGACACTGACTGCTCCATTCGATTCTGGTACCACTGTCAAGAACCTTTTCTACCCGTACGACGAGATCAAACTGGTGGATGGAGTGCGCAAACTCGGCTTCAATGGATCCACGGAGTTGAATGGCTGTGCGGAAAGCTTGAAATTGAAGGCATACGAGTTCCGCGCATACGTTCCTATCGCTAAACATCAATTCCCTCGGCCCATGATCACCAAATTCACCCCCGGCCATGATTTCCCACTGCGTTCTACCGTGGCGCCCAACCTTCCAGAGGATGTAACGGTTGAGCTTTACTTCTCGGAAGAAATGAACTGTAACTCGGTGACCGAGGCAATTACCCTCGATTCATCTACAGAGACTGGGAAGGTTCCAACCCTAGATTCCAATACTGTGAAGTGCACAACTATCTCTCCCTTGCTCCAAACAAATTGGACTGCTGAGATCCCAAGCGTTTGGAAGTGGACAGCAAACCTCACTGGAGTGTACAACGGAATCCATAAATTGACTGTCACCAATGTTACCAACAAAGACACAAGCTCTTATACCTACGCTGTTGATCACTTCCTCTTCCGTGTCGGCCAGTTCGATAACCCTATGGTGTTCACTTCTGCCAACTACTCGAGCAGTCTACTCCACAAGAAAGACAACGGCGACCTCTTTATCCAGCATCATGCTGCTGGTGCAGACAAATACCGTTATTCAACTAATTGGGCATCGTCATTCTCCAACTGGAAAGAATATAAAGGCGGAAATGATACCATCGAGAGGCTCCCATGGTCGGGAACCAAGAAACAAGAATGGGATGGTGAGCATGTGCGTGTTGAGTACTGGAGTCGTTTGACTGGAAGTAGCGACTACGTGCAGCAAGGTGACGCTGACTGGGACCACCCAGTCACACGACGTTTCCCCCATGCCTTCTTCAATGGACCCTACAACCAGTATGGATTCGACGGGGGCCTTGACAACAGAATCACACTCGACACCAAAACCGGAGTCTGGTCCTACCATTTCACGTCCGAATGGCCTGCAGTCGGTCAGCTAAATATCTGGGGAATTAACCCAGACGGAAAGCCCGATCAAACCTGGGTTTTGGGTGATATCGACAATGACACAGTCCTAGACCGAAGCCCACCGTCTGCTCTGAGCGCGACTTTGATCAATATCACCGCCGCGCCAGCGAAAGGCTACCTCTCTCACAAAATCTACTTCGACGATGGAACTCTCCATTTCTGGCTCGATCCGGTTGGACCTCAGTCCACACAGATTGCCATGTTCGTGTTATTCTGGATCATACCATTCCTCACTGCCGTGGGATGTGTGTACATCTTCATGAAGTCTTTCTATAAGGTCAAATTCAACCAGGTCGGTGTGAGTGAGAAGCAAAACATTCCTCTCGCAATTTGGAACAAGATCAAGACGTCCAGTGGTCACAAGGATCAATCCTCAAACCCACTAATGCGCTTAGCCAACAAATCCGGCTTCATGCAAAGCACCACCGCTCTGGGCGGAGCTCTTGCTTCTGGCAAGCGACGCATGGTTCTAATCGCCACCATGGAGTACGACATTGAGGATTGGGCCATCAAAATCAAAATCGGTGGTCTTGGTGTTATGGCCCAACTAATGGGTAAGACCCTAGGTCACCAAGATCTCATCTGGGTCGTTCCTTGCGTTGGAGGTGTCGACTACCCTGTGGACCAGGAGGCAGAGCCTATGGAAGTCACCATTCTCGGCAGCCCCTACCAGGTCCAAGTCCAATACCACGTCTTGAATAATATCACCTACGTCCTGCTTGATGCTCCAGTGTTCCGTCAACAGTCAAAGTCCGAACCCTACCCTGCTCGTATGGATGATCTTGACAGTGCAGTGTACTATTCAGCATGGAACCAGTGTATCGCGGAAGCCATCAAGCGATTCCCGATTGATACCTACCATATTAACGACTACCACGGTTCTCTCGCACCTCTTTACTTGCTCCCAAGAACTATCCCTGTTTGTCTCTCCTTGCACAATGCTGAGTTCCAGGGTCTCTGGCCTATGCGAACTCTCAAGGAAAAAGAGGAGGTTTGCTCGGTCTTTAACCTTAACGAAGAGGTCGCTCGTCGTTACGTGCAATTTGGTGAAGTGTTCAACTTACTCCACGCTGGCGCAAGCTATCTTCGTGTTCACCAGTCAGGATTTGGTGCCGTCGGTGTTTCTAAGAAGTATGGTAAACGGTCCTATGCTCGCTATCCTATCTTCTGGGGGTTGCATAAGATCGGCAATCTGCCTAACCCTGATCCATCTGACGTCGGTGAGTGGACAAAGGAGCCAACCAAAGAGCAAGATATCACCGTTGATGCAACATACGAGGCTGGCCGTGGTGAGCTCAAGAGGCAGGCCCAGGAATGGGCAGGACTCGATCAGAATCCTGATGCCGATCTACTTGTCTTTGTCGGTCGCTGGTCTATGCAAAAAGGTGTTGATCTCATTGCGGACGCAATGCCCGCTGTTATCGAAGCCCGGCCTAACGTGCAGTTGATCTGTATTGGCCCCGTTATCGATCTCTACGGTAAATTCGCTGCTCTTAAGCTTGACCACATGATGAAAGTCTATCCCGGACGAGTCTTCTCAAAGCCTGAATTCACTGCACTTCCGCCATTCATCTTCTCTGGGGCTGAGTTCGCCTTGATCCCATCTCGTGACGAGCCCTTCGGTCTGGTTGCCGTCGAGTTTGGCCGAAAAGGTGCATTGGGTATCGGAGCTCGTGTCGGTGGTCTTGGCCAAATGCCAGGCTGGTGGTACAATGTGGAATCAATCTCAACGTCTCATCTCCTTATGCAATTCAAGCTTGCAATTGAGGCTGCCCTCAATTCCAAGACATCCGTCCGTGCAATGATGCGTGCGAGATCTGCAAAACAGCGTTTCCCTGTTGCTCAATGGGTTGAAGATCTTGAGATCCTGCAATCTACTGCTATCGCGGTCCACAACAAAGTGGCGAAGAGTAATAACAACAACAATCGACCTGGCACTTCTTCTGGAGTCAGCACTTTCAGTGGAGCCCTGTCACCTTCACCTTCTATGACTCAACTCGGAAGCCCACTTGCTTCACCCGGCATGAACTCTCCATACACGCATTCTAGGGACAGCAGCTATTCCTTCAACCAAATGAACAACCTTGCCCCTCAAAAGAAGGTCAGCTACAGCGCAGATACAAACCTGGACGACATGGAGAAACCAAAGTCGGGACTGAGTCGTTCTCTCTCCCTGGGTGTTCACTCAGGTCCTGGTCATGCTGGACGTCGCAGAGCAGCAAAAGAGGCTGGTATCTCAGAAAGCGATGAAAACGGAGCCACTGATGCCGAAGGCGAGGATAGCAGCGATGAAGACACTGCCCACACCGTGTTTGGCGATGACGAATACACTCTCACTCCAGCTCAAGTCGAGGCAGGACGACGAGCCCAGGCTGCTCAAAGAGACCGTCCTCAAAACTTGCCTTCTCCAAGCCAGGAGTCTTTACATCCCAGGTTCATGCTTCCTTTGGAAAGCCCGGGATCTCCGGGCACACCACCGAGCGCGGACAGCCTCCTTCTTCCACCCCAGCCATTTGGCCAGTCCAACCGTTTCAGCAGCGCATCCGTTCTCTCTCTGGACTCTGTTGTCGGCAACAAGACAGACTTCAAGCTACAGAAGGTTGATCCTTTCTTCACAGATAGCACTGGCGAGTACTACAGGACGTTTGATAAAAAGTTGGATGCCCTGAACGGATCTAACTCCGAGTCGCAACTTTGTATCGAAGAGTTCTTGGTCAAGAGCGAGCAACAGTGGTTCGACAGGTTCCGCAATGCCAGACTGGGTCGTACCAAATCTCCCACACCATCGATTCGGCATTCATCAAGGAACACTGACACCCCAGACAATATGTTCTACAGTGACGATCTCGTCTCCAACGTCAATAGCAACGAAGAAAATCATCTCCAGGATGATGAGTTCCTTCTCGGAAAGGACTATGTCCCTCCCAGTGGACTTAAGAAATGGATGCAGATCAAAATTGGAGACTGGCCGGTCTACTCCATTTTCCTCGCTCTGGGCCAGATCATCGCCGCAAACTCATACCAGATTACTCTACTCACCGGTGAAGTTGGCCAGACCGCGGATAAGTTGTATGGAATTGCAACGACATATGCCATTGCATCCATGTGCTGGTGGCTCGTGTACCGCTACTTCAAGTCTGTCGTTTGTCTTTCTACTCCGTGGTTCCTATATGCTTTTGCATTCCTCCTGATTGGATCTGCTCACTGGCAAGATGATTCCTTCAGTCGGGGATGGATCCAGAATGTCGGTACCGGTTTCTACGCCGCGGCCTCCGCTAGTGGATCTATTTTCTTCGCTTCAAACTTTGGTGATGAGGGAGGTGCTCCAGTTGAAACCTGGATTTTCCGCGCCTGTGTCATTCAAGGTATCCAGCAGGCATACGTTATTGCCCTCTGGTACTGGGGTTCGACCATGACCAAGGCTTCTTCAGAGGGTCTCTTGAGCCCTGAGTCAGGCATTGCCAATAGCTGGAAAATGAGGTGAATAGCCCCGCACACTGATCTCCTTCCCTATTTTACTAACATTACTCCAGTGCGATTTGTTATCCCATCACTGTCTTCCTGTGTTTCGTAGGCATTCTGTTGGCATTGGGACTTCCCAACTACTACCGACAGAAGCCAGGCAAGGTGCCGTCCTTCTACAAGTCCCTTTTCCGGAGAAAGATCGTCGCTTGGAACTTCGTCGCGGTCATCCTGCAGAACTTCTTCCTGAGCGCACCATACGGTCGAAACTGGAGTTGTAAGTTCAATCTTCCCAATCGAACTCTGGCACACCGATCAGTACTAACATTCCCCTCTCCCAGTCCTATGGGGTTCCTCGCACGCCCACGCATGGCAGATCGTCATCCTCTGCATCGTCTTCTTTGGCGTTATCTGGTGTATATTCCTCTTCGTCGTTAGCAAATTCTCCAAACGACACAGTTGGTTCCTTCCCGTTTTCGCCTGCGGCCTGGGCGCACCCCGCTTCATCCAAATCTGGTGGGCCATCTCGGGCATCGGGTACTATCTCCCCTGGGCTGGGAGTTATACTTCCGGCGCGCTGGTCTCTCGCAGTCTCTGGCTATGGCTCGGCGTGTTGGATTCTATCCAAGGTCTTGGATTCGGTATCATCCTCCTACAGACTCTCACTCGAGTCCACATGTGTTTCGCTCTCATTGCATCTCAGGTGCTGGGTTCCATTGCGACTATCTGCGCCCGAGCTTTCGGTCCGAACAGCGTAGGCCCCGGTCCAATTTCTCCTGACATGACCAAGGGCGCCCATTCCTTGGCTAATGGCTGGTTTTGGGTTGCTTTGTTCTGTCAGTTGTTGATCTGGTATGTTGCTCCTTGCTTGTTTCGTTCATCTGAATTATTTCTAACATTTATCTGCAGTGCTGGGTTCTTGCTGTTCTTCCGTAAGGAACAACTCGCCAAACCATAAGCTCCCTTTATTTTTTTGGAGCATTTTTGTTTCTTGTCATACACCGGCTACGCCCATCACGACGAACATGAATGATCAAATTAATCTCTTCTGCATAATTGAAGCATGTTGTCCCCTTGTGATCTATTTTCTTTTTCTTTTTAGATATCTTAATGTTAATATTATTGTACTGAGTTCATACTCGGTTAGAATACATCAAGTCCTCGTAGTGAAATGAAGTAGAATCGTATATAGGGGTCTAACAATGCTGCTTTGCGAAGGTGTATAGCGGCCAGTGGCCGAATGCCTGATTTTGTGGGATTGATGCCTTAATTTGTCTAATTTGTGCCTGATTTTAGACTGGTAGAAATTAAAATACCTGAATTACCATGACAGAGAGCGTGTAAAATGAAGCTATTCCCACTATATAAATCTCAATATTTGTCTAAGTCTAGGTGGTTTGAAGATATTCCGACCCTAAGAATCTGAAGCTATTCATACTATATAAATCTCTATCTCCCTCTAATTCGAGTGTCGATACTCTTCCTCTAACTATATTCTCTATCTTCCTCTGGTTCCTAGTATTTATACTCTCTGTATCCTCCTCCGCTAGCTCCGGTATAGCGAAGTATCCTGAGACTAAGCCTACGCTCGCTTCTGCGCCCTTCCTACTGGTTTAACTGCTGTGGGAGGAGGCGATTTAACTGATATAGGAGGAGTAGGATGTCTAGTAACAATTCGGCAGTCCGGCCATATATCAATTATACCTTTATATCGCGTAATAACCATATGAAGCCTTGGGATTTGCTTAGGTACCAAAGGCGTTACATTTATTTTATTAAAGGGCTCTGCCACAGTAATTCATAGAAGTATCATATAGCTGAAATTATTCGAAGGTTGTACTTTTTACAGTGGTAAGACCATAATAAATGGCATACGTACTGAAAATGGAGTGCCAAGAGTTACTCTGCCTAATTAGGTTAGAGAGCTGCGGAGCAGTATTCAATTGTGTTTACAAAACACAGTATAGGCGGTGTCGAAGGCGGTCTAGAATCAAGCATAAACACCGCAAAATCAGGCGTTCGGCACCTTCGCACTGCTTTTTCTTTATCCTAGTCAATGACATGAATTCTCTCAAAGAGCACAAGACCATCCAAGACTCAAATTGCTCGACTGAACCAGTGCTTGTTTTCTTGGGCTTCCCTAACTAATTCGGTAGTTTGTTGAAACTTTAGATGCGTCTTTGTATAGTTCAATTTGGAAATAAGCAACGCAGTCTCTTTACTATTTCGTCAGCACAATGCTATTTTCTCCCGAATTACAGGCTCAACCCCCCTTTCCAAAGTCCGAGAAAGCTCTTCCAATGAGCATTATTGTTAGCCGATTCCTGCCATACTGGACCATAAGAGTTGTCGACCCGAGATGTCAGTTCCATCACCAATCAGCGGTATACTTACCCGACCTCACATTCCCCACTAAGACCAGACTCGCATCTTGACTCTTAGACGCAGATCAATGAAATTAGTGGATAGTTCGGGGCCAATCAACTCCAACCCCAGATCCGGGGTCAGAGAAGAGTGCGGGGTTGAGGGCTGTTCAGCTCCCGTGACCAGTCCTGATATTGGTATTAATATCGTAGACCTTATGGGGGACTGAGCCCGTTGTATTCATTCAAAACTTATCCTGGAATCAATAAGCTTGTTGATCCGAACGCATTGAATTCATGATGTCCAAAACTCGAGACACAGAGAAGGACATTGATGGAGGTTGTATCCATTTGGAGTATTCAGATGATGGAACTGCACATCCAACCAAGGAGGAATATGCACGGTAAACCAACTTCCCAGTTTATCGGCGAATATGTTGCTGAAACCTCAAAGAGTATATAGGAAAATCGACAGGCGGATCCTACCGTTTGTGGCGCTGACCTATCTGTTATGCTACCTCGATCGGACTAATATCGGTGAGAAGGCGAATGCTTCCATTGGAATCGTTCAATAGTACTCTTACTTATGACTATACAAAGGAAATGCACGAGTCTTGAACAGTGGCACCGGCGACGATCTGATGACCTCTATTGACATGAACGACCACGAATATCGCATTGCCCTTATGCTATTTTTGGTGGCTTATTCTCTATTTGAGACACCAAGCAACTTAGCAATGAAAAAACTCACTCCTCCAGTGTGAGACTTCGCACCCTGACGGTCAGATGGGTATATTGTTTGCTTTACTGACACTCATGACTAGCTGGCTGGCATTTCTTGTCATTTGTTTCGGCGCCCTGTGTGCAGGAATTGGAGGGTCAAAAAATGCCTTAACACTCATGGCTCTCCGATTTCTCTTAGGTGCATCCGAGGCTGGTGTTTACCCGGGAATGATCTTTTTTCTCAGCTTCTGGTACGGACCGCGTGAACGAGCCATCCGAATCGCTGTCTTTCTTTGCAGTGCCACGCTAGCAGGTGCTTTCGGGGGTATGATCATTCCGAACGCGATTTGTCAATTTATGGGTGCTAAAACTTATTTTTATAGGTGCTATTGCCTACGGAGTAGCTCATATGAATGGTGCCGGGGGCTTACAAGCATGGCGGTGGCTTTTTATTATCGAAGGTTTACCATGTCTCGTCCTAGCAGTTGCTATTTTCTTTTTCCTGCCAAGCTACCCGGAAAAGGCCAAATGGCTCACTGCGGAAGATAAGGCCATCCTCAAAGCATCCTTTGGCAATAATGTGGCTCGAGGGTACATCATAAATCTACCCGCAACAATAACTACCGAAGCTAATCTGATTCTTTCTACAGTGAGGACAAGCTCAACTGGGCTGATGCAAAGGCGACTCTTAAGGATCTTCGCCTCTGGGTTCACTATGTCCTTTATCTTTTTGTCGGAATAGGTGTTTCGTCCCTCTCATTATTCGCTCCGGCAATCGTTCAGGGAATTGGATACACTGGACTCCAGGCGCAGCTCTTCACCATTCCACCTTATGCATGTGCATATGTTGTGGCTCTCACAGCGGCATATATATCCGATAGAGTTGTATGCCGAGGGTTGATTGCTGCCCTATTCGGGTTTACAGGATTTGTTACGTTTCTCATTCCCGGTGAGTTGTACTCCCATTCTCATACTGGTCATTGGTTTCTGATTCTCAATATAGCCTGCGTCCCGAGCCCATCACTTCATCTTCGTTACGGTATGCTTGTGCTTAGTGCATGCTCTGCTTTCGGGTCGCTACCCCCACTGTGTGCGTGGGTTTCGGACAATGTCCACAGCACTACTGCGGCGTCGGTAGCAAGCGGGTTGAATATTGCATTTACTGGACCAGGCCAAATTATAGGGGTGTGGATCTACCAGAGTCAGCAGGCTCCTCAGTACCAGACGGGCCATGCTGTCAATGCCGCCAGTCAGTTCATGGCAATGGTGTTGGCATTGGGCCTATGGATCTATTACCGACGACAGAATGCAAAGCTTGCTCCGGGTGAGCAGAAGTGGGTTGCATAAGATGAAATTGAATGACTGCCAGTCCAAGAGGATTACGTACTGATGTCGGAAGATGTTCTATTCGACAGCAGATCACTATAAGAGATCATCACGCTCGAAGAGCAACATGGACATGAGCAAGTAAACAAGATTATATATGGAGAAAATGGATATCCCAAATTGTGATCGGTAGTTCAGCTGTTGTGTCAGAAAAAGAGAGCGGATTGTTCTTCTATTGGGCTTGCTATTCTAATGTCGATATATATCTCAATTGAAGAATGTTCATTTTTACTACAGAGTAATAAAAATAGATCAGTGGTAACCAGTGCCATTCTCAAACGAACAAAACAAAAAAGGAGTCAGACTATCGAGGCTTTACCGTAATAAATCGAGCGTTTACCTTGTTGATAGTTTTCGAAAGTCAAATTCTTATAAGACATCGTTCTGTGTAGCTATATAGACAGTGCTCGGGCAAATTTCGCGGACATATTAGATTATCTACGTGTGTAAAGCGAGACAAGTTTTCAATATGCAAGTAAAACATAGTTAGATATCTAAGGCTATCGAATGAGTATCAAACATCAAAATTTTCCAGGGAGTCTCATTGCACCATCAAGTCTCAGACAGCATCCATTAAGCATCCGGTTCCTAAATATCTCCAAAACAGACCCGCCGAACTCTTCCGGTTTCCCCGCTCGCTTTGGCCATTCAAAGTGGGCCTCGATAGCCTTTCGTGCTCTTTCCGGCATCTTTCCTTGAGCGGTCATCGGAGTAGAGAACATGTTTGGCGCAATAGATACAGCTCGGATGCCGTATCGGGATAGGTCCCTCGCCAGTGGCAATGTCAGAGACCGGATGGCTCCCTTGGTAGCCGCGTAAGCCACCTGGCCTTGCTGCCCATCGTACGCTGCAGCCGAAGATACCATAACAATCACACCTCTTTCGGACTCATCGTCGGGATCGATCGACTCGGGTAGTTGAGCCATGTGAGGAACGACTTGTCGGATGAGGTCGAGAGACCCGACAAGGTTCACGTTGATGGCTTGTTGTAACTTCGCAAGTGCCAGAGGCTCGAAGGAGGAATTCATAATCTACATCACTTTAACACCGGAATCCTAAATCCGTGTATGGAATCTTTGACCACGCACTTTTCCTGGAGCTAGGATGCCCGCACAACAAACTACCCCACCAATCGGAGCTTTCGTATTCTGACTCCACTCAACGGCAAGCAAAATAAAATTATAATTAAATTGTTTTTTCACTCACTCCCTTGGTGATGTCTGTAGTGCATGATATGTCGACCGGGTAGAACCTCACTAGCTCGGATGGAAGTTCTTCTTCTGCGGCGTCAATAGGTTCAGCCAGGTCAAACAAAGCAACGCGCGCGCCACTATGAGCCAAAGCCTGTGCTGTCGCCCGGCCTAAGCCTGAAGATCTATATTCAAAGTATGTCAGCTGGGTGGTTCTGACGGGTAAATCTGGTGTCCTACCCCCCGGTGACAATGAAGGTCCTATTTTCAAGTTGCATTTTGCTCGAATGCTCTTTTTGAATGTGTAGTAGGCCTACGGTAGTTGCATTTAAATCCACTTTTATAAGTACTTTCTGGTATCTACCCGGGGACCTCTGCCTGGAATAAAATATCACGCCAAGAGGGGATCTCGGGTGTCGGGTAATTCTTTCGGAAAGTAGAGACTTTCGCTCTCGAATGGAAAATAGAGATGGGGAATGAGCTTGTAGTCGTAATAGCTAAATAATGGGGAACATAAAGCCGAACAGGTCGAGGGAAATATAACGCACGTCGACCCGAGCATTCTTTGCTCTTTGTTGGTCTGTTACTTCTTGTAGTAGGCGCGCAGCTTTACCAGCATGAATGCTCGCATGCTCGCCCCCTGGTCCATAGTCGGATTTCACCAGACTCAATTGGCGAAGCTTAGCAATACACCACGCAACTTTGACAGAGTCGGCGCATTCGGTCGCGAATGTGAAGAGAGCCCACATTGCTGTGCTGTTGAGAGGCGACTCATCCCAATCATCAATGTCAGATACGAAGTTTTCAGAAATCACAATTGGCTGGTCGACACTTCCACGAAGTGCTGCCCATGTATTATCGGCAGCCGACCTTTCATCTCCTTGTGCTAGATGGTCCCACCATGCAGCCCTGTATAAATAACAAAAATTAGACCAAAAGCATGCCCGAATCACGCAGAGTAGTCGGGAAATATCTTTCGCAAGATGTAGTTGTAATGAGTCTTTGAGTTGCTCGAAATCGGAGTTCAAAATTACAGGGCGGCTTTTCCAAAGCTGGTGAAGATCGTTGATAATCTGACTGGCGCTGGCAGTGACTTCCACTTCATCTTCGATGGACCCACGTGGCCGACGGTGGCGATCCAACATAGCAATTTTGCGAAGGAACTGCTGTGACAGACGATGGAACGTTACGGCATCACGAAGAATGCTTTCCTTTAATGTCGGTAGTGGGCTATTGGAAGGGCACGACGTCAACGGGTCTCGCCGCCTTATCTCTGGTCGTAACCGGTCGGGCGGTGGGGATAAAAGGTCCATTCCCCTTGAACTTTGCTGCAATGGTGACTCCGCATCCGCGACTGGGTGTATCGACGGGTTTGGAGGGCCGCTTATGAAAGGTGATACTGAGGTTGGCCGACGTGTCAAAATGCCGTTTCCTCCGAAGATGACAAGTTTCATATCGCAAAGAACTAGCCAATTCAATATTTGCTGTGTTAACAAATCGGCCTCATCTAAATCTTGTATAGGACAATCTGCCCATTTTATTTGATGAGCTCGATGAATATCCTCCTTGTCGATAAGCTACTCCATTTGGGTCAGCCAATGCTCGTCACCGACGACAGATGACTAACCTCGAAGCAAGTGAGAAGAAAAAGTCCAATTAGCAGCTCTCGGCGAAGAGACGCAGACGGCTTCACCTTTAGCTGCTCGAGCCCCTCGATAAGCGACTCTCTGGCAAATATATACAGATAATGAGAGAGGTTTTCGCCGTTTCGTAGAGCATGTGGACCTTTGTTGTGTTCTGTAGTTGAGAAAAACTTGTTAAAGTGGAGCTGGGAGAGCGCCACGATTGCGTTTGGAATAGTAGAGCTGCCACGGGCCATAGCCAGAATCTGACAACAGAGATCGTGCCATGAGGTAGTATCCACACTTGATACAGCAGGAACAAACACATGCTCTTGGAAGTATCTTCCCAATGCATCGGAACGACGAGTGATGCTTTTATCCGCTCCAGGGTCGGTAGTTGAACGCGCCGCAAAGAAGATATTCGTGGCCATCCGGTTGAAATTTGGAACTATATCTCGCAAAAGATTGGCATCTTTGCTAGACGAGTTGGACGTGGGGGCGGATTGGTGGGCATTGCTTGCTCCTGAAGAGCCTCAGTTACCGAAGGCTCGGTTTCTTTGGGGAGATGGTAGCGAACATTCTCTTTGGTGTGCTTAATTTGCATATTAGCGGAGGAGTCAGCGATAGAATCTTTACCGGGCCTCATACAGGCACGTCATAGGTTGGATTTGTAACGAAAGGGGCAGCGCCATCATGACGGTCATGCTCCAATGTGATGGCGTCCTCCAACGTCGGAATTGCCAGGCCTTGTGGCTCCGGTAGCAAGGTCGATGGGGAACACCATAAATCCAGAGCATTCCGAGAGAAGGCGTCAAAGTCAAAGAATAAAGCAGTTTCTGGGTAAAAGGCAGGGTTGAGGCTCGAGTCAAGATCCATCAACTCGTCAACGTCTCGGTGATTGGTGGAAGTCGGTGACTGATCCACATTCTGCTGACTGGGATGTGTACCGGGGCTGGTTGGTCTCTCTGTCTGCCAACGCTTCGATGGAACCCGCCGATATATACATTCAGCTCCTAGTCGGGTACAGTTGGCGCATATCGGGGTTCCTTCATCGCATCTCACCTTGCGCCTCTTGCAGGTGGTACAGCCGGCTCGTGATCGAGGCCCCGATCGACCCAGGCGTCTTTCTGGTCGGAAGTCGGTAGATGCAGTTGCAGGGGACATTTCAGATTGTGAATGAGAAATACCCGAAAGAATCAGTTTCTCTTATATGAAAGACATGAGCATTGCCGAGGTCTTCGCCCCCACGTCCTTTGATGCTCATCAGAGCCAAAACGCGGGGTTAATGAGCGTCACCTGATCTGCCGTTTGCTTACTCTAATCAAAACACTTGGTCTACAACTATGTTGTACACAGTGTTCTGACGAAAAGAAATTATCAAATTATCTCACAATCTAACTTCACGTGTATTTCCCAGAGCTTCGAATGTGTCGGCAGCCCAGTTACTGAATGCCTTTCGAGATTTCACAGCCTCGATATCCTGCTTGTTTACTCCCCTTGCTTCCAGAGCTGGGTTATATCCGAGACGTCGTCGTCCGTCAACCTGATCCTGGATTTCAGACGGCAAGGGTGCAACTTTGTCGTCGGCACGACCTAAAACAGTGACAACTGTAGCACCCCCGAGGCCCATATTGTGCTGCAGGCAGTATTTGGTCTGCGGTACACAACGGGTTGATGCCCAGCCACGTAAATGCCATACTAAATCTACATTAGCATAATCCCCTATATAAAGGGGTTGAATTGAGTGTACCTAACTCGGCCGTTTGAGCAAGGCCTGTCGCTCCCAGCGTATGACCCTTAGAAATCAATCCGCCACTGGGATTGATGATCCATCCTGGAGACGTTCTATTCGTTTTAGAACTTTGATCATACGTGATGCCTCCATCGGCGACCAGCTTCCACCCTTCGCCGTGTGGAGCTAGGCCCAAGTCTTCGATCGCACACATCTCGTTTGTCGTAAAGCAGTCATGCAGCTCAATCACTTGGATGTCTTTGGGTGATAGTGAAGCCTGCTTGAAGGCATTCTGGGCAGCACGTCTTGTCATTATTGGACCCAATCAGCTCGATGGCGCTCGCGGGCTCATACAAATCCCGAGAGTCAGTTGCAAGGGCTTGGCCCCTAATGGCAATTGCGCTTTCCTTCAGGTAGGGATGAGCTTGCAGGAAACGCTCCGACACTAGGACCGTGGCGGCAGCTCCGGTCTATCATATTAGTACACACATGGTGTATGCAGGCGAGGCTTAATAAGAACATGTACTTACCGAGGATGGGCAGCATTGCAGCCGAGTAATCGATCCCGACACCTGTGGACTCGATGAAACTTCCTCGGTCGTCACAGACTGACGCAGCTGACTGTAGGGGTTGTTCATGCCATGCGTACGGTTAGTGGAGGCAATAGCGGCGAAATGCTCTGCTTTTGCTCCGTTCGATCCGTATTTTTCCAGGTACTCAGCTTGGGCGTTGGCATATAGCTGAGGTGTCCAGCCAGCTGATTCTGCTTGACCCTTGGGAATAAAACGCTTTGAAAGAGCCAGAATTCTTCCCAGAGGATTCTCCCTATCCTTATAAATCTGTGGAAGAGCACCAGGATACATTTTGTCAAATCCCACCACAAGGACACAATCAGCACTGCCGGCCTGAATAAACTGATTGGCCATATACAGGCCCGTACTCCCCGCGCTGCAGTAGTTATGAACATTGTAAATGGGAACTCCAGTCATCCCCAGGGTGTAGAAAACACGCTGTGCGCCAGCAGAGTCACCAAACACATAACACCCAACTCCCTGATCAACATCATCATAGTTGATTCCGGCATCGAGTAAAGCTTTCACACATGCGGATACGGCGAGGTTGAAATAATCTCCCTCGGGATTGGAGGAGGTTGCGGCTGACTTTTTGGGAGACTGAAATGGGGTCATCCCCACACCGACGATGTATACTGGGGAGGCAGTCATATTGATTGATGTACAGAAAAATGAGAAGGAGTGCACAAATTATATCGCAATATGTAGATTAGCGAGCTTCTCCTAGACCCTTTTAAACACGCGAAGTGTACCATGTAATAGTTCCCGAAGAGGTTCATAAGTCCGACAAACGATAGCAACAACTCATTGCTTGCCTCCATGTCGGAATGATATTGGAACCGAGCATTGTCGTCACCATCTTCAGTCCTCGAAGATGAGGGTGCTCGGGTATCGGATAAATCTCTTGGCGCTCCAGCATTCTGCTCGGGTATAGCATCCAACAGCAACCTAACAGAAAGCTTCCTCATGAATATTTCCAAGTGCGTAGCATCTAGCCGAGATCATTTGTGGAATTATTCAGTCACCTCGCTCTGATACACTGGCAAGTAGTGTAGTCATTCGTAGCAAGTAATTTATAGTAGGTCGCAGTCGTGTAAACAACACAGAAGACAGTATTGGGGCTTCTATAAAGACTCATTCACTGGGGGTAGTAGAACACTGGAATATATTTCATCGATTCCGTCATTTTGGCTTAGTGATCGCTTTTCAACGGCATACTCGGGTGAAGAGAAGACGAATATACACCGATTCTCCACCGCGATAGGATAATGTAAGCAATGGATAAAGTACATATTCTAGCCTAAAAACCCTCCAATTCAGTTGATTCAATCCTTCAATCGTGTAAAAATGCTCTCGAATCAGCCTTCTATTGTCTATGGCCCGTCGGCTCCGATCCCTGTGTCAATGACATTTGGGGACCTTCTATCCTACCATGCACAACACAGGCCAGATAACCATGCAATTATTTCGCATCATCAGAATATCCACTTGACCTATAGTCAGCTCGAAGAGCGTAGCACGTCGCTAGCAAAGGCATTCTCCAGCTATAACGTTAGCCGGGGTGATACTGTGGCCATCATGTTGGGCAGTCGCACGGAATACATCGAAGTAAGTACTCCATGAATAAATAGTACCTGAAGTTTACTGACTATCTAGACATTTTTTGCGTGTGCGAAATTAGGTGCATCGCTTGTCCTTCTTAATTTCGCCTTTGTTTTAGAGGAGATCGTTGATACCTTGACTCCAATTGGTAATGTATAATTTCTCATTCTACTAATTGCCGTAGCTGATGCGGTTCTCAATAGCCCCGAAGCTTCTCGTTATGACACCCAGCTTTGGGAAATTCCAATACGAGAACATTCTATTAAAGCTTTCAGAAATGCTTCCTTCTTTGCAAGCTGTGGTCCTTGTGGATCCGTACAAACTGAAGGCTCAAAGCCTAGGAGATAAGATGGTCTCCTATGAAGTCTTACTCAAGCAAAATTTTGCCACAAGCTTGCCTGGTAATGTTTCGCCTCATGACATTGTCAACATACAATTCACGTCTGGCAGCACTGGGACTCCCAAAGCAGCTGCACTTAGCCACTACAACATTATGAACTGTGGCAAGAATATCAGTGCCCAGATGAGTATAAGCGATAAGGACCGAGTCTGTCTTCCTGTACCTTTGTTCCACAGTTTTGGACTTATCATTGGTATGCTGCTCATCCTCTGTGAGGGTTCTGATAACGCTAAAATTGCGTGAAGGTATTTGCACCAGCACGTGGAGTGGATCAACCATTGTATTCCCTTCGGAAACATTCGACGCCGATGCGGTGTTGAAATGCATTGAGGGATATAGATGCACTGGCATTTATGGCGTCACCACAATGTTCATCGAGGAGATGAAGAACGCGAAATTTGCTTGCACCGATCGCTCATCTTTGAAGTTAGACTTCTGTCCCAGTAATGCTCGTCGATCTTTTGAAACTGACTCGTACTAGATTTGGAATCATGGCAGGATCAGCAATGCCACAGGATTTGTTGGAAAATGTTGCAACCTCCTTCCCAGTTCCTCGCCTCTACACAAATTGGGGATGACGGAACTTTCGTCCATTACCACTATGACACACCACAGCGATCCAACCCCCAACCGTCTTCACACAGCCGGTCGCCTTTTCCCGAACTTCATTGGGAAAATCGTGGAGCCTAACACAGGCCGAGTTCTGCCGTGGGGACAGAAGGGAGAGATTGTGATCTCTGGATATGGAGTCATGGGTGGAGGGTATCTTCGAAATCCATCCAAGACCGCAGAAGCGATGAGACAACACGTGGAAGACTTGGAGCCCCATGGAGTCGGACCTGTGGACAGCGAGGGAAATCTTAGAACGTGGATGCACACAGGAGATGAAGGGTATTTTGACAAAGATG
This sequence comes from Penicillium psychrosexuale, assembly GCF_028828465.1. NCBI lineage: Eukaryota > Fungi > Ascomycota > Eurotiomycetes > Eurotiales > Aspergillaceae > Penicillium > Penicillium psychrosexuale. Next base: position 726,095 of record NW_026643187.1, read on the forward strand.
GATATTTTGTGATCACTGGACGCATCAAAGACATCATCATTCGCGGAGGAGAGAACATTTCCCCGGTAGAAATCGAAGCACGACTTTCCTCCCACGGGGCGATTGTCCAGGCTTCTGTTGTTGGTGTTCCGAATGCTCGACTTGGAGAAGAAATAGCTGCGTTCGTTGAACTAACCAACGGCCATGCTAAACCTACCGATGAAGAGCTCCAGAAATGGGTGCGAGCAAGTCTCAGTCGCTTCAAAACACCAAGGCACTTTTGGTGGATAGGTAGTTCCCAGCATGGCGTTCCTCGAGAATGGCCGAAGACTGCATCTGGAAAGCTTAGAAAACCGGACTTACGGGAAGTCGCAAAGGGTGAGTCGAATTTGTTTCCCTCCGATTTTCCCTAGACAATTACACTGACGGTATCGGGTATGACAGAGTTGTTGAAGGAGGAGGTGCCGGAAAGAGCTCGACTTTAGAGAGTCGGGTCTAATTTTTCCTGTTTCTCCTCTTGAATTTTTCCATGTCTACCGTGACTCGATCATGCGTCTTCAATATCAAGAGCCCAAAGTGCATGTCACAGCCACTCAACCGCCACCACAACGCAAATCTTCTGCATGAAGATCCGCCCCACGGGTGTGGATCGCGATCGTCAACTTTAAAGCTTCTTTGTTGTGCCACATATTGGCGGATTTGGCTTTGGGGGAATAATATTCGTGGGAAAGGCGTCACATTAAGTTGATCGATGAGCCCGGGTAGGAGGGACAGGAGAGATGGCCTCGGCTGGAGGACAAGCTGTTGTGATGGCCTCAGGCCTCAAGCCCTCCACAGTTAACTACCATCTCCTTGTGGTCATACAAGCCTAGCAGGACTTAGCAATATACAAACCACCATTGAGAATCAAAAATAAGACTGTATCCCTGTAGAAAAATTAACATTATTTTATTATAATTAGGAGAAAAGTTAAAAAGGCAAGCTGTGAGTCTGATTGCCAGTCACATCAAGTCTATATAAATCCCACACCAAGAAACATGGTCTTCCATCATCTGGAAGCTCTGTCACCAGTGGTAGGTATCGGCTTTGCCAGCCGCAGACACCAACACAGTGCATATTCGAGCGGAAGTAGCAAGATAAGAATTTTGTTGAAGCGGTAGGACAGGGTAACCGTAAAAATCGCCACCACAGCATCGAGCCAGTAGTGATTTGCGGTAGCGACGATAACACTGAGGACCAGAATCGGGTACAATATAGCGAGTGCCAAAAAGCCAAACTCCGTCATGTAGGACTTCTGCGTTGGCCTGCGCTGGAGTCTTTGCAGAAATCCGGAGTGGTGAAGAAAGGTGCACCCGATCACAAAGGCATAGGTAAAGTGCAGGCTGGGCATGGCCGCGAATTGGTTCACGGACTTTCCGCCAACCCAGATGCTTTCGGCATTGCCTTGGCGCACGGTGTCGTAGAAGCCATACGAGTCTGGAAGGAGTCGTGGCGGCATGAGTGGGTAGACGCAGAATACCAAGAAAGCGGCGAGATTTCCAAGTGTCATTGTCCGCCGTGCGGTGGCGAAAGACGCATGGTTCTTGGCAACATAATAGTACCAGGAGAGGAATCTGTTCATTTGGTTAACCGATTATTCAAATTGGAACTATATCAAGTCAAGGGTTACTCACAGCACTGTGCCGGGAATATGTATTAATGAATAAATGCGATTAAAGATTGTCAAGATCGAGGGATGATTTTGAATAAAAAAAGATTGGAAATCGGCTTCGTTGATTGGAAATATCCAAGACGCGGTTGTATGTTCAAAGTTGAGAATGTCGATGGCGTGGCCCCGCGCAACCTCGACAACACCTATCTCGGCGGGAGAAAGCCACTGCGCCGTAGCTTTCGTCACAGAATAGAATAGATAGTTCATACTCCAGTAGAACATCTCAACCAAGAAAGGAAGTTTCTGTAGGATTCTACTGTGAATGTGGTGCGCCCAGCGAGAAGAGTCTCCGGTCTTGACATTGATCCCACATACAGTTTCTGATTTGGGTTGCAGATTGTCGATGGAATAAGCATCGCCCTCCTCCAGAATGGCGTAGCTTCCTAGGTATTGAGATTCATTGGAACTCTTACTGGAATCCCTGCGACGATTCACAATCAATGACCCAACCATAATACTAACAACGACCTGTTCACCACATTAATAGGTCTTTAGCGATACACGCAGTATCAAACTTACAATAGGTTCAAGCCATGCGTGTGACGCTAATTGTGGCTTACCCAGATCGGGTGTATCCTGAGTAAAATTGGTGCTGGGCACCATACTTGCAATGATAGAAGCTTTTCAGAAATATATAAGGTAAAGCCTCCAAAGGCGCTGGAGAATAGAACAAAATTGAAGCAGATCAAGATTCAAAAAGAGGAAAAGGGAGTCAAGACAGGCTAAATGGATGCTGTCGTGTGCCCTCTAACCACGTTATTCCAATTATGCATAATACAGACAATACAATAATGATATACGAGTACGAACTTCGGATGGCGGAATGAATACGGGACCGAATCCCGAGGCGGGACATAGCAAGGAGATTATATTGGTATTTGCCCTCCCTTAACAGGCCGAGCTCGTTAACCGGCATAAATGCGTTCATTTACAGTTTGTATTTCCATAATTATCTCTCTATAGAACACATTTAGCAGAAACTCAGTCCATTTCTTGGAGAGAAAAAAACCAGAAAATAAAAGCTCTTTTACTGCCAATGACAATTCCAACGCCATGGCTTGGATGGAGTCGTAAGAGAGGCGTTCAGCTAGTCCCGAATAGAACAGACAAGAGTCCCGATTGGCTTCTTCACATTACGTACGTACGTAGGTATGCCTCCTTGATCCAAAGCGGGAACATATCGACCTATCACGACATCTTATCCCGCTCTATCCAATGATTGTACTCGCACTCACCTGATTACCAGGATATTGTAGGTCCAGCTTTAGATATGAGACACGGACAAACCACTGTCCGAAGTCGAAGCCAATTAGTACATACTGTACAGAAAGGTCTGGACGCATATCTGTAAGGCTGTAAACCTTATCGATCTTGGAATGTGCTTTGTTTGCATTCTAACTCAAATTCTGAGCTTGAAGGGAATCTGTAATTCCAATACTACACTGATTATTTCCATCCTGGGGCAGCCCCGGAGCCATACTTTGGAATGTGTGTTTCTAACAATAACTGCCACTTGGAAACTCGACTGATGAGAGGAAAGGCAATGTAAGACTGACAGAGATTTATGAATACATAAGATCATGCCAGTCCCCATGTGGAGTAAATCGAAGTCAACCTTGGAAGTTGGGACTAGACGTTGTCTTGAACCTCGGCTTAATTTTTTATGCAAACGTCATCATTGTTGACCTTGCAAATAGCCCCCTAAGTTTCGAAGTTCTATACTAAAAAAAAGGAAGAAAAGAAAAATAATGACCCGATTAATAGGGATTCGTGAAAATATGCCCTAAAGCAAGGCTAGTAACCTAGGGTTGGTAATTTACAAGTGAAGTTGATGTAGGGTTGAAAGAAGGGTTGAAAATAGGGTCGACTAAATGTGGATAAGTCAAGCTCCCCGTGGGAACCTGGCGCATCTAGGCTCAGATTTCCCATGGACTGGTCCGTAGATGTGTTAAATCTTGCCTTCAAACTGCTGATCGGCTTGTGGCTTACCGTCCTACCAACTTATGCAGTTCATGGTCATGGATTCATTCCCGAGGTCAATTCCGAGGTCCGGAGGAGCATCCATGGATGTCTACTCCGTAGACGGTGTGTATTCATAATTAATACTCCAAATTCATAATTTCAACTTTAATGTGGCAAACTCGAATTTATGTGAACGTAATCATCTTCAGCCCGACCCACGTTCACGAGATGGATCCGTTTCACTAGTTATATAAAATTTTCAGCTTACACAAACTATGTTGTACGAATCTTTATGTGGCACGCCTAACTGTACGAAAGGTACGGGGTAAATGGGCGTGATTTTTTAATATTGTATATTTTCTTCACGCTCCAACTGGCCAATGCGAAAATAAGTTGTATGTCTAGTAGAATGATTGACTCAAAACTAAAATCAATTTCTCCTTTGTATATTACTTAATCATATAGGTAAAGAAAATCCAAAAGATTACGACTATGTACCTTTTATATGGGTGTGACATATGAAAGATACTTATGTGGTTTATGTAAGGTGAAGATTATATGCAAACAAGACAAACCGACGGCGCTAAACCAACTCTTGTCCCTCTGCCACGCGTTTCTGACTCCTGATCATGTTTAAGGTTTTCTATTTATTGCACAATGCCATTGTATGAAGCAAGGCTATTATAACCTTGAATGATGTAACTAGTTAGAGAAATTATGACGCTTACATAGTAAGAAATATTTGCCAATAATAAATCATAAAAAGAGCAAAAAGGGTTAGAACTATCCCGTGACGATTCATGTTATCAAATAAGACATTCGAACCCCTATAACAACCAATTTCACCCTAACAACCTCTGGCGGGAACGGAAGTTGGTGTTCCCGGCCGGGTACGAGCAAATCCGAATAGTTTTCAACATCCGGAGAAACTGAGCTGCCCGTGATATTTTACCCTGGATATGGGGTGTTCCGATCGGAATTGCTTTGTTGGAGCTTGTATCTCGAATACATTCTCCTTGGCACCGGGTCGAGAGAGCCAGTCAGAAAGTCCAGCCCCTAGAATGGGATTCGCTTCGGGGGCTCCCGGTTCGGCTCGCTGGGGAAAGAGATTGAAGTGGAGAAGAAAAAACTATGATAAGCTCGCAACTTCTACCTGCGATGTTATCATATGCCGATCAAGTTCAATGCACTTTGGACTCAGTTCCCCCCATTTTCCCCCCATTTCCAAATCATATGCCAACAAGAGTCGTTGGCGAAAAAGATGCTTGCAAAAGGCTGCTTGGGGCCTGAGGCAGCAAGGCTAACCATTTTCTAAGAAGCTGACAACCTTGAAGATAATTGCTTAGGTGTGTTTTGGAATCATTGCCTACATGTGAACGGCCTGTGGTTGGAAGTATTCAAACTTATGCTCACAGTCGGAATGATGTCTTTCCATTTTCATAACCACTCCATTCCCAGAATCCTAGATATACCCATGCAAGGTGATTCTCAAAACTGATAATACAGACAGAATCGATAACTTTGGCTGCTTGATAGGCAGATATAATATTCTTGACGTTGTAGGTGCTTGATTTCACCGTCTGCCACAGATGTGTAGTTGCCGCAAACCCTACGGAGTACATCGCACCTGCTTTATGCAATGATGCCAATCTTATATACCCGACGCAGGCATGACGACTCTCTCTACAACTAACTAGCCTCAGACTGCAAGTCATACATTCGCTTCCAGCCCTTCCATCATGAAAAACTGGGATTACGGGAAACTCGCCATTGCCACTGCCGCAATTCTCGGAGTCCTCACACTCGGCGCACTGATATACTTGCTGGTATGGTACGTTCGACGAGGACTGCGCGCCCGGCGGCTTCGTCGCCAGGAGAAGGAGAATGACCAGTTTGACCAGTCCGCAGTGTCTCTCGCCGAGGACACAAGCAGGACCCTAGATCACTTCCTCATGAAGGATATTCAACCTGAGCGGAGTTCAATCATCTTCAGCAGAAGCCGATCCCCATCCATCAGCATCGTCATTGACGACGCGGACGCTGACCGCTGCAAGTCTTCACCTCAGCCTTATCTCACAGAACATCACACTGCAGCTTCTTCATCTGCAGATACCCACGTCCTCTCACAGATCTCGACTCAAAAATCTGGTCCTGATGACCCACGGACTCAGAGGAGCAGCTCGGGACAGCGTTCGTCTAGTACGACGCCACGGGCATCCACCTCGTCGTCCGTCGTCCCAACATCGCAATCATCCCAGGTTTGGACTACGACTTCTGGTGGCACGCCGTCGGAGCAGACTCGGAGTGGTTCAGTACAGCACTCGTCGACCACGACGCCTCGAGCATCCATCTCGTCGTCTGTCGTCCCGACAGCGGGGTCCTCTCAGGTTTGGACCACGACCTCTGCCGAGACTGAGACGTTTTCGCTCCTTAGTCAATCCTCAAACTACTCGCACCACCCTCAAAGCCCCATTGGCCCATCCACCTCCCGCAGCTCACAGATATATACACGTCGTTCGAATGCTTCTGCTGCATCGAGCCATCTGTCCAGTGGGGGTATCTTGCAGTCTGCATCCCGTATGTTCAATGAGGCGGAGGCTGCTCGGATGGCATATTCGAGGAATATAGACTCTGTTGGATCAATGAGTCCCACTTCCCCCATCTCTCCGGTGTTAGTGGATGTTTCAGCTGATAACAAGCTCCCCCAATGGACCTCTGTCCCCCCTTACCCCTTTCCTTTCAGTCAGCTCTGATCTTTGATGACACCCAGTGGGCTTTTTGAATTGGTATTGCTTATTTGCCGTTGATTCAGACCCGATGAAGGCGGATTGGGTTGGATTCAGGTTCCATGCGTGACTAGGGGTCTATTCCTTCTATTTGCTTCCCCCTAACCCTTGATGTCTTTGGAAATCAATGTTGTTGATCCAGTTTTCTTTACTGATACCTCTTATCCATTATGTACAGCGTCCGGGTCTTTTCTAGGGCTACAATGTTTATTTTTTATTCATAAAGACGTGCAGTGATGATGAGTTAGAGATAAACCTAAAAATATATTCCATTGTGAGTAGTTGGACGTGAAAGAATCGAGCAAAATATATAGAACTAACACCCAAGGCCTGGGTTCATGAATTACTTGCGTTGATTTCTTTTGCGTTTGTTAGCGAGGACGAGGCCTTTATTTTTCGTGCGCCAATCCCAGTGGGTACTTCCTCCTTTCATTCGGCGTGTCATGGGTTCCAGTACAGCAATGGAGGTTCTGCCTCTAGATAGAAACATTGCTGATACCAGCGACATCGGTAAACTCACGATGTCTGTCCGCTGTTTTGGCATGACGGTCCGCTTTCATGTTCGACGTTCTAGGAACCCGCCAAAACTGAACGCTCATCCCCCTCTCCTCCCACATTTCCACCTCCCCGAGAAGACACTCCCAAAGGTCCCGATTCCTGATTGGTCCCCAGCACGTGTAACCCAGCTGTACTGTATCGAATCGTATACCTCTCTCATGATACCGTCCACCACGTATTTCGAGTCTGTCGCAATGATCAAACGACTAAAGCCATCCATAGCCCAGTCTCGATATCTCAGAGCCGCAATGACGGCGCGAATCTGCGCGCGGTCCTTTGTCAGCGTGTGCTGTTGGCCAATGGGCCCTTTGTACTCGAGAGGAAAGCGTGCGTAACCAGATGCAGACTCGTTGTAAACAAAGGCACAACCCGCTCTGGCGTTCGGTCTGTCGTTGTCCATACACGTGCCGTCTGTTAAGATGAGGAATTCATCCTCGACGGATCGGTTGTCGTGATTCAGACGAATGAACAGGTGGACTCGGTCCGTTGCTGTGACTTTTGGGCAATGTGGGAACAATGACTGCGGCGTGTCATTTGGATGCGGAGGAGTGAACTCTGTGGGGATGACGCGACCACTACCGACTCTAAGCTCCGTATAGAGTCGAGGAGGCATGTGGGGCGCGAAGTATTGCGCGGGATTCACTTGGTGGAAGGACGTGGTGGTTTGGTAGGCCATAACTTCAAAGTACCCGGGTTTAGCATCTGCCGATGGCCTTTGTATATCAGGCAAAAAATGTACCTTCAAATATAGATGAGGGTGTCCGAGTTGGATAATGGGGAGATGACGGAACACGACAAAATGGTAGCGAGCCTCGCTCCTTCCATACTTGTCCTGGATGCCTCAGGCCGGGATGACAAAAATCAATAATCATTAGCTATATTTCTTGGTGAACTACCAAAAAAATAAGTAAAGGGGACCTCCACGCGCCTCGCTATTCCAGTACTGGACACGCTGCAGAGATAAAAATCGACAAAGATTAAAAGCACATACAGAAGCAAAGTTCTCGAACACATGTCCGCCATGAGATATACAGGAAATGATAGCTGACACAAAAAGAATGTGGAAGTAAGTCCTTGAGATCTATCCGGATATATCATCTTCATCTTCATGCATTCGTATCGCGCACACTGCGTAGGCACCGTTCAAGCCGTTTGCCACGCTCCTTTTCGCGTACAAGAGTATCCTTGACAAACGATCGGATGGCGTCACGGCCAACCCTTTCCCGCCATGAGGTCCAGCCAGCGAGTTCGCCCACCACGACATCCTTGTTCCACGAAATCTCTTTCGCCAACCGAGTAGACTCGGATTCGCCCTCACGAACCTTTTGTTCGAGGTCACGGACGGACTTCTGGCGAGACTCTTCGAAGCCTGGCAGGTTTATATTGAATTTGCGGGGGAGGGAGGAGGAGAGGAGCGAGGAGCGAGAGCGAGAGGTATGGCGGTTTGTTGAAGAGAGGGAGGACATAAGGGCCAGTGGACGAGATAGAGATATCAGAATGGCGGCTGTTGTGTTGTCGACTGAGGAAAGAGCTGCCAAATACTGCAGGAGAGGGGAGGAGTCAGATCTAGAGGTCGATAGGTAGGTGGCGTAACGAGCAAAGGCCTCAATGTGAGAGATCGGAAGTGCATTAGTGGGCGCCCGGAGTGTAGAAAGGACAGATGAGCATATCATCACCGCATCAGCGAGATCGGAGGCTGCATTATGCAATGCGTGCCCTCGGCGAATCAGCGAACGCGTATTAACGTGTACACCGCGCACTATGTCCTGGGCGTGAGTGATAAACTGCTCTGTGTCGCGCATGCCCTCCAGTGAGACTGGCGCATATTCGTCCGCGATAGTTTCTGTGAGCACGGCAGCCTTGCGGTACGATCGGTCTGCAACCATCTCAGGCTGAAGTTCTGGAACGAGGAAGAACTCCCACAGCATTTCGTGAGTTGAAAAGGTTGGATGAGCGAGGAGCGTCTTAAGGAACCGATCCAGTCTTTCCTGGAGATCATGGAGCACAGATCGTGATGGCTTCGAGTGGATCTGGAATGGATTCCGGAAATCCGAGAGAGATGGCATGTAAGATGCCGGATGCTCCACTGCAAGCCATTTAGCCAGATTCTCAAAGTCGGAGAAATTACGGCGACAGGTCGTAACGGTGTATGTTGTCGATCCGGGCCGCGACGATGCCACGGATTCGGTGGGAGGAAATGGCGCGCCTGATTTGAGAATGAATCGCACGGTTGCGTCCTCGACGAAGTACGATCGCACGACCGTTGTGACCCGACCCGAAGGATCTCCGCAAGCCGATGGAGGATGGGACAACAAGATCAAATCATCGATGCGATTCCGCACCTCATCATCCTTGGCCAATTCCACCGCAGTCAAACCACGGGCTTCTTTAATATGAACGTCGACTCTTGGGTCTAAGAAGAGAATGCGGACTTGATCAACTCGTCCGTACTTGCTGGCCATCATCAACGGTGTAAATCTCTTGTCGTTGGTCGCGTTGGGATCGCAATCGCTGTCCTGCAATATGCGCCTGGTGATATCAGGGTCACCAACAATATGCAGCAGTGTGTTCCCCTTCATATCGACATGATCATCAAGCTGAAGCGGTTTATTGTCGCCCTGTGCCCATTGCGCTGCAGTCAAAGCGGCTTGGACCATTGATTTGTATTCTGGATGATCATACGACCGACAGAGTGCAAAGAGCGGGGTTTGTCCATGTTTGTCTCGTTGTCGCCATGGGATAATGCTGCCAAGTCTCTCTAATAGCGAGGGTGTGCTGAAAAGATAATGAGCAACAGTGCGACCGTGAACGTCGGATTTGGTCAAATAGGACGCAACCACGCTTATATCTGTCTTTGCAAATAGGAAGTCCAGAAGGATCTTAACTATCTCAGTGTGTGCGAGTTGCACCGCAGCGTTTAATAACGTGGTCCCATCGGTATTGGTGTCTTGAATGATTTCTTCCAAGGGGTAGTATTCTTCTAGAGTCAACATGTACTTCAAAGCCTCCGTCTGACGGGCCTCCACTGCCATCATCGGTATGGAATGACCAGCAGGATCTTGGGTTTTTGTCAAGGTCTCAATCGAATTGTCACCTTCAATTCCACTGGCCATGGATCCGAGGGTTGCGGTCCTGGAGATGAATGAGACGGCCGATGACTCCGAAAGGCTGCGAACGTCCATTGAAACCTTCTTAACTGGACGGTGCGGGTGAGATTCTTGGATAATCGAGAGATCATCCCAAGTTTGGAATGGGAAAACATGGGAGAGCGGTGGTGCATCGACAACAGCTTCATCCAGGTATGAGTCGCCATTCGTATGACTCGTGTAAGAGTGATCAAGAGGGAGATCATCTGGCTCGTCAGCTTCATCTGTCTGGAACAGTACAGACTTTCGCCCCGGTTCCGGTGGAGTCGTGTCATCTATTGCGCCATGATCCTCGTTCGGTTCCAGTATAGATTTCATATCCGATATTCTGCCCGCTTTTGTTGCTTGCCACAAACGTCTGTTCCGAGCGCTGGCACGACGTAATCCGGCGGAATCGGTGACGAGATACATCAAAACAGCTTCAAATGTACTTAGAGCATATCCCATCTCGCCATTATCAACGTCGTCGATGTAAATAAAATGCTGCATATACAACAGTCGAGCTTGGAGATGCCGTGTTTGAGAACGAATGACAACAATAAGCAACAACGAGACTAAGACATCGGCGTTGATCGTGACAGAGGAAGTTCCCTTCTCAGATGGCGAGCCGTCCAGTTGATCATAACTTCCCGGGAAGGAGATAACCTTGACTGTTCCAAGGAGAGTATTCAGCATATCATGGGGACATCGAGCGTCATTAATCTTCCGAAATTCTTCCACAGCTCGCCCAAGTCGGCGAATCAGTTCTCGCTTCCCTTCACGTCCACCTTCAACAGAGATTCCGACTTGGGATACATCGATGCTCTCCATCTGGCGAATGCGGGAATCCAGCTCTGTATCCTCTGGTTGGCGGAATGAACACAGACGAGGGAAAAGCAGCGGCTCGTGAACTTGCTCGGCGACATAACGTTCTATCAGCCGCTCCACTAGAGGACCGGTGAGGTCAGTGGTTGCACCAAGCAACGATAATTGCTGCTTGTCAACGAGGCGGAAAAGATCAATGGCAGCAGTCACCGCGGTTTCTAAGCTCCGGCGCATGAGATCTTCGTCATCCTCGAAGTACTCCTCAGAGTTGAATGGCAATCGCCCTCTGCTGCGTGATGACCAGCTGCGGATAGAAGAGCTTTCGTCTGTAAAAGACTCGACGCGTGACAACTTGTGGACACGTTCACTGCCGGATGCAGATGGCGACCGAGAAGGTGGAGGTGGCAATGGTTTACCAAGTTCTTTTCCAAACTCTTTGAATAATCGTTCCAGGCCCGGATGCATCTGTCTCGCAATCATCGGGTAATTGGCTAGCAGTTCCCCGAAAGATTTGATCTCTTGTTTTGGTGGTGTCCCAATTGAATCTCCGTTTCCATACCTCCTATCTGGTGTAGTTTGTCCGACCATGCTGGCGCCACTTCCAGGGACTACGGCTGGGATGATCTTCGCGGGGTCATATGTTCCGATCAACGGGCGAGAGATGTAGTAAATCAGCCATGGGCGCGATTCATTGGACGGGTTGTAATATAGCACGTCGGAAAGCAGTTGGGCTTGTGTGAGTGACTTGAATCCTGATAGAGATGATCTCTGTTAGCTAACATATATGGGCGAGTGCATTCACCAGCAAGTGCTCTCACCCTTGTTGCTGTATACTGAGTTGTCCTTGATGATCACCGTCCGGCCATTAAACGTGGTCACCTGCTTTGCTTTGCCTCTGTTTTCTCGCACATTGCTCTCCTCTTTCGAATTCGCAGAGACAGTGTGGATTGGGATGCGGAGCACATGGCTCCCTAAAAACTCCTCTGACGCGCAAAGATCGGAATATAGCAGGTTCGACTCCCGGTCGCGTGAACCGATGAGAGACTCTGTCGTTGGAACTAGCAAGACCTAAGGCGTACACACAAGATCAATTAGCCACTCCGGATGATCCGCCGACATATGCACAGCTTCCACCTACATGATTCTCAACCGGTAAACACTGGCCGGGGACAGTGCTTCGAAAGAAGGCACGGAGGAAAGGGTTTAGAGGGTGCATCCAAACGGTTTTGGACGGCCCAGTCGAAAGACTCCAGCAATCATCAAGCCGTCCGTCTCAAATCTCCGAAGCAGGGGATATGTGCGCCGTAAGATTTCGCGGGGAAGGACAGCTCGCATCCAACAGGCAGCGGCGCAGTATGAAGCCAGAGTGGGTCGTTGAATTAAGTGGACAGAGCTGCAAATAGGCTCGAACAAAAGCACAATGCTAGATCGCAGAAAACAAGAAGCCACAAATATAAGAGTTGACGCAGAAGCACATGTGTCGCGGGTAAATCCAGAACGTGATCGACAAGTTGATGGGCGCTATACCGCATTGGGTAATTATTTCATTCAATAAACTGCGACCTCGGGTTCCTCTTGCGTAGCTTCGGAGATTTCCTAATTCCATAAGATATTTCATCATGGCAGAAATTATGCATCGGGCTCAATATCCATTTACAGAGAGGTGTTGCAAGTGGAGTTTGTGTAGTCCTGTCATGAGATTTCTAATATACAGAGAATAGATGGCGACAAGCATGCCATTAGATAAAAACACAAAAAGCACAGCCGAGGTCTCTCCACACAATGCTATTCAGTACACTTGTGCTGCACACAAGCAGCCAACCCAAAATAAAAACATAGTCTCTCCTGTGGAGGGAGATCAACCCAGTCTACGCACGTGTCTGCTGCGAGTACCACCGAACTTCAGACGAGTCGAGTCGGTCACTCGCGCAACAAGCCCCCGAATGTGTCGTCCTTCGTGGCCCAGCAGGACCTTTGTAAATGCATCGCGGCCCTTTCCAAACCCACGGTACACGACCTCCAACCGCTCGATCTCCATCAGGAAGCCCTTTTCCTGAATCTGATTCATAACATGAGCAGACAGTTGGTATGCCGGGTCAAAGCCGGAGCGACCAGCTTTACGGAAACCTATTTGACCGCATCCGATAGACATAAGGGGGCTCCCGTTCGGTCGAGTCAAGGTGAGGATTGTGTTGTGCTTGTGGCAGTAGACGTGCAGGTGGTGGGGAGGAGCTCGGTCGGCGTAGGGGTTCTTGACCATGTCGGCTTCGAGGCTTTCAGCCATCCTGGAGTAGTCAGAGCTACCGCGCGAGGATAGGGCTGGCTTCTTGCCCTGCATCATTTGGGTGATTGCAGAAAGCGGCGACGAGGAACCGGAAGGTGACTCGGGTTCTCGCTTCAGAATCTGTTTCTCAATGTCGCTACCTTCGCTGCGCGCAGAAAACGCCGTGCTTTGGTGGGAGAATAAACGTGTGGTGCTCAAGGAGGAGATTCGCGGGTGAGATTGGCGGCATACTGAGGGCAATGCCTTGGTCAACTTGCTCATCGAAAAGGAGCTCATCGTGGTACAGCGACAAAGGACGAATACGAGATGAGGGAAAGAGCGATGGGTTATAAAAAGCCGGATCAATTGAACACCAATCACCAATCCAATGTGTTGAAATGGCCACAAAGCGCGGGTGGTGTAGAGCCGTTGCCGGACCGAAGGGAAACGCTGGAAGTTTTTCGAAGTCTTGGCATCTGCACTTTTTCCCTTCCCGGAGATCTTTACCTCTCTCCCCATCACCTTCTTCATATCGCGTCCAGGCTGGGCTGGAATCCATCTTGCCTCTACCCTCATATTTAATTCTATTTGCTCTCCTATCCCGTCAACGCTCCAGAGGATGATTCCGGCTAAGATGTCTGCGGCACGAGCCGTTTCCTTGCGGTCCCAAGCACCGTCTCTCAGAGTATCATCTCACCGGTTGTCTCGCGCCGGATCATATTCGACCGTCTCAGCTCAAGCATTCGCGCACTCTCTTAAAAGCCACCGTGCTGTCCTACAATCCCCTTCCCACCCCATCCCTCAACTTGTTTCGCCGTTCGCCGCTCTCCCTTTGACGCGGTCTTTCCACGCCGCAACCTCTCTTTGGCAACAGCAGAAGCAACAGGAAAAAAGGCAGGGTGAGGAAGACAAGGCTGAATCACAGGGCGAGGAGTCTAAGGAAGAGAAAAAAGAGAAGCAGGAAGAGAAGGTTCCGCCACCACCCCACGGAGACAAGTCTCCTTGGCAGGTATTCCGTGAGACTCTGCAGACCGAGTTCAAGGCCTCCAAGGAATGGGAGGAATCTACTAAAGCGCTGGCATCCTCAGCTCACCAGTTTACTGAGAATGAGAGCGTCAGGCGTGCGCGCGCTGCTTACGAGGCTGCGTCAAGCGCCACAACCTCTAAGACTTCCACAGCCATTAAGACGACTGGTCAAGTCATTGGAAAGGGAGCTGCTTGGACATGGAACACCAGTGTTGTGAAGGGCGTTCGGAAGGGTGTCAACGCAACCGGAGAGACCCTCGAGAAGGCCACAAGACCTGTTCGAGAAACCGAAGCATATAAGAGTGTGAAGGACGCCATCGATGATGGCAGCAGCTCACGCTACGGTGGTTGGGTCGAGAAGGAGGAACGTCGCAAGCAGCGACAGCGTCGAGAGGAGCAAGAGCTCAAGGCTGGAAAGTCTCTCCACGTTGAGGAGAGAGTTGAAGATCCCAAGTAAGTTTAGATGATGACAAGGGTTCAGTTTGGCGTTCCTGACTCATTTATCTCTAGTGCCGGTACCAACGTCACTCTTCACAAAGATTCCGCCTGGAAAGATTCCTGGAGAGACTTCAAGGACTCCAACCCCATGATGCAGAAGCTCTTCTCGATCAAGGAAAACTACAACGAGTCCGAGAACCCCCTGATCAGCACAGCACGCAGCATTTCCGATCGCGTTGCTGGCTTCTTCGCCGAAAACGAGACCGCCATGGTCATCAAGAAGTTCCGGGAGATTGACCCCAACTTCCAGATGGAGCCTTTCTTGCGCGAGATGCGTGACTACATGCTGCCAGAAGTCCTCGACGCTTATGTGAAGGGAGATATTGAGACACTCAAGCTCTGGCTTTCAGATGCTCAGTTCCACGTCTACGCTGCTCTCGCAAAGCAATACACCACTGCCGGACTCAAGTCGGATGGTCGTATTTTAGATATCCGTGGCGTGGATATTTCTCACGCCCGTATCTTGGACCCAGGCGACATTCCTGTGTTCGTCGTTACTTGTCGCACCCAGGAGGTTCACGTTTACCGCAAGATCAAGACGGGTGAACTAGCCGCTGGTACGGATGACAAGGTGCAACTGGTCACCTACGCCATCGGATTGACTCGTATCCCTGATGAAGTCAACAACCCCGAAACTCGGGGCTGGAGATTGATCGAGCTGCAGAAGGCTGCCCGTGACTACATCTAAGGGCGCAATCTGTACCTCTTCATTCTATACTGCCACATTTTTCTCTATCTTATTGTCGGCATATTCCTTCGTGGACCTCACCCCCTCCTGCATCTTGACTTCCACTCCACCCCCTTTCGACTGTACAATACAACTGTTTGGTATTAAGCCAGGTAGATCCTGGCTCCTGTTACGGTTATGCCTGTTCCAGTGACTGCCAATTTGGGCCTTCGCTGGTTAATCGGATTTTCTTTTCTTCATGTATTAATGCTTCGTCCGGTCTGACATTTTGCCCCAAGTCTTACTCCGAGGACTTACGGCTCAGTCCGCTCAAATCTGAATGTTCCATCTTTCCCATAGACTAGGGTGCGTTGGATTTTATCTGAAGGCATTTCTCTGGGTCTCGAGGTGTTCTGCTGGCGTCTTTGTGCATTTTATTTCCACTCTCCCCTCGCCACCGTGTATGACTGCATAGGGTTGTTGGTTTTGGTTTCTGTTGGGGCCGTAATCGGTCACCAACATATGAAAATTCTTGAAAATCGTGTAAATATATAAACAGACATTTCTAGCCTGATGATTTTGATATCTTGTAGTTCTCTCTAGAGTACCAGCTACCCGTTGTACGGGTCATACTTCGCTAAGCGGAGGGTACACACCTCGATCGCACCTACCCTGCCCTGTCTGCACCTGCCTTGTCTATACTTTCCAGTTATGGAAGGAATCGGAATCGCTCCTTCCATAAACGTAAACGAGCTAAAGCCGTCATTTATATAGTTGACCCAACTCTCGATCCGTAATACTGACCAACCCGAATGAATGCCATGCTAGAGTTGTAACTTAGTGAAATAGATTTCCTACGTACCTGTCCTCGGGGAATTACTTCAAACCCAGTATAAATGGAGGAACCCTTGAGGATTGCTTTCAATCGACATTTGACGGAAGTAAAAATGGCGGTTGAGGGTGGATCTACGTGGACATGAGCAAGAGAAAAAAGGAAGTGAGTTTTTTTTTTCTTTCTAAAAAACGCTTTGAAAAGTGAATTTGCTACATGGTATATCAGATTGCGTCTGTCAATTTCTCAATCATCGGACCGGAAATTTAGTGCGGGCCTTCAGAGCCAGTACCAGCACCGGCACCAGCGCCAGCGCCACCACCACCCATCATATTCCGAGCCCTGTGAGCCAAATGTCAGTAATGTGATTTCAGAAACCCTGGTATTTCATAAACTTACATATTTGCGAGGTTGGGGTCGCTCATCAGGCTGGACATGTCAGGCATGCCGCCACCCTGGCCAAAGCTTTCAGCCATCTGGCGGAGGCGGGGATTGCTCATCAGGTTGCCGAGCATATCGGGGTTGCTCATGAGATTTTGCGCCATGGTGGAGAACATCGGGTTGCTCATCAGAGAGCCCAAGTCGGGCATGCCACCAGCACCACCAGCGCCGCCTCCACCAAGCATGCTGGCCAGGGAAGACAGGTCAGGCATGCCACCAGGACCACCACGCGAGGCACCCGGAGCAGTGTCCAGTTCCTCGGACGGGGGCTCGGTGGTTCGGGTGGTCTCCTCAAGCTTCCGTGTCGATGTCTCCAAGCCACGCTTCATGGCCTCACTACCGCCGTTGCCTTCCGCCTCAATGCCCTTCTCATATGCCTCCTTGGCGGCATGGTAGTCTCCCATATCGAAGCGAGCAAGACCCAGACGGCTCCACGCCTTGGAGTACTTGGGATCGGCGGCAGCAGCAACCTCTGCATCACTCGCGGCTTTCTCGTGCTGGCCTGAAGCGGAAAATGCGGCGGCGCGGTTGGAGAGATAGATGGGGTTGGCCGGGGCAATCTCGAGAGCCTTGGTGTATTGCTCAATGGCACCGGCGTAGTCCTTCTTAGCCATGAGAGCATTACCCTCGGACTTCAGCTTATCGGATTCCGGTGTGGGTACACCGGCCTTAGGCTTCTCTTCCTGGGAAGTTTGAGCTCCTGCGGTCGATTGCGGGGTCGACTTGTTGCGCAACTTCTCGTAGACGTTGTAGATTCCGGCCAACGATTGTCCACCCACAGCATCCTTCACAGCAGCCTCGTCGGTAGGGTCAACTTTGAAGGTATCTGCGATACAAGACTGGGCGATTTCAATCGACTCGGCATCATCGGCGGTGAGGGTACCATCTTTCAGGCTGGAGCCGAGGAAATCGATGATGGCCAAGGCCAAGCGCTTGTTGCTTTCTGTTGGAGCCTACCATGAATCAGTACCATGAAACAACCACCACAGGCGAGAAGCTTACCATTATAGCAATCTTTCAATAAATAATGCGAATCAAAGATAAACAGCGTTCAGGAGTGATCAAGATGGAAGAAAAAACAGGCGAGGCAATGCGGGGGGAAAGCTTTTGCACGTGATCGTAGCTTATCGTTTCCCCGGTCTGGTTCCATGCCTGGACTCTATTTCTTTACATTTGAATTTGTGCTTTGGGGGTTCTTGTCTGCTTTGCTGACGGAGAATTGGTTCCTTGGAGATGACTCCATGTGAGCTTCATTATCCATCTTAACCCCTGAAACTGACCTGAGCCATGTACTGGCCTCATGGAGTTCCCAGGGTCTACGCGGTCAATGGACCCGATATTGCCTATACCTCCTCTGATGAGGATCGCGAACTCCTGAATACTTCTTCAACCAATGATGGCAATGCCTTTGACGATGGCGCGGAAATAAGAGAGAGCGACGGTCAACATGAGTCCGCAGAGACCCAGCCCCATGAGTCGCAAACAAAGTCCTCCTTGGACACTGGCAAATCAGAATGGGGAGACGAAGCTATTAGAGGCATTTGTGTTTCTCGGTCTGGGCAGATGTTTGCCACAATGTCAGAGTCATCAATTGCTCTTTGGCAGACACGGGTATGTGCATAATGCCGTTATAGTCCATGGGGAAGTCTGGGCTGGTGACTGACAATTCTGGCAGCCTACAGCAGTAGTTACAGCAATCTCTCGATCTCAGTTCTCGTTGAAAACATATGGTCCGAATGTTTCACTCCTTATGCACCCAAATTCGACGATCCTGGTTGTACAGACCCTCAACGGGTACCTACTCACATACTCGGTGACTTCCGATTCGACAACCCAAGTCTACCAGCAGCGATTCGATCATTCCACAAACCCCCGTCGCCAACAATTGGCCCGGTTTTCAGCAGTTGAAGAGGCCAATGTGGTTGGGGACATCAACATTCGTTTCCGAATGGCTATCAAGATCGAGTCGGGAATCGTCAAGGCGCTGGCGCTAGATCAAGAACTTGTTGTCGCCACCGTGAAACCGCCAGCTATACAATGCATTCGGTGGACACCCGAGGCGGGAGGAGCACAAACCACATCCGAGCTATTGAGTCGTATCCTAGGGATCTCGAAGAAGGTCTCGATCGTGGACATGGTTTACGATCGTGCGATGAATCTCCTCATTTGGATTACCAGCAGTGGCCAGGCATATGCCGTGCAACGAGATTCAGGCTCACAGCAGGATGCTGAAGCAGCAAAGAAACTCTTCCACGGACATTGCTTCCATGATCCGAAGGATGACAGCGAAAAGGCTGTGAAAGTTACCGTAAATGCACGCTTCTCTCTGTTGACTGTGAGCTGTTTAAATGGTGATGTCTTAGTTTACACCGCAAAGGATTACATGGGCAACATTCCACTTTCACAAAAGCTCCATCTACCAGCGTCGCCCACAACCACTGGGGCTTTGACTTTCATGAGCTATTCTCCGGATGGATATTGTCTCTTTGCTGGTTTCGAAAACGGCTGGACAACATGGAGTGTTTTTGGGAAGCCAGGAGGAAACAGCTTTTCGGTAGACACTACGTTGGCGACCGCCAATTCGGAGGATTGGTTAATTGGTGTGTCAGACGGGTGTTGGATTGGCGGCGGGTCGGACATCATTCTGTCTGGACAAAACGACCGTCGCCTGTGGGTTCTGGAGACAGCTCGCAGTGCTTTGACTGGTTGTTTTTCGTCTGCAAACTTGGCCCGAGGCCTACTGCAGACCGGTACTGAGTTTATCCTCTACCGCGGTCACGATCTTCCAGATCTCATGACAATATCAGGAAAGGATTCATTGTGGCATCATGGCCAGTATCCACCGGCATATCTTCATTCACAGTGGCCGATTCGATCTTGCGTCGTGTCTCAGGATGGACGGTATGTGGCAATTGCAGGACGGCGTGGCCTCGCACATTACAGTGTCAATAGCGGCCGATGGAAGGTATTCGAGGATTCAAAAGCCGAGAGCTCCTTCGCTGTGCGAGGAGGTATGTGTTGGTATGGCCACATACTGATCGCAGCGGTGGAAAGTGACGGGTCATACGAGGTACTACATGTCTCCCCCTGTGTTGGTGCATGACTGATTTGGATTGAAAGATTCGTCTTTATTCGCGCGAGGCTTCTCTCGGTAACAATTCGATTATGTTCATCGAATATCTCCCATCACCAGTTGTGTTCATTGGAACCTCTGGGGAAGATTCTCTCTTGGTTTATACATACGATAACATTCTGTACCATTATATCATTAATTCGACACAGCCTCAAATCACTCTTGTCCCTGTTGGACAGATTGCTTTTCATGGAATTGTTCGGGCGCCCTCTCGCGTCCGATCGATCAGCTGGGTATTGCCCGAGGACCAGATGCGTGAGTTAACTTGTTTTTATGCAGTTGTTCGAGCACAACACTGACAGCAAAGCAGGAAACGGTGATCCATCTCAAGATGTGAAGGTCGCATCTGTGCTTCTTCTTGTGGACGGCAATTTGGTATTGTTGCAGCCCACGGTCTCAGATGCCGGTGACCTCAAATACGACATGCGCGTCATATCCCATGATGTCGAGTATTACATCTTGATGCGCGACCAAATTTCCTTCAACTTTTCCTTGCAGGTTGATGAATCCCTACCTGCTAGTCCTTCGGTTGATATAGCACTAGAGCCACCTCACAGTAGTCTGTCGCTCAGGGACTCTCTTTGGATGTTCCGTGGTCAAAACCTGCTTGCTTGGAATGATGTTCAAGATGTATTGCGGGAGGAGATGGTGCCGGCACCACTCGACATCCCCCTGGACTTTTATCCATTGTCTGTGTTGCTGAACAAAGGAATTGTGCTCGGCGTTGAATCGGAAATGATGCAACGTCGCGATGTGACCTTCACTGTTCTGAAATTTGCCATCCGGGTAAGTTGTTTTCTCTATCGATAACAATTTGTACTGACATATGCACCTCAGACACACCTTTTCTTACCATATTTCCTTCAATATGGCCTGACGAGTGTCGGAACGCCTGCGGCTCTCGCTCTCTGTCGCCATTTTTCACATTTGTCTTACTTCGCACATGGATTGGAAATTCTACTCCACCACGTGTTAGACGACGAAGTGGATAATGAGAGCCGAGCGAATAAAAGTGACAATCCCCAAGCACGGGCAGAACCACTACTCCCAACTGTCATTGCTTTCCTCCAAGCCTCGCTTCCCGCCAGGGATTACCTTGAGATTGTTGTACAATGCACACGGAAAACGGAGCTTCGCTCATGGCGCACACTGTTCACTTACCTGCCTCCACCCAAGGATCTTTTTGAACAGGCCTTGAAACTCGACTCCCTCAAAACTGCTGTTGGATACCTCCTTGTGCTGCAAGCCTTCGAGGATGAAGAGCATGGGCATGATGGCCGCATTGAAGAATACGTTGTTCGTTTGATTGCTCTCGCCTCCCATAAGGGAGACTGGGAGCTGTGTGCTGAGCTAGCCCGCTTCCTCATTGCGCTGGATGCTTCGGGTGAGATGCTCCGGCGCGCAATTTCCCGAGTTGGTCTACGACCCAACTCACAGCCTTCTGCCAAGGGCACATTTCCCAACTCGGCACCCCGATTCGGTCCCGCAGGTGTCCAAGGTCTTGGCTTGAACCTCCCAATGAGGTCGCCGTCATGGGCGTCCCTTTCTCCAACGTCGTCTCTTTCGCCTCTTCCCAGCCGGCAAGATGGTGATGTGTCAGATGAAAATTGATATTCAGCGCATGGGCAAGATAGATAATTAAGGTGTTGATAGAACAATCAGATAATAATTGAACAACAATCTCTTGGTTGCTTGGTGACAAAAGATAAGCCATTACCGAGATGACTCGAGACCTTGCAAATTCGCGAGAGCCACCTCGGTTAAGACAATGTATACCAGACTCTTTGAATAGGAAAATGATATTGACTTGATAGAAAGCACTATCACGATGCATGGTGCTTACAGATATATCCTATAATAATCTCCTGATGCCTGCCCTGGTAATTTTCCTTCCTGTCTGACTTTGACCAACAGCACACAGGTTACAACCCAAGAACTGCTCGCCTGCTTCCCGAATGAGGGCGTTTAAATTCGTTCGCATTTGCCTGAATTGCATTTCCTTTTCTCCGTAGGCATATTGCAATCTCCATTAGAGGAACAGGAGTCACCTGGACATTTATGTTGGCGTCGAGTTGATACATGGCCATTCGTGTTTGCCACTGGGTAATTAATATCAACAACTTCGCACTTGATACTCTCTACTTGACCGCCGACATAGGCTTTTGGGTGTTTATCCGATTTAGATGCCTTGAACATGTAAGAATGGGAGCGATCGAAAACAACCAATTCACTTTCGCGTTTTTCACCACTGACTCGAATAATTAACATCAATCATAGAGAATAAAACTGGATTTATAACCTACCCGTAAAGTGTGCATATCTTTTTCTTGCCTGATGGCGCTTCACAGGGGATATATACGGACCCGACGTTGCGATGACTAGCAGAGATTATTAGCCCAGGACAAGGACAACCATATACATGCACGTACTACTCTTTGTCAAGTTTTTGACATGTCCCGTCAAGATTTAGGTCCATACTGTGACCCTGGAAGCCCTGGGTCGTGTAGACACGGGGCTTCGGGCAAATATCAGTCTGGCCAAAAGCCACCAACGGGTGAAACACCCGAGCAAAAGCTATGACACTGCAGACTAGCATGACCGAAGATAAAAAATTAGAGCTCCAGGAGATAAATAGAGTTGGTGAAAAGCATATTGGCAAGTGGAAATGTGATTTCATGCATCATGCCTCAAGGCCGGGTGTAAGTCCGGGTTGACGGGGGTCTTGCGTAAGGGTTACTCCTACTAAAATAACCCGAAGACAACTCTGAGGTTAATTATCCTAGTTTCTGAGCTCATCATTCTCTATTACTATTATATATAGTACCAATTTTAAGAAGAAGGATGTAACCTGTGAGTAGGCATCAATTATTGGCCAGAAGAAACAATCAGAAAAGCTTCACTTAACATAATCACCCCATTTATGTTGATGCAATAACAATAGCAGTGGAAAGAAAACAATGGAATAGAACTTCTATTGCGATTAGAAAGGATTTATCAAAATCGTAGCACTATTAGCCAAAATATATCAAGTCACCGAACGGAGGCTCTATTCCTAACACCTCTATGTCAAGTAATCAGCTCGAAACTACAAGAGTTACCTAGTAAAGAACTATTCACAGCCACAAAATTTATATGTGAAATCCCACATCGCATTCATGCAGTGGTGTCAAGCAGTTAGCGTACGGATAGCCTCGATATCAAATCGCAGGTGTATCTCGTACTCACGGCCGATAGTGTGAATTCTAGCGATCCGACGGGTACCTCTCTCCCAAGCTCCTAGCACAAAGCATGCCGCTGCCTTACCTAGCTGTGTACCTAGAAGCTCTCGATACTCCTCGGTACCATACTCCCATGCGTGACTCTCAAGACGATCACGCGTAGGCCAATCCAAATCATGTCTCGGGTAGAGGATTTCCTGCACATAGGGCAGGGTCTCTTCATTCACGATATTAGTAAAATAAAGATATTCGAGAGTATCGATGGGGTGGTCAAAACTATATTGAGCGATAGCGACATTGGACCAATGAGGCCCTGTGTACCTGTAAATACATTCAGCAATTAGAGTGCCTTTTGTGAAGCTATGTTGATACTGGGTTTCTTTTTTGTCGCCATCCTTGTTATACCCATAGTGGAATAGTCGTGTGAAGCGGTATTTTTTGTTTGTTATTGGGAGTCCTAGGTTTTTCAAGTCATCCCTGATGGATTTAGGTGGGTCATCAAAATGGTTCACTGGACATGTAAATCTTTCTCTCTTATTGCTGTTATTGAACAGACCGAACAATGTCTGTCTTGCTTGCCCACAATGGCAGCCGCCTAGAGTTGGGTTGGCAATCCATGCTTGGTATGCAGCTCCTTTTTCATGGAACTCACAGACTTCATCGTCCGACAGTGGGGGCTTTTCATCACCTAAAGGGCTATTGAACGCAACTGGAGTCATTCCATTACTCGATGTACTGTTGTCATCGGGAATGGGATACAGGAGAGGAGATGCTGAAGGTTCTGCGATTTCTTGCGAAAGTACTGGGGACTCCGGGGATTTGGGATTCAGGCGCCGCCGAGTTGGGGAGCGAGAAGAATCACTGTCATCATCGTGGCTGCGCCCCCGTTTGTGTAGACTTGGCTTATGTGGTTTCGTTGGTCTGCGTAGCCCTGCTGGTCGATATGCCATTTTACAGTCCCGCGTTTTGTTTTGTGTTGTGCAGAAAAGATAGAAAATTTGGGTGCCGTTATATTCTGTAAAGATATTATCTCGAATGAATACTTGTAATGAGCAAACGAGAAACAATATGCTTATATAGTCCTGATGAGTTGGCCTTCATAATATGTTGGATGGGGCTATTGAAAGAAGAAAGAAACAAGTCCTCGACAGAAATAGAACACCCAAGAGCTCACCCAAGCCATGAATATACCAAGACGTCAGAAGATTTTATGTACAAAGAGAGTAGAGTCCCGCGACAAAGAGCACAAAAATAAATTCACAAAGAGTTCGAGGCAAAACAAAGCGAAACAAATTGCTTTGTTGGGATAATACTATTCTAAGCTATAGGCTATATTAACCCCCAAGCTATGGGTGAGATACCTGTAATAATAGGTGCGGTCTATAATTGACACCTAAAGATTATTCTGAGAGGTTAATTTTAGAATAGATGCCCTATAGATTTCTTTCTTTTCATCCAGAATCGACGCAACTCGGAGTAGAAGATCAGACCGCTCGTGGGGTGTGGTCTGTGACCATGCTGGGAAAGCTCGAGACGCGACATTGATGGCGTAGTCGACGACGACGTTTGGGGGACTGAGAGGCACTTTCAGCAAGAGTGTGCCTGAGCGAGGGGAAGGCGAATCTATCCATTCCGGTGTGTGTGCACAATCAAGGAACTGGTTTTCGACGAAGTTCTGAAGCTGAAGAGGCTCGTTCGTGGAGTTAGTGAGGTGGTCCGTGGCTCGCACCAGGGTATCGAGCTGCCACAACGTAGAAATAGTGTCCATGATTGCTATAGTTGTAGTAAGAGAGGAAATGAAGGCAATCCTATGCTTGGGATAGTGAGGCTGAGATCTGGTTAATGTGTGTGATACTTCCTGGGCTCAAAGATAATACCTTGTGCCGCGGATGTTGACGTGATTAGAATGAGACGCGCCGAGAAAGAGTACCATAACAAGTTCGCCTGTTTATTATACCACTTCCACCCGCCTAGTGAGAGATCCGAAGGGTTAACCAAGCCGTATATGAGATGATACCTCACTACATGGCTTGTTAATTGGCTGAATATGAGGATATGAAAATAGCTTCTACAATATTAGAAACTGAGTAGTTATTTCATCCTGCTATTAGAGGCAGAATGAATGTCAAAACATTTAGTAGATCACTCAAGCTTCAAACCAACATGGTACATGGTACCCCGGGGTCTTGCTTCCTACCACACTTAAAGGGAAGGCCAGAGAAGTAGCCAGATTGCATTAGCTAACCTCTCAAATCTGTGTATGGCTACATATAGACAGAGTTGAATACATGCCTGTGATCTATACATGAAATAACACGTGATGTGAACCCACTTGCCCTTTCGGGAGTATATAGGGCACAGGAGGTATCAGCCCTTTCATCCTTTTTTTTTGATTTTCACCAATTAACTCCTGCTTTTGTCTTCTTGTAGAGCAGCAAACATATTATATACATTAATTATAACTAATACTAACCAAGTACATACTAAGTGTTGATGATCTGCAGGCATAAACATTATATTCAGGCATCAACATGTGGGGACCCACCTTCCCTTTTCGGAAGCATACATTCCCATATATTTCACAGCAACACCTTCCCCCTAACTGAGAGTCCCCCAGTGGCTGAGTGGGCTCGCACGCATGTACTTGGTAACCCCAGCCGCCTGCGTTCGACCTGCTCAGTCCACAATCCTAAACTTTCCAATTATGCACCCCCAACCATCTTCTTCCCACCGCAGGTCCAGGACCCAGTTCTGCCAGCAGGCAGGAATTGTGAGGATCTTGGGGTCGAACAGATTGTCAGAGAGCTTTATGGGCCACCAATATTGGTACATTGGTTGGGCAGTGGCCACCACTGGCTGGGACTCTCATTTTTTGGGTGTTTCTTTTTTGTTTTCCTTCCCCTTTCTATTTTCCTCTCTTGTCTTGTTAGCGTTTCCCACGCAAGATAATAAGAGCCCCTTGTCCCGAAGGAGTAATTGCAAGGCTTCTTGGCTACTAGTTGAAAGATAAATTTACTCCATGTCAGACAGGTCTGTTAACCCTTTTCCAGCCATTCGAGTATTGTTTCTCAAATCTAGCCGAGGCTCTCAAGCTACTATTCATGCGTCCAAGAGCAAGGGCCATAGACATAGGACTGCCTGCTTTGTCATAGACAAAGCCAAGAGAATTCACGTATAAATACTCGGGTTGTTTGATTCTTTCACTCTTTGAGTCTTTGTCAATTTATTCAAACAAAAATGCTGCACAATGCCATTGACCAAGTTTTCTTTATTACTTATCCGTATTATGTATGCTCGGTTCGAGCATATAAGTTCGCTCGAGGTACCCTGTTGTCTAATTAGACCATTGGACCAATTATATCCCACAATGGCTTTTAAGTATCCCCAGTTTGAGCCGTATGGAGATAAGCTAATCCGATGGATGGAAAATACCAACGAACCCGGATGCCCAGTTCCTATGACTACACTTAAGTCACAGAATCTTCCAAAGTCGCCGGACTGGAACATCGAGTACGAAAGAGAATGGTTATCACCAGATCGTATTGCCTCTATTGTGGGTCTTGGTCTGCGAGTTGGAGAGTTAATTCCAAATGACCTATATCCCACAGAGTCCCCATGTCTACGGCATTCAATCATCAAGGCCCGTCGTAATGGAATCACAGCCTTGGTGGGGACAATTGCACCAGGCGTACTTTTTGTTTATTCTATTCGAAGATACCACGAGTCGAACGATCCATATATATCAGATCTTGCTAAGACTGCCTATGGAACGCATTTTGCGTTGGATAGTTTGAAGTATATCTTTATGAACGACGTGCAGGAATCTGCAACTGAACCATTTATCGAAGAACAGATCTACCCGTCCCGTGAGGGAATTAAGTATCCATCCGCAGAGAGTCAAACCTGGGACTATCCTTCGCCGGAGTTTAGAGCTATTATGGGTACCCCTATCGGTAAGGTTGTCGGATACTTCATTCTAGGTGCGTTTGGCCAAGGTGTGAAACGGGTTGCACGAATTGTCACTTTTCACACTGGTCTTGACCTTCACAAACTGGAAATTCGTTTTGATATTGAAGATGTTGTAGATCTATGTTGAAAATTCCTTTGAGGGAATTCGACTTAGATATAATATCATAGGGGACTGTTGACTTCATTTGCTGTAGGTAGAGGGAGATGGAGTGGAGACACTGGTTTTCAATCAATTTTATGTTATAAGTGTATCAAAATCTTAGATTTAAGTAGCCCCTCGATCATCTAGCATTTTATTGTAAGCTAATCACGATATTGGCTGAAAGGATATCGAGTGATAACCAATAGTAAACACACTGCATCCATTACTCCGCATAGGTGAGGGCGCAGGGCCAAGCCACTCACGGGACTCGGCCCGGGCCGCGTTGGCCTTTTCAGTATCAAAGTGGGGATGTCTGAGAGGAGACCAAGTCGGAGATGACTGGCCTGTATGGCTGTGGGATTAAGGAAGGAGGTTTGTGGGTGCTAGGACTGAGGTCAAACCTGGCTTGTTTGATGGTTCGTTACTAGACTTTAATTCATTGAATGGTCTTCCCACATCATGAAAACTAAATACATATGCAGTGTCTCAATATATGCTAAGACCAGTTCTAACGCTCGTTATTTAATTCGCAGCCCCATTCTCCCGTTCCTTTAACGCTTGACGAACTTTGGGAATAACGAACCGTCCATAATCAATAGCGTCGTTGAGATTATCATAGCCTCGGATAGAGATGAGGTCGGCACCAAGATCAACATAGTCAAGAAGCGACTCGACAATAGTCTTGGGCGATCCAACCAGGGCAGTGGATGCACCACGTGCATTCGTTGCAGTAACAGTAGGATACCAAAGAGCGCGGTCCTGGACCTCTCCGCGAGCGGCAATATCAAGGAGCCGCTGAGAGCCGGCGTTCTGTGGGGGCGGCGCATTCGCGGGGACCTTGCCTTGTCCTTTCGCACGGTTGGTAGTCAGCGCATCGAGGGTTTGGTGTGCTTTGGCCCAAGCAAGGTCGTCAGTCTCTGCAAGAATAGGACGGAAGGTTACCCAGATGCGAGGTCTGTCTGAGTCCGGGCGACCGGCCTTTGCTGCCTCCGCATAGATGCGATCAATCTGGTCCTTTGTTTCTTTCAAAGGTTCACCCCACAGTCCGAAGATGTCAGCCAGGGAGCCTCCAATACGGTATGCTTCGTCCGATGAACCGCCGACTGAGACGGGAATTGTGCCGTTAGTCGGCCGAACGCGGTTGCTGAATTGTTTGAAGGTGTAGTATTTGCTGTCCCAGTCAAATGGCTCATCGGATTTCCACGCGCGGCGGAGAATTTGAATGTATTCCTCAAGGCGTCCGTAACGTTCATCCTTAGTCAGGAAGTCTCCTTCCTTAGCCTGTTCTGCATCGCTTCCACCTGCGATAAAGTGAACAACGACGCGACCGGAGCTAAGTTGGTCCAGTGTAGCTAGCGCCTTTGCCGCAACTGTGGGGTAAAGAGTATTGGGTCGCAGAGCAATGATGACCTTGATGTTTTTGGTCACCGACAGAATGGTGGCTCCAATGGTGAATGGATCATAGGATGAGGAGTCGTAGGGTACCAGCGTGTAGTTGTAAGCATAGTCATCAAGGTTGCGAGCGTAGCGAACGAGATATTCAGGATCAATCGAGGCGTTGGGAATTGGATGGATCTCGGTAGATGCGTTCGGGAACGTGACGCTGATGAATTCCGGCATGGTGACTGCTTTTTTCTGCCTTTTGATGTTCTTAATTTTCTTGTCAGGTACTGTTTTACTTCTCATTCGTGGTAGATTGATCTTCTTTTAATACTTCGTAGTATCTCCGAGTTGATTTGGCATCAACGAATGACGCAAGATGGTAAGATATTGCGTCTTAGCACGCAAGTCGATAACCATATCGTTCCACACCGGATGTTTTGGATTTTCCTAATTCAAGTAAGCGTTACTCCTTCGGCTGCATCAAGTGAAGACTAGTACGAGGACTAGAAGGTATTGCGCCAGTATTGCGCAAGATCGACCATGGGAATCGCAATATGAGGTTGACTAGCACCCAGGTAAGCCTATAGAAAACTAGCCGAGATCGCAGTTCAATTTCCTCTGACTTCTCCAGATCTTCAATCTCTTGATAACGAGTTGCAGGGATGTCCATTCATGACACATTAATCACTGAGATAATATTCGTCGTGATGTGGTGCGGGTATAGACTCATGCCAGGCTAGCTTCTGCCTTTAACGCTAGTTGCCGGCGGGTTAATCTATATCCAGGGCCTCCATAAAGTGCAAAGGTCATGATGAGGTTGGTCGTTCTGCTCAGGTTCCTTCGGCAGAGCGTACAATATATATCCCGAGGTCTCAGACTCTCGGGGTTCATCCCAAATGCAAGTGAGACGTGTCCTTTAAGGAGTTATCCTGGCTATCACGCGCAATTTCTACTCCAAGGCAGTATTTTGTGATCTTTTCCTGTGAGTCTCAGCTGAGTGCAAACAATCAATGGCTGAAGTTATAGTTGGACCAGCGCTCCGGCCAAAGACCCGGCAGCTTGGTATTCAAGACCACTCGCCTGTTACTCTGATTGAGCTTGCATTCGATTTCCACGCAATAGAGGTCAAGCCATCGATATACCTCTCTAAGACCGTGATATGTGATATACCCTGTGAGACCTGGTTGGAGTGCGTTGCTGACGCCTTGGGCCGGTCCACCTGCCCAAGTGGGCACCCCATCCGCCGTCAGATCATGACTCAGCATTCAGGTCCGGTCTCACGTGCCACACTCAATGCGACTCTCTATGATAGGATCTATCAAATAGGGGAAGATTGTTTTGAATCTTGAAATTCATCCAGCTTGACATCATTACCAGGTTCAAACCAATAAGGAAAGCGACAACCTGTTGAGAGGCGCGTGATGATAAGACGCTAGTCCAAATCGGGATACTACGTCATCGATGAGGGATGGGTTATATCCGCGACATACCTCACTCCATCTTGTTTCGTTTACACATGTTTCCCATTTGAACAAATCTACTACATTGAACCAGCCACTATGCCACTCGTTGTCCCAGGAATCAACAGCTCATTTGGCGATAAGTCCGAGTGGGTCAACAAGCTGATGGGCAAGACGATAAGCGACACTACTAATGAGACAGTACGTCACCTTTGAGAAATCATCAAAATCAAATATGACTTCTAACCGTTCCCTAGTCTTTTGCAAAGAAGGATCTTCCTGAATCTCACCGGGTGTTGAAGCCAGGTGACGCGAAGACCATGGATCATAATCCAAACAGGTAAAGCCTTATTGCAAAGTGCCGTGAAGCCAATGACCATGTTGCTGACGGTGTACGATTGAACATAGACTTAACATCCTTGTTGATGATGCTGGAGAGGTGCATGATGTGAACTACGGTTAGAGCTAAGATATATTTACTAAGCCTGGTGGCTCAAATCACAAGAACAAATTGAGCCAATTGAATATCTATTACTTGAAAGTCTATTGATGTCCTCAAATTACCATCTTGTATGGGCTAACTCACTCTGCCTTCCATCTGAGTAGAGTAAGGGAGTGTCGCGGGAACACATATGTTCCACTTCCAGTCCAGGTCGACTCTTGGATCGCCACTTCTTCTTTGCCGTTCATATTTGTCACGGACAGATCGCCCGCGGTGACCGTGAACACAGCTACTTCTCCTTGGGCTCCCTCAACATGACTTTCCAAGTCTCGGGAGTCGTGAATATTCACCACAGCAACATTAACAAACCCATCATCTCCTACAGTGGCACTTACATCCAACCACGGCGTATCCTTGGCACTTCGAATCCACTTGGGCGATGTCTCACCCTCATATGTTCCGCAAGAAACATGACTGGCCACGGTCCAACCGCGCATGTATCGTGAAAACAGCCAAAGCGGCCACCAGGTGGTCTGCTTGGTAATTCCTTCCGGGGTAGTCATCAAGGGCGAGATGACATTCACAGTCTGCGCGATACACGCCATGCTAACATCCTTGCTCTTTCGGACAAAGACATTCAACCAGGCGGCCACGGCGAGCGCATCGGAGAGCGTGTAGTTCTCTTCGGCACCTAGGCTCCCCTCTGCGCGGATTGGATCCCACACGTTCCACTCGTCGAAGCAGATCGTCGGGCGGAGTTGCTCGGGAGGAACTTTGTTCTCCACCCTGGCAAGGTCAATCAAAGCGGACGTAATTTCAATTGCGCGCTCGGCGGCGAGTGGCGCTGTCACGTTGAGGAGGTGGGATGATGAAGACGTGTAGAGATGGATGCTGTGCATGTCAATCAAAGGGACTGAGCTGGTTGACAATGTGGAGTGGGCAGGCACAAGACACTGATTTAGTGTGTAGTAATCCCACGAAGCAGTGCCATCTTGGCCGCAGAGGATCAAGATCAGGGTGGGATCCAGGAGTTTGAGAGCTGTTTGAAAATCATATTAGCGCGAGTGCTCTGGTAGGATTGAAACGAAGCATTACCTTTAGCCCATTGGATTGCCTTGTGAGCATACGCTTCCTTGGTCATCTGCTCCACCTGCCAAGGACCCCAACACTCGTTTCCGAGGGCCCAGTACTTGACCTGCTCAGGTTGTTAGATCGTTGCAGCTGAAAGTCTTGCACTTATTACATACATTGTAGGGCTCCTCACGACCATTCTTTCTTCGTAGATTGGCATAGTAAGTATTGCCAGTTCCATTGCAGTACTCAACCCAACCCAAGGCTAATATTGTCCAACATCAGCATGTTGTATCAAAGTCTTAAATAAGAACGTACCCTCATCCAAGGTACCGGTACCAAAGTTGAAGCAAAGGTACGGCTCCGTACCCAGAGCTTCACACCATTGTATGAACTCGTCAGTACCAAATTGGTTCGTCTCGGTCCCGAGCCAAGCAAGTTCTGGTCTGTCGGTAGGTCGATATCAGCAAAGTTCCACCAAAGTTAATATGACATGAGAAGTAGACATACCTTGCTGGCCGTTGATCCTTAGGACCAACACCATCGAGCCAGTGATAGGTCGCACAAAAGTTGCCGCCAGGGTATCGAACGACAGGGATGTTGAGCCCCTTCAACGCCCCTAGGACATCTTTGCGGAATCCTTTCTCATCTGACAGCGGGTTTCCAGGATCATAGATGCCACCGTAGATACACCGGCCCATATGCCTAAGAGCTAGTCAGTTTATGTAATGAGACTGGAAGAAGTTCAAGATGCCTTACTCGGTAAAGCCGGCGTAAATGTTTGGGTTGATCTTGGAGATGCGCCTTGATGGGTGCACGGAGATGAGAGGCGTCTCATGATCATCCAATTTGGTAAAGGTCGTCATTGTTTGCACGAATAGTTTTGTTTCTACTGTTTATGTTGAGGCGTCACTTCTGACTAAATATGCGATTTAGCTTGGATCCAAGGTCGCGGTTCACTTTAGGGAAAAGGTGTTTGAAAGGCGCGATTCAAGGTAGACAAGTAAGAAGCAGATGTATACTGATCGCAGATAATCTATCGAAATAACCGAGGGTTCAGGCCTTGAAGCGGCAAAACTCCTGCGGGGGAACTGTCGTGAGATCCGGATGATGACCCCTGTATTAGCCCTAGTAGCCCTAGCAGCGTTTGCGGTGACTACCGGAAACCCGAGACGAAGCCCTTAGTTAGCTTTCTGGATCAATGATAGATCAACAGACCAATGAGTCGGCAGTCTAGCCTTAAATGCCCCCGACATGAGAGAAAGGTGGGAGATATTCCATCAATCACAGACGAGATCACGCGCCACATTTATTTGCCAACTCCTCCCCGCATGCTTGCAACTCGTCATTCCGGACCATTTCTAGCAAAGGACAAAATATGAGAAGCGATTGGTGAAGCAGTTTCCGCATTTCCCCATGTTTACACCACGCGATGTTAGCGCAGTTCAAGCCTCGACTTCCCCGAGTATACGATTCTCCGAGGTCATGGCTAATTGCATGGGTTTCTCTGTATATGTAGACAAGATTCCCCGGAGAATGTGTGGCATGTGGAGGTAGATCTTCATTCCCCATATTCTTCGATATAATATCCACTTCTCCAAACCATGCATCTCTCGCCATCATGGTACCAGGTATGAAGGCACAACTGCATTGAGAAGACGGAGCTCATGTTTTGATATAGTTCCTGGTCGGCGTCTTTGCCTCTCTTGGATCATTCCTTTATGGATGTATGTCACCAATTCCCTGCTTGACACGCGGAATCTAATAAATTCGCAGATGATCTGGGTGTAATCGCCGAGGTGCTTGTCTGCCAATCATTTAAAGCCAAATTCGAGGCAGATGATACCCAAACGTCAGTCTCATAACATATGGAATATGGAAATAGCTGACGATTTGCAGAGGATTAGTCGTGTCTTTATTCACGGCTGGCGCATGCATCGGTGCCGGACTTGCGGGCGTCAGTGGTGATCATTTAGGTAGACGACGGACCATCTCACTGGGATGTTTTATCTTCACTCTCGGGGGTGGTCTTCAAACCGGTGCGAGGACAATTGCCTATCTATATAGCGGACGATTCCTAGCCGGGTTAGGGTTTGTGATTTCTCTCAAAAAAGATACCCAAATAAGCACTAATCAGATTAATTCTTAGTGTCGGTTTCCTCACAATGATGATTCCTCTCTACCAAGCCGAGATCTGTCACCCCAGCATCCGTGGTCGAGTTACGGCCTTGCAGCAGTTCATGCTCGGTATTGGAGCGCTCTGCGCTACATGGATTGGTTATGGAACATACACCGGCTTTGCAGAGGATAACAATGCGCAATGGCAACTGCCTCTCGGTTTGCAAATTGCCCCTGCGGTATTCTTGGGTCTTTTGATCTCTTTCTTCCCTGAGGTAGGGTCTGATTTCCATCGGGTCAACTCCAATAACTGATGTTTATCCAGTCGCCTCGCTGGCTTATTGACCACAACCGCACCGAAGAGGGATTGCGCACATTGGCCAAGCTGCATGCGCATGGTAACGAAAACGATGCTTGGGTCCAGGCAGAATTCGCTCAAATTCAGGAGAGCATCACGTTTGAGCATGAGAACGAGGCGAAGTCATATGTCGAGTTGTTGACCAATCGCTCCTCGTTCCGTCGGTTGTTCCTCTGCTGTGCATTGCAAGCCTCAGTCCAGATGACCGGTGTATCCGCCATTCAGTAAGTGTACAACTGCCAAGATACATCAACATAGAATCAGTCAGCTAACATGTTCGTGCATAGATACTACTCACCTCAGATTTATGGTCAAATCGGTATCTCCAACGAAGACACCCTCAAGTACCAGGCAATCAACTCTATCATCGCATTGGTCGGCCAGTTCCTGTGCATGATGTTCATTGATCGCTTCGGCCGTCGCTGGACTCTGATCAGCGGCAACCTCGGCAACATGGTGACCTTCATCGTTGCAACTATCCTACTCGCAAAGTTCCCTCCATCGACCAACAACAACGGCGCGCATTGGGGTTTCATCATCATGACTTGGCTGTACAATTTCTCCTTCTCCGCAACCTGTGGTCCTTTGTCCTGGATTATTCCAGCCGAAGTATTCGACACTCGCACACGTGCCAAAGGTGTCTCGATTGCTACCATGCTTTCGTTTGCTTTCAACACGATGATCGGGCAGGTCACGCCTATTGCAATGACGAACATTGGCTATCGCTACTATTTCGTATTTGTCATCTGCAACTTCACCAATGCGGTCTTCTTCTGGCTCTTGCTTCCAGAGACTAAGCGCGTTCCTCTCGAGGAAATGAACCAGATGTTCACGAATGCGCCATGGATCGTGCCCGGAAGTCGCAAAGAAGACTATATGACTCATGACCTGGAGCGGAAGGTTGAGGAGCAGGAAGTGAAGCATAATGCGTTGCATGTTGACTAGAATAGGGCCAAGGGGAAGGACTGTAGGGGACATCGTTGGGGTTGCATGTGTGGAGAGCTCAGTTGTGATATTGAGATACAATAATGAAGTTGTTACCCGTGGAGTAAAATGTTCGTAAAATCGATCGGCCTTGTAATATGTAAGAGAAGGCACCAAAATAGATGACTTGAGAAGGTCAACAAATTGGATATGAGAGATGATCTATAGATACTAATGAGAGGCCAAGCCATGCCCTCTTATTATACCTGTAGAGACATTGCTTATTCAATCATTAATTTGATCTACATCATACAATGCTAAGATAGATTTTGTGCTAACCCGAGGTCATTCATGGATGTTGTTCCATCATTCAGAATCTGAGCTGTATCCTGCCAAGCCAAGCGAAACTGGGACTGGTTTTGTCGGGATTTTGGACTTTATTTGCCCCTCCTCTGTGTCTGTTACCACCTTGGGCTGTGTGGCAGTATTTGTGGTTTCAGATGATGGGGCAGAAGCAGCAGGTGTGGCTTGATCGGACTTAGAAGCCCCTTGGTCCAGCTTCTTGGTACTTGAAATACCAGATCCAGGCTGTTTCTGCGAGTCTTTCCCATTCTGTGTGTCCTTCTCAGCAGTAATCTCGGTGACTGAAGCTTTGCGCTTCTTCCCTGCAATCAATGAGTTCTTGTGTTTATCACTCCGTCTCTTGCGAGCCAGTGCGGTCCATTCTTCTCCTTGTATAGGTGCCTCCGACGAGGTTGATTCAAGCAATGCTTTCTGCGCCTTCTCGCGCTGCCGGCGGAAGGATTCAAGTTGTTCCGCTGTCTCTCTCTTCACAGCAGCCTCCTGGGCACGTGTTGACTCGAGAACAGAATCCAGGAAGTCGACTTCATCTTCATCGAGGGATCGAAACTGGTTTTTGAGACGCGATTTCTCTTCAAAGGCTTCTTGTTTGGCCACTGTATGATAACCGAGGAAAATCACCCTAACATGTTAGCCAGATTCCCGGATGAATTGTCCACTACTCTTCCTTGTTCGCGCAGACGGGGGCCAGGTATCCGAGTTGGGCTCACTTTTATTGCGCTCCAGCACCTCGAAGAGACTTTTGCCCTCATCCTGTTTCCCTATTTCGGCCTTCCGTCTCCGCTCCTCCTCTAGCTCCTGCTGCACTCTGAGCCACTCATCGTCCCGCTCGATCGGCTTCTCATTTGTTCCGGATGAAACGAAACCCGATGACATAGTGACCGGGCTGGGTAAATGGGTCGTTATGGGTCACGGGATGGAGCACTGGGAATGGTCGGTCGGAATGCGAAATTATCCGGCGACGGGGGTACCGGGATGGGACGTGGGGTGGACCGAAACGCGGGATGAAAATAAAAGAGATTCGAGAAGTTCCTGGAAAGTTGAGGTTTCAGGTAATTGTGAGACCCGGACAGTTCGGAGAATTGCAAGAATTGGAGGGGTCGATCTTAATTGGAAGATGTGGACCAATATGAGTTGCATTTAGCCAGAATGCTGTCTCTTGCCCTGTCACGGTGGAACTGGATATAGCCAGTCGGGTAATTCGTGATCACTTCATCCAAGGACACCCAATTTGTTGCGAATACGACAGAAATCAAGAGAGATAACATCCAATATCCTTCGATTTAAACCCCCACTCCCCCCTCTCTCATCTCCCCCACGACATCATCGCTTGCTCTTGGACCTGCCCACTTTAAATCTGCTTACCATATAAAGCCAAGGTGCCTCTTGATAGTCTTTTTTTTTAAATTCATTCTTCCGGCTTTCAAAATACAACAAAATGTCGAACCAACACACCGAGTGAGTGCCTTACAATGCAATGCAATACGCCTCCCCTCCTTAGCCATTGCATTAACGCTTACCTTTCTTTTCAGGAAGACCTATACCCTCAACACTGGCGCCAAGATCCCCGCCATCGGCCTGGGAACATGGCAGTCCAAGCCTAATGAGGTCCGCGAGGCCGTGAAGAACGCCCTTCTCGCCGGTTACCGCCACATTGACACTGCTCTGGCTTACGGCAACGAGGCTGAGGTCGGTGCGGGTATTAAGGACTCCGGCGTGCCCCGCGACCAGATCTGGCTCACTACCAAGCTGGACAACCCCTGGCACAAGCGCGTCACTGAGGGCATTGATTCCTCTCTCAAGGACCTCGGCACCGATTACGTTGACCTCTACTTGATTCACTGGCCCAGCTCCACCGACCCCGAAGACCTGTCTAAGCATCTGCCCGACTGGGACTTCATCAAGACCTGGTAAGTGACACCAAGCATCCACTTCCAAGGTTAGTGGGGAACCATTGCTGACTCCTCATGTCTACCACAGGCAAGAAATGCAGAAGCTGCCTGCCACTGGCAAGGTCCGCAATATCGGTGTCTCTAACTTTGGCATCAAGAACATGGAGAAGCTCCTGAATGACCCCAGCTGCAAGATCGTACCCGCCGTCAACCAGATCGAGCTGCACCCCAACAACCCATCCCCTAAGCTGGTCGCCTACAACACCTCTAAGGGTATCCACTCCACGGGTTACTCCTGCCTGGGCTCAACCAACTCTCCCCTGTACAAGGATCCCACTCTCCTGCAGATTGCGGAGAAGAAGGGCAAGACTCCTCAGCAGGTACTCCTGGTTTGGGGTATCCAGAAGGGCTGGAGTGTCATTCCCAAGTCCGTCAGCAAGTCTCGTATTGAGGGCAACTTTGACATCAATGGTTGGGACTTGACTGCCGATGAGGTGAGGCAGCTCGATAACCTGAAGGACCGCTTCAAGGTCTGTGGTGACGATTGGCTCCCCGTCAAGGTATTCTTTGGCGATGACGAGTAAATATGTCGAAAATTATGAATGTTTTATGAGTACATAGGTTTTAGATACCAAAAGAGTCTTATTGACACCCAAAAGCTCAATATTATTGATGAGACTTGCGAGATTTCAGAATCCACTGCGATGTCGTCATAGTACCAAACATAACATACCAAGCAAACTAGGCAAACATAGTCATTTTGGTCACGCCGGTGGCGGGGCACAGCCACTGCGGAGCCTCGGGTCTGAGGCGGAGAGATAAGGGTGTATACCCGTGGACCCCGGCGTCATCAGGCATCCCTCCTGTCTTCTCAGCATCCATTCCCACCATCTCCATCAAACTATTCATCGCTGAGACATCATCATGGCACCTTCAGCAGGGCACCTGCTGCTTCCTAAATTTTGGAGGGCAGCACGGTATGTCTCCCCTTTTCTGTCGCCATAGCGAGTTACAATGGATCCATTGACTGACATCCTCCTAGGTTCGCCTACGAAAAGGCCTCCAAGGCTATACGTAACAAACTGCCAGAGCCTACACAGTATTATCCGGTGCGGTATCAACCCGCCTATGCCCGAATCAACCCTCGTCAGCCAATCAGCCGTGCCGCTGCCATTCGTCAAGCCCGTAGTCGCCACTTCTCGACCCGTGCTGGTGCCTTCACCGCTGCGATTCGATCCGGACTAGGGGGCAATAATGCCGCCCCCCGTAACACCTCTCGCATTGTGTCTAATATCAGCCGACTCAGCAGCCGTGCACCTTTCGCTTCTACTCTTCGTCCCAATCTGACCGGCGGCACCCTTGGCCGGACTGCAGGAGGATACGCTGCTGGGGCTGGCCGTTTTGGTGGAGCTAGATACTTTTCCCATGGCCCTGCTGCACCAGCACAAGTTATTCAGAATGTGTCACAGGGCGTCCGTGCTCTCTTTCTTTCTGGGCAGAAAGTTCGCTTCGACGGCATCGATCCACGCACCGGAGAGAAGCGGTATAAGTCAGTCAGCGCGCTACAGGATCAGGCGGAGAGAAAGATGAATGCCAACCTGCACAACGCACCTGGCTCGTACATTGACTTCCAAGTTTCCCCAACCATCACTGCACTCAGTGCCGTTGGTGCTCTCGGTAACCAGGAACGCTCCTCGTGCGACTCTCTGAACTCCGAGGGCCTGATGGATCTGCTCTCCGCCGATTTTGCCCGTGCTTTGAAGGATTTCTCCGCGGTAATGAACGACCTGAAGCGTCTCTCGTCACTTGGTGATCTCCCGATCTCCCTTCACGACCGATCGACTATACGGGTGCGCTTCCCAGGCTGTGATGCAGAAACTGTAGAGCAGCTGTGTTGTGAGGTCGGGATTCAGCGAGGCCGAGTCGTGCAGGATGAAGACTTCGATATTCGCACTGGCGCTGATTTGGCTCTCTTGTTCCCTTTTGCACCGAGCATTGCCTCTTCGTCCGACACTGACTATTACTTCGAGAAAGCCCCAAAGTTGCACTCGCAGTATCCACCGGACCTTGACTGGCAAGGGATGATGACACCAGAAAGCTGCACGCCATCGTCACCAAGTGGCAGCCGTGATTCGGGCAAAGCTATCAGTTTCGAGGACAGTGAGCTATTTGGTGCTAATCCATGGATATCTTCGACCAAGAGCTACTCTAGTATTAACATCAGTGAGCTTGGAGATCAGCATTTCTTCCCGGAAATCTCCAGCTCTGGTCAACCCGACAGTAACTCTGCATATGAAGGTATTGAGGGAATTTACACGTTCCTAGCTGAGTGCGATCAAGCCAAGCGTTGACGAACACGCTCATATTGGGCCATACTTTTCTACTATTAATGTTTTTATCTCTCGGGTTTTTTTCCTTTCCTTACTTTCCTTTTTTTCCTTTTCCTTTTTTTTTCTTTGGTACATATCCCAGGCTGAGACCGGGACTATATACATGACGACGCAGATACCACTCCACTCTTTAACACACTTCTTTCGGTGTTACACTTGCTCAATTGAATGAATCAGATTGAAACGTGCTTGTTCGCTTTATGTCACTGGTGGCCTAGTCCATCGAGGACCGGTCAGCTATAGAAGCGATTGATTTCTCTCAATCCTGTTTCTGGCTCTTCAAAATAGCCCTAGAAATAGCCACTCATGTCATTTCAGCCTGCACACCTCCGTCCGGCCTCTTGGATCATTACGGCCTAAATGATTGTTTCATATAAAGACAGACCGGCTGAAGAATGCGCCACGGTGCGGGGTCCGGGGGATGTGAATAATGTGGCTTGCCGAAAGGAAATGGCATTTTTCCTTGGCTTGGACTTTTCATTATGTCGATATGTCAGGTCTCTGGAGTAATCCGTATTCCATTACACTGGGTTCTCGAAATTCTTCCTCCTTTCCCTGGGCGAAATCAGCTTGTTTTGACACCCTTCCTGCTTCTGTTTGTGATTTTGTCTTAGGGAAGGGTCTTTATGCGCTATGTTAGCAGTCGATCACAGACGAGCAGCTTAACCTCACAACTGGCGCAAGTCTAATATGGTCCTCCCGCGCCGAGTCTGGGGAGGATCGACGATGAGTGTCTCGTTTGGGGACGGGGGATCAATTCCGCGCCGATGCCGGGAGTTTGATATTACATCAACCTCCCTCCCCTTGACTATCTAGGCAATTAATACTCGTTTCAAGGCTACGGACTATTTAGTGCAATATGTGCTATGTGCCATCGACCCCGGATGACACAGGTTTAGCCAGATTTACCCACGTGTTAGGGCAGAAATTGCTTGTATGCCTTCTCTGTTATACATGTGTGTCTTGGCAATGTCTGGAAATGGATTGAACGGAGACAGTTCTGATCTCTTATAGAATAGCTCGATACGATGCAGCATTGTCTTCGGGTTTCCGGTTTCAATCCCCGCAAGAGCGACAAGGCAATCTTGCTGGAGTATATAAAGTTATCTAGTTCCCCCACAACTGTTAACACAATCACAGAAAAACGAGCAAAACTCAAATTCATTGTTTCAAGACCATCAATATGCAATTTCTCCTTCCATTCGTACCTCTGCTGGCTTCTTCCGCAGCGGCAGCTGCAATCTCCAGCGCAGCTAGTCCAGCTGTCACTGCTGCAGCTTCTGGAAATCCCTTCTCAGGGTACCAGCCTTATGTCAATTCGTATTATGCATCCGAAGTCTCAGCCTCAGCCTTGCCATCCATGACGGGGGCTGCCAAAGACGGCGCAAGTGTAGCCGCTCAAGTTCCGTCCTTTTTCTGGCTGTGAGTTCATTGCACTGGTACTATATATCCCTCGAGCAAATACTAAGGTTGCTTTATAGGGATACTGCAGACAAGGTACCAACAATGG
This sequence comes from Penicillium psychrosexuale, assembly GCF_028828465.1. NCBI lineage: Eukaryota > Fungi > Ascomycota > Eurotiomycetes > Eurotiales > Aspergillaceae > Penicillium > Penicillium psychrosexuale. Next base: position 767,138 of record NW_026643187.1, read on the forward strand.
GCGAGTTCTTGGCCGACATCAGGGCCAAAAACAACGCCGGTGCTAGCCCACCGATTGCTGGCCAGTTCGTTGTTTATGACCTGCCTGATCGCGACTGCGCAGCATTGGCCAGCAACGGAGAGTACTCTATTGCGAACGGTGGTGTTGCGAATTACAAGGCTTATATTGACTCTATCCGCAATGTGTTGGTCGAATACTCTGATATCCAGACTATCCTTGTCGTTGGTGAGTATACCTTGCTGATTGATGGCTTCTAGCCCTGGAATAGTGATTACTGATATTTGTTCTAGAACCTGATAGTCTGGCTAATTTGGTTACCAACATGGCTGTGTCGAAGTGTGCCAACGCACATGACGCTTACTTGGAGTGCACCAATTATGCCGTCACTCAATTGAACTTGGCCAATGTTGCCATGTATCTTGACGCCGGTAAGCATCTTTCCTCGGTCCTGGAACGCGACAATCCCCTTGCGACAAGTAAAACAGCGAGAATTTTCTTTATTTCTGTTTAGCCAACCGCTCAGTTGTGTCATTTTATGTGGCGTCATGAGAATAATGCAGTCATCTCTCGTCTGTATATGCTAACTATTAACATAGGACACGCGGGATGGCTTGGCTGGCCTGCTAATCTGAGCCCAGCAGCTGAGCTCTTCGCCAACGTCTACAACACTGCCAATAAACCTGCAGCTCTGCGCGGACTTGCCACCAACGTTGCCAATTACAACGCCTGGTCTCTCTCTACATGCCCATCATACACCTCTGGCGATGCCAACTGCGATGAAAAGAAATACGTCAATGCCCTTGCTCCCCTGCTTAAGAATGGAGGTTGGGACGCCCACTTCATCACTGACACCGGTATGTAATCAAGAAACTTTAAAACAGCATCAGATCAATCACCTTCTTCTATGGGTCAAAGATCTCACGCTGAATGTTTTGGTACAGGCCGCAATGGAGTCCAGCCCACCCAGCAAAATGCATGGGGTGATTGGTGCAATGTCAAGGGAACCGGATTCGGTGTTCGACCAACCACGGAGACAGGTGATGCCTTGACCGATGCCTTTGTTTGGGTGAAGCCCGGTGGTGAGAGCGATGGTACTTCGGATTCCAGCTCGGCTCGCTATGATGCCCACTGTGGGTATAGCGATGCTCTTCAGCCTGCTCCTGAAGCTGGCACGTGGTTCCAGGTAAGAGTGCCCCGATTGAAAGTGATTATTTCTACAACACTGACGACTTCGCAGGCATACTTCGCCCAGCTTGTAGAGAATGCTAACCCGTCTCTTTAAGTCCGTGGAATGGGCAGAGATAGGTTCCAGGGCTAGCAGCTACCCAGACAGTGAATGCTGTGCTTTGTGTTGATTGTCTGTGTTCCAATTTGATGGTACCTCTGCCGGAGAGCTTAGACCAATAAGCAGATGACAAAATACTCATAAGATTCTGGATGATCTCAAGGCTATTCCCAAGATCTGTTGTTTTGCCAACATGTGGAGTAGATAACTATATATTCGACTATCCATTCATTGATGAAGATGCCATTTATAGACAATGTCGATACCGCCTTCACAGTTAGGTGTGCACGTGCACGGGTAGATCAATTGCCAAAAGGCGGTCTGAATATCAAGCAGTATCCTGACCGCCTGGTAGGCGAAGAGCATCGATAACGAATTGCGGGATATCTTGTCCACTACCACTTCCACAACTTCAACTTGCGCCAATCCTTTGACAGAGCCTCTTGTCGTTCTTGATATCATCAGTGAATATAAGCCCATCTGCATTCCTCAGCTGTGCAGCTTTGGGTGCTTCAGTGCCCCGGGCTTAATCACCCCACACAAAGAGCGAGAGTGCACACCCTGTCATGGAGGACTTCAATAGTGAAACTGATAGTGATTACACCAGCTATTGGCGAGACTGGGTAAGTGAATTTCTTTTCATCGCAATCTGATTTCCCTTGAGAAGTGAGGCGTTACGGCTGGCGACAGGGCCACCGTGGGTTGGAGTCGAATGGAGCACAGCGAGGGGCTGCCGTGACCCGGACAAATCTCGAGCTCCGTAGCGTGTTGCTGCGACGATTGTGACTTGACGATGTCGTGTCTGTCGTCCTGGCGATATGGATACAGCCTGCCGCGACACAAATACCATGTTCTCCTCTCCAATCTCTTCTCCTTCTCACACCTGCATCCTCTTCGGCTCTTATTTTTGCTTTACTGGATTTCCACTTCATCATGGTGTCTTGGCTGTCTCCCCAAGTTGTCCTTTTCTTCGTGGTCTTCATGGGCGGCGCAGCATCTGCGCTGTTCCAACGCGCGTCTTGGTACGCGGACCATGGCGATATGGATTCTTGTTTCTTGTGTGTATCGTTCGCGATCACTTCGGTCTACTTTTACGTCCATTTGCTCTGCATTTACGTCCAGATATCATTGGAAGTTGATCTAGCCAGGTTTGATCCAAATGACCCCAATGGTCCCCACGGCCCTCCTGGCTCGGATTCTAACCCCGGTGGACAAAATAAACCACCCAGCGGCCAGTCACCCCAACCTCCACGGCGTGGCCCTGCACGTGGAGGGTCCTCCACGTCCTCGCGTTTCTCTGATTCCCCTCTGTCTAGTTACAGAAGCCGTACAGTCTTATTCATGATCATGCTAATCGCAATCATGTATTTGCAGTTTGTCTCATCCCGTGGTAACGAATACTTCTGCGAGATTGACGAGGACTACCTAACCGATCGGTTCAACCTCACCGGTTTGAACACCGAAGTTCCGTACTATCAGTACGCCCTTGATCTTGTGACCGACGTTTTCGATCTTGATGCCGACGACGATCTGCGTGAGCAAATTGAAAAGTCTGCCCGTCACCTCTATGGCTTGGTTCATGCCCGGTACATTGTTACCACTCGTGGTCTTGCCAAAATGGTATGTTGAAATTCGGAATTTGTGTGCATGTTATTTCCCAGACCAAAGTACTAACCTCCGTGCAGCTTGAAAAGTACAAGAAGAGCGACTTCGGAAAGTGCCCACGCGTGATGTGTGATGGGCATGCTTTGCTTCCTCTTGGCGAGTCCGATCTTCCGAATGCCAGCACCGTCAAGCTGTACTGCCCCAAGTGCGAAGACATCTACAACCCGAAGTCGTCACGTCACTCGTCCATCGATGGTGCATACTTCGGTACCTCGTTCCACTCCATCCTTTTCCAGGTCTATCCGGCCCTCAATCCCGAGAAGAGCAGCCGTCGTTATGAACCCCGGATCTACGGCTTCAAGGTGCACGCCGCAGCTGCACTTGCTCGATACCAAGACAACCAGCGTGAGGATCTCAAGTGGCGTCTCGCCGAGGTCGATATCAACCACAGGTTCATCGAGGATAGCGAGAGTGATGACGATGCATTCGAGTACGACGAAGATTATGTTGAAGGCCACGCGGAGCAAGTCAAAAACGACAAGCTCTTCGGCGATGCAGCTTCGCTCGCATGAACGTTGCCAAGTACTCTTGAGTGACATGGATTCCATTCCCATATTTCACGGGCAACATTTCGGCGCAACGAGGGATACGTGGTATGCTTGGGCTTTTCTTCGGGTGTTTTCACGAATGACGGCGTTCGGTAGATCGCAAGGATAATTTGCGATGGTTTTTTTTTCTCCGACTTCGTTTGTACCTATCACCTATCTAGTCCATTCGGGACTCAATTGAAACCACATAACTTTTATCAGATCTCTTGCAATGGAGATGGTTGCTAGGTTTATATGGCCGGGATACTAAGAGATGATAACTACACGTATATTATTCCGGGTACTATTTGCAGCCGCCGCTTGGAATGTTGAACGATTGAGTACTTCTTCAGAACTATAGAGCCAGTCCCATTTCATGCAATTGTTCGAATGCAAACGTCACCGCGCGAGCCAGTTGCTCGCCGTTCTCCCATGCCTCATCATGAGCACCGGTGATCGACAAGATGCGAACCCGTCTATCACAATGTGAAACTTCCTGCACGGGTATCTGTGCCTCTGCCTTCTTCCAGTTCCTCAACGTCTTCTCCATGACCTCTATCTGAGACGCGTCCACCAACCCATCGTCCTTGGAATGCGCCAGGACAACCAACCTTCCAGAATTCCACCCGCCTTCCACTCCCCGAGAGCCAGTCACCTTCGCCGGCGATACTCCATCCCAGAGCATCTCATCCGCCCCAAAGGCCCCCTCAATAAACTCCTGGTATGCCGAGATGTCAGCATGCGTATCCCGCAGCAGTCGCAGGTCGTAGATACCCGCCACACTGACGATGGCAGTGGGTTGCACTGGTGCTGGAGTTGGCGGGGAACCGGAAGGGCCAGATATAGCGACGGCCTGTTCCCGATGACCGGAAACCATGCCCATCACAGCTTGGAAGGCCAGCGTTGCGCCGCAACTGTGGCCAACCAGGATGTGTCGCGTACCGAACCCGTATGTATTCTGGAGGAATGCGAGCGCTGCCTCTACGTCGGCGATGTGGTCAGGGTGTTTCGCATCCTGGAAATCCTTCGGGGCGGTATTTGAGTCTTGTGGGTGATTTGGGTGTGCGCTGAGTCGGTACGAGATCGAGGCGAATCCGGCAATGGGTAGATCTCTTTCGCGAAGTATGGATTCCGCCGCATTGAAAGATGTTGATGTAACCGCTGGATCCCGCCAGGCACCACCGTGGATGAAGCTAGAGAAGTACACCAAACGTTAGTTATTGCTTTCAGGTAGGACTGTGATGGGGGCCCGCGTACATCACCCAGTAGCCATCTTTGCGTGGCGCTAATGTTGTGACGGCGATGCTTTGTAGATTATGGCCTTGGTCATAGACTATCGTCTGTGTTTTTGAGTAATCCGACATGTTGCCTTGCGGAGTTCTACAACATCTCTTGATTTATGGGGAAGTGGGACATGTCGATAGATTACGGATAGGCTAGGAGCTGTTACCATTTGACTGGCATGTTGTAGGTAAAGGTTGGCTTACTCTTCCAATATCCGTCACGATGTCCTTTAGTCACTTTGTTCGTTCTTCTTCCCGTCTCATGTATTGTTTAAGACCTCTGGTCGAATGAGAATTCCCCGATGAGTCCATGGTGGTGTAATATTACTGTATTGCCCCTCCATCTACGTAGTGGAAATCTGTAACATATTTCGTTGTGTATTGGTAACACGCTAAGCCCAATCAGGAATTAATGGTCCCTTTCACACAAACCCTCCAAGTCCACCGTCTCGACCTTAACAACCGCCCAACTGTTGCAATCTTTCACAATGGCCGAGTAAGTGATGGTCTTTTTTGATCTGCAAGAACATGATGCTGACCGACTTGCAGAATTCCAGTCCCCCTCGCGGCCGTTCAGGTCGAGGCCTTGGTATGGTCTTCCCGACGAAAATCTCCCCCAGTCCTCGCCAGCCAGAAATACTGACGTCGGGTATTCCAGGTGGTGATGAAAATCATCAAGCACTGCTCCCAGACCTTCCCCTCCACTGCAACCGGCGCGATCGTCGGTATGGATGTCGATGGCACCCTCGAGATCACCAACACTTTCCCATTCCCCGTCGTTGAAGTTCCCGCAGAGTCGCACTTTGACAACGCCGCTCCCAACCCCGCCGCTGCCGCTCCTCGTGCTAAGGCAAACGCCGCGTACTCCGCAGAGATGATTCGCATGCTGCGCGAGGTCAACACTGATGCCAACAGCGTCGGATGGTACACCAGCGCCAACATGGGCAACTTCGTCAACATGAACGTGATCGAGAACCAGTTTTACTACCAGAGCCAGCTGAATGAGCGCACAGTCGCACTGGTTCACGATGTCAGCCGCAGCGCCCAGGGCAGCCTCAGCCTCCGTGCCTTCCGCCTGTCGTCCAAGTTCATGACTGCGTTCAAGGAGAACAAGTTCACATCCGAGGAGTACGTGCAATGACCTAGGCGATTAATAAGATTATATGAGCCACATGAATACTGACAGAATTGCAGCCTCCAAAAGTCCAACTTGCGCCACCCCGACATCTTCGAGGAACTGCCCGTCAAGCTCCACAACTCCCACCTGATCACTGCTTTCATTCACCAGTTGCAGTGCCCGATTTCCACAGCTTCCACTGAGCTCCCCTCCTCCCTGGCTGCCCTTGAGTCCAGCCCCTTCAGCAAAAACTCCACCCTCACCCCCAACCTCGACAACCTGTCCCTCAGCATCGATCCCTTCCTGGAGAAGAACTGCGATCTCCTTCTGGACAGCATCGAGACCCACAACACCGAGGTCAACAACTACCAATACTACCAGCGTGTGCTCGGCCGCGAGCAGCAGAAGATCAACGCCTGGAAGGCGAAGCGCGCACAAGAGAATGCCAGCCGTGCCACTCTCAACCAGCCCCTCCTCCCCGAGGACGAGTGGCAACGTCTGTTCAAGCTCCCCGCCGAGCCCAGCCGTCTGGAGAGCATGCTCAACACCCGCCAGGTGGAACAGTACGCGCGCCAGGTCGACAGCTTCGTCTCGTCCAGCACGGGCAAGATGTTTGCCATCAAGGGCAACCTGCTGCCCAACGAAACCTCGAACTAAACGTTGATGATTGCGAAGGGGAGACACGACGCTTCTGGTATTGCATGACCTTTTTACGGCGTAGGGAGGGAAAATGTTCTCTATTTTGGATGTTAATATGACTTCCTGTTTCTTTTTTCTTCTATGAGCGGAGCTGAGTCTCTGGGAATTATACTCCTGCTTTGTATCGACTTGTATTCGATCATAGAAGGAAATCTTATTTTGTTTAGAATATAACAAACACATTGAACAGGTCAATTTCTCATGTACCTTTTTTTTTATTTTAAAAATAGCATAATCTGTGGATGGAACAAAGTGATCTAAGACAAATATAAGGTTAGATTAATCTATGAAATCGTATATCTATGAATACTCACATGCATGCATGCATCATAACTACCATGTGTCTGGATGACTCCAGGGATTTTGAACTTCCAAGGGAACTGCAGCCTCAAGCTCGTCGGCGACTCTGAGTACACAGACGGGACTAATATTTCCCAACAGGGTGGCAATCGCAGTGTAGAAAATAGGCTGAAGAGCACAGCAAGTCCGATGGAAGAGAGTGTCACCGACGATATCCGAAGCCTCGATGCAGCCAGGCGTCATCAGAGAAAGCTCTCTAAGCTTCTCAGCCACCTGAAAGCGAAGACCGGGCTTAGATCGAAGCTGCATGATCTGGGCATGTAAAAGGTCGAGGAAGTAGCTCCGGTCCTTACAGTAGATACTGTCGGGAGCAGGGATATCCATGGTGAAGGGTCGATGGGAGTGATAGAGGGTGAGTATGGATATGTGGGATCTGTGAAGATTGTGTTGGAGACACTGTTGCTTGGTGACAAAATATGGAGGTGGGATGGAAGCTATTTATACAGTTCGAATAGTTGACTTCAAATACATACTCGATGAAGCACAGCTTGAAAGATGAGAACAATATGAATGTAAAAGATCCTTTGTATACATCTTCTCTTAGTTCTCGGATCAACCTGCACACGAAGGCCATTGTACTCAAGAAGGGACTAGACAAAGCAAAAAGACATTGGCTTTTACAACTATGAAGAATACGAGGCATTGAGTAGTTTATTCTCATCAGGAATCATAATATACAGAGGCTTGTCATATAGTTGAGCAAGGCTATCGACACTTCGAAGGATGACATGATGTTACTTGATTTGATGTTACTTAATATACTATGTACACATGTGAAAATACAACGGCCTGGTACCTTTCCATCCCTGACTAGCGATGTGTCGATTAATATTTATTCTGTTCCTTTCGCCGATCGTATGTCTCGACTACCATGCTTCCCCAGTGAGCTTCAATGGAAGGTGAAGCAACCGATAACCGAAATTCGTTGGCGAAGGAAGCCGTCCCGCTCGAATGTTAATCTGCAAAGATTGGTGAAGCAGCCTGGGCGCTGCCAGTCCTGCATCACGTTCCTTTCGCAAAGTCACAAACTCTTCTTCGCTGATACCATCTTTCAGATGTTTATTCAGCTTCTTGTGATCCTGGACACTCACCCAAGGAACGGGGTCGGTGCGTCCCTCTGGTGGATAATCATGACCTGTCCAAATCTTGAAGTGGTCTGGGAGGCTCAGAAGCTTGCGGCCCGATCGAAAGAGGTCGTTGGCATCGCCGCCGGGGAAGTCACAGCGTGCAGTGCCGATGTCCACATGGAAAAGAGAATCACCGCAGAATAGATTATCTGGTAAATCTTGTTAGTAACTGTTTAACAATGTCATTATTGCTGGTTGATAATCACCTCCAACCATGTAACCAAGATGATCCGGTGTGTGGCCAGGTAAATGAATAGCCTTTCCTCTCAGGTTCCCAATAGTGAAGGTCTCATCGTCGTCGAAAAGTACGTCAAAAATGCCTTCATATTCCACTGGTGGAACGCCATATCTTTCGGCGAACAATCTTTGTACTTTTTCAATACGCTTACCAATGCAAATGGGGGGCTTATGATTTTGATCCTGGGCAAGACGTTTTTGAAGGTAAGACGATGCAGTCAAATGATCCGCATGAGCGTGCGTTTCGAGAATCTTATCAATCTTATAGCCCTTTCCCTTGATAAGAGAGAGCAAGGAATCGGCTGCGTGAGTAGTCACGGCCTGAGTAGCTGGGTCATAGTTCAGGACTGGGTCGATGATGACGGCTGTTGATGTCGACGGATCTGCGATGAGATACTGCCATGTTCCAGATGTGGGTTCAAAGACATCATGAATCACAGGCTCGGTAGATATAGTGGATGCAGTGCTGTATGTGACTTGACGTGGGATTAGATGTTTGGTCGGGGTAGAGAATGAACGTGGCGAGAATGGGCGGTTCCAGCTATGAACCGCCTGCCCTTTTTGTGATTGACGCACTGTCCCCTTGATTGAAGCGACGTTTCTCGAAGATTTTGCGGTATGAGATACACTTGTCCGTGTCGCTTGTTGGATATGACGCAATTGTGTCAAGTTGGCCAGCATTGAAGTTCCAATTGGCCTGCTAGACATGAAAAGGTCTGACGACCATTGCCAGCCGATGCTTGATGATTGCTGCCTGAAGCTTATCATGATATTCCGGATTTGAAGAACAAAATGTGGTGAGGAATGTCAGAGCTGGCGCGGTGGTCATACTTGAAAGGCGTGGGTCGGCGACTCGGCGAGCATATGGGTCGCCGATTGAAAAGAGTCATCACAACTCCATGTTCAAGGTTTCTTGCACGGACTATCGAATTCGAGGAACATATGATGTTGTTAGCGAAGTAGATTGATTTAAATACTGTTGCTAACGCTTCAATCCCATATGTTAAGGTGAATCAAGGTCCGCATATAAAAATCGAATCCGCATGCACGACCGCAGTCATAAAGTGAGAAATCCCGAGACACAGTCCGAGAAGGATATTAAAACATATCTGAAGTAAACAAACATCATTGTAACCTAGTAGTTACTTTCCTTCACCTACGGGAACCCCGAAAGTATTCGGCGAATAAAGGCCGAAACTCCCCGATATCGGAACGAGTTAATCCGAAAATCACGACATCATAAGATCAGCTGTTTTAACTACTTCAGGGCTTTTTTTTGTCACATTTTGAGCCTTACATTCCAAGATGTTTCAGCGTCGCGCAGTGCTTGCTTCCAAGCGCTCTGTCGCTCAATGGAGGAGTCTCGCAACCGCGTCTCCCGTGAGCTCTGCACGAAACCACAAAATTGTAGTGGTCGGCGGTGGTTCTGCTGGTCTCACCATCAGTCACCAGCTGCTGCACTCTGGCAAATTTGCACAAGATGACATTGCTGTGATTGATCCAGCCACGTGGCACAACTACCAACCCGGCTGGACACTGGTTGGCGGTGGCCTCAAGGACAAAGAGGAGCTACGTAAGCCATTGAAAAACTTGATTGATCCTAAGTTCAAGTTTTATAACAATGGTGTTGGCTCCTTTGCCCCCGCTGAAAACTCGCTCACCCTCGAGAATGGTGACAAGATCAACTATGAGCAACTGGTTGTGGTGCCCGGTATTAGCATCAACTATGGTGCTATCAAGGGTCTCCCTGAGGCTCTTGCAGACCGGAACTCAACCGTTTCCACAATCTACAGCTACGACACATGCGACAAGGTTTTCCGCACCATTGAAAACTTCCGCGAAGGCAATGCCATCTTCACTCAGCCAGCCGGTGTGATCAAGTGTGCGGGCGCTCCGCAGAAGATCATGTGGCTTGCGTTGGACCACTGGAAACGAGCTGGCCTCTACAACCCTACCAGCCCCTCTGAATCACCCATCAAGATCAGCTTTGCGACCGGCCTACCAGTGATGTTCGGTGTGCCCAAGTACAGCGCCGTCCTCGAGCAGATGCGGAAGGATCGTGGTGTTGAGGGATTGTTCCAGCACGATCTCGTTGCCATTGATGGCAAGTCTGCCGTTTTTGCTTCTCCTGAGGGAGAGGTCACCAGACCATTCGACCTGTTGCACGTTTCCCCCAAGATGGGTGCTTACGCTTTCGTCAAGAACAGCCCTCTGGCCAACGAGGCCGGATACGTCGACGTGGACGATAACACCACCCGCCACAAGAAATTCCCCAATGTGTGGTCTGCTGGTGATGCTTCCAGTTTGCCTACATCCAAGACCGCGGCAGCGGTCACTTCCGAAGCCCCCGTTCTCGTTCGCAACCTTTTGCAAAGCATGGAGGGTAAGGAACTCGATGCTTCTTACGATGGATACACCTCGTGCCCGCTCGTGACTGAGTATGGCAAGGTCCTTCTCGCTGAGTTCAAGTACGGCGGAGTGCCCAAGGAGACATTCGGAAACTGGTTTGGTATCGACCAGGCTGAGCCCCGTCGTTCGTTCTGGTATCTGAAGAAGGACTTCTTCCCTTGGGTGTACTTCAACTACATGGTCAAGGGTAACTGGGGTGGACCGAAGGGCTGGCTATAGGCCGTGTACATTATCCCTATGTTGCAATATGATGGCAGTACCTCGGGGGTTTTTTAATCATTAGGGGTTGTACAAAAGAAAAAGGAAATCATTGAGCAAAATATCTCGACAGTCCTAAGTGCGTTCAGTCTAATACAAAATTAACTTGGGTGGTGTGGTAGATATGCACGTGACCATATCACCAATGACATCATAGCTCATCATAGGTTGTTATCGATAACTCGTTATCGATCAGCGAGTGAATCGTTAGTGGAATTCTTGTCTTGAATTACATTCTTCTCTTTCGAAATTTAAGTCTTCGAAATGTCTCTAGGATAGAAATCTGACCTCTGTTGCTCTGCATTTCTCCATGTACAACACTCATTCCGATATTTGGGTCGTGAGTCTCACCCGATCAAACCGTCTCCAGTATACTTTCCTATTTTCACCGCTAACTGGTCATATTCCTCAATAGGCAGGCGCATTTGCCGCACTCATAGTCGATTTTATCGCCTACCCCTTCGACACACTCAAGACCCGTGTCCAATCCCCAGACTATGAGAAGGTCTTCAAAGATGTGCGCACAGGAGCAGTGCGGCGCAATGTACTCTTCCGAGGATTATATCAAGGTGTTTGGAGTGTGGTCTTCACAACAATTCCAGCTTGTATGTGTTGGCTCTTTTTGATAAACAGGGAACTTGGAATATCACCACTAACGATCCTATCAACGACAATCTAGCTGGCGCATTCTTTACCACATACGAAGCTGTGAAGAGCATTATGTACAATTCCTCAAAAGAAGCATCCACGAGCATTAAAGGTGGCAAGAGAACCTCCCCCGATGGGTCTTTGAACAGTCTTCGCTTGCCCTTCACACATTCCCTCCCTACTCCAATTATGAATGCAATTGCCTCTTCAGCCGGCGAGATGGTATCATGTCTCATTATCACGCCCGCGGAGGTACTGAAACAAAACGCACAGATGGTTCAAGGTTCCCATACGGACAAATCCGCCATGCGACAAGTAATTTGGCGATTCCAACATCATCCTTGGCGCCTATGGAGTGGGTATACGGCACTGCTTGCTCGGAACCTCCCAAACACAGCTTTACAATTTCCACTCTTTGAGTATGTACGATCACACCTGATTGACCGACGAAGACGATTGAAAGCGACTCGGATGAACACTGGCCAACCACCATCGGAAATCTCGGATCAACTAGTCGAACGGGCCGGCTTGACGGGTATCGCTGCGGCAATTTCAGGCACGATCGCGGCGACAGTTACTACTCCAATTGACGTTATCAAGACTCGCTTGATGCTTTCGGCAAGTGATGCTGCTAGTTCCCAACATAAAAGCACTCAGGCTGGTACTCGGGGCAATGAAGCGATATCTTCGGATGTTCGGAAAAAGACCAAACCTGGCAAAACTCTCATTTCTGTCGGTCGTGATATCATACGATATGAGGGTGTCCGTGGTTTGTTCAAGGGCGGAATGATACGGGCTGGTTGGACGGCGATTGCACTAGGCCTTTATCTCAGCCTGTATGAAGGAGCCCGGTTTTATCTAGAGAATCGACGGAAGGAGCGCGAGCATGTCAGTTAGAGACTTGGAAAGCAAGCTGGTAGCGGGGATGAAGGGATCTAGTGAGAAGAGCGGTGTTAAAGCCTTTCGTTTCGCTGCCGTCTCGGTGAGAAGATTCATGGATACTCGACTCGCAAATTTCCATCAACGACCCTAGAAGCCCGGGCTTGGAAAAGGATGGTTCTTTGTTTTCTAAACTTTCTGCTGTGACCCTTTGATTCCATTTTGAAGACAAAGAACAAAGACGGGACCTCACTTTGTGAAATACATTGTATTTAGTCTCCCGAGACTGTTTTGGATAAAGAACAAAGGTAATAAGAGCAGAAAGGGTGTCTTTAAACTCAGATAGAATAGTGTGACCAAGGCTTCAACTATATAAATCATATTCCCACCTTGCACATAATTGTAGGACCAAACCCTACTAGTGTGTTTCGATTCATCTATTCAATCCATTCAAGCGATTACAAGATTAATCATGCCAATTCCATCTGGAAATCAAGGTCTGGACATCCCTATGGTTACCGACGAAGACTGGGATGCAGATGACGAGGACTCTGGTTCAGATACTACTTCAGATAGCTTTGACTTCGTGCCGATGTCGACGGCGCTGAAACCAGAAGATAAAGTCCGAGGCTTATGTACCAACCCATTGTTTCATTTCACGGTCCACCGTGAAGAACATACGTTTCCAGGCCAGTGCGGTAAGTCTGATGGCTGGATTAACACCTCTCATTTTCTCTGGACCATGTGCGCTACACTCGCGGATTCAGGAACCGATCCGGAATGGGCAGCGACATTCGAAGAATGGCGACCCCAGTGGAACAAAATCCAGGCGCAGGTGAAGAGATTCGGATACACTCACTTTTCTTCTGAGATCCCTCCTGCACCGGTTGATCTTGTGTTGGTCCAATTCTTTGGATGGGGGTATGGTGGAGAACCCAGAGAGTTTGAAATTGAACAGGAGGACCCAGATAGTGTCTATGACTGTCAGGATATGTGGACCTTTTGGCGATACATTATTGAGACGCCGGCAAGTCAGATTCGACAGATTGTTGTTTGCCTCAAAGACACTGCGAGGCTTGTTGGCTCCGAGTAGAATGTTTGTAAGATGCCTTGTGAATCTGCATATGTGGGAGATAATCCTTGCCGTTGAGTCAAAATTGTTTCTACTGTTTCTTTCCAACCAGATATATCCTCAACTTTACCATCTACAGACAATATACTCCGTAGTTTCGCTCATATTTGTATCTCACGAAAATACGATATTCTCACGTAAGAAGTAAATTATCTGATACCTACATGTTCCACGTGCTTATGACTATGTGTACCGGATTTTCCCTGGCGGGTGGGGGTTTCCTATTTGGGCTACTACCGCTTTAATGAGGGCGCTCAGACTCAGGCTCTCAGAGTAGATATCATCATATGCTTTATGTTTGCTTGCTTGCTAGATAGATTGTTTGTTACATAGCTAAGCGAGATGTTCGAGGTTTGCAATGTTTGCAAAGTGGCAGCTATCAATAAGCTGCTTCCCACTTTGCAACTTACTGCTTCTTTCTCTCTTTGTCTTAGTTATTTTGATTGAATGCACTCTTCCTTTGCAAGACCTGGCACGTTACAGCTATAGAGATGCAAATTTTAGGGGGCGTGATCACCTGATGATTTTGACTAAGCCGGAGCGAACCCCTGAGTGAGGTGGGTTGGTGGTCTTGGCATGATTAATACGGAGTAGCATTTTCGAGGTTTCAGTCACATGGACATTTCTTGCATCTTTAAACCTTTCCTCATCTTGAAGTCATGGGCTTTCCACTACCGCCGGAGTTGGTACATATTGTGTTGGGGTTTATTATTACCGAGGAGGTCGCCGACGTGCCCTCATATGCCATTCCGGACACCAATTTGGCCCCATATGCCACTGTCAACCGCGACTGGCAGGCAATTATCGAGAGGCAAACCTTTTCAATCCTCAAGATCAGCACAAACAAGCGGCTAGCAGAGTTCAAACAATTCCCATGGCATCAGTCATCATGGAGCCAAAGAAGAAGCCATATACGGAAAATCCATTTCGATGTGGAGCTGGAGTCGTATGATGGCGAGGCTCGCACACGGTACGAAAATGAAGAGGAGATGCAGCGAAACAGCAAAGTTTTTACCACTTCAATTCAGTCACTATTCAATACTCTATCTGAATGGCCGGACAACGAAGCAGGTATCTGTCTTTCGATTATGGCGCAGTCCCCCGGCGATATTAGCGCCCAAGGTCCCGAGGCAAGGAAGCAGCGCGGGTGGGGAAAATCAGGTCTCTCAACTGATGACATCTGGGACAAGCGACATAAGAGATCTTATCTCCAATTCAACGAGGAAGCCGTCGGTACTCAATGCCGAGCTGTTTCTATAATCACCGAACTTGAGATTACAGCGGCGATTGGTCATAGGAAACTTGAGCCAGCCTCTAGTTCTCTTATCGCGTCGAAGTTGCCTCGACTATACGATCTGTTCCTTATCTTAGATGATAATTGCAAATGGGATCCCCAATTAAGACAACGTCGACGGAATGGTATGTTAGATATAGATTCCAGGATAATGCTCAAATAAGTGGATATATACTAATAATTCATATAGAATTTGCGGACTCTCTTCAGTTTTTACCTCTTACTATACGCCATCTTACCCTTGATTTCGCCTATATATGCCCACAAGATGAAAATTACCCTCCAGCGGCTTCAACGGCAGAGGGAAACACGGATCCTCTAAGCTCACGTTTACGAGAATTTTCCCAACAATTGATAGCGATGGGTGGGAACCAATGTGTCTTGGGAAAAGAACTTTTCTGGCCGTTGACTAGTGATAATCCTGAACCTCCCTTTTGGCCATATCTAACTGGTATGAGCGTGGATTATATACCTATCACACCATGTGGGAAATGGATGTTTGAACAGGATGATAACGCCGAGGAGCCCGATTATGATTCAGATGGTCGTGGCTCCTACTATGATGACATGGATGATACCGGTCAGGATTGGGTTCCCCCAGAGGACCGCAAATGCATACTATTCAGAACTAAATTCGTGCACGAATTGTTCAACCAGTATTATTTATCAGCTGGCAAGGCTGCTCTTCGGATGCCTAAACTAGATTCCATGGCATTGGACGTTTCGCACCGACCTCAACACCGGTTTTGGTATCAGGTAGAGAACGAAGTGGCGAAAGTGACCTGGTCCAATCAGGATGACCCCAAAGCATTTGAACCAAGCGATGAGGTCTTGGAAATTTGGAATCAAGTTGCTTTAGAACACACCGGTCATGGCCTAGAGGTTGAATTCGAATTATGTTGAGGTAGGAAATTGAGAGAGAAGCCAGTATTGTTCAAGGTTCCACCCACTGAAATGGCGTTTTGCGCATCATTAACCTCCCTGCGTGTCACTTCACATCTTGAACAAACCTTTTTGCTCCTTTAAATCAGTTTTCTCGACGGATATGTATAGTTGTTACTCATCGGTACGTCCGTGTATACTACTTGATCGATGGTCAAGTGGGTGCAAATCTAACAAAAACTAAGGTCAGAAAGGGGTCGGTCATGTTTCAACGTTTGATCGTAGCGAGTAGGAGTTTGGTTGCAAACAGTTTCGACATCCCTATCCCATGTCGGGATAGGATATTATCTCAGTTCTATATAACTTTCGTTTTTGTCGATCCAAGTCAAAGCAACTGCGATCGGCTAATTTACATTATCACAAGTAGGGACTCAGTGCTTTCTTTGCTGTATGCTACATAACGTATTTCACGTGCGAGTTGGATAAACAGGCGAGCCGGATAGTCCAGGATACCATAGTATATGCAATATTTTACAACTTTATATCTCAAAACCGACATTCTGCTTTGAATTTTCTGTCACTTGGTAAATATTGATATATATATATATATATATGTCTAAAATGATAGGAAACAAAAATAGGCGTATGGAATGAAGAAGCTATGCAACCTATTATTGCTTTTCACGGTAAACAAAGAGTGATGATATTATCCTTCATCCTTTTGAATTGCATCTAGTGACAGATAGAAAGTAATTGTAACGTGCCAGGTCTTGCAAAGGAAGAGTGCATTCAATTCAAAATACTAAGATGGAGAGAAAGAAGAAGCAAGTTGGAAAGTTGTTACGGCCCCGAGGGTCACCTGCACAACTGGCCCGTATGGCTCGACGTACTTGCTAAGTAAGCGCCAGGGGTAACTATACACACACCGCGTACATGGGATTAGAACCTTAGCGATTAGTCTACTGAATTGCATGAGCCATCTTGGGAACCTCTACTCTAGTTCGAATCTCCATTTCTCGGATACGCTGGTAGCTAGTCCTAACAAAAGTGGGAAGCAGCCAGTTAATATAACGTATTCGGTAAGCGAGTTGGCCACCCCAAAAGATAGTGAATGCGATAAATTACAACTTGATATCTCAACAACCACGTCTTTATTTCATCTTTATTTCTTTTCGATAGCTGTTGATAAGCCTTTTTAATACTATATAGCAGTTTCAAGGAAATTCGAGAGCTACAATACAGTAGAATTCGAAAACAGTTTCCCCTCTGGACATACATCGGCTGTTTCTCGGCTTGTACCCGATACTAAGCTAATCCTAATATGGACAAAGCCGTAAAGAATGTTTTTCTAAGAATAGACAAATTTAATACTACGACAATTATGTTACGTATCATATTCTAAATTACACGAAATCTTGATACACTGCCTCTCCATTTCCCTCCATCCTGTTCCTACCACCCCCATCCTTTCGCAGTCACCCATTTTTGCTGATCCTGAGAACTCACGTCCAATAGATATGGCACTGAGACTATCCCCATCAAAGCTATAGTTCATTCATGATATGATAAAGAGCCAGTCACTAACCACATCTCAAATCGCTGATGCAGCCGAATGCAGCGATCGAACGATCAAGAATATCCGCAGGAACTTGCGGTTATTCAGGAAAGTCCATCCCCCTTCTAATCATGTCGGCCGAAGACGAACCATAACACCACCGATGCTTGACGCTCTTTGCGATCATCTGCTCAAAAAACCGGGTCTCTACCTCGACGAAATGGTATTATTCATTTGGGATGAATTTCGGATTCTTGCAACAACCTCAAGTATTAGGAGGGCTCTGATAGTCACAGGCTGGTCCAAGAAATCCATTCGCCAGAGAGCCAAGGAACAGAATGCAGAACTACGGGAATATATCTTCATAATATCTCAGAATTTGAGTCGTACCACCTAGTCTATGTTGACGAGTCTGGTTGTGATAAACGAATTGGATTCAGGAGAACCGGCTGGTCACCACTCGGTGTTGCCCCAGTCCAAGTGTCGCAGTTTCACCGTGATGAACGGTATCAAATACTCCCTGCGTATGCCCAAGATGGTATCGTGCTTTCCTGCGTTTTCCGTAGCTCAACGGATGCCGGTGTATTCGAGGACTTCCTGGACCAGCTTCTTCGGCACTGTGGAAGATGGCCGGAGCCGAGATCCGTTCTGGTCATGGACAACGCATCGTTTCACCACTCTGAACGTATTGCGCAGATGTGTGCTGATGCTGGAGTCAAGTTGATTTATCTACCTCCCTATTCGCCGGACCTCAATTGGTGCATTGACGCGGTTGGAGCAAAAGGGGATAAATAGTGCTGAAGGTCATTTCCGGCACGTAGGCCTGATAATCGAATATTCGGAATATTGGCAAGAATAAACTCTTCTGAGTGGAGATTTGTTTGCTGATTGATTTATTTTTTTCCCGTCACGCTTGTAAATTCAAATCGGCGTCTTAGAAAGGAATGATACAATCAACAACAGTACCGTGATTGTGCCTGAGGTGTGTCCACATAGCGTTGTTAGAATCGTAGCTGCGGTGATCCTTAACACTAGATATATGAAAATCCTAATATGTATCAATTATTGCTTATATGGTGCAGTACATGCCCTGGCCAGTAGGTGAGTCTACTGCCTATATACCAGAAATTTCTCCACAAACCCTGGTACATGATGACGTCATGATCCAATGATCGCTCCGGGGTCATAATCCTCCTTGACCCCGCTCCCTCAATGACGGCCTTAGGCTATCCGGACGCACTGTAAACCATTTTCAGGACTACAATAAACAAGATGCGGGTGGATTTTATGAGTCTTCCTGCAGAAATCCGTATCGAGATATACAAGCATCTCCTTATCGGCAGGGGGCATATCAGTCCATGGAACATCCATCACAAGCCGGTGCCTAAATGGCTCTTCACAAACAAAATGATTTTTCAAGAAGCCAGATCGTTGCTCTACAGATATTGCTGCTTCGACTTTAGCTGGCGTTTATACGGACAAATATGCCAATTCTTTGATTTGATTGGCCGGACCAAAACCTCTCATATTCAGTATATTCGAGTCGACTTTCCTCAACTTCGCGATATTGAAGACAATATTAGCCTGACTGAAGACAGTGCCCTCACCATAGCGCTGATTCAGTCACGCTGTACAAACCTCAAATGTCTTGTTGCAGCGCCACATAGCACAGAATCTATGAAATACAAGCTGGATTGGTTTGATAACCCAAAGATCTGTGAAAGGGCATTGGCACTGGTCGATGCTCAATTCAAAGCGGTTCCATCTCTCCGAGAAATCATCATCGAGGTTCATGAGGATGGCCCAAGCTCATACATTCGAAAGAAAATGAAAAATTTGAGGTGGATACTCGTCCTGGTAGAGATGGTGGCGCTGTGGGACACTGACGAATCTGAGGATGCCGTCCAGGAGTCTCCTTGATAGAAACGATCTTCGTGATTACAAATTCCATGATTTCAGGGAGTTTAGAAAAGGGAGATAATCTAATTGCTTGGTCTTCACACAAAAGCACATTTATTTCCCAGCACAGCCAAGCCGAGTGCCATTGATGTATATCTGAAGCATGATGGAAACTGAATGCGTGATCTCACGTGAACAAATTGACTTGAAATCAGAATAACATCAGACGCCATACCGCAATAGTATCACGATTTAGTCTATACTACTTCCACAAAGGGTATTGCTTTTTTCACGTTCTCGACCTAGTCCCAAATATTTTCTACGAAAATCTGAGCGATCCCCGGCTTAACTCCTTTGCCGATGAAGAATCCTGGATCTTGATCCTTGTATATATGCTCAAGGTCGAAACCATCCGACACTGTCATATCATACGCCTGTCGGAATACAGCTTTAAGGGTATCATCCAATACAGTGGATATGAGCTACTCACTGTACTCTTTGATAGCTATGTCTCTGAAACCGGGAATTTTCAATAGAGATATTTCGTTTAAACCACTTGGGTCAGTAGTGGCACGGGAAGCCGTTACATCTAATCTAATAGAGTGAGACAGTAAAACATTGATATTGATAGGTAGATACGGTATACCGCCGAGAACATTTCCGCGTTTGCGTTTATCTTTCTCCTATCGCTACTGTTCTTCTATATAAAGCTCGTCCTTTATTTCATTAGGAACATCTTTATGTATTTCAAGAATACCGCCTTTCTCGACATAGGTTACCAATCGCTTAAGGGTTTATATGCGAAGTCGATAATACTTCTTTCCTACTAGGTCAAGCTAGCAGTAAGGACCTAGGTAATATATAGTAGAATTGCATTTCATCAAGTTATATACGTGGCGCTAGATTACTTGCTGCCTATATATATTTTCTTTAGCGTCTAGCTAGGTATCTCAATCATCGAGTATCCTATTAGCCACAGATAATTTACCTCTCTTCTCCCCTTTCCGACCGGCGGAGAGCGAAGTACTATCTTCTACGTAGTAAAAACACACTCTCAGCGTGAGTCTCTTACCATACAAAAAATGACTCAACCATATCCGAAGTTGCTTCTCAATCGGTACCTAGACGATATCGGTCTTATTAAAACACTTCGTTAGATCGCGTTAGGATCGGTTATTAACCGAAGTAACAATCGCTGTGTCATCCACCCTGATCCTTTTTTTATATAAGACTTTTTCTCGAATAACCTTTAGTAGCTTCTCTTCTAGTACCAAATTCCAGTATACGCTCGGAGCCAATACTATGTCTTCCTCGGTATCCTTCACCACAGCCTTATTATTAAGAGTGACCCGCTACTCTATAAAATAATAAATACAGCTTAGCGGATCTTTGTCGTAAATCTTGTCTTTCTTCCACTCAGATTCTTAGAGTAGTGGCAAAGTACTCGGTCGAATTTGGGTCGCGAGATTAGGCTTAACGTCTAGGACGGACGGGGAGGGGCTATAGTTAGACCGTGTGGCAGAAGGGCTCCGGAAGTATCCTGGGGTAGGAGGGGAATACTGAGAATCTTGATCCCAGGACTCCGGCTCTTAGGGCTGAGAGAAGTTGTTGTGGAATGGAGTGTCGCTCATATTAACCCGATCGAAGTTCTGCCTGCAAATCATCGTCAGCGTGGAGTAACGCGAAAACCCTAAACTTAGCCTACCAAATGTATCTCTCCACAATATCAGCCCACCCCTCGTTTTGTATGGGTTGAGATAGATAAAGAGTTTAGAGAGGGAGAAGGCGACGAGACTCAGTAAAACAGGACACATCGTCAGATCTTCCCCCTTTCTACGAGAACATTCTGTGGATGATTACGGTATTATACAATTGTTTCTTGGGCGCTGAAACACAATACCGATGCAGAACGGGGGTTTCCAGAGCAGGATGACTAAGCGGCTTTGTGATAACGTAATTCCCAAGCGAGCTGCGCAGCGCAGAATACATAGTAAAATCGATGAATTATAACATGGTATTTCAACAACCAACGCTTTTATTTAATTTCATTACTGTCCGATAGCAATTGATAAGCATTTATAGTATTATATATCAGTTTTGAATAAATCGAAAACTTGCATTGTTATGGTATCGAAAAATACATCGCTGAACCCTGGAAATATATATTTCTCAGTCACTACTCATTCACTAGTTTATTAAATCCCTCCAAACCCTCATAAGTGGCTAGATATCATATTAAAAGCATTAGGCTAGAAGGAAAAGCTCATATAGATAACCGTTGTTGAGATATCATGTTGTAATTTATCGCTTTTACTATGTGTTCTGCGCTGCGCAGCGGTGGAGATATTTTGAGATGGAAAGGATTTGCTCGCTGGCCCGATGATAGCGCGTTGGTGTGATGGAGCGACGGTATTAAAGTGCGATGACCACGTTCCTCTGCCAGAGAAGGCTAGTGGGCAGCAAGGCCTGCTATCCTCCCTTCCTCCCTTCTTCCAGAAATATCAAAGCCCCAGATGGACGTTTAGCGAGGAATCACGCCCCAATGAAGGGGCAGGGGGGGGGGGGGGGGGGCGAATTGAATTCATTATTTCGCATACACCTTTCCAGGGACCAGTGTCGATTGCGTATCTTCTATGTTAGAGTTCGTTCCTTTCGTTCGATTCACCTATGTTTCCGTGAGTGCTGCACTGACTTTGGAAGCCTTGCCAACCTCATGTATCCAGCATATTCTGGTGAATGGGACTAGTAATCGTTTTATCCGATGAAAGCCCTACATCTGAAGAGAAAATCCCGGTCAATAGAAATGTACCCAGATACGATATCCTCCTTGTAGCATTCCACAAGCCTTATAACGATGGAAAGACACTCGCTACGGCTAGCACCGTAAATTGAGACAGGGAATGATATGCAAAATCCCCTCCCCTGGTGTATGGGCTCGGAATCGACTGTGAACTCGCCGATTTGGAGACGTTCAATTGTAAGATTCATCAACTCGTCGTCGGAACAGTGGCGATCCTTGTTAGAAAATCTCACCGTAAACCACAAGGTGCCTCGGAACAAGCCATACTCATCGATAGTAGGAAAGCCTTCATGGAGAAAGACGGTTCGAGTGGAATACATGTTATGGTCCTTTAACAGTAACCCCAGACTTGGAAATGGCTAATTATAGGGGTAAATATTCTGCCAGTTTTGCTAGATAGGTGTTCAAGCAGTCGGAGGAAAAGGTAGGATTTCTTTTTGCTCTGCTAAGTCTTTCATCGTCTAGCCTTTTATTTTGGGATGTGAAGGCTTTGTTATTGTATCCTTCCATCAGAAGCTCAAAGCGAGAAAATAGGTTCAAAGACCTGAAAGTCAGGCACTACAACAAAGGAAGGATATAGACTTTGTTCTCATTCCATTCAAACACACCATAATCCAAACTATATAAGGTCCCCAATTTACCTTTTTTTAGGAACATTCCATTTTTCTAGTCCACCGGAGACTTCCAAACTACCAATTTTCACTGCAGATATTATCCACCACCGACATGGTTGAACCAAAAAAACCCATCCGATCTGGAAAAGCCCCTGTTGAACGACCCAATAATGGGTTTACCACTGAGCGCTCAGTTGGCGGCGAGCGTCGTTCCATCCGCCACTATCACGATGGTCGAGTATCGCAACGTGAGAGTCCTACCCCTGGCCCACTATCGCGACACGAGAGTCCTGTCCCTGGCCCTGTTCAAGCACTAATCAAGAGCAAGATTATCTCGCGAGGTGAAAGTCCTACCCCTAGCCCGTTATCGCGAAATGAGAGTCCTGTCCCTGGCCCTGTTCAAGCACTAACCAAGGGCAATACTATCTCGCGACGAGAGAGTCCTATCCCTGGCTCTTTTCGGGAACCAACAAAGAGCAATATTATGTCGAAGACAAACAGCACTAGACCTGTTTCCAAGCTCAGGGAACAGGAACCTGAACCGGAATATAAATCTCCTACTCTCGCCGAAATTGAGAGACTCTCCGGTGCTGTTACTACACTCTTTCATCCAGACCGTTCTAAGCCTTTTGAGAAGCCTCCCCCGAGGACAGAGAGCCCACAGTCATGGAGTTCTGAGAGCTCATACGGCATGGTTACTCCACCCTTCCCTGTAGCCTCTCCTACTCCTGGAGATTCACCCGAACTCATGAGCACAGATGTGTTTCTCCTTCCAGCGACTGCTAGATCTGATGGCTCAGACGATGATGCTGACAGTATTTCAAAGCAGTGGAACGAACTGGGCGGAAAGAAACGGATTGGAAATTCAGATATTCACGACTAACTGGATGTTTAGTAGTGGGCCAATCCGTATCAGCAGCAAATTCGGAGCTAACATAGGAATATAAATCGATCAAGAAAGATTTTCTTCTGACGACGTATTATTAATGTAGGAAAGTACGGCGTAGACATGTAGGTAGGTACATGGCGGGACTCATAGGACTAGACTACCATCGTACGCCATTAGTACCACCGCGGAGAGCCAAACTTGCTCCAGCGTTAAATTGAAACATTGAACAGTGATTGTCATATCCAAATTAAAGAATGCCAAGGATAATAATTGGCAAAGTGAGCAACTCGATCGCTATCTGGACAAAACACTTCTTCAGATGAAGTTCAATCAGCCATAAAAACTGAGGAACGCCAAAAGACTTCAATGAACTGCTAAATGCAGCAAGTCCTGAAGGGATTTTGCGTCCTCCAAGTATCTCTGCAATAGTTGATCCACGTTGCTTTGTCGGAGAAGGAATGATTGTTTCCAAGTTCATCGGTAGAAGGCTAGCTTCGGTCATTATGAGAGTGATAGATGCTGGCAGTAGTCCTAGTAAACGGAATGCAAGCATGATGATCGCTGCAAAAACCTCGACACTAGCGCGCCTGCTCGTGGAGATTTGTATTTCCTCGCTGGAAGAAATCATTGACCTTTGGATTAGACTCTGGGCCTCGTACATCAAGGCTTGGCAAATCCCATATGTGAAACTAGGGACTGCCAAGTGTATCCATTTCCTTTGGACTTCATCTTTTTTCAAAGAGAAGAGTCGAAGTCGATGTGTTGAGATAGTAGCACAAGTCCAGATCAAATGAAGTTTGCACAGCAGAACAGAGGAACAGGCGTATGCAAATGGTATCAGTAATTCGTGTCTTAGAATTGCAAATTCCAAGAAAGATCTGATCGCATAATGAGTGACCTGATAGACAAGACCTAGCACAAGCGCAGAGGAGAATGTGTAAAGGCTCTGTGTAGTATATATGAGATGTATGGCCTTGTAGATGGATCGGAAGGTCGGAGGTCGCTTGTTCCCCCTTTCTTGATCTGACAAAGCCCCATCCGCTCGAGCGATCTCAACTATCAAAGATGTCGCTACTACATGGCCAAGAAGATAACGAACCTTGTTAAAGATCGATTAGAATCAGTTACAGGGAAGATGGCCCGACGAGGAACTTACCAAGCTGGAAAGCAAAAGCCGGCTGAAAATGAGAGCGAAAGAAGAAAATGTGAGCTCTTTGTGTATGGTCGTGGAAAAGGAAATTTGGTCAAGCAGACTTCCATCTCCTCCTGGGCTGATCAGAATGTTCAAGGCCCGCGAAGGTAAACTTGCAAATACGGCCTGACTCAAAGTGAGAAGCATTCCGAATCCTAATTGATAGGAAATTGTTGCAGCGAGGAGATTCACCGAAGGAAGAAAATTGCACTACACTCTGACGCTAAGAAATTTAAAAAATAATAATGGGGCAAAGATAGAATTGGGCTAAGCCAACGTTCATCGGTTATACTCGCACGGTTTAAAGTCCTGGTCGATGTGTTACTGTTTGCATTGTTTACACCATTTGCACTGTTTGCACTCCATCAACACCCATCCTAATCCCTTTCCTTTTTTTACTTCCTCGACACTTGAATTCTATATGAAATGCGCTCTTTCCTTTGAGGATCTGGCAGATAACAGCCAAGGGTAATCCTTCACTCAATCTGACTAACCTTTCAAGTCAGTTTCTTCTTCAAGCTAGTACATAGGGGTCAGAATCCGAACCCTGACCGGATAAACCTCGGAATTATTTATGTTGTCCAATAACAATCGCCGTCCTTCATCAAAAGAAGCCCTGCCAAGAAACCCATGTAAGCAGCTAAACATTATTTAGGTACAAAGCGGTGCTACCTGATGTGACCTCGGGAAGTCTAGCAAATCCCGACAACCCGGTCTGTCGAAAGTGACTCCACAGGACTGTCAATTGAGGATCAATCACCAATTTAGGCAAATACCCAGAGCGTTGCCCAAGGCTGAGGTGAGACCTGCTTACATGTAAGATTGTTCGAATCCTTCCAACCTTGAGTTTGTAGAAGTCCGTCAGCTTACTGGGGGCTTCTATTTTGAGAACAGCTCTCCCAAGATTCTGACTACCCAGAGATCCATGGGCACGATCATTCGATCACGCGGCATGCCAAACTTGAACGTTACTAAACAAACACTGCCGAAAATCTATAACGCACTTTAATGATGCATACTCTGAGGGTTGGGCAAACAGTGGTAATATAGCATAGGATGAATTCTATGCATTCAGGGGGCGATACGAGTCGCACTAAATCACCCTAGTCAGGAATAAAATGAATTCCGACACTAAGAGCGCTAGGGCTGACAGCTTCGCATGACGAAGTAACATTTCCTATGGGGACCGAATGTCCACGAGAGCTAATCAGCATAAGCTCAACGGTAAAGGCTCATACGATCTCCGTTTCTGCTCGTATCGAGGCCGGAGAGGCCACATATAAAAGGCTCATTGTACGCCCACATAGAGCTTCACAAAGAAGAAGACGAGAACAACCTGTTTTTGATCAATCAATCAAATTTCTGCGCCATTCTTCCCATCCAAATTCCTTGTCCTACAACACGATTCGGTATCCTCGTCCCAAAACAATGTTCAAGAGGCTTTCCATCTTTGCCTAGGCCATTGCGGTTCTAGCCACTACCGCGCAATGCCAGAAACTCAGCTATGAAGATAGCATCGCCGCTCTAGCATACGGCAACGTGGCCACCGATAACTCTTCCGAGGGCGAGGTCTGGCTCAACGTGACTGGGTTTGCTGTGGATGAGCTTCCACACATTCAGAACGATGTGGGAATTCACACATTGGACAATCTCGAGACACTCACTGCTATTGCTGGCCTTGCCCAAGACGCGGCGAAGAGAGGTCAGTGGGGAGACATTGTCTACTTGCATAGTGCTTTCAGCATGAATGGCCACATCGATCATCTCAATGTTTCGAGTGTCGAGATGCAGGAGGCACTCCTGGATGCTGTTACAAACCAGACCAGCGGAGAAATCAACTCCCCTTTGGTCGAGCTTTATGCCAGCCAGTACCTCGAGCTCGACATTCTTGGTTGAAGCTTTTAAGAATCTCAAATCAGGCGCAAATCCCCAAAGGGCGCTGGGTCAAAGAAGCTTGTTCAACTGCCCACCTCGCTGCCAAGAACGCTTGTCGAAGTCTCCTTGGAAATATCAACGGCAATGTCACATGGAAGTCAGGCGGTCCTCGGAATATCTGCCAATATGGTTGCTGCATCAGTTGGAGTGCGAACGCCACTTTCCAGCTCCAGAATCTCTCAAGTGCTGCGAACTATTGCGTGGATGCGTGTGGTACGAGCACAGTCAGTTGTGAGGTATATGGTGTCACGTTGCAAGGAACTCTCGTGGATCAATGTTTGAGTAACAGAGCAGATGGTTGCAAGTAATGAGGGAGCCACCATAATCTCATTCAAAGCGGATCTGTCTGAAGACGAGATTTTTCCTATGAAATATTCTCAAGGGTTGAATTCAACGACTGAGTTTCTTGTTAGTTCCTTTTCTTTTGCGGTATTCACTTGTGTATGAAGTATCTCATCCGTTGAACTCAATATCGCTCCGGCAACTTCATGAAGCCGCTCGGGTCTTTCTCATCACATACACCCCTCCACAGAGTAACTTATAACTATTTTATTTTCAAGGCTCCCTAAAGAGCCTCACCTAAAAAGTATTTGTCTAGGCAAACTAAAATCTTTCTGCCTGAAAAACAGGGCAATTACATGACTAAGCGAGCTAAGTGTATTTAGACGATCTTCACTATTTCCCCTCCCCTGTATTGTCTGTATTATCTCCCCACCTCCAAATATGGACAACTCGAAAACAATTCTCTTAAATGATCTCCATAGCGATCTTGTTCGGAAATACCAAAAGCATGCCGCCGCGGTTGAGACCATCTGGAAGTTGTTTTGCCCCAATGACCGAGCAAACTGTTTCAGGGCCGGAGCTGCAGATGGAGTTGTGTTGAAGCACCCCTTAGATCGGTCTCTGGGAGATGTCTACAAAATCATACCAGAGTTGAATTTACACGACCTCATATCAGACCCACAGTATCTTTTCGACCTTCTCAAACATCGAGCCACCAAATCTCTATTCGAACAGTACTGTGGAGGCGTCAATGGCGGCCCCGGCGATCATGCTATGATCGAGGAGGTAGTGCGTACACGAGGACTCAAGCATACCAACTCCTTTAAAAACTGTTACACTATGTTTCAAGGCGACATGTATGCCACATCTTAC
This sequence comes from Penicillium psychrosexuale, assembly GCF_028828465.1. Classification (NCBI taxonomy): domain Eukaryota; kingdom Fungi; phylum Ascomycota; class Eurotiomycetes; order Eurotiales; family Aspergillaceae; genus Penicillium; species Penicillium psychrosexuale. The sequence continues at coordinate 794,979 of NW_026643187.1, forward strand.
CAACTCATGGCTAAAGAGGCTCTGGCTATTTTTGAACCCGCAATCCAAGCTCGTGTCTGTGTTCCACAGTCAGTCGGAGAATTTATTATCCAAAGGCAGATCTACACCTTGCAAACCCTCAATATCCTCATTGACGATATTCTGGGCGGCTCGCAAACTCGAATTCAAAAGGCCCCACCAAAGAAGAAGAAGGCTACTGATGACGGAGCGACGGTGGCTATGTCAAGGCTAAGTATCAAGGCCCCCCAAACGCGGCTTAGGCTTTCCGACCTGGTCGCCAGGGCTCGTGATCACCAAGACACACTTGAAGAGTACCTGAGTTTGCTCTCCACTGAGCCTGTTGTGCTTGCTCATGCTGTCAATATTTGGTTCTTTAGCCGCCCAGAACTCGTTCCCGACGAAAAGGGACGGCGATTGCCGGTTCACACCGATAAATACATCAGTGCTGCTGTTCTTGAGGCTATCAACAGTTCGATCCAAGGAGCCGCCATCTGGAAATACATTGCTAGTATTCTTGGGATGCTTGACAAGTGTGTTGGGGATGATGCCTCTCGAGTTGTTCTCCTCCAGGAGATCTCCAACATATGTCAAGTAGAGTTCAATCGTGCGCAAACTCTGTTCAAGCGACATGTTCAGAGTGCAAGCGGCTCTAAGTGGTTCAAGCGAACTGCCAATGTGTATGACAGCACCGGTAGCCCGCGCGTTTCCATAAAAGGCAATCTGGAAGATCTTACCGTATCTGACCCCCAGCTCCATTACATGTTGCATCTCTGCCAGCCAAAGCTCAATGTTTCCACCGCCACTACCTGGATCAAAAAACTGGGCGAGTATCAAGAAGCCCATCCTAGGGAGAGGGAAAACCTGGAAGATAGAGAGGCTGACTCATTGGGTGACCTGGCTATCATCATTGGATTTATCCAGGACTTGTCCTCTGTGCTTCCAATTCCTTCCTTTTCCAACAAAAAGGGCCAGATGTTTGCCGCTAAGTCACAGGTGGTGGAATCTGAATTAAACCAGACCAAGGATCAACTCGACTTACTCGATTACGTCGTTCCCATCGATAACCTCCTAGAACCGGGAGTGACCAGTGAAGCTTTGAAAAAGCTAGACCAATTCATCATCGAAAAATCTGGGACAACATTAGGATTCCTGTACCAAGACATGGTTGCCGACTGCCTGTCTGGCGTTCAGGCTCAATGCCTTGAAGCCAAAGAAAAAGTGGCGCAGGGCTTGAAGGCTGAATTGCCTTCTGCTCCGGCAACGACCGCAGAGTCGACGGCATTCCGAGTCGAACAGCGGAAACAGAAAGAAAAGACGCGTCCCGCACATTCATCTATCTACGACATTGTTACGCCTGTGAAGCCGTCTTGTCCACAGGAGCCAGCTTCGCTGCCGCAAACCTTCAAGATAGACGATTCGACTGCGGAGGTCTTCTCGAGACTGTTCAGCAAATCTCAAGCACGTGGCCCAGTCGCCTGGGCGGCCTTCGCTGAGGCGATGGCTAAATTGGGATTCTCAATCTCTCCCAAATACGGCTCTGTTTACACTTTCTATCCACCTGACAGCATGACGACGAAGAAGTCATTCACGGTACACCGACCCCACCAGTCGAAAATCGAAGGATATCGGGTTCTCACGGTGGCTCGGCGGTTGAGGACTTTGTATGGGTGGGGTGAAGAGACCTTCCGAGTCAAATGAGTTAATGACTTCAGCTCTTCTCAGGGGGATTTATTACGATACTACTACGATGTTTCAGTCTCTCTTTGAAGACGTCTTTTGAAACGTCTTTTGAAATGTCTTTCTAATTTCCTTTCAGATGCCTTGTTAGATGTCTTTTAGGAAACTTGAATACTACGAAAGGCACGATTGCCATAAATCCGCTTTTTGATCCAATTAATGCATCCATGTTAGGTCCCTAATGGTTGCTATGTATGCAAGTCGAACTATGGCCATAACTAGACTACAGGCATAAGTAGGATGATAAAACGCTGTCCATTGCTATTTCACAACTATTCAATCTCCTACGCTGGCAAGCTAGAAGCCAGGCTCAGCCAGAATATTCATAATGATGAAATGGACACACATGTCGCACTTAGGGTTGATACCAAGTCTCAAGGCCAGCTGTGGCATCCTTATCCGGAGCAAATTGCAGATTTTTGGAACATCAAACTTGTAAAAATAGTCAATTGCAGTGATGCGATTATGGCCATTTTCCTCACAAGCCGTGGCAAGGGAAGCTTGGGTGAGTCGACCGACGTACTCAACGCCTTGTTCACGCAGGCTCACTTTGACTTCTGCAATGGTATCCGGCTTCGGCTGCAGTCTGATAAGGCGAGCTTGGTCTTCGAGCCATGACAGGAAGTTGGTTCGCTCCGTCTGATAGTCGGAGATGGGACTAGACGCGGACATTCCGAGTATGGATGAATCTGAGACTTGTCGAGGCGTGTGCAGCTTAGCAGGTTTCGTGGCTGATTTCGAGGAATGGAAGGTTCATGAGGTAGAGCGTGGATGGTAGAGCAAGCTGGAGGCTTGGGAGCTTGAGTTGGTTAGCCATGGTGTATGGGATGCAATAGAAGGTCCATGATACTTTGATAAGGTGGAGATATTTAGAGTTATCCAGCTGGGAGGAGGATGATGAGAACAACGCATGGTTTTATACCTTGCGATCGTTGAAGAATGAATGGCATTGAGGTTGTCCACTTCAAATCTTATTGAGAAAGAGAAGAATAGCAACGAGGCCATTGATGCCGCCTTTGGGATCAGGCCACACTCTTCACTTCTCAGAATCGGATTTATTCGATGAGGTTTGCTTCATTCATCTGTGTAGCCTATGTTATACCTAGGCTTGTTTAAATGCATTTCATCCCTGAGGATATATAGAAAAGGAGTCTTACAGTCTAGACTTTTATATATAACCTTCGCATACCATACATATCGAATTCTATTCGGTGCTATTGTTCATTTCTTTCAGTTATACCAGGAGAGGTCATTCAAGTTGCACATCCATCCGCAACGGACTACCTGGTTGGCGAACATAGAGCGTCATATTATCATAAAGATTTTATTGTAGCCAATGACACCATTCATAACAGAGAATTCAAAACGCGTATATTGCTGGGTCATAATATCATACGAACTCATACATGTCATCACATCTGTTCTGTCGGAATCTCGCCGCAGACCTTGTAAATAACCAAAAAGACAAACATAACGCTGCAACCATTATACAAAACGAAAACAAAACTTTCAATACACAATGATATAGAATGACCAAATCTTGGTTTACAGGTTCGTCAATTTGCGGAACCAACTGGTGGGCTTCTTAGCATCCGCACTGGGCGGAGCGGGCTTTATCTCACGGTCACGTTCATGATCACCACTTCCAGAGCTGCTCTTCACACCTTCACGACGCGAATTATGATGCCGAGGACGAGCATCATCAATCTCTTCTTCCTCGTACTTAGCACGGCGGTGGGCCTTGCGGCGAAGAACACGACGAGCTTCCTCATCCGATGAAAGAGAATGAGAATGAGCATTGTCACCTTCATCGCCTGCAAGAGGAGGCAGATCAATAAGAGTAGGGACTATCTGCGGTGGCTCCGGAGGCTCATCACTTTGCGAGTAAACCCACGAGGAAATTTTGTCTTTCGCACTCCCGCCACGATTCAACGCACCAGTCATGAGCGGCTCCCGAGTTAACTCAGGGGCCACCTTAGACCTGCGACGACGAGCGTTCGGGTCTTCATACGGGCGAGAGGTACGGGTTCCTCGACGGTCGACCTCACGCTCATCAGGAAAGACCTCAACAGGGATCCTTTGCTCACGTTCACGACGCCGGCTCGTTCTCGCGGCGATCATTTCCTCTTCGCGCATTCGCCGGCGCTCGCGGCGTTCTGCAGCCTTAGCTTCGGCTGCAGCTTGGGCTTGGGCTTCACGAGCAGCCTGCTCTTCTCGAGCACGACGTTCCTCGCGCGCAGCTCGTCGGGCCCGCTTTTTCTTCTCGTAGGCGATCTTCTTCTTTCAGACGTTCTTCCTCTTCCTCTTCACGAGCACGTTGCTCGCGCGCTCGTTCTTTTCGCCTCGCGCGCCGCTCTTCTGCTTCCCGAACTTCGGTTTCACGAGAGTCAGGAGGTACCTTGCGGGATCCACGCCGCGCATGTCGTGCTGCGCGCCGAGCTTCCGCTTCATCGGCTTCTGTCTCGCCACCCGCTGCTGCACCGGCGGCGTCGCCTATGAACCCTTCGGTGTCTGGTCGGACAGATCCGCGGCGTCGATCTTCGCGACGCGATCTTCGAGCGCCGTCGCGCTCCATTTCTGGGGGATGTCTTCCGTCGTCATCACGATACGACCGCGACCTGCGTCTGTCGGGCATCTCTGGTCGTTCTGGCCGATCTGGGCGTGTGCCTTTTCTCAGAGAATCGAAGAGCCCCATGAAGCCACCGCTCTCTTGTTTCTTCACCGGAGCGGTGTTGGAGCGCTTTAGGCGACGTTCTCTTGGAGCATCGAAAAATGCCATATCGTCGGGGCCTGACATAATATCTGCGGTGGGATGTGCTTGATATGGATCAACCAGGACAACATCGTCCTCGTCAGGTCTGTGCCGCGGCTATGAAAGGCGGTCAGTTGGTACAACGGCACAACAAATACTGCGCTTATCCCGACATACCTGTCTCCTTGACCTGCGCCTTGAGCCCTTAGAGCCTTCCTTGGGTGAATTCCTCTCGGCATCCTCCATGTCAACCACAACGAGGTCATCGTCCTCGATCGCATACGGATCTCGAACTGTTTCGTAGGCAGAAAGTCAGCAAGAATAAATGAGTTGTGTCGTAAATGAACATACCTGATCTCCGCCTGTCTACGCGCGGGCGCTCACGTCGAGACTTGGGAGGGTCCATGCCCATCAGCCTGGCTGCTTTGTCAAAGACCTCACGCTTCTCATCTGGACGTGCTAGATCGGCAGTTCTGTCATCTAGATTAATTGATGGACGTCTGGATACGGGTTTCGACGAAGAACCAGATTTGCGAGTGGATTTGCTTTTGGACTGGGGTGTACCCAGTACCATATTGGCCAAGGCCACGCCACGTTGGTTCTTCGAGGACCGCCCCTCACGGTCTCGCCGCTTCTCACGGTCAGACGCAGACCTTTCCACTTCTGGTTCGGGGTCTTTGGGTCGAGGTTTTCCAGTAGACTCTTTTCTCTTTGGAGGTTCTACTTCCTCTTGAATCTTTGCTTCCTTCTGACTTAACTTCCTTGGAGGTTCTGCTTCCTCTTGAATCTTGTTTTCCTTCCTCAACTTCTTCGGGGGTTCTGCTTCCTCCTCCTGTGTCGTGTTTTCCTTCTTACTCGACTTCTTTGGGGGCGGCGCAGCCCCCCAAAAGCCCCATGATATGGTGTTCGTATTCTTTTCACCGCGTGCTCGGTCCTTCTTAGATGATTTTGGAGGTTCTTCGGCAGGCTCTGGTGGAGGCGCGGCAGAAGCATCTTCATCCTTCTCTTCTGGCTCGTCGGCTACGGGCTCAGGCTCAGGCTCAGGCTCTGGCTCTGGTTCTAGCGCAGGTATTTCCTCAGGAGGTGGGGTTGGTTCCCTGGCAGCGGCCGCTGCGGCTGCGGCGGCAGCTTTTTCTGCTTCTGCCTTTTTATACTTCTTCAGTTCCTTTTTCGACATTTTTGAAAGATCTGGGGCCGGTGGCACGGGTTCCGGCTCGGGCTCAACCACTGGCTCTGGCTCGGGTTCGGGTTCAGGCTTGGGCTTGGGCTCAGGATCATCTCCAAAGTCTGGGAAGCTTCCAGGGATAGAGTCCTTAGAGAATTTCCTTTCTTGAGACTCAAGAGCTTCTGCTGTCTTAGACTTTGTTCTTGAGCTTTTCTTCGTTGGAGCACGTTCCTCTATAGGAGGTTCTGGCTCCGGTTCCGGTTCGACCTTCTTTTCTTTGGATTTGCTCTTCGAGCTAGCCTTTTCTGCCTTTGCCTTCTCCTTCCTGGCGAGCTCCAGGGCCTTGATACGTTCAGCAACACTGAGCTTGGAAGCCTTAGGCTTCGATATTTTTTCGGGTTCAGGCGCCGGTTCGGGTTCTGATTCGGGTTCTGGTTCGGGTTCAGGCTCAGGTTTAGGCTCAGGTTCAGGCTCAGGTTCAGGCTCAGGTTCAGGTTCAGGCTCTGGAGGATTTTCTCCAACGTCAATAAGAAGGTCTTCCTCCTCCTCTTTCACCTTGGCCGTTTCATCTGCCTTCTTCGTTGTTTTGCTTTTGCTGCTAGAACCCCCAGTCAGGGTCGACCAGAAGCCTTGAGAGGCTTTTTCCTCTTTCGGGGCTTCGATGGCTTTCGTGGTTTTCTTTGTGCCCTTGGAGGTTTTAGGGGCTACTTCCGCCCAAATGTCATCGGCATTGTCATGGAAAGCTTCGGGGTCTGGGGTTAAGCCCTGAGCAGGAGGTGTCGGCGCACGTGGGGGAGGTTCTTCAATATCCCTGCCCTTCTTCTTCTTTTTCTTGTCCTTTACTGGCCCCCAAATTCCCCAGGAGCTCTCTTCGGCAGGTTTCTCTGGTTCAGGTTCAGGTTCAAGTTCAGGTTCAGGCTCTGGTTCGGGTTCAGGCTCACGTTCGGGTTCGGGTTCAGGCTCAGGCTCAGGCACCGGTTCAGGTTCAACAACTGGTTCAGGGACTTCTTCGGGGGGCTTGTTCGATGGAAGCTCGAAGTCCTTGCCGGGAATGGGCAGTCCCTTACGTATCAACTGTTTTTCTCGCTTCTTGCGTTCTTTAGACGATATCTCATGCCAATTTTCGTATAGAGGGTTATCAGGCACCTTTGGCGCCTCGGGTTCGGGTTCAGGCTCTGGTTCAGGTTCGGGCTCGGGCTCGGGCTCATGTTCAGGTTCCGGAATGGGTTCTGGCTCAGGTACTGGTTCGGCTTTGCCTTTGCTTTTCTGCTTGTCCTTCGATGTAACTCCCCAAGCGGCAAAGGGATCAACTGGCTCTTCTGCTTTCGCCGGTTGTTCATCGATGACAGGCACCGGATCAGCTAAGAGGTCAATCTTCTTCTTCTTCTTCTTATCTTTGGTTATCATTGAAAGACCCCAACCCCAGCCAGTATCTGCCTCGGCTGGTTCCTCGATTTCCTCGGCCACCGGTTCAGGTTCAGGTCCGGGTTCAGGTACAGCCGCTGCTGCCGCTGCTGCTGCCGCTGCCGCTGCCGCTGCCTCAGCTTCAGCAGCCCTTGCTGCTTCCTGCTCTGCTGCCTCCTTTGCTGCAGCTTCATCCTCCTCTTTCCATTTCTTCTCCATCTCCTTCTTCGTTTTACGTTGCTCTCTCTTTGGCAGATTTAGAAACCATGCTTCCTTCGTGAAATCGACTCTGGGTGCAGGCGGAGCCGGAGGCGCAGGCGCTTCGGGTTCGGGCTCAGTCTCCTTCATTTTGTCTTTGCTCGCATCCCAACCTCCTCCCCAATCATCTTCTTGCTTGGTTTCAGGCGGTGCAGATCCTAAGTCAAAATCAAATTCGCCAGTCTCTGACGTCTTCTTCTTTGGGGTTGCTCCCCAGGGGTTGTTGTCCTTGGATTCGTCATTGGGAGGAGGGTCAACCTTGCTAGTAGTCCAGGCTTTGCCCCATCCTCCGAAACTAAACCCAGTCCCCCCGGTCTTAGGGGCTGGACTATCGAAATTCAAGTCCAATTGCGGTGCCCCGTCATTCAGACTTATGTCTTGGAACCCCCCAGGAGGTGCAATCTCGTCCTGTGATTTTACTTAGACACCCGTCTTGTACATTGGAGCAGAATGGTCTTACCTTCCCCTTCTTCTTCTTTTTTCCTACATTCGTGAAGGCAGCCCACGAGTCATCGCCCCCATCCTCGGCCCAGCTAAGATCTTTGGCAACAGAGGCTTCAGCGGCCTTTCGTTCTTCCTCTTCCTTAGCTTTTTTTTCTTCCTCTTCCTTGGCTTTTCTTTCTTCCTCTTCCTCCTCTAATTTCTTCTTCTTATCCTTCTTTCCGCTCACATTCCAATCACCCCAATCATCACCCCCATCACCTCCATCGCCGCCTCCAGCGCCGCCTGAATCTCCACCAGCCCCACCGGCACCACCATCACCGTTGGATTTGTCGTCGTCTCCACCAGCCCCGCCTGCCGGTGGCGGCGGTGGAGGAGAGGGAGTCGGAGGTGGTGCTGCTTTCTTTCCTGCTGGCTTTTTCTTCTTATGTTCCCGAATACCCGTAGTATTCCCAAAATCAACTCGTACATCTAGCATTCGATCTTTCGGCAGCGACGATGACGGATCACGCGAGTTTTCACGAGGCTTTGGCAGGAGGGAAACAGGTGTCGATCTGCGCTGCGCGAGCGGAGGCAATGCAGCGTATTCGGGAGGGAGATCATGGATTACATCGTCGTAGGACGGTGGTTTCGGGGAGCGAGCCGGAAAGCGAGAACTCAATCCGGTGACTAAATCTTCTTTTCCGGACACCCAGTTATCTGGCCGGGAAAATCTTGTTTCCTTAGTCGAGAAAGTAGTCCAGACCTCGCGGAGGAGTTTCTCCCCCATTTGCACATCCCGTGCGTAGTATGCGACATCCTCCGCGGCGCTAGTCTTCCCCGCACATACACGATAAGACCCCTCAATTACTTCCATATCGAAAATCGCATGCGCCGAGCTCACGGTCGGTCCGATCACTGATATGGCAACTCAGCGATGTCAAATAGCGAACGCATCGATCGGTGAATTGGATTCAAGTCCTGGTGGCGGATATTGTCCCAATCGATCACGGTTTTTTGGGGCGCGGAGTTGCGAGAGTGCGGTATTGGTGTCGTAAGGTTGCGCGAGGGTTCTGTGGGACTGTGAGGCAATATATCAAGTTAAATTCTAGTCAAATGGCTTCCCTGGACGCTCGGCGCGTGTTTAGGTGCTGTTCGATGCTGATAAGGTGATGTATAGACGGATTAACAGACGGTGACAGTCTGTAAAACTGTGCTTGCTATAAATTGGGCACAAGGAATTTCAAGGAGTCAAGGGAGTCAAGGGAGAAAAGTATGAAAAAGTGAGACTGGGGAGAGGATCTGGAGAGGCAGGGATAATAAGTTCAGGCGGTGGAGGTGAAGATCATCCCGTTCAGCCCGCTAAGTTCAATGTAGGCACGTACTCCGGCCGTACAATGTACTTGTCCAACGTTGCTGATGCATTTACGTATTCGAGGGTGTTTCGATATTAGCGTGGAAGTTACTCGAGTCACTCAATTTATACATGCTTTACGGAGTACATAGTATATGAACACCCCTTGCGGGTGAAACAAAAACATAGATGGCTGGGAACACAGAAGGCACAGAGCAAGTACGAAGTACACTGTCCTTGAAACTAACGATATGTACTCCGTACTTTATACATAATGAACTCAAACACGTACGAATAGACTTTTCTCTACAATCTGCATGTCAACAAACAAACATTGAACGTGACACAGACCCCGCGATGATAGTTCCCCGATTCCATGGTTCCCAATTCGAGTCCACGGATTATGAGAGTATATCTTGTGCAGTACCGTGGTACTGTACCCAATTTAAAGTCTAATTCCATAGAAACATATAAAGCACGGATCCATAGATGTACAACATATCCACAGTCCATACAATATATACCGATCTCATACAATGCAGGCACACATCGTATACTGCAATGTTTGCATTTCTACCCTTGGGTTATGACCATAGTCAACATACGTTTTACAAAAGTTGCATGGGATACAGAGTACTCTCCAGATAGTGCAACATTCCCCTCGAGCCCAATTTACTCGATGCATCCCAATCCAAAAGAGTCACCTGCAAGCGCAACACATCTTTTGCACACCGCCACTTGAACTTCGGAATGAAGAAAAAAAGGGCCTAGTGCGGGGCGGGTGGAGAGTCAAAAGGGTCCTCTTTTTCTCTCTGACTCATTGATTTAATGGTGACACTGAGTCTGTTATAGCTACAGGGAATTGAATGAATTGGAAACGGTAAGCCCCCCATGGATTCATTATGATATCCTATTCCAGCGCTTCCCAGCTAAACCAAACAAGAACAATCAGTGCAGAGAAATAGTTTGACAGGACGAACTAGAATACAATGGGGAAGTGAGGAAAATTGAAAACAGCATGTGACAAACGAGCTTGGGAGTCTAAACCGAGCTAACCGCTTCCGAAAACAACCTCAACTAGGTCGGTACCATCCCAATGGATCCCAACCAGGTTCGGATTTTAGGCTCAGATTGAAAGCGAGACTTCGGGTGATTGATGCCGGCTCTTGGGTGCTGGGAATCCGTACGCCTCCTCGTGTTCTCTCTCATACCGTTGGCGATCTTCGATTTGCAATTTGTAGTAGCGCTAGATTAATAGTCAGCACGTGCAATTCGGTATGTATCAATTCTGCTCGGTGTCCTTACTTCTTTCTCTGATTCGGGTAGTTCATTCCAATCGTGGGCAATAACTGTGAATGCCTCTGTTCCGGACTTCCCCTGGTAATCAATGGTTTCGAGGCGGTCTCCCAAGTATAAGAGGTAGGCAGATTTCGGGAGTTTGGGTAGACGGTCATCTTTGATGGAAGGGTAGTTCTTGTCGACAAGACGTGAAAGGGATAGGCGGGCAGTGTTGGCATCCTTGATCTGAAGGGGGGTGTGCGACTTGACCCACGACTCGTAGGCAACGGCGTTAGCAGCTATGTTCACCTTAGCCTGAGCTTGGAGTCTCTAGATTTGGGAGATCAGTATGTTGCTCCTGACGTATACGGAGAATCTCAAGGGCACATACCTCCTCATCTTGAGGGTTGAGAGATGTGGAATGCTCTACGCCAATCATGAAAGCTTCCTTGACTGGGTATTGACCTTTGATCGCGCGCAGCTTCTCGGACAAAGCAAGACTGTAGGCAGAAGTGGGCAGCTTCTTAGGCGGGCGGATCAGGGCAGTCGCCTTGAGCTCTCTGATCTGAGCCCGGAGTTGCTTGATCTTCCGATTTTCCTGTTGTGCCTCGGTGAGATGCGGCTTCTTCGCTTTGATACCGGCTTTTTTGGTGCTCTTCGCCTTAGGCGTCTTGGTCGCCTTGGGCGTCTTAGTCGCCTTGGGAGGGGTAGAAGCAGTAGCGAATGAATTGGACTGGAATAGCGAACGGATGGAGGAAACGGGTTGGGCTTGCGGGCGCATCGACCCAGAGTTAGCGGTCAGATAGATGCGACTAAGCTGATTCTGCAAGTCGTTCACGCCAGTACGGGGAGGGAGAGCACCGCGGTGCAGGGTGCGGAGGAAGCCCCCCCGAGCTGCAGACTGCCAAGTCATGAGGAGATGATCGATTTAGCTGGAGCGAGCTGCAATAATAGAGACCGAAATGCGACAAATTAGCAATTGAATCTCGAAAAGTTAAGAATCGATCAGAGGAGCTGTTGACGCAAACCGAGTAGGAGTCCCGCCTGCTTTGGTGTACCTATCCGCATCGGGCCTAGCTCCTTCACATGGCCTTATGTAAGCTGTCATTCCAAACGGTTTGCGCGAGTGACAATATGGTAGACAAACACCTCAACGTTCTTTCTCTCGGTGGCCTGAGGTTTGAATCGTGCCCTCAAACGCTTTTCTTACGAGGCGCTTTTTCTTCCCCCCTCTCTTTCTCTCCCCCTCCTCTTTCTCTCCTCCTCCTCCATCAATCCGTGTCTCGGGTGCTTTTGCGTTCTAGTAAAACTCACTGATCAGCCTGCAACAATGGCTCGCCACGGAGATACTCGCTCACCATCACCTGTAGGCAGCACACTTTCTTCATCCCGACGACCTCGCAGAGAGGATGATCGCTATGACAGAACCAGGCGGGATGATGGGCGCAGTTACCGCAGATCCCGCAGCCCAGAGGTAAGTGTGGCGCATCGCATATTCATATCTTATCTTGCAATTTCTGACCATCCTTGTGATATTTAGAGACGATACCGCGGGCGCGACCGCCCTCGCGATAGAGATGCATTTCGACGACCAGATCTTCCCGTAGACCGGCGCAACGAAGATACTTATCGGCCACCTCGAAGAGACCGATCTCGAGAACGGCGACGAGGCGACGACCATGATCTCCACCGCAGAACTCGTGATAGGGATTACCGTTCTAGGCGAGATGACTCCCGGGATCGGGACCGCAGACGGATAGATGATCCTGCTGACTTGAAGCCCAAGTCTAGACGGGATGACAGTCGTGATCGTGCTTTGAGCCGACGATCTAGATCCCAAACTCGAGAGGTAAGCTGCCCGCGTCTTCGATTATGCCGGGCCCTTCATATTAATTGTGTCCCGCAGCAATCTAAGCCGTCCACACCGGTCCCCACTGCCCAGATCGACGAGGAGAAGAAAGCAGAGAGACTTGCCAAACTCGAAGCATGGAAACAGAAACAAGCCGCCGAACGCGAAAAGAAACAACGCGAACAGGCATCAGTTGATCCCAAGAAGATCCTCGAGGCGATTGACCGGAAATCGGTTGTATCTCCAGGTCCTGCCGCATTTCCTGGAAAGTTGAAGTTCGATCCAAAGGCCATTGCTAAATCATCGAACACGACAACCGCTCCCCCCGCTGTGCTTGGTATCGATGTTGCCGTCCTGCCATCTGCCAAAGCTTCGTCTGTGACAAAGTCCAATATACCTAGTGCTGTGCCCGACACGCTCTCTGAACCCTTGAAAGCCAAGGGTAATGTCAGCGGGTTTGGCCTGGGTGCAAGACAAGTTCTCGAAGCAGAGAAACCCTCCGCTTCTAACACTCTGGGCTTTGGGGATGGAGACGAGGGATCCACACGCAAGAAACTCGAAAAATTGCCGACCACGACTCTCGATGTGACGGCTGGGCAAGATGATGTAGACATGCAATCTGAAGGAACCGACGCAGCAGCTGAAACAAGTGCCGCAAGTGAACACCGCGATACACGACTCCACAAGCAAACCGACGATGTCCATATGGAGGACTCGACGAATACGCAGGCTGATTCCACTCCTATGGAGGTTGACGATGCTCCAGAAATCGATCCTCTGGATGCATTCATGGCTGATCTCCAAGGCTCGGTGCCGCCTGAACGGACAACTGGGGCCACGTTTTCCAAGAACGCGCACCATCAACCCGAGGCTATGTTTAACGATGACGAGGACGTGGATGTGACCGCAGTTGGTGATGAGAAGGCTGAAGATGTCCTCGAGATGGCACAAGCGAAGAAAAAGAAGCGGGAGAGGCCTGAGATCGACCACACCAAGATCGACTATGAGCCGTTCCGCAAGGAATTTTACACTGAACCCTCCAACCTTGCCGATATGACCGAGGAGGATGTAGCAAACTTGCGGCTTGAACTGGACGGCATTAAGGTCCGTGGTTCCGGCGTCCCTAAACCTGTTCAAAAATGGTCGCAATGCGGTTTGGGTGTTCAGACGTTAGATGTTGTTCACAAGCTTGGGTGGGAAACCCTCACATCCATCCAAGCGCAAGCAATCCCCACGATCATGTCCGGTCGCGATGTCATCGGCGTGGCAAAAACTGGCTCAGGAAAGACCGGCGCTTTCCTGGTTCCGATGTTCAGACATATCAAAGACCAACGACCCTTGTCTAGTACAGATGGCCCCATCAGTATGATCCTGGCGCCTACCCGCGAACTGGCCACCCAAATCCATAAAGACTGTAAGCCTTTCTTGAAGGCCCTGGGTCTTCGTGCTGTCTGCGCGTATGGTGGAGCCCCGATCAAAGATCAAATTGCCGAGCTGAAACGGGGCGCGGAAATCATTGTATGCACTGCTGGTCGTCTCATCGATCTTCTGGCCGCAAATCAAGGACGGGTTCTCAATCTACGCCGTGTCACGTATGTCGTCTTGGATGAGGGGGACCGCATGTTCGATATGGGCTTTGGACCACAAGTTGTGAAGATCATGTCGAACATCCGACCAGACAGGCAAACTGTCCTTTTTTCGGCGACGTTCCCTAAGAGTATGGAAGCATTAGCCCGCAAGACTTTGAACGAGCCAGTCGAGATCACAGTGGGTGGCAGGAGTGTTGTTGCTCCAGAAATCACGCAAATTGTCGAGGTCCGTAATAAAGACCAGAAGTTCGTCCGCCTGCTCGAGCTCCTGGGAAATCTGTACGAACACGACGCGAATGAAGACTTCCGCACGTTGATTTTCGTCGACCGTCAAGAGGCTGCAGATGACTTGCTCAAGCAATTGATGTACAAGGGTTATCCATGCATGTCGATTCACGGCGGAAAGGACCAGATTGATCGTGACAGCACGATTCAAGAATTCAAGGCTGGCGTTTTCCCTATCCTAGTCGCCACATCAGTTGCTGCTCGTGGGTTAGATGTCAAGCAGCTCAAGCTAGTCGTCAACTATGACGCACCTAATCACCTGGAGGATTATGTCCACCGTGCCGGCCGCACTGGACGGGCTGGCAACACCGGAACCGCTGTCACGTTCGTCACCGAAGACCAGGATCGGTATGCGTTGGATATCTCAAAGGCTCTCAAACAAAGTGGACAGCCAGTCCCCGAGCCTCTCCAAAAGCTGGTTGATGGGTTCAATGAGAAGGTGAAGTCTGGCAAGGAGAAGAATTTCTCACGCCATGGGTTCGGTGGTAAAGGTCTGGACCGTCTCAATATGGAACGCGAAACTGCGCGACAGCGTGAGCGGAAAGCATACAAAACCGGTGATGATGACGATGAAGATGACAAACTTGAGACCCAGCAGGAGTCAGATGATCGATTGAACAAGGCTATTTCAGCTGTCCGATCCAGTGCTGACCCGGCTGTTGCACCGGCTGCAGCTTCTATGTCGAGTGTGCCGAAAGGCATTGATCTTGATGGGAAGATTGTTGTGCATCGTACGGAGAGAGCACCGGCGACTGGTTCAAAGAACCCGCTGGATAAGGTGGGGTCTGCTGTTGCAGATATTCATGCGCGTTTGAGCCGCGCGGGTGTGATGAGATCAGGCGTGCCTATTGATAACCGTGGACCTGACGCCGGAGCCTTCCATGCGACGCTGGAAATCAATGATTTCCCCCGTAAGTTATTCCGTATTCCTTACATCTTTCAGACAATTACTTACCACTTTATTTTATCTTGCAGAAAAAGCACGTTGGGCCGTCACGAACCGCACAAACGTGGCAAAGATCCTGGAGACATCCGGAACCTCTATCACCACCAAGGGCAATTTCTATCCTGCCGGGAAGGAACCTGCCCCCGGGGAGCTTCCCAAGCTGTATATCCTGGTCGAGGGTGAGACGGAGATTTCAGTCACCACCGCCATACACGAGCTTCGACGCCTGCTCAAGGAGGCGACACTGGCAGCTTCGGAGGGTGAGGCGCGGGCTCCGGTGGGTGGCCGCTACACTGTTCTTTAGGTCATACCTTAGTTCATAGTAGTCTCCTAGATATGTTTTCGAAACAAATCAATGATTGTACGATATGCTTTGCGTGTCTCAATTCTTGTAAAACCTAAAGATAATGACTATATTCGTGATTACTTTCATCCGGCAGTGGAACTGGGGAACATTGGTTAATCGGAATGACTGCCAAGGCATTGTCAGATCATTTAACCTAACTATCAAAGAGAAGCTTGCTTCCACAATTCATCTACAAACAACGAGCCAAAGAACTGCAGCAAAAGAAACCAGATAATCCGCTACAAAGAAGAACAATAAGCTCGCAAATACAACGCCAAAAAAACAAAGCCCGGGATATAATGGCAGTCGTGATCAAATCAAAATCTCGCATAGGTATGCCTATTCCCATCTCCTTGCAGCTTCAGCCCCATCTACATCTCGCGCAGCCCTCTCTGTGCGACTGACTTGATCCAATGTCTGCGCTTGAGTTTGTGCCTTCTGAGCAGCTAGCTTTGAGCCCAATTTCCCTTTATTGGCTAAGGCACCTTCGGCACGTTTCTGTAACACAATACAAGTCAGCAATCGTAGCTCTACATCGCATATTTAGAGGGAAACAAGCTATCATACCTGTGCGGCAATTGCAGCGTTTGCACGTGCCTCGTCCGTTCCAGCAGTACTACTACCCGTGGTGCTTTCACCCAGAGTGCGGCCGGGTGTAGCCTTCCAGTTTGTCTTGGCCGGAAGTGGGGCGCGGGGTGCGGCAGTCCCCCCTGGGTTGGTGCCGACGACACGGCCAGGTTGATTGAAAGGGTCTGCCTCATTGGAAGAGCGGGAGCAGATGTTGCCCATTGTGATTGTGTAGTGAGTCGTAGGGATCGGAGGGTATGTTGCGGTTATTCTGGGATTGGCGCAAGATGGAGAAGGTCGTTGTCATTAGAGCCCCGGCTACGGTGCGGAGTTGATATTCGAGTACACCAATTGAATGCAGAGTGTTTCTCTAGGGTAGAGTCTGTAGGCGCTATGCTGGGTGTAAATCAAGTTGTAGGATGTTGTGTTGTTGTTCGCAGGTCATCGCAAGTGGATGTTGGAGCATTGCGATAAGGCTGATCCGATAGTCGATCCGGGGTCAAAGGCGGTGAACAGGGTCCGAAACTGATTCCAGTAAGTCGGGCTGTGCATTGAGGCCTAGTAGGATGCAGTGAAACTAAATACATGGCCAGCTCATAGATTCTATGGCTGATTCAAATTCAAATTTCTCATATTTACCACATGCAAACCGCAGACAAAGTACCCCATTAGGGCTGTTAAATGGCAGGTCGGACTATATGGGCAGAATAAAGCTTAGTCACGATCTCCCTTGGGGAAATCATCTCCGCATGGGAAAGGAATTTTTCATCGGAATGCTGGGGAACATTTCTCGAGTCTGAACTGATCTCATGTCTCTATTTCCTGCAGTTTTGCCTCTATCTTATATCCATCATAAGATTTCCTGAAATTGATCGCCAAAGCGCGTTCTGCGATTCGCTCGAAAATCATGACGCCTAACCCCCAAGGTCCTCATCCTCTTCTACGTCCCGAAGGTCCTCACGGCTACACTGAGGGGTCTCAGTCGGCAACGTTATGCCACCTAAACCTCTCAAAATCATTTGAATTTGATCCTGCACATCTGCGACTCCAAGGTCCTCCTTTTTGCTTTTCCTGCACGTCGATCTCGGTCAATTCTCCGATTGCGCCTGTTCGCAACCAGTCCGGTACAAGCGCATGACACGATTGCGAAACTATCTGCACTGTGGGGGGATATCATTCGGTGCTACAACCTAAACTGTCTCCTGGGAGCGGCGCACACTGGGTGGCGCTTTGACTCGTGGGTTCGTGATTTTGTAGTGGGATATCGTACCTGACGGACATTCACTGTCCCACTTACGGTCGCACACTGCTCGGTTCCTCAACTGTATTTTCCCCATATCGTTCGTCTTACACACTGTTGTGACGACAGCTTTCCTGGCCAACCCGGTTCAATTTCGCTCCAACACCTTCCCTCTGTCATCTGAAGTGAACCGTGCACCATGGCTTCCGAAACCCAACAAGGCGATTTCTGCCTTGAATGCAACTGGGAAGCATTCCATATTGATGGCAGACCTGCGGCAGATCCATCGGGTAATGCGTTTCAACATCATTGGAACTGTTCAAGTCATGAAACCCAGATACCGCTGCCCCCTTGTGAGGTCGATGAGGCCTGCTGTGATGTAGACGACTGCGCGCTAGACTGCGGGTCCGTATGTGGCCACTTTACGGGCTGTGACACTTCCACTGTCTGCTCAGTCACTCATTGCGCGGATGACAACTGTGATGATGATAACTGCGACGATAACCATTGCGGCGATACTCATTGTGATACCAACCACTGCGAAGAGGATAACTGCCAGGACAACCACTGTGAAAATATTGACCCCCTGTGCTTCGAAGACCACTGCTGTGAAGTTACCGCGAGTCAAGACTGCGGCTTTGATGCTATGTTTGGACTCAACAACCAACTGTCGCTAGACACGGGCGCTTTCCCTTCGATGGCAATGGGAAATCATTCCGTTGGGCATACGACAAAAGCCATGCAACATCCTTTCCCTGGTCTCGTCGATCCATTTCAACAGGAAAACTTCCTATCCTCATACCAAACGCATGCCACCCACTGCGAGCAGGATGTATCCAACCACTTCGAGTGCCATGATTTCCAGAAAGACTGGCAAGGGATGTTTGTGTCGCCTCCTGCTCCCACACAGGCCGAAGTTAACCCGGCTGAGGTTTTCCACATGCTCGGTATGTGCTCTGACTTCTCGATATGCCAAGATCAACACGTACCTGGGCCTCAGACCAGTGTCGACACCTTTGAGAAACCCAAAATCGACACGTCAAATGCATTCAATTGCTTCCATCCCGGACACCATCATGTCCACAGCCATTTCAAAAATCCCAATGATTTCAACCTGCAGGTTATCCGCAAAGGACCTCACCGCAACCACCATCGCTGCCGAGCTCACACCCATGCTCATGCTCATGCTCACGCTCATTCTCACCCGTATTCCCCTTATTCTCGACAGTCTCGCTCAAGCATCAGCTCTCACCTCCTTTCCAGTCCGGGAGAAACCCCACCACCTCTCGAAGGCGACTCCTCATCCGTACTCACCACACCGGACTTTTCTCCAGCCGACAGTAAGCTGCATATCTGCAAGTGGGCAACGGAGATTCGCGGAATCAAGGCTGCTTGTGGTGCCACTTTTGCCGACTGTGGCTCTCTACAAGAGCACCTCGTTGCCTGTCATATGAATACCGTGAATGGTGCCAAGGGCAATGGGTACTACTGCTGCTGGGAAGGATGTCATCGCCCGGATGAGCCCTTTTCGCAGAAGTCCAAGCTTCAAGGTCATTTCCTTACACACAGTAACTGTACGCCATATCTTTCATCTCACGATCTACCGAGGGTAGGACAGATGTGCTAACACGAATGGTATCCTTCTAGACAAGAATTTCTCATGCTCGGTGTGTGGCAAGGCTTTTGCTAGACAAGCGACATTAGACCGACACGAACGCAGTCATCGTGGCGACAAACCATACAAATGCAAAGACTGTGGTAAATCATTTACAGACAGCAGCGAATTGAGTATGTCGTTGTCAAATTTCTTTTAGGATCCACCGCTGACCACCCCAGAAACACATTCCCGAACCCATACTGGCGAGAAGCCTTTCAAATGCACCTGGCCAGGATGCAATTTCACCACGGGCGATGTAAGTTGTCCATCTCTATGCGATATACCGGCTCATGTTCTAACATCGAACCAGTCTTCCAATATGTCTAGTCACAGGCTTAGTATGATACTCCTGCCATCTCAAATGTTTAGCTTAATTTACTGACTCTATCTAGCCCACGGAGAGCGAAAACATAAATGCCTTTTCCCAGGGTGCACTAAGAGCTTTACACGTCCTGGTAAGTTCTGACTTGAGCTTTGTTCTTATCGCCTACATGCTAACGTTAATTCTCCGTAGACCAATTGAAACGGCACCAGAGGACAACGCATAAACAAGAAGCCTGCTCGACACTCCCATCACCGAGCCCCGATCCCTTCACTATGACCCCCTTCACTCTCGTCTAATTAACAACTCCTTTGAATGCATATTTGAATGCGATTGTCATGTCTTATGACCCAACGGATTTAGGCGCTATTTGCCGCCGGGCGTACTATGGAAGACTGAGAAACACTGTGTTTCTGGCGTTTTGCGGATTTTCGAGAACCACCAAAAAGATACCACCTGGCCTTGATGTTGCCAGGACTTTTCACCAAGGATTTAATCGATATATTGTTTTACCCCTGAACCGATCAAATCTTTGATTGACTCAGGTGATCTATTTCCTATGTGTTTTTATTATCTTATGATTTGCTTTAATGAACTCGCATATCAGGTATGATATTCGCGCATACGGAAAATGAAGCTTGCAGACTAAGATGCATGATGCCTTTATTTCTTTTGCTGGTGTGGACCACAACATACAAAGTACCGGTTAAACATTAAATATACAATTGCCAGATATGAAACCCATACTATCGATGTACCTGAGTAGTGATAGGCCAAACTTTGAGCAGCCATACAGCCAAACGCGCTCAATCTTCTGTAGCCCTCTCCTCGAGCGCCTCAACAGCATTCTTCAACTCCCGAATCCGATGTCCGACCCGCCGACGTACTTCATCCCTAACCTCCTGTGGGACCTCTGCCGGATTAGATTGGGTCTCGACAATAGGACTCTCCCCCGACGTCTCTGTCTCATTCTCGACTTCCCCAGGACGACTAATGTAAAGGCCGTACACCTCGGACAGCTGGTTGAGAGCATCGCGGGCAGATTCGCGGTCCGAAGCAGCATAGATGGTAGACGAGTCAGTGCTCTCGGTAGCAATTTCAAACTCGTCTTTTGCGACTTCGTATAGCTCTTGTAGTTCCTCGACCAGGATATCGGCTTCGGCTTTGCCTGTGGATCCTTTTCGGTCGGCGTAGGTTCTCACTGTGGGTTTGACGAGCGATGATTGAAGCGAACATGGTGATTGGAATGAGCTTAGGCTAGGTCGTATTTTCCTAGAGCTGGACAGGCTGTGCAAAGACCGAGGAACGAGATGCAATCGCTGTATGAAGGGTCGGTTGATGTGGTGCGATTGTAGACCTCCAAGGCGAAGGATTGAGGAGCTACGCGCAGATCGAATGCATAGTTGGGCAGACATCTCGAAAATAGGGGCGAATGAATTAAATCAAATGGTAAGGTGTACTCCGTAAATGATTTTAAGAAAGGAGCTGATCGTAAGATCGGTGATGACGTCGCCAGCTGTTTATCGCATCACGTGCCGATACAGATTTAAGGGGTGGTAATAAACATAGGGGATTGTGACCGTAGGTATGCATCAGACCGACGAAGGCATCATTTCATGAACTTGATGAGTTGGTTGTGACAACTGCCTTTTTTCCTTGTTCTTATTTCTTTCTTACTACTATGTCTATATGGAGTTTGCCCAACATAGAAATCTACAAAGCAGAAGCGTCGTGAACCTTCCGAAGCTTCTATGGAGAATCCCGATCCCGAAATTTTGAGAAAGAAGCCGAAAGGGTTCAGGCTGGTCCAGTTGGCAATGAATCTTAAACAATCATCACAATCTTCGCCAATCCCCCATTTTCCTCCATCAACCGATGGGCCTCCACAATTTTCTCCATCGGAAAGGTCTTGATTGGCAAGTGAATCTTGCCTGTCACCAGATCCCGAGCAATCTCCTCAATGGGCGTTTTTAGTACTGCCTCGGTGGTGCTCGTATAGGTGGTCAGCTTAACAGAGGTCGGTATCGACCCCATAGGCGTGAACTGGTCAAAGGTCCATTTATTCCCAGCTATACCCGTCATGCAGACAGTACCACCAGGCGCCGCACATTGTAGAGAGTCGTTTAGCGTGGTTACCCCAACCAGTTCAAGGATTTTCCTAAACGGAGCGCGTTTCTGGACCTCAGCCAATATCGATCCCCCATCGATAATGACGTCGTCAATACCAAGACCACGTAAGAACTCTACGCGTGCTGGATTCCGTGTTGTCACAGTGACAGAGACTCCATGCGATCGAGCGAGCGCCGCAGCCGCCAACCCCACGCTGGTAGTTCCGCCGCGGATCAACAAGCGGTCACTGGGAGCTAGCTCAAGACTGGTGAACAGGGAGCCCCAAGCCGTCTGCATAAGTTCAGGAAGAGCGCCCAAGATATCCCAAGGCACGGGCCGATCGGGGCCAAAGGCAGCGGTGGCATCGACGCGTCGTACTTGGTCGGCCGGCACAGCTGTGTATTCGGCATATCCGCCATCGAAGGATCGGCCCATGCCGCCCATTGCAGTGACGACGACCTCGCCAGCTTTGAAGCCTGAATCCAGGGCGTCATCGACAATTCCAGTAGCTTCGATGCCCAGAATACGCGGGAATGTCACACCGGGTGAATCACCTTGACGCGTGAATACTTCCGATCGATTGAGCCCAAAGGACTTGATGCGTATGCGCACCTCTCCCTCTGTGGGCGTTGGTTCGGGAACCGTTTGAAGTTTCAACACCTCAGGGCCACCTATATTGTGCATCACAATGGCTCGCATGTCGAAGGACGTGGTTGCGTCAACGGTGGAATTGATGATATCCGTGGTCTTATGGTGTCTCACTGGTGATAGTCAAAGGTACGAAACGAGGATGGCAATCGCAATCGCAGCAAGAAGAAACCAGGAAGTTCACGTCTACAAGCAAATATCGGGACATCAATACAACATAGATAGTGATATCACATGGCGTCATTTACTCCTTCCACGGAAAGCTTCTTTCTTTATGTAAGCAAGATCCGCTCAGGTGCCCAGTGAGCGCGATATACGTCGATATTCGGAGTAGTCGACGTTTGGCCCGGTGGAATTCCGATCACGCACCAATCACCAATCACAGCGTCTGGGTTGCGGATTTCAGGGTGATAATGCGGTTTAGTTTCTGGTGAAATGTTCACTTTCTGAACGGTTCTGATTGGATATAGGGCCTATTGAGCAACATGAATGGCGATCAGTGGTATTTATGCTTCAGATGGAGCTGGGTCAACGATCCGGCCGTATCAAGACCTCTAGTGCTGGAGGAGACAGACTAATAACGGAAGAGCGGGCCGACCGGCCCGTGCCGCCCTAATTGCGGAATGCAAGTCTCGGAGGCCATGTTATTCCATACCGGCCCTTCGTCACTTATCAATTTCATTCAAACTCTCATTCAATAGAGATCCTATGAGCCATACTGCTATTGGCTAGGACAGGAGATACGGTCACTCGACTGTTTTCAATTTCTTCTAGCAGTCTTCGACCCCAACGCAGAGAGCAACTTCCATTGCGAGAAACGGATTGCGATTGGTTTAGCTACGTTCACGGCTATTCTTACTGAGGTTGGTGAATTGCCTGGGAAAGGGCCAATGCTTGCTGGCTAACGAGCTTCAATGCTGTGCAGTACGGCCTTTTTGTCATTCCTTCAATTCCAAGTTGTTCTTAGTGGCGGTGCCTGCTGGATCCAACAGCCCTATATTTATTGATTCTAGACGTGATTTTGCACTTTGCAACTGGAGTCTGACACAGCATGGCTAAATCCGAAGGCTATTTATAGGCGTGACGCTAATGCTTGAAGTCTATCCCACGTTCCACCTATGCCATGCCGCCATTCACGCGCAGGACCTGTCCTGAGACCCAGCCACTAGCTGGGGAGCTGAAAAATCCCATTGCCTCCGCAATCTCCTCGGGTTGAGCTAAGTGTCCTCGCGGGCTCAGATTTTTCATGGCATTTAGCACGGGTTCTGGCTTGCCTCGTGTAAATAGGACAGTGTCGGTCGGACCCGGGCGACGGCGTTGATTGTGATTTCCTTGGGGCCCAGCTCCTTAGCCAGAACGCGGACCATCTGCTCGATGGCACCTTTCGTGGTCAAGTAAAGGAGATAGGGAGGGGTGACTGTGGAGGCGTGACAAAGAGTCGTGGAAACCAGGATAATTCGACCACCGGGACGGAAATGAGGCACTGCTTTTTACAATCAACCATCAGCAGCAAAGACCTTTTTTTGTATCTTCTGAAGTGGGTTGTCTGCAATCTGAATGTCGTACCTGAACCAAAAAGTAAGGTCCCTTCACATTCAGATCAATACTGTCGTTGAAGTCTTGCTCCGAGGTGTTTGCCAGGTCATGGAGGGGCAAGGAACCGGCGTTGGCAATGACAATGTCAATTTGACCAAACTTCTCCACTGTACGACGGATCAGCTCCTCGCTAGTCGGGCACACAACTGGCATTTCCCTTGACAGCCAGGGCGTTCTGCTCTCCAATTTGGCTCACCACCTCCTGGGCGCTTTGCTCATTGGAGCGATACTGGATAACCACCTTGGCACCATCGTGCGCAAGACGAAGAGCTGTCGCCTTGCCAATACCATTTGAGCCACCGGTGATTATGGCAACCTTTCCAGTGAGAGCAGCCATAACTTCGGTTGATGGTAGATAGGGGATAACGAATTAGGACGACAGGAAAGGTGAACAGAAACGACATTTCAAGTGCTTGTTTTGCGCGAGAGGCGAAATAATGCTTCATCTTGACGGTGTTACATCATGCTGACGGTGTTGGTATACGGCGTACATGAGTTTATCGACGGTCCATTGGCCTCTGTGAAGACGTAGAGTGATGCAACGAGCAGCGCAGAGATAACACAGTGAATCCTCAAACCGGCAGGAGCTAGTAGAGATTCATCGATCTCTCCACTCGAATGGAAGGAACATCCAACTGGGATTCGAGTGTGGTCAACACGTCACCGACCGGCTCTTACCTCCTGGCAAAGGTTCACCAACAGATGAAGTACCTATGCCGGCGAGAGTGCGATTGAGATGCTCTTTGCGTATAATTGCGTATAATCGATTTATAATAGTCAGAATCAGTGCAGACAAATAGACCCAATCTTACGGGATTACTAAAAAGATAAAGAATCGCGCGCCAAGCATCCAAAATTATCTGTATTGAGTCATTCATCGAAAATGGTCTAGCTAGGTAATCTATTAATTTAATCTAGTATGTAGAGCTAAACATCTCGGCCAAGTTTGTTCTTTCTCCAACGCGACTTACCCTTGAAGGCCTCATCAATCTCCCCAAAGGTCCGACCTTTCGTTTCATGCATGAAGAGGACGCCAACAACGACGGTAATAACACAGCATCCACCGAACAAAAAGTACACACCGAAGCTACTCTTTGCAAGGAGAACAGGTGTCGTCAAAGCCACCAAGAAATTGCACACCCAGTTGCTCGAATGAGCTAATGTGGTAGCTGATGCTCGTGTTCGCTGGGGCTGAATTTCGGCACTATAGACTTTGACGGAGATACCCCATGTGACGGAGTAAAGAGCGGAAAAAAGGTAGATGCAGACAATCACCACCCAGCGACCGACACCAGTAGATTTGTGGACGGCATTCCCAGCATAAAGACCACCCATCAAAAACATCAAGACCCCCATTACAACCCCACCATAGATAATGCTGCTTCGGCGGCCCCATTTATCGGCATAGATTAGTCCCGGGATAGTGACAGCGAATATCACAAGCGCTGACACACCAGAGGCCAAAAAGCTTGCTTCCGAAGAGGCAAGACCGGCCTTTTGAAACAACTGGGGAGCATACTAGAGTTCAAGTCAGCCACTGTCAGTTGTATCGAGGTATGGAAAGGGTTTAAGCCTACATAAAGGACACCGTCAATACCACTCAGCTGCTGCATGCCCATCAAAAAGACTGCAAGGATGGTCCGGCCTAAAACGTCTTTGGAGAAGATGGCAAGAAGCTTATCCACCGTTCGCTCTTTGGGCTTCTCGGTTTCAGTTTCAACTTCCTGTGCCCGTACTTGCAGCACGACCTTTTCACGCTCTGCGCGACTGACACCCAACTTGTCCCACGCCTCTTCAGCCATCGCATAGCGACCATGAAGTCCTAGCCACTGAGGCGACTCTGGTAAGTAAAGGAGTGAAAGTCCACACATGACCATGGAGAAAGCTGCAAGAAGGATAAACGGCGTGCGCCATGAGAGTGACGAGTGGAGGCTTGAGGTTCCATAACTGATGAAGTACCCCATGACCAATCCGAGAGTAATGGCCAGTTGAGGGCCCGTTGTCAGTGCGCCTCTGGTGCTAGTCGGTGAGATTTCACAAATCAGGACGACAAGATTTCCAAGGAAAAGTCCTTCTCCCAGGCCCTCCACGACACGGCCAACGATGAACATGGATAGGGCAACGGCTCCGGCTTCTATTGCGGCTCCCACGCCGAAGATGAAAACGCCGATGCAAATCCCTTTCGGCCGACCAAGCCGATCGGCGACATAGCCAGCGAAGAAAGACGAGAGTGCTGCCGGAATCAAGATACATGAGACGATGAGGCCGTGAATCGTGGAGTTTTGACTACCAAATGACTTTTTGAAGTCCTTCATGTCGGTCACCGGGCCGATGATACCGGTATCCATCCCGAAGAGGATTCCGTTCGCTGAGCATAGAATGCATGCCAGCATATATTTCGGTGGATTTCTGAACTGGGAAGGAATTAATCCCATTACTTCGGCTTCGGCTTTTGGTGTTTGACAGGCTGAAGATATTTTTCGGCTCGGGTTGTGGGAAGTGGAAAGAAGAAGAAACGAAAACTCTTACCCCACGTAGGGCAGTCATCATTATCCATTGGGTACATCGTATAAAATGCCGTTACATGCATATATCATATCCATCATTGCTCACTAAGTATCTGTCAGAATTGACCAACTGTAGAGACTTGCCGGTTATATATATTCTGCAACAAAATGTGTCCCCAGGCTAGACGGAGAAGCGTTATCCGGGATTGTATTTGAGCTCTTCGCTGAATCGGCGTGTGAGAGGCCGAAGATTTTGTGGGCCATCGCTTCTATCTCGGGGTATCTCCTGGGGTTTTCCCCTCGTTTCTGACTTTTTATGGGGCTTCCGGGGTACATTTCACATTACGATCCACTTTTCGATATACATATGTTCCCTCATCAATGTGATGGAGAGTGGTTTGTTCCATTCTGGACACTCGAAGAATCGAGCCAATCATCACTCTCTAGCCTCTCAACAAAATTATTCGTCGAGGAGGAATCCGGCAGATTCTGATCCACCCCTCGCTCCCTGCTGTGGCAGATAATCGCTATCTTCGCACTGCTCCCGCCAGCGGGCCCTTTCCTCGTAAGTGAAGACAGATTGACGGAGTTCGTGTTTCGCTTCAGTGGTCCACTGACATGCTTGCGCCAGATGGCCTTGAAGGACGGTACATTTGTGGCTGTGACGGCGCCGTTCAGCTCAACTGCTGAGATAATCATTTTGCCGAGGACATAGGTGAAGTCCGGGTTTACTGCGAACAGCAATTGTTGTATATTGGCATTTTGAAACCCGCGCCGTGGATTCTGACCATTCTTGGAGACATCCAAGGGTTAGTGGGTGACTACGGTCGGTTCATGACTTAGCGCTGACAGGATTGCGGACACGAAGAAGGTAAATTTTACCCGCCGCTTATATAGCTGTTCGGCCATGATTGCTTTTTCCTTGGCAGGAGTGACCTTCTGACGCGCGAATACAGAGATAGAACTCGAGAAGCGACAGACAGTGAAAAACTCCCCAAGGACGTCATCTCCTGGCTCCTCAAGGCCATTGAGGAGAAAGACCCGAGCGCCCCGCCAGGCGATCAAGCGCTTAACGAAGATGGCCGTCTCATGATCATCGCTGGAAGGTCCGGCAACCATTCTCCACAACCCACTGTAAAAGAAACTAACTTATCTTTAGTGACACCACCGGCACAACCCTAGCCCACGCCCTCTACTTTCTGGCTAAGACCCCTTCTGCATACAAAAAACTGCAAAAGGAACTGTCTGAAGTCTTTGGAAAAGCCGCGGAGCCTTCGCAGTTTACCAACAGCAAGCTTCAAAACCTCCCTTATCTCGAAGCTGTCATCAACGAGACCCTCCGCCTCAAGCCCGCTGTGCCAAGTGGTCAGCCTAGGTTAACTCCACCGGAAGGTCTACAGATTGACGAGGTCTGGATCCCAGGTAACACGATCGTAGTGCTTCCGCAGTATGTCCTCCATCGCGACGAGCGCTATTTTCCCTCCAGCTTGGAATTCATTCCTGAGCGGTGGCTGGATGAGAAGAACAACTTGGTCAAGCACGAGGAAGCTTTCTTCCCATTCCAATTAGGTCGATATGGCTGCGTCGGGAAACAATTTGCGCTCATGGAACTTCGAGCCGTCATCGCACGGGTGGCATACAACTTCGATCTCGCGTTCGCGCCTGGGGAGACTGGAGTGTCGTTTGACGATGATTCAAAGGACACGTTCACTTTTAGTATTGGGTCTTTGCCTTTAGTTTTCACCGAGCGATCAGAATAGAGGAGTGGTATCCGACAGGCCTTCTTGCAATTGAGTTTTTTTCATTATGTCAAAGGACAAAGCTAGCGTCACTTAGTTATCATAAGCCTTTGTTGTTCGAATGGTGAGACAATGAGATCTATGACAATTCCTTTCATATACTGTGAACAATGGCGTTTGTCCCAGTATTTATTCTTTGAATCAAATCGAATAAGTGCCGACTCCCATATAGCATAAATACTGTTAATATCCATAAGTATCCACCAAGCAAACATTCGGATTGCCTTCCATATCATCCAGATGCTTCAATCTTCCCTGTACCGGATCGTGCGAATTTTCTTAGTTACCCTTGACTTCTGGTTCAACACCGATCTCCCCGAAAGCCAAGTTCAAAGGAGCGGTAAGCCCTCCCAATCAATTCCATCTAACAGCCTGAATTCTTCATCTAGTGCCCAACAAGCCGAAAGGTCATCTTCTAATTTCGAAATGAAAACCTGGGAGGAAATCTACCAAGAGGAGTGCCTTAGTTTCAAAGCCAGTCTGGAGACCCAAGCTCGGATTCTAAGAAACGATCCGGAAAGTCAAGGAGTAGATCGTATCAATGATGTTCGCAAAGAGCTAATCTCACTTTCGCACCAGGCAGAGCGAATCAAAGAGGCTGCCTTTGAAATGGTCGACGAGACCCCGGACAGTGTATATGTCCGCAATGCCACTCCCGAGTGGCTCTCCTCCCGGTTTGGAGATCCGCAGCTAGAACAGGTATGTATTAGCATGGAATACAGCTTGGACCGACTGGCATTTGAGCTTAGATCTGACCCGTCAATGGACCTTATGGTCGCCGGACACCTTGAGCAAATGACCGACGATATTGAGATGGACTTTCTTTAGATAAGAATGCATTTATTCATTTGTGGCCTCTATGGATCTACAAAATTGTAATAAACGAGAATATTCACTAGTAGTCGGGTCCAGTATGCGGCTGTAGAAATTAAGCTGAGAAGAGATGATAACTTGCAATTAGATATAACACATGTGCAAGTCTTATATCTATAAAGAAAGAAAGCGAAGGTTGTAAAAAGCAATTGCCATTCTGCTATGATGTTCTACTTAATTTTCCAGTGACTTTCCAAGTCCTGACCCAATTCATCATTAATGAGCGTATACAGTTCGTGTCGTCATGTCTTTTCTCCAAGAAAGCCGAATTTTCAGTCCACTATCATTTCCACCAAGTCCAGCAACAAATCAATCCCACTCTGAATGCACCGAGTATGAAATTTACTCCTGCTGACCAGTGATAGCCTTGATATCCTTGTTCTGGGCCTTGTTTTGGTCGTTGGTGGGGTAGTTCTGGTAAGAGCCGTAGTTCTTGTAGTTTCCGTAGCTCTGGTACTTGCTGTTCTGGGAGCTGGGAGTAACCTGAGCGTTGTTGGCGGAGTTCAGGTTGTTGTTATCATTGGGTTCGTTGCGAGAGGCCACGGAGGGGATAGACTGGCGCTTCTGGTTTGCGTGCCACTGGCCATTGGCATCGGTCCAACCATTCTGGTCATTCTGATCATTTTGGTTGTTGGCGTGCCATTGACCATTTCCGTCAGTCCAGCCATTCTGGTCGTTCTGGTTGTTGGCGTGCCATTTGCCGTTGGCGTCAGTCCAGCCATTTTGGTTGTTTTGTTGGCCGTTCTGGCTGTATTGACCGTTTTGGTTGTTGTTGTCGCGCCATTGGCCGTCATGCTCAACTTGGCCATTCTGATTAGTTTGGTTGTGGCGGTTATCGCCGTTGTTGGCAACGAACACGCCATGCTGCCACTGGCCCTTTCGGTACTGTCCACTCGGGTCCCATTGACCGGCCACGTCGTTGGGGTCCACGGGAAGTGCGAGGACAGATAGAGGGGAGACAGCCAAAAGAAGAAGGCTGTTGATGATTGAGGAGCGCATCTTGAGGGAAAGTGGACTGGAAGAGATTCAAACGAAGTATAGGCGGTTATTGCTTTTGGGAGCTGTTGCGATTCCGAGGATCTCGAGATTGTTTGTGTTAAATGGTGATTGAAACCTGGTTAGTCGGGCTGTATTTATATCTGAGAAATTTCAGCTCCAAGAATTATGTAGCTCAAAAGTGCTACTCAACAACTTTGGAAGCCTTTGACAAGAATGTCTGAGGTTGGCTCACGCCATTCCTCGGTGTGGTTTGATGCTAATTGGCGCTGCAAGGGACACGGGGAAACGTGTAGTTGATAACCATGCTGCCTTGCGGGGGATAAGCGAACGGGTGCGCGATGATCTCAGACGGCTGCAAAAGATGGAGTAGCACGCGAAAAACAAAGCACAACAATAAAGATCAAACCTTTGAGTGGATACATGAAGAGTTGCATGATACCTCGCGTGAGTCTGCCAAAAAAATTCGTGGATCTTGTCCGCAAGGGGGTAGTAATCACATTCCTCGACGATCACCCGCGGTCAAATAGTCCTCATCCTGTCTGGCTAGACAGACAAAGTACACTTACGCCATTTCAATGCATATGATGTTGTCTTCTATGCGGTTGATGATCCCTTGAGGGGATTATCACGTTGAACATATACCACGCATTGGGACTCATGGGATGGCGAAACTTGTGAGACATGCAGAGGACACGTTGCTTTGATCAGCAATGACTACAACCTCGAATACATCGAGTTGAGGTTAGTATTGAAGCTGGGGAAAGTCCGCTGCGTGAAGTTGCGGTCTGGGGTTGGCGTCTGCTAGTTACAGAAGCCAAGGCTGTTCTATTGCCCCTTGAATGGAATGATCGAAAATCAATTTTGCGCAGTTTCGCTCTGCAACATTCAGCAAACTACTCGCATCATTACAATGGACTCTATGTTCGACAAGAATTCTCATGGGGAATATTCTAGACGAGAGTCCGGTGAGGGGCTTCTCGCAGAGGAAGAAGGCATTCTCTGGAGTAGAAAGGAAACACCAACACCAACGTGCAACAGTTTCGCGGCGTGCCTGTTTCAGCTGAGTGCACTTGTGCTGGTATTCTTAGTCGGGACTCTGTTCGGCTTTCACTGGCGTGGTGATTTGGATGGCCTTTGCAGTCGACATGTTTCTCAATATTGTAAGAGTTCCAAGCTTCTATCGTGCAACTCATTAATCTTATTGAAATACAGCAACTGTCATGAAGGAAGTTGGAATTCAATATAGTCTGCAAGAATTCAATGGCTCTCTACTGAAAGAGAATGTTTTTCGACAAGATGCTGGCCCAGATGTTGACGCAGCATGGGAGTCATTGGGCGTCAACTGTATGTCCCAAAGTGATTAACTGCTTTCTGGCATGGGCTAACTAGAATCATGATCTATAGACCGCAGCATTCGAGTACCTCCAGAGGATGCTGAAAAATCTGGACTTGCTACCGACCAAGTCAAGATCAATGCGAAGTATGGGGGAGGATTTCCTGCGAATGTCGAGGGCTTGCATCACCTTCACTGTCTGGTAAGTGGTCTATACCTCGATCTATGTCTGTGAAGATGGTATACTAATACCGACAAGAATCTCCTCCGTCAGTCGCTCTACTATAACTATGACTACTACCACGCCAAGGGGGAAGGGCCCTTCACGAACAATGACTATATCCTCCGCCGCCACGTGTGTATGTTGTGCCCATTATTCCTTTCTCGTTAAGGCTTTGAACTAATTATTCTCTCATCGCAGCACATTGCCTCGATATTCTTCGGCAAGAGCTCATGTGCACAGTTGACAGCGGAGTGCTGGGTCAAGTCTGGATTTACCCCGAGAACCCGGAGCCCTATGTTGACTTCAAC
Source organism: Penicillium psychrosexuale (assembly GCF_028828465.1). Taxonomy (NCBI): domain Eukaryota; kingdom Fungi; phylum Ascomycota; class Eurotiomycetes; order Eurotiales; family Aspergillaceae; genus Penicillium; species Penicillium psychrosexuale. Next base: position 826,543 of record NW_026643187.1, read on the forward strand.
ACTCAGCATCAATGTAAAAACTTCGATGCCGTTCGTCGCTGGGCCGAGGACAACCAGCTTCCTCAGGACCCCCCTTCGGACTTTTTGCAGCCGCCATCAGAGGGAGACCGAATCTATATCCAAATGCCATGAGACGTGACAAGCAATATTTGAGCTAGACTCAGCCGGTATACAATAGAATGGAAAGAATAAACCTCAGCATACGTGATAACACCAATAGAACAAAAATTCGCTCAATTCAATCAAGATTATAAACACTCAAGTCATCACTCATCCCCGGCAAAACATACACCGCATTATCCTCGCCACCAAAGACCTTCAAAGGCCTCACTCCCCTAAACTCCATCCCAATCTTCTCCAAAGCGCCGCGACTCCGCTGATTCGTAGGCGAGCAAAATCCAAACACAGCATCCACCCCAAGAGACTTCTTTGCATACTCCAAAAGACCCTTTGCCGCCTCGGTCGCATACCCCTTTCGACCTTCTTCGGGCAACATGGCAAACCCGATATCTGGGGCAAGATAATGTGGGCCTGGTGGAATGCCCCTCGTGAGCGATACGCTGCCGATCGGCTTCACTTCATCATCGGTCTGTCGCGAGACTAGGAACATGCCATAGCCGTGGTGGGCGTAGTGTTCCGAGACTCTGCCCTGGAGGAATGAAGATGCCTTTTCCGGGGTGGTGATTCCGGTTTTGCCGCAGGAGCTGATGAAATCGTCTGTATTCCAGAGTTGAACTAAGAAGGCGCAGTGGGTCGGGTCGGTGGGGTTGAAGGGGCTAATTTGGAGACGCGGGGTGGAAATCGTGAAGCCCGGTGGGAAGGAGAAGTCCGGCATTGTGGTTTGGTAGTTGATTTATACCAGATTTGATTCTAGAGTGAAGTAAAGTGTGTATTTTCTCTTTAGCACGATAAAATTACCAGTGAGTCACAGTTGAGGCTGGATTCCAAGGAAGCTTAGCGCCGACAGGGGTTGACGGCTCATTTAGGTATGTGGCGTTCTGGGGCTAGAAAGAATAGAGAGAAGAGATAGGGACAAAAATATGGTAGGCGAGGTTTAACGACAAGAATCTTTTCGGTACAATATATATCACATTATCCTATTGTCCCATCTTCATGCCACCGTTGGCACATACCACACTGCCAGTACACCAAAGAGCATCAGGCGTACACAACATGCCAACAACACCCGCAACCTCATCAGTGAAAGCCGGTCGACGACCACCCATCTTCTCCTGAATTAACTGCTTCTGCTCATCGGTCAAGCGACTCACAGTATCCCCATGATCCGTCAGCTTGCTCATAGGCGTGTTATCCTGGTATCCTTGGATATCCTTCCAGAACTGCTCTCCGGCCTTGAAGTACATATCACCGACGACCGGGCCGGGGTTAACCGCATTGACGGTCGCACGTTCGGACAGTTCACGTGCCCAGGTGCGAGTCATCGCCTCAACAGCTGCTTTGGTACCGCCATAGATCGACTGGCCTATGAAACCGAGCGACGAGGATACACTGGAGATGCTCACGATGCGGCCGCTTCGGTCGGTTGGGAGGAATGGCGCGCATGCCTGTGTGAGGAGGAGCGGGGCGAGGACATTGATCGCGTAATGCCAGTTGAAGTGCTCGGCCTCGATGGCGCCCCTATTGGCGTCGTTCAGGGTCCGGTCTTGCGATACGCCGGCATTATTGACCAGGATGTCGATCTGGAGTTTTCCATCGGTGCTGAAATGCTGCTGCGCGGTAGCGATGATTGTCTTCACGGCTTCGGTAGGCTGGCTTAGATCGGCTTGCAAGCTCTCGCATTTGATGTTATAGGTTTTGGCTAAAAAGGAGCACAGTTCTTCGGTGTGGGCGCGCGAGGACTCCGAAGTAAAGATCAGAAGTAATGAGCAGCCTTTTGCAGCCAGGTTACGGGCAATTGCTTCGCCAATTCCTGCGTAGATGGCGTGTTAGCTTGGTCTCTTGGTATGCGGGGGAGCTAGGCTTTACCCCGCGATCCTCCAGTGACGATGCCGAATTTCCCTTCAAGTACTCGAGCCATTTTGGATATCAATGAGAGAGATGAAGAAATAAGTAAAACGAATTTGATTGAGGGAGGACATGGCCAACTCTTTAACCTCTCTTTTCTTATTTAGCCGAGTTGCCCCATCCCTCCCCTTCCCACGGAATAAAATTGCCCGTTGCAGAATGACGGAGGAAATACGTGTAATTCGGGTAAATTCAATGTCGGCCTGAATGGTCAACTGTGGAGTTTGTTGTTTGTTGTGTTGGCATGGTTTGCATGGTTTGCATGGTTTGCATTAATTGCGTAGAACATAATATCGACTCCATCTTTCTGCCTTTCCCTTACCACTAACTCATTGCTAGAATTCTAAATTGAATGCACTCGTTTGCTTTACAAGAACCGGCTAGTAATAACACTGCCTTTTCTATAAGAGTATACAGTCTATCTCTAGTGGTCAATCCTCCCATTGGACACTATAGAGTTACGATAGGTACATTGGGGGGTTAATACGCTAGCCCGATTAGGCCAGTTATCGCGATAGTCCCTAAAATGGTGTTTGACCGGCGCTCGGTACTGTAGAGCACCTCGAGTTTGTGTCTTTACATCTTTCGGAGGTTATCCATAGTGACCTGGCAATCCTCGAAGTCATCTAATCATGTCACACTTCGCCGTTTCACCCGGCGACCAGAGCGTCCAGGTTCGAATCATCGATTCTACTACTAGGATTGGCAAATTACCACTGGCGTTTCTCATGGAACCTCCGATGGAGGGGATGCATTATATGCATCCACTTCCGGCCTGGTCATTCCTGATCGAACATCCTTCCGGTCAAAAGATTCTTTACGATCTTGGAGTTCCGAAAGATTTGAACTCGTTTGCGCCGGTAATTTGTCAACATCTCGAGACGCAGGGATGGGAAGTCGATGTCAAGGAAGAGGTGATCGATACTCTCGACAAAAATGGTATCGCGGCGAATGAGATTTCCGCTATCGTCTGGAGGTGAGTAACTTATCGTTGATTGATAAATATACAAACATCGTAACGTGCTGACGGTTCCGCGGGAAGTCACTGGCACTGGGATCATATTGGCGACCCATCGCGGTTTCCTTCCTCTACCGATCTCATCGTCGGCCCTGGTTTCAAGGCTGCTTTCCTTCCCGGTTATCCAGCGAACCCAGGTGCTCCTGTACGTGAAAGTGACTTTGCGTAAGTCTTCGATTGGCGTTGTCATTTATTAGTTGGTATATAATGGAACTTGGCCCATCCGCTAACCTTCATCCCACAAAAGTGGACGAAATCTACGGGAAATAGACTTCTCCGATTCTGTCCAGGTTGGCCAGTTCCGAGCTGTGGATTACTTCGGTGATGGTTCGTTCTATATCATAGACAGTCCGGGTCATGCAGTCGGTCACCTTGGTGCATTGGCACGTACCACGACTAATCCCGACACATTCATTTTCATGGGAGGTGACCTCTGCCACCACGGTGGGGAAATCAGGCCATCCAAGTATCTCCCCATTCCTCGTGATATTCACCCAAGCTTCCCTACTCCCAGGTCACTTCCATGTCCCGGGCACCTGTTATACGAGGAGTTGCTAGTCCGACGGACTGGATCGGTGGACAAGCCATTCTTTCGACCAGCCATGGGACCAGATATTGAACAGACAATAGACACAATCGATAAAGCACAGGTGGCCGACGCAGATAGCAATATCTGGTTTATATATGCTCACGATCGCAGCCTGTTGAAATGTGTGGATCTGTTTCCCTTGCCGGCTAATAATTGGAAGGAGAAGAATTGGCGGGAGAAAACACTGTGGACTTTCCTTGAAGAGTTTGAAACGGCGATTAAGCAGATTTGAATGACATGAAATTGAGGTTGATACTCCCATGTAATTAAATCCTATTAGATCAGTGTCTCGTACCAGGAAACTAGAATCAACGTCCCCTTTAATCTTAATTTACACTTTGCTGACCTGTTGTCACGGACCATCTTGTTCGAATCTGTTTCTAATAATACAAGTCTCTAGTTATAGCCAAGTCCATATCTCCCCAACGAACGGCGTAGTATGTGTTTCTGCGGAGCGCCCAAGCCGCAAGATATTTCGGGCCACGGAGTAGACTCGCGGTGATTATGCTGGGACAAGAACCAACGGCGCTAGATCCATGAGCTTCATTGGCAAACGACAAACTTGATGCAAGCCAAAGTCACCAGTAAGGCGCCTCGACTAAGCCTGTCGAATCTTTTACTCCGGAGGGCTCGGACGACCTACATAACCACCCCTCCCCCCCACACTCCATAAGCTCGTGCTAGCTTACGGATACTAGCCGCTCCGGTGAGTTGGAGCCTTCAGCATGCAGGGGCGCTCGTAAAAATTCTCGTGATGACTGCCCTCATGACTAGTTGTATCATTTTCGACCGGGGTCGACCCCTGGGCGCTTCCATTAAGGGCTCATGACCCAGCTTTCCATGCAAAATTGGCAATGTCATCTGCGCATTTTGTTTTGCAGCGCTATCAGCTCAGCCCCAAGTTGGAGGTTAAGGTCCATGTTACTGAATCTTATTTTACCGCGTACATCCAAATATTGCATGTGGTTCCCCGTCTGCAAGATCATAGCGTTCCCGTATCAAAAACTCGATGAGATAGGGCAGGTGCACAGATTTCCGTGGAAATAATATTCTAGTTACCCAGGAGGGAGCGCAAACTTGGACAAAATGTGTTTCTTCAAACTCAATAGAACAATCTCATTCCTATGAAATGTAACGCACTCAAATGATATCTCGCTATAGGCCAAAAACTTCCCGCCGGGTCTAGTCAATTGGACTTATTCCGATTCTGTATGCGCTTGCTTCTACGTCTCCCAGTATCTTGAGTCCCTTGATCAGGAAGAACCGATTTGTTGGTAGAATTATCCACTGCGGGCCTGGACCTTGATATCTCCGGCTTGAGAGTTGCGGAAACCTTTCGTCTTGCTTTCTTCGGGCCAACAGGAGCGGCCGCCCGTTTCCTCTTAGTAGTTCTTTGGCCACCGTTTGAAGCGGGACCATCTACTTGAGCGGGGCCATCTGCTGGTGCGGGACCATCTGCTTGATCGGGACCATCTGCTTGATCGGGACCATCTGCTTGGGCGGGACCATCTGCTTGGGCGGGACCATCTGCTTGGGCGGGACCATCTGCTTGGGCGGGACCATCTGCTTGGGCGGGACCATCTGCTTGGGTAGAGAAAAGCCCATCAAAAAGCGGAGGTCTAGGTTGTGGATTGAAGGTAACATGCTCGCTAGGCACTGTCGGGCTCGGACTCAAATCGCGGTCGTTATCGGGTATCTGCAAAGGGATTTCATGATTCCAAACCATCCCAGGCAATATGCCCCATTGGTCGTTCCAAATGCCTCTTTTGATCCAGATACTTTTCACATGCTCGTAAGCTTCGGTGTTGATGTTTGTGGAGGCAGAGACAGAAGAAGGGCCATCTGGGGAGTCAGAGGCATTTTGAACTCGTTCGCGCTCCTTCGATATTTGATAGATGAATTGATGAAATGGGCGTGATGGCTCGTCTCCGGGCTTCTGTTTGACTTGTCGCTCACCGCTCTGTTGAGTATTTTTGCCAGTCGAGATGGCATTTTCCGGCGAGGAAGAGAACAAGCTGAGATGGATTTTCGCACCACCGTCGGTCTCGGGCGCAGGGGTAATTTCAGACGACTCTTCGTGCATCCACTGTTCTGAAGGCATGTTCTGCCATTTCTCGTTCCAAATTCCCTGTTCCCTCCAGCTCTCTTTCACTGTCTCATAGGCGAGATTGTTAAAATTTACTCCGTTGGGAACATCCAATGTTCGCTTCTCAATTCCTTCAATTATGCGGGCTTCCAGTTCGTCGATCTGGTCGTCAAATTGCTGATAGGGGCGTGAAGCATCGTGGGCCTTCTTCAATTGCCATTTTTCGCGATCACGGCGTTGTTTCCTCTCGTATTCTGCCATCTTGGAAGGACTTAAGGGGCTTATGGATCTTGTTGAATTATGCGAATGGTGGGAAATGTATGAAACGTCTCTGTCGAAACGTGACCGGTCATTATCGAGTCGCCTCGGGTTTTTAACGAGCTTGTCGAGCGCAAAGTGGATAGTAGCTAGGCCAGATCTAATATCGGCCATACTGGGAGGATTGGAATAAAACAGGAAAGGGAGAAGAATTGTGAGTGAGATAGGAGATGGGGGGAATGTGACAGAATTCAGTGTGACGTGAGCGCTAAGCTGCAGCAACTAGCGCGGGAATTGACCTCGTCGCTCTATATTCAGTAAACAATCATATCCAATCATTTACCGCCCAACATTCCACGCCTTTTGACTATTTTCGTACAGTATTCCAACCTGATTTTATTCGCTGAAACGAGATCTGAAACGAACGACTCCTAATATTGCCGGGGTATAGCGCTTAAGATCACATTTGTAATTGATGCCCAATAGTTAAGTACATAATGTCTCCCAATATTCTTCTGAGTGCCTCTTTTCCGTTTGACAATTGTCTTCTGTTTGGTCTTGCTTCAATATGTCGTCGCCCCCAGACCCTCATAGCCTTGCTCTCTTCTCCCTCCAGCCTTTGAACGAACAAGCCAAGAAAGTCGTCAGCCATCCTTGGAACCAACACTTAACGTCGAAGTTGAGCGATGGCACAGTTGTCCTTGATATTGGCTTCCATATACAGTCACGGTCCCGTCAAACGATTGCAACACTAGGACGTGGTGGAGATGCGGACATCTTTGTAGAGGGTGCCACCATCTCCAAGACCCAGTGCTCTTTTGAAATCGAGCCGACCACCAATGTCATCATGCTCTACGACAGGTCCCATCGTGGGACAACGCAGGTTTCCGGTGCCAATGCTATCCCATTCGAGCATGGGCGCCTTCGTCAAATAGTCGTTCAGCATCGGCTGAACGATGTTCTGGGGATGGGCGGCAGAACGAAAGATGCCGTTCAATTCAAGTTGATATGGAAGAAAAATTATCAACAAGTGACCGAGATAATAAGGAATCGAGAGAGTATCATAAGTGACTGCGTGGAAAATCCCCGCTTAGCTCGGACGACCGATGATTCAGAAACGGTTCTACCGTCGCAAATGCAGACCAGAATCCACACTGCGGGGCCTCGACAACTGGAAATAAGATACATAAAGGTTGACCAACTTGGATCTGGACATTTCGGAGTTGTACACAAGGTCATCAATGTCGATACGGGGGAGTTTCTTGCTGTCAAGATATTCCAAAAACCCGAACAAGCTTCGAAGGAGGTAGAGTGGAGGGAGTCATTGTATTATGCGTTGAAGCGCGAGGTCGAGACTCTGTCCAAGATTAGCCACGTTAGTAACCCTTCCATGCTCTCCCGAGCTAAACTGACGCTGCCCTAGCCACATATCATCGATCTTATTGGCTCACAAGGCTGGGACGGACCGGCGGCGGAGATATTCATGGGCCTCAAGGACGGCACACTTGACTCATTGGTCGAAAGTGGTATTCCGTGGTTAAAAGAGGTCACGGGATGTGCCTTCCACCAAATGCTTCAGGCGTTAGATTGTCTGGCTGTGAATGGCATTGTTCATCGAGACGTGAAGCCAGAAAACATTCTTTATACTGCGCTACCGGGTGCGCGATATCACTTTCAGCTCGGCGATTTCGGTCTGTGCAATCGCACTGTTGATGCCCATAGTTCTGTTGGAACCCCATTGTACGCGGCCCCTGAGGTTCATAATCATGGAGTCCAGACACACAAGATGGATATCTGGTCCCTTTTTGTAACAATCGCATGGGCACTGGATTTCCATGGATTCCGCCAGAACGTATCCCATTTCAAGACTCTCCAGCAGGCTCAACAAGCCCTCTTGAGCATCAGCTCAAAGATTGGAGAGATTCAGGAAATGGCGAGAGTCGACCCGGATGAGCGTGCCTCCGCGGCACAGATGCTGGTCAAGTGCTTCGATGGAAAAGGCCTTTCAACTAAACGCAATCGAGTTCCACCGCTCAGTCCAACGAAGCCAGAAACCAGACCCGAGCCCGAGTTACGCTCGGTGCCCATGGCTACGGACAACTATCGACTAGCCCAGGATATGCGAAGGGCTCCACAACAGCCCACAAATCTGACCCGTGTCCGTCAGCCGAGTAATCCGCAGGGTCGGGTATTGGGGCCAGGCAATATAGATCGTCTTTCCACGAAGAAGCATGGGATTCTCTCCAATATTGTTGAATCCCCTAGCTTTGGACATGGTTTTCGTGTGCGGCGACCATAAAGACTAGAGGGAACCTAGGGCTGTCGGTCCACTTAACCATCACGAATACTTTTTCATTCTTCAATAATTTGTCTGATACCTAGTTTGCGTTTGGCCGCTTCATCTGCTCGTTATAGTCACGTTATAGTCACTTACGCAATGCACTTTGTCTTTTCTTAAATTTACCACTTCCCTTCGAATTCAAGCACGAAAGCATTCTGCAGAATATGAACTCGTGATACGAATAGTAGATACAAGATATATAAAGCGTAGCTAAATATGCAGAAGAACCTTTAGTAGGTAAGGTTTCAACACAATACAAATAGAAATAATTCCAACTCCAAGGATCAGCTCTCAGCGGATGCATTTCGCACCGAATCAGTCACACAGATCAACCTCGGAACGAAACGTTGCTTAGACCTGTTCGCGCTGCCAAATTGAGAGGCTCTTATTAGCACTTATGGTGATATTGCAGCGTTTTATGAATACTATCGATGTTGATCCACGATATAGATTCTACATGGCCAGAAATATGCTCGAAATCTGGCCGTCTACAGGAGCAACTACAAAAGAAATAAATGTTGACGCATAGCTTCGATTGTTGAAGTACTACACCGTCGCAATCGGCCCATGGAGGCCCACACACCAGAATAAGGTATCAAGAATAAAATCCATCACGCAGTGTTGAATGCAAGACCATCCCAGGTCATCCCACGCCAAAACAAAAACATTAGAAACACACCAACCCCGGTGTAGGCCACTTTTTATGCCGTTGAAGGACAACCACTTTTGAGTTCTAAGTTGATGGAGAACTCATATGCCAATCATAACATCGTCGAATCATGTTGAAAGTCTATTTCCCAAGAGTATCATCGAACGCAGTTGAAAATGTAAAGAAATTAGTAACGGTAGATCTCGGGCTTGTAGGGGCCGTTGACGTCCAAGCTGAGGTAGTCGGCCTGGACGGGGGTCAGCTCAGTGAGCTTGGCGTTAACGTGCTCCAAGTGGCAGCGAGCGACCTGCTCGTCGAGCTGCTTGGGCAGAACGTAGACACCGACGGGCTTGCGGCCACTGGCACCGAACTCAATGTACTTCTTGCCGAAGGCGGTATCCTCGGCCTTGAAGAGGGCAATCTGGGCCAAGACCTGGTTGGAGAAAGAGCAGGACATAACGAAGGAAGAGTGGCCGGTAGCACAGCCAAGGTTGACAAGACGACCCTCGGCGAGGAGGATGATGTTCTTGCCGTTAAGGTTGTAACGGTCAACCTGGGGCTTAATGTTCTGGACGGACTGAGCGTTGGCCTTCAACCAGGCGACGTCAATCTCGATATCGAAGTGACCAATGTCTAGATGATAGTTAGTAATGCTCATACCAACATTTTGGCTCAGAACAACTTACTGCAGACAATGGCGTCGTTGCGCATGGCCTCGAAGTGACGGCCAACAAGGATATCACGGCAACCAGTGGTGGTGACAAAGATCTGACCAACAGGGGCAGCAGCCTCCATGGTGTCAACCTCGTAGCCCTGGACGGCAGCCTGGAGGGCGTTGATGGGGTCGACCTCAGTGACAATGACACGGGCACCCATGGAGTGGAGAGCCTGGGCACAACCCTTGCCGACATCACCGTAACCGGCAACGACAGCGATCTTACCAGCGATCATGACATCGGTAGCACGCTTGATACCATCAATGAGAGACTCACGGCAGCCGTAAAGGTTGTCGAACTTGGACTTGGTGACACAGTCGTTCACGTTGATGGCGGGAACCTTGAGTGTGTTGTCCTTGAGCATCTTGTACAGGTGGTGGACACCGGTGGTGGTCTCCTCGGAGACACCGAAGCAGTCCTCGAGCATCTCGGGGTACTTAGTGTGGACGAGGGAGGTGAGATCACCACCGTCATCGAGGATGAGGTTGAGCTTCTTGCCATCCTTGAAGGCCTGGAGCTGCTGGTCCAAGCACCACTGGTACTCCTCCTCGGTCTCACCCTTCCAGGCGAAGCTGTAATAAATAATCAGACAAAGGTCCACAAAAGGCTCCGGAGGATTTGTGAAAGAATGTAAACTTACACAGGGACACCACCGGCAGCAATGGCGGCAGCGGCGTGATCCTGGGTGGAGAAGATGTTGCAAGAAGTCCAGGTGACCTCAGCACCGAGGTGAGTGAGGGTCTCAATGAGGACGGCAGTCTGAATGGCTGAAGGAGCGGTCAGCGCAGGCCTTGCTTTTTATGATAGATCAGATCAACATACTCATGTGAAGACAACCGGCAATACGGGCACCCTTGAGGGGCTGGTCGGCACCGTACTTCTCACGGATGGCCATGAGACCGGGCATCTCAATCTCGGAGAGCTCGATCTCGCGGCGACCGAAAGCGGCGAGGGACTAGGAAATGGTCAATGATTGAAGGAGGAAAAAGTTAATTGAGAGACATACGAGGTCAGCGACCTTGAACTTCTGTGCGGGAGCAGCCATTATGTGATATATGTATTCAGAAACTGCTGATTGTTAGTGAGAAGATCAGAATCGCAGGCGTAGGAATTGACTGACCAAAGGGTGTATGAATGAGAAAGGAAGAGGAAAGAGGGAAAAGGAGAATAGAGGGGAAGGAAAACTCTCTAAGAGATCCACCAAGGTCCCGGAACGTGGCAAGTACTTAATACTTACTTACAGTACACTTTAACGTGTAGAGCCAGGTACCAGGTACTTCTCAACTTTCTTTTCATCTCCGTAGTGGGCTGACTGATGGCGGGGTGTTGCTTAGTCAGAATCACATGCTGGACGTGGCATCTATTAAGGTCACGTGGCGAGATCTTGTAAACAAGCTCTTCTTCTACGGTGGTTAGCTAGTGCATCATGGTGAGGATCACACCTTCTTATATCGCAAGCTGCATTCCTATTTAAATACACCAACCTGAGTCTCAAAACTTCATGCAAAATACATGAACAAATATATCGGCGTATCCTAATTAGGACTAGTGCGATTGAGGTACTTGGGAAACAACTTCCCAAGGTTGAAAAAGGTACCTAAAATGAACACTCCCAAGGTTGCCTCTCATTGTCATATCTATGCTCCCAGTCATGTTTAACGTATCTTGAGGTCCTTCCCGGGCATAAGCTACGAAGAAATGGTTGGAGGATCAAATTTAAGTGAGGGCCCTATCGAAGCAATTGGGTTCTCGTTTCGTATATGTGTCGATTGTTCATCAGTCTTCGCATTTACTATTATGGCTGTTCATGTCCTCGCAAAGTTTCATACAAAATAGCTGTTTTATTTCGGGTGGTGGAATCCTCCGTTCTACCTTGTGGGCCATCGTCATCTGTTCCATCTCGGCGCATAGATCCAACAGATGCAATCATGGCATTGCGAATGTCTTGCACGGCCCTAATGCCTAATTCCGCTCCACGATCTCCATCGACGTCCTAAGAATCGTCAAAGGTCTTACTATCTACTAGACTTGATGGTAGCTGGAGCCCGGAAGACTTCGGGCCAAAGTACGTAGGGTGAGAGTCCCTCTCGCCCGTGTCCTTAGGAGCGAGCTCGGCGCACTCAATCCAAATGCATCTGATCTTTCCGCTAACGAGGTAAAAGGATCGATTCTTTCATTGCTTGTGGTTCTCGGGGTGTCTCAGGGGCTCTTGGGGTTGAGAGGTGGAGGGCACTGATTGGTAGTGACTGCGAACTATAGCTAGTGGTCTAATAACTACTAGTCGAACTAGGTAGACAGCGGAAAATACTGTACAGGTTCATTCACTACTAGAAATTTGCATTACTGACAGACATATCCTTTTTTCATGTACAGGATATGCTAAGTGATATGCTAAGCGTTGAAAGGACTGTGGAGTTGGCGTAACATAACCCTCACCATATCCATCGTGTTTCTCGTGTCCATAGAACGCTGCAAAAACAAGCAAATTGCAAGAATCATAAGAATTCGTCAACGGAACCGAAAAGCAAAAAGCGAAATCGAAATCGAAATCGAAATCGAATAAACATGGTCTCGTAAGTCATGAAAAGCGCGAAAATCAGATGGCTCGCACGTAAAACAATCTAGTAAGATATCTGCGGTGCCTCATGAACACGGTAAGGATTTCCATCACGGTAAAGAGGGGTATGATCGGTCCGGGAATCGGCCGTCGAAGGGGCATATTCGATCTCATCAGGCCAGCGATGACGGCGAGAGGGTGGGCCCTGACTGTGAGCGCGGCGACGCTCACGCTTCATAGCGCGTTCGGCGCATTCCTCCTGGAAATGGGTGTTTTCTTTGCGCTTTTCCATGAGTTCCTTCCATTCACCATAGGCACCCTTGATACCCAGTGCAGCGAGACCAATACTCAGGACGTCCTTGGCGTTAGCGGTCATGCGGCGTTTGCGGGCCTCCTCGGGCGTGATCTCTCCCTCCTGTAATTGCTTCAGTCGCTCCTTCCTTTTCTCAATGCTACTATAGACACTGTGCGCAGCGTGGATGGTGGCCACACTGGCCAGGCCTCCCGTCACCAACATATCCCGCTTCAGCTTCTTCCGTTGCTTCTTCTCATCAGAACTGTCACCTAGGTCAGAATCACTCTCGGAGCTCGAGCTATTGCCGCGGTCTTTAGAACCGGCACCGCGCGAAGCACTGGTGCGTGCACATGGGGATGGATTTCTTCCGTCCGATGAACGGTACCGACCTACATCTCTCGAGCCTTTGCCCCGTCTCGAGTCCCTGTTGTAATAATCGCTTTCCGCATCTGAATCCGAATAATCGTCGTCCCGATGTCCCCGGCGATGACGCCGCTCTCGGTCGTCCCGATGCTCCCGACGATGCTCCCGATGCTCTTTACGATCGTCTCCGCTGTCGCGGCGACGTTCTTCTTGCTCTCCGCCGAGTCCCAGGGCGGCCATGCCCTGACCGATGTAGTCCGAAACACTCTTGCTGCGCTTGTGGGAGCCACGGTCGTCCTCATCACTGCCACGGGAATCACTACGGCCGCGATGCCGAGAACGTGATTTCGAGTGTGATTTTGAGTATCGATCAAAGATTTCCTTTCCGGCAGCAGCAAGTGCTCCAGTGGCAGCGAGGTTCTTGAGACCACCACCTGAAGAGTGATCCCGACCACGAGATCGTGAGCGCGACCGTGAACCGCCACCGACAAAGTGACTGGCAGCCAGACCTGCAAGCGTGGACTCGAGAACATGACGTGTTCCATGCTTGCTGGGGTCTCTGTCGACAAGGCCGTCGGTTCCAGCAGCAGCCACAGCGGCAGTGAGGACGCGCTTTCCTTTCGCACCGGCCCATTCGCCAGGCTCTTTGCGTTGTTTGAAAGCCTCAACCGCACCAGCTGTCAAGGCGGCGCGAGCAGCCTGAGCGATGCGCTGCGTGCTTTTATCGCGTTTGCTGCTGCCGCCACGATGGCGACTGCGACTGTGTGAATCTGACGGTGACCTTGAGTACGATCGATGGCGATGGCGGGACTGGGAACGGGTGCGACCACGGTCGCCGCGGCTGGAAGAAGCAGCGGCACCCCCGAGGCCTATGGCGCCCAGGGCTTGATCGCTGAACGACTTGCGGCGTCTGTTGCGGGGTGGAGACCGACTTGGCGAAGAAGAATCAGAATCATATCTGGAGCGACGAGAGCCTGAGGTATATTAGAATTGAGTTCAACCACATCTGCTCTATATTACTCACGTTCATCCTCGTAGTGTCTTGGGCGACGAGGACCAGAGCTTCGGTAGGGAGCATCGTAACCGCCGACAGAGGAGGCCCGGCGCACATTTTCGTAGACAGGTCGTCTCGACCGCCGAGAGTCATAAGACCGCTCGTAGGTATAGTCTGAGCCTGGCGGGTAGTCGCGCTGTACCTCCTCGACCGAGTCGTTGCTGGCACGAGGCACATATGAGTCTCGCTCGTGTCTTCTATAATGGCCGCGAGGTTCATCATATGGATCGGCGTAACTGGCGGGGCGTGCGTAGCGGTCGCGATAACGGTCCTCGTAGTACGCCATGGTTGAGGCGAAAGTGAGGACACAAATCGAAAGATAAAGTCGATATTTGTGAACTACTACCGTCCACGGGGAAAATAGGTGGGATGGAAAAAGAAGTTCGTGAGGGGAGATGTATAGCGGGGCTGGGGTGGCGTGACGATGTGGATTCAGATGGGCGAGCGAAGTATCGTATCTGGGGCTAAGAGACTTGGCAGTGGCTGAGAGAGATAGCCCTGGAGTATTCTGGAGGTGATACTTGGATGAAAAGTACAAAGTTCAAGGGACAATTCTTCTTAAAACGGTATATATAGCAAAATCAGGATTGCGCCAATGACGTATAAAGGAACAGCGAAGCATTCTTTAAAGCGGATATAACGCCATCCAATATCGAATGACCATCTGGACTGGCGTTGTGTATCAGAGATCAGATAGGACTCCGACGTCATCCTGCGTCCCAGGACGGTCTAGCCCTATATAATATACACAAAGGCAGACAATTGGATAATGCTTAACTGCTTAATCTACTTTCAAAGAGATGTACACCCTTGGAAGTATACAATACATCTGAGATGCAATATCAAATATCGGAGATTTAAGATTTATGGAACGTAAACAATGGTTCCACGGGTCGCCTTCGGGGATCCCAGCCGCTTACGATCTGACCAACACGACGCCCTGGATCTCGTTGGGTGCAGAACTGGTTGCACAACATTTCTCATGGGAATCCCTGAAGGGAAGCTGGACAGTATTTGGCTCTCTAACACATCGCCGCCCACAATTTCAACCATCACACATAACACGAGAATCAGCACATGGTACATGAGGGATATAAAACAGGGAAATAATAACACATAGTAACACGTATGATAGACCTCTACGTCTCAATAATTTGAAACGCGCAGTCATGCAGAATCGCTGAATATGAAATACAAAAACACAAAAGCACATCCGAAAGCCCAAAATTGACCAAGAAAAAGACTAAATAGACATGATCGAATCACACCGCACAGCAGTGGCCAGGCACAAAAGACCAACAGAAGGAGAAAGTCGTATACTAAACAGCAAATAGAATGGACGGTCGGCGAAAACCGACCTGCTCTCTTAGGGCGCCTGGGGACCAGGCACTGGGACAGACCCTGGGACAGGCCGTACACCTGCCTCGATGGGTTGACTGACATTGCGCTGGTGCGAGACGGAGGCGTATACCGCGTCAGGACGAGCCATCGCCCACCGAGCATCAGGCTCTGGCTCGGAAATAGAGCGCATCTCGTCCGAGTGTGAGCGATGGGTCCGGATGTGCTGCTTCATGTTGTCTTTCCTCGTAAAGGCTTTGTTGCAGATCGGACAGTGCACGCTCTTTTCGCCGGTGTGCTTTTTGCCGTGGCGCGCAGCATGGCCCGAAGTCGTAAATGTGGAAGAGCACCCATGGCTCGCGGCATAGGGGCACGGGTACTTGTTCTTTCGCCCCGTGCCGCGCGTCGCTCCGGTCTGAGAAGCCGTTTCGGATGTGGTTGAACGAGTCTCGGGTGATGTTCGGGGAGCTGCTGGCCCGCGAGCTGGGAATCGGTATGGTTCCCGTCGCGGATCCTGCCGGGCATACGGGTGGTAAGATGATGGTTGACTGGTGAGATAGTCGTAAGCTGAGCCATCGGACGACCCGGGCGAAGCGGGCTGGGCGACTTCCGTCACCGCGTCTGAATGATGCCTGCTCCCTCGTGGTGATGTTGCTGGAGATTGGGATGAAGCTGCGGGGCGGGTGTACTGTGGGTCGCTGATAGGAGAGGGTGGTCGCTCTGAATGTGGATATTGTGATGATGATATGTGAGTCCGACTAAGTCGGGGCGCGGAACGGACCGCAAAAGATGGGTTATCATCATTATTCAGAATGGACACAATACTCGTCCTACAAGTGGACATCTCCTCAATGCCAATGCCCCGATATGCGGTCACCGGGGCTGGGAAATTATACTAGAGACAAAATGAAGTTAGTTTAGACTGTTGGCAACCGGCTCAGCCGGGCTCTGGGAACTCGCAAGAACTCGAGAGATCGCCGGTCTGAGACAAGGGGAGAAAGGGAAGAGGGTGTAGAAGAAGAGAAAGAATATCTCTCTCATTTCTTGCCCCCCGGAGGACCCGACAAACGCACCAGCGGCTCTCGAAATATGTTTGTCCTCTGTGTCGTGTAACACGTCGACAACATTAGACCCTAAATCAGCACTCGCCTGCAGACCTGAACGGAGGCTCGAGCTTGTGCCGGGCTCCGTGTCTTTTGGAGGCACGGGTGACGAGAAAGTATCTCAAAGGTTGTTGAATGCCGGAGATATGACGACTCGGCAGCGATAGTGCAAGGTGAAATGCGATAGACGTCTTTCCCTCGCTATGGAACTTGTTCAAAGGCTCTGGTCCTTTTTTTTTTTCCCGCCTTTTCTTCCTAGGATTTCCTTTTTTCCTTTCTAATTTCTGCAATTGTATGTGGGGAACACAATCCTCAACGGCAGTTGCAAACCGGCCTGGGGATGTTGCAGAAAAGTCGAAGTTCAACGCCGGTTGTCTAACCCAAGTAACAGTTCTTCCAGATGTTAGGCCGTCTGGGAATAAGTAGAAACGAGATGCGCTCTGCGCGTGCCCGTGATAGAGGTAGTGGAAATGAGTGATCGGATACGAGATAAGAGGGGATTGAAATGATGAGAAGTCGAAACGAGATAAGAGTTCAAATAGGAATATAGATCGAGTAGAGAGAGGAAAAAAGTGAAGAGCAGCCAACCATGGCCATTGGTAACTAATTATACTAAAAAATGAGCGAAAGAAGCCAAGCTCCAGGGTCTGTCGAGGCTCCCCAGAGAGGATACACTTACGGAGCACGCTATTTAGTTCGGTGGAGCCTTACAAAAAGAAAAAGAATTAATAGCGATAATATAAAATGCTAAAAACAAATATCTACAATACAACAATAATACAGACCAAGACCCCTAATCCACACCCTTGTACCCGTTTTCTTCTCCGTTTCTTCCGGCCCGCCCGCTAACTACTCCAGTGAGGTCTGTGACATTTTTCCATTTTTATCTGATTCTTGGACTTGCGTTGCTTTTTTTCCCTTAGTTGTACGTCTAAATATAATACTGTATGTGCAGTTGGGAGTGTTAACTCCGACTGGCTTATCATTCGGACTAGGGCTTCGGCTGAGCCAAGCGAAAACAGGGAGAGATCCACCAAATCGGCAGAACCGCGGGCAATCATGAGACCATTGGACCCTGAGCAGGTTAATGAGTATCTTTGCGGGTTTATGGATTTAGATTTTATTCTTAGCTTTAGGGAGATAAATCAGAAATGGACAAGCTTTTAGCCCTGTCTATACGTATTCATCCTCCGTGCTATAGCTCTTCGACTACATTTCTCTCTGGGGAAAGTCTCAGAACATACGTAAGTGATGATGTTAGTACCTTGGCCTGTTTGGGAACTCACCTCCGGCTTGGGATTCCATAGCGGGTATTAGGTTCAATTCGGGAAATCCTACGTTGATTGGTGGCTTTCTTAGGTTCTTACTTTTCCCAAAATTATATCTTTGTTTTATTCCGTTCCCTTCTTTTGCTATTACTGCAGGGCGATCTCGCCTTACGGTAAAATTAAAAAAGTAAAAAAGATAAGGCATAAAAAGGTCTAGCCCTGAGATCTCCAACGCTTCCAAGGTTCAGGTTTCAACGCTTTGATAATCCATTAATCATAACGTGGCTCCCTTGCTTGTCGGACTTTCGCTTTCTTGAAAGAGTACTTTCCACCGAGATTTCTTCTTTTTCCCCGAGATAACCCCTCGCAAAAAGTTACGTGGACGATGGAGGTATACACGAGGATTGCCTCCACATGAGTAAAGATACCCTAGTGAACTATTCAACCGAACCTAGATCTTCTGTCACGTCTGCTTTTAACATTCCAAATGATTTACATGGGAGCCCAGGGGGTGAAAGGGACTGGCCCGTGCAACTATTCGTATTCGCGTTCATCCGCCCCGCTCCGAGAATCCATTCGCGGGGACTCTCTCCAGGGCTGACTTTCCCTCTGCGTTGTAGCACACGTACTCCGTAAGTCGGTGTATAATGAAACAGACTGCTTCTTTCTGAGGTTTAAGGGGAGTGACATGTTTAGCAGAGATAGAGCGACAAATCTGATATTGTAATGACATTATCAACCGTGTACCGAGAATACTCTATGTCATATCAATTCCATTTCCATTCATTTCCCTCGTTTCTCCCGCAAATACCTCGTGGCAACGCCGATCAAGCCAAGCTTCAATCTTCCGATCTACTGGAACTAGCGTCAAAATTATGTCGTCCAAAATTCGTGGCTGGAGGACGCGGACCGTTTTGGGGCTTTCTCAGCCGAGAGGTGATTTGCCTATACTCGATCTCAGACGGGGCCATACGTATGCAGCCTACGTATATCCACGGTAGACGTATATCCGGTAGTTCGGGATGTCTAGTGCAGCAAATGCGCTTCCGTGCTTGTTTCGACTAAGGATTTAGTGTTCGGATTTAGTGTTCGAGACACTTCTCACTCGCCGAGCTTACGCCACAGGCTTGATTCGTCAGGGCCCTTGTACTCGTCTTGTTTCGAGATGCCTGGAAAGACCCTGTTTTTTATTTTCCCTTGTTTGACTAGGATGCAGGGCCTCGTGGCCCGCTTACTACGATGAGACTAGTCTGGCGTGGACCAGTAGCATAGCGGGTGCTATCATCACCGTTCCCGCTTAGCGGCATGGGATACCCTTATTGTGCTAACTACAACCGCCACTTTTTTTGGCCCACGCGGCCTTTTTATATGCTTACGTGTTTCAACCCTTAACCCTTGAGCTAGTTAGTTAGTTAGGGTGTACGGAATACGGTGTGCGAAGTATAGAGGCGCAGAAAATTTCACTTGAACCCCGACACCGGAGATTTTATATCCGAATGTCCGACCAAAAAGAATTTGATCTCCACTCGGTTTCCACCATCTTTCCCATCTTCGAATCAGAAAGGCATTTTCAGCTGCCGCCCGTCCAATTTGCTGCCTGATGTCCAGATTACAGTCGGTAAGCATGTGTAAGCATATGTAAGCCAGGTAATGTTCACAAGTCACCGGCATTTATGCTTAACTCCATAGAGACGATCCGGCAGATGCCTTCCCGGCCATCTCCCAGCGTGGAGCCTTTCGCTTCCACACTCGTGTTCGGGTGCTTTCGCGCTATTGATCTTGTGGTCTATTTCGAGGATCCGGAGCCACTTTCTGGATAATTATGGACCTGTGCTGAGTCATTTATCTAGGATTCTAGTTCCTGGGCATGCTCAACATATGAACAGGTTCCTGGACCCCTGCTTACAAAGCGGAGGAAAATCGCCCGGGCTATCATCCGTATGTGACTGTGGGTATGGATTTGCCATACATAACTCAGGGCTAACTACGGAGTTCCATTCTCTAAAATGGATCAACCGGTCCCTTGCAATGGTCTGAGCGCCCACGTATGATAACCCCAGGTATCGCAGTTTAGGCTACTGTCAAACCTCGAAAGTCTATTGAATATTCACTTGCCTCGGGGAGCGCTGTTCTTACCCGCCCCTATGAGGAGACACACATTCTAATTCCTAACATATGTTTTGTCGTATTCCAAGACATTTGATAATTACATCTCAAGTTAACCAAACTGCATATCGAACGACTCATCAGATCTCGCGTAGTATCCGTCATCTCTCAACAATTCCCTCCTATTCCCCATTTATCTAAGTTTATGTGCCCACCTTGAATTCGCGCACCCAATTGTATTTAGTGGATTGTTGTAATTGACATTCGTACTAGTAAACAGGAAACACAATAACTAGCCCGCCTTCTCAAAATAAACATGCTATCAATATCCGGCCACGCGGAATAGGCATAATCATAACCTCCATTATCATGCGCCACCTTGCCAATAAATAAGGGTTCGGCCGGATCTGGTCATGGAGGTGGAGCTGAGGACGTATAAAAATGGATGACGAGAGCGTACAACGTACTCTAATCTAAGTGCACGCGGTGATATGTGGCTGAGAGAGGCGCAGTTCATACCTGACCTGAACGCCTGGTTAATCCACGACAACGACTTTAGTACAGCGATGCAGAGAGATCCGGTCTTGATAAGATTGATTTACCTTTATTTTTGCTTGTTTTCCGTCCCTTATTGGCTGCCAAGCAGCCATTGAGCCTTAGCGTCTCTACGTATGGTGTACTATGAATGAAGCTGCGTCAGCAGAAACGTCATTTTGGTGGGCTATCTATGCTCCATACTGGTGTCGCGCGCATCAAGGGAAATTACTTCGAACATAGGTTAGCCCCTGCATATTTGGGTGGGGAGATATGGCGGCTACCTAGAGATGGTGGTGGGAGTCTCGGGGAGTTTTCGGGGATTCGCCGAGCGGAGAGGGACGAATACGGAATGGGGGTCGTATTGCGTGGAAGAGGGGTTATATTGTTAGTTATCTTAATTATAGATGTGAATGGAATCCCTAGCAACGTTCTTTCTATGATGTTAGACGTTGGTTCTACACCTAATGTTATGATTGCTGGACTATTGACTGTCAGTGTGCCGGTATCGATACAACCACGGGTCTATTGCGAACACCCCTTAAGCTGAAACGTATATGAGACAGCTAGGCTTGGAAAGCTAATAAGATGAGACACCTAGGCGGTTACAAGCTAACGGCTTCGGTGCTACTCAGTCTAAGGAATACCATGCCCCGCGAGATTGACTCTTGTTTCATCATTCCCACTTCCCCTCTATGATCTTGATGTGGTTGACCAGCAGAATACAATCGAGTTGAGTTCTTCAAACACAGGTAATAGGTATAGCCCTCAAATGATTTGGACACACATTAAGTAATAAAACCATGCTGACATTCATTTATCAATCTCAGACTGAACAGACAAGTTTCTACGTCCGCTCCCTCCTCTCCAAATCATGCAGTACCTTGATCGTAACTCTTCATAACCGCCTCCCTATGTTCTGGACGCTATATCATTCAGTCAGCCAAAGCTAATCGTCTAGCCTGCCTTTCCCTCTCTTTCTCCTCTTCGTCCTTTATCCCATACCCGAGAAGGAAGCAAGTCCACCCTTCTCTCCACGGCCGAGACCGGCACGCATGTCATCCGACCTCGAAATGAAAGCGAAGCTGTTCGGTGCGACATACGGGCACCAGCACCCGGGTCCTGCGTGTGACGAGTGGCCACGCAACGTACAGCAAACACAATGCGGGGTTTGTCAAGAGACAGGACTTTGTGTGATGTGACACAGCCTGAGGCTCGAGGGCCAAAAAGGGTCATGCGAAGGTCCGGCAGAATGGAATCGCGCATCTAGACTATGCTGAATGGCTTTCTTCTGGCGCATAGGAACAAGAGGGCTTGCATGGCTCTCGGGGTAGCAATCGGCATCGCGGGGGAGACAGATTCCACTAGACCTGTGAGTACCGACGGCGACCAGTTCTTCTATGCTAGAGCTCGAGGCGTTTGGAGTTCTGTCTTGCTTGGCTTTGATTCCTCGTGGACCAGTCTTTTGCTTCGCGTTGTCAAGTTCTGAGTGCAATGATTTAAAGAAAAAAGAAGATAGGAACTGCGATACAAGGCAATGAATCCAAAGTCAGGATAAGTACGTAGTAAGAAAACGAAAAGGTAACCCTCGACTTTGGCGTTATTAGCACCACACTCTAAGCAACCGAGTCATGGAACCCGGTTGTTCCTTCCAAGGTTGGCAACTATTTGGCTATATCAGGAAAGTACAAGGTTAGGGCTGAACTGTACAAAAAAGGAAAGCGCGATTCACATCGTTTCTCTACCTATATCTACACATGGATAACAGGGACCAGGAGTTGCTCGATTAACGAGGCACCTTGGGCTGTTTCCATCTTCTGTCCTTGATACCAATTACAATTCCTCATCTGTCATACCTTCACTATCGTGACACTCGTCAAACCACCCGATTGGTTCTAATTCGTTCACATCTATCACATATGTACCTGTATGTACCGGATTTTAGGCCACAGTCGCGAATTTCCCGATCGGGGTGCCGCCGCTTTTATGAAGGCGGTCAGGCTCCTGCTCACTGAGTATTTCACAGCACGGGTGATCACTGTGAGCACTTAGCTTAGTAATGTAAAAATATTGCTAAAACGAATATCTTAAATCACGTGATAGGTGGATCATTCATATGTGGTCCCGAACGGATGTTAGGGCCTAGTATATATACCGCTGCAGTGACAATCGGAGGTTCCGATTGTCCCTATGATCTTTTGGCCGAGTGGCTAAATGCTCTTATGTGATCACCTAGGCGCAGCGGCCTAAGAAACCCTCTGGATTACAATTTGGTGTAATACTAGTCACGTGACCTTGTTTCTTTTCGCAAAAAGGTGGGTCCATACCTGATTTTTACTATATACAGGTTTTGAACCTTGAACACTAGAGGACTGCGTACTATAGGGGGTTCACATTGCTAGTGTATTTAGTGCGAGTGTTGAGAAACCCAGCCAGTTCTTAGTAACTACGTGGGATCCAAAGGGAAGGCAAAAAAAGGCTTCTCAATGTCGATCCAGCCGGAATCTAAAGACTCTCTATTTTTATATGTGGTCAATCTAGCCAGCCAGGCCCCACTGCAACAGTACTTTCAAACCTACAGGACCCTAGACCGATCCAAAAGTACTGTTGCACCTAGACCAAGAAGATTAAAGACTACACCCACGTCTACAGAGGCACCCTCATTAATTGGCTCAATTTCACCGGATATCGCCTCGTTCGGAGGTGATAAAAATCCCCTAGGGTGGCGTTATATTATCAGCGTTATTGAACTCTTTGGACTACTCAGCATCAATCGGAGCAGACCTGGAAATTATTTAATATATCCTCCTGATTCATTTTCCTTGTGGAATTTCTAGTTTTATTTCTCTGGTCGATCCATCAATTTTCAGGATATGCATAGACGTATTGATTAAAAGCCAAACCAACAAGCCTCAACCTCCTATTAATATTTTAATTAGGCTTGACAGTACTTCCTGAGGTACCTCCATATGAGCAAAGTCACGACCTACAAGATGATATGAAAAGAAAAAAAAAAGAAAAAAAGAAAAAAAGAAAAAAAGAAAAAAAGAAAAAAAGAAAAAAAGAAAAAAAGAAAAAACCAACAACAACAACAACAACAACAACAACAACAACAACAACAACAACAACAACAACAAGCAAGAAGCGAACAAAAAGCAAAAGAGCAAAACGAAACAGAAAAGAAATCAAGAACACGAGGCAAAATGTGAGCGGTGGTAAACCACTACACTAGAACAATCCCAACGTCCGTCATAGGGTCATCCTCTGCTGAAACGTCCTTAGACACGAAGGGGGAGAGAGAGATGGCCTCTTGCATAATGTAGGTCAAGAGATCAACTACCTTACCGTAGTTTCTTCCGAGGGTTCGGTAGGAAACGGTTGTCCACTATTCATAAATCAGACACTTGCCCTCAGTAGTAATAGGATAATTAGACCATACCTCGCTATCATTGTTTATTTAGTGAAAATGAAACTCATCTCTATCACTAGCCATACCGTAGACAACTGTATTGACCTTTCTCAGGGTCTTGCGCTCTTAGTGAACGATACCTAGGAGAAAAGGGGATGGTTAGAAAAGTACTGTTAGACATAGTCTATTAAGACATACCCATATAGCCAAGGAGTTGGGCCTCCCCAGCGCTCACCATACCCTTCTTCTTGGCCTCAACGATAACCAGGTTAATCGCCTTTTCTGACATCGCACGGGTTTCTCCGTACCACAAAGTGTAATCCGCACGTCCGCTGGTTTTGTACTACCTCGTATCGTACAGGATCGGGCGAGAGGTCATACAGGTTTCGTATTCTAGGTTCAAGGGCCATTGCCTATGGTCGCTAGACGCAGAGACCTAATCCAGCACTGAGTATAGTAGAATGTCAATAACGCATCGTACTGCTGTTTCTTTTTGAGTACTGCACTAGCTACCTCTTTGAACTATTCCTAACATTTCGACTATTAGATGTCAGTATGTGGTCACTGAGTTATTGTATCCATATGACCAGGCAGAACTAAGCAAAATCAGGGCAATATGTGGGAAAACGTAGGTTATTGGGATATAGCCTAGCCGAAAAGTACTTCCAGGGAAGGGACTTACGAGCACATTGTGGGAGAGGGGCTCCTGGAGGGGGATGCATCCACGGGGCCTGGTCTGTTAGGTTTAGCGTTAGGCGAAAAGCGACTTTTACTTCCTTTCGGGTCATTTTCCCAATGGGGACCTTTAGGAGAGGGAGTGATATCTGCCCATGTTGTTATTCGGTTTTGGCTAGAAGTGCCCAGAACTCATCCTTTTGTTCTAGTCTCAGACATTCTTTGGCATCCTGGTATACCTGTTTCAACAAGAGGGAAGGATCCTTAAGTAAGTCTGAAGACGGGGATATGGGGGTCGGAAATTCTGATGTTGGCGAGGAATCCAAAGAGGAACTCGAAGATCCTGGAGACAAATGTGTACCCATCGGATACGACGATACAGGCGCCGAAGACATGGATTTCTGCGAAGAATATGAGGCTTTTCGGGGCATGATTGTGGGTTAAAATGGTTGTTGTGGGTTGGAAGACGAAGGGGAGGGAAACGAAAGAGGAAACAGATGGATGAGGGTGACTGCCACCGCGACCCAAAACATTACCTCACCTCATCGACACTCTGGCCGCCTTCCTTTTTGTTCACGGTTGGCAAAGAAGGCTTCGGAAAAACCTTAGCATTACCTCAGGTCTTGGTATTTAGAAAGCTTCGTACGCAATGTACCCCTTTAGCTGACAATACTTTTCGCGTGCTACATACATGTATCCGCCTCCTTTAGACGACTTCCTTTCATCAGGAGTGGGAGTTGGTTCATAAAAAAGAATACTACAACCTTCTTTCTCCTCCAATATCATTTAGCTCGCCTAACCATGAGGTATAAAAAGAAATATGTACTTTGTAGCAGTAGAGATGGGGATAAACGTACGATGTACAACATATCGGCACTTTGCTTTGAGAGCGCCGATCTCAGTCAGCCACCGAATGCGATAAATTAGCTTAAGGATAGAGAAAAGCAGAGAAACAGAAAAGACACAGAAGAGCAAAGCAAAAGCGAAGCAGAACAAAGTGCAAGCCAAGCGAAACGGAAATATCAAAAAGAAAAATTATCATGCTTCCTTGAAAGAGAGGTCTTCAGGAGGCAAATTCTCCCCAGAGGCTGAAGCAGGGGGAATGGCTTTTCGGGGGAGTAAATCAGGGCCGAGCGTTACACCCACAAAGTCCAAATGTACAACGCTGGTCCACAGAACCCACCCTTCCCATGACATCTGTAGGATAAAGAAAACAGAGGCATCGGTTTCGAATGCATTGCAAATCTCAACTTTCATGTTCGACGGGAGTGAGCGAACGGCTTTTGAAAAGTTATCCACAGCGTCTCGTTGTCCCTCAAGCGTCAGCTTCACCAGCACGTGCTTTTGGCTCACTCCAGATAATGGCCGAGGGAGGCGGGATCGACTAGTATCACTGAACGCAAGGCTGATTGCTCTGGTGCCGCTAAACGTTTCAAACACGGCGTGGGGAGCATGCTTAGGCTTCTCGACTTGTACTTGCTGGTACCACTCAGCCGTTGTGAAATTCTGTTGGTTCTTAAACTTTTGCACGGCGCGGAACAGTCTTTGGGTAAACGAAGCGGTATTTGAGCGTACGGACGCAATTTCATGAACACCACATGCCGCAATGATGTGAATGTTCGTTGTCGAGTTGGGCTGCCGTGCTGCAGCAGCCGCGTGGCAGCAATCGAGTATTACCAGAGAATCCACTGACTGTGCAGATTCCAGAGTACCTCTGATAGACCGCCACAGAATTCTTTTATGACGTGACGTAAAGCACAGAGCATCATCATGAAGGCCACCATGACCAACATAAAAGAAAATGAACAGAGAGGGTAGTGACGACCGGATACATTGTCCAAGGAGTTTGTTGAGATTCTCTTGCAGGCTCCAGGCTGGTGTTTTGTCCGAATTCGGGATCACAAATCTGTTACATTGGACCCCAAGCGGTTTCAGAATTGATTCCATTGTCACCATATCATTCTCTGCGCCAGTTTCATCGTTTTCCCACCGGATCAATATGCCAATCTTTCGCACATGAAACTTGCTCCGTGCGGAAGCTACTTTCTTCAGCGCTGCTTCAAGGTCAGGAAGCTTTCTGGTCGAGACTGGTTTGGTTGGGAATGAGATGGGGATAGTGCTTGGGCTTGCGGCCGCAGGTTGCTTTGCGGGTGACTTTAAGCCTGGTAACTGCGACATCTTGCTAAGAGAACAAAATGTCGGCCTGTGCATAAAGTGAGGGGACTGATCTTAGCCTCACTTCTCGGTCAGATGAGACTAGCAGGGTTGTAGAAATCAGAAGGGTGATTGTTGTTTGGCGAAAAAAAAGTAGTAGTGCAGAAATCAGAAGGTTGATCGTTGTTTGAGGAAAAAAGCAAGGAGAGTTAGGAAAGGGGAGGAGGGTGGTGTTTCTATCTGTGATTTTGCTGCCTTCCCAATTGGGCGACGGCGACCATCCATGGATTCCGTTGGTCCTGTCTTCTTTATTATTTCTATTGTCCTCTTGTTCATTCCTATTGTTAACTCATAACTCTCTCACCTTCAATCTCTCTCTACCCGCGCTTAAACTATGTAATAGCCCTGGAGGTAAGATACCGGAACTCTGGGGTAGTGATATACAAGAGCCTACAATGTATCCAATCAGTCGCCTCCCTGCATAATCCTTGGCACGCTAATCGCTCCACTCTAGGACGCCTAATTCTATAAATGAAATCATCCACTGCCCTTAGGATTGATCGTAGTATACTTTGTTAAGTATACATTACGGTGAAGTCCATGTCGCGGGATAGTCACTAGAATATTAGGCATAGATATTGTAGTGGGGAGGTAGGCTCCCCACTACAATCAGTACATATCACCTTTTCTTGTTTTTTTTCTTTTAAATGTTGTTCAGGCGTTATGTTATGTAAGCGAGCATTGGGATTTGAGGTTACTGTCGAAGTCCCGACAGCTGGTCGAATGTTAGAATGGGACCGCTAATTTTTAGCGCCTCTTGGCCCAGAGGAACATGTATTAATCCGAATTCCGAGAGCTCGGCGAATGTCAGACATCAGCGAATGTCGGGATTCTTTTAGGGGTTATAATACCCTAGTACAGAAGAAGATAGGATTTAGTGGTAAAGATAATACTGTAAATAATGATCACGGGGTCTTTATGAACGTCTATTATAAGCTATGAAGACATCCTAGTATAAAGAGAGATCTCGACATTCGCTAAGACCCCTCTGAGCAGATAGATGGTCGAAACGCGGATTAACACGGATTAATATATTTTCCTTCACGCTAAATTAGCGGTCCCATTCTAACATTCGATCAGCTGTAAGCCCTCGCTTGTGAATTACGTTAGTTAACTGAGCGGGTCTAATGATTACATAATAGTCAGGGGCGTGTTCAGTTTTACTCAGTGAGCAAACAGCGGCAAGGGGTGAGCACTAAAACGGAAAGGGAAAGCCATGTCGCGAGGCCTAAAATCCGGTGTATATGCTTGGTCCTGAAGAGATAACCCCATAGCATTATCTCCACTATACGAAGCTACAGCCATTGTTATATTTTCCCGATCCGAAAGTTGACTGGACCCTAGTGGTGTAATTATGACACCACTCGCTAGGGGTCCAATTGAGGCTCTGTTCAAGTTTCATGCCTTTACCCACACCATCTGACACAGCTTCCAATAAGTGATCGACCGCCGATAAACAGTTGAACATGAAGAAGATATTTAGAATATGGTCGACAACACGCCTGGCCGATCTGAGATTCGATTTACCGATTCGATTTTCAGCGCTGTTCATCCAATAGCACACTAAAAACTGACTCAGACCAGTGGAGTCCATTTCAGGGAAGCTTTCGGCCGGCTATCCAAAGTTGGAAAATTCGCCGATGAAGGATGGGGGCGGAAATGTTTTCCTTTACTCCTCAGCCTATGAGTCGAGTTCTTGGTTTCTTCATTCACCATCGACACTGTCCGAGAATCATTGAAATTCAGCCGCAATTAGATTTCCTTGTTTTACTCTCGGTATCCAAACACCTGGAAGTCTCTGATCAACAAAATGAATCGCATCGCCCTCAGAACCCATGTTGTGGGTAGCGATTGCGGAGATAATGCGGAGCACTAGGGGCTCCATTCGAGGGTGGGTTTGCAAGCCTAGGGTCGAGGCTATTTGTAGCGAATCGGGCTCTCAACCAGACCACATCAGGTCATCCTCACAGGGCATACAAATTCCACGGACCTAGACAGCTTAAAAGCGCTAGGATTAATCGTCTCATTGGCCTATGCAGCGACGCGCTTGTTAATCTTACTTTTGTGGAAGACCTGGTCCAACAGTCTTCAAACGAGACATTAAGAACGGGGCTGCTTACTATCCTCGTTCCGAACTCTCCCGCCGTTTCACTGTGATTCGCTCCGTCTAGGCTGTGCAGGGGACCGAATCGGTCCATATATAGGCACTGTATAGTAAGTATAGTGCGGTTAACATGCGCATCGCAACGATCTCTTGAATAGCCTCATGTCAGAGTCTAGAATCGTCTAAAAATAACCAAGTACCCTGATAAACAAGATATCAGTACGCTTCTCGCTTAAAATGCAATTAAGCCCCCAAATAAGCAAAAGCGCAGACCGACATGCCAAGCAGCTAACCAGTTTACGATAGGGCTAGGAAGAACAGTACAGTGTACACTGCCCAAGTGGACCCCTCTATTTCAGCCCCATGACCCCTTTTCCCTATTTTTATCTGTAGGATGTTCTTGATTTAAGACGGTTGTCGTTCTTTTTTGTTTTCTGTGTCTGTACGGATTGCAAGTTCCACGATGGCTTCGTCGCGGGAGTCGCAACACTCGCTGCTATCCGAAGATTCGATCGACGCTCGACCCCAGCGTTCTTGGAATCCACTCAACAACCGCCGCACTGACTCGGAGTATCGCTACCATCCGCCCTCAGAAACCACATGGTCTGAAGAAGTCCTGCACGAGATTGGGCTAGGCATCTCGTCCGCCGACGCCATTCCAATAGAACTTCCGGGAGACAATCGCCATTCAACCGATAGCGCTGCGACTACAACTCCATATACCTACAAGATCCCGCAATTTTCCCAGACTCCGCAGACTCCGCAGACTCCACATGGCCACTCCCACGTACGGTGCCCTAATCGAGGAACGGTCCTCCAAAAACGGCTCTCCTGGGTCCCATTGACAGTCTTGGTTCTCGCTGTCTATGCCACCGTCTTTTCAGGTATCTTTCTCGGCATTGCGCTGCGCAAGCCCCGATGGCGCAACGTCTCCGGCGATGGGCCGGTGGCTCCATCTACAGCAACCTTGTTGAGCTCGGCCTTTGCAAAGACGATCGAATTGTCATACGTTACGATTTGTGTCGCTTTCCTAGGCCAGGTGCTTAGTCGGAGGGCTTTGATGAGGGATTCTCGAGGAATCAGTATCTCGGATATGAATATGAGGGCCTGGATTATGCAACCCGGATCTATGATTGTGCATTGGGAGGCGCTGCGATATTCAGCGCTCACTTTCCTTGGGGCGATTGCGCTGGTTTCGACGTTCGTGGCGATGCTATATACCACCGCGGCGCAAGCTTTGGGTAAATTCTTCCTCTTCCACAAATTATGTCAAAGACTAACCAACGACAGTTGCTCCGAAACTCACTCTTGGTCCTATCGAGCCAAGGTTACTCGAGGGCAAGGTAACCTCCAGCTTCGCGAACCCAAAATACATCGCATCGGACTGCGCGACACCCGTGACCAACGAAATGGACCCCGAGTATCGCAACACGACCTGCATTCAGATTGAACATGTCGGCCACGCATATCACAACTACCAGCAATGGATAACCCAATGGAGCGAGGTAATAAGCAGCCACAATGATACCTCAAACCAACTCCGAAAGCGCCCACGGCCGACAGGCTCACTATGGGACAACACCACAATAACAGGCAACTGGATTGATATCCAAGATATGTCCGCTCTGTCCAAGAAACACGGCCGAATGGTCAACAACATAACAATGGCAATGCCGCATGGCGGCATCCCCGCCGCAGCAATGAACTCCAAAAACGAACTCAAACAACCCACAGACACCTCCGGCGAAGGCAAATACAACATCGAAGCCTCCGTCCCCTCGCCAGCCATCAACGTCCTCTGCACAGGAATGACGAAAGACGAGCTCAAACCCCTAGTCTACTCCACCTGGCCCGGCGGTCACAAATTCAACATGACGACGTGGAGTACCTCACCCCCAGACGACATCCCACGCACCCCATCCTGGCTGAACCGCACAGTCGTCGACTCACTCTTCCAATTCGGCCCGAAATACGGCCAAGTTCCACCCGTCTTCGGCAAATACCCACTCCCATACAACACAATCCTCAACACAACAGGACCCTGGCCCACAAACGCCATCTACCTCCTCGGCGCAACGCCGCCATCCAACGACAGCCACATGCCCGAGTACGTGATGTGCTCTATGCGCGGGAAGCAAACCGGCGTGTGCTCGACCAAGTACTCGGCCGACACGAGCGGCGCCTTCCTCAGCACGAACTGCGAGAGCGCCTCCAACGATCTGCAATACGACCGCCGCCAAGACGCGTTCTACGAGGGCGAGTGGAACCCAGACTGGAAGAACATCGCAGCGGAGTGGGCGAGCGCGCTCAGTCTGAATTCGGGTATTTCCGACGGCGCGGCTAGCAACGCCCGACTGCTGATGCAGATGATGCCACAATATAACAAGAAAGAAGGTACTTTCGCGCTGGACCCGACTCTGCCGTCTATCGGCGAGGGGCTGGCGGTCATGGCCGGGAGCACGCTTATTCTCAGCTCGCAGAATGCGCCGTTCGTGCCGTTTTGGAATTACAGCATTGAGAATAATAATGTGCTTCCCGAGCCTGTTTATCAGGTCTTTAATGCTTCCATCCAGGCGTTTGGGTATGCTTCCGGTCCCACGGAGAAGTGGCAGGGGATTTTCTACGTGATTCTTGTGTTTGCGTTCCTGACCA
This sequence comes from Penicillium psychrosexuale, assembly GCF_028828465.1. Lineage (NCBI taxonomy): Eukaryota > Fungi > Ascomycota > Eurotiomycetes > Eurotiales > Aspergillaceae > Penicillium > Penicillium psychrosexuale. The sequence goes on from NW_026643187.1 coordinate 857,897, forward strand.
GCGCTATCTGTCTTGGGTTTATGATTGTCGAGGCGCGCGGGCGGCAGGTGACTGATTTCACGGAGCCGCAGAATCTGTTCGCGCTTGCAGTTAATAGTCCACAGACGACGCAGTTGGAGGGTGCTTGTGGGTGTGGGCCTTACGGGGACCAGTTGAAGGAGAGGTGGTTTATTGGGATGGAGGAGGATGATGAGCATTATTATATTCGAAGTAAGGCGGAGGAGAAGATTCCGTTCGTGCATAAGTCGATGGACTCGACGCATTTGGAGCCGATGGAGATTGATGATGGGGGTGGGAGGATGCTCAGCCCTATGGTCAATGAGTTTAGGAAGGTCTCGAAGCGCCATTCGTTTTTGGCGAAGCTCTATTGAAGAGATTCCTAGTACATCTCCATTTGGCGGTTGGATGCTTATGATTCATCATTGATTTACGATAATGGTTGAATGTAAGAAGTAATGCATATGACAGGGCATTTCAATAGCATGGCTGGAGCATGCGCTTGATTTCAATAAGTGATTAACACTAAGATCGAGATATGTACAAAATAACATGAACACAACACCCATACAAGAACTAGACCGGCACAGTACCGGCATAGCCATCGAAGTCAAATGAAAAAAAAACCGGTTCAACAGGTGTGGCACAACGCTCGGGAATCGCTCATACACACAAACACAAAACGAGGAAGATGCTGGATACAGATAAAAATGCAGCATGTCAAATGCAAGGACAAAAAACAATGGGCTTTTTCAAGACACCAGTAGCCACGTAGACGCCATGAAAGGAATGAATGAGGGAGATAAAGAGATTCGCCAAATGACCTAGCGAGGTGAGGTATTTTCTGAGGAAAGAGAGTGAGAGTATGGGAGAGTTGGGCTCCAAATAGACTCTGAGTCGGAATAGGCGACCGTGTGTTTAACGATCAGCCTTGAGATTGAGCCAGCTCATATCTGAATTGGTATTGTTCTTCGGCTCTTCCATCGGAAGTTCATCGATATCGTGTGGTATGATGACGCTGGATCTTCGTGCATTGGACTGCCTTGCCTTTTCCGCGACACTGGCATTCGATGATTCCCAGGGCAAATCTTGCGTGCTCGATTGGTAGAAGCTGGTAGTGTAGTTGCTGCTTGTGGGACGTCCAAGCCAGCTGTTCTGGCCCGCACCTTGCCACTTTGGATCATCGCGGTCGTCGTGGTCGTCATCCGAGGTGACACTGATTGAATCTGCGCTGGAGATGCGTGCCGATTGGCTCTCGGGAATCACCAGGCTTCGACTGCCCGTCTCAGATGGGCCGTTTTCCGTGGTCGGACTGCCACTGAAAACCTGGCCGAGGGGCTTGGGCTCGTCGAGGAAGCCAAAATTCAATGGTGTCAACGTGGTCATCGGCCAGGCGCTTCCGCGGTAATCGGACTTGGTGTATCCGGAGCTGATAGTCGAGCGGTTGGATTGGTAGTTGGTGGCACCGCCGTCCTCGAAGTACTTCCCCCACCCTTCGTCAGTCAATCGGTCAGCGGCTTGGTTTCCACGCCCGGTGTCATCGCCAGCGTTGCCGTCGTCGGTGTATATGGTTGGTGGGCCCATAGCACCGCTGGAGGGAATTGTAGAGAGTGGACTGCTGGTCTTAGGCTGGGGAGACAATCCATAGCCCGTATTCGTCGGTGGCTTGAGGGATTTCTCTCCGTAGTTGCCGGACATGATAGCCAATGAGTCGACCGAAGCAGCGGCTAGTGGGACAGGAGATCTTGCCATGGGGTAAGCGCCTTCGGTCAGGGGTTCTATGCCCTGATCCTGGAAGCTTAGGCGGTCTTTATTATCGCCACCGCCACCGCGACCGCGACCGCGACCGGGTTGAGCAAGCTGCTTGTCTTTCTTGCGTCGCAGTATGAAAAGAATCATAAGCAGTATCAAGCCAAATCCTAGGATACTCCCAAGAGTTGCGCCAAGAATCACTTTGTCATGTTCAGTCAGGGTGCCACTTACAGCCGCGGCTGATGTTGATGAAGCGGGCGTAGTTGAGGTCGAGGTTGCTGTGGATGACGAAGTTGATATCGAAGTAGACGTGGTGGATGGTTTGAGGACATCTTGATCTCCTGTTCCATAAAACAGCTCGGTGGAGTTGACCCATGCGTTCGAAGTCTGGTTGAAGATTGCCAATGATTCGTTACTTTTGCCGCTGGCGAGAACGACGAGGCCATTACTACCCTGGGCGAGCGTATAATCAGACCAGGATACTGTCGGGGCGAATGTGCTGTTATAAGGATCGGTGAGACCCCTCTTTTCCGATGATCCGATGACTGTAACCGGGTTCTGCGCCTTTCCCTTCGAGCTGAGAAGGTAGCTAGTGGCACTATTTGGGGAAGCAACCATCTTGAACTCCTCGAGGACCTTAGTCCCGGAGTCGGAAGCGAGCGCGCATAGCGATGAGGATGCGATTGGATTGGGGAGAGTCGTATTGGAGATGGCCCAGCCTTGCTTATCTGCAGCCTCGTAGATGAAGATACTAGGATTGGTGGCAGAGCCTCCAACCAAGGCTACCTCTGAAGAACTCCAAGGCAAAATGATGGGCTCATATAATGCCGGCGTGCCTTGGTCGACCGTGGAACTCACCTCAAAGGTAGACGAGTTTGTTGAAATGAGGTATGTCGACTGAGAAACCTGGGTGCTACCGTCTGTGTTTCCTGCGTAAACCAGTATTTGCGAGGTCGAGGATATGTATCCAACGCCATGTCCAATCCGATCTTTCATCTCCGTTGATGGTAATGTCTCCCACTTTCCTGTACTGAACAAGAAGCGTTGGAGGCCGCTACTGCCGGAGGAGCCGGTCCCGCCGACCAGGTAAAATGCTTTCTTGTCTTCGTCATTTTCGATGTTGTCAATTCCACCCTGGACGCAGGCAGGGCCAGTAACCATATGCTCCGGTGAAGGGAGCTTTTTCCATCCCTTATTCTTTTCGAGGGGTATTTTTGCAAAGCCAGTCGGCGAATAGACGTAGAAAGTATTGTTGTGGATAGTGGAGCAATCGCCCTGGATCTTGATTAGGGGTTCGGGTCCAGTCATGCTGAATGGTCCAAATTTGATTGTTCAAAGTCGCAACAGATTCTGGACCAGTAATGAAGGTAGGTGGCCAGCCAGAAAAGGACTTGAACTACCCAAATTAGAGAAGTAAAGGTGACACCAGAGCACTATCTCATCTCGACCGCCGAGGCAAGTGAGTGAACAATGGCAACAGACCACACTAGATTTGAGCTAGTTGACGCGACAACAGGCAACGTGAACACAGGTTTCTCGGCTGTTTTCCGCGCGGTTAACTGCGATTTCAAGTTCTCCGGATGAACCTAAGGTGGATCGCGTATCGGATGACGCGGCGACTCGGGATGGCACAATCAGGGTAGTGGTTCAGGTTGTCAACAATGAGAATCACAACACCAACGCGTCGGTCAAAGAGAACATCGAGTAATCACAAAAGTCTGTGGGGCTGGGCGATCTAGTCGCAAGGTAGAAAACGAAGGAAGGGCCAACAAAACCCGATTAAGCGAATGAGGGGTGGTTGGCGAAAAAGAACGAATGCTAGAATATCAAGGTGCGCAGCACGAGGGTAAACTCAGAGAAGGGGAGGTAAAAGGAGAGGCAGAACAGAGACAGAAACCACACGATCTAAGTGAAACAGGGAGAAGGGCCCCTCAACCCCCTAACGGAGGAGGTTAGCAGACGGGTTAGGGGGGGGTTAGCGAACAACGCCATCCCTTAAGGGGAATAATATCGTCATTTTCAATTCGTCAGGTAATTTTCCCGTTAATTTGGTTTTTTTTTCACTTTAATTGGGTCTGATACTCATTCTTATTACTTCATTCGTTCTGATTGGTTCTTTTCGCCCTCATTGCTCCTCTTCTATATTGATCAGCGGGGTCCCGACAAAGTGGGACACCTCTCGTGTACCTGGACCCCCGCTTGGCTTTGACTTCCTAGATTTCCAATTCTTCTAGGGCGAATCTCGGGATATACAACAGCAAGGGAGTGTGCGGATGTAACACATAGCAATATTCTGCGCTCCATAATAACAGAATCGAAATAAAATAAGTTAAAACAAAACAAAACAAAACAAAATAAAAATAAACAAACGCTCTTCTGAACCTTGGTATTCCCTCGAGAGACCGTGGTTCCTATCCGTTGTATCCATGGAATTCCAAAACTGTGGCGCCTTGGCGTCCCACCTCCAAGGTTCTTCCTCTATAATTCCACTTTCCTATACAATGTTGTACGGAGTATGGGACACTCTAAGCCTCAATATCAAATGTTGCCTCAAGGTATCATTAAAATCAGCGATGTCCTGTTTTGTAAACCGGAAGGGCTGGCGCACTATATCTACGACTTTCTAATTTCACTTACAAGTGTACAGCATATAAACCAATTTTCAATTCATACGATCAACGAATATTAACTCATCCTCATGTCCCTAGAATCCCGGCTTTCTGCAATCATTCCACGCCCCTATTGTACCCAAGTCCAAAGATCAACGATTACGCACGAGCATGTGCTAATTGTGCCGTAGAAATTCTTCCTGCAAATTTCGTAAATGTGATCGACAGGCTGATCAGAAATATGGCACCCCACTATTTAAAAGAGCGTGCTAGTTAGGGTCTAGGTCTAACGTTGACGTCGATCCGAGCGAGCACTTACTGTTCTTGGTAGGATTGGAAGGTAGGTAGTTGTATGAAAGTGACGCTGACCTGTGCAGAATTATAGTCTCAATGGCTGTAGTCAAGGATATGAGAATTGTATAGAAATCAGAACAATATTTGTTGGACGGTAAGTTCATCAACTGAAAGCTAGAAGGATGCGTGGCGGGTCATTGCTCTCGTTGTTGATGGCTCATCACGGTCGACATTAGCAGTAGTACCTTTATATATGTTCAACTGGCTCAAGTTACTATCCTCGAAAGAAGTTGTTCGAATCCCCTTTGTTCAATGGCTATGATCCTCAATGAACGTAGTTATATTGTTGTCACCATTATTTTCAAGACTACGAAAATATCCATCTTTACTTCAGGTCTTAGCGTCTGCAAATATATATTTTCAGTTCGAGGTCCCGTTTTGTGCGCAAATCATTCTATATATAGACGTCTCCGCTGATTATAGAGTAGTCTGGCTCAAAGATGCACATGCATAAAAGATTTTCCGATGTGCATTTATCTTGAAACCATCAGCCACAGACAAATTAGACACTTGGCGCGTCTGAAAATGGCGCTTCTGGCAAGAGTTTAAATGGAGGTCTCTACAACATGTCACATGTTCTAATCGGGGCATGCGATTATCGACTATAGATAGCCGCCAATAGGCACAACGGATCATCTAGCAATAACGGATCCCTCATGATCGACAAGTTAGCTGTCGATCTCTCCTACGAAGGATCAATATGCCCATGTGGTCGATGTTTCGAGTGTCATTACTCATTTAATAGGATTTCGTTAACATTGAGCTATATATATATCCGATGTCACTACTTGAGATGTCGATCGAGCGACCCTTTACCTATCTACATGGTAAAACCTAAATTATCTGAAACAAAAAATAGACTATGTTCTATATAGGAATGGATTGTTCAAGAACGTGCTATATATGTTGTAGGGGAATATCAATAGAGTGAAAGGAAGGATTTCGGGAGTGAGGGATAAGATATGGAGCATGCATGGGGCTGTGGAGCTGTGGAGCTGATATGCATGTACTGAGTACTCCGTATGTTTCGGGAAAATGTCTCAGTTCTCCGTGTTTTGATGATACATATTAGGCATTAATGTGGATATAAATAGTGAGTATCTAAGAGCTGTATGTACACATCTACTCTTATCTCATGATCTACTTTGTGGGCTGTTCTAGTATAAATGGCGGATGTCTTCCTGTTCAGATTCTGAAAAGCCTTCCGATCTCTAATTCAGCCGACGCAGGTACCATTACAGAGATGTACCACAAAGCCAGCCCCGCCCTCTGGAGGATTTGATATGGCCAGCATGCACGACATCCATACCGCATACTTGTCTAAATGTAGGGGACAGCTAATTTGGACGCTACATATCGATTCGTGCCGCTTAGCCGGCGAAACCGATTCGATCGAATGAGACAGTGTGGTTCGGTTTCATTGTCACACGCAGATATCGGAAATGGTATTCTGGTCTGTATTATAGCACATGAAGTCCGTCCTCGGAGTGGGCTTGGATGGATATTTTCATGATGGAAATGATCCAAGGTGTCAAAGCAGGGGCAAATATGGGAATCAATTGATTTTGTGAAATGAAAGCTACCACACGCTTTAAGACTGGTTCTGCTGCTTCCATTGGTGTGCCTTTTGGAGCAGACGAGAAAGATTGGCCGCAGATTGATCGTCTGCAGGGAAGACATGGTCTGTGTACTCCTCGTACTGGTCGTCCGCCAACTTGCGGCGCTTCTTGACAAGTCGGGGCATCTGTTTGTCGATCTTTTCAATATCCTCACGCGATCCAACTGCATGCTCGAATTCTTGCCAGTTGTTGAGAATATCCACACGCTGTACACATGTTAGAATAAGCCGAACACTGTGTAAATTATGGGAATAGCAACTTACAGAATCCGTGAGACCCTTTTCTTTGAGCACCTTGTGTGCCCGAGCAAAGACTGCACGCGCACGGGCCTTTGCGTCTTCGGTAATACCTCCCTCCTCTTCTTCCTCCTCTTCCTCGCCCGGCACAGAGGCTTCGAAGCGGCTGTAGTTGACCCATACCTTGACGTGATCGGTTTTCTGAAGGAGACGTTCGTACAATTGTCGAACTCGGTCATACTCGCCTTCTTCATCTTCAAAGTCAATGTATGCCTTCCACACAAGCTCGGGCATGTCAAGGGTCGGTTGCTCGATGCCAAGCTCGTAAATGGCCCTTGTCCGTTCCGCGTCGTCCAGATCATGCTCCAGCTTCGCGAACTGCATCCACGACTGGCTGTTGGAGGGGTCCCATTCAATTTGCTTCTGGAACAAAGTGCGGCACCGCGCGAACTCGAACAACCGGCGTTCGATGCTGATATAGCCACGGAAAATTTTGTCTTTCGGACACATTCCAATCGCTTGACCCAATGTCTTCCGTGCTGCTTGTAGTTGCATCTGGCGAACTTCAAACTGTGCCTTCAAGAGCCAGACTTTGCCAAATGTGAACTTCTTGTGCGGGATTATCCTCAGACATTCCTGATAGATTTGTCCAGCGCGTTCCATGTCCTTCGCTTCCATTTCTTCCCACACGGCGTAGAAGATCCAGAGATAGATGTACCGGCGCCAATGTCTTTTCTCTTGTGATGGGGGAATCTGTGCAATGGCCCGTTCGTAGATGTCCCGCACCCGCTCTGGGTCACCCGCAGTTTCCTCCAATCGTGCAAAGTCGAACCAAATGTCATAGTTGCGAGGGTTCTCCTTGAGCTGCTCTTCATACTGCACTCTGCGTTTGGACAAAACCACATCCTCCACACCTTCACGATCACCGTATTGCTTTTCGAAGGTCGTGTAGGCCTTGTGAAGAAGCATAGCCTTGGATCGCGGAAGTCGGTCTAGGGCATACTTGTAAATCGCCCGTGCTCGCTCATACTCCTTCAACTTAGCCTCGAATTTGGCATACGCGACAAAGAGCTTCTCGTCCATGAAGTCCTCCCCTAACGTTTCGATAGCCACACCGTAAACCTCGCGAACCAAGTCACTTGTGCCGTACTCTTCCTCGAAGCGGGCCCATTTGATCCAGTTTCGAGGCTCGGGGTGGACGACAGTAAACCGCTGGAAAATGGCGCGTGCTCGTTCGAATTCGCTATATCTCTTCTCCATTTTGATGTATGCGCCCCACGCACCCTCTTCCGGCTCCCATGAAATCCATCGCTCGAACACTTGACGGGTACCAGGGATGTTGCCTAGTGTCTCCTCCATGTAGACATACTTATACCAGAGCTTGTCGATGCGGGGGAGGATAGTCACGGCGCGGTCGAGGAGGTTTCGGGCATGGTTAATATTCCGGGTCTTCATCTCAGCTTCGATGTAGCGAATCCAAAGCACCACCGAGGTCGGATCGACGTCAAGCGCACGCTCGAAGATGGATCGCGCGCGACGGAATTCCTTTTGTTCGAGCTCCCAGGCGGCATAGCGCATCCAGTTGTTCATATTAATGCGGTTGCGTTGTACATAGTCTTCGAAGTCCTTTCTTTTCCGACCCTGGTACTCGTGTAGTTCTTCAAGGTCGGCAAAGCGCTGTGTCGGCGCCTCAAGGCCAGGCTCTTGCCGGTCAACGGCCTCGCGGAGAAGTTGCTCCGCAGAGATCTGAACCGGCGCGGCGGCCTTGTTCTTGACCCGGGGAGGGCCACGGGAGGCCTCCATTGTGATGGTGCTGTATTGACTGATCTCGGTAGAGAAGTGGTTTGTGACTTAAAATATTGTAAGGTGAGGTTCGGTTCGGGGATGTCGAAATTGTCGGGCAAGTAATGATGGTTGGGCAAGAGGAGGGGTTTGAAAGATGAAGTTAGCTTCACCAAATCGCAGCGACCGCTTAACTCAGAAATTGACACGAAGGTTTCTCACGCCAAATCCAGTGACGCCGAGGGTAGCTTCGACCCGCAGCTCAGAGAATCCGCGATGAAATCGCCGAACTGCGTGACTGGTCTTTATCGCCACCCGCGCACGTAGCTTCCCTATGACTAATCACAACTTTTCTTCCACCTTAGAACTTTAGGAATATCGTTGCTCTCTTTCTAGTTTCCCTAGTGGCGTTCTGGGACCACGATCACAAGCACCTCATACACGGCATTGGACCCGTCGGACAAATTCCGAGTCAAGATGTCGACCGCTGAAGAGCTTTTACGCGACTTTGAGGATGACGAGGAGGACTTCGATGTGGGCGAAGGCGAGGAAGTTGACGAAGAGCCCGAGCAACAGGAAGACTCCAAGGAAGGCGCCGGGGCTTCTAACGACTTTGATCGCTCTATTTCAACCGCCGATGAGCTAACACGCCTACACAAAGTCCTGCGCGACCATTACTCCATCCGATTCCCCGAGCTCGAAAGACTCGTCACCACTCCTATAAAATACGCCAAGACAGTTGCCGTCATTCAAAATGGCCCCTTCAACGACATCAAGGCTCTGTCCACATCATCAGAGAATATGGTTGGCGTCCCGCTTAAGTCGGTCTTGGACGGGCCGTCTCTGATGGCAGTTGCGATGGAAGCAACTATCACCAAAGGCCGGGAAATGACCGAGTCCGAGCTCAAGCTGGTTCTCGATACATGCGATAGGATTTTGAAGCTTGATCATGAGCGTGCTGCTCTTACCGCAAGCATTCAGTCTCGCATGAACCAGATCGCCCCTAACCTGGCAGCTCTCATCGGGGCGGAAACGGCTGCACAATTCCTCAACCAAACAGGTGGCTTGCTTGAACTAGCTAAGATCCCGTCCTGCAATTTGGGTGCACAAGGATCACGCAGATCAGAAGGACTGGGCTTTGCGACCAATCACGGTGTTCGAGCCCAAGGTTTCCTCTACGACTCGCCACTTCTCCAAGAGGTTCCTCTGGACCTCAGAAAACAAGGAATTCGAATTGTTGCAGCCAAGATGGTACTCGCTACCCGCGCGGATGTCTCCAATTACGCCAAGGACGGTTCTCTGGGCGAAGAACTGAAGCAACAATGCTATACGCGACTGGAGAAACTCACCGAATCTGCGCCAAACGCCGGTACCAAGGCTCTCCCTGCGCCCGACGACAAACCCTCCAGAAAGCGGGGTGGTTGGCGGGCACGAAAGGCCAAGGAAGCTGTGGCTATGACGGAACTACGGAAGGCACAAAACCGTCTTGCATTCGGTAAGGAGGAGTCAGAGGTGGGCTACGGCACGGGCTCTGGAACCGTTGGCTTGGGCATGCTGGGGCAACAGGACGATGGTCGCATTCGTGCAACCCAGATCGATCAGCGCACCCGTGCCCGACTCAGCAAGAACAACAAGGGCTGGGGCACAAACACCCCCGCTAGTGGCACTGCCTCATCTTTGCGTGGGTTTGGCCAGGGCGGTGCAAGTGGCACTGCAAGTGTTCTTCAGGCACGAGGTATTCGTGCATCTGGCGTCGGATCATCTCTACCTGGCGCCGCTGGTACCTCTAGTACTATTGCATTCACACCCGTTCAAGGCCTGGAGCTCGTCGACCCGAAGGTGCAAGCGGAATTGAAGCGCAAGCGCGATGCTGAGGAAAATCGGTGGTTTAAGTCCGGGACTTTTACTCAAGCTCCTCATCAGAATCCTGGCAATTCACAGAGTAGTGAGAATGGCGGCTTCAAGGTGCCTGCTATCCCACTCAAGAGGAAGGCTGATACGGGTGAGGGCAAGATGGGCCCTCCGCCTAAGCGTTAAAGAGTTCATTTGTTTTCTAAATTTCTCGCTTGATTGTTTTATCGCGGCATTTTGACGGCGTTTCAGGGGGGAAGGTCAGGAGGCCTGAGCTTCAATATGATTTACGTGATACCAAACCCGATTGTATATTAGATCTGAACTACAGTCCTCAAAATGACATCTTTTTAACGGCGGACCTGTGAATCTCCTTTTTTTATCCTAATACGCCGACATAAAAGACCTTTATTGACTGTTTGTTCTCTTTCACCAAAACAGATTGTGCAATTCGAGCTAGGCCCTTGTAACAGAGGAGAGTCGATGTCATACTGATTCTTTCTGTCTTTAAAATCATTTAAAATCAGAGTTTGTCCTTTCATATTGAAATCCTAGTGCCAAGATACGCCAGTTAGTCTCTTTGTTTGCCTGGTGGTAAACGGATTGGGGACGACAGGTTTCCTCTCCATTTGAGAGGGTTTCCAGCATCAACCCATTTGTTGTCGCCAACTTGAGAAATCAGAGAAGAAATTGCCCCAAAACACTATGTCGGACGATCGCATTGATCCACATTACACTTAGCCCCTGGTTTTGTTGACTGATTTATGTGCATCGAAGCTTAGTGGGCTTGTCAAGTCAACACTCGAGGACGATCTCAAGTCCCATTCCGACCAGTATTACGGTACATCTGCCCAAGCCGAAAATGCAACTCATCAAGTCGAGGTCAAGGTCCATTTATGGTCACCACGTCGCCTTCTAGAGTCTATCGCCCAACAAGGTCCACGTCGTGATAGTCAAAGCAATCTCTATGCCCTTGCTATCCTAGCATACCGATCGGGTCGACCAAGAATCATCGCAGCGAATGAAGCGACCAAACGTCAGCTGTCAGGTAGATTTCTTGAAGATCGTGATCTATATTCAAGAAGAGAAGGAGGGCGCATCTCGGTGATTCTCTTATCCACACGCAGGGATCCCGACTCGGGTTTTTCGCAAGACGAGCCGTGTGCTCCCTACAGAAACCATGTTCAATATCGACGGCCTAGAAAATGAGTTTGGCGATTCAAATCCTCAAGCAAAGCTGTTCAAATCCGTTCATAAATCATGGGGACCCTTGTGGGCCCATGGTCAAAGATGGAGGGGAACGATGTTATATGACCCTTATGAAGAACCATTCAAGCCTGGGACGGCAGATATTCTAGGAAGAGAGTACTATGCCAACGCCGTGATCACTGCTCTCAGTCGCTATCTACCCATCGAGCTGGCCATCTAGATCTCCAATACAAACAGCTCCCCGATCAAGATGCCGGTATGGAATCGTCGTCCAAGTAACACACATATAGTCATCTTCCTCCTGTATTCTCAACACCCGAGGATGTTGAGAATACGTATCAAAGACTAAAGGAGGCGGTTCCAACAAAGTACCGCTCGAGGTTCGCACCAGTGCCAAATAGGAAATTCATTTGGGAGACCGAGAGGTACACCAAGCCTCCCATGACACTAGAACTTGTTTCGTGGGGTATACCGCATGAAGACCCGTCGAGACCTCGTCAACTTCTGGAATGAATATCGTGTGTGGGATGCTCGATTGGGGAGAATCGAAAATGAAGTCCTGCCTTTGCTCTATCTCCCCAGACCGCTATCTGCCTTGGACGAGGCGTTCAGCGTTCTTACAAGCAAGCTCCTTCGACCAAATTTATTCTTCATGAGAATGAAAATCTCCGATATTTGCACTGACAGGGAGAGGTGAGGTTCTCACGTTGGCCCTCGTAAACACGGTATCAAAGAGATAGTCTGGCATCCGGACGAACTATTTTTTTATCGATCTACCTCTTTGGCTACCTATCATCGCGACAAATTGGGTTTGAGCTGCGGTCTTCCTCACAAACAAGCTAAGCAACGCCGCAAAACAAACATTGAAGCAGATCATCGTCCCATCCATTGAAGTGGATTCGGACGGGACCAGTGATGATCCCCAAGATGATCCATTAGGCACCGAGTATTTAATCATACCTTGGCACGAGGACGCTATGGTCGATGGAAAGGTGGAAGATATATAGGAGCATATTCAGAAGCTTTATGTGCATCCTAAGCTGCGCGGAGAACGCACAGTATCATTCACTTGTGTCGATCGGCAGTTTGAACTTGATCGATCGTTCATTCTACTCCAAGCAGATGAGTTCAATTTTGACCCGGGGCATGATTTACTCCAACACTTGCCCTTCCCGAGCCTGAGAGGGTTCAAATATACGCGTGCCTCTACTGGGTTGGCATTTCTTGAGGCCCCAAGGCAAAACATGATCGATTTTGATGCAGTGGACCATGATTGGTCAAAATATCGAAGACCGGGATGGCCGGCACCTGGGGTATTGCCTGATGACCCTGTAGAGGAGGATATAGAGTATGTTGATGGGAGCGCTTACCCTTGAATTTACCACTGGAATGAATCTATGGATGACTTAAGCTGAGTTGTTTCGTTCCAAGGTTCACGTTAACTACTAGTTACATGGTTGGTTACATCTGTAGTTAGTTGTATGGGACTATCTGCGTTGACATGTTGGCGGGATCACTTCACAGCGCAAGAGATGGTGAAATGAATACGTGTATAAAGAAATAACTCGAAGGATTTGATCCTTTATGTAAGATAATGTTGAATTGGATGTTAGAGGTAAACCCAACAGACCCAATCGACGACCTAAGCAAATCCCAAATTTGCCGCCCACATTGCGTGCTCGTCCAAGCACACAATCGTGGAATGTGGTACAGCATCCACGGTATATAGCGGTCAGGGGAGTGTATATAAACAGCCTGTGCCTGCAGTTTTCTTTTCGATATTGCGTGTATAAAATTTTTCTATAAATTTAGATTCGCCTCCACGTTCCGAACTTCCGCCGAATCCTATTTCTTGCGCTACTTGGGTCCCCAATTTCTTATTTCCCTCAAATTTAGAACCTTTTTTAAATTAGATTCACAGAGATTTCGAAACATGACGTTTAGCATAGCCAAATCGGTCCTCATCAACCCAGTCCCAGCTAGCAAAAGCCTCCCAGACAAGAACGAAGGGCAAGAGGTCTTAAGCTTAACTCGACTCCTGCATCACAGCCATGTTACTACAGAATTCGACCCCTTGAGATTTGAGGCTGCCGCATCATTGCAATTGAAATTGCAGCTCGAGAGGCAATACCCAGATACAGAAACAGATACGCGACTCATTGCATCGCCCTACAACAGCGTCCCCCATCTGCTGGACATTGCTGCACTGGAAAGACAAGACCGACTATTTGCATTGGCATTGGCATATCTCAAACCTATCCGCGACGACTATGCCACCGCTGACTACACCGAATCATTCAACTGGACCGAGGTGTATGATTTGCTGAGAGTCTTCTCACAGGCCGAGAACCACACATGGAAATCGCAGTCATACTATGTTGTTATTTTCCGATCAATATTGTTGCCGGATATTGACTCGGACCGTCTTTATGATCTCGATGCGCATTCGCACCAGGAGGCCATTGCTAGTGGCGGGCTGTTGAAGTATTGGTTTGGGGCGAAGAATGACAAGCATCGGAATTTGGCCACTTGTGAGTATTTGACTATTCTATGTTATTCTGACCACACGCTGATCAATTCGAATAGGCATTTGGCGCAGTCGAAATGACGCGAGACTTGGTGGTCTTGGACCTTGGCATGCTCAAGCAAGAGCGGCCGCTGCAGTAATGTATGAGCAGATTCGGTTCACTACGCTAAGGTTGGATATTGCGGATGGAGTGCAGTCCTGGAAGCTGAGTGATTGGAAGGAAGATGTGCTGTAAATAGCATCGTTGGCATTAGCAAGATTAGATTTTTGCATTTGATGTAGTCTAGAACGACATGACATTATGAACCTGTATATCTCGATGAATGGATAACAACAAATATTCTATATACGATAAATAAGACGAAGTTAGCGATGATAGACATAATTCTCCCTCTGATGGCGAGACCAATGAACCATCAAAGAAGAATGTTAAAAAGAAGACAGGAAAAGAAACGAGCGCAGGTGAGCCGGTGATGTTGTTGATCTTGTAACTGTTTCTTGCAATCCCTTGTGTCTTCTGACCCATACAAGACAGATCATGCCCTGATCAATGCAATCAATGGAGCCTATGATAGATCGGAGCTAAAGTCCCCTCACTTTTCAATATGGGACCATGGAAAGACAAACAAGGTCTCTAGAAAGAGGACAAATTGAAACAGAGGAGTATGCAAGCATGGGACAGTATCACTCCATCATTCCAGTCAGTTTAGATTGTAAACCCAGCGAGCCCTTTTTCTTGGCAGAGTTATTATGATTTCACAAGGGCGGGCGCACTTGATTCGCAGGAGAATTTATCTCTGGAATGCGTTCTGTCGTAATTAGGGATCGACATAGGCCCCTAGATCCACGAAGGAACTCTTTGCTCAAGGAAAAGTTATTTTGTTATAGTCAAGACGAGCTCGTAAGACGAGCATCTTATTTAGACCATCTTAGCTGAAGAAAGCAAAGTTTGAATTGATCTACAAGAAAAAAAGGAAGATACACTGGGGGTGTAAACATCGGCATTCAAGTACTATATAAATCCTCATTCCAAATGACAAGAGACTGGCATTTCGGTAATTTCGGATCGCGCATCCGCCTTTCAGACGTTAAATCTTATAATAGTTGTGAGCTTGAGATTTATCTGTTTCCTATTAGTGTCAGGAAAATATCCCATTTTCAAGCATCCACTTTATCACAGCATACGGCCAAACTCATACAAAATGTCTCAAGTTATTCCAAGGGCATCATGGCTCTCACTCATCGTGGTAGCACTGCTGGCAGTCTCCACTGTCAACGCACATCCAGTCCACCAGGCAGACGAAGAGATGGAAAAAGGACACACCGGTAAACTTGAATCTCGATCACCGGTTAGTCCCTCAGACATTGCATTCTGTCATTAAAAAGCACACTTCTAACAGAAGTATAGAGACTTATTCCAGATACCCAGAAGTACGTTCATGACATCTTGCAAGGGTTGGGCCTGGAAGAGCCAACCTCAACCTCAACCTCAACACCAACCGCCACGCCCACTGCCAGCGTCAAGACCAAGCAGGACTCGGAGAGCATGAATCCAACAAAAACCACGGAGATTACCTACTCCAGCTCTACCAGTTACACACCCACTTATAGCGGCAATTCGGCAAGCTACACTCATACTGTGAAGAACGTGCACAGCTACAACAGGCCAGTGGAGAACGTTCAGCTTGGGCATGGTTGGAATGGGGATAAGAAAGTTACTGTTGATGATCTCCCAGCTGCCTTTGATGCTTTGTATAAGGTGTTGGAGCATCGATTGAAGGATGCAATTGACAGCTCTGATGAGATTGGATTGGATGAATTCCTGTGAGGATGTTAAGTGCTACGAAACGAGAAGCGATGGATTATTGATTCTGGAAAATGTGAACTTCAAGATATACTATGTACTACTAATGTCGTATTAGGAGGCTATAGTCCACGACTGTAATAATATCGCTACTCCCTATACTCTCGGTATTCCCTAAACTCCCTTAACTCCGTGTTCCGATCCCAACTCCGGAAATTAGCAGTACAAATCCGCAGGCTATGCCGGTAACCCGGACGAGAAGTTCGGAATCCGAGTTATTAAAATGATGGTTTACATTGACGGAGTGATCGCACGAAGCTTGCGGTGAAACCCTGTAACTACGATCAATCGATCCAACCCCGACGGCGGGGCATCTTGAACCCCATAAAAGGCCCATCGCAGCCCGCCAACTTCGATTTTCTACCAACTATCTCTTCTCAACAATTTACGCTCATCATTTATATTCAACCATGTCTTCTATACTTGGGAAGGAAGTCGGCCCTATTGGCTATGGCACAATGAGTGCGATCCCCCTCTCAAACACCCACAATTGGCGGACACTTTGCTGATTATAAAATCAGGAATGACCTGGAACGCGCAGCCTCCATCAGAGGAGGTGTGCTTCGAGACACTTAACACTACCCTGGAATTGGGTGCCAACTTCTGGAACGCCGGCGAGCTGTACGGCACTGCAGATTACAACTCTCTGCACCTGCTCAACAAGTACTTCACCAAGTACCCCGAGAATGCAGACAAGGTCGTTCTCAGTGTCAAGGGTGGCTTGAAGAAGGGCGAGCTTGCCGCGGATGGCTCGGAAAAGAATATCCGTCGTAGCGTGGACGAGTGTCTGCGTCTGCTTGATGGCAAGAAGAAGCTTGACATTTTCGAATGCGCGCGACAAGACCCCGCGTTCCCCGTTGAGAATACCATAAAGGTTCTCGCGGAGTATGTTAAGGAGGGCAAGATTGGAGGAATTGGCCTGAGTGAGGTTGATGCCGAGACGATCCGCCGAGCGTATGTGCCTCTTGATTTTATAGTCGTCGTCTTCCTATGGACAAACTCAATTCTAACTGCTTCTCTAGACAAAAGGTGCACCCGATTGCTGCCGTCGAGGTTGAAATGTCGTTGTGGTCCACCGATATCCTCCATAATGACATTGCCAAAACCTGCGCGGAGCTCGACATCCCCGTTATCGCTTACTCGCCACTTGGTCGAGGTGTGCTGACCGGAGCTGTGACCTCGCTGGCCGATATCCCCCAGGGTGATATTCGGCACCACATGTCCCGGTTCCAGGAAGAGAACTTCAAACACAACCTGAAACTCATCAACGAGGTCAATAGCCTTGCTACTCGCAAGGGTATCGCTCCTGCTCAGATTGCACTGGCATGGATCCGGACCCTAAGTGAGAAGCCCGGCATGCCTACTATTATTCCCATTCCTGGCGGTACTACGAAGGACAAGGTGGTTCAGAATATGGGCGGTGCACAGGTGCTGACGGATTCTGATATGGCTGAGATCGATGCTGTTTTGGAGGAACATACGGTTTCTGGGCCTCGATACTAAGAAGTTCCTGCATGAATTTTTATATTTATTATTAGAGATAGATCAGAAATGTGATATGTGCATAATGCCAATGGGTTTTTGTATAGGTCAGATCAAGTGTAGAAGAGTCAACATACAATCTCACATTAATAGGTGATTGTCAATATTGTATAATTCCTCGGAATTGATCATCATATAGTATGTAAGGCAGTTGAGAGGATCCAGTGTTGCGTAGAGTTCATTATATAGGGTAGTGCGCAGGGCGAAGGCGAGCTTACCATTGGGTCAATGTGATGTACTAATAGAGGGGGGTCTGAGCATTACTAAATAAATCAATGTAAAGTTTTAATAAGTTATGAATAGCATGATAGAGACGAAGATTATGATCAACGAATACATATAAGACCATGGAGGAAGAAAGAGAGGGAGATTAGCGTTCAGATGTGACCTCGCAGTCAATCACGTGATCCCGTTCATCCACGGCTGAACACGTGATGTGATACGATGGCCTCCCTCGCGCGACATCTACAGTACAGCTAATAGACAGTTCAAATTTGTTTGCTGCCACTTCCCTTTTTCATTACGAGCTATGCCATCCACAATGGCTTCACGAGACTCTCCCGGTTCCCCTCTCTCCTCGGTGGGATCCCTCGAGACTTCAGATCATGAATCCATGAAACATGAAAGCCGCGCGCATTCTCCCTCGATGTCTAACATGCCGCCATCCAAGCGTCGTCGCACCGGTGGCGCATCCTGGGACCGTCAAACTCCTCTCTCCTCTACCCATGACGAAAACCACCCACCTCCCTCCCCGACTGCCTCGATCTCCTCCGATAGCTCCGGCGATATTCCCAACTCCCCTAGCATCCTTACCCTCCTTGGTACCAATCAAGAAGATGACTACAGCGGCCAAAGCACCGACCAGGTTACTATTTGCCGATGGGATGGATGCAATGCTGGCGACCTTGGCAACATGGATGGGTTGGTGCAGCATCTCCACAACGAGCACATCGGGAGCCGACAGAAACGGTACTCGTGCGAGTGGACGGATTGCACCCGCAAAGGTCAAACGCATGCTAGTGCTTATGCCCTCCGCGCACATATGCGAAGTCACACCCGCGAGAAGCCATTCTACTGCACTCTGCCGGGTAGGTTGTCTCAGACCCAGACTCGAGCAAACAGATCTCGAGTATTAACAATGAAATACAGAATGCGACCGCAACTTCACTCGCTCTGATGCCCTGACCAAGCACATGCGGTCTGTTCACGAGACTGACACTATGCGCCCGATCGACTCCATCTCAAAAGTCCACGGCACCCCGGGCAGCACTACTGGCACCCCTGCCTCGAAGTTGCAACGCATCCGCTTGAAGCTGACCCAGCCCAGGGAGCCGGGAAGTGAGTCTGAGCCACACACCGAAGCAATCACTATTGTGCCAACTCCCACCCCCATCATAACCGACGCACACGATCCCGACGAGACCTCGATGCCAGAGTTTGGCCCGGAGCTCGACTTCGACGAATCGGAGCTCGCCCTAGCTCCGCGCGACCTCTACCGTCTTCTCCGTCGACAGATCGCGTGGGCTGGCAAGGAGGCCACACAGCTGCAGGCCGAGTGGGAAATAATTCGCCCGCAGCGCGAGCAAGCATGGCGCGAGAAGGAGGCTATCTTTGACGACCTCATTGACGCCGAGATTGGCTTGTTCAGCGCAATGGTCGGCTCAGTACCCCCCGTGCACCTAACGACCAGCCTCGAAAAGTTGCAACAGCAGCAACAGCAGTTTCAGAATCAACAGGAGCAGCTGGCCAAGTCGGCAGAGGTGCCGACTATCGAGGGCAGCACTTAGTTGGCTTGTCTTCCCTTTCTTCTCTCTTTTCTCTCCTCCCCCTGCTTTGCTCCTCCTTTCTCTCAACCTTCTCTCCCCTGAGACCATGCTTTGGTAGCTTGGTCTCAGAACTGTGTCACTCTGTGGTCACCTTTTCATTTGTAAACCTCTCATATCCCGGCGTTCATGGCTTCGGTGAATGCGTTGTGTATTTTCAACCCAAGCAGAAAAGAAGTGTCCTGCAACGGAATGTATGAATAGCCTCATTTCTTTCTTTATTTCTTTCGGTCTGGCTTGCAGGCTCAGTGACAGCTCACCACTATGGGCGATCACTACAATTATCAATAATCAAGATTTTCTTCTCATCTGGGAATTATAATGCAAGGCTACATAGCAGACAGAGGCCATGTCTAGTCGTCAATAGAGACCTAAATTTTAGGACACTGAAGAGGACGTAGCCCTGACTCCGAGTGCCTATCGACCCTGAAGGGCAAGTTTGAGAAGTTATTAGAAGGAAAGACATCAAATGGCGTGCCATGTTGAGATCATAGATGTGTTGAGATGTGCGGCGACGATTGCGCAATTCCATAGAGTTATACGTGACGTTTCTTTAAGTGGCAGTGTCGTCGGGACTAACTATATAGCTTATATTCCTAAACGTATTTCTTTTTTTCTTCTCTGTTTCTTCTGTATAGATAATCTAGGAGCTATGAAGAATCTAACTGCTGATGAGCGGTACCAACTGGCAGGAGACTACTTTGCTCCTAAGGGGCTCTATGAGTACACCAAAAGCCTGCCCTTCACTGGTCGAGTAAAAAGTAATGTTAATACACTTGTGGCCGGGGAATGGACGGAGATCTTGCTGGACTATGAGGTTGGCGCATCGGGCCTAGCTGATGGCGCTTGGATAAAGGCCACCTTCAAATTCTACTCGGTGAGTGAAGAAGCCCGATAGAGCAGGCTGCAGACTTGATCTAACATGACCGAGATAGGATTGGGTACTGTTCCAGACATCATATCCCACAAAAGACAACTATATCAGCGCCGAGTATATCCCAAACAGCCTTTTCCCGGAACAGACTCCCGCGACAGTTCATTCCCTGGCCATTCGATTTGATCAAAAGGGACACGAGCGACCTTTCCAAAAAGCTGTGATTGTGGATATTCAAGATGGCTATATGAACCCAGGCGATCGGATTCTGATCCGACTGGGTGATCGTCGCTTCGGCGGCCGAGGAACGCGGGCCCAGACATTCATCGAGAAAGACTTCCGCTGGAGGTTTTACATTGATCCTGTTGGGACTAGGTGAGTAGTATTATGACAGCATCACGGCGATTGAATCTGGTGAAAGCTGACTGTACCGCCATAGTCGCTTTGCTCCGATTCAGCCTGACCTCTCTTGGAACATCGTCGCTGGTCCCATTCATCACCTTCAAACTGTTTCTCCTCGCGTACTTCAGCCCTCTGTTCCATTTTCCATTCATTCTCATGCCGAGGATATCTGGGGAAATGTGAGTAGTGATCTCGAGAATCTTTCCTTCCAAGGTGCTAGACGAAGACCAGAAGGCCATGATCGTCAAAGAAAGTTCTGTATCACAGCAAGGCTGGACGAATGCTATATTCTCTGGTCTCAGCATCGAAGTTGACGGCGACTACACCATTGAGGTTATCGTTAAATCGAAGGAGAAAATCATTGTATCCCAAACCACCCAACTCACCATCTCATCTGGTCTCTCAGTTCCCAAGGCCCTCTTCGGCGACTTGCACGTGCACTCCGACGACACAGTGGGAACCGAGTCATCCATCTACAACTTTTCTTATGGCCGAGAAATCGCCGCCCTGGATGTTCTAGGATACACCGCCAACGACTTCCAAATTACCAAGGAACGCTGGGATGCCACAACAGACTTAATCACATCGCTCAATAAGCCGGGCGAGTTTGTCATTTTCCCAGGGACCGAATGGTGCGGAAACTCTGCAGCAGGAGGAGACCACAATGTTGTCTTCCTGGCCGATCCCGCTACACACCCGCCCGAATTCCCCTTCGATCGCCAGGGGAACGTTGCCCGTTCGTTTGAATGGTCCGAGCATGGTCCCAAGGACCTCGTCCCCGGGGCTTGGCCATTGGACGAAGTATACTGCACGTATGCGCACAAGGCAGATGACCATCTCCTCATTCCCCATGTCGGTGGACGCCGGTGCAATCTGGCATGGCATCATCCTAAGCTCGAACGCCTCATCGAGATTGGGAGTGCATGGGGCCAGTTTGAGTGGCTCCTCCGGGATGCAGTACGCAGAGGATGGAAGCTTGGAGTCTCTGCTAATTCTGATGAACACCGTGGTCGATGTGGTGGCGGTGTTCCTGGCACAGCAGTGTTCGGCACCCGAGGCGGTCTCACTGGTATCGTTGCCCTCAAGCTCGAGCGGCAGGATATCGCCCATGCGTTGAGAGCACGCCACACCTTCGCAACCACCGGTCAGCGACTAGTAGGACTGGTCCACACGGCAGACCAGTCTGCTATCCAGGGTGATGAAATCAAGGTTGCCAAGCAAGAGACACTAGAGCTGAAATACCAGTTCTTTGGTGAGAAGGGATTCTCATCAATAGAGGCTTTTGATGAATCTGGCCTGATCTGGCGAAGACATTTTTGGTACAAGTCTGACGCACCTGCCACCATTCTGCGGGTGACATGGGGCGGAGCGAGATTATACGACCGCTATCGTGAAGCTGTTTGGAACGGAACCATTACAGTCTCAGATACCAGCGTGGAGGATGTTTTGCCATTTGGAGGTTTCGAGGACAACACAGAAGACTTTGCACGCCAGGCAGGAGAAAGCACCGTTGAATTTTCAAGCAAAACCAGCGGAGACCTTGATGGTGTTAATGTTGTTTTTCAGGGCACCAAGCCCCCGCAAAAAATCCGTATCGCAGGCTCCCTCGGTGGATATGTCAAAGTTGGAGACCCCTTGGCTGGAAACTCCCACAAAGCCCAGCCTATCTTCGAGCTGGAGGCCTCTTGGGAGGAGGCCAAGCGCCCAGATGGAAAGGTCATCGAAATCCTGGGTGGTGCGGAGCTGTTTGTGCGTATTGAAGCAATCCCGCAAGTAGAGCTGCCACGGCGGGTTCAGGGACAAGCATCATTCTTCCAGATAGGATCACGCTCGATATACTTTGTTGGCCGAGAGTGGAGTGGAGAAAAGGTGGTGACCAGCCCTATTTTTATAGACTATGTATGAGGCTAAGGTTCTCGGGGCTTGAAACTTGGACGAGATATCTAAAGTCCTCCTTGTAATGTCAGATTGCCGTATGCCGTACTATATTATATTTAATGGTTTACAGATATAGTTGTAGTCTTGAATAGTAATTCATATTGAGGCCAAAATGCCCTTTTCTTACGTTGGCTCCAAGATAAAAGTGAATGTCAAATAACACCTCACTGAATGATAGCAGGAAGATAAGGAAATCAGTCGACGCCATGGCAGCCACTCCATAAGATACATGTGCTGAGAGAGAAAACAAACTGCCCCTTGATTACGGATGCCTCCATAGGTAGAAGCCCTAATATGCCCACGACATACAAGAAAAGCAAACTAAAGCAAAGGAGATATGATATGATTGGCTCAATCCAGGCAAAAAAAGACCATGGAGAGCCAGTCCAAAACTCCCCAACTGGAAAACATAGAAAATAATCAAAAGAAACCTCCAAACACGCCATGCAGGGATCATCCAAGACCGTGCTCATTTCGAAAATTCTTCTTTTTGTGCTGTTGGGGCTCACGCAATAATTCGACGCCATTTGCAATGCCATGCAACAGGTTGCATCCGTATGTACCTTTAACGAACAAAGAGAAAAAGAGAGAGACAAAGGTCACATTGATAGGGGCATCTCAAGGAATTGTGCGAGATGTTAGAACATGGTCAATAACGACTCCAAAATGTCGAGTCCAATATAAGAAGATTGCAGGTGGGTACATTGTAGTGGTAGAGGGAGTAGAGATCGCAAAAAAAATACGCTGAGTGTCTATCATAAAAAAAATGAAAATGATAGATATTTGATATCAGAAACGCTGAACGTGCATATCATCAAACCGTGCTAAAGTGAAGTTGAACTGAAACAAAGAACATCTGTACCCATTGAGATACGGAACTCCTCAAGCCGAGCTACCATTAGAGGCCTTGGAAGCTTTACTGGCTTCCATGACCTTATTGAACATCTGCTGCAGCTTAGCACCACTGGCGTCTTTATTCGGCCAGTAGTTGAGTGAAACATAATCCCTAAAAGTCAAGTCAGAACGTGAAAAAAAAATTGTGATAACAAAGAGAACTTACCAGAGTCGGACCTCCAGGGAGGGCATCGATTGCGAGCCCTCCAGAGTATTACGAATGAATTCGCCAATTTTCACTAGGGTAAGGCGAAGTTTCTGGGCCCGCTCGTTTTTGCTTGGGTAATTTTTGGCAGTGATCATTGCCACTTGCTTCAAATTGGCAACAATAGGCTTGAAGAACATGAACGCCATGTCTTCTTTATTAGAGCCGCCGTTCTCATGCCCTTTGCGGCGACGAAGCTCGTCATTAGAGGCATCGGATAGACGATGGCGTGGACGATCGTCAAGGCCAGATCGTGGACGAGAGTCATGGCTGGGAGTATGATGACGGTCTCCCTCCCTGCTACCATGCGTGTGGGGGCGGGGACGTGATCGATCGGATTCACGGTGGCCCTTGCGGGGATTCTCGGGCCTGCGAGAACTAGAGGGTGCCGGAGAGGCGGAGACACTGCCACTACCGGAAACCCGTGAGCCACGCTTGTTGTTGCGGTGGTGATTGTCGACTGCCCTTCTCGCTGTAGCATTGTTGTTGTACTTGTTCCTTAGAACAGACATGAGATATTCAGCTCGTCGAACAAGGTGGACAGCGCCCGGTGATTTTGTCGCCTTCTCCTCAGTCTGCAGGCGCTGTGTCTTTCGCTCCACTCGGTGTTCCTCAAGGAAGAATTTATCGCCAAGGCCAAGCTCAGTGTCATCACGAATCTGGGTCCATGCACCAAACCCATGGCGTGCGATGCCGACAAGAAGCATTCCGTCTTCACGTGCACCCCACTGGCAGCTGTAATCCGCCAACTTGGTAGCCTCAGGGAGTCGGAATGTCCTGAAATCAGCCAATGCTTTGATGATGCTTCGGATAAGACGCATATCTGGTGGACGTTCAACGATAGTCCATGCATTGAGTCGCTTGACACCGTGATGGTCGAACAAGACGGCCTTCTGTTCTTTCTTCGTGGGGTTTCTACCCGATTGTTTCATGGCCTCTAATTGGTCCAGACTTGCTTGGACAAGCGAGTTTGCCTTGGCGGTGATTTCATGAAGAGCATCACGAACGGTGCCTCGATCGCGAGTTTGTAACCTGGCATCCTCCAGAATGAGATCTTCGGAGTCATCCAGATCGCCGTAGCGAAGGAATGCTCGAGAAAGTGCACGGTATTCTTTTTCTCCGAGGGGACGCTTGGGATCCAACGAGGGACTTTCTTCCTCGCCATCGTCGATATTGACTTGAGCTCTTGCGAGCCGTTTCGCCTTGCGTTCCTCTCGTGAATCTGTCGTGTCCGTGGGGGCGTGGCGCTTGCGGGGTCGATTTTGCTCAATGACTTCAGCAAGATAATGGTCATCATCTTTACGCTTTTCCTCGGCCTTGAGCACTTCGAGCTGTTCCTTGGGAATGATGTCGTCCCACGTGAGATCGTCAACTTTGATGTCGACGAAGTCAAACGCTTTCAAGAATTCTTCACCGCCGTCGGCTTGAATTTGCTCAGCCTCTTCAGTTTGGTGTAATTCTGCGTTTGCAAGGACGGAATCGATATCAAGCTGCTCCAGCTTCTTCTGGTTGTCGGTTTGTTCGAACATCTTCTGGCCGCGGCGTTTGAGGATCCGAGAGATATCATCTGTAGAATTAGGCTCGGCAACCACACGAGCCATTTTGTTTTGCATCTCCGAGGCTTCTTTGTCGGTGACACCACGCTGGATGGTGATGAACTCGAGCAAGAGCTTGTTGCGAGCTCTTTCAATAACTTCTTCTTCGATCGTATCCTTTGAGACAAGACGATAAACGCTGACAGGCCTTGTTTGACCGATTCGATGAGCACGCGCCATAGCTTGCAAATCTGCCTGGGGGTTCCAATCCGAATCGAACAGAACGACAGTGTCTGCGGTCATAAGGTTGATACCGAGACCACCTGCGCGGGTTGAAAGAAGGAATGCAAAGTCGGTGCTACCGGGAGCATTGTAATGCTCAATTGCCAAGCGACGGGCAGCGGACGGGATAGTTCCATCGAGCCGTTGATATTTGTAACCACGGTACTCCATATACTCACTCAGAATGTTAAGCATGCCAACCATCTGGCAGAAGATCAACACTCGATGGCCATCAACGCTCAACTTGCGGAGGAGTTGATCGAGAAGCATCATCTTTCCACTGCTGGTGATCATCGCTCGAAGAATATCTTCTCGACGAGTACTACCTTCCAGAATCTTTGCTTCTGCGTTGGGGAACATAAATGGGTGGTTGCTAGCCTTTTTCAATTCCATCATGATGTTCAAAAGAGACTGCTTCATTCCCTTGTTCCCGTCGTTGAGCGCTGCGTAGTTTTTGGTCAAGATATTCTTGTAGTATTCTAATTGGACATCGGAGAGCTCCACTCGAATGATTTTCTCAGTTTTCGGGGGAAGATCCGACTCAACCTTGGACTTGGTACGCCGCAACATGTAAGGCTGAATGGCGGTAGTTAATTCCGCGAGTTTTTGAGACGCTGCCTCGGAATTCAAATCCATGTCGACGTCGACTTCAATGAGGCCCGGATTGAGGAAATCCATTAATGCTGAAAGCTCAGCAAGGTTGTTTTGGATTGGGGTACCAGTAATCAAGAGGCGTGCCTGGCATTTCCATTCGAACAACTTCATGTAAAGTTGTGAATCGCGATTCTTGAGACGGTGCGCCTCATCCACTGCCATGAATTGCCACTTGAATTGGCCGAGGAACGGTGAGTCATTCATTGCATACTCGTAAGTTGTCAACAGAACATGGAACTTTGGACGTTTGGGATTCCCATCGACCATCAATTCATAATCGCGCAACACGGAGCGCGCCTTTTCACTGCCATTGTAAACAACGTAGTTCAAGTCCGGTGTCCAGTGATCAAAGGTATCAGCCCATGCCGGCATAGTAGACAGGGGGACGATGACAATGAACGGCCCTTGCTGCCGCCTGACATGGCGCATCCAGTTGATGAATGCGACAGTTTGGACTGTCTTTCCTAGACCCATCTCATCTGCCAAGACAACATTGCGACCCCTGACCCAATTGAAAGCCAAGAAGTTTAGACCTTTGACTTGGAAGTCCTTGAGTTCTCCATTCTGCAAGAAAGTAGGGGTTCCGTGGATGGGCTCAAAGGATTTACGCGTGGCGACATTTATCTCGTTCTTGTCGGAGATAGGTTGTCGAGCGGTGCGGTCCAAGAATCGGTCAACCTCACGCTGTGCGATCTCAGAAACCAGATCCTCTGGTTCCCAGGTACAGGAATCGTAGAGAAGACGTTTCCATTTGACAAGGTATTCCGTGGTACCATCCTCGCCATCACGTACACCAATGACCCGTTCAACCTTTTTGTAGTCCTCTATGGCCTCGACGTCTCGTTCGCGATCGAGGTTCCACTTTTCGCGGTCTTCAGGAGGAGCGTCGACACTGTACTGCAACCGAATATCCTCATTGAGTACCTTCCGAACATAATTATCCACGCGTCGCGTGCTGCGGAAGTTGGCAATAGATTCATTGCTTTCCCATGTAGCATGATAGTGTGATTTGTCCTGCCACTTGATACAAAATTCAAAGTCGTTGCGGTCGAGATCATGAGCTTTGGGGTCGACGCCCTCCTTGAGGCGGTGATTCAGGACGACGTCGACAGCGGGGCGAGTGTCCTCCACATAACTCTCCGCCCAGTAGTTTTGTGGAAGATCTTCTGGATCTTCTTCAAACATGGCTTCGTCCTCCTCGTCATCCTCGTTGTAATTTGACACCTTCTTAGCGGTTCGCGTTGAGAAGCGAACCTCACTCAATGAAGGCTCATAGCTAGCAGTTTGTTGGAGACGCCGCCTTCTCGCTTTGCTGGCACGAGCGCTCTTTCCACCATACTCATCACTGTCAGACTCGGACAGGGACGACACAGTAGCCGATCGAGAGGCCTTAGATGGTTGCTGGGATGGATCTTTGCGCCGACGCTTAGTACGTGGTGCAACATCATCTGAGTCCGAATCAGATGAGTCGGCGAGATGGCGTGTCGTGCGAGCACGACCACTTCGTCGAAGCCCATACAGATCGGGATTTTGTCTGATCAGGTCGGTCTCGCTGACCGGTGACGATTTGCGCTTCGCACCGCGGTCGGGGTGAGGAGATGAAGAGTTTTCACGGCTGTATGTGTTGGCGTCATAATCGCTGTTGTCCTCAGCTACGTCCTCATTTTCCGCGTCCGAATCGGCAGACGCGCCGTCATAGGAGTCGTCTGCGGCATCGGGTTCGGGGGAGGACTCGGAGACGGGGTGGGACTCCATGGGCTCGGATGGACTGCGCTCACGTTGCGTTAACGCATCGCCATCCGCGTGGGTATCGTCCGCGACGGGCGAGAGAGGGTAGCCATTAGACATGGTCGAGGTAGAAGGAGGTTCCTGAGCAGGTGGGATCACCATGCCAGAGGCTATTACCGAGGGGCAGTCAGCATTGAAGCTTGATTCGGGCTAGGAGAGGCATGAAAGAGACAGGGACGGGTAAAACAATGGCACGCGACCCAAATTGCGGTCAAATTGAGCCTAAAATCTAGCAGAATGGGACAGGATATTGACTTCGATGAAAGAGTATGTTTTTTGATAACGGGTGGGATGGACGCGGCCAGGCTGGAAGGCAAAGCAATGGACAGATTGATACACACAACCAGACTCAGAGAAAGCAGTGACACGCTGCTTGACCGACGACAATTGAAACCTGCCCCAATCGGAATAGAATAGAGGTATTCAAGGATTCGTGCAGTGGGTCGACAAGCGCGGAGAAGTACCGCGGCGAATGCTTCGGTCGGCACGTCTGTGCTTGAGGAAAAGATTAAATCACTTACACTCCATAGCGTGGTGACCCCGAAAGCGGGGGATCTGTCGATCAATGTGGGAAAGTAAATGGTGGGGGGGGAGGCGTGAAGCTGGAAACTTGGGGAGGAGGAGACGAGAGACTTGGAAGAACTAAGAGTTGGGGACTGACTGGAGGGTTTGCTTCGGTTTGGTTTGCAGGAAAGTAGACACCCGATCTATTAGGCATCAATAAAGCGTAACCCTATTGAGACTAGCTTATTCGCTTGGCGGCACGGCGTCACATCACGTGTCTAACGGAGCTCGGATAAACCACCAATCCGACCCCAGGTCAGTAGCCAATCACCGCCTTGATAAATAAGTGACGGATGTGTGGCCTAAGGCATCACAGCCCACAGAAAGCAAAGCAAAGTGCATTCAATTCTGCCGCCCCTCGTTCGTTGATAGTAGTGTTTCTTCCTGTCTTATTTCTAATCGAGTCTGCGCAGAGATACTTGGTGCTTTTGCTGAGCCCGGTTCATTTACCTGCGACAGCGCTTAGTCGGCCAATCTCAACCCCCCGCCCCTCCACTTGGTGCTGATTTTTTTTTCAATCCGCTTCATATACACGGTTTCTTTGAACCACATCCACCCACCATGTCTGACAAGCTTACTCGGTATGTTTATGGAGCCTTTGAAGTGCGATATCACCAGCTAACGGTATATTTCTCTTTATAGTATTGCGATCATCAACAGTGACAAGGTTCGTCGCGACATACCCCCACTAATAATATTTTCTCCCCGGTTCATGAATACCTGGCTCACACCTCATCTTTCCAACTTTACAGTGCAAGCCGAAGGTACGCGATTCGATATAATATTTCATTGTGTTCAGGGAGGCTAATTAGTTCCAGAAATGTCGTCAAGAGTGCAAGAAGGCTTGCCCCGTGGTCCGCACAGGCAAGCTCTGCATTGAAGTCGATCCCACTTCTAAGATCGCCTTCATCTCCGAGCGCCTGTGCATTGGTTGTGGTATCTGCCCCAAGAAGTGCCCATTCGGAGCCATTCACATTATCAACTTGCCCACCAACCTCGAGACCCAAGTAACCCACCGCTACTCGGCCAACAGCTTCAAGCTTCACCGACTTCCCATGCCCCGTCCCGGTCAGGTTCTCGGTCTGGTTGGAACAAACGGTATCGGAAAGAGTACGGCTTTGAAGATTCTCAGTGGCAAGCTGAAGCCTAACCTCGGTCGGTATGACAACCCTCCTGACTGGGAGGAGATCCTGAAGTACTTCCGTGGTTCCGATTTGCAAAGTAAGCACCATAGCCCAAGTGCCACGGTCTTTATTCGACGTTGCTAACTGTGACAGACTACTTCACCAAGATTCTGGAAGACAATCTGAAGGCGGTTGTGAAGCCTCAATATGTCGACCAGATTCCTCGTGCTGTGAAGGGACCTATTCAACAGGTTCAGCAGCTCATCTCGGGGCGCGCTGCGCTGGGTAACGAGGAGGAGATTATGGATGTTCTCGGTGCGTTGGCATACTCCAATATCTCGAAATTCACTTGCTAATCTTCGTCCAGAGCTGAGACAAGTTGCGCACCGTGATATCGGTCACCTTTCCGGTGGTGAGCTTCAGCGTTTTGCCATTGGTCTGGTTTGCGTACAGAAGGCCGACGTGTACGTTATTCCTTGATTATAATTGATGCCATTGAACCCTGTCGGTTACTAATAATTATCTAGGTACATGTTCGACGAGCCTTCCTCATATCTCGATGTTAAGCAGCGTCTAGCTGCTGCCCGTACAATCCGCAGCCTCCTCCGCCCCGACGACTATGTCATTGTTGTCGAACACGATTTGTCCGTCCTCGATTACTTGTCCGACTTCATTTGCGTGTTGTATGGTCGTCCTGCAGTTTACGGTGTCGTCACTCTGCCTTCCTCCGTCCGTGAGGGCATCAACATCTTCTTGGACGGTCACATCCCTACCGAGAACCTGCGATTCCGTGAAGAATCTCTCACCTTCCGTCTTGCCGAAGCGGGCGAGGAGTTTATTGCGGACAAGGATCGTGCCTTCTCCTACCCCTCGATGGAGAAGACTTTGGGTGACTTTCACCTGAAGATTGATGCAGGAAAGTTCACCGACTCTGAAATTGTCGTCATGATGGGTGAGAACGGAACTGGAAAGACCACTTTCTGTAAGATGCTTGCTGGTGCATTGAAACCCGATGGCACTATCACCATCCCCAAGATGAACATCAGCATGAAGCCCCAGAAGATCACCCCCAAGTTCACGGGTACCGTGCGCCAGCTCTTCTTCAAGCGTATCAAGACTGCTTTCCTCTCTCCTCAGTTCCAGACCGATGTCTACAAGCCCCTGAAAATGGATGACTTCATCGACCAGGAGGTTCAGAACCTGTCCGGTGGTGAATTGCAGCGTGTCGCTATTGTTCTGGCTCTGGGTATGCCCGCTGATATCTACCTGATTGACGAGCCCAGTGCCTACCTGGACTCCGAGCAGCGTATTGTCGCTGCTCGTGTCATTAAGCGTTTCATTATGCACACCAAGAAGACTGCTTTCATCGTCGAGCACGATTTCATCATGGCCACTTACCTGGCTGATCGTGTCATCGTCTTCGACGGCCAGCCATCTGTGAACGCTCGTGCCCAGACACCCGAGTCTCTCGTCGGTGGTTGCAACAGGTTCTTGAAGAGCTTGGATGTCACTTTCCGTCGTGACCCCATCAGTTATCGCCCTCGTATCAACAAGTACAACAGTCAAATGGACCAGGAGCAGAAGCTGGCAGGCAACTACGTAAGTTTTCTATCTCATCTATGGATGCTATTGATTCCATTATAAATTCTGTGCTAACTATATTCAACAGTACTTCTTAGAAGAAGAGAATTGAAAAGGGCGTTCACAACGAGCATCGTCGCCGCCGTCACAAACATGACGGCCGCGACTATGAGCAGCGGCGCAAGAGGCGCCGCGGCGATTGGAAGATCATGTGGTTAATGGGGATCCCAGGCGTTTGCAAAGCCTCGGCGTTTCAGGGCAAGGGATGCCGTCGCCGCGCCGGACCCTCTTCAGGTGCCGATGACGGTCTCTCGGACGACGATGGCGATGATGACGACTTGAATGGCAACAGTGGCCCCGACTAGAAGGTAGTGACCTGGTTCACACCCTGCTATCCCTGGTCTAGTACGCTCATTTACTTATGCGACCTGTTGCCATTCGTCAGTCTATCAACAAATGCCTACATCGTTATTCGCCTTGCGACCTGCCTTGATTTGCTCTGGATTTTTTTTTATCATATCCAGAGTCATCGGCCCCCGGTTGGGAACACATGCCTACAGATCTTCCACTAGCACCTATTAAATTTTAATGGTGGATTAGGTTCGGCATAGTTTATTGTTCCAACGGAGTTATGTTTGCATTAGGTTGGAGGGGTTGGGTTCCAAAAAAAAGCTCTTCCATGAATTTTATGATTTGTTTAAAGATGGAATGTCGCGTCGGAATGGATTGGCGATGAGGTTGTTTTCAGACCGGGGATGGCATAGAACAGGAAACCACTGAAAAGCTGCCAGGTTCGTTGCCTCTTCGTCGTGTAGATATATAGTTTTCAACCCATTGTTGTGCATATGCTTGAAATTCCTATTCTCTCTTGTTCGTATTTGATCCAACGTATCTATCCAGCAGGCTTCTCTAGCCACGCGCACCCCAAATTCTACGAAGCAGGGACACCGCCGCCTTTCCTTTTCTTGGGTCGATCTCCTTAACCGAAACGCTAGGTGCGAGAGCGATTGGGGCATACCAACACCCGGTCTTAGCGGGTTGAACTTTGTCTTTGTGTACGAAGAAGCCGCATCTGTGACAGATTCATCGACCCAGATGCCCCTTTTGGTCATCGGGAGGTAACAAGGTAGCCATGTGAATAGGCAAGTATGATAGATGATTCTGTAGATATATATAGAGTACTTCTATGCAGGCATTGAATTGTGTTCAGGAGAGTACGGATATATATAATCTGGGAGAAACTGGCCATATCCTGCCAGAGAGTCAAACGGGGGCAGACTTCAACTCTTTGAGCTATGTATGTACTATCCACGGGGAGACTATGGGTACATATTGGGGTTGCGGATTATTTACCTACGCTATTCGCGGGGGCGAGCCAAGCCCGATATATACTGCTAGAAGTGCAATTAGTGCGGCATTAGGAGGGACATTACGAGATACTCAAATGGTTCAGACCCTAACTTTTGACAATCACCCAAGCGTGAGCGTGAGCCCGGATTATTTGGTGTGCAAGTCGGAGTAGTAGATGGTCTAGACTGGATTACTGGGCCTGGAAGAAAGCAAATGAGACTGCAGGATAGATTCAGCTCAATATCCTACATGTGGGTCGAAGGGCAGAAATTACTTGCATATGGTCAAGTGTGAATGAGAATGTCCATCCCCATCTACTCCTCTTCAATCTCTCCTTCCTCGCTGCCAGAGTGAATGGCCTTCTCATCTTTCTTCGCATCCTCGATCTCTTCTTCCGGAATAGCGGACCGTTCCTGTCGGGGGACTCTCGGACCCTTGCTGCGCTCGCGGCTCTCACGTCGGTACCGCTTACGGCTAGCCACACTCTCGGTATCACTGTCACGTCGGCGTCGGCGGTCACCACTGGCCACACTGCGAGTGTCAACAGCACCAGTACCACCACCATAATCAAGCTCATCACGACTTCCACGGGGATCGCCACGAGTGCGATAAAGGCGCTCGCGTTCGTCTTCACGTCGGTCTGGGTCTCTAGCGCGGGGACGGTCAAAGTCACGGTCCCGGCTACGATAACGGTCTCCACGCTCATCGCGACGATCACGAGATGGGGAAATACCGCTGACCTTGCGGTAAGTTCGTTCGCGGTCGGCCTGTGCCTTGCGACGGTCTGCTTCGTATGCATCCATTTCCGGGGTCCGGTTGGTCTGGCCGCTGGGTCCCCGTCGTTCTCCTCGCCCACTGCGATATTCACGATCACCGCGGTCATAATCCCGTCGGCTTCCACGGCTTTGAGAGTGTACCTCACGCTCCCTCTCTGCATCCTCATCTCTTTCTTTCAAGCGGCGAATTGCTTTTTCAAAGGCAGATTCCCGAATTTCATCGGACTCAAGGGCCTTGTATTCGTCGTATTTCTCAAGGCGAGGTTGGACTTCAGCCCAGGTGTCGGTGACCCGGACAGGCGGCTCCAGGCGCTTGATACGAGAACGCAGTGCGTCCACGGCGCGACGCTGTTGACGATCGGCTGCATGCTTTTCATCCTCAGTACGTCGGACTGCCTTGTCTTGGATGCGCTGGAAGATGAGATTGAGAATCTCAGGGTCGATCTTGGAGGTGCGACGGTCGGCGGACATGATAGAATTGAATTCGTCAAACGTGGTTTCAGTCGTAACTTCAAATCGCTTGTCCTAGAATCAGTTTGTTAGTACATATAGTCTTTGCTTGGATCCGAGGGAAACTTACATCCAGAACATCGAGCACGTCGTTCCGAGGTCCTCGCAAAGCCCGCTCTTCTTCTTCCACCATATCCCAGAACAAATCAAGAGGGGTCGAACCAGGCTGGCCTAGGATGCCATGGTATCTGGGGTCATCCTTAATGATCGGGCAGATATTCATCCACTTGGTGCCCGCCTTGATCTTACCCTGGGATTTGAGCTCCTTAAGGAGGGCCACGAATTGCTCTCGGTTCTTACGCTCCTTTCTGGTTCTGGCTGCCTTGTGTTGCTGGCGAGCATCGTTGAAAGCCCGCTCCAGGGACTTGATATGATTTTCGAAGGCAATCAAAATGTCAGACTTGGTCAGAGATTTGAACTTGTCATCGGTTTGGAATTTGCTGTCAGACTGAATGATGGCATGAGCCTCGGACCAACGCGTGTATGGCTCCAGGTTGAGTGAGTCCATAATGGTCATCAACTCATCCATGGCAGCCTTGTGCGTGACAAATTCTTGCTCGGCGTGAGCCTTCTTGAGTTCGAGGATGTACTCGTCGAAAAGCTGGCGTCTCTCGTCTTCCTCGTTGGTAGACCTGAAGGTGGTCTCGCCCTCAATGATCGGTCGAATAGTCTTCCAGCGGCTGTAGTATTTGATTTCAGGGTGGCGCTTCAGCATAGTGTTGAAGTCCGCGCGAAGCTTGGCGAATCGTTCTTTCGCCCGCTCCTTTTCCTGCATGCGAACCTGGACCACGTATTTCTCGAATGCTGCCTTGCGGTCTCGCGGATCCTTGAGAGCCCGGTACTGCGGGTCCTTGATCGTAGCGCGCATTGTCGCGTCCCAAGTCCAATCAGGCTGCACGTTGTGGCGCTTGAGCAGCTTCATGAAGGCGCTCTCCGCCTCCTCGAGAGTATGATAGTCGGGGTCCATCTGGGACTTGTATTCTGGAGCAGCGACCATGCTGTTCGTTTCAAACGAGCCGTATCCACCGCGTCGGTCGTTGTATCCCCGATCACCTCGGTCGAAGTCTTCACGGTCACGTTGCTGCAGTTGCGAGAAAGAGGTTCCGCCGGCGACAAATGAAGGGGCACTGTGAAGGAATTAGCATTGAGGGAAGTTAAGTTGGGGAGGCACTTACGCGGGGGTCGCCTGGGGGGCAGGCGCCTGTGCGAGCGCGTTTTTGTAAACTTCAGGCATCTCCCATGTGCTCTGCTTAGTTTCTGAGTGATACCAGTATTTGCGCCCAGCGTCCGTAGTGTGCTCCTTCCATGGTTGATTCGCGAGAGCAAGCTATAAAGAAGTCAGTTAAGCGCGTAACATTTTGCGGTCAGGTACGCACCTCAACCGGAGTCATCAACTCTTGCGGCTTGATCCATTGTGTGGCTTTGGTCTGGATATTGTAATAATAAACGCGTCCTTCCGCATTTTGCGCCTGCTGCCACAGGGCAGAATTTGGGTTGCGGCTTGGATCCATTGTGAACGGTGTTGAAGAGACTAACAGAGAAGTGAAAACGGAGCTTCCTCAATAATCTCCGCGGCTGTGCGCTTTTGGCACTTCGCGTCCACCGTATCAACACTTATCGGTTATCTCCTGAGCTCCAAACAGCCACTTTATTGACTCCTTTGCGACATCCGTTGTCGCAATGCCTGGTCTGGAGATCCCAGGTGAATTCTTGCGTCATGCAATCCTTGATACCGTCGTGCTTCATGCTCCAGCATTTGACATTGAGGGCGCCCTGAGTTCGGCCCTAGAGGACGGAGCTGATGATCTCCCCTCTGTTCTCTCGTCAATCCCCCAACGGTCTCTATTGTTCTTTGGTATGCACTTTCAAAGGATCGGCAGGGTTTGTGCCTTACTCATTAATAGCAATTAGATGAATTTTTGCCTGTCCGTATCATCTTGAGACTATCTGATTGCTCAGAAACGACCCTGAAACACTACCTGCCACGACTCGAAGTCAAGCTCGATGTCTTTGCTGTCGATCCAGCAGAATCAATTGGCGAAAACCTCACGCCAACTCGCGATATAATATTCTCAGGAATTGTCGGTCGAGATGAGGATCCCCTAGTGGTCTTCAATGAATTCGAGGGTGATGAAGGCAGTGGGAATCATGTCTATTTGGTTTGGAACATCGAGACTATACTGCGTGAGTGATTTGAATCTTTGGATGGACATGAACGTCACTAATTTGGTTGATAGGGCGTCCCCGTATTCGAATCCAACATCCGTCACTCTTATTCATTGCGTCTGCCAGTCTGAATCCGGCTGACGCTCGCCGTCGAGAGAATTCGGGGGATGACTATCTCCCCTCACTCGTCCCCGCATCGACCAATATGCTGCAATCTCTATCCACTGATAAATCTTTCAATCATAAAGAGCCTTTCCTCCCCGCTTCTAGACTATTGAGGGTTGTACCGACAACATACGACGAGGACCCGATTTACAATATCCAGCAACAACACGGTCATCCCTTTCGCGTTGTGCCAGCCGCAAGCGCAAGGATTCGATACTCTCGGTTAAGCTCCTACACGGCTATACCGATGACCGTGGCCAGCCTTGACTTTGAGGTCACCCCTTATCTGGCTTGCGAGGTCTCCTTTGACAAAGCGAATCTTCAACTGTCTGAGGGAACGATTGAGTCGCTGTCAGATACACCGGGCCTGACTCTTCCTATTACTTGCCGTCCGCGAGACGATGTGACCCTCATGTATAAACTCACACCGGAGTATGGCCCAGAGACCAATCCATCATCTACCGCGTTGGTCAGCACGCTGGACATATCTCTCGAGGCAACAATTATTGTGGATGACGACTGCAAGCCACGTATTTCTATGCAGTGGAGAACCAACGTCGATTTCTCAGTCGCCCTAAATCCAAATTTTGGGGGGCCCAGTCCAGCGCTGCAAAGGACCAACCGCCCTACCAGTCTATCGGTGTCAACCCAAGTGGGTGTGAACCCTCATCGAAGCTCATTACGAGAACGAGCATATTCGGTCACCGACGTGGGTATCACAATCTCATTCTCTGGACCTGTTCGTGTGCAAGTGGGCTGTGTCTTCTCTTGGGATGTTTTTATTGTCAATCGATCAAACGCTCCTCGAAAGTTTGCCTTGATCGCCATACCCAAGCGGAAAAGTGTGGACCCACGAGGCCATGTTGCTCGGCCTTCATCATCATCTATTACCAGCCGGAAAGAGGACCAAGTGGCCGAGGCGGTGACTGACGATAATATCGTGCATGCGAGGCAAAAGAGTGTGGCTGGTCAGGAAGTGGAACTGATCAGCTTGAGCACAGACATTCGCGTGGGGTGAGTATTCTCTACTGTGTTCCTTTTCATTTCATTCTCTAAGCTGACGTTTTATTAGCCCCCTCCTTCCAGGAACTTGCCATTCGACCGAACTCAAACTCCTTCCCCTAGCCACAGGCCCACTTCATTTGGAGGCGGTCCGGCTTGTAGATGTGAACACGAACGAAACGACTGATATCCGAGATCTTCCGGACATTTTGGCGGATGATCAGCCTCGCTTTAATTAAGAGTAGCCCACCACTGTATATATATATGACATAAAGCTATAGCTACTTTCAAAGTGGCCTGTCCTTAACATATTATTTTCCTCTTGCCTCTCATGGTGTGTTTTTAAGGTGAGCAACTAATTCGAGAGACTACATCGGACCCAATATCTAGTTTGTACCTTTTCATTGCCCGGTATCTCCTGTTTAGTAGCTGGACTGCGATCTTGAAACGCCAAGCGCCTCGAACGGCGTGAAAGCATTACTATTGCTCCAATGAGGCGGTGTTAAAGAAAGATATATAGAACTGTTGGAATCGGTTGGAAGATGAAATGGAGTTATACAATACAATTTATATCCATGAAGTCAATGTATACGGAGTAGGTGTAGGGTAAATACACCGAGGCAGCAAGGTATAGTTCAACGAATGTGATTGGTGGAAGGAGATCACGGGGTAATCGACTCGGCGTCGTGACTTTGTTAGTCACAAAGGCGGGAATTTGGAGAGGGCTAGCTAACTACATAGTTATCTTCTTCCCTTCATATCATCATCGTAACTGGGATTCCCTTCTGAATATTGGGGATTGGGTTCAATATCCAGCTTCTCAACTTTGCTTTTCAACTGCCCCGGTTTCTTTGGTCTTTGCGTCATACTGGCGCATTTGGTTCCTTCCCAGAAATCTTGCCCATCACTCCGCTCCCAGTCGCCAGAACCCTCCAACATGATCTGCTCTGCGAAGCGGAAAGTCCTGGATGGACTGAATAAGAGATATATTTACGGTCGCGTGGTATGCACCTTCCTAAAGCCTGACATATTGTCGCCTCTCAATTTGATTACGGCTAACCCTGTGGTCATTATCTTCTAGCCTTTATTGCACACGATAATTTTCCTCGTCGAGATGGCAGTAGCAGCACGCCTTGCTACCAAATTCAATACCTATTATGCTGAAAGGCCAGGTAAGCCTCTTTCCGCCTGTTCCCGCGGGATCACAGACTGACATCACTACTGTAAATAGTGCTCACGACGATGGTCACCAACGCTGTAAGCTTGCCGCGATATTGATCACCAAAGTTTGGACTGACAGCTGACTAAATGGATGTTACAGGTGCTTGGTGGTGTTGCCGATACCGTTGCGCAGCTGATTACGGCCTTCCGGACCCGCCGATCTCAGACAAGCGGAGACGATTTCCTATCGATCGAGATCCCCGACTTTGACATGCACAAGCCCTCTGCTGTAGGGGAATCGGGATATGTTCGGAGCTCGTTGCCGCCTTTCGATTTTGAGCGTCTGACGAGATTCATGGCTTATGGCTTCTTCATGGCACCGCTGCAGTTCCAGTGGTTCGGCTTCTTGTCCAGAGCATTCCCACTCACTAAGAAGAACCCGACGGCCCCAGCTTTCAAGCGTGTCGCCTTTGACCAGTTAATCTTTGCGCCATTTGGTATGATCTGCCTCTAGCTACTTTGGGATGTCTTTGGACTGGACTGATTTATCTAGGTCTGGTGGTCTTCTTCACCTACATGACGATCGCCGAGGGTGGTGGTAGAAGGGCATTGACAAACAAGTTCCGTGATGTCTACCTGCCTACCCTAAAGGCCAACTTTGTGCTCTGGCCGGCAGTGCAGATCCTAAACTTCCGTGTCGTTCCCATTCAGTTCCAGATCGTAAGTCTCCTAAGTTCTCTTAAGTTCTCCTAAGTTCTCTTTGTTGGGATAGGACCCATACTGACTTCTCAACCCAGCCATTCGTCTCAACCGTTGGTATTGCATGGACCGCATACCTTTCTCTGACTAACTCCTCCGAGGAGTCCTAATTGAACGCTATTCAACGCGAAATCATGATAACGATTCGGGGTGTAAAATGCTTAAAGTACACTCCTTCTTATGTCAAATTATTTGGGAGTTTCGGTTGGTCAGTCTGGCTTTCATGTACATGGTTGCCCGCGGACAGGGTTTGCATTTCAAAAGGTCAGATTTTGCACATTTGGGAATACCAACTCGGGGTTTTGCTGTTAAC
This sequence comes from Penicillium psychrosexuale, assembly GCF_028828465.1. Taxonomy (NCBI): domain Eukaryota; kingdom Fungi; phylum Ascomycota; class Eurotiomycetes; order Eurotiales; family Aspergillaceae; genus Penicillium; species Penicillium psychrosexuale. The sequence continues at coordinate 897,105 of NW_026643187.1, forward strand.
TATTTTTGTGATTTGACTTGAATGCTTCAGGAGAATTCCGTGTTTCAGCTTTTCAGCCTTTCAACCCCCATTGAGCTTCACATGATTCTGTTGGACTCGGAAAACATGCAAGCATGTACGGAGTAGCGGCTATGGAATCAGTAGAGGTAATCTTCCCAGAAATTCCCGACCCCGAGGCTAAAGAGGGCCTTTATGGCCCGGCCTTCCCCGTATCAACGCGGGCAGCTCTGACATCAGTCCCGCGTCAGCCCGATCAGTTCTCCGGGGAGAGTCGGGTACGGGAAAGTGAGGTACCTATTTTATAGAGATACCTCGTAAATAATGATAGCATCATGGTCCGAACAAGTACCTTTTTCGGCGGAATACATTACCTGTGGGTACCCCGTTGCTACGGGGGTGCCTTTTCACCGGCCTTGCCCCACCAAAACCGACCCCTCCACTCTTTAATGATCGCGAGCTCACCGTGGCCTGATTAAGTTCTTTCTCCTTCTTCTATCTTTCTTGCTTCTTTTACCATTGTCATATCATTAGCCATCCAAAATGTCTCTCGCCAACAAGCTCCCCATTACTGATGTCGACCTCAAGGGCAAGCGTGTCTTGATCCGGGTAAGCTTCTAGCTCATTGAGCTTCATTACTCGCAGCTCCTAACCGCTGACTGAAACAGGTTGACTTCAATGTTCCCCTCGATGATAACAAGAACGTTACCAACCCTCAGCGTATCGTCGGTGCCCTGCCCACCATCAAGTATGCCATCGACAACGGTGCCAAGGCCGTTGTGCTCATGTCTCACCTCGGCCGCCCCAATGGCAAGGTCAACCCCAAGTACAGCTTGAAGCCCGTTGTTCCCGTGCTTGAGAAGCTTCTCGGCAAGGACGTCACTTTCGTCGATGACTGCGTTGGTCCCCAGACCGAGGAGACCGTGAAAAAGGCTTCCGGTGGCCAGGTCATTCTGCTTGAGAACCTCCGTTTCCATGCCGAGGAGGAGGGCAGCTCTAAGGACGCCGAGGGCAATAAGGTCAAGGCCGACAAGGCCGATGTTGATGCATTCCGCAAGGGGCTCACTGCCCTCGGTGACGTTTACGTCAGTATGTAACACCACACTCCATTACTATTTCTTGTCGTTCATTTATTTCTAACATCAATCCAGACGATGCTTTCGGTACCGCACACCGCGCTCACAGCTCCATGGTCGGTGTGGACCTCCCCCAGAAGGCTGCCGGTTTCCTCATGAAGAAGGAGCTGGAGTACTTCGCCAAGGCTCTTGAGAACCCTGCGCGCCCCTTCCTCGCCATACTCGGTGGTGCCAAGGTGTCTGACAAGATCCTGCTGATTGACAACCTCCTGCCCAAGGTTAACAGCCTCATCATCACCGGTGGCATGGCCTTCACCTTCAAGAAGACTCTTGAGAACGTCAAGATCGGCAACAGTCTCTTCGACGAGGCCGGCAGCAAGTTAGTCGGCGAGATCGTCGAGAAGGCCAAGAAGTACAACGTCGAGATCGTCCTCCCCGTTGACTACGTCACCGCCGATAAGTTCTCTGCCGACGCCACCGTTGGTGCGGCTACTGACGCTACCGGTATCCCCGACGGCTTCATGGGTCTGGATGTTGGCCCCGAGAGTGTCAAGCTCTACCAGAAGACCATTGCCGAGGCCAAGACCATCCTCTGGAACGGTCCCCCCGGTGTCTTCGAGCTCAAGCCCTTCGCCAAGGGTACCGAGGCTACCCTCGATGCCGCTGTCAAGGCTGCCGAGTCCGGTTCCATCGTCATCATCGGTGGCGGTGATACCGCTACTGTGGCCGCCAAGTACAAGGTCGAGGACAAGATCTCTCACGTTTCGACCGGTGGCGGTGCCTCGCTCGAGCTTCTCGAAGGCAAGGAGCTGCCTGGTGTTACTGCTCTGTCCAGTAAGTAAATGATGAAAAATAGGTGGTGAAGGGAGAGTCTACATCGGCTCTCCTTTTGTCCTGCATGTTTATGAAACTGTAATGTATACAGCCAATGAATTTCCTTTTAATTACAAACTCATTTTCCAAAAGAGATCTCGATTGTGTTCTTAGCTCAGATAACTAAGTGTTGTGCTTAGGTACGAAACCGAAGCTTTAGCTACGACGTCGAGAAATCTATCGTGGTCAATTCTCATGTATAAGGATGAGAGGAAATTCCTACCGCAACGCTATAGTGTCATGAATATGGCCGAACCATGCCAATCCCATTCACAACTCCACCTCGCAACGCAACTCCGACTGATACTTCCGTCCATCCTCCTACATAATATAATTTTAGGCTTGCGCAGAATCATAAGCTTTGATATTAGTGGAACATCATGATAATCCCGAAACCAAGATCTGCGCTGAGTAATGAATCGTAAAAAGAAGTCAAAAGGACCGTGTCTCATTTCCTCCCCGGCAAGCTCCCGAAAAGCTCCTGACAAATGCATGTGGCAATAATGCTTCTGAATCCTCCCATTGGTTCCAAAGACAGGGGGGTATAGTGTGCGAGATGGAATGGCCAGCCAACTCGATAATGAGCCCATCCCGAAACCCGACGCCGGGGTTATTTCTTTTTGGTGCGCTTGTGCAGGTTCGTCTAGTTTAAGCCGATGCTTCGACTTTCTTCAATTCTTCCCTGGATGAGGTGATGGATGTTAGTGGGTGCGGTGAAAGAGGGGAAGGCGGGAGCTTTGGCGGGGATGGGGGTGCGGGCGTCGGTGGTGGTGTGGTACAAAGATGGAAGAGGTTTCGTGGATAAGAAGCATAGCATAAAGAGTATACGGAGAATCGGGAAGTATTGGGAAAGGCAAACTCACTGGAGCTGCTTTGAGAAGTCCTCCGCGGCATCATCGTCATCCCAGCTCTCTTCCCACAGGTGCTCGCTACCGTCATTTGCTGTCGAGCCATTGGCCTGCTCGGCTTCTTCTTGGGGCCAGTCTGTGTGTCGTAGAGTTAGCTTCGTTGCTGCAGGGAAGGGCTTGAGTGCTTGGTCGATACCTTCAACGGGGAAATCCTCGAACTCGTCGTCTTCCTCCAAGACTTGAGGCTTCGCTTGTGGTGCGGGCTGCTCTGTGGCATCAGCTTTCTGGGTAGTTGGGTTTGACATTGTGGGAGATGTGATAGACGGGGGAGATCGAAAGGTAGATAGGTGGAGATGTGGACGTGGATGTGGCAGCTTTGAGGTCGGAGGTCGGAGGTTTGACTTAGTAAGACCGCGATAAGGCGATAACGATGATGTAGTTGGGAGAGAACCTCGGAAAACAGCACAGCGTTGTTGATTTAAATGGAAAAAAAAGAAAGAAATGAATGAGTGATTCCGAAGAAGAGAATATAAGAGAATATAAGAAATATAAAAGAGTATTATGTTATGAAATAGAGCAAAAAATAACCGATCGATGTGGAATTGGCCTTCTATAAGAAATTGCCCACACGGAGCTACCGGCGAAAAGAATCCATGGGAAGAGCCTCAGCACCGGGGACATGCTATATTACAGCTTCCCCCTCCCCCTCGACCTTCCTTCTCCACCTCCCCACCTCTTTCTGTGTCTTTTCTCTTTTCTCTTTGTTATTCTCTTGTATCAGTGATGTTCTCGACCGTTGAGTTTCAGCACAGTTGACATATTGACATTCCTCCCGATCCGGCGCTCTCTCTTTTCGGCTTGATCGGATTGTCCTGACTGAGACCATCGTGGATTGTGTCCCCATTGAAAATTTCATTCTTCATACTCACTGCCAGCGGTTTTCGCCATGTTGCGTGTCGGGTCCTGGTTGTACGGCAAGAAGCCGGCGCAGTCCGTGGACTCGAAGGTTGAGTTGAAAGACTGTGAGTGGCGATACACTCTAGGAAAGCCATGATGATTATTTTGTTGCATACTGACCGCCGTATTCTGAGCTAGTGCATGATGCGCTGACAGGTATGTCCTATGGGAAATGTGCGCCCCTTTAGATACCGACTAATGCGATGAAACTAGCTGCAACGCTGATTCTCAATGATGATGTTGATGGCGCAGAGAGTGGTCTCTCCACGGGAACTTCATCCTTTCACAATGTGGGTATCGTCAATACAAGCTATGACGTAGCACATACCTTGAGGAAAGGCGCTGACTCCTGATCGAGTACATAGCTGGGTAAAGGCGTGGTCGCGTTTGTCCGGGCAACATTAGGGTTCGAGCAGGAGATTATGCGACAAGGTCCATTGCTCTTTCTATCTTCTAAATCCACATTTTCTGACAATCCGCAGCATCCGAGCGCCTCTATGAAGCAGAAACCAGCGCGGCCAACGATCAAACCCGGTCCCAGCAAAACGCCCAAGCACCCAATGCTTTTCACTCCGATATCTATGCTGCCGGTACCGAATACGCGTTGTGCCAAGCAATCGCCCAATTGATGAGTGCAGTGGTTGGGGTGCTGAATGAAAGCCTGACAGAAAGTATCAAAGCGTTCTATCGACTGAGGAAGGCTTATATCGCACTCGATGCGATCATGAAGATGGAAGAGAAGTTTATGGAGCAGAGGGATATACGCAAAGTTTTACGGCCCACTGCGAGTGATCTCTCAAGCTCGAGCGCTGCATGCCCAGACACGAAGTCGGAGTCGTCCAGTCTTCTATCGAAAAAGAGCGCGAAAATGGCTAGCATCGAGAAATCCGAGCTTAATTCCTCAATGAATTCACTGGCAATCTCATCCAGGGCGGTATCTCCAGATGTTTCAACTGGCGCTTCCACACTTGCGAAGCATATCCACCAAGACCCCGACTCGGATATCTTCAAGAATGAAATCGATGTTTTTGTGCACTCTGGTTCCAACTTCTGCTTTGGTATTCTTCTTCTACTGATCTCTATGGTTCCACCGGCGTTCAGCAAACTTCTTTCCATTATTGGCTTCCACGGTGACAAGCAACGAGGGCTGGGAATGCTCTGGCAAGCCAGCAAGTTCCACAACCTTATCGGTGCCATGGCTGCCTTGGCACTGCTGGGGTATTACAATGGCTTTGTCCGCTACTGCGATATTATGCCCGACCCAACTCTCGGTGGATCCGACGTTGAGGGATACCCGCAGGAGAGGCTGGCTGCGTTGCTGGCGGAGATGCGGTTCCGGTTCCCCAACAGTCAACTTTGGCTGCTCGAAGAATCGCGGATGTTAGGCGCGAATAAAAAGCTGGACAGTGCTCTGGAAGTGTTGTCCACGGACAAGAAGAGCCCGCTCAAGCAGGTAGAGGGGTTGTGCGTGTTCGAGAAGAGCTTGAACGCACTGTTTCTCCACAGATATAATGTCTGCGCTGAAGCATTCATTGAGGTATAAATCTTTTCTGGAGATTTTTGAAACATCAAGCTAATCCTTTCAGTGCGTGGAACTCAATACGTGGTCTCGTTCATTGTATTACTACATTGCCGGATCGTGCCATGTTGTCCTGTACCGGCAATCACTCGACGACCCAAAGCTTGCAGCGGAACATGCTAAAAAAGCCACCATGTACATGCGGAAGGCACCCGAATTCGCGGGGAAAAAGCGATTTATGGCCCGACAACTGCCGTTTGATATCTTTGTGACTCGGAAAATTGCCAAATGGGAGGCGCGCGCCAAAGAATGGAACGTATCTCTGGTGGATGCAATTGGAGTGGACCCGGTTGAAGAAATGATCTTTTTCTGGAACGGACACAGTCGCATGACCAACGAGCAGCTGCAAGAGTCTTTGACCCGGCTGGAATGGTGCGAAAGCGAAAAGAACAAGATGTGGTCTCGTGAGGGAAGCGAAGAAAAGGCGATCCTGGAGCTTCTCCGGGCTGCTGTTTTTCGATCCCTGTACAGACACGAAGAGGCGAAAAAGATCCTCCTGACCTGCGTCTTGAACCACGAGAAGTCTGTATTCAAGGGCCACCTGAAGGATGACTGGGTCCACCCAGTGGCGCATTTCGAAATGGCCGCCAACCTCTGGATGCAGCGTCCCACATACCAGGCCCTGCATGGGATTACTTCCCCCGAGGCGTCGGAGGAAGCGTCCGCGGAATCTGGGAAGACGAACATAGAGATCGAGAGGAAGCAGGTATCCGAGTGCAAGGGATACCTCGACTTCGCTGCTCGCTGGGAGAGCTATGAGCTCGACGCTCGTATTGGACTCAAGGTTACTGCGGCGATGGAAGCAATCAACAAGTGGCAGAGCATTCATGCGGAAGTCTAATGGTTATTGTGTTTGTTCAATCCTTGGGCAGAGCATTGTTCATAGCTGCTCAGGATACCTTGTGTAGCATACACACATAGAGTACGAGTAGATGTTAGGGTTAGATTTAACGAAGTTCATTTTACGTCTCTTTTTCCATCCTTTTCTCCTCCTTCAACATCAGCACAATGGCAACCTCCCCGTTTAATTCCCCCGATCACCGATCTATGAAACGTCAATGCTTGAATGTCATTGGCCACAAGGAGCTCCACTATGCGATAGCACTCGGCACCATGGCCACCGACGCCGAGTCTCTCATTTCCCCGTCCGCAAATGATAAGTCTCGGTGCTTCGATGGTGATGCCGAGATTTCATGAAAGCCGTTGAACTCTCCTCAAAAAACTTCCCGTTAGAATTGGAGATTGGGAACCTGACAGATTCCGAACGAGCTCTCGGATAACACGGCTTCTGCCATCGGAGGTCCGACCAAAAGTCCCCAGAGTCTTGAAGAAAACGAATAAAACGCTCTGAGATGTCCGATATCTCTCAGCCTTACCGTTGTCATTTCTCCGCTTGGCAACTCCGTCATATCCACTTATTATCTCCGAGATTTATTTCCCTCCGACTTTTCTACGGACTTTTCCAAGTCTTCATATATCTTGTTTCGCACATTCTCCCTCTCTTAGCTCTAGCGCTGGTCCTGCGACACTTCGGCCAATGATCCGTGATAATGGTCGAACGGACAGAACATGACTGTCGCACCAGCGAATCTAGCGACGATATCGAACCGCATCGCGGCGACGAGGCAGATGGAATCGGAGCACTGGAAAAGCAAAGTACTGCGGCATCGGGTTATTCAGCCTTTGAACAACAGCGCGGACAGTCGATAGTCTCGCGCATTCGGAGTCTCGAGGCCGGTCAGACGGCGAAATTCACTCATCCACTCAGCCATACCAAGACAGGTCCTGATGTCATCGTGGATTTCGAAGGACCGGATGATCCTTACAGACCATTGAACTGGGATTTCAGGAAGAAGGCTATCACGACGGTGCTGTATGGATTAACTACTATGGGTATGTCGGGGAAATGATGAATTGTGGGGAATGACGCTAATCGCCGTTATCAATTTCAGGTGCGACTTGGGCGAGTTCAATGTATGTCCATTTTCTTTTCGTCTTCACGGTTTATACATTATTAAACTAACAATATCAGCTACTCAACCGGCCAGGGACAAATTAGCGAGGAATTCGGCATCTCAAATGAGGTCGCTACACTCGGCACCTCATTACTTTTGTTCGGCTTGGGATTGGGCCCGCTGATCTGGGCACCTCTGTCTGAGCTATATGGGCGCAAAACGGCAGTTTTACCGCCATACTTTCTCGCGGCCATCTTTTCCTTCGCGACAGCCACCGCCAAAGATGTGCAGACTATTATGATCACTAGATTCTTCACGGGGTTCTTCGGTTCGGCCCCTGTTACCAACACCGGCGGTGTCCTGAGTGATATCTGGAGCCCCGAGCAGCGTGGAGCTGCTATTGTCGGCTATGCCATGGCCGTGGTCGGCGGGCCTGTTATTGGGCCTATCGCGGGTGGTGCCATCGTCCAGAGCAATCTGGGATGGCGCTGGACTGAATATGTGTGTCTTCCACGCTCCGTTGAAGTTGAAACCATACGCTAATATCTACTAGATCACTGGTATCATGATGTTATTCTTCCTGACCATGGACCTCCTCTTCGTCGACGAGAGCTACCCACCCGTTCTATTAGTCTACAAGGCACAACGACTACGCTTCGAAACGGGCAACTGGGCCCTCCATGCACGCCACGAAGAATGGGACGTGACCCTCAAAGAAATATGCAACAAGTATTTGGTCCGGCCCTTCCAGCTCCTCGCAACCCCAATCTGCTTCCTCGTCGCCCTCTACGCATCATTCGTCTACGGCATCCTCTATCTCAGCCTCGCAGCCTTCCCAATCGTCTTCCAGGAAATCCGCGGCTGGAACCAAGTCGTCGGCGCCCTGCCCTTCCTCGCCTACCTAGTCGGCATTATGATGGGCGGATGCATCAACCTCGCCAACCAGAAATTCTACATCAAGCGCTTCAAAGCGAACAACAACCGCCCCGTCCCCGAAGCTCGTCTCCCGCCCATGATGCTCGGCTCTGTGCTCTTCGCCGGCGGTATGTTCGTCTTCGGTTGGACAAGCGCAAAACACTTCCACTGGATCTGCCCGAACATCGGTGCGGTCATGATGGGCTTCGGCTTTTTCACCATCTTCCAGGCCGCTCTCAACTACCTCATTGATACATTCCAGAAATACTCCGCCAGCGCGATCGCTGCAAACACTTTCCTGCGCTCTATGTTCGCGGGCTGTTTCCCGCTCTTTACGCGCGCTATGTTCCATAATCTTGGTGTTCCTTGGGCTGCTAGCGTGCTGGGCTTCATTTCCGTTGCCCTCATCCCTATTCCGTATCTGTTCTACAGGTACGGGAAGCGGATCCGAGCGCGCGGGATATGGTCGCGAGATTCGGTTTAATTTTTTTGCGAAATCATTGTACATGTTTTTCTATTAGCTGGGTTATGCGCACATTTGATCGCAGCCTGGTTGGATACACACGCGCATGCCTTGCTTTTGATATTTGATACCCTCCAGCGCCTCAGAGTTCCACCCATCTCAGATTGACCCCTACAAGCCTATTATACCAGGATGTGGTCTAAAAGTTCTACATCACTACTTTTTCTACAGGGACGATTTTCAATAGACAATTTTCCGCGTATTAGAGTATAACAAAGAAGCAGCAAGCACAAAAATAACAGATTGATCAGGAAGAAAAATGTAAAGAGAGAATATAGTGAGTAAAGGCGATTGAATGCCGTATGTACCTATGGGCGACGGATCGGACCACTACGACAAAACTAATTTTTGGCTCACCGCTCTAATCACCGCCTATATGATTATGGTCTTGGGCCTGTATGTAATATTGCAACCTCTTTACATTTACCTCTAGTATACGTCTATCAATTAACCTTGAACCTTTTAAAGAGTAGATTACCTCTCTCTATAATGGCAGTACCATATTTGAGAGAGGAGAGTGTACTATATAAAGAATACGTGTACTTTAGAAAATATCAATTTGCGTAAGGAGGAGAAGATAGTGGTATACGGGGAGGTCATATGACCTAGAAGTATTCATAAAATTGCTTAGTCATCGATGCTATAAGGTTCTATTCCTCTGTCTTAATGCCCTATACCAGAATTCACCGCCTTTTAGAATTCTGCTACCTCTACCGATTTAAAACTCCTAGTCGGCAGTATATTTAATAGGAAGGCGGTCCAGGAAGACATTTTCCTCCCGAAACACTCACTTACTTACTCTATACTTACTTACTCAGGTATACTTACTTGTCAGCTTCTAATAGTCGTAATTAGTTTGAAATTTATAACTCTTTTAGAGAGGGGCATTTTAATTAATTAGACCTTCGAATTTGAACTTAATGCGACCGTTGGAAAGTGAGTAATTAGAGAAAATATAAATTGCTGTATACTCATTACAGCTGTGGAATAGCGTATGGCTAGCTGACTAATTTTCTGCTCGGCAGAAAATTAGTTTTGTCGTAGTGGTCCGATCCGTCGCCCATATGTACCCAATCCAGAAGACAAAAAGCCAAAGCCATAAGAATATGGCGAAGACAACCAGAATATAAAACATGCAACATAAACACTGAGAGAAAGAAATAGCAAAGGAAAGGATTTTCGGTGTTTCCTTTTTTTTTTTTTTTTGTGATCAACACCTGTTTTTGCTTTTTTTTGTTTTTCTCCGCGGATTCCAGCTCGATCAGCTGATATCAAGCTCGAGTACTGACGGTGTTTCGTCCGGTCAGCTTCCGCGCTATGGTCATCGCCTTCGACCATGTCTTCTTCTTTTCGATGCGAGCGACAGGATCAGGCAATGCAGCACCGGTAGCAAGAAGCTCTGCTGGGATATCATCCTGGTGCTTGGCGTTGTGCAAAGCCAGTACGGCCATTTGGCCCAAGAAAGAGGGGTGCTCAATAAGGTCCTCTAGACGGACCTTGAGACCATCTTGCTCAAGAAGCCAGGTAAGCTGAGCCAGGTTGAAGACGTCACCGCCCAGATCAAAGAATGACGAATCCAGCTGGAAGGCGGATTGCTGGGTTAGCTTGTCATCAGCGTCTGGGTCGGAAGCCACGGTGGTGCGGCTGGGCAGGACCTGGTGCCACGAGCGAGACAGAATGTCCGAATGCACAAGCAGCTCTGCGATGGAGCGCGACTTGAGGTGTGCGCTGAGGAAGTGCTCGTCTGAGGCTCGGGACAGGTCGTCGATTGTCTGCGGTGGTAGAGAGCGCAGCATGCTCGCGGAGGGCAGCGAGGCTGTGGGGTTGGCGACGAGGGATTGCGCAATCTCACAGGCCATGTCGAGAACCTTGGATGCGAATGATGGCATCACAGGTCCCTTTTCGGAGTAGCCCAGGGTGACATCCAAGCCTCGTTCACCGGAGGGGCGTGACACCATGGTGAGATCAGCTAGGTTGTCATTGACGCCGACACCACCCATACGGTACTTGTTGTTGTCAAGCTCCATGGTTCCTTCGTAGTCGACGTTCTGGTGGAAGACTGAGGTAGTGAAGTAGGTCCAGTCAGGCCAGTCGGTACATTGCTTGATGATCTCGCGGAAGCCTAGAGACTCGAAAGGCATGTTGGAGACTTGCTGGTCCTGAAGGTAGCGGAAGATATCGACAGCGGTCCATTTCTCGTCGAGCTTCACGCGCACCGGGATGACATTGACACAAGGGCCAACAGTGCTCTCAATGCCGGGCACTGTAGCGTTGCGACCGCTGATAGTCAGACCAAAAACAACATCGGACTGAGCAGTCAGCTTAGCAAGAGTCAGGGCCCAGGCAGCTTGCATGACGGTTGCGATGGTGACATTTCCAAGAGCGATGGGCGAAATCTCAATCTTTCTGTGAATCTCGGTGAATGCCCCAACGTTCTGGAACATACTGGTGCCCTTTCTGCGGACGACCTGGGTCATTTGAGAGCCCTTGAGAAGATCGGACCAGTGGCGATAATGGTCTGGGGTGATTGTTCCTGGCAACAGTCGCAAGTAACCAGCAAAGGGAGTCACCGGAGGCAGCGGCGTGCCTTCATATCCGTGCTTAATGGCAGCCATGATCTTCGGCAAGCATACTCCATCGTATTGAGTGTGAGAGAGGCGGACCAAGATACGATGTTGGTCGCTGCCCTTCTTCTTGACAACGTAGAACTGCACGTACTGCTCGCCTTCGCGCGGTCCGTATTCGCGATCTCTCTGTTGGAGGGTCATGGTGAATTCATCAAGAGCGCGGTCGGTCTCGTAAACAAAGATGCTGGGACGGATCTTGCGCAGCACGACCTGGAAGAATTGGTCATGGAAGCACACGAAGACTGTGCGCAGGATATCAAAGGCCGCGACAACCTTCAAGCAACTCTCGCGGAGGCGTCTCAGGTCCAGGGGACCATTGCCTTCCAAATAGAAGTAGTTAAGCATCCATCGGGACTTGAAGAGAGTCGCCGTTAGAGACATCGCCTGGAAGTCGGTGACAGGAAGTACGTCCGCGATGCCACCCTTGAAAACACCAATCTTGGGACATATACCGCTCTGCACAGCGGCATCGTCGATGCAGGACGGCCTGAGAATCTCTAGGCTCTCGGTAGAGGGGCTGAGCCCCAGTGTCGTTGGCGTGATATTGAGTAAATCACTATCAGCCTCCCTGGGGCCGCCAGACTTGAGATCGGCATTCAGCATTTGCTGAGTAACATTCGCAGCTCGCACTGTTGCTAGCATGTCCTCGAAGACAGGATTGTTGAAGACATCTGCAACAGTAAGGACCAGGCCCTCTTCACGAGCGGCACTGACCATCTTCATGGCGGTGATGCTGTCACCCCCCAACTTGAAGAAGCTGTCCTGGTGTCTCACCACGTTGGGCGAAAGACCAAGAGCTGTGCTCCAAAGATTCCACAATTTCCTTTCCACCTCGGCCAAAATCCCATCCTCACTGGAACGGGAAGCCACCGAACAAATACCCGAATCATCTGCTCCTTGTATACCTAACTGGTACGGCGAGTCGGCTATAGGATCAGGGTGACCACCATAGCTTGACAACTCTTCCGAGTGAATGGGAGGCACCGTCAGTTTTCCTTCTCTCAACATCCGACTAATAATCTCATGAACACGATCATCAATAATTTTCTGAATAGCACTGCTGTCAATCGCATCTCCGGTTGACTTTGCCTTGTCAGCCAGAGTGGTCTGGGAGTGATCCCAATCCAGTGACTCGGGCTCAGCCTCGGAAGCGAATGTGGACTGCGACAGAGTCGCAGCGGGGGATTCAATGAAGCTAGTGAACACCCTGGCGACGGTGTCAGCCAGAGCCTGGGCCTCCTCGTCAGACACAATATCGTTCCAGTATCTCAATAGAATGCCCTCCTGGCCTCGGGCAATCTCAACATTCACGGTGACCGCATACTGTATTCAGTTAGTAGTTGAACAAAGCATTGATAGGGCTTATACTCACTTCGCTCGGATCATGTGCATGCTGAAGATCGAAGGTCAATCCCTTCTCCTTAGGACCCGCAACGGAGTGATTCTGGATTGACAAGGTAGTATTGAAGAGCGACTGTCCTTGCCAACCAAGCTCATGTTGGATGCTGGCCAGAGAGCAGCTTTGGTGGGGAATGCAACGGATATAATCATCCTGAACATTCTTGGATACATCCATAAGAGTTTGTTGGTCGGAGAACTGAACTCGACAGCAGAGCATATTAATAAAGATTCCAACCATGTCCTGGATGCCATTGACAGGGGCATCCCGACCGGCAGAAAGGTATCCGAAACACACGTCATCTGAGCCAGTGAACTGTCGCAGGACGAGCGCCCAGGCTGACAGAGTCAAGTTGGCAAGTGTGACAGAGCTGCGCTCGCAGAACTTGAGCAGCTCAGGGAATCGCTCGAAGTTCATCATGACACCCTTGAGTTCTCTCTTGGCTTCGAACACAGCCGACGGCGCGAGGTGGCATGGGTGAACTCCACCAAGGTATTGTTTCCAGTGACTAAGTGCATCACTCTGGCTCTGGGTTCTGATGAACTTGATGTAGTCGCTGAAGCGAGGTCCTGAACCCTCAGCAATCTTTCGCTCGTAGGCAAGAGTCATGTCACGGAGGAGTACATCCACCGATCCACCATCGATAATGGCATGGTTGATCTCCAGCTTGAGGATCACACGTCCGGTGTTTGTTTTGCAAACAGTCATTTGGTGAGAAAGCTTCGATTGGCGCATTGCGTTTCTGGCATGAAGAGAGATAGCAGCCAACTTCTCCTCTACCTGCGAGTCATGACATTCCACGCGGAGGATATTATCGGAAAGGTTCTTGAGCACCAGTTGATCGAAAGATCCACCAGTGTAGTTGCTGTCAACGAAAATTGTTCGCAGCACAGGATGACGGTCGACGAGGGTTTGCCAGGCGCGAGCGACTCCTTCGGCATCGACCTTGCCAGATTTGGCATCTTTGATCTCAAACACAGTATGGAACATGTAGGCGTTGGGATCGCGGAGCTGACTGAGCAAGAGGCCCTCCTGCATGGCAGAGCAGGGATATATGTCCTCGACCTGATCCTTGTTCCGAATGCCGGCCTTGCGGAAGGTGCTGGCTGTGAGCATCTGGAGGCCGTGATAGTTGATGGGGAGGAGGGGGTAGTCGCTGAGAGTAGGCTCGGGGGTAGCCGTTTTCAGTGTGAGGATATCCTTCTCGAGGGTCTGCTTGCACTGGACAATCCAGCGGCGGATTGAGCCCTCATGCTGCATTTTGTGGTTGTAGGTGAAAGCAACATTGAGGCGGTCTTTGATCACAATAGCAGATACTTCGAAGAGTGCAAACCGAGCAGTCTGAGGGCCCATATCACCTGCGATGGCAAAGTCTGAGCTGTCGAAGACAGTACCGTGGTGATGGAATAAGGAATCGGCTCGCTCAAGTTGCTGCATTTTACCCAGGTAGTTGAAAAGGATTTCCAATGGGACAGGGAAATCAGTACCCTGGCCCTGTAGAAGACTTTTCGCGAAGTAAGGACGGCCGTTGTCTGCGATCTTGCGCCTGGTGTCTTTGACACGCTTGATAATGTCATTGAGGGCACCTTCTAGTGTCAGCTTTTTGTTGGCAAGATCAGGTATGGTAAACTTACGAGCTTCTGAATGCACTTGCAAAGGCGCCATCGTGGTAAACCAGCCAACTGTTCGCGAAAGATCAATGTCGGCTTCCCAGGGTTCTCTCCCATGTCCTTCATTGTAGATAGTCGGCACCTTGCGATCGGTGAAAGTGCGACCGAAGGAATGAATGATGGCAGACAGCAAGATGTCAACAGTGTCCGTGCGGAAGACACCGTGGCAGCCGTCAAGGATAAATTGGGTGGTATCCTCACTCAACGTGAAGGATTCCATCTTGATATCTCCATAAACATTGGGTAAGTCTTGCATGCCCCAGTAAAGCAAGTTGGGCTTCTCGGGGGTGAAAGGCAGAGCAATAGACGCATCGTGCGTCTTGGCTCTCTCCGTCTGCATGGCACACCAGCTTTGGAAAGACAATGCCTTCTCGAGTGAAAGAGATCCAGAGACAACGAGCTCTTCGAGATCCTGGAGGACGATGCGCCATGAGACCATATCAATGCAGAGATGGTGAGCGACGAGGAATAACACCTGGCCACCGGCGCGAAGGTTAAACAGGTCGGCTGCCAGGATAGGCCCATTGAGAGGATCCAGGCAATTTTGACTGTCAGCAATCTTCGGAACCATCGCTCGGGTATCGCCCACAGAGTGAACGCGGAATCGGAAAGATTCATCGACCTCCTGTGAGGTTGAGTTAGAACATGTTGGACGATGATTTTGTATTGAGCTTACCGCTGCAGTTTTCTGTTGCCAGGTGCCGTCGCTAGATGTGCTGAAGCGTGCGCGGAACATGGCATGCTGGCCGATAACAGCCTTAATAGCGCGCTTGAGCACCTCGCCCTCACAACGGCGAGTGATGCGAACAGTGATGCTCTGGTTGAAACGAGCGGCTCCCTTGAAAGAGTCTGAGCACTGGAAGTAGAGTCTCTGGACGGGCGAAAGCGCAAATCCTTCACCAGACTTCTCTTCACGCCGAGAAACAGGTGCCTTAGAACTGGCGGTTTGGGCAAGTTCCTTCACAGATCTGCTCTGCAAAATGTCGTGGAGTGTGAGAACAAGTCCCTGCTTGCGAGCGCGGGAAATGACAGCCATTCCAGTAATGCTGTCACCGCCTGTGAGGACCGGTTAGTATGTTGACTGTTTCGAGAGGATGGGATACTTACCCAAGCTGACGAAAGAGCGATCGACATTGACCTTCTGTGTGGAGATATTCAGAACCTGCGCGAATATTTCGCGGACGATGTTGAGGGATTCATTCTTCTCTTCCTTTTCTTGCGGCTTCTCTTCGGTCTTGCCACGCTTGATACGATCGTAATCGGCCATAATACGCTCGTAGGAGGCATCATCAATGTCCTCAATCCAAGCGGTGATCTTCTTCCGGTCGAGCTTTCCAGAAACGAGCATGGGAAGCTTCTTGACGAGAGCCCACGTCTGGGGAACCATGTAAATGGGGAGCTGGTTCTCAAGATTCTTCTGCACTTCGACCAGCTCGTTGTAGGCATGACGCTCAAGCTCATCCTCATCAACAAGCTCGCAAGGCTTGTCGGAGATTAGCGAAGTATCGGCTGCAACACTGTTCAACGACATGACAGTGACCAGGCGCTGCTTGAGAGGGCCATTCTTGGCGAGAACGACGACAGCATGCCGAGTAAGAGCATCCTCAGAAAGGCGATGTTCAATCTCACCCAGCTCCATCCGTTGGCCGTGCAACTTGACTTGGTGATCCTTCCGGCTGATGTACTGAATAGAACCATCAGGGTTGTAGTAGCAAAGATCGCCAGTCTTGTAGATTCGGCGAGGACCCGGGACTGTGGGCGTGAAGTCCTTGATCCAGGCTGGGTCAGTGGTGAATGCTTCTGCGTTTTTCTCGGGATTTTTGAGGTACTCCCTAGCCAAAGGAGTGCCTTCGAGTGCAAGTTCACCGACTGCGCCCAGGGGAGTCAGCCGATCGTGGTTGTCGGGATCAACAATCCAGGTAAGAGTGCTGGGAATACCGTAACCGATACGCCCGGGATCACGATTGGTGGCCACGGCATTATCGACCACAGCAAAGACACACGTCTCGGTCGGTCCGTACCCGTTCATGAGGTGAACAGAGTTGGCCCACTTGGTGATAACTTCATTGGACATCTTCTCACCACCACAAACGAGGTGCTTAAGGGAAGGCACTGAGGATGGCTCGATTATACTGGCAATTGAGGGGGTGAGGAAAGTCCAAGTGACATTGAGTCGACGGATTGCGCCGGCAACATCGTTGAGACGGTCCTCCTCGCTGGGCACACAGATGGTACCTCCGAGCATAAGAATTGCAAGAGTCTCCATGACAGCAGCATCGAAAGTGAGAGAGGCGAATTGGAATACTCTGGAGGTCTCATCCATGCGAACCCACGGCGCGAATGCCATGATACTGCTGACCACGTTGCGGTGCTCGACAATGATTCCCTTGGCGCGACCGGTGCTGCCAGAGGTAAATAGAGCGTAAGCCATATTGGAGGGTTTGACTTCAGCGCGGCGACGGGCAGAAGACTTGAGGGCACCGTAGGCCTTGATGGTCTCCTTGCTGATGGGGATAACAGTCTTCATCACTCGGCTGTAGCGGTTTGTATAGTTGGGAGTGCACAGTATCATGTTGGCACCAACGTCTGCGAGGATTTCCTCATGTCGCGAGGTAGGATGGGAGGGATCCAAAGGCACGTACCCACCACCAGCAATGAGAATACTGATGAGCGTGACCATTGCCCAAGCCGACTTGTCCAGGCAGACTGGAACAAATACCTCTGGGCCAACTCCGCGAGAGACCAGGTAGTTGGCAAAGCCAGATGCGAGATCCCAGAATTCTCTGTAGGTGAGGTCGCCATCCCAGGCACACACAGCCTGGGCGTTTGGGGTCTCGTCGGCCTTCTCACGAATGAAATCTTGGACGGTCCGTTCCACTGTGAGCGGGACACGTTGGTTCCACGTACCGATTTCAACCTTGTCTTCAGGGCTGATGACCTCCAAGTCTCCGAGCTTGCTCGTGCCGTTCTTGGGCAAGGCAATCAATTGCTGGAGAACATGCGCAAATTGTTCAGTGATACGCTTGGTCTGCCATCCGTTAATGACAAGCTCATCGTGATGAACAGTGAATGAAATGTTTGTCTTGGTGATACCACATTCCACGACAAGAGGGTGAGTGAAGAAATCTTCGCTTGTTTCACGTTTCTCGTCGATCCACATCTTATTATCGAGCTCACCATCACCTGGTTGGATTACAAGCAGGTTCTTGAAATCGCAGCCCGTGGCAGTGTCCTTGCTGAGCTGGCGGACACGTTGAAGACCAGAGTGTAAGTGCGGAATCATCTCGGTAGTAGACTGGTGGATCTTCTGCAAGTATTGCATAGTCAACATGGCATTGTCAACCTGGACACGAGTGGGGACGGTGGTCAGGACAGGACCAGCAATGTCCGCAACACCGGGAAGATCGATATTTCTGCCCGACAAAGTCTCGCCGAAGCAGACATCACCAGACGCCGTGTGGGTAGCAACGACGATTGCCCATGCAGCGCGGAGGAGCACAGGGATCGTGAAGTCGACGCTATTGCGAGTGCGGGAAACCTTGATGCTGTGGTGCTGAGTGTTGCCAGCACGCATTGCATCAGGCACTGCACTCTTGTTATGAGGGAAAGGACTGCTCGAAAGCTCGCTCAAATAAGACTTCCAGAATTTGTCAGACTCTTCCATATCCTTTTTCACCAGGTATTCAATGAAAAGACTGTAAGGAGTGCCAGCGCGTTTGTTCTGCGAGGCAAAGTAGTTCTCCTCAACCTTGCGGAATACCAAAGGAATACTCCAGCCGTCATAAAGGGCATGATGAACAGACCACACAAAGTAACTATCAGAGGAGCCACGAGGGTGCACCATGGCGTAACCGGTCAGAGATGCTCCATTGTGCTTTGGTAGGTGAAGGATGTCGTTGGGGAGGTCGTCGAACGACTCTGCTTCGACCCAGGAGATAGGGCCGTCCTTAAGGACAACTTGAGCGAAGTTCATGGCTTCGGTATGGACAATGCGAGTGCGAAGGATTTCCAAGTCTGCCACGGTTTGTTGCCAGGCTTGTTTGAATTTAGCAACATCAATGCCAGCAGCAAGACGGAACGAGGGCTGCGCAACATAAGCACCGTGTTGCTTGATAGATAGCGTCAAAAGGCCCTCCTGTACGGCACTGCATGGATAAATATCGCTAATGAGGTCCTTGGACACTTCGCAGTTATCAGTCACTTCATCCATCAAGTTCTCGAGGTAGACTCCAGAGGGCAGCAATGAGAACGCCATGACGTTCTCTTTCTTAACCTCAGCGGCTCCATTAGACACGACGCAGGTCTTGGCCATGTCGATCAAGATTGGGGAGTTGAAGATGCTCGAGACGGTAAGTGCGATACCCTCTGCTTGAGCAGCACCGACCAGGTTCATGGCGGACAAGGAATCACCACCCAGACCGAAAAAGCTGTCATCGGCGGTGACAGACCCGGCTTCAAGCTCGAGGGTCTTTTCCACAAGGGCCACAAGCTTGATCTCTAGGCCGGTGGCCGAGGAAGCCTCCCTTCTGTCAGAGGTGTTGAAGGTAATGTAAGACTTCAAAGTATCCTTGGACAAGGTCTGCACCATGGCCCGCAGTCTTCGGCGGTCAATCTTCCCGGAGGAGGTGAAGGGCAAGTTGCGGATAGGGAAGAAGAGTCGGGGCATCATGCTCTGAGGCAGAAGCTCGGGCAGAGAGCCCTTCAACTTCTGAATGGCATCCATGTTAGACACAGAGATAGGCAGTAGCAGGGGATCGG
Organism: Penicillium psychrosexuale; assembly: GCF_028828465.1. Taxonomy (NCBI): domain Eukaryota; kingdom Fungi; phylum Ascomycota; class Eurotiomycetes; order Eurotiales; family Aspergillaceae; genus Penicillium; species Penicillium psychrosexuale. Next base: position 916,282 of record NW_026643187.1, read on the forward strand.
CTCCAGAAACCGTGGGGGCAAATTGATCGCTGCTGCCGCCGTTGGAGTTCGGATCATGCACGGTGAAGAACGCGGCGAGCCCCTTTGCGATGGTGCGTTCCTCGGGAACAACAACATCAACAGCGACCTGAGAGTCCTCGGGTAGGCAGCGAAGACATTGCTGTTCGATCTCCTCGAGTTCGATGCGCTGGCCATTGAACTTGATCTGAGTGTCTTTGCGGGAGATGAAGGCTAGACTGCCATCGCTGTTGTAGCGAACAAGATCACCAGTCCGGTACATGCGATCATTTCGCTTGAACACACCCTGGAAGCCGGAGTGACGGTTCCAAACAGGATTCACGAAGAAAGAGGCCTTTGTCTTCTCCTCGTTCGCAAGGTATCCACGGGCAATGTTGCTTCCTTCGAGGATCAACTCGCCAACAGCACCAACGGGGAGAAGTCGGTTGGAATTGTTCGGATCCACGATCCAGACTCTGCAGTTTGAAGCCTTTCCAATAGATGTGGGATCATCGTTGACACGCTTGCCATTCCAATCAACCTTGATACCAGCTGTGGCAACGACAGTGGCTTCGGAGGGACCATAGGCATTGATGACGCACCGGTCTCCCCAGCGGTCGATATGGTTAGCGGGCATCTTCTCACCACCCGTGATGATGACCTTCAACGTGGGAACGTTCTTCGGCTCTAGGGTATTGACAATGGCGGGAGGTGCCGTGATGAAGGTGGCTTCCATACGACGGATGGCACCACCCAAGTTGTTCATGCGTTCCTCCTCACTGGGAATACAGACACAACCACCAGTCATGAGAACCATCATGATCTCCAGAACGCTGACGTCAAACGTGTAGTTAGAGAATTGCAAAGCTCGTGTTGTAGGGGTCATGTGCAGCGTATCGATCATCGCGATCGCGGTGGTGCTAAGGGCAGTATGCTCGACAACAGTCGCCTTCGGCTTTCCAGTTGTACCAGAGGTAAAGATAGCATATGCAGCACTGTTAGGGGTAGGGCGAGCACCAGGCAAAGCCAAAGGCGAGTCGGGAAGTTGGGAGATTGAAGTCTGGCAGACGGCAAACGATTTCGCGCAGAGCTTCGAAACTTTGGTGTGGACAGAAGATGAGCACAAGACAAGGTTAGTACCAATTTCGTCAATGAGCATCTTCAGTCGAGAATCGGGGTGGGATGGGTCAATCGAGACGAAAGCTCCACCCGCCTTGAGAACAGCCAGCTGGGCAACTACAGCCCAAGCGGACTTTTCGAAGCACAACACCACGAAGGCTTCGGGCTTAACCCCAAGACTGGAGAGATGGCGAGCCAAGCGACTGGAAACAATTTCAAGCTGCCCATAAGTGAAATTCTTGTCCCAAGAGCAAATGGCTTCCGCGCGAGGGTGAAGCAGTGCCTGTTGCTGAATGAGCTCGTCGGCGCACTTCTCCACCCTAGGAGGGGATGCGGCATTCCAATCGCGGATCTGGCGAACTGAGCGCTCAGTGAATACATTGATATCTCCGATCGTGCGGTCACGGAGGTTGTGAGCGATCAAATCATCCAAGACTTGGTCAAACATGTCCATGACATGGTTGACCTGGAAGGAGGAAAGGGTTTCTGAGGAGTAATTGAAGTGGATCTCGGCGTACGAATGCGAGACTTCAGCTTCAACCAGGATTTTGTAAGCAGTGGATGTGCTTGGCTCACGGGTACTTCCTTTGGGAAGATTGGAAGCTATGCGATAGGAAAGGGAGGTATTGAAGAGCGTTGTATCATCGAGTCCAAGCTGGTGTTTGACGGCGTCTAACACAGCGACGTTTAATGCACTGTTCTCGGAGTCTGTCTTTGCTTTTTGAAGAGTCTCTTGCAGCTTTTGCTCATTCTGCACGAGGAAGCGACAGGTGGCAACTCCCTCATCCGCCAGTTTCGTGTCCAAAGCTGAGGCAGAATACCCAAAGCACACATCGTCTGAGCCGGTGTACCAACGGAGCACAACGGCCCAGGCAAACTGGAAAAGAGTTTCCACAGGAATGCCAAACAATCTGCTAAAGGCATGGATGTTGGCTGTCTGTTTGTTGAGCGTGCGGGTGGAGCGGCCATTGTCGCTTGCCGCATGGGAAAGGGGCGGGAAAACGCAGGGCTCAACATCGGCGAGATACTCCTTCCAGAAAGCGATGTTGGCCCCGGAAAGACTTGCATGTCGTGAATCCCGATTACCAGCCTTGGATCCGTTCCAACGCTTGATGTCGAAAGCCTCGAGAGCATTGATCGAAAGCGCCTGAGTTTCGGTTTTGAGGGCCTGGCGGTTTAGCTTTCCAGAAACAGTCAAGGGGAGGGAGGATATAGGGATGTAAAAACTCGGAACCTTACTACCAGGAAGACTGGTGCTCAGATTGGCGTGCAGGCTATATACGGCCTCTTTCAGCTCAGGTGTCGTGGACTGGAGGACGCGATCCCCAAAAGTGACTGTTGTGGTGTCCGAAGAAACCACAAAAGCGACGAGGGCATTGGTCTTCACGTTGTCACGTTGCAGCGGAACGCTCTCCACAACGCACTTCCTCTTGTTGCCTAGGAAGGAATCAATGCGCGCCTGAGGCTGAATTAGCTCGCTAGCCAAGGCGGATCCATTCTTATCGTTCTTTCGGCCGAGGAAAACAAGGGAGCCATCAGACTTGTACCGAACAAGATCTCCGGTCTTGAATAAGCGATGTTTATCGCCTTCTCGTTGTCCACAAAGCCAGGAAGCGTCGTTGAAGAAGTCACAGCTCTCTACAGACTGGTCGTCAAGGTATCCCCGAGCAACAACAGGCCCCTCAAGTACCAATTCTCCAACACTGCCGATCGGAACAAGGCAATTGTGGTTCGAGGAATCAACCACCCACGAAACACAAGAGGTGCTCTTTCCAATGAGGTTAGCCTCGTTGTCGTCCTGGGAACAGAACACGTGGAAGGAGGCAGCCGAGCTCTCGCATGTTCCATACAAAACCTGCAGTTGGAGATCGTCAGTCTGCCAGTGGTCGAGGACACTCTGAGAAACGACTTCGCCGCCCAGGGCAATCGATCGCAGTCCCGGAACATCCTTGGGGGAGAAAAAGCTTGCGGCTGTTGGGGTGATGCTAGCAACATTAACGTGGAGGGCATTGATAGAGGTGGCCAAGTTGGCGGGGTCAATATCAGCCGGGATGCAAAGGCAACCACCCCACATGAAAGTGCCAAATGCCTCGACAATAAATCCATCAGATGTGTGAGGTGCAAACTGCAGGGTCCTGGAGACATCGGCAATTGCCATGGTGGTAGCGAATGCCTCGGCTCGAGTCATGACAGTTGAATGGTCAAGGACGACACTCTTGGCCGAGCCAGCGGTTCCAGCAGTCATAGCGACGTACGCGATGTCGGATGATTGTGCCACGGGGTTGAGAACCTCGTCGGCGAGGTACTCGAGGAGAGACTCGCTTACAGGGATGACGTACGGCACAGCATCCTCGAGAACCTGGGCCTTCTCCGGGGAAGCCAGAGCGACTTGCACAGCGTTGTCGACAATCCAATTCTCAACAAGAGCCAAACTCTGGGGTGTATCAACTGGAATACAGCCACCACCGGCTTTCATGATTGCCAGTGTGGAGACTATGTTCCACACAGACTTCTCGAAGCAGATAGGGATCAGGGTGCCAGGACCAACACCGAATGTGGTAAGGTAGGTTGCCAAACGAGAGGAGAATTGATCCAACTTCGAGTAAGTCAAGTTGCCATCCCAAGCGGTGACAGCCAACGCATCGGGGAGCTTCTTCGCCATCTCTTGCACAACCTGATGAGCGCACTTCTCAAAAGGCTTGGGAGTCTTGCTGTTCCACGCCATGATCTGGGTGCGGTTGTCGTCGCTCAAGCTGTCTAGCTGGCGGATTTCACCGTCAATGTTCGACACGACGTTCTCAAGGCAACGAAGATAGGTATTGGCCACATTGGCAGCCTGTGAATCAGACAGGTTCGTGGTCCAGTAGTTGAGGTCAATTCGAGCAGTGGTATCCATGGCCTCGATGTTGATGAAAACCGGGAACTCGGCGGGATCATGGATTGAGCCAACCTCAACACACTCAATGTCACTGCTGACAGCATCCTTGGAACTAGGAAGCCGGCGGTAGGAGACGCCGGAATTAAACAAATTCGTGTCGGACAGCTTCAAAGCATGTTGGATATCAATGAGCGAAGTGTGTCGGTAAGGAAGACTTTCCATATAGTCGTTCTGTATTTGATGCAGTACATCACTGAGCTTCGCGTTATCAGGAACCTCCATGCGGCAAACTAGAAGGTTGATAACTGGTCCAATGACCCACTGGATGCCCTCAGCAGAGACATCACGCAGAGATGCCATGTAGCTGAAGGAGACATCGTCGGATCCACAGAAGGCGCGGAGAGTGAGGCCCCACGCGGCATTGAAGACATTTGCGAGAGTGATTCCGCGCGTCTCACAAACAGTTTGGAGCTCACTGAGCGCGCCGAAGTTGACTGGAATGGACCGAAGTGCCTTTGGCGATTGTTGGCCGTCAGTGAGGGCAGGGAAGTGGCACGGCTTGGCCTGGTCCAAGTACGAGCGCCAGTAGTTGATGCTAGCTTCCTTTGGTGCATCCTGGAGGTACTGAATATAGTCCTTGAACAAAGGCTGAGGGCTTTCCTCGAGTCTGCCAGCGTATGCGAGCTGCAGGTGACGGAGGATGATTGAGATAGAATTACCGTCCATCGCAGCATGGCTAATCTCAAGGCGAGCAAACAACCTTCCAGCGGGTGTCTGGCAAATAGTGAAGCGATACGCTGGTTCGGGCTCGCTGTAATCCTTGGGATCCTCCTTGTCAAAGGTGGCAATCACATCATCTTCCCCTGAAGACTGCAAAAAGATAGGAGTAACATCATAGCTCTTCAATACGACTTGGCAGAAGGGGTCCCGAGGAGTGAGGTTCTCAACGAAGATGGTGCGGAACATCGCATGATGAGAAACGACCTGCTGCCATGCATTGATCAAGCGATCGAGATTTGGCTCGCTAGATCCGGTGGCCCGAATTTCAAAGGTGTCGTGGACAGCGTAGTAGGAGCTATCTCGCTTGCGACCAAGGAGGATACCCTGCTGCATGCGAGAACAAGGGTAGATATCTTCAACAAGATCCGGGGACTCGATACCCAGAGCAGGCAACTTCTCATTGAGCAATTTGTCCAGAGTAGGATAGCTCAACGACAACATGGGGAACGAGCTGAGAGTCAATCGTGGCTCGAGGGTGGGAAGCTGCTCGGAGAGACTTATAAGCAGCTTCTGGCATTCGGAAACCCATCGGTGAATACGGTCCTGGTGTTGCATAAACCTGTTGAAGGAGAAGTTGAATCGAACTTTGCCGGCCACGACCATTGCAGAGATCTCAAACAGACCAAAGCGGGGAGTATCAGCACCAAAGTCTGCGGCACCGCCTCCTTGGCCAGCCTCTCCGGCCATCTGATCAACAAGCTGGAAGAGACCATCCGTCCTCTGTAGATCTCGGTGTTGTCCGACGTAGTTAAACGACATCTCGAAGGGGTGGGGGTGCTCCGACTCTCGATTGCCCTCGGCTGGCAGAACACGGCTGGCGAAATCTGCGCGACCATTATCCGAGACACGACGGCGGAGATCTTTCACCTGCATGAGGGTATCAATGGGGTTGTCGGAATTGTAGGCAGAGACGAAGATTGGGTGCAGAATGGTGAACCATCCGACAGTATGCGAGATATCAATGGATGGATCCCAGACTTCTCGTCCGTGACCCTCATTGTAGATAGTTGGAAGAGAACGATCGGGGAAGGCTCGGCCAAATGAGTGAAGCATTGCTGCCAGGAAGAGATCAATCGGCTCGGTGCCGAGAGCTTTGTTACATTCCAGCAGAATTGCATTGGTGTGGGCAGGGTCGATCTCGAAGGAGGCACAATCCACATTACCATATGTAGTTTGAGTGTCCTTCAGTCCCCAGTAGCCAAAGTCGGTTGGAGCGAGAGTGTCGGTTGCAACTTTGTGCTCATCCCGGAGGATCTTGCAGTGCTCATTCTGCAAACGGCACCAGGTTTGGAAAGGTAAGGAGCTATCGCTGGTTTCCGTCTTCTCGGGGTTTAGGATGATGTCTTCCAAATCTTCCAGAATAATTCTCCACGAGACAATGTCGACAACCAAGTGGTGAGCTGTCATTGATAGAACATTAGGCTGCCCCTTCACCAAGAAATAATCGACTGCAAGCAACGGTCCAGAGAAGCAGTTGATAGAAGACTGGCTGTCAGCTACATGAGTCTTGACCTCGTCCATGCTGCCAAGATTGTGCATCCGCCATCTGTAAGATCCCTTGATATCGCGAGTGATGTGTTGATTCGATGCCGTTGCGAATCCTGTGTCAGTAAATCGCGCACGGAGCATCGAGTGGCGAGACACCAGAGTTTCGATAGCCTTTCGGAGGGTTGGTTCATCGACGGGTTTGTTCAAACGAGTGAGGATTCCTTGGTTGAAGTGGCCTTGACCCTCCTTGCGTACACCAAAGTGAAGGATCTGGATAGGCGACAGGCTGAATGGTTCATCGACAGCCTCCTCGTAAGTCGTCAGGTGATCGATTGTCTTCGCGCGAGTTGCGAGGTCCCGGATTGATTTGCTCCGAAGAAGCTCTTGTACGGAGAGAGAAAATCCTCGCTTCTTGCAGAGACCGATACATGTCATAGCTGCGATCGAATCACCGCCGAGGGCGAGGAAACTCTGATTCAAGTCAAGTTGGTTCTGAGGAATGTTGAGGACACGGCTATATACAGCAGCTAAAGCATCCTCTATGTCGTTGGCGGGCTGTGAAGCCTCTGTGCCGACGATTGCAACAGAGGCATTGTTCTGAAGATCGGGGTCATTCTCCATACCTGCGACCCAAGTGGAAATGCCCTTGCGGTCGAGTTTCCCTGATGGCAGAAGTGGAAGAGCTTCAACACACAACCAAACCGCAGGGACCATATAAGTGGGGAGGCGACCCGATAGGCGCTCTCGAATTCCCGGGACAAGCTCAGCCTTTTTCGAGGCGGAGACAAGTCGTAGAGGCTCCAAGTCCGAATCAGACTGTTCCGCAAGCAATCCGGTGGAAGAGACAACTGCGGCCAACCGTCCCTTGGAGAAACCAGTCTTGGGGAAAAAGACAGAGCAATGAGTGACGTTCAAATCTTTGCTGAGCTGATTCTCAATCTCGCCGAGCTCGATGCGTTGTCCGTGAACCTTGACCTGCGTATCTTTGCGACCGATGTAATTAAGGGCACCAGATTCAGAGTTGTACCTGACAAGATCGCCTGTCTTGTAGAATCTACGGTTAGAGCCACTTTCAGGGTCCAATGTAGTCCAAGCAGGGTCGTAGATGAACGATTCGTTTGTCTTTTGTGGATTATTCACGTAGCACCTGGCCAGGGGTGGGCCCTCCAGAAGTAGTTCTCCAGGGCAGCCCACGGGAACCAGTTCATCGTGGTTATCAGGGTTCACAAGCCAAGTCCGCACACCAATTGGCAGGCCGATATCTTTACAATCGGTGTCAGGTGTAACATTGGAATTGAGCACGGATGCCACACTGGCCTCGGTAGGTCCATAACCATTGACCAGTTTGATTTTGGACCAAGTAGCCAGCTGGGACTGCGACATTGCCTCTCCGGCCAGAACCAAACTCTCCAGTCCTGGAACACTCTCAATTTCAATAAAGCCGATGAATGACGGGGTGAAGCAAGCTTGGGTGACTCGCATCTCGTTGATGGTGGTCACAATATCGTTGAGGCGAGCTTCCTCGCTCGGAATGCACACACATGCGCCATGAATGAGCGGCGTCAACGCTTCCGCCAAACTGGCATCGAATGTGTGAGCGGCGAATTGGAGGCATCGCGACTCGCGATAAATGAGCAAACCGGGTCCATGCACCATTGCGCCGGACAAAAACGCGCGGTGCTCCAACAGGGTTCCCTGCGAGACATAAGTCAGCTACTCCTGCAGGCAACTATATTTAAATATTCACAAAGGACTAACCTTGGGTTCTCCTGTTGATCCAGAGGTAAACAGAACATAAGCCGCATTTTGACCTGTGACACCGGATGCCAGATTGACATTCTCGGCGGGGTCAGACAGGGGATCTAGAGTATCAGCAGAAAGGGGTATTAAAGTCTTCGCAATAGGACGAAGTTTTTCGGCAAGATGCTGAGAGCACAGCACAACCGGTGCCTGAACCGATTGGATGAGAGCTTGCAGTCGGGAAGTTGGGTGAGTCGGGTCCAATGGCACGAACGCGCCGCCGGCTTTCATCACGCCAAGCATTGCCACGATGTTCCATTTCTGCCATGTCCCGTCAGTATGCCCACAACGAAATGAATTCTGGAACATTGATCCATTCATGAAACATTCCACTTACCGATTTATCGAAACACAAAGCCACGCGGATTTCCGGCCCGACTCCCTGCATGCGAAGATGGCATGCAAGCTTCGATGCTTGGTGGTCCAACTCGGCGAACGTCAAACTGCCATCCCACGCACACACAGCCTCACGATCAGGGCCGCTCAACATTTGATCGTGGATAGCCTCGTGGATGCAGCGATCGTGAAGCTGCGGCATGGTGGAGTTCCAATTGCAAATGCGTTGCCAGTCGTTTTCCGAGAACAAATTAAGCTGGCTAATAGCGGTGTTCTCGGAGGAAAGGACTTTGGCAAGCAACTGCTCAAAAATGTTTCCAATACTCTTCATCTGCTCCCCGGACATGTCGCCTTTGTGCCATTCAAGGAAGATGCTGATGTCTCCACGCAGCACCTTAACATGAAGACGGACTTGACACTGCGCATTGTTAGCGAATTGCGTTTCTGTCTAAAGAAAATCATGTTACTGGATTAACTAACCTCGTCCGGAAGAGCTGTTGCCAAAATAGGTTTTGAAGAAGAAGCAGGGTGGTCATATGTGCGCAGCATCAAGATGGTGTTGAAGGGGAGATATCCCTCGGAAGTGACGTCCGAGCTGCCATCGAGCTGGCGATTCGCACTGTCTGCGCGCACCTTATCTACAATTGCCGTAACAGAGTCGTTGTCGTTGATGGATATGCGAATTGTCGAAATATTGAGACCGGTAGAACGCTGTACAGATGATTTGAGAGAGCGCGAGTCGCCCTCGAGATGTTGGTAACCAAAGCATATATCCTCGGAACGGATATAGTAATGCAACAAGAGAGCCCAGGTGGCTCGTAGCATTGGGTCCAGACGGCCTTCGTTCGATGCGGTTAATAACTGCGCATGCTGAGCAGCCGTTGGTCTCGTCTTCATCGAGACTGGGCGTTTAGGCCCGTCAATCGTCGACGCGAACCGCGGAAGATAACACTTGGTGGATTGAGCCATGCTGTCTAATGACTGGGTATTACCAGGCTGCCTTCTATTTCGTTTTGTGTTTTCCGGTCGATAAAGAGAGTGTGGGCCTAAGGTACGAAGAATGAATGACACTATTAGTTCGACAGTGGTTAAAGAGCGCCGCGAACTCGGACGGTCTCGCCTTATTTTAAAGAACCAACAAGTTTTTTTTTTTCTAAAAAAAAAGTATTAATTTCCTACCACATCGAAAATAGCTACGTTCACCGGCCGAAGACGGCATGGGCCACACTCTCAAGAATCCAGTAATAGGCGCTATATTCCTTGCATGGGGTCGAGATGAAAGGGAGAAGGATGGAGAGAGACAATACGTGGAGCAGGCGTACTTTGGCCCCCCTGTGGAACCGATTCAGACTCTTTTCTGCTATTCTTTTTTCTTGTTTTCTTTTATTTCCAAGCGAATTGCCATGTCGAATTTCATATTTTCTATTTTGAACTGCCAATGTAACCCTTAGAAAAGGACTAGCTGACTCGACCTAATACCAAAAGGTCATCATGCAGGGGAAAGGTCCCTACACTATGCGCCTGTGTACTCTGTACTCCACAGCAACTGCTCTTTCAGAGCCCGCAGTTTCCCCGATCTAGAGCCCTTGCGGTCTGGAACGTGGGAATATCGATTCAGAGCGAGCCGTCAGGGGCGTAAGGCTTTTCAACTCCGAATCATGTTGAAACTGGATGGCGTTATCGTCCACGGGGTGCTCTTTATTTTTTGCCTTATCCTTACAAGGTTGCAATGCTGACGTTGCTGGCGTTACTGACTACCTGGGCATGTCAAACCGCTTATAGTAAGCTGGTAGTCAGGTACATGTGCCCAGCTAGGATATAGCCGATACCTTCACTTCACACCGCGGATGAAAGCTCTTGCTTCTCTGCTGCATTGGCATCGCCACAGTTATACGAGCCTCGTGAGGCGTTTATAGGTCACGATGTACACCGACTGGTGTGCACATGGCACTGACCCCGGACTACTTACTCCAATCTCACCTCTACTTTGTACTTTAGAAGCTCTGGTGATGGGTGCATGGCATGGAATTCCGAAAACTGGGGACTGTATCAGCAAGGTGTGGCGAGCTAGGACGGGTCGAACTAGGGATCATCGCGCAGTTCAGGCACGACCGCATCGAGTAGCGGAGGTGGCGACTGTGTCCGGTGATCGGGCAAAGTTAATTTCCCGGCATGACATGATGTGTTGATCTTGGAAGCCTTGGAGAAGCTCAGGGGATGTTCAGGAGTCAAGAAAAACCCAAGGAAAAGCCGGCTGTGGGTCGCGGGTCCGATACCCGATCTGAGGTCATCACCCTCTTCGTCCACGGGTATCCAACTCTCTCAGTCTATAAATCAGAATATACGGGGGTAGCTATGACTTGCATCGGAGGGATACTCGGTTAGAAGTGACACATTATTAGACCTTCTTCGGCATAGCCGGCGATTGGATCTCAGAATGAAACTTTCAAGAGTTACAATTTACGGAGGAAATCCATGTAACTAATCTAATGAGTACATGATGTGTAAGACACAACAGACCACGAATGGTCGTTCCTGCAAGGGCCTCCAAGGGATACGGGCGTATCCGAACCCGGAGACTTGTCGACTTGGCTGTATTTTTATATTAGTTATATCCACAATACATTCAATAGCTCAATGCTAGACGAGAATATGCGCATAAACTGAAAGTGGGATACAATATCTCACTCGGTAGCTACTCCGTACGGTTCCTCCGATCATACCCAGTTGCGTCAAAAACATGACCTCATGGGGTGCAGTATGTAGATTGTTTTTTTCCTTCCTCGCCTTCTCTTTTATTTTCTTGTTTAAAACTCTTCTTGGATCTGTCGCTCTCGTATAAGCAGGATCTGGACCGTACCTTTGTATGCCCACTATTCTCACTAGTCAAGATATCAGTCAAGATTTGAAGAAGCTAAGTGGATATGAGTGGATGTACATCCCACCTATAGGGATATGGCATTTTTCCCTCAGAGATCCGCACGGGAAAGGGCCGATATTGGCAATACCAAATCTGCACTAGTTGACACTTATGACAAGCTAGCCTAGCGCCCGCAGTTCGGCGTCGATTGTGGACTAAGAACATTGGAGCAACCTAACAGGTTGATCTCATTGTTGATCTTTATTGATCGTCGGATAGATCACTTTATCGGGTTCTGCACGCTTTGAGCCCCAACTTAAGAGGGAAAAATAAACGAACATTTTCCAAGTGCATGGACTTATGGGAGTACGAAATATACCAAATACATTACAGAAATGTCTCTCCGTCAGACAGTCTGGAATCAACTGCAGACGTGAGCACAATTGGCACAGATGTACTCCGTAAATCAGTGGGGTCCATTATGCAGAGTATTTGCCACGCATCAACCACGCCTCGAGGACAAGGAGAAAATGAAAATGAAAACCGGCTTACCCTGGTCAATCGGCTCCATCGGGGACGATTGTTCGTCAGGCACTACAGCTGTAGGTACATATCCCGACTTATGCACATTGGCTCAGTGAGCGCCACGCGAACCACATCACGTCTTGGAATATGCAGCATTCAGGTTGGGCGGTCGCAATTGAAATCCGTAATGCCGATGACAGCAGAAAACTCCGAAGGATTCAATGTGGGCCACGCCAAATGGTTGAGTAAAAAGGAACGATTGGCCCGGATGAAATGAATTTTCGAATCCTACGGCCACTGCGGAGGCACTAGGAGCAAAATGTGATGGCGGTTGGAGTTGGAGATTGGAGATTCAATTTTGGAGAATTATAATTGTGACGGAACTCGCACAAGCCAGTTGTATTATGCATCTTATTTCCTATGTTTTTCTCCAGATGTGGAAGATTCAAGCGATTTGCTTCACCGTGTCTAACTTCAACATCTGCGGTCAAGCAGAGTTCGAGAAATATATATCTACGCACTGAGACTGTAAGCTTGGAGAGTGAGAATAAGAATAAGAATAGAAATAGATTACATTATATTAAATTCAATTCAATTAATAATAAACACTGTTTCAAGCCAGATCCGGCAGATCTCCCATCCTACAGATCTTTTTTCGCCCTCACATGAGCGGGAAGTGATTTCTTTGCCCTAACTCGACACGCGCCCAGATGCCCAGACATTCGCCATTGCAACTCATTGGAGGTCATTGAGGTCATTGGACTCATTGGAGTCTAATTATTTTATTTCTGCAAGGTAGCACGACTCCCTCGTGTCGCTCGGGATTTACTCGAGGTTTCCTTGACTCCAGGGACGGAGGGATAGCGATGCCGTGGATATCCCCCACATCCTCAAGGGGGGCGAACGAGCCTATCCGCAATTTGTCTTGGGAATCAGGACCACTATTGATGACGGAGGTGGGGTCATGAAATCACAGTCCAATCTCCCAAGGTCTTATAGTAAAACAAAAACAAAAAACAAAGAAAAACAAAGAAAAACAGATGCAGCAGGATGGATCCATACACACCGAACCGAGTCTAGATGAGCTCACAAGTCATTCAGTACTAGTATTGTTGTAAGATGGTTGCATCAAGAGCTGGATTCATTCCCGCTTTGATGCAGCCAACCAGTAGTAGGGTCAAAAGGGTAGTCTCGGTGTTTTAGTTCTCCTAGATGCAATGAGCTCCTGCCCATAGGGATGCGGACCTCGTCTAGCCCTAGGTACCTTTATTATGCTGATCTAGTAACTAGTAAAGCTGACTGTTCTTATGTCACTTTTTGACCCATCCGATCTAGCCCAAAAAGCCGCAAGTTCCCCGAGCTCATGCATGTTCTTTTAACCATACACTCTTTTGACTTCTAATTCCCCGTGTCGCTCGTTACTGCGTCTTTCTTTTCTTTAACCATCCTTCCGTCGCTAGGTGGTTCAGGAACAGTCATGACATCTTCCGGCTTTTCAGGGCCTTCGTGCCGCGATCTAGATAATACTTTCCGTATTGATGCTGGATCCTGTCGCGGAGGATTCGATTTCTCTCTTTTATTTGAGGAGACTATCCTCGAGATATTACCTATTCTATTAATGCTAATTATTATTCCTGGCCGTCTGTGGATTCTCTCGCAAAAACGAAACAAGGTTGTGGGATCATGGTTGGTGTTCGTCAAGCTTGTAAGTTAACTATGTTGATATACTCTGCTTTGTGCAGTTCGGATGCAGTCCCCCCCCGGTCTTTGCAATTGATAAACTATTGGATTCGTGATACTCTTATCTAATAAGCATATCTAAACAGGCGGCTTGGTTGGCACTGCTGGGTCTTCAAATTGCACAAACAGCCCTATGGGCCCTTCCGGCAGCCGACATTACCAAAGCATCGGTTGCAGCCAATGTGCTCCTCACAGTCGGCTTACTCGCGCTCGTCCTGCTTTCATATGCAGAGCACACGCGTTCTGTGCGACCCTCCTTCATTTTGAATACCTACCTGTTCTGCAGCTTGCTTTTCGATATCGCTCGTTCTAGAACTCTGTGGCTTCGCAGTGTGGACAGCTTCAATGACATCCTTGCCATTCTCGCTACAGTAGCGGTCAGTGTCAAAGCGGTTCTGTTCGTGCTCGAGGCTGTGGAGAAGAAGCACATCCTAAAATCGGAATACGCGGATTATCCTCCAGAAGCGACTGCAAGTTTCTATAACCGTGCTGTGTTCTGGTGGCTGAACCCACTGTTCAAGCTCGGCTACACCGGTGTCTTGCGTGTGGAAGATCTCTTTTCATTGGATAAAGAACTGAGCTCTGAGCGCCTACTGACTCGATTTGATGAGAAATGGAGCAAAGGTAACCAGCTATCTATGCCGATATGCGGGATTCTGTGCTAATATTTATCTAGTGACAACTAAATCGCCAAACACTCTCCAATGGGAGTCATTGAAGGTCGTCAAATGGCCCCTGCTTGCAGGTATCCCTGCTAGAGCTTGTGTCGTCGCCTTCAACTTCTGCCAGCCTTTGCTCCTGGAGAGATCGATCTCTTTCTTCAATTCGCCCGTCAATCAGGGTACCCAAAACATCGGATACGGACTCATTGGCGCCTATATCATGGTTTATGGTGGACTCGCAATTTCAATGGGCCAGTATCAGCATCTCACTTATCGCGGCATTACCATGGTCCGCGGTGTCCTTGTCACAATGCTATACAAGAAAGCCAGCTGCTTGGGCCTCGGGGAGATCGACCCCGCCAACTCGCTCACTTTGATGAGCGCAGATGTCGAGCGCATCACACAGGGATGGCAGACCATCCATGAGATCTGGGCAAACTCGGTTGAGATCGCTTTGGCTATCTACCTTCTCAAGGTTCAGCTTGGAGTTTCCTGTGTTGTTCCTGTTTGCGTCGCTGTGTTTGCTTTGCTTGGATCGTTGGTCGGAATGTCCTTTGTGGTCGCCGGGCAAGCCAAGTGGCTGGAAGCTATTGAAAAGCGCATTAATGCTACTTCCGGGATGCTTGGATCAATCAAGGGAGTCAAGATGCTAGGCCTGCAGGATTCCTTCATGAAGTTTGTTCATGGTCTTCGGATCAGCGAGCTGGATATATCCAAGAAGTTCCGTACCCTTCTGGTTATAAACATGGGTTTTGCCTGGTTGACCCGCATTTTTGCCCCAGTCTTCACCTTTGGTGTTTATGTCGGTACCTCAAGCCAGCCTTTGAGTGTCTCTCGAGCTTTCACATCTCTGTCTCTGTTCTCCCTTCTGGCAGACCCTCTCTTGACCTTGGTGATGGCACTTATGTCTTTCGCTGGTGCCGTTGGCTCTTTCCAGCGTATTCAACAGTTCTTGGACAAAGAGGACCACGTCGATCGCAGGAATAACTCGCAAACTTTATTCCTCGATGATATCACTGAAAAGCGTGTGCTGTCCAAGGCTAAGGACCTTGAACTTTCTTCCATCAACTCTGACTCTCTCGAGTCGCTCAAGCGCTCCAGTGCCCCGCCTTCTGGAAACGCCGTCGTTGTCCAGAGTGGAAGCTTTGGATGGGAAGCGGATAAGGATCCAATTCTCAAGGACATTACCATAACCATCCCTCAAGGCAGCTTCACGGTTCTCATTGGACAGTCAGGATGCGGCAAGTCTACTTTGCTCAAAGCTTTCCTCGGAGAAATCCCCTGTTCCGAAGGGAAGGTTGCACTCGCCTTCCCCAGCGTTGCTTACTGTGATCAAACGCCGTGGCACATGAATGGCACCATCAAAGAAAGCATCGTTGCGATGTCCGACTATGATCCTCAATGGTATGCATCCGTGATTCGGGCTTGCGCTCTGGAAGAAGACCTCTCACAGTTCCCTCGTGGGGACTCTGCTGTTATCGGAAGCAAAGGTATTGCCCTCAGTGGAGGTCAAAGCCAACGTATCGCACTTGCACGAGCAGTCTACGCCCGGAGAAAGATTATGATCCTCGACGATGCCCTCAGTGGTCTGGACGCTACCACGGAAAATCACATATTCCACAACCTTTTCGGGTCGGGAGGACTTCTAAAAGAGCTTGGAACTACAGTTATCGTTGCCTCATCTTCCGTCAAGCGCCTTCCCTACGCCGATCACATCATTGTCTTGGAGGAAGGTGGTCGGATTTGTGAACAGGGAAGCTTCGCTGCTCTGAACAAGACTGGTGGATATGTGTCAAGCTTCGGACTCGGGCTGCCTGATTGGGAGTACAAGGCTAAGCGATTTTCCGACACTCCCAGTTACGACAGCATGGACAGTATCCAAAAAGAGAAGGAGGCATTGATCGAAGAGCCTGAGCACCACGATAGGGGTGGCGATCTCGGAATCTATACATACTACATCGACGCCATTGGATGGCTCCCTGCGACTGTCTTCATGGTCGCAATGGCCGGTTTTGTGTTCTGCATCTCATTCCCTAGCATCTGGGTCAAATGGTGGGCTCAGTCCGACACCGCACACCATAAGCAAGAGATCGGCCATTACGTGGGTATCTATGTAATGCTCGGCTGTATCGCCATGATCTCACTACTCGTCGGCTGCTGGCAAATGATCATCACTATGGTCCCAAAGTCTGGCGAGAGCTTCCACCGCAAGCTGCTGACCACTGTCCTCGCCGCCCCGATGTTGTTCTTCTCGAGTACCGACAGCGGGTCAATCCTTAACAGGTTCAGTCAAGACTTGCAACTTATTGACATGGAGCTTCCTATCGCTGCGATCAATACTGTCGCTACGTTCTTCCTTTGTCTGGCACAGATGGCTCTTATTGGAGTCTCCTCCAAATACGCAGCCATCTCCTTCCCGATCGTGCTTGGTATCTTGTTCTTCATTCAGAAGTTGTACCTGCGCACCTCGCGCCAGCTTCGTTACTTGGATATCGAGGCCAAGGCTCCGCTGTACTCGCACTTCACCGACTGTCTTCAAGGACTTGTGACTCTACGTGCCTTCGGGTGGGAACATGACATGGAGAAGAAGAATATCGCTCTCCTGGATCACTCCCAAAAGCCCTTTTACTTCATGTTCGCTATTCAGCGCTGGCTCACTCTGTCGCTGGACATGGTTGTGGCGGGAATTGCTGTTCTTCTGATCGTGCTGGTCGTCGCCCTGCGTGGATCAACTCTTAGTGCCGGCTACGTTGGTGTCGCGCTGCTGAACGTTATCCAGTTCAGTCAGAGCATCAAGCTTCTGGTTACCTTCTGGACTAACTTGGAGACGCATATCGGTTCCATCCAGCGTATCAAAGACTTTACGTCAACCGTCGAGTCGGAAGACAGGCCTGGTGAAGACCAGGATGTGCCCCCTAACTGGCCCTCGAAGGGTGCAGTCGCCTTCCACTCTGTCTCTGCGGCTTACAGACCCTCCGAACCAGTTCTCAACGATGTTTCTCTTACTATCCAGGCAGGCGAGAAAGTCGGCATTTGCGGACGCACTGGAAGGTAAGAAACAATCTCTAATTCAATATCCTACTTCTTGCTAACAAAACAACAGTGGAAAAACCTCCATGATCATGAGCATCTTCCGCATGATGGAATTAACCAGCGGCACTATCACCATCGATGGAGTTGACATCAGTCGACTCCCCCGACGAGCGATCCGCTCACTCATCAACGGCGTCTCCCAAGACTCCCTCCTCTTCCAAGGCAGCGTCCGATTGAACGCCGATCCAACCGGCGACCATACCGACCGAGAAATCTTGGCAGCTCTCAAGAGCGTCCAGCTCCTCCCTGCGATCCAAGAAAAGGGGACTCTTGACACAGACATCGACGAGATCCACCTGTCTCACGGCCAAAAGCAGCTCTTCTGCCTTGCCCGCGCCCTCCTTCGCCCAGGCAACATCCTCATTTTAGATGAAGCCACTAGCAAGTAAGTCACTCCCCTCACTTCAAGCCACGTCTCCACTTCACAAATATTGTTCCAAATCCCCTGCATGAGATTTCATCCGGGCGCGATTAATTTCCTTCGCCTTTTGCGATCCGTGCGATTCAGCCACACACCGATAGAACCACCCCTTGCTGCAAGAACCCAGACTAACCCACTTTCTGCAACAGCATCGACACCAAAACAGATGAAATTATGCAGCGCGTTATTAGAGAGAAATTCTGCAACCACACTATCATCGCTGTCGCCCACAAGCTTGACACAATCCTCGACTTCGATCGCATCGTCGTCTTGGAGGCTGGTCGCATCATTGAGAACGGGGAACCGCATATGCTGCTGGCCAACGCCAAGTCGCACTTTAGCAACCTCTATATGAGTGTCATGGCGACCGAGGAATCAGATTAATTCCTCTTTTGCTTTTTGGTTTTTGGTTTTTGGTTTTTAAAAATTGGGTTAGGTTGTTTGATTGATTTGGCACCTATACAGGTTGACGCGTCTTCTTTCTTTCTTTTGGCGTGACAATCTTCCACATTCCCTTTTTCGAGGTACATATCGACGACAACATATTGATCTTTTGGACATTTTCTGGTCGGCGTTATATATTGGTGTTCTTGCTGGACCATGTTCTTGTTACTTTTTTGTTCTGCTATGATTATTATTTACTCTCTTTCATTACCTTATAACCATGGAGTGATACTTACACATAACTCCCTTATTGGACACTTGATTCTTGATCTTAATAATCTCTAATATTAATTCAATACCAATTATGGCTTTGGCTCCTTATTATATTTCTTATCCAGTAAATCAAAAGCATTATTGCATTAGTTTCCTTCGTCTGTGATATTCTATGCGACGAGCAGGACTTTACAGCTCGACATACTTCTTCGGTATGATCAAAGAAGAATAGACTATATATATAGTAAAACTGGGTACACTGTCGTTTATTTCCCTTCACTTCTTATCTGTAGAAATATGGGACTTGACCATGTTAAAGTTGCTTGAAATATATATCGCAGGACTTCCATCCATTTCGAAGGTGTATCCAATTGCGCCAGGAAACACTGCACTGAATTACATTTGCTAATGCAGTCATGTATATCTACTTTTCAGGTTATGAGCGCATTGCTCATTTGACTGTATTTCATCAACGCCTCGAGTCCTCCACTGGACCTCCCCGGACTTCCATTGCTGTCACATTCGCACCCCCGCCCTCTGCGAAGTCCAAGTCCATCTACATCCATACTCCGTACTCTCACCATCCATCGCTTTATCAAATGAAGCCCCATATAAATCTTGAATAGGTGCTTGTTGTGACCCTCCACACACCATCTGGGTGATTCACCCTGTTTGCATCATCGAAGCACATTTTCCCGTTAAATGAAGCTACTATCAGTATGTTTGGAAACTCACCAAGTCTACTCTTTGCATATACTGATTGACTCATGTTAGACAAGAGATTTCAACTTAAGGCACCGCATGCCTGCCCGGAGTCATTGGAGTCGCTAATAATCCAAATTCTACCCTCTAAGCTCCGCCCAACTGTTTTTATCTGTTCGAGAACGAGGTCGAACGCCCACAACTGGAGGATTTCCGACTCGCCGGATCACGGAACCGACTCGCGATACCATCGATAATACGGAGTAGCAAGTACGATATTTTACGTCCCGGAGTTATGTCAAGCTCTGGGACACGTTCTACGACCGACTATCAATATCTCACTACTCCACCTCTGGAGTACTTGTTGGAGACTCTAACTCCAGCGAGCGATATCGCGATCGCGAGATCGCATAACAATGTAGCCTTGGAAAAAGATCTACCTTACTCCGTACAAGATTTCGTCTCCATCGATAAACTTCCAGATTGCCCCTTTTCTGGCTACTGTGGTACATACCTGTGGGCCTCGTGGCCGGATGCGTGTTCCTAGCGATGATCCTGGTCACCGTGAATGGGTCAAAACTCGCTGGTGCTAAATGGGTCAGAGGAGATCCACTGATAATCCCCGAGATGGTATTTGCGGATCTGCGATCTGCAATGAGGGTGGAAATGTCTTCCGATATGCACCGACATCAGATCAATTCCTAAATTGGTCTCTCTTCGCTAGAGCTGAGTGTCTCATTGGGCACGGTTTTAACGTTGCAGAATAGTTTAACTTTCGCTTTGCTGTCATTTGGCTGAATGCACTTACCTGCATATATGTACTCGTAGACCTACGGAGTAATTACATTCTATCTATGAAGAGTTGTATAAATATACTCATTATGTCTCAGTCAGTATATCCGTACTCCGTACTCCGTACCTTGGTCAGATTCGGAATCCACCTGCCCAAGAAAGCGATGATTGGCCTATCCTAATTAGGTATCCTCATCCCTGGTGGATACAAGGATACCCTTCTATGTATTGTCGGTGCACCAGCCGTGGCTGTCGATGGGACCTGTTTTCTTCCTGCCCAGGTGGGCGCCTTCTCCACCTTTCGTTACCCAAGAATCTTGGAATATTCCATTCATGGAAAGTGTCGATCACCATTTCTTCCCTCGTAAGACTTCTGATGCTCATCGAAACTACGGAGTAAGATAAGATAATATACAGTGACGCAGCAAAAGTTTTAGCACCTATTATGCTACCGTCTTCCTAATTTAATATACCGCCTTCTGAATTTGTAATACCGCTCGTTCCCTTCATTTTTAATTGGCGAATATTTGACCGGCAGAATTGGGGTTCTGATAATTTTGCTGGGTCACTGTAGCCCTGTAGCCCTGGTAGCCATTATGGTGAAGCCAAACATGTCCTCCCATAGTGATATTAGAAAGAAAAACAAATCCTATTTTGCACCCCATCCGATTATGGACTACCCTAAAAGCAAAGAAATAAAAACACCCATGTCGAGTACCATAAATTGGAACAAAAGAAGAATCAAATTCGACGGCCATGGCAATCCCCAGGGCCAAAATGCAAAGAGTCATAGATAAGTGCCCCGCGAAGGTACCAACTATAGAACCATCGTTTCATCATTATCCACATCTTTCTCTTCATCAAGACCAAATTCCCAGTCTCCACGCTCAATCCGGCTGACACGGTCGAGCTCAGACTGGAATTCGCGACGCAGGTGCTCGAGTGTCACGATTATACGACGCTTAAGCAAGTGGTTGGTCGCAGGGACTTCGAAGGACCCAATGCTGTTACGCCGTTCGATGGTGGAAGTTTTGTTGTTTCCTTTGCGGTGGTCAGGTGCGAACGCGACGGCATTGGATGGTAGGCGATTGCGTCCGAGTGGTGTAGGGGAGGCGGGGTCTACGTCCTCCATGGAGACGTTCCCTTCTTCATCGACTTGTGTGCCTAGGTGTCTTTCGTGAGGAGGAATCGGGGCGGCGCCGATTGGAGGTCCGTTCTCGACGAGGATATATGCTTCGCTTTTGTCGACACAAGCGAGGAGGTTGATTAGTGACAACAACTCATGGCGGATTTCCTTGCTTTCGGCATCGTCTTCCTCAACTGGCGACCGGGCTGCATCCTCCGCTTCCCTGCCTTTAAGAATGAGGGCTGATGACGGAGCATCTCGTGCTTTGCGGAGGCGCTGGACGTTGCGGTAGGCGATTTCGGCGGCTCCGCGGTAGTCACTGCGGGCAATGCGATAGGCCTGGAGAATTCGGGTGTAGTCGGGGGTAGCTGGGAAATTTTTGCTGTCCGCATCCAGCCAGGATACATTGGTGGTTTGTTTGCGGGTCAGGTGAACGAGGATCTCGTCAATGAATGATGCGATGTTGGGCACGAGCGAGGTGGGGAAGCGGAGAATCTGCTTAAGACCAGCAGTGCCGGGTCCAGAGACTGCCAGGATGGTGGAGATGAGTTCGGTAAGTTCGGTTCTTTGTAATTTGAGATCCTGCAACCTAGCCAGAGCGGAATATGCCTGGTCAAACTGGCAAGTCTTAAGGGCTCCAGTAAACAGACGAGACAGCAGATCGTCGCGTACGGTCGGGTATTCAGAGTCTTGCTCGGCCCAAATTTCAGAGTCGAGGGCCTGCAGCGCCAGGCTGGCAAAGTCCGCGACATGAGAGTAGGAGCGCACTTTTTCATAAATGGAGAGGATGTGCTGGTAATATTTCGCAAGACCGTTGTGGAAGCAGTCAACATCGAGGAGGTCTAAAAGCTCTGCTGACATGTCGGAAAGATTGCCCATTGGCTTGCCGCAAGCTGCATTTAGGTTAGCTGAGTTATACCAACACGAGAAATCACCAAGAGATACATACAGAGTAGATAGGCTGCCTTCCGGAAGTAGATTGCTGCCGTATCGAATTCCGACATGGCCACATGCAATCGACCCTTGACATACGTTGACCAGGCAGTACTTCCCTGGAAACGAAGGAAGTCCCATGCAAGATCGATGTTGTTCTTGGCGATTAGGTCACACTGGATGTGAGCGACTGCGCTTGGATAGTTCACTTCGCCTTCGCGGGTAATCCAGGCCACGACATCTCTGATTCCCAAAGTCAATGTATAGCTTTGTGGAGAGTCAATCGCTTGCTGGGGCTTGATATCGGTAACAAACAGATCCTCCAGAATGCTCGTAGTTCGTTCACTGTTAGTCTTCGAGCTGTCTTTCAGTGAAAATCTCTGCGTTGAATCGATGTGGGGCTTGCTTGCCCTGTCGGGACATTGGCGGACATTAGAGCTGAGCCAGGCCATCATCTCATATTCACGTAGGAGATCAACAAGCATTGAGAAAAGGTCGGACGCATCGAAGTTGGACTTGCTTGTTTGTTCCCATTCGCCATCCACGAACGTGACGAGGATTAGTAGATCGAAAAAGATTTGACGAGATATAGAGATTGTCTCCTGCGCACCACTGACGAGAACTCGAGCGCCAAACCATGTTGAAGAGAGTTCCGAGTCTTCTCCACAGAAGTGAAGGGAGGCGGTATGGATAATGGCAAGGAACGCCTCCATGGATAAGCAATCGGTTCTCATGTGTTCACTAAGGGCTGCATCTAGAGTGTCAAAGGCTTTGTTGGAAATTTGATTGGCAAAGTCACAGCGCTCTCGGAAGTTCTCCATGCGGTCCATGATCGACGAAGAAGGCTCAGAAAAGATCTCGGCCTGGAGAGCGGCTCGGCACGCCCCGTCAAGCTCTGGGGAGAATCTTTTGCGGAAATCGGATGCCACCTTCAACAATCCAGAGGCTGTTTCGAAATTCGGGCCCAGCTCTCTGGAAACATTGCGATGCCTCCAGCGATCTACCATCTTCGGCACTCCATCACTGAGCTCGGAGCTGGAATTGTGCAAGAACAATTCAGTGATGCTGCATTCCCGCACCACAGCGCAAGAGTCTGACAGGAGGAGCCACGGCATATCGGTGTATGAGTCGTACGCGAGAGAAATTGGTTCGAACCGGCGCTTGTTAAGGTCTTCCGCAACTTGCCAGAACTGACGCCACTTTGAATCTGTATCTGAAGTATACCGGGAGTAGTCCATCTCATCGTCCGCAAATTTCCGAAGGGAGACTGCCGCTGCTATTGTGGAGCAGAGTCGTTCCTCTAAAGGCAGACTCTTTTTCAGCCCTCCAGATGAAGTCGACGAGAGTGGCCTAAGGGCCTCCTGATAAACAGCCAGAGCGGTCTCAAGGACTTCAGGCAGATACCTATTCGGTTGCAGGAGATACTGTGACCACTTCTCCGTTGGATCCACCACATCATCCACGACCAGAGGTGGTGGCAATTCTTGTCGATGGGTTTCAAATGTTGTCGAAACCCAGTTAGAGGCCCAGTCCGCGACTAGAGTTTGGAGGTTGAAATGGAGGGTGTAAAGTTGGTAAAGACCGTGGTTTCTCCAGAGCACCCACAGCTCCATTCCCTTGCCTTCTTCTCGGGATTTGACCTGGAAATCAGCGATGCTCCAGAACATGTTCCCTGTGGCATCCGGATCCACAGGTCGGAAAATATCGTCTGCGAAGAGTTCCTCAATAATCAGTTCGGATGTCAGCCCACCCTTGACAGCCCAGAACTTGAACTTTCCGTCCTCAAATGGCGAATATGTGACGACATAGAAGCGATGTCCACCATCCATAGCTCGCTCGGCGTTGAAGACGCGCATGAATGATGTCTCGGCGGGGTTCAGCGTGTACGGTGCAAGATCTGGATCATGGAGCGAGCGTCCCAGGAGATCCTTTGTGGCCGCCAGCTTGTTCGTTGCTAGATTCCAAATCTTAAGAGTGTGGTTCAGACAGATCGCGAAGACGTATGTCTCGTCGGAGGTAGTGGCAATGGCATTTGCGACATGCAAATCGAGGTTGCGTCCGTCGTGTTTGATCGAGGAGGGTGCATTCCATTTGACGAGGCCTCGAATCGAAGAGCCCCATGTTCGTTCGTCGAAAGTGAGAGGAGACCAGTAGGAACCTAGTTTGAGAGACAATCAATTAAACAGGTGTTGTAAAGGTAACAAGAACGAGAAGAACCACTCACCATCGTCGCCAGCTCTCCGGGTCAGCCGTAGAAGCGCGCCGTTATCGAGAGAGATGAACAACTCTAGGGGACTGCTCGCGTGTAGTCGATGGGGGTTCGAAAAGGCCAACGGAGCGGGGAGGGACGTCTTGCACCAATCCCTCACATTTTCATCGATTGAAGAGGTCCGTCGGAAAAATTCAGGGCGTAGAGACAGGGTGTGAAGGTGCTTAGAAGCGGTGATCACAAAGACACTGATGAGTTCGTGATCCTCGGAGTCGGACATTTCAACTCCAAAGGGGAGAATCTCCTCATGGAAATCCAGTCGCAGGGTCACATTGTATTCGTAAACCTCCATTCCACCTTTAGTCAGGTCCGCGCACTGAATCTCCAGCACTTTGTTGTCGTTGATGACCCGCCACAAGAATGTCCTCGGATAGACCCTGCGCTTCCGAAAGTAGACCTCACCCTGTGTCGCGAGGTGACGTCTGGCAAATTCATCTTCATCTTTGGCGATTGGGAGTTCCTGGTCGGTGGATGAGATCGAAAAGCGTGGACGACGGATCGCGACCTCTTGAGTCGGAATCTGGATGTTGGCGACCGTGGTCGGCGAGTAGGGCCGAAGGTCGACCCTTGAGTCTTTGTAAATTTTCGCCATGATCGAATTGACGTGTGTCAACTTAGCACTCCATGGCCGGGGAAGTAAAGGTTGGAAGATCGAAGGGCGGGAAGCTGGAGCTCTCAAAAAACATGGGAAGTCTTGGCGCGATAAAAGGCCTGAGATTGATGGCTTCCGCCCTTTGAGGTTTACTCAGACCACTTACACTTTATTTTACTCTATGTTATCTTCTAGGTGAATTGCCTCTCTTCAAAAGTTAAGAATAAACAGAAATTGTGCTTTCTAATTGCTATCAAAAAAAAAAGATCCCCCAACGCTGAGATGAGATGTCACGGGTCGCTCTAACCACATAAACAGCTATTGAATATAAGCTCATCAAGTCAATAATATCGTGTCGCAGAACAAGACAGGCACAACCTTGGGAAATGTCGACTCATTTATCTTCCAAGTCCTTCTCACTAGGATCACCGATACCATTATCATTGATAGCGAAAAGGCAATCACTCTCTGGAAGACAAGGACTATCATAAATCTTGCAAATTCGAGTCTCGCCACGGCCCTTCTTCAGACTGAGTCGAGTGGTACTGGCGTGAGCGATGATATTACCACCAATAGGTTTCTTGGGATCCGGGTTAAACATAGCACTAGGGCCACCATCGACTTGGGCAACGACCTGGTTTGTGATCACGACTGCAATGCCAAATTCATCTGCAAGGCGTTGCAAGGTACGCATGAACTTAGCCAAATGACTCTGCCGTGAGGCGAGCTCACCACGACCGTTAAAATCTGTTCGGTACAGAGATGTCGCGGAGTCAACCACCAGAAGAGAGAATCGCGTCTCGCACATCATCTGTGAGGCCTGGTTGAGCAACGAGAGCTGGTGGTCTGAGTTGTATGCTCGTGCATATGCCACATTATCAAGGACCTCGTCACCGACGAGACCGTATCGCTCTGCAACCGCAAGGCATCGCACTGGACGGAAAGTACCCTCTGTATCGATATAAAGACACTTGCCCTCGCCGCCACCCATATCAAATGGAAGTTGGCAGGTCACCGCGAGAGTGTGACAAATCTGACTCTTTCCCGTTCTGAACTCCCCGAAAATCTCTGTGATCGACCCCGTTTCAAACCCACCTCCGAGCAATGTGTCGAGTCTCTTGGATCCTGTTGTGATCGAGATGAGCTCGCTCCTCCGGGCATGCATTTCGGTTGCCGTGGTGAATCCCATAGGGACCAGCTTTGAGGCTAATCAGCGCGTTTCAATTAGCGAACTCATCTTCAATGTAGAGCTTATCTGTCGCAGAAGAGGGGTTTACCTTCTACTAGGATCTTGGTGGCCTTTTGTTCCGAGATGCCCTTTATCTGTTCCAACAACCGCTTGGGCCTAAAGGTCACAGTAGTGTTAACCAGATTGAGATGAGCAGGGCAATCGGTATAGCAGAGCTGCCGCCGGGGGGGGGGGAAAGCCGCAAGAATGAAGATCATGGATACTCACGTGTAGGCGATGGACTCAACAGTGTTATATCCTGCATCTAGGAACAACTTAATATCCCTAGCGGTCAAGCCCGAAACACCCTATCAGAACCAATTTAATTTAGTATAAAGGTCCAACATTCTTGAGCTAAAGCATATCGCCGTGGGATTCACTCACGTCAAGCGCGGAAAGCGGGGTGGGGGCTCCAGGGCCAGGAAGCCCACTATCCTCGAATTGCTCTTCTCCCTCCATAGTAGCAGTAGTACTCCTCGTTTCTCGGTGTTATCAGGATCGTGATGCCTTTTGGCGGGGTCTCTCGATTCGAAAGCACGGGTGATGACGCGTTTGGGGTTTGGGTGAGATGAGTACTCGCTCTTCTCGATTTTGAATATCAAACTTTCAAATAATCAATTAGCAAGCAGACAATCTCTGAAAAGTCTGAAAGGTCTAAAGCGTCTGTTTGTGGCAAAAAATCTCCGGATGACTCTGAGACAACAAATCGGACGCGTCAAATGGATCGCGAGATCACGTGCAGTGCTGCCTTGAGCCTTTCCGGTTTGGCAGAACGAACTATTTCTCTTCCAATTTATGAATACAACATATGTGTAAAGCGCATGTATTACTTTGTTTCTCTAGTGCTACCGTACGATTAAATTACCAGCGATGGTTTTCATTGGGGCGGATCAATCACTGTATTCCCAGTGGGTCGGATGCTAATGGTTCAATATGCTAACAAAAGGTATAAGAATACAAATCCTGCAATGAACTGCATTCTGGGACGCCGTCTGTCCATTGAATGATATTCTCTCAATGTTCTTGTGAGTCATGGAAACCCAGGTACTGAAAACTGCCCATGAACTGCCGCAACGCCATATCAAAATCAATGCTAAATGTCCGAGCAAAAGCAGGTGTTGAAGGTCTCCGAGGTGTTCGTTGCATTCGTTTTCCTTGCGAGACAATGATATTTTCGTGTACTGCATCTCCCTACTGTTGATTCTCAGGGGAATTGAGCCACGGACGGAATGGACGAAGCAACGACTTCCGGAACCGTCTCTGATACTGACGCAGAGCCGGGTTAAACTCCAGCTGCTCGGCTGGCAGTCCGATTTGGATATTTTCGTTGAATATCTGGCTTATCCTGCGTCGGAACTCTTCCGATGATCGCCGGCGAAGACGGTCTATGAATGAGGCGCATTAGTTTCTCTGTTCAATCCCTACATCGTGGCAAGTTTGACTTACTCATGGTTCGTGAGCCCCGCTTGCTCTCCGGTGAAAGACCAGAAGGTGACTCACCGATGGCCGGGACATATTTCGTGCCGTCATCAGCGCCGTCCAATCCTACTCGATAATCCTTCGTGTCGGGATTAGAGGTTGTGCCGAATATTCGCGTGTGAAAGCTAGCACGCTTTTCCGTAACTGTTGTGTCCTTCATGCCGATCATTGACTCCTCTCGCGCAGGTGACATGCGTATGGCATTTAGGTTGAGCAGACTAGATCGGCCATAAAGTGCGCTGGGTCTTTGGTTCTCGTAGGTGAAGCCTGCGGAGGCTGGGCTGAGCTCGGGAACGACTTCACGTCGGGCAGCCAGTGGCATGGGCTTTGGGTTGATCAAGGAACTGTGAGATTCCACCGAGGAGCTGGGGGTGTCAATGGTTCTATACAGCGACCTTGGCACTGGACTGGCCGGTCGACTTGGAACTGGACTTTGCGTGGGTGTGTTGGGATCTGAGACCCAGATCCCTTCCACTCCTATTCCTCTTTCCAAAGCTCTGGCACCGAAAGGGATGTCATCCTTGTGCAGCATTGGGTACACCTCAGCTTCCTCCTCTCGTTCTTTTGCCTCTGTCGCAGTGTATTTGCTCATCGTCCAGCGATTCCAGCCGAGGACGCAAAAGGCGTAAAGGAGCACTAGGATCTGCGAAGCTTGTCAGTTGGCGTCTTTGTGGCGTTGTCATGGAGTCACGTACGATCAGCGTGGCTAGTACCTGTTAACGAAAATGGTCAGCAGGGGACCTCCGTGGTCATGAGTGTATACTTACTACAGTCAGCTTCTCCCATAGCTCCCAGTCCACCCAGAACGTCATAGTGGCTGGTTACTTTGAACTGTACTCGGGCTTTACCGTGAAGGACATCCGAGTAAGAATGTGCAGAGTTTCTTTTGGGGCACAGATGAAAGAGATTTACTGATAAAAAAGATACTGGAGAGGGATTCCGAGGTCTTGGGTTCGAGCAAAGGTGATCTCTTTCCGGGGACTGGGAAAGGGCAGTGGTGGCAGGAGCGCCTGCTTAAAGCATGTCCGTATAGTTCTGGGTTTTCTTTCCTTTTTCCTTTTTCCTTTTCATATTCATGGTCTCTAGTACGTAGGCCATAAGCATGCGAGCATTTATGATTTACATACTTCATTGACTGTGGATGCAAAACGTCCAGTATGAACAACTAAGACTGCTATTTAAGGAAGAAACTAAAAAAAAAAATAGCTCCTAATACTGATTGCCATACAAAAAAAACAAAAATAATAAAAATAAAAAAATCTCTCCCTCGGGGAATCGAACCCCGGTCTCCCGCGCTTATCGGTTTTAATGACAAGCGGAAATCATCACCACTAGACCAAGGAAGAATGCGATGGCCGAGTTACTGCTCGGCCACTTGGCTGGTTGATATTTAAGAGTTTGCCTTCTTGACTTTATAACTGAAGAATTAGAAGAAGTCATCGTTTACATTATGAAAGCTACTTTTTCGCCTTTATTTCCTCATTCTTTTCAAGGTTTCTGGCTCTTCTCTTCTTCTAGTTATTACAATCTTGTGCTGGCACTAGATGTGTCAAGAAGAGTGAAATTAATTGACTCAGACGCACTTGATTATATATATCTCTCTCAAAGCTCTCCAAGTCGCAATCACAGTTAACCACCAAAACAGAGAAAATCACTAAATGCTACCTGATATGTACTCAAAACACTTCAATGAGCCCCAGGCTTGGCCTTTCCTAGGAGACAAGTATCCAGTCTTGTCATCCTGACAGCCCTTAAAAGCCGCGTAGGTCTCTCCTATCCAGTCCTCATCCACACATTTCGTACCCGAATACATATAACACTTGCCATGTGTGAGATACAATGACTTAGGCTTTGTCACTCTACTGGAAGCACAGGTGCCCCAGTTGAGACCACCGTTAGTCCACCATCGACAGGACGTGGTTGTATCCGAGATTGTGGTGTCGGTATTGTCCGCGAGAATGATGCAATTCTCAGTATTTTGAGTTTCATGTCCTTGAAGAGAGAAGTAATCACCTGTACAACCAGCACCCTCGTATATTGTCATTTGCCAAGTTGCAGACGGAGCGACACTGCTCGTGGTTTTTGTTACCACTTCTATGCTAGTCAAGGTTACCATGTTCACCTTCGCAGTAGTACTCTGTGAAGTAGTAGCCTTTGAAGTAGTAGTCGATTTGGAAGTAGTCGATTTGGAAGTAGTCGATTTGGAAGTAGTCGATTTGGAAGTGGTGGTTTGGGAAGTAGTGGGCTTGGTAGTGGTTTTCGAAGCAGTAGAAGTCTTTAAAGTAGTCATCTTCGAAGTAGCACTTTTGGTTGTGACTTCCTTTTGGGTACTCTTCGGTCCACAATTGAACAAGCAACCGCTACTAGCATTGCAATAATCCGAGCTAGTGCCACACTGACCAAACTTAGAACACTGGAGATATAGTTAGTAGAGTCAACAAGATGGGCAATTCCGACAATAAACTCACACATTGATTCGAAGAGCACTGGTTTAGAGAGGCGAGATCGGCATAGTTGGCAGGGCGTCTTGTCCCGGGAACCTGGGGACCGCAGACAGCATGCGGGAGAGCAACCGGCATAGGAAGGGCACCGGAGCTGAGACAAACAAAACTGCCTTGTTTCACATTGCCACAACCTGTCCAGTCCCAGGCTCCGACATTCCAAGCTTCGATATTGCTGGTAGTGAGCTGGTAGCGCTTAGCAAGAGCTGCGCAGGTATCACCTTGCTGAATGGTATAGGTATAGCAGATACCATCGCTACCAGGCGCAAATAGACTGCGTTTATTGAGTGAATGGCCATGAGAGTCGCCAGAGCCATGCCCGAATTGGGCAGTTGCTATGTGGACAAACAAAAGAGAGAGGAGGATATGAATGAAATACATCGCATTGAAGATACCCTTGAACGTATTTCTCGAGGAGATCAATCCATCCTTTATAAACAGTTGAATATGAGAAAAAAGTAATTCTTCGAGATTAGCTAGTCCGATTAAGGTGACCATTGGATATCGAGGCCAGTTCATTGTTTAAATGCAGACCCCAGGAACCATACAAGGTTCTGCCTATCGCATCGAGTGATGGGTGAGTTTAAACAATTCATTCAACAAAGAAGATGTCACAACCCACGTATCAACCTCTTCGGCTTACCCTTTGTTTCCTACACGTGATATCCGAGGGCTAGAATCAATACGTGATTCGCAAGCAAATAGAATACGGGGAAGTTTGCGCATACAAGGACAAACGCATCAGAATACAGACATAACAAGAGCCAAAACTAGGAAAAAAACAACGCAAGACTTGGCCAGAAAAGGAAAAGGAAATTAGAAAACCCTAGATCCTGGAGAGAGCTGAAAGAAAACCGAGAGGAAACGGAGGGGAAGCTGACAACAAAGAGGCTATTCAGCAATAAATAGACTTGATGGTGCCCATGCATCTGGAAGACTATTGAGACTCTATCCCAAAACAGTGCTCAATAGTGCTAATGGAGTCACATCCTGACACCAGAGGCAAAAAACCTCTTTCAAGTTCCGAGTCATGCGAGAGTCCACGGGGAGACTTCCTTTTGTGCCATATTTATCCGGTAGAGTTGAATAACGGTTTCCTTGGACCGACAACCTGCTCAATAGCTACGTCGCATGCTTGATGGTCATTGGGGTGAGCCAAGAGAAGTTGAAAGGAAAGCAGCCAGAGAGAGATAAAAGAGAATACTGCTGACAGTTGCCAGAACAGGTACCGGGGACAAGCTGGCTATAGGACAAATGTGACATCTATGCTAGCAATGGTCCAAAGTGGACGCATGACCTTCATCCGGCAAGTCGCGGCAAGTCTGTGCATTTGATAAGACTTAGAAATCCACGCTATTAACTCCTAGGGATTGGTGAGAATTATACTTCAAAGTTCAAGTATTGTGGCTTGAAGACCCGGGATTTGAGTCAATTGTGCCGGACTCTTCTGATTTATTACTAGGATGAAGGAATTGCGGCATCACGGTCCAATGACCCGACGCTTAGATCCGGACATTATCATCGAATGAGGTTAGCGCGGACTAGCTCTTCTGCACGCAAGTCCGAAATCTGCACGCGGGGACTCCGATGCAGGGGTATTGTCTCTTCTCATCCGGCGGGGAATTCACTCGGAGAAATATGGCTACGATGTCTTCTTTCTGGTGTCTTCTTTCAATATGCCACCACACAACCAGACACACATTATTACTATACACTGCTAGTATACATACCATCTAGGTATGGGAATAGTATCCACATTATTCACAATTCCCGTTTATCCACCCCTCCCGCATCCTCTCCTGGGCATCATTGCTTGTTGAAAGCTTGGCACTCTTATCACTCACAGGCTAATGGCT
Source organism: Penicillium psychrosexuale (assembly GCF_028828465.1). Classification (NCBI taxonomy): domain Eukaryota; kingdom Fungi; phylum Ascomycota; class Eurotiomycetes; order Eurotiales; family Aspergillaceae; genus Penicillium; species Penicillium psychrosexuale. The sequence goes on from NW_026643187.1 coordinate 948,116, forward strand.
AGAAAACAAGCCTATATATTAGCTTCCAAGCCACAGTCACATCAAGTGGCTGTTACCTACTGAAAATCCCTGCCGGTGCGCTCTCAAGAAAGCGATCACTTCCATATTAGTTCGGCTTTCTCATTCTACGATACTTGTTAATCTTTATCAACACCACCAGCCGTCGGACATCCGGAGACCCGGAGCGCTGGAGATTGTATCCTTTTGGCACACTCGAGAAATAGACAATGCCATTGGACTCAGACCCTAGTCTTTGCTGAGTATGTGTGGATGCAATGCATGAAATAGGTCCGAGCAATCGAGGCACCTGGGTACTTGTGACCCGAGCTTGCGAGAAGTTGCGCCGATAAAGTGAAAAATTCTTCAGAAAACGGACCTTCCTGGGGTTATGCATCGGTCTCCGACGGCATCAGAAGAGATGAGGGGGTGTTACACTCAGAGAGAAGTGTTCAATGTGCATTAGCTCGAGTACTTCGGCAATATTGTCTTCTATTCTTCCGTGAAGCTATCCGTGGACAACTAGACACGATGGCTATATAAATGCGCATTTCCCATGAGAGTTATCTCGTTATTCACACAGTCAAGCTACTTCTAGTTCTTTCTATCAAACAGTTCAATCATCCAATCTGCACTATGAAGTTCTCGGCTACCATCCTCAGCGCAGCGTTGCTCACAGCATCAGCTATTGCCGCTCCTCTCACCGAACGCCGCGCAGCTCGCAATGTTGCCAGAGCTGAGGGCCGCGCGAACCGAATCACCCGTCCGCCCTACAAGCCTGACACCAGGGAGCTCCTTAGTCTGAACAAGACAAGCCACGAGGATTACAGCTCCAACTGGGCCGGTGCCGTGCTCATTGGCACCGGATATACCTCTGTCACCGGACAATTCACCGTCCCCACGCCCAAACTCCCCTCAGGTGCTTCCTCTACCACCCAGTACTGTGCCTCTGCTTGGGTCGGTATTGACGGTGATACTTGCAGCACCGCCATCCTCCAGACCGGAGTTGATTTCTGCATCCAAGGAAGCCAGGTTACCTACGATGCCTGGTACGAGTGGTACCCGGATTACGCCTACGACTTCTCCGGCATCCCGATCTCCGCGGGAGATGTGATTAAGGTCACTGTGACCGCTACCTCCAAGACGGCCGGTTCTGCCGTGATCAACAACCTGACTACTGGCAAATCTGTCACCCACACTTTCACCGGTGGTGTTGATGGAAGCCTGTGCGAGTACAATGCTGAATGGATCGTCGAGGACTTTGAAAGCGGCGGCTCGTTGGTTCCCTTCAGCAACTTTGGAACTGTGACTTTCTCAAACGCCCAGGCCAAGTCTGGCAGCACGACTGTCGGCCCATCTGGCTCTACTCTCATTGATATCAAGCAAAGCTCGCAAGTCTTGACCTCCTCTTCCGTTACTAGCAACAGTGTTACTGTGAGCTATGTTTAAGGTGAAGGTCACGAAGATTGGGAACGCAATAGTGCACTAGTGGGCGAAGGAGAGTCGGGAGGTTGGGGGTCGCAAAGAAAACAGGGTTTGGCAAACAATGGAAGATACTGTGTTATCATTTGTGGTAAATACATTAGAAGCCAATCGAAACTCATTTTGCCTTGATTGATACATAGAGTGGGGAGTTATTTGGCATAATCTAGTGGCCATTGTGTGCACTCCTCGAAAATCAATATTGTAGATACAGTTTAGCTATACCGATGTCCTCCAAAATATTATAAACCAAATGAAGGTGGTGATCATCCAGATCTCGTGTAAATATCGCAATCATACCACGTCTACATATTTGACAATTTCAGCTTAAGCATTCAGGTTGAGCGGCGAGACACAAGAGAACGAGTTAAGCTGCGGGAGCTGGAAGGCATCAACCATTCCTAGGAGAGAAATTAGTATGGAGTAAATAACAAGAAAGCATAATAACTCACCAACAATAGCCGCCCACATGCCCAGTCCACACATCGAGAGTGATGCTAAGCAGAACACAATATGCCAAACGTTGGTGGCGACTTGGAAGGCGCCGCCAGAAAAGAAACCGCGGACCCATCTTGCCATTGTTGATTCGGTCCGGATCACCTCTCCGGTTGTCGGGTTGAATCCTTCACCAATCTCCGGTCGAATAGCATTCTTCTGGATGTCAAATGCAAGGGCAAACAAGGGAGGTATGGTAAATGTCAAGTTCAAAAGCATGGAAGCGGAAATGATGCTGACGAAGCCAAAGTAATCTGGAACGGCTGCGGCGATGATAAAGGCGATCGTCCACCAAATTGGGACGAGGGAAGCATAGACAATTTTGCCAACCCGGGTATTCAGAGGAGGCATACCGAAAATATCCATCAAGACGTTATTGTAGACGATCTTGACTCCAATGTTTCCGTAGAGGCCTGCGCAGATCAGAGCAGAGAGCAAAGAAACCATGTTGCCGACGGTTTGCCACGAGTAGACGCTGATACCCTGGTAACTCGGACTGAAGCTGTACTGTCCTTGGAGATGATAGACGACGCATCCGTGAGTGAGATAGACGCTGTAGATAAAAAACTGGGCTCCCCACATAGCCTTGAGGAAGTCTCGAGGCCGCCGCATTTCGGCCATGAATTCAACAAACAGCTGTGCACCTGCATATGCCAGCACACCGGAAAGCATGCCATTCACCGACCCAATGAGTCCATCTGTGGGGATATTGTTGTAATGCATGATCGGCGGGTAGTTACCCTCACTATCCGGTGTGATCGTTGCTCTGTCAACCGCACTGCCAGCAGACCCGAGCGTGGAAATTTTGTAGTTCGGTGGAGACATCGACATCACACCCATAGTCATGAAGATGACAAACAGATTCATCCACACTGCGAGATTTGCAATCCAGCCATACGCTTTGAGAGTCCTGATCTGAGAAACAAAGAAGCCGACACAAGCAAAGATGACGGGACAGACAACATAGCAGAGTCGGAACTGTGATACTTGAGAGATGTTTTCGCCAAATCCGATTGTGACTTGGCCCACAAGCAAGAGTAGCGAAATCGCCTGAGAGACATTTGTAAGATGGCGACCGTACCGACCAAGCGTCCGGAATCCGAGATCACCATAGTTCTTGGCCGGGAACTCGTAGCTGTCCACGCCGAGGAAGACGCGCCAAAGGAGATATCCAGAGTATCCGGCCATGAATCCGAAAACAGTGTAGAAGGCAATGCCTATACCCCAATCAGTCAACTCAGTGTTCCAGATGTGTACAGGAATGAATGCTAACCTGGTCCCCAACCCAACGTGCCCATTGCAAAGCCCGCACCATACGGGCCCAGAATATCCGTTGTGATCAAATAGAAACCTAGCAGTCGTGTAAGTATGGAGTTCGAATGAAAGATAAAATTGCCGACTCACAGGCACCCCATGAGGCAGACCTAAGCGAACGGCTTGCATTTGTCCATTCCTCGTCTGTGATTGCAAGTCTCCGCTCGCGAGTTGAAAAGTCTTTCTCTGTCAGTGTCGTAATTGGCCCTTCTTCGGTCTTTTTGCCTGAGAGAAGTTGTCGGATATTGAGCACCGGAGGCTCCAAAAGCTCTTCCTCTTCTCTTGTCTTCTTCGAATAGTAATGGTACTCCTCGAATGTGATATTTGGATCGTAAGCGTCGCGAGCCTGTGGTTTGATGAGGGTTGTTGAAATCAACTCTCCAGGCGAAGTCAACTCTCGAGGCGATTCTGGCATGAAACCGCCCTCTTTCTCGTCCAAAGAGAGTTCCATATTCATCGACAGTGAGTGTGGAATAGGCTTCAAATGAGAATGTATAGTGTGAGACAGATGCGAACATTCATTGTCCAAGTGGGTAAAGTTGATCCCTTTTAATGTCATATAAACCAAGCGCGGGGGATAAGCAGATAAGCATCTGTCCAAAGTTAATTAATTAATTCCGAGGTATACAAGCATTAATTCGGAGTGTTGTCGGAGAGAGAGCCCAAGTCTCCTATCGCGGGACTGCGACTACCAGTTGGACGCGTTAATCTACCGATAAATCTAAATGAATGCAACGATAGACCAGTCATTGATAACGGTTTCTGATAATCCTTGCCTGATTGAGGGTCACTCTGGAGAAAGGGCCATTGAGCGAGAACTAATGGGGAGGAAAGATAAGTTTCGATGGAACCTCAGGCCCACAGGTGAGTGCTTGATTGGTGTCTGGGGTATCCGGAGTGCAGCCCTAATTCCTCAAATCTCATGATGGAGTGCAGGAGGGCTAGTTACATCCATAGATGCTAGCCTATCCCCTTCCCCCTCACATTGAGCGAATACTCGGTTCTCCTTGATAGATGTTTATTGCTGGGATGGTCAAACATGTAATCTGACTAATAAAAATAGTCACGGGACAGCATAACACGGACACAAAGTCACGTGGATCTCGGGGGAAAATACTCCCGTTCCGGTATCAACAATGCCAATGTTTTATGCTTATCCACCAATACGCAGTAACCGGCCAGTATATTTTACGGGCTATTTTTCACACCCTATGGTCGTATATGTCAGATTATTTGTGGGAGAGAAACATCTCGTATAAATACAGATTCAAATGATGGCAAGAAGGGTATGCGCAATGTTATAGGCGACAAAATCGAGATGTCCTGATGCAATCAGACACAGAAGAGCCCAAAAAGAAAAAAGAAAAAAAAGCAAGAAACAAAATCACCGGCATCTGGCTAAAGAGACTTTCCGTACTTCTCATACTTCTCATACAAGTGCATTATCGCTATTCTCCTCTGTATAGAGGCAATCGGGGAAATTCGCCCTGTAGCAATATTAGCGCATGAATCACTAATTGATGAAGTGTTGACATACCAGAAATCACCATCGAATGCGCAATAATCAGGCACCATCCAGTCAGCGGAGGGCATCTCGGCATTGAGCTGTGTAGGCGATGTTTCCATTCCAAGTGGATTTAGCGGTTGTAATAGCATATCCACAACAGACTGGAGAGAGCGCTTGGCCTGGGAAAACAGTTTGAAATTACCGTCACTGGGGCTATGCAAAATATCCATGTGCACAATCAGAACGGACAGATTCTCGATTACCCGTCGTCGAGACGACGGGTCTAGTTCCTTGAACCGACATCGAGACGATGGCTGTAGAAGATATAGTGCAAGGGCCCCGGCGGCAGGGAGAGCGCACGATGCCACCTATATATATAGTCAGCCCAACATAATTTGACAAGTTTCGCAGGGTACGTACTCTCCAGGCTAGAGATATAAAGCCAAGGTTCGGTAGCTGTTCCCGTCGGACCAAGGCATCGTTAACCGAGGAAATTAGTTCCATTGCGGAGCGAAATAAACTTGAGTGTTCGAGTCCATGTCGCCATGCAGCCCATTCGATCAAAAATGAAGACTGTAGATATAAAATCCGGGTCATATGTAAGCACTCCATTTCCATGCGCGGTCTTTGGATATCCCAGAGTTCGTGAGATGGCACCCTCAGAAAGGACGGTAGGTTCTCCCATGCCTTGTTGAGTTCATGGTGCAAGTCACTGTGAACGATCAGCTAATCAGTTGCACGAACTGAGACGAGTCACGCACATTATTCGCCGTTGCATATCATATATATTCCTGCCCAGAAGCAATTCCAACGTCTCTTCTCGAATCATTGCCGTAATCGTTGACCATCGCATAACAGCGCTCGGTCGGATGTGACCCTGCGAATTCCAGCCGGCGTGATCAATATCTTCCAGCTCTCTACTGAGAGCAGTCTCCGACAGGGAATAACACTTCTCGTCAATATCAAGGGGCAAGTTGATACAGCAAAATTTCTTGCTCATGCGCGGTGGTCGCCCGAGAAATGTCGCTAGGCTGATATCGATACTGTATAAGCGGGAAAAAATACGTTTTCTTAGTTCAACCAGAAAGAAGGGAACATCGCGCGCTTCTTGGATGCTCTCGTGGAGTCCAGCGGCAAGTAGAGCACAGGCTGCGTCGTTGAGCCGGCGCCACGTTTTAAGACCTGCCCATCTGTCACTTTGAGTCACACGCGAAAGGAGATTAAGAGTTTGTAGCGTACTTTGGTCACCATAAAAAACAGACTGCACCTGGAACGTCTGATACAGAAAGAGAATATGAACGTCATTGAGAACCTCCAATGCCTCGCAAAAGATTGCGCATTTATTTCCAAATTGAATCAGGTTCATTCTTAGGGTCTGCCGTTCTGGTTCTGTCCGGTACAGAGCATATGGTGCACGAAACTCAGTTGCGGCAATACTATGTCCCTTGTTAGTTCCCTTATCTCTAGAACAGTAGTTTCCGGGATTTCCCCCTACCCAACAAGTGTAAGGATTGCTCCCATTGTCTCCCAGCGGAGATTCGGACCCGTATACTGGTCGATGAGGCCTTGCAGCGTCATCAAACGATGTATTTCCACAGGGCGGCTGCTATTTTCAAACAAACGCTGTGACAAAGCTAATAAATCGGATCGGAAATTTTTAGAATGCTGTAGGGTGACAATTTCCTCAATGACTGCATCGGCGAATGGCTGAATGAGGATCGCGCCGACATGCGACTCGAGTCCGTTCCCCTTCCAGTCCGAGAAAAAGTGCATAACGGTGTTATTTATCTTGGAGCTGGTCAGTGTTTCTAGCAGCTGTGCGCCCTCGACGGTCGAAGCGTTGTTCATGAAACGAGTAGAGTAAGCTGGCCCCTCATCATCCCGCCCGACCGGAAGCAAGGTCGAGGCAGCTTCCAGATCCCCAAACAACATGGTTTGCTCGCGTACATTGCCTAAGAGTGAGTCTAGAGAAGAAGAGCCTTGATACCCCGTATTGGGGTGTGTATTTGGTGGCAGAGTTGGCTGGATGGCTTCTAGGATGGATGTAGAATTAAAAGCCAGCTGATGTCTGGAATGATCGTCAGGACGCAATTTATAACATAGAGGCCGATTAAATGAATCACGCACTGCATTCCCGGAGATTGGGGTGTAAAGGAGGGTCGACTCCGCTTGAACGCATTCTTCCTGTAGACGCACTCATGGGGGATATCTCGCCCGACACACCGAGCGCAAGGTTGGCGATGATCGCAGGCTAGTTTAGAGAGTCGACAGGGCTCACAGGATGCGACTCTTGGTGGCCGCTGTGCTCGCGTACTCTTTGAACGACCAGACATATTCACCACACGCACACGTGGAAGACTGGAAGATGGGGGCGGCGGACGAGAAGCGGGGGCGTTCCCCTTATCAGCTGAGTCGATGTTTTTGTTTTCTAAGAGTGAAAGGAGACAAGACATTTATTTGTTCAGGATTCGATAATTTCAAGCTATGATATTTTCTTCAATGCAGGCAACGGGCCATCCCAAGTTGGTTGTGTCCTCCCCTCCCAATAACTCTCCACCGGTCGTGAGCCTATCTCACTCTGTATTTGAGCCGACACAATCTCATTTTGCCCCCAAACGCGTAGAATATTTAATCCCACTAGTTTTCGCACCTGCTCGTCGGTTGCACCGCGTCGCATGACAGCTTCAATGAGTCTCGGGTATGCCGAGACATCCTCGATCCCACTAGCAACAGCAGGTGTCCCATCGAAATCGCTGCCTGGGTCAATTTAGTATGTGTTATTCCGACAATCACAGCGAACCACTCACCAATTCCAACATGGTCCCAGCCGGCGATGGAGGCAGCATGGAATATGTGATCGACCACGTCTTCCAAACTGGCCTTGTCCGGGTTGTCAGGTCGAATGAACTTGTTCGCAAAAAAGATCATGATTAGGCCACCATTTTGGCGGAGCATCCGAAGGACGTCATCGGGGGTATTTCTCAGACGCTTTGCGAGCGCATAACACGCCGAATGGGAAAATATCACTGGTGCCCGAGTCGCAGCTATAGCATCTCGCATTGTTCGGTGAGACGTGTGGGAGAGGTCTATCATCATCCCTAGGCGATTCATTTCGCGTATCGCGGCACGTCCAAAGTCACTCAGTCCATTATCCTTGCCTGTTTCCGTTACTGTGCTGGCCGCAGTAGCAAATGCATTGTCACAGTTGTGGGTTAGAGTGATATAGCGCACCCCGAGCTCGTACATTTGCCGGATCACGGCAAGGGATGAACCGATCTGATGGAGTCCTTCAGCACCGAGCATGGAAGATATTCTCTTTGATTTGAAGGCTTGTCGAGCACATGCTGCTGTGTCGCAGTACTGCAGCTCGCTATATTCCGCTATCAAGCGCTTTGCCACATCAATCTGCTCAAGGGTATCACGAACACTATGCTATAAATTGGAGTTGTCAACATCGCTCTTAAGCGGGAAAGGGCCAGATTTGCAATTACATTTGGATCGTCAAGGTGAAGTATTCGGGGACACTGGTTTCGATGTCAGTCACATGTAATGCTGCATGCTCAATAGTCAGGGACCTCACCTCTACAAAGACCGACCAAAACTGCCCACCCACTTTGCCCTGCTTCATCCGCTTAAGATCTGTATGAGATGCAAGTCCTTAATACAGCCAATATTAATTAGTCCTTGATCAAACGATTGGCAAACGAATAGAAACTATACCCTGATCAAATGGAAGATTGTCCCCATAAATCTGATTGTTGAGCTGCAGTCGAACAAGGAATGGAAGATCGTTATGTCCATCTATGAGAGGTATTTCCGATAATACTCTGGTCGTTCGAGCCGCAAAGTTCAATGGATCGATATCTTGAGGGTGCACTAGGTCTCTTGCTCTTATCGCAACCCAGAGCGCTATAGAGATGGAACCAATCGCAACAAGCTTGAGAGGATTCCATGATTTCCCTCTTTGTGCGTTGAAAACAATTACCCGACTATGATTCTCATTATCACTCGTGGTACCCTCGCACAATGATGACCCCGTTGGCCATTGTGGCTCAATTGCATCCAAGCGATTCATAGAGGCGGAAAAGGGAAAGAGATGGCCGCGCCAAGGGAGATTCAGGTATCATCCGTATTGTTTGATAAGAGAGAAAGACTAAATCATTAATCTGTCGAAGCGATACATTTTTCAAATGTCCGAGAGGTTCCATGCTGTCGGACAGAGTCAGGAGCGTTACACCGGTGACACATATCTTGCTATCATGAAGATTCGCACGATTACCACGAGGCAAATGCGGATGCAACGCAGACAGATAATCCAATGGACATTCTTTGACTTATTTGACCAATTGGCTTGCTTTCTCGTTATTGCTGAGGGAAATCCCGCGTGAGGGGCATTCGGAGAGAGCACGGAGAGAGCAACAACATTCTCCGAGCGGGGCCGCCAGAGACGTTTGGCGTTGCGACGTTCACTATCAAGCAAACCCCATATTTACCGATTAAAGTTCAGGGCCATGCATAAAACTGACGATGTAGCGCGCTCGAGATCGAATCATGCACACGGTCAGACCTCAAAAACATCATGATTTCACTTCTTGCAAAACAAGTCACCCTGGCACTGGTCTGGGGTGCTGCCAACGCCCTTCCAAGCTCCAATGCAAGCCCTATTCTCGACACCCGCTCCGTGCAGCCTGCCTACGTAAGTGTGGCAGTGACAACATTGTGGACCGACCCCAGCAAGCCGCGCGCAATCGATGAGCCGGCACTGACAAACCCGGTGCAAATGGACAAATGGCTTTCTATGAACGTGTCCGACTACAGCGACCTCACCACTAATAGCCGGACTCAGACGCAAGCCCTCTTTGGTGCACGAGTGGACATCATCGGCCATGAGAATGGTTGGTACGAGGTGGCCCTCCCCGGACAGGCGACCCCAAAGAACGCCCTGGGATATCCCGGCTGGGTACCTGCTGCGCAGGTATCGTTTGACCAGGAATACGGACGACTGCTCTCGGAGAAGCCTTTCGCAAAAGTCGAAAAGGCTGCCACGGTTCCGCTCTACCGCGATCATAGCCTGAAGTCGAAGCTCATGGAAGTCACCTACGACACAAGACTCCCCGTCCTGCGGGAGACAAAGTCAGCCATTGAAGTCGCAACTCCCGGTGGTGGCTCGGCTTACTTGTCCACCCATGATGCTTCCGTCTACAAGTCTGCCTCGGATATTCCCTACCCCACGAGCCTTGACCTGATCAACACAGCGAAACTGTTCCTTGGCCTTCCTTATCTCTGGGGCGGTATGTCAGGATACGCCGTCGACTGCTCGGGATTCACGCACACCCTCTACCATTCGCATGGCATTGATATTGCTCGTGACGCTGACGCTCAAGCCGACTTCACTGGTCATGGCACCCCTGTCGCGCAGGCGGATTTGCAACCCGCGGATCTCATGTTCTACGCGAGCAACCTCAGTGATGCAAGCACGATTTATCACGTTGCGATGTATATCGGAAATGGAGAAATGGTCGAGGCATATGATTCTGGCACTCCAGTGAGAATCACGCCTGCTCGCTTCACCGACGAGTACTGGGGAGCAGAGCGGTTCTTGAAGCACCGAAAGATCTGAAAAGATTTTGCAGATGCTTGCAAAGTGTTTATTTTATGCATCAGATGTAATTCGTTACCAAGCATTCATTGTTATAGATAGGGGATTGATACAACCACCCCCCCTTGGATATGACAACCCCCCCCTGCCGGATTTTTTGGGGTCTGACTTATCGCCTTCCTTACCGCTTTTCTATCAATTTCCTACCTAATATAGCGGCACGTATGGTACTTACCTCTACTATATAAACCCCTTACAAAAGTAAGTCACTCTTGTAGCCTCATATTTTACATAATATTGTCAAATGAAAAAGAAATTCTTTGTGTTTGCATGGCCGTAGGTATAGCCGTAGGTGTGGCCGTGGCTGTGGGAATACCGAGGCTGTCAACACTGAGGCTATTAATACTAAGTAGCCTAGATATAGACGTAGTCAAAGCTAGGCATAGGAGGCCGAACGAATGGGAATTATGTATGAATATGAATTAGTTCAAATGGGCATTTTTTTCTACTAAGAAAAGTACATTCTTTACTATGTAAACTGGAATTTAAAAGCATAGAACAAAGTGCGGCAGAAAAAATTAATACCTAACGTATAAGGCATAATCGGGCAAAATCAGGCAGGGGGGGTGGTCATATCCAAAGGGGGGGTGGTTGTATCAATCCCCTATAGATATGTTATGTACTTTTTGATATCGAGTGTTTCAATAAGAATTCGAATTTGTATATATTGGACTTGGATAGTTGCGATACAGTGTATAAATGTAGCCAGCCACTACAGATTGAAAAATTCGAGACTGAAGGGATGTCAGAAAATCTTCCTTATATGGATATTCTAAAGTAGCGCAATCCCCGGAGCCAACCACGGGTGAAAGATGAGATTATGTAATTGAGATGAGTCACGCCAAATATGATACAAGAATGGTGATACAAGAATGTCTAATGATGTTCCCCCAAAAAAGAAAAGATCTATCGATGGTGTACATATGCAAAGTCGTGCCGTAACCTAAGCGCCAGTGACCCGGAGCACAAATTCATATACGCCAAGCGTAATGATAGCTGAGGGTAAAGAACGGAGCATGTGAGGAGCCAGACCTCCGTACAAGCCCGCCATACCTTCTTCTTTAGCGATGGTACTGAAGCATTGTACCAGCCCTGTGTATTTGGCCTGGCCATGCTCCACAGGTGCCTGACGCAATCGTGTTCGGATAACCTAAGAATTGAGTTAGCGTGAGACTAGGATAATTGCCGCGGAGGGGAATACGTACTTCATGAGGATATGTGATGAGACCTGCCACGAGCTTAGCGGAAGACGCGGCACCACTAGTACTAACCCAATGGAACACTTCGTTCCAGAAGGGAGTCCTTGGCCCCTCGGTAGCTTCTAATGACCGATTGAGCCTAGTTTTCAACTGTTCATAGAGCACCAGATGTAGAGCCGTTTCAATCGAGCCGAGGTAGCTTGCGCTCAATCCTCTATAAAAGCCACCCAGTCCCTCATTTCGCATGACTTGCCTGATGCAATCAACGCTATTGCGATATCGACGAGTCGAAGGACCACCGGTGTGTGTTTGTGTTTTGTCAAGTTGTAGCCGTGTTTTGACAAGCCATATTGGATTCGTTGCTGTTGAGGTTGCGAGTCCGGCGCAGATTGCAGCTTGGGCATGGACGATAGCAGAGTCTTCCGTGTGTCCCATGAGTTGAGCTCCAACACGCTTGCAATTGCCGTATACGTAGAACTTGATCGCGGTCGCCGGGACTACACCGGCCATGCTTGGCCCGAGGCCTCGAAAGAAGGCTCGCCAGCCTTCGGCACGATAAATGGAATTGATAATCCGTAGCGTTTTATGACTTGATCGTTGTGAGGTTTGAGGAAGGGAGGCGTCGGAGCCTTTTTGTGGTTGATAAAAGTCGGACTGAAGACGTGTTCGTAAGACATCAAGAGGCGAAGTCACTATCGCGGTAGCCATTCCACCGCTCCTATGATTATGTTAGAAGAATCAACATAATACCAGCTGGAAAATACATACGCGCCCGCAAGAAGGTGCACCCAAGAACTAACAGCCTTCTTGGTCGGCATCTCAACAGGAATACCCTCTTCTCCTCCATCTGAAGGAGCATACTGAGTTTGAGTATTTCCCCCCATATTTGCGTCGTACCTTGATGAAGAGTGAGATCGCGAAGGGCGAGTCCCGACACTTTTTTTCGGCGATATGAATTTCCGTGATCCACGTCGCCAGATCACGTGTATAGTCATATTATCACGTGCACCATCTATCACTTTAATCCAGAGCAATGGAAATATCAACATATTACGAAGGCTGGAAGACAAAAGCAATTGAAACAGCCGATTTTCACTGTAGTTATATATATATGATTGGCACATAAAGTACGGAGTACTCTTTGCATAGTTATTATGATTGTTTGCCTTGGTGCCTGAACCGCCAGGTCATCTGACCGCCCTGGCACGGTATGTATGGCCTACGGTGCCTTTTTTTTCTCTCTTATTCACAATTCTCATCGCACTAAGGCCAATGTACATAAACCAGTGCCAAGATGATTGCCTCGTGACCTCAGAAAAGACGGAGAATTATCATTTCCTGTACAGAATGTCATCGGCGCAAGCAAAAAGTATGGGCAACACGAAAGCGCATGAACAAGGAAAAGAAAGCTACTAAAGATTGAATAGTGTGACCGCCAGTATCCATGCTGCAACTGCAGCAAGCGAGGAACGCAGGTATTTATACTTATAATAGAGGCAATACTGCTTTTGGTCTGATTGGCGACTGCAGGATCTTTGCCATTATGACGCTTTACCAAAGAACTGCCAACCCACCCAAGGCAGTTCTGGGGTGAATAGCCCCTTGGAAATCACCACCAATAGCAAGGCGGTGTATTTTTACCCACCTGCTAGACCGGGCTCCGAGCGGGCTAGCGAGTCTGAGGACAAGATCAGAAATTTTGGATATTCCAGCTACGGCAATCACAACTCCATGAGCTTATTACGGACCGTAGAGCTTTATGGAGGCCGGGACAAAGGCTTACTGAGCCCCTCTCCTACAAACCAGTCACCTTTATCAAGCGAGGCAGATCGCAAGTACAGGGAATTAGTCCGTCAGCTGCCCTCGCAGCCCTGCATCGACATCTTGGTTCAAACGTTTTTCTCCGACATCAATTGGCAGTATGACCTACTAGACGAGGAATCCTTTAAAGAAGATTTAGATGCATGGGGAAAGATCTCATACTCTGACCTTCAAGCAGGCTTCGGAAGATTGGCGCTGGGAACCATTGTGTTTCCAGCGTTACTATTTCAAGTCCTCGCACAAGCACTTCTTTTTCACTCTCCTGATGATGACATGATCAATTCGCTCATCACCATGGCTGAAATGACCTTCTATGATCTTGGGGCCGAATATAGTGATACGGGTGTTGAGTTACTCGCGGTTCTGGGAAAAGAGGACATCACGATCGCCACGGTCCAAGCAGGTATGCTACGTGCCTCGTTTCTGAAAAGTAGTGGCAAAGTTGTTGAATCCTGGCATGTACTTGGGACAACAATCCGTGATGCACAGGAAATTGGCCTGCATACTGGACAAATTATGTGTGGACAATTTCCAGTTGGGCCCGGGCGCGAGAGACAAAACATCAGTCTCGTTGGTCACAGAGTTTGGGTGGTCTTGCATATTTGGGACATCCATATGGCTGTTGTTCTCGGTCGACCGATTGCTACCGATCTACAGATAGATCGCTTCGCTTGCACTATAGAAGAAGACGAAACGCGGCGAGAACTATTCTCGCATTGGCAAACCGAGACTAATCCCCCTCGACCATTTGACGTCATCCTCGCCGGCTTTAATGTAGCCTGTCGATATTTCAAGGACATTCACAAATTGGAACATCACAGTGCTGGCCCTCAAGATTATCCTACGGTCGAACATATTCACGGTGCAATCAAGAGAAACTCAGAAATGTTACCCTCTTGGTGCCGTCTTGAACACCCAGATACAAAATTTGATCGAATACAAGGGTGTCAATGGTTACCTCTTGCCCGGGAAGGACTGTACTCACTCATTCACCTTGTTCTTCTCGCACTTCATCGACCATACGTATTCTCTGTTGCCAACAGTCGCACGGAAGCGCTCAAAGCTGGAATATTCATTCTTCGTGCACAGGAACGACTATTCCAGCAATCCCAGCCGCACCATTGCAAGGTGTTCAATCCGGTCTACGCTTCTTTTGATGCAATTGTTCTCCTTGCAGCACTCTGTCTTGTTTTTCCGAACGAGAATCAAGAACTACGAACAGACTGTATTGACGTTGTTGAAAGAGGGATGCAAAGACTGGGAATCATTGGTCAATTGAATTCCATGGCAAAGTCAGCACATGGTGTTGTCTGCAGCTTGTACCGTCGCCTAACGCATCGGTTAAACCTCCCCGGGGACGTTGAGCGCGCTGGAGCATTTTCCAACAACCCAGAATGGATCTCTCCCAACAGCGATACATTTGTCTATAACGGGGCACTGTCAGAACTCTCTTTTGATGCTGTTTTACCTCCGCGTCCAACCCATGACCTGTTCTTCAATCATATTTCAAGTACACAAATTCCTGTAATGGCGACACCGGAAAGTTTACCCTTTGACCCGCTTAGTGTGAGCATTACAGATAGTTGGAATTTTGAAGGCGTCTTCTCAGATGCCAGCTTTTGGAGTCGGATGAACCAGCCTAATCATTGAAAATGTACCTATCGCCAATTGCATTCTATTCAACCCCCGCAAACCAGACCGCAATGTCCCCCACATTGCGATCGACACAATCCAGCTGGTCATAGTACTGGAAGTGGGAACCTCGTTGTTTCAGATCAACTTCTTTTGACTTGTGGGGATGGACTCATACTGGCGCTTAGCAGCAGCCGCATTCAGACAGTTGTCGCCGTGGATGAGCAGCGCCGGCTTGTCCAGCTTCGCCACGCCAGGAACGATGGTATAGCTAAAGGGCTTGCTGAGCTTTCTCGGGTCGCGCTTGTACAGGGCTTCTCACTGTTCGCGGGTGGGCATTTTCCTCTCCGCTATATCGGTACCAGGCGTCCATGAAACACACCCAGCGCAAATTATGTGGATGTAGATGTAGATGTCGGTTTCATAGTCTCGGTAGTATCCCGAGACCGAAGCCACGCCCCCGGTTATCGTAGGATGCCACATCCATGGATTCGGGCCATCTTGGCAGATACTGACTAGGAAGAGCCGGGATGCATCAAGATCGCCGCGCTCCGATAGATAGTCAAGTCCTGCGACCATGTCCTCGTCTTTTATGTTGGGATTTTCCAGTCGTCAAGTTCGATAGCTATAAACCCCCTCTAATTGTTTGCATGGCAACTATGACGCATTAGATTAAATGAACATTCCAATCATATCAACGTTGCGATCTCCATTTTAGTACTCCGTACTTCTTACATTATCGCCGATAAAAGCGGGTCAAGCTGGACCCTTAACGCCGATGGACCAATCAAAGGAGAATTGAACTGTGGGGATTATGCAACAATCGATCTCCGCTGGCTACCGGATTTGGCAATGTGCGATGTACATCATACAGTGAAGCTGGGCGCAGATGGAGGGGCAAGACATATATAAGCTCAAAGGTGTCCGCTCGCTCACAGAATTTAATCTCCCACTACCTGAATTCCAATCAAACAAGCAAAAATGACACCCAAGGTCCTCGTTGTCCTCACCTCCTACGGCAAGTTCGCCGCCACAGGAGGTTCAACCGGCTGGTTTCTGGTATGCACCTCTGATTGCGGCTGCAATTGAGAAACAGCCATTCCGTTCTAAATGTTCACAAATGCTGACGATGTTTTCCAAAGGCCGAATTCGCCCACCCTTATGAGGTCCTCCGCAACAAGGTCTCCGTAACCGTCGCTTCGCCTAAGGGTGGAGAAGCACCATTGGACCCCGCCTCCGTGAAGATGGCTGAGTCGGATGACGTGTCACTGGCTTTCTTTAAGGAGCAGAAAGCCCTGTGGACGAACACGCATAAGTTGTCGGATATACTCCCGCGCGCCAGCGAGTTCGATGCTATCTTTTATGTTGGTGGTCATGGACGTATGTTTCGCACCTACATCTAATCGAAATATATATTCTAACAAAATGAAACAGCCATGTTCGACCTAACCGAAGACCCAGACTCCTTGGCCTTAATCCAAACCCTCGCGGCCGCCAACAAGCCCGTTGCAGCGGTCTGTCACGGACCCTGCGTGCTGCTAAAAGCCACCGCGCCATCAGGCGTGCCTCTCCTCTCTGGCGTGACGGTGACCGGACTCACGAATGCAGAGGAAGACGCCACAGGCCTGTCCTCGGTTATGCCGTTTATGCTGGAGACGGAGCTGGGCCGTGTCACTGGCGGCAACTATGTCAAGGCCGCCGAGATGTGGGGCGAGAGTGTTGTCACTTCTAAGGCCGCTGGAACAGGGTCGATTATTATTACTGGGCAGAACCCTGCTTCGGCGCCAGGCGTTGCGAAGGAGATATTGAAGGCCTTGGGGGTGTAAAGGAAATTTATTCAAATGTCGGTGTTACCGGAGACCCCAACGAATATGCAGAATATGAATAACCACATTTCCCTTTTTCTCTCACTTGTTCTGGATCATATGTATTCAACACGTCATGCATGTCTTATGATTTAAATTGGGTTTACAGACTCCGTAGGTGGAACAAATCAAATCTGATTTGACGTTTGATTCTTTTCATCTTTAAAACACACCTGGACACTCGATAAAAGGTGTGCATAGGAATTCATTCAGTATTCATCCAAAGCTACACATTACTCTTGTGACCTTGTTCGACATGTCGATGGTTTCTAGGGTCCCTTTTCAGCTCTCCGGCCGGTATGCCGAGCGAAACCGGTGGGAAGTTCTCAACGGCCCAGGCGACTCGCGTGTAACGGGAATTCAAATCATCCAAGATGAAGGTCTAGTTAACCAATGGGGTGACAAGGTTGTTTTGGTCACTGGCGTTTCATCTGGAATTGGTGTTGAAACTGTGCGCGTCTTGGCATCTACCGGAGCGACTATTTTGGCACAGCCCGCAATCTTGACAAGGCGAAGGAGGCCTTGAGTGATGTACTCGGCACTGGGCGTGTGAAGCTTCTTTTCATGGATAAGACAGACCTACGGAGGCCTCCAGCCGCCACGGGTGACTTAATTGCTATTGGCTAATACTGCTTTGCCGCTTTTCTCTCCGCCTTCTTTAATTGATACACGCATACTCCGTAGATGATAATTGTCAACATGAAGCAATTTAAATTGATTCTACCACCACTAATAATAGGGATAGTTTAATTCTTAAAAAGCCATTTGAATGATATAGGGGAGGAAATATCTAATTAATTAAATGCAACCGGTATTTAATTCTATTTATGGCGTATTATGTAAAGAAGTTAGGATAAAAATTCTACAATTGAAGAGCCACTAAACCACCTGGAATAATGGAGATAATCTAATTTGTATGGTACCAAAGCTTCATTTTGCCAAGGCTGGCAAATTTCAGGCATTAAGGCCTCAATCTGGCGAAATAGAATTATATCACACCTTTGCCAACAGTGTTTACCATCACACCTAGTGTCGAAAACAACCCTTTTGTACGATACTCTCTGCACAGTTAGCGAATACAAGTCATCACACGTTCTTCCCGCAAGTATCCGATTAATTGACACCATAAATCGATAGAAAAAGGCAAAAAAAAAGCATTGTCTAATTCAACAAATAATGATCCTACATTGAAGAAAAAGAAGGGACATGGTACATTCGCGCACATGGTACATCACACGCAGCCTGAGAAAATCCGTGGCAGATCAAAGTTTGCTGGAGACAAGGTAGGGAATGTTCTTGGCCTCGTATAGATCTTTGTGCTCAGACTTGATGATATCCGCGCCCTAGATTATATTATGCATTAGTCTTACTCTGGGAGCTGGCGGATCTGTGACTAACCTTCTCGCCAATCATGTAGACCGAGTTTTGAATACGGCAATCAGGGATCACGGGGATGATAGAAGCATCTGCAATTCGGAGGTTTCGAACTCCGTGGACTCGCAGTTTGGAGTCGACAACACCCTGGTGGATGCTCTTCGAGAGACGTGCGGTACCGCATGGATCTGTAAAGTAAATCATTAGACTTGTTTTGAGACATTGGAAGGGGTGATCTCACGGAATCCAGTCTGGCTGCGATCCAGAACAGCCCGGTTCATATCGTCATCGGAATCAAGTGGCATCTTCCAGGGGTACTCCGAAACAACAATGTCCTTGAATCCAGCTCCCGTGGTCAAAAGATCATATGTCCAGCGCACACCCTCCCGCATGGCCAGAATGTCTAAGTCATTGCCGAAGAAGTTGAGGTTGATATTCGGCTGTACCTGTGCGTTTGAGCTGTTTAGGGTGACTTCACCTTCAGAAAGGGGCCGCAGCAGATCAACAATGACAGTCATGTGATTTCCCTTGTCAGGCATAGGGTAATACCACTGGAATGCGCTGCTGAACAAGCCGACGAAGTCCAGCTCGAAGTGAGGTTGTCCTGCTGGCCCGAAAGGATCCAGTCCCCCGTTGGCAGCCTTAGCCTCGCGATAGACAGGGTACTTCTCCAGGCGTTCGTCAATTCGGGGGAATCCGACAAGTTCTAGGAATCCAGAGCTTGCAGGGCCAGTCTTGTCCTTCTGGTAAGTGGACAGCGCCTTATCATTGAGAGGACCGGGCCGGAGGATATGGTTATCTAAGCTGTATCCATCCTTGGTTTCAAGAACGAAAGGCACAATGGGATGGTCAAGAAGATGCTGGCCGACGTGAGGGGATTCCACAATGGGAGCGATTCCGTGTTTTGCCAGTTCCGCTGCTGGGCCGACTCCGCTAAGCATAAGAAGCTTAGGAGTCTCAAAGACACCTTAAGAGAGAATGACTTCTCGGCGGGCGTAGACGCTGATCTCGTGACCAGAAGCTTCACTTATCACAGTGACACCGGAGCAGATGCGTGTGGCAGGGTCAATGAGCAGCTTCTTCGAGTTAACGCCATAGAGGATTATCACGTTAGGCTTATTCTTCAGGTAAAGGAAGCTACCCTGGCGCTCACCCTGGTGGATGGTATCGACACAGTGGGTGAGACCTTTCATCTCGCCGGAGTAGATATCCTCGCTTAGGGGCTGGCCCTTAGAAACCCAGGCCTCAGTGAGTGCATCACGGAACGGCTTCATCTCCGGCACCAAGTCGGCATGGGAGATCTGCAGAGGGCCTCCGGTTCCAATCTTACTCAGTTCGGCCGGATACAGCTTCTCGTCGTCATGGTAGGTGGCACATTTGCGGAGGTACTCCACACAGGAATCCCAATTCCAGTCATGGCCACCGAAGGCCTCCCAGTCGTCAAAGGTAGGCTTCGAGCCCGGAATCCAGGTGAAGTAGTTGGCGGATGAACTACCACCAAGAGCCTTTCCACGAGTGTTAGGCTTTTCAACACGCTCATAATCATCGCGCTTGATCATAGTTGTCTTGTACGCCCAGTCGTACTTGCTTCCGCGAAGGGTGAAAGCTTTCGACGGGGTCGTAATTTGCTCGATCTGATCAGGGTTGGGAATGCCGGCTTCAACGACCAGAATGCGGACGTTGGGGTTCTCAGCAAGGCGACCAGCAATTGCATTGCCAGCGGTACCACCGCCGACAACGATGAAGTCGTACTCAGAGCCGTTGGAAACAAAAGCCATGGTTTGGGATTTAATAAGACTTGTGTGTGTGCGTGTGTGTGTGTTTATAGCAAAAATCAACGAGACATCGTGTGGATCTTATATTCCACTCTTCGCATGTCTCCAAATAGACCATCTTGCCGCTCTTGCCGGACAGTTGGGAACTAGAGCAACATGTTTTACGACTAGGGCAAAAGTCCTGGGTGTCCGTTTGGGGGATAGAGGGGCCATCCCACTGACAAGAGAGGCCCTTGAACCTTGACCTGGTAGGGCTGACAGAAAGGGTAAATTGAGTTGGAGGTGTTCTAGAAGGGACTTGGCTCCGAAAGTGACGTTTTCGACCCCTCATGAGGGGAAAACCCTTTCTCCGCACGAGGTTTGTCAGATTTCCAGCCAATCAGAGATTCGGGATATGTCGCTAGGAACGGCAATAACTCGGCCGGGGGTCGGTAAACTGCCTTTTGTAAAGCATCTCCACTATATTGTAGGCTTTCCAAACCCACCTGTTCACAATATTTGGTTTTGTCTCAATCCCCTCACGTTAAGATGGAATGATGGAATGATTTGGAGTGTCCCTCATGGGGGGTGCTGTCCAGGTCTTAACTCACGTTCAAGATCCAGCCCAATAAAAGCTAGGCCATTTCCTAGAATATAGAGTATTCACAACATATCATATCAATTGAATATCCCTTGTACAACCAATCCCAATGCCGAACCATTTTACCTTGGCTGAAGGTATAGTAACAAATATGCCAACTCAACGTTCCGATCCTGACACCAGACAGGTCAACCAGTTGCGGATCCATCCGTCAGCACTACGTTGCCTACCTTTGGCGGTGGTGGCCTCACAACATTGGGTGACACGCTTCTCATTGAGACACTTTCGCATTTCAACCGCGAACGTATCCCTGAAAGGTATGATATCATTCAATATAATGCTTGGAAGGAAAAGATGTCCTAACGCTAAACAGAGTCGTCCATGCTAAAGCCGCGGGTGCATGGGGAGAATTTGAGGTCACAAACAACATTTCTTCTCTCACGTCGGCCAAGTTCCTCAGTGGTGTTGGAAAGAAAACCCCCGTTCTATTCCGTCTAAGCAATACTGGCGGTGACAGGGGCAGTGCGGACACTGTTCGCGATGTGCGAGGCTTTGCTGTCAAATTCTTTACGGAGGAAGGTAATCATGATATTGTAGGGAACCACATTGTAAGTGTTCACCCTAGGCTCTTATGTTTCATGTTCTAATGTCCCCGAAGCCGGTATTCTTTGTTCGCGATCCTATCAGATTTCCTTCTCTCAACAGGAGCCATAAGAGACATCCTGCCACCAACAGGCCGGATTGGCCCATGGTGAGTGCTAATAAAAGTTAGTGCGTTGCGGATGAAGCTAATCTTTTAGTTCTGGGATTTCCACTCAAACCAACCGGAAAGTGTCCATGCTCTGATGCACCTTTTTGGCACTCGGGGTATTCCTGATTCCATCCGTCGAGTGACAGGTTTCGGTGTACATACCTTCAAGATGGTGTCAGCTGATGGTGGCTTCCGCTACTGCAAGTTCCACTTCCGACCGACTCAGAATATCACACACTTTTCTGGTCAGGAAGCTACTCGCATGGCTGGTGCAAACGCCGACTTCCACAATCAGGATTTGTGGGATGCTATTGCTCGGGGAGACTTACCGGTCTGGAAACTTTACGTGCAGGTCATAGAGCCCGAGCAGGCTGAAACCTACGGCCGTGCTCTGTTTGATATTACCAAAGTTTGGCCCCACAAGGACTTCCCCTTGATCGAAGTTGGTCAAATGACTCTCAACAGAAATGTGGGTAACTCATTATCTTAGACACGAAGCAAGTGCTAACAAGCCCCAGCCCGAGAATTATTTTGCCGAGATCGAGCAAGCCGCATTTTCGCCTTCTAACATGGTGCCTGGGATTACAATGACACCCGATCCTAGTAAGTTCACACTGATGTTGTCGCCAGAGTGGGATAAACCACTAACCATTCTTATCTATAATAGTGTTGCAGGCACGTATGTTCGCTTACCCCGACGCTCAACGATACCGTCTGGGGGTGAACTACACACAGCTTCCTCCAAACCGTGCAATATGCCCTGTATATGCGCCATTCGAGCGCGACGGCACGGGAACTATAACCCGGAACTATGGCGGTGACCCGAACTATGTACGGAGCTCACTAGGCACTGGTATTCCTAGCCAGGTTGTTCCCAACGTGCGACACGCTGAGCGCATCGCGCATAACGCTGTCCTCGGCCAGAATGAGATTCTAGTTGATGATGAGGATTTCATTCAGCCCCGAGAGCTGTGGAATAGGGTCTTTGATGAGCCCGAGAGAAGGGAGTGGGTGTCAAATGTTTCTGAGACTTTGGAAGAAGTGCCTGATCAGCTTAAGGATGCTGTCATTGCCATGTTCAGCAAGGTGGATCCTCGTATTGGCCAATTGTTAAACGATAAGGCCAAGAACAGTGCGCGTCTTTAGCTCTTTGGTTACTTTTGACACTAGATGCAATGAAACACGTTCTCTATACTCATACGACTCCTTCTTACTGTCCATTACCCGCAGGATCAGTAATAAACTACTCATTGATGTGCAAGTGGTATCACATGGTGCTTGCGCTAGGTGCGATAAGGTGTTAGAGAGGAGAACACCATGGGGTGACTACTAGAAGAAGAAAAGAAGGTTGAAGGTGCCTGCGTGCTATCTCTACCTCAGTAGTGGTTTTATGGATGGATAAAACACTCACCCATTCCTCACCCATTCCTCACCCGGGTGACACCCATCGGACTCTTGACTGAGGATAAGCCTAGTATTCTGTACGGTCAACATGTGCTGAACCAGGCAGCTCATATTCTTCTGGGGAAAAAAACTAGAACCCGAGATAATCTGTCGACCGTGTATCCGTAGATCAGAATACCCCGAGATAATCACGAGGCAGGAACCTTTCCCACCGTTTCCATCGCATTTTTTCGGGAACTGCCCGAGGGGGGAAGGTTTTCTCGTATAAATCCATAATTTGCAGTAGCCTGCCGTCATCAAACCGACGAGCTACAAACCCTAGACCGTATGGTTTACCATCTCTGTACTTCCCAAGCGGTACGGTGGCGGTCGGGGCTTCTTCAAAATTGTTAGAACTCCACTGTATTGTTCATGTTGGTACCATAGAGAAGGGGACTCACGAGCCCATGTGGCATAGATGCTCATATCCGTCCAAGCGGGAAGAACGAGGCATCCAAATTATAAGAATCTAGCGTTTCAATAATGCCTTCTTCGATGGCAATTTTCCTAGCCTCCAATAATGCATCCTGATACTCCTCCAAGGTCATTTTCTGATCAAGAGCCAATTCAAGGTAATTTTGAGCGGGGGTTTCTGATAGGTCCAGTCAGTTCTATTATTCTATCTGAGTCCAATGCTTACCATCTGAGTACGAGCTTGCAGGAAATTTCCGATTGAACTCCAAACGATCGGCTAAAGACTTAGTTTCGGTCCCCTCTAAGCCCATAACGTGCTGTGCAAACCCTGGTCCCATCTCGTAACCTATAATTGTGTTTAAAAAAGAAAGCAGGAATTTAGATCGTCGTCATCTTACGTATGATCCTCCCCATTAGCTTTGCCACATAGCCAGTAGAGAGATAGGCGCTTCGAATCTTGGCGTCCGCAACAATGGTGGCTCCCCGTCGTTCTATTTCTCGAACGACGTCGAAACCCGCCGAGAACATCTGAAATTAGGTCAGCAGACGCCATTTTTATTGGAGTATTCAGATCAAAATATTCTCTGTTCATCATCTATATCTTCTTGACTTCCCACAAATCCCGGGAGGATAGACCAAAACCACTCTTTGTCGGCCACTCCGATGCGGAAATCTGCCCAGCTAGCGTCTAAAGAATTTGTGTAATTAACGAGTAAACCTTCTGACTCAAATGTGATGGGATCTCGGTCGTCAACTCCATCGATCTCGGTTAAAAGGGCCGCAATATCCCAAGCTGACTTGGCGAGAATTCCAGGTGAGTCAAAAGTGGTCGACGACGACAGAATGCCACTTCGGGATAAAACACCGGTGGAGACCTTTAGGCCATAAAGAGCAGTGAATGATGCAGGGCAGCTGATTGATCCCTGTGTTTCTGTGCCCAGGGCTAGTGGGGCAAACCCCGCGGCTACAGCTGCCACAGATCCAGCCGACGAGCCACATGGATGCTTGAACTATCAACTAAGTTTGGTCTAAAGGATTTGGATGCCAACCTTCAAATCGTATGGTGAAAGGGTTTCGCCGCCAAGGGCTGACCAGCCCGGACTTAAAGAGTTATCCCTAGCACAAATAATTAATTCATGCTCAAGCGCAAAATATATATTCATCGGTTGAAGCTCACTTGAAGCCTTGGCCACGATGTGCGCATCCTGACTTGCAGTGGCATTTTGGAGTGCCAATGCTCCCGAGGACGTCGACATACCAAGAGACTGATCTGTGGCCATATTGCCCTTGCAGAGGCCACGTCAATAACATTGGTATTTTGAACGAGAGGGTTAAAATTCACTTTCACAATTAGGGGCACACCGTGTAAGGGACTGCGGATCAACCCCTTTCGTCGCTCTAGATCGCGCTCGTTTGCGATGCTAATAATACTTTTTACGGGTGTCAACTCCAGAATTGTATGAAGCCCAAGACCCGATCGATCATCCAATTCGATACGCCGAAGGTATTCTTTGGTGATTTGGAGTGAGTTTATGGTGTTATTGCCGAGAAGATCGGCGATATCATGTGTGGTAAGTGTCAGTAGATCCAAAGAGGTTGGAATATACAAGGGAGAATGGTTATCACGGCTCAGCCACCTAATCGCCAAAGCAACAACCACGACCCACAAGAACCAGATTGTTCTCATAGCTATCTTGGTTAGAGCTGCTACCATTGCAAGAAGGGGAAAGCAGATTGATGCTGAATATTTTGCGGGCGCAAAACAAATAAAGTGAATCAGGTTGGGGATGTAGCGGGGGTTGAAACGGCTTTCGAGGAGTGGCCTTGGCGCACGCCGCGTATTTTAAATTTGAATTACCTACTCTGTACCTAGGTACATGGACTGATACGGTGAACATGTTGCAAAAAGCGATAAGCGACTTGATTTTCCTTAGGTATCAACGTGTGCAAAGCGGTGGCGAGGATATCGCATTCATGTCATTGTCGGGTATGTGGAAGACACGCCCAAGGTCGATGCAATCAGTCGAACATTGTCGGCCATGAGAATCTGAAGACCGGCTGTTTGTTGTATCTATAGCAAATGAGCTGCAGTATCCGTTAGGCGGGATGGAAAGTTGCCTCTGAACTTACTTTAGCGTTTTCGGGGATGTTGTTTAAAGAGCCGTAAGACCCGCAGACCAGACCTGATCTTTTCACATATCCCACAAGTCTCGGGCACAGAATCAATGTCTCGGAAGCGAAGACAATGCCGGCCAAGTTCCATCGCTTCGAGAAACGGACTGCGGCCTGTAGACTACTAGCCCTCATTTCCATGTCTGACATTGGTAGCTTGCCGGCGTTGGTGATAAACAAAACAGGATATATATCTTGCTTCGTCCCCAGAAGAATACAAATCTCGGGTGAAAAAGAGGACAGTATAATGGACCTTCCACCGCTAACACGGAAAATCTGGGCGAGGATCCGATCAATGAATGTGTTGATCTCGATAGCAAGTGGTCCTACACCCGCCTCAACAGCTTCATGAAGCCTGGGATACTCTTCGTATATGTCAGTTTTGCAGTCTATAAGAGCTGAGTGCTCGTTTGGGTACCAGAATCTTACTTATCTCAATATTGAAGCTGATTGAATCTGGCAGTTTCGTAAGTAGCTCCTCTAGCGTGGTAAAAGAATCCTGCACACAATGGCCCCTTGTATTCGGCTTGAACCCTTTGTTCTTGAAGTCCACGGTGTGCTTCATTCTGTCACGAATTTGCACAGTCGCTTGCTCTTGGTCCTTTGTCAAGGAACGTGAACGGACTCTATTCCTGCCCGGCCCATCTAGCAGGCCCTGTGAGTTTGGCGTTCCGAGCACAGAGACTGGTTCGCCTCTCGGTGACTGAAGTTCGCTCGCGTACATAAACTTTAAAAGTCAGAATCAGGAAACGTCAATGTTTCGTCTTGCGAGAGACAAACCTGTTCGAAGCTTAGATCATGAATAGGAATGTCGGTTCCGGACTCGCTCAACGAGAAGTCATGATAAATGATAGGCAAAAGGTCTCTAGTAAGTTGGACATCTAGTTGTATGTTAACACAAGCAAAAGGAACAGCTTCACATCAATGCGCTATACCGAACTATTAATAGTTAGATAACGCAAGCTTGACCAGAATTTCAGGGCTTCTCACCTCAACATATGAAGCGCCCAGCCTCGCAGCAGAAAGAAATGACTGGTTTAAATCTTAGTAAGGTGAGATTTAGGGGAATAAGTGAATCATACCTCTATAGTATTCTCTCCTAGCTGAAGCTGGCTGTGATTGGCAGTGTTTTGACCAAGTCCTTTCTAGTGTTAGAAATACTGGATCTCGCGACATAAAGTGGTGATTGAATGGAGTAGATACCTCTATGACCGACAAGTTGTAGGCCTTCTACCGAGAGTTTCTGTTTCGCCAATAGGGGGAAATTCGAACCCATGAATGGCTTAGCAATGACGAAAGTGAAAGTGATAGTTCCCATAACCTCCATTGTGCCATTTTCCAGAACTGGAACAGTACGCTCTCTGACGATACTTTCACGGTTTGCTCCAAAGCAGTCTTTGTCACTCTCTAGTAAATAAACAGCACTGCCTATTAGGTCATGCGCTTCAGAGGATGAGTCTGTAGGGTAAAGCCTGAAGGCTAGGCGGGCTTCACTTGGTTTAGTAACAGGGAAGACGAACGGTTCGTTGACCATATCGCCTAATATTGGAAGTTTCACATGCTGCGGGGTACCTTCCACTGAGATTGACATGTGCATCTGAGCGAGATGTTTCCCGTTGAGTGAATTTTCTGGCGAGGAGCCTTGGAAGTTTACGGCTTTGACATTCTTGCCGTTACGCAAAACACCAAGATTGACAATAACATGATTTTTACCCAATGAAAGACATGAACCAGCTGAAGACTTGGGCTTGAGCGGCATGCTAGCAGGTCCACCAGTAAGGCGACCATTGTCCCATGCCTTTAATGTCTCGGCCAGATGGAGATGGCCCCTCAAAGCAGCATGTTCCTTAGCAGTCCAACCGTTATTATCGTACAAGTCCTGGCTGGCTCCTGCTTGCAGAAGAAGCTCGACAATGGTCTGGTGACCTTCCACGCAGGCAATAAACAATGGAGTCCAGCCATGCAGTTTGTCGGCAGTATCTATGTAGACGTTGTTGCAGTTTTCTAGCAGCACATTGACATAGTCGCTACGCCCAACCTGAGCGGCGACATAGATGGCGGACTCTCCATACAACGAGCATTCCTGGAAGTCAAAGTAGCATCTGGCGAGGAGGAACACAATTCCGTCATGCTTATATCTGATAGCGAGCTTCAACATATCATTCAGATGATTTTTCACCAGAGATTCAGTTTGAACATCTTGTCTGGATTCAATCTCAGACATCAAAGTTTTTAGAAACACTTTCGCAACACCCACATGGTTGTTGATAACTGCGTAGTGAAATGGTGTAAGTCTCTGACAGTCCGGCGTTAGAATGAGTCTTGACGAGAAACCAGGTCCCCAAACATGAGCGTAATCCACGATTGATTGACATATAAAAGCCACGCCGTGTAGTGCCCCATAATGAAGGCTAAGACGGCCAAAGGTGTCTTTCGTAGACAAAATATCTTTCTTACGAGAAGCAAGAAATTCAATCGAAGAAGCGAACAAGCTACCATGTCTCTTCTCGCCGGATTGAACGTTGTCTTTCAAGTCATCGCATGGCTGTGGAGGGCTGAGTTGCCCTTCCATGATAATGACATGGTTCAGCAAGTCGTGATCTAGCACAACACCATACCTGCTGAACTTGTGTGATAGCAGATATTGGAAGCAAATTTGAGAGTGGGAGGTTGCTGCAAGCTCCGCCAGTTCATAAAGGAAGTCCCTGGGATATTGCTCCAGTGGAGGATCGTGTAGAAAGAGGTTGAGTGGATCGGCCAAAGTTGAAGGCTCGTCACTTCTGATCGCGCGATATAGAGCTGAATATTGGGCGGCGAGGGGTGGCAGGTCATCTGATCTGACATTACTGAGCAACGTACTCATTGTGGAGGGACCGTACCCATCGGAGGAGGCCTTGACGACACTAGTCATCAGACCCTCCGATCGGCTTATGAAGTTTGCGCATTGTGTACGAAGGCCAATTTGTAATTTTGTCCACTTAGATTTCTGCTCGTGATGAAACAGACCCTTGCAACCACTCAACTTCTCGATTTTGGCGAAAAGCCTTTGGATGGCTTCTTGATTCAACCGCGAGTAATTCTGGAGCTTCTCAAAATCATCATGTAGATTTGTGACGACTTCCAGGAACCTCTTTACTTCATGAAAATTATCCTCCTCATCTCTCAAGCAGAAAAGAGTTTGGAGCAACTTCTCATACTTAATCTCAAGCCTTGCTTGTCTTGCCATGAGAAAGTTGCAGTTCTCATGGTGGAATTTGCCAATGGACTGAATGCTATCGTCCAGGAGCGCGTACACTTCTACTTTTTTGTCAGATATTATTTTGGATAGACAAAGGCAAACACGAACCTGAAAAGTCTGGTTCAACGTTTGCATCAATTGACTTCCCTACCGCCAAGTTGAATGCGCTCTTCACCGAGTCGTAGGGGACATAAAGCGATGTCCATTCTGGGACCGTGTAATGATGGAAATCCCGACTAAATCGCATGTCGAAGTTGAGGAGAGACAATAAGTTTTAGGTCAAAATGTTATATCAAGGGTACGTTTCTGAGTTAAGATGAGGCTCGCACCCTGAGTCCATGGGTTGTTTGTCCTTCGCCCGTGGGTCGGGCTCCCCTGAGCTGACTAAGGAGCGGGGAAAGCGGGGCATTCCGCGAGGGGCCGTCCCGTCCACTTCAAAGGGCGGAGCGCAATCAATGACATCTACTACCATCAAGACGCACGATTTTGACTACTTACTAGGCGTTTAAATGAAGACATGGTATCAAATCTAACCAGTTGGTCCAGATAAATGAAAATTCCAACGGGGAACACTTTACGGGAAATAATACAGCTTGACACTTCTTACTGGCAAAGCCGGATTTGGTAGCAATGACCCGACTCACGATTTACTTTTGTGTTTTTAGACTGTGGACAAATAAGGAGAGGGAAAAGATGACGGAGTCCTTGAATTAGAAGCTTTTGACCGGTGTAGAAATGGAGCCAAACATGCATACAAGCCACATCAATATCCAATCAAGACCGCTGTAGTCATTGAACATTGGAGATAACGAAATTAGCGCCCAAGGTAAAAGTCCCCCGCAGAAATTCCCACCGCTCGGCGTTGGCCTTTTTAAAGGAAATGGCCCCATATTCTCATATTTATCGATACATATCCAAAAGACATTCCACATATTCTATACTCGAGGATTTTTGATCCAGGGTTGAAAATTTACATTCCCAAATATGGATCCAATCTCATTTGGGGCGAGTGTGATCGCTATCGCGACTCTTGCCGCTCAAACTTGCTCCGCTCTCTCAGACCTAAGGGCGCTTTGTGAAAGCTTACCAGGGCGTCTTCACGCGGTCAACAATGAAGTTGCGGATCTCAACCTTGTGCTTCTCCAGGTCTCCTTGCTC
Source organism: Penicillium psychrosexuale (assembly GCF_028828465.1). Taxonomy (NCBI): domain Eukaryota; kingdom Fungi; phylum Ascomycota; class Eurotiomycetes; order Eurotiales; family Aspergillaceae; genus Penicillium; species Penicillium psychrosexuale. The sequence continues at coordinate 977,992 of NW_026643187.1, forward strand.
ATCAAAAGCCGAGAATTCTTACCCGAAACCAAGTTTTCAGCTATCCCACATCTTTTGCAGCAAGCGAATAAAAAACTACTTGAGATCAAAGACATTGTTAGTCAGCTCACCGTGGCCTGTCGCTCTTCGAGAATGTCGATTTCCAGGGTACATGCTTGGCGAAAAGAACAAAGTCGACTGCAAGTTCTTCAAGACGATATTAGGACGGTCAAGGCCAATTCAAATGTTATGCTTGGGGCCTCAAACTCGTACGTCCCGAGTTAGATTCCAAGTATTTTAATGCGAGACTTTGAAGTTTGTTAACTTTAGAGCAGGCAAGATATGACAAAGATACGTTTGGACATCGAGGCCATCTCGGCTGTCACATTTGAATCTTCGCAACAGCAGATTTCCCTAGAAACCAACTTTCTAAGTGGACTTGCTGCTGTCGACCAGCGTATAGCCAGAGTTGAGGAGATGCTATTGACTCAGTCGCATCAAGTTCAAGCAAGTCAATTTACCCAAGTTGGATCATCGTACCACATGTCCACCACTCGAATGCAGCGTCCATACTCAGTGAAAAAGGAGACACCCCTGGCGACAACGAGCTCTGAAGGGATAGGCATTCGTGTCACTCCATTTTCCGTCAATTGCCGGTCGGGCTGTCCATGTGCTTGTCATTCGCACCAGAAGGCGACAAGTCCCGCACTTGCCAACCGTATCTTCGGTCAGCTTTTTGTTGGCTACGCTGGACTTCCCTACTTCAGCCCAAAGTGTAATACACACGCATGCAACAAATCAAGGGCACGTCAAGTTAGTCTTGAATACTGGTTTCCCTTCACATCGTTGTCATCTGCAATTGTGCGACTCCAAATTGGTTACCAGCCCAACGTTGGGACACTACTACATCTCGATACACTACGGAGGGTACCCGACACCGCACAATGCGTTAGCTTTGCATTGAACGGAAACATCGACGGCCTAAAATATCTCTTTAGCAAAGGATTGGCTTCTCCACGTGATGTCAGTACCTCTCGCGGGTATTCGGTTCTTCGGTGGGCCCTATATGGAAAACAGTATGAAACATGTGAATTTTTGATCCATGCGGGCGCAGACCCGGACTACAGACCGATCTCTGGCAGTGACAATAACCCAAGGAATAAAGCATGTCATTTCATTCTCGAAGGTGGACTTTCTGAGACCGCTGTTGGTGCACTCCGCATCATCGCCAAAAATGACTATCTTGATGATTTCATAGATGAGGCAAGGTTTACAAAGACTCATAAGACTGTCCTCGGCCTGTCAATGTTGAGTCTCGAAGACGAGATTACCCACAGGCCGGAGGATATCAATGCCGTTGATGCCATGGGTCGCACTGCACTGGCCTGGGCAGCCGCCCGAGGGGATACGCGAGCTATTGTCACACTCCTTAGTCACGGCGCCAATCCAAACATCGTCGATGTTCAATTATCCGGTCCTCTGTCAAATGCTGCTTCCCAGGGTCATACTGTTGCCGTTCGTCTACTTCTAGAGGCGGGAGCACAACCAGATTTATGTCATCCTAGTGGTGAAAGGAAAGGCAGTCCACTGAATTGCGCTACCCGAAACGCTACCGATATTTTGCTTCTGAAATCTCTGCTCGATTTTGGCGCAGATGTGAATGCCAGTGGAAATGATGGCAAGACCGGACTTATTCATGCGGCAAGAATTGACAATGCTGGTTTTGCTATGCTATTATTGGAATATGGTGCCAACATCAACTCGGTATCAGCCGACGGATCAACTCCTTTGACCACCGCAATTATCTACAACAGTCATAATGTTCTACGATTGTTCCTTGATCGATGGCATGAGTATTCGATCTGCCCCCGTATGAAGGGCCCCAACCTTCTCCAGGTCGCGGCACTATATGCTGATCCTGCTACGCTCCAAATTTTGGCGGCGACAGATCATTTCAGAAGGAAATACGACAAACAATACACTATTGGGGACTTCCGAAATTACCTGAAGCAGCGTCCAGATTTTACCGAAAAGTTAGCATTGGCATTTGATGAACTACTAAGTGTTGTTAACCAGGTGCCAGAATTTGTTGCTGACTCTGGATTTATTTCTTGGTGTCTATCTCGATCTAATTCAGGCTTCGACGAATTACAGGAGCCTGGGAGCGCTTGCAGCTCTGATGGGAGCTTCCATGACGCCATTGAAAAACATCCACTGATCACAGAAAGTTTCATTGCCATAGAATAAGTCTTCTGCGTTTTCTCAATGAGAGTTTTCAATGCAAGTTAATACAAATGGAAGGCCCCTTAAGGCTGGTAGCCCGGGTCCGTACTATTCTTGATTTTGAGTAACTAGTGAAGAAGGGGAGGAGATGACAGTTCACCCAACCTCTGTGCCATTTTTTCACCCAACCCGTGGCCCACATAAATCACGTGACTGATGGCCTATCTTATCTCCACAGCTTGGGTCAACTTCTGTAATTTGGTCTCACCAATACCTCACCAATACCAACTTTCCACTAATCATTTCTCGTCAATACCTCTCATCAACCACCGAGTCGAATCAGGAAGGGATAACACCTTAATAAGATCTTAATGTAAATTAAGCCTCCGGTAACTAGTTATTTATGATGTGTATTCTCAAGACCATTAAGTAATCACTGATAAGCAAGTTCACCCAACCGGTGGATATTTCACGTGATTCAAGTGGGCCACCGGTTGGGTGAAAAAATGGCACACAGGTTGGGTGAACTGCCCCCCCCTGCAGAGGACTCTGGGCGTTATGCCCCTTCATAATACTCTCAGAAGCAAGTAGCACAATGAAATTTCTAGACTAGTCAAAACTAGTCTCTTGTCTGCATGCCTGTTTATAATTAGCAGACTGGCCTGGATTAGCGCGAGTCACTTCAAAATCTTGACGAACATGTACAACGCTCAAGGGCGACATTGGCACCTCATCATTTGTGGATGGCTCGACCTCTCCCACAGACCATGATAGATCTTGGCTATACCCCTCTTTTGACTTCTTCAGAATGGGATCGTTTGTATCATTGTAAGCAGCCCTTGCAGATGAGCTCTGATTCTGGGAGGTGACGAAGAGCTGCCGGAGAGAGGCGACACAGGAGACAATAATAGCTGCCAAGTGAAGATGAGTATTAGAACAACAATGTGATGAAAACTTGAGAGAACATACCAACATCAACCTCAACAAAGCTCCAGAAGCACAGCCAGTCGATATTCATCTGACGGTCATATGTCATCTCGACCGCCACCCGGATTACAGCGGTGACCATAATGAAGATAGTTGCCGAGAAAATGCTGAGTAGAATGAGCTTTTTGCGGAGCGAGATTCGTGTTCTCCATAACACAAGGAAGGGAATAGAGAGAACTAAGACGAGGAATTTTGTTAGTTTGAAATAACTGGCTTAATGCTTCGGTGTCTTTGCAATCAACCCACTCATCAAGTCCGTGATAATATCCCCAGCACAGTTCGCCCAGAACATGCGATTCTCGTAATGAACGTGGTTAGGTTGAGGACATTCAGCTGCGTGGTTCTGTGTTAGTGTAAATTAATTGCATTTAAGTTCGGTTGTTCTCACTGATAATATATTCCAGTCCTCCGAAACTGCATTTGTATTCGATATCGGCCACCGATGCAATATAGACACTCGCTGTGCAGAAAAGAACCACGAACCACCAGATACGGAGAAGCTTGACCTTGGCACTGATTCGGTAGAAGAGTGCCATGAATGAGAATTTGACACACCACAGCGCCGAATAGAATAGTATCTCAAATGGAGCATTAAAGCGCATGAATTTATTGTACCTCGGCAGGAATTCAAGATTGAATGCCTCTGTGCCAGCGCTGACTGCGTATAACTCGTAAAGAACCTTTCCCTCAACTTGCCAAATAACCGCAGCTGTAAGTATAATGACCCATGCGAGGACAACCAGGAAGTCATCTAGAAATAGTCGACGGAAAGAGGTGACTTGAGCATAGATGCGGAATACGACAAAAATAAACGATGTGCCTGTGAGAGCCCATAGTACACCCTAATATTAAAAGGTTAGTCAGGTATACGAAAGCAATATTGTCATTACGTTGAATACCCACTAAAAAGACTGCCTCGGGAACTCTGCTGTGCTGGTCATCAAACTCTGCCATTATGAAGGTTCAGTATGAAAGTTCTGGATAGATCTGTCAAACAATAATATGACAAGACGTGAGAAATATATCAACCATGGAACTATATCGCCAAGAGATCAGATATATTATTCTTTGTTGATCTCTCGCCAGTGTTGATTTGGTCATCCTGGACATAATTTTCGACCAGCTTAGTTCTATTGGCGCGAGTAAGAAAAAGCATCGGCTAAGTTCTTTGAGGATATCAAGTCAGATGCCTTGCGCCATCTGCATTCTACTTGAAATGAGAGTGCCGGGGCTTCAATATTAACGCCACTATCGTTAATACCATGAACCCTGGCGAACAATCATGGTCGTGCAGCTTGAATGTGATACCGAAAGACTCAAAATCCTATGATAGCTTCATGAGTGAGTAGTCCGTTCCGCTGGAACAATTATCAGTATGGTTCACATAGGAGGGAGATAAGTATCTTGGCCCCCACTTGATCTGTTTAAGCATGGTGCAGCCATTCATCCGATCTAGGAGGCAGCCCACTTCGTATGAGCGCAGTGGCTTAATCAAAACGGACATGTTCGGAAAGGCATACTCACGATGATTACACAACTAACCGAAAGGTCAAGGGTGTCAAAGAAGTGACATCCCTACTGAGTCTCTCGATATCTCCGGGAGACAAAGAACGCAAATTCCCATCGAGCTCGGACCCCGACAAAATGATCTTCGTCATTGATAAAATTCGGATACTTTGGGAAGCCAAATTACTCCATGCTTTCATTGGTCAAGTTTACTCTATGTCCACGAGCGTTGTGATCGCCCACTCTTTCAGGTAATGGCGCCTCAATTTCGCCTTGCATATCGCCGTTGTTAAGTGGCGTACATCGGCTTTATGACAGGCTCCAAATTTGTTTCTGTAAGATTTTGCTATGCGATATTGCCAAAAGACCACTCGGAGTTTGCTTCCGGGAGGGGCGCCTACGAGGCGCCATCAAAAGTAGCAGTAAATAAAATATCAATTGATCTCAACAGCGATTTGCAGGATCTCGCCTAATTGCCACGGGTATAGGATACTAAATAAATATCGCTAGTCAGATCTAAAGGACCTAGGTTGATACTAGATTAGATGTTGTCCGGCTATCACACCATGGGTTGCTTTAATCAGAATCTCAAGGGATACCATCAAACTCCAATTTGGCACACTTATTCGGCATTAATACTGAAGGTGCTCGGGTCGAAATAGAAAGAGTTCCAAGCAGGATAAGGGCATGGGGTATGGGCATCGGCAGCTTTGAGCCGAACGGGCAGTCTTAGATCCGCATTGAGTGCGCCACAACGGAAATGCAGCAAAACCCAATGTGACAAAGAAAGTATAATGCAATCCCGAGTCCTAAATCTCCATGACATGTTCTTCGTCCTCTGATCGCCCTTTCCCCTGTATTGTGGGGATGTGGACGTTAATCTCATCGCGAGATGAGTTCTTCTTGGAGCGAAAGGAGAGGAGAAGAAGGATGAATTCTCTACTAGCAAACAAGATCTATCTGAATAGCTAGGTGAAGCCTGACAAGCCAGGCATCAGCATGTGATTGGCATGTCACTGCCATAATAGTTCTCGATTTCTTCTTAGTCCTAGCTGATATAATATTTCAAAAACATCTGTAGATCCCTATAACTGGTTAAAGATATACAACATATAAACTGGGAGATTTGACGATGTCGTCTCGAGTGATCAGCTGAAGTGGTAGAGTCAGTGTTGTCAAGGGACTGTCTGGCTACTCTTTCTCTCTCTCTCAAAATGGAGTGAGCTGGTAAACTTGAAGAAATCCTGAGACCTGAAAGAGAAAGCGGTGACGATATCCGTGGAGAACTAGAAGGTGGGGACCCATGGAATGTAAGTGGGGCGGCCCCACTTAAGCTTGGACCTCCCGAGGTCGTGATAGCCGGATATATCAGGCACCATTTTCACTTGATGTTTGCATGATTCAGGTTGTTCTCGTTCTTCTTCTCCTTTCTCTCTCTCTTCTCTGCATTTATTTGATCGTAATTCCAAGATTTACAATGCACACCGACAGAGCAATATATAGTCCCGAAGGCTCAAAAAATGCTAGACCGCCTGAACACGCAGCTACCATCCTCAGTCTACCATCCTCAGTCTACCTACCACGGCACCCTCTGCTCAGGACAAATATGCACTCATGCAAGAGTGTAAAGACATGAGAGCAAGCCACGGGCGAACACTTTAAATATGAGCATATAGTAGGCTGCAGGCCAAACTGTGCAAGATATCAGAGATTCGACTTGTGGAAGCTTCGGACAGATAGTTTGTATCCAAGTTTCAGTTATTATTCCGTTTTAAAAAAGATCGAGATGAGAAAGGACATACCGGAGTTACTATTCACATAGGTAACTCTAGGAGTAATGATGTATGGATATGATAGGAACTTAGCGAATGCGGAAACCCACTTGTCCAAGCAATGGCAAGCCATGTTTATACTGGAAGATGGCAACTAGCCTTGTATCAAAAACCATTGGCCCTCTCTAATGTTATACAAGTAGTACTTGGCGCAGAAGGAGTTCTTGGACGCGTGGACGGAGGTCTTGTGTCACCTGTCGACATTTATCTGCCCCGGTGGGTTACCTGTCAAGTCACAATGGAAGGAACGAGCTCAGAGGAAAGAGCAAAGGACTCACCTCCCAGTCAATTGCGCCATCGCACAATACAGAACCTGTCTACTCACTCTGCTTTCTCTTTCTCCTCCCTACTTTCTTCCCCATTCTTCGTTTCACCCGTTTTGTTTCCCATCTAAAGCGACACGAAAAGGATAGAACTCATCAATCTTTTATCATCATACGAGATTGCAATCATGCCTGACCTACCTCCAAAGGGTAAGGGTCTCGCGGTATCTGATCCAGAGCCGATCGATGAGAAGGTTGTCATGGATCTGGTCAAGGATGAGGCCCAAGTCAATGGCAACGAATTATTTGCTGAAAATGACCGTGGCTCTGAAGATCTTGTGATCGTCACTGGAGCTGATGTGGCTGCTCATCTTTTGCCTTTGCGTGATGACTTGGACCCTACTTTGACATTTCGCGCTGCTATCCTGGGATCCGGCCTCGCGGCCTTCCTGGCTGTCATGACCCAGATCTACAGTGTAGGCAAACTCGCATATCATCTCACTCTTCATTCCCACAACACTACTAATAAATATATTTCTAGTTCAAACCAACCCAAGTCAATGTTTCAGGTGTTTTCCTTGTTCTTGTTTCCTACTTTTTCGGTACCATCTGGGCCAGATTCCTCCCCCGCGGTGACAAATTCGAGGCGAGATGGAGGGCACGAGGTGAGCAGGGCAAACTGCCTTGGTGGATTACTGTCATCAAGTTTGTGAATCCTGGGCCGTTCGGTCTCAAGGAGCATTCGATCTGTGTGATCACTGCTACAGCAGCCGGGTACGTTACGGATGCGACGACTGTATTCGCGGCACAAAAGTTGTTCTACAATCTTCCTTTGAGTCCCGCCACTGTCATTCTCGGCATTATCTCTATCGGCCTCTTTGGCTGTGGCCTCTGTGGGTTCATGCGGCCTTTTGCTGTTTGGGATGTCGAGGCTGTCTACTGGGGTACGCTGCCTGTTGTGAAATCCATCCAAGGGCTTCACTGGGACACAGTCGAGAACTCCAAGCCACTGAAATACTTCTGGTATGCTTTCACGGGTATGTCCCTTTACGAGATATTTCCCGCATACATCTTTACATGGCTCAACTCCGTGTCCATTCCGGTATGTAATCTATCTTCTAGCAACATTACTTGGACTGTACCTGACTAGACCGCGAACGTCTAGTGTCTGGCTTCACAGAAAGCAACTGGCAAGAAGGGTGCCATACTCACCAACCTTTTCGGTGGTGCCACTTCTAACGAAGGCCTCGGTCTCTTCTCTTTGTCCTTCGACTGGCAATATGTGAGTTGGCGTATTACGCCCCAGTAATACTTTATATTAACCAATGAGGCTGGTCAATACAGATCGGGTCAATTTCAACTGCTATTCCTCTGAAGCTGATACTTCATACCACCCTGGGAGCTGGCATCAGTGCCATGATAATGATTGGCATCTATTACGGAAATGGCTGGGGCTCGAGATCACTGCCTTTTATGGCGAGTAACCTTCTTATGGCCAATGGAACAACTTATCCCGTGAAAGAGGTGTTCCCTGGTGGCTTGCTCGACAAATCAGTCATTGAAAAATATGGATTACCTCAGATCACCGGGGCCTTTGCATTTGGTCTGTTCACGGCCAATGCTGCAGTGAGTACAATTCTTCTATCCCGAACCCACATGCTAAGCGTTACCTAGATTGGTGCCCTCATTCTCCACTGTATCCTTTTCTGGGGCAAGGGCATTTGGAGGGTATGTCAACAAGCAAGGGAAGGTAAGCATAATGACCCACACCACACCTACATGGTAAAGCACTATAAGGACACTCCGTGGTGGTGCTTCGCTGGTATTCTCGTCGTCAGCTTTGTCCTTGGCCTTGTAGTGGTGATCAAAGAGAATATCACTCTTCCAGCCTGGGCATACGTTGTCTCGCTAGCACTAGGAGTTTTCATTACGCCTTTTGTGAGTATTCTCGAACACGAAATTTTACAATGATTGTTACTAATATTATGATCCAGAGCACCATTCTCTTCGCTCGCTTCGGCAACGGCATTGCCACTAACAACCTGTCGAAAATGCTGGCTGGGCTCATGCTTCCCGGACGCCCAGTCGGCAACATGTACTTCGCTGCTTGGTCGCACAATATTGTCATGTCTTCTGTCTCCGTGTCCAACGACCTAAAGTTCGGCGAATACATGAAAATACCCCCGAGGATCATGCTTTGGACCCAAATGTATGGCATCATACTTGGCGGATTCATCAACTATGCTATCTTGACTTCCGTCATTTCAGCCAACAGGGACCTTCTTGCCGAGGGTAACGGAAACTCCTCCTGGAGTGGTGCGACCATGCAAGCTTTCAACACTAAGGCAGCCTCCTGGGCCTTGGCCCCTTACTTGTACAAGCTCGGTGCCAAGTATGAGGTGATTCCCATTGCCGTAGCCATTGGTGCTGCTGCAGTAATTGTTCACCGGGTTTTCTATCAGGTCAGCAAACCTCAAGCAGTCCAAGATTGTTCAACTAGTTCATGCTGACACCATTTTACGTTAGTTCGTTCCCAAAATCGGACGGTTTGACGTTTCGGAATTGAACCTACCACAGCTCATCCAGTATGCCGGTTCTTATACATCCCAGACTCAAACCTGCACTGTTCTTAGTGGGCTACTCTGTGGCTTGTTTACCCAAGGCTACCTTCGGAACTACCACCCACGCATTTACAAAGATTACTCATACGTTATTGCTGGGGCCTTCGACGCCGGAAGTCTGTTGGTTATCTTCATTCTCTCTTTCGCCGTGTACGGAGCGGGTGGGCCATCCCATCCATTCCCAACGTGGTGGGGAAACAACCAAAACGGACACCTTGACTGGTGTCCTGTTTCGAAGAAATGACAACGGGCACAAAGCCGGTCTCGGATAATGGCGCGTGACGGTCGATCAGAGTCACGAAATGTCTTGAGCGCTTGAGCGCAAATCTTTTTTTCCGGCGCCTTCAAACATGTGTTGTCCCCCTGGAAGGTTGACGGTGACAACCTTCCGGTAATTGGATCTGTAATGGATCCTTAGTTTTTAACATAATTTTCGCAACGGTTATGAATTTAGCCTAAATGAACAATCTAATCGCTGCAATCATCTATATCGGGTCGTATATATGTAGTCTTCCTTATGGTAGACGCAGCGATATAGATGACAGGTGCTTTTTCGGGTATTATTGATGCCTGAATGCCCGATTGTTTCCTAAAAGGATTGGCAAGATATCTGAATTGCTATTAGAGAGGCCTTATATTCAAGGTACATTACCTACCTCAAAATGAAGCTTTTGACACCATACAAATTTATGTATCGCGACCTTTTAGGTGGTTTACTCGCCATATCATCACATTCTTCTTCCAAGGTTAGATGTACAGTCGGAAAAGGCGGGAAAGGTCTTAATTTGAAGGTAATTGCCAAAACGAGATAAGCATCGGCGGCCATATTTAAGCGAGGTCGAAGAACCAATTACACCATTGAAGACATTAGTCCAGATGGCGTGTCTAAATTTCCGAATGATGCAACTCGCTTGGACCCCGCCTCTAGAGCTACCCCGACATGTCTGAGTGTTATCCAACAAATGACAAGTCATTACGAAGACAATATTGAATTATTACTAACGCTAATTGTCCAATTCAGACGTTCTGCTAGAGCTAGGTCGCTTATTTTGCGATTGTCTTATTCATGCCTGCGGTCACAACATAACAACTCTTCCTAATGCATAATTGCGTGATAGTCAATGTGACAACGTCGCATGGTTATAAAAGGCTGCAGTAGACCGTTTCATGCTCCTCTTAATAACTTTCCCAAGGTTCCGCCTTTATCTCTTCCTACAATTCAAAAGATGTCGATAAATGGAATAAAAACAGCGCATATATCTGCTAGTAGTTCAGATGGCTCGGACGAAGAGTGGCAGAAGAATGGACGTAATAAGGGAGAAGGTACATTTGAGGCCAGGGAGGGTCATCACTTCTACCGGCCGATTGACAGCTATGAGGGACTGCATCGCTGGGATCCGAATTTTCAATGGACGGAACAGGAAGAGAAAAAGATTGTCAGGAAGGTCGGTTAAATTCTATACCACTAACCAATTATCAACTGACTGAATTTGGACAGATTGATGCTCGTGTCTGCACGTTTGCCTGCGTGACATTCTTTGCATTGCAGCTGGATCGAGGAAACATCGGCCAGGCACTGGCGAGTACGCTTCTGGAAGATCTTGGAATGACAAGCAACGATTACAACTTGGGTCAGACGGTTTTTCTGATCTGTTTCTTGTTGGCTGAGATGCCGTCCCAGTTGCTCTCGAAGAGAATCGGCCCGGACCGTTGGATTCCTATTCAAATTGTTGCTTGGAGTGTGGTCGCGGCTTGCCAGGCCTTTTTGAAAGGGCGTGGCTCGTATTTGGCCTGTCGAGCTCTGCTAGGGCTCCTAGAAGGCGGGTTGTGAGTATTCATCCTTCATAATCTTAACATAGGACTAAACGTGGTTTTTAGTATACCTGATACGATTCTTTTCCTGTCCTTTTTCTATAAATCTGGTGAGCTGCCGAAAAGACTGACCTGTTTCTGGATTTCCTATACCGTTGCCGGAATTATCGGCTCATTCCTAGCCTTTGGCTTCCTACACATCAAAGACGCCAACGGCGGCGGTGCCTGGAGATATTTATTCGCGTACGAGGGTCTTATCACTGGCGTGATTGGAATCATCGCTGCATTCTGGATGCCAGCGTCACCCGTACAAACCAAGGGAGGACTACGCGGCAAGGACGGGTGGTTTACAGAGCATGAAGAGAAGATCATGGTGAACCGCGTGATTCGGGACGACCCTAGCAAGGGCAGTATGCACAACCGACAAGCAGTCACCCCACGGCGCTTCTGGGAGTCGCTCAAGGATTACCACGTGTGGCCAATCTATGCTCTGGGTCTCATCTGGATGATACCCAGTACACCATCCCAAAATTACCTCACACTACAACTGCGGTCCCAGGGGTTCACGACGTTCCAGACCAACTTGTTGACAATTCCAGCAGCTGTCATTGCGATTATCACCATGATAGCAATTACCTGGGTTGCGGAGCGTACAAATCAGCGCCTTCTCTGGGGCGCGGCAGCGGAGGTCTGGAACCTGGTACTGCTCATTGCGCTGGAGTTGCTTCCTCAGAAAAGCATGCCGTGGCCTCGTTGGGTGATCCTTACACTTCTTGTCGGTGGGCCGAGTATTCATCCTGTTGTGGTCGCATTGACTTCACGGAATGCCGGATCTGTGCGGACTCGCACTGTTGCTTCTGCGTTGTATAATATGTCTGTGCAAGTGAGCAACATTGCAGGTGCCAATGTGAGTTCAATTTCTTGTTTGGGCCTAGAAATGAATTCACTATTTTAGATACTAATAATTCTGAACAGGTGTACCAAGCAAAGGATGCGCCATACTATAAAAAAGGAAATAAAGTTCTTATTGCATTGGCTGTCGCCAGTGGGTTCCTTTTCATCTTCGCCAAGTTCTACTACGATTGGCGGAATAGGTATATATTCAGAACTTGTAAATATCAATATGGATTGGATCAGCTTTGCTAACTTATAACAGTCAAAACTCTGCAAAATGGGATGCTATGACAAGCGAGCAAAGAGAGATTTACCTGCGTGAAAACCCGGTGTTGACTAACAAGAGGTACGTTGACTAGCGCTGCAGAATATAACTACTACCAGTGCTAGGAACTGACTATGGTGTATAGAATGGACTTCCGGTTTGCCCGTTAGAGCTATCTGATGGGGAATTTCGAGAAATTTGCCATATTGGACATGGGTGTTGCGATGGAATAAACAATGCAGATCGCTGTTGTTCATAGAAAATCCATTATAGTATCATGGCTTTATCAAAGAAAGGAATTCATTTACGTCACAGTTACCAAGAAATGAGATTTGACCTTGAGATAGCATGAAATAATTTAATTTGACAAGAAGTTGATATGCAGGCCTATCGCGAATAGTCCGAAATTGCACCATTGTGGCTGGAATGAGGTTGTTCGGAGAATTTGAGCACCATGCATTGATGTTACAATATGTCATCAGGGATAGGCTTGGACACGTCTTTCTTCGGAGGTTCTACGGAGTACGGAGTACTCCGTACATGATTCTACATTTCCTAATTAATTGAGGGGATTGTGTCAGGGACCCCCCTGTCTGAACATTCAGTCACCGCCTTCTTGATTGGTTGCAATACCGAATTCTGCCATAATCTCCGACACTGTATAGTTTTCTGCCGTGTATTCTGCCCACTTCTGGTTTACATCCATAGTAAAAAGACATGCATTTTCATCAGAAAAATCGTATATTCTAGCTGGCTCCTATATGACATAGCCCCTTGGTAAGAAGTCAGTTCATGCTGAAGCAGTTGATGATGACATATGAAGCAGTCCAAACTTCATATAATAAAAGTGACTTAAGTTTGCTAGGGGTTTACATACAAATTACAGGTATCTACCGTCTCATACTTTTGTATGGGGAGTTTGGCACGAAAGCGGTGTATAAAATTGTAAGGCGGTATAGAAAGCGGTAGTAGGAACTACGAGTCAAGGCAGGCACTATCCAAATTAGGAAGGCGGCGATTTAATTTTCAGGCAGAGGGGTCAGAGCTAAGGGTGGTCATATCAATCCCCTTAATTTACGACTTATTCAAAGTGGACTGAGATTTTTGAGACAAATCATGCATCATTATATGAACTCCTCATTCTCCCGGCCTATTTAAACCTCCATTCAAGAGACCCTCAAGCCTTTGATTCACTCTCTGGAACGTAAGGTGTCTCATAAGGGCGCTCAGCCTGTGGAGTAATGCGCGCCAAGTGGCGACGCTCACCAGTCGTCCAATCAACAATTGCAGAATGAGCCGTGACACGGTTCTATTTGTATGCAGACATTAGTTTTTTGAGCCGTTAATCAATAATCAAGATTTCACTCACATCCCAGACAACAACGGTCTTCGGAGCCCATCGAACACGAGCTTGATAATCAATTCCCCGACCCACATGAGCCAGCAGGAAACCTAGAAGGGCATCGCTCTCCTCCTTTTTGAGTCCGACAATACTGCGAGTGACTAGTCTTGGTGTAAGCACTAGCTTTTCTCAAAGAGCATGGGGGTATACTTACATCCACCATTGACGAAAAGCGCTTTCTCGCCAGTTACCGGATGGGTGCGAATAAGAGGATGCTCGGTCTTGACCGGGTCACGTCTATCGACTCCCCCACGCTGTAGACTAAACTCGGCCTGCTCAACCCCGGAATGCACAGCCTTCAACCCGTGCAGACGCTCCTTGAGCGCTGGCGAAAGCCGGTTATAGGCCTCGACTTGGTTGACAAAAACAGTATCCCCGCCCACTTCAGGACCATCAAGGAGGTACAAGAACGTGGTACCGGGCGGCTGCTGCTCATATGTGACATCAGAATGCCATGCGACACTGCTGTTCTTCGCCGCGAGATATTCATCGAATTCCCAGGAATTGTTGTTCCGGTGCACGAGATGAATCTCGGGATATCCCTCTCGGAGCTCCGCTAGTTGGGTGGATATGGTGGCGGCCAAAGTATCCTCCGAAATCGAGGGCCTCTTGGATGGGCAGATCGGCGAGATCTTGGTCTCTGAAGGCGACAACTTTGCGTTGGGCGACGAGCAGAGCGAGTTGATCCTTTCCGGCAGCGGTGAGCTTGCTTAACTGAACGCCTGTAACCTCAGAGCCGATGGTTGGAGTCAACTTTTGAATCTTAGAGCCTTCGGTGAGGAGGTCTTTGAAGGAGGGGTCGGCGTCTTTTCCGTGGTCGACGTGCGTAAAGGGTTCAAGAGGGAGGTACTTCTCTCCATAGTCCCATACAGGCAGGTAGTTTGGATGCTGCATCATTGTTAGGCCAAGCTATATGTGCGCGACTCAAAGGTCTCGCCATGACGTACACTAGCAGTAGTCTTCCCCCCTTCCTCGTCAATGATTCTTCTCACTCTGGGTTTGGTTTCGGTTGTTCCAGGAGCGGCCTTTACAGGAACAACAACTTCCGCAGTGGGAACTTGAGCAATGGATGGTGCCATGTTGTGCTAAGAGATTGGTAGATTTTGACGTTGGTCAAGTTTGAGCAATTATCCCTGGGATCTGTAAGCACCATCCACTTCAATATATATGACTTTCAATTCCCATTTGCTTCGCGCCATTTTGTCGTAGAATCACGTATGAATTCCTTGGTGTCCGATATACGCGAGAGTGATAAGCATCATGTGAGAGGATCGGATACACAAAGCACATCAACATTGATGCCGTGATATCCGTCCTATCGAATGACTCATTCAACATAGTAAGACAACAAATAGATCAAGCCTGACGTGCTATATCTGACAATAACATCATTTACTTGCCAATGGGAATGGTATAGAGTGTGGTCTTGGATGATTGATAATGTTGAGATGGCGTGATATGATGCAAGTGACAACCCCGCAAACGACTCTAGGTCCATGATAGATGCATGAAAACTCCGCAGTAGCGATGACAGATGTGGCATTTAAATTGAAAGAGTAAGAACTCGATGGTAGGTTCATTGTTTGTAGAGTTGTTCCGCAAGGCGTGTAAGGTTGCCGGTAATGATACAACTCACTCTGGGAATAAAGGCTTTTGATTCTTTAGAGAGAAAAATATGCACATTTCAAAGAAGGTGAAGTAGATATGATCGAGTTATATTGTGATGCTAGGTACGAAGTGTCTGTGCTATCATGAGTGGGTACCCATTAGACTGCCTTTCGTACCTCATTCCACTTTTGTGTTATACGCTGATTGAATCGTTCTTGACATTGATTTCGCCGGTTCGACTCTTGGCCTTCCTTGGCACAGATTGGGCAAACTATTTCATGATGCTAGATGTGACCATTAGGCTCAATAGGTTTAACTAGACTGTCACTGGTCAGTTTTCGGTCGCGCCGCGAGTTTTATTGTCTCCACAGAGTAGGCAGCATAGAATTCAGTCTCAAAATGGAAGAATGCTAAGAGAAACACGTGAGGTACTGAAAAATTCGCAATCACATTAAAAGTGGAAGTCGAAAAGTGACTTGCTGATCGAGAGGAGTTGATCTCGGGAAGGAGTTAACATATCCGAGGCCACGTGGTCTAGATCACGGGTTGTTTCCCCAGGTTCCCGTTCTGAATCACGTGATTACCATCCACTCTTTATAAAACGTTTTAAAGAAAGAAACGATACACATTCCTAGTCTACTCAATTTTCAAATCGGAATTTGTCTACCAGGATCATAGGAACTCCAAATTCGGTTCCATTTAGCGGTTACCAAAAATAGAATCATAGTCAAACAATCCTTTGCTTGCTCCACTGCTCTAAATATATCTTTCAAGTTCTCTCCTAGCTTGTCTTTCGTTCTTTGATATGAGGAGAGGATCTCTGAGAGGAGCATCAGAGCTTTTTCTTCTTCTATTCTAATCCCTGGCTCCAACAAAGAAAGCGAGCGAAAAGAGTGGAGAAAAATATAGTTGTAAAAAAGAGTCTTTGAGCATATGATAGCGATCTATCGGTGACAACCCATTCCATCTCAAGTTTCCTTTTTCTCTCGTCGCCCGTAAGCTTTCTTTGTTTTTATAGATAGCTTGTTCTTATTCCTTTAGGTATTTGTACGCCGAATCGTATGTACATTCGTGTCGAAGAATTTTTTCGAGACTCAACTTTCTAAGAAATATATCTTCAACATGTCGGAACGATACAACTTTCGACGTAGTACTCGCGTTCGGAGACTACCGCCCCAACACCTTGGAGGACCACCAACAGATCCAACTCCACACATAAAGCTCAAAATAGAAGACCTGGACCTTGACAAATCCTACATTGGCACTTTGATGCCACCTAAACGACCACTGAGGCCAAAGAAAACCAGACCATGGACCAAATGGACAGTAAGCGAGCCCCTTACCGATTCAGCTAAGCTTCCTCGTGGCTGGCACATGAATGAGGACGATCTTGAGATTGAGTGAGGCGGCATTGAATCCAAGTGTGCAAACAACGAGGTAATCAGAACTCAATAGCGATGTTGATGGCCAAATCAAAAGATGCCATGAGAGAATTGCCGAGAACATAATGCGTCATGTTTTTTTACCAAAGGCTGGAGGAATATATGGCTACAAAGGCCGAAAATGAGTGAGTCAGCTATATTGGTATTGCTTGTGCACAGATTCGCACCTGGTTAAACTATAGCCAGATGAGGTTCCCGGGGTCTGAAGAGCTCAGCTGGGATACTATTCAACGGGTGCATCAATTGGAGGCTATGAAGACAGAGCTCGCGAGTGCCGGGGATGAATACGATCAACTTCCAAATATTGAGGCTATTTTGGAAGCTTATAAATCGGGCACACTTGATTGGAATACTGGTCTTGTTACATATTGGTCGAAGGGGGTCCGGATCTGTCAACCAAGACCATTTGACTGGGATGAATTTGAAGCGATCAGCTCCCACTACGAGAGTCACAAAGGATTATGGACCGAAGGGGTAATTGATTCATTCTGTTTTCCATAAGTAACTGGCTGATGAATGATATCAGCTCAATAGTTCTGAGAATGACGTTCCCTATGCAGCAATCACCGCAGGTCCATGTCGAATCTATACAAGGCTGACTCGCGTGAGATCCATACCTATTATGGCTCAACCCTCTTCCAAGTCTTTCTGACTTTTTTTATCTAGTTAACATTAGCACTCCGTCTTCTAGGAGTACCGTGGTTTGCCAAGTTGGACTTTATTCACGATACTGGCTGCAGTAAAATGTCCATCTATCAAGGAGATCTTAAGATGCTTCTTGGTCCTTTTGGCGCAACTATTGGGCCACAAATACCGATCATCTGCATGTCAACGTCTCAAACTTGTAATGGCGCTGTAACCAGGCAATTGATTGAAATTGAAGTGACAATTCTTGATCAAGGTCGTCAGAGAATGACCTCTTGGACTAGAACTACATGCTGCCTGAATCTAGGAAGCTGGACATATAATAGCGTCCCCCGACTAGATGGCCCAATCGTGCACGATTTGTTATATGTGGCAAGCGCACCCGATAGCTCCCGTCGTTAACACATCTCAACCACGAAGTCTGAACTGGACCTGCCAGACCTGGACCTCGCTAGCAACCCAGGACAGCACTATGGGCAATCTAGAGGTCCCATGCCAGTCGGAAGATTTGCCGATACATATGGTGGTTGGCTACCAGAAATGCTAGGAACGTTGGAAATGCCGCCAGCAGCAGCTGGAGTTCCTCCCTAAGAGATTTATAAACCTGTCATTCCCTCGCCGACTGTTGCTTGTCCTTGAACTCACTCTTGATTCATTCGTTCTTTTTGTTGCTTATACTGTATTGCTGCCCCAGTTTAGCACTCTCAATTGTTTGTTGAGCATTTCTGTTGTTATATTTTGGTGCAAACCAAGACTGCCAATAAAATCTTACTGTTTTGTTATGTTAGTTAATGTAATGTTTTTATGGAGTAAGATAGTGTATGTGACCGGCATACCATACTTATGTTATCAATTTCCTCCTCGCACTGACGTTGGTCATATCTAGTTATGCCTTGGAACCTCGGGTGTAGCTATCGATGCCGTAATAATTGAGATAGAGAAATATGAGGCTTATAGGTTCATTTCGCAGTCCGTTTCTTTCCTATCTTTCAGGTGTAGAGCAATGTTAAATGCTAACGGTGCCGATCCAACCAACATAGGCGGCCCATGCAGATCGTACGGAACCTGGCAGTCTCCCTTTAACCCCTCTTCCTCTCCTTTCCACCTTTCCTCTCTTCTAGTACTAATACTTACTATCATAAATCACTTCAAGAACTTTGTATAAGAGAAAATTGGCTATTCCACGAAGTGTGTCAGTCGGTAAACAAATATAATGATCTTATTATTATTAGTGTTGTGATGCCTCAGGCCACGATCGACACAGGGAAGTCACAATTCATATTCTCAAGATGGAGCAATCTGCGAACCGTGAAATTTTTGTATCCAGCCGGCCTCGTGATCCGCACCAATACGCTTGGAACTATGGAGTAGCCAAGCTCTGGCTGAATTCCAGGGATAAAGATAATTTGTGGTCGCATTTAGCCCCACGCCGCTTCTTATGCGCTGCGGGTCGCTGGTCTAGATTAGAGACAGCGAGGTGGCAGCTATCTCGTCTTTTTTTTTCATTTTGCCTTCTCTTTTTTCAACTGTTAAGAAAGAAATTCTCACTCTGAATCAAAGCGACAAAGACAGTCTCAAATAATGTGATTCTGGCTACATTTTCGTGACTTTCGCAAGGTCAATATAAATTGCAGAATACTAGCGTATTGCAACTAGTGGCAATTCATCAACACTTGCACTGCAGGGTCCACAGTTAATTACCACCATGGGAGGTCTCTGAAACGGAGAGAACAATACCTTTGTAGGAATTTTTCCCGAGTTCCGTTTTTCAACTCTGCTTCTCCCAGGGGCCTCAATTTTCGAGCTCAAGTCAATCATCCATCATGCCTGTCAAAGAGAAGACAAGCGTGAATGACACGGAGCTGGGAAGCCCTAGGGACTCTACCGAGGAGTACGAGGTCTTCAAGAAAACCGAGGATGGCGTCAGCTTCCGCAGTGTTGGCTGGTTCAAGGCGTGCATTATCTTCGTGAAGGTCCTCTTCGCGACGGGTGTGCTGTCGCTGCCAGCTTCACTGTACTCCCTCGGTGCGGTGGGTGGCTCAATCAGTATCGTCGCATGGGGCGCGTTCAACACCTACTCTTTCGTGATTCTGGGCAACTTCCGCAAGAAGCATCCTCACTGCCACTCCATCGCCGATATGGCAGAAGTTGCCGGTGGTTCCTTCGCGAAGGAGCTTACTGGTATACTCTTCCTCATCGGCTACGTCCTTGTCACGGGCAGTGGTATTATCGGAGTTTCAACGGCCTTGAATGCGCTTTCGCACCACGCTGCGTGCACTGTCTGGTGGTCTTTCATTGGAGCGGTTGTGATCATCGCGACAGCTTCGGTACGCAAGCTCCAGCATGTGGGCTGGCTCACATATGCAGGATTCATTTCGATCTATGCCGCCGTTCTGATCGTTGTCATCGGAGTCACAACGCGCGACCGGCCGGCTGCCGCACCCCAGGAGGGCCCTTACGAGCTCGGCTACGTGGCGATCAATAATCCTGGATTTGCGGCTGGCATGGTTGCTTCCAGTACTATCTTCGTCTCTACGGCTGGTACCAGCGCCTTCATCCCGGTGATGTCGGAGATGCGAAACCCGAAGGACTACAAGAAGGCGTTATACCTGTGTATGGTTGTGGTTAATGCGTCGTACCTTGCTTTCAGCTTGGTGGTGTATCGTTGGTGTGGGCAATGGGTGGCCAGTCCGTCTTTGGGTGTATGTATCCTTTGCCTGACACCAGTTCCAGACACAATCAGCTAATTTTTGATATTTACAGAGCGCTGGACAGACTATCAAGATGGTATCTTACGGTGTTGCACTGTTAGGACTGGTCGTCAGTGCCACAATCTACTTGCATGTGAGTATCCCCCTCGCAACTCAGACCTCCGGAACTGACTTTGCTATTTAGATCGCCGCCAAATACATCTTTGTGCGTATCTTGGGTAACACGCGCCATCTGCAATCCAACACTGTCATTCATTGGGTTACTTGGATGAGCTGCACGGTCGGTCTCGGTGCTATTTCCTTCATCCTCAGCGAGACTATCCCTATCTTCAACTATCTGGTTGCCCTGATCGGGTCCGTTTGCTTCGCGCCTCTGGCCATGTGCCTTCCCGGTTTCTTGTGGCTACACAGCAACAGTCATTACCGGAAGGGCACACTAATACAGAAGGTTATTTACCTCCTGCACTGGGGAATGGTGCTCCTCGGAATTTTCTTCCTTGTTGGCGCGACATACGGTGTTATCATTCAGATCATCGATGCCTACGCAACGGGAATGATTGGTATGTTCTGCTATACCCGCAACAGTGCCGAACTGCGACTGATTTTTTTATTAGGCTCCACTTTCAGCTGCTTGGACAACTCCAGCTCGTCGTAAGTATGGGTCTTTACAGTACTGCTTAGGGATCTGCCGCCAACTGGAGTGGTGATATATACGCTCAACATGGTATGGATGGTTATACAGGAATTCTATAATGAGGGCCCGGGAGGTCATAATGTATGTTGTAATGAGCTGTCATGAAATCGTAACAAATTCTGTTTCTTCCTCGCGAAACTCTGCAAGCCAAACGCTAATGTAGGTACTGTCTCCACTAATTCCCAAATGCGGTCCCTCGTGTGGCTCACGGACGCAGTTCCGTGACCCCGGGAACCTACTTCTAACTACATTCGGCCTGACTTTTGTCTATCAAAACTTTAATTCCTTCCAACGTTCCCGCTTAAGATTTTTTTCCGTCGGACAGGAGAGGCTCTTGTGCCACATTCCGAGGTCCTTTTCCGGCTTTCATGACACATACCATTATGTATTTCAGTGTTACCGAGGTCTGGCTCCATCGCAAATTTGTGGTATCCCGTGTGGATCCACCCGCGTTCCACGACCTTGAAGTTCCTGGCCCAGGATGTGGGACGGGAATCCACGATGCCGTATCGCAGCTGCTAGCCGCTGTTGATCTTGACCAGCTCACGGTACGAAGGCTTCATTTTCATTCCCGTCCCGCGGCGCTGATACCATTGCGGGTCTTCACTCCACTCTTGGTCCGCCTGGAAGCGAAGGATTCCGGGATCAAATGCTCGATTTTTATCATTGCGCAGGTTTGGAACTTTGCTGACTTCTAGACGGCTGTGGGTACCAAGCAGGTGGATGGTGATAAGAGGGCATGTTTACTAGGATGGCGACATGGTTCGAAAGCGAGGTGGACGATTAATTTTTTCAGCTTAGGTATATGTGACTATGTCTGATTATCAATACCGATTAAACTAAATTTTGCCTAAGTTTACGCCTTCGATCTTTCCTTTTCACCCGCGGAAAATATATATAGCCGGGATACCAGGCAAGGTCCCAACACGATCACGTCAAAACATCTTTGGAACTAACAGAATGGCTGGGTATCATATTGGCAGACCTGCAGCGGAAATAAATTCCTGCATCAAGATGGTTCATAAAGATGGCTTGTATATAAGGACATTCTCAACACCTTGACGGTAACTAGATCCCTAAACGTACATGTAGATTCAATAACATACTGCTCGTAGTTATATTTATGCCGACTTTCCCTCAGCAGAATCCCGCGGTTGAGACATCGAAAGCGATCGCTGATCGTTGCCGCCTTTCGTCCGCCCAATGCCAACCATCTGCAAGACTTCCCGCCAGAAGCCAGTAGGGGGGTCGAGGAAGCTATCCTCGTAGGCATCGATCAAGGGTCGTTCCCAAACAAGGTCGGCTTCATGGGCCTTGACGAACTTTGTTTTCTTGATGATTTTCCAGATGATGAAGAGGGGAGGGATGACGATTTGCATGGTGTAGTTCGACCAGAAGGCGGACACGGACCAAGGCTTGTATGAGGTGTAACCGTAGACGATGGTGACGATGATCATCCAAACGAATGCAATGTATGCGCAATAGGGTTGGAGTCGTCCATAGTAGGAGAGGGTCCGGCGGTCAAGCCCCTGCGCTTTGCAAGCGCGGTGGAAGAAGATGTACGTCAGAGTGATGACGACGTAATTGATGAGACCTGGTTATGTTGTCAGTATTGTAATCAGTATTGGGTAGCACGGATTGCATCGTGATTTCTTACCTCCGGCAGTCACGAGGTTAGCGAACCACGTGATGACGATGGACGAGCTGCTAGAACACTGCAAGAAGGATAGCATAGGGAAGATCATCACGATCAGGAAGCAATAGACGGGTACACCGTTGCGCGTAGTGTAAGTGAGCACTCTCGGGGCTCTCCCTTCCAGTGCCAAGCCGTACAGAGTACGGATAGCGCAGTAGGTGTAGGTATTGCCAGCAGAGAAAATGGAAGTCAGCAAGAGGCTAAAAGAGTATGGTCAGTTTTAGTTCGTCAGATTCATGTTATTTTCGATGGCACTGACGCGTTGATGATCGAAGGGAATATTGAAATGCCCATGTTTCGCATGCCAATGACATACGGCGATGCCGAAGCAGAACCAGAAGAACCGCCCGTCACGACCGCCTTGAGTTGCGGATCATTAGCGGCACAAACGATACCTACAGCCAAGGCGCCGCCGATGAAGAAGAGACCGAAGCGAATGTAGACTGTCTTGAATGCATTCTTGATATAAATGCGGGGACGCTTTGCTTCAGCTGCGACCATGGAGATATACTCAGGACCGACGACGGCAAAGCAAGCCGACCAGAGAGATCCCAAGAAGCCTTCAAAGCGACCAAGGGCGCCGGTATCCAGATACTCCATGAAAGAGCCTGGGTTGTTCCAGTGGCGGAATCCATAGGCATCATGGGTTGGGTTTCCACCAACCATGGTGATGAAGGTGAAAAAGAACAAGGAGAAGATCAGAATGACCTTTCCACCGGACAGCCAAAATTCGGCTTCGCCATAGGCTTTGACAGCCAAGACGTTAAGGCATCTTTGCGAGAATCAGTATTTTGATCAGACTTGAAGTGTGTAAATTGCCAAATGGGCGGAAGAGGTTCTCACCCGTAGACCACGATGACACCAGCACAGATGCCTGCAACTGGACCAGGTTCAGTAATCCTCTCACTCCAGAAAGACAAGACGAGCGTGAAAGCCGAGATCTCAAAAGGAATCAAAAGGGCCTCATAGAAGCTAAAAGAAGTGTTAGCAAAGACAGCAGGCAGGATTTCGGCGAAGCCGAAAGTGTGACAAACAAAAAGTTCCAGCCGATCATGAAGCCAAGAGCGTCGTCAACCCATTTTCCAGCCAAGCGAATGAAACCACCACTGACAGGGAAGGCAGTGGTCATTTCAGCGAGACAGTTATTCACCATGGCCAAAAATATACATTGAACGGTAAAGGCAATAAACAAGCTGCCAGGTCCACCGTGGTAAAGACCGGAGCCGATGCTCACGAAGAGTGCGGTTCCGATGGAGCCACCAATGGCGATCAGTTGGATTTGACGATTTCCAAGATGTCGTTGAAGATTGTCGGCATTTTCAGCCATCACGCCTTCTTGTACATCTCGAGGACCGCCCTCGGTTTTGAGGCCCAGTGTTTCCAACACAGTGCCGCTCGATTCTTTCTTTTCTCCTAGGATAGCCATGTTGCTTTCATTCCTGTCTGCGGTGTTAAGTGGGTGATGGACGATACGGGGTGGATAAGTCGCAAGCGGGAGAAACTGGATGGGCCGAGGTCGCTTATTCGTCAAGATTCTGGGGTAAGGGTTCTGCAAATGTTGGGGTGGATCGGCGGAAATCCGGGGGTGGATCTGCTACAGAATGGTGGGATGCCGGGCTGTGTTGCAAGGGTCTGGGATTTGATCGCGTTGTGGGCAGTGATTTTGTCGCTTTGGATGTAGAAGGTGCAATGGCAAGGCAAATGTCGGAGATCTCGAGTTAGGGTACAATTTCCGTCCAGTAAGGAGTTTAGCGGAGAAACGTTGAAACTTTCCTCAAGAAAAGGATATTTGGAGAAGTAAAAGGAAGGATGCAGTCAGAAAGCTTGAGATGTAGGCAGCGAAAGACGTCTAATAAAGAAAATCAGGGCCAAAACGTGGAAGTAAAAGAGAAAACTCAAAAAGATCGAGGTTTTCCCTTGAGGTAAGATTAGCCCTAACGCAACAACCCCATGCAAGCCATCTAAGCCATACAGAAGCCATCCCAAGCCATCCCAAGCCATACCAAGCCATTATGACGCGCTTCGGGGGGTTACTTTCGATATCTCCCGGCGCTGATTGGCTCGGAATACATATCGCCCCCGCACGGGCTGCCACTTAACCCGGATCCGGACACGAGCCGGGGCGTGGATCTCCCCTGGCCTTTTATCTTGGACTCGACTACCTAAACAGTCTTAGATGGACTCCTCGGCGGGTTATGTCCCCTAACTCAGCTATGTATTACGCTCGGCAGGGTGTCCTAGTCTCTGTGTGCACGTGCCCCCAGCTAAGACTGCATTTTAAGCTCCCGGTTGCATCCAATGTCTCAATTGATCTGATTTTGGAATTGTCTAACTACGGAGTTATCTGTATATTCTAGTCTTGGCATCCTTGCGTGACTGGCTTATCGTGTGCTCGGTCCTTCTCACCTGAGCAGCTTCGTCTGTTACGTAACCTTGCCAGATAATCTTGGAACCTTGGAACCGTTAACCTTCCAAGGAAGTGCCAAGTAATCATGAGCCTGCAATACAACACCCTGGACGTAATGTAGTTCGATCTGAGTAGTCAATCGACAGAACTTGGTCGCATTATGGATACGTGCATATGCCAAGACACGGTCTGAATCAGGTTTCATTGGTCAACCAGTTTTGCCTCTCCTATCTCAATTCTTCTTCTCGCACTGGGCATATCATGCCGACTTTCTCTTTGAGGCTTGGAAAAGCGTAGAAATTGTTGGGAAGATAACGCATTTTCCCTCATATCGGACAATCGAATCAGACAATCGAGATATATTGCTTATTAGTCTGACAACCGTGCATCTCTCTTTCCTCTTTTGTTCTTATGTTAGAGAAGAAAGACGGGTGGGATTGCTGGTTTTATTACCCAGTGAGCATCTTTAGTACAGATTGTGTGCCTGTACCTGCATCTAGAATTCATACCCCTGATCAATGGATGAGGTCGTAGAGCGAGACTCGATCTTGCCCTAGCCTGTCACATAGTAAGTCTCAATCGACAATTAGTTAGGCGAACAAGTTTTGACTCATGGTGTTTAATTTCCAATCACTGTGTAGTACAAAGCAGGTACTCCCTCTAATACAAAATGTCATACATCGAAGTGTACATCAATGTGGTTCCACGCTAATGAGACAAACCTGGGGCTTAATTTGCAGATCACGTGGCCGATTTCCGGGGTTGCTTTGAAATTCCCTTGCCACAAGAGGCTTGACGACCAGGAACACGGGATCACGTGATACCGCTCCCTGTCGACTCCCGAGGTCGGGGGACAGAAAAAAGTTTGCTTAGAGTTGACTCACCAATGTCTCCGTGTTCGATGTTGTTGAAGCGCGTCGCTAGGCCTCCGGCCGCCATGATGTGCAGACCGGTGAGTACAGCTTCTTCTCATGATGCCCCAATTCAATCTGACTTCCACAGGTTCGGCCCCGGTGGAATCCGTCCTTCGGCGTCCCAAGCAGGACAATCCATCATCCCCTGCGATCGGTCTCAAGATCCCTCTCTTCTCGTTCGCTGAGCACGACAGCCTTCACCCAGGCCGAAGGCCTCCACTCACAGCAAGAGAATGCTTCAGTGCCTTTTTCTGAGACTCCCACCGAGAGACGCACGCCGCAAACCTTGACGGAGAAGATCGTACAACGCTATGCGGTCGGTCTCCCCGAAGGAAAGCTCGTTCGCAGCGGCGACTACATCAGTCTTGCCCCCGGGTATTGCATGACTCACGACAACACCTGGCCCGTCGCCCTCAAGTTCATGTCTATGGGAGCAACCAAGATCAACCGTCCAGAGCAGATTGTCATGACTCTCGATCACGATGTCCAGAACACCAGCGCAGCAAACCTTAAGAAATACGAGCAGATTGAGACTTTTGCTGGACAGCACGGTATCGACTTCTATCCTGCGGGCCGGGGTATTGGGCACCAGATTATGGTCGAAGAAGGATACGCGTGGCCGGGTAGTATGGCGGTGGCTTCGGACAGCCACAGTAACCACTATGGCGGAGTTGGCTGTCTTGGAACTGCTGTTGTGCGTACCGACGCTGCTAGTATTTGGGCAACGTCGCGGACATGGTGGCAGATTCCCCCTGTTGCGCGGGTGACGTTCACCGGAACGCTACCAGTAGGCGTCACAGGTAAGGACGTGATTGTCGCGTTGTGTGGACTCTTCAATAGCGACGTGTTGAACCATGCAATTGAGTTCACCGGCTCCGAAGAGACTATGGAAAGCCTCCTTGTGGATAGCCGCCTGACAATTGCCAATATGACAACTGAGTGGGGCGCGCTCACGGGTCTCTTCCCCATTGATCAGACTCTGAAACGCTGGCTACGTTACAAGGCTACTGAGGCAGCGATGTCTGAAGACCGCACAACCCGGAATCGTATCACGCACGAAAGAATCGACGAGTTGTTCGCCAACCCCCTCACAGCCGACCCCGATGCCCAATACGCCAAACAACTCTACCTCAATCTCTCTACTCTCTCGCCTTACGTCTCTGGTCCTAATTCAGTGAAGATCGCAACACCACTCAACGAGCTCGTTCAAAAGGACATTAAAATCAACCGCGCATATATCGTCTCCTGTACGAACTCGCGTGCTTCGGACCTCGCGGCGGCCGCTAAGGTCTTCAAAGACGCCGCCAAGGCCAACCCCGGCACGACTCCCAAGATTGCTGACGGTGTCAAACTCTACATCGCGGCTGCTTCCGCGCCCGAACAAGAGGCCGCTGTGTCCGCTGGCGACTGGCAGGCTCTCATCGACGCCGGTGCGCAGCCGCTGCCCGCCGGATGCGGACCTTGCATTGGCCTTGGAACAGGTCTTTTGGAGCCCGGTGAGGTGGGCATCAGTGCCAGTAATCGTAACTTCAAGGGACGGATGGGCTCGAGAGATGCGCTAGCATACTTGGCGAGTCCCGAAGTCGTGGCTGCCAGCGCTCTCAACGGCATTATCTCTGGCCCCGGTGCCTACAAGGTGCCTGAGAACTGGTCTGGCGTGGAGCACGGATTCGGCACCGGATCCGAACCTACCACCGAGAATGAGCTCACCAATATCCTACAACAGATGGAATCTCTGATCGATCGGGTTGAGTCCGCCGCAGACGAGTCCAAGCCTGCCACCGAGATTCTGCCAGGCTTCCCCGAACGCATCAGCGGCGAGATCCTCTTCCTCGATGCCGACAATCTCGACACTGATAGCATCTACCCCGGTAAATTGACATACCAAGACAATGTCTCGAAGGATGATATGGCCGCCGCATGCATGCAGAATTACGATCCCACCTTCAAGGGAATCGCCAAGCCAAATGACATTCTCGTCGCCGGCTTCAACTTCGGTTGTGGATCCTCCAGAGAACAGGCCGCGACCGCCATTCTTGCTAAGCAGATTCCCCTGGTCGTGGCTGGCAGTTTCGGCAATATCTTCTCCCGAAACAGTATCAACAACGCGCTCATGGGCCTTGAAGTCCCCCGACTTGTCGAGCGCCTCCGTGCCAGCTTCGTTCAGCCATCCTCTGGCGACGTCGCGGGCCGCCAGCTGACGCGCCGGACAGGCTGGACTTTAACGTGGGACGTGAAGCGTAGCGTCGTTGAAGTTAAGGAGGGTGAGACAGGAGAGACCTGGACAGAGCAAGTCGGCGAGCTCCCAGCCAATGTACAGGAAATCATCGCCGAAGGTGGACTCGAGGCCTGGGTCAAGGGCAAGGTTGCGGAGTCGAAGTGAGGACTTATTAACCGGGCCAGACGAGAACATACTGATGTGCTCGCCTTCCAGGTAACCACCGCCATACTTTTGTCTCTTGTATGATTTTGCATATTTACATTTTGTACTATTTTTCTATCATCAGGTACCATAGAGAAGGCTTGTGACTGCCATAACAAGTCGTGGACAAAAAAGTCTTTTTGCATAGAATTGATGATTGATCGTTCTTACTCCTTATCGACGCTTAAAATGCAATCACATAATGAGATCAGATAAATACATCTGTTATACAGCCCTTTTTCAGACATGAGAAGTTTAAATAGATGAGTCCATCATCCTCACGAACCTCATCACGGCGCGCTAGCTATCTTAAAACAAGCAAAAGCGGCAACAGCCAGTGACACCGCGCTCAGAAATGCATCTGTACCAGTCCCGATACCACTCGAGCGAAAGTCGTCGTTTACCGTATAGCGCGGTATTAGATTGAACGTTGTTGCAATTGCCGACCATCCTGAAATCGCCGGAACAACCAACGTATCGGCCATTCCAAAGAAATACTCGAATGGAAGTTTTGAAGTCGACGATAGGGCGAACGTCAAAGCGAGAGAGTACAACTCTAGAAGGCGATACCGGCGTCCAGACCCAAAGCACGGCAATGTCAAGAGAACGAATCGATAGCATGCGTGTGCAAATATCCACGATTTGCTGACAGCAGTGAAGACGAACAAGTTCTCGTGAACTCTAACTGTCTTCCATCCAACGCGGTGTCCTTTTTGGACGATCCAAATGAAGAGGGCAACGCAAGTGATTTTGCTGCACATTCCCCGAAGGGTGCCGCCTGTGGGAGTCCCGACCATCATGCCAATGTTTGCGTACACCGCAAAATTAACATAGGTCGTAAAGGCGGACAGAAATCTCGTCTGCAAAGACCGATCCGCAGCGAGGAACGTTAGGACAGAGCCGAGGCCGAGGGGAAGTAAACACATGGTTTTGGTCATTTCACCGAGAGTAGCCGTTGTGTTAAATATGAAGATAGTCGCGCTGACCCCAAGGACGACGAGCAAAAGCAGGCCCGGGTTTCGGACAGCACACCCATAAGTGAGAATGAGGATGATGGTAAGCCATACGTTGAATGGGATATCAATGTACGGTTCAAACGCCGTAAGTAGTTGTGAGAAAGCCATGAGATGAGCTGCGTAGTTCTATCCGGAGCTTTGACTTGAGCTTCCCCAGCTGTCGTGCGGCCCACGCCTAGCTGTGCTCTCGGGATCTAGAAACAGCCAGTTGGATTTTCCAAAACGTGGGGACAAATTTAATCCGAGAAGAGTTTACTGAGATGCTAGGAGAAATTGGCTATGTCCGAACGAGAGATGGAAAAGACTAGCATACCGCCCACCATCGATTTCGGAGAATCGTTTTTACGCACTACAGTCCCACAAAACTTTACACACGCCTCTACCTGTTCGGTGGCCGAGTCGTATTCCAAGATTATCGTGCTGTCTTGTGGAGCATGGTTTGTATGGTAGGAATATTTGCCCGAGGCTAAAAGTTTTACTATAATAAACTTGAGGGTATGACTGCTGTTTGAACTGTTCGTTGGCCAACCACTATTTGATATGTTGTTTCAAACACCCAATATTCTCTATATGTGACAGATGGCAAATGATACGATGAATGTAGGGGAAAGCGAGACCAAGAAGCATGGGCCCGAAGTTGCAAGAATGGTTGAAAGAATTGTTGTGGAGCGAAGCAAGTATAAATCAAAAGGTCTTATGTACGTGTCACGTGGCCAAGTTTTCTCCCAGCTGAAATAATAACAATGTTCCATCATGTGACCAGGTAAGGTCACATGTCATATGGTAAAATATCTCCAAACCATAAAAAAGCCGTCATTATTTAGTATATTAATGCGGCCAATTAGGAAACGACTTTACAACTGCATTTGCTTGAATCTCATCCAGACCCATCAAAATGACTCAGATCGATGCATTCTGTGCGAAGGGAATCTACGTCGTGTTTTTATTTTCAATGCTGATACCAATTTTGAGACACCATTGAACACCCGCAGAAAGTACATTGCCAAAGGCGCTACGATGAAACCCCTTAATGGAGATGAAATCCACTGATTCATATCTATTTTAAAGATCTTTACTGGGTTCTCAATATGAAGCTCTCATAACCTAATTTCTAAGCATGTGCCTAGAGACTATTGACAGATGGTAATGGGTGAGAATCAGAAAAGACTGTGCAGGATCTCTAATATTGAAACTACGGAATCAAAAGGGCAATGTATGACAACTTCTAGAGACTACCACACCGATGAGAAGAAAGGATATGTATATGTTCCTGGATGATCGATGGACGGGAGAGATACAAAGTGACAGAGAGAGTAAGAGAGAACCAGAGCTATGTAGGTGTGCCTGTTAGACCATGAATACATGCAAGCTAGAACTATAGAACTGTGGTCTCAAATAATACCTAACATACTTATCGAAGCGGCGGGTTGTAGCGACTTTACGGGGGAGTATTTACACTTGGACCCAGAAGGGCAAATATGTAGACCAAGGGCAGTGTGGGATAATGATGGTTAATTGAGATTCCTTCTTGAACCATCTGCGGAAGACTCAAAAGTTGACGGTTGCATTAATACACCATACCTTGATATATCATATTGCTCCTATAGCAACTACCAAGGTAAAGCCCTATTTAGATCAGATGTTTGAACGAGAAAGTCTACATTGATATAATATTTCGAGAGAGCGATGATATCGTTCAGAGACAGACCTACTTACAGCCTCTTTTCACAAGTATCACTTCACCTCCTGAGGTTCTCAACATAACCATCTGAACTAAAGGTCAGAACCTCCGCATTATCATCAAGGTCCCTTCTCAACTCGAGTGCTTTGGCGTAAACAAGAAAGGCTTGTTCACGCGAAAGAAATACTAAGACAACTGAAGTTCCATTCAAAAGTGAAAATACAGATTAGACACTTCATATATGATTTTATTGGGAAATATGTGCCCTATTCAGTTGTGGGTGACATGGACCTGTGTGATGATCTCGATCCGGGTAAAATTGGATTACATAGTTGGATACGTATAGGTAGAGTCATTCCTGTGATTCGAACTTTGCGACTTGGACCGGTCTGATGACGACAGTAGATTATGATTTAGCACTCAAAGTCTCGCATGACCATGTTCATATTACTATTTGCGTTGTGGCAAAATCGTGTTATTCTTTTCTAAATGTATTGATCTAGGCTTGTGTATCATGGGAGTCAATTACAAGGCAATGAATGAGGAAAGTTTAATCTAGTGTTATACCCTAGTTACGTATTGCAATGCTGGCTTCCAGTAGATACATGCATGACAGCATCATTTGCATTGGAATTCTCTGGTTTTAGGTCTTGTCGTATGATTTAATATCACTTCCACTCACCCGTCTAAAAATTGGGCCAGGCCCAGTTGGACACTAGATGATAAAACGAAGTATAAAATACAATTCGTTGGCTGATTCCGGCTGACGCAATGTGACGCATTGTTTGGGTTTGACAATACAACGACATTGATTTTCAATGTTTCTAAGTTCGGTTTATAAATAACTTAACGATATTATCGGTCTTCTCTTTAGATATTCATCGTTATTCATTATTATCGGTCAAGCTGTTTTTTTGACTGATTTCGCCTACTATAACCCTAGAAACAAACTTGTGATTCATCGACTTCGCGAAACAAAGAGCCTTCACCACCGATAACGATCATGGCAGGAACTGGGAATACGAAAGTTGTACATGATATCGGAAATTTGGTTGTTCATTTTGAACATCTAACGCGCAGTGATGTCGCCTTGGTCGGAGGGAAGAACTCCTCCATTGGCGAAATGATAGGCGCACTTGGAGGGGAAGGAATCTCTGTACCTTCTGGTTTTGTCACGACGTCGCTCGCAT
The DNA here is from genome assembly GCF_028828465.1 of Penicillium psychrosexuale. NCBI lineage: Eukaryota > Fungi > Ascomycota > Eurotiomycetes > Eurotiales > Aspergillaceae > Penicillium > Penicillium psychrosexuale. The sequence goes on from NW_026643187.1 coordinate 1,010,202, forward strand.
ACAGGCGCTATATCGATGGGAACAAAATCCGCGATGGAGTAACCAGGCTGATCAAGGACTGGCAAACGGGAAAAGCAAATCTTGCCGAAACCGGCTTGGCAATACGCAATTTGATACTCCGTGGCTCTTGGCCACCCGATGTTGAAACAGCCATCCGGAGAGCCTATCACGAACTCTCGGCCAAATTGGGAATTGAGAACCCGAGCGTTGCCGTGCGTTCAAGCGCGACAGCAGAAGACTTGCCAGATGCGAGTTTTGCTGGCCAACAGGACTCTTATCTAAACATCTCAGGTGAAGATCGATTGTTGAATGCCTGTCGCCGCTGCTATGCGTCTCTTTTCAACGACCGTGCCATCAGCTATCGCCAAGCCAAAGGGTTTGATCACATGAGCGTTGCCCTCTCGATTGGCATACAACAAATGGTTCGCTCCGATGCCAACGGGTCAGGGGTCATGTTCTCCATCGATACCGAAAGTGGCTTTGACAAGATTGTGCTCATCAACGCAGCGTGGGGACTAGGAGAGAATATAGTACAAGGGACTGTCAATCCTGACGAATACCAAGTGTTCAAACCACTTCTGAGAGATGAGAACCTTTTGCCGATCATAGAGAAAAAATGCGGGGACAAAGCAATGAAAATGGTCTACGGGGAAGATGTACCGACGCGGAATATACCTACATCAATGGCGGAGCGCGCTGCTTTTGTGCTTGGCGATCAGGAAATTCTTCAGTTGAGCCGCTGGGCATGCACCATTGAAAAGCACTATGGCTGTCCAATGGACATAGAATGGGCAAAAGATGGCATCACGGGCGAATTGTTCATCGTCCAGGCCCGCCCAGAAACCGTTCAATCGCGTCGTGACGCTGGTGTCTTCACGACTTTCCAGGTAGGAAAGAGAGGCCGCATTCTTACGAAGGGACTTTCGGTCGGGGACGCGGCAGTATCTGGCCGTCTCTGTCTCATTGAAAACTCTGAAGACATTGACAACTTCGTCGACGGCTCGATCATGGTAACTAAATCGACCGACCCGGATTGGGTGCCTGTCATGAAGCGGGCCACGGCTATCATCACCGACCATGGTGGTCGTACTTCACATGCCGCCATTGTAAGTCGCGAGCTCGGCCTTCCAGCCGTGGTGGGCACAGGAAATGGAACATACGTTTTACACACAGGCCAAGATGTAACTGTTTCCTGTGCTGAGGGTGACGAAGGCTTCGTCTACGAGGGTACCAGCGAAATTTCCACCCAAACAGTGGACCTAGCTGGCCTCCCAGCAGTTGATACGGATATTATGATCAACCTCGCTAACCCAGCGACAGCTTACCGCTGGTGGCGACTTCCGACCGATGGCATCGGCCTTGCTCGCATGGAGTTTGTCGTAAGCAATTATATTCGAATTCATCCGATGGCGCTCGTCCACTTTGATCAGTTAAAGGATGACAAATCCAAGGAAGAAATCGCGCGATTGACAGCTGGGTACAGTAACAAGCCTGAATACTTCGTCGACAAGTTATCGCACGGTTTTGCGGCCCTTTGTGCCACGGTATACCCCAAGCCGGCCATTCTCCGTATGAGTGACTTTAAGACAAACGAGTATGCTGGCCTCATCGGCGGTTCTCAGTTTGAGCCTAAAGAGGAGAACCCAATGCTTGGCTTCCGCGGGGCCTCACGCTACTATTCACCGCTGTACAAAGAGGGGTTCGAGCTTGAATGTCGCGCCATCAAGAGGCTGCGCGAGGAGATGGGCTTCGCAAATGTCATTGTTATGATCCCCTTCTGCCGGACAATTAGCGAGGCAAAAGAAGTACTAAATACTATGTCCGAGAACGGGCTTAAACGTGGCGACAAGGGTCTCCAAGTGTACGTCATGTGCGAGATACCTTCCAACGTCATCATGGCCAATGAATTCTCTGAGTACTTCGATGGGTTCTCAATCGGCTCAAACGATCTGACGCAACTGACGCTCGGTGTCGACCGCGACTCTGGTGAGCTGGCAGGCCTCTTCAATGAGCAAGACGAGGCTGTCAAGTGGATGATTGCTCGGGTAATCATAGTTGCTCGCAAGGCGGGTCGTAAGATTGGCATTTGCGGGCAGGCCCCAAGCGATCATCCGGAATTCGCCAAGTTCCTAGTGGAGGCCGGTATCAACTCGATCTCGGTCAGCCCCGACAGCTTTGTCCAAGTGAAAAGACAAGTTCTTGCGAGTGAGAGGAAACGACTTGATTTGATAGCGGACGAACATATCATGCTTTAATATTAAAGGGATATCTTTTCGGCGAGATTTTTTCAAAACAAGTCAAAAGTTCAAATCCATTTTGTATCCTAGCTTTGTACCTCCTTACTCCTCCGTCCACACACTAGGATGTCTTCATAAAATTTTTGTTTCAAATGAGATCTCACCTTAATGGCGTTCAAGCAAAAAGTTTACCTCGGCCGGTATTGTAAATTATCGAGCTCGCCATGTTTGGCCCAGCAAAATAGTGTCACGGACGGAGATGGACTCGATTCTGAAGCTTAGAGGTGAAATATATCACACGGTGGGTAACCATATTTAAGTTAGTTTTTAGGAAAACATTTCATTGCCGAATTAATAAACACCAGAAAGGAAAAAAAAGGCAAAAGATGGAGACAAATTTGCGCATTTTATACGACACTCAAGCATGGTTGCGACGCTTTGAATTTTTTTTTTTCACGCTTATTGATTCTCACGGACTCTCTTGAGTGTATCGCTTAGAATCTCCACCGAGTCGCGTATATCAGCCTTCTCGTTACTATTTGTTGCCATTTCAACAGTCCTTATGATTCCGCTTCTTCCAAGGGCCGCGGGCAAGCTGAAACAGCAACCCCACTCTGGCTGGAAATGGCTAATAGGATAGACATCTCGTTTGTCCATTAGGATGGAAGAGCAAATTCTGGACAGGGCGGAGCCAATTCCAAAAGATACTGTTCCTTTCGCTTGGATAATCCTTTGCGATCTGTGTTTACACTCGTTGGCAAGATCTTTCGGATTGAAAGTGTTGCTGGGCAGCGCTTTGTCAATGGGGACCCCGCAAAGTGTTGCCGTCGACCATGCAACAACCTCTGACTCCCCGTGCACTCCCAATACCTGAAGATCTATTGCATTTGCGGCGACCTAGATTCCAATTAGCCTTGTCTTGAAGATAATTGTCAAAGCCATCAGAACATACTCCGGCTTTGTCTGCTAACATTCCGCGAAGCCTTACTGAATCAAGAACGGTTCCCGAGCCCAGCACCTGAGATGCTGGTAGTCCGGAATGCTCTTGAGCGAAGGAGGTGATAAGATCGACGGGGTGTGCCACGATCAGTAAGATTGTGTCTGATCTGAATGGCTTCATTGCGTTGGTGATGCTCTGAATAATGGCGACCTTCTGGTACATGTGCTGAATCGTAGTTTCGCCTGCTGAATAATTAGAAAAGGTCTTCTTCATATCGTATCTCCTACCTTTGTAAGACTTTGATCCGGCGGTGATGACCACAACATCGCATTGGCCTGCTTCATGATGTGTGGCTGCTCGGACGCGGGTTCCGCTATTGCAACTGTAGCTTACATCGGAAAGGTCCCGTACCTGGCCGTCTCTCAAGTCGAGTTTGGTATCGACCAAGAGCAGCTCACCAGCGGTGGAATTTAGGATTAGCGCGTAAGCAAGAGCGGCGCCAACCTGGCCCACACCGATTATTGCAATCCGAGTAATCGCGTTTGTATCTCTAGAGAGCATATTGCGGACCTAAGTAGAGCATACGACCCCTGTGGTGATCTGAAGATTGTTAAGAGGCGCTTGGATTGTGTGAGAGAAATGGAATTCCGTTTCTTGTGGGATGAGACTGGTTTATGTGGTAACGCCGGTAGGTTGGAGCTTTGTTCCAGAACTTGCCAATGATATCATCAGTTTACTATCCAGTTCGTAGCTAGCGAGCGAACTTAGATTGCTAAAGATTAAGACCGAGGGTTAACCTCAGAGTACCAAATTTGCCAGGAGTACATCACTTGATGGTTAGCTTGACTATAACGGGAATGAGGAAGCTATAATCGTCTAGCCCCGTCTGCGTCTACTAACCACGAGATCTTAAAATCAGAAAATGCTATTTCTCTACCATACAAATAGTGCCTTCATCCTTGCATCCAGGTGTAGTGAAAGATCGAGTCAAAGAAAACATATGAGCAGGACATTTAATGGAATACCCAAAGGTATAAGGTATAGATAGAGTGATGGGAACAGCTGTTGAGGGATAATACATTGTTCATCGACCAAAGATTTAGGAAACTAGAGTTAGGGAACGAATTTCTTACGTCATAATGTGTTGACAGGCTGTACATGGATATCTCCAATGGAATGAGTTCATTGATTGAGGAAAGATGAGAACGGTCGAACGCTCCCAAAGGTCTATATCATCGTGACGCGGTATATTGCAATGCTCTGAAAACGGTTTAAATGCTAGATAGTAGAGAGTGTCTAACTGGTCAAATACGACCGATATTTATTACTAGTTATAGCGTAATTCTACGAAGGAGTTAGGACCTAGGGTGAAAACTATAGATTAGCGAAATGCCGCATAAACCCACAATTAAATTTGGGGATTGTTAACGCGACACCCCCCTGCCTGATTTTTCGGGCCACCATTGCCCGCCTTCCTTACCGCCTTCCTATCAAACCTCATATACAATGATAGGAAGACAATAGGCACCTACAATTTATATGTAAACCCCTAACAAAATTAAGTAACAATCAATTTAAATGAACATAAATGCATGTTTTTTACTATGTAAACCAAAATTCCAAAGTGCAGAATTAAGTCCGGCAAATTAAATCGATGCTTGATTAGTAAGATTGAATACTGAAAAATCAGGCAGAGGGGTGTCGCGTTAACAATCCCCTTAAATTTCAGACGAAACCGATTAAGCAAACCAATTGATCAGACAAAGTTGCATATTTATGGGAAGATCAGACGAATTGGTAAGGTAATCTCCTAGCTTCATGTTTTTTTTATTAGAATATAAACAGACTAAATAAGCGATAAAAAACCGCACGATCAAGGGAGCTTTGTGTTCTGGCTCCCGCTTGCAGCACATTCTAGTCGGTAAATTAACCCGACGAAACAAACACTTCACCTGCTCCTTGGTTGCTTTCAGCAAGACAGCTAAAAAAATCAAGATTGGATCATTCTCAAATGTAATAACGGTCGGATAGGCCATGGCCGCTCCCCAAGGTCATTGCAAAGACCTTGAGGTGTGAGATTGTGCAGAATCTGAATGAAGGGTTCGTTCTAACGGACCTCGGTGCTACCACACCCACCACCGGTAATATTAGTGTATACATGTACGCAATTTCAATAAATAAGATTAACGTTGTGCTCCGGATTCAAGACCGGGATCAAATCAAGTTCTCGTTGTTTGCAACAATGTCCAACGCAAGGGCCCGCTGTTTTCAACGGGAGAATGCGAGGAATGTGAGGATTTGTGGCTTAGCAACTATTAAGGAATTCAGCACGGTCTGTTTATAAGGCTGGCAGGAAGGCATTTTCTGGACACGTTTTTTTTGGAGAAAATCTTTCGCTTCAATATCGGGTTCATACCAACCAACTCCACAAAATGACACACACGAAGTCCCTGTTCCTGACTTTGATGGGTGCTGCTGCTCTGAGTCAGGCAGCTAAAGTTCATTATGATCTTGACCTCACATGGAAGAGGGGCGCACCGAACGGAGTCGAGAGGGAGATGATCTTTGTCAATGATCGTTTTCCAGGCCCGCCATTGATTCTGGATGAAGGAGATGAAGTCACAGTGGGTTGTCCTGCTTTATTTTTCAAGCGCATACTGAGAGAAATAGATAGACGTGACCAACAATTTGCCCTTCAATACATCTGTCCATTTCCACGGCATTGAGTAGGGCCTCCGGAAATTCCTCTTCGAGAACCGCACGATACTGAACCACAACAGGCAAACCAACACCCCATGGGCGGACGGAGTATCAGGACTATCGCAATGGGCCATCAAGCCCGGTGACAAATACCGATACCATTGGAAAGCCACGACCTATGGTACATACTGGTACCATGCTCACGACAAGGACAGAATAATGGATGGTCTCTACGGTGGAATTAGAATTCGGTGAGTATGCAGCAGCCTGTATTTATTATGTCTCTAACAAGGAATCAGTCCGTCTGCCGACCGAGAGTCACCATTCTCAATGATTTCTGATGACCCTGCCGATATCCAGGCAATGACAAAAGCCGCCCATGATGCCCAGTTGGTCGTGATGTCTGACTGGGACCATCTTTCGTCCAATGAATACATGGATGCACTGAAAGAAACAGGCTATGATATCTTGTAAGGACCCAAATATGATAGCCAAAGAAGGACCGCACTCACAATTACCAGTTGCTCAGATAGCATTCTCATCGATGGTGCAGGCTCTGTATACTGCAAAGACCCTGAATATTTGACAAACCTCCAGCCACCCCAGGTCAGAGCAGTCATAACTGAGCCTTTGACGGATAAAGGGTGAGTCTATACTTTACTAGGCTGATTTGAAAGCCACTAACACTTGCCAGATGCGATCCATTCATGCCGGTTCTCCAAGGTAATTGGGAGCACCACCCAGAGCTCCTTCCCGAGGGATTGAACTCCGGATGTAAGCCCAGCGAGGGTCCAACGTCCTTCTTTGAAGTATCACCTAAAAACCGATGGGCCAGTTTGAACTTCATCAGTGCAGCAAGTCTCAAATCGTTGATCTTCTCCATTGATGAGCACCCGATGTACATCTACGAAGTGGATGGACGCTACATTGAGCCGCAGCTTGCGCATCAGGTTTCCATTTACAGTGGAGAGCGCTACTCTGCCATGATCAAACTAGACAAGGAACCCGGCAGCTATACGATCCGTGTCGCTGGTCATGATAACCAGGTCATCTCTGGCTACGCTAATCTCGCCTACAAGGGCGGTGAACATAACAAGCGCGAATCAACGGCATACATCGACTACGGTGGCACTAACACTACAGCCTCTGTGATCAATCTGAACACAACGAACCTGCCGCCATATCCTGCCATCCTACCTGCGGAGGACGGCGATGATTTCCATCTCCTGACCCTTGGACGGATCAACTCATCCTGGGAATGGACTTTAGATGGAACGAGCTTCCTCCCAGCCAATCTGAACCAGATGGAACCAGTCATTCTCAACCCCAAAGCACCGAGCCTGGATTCTGCCCTGAAGATTGAGACCCGGAATGGCACCTGGGTCGATATTGTGTTCCAGCTCGCCATCCCCGACCCAACCAAGCTTCAGCCACCCCACCCGATGCACAAGCATTCCAACAAGGCCTTTTTGATTGGCAGTGCAATGGGCAAGTTCCAGTGGGGCTCTATTGCGGAAGCAAAAGCGAGCAGCCCGGACAGCTTCTTCGAAACCCCTGTGTATCGCGATACATTTGTGACTGCGCCAAATGGAGTAGCCTGGATCGCTATTCGCTACCAAGTCGTGAACCCGGGACCATTCCTTTTGCATTGTCATATGGAGACGCACTTCTCGTCGGGTATGGGCATGGTCTTGCTGGATGGTGTCGATGCTTGGCCTGAAGTTCCTGCCCATTACCTATAGTGTGTTCTATGATTTTTCTATCCTGTCTTTGAGATATGCGGTTTTATCTTTCTAATTGGCTCCTTAATAATAATCATCTGCCAACGTTCAACCTGCTCTGGTACTAAAATACCACTGACATCATTGTTTGTTTATAACTAGAACGGGCTCTCGACCTATTCGGTGAATACGAGTTTAGGCTAAAGACGGTAGTGGGACTGGCATCATCATTGTACTCGTAGTCATAGGTAACGCCTAAGCTACGAAGAAACTTGGCCACGTGACCTTACCGGGTCACCTGACTATGCATTAAAACGCTATTATTTCAGCCCGGGAGAAAATTTGGCGACGTGACACGTACGTAAGACCTGAAGTTCTGATTTATACTTGCTTCCCTTCGCTCCGCAGTTAGCAGTGGAAACTCCTAGGGTAGAGGATGCAATTACCGTAACTTACGGAGACTCATAGGAGGAACCTACAGTGTGGTGTAATAAGTCTGTTCCCACCCGCATTTCCACCCAAGAACATTGAAATATATATCTTTACAGTAGACAGGTTGAAGTCTAGCGAAAAGATATCTGAATCTGGACTATTGCATTTGGAGTAGGGGTAAAAGTGATTTCGAATATCACTGTAATCCTTTTGATGACTGTAACTAACTAGGCAGCTTGTGGGCTTACTAAGAACCGGCGTCCTAACCTTGGAAGACTACCGACGTTATGGTTGATTCTATTGCAATGTAAACTATTAGCCTCTTCCTCAAAGTCCGTGCGACAACTCTCTACAAGGAGACTTCCACAATAGGACCTTTGTAGACGTGCCGGGCGCGCACGACGTAGTATATAATGGCGAGGAAGACGCTGCCTCCTATCGCCAGAATGCTCCAGTTCATCGTCTCCACTGTCGGGTCCATTGTACTTGGCCAGAAGCTGAAAAAGATGACGATGCTGATGTAGATGATCGCATACCCGTTGATCAGGGTACCAATGATGCCGGGGCAATGGAACGGTCCCCAGACAAGCTTCGCACCGGGAACATTGACAATATCATCATCGTTGTCGTTATATCGGGAGATGTCACCACGGATGCGGCGGTAAAAGAGCAAAACAGAAACCATCAAGTACGAGAGGTATATACCCGAAACTGCCATAGACACTATGTCCTCCATAGCGGTATCGGAACCAATGTTAATCAGGGAAAGCAACACAGCGACGGTCACTGTAAATAGGATGGCGAAAATGGGCAACTGTTTCGTGGAAGAAATCTTGAATAGCAGAATGTTAGTCCATACAAGACTTCTGATGATGGCTAAATGCTTACCTGGCTCCACCATCGCCACCCGGGGACTCCCCTGTCTCGAGAGAAAGACCAAAGCTGCCGAGACGCCGCAGCAAGTAGGCCCATGAGAGAACAGACATAAATAGTGATAACGATAGCACACATGGCCAATGAACCAGGCACCGAGTTTGTTGCTTCCATGAAGATGCCCATGAAGTTATACCCAGTGGCGCTCCCCAGCTTACCACCGAGGTCAGAATCGGTGCAGAACATCATAACAATTATCATACCAAAGCCGAGGCAGCCATTGATACCGACACTAATCATAAGGGCGTTGGGAATGACGGTCGAGGCATTTGCGACCTCCTCGGACATCTATTTGGAGGTTTATTAGCTAGAGACGTGGAAGCATAGCTCCCAAAGAAACTTACATGCACGGCGGCATCACCTCCAGCGAAGGCAAAGGCACAGCTGGTCATACCAACAAACCAGGATAGTCCTTGCGTGGCGAAGCCTCCTCCATTTTGGAAAGATAGAAAAACCTGCTCCTTTGTGTTATGATCCGCCATATAGATGAGGGGGATTATGATGCCGAAGAACCCAAGAATGTGCACAACCAAAACGATCACCTCGATGCGGGGCAGCAAGTTGCCGGGGAGCAAGTTCACGACCAATGCGAGACTGAGCGAAGCCCAAACAATCAATGTTCCTTCCCAGGGAAGAGCATTGTAGAGGTTGTTTCCTAGGATCGCGGCACCCTGGATCATCTTTCCTGTCAAAAAGGCACAGGCGGCGAAGGCACTCTGCCAGCCGAGAACAGCAAACCATCCTACGGGCTTAAGTGTCAGCGATAATTAATAGTTTCGGTCCAAGTATGAGGTAGAAGCTTACCTGTAATAAAACTCAGGAATTTCTGATGACTGCCCGGGGCAAGCATGGCAGCCCAGTGGTATTGGCCTCCTGCGGTAGGTGCCCTGTTTGACAGTTAGGTCCGAATTTAGCCGTAAATCAACGAATAATGCAACATACATGGAGGCCAATTCCGACAAGACCATGAAATTGGCGAAACAGCCAACCCACCCGAAGATGTAGGCATAGATCGCACCGCCGGAGCCACCGCTGATATATGTTAGAAAATGTTGCAAGGCAGCAGGTTGTTGTCGGGTGAACACACTTTGTCAGAGGGCCAGTAAAAGTACTGGAGACCGATTAGCGATGTATTCAGTGAAAATTTGCAATTGGACTGGCTCACCCAAGCAGACCTTCCCAAGTTCCCAGAATAGTACAGCTGAAGCCGAGGATCGACAGAATACCGAATTTTCGCTAGTCGGACGTGTCAGTAGTATGGCCAGGTGAGTTACCTTGAAGCCTGTATTGCATACCTTAAGGACTGGCCTCTTTCCCATCCGCTGGAGATGCGCATTATCACGATCCACTTGCCCCTCGCCCCTGCTGGTGACGGAAGTATTGCTCTTCAATTCATAGGCCACCATGGCTTTTTCGTGGAGGAATGGAATGGAGACAAGTGGGAAGTGAACAGAAAGTTAAATATAAGATGCAGCTGGGTTAAAAGTACAAAAACAGGCAAGGAAATGTCCATCGCCCAAGTATCGGAATGCGGGTGGAAGAGTATCCGATTTGACTAGATGGGTGTACGTTACATTCAGTAGAACTGAAAGTACGTGAGTGGATGACGCTAATGTATGATTGTTTTGATTTGATTGCGGGCGCTCTGCGCTCTGCGCTTCGCCCCAAGGAGGGCTAGGGCCCATCGTGTTCTATGTGTCGATCATGTGGACCACACGCGGGAATGATTCCCCAGGAAGCGCAGCATACCCAATTGAATACGCCACAGTCAATCATGTGGGGCATATATCGGTGATTGCTACCCATAGGGCAACAGTCAATTGATGCTTGTATGAAACTGATAAGGACAGATATGACCATACTCGGCCCTAAAAAGTACCTTGATTTTGTTGTGGTCTAGTGGTAAAATGGCTGTATCATATCCCACGGGTTGAACTAATGCGAGGGGTCGGGGGCCAGAACTCAGGGGCGAATCCTTCGAGTACAGGGGGTTGAACGTGATAAGTGTGCTGGATATTACCATATCGTTTTACAATAATTAGTCACTGTGAGAATAAACACCGATCAGTGACAAAGTAGGGAAAATGTCAAGTAGAAATCAGAGCAAACACATATAGAACACAATGCATATATATAGAGATCGATGGACTGGAAGCACAAGATTGGAAGCCCTAGAGGAATTATAACATCTCTTTAGAGATCTTCATATGCATAGTATATTAGACTGATAGGTACTGGGATGGGATTCGCATCCTGGTCGCTTTTTTCTGGGCACTATACGGAGTACCAGACGATATAATAAAAAGCACAAGGCATGTTCTCTCTTCAGCATGATGATCTTTAATACTCTCATCCTTCTTCTTTCTTCTTAAGTAATCTACCATCCTTCACATATTTCGGCTCGATGGGGACACGATTCAAAGGTGACACTAAAGATCCAGCGGTCAATGTCACCACATGGGTTCTCTTAGTCATAATCATTTTTAGTGTCTCTGCTCGACTTGGAACTAAAGTTCGACTGTTCAAGAAACTCAGCACGGATGACCTCTTGATCATTGCATCTCTGATTGTTGGTATCGGTCAGAATATCGCTGTTTCGCTGGCAGTTGGGTCCGGTTATGGAAAGCATTTCAAAGATGTATCCAGCGCCAATATGCAACAGGTGATGAAAGTACGTATCTTCCGCCATCTTGTGATTTTTCACTTCTTTGGAACCGATTTTAATGTGCTTATTGCCAGGACCTTTTCGCTGGGTCTCTTCTATACCTCCTAAGCCTCATGTTCTCGAAACTATCTCTGGTCGTGTTTATTCGGAGTCTTACACCATCCGCCAAAGATAAATGGCTCGCCCGAGGTGTGGAGGCTATCGTGTATGTCTGGGCAGTTGTTGCTATCTTTGGAACTGCATTCCAATGCTCTCTGCCCCGCGCCTGGGATTTCCAGAACGGCCAATGCATTAACCTGGTAGGTAGTGTCTCCTTTTGTCCCTATTACCTCCTATCCCCCGAAGCCGGACAATACTGACGCGATGCGACGGGGTGTCCAGTTAACTTGGCGCTACTTCATCGCTATCTCCAATATCGTTACCGACCTCTTGATTGTCGCTCAGGCAATGATCCTAATTTCTAGCGTCCAAACGACGCTGTTGCGACGCCTGGCTTTTGCGGGTATCTTCCTGCCTCGACTTCTGTGAGCGACCCGGCTCTACGGAGTGCTCTCTCTCAAACTCGAAACTCATCTCCCTCCTTCGATAGTGTAACGATCGCAACGGTCGGCGAGCTTGCCTTTATCAAAAAAGGCACTAAATCCAACGACCCAACGTTTCAGATGTGTGAAATCACTATTTTCGAAGTGACCATTCAGTGTCTCAGCATCGTGACGGCCTGTTGGGGACAACTGAGCCCGTTCCTGTCCTGGATGCGATCTAACGGGCTCAAGCTCAATGGCGTGGAAGACCCAACCTCTTGGAGCTACAAGATACGCTCGCAATCACAGGGGCGGTCCAAGTCGCGAGACCGTAAGATCAGGTCTGAAAGCCACGAAATTCACCCTTTGCCGATACGACGAGATCAGATTTTGGTCACGCAGGATTGGGAGGTCGACAGCCAGTCAAGCCAGGCGCATATAGTAACTGAGTTCGACACACACTCCTAGGCCAGCAACGGTGGCGAGTAATCAACTTAGCTAATGACTATAAATTCATCATGGGCGCGACATGCATAGGCTTTGGTAATCCCCAAATCACATGGAAATTACGTGCTGGAATTAAATCGGAAAATAATAAGAATAATGAGCACATGCCGCGTAACGATGGCTCCCGTTATAGAGACGTGCATATATGTAGTATGCCTTTTCACCTTCTAAACGAACCTTAGGGACGGATCTGGTTCCATTCGCAATCGCGATCGAGCCATCGTATGATGGGAGATGGGGCTGTCGCGGGCCAACGCATAAAATTATATACTACCGGACCCAACGCACGGTCCGAAACCCCGATTGGGGTGTTGGGGCCGCACCCTGTAGAACAGTACTTTTGTGTAGGATGCTTAACCCCCAAAAGCGGTTAGTGGAGAAAGCGCAGGGCGGAGTACTGGCCAACGCAGTGGCTAGGCTTCTCTTCCGTCCAGGCGTGCAGGGAACCCTTGCAACTAGCTCTCTTATCGGCTCGCACCTCTTCCCTCCCCGCTCCTGAACCCCTTGAAACGTATCTCAATACCCCGACCACGATTATGCGGGTTTTATTGTCACTTGGGGGCCATGTTCCTTTCTTTGTCAATTGTATTAAACAGGTCTACTGTCACGATTTGCATGATTTATCTATCATATCACGTAATGCTAACTAGAGATGGTTTGATAACTAGTTTTTTTGCTAGTTTAGTAGTTTTAGCGAGAGGTTGGTGTGAAGTGGTTGATATATCTACCCTCCTAAGTAGATTCCTACGTCTTGCTCTTTTCTTCCCCATCTACGGAGTATACTATCTTAAATTGAGTTACTCTTTACAGACTTGGCTCGGCACACCTACCCTAGTGCAAACATCCTAGTCACCGCCCTTTCGCTAGACATTTGAACACATATCCAACCCGATTTCAATATGGGATCGGCAACCAACCCTCTCGTGCTAGAACTAGCGACACCAGAAGATGTCCCTGCCATCACTGAGCTATGGTTTGCTGCATTCACGCAGCCGGTGATTGGGAAACTTTTCCCCAACACTCCCGGTATGCACCAATGGCACCGGGATTGGCACTTGGGGGATATTCAGAAGTCCCACTACAGATACCTGCGAGTAGTGGACACCCAGTCAAGAGATGAGAAAGGCCGACCGCGGCTAGTTGCCTTCGCCAAATGGGACCTGGCCATGCCAAATGAGCGAGGTCGTCGCTTTCCGCATTGGCATGAGGACTCGCCTTACCAGGAATGCGAGGATTTCATTGCAGAACTGGAGCAGGCGAGGGAAAGCGTCATGGGCGATGAGAAACATTACTGTATGAATGATATCCCTTTAAAGTTCACAAAGGAAGAAATGATCACTGACATCCGAAAAAAAGACCTCGATACCCTTGGCACTCATCCTGATTATCAACGGCGCGGAGCTGGCTCTATGCTTGTCAAGTGGGGCTGCGACCTGGCGGATAAGGATGGCGTTATGGCATACGTTGATGCCAGCAAGGAGGGAGCATTTCTATACCAGAAACATAACTTTGTGGATTTCAGTCCGCCCGGTTCGGAAGTGGCTTCGATGGCTCGCCGCCGTCAGGTGACTCCGAGCGATCGCACTTGACTTACGGACTTAGAGTCCATGCTGCGAGATCTCTCATCGAAGATAAAGCCATGAACACATTTGAACCCACTGGCGGATTGTAGCTCGCCTATTGTTAGGTTTCTGTCTAGCAAGCATATATAATTTATGCCCTTCCCTGCCTTTTTTGCTGTCCACCTAGCAAGAACAAGATACTTTAACAGAAGGGCTACTCACACACTATTTTTCGCTAGTAACACACATTCACTAGTCCCGGATAGGGCTGCTGCCTGGATCAAAACATTTGGTATACAACCCCGGGGCTTGATGACAGCGTTATATTTGATCACCCAATCGTCTATCATGGCAGACCATCATTGCTTGTTGAAACCTTCACTGTAAATATGAGGCATACTGGTCAATCGCCTGCCTTGACAAGTAGTCCAAACACTGGACTGCCAGGATGGCCACATATACGGCAAAAAGCGCCCATATATACATGTACGTCTGGCTGGGGGTAATTTTGAGCAAGCGCTCAAGGACCACCGGAGATGCAGGGTGATCATCCCGCGCGGGGGGGAGGCTCGTTGATAGGGGCAGCAGACGCGAAGCACATCTTAGATAGACCATATCACGTTGGCAAAAAAAAATATATGCCTAGCTCTCTTCCAAACTCCACTTGTCTCAAGGAAGACGGTCTGATCATATATTGTCAAGAAGGCATGCTTGAGCTGCATGGAGTCTTCTTATATGTATCGTGTAAGCTGGCCTATATAGCGTTAGAGTCTTGAACCTCAGGTTGGAGAAAAGTTATTACCGATTGACCATATAGAAGCGGAATTTCACCCGGGTGTGACATGCCAGATGTGAGAGTATATCAATTCAAAATCAGGAATAGGTAGGGAGAGATAGAGATAGAGCAGGTGCAGAAGTAGGAAAGGCCTGCTTATATAGCTGGCCACTTCTGTAAACATGTAAACATTGAACACCGACAGCCCTGCCTGCGAAACAGGTGTGAGAGCAGAGTCGTCACTGGGAGTAATAGGGTGATTACTGAGAATGGAAGTGGAAAGGTGTCTGCGTTGCTATCTATGCCTCGGGAGTGCTTTTATAACGTAATTCCCAAGCGAGCTGCGCAGCGCAGAACACATAGTAAAATCGATAAATTACAACATGATATCTCAACAACGGTTATCTATCTGAGCTTTTCCTTCTAGCCTAATGCTTGTAATATGATATCTAGCCACTTATGAGGGTTTGGAGGGATTTAATAAACTAGTGAATGAGTAGTGACAGAGAAATATATATTTCTAGGGTTCAGCGATGTATTTTTCGATACCATAACAATGCAAGTTTTCATGACACTATAAATGCTTATCAATTGCTATCGGACAGTAATGAAATTAAATAAAAGCGTTGGTTGTTGAAATACCATGTTATAATTTATCGATTTTACTATGTGTTCTGCGCTGCGCAGCTCGCTTGGGAATTACGTTATCACATAGCCGCTTAGTCATCCTGCTCTGGAAACCCCCACTGCAACATGTAAATAAGGGCTATATGTAAACATCGATCTCTGACTTACCTAGCAAACAATATATAAACAGAGGAAAGAATCAAGTAAGCAGAAATTAAGCAAGCAGGCAAGCAATGTTCAAGCCATCCGTAGAGTCATATCATACAGATCGTGACACGGTCATAAAGTTAGAGCAAACCTGATAATGATATCACGAGGCGATTTGAATCATAATCCAAGCAGTTACCTACAGTAGAATTCTAAGGTAACTAGAAAGATGACATCCGTGGTTACTCCAGCGCATAAACTTCTGCTTTTCTTTCCATTGAATTTTCTCTTTGCATCATCAGTCCATGTCTCCATTCCAAAATGGCAACCAAAAAGACAAAAACATACAACATTGACGATTCGCTGGTGGTCACCCACCCAACTATTAACTCACCGGCGTGTGACTCAAGTTCGATCAATAGTTCGGTGGATGTCACCCGAGTGAGCAAAAGGGTGAGGCTGCTTTTGATTGGCGTCACCCTACGCACATAGGATGCGGAATAGAGAGGGTGCGAGGGAGGTTCCTTAATTAGTTACTTCATCGCTGAGCGATATGTAGGCTACTACAAATATTTGTATTCTTGAATATACACGCAAGACCGTTTGCTTTATTTGCTTGCTTGCCTTTCGCTTATTCATCTTGAAGGGGTTGTTGTGTGGTTTGCATTGTGGAGTTTGGTTATTATCGCTCGGTGTATGCCTCTCCACCTTTCTTCCTACTCTCCCGGTCTTTATTATTTTCGTCGATACCACTCTCTCTCTCTTTTGATTGAAGACCCGGCTTGCCTCGGCGAATACTGAAGAGGCATGGATTCGAAGAATTCAGAACATGACCCTTGAGAGAAAGGAAACCGACGACACCGGGAAATTTACAACGTTGATGCGATTCTATTCGCAAAAGTCCATCTTAGAAGGTTACTGGGTAAAGAATCAGATGGATGAGGCAAATTAATCCCAAATATATGTTATATTACTGAGCGAAGCGAGGCAAACTATTATTCTATGTGTCTCATCAACAAGTAACCTAGCACATACGACCATAGGGTGTGGAAAACAGGGCTTCCCGTCCGCTCAGCCGTACTTAAGCCACACGCCGGTGAGTTAGTAGTTGGGTGGGTGACCACCAGCGAATCCTCACTGTTGTATGTTTTTGTTTTTATTATTTGTTCAGTACGGAGTATAGCAATAGTATGTTTATCTTAGGCCCCGTTGTGGACCTCTATAAATAACTTATTTTAGGAAATGAAGCTTAACGAGACATGAGAGCAGAAGGTAGGTAGGCTCAAGGGTAGAGGAAAAGTAGAAACTGACATGAGAGCACTTGATGTATCTATCTGACGCTATGACCATCAAGGGGCAGAGGTCACCTGACCCAATAGTCTTCTTACCATCCCATCTACGGCTATAGTCTATAGTTCTCAGCTATTATACTCCCCTCCAGTGCTATACCAAATACATACGACCATAGGGTGTGGAAAATAGGGCTTCCCGTCCGCTCAGCCGTACTCAAGCCACACGCCGGTGGGTTAGTAGTTGGGTGGGTGACCACCAGCGAATCCTCACTGTTGTATGTTTTTTGTTCACGTATTCTTTTCTATTCGTTCAGAAACACCCTCTTTTTCTGTTATTAGATATCCGCAGGTCGGAGAGCACGGGAAAATATCTGACATCAGGATGAGTCGTTCACGAGGTGGACCTCAATTTCAAGGACGGTCTTCCCTCATCTCCTAAACTAAGTTGATTTGAACTAGATACGTCTCTATCCTCTTCACCCAACATGGATATAACCTGGTCTCAACTGGCACACAGCTTATACGGTCAACAAAAACTCAACATGCAAGCTACGGACGAGCCGACTCAATCAGGAATTGACTTGACCCTGCCTGAAGAGAAAACTCAAGATGAAATCAAGATCGAACAGAGTGGATGTATTCATGCTCTTCAACGGTATCGGTGGAACGTGTATTATGAAATGGACGATCTCGACGAGGAAAAATGGCTTGAGCTTCTCCGGATAGAACAAGACCTTCGAAGTACTGTCCAGGAAGAGCAAATCCTCGCTAATAAGACTAAGACCACGTGCAGCTGGCAAATCTTTCGGAATGATACACAGACCGAGCTTCAGGCTTGAACAAGAGATACTGGTTACTAGAACGACAGTGGTGGAAAGTCCGACACTCATTCGAAGGGGGACCGCTGATACGAGGGTTTGACTTATGGCGATCACATCCTCTATGGTATATGCACCGAGTCTTGGTTGAGGATTGCGTGAGGAGGGGGGGGTGCTGTGGCCGCAGCTGCGGATGTTGCGTTAATCGCAAGATTGATAAGACACGACAGCTTGGAGCTGGACATTGTATGGTGGTATGTGGATGTTGTCACCAAGCTCGGGGTTTTGAGCTTACTAAAAAAGAAAAGATGGGATTCCTTACGGATTTTCATGTCGTGGACGACGGCAGTGGCTACCGCCGAAGGATCAGTCGAGCTTCAATATGGGGATTATCTCTTGATGGTCATGACAGCGTTGTTCCAAAAGAGCAGCTGACAAAAGGCAAGGCTGAACAAGTCGATGAAGCGTTTATTCTTATTGGCGAAGAGGAGAAGGAGGAAGTTGGCGAGGTGCCTGCCTGGTTTCCATCATTTATTTTGCAAACTCTTTCTTTTATCTCTGAATGCTCTTGTTGTGGTAGCCACGGGCCGAACACATGCCGTTGCCTGGTTTGCCAGGCTTCACCTAGCTATTTAGCTAGATCTCGATCATTGTAGAGAATCTATCCTTCTTCATCTCTCTTTCACCGCTACAAGAGCTCTGATCTAAACTGGCAGTTGCCCCCGAGGTTTAACCTCTATACGGTTCCTTCCTATTCAGGAACAGTCGTTCCTGCTATTCTAGTTCACGGCTCACGTGCACCTTGCTACCTACCTGTCAGAGCACTTTTAGATTCTGTAAACTTCCCCATCAGCATCACTCTCTAGATTCATCAAAAAAAGCCATCTGAGATCGTAAGTCTCCCTTGCAGTCTTTCCAGCAGTCTTTCCACCAGTCCTTTTGAAGGGTTCGTTTTGCTAACGTCTATCTTCCATGTCTTTTGCCTCTGCTGCCCCTGTCACTGAGCCCTGCACGTCATCCACTATCCTTGCCCTTCAAGAGGCAATCACCGAAGTCCTGTTGGCCCTTTCCCCACACGAAGCCATATGGTTTTTATGGCAGATGCTCGGGCTATATATATGCCTCCTGCTTGCATGGAGGGTTGATCAACTTCTTGAGAATATGATTTACCAGTATGCCTCATTTTCTTTTGGAGCTCTGTGAAGTCGGATACTTACAGAATTTACAGTTATTGTCCTCCTCCGAACGCTGGAGCACGCCGAGCACTGTTAAGTAGAGTTCTAGAGAGCAGGCAGTGTAGACGGATCATCACCCCTGAAACGAGAAATGAGTTGCGAGATGCTTGTGCACTAGGAGATTGTATACTATGGTGTGGTCTATGTGATACGTATGCTTGCTAGCCGGCCGTCCTGGATGGTTCGTGTTGTTGTGTCGCTCTCGTCTTGCCTGCTTGGCCAGGCTGCCCATCGTGCATATCCCTCTTCATTATAAAGATTGATGTCTTATTGAAATTTGATAGAAAGGCAAGAACTCCTTGTATTTTTTAAACCCATTTTATTCGGATTCATCAACCCGATAGACTAGCTTAGAGGCTCGGACTTTACCTTCCCGTAATATCTGAATACCAGCCAACGCACCGGCCAAGCCGCCTGGCTTCACCTGATATGGATGGGGATGAATGCGGCGGCCCTCAAGTAGGCTCTGCGCTGCATCCCACCATTTGATGCCGAATTCAAGGTTAGCGCTATCAGGAGATATCTCGGTCGTTCCCATACGATAGGGTTCCCCCAGGATGTCGTACGCCATTGAGACATGTGAGTCAACGTCATCTCTCGCGGATGAAACATCTAGCAGGGCGTTATAGGAACCGCCCGCCGAGGAAATGGCAGCGCTGCAGATGGCAGCAGATTGGGGCGTCGAGATTGTATCAAGAACGAATTCCAGGGCATCATCAGTATCCTCTCGGATCTGCTCGCCCACCAGTGGATCGTGGTAATCAAAAATTGCGTCTGCCCCAAGCTCAAACATGAAGCTGCGATTGGCTTCAGAGCATGTTGTGACAACTCGCAGTCCCGATAGTTTTGCCAATTGGATCGCGAGTGTACCGGTAGCAGTTGCCCCTCCATAGATTAGGATATTTGTGTCGTCTGACTCGCTCGACTGATCCCCGGGGAAAGGCAATTCCATGCTCTGGTAAAAATTTTGGCCAACAGTTGTCAAACCAACACCAAAGGTAGCTGCTGCCTCAAAGCTCATGGACTCAGGTATCAACATTTGGAGATCGCCCTTTGCAATAATATACTGAGCAAATGCGCCGCCATTGTGGCGAACGGCATTGCTACCGTGTACAAAGCCAGCAACTCGATCGCCCTTTTTGAAAGGCTTTTTGACGAGCGGCCCCACGGCTTCTACTATTCCGGAATAGTCACAGCCCACCGTGGCCCCGGTACAGGGTACAAAATCAATATGGCGCCAGTCCGTTGGATTCAAAGCGACTTCGTACTTGTTAGTTCAACTATTCATAAAGCTCGGGAGCGAAGAAGGGCACAAGGAGAAAATACCGGCTTTTGTTTTGACGAGAATGTAATTATTCGGCAGCTTAGGGAGTGGGACATCTACCAGCGTCGCGCGACCAGGTTCTTGGACGACAATGGCGCTTTGGGTGGTCATTCTCAACAGATGTCGCGATGCGAGGGAAAATGAAGGGTGCGAGAGAGGTGGGGGTATGGCTCTAATTTCTTTAGATAAATCGTCCAAATGGCATTGGGGGTTGCAAAAGGGATGTATACTATTGCACTCCGTGCGCAATTCTCCGTACGCGGCCTGGAATTACTCCGTAGAGTTATCCATGATTCCGGGCGAGATTGAACTATTGGAGAGCTCAGACAAAGTACGGTTTGCCGCGCGATAATCTATCTGGCTAGCGTAGACTACTGCGTGTAGCTTCCAGGATCGTCGAAATACGGAGTATTGTAAGTGATCTGCGTGGAGGGGAGGGGCAAGCAAGTATTAGTAGCTTCAATAAAGTCAATTAATCAATTACTATTGTCGAATGTGCTCCGCAGCCTAGAAGATCTCATCGTGATATTGAGACCGGGTAGCGCGGGCGACGCCAGTAAATGGTCCCTCAGTTACCACAGCCCAAACATCACCGACGCGAGATTAGACTACAATGATAACAGCCCAATGGATAGCCCTCGAGATAGTGCAACAGGCAATATTGAGATTCTCCAAAATACATCCATGTTCTCCGTACGGAGTGCGGAGCAAGGGAATCGCAAGTACCCGGGGAGTCCGAAAAGTGGAACTTGTCTCAAATAGGGGGCTGGGAAAAGAAAGTGGTTGCTCCACTACGGGATGGGGATCCCCTCATGAAAAAATCATAAGAAGAAATTCTGATAGGCGATCTTCGGCTACAAACATTGGCTTGGTGCAGCTTAGCACAGCTTAGTGTCATAATATAGTGGAGCAGGCCATGCAGGTCGATGGAGCATGGAACATTTGGCAATCGTGAAATACAATGACCGATACTGGTAATGGCTTGTCACAGTATAATTTATAACGTATGTCTGGTCTATCTTGAGGGATGGACGATCCAGTTCGTTGATCTATGGAGTAGACAGTCTCCACTTGGCAGCATTTTCGTAATCTTGGCCTCATTGGCATCCGAGCAGATTCCAACCTGCAGAATATCATGGAACTGGGTATAGAATCAGAGCTGTACGAGTATGGAGAATGAAATCCAACAGCATTAGCCATATCTATGTTCCGGACTTGTTTCTAGCGTAGGAAACATAATCTTACCAAGCCAAACTCCAACGGATGTGCAGAGTACGGAGTAGATTGAATGCACGAGGTGCATCGTCCGTTTTTCTATGAGTCTCCACTGCATGTTCTCCGATAGCCAGTAAAATATGCATGAATATGCGAATTTACGCATTAATGGTATTAGGCTCAGAGGCAGTTTCATGGCAATCAGAAGAATCCAAAACATTGAGTATAATAACCCACAGCATCCCTTCTTATTCTTGTCCACGCTCGTCCTCAATTATTCCATAGCCCGAAGATGCCTGGCCAACCGGCAACGACTTCTGCACCTACAGATATGGAGGGAATTGCAGTCATTGGAATGGGGTGTCGCTTCTCTGGAGGAGCGACCTCCGTTGAGAACTTCTGGCAGATGCTATGCGACGGACGCACTGGGCATGGGACAGTTCCCACAAGCCGATATCAAGCTTCGGCCTGGCATCACCCCAGCCATGAACGCAAAGGAGCGGTATGAATACCTCAATTAGATGTTAGTTTACTATTCTAACAGGATGAGTAGATCAATCATGATAGTGGGTTTTTCTTGCAGGAAGATCCATCACGGTTTGACGCTCCTTTTTTCTCTATCACTGCCAAAGAGGCGGCGGGCATGGACCCAGCACAACGTTTGTTGCTCGAAGTTGCATATGAAACATTCGAAAACAGTAAGTTGAGTGATTTTCACGTTTCCGGAATGAAGTCAGCTAATAGGGAAAAATAGGCGGAATACCGATAGACACGCTTCCAGGCAGTAACACGGCAGTGTACTCCGGCTCAATGACCAATGACTATGAGCTATTGTCAACAAGAGATATCTATGATATGCCTCACAACTCGGCCACTGGTAATGGAAGGACTATGCTGGCAAATCGGTTGTCATGGTTCTTTGATCTTCAAGGCCCAAGTATCATGATGGACACTGCGTGTTCTTCAAGTTTGACTGCGGTCCACCTAGCAGCTCAATCCTTGCGATCTAGAGAGTGTGGAATGGTGAGCACTGCAATCTGCATGTCTATTGATCACACAGACTAAACATGCTTGTGACAGGCCTTGGTGACTGGTGCCAGTCTTATCTTGCACCCTAATTTTACACAAAGACTCTCCTACATGCACATGATGAGTGCAGATGGCATAAGTCATTCATTTGATGAGTCTGCAAATGGATATGGTCGGGGTGAGGGCATCGGTGCTGTGCTTTTGAAGCCCCTCAGCGCCGCATTAGCCGACGGAGATAATATTCGAGCCGTCATCCGCGGCACAGGAATTAATCAGGATGGCCGGACTCCTGGGATTACACTGCCCAGCCCAGCGTCCCAAGCCAACTTGATTCGTTCGGTTTATGAACGTCATGGCATCTCAATGAGAGACACTTCCTACTTTGAAGCCCATGGCACTGGAACTCCGGTCGGGGTAAGCAAAATAGCTCCATTGATGGATCAAAAGTCCTCGTTTGATTAACTCAATTATGAATAGGATCCCATAGAGCTGTCTGCTGTCGGAATGACTTTGGGTCAGGCACGAACACCGACTGATGAGCCAATATACGTAGGCTCAGTGAAGACAAATTTCGGTCACACCGAAGGAGCCGCAGGAGTGGCTAGCTTAATCAAAGTCGTGCTGTGTTTAGAAAAGGGCACATTGGTGCCAAACGCCGGGTTCCAAAACAGCAATCCCAAGATCCGGCTCGATGATTGGCGTTTACGCCTAAGCGACAAAACAATGCCCTGGCCAGACCATCTTCCGCAGCGGGCTAGTATCAACTCATTTGGATTCGGTGGATCAAATGCGCATTTGATTCTCGAAAGCGCCAAAGAAGCCCTCGGGGGCAATGCTAAAGACAAGGAGCCGGCCCCTCATGTGGTGGTGTTTTCTACATTTGACCAAGCTGGTATCGAACGGACCGGTCAAAATTGGAGCACATTCCTTCAACAAAAAGCCGAGCGGGAGACTTCACTCAAAGATTTAGCCCATACAATGTTGACACGCCGATCGCAGTTAGGCTTCCGTAGCTTCGCAGTTGCTAACTCACAAGACCAGCTGCAGAGCATCTTGGATAAAGGACTGCCCAAATTTCCCCGAGCTAGTCGCAAAGCTCAAACAAGACTTGCTTTTGTGTTCACGGGTCAGGGTGGCCAATGGGCTGGAATGGGCCGGGAGCTTTTGAGGATTCCCACTTTCAGGGAAAGTATAGCACGATCACAGGAAATTCTTTCGTCCCTGGGATGTCCCTTTGATATGGTGGAGGAGATAAAGGCGGAGGCAAAAGACAGTCAGATAAACCGACCTGATCGCAGCCAGCCTATCACCTGCGCGTTGCAGATTGCTTTGGTTGATCTTCTGGCCAGTTGGTCGGTTTTTCCAAACGCAGTGGTTGGTCACTCCAGCGGTGAAATTGGTATGAAAATCTCCGTTATTCTCGCTTCAAACAATCATCCAATGATGAATAAAAGCTGACTTATTTGCAACACGTAGCTGCTGGATATGCCGCTGGGTATCTTTCTCGTGAAGACGCTATGCGAGTCGCATGGTTCCGCGGTTTCTTTTCGCAGCAGATTGCCCAGAGTGACAGGCGAGGTGGTATGCTCGCTACTGGTATTTCTGCGGCTGACGCACAGAAGTACCTTGAGGAGCTGCCTGCACGTTCAGTTGTGGTCGCCTGCGTCAATAGTCCTGCCAGTACAACCCTCTCGGGTGATGTGGAATTCATTGATCAGCTTGAAGCAAGATTACAACAGGATGGTCACTTTGCCCGGAAGCTGCGCATTGATACAGCTTATCATTCTCCTCACATGGAGGACCTAGTTAAAGTGGTAGGTAATGCTATCGATTGTATCAAGCCTGAGGATCGATACAATGGCTCAATTCCCATGCTTTCATCGGTCACAAAAGAGCGTGTCTATCCCGCCGAACTTGGTGGATCATACTGGGTACGCAACATGGTCAGCTCAGTTGAGTTTACTGCCGCAGTGTCACAACTCGCAAACCTGAGCGAGTCTATCAAGTCTCGCCGACGGCCGGTTCCAATAAAATGGACCGCTTTGATTGAAATCGGTCCACACGCCGTTTTAAAAGGACCTGTCACTCAAATCCTGCAGTCTGTCAACGCAAATATGGCATCATTGCCGTACTATTCATTGGTTTCACGGAACCAGCATGCTTTGCGAACAGCATTGGAAGTTGCTGGCTCGCTTTGGAGCACAGGACATACAGTAGACCTTGCTGCGGTCAACAGAAGTGTCGATGATACAAGCCCAAAAATGATTGCAGATTTGCCTTCTTATCCTTGGAATCACCAAACGTCCTTCTGGCACGAGCCATTAGAGACAGCGCAGTTGAGACAACGTCAGCATCCACGTCATGATATTCTGGGAGCTGCCGTGGATTTTCAAAACGCTTTGGAACCAAGATGGAGAAACTTCCTGCGACTCTCGGAGAATCCATGGATGGCCGATCATGTTGTCGCCGGATCGATTGTGTTCCCAGCCGCGGGAATGTTGGTGATGGCTACTGAGGCGGCGCGGCAACTAGCTGATAGCCCAGCCAACATCAAAGGAATAGAATTCCAAGACCTTCATTTTATGCGAGGGGTTGTTATCCCAGACGAGGAACGTGGCTTGGAAACTCTTCTTCAGGTCTCCCCTCATCCAGGGATGCCGGGTTGGTATCAGTTCGGAATTTTCTCACTTCCCTCGGGGGGTGCCTGGATTCAACACGCGAAGGGTGCATTCATTGCGCGATTCGAGAACCGAGACGACGATGAGCATAACTCAAACTGGGAAGCAGCGTTGGAACGCATCAAGAATACCCAAACAGTCGCCAAAATGGCTGACGTTAGACAAGCACGTGAATGGTTGTCTAACACAGGAGGACTCACCGTAGGACCGGCCTTCCAAACAATCACTGGCGTTTCTTTTTGCGATTCAGAGTCTCGTCTCTGGCTATCCGGGGTCGTCACAGACACAAAACAATCAATGCCTTTCGAAAAGGAGTCATCCAGTTTTATCCATCCCACAACTCTTGATTGCCTCTTCCAGTCTGCCCTGTTGTCCTGCTCCGATGCACTATCCAGCAATAAAGCAAATATTCCGATCGGAGTGGACAATATCTACATATCCAATACGTTCCAACCCCAACCGGGGGAGCAGTTTGTCGTTCACACAGAGACCAAGTGGCGAGACGGAAAATCGCAATCCCACTGTATCGCGTCGGACCCCACCTGGTCACAACCCTGGATCACGTTTGAAGGTGTTCATCTCGGTCGCCTTCCCTTCAACCCAAATTCTCTAAAGCAAGAGGAAGCATCTTCGGAGAGCCGATATTCGTCGATTGTTTGGGATGAACACTTGGAGTCACCGCTTGTCACTAGCCAAATCAATGACGGAAACAAGAAGAAAGACGTGCAATCCAGCAGTCTCCAGCTGACAGACTGGATCAAGAGACTGTGCTATACCAACGGGGATGCTACAGCACTCATTACGACTTCGGACACATCCTCTTGGATCGCAAATCTACAAGAACTGATTCCAAGTGCCGGCAAGCGACCGTGCCTAGGAAGGATGACCGTCGCTTCATGTGGCGCCGAAAATCAAGTGGAGAGCGTCACTCTCACAGAGAACAGCCTCCCGGGAACTCACCTGGCATCCCTCGCTGCACTAAGCGAACTTCCATCTTCGTCGCTCGCTCAGGATAAATATGATTTGGTTGTGATCGATGAGCCCAAGTGGGACGACAAAATCATTCAAGTTATCCTATCGTGTCTGCCCACCATTCTTGAACACGGAGGTTTGGCAGCAATACGGGTATCAGGAACCAATCTAGACTCGGCAGCAGAGAAATTGCAACGATTCGAAGGCCTTGAAATTCACAGCACGACCGAAGATCGCGAGTTTATCATCGCGCGCAGAACACCAGTCTCATGGACTACAGATTCTGAAATCTATATTTTGAGTCCAGCAGACAATTCTAACACAATAGCTGTTTTCGAGCACCTTGAGAATATATTTGCCACCCATAACGTTCGTCTGGTGCCTGTTAGATTGGAACAGGTGGGTACACTAGCAGGGAAGACTGTGATTTCTTTGCTTGACTTGGCAAGTCCCTGGATATCCGGCTGGACGGAAAATGATTTGGAACGTCTCCAAGAGTTGATCCGAGTTAAATACGTTCTTTGGGTGTCGCCTTCCTGGAGCCAAGGGGCTGTTGAGAATATTGGATCTGGTGCTACAGGCGGCCTTTTGCGAACACTTCGCAATGAGCAGTGGAACACCACCATCCCACACCTATTGGTCGATGTGGAAGATTTGGAAGACAAATTCGGACTAGCTTGTGGCATTCTCCAGGTCATGCAGCTCACGACGCAGGAGAGCTCGCGCCGGCCAGACTTGGAGTATCGTCTGGCAAACGGTCGGCTGCTAGTTCCACGGGTCATTGAGACTCCGTCAGTGGATGAGGCCATGCACACTCTGATGAATGGCCCCAGGCCCGTACTGTCAGACCTAACACTTGATCCGAGACGCCTTGAGTTGAAATTCCAAGATGCAGACAACGCACGCTGGGAGGAACAACAACTATTCGAAGAGGGACTTCGCACAGACCACATTGAAATCAAGGTTGAAATGGCCACAATCTTCGATTTACACGGGGATCAAGGGAAGACACCAGAGACAGCTCTTCCAATGTTCGAAATTGTTGGAAAGGTAACTCATATCGGATCTGGTGTGCACGACTCAGCTGTTGGCGATAAAGTGTTAGCCCTAACATCGGCGAGCTCGGGACTCATGACAGCAATGCGGGTCTTAGAAAGTGACACTATCAGGATTCCTGCAAATATGGACCCAAAAAATGCGATATCAACTCCTCTAGCGTACATAAACGCTTATCAGATTCTCACCCAAGTTGGTCGCCTCAGTTCAAGTTCCTCGGTGCTTTTGGTCGGCTCAATCAGTCAAACTCTCCAGGCCATGATAGATTATGCCCTTGCCATGAACATGCAAGTCATCGTGGCAACTGATTCTGCAGATACCACCGAGAGCCTTCGTTCTCGCTACCCAGTATTAGCGGATCGAATTCTCGGCGTTCACGGTAGCCTAGAAACAAGTGTGTCTAGGCTAACCAACGGATGTGGAGTTGACGCCAGCATTTGCTTCCTTGGCGGCTATGCGGGTCGGAATGCTGCTAGGTGTCTTGTCCCAGGTGGACAGTACATCAATCTATCTAGCGAGATGAAGATGAGTGCTCTTCCAGAGAGCTTCATTGACAGTGGCTGCACGTTCTCTTCGCCGCGACTGCAGAAAATTTTCTCGGAGAAACCCGGCAATCTTCATGCTTCAGTTCGGCATGTGATTGACTTCATGAAGCAGCATAGGATGTTGGACCGCGTGGAGTCCTATTCCATGTTCCCCGTTTCTGATCTCCAAGGAGCTTTGAAACATTGCAAAGTGGCCAATACCCGAGCTATTGTGGATCTTCGGGCTCCTGGAAGGGTCCCCATTGTTCTGCCACTGCCAAATCTTACTGGCTTGCCAGCGGAAGGCACATATATACTAGCAGGTGGATTAGGAAATCTCGGCCTTGCGCTTGCCGATACCTTGGTGCAGTCCGGGGCCCGCCATTTGGTTTTCCTTGGAAGATCTGGCGGGGCACAACCTAGTCAACAGCTAGCCCTTGATCTCCTTCGCTCTCATGGGTGCCGCATAGATGTACTGCGCTGTGATATCGCCCAACAGGCAGATATTGACCACCTGTCATACAAGATTCGGAGTAAGAACTGGACCGTTGCAGGCGTGATTCAGTGTACAACAGTTCTGAAGGTGATTTACCCTCATTTCGTTCGTTTTCATTGACACTAGCTAATTCCTTCGTTTATTATCAGGACGCAATGTTCGAGAACATGACTTTTGATGATTGGACCCAATCCACACAGTCCAAGATCCGCGGGACACTGAACTTGCACCATCTATTTTCGGAAATCGAAGGCTTGGGTTTCTTCATTGCCTTGTCTTCCGTGGCCAGTGTTATTGGTAATATGGGACAGGCTAACTATTCTGCGGGCAATGGTTTCATTGACGCTCTCATGGAATGGCGACGCAGTCACGGTCTCCCAGGTCATTCTATCAATATTGGCCTCGTTCCAGATGCTAGTGGACTTAGCGACATTGCCGAAGATCAAGAGCAACGCCGCCGCCGATACAAACATCTTGAGGGTACAGAAATCATGACCCATGAGCTCCAGACCTTGCTCAGAGTGATCATTAACAGCAAGCTTTCTCTTCCATCTCAAATAATTGCTGGCATGACCGATTATCTGTCTCGCAGCAATGGCTCCACAGCCTGGGTTCTCGATCGAAAGTTTGATCACCGGCTTTGCCTTGCTGCCGATGACACTGAGGACTCTATTCAGACTAGTGCCTTACTCAAGGGGTGTGACTCCCTTGACAATGCAACTGAGGTTGTCCTTAACGCTCTGAGTGAATATCTAGCAGATGCAATGGCTACAACTGCCGATGCTATCGACTCAGATCTACCATTGTCCGCGTTGGGTGGTATGTCTTTTGATGATTTTTCCCCACTGTGATTTTTGTCTTGACTAACACTGGCTTCTAGTTGATTCCCTGAAAGCTACAGCCGTTCAAAACTGGGTCTCTCGCGAACTGGGGGCAGAACTATCCTCCTTCGAGTTTCTTGGCTCGCAACCGACCAAGGCGTTAGCGAGGAAAATTGCTTCTACTAGTTCATTTGTCTCGGTGCCGAGCTGAAGGACTATCTGATAATCCATACTCGGTATGGATTAGCTTAGAACAACCTTTTCTTCACCCATCATGTTTCCTGTTTCAATCTTGGTTTATCAATTCTCATTTTTGGGTAGTTTCAATAGTTCGGTATATGTGTTTTTTACTTACAATACGGTGTTTTGCGTACGAAATATATGAAATATATGAAATTTTCCAATTTGCCAAGACCTGTAGCCCGTGCCGCAGGTGGGTCCCGTCATCAAACTCACATGTCAATCCATTCATCTTCATCCTTAGAGCAACCTCGCATATTTTATGGCGGATAGCTCCACTGTGCAGATTGCAGGACCAATGCAGCATGTAATGGCCGGGGTGAGAGTCGCCATTGCAATATAGTGAGGGGGACCAAGCACGATAAACAGCTTCGTCCACGGGTGGCTCCACTGAAGCCCATAGCCTTGACACATCGGGAACTGGATCGACACTTCGATCTGGTTGATCAACAGAAAGACCGAGTTTTCGATCCCGTGGAGCGGGCTGGCGTGGAAATTTCTGCTGTGCTATCTCGCGAAGACCCCTGCCCTGAACGATGACAAGGAACGTGGACTCCGTACGGAGTACGGAGTACCCGCGGACACGTTACCTTGTTAATAAACGGTTGAGCTGTGTGGTCTCCCTTGCTGCTGCATGGATGGTATAATATGTGCATGTCACTTGGGAAGTAAGGCGATAACCCCACTTGCCTACGGAGTGAGTAACTGTGTAGCTTTTACAAGTTCCACCGTCCATTCCGATTCTTTAAGAGTTGATTTTGCTTTCGGTGGTCTCGCAGATCTCAAATATAGGTTCTATGCTAGCTCAAGCGAAAGATCCACCTCGATTATGTATATACACTATGGTTGTCCGGACGGTATCGGGATCTACCAAGCCGGCAGGTCGGCGTCTGTCCAGTTACATCGGCCGAGATACTCCGAATTCAATCAAAATTCAACATGACCCTAAATGGAAAGGCTTCGAAGCAGCTACATTGAGGGGTAGTTTGTGGAGCTTGGGCTGGACCGTCCACGTTCCCACCGAGTCTAAGCAAGGCAAGCCACTATCGATATGCTACTCCGTACTTTGTACTCCATATGCCCATACAACATAGGGCATCTCCACACCGTGGAGCCTTTCATGGACCCAAGCAAGTCCACCAATATGTACTCTGCAAGGCCGGAACTGTATGAAGTGGGATTGCGCGGGTGACTTTCCTAGGAAAATCGGACTAAAATTTGTAAGGCGTCTTCTAGTCTTGCACATGAAAAAAGGGAATAAATGGAATAAACACTCTGTTATCGTCTTATAATCTCTCTCCCCCCTGCTCTCTCTTTCATCTTTTCATCTTTTCATCTTCAGCTATGACGGACGCTGAGAAGAACGATCTATGCATGCCGGTACCCCCGGCCAAGGCTATTGTCATAGACCATGACATGGCCATTACCCCAGATCCTGAAAAGTTTATTGGCAACTACTCTTCCAATGAGGTTCCATCCAATGGCCCCGATTCTCCCAATGTGGTTGACCTGGAGGCTCAGCCCACAGAGCCCCGACGAAAGCGCTTTGCGCACTTCAGATATGTCATGTTTACTGTGTATCGACGGCTTTTCACTGTGGTATTTTGCGCAAATCTCGCTGTATTTCTCTACGTGATGATCTCTGATCGGAAGCTTCTGGCACTTGTGAATGCAACAGCTGTCAATTTGGTGGCGTGCGGTCTCGCTCGACACCCGATGATGGTCAACGCCATCTATAGAGTGGTGTGCTCGATTCCTCGAACGGCACCTCTATCTTTGCGCCGCAGATGCGCTAAGGCAGCTCACTACGGTGGTGTTCACAGTGGCTGTGGGACTGCATCTCTGGTGTGGTATATTGGATTTGTTGCCATGGTGTCACAGATCTATTGGACAAATTCTCCCATCAGCACAGCAACGGATGCCAGTTTCTCAGCCGCGCCGATTGCCGTCGCCTACATCATTCTTGTCCTACTTGTCGTGATGGTAGTCGTGGCATACCCAACCTTCCGCAGGAGAATGCATGATTACTTCGAGCTTACCCACCGATTCACCTCATGGCTGATTCTGGCCCTTTTCGTGGCCTTAGTCATGTTATTCGCTCATGACGTGGGCAATGCAGAGCAGCAAACTCTTGGCTATACCCTCGTCACTCTTCCTGCATTTTGGCTGTTAATTGCGGCTGTCGTCGCCGTGGCCCATCCATGGCTACTATTACGAAGGGTTCCGGTAAAGGCCGAGCCCCTGTCTTCGCATGCTGTACGAATATCTTTTGATTTCACCCCGATCAACTTCGCAAAAGGTGTCCAGGTCTCAAAGCATCCTCTACGCGACTGGCACAGTTTTGCCGGCTTTCCAGACCCCATTCCAACCGGTGAAAAGCCATTTGTTAGGGGCCACAGGCATAAGAGAAGCTGGTCGATCGTGGTGTCAAAAGCAGGTGATTGGACGGCGGATACCATTCGTAAACCGCCAACTCATCTCTGGAAGCGCGGGGCGCTGATGCGTGGTGTCGGATACGGTCTGCGTGTCTTCGACCGCATTATCATAGTCACCACGGGGTCCGGGATAGGACCCTGCCTTGGGTTCCTAGGCGACGAAAACCGGCCCTTGATCAAGGTCATTTGGCAGACACGTAACCCGGTCAAGACTTATGGCCAGGATGTCATTGATCTCGTCCATAAGATGGGCCCTGACCCGATTATCTTCGATACCAGTCGTGATGGCCGTGTTGATATGCTTCCTGTCGTGCGACAGCAAGTGAAGGAATTCAAAGCGGAGGCAGTTTTTGTTATCAGCAACCCCAAAATGACTCAAGATATCGTTTACGAGTTTGAATCACAAGGGATTCCAGCCTACGGGCCAATTTTCGATTCATGATTCACGAAACACAATATATGTTGCCTTTTGATTTTATTCTAACCCAGTTATGATATACGTTTATGACCTACATATCGGTATTTTTCGAGCTATGAGCCTTTCATCTATTTGTTTATACGAGTCAAGTCTAGCAATAAAAATACCTAAGGAATCTCATGTGATGCCATGTCATCACATAGTTACATGTGCACAGGGAGCGCCTGATTTTGCAGGGTCGGTTCCTGAATATGCCTGGTGTCAGAACGAGAAATACACTAGTTATCCTTACTAAGTAAGGTGTGCACCTTTTTAGCCTAGTGGTAACATGCCGTGTTTTTTCATCCGACACCTGGGCTCTGCCTTATTTTAGGCTGGTAGAAATCAAAATACCTGAATTACCATGACAAGGTCAGTTCAAACAATAAAGCTATTCCCACCATACAAATTTCCTTATGTACTCATTTCTCGGCGTTGAAGCTATTCCTACCGTGCAAATTTCCGTATACAACTTCTCGGCGTTGAAGCTTTTGCACAAATTTCCATATACACCCGTTTTATACGGTCGGAGTCGGTTATTAACGCCCAGCTGATGATTTGTATGATCTGTTTGCAGTACATGGTATAGAGCGGTGTCAAAAGCGGCCAATAATTCAGGCATAAAACCTAGAAAAGCAGGCATTGAACCTTTGGCCGCTAACTATGCCCCTTCGCGTACACTATCCCAGTGGCAACGGATACAGACTTCACTCCTAGCTCCTAACCCTGTCCAAAGCGGCATTGCCACTGCTTGTCAGGACTATATATTTCAGGTGAGGTACGCCCACAACCATGGCGTGAGCCTTCTGCTAACAAATAACAGACCGATACATGCGACAGCATTGTGTCTGCAGAAGGCTTTTTGACCGAAGATCAATTCGTTGAATGGAATCCCGTCGTTGGGACGGACTGTTCCGGTATCGATAGAATGGATCATAGTATAAATTCAAGTAGCATAGGTCCTTTTGCCGATGAAGGGTCTAAGCCTTCGCACTTTCTACCCAGTAATCTGCCTTAAGCTTTAGGCACAACAAATCAAGTCAGTTCACCTCTTCAACCCCTAAAAGTAGGTAGCTCTCCTATCATATCTCTTATTCCTTCCCTACAAACCAAACGCAAGGCATACAGGATACAATGATTGGTCACACCACATAGTATCTGTAAGCTCCCACCTATCTTGACCAGGCTTTATTTGTTTGATTCTTTGGAAATAGTAATCCGGAACGCAAAGCTGCAGTCTTGTCCACTCTCGACCCTTTGATAGTCTGTCAAACGGCTTAAGGAACGTCCTCAGCCTCTCGTCGTCAAAGAAGATCTCGCCAATTTCGCTCGGTGGCATTTTAAGTTGTAGGCGTAGCCGATGTACACCACGGAAACTCTGCTCGAACAATCCGAAGAACGCGGCATACGTTGTCATCCAATCATCCTCGTCTGGCCCAGCTTTGCATATATTAACAGCAAACGAGATTTCCATAGACGTCATAAAAGAGGCACATCGCGGTGCCAAAAGCCTTGATATAAGAAAAGGAGTATCCATAGCATTGTCCATCACAAAGGTATTTGTCCCATAGAGAACATCTAAAGCTTCTTCGTATCTGCACGATGATAAGCCATTGTCCTGATATTATGAGCATAGTGACTTACCCGATTTGGCAGCATCTCAACCACTCCCCGCCAATTGTCGGCCTTTGCGACTCAGGGTGCCAATGTGAACAAGGGTCATCACAAGGGTCGTTGATGAAGTCATCACATTCCATACAGACACGATGCCACCAGTGCCAGCGAGGTCCTCCTCGTTTCGACCGCAGCCAAGATGGCAACGGCTCCATCCAGAAATATCGGATGTGCACTCGCCGACCACCCATAAGCTCAATGTATACCAACCTCCTTATCTCAGCCGGTAGACGAAAGAAGGAACACTGCTGTTGAGAGCTGCACTTTCGAGCGCCAAGCTTACATAGGCCTTTTTCTGGCTGGATCGGCAGTTTCCATCGATTGAATATATCGCCATTGATCTCACAGGTGGAATCTGAGATTCCTATTGCGTTTGGGGAACAATCTCTCAATTTGAACTTGGGCTCTTTTTTCCTGCGTTTGAAAAATTTGGTAAAAAAATTTGGTGCCATGAGGGTGGAGGGTGGAGTCTAGGAGTGTAGGAGAGTCGGGGTGTTGATTTTATATGTGCTTGGGTGTGGGTGAATGTCACCAGTGCGTGGTAAAACAGAAGTACTACCGCAAAATAGGAGGGGAATTAACCCACAAAGGGTTGGGATCGGTGTTTTTACCTAACAAAGAATCAAAGATCCTTGCAAGCGGGAAACCGTCATTCCATAGGCCGGGATCTTCATCTTGCTCTTTCTCCTTTAGTTCACAGGCTACCTCTTTTAGTCCTGATTTCCAATAGCAACGAGACAGCCCTCAATCGTGACAATAAGAATATTGTCGGAGGCATGTTTGGGACCAGTCTGATAACCAGCCCGATTTTGATGATTTCAAATTGCCTAAACATTATGGAAATGCCAAACATCGAGACCAGACCGATACTGAGACGAAAGAAACGAAAACGGGCGGCGGCCTCGACTCGTCATCGTGGAAGAGCTCGTGCTCGTTTTGAAGAACAACATGAATACACAAAGTGATGAATTAGGATCGGACAGAAAGAGGACCAATGCTAGATCAAAGAGATCCCCAGGAAGCTCAAAGAAAAGCCAATCGAAAGATGAAACGACCCATAACCTGGAAGAGAAATTGCAATGGCTTGAGATGAACATTCGCAAGGAGCGCTACCGCACCTCAGGCAGAGGGCTCATGTTGACATGCTACTGATATTGAGTCCGGTAGGGATTAGGAATACTGAACGCTGTTAGTAAATCGGTTTGGATATACTTCTCGGTGCTGCTGTACTAGCATGCCGTTTGTATCACGAACATGTAGTTCGACGAAACCGCTGACGAGTTTCGTGCGACGGACAAGTTTCTACCTTGTAATCATAATAGCCCGAATTGCGCTATTCCCGACGGCTAAGAAAGGTTCATATTATCAAGTGATTCCACGATTCGCTCTAACCCCACTCACTCACGGAAGATAGAAGAAGATCATGATCTAAGCGCAGGAAAAGATCAGGGTCTTATCGAAACTCAAGGGCTATAAGAATTCATTACATATGTCGATTGAGAGGAGCGTATGGTATCTTATTTATTCCCACTCGTACGTCAAGTTAGACTTCATCATAGGTAGTATCCGAGATAGCTGGGGGGAAAGACATCACTCCACTCGTCTTCACATTTTGTAATCTAAGACCCCTAGATCATCTCCTTTTTGAAGGCATTTCCCCTCTTCGCATTTGTTCGCCCACGCGCTTGTCCTGATTCTCTGCTGTCGTCCTTGTGGTCGTTTTCTTTCTCCTATTTCTTCTTTCCCTCTGGCTCGGTTCCCGCAATTTTGTTCAGAAGGAGCTGACAATTTTGGACGAATAGGTGGTGATGCAGTGGTGAAGATGGCAGTAATGCACCAGCGCCGCTTCGGTCGTTGCAATGTTGTTACCTGTCACCCTCCATCAATCCCCGATCATTTTTTTATAGTTATTTCGCGCTTGAGTTTAACGTAAGCTAGGGGAACACTAGTTAGCTAACTTCCGTCGCTCTGTCGCACGAATTCGAGTCTGGTTCGGTTTGGGATTCGAGACTGGCGTCGTATTGGGTCCTAGCCGCTATGTACTCAGGTAATCGTTGGGTTGAACGAGGCGGCGAGGTCAGGGCGAGGTCACATGGTCGAGTATTTTATCCATTATCATCATGTGATCATTGGATGACAAATCACACATAAAAGTGAATTGTCGGTTTTTGAAGCTACAATGTTGAATCATATCATGTGGTCGTACAGTGTACTGCATATGTCCATCATTGCATATTTATATGATTGAATGTGGTTCATTCCACCCATATCGCAGGTACGGCAGTCTCTAACCGCCAGTGCGCCATATCAGATGTTGCCTGTAGGGTTTGTTTTTAGGCACCCATGAGGCTAGCCAGGGCTTTTCCCAATCAAAACAAGATCATTGCGTACGGGATTTTTGGCAGCGAATGAAGTGCTTTTCCTGGCATTAGCGGGGTACACCAGGTGGGAGGCAAAACCCGCCCAGTGGGTGTATATAAATTGGTAGGTGTGCCCTTTCAAATGCCCATGATTCTACAAATAACATGCATTCAAGTCGACTAAGAAAACGCCGTGCAGAGAGATTGGAGACCATCCAGGACCTTGTCCCATCTCTACCTGCAGCCCCATTGACATCCCCGCTATTTACCGTTTTCCCCGCCGAGATCCGCAATCGCGTTTATACGTTCGCCCTTGAGTCCGAGGATGTTCTCACAGACGACAGTTCTCACTCCCTCTACAAGCAAAATGCTTTCTACTACCGACCCGGTTATAAGCAGCCCAAGCGCATCCAAACTGCCCTCCTCCAGACATGTCAGCAAATCTACGCTGAGGCGTCCCTCCTCCCACCGGCTGTAAATGAGCATACTTTCTGGTTTTATCGGTCTCCGCCGCATGTCAATGATGCCTCGTCACCGCTGAATTACTTTCGCAAGATGACCCCAAAACAGCGCGCTCAGGTGCAGCATTTGCACCTATTCACCCAACAGTATTTCCTAGAGGACAACCATTGGTCTCAGATATGGGAGGGGTTGAAGATAGGCGACGACGGGCGCAGTTTGCGAGGGGAGTGCAGGATTGCCCCGAAGAAGATGACCATCACCTTTCGCCACACGGACTGGTGGTACTGGGAGAACAATGACCCCCTGGGCATCGATCCGTTCCGGCCCGGGAGAACCCACGCCACCGATATGGGCAAGGCTGTTTCCCCGCACGACGCCGCTCGATCATGGGGGAACCAATTCAGCTCTATCCCCTGCCTTGAGGAATTGGTGATCGAGTTCGAGACCATCATGCGGAAGAGGGGCCAGCTAGATGACATCATACAACAAGCTCTCGAGTGGAAATTTCCTATGGAGGCTGACAAGGGCTTATATCTGGTGGCTGACCCCAAGTCAAAGAGCGCATATACTTGGGCTGGGGCGAAAGAGGCGGAGCTGAAAAGACAGAGACCTGTACGACCGGTCGATGCTGAGGCTGAGTCGGAATCTGCCCACGAACAGGAGCCGGTTCCTGCGGCTCCGGCTTTGGTGCCATATGATCCTCAGTCCGACTCGGGCACAAATAACCATCCCCCATCTGACACAGATACGGAGAAGTTCTATGTCGTCTTCTTGACTTGGAGGAAACAGCGTGTCCTGGAGTGAGCTACTCATCCCAACCTCAGTATGCACAAGGGATCTAGATTTTGTTCCTAAAATTCTGACACACAATACGATCCCACGAGGAATGTAAGATTGACACATTGTTAGATGGTTCATATGCATTTTCATCCTTTTGCTTCACATGTAAGGAATAATATCTCAGTGTTGGACATAGTAAAGTACTTCTAGCTTGCTGAACGGAGTACCCAACCTTTCAAGGTTTGAAGGTACAAATGAAGGGGATTGTTGCTCGCATCTCCCCCTGCCTGCATTTTCAGTACCGCCCTAAAGCAGACATCATGTTCCAGTGGTAATAACGACAGTATTATCGACAAAAGAAGGTAATAGCAAGTGTCAAGAATGGGATATGGCCCCTCTAGGCCTTAAACAAGAACCTTGGTTTTTGTTATGGTCTAGTGGTAAATTACGCTGTACGAAATTCGACAGAAAGAAATATGTGAAAATACAAAGTGTGAACCTCCACGGCATAGCTAGCACCTAAGGGTTAGTAAAGGTGTCATACAAGATTTGATGTATGTAGAACCCAAGGGGTTCTAGTATGCGCTCCAGAGGGTGGTCTGATGTTTGCTTTATCTGAGCTAATCCGGGGGAAGGACTGGAAGGATGAACTCCGGAAAATCGCGAGGAGAGAAAAGGAGATTTGAAAGAATCGGAGTAGAAATGTTTGCCCGTAGTCATCTGATGGCGCGTTTAGAAGCCAAGCCTGGATTTCGACAGCTCCATCCTAACGAAAGGACGTAGGGTAGTAGGGATGGTGTGGTTATTGAAGGCAAGAAAGATGTCCTTATATATAAACTAGATAGAATAGATACGAAAAAATCAATTTAGCAAACAGTCAAATCCTGGAATGGACCTGATTCACCAACTGCGCAACAGTGTCGACTATCTCATCCAGCAAAGACACAGCAAAGTCCGACCACGACTCAACAGTGACAACTTCGATGCACAACGTATCCCCCTTAGGGAATGCTTGCACCTTGATTTCCCGCAACGGCTCGAAGTGCGGGTAGATGGTCTGCATACGACTACTAGCCGCCATGAAAGACAAACCCTCAACATGCTCAACATCCTGGTGCACGACCGAATCAAACCAATCAACCGTCTCCGGCCAGTCGGTACAGTCTCTGATAATTTCCTTAAGACCGATTCCTTCGAATTGCGCGCTCTCGAGATGTTGTCGCTGGACAAACCGCAAAAGATCTATGGCACTCCATCCATCTGCGAACTTCACCCGCACTGGCACATACTGCCATGATGGTCCAACAACCGCGTCAGCGTTGGGGAGGTCAATGTTGCGGCCACTCACCACCTCGCCAAAAGTGACATCATCAAGGGAGAGTCGTCGCGCGAGGCACAGCGCCCAAGCCGCTGTCGGTAGGGTTGCGACTGTGATTTCCCGTGGTCGCGCGGCTATATTGACATCCTTGGAGATGGCAAAATGAGCTGCAGACACCACAGGGATATCGGGTTGGATCCGTGTCATAGACGATCCTTGAAGGAGATCACGCCAGTACGGAATGCTGACTGGCAGATTAGTGCGAGTCACGTGGCCGACATACGACGAGAATGGCAGACTCTTCGGCACTGGTCGTCCCTCGTACAATGCCGATAGCTGCTGCAGCAAAATTGGAAGACAGATCTCATCATACTGGGCATGAGAGATGCGCATGATCAGGCTGCTGGGCCCGTCAACATGCCGAACGAAGAGAAATTTCAAAAATGGTGATCCGAGGGGAATGCGTGACTGAACATCCACATCGCAGAGTTTCTGGCTGAACGCCTCCACGTCACTTTCAATCTCATATTCAATTATCTGGCAGGGAAGGTCATCGACAACCACTCCCAACGAGATACCCTCATGCTCCACGAACACAGTTCGAAGGATCTCATTCCGAGAGACAAGTTCCTGGCAGCTTTGGAACAGTTGAGTGCGATCCACCACGGTATCCATGTAGAAAAGTTCGTATCGCATGGAATAACGAGGCAGCTGGACAGTTCCCTGGACGGCAATTTCCTGGAGCGGGCGACTTGGATAGGCATCCACAATCTTCCACTCGGGCTGGGCAAGCAATGGGGTCATCTTGCTGATGAAGGCGTCCACATCGGTCAGATCTAGTGAGCTGAATGGCGCGTATTCCCGCGATGTAACAACTGATGGTTGAGCTTCCACTGCGTGTTCGGCCATGTCAAAGAGAGACCGGTGATCGAAGATTATGGTTACAGTTAGCTCAAGGCCATCCATACGAGCCTCCGAGACCAGCTTCATAGCACGAATGGAGTCACCTCCCAAATCGAAGAAGCTGTCATCCAAAAGGATATCCTCGCAGGGAATGTCCAAGACCTGGCTCCAGACCCGTTGGAGCTTTTGCTGCGTGACCGTCGTGATGGCTGCACGACCATTAAGGTTTCTGTTTCGGGGTTTGAGTTGACCGACTTGCGCGTCCTTTGCGCGAATAATAATCACAGAGCCGTCACTGGTATATTTCCCGAGCTGGTTTGTCGTGTACAGCTTTGTTGGCTGCTTGAACCAGGATGGATTGGCAACTGGGTTGCCGGAAGCCAGTTCATCTTCGCTTTCAACGAGCAGCTCACCCACCCCACCAGGTGGAACAAGAGACTCATGATCATTTGGATTAACAATCCAAGTTGATGTGACAGGTGAGTAAAGATCCCCCGCAGGGAGGCTCGCCGGGCCAATCTTGGCGAGACGGCATTGTTCTGGAACATCTGTCTCAATTGTCGAATCGTAAATGTGCTGGATTCGCTGAGTCGGATCCTCGAGGATCTGCTGCACCAGCCGATCAAACTGTTCGAGCGCTTGCTCCATCTGCGGGACATCTATGGTTTTCGAGTCGAAGCTGGCCATGACAAGGAACCCTTTTGGATCAACGGTGAAGACGAGCATAAGGGCGTATGAATTGAATTTCAACGCTTCACGGGCGGCCTCTGCCTCGCTGGTTGGAACAAATGCGGTGGCTGGTTCTTCTTCCGAAGAGGATACGCTCTCCTCGACCGTTGGGTGAATTACAATGCCTGTGCGTAATTCACACGCCTCTCGAGCATCGGCGTTCAAACGTCGAATGTGCTGCAGACCCATGTGTTCGTGAGGAATGCGATCTACCGTTTGATCATGAATCTGCTGAAGATAGCTTGATGCTCGAGCCTTGCGATCGATACAGACTCGAACCGGGACAGTGGTGATCATTGGGCCATCGATCTCCTCTACTGCTGCCACGGGAGCTGTGCGACCGGTCATAGTCTCTCCAAACACGACGTCATCAGAGGATGTGTAGTACGCGGCTAAAAGACTCCAAGCACCTCGAATAAGGGTTGCAATGCTCGTTGTGGAGCTCGACGAAGCCCGAGGCAGCTTGACGTAATGTTCCAGTAGAGAATCCGCACGCGCTTGATACCCAGTATATGGAATGAGAGGGAATTGTAACGCGGTAGCGCCCTCGAGTTGAGTTGCCCAATATGTCTCTGTGGAGGCTCGATCAGTGTCATTAAGCCATCTGATGAAGTTCTTGAACGGTGCTGGGCTGCCGATACTCTCACCACGATAGGCGCGATTCACTCGGTCAACTATCAATGGCATTGACCACCCATCATAAAGGGCATGGTGAATGCTCAGGACGATGTAGATTTTGCCGGTCGCTTCATCGTCCACAATGGCGAAACGAGCAAGCTCAGTTCCCAGAGACATCCCCTTGAGTGTATCGCTACTGAGATACTCCGCCAAGTTGGAGCTACTGAGCCATGGAGTGTTGGTCCGTACGACGGTCTGCATCAAACCCCGGCGTGGGACTTGGACAATCCTTGTTCGTAGGATCGCGGAGTCTACCGAGACACTCTCGAAAGCAGACTGTAGTCGTGTGGCGGTTTGAACATCCTGGAGCTCAATGACTCTCTGCGCAACATAGGCATCTGTATACTTCGCGGAGAGAGCCATGAGGGCTTCTTGGAGAGGTGTGCAGGGATATACATCAGCCACCTCTTCAGGATGCAAGTTGCACAGCGAAGCCACTTCAACCCGCGCAGCGTCGGCTTCCCAGTGTGCTGGAAGTAGCGAAAATGGGGGAACCTCCACTGGAGCTTTGTTCTCAACCTGTTTCACTTTGAGGGCTAGATGCTCAAGAATAGGCGATTGGAAAATATCAGTGACTTGAATAGCAAGAAGCTGCTCTCGCGCAGCAGCTACCAACTTCATGGCTTTCAATGAGTCACCTCCGAGGCTGAAGAAGTGGTCGTTGACCCCGATCTCTGCCTCATCACCAAATATCTTCAACCATAGGCCGTGGAGCTTGCGCTCCATCTCTGTCCGGGGTGTTAATTTGACAACTGTGGACAATCTAAGCTCTGCAATATGTCGCCTTGTCAGGCCGTTCCCGAGAGCACGCAGCTGCTTCCGGTCTGTCTTGAGCGACACTAAAAGTGGCATGTGATTGAGTGGTATATATGCGGTGGGGATCATATACCGGGGCAGGTTTGAGGCGAGAACATCGTCAATACCAGCGATCAGCTTTTGGAATGAACTTGAAAATGAGATGATCTCGCTGATTGTGCCCGTCTTATCACTCTTTTCCTCTGCCACAAAGACAATCAATGTGGCATCGGCTTTCTTCCCCCCAGGAAAGATCACTTCCGCTGCGACACTTGCTCCAGCGGGGAAGTAATTTCGGACGTGGTGCTCGATTTCGCCCAGTTCCACGCGCTGGCCGCGCAGTTTCACCTGTTGATCGGCACGGCCGATGAAAACAACACTGCCTGAGGCATCAGGGTCATATCTTACCAGGTCACCGGTCTTGTAGAGACGACCCTTGCGACCTGGCACATCTCCCCCACCCTCAAGCAACCATGCCGGGTCCTCGATGAAAACCTCGGCGGTTTTCTCTGGATTATTGAGGTATCCATCACCGACCACGGGGCCTTCGACAAGCAGTTCTCCTACGGCGCCGATGGGCATCAATCGGTCGTGGTTGGATGGATCTACCACC
The DNA here is from genome assembly GCF_028828465.1 of Penicillium psychrosexuale. Taxonomy (NCBI): domain Eukaryota; kingdom Fungi; phylum Ascomycota; class Eurotiomycetes; order Eurotiales; family Aspergillaceae; genus Penicillium; species Penicillium psychrosexuale. Next base: position 1,052,873 of record NW_026643187.1, read on the forward strand.
CATGTTGTGCCTCCGACTCCCTGTCCGATACTGGTGTACGATCGACCGGGAGGGATGTCGTTGTTGATTGTGCAACCAACAGTGCACTCCGATGGTCCATATGCGATCACGACCTTCGTCTTCTGACCCCATTCGGCCGCATCGCTAGCAGAGATTGACTCACCACCAAGGCCAATGACCTCCAGCGATGGCATGATATCAGGAGCCAAGACACGTGCAACCGATGGTGTCATGTGCGCCATGTTTACATTCAATCCGCGAATGGCGTCGCTGAGGTCGTTGACTCGTTGGTCTTCTGAGGGCACACAAATGCAGCCTCCGTTGGCCAAAGTGCACAGCATGCAGTCAACACTGACATCGAATGCATACGAGGGGAAGTCGAGCACTCGCGAGTGCTCTTTGTATCCCACAGCTGCGGCGCGAGGTACTGCACCACTAGTGTAGTTGGAGTGAGAAATGACTACACCCTTAGGCTTGCCAGTACTACCGGAGGTGAACTGGATGTAAAGGGTTGACGACGCTGGGACCACAGGTAGGTCTACCGAGAGTGATTTCAATTTGTCTTCGTCGACCAGCGGGCCAACAATAACTTGCTTTCCTCCTGGGACAATGCGCGATCCTAGTTCCGCCTGCAACTCCGAGGTCAAGATAAACTCAGCCTCAACCTCGCTAGCGATAGTGCTCAGTCGTCCCTCGGGCTGACTAGGATCCATGAGAACCAATGCACCGCCAGCCTTCATCACTGCGAGGACACCGACAATTGTCCACATGGACTTTTCAAAGCACAGTGGAACAGCCTTGCCAATTTGCAGTCCGAGATCAACTAGATATCTGGCTAGGTTTGTTGAGCGCTCTTCTAGCTGTCCATAGGTCATCTCTCCATCCCAAGATACGACTGCAGGACGATCGAGTTGACTTTGAGCTTTTTCACTGATTATATCTTGGATGCAATGATCGATAGTTGGGGCCATTAGCCCGTTCCACTTCCATAACTGTGACAGCTCTCGCCGTCCAATCCGAATGGCCTTAGCCACGGGCTTATCGAGGTCACTGGCGATAGAAATAATGAGGTCGGCGAAGATATCAGGTAGGATGGCTTCGACAGGCTGCGTGGCTGTCGGGGACCGCGGAGTCCCGCGAACATACACAACACCATCCGAGAGCTTTGCTTCCAGAGCAAATGTCCACTAATCAAGTTAACAACTGATCACAGTTATGATTTTAGATCTACTTACTTTACTCTCAAGGGAGGCATTTCGACATAAGAGTGTATCCGAAAATTCTCCGTCGAATTTGCCCCGCCTTCGAATTGCATCCAAGGCAGTTCTCAGCGAGCTGTCTTCCCCCTCAATCACATCGGAGATGAGACCTCCTTGGAGACTGCCCTCGCTTACCCAAGAAAAGCCTCCATCTTCACTGCTCACTGTTCCCCGAAAGAGAAGGAGGATCCAAGCCAGCGCGAAAAGTTCCTCGTGTCTTATATCCGGCAGCATTGGTAGGGCCATACAGTCGGACCAGCCAACATCCTGTGGCTTCAACTCTTCGCTGACCCAAGGGGTCGCACTGGGCTCGATGTATTCACCCATATCCTTGGAAAATAGTAATATCAAGAAAGTGTCTCTAGGGCTTTTCCGGGGACTACGAAGCAACGATCTGATTAAATTATCTGATGCTGATCTTCAGTGACGGACTTGGCATCCTGCGAGAAACCCCGTGCCTGCAGAACAGGGCCACAACGGGTAGAAACAATCCGAGCAGGTGCCGAACGTTCATTGCCAATATTGCAATGGAGCCCGTTAGAGTGGGGATACGTATGTATCTGAGCCCATGTATGGTTATAACGCAAATTACTCTCCATACTATACCATACTATACCATACCATACCATACCATACACTAACGCCAAGGGTCTACGCTAAGCACTGCCACCCTGGACCCACCTTGGCACTAAAAACCTTACTGCAGAGCCATGGCAGTCATATTCGAAACTTTCGATATTTTCTTTGGTGGAAGATTGTCATCAATATGACGATCCTCTTCAATGTTACCGTTTTCGCAAGTTTCCACCTCGATCGATTACGTTGACTGCGACATCGGATATCCGTCGATTCATTGCATTGGTGATTTTTGAACCAGCCTTGGAAATTCTCGTCTCAAGCATGTATGGGAGGCTGGATCGACTTCCCCTGTTGTTACTAGTCTGCGCCAATTAGCAATACTGAGATACACGGATGGTCCCTTTGTAGCAGCCAAGGGCTCTGGTGGACATAGACAAGGGTGATCAATTCCCTACATCGCATAGAGAAATTCCCCGAGCCGGAATAAACCGAGGATGAGGTGGTCAATGCCGACATTGTATATCTGATTACTTATTCCCTCGTGCCTCTCCTCTGAGTTAGTAGCATCGTCACGTCATGTCTTTGAGTTCTCTCCCCCTGGTGCGGCTACCGGAGCCATACAAGACAACCTACGAATTGCATGTCGTATCCACCGAGAAAAACCTCCGCAAGTTTCAGCTACTGAGATCCCCTCGCGGGGATGAAGGCATACCACCCCCAAAGCCATTGGACCATGCGTCGTTGAGGTTCACAGATTTGTCCCAGCCCGATTCTTCTTCCACACCAGACGAAGGAAACAACTCACCCTGGGCTCGCGCACAGAGAAGTCCAGTTACCTATATCGCATGGGAAAGCTCGGAGGCACCAACAGTGGGCCAGATCTGGAATGTGGTCTATGCCATTGAGACCCTGCGTAGCGAGTTCGAGATATTCCGTGCCGTACTGTCTGGCCGTGGGAGTGATATACTTGCACACGAGCTACAGGCCGTGGGTTTGGCAATTGCGCACCCCGAACCATCTGCTGCACCAGGGAAGCCCATCCCAGTCACCACTAGTCATCTCGGACAGCTGGTATTTTCCCGCAGTAGCTTCTGGCAAGGAGCTGGCTCACCCTTCGGTACCCGTCCAGCCTGGGTGGCTGACCCGGGCATTTACAGCTATATGCGAAAGCCGTTGAGCAACTACCCTTCCCGACCGCGCCAACACACAGTCACCACCGGTTTCCCCGAGCGTCGAGTACATGCCCTTCACCCGGTACGGCCACCAAAGCCATCCCCCGGCTCTCGCATTTACAGTCGCTACATTCCACACTTGAACGAGTTTTTCTCAGTCTATGCGCTAGACTACACAAACGACGAACATCTGGGGCTTTTCAATAAGTGGCAGAATGACCCTCGAGTGGCTCAGGGGTGGAACGAGACTGGTACTTTGGACCAACATCGTGAATACTTGCGCAAAATTCAGGAGGATCCCCATCAGATCGCTGTGCTGGCCAAGTTCAACGACACTTTCTTTTCCTATCATGAGATATACTGGACAAAGGTATGGTTTCTATTTTCTCCAGCAACCCGACCATAGCTAAATTAAATTACAGGAGGACCATCTTGGTGCGTATTACGATGCTGGTGACTGGGACAGAGGCCGCCATTCGCTGGTCGGCGATGAGCGTTTCCGGGGCCCGCACCGCACGATTGCGTGGTGGTCTGGATTGATGCATTACATCTTCCTGGATGATCCACGTACGGAGTTTGTGACTGGAGAGCCAAAATACTCGAATCTCGCCCCTCTGACCTACGACCATGCTACGGGCATGAACCTAGCCAAGCTGGTCGATCTGCCACATAAACGGTCGGCGCTCATCCTTGGTAGCAGGGAAAAATTCTTCCATGTAGCACCCCTACGATTTGACGGGTCTGATACTCTCGATCGCAATCCATTCCGCTCATTGAAGTTGTGATAGTTGGAAAATGTGAAATATGATGTGATTGTATTATGCATATTATGGACTCGTGAGCAAGACTTCAGACGTATACCGACGTAGATTCGTACGTAACCCATTAGTCCACAATTACCTAGTTAGGTAGCAATGAAGCCAAGCAGATCTATTCACGACAGTAAACAAAGCGTAATCTAATCAGATTCGGGATGTCCCCGGGACCCCTGGGACCCGATGTTTTGAGTTTGACAGTTGTAATTTTCCCCACTTACCCTAAAAGGTAAAAATCCGCAACAGCAGCCAAGCAGGTCTCCGGGGTTAACATTCCGGAATAGAACACATATTGAGATCGGCATATCCTTAGAAATTGGCAAACCTTCCCAAGAGAAGCCTTTGCTCGGACGAAGGGCATACGGCATTCTCGGCCCAACCCCAAGCCCACCCCAGGCCCACCCCCAAGAACCTCCAAGCCCAAAACAAAAAAAACAACAAATACATACTCTTGGCTCTTGCCGGTTTTATTTACTAGTCGATCTGATAAAGGGTTCAATATTACGTATTGTCCGACGTCGGCTTTTCACTGTAAATTCTTGGTAATCGAGTCATTCGACGAGTGGAGTGCATGGATTTCTGCCACTGCATTTACTTTCGGGATAAAATAGCAAATGATCTTCCTAATGTTCGCATCTATTCACGCCGATAGATAAATTTTTATTATGGCTGCCGAAGATGCACCAGCGCAGAAGCGCAGCGTATGTCACCCCTAGATGCTTAGGATTCTCAAGCTAATATCGTTACAGTGGAGGGAGAAAGCTGTCTTCTTTCGCCTGTTTGTCTATGGCGAGCCTAGCACATCAGATATCGCCCTCCTTATCCTGGGCCTTGTCTCCGCAATTGCTTCCGGAATTCCTTTTCCGATCATGTCGATTGTGTTTGGTCAATTGGTGGATGAGATGAACTCGACGACCTGCAACGCCAACGACACCAATAGCAACTCATACCAAGATAGTATTAACAAGAAAGTCTTGTTGATTGTCTACATCGGCATTGCCTACCTCTTTTTGATATATATTTATGTGTTTAGCTGGAATCTGACTGGCGAGCGACTGGCTCAGCGTCTGCGTGAAAAATATTTCAAAGCCCTTCTCCGCCAAGATGTGGCCTTCTTCGACAATCTCCCAGCTGGCGAGGCATCTTCGAGAATTACCGGTGATATTACCACCGTGCAGCAGGGAACATCTGAAAAGGTCGGAATCGTGATCAACAGTCTTGCCTTTTTCGTCACCGCGTACGTCGTGGCTTTCATCAAGGATCCCAAGTTGGCTGGAATGTTGGTCTCCTTGACTCCCGCCTACTTGATCATGTCTCTGTTAGGAGGATATTTTGTGCAAAAGTACTTTGGTCGCGCACTGGAAAGCATGACCAAGGCATCCTCAGTGGCACTGGAGGCATTTTCCAACACGATGGTTGTTCATGCTTTCTCGGCCAACGCGCGGCTCGAGGAGAAGTTTATCGAGTTTTTGAACCCGTCCAGGATTGCTGGAATTCGCAAATCAATTGCCGCGGCCACCCAGGCTGGTTTGCTTTACTTTATTGCTTTCTCGGCCAATGCACTCGCCTTCTGGCAGGGGTCAAGGCAGATTGCGGACTCGGTAGAGTCCGATGCTGGTGGCATCACCGTCGGGGCAACATATACTGTGATTTTTATTCTAGTCGATGGTAAGCATCTCTATCCGTGAATTTGGTTGACCACTCGCTGACTACTTCTATCTATCAGCGTCCTTGATCCTCAGCACAGTCGCACCTTTCATCCAAAGCTTCGACGCTGCTTCGGTTGCCTTTTCAAAATTGAAGGCTGATATAGAGCACTCATCCACAATTGATGGCACTTCAAAGGATGGAGAAGTATTGTCGGAGATCAAGGGCCATATTGAGCTGCGCGACGTTTCATTCCGGTTCCCTTCTCGCCCAGATAAACCAGTCCTTCAGAATCTATCCCTTTCCTGCCCTGCCGGTCAACAAACTGCCATCGTCGGCTTGTCTGGGAGTGGAAAATCCACCGTTGCTGGGCTAGCAACAAGATTCTACGATGCGACCGAAGGAACCGTTTTATTGGATGGACATGATGTCAAAGACCTGAATGTACGTGCATTGAGGAGCTATATCAGTCTTGTCCAGCAAGAGCCTTGTCTTCTCGATCGATCAATTTTTGAGAACATTGCCATGGGCCTGATCAATTCCCCTGCACACACTCATCTTCAACCGATTCTGACTGGCACCGCGCTGGTTGAAATTGCTGCCGCTGCAAGGGAGGGGCAATCTCTTGCTTCCGCCGCTCTTGAACACGGTGATCAGGCACAAGAGGTGGTAAGACTGGTCGAAGATGCTTCCAAACTGGCCGATGCCAACAAGTTTATTGAAAAGCTCCAAGAAGGTTACGGTACTTCAGTTGGTTCCAGCGGGAACCTGATCAGTGGCGGACAGAAGCAACGTATCTCTTTGGCCCGGGCCTTGGTGAAAGACCCCCGAATCCTCATCCTCGATGAAGCCACAGCATCTTTGGACTCGGCGACAGAAATGCGCATTCAGAGAGCCTTGGATACCGTGGCCGTGGGGCGAACTGTTATTACCATTGCGCATCGTCTATCTACCATCAGAAACGCGGACAATATCATCGTCATGAGACAAGGAAAGCTTGTTGAACAAGGCACTCATACGGAGCTACAGGCAGCCAATGGTGCTTACGCAGAGCTGATTCGCCTTCAGAATCTCAATGTTGACAACGCTCAAGAGGGAACATCCACCCGATCGGTGTCGCCTGTCAATCAAATCACAGAAAAGGTTGAACCCTGTCTTTCCGTGGCCGATGAAATCCCCGATAAAGATGAGACGATCGATACTTCTGTTGCCCAAGACTCCAAGTCGAAAGAAACCGGCGGTGTTGTCGACTCACACAGGTCATTTTCCTCAACAGTCAGCTCCCTAGGCTCTATGTTCCGACCGTATGCATTTGTTCTGTTCCCCGCCGTGACCGGCGCCGTTGTCATTGGCGGCACATACTGTGCTTCGGCAGTGATCTTTGGTAATGTCGTGAGTAAGTTGAGTGGCTGTGAGGAGCCTCAGAATATCCGCGATGCTGGAGAGTTCTATGGGCTTATGTTCTTTGTCCTCGCCATCATTGAATTCTTTGCAAATTTGGTGAGCTGGTCTCTCTTCGGTTGGATGGCAGAGAATGTGATCTACAAAGTGCGAGTTCTTTCACTGCGATCTATCCTCGAGCAAGACCTCCAATGGCACGAATCCAATGACCGCAACCCCTCTTTGCTGCTTTCCTTGATCACGAAGGACAGCAACGCTCTTGCAGGTCTGACTGGCTCCGTTGTGTGTACAATGTTGTCTATTCTCATCAACCTATTCGCCGCTATCATTATGTCGCACATTATCGCTTGGCGCATTGCCCTTGTCTGTCTTGCCGTGGTACCTTTGCTGCTGGCCGCTGGCTGGATGCGCGTTACCTCACTAGCACAGTTTGAAGAGCGCCACTTGGAGGCTTTTGCTCGGTCCGTGGGAATTACCGTGGAGGCTGTCAACTCTATCAAGACTGTCATGTCTCTCTCTGTGGAAGAAGAGATTATGGGAACATACCGTCGTTCGTTGGCGGCACCCATGAAAGAGATAACCCGCCAAAGTGCCTGGGCCAATATCTGGCTTGCCATCGGGTACGGTCTCAGCAACTTCCTATACAGCCTGGCATATTGGTGGGGAGCGAAAAACATCATTGCAGGATATTATTCTCAGACACAGTTCTTCATCGTCCAGCTAGCGCTGCTTGTCAGCTCACAGCTGTGGGGACAGATGTTTGCCCTAGCCCCCGATGTCTCGCGAGCCTTCCAGGCCACCCGCCGATTGTTAAATTTGCTAGACCTTGGAACCACGAAGAAACTGTCAGCCCCTATCCGAACACTGCCTAGCAAGCTTTTGCAGTCGACGAGTGACGTCGAGTCCACGGCTGTCACCCGCGAGAAGGTCGACGACACTCGCAATGGCATCAGTGTCTCCTTCAAACAGGTCCGTTTTGCGTATCCCGCACGGCCAGATGCCCTTGTGCTTCATGGTTTGGATCTGAATGTCAAGCCGGGTCAGTTTGCCGCTTTGGTCGGACCTAGTGGTGCTGGAAAATCCACCATCATTTCACTTGTCGAGCGCCTCTATTCCCCCGCATCAGGCACCATTCATGTTGATGGCCGAGACGTTGCCTACGGTGACATTTCCTTCCGTGACTCCATTGCATATGTACCACAACAAAGTATTTTGTTCGAAGGAACTATTCGCTTCAATCTTGCTCTTGGCGCACGACCTGGCCACGAAGTTACGCAAGAGGAGTTGGACGAAGCTTGCCAATTAGCCAATATTTACGACGTCATCGCGCAGCTTCCGGATGGATACGATACACACTGCGGGCCAAATGGTGATCGCCTGTCCGGAGGTCAGAAGCAGCGGCTGGCTATTGCACGGGCGCTGATCCGAAAGCCGAAGCTGTTGCTCCTAGACGAGTCGACCAGTGCTTTGGATGCTGAGTCTGAGCGATTGCTTCAGGATGGATTGGAGAAGGCAACCAAGAACATGACAGTGATAGCGATTGCTCATCGTTTGTACACGATTCGTAAGGCGGACGTTATTTTCCTGATTGAGGACGGGCGTTGTGTTGAGCAAGGCACTCACGCCCAGCTGGTCGAGCGGAGCGAGACCTACAGGGTCAATGCCTTGAACCAGACAGTGGATGGTGAATAAGAAAAGGTAGATAGCTGGGGTTCTCTTCTTGTTTTGTTGATATAGATCTATATTGTTTAATCTCAGTTCACAAGAAGGACAGGTACAAAACTGGAGGACAGGGCACACAGATAGTTTTCCTTTTTCTTTCACTCTTTTGTACTTGGTATTTGGATTGAAATGCACTCTTTTCTTCTAAATCGATCTGACAGGTAACACTATATATCGTTTCGTGACTTTTCTATCGGCTTGAATCATTACTCGGTTGCTTCTCCCAAACGCATCCATTTCCAACAAACTGCTTTTATTAGCTCAATAAATCTGGGTGGAAGCTCTTCAACTTACTTTCATATCCTAGATCGTCATTGAAGAACATGTTACGAACCTCGTCGCCCGAGGACAGTCCCATGGCCGGGAAGTACCCAACAGCGGTTTTTCCAAGGGCCAAAGCCATCATTGGGGCTACTTCAACCAACTCCACGAATTTGGGTTCTGTATTGTACCGCTCCGCTAACATCTGCTGGTGGATATTGACAACTGCGAAGTGCGCCTGGTGCATCGCCGCTCCACCACGCTTAATACCAGACCAGGATGCAATATCACCGGCAGCGTAGTGATATTTCTTGTTGGGGACATCTGCGGAAAACTGAAGACCGGGCGTGATTTGGACATATCCTTCGGGATCGCAGGCATCCTTGGGAAGGTATGACGATGTTGGTGTGAACCGTGACACGGCATTGATAACATGGTCGGCAACGAGCTCTCGACCATCTGAGAGCTTGAGCGTGTATTTTGCCGGAGAAGATTCGCTACCGAGAACTGTATCCTGGACGCGTGCTCCCAACACCACTTCGACCTTGGACTCTTTTAGCATTTCAAGTGCCTTTGCTTTGAAATCATCGGGGAGGTCCTCAGAGGAGAGTAGCTGTTGCCGAGAGTGAACGAGTGTCACCTTTGCCTGAGGTTGGAGCATCTTGATCTCGGCGGCGATCTCAATACCGACAGCACCTGCGACAAACAAATCAATTAGTATTACTCAGATGAAAGAAGATGGTGTCACGTACCGCCTCCGATAATAACCACGCCTTCCGCGGCTTTCTCGATAGTCTGCACAGAGTCTGCAGTTTCAGCAAGATATGCCTCCCGAGTCAAAGACTTAGGCGCACTAGGCCACTCTCTTCGCAAGCCCGAACACGCAATCATGTAGTCGTATTTTTCTTCGACAATCTTGTGCCCGTCATTTGCAGTATTTTGACGGATCCGCGCAATTCGGGACTTGCAGTCTATCGAGTCTACTCGTCCTTGGATATGATTGATATCGGGGGACTGGAGAGCGGGGATATCCTCGAACTTTTTCCAGAATGTGCTAGCATCAGCGTTGGAAGCTATGGCCAAGGGCAGTCCGATCAGATGGTCTAAAATAATTATGTCAGTGACATGCTTTCAGATCCCAACACGATACACGTACAATATCCATCGCGCTCGTCCACAATGGTTACTTGCACAGGAATCATGTTCCCCGGGCCCTGGTCATTTTCATCCAGGCTGAATCGGCATTTCCGTCCATGACACAGGTCAACGAGGTTCAGAGTCGCGGCCAAACCGGAATAAGACCCTCCGACAATGAGAACCTTGAAGGGCGGCTGTTCCTCGAGACTAGGCATAGCGGCGATCAGTATAATGAGCTTTTGGGTAATAATAGAGGAGTTACGGGGATGGGGGAAAGAAAAGAAGTCAAAGTAGCCGGCAAATCGACCCGAGCAACTGATCGGACCAACATGACTAGGTCAAATGTCTCAATACCCGACCCGGAGGAAATACAGCCCCAATTACGCATGTATGTAACTTTAAATTTCAGTGCAACTTTGTCTTATCAGATCCGACTTCGGGAGTCTTGGCACCAGGAAACTTATAATTTGTTGAATACAGATGCACTCGATACATACACTGCTACATTTTTCAACTCTTTCCGATTTCTCAATAAATCATAACATTCTTTTCTGTACTCAATATGGGCTTCGTTGTTGTCCCCGCCACTCTCCCCGATATCCGGGCCATCTACGATGTCTGGTTTGCTGCTTTCAAAGGCCAATTGATCCTAGATCTCATCTACCCAGGAACCGATCTCAACGATGAGGCTTTCCGCAAAGTTCACACGGAAGGGACTCTGGAATATTGGAAAGGATTGAGCATGGAGCACACTTTCCAATGCATTGACACCGACACCGGTAAAATCGCCGGCATGGCAACCTGGCAAGTCTACTGGCGGGAAAGGACCGCTGAAGAGCGTCAGAAGCCGTGGATTGGATGGTTGGAGGGTGACCAACGAGAGCGTGCCGAAGGGTTTTTGAGACAGCTTTGGGAGAAGAGGGAGAAGTGGATTGGCCCCAAGAGGCATGTGTGTGAGTGGTCACCGATCCTTATATTGAAAATGACAGTATGTTGACCGGAGATAGACTGCCACACCGTTGCAGTGCATCCCGAATACCAAGGTAAAGGTGTCGGATCACAGCTTATGCAATGGGGAATGAGCGTGGCAGAGCAGCTGAATGTACCGATTTACCTTGAGTCGACGGTGGAAGGAGTCCCGTTGTATCAAAAACTTGGCTTCCAAACTCTCTCGGAGGACATCCTATTCAAGCCTGAAATTACCAGGGTCGACAAAGAGGTTCGAGCACCACTCATGGTGAAAATGCCCATAGCTACGGGAAACATGACATTTGAGGAATGGGCGGCGGACAAGAGTCCATCTGTGAAAGCTACATAGGTATCTACATATTATTTTAGACCTTCAATGCACGGCAGATGCCACATGCCGTATTGCATGCCAAGTTCTTATTTTTCGACGCCAAGAGACCCCCTCATGTGGTGAGAACACTGTACGACATACTTCCCTAGCCTAGGGTGTGTAAAATGTGTCCCGAAACCTAAGTTTCCCGAATGAGCGAGAACTCCGACCAGTTCCGGAGCAATCAGATGGTGAAACTGGCCATCCCTTTTCCAACAGTCTTGGTAAGGAGCCTAGAAATTACTCGGAGGCCCAAGCGGAGACAGACAGCCAAAGCCAAGACTTGGCGTATTCTTGGTTATTAAATGTCCACGGGTGTGGAAACCTTTTATCAATCTAATTATTATCGAGTCAAAAATGACAACAGGGGTACTCTTTTGTGCCGCCGCCATTCCCTGACTTCAAAAATTTATCGTATTGATTCAATAGCAGTTTTTGCATCCATGTGGGTTAGGACATTAGTGTGGAGATAACAAGGGGTCAGTACATCTTCAAGGGATTCGACCTCCAAGGAACATGTTATGAAGTCGTAACATACAGAGTACTCCGTACTATAAGCGAACTCCACCAGGACCACCTCGGCAAGTGTCGATCAGTCCCTGGAGTGGCGTGGCGTGGCGTGCATTAACTTTTACTGATACCGCGAAATACCTGTAATACCAAGCGGACCCCTGTATCGTACGGAAATATCAATGTGGGGCCGCTGATCTTATCTGATCAAGGATTATCAGATGGTCCACAAACCCGTCTGTATACCCATGGACCTAGACTACCAACCTGAATTCTTCAGTTCTCTAGGCGATCCTAATAACATTTCAGCAGACATTAAATCACTCATATCAGGGAGTGATTTGGCTGGCCGATATCGGCTGGACGCGGGTATTTCTGAGTAATTCTGGTGATATATTTATTTGAGTTTGAAAAGAAGCAGCAGTCCACTCTTGCAGGGAAGTTGATTTTGCCATGCGTCTTTCTTCCGCCTTTGCCACCCTTTGCGGGCTCCAAGCTACCCTTGTTGTTGCTGAGAACACCACTTGGCCCTGGCAGACCTTCAAGTCCAGCCCTCACCAGCCTCCGAATCTCAAAATCTCCAAATCCGGACCTACCAGCCCCGGATACCTCTTCTTTGACCAATCATGGAACGCACATCAGTACAGCGTGTTTATAATGTCGGACAGTAATGAGCTTGTCTGGCAGAGCCCGCCCGGTGATCTACAGGATTTCCGAGTACAGAAGCTGGATGGGAAGCCTGTCCTGACGTTCTTCAACGGCCTTGGAGTCCCAGAGCCGTTCGGATGGGGATACGGCATTATTCAAGTCTTGGATGAGTCCTATCGAAGTATCTATAATGTCTCCGTGACAAACAACAACTACAAGGCCTTAGGCAGCATTGACAGCTCCTCTTTCGTATCATGGATTGACATCCACGAGAATACAATGACGTCTGATGGGACAATGCTGGTCACCGGCTACAATGTCACCCAGACTGATCTCAGTTCTGTGGGAGGCCCCAAGAACGGTTGGATCGCTGACTCGCTCTTCTACGAGATCGACGTCAAGACCAATGAGATACTTTTCCGCTGGAGTGCCCTAGACCATATCGATCAGATTCCCTTGGAACATGTACAGCCATTCTACCCTGTTCGAGACTGGGGACACAACAGCAGCTCTCCCTACGGCTACTTTCATATCAACTCAGTGGACAAGTTTCAAGATGGAACGTACCTCATTTCTTCTCGTTACTACTGTTCGCTGTTCAAGATCGCGAAGGATGGATCGGTGGACTGGACGCTACAGGTAAATATCATCTTCTTCAAGTGTGTTAAATTGTGGCCCATATACTAATAACATACAATAGGGTCAAAGTGGCGGCGACTTTGAACTCAACGGAATCAAATTCAGTTACCAACACGACGCCCGCATTCATGACGAGACCGAAAATGCACTCATTCTTAGCATTTTTGACAATGCCAACTCCGATGTCCAGAACGGGACTGATCACACCGAAGGCATATTTATGAGCGTCAATCTAGCCACTCGCAAGGTCTCCCCTGTCCGAACTCTGTACGATCAACGCGATGAGATCTTTTCGACTTCTCAAGGAAACACACAATTATTACCTGCAAATCACGTTGTGATGGGCTACGGATCAAATCCTAAAATCAAGGAGTATAATGCCAACGGTTCTTGTATCATGACTGCTCAGTTTGGATTCGATGGTGTCGTTTCAAGTTACCGTGCCTATCGCTCCCCCTGGGTCGGCGTCCCCGCAACTCCCCCCGATGTATTCTCTTGTATTGAGAAAAGCAGCAACAAGACCAATGTTTATATGAGTTGGAACGGAGCCACTGAGCATCAACAGTGGAAGGTCTTTGGGGGTGCTACTCGTTTGGAACTGAGTCCGGTCGCCATGGCACGGAAGACAGGATTTGAGACCGTGGCGAGCATCAAAGGACATCTTGGGTATGTTCAAGTGGAAGCTCACGGCTTGGGGATCCAGAAAGGCGTTTCCAGAATTGTACCCGTGCAGAGTCAGTGCTAGGTTTCACATATGATTGCAATATCTTGTAATTTTAGTGATAATAGACAATGAAGAACGTGGACTGTACCAGTCTTTCTAGAGTACCATTTTCAGCTTTTATGAGAGAGCAAACTTCTACATACTAAAGAGGGGACCCTGCAATGGGGACAGGGGCACCGACAGCCCTGCCTGCGAAACAGGTGTGAGAGCAGAGTCGTCACTGGGAGTAGTAGTGTGCTAGAGAGGAGAACACCATGGGGTGACTACTGAGAAGAGAAGGTGGAAAGGTGTCTACGTCGCCTTAGGAGTGCTTTTGTTAGTCATCACATGACCGCTTGGTCATCCTATACTGCGGACTTGGATAGTGCTTACTGCAGGTGTGATCCTACTCGAGTACAAGCTCTCCTAATCATTTAGGCATTGTCTTGAGCGAGCCAAAATTTTTAAAAAAATAGATGATGTACTCTTCGGTTCTAGATGGTTGGTATTAATCACATGACACCCAACTAATTAGAAACATTACTACCTACCACTGCACTAACTTCGATCTGACCCCCATAAACTTCATCTGCCGACTTCACACTTCTCTATCAACAGCATATCAACTCAAATAACGCGGCCCCTGACCTGCTTAAGGTCCTTTATCTTGATATCTCTCCACATCCCAGCACATCCCCAGGCAACTACCAGCAGACAAACACTGGTCACCAGCATATATCGCTGCGCATCTCCATAGGCGTGAGCAATAGCATTCCGAGTTAAGCTTCCATACGGATACGACAGCTGGGCCGTGATATCGGAATAAACCGTTGCCATACTCACATCTGCCGGCAGGTATTTGGTAAGCGCCTTCGGGAATTGACTGGTCCAGATAGCAGCAGACACAGTTGATCCAATTGCACTGCCGATGCTACCGAATAGATTCAGCATAGCAAGGATAACAGCAATATGCTGGTGATCGGAAGGCGCCATCATAGCAAGCTCGCCGCAGATAACAGTGGTTCCACCAGCCACGGCAACGAAGATTTGCGTCATGCAAATATACCCAATATCCGCATCGGGCTGACGGAATTTGATCATCAGCCCAACGCCCAGTATCATAAGCGGGAAGGAGAAGTAAACGGCCAGCCATTTGAAGCGACCAGTCCAGCGGATGAGGAAGCCGACGAGGAGACAAAAGAGGCAGGAGCCGACTCTGTAAATGGCTGAGACATAACTGGCTTCTGTGACATCCAGACCCCAAACAACCTGGAGCATTGATGTGAAATAACTACCCCAGACCATTGAGTTGAAAAACTCAAAGACGAACATTAACCCTCCGAAGAAGACGGTTCGGTCCATCAGTAGCTTGAATGGGATGAAGGTCACTGGAGCCCAGAATCGCTCGTAGACGGCGAACAAGATGAGCAAAAGGCCTCCAAAAATGATCATGCAAATAATCATCGCCGATCGCCATTGATCCTTTTGGTAGGACCAGAGACTGAACGGAAGAAGGAACAAGGCCATTCCTCCCGCCAGAAGAATGATTCCAATCAAGTCGACATCTATGCAGTATTTTTTCACTGAAGCGAAGGTGATAGGGCCATGGCTGGACGCGAGCAAGCCCATCTTCTTAGCCTTTCGCTGATTCCAGAAGAACAGAAGACACAGAGGTGCCACCACGGCCGGAACGATGATAGTGAAGATTCCGAATCCCCATCGCCAGCCGGGGCCTTCGAGGACACTCTGGGAGATTGGGCCTCCGATCCAAGTGGTGATGATGTATGGCGAAGTTGCGAACGATAACATGAGGGCTCGATTCTTCAGTGCAGAGGTATCTGAGATGAAAACTGTCAAACAATAGCTGACTCCTTGGGATCTAGAATTTGTCGCAGTTAACTAGGCTGTTCGAAAGACAGAACTTTTCCAAATGGATATCATAATTCATACCCCACGGATGAGAAAACCTGCGCAGCCGCGTATGTCTCAACGTTGTTGCAGCCCGCCATCATGATGAATCCCACAACCCAAATGATCAGCATCAAACTCATGCCCTGAGGCCGACCCCACGAGTCCAAAATCTTTGCCAAGGGAATTTTACTCAAGCCTCCAATGATATTGGCCATGATACTCGTGGCAGCCGTCAAAGAATGGAGCATGAAGGCACTGGTCACGTATGGGTTCAGAGAACGGATGACAACCTCCTGGATGGAGGTAACAAAATAGATAAACCATATGCTTCACACGTAAGAGTCAGTGATTTGAATGAATATAAACGTTGGATCACGAAGAGATTCTCACATCACATATGCCAAGATCATATGAGACTTAGTCCACACGGCCGCAGTGGCCTGAACACCTTTCACACCAGCCTGAGCCTCTTGATCAATAGAGTCCTGGTCGGGGCTGCCATGATCCTCAGCGGTATCTTTCGGTGTGTGGGCTGTCTCTGGCTCTTTCTCGGAGGGATAGAGGACTTCAGAGCCCATCTCGTGAGCGATCTCCGTTTCTTTCGATGCCATGGCGAAAGACTCTATGGTTCGAATACGAAACTGGCTAAAAATCGCCGATCAGTGGTATATATATACCCTGGTATATCAGACATGCATTATCCGATATCGGTAACAGGGAAGAATCTGCACCAATGAGTATGTTGACTCAAGGAAAGTGTCCGGTAAGTAATAATTTCCATTGCCGCTAGGGAGATTAGTTGACGCCGAGCCCCTTGGCGCGCCTAAGCGTCGAGAAGATGGATCCATAGCCATCCCTGTAGGCTTCCTCCGCCCAATAAATTATGTCCTCGTGCTCGAGTGTTCTGATGCCACTCCGGGACGTTTCGATCAGCCCATCCTAGACTAGTTTTTTCTTGCCTCTTGCCCCATTCAGAAGACATTTCCGGTCAACCCGTTCTCGAGGGTGGCGCTTTTCTTCCTCGTCGTTGTGCTGTCTATGGTCTTAGTGGTATTTTTCGTTTTGCGGTATTAGAAAAAATGAACTTAAATTACACACGCGTATTTGAGCTTTACGGCGTTTTCCGTAGTACTTTGCCCTATCTCTCCATTAAACCATTTCGCGTGTTGCACTTCATGTGAATATCTCTAGAGTAAACTTCTTTTCTTGTCGGATGTTGATTTCCTATTTGAGCTGGCGTCCCTTTCACATCCCCGAAGCCGCAGCCTGGGTTCAGCACTTCTCAACATATCAATATCAAGCTGAAAAGAGACTCGCTAGTGTATGGGAGGAGTCATTGCATGCCCTAGTAGAAACTCAGTCCAAGGATGCTTTGAGTAACGAGCCTGAACTGCCGAGGAGTGTGCCTAGGCTAACAATATTTCGTTTGATGAGTTGCTGATTCTCCACAAGTGTCTCACTTTTGCTAAAGTCCCGAGTATTATAATGATTTTGTGTTCCTTTTCCTCAGTAAAACCGGAGTTCATATCCTGTAATGAACTCTACCAATACATGCTTCCCATATACATACTCCAAACACTAGAATACTAGATGCCTCTAGCTTCCGATGCATTCTAGTTTTACGAAAACGAGCCCAGGAACGAGGGTCGAACAAGGCCTTTATCTGTTATCTGCACAGATAAAACTCACTCAAATTTAGTGGTGTCTGTCTTGAATTCCAATACTACACTCCGAGGACTTCCCCAAGAACTACTCACCCATGCAGTAGTGAATATTGCCATTGTGCATTGTATATTGAAGAGGGTTATTTGCAAAGTCGTGGTTGTGATTCCCACAGTAGGCTTAACCTGTGGCTCGATCTTTGAAACAAATCCATCTAAGAATCCAGTATTCTTGTCATGCAGCCTTACTTTGTCTGCAACTGAAGGATATAGTTCCAGAGGAATCTATAGTCAATATCCAAAAGGAAAGCCTATACGATGCCAGATTTCGCCGCCAGCGTAGAATCATACGACCGAAAGCGTCGAAAGCCTTTCGAATCCGATCCTTTTAAAACGTAACCAGCAAGAAAATCGTGATAATCCTTGCCATCAGCGGGGTGGAGATAGCCGAAAAAAGGGTCTAACATATTGCGCATACCAAGATAGCTAGTCACAAACGATAACGACATAAACACCAGAGTCACGATGGTGAAGACAGGGATGGCTTTTTCCTTAGTCTTTCTATCGCACGTCTACTCCGCTGCGCGTCAGGTTGGCCCCGAGTCAGAACTTGCGTAAGTTTGTCGCCTCTTATGACAAGCCTTCACGATATGTGCGCCGGTCATGAGTCATGACTGTCATCAGCAGGTCCTGAAAGGCATCAATCAAACTCTCTATTAGCTGACACCCCATGCTGGGTCTGAGCTGCCCGTTTCCAAACTTGTCATTTAGCTCCTAATTATCATAGCATGGGGCAAAGTGCCTTTTTAGGTTAGTCGAGTAGACTGATGCTTCGGGACGGTCTCTAAGTAGTAATCGGTAAACGTTCACTGAGCGTTCACTGAACCTCGCTAACCTTTGCACTCTATAATTCTCTTCTATGATCAGCCCTATACATACGACCATAGGGTGTGGAAAACAGGGCTTCCCGTCCGCTCAGCCGTACTTAAGCCACACGCCGGTGAGTTAGTAGTTGGGTGGGTGACCACCAGCGAATCCTCCCTGTTGTATGTTTTTGTTTTTATTATTTGTTCAGTACGGAGTATAGCAATAGTATGTTTATCTTAGGCCCCGTTATGGACCTCTATGAATAACTTTTTTTTGGAAATAAAGCTTAACGAGACATGAGAGCAGAAGGTAGGTAGGCTCAAGGGTGGAGGAAAAGTAGAAACTGATATAAGAGCACTTGATGTATCTATCTGACGCTATGACCATCAAGGGGCAGAGGTCACCTGACCTAATAGTATAGGTAGTACACGATCCGTCTAGGTTAGGCTTTGGGGCAAAATCAGGGAGTATTCCGGACGAGCAACAGACATGCTGCCCTGGTTTGAGGGTTGAACAGAAGTTGGTTCCGGAGTTATACTTGGTAAAGTCTGCAGCGGAGATTCCATACTTTGTGGCCAGAGCAGCGCAGCTATCACCCCCTTCGACTTGCTTAGTGCTGCATTCAGCCCGAGTTACGAGATTTTCTTTTAGCAAGGGCGTAGGGATGGTGGCTTGTGAGGCGCTCGGACGGACCGACTTCGATTGAGTGGAGTTAATCGAAGTCTTCAATGGAGGAGTGGTAAGAACGGCCGGACCGGTGATATTCTTCATGCTATCGAAGGAGAGGCAACCCCCCTTCGACCAAATTTTCATTGCATCCTGCACGGGTGAAAAGGTTCCATTGCTGGAGGCAAATATTCCGAAGGTGTGGGCATTGTTGCTGTTCGGATCGCATAGCTGCATTGCCACGTTACCGGAGACAATTTTCAGAGTGCGAATATTGTCTGTCAGCGCCTTTAGGGCAAAGGAGCTGACCCCCTCGCTCTGCAGACCCTTGCCTATGTAAATCCCAACAGCAGCCGAACCTGACCGGGCAAACAAGAAGGTGTTGCTCTTGGTTCTCTTGGTAGCAACATGTTGACTCTTCAGGTAATGCCGCATCTGCTTAGAAATGGAGGCTATATCTGCACCAGCGAGCAGGCCGTTACCCCACCAGCCAAGAGAATAAGTCGAGTCCGCAGACTCGATAGTAGTCGCGAAGTTCGCAATTGGCCGTTGGAGGGCTGACCAGTCGGCGCCATAAGAGGTGCAGACATAGAGGCGATGGAGGGTGTCCGGGTCATCCACTCGATCGTACAAAGAAAAATCATAGAACAGGGCTTGATGGCAGGATTGGAGCTGTTCAAAGTTGTGATAAACAGACCAATTGGAAGGATTGGGTCCTGCGATGCTACAAGCCACAGGACATGCGTCTCTACCACGATAGCCAGGACTGGCAGGCTGTCTCAATCCTGGCTTTCCTCGTGCAGAAACAACATCAATAGAGAGCAGAAATATTACCCCCAGAGCTGAGATGAGCCAAGAGCGAGTCATCGTGCTCTATGAGTAGACAAAGAAAATTCAAAGAATGTGACTAGAATGGTAAAAGAATGACAATAGAAACGAATGACTAGAGGCTTGTTCTCCCATCCTCCAGGGCTTTTCGCGGCTTTTGTACTTTTTCTGACGAATACTTTCAGAGTGCTAATGGTACTTCTGTCAATATGAGGAGCCTTGGACATTTATATTACGCTATAACTTTGAGTGAGCGTATTTTACCAACATCAACAATATACCAAAGTCTTGGATTTCCTATTGCAGGAACCCCGTCCCGAATACGCGCCTAGGATATGGCTAACAGTCTAAGGTTGGTGGAAATTGCAAGCAGGGCTTCACTTCTTTGCTAACCGGAGCCGAGTGAGACAGACAGAGGGACAAGATGCCAAGAGTTAGCGCGGAAACGAGGGCTTGGCTGTGCGTCTACAATGCAACAGTCCCTGGTAGGAAGGCCACTACCAGTCCATCTATCTCGTAATAGTCCGATTCAGGGGCTCAGACAACAAAACAACTCATTTTCGCCGTTTCCATATTCTGGTCCTCTATCAACTTGTTCCCTCCTTCATTACTGTTGAAGGTAGTGAGATTCTCAGTACTATAATGTATTTCTTTCTGGGTTGCCTTCTTCTGGCCCTATCGCAAGTCCTCGCCTGCAGTTGGGCGATTAATACCCGAGGGATCATGGAAGTAGATTTGATTCTTCCGCGCAACGATACCTATCCCCCCTCGCCTATGCTGCCGATTATATTCGCCATCCAAAATCCGAGCCTCCTCAAAAGCTTCAATCTAATACTTGAATGGAGTATTGAGCAGGAGAACTTTAGTACTAGCGATGGAAGTCCCGCTAAGAGAATCAATGCCGGCGGTTCTATTCGACTGTGGAACTTCAATGATTCCAGTAGCAACCCTTACTTCCTCTATTGGAGTAACTCGCGGTTCGATGTTGAAGGAACCTTCGCATTCCCACTCAACAATAGGTCTCGACCTCCTTTTCTCTCCTTTCAGCATCATGCATACCTAACTCGGCAGAGGCGTTCGATAGCGTCGGATGAACCTAATATTAAATACTCCATAGTTACGGAGTGCACTCTTAACGTATTAGCCTATGGACTGAAACAAGCAACCCATGCCAAGACTTCCATTTCATCCGGATCGCGGACGTCCGCGCCGCCAAGCGCCAAGTTTCACAATTCCCAGCACAAGAGCTAATGCAGGATTCAATGCCGATCCACGCCAATCATCACATGGTAGAGAATCTCAATGTTAACCTTGGAAACAGTTTATTATTAAATCATCCTATCGATAACTAACGCCGATCATTCGTCGTCTTCCGCGTCCTGGAACGGGGTAAAATTCTATTCAGCTGTCCCCTCATTCTCTCCCTTTCATTGCAAGGAATGCCCAATTCCTATATCTATCCCTTTACATTTTTACCTTCATCCTACTGATAATCTCATCTGCTTGTATGTTCATGGAATGACTGAAATTGAACTCTCCCAGCGAGATGCCCGGGAGGAGTCCCCGCTTACCTCTAACGGAGAGGGGTCTTCTGCGCCCGTGAAGGCAGCGCAGGCTCCGAAGGCCGGCAGAAAGCTGCCAGAATGGCTTGATCACTTCAATACCCGCGATATTAAGGTGCTGTTCCGTTGCACGCTGGCTGCATAGGTCGCGTTACTGCTGATCCTCATCACTCCGTCCGTAAGCGTCATCGGTACTGCGACTTTCTTTGTAACGTAAGTGTATCTATATTTCCTCTTCGTATCAGTTGCTAATCCTATCGCGATTAGTCTAGTGCTCTTTATGGTACCTCCGACCGGTATTATTTTCATTTTCCTTCTAGGAATACTAACCGTTATCATTAGTATGGCTTTGGGCTGGGCCTAGGCTATTATCGCCATAAAGGCTGCGATATCAGCGAGACCAGCGGCCGAGACCCAGGCCAAGCTTCAAGCCCTAGGACAGGCCGCATACAGCCAGGCCAATTCCACCGGACAGGCCGTGGCAGATGTCTAGAAGGAGCTCGTCTATAGCGGCTGGATGCTTGACGCTCGTATAACAGCTGTCTATTATTGCCTAATCTATTTGTTCATTTATTTAATTGTGAGAAACTTCTTGACCCGAGCCTAATGATCGAGACACTGACCCTTTTGCGCAGTCCCGTCTTCGGGCTAAGAACCCCAAACTCATTCTGCTACAGATTTTCGGAATCATCATCATCGATATCTCGTACTTGATATCTATTATAATATTGATGGTTCAATCTACCTATATTAGGTACACATTCTTATTATGACTAAAAAAGGTACCAGTAGCGAGTAATTCTCTTAATATGTTTATCTCAATAAAAACGCATCCTCTGCTCAAAGTGCATGCGGCATTGATAACACAGTGTGGTTAAAAAATATCTTAGCAGCGTAGCAGGTCAGCTAGTATGAGGAGAAAACTGGCGCATACAACTTGACGACGTCATTTGTCGTCGACTCGGGGCCCAAAACCCAGTCGGTATATTCGCGGCACTGGTTTGCTGCGGAAGCCGTTCCAGCAAACCCTGTGTCCTGATATTTGGCTTTTTTGTTGTAACGTCCCGACTCGTCATTCGTCTGGTCATCTAGCTGGTGCTTCTTACTTGTCTGGACTTGTGGCCGATACACATCACGCAGAGAGACTTGTTCAGATGAAAGGCGGTCGTCACTGAAGTATAGCTGCCGTAGTTCTTCAAGCTTGTGACGAGTACCGGCATCGACGATGATAAAGAAACGCGGGCTTGCAAGGGCGGCAAACGTACGACGAATAGACGCAAGGGGGGCACCGTGCCATTCTTTTGGAGTTGAGAAGGTTTTTTCAATCCCTGGGATTTGACCGTTGTGGAGGAATTGTTTTAAGAATACCCGGTTGTATCGGCCTCCGATGGCGGTGGGCGATATTTGGTTTGAGTCAATTTCATGTTGCTTGTAGTCTGCACTTGTCGGTACCTGCCGCGAAAGGGCTGAGATAGGGAGTGCAGTATCTGCTGCGATCTGCTCTCGGCGAGCACGATCCCGGAGTTCAAAATCAATGAAGTACTGGATATCTGTTGGGAAAAAAACGTATCCAGGGTCAAGTGACATATCGAACTCGGTATGGCAAGATCCGCAGAGAGGAATTGCGTTTTGGGTGTTTTTGTAGTTGAAGATAAACAGTCCAGCTTGCTCCCATACAGGAATCTGAATAATGCGGGGCTTGTTAGCTTAGGGCTCGAAAATATAGGGTATTCTGGAAGCACCTGGGGGTCATGATGGGGCACGACATGACAAATTTCCGGTGCTCTTGTCGAGCACGCCCAACATGTAGTACCAGCAATTCGTAATGTTTCTGCCTTAGTTGCCGCGGAGAATAAACCAGATGATGCAATGCTGGACCCTGATGAAGAAGCTGTCATGGTATGAGCAGCCGATGAATGGCGAGAGGACGGTGGAAGTGGAGGAGGTGGCATTCGGTTGCGATCTGTTGCGTGGTCAGTCATATTGGGCATGGATGTATTGGGGTGAAGACTTACATCAACCCAACAAGAAATCGGTAGCTCCCAGACTGACCGGCTGGAGTTGGGGAAGGTGTGTTTCATGGAGAAGGCACGCAGGGACGAGATACTTTGGGTGGACCCATGGTTCACTTGGCCTCCTACTATCACGTAGGAAATGCCAGCGTGATAATCAATGGAATTCAGGGGTTGAGCAGGGCCAAGGACTTGAGAAAGGAGGTGGGAGGGGTTGCAAAAGAGTGTGATAGGACCATGTGATGAAGGAGCAGGGCAACTGTCTTTCAAAAAGAGGGGAAAGCAGGAAAAGATAGAAATGGAGAGGTGACTATATAGCCAAGCACACTGCGTCATGTGGCTGCACACCACGTGACACACATGTTTGAATATGTCCGTATCACGTGATTGTACAGCCAATCGAAGGGTCGAGGTACGGTCAACATATGGTCAACCTTGGGTACACTGCGGGTACATTGTCCAACTACGAGGATTGGCACCGAGTAATATTCTCCTGCTGTTCACCAACCCGCATCGTAGCCTTTATGGCTAGAAGCTCTTCGATTCGCCGATCATGGTCGCGGTCCTGGATATCTCGTAAGGACGCTGCCAAAGAGAGGCCTGCCTAGCTGCATAGGAGTACCCAACGCCCAAATGCATCAGATTCTCACCCATATAAAGATCCTTCCAACAGGGAGTGTCATGTCCCCTAAGCCTACGATGAACTTCTCCAGCCGTCTTCCAACCGAAGAAGCCAGCCACAAAGTGCCACCAATTCATCGACTCCAGTTATTTAAATGTTGACATAGACCATTACAGGGATATATTCCTCATCCGTATTGGTGACTGCTCTCTTAAATTCAAGTAAGACGGTGTGTTAAAGTGTCTTACAAATTTAAAGAATGTGACAGAGATATGCTCTAATTCAACATATATGTAATTCTCTAACTAACTACAATTTGAGTAATAACAACATCCACTTTGCAGGATTTGTAATGAGGCTGCCGGGCTTTTTACCCGGTCTCAACCACGTCCACCATGGAGTTCGACAGAATGTGCTATCAACCCTTTGAAACAGCTTTGGTTCCAAAACAGATAGGATCCCGCGGTAGTCCAACTATGGATCTGCGGAATATCACCGTTTCTTACTTTGGATAACATTCTCACATCGAAGAATGTATGATGAATTACGAGGAACCGAGACCAATTCCAAAATCGGAGCCAACAGTTATTTCAAGTATTCCGAGACTTTCTCGGAACGATTGTAATTCTTAAGAGGCCATTGTCTGTTCTCTCACTTTCAATCAGGTGCTCCGGGGAAGTTAGTCACCCTCTTTCGTCAGAGTTGTAATACTCTTGCTGCTTCCGAGCATATCATCTCATGTACTGGATAGAAGCAATGAGCATTATGGGCCTTGTACTTGAAATTGCGGCGACAATTAACATGTTACAGGCAGCTCTAGATGTGAGTCGATATATATATTTCCGACTGATCCCTTGTAAATATCTCGCTCTCATTGCCCGAAATGAAGAGGTGTCTTTGTAGCATCTGTCAAGTGCTATCTCTGATTACAGCTGGGTCCCATTCATGGAGCTGCTGTCCCAAAGCTCACATCACATGAGCAACGTTGGGCACACATATATATATAGGTCCATCTTCATTAACAGTTGGTATGATAGTTTAGTATTTTAAGCCATACCAACTTATTTACCCTATTATCTACATTTACTATCCACATATTCCAGATGGCATCGAAATGTCCTCTTTGTCGTGAAAGGGTTAAGACGAGCAGTGCTCCCCATCTTTGCCCAGTCGAGAAAATGCCGAACGCCGAACACAAGCTTCCATCAATGTTGGTGGTCAAGCAACAGCAAGACGTTGTCGTTTGTCATGCTGTCTCGATCTGAACTGTTAGACTATGTGAGTTGATACCCGCGGGAAATGACATTGTGACCCTCATTAATGCTTCAAAATCCCAGATTCTCAACAGCTTGGTAATGCAACTAGAATATGTCACGCCCGAACAGAGAAAAAGGAGAGCTTGCGAGTTAGCAGGGAGTGAACTTATCATTTTAACATTTTAGCCTTTTGGTGTCCTTGAGCCCTGTTATTGTCATTAGTTGGAGGACGAAGACCCGTGGACTGCCTGTCTGAGCAGAACTATTTAGTCTGAAAATAGTACATAAGCAAGACAGTTTCATCACCTACTAAACTTGGTTGTTGAAATAATTAATTATATCACATAGTTAATTTAAGATAGTACTTATACCACTACAAGTGGATATATTCCAATCTGTCACGGATAACCCAGTGGAAGGCTCACCGCCATGCCAATTACCCTGCTTCGGCCGCCAAGGCCAGCGGGAAAGGTGCCTGGTACGAATCCCGGGGTTGGCATTTTCACTCGTGCGAGTAATCCACGACGCTGGAGGCCACTAAGCAATGGAAATGACACTTGAGGGAAGCAATTCTGCAGAGACATTTCCACCCCGGGATGGCGTCGCCAGATGACACCGTCCTGTTACAGGCAAATTGGCAATTTGGTGGGACGACTACTATTTTTTTTTCTCTTTTTCTTTTTATACATGTATTCTAGGCCTACTCAGTAGTAATTATTGCCATGCCTCTTACAGCTTCATTCTGGGAGATAAATTGAGAAACAAGTTAAACACGCTAATAATAGCATGGTAAAAATGTACAAGAACGTGAGAAATAAACATGAAAAGAAACGATGAGTGTTCATAAGACAAGAAAAGAAACAAAATACCCAAACCAGTCCATCAAGGTGTCCCCATATGAGTCTCGTGCGATGCATGAACCGAAGTATTCTGCGTCTGCTCCAAGACCACAGCATAGAATTTGCCTTCTTCTGAGATATCACGGTAGGGACCTGCAGAGACAACGGCCCTGAAACAATACCAATTAGCATATGACTTCACATTCTGATATCAGAAAACGCCCTCAAAAAGAGTGACAAAGAAAATAGAAAATAAAAACATACCATCCCTTATACTTCGGCTGATTGAAGATATCCGTAAACACCCTCAGCACTCGCAACGGCAACTCCAGCACAGAAGGCATCTCAGGCCCATCGCCACAAATGGGTAACCCCAGCTTGTTGACGGGGAGGTAGATGGTCTCTGCGAGGTTTTGCGGATTGCGCGTCTCCTGGAAGATGAGAAGGCGGCGCGAGGCGTGCGACGGCGGTCCGCCTGCTGGCGGTCTGGCGTTTGCGCTTGCGCTCATGCTCATCGCGAAGGCTTTTTGAGTGTGTAGAGTACGCAATAGGTTTTTGCGGAGGTCTATGTTGGATTTTCTTTTTCTTGGACTTGGGGTTTGGAAGGATGGATTGTTCAGTTTGGCTGTTCCTTTTTTTTTTTTGGTGTTGTCTTTTACCCGCTTGGACTTTTCTGCTGGGTCTCTGGCTTCGATGCTTAGAGGAAGCGCGTTTGCTTTCTGGGGTTATTAGTACGGTGTCTTGCATGTAGTTCACCAAGGGCTTCTTACTATTTGTCGACAGTGGCGTGTAGAGGGCGCGACAGGCTTTGCTTATCGTTTGGCGATCAGTGTCCCGATTAGGAGATCGCGGGGCAAAAAGGGGGGAATTTCAGAGATGGTTGTATGTGGAAGATGAAGAAAGATGGAAGTCGAATGTCGACTGTTGGTTTTAAGGAGAAGAAAAATAAGCCCAACAGAAGAGGGGGACTTAATGGGCGATATTATGATTGTTGTACCTACTGAACTAATAATCTCATACACAACATCATTGATCATGACATTAATTAGATTATTCCTATATTCTAGAGTCTAGTCTCTAGATGACCTAGGCACAATAAAATCAACAGCTAACAGAGAAAGAAAAAGAAAACGCTGGGTATCATGATAATGTGGCCGAAGAGAAACAAGCAAAATCAACAAAAGAAAGTCAATCCCTTAAATCAGGGATGAATCATGGTATATGGCATCATTCACTATGCAGCGAGATGAGAAGCGATATGATCAAATCAAGCATCAAGCTCTCCCTCTAGCACTCTGCGTGCAGCATCCAGACGACGCCGCAGCACCCGCGCAGCCTTTTCATCGGGGTCCGCAGAGCTCGTGATTGCCTGCAGATCCATACAGACTTTACCAAGGCTGGCGAACAGTGCTTCCAGCATCTGTGTGTCATCATCGTTGATGCCACCGACACTGGGGGTGCTGGATGCCGCGCGCACAGTCGAGACGAGGGACGAGACAAGAGAGGTTGGGGTTGCAGAACCGGCCGTAGCTGAGGATGAGCGGCCAGTATGTTTCTGAGGGGAAAGGTTGTTTGGATCCAGTGAATTGGTGTGGTGCCGTGGTCCACGGGGTGTTTCGGAGCGGTCATTCTCAGCCTCGATCTCTTGGATTGGACTTGGCTGGTAGCTGTGGTGAGTATGAGATTGGGAATGGCTATGGCTATGTCCGTGTCGCAGCTCTGTCCAGGGATTAGTGTCGGAAACGTCAGGGGAAAAAGATCGCGGGAACGCACCATGGTTGAACCGTCGGTCCCAGTACATCACGCTGTCAACGTCATCCTCGTCATCGGGACGCTCGCCTTCGTTTGCGGTCGCGAAGGTTGCCACGGTCGAGACGGACATGTTGCTGTTGTTACGGGAGTGCCGCTTTGTGTATGCGGGCCGGGTTGTCTCGGCTGATCCGTTCGAGCTGTTGCTTACTCGGCGGAGTTGCTGGGTGTAGTTGCCCAGTGCGCTATGCAAGATGAAATGCTCATAGTCGAAAGCATCCTCGCGCAGCTCGTGGGGCGTCGCGTCCGTGTGCGACGGCACGTTAGGGAAGGCTTCCATGTCACTTTCGAGGTCATCATCAAGCGGTTCGCGTAAGATCTCATCCAGAGCTTCGCGGTCAATTTCCTCATTAAAATCACCTTCTTCGGCATCTTCGTACATGGTCTCGGCGATAGATTGGTCATCGCCATAGTCAGGCTCATTGCCCTGCCAATTCTCGGCGTGCTTGGATGCATTTCCAGCAGCGTGCTCGGCGGATCTGCGTCGATCTTCCGCCGCTATCTCATTCGAGACACCCCGAGTGTTTTCAGAGCTGGCTTCACGTCGGGGATTGGAGCCACGACTGCTCTGGCCATCTCTGAGCTCCAGCGCATTCGCATACCAGTGATCGGCGGCCGTCAAGGGGCTGGGCGTTCGTAGGCTTTGCAAACTACGCCGGCGAAGATTATCCTCCTGATTCTTCACCTTCAGCGAAGAGATTTTGATGTGAAGCCCCTTCATCTGATACTGGAGATCCCGCACCTGTAGTTGCGACTGCGCGCGGCTAGGGGGACCAAAGGAGCTGTAGACTGGACTGAAACCATCTGGGCTCGATTTCGATTCCTCCTCCGAGGAAATGCCCAAGCCATGTGGCGAGCCCGACGAACTGTCTTCGGTGAAAGCAGGCGATTGCGCCCCTTGGCCCTCTTTCTCCTCTTGCACATGTATCGGAGGCTGGGCAGAAGAAATCGATGATCGATGCGTCAGATACGCCCTCGTAGGTGCATAGGGGAACGACCGATCATCAGTATGAAGACTGGACGAAGTGCTCGCGCCCATTGCACTGACAGAGCGCGAAACTTGCTTGTCATCGTTCGAGAAGCTCGAATCCGACGGAACAATCGTCTCAGACTGCCCCCTTGAATGACGATTATTCGTCGTATCCTGCGAAGTAATAAACGACTGCCGTCGAAGCGAAAAGCTCTTAGGATCCGTGCGCGAAATCGACCGATATAGTACACCCACAGGCTGGTGCAAACCCATCGGCTGGATATAGCCCGAATTCGAGGGCGAGGGCGATGAGGGCGATGAGGTCGTGCGCGGCGTCGTCGACCGAGCTCGAGTGAGATTGTTCTCCATAAGCTGTGGATTCAAAGGATGTTAGTATTACTCCCTAGACAAGCGACAAGCTGCGGCGCGTAAGGAAAGAAACCAACATACATTCAAGCGTTTCTTCGCATTCTCCAAAATCCTCTCCGCCTCGCTACTCAGTATCGCCGAGGAAAACTCCTCCCCGGGCCCCTTGCCCTCTGCAGCTGCAGACGCCACCGCGCTACTAGCAGGCACGGAAGAGCCCCCTGCAGTGCCAATGACCGCGGTAGCTTGCGCTCTCGCGACCTCGGGGTGAACGGGAGATTCGTCGCGTCCGTTTTGCGCCTCGGACACATCCCTGGAAGCGGAAGCGCGTCTGCTCCCCGCACTGATTGTGGAATTGGAGCTACTCCACTCCCTGTTTGGATCATCCTGCCCACGTAATAGCGGTGAGCTGGCCAGCTCTTGCTCGTCCGAGTCGCCGAATCCCTCCAATCTGGCGGGCGAGAGTTCCTCGCCGATATCCGAGAGACGGCGACTGACATTCACGTCTTCGTGTGTCCATGCATGACGGGAAAAATTTTTCTTCTGTCGACTGGATGCCGACATGGAGGCATTGGGATCCGATTGGTTGCGGGAGTTGAAGTACGCGATTTGGGGTGGGGAAGGAGTTTGGGATTCGCGTTCGACTTCGTATGGTAGGATCATGTCCGGGTCTGTTAGAGTGAGTGAGGGCATGATTTCGCTCTCTCAGGCCCTGGGGCCTGGGGGGGTTTTCCGTGCAGAATTGGTAGAAAGAGAGAGAAAAAGGGTTGAAGTCGCAGAATCGTCCCGTAGACGGGTTGGGTACCGTTACAGTTAGTTTCTCCCCTTAGACAGTTTAGCGTGCCCTGATCATTGCCTTATTGGGATCTGTGAAGATATTCCCAATTTCCTGTCTCATACTCTCCGTCCGGAGTAAAAGATAGGGGATTAGGCTTCGACTACCCTTGCAATTGTCAATCGTGGTAGTTTAAGTAGTATTAGGTATGAAATAGTTAGCGGATGATAGATCAGATCAATATTAGACTAAATACGGAGTACGGAGGACACCGCGAGAACAATAGGCTTTCTCGGGTTATAATAATAAGATTACGTAGAGAAATGTCTATGCTTTAGTCTCTTTCTTTAATTAGGATTGTCTCCGACTGTTCGAGCCATACGGTGTAGTCAAAGAGACATGGCCTTGAAATGTGATGTATACCTATGCATACTCCGTATAGGATGCATTATTGCTGTAAGGATATGACCCAGGCATTTTCTATAATTTTTAATTGATTGCACTATATACTCACAATCAGCTGAATATCTCCAAGGGTCCTTTGTTATGGTTAAAATAACAATGGAGGAACCCCTGAGATCGGCCAGCCATATGCCCAGGTGAGTCTAAGTTCCACACCGGTGGAGATTGTAATTTCAGGGACATCTCAACGTTCATTAGAGGAAAAAAGATATAAACGTTGAGAAAAAAAAAGAGAAAAAGAAAGAAAAAAAGTATGCTTTTTGTATACAACGTAATTACACATGCCATAATCCCGTAGAAACGCTTATATCTAGATCTTCGAAAGCAACAACTTCGCACCACTGCTACTCGGGCTGGGCTTCTTCTTTCCATCCTTCTCCACGACTAACGCCGAGGCCTGCTCCAGCGCCTTCTTGTTCTTCTTCAGAGTCTTGAGCAGCTCGCTTTTCTTCTCAAAGTCCTCCGACTCAGCCAGCGCGACAATAACGAAGGGGTTAGCCCCCGTCGCCCAGTCCAGGACCTCATCCTGGATCTGCGCGTACAGCACATCGTGGAAGTTCAACGCAGGCTCCACTTTCTCGATAGACTTCGAGGCCGGGTTGAATCGTCCACCCTGCACAAGAGATTTGAGAAGACGTCCCGCGTGTGCGGTATCGCGGGCTTCGGTGTGCGACTTGGCGGCCTCGGCCACGGCCGCGAGAGCGGCGGTCTTGTCGCCGTCGGCTTCAAACAGCACCTCGGAGAGGAACTGGCAGCCGAAGGTCGTCTCGAGGAGGGTAGAGGCGCGGGCAGCGATGAATTCGAGCAGTGTTGGCGAGGCGGCCTTGACGAGTTCCTGGCGGCGCATGGCCGGGTCTTTCTTCGAGGTTTCCTTGCGGACCTCGCGGACTTCTTCAAGGACCGTTTGGTCGGCCTCGGGGAGAAGCCACTTGACGCGCTCACCGGCGAAGGGGTATAGCACAGCGATACGTGCGGTCAAGTCGTTGACCTGGTAGCAGAGTTCCTCGTTGCGGGCCTCTTCGGTTTCATTCTGGTTCAAAAGCTCGGGGAAGAAGGACTTGGCGCTGAGTTTTGTGTCATCAATGACCTCGTACGCGGCAAGAATAACCTGGTGACCGTAGACGTCGCCAGCCATGGCCTTGACGATGTCGCGGAAGAATCGTATAAGCAGCTTGCGGTCTTTAGCGTTGGAGTATGCGAGCATAAGACACATCAAGCGGGAGCCGGACTGGGTGAAAGCCAAGTTCTTGATCAAGTCACCCTCTTCGTCACCCTTGATCAGCTCGATAAACTCATTCGCTTCGTTGCTGCCGGGTTTTGTGCAGAGAAAATATTGCAACATAGCATCGTGAAGCATGGTGAAACCAGTGCTCTTCTTCTGCACCAGCTGGTTAATCAGCTCGCGCAAGTAGTTCATGATCGGTCCACGCTTCTCGGGGTGGGCTTCGATGATCTTCGCGAGATCGGAAGTGGTTTCATTCTCATCTTGGAAAATGACAAACTCGGGACCGTACCACTCGCGGAGGAGTCTGGCCTTCTGTGCCCTGGTCGCAACTGTGCGGTAGATGTCGTCAAGAATCCATGAGCCCTCGGGGTGGCGGATGAGACGTCTGACATGGCCGTAGAACTCTGGGATGATTAAATCGCGGGTCTCGTCGTCTCCGTGGACAATCAACTTTCCAACCAAGAACTTAGCATATCGACTTTGCGCCAGCTCCTTGTAAGTGCCCTTCAACTCGTGCGCGATCAGTTTGCGCTGCTCAAGGTTTCCGTACTTGAGAGCAGTCTGAATGACTCGCACCGAGTCGTGCTTGAACACGAAATCCCGAACGCGGGTAGTGATGATCTCAAACAGCTCTTTGACGAGCTTCTTTCTCTGCTCCAAAGGCACATGGGACTTGCGGCGCAACTGCTCCCACAGTTTCTTGGAGCGGGCGACGGTATCGGCATTAGGCTTTGCGGCCTTGCGCTCTAGCTGGAGTGCTTTTTGCTTGAGGTGGGATTCGCGAGAGTCTAAGCGCGCAATAACGATTAGATGTGGCACCGTCAACGAGGCATAAATGAAACTTACTGTTGGGGTTCTTTGGGGCCTCTTTCTGCGCTCTTTCCTCCGCATTGAGTGTTCTGCCTGACTTGGGCTTCTCCTCCTCCTCGCTCACATCGGGCATCTCAGCATCGTCTGAAAGGGCATCAATATCTTCGTCCGAGACATCGTCAATGTCGAAGTCATCCTCGTCTTCGGATTCTTCCATCTGAACCTTCTTTGATGGCTTCTTGTCGCTCTTGCTGGATTTGGAGTCCTTCTTGGAGTCTTTCTTGGATGAAGAGCTCGACTTCATGGACTTGGACTTCGATGCGGAGCCTTCCTTGGTCTTGCTCCGCTTGCCATTGCGCTCTTCGCTGCCGTCAACAGCACGCTTCAATCCAGCCATTATGAAAGATAATTTCCGTAGGCTGAAGGGTATCTCCGATTGAAAAAAGTAATAAAACTGGGGTCTTTGCGAGCGGAGACTGCTCTATGTCCTGGTGGATAATTTTTTTTGGTCGCAGGCGGAGGAAGTTTTTTTGCCGGCTGTTTGCACAGTTTGCACTGATAAGATACAAAATAGCCCTGCCTTTTCAGCAGGTTCATACATGTACTAGTATGTAGCAATATTGGTATTCAAATAACCATTTATATAGATTCTTACAGAAAATAAGATCGAATGGTACGTGGATATAAAAGGACGGATTGCTATGGACGTTTTATGATAATAAAATGTGGGACAATGTCTCTGAACGAAGCACAGATGGATGACCCGAGTCGCAACTCGACGGCAACAGATGTACAAAATGCTAATAAGTGACATGAGCCACTAGACTCTCCAGGGACAAGATGATGATCCCTACTGCCATCGACCAAATCCCGAATTATATTACTCTTGAACGAGTGTGGCTTGCATCACCCGAAACAAACCCGAAACGCCGTAGAGAGAATCACAACGCATTAAAGATATTTCATACTTCATATATCACCGGGGGGTGCAGGTTCGAAGGAGGTTGCTTTCACAGATGCCAGCTCTGATCCGCCGCCACTCTGGCCGCGCTTCCGGCCAGGAATGTGGAAGCCGAAGGACGAGGTAGAGGACTTGGACCCGGATGATTGCGCATCATTACTAGAGTCACCAAACCTGGAGAGGAAGCCCTTCTTCTTAGGTTTCTCGTCATTTAATCCTACTTCTTCGAAGGCTTCTTCCTCCATGATTCCAGACTTGGTAAGGCTGATGGACTGAGTACCCGATGGGGTTAATCGGGAGAATCGAGAGTCAAGAGAAGTTCGAGAGGGGCCAGCATCGGGATGGATGATGGGTGAGCGGGCGGAAATATCCTAGATTGAAGGGTTCATGTCAGTCGGGTTTATGCGGATCGGATCGGTCCGCGGGGCATACAAATGATCGGCGGTAAGAGTCAAAGGACTCGCGAGAGATGGAGAACGGCTCATTCTCGTCAACGAGATCTCGATGGTTGATGGGTTTGTTGGAGCCCGGGTATCGGCGCCAGAAACTCAGCCGCTCTGGGGGGAAGGCTATCGCGGTAATTAGCAGGTGTATCATACTTCCCGATCACACACAGCCTGTACCGGAAGATAGACGCCGCTGTCGTTGACCACTAGGGACCGAAGTTAGCATTGCAAGCAAGTACACAGCCACACATAGCCACAACGGGGATTCGAACATACCACTCAATTTGTACTCGGTGGGCTCATCCTGGCTATTGCGGATCGGTATGGGCGCAGGACGTTGATTTGGAGAGAGATAGTTCTCATCCACGGGAGCGGGTTCCTCATTGGGTTGGGACTTTCGTCCTAGAAAGTTACGAAATGGAGGCATGGTTGAAGAAGTCAAGTGTGGAGATTTCGGTGATTTCCCCTGTGAAGGGTCCCACGTTAGGGTGAAAGTGCCCCCCGATTCTGGAGCCTACGTCATCCAAGAAGTTTGTGAAATAATGAAGGCCATCAGCCAATCAGATTGGAATAAAATATAAGAAATATTACATAATCTTGTATCTGCCCTGACCCAGTCCCTGATTTATGTCCAACCTCGGCGCACATGCACAGGAACTGGTACTCTACATAAACAGACTACTTCTACTCAAGGAATGGATTAAATTTGCCTCATACATTCAAGCCTAACGAATAAAGCTTTAGAGCTACAAAGATCAGAAGAAGAAAAACATACCCTTCAACACCTGCAAACACCCATTGAGAAAGATTCCACATCCATGGATGCCTTCGATATGTTCCATCGCAGTTCGCTTCATGAAAATAGATCCACCTGCGAACAAACTCCATAAGCAAATCAAACCCAAGACCGGCCTCAATTTGCTAATCCAGGCTTGGACTGTTGCCATGCATTTCGCTATCACTTTCGTAACGGCGAGTCTCACCAGTAATTGGCCTATACTGACAACGCAAAGGACGAAAAAAAAAGTGACTCGGACATTGTTTGTTGTTGATTCCTTTTTTTTTTTTTTTTTGTGCTTTTGATTTTTGGGTTGTCAGAAGCTAAGTGGCATTGTTGGGCTCCAGAAGATTGGCACTGTGGTGGCAATCCAGAGAGCGCGAGTCGGATGGGTCGAAGACGGCGTTCTTGCGCTGTTCGATGAAGTAGGCTATGCAGAAAAGGAATGTTAGTCAAGGAACTTCAGATATGTGCAAATCATGATATGATGTGATACGACGTACGGGTCAGTTGAATCATATCAAACCAGCGGACGGCGTTCTCGTCACTGCCGTCGACTGCCTTCAGTATACCATTGTCCGGGCGGAAGGTGGCCTTGGGAGGAATGTGGCGCATGCGCAAGAGCATCTCCAGGATGTCGGCGAAGCGGTCAGACTGGTTGAAGTAGTAGGGAGGACGCTTGTCAAGGGGCCACTGGATGGATTGTTAGTGTGGGATGCATCATGGAAGAATAAACATGGACCACTTACGCGCTGAGAAAAGTTCTCGTTGTCCCATGAGCGGAAGAGCCAGCAGGTGCGTTCCACGCAGTTCAGAAGGATAATAGCCACAATGAAAGTATCGAACCAGCCGCACTTCTGGCGCTGAAGGAGTCGACGTTCCAAATCATTGATAACAAACTTGCTCAGCTGCGAGGCACGCTTCTCCATGGCGGCGCGCAACTGACTGCAGAGAAGTCCGTATGATTCCGGGTCAGAGACCTCCTCGATGGGCAGACGGCCCTCGTCCGATGGCTGAGAAAGAGAGTGCAACGAGTTCGGGGGCAGAGTAGGGTTGTAGTAAGTCTTCCAGGTGAGTTCTGTGTCGACGAGAATATGGGTCGCGACCCACAGCTCCAACACGCGTTCCAGAAGGATATCCTGTATCTATGTGAATGCACGTTCCCACGTTGAATATCAGAAAACATACCTTCTTTCCCTGGCTGAGTTCAGCCGCAAGCAGCAAAGTGGGCTTCATGAAAGGCGAGGTCTCTCGCTCGTAGAAGTAAGAAGCGTTCTTCTTGATGTACATCTCCAACTTATTTGGGATGTCATCCGAGTCCGCGTCCAGGAGATAGACTTCTTGCGAAGGACCAGAGAACTGGTCATCTCCGAGGGCTTGCAACTGGGGGTCAAGTGCAGACACTGAACTGCGGTGACCCTGCAGTCCACTGAAAGTCATGAAGGAATTGCTCTCCTCGAAGTGAGTAACTTCAATGCGACCGGAGTAGTGTTCAAACTTGATTTGGTTTTTGATGCTGTTAGTGTCATGGTAGGCAAGGGTAGAGTTGAGATCTAAAGTCCGAATCAGTATATCTTATATCTTCAAAAAGAAGAGAACACAAAAAACATACTCGCATTGTATAGTTCAAACTCATCGGAAAGACGGGTGCGCAGGCACGGGTGCTTCCATAGGCGGGCACTCTCCACGCTAGCGCAAGTTGTGCAAGGGGTATCGCCAGAGCACTATCAACACTTGTCAGTAATATTCACTTATCTCACACCCACACAGGTTCCAAAATCCATACAGGTTTCTTGAGCATTCGGCAACGAAGACATGCACCCTTCTTCCGCACGTCTTGAACTTCACGGCGTCGCTCTGCGGTGAAACGCCCCCGCACCTTGGGTTTCATAGGCTTGGTTGAGTTACCAAACTCGTTCACAAACCCTTTTGCCTGGGTATTTGGGTTCATCGCAATAGGGCGTGGGTAAGATGCGGCACGCTGAGTGGCAGCAGTCAACGAGGGGTCATGCTCTTGCAGGCTGTCGAAAAGAAGCTGCTCATGTGTGGACAGTTGATTCCATTGGCCTAGCTTCATATCAGAGCTAAGGTTGTCACTGTCAATCGACATTCCTTGAGGGACCATCTCATTGGCGGAGGCCGCAATCATCGACAGTTGTGACTGGCGCGCATTAGAGGTAGAATCAGGCGACATGGACGCATCACCGAGGGGCGGAGACATGGATGCAGGGTGCTCGCCCGAAGTGTGACTTGGAAGGGCAGGTATACTAGGAGCGTTGGACGATTGGGGAGTTCCTGCAAATTGTTAGTGGTCAAAGGCGTGTAACAATGAACAAAAGGAAAACATACCCTCGGCATTTGCTGTACCGTCCATCTTGGGGTCAGACCCTTGCGAGTGACCCTGGAATCCCTCCGCTTCAAGCGCAGGATCAACAATCACGGTCTTGCCTCCAGCTGTCACAGACTGGGTGTATCCAGGTCCGCGCTTGGTCACGTCCGAGGCGCCGACCTGTCGCGAGGCTTCGGCCAACACGTTGAGACCGTCGAAGTTCTGTCGGTTCGGAAATCCACCATCGGCAGACTTGCTTTTACCTCCAGCAGGGGAATCTTTATTCGAGTCACCGTCGGTCAAGTCGGGGAGTTCGTGGAGTCGCAACAACACGCGTTGGCGGTCGCGTAGGGGAATCGCCTGACATTTTTTCACCAGATGGTTGGTAAGGCTGTCGATGCGACCCTTGGGGAACACTTCTCCGCAGGCTTTGCACGTATGCTGGTAGCGATTGCTCGCGTCTTCCAGCTTGGGACCTCGGTGGAAGAACTCGAGGATAAGTTGGTTGGGTTTGCGACCCATTGTGAGGGATGGCCGTGGACGTGTTTTTGAAAGGTTTTCACGTGTCGTTTAGCGGTATAGTGACAGTGAACAGTCGACCAGAGCAATCGACGTGTCGCTCGTTCAGACTAGGCAGTGTATCCCGCCAAGCTGATAGGTCTGTGGACTCGGATTAGAAATGGGGAATGTGGGATGTGGGAGGAAAATCACACACACAGTCACTAAGGACTGCGAGGCCCAGGCTGTGAACCTCAGATAGGACCAGTAGCCTCAGAAGAGACTCGAAATGGAATTTAGAAAAACGAATCTCGAGATGATTGAGTCGATGATGTGCGGGCAAAACCAGGGCAGTAGAGGGCGGTCTGGGAATCGCAAGGGGAGGAACACGCGATGGAGGCTTCACCGCACGAAAGGCGGTGATGTCTTCAAGGCGGTAGGAGAAAGGCGGTGATGAAAGAAGAATAAGGATATCTCGATATCAACTTGGATAGGAGACGAGGGAAAGGATGAGTTGTTACGGGATGGGGTTGAAGAAGAGAAGAGGTGAGAAATGGAGGGAGAGGATTTATTAGTCACTTTGTGCCACTGTGACTGCCACTCCCTCTCTCTGAATCTCTCTCTCTCCTTCTGTATGGAAACTCTATATATGGGGAGTTATGCAAGCTGTATCATTTCTTTTTCTTTTTTCTTTTTTTTAAGGGGTTGATAATATGTGTCTACTTGATACCTAGCAATACAAATGACTGGCATACATACTACGCCTACATGTTGGAAATCAGCCAATCTAAGAATATCGTCATTCCCGTGCCTATATTTCGGTGCTTCTCCCCGGGGCCCCAAACCTCAATTTCCCCATATTGTGTATGGCCAATACTAACAACGCTCAGAACTGATACTCTCATGAACCTATGGATGGAACCTTCATGCTCATCAACAAATACGGTGCTCGGGAGGCCGCCAGGGCACACCCAACAGAGCAAAGATCCGACGCTCGTTCCGGCCCTCAAGAAGCCGACCCCCATTCAGTTTCACTTGCTGGTTCCGAAGCACATCCGTATAAAGGCCCTTTTGATTCAAGCACATGCCTTTCTTGCGTGCCAGCAGTCTCATACTACGGTTGAATATATCATTCCCCGTAAAGTATATCAACGCCGCTCCGATCTCCGCATCAGGAACGAACAATAAATCGATCCGACGCCACAGGGTGGTGCCAGGTAGGGCTGATGCACCGTGCCATTTAGATCCATCCTGATGCGACGAGATGGCAAGGCTAGCCTGCAGAAAGCCACTACTGAACAATCTAGGTACAACAAGACCGAGCATCATAGTGCGGATTTGCTCCAGTGAGGCACCAGGTTTAGTGATCAGACAGTCCACGTCCCCGCAGGTGAGTGCCCCGCGGCGGTAAGAGCCCGAGACGATCACCTGCATATCCCTATCCACAGCCTGCACCGCCTTTCGCACGATCGCCCCGTGGGCTTCAACCTCCTTGCGGGGGATTCGTTGCGCGAAGTCGCTGTGGCGTTCCACCCCAATACGCTGCTGCTTGGTCAATGGAGCTCTTTCCAATAAATCCTTCAGAGACCTGTAGCCCTGTGCGACCCATTTGGAGGCCTGGGGAAGGCCAGCACCATAGACGCCGAGAAATTCTTTGATTATCAGGTCTTCTGGGGTATTATTGGTGTTCTCGAGACGACGAAGGCGGTTAGTCATGACAATTTCTTCGATTTTGTCAGCCAACCGCTCTCCGATACCAGGGATGGCCCGAGCCTGTGTTCGCGTAACAATCTTGTTTGGTTGCTTTCGCAAAGCGCTGATGGCTTTGCGATAGGCCATAACCCGCCACTGGTCTGCAGTCTGGGTGTAGTATTCCAGCATTTGCTCAAGTACCTCAATGGTTCTGCTGTTTGGGACGTCAAGCTTCGTGTCCGGATCGAACTTCTGCATACAGGCGAAACCTTTTGTCCAGTCGGATTTTTCTTTGCCCTTGCCTTCTCCGGTGGATGTTTTTGGTGGCTTCCAACTTGACTCCTCCCCTGAGCTCGAGGTTTCGGTATCGGAAGCACCAGCAGATTCGTCAACAGGAAATTCGACTGGATCCAGAGGCTGGTTGTAAAGATCAGTTCTGTGAACTTTCGCCGACGGGGAAGTGGTTTTACCAAATGACTTGTGGCCTTAGCCTCGTCTATTATATCATCCAGTGCATCTCGCTCCCGGTTTCCTCTTTTACACGCTTCTTCAGCTGCAGTTTCATGGACCGGTTCAGAGATCATATTATTGGGCACACTTTCCGGTACAGTTTCTGGTAAGTCTTTTGGTAAGGAGTTTGGCGTCGGTTCCTCGACTGGCGATAAGCAACGTTCCGGAGACTGGTTTTTCTCCCGCCGCGATGATTTCAATGGAAGAGAATCAGGAAGTGGTGGTTCCACAACTGGAGACTTCTGCTTCTCGGCAGTCGTTGGAGTTCCGTTGGGACGAAATCGAAGGTGCGAGGTATCAAGAACGGAACGAAACTGGATACATTCGGATGGATATGATTCATTGACAAGAGCGACATTCGTCTACAGCGGTTAATATTAAAGTCTGGATATCTCGTGAATGAACCTACTGGCAAGGATTCAAGTTTGAGGTAGTTAAGGAGATCGGTCAATAACAAGTTCTTGTCCATAATCACATGAGTGACATCGGTAGCCCAATTTTGACTCCATCGTGCACCATAATCCTGCGCTCGTTGAATGCGCAATCGTCGGAATGGAGATACATCGTTGTTTGGGAAGAAGACTGGTATTGAGAATTCAGTGAGAGTAGGCTGTGGGATATCTAGACTACTTACAAAAGACCAATCCCTTGAAGATCTGCTGGTCAACTGGGATTATCTTAGCATTATTGGTCTTTCTTTTCTTTTGAGGAGGCCCTGCGCTCTTGATAGCAGGCATAGTTCCAGCTGTCCGAGGGCGGTTCGTAGGGGCAGGCTTAGCGACAGCGAGCGGACTGCTTCTCTTGCTTTGAAGGTCACACGAAGATATAGGGTCCGAATTTGCTCGAATACGCTCCGAGGAAGGAGCGACTTTGTTTGGATTGGGTTTGTCGAGTCCTTTGTCTGCAGAAGTTAGAAGATTCCCCCAGCTATCATCCTCTTCATCTTGATCATCTGAGTCATCCAGCCGGTCAAGAGCCGTAAAAAAGCTCTTTTTAGTTGGAAATAGGTCCTTCATAGTAGGCTAGTCCGGATTCCAATGGAGGGGCGGCTGCCTACACCAGGGGTGGTTCATTATATAGGCTAGACCTCGGGGGTCAATGTTACCGCACATCCATGGATGACTCGAGAGGAATGGAAGCGTAATGGTCCGAAAACTTCCTTGGGCCACTCGGACCCGTGGATGCGAGACGCGATTGACTGGCGCGAAATGGGCGCCAAGTCACGTGGTCTAATCTAAAGTGGAAGATATTTACAGAGTGACCTATAACGAGGAATATCGAATCCGTTTACAAATAGCATCCATAGGTAGACCTAGGTGGTACTATAAATTATCATTCTAAACATGTATTTCACGATCTATTACCTCCCAATAAGAATAGAACTAGCATCGACGACTATTCCCAAATTGGAAATATTATGTCATGTGACTCTTGATTTCCATGGAAGATCAAATGCGCGGACAAGTTCGAAAGCAATAACCTCACAATCCACCACCCTACACACGGCCCGTTGACTGATAGACCGTCAGCCAATATGTGGAAATCCGCCCTCCCCACATTTGTGGCCGACCTTTCCCTCCTGCAGACTGGCCGCTGTCTAAGCTGCCAATTCCGCAACCCAGCAACTCTCTCCCAGCTACGGACCAAACCCTTTTCTCTGCGCCAATATTCCAGCAAGCCCGAGAAACAAATTGACACAAAAGACCCCGCTCCCGTGAAACGAAACATAAGAAATGAGGCACACCGTCTATCGACTGCCATCGAATTCAAACAGAACCAGTCCCAGGATGGACCTCAGCCTGGAGACGCAGACTTTGTTCCTCCAAGCCTAGATCGGCCTATCGGTAGCCCGCAAGCACCATTAGAAGGACAGAATACAGGTATCGACACGCGGTCCTTGCGCCAGCGGCGCGACGACTTCACCAACTATGACCGGCACATCAAGCGGCGCAAGGAATTGTACGATTTTGCCTTTCCCCCTCCTCTTCTTAACACCCCGGGATATAGCCCAAATCCGGAAATAGTCGTGCTAATAAACAATTGCAACTCATAGGACAAAGCAAGTCGCCAAGCCGTATTTCCGCGAATGGTCCAATCTCCGCTTCGCCGAGGGCAAGACCTTTGTCTCGAACCCGCGGCTGTTCAAAGCCGACAGAGCCCTTTACTTCCCGAACATGCGCGGCATAACTTTGACAACGCCCAAGGACCCCCAGGACACCACGACGCAGCTGCGCGGCAGCATCTCTGTTGTAAACTTGTTCTCGAGCGTGTGGGCTGAGAGCCAGGTTGCGACGTTTACAGGGCCAGAGCAGAACCCGGCACTCGTGGAGGCGATGGCCAGCGGAGGAAAAATGGTGCAGAGGATTGATATTAATCTCGAGGAGAACCGGTTGAAGGCGTTTCTGGTGAAGATGTTCATGTGGCGGATGCGGCAGAAATTGCCCAAGCAGCAGCACTCGCGCTACTTCCTTGTGCAAAAGGGTTTCGACCAGGCACTCAAGGAGACCATTGGCATGATGAATTCTAAGGTCGGTTATGTTTACCTGGTTGATTCGGAGTGTCGCATTCGCTGGGCGGGGAGTGGACCGGCTGAAAAGTCTGAGTTGGAGGGACTTAATGCTGGTGTCCGGAAGCTTATTGAGGAGAAGAAGGATGTTCTCCGGGTTCAGGACCCATCTCGCAAGTATTGATTAAGGTTGTGATGAGAAGGATTACCTGAACTGGAGCCTTTGATGTGATTTCATTCCGCTCTCGGTTGAATTTGTACATACAATAGAGAAACTGTATAATAGAAAGTATAAATAGGCGCCTTCAAGACCCTTTCACGAGAGTTATCATCGATTCTGTCGCATCCCCCATCAAGGGAGACTCGGAACATGCCTAAACCCAAACGCCTTCGAGAAGTCCACTCGCTAGAGAGCAGCAATCGACATAAGAACAATAAGACATAGGGGCGGCGGTGTCACTGAGCTACCGCCGGAGCCTCGAATCCATACTTTACCGGAAGAACAGCAACATCAAAAAGCAGAACCCAATGAAGCATCCGAGGATAATAGCATCCCGCCTCTTCTTGTTTCCAATCTTGCCAATGAGATAGTTCATACCGGGGACACTGCCAGCAGCTCCGACAATACGCCGATTAATGTTGGCAATTGTCTCGCTCTGGACACCGAAGTTCTCATTGATGGCATACGCCTGGCTCAGCACGCCGTCCATCATACTGTGGCTGTTCTCGACTCGGCCCCGCTCTTCGAGCATGTACTCGGCCTCGGCAGCGGCGGGGTTGGATGCGCGATAGGAGCTGATGTCTGAACGGACATTAGAGAGTAGGTTTGCGCGGTCACGCGATTCAGAAATAGCTGCGGTCAGACGTTGAAGCTCGCGGCGGTGGTCTTGGAGTATTTCGCGGTGGCGGGAGACATTGTTCTGTTTTAGGGCGGAGGCAGTGAGGGTGGCTTCGGAGTCGAGTAGACGGGATAGTTGGGCGATAACAGCCTCGCGCTGTACGGTCAATTAGCTGTCGGTGCTTTTCTCTCTGTTACATGTCGGTGAATGGACGTACTCTTTCGAGGAGGTCTTTCAATTGCGATTCAAGCCGCAGCTCTTCCTCCGTAGGTGACGGCGGAGGTTTGGTTATGGATGCAAATTGTGAATAGGTGTGGAAAAGGTTCTCGGTCTATCGTTGCATCAGTTAATATTCGTATAGAGCTCCTGATGAGGAGATATTGGTACCTGAGTTTCAAGCGACCGTGCTTGTTGCCGGAGCTGTGTCCAACCTGAGCTAGTTGAGGATGCCATGGTAGGCAGGGAATATGTATAGTTTGGATAAGAAGTCACCGGAGAAATCCGATATGTTTAAGAGTTTCTTTCAGACCAACTAGTCAACGTGCAAGGGCCGAGGTGCTACCTGCTTGTCTACGTAAGTGCCCATGACGGGGTAAAGTGCGCTAACCGAATACAGTAATTTTCTGCCCCGGATCCCAGGCATCTCCCGCCAGAAACTTCAGGCCCCAAATTCAG
This sequence comes from Penicillium psychrosexuale, assembly GCF_028828465.1. Classification (NCBI taxonomy): domain Eukaryota; kingdom Fungi; phylum Ascomycota; class Eurotiomycetes; order Eurotiales; family Aspergillaceae; genus Penicillium; species Penicillium psychrosexuale. The sequence goes on from NW_026643187.1 coordinate 1,096,580, forward strand.
GCTTTAGTGCCACCGTAATCACGTGCACCCGCTAAAGTCACAAATTCGCTTAGCCCTAGTCCCACAACCAGTCGCAAATTGACCCTCGGACATCTTCAATTCTCAACGTCGACAACCCACACAATTCAACGCCACCATGGTATGTCGTGCTGTGCTACGGCTCTGATATCAAAATGCTGATGAATCGCTCTTTTTTTGCAGTCGTCCAAGGTCAAGGCTGGTCAGCTCTGGGGCAAGAACAAGGATGAGCTCGCCACACAGCTCGAGGAGTTGAAGTTGGAGCTTAACCAGCTCCGCGTTCAGAAGATCTCTTCCGGCGCTTCCTCCAAGACTCAGAGAATGTGCGTATTCGACACCCCCCGATATTTCATTTTTTGTGCGGATGGGATTTGAAGATCTGCGGGATGGGAACGATCGAGAACCCGGGCCAGACAACGTGCAAGAAGACTACGCCAACATTCAACCAAGGGATCAACGAGGAAGAGGTGGATTACACGATCTGGCACAACGCGCACGATACTGGGGCCATCGATATTCGAGATCTGATACTGACGGAAATTTTTTTTCTAGCGGCGAGGTTCGCAAGTCGATCGCTCGTGTTCTCACCGTCATCAACGCCAACCAGCGCGCTCAGCTGCGTCTGTTCTACAAGAACAAGAAGTACCTCCCGCTCGACCTCCGCCCCAAGCTCACTCGCGAGATCCGCCGCCGTCTCACCAAGCACGAGCGTACCCAGACCACCGACAAGCTCCGCAAGCGTGCCATCCACTTCCCCCAGCGGAAGTACGCCGTTAAGGTATGATACTCCGACAATCCAGCGCAGGAACAGGTGGAATGAGGGTTCATAGATGTTCATCTTTGCCCTCGTCACCAAGGACCTCGCCCATCAGACGAACCGAAGCAACCGAGCACAATGCTGACGATCTATTTCCTGCAGGCTTAAACGCAGAACTTGTTCGGATATGGAGTTTTGTGGGAAGACGTTGCTGGCCTTGGACATAAGCAGGACGTGACAGTTGGATCCGAAAGCTTATGGAGGGGTCGGTTTTCTCTTTTTTTACATCCAAAAAATGGAATTTGATTATGTATCTAAATAGGATGCAAATCGACTCTTGACATGACATGATTTTAGACATTCTCCAAGGTTCCTTACTCTTGCTCGCATGTAAGACCAGTGACGATATCTCACGGATATGCATAGTCTCAGGACTCGGTGATATATATTTCTACAATATACAAGTTTTGTGTGGTCCGCATTTCTAATCTACACGGCTCGAGTACAAAGCAAACATAACTGTCGGATTAAGGATATCTTGCTATGGTCACAAGCAAATCTAATGCGAGACATCCAAATACCACCCCAAGTCTACCTAAGATTAATATAAAATAAAAATATTTGAAACCCAATATATCCTCACATCCTAGATTAGCTAACCCGACATTACCCTCGGTCAAAGCCAGAATGCGAGCTATAGTATCCAATCTCAGCCTCGACGTTCTAAGTCTAGGTAATCCGGTTGCCATTGCCATTCGCACTCGCAGTACCAATCCCCAGAACCCCAGTATCTGTCTCAAGAACCCACATGCCCCCGCAAAGACAAGACCGCAACAGCCCCAGCTTAGCAATCATCTTGAACGACAGAAGCGACCGGGGCAGATTCGTATCACCAGAGACCTCACAGCAACGCGCACACCGGCGCTTCTTTACCGGCGCCACACGACCATCATTCCCCAACGGCAACGGCGGGCGCAGCGGGCACTTCTTGAGGATATCGACCTCACGGTGCCTCCGGTACAGCGCCGTGCGTCGGTCATTTCCAAACCCAAGCCAGCTATAGTCCCCGAGGTAGATTGCCATGCGGTTGATCTCGGATTTGAGCGCCGGGACTGTCTGTCGGAGGAGGGTGGCCACGGCAGTAGTGAGGACTGGCGGGATGCGCGCATTAACCAGCAGTTCCTTTTCCGGGCCGGGTCTTTCGGCATCGCCGAAGCCAGCGCCTTGGTAGGCGTGCTTCACGGCTGAGTCCACTCCTGCCAGGAACTTCTCGTACACGTCGATTCGTACCGGCGATGATTCTAGTGTTTGGCAGATTTCTGTGTAGTAGATTCGGGAGTCGCCTAGAAGAGAGGCGGGGTTTGCGCTAGCGAAACCAGCGTGCACGCCGCGGAGGCCACGGCAGATGAAGCGGAGGAAGGCGCGCGACATGCTTGAGAGGAGGATTAGGAGGGGGAGAGAGGAGGAGTTTTTCACTGTAAAGGGGTGAGCGAAGCTGGAGTTGGTTATTGGGAGGTTCCTTACACTTCTGTGTGAATGCTTCTGAATCATTGAATACATCTTCGAATTCGTCGGCCATGTCGAAGATTTCGCTCAGAAGAAAGTGAGAGAAGTCTAGTGTCCATTTGGTGTTACCCAATACCATGCGTAGAACGTCTTTTGTTTCAATTAGCAACGGATCACGATAAAATGGGTTTTCTTTGAACTCACCTGGATCATGCGATTCTGTCTGGCCTCCCTTATTATACTGGAAGAAATATGCGAATAGAACCGATGCATGTCTGAGTTGAAGGCTTGCCCATGGCACGGCCGATGAGAGGTTGCGGCGCTTGAGTCTCCCTTTGAAGCCCAGTCCGGCCTGTAAGCTGAGACAACGAGGTATGTACGGATGGCTCATGAGTTTGTCCTGTTCGGCTGTAAAGTTGCAATTAACCGGCAGTGCACGATACACCTCGCTGATGAATGTTGTTTGAGCCTCTTTGGGGGTTGTCAGCGGATTTGATATTATCAATACGAAGGTCTTCAGAGCACTCACCTAGTGATAGCTGCCCAAGGGCAACCATGAGTATGTCATCTGTATTATAATCAACGCCACATCCTCGACTGAATGCCAATGTCAAAGCTGCAATGGCCGCGGAAAGATTGTCTGCATGCCTCGGTCAGTATTGTTATTTCATAAAAGTGACCTGATAGGCCATCTGGAAGATACATACTCTCGTCGTAGAGACCCTCCGTGGATCCGAATGAATGCTCCATCGCCCTCAGTTGCATATGTCCGTCACTATCCAGCGTGACGGCAACGCAAGCGTTAGGAGAGAAAGCAATGTGAAGACCTGTCCATGTCAGTTCTAGCCACGCCACTATCGTTTAGTTTCGTACCTGATGTTTCGAGCGGGTACTGGAACCCAGCCTGGGCCAGACAGGTCACTGCGCTTGAATCGTCAAGACCGTTTAAAACGGCCATTGTCCGTGTGTCGTAGCAAGTTATTGAGCTGTCGTCATGACTGACAGCCAAAACTGTCCCATGCTCTACTAAATCGACCGAGACAATGTACTTATCGCAATAAACGTTCTCCAGCCTCCGTAGTTCCATTTTGGGCTGAGGGTAGGTCAGTATCGATTCCACGCAACAGTCAAATATCGAGGAATGCACACCTTTGCTTGAGCGTTGCTCTTTTTTGACGTCACCTCGTCAAACTTGGGATGGAGGATCTGCGGGGCAGATTCCAAATGCCACCTGACAATCACACTCGGCGGACCTTGCTGGTCTGGATAATCATGCATGGCGTGGAGAGGCTTCGATAAGACAGCCAGGATCCAAGGGTTAGCAGTGGACCCCGCGAGGCTATCAAACTGTCCCGGCATGATCTCTAGTCGTGTCAACGAGTATACCGAGTTCAAAAATGGCAAAGACTGATCGTGATGGTCCGGGCCCCGGTTGACGTTCAATATATTGCTGGGCATGTCGACTTTACAGTGGATCAAACGGAAGGTGGGCATAGGGAATTGGCCAGGCAGTTTTCCCTGTGCCGGCTCCCATTGTGGCGGGTTCCAGCTGATGTGCACTCTATAAAGACACATTTTCTGGCATGCGGAGTAGGTGGAGAGAAGGATCCCAGCTGTTTTGATGTGTCAGTGATGGCAGGAAATGGAGCTCCGGCTGAAAGACAATACCTTGTGTTGCGGTCATGGATGCATGCGTTAATAGTCTATCCGAGTACCCTGTGTTCTTCAGTTCGGCTGGCAGCTCGGCCCATTTGCTGTCGGGGTTTTGATATATCAGCTTGATCTGGCCGGCTCTGGTCACACATATCAGTGCGCCTTTGTTGGCTGGGTGGAATGGCCCGACGGGGCGTCGACGGAAAGGCGAATATGCCCATCGGCCATTCACCTTGGCTGCTTGATGAAATGCATGCACCTATATTACCAGTTAGAGTCCTTTCACTCCTATCTTGACATATCGTAATAGATAATACAAGGGGACTCAACGTACATAACGCTGGGAGTTCAGCCACATCATTCCAACAACCTGGCTGCCATCGTCGCCGGAGTCAAATGAGGCTTGACGCAAGCCTGTGATGCTGTTCAGTGCAATTGAAATGGAATAGATTGATACCCGACCGGAACAGTCGACAACGGCCAGTTCTGAGCCTGTTTCATTCCATGATAGATGGGCCAGTTGATTGCCATTATGGGCCTCCAAGACTGGAGCCAAAGATGACTCTTCCCCGAGCACCCATTTGCCATCTGATGGGCGGCATTGGAGATAGCGGATAATAACCCGGATTCCGTCTAGGGAAATAGATGCAATACATCCCATCCGAGACCAGGCGATTTTCCTAGCAGATGGTTAGTGCTGGAATTTGGATGTGCAACATTTTTCCAAGCTTACTGGCAGCACCCTGATAGACGCATTTCATCTAAGCATTGTGCTAGACCTTTGATTGGGGAGGCGGTCGGCAAGCCCAGCTCCAGGGAGTTGGGTTCTCCAAAGAGATCATCCACATCGATACCGTCCTCCATGATCAAGGGCATGATATTATCGGACCGCTTGTCAAATGTGTTTGATGATCAGAGAATCAATAGAGCAGCATAGCTTCATAGAGTTCCTCGGACCAATGAATATCAGAGATGGGCTTTATTATTATTTGGTCAAAGGAGGAGTGGATTCCCGAGATCGGCGCCCAATGTTCGAGAAGATATCCCAAACACCAACAAGGATGTCACCGTCAATGCAGCAATTCCCGATGTCAATATGAGGGGGACCATAGACCAAATCCAGATGTTCCTATGCCGTCAGCGCCTGGACCTCCAGGGACCAGCCCAGTGATCTGCTTAGTCATGCCTCGTGACATGGATCAGGTGACGGGTAGCCCTGCCAACGACCGCTGACCAATCAGGGTGGTATCAGGTGACCCACTATTTAGCAGAGCGAATCACTGCCGGTCCCTTGAACTGTCAAAACATGGAAAACAGAAAAAGAGTAGCAGGAAAAATAGAAAGAAAATAGCCAAAAATAAGAGAATAATCGGAGAAGCACAATCGGAAGTATCAAGCGCCGGATTAGGGCGTGAAAGCGCAATTGACTACTATAAACCCCCTACAAAGTACGATCAACGGGGCTTCAATGGCATCGGGGCATCAAAGACTCTCTCGCGCTGGACTACGGAGTAATTCCCTCTGGATTTCCGAAGTATATAGCGTAGCAACCTTGAAATCTTAAACCCACAGCCGTTCGCATCAAAACAACGTCGAGTCCCGCCCTTCCCGGTTCGGTTCGCTCAAATCAATTTGCTTCTCAGCTCAACATTCCTAAATCCATTTGGCCAAAACAAAGACTGTTTTTTATCTGTGGCCCGCTCTTTTTTTCTATTCTGTTTTTCTCCGGCCCATAGAGCCCTGAAGCGCACGAGTTTCATTAATGTTCCCCCCCCCTAACGCTGACCTCATCGTCAACTTCCTTCAGAGCTACAACTTTCGACCTACAACTATTCCTACTCTTTTCTACCCTCTCTCCTATCTATCTCGAGGTCTTACGCGTCATTGATTCTTGATTGATCTTTATTCCGCATACATCCATGATTCCTCTTTTCGAGGTTTTCTACGGTCTGTGAGCAATTTGGAGGTACCACCCGGTCCTTTTCGCCCCGATTCCCCCTGGGGGTGAACATTCTCCTGCGCCGTGACACCTTTCAACCCATTCGCAACTCCCACGCAGCCATGGGGGATCTCAATTTGGATTTCTCATCCGATTCGGAGTTGAGCTCCGTGCCGTCATCACCAACATTAGCAGCGCAGTCATCACCCGAGCCAGCAGAGCGGTACCCAACGCCTTCATCCCAAGTGGGAGCTGAGTCTGCTGAGGGTTCTGCGCGCCAAGCCCGTCCCGCAAAGAGGAGACGAAACCCCCTACCAAAGGAACGAACTACTCAATATCTCGATCTATCTGAACCTCTCTATGAACAAAATGCCCAACACTATTTGCTAGTTCAAACTCTGCGTCATCAAAAAGACATTGTCGTCATCGCTGGCGCTGGAATTTCCACGGCCGCGGGTAGTAAGTTTCTGCTCTAAGGATTCTGCCATGTTTGAGCCGACACTCATAACTCTGATAGTTCCGGACTTCCGCTCCACAGATGGGCTCTTCAAATCATTGCAGAAAAAGCACAATCTAAAAGCTTCCGGCAAGCTTCTTTTCGATGCTGCCGTCTACCAGGATGACGCATTGACGGCGCCCTTCCACGAAATGGTCCGGTCGCTGTCGGCGGAGGTTGCTAATATTAAGCCCACCGCCTTCCACCAAATGCTTGCCCGATTAGGTATCGAGTCTCGCCTGAAGCGACTTTACACCCAAAATATCGATGGCATTGAAACCTCTATGCAGCCACTGGCGACTGAGGTCCCACTTAACGTCAAGGGCAGTTGGCCAGTCACTATTCAACTGCACGGCAGTATTGAGAAGATGGTATGCCAGAAGTGTTGCTACCTCGACAACTTCAACCCCGACATGTTCATGAAAGCCGACCCGCCCGCTTGCACAGAATGTATTGAGACCGACGAAGCCCGCCAAATCGGCGGTCACCGAAGTCACGGAATTGGCCGCATGCGCCCGCGCATCGTGCTCTACAATGAGCACAATCCTGACGAAGAGGCAATCACCTCCGTGATGAACGCCGATATCAAGTCCCGCCCTCGTGTCCTAATTGTCGCCGGGACCAGCTTGAAGATTCCCGGAGTCCGTCGACTCGTCAAGAGCTTGTGCACGATGATCCGCAGTCGCAAGGATGGTGTCACGATGTTCATCAACAATGAACCACCAAGCGGCAAAGAATTCGATAACTGCTTTGACTTGATCGTCAAGGGGTCATGTGATGAAGTTGCACATGAAGTGAACCTCAAGTCATGGGAGTCAGAGGACACTACCCCATACGTGTACGAATCCACGCCCGAGCCCATTCTTCGCCCATCAAATTCCACGGGCATTTCTGTCGTAGTCACACCGAAAAAGAGACCTCTTGCAGACACTGGTCTCGCCACACCTTCTTCCAGCCACGATGAGAAGCCCACGAAAAAGCCAGCCACCAAAGCTTCGAAAATCAAGATCCAAAACCCAGCAAGCAGTGGCCGGTCCATCAAAGATATTATCAAGAAAGAAAAGCCTGCTGCTCGCAAGCCTACCTCCAAGTTCATCACCAAGCCCGCCCCCAATCCTCGACCCAAAAAGGCCGCAACAGCCGCTGCCTCGAAAAAGAGTGCCATACCCGCCGTTCCGGTCAAGAAAATCGCCTCGTTCGGCCGTGTTACCAAAACCTCTCAATCCGCTGGCAAGCTCGTTGCAAAGGCTGACGGCAAACCTATGCAACCGGTCTCAGCGGGCGCCTCGAGGAACAACGGTCCTCTGCCAACAACAGAGCAGCCCGAGAAGGCAGACATGCTCGATACAGAGTCTCTTCCTCAGCCAGTGGCTTCCTCCTGACTATTCTATGTTCTGGATCCTGTACTGATCTTCTATTCTATGTTAGCTGCAAGTTCATGACATGATGCATGGTTACCGAATGGCGTCCTGGGTGTTATTTCCCTTCATTGTCTTTCCGGTGCCTTCCCCTTATCCCCTTCTGGGATTTCCGTTTCTTCACTTATGTTTACATACTTCTCTTCGTGGACTGTATTCCTACTTGCATCACCTGCGTTTGCTTTAGGTTGATGATTGCTGCTGTCCTCTTTTCGAAAGATACCAATTGATAGACCACGGTTTCTCGCATGGGTTGGCTCGGGCGTTTTTTGGGACGAAGCTGGCTTGTTCCAGCGTGATGGGGTTTCCTTGTTTCTATTTCTTTTTCCTTATTCTTACCTTCGCTCATGCCAATCTGCATGGGTGTTTCATGTTGGATTATCTAAATGAGATCTCTCCGACTTGAGTTCCACCTATACATTTTGTTAGGTGCTGTCTTGTTTAATACTCTTTCCTTGTTCTACTAGGAAATAAGTTGGTCTATTTTCCTTTGTTTTGTGTCTGTAATCTTTAGTGTAGTAGGGCATTGGGGGTTGATATAAACATCAACTCCTGGCTGCGCAACGGTAATGTACGTGACATGTCGAGAATTGATATACTATATTCTGGACTTCATCAAAGTTTACCATCTTCGACTGTATCCAAGTAGATATCAACAGAGTGCAGCATAAAATCCATTCGTCATTATGTGTATAGTACAGCAGAAAACATCCTTTTCATTTGCCAGTCAGTCTCGCCCAATGCCGTCCAGGGTTGAGTTGTCTTTGGCTCATTCACATAGACATGGCCTGGATAGTTAGCCCAACCCAAGATCATCCCGCAACTGACTACCAGGCCCATACTCATCTTCATCCGTCTCCTCGGCATCAGGATCATAAGGCCCCCTCCTCGCACCAGGCTCATGGTCCAAATCCTCCACATGCTCAAGGTTATCCTCACGCGGCGCATGATCTTCCTCCTCTTCCTCCTCCTCCTCAGTCTCATCCTCTTCTTCCTCTTCCTCTTCAACATCTTCCTCTTGAGTCTCATCTCCATCATCTCCAGCAGTCGGACCAACAGCTTTCTCCACACTCACGCCCCGTTTCACCCTTTTCGCGGGGTTATCAAGCATATCGACATCAGCATCGGCCTGGGTCGCACCCTCGCCTAACACATCCTCCGTGGAACCATTCTCATCCGCCTTCTTTGGCTTGCGCTTCCCGGCTTTTATTTCCATATATGCCTCCAGTTCCTGTTCGAGCCTGCCGCGGAAAGAGTCGAGTTCCAGCTCGGAGAGGGCGTTGAAGACGTCTGATGGGGCGATGGTGCGTTTGAGGGTTGCATCGTTGGCGCTAGAAAAGCGAGGGTTAGTTCGACATGTCATACCATAGGATAGAGTAGAGCAAATCGTGCTTTACCATCCAACATATTTGGGACTGGAAGCACGCCAATGGCAGCGGGGTAAGGGTGAAACATACTGTGAAGATAGATAAGAAACAAACACCGTAGCAGCCTTCTGCATAGCCAATACGGCGTCCTTCTGGATCGTCGTATTCGGCGGGAGAACCGACTTGGCGAGACGAATCGTCAGTGAGCGTGGTAGGAGATAGTCCTATGGATTACCGGAGATAGCGTTAGCCTGGTCTGATTCCTCCCCTGCCCATGCCGTATATGAAGAGCCCATGGATATGGTAACATCCTTTAATACGCAATGCATGTTCATGTTGTCTTACCTCGACACTTGCGCCCGCCTCAGCCCGAGCCTTCAACTGCTGCTCCGTCGCAAAGATGGGCTTGTCGGTGTGCGCCACTGGAGACGACTGCTGGAGCAGGGAATCATCAGGATCAGCGGGCGTCACCGAGGACGTGGATTTGCGGGGTGGCATTTTTGTATGTTTGAAGCAGGTAGGTAGGTGCCTTCGTGGCGGTTGGTTCAAGGGATCGGGGGGTTGACGATCTGGGCCCCCCTTGGATATTGAATCGAATTAAGGCCTGATTGTTTCTCTGTGAAGGTCTTGAGGGTTGTGTCTAACTTTGGGCGGTAGTTATAGGCTTTGAAGAGATAACGTTCGAGGGTTGCAAGGAAGACGCGCCAACGCGTTGGATTTCTCGATGCGCGAGTGTGGGGGCTTGGCGGTGATGTCTACTCTACTTCGACATTATTTATATTTCTATATTCACTTCTACAATAATATGTATTACAATCTACAGTTTTGGTGGGGTTTATTTGCAAGGAATTGATTTTACTGATGTTTTTATACCATTGAAATTGAGATCAAGCCTAGGGAAGGATGGAATGCCAGCATAAAACGCCCACTTTTTGGTATCCAGAAAGATAGAATCAAATAGATAATGAGTTCATAACACGAGCAGGAAGAGCGGCCCTTACTCGACCATCTCATCGTCATCACCTTTTCCGTTGCCCCAGAGACCCTCTATGCTGAACTCCTTGGCCCACTCGGTGACAACCTTTGTGGTGTCAACACCAGGCTCGATATCGCCAGCAGGAGCATCTGCCGAAACCACAGGCAGCACGGGTGCAGTGGCCCAGCCTTGAATGCGGCCATCTCTCCAGTCGTTGATAACGGTCATGGCAGCGCTCTCGATGTTGGGGATACCGTGCTTTCCGAGACGGCCGCGCTTGCGTGCCACTTGGACCAAGAAGTCGGTGGTTTTATCGCCATTGCCAGGGAAGAGGGCAGTGATGCCGTACAACTCGAGCATCTTGGCGAGAAGGTTCTCCGATGAGGATAAACGCTTCATCAAGAGGTTGACTGCGGGAATGGGATCCTCGATCTGCTTGGGCGGGACAGCGTTGAGGAGAATCAAACGCGCCTGATCTTCTTGCTTCTTGTTCTTCTTGCTAGACTTGTCGGAGCTGGGGAAGACGATTCCGGGCGAGTCAATCAGCTTGAGTCTGCTGTCCAGCTTGACCTGGCGCAGGCTAGTGGTGACACCAGCCTCGGCGCCTGTGGGGCATGCGTTGCTTGAGCCCTTGTTCAGACGTGCGGTGAGTGCGTTGATGACGGACGACTTGCCGACATTAGGGTATCCAATGACACCGACGGAGATGGCTCGCTTCAACTGCTTGGCGCCGGCGTATGACTTGAGGGCACGGAAGAGTGTATCCGAAGTACCCTTGATTGTCAACTGCTTGTGGTCGAAGGTGTGTGCGTTGGAAGTGGTGCCGCTGGATGCCTTAAGGGGGAGAGTGGGGAAGGAGCGGCGCAGGTGAAGCAACCAAGCCTTGAGCACTGGCGGCGGAACCAGATCGATCTTGTTCAAAATGAGAATCAACCGCTTGTTACCACCGTCCGCCATCATGATCTCGCGCTCAATATCCTTAGAGCGGGTACCCTCGGGGTCGCGGGCATCGAGCACGTATAGCACGACATCGGCGTTGTCAGTGACCTGCTTGAATACCTTGTCGAATTGGCGTCTTGAGCTCTCCTTTGAGTAAGACTTTGAGTTGACCAATGGCGGGGCAGATTCATCAATAGTTGCGCCCTCCTCGAGGTCTTCATCCATCTCATCCTCGTCCTCGTCTTCATCTTCCTCCATGTCTTCGTCGTCGCTTTGGTTGTCCTCGTATTCTACGGCACGGGCGCGTGCTGAGGCGAGAAGAGCAGCCATAGGGTTCGAATCATTGCCCTCGGCATCCATATCATCATCCATAATATCGTTCTCATCGATGTCGACAGCCGCGGTGCCAGTCGCGGGCAGGTCTTCAGTCTTGCGGGTTTGTGCTGCCTCTCGAATACGTTTTTGCTCCTCGGCCTTCATGCGCTTTCGCTCTTCAATGTCATGGAGAAGCTTGTCCTTGCCGGGGAAGAGATTAGGAATGCCGGGGTCCTTCTTAAGTTTTGACCGCCATTCAGGGTTCTGCAAAGAACATAGTCAGAAACTTCGATCAGAACCATTACGGGGATATTGTCTGTAATACCTTCTTTGCGAGCTTCTTTTGCTTTCTCGCCTTCTGAACAGCAGACTTTTCAATCTTATGCCTCAGGCGGACGGGAACCCGCTTGGAAGTCTTGCCTGTAGACCGTTAGAATTGCGCCTCAGAACCGCATGAGCGAGAGGTGAAAGAGTATCATACCGAAGCCGCTCTTAGTAACCATTTTCAATGCACGTATTTGTTGATCGCAAAAAAAAAGTGCACAGCAAACCCTCAAAGTCTGTCCGCAACGGGAGTAGAAAAAGTTGAGTGCCAAGATTTCCCAGCCGATAAGCGGATTATTAGTTGGGCCGATCTCCGATAATTTTCAAATGCGATGACTAAGCATGCGGGACAGTTGCTAAATTAGGTACATACCCGACTCGGTGGAGGCATCGGGGATAAGCAAGAAATATATTATTTGATGACACCTTATCCTCCATTATCCTCCCTTGGAATTCTGGTTCCTCTTACTGTTGATACTTAACACAAAATTATCAACAGGCTGCTTCTTGTTTTTCACAAAATCGGCCTCTCTTTCCACTCACTATTGACTCCGCGCGCATTCAAGTCTCCCCGCATCCCTCACCATGTCCTCAGCAACAGGAACGTTCTCTGCGCCTGCGCAAGTCCACACATTCGATGGTCTTCTTTCTGACTTCGATGGCACAATTGTGGACTCGACTGATGGTATTCGATCCCTATTCAAGTCCTCCTAAGATCAATTGGAACCAATACTAACTATCCGGTACTGAATAGCCATTGTGAAGCACTGGCACAAGTGAGTCATAAACACCCAACATGACCGCCGCGCAAACTATCTAACATAAATTCCGCTTCAGATTTGGCAACGAGCTCGGCGTCGACCCCAAGATTATCCTCGCGACCTCGCATGGCCGCCGCAGCATCGATGTAATGGGTATATACGACCCAACCAAGGCCAACTGGGACTGTACGTATATTTGATTCTAAACCCCCAAACCGATCGCTATTTCCGATATAACCAAAGGATATAAACTGACAATATTTCCTCGCCACAGATATCAATGAAGTCGAAGGCCGCATCCCGAAAGAATATGGCTCCGACGCCGTCGAGATCCCTGGTGGCCGCGACCTCCTAGCAGCCCTCGAGACCTCCGGCGCAAGATGGGGTGTTGTAACATCTGGCACGCGCCCTCTAGTCCACGGCTGGCTGGAAGTGCTCGGCCTCCCACACCCCAAGAACCTGGTGACAGCAATGGATGTGCCGCTCGGCAAGCCGGACCCACGCTGCTACCTGCTAGGTCGGGAGCAGCTTGAGATCGAACATTCAACATCGATTGTCGTACTTGAGGATGCACCGTCTGGTATCCTGGCTGGTAAGGCTGCAGGGTTCAAAGTGATTGCGTTGAAGACGACGCATTCGCTGGAGCAGCTCCAGGAGGCTGGCGCAGATTGGATTGTGGAGGATTTGAGGAGCATTTCGGTCAAGGGGGTTGTTGATGGCCAGGTGCAGATCGAGATCAAGAATGCGTATCAATAGGTGGTTGTTGCCATCTCAGTTGCGCGGATTCGCTGCTGCATGGGCAGGGATATACTGTTTCATCCACAGCTGCGTAACGAGTTTCTTCGGGGTTGGATGCACAGCCTAAGGGTCTCATGGTAAAGATGTGATGACTTTTTTTATAGAATTAACGTGCACTACATACACGTTGGATTGTTAGATATATATTCAAGATTTTCTAGACTTTTTTTTACCAAACTAAGATTTGTTTACTTAGCGCAGCAGTCAGTTTTGTCTTGCTAGGGGACTTCTACACTAGCAAATGAGCACCATTTGTTCGTGATCTTCTGAGGATCACAGTTGGTGGTGCTGAAAAACGGTACCTATACTAGAGAGGTAACCCGGGTTCCAGCTGCTGTCTCAGACCATGTAACTGGCCAATTAGGCTTTTGAGCAGGACCGGATGCTCCCCGACCACAAGGCTCTGCATATCCCGAAACTGTACAATGATAAGAGGTCCCGAAGCAGCTCAGGTGGTTCCCCGGCCGGGGATGTAATCGGGCCAGGCAAGGTGCAAATGCAAGATAGAACGTACTATGCACGAGTTCCACATACAACCCACCATGTGTAGGTAGTTAGAAGCAGGTATGGAGCTCACTCTAGCCTTGCACACGAATCAGCGGTGCTATCGCCGTTGCAATAAGTACGGACGCATTTAATGACAGCAGACATGTCTCATAACAAGGATGGCGGCTAGTCTAGATGATTCGACCGGCAAGGATCAAACTGTATAGCTGTTGACATGGTAACTGGACGCCCTAGACTACCATGGCGTGCGTGGCGGACACCTTTCGTGGTTATGCAGCTACGCAATCCTTGCAGCTCGAAGCCGGATTTCTTCAGCAGGGCGTTACAGCATGCAAATGTACCTGCTACTCCCGTCTGATCCAATCAATCAGGCAGGGCGAGCCGCAAACTACCGTTCATGTACGCTTGAGCCCTCGATGGATGTGGAACCAGGCCATGAGCGCGGAAGTGCATCCCGAGGGGAATGACTTCAGGATTGGGACAAAAATTCCAGATCTGCTTTTATTGGAGCTGGGCGTTCTGGCTGCAGCCATAGAGGGTTCGGCAGCTGCACCTAGCTCTTTCGGGGAAAGGGTTAGATGCTCACGAGGATATGACTGCTTTTCCTCCCGGCAACTTTGGAACAAAATCATTGTGTGAATGCCATTGGTGGGCTAATTGGTTCTGGGGTGGACACATCCTACCTGACTGGGGGAGCTTGGAGCGAGAGCCAAGTCTCTCTCCAATGGTATCGAGGAAGCCCACTCGGCCGGTGAGAACAGCATGCAAGGGGCCTAGGTCATTCCGCTCATGGGTCGGGAAGAGGTGATGTTCGAATGCAGACCTGGATATCATCACAATTAACCGAACCAAGAAAGGCGATGTGGGAGAGCAGTCTCGCTCTAAATTTGAGGGATTCCTTGTCCATGACCCTATTACATTGAACTCTGTATGAGGATGTGTGATGACGCATGAGGGGCATGCAATCTCATCACATACAGCAGATTTTGTCCTAATTCAGATCTGGACTATATAGCCTTGGGATGCACCGGTTTGGGGGGCGTGTCCAGTCATGGTGCAGACCGTTCCTCTTGTGGCTAGTTTTTGCAGATTATTCTGCTTATCCTGCGAGCTCGAGCACTGGTCCCACGAAACTGACAAATACATAATGCCAAGGTTATAGTTATGCAGGGCGCTCGATATAGTTGCGCACCGCCACAGGCCTTTGGTCAGCGCCACAAGGGATTCTCGAGGACGGATCTATCACATTGACAGATCTGCACGGCTGAGCCACCTGGCTTCTGGCAACCGAAATACTCCGAGCCCCTAAAATATCGTGGTTGACGAGTCGAGAAAAGCACTAAGCCATGCGCCGCCATGGATAGGGGTTTGATATCATAATCGGAGGGTGGAGGACGGTCCGACCTCGGCCCCAATTGACCGTCAATCTATGAAGGTTTGAGACCGAGGAATATTTCATTTTGCTATCCCACTGTCGATCACATCAATATTTCCGGAGAATTGTGTCCCGTTGTCTTCAATTTTGCACACTCGGGCAGTGTGTGGTTGTTGTTGCAAGTCCGGTATTTGAGATTGTGATTTCGGTGATGGGAGGGGATCCGTGCGGGAACCTTGGAAATACGTTACGGATCGATCCAGGGGTCCCGAGGTCGTCATGGCAGATCCCCCGAACTTTTACTACGAAGTCGATCTCTGTGCAACATTGCTGAATTAGCCTAAATAGGTACTAAAGTACGAGAATGGGGCTTGTTATACGGAGTACTTGGAACTCCGTACTCCATATGTCACTGCAGCATTAAAGGCGTAGAGAACATCAGAGATCGGGGGCTCTCGGCCAGGCTAGAGTAATATCAAACTGGTCCATGTCTACGCTGCTCGGATTCGTCTATGATGTAGTGTACTCGCCATGAACTCGGACCATGAGACCATTTCGTGAGTGGGTTGGTGGGGCATGATGTGCCAAGGCAAAAGTGAGCACAATCGCCCAAAGGAAGGGGTCGTGAAGCTGTCGGGAGTATCATCGGGTGTGATGTGCGCCGATACGCGCCTTCATGCACAGAAGCGTGGACGGGAACCCGATTTCTAAGTTTCTACATCGTCACAAGCACGTCCATCGCAGAATTACTGCTGAAGAGCAAGAGCCAGGTATCGATACAAAGTTTGAGGGGATCGAAAAGCCACGTTGTGTACGGATACTCTCGTATGATCTACCCACTCCGTGGAGCTGCTAGTACCGTCTCAAACAAGGTCTTTGCTCTGGATTTTTCTCCGGAGCGATGCCTCGGTGTCAATCACTCCACCATAGTCTTCTAATCTATGACTGGCTGACCGAGCATGATCAACCTAGGATCACTATAGCGTTGGGATATTTTGGGTCAGATCATGCTACCAGATAGAGCAGTCAAAAGGTAGATCACTAAATCGAGGAGGGGTGCTCTTGTGGCTTACAGCTAGAGCAGAGGTTCCGCTAGGCCGGTTCATTGTTGCCTTATTCTCTGGTGCCACTATCCATGTGTCGACGAGGTCATAGTTCGGGTTCCCTATACGGTAGGAGGACAGGCGTTCGGGGATCTCTCGACTCCATAGTTTAAGATTCGTCGCCCAGGGATCCCGAGTGTTTGACTGTCAATAGTTCTGAACAGCTGAGGTGAAAGATTCTGAGATGCCCCATGGTAGAGTACTATCTACAATGTCCTCCGTACAATGGAACTGCCTACTTACCAAACCAAGCGTAGAATGAAACAAAGTTGAGACGAAAGGTTACCATAGCGTCAAGGGCAGCCCAGCAGTTACCGGATTTTCGGGCAGTGATCATCTTTAGGCGCATGTGCATGTTAAGGGGGTGGACAAAGTTGGGGCTGCAATCCTCGTGACTTGCGTGCATAGAACGTCTTATTCCAGACGTTCAGCGCTTGTACAACATAGAGCAGCTCCAACCAGAATCCCGGGAAAAGGCAAGATGGTGTCACATACGTCGAATATGGTTGGAGCCTGGAAAAAGCCGAATAACAGGGGGCACAAAATATGTGCTCAGAGAGGGGGCGCCACATCCAAAGAAAGAGATAAAGAAAAAAAGCTCGGCAGATCCTTGAGTGATCGACGGGGGATCTGTCGACTATTGATGTTTAGTTTGTCTTGGCTGACTGCCATGCTCCCGCACTAGGATGGATTGGTGCTGGGGACTGTCAGGTACAGATAGCTGACACCTGGTTGCTTCAGGAGTCACTAGTCTACGGAGTAACTATTATACAATGTGCCTTTGTAGATAGAGTAGACATCATCATCATCGTTCTCCATGATCGTGACGATCCTCGAATCAAACAACCGTATTGTATCGGGGACCTGCCCCATCGTCTGACCCAGAGCACCGGTCTCCATTCACCCCGGTACGAGGGAACACCTAGGACTCGACCGGGATGTTTAGGGAGGAAATGTGACTATTACCTAAAGCAGATTGATTAGTTATGCAAGTCCGATCACCCACGGGTACGGAATTCCGTACCGATATCTAGTTACAACTTGACGACGTCTTACGTGTAACTACTCCGTAGGGCTATGAACATACAGCATTGTACTCCTACGGCATTATCGCACGTAATTCGGTACTTACTAGCAGATCCACTGGTGTTTCTTTCCAAATTAAATTCTTCTATAGTGGACATGATTTTCTTTGCAGCGACGGGCACCTCCTGGGATCAGACATGACGCTAATGCAGGAACTGGGATTTGTTGCGTTTGTGTTTTTTTGGTTTGTGGAATTCGCGGGACACGAAATGGTGGTCCTCAAGCTGTGAAGAGATCTTACAGGAGGTGTATCCCGTCGTATATCCGTATTTTAAATCCTATAAAATACCGCGGGAGGCATCCGACCCAAACTCGGCTCTCCGCATCTGAACCCTGGCTCACCTTTGTTTAATCCGAAGCTTACTAGTATAAGGTACATTAGGTACATAGTTATAGGTATTTCCGGTGCTGTAGCAGGTATGGAATAGAAACAAATATCCATACGAGATCGGACTCCATGGAGCCTCGTATGCTATTCTATTTTTCAGTCACACGTCCATGTTGAAATAGGTTCACGAGGGGAGTCTGGACGGGATCGGAATTATGTTATGGGCCAACTCTATTCTGGAAACAGACCAAAATAAAAAAAATAAAATGATAAAGGATACATCGTAATGAATAAGAATAAAATCAAGGATATTAAAAAATCAAATCCAAATGTGACTCTGATGCAGTCAGGCCGCCACCCCCTACCGAGCGGGCGGTAGCGCGACTCCACGGGCTAAAAAAGGATGAAATACGGTGGGGGTGGTAATTCGGCTTTCAATTCGTGGATGGTTGGAGAAGTAGACGATCCCCGATCTGAATTGCTTTTCATTGCGATTCTTTTTCCAGGATTTATTCGAATTTGTATTTAAAATCTTATTTCGATATAATTGAGAATATAATTTCTATTTTCTATACTCGATCCAAGTATAGGTACCCGCCCCCCGAGTACTAATAGCACACAAGTCTCATGTACCCAGTACAGGCACAGACCTTTGCAAGGCTGTTTCATCTGATTCCCCGTTACTGAACAATACCCACCCACCACCCAATCATACCACACTGTTCGGCAGCTCTGTACGGCGCTTTACCAGCCGTCACCCCCGATCTTCCCAGCGCCTCCAAACTCCATCTTTCTTTCTCTTCATCCTTTTCCTTCCCAGTCTTTCCTTTACGTGACTTTTTTTGCTTTTTTTGCTTTCTTTTTCCATACACACTCTTTTGGGTCCCTAATTCCCGAGTCTCTCCTTAATATCGACTATTATCACAAGCTACCGCTGCTCATTTCTTTTTCTTGACGGACTACCCGTACTGCCACTCTTTACATTTACAATCAAGGTCCCTGCCGTTCCCATCAGAGGTTGAACCAATCCGAATCTACTTCATGATATAGACCTCATTCCTCGAACCTGCCACTCTCTTGTGCAGCCCCATTCCCGTCTCTATCTCTCTTGCGCCCCCACGGCTTCTTCTCCCCTATACTTGCCCACTCTTTGCTCCGATCATCATGAGCTATATTCACCCCTCATGGAACTACCAGGGTCACCAGGGTATCCCAATGGACCAACACATGGCATACGACCCGTCCATGGTCCCTCCGCCGATGATGCACCCTATGGATGGCTATATGTATCACCACCCGCCAATGGAGATGATCGACTACTACCACCAACCGATTATGGACTACGACGAATATACCGAAAATCTGTCACGACCGCGGTTGACCAAGGAACAAGTTGAAACCCTAGAGGCTCAATTCCAGGCTCATCCGAAACCAAGCAGCAACGTTAAGCGTCAATTGGCGGCTCAGACAAACTTGAGTCTGCCTCGCGTTGCAGTATGTGAAATAGAGGCTATAACCTTCTGATCTACAGAGAGCTAATCGAATGAATAGAACTGGTTTCAGAATCGTCGCGCAAAGGCCAAGCAACAGAAACGCCAGGAGGAATTTGAAAAGATGACGAAGGCCAAGGCCGAGGCCGAGGAGGCTGCTCGCCGGAAATCAGAGACCTTGGACCAACTGTCGGGATCCCGAAAAGGATCAATTGCGAAGGAGGAGTCGGAGAGATCCGCTACTCCTAAGCAAACACCTACCTCCACGTCCAGCGGTCATGCCAAGACAGATTCTACATCCAGCCGTTCCAAGCACCACAAAACAAAGAGCGAGTCGGCAAGAGAAGCAACTTTCGCATCTCTGCAGAGGGCGCTGAATGCTGCCTGTGCTGCCCGGGATCGATTCGGTCGCCGGATTAATCCCCGGAGCAAGAATGAGTCCGTTCCCGAAGAAGAAGACGAAGAAGAGACAGTGTCCCCTGGCTCAATGCCACCACCGAAGACGACCACTCCAGCTAGTGATCATGGGAACCTTGCCAACATAAACTCTTCCTTTTCAGGTTGGTCTGGTATCAAGGAAGAACCTTCCTGGGGATCTGGCGGGCACAATGAGAATATGGGATACAACACAGAGCAGACCTCATATTCCGCTTGCCACCAATCAATGGCAGAGATGTCAAATCACCCCCACTCTATGCAACAGAACTTGGACGTCTACTCGAACCACCTAACCCCTCACAGGGAAGAGTGGTCTCAGGACAGCAACACACGACACGAACAACTTGTCTACAGCAACATGCAATATCCAATGTCCATGCAGGCACCAGATATCTCGGTCACACGTCGTGAGTCTTCTGATGCGCTGACTGCCTCACTGGAGGGCATTGGAATCTGTACCGGCCAATCTGGGATGTCTCAATCCGTCGATCGAGCAGACGGGATTTGGAAGGAACCCGGCAAGGAGCTTGATCTCGCCGCACGCCGCAAGCGCCCTCGCCCCGCTGCCATTGGCACTTCGGGAACTCGTCCCTTGGCCAACTCGACCTCGATGTCCTCGCTCTCGCCTACCGCTCGTATGCCTAACCACAGTGCTGGCAACTCGATGAGACAATCCAAGTCAACTCAGAGCCTCAACTCCCGGTATGCAGGCGTGAGGAAGGCATCGGCTGCCCAGCGCTCTCCACTCAATTTCACTTTTGCGGATTCCGGTTCTATCAAAAAGGCCGAGCAGATGCTGCGACCCTCGCTCTCGACCACTAGCCTAGCTCCACCCACTCCCTTGACTCCGCAAGACCTCCAGCATTTCATGCCTGCCTCCCCCGCGGATAGCAACTACTGCATGTCGGCCCACTCCACAGCCCACTTCTTCCCTACTTCTCAACCAATGCAGGTCAACATGGCATCACCTCCTGCTACGCCAATGGATATTTACTCTCCCTTCCCTTATCAAAATGTTGCTCCCCCGATGTCAGCTCCGGCTCACGTCTCTTCCTTCCCCGAATATATCACATGTGACTCGATTCCCATCCCACCCCGCAGCTGGGCCGACACTGCTTCCATATCTTCGCCCGAGTACCCGGCTGGTCTCCAGGTGCATTCAACCACTGTCTCGCCCATGGGCTATAACGCGACCACCGACCATACCGGGCAGGCCTTTGGAATGGAATCGGTCTCTGGATCTCCGTCTTTGATCTATTCGATCGAAGATACCGATATGCCAGGCTCTGCAGAGCTCGCGGAGAGGAAGCGGACTGAATTCATGATGCACGAATTCCCAGAGCACGATCTCCAGTATGGTGGCCATCACTTGCCATCGATGCAGAAGCCGAAAGCCTACACGTTCGCAAACAACACGACACCAAGTAACTACCCTTCCTAAGTGAAGGTCCATTGATCTTTCCCTTACCATGGATGTATGAGCAATGCGCGACAACTTTTGGTGTTTTTGGTCTACTACAAAAATTTCTGCCTTCACCTTCGTTTTCCTACACTTTCCCTCAGGGAGATGTTGTATACCCAACCCTCCGTGCGCGAAGAAGCACTGTCACTTTATGTCTCCTATATACTATTTTCCTTTTCGTGTCTCTTTATTTGGGGTGTATTCACCGGGTTTTTACATATTTGGAGCATTCCTTGCATGTTGTTTATTGGCCTAGGAGTGTTTTTGTTATTTTGGTGTCTGATAGGACCTTTTAATTCCTGCCGAGCTTCCTCACGGGAACTTCGAGACCTCTTTTACCTTCTACCTTTGTCTACTCTTTTTTATTCCTGTTGGAATCGGTTTTTGTGGATTGGATTTGAACTTGGGTTTGCATATGGCTTTGGCAGCATCTGGCTTTGATATTTTCCACGATATATACACTTGTTATGTATCTACACTATCTCATATTTCTCAATCAAATCAAAAAGGGGTTGATCTCTTGCATTTTGGCATTTACCCGAAATAAACCCGATCAACCAGCAGACGGTCAGGGCTTGGCTATTAGGCCAAGCAATCGGTGTCTTGCCCTTTTTATATTGTAGCTCGCTCATCCGAGTACTTTGGGATATACTCCGAAGGTACACTGATGTCGTACAATAATGGATCCAGCACGTGCGCCAGACCATAGGTTGTGGTGTCCGGAACCTTGGAACGCGGAAAAGCGCCCCTGGAACTCACCGTAACCTTAAACTACCACGTGCGCTACAGTCTCTCAAGGTTCGTACCTGTGTATAAAAGGAGCATATTTGTCGATCTTATCCCAAGAGCCAGAATAAATTTGTGTACATATTTGGACGTTGGAATTGAAACCCGTGTATCTCCGTCCGATGAGACTATCCACCCTCGGCACAGCCCTTGTGGGCCTAGCTGCCGCGCAGGCATCGATTATCAATTACTCCGCGGTCACAGGCTACTTCCTGCAAGATGAGGCTTCGACTGATGCCTCTACATTTGACTATGTAAGTGAACAAATACCGCGAATTATAGCAGAAACAATCTCTTCGTCGACGCCTTATTATTCGGTCCGCTGACATGTTCAGACAGCGGAGAACTTCGGCCTGATCGCCCGCTCATATCCCGCAGACAAGAATCACAAGAAGCACGAATCTCTAACCCAATGGGAACGCTTCTACCGCCAGGTCACGGCGTTGAATGATCATTCCCCCACGGACGTCGAGTACAAGGTTCTGTTCCTTGGTCGACATGGCGAAGGATGGCACAATGCCGCCGAGACCTATTACGGAACGCCAGCGTGGAACGTAAGTCCCTACCTATGTACCACCTTAACGTTACACCAGGCCCAATCTAACCACCTCCATTCAGTGCTACTGGTCCGAGCTCAGCGGCAACAGCACAGCAAGCTGGGCAGACGCCACCCTCACACCCGACGGCATCTCGCAAGCGCTCAAAGCAAACGAGTTCTGGCAAAAGGAGATCGATGAACAACGAATCCACACCCCAGACCAATACTACGTCAGCCCGCTGACACGCACCCTGCAAACCGCCAATCTAACCTTCACGGGCCTGGACCTGCCCAGACACAGCGCGCCCTTCAAGCCTACCATCAAGGAGCTCTTGCGCGAAGGGATCAGCATCCACACCTGCGACCACCGCCGCAGTCGCAGCTACATCCACAAGCTATTCCCGCACTGGTCCATTGAGCGCGGGTTCAGCGAGGAGGACGAGCTGTGGAACGGCGTGACGGCCGAGTCGAGCGGTGCGCAGGATATCCGGAGCGCCCAGGTCCTAGGTGAAGTGTTCTCCGGTTCGCCCAAGTCGAAGGCGTTTGTGTCGATTACGTCGCATTCGGGTGAAATCGCCTCGATTCTGAGGGTTATTGGGCACCGGACTTTCAAGCTGAATACCGGTGCTGTTATTCCTGTGTTGGTCAAGGCTGAGAAGGTTCGCGGTAAGGCGTCGACTACCTCTGTGCCTTGGGAGGTGAGTCCGCATTGTACGGAGCCGCCGGTTACGTCGGTTACGGCTTGTGTTTGTCCTTCCAGTGCGGTGCCTGTTACGACGGCTTTGGCTACTGGGTTTTAGAGTGGCTTTCTTGGCTGGGTTGGGTGTGTTTAATGGTTTTGCTTGTACAGACCCGATGTACCAGCGAAGCATTTTGTGATGGTATTTGTTACAAATAACGGGCTGCTTAGGACTCCTTCCAACGTTGACGGCGTGGTTCGATAATCTGGTCCATAGGCTTAAGATGGTACAAAGGATACCCAAACCCGTATGTAATATTCAAGATTCCTTTCTCTATAGTATCTTTCGGACAATCTACTTTGAGGGCCTTGAATCATATCTTTTTGATCTCTTTTTATTCTCTTATTGATATTTTAGATGTCGCCCCCTCTCCTCTATTCGTGCTGCCGCTTGTGCGGTGAAAAAAAGGTGTAATATCACACACAACATGATAGGTTAGATGCTAAGCAAAAAAGGACTTTTAACAAAAAGAAACGTCCCCGGGAAGGCTTGAACTTCCAACCTCCCGATTAACAGTCGGACGCGCTAACCAATTGCGCCACGGAGACTTGATTGTGGACAAAGATCAATAGGGATGGCTTTATGAGCAAGTTTTAATGCAATCGATTTTATAGAGTGTGAACCAGATCATAGATGGTACTTCATTACCACCCCCCTTACTATTGACCTATGAGTAACGTGTGAGTAACGTACAAATAACGTGCAAGTAACGTATAAGTAACGGCTAAGTAATGTGCAAGTAACGGCTAAGTAACGTGCAAGTAATGTGCAAGTAATGTGTAAGTAATGTGTAAGTAACGGCTAAGTAACGCGTAAGTGATGTATAGTTAGGTAACTGACGTCTAAAGTAATGCCTAAGTAACGTGCAAGTAACGTGCAAGTAATATGTAGTTAACGCGTAAGTAACGTCTACTTAAGCAACGTCTAAGTAACGCCTAAGTAACGGCCAAGTAACGGCCAAGTAACGTCTAAGTAACGTATAATAGAGGCTTGGAATTTTATGAGGCTCCGGAAGCTTCAAAGGTTCTTTCTCCACATATGCGCCTTACCGTGATTAGTCATCTTTTAGAGTTTTTAACATACGGTATAGCCCTAGGTTGCTCGAAAGTCGCTATATATCATGCTAGTACTATACCTCCCATACTCTTTCGACGTTGATATACTTCACCACTATATCTCCTCATCACCGCGCGTTTATGATGTCGTTTCCCACAATTGAAAGGATGGCAGCCATCACAAGGCTGGTACATCAGCACCTTTCTTCCCTTTCTTCCCTTTCAATCTACCATAACAAGCTTGTATCCATCAAGCAATCCTTGTTTCGTCTCTGTGAAGCATCTATTGTGCACTTGTTGTGAATTCTGACACTTGTTGTATTGTTCCTATCTTTGCGGGTTCAATTACAGCAATGGATCCATCGCAGGCTCAAAACCCGCCCGTGTCGCAGCTGTCTGCCGTGACCTTGACCACGTCGCCCTCGGATTCGCTGGCTGTGGTGGCCTTGAACGGGTCGCCCACTCAGCAGGCTCTAAGTGATGCTCCTACTGACATCTATCCTTCGCCGACTCCTCGTGATGACGCACAGCCTAATCTGGGACGAGAGTCATCGCTCCCACCTGAAATTTTGGAAATGGTAAGTAACCCATTGAGCCAAGCCAATGCAGCTTAGGTCTCTTCAGCCAGCTAACTTTGTCTCAGATCTTTTATGCCGTACTTGAAAGTCCTCCCACGTTTGAGGAATACGACTTCATTTATGGGGATGTCTTCGACAACCCGGCGACCAAGGAGACTCTTTCGACTTTCAGACTGGTGAACCGGGCCTGGAACTTCGTTGCAACTCCTCTCCTTTTCCGAAGGATCCAGGCCATGATCGGATGCTCTACTGTTCGACCCCTTGACAAAATCCTAATGATTTCTCAAAGTCCATACGCCCTTTACGTACGCGACGTGCACTTTGGTCTCTTGGGAATATGGCTGCCCGGACTGGGTTATGATCAGTACATCGAGGATCTGGCAGAAGGAATTCTTCCGCTCCTGATGAGTCGTTTCAAGAACGTTCAAACATTCCGGTTGCAAGCACCCCCCTTGGTGGACTCATTCAGCCCATCAGCACTGCTCATGCCGGATATGCTTGCCAAGCTGACAAATTCTTTTGTGCATACTTTGCGCTTTATACCTGTCCCGAGACTGAGATGCCTTCATTTGTCTCTGCCAACTACGGTGGAATTTGCTCGTTTCTTAACGACGTACACATACTCCAAGAGTTTCGCCGAAATTTGTGCCAGAATCGAAGAGCTACACATCATCATCAATGACAGCACCGGTCTTGGTGTCAGGGCAACCCCGAGACGGCCTCGCTCATTAATCGAGGCCGGGTTTCTAATCGGGCAATTTACCCCGTATCTCGTCCTACTCACATCTCACGCAAAACGGATCCAAGTCCTCAGCTTGAATGCTTATAGCTGGCTTGATCTATCCGATCTGCAAGCAGGGAGTTTCTCTCAACTTAGAAGCCTCCGGCTCGAAGGTGTGCAGGTCAAGCCCGAGACCCTCCATCAGATTTTCATAGAAGCTCGGAGTACGCTGCTTCGCGTTGAATTGATCGATGTTAAGCTCCTGACCGGTACCTGGTCTGAGGTTTTTGATGTTTTCCAATCTTCTCGATTGCTTCCTCCCCCTAACCTCAACTGGCTTCATATTTCTGGATGTGGCTACGCCATGACCGGCCAATACACCACTCGTGGATTCTCGGAAGTCCGACAAGCACTCTGGTCCACCCGTGGCCAGGACTGGGTTGATCTTATAGCCTGGATGGCGATGACGAATAACAACCGTCGTTTCCAGGGATTGCCTCCATGTCCGCATTCTTACATACCGACTCCCCCAGTCATCACCATCGACTATTAGTCGGATACATTGGGAGTCGGATTTACAGAACAAAGAGGTCACGGGACCGGGGGGGGGGGGTGGGGGACATCATGATTTGTAACTGCTGTTCTGGTTTCTGGTGCCTGGGCTTACTGCCGGGTAGACCTCGCTTAGTGTTTTCCCTTGCTGGGGTGTCTACCCGGTGAGTAACTGCTGTCCATTCTTCTCTGCCTGGTTGTTTCAATCTCCAGGAGAGGTATGTAAGATTATTTGTCGATTCTGCGTCTGGTCGTCTTGACCTCCAGGCGTAGCAAATGTAATTTACGATTTCTTTTTTTCCTTCCTTTTTCTAGAGTGATTCTTTTCCTTTCCTAGGCTGATTGCTGGGTATGCGGTATCGTAGTATATTGTAAAATTGGGAGAAGCTAGTCAACCTCTGAGTTAGTTAGTAAATTAGTTAGTCTTGCACCCATGCTTCGATTATTAGTTGGTGACTTGTGCTTTGCGGAGTAGCATGCCTCTACACCCTTTCACTTGTGGGCGCATCTCCCCAGTTTCAATGTCTGAAGATCTTTGGGTTTTCATGGTTTCACGTCGTTTCGTCTTTTCTTCGTTTTTGTCCTTCTCCCTTGTGGCTACTAGGATAATATTGAAACTCCCAACCCTGGTCCCTTAGCTTTGGTTCATATAGCATAAAAGTCGGTCGCTCTTCATCAAATAAGTCTCCGTGGCGCAATTGGTTAGCGCGTCCGACTGTTAATCGGGAGGTTGGAAGTTCAAGCCTTCCCGGGGACGTTTGTTTTTTGATTTTGAATCAAATCCAGTTATCTCATTTGCAAGGGGATATTCTTGCTTCTGTCTTGTTTTTTTGGGGTTAATTTTTTGGGGGTTCTAGTCAGATAGGGTGAGGTTGGTTTAAACTCAGTCGTCGAACTTTATTTATTGTACTGCTCAATTGTATCCATGGGTGTATCGTACATACATAGCCCTTCTTTATCTAGTGCATCATTTATTTGGCCGACAATAAAACGAGCTATATGTAGTCCCTAGTATCTCGGTCATATTTGAGAAGTAAGAGGAACTACTACTTGATGTTGGCGAGGTCTATTCATATCAAAGACAGGAACTAATTGTGACTACTACGTGGTCCATGGCTATATTCTGACGACAGGTTATCTCGCTTCATGGGCTGAATAGACCAGTTATGTATCACTCTACTCTTTATTGGGACAGGTATAGCTCCAGACGTTTGGAGGCATCGGTGTTTGGGGGTGGAGATGCTTAGTTGATGTTAAAGTGTGTGTACGAAAACAGCTATCTAGCCGGTCGATCCATGGTGTTTACATTACTGTTTTTCATAAAATACTTGACATGTATATGTAGATCTTATTCCCTTCAGATAACAATGGATATCTATAATGCCAATTCGTGGGTTGTTCTGGTTTGGACGGGATTGGATTTTATGGTTTACGTCGTCGTGATGATAAGCAACCCAGCGCAGATGTGATCCTTGGGTTTATTATATGTGAGTAAATGTCCGGGTTGTAAGATTGGGTGGCACTGGATTTGAAGTTCGCAGGCCTAGGTTAATCTTGTGACTCCGGGAAGTGTGTATGTCTGATGGATGTCTAGTTGATTGTAGAGTTCGAGACTCTCGATGGCTGTTTCCTGTCGTGCTGTGGGGATATGTCATCTCCATTTGTGGTGTTTGCTATGTTTATTCTGTGTTTATCTATGTAGCAACTGGTGGCTAAAGCGAACAAGTTCGAGGCGTGGTCGGACGAAGTAGCGCTGTGACATATATATATCTTCGCCAAAATAATGACATCTCAAATTAAAATATACCCTTTATTTTGGTGTTTCAGCTGGGAAATGAAGAGATATATATTTGATGACATCTTCGAATTACTTGATCGCTGTTGGACAAAGGAATTTGGATTAATATGTGCATGATAATATACTGTGATATTAGGGCTGCTTGCTGTGTACGACAAGCATGTTCTTTTTATATATCCAATGTCTCATGTCTCTTTCATGAAACAAGTCTCCGTGGCGCAATTGGTTAGCGCGTCCGACTGTTAATCGGGAGGTTGGAAGTTCAAGCCTTCCCGGGGACGTTTCTTTTTGTATTTTTTTATGCTTCCATACCTTTTCGCGCTATTATAAGACAATGGACAGAGAAAAATAATTTATATTTTTACATGCTGTATTAGCTCAACCAACTAGAACAGAGGATAAAAACTAGGATAGCGGCTGCAGCGAATAATCATTGATATGTATGGCCATCCACTTCGCAACTACAAGAACAGTCGCGACCAATATGAAACCAGTCAAAGCCAGGTATTAATGGAGAAAGAAAGGGTAGGGTTGAAATACCATATCAACTGGAATCACCAGAAGAAAAATAAAGTACGGAGAGTAGAAGGAACCAAGTAGAGAAGAGAAACTGTCATCTGACAGTTACATGTATGTAATCGCAAAAATAAGAATGAGGCCATAAAACATTGATACATATGTAGGCGAGAAAACCTGGGTTTAAACAAGGATAGAACTCAAATACACAGGGAAAGCAGATACAAGCGAACAAGGATCACACTTCTTTGAACAGCTAAGCGACCATCAGACATCTCGCCCAAGGCAAAAGAAAACTAGACCGTCCACAGTGATTCACCCTCTATTCATGTATAAGTAATAGAACGAAAACATACATACTCATAATCCTGTAACACTCTGTCCAAAAGGGTAGAATAAACGCCGAGCATAAGGACCCAACGCCAGTAAAGGCATACCAAGAAAACAAGAAGAAGACAAGAATAAGTAAACAAAGGAACAGGTACCTCGACCAAGAACAACTCAACAAAGGGTATAGGAAGGTTGGCCCAGATTAACATTAACCGAACATCCTTCACCATGGAATGCAGTGAAGAATGCAGTGGAACATTGGAATAGGAGAATATTTCAGGTATGAATGAAACCATGTGATGAAAGTAGAGAAAAAAAATCGAGCCTCAGATGATAGTGTAAGCTGGTAAGAAGTAAAACGCCCATCTAGATAACGTCAGCCGTCGCGAGCTAGTACGACCACCCACCCCCTAAGGGGCTGCCAGACTGGCCCGGTTGAGGTTGTCCTGGTTGCATCGGGCCACCGGGTCCGCTAGGCCACCCAGGCATACCATTGCCTGCCATGTTCATTGCAAGATTTGCCTGTTGAGGGTTTCCGCCCATGAAGGGTTGGCCACCATGAGCCTGGTTGGGTGGATACATGGCTCGTGCCATGCCCGGATAACCGGTCGGGTTGACTCCCGGATATCCTCCCATGCCCTGCATACCCTGAGCCTGTGCCACCTGGGGGTGTTGCATTTGGGGATATTGCTGAGGCATCTGAGGTATTGATTGTCGCTGTTGATTGCGAGGAGACTGGTGGTGATGTTGCTGCTGCGGATGATGCCCGAGGGGAGATGGGCTTTGTTGCGGAGCAGACATTTGTTGACCATACTGAGACATTCCAACGCCCTGGTGACCTGAAGACGGCAACGGGGAGGGCTGTGGCTGTGGAGGTGGCTGCCCCCAAATCTGCTGTTGTTGCGGTGAATATCCGTATGGAGGAGGCTGACCCATACCGCCACCCATAGATGGATTGGGCCGCTGTTGCATGAGATTGGGCTGCATGTTTGGTGGGATTCTCAGGGGAGACTGTCCAACGGACTGTGGGTGAGCCTGCTGGGGGTAGTTTGGTTGTCCACCCATCATTGGATTAGACTGCATGGGAACCTGCTGAGGGAGCATATGCTGCGTATGAGCGGGATTCGGCATCCCGGCCGAGGGAATCTGTGATACCTGAACTGGCTGTGACACAGACAAACCCGATTCAAGAGCGGTATTAGACTGGGCCTCCGAGACCGGGGCCTCGCGGGGCTTGGAGTAAAATTCATCCAAGCCTTTTTGGCGGAAACTGCGCTGAATGCTCAACATTTTGTTGAAATCAGACGTGTGTTGGGCTTGATTCATGAGGTCTGCTGCCGAGCTTGTTTGCGTGCGGTCGTGGTAGGGTTGCCCGGTCATTTCCTGGCGTGCACGAGGCATGACTGTGTAATCTCGCAGCCGGGGGTCATCCGTCGTCGACATATGGATCATAGGCAGTGGAATCGAAGATTCAGAAGTATCCAGCGAGAGCCCGTGCGGCAATGGCTCGATGGCATTACTGTAGACAACATCGTTATGAGGCAGCGCCGGCAACAGGTTTGTAGCTGGCTCTGAGACGGAACCATCGCGAGCCTTAGCCGCACCAGGACGTTTCTCACCCGCGAGGTCATCCTCCGTGAAGCCCTGCTTTCTAGCTTTGGTCTCCCAGTAGTCATCTCGAACCCGACGGCCATTCACAATCACCCGGCTCCCGAACTGTCGGAACATGGATCTGGCAGAGACAATAGCGATTTGGCGGGACCGATAGGAATATGGCAAGATATCTTGCTGGATAAGATCGTCTTTCTCGATTTGGGAAGCAATGATTTTATGCAACGATCGGTTCTTGTTGAACAAAAGATACGAATCACGATAATTCAATACCCTCGCGCACTCGGTCGCAAGCATGAATAGTTTGTTGCCCCGGAGGGGAACACGGAATGTCCGGCATTTATACTCGCGGCCACCCTGCGGATATCCCATAGGATCTGCCTTGGTCTCTCCTGCTTCATCAAACTCTTTAGGGATGTACTCATCACCTTCTTCATTGAGCTGGTCTGATGTGTGATCTCTCACAGTAGGGAGCGCTTTGACTAGGGATTTCGTTGGTGTACTCTTGCTGTCCGGTGATGCCAGAGACGGCGACCCGGCGGTGGCTTGCGACAGTGGGCGTGCTTGCATTTGGGGAGTTTGAATAGGCGTGTTTGCGATGTGCTGTTCACTAGAGCTTGGCCGAGGCGTCTTTTGGGGGACGCCCGCGCTTGCGGCGACTTTGTTCCTCTGAAAAAACAGACAATGTTAGCATATATTGAGGTACGCAAGCTGTGATTAGGCAAAGTGCAAGCGCTGGTGGGAATATAGCACAGTTTTGGATGGAACCTATTGACAATGCCTTCCCGCTGCCAACGTACCATCGTCCTGATCCCTTTCGACATGTCCATTTCCCATGTGGTCTGGAGTGCGACTACGCTTGACACCACGGGGGCTTGCTATTGCATGGGAATGTGCTGGTAGGGCAACAGAGACTAGGAGTATCAGTTTGAAAGCAGTGACGGGGAAGGGATACACAAAGAGACGAGTCAATGAGTAGGAAAATATGATTCATTCCAGCAAGTAGTCCCATCGATAGAAAACAGAACGCGCGCAAGAATTTGTGATTGAGGACGAAATAGGAAATGAACGGCACGAGGCCAAGACAAGAAATGCGATAAGACACATACCGGGGTTGCTTAAGTTCGCGGGATCGATGGTCCCCGAGGGGCCATCAATGACATCTAAACCATTCATTGCAGATAAGGAGTGAGAAGTGCCATACATAGCGGGTCAAAGGTCGGACGGTTAGAGCGCCCGTCGCAAGATGGCGCGTCAAGTAAACGCGTAAGGTATCCGGGCAGAGGAGGAATGGAAAGTGGCGCAAGAGAGCAGAAGATGCTCATGCAAGACTTTCGGACCTCTAAGGTAGATCGAATTAGGTCAAGTCGTCAAGGAGCTGCCTTCTAGGTAGGATCTCGGATGAACTTGGGTTTGAGAGGGGAAGGGGATCGAGGCGGTGAAGATGGGAGCCTGAGTGTTCAGGTGTTCTGCAACCAAGAGGACATCAACTTGTTAATAATGGGATATAATCTTGCGCAAATCAAGATTTTGATCTCTTTCTATTATGTCTCTATCGGGGAGAACTTAAGTCTTGCAGGGGCAACAGGAAATAGGGAAAAAAAGAAAAAAATCAGAAGAAAACGATCGTCTGGTGATTGGTCACGAGCAGAAACAATTAGGACTCACAAGTCTGCTGCTAAGAAAGTGGCGCCGAATCAGACAAAAGCTGGGCTAATTCCTGCAGGTTGAATCTGTTTTGGGCTTGGTAGAGGCTAGGCCAAGTCGTTTGTCCTAGAGAGCTCCGAAACAAGTAAAAGATACACACGATAATGTTGGAGATTAGTAATTTTCTCCCCGGGTGATAGATTGATCGGATATTGACCGGATATTGGCTACGATAAAAAGGATCAGATCTGAACGAGGCCGGAGGGAATGGGGACCTTTTTGTGATCTTCTGGGCGTCGCGGGTACGGCGCCAATATACGAATAGGGTCGATAAGAGACTAATGAGATCATAGACGGTAGCACTCAGCTACAGCAGAAGCATAGAAAAATGTAGCTTTCCTTCTCCCTGACTCCTTTGCCTCCTACATAATCCAGGACGATTTTCCGAGGTAGCACAGCGATCGAATCCTCGATATGGGAGTTGAGAAACACGGAGAAGGACCCTGCGTCTTTTGGGCAATAGCATCGAGACGTATGCAGGAAGGGGCAAAATAGAGAAATGAATAACGAATTAAAAATAAATAAAAATAAAACAAGGTGCAACAGTAGCACAGGAGTACAACGCTCTTTGGGTTTGGATTCCTAACTAGGTACAGAAGATGTCCGCATTGGAGCCAATCACGAGGTCAATCACATCTAAAGTATTGGTATTGTCCTTGTATTCATAATCACAGTCTTAATATATTGTTGCCGATCGTTGGATGCTAAAGATTTCGAGTATAGACCATGGGAGAGGGTATAAAATTACAAATAACTTTGTTTAGGTGTACCTGAATGGCCTTTTTCCTATTTTGATTTCGAGCAAGGTCTATCACAACATGGGACAGAGTCTAGGCACTATGGTAGACCTTAGATAGAGCTATAATCACATCTATTCAGTCTGGATCGTGTATTGTGTAACTTGACGTGTCTTAAACAGCTACCGGGGGTCAAATTTATAGACGAAAGAAGTAAGACGTGGAAACGAAGAGTGATGAAAATCGGACAAAGCTCACAGACAATTGGCTCCACAGAAAAGAGACGAAATTATCGATGATTCTTGCGTATATGCGTGTTTCTCAGCCATGCCCACTAGTGTAGTAAACAGGATCTCAAGGTCCAATCCGAAGCAAAGCAATCAATATGCGCGGTCGGATTATATCGGGTCAAGCACGAACTAGAAATACAAAATAAGCCACCTGATACTCAAATCGTCTTGGTCGTCTAGACTCAAAATGTAGTTCTTGTTTTATGCCGACATTCAACAAGCCGGGCGATAACCGGAGAAGGCAATAGTGAGGGGCCATTAAATAAAAGTAGGAAGAAGGCGAGAGGAGTGTGCTCAGGCCGCATCTTGTCAGCCTAACAGGAGCTAACTATCGACTAGTTAGACCTAGTGCTTTACGGATAATGGGCGGGGTATGCTCGTGCGAGAGACTTGATTTAGCTCAGGAATGCTTGATTCAAAAATTACCCAAAGGATACGTGCTCATGGTTCCGGGGATGGGAGATGCTCGCATTATAGTAATGGGCTAGAAAGCCTATGATATATGGGTTATAACGGGGAGCGAACGGTCGTGATTGCAATATAAATAAAAGCCTCGTGTTGGGTGTCGGTGTTTTCACAGCCCAGTTGAGGCATTTAATTCGTCAGAGGATGAGCGGATGACCTGCAGAAGGCGCTGTAGATTGAACGGGCAGGGTCATTTGAGCGGGAACTCCCTAATTAGTCGATCAACGAACGGCCCATGCGCGACTAAGAAAGAGAAGCTAGCTCGAAACGGCTCTAATCAGCACAATCTCCAAATCATCCATCGTGCACACCGTCTATGTCAATAGTATCGCCCCAAATCGGAGTAGGTTTTCGCCCATATACTCGGAGGCGGCTGTACGAGGTAGAGCAAGATGTAGTATCGTCACACAGTAACGCCCGTCGCGACAGTCGGACTACACTATGAAGTATATCGCGAACATACAAGGTTGAAAATGGAAAAAGCCCAGATATATGAACGCTGTCCCAGGTCTCACAGCAGCCCGGTCTTGCAGAGCTGCAGTTATCCACGCTCGGCGCCGGCTTTTCTTCCCCGTCACACAATGACTAGATCTGTGCTGGGCCTAAGAGCACAAGGTGACCTTGCAGCTCTAATTAGGAAAGACTGAATCTCTCCATCATGGACGCTCAATTTAGACCTTGAGCCACCTGGGTCCTTTAGCTAACGGACCTAGTCGATCCATGGCCCGGATGCAACATGCTTTGTTAACTACCACCTTGAACAATGGATTAGCATTAACTTCATGAACCATCGACTCGCGCCGAGTGGCGTGTCTGTTCTTTGTTACGCAGATCTATTGGGTTATGTACTTGCTCTTAACGCCATCGACAGATACGTACATCAGATAATAAGACCCTATCAATCTCATCGCCAGAAAACATTCAAAGATAGCCAACGACGATCGCGATACCGCCACCTCCTGGTGACATCCAATATCTACCCTTGATAAACCCCCACTTCCATCCCTACATTCCCAGAGACATGCAGTGAACACATGCGGAGCAGTTGATTGATACAGATACGCGGAGGAGAACGTCATTCATTAGGACAAGAAGGCATTAAGAATGACAAAGTAGACATATCCAATCGCATCTCCAGCCTATTGCATTTTGACTCAATCTCCGAGCGAGAGCGAGTTCAGAATGTTCCTCCCTTGATACAATATCAGAACCGAATTTGTCTCTACTAAAACAACAAAGGACAAGAATAGCTCTGGCCAAGAGTTGGATTCTGGTAGCTTACAACCGTCGATGAGACAGAAGCGTACACATATCATGTCCCTATCCTATCATTATTCTGAGTACAGTAATTCTAGGAACCACCATCTATGATCTGCGTAGAAAACAGGCATATGCCGGTAGCAAAAGCACGTGTAAGCTGTATATACCCACGCGTCACAAGCAAGGGAGAAATTGGGAGTCACAGTTTCCTATTTAATATAATGAGCATGCTTGACGTTGCCCTGAGAGTTGCGCCTCCGGGGCCACGCGTTGCACAGACCCGCATCTCAAGTGGCTATATCCTAGCTTTAAATCTATCACAGCTCCCAGCTCTTCTAGCACTATACAGACTAGTTTGACTCACAATCGTAGATTTGGCTTGAGACAGGCAACTACGTTTGTACATGAGAATACATAGCAGTGCTTGATTCATCCTGTATATCATAGCGCGCAGATCCATAATATAGTGCGGGCCTGATCCCAATCCCGAAAATAAGGAAGGTTCTCCTAGTGGCGTTTGGATGTAACAATGAAGACTGGAAGTACCATGTTACTCCGAGAGGCTGCGCTCATGGACTTGGTAAGATACTGTTGGCACAGCGATTTTGGGCTAGGTTAAGTTTGACCCACTACTCCGTAGTATGTGACGAATATTTAATTCAACGGCGCTTATAGCGATATTCATCGTCTGAGATATCCCTTCTGTTGTACGGTGTATATTCTAGTAAGCCTAGCAACTAGCCTAGTTGCATTCGTATGCTAGATACCCGGAGATGAGACCTTACTAGGGAATTGATAAGCACATTTTCAAAGCCCGGTCGCGTACATGCATTAGCATGCATTAGCATGAATTAGATTTGCTATTTCTTTTAGGCTGCAATAACACCAGTACTAGCCGGAAGTGCTCGGCGTAGAGAACTCGTGACTCGGAGATCGAGTAAGATCCGCAGGGTATGAAACCCGCTAATCCTAGAAGAGGGGTGTTTGGAAGACCCATCCGGTGTGGTGCAGGAGTTCCTACTGGGCGTGCAGTGTCTGAGGGAGTTAGTTACACGATTAGTTTAGTAAGAGTTTGCGTGTAACTACATCGTGGATGTTGGATCTACTAGTAAGCACATTAGGACTGTCTTTGCAATATGTAAGTACAGTTTGTGTTTCGAGCAGGAGTGTATCGAATACGGTTGTCATAGAGAACCAAGAAGAAGCATGTATTCCAGAGACCTGAACTACCCAATGTTTCCCGGGGATAGCATCACTAGCAAATGCGACACTCGGGAAGACGGTTGTGCTTTCCTTCGCCTGCAAGAATGGCTCAATGAAGCCTTCCAAGGAAAACGTTTCATAATCGAACTCATCCATGACGCCTGAATAAGAACTGGAGGGAGAGAAAAAAGGTGGAGACCTACACATCCTGAAACAGCCAGGTCGATATGGTAGGAGTCAATGTCATTGTAGTACAATGTCTTCTATGTCCAAGGAGCGCTTGCCTTGTTTCAAGAAAGAAAGAAAGAAAGAAAGAAAGAAGGAAAGAGTGGAAGGAAGGAAAGAGAGACCCAGAGATGCTGGTAGGACAACCGGGCCGGATCCGGATCCGAACCACGGTACAGAGTAGGGTAAAAGTCTATCCCGAGATGCTCCATCGACGACAATAATAGTACTCGTATATTGTACAGTTGTCAGTTTGCAATGAGCGTGTCAGAAATATGCCCGAAACAGCGCACAGACCGAAAAAATTAGCTTGAGGTTCGAGTGGGCAGTTGTAATAGAATGGTAGCCGACAGACTTCCGCAGAACGGCTGGAGCGTAAGAAGAGCCTCCTGAGCTGTCAATTCAAACCCAAAGGCTACAAACAACATACACAGAAGAGTCCATATCGTAAATTAAGCATTTCCCCGTCCTTTTTTTGCTGTATAATACCTAAAAAAACTCAAGAATAGGGAGAAGATCTCTAAAAAGACCACCATCGAGCACTGGAGTCTCAATAAAAAGGCCATTCTTGTCTATATCAACACAGAGTAACGGCTGGACTGATTTTGGTGTACAACTATATTGTAGCAAAAGGAGCGGACTTGATATTCAGTGCTAAAATGCAATAACCTTATGTTTTGAACCGAGGATGAAGGTGTGGGGTCGAGGTTATTTTGCCATGCAAATAGGGAAACTTTGCCGAACCCAATCCGTAAGAAACCGAGGTCCATCCGAGAGGCGTAAAACAACAAATCGCTCATCATGTTAACGGGGCCAGTAGGATGCTATTCTCGTTATTCCGGAGTACAGCATACGGAGTACTCGTAGTATCGACTGGATCGCTTATGCTCGGTCTTCGCATAGATGATATTTGTTCCGGTTCGAGAGGCGATATTTTGTTTCGGATATCCTTTGTTAGCCGTTTTACGAGTATGACTGCAGCCATGAAACCTCTAGTTAACTAGCGACTTGGAGCAGCCAATTGTCCGGCGATTTATTAGCTTGTAAAGCGGGTGTGCGAACTAGTCCGAGGCGCTAAAATATTGTGGACCTCACCAACGTGTGTTAGCGGGTACAGAACTTGCTTCCTAAGCGTCCCCAAGTGTCCAGCCCTTGACGAGAGATTCTAGACTTTGGGCTTGGTGGCTGTAATGGCTTTAATTATGCTGGAATTAGTGGGGTTATCTGCGGCAGATCTGACCATCTCTTCCTTCTCATCAACGGTGTTGCATCTGCAAGTTTATTGTAGTCTCCTCCGTATGTTGTAGGTACTATTATTTAATTTACGGAGTACGACAGTTGACCGGAGAGAACTCCGTCTTTTTTGTCCATGCTTGGCTTCCTATTTGATTCAAGGCGGGGCTGTTGTGAAATAGGAAGTATCGGCAGGGTAATAATTCCACTGCTTTATTCTGTTAAACTCAGCGGAGTCAATGCACTCCATCTTCGGGCGCCACCTTTTTGGTTTTGTCCACGGAAGGAGCTGTAGGTTTCCAGCGGGGGTCTGGAGCATTACCTCCGTCGCACGGGCGGATGTTATGACCAAACAATTAGGGAGGGCCGTCTTCGGCGGATTCGAAAGATCGTCAGGAGGGGCATATTGAAGTGTAGTATTGTGGAATGCTTGGACTTGTCGGTGTGAATGTTCTAGCATTATGGGAGAAGACGGTGCTCGCACTTATTATGTACATCATATTAGGATAACTAACTAAACGCAGTGGAATCTCTGGAGTTCCAAGGTTGCCGGGCTAGGGTTTGATGAGTCACCCAACGAAACCGAGGAAACCAGTTTCTACCTATTGTAGGTAACTATGAAGAGAAGAATTAATCTAATGTTATCTAGCCATGTTGTATGTATGTTGTACGTTGAGAGAAAAGAAATCCGAAAGCAATTAATATACAAAACTGCAAACGGGCTCAGGATGAGGGGTTTCGGATTTCCAAGGAAAGTAATCCGTGGGGATCGTGAGTTTCCCCGTGCAACGCTTTCTATTTTATTCTCTTTTCCCTGGGATTAGGGCGAATAAGCAAGATAAGCTCCGCAGAAGGGTCTCCACCGAAAAATTTTCGAAGCATCAAATGATCAGGAAAACTGGGGCCAACTGTGAGGGTCCGAATAGCCGCTACTCCGGGAATTTCTTTTGCCCCTTTTTAGCCTTGGATGATGAGATGGGATGAAATGGTGATGTGAATAAAAGGAATAAATTGGAATAAATATTCTAAAATGTAATTCTTCACGAATATCTAACTTCCTGGGGTAGAATAGTCTAAAAAGCACGTAGCCAAGTCTTAAATAAGGAAAAAAAAAGACGAGACCCATCAGAGCCTGGAACTCAGGGAACCGGTTTCGTGATCTGGTGACACGGCAGACCCAGGGCGCTTGGACCAGGTTCCCCATTATTCTTCGAGGGTATAAGACTCGTTGCGCATTCCCACCTTTCCCTAGCCTTTCCCTTTGGAACTTCCCCCCAGGACTTCTACACATTCCATCTCTCTAAAAACATCTCGGGAATCATCTCTCTATCCTAAAACCCGGTCTATGATCCCTATTTAAAACACAATGAATACTGCCACGCAAAGAACACCCAAGACCCCGAAACCAACCGCCTCCGTGCCAATTGTCCAAAATAAACGCTGGCCCCCCATGGCGAACCGAAACGCCCTTCCTTACAAGCTCACCCACATCTCGAAAGAGAAACTCGCCCGTGAAGCCACCGCACCAGACCCTGATCTGCGCCGTTGCGTGGCTCACTTCCGCCTGCACTGCGGTTCCGTCTCCTGGACCGAGAATGACATGAAGTCTCGGATCAGCTCTTTTGATTTCGAAGACACCGACGACGAAGATGATATGGAGGAGGTCAACACCGAACTGCCGGTCCTGAAGAACAGAGCTCCGGCCAATGACAATACAGTCGAAGTCACCGAACAATTATCATACAAATCAGAGCCCGTCGCTGTTGCGGCTACCCCGGCATCATCAGCATCACCAGCGTCGCCTGAAAATCCCGAGCATGGTTTTTTGGAAAAGGGTCGCAATTGTCTTGAGGCGACCTCCAAACATCTATGGACAGGGGGATCTTGCATAGTTTCCCCAATCGCGGGTTAACCTTGCCGCCCCTTCCTACATTCTCGACTTGCCCACCTTTTTTTCTCTTGATCCTTTGCGGCCGACACTACGATATTACG
Organism: Penicillium psychrosexuale; assembly: GCF_028828465.1. Taxonomy (NCBI): domain Eukaryota; kingdom Fungi; phylum Ascomycota; class Eurotiomycetes; order Eurotiales; family Aspergillaceae; genus Penicillium; species Penicillium psychrosexuale. The sequence goes on from NW_026643187.1 coordinate 1,135,973, forward strand.
ACTTGATGACCATAATGAACACACCAAAATAAACCATTTGTATATAACTTTACTTTTCGACAATATGTCATTCATAATTACCAAAGAACCTATTTTTTTTTTGCTGGACAACCTGCTTTCCTAATCACACCACAAATACAACTACCATAAATATCGAATAACAACAGCCTTATGGCCTATGGCCCATTCAAACTCGGATCTATTTCCTTTTTCACTCTTCACTTCCCCAAACTCCTCACTCCCACTACCCACATGAGTCTATTCTTGGAGGTTCCCAACCCAGAAGGTCAAGCGAAGTGACTCACCTGCCGCGTAGCCCCAGGTCACATGACAAATACCCGAGAAATGAAAAAATAGAATCCGACGATCTCCAAGACGCCAAGCAATAATCGTCAATCCTGGAGAACTAACGCAGGCCCCAAACCCGAGAATTGGGGGTTGTGGAACTATGATTTTCGCCGTGGAATCCAAACCAGCTAGGAAGAATTCTGTATGGTGGAAAGTCACAGATGCAGTGGCGAATCACCCGCCGATCGGCTCAGGTTTCATCATAGTCATGTCACATTCTCATATTGAACGGTCAACATACCCCGGCTTCAAATGATATCCCATTATATCCCTGCCATCGTTGGCAAAAGCACCCGCCAATAAATTGGTCTCTATCAAACTAGTAGATGAATGGCCTGACCTGACGTCGCTATGTTGTCTTGATTGAAATTGAGTTGCCAGAATGAAAACAAGAATCACAAACCCTTAGACCTTGGCACAAAAGTCACTTCAGAACGTCACTCACTTCCCCGGAACTTAGTCACTGCTCGGCCGAAAGTAACTACATCGAACCAACTAAATCTGACACCCTTCTTGCATCGACATCGCAACAGCACACAGCGATCTCCAGGCCCGCAGAGCTACCGTGCACGCCCGACCAACGGATCCGCCCGATTGGCTGGATCTATTTTCTCTATTCCCCGTAGCAAAAGTATCCCTTCGGTGAACTCTCGGCCCGTGAGCTCGAGCACGATCGACGTCAATGTTCAAACATCCCTGATGTTATTTATGGATGACGCTGGCTGGCTGGATGCCGAGGATGAACGTGCGGGCAGCGGTTTCGCGGAAAGTGGGTAGGACAATGGGCCTAGTAGGGCCGATGTAGATTTGAGTTTGATAATGGCCTTGTGTCGTGGTATCTAGATGCTTGAGTATCATATGTGGTACTAACAATCTGAGAGTGTGTGATGATGGATTGATTCAGTCATTGAGGAGTGGCATGTTATCTGAATGTGTTTTGAAGAGCCCATTCACCCGGATGTTTCTATCAATTTAGGATGTGGTCAAATTGAAATAGCTAAATTGAGTCAAGCATCACTGCCAGAAAGGTCAAAGAGCAAGACCCCACTCGTTCAGTAGTAGGTTTGTCCCCTCTTGGCCAGTCGAGTCCAAGCTGGAACATCCTCCGTGTCTCATGTCATGCCCCAGCGTCCTCGGAAGCTTCATAGCAGCCTCCACAGAGGCGATCTCGACGGTCCACTATCCACGGCTCAGATCTAAAACCATAACGACAGTCTACCTACGGTAGAGATCTGAATACCCCGCAGGCCCATCCCCGCCCGGGTCTGTGGCGAAACAGGTCACTGTTCTAACCGAGATGACATTTCCAAGTGTTTACTGCGCCACAAAAGGTCTAGATCCTATGGATTATATAGTTGTAGTTGTATCTGGGGTAGCCTCTTGAAGGCCGCTGGCATATGTATATATATAGTAAGGAACGGTCCATCGTATAGGAAGCATCCTTATTCTACGACCACGTTGTCCTAGTCCAGAGATCGATTGTATCTGTATTCCCAATGTGCTGGTTGATGCCGAGCCTACAATGAAGTATGTAGTGTGTCGTTTGGACTTTGCCATCTTTGTATCGATAGTTCAAGTTAGAACTTTAGGTAGCATAGGAGTGTATGAGCAAGCTAGCGACCAAATACCTCTCTAGTCTCAGTAGAAAGACTCTAGTCATAGCCAAACTATGAGGATTTACTGTTGCTGGTAATGTTAGAGACAGAAAACCCGCAGAAAGTGAGTCCAAAATGCCATGCATGTCCATATGTGGCTTAGCTCGAAAACCAGTGAATGCCCAACACCGCATCTTCCTGCCACTCCAACAACGTCCATCAAACCCCAACTAGCAAAAATCCCACAGATTCCGCAATTCAGTATGGAGAGAAAGCTCTCATCGCCAATGGCACCCACATTCATGGTGTCCGCACCAGGAAAAGCCATTGTCTTCGGTGAACATGCCGCAGTGTATGGTAAACCCGCTATTGCGGCAGCTATTTCTCTCCGATCGTATCTCCTCGTCACTACTCTCTCCAAATCTCGACGTACCGTCCAACTGAATTTCAGGGACATTGGCTTAAACCATACGTGGGAAATTGACGCTCTGCCATGGAATGTCTTCCACCAACCTTCCAAAAGAAGGTCGTACTACTCTGTTGTCGAGTCCCTCGACTTGCAATTTCTCGAAGCTATTATGCCACACGCAGAGGCCGTGTCAAAAGACCTCCCAGAGAAGCAGCGAAAAATCCATATAAAATCCGCAACCGCCTTCCTTTACCTCTTCCTCTCCCTCAGCTCCTCGGCAAGCCCTGGGTTCATCTACACTCTTAGATCTACTATTCCAATCGGGGCCGGTCTAGGCAGCAGCGCTAGTGTTTGTGTCTGCTTAAGCGCAGCGCTGCTCCTTCAGATACGCGCCCTTGCAGGACCCCATCCTGACCAGCCTCCCAAGGAAGCAGCGACACAGATCGAGCACATCAATCGCTGGGCATTCGTGGGCGAGATGTGTATACATGGAGACCCTAGTGGGGTAGATAATACGGTCTCGGCTGGTGGAAAGGCCGTGATGTTCCAAAGAAACGCCTCCGGACCACCATCCGTCATTCGTCTCACCAAGTTCCCGAAACTACGACTCCTTCTCGTCGACACGCAACAACAACGGTCCACCGGTGTGCAGGTAGAAAAGGTCAAAACACTAAGCACCAACCACCCTGAAATAACAGAGATTATCCTAGACGGCATTGGCAAAATTGCTACTTCTGCACTGGACCTGATGTCTTCAGCTGATGTTTCTGACTCTGACGCTCTCGGACACTGGGGGTCCTTGATTGGGATGAACCACGGGTTTTTGGTTTCGCTGGGAGTCTCGCATCCCCGTCTAGAGCGTATTCGCGAGCTCGTGGATTATGCGAATATCGGCTGGACGAAACTCACCGGTGCTGGAGGTGGTGGATGTGCTATCACGCTGTTCAGACCAGATACCGAAGAGAAAACCATTGAAGAGCTGGAGCGGAAGTTCACTGCAGAGGGATTTCAAACATATGAGACTATCCTAGGTGCCGACGGAGTTGGGGTGCTTTGGCCTGCGGTGTTCCGAAATGGCACTGATGGGGAGGCCGAAGAGATTGATCAGAATACGTTCGAAAATGCCGACGGCGTTCACGGTATCGACCAGCTGGTTGGAGTGGGAGTGCAAGAAAATCGGGAAGGCTGGAAATTCTGGACGCGAGATGTTTCTCCAAGATGAAACAGAGTCATGGTCGATAACCCTTGCGAGTGTGATACCGAGACAAGCTGAATTGGTGTTTTTCTTTATTTTGGGGTTCATTAATGACTGTCATTGGTCTCCCACATAGAGGTGGTCGAGTCACCAAATTTGTAATTCAGGTCTATATGTACATAGAATAATTATAGAATACACAAAGTAAATAAAGGGCAGTAAGTCGTAGAGTCAGTATATCTAGTGCAACAGGAACCGCGTAGGTGTCTCTTGCGATTCGAGCTCCAACGAGACTGACTTTTTCCTCTTTCCAGGGCGATAGACGAGATTCTTCAATCCTTTATTGAAATTAAGGATACACGACACGGAGTTGACGACGGTGAAACCCATCAAAAATAACGACAAAACTGCGAATAATGTTAGGGACACCCGGAAAGAGTTGAAATTAGTGCTCTCCGCGCCGCTGTAAATTCGAAGGAGGATGAGGATAAGGAATCCAATTATAACAATCATAAAGAACTAAATGACTGGTTAGTTGCTTGAATATTGCCTCGCAATCGAGAATCCTTACCATCATCAGTATAAGCGATTTGGTCTTCTCGCGCTTGCAAAATTGAGCCGACAGGACCAAGGTCACTATCGTGACTGGGATCAAACTGGCATTGATAATAAAATCCATGTTTTGAGCTTGAAACACAACAAGGAGGATCTGGAGTTGACTTCCGAATACGAAGAAGAAATCGAATTTCAGGAGAGTGATATAAACCTAGAAGAATTCGGTCAGTCACAAAACAAACGACATTAGCAGCATCGCAACAAACCTGATATGTAAAATACCGACGCTTCATCTGCAAATCCGCGCTGATGTTCTTGTATATAGACCACGAAAACTCCGCGCGCAATTTCCACGTAAAAAAAGCCATGCACATAGTCCCGACGCCCAAAAACACCGGGACAAGAATGAGCTCGACCTGATACAATTTCCGCAGACGCTCGCTGAGGGCTTCATCAGCCAAGCTGGAGATCGTATCCTTGATCTCCGTCATCTGGAGAATGCCATATGCGAACAGGCCCTGATTACAGATGCAGAGACCGACCAGCTGGATTGTGTTCCTCCGGCGCAGCGCGTCATATGACAGAGCCAGTTCGTATATAAGCGCAAAAATGTACAGGCCGAGGAATGACTGAAGGCGCAATCGTCCGTTTGATATGCTGTCGTCGTTGAGGTCGTCCCAAAGACTCATGAGAATCCAGCTAATTTCCCCATAAGCTCCATGTTAAAGAAGGGGCTGATATCCGAGCCGGGGGGCCCCTACCTTTCAATTGCCACTGTCAGGACCGTCTCGGTGATCACCGTTGCGGAGAACGATCGCGTCCATAATGTGTTGGGGACGTATAGTAGAGGTCGGCTGTGGTTCGGGGCCTTGTGATGTTGTTCGTCTTCGTTCATGACCGGACTGAGTGGTACAGAATATGTGCAGATGTCTGATTCCTTGGTCTTGGAGGACTTGTCGTAAGCATCGTCAGGTTTGGGTTGAAAGGTAGTTTGGAAAGGCCTAGAGATCATATCAAAGTTGAGGGGAATGTGGAGGTTAAGCGGTTTAGGCTATTTTCCCTTTTCAGGAGTTTCGGTATATCAAAAACATCCCAAACTAAATACGTCTGCCTCCTTCACAGTGGGGCGACCACGTAAGGCCATTTTAGATCAAAGCCAAGGCCGATCTAGTGGTGTCCTAGTTGCAATTGACTTCCACTAAGCTGAAAAACAGAGGAGCTACTTGTATCTTTGTATGATGTACAGGACTTAGTCGGCCGTTACACAGCCTTATGTTATTTGATAGTCTTGGGATATTCTTTTCAGAATAATTTTTTTAGGTATTCCCCCTTTTATTGGCGATATAGTTAGAAGGATAAGAACATTGAAAATATGTAATCAAAAGAAGACGCGTATCCGGGCTTGACATGCATGAGACTAAGACATAACCTTCCAGGGGAAACAGCATATTGCCCCATATCTGGGCAACCTTAGCTCGTGTGTCAGGTAAACTGTACTAATAATAGATTGTACTAATCACATTACGATGTACGGGGTAAAACATGGTTACAACATAGGTACTTACATGGATCTATAGCCCTTGGTCAACAATAGCACGGAATGTCTAAGTCCCTTTTTTTGAGACCGGGATAGAATGTATTGTATGAGTATGAAAATGCTAAGATAATGCAATGATGGGGATATATCCAAAAAGAATGCAACAATGCACGCCATGCCAGTGCTTCAGCCGTCTCAAACTCCCAGGTGTACCCGACACCAGTACAAATAAAACAGAAAGAAGGAGAAATAACACAGCGAAGCAAAAAAAGCATAGAAAAATCGCAAAATGCATGACTCATGAGCACGGGCGTGTATGCATCAGAAATTAGGATTAGAATTCCATCTCGTCATCCCAGCCCAGCTGCGCATATATCGATTTGGATTGGGATTTCTCGGGAGTTACTGGCACAGCTGCAGCACCTTTGACGGGGGTTCCCATGACCGCAGGTGGGGAGTGAGCTCGAGGACTTTCGGCGACCATGGCATCAAGCGATAGAGAGAAAGGCACAGCGGTGGGAGTAGATATACTCTGCGGTGCCTGTTTTCTGGGTGGCGTCTCCATGATTGCCGAGGTGCGAGCATGATTGAGAGACTGGCTGAATTGTCGAGATGATGTCGACAAGTTTTCTATGAATGCGGACATGTCCTTGGGGCGTGAATGGTTGGGGGAACCTGGGACTATTGGTTGTGTGGATGAGCGAGGCACTGGAAGGTTGGGTACCCTGAAAAGACCCTTGCCGGAGGAGGATGATGGGCGACGCGCAGTTATGCTATCACTCTGGAAAAGTTTGGAAGATGGCCTAGTTGGAGTTTCTTGAATAGCTCCGTCCAGATGACTTGATCGTGGATTGTCATGAGAATTGAAAGGATCGGAGTCGGCGCCAGAGAATGAGATCGCCCGTCGACTCGAGGACGGGATCATGGTGGGAGACTCGAAAGGAGAATTTTCCACACCAGCAAATGATCGGGATGGAGCCAGGCTACGAGGTAGCCCGACCCCCGCGTCCTTCCTTCGATTGCCTCGAGGAGTCGCCATGACCTGTACACCTTCGCCGAACGGATTGCGCACAGGATTTCTTGACTTTCTTGAACCGCCGCCACTTACAACCCGTTTCGACGCATCGTCTGCCAGATCCTTGGAGACGAGCTCTCTGTTCGGCTTCCGAAGTGCGTGAATAGCAGCGTCCAGCTCTTTCTTCTGGTTGGCCAGCATTTGGACCTTTCTCAATTTAGTCTCATGCTGTCGTGCTACGGCCTTAAGATCAACCTCGCGGTTTTCTGTGCGTTTTGCTTTTTGAATGCCACCCCGGACACTGCCGCTGAGAACAGTGGGCAGCAAGGGTTCAATATCGTGCTTCGCATTATGCTGGGTCGGCGCAGTGTTGGATCGAGTCAGTCCTGGGTGCCGAGCATGGGACGTTGCCGCTTTATCGTCCGTAAGTACCCGCTGTAATGTTCGTCGGGGCTTCGGTGCAGGCTGTTGTCGCTTGACTTCCGCCCCGGGTTCCACACGGCGTGATTTACTCGAAGATTGTGTCTTTTTAGCAGCCGAGGGGATACCGCCAGATACCCCGAATTTGCGGGTGATCAACTTGCATTTGTCCGGGAGACGCGCAGCATAGAATGGAATGATGACTTCTGTGCAGAAGTCACGCACCGCATCGCTCTCGACTTTCTTGCCTGAAAGGTGGCTGCTACTGAAAGAAGAAGCCTTTGCTGTATCGGCGGCCGACGTTTCTTCCATTGTCACAGCGTGCCAAATGCACATCCGATCGAGATGAAGTTCAAGAAGCATGTTCAAATCCGTTGGCTTCTTAGGCTTGGCTTTCTTCGGCGTATCTTGCTCCCCATTTACATCTTTCTCCTTGTTAGTGCTGGAAGCAATGGTAATTTCCAACCCCATGACTTCCAAAATCAGCAGGATCTGCAATTGTGTCTCGCGGAGGCGGAGATCCGAAATCTGTTTCTTAGACTCTGCTTCACGCGAAGTTTCCTGCGCAGGATATTCATTCAAGATTCTGTCCTTCCACCACTTGTGGATGAATCCTTCCTCCCCTGGGTAGAGACCATTCTTCCCCATCTTCTTCTTCTTACTTTTCCGCTTCTTAGATTTTGCGCCATCATCAGAAAGCGCAAGCGCTGCATCGCGAATTGCCAGTGGCAATGTTTCTCTGTATTTGAGGTCCATTTTCTTCGTAGCGAGGATGGCCTCGCGGTAGGATTCAATCAACTCCGTCGAGCCGTGAGGCTGTTCCGAGTCACGAGCCTGGAAAGCAGTCCGACAGCGTGTTAACGGGCCCTTCGCAAAGTACGCCACAGAAGTCTAGAAAATGTCAGCCGGGCAAACTCCCAATATCGAGTAGAGCAAATCACCTTTGAAACGTAGAGAGCCTGCAGATAGTGCTCTCTCATCCCGTCCAGCCACTCCTCAGGCGACTGTTGCACATCCACAACATTGGAATCGACATCATCAGCATCCATAGCCGCGGGTAAATCCCCCAAGCCCTGAGATTCAGGAAGCAAGAAAGAACCCCCCACAACAGCATCGAAACTCCTCGACGGAGCAAGCGAATGACTCCGGTGCTCTCCATCGCCCACAAAGGATGCCTCAGTATCCCCGAGGTCCGACTCAGACGGACCAAAGACAACCGCAATATCCAGCCCAGCAGACCTTTCACTCACCTCATCGTCGGAGAAGGGCTCATCGATCTGAGCAGCCTGCCACCAGTCAAACCCATCGGGAATAACACCGGTCTCGTCGACAGCAACGCTATCTATATCCGCAGCATCAGTTCCATGCCATCCCTTGGCCGCAACAACTAGATTGCCCTCGTGCACCCATCGGGCGAGCTTGGAGAGCGAGTATATTCCTCTCTTCACCCTCTCAATAATGTATAGGCCACCATTGGGCACTAGGCGCACAGCGAGGACGATTGGTTCCGCCTTTACGCACAAGTCAATTTCTAGCGAGGGGATGTCCGCGGTGAAAAGGCCGCCGGATTGTTCGTCGGAGCGGGATGCGGGCGTATCATCGAGCCACGAGAGGGGCAGCCTTGTGCGGGGGAGGGTCGTAATTGGTTCGAGGATCAAGGGTTCATCAGATAAAGACGCCGAGTGAGCCTATACAAGTTGCGGAGAGTGAGCAATAGCAACCAATGGATTGAGCGTATGCTGGGCCAGCTGTAAGCATGACTCACTCTTATGACGATGGAAGAGGTAGCAAGCTGTCTAGAAGTATCATCTAGCAGTACTTGATCACCTCTTTTCCTCTTCTTTATAGGTGGAGGGGTCGGTTCGTGGAGTTTGTTCAGCGCGGATGAACTGAGCGGATCTAGGACGTTGGGGACAATACGCGAGGCCATGGTCGCGTCTAGGAAATTGTGGGCATTCTGTAATTTGAACGCAAGAGTCAAGTCTTATGCTAAAGCAACAAAGCAATTGATGTTGGTTGTGCAGGTGTCGACAAGATCGCGCTCGAATCTTGGCGGATCTGGCGTCACGCGTCGGGACGTGCACTCCGCCTGGACCAATATGAGACACGTTAATTGATTTCAATGAACTGGTAGAGAGTGTTTGGCCTTAAAGAATTTCGTCTAGGTTTGAGATTGCTTTCTTACAAGATCGAGTACGTTAAGAATACGTTAAGAATACCTAAACTAGTGGTATGATAGCAAGAACAATATGTGAAAAAAATGGGATGAGATATTATGAATCTATCGCTAATGTTTAGATTAGCAGGCCCAGGACCAGACGAAAGAACTTCAGGTACTCTCACAGAGTACCGTGCAGTTCCCTCGAAACCGAGAGAGCATGATCCTGCGTGGAAGCAGGACCAAAATCTCCTCGGTAGGTACCACGGACAGTGAGGTAGAGATACGGTGTTGAAGACTGTCGCTCCAGAAAAACGCCAAAAACTTCCTTTCCCAGCCGATGAAAAGTGGTATCATGTTGAATTTTGTCTTCGCCGAAAAGGCCCGTCATTTGCGCGACCATGCAGATAATGAAACAAGAGAAATTGGTCTCCTAGTGGGAACCAACTTCCGGATTTTATGAGGGTTTTTATAGTCTATGCTCATCGTGCTTCGAGTTGTTGAAAACAAAGCAAATCATCACAGTCGTCAATAATTGTCCGGAGTCACCGGATCAAGCAGAGCCCGCTTAGAACTTGAGGGTACGGGGTGACTCCCAGGAGAACTCCTGGTTAGTGAAGTGGCCGTTCTTGGCGGTCTGGTAGTAGATGGGCTTGGCCAAGTCGAGGTCCTTCACGATGACACCGGGACGGAGATCAAAGTTGTCACGGATGATCTGGACCAGCTCGTCGGAGGTCTTGGAGGAAGTACCGTAGGTCTCAACGAAGATGGAGAGAGGCTCAGCGACACCAATGGCGTAGGAGAGCTGGACGAGGGCACGGCGGGCAAGCTTGGCGTTGACCAAAGACTTGGCGATCCAGCGCGCAACGTAGGCGGCGGAACGATCAACCTTGGAGTAATCCTTTCCGGAGAAAGCACCACCACCGTGGGCACCCCAGCCACCGTAGGTGTCGACGATGATCTTACGGCCAGTGAGACCGGCATCACCCTGAGGACCACCGATGACAAAGCGGCCGGAGGGCTGGATGTGGTAGACAGTGCGGTCATCGAGGAGCTCGGCGGGGATGACCTTCTGAACAATCTTCTCCTTAATGGTAGCACGGAGCTCCTCAGTGGAGACATCGTCAGTGTGCTGGGCGGAGACGACGACGGTGTCGACGCGCAGAGGCTTGACGGCACCGTTGTCGTGGGCATACTCAATGGTAACCTGGGTCTTGGTATCGGGGAGCAACCAGGGGATGGAGCCATCCTGACGGGCGGCCTTCATGGCAGCATTAAGCTTGTGGGCGAGGAGAACAGTCAAGGGCAGAAGCTCAGGGGTCTCGTCGGTGGCATAGCCGAACATGATACCCTGGTCACCGGCACCGAGCTTCTCAAGGGCCTCCTCGTAGTGAAGACCCTGAGCGATATCGGGAGACTGTTGCTCAATGGCAACCAAGACGTTACAGGTCTTGTAGTCGAAGCCCTTCTCGGAGGCATCGTAACCGATGTCCTTGATAGCGCCACGGATAATCTTCTGGTAGTCCAGGTGGGCCTTGGTGGTAATCTCACCGAAGACCATAATCATACCTAAGGTGACACGTCAGATTGAGATCTGGCCTGAAGTAATTATAGTGAACCTACCGGTCTTGGTGGCCGTCTCGCAAGCGACCTTGGAGAGGGGATCCTCAGCAAGGCAGGCATCGAGGATAGCATCGGAAACCTGATCACTATTGGGGAATTAATACACTGTTACAATTGAAACTGATGGTACAGAGCCCATCTAATAATCCTCCGAGGGCAAAGATGAAAGGTTTTAGGGGGTATAACTCACGCAATCTTATCGGGGTGACCCTCACCGACAGACTCGGAAGTGAAGAGGAAAGTGCCGCTGTTTGCAACTGAACCCATTGTGACGGTGTGTGGAAGAAACAGAAATTGACAGAAAAGGAGGCGGGGGAGGAATGAGGAATGGAGAGAGGAGAGGGAAAGGGAGAAAGATATCTCGGGGAGGGGGAACCTTGGTGGGGTTTTGCTTTTTTTTCCGAGTTACACAGGCGGTACCCAAGAAAACATAGTGTGCGTGGGCGAAAGGCAAGGTACTGCCGAAGTACCCTCTGAATGTCCTCCGTACGCGGTACTTCCTGTCCCTTGCCAGCCCGCGATCGCGCCATCTGGGGCGGTGAATCTGGGCAGATCGTCTGGACTGCAATTTTCTTATGACGATAAGATAGAACATTCTAAAGTTGAATCTTCTTGGTACTTTTTAATATACAACCATGTCCAAATTTGGTGTCCTGGTAATGGGCCCGGCGGGTGCAGGCAAGACCACCTTCAGCAATGCAATAATCCAACACCTTCAAACCACCCGCCGCAGCTGTTTCTACGTGAACCTCGACCCTGCCAATGAGACATTCGCCTACGAACCAGATCTCGATATTCGTGACCTGATCACTTTGGAAGATGTCATGGAAGAGATGGGCCTGGGGCCAAACGGAGGCCTCATATACTGCTTCGAGTTCCTACTCCAGAACCTGGAATTCTTATCAGAGGCATTGGAGCCATTGAGTGAAGAGTATCTGATCATCTTCGATATGCCCGGACAAATCGAACTGTACACACACATTCCCCTGCTACCAACCCTCACAACCTTCCTCTCGCGACAGGGCCCGTTGAATATCAACATGTGTGCTGCCTATCTACTCGAAAGCACATTCGTCATCGACAAGGCCAAATTCTTCGCCGGTACACTCAGCGCCATGTCCGCCATGCTGATGATGGAGATGCCGCACGTTAATATTCTCAGCAAGATGGACCAAATCCGCGATATGGTAACACGCCGGGAATTGAAGCGCTTTACCAACGTGGATGTGGAATTGCTGCAAGAGAAGGAGGAGGACGATCTCACCGCAGGTGCCAACCCAATGGCCGCGGAATCCTTGATGAGCGGCGGGTCTTTCAAGCAGCTCAACCGGGCCGTCGGACAGTTGATCGACGATTTCAGTATGGTTTCGTTCCTGCAATTGGATGTTTCGGATGAGGACAGCGTCGCGGCGATTGTGAGCCACATCGACAATGCTATCCAGTACCATGAGGCCCAGGAACCGAGAGAACCCAAGGATGCAGTCGAGGTGGATTATGAGGATTGAGGGATATCACATATGATTACTGCATCACTGTGACTTGCAGCGAATTCTCTGCATATACACCCCCACGACCGACCACTCTACCCAATGCCACCCCATGCAGCAGCCTCGAGTTTTCGGCAGCGGAGCAGTCTGAGATAAAGCCCACTTTTCATCTCCGTTTGCTAATGTACGGTCTTACGATATTGGAAAAGCTTTCTAACGTTCTTGTCGCGCCGGACTCCACAGAATTTGGGGCTTCCTTGACGTTTGGAATCAATAATCCTTACGATAAAATCATGGCTGCGACTACTAGAGTCAGAGCCAAGGGCTTTCTACACCACAAATGGATATTCGGTCATATCCTCGGGTAATAGAAATCATAATGAAACCAAAATGAGACTAAAATCAATCCATGAATATTGTGCTCTTTAGAATTCCAAAAACAAGTCGTTAATCGCTAGCCCAATTCAACGGGATGAAGTAAAGAATAGGCAGACCCATCGCGCAGTTTCATGATATACCCCAAACAGGGATACCAGCCGCAAAGAAAGACATCAACAAGCCGAGAATTTCGACTCTTCCCAGCACACAACTATTCCAATCTCACCACACGTCCCCATCCAATCCCATCGAAAAACCTCATCCAACAGCCCTATCCAACGACCAAAGCAAACCAAAGTACCCTACCTCGGGACTCCCGCATAAGCCGCCGCAGCCATCTTAGTCTTTTCCTCAAAATCGCCGACAAACCCACATATCAGACCCCAAACCCACCCGACACCTCTGCCCGCATTCTCAATACCAACATTGTAGACATACCAGCCAAGACCGAGAACCGAGACCCAGAAAACCAGCTTGAAAGCGAGCGCGATCCAGAACATGACAAGGCGGTAGGCGTAGTCGAGGATCTTGATAGAGATGAGGATTATGACGGCGAGGAGGAATAAGGACATTAGGTCTGGCATGACGGAGGCGTAGACGGCGAGGAACTTCGAGACGGGTTCGATTATGTATGGTTGGAGCACCATTGTCCGTAGGTGCGAGAGTTTTGTTGCGAGATGGTCTTGTGCTGTTGCTTGGAGGTAGGCGAATGTCGAATGATGGAGGACTGTTTGGAGGTTTTCTGTGTCCGGGATTATTGGTTAGCTTGTGGGACTTTTTGCGGTGTGGAATTTGTATCTGTATGGCTGGAAGGTAGGTGAAGTAAATACCTGGTAGCAAGTCCATGATCGCGTATTGGAGTATATTTGATTGTTGAAGAGGTCAACGAGGGAGAGACAGGGGCAGAGAGAGAAAGAGAGAGGTTCCTCGCGTGTCAGCTCCGTGTTTTTCTTTGGCTTGCCGCGCTTTGTTTGAGAACCTCGGCTTTTTGTGACCCTTGAGAATGGATTTTCGAGGGGACGCTGGTGTGAGGCAGAGAAATAACACACTGGCTTTTCAACGTTCAGAGGCGTTGTTTCTTTCCAAGGTTGACTCGAGAGCGCTTTGTAAGGTCTGGTGCTGGAGCTCTTTGTTTGTAGTAGAGCAATGCGAGGTGGAGGGTACGTGAGGTATGTTAGAGGTCAGCTGCAGCGGAGACTAGGAGATGTTATTCTGAAGGTATATATTCCGATGCAATCAATGATGAATGGTAGGCCAAGAAGCGAATGCGATGTTTAAGCTTGGGTGTCTAAGTTGTGGCACCCAGAGGATGCAAACCAAACAAACTTTACATGTGAAGAGATGCTCTACCCCGTACGGAGCACAACATACTTGGACCTATAGTTTCACTTCTACATTGCTCTCAGCTAATCTCGGTATGTTCCATGAATATCAGATTCATTATAAATGATACTGTACAGTAGATTAGATATTTACCTGAAAAGAGACGCTTTCTATATACAAGCGCGACCAACAACAGTCAACCACGAGTTCGTGAATGTAAAAGACAAAACGCTCCAAGCCCAAATTAGGGAAGAGGCCAGCGCGGTGCCACACGCATGATCTAAAATGAACCAAAATAAAAACCCGGGACTCCGGGCTAACTCCAATATATTGTACTCTACCATCGCGGGCGATGGGAGCACAAATGCATATGCAGACGTGGTATAGTAAGACAGTAGGAAAGGGCAAAGCGCGAGATTTGACAAATTTACAGAGCATCGATGAGCCCTCTGAGGGCGTCACGCTCAGCTTGGATCTCGGCCAGGAGTTGGCGGGTTTGGCGGAGAGCGTCATCTCTGTCGGATGAGTTAGTAAAGATGGGATGAAAAGAGATAACCATGAGATAAAACACAAGTTACATACCTGTCAGTTTGAAGCTGAGCCACATCGATCTGCGTGCGGTTCATCCGTCCAACCACTTGCTCCATCTCCATATCCGCATCACGGAGGAGCTTCTCGAGATCCTTGACTCGTCGCTCGAGGATTTCGGATTGGACAACCTGGGTCAAGGGTACACCCTCACCGCTGGTGGTCTGGTCCAGGCGCGGCGAGCGATCATCGAATGGTGCGTTGGGCGGCCGCGGGGAGAGGACAAGTGTGTTACGGCCGCCATTCATCATCCGAGTGAGCTGGGCATGCTGGCTTTCCTTCAGCAAACGGAGCTCGTCCTCATGCTTGCCCATCTCTTCTTCCGTGTGATTTTGCGCAACCAAAAGAACTTCCTCCAGCTCTCTCATGTGGTTCTGCAAAATATTGATCCGTTCAACGGAGAGCTGCTGATCTTTGTCACCTTTATCAATGGCTGTTGCTAGACGGGAATGTAGAGAAGTATTGGTCTGAAGTTGGTAATGGACTTTGCTGCCTAGTGTCTCAATTCGAACAAGGGAGGAAGCGAGCTCCTCCGAATCCGCAACACCCGCCTCAGCCTCCGCTTGATCCGCTTGCAATTTCTGGAATGCAGATTGTAGGGAAGATGATGTGGTCGCGACCTCAGCAAAGCCTTCTTGGCCGGTCATCAACTCTGCACCAGCGGCAGTGTCCTCCACAAGAAGAGCGCGCAGAGAGCTGGTCTCCTGCTCGGCACGGTCCAAGTCCATCTTGAGACCAGCGAGGTTCTTCTCGCATTGCCACTTGCCATCTAGAGCATCCTCAGCGCGCATGCGAAGATGATTCACCTCGTCACGCAGGTTGCGCACATCTCTCTCATAGCCTAATTTCCGTGGCTGACCCGATTGCTGCGCTCGAGCAAGCTCCATCTCGAGCATACGAGTGCGCTTCTCGTACTCGCGGGCCTGGTATGCCTGGCGATCAAGGAGGCTCCGCAATGTCCGGTGGAGGACATCGCGTTGAACCTCGATATCGTGGACCTTGTCAACCAATGATTCACGTGTTTCTGGTGATTTACCACCGCTGTTATTATTCACTGAGTTGGATCGAGAAAGTCCACCTGAGTGAGCTAAGCTGCTGGGCTTGCGTGCAACGGAGCTCGATCGTCTCACTCCAAATGCCGAGTTTCTGGGTGAGGCCCCTTCCTCAGCGATTGAAGCGAATCGACCACCCTGTAGCTGAGCCAAAGAAGCATTTTCGATTTTTAAAGCTTCAATTTCCTCGATGAGTCTGTTGTCATCTCGAAGTTGATCTCGATCATTTCGCAATTGTTCCAACTCTACCCGCATGGCAGTAAGTAGGTCTTCAAAGTTATCTTTGGATTGCCGCTCTTCAAGCAGCTTCCGCTTGGTATTTTCCAATGCGGTCTCGAGTTCCTTGGTTTTCGACGACAAATCAGACGTATCCGTTCTGTCGCGTCGAAGCTAATGAAGGTTAGCAGTTAGTCACATTTGCGCATAGTTTGCCAGCCGTACCTGTTGAACTTGAGATTCCAAGATTTGAACATGCGATTCTGATGCCAAGCGCTGAGACCGCTCCTCCTGTAACTTCTGCGATAATTCGACCTTGAGTTGTGCCCGTTCTTGGTCTGCAGCTCGGCGAATCTTTTCGATATCTTCGCTCTTCCCAGCATCTGATGCATAGCGAACAGAGCTATTACCCTCGTCTGAGAAATAGTCACTTGTCCGTCGATTGATGTCCGGACCTTCTAATTGTAGCCGTTCGACTAGATCCTCCAGATCCATTTCCCGGCGGATAGATCTCGCCAGTTCGGAGCTTATCTCTCGTAATTCATTCTCAATGTCTGCGATCTTGGATATAAATATATTTTCCTTTAAACTTGAAGCCCCCATTGAGGTCCGCGCTGGATGACCATATCCATTGGTCTTGGGATCGTATGGAGAGCCGGGGTTGAAAGGAACGTTTGCTAATGGTGGCATAGGGAAATGTGTTGCTGATCGACCGGAGTCGGAGATCTCGGTGCTCGATGATTCACCTCCGGGAGATGTATTATTCCCCTTCCAGCCGAAGAAGGAGCTGATCTTGTTCCCAGGGGTTCTGGGGTTCCTTGGATCTCCCGCACCCATTGACATTGATACCGCACGCGAGTCTACTTTGAAATGTAGTGGAGGTGGTCTGTTCATAGACAAATGTAATGCCATACTCGTTGCCCGTCGTGACGATCGTTTCGTTAGAGGGGATCTGAGGATCGGGATGAATGGTTCGCTATCTAGACGACTGTGCAGAGGGGTTCCATTCATGAACTGATGTTCGTACTCTTCGTCAAAGTAGTTGGAACCCTCGTCTTCGTCGTCGTCGTCGTCGTCCTCAAGCACCGATCTTAAGTACGAGGCGGAACCGTGGCGGGATGCAGCGGTATCGATGTATAGGGGTTGAGAATCGTTCCGTCCTCGGGAATATCTAGAGAGTTGGGACAGAGGCACGCGATTAGTCTTCCAGACTTTGGAGAAACGGAATAGCATGTGTAGGCCATATCATGCTTGATCGGTAGGTAGCCCGGGGGAGAAAAAGGAGGGTCTGCCGAAAAACGCGGGAGAGGAAAAACCGGGGTCATGTTGGTCGCGTACCTATTAGAGTTCTTTGGCACCGATATATATGAGTCTCCATCCACCGACAAAGGGGAGAGTGGTGCAGCGGGAATGGAAATGGGTTTATCTCCCTCGAACGAAATGGGAGAGGAGGGATGATCAGGGCCCGAAGTCACTGGACCATCATTATGCGGGAGAGGTTTCGTTCGGACTGGAGGAGTAGTTGGAGGGGGGTTAGGACTAGAGAAGCTCTCTGAATGGGCGGGAGAGCCGCCAAACTCTAGAGAAGACGCCATGAAACACCCTGGTCCGTATCAAAAAATAGCCATGGATCGACAGCCGTTCATGCTGATAAGCACGGGAAAGAGAATGGCAAGCGCCAATGAGACGACCAAAAGGGTAAGGATTATTCTAGGAGAATATCAGACGAGAAGGGAAATGGGAGAAAAGGAGAAAGTCTTGGTACACGACAACCCCGGGCGATTGGCGCAAACCGCCCGTGGGTTCTCCATTTCAGTAGCGCTGGCTTCGGGACGAGTAAGCGTGGGTGGAGCACAGGGGGGCTGGCGTGGGTCTGGATGTGCATCAATTCAATTGGTACGAATATCATACAATGATGCTTTGGCCGATAGGATCGACATCGCTTGAGAACCTACTTCGTATGTACCATGCAGCGTGGCGATACGCTTGACGTCCTTGATAGTCCGGACCTGGTAAGATGTGTACAATGTACAATGTACTCTGTACGGAGTATATGTTGTATAGTACTATATGGAGCACGGTGATAAGGTTTGAAATATGAAAATAGAACATTCAATAGTGTCAAGTGACACAAAGAACCCCCTTGAGTCGTGGAGAGGAGAGGGAGAGGTTGGCCCGGGTGAATGCTTGGCGATTCAGGGGTAGCCTTTCAGGGCTGTGGGAAGTACCGGGAATGTACTTTTCTGTCACTTCCCTTATCTTTCTCTTGAAAAGATACATCCAAGTACTTTATGTCTACTTTGATATTTGACTTGGTAACCCTATACAATCTAGTTACTCAGTAACTACTCTGCATATCTGAAGTTTTCACTATTAGGATGCTACATTTATATTAGAGTTGTATATTTCATATGGCTTGTATATAACTTCAACGGACTATGAAAACTCAATATAATTGTCTGCAGTATATTAAGGGGCCCTCCAAAGACAGTGGAGATACCCCTTTTCCCCTTCCCTCTCTCGCACAAGCTTCTCAATTTTGTGGAAAACCCAAGGCCATTCCCTGCCAGAAGAACGTGCACAATCCAACACGCTAACTACGGTATGTCCAATCAAAGTGAGACGTCGATCAACACAGCGTCTCGCCAGACACTCGGGCCAGCGCGTGGGGCCGGCATGTGTTGCTTCAACGGGCTAAGCGCCCGGCCTAAAGCACCTGTTCCTGCATCGTGTCACATCAGGAAGTTGGCCAATGTGATTATTGTACTTTGTTTGGAAGACCCCGTACGGAGTCCAGTCCACCGATTTGAGGGTTAGCACTGAAGACCCCACCTAGAAAGACATTACTACTTACTGCAATTCATATGGATTCTTTTCGCGGCTGGAATTGATTGGACAACCATATGTTCCTTGCTTCAGCTCAGGACTCAAGGATCCAACTATACTGTCCACATACAACATACAATCTCCCGTGTTGTGAAGAACGGCCTAGTCCACCCCGATGTATGACTTGGCTTACAATATCTATTGCCTATATAGGTGGTGGTGTTGCTGCGTTTACCGCAAAATATATATAACAGGCACTTCATTTATGTTAACTATTTGTCTGTCTCCCAATATTCTATACGTCTTTAATCAGATGCTTGAACAACTTGTCCAGGTAATAAGCAGATTGCTTGGGATAGCGAGTTTTTTCCTCGGACTCAAAGTCGATAAATGTAGAACCGAAGCGATCCGCATACCCAGCGGCCCATTCTGAAAGTATTAGCCAATTCCAAATTCATACGAAGAAAGCAGCCACTACTTACCCCAGTTATCAGTGAATGTCCAGGCAAAGTAAGACCGGATATCAACTCCGTCTTCCTTCACAGCCCGCGCTAATGCATTGCCGACATAACCCTCGAAGAACTTGATGCGGAACTCGTCATTAAGAACCTCAGGCGTAGGTGCAGTCTCACCCTTGGCGGTGGTACCATTTTCAGTGACATAAATAGGCATCTGGTATCGTTTATAGATCCAGTTCAACAATTTCCTGAATCCCCCGGGCGCGGCCCGCAGCCACGGGGTATCACTTTCCTCTCCACGAGACACACCTTGCTTATTCTCATTGCAGATCTCCACATTCCCCTTGTGGTCATTAATATCAGGCGGAGATGTCGTATGCTTCACGAAGAAAGTCGTGTAGCTATTCATGCCATAAAAATCCGAGCTCCCAAACACAAGCTTCGATTCCTCCTCCGTGAACCTCGGCAACCGATCACCAAGCTGCGCCCGCATCGACGCAGGATAATCACCCGTTTTGTACAACGGATCCGCAAACCAAGCGATCTCAAACTCGCGCGCACGCTCTGCAGCCTCCTGGTCGCGCGGGTCCTCTTCATCCCACGCCTCGGACCAGTTGCCATGCAGGGTAATACCAATACTTCCCTTCTGCTGGGGCTGGAACTCTTCCCGGTACAAGCGCACGGCATGGCCGTGCGAGATGAGCTCAGTGTGCGCGACGGTGAACGGCTCGGTAGACGAATCGCCTTCGGCATTGCGCTCACGGAAGGACGATCTGCCCGGCGCGTGCACGCCCGCTGCATACCCGGCGAGGGTATAGACGCCCGGCTCGTTGTAGGTGATCCAGTGTTTGACGCGGTCGCCGAAGCGCTCGAAGCAGACACGGGCGTATCGCACAAAGTCCGGCGTGTAGGCGTCCTGATTCAGCATGCCGCCGTACCGATCTTCCAAGGCCTGGGGGATATCCCAGTGGAATAAGGTGATGAAGGGGGTGATTCCATTGCGGAGGAGTTCGTCGATGAGATCGGAGTAGAATTTGATACCTTGCTCGTTGACGGGATCGTCGCGGCCGCCGAGGGGGATGATACGAGGCCAGGATAGGGAGAAGCGGTAGGCGTTTACGCCGTAGGACTTCATTAGCGCTACATCTTCGCGGTAGAAGTCGTAAGCTCTGACGGCGTCGTCGGCTGTGCTTCCATCGGCGATTTTGCCCGGCGTGTGGCCAAATGTATCCCATATGGACACGCCTTTGCCGTCCTTATTCCAGGCGCCTTCTATTTGGGCTGCTGCTGTGGCGTAGCCATGGAAGAAGTCGGGTCGGAGCACGTCCTTGAGATCTTGCACTGAGTTCAAATCCATCTTGCTGTGCTGCCACTGTGTTGGGACTGGCGGAATTATGACAAGTTGTCAATTTATTTTCTTAGCTTAGAGCTCTCATCGAAGAGGCCCCGCAGAAGAAGATCCGGATAAAGTGATATATATGCGGGTATTTGCTCCGTGACGGTTTAGGAAGCGCAGGGGTTAGATGAGTACGCGAGGTGGGTATAGGCGACGGTGGGGAAGATGCCAACACCTGGAGTACAGAAGTACCTTAAGATATTAAGAATAAGCATTTTCTTTGTTATATAAATCGCAATTGAAATCTATTGATTGACACATCTATCACATCTAGATCTTATGCTCACCACCACCAGTAATCTCTACTTGTAACTCATTGAAGTGAACAACTACAGTCTCTCCACGCTCCGAATATATAGTCACTCCACCTACGACACGGCCATTTTCGAAATTAAATTGCAGCTGAAACCCACCGCGTGCCCGCACTCCCCGGATGGATCCAGTCCAGCCTCTCGGACACGCTGGAAGGATGCGAATTACCCCAGGCTCATGAGATTGGACCAGCATTTCGATAATGCCAGCCCCACCACCAAAGTTGCCATCAATCTGGAATGGAGGGTGGCTGTCTAGTAGATTGGGCAAAGTAGACCGGGACAAAAGCAAGTCTAGATGCCCACTGCATTCTTCGGCTTCAAGTAATCGTGCGTGCAGGTTGAGCAGCCACGCACGACTCCAGCCAGTATGGCCGCCACCATGTTCTGCGCGTCGACGAATAACTGCCCCGCACGCTTCTGCCAGCTGAGGAGTTCGTGAAGGTGTGATTGCATTCCCGGGGTATAGGGCCCATAGATGGGACGTGTGACGGTGTCCGGGTTCGACCTCGGCATAGTCAGCGGCCCATTCCTGTAGATACCCAGCAGGGGAAATCTTCATTGGCGGGAGGCGGGACTTTGTAGCTTGGACTGCTGGAAGAAGGGCATCCTCGAGACCTAGTCTCTTTGCACATGATTCGAAGGCGCCCAGAATAGCAGCAATGATTTGGATATCGATTGTTGATCCTTCGCACAATGTGCCCTTTTCCCCTTTGTAATCGTAGAATGAGTTTTCTGGAGAAGCAGACGGACTGGTGACAAGATATACGCCATTGGTGTCTTTGATCAGGAAGTCGAGGAGAAACTCCACGCACCCACGCAGGGTGGGAAACATCCGACGAAGGAACTCTTCATCGCATGTATATTGGAAATGGTCCCAAATGTGGTAGCAGAGCCACGCACCACCGAGCGGCCAGATACTTGCCGGCATCCATCGATCAACGGGAGCTGTATCGGCCCATATATCAGTGTTGGAATGGGCTGTCCATCCCCGACACCCGTACATGATCCGAGCTGTGGCTTTGCCAGGCTCAACCATGCGCTCTAGTAATTGAAACAGAGGAAGCTCACATTCTGAGAGGTTACACACATTCGCAGACCAGTAGTTCATTTGGAGATTGACATTAGTAGTGAACCTGGAGCCCCATGCCGGATGGAAGGATGGGTTCCAGATACCCTGGAGGTTTGCAGGAAGCGATTTGTGTACATCCCGACTACATGATATCAGGAGATAGCGATTGTAGTTGTGATAGAGTGCTATGAGCCCTGGATCCCGAGAATATTTCAGACGTTGGTCGGTTGGGACCTCAGGAGAGCTCGGCCCAAGTTGCAATCCCATTCGGTCGTACAAAGACTGGTAGTCGGAAACATGCCGGGAGCGGACATCCTCCAATGAGAGACCCAAGGCATTCTCTGCATCTTGCTTGGTTCTTTGATCAATGTCTTTGTGTCGGAATGTAGTCTGCGCCGCAATGACCAGCAGGGTATCACTGGAGTTTACTACCAGATTATTTCCAATCTTAGTAATTATACTCTCATTACCATCGCAACGAACTGATACGATACAGCACGCTCGATTACTGTTCCTGCCCCCAGGCGTGACATGCATGGCAATGGAGTCTCTGGTAGCACTGACATCGTCAAGCCACTCATTCGTTTCATATTCCAAGTCGCTCATGCGCGTCAAGCGAATGACAAACTCAGCCTTGCTCGACGAGTGTAACCTGATCGCAAGCACATCATCCGGGTAGCTGGCCAGGACTTCACGTTCGAAGCAAACACCTTGGTACTCATAGCTGACATGCGCTGTAGCACTTTCGAGATCCAGCGAGCGCCGATAGCTTGTAACCCGGTTAGGATCATGCCCCAAATCCAAAAACAAGTTTCCCAGCGGCTCATAGTTCCGCTGGCTGATCGGGTTAGCGAAAAACGCCAGCTTGGCGATCTTCTCGGCTTCGACATGATTTTCCGCACGTATAGCCTCTCTCAGGCGCGGCAAGAACTTGAGCGCGTCTTGTGGATTGCGATCTTGAGGTCCTCCATACCACACTGAATCCTCATTGAGCTGTAGCATTTCGGTATCGGTGCGTCCATACACCATGGCGCCTAGACGCCCATTCCCGACAGGCAGGGCGGAATTCCAGTCTTCCGCAGGCTGCTGGTACCATAGTTCCGACATGTTCAATGATTTTCAATGGGTCTGGTCTGGTCTGTGTTGGGTGGATGTATCAATATGGACTAGCCCTGGAGAACAAGACGGCAGTTCGGTCCGTCAGCCGCCACTTTTGAATAGGACAGGCTGAAAGACGCTAAATCGGATAAGTCAAAGGAGATAAGAGCTAGTGGAATAATTAAGAAGCCGATCCGACTTGTCAAGTGTAAAGGATTCGGGCAAACAAGCGCCGGATCTCACTCTTTCCCCGGCCGTTCCCCGGATTTCAGGCTAAATGTCTCCCCCAGATTATCATCGTCCCTGTGATCTGCAGTCGATGCGACCACTTCAGACTGACATTGCGAAAATGTTTAAGCGATGTTCCTGCCAACTTGATGCTAGCCTCCCCCGCACTCGTATCTTACTGGTGGGAAATCCCTAGGGCACATGGCGAGGAGAGGCAATTCAGGAGACGGCGTGCAAAACGTACAACGTGACCTCCATCACTCACCAATCACTATCTATTCTAACAGTTACATCACGCCATAAGTTAATCTGGCCAAGCTCATGTCTTCTCCGTGGCGAAATAGGTCGCTTAGCAACATTATGGATGCCGACCGTTATTTTGTCGCCCCTAGCTTCGCGACCGACTCACCGAAGCAGAAATACCCCGGCATATCCACACTCTTGGCTCGAATTTGATTGCAGATTAAGGGGTTTCGACCCCATACTTCTGGCTCGATCATATCCATACTCTTCCACGTTCATTCAATTGAGTTCGCCAAAACGCAACAATGGCCTCGGATGCTGGCTATGCGGAGGCTAAGCTGGGCAAGGGCGAGGATCGGGAACATATTGAGGAGATTGTTCTGGCACGGGTGACAGAAGAGGACCTGTGGAAGCTATCCGAAGATTCTCTAAGCCTCCGCTCGTGGACCGGAGTTCGTCTGGGTCTCATCATGTTTATTCATGGTTGTAACCAAGCTGGCTTTGGTATCGACTGGGGTGTCATCAGCGGTATCAATGCTTTGGATCAATGGCACGGTTACTTCGGTTTCGGGAGCAGTGGTGGCACATATGGCTTGATCAATGCTCTAATGCAGATTGGTGTCGTCTGTGGAGCACCCTTTATGGGTTTGGCGGACGTGATCGGTCGTCGTGGAATCAATTTTGCCGGAAACGCCATTGTCATCTTTGCATCTCTCATGCAAGGCCTCGCAACGAACCTGCCGATGTTCATGGCCGGCCGATTCTTCATGGGCTTCGGCACTTCGCTCATGTCAAGCTCTCAGTATATTGGCGAGATCTCCCCTATCCACCTGCGTGGTGTTATGGTCGGTTTTTTCGGCGCATGCTTCCAGGTCGGTAGTCTTGCTATGCTTGGTGCCATGATTGGACTTACCGAATTGCCTGGCAACAACTCCTGGCGTGTTCCTCTCATTCTTGAGGCTTTATTCCCCACTATTGTCTGTCTGGGAATATACCTTATAACTCCCGAGTCGCCCCGTTATTATATCTTGAGGGGCAAGCGCCAGAAGGCCAAGGAAGTCATCGCCAAATACCACACCACTAGCACTAACATCAATGAGCCAATTGTCGACATTGTGGTGAGGCAGATTGAGGAATCTCTCGAGAATGACCAGACGGGCTACAGGGCCGCCTGGGACTATCGGGTTTTCTTCACCAAGGCGGCCCGTTTCCGACTGCTAGTTTTGTTTTTATACTCGCTCTTCCAGCAATGGAATGGAGGTGGTATTATCACGTACTATGTGAGTGTTTAGATCAGAGGCAACCTTAACTCGGTCACTAATACCTTTTTAGATGGTTCCTTCGTTACAGCAACTTGGCATCAAGGGCGAGAAGCAGCTACTCGGTATCAACATTGGCACCACCGCAGTCTATTTCGTCTTTACGGCCGTTGGCGCGCTTATAGTCGATAAGTTCCGCAGACGAACCATGATCTTTGTGGGTCTTATCAGCATGATTATTTTCCAAACGGCCACGACGATCACTTCGTGGCAGTACAGTCTCCATGCCACTACAGCGGCGGCGGCGCTCACCATTCTCTGGATTTTCCTTTACCAGACCTTCTCAGCGACATTTGTTGCAACTATGCACAACCTGTACCCCATTGAAATTCTCTCTTTACCACTTCGTGCCAAGGGAATGGGTCTCTACGGTCTTATCCAAGGAGGTGCCGGAGCCGCGCAGACTTACGGAATTGGTGTCGGTATCCAAAAAGTGGGGTATAAGATTTGGGTCGTCTACATCGTGTATAACTCGATCCAACTCGTCTTGTCGTGGTTATTCTTCCCGGAGACTAGCCGTTTGTCTCTGGAGGAGATCAATACGGTGTTTGAGACCCCGGGAGTCCACCCGGTGAAGATGTCGTTGGATATTCAGAAGGCCAAGAAAGTGAGAGCGGCGGCGAGCCGGGACGAGGAGGGCAGTGCTAATCGATAACATTTAGTAGTAGGGAAGCTGTTTTATTATTAAAGAGATAATATATTTTGATGTGCCTTTCCCTTCTTTATTCTAGCTCCAAGCTCTCTGGATTTAGAGTGAAACTTTAGAGCTGGTCATCTCAAAATCAATCAATGTCGAATCTAAACAAACTTCAGACCTCTCTCAATATTACACATAGATCAAGACAAAGGCACCAATGTGGAACAGTTGAAACGCGTCGGACCCGATATAACCCTGTGCCTACCCGTCGGAGGGGTGCTTGTTCCGGTACACAATTTCCGCCCTCTATCGTCTCAAACGTACATGAGACACCAGAAACACGGGCTTTGAAATGCTTTGTGTCCTTACCGACTCCCAAAAGGATAGTGTTGGCTTCAATGTCCGTGGTGTAGATCTACAATTGGTTGACATCAGATGATCTCACAAGCCCTAAGTACCCAGACCTTTCTCGGTCTGGCCCATTTCCCGTTGGGATACCTCACGGAATACTTTTCTTTTCTCCGAGATGCATCGCCACCAGTCCAGAATGCAATCACGGCCCATAGGTCCCCTAAATTTCGGCCTGCAGCGTTGTACAAAATAACCAGGTACCGAGTTATGACCCTTTGCACTCCGATACTTTTTTTTAGCCCTCTCTAGAAGAGAGGCTATCCTGATCAATGGGTTAAGCCTTCGAATAATATCATGTGCTTTGTTAAGAAAATAAAATAAACGGTCAACGGGCTTCCTGCAGTCTGAAGTGTCACAAATGACCCGGTGTGGGTGCTTTGCAGCCCTAATATGGTTATCCTTGGAAGAATTGGATGGTGACGCAAGCCAAAAAAGGGACAAAAGAGACTACGTGGCTGAAGAATATAGTTCAACGGGTTCATGGGGCCTTGCATTTTTCTTTTTTATCCTTTGTACTGAAGATGTATGTATGTCTCTGATTGTAGAGTAGAAAAGCCAATGGTACTTGAGAATTACCAATTCCTTATAGTCTGGGCCAAACACTGCATTGATACCGACATCGAGGGGTTTTATCTTGCCCGTCTTCTCTACAGATATTGGAAACCGAACAATGGTCCATATTGAGATCTTCTGGTGGATAATAGAGAGAGACGACAGGGTGGAAATGACGGGCAGGCTACATCAACTCTATTTCTCGTGTAATCCGGTTGCTTGCCTCTAATTGACCCTCGTGGCAACGGTATAGAAGCGGTAGACTTTTTTTTCGATTGTCTCAGCTGAAAAGATCCGGGTCGGATTGTTTGGTGCAAACAGCCACCTATCATATAGCCATTGGGACATCAAAGGACATGTAAATGTACGGAGTACAACTGCAAAACACACGGATATCTTCTAATCTAGAGATCCTGATACACAGAGATGTGCGCACGGCCATACGGACCGAGACGGGACTGCATCTGCCGATTGATGCTCGACCGTTCTAGCAAAATTCCTAAAGTCATACACGATCCAAAAATAGTGTTACCATGGCTTCTGCACCAAAAGCGCCAGGTAAGGCGGCAACTTGGATCGATTGGCTCGGCTTCTCATCACGAGACAGATGGCAAAAAGCAAACGGGTCATCGCTCCTCAACACGGGATGTGTAGGGTCTACTTCGAGTACGGTTTCAGAGGCACAAATAACCATTTTTGGCGTGAAGAAACCGTTGGGCTTGTTAGAAGTCTCCTATGTGTGTATGTGCATGTGTCCTTTGATCTCCTTCTCTTTCTGGGTTTGACCGTAGCCATGCCCCTTTTCTGCGCAGCGTTGGGGGAATTGAGTGTGATACGTCCGTCATGTCGGGTATTGGAGGGTCCATGTTTCCTTTCGACAATGACGGTGAACACGACCTGGTCATGATATATTTGATCGAGATCTCTCTTGCGTTTTCCCCTACAGCTCTTTAATTTGGAACCTTCCCTTTCGCCACTATATTTCTATGTTTGCTTCAGGCGTATTCTAGGCGTGACATCGCTCGTGAATCACTCGCTTTGTCTTTGGACATTATACATACTTCGTTCCTTTGAACATAAAATCGTTGTCTTCACTTCATCCAAACTCCCAAAACATTCCATTGCCAGAACACGGCTATAAAAGTAGTTTATCTGCTGCACCGACAATCTCTCCCTCTTTCCCTCTTTCTCTCGTGGTCCAGTCCGAGATGCCTCCGAAGAGTACACAAGACAACATGGTGCCCGAGGCAAAAGGGATCAAGTACGACGAATGCGAAATGGCCCTCTTCCGCGCCAAATTGTCGTACCATGCCACGATTGACGAACGAATGGCTTCACAGAACTCAAACCTGACTTCGATCGCGGAAGCCCAGGCTCGAATCCTCAAGGGATGGGAAATTCAGATGCAGGGCACAAAGGATTTGAGTGGTCAGAACGAAGGTCGTTCTGCAAGCGACAAAAGAGCAATGGCACAGTACGAGTGGAGATATACGGCCCTGGAGAATGCTGCAACGAAGACCACTGGGAAGGGATAGCGACAAAAGTGTCTTTTTTTTCTCTTTTTTTTTTTTTTTTTTTTCTTTGCTGTTTGTTGTTTGCGCCCATCATATTGAATGATACGAAGGCATTGCTGGCGTTGGTCTAGAAGCTTCATAGCTTATTTTGATGTGCTCGTGCTGAAATACTATGTCGATTTTTCACTCTGATATCTGCTCTCATAGCCTGGGGGTGACCTGGGTAATATTCCATGTTCATAGCACTTGATCCTTCTTGCCTACCTGTGGGCTTTGTCTGAGGGCAATAAAATTGATTATCTCATTTTAACCCTGAATCTCTGACTCGAGGGAGAATTCGTTGAGTGTCACACAAGTAGGTCGGTCAACATTGCAACAGTAACGAAGTACGTCTTGTGTGTATTCATGCAAATGACTCGGGTGTCCCCTTTGAAGAAAGATGTTCGGGATATATGGGAATCGGCGGTAGCTGTGTCATTGTATAACCCTGTGCACGATGGTAGTTGACTTGACTCCCGTTCCTTTTTCTTCCGTCTGCTAAATTACAAGCAGGGCGGCTATTGTCCTATTGTCGTCGGTGACTGAGCACAGCAGAACGCAGAACCGATTGCAAGTCTCATTGGCCGAATTGTTGAATTCCGATGAACTCCGGGCTCTCTGTGCAGGTCGCGGAGGAAAGTTCTCACTGCCACGGTAGACGCAGTAGGCGCAAATTGAACATCTTCGATTCCTCCGGTTTCTATGGAGTCTGTGACTATAATTTCTAGTCAATGAGAGACTTCCATTCAGATAACGGCGCCCATCGGGGACCTCCGATATGGCGTTTGATGTAGTGGATCAACGGTCGAACTCCGAAATCAACTCCGAAAAGTCTCAAACCGGAATTGGATCTGGACTTAGCGCCAAATATCGGTACTCCAACGGAATATCGAGAAAGATAGGCTCTGATTGGCTCTGATGAGACGAGAACCGAAGAGGAATGGAGACTATCGAGTAATGGAAATGCATTTCGAGGGGCAAGTCTCTTATCGATAACCCCCACTCTGCTATTTAAGTATACACTCGCCCTCGTCTTCGACTTCTCAATTAAACACCTCATTGAAACGCATAATCCATAAATCTCTACCCAAAATGCAGGTCGCCGCCGCCAATATCGACCAGGTGTTCGCACACACTACCAACTTGGCCTCTTGCAACCTAAACAGCAAGGTCCTGGCCTGCTCAAACGACTACTTCGCTTCAGTTGATAACCTCCTAACTCCCACTCCTGCCATCTCACGTCCCGGCGTCTTCATTCACACCGGTGCCTGGTACGATGGCTGGGAGACCCGCCGCCATAACCCAGATCCCTACGACTGGGCCGTGATCAAGCTGGGCGTTGCCGCAGCCTCTATCCACGGCGTCGAAGTAGACACCGCATTCTTCGTCGGCAACTACGGCGAGAAGGCCGAGCTACAAGCTACTTACGCACCGGAAGGTAGCGGCATTACAGATGCCCAGATTGCAGACCCCAGCTTCGCCGGCTGGAAGACACTACTACCCGCTTCACCTTGCGGTCCCTCCCAGCGCCGCGCATGGAAGTTCTCCGACGAGATCAGCCAATCCCCCTACACCCACTTCCGTCTTCTGATGTACCCTGACGGTGGCTTCGCCCGTCTCCGCCTCTACGGCCACGCCATTCCCCCTCCCGCCCCGGCTGCCTCTGCCTCAGCCCCCGTTGAAGAGCTCTCGTCTGCTCTCAATGGCGGTGTGACTCTTGCTGCCTCTGACGAGCACTATACTCCCTCATCTAACATACTGCTTCCTGGTCGCGGCAAGGATATGGGTGACGGATGGGAGACTGCTCGCTCGCGCGCTGCTGGTCACGTCGATTGGGTTATTGCTAAGCTGGGCCTTCCTGGCTCGGTCTCCAAGGTTGTTGTTGACACCAAGGATTTCCGTGGAAACTTCCCTCGCGCTGTGCGCGTGCACGGTCTGATTGCTGGCACTGCTGGTGACGGTGTGCCCTCAGCTGATGATGCCAACTGGGTTGAGATCGTCAAGGGTGATAAGCGCTGCCAGGCAGACACCGAGCATGTCTTTGGGCCCTATGATCTCACTGCTGGTGGTGAGGATACTCGGGTGTTCAGCCACGTCAAGCTGACTCTTGTTCCTGATGGCGGTGTCAAGCGTTTCCGCATCTTTGGTCGCCGCGCTTAGGCTTTTGTCTGATATTATGAGAATTATGTATATAGCTGATGTTCTACACGTAAATAATGCATTATGTTCAAATGTCCAATTCAGAATATGTATCGGATCATATCCAATGAAGTATGCCATTGACCATGATTATGAGTGGGAAACAGGTGCATGATTATCATAGAATAACGTCCACAAGAAATACCAAAGGAAGAAATACCAATGCATTGAACGACGAGGCAAAAAAACAAAAAGTCAAAGAGAGATAAACTCATCGACCCAAATGACGCCTAACTTCTATCTTTGCGAACTTGGGTATAAATTTAAAATGCATGGACTCATTTCTTTTCCAGTGACAACGGCTTCGGCTCATCTGAAGCCGAAGAGGAGTAACTGGTGGGTGTGCCGGTGCTACCGTCAATACTTGCTTTTGAACGCTTTTCTCGGATAGCAAGACGAGACTTGGGATAGGATGGCGGCATTGGGGCGAGATATCTGTCCAATAATTCGCTCAAAATCGGCGAGCGGACCGGTTTCGGGAGATAATTATTCATGCCAGCCTCTAGGCATTTCTCGCGATCGCCTTCGATTGCACTTGCAGTCATGGCGATGACTAGCACTTCATTTACATTTGGATCGGGATCCCGGCGCAGCTCGCGAGTCGCGTTGTATCCGTCAAGAGTGGGCATCATCACGTCCATGAGGACCACGTGGAATGGATTGCCTTCTTTGGAGCTTGCACGCAGAGCATCGACAGCTTGTTTGCCGTCGCTGTATGCGTTACACTGGAGACCAAGTCCGGTGACGAATTTCACGGCGATCTTCTGGTTGATTGGATTGTCTTCGGCAATGCACACTCGAATCTGGTCACGAGGGATTTGCGTGAGATCGCGAGCTGAGGACCGACGTAGTTCTTTGTCTGCATTTTCCAGATCTTGTGACCATGCAGTCTTGACCGCCGTCTTCTTTGGTGCTTTGTTGAAGACCAAGTGGAATGTCACGGTCGTTCCAACTCCAGATTTCGATTCAAGCCAGATAGCTCCACCGAGAACATCTTCAATTATAGCTTTGCAGATTGACAGGCCAAGGCCACTACCGCCATATGATCTTTCCGTGGATGCATCGGCCTGTGAAAATGGTCGGAAAAGGCGAGCCTTCTGTTCGTCTGGAATACCGATACCGGTGTCGGTGACAGAACATTCAAGGCGAACCCGACCTTTACCCTCACGCG
The DNA here is from genome assembly GCF_028828465.1 of Penicillium psychrosexuale. Lineage (NCBI taxonomy): Eukaryota > Fungi > Ascomycota > Eurotiomycetes > Eurotiales > Aspergillaceae > Penicillium > Penicillium psychrosexuale. Next base: position 1,167,346 of record NW_026643187.1, read on the forward strand.
CAACCCTTGCTTTAACCGTAACTGATCCGGCAGGGGTGAACTTGTAACTGTTGCTGAGGAGGTTCATGAAAATCTGGTGGAGACGAACAGGGTCGCCAAGAACAACGAGCTCTGGTGGTACCTTATCAAGATTCTCGATGGTTTCTAGGCCTCTGTCACGATGTGTGTATCGCAAAGCCCGGATGACTTCTGATATAGTTTGCTTTAAATTGAGTGGAACCGTGGAGATCTTCATTTTTCCGGCCTCGAGCTTCGAGAAATCGAGAATGTCGTTGATGAGGGTGAGCAAGGTATCAGCACACACACGAATTGATTCGACGTATTCATCTTGCTCAGTGTCAAGGTAAGTGCCCTTGAGGAGCTCCGACAACCCAATCACGCCGTTCATAGGAGTACGCAGATCATGGGAAATGTTGGCAAGGAAAATCGACTTGGCCCTTGCTGCGTCTTCCTTTAACTTCACGTTGTGCTTGGCTTCGGCCTCCGCATTCTTTGCCTTCTGTTCAGCCTCACGTGCCAATGCCAATGCACGCTTTTGGGATTCAATCATGGAAGCATTCTTGGCGCTGACCTTGCGAATTTCACGGAAGAGCAACGCGTTGGACAACGAAATACCAATTTGGTTGCAAAGCAAATGCAGGACCACAACGTTTCGCTGCGTGAACCAATTTGGTTTTCCTTCCAGATGAATGACGCCGAGAAGGCGATCTCCTTGCACGACTGGCAATGCGATAACAGACCGACCCGCGGGGAAATTTGCCAGGTAGGTCTCGCTGACGTTTGAGAATCGTTCATCTTCGAGAACGTTGTGAACAAGAACTTCTTCCTTTGTGCGCATGACATAGTCCGAGATATGCAAGGCCATTCGATCTTCCATTTCCGAGAAAGGGAGACCACCTGGGAATGATTTCTGGCCCTTTTCAGAATCACCTGCTGCGGCAATTGCAAAGCCATTGTTGTCATCGAAGTCAGTAGCAATGATGGCGAAATCAGAACCGTTGCAAGACTCCAAGATGATCTCAAGCATTTTCGTGAAAAGCTTGTCAATTTGAAGCTCAGATGACATGACTTGACTGGACTCCAGAATACTGGACAAGTCAATAATGTCTAACCCGACACTTGATATGTCTAGAGATCGTTCCCCAGCAGCAACACCGTTTTGCTCGATCCATTGTTGTCTCCTCTCATCCTCTTCCATCTGCTGGGGGACCATACACTCTTCTTGCACAACATCACGGCTGATCTCAAGAAGTGAATCAACAGTCTGACAGCCAACGTCCACAGTTTTGGACGATGTGGCCGTCTTGAGTAACCATTCATGTTTCTCAGCGAGCTGCGATGATTTGCCACTGGCGCCAATGGAGCTCCATGAAGCGATGGCATCTTGAATTACAGCACGAGCCGCCCTCTTTGCTCCACGTCTAACCAAAAACTCACCCTGCAGCTCGAGGGCCAAGGCTTCTTCAAGGGGCCAACCATGGATTTGACAGTGGTCGATTGCAGACTCGAAGCCCTGGATAGCAGCGCTATGATCATTCCGAACCTCGGCGATCAGGGCCTCTAGAATTAGAGCCCACATGCCATAATTTGTTTCTGATGCATCTCGAGCAAAATCGATCTCGGCCTTGTATTCCATGAGTGCGTCCATCTTGTCGTCGAGGTATCCTTGGGAGGGATTGTCATTATGAAAAGTGAGGATTGAGGCTGCCAGATAGAAACAAATCACGTAGGACACACGTGCAGACCAGAGCCTGTGCCTGGTGAACAAAAGTTGAGTACCTACTTGGATTGCTCTGGTGTGGTGACCGAACAGGAACAGTGGAACCATGGCAAGACCCCAGTAGATGTCACGGGGCCTGTCAGCGTTACTGGAGTGAACATCCAGATGCATCATATAGTCAGAGGTGTTGTGATTGGCGTCTGACATAATACCATCGGCAGATCGGAATTCGGTCTTGCCTTGCAGGGCGCGTGAAACTTGCTGGACTGCAATGAGACTAGCCCCACCGCGGGTATCTTGGTGCCACTTGGGAATTTCGGCAGGGGTCTCCACACAGAAAGCTTCTAGCTGTGCCATGTCTTGGCCTAGGTACAATCGAGTCATGGCCATGGATGAGATGCTGATCAGGGTAAGATACGGGTCACCCATCGAGAAAGAAGCCTCGAGAGAAGCTTCCAAGGCCGGTAGTGTTGATGCCATGGGAACACGTAAATGGCTGACGTAGAGATTATGAACGATCGAGCCTCTGCTCTGAGTCGACAATTCGGGGCAGAGCTCGAGCAGTTCTAGGGAAAGGTCGCTAAGTCTTGTGCCAAACTCGATATCTTTAAAGCGACTTAATGCGATCATGGCAAGATGGGAACAACCTATTGCGATCTGTGTGAATCCACCCTTGAAAATATGAATGTTCATCACTTCAAGCGCCATCCGATAGAATGTCAATGCATCGTCCCAGTACGTGACTGTCATCGCCTCCGCCATGACTGCGCCGATAGTCACTATAGTTGGGTCCTTGGAAACTGGCTTTTGGGCAATAGAGCTCAGGTCGGCAGTCTCGAGATAGGACTTGAGACGAAGATAGGCAGCGTCGCACTCCTCATACGTTGTAGGTTGACGAAGATGCACACCAAGCTCATCAAGGCAGGTGAGAAGTGAGTCCATCGAGCTGTGATGATCGCCTATCTGAGCGAAGATTTTGGCCTTAATGGTCCAGGCTCTCGACTTGCTTAAGGCGTCCTTGCCATGAACAAACACCTCGTTGATCAACTGGAGGGCATCATCATTGTGACCTTGAGAGGATGACATTTCCGAGGTTGTGATAAATAGCCGCATGGTTTCATCGTAATAAACGTCGGGTTTGAGGTCATTCCACATATCATCCTGAAGTAAAGCGATGCAATGGCGGAAGTACCAAAGTGCGGAGGGCCGCGCGCCAGACTGGAAAGCGGTTTGTCCGGCATCCCATAAGATCTGACGATATTCAAGGCGTCTGCTGACACGAGACTTGATAGTCCGCGACGCAAGTGCCACATGATGAGCCATCGAATAGCGACTGCGATGGTCGTGGTAATATTTCATCAGCACTTGTGAAACGATAAAATGCATCTTCTCTACATTTCGACTCTCGTTCAAAGAAAGAGCGGCCTGTGCAAGTCGTTCATTGCCGAACCTAGGAGAATCAGTAAGAGTTTTTGCTATTAGTAACCATAGATGCCTCACCTAAACTCATCGTCGGTCTTTCCCGTGTTTAAGAGGTTTGCTTGAACCAAAAACTGCAACCCAACAACTATATCACCTTCTGATTGTCTGATAAGTGTGATGTCTTGGGGTGATGTGAGATCAAAATAGTCGTCGTCATTGCTCGAATACAGAAATTCACTTGTCAAGAGCTTTTGTACCAGAGAAAAAGAGAACGGGCTGCCCAGAAGAGCTCCCCAGACCATGATTGATCGAGCGGCTTGGGGAATATCCTGAAGACGCTTGGTGAGAAATCCAAGTCCAAGCCCTTCGCCATAGACAGGAGCCACAAACTCCGTAAATATCCGGTCGAGGTCGAATAGCCACTTTGAGTCCTTCCATGAATACCAAATACAGTTTGTTCTGTAACAAGTTTCAAGCATTACCCGAACGTAGAAGGGATTTCCTCGGCTCTTCTCCTGAACGACCGCACATAGTGGCGTCAATGTTTGATCGGGTTTCTGGTGCATTGTCGCTGCTACAAGTTCCATGACATGCTGCTCTTCGAGGGGGTCAAGTATGATTCGCGTGATCGCCGGTAGATCTTCCACAAATAAAGACCTCACCTGGGCAGATGGAATCTCTTCCTTGCGGCTTGAGAGTATGAGGACACAGGGAAGCTTTGCTTTGATAATTTTCATTACCAAGTCCAAAGTTTCGTCATCTGCATGTTCGAGATCATCAAGGCAAATAGTGATGAGTTTGAAATGACACAACGTTCGCAATATCTCAAGGAATGTCTCCGTGAGCCGCATATTCTTCGAGGCGGCATTTGCCAAAAAGAAATCTTGAGAAGTCTGCCCTTGATCCAGCCCGGGGATGTTGACATGCTTGGATGGCTCACCCTTAACTGGCATAAGAAAGTTATTGGCCTTTTCAGCTGGTCTGTATTTTGCGCCAGGGGACATCAGCTGATCGGGAAGATCCAAAACTCTGTGCAGAGTAGGCCACATTGGTCGTAGGGCTATTCTAACACTGTTGTGGTAATCTGTGGTGACATCGCGCTCGGAGAAGATTTGGCGCAAAAGACTGGCCAATAGTTTTGCGAAAGGTTCAAATGGGACACGTTTGGCTCGGTCAAGACGAGTGATTGCTATGCATCCGATCTTGCGAACTGTTGGCTGTATCCGATTTAAGAGGTCCGTTTTTCCAATCCCAGAGGGACCGCTAATTGTGATCACTTCACAACGCTCGTTGCGGCGAGACTTCCCACTATTCTTCGGTTTATTCAAGGAATGCAGTGATCCCGGTTGACTAACGGTATGGTTCGTTGATTGTTGGCTGGGAGGACCGATGGAGTGGTGACTATCGCGGTCTGTGTTATGGGAAGACCGAGAATGCGATGGGCTCTTGACTCTGCTGGAAGCTGCTCCTGGGCTTTGACTATACACCTCGGGGACAATTGTATGCTTCTGAGTGGAGAACGACGTCTCACTACCCGGCACAGATTCATGACTGTTTACCTGTGCGATATGATAACTGGTGACGTTCGAAGAAGATCGAGGGGGCATATGGAAGGAGCCAGAATCGCTAGAGACAGAAGCAAACTCGAGGCTTTCGATACGGCTTTCAGAGAGAGACGAAGCCGACGTGAGAGCGTGCGTAGTACCGGGACTTTGGGTTCCAGATTTAGCCAAGGCAGCCGCCTGACGCTTATTCACCTTTTCGATGATACTGATAATCTTGTCATATTCTTGTTGCCGTCCGAACATGTACGTTGGGAGAGTGAAAAAGGAAGACACGTCTCCTTGCGCGACTTGGAAATTGCTCAATGCTTCACTGTCACCATCACCGAGCAATTTCGCAATATTGGTCAAGTCTCTCTTCACAGATGAGATTGTGTGGTAGCGATCATGAACCACCTTTTGGGTCATTTTTTGGATCACAGCCGAGAGAGCATCTGGAACATCCATTCGTTTCCCAGATACTGGCACCAATCTCTTGCCTAGTACATTTTGTACCACATCAACAGGATCGGTTCCTTCAAATGGTAGTCTTCCAACCAGCATGGACCAGAAAAAGAGGCCCAGCGCATAAATATCAGTGCGGCTATCTGGCTCTGTAGGCATCCTTCCAGTCTGCTCTGGGGCAATAAATTGCAGCTTGTACTTGGCTCCAAGCTCGCGCGAAACGGAGGACCAGCCCTCGCTGAGAACGTTATCAAACGACCTAGCACCGTTTCCGGTGTTCGCGAGCTTCACTGCACCGGTCTCTGCACAAAAATGGAACGCATCGCCTCTGATTTCGCCGTGCACTGTCTTCAGGCCATAGTGTAGAATCTCCAAGCAATCGCATGCTCCAATTGCGAAATCAAAAAAGGCTTGTAAGGAGACCTGCTCGCTGGGGGTGACATTGTTGTCTTCACCTTTAGACCCTGCGGCAAATGAGGCAGGGCCGAACGTGACCAGATCTCGCAACCTGTCATGGCCTGGAGACTCGAAAATCGCAACCAGCAGCGTCTTCGAGTGCCCGTCATCGGGCTGTAGCCTGATCAAGTCGACTGGTCGTATTGTATGATTGCAATCCGGATCTGACGATTGTACAATTGACCTAAGCATGTGAAACTCTCGTTCGAGCCGGATAATGTTCGTGGAGATTCGTGCGATAACCGGTAACCATGTTTGATCTGTCTCCAGGCTATGTTGGTTGGATAATGAAATTTCACTGCTGGTTTCGCTAACGCTCAATCTTCGCAAGGCACGGGCAGATGGTCGAGCTTCTGTGCGCGGGGAGAAGCGTGTGAGACTGGACGGTCCGGAGGAAGCGGGATTGGAGGAATTTGCAAGAGGAGTTAAAACATCCGGCTCCAGGGCATGACGGTATCCTGAGATATGCCAGTGATTGTATGTCGAGTGAAACGGTTCGATCGTCTGATCCCAGGTATAGCCAGGTAACTGACCTAATCGTTCGAAAAGTCGAGCCGGTGGAAGCGGCAAGTCGTCGCCGAAAAGAGTACTCTCCTCCATCTCTCAAGTTATTGAGTCGTGTCCGCCCGACTTACTACCATGAATACGTCCCGAGGCGATGGGGCAAATTGAGTAGTGGGTGAGTGGGGGGATGAGAATGGGACGATGGGGAAAGCGGACATGAAAGATTGCATCCACAAGATAGATTCTGCTCAGTAAAACATACAGTACAAAGGCAGAGAAGCTTCGCCTTGAGGCGTGCAAAGTGAAGACATCAAAAATCAAAGGGCCTGAAACAAATGGTAGTTTTAGAGTTGAAGATCATGAAAAGGTTGGCCTGAGGCTGATGCTTAGTCATCTATCACAAGTCCGGATTTGGGCAGCCGATTGGTTCTGGTCTTATATCTGCTAGATCAATGCTGTATGATTGAATATGATATTCCTAGGAATATGAGGGCGTTCACGTTCTGATATTGTATTAGAAATATCTCGGCTGTTGTCATCGGATATGAAGCCACAGAACTACATACATGGTTGGGGTGGTACTCTAATAAGGGACGACGACGGCATTGTATGCCCATTTACCACGCGATGTCAAGTCTTGTGGTTGTTATAAGCTTCTTTTTTCCACAGCTTAATGCTGCAATATCATATGTTCTACGGAGTAATGCTACCTAGGTACATGTGATGTAGGTCATAACCGGCATAATCTGGTAGCTTGGCAACCTACTGGTAAATCAGATGAAGTACACTAAAGCAGAGCCGTCATGATATATATAATGATCAATCATATCAAAAATCAACGAAAAGAATATCAATACTACATACGGAGTACACATTGAAGCAATTCAGAATTAGGGCTTGTGGGTACCAATGATCCACGGACCTCGGCACTGACGCCACTCAGGAACTAAAACCAGTTTAGCATCTTCCAAGGTTAAGATCTTGAGGTCTTTCTCTCCCACCTCCCTTTTCGTTATTTCGCAGAAGTCAGTCCTCAAAGTTGCCACCTTCGCACTATGAGCTCGCTGAGGGAAACTCTCGCTCTCTTGAAGGTGCTGCTGGTGCGCATCCCGCTAATCCTCAAGACCATCCTCCTCCATGGCATTCAAATGTCCCCCGTCAAGGGGAAACAGGACATGCGCACCGAATTAACCGTCGCCATTATTCGCTCATTCATGGCAACAAAAGCTCCACTTGGTAAAACCCAGAGACAAGGCATACGCGACCCTGGAGTGAAGGGCCCCATGTGGGTGTCCAAAGTGACCCTCCCACAGCCCGAGGTCGACGTGCGCGATGCGGTAATACGCGCAATTGAAGACCTCAAGACCGGCAATGAGACATACGATATCCCCGCAACTATCGCCGTCGAAGCTGAATGGACCGGTTACCGCGCCGGGGTTGGAAAGAAAACACCGGAGCCCGATCTCTCAGAAGAGGAGAAATACCACAAGCTGCGCCAGGAATCGCCGTCTGACATGACGATCTTGTATTTCCACGGAGGAGCGTATTTGTGAGTGTCGCTCGACCCTCTTACAACCGTGCGCATAGCTAACGCATCCAAAAAAAAGCCTTATGGATCCCTGCAGCCACCGCGTCCCCGTCGCACGCCTGTCCCACTTGACCGGCGCCCCCGTCTTCTCCGTCCGATATCGCCTTGCTCCTCAAAACCCATTCCCAGCCGCGCTTGTCGACGCCTTAACAGCATACCTCTCACTCCTCCACCCCCCTCCAGGCTCCCTTCACAAACCCGTGCCAGCCAACAAGATCGTATTCGCTGGCGATTCCGCCGGCGGGAACCTCTCACTGGTCCTCCTCCAAACACTCTTGACCCTCGATCGCACATCTCACACTATCCGCTTCCACGGCAAAGATGTGCCTATAGAACTGCCCGCAGGCGTCGCAACCATCTCCCCCTGGTGCGACGTGTCGCGCTCCATGCCATCTACCAGCGGCAATGCATACCTCGATTATCTCAAAGCGCCGGCTGCGCCCCCTGACGACCCAGCTGTCAAGACTCTATTCACTACTCCGGTCCATGTCATACCAGACGGTGTTTGGCCCACGTCCCCACCTCGCGCTGACATCTACTGCAACGCCAGCATGCTGAGCCACCCATTAGTATCTCCGCTCGCTGCCCCGGCTGATCTATGGAAGAACGCACCGCCTATCTGGATATCGACTGGCGAGGAAGGCCTCACAGACGAAGATCTCATTCTAGCGCGCCGTGTCTACCAGGCCGGTGTGCCTCTCGTAGCGGAATTGTTCGAGGGTATGCCGCACTGCCACGGTATACTCATGATGGATAGGCCAGCTAGCCATCGTTTCTTCGAGAGCTTTGCTGGGTTCTGTCGTGATGCTGTTGCTGGCCGGATCGTGTCCACCGGGAACCTCACCTGGTTGGGCTTCAAGCTGCAGTTGACAAAGGAAATCCCGTTTGAAAAGGCCTGTGAAGTCAGTGATGAGCAGGTTGAGGCCCTCATGCAGCGAATGACTGCTTGGAAGGTGGAGGGAGAGATCGAATTGCAGAAGCAATGGCGCGCGACAGCGCGGTTGTGAGTGGTTTTGTATGGTTTTCTTCTTTCCTTTTGCTTTATAATACCCTATTTGTATTTTTAATGATCCTCGTGACGAACCATTTCTGTGGTAGATGGGCGATAGCCCTGGAGAGCCAGTCGCGCGACCTTACACGTGTTGGGCGTTTATGGCTATCCAGAAGACTATATCACTTATTATTTTGTTAACTAGAGATTATAGCAATGAATCGCTACCCATGATTACATTATAGCATCTCAAACTACAAATTAGAATCATGATAACACATGAGTCCAGCTCATACGAGCAAAATGATGATTCGGAGCGAAACGCGCAAAGCAAATCTCTTAGGAATTTAAAAGAAACCTTGCAAACTAAAGATATTCATCATCGTCCATTATATCCTCCCCCAAAAGCTGGTCATTGTCCCACCTCTGCGGGGGCGGGTCCCGAACCGACCAGACAGGCTGCGTTTGCACAGGCTGCTGTGTATAGTAGACCTGCTGTGGTTGAGGCACAATGTTTTCAGGCGTGGGGGCTGACAGCCAAGGGAACGCAACTGGTGTTCCGTTGATGCGGATTTCGCCAACGATATTTCCAAGTTCCGGCGCGTCGTCGACGTAGCCATCCGAGAGACCCATCAATTGCGCCACGAGTCGAGAGAAAGCAACACAGAGAGCAAAAATAGGCGTGAAAATAGTCGACAGATGTGACCAGCGCCACAACATCGTGACAGTTACCCAGGGATATAAAGGCGCATCAGGCTGCAGGCAGTAACCTTCGCAGCTTTCTGATATCTCGGGATGACTATACCGGTCCCACATCAGACATTCGATGATATACCACGAGAGCGAAATGATGATGAACCAGCCGAGCTTGGTTGGCCGAAGGCGTTGGGATCGCGGGCTCCCCGTCCACAGCCGAGGGAGAGGTATCGCGGCGTAGACTCGTCCATCAGAGGGCGTGGTACCACGGCCTGTGTAGAACTCGCCTGTGTGCAAGTGTGACGACTGGCTCTTCTTGTTTAAGGAGCTTGCCTCCGACACAATGGCGGTGTCTTGTGTAACGTAATTTTCCAGGCCGTCAAGCCCTTTCTTGACCTCATCGATATGTCTCATTAAAGAGTTTAGCTTGGCATTCAATGAATCCAAATTGCCTGCATTATTTTCTTTTGAACTGCCATTTTCGAGCTGGGCGAGGACAGCCTTTTCGTAAGCTTCGTCGTCTTCCTCTATTTTAGGTTCACCTGGCCCGTCCATAAATGCTTGAAGGGACTCGATGGTATCTTCTCCGAACTCAACATCTTTGCCGGAGCTGGCATCCTCAATGACCGTCTCCAATGCGCTTTTAGGTAGATGGGGCCGCGGCAACGCGGGCCTCGACTGCTTTCCAGGAAGCGGTTCAGAAAGAGGCTCTTTCTCGCTAGTCTGCGCGGGCTTTGGTTCGTCGGGTTTCGATTTTACCTCCACGGGTTTTTTAGGAGGTGCAATATCCTTAGGATCACCCGTTATGCGTGGAGGAACGATATCTTTCGTCAGATCTTCGGGAAGCTCGACCTTCTCAGCCACCCGCTGGGTCATAGGAGTATCGATCCACGCGCCAGTTACTCGGGGGGTTTTGTCATAGACTTTGCTTTGAAACAGTTTGAGTGGCTCGGGAGTCTGGACATGCTCAATCTTGGGAGTTTCAGTCCTTGAGAGTTTGCGTAGTAGATCCCGGGAGTCGCGCTTGCTTAGGCTGGGCCTTGTGAATGACGCGTTTTTGAATACTGTGATAGGAGAATTTGGGATTGGCTCGCCACCGCTAGTAGGTGAAGTCAGCTTTGGACCAGACTGCGCTTCCCCATAGTCCTCTCGCGTTGCTTGCATATGCGGATTGGCTGTACGTTCCTCAAGCGCGCTTCTAGCAGAAAGTGCCCGCGCCGGAGAACGAGGGGAGGTACGCGTAGACTTGGGGGCTTGGGTTTCTTCCGTCGTTGGCGACCAGCGTCGGCGCGCTTTCTCCTTCTCCTCTTCGGAGATACTAGGCTGGGGAGGCTTTCTCTCCCATTCTTGTCGATAACCTGCGCGATGACCCCAACCACTGGGTACATTCGGCGAAGGAACACCGTTCATGTCAGCCTCTAGCATCTGCTGATCCACCTCAGTCTTATCCTCCATTCGTCTCCTCAGATTATCTGCCGTCAGGGCATCCCGTCCGACCTGCGCCCTGCTGAAGACCGGCGAGCGTTGGCCCGTGACCCGCTTTAGGCGCTCTTCATCCTTGGTATAGTCCCTACTCTTGCGCGCTCGATGATCGCCGAGGTCATCGCCAAAACTAGCGTCGGAGATGAATCGTCCATTGGAAGATGCTCGACCGCCGTTTGTGTACTTTGCTCGGGGGGACGGGGGGCGATTTCGGCTTCCGGAGCGTGCGCTGAATTGTGGCTCCCAGTCATAGTCGCGCACGAGATCGGCTAGAGCGTCATCTTCATCAATTCGCCTATATGAATCTTCTAGTTCTTGGGGAGGAGGAGAGGTCTGAGATATTGGCGATAACGCGTTAATCGCCTGTCGCTTCGATCGCGGGCTTGGTGTTGTCACATAGTTATATTCTTCGTATGTGGCGGACATTGCGTGTTTTGATGCGTCCCGATACGCATCGGCTAGAGATCGTGGACGAATAGCGTGTCGTGGATGCGGACCATCTTCTTGAGGGGGTGATGGGAGTTTCGCAGGTATATCGTGATGGTCGAATTTCGAGGCGCGTCGGAAAGGTGAGGAGGGTTGTCTGTATCGCGAGACTCGATTGTTTTCATCGAGAGCCATGGCTGAAATACCCCTTGCAGCCTGCAGAGGATTTACATGTAGAAAGGTAGGGGAAAAGGAGAAAGACGCGGTTCTCCTGCGCCGTGAAGAAATGACGGAGGTAAATACGCTCCCATTCCCGAATGTGGTTAGGCCGTCTGGATTTCTTTCGCATTACGTCTACTCTTCAAGCACTGACAACTTGCCATTTCAACTTGTCTTTACTTATATCTACGCTGAGGACATTATCAGGAGATAATTTTCTAACCTCGTGGTGCTCAAATGACCCTCACTTTATCTTGACATGTGACACGTTTAGTCGCCACATCCTTAAGAGCTTCGACGAAAGCAGCAAACTCACATTTTAATTAAGCCTTTCGGGAAAAACTCAAACTCAGATCATATTCAGCAATTCAGTGGAATATCCATCTATCAACCCCGCCATGGCAAAATCATCACGGCGCTCAGGTCGCGGCAAGACGCCATCCTCATCCGGAGCCTCGACACCAAGCTCCGCCTCCTCAGGCCCGATCCCACCATTCACCAAAGTTCCGCAAGCCTTGCAACCGTTCGTCGAGCAACTCTCCCCGGACGAAGTATACCTAGTGCACATCGACATCACAGCAGAGGAACTGAAACGACAGACCTTCACCGTACCCCTTATCGTCAACCTGATAGTAACTGCTATACTTGGCCTACGGGTGTACATGGGAATTAGTACGTATCCAGCACTCGTGGGAACATTGATCGGGCTCAAAAATTCCATGACTGTGGATACGTCTACCCCGTGGCCAGAAGCGGTACGAATTATCCTGTGGCGGACTGGAAATATATGCGTCGACTACTTCCTCGTGTCCCTGCTGTGGTCGTGGCCTGTTAATTTCGTCAGAGGGCCGTTGCACTGGCGTCGTGCCATCGGTTTCCTTGAGCGAGAAATCATCGTCCGCCGCAGTAACCGCAGTTGGAGCAAGGAGCTAGAGCGCAACCGGTGGATCCGCGACGACGAGGCGCGTCGCGATAAGATCGTCGCCGCGGTGACTCCCGAGCGAATCGCCAAGACTGGTTACTTGCTCGTGGACGAGGATTGGAATCTAGACTACGCGGCTATGGTTCGTGCTCATGGTCTTGTTGAGCGCACTCGCAGAACCGATGGTGTGAAGATGGATGAATTCCGCACTGCCGTGCTGGTTAACACTGATGCTGACGGTTGGTTGATCTGGCGTGTTGGGGATGATAATACCCCCACCAGCCAAAAAGACTCCGTTCAGCGCGACCAACTCCTTGCCTTCAAGGACAAGTTGGCCGATATGGGCAAGGAGGATCTCTTCCTGCGTTGGGTCGAGCTAATCCAATGGGAGAGCTCGCGGCCTGGTGGTTTCACTGTGGAACGGCAACGGTCTGCGATGATGCAAGCGAAGCAGATGTTTGAAGATGAGAACGTGGATTTCAGCCAATTTTGGCATGACATGGGTGGCATGGAAGGCGTGGAAGGATTAGACCCGGGTTCCAGTTGAGACTAGTTAACTATTCTTTTTTTTTTTTTTTTTTCATTCATCAACCTCGGCTTACCCGCTATGTAAATTATCTTTGTGTTTGAGTATATTTTGACGTACGTTTCATAAAGCTCAACCGGCAACTTGTGCCCTATACTACTTCAAGTAGATTAATATATTCAAGTGTAGATTGCATTGCTGGGTATCTGGACTAAATCAATGTCAAAAGCAAATGGGACACGTATGTGTCCAGGAAGAACCGAAAAAGAAACCAAAGAACAATGCCACGTCTTAGTACGCCAGAGCTTATAAATAAAAAATAAATAAAAAAACCAGTCTATGGTGCGCCACCCTCGAGTCGATAGTCAAGAGACCACAATTTCTCCCACGGACGAGATCGGCCGTTTTGTCGACGATCAGACGCCGGCCGAGAGGGCAAAGAAGCGGTGCTACTTATGTTTGGCTGAGCCGATGCAGAGGCAGGATCCTAAGCCAAAGGAAAACGATTAGTACCGGTATCAGATTATATTAAAAAAAAACAGACCCGGAAAAGTCGGAAGATAAATAAGTCCTACTTTTCACGGGCCGGAGGGCAGGTTACGGCGAACCTCGTCGAAGGTCGGAGCAGCCTCTCGAGGCTGTGTGCCGGCATCACCTTCGGCAAGGCGGACAAGATCGGTCGTGGAGTCGGCAGCGTGCTGCGACGGCGCGGGCGTGCCCCGCTTGGAATTTGAACTCTCGCGGCGGCTATCAAGGCTCCTAGATAGGGTTTTGGCAATGGCGCCCTCGTCCACAGCACGCTTGAGGCGGATGCTACCCTTGGCATCGACGTGCGCCGATGCAACTGTGCTCTTTGCTAGCCCCGGTGTGGCAGGCGCACCGGGCTTCTCTTCTACGGCATCGAGGAGATACCAACGGAGGCCATCTGAAAGCTCGAACGGATTCTCGTCGGCCAGAGAGGTGACGTCGCTGGCGGCCCCGAGGGAGCGACGGTCTGGAGCGATACCGTTCATTGATTTGGACAGATCTACAACTCGTTCCTCGATCTTGGTGATGCGGGCGAGAAGCCAGTCTCGAGCTTGTAGTTTGTGTGAATCTTGTTCGCGGAGGAAATAGTGCGGCGCGCCAACGTTGAAGGCTGCCCAGGAGCGAATGGCCTGATTCCGTGTGGGAAGGAAGAGAGCAAGATCGCCTTCTTTAAAGGATCTGTAGGCGATCTTGTCATGAGCCTCGCTCTGGACTCGGTGGTATTTTTCACGATAGCCTCGAGCTTCCTTTTGCCATTTGCGAGCTAGGAGTTCGATGTCCTTGACGCGTTTGACAACAACATCACCAAAGAGGGCCACGTCGAACTGAGCTAGACTTTCCATGAAAGCCGAGAATTTGTTCTCTTCGTCCTCCGGGCTTTCGGCTTTCATCCAGTCCAGGAGCGCGGTATCCGGCTTCAGGGATACAATACCGGACTGTGCGAGGCTTTCGCCCAGGGCCAATGATGCACTAAGCTTTGAAGCTCGTTGAACAAGGAGTTGACCGTCTTGCTGAATGATGGTGAACCCCAATTGTTCGAGCATCCGACCCAGCTTCTCAACCTGCGCGAAGAGCTGACTGGAAAGCTCGAAGGACTTAGTACCTCGAGCTTCGGACCGCGCGACAGCCTGTTTCTCAGTCTCCGAAGTGCTCCTTGATTTTTTCTCCCATTCCGCAGCCTGATCTTTCAAATTTCGGGCTTCACTCTCAGCTTCAGCCAGTTTCCGCGACATCTCTGCCTGTTTCTGTTGCTCTTCGGCGATCTGTTCACGCAGCGCATCGGAGCCACTCTCTCCAGTAATTTGAGAGTGCAAGGAATTGTACTTGGATCGCTCTTTGTCCAGTTCACTAGTCAAGTCATTCGACTTTGACTGCGCGCGTGACAGCTCTGTAGTTAGTCGCGACAATTCGGCCTCGCGTTCGTCGAAGCTCTTCGTCCGCTCTTCTGCCTCCGATTCGAGTTTGGCAATATGTTCTTCAAGGGCCTTATTCTCGGCCATTGCCTGAGAAGCACTCGATTCCGCACTCTTGGCGTGGATCGACAGACCCTCAGAGAGAACTTCAATGGCTTTGATTAGGTCGGGAATTTCGACAGGCACAATACCCCCAGGGGAGAGGTTTATGAAGATAACCTGGAGGGCTTGGTAACTTTCCTGCTGCTTTTGTTCGAACTCCATTTGTCGGTGCTCGAGATTATCAATCTTAGCCTGGAGGCCTTCTTCTCGCTCTTGCCGAGTTTGAATCTGTGCATTAAGATCGATGATTTCCTGTGCGTCCTCGGCGGAATTGGCGTGAGCATGTTCAAGGTCGGCTTCGAGCTGATGCATCCGGTCGTCAAGTTCTTGTCTTCCATGCTCTCTGCTGTCCATAAGTCGATCAAGCTCTTCTTCCATTTCCTCGGTACGGAGTCTGAACTTCTTTAGCTCCGAGTCCAGATATCGGCGCTCGTCTTCGAATTCGCGCTGGCGCGCTTCAAGGTTCCCTATGAGATCCTTTTTGGTGGATTGGGCTTCTTGGAACTTGTCGGAGTTGGTTTGCCGCTCCGCGTGGGCTTCCTTGTGGAGTCGCTGGACCGCATCTCTCTCGGCCGCTAACTCTGCTTCAAGCGTAACAATGCGCTGGACAAGTGCTTTCTCTTCGGGAGACTGAGTCGCAGAGACTCGCCTCGAAGACATTGATGACCGTCTAGAGAATGTATCAGGGTGAGGAGATGCAGGTGAACCGGGGAAGTCGGGGCCGAAAGTGCCGCTCGATGGCCGGCTGAGCTGACTCTGTCGGTGCAAAAGGTCTTCCAATTTGCGGACGCGACTGTCAGACCCCTTGATCCTTTCTTCTAGCTTTGTCTTTTCTTCTTGTAAGCTACGGACGGAGTCATCGGCGCGTAATATAGAGCTCCGGCTCAAGTCAAATACGCTGCCTTGTTTGAACGCTTTGGCCCGACGTCTTTGCTGCCGAGTTGGTGCATCCAGCGCCTTGAGTTGCTGGGTGAGTTCTTCCGCTAAGTTGGTCAAGGAATGAGTGGTTTTTAAATCGTCGATGTAATACTCGATCTCTTTCCGGGCTACTTCGGGCCATTCCTCATCCTGACCTTGAAGGTTGACTTCGATTCCCGGCGTGGTGGAATCAGTCACAGTCATAAAGTCCCCCATATTCTTTAACCATTTTTTTCTGCGACGTTGTTCTTCGTCCCTCAAAATTGCCATCTCCTCGGCCAGCGTCAAGGAGTCAGTCTTAATCTTCTCACTCCATTCTCGCCGCCGCACGGATTCGATAAGAATCGACCCATATACCATTGGCATTTGAAAGACAGAGCAGATAACCTCAAAGGCATTACTCCCTATGTCCAGATTGACCATTCGTGCGTTGGCGTCGGCAAGTCTGGACTCAAGGGAGGAAATCGTGCGCATATGCTGAATGGCCGCTTTCTCCGCGGTCCCCCGGCGTTGCACAGCATGCTCTAGTGCAGCTTGAAGCTCGACGCTGATCTCCACTAGCGATGGAAGAAGGTCCTGGGTATGGCTGAGTGCAAGTCTTGATATATTGGCCAACGTTTTCTGGTTGTTCGGCAGGCCGAGGACATGCTCATAATCAGACTCAATCTTCTTCGCAATAGTCTCCACTTCTTCCAGCCACCCATCTACCCCGTCGAAATTTGAGGCAAGGGCGTCTTCTACTAATTGTTGAGTGTCCGAGGCGATGTCGCCGATTGCCTTTTCAATTTCATGGACGCTAGCAACAAAGTCGGCCGACACAGTTGCTGCCTCTGATCCAGCCCGTTGGACCTCGCCTACATCGACAAAGTCGCGCAGCGTTCCGGTTGGTCGATCCTCGTCCATTTTAGGCGTGGACGGGCGTCCAAGAAGAGGAAAATCCTTACGTGCCGGGATATTATCCAGTGTGGAGAGAGCTCGTTGCCAACCATCTAAAGCGGCCTGCTGCTCTTCTAGAAGGCTATTCGCCCATGTCTGCGCCTCTTGGAACCGATGCTCTAGGTTACCCACATGCGACTTGAGATTCTCCAGGGCCACGCCCACCGCGCGATTTATAACATCGGTTCGCTCGTTATGTTCTCGGAGGTTCTTATCAATCGACCCACAGCGGCTAGACAAGTCCAGTGCCCAGTTGCGCCGTGCCATATATAGGTTCCGCCATGCCTGAAGGTCGTTCGAGTCTTTCAGTGTAGCCGGGGGACTACCGGGTCGGAATGGTTCAGGAGGAGGTCGTTCCGGAAACTCGACGTCACCTGGTTCACTGACGTATTGTCGGTCATATACAAAGATCTCATTCTGCGATAGTTGCCTACGAGTTAGCCTATTTCCAGGTCATGATTGATATTCATAATGTTGTACCTCGGTAGCAAGCGTTTGGATCTTGACATTCTTCCCCCGGGCGGTCATCAAGATCTGCCGTGGTGGCGGAATAGATGTATTTCGAACGATCCATGACTTCAAAGCATCGGGACTAATAAAAATGGACAAGCGTCAGCTAGAGTTCGGATAGATCTATTCAACATAGATAAATAGCAATGAATATAGTGGAGACATACGAGGCAAATGCCACTGGATCGGCCAGGAAATGCTCCCCGGTGTGAGCAATGTAGATGTGCAACGACATTACCTTCCTCCGCACCAGGCGAGCTTAGATGCTCAGTAGAGAGGAAAGTGAGAAGTATTTCCCAAAAAGGAGACACCTGCCTGTAAGGAAAGAAAGAAAAGAATGAAAGTCCTGAAGCCCCGGTCAGGCTGGTCAGTACGTTGAAGGTTGCTCCGCAACCTGTGGCCGGGGAAGCTCGCCCACCGCCTCCGGTCTCATCTTCATATCACCAGATAGGCCCGCATTCATGGGATCTACATCAATGGCTGGAAAACATGGCCAGTCGCTGCCTCACCTGCAATCTGGTGAGGTGACACTATTAGAATACGCTGCAGATGACTATCGCGATGTCGTGACTCTATCGGATAAAGAGGCCTTGGTACTGCAGCTCTACAACCAGATCCAGGAACAGCAACTAGAAAAGGCATTTCTCGAACAAGGTATATGCTTGTTTTTTTTGTTTAATTTTTTTTCTTTCTAATCATTTTCACCCTGTTAGAACTGGAATCATTTTCGGGCGCGGATGCTGAAGAACAGCTCGCAATCGCGGAACGTGAGCTTCTAGAGGCCCGATCTACTTATACAGTCAGGAGGAAGGCCGTTCGCACCATCCTCATGACTGAGCCTATTCTCAAAGCTGTCCACCTGAAGGCTGCCACTCCTGCTGAGAGGTATGTACCCATGAAGAGCTCTTAGACTAGACCGAAGTCTAACAAAGGTATACGCAGAGCCATTCTTTGTCTGGTGAATCGTCGCGATGTGCTTGCCCTTGCACACGAGAACCTCGCGTCGGCACATACCTTGGTGATGAGGCAGCTCTCAAACCTACAAGTAAAGAATCTCCAGATCAATCGCGAAAACCAGGAACTAGTGCGCCAGCTACTAGAGCTCACGAAAGAAGATTCATCATGGAGAGAGAAGCTTGAAGACCCCGAGCTGTTACCGCGCCTGGACAAGTCTGAAACTGATTTCAAGGCGCGCAAAGCTCAGTGGGAGACTATGAAGTCCATCGCAAGTGCTGTAGTTGTTGCCAGTGGACTAAATTGGGCCGATGACGACATGTTGCGCGCGTTGGTGCTGGATGAAAGTGATGACTGATGTTTGTTCTTTTTTGCGACGCGGCTTGCCCGTTTTTTACATTTCTTAATTCCGACCATCAACTGTACATGTACTTAGGAGCACAGGCGCTATACAATAATACCCAAGTCACCGGGACATTTGATTTCTGTTCCTAAGAAAAAAAAAAAGAGAATGGTAATTTTAACCGAATAATGTGGACTGGATAATAATTATTACACCTGGGCAATGTGTTCCATCAGTACTGCAATTATGACGGCTATACACAGCGGTGTACTCTGGTCGCGTCTGAGAAGTAAGGGCTCTGCGCTCGGATAATTGCATAACTATCACTTTTTAATTAGCTAGCGATGAGATATCAATTTGGAGTCCACAATACACTTTCCTGTCGGAAGGCGTGGAACTGTACAGAGTACTCCGTACATTACGGAGTACAGGTGGATTAGCCCTCCTTACACATCCACAGTACTGCAGTATCAACGGTATGTGTAAAAAAGAAGGGTTTCTTTGAGGGAACACCAGAATGTCCATGCGTGGTCTATGCGTTTGGACTTGACAATGTCTACAGTACGAGTACGGACTTTTGCTTTTAGTAATCTGAGGCATTTGACGGATTGGAGCACATTACCCCGTAGATGGAATATCCATGCAGTCTACTCATATTGGAAAAGATATCCAGGCTGGATTCAGCTTGTGATGATGGTGTGATCCGGCTCTGTAAGGAAGGAGTCTAACCTTTAAGCCGTCCCATACCGTCTCACTTTGTAACCTATCAGTCTAGGCGTGGATAATGCTCGGACTAAGAAAATAGCGATAACTCTATGCCACATTATGCCACATCCATCCATGCTAGTTAGGGTCTAGAACACGTATGCCCTTTATCAACAGGTCTAACAGGTCCCTTCCTAAGTACCTGCCCAGCCGAGTTTCCAATTGAGGTTACGCTAAAAGGGTACGCCACGATTATGATTGAGCGACCAGTCAGTCGCCCTTGCCTAAGGATGATAGTTGAGTACTTGGTACGAGTACTCACACTGTTGTGTACACACCTCTAGACACGCGTTGCGTCCGTGATGATTAGGGTTTGTGTCATTACACAGAGTTCTCAACCGAATGATATTGACACCGAGAGCTTAAGTAGACCGTGTTTTCGGAATTCTTATTCTATCGACCAGGGGACTAACGGTACAATACTCCGTAGTAAACTGGGATCTGTCTTTCTAGGACCGCAAGTACCCCGTACAATAATAATATGTACCTGCACATGACCTTGCGACTCGCGACCAAAGCCACTATACGCTATACCATATGGAAGCAAGTCCATGATATTCCATGCCTGTACACAACAAACCCTGCCCGACCTAAATACATGGAAATGCTTGATTTGCTATTTGTACCTTCGTCCAGGGGTTCTCCGGACTCTTTATGACATACATCGGTGCCTACTTGCCACAACTGTAGACATCATTGCTGCATTATTATTAGCAAAATGTTACAATATAAGCCATATTGTACGGAGTATGTATATCAAATCAATGGCAAACGCTCCACGGTAATGATAAGTACGAGGTACTTGCCGAGCAGATACTTCCACTATGGAGTTACCGCGTACCGTGTACCTGTACGTTTGCGCGGTTATTAATATGACGGAGCGCAATCCACAAGTCCCAAGTGCCGGAATGATGGTCTTGTTTCATAACCCGTGGACGCCGTATTGAATTCTCTAATCGGTACAGCCGCCCACAAAGATTGGCCTAAAAAAGAAAAAAAAAAAGAATGTATACAAATATATCATAGTGAACAATCTAAATGGAAATTCTGACGGTAACCTGGGGGAAATAATACGTAAATTTCCAGAAATCAGTGACGAATAGTATGGTGGACGGCGTAAGTTACGGGTATTGATCATACGTTTTCTCCCAGCCAGTCAGCGAAACCAGTGCCTTTCCCTTGCTGTGGCCCCCCTCTCTTTGCTACTACTACGGCCCTCCCCCCTCTACTCTTCTCTTCTCTTACTATCTTCCTACACTACCAACTCCCCCATACAAAAACTCCCCTTACAAAAAAAGGTACTGCATATACCCCGAGTTCTATAAATCAACACTTCGCAATCGAATTTCCTCCACCACAACCACCACCCCCTTTTTTTTTCAGTTCTTTTGGTCCTTGCAATCCTTTATTTTCACCTCATTGCCTGTCTTTTTTTTTCCCAATTTGCGCCGACCTTGCGATCGCGCGCTGCACCTCGATCTATGTTTTTGTCCACCTCAACTAACTCGCAATCGCACAGTTCTTTTTCTTTTCAAAACATATTTCTAATTTGTGATCATCAAATTCATGTGAGTTGGTCTCATCCCTATCATCTCAAAGCTCTGTTTTGCCTCGGTCGCAAGTGATTGGTTGCGCGCAACGCGTCTAGCCAACACTCGCGTCTGCCCTTCTCATCTCCCACCTCCACTCCGATCTCATTAAATGTTATGTCGATTGCGCATATAAACCTTCACTTGACTCAATCGCGCCTTTCGTTTCTCCCGCATGATATCTATTGTGCCAAGAATCCTCAGAAACCACATCTAACCTTCGACAGTCATCATGCCTAAGGAGACCACCACCAAGACCACCCGCAAGGCCCCCGAGAAGCGCGTCCAGCGCCGCAAGAAGGGTAAATTCGATATGGAAGTAACCTCGTCGTCAACGGCTTGTACTAATTGACTTAGATCCCAACGCGCCCAAGCGTGGTCTGTCCGCTTACATGTTCTTCGCCAATGACAACCGCGATAAGGTCCGCGAGGAGAACCCCGGCATCAGCTTCGGTCAGTGAATTGATTCCCCAGCTCCATTGTACTTGTCTAACACCCCCACAGGCCAGGTTGGCAAGCAGCTCGGTGACAAGTGGAAGGCTCTGAGCGAGACCGACCGCAAGCCCTACGATGCTAAGGCTGCCGCTGACAAGAAGCGCTACGAAGAGGAGAAGGCCGCCTACCTTGCCAAGGCCGAGGAGGAGGAAGAGGAGGAATCCTCTTAAACGCCCTCTAGCTTCACTTCGTCTTTTGCCTCTGGGCGTTTGTGTTTCTCTAATGGTTCTCCTGATGTTTTTTTCGGACGGTTTCGTGCACGGTTTCTGGGTTTGGAGGACGGCTGGGGTTTACTTGCTTCTGAACTGTTCCTCTTTGCTCTTATCGAGGGTATTAAGTTATCAATGGGAAATCTCAACCTTTTTTTAATTAGTGTCAAGGTCAGTCCCGTTAAGCTTTAAACGATTGTAAAAATAGCAAGCAAGTCTTGGCAATGTCACTAGCTTGAGGGGATGATTCAAAATCAGGATTTAGTCTGTTGTGCGAGGGGTCTTGTGTGCCGCGTTCAGATTCGCCTCACTTTAGGTCTGATCTTCGGCTGTCGAGCTTCGGGGAAGCTTCGGGAGCTCTCCAGAGCTCTTGAGCTTTTTTGCCCCGCAAAATCGGGCGTTTCTCACCGCCTGCGTCATTCACCGCCCTAAGAATCCGGGGTCGAAGCTCGAAGCTCGAAGCTTAACCTTGGGTTTGTTTCAGATGCTGTAAGAATTCCAACCAATATTGCTTCATCTACTAATCGGAAATCTTATTGGAGAGTCTAAATCTATGTTGCAGGAGTCAAACAAATGCCACCCGGATCGATCACAAGGCGTTATCTAAGACTACGATGTACACTATCTGGAGCTTGGGCTCGTGAGACCTCCGACCCTAAGCTCGATCCCGATCGATGGCTTTCCTTTTCCATTTTGATGCTCACACCTTTCTTCACTGCCCATCACCGTATCATTACGTGAACAGATGGCTTAAGCGATCGTTAGATCATACCTCTTTCCCAGAACTTCGAAATCAACGCTTTCCGTATAATTTGGTGAAATTGAGATTAATTGAGTGGGTATATATTTCCTTTTCTTCTTGGGGGGTATAGAGTACCTTTCATGACTAGTTTCGAGAATTGACTTCGATATTTCATTGTTTAGAGATACGCAAGATCTACTGTTTCTCATGATTACATCTGACTCCTACTTCTGTCAAATACCAGTTTCTTAGACTTCAGTGTCGCGACCTCCTCGCCTGTTGAATTAGGCTGGTCTATCATGTTTCGCCCCAGCTGCCTCGAGCATGGAAGGAACCATCCCATCTAGGACTCTTGATCGATCAGCAAATATGGGCTATAAGGCCCGTTTCTCGTGTGCCTTCTCCTTTACCCCCTCGCAATAATCGCACGGTGTGTTCATTTTGATGCCGTCTAATAGCAAAGAGGTCAAAGACCTCGCAGTGGCCAGCAGCGCTCCATCACCGTACCAATCGTTCACATGAAGGCAGAGCGGGCTGACCGTCCAGGATTAATCGCGCTACCTCAAGCTATACCTCTTCATACGCCAAAGTCAACGATAACATCCGCTAGTAGAGCGGGACATTTGTTGGGTCTATAGTGCCTATCGTTGGGAGTCCAGCACCGTCTGTATGTGAAGGGCGGTGTCTGGTGTTGCCCGGGTTTCTTCCAACCAAGGAATGTGTAACTCGCTATATGGCATGAATCACTACGGATGTGAAGTGGGGATTAACAACACCATCGGACCCTCGCCAAAACCCGCTCAAGACCCGTAATTCGGTGGTACTTGCTCGACATTACCTATATATAGACTTCGTTCGGGTTGTGGGGAATAGAAGTCTGGCAAGAAGCGCATTTATCCAGAGACCTCAGGGAAATTAATTAACTTAGTAGGATTGGCTTTCTATTACTCGATTTTACTGGGTTCCTCGACTTTGATATCATATGCAAGCAATCCGGGAAAGAGTTTATCTGGAAAATATGTATGCCACGTATTTTACCTAGTGGGGCTAGTTATATCGGGCATATCTCATGTTAGACAGTTTGTTCCCTCTCTATATGGAGTATTACCCCAAAGCGCTCCTATGATTGGTCTAACTGAGAGCCATAAGCATAAAATTGACCACTTCTCCGCACTTAGGGCCGGGAAGACCCTATGAACTGAAGCTTATACCGAGCTTATAAGGGTATACAGAGACATTCTCTACATTCTCTACATCCTCTATACATCCGTGAACAAGCGGTCTATGAGAAAAGCGAAAGAGATGACGAGGAGACCAAGACTCCACAAGCCCCGCCATTCGGGCGTGAACACGTCGGTCCTGGGACAACCCTGTCTCGAGAGCCTCATGGGCAAAGATTTTTTCTTTCCCGCTTCTTATCTCGAGGGCTTTCTTTCCGTTTTTCGTTTTGTCTTTTCTAAATAATGTTAATTGTGCGCATGTGAGCCTATTGGCCTATTATTTAGTTCCTAATTTTTTCCCTAGCCCCCTCCCCCTTCGAGAGAGCCCTCCCCACCAGATCCCTCCGCACCTCCCCCAAGAAAATCACCAACCCGTATATGGCCTAATCCTGTACTATAAGATGGCTCAGGCTCTGCGCGCGTCTCGTGAGAGCGCCGACGACGTGGCGGCTGGTTTTTATACATTCCGAGACCCTCTCCCAGAACACATGAGCGAGATCTCGGCGCTCTTGTCCGAGTTATTCGCCATCAGCTCATCCTTGTCCGCTTTGCAACATCTAGCAGAAGATCCCCGAAATCGCCGCTATTTTGAAATGATCAAACCCGATTTGACCGTGGTGCAAGCCAGTTTCACATATACAATCGAGGATATCGGCGATGTTTTCAGACGTCTTGATGGCCCAGATGCTAGTCCAGCGATGTACAAGCGCACATGGGCATTTATGAGTCGGTTCTTTTGGGATCAATCAAACTACTCCCTGGCAGCCCGCCTAGCCAAGTATAAGACGGCCTTTAAAGAGTTCTATGACTTGGTAAGAGAGTAGGTGCTCCGCCAGGCAAAACTAGTAGACAAGCGCATGCGTGTACTTATTCCTGGTCGTTATTAGTGGTCACTATACCTCGTCGGCCCTCGTGATGCTCGTCAATCAATTCAAGGCCTTACTCTCCATACAAGATGGTCTGTTCGCTGCTCGCTTTGAAGGCATGACACTCCGCCCGGATGACTCGCCTATCAGACACCGCCCAGCGACTCCCCCGAGCCCGGTGAGAGAGCGCCTCCCAAGGGAGCGCCCGGTGAGGGAACGTCCGACGAGTGGCCGCCCGGTAATTGACCTGAACAGACGGCGCCGGAGGTCATTCGAGCGCGCTCGGCCGTCGCATATGTCTCCTCCGCCAATGTCGCCTTCCTCCGGCACTTCTTCGGATTTCCCGCCGTCTGTCCCGGATATCCCGCTCTCGCCGTTCACTTCTACATCCGCGAGTACTAGCGCGGATGTTATTCAAGAACACTGGGCCAAAGATACATTCGGGTGTAATACTACCAACACTCCTCTACCGTCTTCAAGAGAAAAGTAAGTTATAAATAGCTTGGTTTAGTTCTCAGAATTTGGCTAACATATTTTGGCAATAGGTCACGCTGCTGCGGAGAATCTCAACCTGGCATTAAACAATCAATTAAAGACAAGGGATATGAGGAACTCATTCACCTGCAAGTTGCGAAATTTTACTCCTTTAAGCATACATTTTAACACAGTATAGATGCCTAAACGACGAGTCCGATATGCGTGTGGCCTTTTATCTAAGGAAAACAGACCATCGTGTCCGCATCCTTTGCAAGAAGCCCCACCGGACGGGGCCTAGCGACTACTACTGCTTGCCGCTGAATTTACTCGAGCTCATGCGAGATGGCTCTTGCCTCCGACTGTGCAGGCGGCGGAATCATGGAACAGAGCTTGTTTTATGGACCCTATTGAAGTTCAGCACATTGGAAGGTCAGCAATGCTAATCTGAAAGCCCCGCCTTGGGCTGTCGAAGTGACATACTTACAGCTTTATCTTTCAGATCTAGTGATATTCCATAACGTATTCCTCGCCTTGCGCTCCCAGGATGCAGGCCATCCTATAGGAGAAATCCTAGACCACGAGCTGACACACGAACAGCAACGCTTTGGAGCGTGAGCAATCCACACCATACCAAGGATAACTGAGTTCAGACAGGCTGATATCTTCTAGCCCGATCACCGACGATGGGTACATGCATGCGCTGCGCGTATACAAAGACACGGTGACTGGAGCCGTAAGAATGCAGGCGTCAGTCCACCTAGGCGAGATGAATCAGTATGTCAAGCGTCAATTGTACGAATTAAACATCGAAAATGAATTCTAATGAAAATGAACACAGCACACCCGTCTGGACAGCATTCGTCACCCACAACCTTGGGAAACGCAGTTGGCTTAAGTTGCAGGGTTCCAAAACGGTGATTGTGCGTGATATCAAGCCCATCATATTTATGTCTGTCGATGATTACGACCCCCCGCAGACCTCACAAGGTTATCATATCCTGGAGTTCACGCGCTCTTCTGGTAAGTGGTTGGACGCAACGGTCTCGAGTATTGTTGACTGATTGGACGTTTGTTTAGATGCTCGGATGTTCGTGGATGTCATGGATGAACTGGGCGATTGAGTTATGATAGGAACAGTTGGACTGATGGTTTTTAATTGGAATCTCTGTTCTGACATGATGATTTATGAGTTATGTTGATATGATTGCGATGATTCAAGATTTCAAGAGCCGTGGATTTCTTTCTAGTAGTCCCGATTGCTAGTTTGGTACCTCTTTGGACTTATGTATGTCTATAATGGATTGTCCTCGCCGTGGGTCCTCTACAGCTCCATGGCTTCTTCGCTCCCATATTTCTGCTAGGCCTAAACGTAGACTAGGTTCAACCAAAACCATTGTTTAGAAATAAATTCAAGCCAACTTACTAGGGGTATCACATATACAAAAGAAACGCAAAGTAGAAACCAGAAAGCACATTGAAGCGCGAGCAGATGCGATGGAAAGGTGATGAGGAATCACTTGGCCACATGCGGAACATCATGAAAGAGACTTACGAAGTGTCTATATCCTTTGCAGCGTTGTTATCCCCTGCAAAGCTAGCGATATCTTCTGGTTCAGGATGATCCATGAACATGTACCGTCGTGCCAGTGGGCATGTAGTCCAGTCATACGGGGGGTCGTACTCAGGGTACAGCCATTTTGAGGGGGGTGGTTTAAGTGGAGGGGCTACCTTTGGCTCGGGGTTGCGTTCGGCTTCAAGGTCCTCCAGGCGCCACGTCTCCATATTTTCCTTAAAAAGTCTTTGGATCTCTTCGCATCGCCACTGTAAATGAGCCTTGCGCTCAGCCATCCGTTCCTCGTCCGTTTTCCGCTTGGATAAAGTTTCCTCTCGCAGAACTCGGAGTTCTTCCATCTGCTGCTTGCGCTCCCCCTCATCGGTCGAAAAGCTATAGAATCCAGTTCCACGGTTGCGAATCTCCGCTTCAGCCTCGTAATGCTTCTTCTCCGGCGGGGTAGGCGAGCGGTCACGACGAGCGGCGAGATGGGACATGTGCGACGCAATGTTGGCATCAGGATTAAAGGCTTCAGTCTGAACGGCCTCTCCATAAATCAAATTGTCAGGACGAGCAGGGCGCCAGCGTTCTTGGGCAGCTTTGGCACCCGCTTCTTCATCCATGGCGCGAGAGGCTTCGGCGGCTTCGGCGCGAGTGCCACGGCGAGACCGGCCAAATTCGTCTTCGTAGGAAATAATGGATGCATTGTCGTCATCGGACTCATCTTGCTTGAGTTGCTCCTCGCTTGCGTGCTTGAGATCGAAATCAACCAATACGTCCTTCTCCTTGCGTCTTAGTCGGGCTAGGTAGGCGTCCGGGTCGGATGGATCAGCCGGCATGTCATCATCATCACTATCACCGGCAAGATGCAATCCCTTCTTCATATCTTCGTAGAGGCGCGCCTTTTCCTGCATTCGACGTCGAGACCGGCCCAGTGTGATGGCGTCAACAGAGCCAATGTCCTGGGTGCTCCTGTGAACTTGCTTGAGAGCCCTGTTGTCATCTGCAAGATCGGCAGCTGCACGCTTCTGAGTACCTTTGTTGTGCTTTGAAAAGATATCAGACTTCGGATTCTTGGAGGGACGGTGGCGTCCCCGCGACGAAGCGGAGGTCGCATCTTGGGCGATGAGTGAAGAGAGCTGAGAGGTGAAGGCGAGGCTTGAGGAGGTGACTTGTTCGGGTTTGGTCTTTTTTGGGCGCGGCTGCCCGTAGAGGGAATCCTGATCAGCAGGCATGATAATGTGAATGATACACGTGTAGTGTCAAGAAGTTACAGGTTTCACGCGCGGAGTTTACCGTATTTCCTACAGCCACCGGCTTATCGATAAGCCAATATACACCGCCAAACCTTATGTCATTTTCTGCCGCTATTGATGACTAATGCCGATATTCGGGGCAGCCCCGCACCCCCACTACTCAGGTGAATCGATTGCGCCGTGAGTCAATTGATTGTTCTCTTAGTTTTGATCTGATATTGAACTCTTGACTGAGAATCAGAAAGTTAAGCTGATCGAAATAATCAAGAAAAAAATCATCAATCAGCAATATGTCGGCTAGTCCTATCTACCTTGGTGTCATTGGTAGGTGTCCCTCACTACTGAGCTTTAAAAGTCCAACCAATTGAGTACTAACGATTTGATCAATTAGGTGTCGGAGGCGTTGGTACGGCCTTCCTCCAACAGCTCGCTCATCTCCCCAATGCGCCCCAGCTTGTCCTCCTTGCCCGTTCCTCCCAGACCCTCATTTCCCCGACTCCCGCCTATTCGCCGGCCATCCCCGCCGCCGATTGGGCCACAGCTGCTGCTGCACCATCGCTGACCAAGAGCGGTGCCCTTCAGGCCGAAGAAATTGCTACATACCTCGCCTCCGCACCTGGCCGAGCCATTTTGGTCGATAACACTTCTGACATTAGCCTCGCCCGGCAATACCCCACATTCCTCAAGAAGGGCATCTCAGTGGTGACACCCAACAAGAAGGGATTCTCCGATGACCTGTCCTTGTGGAAGGATATCTTTGCCTCTGCGGCTGAGGGTAAGGCCCTCGTGTACCACGAGAGCACCGTGGGCGCCGGCCTGCCCGTGTTGTCGACCTTGAAGGACCTGGTTGCTACCGGCGATGAGGTCACCCGCATTGAGGGTGTCTTCTCTGGCACTCTGTCCTTCCTCTTCAACACCTTTGCCCCTGCATCAGGTGCTTCTGATGCCCAGTGGAGTGCTGTCGTCGCCCAGGCTAAGGAGCTGGGCTACACCGAGCCGGATCCTCGTGATGACCTGAACGGCATGGACGTTGCACGCAAGCTGACCATCCTGGCCCGTATTGCTGGTCTGGAGGTTTCCCGCCCTGACTCTTTCCCTATTGAGTCGCTGATCCCCGCTGAGCTCGCATCTCTGCCTTCATCCGCGGACGGCATTACTCAGTTCATGACTCGTCTCCCTGAGTTCGATGCCCAAATGGCCAACATCAAGGACACTGCCGAGAAGCAGGGCAAGGTTGTGCGCTACGTTGGAAGCATTGATGTCGCCGCCAAGGCTGTCAAGGTTGGTCTGCAGTACTTTGATAAGGACAGCGCCATCGCTGGTCTGAAGGGCAGTGACAACATCATCAGCTTCTACACTAAGCGCTACGGTGCCAATCCCCTGATTGTGCAGGGTGCCGGTGCCGGTGGTGAAGTTACCGCCATGGGTGTTTCGGCCGATCTTATCAAGGTTGTCGAGCGCCTCCGCTAAATTGCGAGCTTTGGAGGCCTAAAATAATAAAACAAAAAATTTGACAATGCATATAAAGAAACGCCCTTTCTGAGTCCAAGCCTTGTGTCATATATACCATATAATTCATGTATCTTGCGCAGAACTCCAACATACTGAAGTGTCTAAGTCCTTAGGAAGTCCTTCAATGCTTCTCCCCACACATCTCCCTTCTTATAAATATGCATTCCTGGCACATTCCCCCTCTTCAAGCCATCGACCGCGTTCGCAAGGTCCTCACCAGAACCCTCATCCTTAATCTGCTTAATTGGATAAAGATAAGTGTGGACGGTAAAGACGAGAGCCTTGGACACCGGCAGCCGATGCAACGTCTGACGCTCACATCGGAGACAAGTCTTTAGTGGTATCAGCACTATCCGATCAAATAGACTTCCTCGAAGCCAACATACCTGATCAACATTCAATTTCCCGGGCTCAATAGCCTCCTCTTTTTTCCCCGGCTCAGCATGTGTCCCACCAAAAGCAGCAAACAGACCCGTGTCAATAGTAATACTCCAATTAGCCCGTTTCACAAACCTCCCAACCTCAATGCGCGCAAAGAACCGATCCATGCTGCGTCCAATCTTCTCCTGATACCCCGGGACCGGCACATGAATATCGGCTAAACGCTGCCCGAGTTTCTCGCTCATGTTGAAGCCAGCCGGGAAACAGATCGCATATGCTTGTAGTACGGATTTCGGCTGTTCCTCATTTTCGGGGAATAGCTCAGGGAGCAGGATCAGGAAATCCTCGTCTACCGTCTGGGTCAGGATTTCCAGGGCTTGGATTGTTGGCATCGTTGGCGACAGCGTTGTCGGCCACGTTGCGCCTGTTACCAGGTTGTGGAAGAGCGAGCTTCCAGCGGTTAGACGGAACATGCTCGGATAACGGGTTGGTAGGTATGTTCCCAGAACATAATTGTATAGTTCGCTAATGGCGGGACGGATGCGAGGATCCTCCTCTGGGGTTTGGTCGTTGTTGATTCCCACCACGATGTCGTGGTGCTGGTCGATTACGGACTTGCGGAGAGCTAGTCGGTCCTTGTATGTTTTGTCCATCGGGATGAGCTCGGATGGATCGAGGCTTTCAAGTGCTGATATGGATTAGTCTCGATATGTGTCGAGCGGTGTAGTATGGTATATTTGTAGAGCATCGGACGAGGGACTCACCCATGGTCAAGTTGTATTTGTCTTTCCCTTTAAACGGCCGGAATTGCAACGGCTCGGTCTCCACCCAATTGAATCCCTCTAGAGGTATGATGGGGGATATCTTATTGTCCGAGAAAGTTGTCTTCGTCCTCCCGTATGCATTAGCCTTACGGGATTGTCGAACCCTCCACACAGCAGCACATGTGCCCACGATAAGAGCAAAGAACAGATATATGGAGAATGGAGGCCATGGTGTATCAATGGCTTTGTATAGAATGTGTGCCATCCTGCTCAAATCACTATGGAGTGGATCTAAGCTGTCGAAGTTTAGATCCCTGCTCAACGGAGAGTTTTATCCTTGAACAACCTCCTAATCCGCATGAACTCCTCACTAGAAAGCGAACTTGGCTTGGAGACTCGCGTTGGAGCTTATCTCCCCCACTTTGAGTGGCTGAACTGTCCGTCCATTGTTCTCTGATTGACTCACACGGCCGAGATGTCGGGACCTGCGGGGTTGGCACTTTCAAGATAAGACAGTTGGGGTATTGTAAGATTGGCTACTCATTATCTAGGGCTTTGTATAATAGATTGTAGGTTATACTCCGGAAGTATCATACAATCTTCGATGTATAGGTATATAAGTCTTCTCACACACAACCTGGGAAGACGAGACGAGCAATAAAAGAAATGTATGCTTGCTCATATAGTCAAAGCGACAAGAGACAACAATAACACAAGATTCATAAACATCATCACTTTTCCAAAGGAGACGCAATCCAATCATCATATCTGCCCCGAGCTCCTTTGTTTCAAGATACCATCTCCACTCAAATGTGGCTTTAATCCTTGGACAACAACAGGGCTCACATTCCCCTTCTGAGAGTCGTCACGACCTTGATCTTTCTCCCTCTTCCGCCCTGGAGAATCATCTTGATTTTCCCCCTCGCTGCTGCCGGTATCCGTCTCCACGCCGCGCAGTCCAAATGCCCTCCGTTGTCCGTCCGGGCGTTCATTCAAGCTCGGCGCGCGAGGGCGCTGGCGACCACGTGCTCGTCCACCAATCCAGGGGACCTCCCAAAGGGTCATACGATATATCCAGATGGTTGCGTCTAGGAGTACGAGGAAGGCCCAGGGGCCAATGGTGATGAGACCGAGGAAGAACTGCGGAATCCGGGGTAGGTTAGCGACTGCGTCATAAGGGGTGCGTCACGAGGGGGGTAAAGTCGGAGAGGAAAGAGGGAAACTCACGAAGATGCGAGCTAACCAGGTCTCGAGTTGGGTGAGTCCCGGCGGGAGGATGGAGTACCACGCCATTATTTTGCTGTGTATTAGAGCGCTCGTGAGCCTCGGGAGGTTGCGGTTGTTGGTGGGTTGGAGCTGTGTCGGTGCTTTGGCGCGCTGCGACTCGGACCACCCACTGCTGACACCTCTTTTTTCACGGTTGGTTCATTTTTTAGGGTCAGTCTTTGATTCTCAGTAAATGAACTGTAGAGAGTCAAATTGCACTTGCTCGGCTTTGGATTCCACGATTGGGGTACTCTGATCTGATTGGCTGGACCCTGAATACTCACGTGAGGCTTAACCGTGTGTTTTATGGCTGGCATTGATCTGAAGATGTGTTGAATGGGTTTGGAAAAGTTTGATATTTTGATATTAAATATGATATTTAAATTGTCCACTTCATGTGTAAATGGTGATTTCCAAGATGTGCCTTAAGCAGACCAAAAAAATAAATCGTGACCTTCGTGTTTAGAAATGACGCTGAGTCCCCCCGAGAAATGTTGTAGAATACAAAACTATACAGATGCAAATGTTTCGCCCAGCAGGGCTAATATGACCGAACAGCTTACCCATGTGAACGGTAAGCGTCGTAGGAAGTATACGAGGGCTCGTCTTCCTGGTCGACTGGTCCATAACCACCGGTCCTCCAGCGACCGAGCGGATTCGTGATATCCGTCTGCCCAGGAGCCTGTGCATTGCTGAGGAGTCCGGACTCCGACTCGTCTGCGTTTGCAGCCGACCTGCCACTGTTGCCCCGCGATAGCGGCACACGGAAGGCCGGGTGGATAAGCCCGGTCGGGTCGGAGTGTTCGTGTTCGTAACCCTTGTGCATGTTCAGCGGCATTGATGGCAGAGAGGGCGCGGGTGATGAGGCACGAGATGAGCCGGGAGACCACTCGCCTCGCAAAGTACTGCGGGGTGTATGCGACCGCTCTGTCATCAGGTCATCAGGCCGGCCGTAGATGCCGCCTCCGAACTCGTCTCGGAAGTCTGCTCGATCCTTGTAGTAGGAGAAGTCTAGATGGTTCTCCGGGACGACCTCGAAGGGCGCGGGTTCGGCAGACTTGCCGGGCTGGGAGGCCAGCATTGGGTTCATTGCAATGTCTGAGTACTCGCCGCTCATGTCACCCTGGTCCAGACGACCTTGGTAGATTTCTTTTAGTGCTGCGGCTGCCTTGGCGTGCACCATGGGTGTCAAAAGTGGTTTGTACAGGGCAGGGTGTCCGAACTTGGTATTCAGACGGTCTGACGCTTTCTTGTCTGAGGTGTTCACACCTAAGGCCTCGGCATCGCTTAGATTTGCACGGTTTACAAACTCGCAATCGGAGTCAAACGTCTTCATGCAATAGATCTTGAATCCAATCATCAAGAAAGGCAGGGGAATCACGCAGAACACCATGTTCCACGTGCCGCTCGATTTGGCCACGAGAGCGATGATCACGTTCGCAAGAATAGTAGCGAAGATCATGCGATTGAATAACACACGCCAAAACGCACCACCAGACTCATTCTTAGTCACGAACACGTACATCAATAGATACTTCTTCAACATGGCATCCACACCAAAATACAATGCTGTCACCGGCAGTACGATGGGTTGCAAGGTAGCGAAACAGAAAGCCACGGTGGCATAGAAGAGGAAGTAGTTGTAGTAACTGGCGTAGTCGAATGATGGCGGTGCGGTCCACTCAATTGCCTGTCGGGGTGTGGGTGAGAGGAACGTCTTGGCGAACCAGACCCAAGCCATGGTAACGAACTGCACCAGATCAATAGCAGCGCCGAGATTACGCTGCAAAAGATACGTCACCCAGAACGGTGACACGGTGCAGAGAGCGCTTACCAACTTGGCATACATCCGGCTTTCCAAGATGGCTTGCCAAGCATCTTCGTGGTTTTTGGTTTTGTCAACCACAAACGACACGAAGTACCAAGCAGCCGAGAAGAGTGAGAAGACGATCAGATTGTTGAAAACGAAGAATGCATACAGATGCCCCAGCACGTGGCGCTCTCGAGATGTTTTAGTCTTGCTACCACCTTGGATAGAAAGTCGACGGAAGATGACCGGAAGCGCCAGATACACGAGCGAAGTTAGTGCGGGCGATGCAATACCCTGGACAGCAGCCCAAACGTTTGGGTTCATTGCCAGCGAAGTCTGGAACGCCGGCCATACCAAGCCCAGATTGGACAGATTGGACAAGAAAATGGCAATCAAACCGTTAGGAACAATCCACACCAGTGTCAAGCCTGTCACCCAGATAAAATTGATCAGTCGCTTCCACTTGCGCGCGGATTTTGAAA
The DNA here is from genome assembly GCF_028828465.1 of Penicillium psychrosexuale. Lineage (NCBI taxonomy): Eukaryota > Fungi > Ascomycota > Eurotiomycetes > Eurotiales > Aspergillaceae > Penicillium > Penicillium psychrosexuale. The sequence goes on from NW_026643187.1 coordinate 1,201,393, forward strand.
GCGGAAGGTTTTCCCATATGATATCGCTGGGCCGCGGCGCAAGAGTAATAGTAGTGCCCTCAGGGCGTTTGCGGCGAGCGTTCCATGCCACAGCATGCGCGTGCTCGATATTGTCCCAGCTGGCAAAGCCGTAGGGCATCGCGTTTCGGCGATCAATCGACGCCCGGCCATGCTTGATTTCCTCTTCCAAGACGCGAATCCGCACGGATAGATAATCGATCGCGTCCACTTTGCCGCCGGGGAATTGTTTGCGTTGTCGGCGAGGGGGATGTAGGGTCGGTCGTTTCGCTGGCAATCGGTCCGGGTTCTTAAGATACTTGGCCAAAACGGACTCGAGTTCTCGGACAACCTCTTCATGTTCCTTGATGAGGCGAGGCAAATCCCTGACATTGCGGCCAATAGCAGCTCGTGGGAGGGCCGAGGTGGGATTGACCTTGTCGGTTAGCTGCAGAATACCTTCATCGGTACGACTATTGACAGGGATGTCCGTGATCATCAAGGTTCTGGCATGCAGACTGCGCTGGTATTCAGCGCTTTGGAAATATGTCCTCCGCAGGTTCCGCACAGCGCGATAGTTCCTCCATAAAAAGAAAGCAACAATAAGATCAAAAGCCCAGGCGCATACCACTTGACTCCAAATGGCCATGGGGTTGGTGATGTTGAGGGGTGTCATCATGTTGAAGGCGGCAGACGCCGTCGAGTCAGTAGAATTCTTGCTCTGTGTAATATTGACCGGTATCATGACGAGGCAGCCGATTATGCTGAGAAAGATGAAGATGTTGCGGCACATTTTTGTAAAGCGGAGGAAGATTGCGGCGTCCAGCCCGACTGACTCGATCAGCTGCGGTTCCCGTGTATTGATCACCGGCTTGACCCAGGCGAAGAAGCCCTTGCCCACCGGCGGCGGGGTATGTTTGAGGTCTGCATGCTTGACTTTGGGCGCATAGACAAGCGAGTGACGGGGTCGAACAAGGGAGAAGAGGAGAGCGAGGAGGACGGTGACGCCGATCGAGGTGCCTAGCGAGGCCCAAATAGCAGTGACTGTAAACTATAGCTTGTCAACGTGGTGTTCCTCTCCGCAAACAATTTCAACTTACTGCAGACCGAAATGGATTTGCAATGAGCTCGAGGAAGGTATCTGTCCCATCCGTGCGGGCATGCAAGCCCAATTGTTGTAGATCCATTACGTCAAAGCAGCAACGAATGGCTATCCGGCATGAACGAGGGGCCGGAGTAAATCAAGAGCCCAGCATGAAGTTGAAATAAAATAGATTAAACGAGGGGAACGGGGCGATTGAATGGGAAAGACAAGCGGATGTGAGACAAAGATAATGCGCACGAATGAAAGAGAAAAAAAAGGTGGACTTTAGTGGACTTTGGTGGACTTTGGTCTGGACTAGTTATAATTAGAATTGGGTCATGGATATAACGCTGATCACCGTTGGAAAAGGGAGCCACAACGTAGCCACTTCTCTTCATGAAGTCCTCATAGGTATGTACTCCGTATAATTTGTTGTTTCCACGGCACTGGAGATCAGATTTTGCGTCAGCATCGACTAGCTTTTCCTGTGGCACCCCTAACACGTTTCAACTCGTTGCTGACCCATCTACCATGGTCTCATTGGCAGTCCATCAGTCTTTGTCAAGTGGTACGCCAATCAGTTGACGTAGTCTAGAACATCGGGATTGTCAGATCCAAGGTAGCACTGAGGACGTGGAGTCATGTAGGTACAGTTGTGCCTGTGGACTTGTTTGAGATATTCTCCAGGGGTTCCAAGGTTGTTTGAGAAGTTTGTCTTTGGTGTGTTGCCTGAGGCCACTATTGATGCCTGAATACATCATCAAGCCCTATTGACGAGATATCGGAAGTGAACGATTTAAGGTCGATTCAGTCCTACTTCCAAGATAAATATTAGGTAGGAATAGTCAGTCATAGCATTTTAACCGCACAGTATTTGATAGCCTCTGAGGACAAGATAATCAATAGCTGTGGTTTACCACTCTCCTTCCCACTAACACCCAGTTGCAAGAGCTACTCTGCCAGCAATTGAAACAAATATCCCTGCTAGAAACCTTGGTAATTTGTCCACCCTTCAGTACTCAAAGGTGCTTTGGCGAGCGCCACGAGGCTCCGGCGCGGCCAAGCATGGTGACCAATTTCACCCCTTACATGTTGTTTTGCACTTGAAGCTCGAGGTCATGTCCGGATCCTTCTTGTCACATGGGCAGGTGGTCGACTGCGACTTGAGGATGTGGCCGCAGCTATATGTTATCATGTTATAACACATCGTGTTGGGAGGTAGGTAATAGCCCTAGAGGTATCACATTAGCTATGTGTAAAATCTTTACCTAGAATAGTGTAGTAAGACAGCCTAAACTTACTATGTCGGTACTATTGGGGTTGAATTTTGGATGCAAGAGTCCTGAGAGATTGAATCTAAGAAGGAGTGGGTGGTTTTCTTGCCGTTTATATATTCAGAATAACCAAGCACTGGTAATAGATAACATCTTTACCCTGGCAGATGGTCATAAGCCCGAGTCAGTTTGCTTGCTTCATAATTTGAGCCAATTACTTGCTGGATGGCTGGACCCCGCTATCCTGGCAAGAGCAGAGCAGCTAAGCGGGGTGAGAGCTTCAGACCATAAACAGGGACAACGCACGCTCAAGGCTGCTTACATGCATAAAGTCTCTTATCGTAAGATCAGTAAGAAGCTAGTAGTCCTCATTCTGATTCATTCATCCTGGCGAGAGCAGTCGAGCAGGGTAAACAGGGTGAACAGGGTAAACCGGGTGAACCGGGTGAGCAGGGATCGCAGAGCTTTATACCATGATCCAGCTCTGACAACGCATGCCCAAGGCTGCTTATATGCATAAAGCCTCTTATCACAAGTCCGGTCATAATCCAGAAGTCCCGATTCCGATTCATGCATTCTAATCATGAGTCTAGCCAGCGCCGACCACCCATTAACACTAGAACAAGGATCCACCATCTTCGGTCTATGGCCGATAGGCTCTGCGCTAGTTTCCAAATATACCACGTGGCAAAGTGGTGCTGTTTGTTATGTGAGAGTGCCAAAGGTTTATATTTTGTCAATTCGATTTGCAGGCAGGCTCATGTCAACAGCACATGTCAGTAATTTGTACAACTTCTACGCGGGGTATGTCAAGTATGTGCCCTATAATTAATTACTAAAAGTCTGTCTGTAGATATTGTGAATGTCGTAAATTGTAGATGGTATTGTTCGCTAACTATTTACTTCGTCAAATCATCAAAAGACCGGAATTCCGTCTAGATGGTGTACATAACAAGTGAAAGTGACACTTTAGTGCTTGGCAGCCTCTGGAATGTTGTTAGCGCCGTTTTAGAGCAGGTTTTTTCGATAATTTCAGCTTACCCTTGTGGACATCGGCCTTGGTGTTATGTTCAACCTCGTCCGTCTTGTCGCCAAGTGCATCCTTGGCAGCGCTGGCGCGGGTGGTGAACTTGGCATCGCTGTCCTTGGCGACGCTCTTGTTAGCTTCCTTAGAAGCCTCAGCACCAGTTCCCTGGATGGTCTCAGAGACGTAGTTAACGACGTTCTATAATTGTTGGTTAGTCAATGATAAAGCAAATACCAAGAGATTTTGGTTGATCACGAACCTTGGCGGTCTCCATTGTGAAGTTGAGCGTTTGTTTGAAAGGTTATTTGAGGTAGTAGATGATGAGTTGTGATGAAGAATAGTTCAATTTCTAGGGAAGTAGAAGGCTACTTATGCTGTCTGGAGTCCCACCGGGGCAGGAGCAATGATATGATGACATCACCGTGGTATCTCACAGTTTCCTTAGGTCACATACATCGCCAAGGTTGGCTGCATTGTAAACATCAGAATCTTGGAATCTTGGAATCTTGGAATCTTGGTTGCCGTAGCCCCCGGCTCTATCCACAGTTTACAGTTTCTAACCTTCCTGACCTCATCTTAGTAGGAAGACAAAGCGTTCGATCTACAGTTATAATGCACACGTGAACATTACTTGAGGCTCTCAAAGACATAGCCAACTCAAACTTTCCATTTACTTCCAAAGCCAGTTCGTTCAAATGTTATTCCACATATGCGTCGGTTGAGATCAATCTAAACTATCCCCGGACCCACACATCTGGCTGCATGACGTATGAACGGGCACCTTTACCCCATTAATGTAACTATCCCAAGAGCATACATAGTTGTCCATGGAATATTATGCTGTCATGATCATTATTATAGGGAATCAACAATACTACGCACCTAACTTGACACAGAGTAATGTGTCTCTCTGAGGTAAGATTTATTTTGTTGCTCTTAACCTCTGTATTGCCTTAACGATATAGGAAATGCGTTACACGTGCTTATTCAAACAGCCCTTACTTTCTAGAAGATGAGATTCTGTCTCAAAGTAAACTCGTCATTAACACCTAATGTGGCTATGCACGACTGCGGGGTTGGACCTGACTGATTTGCTGTCCGATCCTATGCAAGTCATACGTTATGTATTAGCCCCAACTTCTTGTCTAGACCTATGACGTAGTTCATCCGAGCGTCCCCTCCAACATCTCTTGCTTAGACTACGTTTAGAAGCACAGCTCGGCCAGTGGGAGTCACCCGGTATCTAGCAATGATAATGACACATGGACTCCAACCTGTACGTTATTGTAGTTCTCACTGAGGTAAAAAAAGTCGTCTTTGGGGGTTTCAAGCAAGGAAGATTTCAATTATGGTAGCCTACCTCGGCAGAGAAGTCATTACGATTCCGCCCGAAAACCAGGGGCTATTCTGGCTTTCAAGGGTGAGGCCAAAACATAGATATAGGTAGTTTGTGCTTTGGCTAAGTGTTGGATTCATGGAGATATATATTGCAGTGGGGAAAGCTGGAATCCTCAAGTAGTGGCCTTATCTTTCAGGCAGAGAGAAAATCTCGGGGCCTTCATGTGCACTAGAATTCTGGAGGGGAGAAGACAGTCCAATCACCACTCACAGAATGAGAAGGGAGCTTATAGGATGTTGCTGTATTAAGAGATAAGGATGTCTACTACGGTCTGTGTAATCCCCATGCTTGCTAGCCGACCCAGGCCAGACTGCCCTTCGATATATAACTAGACAATAATATTTTCATTTATTTCTCATAACCCTGCTCACCGCGACAAAATAAATTCTATAAGGAATAAAACTTCCAGGACGGCTTGTGCTCACGCGATAACGATTAATCCTGCATCAAGGCTCGTGCCAACTCTATTGGCATACAATTCTCTTTCAAAAACCGATCATGGAATTCCTTCTCAGCAAGAAGCCCCGTCTCGACAGTCTCCTTCCGCAGTGCATATATTTGTAACGCACCCAGCATATACCCGGCCTGATATAACGGCGAATAATCGCCATTTAATGATCGCCTCACTTCCCCTTCTGCAGTGGCACGTTCGTGTCCGACTTGATCGACAAGTAGATCAATGCACTCCCCAGGAGCCATCTGGCCAAGATGGAACTTGATGGAGAATATAATTCGGGCGCATCGATGAAGCCGCCAAAATAGCATCCCGATCCGGTTCTGCGGCGTCTTTCTGAACCGTTCGTCATTTCACAGAATGAACTCCCAGTACAGAGCCCATCCTTCAATCCAAAACGGGGTGTCAAATAGGCGGCGGTAGGGTCTGTATCTCGCGATCATGTGCATCTGCAAATGGTGCCCGGGTATCATCTCATGGAATACCGTAGCGCGGGAGAAATGGATGTTGTTCCCGCGCATCCCCATCAGCTTGGCTTCATGATCCATCTGGTCGGTTGGATACGAGACAATGATACACTCGCCGCCGAGGAAGAAGGGGTTTACTTTCTGGCGCTCAGGCGACATCATAAACATCTGCCAATTCTCCTTGGCAACCGGCGGAACGGTGACGAGCTGGTGATCTTCGACAAAGGAGATTGCCTCAACCGTGAGATCTCGAACTAATCCAGTTTGTTTTCCAGGCTCGACAAAATCATTCTTGACTTCTTCTAGGGCCTGCTTCAAATTGTCCTGGAACCCCATGCTGCGTGATGCCTTTTTCAGTTCGCCAACACACCATTTGAACTCTTTCTCTCCGATCGAGATTAATTCTTCCGGTGTGTAGGCAATCATTTCACCCAAGAGCTCGCTAAGCAACCCCTCTCGACCGATAGGATCGCCCACTATCGCATCATCGTTGCCTGGGCGGATGCCAGCCAAGTTCTCTCGAATACTTGCTGAGACATCTTTCAACCCTTTTTCCACAACCCCATATGGATGTGACACCCACCAATTGAACGACGGATCGTAGCCTTTGTAGAATTCGAACCATTCTTTCAGGTTATCGTGCAATGAGTCTATATTTCTCGCCGCTCTAAATGCAATTGTTTTCTCCATCCGGAACATGGTCGAATCGCCCTTGACCATGTCTATCACGGCTGCGATTTGAGCCTGGGATTCAACAAGCTTCTGGGCAGCATCTTTTGCATTCATCGATAACACCATAATGCGAGCTTCACACAGCTCCAGCAGCTTGCCTGAGAATGGTAGAAGCAGTGCGGTTTTTTCATCCTGTTTACAGTCGAGTTCCAACTCGCGGAGTTGCCTTTCTAGTGAAGAGGGGACCCCTGAGGGGCACCGACAGCCCTGCCTGCGAAACAGGTGTGAGAGCAGAGTCGTCACTGGGAGTAGTAGGGTGCTAGAGAGGAGAACACCATGGGGTGACTACTAAGAAGAGAGGTAGAAAGGTGTCTGCGTTGCTATCTAGGCCTCGGGAGTGCTTTCATGTCACATAGCCGCTTAGTCATCCTGCTCTGGAAACCCCCACTGCATATCACCCCCCTCTAGGAATTAACCGTCCCCTGGTCAACCAAACCAAAACCATCTGAAAAGAAAAGAAAAACATATCCGTGACTCTGGGCATCTCTCATACCACTCTGGGGTATCTCTTATACCAATCTATAACTCTGGGGGGGCACCTAGTGCCGAAACTGAAGACTGAAACGTAGGGTATGGTTGTTACTAAGGCGGCCGATCATAGAAGGTAGTGGATTAGGATATCGCTTTGAGGATAACGTTCGTTCGGCCAGGTGACTAGTAAAAGGAGTGGTAAAAGGCTGGCAAGGTAGATTTAGTAGTCACCCCCTCCCTAACACACCGGTTGACGCTACTCCCTGCGTCGGTCACCATATGAAGAGGGGACCCCTAAGGGGTACCGACAGCCCTACCTACGAAACAGGTGTGAGAGCAGAGTCGTCACTGGGAGTAGTAGGGTGCTAGAGAGGAGAACACCATGGGGTAACTACTGAGAAGAGAGGTGGAAAGGTGTCTGCGTTGCTATCTAGGCCTCGGGAGTGCTTTTATGTCACATAGCCGCTTAGTCATCCTGCTCTGGAAACCCCCACTGCACTAGGTAGTTTTTCACGAGAGTATAATCTACCTTCCCTTGCTGATCATAAAGATCAAAGGGCTGGCTGTGGAGTGAGTCGAGCTCGGATGTAAGGAACTGGCGTAATCTTTGTGTTCTCCTCGGAGATATCTTGATGGGGAAAAATTCCTTGATATCTTTGAGGTCCTCGGTGATGCGCTCAATCCTGTCGCGTATTGTGTCGACTTGTGCACGCTGGATGGCAATGCCCCTGGGTGACGTGACAGATACCATGTCAGGCAGAATGCAGCTCGCTCTGTTTCGCTCGAAAATAGATAAAATTTGCGTGTTGTTTGTTTAAAAAAAAAAGTATATTTGTTTAAATTGACTCCCAGGGGTAGGAAATCGGAACAAGAAGACATGTGAAGTGGATAAGAAGCTCTTTCCTGGGGCTAGACTGAAAAACAAAAAGATAGGCTTGTGTAAAGGAACATAGACCATTGTAGCGCCCTAGATTAAAATGAATAAGTCCTACCACAAGTTACTACATCGGGTGGTGTCTCCGACATTATATCCCCCGTCGCTGATCGGTCCGAATGGTCGGTTTTTGTTCATATCGCATGGACTAAACTAGCTCATAAAGTTGCGCGGCCTTTCTCCGCATTTATACCTAAAGCAGGTAGATTGTTATCTTGACGGAAGAATAGCAAGCGCGATTAGGGCTGGAATGCGGGGAATGAATCAAAATCTACATTGTCTTTCGAGAAACTTATCATCTTAACGGCTAGACCAGCAACATGATCCGGCTAGGGTTGAACTTGTCTACATACACACACCTACATTGGTAGTACTATAGCCATTGACAAGTTGAGATAAGAAAACTCAAGCTCAACTGATGCTTTGTACGGAGTATAGGCCTCGGCCGTTTGCTGTGATAGATAATCTCCTTTAATATCCCCTTTCATCTCTCTCTTTTTGTATTTATTCCAGCCCTGCTGCCATGTCTAGAAGTTTTTAACTCTAAGCCGATATCTCATTTAGACCCTAACCAGGTTACCTGTTGCCCTATTGTTGCAGAATGAGTTCGCATCTGCCTGTCACGGAGGGCCTTGACCCATCCCAGCTCGACATGCCAAACGATAAGAAGTCAGTAACCAATACGATCCAAGAGTTACACAAGGTCCAACTCTCCCACCAGTGGGATCCAAACTTGCCACAGGAGAAGATCGATGCTATCAACGAGACAGTCAAGACAGAGGATCAAGAGAGGGCCCTCGAGTTAGAAAAGACTCTCGCCCATGAGCCCCAGTATGAGTCTGTTCGTGCTGCGGTGCGCAACACAGATGGCGGAGAAGTTGCCAACACCGTGCGCGCGTGGGTGCTGGGCATGTTTTTCACTACTCTTGGAAGTGGTCTTAATATGTTTCTGAGTATGAGGTGAGATTTGGCTCTGCAGTCTCTGAGTAGGGGTTAATTGACTCATCGTATATTAAGAGCCCTGCCATCTCGTTCCCTGCTATCGTCGTTCAGTTGCTGGTCTATCCGATAGGGTGTTTGTGGGCCAAGACAATGCCGACTCGGAAGTTCAATACATTTGGAGTGAAATGGACGTTGAATACCGGTCCGTTCACTATCAAAGAGCATGCGGTCATCACAGTAAGCTCTTGAAAGTGGGTTTTCAAATTAATCAAGCTGACTTTTGTTTTCAGATCATGGCAAAGTCGGTAGTTCTTGATAAGCTTTGATATCAATGCTAAGCAATATATAGTGTGTCGATCGGCTATGCTTATTGTACAGATGCCCTCTTGGCATTGAAAGCGAAGCGTAAGCAACATCTCTGCGTCAAGTCAATATTGTCTAACGCACTTTCCAGCACTATATAATATGGAACTTGGATGGGGATTCCAACTCTTATTCGCTTTGAGCAGTCAGGTAATTGGTATGTCCCTGGCAGGCATTTTCCGCCGTTTCCTCGTCTGGTAAGTTGGAACCTTTCCTGCCAAGAGTCCCACATACTCACGATGTCAAGGCCCGCTGCTATGATGTGGCCTAGTCAATTTGCGAACACTTCCCTGTTTTATGCTCTTCACGACTGGAGCTCCTCGGATGAATCAGAGACCCACGGATGGAGCATTTCACGCTACCGATATTTTCTATATGTGACAATTGGGTCTTTTATCTGGTATTGGTAAGTCTATCTTGTTCTAATTTGAACTGCATATGCTGATTTCTTCGAACTGCAGGGTACCGGGAAAGGACTCTCTGTTTTTGCTTTTGTCACATGTAAGATCCCGTTGACTCGTTTCATTCCTGACTTGCGCTGACTCTTTTTGCCTGTAGGGATCCGACCCAACAATGTGGTTTTGAATCAGTTGTTCGGAGGCTTCACAGGACTCTCCCTCATTCCTATCACGTTTGATTGGACGTAAGATTCCCGTCAATGGTATACATGCTGGAAAGATGTAAAGCTAATTACAACCAGCTATGTTTCTGCATATCTCGGAGATCCACTCTTGGCACCTGTCCATGCTCTTGTCAACACCTTCATCGGGCTTGTGGTTTTTGTGATCATCACCACAATCGGGATCTCTTACTCTGGGGCTTTGTATGCTGAAATATCTCACCACAATCATTTCAAGGCTGACACAATATAGGTACTCCGCCTATCTCCCTATCAACACGTCCAGCACCTATGACAACACGCAAAGCGCCTATAATGTGACCAGAATCCTAGGTTCTGGTTTCTCTTTTGATGAGGAAAAATACAAGGCATATTCGCCGATGTTCCTAGCTCCGACATTTGCCTTGAACTACGGATTGTCGTTTGCGGCCCTTACAGCAGCTATTGTACATGTTATTCTCTTCCATCGAAAGGAGATATGGCATCAATTCAGGGCTTCTCGGAATCAGGAACCCGACATTCATCTTATCATGATGAAAAAGTACAAAGAAGCCCCCGACTGGTGGTATGCGACACTATTCATATGCTCGATCGCGCTAGGGCTTGCAGGCATTCTGGCATATGATTCGCAGCTCCCTTGTATGTAATACTCCTCGAGATCTGATGATCAAATCTAACCAAACATAGGGTGGGGCTTTTTTGTCTCAATTATCATTGCCGTCGTCTTTATAGTACGTTTTGTCATGGCCACGGGGAGGTTCTTTCTGACTCATCCAACAGATTCCGACTTGCGTGATTCTCGGCATCACCAATATTATGCTTTGTTCGTGCGGTCTCGACCCTTTTGTGGGTGCAACGCTAATTTATATAGCGCTCAATGTCTTATCGCCTTTTCTGGCAGGTTTCATGATTCCAGGAAAGCCGATTGCGGTCATGGTATTCAAGGTCTTTAGCACCATCACCTTGGGACAAGCGTAAGGTTCAATCCTCTCTTCCCAGAATAGTAACTGACCTTGTCAATAGTCAAGTATACTGTTCGGATCTCAAAGTAAGGAACTTCCTCTCCATGTCAGTGGACAAAATTGTTGACTTTTCTTCAACAACAGCTGGCCCATTATATGAAAGTGCCACCCCGCGTCACCTTTATGTGTCAAGTTGTCGCCACGGTATGGGCAAGTATTGTTCAGATTGCAGTCATGAATTGGACTCTGAACAATATCGATGAAGTTTGCACAACGTATGTTATGCACGTCTTTGAAAGAGAACATGTATTAACCATCTATAAAAATAGTACTCAGTCAGGGAATTTTGCATGCCCGAATGGAAGAGCATTCTTTTCATCCAGCATTGTGTGGGGTCAGTTTGTTCTATCTCAGGGATGTATCAACATATTACTGACTTCTTATTTAGGTGTCATTGGCCCACGACGTATGTTTGGACCTGGCGGCATGTACACGCAAATACAATGGTTCTGGTTGATTGGTGCTCTTCTTCCGGTGGTATTCTATGTCTTGATAAGAATGCGCCCTCGGTCTAAGCTCAGGTTCCTAAACGCACCTGTGTAAGTCGCGGAAGGTCATCTTTGGTGGAATGTGCTAATTGTATCAATAGGATGCTAGGTGCTATGGCCTGGTTGCCTTCGTAAGTCTACAACACTCCCGATGCTATTGTTCACGGTTACCTCTTACTGATCATTTCACAGGGCCACCCCATTGAGCTTCTCTTCATGGGTTATCTTTGGCCTCATCTTCAACTACTGGATTCGACGCCGATGGGGCGGTTGGTGGCATACTTACAACTATATCACCGCCGCAGGACTTGACTCGGGCCTCATTCTGTCCACCATTGTTATTTTCTTTGCGATTATTCTGCCAAATGTCTCGATACCCCAATGGTGGGGAAATATTGCTCCATACGAGACCATGGTACGTAACTATATCCCGCCATTTATTGACGTGGGTCCTAACGAGGAACATAGGACTCTCTTTATACGGCAGTTCGAAAGACTGTCGCAGATGGAGAGACTCGGACCAAAAGAGTGGTGATGTACTCATTACTCGCCTCGACCATGCTCTTTTTGAATATTCCATTATATAAATGCAGACTTATAACGTTGTGTACCATAACCTCGAGATATTTATAGTACCTGGACACACGTGACCATGGCTAATGAACGTTCCATTAGTAGTTCCAGTTCCTCAGCGTTGCACGTAGCCAGGTGGTGACGTGGTCACAGTAGCATTTATATGCATGTCAATAGTGTTCCCTAGAAAATAAACAGTAAGCTAAAAAAAACTAAAGAATTAAAAAATTCCTTCAAAAAAAAGGGGCATAATCGGGGGTGAAGCCCAGCCTCAAACAGAATTTGGGTATCAACTCGAGAGCTTAGTTACCAACCTTGCAAGTGTCGCCCCTAGATGATCTCCGCATCCCAACCTCCTCTTACTCTTAACCCCCACCATCTCGTCCTTTCAGTATCACCATCTTTCATCGCGTTCGCGTTACGAGATTTGTTTCATTCCGTGAAACCCTCCTCGCACCGCTAGAACTGTGCTCGGGCCGAGTCCTGGCTGCGGCTTCCCTCATCTCTCCCCACTCCTTTGACCGCTCCAAATCCCTCAAAGAGAGCCCCATCCACAATGTCAGTACCGACCACTAACGCACCAACTGTGGTCCGCAGCCACTCAACTACCTCTCGTCCTTCTCGAGCCCCATCGGATCTCCCCCATCGGACGCGCAGTGTGGCAGTTCGACCATCCAATACGTCCCAGCCTCCTACGCCAACCAACTTGACATATTCAAAAACTCCTTCCGAAGACCGGCGTCCTCCCTCAAACCATTCTGCACTCGAGGGTGTAGCCCGACGAGAATCAGAGGCGTCTAATGTTGCGCGCATTCCTTCTCGTCGGGAAACGTCATCGGACCGATCTCAGGAACGCCCCTCTACCGCTCGAACCGAAACTGCCCGAAGACACCAAAGAAACCCCTCATCGCAGAGCCGTCTACGAGACAGTGTTGATATGACACCAAGCTCGGCTTCACAGCCGCCGCCGCCGCAGCATGCGACCGCAACCACTGCCCCCGCCGCCGCAGCCGCGCCTAGGCGACGGACTACAATCACGACGCCGACGGGTCAATGGGCTCTAGGCAAAACAATAGGTGCCGGAAGTATGGGAAAAGTCAAATTAGCCAAAAATACGGAGACCGGAGAACAAGTACAAATATTCAACTCTTTGTTGTCTTAAAACAATACTGATTACGGTCGCAGGTTGCCATTAAAATCGTGCCACGACTCTCGACAGAGGAACATCGCACTACTCGGGAGACAGAGAGAGCCGATCGCTCAAAGGAGATTCGGACAGCCCGAGAAGCCGCCATTGTCAGCCTAGTGAACCATCCGTATATCTGCGGCATGCGGGACGTTGTTCGAACGTCATACCATTGGTACATGCTGTTTGAATATGTCAATGGCGGTCAAATGCTCGATTATATCATCTCCCACGGCAAACTGAAGGAAAAGCAGGCACGCAAGTTCGCACGACAGATCGCCAGCGCATTGGATTACTGCCACCGTAACAGCATCGTCCATCGCGATCTGAAGATTGAGAACATCCTTATCAGCAAGACCGGTGATATCAAAATCATTGATTTTGGTCTTAGCAACTTGTTCTCCCCAAGAAGCCTTCTGAAGACATTCTGCGGTAGTCTGTATTTCGCTGCTCCGGAATTGCTTCAGGCCAGACAATACACGGGACCCGAAGTTGATGTTTGGAGCTTTGGAATTGTCCTTTATGTCTTGGTTTGTGGGAAGGTACCTTTCGATGACCAGAGTATGCCTCAGCTGCATGCCAAAATCAAGAAAGGTGTGGTGGAGTACCCGCCAGGTCTCACCGCTGGTAAGTCAACTTTGCAGGATGCTTTCTCTGATTCCATTGCTGATCATGTTTCGCAGAGTGTCGACACATTATATCCCGCATGCTGGTCACTGACCCCAAGCAGCGTGCTAGCTTGGCCGAGATCATAAATCATCCCTGGATGAACAAGGGTTTTAGTAACCCTCCGGAGAATTACCTCCCCCAGCGTGAGCCATTACAGCTACCTCTAGATCCAGAGGTCATTGAAAAGATGACCGGGTTTGACTTTGGGCCTCCGGAGTACATTACAGCTCAGTTGACCAAGGTATTGGAGTCCGAAGATTACCAACATGCTATCCGGCTGTACTTCCGCGAACTACAACAGCCTGTTTCCAATCACACAGAGCGCAAACGAGGAGTGTTCGATTTCTACAAACGACGAAACTCTGCGGCCAGTCGTGATACCCTTTCCGCCCCTTCAGCGGAGGCTGTGCAACTAGGCAACGACCCTTTAAATGCTTACAGTCCGTTGGTGTCCACATATCATCTAGTCAAAGAAAAACTTGACCGAGAGCGGGCCGAAGCACGACCTGGTGCCCTTGATCTTCGTCAAACCCACAGTGAAGTTCAGGTGCCTGAGCTGCGGCCCCCGGAAGCCGCCCACACCAATCAGTACCAGTTGGCAGGGGACAAGGATACAGGACGACGATCTCGGCCACGGGCCCGCACTCATGGCGAAGACGAAGCCTCAGAAGGATTGAAGATATTCCATTCTTCCACGCCATCTGCGCACGCGGTCCCTACCTCGCACCCCGACACACCTGCCAAGAAAGAAAGCACTGCTGCTGGAATCTTGAGACGATTTAGCACTCGCAGGGCCAAAGATCGCAGCCGCGATGTGGACCGTGAACGCATCAGCACTCCCAACACACCCACACTCAATGTCCAACCTCCTGCAGATTCAGCATCTCCGATGCACCGTGGCTTCAGTGTAAGGAGAACTCGCCGGGCAGAGCCATCTCCAGGCGAGACCTCTTCGAATGACAGCCGGCCACAGCAGGATCTTCTAGCGGCGCCAGAATCGGAACGCAATGCGCGGTCCAACAAATTCCTCGAGAGATCTACCAGTGTCAATTCGGCAGACTACCGAACTCGGAGAGCCGGACGGAGAAGTGATGCAGATGCTTCGGACGTTACTGCAGACCGTCAACCGCCGTCTACCAGTGACTCTGATCAGGTTGTTCCGAATAACCAGAAAGTTCCGGCCGCCGCGAGGACTGGTGGGCGCACGCACACGGCGCGTACCATGTCGCTGGGACACGCTCGGCGAGAAAGTATTCAGGCACGCCGGGCCCGGCGAGACGCTACCCGAGAGGCCAATGTGCCCGAAGAGACCGATGCTGACATTTCTGGCGCGGGAACGGCACTGGAGAGCGCCAACGAGGGAGAAGATCTGTCCAAACCAGTGTTCCTAAAGGGTCTTTTCAGTGTCTCCACCACCAGCAGCAAACCTTTGCCCGTTATCCGGGCTGACATTATTCGGGTCCTGAGGCAGCTCGCGGTTGAGTATGTCGAGATCAAGGGTGGGTTTAGCTGCCGCCACGCCCCCAGCATCGACCTCGACAAGGTGGTTGATGTTGCCCCCTCCAGTCCAGAACGACAGGGGCAAGTATCAGGGCACCGCCGTCGTATTAGCTTTGGCGGCCTCCTCAGCCACGAGGATAGCCGAGACGAGAGCCGCACTGGGTCCTCTAGACATCGTCGAGCTCACGCTGCGCCGGATCGCAGTTTCACCACGAACTCGGACGGCTCAGATGAATATGTTGCACGGGAACATGGTGGTCCGGTCGGCGAACGTGTCCTTGGCGAAACCACTACCCGTGTACAGAGCGACACCGGAGAGAACCTCGTCCTTCGATTCGAAATCCTGATCGTGAAGGTACCTCTGTTCTCCCTCCATGGTATTCAGTTCAAAAAGGTATCAGGCGGGATGTGGCAATATCGAGAGATGGCGAAGAAGATCCTCGATGCATTGAAACTGTGACCTGTCCCATTTGACATAGGATCCTTGGCCAAGGAGCACATTCCATGCCAAGACCCCTTCCCTTGTCTTTGTGGCACGTAGTTGGCGATTTATTCGCTTTGTTTTGAGTTACATCCATCCACGACGCATCCGCACACACGAGTATTCATCGATTCTGCCCCGTTATCATTGCATGTCCATTGCTATCCTTGCTTTCCTCCCGTCTCTCATAGAGGGATCATTTATCTTCATTAGCCCGTCATTTGCTCTTTTCGTCCTGAACCTAAGTACTGCTCGCCTATTTCAATACTCATTGGCCTAGCTAGACTTGCTCTGGTCTTCATGGTGTACACTAGAATCGAGTGAGAATGGTTTGGTTGCTAGCGTTTTGCTTTAGCTTTTGCTTTCCCCACCGTTCTCTATTGCTGTTGTGGCCTAGGGGGATGATGTTGTACCTACAGTTGATTATGAACTTTATGTTGTGCCTACAAATACAAAATGGTTGCGGCAATCTTCCGTAGAGTTCTTTGGTCGTAAGCTATCGCATACTGCGCAAATAAGTTCAAGTCAATTGTTATTGTTGTAATTCAACGAAGTATGTTGGCTTGCTTTCCCCACATCCCGTGTAGTTCATACATACAGGGCCTTCACCTATCCATGGACCATGGTTCGGTTGCTGGTGGTTCCCGAGGTCTTTAAACGGAACTTTATCTTGACCTCGGCCTAAAATAGCTAGATCGAACGTCGAGGGCGAGCCAACATCAGATATCGCTTGACAATCCAGCTAAACTAGCGTTAACACCCTAAATTCTAGTCTAGGGGCTCGAAATCAAACCTGGCCATGGTGGCATATGTATTTACGTAGACGGAGGTCTGTCTTGAGCTACGCACTTTGGCTGCTTCTAATACTTGGTCAATCTAATAGGTCTGCCAGCCCTGCATGAACTACCAGATGTCCCTCGATCCTGCCGATCAACCTCTGGCGATCACGGACAAGGCTGTGGTTGGCAACGATATTCCGATTCGACAGCATGACACCCTTAGGCACACCCGTAGTCCCAGAAGAATAAACCAAGAAAGCTACATCCTTCGCGGGAGTGATCTTCTGCTTGCGGTAGCGAGTAGCACCAGAGGTATTGCGCACAGAGCTAATATGCTTAAAATGGAATGGAAAGGAGACATCCGGAGCCGTGTCACAGATAACTTGTGCAGTACTATATATATATTGGTCCTAGGCATGCCAGAGCGAGAGCTCTGATATAATGGTCTTTTGGCCGAGCGGGAGAATGTGCGCCCAGACATATCCTTTACCCGAAGTCAAGGATATACATGCAATAAAGGAAAAAGAGGGTATACATGGTAAATACATGAATGTCAATTTGATAGTGTGATCCCAGACCCCTGTCATGTGATCATCTACGGCCCATCACCCTGCACTCATAGGTATTCCCAGCTCCCGTACTAAATAGTACTTGTTGTTGGATTACCCAACTGATACAAACCATGCGATCTTCTCCGTATCACAATAGTTCGTTGCTAATACTGGTACAACAGTGGGACCGAACACCACGAGCACCACCCGCAGAGGGCCGCAGTTGTGCACTACCTGCTGTTGTGGGCCGTGGCACGGCAGGGCTCAGGGTCCAAGGCCCGCCAGTTAGGTTGGTGTGTAACCCGCACCTGCCCGAACTTGGGAACAGTCGGGGGTGTCGGGGGTATGTCGGTGCGCCCGGGCGCCCGACCGAACTTGCCAGTTGGCGGAAGTAACCCGAACACGAACACTGCCCCCGAGCAACTAAGAGTCTAAGATCGCTGAATTTTCAGGGCTCCTGATACCTCCTAAATAAACTAAATAAAAAAGTAATTAACTACAGACAAAGCTTCTCCATAAGCAAAATTATTCATTACGTCTTAGAGATTTTGAAAAAAATTCAGTTTGTAAATTGTAAGTAGGGCCCGGGGCGACCAAAACTTTAGATTTGCTATAACTAGTACTGGGTGATTTGGGCTTTAGCCTTTGGGTCATGAACATTGAAGACTTAAGTCACTGACTGCATGTGTGTTTAAGAGCCATTGCCAAATGGTTGTACTCGGAGATCTTAAATGTTAGAACTAGCTACTAGCGTATCCTGAAATGGAGGTTTCGAACTAGAGTGGAGGTTCCAAAGATGGCTCATGTGTTGGAATATATGTGTTCCTGGTTTTAATGATGTCATTGATTGCTTACTTTGTTACATCCCGTCTTGCTTTGTTACATCTGAACAAAGTCATGATTCATCTGAAGTTACATCTGAAGAAGAAGTCATGAATCATCTGATCTTTGATTTACCGAGCTATCCGCGATGTTTGATTGTTATAAGAAAGCCCCAAATTGTATTGAATATTAGTTAGACAAATTGACTATTTCATCCTATGATATACACTTTGATCTCATCTTTGACCTGACACTTGACCGCCTAGCTGTTTATCTGTTTAAACACTACGCATTTGACCCCTCGAGAGTGCATTATAAAGCATTGTGCCTAGTTCTGCCACACTCCAACACATGCAATTGAGTAGACTAATCGCTAAGGTTCTAATCCCATGTGCGCGGTGTGTGTATACCTCTGGCGCTTACTTAGCGAGTACGTCGAGCCATACGGGCCAGTTGTGCAGGTGACCCTCGGGGCCGTAACATTAAACGAGAGAATCGAGATCATATACGGGGGCCGGGTAACGGGGCATCGCAAATGGGACAATGGGACATCATTGATGGGACCCGGAGTCCCGGGGGCCGGACATCGTTAATGGGAGAACGGTGCCAGGAGAACTATCCCGGGAGATTCTGAACGGTGCCTGTGTGACTGTCGGCACTCGGGAGGACGGTAGGGAGTTCTACGGTCTACCCCTGGTCCCCTGCGCCCATGCGACAAGTTCAACTCCAACTCTGACCCCTGCGCCCTTAAGTTCTAACACAGTCTGCCAAAAAGACAGGCTTTCGGATTTCTTGGGAGCCAAACGCCCCTAGTAAGCTAAAAGTCGACCGGATGCACCGGAATCTCTTCCGGGTTGTGCAGATGCGTCACGTGCGATTACTAATATATTACTAATCCTACCTAGAGGTGACCACTTTATACACACGCGACGCCTGCAAATTGCTACATAATCCGACCTATAACCTGTTTATAATATCGGATACAGGATTCTAGATAATTATACTATCAATTCTCTCTAAAATAGGCGACCTCCTGCGCTGAGTCATCAATAACGTAGCGCGTTGATTGGATGAAGTGAGGTCCGCTGCGGCCCGCATGGTCCGATATTGATGCCAAGGATTTGCAATAGTCAAAACTTCAAAGCCCTCTAGACGGCGGTATACGCCAATCCCCACATCTAATCCAATTGATAAATATATCAATCGATAGCAGGCAATGAGCTCTATAAGTTGGAGCTTTTTCCTGCATTTCTAGCCTACTTTCGGGCCTGGAAGCTATCGGGCGGTTGGGAATCAAATAAAGACCCATAATTTTTTCCCGGCGCTGTTCCCGCACTTCCTGACAACTCCCTTTTGATCACCAATCAGCAGCCGCTAACCGAAATACCCCATCAACCCAAAACACAGCACACTGGAAACATACAAGGCAAAATCAATTCATTGGATAGTGAGAATAATGAGCATCTCAAAAATAATAATATAGACATGTTTCT
The DNA here is from genome assembly GCF_028828465.1 of Penicillium psychrosexuale. Taxonomy (NCBI): domain Eukaryota; kingdom Fungi; phylum Ascomycota; class Eurotiomycetes; order Eurotiales; family Aspergillaceae; genus Penicillium; species Penicillium psychrosexuale. The sequence goes on from NW_026643187.1 coordinate 1,220,720, forward strand.
CTTCGAATTGAGGCCACAAAGACGCTGACACATATGGCGATCATTGCCTATTTAGGTAACGTGGACCAAGGTGCTGAGTCAGCATATATTGCCCCACCACATGATATCGCCGTCCTCATTTTCTCGACCTCACCTCTTCACCAGTCCTCCATCTCCCATCACGTCTCCCATCCGCCACAGACGTTGGATCTTCTTCTAGTTTCTTTTAGTTTTACCGGCGCTTCTTGGAGATATTGTTTCTCCCTTTTTCTTCATCTCAGACGTTGTTTTCTCGAATCTCCTCTCCGGGCTCCCTTTTACCTAGCTCTTTAGGCTAGAATCCTCGACTCGTCGACACCCCGAGCATCTCAATAGCCTTAGCAGCCTGTTTTCCATCACTCTCTTCGTCCAGTCCTGAAAGGGTTTGAAATTGCGAGGCTCGACGCGCTTTCGCACGCGTTCTTCAGTTTGTTACAAGTTACAACTTACCCCCTACCACACCTACGCGGCGTGGCTTTAGATGGCGGGACGCGCTCCCCCTGGCTCGGGGGCTAATCAGAACCGAGTGTTCATTGACCTAACCAATGAGATTGAATTGGGTAATTCTGAGCTGGTAAGTGCTTGTTCGCGTTCACCTCGACCTTCCAAAGACTGAGCCTATGCCGTTCTTTGTCTGCTCCAATTCCCTTCGCCCCCCTAAGCCAACTGTTTACCTCACTATCAATCCGGCAATCTGGCAATCCGGCACTACGTACATAACCTCCTTGGATTGTTTACTAAACATCACTTATAGCCAAAGGAATTAGTTCAGGCCAAACTTCCCTTTGTGACAACGTTAACTTATCGGCCACCAACTGTGCCATTGAAAAGGAAAAGCGTGGAGGTATCGCTATCTGATGATACCTCAGATTCGTCGTCGTCGAGCGATGTCCACAAGTTTGCACGATATAGGCGGTCACATGCTCACCCTTATCCATCCGGGTGGTGTCCATCCTCGCTGAGTCCAGCGCCAAGCATAACGCCATCTCACATTAGCGTTGTGATTCCATCACCAACAGCAAAGCAAAGGCGGGAGATCGCAATCGCACGAGATGTCTCTAAAGTTAATGGAATGGATAATGATATCTTTCCTACAACTGACGAAGAGGAAAGAGTCACCAAAGCTGCATATCCTACTTCCAGGGCTCGTGTTGACCGTCGTTCTGTCGCATTGTCATTCAGATCAAGCTCGGCTCTCAACACTCTCAACCCGCCATCGTCCACAGAACAAAATTATCTTTCAAAACTCCGCCACACTCTTGACGAGAAGCTTAGGCGCATCAATGGGCCTACGGTCATTCCGACAGTTAATTCCCCAAAGCGTCTTGCTAAACTAGCCGATAACTTCGAGTTCGTCAACAGTTATCAGTACCGTGCAGGTGTTGAACGGATTCCGGATGATTCCGAATTCAACATCGGCTGTGCTTGTACTGAAACTGGCGGCTGCAATCGACTCGAATGCGATTGCCTCAGCAAGGAAGAAGATTCAGAAGATCGAATCGTCCCTTACCAGATCTGCGAAAGCAATCCTAAATTGATTGTGGCAACTAAAAGTTTCCTTAATCGCAAGGCGATCATCTATGAATGCAACTCCCGTTGTGGCTGCAGTGGAAAACGATGCTGGAATCATGTCGTTCAGAAAGGCAGGACTGTTAGACTGGAGATCTTTGACACTGGAGCTCGGGGCTTTGGTTCGTCTCATTTCACTCCTTTTCCCCTATATGTGTACTAATTATGATATTTATTAGGTCTTCGGTCCCCTGACTTGATTCACCGTGGGCAATTCATCGACCTCTACCTCGGTGAGGTAATTACAAAGCTTGAAGCTGACGAGCGCGAGAATCTCACCGATGGTTCCCATACGCAATCATACCTTTTCTCTTTGGACTGGTATGTGAAGGATGACGACGATGAAGAGCAAAACATGAAAGTCGTCGACGGCCGCAAGTTTGGCTCGCCAACTCGGTTTATGAACCACTCATGCAATCCTAATTGCAAGATCGTCCCTGTTTGCACCACGAATCATGCCGACGAATATCTGTACAACCTTGCATTTTTCGCGTACAACGACATTTCCCCCGGCACTGAATTAACATTTGACTATAATCAGGGCGAGGAGAACACAACTCCTCAAAAGATTGACCCTGAGGCTGTCCAGTGCCTGTGTGGTGAAGCTAAGTGCCGAGGTCAATTATGGCCAAACAAGCGCAAGGGCCAGGGATCTAAGCCTAATTAGGCTTTCCTTCCTATCAACCGTGGCTATCCTTTCCGCAGTACCAACCGGCCGCCAATATCCTCGCTTTTCTGCTTTTGCGATTTTTCATACCCCCATCATGATTCATGTCTGATTAGCGACTTGGCGTTTTTACACAATCATGACCATAACGCAAGTGCATAAGGCGCCTCTTCCAATCTCTTTCATCTTGGCATCTTTTTTTGCCTTTGCCATATGTTAGCTTCACAATACCCCGACAAGAATTATGTACGATTAACAACAGACAACAAACAACAAATCCTTATTTCAAACTACTTTCAAATCCTGACTTAGCCCTTGTGGATGTGGTCTCATAATTCATTACGTAGTGTCCTCGCCTATCCAATAGATAAGAGGGAAGTGGGTATATAGCCGAATCTAGTATTTCGATAGAGTAAAGGAAGTATAAAAGGTTCTAGCTGGCTGGTGCACTGACGGACGAGTTAGGAGACGAGGTGGGACCGTAGCCTGTGGTCCGTGGGAGACGAGTTAAGAGAATAGTCCTGCAAATATAGGGTCGAGACCCAGGCCCAACCTAGGCCCAACCCAGAGACCAGGCTCCCCCAGACCCAGTGACGGTCCCGGGAACCCCAGTTTGGGCCCCAGTTCGACCCAATTTGTGCATGAATTAGGGTCTTGGCGGCAATGAAATCAGCAGAATTATACCCAAAGCTTGTGACCCAATTTGAGTCCCTAGAAGCAGTACTGGGCACAGTCGGCAATGGGTCGTGCGGAAATCTATACATGACCACCTAGTTCCTAGGTAGGTATAGTTATAGACATGTTTCGAATGGATGTCATAATTTATGAGTCCTTGAACCGGGGGTCTAGTCAACTAGTTAACGGTTGCTAACTAACTAGTGAAGAGGGGACCCCTGAGGGCGCACCGACAGCCCTGTCTGCGAAACAGGTGTGAGAGCAGAGTCGTCACTGGGAGTATTAGGGTGCTAGAGAGGAGAACACCATGGGGTGACTACCGAGAAGAGAGGTGGAAAGGTGTCTGCGTTACTATCTATGCCTCAGGAGTGCTTTTATGTCACATAGCCGCTTAGTCATCCTGCTCTGGAAACCCCCACTGCACTAGTTAACTAGTTAGGGCTTGTCCAGGAATAAATTACATAAGCGAACTGGAAGACCTGTCCAGTCTGGGCTAGAACCAGGTGCCTAGTCTGCTGCAAAGCACTCAATGAGTCAAGAGGCCACATATGCATGGGTCAAAGCGGCATATAAAACCCCCAGGCTCCCCGGCATAGTAGCACAAGAAAAGTGCTGATACCACGTCCTCACTGGAAGAAACAACAACTTTATAACCATCCCTAGTTACCGCCATCAGGAAAAAGATATAAGCCACCTACTGATGCCACGGCAGGCAGGTATGTGATGATAAACCTGAACAATCAACCAAGGGTCCCATGGCAGCTTCAGATTGTTAGGGGTCAGCGGCTTACGGCAGCCCGTCTCGTACCTACCCTTCCTCCACAGACCACAGCACTAGGTAGTTTATGGATGTGGTCGAGGACGAAGTGAGTTGCTCGGGTATATACAGGGATCCCGGATGGCTAGGAGAAGATGAAAGCCATAGGGCTGTTTCCGCGATAATGGCCAGGCCGAGACTGCAAATGGGGAGGGAGGAATTATAAATGAAGATAAGTGTCGCAAAATAGCCCCCAATTTGGTCTTCTCCGAAAGTCTATCCGGAGATTAGGGCCAAGCATGGGGCTTGATGCTTCACTTCTCCAGGCTGATCTAGCCCTCCCCCGGAGAAAGATGTGGAGTATAAAATGCAAGCTAGTCCGGTCCGGCATTACCCGCTTTTGCATTTGACTCTTGATAGAAGTATAAAATGGATGAACCTTAAAAAGAAAGTACTATGCATTAGCTAGGGACATAGACATAAACGATATTAGGCAAAACAACCTTGAGACATTGAATATTGGGCAGCTAGTTCCGCAAGGGCTCAAATGTAACCAAAAAAATATGTAACATATATCCAATATCCAGCCACTATACATATTCCCTTGTATCTCACATTCCTTTCCGGAAGCAGACAATCCAACTTCTAGTATGAGAAATACAAAGGCAATTAAAACAAATAGAGTATCACAGTGTAAACCAAAGAAAAAGTAGAAAGAAAAAAAGAACCATAGTGTAAAGAAAAGCGCAAAGTCAAGTCAAGCCTAAGCCCGCCCCTCCATAACCTCAAAGATGCCGCCCATCACAAAGTTAGGCTTTACCTCCCCAATCCCCAGATCTACCGGCCGGGGCTCCATCAGCCCCAACCCCTGCCGCTCAATAGCGTCCTCGTCACATCGCAACCGCTCTTCACTCAGCGCCAGGTCGATCTTAGACAATCGTCGGCGGATAACCATCGCTGAGCGGCCACGTAGGACCGCGCAGGGGAGCACGCTGACGGCGTTGGAATTGTGGGGGCCGTCGGAGGCCGGGCGGGGGCGGGCTGAATTTCCGGGGCTAGTATTTGTGTGCCTGGCACTGTCGGGGTGCCCTCGGAATATGTGCTGGGCTTTGGAGGGGTGGAAGGATAGGTTGAAGAGGTGGTGTGGTGAGCTCTGAGGCGAGTGGGTGGAGGTTGGAGAGGAGGGTGGTGAGGTCGTTGTTGAACTTGGGCTCGAGCTGTCGCTGCCTGATTTGGGGCTTCTGGAGCGGAAAGATGTGCTCAAAGAGAGAAATGGCGAGGCGATATGCATTGTTGCTTTGGGTTATATTATGGAATGTGAGGTTTTTGTGAGGTTTTTGATTTGACTGTTGGACTATGTCATAGTAGAGCAGGATATGAGGATTGAATTGGTTATTTGTAGAGGAAAGAATAGAGAATTGTCCTAGGTATTTACTTTTTTCCTTAATCCTATAACGGGTTGACTGCAAGGACTATTGCTGCAGGGAGGGTTAAGACACGGATTGAACGCGGGTGAACGCATGCGGATGAATGTGATTGTCCCTGCAAACGGATACACAATGGCTTTAGGGCTGGACTTCTTTTGCTAGTTTTGTATTCTCCATATGAAGAGGTATGTACTTATCTAAAAGTACATGTATTCATAGCCATATAGTCATATCTCATCTTTTTCTCGATTCCCTCTTCCGTCGCCAATAGTAACCAATCCGACCCACTTTGGCCCATGCAGTCTTCTATAGATAGTTGGAATAATCATCTCTTTTAATGTCCGATATGCAATAATCAATCGTGTGTCCAAGTCTATGGAAAAATATTGAAATGGGATCCCACGCCGCTGCTATGCAAAATGCCCCCACACTAAGGAGAGTAGTATACAGCACCAAAAATCAGAAAAATGGGCCAAACAGGCCATAAAACATAGACAAAATCCCCAATCTATTCGAGGGGAATGCTAAGAAATAAAAAAAGAGTAGAAAATCAAACCACGCTCTATCCACTCACTTCATGATAACATCCAAAATCAGACACATCAATAGGCACAGCATTTCATTCAGAACTGTGATCGCCTGATCGCCGCTGTGTAAAGCTTCGCCGGATACTCTCACCCCAGGCGGAGTTGTCCAGCGAATGCATAACATCCTGTACATTCATACCACTGTTATGACGCGAAGTATCGGTGGCCGAAGGCGCCTCGTGCGTTTCGCTGGTATCAAGTGGAGTGTGCTCCCCATACATTTGACGCGGTGTGATTGAGGGACTGATACTCGACCACTCCCTCGTAGGTGTGCTGCAGCTAGATACTGACCCGCTCAAATTGGTATTGAGGCGAGGCAGAGCATTGCGGTTTCCAGTTGGGCTGGACTCTGCTCGTCTGTGGTGCAAGGAGACCGGTGAGAGCATAGGGGGGAAGTTTGCATCCAAGTCTGGTTGTGTCTGGGGCGTCATTGCACCGGAACCTGGCTGGTCGTGCTCCTCGGGGTCGTCGCCTGGATTGTCGACAAAGATCTCCGGCACAGTGAATGTCGGGACAATGCTCAACCGGCCGTTTTTCTTGCGGCCAATCTTGCGGCGGAATTCGCGTGACCAGTATAGGGTATCAAAGAAGCCGACGACGGTGTTTCGACGGACAGCCTCTTCCACCCGCTGCAGCCGTGCCCGACGACGTAGGAATTCTTCGAGGCGCAGACTCTTACTATCACTAATCACATTGTAATGTGCGAGAATCATCAAGCACTGATGGAAGGAAATACCGCGGTCGGGATCTGCTGACACAAGGATTTCTTCGTAGAAGGCATTCAATCGTCTGCGCCGCTCTCGGATGCTTTGAACTGGAATCCGCGATATGATCCGACTGAGCTCGTCGAGATCTACATCAGACGAGACACGAGAGTTCGGCCACGTTGACTGTCGTGGCTGAACCAGCGATACCATCGAATTTCTTGCGAAAGAACCTATCGAGTTTCTCTGAGGGTCGACCCGGCATTTTTCCAGGATACTTCCAACCGTAAACTCTCCCTCGTAGATTCGCATCGCAAAGACACCAGAGAGCTCACCGAGTAGGCGAGGGAACCGCTCCGTGGATATAAAGCCTGTCCCATCTGGATCATACGTGGCCCACGCTTGCTTGAACCGACGGATCTCTTCACGACTGATCGCGTACAGTCCACTGCTCCGCTGATAAACATAGGAGAAACTTTCGAAAATCAACGAAACAAACAGCGAGACGAAGATGTACATGCTGATCAGGTTCCATGCAATGAAAAGAGTACGGGCCCACGGCGCGCTTCCACAGTCGTCATCGAGGAAGTTGGAGTTATGTGTGCACAAGGGCGGAGTCATAGTCGCAAAGTCCTCCATGAACTCATTCCACCCTTCTCCGCAACTTGCTCGGAAAAGCAGGATCAGGGATTTGGGCACGTCGCGGAAATTCTGGTTGTGATCCTCATTTTCGCCGAACTTGGTAAGGCCAAATGCCTGGTTCATCGCAATGCCAAACACTAAGAATAGAACGAACCAGGTAGCTAGAAGATTTCCAATCACGGACAGACTAGCTGCCGCTGTCTTAAAAAGCTGATCAAGCTGGTTGTTCCTTGGGATAAGCAGCAGAGCAACAGAAACGAGGAAAAGCTTGTTGAGCTCCACCACGACATGAGTTCTTTCGCGGTATGAAATGTCAAGGACGGAGCTGATGAAAGCGCCGGGGACAGCGATAAGAGAGTACAGATCCCATGAACTCCGGCTAAATCGATGCCACCCAAGACCAATCAGTCGGATTAAGACATTCACAACGTAGACAAGCATGAATGCCAAGAATATAATGGCTAGATTGACCAATTAGTAACATGTAACATTCGAATCAGGCCAAAAAACTTACCTCGAAGCATCTCCCACCAGGCAGGTTCGGGATAGTATTCCAGCACAAGTAATAGTAGGTGAACTACAAGGGCGCAGGTCACGAACCACGCCCACCGGCCATGCTTCTTAACTGAAATTCGATAACACCACAGCCGCAATTTCTTGCTCTCGTCATCAAAAGATCGTTTCGAGGGCGATACCTGTCGGAGAAGTTTCCGCAATTCCAACCAGGAACGTTGCTCGGCGGTCAGGAAGGCGACACCAGTTTGTTCCGTGTAATTACGCATGAACACAGACACAAATAGGGTTAGAACAAACACGGCTCCAAGTAAGTTGAATACCACGAAGAATAGCCCGTTCTCCGGCGCCACTAGATCTTGCGGTTGGGTCATCTTTCCAGTGATACTCATTGCAGTTTCTTGTACGCTGATCCAACCTTCTTGGGAGACAATTTGGAACAGGATGAAGAGGGAGTCACCGAAATTGTCGAAGTCATAATAAGAGTTCCCCGCCACTCGTGGAGCAAGCACGTCCCAATTGTATGGCGAGCTGGAATATTCATTGACGCAGTTGGTCAAGTTCCCGGAAAATCCACCGTCATTGCAGCTGGCCATCTGCCCGTTGAACAGATTGACTCCATAGATTGCGAATGGTATGAGGAAACTCATAGAAACTGCAGCAGCAGCAATGACCTTCCATCCCCCGACAATGATGACAGAGTGGAAGGTGTCCTTGGCGCTGTCACTGACGTTCAAAAGACGCAACGCCCTTAGCGCTTTAAAGGCGCCGATTGCTCTGGAAACACTCCAGTCCTGTTTGAGCGAGCCACCGACACTGACCCACAACGTGATCAACACGACTCCGTCAATAAATCCCCAGGAACTGCGGAAAAATGCATTCGGCGTCCAGAAGAAACCATCGGCAATCACTTTAATCATTGCTTCAATAGTAAACACAACGGCAAAGCCCAAGTCAGTATAGACGAACCAGTTGCGGTCAGTGCGGAAATACTGCCGCTGATACAAGGGTGTTGTAATGCAGGCGAGGAGCACCATGGCAACAATGGCTGCATAAATGAAAGCAGAGAATGCATACCATAGTGGCTTGTATGGATCCACACCCTCAACTCGTTGGCTGCCACGTCCTGGGCCGACAATCCGTTGACAAAATTTCCGAACAATATTATCCGGCGGAAAAAGAAACAGTGATTTGTTATAATTAGGATGTTTCACGAGGTATGCTCGCTGGTCCCGTTTTCTCTGCTCTGCCGCAGTAACAACTTCTCTTGCCATGGTTCTCGGATCCAACTCCTCGTAAGCACGTGAGAACTTCAGCTTCGAGTAGAAAGGATTTGGTTCCCTCCGCATAACAAGTGTGGTGGCCTTCGTCCATAGAAGTGAGATCCAGCCTGGTTGGACGGTCTCTTGAGTCGCGCCTAGTGGCATCGTGCTCACCCTTCGGGAGTCCTTCGGCCTTTGCCGTTCTTGTTGCCTAGTTTCTTCATCGTCAAGGAACTCTTGCACCACGGCGTCTTTCAGCAACATTTCCAATGCGGCAGGACCATGGTCGAGTGGATCTTTGTAACGGGCTGAATCTCGGCCAATGCGAAGGATTTTCGAGAGTGCTAAGTTTCCTTGGGGTGCTCCATGGACTTGTTTCTGTTCCAAAAACGCCCTGACCTGATGCATTCGTTTTTCATCTTCTGAAACATCGAAGCTTTCCTGAATGACAGCAATGAACATGTTTAAGATGATAAAGTTGGACACAATGAACCAAAGAATAATGAATGCTGCCGAGATCCAGGCTGTGTTGAAGTCGGTCGTATATGCGGTTGCATTGTAAAGAATCGTGGTCCAATTCTCACTCGACAAAATTTGATACATTCCCAGGAATGAGTTGTAGATATTCGAAAACGTGATCATGATCGTCGTGCCACTTGGATCTGAATCTGGGATCTGGCTTCGAAAAAGCTGTGTTGCGAAAATGGCAGATAAAAAGGTCATCAAGAATAGGAAAAATATCAAGTTGAGCAGACCGACAGTATTGCGGAACACAATCACGATCAGCTTTCTGGTCACAGAGAAAGCCAATACCACTCGGTAGACCCGAAGGATCTGGAACAAGGTGAGAACTGTGTATGCGCGACCTGAGTTCCTGATAGGTGGTAGCTGGATGATGCAGGTAACGATTACAAGCAAAAGGTCTGTCAAGTTACGACGCCTTCGATGAAACATGCGCCAATCCGAGACGAATCGCAAAATAATCTCGACTAGGAAAATGATAGTGAGAACAGTCTCAGTAGTATCAATAAATCGCGTTCGACGGGCAGACATAGCCGAGCTTCTCAGTGCTTGCACGATAAGGTCGAATATGATGAGGCAGATCCAAATCCACTCAGTTTTATCATGTATGCGCTTTAGAGGACTGACTTTATGAGACACTGTCTCGTCTTCGTCGACAGCATCAAGTTTTTGCACAGCAAAAGCGCTGCGTTTGCTCTCTTCTCGGATCACTTGGAATGAGTGAGTGATAACCGCAACCAGCAAGTTCACCAACCACAAGCTCAAAATGACAAACCCACAGGCAAAGAACAGAGCCGTAGCGAGATAGTCAGTGTCAGCGGTATAGTATAGCAGATCGGTAAATGTATTAGAGCTCATGATCACAAACACCAACTCCAGGGAGTGCAGGATGTTGTCAAAGCTCATAGTCCCCTTATAAGGATTGACGCCTTCCATGCATACAGAACCTTGAGGACAAAGATATCCTTTAGGGCTGTACCCTGCGTCCATACCATCGGAGTTAAGCCATGGCATTTCTCCACCCGTCTGGTTGAGATACCCGCCACAAAACTGTAACGTGTCCCATGGATCATTCAACGTGTAATTGCTCTGGCCTGCTGGATCAATCCAGACACAAGTTCTCCTGAGACTGGATTTGAAACTCTGGATGCCAATGATGGCGAAAAGAAGCCAAAAGAAACCGATAAGAAATGAGACATGGACAAGCAGAGGGGCTGCTCGCTTGAGACTTCGAAGAATTACCTAGACGTAATTGGTCAGTATCTCGAAAGCCACATCATCGCAACGGAAGACTTACCGAAGTGCCGTTAGTCATGGCAAGGAGACGTAGAATTCTGAGACAGCTTAACATGCGAAAGATGTACAGTTGGTGCGATTTCTCAACGCCAGAAATTGAAAGAAAAAAGGATATCCAAAAAGCCACCACGGCTACAAAATCAAGCCGGTTAAAAGAGTGTCGAAGAAACGCACGATGGGCAAGCCTAATGCGACGTTTGTGTAGAGGATCATCAAAGACCTCAGGGTCTAGTCCGTTCATTCCTGTAAATGTTCGCAGGATTGAAGCTTGGGGCTCAGCCTGGAGCGTAGATGTTTTCTTGATCGTTGGCTGCCGATGCGGTGTGATCAGGTTCCTGCCCTTCTCTGCGATTGCCTTCCTGATGCCGAGGTTGCGATTGAGTGTGCTGTACTCGACGGGGTTGAGAATAAATCCAGACACCAAAATCTTAGAGCCTATCTCAAGTGTATAAATGACAAAAATGGCTAAGAAAACCCAATCAAACTTGCTGCTTCCCCACCTCACTGAATTCGTGGAATTAGGAAGCGCATCTTCAACTGTCAACAAGATGGTCTGGATGACAATAACAATCAAGATGAAGGGCTCCATGAACGGATTCACTAGGATATCACACAGCCAGAGTCGGAGAGGATGATTTGGTCCCAGGATTCCAAGTGACCTGCCTTTGAATGGACTGTTCCGATCCCTCCATAATCTGCTGGAGGAACGTTTTTCTCGGGGTGGCTGAGTGTGTTGGTCGTTGTCATAGTCTGTCATCGCGGGCAAGACTGGCGGTCCGTCCATTCGTGCATTTTTATCAAGCTCCTGCCTCTCAATCGTTTGCTGTACGACTTCCGGTTCGTTACTCAGATTGACCACTCGCTGCGACATGGATTTGACCATGGAGCTGGCGCGTTGCAGAGCCCCGCTAGACGCCGATGGAGACAAAGAGCGCGACCGAGCCCGAGCAGTGCTGCCACGACGGCTTCCCATCCCATCCTCCAGGTGAGGAAGATCATCGCCCAGTCTTGAACCACCAAAATTCACAGAGTGACCGGTGTCAGTGCTGCGTCGCCCTTCTACACTGGCAGCACCGCTCATCGGTTGTAAGTATCGAGGATCGGTCAACCGTACTGTATCATCTTCGTCTGCTGGGGGGTTGTAGCCGTGGGGGTCGTGGGGATCGAAATTGTCTAAAGGTACGACATCAAGGTCTGAAGCGGCATCGTCAAAGCCACGGCTTTCTGATTGGTACGAGGGTGATGCCCTTGATTGAGGGCCATCAAAACTGAGACCAACCGATGACATCGCTTGCGCGAAACCACCCAGGTCATCAATCGGGGAAGCAACCTCTGTATAGCTCGTTTTTGACGGTTGGAATGGACTCCTGCTCGGTCCAGCCGAATCGATTGGAGACTCTTTCGCAACACTCTCATAATTGCTCCGCGACCCCCTCCCGATCAATGATCGTCGTGAGAAGAGGCCGGTTCCCGCGCGGCTTCTCCCGCGCTCGTTAGGAGCATCGGCCGGTTTTGAGAGATCTTGGAGAGGGATGTGGTTCGGCGGAGCGTTTTCGTCGTTTTCAAGGTTCTGGCTATCTGGTGCCATCGTCAGGCAGGATCGGATATTACCGAATCGCAGACATCGCAGGCTGGACGGGGGGTTTAGCGGACACGACACGGTGGCGACACGTGTTGACGGGAGAAAATATGTATAATATAGGAAATAAAGAGAGTGTGAATACAACACAAAGCAAAAGAAGAGACAGGCTTCCAAAGCTGAATTCGGGCCAAGGGCGTTCGGATCGCAATTGCACTAAAAATTGACAAGTCCCGGCATGCGCATGGATATTCAACGTTGTCGTGGCTGACATACCGCGGCTATACGAGCCATATACATCGTACATCGTATTTTTATTATTTTCTGCCTACAACATACATAACAGCTGGCTTATCCTCCAATTCCAGCTCCTGAAATGAAAATTACAGCGGTTTTAACCAGACGCTGACGCAGCCTTGCTTGAACAATGTTCCCTAGTGGGGTTCCCTTTTTTCCAAAAATAGTTCTACACCTTTGAAAAGTCTCCGAATGTCTTGTCTTCTCCGAATAAATGTATTGATAGTGATTCAATCAGTATCCATCTGGGATTCCTTTTCTTTAACGTGTTGCCGAACACCATCCAGGAACGCGTCTACCGCATCGCCACCACCAAGGGGTACTCCACCTCTCCGCATAAAGCCTCCATTAGCCACGGGGATCTGCAAAGCCTCACTGATACTCGGAAGCCCACCATCACGAAGGGCTACAGTAAGACTGGCCAAGCTTTGCATGAATTGGGGAGAACGAAGCACTTTTCGGAGAATATCTTTTTTCTGGGAGAGGTCGAGGGACAGGAGAGCAGCTTGGGCAAGTTCCGGGTCCGTGTCAGCTTCCGAAGCCTCAGCATTGCCCTGGGCCAGTAGAAGTAGTGCGGGCGGTAAGAAGCTCAGAAGGTGATCGGCAGTAGTGGTATCAGCAGAATCGATAAATTGCAACGTGGTCGAGGGCGGAAGGAGTTCTTGGAGTGTCGTAGATGGTCGTTCAGGATCTTGGGATTCGCTCTGGCTCTGGCGGCCGCCCAGAGACTTCAAAAAGTCCTGGACAACCGACGCGGAATCTTGCTCGGCAGTGGCTCTGCAAATGAGGCAAAAGGCAAATTAGCTTAGATGGCCCGAATCAAGGCTGTCGGAGATATGTACCTACGCTCGTCCACCATCGGCACCACCTTCTCGCGACTCTTGTCCCTCCTCACGCACGTCGCCACCGGTCGCATCGGGGCCAGCGCCGCCGCTACCTGCGCTGTGGTATCGGTTGCGATCATGATCGGTGCCTTCCACGTCCTCCATGGTCTCATCGTCATCACCGCCCGAAGGCCGGCGGGGGAGATTGGCGATCTCGTGCTCTACGTCAACCTCCTCGCCCTGCAGCAGAACATCGACGATTTCTCCAAGCTTCAAGTCACGGGGACTGAACCAACTTGGGTCGCCGTCCTCGTGCTGGGATTGGGACTGCATCCAGAACAGGTATCGCTGAGAGCTAGATGAGAACTTCAGGACAAATATCCGGCCATTCGTAGCGTCCCTGCCGGATGGCTTGTAGGGAGTAAAGCTGCCATCTGAAGGGATCATCACCAGGCCGAGCTCGGGCTCGTCTAGTGAGGCGCTACGCGAGCGCCAGCAGAAGTGGATAAGGTCATCTTCGGAGTAAAGGTAGACATAGCCTGGGGTTGGCTTCGGCTTTACGGTGGGAGGAGTGCTAGAGATCTAAATTGAAGCTGTCAGTAAATTTGCAATGTAAATATGGGTATATCCGGATGATGGTATCCGGAAAGCTAAGCTCACGTACATCCAGGTCGCAGATACCTGCTTTGAAGGTGATGATCGGAGCTATCGACATGTTGGGGAATTTGATTCTGAACAAAGATCCAATAATAGAGGAGACTGTATTGATAGGATTCGCTCCCTCCAGGTAGATAAAAAAAGAGTCGGGGAGGATGTTAAGACAAAGAGTCTATAGAAAGAAAGAGAGAGGCTGCGAGCGGTATACGTCAGTTGTTTGTGTCGAGCAATGCTTTTGCGTAAGTGGTTTTACAGTCGCCCGTATATTGTGGCCTTACAGATATGGCATCAGCATGTTAAGTTACCGCTTTCCAAAATTGGCTAGGGCTGTCGGTTAAACACGTGATAGGGCTTCCTACACACAACCCTCGACGAATTCCCGCACTGGAGCCGACTCCGCTTAGCAGTCCAAGTCCTCACTCAAATCTCCAACAACCACCCCGACAACCATTCATCCTTCGCCAGCAGCCATCATGTCGGACGGCCAGACGAAGCAGTTCGGGAAGAGCCAGAGGGTCGTGCCCACCGACAAGGCCCAGAAGTGGTACCCCGTGGACGATCAGTCGCAGCCCAAGAAAGTCAGTACACCCTGTGAAAATGGGACGGCACAAAAAAGAGGAGGACATACGACCCGGCACGCATCCGCCCCGATGATTGCGACGATAGCACCGGTATTCTGAGGAAGAGCCTTTGTGAATTACGGGGCGACATCCAGCCAGACACCGGTGTCAATCGACGACACAAGTTCATCAAATCTTGTGATCTTGTGCGAATCGCATATCATCTGGGGAGGATGCGGCTACGGCGATGGGAGATACTTGCGGATTCACGGGAATCGCTAGGATTTGTGTGGCATCAGAGACTAACTACTTTGTGTGTTTACAGGTTCGCAAGACCCTGCGTCCCGCCAAGGTCCGCGAGACCCTCGTTCCCGGCACCATCCTGATCCTCCTCGCTGGCCGTTTCCGTGGCAAGCGTGTCATCCTCCTCAAGTCCCTCGACCAGGGTGTCCTCCTTGTCACCGGTCCTTTCAAGATCAACGGTGTCCCTCTCCGTCGCGTGAACTCCCGCTACGTGATTGCCACCTCCAAGCGTGTCGACATCAGCGGTGTTGACGCCAAGGCCATTGAGAAGACCTCCGCTCCCGGATACTTCACCAAGGACAAGAAGGCTGAGAAGAAGACCGAAGAGGCTTTCTTCAAGCAGGGCGAGAAGGCCGAGGTACGCATCCTGTCTACACTATCACATTTGCAGTGATGAAATGCTAATTACTTTTTTGTCTTTACAGAAGAAGGTTGTTGCCAGCGCTCGCGCCAGCGACCAGAAGGCTATCGACCAGGCTATCCTTGCCTCCATCAAGAAGGAGGATTTCCTCGGCAGCTACCTCGCTACTACCTTCAGCCTCCGAAACGGCGACAAGCCCCACGAGATGAAGTGGTAAATGTGTGGTAGCCGCGGGTTCGGTAGATAGTTGGGGAGGACCATTTTTCCAACGAGGGGCGGCTCGATTGCAGATCGGCATCCTTTCGCGACTTTCGGGGGTCGGTTTCATGAACCATGTCATGTAATTCCTACGGGATCCGTCAAAACACGTTTTTCACTTTTCTTATGATTTGCGGTTAATTCGGACAACCCGATGTCGTTCTCATGTTTCAAGAAACCCGTTCCTTTTGCGCGTGGCTGATTTTGCATGAAGCTGCGTTATGAAGAAAGACTTCAAGCAAAAAAAAAAGATTAAAAGTCACCTCGTTCCAGCAGGCGGGCTGGATTCTCTTTTATGTTCAGTATGACCAACTCCCATTTCCAGGTTCAGGCGGCAATCCAATTGGGCAATTCCTTCGATTCATCTAAGCGTCGTGTAATCTCTGTAAAACACTAAAATATAAGGTTGCTGGGCCTTGTCTTGAATGTGGATATCCCGATTGTGTGGAACTAGAGTAGAGATCTCGAGATCTAGGCGTGGACTACGGAGTAAGAAGTATATAAATATCTTCTTGACACCTTTTGAGGTAGTCAATGGATGCATGTTATAATAGCTGCTCGGCTATGTCACCGTAGAGTTCAATGCAATATGGATGTGCGATGAGCTAAGTGTTCTAGATCTAATATCCCATCTGTAATCACTCTTGGCAGCCATCCGCCAGTCGATTTTAGGGTTAAGTGCCAACCATGCCCTCCTAGCTACTGATTGTATAGCACTCGAATGATATTCATTTGGGGTCATATCAAACCAATGTTGGTATGAATAATGATAGCATTTACAGAATACCATATCATCCACAAGTCTCACTTCCTCGAATATATATTGCAGTTCTAGCTACACATGTATATGTTGAACAATCCCAATTCACATTCCAAATAAAAACAGCAAAACTAAGACAAAACCTACATAGCTGCAGCTCCAATCAATGATTTATCATGTACTCATCAATGGTCGTCTCATCGTCGCCTTGGCTTCGTCGCAGACCCAACAGCCTTTCGCTTCGCAGCCTCATACGCTTTCCGCATATCCCGCTCATCTGCTGCCTCATCACTCTCATCGTCGGTGGTTTGCGAGTCTCCAACAACAGTACCCAAAATCCAATCCATAACACCCCATGGGCCATAGTTGCCCCTTCCACCCATCAACAAATGCATATCTGTGCGACGGGCAATCCCACCCAAAAATAAGTTTGTCGGCATGACAGTATATCCAGAGTATGCGAAGGTCTCCTCGACAGAAATCAACAGTAGGTACAAAAGATATGTAAGCATATGGAAGCGGAAGATGATGGCTGGTGCATAGGTGGGGATGAACTTGTTAACTAGATAGACAGCCGGGTGGTCGTAATGCGCGGTCAATGGGAACGGAGCAGCCAAAGAATGGTACCAAGACCGGTGCCAGTTGGAAAGTATAGGAGATCTCCTTGAGTGAAGAGCGTAGCGGTGAATGATATATGTGAGGAGCTATCAAAAGCAGAATGAGAATGTCAGCAAATGGGACTACCAAAGAAGACACAAGCTAGAAACATAGTCTGGAAATTCTAATAACTCACTTCTCGCCCAAGCATCGCCAGGCTCAGATCCCTACATATCTCAAATGGCATAGGAAGCTTCAGTGATACCTTGAGCGCACTGCGCTTGCCGAGCGTCCGAACCAGTATCGTTTCAAGTATTCCCTGCACAACGATACCCAAGAATAGATTGAACAGTGCCCACCCAGCGATCTTGAATTCCTTCGCGTGGATTCGACGTCGCCTCCTCCCACCTGGCAAGCCGGTCGCGCCTTGCGCCTTGATGAGGATCGCAGCCGACGGGGTCAGGATGTCAAAGAGGAAGAAGACAATAGACGGCAGTGCGTAGAAGAGTACGCGCACGGCGATCGTCCCGAACAGTTCCACGCGGAGCCGGGAATGCGACAGTACCAGTGTTGACCAAGTCATGTAGAAGAACAGGAGGTTCAGGCTGGTGCTGTAGGATGACAGGACCGGAATGAGGAAGACGGACAGCACCGGTATTGAGAAGAGGGCCTCCATCTTGACACGAGTTTGCGCGGCGATTGCTGTTAACGGTGTTGAAAGACTCGAGGGTGGTTTTGCTTGTATCTTGTGCTATCGCTATCGTCGAGTCTTTCGATGGAGGAGCGAGGGTTTTGTTTCTGCTTTCCCAGCAATTTCTCTTTGTGCCAAAAATAGTGATCTGTGATCAGTTGCCATTCATATTTGAAACAAAGACATTTTAAACCCCAGTTTGGGCAGCGCAATTGGGGACAAAGAAATTTCGAGGTCGAAAATGGGGTGGCAGGATAAACGATAAGCTTGTTGTTTCTACATCGTACGTCATCAGTCCGGGCCCCGGAATTTGACTGCATCAATGAAAGGTTCGAATTGCTACAAATACGAGAACAGACAAGCCATTATTTTGTACTGTACAATAAGAATATGCAACAAAGGATGAAAGGAATTGAAGAATGTTTAGGTGTTCGGAGGCGCCATACAGACATCGCTCATGGTATCATCATACAAGAAGCAGTCGACAGAAGAATACACCCGATCGCTATGAAGCCGGAGCACTGTTACCGTTCGGAACCCCGTTCTGCTTTCCCCAAGTGAACGCCTTGCTGCGAAGGTCCGGAATGACCTGGAGGAATACTAGGTTGCTGAGCCAGCTGAGCATGGTGTCACCGACAATGCTATTCTTCGGGCTAGGCCCAAAGGCAGTGCCTTTCATAATGGCACCAACAAAATTGGTAGTGATCAGATACTCCCCGCGCTCCAGGGCACTGATAGAGATTTTCGCGACCTCCAATGGCGTCTGGGGCTTGTCGGCTTCTTCGAGTTTCTTGGTCAATTCAGGCTTGGTCTTTTGCTCGTTGTCAAAGCCGGGTGAGAGGATGCCCATGGGGAAAATGGTGTGAATCCTGACATCCGCAGCTGGGGCGTCATTGCGGTGCCGCTGGGTATAGGCTCCGTTGTACATTTCAATTTCCTGGCTCAGAGTATCGGATAGAGAACGAATGGCTGCCTTGGCAGGCGAGTATGGCGAATAGCCAGCGATAGGAACGAATGCAAGGGTAGAACAGGTAAAAATGAGATGTCTCCGGGGTGTTCTCATCTGTCCACTCGGGGCAACGGGCTTCAGCCAGTGGCGCAGGGTGGCATGAGCTGTGTTGGCCGCAGTCCAATAGACTGCATCCATTTGCTGTCGGTGCTCTTGGATGGGCACATCGACAAAGAATCCCGGGCGAGAGAAGCCCGCACAGCACCAAACAATGTCGGGAGCAGCCCCTGAATTCCACGTTATGACTTCTGCGAGGACTCTTTCGCTCTCGACGGGATCAGAGAGATCAGCGCTGATATAGAGGAATTTCTGCTTAAATATATTCGCTGCCTTGGCCTGGATGATAGGTGAGCTATATTGATCAACTGATTATGAAGGAATATCCGACCTTCATCTCATCGACGGCGGTCACCAGCTTGGAGACAGTGCGCGCAACCACAACAACGTTTGCGCCTTTCGCGGCTAGCTCGAGTGCGACAGCTTTGCCCATGCCATCGGAGCCACCGGTTATTAACACAGTCTGTAATACCCAGTCAGGAAGTACCGCGTTAATCATGTAGTCTTGCACATACCTGCCCGTCGACATTAAACTCATTTCGTAGCCCGTAACCAAACATTTTAGCAATAGTATAGACAACGATAGTGCAAAAGAGTGTGGAAACGCCCAATATCAGGGTGGACGTATTATTATACGAGGACTGTAAGGAGGAGAGAAGTTGAGGCAGATGAAGACGAGCAATTAACGCGTGAGGATCCATCGTGGCTGATTGGCAGTTGCGTCTGTTAGTTGTCCTCGAAATGGAAGGCACACGGGGCAGTAAATAATTGTGCAACGATACGGAAATACCCGAGATCGTTCCCGATGTCTGTTTTTGACGTTACAAAAGGTGTGGGATTGTAAGATTACCCGTATTTGGATTTCCAAAGGTGCAAACAGAGCAAACGCCCCACCCGAGGCTAGCGCAGTCAAGGCGGTGAGGGATCAAAAAATAATTTTATCACAGTTTATCGGCCAGACTTTGAGTTGGCTCATTGTCGCTTGAATTCTACACGCAAAAATGGGCAGCAAAAAGAGAAAAGCTGGTCGCCCAGCGGAGAAAAAAGCTCCTGAGCCCTCTAAGTTTGATATCGAAGAGCGATTCGACGACTCGGAAGATGACTTCCAAACCGGCCGCGACCAGATTCTACTCGAGGAAGGCCCAGAGGCGAAGAGACGGCGCAGAGTTGCCGAGGAGGGTATGTGTTTTTGAGGATAACCTGAGCTTGTGCGAACGGTGTCTTACTGATTGCCACAGAGGAATTGATCCAGCCTTCCGACGAAGAAATCCTTGGCTACGAATCCATAGACGAGGATGACGATCTCGAAGACTCAGAAGAAGAAGACGACGAATACGATGATATGGGCCAGCCAAAGAAGGGTGGCGCAGAATCCGAGGAAGATGAAGAAGGCATTGCTGCCTGGGGCTCATCGAAAAAGGATCTTTATAACGCAGATCAGATCGAGACCGAGGTTGATGCATTGGAGGAAGAGCAGGAGGCCAAGCGACTACAAATGAAGCAGTTACAGGCTATGAATGAGGCCGATTTCGGGTTTGACGAGTCTGAATGGGTGGAATCCGGCAAGGGTACCGAGGACGGCGCCGCCGCTGGCGTGGTGACTGAAGTGCTTCCACAATTGGAGATCACTGATGATATGGACACCGATGAGAAGCTGAAAATTTTGAAGTCGAGATACCCCGAGTTTGAACCCCTAGCGAAGGACTTCGTGGACCTTCAAAGCTCCTTCAAGGATCTTCAACAAGCAGCCTCGAAGGCTTCCTCAACAGACGACGACTCAGAAGAGCCACAGCCATCCCCAGTGCCTGTGGTGAAATTCCGTGCGTTGTCTGCATACCTTGGCACGATCAGCATGTACTTCATGCTCCTTTCCTCCCCATCTCCCGACGCGACTAGCGAACATGTTCCGATGACCCCTGCCGAACTCCGACAACACCCTGTCATGGGATCGCTTGTCAAATTCCGGAAGCTTTGGAACACTGTCAAGGATCTCGAGGAGCTTGAGGAACCCGTTGAGGAGCCTATCAAGGAGACTAAGACCGAGAAAACCAAGACCGAGAAGCAACCAAAGACCCAAGAGATCAAGAAGCCGAAACAGAAGAAGCTCAGCAAGGCCGAGATAGCACAGGCAGAAGCCGAAGCTCTTCGCGCCGAGCGTCTCCGCCAAACAGAAGCCGACCTCGCCGATCTCAAGAATCTGGCCACCGAGCCTTCACGGAAGCGCAAGACACAAAAGATCAAGGCACCTCTCAAGGATGAGGACTCTGACTTCGGTGACGAGGATGCCCTCACAGCCCATGAGGCAGAAGAGAAGGCCAAGCAGAAGCGCTCGCTCCGTTTCTACACCTCGCAACTGGCCCAGAAGGCCAACAAACGTAATGCAGCAGGCCGGGATGCTGGTGGAGACGCCGATCTCCCATACCGCGAACGTCTGCGTGACCGTCAAGCCCGTCTCAATGTGGAGGCCGAGAAGCGCGGCCGCAAAGAACTCAACCCCGACCAGCAGCTGGGCGGTGACAGTGACGACGAGGATCGTCGCGTCGCCAAGGAGCTCCGCCGCGGTGAGGGTGCCAAGGAGGGCACTGATGACGATGAATACTACGACATGGTGGCATCTCGCTCCAAGAAGCGCAAGGACGACAAGCAGGCTCGTGCAGATGCCTACGCTGAGGCTGAGCGCCTTGGTGGAAAAATCTTTGTGCAAGAGGAGGTTGGTCCGGATGGCAAGCGTGCAATCACGTATCAGATCCAGAAGAACAAGGGTCTGCACGCGAAACGCAGTAAAGACTCGCGTAACCCGCGTGTTAAGAAGAGAAAGAAGTACGAGGAAAAGAAGAAGAAGCTTGGCAGTACTAAGCAACTGTACAAGGGCGGCGAGGGCCGCGGTGGATATGGTGGTGAGCTTACGGGTATCAAGAAAAACCTGGTCAAGAGTGTTAAGCTGTGAATGTGTGCTTGATCATAAAATTCACGGTCTTGTGTGTATGTTTCCATGGCGTTCACTGCGGGCAGTTTCAGGCATTCGATGTGTATATAACCCCGATCTCATCTTCTGGTTTACCCGAAGTTTCAAAAACCGTTTTATTCATCTCAATCCATCTTCTCTTATACGTATATAATGCGCTTGATCCATCAGGGATCCTAGCTACTATCTCCCCGATTGCTACGAATGCAGTGAAGGTGGGCAGGGATTTCATTCTCCTAATGGAATATATCGACATCGCGGGTTCAGCTAATTGATGATGACCTAGGGCGTAAATGTATGTTGTACTTTGTAAGGATATTCGTGATATCATTGGCCTCCATGCGCTTGGCCCCATAATAATAAATCCTTTCGCTCGAACAGGCCTTCGAAGACGGCCTTGACATGGTCTGAGTCACCTTGTGAGAAATCAATCTCCAGAAAATCTCTCACTAGGGAGTTCTTGTATTGAGGCTATTAGTCACATTCCATTTTTCTTTTATAGAAAAGATAACTCGTACCGCTTCTTCTAGGTCTTGCATCTCCTCTGAAGATAGAACCGAACAGGCCACAATAATGTTCTCCCCTCGTGCGGAAAGAGACGTAAACTCGTTTGCGCGAGATATAACAGATGGGTCGATACCGTTCATTGCCGCGCACCTATACCAATATTGAAGTCAATCAATTTGAAAGGAATGCGGACATGATAAGAAGCAGGACGTACATGGTACCAAAGCTTTGGCTACTTCGCCCCGGACGAAAACTGTTCGAACTGTAAGCATCATTTACATACCATTGACCCAGGAGCCAGCATTCCTGTACATACTTATACAGATATGTAATCTGGTCCTCGGCTGCCTGGGTTTCTTCGCAAACTTGAACTTCCATATAGCCAAGATAGAGTCGAGGCCGCAAAGCGAGGAAGTTGTTCTCGAAAATCTCATGAAAATGAGTTGCTGCAATGACTTTAGGGGGCCTCTCGAGGCACAGTAGATAATCGAGTATGCCACAGGCAAGGCCGATGCCATCTAAACGCGTTAATTAGTCTGAACGAAGAGCTATGGCTAGATAGGAACGGACTGCTTTCGGTAGTTCCCGTCCCGAACTCATCGATGATGAGCAAGCTTCGGTTCGTAACTTGTTTCAGGCAGAGGGAGATTTGCTGCAAATCGTTCATAAATGTGCTTTCGGCCTTGAGACATGTTAGGTTGCCCAATCCGACACTTTATACAAAGGATTTGAGATACCTTGGAGACACTCTCTTGAGTATTGATCTTAGTCAAGATTTTGTCTGTAATGCCCAATTCCGCGCTGTCTGCAGGGACAAAGCTGTGCCAGTTAGCCTTTGTATTACTATCTTAATAGAAAGGAACATACCTCCCAATCTGGGCTAGGTAGACAATCAGAGCGACCTAATAGTAGGTCAGAAAATGTGTTTCACAAAGACAAAATTCAGCTTACCTGCTTCATATAGATACTTTTTCCTGAGTAATTCGGTCCAGTCAAGAGCAACATGCTGGGATTGGAATCCATGGATGAAACAGCGTCATTGATCTCGGACTCATTTCCGCCCATCAGCAATGTGTCATTTGGCACATAGGACGGAACGGTCAATTCTTGAAGAATGTGCCTATCATCTGTCAGGGATGTCGAGGGATGATCGTTGAAGAGCTCTTACCGGCCACCCTTGATTCTGAGCACATTTTGTTCAACCATTCGTGGTCTGGTCAGATTATAGAAGCTGGCTCCCTGTGTGAGAGCAAGAAGGCTGTGAAATTTGTATCAGCGGACCTCACATCATGTCCCACAAAGACTAACCTATCAATATCTCCACAAATATCAGAGGCATCGACGAGCACATTCTCATATCGAAGAACCCTCTGCGCTAAGTCGTATACAATCTCGATTTCTTTCTCTGTCAAGGTAGGGGTTTTTTAGCTCTTCATCCCCATTGCTTCCCATTAATTTAGCAGGCTTACCACAGATAATACCGTATATATCTCCCAACTTCTCATCCATCTCTCTCATGCGGAAGTCTTTGAAATACGCCCGATTTTCCGTGATGAACATTAATTCCCATTCATCATCAGCACTAGTATACGCCGCAGCACCATGCTCATTGAGTGGAATGGCAACATGGAACCCAAGCTGAGGAAAGTAAATGACATTGACGTCGACGTCGAGAGTCGCCGGAATCGTTGCGGCAATGTCGAGAGCAACGTGCTTGAGAAGGCTGTTGAGACCATCGTATCTGTCTTTAATTCTGTCAAGCTCTCTATCAATTCCTTGCTTCACCACCATTCTTCCTTGTTCTTCGGAGTTATCAATGTCGACCTAAAAAGTCAGATGCGTTATTAATTCTATTAAAAAGGGAACTTACAATTTCTTGAACCATACGACCAACTCTGTACAGCTGGGCTGCTTCAAAGACCCTGAGAGCCTGCAAGTTGTCAGTACAAGAAGGACTGGGATACCTATTGGGGATTAACCTTGCTTCGGAGAGTCAGGATGTGCGCGCCCGAGGTCTCCCGCAGTGCATCATTGATGTCGATAGCGTAGAACGCAAACTGGTCAGTTGCCTCATTAGTATCGCAATGAAGAACTATCACTCTACATAGACGAATGATGGCAAATCAAACATACAGCAAGAAGAGTAGCCCAAACGGTAGTTTTGAACCCAGTAACCTTAGCACTGCCAGTACTAATTCCCTTGCGAAGATTGAGCATGATAGGTCTGATGTTTTTAATGTGTTTCAATGCTTTGGTCATCTTCTCCAATGAAGCAAGATTGTCAGGGCGGGAGAATAGTCCTATGAAATCGTGCCGTTCACGAATCGCATCTAGATTCACGCTTGGACGGAAAAATGTCTGCTTGAGTCTTGCCCTACCCTGAGGCGTGTATGCAAAGTGTTGGAAGAGCCCATAGACCGAAAGACCCTCTTTGCCTGAAGCAGACTTTTTCCCAGGTCCCTGATTGAACATATTCGGGTGTGACTCCGACTGGATAATCTGGAGAGAGGTGAAGGTATTGCTGTTGATCCACATCGTATCCCGTAGATTGAACATCTGCAGTGCTCGAACCCGATACTCATTCCCTTCTTCGAGGGGGCTAGGTGCCGCGGCTCTTCGTCGCTGCAGGTAAGTGAGTATGGCTCCCGCGCAACCAATAGTCACGGGGTTATCCATGTCAACGGAACTTGAGATATGCAGCAGTCTTCCTTCTTGGAGTGTGAAGCCCATCTCTTCTGGGTCCACTTCTTCCGGTCCGGCAAGACCATTTTGGGGCACGAAAAACCGGAGGCACTGTTCGTGCGCAGATGAAACCCCTAAAGCAAGAAGTTTGCTTTCTGCATTGGAGTAGCTGAACTCCGAAGTTGGACGAATGTCTATCTGGTAAGGAAGGTAGGCAGAAGAAACTAGACAGAAATTATCAGCATTTGCCCGCACTGGAAAGGGTCAAATTAGTTCCAGTGCAAAGGAAATGTACCATCTTCTTGTGCAAGGTTCTGATCTTGATTCTGGGAACTAAGATCAACCCGCGGAGGTGTCAAGACCACTGTAGGTTTTATCTGGAGAAGCACTGTAGATGGCCTGATTAGCACTTCTAATCTAGACTTGAACAAATAATTAACCCACGAGCGTCGATTGTCTCTATATCCCCCGACCGACTGTCACCTAGCAGATACATCTTTTCTTCTTCGGCTGAGTAGTATGAGCACCCCACAGTTCCATGATCCTTCATGTCGATGGCAGCAATGACATGGTCATCGAAGTCATCATCGGTAGCTCTTACCGACCCACCTATTTCGATATTGGTATCTGTAGGAAAAGGTGTGTGCAATTGACTTCCTGATGAAATGATAGGGGTTCGAGGAGGACCACTTGAAATGCTGAAGGCTTGACTAGCTGCCGCCCTGTGGCCCAGTCGTCGCCCAGATGTACGAGGTGTAATTGGATGCCGGGAAGCTGGTGTTCTCTTTCTTTTTAATGAAGGCATTTTCCCGTGGCCAACGGAATTGGGATACTTAGAGATGGGATGAGAGAGGGAAATGATGGGGTTTGGATGAAACGGTGGGAGTTGGCCTGGTCACCTGTCCACGGGTCGTTCCTCGAGCCTACAGCCTACATAAAACAAGCAATTTGATCAATATGAACTGTCTAGAACTAGATTATTGTACAAAGTGAGTGGACTAGTGTAAAAAGCCATAATATATGAGAGAAGACCGGACATGCAATCGAAATATTCGCAAAAAAAGCAGACGCAAAAACATTGTATGTGCCACATAAGAACGCTAGATTTCATGTTGTCATTTATTCTTCCGCGGTCTCCGCAGTTACCACAAGGCCAGACTTAGACTCATCAAGAGAAACTCGGGCAGTTTGACCAGAGACAATTTCACCTCGGATGATCTTATCAGCCAAGCGGTTTCCAATCTCCTTAGCAATGAGACGGTTCAAAGGCCGGGCACCAAATTTGGGGTCGTAGCCTTTCTCGCACAGCCAGTCCTTGGTCTCATTGTCAACCTGCAGAGTCATACGGCGGTCATCGAGTCTAGCCTGAAGCTCTTTGATTCTGATATCGACGATGTCCCGGAGAGCATCCTGGGACAGGCGTCTGAAGATGATGAATTCATCGATTCGGTTCATGAACTCAGGTGGGTATGCGCTCTGAACCACATCCATAACAGCCGATTTGACCTTTTCTGGGAGCTCGGCATCACCGGCGTCATCTTTAATTGGGTACAAGGGGTCTGCTCCGACCAGGATACTAGCTCCAAGATTCGAGGTCAACACAATCAGGGTGTTTCGGAAATCAACCTTGTGGCCTTGCGCGTCTGTCAGGAAGCCCTCATCGAGGACCTGCAGCAGTAGCGCTGAGATATCACGATGAGCCTTCTCGAATTCATCAAATAGCAGAACAGCGTAAGGCTTCCGTCTGACAGCCTCAGTAAGCTGACCAGCATCATCATATCCGACATATCCGGCAGGAGAACCAATGAGTCGACTGATTGTGTGCTTCTCCTGGAATTCACTCATGTCAAACCGTAAAACTGCAGTTTCCGTGGAGAAAAGGAACTCGGCCATCTTCTTGCAGAGCTCAGTCTTTCCAACACCGGTGGGACCAAGGAACATGAAAGAGGCCATAGGGCGATTTTCTCCGCTGAGACCAGCTCTCTGCATCCGCACAGCATTTGCCACAGCAGAAAGCGCTTCATCTTGTCCGCGGACTGATTTTCGGAGAGTGTCCTCCATATGAATCAGCTTCTCCACGTCTCCAGCCATGAGCTTGTTAACGGGGATGCCCGTGGTCCGAGAAACGACGTTTCCAATGTCATCTGCAGTAACTGAGTCGTGAATCAGAGTTTGATTATGAGGATCCTGTTCAGCGCCTTCTTTGGGTAGCTTGGCTTCGAGCTCTGGGATGGTAGAGTATCTCAACTCTCCAGCCTTGGCAAAGTTTCCTTCGCGTTGAGCTTGTTCAAGTTCAAACCGAGCGCGTTCTAAATTCTCCTTGGTGCGTTTGATGGTATCAATTTCGGCCTTCTCCTCTTCCCAGGCCTCGGTCAATTTACCGGCCTCCGCTTGCTTGGTCTTCAGGTCTTCTTGAAGCTTCTCTCGCCGTTCGCGGCTGGCAACATCGGTTTCCTTGCGAAGAGACTCAAGCTCAATTTGGATGGTAGTAATGTCACGTTCAAGTTCCCGAATTGAGTCGGGCTTCGACTCCTGTTGCAAGCGAAGAGCCGATGCAGCTTCATCGACAAGATCAATCGCTTTGTCGGGCAGGAATCGATCGGTGATGTAGCGATTGCTGTAAGTGGCTGCAGCTACTAAAGCGCCATCTGTAATTCTGACACCATGGTGTACTTCGTATTTGTTCTTGATGCCCCGTAGAATGGAAATAGTCGAGGCGACCGACGGCTCGCTCACCAGAATAGGCTGGAACCGTCGGGCAAGAGCCACATCTTTTTCAATCAATCGATATTCATTGAGAGTAGTGGCACCACAGCATTGAAGCTCGCCTCGCGACAAAGCAGGCTTGAGGAGATTACTAGCATCAATGCTGCCCTCAGCCTTGCCAAGTCCCAGCAAGGTGTGAAGCTCGTCAATGAAGAGGATCACCCCGCCTTCCGCATCCTCCACTTCCTTCAGGACGGCTTTCAGACGCTCCTCGAAGTCACCCCGGAACTTGGCTCCTGCAATTAGAGAGCCCAGATCCAATGAGACAACCCGTTTGTTTTTGATGCTCTCGGGGACATCTCCTTGTACGATACGCTGAGCCAGCCCTTCGAGAACGGCGGTCTTACCGGTTCCAGCGGAACCGATCAGTACGGGGTTGTTCTTAGTTCGCCTGGACAGAATTTGAATGGTTCGATGAATCTCGGCATCCCGTCCAATGACTGGATCCAGCTTGCCAGCTTTAGCTTTCTCCGTAAGCTCAACACCATACTTTTCTAGTGCTGATTTCTCGTCCTCTCCGCCGCTCATATCCATGCGGTGAGTACCGCCTGGGGGGTGTGGACGGCCCCCATTGGCATAGTGGCGGACAGATATAGGGCTATGGTTGATGGCTGGTGGTATGATAGAGGTGCAGGGCAGTATGCTTGATCTCGGGATTGGGGATAGAAGCCGGGTCGAAGATAGGCGAGGCGTTCGCAGAAGCCGACTGCGGGCATTGAGGGATAATCTCGCCGCCATAATGTATATTATAGATTTGCCAAAATAAAAAAAAGTGTAAAAAGAAACCTAGGGCAGTTCAGGATCGGACATGTCACTGTTATACCTTAAATACCGATAACCAAGGTCCATCGGGAGGCTTCTCGAACGATCCACATAGTAAACGCTGAGTGGCGGAAGGAACCAGACCTCCGTCACCAGTCAGTCACCTGACTAGTCTAAGCTTCGTCCTGAAGTCACCGGTTAGTCACATGACTTGTGTAGGTAAGCACCGTCGCAAGTAAGTCACCTGACCAGTCTTCGCTCTTTCACGTTTTTCCGTGACTCCGTAAGAGATTTTCCGTAACAAAAAAAATCCCTTCCTTTTTAACCCCTCCTTCATCTATTTTCCTCTCCTTTTTTTCTTCTCCTTCCAGATACCAACACACCTCTCTTCACAATGGGTTTCACCGACTTTGTCTCTGATGCCGGCCTGACTCGTAGGCGCCCCTGAGATTTTGTTATTTCGAATCAATTGGTGACTGACTGTGCCCCTCAGTGGCCGACCACTTCCTGTCCACTCGGTCCTACATTGTTGGGTATGAAAACCTCCCATTTTCGCTGCCTTTTTTCTCCTCTCTTTCCTTTTCTGTTATGCTTTCATGATGAGAAACATTGGTCCGTGTTTAGGAGGCGGATTAAGACCCCGCTGGATGACTACAACCAATCGCGAGCAATCGCACCTCTGATCCTGCTTTACTATGCTACATTATTTGAATCGTTTCATCTGATGTGAACATCAATGCTGACTCTGTTCATCAGCCACGCGCCCAGCCAGGCCGATGTCGTGACCTTCAAGGCCTTCCCCGCCGCTCCTGATGCTGCCAAGTACCCCAACGTTGCCCGCTGGCACAAGCACATCGCCTCTTTCGAGCCCGAATTCCCCACCCTCCCCGGTGACTCCAACGCAGCTTTCACTGTCTACGGTCCCGAGACCACCACTCTTCCCTCCAACCCCAAGGACAAGCCCGAGGAGGATGACGATGAAGATCTCTTCGGCTCCGACTCTGAGGAGGAGGACCCCGAGGTCGTTGCTGAGCGCAACAAGCGTCTCGAAGAATACAAGGCCAAGAAGGCTGGCAAGGTCAAGCCCGCCGCCAAGTCTATCGTCACCATGGAGGTCAAGCCTTGGGGTATGTATTTCTCAAGTGTCTCTTCCAGTCCAACTGCTAACAAACATTTCCAGATGATGAGACCAACCTTGAGGAGATGGAGGCCAACGTCCGCGCCATTGAGCAGGACGGCCTCGTCTGGGGTGCCTCCAAGTGGGTTCCCGTCGGCTTCGGTATCAAGAAGCTCCAGATCAACCTTGTCGTTGAGGACGATAAGGTCTCCACCGATGAGCTCCAGCAGAAGATTGAGGAGGATGAGGATCACGTCCAGTCCACCGATATCGCTGCCATGCAGAAGCTGTAAATTTGCGATGCCCATTTATGAAGCAGGAATTGTGTGATGGAAATGCGTGATGTCAGAGGAATCCTTTACGAACCTAGTCCAACTAGAAAGCTGGTCCATAGTGACCGGTCATTGATGAAAAATTCAAAAAATTCATGACCATTCACAGTTTCATTGTAACTTGCTATTTATAGGTGTATGATTGTCAGACAGTAATTGTTCAAATCAAGTCCCCAGAATCCCTATTTACAGGGGTGGTAACTGCTCGGCTTTTTATGCACACGATGTCTCGTAAATCAACCCTCAAAATCTATATAGGTTCTAACCAATCAATATTCTCATGGACTCGATCACATTCACCTAACTTGGTCAATTAACTAACCTTTTGTTTTTCTTTGACGTCGCTGTCTCGTCATTCTTTTCTTATGGACAACTGCCACGTTAGAAAGACGAGTACTCCTACATATGTATGTATGTCTTCTGTATTGATAAAGGCAAGCTTTATAGTGATTTGAAAGCACATCTGAACAGACATGATTGGCTATCTAATTTAAATGGTATGTAATAGATGATATCTCGATATATATTCCCACTCCCCATAGCAGATTCATATAGAAAACTAGAAGATGGATACAGGGGGAATATGCTCCTTATGTTCTGTCTCACGGCTTATTCTATTGACAACTAACTATACCGTGGATAGCATGGACCGTGTAATTCAGAGAGCCTCAATCCTCATATTCCTAGTTCCAGACCGGCAAAACCTACAAGGTCTAACTACGTGTTTCCCCTCTCTCTTGTAAACCATATTTTCTATTTGTATGGCTACCACCTACGGAGGTTCGAGACAAAGCAAAGTCCTTTGTCAACCACAGAGATTGGACAGCAGAGTCGAATAGTGTTACCCTCGTTCAGGGCTGGTCTAGTAAGTGTTGCCCATGCATCGCAGAATTCACCGAAAGGAAACATATAAGGGAATAGGCCTGGACTTCAGCCAAATACACCGGTTTATTTCATCAATTGAATCCAGTATGTCCGTTTTGATGGGGTTGTCCCGAGGTCTAGTTTCGGGTTGATATCGCAAGGAATGAATACAACATTCACTGGATATGTAGGTAGCGAGGGAGATACACCTCCTTATTAACCAGAAAAGACCCCGATCCATTAAACATTTTCAATAGCAGTATGAAAAATGCAACAGATGTGATAAATCCGAGCCAGCCTTGGAGTCAAAAAGTTGATTAGGTAAACCACCTGGAGGCGGGCCTCCACGAACCTCCCGCCAACGCTAACGCCAACGTATCAAAACGGCATCACAACACTGTCTACAGCCAGTGACCCCAGGCTTCATCTCAACACCAATAATACAGTGGGAGTTATTTTGAATTATCCACATATAAGAAGACTTCGCAGCGACCGGGCTCAACCACTGACCTCCAACCCGCAACCCAAAACCAAACTCACCACCCATCATGAGCTTCCTCTCCCGCGTGGTGACTTTCTTCGGCCTCGTCCTGATAGTTCATGCGTACGTTCTCCGACCATCCACTCAGCAATTATATACACTCCTCGAGCAAAGCTAACAATGCCTTCTGCAGAGGCTACTCGGCCCACGAACATACTGTCCTTTACAGCAACCTCACGTCCACTGCCCTCCCACAAGACATCATCATCGAAACCCTCGTTTCGGTATTAATTGTTTCAATCGGACTGGTCTTGAGCGCGCAGAAGTTGAAGCCGATTAGCTGGCGCGAGTGGGCGGGCGAGATTGAACGGAACGGCGGAGCGCGCAACCCGTACCTGAGTCTGGAGGAGCGTTACGGATTCTGGGATATTCGGGTGAGTTTTTGGATCTACTTGGATACATGCCTTGGAACTACTGGATTTGGATTCATTCAAGATATGAATTTGTTGCTGGACACCATTGTTTCGGGCCAGGAATATTCGAAGCTAACATTTGGATAACATAGGCCAAGCGAAAGGAGTTTGCGGACTGGGTCCGCGGTCAGGATGTGTCGATCAAGGAGTGATGGTTGAATATTGAGTTGCCGATTATGTGGATTATGTGCTGCAGTGGGGGAGAGCTGTATAATATGCATTGCGGCGAGGGAGTTCAGTCTTCAATTAAGATCTTCAGCTTGTTGCTGGCTACGATATCTACCTATTTGGAACCAATGGCTTTGTGCTCTTGGCAAGTTGGAGAATAACGTATGGCATGTGCCGGCGATGCAGGGGTGGCAACTCGCATCTTCGTGTGATATACTCCGTACTCTAAAGGCGACCGAGAGGTCGCACAAACATACCACCACTAGTACGCCTGCCCGGCTGCTTGTGACCTGGGTAAGTGGGATCATTGCCAGATATTGACGCTTTTGGCGCACTCGGTTCGCATTCCCGCGCCACACCGCTGTAGGATGGCGATGCATAAGTCTAGGCCATCAACTGACAGCATGGCCTCCACTAATATTGGCGTGACTAGGGCAATAAGCAAGGGGTTTGATGTCGCCTATACGGTAGCTAAAAGCAACCTTATTCCAGAGTCGGATGCTTGGCCCGGTATAACTAGAGAATCATCTGGTGATGAGTAGAAGGCAAGTCGAGACCAAGGTATACCCGTATTGTCTTCTATATTGTAGATATATGGTACGACCTAGTCACACAATATGCACGTCAATAGTACTACCTATCCACCTAGCTAGAATAAAGACCGTCTGCAGTGCTCTGGGATCAAGCTTAAACCCCATGCACGATGGGAGCATATGCCGACCCTCTTTGTCCCCGTTGATATTGCAGGAATCTGTTATTGTTACTGTCAGAAGAGAAAAAAATATATAAATATACAGATCCCTACTGGATGGGTTTAACCGAGCCGCTGACTTGTCTCAAAGACCCACCTTAGTCTGGTGATTTGAAGAGTCCGCGGGCTGGCAAAAGTCCTAAAGCCGAGATAATTAGTCTACATGGGTAGAATCCATAAATCAAACCTCAAAACTGGTTATATCCTTACAGTATACAAGGATAATATAGTGATACCATAATGCCAAGTGTATAGTAGAAGAAAAGATAGAGAGCTGACCTCGGGATACCTATTTCGATAAAGTGATGTCTCACTTAGAAGGCTGGTTCGAGCTCCTTAGCTCCAAAATAGAATCGCGCCATTTGAAGCCCCAAAAAATATTAATTACTCTACGGAGTACAGTATGCTTAGTATACTATGGATAGTGAGTCAGATGGGAGAATAATTGCTTCGCTTCGCTCCGCAATCAAGAACTGACCGGATTCGTATGTCCACACAGTCAATGATATGTCTCTCCTAACTTCCATGGCAAGTAAGCTTTCAGGCTACTGAATAATTAATTCAGCTGAGATTGAGACATGTCGTTATTATCGCCAAGGCTATGTTTGTTATGATTACTTACCGTACAGGTGATCCGACACTAAATTAGCTAGGCCTGGTGCATATTGCCACCATGTCAAATCTGCCAACTATTCCAACTATTATTATTCTACCTTGATTTCAAGAGACGGAGAGACACATTTCATAGTTATTTGCTGTTAATTATCCTTGCCAGCACCATTGTAAAGGTAATGTCTCTCATAACTTCACCTTCAAATACATACATGTAATAAATGAACGTGGGGGAGCTTAGACCCCAGAGATCGACATAAATAGAACTGTAAGACCTTGCAGATCCCAAATTGCGCTAGATTCAGACGGCGATGGCTGACTGGAGGGTTTAACATGTGTGTGCACTAAACAGTCTATAACATGCGACTTGTTTCCCTGGACAACCCCAGCCTTATAATCCCACCTCCCCCCAGCCTTTGTCTAAGATCACTTTTATTTCTCTCCCTCAACATTCTCCATACTCACTACGCATACATTAATTCATCTACCAATAATCTCTAGTCCATCAAAATGCGTTTCTCCATCGTCTTCACCACCCTCTCGGCCATCGCCCTGGCCAACGCCCAGAGCAGTGTCACCACCGAGGTAAGCGGAAACAAAAAAACAGATCACAATGTCCGAATGAAATAAGCTAACCTATTCAACAGACTGTTGACTACCTGACCCAGACAAACTCTCTCGGCGTCGTGACCGGCCAACCTAGTGTTGTCACTTCCCAACCCAGTGTTATCACCAGCCAGGCCGCTGCCGAGACCTCACAGGAGGCCGCCGCCTCCATCCCTGCCGGTCTGACCTCGCCCGTCGCCGGCCCCGGAGCCACTCAGACCACTTTGACCACTGTCACCACCAGCACTGGTACTGGTACCACTACCTTCGTCACAGAGTCCAAGGTCACTGTTACCTCCACTAGCACTTCCTCAGACGCCGCGGCGGATTCCTCCAGCTCTTCCAGCTTGTCTCCTAAAGCTTCCAGCGCGGAGTCCAATGCTTCCAGCGCTGATGCTAGTGCCTCGAGCGCTGGTGCAAGTGCTTCCGACGCAGGTGCCAGTGCTACCAGCGCGGAGGCTAACGCTTCCAGTGCCAGTGCCAATGCTTCCAGCGCCAGTGATAGTGCTTCTAGCGCTGATGCTAGTGCTAGCGCTACTGCTTCCTCTACCGGTGCTGCTGCTATTGCCACCGCCGGCCCTGTCGGTCTCATGGTTGCCGGTGCTGCCCTCGTTGCTTTCCTGTAAGCGAACCAAGAGTCTGTGATTTGGCCACTGGCAATATCCCGTCTTCTATTTTACTATGATGTCCACATCAAGCTCAATTAGGCGAGGATTTGGTCGTGGTCGTCGGTCGGCCATGTTGTTTCAGTCTCTGGATCAACAGGAATGAGGATCATGAACATGCGAAAATCGGTTATTTTTTCTTTGGCGATTTGTTATTATCTCTCCAGGTTTTCTATGGAACCTGTAATTCTTTCTCATTGGGCAGGACTCGTGTGTTTCACTGCGTTGTACCCGGAGGCGCATATTCACGGTGCAGCTGTTTCCCACTTCTTTTCTCTATCTTTGTGATTAACTTAATGCATTCCTGGGTAAATAAGAGTTTTGCTTCCGTGTGATCATGTATATTAAGTCTAGAGATCATACCTGTAGGTTTGATAAGGTCAACAACAGCTCGCTGGCTTATATTTGCAGTAACAATAATCTTAATTGCGTATGACACGCTACAACATACTAAGTCAGTCGTATTAACGAGTACATACAAAACGCCTTTCGGCTTCATAACTCCTGTATGTTTTATCAGTTGGTAGACATTTGCCAGCCTGTTTGCCATGATTGCCTCTATGGATTTGAGATATCCATCGATCATGCGGGGCTTTGATGAGAGTGCTTCAAAGGAAGAAATAAAGGAGATATCACCCACATAACCTTACCCCTTTATTCCTAACTTCTGATATATGTCTCATCAGATAGCAAGGGCTATAGCAAGGACGTGGTGGAACATAGGGCAATCCTAAAAGGGTAATATTAGTTACGCGCACATTACGCGACAAACATCACGTGACTGACGCGCTACCGAAAAGGTTAGTGTGACCTCCACTCAAAACAAACCGTCGACGAAGTAACCATCTCTTATCATTGTGATTGTGATTCTTGTGCTTTCACTGGTCCGGATCACTTTCTGAATTTGCATTCTTCTCCAACTTAGTTTACCCTGTATCTTAATACCCCACAAACCATCCAAAGCTCCAGCATGGTAAGTTGTCCCTGTTCAACCATTGACACACTGGTTTCCCAGCAACCGGTGTACGCTCGTACTCTATATCTGACATGGATACCTAGCCGTCGAACTTGCGCCGGCTAGCTGCCGACCATGCTGCCTTACACCGCGATCTTCCGCCGTACTACTTGCAGCCGTCGGATGGTGATGACCTGTCACAACTGAACATACTCCTCACGGGCCCCGCGGGCACACCCTTTTCACAAGGATTATGGGAGCTCCATCTCAAGATGCCCGATGACTATCCCAAGAGCCCCCCAAAGGCCACCTTCAAGACGAAGATATGGCACCCGAACATGGAGGAGCTCACTGGAGCTGTCTGTGTAGATACGCTCAAGCGGGATTGGCAGCCTAATCTAACTCTGCGCGATGTATTGGTCGTAAGTTGGACTGCATCAGTAGAATGAATTTCTACAGATAACTAACCTTATTTCTATTCAGACAATCTCATGTCTGCTTATCTACCCTAACCCTGACTCTGCCCTCAACGCTTCCGCAGGCGCTCTTATGCAAGAGAACTATGCCGCCTTTGCACACCAAGCCAAGCTCATGACCTCAATCCACGCCCCGATCCCACTCAACCTCAAAGCTGCAGTGACAGAAGCAAAGCTCCGGGGCGAGGAGGCAGGCACCACACTTGAAGAGAAAGAAGAAGACGCAATCATTCAACGCCGGCGGAAACACGCCCGTACCCACACAGCTGCAACGAAGAAAACCACGCGCAACACCACTGCATTTGAAAACCCGTCACAGTCCTCATATTCTTCACAATCCTCCTCAAATCCTTTTGCCCAACCCTCACCACCCATGACAGACAACGCCACGAGCGACAGCGAAAGCGACGACCCCGCTACCGCAAGCAAAGAAAACAACCCAACTCTTTCCCCTTCGCCTGTCTACTTTGCGCCCCCAAGTCCCCGTAAAACCGCTCTGGGAAAACGCCCCCTCTCCGTCCTCTCAATTCCCTACCCGGAAGACTCCGATGCAGACATGATGCTCATAGACTCGGACAACGACAACGATGCCCCCGCCATGAGCTCCAATGAACGAAACATCACTGCAAACACACGTTCCCGTACTTCATCACCACTACGGAAAACACCCAAGCTCTCCATGCTCTGTGGGGGAGTCAACGCCTCCGGCCGTCTCCGCGATGAGGTGCCAATATTCGAAGATTTGCCCCAATTGGCCATGCCAGACCCTCTACGCAGGCTGAGCGGGGATGGCAAAGAAAACCGTGGATCTGCAACTGCGCGTGGGCTGAAAGAGAAGCGTGAATATCACCCCATGAAGACGCTCAATGGCTCTACTCCCCTTTCTCTAGCACATGCCCAACTACCTACGCCGTCACTATCATCATCATCGTCATCTCTCTCAGGGTCCTCCTCTTCTGGAATCTCCAAGAAAAAAGCCACGAGCGGCACACACAGGCGCCTTGCCGTCAGAACAAAGCCGCGCATTGGCATCCGTCGGCTATAAGAAATCCATCCATTTTCCTGAATTGGAACTTGATTTGACATTGGTGGATTCTTCTTGCGTTGCTTTGAGACCTCAAATTCATCTCGATAACTCCACTTTGGATTTGTTTTGAGTTGATTCTTTATTTTTGTTCTCCCTCTATCTACCTACCCCGTTAGCGACATTTCTTGATACCCTTGATGGTCTGAATTCAATCGGACTTACAAACTGCATGGAGCAAGGAGCGAGAAGAACTTTATGGAGCTGGTTCCATTACGTTGCATTGGCAATATCAGGCTGGGCAAGGTGGCCCTGGGCTTTACAATTTGCCTTGGCTTGGACAACATATTCGTCTGATTTCTTTGTTTAGGAGTTTGTTTAATAATTCACATGACATCCATGGATAAATCTTTTCGATATTATCATCACCATATCAGTAGGCTTACCGCAAATCAACCTTGGAAGTCATAAGGCAACTTTATAACAAAGACTAATTGTACGCAGAAGAGCCCAGGATGATGGTTATGAGTTTGTAATACCATAGATTAATGGAAAGGTTTTCTGAGACTATCGAGCTGTGATGTCCTTCCTGCTAAGTTCCTAAACATTCTCAGAGAACGAGAACAAAGAAAACCAGGCAAGGTCTGGCACTAACAGATTTGCCCAGTTTCAACTAAAATGCTCAAAAAAAGACAAACAACCGCTTTGCACATATAACAGGATAATTATAAGAATCCCAGGACACGTCAGAAAGATGATGGGTAGAATTTGGGATAATTGGATGAAACCGCCGAGAAAAGACCAAGGAAAGATATGCCGATAATGATATGTTCGATCCGCGTCGGGATTGGATTATGTCCGTAGGCGTGCACGAGACACAGCATCCTTCGCTTGAGCGAAGAACCTGCAAGGTGGCATGCAAGAAATATATCCCATGAAGAAAAAAGAGCCGCGTTCAGACCTCTACAGGGCGTAGGGGTTGACAGATCGAACAGTGAGGCATCTGGAATGGAAATAAGTTAGTTAGGGACGCCCATGCTAGAAAAAGAAAAAAGCTGAATGGGAACACTTACGGAGGACTCTTGCTCAGGTCAGTCTTCAAGATGATGGGAACACGGGTCATCTCTGTGACATCCTGGATGAACTCTCCATCCACCTCGCGCAGCTTGAACAGGTTCAAGTACTTCTCTTTGTTGGTCAATTTGTTCTCGGGTGCATCACCAGTTCCGGAGGCAATCTTGGGATCCGAACGAGTACGGTGAGGTGCCTGCTGGTGGTGGCCGTTACGTGTAGGCGATGGCGGCATGCTCTGAGTCGAGCGATCGGCAGAGTTGAGCGACACACCGGCTGTCATTTCAGTCACCTCATCCGCATCTTCGTCGTCATCGAAAAGGGCATCGACATCGTCCGCAGACATTGTGCCGGTCTCAGTTTGCTTACGCATGGCCTCATCACGCTCTCTGGCCCGCTCTCTAGCGGCTTCAGCATCGCGGGCAGCCGCTGCGGCTTGAGCAGCGCGGGAGTTGCCGGGCTTGGGACGCTCGTCCTCGGGAATATATGCGGACGAGGGAACACCCTTCTCCCAGTACAGCTCGAGTACGCGACTGTCCTTGCGGTATTCAGCCTTCTTGAGCGGCAGCTGGTCGCAGTGCACACGCTTTTCGAAGCCATATTCCGGAATAAGGACGTCGAAGGCAGACTCGTAGACGCAGAGTACAATGCCCTCGCTGATAAGATCACCGCCAATCTCCCGACTTTTGCGGTCCATTTTACGGCACGCCTCAATGTGCACACTCTGCTCTTGGGCATTGAGAGCCGAGTCCTTCTTGTTGTTGCAAAGATCCGCAGTCTTGTTCAGTGACTCAATATCGTCATTGAACTCCACGGCACCCCCGGAGAGCACAGCCTCGAGTTGACGGTGCACAAGGATATCGGCGTAGCGCCGAGAGGGGTTGGTGAAGTGGGTGTAAACCGGTACATTGAGCATGTAGTGCTGGCGCATCTCATCGGGAGCACCATTGCTGACATAGTACTTGGCACGCTGCATGGCCTTGGCAATGAGAGTCTCCATACCCTGTATCACGTGTTAATATGTATTTATGACTGGGAGAACAGAAAATGTGCTTACCTTGCGAAGATCCACATCTTCGACCTTGCAGAGAGAGCTCTGGAGGCTGCCACTGCTGCTTGAATCCATTTCGAAGCCAAGGCGATTCATCCGCTCAACAAACGAAGTAAGGCGACGAGAGTTGGGCGAGAACTGACGACGCAAGAAAGCTCTTTCCGGCATAGCGCTGACAAGCTTACGAGCAACAAAGAAGTTGGCCTGGTGGCTCAGCTCCTCAACAAGTTCGTGTGCTGGAGTTGACTCGAAAATATTGTATTCGACTGGCACATTCTCGTCATCGAGCTGCTGAAGCAGACGCTGCACAGGAACATTTGATACGCGGTTACCGAAGCGGGCTTCGCGGAACTTGGCGACAATGTTCTGAGTGTTACTATTAGCATGGGGGAAAAATAAGAAGAATGGTAGAATCAGAAAAAAACTTACATGCAACAAGCGGATGCTGTCGGCAGAGATGCCACTGGTGTTGACATCAGACTTGCCCTGAACAAGTGCATTGACTTGGTCGTAGCCAAGACGGCCAGCGCTCTTGATGACACCCTTGCCGATCCAGACATCCTCATCCACCACACCAGTGGTGGGGTTGGCCTTGAAGACCACACTGACCGTGAGGCGATCTTCGCCAGGGACGAGGGAACAAAGCTCAGTGGAAACACGGGTAGGCAGCATGTTCATGATTCGATCGACCAGATAGACTGCAGTCCCACGCTTCTTGGCCTCACGGTCTACTAGGGAGTTACCCTTGACGAAGTGAGCAATATCGGCCACGTGAACACCAATCTCGACCTTGCCATCGGCAAGGCTCTTCACATGGAACGCATCCTCGAGGGACTTGCTGTCGGCGGGGTCAATCGTAAAGATGGTCTCTTCACGGAAGTCACGTCGCGAAGCAAGGGCGTCTCCCTCGCTAGAGACGGACCAGTCCTCCCAGCCGATGCTCTTCAGCACAGCATCGGAGAAATCATCCGAACCGAAGTTGTTGTCGCGGAGCAGGGCATCTGTCTCAACCCGCAAGTCACCCATCTCCCCAAGCTGCTCAACGAGAGTACCGAAGGGGTGCAGAGAGGTAATAGGCCACCTCTTGATAGAAGCAACAAAGATTCGGTTGGCGTAATCCTGGTGCTTCTCAACGAAGTCCCGAGGTGCTTGCTCTGTGGGGATGGCAATAAGTGGAACACGCTTGTCAGTAGGCTTAAACCAGACAATCTTTGGCTTATCCTGGTGACGGTCATTGTGGGAACGGCCATGAGCGCCATCTCTGGCTTGCCGCTCGGCCTCCTGCTTCTCCTTTGTAGCCTGGCTGCTGGGACGCAAGAGACCTAGGGTTCCTGAGAACATCTGGCCCGCAACACGCTCAATGACCGCAACAACATGACCGGCGTACAAAGGCTTCTGCTCGTCGCTGATCTCATCCTCCTCACAAAGAAGAAGGCTCTGACCCTCGACCTCGACATCGTCGTTCTTCTTCTGGGTCGGACGCTGGCGAAGACTACCACGGCGACGGATGCTTCCATCCGGGCCAATTTCCTGTCTATCGCCGGCAGAATCGGAGCGACCAAGCTTATCATTTCCAGCAGTACTGTTAGACCGGGCGTCAGTGATATCCTTGCGCTTCTTCTTTTCCTCCTTTTCTTTCTTCTGACCCCACACCTCGTCGACATCGAGAAGCTCGATTGCGACATAGTCACCCTCAAGGGCGCGGTTCCGATCTTTGCTACCGCAAATGAAGATGTCGGCATCCAGATCGTCGGTGGTCACATAAGCGTCGGAACGATTCTTTTTGTTGACGCGCAAAACACCAGCGACCAACTGTCCATTGCTAAGGAGTGCAGGCAGGTTTGCCTGGGGGAGGTAAGGAGTGAAAAGAGTCTTCCGCTGCTGTTGCTGCTGCTGTTGAACAGACATCTGCGGCGGGGCATGCTGGCTCGCCTGGAGACCACCCATACTTTGGGCGTTCTGCTGAAGCGCTTGGAGCTGAGCCAGCTGGAGGGGGTTCAGTTGCTGATTACCGAACATCTGAGGTGCCATCATGACTTGGCCCTGAGGAAGTTGGATAAGCTGAGGCTGGCCAAGCTGGGGCTGGCCGCCATACTGGAATTGACCAATAGAGCCCATGGACTGGTTCATCGAGCCGCGCGAGCGGTGACCGGGCTGGAATCCACCCTGCTGCTGACCGATGGGTCTCTGCTGATCCTGGCTCTGGTTTTGGTTGTTGGGCTGGCGCCAGTTACCCTCGAAGTTTCGCGAGGATGACCGGGCATGGCCGCCATTCTGGCTGGGTCGTCGTTGATTATCAGATTGATTGGTTACTGGCTCACTGGCCTGGGGGAATTGGAATCCGCCTGCACCGCGACCGGAAATGGCAGCCCGGTTACCACCGATGGCCATCGATTGGCTGCGGCCATGGCCACCAGCTCGCATATTTCCGGCCCGCTGGAAGGCGGGTCCCTGGGGTGCCGGGGAAGTGGATACAGGCTTGTCATCCGATGAAGACTGGTTATCAGAACCACCTGCACCAGGAGCAGGAGCTGGGAACTGGAATCCCGAAGCTGTTCTCTTCTGCTGGGCCAGCTCGGCGGCTTTCTTGGCCTCAGGAAGAGCAAGCGAGTGGCGGCGCTGGTGACCACCGCCGGGAGGACCTCCACGACCGCGGCCGGCGTTCTCATTCTTGTGGTTATTGTTGTTTTGGCCCTGCTGGTTATAATCGGCGTATCCCGACGCTCCGGAAGACGGGGCAGGAGGTGGGCCCATGGGAAGACCAGGGAGAGCAGACTGGTTGCGACGGTGCGAATGCTGGTTCGGTACGTTCATTGGTACTCCAAGCTGCTGCTGCTGTCCCCCCTGTGGGAATTGGAATGCATTCACTTGCTGTGGGGAGACACCGCCCATGGAGGCACCGGGTTGAAACGAGGGCACCTGGCCTAGTTGCTGGGGCTGCAACAGCCCCATGTTAACGTATTGTTGATGTGTTGCAGCAATTTGTTGCTGCTGCTGCTGGAGCAACTCGATCTGTTGTTGGATGGCCAGTTGTTCCACTGTAGACAAGCTCAAGTTAGCTGATATGATAAGACAAATGGTTATATAGTAAGCGGTCACGAGAGCGGTCACATACTCATCAACGGGGTGAGCTCAGATGGACTTCTCCGATGAGCAATATGGAACTTGCGGCCACCGGGGCCTTGAGGCCCAGATTGACTCTGTTGATCCATGATCCCAAATGACAGAAGCTGGCAATTACTGTAGAATGTAATGTGTGTATTGGGCGGGGTGAATCCGGCGACAGGAGAGACTGGTACTGCGCCAAAAGGCAAATGAGCCAAGTGAGATGGATCACGGGCCGACCAAAAGGAGTTTGTATGTGCGGATTGTTGGTTTCAATACGTGAATTATCCTAGAAGAGTAACAAAGAGCGGATCAGTAAGGGTGCAAGATGACAGAAGCAACAAGAGAAAGCAAGAAGAGGGGAACAAGGCAATGTCAGAGCGAATGTCAACAGTACAAGTCCCGAGGTAAGGGCGGACCCAATGGAAGCTTCCATCTCAGGGGGGAAAGAAGCGGACTCGACGATGACCTCACAACTAACAATGAAAAAGCGGCAAGGGCAATCGACGCCGGGTGAAACTTCCAAAGTAAATGCGTGGAGTAGATCCCGATTCTTCTTACCTGCAAGATGAAACTAATGACGACCTCCGAACCCTAGCATTCCAAAATGACGTCTGTAGAGCTCAATGTGGGATGATCGTTTTTTTTTTCTTTACAAGTCCAAGAGGCGACGAGGGACAACCGGATGATGTTAAGTAGGAGTCGAGGCAATTGCACGTTCAGGGCAAACTTGGATCGAGCAACACGGTAGCAACGGGATGAAGCTTCGAACAGGAGTTGGAAGGACCGAGGGGATGGAGCTGTGCTGGAAAGCACGACTGCAACCGACAAAAAGGGAATTCAGACAAAAAGCACCTCGACGGAGGATTGAGGTTGGCCTTAAGCGAAGAAAGCCGTTAAAACGAGC
The DNA here is from genome assembly GCF_028828465.1 of Penicillium psychrosexuale. Lineage (NCBI taxonomy): Eukaryota > Fungi > Ascomycota > Eurotiomycetes > Eurotiales > Aspergillaceae > Penicillium > Penicillium psychrosexuale. Next base: position 1,263,652 of record NW_026643187.1, read on the forward strand.
TTGTCTCCGGGATGATTCCAAAGTTCTAAAACGGGAATTCAGAGCTGATCCTCGAAGAGAATGACAGTAAGTACTGAAATTATAGGGAAGGATAGAATAGACGATGAAACCATCGACTAATTCGACTCGAAGGAGTGATATAGGGGGGAAGAAGAGAGGGATGGGATAAGAAGAGAGAGGAGGGGGGGGGAAAGGAGAAGAGGAAAGGTGATGCTGGAGATACAAAGAGGTGTGGGGAGAGGGCCATTGGTACGGAAAGCAGAAGGCGTGTTCGGAAATGACCAAACCACGTTTTATTACAGCGTTTAGCGCAATAACCCCGAAGTGGATCGTGTAAATACCCTAACAGTTATCCGTCATACTCCGCTTCATCAGCCGTGGATGATCATTGCTACCAGTTATCATCATCCTGATGCATCCGTTGAAATGCTTTGAGGACCTACTTAGAGTATCTAGTATGGTAATGGGAGCCTATAAGTAAATAGGGGTGTCTAGTCTGCAAATCGGAAACATGGACTCTTCCCTAGGAATCCGTACATGGATTCAAATATAGACAGCTAGTGGTGAGTTGGCTAGTCTAGGGTCTTTTTAAAGGTATGGGAACAGTATCCGCTGAGCTAATTATTCAGCATAGCCCTAAAGAAAGGGTAGCAAGCTCAAGTCCGGTATCATCGGAGAAACATGGAACACCTCGTATTCCCTTCTCCCAATTATATAGTGTAGGTCAAAATGGATGATGCTCACGATGATGTAAACGTCAACGTTTCCAGGCGGGAGCGCGCCAGGGAACCGAACCGGCTCGCGGGTCTTGCTTATGTACTCATTCGTCTTGGGGGTCTAGAAGGCCCTCTTTGGCTGCAAAATAGACTGGCAGTAAAATAGTAGGAGATAGGTTGATTGATGTGAGTAATTGAGATTTAAATCAGATTGATATCACTTTTTGCTGTACTTCGTAGTTATGTATCTTAATCTTCCTAACTACCAGGGCAAGCCTGTTTAATAGCCTGATATTCCGAAAGTACCGATATAGCAAGGCGGTGATAGAAAGCGGTGAAAGTAGAACCTTAGAGGTAAGATGGAACTTTACAGGTAATTTATTTTCTTTGGCTTCATAAGGCTCTAAACGGTTGAGGAAATATTGAAGCAGGTGCATCGATGTACGTTGAATCGTCGAGTCGCTTCTTATTGGATGGTTATGCAATGCAGCCAAACGCTTGATTTTGTTTGTGGCCCCTCGAATGGTACATGCTAATCCCAACCTTCACATAGCTCCGATCTTCATGGACCCTCCTTTCTACTAGTTTTGACGCGACAACGTCGAATTATTCGCTACACGCGCAATTTACTTTCGTCCTTCGTCGCATTCCCTCAGAACCCCTCGTCCAATTGCTCTCACGCTGTGCCGTTCCCTCTCTACCTTCAAATTCAGATTGATACCAGCTTGGGATATTTTGAGATATTGTTCTATTCTCGGCACTTCTGAACTCTACTCTTCGAACTACGGATATGATCCCAGTCACTTGAGTCCTCCATATTCACTTGATCACACGTTCCCCTCGCTACTCCTCCGAACCTCCACAACCTCTCCGCAAAACATTCACCACTCCTTCCACCAGGAATTTTTGGAACACATAAATCATTTACTCAAATGTCGACCCCTACAATGACGCGATTTCGGAATCATGTCCCACCACTGGACAGCCCGTCCAAGCAGCTTATGCTGGACCTCGTCCGCGATCTTGAGCAAGTCAAAATCTTTGACGCCGATCTGAAGAAAGTCCACGAGTATGAGCGCAAAACGTTTTATGAAAATCTCGACCGGATCGACCGCGAGCGTGAAGCAGTCCATACAGCTGCCCTCGACCAGGCCGCCGCCTTCCACGACCGCGTCCGCGAGGAAGCGGAGACAACCTTGAAGGATCACCTCCTCGCCGAAGAGGAAGAGCGTCTGCAGAAGGAAGAAGCGATCCGGAAGGAACAAGAGCGCATCGAACGTGAGAAGGCTGAAAAAGCACGCCGCGAACGAGAAGCGGCCGCGCGCGTCGAGGCCGAACGCCAAGCCAAAGAGCAGGCCGAGAAGAAGGCACAGGAGGAGGCGGATAAGAAAGCCGCTGCCCTTGAAACCGCACGCAAAGCCGCGAACAAGGAAAAACTCCGCAAGGAACGAGAAGAGGCCGACGCCCAGAAGCTCAAGCAAGATGAGGAGGCTCGAAAGGTGCAGGAACAGGCCGACCTAAAGGCCCACAGTCAACAGCAGCAGAAAATCGGTGGTGGGAACCTTTCGGCTGAAGATATCCGAGTGCAGAAACGTTACGTTGAGCTACATAAGACTCTCAAGGACATGCGAAAATGGCTGAAGGACATGGGCCAAAGCCAACCTAACCTTAAGGCGACTATGGGCAACTTACGACGCTCGATCAAGAAATCTGTCGGTCAGCTTCGAGCTGGAACCGGTGCAAATAAGCAGCAGGTACGAATCCCCCCCACACTCGTCGAATGGTTGTTTGAGTATTGATTATCTGAACGAAACGCAGATTATTCAGCTCAAGACTGAGCTTGAAAAAGCTCTCGCCTACCCGGAGCCAACAGTGGATATCCGGAATTTCTTCGCATTCCCACCTGAGGAGATTGCCAAGTCCGAGAACAAAGTACCGGCAATGCTAATCTACGGATTGAACATCCTCGCAAAGAGCTTGATATCCTCTCTTCTGGCCGAAGCCTCTATCAAGCAATCCCACGCTGAGCCGATCGGCATCATTGCTGCTCAGATATTCTCGTTCGATATATTCACGTATAAAGGGCTCCACATGTCCGACATCATGTGGGCCAAATACCGTGTCGTCTGTCCAGCCCTGTGGGGATTTACAGGCAACGACAAGACCGAGGGCGGACGCCGTGTCCTGGGTTGGTGGCGTTCACCAGACACTGGTTCATGGGTTAGTGAACAAATTCACATGGACCGCATGACCGCTCTGGGTGCGGGATATGCTGCCATGACGCTTCGAAATTTCGCGAAGTCTCCACGCCGGAACCCCTTCCCTAACACGATGTTCTGGGCCACTATTCACAAGATTTTGGCAATTCCACCTTCAGAGTTGCAGGAAACCCAGGTTGCTCTCCTGGCAGCACTCCTTCGATCATCAGGCGAGAGAATTCTAGGCTTCTTCGGACAGTATGGACTCGCCCTCATGCACTATATTATAGTCGATCTGCCCCGTAAGCTCGGGCGAGAGACAATGGCTGTTACTCAGCTGAGCACTCTCAAGGAGCTCTATCTGAAGGAGAAAAACCTCGCGTTGTAATATGGGCTGGCTGGCGTTTTGGGGGGATTTGGAACAACTTAGGATCACATAGTATCATGTTGGAGATTAAAAACAATAAGGCGTTTTGTCATTGTCTAGACCGGCGATCATCGTCGGATATTATCATACCCTCTATGAATCATGTCAGAAACGCTTTGTATGATAGAGCTTGTTAACAATAGCTGAAAACTTACAATGAATGTCAGCTCGATGTAAAAAAAAAAAAGAAAAAAAAAGTAGCACCACATGACATGTCGAGGAAGAGGTAATCTCAGGGTCTAGAGTTCTCAACGGGGTCAACAACATGGGGATTGGGAATGGGGATTGGGATTGGGGACTTGGAATGGGGACAAATTTGAATATTTCACGAGAAAGACAATGGTAGATAGGCCAAGGACTTCATGGCGTCAGTTGTGTACCAACACGACATACGCGACTACGATACATCAACTCAGTATCCTCTTCTCCAACCTCGTGCCACTGGCTCAAGGATTGATGAAAAGAAAATATTCCATAAATGGAGGTGCCAAAGAATGCGCCTGTCAATGACACGAGTGCCATTGAACAGACTGTTCCGCCGCGATGTGCAATGCAGGGACCAGCCTGTGGTGAACTGTCTTGTTGATCACAGTCACCCAAACAAGGTAAGTATGAAGAAGAAAGAAAAAAAGAGGAAGATCCGGGGGGAGGGGACCCTTATATACCCTCTCCCAGGGGACTGCGCCACACAATAGAATGTTTGTTACATTTGCATATGTACAAGCTAACCCTGGATTCACAAGCCACAGAGCACTGCCATGCATCTAACATTCTGACAAGCCCCCACTGACATATCTCGTGGCTCAGTACGGAGTATTCCGTACACAACTCAATCCCAATCTCAACTAACCCAGTGTACAACAAAAGCCTGCATATTTGATGTTTCCACCATTTCCAGATTCTCAGTCCCAAATAATACATAATACGAAATCCGCCCCATTGACTCCTTGCAGCAGCATCCTGTACGTTGGCTCTACGCACCCCATTCGTTCGCCACATATCCACACTTCCGAATACTGCTTTCTCTAACGCTGTCAATACTGGCTCGGTAAATGCCGGCTGTTGGATTTGGGTTCTAGGAATTGAGAGGAATATCAGAGCGTTCTGGGGAAAGGAATAGGTCTCTGAGTTGAATGTCGATGGTGGTAATGAGTTTTTGAGGTAAGTTACGTCCATCTACTCCGTATGTTACTCCGTATATACATATCTTTTGCGTGTGTCCTTCTATGAGAAGAGTAATTGTACGCTTGGATGTCTGCAGGCTGTTATACAGCAAAGAATGTTAGATATATTTTTGATACAGCTGTGTAACAATAGAGACTCGGTTCATTCGAGTCTCTACTAACTTCTCAGTGACGTTGTAATCTCGATATGGTTTAGGATGGCTTACTCCCGGCCACAGAGGCGATAAAGAGTGGTGTGTAGAGAGGTCGACCTGGCCAGATTCTAGTGAACCATAGGAAATCCAGTTCCAAAGACATGTCACTGTGGTTCTCTTCGAGTAATAGGATAGGGGCGGTGTGACCAAACACAATGTGATTCTTTGCCATCTGATCGGTTCTCTCCACATGGGACTTTCCAGATTCTGGGCGTCTACCTAGGTTGGCATCTGGGCTTTGTCAAGGTGACATCACGACTCTGCAGCTGCATGTAAAATATGAAAGATATCAGACTTAGCTCTTAGATACAAGGTCTTGCTGAAATCTGAGAGGGAATTATGATCCGAGGCGCAGAAATATAGGAGAGGGTTGGGTATAGGAATGGTATACTCCGTAGTTAGGCCGACAAAGTCACAGTCATACATTACCAAAACATATCCGGACCCTTTAAAGGGGAACTGTTTCATCCATGGATCCAAGAATAGTTTCCTTCCTCCTGATTGGCTCGATTCTCACCCCCTATACACAATTAGTGGGGACCTTCCTCCACATTAGGCAAAGCCCCAGACCCGTCAGGGTCTAAAGGTCTAAACCCTCATTTCCCCCCCAATCTCCAATCCTCTGGGTCTTTCTTCTTGGTCCCTGACGTACCTTCATTTGATTTTATAACTTTTTACATTCTTTTCAACTTTTGTTTTCGTCACTCTTTGGTCGAATACCCTCTTTCATCGACCTCTTCTTTCACAATGCGTGCATCTGGTGTTGTTTCCCTCCTGTTGGCCGCGGCCCCGGCCCTGGTCTCTGCTAAGGGCACTCTCGGTTTCTCCCTCGGTGACAAGAACGCCGACGGTACCTGCAAGTCTACCAGCGACTATGAGGCGGATTTCGATGCCCTGAAGAGCCTGTCTACTCTCGTCCGTACTTACTCCGGCACTGAGTGTAACACCCCTCAAAACATCCTGCCTGCTGCCAAAAACAAGGGCTTCAAGGTCGTTCTCGGCATGTGGTAAGTTTTTTGTTATTCCCCTCACCCCATAATCGGAAGTATTCTTATAACAGACTTTTTACTTCTTTAGGGTGGGCAAGCCTACCGATACCAGTAATCTTTTGGAGGAGCCCTCCTTCAAGGGAGATTGGGCCGCTATCCAGAAGGCCATTCCCGGTTACGAGGATGTCATCCATGCGATCACCGTCGGATCCGAGACTCTCTACCGCGGTGACTTGACCGGACCCCAGCTCCACACTTACATCAGCCACGTTATGGATAATGTGCCCAAGGGTGTCCTTGTCGGCACCGCCGAGAGCTGGAACAAGCTTGCTGACGGCACTGGCGACGCCCTGTTCACCCAGGAGCCCGTTGTGACATATGTGTAAGTGGAAATGAAGAAGAAAACGGCAACTCTGCCCACTAATACTGACCCTCTCTATAGCTTGGCCAACGCCTTTGCTTACTGGCAGGGCACTGCCGCCGACAAGGCCTACCAGACCTACTTCGATGACATGGCCGGCGCCATGGAGCACATCCAGAAGATCGCCGGCGACAACGCCGACAAGATCAACATTGTTACCGGTGAGACCGGCTGGCCCACCGATGGCGGCTCTGACTATGAGGCTGCCAAGGCCGGTACCAAGAATGCTCAGACCTTCTGGAAGACTGGTATCTGTGGCATGCTCGACTGGGGTGTTGACCTGTTCTACTTTGAGGCCTTCGATGAGTCCTGGAAGCCCGATACCAAGGGTGACAATGGCGAGATGAAGGATGAGAAGCACTGGGGTCTGTTCACCGCGGACCGCAAGGTCAAGTTCGACACCTCCTGCCCCAACTAGACGACTTGTGACTATTTGTTCGCTTCATCCGGGTGTCTTTGCTTTGATACCTTGCCCGCTGACTAGCGGTTTATTCTTCGGATTGTACTGCTTTATTCTGGGGTTGCTTATCTCCTACTCCAATGGAAATATGGCTACATGGCTTAACTGCTTTGATTGTATAAGTAAATAATAACATGGGCATTGCTGCAGCGTCGTGCTGAGTTCAATTAGCAGCTACAATACAAAATATGTACTAGTATTACCAGTATCTGACCCTTTCGAAGAAGAGCGCGGATAAGACAAAAAAGAACTCCACGTCTAGTTCAACATCGAGTCCTTTAGACTAGTTTCGGGGCGCAACAGATATTACCCGACTCCCGTGGACAAAATCTCACCAATCAGCATGAAGATACGCTCCTTAGAACCATTTTGTTGTACGATAGACGCTGATTGGCTCATGACAAGACAAACCATTAGTCATGCTGCGAATAGGGTCCGTGGACGGCGCCCGGGAGTGGTACGGTACAGTCAAATCCATGGAAAGCTTTTCTTCTACCCCTGAATCTCTGGGAACTCCAGTTTTCATTGTTTACTCTACTTTGAAAGCAGAAGCACAGTAGTGGCCATGAGCATTCAACTTACAGTCAATCCTTAATTCTGGATCTAAAAGGTAAGGGTACTTGTGCTATGCGTAGATATAGCAATTGACTTTGTCGGGAAAGCCAAGCCAACACAGCTAAACCAACGGCCTCGGTCTGCGCTAAACAAATAATACTAGTGAGCGTTGAATGGGCCTATCGTACCTGTACACCGCATTAGCTGGGGCTATCCACACTCTAGGAGGTACCCAGTACGGAGTACGAAGATCCAATACCCGTGACGTCCAACCTTTTTTTCCCCTTAGTTCCCCATCCTGGTCTTCGATACTTCAGACTTGACCGTGCTTCTGATCTCTCCATTACTTTCATTCACTTGCAAAGTGTGCCTATCCCGAAACCAGAAAAAGACAACCTGTACATTATCTGGCCCCAGGTTGTCTTGCCAGCGGTGGTCTTCAATTCCGGTTTGATTTCCATGCGTCAACATTCTGGACGATAAGCGGAGCGGCAAGCAAGTGCTTGCTGCAGGAGTCGACACGGAAGGTGTGTATACGCATTGATATTATCTCTCTTTGCACCCTCCTCGGGACTGTGAAATTGGTCTCCCTATTTCGCGCTACACCGCGACGTGGACTTTATTCTTCAACTCCCTTGATTCAATCACTCTAGATCCCTCCAAATATGCCAGTCTAACCACCTCGATGTCTACAGATCTAGATCACTCCGTCTTTTCCGCCTTCTCGGCGCCTTCTCCACAGTTTCAGTCGCGGGACACGCGCCTCATCCGTGAATCGCGTCTGGCTCCCTCACTACTCTTGTCGTCTCCGCCATCGGAAGACTCGAGTCCGTCGACCGTTGGTTCCCCCGGTCAACGAACCTCTCCGCGGAGCATCACCCTTGAACCCCCGCCTCTCCCATTCCTATCCTCATATCGCGCAACCGAAGGATCTGGGTCCTCTTCGCCGGATAATCGCAAGGCGGAAAGCAGCATCTACTACACCACCGCGTGGGGATCCCCATATGCAGCACCTAGCACTCGGAGACTGTCAGTGACCAATAGCCAACTCGAACTCTCTGAGATCGACAACGGATCTGGTCCCAGCTCGCCCGTCTCGTCAGTAGCCAACCACACGGAGCTGCGGAGATCGAGTATCACGAACGACGACATACTTGTACCCGTGGACCGCGATCTCGCCGCCAATATCGGAGATAAATCGATCCGGGACTTCACGCAAGATTGGATCAACCAGTACCTTACTGGTCAGCCTAGAACGGAGCGGAGCAATTGGCTTAGCGACGACTCTGGAAGTGAAGCGCCATCGTTTATCACTGCGAGAAACCACTTCGCTGACGACGCTTCGGACGATTGGCTTGGTTTGGAGGACGACTTTCGTTCCGACGATCTATTGAAAACCCCAACGCTCTCTGATTTCGTCGGGAAGAAGGCCGCTGCGCGTGCAAAAGGCAACAAAGGTCAGCATAAACGCGCTGGTACCTTGCGGCAGGAGGATTTTTGGGGTTTCGCTTACGATAAAGATCCACCGCAAGACAACATGTCAAACTCAAACACACCTACCGTCGAGGTAAACTCGCCGATAGACAAGCCGTTACCTCCTCCGCCTGCAGATGCGATGGAGGATGCTGCACAGATGGAAGACCCGTTCAACCCGGGTCCATTAAAAATACATGTCCCTGATATCAGCAGGGCAGCCACCCCGACACCACGACGGAGAAAGAAGCTGAATTGGCGTGGGAAAGCCTGCATAATCGAGCTGCCAAATGACGATAGGAGAGGCTCGGAACCTGGGTATCGTCTCCTAACACCGGCCGACGTTCAGCAGCGAATGCAAGAATGGGAGGACGAAGGATACGATGTTCGTGGATTCACCATTGGCGATTCCGGGGACCCCTCCACAATGACGACTCTAGGAGGTCTCAGCCGACCCTTATATCCCGACCCATATGACCTCCATGAAATATCCAAGAGCCAGCCACTTGTCGTCAACTTCCCAGACAGGGCCAAGTGGGAGGCTTATATCACCGAGCTCCAAGAAGAAAAGCTACGCGCCCTGGGAGTGTCATTCGGCGACGATGAACCTGCACAATCCATTTCACCGGATTACTCGTTAAACCCTAGCGGCACGCCTTTCCCAGGCCTTGTTACATCCCCGCCGATTCCTACTGCGTCCGCAGCAAGCAATCCCCTTGGCCATATTCACCCATTCTCGCCTCATTTCAATCAATCATCAATGCCTACGCCTGGTGGTATGGGAACCATGGCATCACCTTCGCAATTCGGTATGCAGACGCCATTCATGGGTGCGGATCAAAATATGATGGGTGGATTCCCATTCCAATTCCAGCCCACGCCTCCTGCTCAGGGAGCTATGACTCCTCAAGGCTTCATAAACCCCCGGCAGCCAACTTCTTCGGCTGGGCCAGGGGCCATGGGCAACTTTTCCTCCATGCTATCACCAGTGTCTCCGCTACATGACCAAGGGTCTCTCTACCCGGCATTTAACGATAAGGGTGTGTTCGATGCTCAATTTGGCCATGGTATGCACCAGGAAGACCTGCCATACCAGGCTCCTAAGACCCCGGTCAATGGACACCCAGATAATTTCCACGCATCGAGTGTCGAAATTTCCCAGCCTACACCTCGAGGTCACGGTCATAATCTGAGCGAGACTCTGCAAAGAGGGCTGGACCAGATGACACATACCGATTATCATTTGGAAGACTCGATTGACCGGCAATTAGAGGATGATTACCATGATGTCAACGGCCATGCAGGGCTGAATGCCGGCATACTGAAGTCGGGCTGGGGATTGCCAGAAAACGAAAACCACCCACTCCCGCCTCATCCCTTCGCCCAGCACCAGCTTCCTCAGCAAATCTACGGAGACCAATACCAACAGAATGGTCATGATGGGTCTGACCTCGACACAAATCCCAGCGTCGCGGGTACGCCGCAGACTCGCCAAGGACCGTGGCACGAGACACAGGCCAGCGGCCACTCCTACCACGGGGGCCATCAGTCGCAGCTCTCGAGTTCATCACTCAACGTTGAGGCCAAGGCATTCAACCCTAATGCATCATTCAATCCCCAGCCTGTGCCGTTCGGAAATGACCCATTCCAGTTCGGCAGAAGCCAAGGACTTGGTTTTGCCCCGCCTCCCTCGTTCGTGCCTGGTAGCACTGTGAATGTGAATGGACCAATGAGTTCTAAGCTGAACCACAATGCCAGTAGTAGTGGCGGATTCAAATTCTCCGCCGCATCGTTCAATGTTGACGCACCTGTTTTCAACCCCAACTCCTCTATTGGCCTCAACTCGAATGCCAGCTCCGAGCAGCCTCCGGCTAGTCGCACCAAAATCTTCGGCGACATTGACACCAGCAAGATTACCACGCCCGAGAAGAAGTCTAAAGCTATTCCTATTGTGCGACCCGATGAAATCGAACAGGAGACCAACGACAAAAAGCAGGCCGTTGAAGACGACACCAATGGTCGACCTGTACCTACCGACCGCCACAAGCGTGCGTGTCGCGGTGTCGGCAACGCTGAGGGCGAGGCTACATATAGTAACTCGACCCACCCTCTGGGCGAGGCGGGCAATGCTCAAGCTTCGAGTGCGCTGCATGTCGTCGCTGAGGGCAAGGAGAATGCCATTTCCAAAGAGAATAATCTGGTAGACCGGACGGGTACACCTGTCAGTGAAGCTGATACTTGGACTTTGTTCGATGCGAAACGTGAGGCCGAGAACGGGTCTCAACCCGGATCGCCGATCCGGGCGCGGACCTCTAAGGACATTGTTATCGAAGAACGTGAACCAAGGGAGCCTGCAGCAGGAGATGATAGGTCTGTCACTGTCTCGAAGGGTGTCGACCATGCTCTTCATGGATCTAAGAGCTCGACCAAGACCACTATACTATCGGCTAGTGCCCAGCCTTTCGAGTTCAAGCCTGCTGTTTCTAAATTTGTTCCCACGACTGTGCAGCCTTCCAGCTTTGCTGAAACAAAACCCGTTGCAGCAAATATCGTCAAGGAGCAGCCCATCGAAAACACTCTCTCGAGTCCTGTTGAAATGAAACACAAGCAAGCTGGACTCATGGATTCTCGATTCGCTGTCACTGGCCCATCTAAGAATACAACCACGTCAGATCATCGTGCTGAGCCTGAGTCCAACGCCCCAACCCATGTGGAACCAGACTTCATCACCCGCAAACATAAGCACTACGACAGTCATTGGGACTCCGAGAACGACTCGCCTGACGACGAGGAGCTGAATGCAATTATGGAACAGCTAAACGATGACGACGCCGATGTTGGCATCGAGCGCCACGCGACTCCTTACCAAACGATCCACGCGACCCCCTTCCAGCCGCGACACGACCACCTCACAGAGTCGATGGGCGGTCCCACGAAGGAAAAGCGGTTTGGCTCTGCGGATGCCCGCAGCGAAGCACCCAGTCCGAGCCCTGGTGGAGTCCCCAAGACCTACAAGCTCACCGTTCCCAAACATGGCTCGGACATGGATGCCAACAGCAATGCTACCTTCTCTCCGCAGAAGAGCCTTATCTCTCGTCTGCAGTCTCCTGTTCGCCAGCTCTTTACTGAGAATGACCATGTCAGTGACTGGGACGACATGATATCGGCCGGTGAGGACGAGAAGTTCATGAACCGTAACCGCTTCTTCGATCGCCGTATCAACGATCTTGTTGGCTCTGCGATCGATGATCGTTTGGGCCCTGTGGAACGTGCCTTGGCTGTCATTCAGCAGTCGGTGGCTTCTATTGCCAGTGGCACTGCAAGCAGAATGGTCTTCCGCAGCACATCCGCTGAGATGGAAGACAGTGATGCTGATGATGAGGACGATGATGGTCAGGAAGCTTCGGTTCGCGATCGCTCGCCCCACAATACGAGGGAACGTAAGCTAGAAATGCTCAAGAATGTCGTTATGGAAGCTTTGATTACCCATGACATCCCTCAACGCATTTCCCCACACTCCAGCCATCACGAGATGTCGCAGCTGAAAGAAAGCATTGCTGAACTGCAGGCTCTCACGATCAAGAAGCTCGCTCAGGACCCTGTTGGTGATATGCGTGAGATTCTCGAAGAAGCTATGGCCAAGCAATTGGCTCAGCAGATCGCCTTGCAGAAACCCCCGAGCCCGCGCCTGTCAGAGGCCGAGGAGATTGGTGCCGACAGCCTGATGCTCCAGATCGAGGGCCTTAAGGGTATGTTGCGAGTTGCCGATGAGCGTGCCGAGCAGGAGTACAAGGATCGCCGTGACGCGCAGGATGCTATGACTGAGGTCCAGCGACTATTGAAGCTTGCTAGGGAAGATGCTGCTCGTCACAGTGCTGCTGCAGAGGATGCCGAGTCTCGTCTGCTCCAGTTCAAGGAAGAGAAGATCCCCTACTTTGAGAAGATGCAGTTCCGCACTGAGTCTCTTATGGAAGAGAGCGAGACTCTCAAGGTTACTATCGCCGAGTTGTCTACGAAGAACATCGCGCTTGAGGGTACCCTCGACGAGTACCGTCTCTCTAGCGATAGCTTCCGTCGTCAATTAGAAACTACCAGAGGTGAGAACAAGTCTCTTCATGAGACCGTTGACCACCTGCGAACTCGCATTGAGGATAGCATGATCTCGCGCCAGAACCTCACTGAAAAGTTCGATCGTCTCCAAGATGACATGATCAGTGTCACTGCTGAAATTACTCGCGACCAAGCTGTCTGGCGCAGAAGGGAGGAAGACCACACTGCCAGGTATAATGAGCTGCGCGCGTCGCACTCTCGCGAGCTCAAATTGCGTGAGAAGCTTGAGGAGGATGTCCACGAATTCGAAAAGAAAGAACGGGAGGCCACGAAGTTAAGGTTCGTCCATGAGCAATCTCAGCAAGACAAGGCTAGACTGGAGGAGTTGGTCACTAGCCTCCGGGCGGAGAACCATGAGCTGCAGATCAAGGCTGCCCGGTTCGAGCGAGAGTTTGTCGAAGCCCGTGAGAGCAGCCGCGTCGAGATCCAGCGCACTCGCTCCTCGATGGAGGCAGACCTCGAAGCTGCTAACAGCCAGGTCAACATTGTGCGTGCCGAGCTGGAGGCTCAGATTATTCGTCTGGAGACCCAACTTGATAACAACCGCATGGATACCGATACCTCTCGCGAGCGCTACGAGCTTCTCCTCGAGGAAGCCAGGGACTCAAAGGCCACCGCCCTGGCAGCTAAGGATCTTGCCATCGATGAGACCCGCAAGATGCATGAGCGCATTCTCAATGACCTCCGCGAACGTCACGCTCGCGCTTTGCATAACTCTTCAGAGGATCGTGCACGCGGGGAGAGCCATAACATGGAGCGGATGGCTTTGTCCGAGGACAAGGCTAAGCATCTCCAAGAGCGCGTAAACCTCCTCGAAGAGAAGGTTGAGATCGCTCAAGCTGCTGCCCGTGCTGCTGCTGAGGCAGCCCACAGCGCCAAGGCAAAACCCAGCTCGGTCGCAGCTGCCGCAACCTCGCACTCGCGGGCGACGCCGTCCATGTCATACAACAAGGGATCTGAAGAACCTGAACGGATCTCCCCTCAAGCCCTGCGCGAGTCAATCTTCGTCCTTCAGGACCAGCTCCAGCAGCGCGAGACACGTATCGAGGAGCTTGAACAGGAAGTCTCCGCGATAGATAAAGATGCGCCAAATAAGATCAAGGAGAAAGACACCGAGATCACCTGGCTGCGTGAGCTCCTAGGCGTCCGCATTGACGACCTGCAAGACATAATCGAGACTGTATCCAAGCCCGCATTCAATCAGCAAGCCGTCCGCGACGCAGCCATCCGTCTTAAGGCCAATCTCCAAATGCAGCAGCAAGAAAAAGAACGGCTAGCATCCGGCAACCTCCCCTCCCTCGCCGACCTTGCCGCCTCACCCCGCTCCCTCCCCCTAGCTGCAGCTGCCGCTTGGGGAAATTGGCGAAAAGGCCGCGAATCCGCCGCCAACGCCTCCAATCAGACCCCGTCAAAGCCCAGCAACGCGAGCACCTTCCTGTCAGGCCTACTAACACCCCCGAGCTCCCACGCCCGCGGGAACGGTACTGGCTCGCAGACTAGTGCTGCCGCACGGTTTGCGCAAACTCGCCCCTTGAGAAGCTTCAACTCAGCCCCAAAACGTGGCGCGGTTCGCAGTCAGGTACCTGCCATGGAGCCGCCTCAGACGCCGCCTCTTCTCCGTCGCTCGAGTTATGACCATGATGCCGAGCCGGCGAACTACGAGGATGGGAGCTTCGCGGATGAGAACGAGAGTACCGTTGATGGGATGGTCTCGGCTTCGCCAAGGGAGAGGGATAATGAGAGTCCTTTTGGGCCTACGATTGATGAGGCTGAAGCCGAAGAAAGCTACATCATTCAAACCGAAGCTGACGCCGACGCTGACGTTTCCTCTTCTGATGAACCCTCCACTGAGGAAGAGTGATTCTGCTGCCCTTGATCCTTACCTATAGATTTTTCTGAACTCCATCTCCGCTCGGTGTTTTATTTGGTTTTTTTTGGATTTTCTATCGGCAGAAAAATGCCCACAGGACGAATCCTCAATCTGTGATATCTTTGCTATCTCTGCGTTTGGTCGGGTTTCTCTCCTCTCGTTATATCCATATTCCCCCTTTCGACATACATACATATCTTCCGGCTTCATGGCCGTTGATCAATGTTTGCGTTTTCGGATTTGATACCACCCCGTTATTCCGCTTGCCTCTTACCTCTCATCTCCCCAAAGAACTTGTACATTGAATATCCTACTTACATTTCTTTTTCATGTCCTATCGTTTACATGCCTTCTATACATATTAATAGTCAATCTCTGTCATTCATTATTTTCTGACTGTTCTATATTATCATGTACACCCCCTTGTTGTGATATTGTCGGATGTAGCTTGTTGATATACATGCTTTCCCGTTGCGTTTCTTGTAGCTTATCACTGTTCGAGTGTTTACTATTTCAAAATGAATTCAGACTCTTTACCACTGCTACGTTACTCTTCTCATGCAAGTGTTCAGTTCGCTTGTACATAACTACAAAGACTTTCGCTGTTTGTAGTTGACGTACAATGCAACGATATATATGTTGCGGTATAACTTTACAAGTGTTAGCTTCTCATTCGAATAGATGCCAATCCTATGAGAGACTCATTGAATCTAACCATAACATAATTATTCATATCACAATCTAAATCCACCCAACTCCAGTATACAGCCAAGACTGAATTTCAAGGCGGAGCGGTGTTTACTGAAGTGGTCCGAGCGCCGCCAATTGACACCTTGCGCGTTGACGTTGACGGCCAACACCAACATCACCACCCACGCACTCGTCAATCACCCCAGACTCATCGGAGCCGAAATATTCCAATATGAGATTTTCAACAAGCGCAATCCTGGTCACCGCGCTGGGGTGGATCACCGCCGCGACCGCACACACCATCCAGCTCAAGTCTCACTCACGAGAATGCTTCCACGAGTCACTGCACCGCGACGATGTCATGACTGTCACTTTCCAGGTTGGAGATCGGGAGTTTGGAGGGAGCAATAACATTGAGGTTGATTTCTGGGTATGAACTATCCCGGTGTTGCTCGGGAGTCCACTTCTGCTTGATGGTGGCTCTGGCATGGGATATCGGATCTATAAACCGAGAGGTCTATGCCTACCTACGGACTAGGCCACCTGCTACATCATGATGGAGGACCGATTCAAAATAAGCTAGATGCTAACGCTCGGTCGTGGCAGGTCGAGGATCCCCTGAGAAACCGTCAGTACTTCAAGCAAGCTGTTGCCTCCGACGACTACTCCTTCACCGCACAGCTGGACGGGAAATACAACTACTGCTTCAGCAACGAGGGCTGGACCTCCAACTCCAAGGAGGTCTCCTTCAACGTCCACGGAATTGTCTACGTGCCCGAACACGAGATGACGCAGGATCCCCTCGAGGTCGAAGGTAAGCGTGGGAAATAACAGCCGACGGAAGACGAAGAATATTGTGACTGATCATGTCGTACTATCTAGTTCGCAAACTTTCTGAGGCTTTGACACAGGTAAAGGATGAGCAGTCGTACATTGTCGTGCGCGAGCGAGTACACCGCAATACCGCAGAGAGCACGAACGGCCGCGTGAAGTGGTGGAGCATGTTCCAGCTTATGGTGGTTATTGGCGAGGGTGTGTTCCAGGTGTGGTGGCTGAAGAGATTCTTCGAGGTACGTGGGTTCCTTTGATCGAGACACCGGAAGATGATATACTAATACTCCATATTTAGGTCAAGCGTGTGGTCTGAACTAAATTTACCGTCTTTCCTCGATCCAAAACATCTCCTTTTCCCTTCTGTTACGCATCGATGAGCGACAATTGTGGCTTTTGGTATTTCTGGGCCAGTTCGTTTTCAGCGCGATTCACCAGGATAAATTTATCACGTTTTCACGCCACGGTATCATGCGATCATCAAGTCTATATAATATAACTCTGTACCACCACAGTGACTCAGATGACCCCTTCATGTGGGACTTGTGTGCGTGCGTTGTAGATGTCTAGAGGATACAGTGGCAAAAGTACCGCAGCCAAAAAATGCAGACTGCGCACTTTTCGATCCAATTGATAATGTCTCATGTTGGGTTGCAAAATATAAGCTCTATACAAAACACATGGGATTTCTCGCAAATCTTTTATTTCACTATACACTCACCCGCAACTCAGCAGAGGCAAAGTGCTCTGTCTGCAAGGGAGGAAATCTCACTATTGAGGACAGGAACCAGCTATACCACGACCACCTTACATGGTATTTAACCAAGTAAACAGTGATGAATGGCCTGGAAAACTCTAGCTTCCCCTTGGACAACCCTGATTCCAGAGATCCGCTTTACCATATTGTATAGTAGGTCGCATTCTTTTATGACCAGCTTTTTCTCGTAGTCGAGTCTGATTCTCCCCTCCTCTCCCTTCCCGGTAATTTGCATTCGATATGCGAACCTTCCCCTCGTATTCGTTTCACATCCTGCTCCCTTGCGTCCCCAGCCCCCAGAATGGGGGTTTCAAGGCCACACCTCACCTACCACGGATCTCATGATTGCTTTTGCTTTGATTTATCAGACATATCATATTCTGCTGACTATTGATTGTTGTGGTATAGTCCTCGACCTGTGTTCCTAACCTATCACGGGTCCGATACTTGCGCCTGTCGGCTCAGAAAGCATCTGCCCCCTTGGCTCTAAGGAGATATGGGAGCTGAGAATTCTACCATTTGGGTGCCATGCGAGTACCTTGACTGTTCTGTCAGTAATGGTTGCTGTGCTCGTGATGTTGGCGTTGGGCGTTCTAGGGGTTGGATAATTGTGGCTTGTGCGCCGGACCCGATGGCGTTGGAAGGCGGCGAAGTATGGACAGGCTGACGAGGAAGGGCGGAGGTCACTAGGGGGTGAGTTTGGGATCTGGGACTTGCGTCCTTTGTTGGTCTCTTTCCTCAATGGTGACGAACAGAGGGTCAGATTGAATATGAGGAGGGGGAAGAAGCAGAGACAAGGCCGCTGCTGGAGTAGACTAGTGCGAGAATTTTATATTTATGAGAACATGAAATGCACCCAATGTCCGGGATAGCGCGTAAATCTAGCCCATCGGACGTTGTTTCTGGTGTGTTGCTATATAAAGGACAACTCAAGCCAAACAGTTGATCATCTCGCGTACAACTAAAGCAATCTCATCGGCAGTCTGCTTCTTTCTTGGAATTAAATGTCCAGCCCCATGATCAAACAGGTCCGCAGTATCTGGATCGCACATATTGTACAGAGCCATTGACCCATCAAGGAACGGATCCGATGCACCGATAACATGGCAAGTCGGAATAGTGATTGGTTCTTCATTATAGTCGTCAGCCGTGAGAACTTTTCCAGTCACGGGGTGCACCGGTGGCCATCCGCTGAACATAATCGCACATTTAAGTCGAGGTATCCGACCAAGTTCCCTCTCTCTTCTTTGCTCCTCTAGAATAAGCGATGCGGCAATTTGGGCGCCCTCAGAGAAGCCAATCACACCATCAATGTCGCCTTCATTGTCAAGAATGCCGACCAGACGGTCCATGACCTCAGCGATACATGAGAATGTGGGATCGCCAGCCGCCTTTGTGGCGGCTTTCATTGCCTCTTCCGGGGTGTCGCGTTTCGGGAAGTCACTCATGTTCGTATGGACCAGTGCAGGCCCATCAACCTTAATGAAGGTATAGTTGGGCGGCGGACCGAAAAACCCGGCTAATTCTGGGGGAACATGCACCTCGGTGGTTCCCTGCGTGTAGTGGAAGCTGGCATTTCCATTGGCCGCGAGGGCATCGCAGAACGGACCTGTACCCACTATTAGTTCTCTCCGACGTCCATCGCATCAAATGCAGCTTCTTACCTAGCTGTGTTTTGAGAGCCTGTATAGTCGGCGTCAGATGATTTTATTCCACGTGACAAAATGCTTGACATACCTTGGCACTGCAATAGCCACCTGGGAGACATAGAAACTTCATCGCGAAAATCAACTGGGGAATATCTTCGGAGAAAAAGGCGAGGTAGAATACCACCCGGAGGGTTCTATAAAGATACTTGCTACGCGAGGAGGCACCAATAACAAATTATGCCATCAGGAATCTGCCAGGGTCCCGGGGGTTTGCCCCTGTGTTTGGAATGTACGGAGAACGCACCCTCGCCTTAGCAAGGGCATCGGAGAAAACACTATCCAGACCATTGCAAATACATGGACGAGGTCAGATGTACTGATCTCGATCTACAATCCTGGAAACCGCTAATGAGGAATCGAGGGGATACTTTCATGCATGGATGATCCCATTGACGTCCCTGCGAGTTGTTAGATTCGTCATCAAGGAAGACAGACATAAGCCTTCTCTCGACCTATCATTGCCCGATTCAATGTTGAATCCCCTGTTTCAATCGGGAAACTACTGGACAGAGATCGGCACGCGCACGCTTGGGTGTTTATGCAAGGGCGGTTCGCACTCTATGTTGTACAAACCATCTCGACGCCCTTGTTGTTTACTCTCTGCCTTTCAGGAAGTACTTGGATGAACCGAGTGCCTGTTTCGAACGCTGTGTGATTGTACTATTCTATACATATCTTTTCTTGCAAATCGATATTTGTCTCTTTGGACACTTGCTGGACATTGGTGATTACACAGCCAGGTACATAATTCGACATCTTCAAACCAGACACCGAATCTATCAAAGATGCGCCTTCAAGAGCCCTCCGGTACTGGAACTCCATTTACCGAGAGCGCGAATGCATTTTTGCACGAAGCACCTAGTGAGATCCCCGATAATGCCACAGGCGATGTGCCCAAGCGAATGGCCATCATCGGCATGTCCTGCCGCCTCCCAGGCGACGTTTCCACGGCCGAAGAGTTCTGGGACCTGTGTTCTCGAGGACGGAGTGCTTGGTCGCCAATCCCGAGAAACCGATTCAACGCCGAGTCCTTCTATCACCCTGATCCAGATCGACCAGGTTCCTTCAACCCAGTAGGAGCTCACTTCCTGAAAGAAGACGTTGGCCTATTCGATGCGCCGTTTTTCAACATTACACTCCAAGAGGCGAGATCAATGGATCCGCAACAGCGTATTTTCCTCGAATGTGTGTATGAAGCGCTCGAGAACGCTGGAATTCCGAGTCACGAGATCAGTGGCCAAAAAGTGGGAGTCTTCGCAGGCGCCTCATACCCAGACTACGAAATCAACAACACTAGAGATATCACAGCTATCCCCATGTATGCTGCCACTGGAACAGCCATGGCATTGCAGGCGAATCGGATTTCGTATTATTTTGACTTGAACGGGCCTAGTGTTACGGTCGACACAGCTTGCTCTTCCAGCTTATCTGCTCTGCATCTGGCTTCTCAGAGTATCCGGAACGGTGAATGTTCCATGGCCATTGTGGGAGGATGTCACCTCAATATAACCCCCGAGGCTTTCATCTCAATGACACGTTCTAGGTAAGTGTAACTGGCAGTCTCCTTGACCCACAAAAGCTGATTGCTCCCCAAGACTACTTTCCGACACTGGTCGCTCATATGCATTTGATCACCGCGGTACTGGCTTTGGCCGAGGTGAAGGTGCTGGATGTATTATATTGAAGTCTCTTGAGGATGCGGAGGCTGCTGGAGATGCTATCCGATCTGTAATTATCAACAGTGGTCTCAACCAGGATGGACGGACCAGAGGTATTGCAATGCCAAATGGCAAGGCACAGGAAGCACTGATTCGTCAAGTCTATAAAGAGGCACGCATTGACCCGTCCTTGACAGGATTTGTGGAGGCTCACGGTACGGGAACCAAAGTTGGTGATCCCCTCGAAGCCACTGCATTGAATGCCGTTTTTGGCAAAGGACGCACTCCGCGTCAACCGTTGCTTGTTGGGTCTGTAAAATCGAACATTGGTCATACAGAAGGAACCAGCGGCGTTGTTTCTGTGATCAAAACCACCCTGGCACTTGAGCGAGGCTTCGTACCCCCAAACTGCAATTTCGAGAAGGCAAATGATGAGATACCGATGGAAGACTGGAATATGAAGGTAAGATCAAGCACCGACTTGAGGTATCAACGAACCGAGCTAAACACCCAACCAGGTTCCCAAGAAGCTCATGCCTTGGCCCCGTGGCAAACCATACGCAAGTGTGAACAACTTCGGCTTCGGCGGGACCAATGCCCATGTTATCCTACAGCGTGGTCCCCGGCACGAAGGCGACCTTGCGGCGAACAACGATCCTCTCAAGCGAAAGTTGTATGTTGTCTCTGCGTACGATAAACAGGCTGCTCTTCAGCTTGGGAAATCAATCGGAGCATACCTCGACCTTTTCCCGGTTGTTTTCAAAGATAGCACTTTGGATAATATGGCCTATACACTGGGACAGCGACGAACATTCCTGCCATGGAGGTTGGCATGCTCTGCAATCCTTGGACAGGAGCTGAATGCATCTCTATCTAACGACGCAGTGCCTGTTCGTTCTTCCAAAGAGCCTACTGTCGGCTTTGTCTTCACTGGACAAGGTGCGCAATGGCACGGTATGGGCAAAGAACTTCTGGGCACCTACCCGGTTTTCAAGAAGACTATGCAGGATGTTGACGCTTGCTTGAAATCATTCGGTGCTACGTTCTCAATTATAGGTATGTCTCCAACCCAATTGTGACACTGCCCCAAGCGATATACTCGGACACTAACCTCCCAATGCAAAGATGAATTGCTTTTGACTGACCCCAGCGCGAGCTCTATTTCTGCCGCATACATGAGCCAGCCGGCTTGTACTGCGGTCCAGCTAGCGTTGGTTGACCTGCTCTCATCCTGGGGTATTCGCCCCAAGGCAGTGGTCGGCCATTCTAGCGGAGAGATTGCAGCAGCTTACGCGGCTGGCATTCTGAATCTCGAAGAATGTGTTCGTGTGGCGTACTCTCGTGGTGTCGCGGCAAACTTGGTTGCAAATGACAAGTCTATCAAGGGAGGAATGTTAGCGGTTGGAGCCAGCGCCTCAGACATCCAGCAAATCTTGGATGCTATGCGAGGGAACCAGGCTGTCATTGCCTGTGTGAACAGTGAGTCCAGCGTGACTTTGTCTGGAGACGCGGAGGTCATCGACGATCTGCAGACTGCCTTGGACAAAGAAGGGATCTTCACCCGGAGATTGCAGGTCGAGGTTGCTTACCACTCTCATCATATGAAGATTGTCTCGCACGAATATAGATGCCTACTCGGTAAGATTGCGCCTCGGGACTCTAAGGTTTCATTCCATTCGACTGTTTATGGGAAATTGGTCCCAGGAAGCACCTTGGATGCCTCCTACTGGGTGGACAATCTGGTCTCCCGTGTGGAGTTTGTGGAGGGTCTGAAGAGCCTTATCACCGATGAGCAGGCAAATACGCCAATCACCACATTAGTCGAAATTGGCCCTCATCCTGCGCTGCAGACACCCGTCAAAGACATTGCGCAGAAATACGCCCCAAATTCCAACGTCCATTATCTTCATACCTTGAAACGCAAGGTGGATGACATCGAGGCTGTCCAAAACCTAGCTGGCTCGCTGTTCACGCAGGGTCTGAATCTCGACTTCCAAGCTATCAACTTCCCGAACTTGAAAACAACGACGAGAAAGCCAGCTTTGTTGACAAATCTGCCCAAATATCCATGGAACCACTCGGAAAGATACTGGTTTAGCTCACGGATAGGTGATAACCATTTCCATCCCCAATTCCCTCGAAGTGATATCCTCGGCTCATTGTGCATGGAGAATGTCGACTTTGAACCTAGGTGGAGGAACATCATTCGTGCAGATGATCACCCTTGGATCCGCGAGCACAGAGTCCATGACCGCACTGTGTATCCAATGACCGGATTCTTGGCCATGGCCATGGAGGCTATTTCACAACATGCACAGCTGCACCATGTCACTCCCGGAAAGATCGATATCCGCGATATCTTCATTAACCGTGTCCTCACTATCCCGGATAACTCATCGGTGGAGACAATTCTCACCTTGAAACCATCCCGATCGGAAGCCCCCAGCAAATCAGTCCTCGGCTGGCACGAGTTCAAGGTTTTCTCATGGGCCGAGGGTCGCGGATGGGACCAACACTGCAATGGTTTCATCATGGTGCAAGAAGCGAAGGATGTTAATCCTGTCGACGGGTCTCGACAGGAGCTCGAGAAGACAGCACGCTTCACTCAACAAGCATTGAATATGCGAAGTTCTTGTAATATTCCTGTGCATATCGATTTCCTCTACGAGAATATCGCCAACGGTGGTGTCAATTACGGTCCTCTCTTCCAAGGACTAACCGATGCCTCTGTGAGCAGGGATGGCCAAGCACTGGCTACCTTACGCATTCCAGACACGAAGGCAGCGATGCCACATGAGTATGAGACCCCCTGCATTCTGCATCCTGTTACACTTGATCTATGCAGTCAAGTCATGTGGCTGCTTCGTGGTTACGGCGAACCCGGGCCGCAAACCACCCATGTGCCATCGCATGTCAAGCACATCTCCGTTTCATTGTCCCACGAAATAAGTGCTGGTACTGTACTCCAACTCTATGGTAGCGAGTCAGGAAACGAGTCCGCGAGCAACCCTGAGACAAACCGCATATTCGCCACTGTTCCCAGCAACCCGGCGAATCTGCTCATTGACATCAATGGTATTACTTTGGTTCCGATATCGAATGATATCAAAGGCTCAACGGACAATTCGCCGGATCAGATTTGCTACAAGATGCAATATGAGCCCTGCTTTGATTTCCTCTCCGCCGAAGATTATCGACAGCTCCCTCGCCCCGAGACTGATGTGTCCCAAGGCATTGAGCGAATGCAGCAACTCGAATCTGTGGCAGAGTACTACCTTTCACAGATGGTCAAGTCTGTGACAGAAGATGATTTGTCCACCTTCGAGCCCCATCATCGGCAATTCTATCGTTGGGCCCAGAAAACTTGCCAAAATGCGGGCACCAAAGATGGCTTGTCACTTGACGTCCTTGAACAAAGCCGAACCGTTAATGGAGCAAGTGAGCTGGCGTTCAAAGTGGGAGAGTTGCTTCCAAAAATCCTCAGGGGCGAGGTAGACGCCTTGAATGTACTTCTGGAGGATGATGGAATCGGAAGATACTACAGTGACCTTGATGCTCTTCGTGAGGCGTATGCCAATGCCTCTGTCTGCGTTGACAAGATGGCACATCAAAACCCAACACTCAACATCATTGAGATTGGTGCTGGAACAGGCGGCGCCACCATGCCTATTTTGCAGAGTCTGGGCGGCGGCGAAGCAGGGTCGACGCCTCGGTTCGGGCACTACACTTATACCGACATCTCTCCCGGCTTCTTTGAAAAAGCCAAGACAAAGTTCGAGAGCTGGGGACATCTCATGACATACCAGACACTAGATGTGTCGGCTGATCCCACTGGCCAAGGCTTCACCAATGGCACATATGATGTTGTAGTTGCTTGCAATGTGCTGCATGCTACTACCGACATCAGTCAGGCGATGGCAAACATCCGAGGACTTCTGAAGCCCGGTGGCAAGGTTATACTCATTGAGGAAACTGTCCCTAGGGCACGCCACTTCCCATTCGCACTCCTCCCTGGATGGTGGCTGGCCAATGACAAATTCCGCACGGACGGACCGCTCCTCACCGTCGAAGGATGGAGCAATGTGATGAAGGAGAATGACTTCTCCGGGGTTGACCTGTGTGTCGAGGAGTACCCTGGAGCATCTTTCCAATCTGGTTGTCTCATGACATCCACTGCTAATATCCCAATAACCGGTCCCGCAAACGCCGGTGATGTTGTGATTCTTGGCGTTGACTCGATCGGCACTTTTTCGTCGCTCAGTCTCGAATCTGGTCTCAAGGAGATGACTGGGATTGACCCCATCACGGCTGTTAACTCTGATGAGGTTGATGTTACCGGAAAATGGTGTATTTTCCTTGGGGGAATGGATCGCTCGATCCTATCGCATCTCACCCAAGAAAAATTCAACGCATTGCAGCGTCTTCTGAGCCGGGCTCGGGGTCTACTGTGGGTTGTTCGTCATAGCAAATCTGATTTGGAATCGCTTGGTGCGAACATGGCAATTGGATTGGCTCGCACTGTGAGATCAGAGACTGGGCTCCAATTCGCCACGCTTGACCTGGGAGAGCGGGAGAACATGCCCGACGCTGAGGCAGTGAACCATATGCTCAAGGTATTTAACGGAGTCTTTTGTCGGAAATCGCAGCTGGCCCAGAATGACTGGGAGTTTGTTGTCCGAAATGACAATGTTTGTGTGCCCCGCTTGGTTGACAACAACACATTGAACCTTAGTGTCCAGCAAGAGACACCAAATGCCCCTCCCCAGATGCAGCCTTTCAAACAAGATCGGGCTTTGCGACTTGCTGCCGGAGACGGGAGGGGTCTTGATGAGCTTTACTTCACAGACGATGTTTCCCGCAACGGAGCACTGCCGGAAGACCACATTGAGATCCAGGTTCACAGCACCGGTCTCAACTTCAGAGATGTCTTGATGGCCATGGGCCAGCTTCAAGGTGAAAGACTCGGACAGGAATGTAGTGGAGTCGTGACTCAAGTGGGAGCCGCGGTGTCCGACTTCAAAATCGGAGATCGAGTCTGTGCAATGTCACCAGGTTCATTGTCAACTTTCACTCGCTGTCCGGCCTCTGGATCCTTGCTTATTCCTGACGACATGTCATTCGAGACCGCAGCTTCGATTCCAGCTGTGTTTTGTACTGCCTTCTATTCTCTCATTGACTTGGGGAGACTGAGCAAAGATGAGAGCGTCCTGATCCACGCCGCTGCAGGAGGAGTTGGCCAAGCGGCAATAATCATTGCTCAAAGCGTTGGAGCTAATATCTTCGCAACCGTTGGCAGCCTCGAAAAGAAAAACTTCCTTATGGAAACTTACCAGCTCAAAGAGGATCATATCTTCTTCAGTCGTGACATGTCATTTGCGCAGGGTATTCAACACGCCACTGGTGGTCAGGGTGTGGATGTTGCTCTCAACTCGCTTAGCGGTGACGCTTTGCAAGCAACATTTGAGTGTGTCGCGCCATTTGGTCGTTTCATTGAACTGGGCAAGCGGGACATCACGACAAACTCTCGATTGGAGATGTCTCACTTTAACAAGAACATCTCCTTCGCATCTGTCGATCTGGGAATGGTCAGAGAGAAGCGTCCGCAATTGACGAAGCGGCTGCTGCGTGATGCGTTCAAGCTGTTTGTTGACACCAACGCCCAATCAAAGTGGTCTATCACTACTCTTCCTATCTCAGACGTCGAGATTGGATTCCGTGCGCTGCAGGGTGGACAGGTGATCGGCAAGATAGTCGTCCAGGTCACGGATGACTCCATGGTTAAGGTATGTTTGCTGATATCTACGACAATTGGAGCAGATGATCGCTAACTCACCACACAGGTCTATCCCGCTAGAAGAGACGAAAATCTTCTCCGCGCGGACGCTTCATATATCATCGTTGGTGGGACCGGTGGGATTGGCCTCGACATTGCCAGCTGGCTGCCAGAGAGGGGAGCCAAGAATCTTATCCTGGTTTCTCGAAGTGGTATTAAGACTGAAAAGGCCGAGCAAACTGTTCAGAATCTTATCCGCCAGGGTGTTAATGTGGAAGTCTGTCGCTGCGATGTGGCGGACCATCAGAGCGTGGAGCAAGATCTTGTTCCGCTCCTCGCTCGCATGCCTCCCGCTCGTGGTGTTGTATACGGCGCTATGGTTCTCCGGGTAAGCTTATCAGCATCAAACAACAGATAAGATATCCGCTAACTCTCCCGTTAGGATACGCTCTTCGAAAAGCTCAGTTTCGCGGACTACCAGACGGTGATGATGCCCAGAGTCCACGGAATCTGGAACGTTCAACGGGCATTGACAACAACTAATGGTACCGTGGATTTCTTCATCAACCTATCGTCCGCTGCTAGTTTTGTTGGCAATATGGGTCAATCACCATACGCAGCCAGTGGAACCTTCATGGCTGCGCTCGCCCAGTACCCTGAGACAGCCAAGATGCGCTGTTCCACAATCGATTTGCCCATTGTCCGTGGAGTCGGATATCTCTCCGACGATCAGAAGCGCGAGGCAATCTCCAAACAATTAGGCACAGAGTCCGTTGATGCATCTGATATCCGTGGTCTCGTAACGGCAGCAATCCGCAACGAGTTCGACATTTCATGCGAGGGTCACTGCGTGGCTGGGTTTGAAGCAGTCAAATCCACACCCGCCAGTGAACAGCCCTTCTGGGTAAACGATACCAAGCTGTCGCACCTATTGCGCCTCTCCACTCTCGCTGGCGCGGGTGCATTGGTCGAGTCTGCACAGAGCGGTGCCGAGATTTCACCGGCAGTTGTGATCCGGCAATCGAAGACCCGCGAAGGAGCCGAGGCCATTGTTGGGGCTGCCGTGCTCAACAAAATCTCTAGCATTCTTATGCGTCCGATGGAAGACCTTGACCCTGCTGCGCCTATCACGGTTTATGGCTTGGATTCGCTGGTCGCTATCGAGATCCGAAATTGGATCACCCGCGAGTTGGAAGCTAATTTGCAGATCCTTGAGATTTTGACCAGTGAATCTGTCCCGGCTCTTGCCGAGACGATTCTCAAGAAATCGGGTATACTTACTTCAGACCTCAAGGTTGAGTGGGGTCTTGACATGGCTGAAGGCAGAACCAGCCAAGAATGAATATTTTCCTATGCACACTTCATTGAAATATATCTGGCGAGGTATTGATTTGTTTTTTTATTCCTTATACTATACAACCTTTTCTGTTTTATTTATCTTATTTTGTTGGATATGAAGATTGAATTTCAAATGTCTCTTTTTCAAACTAGCTTGATATCTTATGAATTACTCCTTAAACAGTTCGCATTCTGTAGACCAGGTCGCATGTTTTTCCAATGAGAAATATTCCGTGGAGAACAAGGAAACGTCCGGTTACTACTGGGGTCACCATACTAGTAAGGATATTGTTAGGCTTGTATGGGATGTAATGGCCTTGTCAAGAGTAAATTGTAGGGGTTGCAATGCTGTTGACCGTAAGGCCTAGTAATTTTTTGACACATTCTCATGCCAAAATAATCACGCGGATATCATGTGATCAGAGAAAAATCACAATTGCGAAAACATTCCCAAGAAGCTCTTTCAACAAGTTATGAGCGCGGTTTTAGCACTCAGGAATACAGAACACCTCGAAACCCTCTGAGCTGGCATCCGAACTTCCAGCCCTCCCCTCTTTTGCTTGAGGATCACCAAGCCAAGAAACCTCGCCTATAAAAATGGCTCCACCCCCCCACCATGTGTGATCGAGATCTTCCACGCACCTCGTCCCAGAAGAATATCAGACTCGCTAACGCAAAACGGACTATCCCCCATCCTGTTTCGACAAGTCGCTGGAAACTCCGCTTTAGGCACTCTCGACCCAGCCACCTACTCTCGCTGGATTGACGAATCGAAGTACCCTCACCTTGTTGAAACCCTTAAGCTCTCACCGATTTTCCAGAGCCAGCCAGCTCAATTGACCTCAATACCTGGAACTTAGAAGCAAAATCCCCATCCCCAGAGGTACTAGGCCAATGACCAACAAGATGGCAGAACAGACGACTGGCCGTTTGAACTAGAATGTATCGTCGGTCAGCGTTCCCGGGGGCGACGATGAACAAAACACTAGGATCGTGGGATGCAGAGATCTTCTAGACTGGGCCAAGGAGGGCCCCTCGTCCGCGAAGGCGCATAAGCCAATGTCACCTAACTCAACGAGTGGAGGATCAGACAATGCCGCTGCTTCCATCCGCAGCCGACTACCTTAACAACCAAACTTCTATATTTTCACTATTCATACCCCAAGTAAACATACGGCATGACGGAGAATTCAACTTCGATATCTCATAGTCCAAACTGGTACTGGTCACGTGTGTAGATGTGATGTTCCTTCCTTGGGAACGACGCCCTGGGTTCTTTCTTCGCTATCACCCTTGGGATCTGATACTTGCCTCATTATGTCACTTTTTTCACTGCTCAGGGATTTACCAAGTTGTCTTAAGCAGAGCAACTCCCTGCCCCAAACATTTTGGCTCACAACATGGAGAAAGAAGAAACTCCGCTCTTTGAGTACAGTGAGTTCGACGTAGCCGCTCTATGTCACCTCGCGAGTAAGATACGACGGGAAATCGCGTGCACATGCGACTTGAATCAACGTCCGCGACGAGGCGGCTTCAACTGGGCTGTTTTCGTTTTGTTTGAAGATGGCGTCGAATGGGTTCTTCGCTCGCCGGTGCAGAATCACCCCGAGTTGTCTCACGCGAGTGCCGCCAAACTTCTTTCTAGCGAAGCTGCTACGCTCAAATATCTCAAAATATACACAGATATCCCTGTTCCTGATGTTTACTCCTATTGGTAAGCGAGCTGCAAGATAAATCCATATCATGGAGCTGATCTTCGGAAGTGCCTATCCAGACAACCCTCTCCGGATCCCATACATTCTGATGAGCAAGGCGGAGGGCAAGACGTTGGAAACAATGTGGGGAGGAAATGATCTTCATAATCGTCTGGATTCAATCGAAATTAACAAAGTGATGTCTCAATTGGGTCACATTACATGGAAACTTGCTCAAGTCCGGTTTCCCCAAATTGGCTCTCTATTTGAAGAAAATGGATCTTTTGTTATTGGACAATGCCTTTCAAGAGGCCATATACAGCACAAGAGACATTCCTTGCGAGGAATTCCTCGTGGACCGTTTACCAAAGAGAATGAGTTCTACCTCAGCCTCATAGCGGCTTTGATAAAACACGCTGCAAAGCTGCCGTTAGTTCACCATTGCTTTGCTGCACCGATACCCTCTCGGAATGACTACCCCAACACGGATCTGTGGCATGCTGCCTGGGACCTCTGGAGCCAATTCGTCACTATTGGACACAAAATCGAAGGTGCCGCAAATCGAGTTGACTATACTATTGCTGCTGATGCGCTCACACATTTGATCTCTCAATATAAGGGCAACTGGCACGGAGTCACGTTTCCGAGCACCTTTGCACTCTGCCACCCAGATCTCTCTACGAGCAACATATTCGTCGACGATCAATACAATATTACGTGCATCATCGATTGGGCGTTCGCCACAACTGTCCCCCTTCCCTTGCTTTTGTTACCACCCGGATTTCCTCGATCGCGGCACAAGCTAGACGAGAGATTCTGCCTTGGTTTCATAGATGGCTTCAAAGATGCAGCACTCAATGTGCAGCGTAATCCAGTGGGCTTATCTGTCCCCAAAGCTATTCAGTGTGTCGAAAACAGCGAATTTGCTTGGTGTCTCACAAGGCTCTTGGCATTTGATTCCACAGACGATCTTTCACTTTTCCGTACCATGTGGGAATCAGTCGTCCTATCAAACCAGAAGCTCGAGTCATATTTCTTTTCACAAAGAACTCTACCTCATTTTCGAGACCTACACGAAAGAATCAGACTCGATGACTTCTCAGAAGTTCATATCCAAAAATCAAAGACAGACCTTTTCACCAAACCGTTGACATTCGAGCTGTCTTTGGCTCGTCATTTGACAATGGTTTCAGACTGGGGATTCAACTACGACCCGTTGAAATGTGCTGGCCTTCGAGATACAGGGCAGATATTTATAACTGACCGACGACTTTGGCGATGGGTTTTGGAATTCAAAAAGCAACACGGCGACAGGGTTGGCATTGAAGAGTGCGAGTCTTAGGTAGAATCCGGTTCTCACAGTTGATGTAGAGCACCCAGGTCTATTTCTAGAAACACAAGCAAGGAGAGATTATCATTATGCTCACTCAATCCATGATCCATGTGCTATTCCCAGACCTCAAAAGACTCCCAACTTAAGTGACCAAGGAGTTCTTGTCTAGCGAAATTTATTAGTCTATTCTCGCTATTGTCCCTCTCCGCATAATTATCTGAACAAGGCATTTAGTTCTCGGGTGTAATTCGAAGAAGTCTGTCGGATTGGTTTGTCGAGTACAATCGAAAGGCTCATCAACGAACCACTTATCACGGTGATGATTATATACAATGGGAAAGGAGTATCAGGATCACAAAGTTTGTCGATTTAGGTCTCGTCTCCAGCACTGATAGTGAACTAGTATTTGTTGGTATTGTCGCTAACCTTCTAGCACTTGTAGAAGAGGCCAGTAACCACGGGACTAAGTCAACTCTGATATTGGCATTGTCGCAGTCCTGCTTTAGCCCTCTACAGAGATCGTATCTGCCGATTTTGCTAGTGTATCCCTTCGCCGTGTGGGTGATACATGCTGTAACGATCCATCCTTCACGTTCCAGATCAGGCGCTCATAGGTCTATACCCAGTTGCAGCAACCTAGGAATTGGTCACCAATTCGAATATTAGGCAGCATCGGGGTTATATGTTCAGACAGAGATGCTTAAGTACTTCACTTTGTATCCCCTTCACTGATGTCCAGTTTAATATTTTCAATGAACATGAGCACTCTTTCGAGCCTATATTATCGATGCCCAAATTAGTTAACTCGTCATAAGAATCTCCGGCTACTCCAGCAAATATTTTCATAACAGCGCCTCGGCTGCCGAAGATATCCCACCGAAGATATACTTCCTAGGGAATCCCGCCGAAGAAACCACACAGAAGAATGCCGCCGTAGAATCAATGTATCTCACCGAAGACATCCCCCGAAGAGATCCTAGCGAGGAGATCCTACCGAATGAGGGTATCGCACAGAACCTATCCCACCGAAGCTATGTCGCCAAAGATCTCCCGGTTGTTACAAGCCAGATCCTTGGAACAGCAAAGTACTTAAGTCGAAGTATGTACTGGAGATGGGAGCAAATGAGAGGAGAGACGTGGGGGATATCCGAAGAGATGAGATGAAGGCAGCCCCACCTTGGCAAACAACTCAAACCGTCGACCTCTCCGTATCGCGAACTGCTATCGCTAAGCGAGCAAACAAACCTTGAAACGGCGTCTGGCATGTGAAATGCGGATCGCGAGAGCCGCTGTTCGAATCCCTCGCGTAGATTAATTAGCACACGTCATCAAAACCTTAGGGTTCTCGAAATTACAGTGAGGGGTCCGAGCTTTGCCCCGGTGGGGTTGTTATGTAAGGTCTGATTTTGCATTATGTAATGGGTGTTTTAGTCCGGCAGATTTCCACCTGAAAAGGCGGGATAGAGAGGGCTGAGCCAATAGAATCGATAGAAATAACGTGGTCGCGTGGGCGGTAGACCCGAAGAACTACTTTAAAATGGGACTAGGCCTAAATAGGGAGGCTTGGCACTCTTAACTACGGTATTCTCGAAGCATATAATCAATTTGGAAGCATAGATTCATCTGAATTGCCGAGGTTTTTGAATTTACGTGGTTCGGTTTAAATGAGACGTGCCCTATAGCTTACCAGGCTCGTTCCTAAATTTTTAATTTTGGGATATTGCGAGATTTCATAGGTCAAGGCCATATCTTATCTTTTTCAAGCGGAGACCTCCGACGGACGTCCTCAGCTTTATACTTTCCAAGGCTATCTAAGTTACAGTTGAAAGGTTTGACAAGGGTCAAGAGCCTGGGGTTGGCCACATGGACATCTCCGATGAGATTTGTTATTTTGATAAAGTATAGATATGATAAAAGGCTAATATAGCCGGTTGACATCGGGCATATTTGGAATTCAATGTATCGATGTCTACCTGTAGATATGCCTCTCGCATCCTTTCTGTTTTTTTGTGGGAAATTCCATGCTATCGACCGAGCGACATGTCTCTCTCAGTTCGAGGCGACATCGACGACTACGGCCCAAGGCTCCTGAGAGACATTTGGGCGCTCACGGGGATCGCCATTCTCATAGTCGTCTTGAGGGTGATTGCGAAAATAAAGATCCGGAAGATTGGCTGGGATGACATTCTTATGGTGTCGGCATTGGTTAGTCCACGTGTCGCGTAATTGTTTTGGAAGATCAAAACTGACCTGTCCCCTGGCAGTGTCTTACTATAGTCGGATCAGCTCTGATTACCGTGGGCATCAAATATGGCTTCGGTCGCCATGTTTGGGACCTTAACACAACCACAGCCGTTCCAAAAGTCATCATGTACGACTATTTGACACAGACATTCGGCATTGCTGGCGGTACTTTGGGTCGCATTTCCTTCATTGTCTTTGTCATTCAGCTACTGGGCACCAGGAGATCCCACAGAGTGATACTGTGGGTCATAGTTGGGTTACAAATCGTGACTAACGTGATGTTGATTATCATTCTATTTGTCCAATGTCCTGGACATGGTTCTGCTATCTGGACGCAGAATGGGAAAGACAAATGCTGGGATTACCGCGTCCAAGCATACTACGGGTACTATCAGGGCTGTACGAGCTTCCATTCATTGCCCTGGTCTACATCTGAGACTAATAATCTGCTTCAACAGCGTTTAATTCAGCCACAGACCTTTACCTGGCAGTTTTTTCAACATACGTATTCTGGAATTTGAATTTGAAGTTAAGGGTCAAGTTGGGCTTGGTCACACTCCTCGGATTAGGCATTTTGTGAGTCCCTAATCGCTACTTCATTTCAAGGGATATACCAGCTAACGGAGTTATTTTGGATCTAGTGCAATGGCAGCCTCCGTTATGAAAGCAGTGCAAACCCAAGTCTTCGCGCACGCAGACGACGACCCAACTGTCGCAACCGTCAACTACGATCGCTGGCTATTCATCGAAGCCTACATAGTCATCATAACGGCATCGATACCTTGCATCAGATCCCTATTACGATCCGGCCGAGGAACAACGGGAAGTGGACGGAGCGCATACGAGTTGAGTTCCTCATATCCAGGAAACTCTTTGCCCACGCCTAGATCCCGGAGGTTGACACCAAAGTCGTTGATACCTAATCCGGATAATTCTAGCACGGATGATATTCTGGAGGGGAATAATAATGAGTTTGACGAAGTACACGAGATGAGGGACTCGAAGAAGTCGGTACATGTCTATGTATAAATATCCTATGCGAAGTACTATAATAGATACCCAGAAGTTTAATGCAGTAAGAGCACATGTACCTGCCATAAGATAGATAATGTGAATAAGCACAGAGAGATCCTACGACATAGTCAGAAATGCTGTCGACAAACCCTTCAAGGACCAGCTATCCATCTGATGCCAAGCCGTGAATGTCATCGTATCTCATCTCAGCCTCACCTACCCCGCTCTGGGAATTGAAAGCTTGACTTGAATTAGGTATATTGACGACTATTTTTACTTGTTTCCATGACACATGAACAATATTCTTTCAACCCTTTACCCTTTTAACAAAGAAGACACGATGTCATCTAATATAGGAGACATAACGCTAGCTATCTTAGGCTAGTGAAAGAAATTATAGAAAGTCTTTGTAGGACAATTAGATTAATAAAGACTAATTGTTTGTAAAGGCATCCAGGCAACAAAGACTTTGTTAATCTGTGTTTAATAAAGGATTTTTATTAGCCCATTGTATAACCCACGAGTCAATGAACTCGAGGAATATCTATAAGAACGATCGAGTCCTCGCTCAGAATTAACTCGATCATCACAGCAAACAATCTTTCCACTCAAAAACATCGTCAATATACTCGTTATACTCACACCTTTTTACAGATATCAGCCCCTAGCAACCTTTCATATTGTAACCATGCCTAGTCGAGGACCAACTATACGTTCACAGGGTCACAGCACACCTCGTGACCGACGACACGATCACGGTCGTCACTATGAACTCCATCTTCAAATTTGCAAGCCGCAGGGGGGTGTCATCCATTGGATGCTCGTTACGAGGCATCCACATTCTCAGTCTTGCACTCGACTCCACAGCACTGGCTACATGGGGAATCGTAACTTGGAGATCGAATATAACAAGAGATTTGATAGCTGGTCGGTCGAATCCACACACTTGCTCGGTGAAATTCATCGAGACAACATCCATACTGTCGAAGCAGAGGCTAGAGAGGTTCCACTACAGAGCTGCCAACTCTGGGCTTGTTACCTGATGCTTAGACTTGAGCGCAGGGGACTGCTCGCAGAGGGAATTTTCGATCATTATATGAATTGTTATGAACATAAGCGTGAGGAAGACTATGGACCAGGACATGATCATCATCATCATGTATGCCCGGTTCATGGACGTTAGTTATCGATTTCTCCCTCTTTTCATCCTTGGATTTGCACCTTGTTTTTTTTATCTCTTTTCTTTTGTGTTGATTTCGGATTTTAGGATATTTGTGCGGGATCTATGTATACTTATTGTTCTTCAACCTAAATTAGCAAAAACAAAAACAAGGGTGTGGTTGATATTATCGGCCGATCCGCAGAACTTTCGCGGCCCTCACATATCCTTGATATCTAACCAAAATGACATTTCGCATGACGCTTTTAGCATTTCCATATTAGATTCCTTCAATAAGGAAGAAAAAAAAAAAGAATGGGCCCGAGCCCGGGATCGAACCGGGGACCTCGCGCATTAATGCTTTGGGTGAACCCTAAGCGCGAATCATACTGAAGATTTGTTAGTTAAAGGAACTAACTGTGTGGAGCTGGAGAGTTTCTTACCCACTAGACCACCCGGGCAGTTGATATGAGTCAGCAAATGTACACGACTGAAGTTCGACACTACCAATATTATGTGTTTCTTATGCTTGTTATCAATCAAGAAGCTCATCCTATATAGTTAACTAGCTTGCACTCTCCTTACAGTTGTTTCATATCCTGCGCTAGAGTGCTTACTGCTTACTGGTGCAGTTTGTTATGCCTTTGTCTGTTTATGAATGCTTTGTCGACTTCCTATTTGGTAACCCTCTTTGTCCTCTATAAAGCTATACTATATAGCTGGCCGTAGGTCCTCTGTGTCCTGGAAGATTTGTCGGCCAATCCTTTTTGCTTCCACACATATATATAAAGCATGCAACATAGCCATTCTGGCCGCCCTGGGTCAAGCTGGAGCCAGGAGGCGCAAGCATATGGTCGCATCTATGAAGCTACATACATCAGTACATAGCTGCAAGTGATCTCTATCTTTGAAATCCGTTGATAACTCCATTTTGCTTCTGGGCATAGATGCTACCTACGTCTATCAATGAGACTACCACAATGACTTGGATAGCTCAGGCTGTCTAAGGCTTTATATATTCAAATCTCCCCTCTTTTGAAGTGAGATATCTCTTATATTATTCTTATATAAAGTTGAAAGATAACTCATAATACTGCCTAGGTGGCTAGGGTCCGGGATTATATGCCTTTCATAACCGTAGGGATTAATCACTTTATATATCACGTAAAGTGAAGACCATGATGCTTGTATAAGCCTCGATAATTCACAGAGGAACCGATGTCAAAAGGTCAGAAAAGTCTCTCCTTGGCGAGCGTGGGATGTGCGTTTGTTTAGACGACCTTCTGCTTGTTGGATGGATGTGCACTTTCCCTCTCTACCCTCTGCCACTCGTCCTTTCTCATTTTACTTTCTTCCTTTTCCATTCTTCCAGACTTCTAAGTCTCTCGCCATCATATCATGGAACTGCCAATTCTTGGACGAGCCTTTGTCTTCTAAGTGTGGATCTAATATCAATAAACATGTGGACCGTCACTAATCAGAGAATCATGCAGGCGAATATACTCGGCCAACTCGAAACTGGTAGGTCATATCTGTAGCACTTTGTCCAATGTCACTGGTTCACTGACGGGTTTGCCGCTTTATAGCGGGCACTGAATATTTCGAAGGGTTCGTCGCAGTAGTAAATCACCAAGCATCTCTCATCCCGAATGACCCTCATTTTACTAACATTCCTGCCTATCTGAATAGCCCGGCACCCGAGCTAGGATAGAGACATTTCCCGAGTTTGTCCCGGTTGTGACTGCAACTGCCATCAATGTCGACAGCCCATACGTTCATGTTGTACTCAATGAGGAGACATTCCTTGACGCAACAGTCCAGCTCATGTATGTTAAAGTACACATGTCTAGGAGGGCCCGGAGCGCCAGACTTTTGCTGATCGCTTTTATCTCCAGGACTCCAGACAACGGCGTGAGCCATAACTTCAACAAATATCATTTGGCCTGTTCACCTATTTACATATCGGTAGTTGATTCACATTACATCCGTGGTCATCTGATAGTCACTGCGGACGCCATTCATGCTGCGCTACAAGGTTGAAGGGGAACCATCAGCTGTATATCTTTCCATGTTACATATATATATCGAGGCTCACGGCTAACTTTCGGTATCTACAGCGGCCCGTTTTTCCTTCGCGGTAAGCCGAAAGCATCTATAAGAAATGTCCTACATAGCGCTGATTTGATGGATGATTCTAGACCAACGATTGGCGGTACGTGGCCATGACACTCGAGGAAAGGATCTTCGTTGGAGAAGGGGAGATCTTTGTCGGACAAGACGGTCGCGTGTACATCACATACACTGTGAACGAAGAATACTACTGGGAATAATAGTACGAAGTAGACACGTCGGGCCTATCACTTTGCACCAATCAAATAGAAAGGACTTCTTATGTACAGCGAGGGATCTGGCCATGGAAAGTTTCTACCTGAACTCCCAAGGTCCCCTCAAGGGCCATTGGCACGTGATGAAGTCATTGGCTGTCCTGGATATCAGATTAACTCTAAATGTCTAATTTTATACTGAGTTCGCAGTAAATACTAAAGACCATTTATCAACTCTTCACTTCCCTCCCCAAATTGACCACCGGCCTCTGATTGGTTACGCGTGTGAGTTGGGGTTCGGCTACCGCGCCCGCCCAGTGACGTGACCGTGCAGATAAGATCTTAACCCAAAATATTCCGAGGTCCTGAACTTCACCCACATTTCTCTCTTGGTGTACCAGTTGGTGTAGAGGACTCATGCAGTCAATTTTCTTGCTGCTGGGCCTCTTTGCCGACGCCATCTCCGCCAGCCCCTTGGGACAACAGCCGTTGGGCCGTCTCAGTCCAACGGAACTGCCTAGTGGGCAGCTGGCGGAGGGTTTGCGCAAACCTGTACGCGGACGATTCTTGCATATAACTGGTAGGAGACAGTTCTCTACGCTGATTTCTCTGTTGTGTAACCTCATGCTGACCAACAGATTTTCATCCCGACCGCCTCTATAAGCCCGGAACCTCGATCGATCGCTCGTGCCACCGTGGTAAGGGCCCCGCGGGGTATTTTGGAGCCGAGGGCACAGATTGCGATTCGGCTTTATCGCTTGTGAATGAGACATATCGCTGGATCGAAGAAAACTTGAAAGATGAGATTGATTTCGTGATTTGGACCGGTGATTCTGTCCGACACGACAATGACGAGAAGCTCCCTCGCACGGCAGATGAGATTCTGGATTTGAATGCCTTCCTGTCGCAAAAATGGATTAGCATTTTCGGTGAGGAAGGGGTTAGTGGGACCTCGAATGGCGTGCCTAAAATGTCGATCCCTGTGATCCCGACATTCGGTAATAACGATATCATGCCCCACAACATCTTCAACAAGGGCCCGAACAAGTGGACAAAGCGATTTGCAGAGATATGGGACCAGTTCATCCCAGAAGATCAGCGTCACACATTCGTCGAGGGCGGTTGGTTCACCACGGAGGTGATCCCCGGTCGGCTAGCGGTCATCAGCCTAAACACCATGTACTTCTTCGATTCTAACAGCGCGGTGGATGGATGCAACGCCAAGTCAGAACCTGGATACGAGCACATGGAGTGGTTGCGAGTGCAATTGAAAATTCTGCGCAGTCGCAATATGAAAGCGATCCTCATGGGCCATGTCCCCCCGGCCCGGTCGAGCGAGAAAAAGAACTGGGATGAAACATGCTGGCAAAAATACACGCTCTGGATGCACCAGTACCGTGACATTGTTGTCGGCAGCTTTTACGGCCATATGAACATCGACCACTTCATGCTCCAGGATAGCAACAAGGTCGACATTGATTCAAATGTCAATGGGAAGCTGTCGATCAGCTCAAAGACCGACTACCTTCAATCGCTCCGAAACCAATGGTCCTCATTGCCATCTCCTCCGTCGGACATTTTCGAGGAGCTTGACTCCATATCGAATTTGGGAGATATCTCCCCGGAGGTTGGAACAAACAAGAAGGGTAAAAAGAAGAAGAAGAAGCAGAAGTTCTTGGACAAGATTGGAGGCCCGTGGGCAGAACGATACAGCGTATCGCTAGTGTCTCCCAGTTTGGTCCCGAATTTCTTCCCCAGTCTGCGCGTGATCGACTACAACACCACGGGACTGGACGTTGTCACACATGGTGTGGAGATGTTCGGACGTGAGGTTGACGATACAGCGGTTGAACTGGATCATACTGCAGTTAATCCACCGGAAACCAGCAACGACTCTGTAATCCCCCCCGAAATTCAGAAGAAGAAGAAGAAAAAGGGCAAGGACAAGAAAAAGAAACCCAATTTCAAAGTCCCCGAGCCCCCATCGCCAACTGCCCCTCCCGGTCCGGCATACTCGAACCAGGCGTTTACGATGCTTGCCTACACTCAATATTACTCAAACCTAACAAAAATCCACGAACAGATCGCGGCAGGCAAACGAGGCCACGATCATCGTCTTGACTACGAGATCGAGTACACCACAAATGATGACGTGTATCAAATGAAAGACCTTACAGTACGCAGCTTCTTCCAACTCGCAGCTAGAATTGCCGAGGAAGGAGTTGAAGAAAAGCACACCAGCGATGCCAATAGCCAAGGCGCCGAGTCGGCTGGCAAGCAAAAGAAGCCAGCGAACGATATCTGGCGGGTTTTCTTGAGGCGCGCATTTGTTGGATTCCCAGTCGATGACCTAGATGAATAGGGCGATTTTGTTTTAGCATTTTTTCTTTGGTTACTTTTGCATGCACGATACATAGCTTGCATCCCAGGCTTATAGTGGAGACTAATATGTACAAGGCCGTCGTTGGATATGGAAAACAGGCGTAAAAATTACAGTCAAATGAAAAAATCCTTAAATTACCAAGTTTTGCATTTATCTGCAACGTACTGTACAGCCATACAATGGATTGGTCTAATTGGGCGATCAACAGGGGCATCATTCTGGCGGTGTAACAGCTCAGATACGGTAATTTGGGAACACAACGTAAGTTGCAGAGCTGTAGTATATAAATGATGTATTATTCTTCTATGTTGAATGTAGATCAATGGATGTCCAAGGTCGTACAATGAACACTACAATCCTCACTTCCATCACATCAGATAGTATCACAACTACACTAATAATACCAATACACACAATCACAGCCACTGCCAGCGTGGCAGTCCGTGCTAAGGTTTCCATGCCCAGGTACATTCAAAGTAATCTGGCCCGAGGACTTGGGCACCTATTTAGCCAGGCAGTGCCCAGCCGATCTGCGATGGTGCCCTAATTGTTTCTCGCCTTGAGCCGCTGCCACGTAGCAAACCTGGCATTACTAGGGAGTTAACAGGATCAATTGACATCACGAAACTCAGACTAGTGCAGGACAGCACAGCATTTAATATACTAGAGTGAGAGAAGTTGCCACTGGGCACTGCAATTGCACCCTACTGAGTCTGCTTTATACAAATAGTCCATTACCTCCACTCGTAGCACATCTATGCCAATGAATTCTGTACAATTCTGTACAATTCTGTTCTGATTGTGGGACTTCAAGACAGACTAGTAACCATTACTATACAATACTCCATACACCTATCCCGAGTCCAACCCGATCTCTTCGTCATATCAGGGGAAACCACGCAGCTAGCATGACCTTGCATTTTTGCAGTCTGCGAATATCTTTCAATTCCTAATTCTCTTTTAATCCACGGGCTTGACTCCCTACAGGTAGCCCGAACATCTACATTAATAACACTAACCCCCCAGCACTTCTAGCTCGAGCCGCCCGGGCTAGTAGCTTCATACCCGAGACAAGTCCCCAATTCCTTCCCCGCACAGACTTCGCCGGCACTGAAAATCGTCGCATTCGCCCACTCTACCCCCTACTTTGCCGCCGCACGATGCGTTTCTACTTCCAATCCAGCCACGAGCTCCGTCACCTCATTGCCTGCTCCTTGCGTTGCTAGCCGGATTCCCAGCCACCACACCGCGTGAATACGACATTCAGAACTCGGCCGTCGCTAGATCAAAATAGGAAATATTGATTTGATCGCGCGGACAGCACTACCTACTACAATTCAAACATTATATACTCGGTTGTCGCAATTGGATTTGGTGCCCGCTCCCAGAAACGAAAGCCATTGGCTGTGATATACTCCGCGGTCTGAACAATCGCCGCCCCCTCGGTCCAGCTGAACCTTGCAGCTTGCGCGGAACTTGCTGTTTTTGGTTTCGGATATTCCGTATTTTGGCTCCGGCGCATCGCTGGAATAGTTTGGACTTTTGTACGCCAAGATCGATCTCGTAGATCAATTGGTCCGCGGCTCGGGGATACGCGCGTGGCTGGAGCATGATTCAGTCGCTGCGTTTGGTTATTTGAAATTCTGTTTGCGCGCTTTTCGGTAAGTTGGCGTTGTCTTTGCCTATTCATTTATCTGTTGAGGGGTTCCTAGCTTTGCAATTGAGTCTCGGCCAATTGGTCTTCCCCGAACCTTTACGCCTGTTGCTTGAGACTAATGACCAACATGGCTGACACTATATATCCAGACTTCCTAATTTCCGGGTCGTGGGCTTTATGGATGGCCTCCTCCGAAGTGGATCAGAAGGCCCTGGGCAATTTCGCGGCCGTCATGGACCTCGAAAATCCCTTGCTCTCGGCAATGCTATACAAAGTCCTCGGAGTCTCCGTCATGCTATCAAAAAAACTTCTTAGAGCCCGCAAGCTGCGGCGACTCGACACAACACGTGAAACAAGATCCCTTCAGCTGTACCATCGTATTATATGGCTCTCCCGCGAAGGCCTACTAATACTGGAGGGCTACATCCTCCCCATGGTAGACAGGTTTGTGGAGCTGAAAGTGCTCGGCTACAAACTCCGCGCTTCCTTCTACCATATCTTCGTCCTATTCCACAATCGCCCAATTTTCACTCCCGACACCGACATACCAACACGTTTCAAACATGACTCCATATACGGCGCAGATACCCTAACCGCCCTCGGCGTCTCCCACCCCTACAAGTCCAAAATCAATGCGGCATCAACACCAACATCCCGTCCTCCAGGCCTTCCAGTACTGCAACCAGTTCAGCCACCCCAACCCATCTCCTCCTTCCTCCTCCCCCCATTAGACTACACAGCCACAGCAACAGCCTGCTTCAACCACGCAGCAACCCTCTCCGACAAACTCCTACCAGGCTCGCACCCTCTGCGTCTCTCCGTCAAGCTCGAATACGCAGCCTATCTATACGACTGCCTCCAAGACCCCATCGCGTGCCGCCGCCTCGCAAAACAGGCCATCGCGGACGTCTACAATTCCCAAGAAGGCATGGACGACGAGAGCTTCGAAGACGCCGCAGAGATCGTCACCGTGCTGGGGAAGATGGTCAAACGCGGCGGGAAGCCTGGTTCCAGTACCGGCACTCCCGGGAGCAGTGTCTCCCGCGGTGGTGGCTCACACAGTCGCAGTAGTCGCTCGCCTAGTCATGTTAGTGTGCCGACTACCGTTTCGCCAGTTCCGGTTACGAAATCTACTCCTGTTTCTGGAGTTCGTGGTGGAGAGAGCCGGCCGGCTGGTCCTGATGCTTCTATGGTGAATCCGTTTTAATGGAGATTGGAATGTGCATGATTAAAGAAGAGATGATGCTCCGATTCTTGTCCTTGTCTTTGGCATGTTTCGCTTCTTTTATTTTTTTCTCTTGGCTTTTGCTTTTACCAAGCATATGTGTATATAACATTATGCATTTCTTTTTGAGACCTGTAAATATGCGCTACGCTGTGATGATTTTCATTCACTTGACGATGGAATGACATGTTTTGCGCTCTATGCTATTGACTAACTATCTATCGGGGTACTTATGTATAGCCAGAAATAACCCCCACTTCTTCGGCAGCTTTGGCTACCTATGAAGTGGTTAGCTCACCGATGCTTATCATATACCTAGGTAGTGATGTATATATGCTGGTTAGGAGCCATGGTTCGTTGGAGTACTGGAAGTTCTTCGTCACGACATTCGGTACTCACCGGTTGCCACGAGCGATAGAGCGCACATCACACTATGCACGAGGGCTAAAGCGGGAATAATAAATAAAATAGTCGATGAACTACTGAACAACCAGGATGTTTTAATGCAGAATCCTGTTTTTCTCTTCGGTGATCGACACGTTGCTAGGGACAGTGATGCCTCAGGCCCACATTCTTGGAAGGGAAACCCTCAAACTGTCAAAATGCGGCCAACGTGGGAAACATTCCTCGACGTTTTCGGCAGAGGGGGATTTTGTACACTTCAGATCAAACGGCACATTTCAAATAAGTCCAGGTTGTTGTTGTTCTACAAAACGGTCATCGACGTCATACTCGGGGCTCTGTGCGAAAAAAAAG
Organism: Penicillium psychrosexuale; assembly: GCF_028828465.1. Classification (NCBI taxonomy): domain Eukaryota; kingdom Fungi; phylum Ascomycota; class Eurotiomycetes; order Eurotiales; family Aspergillaceae; genus Penicillium; species Penicillium psychrosexuale. Next base: position 1,306,794 of record NW_026643187.1, read on the forward strand.
AGAAGAGCCAAGGAAGCGCATCCACCTACCCCGAGGGCTCCTTATCGTGCTTCATTCGACTCTTAACCCCGTCGAATCCACCTAATCCCACCGCATCTGTGCTCTCCTCGCATCTTTTCTATACTCAAGCTCCTAAATCTCGTCCCCGGCCACCTTCTAGATAGACCAGCCCCCCTGCGCGTCGGCGCGTTGCTCTGCAGAAACACTGCATCTCACGGAACGTTGCATTGAAACCGCGAAACACCCGAGCTTGTCCCCTCCATGGCCTTGAAACTGTCATTCTTGCTTCTCCTCGATTCTCGTGAAGTCTGAACCTCAAAATACCCCTCCGAAGCTTCTGGACGGAGTCAGGGAGCAGGGACGATGCGGTCTGGCTTGGATAAACCTGGTGCTCTTCCACTCCTCATCCTCATTGTGTTTTCGCTTCTCACATTGGTGCCATCACTACCGAGTCTCTACCATTCGAAGTTTGCGGACTTCAGCTTCTACACCGGCGCAGTTCGCCGTATGTCCCGCTTTCCGCCACCCAGCTCATCCGAGTCAACTAACCAAGTCGACTGTCCAGATGTTCCTCTCCTTCAAGATAGTGTCACCGAATTAGCACCGAAAGCACCACCGCCCAACGAGCCTCTCAAATCATGGGTTCTTGCTGCGTCACATCGATCGCGAGGTAATCGCCCACCCGTGACTGCGCGGGTTGGAAATGCCGCTGTGGTCCCGCCCAGCGAAACGACCGCTGTCGCAAATAAAAGTCGACTTGCATCGTCAACCCGCGAATCCTCATTTTCATTCAGTCGCAGAGCCCGCGCATTCAGAACCTACTTCATCCAGCAATTAGACGACTACCCATTCCTCGCCTCATTTTCCAACCGCAGCCTAGTTACGGGCTTGACGCATCCGGATCCTACCATCACCATCAACGAATCCCTACCAACCGCATCCGACATCGAATCTCTTCCAAACATCTTGTCATATAATAATTCCTCCGACAGCATTCAGACGCCACCGTTGCCACCTCCTGCCTCACTCCGCGACATGTTCCAGCAGGCCTGCCATGTCGCCATTGATTTTGGAAAGCGCGTCGGACTCCACGGAGCAAATTATGCGAAATCGATATTCCCCGCGGAGCAGATCAACGGCGCTTCTAAATTATTAATACCCGAATCCACGATTCCCAACGCTGCCGCCTCAAATCAAGACCTAATCACCGCATCTGAGCAAGCACCGCCCCAACAAAAAGTTGGCGCTGAGGATTCCACCGATGCTGCCGCTGGTCGGCACTCACATGAGCTCCATGGAAGCTGTATGGCCGTTGTGATCGGTCTCGTTGCAGGCATCATGTGGTTCTAGAGCAGGCTGTTTTGGGCACTGCTTTTTCATGTCTGTTCTGCTGATATGTGTGATGACCTTTTCTTGTTTTATTTGGCTCGGCGCATTGTATTGAATACGTGTAGACAATCGGGCCGGTGGCTCTGGTTTAGCCTCCTGTTGGAATCTAATAATCACATTTACCATTTCTCTCTCGTCTTGGCACAAATCTATATCTCTAGTCTTCCGTCACCAGGTCCGTTGGCTATCTAGTCAATTCAAGGGAGTCCTACAGTTATGATACACTCGTTGGCATATGGGGATCTCTCTCTGCTATTATTCTTATTAGCAAGGGCTCTTCGGGTCTTGCAGGAACCACACACACTGATCTTTCGGCTGTCGCGGATTGTTCAACCACTCTCGCTCTTCCCATGGTTTCGCAAGAAGTCTTCCAAAAAAACCAATAGGGATTTCATTCTAATTTGCCCATCTACACCCACAAACCTAACGATAAATAAAGAGCCTGTGTTTCTTTTTCAAACCTTTGCCACTGGCGTTCTCTACAATGCAACCCATCTCCGTTTGAGCGCCGAGTCATTGCCGATAGAAGGCAAGGAACGGAGAAATTCAACAGAGTATTTTCACCCTTATCCTTAGCTCAATCTATGACGGTTGCCCCTAAGTGGTCCTTAATATGAGTCGATGTTCCCCACCTGTCCAATAGTTAGCATGACAGCATGACTAAATCGAGCAACCCTTCTCCAAGTCGTCGTACAGTGAGGGGGAGATCGTACATGTGCACCATAGGCGGCTTTATGCGTTTTGACCGATTACATTCTCTCAGTTTAGACATATTTCGGTTCAAAAGGGAATACATTGTGTAGCTATATTTCTATATTTTACTGTACTCTATGATTATCAAAGTGCAATTGTATCATAATATCCTACTTGAACATGTTCTAACATGTAATCTCGCCTGCATAAAGCAAAGACTGTAGTAGGAGTTAACGGATGTTTCATCTTAAGTCCTTAGTATATCCCTATTACGTTCTATCATCTAATTGCTTAGGAATAATTATTGAAGAAACAATCTGATACTTGATGACATTGGGCTAACCCGATACGGTAAGGGTGGGGATTTCCCCGGATCTTGATTGGCCAATCTGAACTATACTAGCGATGCCTTTCAAAAACACTTAATCCCATTATCGCCGAAAGAAAATGTATAAAGTGGACTGTTGTGTCTAGTCAAGTGGAGGATATATCAATCAAGACTTCTTTGATTTCTCCATTGCTCAGTTCTTTATCTCCAAACACCTTGATCCAAAATGACCAACAAGCAGCAAATCCTCCGCTCCGAGGTCGTCCTCGAGAAGTATGGCAAGGCACTTGCTGGAAAGACAGGTAAATCAAATATTCCCCTCATCTAAAGAAGAGAAGAGCACTGACAGAGGCTCCTTCATCACAGTGCTCATCACCGGCGTTTCCGACAACTCCATCGCAGGCGAACTTGCACTCCAGCTTTCCACCGCCGACCCAAAGCTACTCATCCTAAGTGCCCGTGCTGAATCAAAGGTGGCAGGCATCAGAGAGAAAATCAAGTCATCCAAGCCGAACGTAGAGACTCGCTTCCTCAACCTGGACCTGAGTGACTTGACCGCCGTGCGAAACGCTGTCGGAGACCTAGCAGATGTGCCTCACATCGATCACCTTGTATGCGTGGCTGGAGTAATGTTCCCGCCTTACACCAAGACAAAAGATGGATTTGAGAGCCAATTTGGAGTCAACTATCTAGCGAACTTCCTGCTCGTCAAGTTGCTCCTACCGAAGATCCGTGCTGCGGGGCCCGATTCGTCTGTGATTATCATGACCTCGGGCATGGCTAAACAAGGGAAGATGAACTTCGATGACTACAACTTTAGTGTAAGTTTTACTTACCCGTTATATTCAACCGCGTTGACATTCCGTTTCCTTGTAGGATGGTCGGACATATGACCCTACGGTCGCGTATGCCCAGTCGAACGCCGCGAGAGTCATGTTTGCCAAAAGACTAGGCCAGAAGTTGAAGGGCGAGAAGATCCGCGTTTTTAGTATTGACCCTGGTGGTATGTCTTGTTTCTCCTTCTTACTATTTAGTGGATCTAGCTGACCATCATTTAGCTGTTCAAACCGGTCTGCAACGATACTGCCCTCCTGATTTTTTGGACAAGGTCGAAGAATGGAAAAAGGCTGGATGTATGGATTGCCCTATTGTTGAATATTTTCTGCTCCTCACTAAACGATCTCTTAGCCCTGGTCGACATCGAAGGAAAGCCTTTCGAAGTGCCCCCTTGGACCACTACCTCAGAGGGAGCCGCTACCATCATTACAGGAATGCTCGACCCTACCATCGCAGGTAAGTTGAACACCTCCATCAATCCGTTCTTATGGTGTCTTCGACTAATCCTGCCCCCAGGCTACAATGGAGCATACCTCAACCGGAACGCAGTCGCAGACGACGAATTGCATGCGCACCTCAACGACGAAGGCAATTGGTCCAAATTGTGGGAACTCAGCGAGAGACTGACCCAGGAGAAGTTTTCGCTGTGAGCGATGCGAAGTTGAAAGGAATTCGATGTGTTTATTATATATACATTGAAATATCACTTGATCTTGAACATGATGGGCTTTTCCCCTCTCTGTTTCCTCCAGTAGTTAGAAGAGTTGATGATGTCGGGACAGTCCTTTACCATCCAACCGAATTTCCTGATCAATGTCTCCGAGACCTCATAAGCAGATGGATCCCAAGCTTCGCCCCAAACGCGAAGCCCGACTTCTTGGGAAGGAGAAGATCCGTAAAAATCGCCGCACAATTCATCTTCGTCAATTACGTCCGCCCTAGTCAAGATGGCCTCCCGTAGAGATACCATTGGAATCAAGTCGATCCAGGGGTGGTGGATGATTTTCTTTTGTTTCTGAGATGGACACAGGCTTGCTGGGAGATGTAGCGCTGACATTAATGGACCGGTGAGGTTGAACTGCGACGCGAGGTCTTCATTGAGAAGCTCTAATGTGAGGCCCATGAGATCGGCGTTGATGAACATAGCTCGAAGTATATTGTACTGGGTGATGCTAAAGGTGGGATTTTGCAGGAGGGCCGGGTTCTCTATCATATGCAAAGCTTTTGCACGGAATTTGTTCATAAGCGCAGCATGCTGGGCAGGGTTCAGGGAACAAAAAGAGACTTCGGTTTGGCGAGGTGGCGATGATTGAGTAACTTGATGGCTTGTTCCTTCTTCTGTGGATGCATTCTCTTTTTGAGATGTTCGAATCATCGATATAGAGAACCCATTTCCTTTCTGGCGTGTTGTTTTTCTCTTTATACTCTAACGCCTTCCTTTTTCCTGTATATGGTGTTAGTCTGCACAGTTAATGCCGGGTGGCAAATAGAAGTGCCACTTACTGCTCGCACGTTGATTGAGGCGATTTTGTAGTCGTCTTCGAGCCAGAGGATCCAACGTGTCCATCGAATTTTCTGAACTTATTTGCTCGAGAGGCGGTTGATCAATTTGGAGAGTCATCTTCGAAAGCAACTATAGTTGAGGGAGTGAAGTCACAAGACCGAAGGTTGAGACGGGAATGCCAAGGTCGGAGTTAGGAACAACGGCACGTTAGGTCCGAGATAATCGCAACGACATACGGACTACACGATGAACCTCTTCATTTCGAATCTGAAGATCATCGACACAATTTCAGCCCAACTAACACTCCGGCCAACTCGGAAACGTATCCGATAATCTGCCCACCCCTTCATAGTCATGACGTAGCAAAGTGGCCAATCATTTATAGTCTCCTGGGTCTTGGATGTTGGTCTATTGAAAACCCTTCTCTTACATTGTACTTGTACAGCATCTTTCGCCTTGATCTCATTTATTGGATAATATGACACTTTCAAAACTCCAGCGAATATTCACCTGTGGCCGTAAGAAAGATTCAGGTTCCAAACCAGAAAGCAAGCGACAGACAGATACTGGGGACGATGATAGAGATGAATATGGCGCTTTGAGCGAGGTCGCTGCTCCAAGTCCGGTTGAGCCTACAACCGAAGAACAAGAAACGCGACGCGCATCCCTTGATAAGAACCTCTCTGAAACATATTCGCACCCTCATCTCGCCAATAATTGAATAGGTTGAACATAGGTATCTAGTCCGCGTACCCTTGGTATTCACTATGTCTTGCCTCGGTGATGTTACTGACATATCGAAGAACAACTTCACAGAGCGCACTGGGGGGCCTGGAGAAATGAGTAACTGTGTTCCTGGGCTTCAATAGCTCCAAAGATACCCATTTAGCTTGAGAGTGTGCATAAGAGAATACTATCGGGGGAAATTTATATTGAGGATCTTTCTGAGACTGTTTGGATATGGCGGGCCTCGCTAAATTAGTACAAGTTTAATTATACTTTCTTAACACACCTTGCACTGTAAAGTGACTTGCACATTATGCACAATGCTAAATCCAATTGGATCGTGGGACCATGCCTCAACCAACGGCCAGCATACATGTATATCTATTTCGAGACGAGGCGTGCATATCACATCCCGCCGACCACATCCCGCCGAAGAGATAACACCGAAGAAGTTTACCTAATCGGACGATGTGGTCGAGTATCCGAAGAAATCTTCTTGGTAAATCAGCTCTTCAGGTTACGAGACCCCTTATAAGATGGAAACTTGACAAACATCATGTCATTTAATGAGTGCTTGCTTCTACTTTGTCCAAACAGAGGCATCATACCCATTCATCAAGGATGTATACTCCGGACCAGCCGCAGCCCATCCTTTGATGCCCCCCGTGAGAACCAAGCTCTTGACCTCTTTATCGTGTTGATCTTCAAGGTAATCCGCAAACCAGCCGGCTGCACGAGTACCCCGACCCCCAGATGACCCTGAATGCAGATCAGTATTCGCGTTTCAAGATATCGCTATCATATGTATCAAGTAAAGCTCACCGCAATACCAAATCACATATTTCACGCTGCTGTTCGACACAAGAGAATATAATGTTGGGATCGTGGGGTATAAACTCTGAGCTGGCAAGTTCAAAGAGCCTTGGATCGTCCCTCCCTTTTGATACATCAGCGCATGAAGATGTCATTTTTTTCGACAGTTCGCACCTCATAGTCCGTGCGACGCAAGTCAACAAGTACAAAGTCTTTGCCTGCTTGTTTACCCTCTCGGATCCATTGCAATAGCTCTTCTCGTGATATGGAGGGTACCGCGCCCCTTGGTGCGGGATATGCAGCATGCCATGGAAGCTCGGCTGACATTGTGTCAAGATAAATTCTGAGCTTGAGGTTTGAGAGATTTGACACTCCTCAGGCGGTTGGCTCTGCAGCCAGAATACCCCGGATACCGCCTATGAGGAATGTCACTACCAAATTCTGATTGGTTGGCCTCGGCTTGGCACTTCAGCCAATCAGCGCCCGTCAGTGACATACCACTACCATCTAGTTCTATACAAATATAAATATTCATGGACACATCTAGACAAATACAAAAATTCCATGCTACATCTTTAAATTCTGACCACTATATCTTCTATCAACCATTAACCGAACAAACTTGGTCACTCGCCATGACATCAATACGACCACAGACATGTTTACACACCTCCAGTCCTCCCAACGACCAAATAAAGACATGCGACATTGAAAAGCAACGGGAGACCTCTTCTCCAGATGAGCCACAGAAGAAAGAATCCATGTTCTCAAGTCTCGGTATCCTTGACCGATTCTTGGCAATATGGATTTTTCTTGCCATGGCAATTGGAATCATCCTGGGCAACTTTGTCCCAAGCACAGGACCTGCCCTACAAAGGGGAAAATTTGTGGGAGTCTCTGTCCCCATTGGTACGCACAAGAAACCAGCAATGATTTTGTAGTTTTCGCTAACTGAATATGTATTTCTAGCTGTGGGTCTTCTGGTCATGATGTACCCTATCTTGTGCAAGATTCGGTTTGAATCCCTGCATCATGTTTTGCGAGCGAAAGATATTTGGATCCAGATCGCCTTCAGTGTTTTCCTGAACTGGATTATTGCCCCTTTTCTTATGGTCCGTGATCCCAACACTTCCATGACACGGAGTTTCTCACTGACTTGGTTCCACTAGTTGGCCTTGGCTTGGGCTTTTTTGCCCGACGAGCCAGAATTGCGACAGGGGCTGATCATTGTTGGATTAGCACGATGCATTGCTATGGTAAGTCGACACCACTCAAACGGCTCTTGGAAACGAGACAATGCTAACCGCTAGCTTCTTCCAGGTACTAGTTTGGACAGGGCTAGCCGGAGGCGATAGCGAATATTGTGCCATCCTCGTCGCTCTCAACTCAGTGCTGCAAATGGTTCTTTTCGCTCCAATGGGGGTGTTCTTCATCAGCGTCATCAGCGGCGATCCAGTCACATTCGAATATTCAACAGCTGCCAAAAGTGTTGCGGTGTTTCTCGGAATACCTCTAGGGGCCGCAATCGTCACGCGGTTCGTGCTCCGACGAATTTCTGCCAAATGGTACGATGAAACCTTCCTCAAATGGATCAGTCCCTGGTCTCTCATCGGCCTGCTATTCACCATCCTTGTCTTATTCGCCTCGCAAGGCCGCCATGTGGTCCACCAAATTGTATCCGTGGTCCGAGTTGCAGCACCGCTTATCGTTTATTTCCTGATAATCTTCTTTGTGACCCTCCTTGTTGCATATAAATTGGGATTCGGATACAGGCTGGCGACTGTGCAGAGCTTCACGGCTGCTAGCAACAATTTTGAATTGGCCATTGCTGTTGCAGTGGCGATGTTTGGTGCGGATAGTAACCAGGCTCTTGCTGCGACTGTTGGGCCTCTGATCGAGGTTCCTGTGCTGTTAGGATTGGTATATGCTGTCAAATTGATAGCTAGACGAGTTAGTTGGAATGATTAATATATACTATCAATAATTGTTTGGAGAGATAGCGCACCTCCTAGGAGCATTGACGACAGTGAATCCAATATGGTATCGGCAGTATGCTTACCAGATGAAAATATCATGCACAGCCTTCAGATTCTGCCGATTTTAAGATCACGGGCTCGTTTGCTAGTAGCTTGAAAACTCACCAATCAATAGAAAACCCAACTCCGTGTTCTTGCGCTTGTCAATTGGTGGTCCAATGAAATACCAAAGGCGTGGAATTGGATTTCTTGTACTTTCGAATGTAGCGTGATTTTACAGAAGGAAACAGTCCGCCGGAGGGATTCAGGGTGTATAATCAAGTACTACTTGAAGTCTTGACAGTATATCTCAAAGTATGCGTGGTAGAGACTGTTGACCACCTCTTGGATGAGTTCCTTTCGAGTCAGTATATCACTGATAGCAACACGACATCCGGGTCTCAGCAAGCGGAACATCTAGCTGAACACAAGATGCTTGTCAGGTGTAGGAACGAGGTTTAACACGCAGTTGCTGATTGTGCAGTCGGTGGTGGAGTCTGGTAGAGGGATAAACGTGATCGAGGCCTCGATGAAGGATACGTTGCAAGTACCCTCTTTCTCTGCATTTCCGCGAGCGAGTTCAGCATGCTCTGTGTCATTTGTCTTAGCCGGGTATCTTAAGTCATTGATAGAAGTAAAAGTCTCGCCTTCGCCGTCCATACCAATGGCCTTCCCCTGCAGACCGACTTTCTTAGCTGAACGTCGATGCCACCACCGCTCCTCAGGTATAGAGACGCTTGATGAGAGTGTAAATGCTGATGTTTATGGTATATTGAGAGATTACTGCGAGTACGTACTAGCATGAGACAATTGTGGATGATCATGAGCGATGCTTTGGCAGCTACGGATGTTGGGACCTTGTGGGTATCAACGATGGTGAGTTGAATGACCCATAGCGGAGGGGACTTGCGATAGACGGTGATGAGTAGCTTGTACTTGATTTCAAATGACCATTCTGTGCCATGTGAGGAACGAAGTTGTTAGCCTGGCTGGTGTATGGAGAACCCATTCTGGGCGAAGGGGAAATGTTGTGATGGCCCAAATTGCCTGGCGGGGGGAGTAATGCGATGTCGAACGAGACATATACGGGAATGAGGGAGTCGTTCTCGGTGAATAAGTTGGCGACCGTCTCGGGACCTCGAGGTCTCTTCTCATTCTTCCGTGGCGATTTACAAGTCAGATGTGACAGCATGCAACGGATAATTGGAGGCTCTAGTAGAACACAGCAACGAGGGTATGTACTGTGTGGCTGGTTGCAAGCGAGAAGCTATAGGAGAAAACACTAGGTGAGTGGTTGACAAGTAATATCAATATAGAAAAAGAAAAGAAGGCTTCCAAACCCACGAACTTCCATCCGTTGGGACCGCACACCCCCTTCGGACTTCGGCCCCGGTCAATTACCCTGCAGGTGTGGCGACACATTCCACCCTCTCTCGTTCAGCCTTAGGAGGTGCAGCCTGATCTTAACTGTGCCCCGGGGTCATGAAGCCCGAAACCAATTGAAGATATACACTCTCAGCATCCCAAGCGAGAACTTCAGAGCCCCCATCTACTGAGCTAATCGGGGTGGGTTTGGAAGTAACAGTACATCTTTAATGTGACCTATATAGCACCCTTTCCTAATTGGGACACATCAATTCATAATCGGCCAGGGTTCAATCCCCCCACGTAGGATCATTATTATTTTCCGCTGGTTTGCTATCTAAGGCCACGAACCATGTCTCTAGCCAGTCCTGTACCTCTTGGATCTCCTATTCAATTCTAGCAAAGACTTGACCATTACAACTTAGACTGCCACGATCAAGCGCAACCACTAATCAGATACCACATATCTACATATCGAAATAACCATTTGAAAAGGGAATTTCATTTTTCAAAGCTAAAAATAAAAGGATCCACGGGTAAATTCCTCCCTACAGAACAGTGAAATTGCCAGCGCTTCAGCGCAGCTGTATCAACAACAGAAATGACCCTAGTTTTCAAGGTCCATATCCACTGGGAGACTTTCCAGCCAAGCGAGTGTTTTTCTACGGCCTACAATCACAGAGCCAGCGGGGCGATGAGGTTCTGAGAATCGCTGGAATGGAACATCGAGGCCGAGTCTATCATAGATCCGGTTCCAGACAACTGGCTCAAGCCTGATGTCGCTGTCAGTGACTATGCCATTAGATGACTCTGACTGTAGTTTGATCTGGTCGAGAACATCACGCGAACGTGCGATTCTCTGTTCGAGTTTTGGGGCTTGTCTACAACTCTCTTGGTAGTTGCGCAACAAGACGTCAATTTCCTTTAGCTCCTCGGTCATCGTTGTGAAGGACTTCGCCGTGGTGGCAGCAGCAGATACAGCAGATATACCCCGCGGGGTACCGTTCAAGACAAGCGGAACTGTCCGGGCAGCAATCAAAATGAGGGCAGCAGCGTAGAGATATTCAAGCTGCTCACATTTAGCATACTCATCTGCTGTGGTGGTGAAGGATACAGAGAAAGTTTTCACAATGTCTTGGGCAGCAGTCAAACATTTGACAGCACTGTAATAGACTAGGCCGAGCACAGGAGACGCATCCACCGAATCGATATCCTTGCCAGTGATATGAGGGCTCGTTTCACAGGCGCACGTTTGGGAAAGTCGAAGGCTCAAAATGAAGAACGGCCGGTATTGACGAAGTCGGAAATAGACAAATCGCACATGAGCCAGGAGGCACATGCGGCGAATAAGAAGGTCTTTCTGCATAGCACATTCGATGCCGGGGCCTCTCCATTCCAGGCAGTTGGGCAGACCGTTCTTCCAGCTCGAGAGTTTTTCATTCAGTCCCTGGAAGCCACGTAGGTCCACAATAGAAAGCCATTTGATCGGGCATTCCATGCGAGTCACACGTAGATCATTTTCAACGGTGATCAAATCGTCAGTGCACTTAATAAGGGAAGCAGAAGCAATGAAAAAAGAAGACGTCGTATAGGATTGTTCGATGGTTTGCTTGCCAGATACTCCCATGTTGTCAGTAATATGCGACTGCATCGGCATGGGTGGGTCGTAAAAGCTGTCGAGGGATTGATCGACCACGCCAAACTGGAGAGTGAGAAATAGTTTCTTCGTCCAGAGACACTGCCATACCAGCCGAACCTGCTCCAACGACTTTTCGTCCACGGCGAGACATCCTCCATGCATAGTTTGCATCCGAAGAGATTGCGCTCTGCCTATAGCCATAGATAAGATGTCCCAAGCCATTCGCAAGTGCCCGACCATATGGAGATAGTGAACCTGGAGAATTTGGTGGTGGAAAGATTGAAGTGAAGGTCGAGATTTGATTGGGTCAGCCATGTTAGATAAAGCTGCATCGAACCACTTGCGGGCTTCCCCAGGGTTCTGATCAGGAGCCAGGTGGCAGGCAATTGCAATGCAAAGCCCGAGAGTTGGGTCAATGACTGTGGGGTCGATGTTCCCATGGTTTACGGCCAGGTTAAAAGCGATTTTCAGTTGGTCGAGATCAAAAATTGGCAAGAAAAAAGCCTGCTTCCCAAGGAAGATACTCCAGAGCCTTTTTGGGAAGTCGGAGTTGAACAACTGGCTGCTAGGAGCAGAACGCCTATGAGACGGAGCGATAACATTGTCGAGGTTCGACGACTGCGTGCCAGAAGGAGGACGTTTCTTGGACGCTGGCTCTATGAAAGGCGACGCTGCAGTGCTGTTGGATTGCGACGACTGGCTGCCAGAGTCAATACGCCTCTTAGGCGTACGCTTCACGATGAAGGGAAACGACGACGACATGGTATCATTGGTCAAATCAATCGTTTCCAGAGGTGGTGGGGATAAAGATGAAGTAGGAGAGGAGAAAGGGGGAGGATGGGTTGTTGAAAGAGAGAGTGGAGGGAAAAGAGAGGGATGGCTTGGTGAAGGAGACAGAGCCGTGACAGAGTTTTCTTTGCTTGTTGTTATTGTTCTCGATGGTGTTTCTGGCGCGTGCGAGGAAGGCACGCGTGAAGAAGTAGGCTTGGGTAGCACCTTCCTCGACTCTGGGCTTTCTTTTTTGACGCCTGGATTGTCTACGCTGATACCGGCAATCTCTCCATCTGGGTCTAAAAGTTCCGCGAATTTTCTACGGGTTGGACCACTCAGCTTCGAGTCAGTCGCCATGGCTGTAAAGAGCTCGTCTCGCAGGAAGGCGATGCGTGAGTCCTTCTCGTCTAAGCCATAGACATCAGGATGAAGTATGATTCTTTTTAGGCGGAGGAGGAACAGGTCGGTATGATCGACTGTCAGTGACGCCGATTTAGTTGACAGGCACTCCTCAACGCATATGACACGCTCTTGCATCTTCTTCTCCTCGGGACTCATCAATGGGCCATATACGAAGTTCTCAAATCGACTGAGAAGAGCACGAGAGCATTTGCCGCCCTTTTTCAGCTTGATTATTGCAAACCTCATGAGATCATCTTCCTCACGATACTCGTCAAACAGCATAGCACTCGATCCGGCAATCGTGGGTTCAGTGGTTGGGCGTTCAGTCTTGGCTTTTGTGAGTAGCTTGATGATGTTACGCAGATGCCCTGCTGTAAGACGGTGTTCCTTCATTCTCCGGACATTGATTTCGGTGGTCAAGTTGCACCGGAGCTCCATTTCGTCTTGAGGCAGAGTAGGAGATATACTACGCATACGCGGTGGAGGATCCAGTGTGCTCCCACTGAGTATGCCAAATGGTGCGATTTGACCTCGTCCAAATGCAGGTGTCCTTGTGGCACTTCTAGTTCCAGGGCTAAGTTCGGATATCTTGTACCGCTTTGCAGCAGGCTGCTGGAGTATCTGCGTCTGCCGGGTGTGGCTGAAAGAATTTTGGATGGGTAATCCAACCACGTCATTGACAGGTTCAATTCGTCCAGAAGAACTGTCTGCAGCTCTTGGTCTTTTGTCACCTGTTGTGGGTAAAGCAGGTAAAGCAGAATCATTATTGAACATTGGCCCTGAGAATGGAGCACCAGTTTTCTTGGTGATTATGTTCTCGGCACTAGATGATATAAGGTTAGTCATTTTGACTCGGCCAAGCTGATATCACGGACAGACATACCCCGCTAAGGCCGCAGAAGGATATAAGCATTCAGCTTCAAGGCCCAAGGTCCGACAGCTGTTGCAGACTATGCAAATAGTCAGTCATCAATGCACTTGCAATGTGTGTTGCCCTATCAAGTCAAGGGGTACGTACCTGGTCTATTGCGGTCACAGCGCCTGTGTTTTGCCTTACATCTCGTACAAGTAAATCCTAGAGGGTGGATTGACTGTACAGAAGAAGTCCTTGATGATGAAGCCGATGGTGGCCGCGAAATGTCGGCGCCATTCGCCATTGGCGTTTGATCAGGCATTATCGGCTTCAGCTCCCTAATCAAATGAGTAAAGAATTAGATTGATGAATGTGAGAGTATTAGTCTGCTTTTCTCGGAGTTGGGATCATAGTTCTGAGTTGACTGTAGTCCTCATAAAGCCACAAACAAAGAGCATTTTATTCAAGGAAAACACTCACCAATATCAATAACTGAACTTTTTCAACGATCAAGTGGAACTGAACGGGATGAAGATGATGGTTGTTGGTTGGTTCGCGAAGTAATGCGTCACAGTGAAGCGAGAACAACGCGCGCGAGAGATGTTACGCCAGCACCACAGATCGGATTTGAGAATCGCTTACTACGGAATTCAAAAATATGTTGTTCTTGGAATGATTTGCCGAGGAATAAATGATGGGAACGCGTAGAGTCGCGTGGCAGAACCGTGAGGGTCACAATGTCAGATTGTTGTGAAACTCGGATCTCGACGAGAAATTCAAGGTAAAACAAGAGTCCAAGATCCAGTCCAACCTCGCCGCATCAAATCAGAGACCCTGAATGATATGCCGCATCTTCTTGCATAGTGACGATGATATCTGGAAAGGGCTACTCTACTCCGTACTGAGTACATTAGGAGTTAACAGGGGTGGCTATTTCCTTACCGCCTAGCCATATCTATTTACTCCGTACTATATGCACTACTATACTTGACCTTGGATGCCCTCGGTAATAGCCCTATCTATGTATAGGTACAAAAGGAAATTGTAAACGTGTGCATATGATAATTATCAGTCCACTTGGGTAGTTTGAGACGAGTTAAAATGACTGAGCTGTGACATACTAGATAGGTATGCCACGAGTACGGAGTATTGAGGCATTTGTGTGGGAAATCCAATTGTAATTATAGAGCAAGTATTATTTGACAATCAAGACATCCTGGTTGGATAGGGACTACATACGGAGTATATAGTACAATGATAGGGTATTTAGGTAGATCTGTCATCATCCATCTGACGGTGAAAGATAGATCGAATACATACAGAAGTACACCCCCTTGTGGGATGTGCGTGGCAAGATAGGTCTGGCCAGCAGGACTGGAGAAGCGAGTAGACAGAGATAATACAACAAGCGCGACGTGCATTGCTGGTGAGATATCACGATGTCGATGCCCCGGTATGCGCAGTTCCCGCCAGTGGATCATGGCAATCGGTACAGTTGGACAAATCACCAAATAAAATCATCAAGACTGTGTCTTCTCCGCTTCATCTACCGATCGTTCGACTTCTTGCTCTGTCCATCGATGGAACAATTTGCGCGCGTCGGAGAGATTGGCCTCCTTGGGCAAGCCATTGTGAACTGACTGGACGTGGAGGACTGGAACATCAAACTCGTAAACATCCTTCCAAGATTTATTCCCAGGCTCCATGATGTCCGCTTCGACGTATTCAAAGGGGCGCCGTTTCTGGAGCTGAAGCACGGTATTTTTGGCGGTATCGCATAGGCCGCAGCCCGCACGTGTAAACAGCGTCAAGCGGGCTGAACTGAGAAGTGAATGCGTAGGAAACATGGAGAGAAAATCTCGATTATGCAAGAAATGAATTCAACCACGGTGTTTCGAGATGGCCGGTGGTGCCGTGATGCGACACGCGGTCAGAGAGTTCTCCGCGATGGAACATTCGAGCTTCCCCGCTAAACCCTGTTAGGCAACCTGCACCATTCCAACTCTCCAGAACACTTTCCAATCTCTTCTCTCGACTCAGTCCCGTCAATTCCCTTATAATTTGTCTTGCTACACATCATGGCAGGCAAGTGCGTCCACAAAGCGTGCGGAAAGGCCTTCACCGACCCGGAAGAAGACTGCGTGTATCATCCGGGTCCCCCAGTGTTCCACGAAGGGCAGAAAGGTAAGTACCTTGGTGTTCAAGCTATGCCAGATCTGTGTCCCATAAGTCCACCAACGGTTCATGGTGGGCCATTGTGGCAGCGCAATGTGATACCTGATCTTGCCGCTGGCTTCTGCTACATTTCTACCCCGCGACACCGCTAACTTCTCAGGCTGGAAATGCTGCAAGCCCCGCGTCTTGACCTTTGAGGAATTCCTCTCCATCCCGCCATGCACTACCGGCAAGCATTCCACCGTCGACGACACACCTGTGCCTGAACCCTCCAAGGCCGAGGAAGTCATTGCTCCTACACCGGCGGAGCAGAAGAAGTCCGAGCGACTACCCATCTCCGCTACCCCAACTATCGCAACTGCGGCACCGCCCGAGAAGCCAGTCATCGAGGAGCCCGAGTCTGACGATCCTGATGCGGAGGTCCCCGCCAACGCAACATGCCGTCGGAGGGGTTGTGGTGCGTCCTATACTGGGTCGACTGCTCGTGATGAGGAGAAGTGCGTCCACCACCCGGGCCAGCCGGTCTTCCACGAGGGCAGCAAGGGGTGGTCCTGCTGCAAACGCCGGGTGCTCGAGTTTGACGAGTTTCTGAAGATCCCCGGCTGCACAGAGAAGACGAGGCACATGTTTGTTGGCAAGGCCAAGCCCCCGGGCGAGGAGAAGGTGGACACAGTCAGGTGCGTATACGGGCAGACCAGCTCTGCTATTCTGGTTTGAAAACAGCAAACTGACAAACTTTCGCAATTTACAGGAACGATTTCTACCAGACTCCCACCGCCGTGAACGTCTCCCTCTATCTTAAGAAGATTGACAAGCAACGGGCCAAGGTTGAGTTTGCTACCAACTCGATTATCTTCGACCTTCCCACCACGGACAACAAGCGCTACCAGGATACATATACTCTCTTTGCGCCAATTGACCCGGAGAAGTCAACTTTCCGCGTGCTGGGCACTAAGCTAGATTTGAGCCTGATCAAGGCCGATGGTACTAGCTGGCCGGTGTTGCGCAGTGACGACAAGTGGACTGGACAGCGCATTCAGATTGGCAATGCTGGGCATGCATGAATGGTGACATGTGAAAAAATACACGATAGAGAATTTTAAAAGGTATGACGGTGATGACAATGAAGATTTCGGCTTCAGCGGTACAGAGTAGTACATGTAGTGACTTAGTTTGGGTCATATAGCTTAAGGCCTCGGCATGCCGACATCAACGATATATCTTGGCAAGAAAGACCCGAACATTATGGTCTCGTCTTGGCGAGATACGGCATCACAAGAGATCATAAAACCTAGGGAAGTTTCTGATGCTCTTTTTAAGATGAGTTGTAGATAATTTTTACAACATTGAAACCGTGTACCGAGCCACCTGAAAATCGCAGTATCCAACGCTACTACGCTCGCTGCACTCTGATCAAATTCGAAGATCAGAGCAAGCAAAACCTCCAGAACACATCAAAGTGACTGAAAAAAATGGTATGTGACGCCCTCTCCACAGCTAGCACCCATGGGGCTTCCCGAAGGATACCCTAGCATAGCCATAAAGTGATTGGGAAAAAGAGAGACGCCTTTACTCTCCAGGGCCGGGAACGGAAGAAAACCCATGATGGCCGAAACCATAGGATAACCCTCAGCAAGCCACATTGTGGAGCCCCGTTGAAATTTACATTAAGTTATGTAAACCTCTACTGATGATGGAGAGAAAAGAAAAAAAGAGTAAAGGCGCGGGCCAGGAGGTCCTATTTATGTGTCTGCAAGTCAATATACGCTAGAGCGGATTGGGCTTCGGTGGAAGGGTTTTCCCATTTCGTTGACTAATACTGGATTTTATGACTAATTTCGCTTTTTTTTGTTGAGGGATTTTGTTGGATTGGGTAAGTAGGGCTAAGCTCAGGGCTTGGCCCGTGCATGTGACCATAGACCCTCTTTTTGTCTTCAAGGTTGTCTTTCATGTGATTGCCCCGTGACTTGGACCTGCCGAAAGCAATGTACATCGTACATACTTCGCGCAACCAAGATGTTCTAGTACGACTTCGCCATGCAATTGCGGTTGAAACAAATAGCACGACATGAAGGAATAATTCTATAGGTATCCAATAGGCTTATATCTTCAAAGAACCACAACTTATTACATCTATATACTACTAGTTATAGTGGCGGCGGACAAGTCCTTTTTGCCCTCAAGAATGTACCCTAGGCCCCAGAAAATCGTCCCATCTTCCAATCACGGGTCGGGAGCACGAGACCTCCCCTCGTTGTTTCATTGACCTCCCCGCCATCGATAGCGTCTTCAAATTCTTCGCCCCTGAATCTTTTGTACCTTCGCCATAATACAGAATCCGCCTTTCCACATTGTGCTTTACTTCGTTCTAGAATCTATCGCCATTCGCACCCTGCGCTAGCAGCCTGGCCTCGTGCAATTATCTAAATCTTGAATTCGAGGATCTCGTCACTGATATAGGGGTGCCTGTCAAGCAGTTGTGGACTAATCAAATAGCACAAAATCTTCCTGGCACACAAACCAACTTGCGCCCATACCCCTTTTCTACCTCCGCTCCACCCAATCCCAACATGGGCTCGACATACACTCAGGCGGCCACGCCAGAATTCCGATACATTCCCCTATCATACAGTCATGAGGACTCCCAGGCATCTGCTCTCAGGCTAATCCTGACCCTCAACCCCGACTGGGAGGGTCCTGGCAACAACATTGAGTTCGTGCGGTTCACCGACGGCATCACCAATACCGTGTGTCCCTCTTTCCCAGTATTGCTTCCCATGAGACCAGCAATAAGCTTTTCGGAATTAAACCGAGACTAACAGCCCCCTAGCTCTTGAAAATTATCAACCTGAAACCCGGCCTGACGGAGGAACAAATAGACAATGAGGCAGTACTGATGAGGGCGTACGGAAATGGCACAGAGATCCTCATAGATCGCGAAAGTACGAGCAAAATCCCCCCGACGGACAATCTTCGTCAAGATTCCCACTTCTCCAACAAAACAAAGCCCCTCCGCGCCTCTCTTGCCCATTGCGACATATGCTGAAGTAGATCAATTATTCTTAGGAGAAACCAAGTCCCACGCACTCTTGGCCAACCGTGGCCTGGCCCCGCCGCTCCTCGCTCGATTCAAAAACGGCCTGCTCTACCGCTTCATTCGCGGCAGACCCTGCAACCACCAAGATCTAGTTTCCCCGCCCATCTGGCGCGGTGTCGCTCGCCGCTTGGCGCAGTGGCACGCCGTCCTTCCTAGTAGCGCAGCCGTGCCTGACAAGGACGCTCCCGTGGCCGAGATTGCGAACTCCCAGGACGATGAGATCACTGTAATCAAGCCCCGGCGCGCGGGCCCATCTATGTGGGCTGTGCTGCAGAAGTGGGTGCTGGCTTTGCCAGTGACCACACCCGAGCAGCGTGCTCGCCGGTTGAGCCTGCAAGCCGAGCTGCAGTGGGTTTTGGATATGCTGGACGACGGGAAGGGGATTGGTGAAGACGGGGTATGTGGCTCCTAGCCTGAATCCGCTGGTAACGGGCATTGCTTTGTTGAATAAATGGCTAATCGCTGGGTTTATAGCTCGTCTTCTCGCACTGCGATCTCCTCTGCGCCAACGTCATTGTCCTTCCAAGCGAGAACGGTGTCCCAACCCCCGAAGACGGTGTCGCGCCAGTCAACTTCATCGATTATGAATATGCCGTTCCTGCACCCGCGGCCTTCGATATATCGAACCACCTTGCTGAGTGGGGTGGCTACGACTGCGATTACAACATGATGCCGACAAAGTCTGTGCGCCGTCAGTTCCTTACCGAGTACACGAAGAGCTACTGTGAACAACGCGGTCTTGACGCTTCGTCCCAGGCTGAGATTGTCGACCGGCTGTACGAGGATGTTGACCGCTTCCGTGGCATTCCCGGTCTCTACTGGTGAGTTCAGCGAACAAAATTGAAAGATCAGCATAATGGTCATATCATGCTAATCATATCTCCTAGGGGTGTTTGGGCACTCATCCAAGCGCAAATCTCCCAAATCGATTTCGATTACGCCAGCTACGCTGAGACCCGTCTCGGCGAGTACTACGCGTGGAAGCGCGAGGTAGACGGAAGCCGCAAGCAAGCTGGCGAGGAGATGCCGCTGCGCGAGTCCCGCTGGGCGTCGGAGGCATAAAGCCATTCGCAGTCTCCCCGTTTGGATTCCAATCCCCTCATGAAATGACATTTTTCGGCGCTTCATTCCCGAACACTATGTCAGCGCCATGAATTCCTCATGATCCTGACACAATCCCACCTACCCCTTTACCTCATTCTTGCAGTTGCAAGAACACTCAACATGGCACTCCAGAAATTCAACAATATCCCCGGAGTCAGCCTACGTCGAAATCGAATCTAACCGATGAAAAATAATCAAAGTTGTGGTCCTGGACGACCACAGACGAGGTTGGGCCAAGAGGTCCAACCCAAGAGAAAATAGAGAGAAAGATAAAAGAGGAACACTCAACTTCCGATTGCAGTACAGGATCGGAGCAAAAGTCTTGGTATCTGTTTATATAGATGGTGGTTTCTCTTTTTTTGCATTGTGGTGACCATTTTCCCTCGTGGTCTTGTGTGTTGTCTTTCAACAACGTCATAGCTGGGGTGTTTCCAGGTTAATATAGTTTCTTTTTTACAGTAATTTTCTATCTTTCCCTAACTTTTCCTATTTTTTTGAATAAACTTACGTCAAAGGCAGTTCACTGGTCTTGAAAGTTGTGCCTACATATAGTCTTCCGAATGCTGTGAGCACGAAGTTTCTCACTCCGTACGTGTCTTGAAGATGAGGTCGGTCTCAGCCTATGATAGTGTAAATAATAATTACTATTTCCTAGTTATTGTAACTAGTAAGGGAACCCGGACCATCATGTTGCTCTGGTTTGTCATGTTAGGGAGACTCGACGGCGCACAAGAACTGAATTAAAGGATGTTTTTTAGTCCCATGCTTGCTAGCTGGCCTACTTGGTCGGTGGTGTTATAGGTTGCTCTCGTCTTGTCTGCTATGCCATACTGCCCATCGTGCATCTCCCTCTTCAATATGTACCTTTGTAAATCCTCACGTATAGTCAACTAAACCCTCTAACTAGGGCTAATTGTTAGCCAACTAACTAGTACAGCCTGTAATTAACTAACCAGTTAATGTATTTTACAAGCGAGCCGGCCACCCCAAAATATTATATAACTACTAGTTATATACCATATGTATGTATCACCCATTCCTAAAGCCGTAATGGATCCTCCCGAGGGCAACGTAAATCATCTCCATTCACATTGAATTCTGTTCGACACCTTCTATGACAGACATGAAATCCCTAGTCTACTATTCCTTTTCCGAAATGATGAGTCTCCACAACAGATTCCACCCATATGAATCCATAAAGGGTTTCCTCGTGGTCTTATGTGTTAGTAAATGAAAAGGTTCAACTTCACTTCTGTTTCAACAATAGTCTAAACACGACAACTAACAGACTATCACAATAAGCATGGAGGAGAGACAAATTCCATATGACCATGTACCCATCTTGCCTTTAGGCCTCCTCTTGAAATTCCGGCATCACATGTCTTCCTTTCTTTCTCCGCTCACGAATTAAGACGGTTTTACAGTCTGGAAAAAGGAAAGTCATACTGTCTGTGACCGTTCCTCGAAAGAAACTTCTCCTGTAGAGTGGACCAATTGGGGTGGCTAATGCTCAGTCAGCGTTTTTGCATATGAAGTACAAACCTGGCGAATGATTGTCGGACCCGTAGGATCTCCCACTTGGCGAGAGGCTATGATATCAAGAACAGTATTCATATTCTTGGTGGCCTGCTCATTAGTCGAAAAATCAAAAAGATTGGTCTTTCTGATCACTAGGCCTTGTTGGCCATAGAATGCCTGGGGGAATCGAAGCTTCATTTGTCCAAATATAGTCATTGCTAATACCTAGACAGTATTGATGCGGGTTAGCTTTTAACGAATATGCGTTCCTTAAATTATATACGCACTGGAATGGTGCTGCATTCGGGGAATTTCCCTCCTTCAAGTCGCGTGATCATAATCGCCGTAATGGTAATCAACTCCGCTCGAAAAAGCTCACCCGAGGGCTCTTCCCCTAATATGGATGACGATCAGAACATGAGGGAGAGTATTTTTTATAGCGGATGACTTTTCTCGCGACACATAGCCAGTGATTGGGGTCCACGCTCTTGATGACAAAATTGTAGGCTCGAACTTTTCGGCGATCAAGGATGACAAGCCATTACTATAGAGATATACCCGTGCTTATTAGTAGATTCTCGTTTCGTAGGTCCTTGGGGTCTCGTACCTTGGCAGCCACTGGGCGATTCGACATAAAGAGCGCTTATCTCCCTCGTCCAGTGGAGGCTCTTCATGGCGTCGAAAGAGCACGAACATATTCTCGATACGGCCCCACAACTCCCACGCTTGCGTAGTAAAGCTTCTAGACATTTGGATCGTTGCATCTTCTCCCCAGCATTGGGAGAGGTAACTGACATATCGCTCGCACCTGGGGGAATTGATACCCACCTCAGGGACCTTGCGTGGGAGGAAAAATGTAGGTTCGTCGGTGGGAGAATCGGAAGGTCTGGGATCATCACTATCCTCGTTGAGGGCGAGCAGCTCACATTTGACCCCAAGAGTATCGTATTGTGTCGGCTCGATACGCATCTGAGGGTATAACTCAAGGAGCTTGTATGTTCGATCAATGCCGGTAATGGCTTCGTCACGAGCTTGCCGGCGCACCTCCTGTTGGCGCGCACGGCGAGAGAGAGTGGCGAATGGATTGGGCATTTTGATTCTGGATGGCTTCTTGTAGTTATTTCTGGCGATGATAGTGGATAATGGATGATGGATACATCTGACTGGGTGACGGGGTGATGACGCACCAAAAAAAAGGTAAGAAACTCAGTCTTTTAGAAGTACACTCTCTTTTAAATATGTGGAAGCAAACAGAAGTTATACAAACCGGTATCATGCCTTCTCTCAATCTCCGGTTTGTTGTTCCCTCTACTGCTGTTCTCTCAGCGACTTCCAGGTTCCCTCTAGTCAGATAAAGAATTAATTAGATTTTACCCTAGTAGTCCTAGCAAAAGTTCTGTATTAATTTTAGACATTTGAAAGATTTAGTTGCCCCCAAAAAATCATCCACGGCAAAGCGCTCTGCCGGGCCGGGCAAAATGCGGAGAGAAGAGTATAACATGAATATATCCGATAACCTGCTTACCTTCAATCTTATAACCCTTGAAATATCCGGTCTCTCAATTTCACAATCCCCCAAATACCATCGAATCCCCCAATTCGGATATCAAACCACTCAAAATGGGCAAATCCATCCTCCTAATCAACGGCCCTAACCTGAACCTCCTGGGTACACGCGAGCCACACATTTACGGACACACAACGCTCTCCGACATAGAGTCAAACAGTCGCGAGGTCGCCGCCAGCCATGGTGCTGTTCTCGAAAGCTTCCAGTCGAACCACGAAGGCGCCATCGTGGACCGCATTCAGGCGGCGCGTGGCAAGGTCGACGGTATCATCATCAACCCAGGCGCATACACGCATACCTCCGTTGCGATCCGCGATGCCTTGCTCGGTGTCAGTATCCCTTTTATTGAGCTCCATGTGAGCAATGTCCATGCGCGCGAGCCCTGGAGACATCATTCGTACTTCAGTGATAAGGCTGCGGGCATTATTGTTGGTCTTGGGGTATACGGGTATAAGGTTGCAGTTGAGCATGTTTGTGCTAATTTCGAGGAGAAGGAAAAGGAGGCTAAGGCTGCGCTGTGATTGAGTTGGGATATGTGACTGTATATACTCTTTTTTGTGGAAAACTTTTATGGATTCATGTAGAAGTCCTCTTGTAAAGGCGCTCATCCTTTCGAGAAATTAATTTGTAGACTAGTGATTTCATATCTGTCATAGAGGATATCTTGTATTACCAGTTGCCTAGCCTGGAATAGCTTTGTATATTGTAGAGATGCGCCGCGCATTACACAACACACACACAGACACAAATTGAGACTCCCTTTTGGGGCTTCGAATGTGTGATATAATATGCGAGCCAACAACTAGATGTATAGCTTTAGTCCAGAGTCCATATGAATAGCAGACTCAGAGGCCAACGAGGCCGACCAGCGGCGACAGGGTGTTCCCACGGCATCCAGATCATTGGAATGGAGTGATCCCACATCACGTCATCGCTTGGGGGTTCCCGACATATTAAGAAGCTGCGCTTCTTGTCGCATACTAGAGGTATTGCCATTGTTGGGTAGCTGCTGGGTCTCTGCCAGTAAGAAAGGATCGATCTGACTGGAGAACGAGTAGAGCTCAGGAATACCCGCATTAGAAACAAAACCTAGGTTCTGCATGAACTCTGGTTGATTGTCGGCTCTACAGAGGGTTAAAGTCAGTGATCATGCCACAAAAATAGGGGATGAATGCATACTTTTCTGCACCATCTAATGACGCCAGCTCGTCAAATAATGCATCGAGATCAGGAGCAATCCGCTGCCTCCGTGGACGCGCATAGCCATCCATATCAACAAATGTGCCCATATTGACGGATGAGTCGTGATATGCAGTTGGTTGGTATTGTGCGGTCTGGTGATACGATGGCGAAAGCTCGGCGAGCATCCCGGTACTGTGGGATTGGCTAGGCGCTGATGTAGGATGAGAAAGCCCAATGTTAAGAGAATCATCCAAGTGGCTCTGTTGTGGGGGAAGTTCAGAGGCGCCCCCGACGGAGGTTAGAGAGGACGGTGTGCGGAGAAGAGATACATCTTCGATGTGTTGTGTGGCCCTGAGCCAAGGCGTGGGGAGGAATGGGTTCTCAGGGGCAGCCGCGGCATGAGCATTATTTTGAGACGCATGTGTTGCACGAAGATGATGTGAAGGTGTGGCCATTGAGAGCGATAACGGGATTTCTAAATCTCCGCCGGTAGAGGCACCAATATGCTGTGAGACCGCAGGAGAAGTACCTAGGTGGTGAGATCTTTGTGATATACCTTGACTAGCGGTTTGCTGGTCTGGCATAGTCCACAATACAGAAAGCTGCGAAGAAAGATTGTATATGTTGGTTCGTAGCCCCATGTCAAGGACTGATGGGAGATCCCTAGAGATGGACCGTGGAAGGCCAAATCGAAGCATCAAACCAAAGGTTGGTGCTGTGGCTGAAAAGCTATATGTCTCCACATATGCCTGAAGCAATTGCAAAAGCTTTTTCGAGCTTTCCGTAGCACGAATTTTGTGAGGGGGTTCGGGTATGTTCTGATCATATTCACGAATGGCAATTTGAGAGCTGAGAGCAATGACAACACTTTCATATGTCATCTCTAACCCAAAAATATGTGGAGAAGCCAGTCTCACAGGGCGACTTTGTAGATCGACACGATAGCTCTTTGGTAATTCTGTTACCCATCGCTGTAATTGCAACTCCAGTTGCTCCAGCTGTGATCGAGATATCGTTGGGTCGTGCTTGCAACAGCATAGATCATTCAAAATGGATACGAGGCCGACGAGGCGGTTGAAAGTGCTCAACGCGTGAAGGGGACCACGCTGCATAGATGCCCGTGATGATTGGGTGGGCCGTAACCCAGTTTGATCCTCCCAAGGATGCCATTCCTCAAGACCATCTTCATTGATAGCGCCTACCCTGGCTAGGTCTGCCTTTCGCAGCGATGGGCATTGTGAAATTGATTCCGCAATGAGAGTCTCGAGAACAAAGCAACCCAAAAACACATGTTTTGCTCGACCAAGCTGTTTTTCTTGATCCGGAGTCCTCGATGATGGAGAAAACGAAGGTTGATCAAGACCTAGTATATGCGCAATCCGAACAGCCTGACCGACAAGCATCCAGGACCCAGTCCATTCTTGCTGTCCAAACTTGACTAGACCCAGGATCAACAGTGCTTGCACATGTCCGATTTCGTGAGGGCCACTTTCAGGCGGAATCAATTGCCGGGCAGTCTTATACATTCGTGATGGAGTCATATGATCAGTAGGGTGCTCTTCGGCTTCACCGGAAGCTGAGATAGAAGCATCCTGGAGCGAGGCGAGAGCGAGAACAGCCCACAAGGCCGCGTGCTCCCCAGACCCGGGGGTTAAACACGATGCGTATACATCGCCTTCGGTATAATGAAAAGCGGTACGAAGTATGTCATGCTTTTCGAGTATGGGGAACCAACACTGCGTGTAGGAGAAATATACATCAAAAAGTGGCCATGCGTTATAGGGGAGTTGAAGAGGGGTTCTCATGGAGAGCGATCGAGGGTAATGAGGATTCGGCGAGGAGATGAAAGAGGACGAGGGTTGGTCATCTGGTGCACTTGTCTGAATACCACAGTCTGTAGTCGGGCGTGGTCCGGTGACTTTCGTAGGAGCGATGCCTACTGCGGTTCGAGTCGGCGATATCCCTGGTAATGGCGTCTCGCGAGCTTCCATGCCTTCTGGGATCTGCCATTCCTGTGCTTCGGCGGACGAAAGAATTCCATCGATATCGAGAGGTGTCTCTCCATCGCCATATCCCTGGAGATTTCGCTCTCTTTCCTCCTCCGGCTGTTCTAGTGCTATAAGAATGCGCTCAATATCTCTGAGTACTGTGCTGTTTTTGAATGAAGCTAGCAATGCATCGGACCCCTCCGTTTCCTTGCCCATCGTGGCCAAGTGACTTGGAAGATTGATTGATCGCATCAAAGCTCGCATGACATCTTCACTGCCTTGGATCCTTTGGAATACCAGCCCCCAAAGTAACTCCAGTGAGCGAATGTAGCCAGTGGGCAGGCCTCGCTTCTTTGGGTTGGCTTTATAAGTACACGGTCGGCAGAGCGATGCGCAAGTCGAGCAAACTGGCTGTTTTCCGTCGCATTTGTCCTTTTTCGACCGGCAACTATCGCAAGCCCGTGAAACACGCTGACGTTTCGGTTCCCCTGTCGCCTTCCCGTCATCTTCTGGCTCGGTCCATCGTCGTTTGGACTTGCTGCTAGTGCCGATGGCTTGCCGCTGTTCGGCGCTCATGGTAGTTGATTTTGCGATCCACTTGGAGGATTCGGGCGCATGTTCCCCCAAAGTGATATGTGACGAATCCTTTGCCGACAGGCGCCTGCACGGACGATCGGGCGATTACGCCATGAAAATGAGCTGCACTGGAAATATATCAGGGCTGGTGGGGGAAGCGCGATGTTGAGGTTAGGTGCAGTACAAAACAAGACGCTTGCTAACGAGGTTCTTCCGGGGAAGGGTCGATACCCGGCTACCGGTGAGCCAGTCACTGTCTCGCAAAAGGTAATCGCGTGCAGACTGAGCTTTAGGCTAAGAATTTGAAGCTGATTTTTTGGGTAAGCTAGGGTCGCAATTCAGACCAAACTTTAGAAATTTCGATAATTTCCCCAGTTGTTTCGCATGTTCGTATCTGAGCGCAAGTCCCCCGCGGGGAAGAGGAAAATCGAAAGTCCCCGGGTTACGCAATCTTTAACCGCCATATCAGATTTTCCTATACTAGTAAATATTGACCGCCTGACTCACCGCCAGTTTTTCATTACTGCCTCATTACCATCAAATTACCTAGACAATTAGTACTCTATATTTTCATTATAAACCGGAAACTTATCTAGTAAATAGCTAGATGGAAAAAGAGTTATATTTATTGAGAATCAATGTACGGAGTAGAGAATTCAGACATGAAGGACTTTTCGATGTATAACTTTTGAATTGGTGTGTTATTTATGTATTCAAATGTATAAAATACCTATACTATTACGAATCATACTGCAGGCAAAATCTGATATGGGATGGCCGGGTGAGTGCTCGTCCGCCTTACGTAACGGTAGCGTATGGCCCGGGGGCACCCAGACCCACGCCTTTTTCATGAATATCCTTTTCCCCCGCAAAACTTGGAAAATCCCGCTTACCATATTGGTTCGTTCCCTCCACATCTCCGGATCCTCTATACACATATCTCAATACCCTACCGTGGCCCCCACCTTTCCCTCTGTGGTAATGGGTCCTCAACTACCCTGCTCCTGATTTCATTCCCGCACGTGGAACACTCTATGCGCCATGTCCATGTTGGTACGCCCACCGAAACGAAAGCTCCACGAAGTCGAGACTTTAGATGATGGGCCTCGAAAGTATAGCCCAGGCGTCGTGCCCCCTCACACTATTCGCCCCTCATCTCGACCAGCTTCACGTCCATCGAGTGAACGCACACAAGCATCCGTATATTCGCATCCACCGTCGCTCAAAGAATTGAACTCGAACCGCGGATCTCCGGTACTGTTTGAACAGGGCCATCTTCAAACCCCACGCACCTTCAACCCGAAGGCATCTGTCGTGTTGATCGGAATCCGTGGCACGGGAAAGTCAAGTCTGGCGGTCATTCTCGCGGCGACATCCGGTCGACGATTGATCGATGCAGACCGCTATTTTCATCAGACTGTGGGATGTTCCCGTGCTGAGTTTAAGAAGGAAAATGATGGATCTGTTTACCGACAACAAGAGGCCCGGGTCTTTGAGTCGATGCTAGCAGACAACCAGGATGGGTGTGTGATTGCGTGCGGGGCCGGGTCGATGGAACGCAGTGGCCAACGACTTCTTAGGGAATATGCGCAGACGCATCCTGTTATCCACGTTGTTAGAGATGCAGAGAGCATCCAGTTATATCTCAAAGCGTGGGATACGCAAAAGGTGCGACATTTCCTAGAATTGTCCGGACCGATATACCGAGGGTGCTCGAATCTCGAATTTTTCAATCTGTCAGAGGCCAGAAGTGATAGCGACGTTGCATCACCGACGTATCGAACAGAACCTAGGTCACATACTCCCATTCCGTTTTTAACGTTGAAACGAGTTCAGCGGGACTTTCTCCGGTTCATCGCCTTCATAACCGGGGACATTGCAGAAGTTAACAGCCAGCATGCATCTTTCCCGCTGTCGCTGTTGCCTGTGGAATCTCGTATGTACACATCTGCAGTGTCAGTGCCATTTTCTAAGGTTTGTGAGAAGGGCATGGATATTGAGCAGCTGGAATTCACTGCCGATGCCTTCGAACTGGCAGTCGATGTAACAGACTCTTCTGGTCAGCCAGGCCTCAGCTCAAGTCTTGCGGACAGTATTAGTCAGGCGGTAGCAACAATCCGTCGCAACATCATTGTGCCGTTGATATACCATGTGGAAAGCTATACCACCCCCACAGGACCTCTGTCTCCCAATCAAGTCCCCGTGAGATGTACCGATGAAACGTACCTAAACCTCGTCCGCCATGGCTTGCGACTCTCCACCGGTTTCCTCACAGTTGACCTCACCCGTGATGACAATATCATTTCCCAGATCATCTCCGCAAGTGGACGAACCAGGATCATTGGCCACTTCGAAGCCTTCCATCCTCTGCCGGGGGTTGGGATGGCGATGAGTATATGGAAGTTTATGAGCGGGCCAAAAGCCTAGGATGCGACATAGTCCGACTATGCCAACCGGCTGAGACACCCGAAGACAACCTCGCGGTGCAAAGATTTCGCCATCGCATCCAAAGCCTGCCAGTTGCTGGCATTTCGCTGATCGCCTATAACACCGGTCCTCTTGGCCGCATGTCTCGCTGCTTCAATCCTATTCTCTCCCCAGTCACACATCCGTCCTTGGTAACGGAACTTCCAACTCACCTACGATCATATATCACAGCCCGAGAAGTGCAGAAGGCGCTCTATAGCTCATTTGCCTTGGACCCGATGCAATTCTTCGTCTTTGGCGCCAACACCACATACAGTATGTCGCCCGCGATGCACAACACGGCTTTCAAAATCTGCGGTTTGCCACACAATTACTCCATTCACCAATCACCTACTCTACGGGGGTTAAATGAACTTGTGGAAAATCAATACTTCGGAGGATCAAGTGTCAGTCTTCCATACAAAACAGAGTGTATTCCTCTCCTCCACTCAATGTCTGCGCATGCACGAGCTATCGGTGCCGTCAATACCCTCATCCCCATCCGCAACCTTGATGACCTGGACGACAACCGTCTTCAAGAATCTTCAGTCTTTCTCCAAAAGAGCCGTGCTGGCCCTATCAAGGGACTTCACGGTGATAACACCGATTGGATCGGTATCTGCAATTGCATTCGCCGCGGTCTGTCTCCGGCAAATGCGATACGCTCATCATCGACAGGTCTTGTCATCGGATCTGGTGGAATGGCCCGTGCTGCAATTTACTCCATGATCCATCTTGGTGTGCAAAATATCTTTGTCTACAACCGTACGATCGCCAATGCGGAAAGACTGGCCCACCACTACAACCGGCAAGATCTACACTCAAAAGAGGCCAGCGGGTCTGGCCGTCCCACAGTTCGCATTATTGCTTCATTATCTGACCCCTGGCCTGCCGACTTCAAACAGCCGACGATCGTTGTCTCAGGAATTCCGGCTCATAGCATTGGCGGCGAGCTAGCACCTAATTTCCATATGCCAGCACAATGGCTAGAGAGCCCGACAGGTGGCGTTGTTGTTGACGTAAGTTTCCTTTTTACTCTTGTACCAACCCAAAATAATGGTGTTTTATTCCTAACCAATGACTTTAGCTCGCATACAAGCCCCTCAATACCCCTCTCATGAAACAAACACGAGCCCTATCCCATCGCGGTTGGGTAGCCCTGGATGGCCTTGATGTTCTGCCAGAACAAGGCTTCGCTCAGTTTGAACTGTTCACTGGCCGCCGCGCTCCCAGGCGCGTTATGCGGAGCATTGTGCTTCAAGAGTACAAAGACGACGAAGGGAATAATGATCATGAAGCGATACGAGACAGGTTACAGCAAATGGATGGACAGCCGACTTGAATATGGCCAGCTACTCCTATGAATGATGATTAACCGTAGCTAGTGGTGAACTGCCCAATCTGTGCCATGACGAATTCAGATACAAGGAAACTTGGGATATTCCTGCCGCGTCTGTATCTGATGACACATTGCCGCAGACAATACGAACTTCGTTGGCTTGCTTCTGATCCAATCAATGTTAGATACAAGAGGATTTTTAATTCTTCAGACTCAGCATAATAATGAGTCAAAGGGAAGTCGGCGGCAAACCCACGCCGGAAGATATGCGTATTCACACTCTTTTCATGTATTAAATTAGTGGAATGTCCAACTTTATGCCGCAGATGCCGTTGTTTTTGAGACGACAAGCCACACGAAATATATTATTCTCATTATATTTGTCAACTAGAAACATATCCTTCAACGCAAATATAATATACAATACAAAAACTAGGATCAGCCCACGCACGTTGCTACACAGTAAGGGGATCAATGTCCTGATCTATTGGCCGTTGAATCATAAGCAAACAGCCTTGGCGCTGTGACACTCACCGATTCTCTCTCCATTTATCCCCCGTACCCCCGCTTCATATCAAACCAAGACCACCTAAAAGCCTCAGCATGGTGAGCTTGCCAAATATTCTCTCGGAGGCCAGCCAACTCCGCCTAGGGGTTCCCTCCTCCTTTGGCGATAAACCACCCCGCCATGGCGGCTCCCACAGAGTATTCAAAATTGCCTTTGAGGATTCTGTAGAGTGGGCTGCTCGAGTCGGTCACGATTCCAATAATTGGAAAAATGAACTACGTGCAGTGAAAACTTTCCGATGTTTGAAAGAACAATGTACATCAATCAAAGCACCAAGCCTTTTTTTCAGCCCAAAACACCCGGTCATCTATTCGGAATGGGTCAATGGCACGCCACTGACTATCTGGAATCTCCATATTCCTCAGATCCAACGCGAAGCATTTCTAAATGACATGGCCGATTTTCTGCTCCAAATGTGGACTGCACGGGCTCCTCCTGACCTTACTATAGCGCAACCATGCCTGTACTCGGACTGGCTCACAGAAAGCCTAGATCGAGGTATCCGGCGAACCTTGAATGGAACCGCTAAATGGGGTAATGCTATCGACTATCTCATCATGCGGTCTATGATTCCAGGGTATGCTGTTCAGTTTGATCAGTATACAGGTATTGGATTTGCCCACGGGGACTTGCATGCATATAACATCATGAAAAATGATGACTTCCGCTTGACTGGGTAGGCAAAATCCGTTGTTTTCATACCATTCTTCTCTCTTTTTCTAGACCAGGACGGGAACTTGGTATAATCATGTTTTGACATCATAAAATATACAGGATCATCGATTGGGATTGGATGTATATGGCTCCCCTGCCGGCCATTATCCACCACCCGTGGTTTATAGCTGATATTCCCGGATGGAATAATGACGGCGTACTAGTGGGAGAAACATTCAGTGAGGATCGTGCTTATCTAGAGGCCGCGATCGAGAGGCTAGAGCATTTACGAGATCTACCTCATACGGTGTCGACCTTACTGAGAGACTCGGGAGAAAGGCTCTTTTTCCAATCAGCCTTCCACTTCAAAGGGATACATGAGAGATTCGTGGAGGTTAACTGCCCTTGGACTGAGAGGCATATGAAAGCTGCAAGGTCTGAACTTGATACGGTGCTTGATCTATATCCTGAGTTAGGCGAGAAAGACGCTGCACAGAGAACCAAAAGATGGCTACAGAGCGAACTACAAAAGAGAGAAAATTAGTAGCGAGTCAAGTGAGGCAACAATGCATAGAACTACGAGTTTTAGTAATATCGCCAAGTGAAGCTATAAATTTCCCCATAAAGTGGGGAAACGTCTCGATAAGCAATTCCCGGCGTCGGTTAGTGACGGTTGTTTTGGACACACCAATTTTCACCGGATGACTCAAGAAGCTAGGCTTTTCCCTTCGACCTTGCTTCTGAACATATTTTGAGACGTCGCTTCCACAAATCCCCATTAATCTGTTTCACCATGGCCGTCGGACCCTTCTCCCGAGATGAGCTGGATGAGATATACGCTTTCGCAGTAGACCTGGGCCGCAAGGCAGGCAAGATGCTCATGGAGCGTGTTGACCAGCGGATTTCAGGCGCAAATGGCTCCTCCAACGCCTTTGAGGAGAAGGAAAACGCAGTAGATATTGTGACACAAACCGACGAAGGTAAGGCAGCACAGCCGATAAGGCATATCAGACTCGCTCACAGTGTTACCTGGCAGACGTCGAAGTATTCATCCGAAGCGCCCTCGAGGCAAGATACCCCTCTCACAAGTTAGTATCATTACCAAAATCTGCTGGCAACAAGACTAACAGATCCCTAGATTCCTCGGCGAGGAGGCCTATGCCAAAGGCCAGTCGCGCGACTACCTCATTGACGAGCAACCAACATGGTGCATCGACCCATTAGATGGTAAAAATCAGGACCCCTGGAGCCATGAACGACTGCTCATTGTTCTAAACCGACACTTAACTAATAAACCCACCTTGTAGGAACCGTAAACTACACACATATTTTCCCCATGTTCTGTGTCTCGATCGGCTTCATCGTGCAACACAAGCCAGTAATTGGTGTAATATATGCCCCATTCACAGATCAGCTCTGGTCCTCCTGCAGCGGGCGCGGAGCCTGGCTAAACGAGACTCGCCGTCTTCCGCTCATCCACAACCCGACCCCGCCAATGCCCGCCAATGCGCCTTCACAGTGTATCTTTTCTTGCGAGTGGGGTAAAGACCGCCGCGATATTCCAGATGGAAATATGCATCGCAAGATTGAGAGTTTTGTCAATATGGCTGCGGAGGTGGGTAGTCGGAATGGGAGAGGTGGTATGGTGCATGGTGTACGCAGTTTGGGCAGTGCGACGCTTGATCTTGCGTATGTTGCAATGGGTTCTTTTGATATTTGGTGGGAGGGAGGTTGTTGGGAGTGGTAAGTTTTGCTTTTCTTTTCTCTTTTTCTACTTCTATCTCTTGGAGAGTTGAAGTTAGGTATGCTGGTGCTGACTATTACAGGGATATCGCTGCTGGTGCTGCTATTCTTCTGGAGGCTGGTGGACTGATGACTACTGCTAATCCCCCAGAAAATGTGGATACGGCGCCAATCGAGGATGTCCGACTTGGCAGCAGATTGTATCTGGCAATTAGGTGCGTCTTTGAATGATTTCTCTTCTAGTGTTAGATCTTGCTAATGACATTTCAGACCCGCTGGTCCATCTGCAACCGAGTCAGGCCGCGAAACACAGGAGCGGACAGTACGCGAAGTCTGGCGCCGAGTCCGTAATCTGGAATACTCACGACCCGGAGCTTGAATGGCTTAGCCTTTTGATCCTGTTTTATTGTGTATAGGTCTGATGAGATATACAGATATACATATTGAGATGTATTGCAAAATCGAGGACACCTTCTATTATATATACACGATACAACTAGCAGCTATTTTGAGCTCTATACAATGATCTAAAAAAAATCGAAACGTGATTTTATAAAAGAAATCACAGGCTAGACTTCGCAGATCCCCGTTCCGCAATGGTCTTGGAAACAAGATCCTTAACCTCCTGCACGAGGCCAGGGGTCCCAATGACATCCTTTCCAGTCCAAAGACGCGCCTGCTCGAGACCCTGCCAAATCAAAGCCTCAGAGCCTAGGATGACCTTCCACCCACCGGCAGAAGCCAGGTGAGCGATCTCAGTCCAGGGCGTGGGGTGGTAGCACATCTCCAGGATGACACCCTGCTGCTTGTCCGCATCCGCAGCAGTACCCAAGAAAGCCTGAATGATAGCGCGAGAGCGCAGCTCCTCAGGAGATTTCGGGGGATAGTTGGGGATACCGGATACGATAGCCGCGGGGGACTCCAGACGGGCAGCCTCGGCGGGGTCAGTGACGGGGATAAGAGGAGCCTGAGCATTGGGGTCAGGGTTGCGGCGACGGTCTTCCTCGAGGATGGCGGCGACCTCGGCGGCGTCGCGGTTGACGATGTAGATACGACTGGAGCCGAGCCAGCGGCGCATAACGTAGATAGCAGTGCGGGCAGTGCCGCCGCCGCCGATGATGAGCGCGGGCCGGCCGCGGAAGCGTGTTGGGTCAGGTGCATTCTGTGTGAGGGCCTCCCGGATGCCGTCGCAGTCGGTGTTGGTGCCGACGTATTGGCGCTGACCGGTTGTTGGGTCGTCGCGTAGGAAGATGGTGTTGCAGGCGCCAGCTTGGCGGGCGTGTTCGGTGAGGTCGTCGAGATATGGCATGATTGCGACCTTGTGGGGCATTGTCACGGACGAGCCGACAAACTTCGGATTCGACTTGATCGATGCCAGATATTTCTCAATCGGCGGCGACCGTGTGTATGGGGGAGGGTATGTCTCTGATGATCCAGACACACTGGATAAGGGGATTTGAGTCCAGTTGAGACCGAGCGCATTGTAGACTGTCTGGTGGAGGGGTGGGGAGAGCGAGTTCAGAAGAGGGTGACCGTACAGGTAGGCGACGCCATCGCGGTTAGAGGGAATGGCGATGGGCTCTTCTAGCTGCGTTTGGTTGATTTCTGTGACGGACATGATGATTGTGTATATTTACCTTCTGAGATATGCAGAAGGGAGCCTACAATATTATAAGACGAAATTCGAAATTCAGACGGAAAATCCTTAGCCTCACTAGTCACTACTCCGTATACGTACCATGGATATTTCCTCTGCCGGGTGGGGCGGCTTTCCTACATTTCAGTTCGGGGAAAGATTGAACCGAGCCATTTCCCACTATGAAGCTATGTATTCAGAGGTCACTTATCGCCTGATCTGTACTAATTGCTTCGCTTCGCTCCGCAATTAGATCATAATCCTTGTGTGTGTCACGTGACCAGGTATTTTGGCGTTAATTTCTTTCTGCCTGAACAATAGGGCAGCTACATGATGATCCTCACTTAATACTCCGACTCCGTACAGTGGGGAAACCCCAGATAGTTGCCATATTTTCAGACAGGGAGAAATACCGGCCCTTCATGTCAGATATAAATTAGCGTATAGAATCCCATAGAATGAAAAGGGTTTTATACGATGTTGCTCCACTAAGATAGAGGGAATTACTATGGTCTGTATGGTCCCTATGCTTGCTAGCTGACCTCCTTGGATGGCTGGTGTTGTTGCATCGCTCTTGTCTTATCTGCTAGGCCAGACGGCCATCGTGTACCCTCTTCAATAGCTACTCTGGTACGTACGATCACCTTGATACAACTATCACATGACTTTATCAAATAGGCGTCGTGGAATCTGCGAGAAAGCGATAAGCCGCCGGAGAAACATCGAAACATTTTATTCTTCCACCTATCCCACTTCCCTCGAGTAATATCATTTTATCATATTCTACATATGAGGCGAAATGATTGCTTGTTGGTCTATATAACCTGTTTCATGAGATGAAAAGTCGATGCTTCATTGTTGACAGAACATCTGCCGGGCTGAATGATTTCCCACTACTACAACCACCAACAACCACCTCTACCTCACGATAAAGGAAAATTTACAGGAGCCAATGAAAATAACACGGGTAATATGAGTGATGACTTGAGAACTGATAATTTCTCCGGCAGACAGTCGCCAATGGATTACTTCACAGTGGCCGCGCCTCTCCTTAAGCTTCCGGGGAAAGGCTTTTCCCCGCCACCCATGTCTAGCAATCGGTCATTGGCCGTTTTCTCCCTCCCCTAGTCATGGGTCCATTTCAGTTCATCTTATCAGACCAATTACCATTCACTATTTCACACCAGGGCTAGATCGTCCACTGCATTGCCTCCGGGGTACCCCAGAAAGATCGAGCTGACCATGCACGCTGTCGCAGGTTACTGGAAACCCGCCGGGGAAGTCCCCACTTCTCCCAGCGGCATCAGATCTCCACAATCCAACGTCTTAAGCGAATGATCTCGGTTTGTAGACTTCGTGGCAGCCCGGCAGAGTTTGCATGTCCCTCTGAGTCAATTTCTTCTTGGAGGCAAGCCACATTGTAGGTGCCAAGAGGCAACAAAGGCAACTGTCCTCACGCACAGAAGAACTTAGAGTATTCGTTTTGCCGCGCCTTGGTTTTCTTCATTTTTCGAATTTCGAGAACCTGTCCTATACCTTTCTCCGATTCCGCATCCCCACGATTTCTCCCCTTTTCCAAACCCCAGATTCTGTCCTCTCTTTTTCCAAGGGCGAATCGACAGTCCGGGGCAATTCCTATTTATATCTTGCCCACCCTCGCGAAAAAACGTGGTGTAGGCTTTCTTTTTGGTTTCCTCTTCTCTTCCCTTGCACTTGCACCTGCATCTCATACATCTCTTCATACATCCTACTGCCTCTCTGCATCTAGCATTGGGGATCAAGGTCATCTGGTCACAGAGGCTCTTGCATTTCCTCTTCAATTCTTCTATATTGAATCGCTGCCATGTCTATCCTGAAGCTGGTCGAGGACCGGCCGACGCCTAGCGTGGTTTACAACTGGAGAATCTACCTCCTGGCAGCAGTGGCATCATGCACATCCTGCATGATTGGCTACGACAGTGCTTTCATCGGCACTACGCTCTCTCTTGACTCCTTCAAGAGTGAGTTCCACTTCGACGACATGTCTACCACTACCAAGAACCTGATCAGCGCCAACATCGTTTCCTGCTACCAGGCCGGTGCCTTCTTCGGTGCTTTGTTCGTGTATCCCATTGGTCACTTCTGGGGTCGTAGGGTTGGCCTGTTGGCCTCTGGCTTGGTTTTCACTCTCGGTGCTGGTATCATGCTTGGTGCTAATGGTCAACGAGGACTTGGTCTCCTTTACGGTGGCCGAGTTCTCGCTGGTATTGGTGTCGGAGCAGGATCTAACATCACCCCAATCTACATCTCCGAATTGGCTCCTCCGGCTATTCGTGGTAGGTTGGTCGGTGTGTATGAGCTGGGCTGGCAGATCGGCGGTCTTGTAGGATTCTGGATCAACGTGAGTTTTCCTTTTCGGTTGTGTGCGGGTTGTTTTGTGGATACTAACACATTATCAATAGTTCGGTATTGACGAGACCATGGCACCTAGCCACAAGCAATGGATCATTCCTTTTGCTATTCAGTTGATTCCTTCTGGTCTCTTGATCATCGGTGCCTACTTTATCCGAGAATCGCCTCGTTGGCTCTTCGGACGCGGTCGCCGCGAGCAGGCTATTAAAAACCTTTGCTGGATCCGCCAATTGCCCGAGGATGATATCTATATGATTGAGGAGATCGGTGCTATTGACCAGGCCCTGGATGAACAGCGCCGTAATATTGGCATTGGTTTCTGGAAACCTTTCAAGGCGGCCGGGACCAACAAGAAGGTCATGTGGCGTCTATTCCTCGGAAGCGCGCTGTTCTTCTGGCAAAATGGATCTGGTATCAATGCCATCAATTATTACAGTCCGACTGTCTTCAAATCGGTAAGTCGCAATCTTGTTACGATCCGAGCATTATGACTGATGCTAATAATGCTTCTAGATTGGTGTCAGGGGTACCAACACAAGTCTGTTCACCACTGGAATTTTCGGTGTAGTCAAGACCATAGTGACTTTCATTTGGCTGCTTTGGCTGATTGATCACGTCGGTCGCCGTAACCTGCTGTTGATTGGCGCAGCAGGTGGTTCCGTATGTTTGTGGATTGTCGGCGCGTACATCAAGGTTGCCCAACCCCAAAATAACACAAGCGAGACCTTGAGGGGCGGTGGTATCGCAGCCATGTTTTTCTTCTACCTGTGGACGGTCTTCTATACCCCAACCTGGAACGGTACCCCGTGGGTCCTCAACTCGGTAAGCATCCGCACATTAGTATTGGAACATTGTTCCAGTTCTTAATCAATCCACAAGCGTTAAGACACATTGCTAACAGCACCTGCAGGAAATGTTCGACCCTAACATGCGGTCCCTGGCACAGGCCTGCGCCGCCGCCTCCAACTGGCTCTGGAACTTCCTCGTCTCGCGATTCACTCCGCAGATGTTCACAGCCATGGGATACGGTGTATACTTCTTCTTCGCATCATTGATGATGCTCTCCATTGTCTTCGTGTATTTCCTCGTCCCTGAAACCAAGGGTATTCCTCTTGAGAGCATGGAACAGCTGTTCGACATCAAGCCCGTGCGGCATGCCCATGGGAAGATGGTCGCCCAGCTGCGTGAGAATGAAGAGCTTTTCCGAAATGACGTCGAGGCTGCTGGCATTGATATTGGAAAGATGCGCACTGAGCAAGTCGAGGATACTTCGGCTCAGTGAAAGTACGCTTGAACGATGCGGTGGTGAATCATTTCCGTGTTGGTGTCTTTTGCCGCGTTGTTGTGATTTTGTTTGTCGGACAAGGTGCCAAACCGCCCTCGCAATTATTTAGGATTGCACATCATGTGGTCTGCGTGTAATAGGATGTGCTGGTTTAAAAGAAGCAAATGACCCAATGAATATACCCCTTAGTGTCTTGTCATCGCCCTTTTGGACATATCATAAGAAGATCAAACAGACGCACGCACCTCACAGATCAGTAAACTCACACTCACATCAGTCTGTAGCTAACTAGTCATCCGATTTTGCCAACAAGTTAACATCAATATCGACAGGCTGACCCGACCACATAGCCTTCTGAACAGCCTCACAAACAATCAACGCACGCAAACCTTCCTCACCAGTACAGCTAGGAGCCGCATCTCCATTGATAACATCGACGAAATGTGCAAGCTGCAGGTCAAAAGGCGCCTTATCATCTGGAAGCGGAATCCGCTCAACAGTCAATGGTGAATTCCAGCTCTTCTCAGGGCTAGCATCATAACTCCAGCGGGTCAGGTCGGGCACACTGAGCGAAGCATCCGAGCCAAAGATTCGATAGAAATCAGAGTCACCGCCAGTCGTCGTCCGTGGGATGAGCGGGTTCTCGCCCGTACCAGTCTCGAAGTTATGCGGCGACGGCGTCACATCGCAGACCAGAAACGTGCCGACAACACCCGATGCGAAGCGCAGCGTCAGTGCGGCACCTTCATCGGCATTGTGTGGTGGGCTTGGGCGCTGCGGCAGCGTGCGCTCTGCTGTCACGCGCACGATAGGCCCGAAGAAGTGGTGCATGAGGTCGATGTCATGGACAAGGTTGATGGGGATGACACCACCTCCACGCTCGTTCGATGCGCGCCAGTCTGTTGGCGGGGCGAAGTATGCATCTGGCTTGAACAAGGTCCACAGACCGTTGATAGCAATGGGGCGGCCGAGAGATCCAGCATCTAGGGCGGCCTTCGTAGCTCGCACGTAGGGATTGAAGCGGCGGTGGTGGCCGACTAGGAGCTTGAGGTGGGCGCGCTCTGGGGCTTGGGCGAACTCTAGTAGGGAGCGGCCAGTTTCCAGCGTATCGCTTACGGGCTTTTCAAGGAGAACGTGGATACCACCTGCAAGGAGCTCCTTTGCGACGGGGACGTGGGTGTGGTTTGGTGTGCAGACGATTGCTGCGTCGGGGCGGTGGGGGGATGCAAGCAGTGAGGCCACAGAAGGGTAGTAGTTGGTTTTAAGACTGGATGCGGTTGCTTCGCCAGCCGGCATTGGGTCAACGAGAGCAATTAGCTCTGTTAAGGGGTTTGAGATTACGGATTGCGCGTGACGAGGGCCAATAAGGCCTGCGCCGATAATGGCAACCTTGACGGACATGGCGATGATTGGGATGAAAAGCAGATTTCGGTTCTGAAAGAATTGAACAAATTCAAACCCGTTGTAACCCGTAGAGCTGAAGCAGAAAGTGTATTATTATTGCGCCGGACTCCGAGTAGCATGACCATTCGGCACCGGTTCTCCGGTTACATTCCGACCAGCACGGTAAAAACCTTGCCGGGTATCTACGGGTATTTTCCTTCTAAGGACAGGTGGGCAGGAAGCATGTTTAATGGGGAAGCAAAATTCCGCGTGGTGGGTGGAACAGTGCACTCCAGGCGTGGTGGAATTGGTGGGAAAACGAAAGCGGGTCAGCGTTTACCCAGACATATGACCCTCTATCAGGTTCGGCCTCGTCATCAAGACACGAATCACAGCAGACCAGGAAAAACGTTCAATCATAGAAAGCACCGTAGGGGATAACGTTTTGTCGCAATCATTTTAGTATCTTCCCTTTTGATAACCTAGAAAACACCTAATATTGTTGAGAACATCCTCGCTCCCTTAATATCTCCGCTTGGAAACTTTCTTAAAAAGAGAAGAAAGACTGACACGAAACCACCTTTTGAATTTATAATATCGACATAGAAAAGAAGTACCCATTCATATAACTCCCAAATGGCTTTCAATCGTCCCGCTATCGCCTCAATGTCCCTAGGTCGGCCCTGGGTACACGATCTACCCGGCAAGCTGATGCAAGCCGCAGCCCACGGCTTCGAGGGCATTGAACTCTTCTTCGACGATTTAGACTGCTACGCGCAGCGGGTATTTGGCGGTGATCACCACGAAGCCGCGCGGTCAACACGGCTGATGTGT
Organism: Penicillium psychrosexuale; assembly: GCF_028828465.1. Classification (NCBI taxonomy): domain Eukaryota; kingdom Fungi; phylum Ascomycota; class Eurotiomycetes; order Eurotiales; family Aspergillaceae; genus Penicillium; species Penicillium psychrosexuale. The sequence goes on from NW_026643187.1 coordinate 1,347,635, forward strand.
AAGCGCCTAGGGCTGACCATTATCTGCCTGCAGCCATTTTCCATGTACGAGGGCCTCATCGACCGCGCAGAGTCAGATCGGCTTATCAATGAGAAACTTCCCAAATGGTTCACACTGGCGCGGGCGCTAGGTACAGACATGATCCAGATTCCGTCAAACTTCCTAGGTCCAGACCCGAAGACCGGTGCTGCTCGCACCACTGGCGACCGCACGGTCATTGTTCGTGATCTCCAGCGCTTAGCAGATTTGGGCGCCGGGGCTGGTTTCCGTTTTGTCTACGAGGCTCTCTGCTGGGGCGATCACGTTGATACCTGGGAGGCCTCGTGGGAGGTGGTCCGTGATGTCGATCGTCGCAACTTTGGTCTCTGTCTTGACTCCTTCAATATCGCCGGTCGTGTATATGCAGACCCTGCTAGTCCTTCGGGTCGCACCCCCAATGCGGCTGCGGACTTGGCTGCCTCATTGCAGCGCCTGCGCACTGCCAACATTGACCCGGCCAAGATCTTCTATGTCCAGCTGGTTGACGGTGAGCGTCTTTCCGCCCCGTTGGATGAGAAGCATCCTTTCTATGTCGCTGGACAGCCTGTTCGCATGAATTGGTCCCGTAACGCTCGTCTATTTCCCCTCGAGGAATCGCGTGGTGGTTATCTGCCCATTGTGGATATCGCTCGCGTCTTCTTCGAAGATCTCGGCTTCCGCGGCTGGGTTTCTCTTGAACTCTTTAGCCGAACTCTCGGAGAGACCGATCCATTTGTTCCTGCCGACCACGCTCGCCGCGGTATCGACTCATATAACAAAATGGCTCGTATCTTGCGCTGGGAAGAGCCTGCTGAGAAAAATGTGGTCCCAACTCCGGCGCCTCAGTCACCTGTTCAACACCGTCTCTAGGTCGGTCTTCACTCTGCTTTTTCGCTCTGTATATATGGCATATGTACATACATCTTTTAGCGCCTTTTAATGATATTTATTGTTCCACATACCTGTACTCGATGGCCAGAGAGGGCGCTTTCCAGGGTTGACCGAGCTCTATTACCTAACCTGTGTGCTTTACCTACCAACATTCTACTCCGTACAATGAAACGCAACCCAGATGAGGATTAACTTGTACTGTGGGATGTGAGCAATATCGCAGTGAATAGCTGATAATGCCATGCTTGTCTGCTCAATTCAATTGCTTATTTAGGCGCTCTTGTTGTTGATCTTAAGGAGCTCAACCTCGCTGCAACATAGTTAGTTTCCCGATGGCATTATCCACTTGCAGTAACTTACAAGATAAGAGTCGAGCCTGCGGGAATCTTGCCAGCTGCCCTGTGTAGAAATAAAATGTTAACATTTTCAGCTAACGGATGTCAGTATGTCGAGTGTGTTCACATACTTGTCACCGTAGCCATAGTCCCTGAGAAAAATGTTAGTGGTAGTTCAATATTCTCTTGTTCGATGTGGACTTCACTCACGGGGAAATGATCAGGGTTGCCTTCTCTCCTAGGGTCATCTGCAAAACACCCTCATCCCAACCTAATCAGACAGAGAGATAGTGTTAGCATCCAATTTGGAATGTGAAGAAGTTCAATAATTGAAAGTCTGAAAGATCCTATTGAGAGAGAGAAAAAAGAGGATATGATACCCTTGATGACCTGTCCAACACCAATCTGAACAGTCAAAGGGCCACGGCCGGGGGTTCTGGAGCTGTCGAATCTATTGGGATGGATAATTAGTATACAAAATACTCAATTCATAACCTAAATGACTCTAGGTATGGCGATCAGCTTACTGCTTGCCCTGGAAGCCCTTGTTGGACTTCTTAGCGTCGTAGAGCCATCCCGAGTAGTGGATAGCGACCTTGTCACCCGAAACAGGCGAGTCAGTGCCGTTGCCACGAGTGATAATCTTTCTCTCGACACCCATTTTAAATTCGTTTGTATTAAGGAGAGACGAAAAAAAGTAAGAGATGAAAGAAGAAGTGAGGTTCGAGGGGCAACGCTGATTCGTAATTTTCTAAAGTGGGGGGACCTACAAGCCTCATTGTGGTCACATGATCTACGTCTCCGAGTGATTGGAAATTTGGAATCCTCGAGTGTATGATTCCCTACTCCTCATACGAAAGCATGCGATCCTTTCTGTATCGCATCTGGTAGCATTTCCCTAAGTTCTTCCTTATATGTCAAAAAATGTATCCTGTTTCAAAGATTCACCGTTAAGACTCTTTTCATAGGCATTATCGCCTTGGAAGAATACTTTCTCGATCCTTGATTTATTTTATTTAAACCTCTTCAAGTTGATGATGTTGTGCACCCATTGATTGCTATTGCCGCATGAAAGATGGCAGGATGTCCTTCGCACATCTAATGCACCAACTGACCCAGAATATATCCAAAGTAACCCAAGTGCCAGCGCTTGATCCAATTTAAATGAACCCGACATTTATCGATCAGACGAATTATAAAATTTATAGAACGGGGGTGTGGGCCTTTATTGTTTATGCCCAGACATTGTAGTCTGATCGTCTGAATGTGGGTTCTCAGCCTTATGCCAGACACGGATCCTCTTATCGGGCAGCTGCGCATAACCATCATACTATATCCTACCAGTGGCACTTGGAGAGCCTTGTCGCCCTTTCAATGACGGATTCTATTGCAGACCCATCATTAAATGGTTGTGGATCATCGGTGGCTGGGACTTTTAAGAGCCCATACTTGCACGTTCGAATGCGTTGATCTTGTTTTTGCCAGTCAGGCATGTGAATTAACATCTGGATTTGTAAGGTCGAAGAAGCGTACAAAATAAGAAGAGAAGATGTCATGGCTGCGTATAAACTCCACTCTTGCCGATCCGCCAGTGGTACGTGCCCAACTACATATTGTACTTGATAAACGGTACTGTGCATTAATATGGGAATTATTCTTCATTTTACGAACAGATGTTGGATAGTATTACACTTTATATGCTAGGAATGTAAACTGTCTTTGTGGGTGGTCATTATGCCTCTCAATGCACGAAGTAGAGATACCCATTTCCCAGATCTATGTTGTATGCACGGGGTACAAGATAAATTGATATGTAATTGCAAGTGGACCCAGTATATCATTGGCCACCGTGGAGTATGGGATACACACCGAATATTTACAATAATGTTGCCTATGATGTATTTCATTTGCGACAAATTGCGAGGCGTTGTTTTAGGGGTCCAGAACAAGATACAGTACCGCAACCTAAAACATTCGGTAGACCTGACACACCCTGAGACAAATCCTGATACATATACTGGGAGTTCTCGACACTTAATTTCGTTCAAGTCTACTCCGTATGTTGTAGTGTTTGAAAAGATGAGCCGGGCTATTAATAGCGGCTCCGTACATATACATTGACTCTCACGTGACACGGCAAGTGTTTCACATCCTCCAAACAGCACGGGAGGCCTGGGCTTCGATATAAAGGATCAGGGTTAATGTAGGCACTGCCATTAAGGCTGGATGTCTTCAGGTTGCAATTTAGCTTCTCGGGAATATCATTAAAATCTCCATGGAGGCTCCGGATTCTTTGGGAAACTACGGTGTAGAGACTGAAAATGAAGGACCGAAGGCCGGAGATAGCGTGTGAGAAGTGTTTGAGACAAAATACTCGTACCGTGGTCAAAACACTGGGGCTATGGAGCGATCCTTAGAAGTGAATTGCTTCAGATCCGAAGCTGCCCAGGAGAAGCTGAAAGATGGCTTGGGCCTCTTTCACAGACGGTGGCTTTTTAATTGGGTTGATATTGTTGGGAGAATACAATAGTACCCTCTTCATTATCACTTTAGCGGAGATTAAATCAGATACAAAATTCAGGGGTATCAAGAAGCTCATTGGTCGTTGCATTGAGGAAATGAAACTCCGCACGTTCTGGGCTGCGCGTCCTCAGTCAGAGTACTCCGTACCAGCGTACATACTAGGGGTTAGGGTACAATTTAGATAAGGATAGGTCGGGCAGTTACAGAGTACAATAATATTACATCTATACCTTGTGAAAGGAAAAGGATTGGTAGAGGATAGAGCACTTAATATGCTGATATTGTAAGTTACGTGGGGAAAAAGACCTTTCTGTGGCAGAAAGCCAAAAGTTCACCTTCTAGTCTCTCCTTTCTCATCCCTCCAACCCCCTAATCCCAGTCTCATGTTTCATTGCTTTTTCTTTTCTTTTTCTTTTCCATTATAGTCTTAACTCCCGGATTTCATTTCCTTTCGCCTCGGGGCTTCTGTCTGTCCAATCTCCAAACCAATTCAACGCCCGCGAGGGGCAATCTCCGTTTCGCTTCGCCTGTTGCGCTTAATGGTCACAACATCCGCGATCATTTATCTGAAACACTTCTGTAGCACGGCTAGCAGTGCCTGGTATGTCGAGAGATTGATATTCATGATCCTTGGTTCATAGGCAAATGATTGCCGTTATCATCCTAGTCCGACCTGCTTGTCTTAGTTCAGGACAGATTGGGCGGACTGGTGTCTTACGCTTAAACCTAGTGTTGGATCACGTTTTTAACTCCTCGGTAGTCTGCAGATTCAGCCACCATTCGTCCTTCCAGCACTTGTTGCATCTTCCCCTCCAAACCCGCACCGACGTCCCTATCTCCCTAATATCGGCGTCCCGCCGTTACGCCCAAGAAGCATCTTAAAGCCATCAGCACCAACGGCGCATGTGACTGCGAGTGAGATCTTCTGTAGCGATCACGAATCGCCCGGATACACACAATTTTGGACTTAGTCTGCGCCCCCGCCAGACTTATATTCGGATCGATATACGGCCATACTCGACCTTACATTTTGCGCGGTAGACGGTGGATCTCAAGATGGAGAATCAGGGCGCTTACCCGGAGTCTATGGAGCAGGACGAGTCCTACCCATGCAAGGGCTGTGGAGAGGTAGGCACACTGTGGGTGGAGGGAGCGGACAGGAGCTTGACTAACCGTCCTGGCAGACCCTTGAAGAAGGAAAAGCATTTGAGCTTGGTATGTGGGATATTGTGGGGGAATTTTTTTTGGTCCATTTTCATGTCGCTAACCTCTGGCAGCTGGAAATCGATGGCACATCGACTGTTTCCGATGCAGTACATGCAACACTCTACTGGATTCGGATGCGCACCTCCTCCTTTTAGGCGACGGATCACTTATATGCAGTAACTGCACATACAGTTGTAGCTCATGCAACAACAAGATTGAGGATTTGGCCATCTTGACAGGAGACCAGGCTTTCTGTGCTCAATGCTTCCGATGCCGGAATTGCAAGCGAAAAATTGAGAACTTGCGCTATGCGCGTACTTCTCAGGGTATTTTCTGCATGGAATGTCACGAATCGCTAATGGCACGGAGGAGAAAACGGAAAGCCGGCGGCAGTAGTGGGAAAAAACCAGCAGCACCAAATGTGAAGCTGGACAAATCTTTGCCCTCGTTGCCTCCCCACCTCCTTGAAGAATCGCAAATAAACGATGAGGAGAACAGCGAATATACAGGCACGCCTGACCCTAGTAAAATGGCGGAAACGCCCGATCTAAATGATGAAAGACCGGGAAGCTCAATTTCAAATCAGCAGGCTGATTCAGGTAAGAAACCCTTGTTGCAGTCTAGATGTATAATCATCGCAGTCTTTGTCACCTTATTGTCATATCGTGCACATGTGGTCACATTGTGTGGTCTATGCAGCGCTTTGTATCCTTTTATGCACCATTGTTGCCACCGCATATACTTATTGTCGTTATTGATCTATAAGAATATAACCTCGCGCGTTCAGGGCTGGAACCCTTCTCGCGCGGTGTCTTGTCGCCCGGTCATGAACTCTTACTTACCTTTCACACAGATAATATTCTTCTTCCCTCCAGCACATACCGCAGCAATCGTCAATCAATTTCACACAACACCGATGCAGATGCAGATGGCGGTGAACTGTTAATTCCTCTTGCCTTTGATCCTTCAGCTGAGGGTAATTCCTCCCGTGGTCACTCACAGACACGACAGGAGCCTCCGGGCGACTACTTTAATCAAGCGTCCCACGACGGCCGTGAATATCGACAGGAACCTCCTTCTCGAACATCTTCCGATAATCATTCTCCCCATATTGCCTATCAGGAGAAAGGTTGGGAACAAAACAACTCAACTTCACCCGATAAAGCACCATTACCAAGCTCCGATTCATCCAAGCCTGCAAAGGGTCGCCACACTCGTAGCTCATCCGACATACCAATCAGCTTCAGAGAAACTAGCAACCTTTCTGGGCCTACTAGCCCCGACAGCACCAGATCAAAAGAATTCTCCGGTGACACAAAGCGACACATTCCAATGGATGACTTCACTTCGGCTGGAGCTCGTTCCTCGAATGAGCTTCATCGTCACGACCACGGTTCAATGGACTTGCCGCGCTCTCAACCCTCCAGCTTGCCGTATTTGCCAAAGCGCGGCGATTCACTTGAAAGCAAGCTTCACCAAATTCCGAGAAAAGAGGTCGGATCGTCACCTGCATCGTCGCAGTACGGGGACTTGCCTATGCTCCGTAGCGACACTTTCGAACAGCCCATTCAGCATACTGCCTTGAACACCTCGCCACATGAATCACACCATTACGATGGCGCCGGCACATCGCCCGTGCTACGGTATGGAGCTGACTTGCCTATGGACGAGGGATTATCGCGCATCATCGGTGGCGATGACACCGTTGGGCAAAACAACGAGTCATTTCTGCGGCGCGTCTCAAACTCTGTCCGCCATGGTCGAAGCTACAGTGAGAAGAGTGTGCGGATCAGCAAAGATCTCAAGAACCCTCGATCACCTACCACTCGAAGCATCGCCGGAACAGATGTTGGCAGCCCCATCACTGGATCACAGAGTGAAGAGATCTCTTGGCTTCGCAACGAACTGCGCAAAGAACGTCTGCGAGTTGCAGAACTCGAGGCAGCCGCTCGTACCGCCGCAGATGTCAAGCAGGCTAACACCGAGCTTTCTGAGAAGCGATCTACCATGGTTGTCCTTGACGCTCAGCGCGAGATTGTTCTACGTGAGCTCACGGTTCTCACTGATCATATGGAGGCTGAAAAGCGTGGTAGCCCCAGTGGGCCATTGGACCTCGGCAAGCTCTCCAACCATGTGCTGCGCGAGCTGGCTGAGTCCATTCAAAAGCTGAAAGACTCGTTTGCCCCACAAATTGAAGACCTTATGCAGAAGCGCAATGACCTGTCGGAGGAAGTGGAAGCCATGAACATTCGACGGGAGAAGAGCTTCCAGGAATTCGAGCAATTGTCTTCGAAGAACGCACAGCTAGCTGAGTTGAATAATCAGTTGGTTCACCAGATTCAGGAACTCTACAAAGCCACGGACGGTCAACCGCGACCCAACGGCCTAGGCATATCGCACAACAAGCAGAGATCCACAACCTCCATTGAGGTCATGAAACCTCCCTTCAACGACTATCACGGATCTACTCACATTTCGGAAGAGTCCGAGTCTGCTACAGCCACTGTCGTGCCAGGCCCCCAGGTTGTCAGCATTCGCAAGGGCCAGCCTCGCAAATTCAACTGGAAAAAGGGCGGACAGAACGTTGCCAAAGGTGTCAAGGGTCTTAAGGGGGCCTTCATGTCCAGCGAAGGAGGACAGGGACAAGAGGGTGGCGGTGGTATACCGCGTTCCCAGACCCAGGACCCGAGTCGCCAAGGCTTTGGGTTCTTTGGAAACCAGAGAGGCAAGCAGGGAGGAAAGATGTCCCAAGCTGACAGCGTGCCCGTGTTGATTGAAGCTGCCCCCGATGGTATGTGCCCGATACTACAGTTCAGGATTATATCAGTATAAGCTAATGACTCTCGCAGCTCTTTTCGGTACCGAACTCGAGGCTCGCCAGGAATACGAAAAAGGCATGATTCCAGCCATCGTCACGCGCTGTATCCAGGAAGTTGAACTGCGAGGTATGTTTTGTCGGTCGGTATTCGATTTGTCGTTATACTAACATATACGATCAGGCATGGACATGGAAGGAATTTATCGCAAGTCCGGTGCCGCTTCCGTCATCCAAACCATTCGCGAAGGCTTTGAACGCTCTCCATTTGATTACGATATCTCGGATCCCGACCTCGATATCCATGCTGTTACATCCACTTTGAAACAGTATTTCCGAAAGCTTCCTAACCCCTTGATCACTTACGAAGTTTATGAACTTGTGATCGATTCCGCCGAGGTTAACCCTGTGTCCGCGCGAATTGAACTCATGCAGAAGAGTCTCCTCGAGCTGCCTCGCGTGCACCGCGACGTCCTGGAGTTCCTAATCTTCCATCTCAAACGCGTTGTCGATCGCCACGAAGAGAATCTGATGACCAGTCAGAATGTTGCAGTGGTCTTTGCGCCGACAATCATGCGACCTGAAAGTCTCGCTCGTGAGATGACTGACGTCCAGAAGAAGAATGACGTTCTCAAGTTCCTGGTGGAGAACTGCCAGAAAGTTTTCCAGGGTATGCAGAAGGGCCAGGGTACGCAGCAGGGTCAGGGTATGCAGCAGGGCTAGGATCGGCTGAAGTACATACTTCTCTTCCCAAGTACTCACTTCCACTCCAATCACTCCAATCTTTCATAATCCTACCATCATGCCTAGGTGCCTCGGTTTTCCCAGTTCTTGGGTACAATCTCTAACTAATCATCAATTTTTCTTTGACTAATCCCACGTGCGCTTTAACTTGCTTTTCTCCCCCTATTCTTTTGTACAGGCTAGTTCCTCTCACCTCTGCTTCTACTTCTCTACTCGGTTTACGAGCGCTGTACGCTCGATAAAGATACCCTGTCTTACCTTCTTCTCTTTCCTCATGTCCAACCTTTTCTCCCAGCTAAGGCTGTGGTTCAATCTGGCCTCACTGGCTGTTTTGGTAACCAACATTCCTCGTGGGTGGTTTACTTCCTGTCCATTGAAGCATTTTACTGTTTTGTTTGTTTTTTTGACTCTGAGCGAGCATTGAATCGTGTTCTAGCGTTATGTTATGCACCTCCATTCAGCAGTTCAAGTAGCTGCAAAGTCGTTCATGTACGTTTAGTTAGGCTTTAGTATGAGATCATGATATCATGAATCTTTCATTTCATAGAACGTTCTCTTAGTTCATACTCACACATCAAGAGTTTTTCGTAGGGATTTTTCGGTTTGGCAAGGAAGTCTGACCACTATCAGAGGGATATCGATAATATAATATCTTTTATCTAATTTCCGGCCAATACGATCATTACCCGAGTCTCATCAATAATAATGGAGGTATAAGTGAGTTCTTGTAAATGGCAGAGTGGACATAGCGGTCCAAGCCCCCACCGCCTACGACATCGAGGCCACCCGAGCTCCCCCCTCAACCCCGAAAACGCACCCAAGCCTCGTCGAAGGCCTTTGAATCCCGCAAATACATAATCAATCATGTCCAAACCAAGCAAATACATCCTCCTTTCTCTCCCTACCTCCATCGTCCCCTCGCACCACCGCGACGATGCCCTCGAAGCAGTCTCGACCACTGTCTCCTCGGACAATGGCTCCACCAACTCCTTCCCAATCCCGGAGTTCAAGATCGGCACGCTAGATGCCCTTGTCCAGCAGGCGGACGAGCTAGCCAAGCTCGAGGCCTCGTGCCAGAGTGTCGTTGCCAAGGTCAGCGATGCGTTGAAGAACATCCTTGAGGACGAGGCGCAGATTGAGCAGATGAAGGTCGTCAACGATAGTATGTCTCTAGCTTGGTATTGATCTGGCTGTGGAGGGGAAAACACAGTCTGGGAGGATGTCTGGGTTCTGGTTCTGACTGCCTACAGAGCCGGTCGATCAGTACCTGCGTACTTTCCAATGGAACAAAGTCAAGTACAGGGCCGATAAGCCCTTGGCGGAGCTGATTGATCTCCTGCAGAAGGTTTGTTGCGCCGCGCATGGAAACGAGGAGAATATCTGGCTTGGAGTTACATACTAATGCGCTTTTGTCTACTGTAGGAAGCAGCCAGCATCGACAACGACATCCGTTTCAAGTACTCCCAATACAACCAGGTCAAGAACACGCTGTCTACACTGCAGCGGAAACAAACGTATGTTGACTGTGACGGCACTGCAACGTGTGCATATAGTATATAGAACCATGACTAACCCGCTCTACACAGAGGCAATCTCTCAACCAAGTCCCTCGCCTCAGTGGTCGACCCGAAAACCATCATCCAGGGCTCCGAATACATCGAAACCCATCTCGTCGCCGTGCCCGCCCAGCTAGTAAAAGAATTCCTCAAGACCTACGAGACCGTTGCGCCAATGGTGGTCCCGCGGTCCGCGCAGCTAGTCGCCTCCGACAGCGAGTTCACGCTGTACGCCGTGACAGCGTTCAAGAAGCACAACGCCGAGTTCCTGCATAAGTGCCGTGAGCAGAAGTGGATTCCACGCGACTTTAAGTATGTCGAGGGTGGAAAGGAGGAAGAGCGCAAGGAAGTCGAGCGCGTTGGTGGTGATGAGCGTAAGGTATGGGGTGAGACGCTGCGACTCGGTCGCACGGCTTGGAGTGAGGCTGTTATGGTCTGGATTCACATTTTGGTTCTGAGAGTGTTCGTCGAGACGGTGCTGCGATATGGATTGCCGCTGGATTTCATCTGCGCTTTGGTCCGGGTATGTTCTCTTCTGCTCTGTTTTCCGGTAGTTTTTACCGTGGCAACGACTGACGTTCTTTACTTTCTACAGACACAAACTGCCAAGCAAGCAGATCGCGCAAAGCAAAACCTTGAGAACAAATACTCGTACCTGGCGGGCAATGCCTTCGGGCGAGACAAGAAGGGCCGTATGCAGCGGGATGATCCTGGCGAGATGCACCCCGGCGGTGAGGGCAGCGCAGACTACACACCGTATGTGTTTTATGAATTCGAGTTCAACTGAGGCCTATTTGGGGCATCATAGGAGATAGAAAGCTTCGAGAAGACGTTGCGTACATATACCACTTTGGTACATCTATCACAAACTAGCATTGGATATTTTTAGTTTCTTCGTTTCAACAATGACCACGCATACAAGCGAACAGCAAAAGGGGATCGAGTCCCATTATCCATTCTCGCCCCAGCCCATAAAATGCAAGTGCAAAAGCGATCTATATTGTCCACGCAGTATGTACAGCAAGTGGGAGGGGAATCAAGCACAAAAAACACCGTATCTAATCCGCTGTACAGGACTCTTTTATGTAAAGCCGACCATAGATACATCCATCAAATCTCAACCATATCCCAATCCCAAATAAAAGCACCCAAAGAAACCCACCTTACTCCTTCTTGGCAGGCAAGTAACCCTTGGAGTCAAGGTAATCGATAATCTGCTTCACAGCATCCTGAACGGGAAGCTCATAGTTCTTCACATGAACCTCGGGGTTGACCGGCGCCTCGTAAGGAGCCGAGATACCCGTGAACTCCTTAATGAGACCCTCGCGAGCCTTCTTGTACAAACCCTTAGGGTCACGCTGCTCAGCGACCTCAACGGGGACATCAACGTAGACCTCGACGAACGGCAGACCGGTCTCCTCGCCGGGCGTGGCGACCTCGTGCAGCTGGCGGGCAGTGTCACGATCCTTCCGGTAGGGCGAGATGAACGACGTAATGGCGATGGAGTTGGAGTCGGCGAACAGCTTGGCCACCTCGGCAATGCGCCGGATGTTCTCGTTCCGGTCGGCCTCGCTGAAGCCAAGGTCCTTGTTCAGTCCGAAGCGGATGTTGTCGCCGTCGAGGCGGTAGGCGTGCACGCCGCGGTCGCGAACGAGCTGGTGCTCAAGCTCGACGGCTAGGGTTGACTTGCCTGAGGCGGAGAGTCCGGTCAACCAGATTGTGAGACCTTGCTGGTTGCGCAGCGCGGTACGCTCGCTGCGGGTCAGGGCGCTGGCGTGGAAGGTGATGTTGCTGTTTGGTGTTAGTTTTTTTGGATAGATTGGCATTGGGGGTTTAGTTTGGACTCACGAAGACATTTTGGAGGTTAATTGGATTAAAGAAAGAAGAAAGTTGAGATCCCGGAAAAGTTATAGAAATAGGGAGGGGCAGTGGGACGGCCGCGTCACATAAGAAGATGTGATCACCGCGGGGTGTCGCCATTGCTTGGCGTTTTTCCACTCTTATACAACAGAGGGAGATATTTTATAGTATAGTCTTATAGTCTTGTAATCTTGTATAATCTTTGATATTACTGATAATATTCATTTCTTCACGCAATTCTAATCTCATTTACATATGAAAGGTCTAATTGTCTTAATTCGCCATTACGCCAGGAACCAGGAACAAGAACCAAATGCAGAAATTTCGGAAAGGACAGAAATTTCTCAATCACGCCACTTTGTAGAGACTCGAGAGCGCCTGGGGAAATTAGTCAGAGGAAAAAAGTCAGAATCCAATATTTTCAACTTACAGCAGCTTGTCGGGGCTCAATGAACAAAGCCTTAGCCTCAACCAGGACTACAGGCTCCGAACCATCAATCGGAAGAGTCTCAATACGACCTTCCACCCACGCCTTGCGACCCTCGACCTTAACAGTCTCCGCGCGGAGGGCAACATACTGATTCGCCATAGCCGGAGCACGGTAATCAATATTCAGATTGGCGGTAACGCCGACTTTATTAGGCAGAGCCGGGAAGCAACAACGCGCCAGACCCTCGTCCAAGAGCGTAGCCAGTAGACCACCGTGAATAATACCCTGGTGACCGCAGACATCGCCGCCGAGATACATGAGCGAGATCATGGTCTTGCCCCCGCGCTCGCTGAATACATATGGCGGCACGACAATCTTGCCCGGTCCTGCTAGCGTTCCGGCTGTCAGGTTGCGTTCGCGCAGAGGGCCCGGGATTGTAAGGTGTGGGCGCGATTCGCTGAAGTCGGGGTCTGCGCGGAGGGCCTCTGCGACGGGGTGAGTGCGGATTGTGTTCTCGATCTCCGTGATCTCGGAGTCGGTGTCAAGGAATGCGGTCAGGACCTCCTCGTCATTTGGGGTCGCCATGATGCGTGAGAGGGTGCGTTGGGTTTGATAGGTAAGCCCGATGGTGAATGTGAAGACAGCGATTGTGGTGAAGCCGATAAAGCGGCGGAGACGAGAGCGCTGGTTTTGGGGGGGTGGGGGTGGGTGGATAGAGGCCGAGGGACTTGCTGCGATTACCGGGTTAGCTCCTTTTGGAGGGCGCGGACTGTTTATAACTTACCGGTAGAGTAAGACCGGCTATGGAATCGCTTCGGAGCAGCGGGAGTTGCGGGTAGAGAGTTGCGGAATACCAGTCGTGAAGGAGAGAGTGTGGAGGGGAAGGAAATATTGCGAAGAGAGTGAGGAAGAGAAGTAAAAGATCGGAACATCATAAATTATAAAGAGCGAAAAACAATTAAAGCAAACGATCCAAATTTAGAGATCCATGAAGGCGAAGTTGTTGAGAAAACAGTGGTTGAGGATAAGGCGAAGTGGATTTCGGTGAGATTTACCTCGGCATCTTGACTTCGCCGAAACATCCTCTTCGGAGGTTGAGATTTATATTTGATTAGGGTATTAAGACTTAAAAACTACATGGGATCTCTTATTGTTTCTCTGACTCTATACTTCGGAATCGAAATACACACATGTGTACATACTCCGGAACAAGACAACATAGTAACGTGGCAACCCCATATCTCAACAGCCACGGTGTTATTTGATTTAGTGTCACTTGGTAGCTAATAATAGGTCTTCTCAACATTATCACTTGCAAGAAAATCGAAAATCTTCGTTCTTATCTTAGAATGATAATTATATTGCTAAAAGCCAGAACTATGCATGTATATCGCAATCACAATGCCACGAACTTTCTTCAACCATGCCAAAGAGACTAGATATCACCTAAGAACAAGCACGAAGGTATAAGAAAATCTTCGCGCAGACTACTTTATTAAGATATTAAGTTGAAGTTTATCAGATTTAATATGTCTTTTAGGATTGGCTTAATAGTAGGCTAGAGATGTCTCGTAAAGTTTAGTTGACCTTTGATATTCTCCGCTCTTAAGGGTAAATTGATCTACAAACCCCCCGGCATATTTCCTTTAGAAGACTATGAATGAGTCCGGTGGCATTTCTCCGCAAAATATATCCCCGCATGAATTCTCCGGATTTGAGAAGAAGTATGGGGTGCGGAGTATGGACTTGTGTGGAGATCCTTGGCATTGTATATACAACAATGCGATTAATGTCTTATCCCACCGGAAATATCTTATATAAAAGGGCCTTGTGTTTCAGACAATGCCTAAAGAATAGCTAAATCACTAGGTTATCTACCAGACTTTCAATTCGCCCAAACAATTCAAAATGATACACTCCAAGGATTGGTGGAAACCTCTCGCTATATTCGTCTGCTTTTTTCTTTCTCTCCCCTTTCCCGTGGATGGACAATCCAGCTCAAATACCAAGGATGTTGGAGCTCAGGCTTTTGCATTTGATCTTGGTGGAGTCCAATTGACACAAGACCGCTTCCTGGAAAACCAAGGCCGGACCCTGAGATATTTGAAAGAAATAGACGTCGACAGACTACTCTACGTCTTCCGGGTGACCCACGGATTATCCACAAAACAAGCAACGCCTAATGGTGGCTGGGATGCTCCGGATTTTCCGTTCCGTTCGCATGTCCAGGGTCATTTCCTCAGTGCCTGGGCTCAATGTTATGCGGGACTTCGCGACCAAACATGTTATGATCGAGCGACCTACTTTGTTGCCGAGCTGGCCAAATGCCAGGCTAACAACAAGGCTGCTGGCTTCACGGACGGATATGTATCTGGCTTTCCAGAATCAGAGTTTGCAAAACTCGAAAACAGCACCCTGACAAACGGCAATGTCCCGTATTACGCGGTGCACAAGACTCTTGCAGGCCTTCTCGACATCTGGCGCTTGACAAAAGACACTACATCTCGAGACGTCTTACTGTCCTTAGCCAGCTGGGTCGACAAACGCACCGAACCGTTGAGTTACGATGCAATGCAAAAGTTGTTACAAACAGAATTCGGCGGTATGAACGAAGTGATGGCTGACCTCTACCACCAAACCGGTGATAAGAGATGGCTTACCGTTGCCCAACGCTTTGATCATGCCGTTATATTCGACCCCCTTGCAGCCGACATAGATGAGTTCGACGGTCTACATGCAAACACTCAAGTACCAAAATGGATTGGGGCCGCTCGCGAATACAAAGCCACCGGACAATCTCGCTACCTTGATATTGCCCGGAATGCCTGGGAAATAAATGTCAAATCGCACACGTACGCGATCGGTGGTAACAGCCAAGCTGAACACTTCCATGCCCCAAATGCCATCGCCGATTATCTTGATAATGACACATGTGAAGCATGCAATTCCTATAACATGCTCAAGCTGACTCGCGAGCTTTGGCTTGTTGATTCCGAGAACTCGGCATATTTCGACTTCTACGAAAACGCCTTACTCAACCATCTGCTAGGCCAACAGAATCCTCATGATCACCATGGCCACATCACTTACTTCACTCCTCTCAACGCCGGAGGTCGCCGTGGTGTTGGTCCCGCCTGGGGTGGCGGTACTTGGAGTACAGACTACGACTCATTCTGGTGCTGTCAAGGAACAGCACTCGAGACAAACACCAAGTTGATGGATTCGATCTACTTCTACAATGACTCCACGTTGTTTGTCAACTTGTTCATGTCTTCTGTCCTGAAATGGCCGGAGATGGGTATTACCCTGAAGCAATCTACGACTTACCCAGTCGGCGATAAATCGAAATTAGAAGTCTTCGGCAGTGGTCACTGGACGATGAATATTCGCATCCCTACATGGGCATCAAGCGCAGAGCTAACGCTGAATGGAAAAGCTTTACCTGATGTTAAGGCTAGTCCCGGAACTTACGCTCAGATCTCGCGCATATGGGCCGATGGAGATGTCGTTGAGATCCGCTTTCCCATGAGTCTGCGTACAGTGGCTGCAAATGACAATTCAAGTATTGCTGCAGTTGCTTATGGGCCAACTATCTTGTGCGGCAATTACGGAAACCAAACGCTGAGTAGTATTCCTACTCTCGCCCTTGACTCTATCAAACGCTCCGGGGCTTCTGGCCTTGACTTCATCTCCGTCGCTGATGGTAGAAATGTTACACTGAGCCCTTTCTATGATGCCCAGGGATACAATTATAACGTATATTGGGCTACCACGGGAAGTCTGTGAAATACAAAGTACAGAACTTCCTATGCTCATTTTAACGGCAAAAGAAGTAGTAATTTTTCAATCAATTATATTATCGTCAATTGCTCCTTGATATTTACCAGCCCGAGTATTCTAAAACCCGACAGTAAGATTGAAAATAGTGAAATGTGGGGTTCCCCGGATTGTTTCCTTATAGAGACCGGATTGCATTATAGCCTATATATTTATACTTAAGTGCTTTATCTTGTCTTGGAAATTTCTTTGGCTTACAACTCAACTTATCTAGCATCGACGGAAGACATTTTGAGGCCATGGCATTAATTCCCATCTCAGCCTTGCTTCTAGGCCTCGCGGCTTCGGCTTTGGGTTTGAGCTTCAATGTTCCGATATCCCCGCCTTCAAATTCTAGTAAGCAGCTCTCTGCAGCTCCAGTGGGTGTATCGTGAGTCTCTATCTAAGCCATTGGCGGATATAATTACTCATTGTGAAGTCTGGAGTTCTTTGCGTTCCCTGAGTACATTCAAGATGTCGAATCAACGATGACATGTCTGCAGAACCTCAAGGATCTGACAGGAACATGGCCTCCTATGCGGATCGGAGGCACAACACAGTATGTATGCTTTTATTGGTCAATACATGTTGTTAACAGTACGCAGGGACCGCGCGATATACAATAGCTCATCAACGGAGGCTGTCACTTATACAGTGGCCAGCACAGGTGCTGCGCCCGAGACTCTGACTTACGGACCGTCCTTCATCTCTTTGACTGCAGGCTATGCCGGAGAAGTCATAATTGGATTGAATCGTCGTTTGGACGATATCTTGAACACAATTTCGGCCGCGCTTCTCGCCCAGAGCAAAATGGACAATCTATACTCCATTGAACTGGAATGAGCCCAACTGTAGGTCTTAAATTACTTATCCTTGGTTGTGTAGACGCTAATTCAGCGTTCAGTTTTCGTTGACAGCGATCCTATTGCCAATGGTGCATCCTGGACAGCTGCAGCTGATGAATCATCCCAAGTCAGCTGGCAAGATGCGGTGTGCGGAAACCTCTCTGCAACTGATATCATCTCAGCAGGTGTCTACTTTGGCACTTCGCCCATGAGCCTCGCTAGCCTTACCGCGAAAGAAGGTAGTGCGAATGACTATGTGAAGGATTATTGCTCTCACAACTATCCACAGTCATCTGGCTCCTACGACCTGGCTACTCTTATGGGCCACAACAGTATCGCCACCCAGACCAAGCCTTATGCTGCTGAAGTTTCGGCGGCTTCTGGAAAAGGCAAGCCGCATATCTTCGGCGAGACTAATTCAGGTACGGTACTGTTCACTGTCACTTGATAAAAATACTAAAAATATTCAGCAACCCAAGGCGGTGGTGGTATCAGCCCAACTTTTGGTGCTGCACTCTGGATTTTGGACTACGTGATGCAGACCGTCCTCATGGGCACAAATGCTCTCTACTTCCACCAGGGTACCGTTGGAAACTGTAAGTTATCTAGAACTTCTTACCTACCCACAAGCTAACTTTCAAGGCCAATACTGCTGGTGGGGCCGCTACGACATAGGATCCCCTTACTACGGTGCTTACTTCGCCAGCATGGTGCTCGCCAACGCCGACCAGATTGCGCCTCTGGATAGCCAAGATACAGCATATGCAGCCTACGCCATCTACAAGGCTGGCGTTCCTATTCGGGTTCTTCTCTATAATTCTGACTACTATATATCTACCAGCGGAACGCGCTCGTCGCAAGTATACACACTGTCTGGGCTTTTGTCCTCCAGCGTTACTGCTAAACGGCCGACTGCCCCCTATGCCACGTCTCGGGTCGATCAGGGTCAGAACCCGACCGTTGCGGGCCAGACATTTGCCAACGGCACTTGCATTATCCAGGGTACAGAGAGCATAGAGACAGTCGCTGTCTGGCGGGAAAGCAACCTTCACTGTTGCAGCTTCGGAAGCTCTTCTGGTCTACCTGTAATTACTCGGTATTAGTTACCTAGGAAGGAGCTCGGGCAGTCTTCCTCCGAAAGCTCCAGAGATTGGGGATGGATGGAATGTGGAGGGGTTGAATTCCCTCCTATAAGCGTCATGCCGCCGGGGATTCTCTGTTTAGGGCTAGTGGTAGTAGGGGTAGAGGCCCTTGGGTTGCGTTCTATTCGATAGTAAATTTTTTCGTAAATTTTATGTATAATCTGGGGTAAAGTAAGAACAAAGGGCTTCTAAGAATTACGTTTAGCCTTGTAAATTCTGATTGATTAGTTGAGTTTCAATAAGTAGCTGAGGTCCTTCGCAAATCGATCCTTGTTAGCTCTCGAGTAAAGAGCTGAAAAAATTTCTAGCTATTCATCTTCATTTGACAAGAACTTAGGATTTTTCTTTTTCGGTACATACTGTTGTCTACTTATATATTTACGATGGATAGTTCCAAGACCAACGCTGAAAACATCGAGGATGTCTTCTCCCATCAAGAAGATGTCATGCCTACCAAGAGCATGGGGCCCATCATGCGATCTCGCGAAGACGACCTTGGTGTCTGGCAGTGTGTGCGACGGTTCAAGATCGTCTCGCTGATTGCTATGACTGCGGCGTTTAGCGCATCGCTGGATGGTTACCGTAAGCTACTGCTTTTAAAGACCTATGAGCTCTTAATTATACTGATCTGATCGCAGAAATTAATCTTAATGGCGGTATTGTCTCCAACAAGGGTTTTATTCGACAGATGGCTTCCCCAGGCACATCCATCATTGCAGGCAAATACATCTCCGCATGGGGTGGTATCCAATCCGCCGGTCAAACTATCGGTCAAGTTGTACGTCTTTTGGATCTTCAGGGCCGATCTGGCGAGTGTCTAACTACTCTCTAGTTCCTCCAATATGCCACAGAAAAGTTCGGTCGGAAAATCGCGTTCTATATAATCTGGCTCGATATTGTCATCAGCGTGTTTATTGAATCTTTCGCAACAAGATGGGATCACTGGCTTGCAGCAAAACTCTTCTCTGGAATGGGTGTCGGTATGCTGCAATCCACGTTACCTCTCTACTTGTCCGAAATCGCCCCAACCCAGCTGCGAGGTTTCTATATCAACGCGTACAGTTTGTGAGTTAAAAGGATGGCACCTCGGGGGCATTATTTGCTGATTCTTTTCCAGCTGGTTTGTGGTTGGTCAGATCTTCGCGTCAGTGGCACTCAAGGAACTCAGCGCAAATGACCCATATGGATTCCGAGTCCCTATCTATACACAGGTTCGTGGTGTCCCGTGTGTGATTTAGCTTTCATGGTCAAGATAGTCACTGACAATTGCCATGAACGGTCAGTGGGCTATGGTTGGTATCATTGCCATCATCTTCGCCTTCATCCCAGAATCTCCCTGGTGGCTCGTGAGCAAAGGAAAGCTCGACAAGGCAGCCAAGATCCTAACTCAGTGCAATGGCAATATTGAGGGATACAGCGTTGACGAGCAGATTGTATGTGATTATTCTGTCAATCGTATTTCAACAAAGTTCTAATTTCCTATCAGGAAGTCATGACTGCCACCATTGCAGAGGAGCGCGCCGTTGCAGAGCGTAACTCCGAAGAGGGACCATGGGCTGTTTTCCAGGGCCGCAATCGGATTCGTTTCTTTATTGCAGCTTGGCCCAAGATTGCTCAGTAGCTTGTCGGCTTGTCCGTGTTCAACACCTACGCTACATATTTCTGTGAGTACTAATCGTCTCATACTGTTCTTTCACTCTGTTAATATTGTCCTAGTTCAATATGCTGGCAACAAAGACCCATTCATGGTAACGGTCATTTTATCTTGTGTCCAGTTGATATCTATGATTATGACTGCTGTCACACGGACAAGCTTGGTCGTCGTCCGTTGACAATCTACCCCTATGCGGTTACATCTGTGTCAGTTTTATGCCTCGGAATTATTGGCTGCTTCGATTACACCAAGCCATCGACTAGTTCACTTCTGGCAAGCCTTTCTCAAGAGCCCGACGTAACTTTGGATAGCTTACTAACTGTACCTAGATCTTTTTCGCTTGTTTGGCAACTTTGTCTACTACTTGTGCGTCGGCTATTGGCTATGCCTATGCCGCTGAGATTCCCCAGCAACGCTTGCGTGCAAAGACAGCCGGCTGGGCTCTTGCATCGTCGAATTTAGTCGCTATCATGTTCAGTTTCTGCACGCCCTTGATGATCAATAATGCACCTGTCTCACACTGGGGTGTGAAAACTGGTTTCTTGTCAGTCTTCTGTCGTCTTGTTTAAGTTCAGTCTGTCACTGCAAAATGCTGACAGCCTATCTCTTATAGCTTTGCGGGTACAGGCACACTTGCAGTAATTATCGCTTGGTTTATTCTTCCAGAAGTGACACGCCGAACACCAGCTGAGATTGATGAAATGTATGTCAACCTTCCACCTGGGGTCTTCTTAATGGACTTGGATAACGCGTTTTATGTTCTAGGTTCGAGAAGAAGGTCAACCTTCGGAAGTTCAAGGGTTATGTCACTGAAATGCAGCTGCGAGGAGTATGAGGTGGCCACAGCTTAAGTGTAAGCTATAATACATTATGCAATTCAAGGACGACTTTTCAATATATAATCTTGAAGTATCTTGATAGAATCCGTAAAATGTTCAATTTAATGATATATTGGCTGAATACATCCCTCCAGCCTAAAAGCTATTATTTACAAACCCTTATTCGCTAATTTAATTCAATTGCTGTTTCTTCTCGTCGTGAGATGCCCCGAACCCCCGGCCCCTGCCCCCGCCGGAAGTTATACAAACTCGTCGGAACTCCCGAGATGAACGGAAACAATGCGCAAATATGGTCTCACCAGAAGAGCAAAAGGTATTTTCCTTATATCTTGAGTTCCATGGAATAAATTTCTGACTTATTGTGGCTGGAAAGACAATCGACGAGCTCCAGGCTAACTGGATCTAGGTTCCAAACTAGACTGACTCTTCAGACGCGAACACAGCTGGCAAGATAGTTCACTTTACGCGGAATGTTATTTTGTCGTCGCGACCGATGAAATCAGTACTGTATTTCTCAGCCGATACACGTTACAAGCTCTATGTGAACCGGAAGCATATTGCCGTCGGACCGAGTCGCAGCAGTCCTTTGATCTGGTATTACGACACGCTGGACATTGCACCCTACCTGCAAGAAGGACAAAATGAGATTCGATTTACGGTTGTCCGGTACTTCGCGACTTCGAGGAGCGCAATACCCTTTGCGCGGACGGCTCTTCCAGGCTTGACAGTTATTGGAAATATCGAGACAGATGAGGAGGTCGTCGATCTTGCTTCTTCCAAGAATTGGAGAGCATCTGTGGATGAAAGCATTGAGTTTCCGACGGGATTGGCTGACGATGTGTTCCTTCATGTGAGAATGGCTCAGGATCGAAGCCCTCTTGAATTGCACTGACATTCTTTCTCAGATCAGCGAGCGCGTTGTTCCTACAAACCCCGGTCCTGCGGTGGTACCATTTGCCTACAAAATAAAGACCCTCAATGGCGATATTCCGCCGTGGAATCTACGTCCACGCTCTATCCCCATGCCCGAGTCAACCCCAGCCGTTGTAAAAACCATCAGAGCACGCGACAGTGTGATCGAGGTCAGAGATTGGACAGCCTTCTTCGCAACAAACCACTCTATCGTCCTTCTTGCAAGCTCAACTCATACACTTGAAGTGCAAGCCGATGTCCATTCGACTGCATTCCTTCGATGGGCCTTCAAAGCAGCCAAACACACTTCTCAGATCAGACTCAAAGTGACACACTCAGAAGGCTATGAGCTTGAGCCTCGATCATACCCTTTCTTCCGCTCCAAGGCTGACCGGCTGAATGCAAGTGTTGGCCACATTATCGGACCATACGATGAAGTGACACTTAATCTTCCTGACACTGAAAGTGTCGTATACGAACCATTTTGGTTCCGAACCTTTCGCCTTCTGAGGATCGAAATCACTGTAGGCTCCGAGCCAATCGAGCTGGTATCATTTGATGCTACTCAGGTCAACTACCCCATGGCCGTCAAAGCCAGCTGGAAAGAGCCCGGTGACGCGCACAGCGAGCAGATCTGGGCCGTTTCCATCCGGACAATGCGAAACTGCATGTTCGACGGGTATTCCGATTGCCCATTCTACGAACAATTACAGTATGCCTCATACATTCCCAAATCCATACCCCAGCTAACAATCCAGATACTCCGGAGACAGCCGCTCCGTTGGTCTATTCCACTACCTCCTCTCGGGCGACGACCGACTGATGCGCCAAGCAATTACAAATTTTGCAGCCTCAATCACACCCGAAGGTCTCACACAGTCCCGCTTTCCCTCACAAATACCGCAACTCATAGCTGGGTTCTCCCTGTATTGGGTCCTGCAGGTCTGCGACCACCACCTATACTTCGGCGATACCCGCTTCGCGCGAGGCTTCATCCCGCATATCGACGGTATTCTCGACTTTTTCGATGCCCACATCGACGAGCTGGGTCTGGTCAGCGGACTGCCTGAAGTCGTCTGGCAATATGTTGACTGGGTGACGACCTGGGGTGCAACGGACGACCATCCCGACAAAGGAGTTCCGACCTCCGGACGAAAATCCAATAGACACACTTATTTTAGTATGTTGTACGCGTGGGTTCTACAAAATGTTGCTGGTCTGGTGCGTGATGTTGGTCGGCCAGGACATGCTGCTGAGTATGAAGCGAGGGCGGCATCGCTTCTAGGGGCTATTGGGGCTCATTGTTATGATGGGCAATTCTTCACCGACTCGACAGCTGATGTTGCCGATGAGCTGTCGTATTCTCAGCACTGTCAGGTCTTCGCTGTTATTTGTGGAGCGGCAAGGGCCGAAGACTCTGCACGGATCTTGACTGAATCGTTTACCAATGATCGCTTCTCAAGGTGTTCGTATATGATGCGGTTCTATGCATTCGGGGCATTTTCTTTGGCTGGCGAGGATTTGTACGAGTCATTTTGGGAGAGAATGTGGGCTCCGTGGCGAGGGATGCTGGCGAATAATCTTTCTACTTGGGAGGAGGATGATGTTAGACAAAGGTCTGATTGCCATGCTTGGGGGAGTGTGCCAATTTATGAGTATTGTACTGAGCTGGCGGGTGTTCAGCCGGTCGCTGCTGGCTCATCGAAGATATCTTTCAGGCCCAGGCTACGGTTGACAGAAGCGTTGGAAGCGAAGGTGGCGCTGGGTAAGGATAATCTGGCTATGATCTCGTGGAAGCTCTCTGGGAACGAGAAGATTGTGGAGTTTAGTCTTGAGAAGCCGGCTGAGGTTGTGAGTCGATTGCCGGGAGGCAAAGAGGAAGAACATGGGGTTGTAGATCATCTCAGCTTTCTTTTCAGCGATTAAAAAGGCTTCTTGTTTGGACTCAGGGACGGGCGGCAGCGATCCATGTCCCCCCCCCCCCCCGGTGTTCCTTTTCTATGCTCGAACTTGTCGCATTCTAATTGGTGATTATCTCGGATACCCACAGTATTCCCCTGTCCCGCGCTGGTTGTTGAAAACTGCCACACCCCGCTGCCCTACATTAATCTACAGAGTCCTTACCTCAACTTCTTTGTACAATCAAGCTATAGCTAGCATTAAATTCCGGTCGCATTTAATCAATTAGATATTGTCTACCATCCAGCATTCAATTATCATTTCCTCAATTATCTCTATCATTAGTGGTGGTAGAATTAATTTCAATTACTTCATAGTGACAGATCAGGTGATCATGTAATCTCTAAATAGCTTCATGGTATCAGATCAGCTGACTTGATAAGGAGACTATGTTGTATTGTAGGGTGGTGGGAAAAGCGGGTATAACTATAGGAATAGCCAATCATTTCATAGTCGCGATTGCACCCCCTCTACACAATCTATCTTAGTCGACCTCCTCACTCTACTCCGTAACGATCGCATTATCCCGAGCAGCATTCAGAATGGCAGAACTCCCGGAACGACTGGATCGCTTGCGGTCCACCATCGAAGATTTGATGCGCATCGGCGGGACCCCAGGGCTCTCGCTCGCAGTCATGTCGAGCGGAAACACTGTTTACGAGTCAAGTTTTGGCGTCCGAGACACAGCAGCTGGTCTACCCGTCACTGAGGAAACAATCTTTCCCATATGTTCGTTGACAAAGGCTTTGACTGCCTCTGCGATGGCGATTCTTGTCGACGAGGGTAAACTCACCTGGGATACACTAGTGAAGGACGTTCTTCCATCCTTTGATTCAAGCGACGAGACGCTGCAGAATCACTTGACTATCACGGACATACTATCTCATCGATCAGGCATGGCTTGGGCTGGTAATGTGGTCCTCGGTACCGAGAACAACGTTCTCATTCCAGGAAAGGATGGACTGAAATACATCAATTCACAGCCGCGGGTTCTTCCGTTCCGGACAGGAATGTCCTATAACAATCTTCAATATAACCTTGCAGGTTATGTCATCGAGGAAGTCAGTGGCATTTCGTGGTTTGAGTTTGTGCAGAGCCGTATTCTCGATCCTCTCGGCTTGGATCGAACCTACCTTAAATCTCCACCTCCGGGCACCCAAAATGTCACTCAGTGCTACAACGCACTTGATGATGGATCCACTACTCCAATTCCTAGCCCTAAGGGAGGCCAAGATTGGTTTGGTGGACCAAGTGGTGGCGCCTGGTCCTGTATCCGTGATCTTTTGAAGCTATACAAAACGTTCACGGCTAGCTTTAAAGATCAATTTATCACCGGGAAGGGAGTGACCAAAGACTCTCCCTTCAAACAAGTTTCTCATCTCACTTCCGCCAAAATTCCTATGGATCAACCCTCGAGGAACGAGCTATCATACGCACTTGGATGGGTCAGAGCCCAGCTTCCCAATCGGCTAGGTCATATCGGAATCAATCCTGGTCTGATGCCCAATGGCATGCCTACCGTTGGGAAAGGCGTTCCCTCACAGTTCATTCTTTTCCACCAGGGCAGCCTACCTGGCGCCCTCGCAATTGTGATTCTACTTCCAGACACTGACAGTGTTATTGTTGTACTGTCTAACTCTTTGGCCTTGAATGATGTTCCTGACTGGGTTGGCCAACTCATCCTTGAAGAGCTGCTCGAGGTTCCAGAATCAGAGAGAAATGATTACATCGAAGCAGCCCACACCTCAGTCGCCGAGAGCTTGAAGTGGTATCCAGCACTGGTGGGAGAGCTAGGCTCGGCTCGAAAGAACGGAACATCACCTAGAGCACTGGAGGAGTATGTCGGTACTTACTGGGATAATATCAATGTGTTCAAGATTGTTGTGAATTTGGTGGACAACAAGCTTTACTGGAGGCTGCAAGGGCTGGAGTCAGAAAAGTTCCGACTTGAACACTATGAAGATGACGCCTTCACTTGGCTACTTCCACGGAACGAGTTATCTAGACGTGGCCGCTGGGTGGGCTGGGACCAAGCGGCACCTTTCTGGAAAGCCGTATTTGAATGCAACGACAATGGGCGCATTGACAAGTTGGTTTGGGAACACGATACCGGTGTTCCGCCAATGCAGTTGACGAAGGAGGAAAGCAGCAAGCTATGATCAAACCTCGAGAAAGCTTAAAGAGAACAGATGCTAACCGGGAGTCCGAGTTACGCTTTTTGGTATGGCAAGGTCGGACAAATTGCTATAAATGTCGTCGTGGAAGCCGGTATCCGGAGATACAAAAGAAGAATATGGCGAAACAATATGGTGGATGCGGCCTATATATAGCTCTCTTTACTTGATATATCGGCATAGCCAGGTGAAGACACGGTGCTTTCTGTCTTATTTTTTTGCCAGAATGAGACTTACCTTTGGGGAGATATGCTATCTTTCTTCCTTTGAGTATGCTTGCAAGAAATTATGCTTTTGATGAATATTCATGAAACCTATTGCGACAAAGTCTTACTAGATTTATCTCGCTTGTCTTGGACTGTTTCTCAATCCTAACGTTCCGGACACACGAGTCTCACCAATCACCTCCAGTACATTCTTGCACCACATACCCTCAAAAACATGAGAGCCTATCCCCGGATCCACATACGGGAATATGCAGAATGGAATGCAACAGACAGGGATCGCCAGGGGCACGCATTCCAGGCAGGTGCGGATGAAGCGTTACCTAAATACTAGCAGCCTTTCCGATGCGTCGATCATCTTTATTCAACCTAGATCATGCTGCCATATTTGTTCCTGTCGTTATTTTCAACCAGTCGCATCTTAGTTAATGCCGCAGATCGCCCTCCAGTGGAAGATTATGATGTTCTACAATACATCAATCCCTTGATTGGTAGCGCTAACGGAGGTAAGTTCAACAGTTAAATCAGTCAAATTCATGCTAACGACCAATTCTCCACAGGAAATGTGTTTCCAGGAGCCTCGCTTCCATACGGCATGGCGAAAGCCGTCGCCGATACAGACTCAGAAAGCAACCAAGGAGGCTTCGCCCACGAGGGCGGCAGCGTCACCGGATTCTCTAGCATGCACGACTCCGGCACTGGCGGCAGTCCTTCGTTAGGTAATTTCCCTCTCTTTCCCTATGCAAAATGCATCGGCGATGATGTCAATGGCTGTGTCTATCCGAAGAACCAACGAAAAACGATGTATAAGCCCGACTCCGTGCAGGCGCATCCGGGATACTTTGCTATAGAGCTAGCATCAGGGGTCCGAGTTGATATGACAACTGCGCACCATACGTCCCTGTTTCGCTTCCAGTTCCCAAGTGATAACACCACAAGTCCATTGATCTTGCTGGACCTTACCGATCTGTCGAACTCCCGCCAGGACAATGCGACTATCTCGGTGGATAACACAACAAGTCGAATGACCGGTGATGCGCGGTTCGCTCCTAGCTTTGGATCGGGATCGTACTTGTTACATTTCTGTGCGGACTTCAAAAGCCCGGCAGCCCAGCGAGATAGTGGCATCTTTGTCAATTCTCGTGCCAGTGCTGATGTTCATGATTTGAAAATCTCCCGCAGTATCAATGGGTACCCGCTTCCAGTGAGTAGAAAGCCTTTCTTTTATATAGAGACAAGGATTGACATTCCGTAGGGTGGTGGATTTGTCCGCTTTGAGTCTGCCGCGGACAACACGGTCCTCGCTCGAGTTGGTGTCAGCTTCATGAGTACAGAGCAAGCATGCGCTCATGCGGAGTCTGAGATTCCAAACTTTGACTTCAACGCAACCCACCAGATAGCAGTCGAAAAATGGACCGAGAAGATGCGCCCGATCCGTGTCTCACGAACAAACATCGATGCATCCGTTCTGTCCAATTTCTACAGTGGAATCTATAGGACTATGATCAACCCCCAGAACTACACAGGCGAGAACCCGCTCTGGCAGAGCAGTGAGCCTTATTTTGATTCGTTCTATTGTCTTTGGGATTCTTTCCGCTCCCAGATCCCTTTCCTCACTATCTTCGATCCTTCCTCGGTAATGCAAATGGTGCGCTCACTCATTGACACCCAGCGCCACCTAGGCTGGCTGCCGGACTGCCGCATGTCACTCTGCAAAGGATATACACAAGGCGGTTCTAATGCCGACAACGTCCTGGCAGATGTCTACCTGAAAGGTCTCAGAGATGGCATTGATTGGGATGCCGGGTACGCAGCTGTGCAAAAAGACGCCGAAGAGGAACCATACGACTGGTCCAGCGAAGGCCGTGGCGGTCTACGCAGCTGGAAGGAGCTACACTATATCCCCGTGGAAGACTTCGACTACGAGGGGTTCGGCACAATGACGCGCAGCGTCTCACGCACACTCGAGTATTCCTACAACGACTTCGCCATCGCGCAAATGGCTCGCGGCATGAACGAGACAGCCGATGCAGAGCGGTACGAGAAAAGATCACGATACTGGCAAAACCTATTCAAACCAAATCAGGCCTCTTTCTGGAAAGGAAGGGACACTGGCTTCACCGGTTTCTTCCAGCCAAAGCATCTTAATGGAACATGGGGCTTCCAAGATCCCCTCGCATGCTCGAACATCGACGAGAGCGGACACGCCTGCTCACTGCAAAACACCGCGGGCGAAACCTTCGAATCCAGCATCTGGGAGTATCAATTGTAAGCCCGCTTCCCCCAACCCAACGCCCACCTTTATTCCCACCCCTTATAACAATCCCCCAGCTTCGTCCCCCACGACATGCAAACCCTAATAACCCTCCTCGGTGGCCCCACCAACTTCGTCACCCGCCTTGACTACCTCCACGACCGAAACATAACCTACATAGGCAACGAGCCCGCCTTCCTAACCGTCTTCCAATACCACTACGCCGGCCGTCCGGCGAAATCGACATCCCGCGTGCGCGCCTACATCCCAGACTACTTCTCGCCGACGCCAGCCGGACTCCCAGGCAACGACGACTCAGGCGCCATGGGCTCGTTCGTCGCCATGGCGATGATGGGACTATTCCCGAACCCGGGACAGAGCGTGTACCTCCTCACGGTGCCGTTCTTCGAGTCTGTCAGTATTGTCTCCCCGCTGACGGGGAAAACGGCAACACTGCGCACGGTGAATTGGGCGGAGTATAATACGGCTAATGCTACTGGCGCTGCCGCGGGTGGGAATGGCTTTATTCAGTCTGCGACCCTGGATGGCGTGCCTTATACGCGGAATTGGATTGGACATGATTTCTTCGCTGAGGGGATGGAGTTGGTTCTTGTTCTTGGGAAGGAGGAGAGTGCTTGGGGGACTGGACTGGAGGATTTGCCGCCTTCTTTGGCGCCGGAGGCTGGGGTTAGTGGTGGGGATGAGGATGTGAATTACCGTAGGTGGGAGAGTGTTGTGGAAAGTGGGCAGCTTGGTGCTTTGCATCTTGATAATCGTGTTGACTTGGTAGGTTGATTGTGACTCTGTTGCTTGTAGCTCTGAAGGTAGCTGCTTTCTTATACTCCGCATTCGGTGAGTAATCTACCCTTATAGTATGTCTTTTGCTTCGGATACATAATTCTTCTTGCCTCTAACTTTGAATCTTTGGGTGGTTTTATGCCTATGTTCCTTACATTGTAGGCATTGAAAAATGATAGTCATTATACAAATTTGTGTGAGCTATGACAAGAAAGAAAAGAGTATTTTGATATGATGAATATCAGTCATAAGATCGGAAACATATATACAAAGGCCAAGTAATAAATCAAAACGCTAGTCTTTCGCATGAGTCCCTCCATTTCAGAAAGGAACAAAACCAATATGAAAGTAGAGGAGTTGTCAACACCTTCTACCCCCTACTGAGGAGGACGATGGAACTTGCTGGTAATCCAAGGCATACCGACGACAGTAGCCTTGCGGACCTTATTGCGGACCTTGACAGCCAGCTCGGTACCCTTTTTGTGAAGCCCTTGGTTGACATACCCCATAGCAATATTGGCACCGCCAAGCGACGGACTCGGCAGGCCGGAAGTGATGACACCGACTTCGACAGGATTCGCCGGGTCAGAGATATCAAGGACGAGAGCGCCCTCGCGAGCTGGGGGGCCCTTCTCAACAGTCAGTCCGACGCGGCGCTGGGGGATAGTCTTCGGGCTGGCGAGTTGGGAGAGGATAACGGAAGCGCCGTTGAAGGTAGCAGATGCAGGATCGCGACGATCACGGCCGACGATCCAGCCAAGGGCTGCGGCGGGCGGGGTCTGCGCGGTGGTGATGTCGTGTCCGTAGAGACACATGCCTGCCTCGAGACGGAGGGAGTCACGGGCTGCCAGACCGGCGAGACGAGATTTGCTGCTGTCGGTGAGGAGGAGCTCGGTGACTTGACGGGGTAGGGATGGGGCGCCGGAGGTCGGGATGGAGATCTCGAAGCCGTCTTCGCCGGTGTAGCCGGTACGGGAGATGAGGAGTGGGTGTGCGGTTGCGCTGCCATCTGGGAGGGTGAGGTACAGCTCGCGGCAATTGCCGAAGTAGAGGGTGCTCAGGTCGGTTTCGGAGGAGGGAGTGTTTGCGGTGTGGATGAGGGGTTGGAGGACAGAGGCGGCGAGGGGTCCTTGCAGCGCGACCAGCGCGCGGTCAGCGAGGATCTCCCACTTGATGCTGTCGGCTCCGTGCTTGGAGCGGTAGGCGTCGATCTCGGCGGTCAGGAAGGCCAAGTCCTCAGCGCGCCGGCCGGCGTTCGTAACGAAGTAGAAGCTGTCTTCGCCGCGGCGGGTGATAACGCAGTCGTCGACAATGCCACCGGTGCCTTCTTCAAGGAGGCAGGAGAGGGTAGAGCTGTTCGGAGCTAACTTGTCTACTGACGAAGGAGTCACCTTCTTCAGGAGATCAATGGCTCCGGGGCCGCTGAGTTGATGCTGAACCCTAGATGAGGAACTTGGTTAGCCATTGCGCTTTGTTTTGGCTCGGAGATGATTCACTTACATGTGGCTAACATCGAAAAGACTGGCCTTCTCGCGAGTCCACATGTGGCTTTCCACATGGCTCAGGTCCGCGTACTGCAAAGGCATGTCGAACCCGGCAAAGGGCACCATCTTAGCACCGTGCTCCAGGTGCAAGTCATAGAGCTGTGTCTTGCTGAGGGGCTCGCTGGAGCTAGAGGCATACCGCACAGCCTGGTTCGCAGCACGCGAAGCTACGGCTGCGACTGGTGCATTGGCTTTCAATGATCGACGGACTGTTGGTCGTACGATAGCCGCGGAGGAGAGCTCTCGCCGAAGTACGGTGGAGCCGATAGAGGCGCGGGGAAGGTTAAGGGTGGCGGCCCTCGCAGCGGCGAGGTCAACACCTCGTGTGAGAATACGGACGCTTGACATGGTGAATCAATGCTGAAGAATTGAATTGACAAAAGAAAAGAGAAGAAGAGAAAGAAATGAGCTGCTAGAAGTCACCAACTCGCCGTCGGGGAAGCCGAGCGGGAAAGTCACGTGGTGATAGGCGATCGGGGATTAGCTGATTGCCCAATTTGGACGTACAGTTCTTGCAGACTATAGGTTATATCGCTGGTCTGTTTCAACATATAAGAGGCTAGCCATTGAATGATAATCGGCGAATTATCGTTCACGCCTTCCGCCGAAGGCAATTGAGGTTCATGGCTACATTGATTGGTAGACCAAAGGGCCATCGGAGTATTGCCGCGGCGATGTCAAATCCAACCCGGAGAGCGAAATTGCAACCTCTAGGCCGACCATCTGCATTGAATCAAAAAGTGCAACTGCTGTAAAGAATGCAGGGATAAAATATACACATAAGGGGAGCATATCCCAAAACCCGCCCTTTTCCATGAAGCTATACACAGCATTGAAACCCATCCGCGTCCATCCGAAAAACAAGTTCTAATACCCCAAACGTGGTCAAGTGGTATGTGTATATCGGCCACTTCCCTTCTCGGTCGTCAGTCATGAAATCACCGGAGTCAATGACCCGGTGTATTGGAAACAACGTGCACAAGAGATTCAATGCGAAGATGAAGACAAAACCTTTTACAAAACCCCCGCCCTGCAGGGGGTTTATAGTCCATTGCTGGCACATGTGAAAACACCGCGAACAGTGCCCTCATCGTAGCTGGTGACGACGGACATAACAGCAGCCTAGAAGGAATATGTGTTAGCAGGAGCATAAGAAACAGCAACAAGCCAAGCCAAACAAGGACTCATCACTTACGTATGTCCCAGGTCCCAAGAAGAAGAAACCAACAACAATCAAAAAGACGTTAAAAATGAATCCGAGCCAGCCTCGAATCCCACGAACCATAAAGAAACGGGGCCCGTAATCCTCCGAGCGCATGCGGATATAAGCGGTACCCCAGAAAATGAAGCCGAAGAAAGAGTCAAAGAGGGCGCTCATGATGGACAGCAAGTCGGAGAAGAAGGGAATGACTTCGGCAATGATAAAGGCTGCGACCCAAAGCGCAGCAAGGATTCCACCCCAAGCAGCCCAGCCAATGACGGTGTTGTTGCCCTTGTGCCGGGTGCCCTCGAATAGGCGGAAGAAGATGAAACGGGCGGAGACGGAGGCGTACAGCACGCCCAGGAAAATGATGGTCGGTATCATGAAAGAGAAGGAGACCTTCTTGTAAACGTCGTCGCCGAGGGAACCGAAGGCCGGCGCAACCATGTATTGGTTGCCGACGTAGACGTATGTGACTGCACCGATGACGCTGAAGACGATGACCTCCGCGATTGTCACGGCTGTCACTGACTTCCAGAAGTCGCGGGGCTCTTTCATCTCGGCAATGAAACTGGGGAGGGTGATTTGGCCGATGAAGGTGTAGCTAATGTTCAAAAAGGCATTCATGCCTTGGATAAATGTTGTGCCCTTGAGCGGGACGGCAAGCACGGTGGGGTCTCCCAGTGCGGGCGTGTATCCCGCCGGGTGGTCTTCGACACCAGCGAATACGGCAGCCAGGACGACGGAGACGAAGGTGAAAAATGCTGAGAGGGTTGCGACTTTGGATAACGTGTTGAATGTGCGAGGCAGCGAGAAACACCAGGAAATGATGGCGACGATCATCGAGAAGACAATTGTGCATACTGCACCGTTCGACATCGTATTCAAGTACTCGGCACCCACCACACAGTGCAGAGCCTGAATGAACGTGTTGTTCAGGAGGAACATGAATGCTGTGGCCCACCACGCAATCTTGGAGTCCCAGAACAGATACTGACCGATGTCACAAACGTCGCGGACTTCCGGGTGTCGCAGACAGAATCTCCTATACAAATATTAACACCGAGGCTTATCATGTGGTCGCAGCCATTGAGGATATCATACCAGGTAATCAATGAAGTGTACAGGACAATGGCGGCAATAACCACGGTCAGGATCAAACCGGGAACCAGACCCAGAATTGAGTATGACCAGGGAAAGGACATAATAGCCAGACAGATATACTCCGAGAAGAGCAATGCAGCGGTCTGTAAAAATTTTATTAGTCAAGACTCTAATATCCCTATCGGTCCGAAGCGCACCTTTTGCCAACTGCACGTCCGGTATTTAATTGTGTTCTCCGACTCGATGTCAATCTGACGACCGATACTTTCCTTCATCGACAATGAGTCGATGGCAGTGACATTATGCTGCGAGCCGCGGCGGGGCTGGCTCTCGATGTCGAAGTCCTTCAGCTTGGGCTCTTGCTCGGACATATCAGACAACTCGGTGCCGTTGTGGTTCCGGTCATAGTCCCAGCCCACAGGAGCAGGATTTGGCGATTCCTTCGGACCAGTCATTTTTATTTAGAGAGCGGATGAACCGCGACTTTGTCGGAACTCGGTGGAGTCGAGAGAGTTGAGTATGCGCAGATGCATGCAATGCTCGAGAAGATGATAAATAGGATACTGGTCGCGTGTGAGCGGATTGTGTTCTTTTGTGTTTATCGTTTCTTTTATTTGGCACAGAAGAATCAGACACTTACACTCAAATGAAATGAACAAGTTCTGGGTGATCGGCCAGTTAGAAGAAGCGATCCGTGCTGGACGGATTAGGGCAAATGCGGGTACCTGAGGTGGTATTCGCTGAGCTGCATGCAATTCTCAACTGAAACGAAGAGTGGGAAGATGAATGGAAGAGAGGGAAAAGGGGAAAGAGAAATTAAAAAGAAAAAGAAAAGAACCTTGACGTTAGTATAGCAGCATATCGGGTATTGCGATCCCAGCGCATGGTACTTCTATGGGTTATCTGGAGAACACCGTCATTTCCGACTCCACAGCCTTTAACATCCGGAAAGTCAAAAGAAATTCAAATTCAAAATTCAGCTACAAGGCGAAATGTAGAGATATGACGTTGCCAGAACCAAGATCAGCCTCTGTAGTTGAAGCATCAGCCGTGGCTTACGGTGGGTTGTGCCAAGGGACAGTTTTGGACCTGAAGTCAAAGTACTACATGTATCCAGACGACTGGACTGGATGAATCCCATAGTCCATGGTACTGAGCCCTCAAGCTCCACGGGCATCCCGAATCCGCTTTCTTCCCTCATGCAGAGTCGGTTGCGCCCGCATATCATATCGTCCATTATTCTATGCGTCCGGTGGACTGGCCCCGCATGCGGATGGCTTTGTCGAATGAATTCATCCAGATCGGGAAGTGGAATCCACGCATATGGCTCACGAACATTGATTCAGCATGGAATAGTGGAAACATGGTCCATCTCTCTCGGGGGTTTCATTTTCGAAGATTTCGCTTTGCCTCCGGAGTACAAATGGAAGGATCGGCACTTTCTACACGCCCGTACCACGTGCCGCTGACTCATGGTCTAGCCCAGGGACCCTTGCCTGGAGTATGCAGCCCCAATGCCGTGGCATATGATATATATTATTATCTGACAGACATCCCAAAGAAAGCGTTGAATACTGAGACATAAAAATAGTAAAAAAGCATGAAATATTCAACGTTCTGGCCTTCAGCTCCAGCAGCCGGTCTTGCGTGCGAACCCACAGCGATGGCATCAAGGTCCACACTGCGCACTCCATATGCTCCGTATGGTGTCGAGTGATTTTCGGGCGCTTATAAGCACAAAACATCTGAGCTTATTTGGATGCCCGCTGTGTTCAATCCAAAGGTTGCCTACGTTATGACATATGCGCGATATTTAGTATACACGTTGAGATATTTTTATTTCCATGGACACAGCGTACTCCGTATCCCTTGCGATCTTGTTGAACCCAAATTCACAGAGTACTAACTAAAGTCTAAGCTGTGATTGGACTGCTACAGCTGCCGTATCGCATTGCCTATTTTTGCCTATTTTTGCCAATTTTTGCCTAGAAAGGGGTAAGGCTTGCTTAGGTCCTGGGCATATTCCAAAGAGCTGGTATTGGCTGCAGCGTCCCGAGACAGAGTAGATAGTAGATAGAATAGATATAGATAACAATGAAAAAAGGAAGAATAAGGAAGGCAGAATGTAAGAACTCCAGATGCAAAACAAGAATTTTGGCCCCACGGGGGGAAGAAATAATCGAACTCTTTGTACAAAGTGAAACAGATTACATTCCGTCGTCCTCGTCCTCCAACAGCGCAGCGTAGTCGTCCGCGGAGGCGAAAGTAGGGAGCTGCTTGAGCTTGCGGCGCTTGCTGCGGTTCGACTCGGGCGCGGTATCGGGCTTTTCGGGCTCTTCCAGACCGACTCCACCCAATTCCATATCCGAGGGCAGATCTTCGTCGCTGTCGATAAAGGCATCGTCGTCCGATACGTCCATATCGAAGTCGTCGGAGTCCTCCTCGACCTCCTTGGAGGGATTTTTGGCGGCCTTCTTGGTCTTGACGGCGGGCGCGGCTTCCTCGGGTTCGCTGAACTCGGCCATTTCCTCGTCGGAGGGAACATCGGACTCGTCGTTGAAGATAACCCCGCCGTCGGACTCGTTCTCGTCTGCGCCTTCGCCATCTTCTTCGGAGTCCAACGCGGATTCCAAATCGGACATGTCCAGGTCGTCGTCGCTGTCCTCGTCGGCTTCCAACTCGGGGCGGGAGTCGACAAGCGCTTTCCAGATCTCGTCCTCGTCTCCGCTGAGACCTGCGTCGGAGTTGTCTTCGTCGTCAACGTCCTTGCTCTTCTTGGAACGCACCTTCTCCTTGTCCTTGTTGACACGGGTGAAGTATTCGTGGAAGAAGACATCCTCCGCGGCAACATCGTTGGCCTTCTTCTTCCAGAAGGCTTCGGTGTTGAGAGGCACCTGGTTCTGTGTCTTCTTGCCCGCCTCTACCAACCGGTCGGCGGCTTCACCACCACCCAGGGGCTGCATGATAGAAGCACCGCGGGAGCTGGCGTTGGCCTTGGGCGTGCGGTACACGAAGCGGTCGAGGAAGTGAGTGAGAGTGTGCAGAGTCAGATCTGGCTTGCCACTCATGGGGTTGTGCTCAAGCAGATTTGTGGCGTTAAGAGAGACGGAAGGATGGAAGTGGGAGGTAAAAGGCAGCAATTCCCAAAGGCAGCTCCGGTCGGCATTGCTGTGCTCGGGATCTCGCTTGCGGGGGTCGTACACGTTGTTCTGCTTCTTGGCTTCAACAACAGGAGCGGCTTCCGGCTGTTCGTCGTCCTCATCGAGGACGTCACGGAAGACCTCTTCATCATCATCGTCGTTCTCCTCCGGCTGATCGACCAAGGACGAAAGGCCGGTGAAGGTCTTCTCGAGCTCACGGATCATGAAGAAGACACCGCAGATGAAAGAAGGTTGGTGCATGCCAAGAACCTGGACAAGACGCTTCACAAATGCCTTGACTCGGCGGACGTTCAGATCATTCTTGAGAGACTTGTATAGGAGGTTGAGGTAGAGAGATTGCTTTGATGAGGTGGAAACGCGGGGGTCGAGCAAGGACTCGTACAGAGTGCGGTAGAAGCGATCGCCGGAGACTTGGTTAGACACCGTGAGCTGTTGAATCAGCATGAGAGCTTGGATACTGGTGTTGAAGTTCGAGGAGTGTGTGATACGGAACAGGGTGTCGAGGTGCTTCGACATGCTAGTGGAAGTTAGTACCTTGCATAGGGGAGTAGAGTGTAAAGAAAACATACCGTTCGGAATCAGAGTCAGTGAAAGGATAAGCACGGTTGACACCGGTCAAGACACCGGAGATCAGCTTCTCCCGCATTTCGTCGTCCTGGGCCTGTCCTTTGGCAGCATCGTCGTCGCCTTTGCCCTTCGATCCCTTTCCATGCTTGTTGTATTTGCCCTTGGGGGCAGTCTTACCCTTGTGGGCAGGTTTCCCGTCGGTAGGCTGGTGGGAGGGCTTCAAAAGCACAAGGAACAGTCCAAAGTAGATGTCCAGCAGCTGAGCAGCCACTTTCTCTTCCTTCAGTCTCAAAATAGTCTGGTTAAGAGTAATAACAGCATAGTACTTGGCGTGGGAGCTCTGGCCAGGCCGGAATAGCACTTCTTCCACTGACTTGATGATGATTGGCTTCATCATAGGATGCGACTGCATCAGTTGTAGTAACAGGTATGATGCCCGAGACGCAATTTTCTTGCCCGGGTCACCGAGCTTATTGACCAAAAGTCGCAGAAGATTGGTCTCCTGCTCGGGCTTCTCCTTGAGAAGTTCATAGACATAACTGACGGCCCGGGTCCGTGAGAATTCGATCTCGTCATTGCACCAAATTTCGAGAATCTTAATAACTTCGAAGAATTGATCTTTTACGATGTTTTCAAAAGCCCACACAATCAGGTCGCTCTTTTTCAAACCACCCGGAAGAGGGTCTTTCTCGTTCCACCGCCCACCGGCACCTTGGAATGCGGCGACGAGCCCAGGCTGATTAGTGAAAGACTTCAATCGTCGGTCGCTGGGCAGCAAGGTACCCTGGGCGAACATATCCTTTAATGACCGCAGAACTTCAACTGCCTGCGCACGGCTGCGCTTCTTTCCGAGACTAATCAAAGTCTCCAGTGCCTTGGTGTTGTGCAGAGGCGACTCTTGAACGTTAAGAGTCAAGGCGGAAATTTTATCACTCAGGGTACCAGACGTCATAATGGTCGAGTAGAACTTGTGGGAAGAAGAAGCAGATGCCCTCTGGGCCGCCGCATACTCCTCATTTTCTTCCTGCAGCAATTTGTTGGCCAGCTCGTGAACGCGCTCCATCAGGTGGCGGGGCAAGGCGTTCATATGTTTCGTGTCGCCGGCGGAGGAGGGCATAGGGATATTGTACCAGTCGGACCGAGGAAGAACGTTCTATAATGATCATGTTAGCAAAAGCGTTGTGGTGCTAGGCCGGTTCAGTCTTACCAGCTTCAGGTACTCCTTCGGCACCACAGATTCAGACTCTTTTGTCTTCGGGGCGGGGGCTTCCTCAATATCAGATTCTGGCCCGCTGCTCTCTGCATTGTCTTCGCTGTCCTCGATATCCTCCTCACTCTCTATCTCCTCTTCGACTTCGTCATCCGCTAGATCCTCAGGCACGACGTGCCCTGAAGCTTCCAACATACTAGAGAGCTGCTTCCGAAGATCGTCGTCAACCTTGCCAGACTCGCCCTCAACCTCAGACTCGGACTCAACACCGGCAAGAAGATCAAGATCCTCCTCGGTACCACCCATAGCTAGAATTTCTTGGCGCAATGTCTCGTCGTCGTTGCTCTTCTTGCCAGCTTTCGGCTTTTCCTGCTTGTTCATTCCACCCTTGTTCTGCTCGCGAGCAATTACCTCGCCGTTGCGATCCCGCTTCTTGCCTTGCGCAGAATCCTGAGGGCGGCCGGGCTTGGCGGGAAATTGCTTTCCTTTATTTGCGAAAGCATTGGTGGCCGGGGCCGATGGCTTGTTATTGTCCTTCTTCCCTTTCCCGGTGGTCTGACTCTGATTCTTCAAACGCTGTTCGATTTTCTGTCGTAGACCTGCGAAGGCACTCTCGTCCGGCATGAATGGCAGAGGTTCGGCAGCGGGAGCTGAGGTGCTCGTTGCGGGAGCACTCTCATTTGCGCTCGAAGAGCGCTTTCCTTTCCCTGTAGCCATGGTGTATTGTGTTTAGGGTTGACTGATGGAGGAAAGAAAATTAAACGGAGAAATCTTTTGCGGCGTTATCGGGGCGCTCGGACCAACCCGATAAGAAACATCGGAGAAGGGAGACTCGGCTTGCTCTACAATTTATTTTGTGTTCAGCCAGCGGTTCAATTGCGAAAATAATAAGTTTCGACGCCTTAAGCTGCCTTGATCGATGATTTCTGGGCTACGACCTCTATCCGGGCGCATAGCCGGGCGGCGGCTAGCCTTGAGCCTGCGCATTCAGCAATGCAATCTTCACGTACGCCCTTCCAAAAGATTGATTGAATGTGCTTGATAGTGAGTACTGACTCGGTGTAGGTTGACGGTAGAAGCCGCGTTTCAAACATATGGATTCCTACTGGTGGAATTTCCAAGAAGCCCGTTGATGGTGAAAATGGTACGCCATTCGGAAACCCGATAGGGATTGACTATCACCAGATGTTAACAGAGATCTAGAGGATGCCAATGACCTGCTAGTCCGAGGTGGATTCCTTCGACAGGTGAGAAGTCACATCTTTATATACGAGTAAATATCACTGACGGCCTCCAGGCATATTCTGGGGTATTTCATATGCTCCCACTTGGTCTACGTGTTCAAGATAAGCTAGAGCGTCTGATTGACAAGCATATGCGCTCGCTTGGTATGGAATATACCCTGTGTATATCATGGGATCGCAACTAAATCAAACCTAGGCGCATCCAAGGTCTCATTGTCCTCGATATCCTCGCAAGAGCTCTGGGCACAGTCTGGCAGACTGACCGATGGCTCAGAAGTAAGTTGATCATACCCACTGTATTGCATAACGTCACTAACATGGATCATAGCTGTTCCGATTCAATGATCGGAAAGACACTCCTTTTCTCCTGGCCCCAACACACGAGGAGGAGATCACTACACTTGTAGGGAATCTGACAACATCATACAAGAGCCTGCCTCTGCGGGTATATCAAATCAGTGAGACTCTTTTTTTGTCCATTTTTATGAAGCTCACTGACAGAATCATAAAGCGCGGAAGTACAGAGATGAGGCCCGGCCCAGACAGGGCCTGCTTCGTGGGCGAGAGTTCGTCATGAAAGACCTCTATACATTCGACTACAGTCTGACCGAAGCAATGAAAACATATGATGCAGTCAAAAATGCCTACACAGAATTATTTAACGAACTCAAGATCCCCTACCTCGTCGCGGCAGCAGACTCGGGAAATATGGGCGGCTCATTGAGCCATGAGTACCACTTCATCAGTCCGAAGGGCGAGGACGAGGTGGTCAGCTGCTCGCACTGTGACCATGTCTACAACGAAGAACTCGCAGACGGCAAGGCGCACATCGCTGAGGAGTCCGAAGAGACCACGACACCTGGTTTCCAGACCGATGATGCAGTTGTCGAAGGTGGACCAACAATCTCAACTGGCATGTGGATGGCTATCTCTCACGATAGCAATACCCTCGTGCGGAGCTGGTACCCCAAATTCTCGATGCATAATGGCGCGACGGAGCCCGTCGAGCGGCATGTCAACTCACACGCCGTCAAGGCGGTAGCGACCGCCGCTGGTATTGACCTCGATCTGAGCGTGGAGAACCCATTAGAGCGATGGGCCGCCCACGTAAAGGCAAACAATTCCTCCACGCATAAGCCGCGTGTGTTGGATCTTTATGACTCACAGGTTCGGGTATACCAGCGCCCGCCGCTCAGTGATCTGCTCCAGGAAGTTGGCTGCACAGCCTCGGACATAGATTACTCCAAGCTGGACCGATTCCCCGAGACTTCAAACAAACTCAGCCTTGTCCGCGTTCATGACGGAGACCATTGCTCGCAGTGCGTGGATGGATCGCTGACTAGCCAATCTGCCGTTGAACTAGGACACACATTCCACTTGGGAACGCGGTACAGCAAAGTACTGAACGCGTCTGTGTCTGTCAACTCCGCTCTTCTCGAGGGATCTTCGGATATGGATCTAGGTGCGAGGGCTTCTGCCAAGGAACAGATCGTGCCTATGCAGATGGGATGCCACGGTATCGGCGTTTCGCGTATGATCTCCGCAGTGGCGAACCGACTTGCCGATTCTAAGGGACTCAATTGGCCGCGTGTTATCGCGCCCTACGAGGTTGTGGTAGTCTCAGGGAAGGGGCTGGAGACTGTTGCCGATCAGGTGTATGATAGTCTTACCGGCGACGCTGCAGCGCCTGTGGATGCTATCCTTGATGACCGGGACAAGGGCATGGGCTGGAAACTTGGAGATGCGGACTTGATTGGGTACCCTATTATTGTTGTTGTTGGCAATGGGTGGAAGAAGAAACAGACTTTGGAGGTGCAGTGCCGTCGGCTCGACGTGAAGGAGGATGTGTCGTTGGATGGACTCCACACGTTTGTTCAGTCCTTGTTGGCCAAACTGTGAATGGCTGAAAGCGCCAGTATGTAATATTAGCAAGTCAATTTGTACATTATCTCATCTCTTATCCTATAAATGTAAGACTAGGCTTTTGCCAAACAACAACTAAAAAATGACAGCATGTTTCTCCAGATATAGCTCAGATATATAGCCGATAACATGATTCCTGGAATGATTCCTGGAATGATTGCTATTGGCTACGATATATAGTAGCGGTGTAGCTAATAGAGCGTCAGATCATCTCTAATCTATGCATCAATAAGGTCCAATGTCCACTTTTTCTCCGGATTTCACATTTGAGGTCTTCCACTGGGCGATCCACGCCGAACACTCCGGT
Organism: Penicillium psychrosexuale; assembly: GCF_028828465.1. Lineage (NCBI taxonomy): Eukaryota > Fungi > Ascomycota > Eurotiomycetes > Eurotiales > Aspergillaceae > Penicillium > Penicillium psychrosexuale. Next base: position 1,388,891 of record NW_026643187.1, read on the forward strand.
CCGAATACTCCGGTTTACTCCACCCACCGATATAGAAATACCCTTGACTCATTAAACAATTGTTTCTATCTTTATTTATTTTCTATTTCAATTCAATTCCAATTTATAACCTGTTCGCATGTTCTCACAAGTTAATCCGAGCCTCCCAACATGAACCAAACCAACATCCATATCCCGAGCCTCGGAGGAGCCAATGCCTTCACCCGGACTCTGAACAAGGAAGACGTGAAGATCTGCGTAGCCGTCGAGAAAGCCTTTATAGAGCCGGAGCGATGCTCCGAGGAAAAGGTAAGCCAGAGCCAGAGCTGAGGCAAATAAGCAATTCCTAAGATTGCTTCCTCTAACACGGAACAAGTTCTGCTATCGCTTGGGAGCATGCCCGGAGCTATGCCTGGGACTCTTTGTGGAGAATGAGCAAGACCCAGCTTCACCTACACTCATTGGACATGTCATTGCAGTGCGATCTCCCTATTCACGTATCACCGACGGATCGATGTCAATGCCGGAGAATTGGCGATCACTGGATGGTGAACCGGTCTTTGTCAATGATGAGTTAATTGGGAATCACAAGTATGGTGATAGCATTGCAATTCACTCTGTGGCTATTTCGCCGGAGTATCAGGGCAAGAGGGTTGGAAGAGCTCTCGTCCGGGCATACCTTGAGCATCTTGGGAGAGGATCTTTTGGGGCGAGCAAGGTTGTCCTTATTGCGCATGACTATTTGGTGAACTTCTATGAGAGTGTTGGGTTTAAGAACCAGGGGAAAAGTCGGTCTACCTTTGCAGGTGGTGTTTGGTTTGATATGGTATGTTTATTCGTGGTGTGGGCTAATGATCATTCAATGCTAATGTGTCTACTAGACTTTTGATCTCGAATGATCCCAATTTGTTTTGATTTCATTGCAACCATATTATACAGGGTCAAGGGGCCTTACAGAAAGTAAGGAAGACAGCATCCATAATAACGATAGCGTTGGGAATAAATATAGAATTTTTGCGGTGCCTTTTCTTCCAACTCGACCAACTGTTACTCACAATATCTTTGTGAGCGCCAAAATCAAAGGTCACTTGCCGACATCTCCAAGGTAGTCACTGGACTGAATTGAGTCTCCGTTGGATTCGCTTCCCTCGCTCCCCAGCCACTTCAAATCTTCCAAGTCAACCATCACAAAAGATTGTGATGTGGGATTCCACAAAACGTTGCGAAAAGCTGCATCTTCCTGAACAACTCCATGTTCCTTAAGTTTGTCTTCAAGCTTTTGCATCTCCTGTTCAAGGTACCCACACGTTTCAAGAGTGGTATGTTGGTCCGCTCGAATTCCAGACCAACTGATGAGCAGCATGGAGGTCATTTTAGTACCATGATACCAATATGGGATCTTCGGCGAAAACATCCCAAGACATACAGGAATTTTACTTCCCTGCAATGGCAGCAAATTCTGATAGTTTTTCAACTCAGTATTGATCCTGCGTGACCGCTTGGAGCTGGTGGCCTTGATCAACATCGTGTATCCATGAGACAGCAACGTTGCTTTTAACAGATAACAGGTTCGACCAACGATGTGCAGCTGCTGGAATCCTCTATACCGATTCGCGCGAAGTTGTTCATTCATCATGTCGCATATCTCCTGTGAGGTAATCTGATGTCTTTCTGTGCCATGGGCAGCAGCATTCGGACAGTTCTGATCCAGAACATCCTTTTGAAAGGTACCAAGGAGGCATGCCTGGGTACAATAAGGCTTGCAAACGTCTGACAACTCAGAACTTTGTGAACGAGAGGTTTCATATTCGCCTATTTGTATGTCTGCAAGCAGAAGATTCCCCCAGAATTTAACCCAGAACGAGGTCTCATATACAAACTCTGCTGGCGGGCTAAATCGAATGGCATCCGGGGTTTGAGGCAGGAGAATTGAGTTATCTTTATCAAGCGCACGATAGGTTTGGTAAACTGCGTCTTGCCATTCCTGCGTTGGTGGGCTGGCAGCCAAAGACTGAAGTGCGAAAGCGAAGATTTGGCCCAAAGTAGTACGGCGAACCCATTCTGACTGGGAATCATAACCATGATAAACGACGTCTCGACTAGGAACACATAGATAGTATTTGATATTGTTACTGTCGTCCGGGGGAATTTGAAGAAATACCAAGGCCTCTCCTGTGTAGATATACCCATACCGGCGTCCAGAGCAAATCATTCGTGAATAGATCCGAACGATCGCACGAGACACTACGTAAGTGGCATGTTCCTCGAATGTAGTTGGTTTCTTCTCGAAGGTCTCCATCGTTGATGTCCCGTGCAACCCTGCAACCAGTTCGGGCAAAGTCAGACAATATGAAGGAATATACAGGACTGCATATGCTGGCTCTTCGAATCCGAAATTCGCAACAGAAGTGCAGGAATGACGCGGGCGGTCGAAGCGCAATTGTCCCCGGACACTGAACCTGTATCGCAGTGTGTCCTCTTGTTCCATAAAATCAAAAGTCGTTGCGAGGAAATCGTCCACTGATCTGTTTGCAAATATCTTCAAGGTCTCCTCTGAATACACTATGTACCATTCTAGGATGTGAGCTGCGTGGCGGACGGCGACTTGCGGAGGGAAAATACGGGCATCGACAAGTTCGGGCGTGTTGAAAATTTCGTTCCACATCTCTTCTTGAAGTTGAGGAAATTCAATCCAAGGCCCCATCCACAAGGGGCACAGTCGCTCGTCCCCTGGGAACCAGGCATCTGGCCAACTCATCAAATCTTCATTGACCCTTAGTGATTTTGAGACGTTATGATGGACATCCTCAAGATGTGGGATTAGTGAGGTGTTGGATGTTGACTGAAATCGGTCATCTGCCAGTGTAGACTGTATGTTCGCGGTTGAAGCTTCTGGGTTCGCAGTGTCTTGATCTGGGGCTTCGATGAAAGTTTGACATTCTGCAGATGTTTGGTCCATGATGATAGTAATGAAGGGATATTAAAATACGAGTCGAAGAATATGCATTGAGATGAGTTGTATTTGACCTGAAGAGTTTACAAATTTGAAGTCTGGCTGATTCGTTCCTGCCAAAAGACTTTGTTTACCTACACTGACCTGATATACCAAAGTGCTTTCGCAAGAGAGGAAGGCACGCGGAGTTTGGCTCCTTATTTGTATATGATATCACTGCTTCAGTCATTGGATAGTACTAGAAATGTATTTTGCGTATGTAACGACCGAACTATTCAGTTATAATGTAGATCACTCTCCTCTACCTCATAGAGATAGGATAATGAAAGACCAAGTTACCAGTGATAAAAAAAAGACCTGCCAACCCAAAATTCACAGTCTGAAGATCTTCAGCATGTAGAACTGTATGAGCTTTTACCTGACACCGTCGCCCAGTGCAATGATTGGTGGCGGTCGTTCAATATTCTGTCTGAAGATGTATCGCTTGATCCACCAAGGAAGCCACACAGTAAGTTCATAGTGAATAAACTTCTTGGTTGGCACCGAGAATACCTCTGCGATATATGTCAGTACATGGTCATGTAGATTCCGGAGTTAACGTACGATCCAATTCTTCTAGAGTCAGCTGCTTGGTCTCCCTGACAAAGCAGAAAATCATAAACCAAGCTAGGAGGTTAAGACCAGCATAGAAGCCGACTAGAGCAAGGGTCAGTTATTTGGACAGCATGGTCTAGGACTGTTAACTTACAAGCGCCAGTTTGAGTCATCACAGTCATCATCCGAGGGAATGTTAGACTAAGGATGCCAGCTATAGAGTAGTTTGTTAATAGAATGTTCGATAGGTTTGATGTAGGGATACTTACCAAAAGTGTTGTTGATACAAACAGCCCACGCCATCCCTTGTTCTCGCTGAATGGTCGGGAATACCTCAGCTGAATATTGGAAGGCGACTGGCCCTTCGCCCAAGGAGTAGGCAATAGTAAACAGATACACAAACCTAGTCGGAGATATGAATCAGAGCCTGTACTCAGACAAAACAATTACCAAACTTACAAGGCAACTGGTGCAATCATAGCCCCATGATTATCCGTCTTGTTCAAAAGAGAGAGACCACCAGCTAAAAGGAAGATGCACATCAGGGGGAATGTCTTCGTAAGAACAATAGTTAGTGATATTCCGCAAGAAATCTCGGAACGGCTTACGATCAAAGTCAAGGTTCTTCGGCCTTTGGTGTCGATCAGGAACAAAGTGGGAATAGTGGCCACAACTTGGATAGCACCGTAGCCAAGAGACGCATACAAGGCTTGGTCTTCTGTGTAACCGACATCCCGGAAGATGGTCGAGCTGTAGAAAGAAATGACTAAAACGTGTTACCGCTAGGTCCATCTCACACGACGAGATACAACTTACTATTGATACCGCACATTTGCTGCGCAATCATAACAGTCGAGGCACCGTAGTTAGCCCGCCTGATCCTCGGGACGGCGAAACAGTCCCACAGACGTGAGAAATAGCCTGCGCCCCGAGTCTCCTTGAGTTCCTCCTCGTAGATCACGTATGAATAATAGAAGTCTCGAGCAGCGATAATTGGATGCGCTCGCAAGCGCCTCATGGACTGGAATCCTTCAGCGTGCCTGTTATGCTTCATAAGCCAGCGAGGAGACTCGGGACAGAAGAAGATGCCAATGGCAAGGATGAAGGATGGAATGAATGCGGAACCGAGCTGGAGACGCCAGGCGATATCTTTCACATCCTTGACAATAACGTTGGCAGCGAAGCCCAAGAAAATACCTGTATTGGAGATTAGCCATGTTTCTTGACGAGAGATGAAAGATACTCACCGGCTACGACCCAAAGCTGCCAGAACATGACAAGAGCGCCTCGAATTCTGGCTGGAGCCATCTCAGCCGAGTAAATGGGCACTGTAGCGTTCTTTGCACCGATTCCGATACCCATCACAAATCGCGCAGCGAAGAGTCCTTGCCATGACTTTGCAAAGCCAGAACCAATGGGCGTGGCAGTGAGACAGAGAGCAGTGACGAAAATCTCACCTCTTCGGCCCAAATAGTGGTTAAGTGGATCGACAATCCAAGCACCACTATGTACAAGGTCAGTCGCAAAATATAGAAGAAAAATGATCATCACAGGGCTATAACTTACATAAGGCCTGCGGTCAAGAAGATGATGGAGTTGACGATTCCCACGATCCATTCATCTTTTCCTTTACCGGCAATTCCGAATTCCTCAGGGAAGGACAAGTTGGCGCCGTTGGATCCAGTCTGATCCCATCCTTGTGTGGCAGCGCCGATAGCACATAGACTAATTGAGTACCAGAGCATGAATGAGCCGTGCCATTTATGGTCCCTCTCGTATGCGAGAGCAGTGCGCTCCTCTTCATCGATCTCAATAGCCGATGGGAATTCTTTGGGGCTCCGCGCAACCACAGCAGCCCGCCCAAACAGATCGGCATATTCGCTCATATTATGCGACTCGGCATAATTCCGGGCATCGATAATAGCCTGCTCCTTAGAGACGCGCTGTATACCCAAAGATGATCAGTGTTCATGTCCGACACGAACATGAAAGAGGCTCCCAGTTGTGACTTACCGTCAACGGATTCTGAACGATGTTGATACCGATCGCCTGGCGCCTCGGAGCTGCATCAGGGTTGACAGCCTCATCCAGCTCTGTCTTAGCTGGCAACACATGCTCGAAGTGAGGGAAATCGCTCTTAGACGACTTTTCATCCATGATGGGGACCTTTTTGGTAGCTTTCAGATTCAGGAGATCTCAGATTTTGAAAAGTGTAGAGGGAAGGTCGGCTACCCCACAGAATATAAAAGAGATCAAACTTTTCCCCGTGGGGTGAGCCAAACTGCAGATCAGCCCCCAAATGAAACATGTGGCTTTGTTCTTTGTTTGAGGAATAGCCACATTGGACCACCCGTCAGCACTAAGACGCAAACGGGATCATAGCACCCGGGCCCAGGTCACGGACAGGACGCCATGATGTTAAGTTTTGGCGCCACTGACATCGAGCAAAAGACCGTAAATTGAGGCTGTAAAGAGTACAAAACAGTTGTCCGAATTTCAAACCAGCCTAAGTCTGACAATAATCATCCATCGTCGTTCAATCGACCATGTCGAAGTTCTATGCGGGGAAAGAAGGTTGATGATTTCGGCCAAGCTATAAATGGGCATAGCACGCAGGGTCACATCAGGATTCAGGATTCAGGATTCAGGATGCAGGATGCAGGTCATCGGAGCTCTCGGACCGTGGCACTCATTTGATGCTAATAGGAATCGTTCATATAGACCGCCATTGTTGAGATATCGAGTTGTAACTTATGACATTTACTGCATGTATCGGACTACTCCGTGTCCGGACTATTACAAATGTCTTATTAAGAAAAGTATCCCGCCTAACTAGGTGGGCACCTACATATGTACATGTAGTTATGTACACGACAATGGACGTACCCTAACAGGGTGTACCCTAGTAGGGTTCAGTGGCGCAAAGATCGGCCTAATATTTCCCTAATCAATCTTAGTCCGTAGTATTGAACGTGTATTTTGTATTGCTTTGAGTTTCTCTAACTCCTCTCCTCTATTGTATAACCCTGGATTTCTCATGTTAGGTACAGTATGCCAGCCAGATTCTAGGCCGTTCGTCATGCTCGGGGGCCCTAGCTAGTTAGGTAAAAAAAATTGAGAGTTAGAGCGGTATTATTTAAACATTAAATTATTTTGACTCTGTAAAAATACTGGATTCAATACTACCTTAATTATGAGCTAAAAAATATACAACATAGGTGGAGGCTGGCGAATCCCGCGTCTCCCGTACTAACAGAAGTTTAACACCAAGGTGGAGTCCGCCGGGTACGTGCCCTCGGGGTCAGTTGCCCTGTTCACCGTCTTGAAACGCGCTGTAAAATCAGTAATAGTAGAACCACGGTAAGAGATGAGACATCCGGAATGTCTCGGAGAGAGGATGCCTCATTAGGCGGAAGCCATTATTGAGAGCCAGGGAGTATACGCCATATTAGAATTAGAATTTATGGAAGTACCTCAGAATATTACATAATATAGAATTATGGGTCCGGGGTCCCGTTTAGCCTAGAAACATAAGCTCATGGCCGAGATTGGTGATTCTTACCACGTGACACTATCGCATTGACCATGTAATTATCACGTGGGTGAATATTTCTCTATTCCCTTTCTTGAACTCAAGTTCGACCGCCTCTGCCTTCTTCATTCCGCGAAAATCCCCTCTACACAGCCCCACGACGGGCTTAGAAGATCCTCGGCGGTGTCTTCTTACATTACCCTACCAATATCTCCTATATCAACATTGGTTGTTGCATGATATTTTGTGAGCCCTGTCAGAAAGTCTAGTGGAGCCATCCCTTGCTTCATGCACATGAGTTCGTTCCGGAGTGAGATTGAAAAATACAATTTGCGCCAACATGCTAAAGGACTAGTACTTATTCCAGCTATTCCACTATTTGATAAGTCCTTGACCAGAATAGATATTAGGCAACGGAAAGGTCCAACTCGCTCCCAACGAAACTACCGGTGAAAATGATTTCAAATACGAAGAATCACCCAAGGTCTGCGCAGTTGTGGTTGACAAAGGTAATGGAATCGGATATTCACAGATAACTGGAGGTGGAAAGGAGTTCCATGCAATATATACAGGCCGCGGAGATACTGGTTATGAGTTTGCAAGTATCTCCTCTGGGTACCCCACAGTTTTGTACATCTACCCTTGTTCCTGATTTGCTTCGATAGGCAACATTTTTTGCAGTTCCCTCTCCTGATGGATTTAATAAGTGCCTGGCACATATCTTACTCCCCCTACTACATCACGTTTTCCAGAATTGTGACATTTCGGAGAATATATTACTAGTTCAACCCATTGCGCCCCTCAAGTTGGCATCAACACATGCCCAAGGTAGATAAAAGGTGCTTTCAAGCCACCACAAAGATAGCTGCTCATCCTTTGAATCGGAGCCTTGGGATAAATTGTCTGAATAAGTTCCTTCTAAAGCATATTTAGTCCATAACCATCATTGGAATACAAGTGTGGCGGTCTAGCGGCATTGTTTGCCTTAAGTAGGCGAGGAATAAGCACAGACTCACTCCGAGCACTACCTAGGCACCCCCTGCAGCCGCATAAACCTGAACCAATGATGAAGCTACTGGCTGTTCCCAGGGAAACAAATGATGCACAGAAGTCGGTACGATACAGGATACTGTTTGGTTCTGTCAAGCTGATGTCTTTCTAGATCTCAACTCTCGAAGCAGAGGCTGAAGACCCCGTGTGATCTCTTAATTTTGTTGATCTGTAATGTATAACTTACGTTGAACTGTAAAAGGGAACTGGCCATTGAAACGGCCCAGAGTAGCGGCAAGATGGCGATTAGGGAGCCGCTTCGCAACATGAACTCAGGTATTCAGTAAGCATTACCTACAGTTACTCCAATCATGCAGGTGGCCGTTTCATCAAAGCAGCCCTCTCGAAGCATTTATCGTGATCCTTTGAGCCATTATTCTAATTCTATAGAGATCCATTTATAGATCAACATCTTAGAAGACAGATTCGAACTTCATTCCTAATTTGCTTTGTGAGTTCCCCTTTGTTTCTAACAGGGGTATATATTCTTGGGCACTTTCTCCTTTTCCCTTCCTTTGTTTCTACAAGAAGAGAAACAATAACTTGTATTCTTAACTACCTCATAAAGGCCTTGTTTAAAATTGCCGAGTATCTTATTGACACATCCCTTTGTTCTTAAAGAGCGTCCTTTGAGAAGAATATGTCTCTTTATGTCTTCCAAAATACATAGACCATGCTCACAACAATCTAATAACCCACAAAGGGACCTTTTGGTACTTAATAGTTGATATATTCCATCTAAATCCTCATTATTTCCAAGAATTCCAAACGACTACAGGCCAACAGTCTTGCAATCCAACCCCCAACAGTCTTGCAATCCAACCCAACAGTCCAATCTAACTGACTTCGATTAAACCCACTTCTCATCAGCATCTTCCAATATGGCTCGAGTAACCGCAGAGTTAAGAATAAATATGAGCCCACACCATGAGGGTCCTATTTGGGCAGCACTCGGCATTGATATGGCTACGAATACTCAAGATCGACTGGCCACCCAACACCTGATTAAAGAGATCTATAATCCCATTCTGTACAACGCTCTTCAACAAGGAAGACCTTGGAACGGAACATTCAGAGGTCATTGTGGATTTGAGGTCAGACGCAGGATTACTGCTAGGCAACATGAGTTGCCAGCTGTAGTTCTTGCTCATGTCCCAGACTCAGCGGAGCTTACCGAGCGTATATTCGATGTTCTTCGATTTTACCGCTTCACTGATCCCACATGGAGAGTCACTGATCCTAATTATCCTATTTTTGAAGTTTTCTCTCTCCCTGCTCCTGCGGGTGGTCTTGCCCCTCGCCCTGGCCCTGGCTTTTCTCTTCTCCCTGCCCCTGCACCTGCCCATGCCCCTGCTCCTACTCCTGCTCGTCTTACTCGTGCTCGTGCACGTGCTCTCGTCCCTTCTCCTGCTCCTGTTCTTGCCCCCGTGACTACTTCTAGTCATAATATTACCCCGGTTCCCACTCGTGATCGTACTATATTTCCTATTGCTTCTCCGAATTATGTCCCTGCCCCAGTACTTCCTATTAGTCCTGTTCCCAAGACTGCTACGAAGGATACTTTTTGGGCTTCCGGTAAGTACCATTCCCCTTATTCCCCTGCTGTCCCTTTCATTCAACCTAGCATTGACCCTCTTCCAGACTCCCGTCTCCTTGTTGCACCGGAAGACATTCATTCCCCTATCCCAGATGACTTCTATATTGCTGATACTACAGAAGCTCCATCTCCGCCCCGCACTGAATTCGGTATTTCCACAAGTACTATTGAACAAGGCAAACGCAAGCGGACTAGGGATGACGAAAAGGACGGAGAAACTTCTCCGCCACAAAAGAAAAGATCGAAGGCCTCGCGGTTGCCAAAGGGGAAGGTTGAATGGAGTACCTTCACTACTCTAAGTGATTCGTCTTCAAATGACGAAGAAATTCTGGACGCCGATGGTGATGCATGGATGGGTGAAAGTTTTACGCCTTACAAGATTAAGAATAAGTCTGTTGAACCAGACAGTAGCGTGTGGTCTTCGATGCGAGATTATTTCCTTCTTAAGGCCCGTGAACCCACTCCAGATGACCAAGATGAGGAGCAAGGTTTGGAGATAGGTGAGTGATCTACCTTATGACGATTCAACAACAGCCGGCGTGTCTCGATATAGCACACAAATCATAGTAGAGGACTGAAGGTGATTATGATGTATAGATAATGGCAGATTTTGGTATCGTTATATATCTTTGATATCCTATTTGATGAAATAATCCGTAATGTTCTTTCATAAATGAGATTTTAGTGATTTCAACTCCATGCCTAAGTAACTGATGAAAGGTTTCGCCATATATTCTTCATTTATATTACTGTATTAATTCATATTGGAGGCAAAATAGGGTCCGAAGGCAATAAAGAAGGATGATACGCGAGGTTCTCCCAAAAGTCAGTCTCGAAATCACACAGATCCTGACTGAAAAACGCAGCCCAATCACCATTCTCTCCTGGCTGCGGTGGCAGTTGTGTCGGGGATTGTATCCCTTCACGTTGTATAGAATCAAGGAACCGCTCAATCGTCTGTGTCGCTTTGGATATCAAAGCGTAGTTCGGATCTCCACGCCGAACGATGCTCCCTACCTGAACCTGCGCAACAAAGATACCGAGATTGAGTATTGTTTTAGACCATGAGGATCTTCCTTCTGTTAATGTACGGTGTTCTTTCAGCATTGACAGGAGGATGATCCCTGTAGCTGGAAGTCCGAAGTGAGCGATCTAATAGGTGTTCAGTCCAGTAAGTAAAGGTTCAAGTCCTGATAGTAGATAGACATACCTTCCAAATGAGTCCAATTCCAGAGTTGACCATTTGATCTCGTAGAAGGATTGTGTCCACTACAAGAGAGAGTATTTGATCCGAGATGTCGAGTATACACGGATCGGGCTCAGTCAGGGTATCCAGGCACGACAATTGAAGTAGAAAGAGAACATGTAGCTGGTCCAGGCGTATGCTAGCTATAAGGTCACGTTCGAACGCATCCCCAGAACATTCTTTCAAAGGGCCCGAAAGTCGGAATTGAGAAGGTAGATTTGCCCATTGAGTTTCAGCCTTTTGCCGAATGACGCTATATCAAACACTAGGATGAGAAAAAGGTTCCCACATTGGAGGGCGCTAACTTACCTAGCTTTCCGATTGAAATTCTCGCGCTGCTTTAATCGAAGCAATTCGAGGACATCTTCTTTCAGTCCGGAGCAAAGGGTCGCCCACCGGATACCTGCCCTGTAGCAGATCGGTGTATCTATTTTCCATCTGACGACCTCGTCCTCATCGGGTGAGGTATTGAAAACCTGATCCGAGCTTGTCGGGGCCAAAGGCAATTGGAAGTGACAGAACCGCTTGCTCATCCGAGGTGGCCGACCAAGGAAAATAGCCACATTCTTGTCGGCTGAGTACGTGGTGGCCCAAGCTGCCTTTCGTAATTCCGAAAGGAATGTCGGAATTGGTGGCTTGGTTTTTTCGATATTCTCATGGTAGCCAAGTGCAAACATGGACGACAGAACACCTCCAAGTCTACTCCAAGAATGATAGCCTGGATTCTCTGTGAGCTGCGGGTTTTTACAGACAAAATCAACGAGGAATTCTTACTTTGATCCCCATCAACATGGGTGTGTACAATAAAGTTCTCATACTGTAGAACCAGTTGTAGGTCGTTTAAGCAATCCAACGAGAGAACAATATCTAACGCAAGATCACTAAGCCTTGTAGAGAGCTTCCGAAGCACGAAATTATCCTTTTCAGTTTTGAACAATGGCGGGAAAAATGGTATAGCGATTGCTGCTCGGCTCACGGCAGAGAGGAAGATACCTAGACTTTCCCATCGGATTTTCTGGTCGAGAAACTGGGCAGAGAAACTTTCCATATCGGACGTGCTGTCAAACTGCAAAGGTTCCCGGGAGTTTTGTGTCAGACGCTGGACATATGCCAAATGCCAGTTATCTTCCTGTGAGAAGGACGTAAACAGGCGCGTCATATTTTCAGTACACTTCTCGGTAAAAGGCTCTGCCAGAGCTAGATTCGCTCCCGTTGCCAGCCAAAAAGTAACAAAATCTTTCATGGCGGCTAGCGGAAATGTGTTGAACAGCTGTCTGAGGACATCCGCGCCTTGGATTAACAAGATATTCTCGCCAGTGGACTGCAACTGCATCAGCATCGTGAGATCCTCGGAGGCTTGGTAGGTATCAGATGCATGATAGTCTTGCGGGGAAATTTCGTTGAAAATAGCGACATGGCTAGAGGACCCCAGAAAGCCCGGGTTTGGATAGGGATTATTCCTTGGGGTGAAGGATGGTTGGGCCGGTGGTAGCCGACTGCAGACTTGATAAGCATGTGAAAGTAAAGCAAATATGAATATGCATTACCTACCTAGGAGACTGCAGAGGTGTAGAGCTCTCCGCTCTTCTTCTCTTGAACGGGGTCGTCCGGTAAATGCAGATCCCGGCTCTGTCGTTGCTTGCACACCGAGTACATGCTGGTCGCTTATGATCACAGGCGACCTTCGCCTTTCTGCAAGCTTCACATGCTGCCAGTCTCGAAGCCATTGATATGTGGTGAAGAAGGATTACGGAGCGGAGCGGAGAACTTCGGAGTGATCTTATTTTCCCCGCAGATAGCATTTTACCTACAGAGTACTTGTAGCTATGAATGAATGAATTAATATATATTAATATATGAATAATATACTGACAGCTTTCTTTTAACAAATTGTAACACTCATACAATATGAGGTAATAAGTAAATCTTTGCTGTATGTCAAGTGCGTGCGTATAAACACGACCGTCCACTATTCCGCCCGCCAACACTTAACCCCACTATCACCACGCAACAAGACCCAGGAGTTTTTTGAAGCTCCCCCCACCACCTATACGGTTCCAATGCGAGGATCTGATCTACAATAACACAACAGTCACAGAACTTGATCCCCCCTAATACTATACCCTATTCTTCTTTCCAAATCCCAAAATGTCACAAAACGCCCCATCAGAAGGAGCTCCCCAAGGCAGTGCGTCACCGATCCCCCCCAACACCAGAATGACACAGCGTGGGCATCCGGCTGTCTGTGTCGTATGGCGATAAATACATGCTAACTATCCGGAACTAGTCAACCTCGCCACTCTCTCCATCCCTCAGCTCCGCGCACTCCAAACCCGTCTCACCTCCGAATTGGAACACCTGACCACCTCGCACACGAAGCTGCGCGCCGCCCAGGCCAAGTTCCGCGACTGTGTGCGCACGATCAACGACGGCGTGATTGGGAACGAGAAGATGGGAACCGATGGCCGTGATGAGATCCTCGTTCCCCTCACCAGCTCCCTGTACGTCAAGGGCCGGTTGACGGATCGCGAGAAGGTGCTTGTTGATGTCGGAACTGGATTTTATGTTGAGAAGGTATGTGGCGGCAGGGCTATATCGGTGATCGAGTTCATCGGGCTGACGATTTCTTTTTTTCCAGACTGCGCCTAAGGCGGTCGCATTTTATGGTGAGAAGGTTAAGGGATTGGAGGCAAACTTGCAGGAGCTGGAGAAGATTGTACAGACCAAGAGCTCACAACTGCGCATTACCGAAGAGAGTTAGTTGGCCCTTTCCTGGATAATAGGAGCCGGGATTTGCATTGCTTTGCGAGACCATTTCTTTTCGCTTGCTAACCTCTTTCCTACAGCATTGAGGCAGAAGTTGCTCTCAGAGGGTGCTCCTCAGGGTTAAATTCGACCTATGTGGTGCGAACAGGCCAAACATGGCTTACCATAGAAAAATTCAAATAATATACAGGTCTCTGTCTCACCATTTTGGATCAAGCAAACTGGAGAGGAATTATAAGAACGAGAAAATCCACCACGAATCTAGGGCTAAAGGAGTTCTCCGATATTGGAAACAGGAATAACTATGGGTTGGAACTGTTATTGCTACATACCTAATGATCTCGGCTTGATTAGCAAGCCGGACGGTTATGGTATGGGTGTTGTTTTTGTCTTTTGTGTCGTTTTAATTCTTTTTTTTATTTTTTATTTTTCTGAGTTGGCCCTTGTGGTCGCATGAGATGCGACAAATTTGGGACGATTTGCGCACATCGACTAGAACAGACTTCCAAGATCGGTCTCAAGGAAGTCTGGCATCTCAGCGCCAGGATTTCCTAGCATCCGCGCAACCTGCTGGACAGTGCTCATGAAAGAGCCCAGCTGCTTCTCCTCATCGATCTTTCGGTTCTCGGCCTCCTTGCGGAGCTCATCGTCCGTTTTCGGTTTGTCTGTCTGTTCCTGCTCATCTCCCGGCGGGGGAAAGAACACCGACAGGCACCCCTCTTTGGAGATATCGAGAGCCTTGACATCAGCCTGCTCACCTAGTATATCATCCCAACTAGGATTGAACAGTGATGCACCCCAGGACACTTTGGGGGTCATCGACCAGTGACCAACCCCGTACGTGTACTCGTCGAAGCGGGCGAGCTCGAAGACATGCGGCGAGTCTTTGACTTGGAGTTGGATTGTGGCCTTTTCGACGAAACGCTTGACTGGTGCACCATACGAGAACCTCGCCTTGCGCTGGGGGGCAGATCCAATGCTCTTTGCACTCGGGTTCCATTGGAAAGCAATAGAACGCATGAATTTGTCTAGCTCGGGGGATATCTCCTTTTCGGGGCAGAGTTCAAGAGCCTTCACTTCAAGCTGCCAGTCGGACCTATATATAAACTTAGCTTCCAGTAAAATTCCGAAAGGATATTGGGTAGACAAACCTTTCAAAGTCAATCATGCTGATCTGCATGGGCATCTGACGATCAACAGGAGCACCGATCTGTTTGGATTTGAAACAACGGACTCCGTTGACTTCAAACTCCTGCGAGCCAAGAGGAAGAGAGAATTTTGCCTCCACGCGAATTACCGAATCATTGTTCACTTGGTACTCAAAGTTGGCGGAATATTTGGGCATCAGGCTCGGCAGAGATTTGATTTTGGCTTTACCCCAGGGCTTTAGAAAGGTTGATTCCATGATCCGGTCGAAGATCTCATCTTGCTGCAGCCGGATTCTAAAAGATCAGTCAGTCAGTAAATCATCAGATTATGGCGGAGGTGATCACATACCCTGGGAGCAAACGTCCTTCGGTGTTCATATGGGTAAGCATCTCACGAAACTCTGAGAACTCATAAGAAGTGCCATCATTCGGCTTGCGCCACTGTTGCAGGGCGAATGAACCGAACTTTGCTCGCATTTGCAGGAATCCCCGAAATTGAGGAATCACATGCAGTGCTTTCCTAAGGCGGGTGGTGACAATGTTCTTGTTATTGAGCTTGATTTCATCCGCAGTGGTCTTCCAGGTCGCGGTTACGTCTGGGGCCAGCTCCGGTCCACAGATAACAGGCACCGAGAGCCGACCGGACTTTTGCAGGATGACGTGAGTTCTCATAAGCTCTGCCCGGGGCGCCGCAATAAGGAACAGCTTGATTTCCGTCTCGTGCTGGACCATTACCCTCTCCCATAGCTCTCGGAATCGAGATGCAATGATGGACATATCCCCCTCATTATTTCCAGACATGAAAAGGTAGTCTGGGATACCAGGCTTGATGTAGATATTCACGTCATATCTCAATCGAATGGAATCGAGGAGTTCGCGCCGGGCAGTGATGAAGTGGTTGAGCGAGGGGCCATCCGAGGGCCAGAGGAAAGCGAGCTGTAGTATCAAGAGTCGGTCAGTATCCATAGAGTACGAAAGCAAAGTAGGGCGGGCCGAGCGTTATACATACCGTGTAATCCGTGGTAATTCTCGGCGGCTTCCGCATGTCGGACAATCTTTCCTCGTGGCTTTCTTGTGACCGGGCATGGGCAACCTTTGTATTTGAATGCGCGTGAACCTTGGTCCAACGCGCTACTGTAGGCGAAGTCCGCTGCTGCATCAACCGATTCACCATATCCTGAAGCAAATTCTGGGCCTCCAACACCTGTTTTTGCCGTCCCCAGATGTGAACAAGCTTCATGATTATTAGTATATTGAGTCTCTAGATATTGGGGGATTTTAGCAGAAACGGACCTTGGCGTTTCCCGCGCTCATCCTCACATATGCATCTGTCTCCTCGATAATCCGCTGACGGAAGTCGACGTTGGAAATTTCTCCTAAAGTGACTTGTCTAATCCTTCAATGTCTGGGTTAGTTTTAAGACCAGCGACTGCAAAGCTTTATGTACTCACTTCTCTTGAAACACTTGGCACTCATATGGCAAACGATAAGAAGCTATTTGATCGTTAATGGTGGACTTGAGGTTGATGTGAGCATACTTACCATCTGGAGAGAACCCCTTGCGCCACTTTGCCTTGGAATGAGAGTCATTTTGCCCCGATGCAATAGGTGGACACCTAGCTTTGTGTTGCGAAGGAGTAGAAGTAGTGCTTCCTTTTTTGGAATAAAACGGTGGTCGAGGTGTGTCAGTCTGTCCCCTGTTGACAGGGGTACATTGACCTGGTTTGAGATTACGTGCCGAATAATGCGGCCGTGCGAATGTATTGGAAATGCTGGTATTAGGCCCACGCTCATTGAACACTGGCCTCACTGGTGCCTGAGGTCGACCTGTTCTGGGTCCAGTAGGAACTGGTCGGGTTTGAAAGGTGCTTTGACTTGGGACCGGCGATGGCGTGGGTACAGGAGGTACACTTGAGATAGCCCGACCAGTTACAGCAACCTTTGAACTTGTAGGGTGCAGCTGATAGTCAACGGGAGGGCGGTCGTAGTTAATGTCCTCGAAAGCATCCTCATCATCCTCATCGGTACTTTTATTCTCCGTGTACTGGTCGGCATCCCCGTCGTAGATGGTCCCCCGGCCGAAATCTGGACCGGGGCCATAATTGGGTAGTTCCCATGCTATCTAAGTCAGTACGTGTAACCATAATTGAGAACCAAATTATCTCTCACATTTGGCATTGGTATGCTCCCAGCTGGTGGAATTAGTTAGCGAATATCCTTGCAATTATCCACGTGTAAGATATACTTACTCCTTATCATGGGGCTCGGGTAGAGAAGCCATTTCAACGGGGTCTGATAGCGACAGCTGTGCGATGACCGTAGCGATCTCTCACAGGACGGATTGTTGGAATGAGCTAAGTTGGAAGAAGGTGACGCGGTTATCTTGGAAATGTCAAACGGCAGAAGTGAAAGAAAGAGAGGATTAGTAGTTCGCTACCTTTCGATGGAAGTGCGATGAAAGTGCAACGGAACTGAACAAAGATCGACTGCCAGGGCGACTGCTGGGGGGCGACTGAATGCAACTTAAGGAATGCTACTCGTGTGGGAAGTAAAAGAAAGATAAAGGAAGGGAATGAAATATGGATTAACCAATGCGACGAGAAGGGGAAAGAGAGAGGCTGCCCCGGTGGGAGTTATCAAAGAGTAAGAGCATTCATTCATACATGGATGGATTCCTGCCTAGGTGGGCCACAGGGCCGGTTATTGATTACATATGCGTAGATGTAGTAACTAAAGACCTCAAGACTATCCAGGTATATATACAGGACCTTGAGAACATCTCGGCTTGTCCAATATTTGACTTTCTGTACAATGAGAAGATATTGATGGATCAAGACACCCAGAAATCAATGTTCCCGCCGACCTGTTTGGCTGTGAATGGTAAAAGAGACATACTGTGCATTGCATGTTTGGATTAGTGTTATACGAGTCATCTATAGTGGTAAGAAGTCAAGTAAAAGCAAATTCAATAGGAAGTATATAGATCTGATCCTTTGAGATGTCGTTTGATTTTGTTAGGGTTCCGGAGTTATGTTTCTCCGATATCTCCGGTCTCGTATATCCATTCCGCAATCTTGAAGCATCTGGCAAGTGTGATCAGCCTCACTTTTTCAATGATGTATTAATTTGACATTTCAAATCAACCAGGGAACTTCTAGTATGCTAGATATAACTGGAGATTAAGCCTGGCTCTACAAAATGTTCCAGAAATGTCCAAGGCGTTAGTAGATAAACTTCAAAAAAGTAGTTTGACAATATACTGAGTGATGTCTTTGAAGCAAGCTAAAGATGATTTCAATCCACGTGTATGAGATTAGTTGAAAGAATATTGTATATTCACATACTATGTATAGTTTATACCTGCACTTTACTCTACTCCATGTTTTACTATAAGGTAGCAATATATGGATTTGATTGGCTAGACCTCCTTGCCAGACTAAACCTAAAAGGGACGAAAGTGGACAACGCGTCAAGCGCGATTTCTCCTTCTCTGTTGTTGCATTCTGCCCGTCATATCTCTCACACCCCAAATGAGCGATAGCGATTCAGACTCTTCGCCTCGGAGGCGCAGTGCCCGTGAACGCGCCCAATGGATGACCAAGGGAGCTCTGGTTCGAGACGACTCTGATGATGAACTAGGCGTCGAGGACCTTCCATGGGAGTGGATTTACGACACAACTGAGGAAACTACCCAAGAGACCGAGGCCAACCATGATACCCCGGCGAAACGCAGCCGAAGGCGATCCCGTCCGGCGCGCCAAAAACGCAAAATCATTGGCGCACACATGGGTCAATTCCAATGCAAAGTCGGTGATGTGATTCTTTTGAAATCCCCTGAAGCTGGAAAGGACTGGGTTGGCATTGTTACGGAATTTTTGGAGGAGGAGGACGAAGATGAAGAAGACGAGATTGTCAAATCCGCCAATATTATGTGGTTCGCATCCCCCGACGAATTTATGGGCACGAGGAACAAGCGCAGGACCGATGCCTTGCCCAACGAACAGTACATCACACTCGATTTCAACAGCAACCCCTTGACATCAATCAGCGGGAAGGGGGCAGTCATGTCTCAGAGTGTCTTCAATGCCAAATACCCGAATGGACCTCCAAAGAACAAGACTGAATTGGCGGAATACAACAAGTGCATTGTCTGTCGACGAGGCGTGAACCAGGTTCAAGGACGGTACACCGAGGAGTTTGTCTGGGAGGAGATGTACAACGAAAACAACATCCAAGATCTGATCAGCTGGGTCAGGGATGGCTTGAAGGCTTCCAGGAAACGCAAGGCTGCGGACGATGAAGTGAGTTAAACCACACGGTTCCAACTGCAAACCAGCGCTGATTTGGACCATTACAGTATGTCGATACCAAAGAGATCACGGCGCCTGCAACCCCGAGAAAGAAACAACGACTAGCAGCGACGAATGCCACGCCACAATCACAGCGAAAGAAGGCCCTGATGACCCCAACCCATAAACGGTAGGAAACAGTGAGAATGAATGTGCGTCATAAAATAAGACTAACATGTATCAGGATTGTCGTGAAAAAACCACTTGAGTTTACTCCTCTGGGTACCCGTGTCCTCTCACCCACGCATTTTGACTCACCTTACCGTCAGGCTCGGAATTTACTACACGTCTCAACTGTTCCAGACTCATTACCGTGCCGGAAGACCGAGTTCAACACTGTATACAACCATCTTAGCGCTGCGATCATGGAAGGCACAGGCGCTTGTATCTATATCTCCGGTACTCCGGGCACTGGCAAGACTGCCACAGTGCGTGAGGTGGTTGCGCAGCTAAACGGTGCCGTGCATGCAGAAGAGATGGACGATTTCATCTTTGTCGAGATTAACGGCATGAAAGTCACGGACCCGCATCAATCCTACTCCTTACTATGGGAAGCCTTGAAGGGCGACCGAGTATCACCTTCCCACGCATTGGATCTTCTCGAAAGAGAATTCTCAAATCCCTCCCCTCGTCGAGTCTCCTGCGTTGTGCTCATGGACGAATTGGATCAGCTTGTCACAAAGAATCAGTCTGTCATGTATAACTTCTTCAACTGGCCTGCTCTCCGCCATTCGCGCCTCATTGTCCTGGCTGTTGCAAACACCATGGATCTCCCTGAAAGAACCCTAAGCAACAAAATATCTAGTCGTCTCGGTTTAACCCGTATCACATTCCCGGGATACCGTCACACAGATCTAATGGAAATCATCAGTACCCGCCTGGCCAGTGTACCGGGCAATATCGTTGACCCAGACGCCGTTCAATTCGCAAGTCGCAAAGTAGCCGCTGTCAGTGGCGATGCTCGACGAGCCTTAGACATCTGCCGTCGGGCCGTTGAAATCGCCGAGCAAGCAGCCGATGAGGCGGCTGCCGCGGATGAGGCCAAAGACGAGACAGAATCATTGCCTCCTACGCCCAGCAAAACCCCCGGCCGGCGTAACAAGGCTGTCGCAGCCAAAGCAGCCGGAGAATCAGCCATCGTTAAACCTCCTGCAAAGGGTCAGCCGGGGCGCGTCACTATCGCCACTATCAAGCAAGCTATTCACGAAGCTACATCAACTCCACTCCAACAATCATTGCGCTGCCTCCCGCTGTCAGGGAAAATCTTCCTCGCTGCCCTACTAGCCCGCGTCCACCGAACTGGCATTTCGGAATCTACATTTGGCGACGTCCTTGATGAAGCCCGCCGCATCGCCGATGCAGCCGTCGCCGTTGCTGGAGCCGCAGGCGCCGGTGTGAAAGATTTCCTGCTGGGCGGAGGCCCCACTGCTCGCGTGCGGAGCCTGGGCTATGCGGCTATGTTGCTCATGAACTCGGGTGTCCTGGCACTAGAGCAAGGCTCTGGCTCTAAAAGTGTGCTCGGGGGTACTACGATCCCCACTCGCGGCGACCGGAGTAGTAAAGTTCGGCTCAGAGTTGCAGCGGAAGATGTCAGGTCCGCTTTCAGGGAGGATGCTGAGGCTAAGGGCTTTGGTTTGGGTATTGAGCGGTGATGGTCCGGCTTGTCTTTGGGGATTTTTGATACGATACGCTGTAATATAGTTTGCATATGATACCCGTTCAGTCCAGCTGTGTCTTCTGTACTCTAAATCGTAGAGGCTACTTGTACGTGTTGTCTAGCAGGGTCGATTGTCAAGGGTATCGTTTGGCTCAATTGGGGTTTGTATCATACAAAACGTTAGGACTCTTTTTTTAGAGCATGAAACAAACCGTTCCGAGGAAATTTGTCTCGATAGTTACATGTTTGAATATTTTAAGATCAAAGATCTTCCACAGACCGCGCTTAACTCCACATGGTGCCAATAAAAACTTGATGGCAAAAAAAGAAAATAAATACAGGGTATTGAGAAATCGGAACGGAGGGTACGAATGCCAGTGATGCTGGTCATCCCTCTAGTACCGCTGTCTACCGAGAGTGGGGGCCCAGGTTAGAGGGTGAGTCTCCGGGGTAGCGTCTTCGTCCTGCTTCCAGACCTTGATGGTCTTATCCGCTTCGCCCGTGATAAGACGCAAGCCAGTACGATCGAAGGTAGAAGCCATGATACCGGCTTCGGCTTCAAGAGAGCCGGGCTGTGCGGTGGTTTCCGTAGACTGGAAGCGGTGACCAGTCTTCCAATCCCAGAAGGACATGGAACCATCGTCACCACCAGAGAAGAGAACGTTCTCGTCGTTGACAGACAGAGAGTTGATGACAGAGTTCTGACCTTCAAAGTTTTGCATGAAATCGCCCCTGGGGCACATCCACTGCTTGATGCTGCCGGTACTGGCACTGGCAAATGTAAATTCGGAGGGGTGGATGGCGATGTTGCGAACACCCTTTTTGTGGTGTGTCAGAACGCCCATGCTTTTGCCAGCGGCCAAATCCCATAACCGGACTGTGGAGTCCAGCGAGCCGGAGATAATCTGAGGGTCGGCGTCTTGGCACTTGATATCGGCGACAGTGCCTTTGTGTCCACTGAGAACGTGTACGTTGCTGCGCGTCCGCATATCCCAGACTCGGCACACGCCATCACGACCTCCTGTGACTAACAGATCCAGACGAGGGTGAAGGGCAAGTGTGTACACACCGCTGAGGTGACCGTGGTAGTGTCGAATGACCTTGTTTGTCTCCAGATCCCAACACTTGACCATCTTATCCTCACCGCATGAGAAAAGGTACGGGTGCCGGGGTGACACTGCTAAGCCACGGACGGTGGAGATGTGGCCAGTGAGAGTGAGTCGCAATGCGCCCGTCGCCAAATTCCAAATCTTGATTGTGCGATCTCCTGCTCCACTAGCAAACCACTGATTGTTTGGTTCCACTGCCAAAGCCCGCACCCATCCCAGGTGTCCGGAAATAACGCGCATCAGCTTCCAAGGCGCGTGCCACTCGGGCCGCTGTTGATTGGTGGCTGACGGTCTCTGAACCAAACTCTTAGGCTGGTCCTCAGCACCTACTCCCGTGCCCGATGGCCGCCTCACAAGTGACATGGATGAGCCACTACCGTCTGCGGGTGTCTGCGCCTGAATCCTGGGCCGTTTTGTCCGACCGGCTGAAGCTTTCGCCTGTTTCTCGGCGAGAGATCTTGGTAGCTCGGTAATATCTTCATACTCCGCCTTCCGTCGGTAGGAAACGCCGATTGAGCCGTCTGTGAGGGTTGAAGGTGTGACCATCAGGTATTCGGCACCGAAGAGTTCGGCGGTCCGCTTCGCGGACATGCGCACGGCATCATCGGCGGAATGGGGTGCGCTGTAGTCCATTTTGTGTGTGCAAAGAACTGATGTAGAGGGGGTGAGATAAATCGGTCTGCTTTGAAGGATGAGAGCTCCAAAGAATCACACTTCGATGGTGCGCGCGATGAAAAAAGCCTGTGGCTAGTTCGTGACTGCAATCGAGTCCGGAAGGTCAGTCTCGGCACTTGTTTTAAAAGTGCAGTTGATTGAATTAGAATACCGACGCTGCGTCTCTAGCAGCTGCGAGACAAGATATGGTTGAAGATGGTACAAGGACGTGCATGAATCTTTGGATCGAAGTTGCAACGGATGTTCATGCCTGAGGCGCCAATAATTGGCCAACAATTATACCCGGCCAAAACGGGCGGTGAGGTCAGAGGGCGGTGAACCGGGTGTTCTTATTCAGATGATCAGTTCTTAACTATTAAAAGACATATGAATATCTTCATTAATGAGCTAAATTATTCATAAGACCACTTATAACAAGCTATAACAATAGTAATAGCCTGTTGGGTTGTGGGTTGTGGGTTGTGGGTTTACCTACTCTGTAGCGAATCTTGTAACTGCTAGTTCCCGTTCTAGCCTGATTTACCAAATATGTAACGACGGCTACATGAGTCGAATGCGCCCTCCAACTGAATATATTCTCTACTCAATCGTTTTAGAGCAGGAAATTGATACCTACAACTACATTCATTTTGGCCAAATTTTACCCTCTTCGGGAGATCACGAGGCTCAATATTACTGACTCAGCCGCCCAGCTTATCGGAGCTCTTTATCGTAACATTACACTTCCTCCTCCAAAGTCGTCATGGATTCCGATCAGAAATTCCCTCTGCACGAGGCTGCCCGAGAAGGAAGAAGTGAGAGCTTGACCCTTCGTTGTATAAAATAAGCACTAATCTGATTTCCTTAGATGAGGTTGTCGAGTCGTTGCTCAATGTGAGTTGTGCTCCACCTAGAGCCGAGGCTGCCCCGCAACATCAAGCTCGAGCTGGTACTGTTCGGTCTCCAAGAACAAGGCTAATTATTGAAACAGGCAAACCCAAAATCCGCATACGTGAAAGATGATGATGAGCGTCTTCCAATCCACTGGGCTGTGGCCTACAACCGACACCCGGTCGTGGAATTGCTAGTCGCTATGAAGGACTTCGACCCAGATGTAGAAGTGAGTATCGCTATTCTGTCTTCGAAAAGAAACCCCAAGCCTTTTCAAAATTGACTAGCCATCGTCATATAAACTTGCTAAATCAGCATAGGATGGATCCGGCTGGACGCCTCTCATGATTGCAGCTAGCCTGAAAGATGCCGCAGGCGACGCAACGATCGACCTATTACTGCGAAAAGGAGCGGACGTTTCTATCAAAAGTCACACTGGACAGGTCAGCTTTCTGAGACCCGAATTTGGCTACTGGATGTACATGGACTTACCATCTAGTAGAATGCGCTGCATTTCGCCAGTTCCAAGGCCAATCTTTCCACCGTCCGCACCTTGCTTGCCAATAAATGCAGCGCCAGAGTCAAGGATAAACGTGGCCAACTGCCCCTCCACAGAGCAGCCGCAGTAGGGTCTGTGCCTATCTTGAAGCTCCTCTTGGAAGAGGGTAAGAGTCCTGTCAATGCAACGGATGGTGACGGATTAACGGCACTTCATCACGCTATCTCTGAAGGACATGGACCTGCTGCGATCTTTTTGTTGAAGTCAGGAGCAGAGGCGGCAAAGAGAGACAATGAAGGTAGACTGGCGATTCAGCTAGTCCCAGATGACAAGGTAAGCACCTCGCTCTAAATGGGTATCCACTTGGATCAGAATGGCTAATTTATGTTGTATTTATCCAGGTCAAGCAATACATCTTACAGACAGCAGAGAAAGAAGGAATTGAACTTCCTTGATATTTTATGGAGAGGGCTAGGTAGCTCGCAAAACTCAAACTAACGCGGGAATGCTATGCCATTTCACTATCAACCTTCCAAACTTCCAAACTTGTATGATGTCAGAGCATTTATTCCAAATTTTAGTGAGCAGATCAAGCCTGAGATGTCTTCCAGATTTGCCAATCAATATTTTTCTCATTGCTGCCAAAAAGACCAGAACAGAGAGTAAGCCCTGGTTGTTGAATTCGTTCATGCTATGTTTGTCTTGATCCAGCTTGAGCCCTTTCGTATCATATCATGTAAAATTATATTGGTCGAATCGAAAATCCCTTTTTCTATATATATAGGAATAACTAAAGGCATAACATGGTTTCAGTAGTCATTTCAGTGGTCATTTCAATGGTCTACTTGAATGTACCTTTTATGGATAGTTATCTTCTCCTCGTTACGTACTCCGTAATTTATACAACCTTAAAAAGACTTAGTACTATCCTAAGGCAGCACCCCACAACAGGACCCACCTTTCCCTTTCCTCTATCATCCTCCTCCATACATCTTCAGTGATACATTTTCATCTAGTTTTACTTCATCACGGCTGACCAGATTGCTGCTCATAATCACCATGTCTTTTCCGATCGAAGACCCAGAACGAAAAGGACACCAACTCGCGAAGACATGTGAACCACAAAGCGATTTGTTGGGAGTGATGCCATGAGATTGAGTGAGGTACCACTACATAACTATCTCGCTTTGTGGTTCACACATATCCAGGTTCTTCACGAGTTGGTGTCCACTTCCAAAATTGATGAGGCTTTTGAACGCTCAAGGCTACCGTGAAGTTAATATACACCTACGATGTAGCTGGGATCTGTAATGAGAATGGATGATACTATATTTGCTATTACTACCTGGGTAACAGAGGGCATCCTGCGTTTCCCAAGTGATCTAGGCTTTAGATAACATCAAACGCATTCACCGCAGCTTCAGCCGTCACATGCGCACTTGCGGGATTGGCACCAGTCACGAGGCGCCCATCGGTGAGGGCCAGGAGGAGAGACATCTAATGTCGTGTCAGACATACAACAAATCGATGTTTGAACATCGAACTCACATGTGGCTCCCGAGCTTGCAGCGGAGGCCTCAATGGTGGGCCGGTTCCAGCTTTTGATGGCGTCTAGAACACCTTCTTCCTCCTCTCCCTGAGTAGTGAAGCCAGTCACTCTTCGGTTAGCGATAATCGACTTTCCTGTACTCGGGTCAATGATTCCTGGGAAAATTTCACCGCCATGGCACCTAATCAGAATTAGCAATACGTTTAGCTCGGAGGTGCAGTTACCCATACACAGCAGAGATGATAGCACCGTCGGTGTTCATCTTAGATGCAATGCTCTGTAGGCTGTAGGCCCTTAGCTTCTGGGTAGTCGATCAAAAAGGCATGGCCAGCCGAAGCGAAAAATAGGCCATACTGATTTAGTAATGCTCAGCTCGGGTTCCAAGTATCCGTAAAGGAGACGTACGTTGCTGGGGTCGATATCACTCGGTTTCAAGAGATTATCAAGCTTAGAACGGAATTCACTGGAGTGATCCTCCCAGGTAGCTTTGTCTTCATCGTTAAGCCAGTCCTTCTGCTGCGAGAGCCAGTCAGGTTGGTAAGATCCGGTCTCCGACACTAGCTCGACATCGAATCCTGCCTTCTTGAAGACAAGGAAAGGGTGCAAAGCTTCAGTGATAAACAAGCCTAAGTCAAGTTGCCGTTATTTCTGATCTTAAGCTGTCTTTCGAAATAGAGGCTTACCAGTCTCTTTGCCCTCCGGGTACAGAGGAGCATGAGCGGAGGTGATTGCAATGAGAGCTTTGCGAGGGGGGGGGCCATTTTCTTTTGCTGGTCTATTATACGTGAATATTTATTATAAGGTGACCCAATCAATCAGACGACTTTGATCACGGCGTGGACTTCCAACAAGCAGACTGGCGGTATTCTATCTTCGTTGGAGCTAGGGCCCTCTCTCGATGACGTCATGGCAAGCCGAGGTTACTCCGGCAGAATTTGTCATCCTCTCCACAATATTGCCTGATTTCGGTGCCTTGTTCTAACCCAATACAGCAGGCGGTGTAGTCCGGCTCTCCGCTTTATTGTGATCGGCCCGTAATTTGGCCACCTCACTGATGTGCCGAGTCAGAAAGATCATGCCCTGGGTCAAGCATTAGCCCTTGTTCTGAAACTCAATGAGATATACTTTTTTACCAAATAACACATGAGCGATTATGGTCATCATGATGTAGATCATATGCTAGCTTCAAAAATTTTCGCC
The DNA here is from genome assembly GCF_028828465.1 of Penicillium psychrosexuale. NCBI lineage: Eukaryota > Fungi > Ascomycota > Eurotiomycetes > Eurotiales > Aspergillaceae > Penicillium > Penicillium psychrosexuale. Next base: position 1,415,664 of record NW_026643187.1, read on the forward strand.
TGCTTTTTTTTGTGAATTGGTCCTCATGCTTTTCATCGAACGCTCTTTCCATTTTTACGCTCTTCATCCCTCTTGTTCCATCGCTGTTGCCATGACAGGAACGCACTCATGCGCTTCCTCAATAACATCACGATGGCGAGCAACATGACGGGTCAAATTCTACCACCAACTACACCAACCGTGACCTCCGACATCGAATTTTGCCTGTAATTCTCCTATCTCCTATAGGGTCCACCACCATTACTTCCACTGGTTCAACCGGTGTATTTGCTTAGAGTACATCTACAGCTACCTCGGCATCAAGCGGGGCTGGTAGTGCGGCGAGTACTATTTTGCTCCTCCTTTTGCATTTGTGGGCGTTGCAGTTGCTGGCATACTGGCCTTTCAAGCCGAGGTGGGTATTCAGTGGGAGAGGTTTAGAGTTCTAAGGAGTTGTGCGGAATGTATGTGAGTACAGGGAAGAAAGAAGAAGCACGGTCTTTGGAGCTTTTGGTACATCTGCGAAATCGATCCTCTTTGTGCCCTATATTACAATGGAGCTACTCGAGCTGTTACCTTGCCACGAGAGACTAGATGGCACATGCGGTAGGTGCTATCCAGAGAAGTTGAAAAGGGGGAAGTATGTCTAAAATGTCAAGTTTCTGGACTTTCCAAAGAATGTAGGGCTGCATATTTGAGCACCCAGTTTTTCTGGAAGTGAATATTTCTGGCGTCGGGCTAGGTACATATAAACGGTGGCCTTTCCTCTGAAAACTCACAACATTCCTTATCGATTATCATTGCCCTGCCCTGACCTGCTGTGTTGAGCTTTCCTATCCACCGAGCTAGGTCTGCGCGTCAAGAATAAACAGCATGGCCTCCTCAACACCATTGACGAAACGATCCCTCTCTGGGCAAGGACCTCCGGGAGATGAACCTTCAACCTCGCCCGCAAAAAGGCGCCGGGTCAATTCCGCGGAGCAGATTTCCACTGAGATGACAGTCGCACCCGAAAGCCCCAGCGACCGACAGATTACCAAAGCAGAGACCTTGATCGAACGTACCTTCAGCTTAAGAAATGCATTCGGTGATGATAATTTCCCAATAGAATGCGATTGTCCCCCTTTGCGCGGCCGATCCGACTACCGCGCCTGGAGCCGCAAAATGAGGCATATTCTGAGCCGCAATTTTCTTTTGGATTTGGTTGAGGGCAAAATCGGCCAACTTTCTCAAGCACATCACCTGGAACCCCAATTAGACAGCCTGAATGAGGCGGCGCGGGAAATCATTAACACAAACCTATCTGCCACGACCAGGCTGATTGTTCGCAACATTCGAAACCCACAGAAGATGTGGGAGAAGCTGGAGAAGCACTGCAAACCTTCTGATTGGAGTTTGGTGCGATCTGGCTGGCTTGAGTTGCAAAAAATCAAATACAGCCAATGTTATGATATCTGGGATTATGTGTATAAGGTGGATGATGCGTGGAGATGCATCTGCCTTGACCAGGAGGACATTCTTGAGAAACACGAATTTGCCCGTTGTGCCAGTCTCATGTGCTCTTTGGATACGACTAAGTGGGAAACTTGGAAGATGGGGTTTCTCACTGGGCGCAGTATCAATATACCGAGCTGGGCAAGCCTAGTTGAGAGCTTGACGTCAGCGGAGGACAAGGGCATTGTATCGGATTTGATTGGCATTGCAATTTGATTGTTTCTTGGGAGGGGCCGCGTGGGTATAGAAACCTGATAGGAGTGTGTCCACGTGCGTGATACTAGCGATGGGTCTCGAAATATCCAGTTTTAATTGTGGGGTTTACAGATAGATGAGGGAAGTTTAAGCGATCTATTCGGCTCCACATTGTTCAATTTATTGATCCCAAGGTTAAGCTTGGTCATTGACTATTCTCCTAACAACATCTCTCTCGTCTTGTATTTCACAAATCCAAAAGCGTATCAACCAGGTTGGAGGGCTGCTCAAAGAAATCAAACATCACGATTCCCACACGCTTGCCCTTCTGCTTCTTCAGGAAAGGCACTAGCTGCTGGTTAACTCCACCAGCCGGTGTATAGTGGGTGCCGTTTCCAAGTGCCATGATCCGAGGCCAATCGGGAGGGTTGTTGACGATGTTGTTACTAGACGCCCATGTCCAGAAGAGACTGTTCGGGTGCTGGGTAGTGGCTTTATGGATGTTTTCCGTCGTGGCGTTGTACTTCCACCTGATGTTCTCAACCGCACTGGACCCAGTCGGCGTGAGCGGCTGGTAGTAGTCCTCGATGTAGGCGCTCAAGTTCTTGTCCGAGTTGTACACCAGGTCGATGGCGGCGCCGTTATCATTCCAGAGATTGGGCGAGAAGTGCAGGCCGGGAAGTGCGGCTGTGTAGTTATCCGGAAGCTGGTCCAGGTCGAAACGGCGCATGAGAGTAATTTTGCCACGTGCGTCGCCCAAGGTACCCAATTCATCCTTGGTTTGCTTGAAATAATGGCGCGCAGCGGGGCTGGTGAGGGTATTGAAGAGCTCCAACTGCACAGCCGCGTTGTTTTCGGCGTACAGAGCTGTCGAGCCCTGGTACTGGAATGACAGGAAAATGGTCTCCGAGGGGTGATCATCTAGCCACTTGTAGAAGCCAAAGAGCACATCATTGACACTAGCTTTCTCCGACAGCAGGGCCTGGGCATGGTAGAAGATGAGAGTGGTGTTTGTTGGATCGAAGGCATATCGCAGATCAAATGCCCGGATTCCCATGTCGAGCATGTTGATGAAATTGATGTCCTGGCACGTCAATGCCTCTGGCACCGGAACAACGACCTGGTTGAGATCTGTGATGCCCCGAAGGGCATCTTGTGTCGCCTGGTTGTAACTTCCCGTGGCGCTGTCGTGGGTGCCGGGGATGTTCATATGAACGAGCAAAGTGTTGTCGTGGTATTTCTTCATCCATTCCGATTTTCCCCCTGTGACCTTTTTGTACGATCCAAAGATCGGAGCAGCATTGTCAAGGACTGTATGCAGTGCGTAGTCCGCGAGGGCGGCGGACGCCAGCGGAATGGCCATGGCCATAACAAGGGAAGCCTTCCACATCATTGTAAAAGTGAGAGATGAGTCGACCGATAATCAAATATCCTGATCAAAGGGACTAGAATATATAATGTTATATAGTTTTTGCTAAGCATCTGATATCGGCAGGATTCTGCAGGGGTAATGCCGAGACCCGAAATCGGAAACATCGGGAAATTGCATCTCGATCGGACGACACGACGTTGAGAACAATCGTTTAGCCGAAAGTTGGTTATATACTATATGCCGAGCCACGTGGTTGCTAGCACCTCTCAGGTTGGCCTGCCGATCCCACGTGCGCCGATTTTCCAATCTCCACTGGTTCCAATGCGGTGGGGCTTCATCTTGTTTATCAGTTTGGGCCTGGTGGTGATGGCTTCGGAAATCTATATATTTGAAGGCCTTCGCCAGTCCTGGTTTTCCTCACTCAAGCCCTTCTCCGTCATGCGCAGCTTCGTCTTGCTTTCTGTGGCAGCCTCTGTGCTGGGTCACACCCCGGTGGACACCTTCTATCCCCCAACGCTGAATGATACGTCATACATCAGCGACAGCTCAATTGGGACATATGGTGGTATCTATGAAGCTCCAACCAATGGACCGACCGGGGGCAGCCCCTACGGCACCTATGACTACTGTTCGATGCCGCACCCTCGTTCAGCGGAATACGAACTGCCCGAAGCTCTAACCAAGGGGTCAACTAAGGGAAAGCTAGTGTACCTGGAGTATCTGCAGCGTCACCAGCGACGAACTCCGTACAACATTCTCCCAGGTGGGGAGGTAAGCAACTCTCAGCTCGACTCTAGGCCCAAGCTAACCCCTTCCCAGAACCAAGAGTATCACTGCGACAATGTGCGCCCGTATCTCTACGCAGGCCCTAACAGCGCAAGCGGCATCCAGCCCATGCCAATGTATGCGCAGACATACCAGGACCCCACCAACCCCTTCTCAGCCGGCGTGAACGGCACCTGTCAGTACCCTCAGATCACCATCGGAGGAGTCCAGGACGGATATCAACACGGTAAGGACCTATGGTCTGTCTACGGCAAGAAGCTTGGCTTGATCCCTGCCAAGCCAAACAACCGCGTCTGGTTCCGCTCCAGCGAGTCCGTTCTCACCCAAGCTTCGGCTGGCGCGGTCCTGCGTGGCATGTGGCCTCACTACGAGGGAGCCCTGCCCCTGCACCAAATGGTTTCATCCGTTGATACTGTCAACGAGGGATACTCCTGCTCTGCTATCAGCTCTACTCTGTCTAGTCTGCAGTCTACCACACAGTGGAAGGAGCATATGAATGTTACCGCGGAGTTGCGCTCGAAGCTCGGCTCTATGTTGGGCGCGACAGATAGTTCGTGGCAGAATACCTTTGACCACTTTTCGGATAACTTCCAGGGCCGTCTTTGCAATGGCTATGAGCTGCCCTGCAGTCTGTCAGATCCCTCAACCTGTGTCACGAAGCAGATGGCTCAGGAGGTCTTCCGTGCCGGTGATTGGGAGTGGAACTACTACTGGCGCACGAACCCGGATGTAGTCAAGTACATCCAGCTTGTCGAGGGCTTGTTTATTGGCGAGATCGTTTCTCGTCTGCAGGCTGTCCTGAGCGGAAAGTCTTTCCTTGATTACAGCCACACCTTTATTCATGATGGGGATATTGGTCCTATCCTCGGTTCTTTGGGAATCGAGGCGCTTCGCTGGCCTGCTATGGCATCCAACATTGCTTTCGAAATTTGGTAAGTCAGACTGTTTTCTAATACGGGTATTCTCTAACTAACAGTTCTACAGGGAGACGAAAGATAGAAAGGGTTCGAAGTCCTTCTACGCCCGGGTCCTGTATAGTGGTCATCCCGTACGAAGCATCCACGGCCTTCTTGATTGGGTCCCTCTCTCGAAGCTGATTGCTATCATGAGCACCTACGTCCCTGAGGATATCACCTCTCTCTGTGGGTAAACCCAAGTTGGATTTGCAACACCAATTATCATCTCAAATGATCTTTCTGGAATAATCTATTCAAAGTCATGCGTTTTTAATAATATAATTATGTGCCAACAATCGGTCCTATTAGTTCGAACCCATCCATAGAAGAAGCAATACGATTAAACTATGGTAATCACTGACGTTTCAGGTAGAATAGCTGAGGCCAATTACTGCAAACAGGCACACATAGGAATAACGATGAGGATATCTCGTATGAGGATGTTATAATCCGGATCAAGTTCTCTCATCTTTCTATATGAGGCTTAGAAGAGACCCAAATAATGTGGCTACTTGCCTTCCCATATATTCAAATCGTATATCAGAAAGCTAATTATTCAAGGGACAAAGAGTTCTCATAATATTAAATATTAAGATTCTCATTATTCATGTCGAGAATCGAGATTCATGTTCATCGCTATATTCCCTATATCGCCATCAACAAATATCCTGCAATAACTTGTCGTCAAAATCGTGATTAAACCACAAGGTAATCATTCAACCTCATCCGATATCGCAAATTTGCTCAAAGCACGAAGCCTACTACCATAGAAGTAAAGCAACCAAATACCGATAATACCGATAACACTCAGTCCACCAAGAAGACTAACACCTCGAGCAACGCCCAAATTCCCAAAGAGCGGATGCGCAAACAGCACACTGCCACATGCAAGTGCACTGCGGAAGAAATCATTCGCAGCGAATAGACTAGCCGCGTACTTGGGGTAGGTGAGAGGAATATATATGAAGATGCACTGCATGATGATGAAAACCGTGGCACCATAGATAGTGATACCGATGGTGGGGACAATCCAGTGAATAGACGCACGAGCCGTCCAGGCGAATAAGAAAAGGCCAATCAGAGGACCAAAAGAGGCAGGCAGCGCGGGGATAAGAAGAGCCTCATTTACGGGGAAGCCGGAGCGGCGGATGCGACGGTGCATCCAGAAGTGGATGTAGCTCGCATAGGCGGCAATACCGATAATGCATGAGACCATGATACATAGGAAGACTAGACCGATCTGGCCGAGGTTCATGTTGTAGTCGGCTGGATACACGAGGGGGAAGACCTCGAAGAAAGAGTAGTAGATGCCATAGATGATGGCTGTGTAGATCTGGACGAAGAGGACAGCGGGATCTTTGATGGTTATTTCCAGGGGCTTGATCAGAGCGTCGATGGCAATGTCTGAGATATGCATATTGCGCTGGTTGAGTTCGGACTGCGACATGAAGCGGCTGTTATTGTGGATTTTGCGTAGACGGCCAGCGCGTCGAAGTAGGATTGTTGCGCTGCTGGTCTCCGGGAGGAACATGAACATCAGGATGAAAACTGGGGCGGAGGCCCAGATTGATTCGAAGAGGGACCAACGCCAGCCTTTGGCTGGGACGGCAAAGCCGCTGAGAAGAGGGCCGAGAGCGGCTGTATAGTGTTGTTAGTATAGGGAACATTATTTGGTGTATATAACTGTATATAAACGGGAAGGAAACTTACGTCCACAGTATGCCGCAGAAACCCAAGCCATCATGGCATAAGGCAAGGACATTAGGCTATACATATCTCCGATAGAAGCACCTCCAGATGCGAGACAGGGCGAGCCAAAGAAACCTTGCAGAAATCGCAGCACCATCAGGCCGGCGAAGTTGCCCACAAAAGCTGTTGGGATAGAGATGATCACGAAAAGGAACATCGTGACGATGTAGACTGGATTACGTCCAATCACGGGGATTTCACTCAGTGGAGAGAAGATCAATGGCCCGGTACCATATCCTAGAACATAGAGTGACAAACCCAAAGTAGCAACCAATGTGCTCACACCGAACTCATTCATGACACCTTCTGTTGAGGAAGTGTAAATCGCAGAAGTGGTATACACGACAAAGGTATATAGACAGATCACTATAGTGATGAGAGCGCGCTTGAGGTTGGACCAGTTGTGTGGATTCTCCGAATCATCGGTATAGTACCAATCAACGAGGATAGAACCGTCTTTTGTTCTCTTGGGGGCGATGGGGATGGATTCGACTTTCTCGATTTCATGTTCTTCGTCGGCCTCGAGGCGAGCTTCGGTGAATTGCATGGATGCCTGGGTAGAGGACCGGCTTAGGGGCTCACTGTGTTCATAGCTTCGGTTGGAGTCACGCCGGATGGCGTTCTTTTCTTTACCTTCATCCCTAGAGTTCAACAACTGAAGCCATGTGTCGGGAAGCTTGAAGTCGGGCTTTTCTTCGGGGTATTGAAAGTATTTATTGTTCGTCAAGAGACGAACAAGCTGCCCGAATGGGGCCTCTCGAATGACAGATTCCATTGGATAAGGACAAGAAAGACGCCCTTAGGTTCTTGGGACCGAACGAGATGAGATACTGTCAAATCAAGCTCGTATTGAGAGGTAGTTATAACAGACTATATACTTCCCAAGCACCACTACGTTTTCGAATTTGAATTTGAATGACTAAATTTTGTGTATTAGGAATCAGAATACTTGATTTCAAAGAATTCGATCGCATCTATTGATAAGTAATCTTATATTGCTAAGGTTATACGATCCATGGAGTGTAGGTTCGAGTCTACGCCAATCATAATGGCTCATAGACGCCATCCCGGGGTTTCGTATATGAGTTGACCCGACTCCGACCCGTATAAGGTTAGGATATGCTATATCTGACCTATCTAGACTCGGGATCATGAAGCTTTGAGATTCGATGATGCAAACCAGCTTCCAATGTTATCATTTTTGATTCATCGCGTCATTTGGTTGTTATGTCCGGAATGCGGAGATTAGCCGCTTAGTTCCGTCTATATATCTTCTAGGCTTGGTGCCTTTTACTTCAATATCCATGTGGTCAATTCCTTGGTCGAACTAATACTCAGTTATTTGAATATAGGCGAGCCCAATAAAAGGTGTTAGCTTCGAAAGAACAAAGACATTTCATGTACAATTGCTAAAAACAATATTGCCACTTCCAAACTCCATGGCTTAATAGGTACATGCGCTCGCCAAAACCCCTGCCAACACCGATTTGCTCACACGAAAAGTTATAGTGTAACGAAAGAAGATAGTACCCAAGCTCAAAAACATGAATCATTGCACGTGAGGCATAACAGGCTCTGGCCTGGTCTCCTTAGTAAGGGATGAAATCGAACTGCATTCGTTCTATCGGATGTTAGCATGAACAAAGGAACGGTTAAGAGAAAGCCTTACCGAGGAAATGGCTCCAGTCTTCTTCCTCGCTGAGTTGGTTAGACCAATACTGCTCGAGGAATCTTAGTGACTGGAGAACGTTCGGGACGCGGATAGTGTCATGCAACGACGACAGTAATTGCCTGACTGTATCTCGATCTTGACCGCGCGCCTCGCAGCCCGCAATAAATATTGGTGTCGTTAACATCACCCAAGGCGAGAGACCTGATGATGGCCCAATCTGCGCGGTGCACTCTAGGATACGTCGGACCGACTGCTGCACTTCTGGCGATGTAGTTGGTGTTTTCCGAAGTCTTCGATGGATCTGAATAAGCGCACTATGTTGGAATGCCTCATTGCATAGCAGAAGCTGCTGCGCGGTCTCTGCAGATAAGCCTTCAGCGGCTCTAGGATAAAAAGAGGGCTGCGAGCTAGAGTCACGATTCATGAGTTGTCGAATTGCGAACTCCAAGGACGCGGCATCATTCTCAACACTGTCATCAACCTCTCCTGCAACAAAGCCCTGAGTAGCCTTCTCGACTTGATGGCTTCGCCAAGCGGCAGCGCCGATTTGCCTAAAGACAGCCGCAAGGTCTACACTGAAACCCCAATAGTCATCTAAATAATCAGTGGACCCACCCAACCCCATCAAGTCAGATGAGACAAAGTCCGAGATATCGCCAATGGGTGGACCATTGCCCGTCAGTGCTGTAAGCGACACGATCGACCAGTACCAACGATCCAAATATCGCCGGAAACCGCTTGTAGACCGCAGGGAATCCTCGCCAGCGGCGTCAGATGCCTTCATCAATGCCCTCGCCCCGTCAACATGTGCTCTCCATGAGTTCGGGTTGATCGCTCCAGAATGGATCTCAGCTAGACAGAGCGTCCGAGCCGTGGCCACCAACGCCTCGGGATCCTTGGATGAGGGATTCTGCAGTTCTGTTCGGAAATGTTCAAGACTGAGAGCCATTAAGCGGGCAATATCCGGTGCTGACTTTACGGTCTCCGACTGGTTGTGTAGGGCTTGGATATGGATCGCCGATAAGGCGGTGGTAGCGTAGAGTAAAGAAGGAGTCTGAAGAGCCATTGGGATCAGCATGCGAGTTATGTCCTGCTGCATTCCCGAATGGCATGCGGTGATTTGGGAGGCATCGTTGATAAAATGATGCAACAAGGCCTTTTGACTGGACGACAAGGACGAGAAGGGATCGACGGGTTGCGATAGGGTGAGATCTGATCCGGTTTTGGCGCTGGCTGACTGCACCGCCGTCTTGGTGGTGTAGATGAACTCTCCTGGTGAATATTCTGGGATAGTCAGAACTATGTACAAGGCCCCTCTGTTATAAAGACATACCGAGTCTCTGCATGCCTCCTGTCCCGACGCAAGCACCAAACCGGGATCGCGAGAATGCCCGTCCACCCCACTGCAACTGCATTGCATATTGGCATTGCTCGCCTGCAGTCTGGCAGCGCCCGCAGTTCGGTCTCAGCTCGTCACATTTTTGTCGGCGTGCCTTACATCTCTTGCAACCTGTGAAGGATCTCGACATGGGTGCTGTGGGTTTTGAACGGTTGGATGATGTTCTCGGCGAGGAATTCCTGCGGGGGAATGGAAAGCTTCCGATAAGCCGCCCGCGTGGCGAATGAAATCTATAATCTCTAGGGTACAGCGATAGGGGTTGAAGTCATGATATTAGATCCTATAGGGAGAAATCGAGGGTCCTGTTCTTGTCTTGTCGCAGCGTGTTTGCACGTCTGGGGTTCTTTAGCGGCCGATCGCAAGATCCACCGTTTAGAGTACTGGAATATGTATCAGAATATAGGGGCTATGAATTTCATAGATAAGTATGATTCTAATATTCTCCCTCCGGGAAAAAGGAAGCGAGTATGCGCCATGGCAAGAAAATACACAGTACATGCCAACCAGAGTATATGTCCATCCTGGTAAGCCCATCAACATATCGGGAAAGTCCTCTTTGATGGATCAGCCCTCAAAGGTATATCGAAGCCATTCGCCGACGGCGTGCAAGCTCTCCCACCGTACTGATTCATCTTGATCAACCATCAGTTCCATCACCCGCGTCTTTAGGCCTAGTCGCTCCAACTGCCCACGGCGTTCGGGAACCTCCTTCACTAAGTTACCTACGTCGCTGCAAGCAATAGCCAGTACCTGCTTGTCGTTATCCCAACTCTTAGATAGGATCTCGGCCAGTTTCTTGGGCAAAGCGCCGTTCGACTCCTCAACAATTCGTCGAGCGTTATCTTTCCAGAAGGTCGGGTTCTTGTGAGGGGGCGACCAGCGCAGGTGGCCAGTCTGAACTTCGGCGGCATATTCGTCAAAGGTGGTCTGTGTCTTGGTGTACTCCTCCAACATGGAAGAGAGTGCGTTGAGATCTTCGAGCAGGTCGGGATCGGTCAGATGACGACCAGACAAGTTAGTCAGGAGGGCGGGAAGTCGAAGGAACACGGCGATGGGTAGCAGAGTTGTCCGGTTGCTGGAGCAAAGACTGTACAGAGTTGCAACAAGCAAGCGAGTGGTCTTTTCTTTCGGTGAGAGACGCAGAAGGTGGATGTACAATTGGATAATTTCATAGTTCCTGTGTGGGGTTAGTAGCTCAGAGTGTACATTCGATCTCTTGTCTTCACATCACTTACTCTTGAAGTTCATCACCAACGAGAGCGCCTTCAAACGCAAGCTGCCATAGAACAAGGAGCACCCGATATAGAAGCTGAAGGCCAATACCACCGGCGAGACCAGGCTCGACGCTGCGAGTGCTGCTTCCCAGTGTGCTTGCGTTACTGACGTTGTCTTTAGCACCCGCCGCAGCTCGAAGAGTGTCGATCAAGGGGGTCAAGGTCTCTTGACGTTGCGCCCAAAAGATTTCTCGGGCTCGGCTTGTTCTTAGCAGCTCAGAGAATCCTTGGACACCAATATCCTGGAGTCCACTATCCTGATTCTTGGTCAAGGTAGAGAGATAGGTGTAGAGCTGTGGAAGAGCCTCATTGTCGCGGGGTGCAGGTTTAGATGAGGCAACGAGACTGTGCGACACGAGCGCCGTGAGGAAGGTGGACGTGAGCAGAGGAATGGGGTCTTCGGCGTTTGTCGAGTGCTGCAAGAATGGTAGGAAGGGCTTGTACGGTTCGGGGTGAGAAACAAGCGAGTTGGCCAAAGCAGGCACATCTTTTCAAGATGAGTCAGTATGATTCCTCAGAACTTCAGCTCCGCTAGTAGGATATACCTTGAATCAAGTCCGAGGCCAGCACCAGTATATACTGCACAATATCGGTCCTTCTCGAGGCCGAGTCCAAGACACTCTTTCCGTGTGCACCGCCGGCCAACAGATCTGTGTATCCAGCAAGATCTCCTTCTATCGTCTGGCGGCGTTGCTCCTTGCGCACCTTATCCACCGCCTTGATCTTCTTCAAGTGGTCATCGGTGATGTTGCCCGCCCGGACGGCACCCTCCCACGGAATTGGCCGAGCTCGGATGTTATTCTGGAGGGAGCTGAGGTAGGTGGGTGGCTCCAGTGACATTGTGGGTGTAATCTGGGGGTTTTGGAGCCAGAAAAATGAGCGTCGCTGGCTGTGAATGGTACAAACTGGAGGTGTGTCCAGAGAGACGGGGGAGCTTGGGGATGACGGAAGCCAGCGCCAAGACCTACGGTATCTCTCAACGCATAGCCTCAACTTGTCTTCTGTTCTCTATTTCTATTCTCGCGTCTCATTTCTCTATCGTCTTTCTTGTTTCTATAGGCTCTTCTGCCGATAATTTGCCTCGTTTCTACTGTCTTATCGGACCAGCGCCTTAATCTTTGTTTGCATTTCCGCCTAGTACTTCGAATCCGGCTTAATCCTGCCAGTCTCCCTCATTCGCCCTCGCGGCAAGTCCTTGCCATTGCCGCCTAGGCTTCAATACTTCTAGCAAAAATCATTGTCGACTTTGATTCTGAACTTCTGAAACGTTCCCCACGATAATCCCAACTGGACGTCCGAGCGCAACCCCCACCGAATCCATGCGAATGCGACACGAGGCATTTGCCGCTTAGCAGCCTGTTCGCAATATCCAGCACAGTAATTCTGCCACAATGGCGCAGAACTCGCAGACACAAAAGCCAAAATGGGGAGTGGGTTCTTTTTTCCAGCAGGCAGTAGCCGGTGTCGAGTCTCGGCTGGATCTCATCTTGATGGATGAGGAGGGAAACCAGACCGGCTCTACTGCAAAGCCCACTGAAACTCAGGGCGGAGATGCACCACTGACAAAGGCTCCTGTTTCTTGTATGAAATCCACAATAAATGTGCGACCCGGTAGAGCTGGCTAACATCTTTCAGCGGTATCCCGCAGTTCATCGACCGCGCGAAGAAATGACCGGCTTCAGGAACGTCTAGCCCGAGCTATGGTGAAACAGAATGCCTCGAATCTCTCTTCCCAGTCTCCTCAAAGCCGAGTCTCATCACCGCCTGCTAGCCCAGTACCTAGCAATGAACCTCGGTCAAGTATGGACATTGATTCCAGCGTTGCATCGGTGAATAGTGCGGTGGAAGACTCGGAGATCTCGCGGCCAAATGACGACAGCATTGCAGATAAATTAGCCTCGCCGAGGATAAGCTACGACTCCGGAATATCACCGCGTGTTTCAACAGACATCAGCGTCGCAGACTCGGCGCCCAGGATCTCTGTAGAGGTGGCTCAATCCACAACCGACTCGGCCAAAGCCAGTCAAGAAATTTCGGATTTGCAACGCAATTCGGTACTGAGTGATATTGGTTTGGGTGATAGTCCGCGGGTTAGCGTTGAATCGCCCGAGGTACCAGAGGAGGGTGAAACCTCGGATATCGCTCGTTTGAAGGCTGAACATAAGACTGCCGAGTCCCAATGGCAGGAAGAAATGCATGGTTATATTGAACGTATTGATGCATTGCAGTCGAAATTGAAATACCTCGCTAAGGATGCTGCGGAATCGGCTAAAAATGCAGCAGCAAATGCTACCGCGGGGAGTGCGCAAAAGCAGCTCCTAGAGAAAGATGAGAAGATCGCATTGCTTCTAGAGGAAGGGCAGAAGCTGTCTAAGTCGGAGATGGACCACCGAACGGTAATCAAGAAATTGCGCCAGCAACTTACTGAAAACACCAAATCTCAGATTGAAATGAAGAGAAAGACGGACAAGCTTGAGCGAGACTTAGTCAACTCCGAAGCAAGAGCCAAGCGGGCAGAGGCCGCAGAGAAGAGGGCAACCGAGTCTTTGTCATCTCAGACAAAGTCGACTAAGGACTTGGAAGCTGTTACCAATGAACGCAATGCGCTCAGCCAGACTGTGCAAGAGATGAAATCGCAATTAAGTCGGGCGGTTTCCCGTGCCGAAACCGCCGAGACAAAAGCGAATTCTGACGCTCTAGAGCTGGAGAGGCAACGGGCGACAGAGCTAGACGAGGAGCTATGCAATTTGAAGATCGAGCGCGACATCAGTGAAGAGAAATCCAAAAGGGAAATTACTGAATTGAAGGAGAAGGTGGAGCAAGAGAAAGAGAGGGCCCGAATGCTCGAGGCTGAATTGAAAGGCGAACAGTCTGTCTTGGAAAGTAAGATGGAAACTCTTCGCTCCCGCGCAGAGGAAGCTTCATCGGGGGCAACTGGAGAGACCCAAGCCAAACTTCTACGTCAGATCGAGACCCTGCAAACGCAATATGCTGCTGCTAGTGGAAATTGGCATACACTAGAAGGATCTTTGATATCACGCCTGGCTAGCGTAGAGAAAGAACGCGATGATGCTGGGCGACGTGAGGCTGACCTTCGGAAGAAGATTCGAGAGATGGTAAGACCAAGTTCCATGCATTGGAGTAACACGGGACTAACCGACATCACCGTAGAACCAGAAATTAAAGAAGTTCGAAGAGGAACTAGATAACGCCAAAGAAGCCGAGCACGATTTGAGCAGCAAGCTCGAGGAACGCATGGAAGAGCTGCAGAAGCTGCAACACAAACTCGAGAAAGCGGCAGAGGCCCTCGCCTCAACGCAAAAGGACATGGCCGAGCAGAAGAAAACATGCGACTCAACTTGGGCGCAGAAGCTCGAGGAGGAGCGGGCCAAGTGGAGAGAGCAAGTGAATTCCCCGTCGCAACTACGCGGGGTATCACCTGTTGCATCTTTACGGCGTTCGAGCACTCTCGACGCCGCCATGACCCCAGGGCCATCGGACTTCCGCCCTCCTAGCCGGCGCTCATCTACTATGGCTTTCACCTCACCGGAAATTGGTACGCCGCCTCGCCAAAACTCCTACCCTGCTTCAATCACCCAAGCCACGCTCTCTCCCCCACACATCAACACCAATCCGTCATTCATGGCAGCGCCCTCCATCACCTTTGAGCCGGAGGAGTATTTTGACTCTGGCACTCCTGTCACTCCTTCGGCGTACGGCGGCACCCATGCACCTCCATCCCGCGGTATCAACGACATAATCTCCGAGTCAACTGTCGGCGCAGGCCCTTCTGTGCAGCTGGTCGAGCGCATGAGTGCCACGGTCCGCCGCCTAGAGAGCGAGCGCGCCGGCTCCAAGGACGAGCTGGCCCGCGTAACGACCCAGCGCGACGAGGCCCGGCAACAGGTTGTGGACCTTATGCGTGAGCTCGAAGAGAAGCAGCTCTCGCATTCTCGTGTGGAGGAGCTTGAAGCTGAACTTGAAGACCTTGATCAGCGCTACCAGACCACTCTTGAGATGCTGGGTGAGAAGAGCGAGCAGGTTGACGAACTTAATGCTGATATTGCTGATCTCAAGAAGATCTACCGCGAGCTAGTTGACAGTACTATGAAATGAGCGCAAACTGGTTAGATGTTTACCATCTAGTGAGCCGCCAGGTGGACGCTTCTTGGTTGGGATCTTTCATCTTTGGATTGACACCCTCGGGTTTGTAAATAGAATATATATCATGTCCT
Source organism: Penicillium psychrosexuale (assembly GCF_028828465.1). Classification (NCBI taxonomy): domain Eukaryota; kingdom Fungi; phylum Ascomycota; class Eurotiomycetes; order Eurotiales; family Aspergillaceae; genus Penicillium; species Penicillium psychrosexuale. The sequence continues at coordinate 1,430,775 of NW_026643187.1, forward strand.
GCACAAATTAGTCGATGTCATACAACGAATTGGCTCTGCATCACAGCGCGCCTTCCCTTTTAGGCAGACCAGTCATACCTCACTTCGACCTCAGCACATTCGAATTCTAGCCTTAACAACCTTCCGTTGGCAATATTGAGCAATCATCATTGAGCAGCAGGCTTCCACCTGGGGAGTATGTGGTGACACAAATTTTCACCTCTTGTATACTGACCATGGCAATTTAAACTTACAGGCGAGATCGGAGCTCACGGCAATTGCTAAGAAACACTCGTATGATCCAAAACGTGGCTTCATGATCATTTCAGATATCAGCAATATTATGAGCGTCTGGTTGCACGGCGATGGTAACGGACATGAACATATCAAGAAGATGAGGAATGCACCGAGTTCTCAGTACCCGGCCTAAATTGCACCAGCTGCTGAGCACCTTCAGCCTGCCTCCTATCCCAACTCGCAAGAAGAACATTGAGCAGCTCATTGGCGACACCTAACAACAAGAAAATCGCAATAACCTGCCCAAACGTCCATCCTTTCTCTTCAGCGTCGAGGTTATTCCGATGGATAGTCTGCTCCAGCGACACAATCAAGTATATGCAGAACGAACAATACGCGACCTTGTTCAGCGTAAAGTTGAGCAGCGCCTGGCCATGCAGCCTCTCGGGTGGCTCAGGATGATCCTGGTAAACAGGATGATTAACCTCCATAAACCAATTCATCCAGCCTCTCTTCTGGCCCTCAATCCTGTTTCCAGCGTCGGGATGCCGTCTTCGGTACGCAGCGTACCCACACAGACACGGTAAGATACACGTGAAAACAAGAGCATAACCAGCCACAACCGCACCCAATGTTCCGAGAATGATATACCGGAATACAGGAGACGTAGCTTTGATGCTAACTCCAAAGACCACATAAACCGTATCCTTGTTGCACAGGGGCTGGCTGCCAAATTGCGGCGCCGTCACCCAGACATAGACATTCAAAGCGAGGAAAGCCGCCAAAGCCAAAATCTGGATGGCGGAGAAGAAATATAGCCGCCATGGACCGAGACCTTCATACCGGCCTTTGCTCACCAAATCCATGCCAAGTATGGCGAGAAGGTGCACGACACATATCGCGTGGAAGAGTGTTAGGTCGCCCCGCACTGTCTGGTAAATCGCTGTGCAGAGGAGGGCTAGGCCTTGCAAGCCGAGGGCGGAGCACACGCCTCGCGAGAACTCTTCTTGGTCTTCGCCTGGGGCAAATACGCGGAGTAGATAGCTAACGATCGACCCGCCTAGGCAGAGGGTGTAAATCGATATACGGATCTGCAGGTGATGGTTTAGCTGGGTGTTCTTTTGCTCACGGTAGGAGCTAAATGGAGGAGGAGAATGATGGCATGAGAAATGACTTACTCCGGCCCCAGATACATCGGGGTTAGCCTGGATGATACATGCTGTTGAATTCATCCTGGGTGGCACACAGAGATCGTTGCAACGATTATTCAAGCGATACGACCTGAGCGGAGGGGGGAGACGCTCTATATCTTAGTCTCGGTTCAAGCATACATTATCGCTTTCACGTTCTTCGAGTCTCTCTCGCTTCGCATGACGAAAGGGTGAGAAAAAGGAAAAAAGCATTTGCCCGGACACGTAGGTGGCTAAGCAGTAGCCCTGCGCCACGAACTCCTGCGATGACCAGCCCAAATCATTATTCTTCAAGGGATTGAATACGGGAAGGCAGCGGCTGAGCCCGCCAAGATGTTCTTAGTCGCACTGGGATTAGGTCGCCTTCGGATGCCCCATGGGGTGCCCGCACGGCTTACTGCAGGAACCGCTAGGACTCATTGGGAACGCCAGGGACTTAGTTTCGGCAAATGAGCCTCTTGGTTGGTCAATCTGGAATTGTATCATCAAATTACTGCAGCCCTTCGTTTAATGCTTCGTGTTTTACCTGTTTCGGTGAGAAACAGTACCTAAGGCTTTTCGGCCTCTTATAACATCATTCACATGACCCCGCGAGGCTTTTGGCAGCGAGGAATGGGGGAGCTTGCCTATCTATCAGGTCTTGGCTAAGAAGTTGGATTTTCTTATAAGACATCCACTCTCATTCTGTTCTCCAGGCATATATCTTGACTTGTGTGAATCGTTACTGCTTCTATTTCAGTATATGAATCTGGTTGTTTCTGAAAATTCTCACCATGGATATGGACGAGCTCAATCATCCTGCTATCAACAGTAAGTGTCATGTTTTGGACCCAGAGGAAATCAGAATGACTTCCTCCACTTCATCATGCCTCCACTCAATACTTACCATGTCCCTTACTTTAGTATGGACGTTCTTCGCCTTGGCTGTGCTAGACATTGCAGTAAACGCTGCCGCCGGTCCAGCTGCAGTGGCGACCGCCGCGCATGTCAATGGGAGCCCACTGACAGCGAGAGCACTACAACTCGGTGCGCTCGCTGGAGTCACTAAATCAGCGGTGTTGGCATTCATCGAATTCGCAGGATATGCGGGTTTGCCAACACCCGCGTGGATACTGTTGGCTCTAGTGGCAAGTGGCTTTGGAACTTGTGTCCTGGTCACGGCGGAGATTAGCAATTTGGTTCTCGGGGAAAGTGAGTGCAAACCCGTTCTCTGGAGCACTGTTCAGCTAGAGCTCTGTGCTGTGCGGCTCATGTTGACGGTCATTATTATGCCCCATCTAGATTCTAGTCATTATACTAACGGTATATAGCACCAAGCGCATTGCTTATTGCGGCTGTTGTCGCTGCTATTCCCCTCTCAGGAGAATGTATGGGGATATATCAATGTAAGGCATTTCTCCCCTCGCTTGCAGCTCTCCATTGCTAATCTTTTCCTGTCCTTCAGCGGCTGGGGGGCTATATGGTGGCAGACCTCAGACACAACTTTGTGTTATGGGGTTCAATGCATTGGGAGGATACGTCTTTGCTCGTATGGCACATAATGGAGGTTGGTTGCTATCTTTCCTATGTCATGAAAGCTTTGGGACCACTCTCTTCGCTGCTCCTGTCGCATCGGTTGGATAGTTTGGCTAATACTTAATTTGAACCTGCAGGCTACGATGTCTGCCCTTACAGTGTTGCTGCCGCAGCTGGGGCTGTTTACGGCGTCATCACCGGTTTCTTCCATGTCATCCTTGGTTGTCTAGCCGGATTCACCCACTATGAAAGCACAAACGGGGAATATGAGATACGGAATGTATTTGGGGTTGCGCGAGGGTATAATCCCAATTGGGCACGTAATATCGGGCATGGAGTCTGACAGACACCGAAGTAGTCCCGGCTATCTTCTGGTGCTGTCTGTCTCCACTAACTATACGAGGGATCTAGACGGCCTGCGGCCGCCCGATAGTCGTTGCAGAGCAAAACGACTGATTCTAACTTCTAATGCTACGTAAAGTGTGACTGTAGAAGCTCTGGGGAAGATAATTATGGTTCATTCTCTGCCTAGTCTATTTATTCTGCCGGTTGGGTTATTCTGCCAAAGTTAGCCGATGACTTTTCACCGCATAGCTTCTTATGATTTTGGAGCCCATAGGATAAAAACACCTGGTCACGTGACATACACACACGAGGTTATGATTTAATTGCTTCGCTTCGCTCCGCAATTAGGCCAGGTGCCTCTAAAAATAGGGCTGAGAAAGAATGAAAGAGAAACAAAATCGGAGATCAATCCACCCTCCGGGGAAAGTCGGTACAAACCAGCCGCTGTGGGGAAAACTTCATTCCGCTCCCAGTTTCTGTCTCAAGCATTGTCAATCGTAGACCAACAAGTCAAATTTTGCAGCAGTTGCCAACGGAATGAACAAGACATCCCACACCGAGGAGCCCCTCGAGGGTGACGGCTACAACCAGAGCCCGAATCCAAACTCCAGCGACCTGACCACCAACGAGGACTTCAATGGCCTTGTCAACAGTCGAGCCGTGCGAGAAAGCGACTCTAACGCAGTGTCAAATGCGACCTCGAACGTCCCAGGTCAAATAGCCAGTGATGCTCCTACTGAAAACGACGGCCACGGCAAGGCCACCTACCGGCTGGCTCAGCGGTCAATTGATCGCGGCCAGTCCGCTGAGGGTGGTTTGCAGGCATCTGCAACCGCCCACCCCTCGGGTTCTCCGCCAGCTTCGGCTGGTGGTGACGCCGACCCGGGCACGCTGATCCAGCGCGCCCGGAAGATGCTCGCTACCTTTGGCTCCTTCATCGGGCCGGGCTTTATGATTTCGGTTGCGTACAGTATGTCCAGAATGCTGTCGTCCCGCAACCTTCCCCTTCACCTCACTTACAAGCTTGCGCCTAGTTGATCCTGGCAATTACTCGACCGATATTGCCGCAGGAGCCTCGTACCGCTTCCGCCTATTGTTCATCGTTCTCCTGTCCAACTTGTTTGCTATTTTCCTCCAGAGCCTGGCAATCAAGCTCGGCACCGTCAGTGGTCTGAACCTCGCCGAGGCATGTCGCGCATTTCTTCCGCGCTGGCTCAACTACATCCTATACGCCTTTGCCGAGGCTGCCATTATTGCCACCGATATAGCAGAGGTAGACCCCTGATTCACTCCCCGTTTTGTATATTGTGCGTCCACAAGTGCTAACTGACCAGGTGATTGGATTTGCCATTGCATTGAACCTTCTGATCCCTAAGGTACCGCTTGTCGCGGGATGCGCTATTTCCATCCTCGATGTCATGGTAACCCTGTTTTTCTACCACCCAGAAGGGTCTATGAAGGGTCTACGGTACTTTGAAATGTTTATCATTTGCTTGGTTCTCGCCGTGGTCGTGTGCTTTTGCATCCAAATGTCTATGATCCATGACGCTACCCCCGGGGAAGTCTTCAAGGGTTATATTCCGTCAAAATATCTCATCGAGTCGGAAGCGTGAGTCCAAAATTCCCCTCTATCCCCTTATCTCACTCTCATGCTTTTCCAGTATCTATCAGGCCTGTGGAATTCTTGGCGCAACAGTCATGCCTCACAGTCTGTACCTAGGGTCGGGAATTGTTCAACCCCGCCTACGCGAATACGATGAGCGAAGTAGGCTTTTGCCTCGTCAGCTCGCGTCGGGATATACCGTTCTAGATGATGGTATCGACAACGGCTACTATGTCCCGTCCTTAGGCGCAATTAAGCACTCGCTCACAGTATCGATTCTCGAGCTGGCCATTTCGCTCTTCACGTTCGCCCTCTTTGTCAACTCCGCCATTCTCATCGTTGCTGGTGCCGCGCTATATCAAAACCCACTGGCCCTCGAGGCCGACATCTTTGGTATTCACGATCTGCTTTCCAAGTCCATTTCGCCCGCGGCAGGTATCATATTCGCTCTGGCATTGTTGCTGTCGGGAGTATCGGCGGGAATCGTCTGCACCATCGCCGGCCAGATGGTCAGCGAGGGCGCGCTGAACTGGAAGATGAAGCCGTGGCTACGCCGCCTCATAACCCGCACCATCAGTATCACCCCGAGCATCATCATCGCGGGAGCCGTGGGTCGCGAAGGGCTTAATGCGGCGCTCAATGGGTCGCAAGTAGCGCTGAGTATCATACTTCCATTTGTTACCGCGCCGCTGATCTACTTTACCTGCCGCGATAAATACATGACGGCCTACCCCGGCAAAGCGCGCTGGCGCATGGCGGGCAGGGATGACGAGAGCGATGCGGACCAGGTAATTGGAGAGGGAGCCGAGCTCGAACCCGAAGGTGTCAAGATGACCAACTCGTGGTACACAATGATTCTAGCCGTCTTGATTTGGCTCTTCATGTCAATCATGAACGTGGCTAATCTAGTGTTCCTCGGCAAGTAAGTGCCACGCTGCCGTAGTTAGCTCGGTGAGGGGCAGCTGCGGGAGGGTCACTGACCGAAGGAGAGGAATATCCATGTGGCATTTCCGTTATCATCCGAATCGAAGTTCGGGCCTTGCGCACTTGATTTTCATTGAAAATGAGTATAAGCCTGTACTGCGTGGGAAGAGCAATCAATAGAGGAATGGGTTCATGGATGGAATTCGGGAAGGAGGTGAGGAAGGATAGAAGTGTTTGTCATAAGAAATACATGTAGCTATCTGCAATGTCTCTGTCTTTAGCCGTCGTATCTAGGTAGCACCTTCATGTATTCAATCCACACAGTAGGGTGCTGATAATGGAAAGTGCCCAACGGAGTGACTGAGCTATCATGCAATGCTTCGCAACTAGCCAAATCAAAAATAGATCAGCGTATATGGAAATACAATACAGAGATTATTAATGTAAAGGCGAAATTCATGATTCCTATAGGTAACAACAAGTGATTACACAAGAATGACACTTCGTCTGAAGGTCGACCTTCAGACTGAGTGGCCCCCTTTACCACCTATAAAAACTCATTGGAGCTCCCTTGTACTCATACATATCAAATCTCACTCCGGCTTTGTCCCCTCCGCTTCCTGCCGCAACCATGAAAGGCATTAGAGGCTCCGAACAGTTCGTCAAATGAGCAGTATGACTAGCAGGGAGTTCCCTCCATCCAAGAAGCGCCATTTCTCTCTGGGAAGAATCAGGAATGGATGCCGCATGCTTTAGAAAATTTTCGAATCGTTCCGTGCCTGCTGGCACAGGCTCATTTGTAAAGAATGCCTTCGCGATAGCCTCGAAGTCATGGTACGACCCGCCGCTCCCAACAATGGCGTAGCCGGCATTGCGGAAACATTCCACTGCCTGTCCCAGCTTGATGTTCTTCTCTGTTGAATCTTGTTCATCGTGTCCTTTCAGAATGGACATCTGGACGATTGGGATATCGGCCTGCGGTCGTAGAAGGATCATTGGGACGTAGACAGCATGGTCAAATCCACGTTGAAGATCCAAAGTAGGACTAAATCCACATTTTTTCAGTCGGTTGGCAACTTCTGTAGCCAACTTCGCATTTCCGGGTGCCGGATATTGGAATTCAAACGCCGCCGGCGGGAGCCTATCCCGCATATCTTCATAATCGTAGAAGATACCAGGATTATCGCCACCCGATATATGCGGAGTTTCGGTCTCCCAATGAGCCGAAAAAAGGAGGATGCCCTTGACACCGTCGAGCTTGCTTCCGTGACGGCGGACGAGTTGTCTGTAGGATTCCTGTTCGGGGTCCAAGAGCGGAAACGGCCCTGTACTGTGGGATATGAAAAGGGATGGAGCACAAGGCACGTCGGAAACACTCATGTTTCTTGGGGGGTAGGCAAAGTTTGGGAAATCCGATGATGAGGTCTGGCAAAGAACTAATGGGCGTATACGGAGTGGCGAGCATACTTATAGCTGACGATCTATTGTCTTTTAATAAGACCGAACACCGAACACCGAGTACCACACTGAGATTTATAATTGAAATTGATAAGCAGTCTAAGGGACCTAGGGAATTGTATAATATTGAAGGATTCATACAATATAGCCTATCACATACTTCATTTGCCAAGGGAAGCTAGTCCGACACTAGCGGACTAGCGCAACAAGAGTCAGGTTCTGCCAATATTGCTCTCACCGCTTTATATTGTACTTGTCCCTAATAGGTCAAACTATTCTCCACTACTTACTGGCGTTTTCACGAATCCACGCTCCTTAAGCTCCCGCCCATTCAAGAGTATTTTTGCTATTATGCAAGTAGGCAGTGCTGCTCCAAATGCCTGTTTCTTGTGTCATTCTCAGAAACGCAAATGTGATCGGCAAATGCCGGGCTGCAGCCGTTGTGTCAGGTAAATAATGGATTCAACCTTGTTCGGAGCAATTGGCTAAATTGGCGAAGCAAAAACGTTCCATGTCAGTACACATCTTGTGCTACTCAGGACAATCCTAGCCATCAACCTCTACAAACTATCACTCGCACTCATGATCATGACCATTGGAGCTTAGTTATTCACAAATCACTTTACTACCTTGATCAACCCTACATCGGCACCTACAGGAAGGAGAGCATCGACATTGGTTTCACTTGCTACATGTTTGACATCTTGGCAAGCCTGAATCTTCGATTAGAAAATGTTATAGGTTGCTACGAACGATGCATGCACCAATGGCTTCCCTTTATTCATCCCATCTTCTTGGCACAAAGAGCTGCATCACTGCGAGATGAGCCCTGTGCCGAGTTGGCTTCCCTTTTTCTCCATATTTTGCTGGTGAATCCGCCAAATGTCCCAGAATTGTCTCAGCTTACTGAAATCATACCCCTATATGTGGTATGCAAAAAGATTTTCTCGCTCCTACATACATATCGACAAGATCATTTAGCCACTATGCAGTCAGGACTCCTGCTAGCTATATATGAGCAAGGATATATCTATAATAACGACATAGGGAAAATAGGGAATGAAATACCAGGTTGATCCTAATATTCTTAGATGTATAAGCAATTCCGCAAAAAGCATGTAGACAGGGGACTAAGCCAGATACATATAAGCGACTCCTAATCTAAGTTCCCTAATAGGCTATGTTTCCTAAATTGCGCTACTAGACTCGTAGGTTAAGGTGAAGTAGAGGTAATAAACTGTGGAGTGGGTGGTCTTGGACATGTCCTAAAATGTCATCCTATACTTGATTATCTATAATAACCGTAGAGAGCGGTCGAATCGGTCTTAACCTGGTCTTCTTCCAGTCCCCATCGCGGTGCTCAAAGACAGTAATCTTTTTGTTAATCTTATCAAGATATTTGCCTCGGCATCCTTTAACGAGCTCTTTTAGAATGTTTAGATAAAGTTCCCGTTTTGAACGGTTCCGGAGGCTTGTCTATCATATGGCGCCTCGTGAAATCGAGGGAAAGATACCGGTTTTCACGCGGAGACGAGGGATATTCTGGAACGTAATGAAGATCCATCCGTGGTTGCTTTGAGGGCATGTGGAGTCTGTCAAATTCTCCGGAAGATGTATAGTTGTTATCATTTCTTGAGCGTGGAATGTCGTTATCCCTAACCAAGGCAGAGAGAGGCGCTGTATTCAGAGTTCACTCTACATACAAGCTGTTAGGGTCGTTTATACCGTGATACTTAGTTCGTTGATAGCATTGCTGCTCCCCTCGATTTTTGGAGCACTACATCTTATCAAGGAGATATGGTATAACGAAAGGGCGTAGGACGGAGTAGAGAGCCCCATCCGTTCATGATGTTAGTTCCATCTTTCTTCTAATTCGGAGCGGCTCGAGCTTAAGATCTCAGATATAAAAGCAAGCTGTATGGCAGCATTAGCATGTAATAATCAGTTACAGGCCAAGAATAGAAGGAACCAATAACTTTATGACGCTTCCAGTTCTAGTTACGTGCAAATGCCAAGATATCGAGCATTTCAAGGGAAACAACACGATCCAATGATCTTCTGCCGTTATTCAACTGAAGAGATCAATGCAGTGGTCGCGCGACTCGGGTGATTATCACCCCGATTTTCACCCCATTTATCACCCAGGCGACACCCACCGGACTGCGTATAAGCCACACGCCGGTAGGGTGACCACCAGCGAATCTCTACTGTTGTATGTCCGCATTCACCCATTTCTTTTTGATACGTTCGGAAACTTCCTTTTGCCGCCCTAGTCCCAGCTTAGTGGCCTGAGCTGTTCCTAATCGAAGCTGATCGTAGAAAATAAATTCACTGTGGCTATTGCAACTATCTAGTCTGGTTATAGTTATCTCTTCCCTAAGGATGTAGTAAAGATTCTGACTAAAGAAGAGGTGCGGAAATAGATGGCTTGCTGTAATAGAAATAACCATAATTGAAGAGCTCTCCTATGGCCGAACGCATGGGGTACTTTCAAAAATTAACTGGTAACCGTTTTTATTCTCCTAAATAGACTACCACTAAAAAGGACCCTAGCGCTCTATATCTAGGGAAATGATCTATACTATTAGGCCTATTGAAGGGTTGGTTCTTATATTCCCTATAGGGATCTAGTATTTATTAATATACTAGTATTTTATCTACTACTTATAAGTAGACTTTTTACTTATTAGGTACTTGTTAAATCCTATATATTAAGATAGACAGGGTAACAAAGTAGTAAGTTTTATATGGATTCGGGCGTTAGTTAGGTATACCTAAGTGACTTAGGATGGGGGCTGCAGATTATGGCGTGAATTCCGAGCGCCGCATATAGGTCTAACGTGGTAAAACCCTATAAGGCCGAATACTTAGCCCCTGACCCGGTGATAGGAGTGGGATTTTAAGAGAATTCTCCCCTTCTTTTCCCTTAATAGTATTAATCTCCCTCTGTATATAGGGTTTTAACTTGCCTTTGAGTCGTTATTATCTACTTTGAATCAAACTAGAGCCCTGTGATCGACCGGAACCGACTACGGCTGATTAATATCGATATAGACCTTCGATAGCCCAAGGTCTGGTCCAGTCCTCTTATAATGACTGCGCAGATGGATACCGAACCCAGAACTCACGAGGAATACGTTGTGGGGTGGATATATGCTCTGCCAAAAGAGCAGACCGCGGCGACAGCCATGGTGGATCGAAGACACGTCGAGCTCCCGAAACCGCCAAATGACCCCAACGCTTACACACTTGGATCTGTTGGCAACCACAACGTTGTAATAACCTGTCTCCCTAAAGGCCAGGTTGGAAACAATTCGGCAGCGAACGTGGCCTCCTGGATGATCTCGACTTTTCCATCCATCAAATTTGGCCTGATGGTGTATCGGCGGCGGCATCCCACCTAAGGTGAGACTAGGCGATGTGGTGGTCAGCACACCCGTGGGCCAATTTCCTGGCGTGGTCCAATGGGACTTTGGCAAGGCGAAAGAAGGCAGTAGCTTCGAACGGACCGGGTCGCTGAACAATCCGCCCACGTCTCTGCTCACGGCCCTGACGAAGTTGGAGACGGAGCACGACATGGTTGGCTCTAAGATACCGGAGTACTTGAAGGAATTGAGGGAGAGGTGGCCGAGACTTGTACCCAATTACCTGCCGTCTGATTTACGGGATATATTATTCAAAGCAGATTATGGACACGCAAGCAGGCGCCCCTTGGATCTCGATGATACTTCCAATGTTGACAATGTGGATGAGGACAAGGAAGAGAGCTGCCGATTCTGCGATAAGACACAGGTTATGCGGAGGAAACCGAGAGATATATCTGTGCACTTCGGTCTGATCGCATCAGGAAACCAGGTTATCAAGGATGCTGCTCTCCGAAACAAACTCAAAGATCTTGGTGGCCAACTCCTTTGCATCGAAATGGAAGCAGTAGGGCTGATAAGCAACTTCCTGTATATTATTATCCGAGGAATCTGCGATTACGCGGACTTATATAAGAACGATGATTAGTAGGAATATACTGCGGCTATTGCTGTAGCATTTGTAAAGGAATTCCTAGTATTCTTATAACCAACTGATGTTAAGGGAGAGCGGCTAGTAAAAGAAATACTTAGGTAGGATTAGTTAACTTTAAGATCTTTTTACTAAGTTTCGATAGCCTTCTAATAAATGGATTTAGTTCTTAACACTATATCCTAGTCTAGGGTAAATATCAAAAAGATAAGCAGCTATTTAGTATAAAAGGAAGAGCTTAAGATACTTAACTAGATTATACCGATTAACTATAGCCTTAATAAAGCAATTACTTAGGAAGAAGATAACGTAGAACTGGCCAGTAGATTCTAGAATTAACGCAGTTTAAGATATAGAAGGCGAATAAGAACTAGATAATATTTTATCCTAGAATTCCCGGAGCTGGCAAAACTATCATTAGCTCGATTATGGTCGACTATCTCGACTAGAAGTTTCAGATAGACCTAATAATTGGTATCGCTTATATATACTGCGACTTTAAGCGGTAGGATAATCAGAAGACTAAGGATTTGCTAGTAGGCTTACTAAAACAGCTAGCTAGGCAGTACCAGCCTCTCCTAAATAGCGTTAAAGAGCTCTATAAGTACTATAAAGCCAGAACGCGACCATCAGCTGAAGAAATTTCTAAAGTCCTCCTAATTGTAGTAGTAATATTTTCAAAACTCTTTATTATTATTAATACACTTAACGAATGCCAGGTATCAGACCGGCGGCATTTTATATCAGAGCTTTTCAACCTTCAGACACGATATAATGCAAATATCTTTGCGACATCGCGATTCATATCAGAAATTATAGATCAATTCAAAGACACCTTATCCTTAGAGATCCGTGCGACCAGTAAGGACGTTGGGATGTACCTGGAAAGCCATGTGAGACAACTACGACCTTGTGTATAATTGGCGCTCGCCCTCTAACCGCCGAATTATCACTCTGGCAAGATCGTCTATTATCTACCAAGGTTCCTCCGCACGGCCGGGTAGCCTACCTGATAACAGCATGTGCAACGGGTATGGCAGTTGGTGTACAAACGGGCTTAAAAAGTCTGCCAGAGGGCTAGGATCTCCGTTTCATGGTCCGGGTTGCGTTATTTAGTCAGCGCTTTCCGAGAATATTAAACTCGTACTTTCCGCGTCTTTGCTTCCTTCACTCTTCCTACTACTCCTCCTTAATTCTATTCTCATCTTCACCATGGTTTCTCCTCAAGATCCCCCGTCAGACGCGTGTGAAATACTCACGATCTCCGCAAAGAACTTTACGGAGCACGCGAGTTTTGCCGAGTCTGTCAAAGGCATTATCTGCGCGGCTAAGCACTATCAGCTATTAACCGTGACCGACGTTCCTCTCGGATGGGAGGACTCCCTATGGGAGGCTGACGAAGACCTGCCGGCAAATAGGAAGACCTACGATCCTATCACAGGTCTACTACGTGTTTCCATCATGCCTACCAATGGTCACGATGTAGCAAGCGGATGGTTATCACGGACAATGGTGCGGTGGACTCGTGCGGGGCTTACAATTCCTCAAGAAGAGGACATTCTGTATACTATGTCTGATGCGAGTAAGTTACTATGATGGATCTCACGTTAACCGAGCTAATTTTAAGTAGGCATTGACTTCAAATACGGCGTATATCGAGGCTGGAGAAAGCAACCTGACGCCGCCTTCCGTATAGGAGGACTGAATTTGCCTACGCTTGTCGTGGAAGTTGGCTGGTCTGAGGGGTATCCTGATCTCCTTGATGATATGAACAAGCTGCTTGTTGGAGGAAATGGCGATATTCGAGCCGTTATCATCATCAAGTTCACTCAACAAGGCGTCAACGTTTCAGGCTTCCTCGAGGTATACCGACTCAACTCGCAAGGCATACCTTACCTCGCGCAAGACGAAACCGTCTTCCCCACTCCCCAAGGGCAAGCGGCCGCTCAGCAGCAAGTACGCGTTACACGAAGCGAGCTTTTTGGGAAGTTCCTCGTTCCAGGCATGACGGGCGCAGATATTCTCCCCCTCGATGTCGATTGGCTCCGTAGCATTTGCCGCTCCCAAATCGCACTGATGGGACTGGTTCCTGTCTAACGGCCTTTTCTTGTCTACACTTGCTTCACTCTCTGCTAACCTACTTGCTCTATAACATCAGTATCAATGGAACGCGTTAATATGTTCTGGTCGGTACTTACAGTACCAGAGTTAACGGCCAAGCAGTCATCCTGGTTCTTGATAATTGCATTACTGATGGTAACGCCATTGCTCTCGCCAACAACAGAGGCATCGGAGTTGTGGCCACCGTTATCATCGCCGTCCGAGTTCTTACAGATTCGCGATTCTGAACCGTTAACTGGCTGTCCGACCAATAGACACACAGTATTCGCCTCCAACCGCCACATTCAATTGGTGGTTCCGTACCGCAACTTTCAAGGTACCAGCGAAGGAAACCTTCGATAACTCTGAGAGTTATATTCTTGAGCTAGTATTAAGGGTCTGGCGGGATAAGGCGTTGGACAAAACTATATTTATCAGTAACAGCAGGGAGAAAATCTAATGAAGAAAGATCAGGATAAACCTACTTTTTGAAGTTGCGATCTACAGTCATATTTCATGAGTATTTGCACCCGGGTACTTCTATTTTCTGCCGGAAGAATTTTGCATCCACTCACATCTAATCCTGCTATGCGAGTGGGGTCTATACCAGTAGTAATCGAAAGGCGGTATAGCCAGGGCGGTCAACAATGGAAGTACTGGGGTGCAAATACTCATGCAACGCCACTGTATATGCCCCACGGATTTCAGCGTGGAATCGGCAAAATCCGCGTCAACTTCCGGATCTTCTTATTAGATGAATAACATCTAATCGGTTTCGTCAAGCTTAGCTTCACTTTTCTTCGGCATTTTGCCGGCGGTACAGTTTAATGTTGTCAGAAAGTAGAACGGTCACGCCGAAGATATGAAGATATTTAGGGATGATATCTGAACGGGGACTTAGACTGCCTTTATATCTTTTATCCATAATGTACGCGCTGAGGGCGTTAATGTATAATGAATACTTACTCCTGTAAGGGCGCTAAACCTAACTTGGCTAGTGTTGTATTCAATGCTCCAACGCGAGCGCTGGGTGAAATGACCACGATTTCCCCTCGAAAGACCACGCACAAACGTGGTCTTTTCGCCGTCACCCCGACTTACTCCGTACTCCGTATGGTATATCCTCCGTCCTGTCAACTCAGTCTGGGAGCAGCCCTATGTTGTACGCATCTTAGAACCCTTAATTTCATACAATAGATCAAGCCACCTCATATAAATATTTCCATTTGTCGGGATGGTAACATCCAGTCTAATTTCAATGTTACCACATATTATACCAGTGAAACAATTATCTCCTTAGGGTGTAACAGAGAGCGAGTCCGAGCAGTCGCATAAACGCCCTGAATAAACCCTGTAGATCGATAAGGGGTTGACACAATAATTGTATAACCTAATAGTACTCCGTATTCTCGGCCGTAACGTCAAATAAGAGTAGTGTGTGATTAGTGCTAGAGATTACTGTGTCACCACCAACATCCTGTATAGCACCATCGCGTAAAGCTTCTATTTGTTGGAATCTCGAATTATAGCCAGTTAGGGCAAGTCATTGCGATCCTTATCAGCTAGACCCCGAATTACTCCAACTGAGGGGAACTCCGCCTCGGCTGTTGATATTCCCCTTAAATAGCAGGAGATAGCCCTGATAGCCTTGACTTCGACTATCTGTATAGTTACCTGCATTTTGAATACTCAACATGCAACCCAAAGATGAGCCAATCAAGCTGAAGCTCCAGGGAGCTCCTCGAGAAGTAAATTCTCCCAATACTAAATAAACATCTGCATATAACTAAGAACCTCAACTGACTTAATTAAATTAGATCGGGCTACAGCATGGTCGTGGATTACGGGACCAAATCCACAGCCAGATATCTATCTACGATGCCATGTTCCAGCATACCTCAAATCTAGCCTGGAAAGATGTGCGCGAAGTCGCAACTGAATTTCAGCCCACGCTTCAGAAGCTAACGCCTGATCTGTTTACGGAGATGAAGGGTATCGCAGAGGGCGCCGGGTTAGATGTGCTTGACATAATCGCGCTGAACTGCCGAAGCGAGATAGCGCTAGGACGGTTCTCCGATGGCTGCACAGCGCTAAGCTGGAAGAAAAGCGAGGCGACGCGGGTGCTCGCGCAGAATTGGGACTGGACGCAGACTGTCAAGAAGAACCTAGCGATGGTATCGATTGAGCAGGTTGGAAAACCCACTATCTATATGGTTACCGAGGTCAGTACTCCTGTATAGGTCTATTATCTGACATGTAATTAACTATTCTCAGGCAGGAATCGTTGGCAAGATAGGTTTCAATACCAGCGGCGTTGGGACTTGTCTTAATGCAATCCGTGCCAAACCGATGATTAGCAGCAAGATCCCGATCCACGTTGCGCTTCGGTTGTGTTTGGAGAGTACTTCTGTCGACAACGCTGTGAAGACCATCGAGTCTCTGGGTGGTGTCGCCTCTGCTCAGCATATTCTTTGTGCGGACAGTATCAAAGCCCTAGGGCTTGAGCTGTCGCCAGTTGGAGACAAACATATTTCCGAAGATGCATCGGGGATTATCGGCCATACCAATCATTTCCTTGAGAATCGATATGTGAATGAGCCACCGTGGCTGTCCGGGTCACCTATCCGGCTCAAGCGGCTAGGGGAGTTGACACAGGAGTTAATACAGGGGGGTGTTCAGGGCGATACTATTACCCCGGCTGTGTTGCGAGAACATGTCTTCTCTGATACGTATAACCAGCCTCAGTCAATATGTTGCCAGGAGGACCCATCGCGTCATATCTCAAATAGGAGTAGTACTTTGTTCAACATTATTATGAACTTGGACCTGGAGAATCTCGGCGCAGAGGTGGTCTTTGGCCGGGTTGGGTCTGGAGAGGAAGGGCCTGTGTTGACAATGCCTTGGTGAATGAATATCATGAAAGACTGCTGGATATAGACTCTGTATCTGTGTCTTATATCACAAAGAAGATGACATGTCTTTGTGCTAGAATCTTTTTATTAGATATCAATATTCATCTATGTTTAGAATATAAAGAATATGATGATAGTCTTTGTTACATTGTTTCTCTTTGACCATGGACTCAACCATAAAAGAGGCCGTATGTACCACCTTTGGATGTCTCATCATCCACCAGCTACTCGTTTTTCAGGTAATCAGCTCAAAAGTCACAGGCCCAGGTAAGCCTCACAATCCACTATACTCAATACCATCTAGTTCCCACCAAAGCCATGTCCGGTCGCAGTTTCCACGGTACGTACGAAGAAGAGCGCCGCTACTTCATGACCACACTGCACGCTCAGATTGACATTCTCAAGGACAACTACAAGGGAAGCCGACAGATGGTTATCAAGTCTTTGAATCTTCTTCTTCTGCGAGTCGAGGGTCTGAGAATGTCCGGACAGGCTCATTTTGACCACGATAACTCTAGTTGGACAGTCAAATGTAACAGGCTCTATGAACGGGTGCAGTATTTCAGAGATACTCTTGTCAAGGACCGGAACAGCACCCACAAAGTTGCCAATGAAATCGAGAGTATGATGATATTTTTGGACTTTTGTGTCCCTGCGGATATTCAATACAGGATTATGCCAGATCGAGGGGATCGAAGTGGTGCCCCATCGCCTGAGCCTATGTGTTGATTGTATTTAGATCAATGAAGTGATTCACTTGGAATTAGTTTATGTAGTATCATAGTAAAATGGCGTACTTATGAAATTTGTAATATAGGCCAAGCCCAGATATTTCTTTTGCCGAATCAGCTTTGCAATGGAATCCCTCTCACTGGCGTTTTCAGCTCCCGGAGATATGCGGACCCTATCTCAAACGTCATCGAAAGTGACGATCACGCCAATTTGTGATTTGTAGAGAACATCGAGCTGAAAAAAAGCAATAAACGCAAGGATCATTGGCCACCGCCCTTAATCTCTTTCTTTGTGTAATCTTTTCACCTTTTCTTATGAGCATCTCCTATAACTGCCATGGCCTCGGCAACAGGAATCCCTCAAGCTCACCCAGTGACAATTGAATCGCGAGAGGATGAGCCTCTATTGGGCCGTCCAGGCGATGTCACACAAAAGCCCGAGGAGGCCATTTATCGGAACCTTTTCACAGGTGAGCGTGAAAGCTTTTAATCGAAACCCACGACTGACTCCAAGATTAGGAACAGCAAGTGTTGCGCAAGCAGGGATTTGGATTGTAAGGCATTATGACCTATTCGAAAAGATCAGAGAACTAATAAACAATACAGCTAGCCGCGCTGGTCTGGCAAGGTGTCTTATCCCAACCCCTCTCGCTGTTCACCCCGCATCCAGTAAGTATTCATGTCGCCGAACGAAATATCCCAAAGAAAGACATTAACTGGAAGATATTCAGCTACTCGGCAGCTCTGCCCTGCTTCTTCAAGTCCAAGCAGCTCTGATCTTGCAACCAACCGCCACCCCGCAACAGAAGCGTACGGGTATTCACATCCACTACTCCTTTCAACTGCTCAGCGTGGTGCTTTTTGTATCTGCTTTTGTTATTATAGAGGTTAACAAGGGCTCTCATCCGCACTTTGTTTCTCCTCACGGTATTCTAGGTCTGGTCACTTACATCGCCATCGTGCTGCAAGCCGTGGTCGGTGTCATCCAGTACTTTGTGCCCGTCACCGTCCTCGGTAGTGTGGACGCTGGGAAGCGCATTTACAAGTACCATCGCTGGAGCGGTTATGTTTTGCTACTGCTGGAGATGGCGACTGTCGTGGCGGCGACGCAGACCACCTACAACTTGATGGCGATTCATATTCCTCTATGGGGTGTCGTTGTTGCTGCCATTTTTATCCTCGCTGGAGTCGGTGCGAGGGTTAAGAAGCATAAGTTGGGGCTGTGAGATAGGGATTGAGAGGGGATCTGAGAGTACTGCAGACTATTTATGAAGCGAATATATGAAGTTTCCGATTTAAATGAAGCACCAGCCTAGGGCAGCCGGGTATATAGATCGTCTATAGCCGTGGACCAGATTTATGTGAGTATCCAAATATCGCATGATCATACTCGTTGCGGTCTGGCATGAATGAGAACCGAACACATACATTCGCAAACGAATCTTCTCAGGTATGCTCATCTCAAGCCTGATAGGCAGTGTTTAATTCAGAGACTGCCACTCGGGGCTTCGTTTGGCTCTTCGTTGGGGGTGACGTCTCGATGCATCTGTCTTCGTACATTTTCGTGATATTCCCACATCTGTGTAAACAAGATATTGACTTCAAATTAAACCTCATTGACGATACTGCTGTGGATATTTTGTCATACGTTGTAAAAAACATGCAGATCCTCCCAAAAGGGTTTAAGGCGGGAGATCCACCACTACACATTGCCCGTTCTCTTCTCTTCTTCCTTCCCAACTCCAATGGCACTCACTTCATACGTCTGCTTCAATTGCAGGCGTTCATATGGATTGAAAGCATCGCTGCGCAATTTTTCCTCCGCCCGACGCAATCGAGACATCTTGCGACCCGGGACAGCTCCGAAGCCCACGCCGGACGTCAAACACATCCGCCAAAATGCCGACCTCTACGCACAGAACTGCGTAGATCGCAACTATGCAGATCACGCCGGGTATCCGTCAAAAATTGAGCAATTATCGGAGGAGGCTAAACAGCTTGATTACGACCTGAAGACCCCTCGATCCCGCATCAAGCAACTAGAAAAGACCATCGCCAAGCTACACATTGCGACTCGGCAAGAAACAGATGGGAAACCCAATGAGAAGGGCCTGAGTCCAAGCGAGGAGCTGGCTGCACTCAAGTCAGAAGCTCAGCGCCTAAAAGACGACTCACAGTCCATGACCGAACGCAAAGCAACCTGCACCGAAGAGATCAACCGACTAGCCCTCTCCCTCCCAAACCTCTCCTCCCCATTCACACCCATCGGACACGACCCAACTCTCGTACAATACATCAACTTTAACCCAGAAGAGCCCCCAGCCTGGACCCGCCTATCCCAAACCGAGCTCCAAGCCCGGTCGCACGTCACAATCGGCACAGAGCTCAACCTCCTCGACTTCGCCAGCTCAGCCACAACAACAGGATGGGGCTGGTACTTCCTGATAAACGAAGGCGCAATGCTGGAACAAGCACTCGTCCAGTACGCCCTGAGCACAGCCCGACGCCGAGGCTGGAAAACCGTCGCACCGCCCTCGATTGTCTACTCCTACATCGCCGAAGCATGCGGCTTCCAGCCACGCGACCAGCACAACGAGCAGCAGATCTGGTCCATCGAGCAGAACGAACGCGATAGAAACACCAAGCCCCAGCGCTCGCTGACCGGCACCGCCGAGATCCCCCTAGCTGCCATGTACGCCGGCCGTGACTTCAACCCCTCCGAGCTACCGATCAGACTCGTCGGCGCGAGCCGCTGCTACCGCGCGGAGGCGGGATCCCGCGGTGTCGACACGAAGGGCCTGTACCGCGTGCACGAGTTCACCAAGGTCGAGCTGTTCGGCTGGGCGGATAGTGTAGACGGGGCCGCTCCGAGCTCGGAGGATATGTTCAACGAGCTGCTGGATATGCAGAAGGAGATCCTGACGGCCCTGCATCTGCCCTGTCGCGTGCTGGAGATGCCAACTGGGGATCTGGGGGCCAGCGCGACGCGCAAGCAGGATGTCGAGGCGCTCTTCCCGTCTCGTCTGCGCGCGGCGTCGGGCGGTACTGCTACGCCGGTGGATACGAAGATTCATCATCTGGAGTCGGCTTGGGGTGAGGTTACCTCTGCTTCTATCTGCACGGATTACCAGAGTCGTCGGTTGGCGACTCGGGTGCGTGGCAGTGGTGCTAAGGAGTCAAGGTTCCCGCACACCGTTAATGGGACTGCTATGGCTGTTCCACGTGTACTGGCTGCGATCTTGGAGAATGGCTGGGATGCTGAGCGGGGTGTTGTTGTTATTCCTGAGGTTCTGCGGCCTTGGATGGATGGGATGGAGAGTATTGGTCGGAGCTAAGCTGAGGGATTGATCTCGCTCTCGTAGAGACACTGTATATTATGTATTTTTTTATGAAAATGGTGGACATATACTTATTTCATTCCGCTCTCTTTAATATAAGGATACGTGGTTATCTTCATGGATCTTGCATTGTATTAACTGTGATCTTTTGGTATATCTAAAAACATAGTAGACACAAAAATGAGGTCTTCAAAGACCTCCAACGCCTGCCTTGTTGGGGATAGAGCACAGGATTAATAAAAACAGAACAGACCAAAGCAGGGTAGAGCAACTCATGACTTCGTGAACACATATCAGAAACAAGGAAACAACATAAATCAAGTAAACATCACATCATTGCGAAATCACAGAGACAGGGCACAGAGACAGGGGTACAATCTGGTCTCTTTCGTCAGACAATACTAGCAGCCTGAGAAGTCAAGGCGCAGATAAAAGAAACAAAAAGAAATAAAACGCCCTCGAAAACTCCAAGTAGAGCAGAATATCCAAAGAGATGATAATTAGCGCAAATTGTAAGGCAAATAAACAGATCCCAAGAAGTTGCCAGGCTCATTTCCATGGTAGATCTATATCTTCGACACGGGTGCATGTCAGATATGGCAATCCCGTCGGAGTATTCTCACGAGGACCAGCGGTGCCAGTGGTTGGTTGATCTGGGCTTTTCAGCTCCAACTCGAGAAAATTTCGCATCAGCGGCTTGACGATATCGCGTGCCAGCCGTTTCATCTCGTCCATCTTGCGCTCGAAGCGCTTGAGAGTCTCGCGCGTGTAAAGCGAGCCAGAGGATGATGTAGGATGGAGCTTGAGGAAGCGCTTTAGCTCTTCATGGGGCAGGTATGCCTGCGTGGAAGAGGAGCCGATCAATCTATAGATGCGCGCGGACGGGTCTGGGGAGGTTGTTGGTCGCGACGGGCTTGTCGGGTGCGACGCTGATGCGGTAGGTTGAACGGGACCATCACTTGGGCCCATGTTTTTAAGGATGGGAGCTGGCGGTGGCGTGGTGCTTTCTATCAGCCATTGGCGGAATAAACACACGGCGAGCCAGTCCAGGTATGCGTTTGATGGACCGACACGTTCACCACGCGAGGTGGTTAGAGATAGTCGTAGGAGCTTGGATTCAACGCGAGCCTTGAGCTCGTCGAGATCTTCTACTTTGTCTTCGATCAGGTCTAGGAGTGAGTCTGGTAGAGGCGCGTAGGAGCCGTTTCGCAGACTCGGTAGGGCAGCGGGCCACTGGCCGACGACGTGGATCAAGGCTTCAGAGAAAATCACCCGGCTGCGGGCGAGGTATCCTAGCTTTAGATAGCTGGGTGGATATTTGGCGATCTGTTTGAACAGACGAGATCCAAAACCGAGTAAGTGGTGGTCCACGCGGGACCCTGTCACCGGAAGCGCGTCATACATATCCGCCAATGCAAGGAGGGATTTGCACTCCGTATATGCCGAGGCGATATTGACACTGTTGATAATGGGCGGGTGATTGTAGAATATTCGTAGTAGATTGTCATAGTCACGTATTAAGGGATCAACCGCAACGGCGTGCTCTCCATTCTGCGGCAGGTGCGCTACCGACTGCATCCCTGCTAGATTCGCCATGGATCGAAAGAAGCCTGCCTGCGCATTTGACGGCTTGGTCATAGTCGGTGGAAATGCAGCTTGGTCGCCACTGAACATGGGGTCATAGGTTGGTTGCTGTTTCAGCACGCGGCATTAGCATTGTTCGCAGATGGGAGTATGCGACGCGCCGGCGCAAGGTGTACCTTTTGGACAAGAATCGCCTCTTCATCCTCTGCGCGATTCTCCCAGTCAAGCTCATACCGCCAGCGTCTCTTTTCTCCTGGTCGCGTCGACAGTCCACCGTTATCAGACGGTGCCAGTGTTGACCCGTTCGAGAAATCATCATCCTCACTCAGTCGCGACAGCGTCCCCTCCGGCTTAGATGAACACAGAGCCATTTGCCGCGACCAGTTTTCATTAGTGCTCGCCTCGAAGAAACCCGAACATTGTGATAATATTAATTTGTGGAGGAGATAACGCCTTTCCTGCGATCCGGCGCGGATCACGACCTCGGTGTCACCTGTGTACGTGAAGATGGGGAAATCGTTCGAGGATGGATGCGAGGAGCTGCCATGGTGCGAGCGACCGGAACGGTGTCGTCTGTTTGAGGGACGCGATATTAGGGAAGCCGTACTTTGGGCGGTTGTGCGATCAACGATCTGTGCTTGGGAGACCATTTCTGGAGATTTGTTGACATATGCGAACCGGGGGTGCTCAACACCTATCAGCATAAGAGAGCGTCATCCGAGGCCGAGGATAAAAATTGGAGACTGTCGATTATTGTATAATAGGGAATAAATAAAGAAAGAAGAAGAAAGGGAAGAGGTCGTTAGAGGTAGAGGTTAAGGAAGAGTACGGAGTAGTTCCAAAGGCTTTCCCCGCCGCCAAAAGAAGTAAAAAGAGTATAGAAGGACTAACAAAGTCATACACTGTTATTTAAGGGGTGAGATAGATAAAATAGATCCTGCAAAGGTCCCCGTTTCTATCACAATCCAGTTACAACTAAATAAACACGAAAATAAAATATTAATAGCAGATCTATGGATGTGCGCTGCCGCAAGCAGCTGAATTCGATAGGCAGAGGGCCAATTACCAATGCGACAAGTTATAGCAGAAGACGATGAAAACATAAGTAGTTTCTCGTTATAGCTTCATATTTATGTTGCTTTGATATGAATACTACATCAGACATCCTGTTATAAAATACTACTACCTACTAAGTAACATCGGGGCTTTTCATTTCTTCTTTGCCTCCTCCACTTTCTCCCCTTTTGGCCCGTCTCCAGTCTGGCCTTTTTTTTTGCCTCTCTTCTCTTTCTTTTCGTTCAAACCCCCTCAGCTTCTTCTCCGGCCTTCTTCGGTGCTTTTGAGTTGCTTTCTGGTTCGAAAAATCAATCAGGTGGACTCGGGACTATACGGTCTGACACCCTATACGAAGGCTACTTTTATTGCGACGCTCTGTTCCACTTCCTCGACGCCCAACCCCCGCGATCCCCTCCAAAAATCTGGCCCTGGACACGTCTTCTCGGGACAGCTTCTATAGCTGTCCCGATCTGTCATCACTGCAGATAACGTCAGTGTCTGCAGATTTTGGCAGCGACGTGAGAACCGACCCGTCTCCTTCGCGCTGTCCTTCCTTCGAGTCTGCCCCACACAAGAAACGCTCCAAAGCCAAAGCAGTCTCGAGGAAAGCGCGCGGTGTCATCGGTAAAGTCCGAGCATTCCAGCGCATCGCTGCCGCTAAAATGGCGCATCCGACCATTAAGATCGACACCAGCGTCCAAGCGACCAAGCGCGGACTACCCGAGAATGACGACGCTGGCCTCGATATACTCGGTGCGGATCAGGACAACCCCAAGCTGGAAGCTGGGAATACCGAGGATATTCCACCGTTTCTATGTCAATCTGTCTCGGGTGAGTGAGGGGTGCATCAACGCCTATCGGAGAATACTGCACGTGGAATGTGACTGACCGCTTCCTTATGCAGAGATCCATGACAAGTTTGAAGATCTAGAATGGATACAGACCTCACGTTTCACCGAGGGTACACTGTCCAATGATGTCTTGCATCCTTGGGCTATAGAGGCAGACCCGAAGGTGAAAGAGAGGAACCGGTATATTAATGTCCAGGCCTGGGCAAATTGTCGGATCCATCTGCGGGTGGCCGAGGGCGAGTGTGATTTTATCAACGCGTCTCCGATCATCCTGGAAGACACGGTGACACGAGAAAGAAGGAAATACATAGCGACCCAGGTAGGTTGCGCGTTTGTCGTAAATCTTTTATGGTTCACTTACCATTAATCAGGGCCCCAAACTTGGACATCTCGCGGCCTTCTGGCACATGGTCTTCCATGAAAGCCAGGATGTCGGCGTTATTGTGATGCTTACTCAAACTTTTGAAGCCGGCCGGGAAAAGTGCGCTCAATACTTCCCATTGGATACGGAGCAGGCTTCGATGGTACTATTGGCGGATGAGTCGGACGTTCTCTTCGATGAGAGTGGGCAGACAGAACCCGGTGTCTTGGGTAAGGTTACCTTGTTAGAATCAACCTTCGACGCTAAATCACGATCTGAAATCCGTAAACTCGAATTGGCCATCGGTTCGGAGTCAAAGATTGTCTGGCATTTCCTTTTCGCTGGCTGGGCCGATTACTCCAAACCCGAAGGCAGTGATCGCCAAGCCCTTCTTAACTTGATCAAGTTGTCAGCCTCAAAATCGGGCCCGGATAACCCGCGAATCGTGCATTGCAGCGCAGGAGTTGGTCGGACTGGAACTTTTATCGCGCTTGACCATTTGCTGTGCGAGTTAGAGGCAGGACATCTGTTGGATATGGAACATCCAGATGCCGACCCTGTTTTCGACACTGTCGATCAGATGCGGCAGCAGCGGATGATGATGGTCTACAACGAGATGCAGATGCAGTTTATCTACGAAGTCCTCCGAGAACAAACCGATCGGAAGCTGGGCAAGATTACAGACTGGAACACAGACTCACCCGACGGCAGCGAGGAACGGTCTGCGAAAATGGCCAAGCTCAATGACCAGACAGATTACCTGCCAATCTCCAAGCCGGAGTTGGAAGCTGTCCATACTCATACGCCGACCAGAAGTCGGTCCGCCACACCGGAGCTTTCTGATCCCGATAATTAATGACGCCCGCTCAATCTCCACCGTTCTTCCTAACTGTGAGCATGGACTATGGACGAGAGGTTTATGTTTATGTTGCATTCATTCATGGCCTCCGGTGTTTACTTGGTTCTGAATTATGCCTTGTTCCAAACCCCCTGCTATGTATTTTTTTCTTTTTGTTGAAATACCCCCGTTTTGTTACTTTGATCATTATCTTGGATGTAGTTATACTGCTTATTGAGTAGCACTGTCAGTCTCACCCTAGGGTCACTGTATATTAGCCAATTGGTGATAGTGTACGCTTTGCCGACTGCTCTGAGACATTCCACTTTCGCCGAGTAAACATTTCCATCATAGGTTTTTCGGGATCAGATTCGTTATTGGCATTGGTAAGGCTACGTAGCACCTCTCACGTATTCCTAGTAAATCCACAACTATACAATCCTTTGGAAATAACCAGAAATTCTTTGCACCCTTCGCATATCACCAACCATGTGCTTGCCTATAGAAGATCATCCATCCCATCAAGGCATAATATAACAATGTAAAAAAATCAATAAAACAAAATCGCAGCACTGCTGAGCACAAAAATCGAGATTGGTATCATACCGACGTGAGACCAGACATGAAATCCATCATCATAAGAACAGGGAATATAGCGGAACAAGATCAGAATACAGCGCATATATACTCCTTTCCGAAGCACAAAGTACACGGATCGCTCCGGTAGAAGTATCCTCAATCAATGCGTTTTGCTGCAGCAGGGATTGCGACCGACTGACCACCAACAGAGCCAGCCTCATGATAACTGGGAGGAGCAGCCACTCGCTCGGAACCCGGCGCTTCTTCCGTATCCCAATTCTCAACTGCATTCTCGTCCCAGTTATCGACTTCCTGCTCAAGGCTCATAACACCGGATTCCTGTGGGCCCATCACTTCTGAGTCGCGACGGGGGTTCCCGGAGACGCCACCAAGCTCGACGTCCTCGGTGCCCTCCTCGGTGAGGCCATACCGGCTTTGTCGGCGACGTTCCATCATGCGCCGGTGGTACCAATTGCAAATTCCGATGGCGCCTACACTACCGACAACATTGGCGACAATATCGAATATATCAAAGTCTCGACCATTTGGAAGGAAACCCTGCACAACTTCAGAGCCAACACCCAGCCCTAATGTGCAGACCACGAGGGTCACGTGTAGCGTGCGCCGACGGGTAGTGTCCAGGACCCAGTAAAACGTTACCGAAAGTAGGAAAAAGGTGACGAGGTGGAGGAACTTGTCATTGGGTTGAAGCTTTGTTGGTATTGTTGAAGAGGTGCTGTGTGGAAGAAGACCGATGTAGCCGGCTAAGAAGAGCAGGAAGATGAAGGCACCTGAGGCGGTTAGTTGGGTGATCGCCGGAACCAGACTGGTAAGTCAGTAAAGCTTACCTGCGAAAGGGTATCGAATGCGCATGGTGGTCGAGTAATAGGTCGGTGACAGAGAAGTGAGAAGGAGATTGGCTGGAACTCTTGTTTTGGTGAAGGTGATTGTCCAGTCTTCGTTGAGAAAGCCGTCAAATGTGGAGGAGTTTGGCCGCAGGTGATGCCTTGTGCGTCATATGCGGAGCACTGGGGACGTTCACAACAACAAAACAGAGGTGAAAGCTTATACAGAAACACAGAAATCCACAGTAAGCTCAACACAAGACCAATGAGGAATGATAGATTGAAACAGCTCAAGATATGAACAATAGCGATTGATCGCAAGTCGGAATAGTAACAATGAGACAAGATCTGCCGGTTGACTCCGCCTTCATGCCCTGTACTTCATCCCCGTCCAGAGAAACTTCCCTATGAAGCTCCCCCGGACCTTGTTCATCAAACCTCTCCGCCACGCTATCTTTTTTTGCCATTCTGACATCTTGGGTCGATTGTACCGGCGGCGTTTTCTATCTCTATGCCTTTTGTCCCTTCTCCGACCCCTGTGTCGCGTCCGATCGGCCCGTAATCCTAATCGCGGAGAATCGAGTCTCGCCCGCCCCAGAAACGGGGTTTTGGAGCGAGCATGTCGCTCGGCCACAACGCCTGGCCTCCGGGCAACATTCGGCCCCCAGATGATCTCCAGGAGTCTCCCCGCCCAGTCAATGGCTTGGTAAAGACTTTATCTGGCTCCCGGACACCCCAAATACGCGGCTCTGTTGGCGCCGAAGCGCCGAACCCCAGTTCGATATCCGAAGCCGATATCGCGCCCGAGGAGGATCCGCGCATTGCTCAATTCCGCGAATTGTATCGCCGCAGTGAGGCGAAAATAAGTGCGCTGTTTTCTGGACGATATTCGGGCGATAACCCTGCGGCTGGGGAACCTACTGAGTCGTCCGAAGCTCAACCCGAACGCGTCGATAATGCGCCTCCCCCTTCCACCGCCCCACGGAAGTCTGCCCGAAAGCTCGACGACGATGACTACGATGACTATGACGACGATGATGACGAAGACGAGGAAATGGACGATGCTGTTGAATCACCTCTGGAAACCAAGTCCGTCGCTGCGTCCCAGGAGCCTAGTGGTGCCGCGCCATTAGCACCTCGTCCCAGTACCTCGATATCCACCATTGCGGATGGGCTTAAAGAGCCCAAGAAAGAGACAATGGAGGATCTCCGGAAACAACTCGAGGAAGACAAAAAAGCAACGGAGGAGGCCGCCAGAAGGAGTTTCCACACTCTATTCTACACCCTTGAGAATGATCGGGATGCCATGCTTGATCAACAACGATTGGAAGAGTCAGAAAGACAAGTCGAGGCAGAGATATCCGGCCAGGCTAATATGGGCGCCAACAATGTCTCGGGGGCTTCCAATGGCTACAGTTCCTTGAGTAACACCAACCTCGGCGCTTCCAGTTTGACTCTGAAGAACCTTATCGCGCGGATTGACAAGAAGCGAGACCGGGTGCAGGCATCCGATGCTGAGCTGCGGAGCTTGCTGAGTGAAGTTCGCAAGAATCGCAGCAAATGGGCAAACGAAGATAAGGTC
Source organism: Penicillium psychrosexuale (assembly GCF_028828465.1). Lineage (NCBI taxonomy): Eukaryota > Fungi > Ascomycota > Eurotiomycetes > Eurotiales > Aspergillaceae > Penicillium > Penicillium psychrosexuale. The sequence continues at coordinate 1,458,817 of NW_026643187.1, forward strand.
GGCCAGGAAGAGCTCTATGAAGCTGCGGAAAAGGTTCTCAGTGAGCTCAAAGCTATGACAGAACATTCGACTGCTTTTTTGACTCGTGTTAACAAACGCGATGCGCCGGACTATCATACGAGTAAGCGGCCCTTTCACCGCAATGACCTATTTCATTTACTAACTTTCCACTAGTCATCAAGCACCCGATGGATCTTGGATCAATGACCAAAAAGCTGAAAGGCTTGCAGTATAGGTCGAAACAAGACTTCGCTGATGACCTCACCCTCATTTGGGCGAATTGCCTGAAATACAACACCAACACCGAACATCCTCTACGGAAGCACGCCCTTTACATGCGGAAGGAGACCGAGAAGCTTGTCCCTCTCATTCCAGATATTGTCATCCGGGACCGTGCCGAAGTTGAGGCCGAAGAACGTCGACTCCAGCTTGCCGACAACGACGGCGCTGAGGAGAGTGACGATGAGCCCATCATGTCTTCGCGAGGTAGAAAGGCACCCGGCAAGAAGTCTTCCAAGAAAGGAACAGCCCCTTCTCGTAATACTCCCAGTCCTTCCAGGGCCCCCAGCACTCAGCCAACTGCGCCAGCTCGCGCAGATTCGGACGCTACCGGTGAAGCTAGTCAAAATGGATTTTTCACACCACCTCCTGCATCTAACACATCGTCTGACCCCGCTGGTCTAGGGGCGATAGCTACAACGAGCCAGGATGATTCGATGGACATCGACGGTCCGAGTATGTCGACAACTGCGCTCAGTGCCATGTCAGTTTCGGGCGGCGTTGAACCGGAAGACCCCGAGTACAAAGTGTGGAAGCAAGTCACCAAGAGAGATAGAGCGCGCGTTGCGGCGGAACGACATCGTCTCCTCCGGGGGGACAAGCTCAACTCCGACGAACCCGCTTTACTCAGAAGTAAAGCTGGCATGCGCCGGTGGCTTCGACATCAGAAACAAGCTACTATCGAAGCAGACAAGTCTCGCGATGGGGATTCTCAAGCCATGGAACCCGAGGCCGCAGGCGAGAGCCTCGCAGAAGGCATTGAGGTAGAAGAGGATCAGATGCTGCCTTATTATTATGATGTCATGTCTGGTGTTCCTGATCTTCCTGAGCGGCTACTCTGGAAGGAAGACGCGCAAGGCAATGTTGTTGATGCCTCTGAAGAGTTCCTTCGGATGCTTCCAGCAGGTCAATTCATCCAACCGGATAGCAAGTTGACCCATAAGATGAACTCGAACATGCGGCAGATGCAAGAAACTCGCAAAATCTGCTCGAAAATTGGCATCGTCAAGCAGATGCAGCTTCAATCTCAGGTAAGCGAGCCCCGTGCTCTACTATGACCCCAGCTCTCCGCTAACTTCTTTTCTAGATGTACCAAAATCAATTCCAAAAATATCAGCCCGAGCCATTTCTCGAGCAAGATATCGAACCACATGTCATGAATGACAACGGCCCTGTCATTGCTCCCTGGGTCTGTAGGGCAGCATTGCAGCGCTCGGTCGCTAAAGTTTTCTATCACACTGGCTTTGAGGAATACCAGCCATCTGCTCTTGAGGCGGTTACCGATATTGCCGCTGACTTTTTCCATAAGCTGGGGTCCACCTTCAAGTCTTATATGGAAACACCAAAGGTTCCTACCACCGAGTCACATGAAGCTACACCTTCAGCCGCTGAATGGAAACCTGCTTACACTCGTTCCGAAATTGTTCTGCACACCTTGTCTACCGTGGGGATTCACATAGATGAACTGGAGTCATATATCAAGGACGATGTGGATCGTCTAGGAAGCAAGCTCGCCACTGCTCATGATCGACTCAGGTCACTCCTGACAGAACTCCTTCGACCCGCTCTTGAGGGCGGCGAAGATGGCTCAAACGCGTTTGCCGATGGCAGCGAACAGTTCGTCGGTGGTGACTTCGCTGAAGATATTGATGAAGATTTCTTCGGTTTCAAGGAACTGGGCTTGGATCGGGAGTTTGGCCTCTCCACTCTTAGTGTGCCCTTACATTTGCTTCAAAATCGGATGTTCAATGCGGCCAATCCGCAAAGCACGAGTGTTTCACCGACCGTTACTCTTTTCGCTCCTCCGCCCCCATATGGACGCATCTCAACAGACAACTTTTCTCACCAGATTGGACTCCTACATGAGTTCTTCAAGGGCAAGCTTGACGCAAACGGTGATGAACCTCTTGTGGAGGACCTGGAGCTCCCCCCCAAGCAGCGGCCCATGGGGATCAAACCCCGTCTCCCAGCCTCTGGCAAAATCCCCATGTCTGGTCACCCGAGTCTTACATCCAGTCCGCATAAACGAGCCGCTCAAGCAATGGCATCCAAATCTGGCGGCGCAGAGCCAAGTAAGAAGAAAGCCAAGAAGAGCATTGGCGTGGCCATCGAAATGCCCAACTTCCAACCCGATGGTGAAGGCGACCAAGCGACTGGTGACCCGGCCACAAATTCCAATATGAAGACCGAAGAAACCGGTCTCGTTGATGGCACTGGCGAATCCATGACCAACGGAGCGTGATGTATAACTTCCGAGGTCAGGTAGGTCTATGGTTGACTACAAAATTGGCCATATCCTTTCCTTCACTTCCTTTCCTTCTCTTGAGTCGCATGCTTTACTTTCGCATACCTACCTGCATTTTTATTCTGATCTTCAATATCTGCGACCCATGTCTTACGACACGGCCAGGCAGGGTTGTGTGTCCCCTTGCCACGATATAATTGACGAACAGGGAGCGCGCAGTAATATGAGCCAGCATTCATTATTTGACCATTGCAGGATTGTATCTTTTGATCCTCAAACTTTCAGCGACACATAATCCAGCCCTTGTATTCTATCGGTTTTTCTTGGTTTTCCTTTCCCTCCTTCTTTATCCTTGGCTGAAAGGCAGAGTGGACAATTCCCCTTTCGGTCTTTGTATCATAACCTCCCTTGATGGGATTTCATTTCTCCGCAAAATGCCTATTCAGATTCATTCAATTTAGACCTGTTCTCGTATGACTTACATTTTGTAGGTGCCAGCTTAAGCAAAGATCAATGGGTAACTCGCCCTGTTAACTGTAGATGAAATCGTAGATGTCACAAGAAGTGATGAGCTATTTCCAAGATCATGACTCCACCGAAGCTTTATGGAATGGACCTTTTAGACTTGTGTTCGAGATGTCCAAGAAAGGAAAGAAAGCAAGCCAATCCAGTGTATCTATCTACCAAGTTCTATTCCACAACGGAAGACTACTTTTTCTGTATCAGAGGTTACTACTCAACCTCCGACTACTTGAAGTGTGCTAATTGCATAAGAGAATGAAATATTTCGGGCAAAGGGGTTTTTTTTGTATTTTCTGGGTTAACAACATGATAAAGTAAAGAAATATGAAAGTATTTCGTCATGAACTGGAGATCAACCTCGGTATACAATCGGCCAAGTTATTTCGGAAAACAACCGCCCATTAAAACCAGGTCCAGATCATGCAGTGTACATAGACGATAAAATAGAAAACGAAAGTCCACCAAGATAAAAGAGAAAAAGGAAAAAGGAAAAAGGAAAACGTAGGCCCATTCAGAAATGTATCGAGGATTTGACCGTAGCCCTACCGCTCAGATCGAGCCATCCTGAAGAGCGACATCACAGAAGCAATGCCGACGATATTCCGTTCGAGCAATAACATGAGAAAAAGAAGAGTAATAGGAAATCAGTTCGCAGATAGAGAAAGCCGAGTCATGAGATGTCTCGGGGATGGCGGACAAGAGTGAATCTCGTTCCCAACCATAGAAATGTGGCAAGTTGAATTAGATGTACCACATACCCAGGGCCAGCCTGTTTAAGGTGCCTTCAATGGGAAGCAATCTCTTGGCTCGGGGTCCCTTGGGCTTCGGGTTTGTCATTTTCACCTCCGGGCCACTCTGGGGGCCAGAGGTAATAGGAACATCCTCGTGGTGGCGAGCACGAACTGAAATCAAGTGGGCATAGTAGATTGCCGGGTGTACAGACACAGAGGTTGTCGAGCGGATGTACTGGTAGCAATGATCATTGATCATACCCTCAAGGTCATTGGGCTTGAGACCCATCTCATCCAACAGGACATGGTAATGGACTGGGCGGGGAGTTCCTTGCAGAGCAATGTGCGTGTAAAGCAGGAAGTCCCAGTCATGTGGGCTAGTCACATCCCGATCAATAAGAGTGCCCGGCAAGGGGGCTCCGTGGGAGTCTGCGGCTGCGCGATTCTTGGGGTCAGGGAACGCTCGAAGATGGTGGCGCTTGTTGGCAACCACAACACACATCTTGCCTGCCCAGACTGGCTGACCACATGCATGTGCAATCGCAAAGCGGATTGCAGGGACCTCCTCTGAAAGAATTCTCCGGTATTCGGACGCAGACACACCGTCACGGAAATAGTAGACATACTCAGGAGCCTTGCCGCCCCCAACAGTCGCTTTCCACTCAGCAACCATGGGGTGCAGGATGTACTCGATCACTTTGTCCCGGATAACCTCAACTCGATCTCCATTGGTCTCGCATCCACCCATGTAGCGAGTTGCAGTAGAGTTTGCCGAAACCGACATAGCTGCCAATGACGGGGTCCACACACCCATCATTGGATGAGTGACGTCTGCACCAATGATCATGGAGCCTGGGCGTAGACCCTGACTCTTTGACTTGGGGACAGCCCGAGCAGTGACTCCACCAAGCTTTGCATTCACCTTCATGAGAACATTCGCGTGGTATTGAGGTCTATTGCTGATGCAGTGTGCAGATTGAAGCACTTGAGAGGGGGTGCCGTACCGGCAGTCGGAAGACTTCTTGAGACGAAGATAGACCCAGGAGTCCTTGTCGGGAACGATGAAGACCATGAGCTGTGGCTCGCTCTTGTTCTGCGCTGCGATCGCATCGTACAGCTTTTTGACACTCATGCCAACGTCTTCGCTCAATCCTTTGACAACCGGTCGGCCAGTCACATCACCACCCATGCTCTTGTACATCTTGACAAACTGGTCGACCCAGTTGAGGGTCTGGTCATGGCTGATTGACTTTCGATGTCCGGAAAAGAAGCCAACACCCCAAGCCTGGAGGGCCTTTTCATTGGGTTTGTAAAACTTCTTACCGCGGAGATCCCAACTTCCCGCATGCTGCGGGTTGTGCTTGCGGTTGCCCCCAAACTGAATCTCAGGACTCGGAAGCAGGCGGGCCTTTGTCTTGATCATGTGGTCACTGATCTTCATACCGTAAAGCTTCAGAATCGGGTCCTCCTTGTGCTGGAGAAGTTCCTTGGACTGGCGAGCATTGGCCAAACGCTTCGGAGGCCTGGTTGCACACCATTGGATCATTTGCGCCGCCTGCATATCGGTAAGTTTGTAGCGGTATCTCTGAAGGCCTTTGATGACCAGGAATTCGGCTGGGTAATGAACGTCTTCCTTCACCATCTCGACCAAGAGCATATTGGGATATTCGAGGCGGATGTTGTACCGTTTCATGAAGTAATCTTGAAGATGCATCCGAGTAGACGTCCCAGTAGCCTTGTCGTGATAGCTAATGTAAAACTCATTGGGCTTTGCGTGAATCAGGCCCTTGACAATGAAGCTTTTCATCTTGAAAGGACAACCCTCGTAGTTGGGTGCCACTCGAAGACCTTGAATTCTCTTGTTCACCTGTGCGAAGTACCTCGATTCCTTCGTACCACCAAATTCATCGCGGGTTGACTGTAGGTTTCTGACCAGGGTCGACTTGTCGTTCCACCCGTTCACATTCATCATGTATCCCATAAGACTAATACGAGAAAAGAAGACGCAGTGAGCGACATCAACATTGAGGATCAGACCTTGCTATAAGTAAATGTTAGTATACCAATCTTGGATTTGAATCAATGGAGTGAGTCTTACAGGAGTTGGCTTAATTGCCTGATAGATTCCTCGGTAAACGGAAGCACCCATGTTGGCGAGCGGCTGGTAAAACTCCTGCTTCAGCTCCTCGTCGTCTCCAAGCTTATCGAAGAAGAAGGCCCGCTTGATTGCGGCGAACTGTTTGGTGGGCCATTCACGGAGCAAATGATCAAGGAAGCCTATCATTATCAGCTTGATGAATCATAAACAGAGGAATATGCGGAATAAGGGAGCACTTACTCAGAGATTCAATCACGAGTTGATCCAGATCATGGCGATTCTGCAACCAGGAGTTGATCACTGACAGATTGATCTTCCTCTTTTGCATGACGGACATTCTGAAAGTAGGACTCGTCTTGTACTGATCAATCTTAGAAAGAGTCTTGACGTCCCGGGTAAATTCACTCCTGAAGTCGATAATCTCATTCCAGTCATCGAAGTTGCGCAGTGACCTGCAACACAGGTTAGAAAATATATAAACAGCAATCCAAAATACATTGCACTTACCAGCAGATTCTTCCACCATCCCAGATACCATCAGGGATGTGTGCCTTTCGAGTCTCACTGTTCCAGCATTTTCTCAGGATCCGTCTGTCGGTCTCGTTCTGGTCTCCGTGGAGAACATTGATCTAAAAATTGATGAGCAAAGAATGGCACTAAATGGAGGGGGGAAAAACACTCACCTCGTACTGGTAGACGGCCTTGTCCGGGAAAGAAGTGATCGGGTACGCGTTCATCATAACCTCAATCTCTTTGCCGGAAGTGTTGTAACCAATACGACGCTGGATTTGAGTCTCCTCCGGTGCAGACTAGACAAACAGGTTAGTAAAATTCATCATCCACAGAGCTATTGAGAATGACTTACAGAAGCAGGCATGATTTTGAATCGATGCCAAGGAATGTCAATGTTCTTGCAGCCATCCCAGACAACCGTCATGTAATCTTCGTGGTGCTCAACCTTCTCAAGGTCCAGTCTGTGTTGTTCAAAAACAGCCACTTTCACGCCTTCTCTTGCAAGACGGACGTAGTTTGCCCTTTCTTCCGAGGTCCAGTTTTCCGGGAATTCTGGAGGGGTCTGGACTCGACGGATGGGAGAGTCACTGCTACTGGAACCAGTGCTCTTGGGCCGTTTGTACTCGCCCGTATCAGGGTCATAGTTGGTTCGACGCATCCAAGCAGTGCTTTCTTCTTCTTTCTTGCGCCGTGCGTCATCTTCCAATTTGGCCTTGTGGTCACGCAGCTCTTGGATCTGGCGCGGATCCAGAGGCTTTGCCGCAGGGGTAGAAAGGCGCAGAGGAAGACCCCTAGTTTGGCGGGAGGATGAAGAGGAGGAAGGAGGCTTTGAAGACGTATTCATAGCAGCAGTAGTAGGAGGGCGGTGCCCGGAACGAGACCTCTGCTCCTCGTTGTCCTCTTTCGAGGGTGGCTTCATGGCCTTTTTCGGAGCCATGATGGACGTTGCTCCTATTAATCAACCTTTGTTAGTCGCTGTTCTAGTTCACGTCTGAAATTGCCTGCAATGGATCACAGATGCAAAGCGACCAAGTAAGATGGATAGATCAAAGTGAGGTGGTACTGCTCAGCGATGTCAAGTGAAGTAGAAACCAGTCGCTTTCATTCCACTTGGATACAGTGTAGGAGAGGCCAGAGTGTGAAAAGGATGATGACTTACAAAGTCAAGGATTGCAGTGAGCCAAGGATGATGATTGGAAATGAGGGAAAAGAGAATATGGAGGGGAGCAAGAAGAAGAGAAATTGAAAAGGAGGATTCGTGGGATCACTGGGAGAGAACTGCGTTCAGCGTTAACAGGGGCTCACAGGAAGAGAAATGCGTTAATACGTTTAACGTTAAAGGGGCAAACCTACCTTGGAAGTATGCAGATGATGGCAGGAATCCAAGCTGCTAAAGACGAAGTAAAGAAGAGTGATGGAGAAGGAAGAAGAAGAAAGAAAGTAGAAATCGGCGAAGGGGTGGTTTTATAGAAAGGTTAGGGCAAGCATAAAGAGCAGATGTATTCCCTTTAAGGTATGAATTGATATTGTATAGCGGTTGCCTTTTTGACCGGAAATTATATGTATAACCTGTTCAATGGTAGGAGCAAGCCATATAGATGCCTAATATAGTATAATATCATTCACAATCACAAATGCAGCCAAAGTCCGCGCTACATGACGATAAGGTAATTGTTTATACTAGTGTTTGCCTAACAAAATAAGATATCCAAGACTCAGATATCTCGCACTTCTAGTTAAAAATAGAACTGCGGTTAAAGTCCGTGCTAAATGATAATATGGTACTTGCTTATACTAGGGTTTGCGTAACAAGATGAGGTATCTAGTGCTTAGATATTTCGCACTTCTAGTTAGAAATAGAACTACGGTTGAAGTCTGCACTGTATGACGATAAGGTACTTATTTATACTAGGGTTTATCTAACAAGATTAAGTACCTAGTGCTCAGATATCTCGCACTTTCATTCAGTTATAAAGTGTTGATACACCCATAGATTAGACCACCCTCCTCTCTGAATCTTTGATACCGCCTTCCTAATTAGTTGCGACCAAGAATACTGCCATAGTATCTACCACAATAGAGTTTTTCTGCCATAGATTCTGCTTATTGCTGGTTTACATAGTAAAATGAGACGCATTTTGATCAGAAAAAAACGTATATTCTACCTCATTCCTATGGGATTTAACCCCTTGACGATGAAGAGGTTGATTATAAAGCAAGATATGACAGGAGTGACTTATTTTAATTAGGGATTTGCATACAAATTATAGGTATCTGCTGTCTTGCTCCTTTCATGAGGAGTTTGATATAAAAGCGGTGTAAAAAGTTGAAAGTGCCTAGCCCAATTAGGAAGGCGATACTTGAATTTCAGGCAGTAGGTCAATACCCAAAAGATATCTCGTTCTTAAAAGTTGAAAAAGGATATTTCAATCAGAAAGAAAGAATAAAGAAAGAATCACAACTGCTGTCAAAGCCCGCGCTACTTAACGATAAGGTACTTGTTTGTACTAGGGTTTATCTACCAATATTGAGTACCCTAGTATTTCGATACCTCGCACTTCTGGCTGATATGTCAAAAAAGACATCACGCACTTACAGTTAAAAAGACATAGAAATCGATCAAAAAGAAAAAATCATAAATGCTGTCAAAGCCCGCGCTACGTGACGATAAGGTACTAGGGTTTGGCAAGCAATATCAAGAACCCTAATACTTAGACGTCTCATACCTTTGGTTAACATCCCAAAACCGCTATTCAAAGCTCAAAATTAAAAAGAACTTACCCCATTTCTGCCGCACTCTTCTAACAGAAGCTAGGCTGCACTGGTCTAATACAAACATTCGTCAATAAATCTCTTGATAACTACATGGTCGCAATACAAAGGTTATTCAATCTGAATTTCTTTAGAATAATATTACTCGACCACAATTATTACATAGACGAAGTATACGAGTTCTCCACGGACCTGGCGACTCATCATAACATCCCTTCCCACGCTACTAGAATCCATCACAATCATGGCCATGGAGGAACCATAACAAGGCTACAAGGTCACAACCACCCTTACTAGGACTCTAGGCTTACTTTCATGAGGTGGTGCATTCTATATAGACACAAGGATACATACAGTTGTGGACATGGTAGTCTACATATCGCTTGATAGCCGGTCTCTTGGTGGCATTCCTTCGCTAAGAGCCATTCATTCTCCGCTTGGTATTGGATAAGGCACACTTCCTTGTTCTAGCTGTCGGACAGGTCGGACAGGATCTTATCACATTCGACAAATTGTTCCGAGTTGTATTGCGTGGTGTCGTAAGGTGAAGTCGCCATTATATGTAGCTGCCAAAAACATCAGTCCGTCTCAGTCAGGGATATATATACTGGATCAAGAGGATGTGCTCGAAATACTCGCCCAATTAGTTTGTTTTATTTCGTGTTTTTGGGCGCGGTGCAGCCGAGGCTGGAAAAGAGGATAGCTAGCAAACGCAGTAGGTTTGGATTAATCCAGGTTAACAGATGATATCAAACATCATTACTGAGGCGACTGCAAAATGAGCTGTGCCTACCCGAGATAGGGCTAGACAACCAACCGCTAGTCAGAATACAAACGGACTGAAGGTACAACCCTCCAATCGGGTCCCTCTAGCTGTCAACTTCTGTCTAGTAGAAGTGTATAGTGCAAATTTCTTAAATCTTTCTTCTAGACCACGCTTTATTTCGACTTGATTTCTATATCACTATAAAGTCTATTTGAGAACAAATGATTAGGTACCTTTTGTATGTGTATCCCATAGAAAAGGTACATTTTGCATTAGACTAGTTTTTGCGTTCGACCCGTGAAACCCAAAACCCCACTTCGGCGTTTGGAAGCGTTGGACCGAGAACTCCGTACCATTGTCCTGATAAATTGGGGAGTGGCGGCTTTTTTGTACAGGCACAAAGCACTTCAATGTGTAGAAGATATTTACAATGTTCGTTATTTTATAGCGACCTAACATATCCAAGTGGGTTTCTAGATCTTAAGATAAGACAAAAAAGCCGATATGTAATCTTCTTTGTAGAAACACCTAATACAGCAAACTGAGTATAACTTACGATGGTGGAGAATGCAGTGACAGCTGACCAATGGCACAATGAAAACTTTTCTACACGCACAACTGCTCTGTCGTAGGCAAACACCTCCATCCTTCTTATCCTCAAACCCCGGTGATAACTGTAGTACACTATGCCGCCAAAGAAAGCAGTAGAAGCGCCGACGAACAATGTCGTCGCCTTCGGGCGCGTCAAGTCCAACCTCAAGATGGGCTGTGTTGGCCTGCCAAACGTCGGCAAGAGTTCGCTGTTCAACCTCATGACGGAGCAGAACGCTGCGGCAGAAAATTATCCATTCTGCACCATCGAGCCAAATGAAGCCCGTTGCATCGTTCCCGATCCAAGATATGTATGTTTTTGCCTTTTCTCGATTTCTGTGTGCGTTTTTCCACGTGATGGATCTTACCCTTCCCGGGAGAGGCTCTTTCCCTTTTTGGTCACTTAAAGTACGATGAGCCCCTGGCTAATGGAAGATAGGACTTCTTGTGCAAGATCTGGAACCCACCCAGCAAGTACCCGGCCTATTTGCAGGTTACGGACATTGCGGGGTTGATCAAGGGAGCCAGTGAGGGAGCCGGGTTGGGAAATGCATTCTTGAGTCATATTCAGGCCGTGGATGGCATGTACCACATTGTCCGGTGCGTTCGTGGTGGGAACTTGAGAAACGAAGCGGCTACTTACTATTACACAGCGCATTCGATAACGATGAGGTTCTTCATGTGGATGACTCCGTTGATCCTGTCCGCGACTTAGGTAAGCATTTATCCCTGTCCAGGTGATGCAGGAGAAGTAGACGCTGATGGTGCTGCGCGCAGATACTATTCAGAGCGAGCTGTGTAAGAAGGATTTGGATATTCTCGCCAAAGCTAAGATTGCCGAAGAGGCAATTGTGCGGAAGGCTGGAGGAAAATTCAAGATGCTGCCGCTGTTCGACGAGACCACTGCTAAAATCAAGGAGGTAAGTCACGATTTCTCTTCGAAGAAATGTGTAGTTTGCTAACTCCTTGTAGCTCTTGGAACAGGATAAGCCTGTTAGAGATGGAGAGTGGACGACTCCGGAAATCGAGTTGATCAACGAGAAGGTTTGTCCAATTCTAATACTCTCGAGATCAGTGACAATGCTGACAATATTAAGTTACGTCTCATCACTACCAAGCCGGTAATCTACCTCATCAACCTTACGATGAAGGACTACATCCGCCAGAAGTGCAAGTACCTGCCCAAGATCGCGGAGTGGGTCAAGGCCCACGGCGGCCAGGGCAGTGATATCATCCCCTTCTCCGTCGAGTTTGAGGAGAAGCTGTGGTCCCTAAAGGATGACAAGCCAGCGCTAGACGCCTTCATGGCCGATATTAAGGTCCAGAGCCGCTTGGGAAAGATCACTACCGAGGGTATGTCCCCAGTATTTGCCTCACGTATCCAATACTAACAGTCATGGCAGGCTTCACTAAGCTCGGACTGCAATATTACTTTACCGCCGGCGAGAAAGAGATCCGCTGCTGGCCGATCAAGCAGGGAACACTCGCTCCACAAGCAGCTGGTGTTATCCACGGCGACTTTGAGCGCGGTTTCATCAAGGCCGAAGTCGTGGCGTACCAGGACTTCCATGACCTCTGCAACGGCGAGAAGTCGATGGGGCCAATCAAGGCTGCTGGAAAGTACAGACAGGAGGGCAAGACTTATGTCGTCAAGGATGGCGATATTGTACATTTCCAGTTCAATGTTGCACCGCCGAAGAAGAAGTAGAGACTGTTCGGAAATGTCATTTGCCTATTATTATCGCTGGAAATATGGTCTTTACTGTTCCTATTGAGCTGTTTTATCATGGGCAAGGTCTTGGTCCTACTACTTGGCTTTAAACTGCATTTAGATAGATACCATGGATTCGAAAGTTAAAATGGCTTCAATTTTCCAGCATGTTGGACCCTATAGGATTAGCAAGTGCGCCGAATTCGGCTTTATTGGAGAAATTATATATTCTGTAAACGGCGGATCTGTGAATTACTGTATGTGGTTAGTTTTGCCTCATTGGCGCCGTCACGTAACTGCAAATGTTAGTAACCACTGTACAAAACCCAATGCGAAGATCCATTAGTCTATAATAGGGTTAGAAACGGATTATCGAGATTCCTGTATCAGTATCAATACAGTGACTTACTATAATCAAAATACGTTGCCCTGTCTTGTGGCTGAACTGGCGATATACTGCTCCCAGATACCTACAAAGAAGCAGAGAGACGAGGATTATGTCAAATTCATGGTTATATGGAAGACCGATGTGTGGGATGTCTGCCCAGGGACTTTCTGTTTTCCCCACCATCACATCACCTCACTGAATGCTCGACGCCTTCATCTTCTCACTTTCTTCCTTCCACTCCTCATACGTCCGCTACAAGTACTCCTGCTTCTCCGGATGGTTACGATAGTATGTGACATGATTGATCTCACAGACACCGTCCTCCTTCCCCTCGTGGTCGATGCAGAAGGCCCGATTACATAGAAGACATAGCTGGGTTGGGAGGTTGTCTTTCAGGTATGGTTTTCTCAATCGCATCCTGTTATGGACGTGGCAGGGTCCAGCACTATAGGTTTGGTTCTGAGGAGTTTGTTAGCCTACTGAATTAAAATAGAGGTTGGTGCGAGGTGGAGAAACGGACCATTCTGTAATGTTCGATGGAGGTTGTATTGATAGGTTTTGAAGGTAGGATCGCGGAGGAGCGATGGAAGATAGAAATAAGAGTAAAAGACATGTGGGGGTAATTGAGGGGGACCGTAATACTACTAGTCCTTTGGGTAGACTCAAATTGGGTACTGTTGCATTGCATGAGCTCGTACTAGACGTGGGCTGTAGATCTTGGCATTGTACTAGTTCCTAAGGAAATCATTCTTACTGACGGAATATTCAGGCGATTTCCTGAAACGAACGAAGTGCGAGAAAGGGTTCTAGCATGGCTGGAGTAATGCCTCGTGGTCGGCAACCTGAAATTAGGCGGTGCTTTGACGCTGCCAATCATTCGTGTATTGGTACGAATCTTCAGGGGTGACAGAGAATACGTATTTATGATCGTAATCGCGAATGGATCCGGGATATTTGCAAGGGGTTGGGTGGACTAAGAGTCGATATAATGTCTGGATGACCAGAACCAAGAATTTCCCATCCGTGAGGTCTAACAAAATCCATCTTGAGTTGAACGAGGATAACAACTGGATTTCAATTTGACAGTGTTATATACTATAGCATTATCATAGCTTCCCTATGAATAAATGTTCATTGTATCAACACGACAGCCAAGACTAAAGGCAGTGGCTTACCAATGATACTCTATGGCTCGAGACAGCGAAGGCCCCGTGATGGTGAGGGGGCGAAGTTCTATCAAGCGTGGGTTAATATTTGCCATCTCAGAGCCGACGGAGGAGGCAGGAGCTTCAGTGCCTTGACGATTGCTTAGTTCCAAAGACACTTCTCTTAATGAAATCTCGCTGCGATTAAATAGTAGCTTTTTTGGGAGATGATATATTTTCAGATTGATATCATATGCGTGTACTTTAATATGGGCCAAGTATTCAGTAACTTCAGTGAATTTAGGGACATTGTTTAGGCTTCCCAATTGCAATGAGTGGCGGCGAAGAGAATCCTATCGCTTGGGAACATTCCTACCATTGTCGTAAAGTCTGCACAATTAAGCCTGAGGATTACATGGCGAACATTCAGAAAAGCTGCGTCCATCGACAAAATGGCTTGAGTTGTCAAATTTCCACAAAATTTCCATAAATAGCCCGGGTGGTCTAGTGGTATGATTCGCGCTTAGGGTTCACCCAAAGCATTAATGCGCGAGGTCCCCGGTTCGATCCCGGGCTCGGGCCCATTCTTTTTTTTTCTTCTTCTTTCTTACTAGTTCATTGCAACTTTTGTTATTATTACCAGCAGTCTTGAATAGCCAACCCTAGCAACAAGACTAACCATCATGCAATTACCGAGGAAGTGCTCGAGGCCACCGTTCTCGGTCGCGCGATCAACAACGCGTCCGAACAGACACTACGCGCGGTTTTCAAATTCATCTGCGCGAAAAACGACGAAGCCCGCAAAGAAGCCGAGAGTCGACTGGTGGCGATAGTTTCCGATACTGAAGAGAGCTCTGGCAACAATAAGAGACCGGTACCACGCTACGCGTCTTGTGTCAATTGTAAGAAGGAATTCGATGTCACATCTAATACGGAGGAAAACTGTCGGTATCATCCAAGTACGACTGCCCAGAATGGAGATTGAATTTCCAGTATTCTCAACAAGCTAATCCATGACAGGGGGAGATGAGCCTACTGGCGAAGATCTTTATGTTGACAATTATGATGAGTTTGAGGTGGACACCGATGAAATGCGCGAGGAATTCCCAGAGTGCTTTACGTTCGCGTGCTGTGATGGAAATCTCAAAGATAACCCCGTGACATTGACATTGACATTGACAGGGAAGGTGCGATGGAGGGTGTCGCACTTTAGGAAGGCACGTGGGTTGGGGGTATAAAAGGGACCCCTTCCCCCCAACTCTCTTCTCTTCTTCCTCTCCCCATCCCTCTGAACACCATCTCTCCGTAGCCCCCAGAGACAGCGTAGGCAGAGGGTCCCGTAGCACCTGCTGCCCAACCTACCACAGGGACATCAACATTACCATGTTGTGGAAGTCCATGTAGGTCAGCATCAAACATCAAACTGGGCTTTCTCGTGGATGTTCCTGAAGTCGTGGCTCTCATTGCCGCTTGACGAGTCCCACGGAATACATGGGGGTGGGGATGGCTGTAGCCGAAGACTCGTAGGTCTTCATATTGTGTGGAAATTGCATCGACGACGTAGGAAAGATCAGGTGATCTTGTCAGGAGGTACCAACTTGAATTACTGGTTGAATCTTCAGCAAATTTACTTCTAACGGTCAAACTGTCATTTGAAGGAAAAGAGTGCATTTCAACTAGAATACTAAGTATAGAGAGGCGGAGAAGCAAGGAAAATAAGAATTGGCTAATAGGACTGAAGTCAATAATTACGGAACAGATCATTCTTGTTGGTGTCGTCTTCAATAGGGTGCCCGTCGACTGCCAGCGATGAGAAGTACCAGAAACATTCGTTGACTGAAACTTCAGACCATTTGTTGCCGATGACTGGCGAAACTTCCATTCTCCATTCTCCGTCTTTCTGGACGTAACGCAAGAATATGACCTCGTTGTATGTCGAGTGGAACCCATATGGGACCCGATTATCGATCATGTATTCAGCGATCTGCCCGATTGTAGAACGCACACGTGCTTCACACGCAGTCCGCTTCACCAGCTTGTGGTCCGTCAACCCAGGGGACTTTGATCTCCCCCAGAGCTTTCAGGCTAGCTGAGCCCTCGCGTGGCACCATAGCCACATCCGGTGTCTTGGAGTAAGGAACACCAGCCGCCTTAAAATCTGCAAAGCGAATATTCACGAGCTCTGCTTGAAAGACTGTTCCGAGGACTTGCCCAACAGCCTGTTGGAACCGTCCACGAACGCCTAGTTCATCGGCGACCAAGACTTGCTCCTGCTTGAGATCACGAGATTCAAGTGCAAGATCAATAACGGTCGGGGACCAAGGTTCGCGCACTTTAGCGCTAACATCTTCCCTGAAGTTCTCCCATTGAGCCAGCTTGCCAGTCCAGGTGATTTTGTGCATTGCGGAGCTTGTGGTCTTGTTGGAAGCCTTAAGAAGGCGAGGAAGACGCCTTTCGAGTACCTGGCATTGTGTGATCTGTTCTGGTTGCGGACTATAAAAAGGCTTTTTGTCAGGATACCATTAAGCTTCACGTCAAAGGCTCTTGGGTAAGACTCACATCTGAGAGATGATGGGGCAAGTGAAGAAAGAGTTCCCTGGGATCGCGAATTGCCAAATGTGGAAGCAATTGAAGAAAGGAAGGTACAAAAGCTCGTCGGATTGAAATAATTAGAGAGGAAAAGTAAGGTGGAAGGGAAAGAAACGATGAGAGAAAAGCTGGTACTTATAGACACTCTCAGCACTCCTAAACTTGATCAATTCCTTCTGAACGTTGCCCGATGTATCTCAAAGATGCTTCTCATATTATTGGCCACGTAAATTAATTATGGTCACTACATCTCTATGATTCTACAAACGAATAGTGATATCCGAGTCAATCACCTAGACGAGGTACTACACTACAACTGTTACACGGCCCGGATAAACTGTTTTATCTGCAGTTGAAAACTAAACTAATACTGATAGCCTCGTTGACAATCTTCACTGGCGCAATGATCATCATGATTGCTATTGCATTGAAGCATCTGATGTTAACCGCCTAACTCCAATGAACGGCTACCCTTAGCATTGATCTTGTCTATTCCAGCTATATTTCAAACTTATTTTTCTAGTTTTCAGTGGGAACTTGTAGATCGAAATGACTATCTTAAGGTACCAATTGCCTTCTAGGTAATAGATATATCGCTATATCTCGTAGCTATCCTCATAATCTATCAATACGTCAGGCCAAATGTCTTTAGGTCTGCCCTACTGAGTGAATGCAAGTGAACTCATTTTAAAAAATTGCATTAGGCATCTCATTGCTTCTGTGGTTATTTGCCACGTCGGTCTAAGATGTATGTACGTGTAGCTGTTCTGTGGTACCTATGATCGTGACGGCATTCTGTAGCTAGTTTTCGTTTGGAGAGCCGGATGAACTGCGGATAGTATAAGCAAATGAAAAGGGCCTTAGGCTGCACTTAGCCTCTTTCTTGTTGCCCCATGTTGCCTGATTGTAAGTTTCCACTTTTGATTTCTGAAAATGGTCTTTAAAGCCATAGGAACGAAGATAAAAAAGCACACAGACAACCCTTTCTACACCTAAACGACCATTGTGTGTCTTAGTCTTAGATATGCAGTATAGAGGTAGGTCGAATATATTAATTACAGATGTATGTAGGTATACCCGGTAACTAGAACCCTGGAACCGTGCAGCCACACCCTGTGATACATACGTCAGTGTGACTATCGCATGGGTTATTGTATAGGATGTTGACATCACATGATATTTTTGCTAGGACTACCAGTATAATTGCTCCTCTCCTTCTTCTTATTTTCCTAAGTCAGCAATTGCTCTCTCTTCTCTTAGCCTCTGATACCATCCTCCCCTTTCACGCCTACTATGTCCGAAATGGATCCTCGTTTATTTCTTCCCAAGATGATTGATGAAGAGATCACTACACACTGCCCCTGACCCTTCGAATGAAAAATACGCTACTCTCTATCCCACTCGCAAATGGCTAATCATGGAAAAGCTAAGCGAGGAACCAACCCCGATTACCCAACAGGATTTCGCCATTGGAATGGGCCCGGCATACACCGCTGGAAAATATTCTTGTCGTCTTGTCGGTGCTGGGAATGAGAAGAAGCTCGCATTTATGCGTATCTACAAACAGATTCCTCTGATCGACACTGAAAATGAAAACTGGACGGTCCGCAAGAAACAGGCCTGCGGGCCACGCAACCACCCAGAGCTGGGTGCTCTGAAGCGTTTTACAGAGAATGGCTGCACTGCTACCCCCAGACTCCTTGGGTATGAAATCGGCAAGCAAGACAAGATGGACCTTGTCCCTGGCGGGTATATCATATACCTTGTATGGGAAAAAGTCACAGGAGATTCTCTTGATATTGAGCAGTTCTGGATGTATCCGTCCACCAAACGACAGAAAATTCGGAAAAACTTCAAGAAGGCCTATAAGTTTGTTACTCGGGCTTGATTCTCATATAATTATTGCTAACTAGAATTAGCCAGGTTCTAAGCTTCAAGTACCAGCCAATCTTTCAGACCCCAACAAAAATCATCGTCGACTCCAATGATAATGTGTATGTTCTACTCTATCTCTTACAATCCCAAGCTAATAACACGCAGCAAAATCTCCGGTTTCGGCCGGGCTTTCCCATCCCCCCAAGGATGGAGAGACGACTACTTCGTGATGTTTTCCTAGTCCTGGCGCCCCCCAGTGACGATGAGGACCTTCCCGCCTTGGCGGATGATGTCAAATCTGGGCCAAATGGCTGGAAGTGGTGAGGAGAGGCAGCCAGACAAGTGTTCAGGCCAAATGGACGGAAGGGTCTTGAACCAATTCTCTAGATAGTCAAACAGTCTACAAATTGAGTGCATGGTGCTTGCTTAATTTATTCGTGAGATTATCTGCTTATTCGAGTCTGTACAAAGCATGGTTGGGTGGGACCAACTAGCAAGCAGAATTGGTGACCTGTGGCCCTATGTAAAAAAAAGAAAGAGATAAATGCCAGATAGATCAACGCCGATGGAAGATGCAAAGGGGGCTGGGCTCTAAACAACCGCGTATGCTCCGACCATGTTTCATGAAATGACCCCCACGAAAAAAAAAGCTGGGCCATCGAGTTCTCAAAGACAAATCGGGATATTTTGCGCGCCGGGGAAATGAAATTGCAAAAGCAGAGAGCAAAGGGTTTTACACTGCAAGTGGAACGATGGTGGTCCCCAGAGAGAAACGAGCAATCGCGGACTCAACGGTAACCACCTGGGGATATATGAGTGAGAATGTCATTATGGGAGAGACAGATGATAGACTTACCGGAGTAGGGATTTTGGCCTCCACCGTGCGCAGCTTGCGGTATCTGTATTTGTGAAATGTCGGAAGGAATATCAACGTGGCGAAGAAGGTCTATCATTTTCTCGGGAGAAAGGCGGGTGATATTGTATGTTGCCGCAGAAGGCAGGATGCTTAAGAGATTCACCACTTCACGAGGAAGAGGAGCTGGAGACCCTTGGGGTCTGTACGAGGTGCTCTGGCCGTTCAACTGTTGTACTCGTTTCGGCTGGTCGAGGCGCCGAGCTTGCGCGCTCTTCATTGGTGACTCAGCGCGAACAAACTTTCGTGGACGACCTGAGTCTTCATCATATTCATCAGTAGGATATGGTCTCTTAGGCGAATTGAGAGAGGTATCCATGTATCTGGCCATGGGAGAACCGTGATATTCCGCGGAGATTCCTGCCATATTGGTCTTTTGCCTTGTCTGGGATGGGGACAAAATGAGTTGCACCGACGTAGGGTCAAAGTTGGAGTTGGAGTAGCGATTGGCGAATTGTTCCAGGACAGGATCCTCCGGGTATAGTTCGCGCATGCGGTTCTCTAAGTTGATAACTTGGGTGAGGTCACCGTAGCGAGATTCATACTCGTGGAGGAAGGAAAAGATGGGCTTAGCCTTGTGCACATTCTCCGGGTTGGATGTCAATTTTCTGACGGTTGTTTCGAACACGGCTCTGGCATCTTTTGCAGTGGTTAGTAGGTCTTTTATAAACACGGGATGTCAACTTACTGATGGTATCATTAATGTCGAGCAGATGCCTCAAGTATTCGAGCGCAAAGTGCTCATCCTCCGGGAATAATTTTGCACCCCTCTCGAAGATCTTGGTGGCTGCAGGGTCTTTGTAGCAATGGTACTCCATCAGAGCACTCGCGATGTAAACATCGCTAGTAATCCGACCTCGTTTCCGGGCTTCGGCAAAGATTTGGCGAGAGCCAGCCAGTTCTCCCGGTTTTCCCTTACCTTGAATTCGACGCATCGAACGCATGAGTGAAATCCATGCGAAGGAGACAGTCTTGGAGATAATGTTGATCTGAACGGAATGGGCTTTCCGGACCGCATCAATCTGTGCCGTCTTGGCGGCTTCTCTTTCTTTAGCTTCAGGATCATCATCGTCCTCATTTTGAGGTTGGCTTTCCACATTTTGTGGAGCAAAATATGCCTCGATGCGTGCGACGTCCTGGGTTTCCTGGTTGCGAGCTTTATTGATCAACTCGTAAAGAGCATCAAGCAATTTGTCGTACGGTTCCCGGACCTTGGCAGCACGCTTGGCGGAATCCTGTTCCGCATCCGAGGTAACCTCCAGTCGATCCGCGCGTTTGAATGTCAGCAAACAACTCTCTGGGTTTGCATCAATGCCATTCTTCAAGAACTCCGTGCCTGCGTCCTCGATGTCGTTCAAGAAGCAGAACTCGGCTGCATCAAACCACATCTCGGGCAAGAAGGCCAGTGCCATGAGTGCCTGTTTGTAGAAGTACACTACGCGTGACTTGTAAGCAGCAGGGTCTTCTTCTTTCAGTACCAGAGGATCTTCTTTTTCCCATGCGAGCCAGCGCTTCCAGATATCTGCTTGTGCTGAGAATTCAACGTCGCCTTCAGACCCCGGAAGGGGAGGCAGCGGTGGAAGCGAAGTGCGAATCAAGTCACGAGTGATGTTTTGCAATTCGGTGTATGAGCTACGCGCAGTCATGTATGACGGTGAATGTTCTTGAAGGAATTTGCGTCCCTGATAGAAAAGGTCAATATAAGCCAGTTGAACTCGAGTACTGTCCAGCTTACCGTGAGCTTGTTTAGATTCATCTCGAATTGATCATACTCCTTCCAGAGAGTATTGACAGCTTGGGTCGGCACGCCAATGGCTCGTTGGTAGGCCTTTCGCAGTAGGTCCATCTTTTGTTGATCCTGCCATCCAGATCCACCAACGATGCCTGGCCCAGAACGGATGAACTCAATGTAGTCTGCCCATATGTTTCCGGAATCCTTGTCCATCCCAACATATTGAATGGCCATATCATATGCCGATGAAATGGTCTTCCTTGCCTCGCCAGAGGCATCTGTTGTCAAAGGATTACGACGACGAATGTAATCAAGGTAGACAGACCAGAGCTGAACGCTGGGGGTTGTAAGGAGCGTTCGGTTGAAGATCTGCTCTAAGCGGAAGAATTCATTGAGCTCAGACTCCATGCTGGCATAAGCAACCCATTGGTCGGCCTGTGATACATCCCATAAGCAATCTTGTATCTTGCCGAGGGTGAAAATGAAAGCACAAAGAAAGGGAGAAAAGGTAAGCTTACCGCCATGGGGAACAACTTCAAGAACCGCTCATAGGTGTCACGTGCGCTGTCTAGTCTGCTGCGGCTTCTGTGCTCGGAAATTAACTCCAACCAAGCAGGGATATCACCTCGGGGATCCTCTCGAATCCGGTCTTCCAGCATGCCGACACGGTCATGGGCCAGACGACCCTTTGAGGCTGGAGACTCAGGTACAGAAGTAGGAACAGTACTGTTCTGCATGGTTGCGGATTGCAGGTCTTGCGCAGCCCAGTGCGATTGGCCAGGAACAGAAGAGGGATCAATATTATGAACAGGATCAGGAGAATAAGAACTATTGGCAACATCTGGTCCACTGGCAGGTGCCTGCTCAGCATGGTGTGATGATACATCAGGGGAAGTGTTTTGCATTGCATTTCCTGAACTGGGATCTTCAGACATGGTCACAGGCATAGCATTGACATCTTCACCCCCAAGTACAGCCGGCGGCTCATACTCCGCGTCACCCTCATCATCCTCGTCATCATCAACCTCAAATCCGCCAATTATTCGGGTCTTGGACTGTGGCTCAGCAGTAGATGCTGGCACGGGGGTCGACGACTCAGCACGTGAGGGGTTCTGAGAAGGGTCGGGGGAGTCACTGGTCTGGCCAGCGTCTGCGTCTACTTCTGAGGCGACATCTGCGTCTGGGGCGACGGTCGGGTTGGGAATGGGATCTTCGGGCTCATCTGAGGGAGCCGCATCAGTGGGGCCGGCACCAGGCTGCTTGGACTCGGGAAGGGAGACGGAGTAGTGATCCCCCAATGCCAGTGAGGGGTCGTAGTCATCTGATTCTGCGTCTGAGTTATCACCTTCCTGCTCCTTAGTGGGGGATTGGGAATCGGGATTCAAGGCTTGAGCTTGGAAGAAGGCAGCTTCAGCTTCATCGTCCGCCATGATGGGATGGATGATCAATGCGATAAGAGCGAGGTCGAAGCAAAGTTAGCAACCGCGAAAGTCACGGCGCAGGCCGAAGCAGGGTTTGCGCGGTGTGGTATCAGGATGAATTAAAATAAAGACCAATGCTCCGAAGGTCAAGGGTTAAGGTGGATCACAGCCACTGTTGACAAGATAACCCTCAGCCGCAATGTGAAGCAAATAATAGCCAAGAGTGAGAGAGTGCAAAGCTGCGATGGGCTGTGATGCAAGTTGCCCGGGTAGTGAAATTAGGGTCACGTGCGGGCGGTGAGGATAATGCGAGGGACGCGAAAGGCGCGTCGATCGATGGGCTCCTCGCATTGAGCTAGAGGGGTTGAGAGTAAACTGCATTCTTGTGGACCTGTTGTTTTCTCTTATTTTCTCTATCTTCTTCTTCTTTCCACCTCTGTTCATACATTCTTCTACTCTTGCCTCTACTCTTTAATCCCACGTACATACACTCATATCTTATCACAATGTCCGTCGTCTCACTCCTTGGAGTGAAAAACCTCAACAACCCGGCTCCTTTCACCGCCTCGTACCAATTCGAAATTACCTTCGAGTGCCTTGAGCAGCTCCAGAAGGGTGAGCATTGGCTTATTTCCCCATCTCCTCAGACCACTCTTCTAACATTCTTTCAGATTTGGAATGGAAACTCACCTACGTCGGATCCGCCACTTCGTACGTCCACCCTCCCTCCTTCCTACCAATGCCACAAAGTCTAACTATCACAGCGCCGAGTATGACCAGGAACTCGACTCCCTCCTCGTTGGACCCATCCCTGTCGGAGTGAACAAGTTCATCTTCGAGGCCGACGCACCTGATGTCAAGCGCATTCCTACTTCCGAGATGCTCGGAGTCACTGTCATCCTGCTCACCTGCAGCTACGACGGCCGAGAGTTTGTCCGGGTTGGCTACTATGTGAACAACGAGTACGACAGCGAGGAGCT
Organism: Penicillium psychrosexuale; assembly: GCF_028828465.1. NCBI lineage: Eukaryota > Fungi > Ascomycota > Eurotiomycetes > Eurotiales > Aspergillaceae > Penicillium > Penicillium psychrosexuale. The sequence continues at coordinate 1,482,088 of NW_026643187.1, forward strand.
GGCAGCCGAGCCTCCTGCGAAACCCGTTATTGAGCGCATTCGTCGCAATGTCCTCGCTGAAAAGCCCCGTGTGACCCGCTTCGCCATCAAATGGTGAGAACCCCTTGTTTCGTTTATTTACATACCTAGTGCGGCTTTTACTGACTTTTTTTTTCTTAGGGATTCCGATGACTCTGCCCCTGCTGAGTATCCGCCTGACCAGCCCGAGGCCGATGGTCTCGACGATGACAGTGGAGCTTACGGTGCCGAGGAGCGTGAGCTCGAGGCTGCGCTCCTCAAGGAGCTCGAGGACTCCAACAAGCCCGCCGAGGGCGAAGACCATGAGATGGAAGGCGCCGAGGCCCCCGCTGGCAAAGAGGATGATGAAGAAGAGATCTCCGATGCCGAGAGTGAAGATCTTGAGGCGGAGAGTGACGACGATGAGGATGAGCTCGACGAGGAAGAGGGTGGCGATGCTGATGAGGATGTCGAGATGGGCGACGACGCAGAACACAAGGACGATGCTGCCAAGCCAACTCACCAGCCTCAGCCCGAGCTCATGGTACACTAGATCATGGTGTGCTACCGGCTCGCAGGAGTGGTTTTTTTGCTTTTAAACTCTTCCTTTTTTGAATGTTATTTAACGACAGCCAGAACGCAACGTTTACGACCCTCGGACTAATTTTCCATGTTATTATCCTGAATTGCATTGACTATCGGTCTATGAAATAGAATTGGTATAATTTAATCCCACTGGCATTCAGTCAGCCGTTGGTATTCATTTCCTCTAAATATGCCATAATAGGCACAACTACCGGGCCGTATTTGTATCACATAAGACCGACTTCCAGATGCCTAACTAGCTATATTGTACGGAGTAGTAGGGGATAGATTAATGTCAAATAGCCTTATACTCTTAAGTTTGCCAACCGAGACGAATAAACACCTACAATTGTGAGATCAAGGTGGACCAGCTTGAAGCGGGGAGTCAAGAAGTGGATGGATGAGATTGCAAAGTGATCTGTCAAATAATCCTACAACATAGGCACGATGACCCCGCTAGTTAACATGACGCCGGAAAAAAAGCCAAAGACGCCGACGATGGATAGTTAAGCCATTTCAAAAACCCGGTACTACTCAGTAGGAGATATTGCCTAAAAGCCAAACTTGGAACCAATTGCTGTTGTCAAAGAACGGTCAGCGACAGTTATGCAAGGGGGTTAAGCGTCAAACCCTATACATGGGTCTGTGGACTTTGAAGGAAGATTGACTTACCGCCCAATATAGCCTTCTTCTTTTGTGACTGTACGTATTTGCCAACATCGTTAACAAAGCCGCTGCTGTTTTCCTCTAGCCTGTCCATGCTATCTCCGACAATCCCGAGACGCTCTGTGCGTTCTTGGACTTGACGTGACATGTAAGACCAGTAGCCTTCCTGGCCCTGTACAGGTGCCGTTGGAATCCGTCCTTCTTTTAGAGCTCTCCGACGTTCTTGTTCTTCGAATTTCATTTGTTCGACCATCTCCTTTGATGGTGGCCGGTCTGGGCCGCCAACTAAATTTCAGATTAGATTCTAGTTAGAGCGGCATGTGCGGGAGTGACGTACTTAAAATGTCCATATCAGCCGGCGAGATATATTGTGTACCGGAGATCCATTGCACGTTCGTGATGGTAGGACGCGAGGGAACCACAGCTGCTGGGTTGTAAAGCTTGTCGTTTGAAGGATGTCTGTATGAGTAGAGTTAGCATTAGCACTATGTCTCGGCAAATTAATGAGGGACACATACAGTACGTTTCCGCCTCCCCAGACATTGAACAGTCCAACTTCTGATGGGCCGACCCATGTCATGACGTTTCCAGTAGGGGTGATGCAAGCTTCCGAGAGACGTCGAATGTCCGCAATATGGCCAATCTTGGTGCAACCAATATCCCGAAGAGCGGGGATCGAGAATGCTCGCGCGTTACCGTCACCAAAGAGACCAACCAAGCTGTAGCCCCGTCCTTCAGTCTTGACGACAGCTGCTGAATCGCAAAGACAGTCATCCCATGCCTTGTGAGCACCCTTTGATGTTGGGGGCTTGAAGATTCGACAGCCAGAGGCAGTCACCGCAATGACGACACCATTAATTTTCGCACCAGTTCTCAAGCCTCCAACTGCACTTGGTGTGGCCAAAGCAGAGCCACCAGAATCAGCATCGATGGGGATGACACTGATTACCCTGTCTTCAACGGCCGATGATCCAGCAAAAGCAGCTTCGTAGGTGCCGTTGGAACCAGGGAGGATCTTGAATGTTGCGACTTTGCCCTTGTTCGTGCCGACAAAGCAGCAAATGCTTGAGTAGTCTAGCGCATAGTTAGCACATTGATCTGATTCGAGCCCGAGTCATGCATAGTTACCTTCGCCGTCCAAAGTCATCACACCAAATTCAATCTTAGTGGGCCATTCTGGTTGGACTTCGTCCGAGGCACGGTTCTTGAGGAACCCGCTCCGCTTCTGTCCCTTGAGGAGGTCTGACATATGTGCAGTGTGTATGATGGCGGGCCCGCGCAGGTCAATAATCACCAAAGTACCGCTTTTGTAACCGACCGCTACAAATCCCACCTGCCCATGCTTCAACGCCGTCACTGGACCTTGTTGCATATCCAAAAGAGTCAGAGGTATCATTCCCGTCTTGAGCCCAGGATCTGTTCGCTTAGTTATCGAGGTCAGCTGCCCTGGCGGTTGATTGACGCCGGGGGACTCCTCAGTCCCGTATGAGGGGTTATTGCCCCATCGGAAGACAGCAAGCTCTCCGGTCTTGAGTCCAATAGACATCTCGCCTGAGCCGCTGGCGAGAGAAATTTCGGTCACTTCGATATTGTTGACTCGGCCTATGGCACGGGCAAGATCAATTTGAACGACGTCGCTGTTCTCAATTTCATCACCGTGCCCACAGTCCCAGACACGGACGGTTCCATCTGCGTGTGCGGTCGAAATGATATTCCGGCTCTCAAATCGCTTGAAAGTGTTCTTTGCTTCTACGCCGCCCATCACAAATCTGGGTCCCTGCATCCGGCGCTCTCTCAGACCAAGCCACACTGATCGATCAACTGGAGTAAGCACAGCTTTGTTTACAAAGGGATGGACGAAGGTGAGGAACGGATGAAGCATGTTAGTGGGAGTAATTGCGTGTCCGCTGGGGAAGCTCAAGGAAATAATTTCACCCGAGGATAGCATAGCGATAAGTGCGATTGGATCATGGGCGCCATTGAAATAGGGCGAGGATCGGGGGATGAGGCAAAAGTCAACAACCTTAGCTCCCGGTGGGATTGATAGGTTTATTTGTCGCCGTGGCCGCTCGAGGTAAGTAGACAGTATCTGCCAGGAGGATGTCTGATAGTTGGGGGTTGTCCCCATGTCCAGGAAAACGAGGCCCTTGCTCTGATCACCTACTGGTCGACCACCAGCCACCAAAAGACCAGTGTCTTCCGGGTTATCTTTGGTGCACCAAATAGCCTTTGTGATCGGCTCCTTGGGTCCAACACCCTCCCCAGGTGAGCCCGGTCTGCCAGCAGCACCGGGTTGGTCGACATTGGGTACCTGGACAGTCCGGGCATGAAGCCTACGGCCATCCTTTGTATCCCAGAGCACTAGACTTGAATCATCATGAACGGTCAAAATAAAGATCCCGTTGGGATGCCAGATCGCTTTTGTCAATTTGGGTCTGCGCACGTCGTGGGCCGGTAGGGAGTCTCCACCTGGTGCCCCAGGAGGGATTTCATAGACAAAGTACTTTTGAGCAATATTTTGCTTGAATGAAAATGTCACTGCTCCCTCTGGATATCCCACTAGGATCTTGCCAATGTCTCGCGGTGAGAACTCCAGAGATACGACGGGAAAGAACCGCGCGCGGGGATTTCGTTCCAACCACAAATTCGGGACTTTGAACGGCGTCAAGGACTCTCGGTCGAGATCGTAAGCAATAATTTCACCTATCCACAGGTCAATCTTCAGTTCTTTTCTTTTCCCTGGCAATTTACATACCATTCTGCATGCCGATAAAGGCATAATCCAAGCACGGGTCCGTTAGCAAGGCAGTTACCTGGCCCGGTGGCGTATAGGAAACCACCATGCGTCCAGTCACCAAGGAGAATATGCAGATTTCATTCTTGGAGTCGATGCTGACCAATTTGTCGGCGCAAAACTGAAGGAACCGCGCGGACGCTTTTCGCGGGAACTCAAAGACCACCGAAACCCGGCGTTGCCCAAAGACATAGATCTGCCCGCTGCCGAACTGGGTATCACCGGTACCGACCGCGATGAGGGATTGTATGGGATCGTATGCGATAGTACTAATCTGCGAATTCACACCGCATCGTGCGAACTGAGAACAGCGGTGTCAGTTGGGGAAAAGAGAATGCCAGGGATGCCAAGAACTTACATCGTCCAGGAGGAACAAGTCCGGGGACAAGCCCTCGGACAGGTCCTTCTGTATACCAGCTTGCTTTCCTCGCAGGAACTGAGCCATCTGCGATAGGGGTATAGCAAGTTATGGAGTGTAGAAGAGGTCAAGTGCGGAGAAGAACATTGACGCCATGCAAAAGCTAAACAACGGATCTGCCCCGCTCCGCCCTATCGCCCTATCAATTCCGACTTGGCATTCAAGGCAACGTGATTCTTTTCTTGGTTTCTTGTATGTTCTATATATAGATTGGGATGAAGGTCATATTCTGTTTCAATTGGAACCCCTTGAAATTGAAATTCGTGGATAAAAACGCTATATAACAATGCAAAAAAGAACAAAACTCCAAATCACATGCATGTATAGGGCCAGCCCCGTCGCTCGAAGGAACCTCGCTATGCAGAACCAGTATAATCGAGATCGTTTTAGGTATCACCCTGGACATATAAATCGCCAGTTAAATCAGTTTGCCCCGTTATGCCAGCTCAAGTCCCGTCATTTCCGCAATCGTGGTTGTCAATCGTCTCCGCGCATCAAATTCGCTCGTCTCATCTCGGGTTCGATAATATTGCACAGTGATTTGGGACACCAGCCGGTAGCACGCATACCTAGGAAAAGAAAGAGTTAGCAGAATTACACTAAATTGTAGTGGTACTCCAAACACATACAAAGCCAGCCGGATATTTTCCTCCATTGTCCTGGACACCGCCATCCCTGCTCCCTCAAAGACCGCCGGGGATGCATCCGCGAATATCTCTGCCATCAAAACATCACCCCACATGGCACTGCTGAAGTCCACAATGCCGGACAACTGTCCAGACTCTTCGTCTACCAAAACGTGGGAGGGTCGACCAAGGTCCACGACCACAAGACGTGGCAGCGATACATCTTCAAGAGCAGGCGCTAAGCGACTCAGCTCCTGTCGGATCTCCGAGTAAGGAAGGTGGATGAACATGTCCTCGGCGTCGCGGAGAACGCCTTCGACCAGGGAACAGAAGGCCTCTCGCCAGGAGGGTCTTCCAGCGCCAAATGCCACTTGCTGCAACGACCCAAACCCAGGGGCTGCATGTTGACCGATGGTGCTCACCAAGAAGCCCAAGTGCCGGTCGATATCGTCTAGTTGCTGTGAGGTGAGCTCGCCTTCCATCTCTGATAGACTCTTCCCTTTCATATACTGTCGGACCAAGTAGGCAGATCCCCAGACTCTTCTATGAGGATCATAATGATAGAGCTGCGGTATACAAGGGTTTGCAGACTGCCCTAGAAGAGAAAGAAACTGGGCTTCGGTCTCGAGAAACGATCGCTCACGTCGAAGCAGAGCGGTCCGTGATGATGGGGACCCCTTTAGCAACAAATGAGCCCCATTTGACAGCATCAGAAGCCGCAATGGGTGCATGTGACCGAAAATTGGATGTGAGTGCTGCACACGGACTGTAGAAGGAAACAGCAGCGAGAGGACATCTTCTAGTCTATTGTGTTCGTCTACCTCGGCGGCATGAGACTGCCAACGAAAGGAATCGCTATGGCCGTGTGTTCCCTTGAATGATGGCATCGCAGAACATGTCTTCAACTCAAGTTGCATCATAACCTGTTTGGTGGGGGATGTTGGCGAATAGAGAGGATGCTATATAAGCTAGGCTATGCCGACCCATGAATCTTGGAAAAGATATTCGGGGGATGATGTACGAAAGGGCTACTCATAGACCTTGAGGGTCAAAGAGGTCAGATATATGCCGAGGAGATAGTTTGAACTGAAAAGCATCTCCCCAGCAGATGTGGCGCAAATTCGCTTCTAGGATAGAGAATCCGCGAAGGAATCCATAGTACGGAGTACTCTATAGAGATCCTTCGAATATCAATGGAGCACAGCAGACCGCCATGATTGTCTACTTCATACCTGACCCGCAATAGGAACAGTGACAGCTTATTTTCGGCGACGTGCCTCTTCTAGGTTCATCCACGCGAGATACGAAAGAGAAGACGTCGCTATCCGAGGTTGGACATAGATTGCGGAGTCGAATTCGAAGAATCTGTTTCGCTGAGAAAGCATTCACAAGCGAGAGTCCAAAGACCTGTTGTCACATTGGCTCATAATTAATAGGAAATATGGGACAAGTAAATTAAGTGAAGCCGTCTCGCCTAACGATCCCGCTCTAAGAAAGGTGATCATCCGAGCACTTTGCCCCTCGACCAATCACAACGGTTCCTTGCCGAAATCTTCCAGTGGAGTTCAGAAATTATAGAACTTTTCAAGGGTTCTAATTGTTCTAGTTGTTCTTCTCGGTTACTTTTCTGATTTCGCTTACTATTCGAAACTAGTCTATTTCGGTTTTAGCCGTCGCTTCTAATGGCTGGAACCGTCTGAAACACTCGATGCAAGCCACCGGAGGTTTTACTCTAAAATGAAATGACTTGCATCTCAAACAGTTTTTGGAGTTATGATAGACACTTGGATCCGCATAAATATAGCTTCTGTCTTCTGTTTCATTCTTTTCGACCCTTTTTTGGACTATGGGGCGTACGGTACCCGTCACGACTTATCACCGCATGAATTCAGTCGCTGGGGTTGAGCCCTCTGATATATCATCTTAGCTACAGGAAGTGTGATACTACTAGTCGCAAAGATCGGGGTTCAACGTCAAGTATGTTTAGTGTACTTTTAGTGTCGATGGTCAAATACATATCCGCCTCTTGTTTGGCCGAGGCTAAATATATCGCTCTAACCAGGCTAAAAATATAACAGAAGGGGTGTTTTCTAGCTTTCTTGGCTGTTTCATCGGTCAGCTATAATTCAAGAGCCTCTATCATGGTACTCAATTCTTCCAACGTCGATTACTCGATACTGGACGCATGCAAACCTCGTCAATAGTGTATATTATTTATGCGGAGATTTGCATAAATCATGCACCGAAGACAAACCCCAATATGGAAGGTGTCTATGGTTTCTGTTCCAAATTCACTCGTCTTGCTACACACGAAGTCGGCCGAAAAGACCATTCCGAGTTACTGTTCGACGTCACCTGCCTATAAAGGTATATAGATGAGTCGGTTTACTTCAAAGGACTGGTTATGAATGTATGAAAACCAGCGGTGGAGATGATATAAGTGTAGCATCGGTGATAGTAGTTATTATTGAACTACCTACCGCGGAAAGTAATGTGTCATTGATGCTAAGCCTTAGACTCAGTGGCCGTGGTCGGCTCTGCTTTTGGTGAAGGATCGTAGATTTCGGCCAAGTTGAACCGCTTTAGCTTATCATAATCACCTGGCACTACACTCATTCCAATCACATTCTGCGACAAGTCAGTTGAAGATCTAGTAGAGGGTTCGTTTTGTAGTACTCACTTGGGCAACATCAACGAGGATCATTAGATCATAATTCTTCAAATTCACCGGATGCTCAGGTCCGACAGCATCGGCAACAGTCTTAATAATAACGTCTCGGTTGAGCTTCGAGTTGCCCCGCACAGTAGGCCGAATGGCATACTAAATAGGTGACAGATCAGCAATGCTCAAAGTACATTTCCCCTCACAGCAAGATCATTTCCTAGATTAGGAGAACCTCCGACTGGAAGGTAGGGATGCCTTCAACTCACCGTCTTTGGTGGCCCTCCCGAATGGAAATGAGGCTTGAGAATCTCTTTCGAAAAAGCCGCCAAGTCCACACTCAGGGTCTTCCGGATTGATGTGACTGGATGCATGCGCTTGATCCATCGGCTTTTCTTAGTCTCCGGATGGGCATGTGCTTCGCTACACAGACGGTGCACAAGCTGCACCGGGTCTATTGAGGGATCCAGACGCATGAATGTAACTGTCAGGATTAGCACCTATGAACGTTCCGAGGGCCGAGCGCATAAACGAAATGGCGTTTCTTGGAATGATCGCAGACTTACCACACGGCATGTCCATCTGCACGGGCTGGAATTGACGAGTTTTGTTTTTGCTGGGCTGTAGGCCCTCCAGTTCCCTTCGGATCTGGGCCTCGATATCTTCATCATCCGTATCTTGATCCTCTTCCTCTTCATTTTCAGTGCCCTCGATGGCCTAGGCGAAGAGTTAGCGAAAAAGTAAGAATGATCTTAAGCGAAAAAAATCTTCTCACCTGAGTAAAAATATCTACTGCCTCAGACAGACATTTTCCTTCTCTGCCCATATCGCATGTCACAAAGACACCTACATCACCAGATTCAATCGCGACGCGACTGGCCTGTTTCCCATATTTTCCACCACCCTAATCCCATTAGTCAGTGCTCCATCACGAGATTTGTTCGAAACCAACCTTTCTCTTCTTTGAAGAGTGACTTGATCTATCAGGCATAGCTCTTTTCCCCATTTAGCAATCTAAGCTTTGATATGCCAGGATGTTGGAATGTGGCCCAGGTGGGGGGTCGGAGTTTGTGTGATCGGCCGAGAGCTGCGTTCGGTTTAGCCCCGAGATCGACCTGCCCAGGCTTTTCCATGATATGCTTATTCCTCCGGACATCGGATTTGCGACCTGTGTACACTATTCTATGGCATGATTATGTAGTTCTAGATATGTTGTACATAATAAAGGCTTATCTGTTCTGCTACGTGTCCTAGCCTACAAATTGACTCTAAAAATAACACAATGTCTATCAAAGTACGAAATGATGGCATGACATCAAGACCATGACGTAGTCCATGTGGTCTCACCTTTCTCACAAAAGTTCCCCTCCCCCTCTATCCCACCTCACCTTTTCCTTCTTCTCTTTCCATTCTACCATATCCCTCCAATCATATCAATCATCATGGTGTCTACCGATATTGCTACCAGGGAACTAAATAATCCCGTGGATGTTGCCGAATACTTATTCCGACGTCTTCACGAGGTCGGAATCCGCTCATTGCATGGTCTACCCGGTGATTACAATCTTGTAGCATTGGATTACCTGCCTAAGTGTGGTCTCAACTGGGTTGGAAACTGCAACGAGCTTAATGCCGGTAAGACAGACTTGACGACGAATGAATAATCCCCGTCTAACATCACCTCCTCTTAGGTTATGCCGCCGATGGTTATGCTCGTGTTAACGGTATCAGTGCTATTGTCACCACATTCGGTGTTGGAGAGCTGTCCGCCCTCAATGCCATCGCAGGAGCCTACTCCGAATTCGTCCCAGTCATCCATATCGTTGGTCAGCCCACCACTCAGTCTCAAAGGGACGGAATGTTGTTGCACCACACTCTTGGAAACGGTGACTTCAATGTATTTACCAAGATGAGCGAGGGAATCTCGTGCTACGTCGCACGCCTGAACGAACCCAAGGACGCAGCCACTCTGATTGACAGTGCCATTCGTGAATGCTGGATTCGCAGCCGTCCCGTGTACATCACTCTGCCAACTGATATGGTTGCTGCTAAGGTCGATGGCGACCGCCTCAAGACGCCGATTGATCTTTCATTGCCTACGAATGACCCGGAGAAGGAGGATTACGTGGTCGATGTTGTCCTGAAGTATCTCGAGGCCGCAAAGAACCCTGTCATTTTGGTTGATGCCTGTGCCATTCGTCACCGCGCACTAGATGAAGTGCACGATTTGGTGGAGAAGTCTGGATTGCCAACCTTTGTGACTCCGATGGGCAAGGGAGCTGTGAACGAGACCCACAAGAACTTCGGTGGTGTTTATGCTGGCAATGGGTCTAACGCTGGAGTCAGCGAGGCCGTTGAATCCTCCGATCTCATTCTGAGCATTGGAGGAATCAAGTCCGATTTCAACACTACCGGTTTCACTTACCGTGTTGGGCAGCTAAACAGCATTGACTTCCATAGTACCTTTGTGAGAGTGCGGTACTCGGAGTATCCTAATATCAACATGAAAGGTGTCTTGAGGAAGGTCGTTGAGCGGATGAGTACTCTCACCCATGCTCCTATTCCCCCGGCTTCGAACCGACTGCCCGAAAGCGAGAAAAACTCTACCGATCAAACCATCACCCACAAGTGGCTCTGGCCCATCGTCGGACAGTGGCTCAGGGAAAATGACATCATCCTTACGGAGACTGGCACTGCCAACTTCGGTATTTGGGATACCCGCTTCCCGGCGAATGTGATTGCCATTAGCCAAGTTCTCTGGGGCAGCATTGGCTATGCCATGGGAGCTTGTCAAGGCGCTGCCCTCGCTGCTAAGGAGTTGGGAGATCGTCGAACCATTCTCTTCATTGGCGACGGAAGTATCCAACTGACTGTGCAGGAACTAAGCACCATCCTGAAGAAGAAGTTGAACCCTATTGTGTAAGCATCCCCAGCAGCCCGGAATTCCCATATCATATACTGACCATCTCCAGTTTCGTTATCTGCAACGACGGCTACACTATTGAGCGATACATCCATGGATGGGACGCAGGCTACAACGACATCCAGCCATGGGACTTTGCCAACATTCCCAAGGTCTTCGGAGGAGACAAGGACAACTACGCAGGCTATCGTATCAAGACCCGTGACGATCTCAACGAGCTGTTCACCAAGGAGGAATTCAACGTTTCCGACAAGCTTCGAGTGAGTTATCAATACAAAGAAGTCTCAAACTGTTTGCTAACACAGTATATAGCTGGTCGAGCTGTACATGCCTCGTGATGATGCCCCTGCGGCCTTGAAATTGACCGCCGAGGCTGCTGCGCAGCGCAACAAATAAGCGGTTCGAATCACGAGAAAGTACTATGACTCTTGTCGTAACGTTACGATGCATATGAAAAGCAACATGATAGCAATACCTGAACTCTGAATTGTTTAGGCCTCGGTGCTTTCTTTTCCATTCTCACGGCTTTCGAAAGGGGGTGGCCACCTAGCGGCGGGATTTAATAACGGTCGTTGAGTATGTAGCATGCACATCTTCGCTCTTCACTCATGAAATCCAATGAAATCTTCATATCTTAAGTTTGAAGTCTGCCATTATCAAAATCTGGGTAGATATATCAAGACATGATACTAAGTAGATGATGACGGAAAAACGGTGGTAAGGCGAGTGTATATGTGGCAGAAAAATCTCAATAAATTCTCTAACTCTCTAAAAATGACAATAGTCCTAAAACATGACAATCTTGTGGACAACTTAGTAATCAAAACAAATAAAACAAAATGAAAGGATGTTTTTCTGCAGAAAAACCAGCCTGGTCAGTCACGTGACCCAACTGTATCAGGGATGAAAAATAACAGTATTCATCCTAGATTCTGACAGATGAGAAAATGCAAGCAAAGCCGACCCAGCGTCCGAGGCTAGTACGAGGCTAATACGAGGCTAGCGTCGCTACAATGTCGAAGTTAAAGTTACCAAGCCAAATGCTTTCAAGTTTTCTCTGGCAGATTCTGCTCAATTTTTCGTGTCCAAACCAATGTCAACCTATAATTCATTTCTAAAGCTGCATACACTCCTGTTTATGGGAGGTAGGAGGTGGCATCTTTCTTTTAATGTGGAATGTCCCGGTGGGACCACTAGTCATCGATTGGGTGAGAGATGTCTAGGAAGTTCTCAGGGATAAATTTAGGATATCAGATGCGAGTCCTTTTGTCATTCGTTGAGCTCCGATATTTGCCTCCGCTAGGATTTGGGATACCGGTGAGAGGAAGGAAAAGAGCTCCCCAATATCAATTTCCTAGAAGAGCCTCACCTTAGGAAACTCTACCAATCTGATTTAACTAAAGTAAGGTTCATCATCCACGTGGAACAATAAAAAGCGGAAATAGACTAAGCCCGAAGGGAAACTCCTGTCCGAACCACTCCCGGAAACAGCAATAAGTCATATGAGTCCCAAGTAACTAGCGAAGAAGAGAATGTCGAATGAGCACTGGCCGTGCCCAGGTGGACACTTTTACGCTAAGGCAAAGCTGTGAATCATCTCGACTGCTAAAGCTAAGCTACAGTGTGGCTATGTTGTGTATAGATCCGACTCTGCCGAGTCCAGACTGACAGCAAAAAACGAAAAAAAAAATCTTCTCTTCCAAGACCTGAAAATAAACAAAATTCCCGATGGTCGCCGAGAAACTTGGAAGGAACAAAGGAACCTTGGAACGAACCTAGGAACCTTCCAAAGTTGGAAAGGCCCGAGAGCGGTCCAAACACGCGGGATTTGATTTTTAGGATTGATCTGATAATCTTCATCTGATAAGATGGAAGGCGAAAGTGTACCTACCTGGTAACCTTATATTCAGGAACGATCTTCCTATTCATCGCTCCTCGTTGATGTATATCGATCTGCAAGTCTACCAATTTTTCATGAAAAGGTCATCTCTGTGTCCCATGACAGCCTGCTGATCTCGGGTGGAGCTCCGAAAAGCATCTGATTACCTGCCTCTCTCCACTTGGCGCAAAATAAGCCCTTAGCGGCCAAAATGCTTGCATTTTGATTGGGAGTCCGACGGCCTGGATTAATCTATCATGCTTTCGGGGTCTATGAGGGGACTGACTTTTATTTGAATATGGCAGGTTCCCCTATGCTTATTGATACCCTTGGATATTCCCAGCCATATCTATATGTACTCTACTTCCAATGTTGTAAATTAAATATTACATTTGAGGACACCTGCTAGGTAGGTATAAGATAAGACAAAAGCCTGGGACGATAATAGAAAGCCAAGAAAGGAAGAAAAAAAAAACAAGCAGCCTGCCGCGACTGCCGGCAAACTAGAGCTAGCCAAACTAACCGAAACTGGAGACACTCGGATTTGACCGATGAGCCTGTAAACCAATCATTGCGCAGGATTTTATCGGCATCATTCAGCCGTGAGAAGCATTGGTGAATCCCACACACTTCCAGGTTGAGTGGCGTGTCGGCTGGTCCGTTGTTAGAGTCTTAATTCCATGGCTTGGGGTATCTGATCCGTTTATCTCCGGGACTTTGGTGGACTAACCAGTCCTGGCTATTCCGTGCACCTTGGAAGGTTCATGGTTAGCTTCCAAAATGATTCAACTCACAACAAATCTCTTTAGATGCTCCATCCCCCATATATAGCTGGACTCCCCGAGTGCCCCTCTTCTTTCTTTTTCCTTCTCATATTCTCAATCTTTTTTTTTCGGAGCTCCCTATACTGTAAGTCATGGGTGTCTTCGATCTGATTCGTGGTCGAAAGGACCAGGTGGTCGTCGAGGATCTGCGCCCAACTCAAGGAAATGAGAAGCCCGATATCAATGTGGAGCAAAACACGGTGGACGATCATCTGAACAACCTGGGCCGTGCAGAGAAGGAGATCGAGGAACATCCTGACCAGGTCACCGCGAATACTGCAGATGGTGTGCGCAAGGCTGAGGCTGTTGCTTTGGTCTGGAGCAAGCCGGCTGTTTACGCAACCTATGCCTGGTAAGTAATATGGATGAGAACGGCATATGAACTAGAATCTAACATCTACAGGATCTGGATCTGTTTCTTTATGTTGGCTTTGCATTCCTCTATCGGTTCCAACGTTCTCTACTATGCCTACTCCAACTTCCAGGATGCTTCTCAGGTCAGCACGGCCACCATTCTGGCAAGTATCGTCGGTGGAGTTCTCAAGCTCCCCATCGGAAAGATCTTGACTCTATGGGGACGTGCAGAAGGTCTCATCATCTTCACAACCGTATATATTCTCGGCATTATCATCCTTGCTGCTTGCAACAACGCCAACAGTTACGCTGCCGGTTACGTTCTGTACTGGGTTGGATATGATGCGATCTACATCATCCTGGACATCTTTATTGCCGATACTTCGGGCATGCGCAACCGTGCTTTCGCCTTTGCATTTGCCTCCACACCATTCATCTGCACTTCATTCACGGGTCCACTGGCTGCTGCGAATTTCCTGAAGACTTCAAACTGGCGATGGGCCTATGGTGCCTTTGCTATTATCATGCCCTTTGTCTTCCTGCCTCTGGCTGGTGTCTTCAAGTATTATGAAATCAAGGCCCGGAAGATGGGTGTCTTGCAGCGCCCAGTTACCGGCAGGACTACTATGCAGTCTATCATTCACTACTTGCACGAGTTCGACAGTGCGTATATATCTTCCCTTCTGTCCTCAACCCATCACTGACCAAACTTTTAGTTGTCGGTGCCTTCCTTCTAATGGCGGCTTTCATCTTGTTCCTCCTTCCCTTCAGTTTGGCCAACTATGGCCGTGCCCAGTACGCCGAAGCCAGCTTTATCGCGCCCCTGGTTATTGGCTTCTGCCTCTTCTTCGTCTTTGCGGCCTGGGAAAAATGGATCGCCCGCACCCACTTCATCCCCTACCAGCTCTTCAAAGACCGCACCGTCCTCGGCGCCTGCTGTCTCTCCGCTATCCTCTATTTCAGCTTCTACTCCTGGGATCTGTACTACTACTACTTTGTGATGGTCGTATACAACCTCGATGTCACGATGACCGGCTACATGACAGCGATTTACACCGTGGGATCCTGCTTCTGGTCCCCGATCTTCGGAATCTGGATCCGCTACGTGAAAGAGTTCAAGTACAGTTGCCTCTTCTTCGCTCTACCATTGATGATCCTCGGCGCCGGCTTGATGATCCACTTCCGCGGCTCGGACGGCGATATTGGGTACGTGATCATGTGCCAGATCTTCATTGCCTTCTCTGGAGGTATGTTGGTCATCGGCGAGCAGATGGCCGTCATGTGCGCGTCTGACCGTGAGGGCATCCCCATGATGATCTCTCTGGTTTCTCTGTTCTCGAACTTGGGCGGCGCCATTGGCTATGCCGTCTCCGCTGCCATCTACGCCAATACCTTCCCCCAGGGACTGCGCGATGCCCTGCCTGAAAGTGCCAAGGATCAGTGGGCTACCATCTATTCCGGTGGCTATGTTACTCAAATGCAGTATCTACCCGGCACTCCGGAGCGTGACGCGATCAACTTCGCCTACGGGTACAGTCAGAAGTATGGCTGCATTTCTGCGACGGCGATTCTTGCGCTTGCTATCCCCTGTATTGGTATGTGGAGACATTACAGGGTGGACAAGGAGCAGAACAAGGGCACTGTTCTCTAGATCTGGGGATGAATGAGGACAACTTGATGTGTGCAATGGTGGATGTTTATGACTTTTCAAAAATAATTCTTACATGTATTCCGTTAACTTATTAGCGAGATACAATTTAATTTTCCTCGTTTAGACTGTGTTTTTCCACTGATAGTTCGCTAATACTTCTAGTAGAAGTACTCCGAAGACGACTACTTTCATGCCAGTATTCCGGACCATGGTGGCTAAGGCATATGCCAAGTTTTGGATTTATTTCCACCCAATGCTTTTAGAGCAGACCGAAAATGAAGATGCAGACGCCACAGCACTGTCATTGGCGGCGTAGCAGGTACCATGTGATCACGGGCCACCGAAGGTGAGATTGGGAGATTGCAGGCCCAGACGGGGTCTGGGAGATATCCCATGAAGAAAGTGCTAAAAGTACGATACTAGTTATATTGTTCCTTCTTTCTCACCGTGTACTGTGTCCCATGTACATATGTACTACTATAACCCTAAAAGGACAGGAAGAGGGAGTTTACCATATCCAAGGACCACGTGACGATCCCCCTCGAGACATCACAATCGATATAATCGAGGGCCATTTGATATTATCACTTCAAGCATTCTTGGTGAGTTCCATTCGCTTCCGAAATACAATCGGAAGTAAGGAGTTGTGGTGTTGTGTGCTCGCTTCCACTTGCTTGAATTCCATTCGCCTTTTAACCTTACAATCTTCCAATCTTTCGACCCAATCGCGTCGCCATCACAAAACCGCAGGTGGCTAACCATGTACTGAGTTCGCAAGAGCTTTTCTTTATTTCAGTCAATCATCTTGAGATTGTCTTGGCCTTGTACCAGCCCGTCGCGCGATTTCAGTCTGTTCTGCAATCCCAAGCGCTGCGATAACATCGGCAACGCCGAACCAAACCATGTCAACTCACGCACTGAGGACCTAAATTCGTTCCATTTCTGCCCTTCCGAAGCGACCACCGAGATCGAGTATCCGGCCCTCAAATCCGACCGCTTGTTTGGCGCTGGGACGTCTAGCATGATGCGTTAATGATCCTACCTGAACAACCCCGAAAACCACCTTCGTCCAAACCTCCCCTGGACGTCGCAGTCGAGACAGCGGGATATAACTACAATTAACAGCCAGATCCAGTGCAACGGGCATCACAATGGATGGACGTCAACAGTATGTCCCGGGGCCCCCGCCTTCCTCTCAGACACAACAACATATGAACCTGCCTCCCCCTCCGCCTCGACATCCACAAGCCCAAACGCTGGTGCCACCTCCTCCTCCTGGCCCGCCCCCTGGCCCGCCTCCAGGAGCGATCTATGGAACTCCGACAGGATGGCAGCAAAACTGGGCCAGACCGGCGCTGAACCCAGGCTTCCCACCGCCGCCCCCTCTTGCCCCCGCACCAAACCAGCATCTAACATACGGTCGCCCACCAGCGCACTTGTCGATCGTTCCTCCGCGTCATGACCATCAGTCTCTGACATCCGCAACTTATATACCCGGGAACGATACTATTGGCGTCGGCATTCCGGGGTTGTTCGACCCCAATGGAAGAGCTCATCCATATGCGCACACCAATGCCGAGAGACAACGGTTGGGTCTCAGCCAAATGCAAGATCACATCAATACTCCAACCCCGTATAAACCAGATACAAGTCTTCCGCAGAGCCCCGGGGCCCGCACCGTTTCTTCGCCGTACGCTCTTCATAACAACATTCATGAATTAACGTCCAACGACAGTCCGCAGCAACAGGCGACAGCTCCAACTACCGAGCTTACTAAAACGACAAGTCATCGTTACAACGCTAGCGGTACTTCGCTGGGCGGTTTATCTCACAGCGAAGCGGCGATCCAGTGGCCATTGGATCGCGTACTCATCTGGCTTGCGAAGAATGGATTTTCCAACGACTGGCAGGAAACATTCAAATCTTTGGAGCTTGAAGGGGCTGACTTCCTCGAGCTTGGACATGGATCCGGCGGACGAGGAAACCTCGGGAAAATGCATCAAGTGGTTTATCCTCAATTGTCCAAGGAGGTTGGCCGGAGTGGCAAAAAATGGGAACCTGGCCGGGAACGAGATGAAGGGAAGCGTATGCGCAAACTCATCCGTCAAATCCATGATGGTTCGCAAGACTACACCGTCACTACCCCACTGAATCAGACGCAGCCGCCGGCGACTGCGTTCCCTGAGAACAGTGCGGCTTACTTTTCTTCTAAATTTTCCGAGCCACGTTCGGCTGGCCCTATCCCTGGTGTCAATGATGTGAGTCAGGATCATCTGAGTGCATTGCATGCCTCCAATCAAGCCCAAAAGCAGCCTGGGCAACGCTCGGTTACCATGCCGGTCTCTGCTGGCCACGATTCGCCTAGAAAAAATGAGTCTCCGGCACGAGAAAACTGGGCGCGATCTGACTATTCGCGGTCAGAGTATACCCGCAATGCCCTATCGGGAATAAACAGCGACCATCGACGCCAGAGTTCGTCCATTGGCAGCGAATCGGGCAATTTTCAGGGAGCATCTCTTCGGCCCCATGAAGAAAGTCCAATTAGTGGCAGCCCTGCCTTGCAGAATGTGTCACCCGCTTATGCAGGAGCATTTTCATCATCCACTGGGGATCTGACGTTGAGACCGTATGATCACTCTCGGGGTAATAGCACCGAATCGATCAATCGGGGCGCTACAGGCCGGTACTACGATTCACGTAGACAAGGCCATGAACATGATTCTCGCAGGTTAGGCCAAGAGGGTACTCGTCCCTCGCCTCAAGATGCCTCCAGTCGGCAATGGAATGACCAAACCTCGTCTTCGTACTCCAAAGAACACAAGGGCTTTTTCTCTAATATTCTGAAGAAGAAGACAAGAGCTACGGCTTCTAGCCACCCGTCTCCCGATCATCAGCATGAAGACTCGTCGCCTACGACAAGCCCGGAGACTCGCCCGAATGAAGCCTATCTCCCTTACATAAAGCCTTCTTACAACACTAGCGACATGTCCGTCGGTGAGCGTCCATCCACGGCGATAACAAGGACGAAGAAATGGATATTTGCCACCACGGATGGCTTGAACTACCGTCTGATTGACATCACTGATCTCGACTCTTTCGAGTCATTGCGTACCGGGATCTGTGAAAGCCTCTCGATCGACCCGAGCAATGCGCAGATTTACCTTACCCAGCCCGGGCAAAGCGAGCATGATGATCCTATGAGTGACGCATACCTTGCACAGTCGCGTCGAAACAAGTCAGATGCATACGGTTCTCTCAAGCTGTTTGTACGAGGGACTCCTATGCTTCCTATGCCACCCAATACTCCTCGAGTCGATGGCTTGGGAGTTTCTTTCATAGACAAGTCCAACATGTCCCCGACGGCAACACACCACCAGGTCCACAGGAAGCCCTTGGATGAAGATGCCCTTAACAGGTTATCACCGCACCGCACCAGACCAGAGTCTCCATTGTTGGGCTCTCGGCAAAGCACTCTCAAGGCTTCTACAGGGAAGCCATCCCCGGCAGAGACCGTACAGGACGCAAGCCAAGCTCTTGGGTCTGACAAATCCGATTTGCTCGCTCGCCATGAGGAACACCTCCGTGAGGTCGAACGTAAACAAAAACAATATTTACAATCTAAAATGCCGCTGCAGAACAAGAACGCCTACAGTGACACCGGGTACAGGCGAAACGAAGTCATTGACTTTGATAGTCCTCGTATCTCGCCTTATGACGAAAAGAAGGGAGATTCGCTTGTACCACTTCGTAAACCTCCCACAGCGCCAATCGAGTCCAACACTCTTACCAAGGTCAATTCTCTCAGCAGGAGACCCACCACTCGTGAACCTCGTGAAGCTCGGATACAGCCGTCCTTGGGCGCTGCAATTGCTAGCGTTGGCCGCATTACAAGTGCGGTTGGCACGCCATTGCCTTCGGTACCGGCTCCATCTACGCCTTCGGCCAACACTCAAAACAGTACAATCTCCGAGTCTGATCGACCAGGGGCATTTGATTCTACTGGAACCTTTTCAAGCAGAACACCCCTGGGTCAGTACATGCACGACACAGCGCGGTCTGATCGACCTTCCTCAGACTACCTTCCAGACTCTTCGAGACCCACTTCGAAGATGGCTACAGAACGCGAGAAACCGCCAGTCTCGTTTGCCGATCAGTCACCCGAAAAGGCTTTTGGTGAAGACTCGCCGAGACCTGGCTTGCAAACTCGCAAGTCGTTCGGTCCAGAGTTCGACTTTGAAGAGAATCAAGTATCCTTCCAGCGAACTCCCCAACAGCAGCAGGACTCAGATGACGATTCTGATGATGACTCGGACGATGGCCTATTCCAAGTCCGACCTTCAAGGGTTCAGGAAGAACCGAAACAAACACAAACCGAGGCCGAAAAGAAGGCGGAGAGGCCATCGCTGACCGTGAACACGAAAGATCAATTAAGGTCAAAGTTGTCTGTCAGGTTCAAATCTCCGAGTACTGCCGGTCCTAGCTCCGGCGGAGAGGCATCTGATGGGAAGGAACCGGTTTCCAGTACCTGGGGACCAGCCTCGCCTGAAGATGAGCGGCCTGGACCACAGCGAGAGTCATTTGCTCGAGATATCTGGGCAAGCAGACCTGCCGTTGAAGGCGTTATTGACCACCTCGATGACTTCTTCCCTGATGTTGATCTTGACGCTCCATACCTGGATGAGCCCTCATCACCCAGTAGCAAGACTATCAATGAACATGACGCGAACCTCAAAGACAAAAAGGAAGTACCGCCACCCATGCCAAATGCACCCCATGCGCCTGATACAGCGCCAGTGAGACCGCCCGAACCTGCCAACTTTGCTCGACAGAAACTTGCTCGTGGTGGTGTCGGTGGCGGCGGACTCTCTCGCATGAAATCTATTCGACAGGTGGCCCAAGGAGCGAACCGGACGAACAGCGTTCATGCTGGTCCACAAAGGTCGGGTGATCTTCTACGCCGAAAGAGTACCAAGATGTTCGGCGCCAAAATTATGCAAATCAGGCCCAGGCCAGGTACCCGGCTTAGCCAACTCGATCCGATTCCGCAAAACAGCGCCCAACTGGCGTCCAATGCCGGGCCTGTTCCTCAGCGACAGCCCACTTTCCGCATTATCCGTGGTCAGCTCATCGGCAAGGGTACTTACGGTCGCGTATACCTAGGCATGAACGCGGACAATGGTGAAGTTTTGGCAGTCAAACTGGTTGAGATCAACCCGCGAATTGCAGGGGCAGACAAAGACCGTATCAAGGAGATGGTGGCTGCCCTGGACCAGGAGATCGACACGATGCAGCACCTCGAACACCCTAACATCGTGCAGTATCTTGGATGCGAGCGCGGCGAATTTTCCATCTCCATCTACCTGGAGTATATCTCCGGTGGATCTGTCGGAAGCTGTCTGCGCAAGCACGGCAAATTCGAAGAAAGTGTGGTGAGATCACTGACGCGGCAGACCCTGGACGGACTGGCATACCTGCACGACAAGGGAATCCTCCACCGCGACCTGAAAGCAGACAACATCCTCCTGGATCTCGATGGCACGTGCAAGATCTCTGACTTTGGTATATCTAAGAAAACAGACGACATATACGGCAATGACTCGTCCAACTCCATGCAGGGCTCCGTCTTTTGGATGGCCCCGGAGGTCATCCAGTCACAGGGTCAGGGCTACAGTGCCAAGGTCGATATCTGGTCCCTTGGCTGTGTGGTGCTGGAGATGTTCGCGGGCCGTCGACCATGGAGCAAGGAGGAGGCTATCGGCGCTATCTTCAAACTCGGCAGTCTGAGCCAGGCTCCACCGATTCCGGATGATGTTTCTATGAACATTAGTCCCGCGGCTCTTGCATTCATGTATGATTGCTTCACAATGTATGTCTTCGTCCGATTTGTTCTTGGATCGCCTGATTATATTTACTAACGTCTTCCAGTGACTCGGCTGAACGTCCTACTGCCGGAACCCTGCTCACCCGCCATCCCTTCTGCGAGTCGGATCCGAACTACAACTTCCTAGACACGGAACTGTATGCCAAGATTCGCGATGTTCTTTGAGTTCCCTTGGTTTGATTTCTTGTTTGACTGGGTTTGGCGTAACTTAACGACTTTGCGCTTTCTCCTATCGACCGTACATACCCTTTTCTTTTACATGCTTGAAGCGAAATTTGTCGTCTGGATTCTTTCGGCTTTCTGATCAGCTGTACATACATTTTTTTCACGTTTGTGATAATAACATTTACCGGGGGAACTGGATTATTCCCTCTTTACAGTCCAATTGTGATACGCTACATATCATCAAGCTGCCATGACCAACAAGAATTATACAATTCCTCGCTTTAGACATGTACAGAAGTGCTCAATTCAACATGGTATCTATGCTCAAGAAGGGGATATAAAACAAAAAGGTCATAAGAACGAATCCAATCCTAAGAGCTGGTGCTTAGGAGATCATCATCGTCCTCGGGGATATCGGCCTGCAACCCAGCGACGCCGACACGGAACACACCCTCACACCATTCGGCGAAGGTATTAACATCCCAGACAGCATCGCCCCGACCCTTCCCTTTCTTACTAACAAAATTGCCTTTCGCCTTCTCGGAGGAAGTATACTTCTCAAAGAAATCCTCATAAATCTGAATAGTGCGGTCCTGGACCGCCCCAACAAGCGTCTCTTTCATACGCGTGTCGTCGATATACTCATTCAAGACCTTGCGCAAGCCCGGAACCTCCTTCTCGATAGTGCGGCAAGAAGGAAGGATAAGTTCGCCGCGGGCCAGGTTACGGGAATCGATGAATTGAGCCGGCAGCGAGGCGGTCATGCGAGCAGCAAAGGCATTGATGAAGTCATTGATGACCGTGCGAAGGCGACCATCAAGCTCGACTTTCGCGTCGAGCATGTTCTCCACGACGCGCGGGATGAGGCCGTGGCCCACCAGGCGCATCAGATTACGCGGGTTGAAGAGGCCGCCGCGTTCGCGCAGCTCCCAGAATGTACTTGTCATACCGGAGAAGTCGAAGGAGATATCGGCGGAGACGTATTCGATATCGAAGGCGACAATTTGTTGCTTTAGGATTAGGAGGTGGCTCATTAGGAAGAGTTGGCTGTCGGCTGGTGTGGCTTTGGCGGCGATTAGGGTGCTGGCGTTTTGGAGAGAGAGGGTCGTTTGGTGCACGATTTGGTGAGCTAGGTCGTCGAAGACGGTGGACTGGGGTGGTCAGTATGGGTGGGTAATTAGGCCTGTTGCGGAGATGCATCTTACATTCACTAGGCGGTATATTCGACTCAGAAGCCATATTGCTTTTCGCAGGGTTGGATACCAGCCCTTTAGAGCGGTCTGCGTCTCAAATTCCCATTTACCGTCTGGCTCTTGTGTAGATTCGCCTGCGTCATCACCTTGTTTGGCCGTCATGTCGACTAGTGTATCCGCGGATGTGTCCTTCTTGCCCGATATCTGAGTATCTGACACAGTTAGGGATACCTGTCGATTTCGCATGGGGTAATCAGTGTCCTCTGGGCGAGGTTTGTATCGTTCGATTTCGTCGCGCAGAACAGCTAGAGCACGGAAGACAAGCCGGGCCTGGACGTCTTGTAAAGCGGGCTGGATCAAAATAGAAAAGTCAAGATGGTTCGTTTCAACCTGTTCGAGTTCTTCTTCTGGGTCCGAGAAATAGCGAGTCTGCAGTAGATTGCACAGCTGACATAGTCTGACGATATCAGACTCGTGAATGATCCGTGGACGAAGGTGATCATAAAGTGGTTCGCATAGCGTCTCAAGGAAGTCATATAAACCTCCCTGTCCGTGGAACCATTCTCCCCATAGATCATATTCGTCTAGGCACAAGCCACGGATATAACTGATGCTAGCTCGAGCAAAGGCAACCAGGTCCTTGGACGAACTAGGCGTCTGTGTGATTTCGCCGAGCTTTTTGCGAGCGAGCGGAAGTATCAGCTTCGCACGGGTAGCCGAGTAATTGCTGTGCAGCTCGTTCATCAGACTTTGATATTCAGCTTCGTTATTTTGATCTGGGTTGAGCGGTGGTACGGCTCTCTTTTGAATCTCGACTCCAATCTGCTTCAGTTCAGGTGCCCCAACCCTAAATTTAGCGTACAGAAGAGCCGACAGAGCTGTGTCATTCAATTGCTGATCCGATATCTTTTTGGATACGCTCTGGTAAATATCCTTAAGTGAAGATACAAAGTTGCCGCGAATAAGCGTCAAGGCACGCGTTAGCAGTAGCCGGTATCTCGAGCGATATACCTCTGCCTCTTTTTGATCCGGCTGCGTAGAGGTCAGCGATGCGCATGAATATCCCCGACTTGCTTACTCACATGTGTTTCCATGTAATCCAAGCACACGTCCAGATGCCTCAACATATCTGAGAATTCCTTGTCGCGAACTGTATTACCCGCGCCGGGAGCATTCAACCGCCGCGATGCGGGGTCTAAGAAGTCATAATAGTGGAGGTTGGTCTGGATACCATTCGCAAGTTTCGTATCCCGTTCCTGGGCAGACAAAAGCCCTTGGCATTGTTTCTCGAAATTCGATGTTTGTGTCTCGACCGATTTGAATGATTCGGACAAGCTGGATAGGTCATCCAGAAGGGTCAGGGTGTTCGTTAAGATTTCGTCAATGTGCTCTTTCGATTGTTCAAGTTCATCCAAGCAATTCCTATAGAGAAATGAATTAGTACGCCTCCGATAACCATCCAATGTCAATCGTACTGGTACTCGTCATAGCTCTCCTCAATCAGGTCACCCTTGACACCATTAAACCACTGTGAAAACTCAAGTTCATTGCTCCATTCTGCCGGTTTCCATTCAAAAGCACCGGGCGGCTTCTCGTCCAATGCTTGGAGGCTTGATTGGGTTTCTTTGGCGGTGGGTTTGCGCGGCGGGCCGGAGGGAGCGGTTTGGCGGCGGGCACGCTGCTGCTTTGTGGAAGGCATGGTGTGGTCAAGGCCCAGGGAGTGCGATGGGAGTCAGCCCGCAGCTCATATCTCTCTGCCGACTTTATTCAGAGTAAAATTCAGGCTAAGTTTGATGTTGAAGCCGAACTGCGATGTGTTCAACTCCGAGACGGATTCTGCCGAGGGCTCCCGCCTAGATTGCTGCAACAAATCACAGGCACGGCATTAAGAGCTTCCCCGGATATAATCTCACCTTTCCAGCTTCGGTATGCTCTACCTGGTGATTCAGCAATAATCTACAATGTTCACAACCCAATTGCGACGGCCCGCGACGCACTCCGTCCTCGCTTTCCGTCCACTCAGAAACTCGACGGCTCAGTCACTAAATGCGCCATGGTCCCGATCTGCCAGCAGTAAATCGCGAAAGGCAGACCCATCATCGCACTGGATCCGCAATGCCCTCGGGTTTGCCGTGACAGGAACTGCAGTCTTTTTGGGATACTCATACGTGGCTGATGGTGGAAAGGAGGCTTGGTTCAGTCGTCCGCAGGTTATAAAGAAAGAGCCCGTTGACGTCAACGATCTCGAAGCTCAGTTCGTTCAAGAAAAACGAAGCCTGAAAAGCCCCGGCGTCTACACATGGGGGTCGAACGTTTATCGCGTGGTGGATCCAGGATCTAAAGATACCGACATCAAGACTCCTCGGCGCTTCAAATACTTTAATGGCCAGGTTCTGAGAGATCTCAAGATCGAGGAAAAGTCCGGTGCAGCAATCACCGAGAATGGAGATCTAGTGCAATGGGGCCAGGCGTTCTCGGAGTCGGACTTCAAACCCACGGTGACTCTGACTGGCAAGAATCTCATCTCACTCGTTCTGTCCGAAAGTCGAATCATTGCGCTGTCCTCGGATGGGACTGTATACTCACTGCCCACATCCAAGGATGGACAAAACACCGGCCCAAAGAGAACGGAAAGCTCTTGGGTTCCCTTCTGGCCCAATCAGTCCAATCTGAGCTACCGTGTACTGAACCCATCTTTGAAGCTTGGTGAAAAGGTCACCGCAATCAGTGGAGGACAGGAACATGTGCTGCTTCTCACAAGCTCTGGGCGAGTCTTCTCTGCGGCGTCATCCACCGAAAATTATCCTTCGCTTGGTCAACTCGGTGTGGAGGGACTTACCTGGTTCACCAGACCCAAGGGGCCAGCAGATAAATGCCATGAAGTTACAGCTGTCAAAGGCTCCAAGATTGTGCAGATTGCCTGTGGCGACTACCACTCACTGGCGCTAAGCAAAGATGGCCGTATGTTTGGCTTTGGCGACAACTCATTTGGCCAACTAGGTGTGGATTTTGAAGCCGAGAGGCCTTTCAAGGATGCTCCTTTCGAAATTAAGGCTCAAAAACTCTATAGCAGAAACCGCTATCTGCCCAAGGTTACCAGCATTGCTGCTGGTGGCGCCAACACTTTCTTCTCCGTTGATGCCAAGCGCATTCTGGGGTACGAAGAAGAGGCAGCCGATGTTCATGATCTTGGAAATGTAACTGCAGACACATGGGCCTGTGGTAGGGGAATTTGGGGTACTCTCGGCAATGGCAGATGGGTTCACCTGCAGGATTCGCCTACCAAGGTGAAAGCTTTGAGTGGTGTGAGCGAGTATGACGAGAAGACAAAACAAATGACCCCTATCCGCATTAGGTCCATGTCTGTCGGTACAACACATGTCGCCGCTATCTTGGACAACAAGACCAATGTTACCAAGACTATCAAGGACACTTTGGATCAAACTAAAGACTGGGGCCATGATGTACTCTGGTGGGGAGGCAACGAGCATTTCCAGCTGGGGACAGGAAAGCGAAGCAATCAATCCAAGCCTACTTACATCAACGCACCCCCCGAAAACAAGAAAAGCCAGGGCGAGGCGCGATTGCAGATCATGCCTCGTCACAAGGGCAAGGTCGGGAAGCGCAATGTGAGCATGGAACAGCGTGTTGAATGTGGGCGTCATGTCTCTGCCATTTATTCTGCGGTGTAAAGACAAAAAACAAACCTGTATATTAGTGATGCCATATGAAATCCAATTATAATTCGCTTTACTCGGTCGGCCTGTTGTTTTTTTTTTTGGTCTATAGAATCGATGGATGGCCGCAATTGCAAACAGACCAAACTCTTATCACCGCGGAGACGCTTGGACCACCGCTTATCCAAAAAAATTTCCAGCGCTTCAAGACCATCTTCTCTCACGACACACCGCCATAATGCCTCGTGAACAACAAAAAAGAGGCCGCAGGGCCGAGAAGAAAGCCCAAAAAGAGGACTCCAAGAGAAAGTTCGAGGAAACCCCCGAAGATCCCGTCGCGAAGCGGATGAAGCCCTCTGCCGACGACACCAACGAGACCAACGAGGCCAACGATGATATCCAAATTGCCGGAAATGAGGACTACATTCCCCTTGACCAGGGCGAAGAGCAGGAAGGTCAGCGACCTGATGAGGATGGAGACATGCCTTTCTACGGTCTTCTAGACGAGGAGGAGTCAGAATACTTCCAGCGCGCCAACGAAATGCTGGAGCTGAACCAGTTCCAGGACGCCGAAGAGCGCAGCTTGTTTGTCGACAGTGTTTACACTGAAGCTAGTGGCAAGGAGTTGAAGATTGCCTGCAGTCAGGGCTGTTCGCGACTCATGGAGAAATTGATCTCAATGTCCGACGCTCGACAATTGCGCCGGATATTCAGCAAATTCATCGGCCACTTCCTCCACCTAGTGCAGCATCGTTTTGCGAGTCATTGCTGTGAGACGCTTTTCATTCACGCTGCGCCTGCCGTGATGCAAAAGGTGAAACCTCAGCCCAAAAAGTCAGACGAAGAAGGAGAGGAAGAGCCGGAGCTATCGATCGCAGAAATGTTCATGGCTGTTATTGAGGAATTGAAGGAAAATTGGGGATACCTGTTGACGGAGCGCTTTGCGTCGCATACAATCCGAGTGCTACTGCTGGTTCTTGCGGGCGAGCCAGTGGATGTCACGTCAAATGAGTCGTTTGTCGCAAGTCGCAAGAAGGAAAGAATTGAGATCCCGACGGTCCAGGGCGAGGAGAAGGCAGGAAAATCCAAAGCCGAGAAACATACTGTTCCAGAGACATTCGAGCCGGCACTAAAGAAGATCATGACCGATATGGTTGCCGGTCTCGACGATGTTTATCTCCGAGCTCTAGCTACGCACCCAGTTGGAAACCCCGTACTTCAGGTATTGTTGTTCTTGGAACTTTCGCATTTTGGAAAGTCTAGCGCCAAAGATCCTAAGTCGACCATCCGGAGACTGGTTCCCGATGAGACGTTTGAGGAGGATTCCGAAAGCGCGGTTTTCATTCGTGGTCTCCTCTACGATCCAGTGGGTTCTCGCCTGCTAGAGACGATGGTGCGATACCTTCCTGGTAAATCTTTTAAAAACCTTTACAAGAACAACTTGGGTGACCGAATTGGTTCCCTTTCTCGCAATAGCACTGCTGGATATGTTGTTCTTCGGATGCTCGAAAGACTCGGCAAGGATGACTTGAAGATCGCCATGACCAACATCATCCCCGAAATTCCGGGCCTAATTGAACGGTCAAGACTGATTGTCCCCAAAATGTTGATCGAGCGGTGTGTGGTCCGTGGCGTCGACACAAAGCCTCTCGCCGAAGCACTCGAGGGTGCTTATAGCCAGGACCCTGTTGTCAGACTGCAGCAGATGCTCAAGTTCAACATCTCGGAGAACACAGCCCCGGAACCTGAAGACCATGATATGGACGAGGACAACGATGGAAAGGACCGCAAGCCACGGGGCCCACCCCCAGTATCTGCGGCGGAGAAAGCCGAGAAACTGCATGGCTCTCTGTTAGTACAGGCCATGTTGACCGTTCCTGGCCCGCTGAGCCAACTTGTCTACACGAGTCTCCTCGCCCAATCATCCGAAACCATCGTACAACTTGCCCAAGAACCTACCTCTTCCCGCGTTCTCCAACAGGCTCTGACTTCCACAACCTCCACGCCTCAAATCCGGCGACAACTCACCACCCGTTTCCAGGGTCATCTCACACCTCTTGCCTTGAGCAGCAGCGGGTCACACGTAGTGGATGCGCTTTGGACTGCAACCAAGGACATCTTCTTTGTCAAGGAGCGCATGGCGCAAGAACTCGAGCAGCATGAACAGGAGCTCCGTGACTCCTTTGTTGGTCGTGCAGTCTGGCGAAACTGGTCAATGGATCTCTTCAAGCGCCGCCGACGCGATTGGACTCACAAGGCCAAGGGCTTTGAGGAGCGAACCGAGGCCAGTGAAGGTGCCGAACGTCCCAAGTCTAAACTAGAACAGGCCCGGGCCCGCTATGCGGCAGCTAAGGAAGCAGCCGATGCTGGTGCTACTGGTGCAAACCAGACTGCGGTGGCTAGCAGATGAAGTGGTACAGTGATAAAAATTTTATATTAGACGAAATGAACATGTACTCATAAAAAGGCGTTGATGTATTCAATTGTTTCATTGCTTTATATCTATTTTCATAGCTTTCTTATGAATCGATATTATATTTCAAAACATATCAGAGATATCTTAGAAAATTGATAAATTGTATATAGTTCATCGACCACAATACCGTGAGGGTATTCGGGTTCCTGCAGATCAGCCCGAATCTTAATATCCTTGTCTGCATATGATATATGCAAGGAATCTACGGAGTAGTCAATCGGAAGTATACAAAACTAGTTACATGAAAATCCGACTCAAAAACATTATTCTAGCTGAGTATAGATCATCGCATGAGGGCTTAAGGTACGGATGATGTCAGGCTCTGCGGGATTGTCGCCATTTCCGTGGTCGCCGGTAAACTTTTCTTTCTTTTCAATTGCGTCTTCTGTCCTCTTTTTCTTTTTTGTTTCTTCTGTATAGAATTTGCACTGTCTCTCCTTATATTTGCATATACTAGAACGTGAGAATCTGTACAAATGTCTGGCATTGCGCAGCCCAATCGCGCTGATGAAGTGCAAAGTGTGAGTCAACTCTATATCGCAATGATCTACACCCCACCAGATTCTTTATTCGATGTTCTGAAACTAATGCGAGCACCATGCTCAGCTTCTGAAAGCAGTGGAAGACCTTCTCATCCCCTTTATCCGATCCGCAGACGAGGACCCCCGCGGGCCCTTGACACAGAAAAATGGCACCAACGGCACCAATGGACACACTGGACTCGTTGGAACCTCATTGATAGATTATAAGAAGCCCGAAGAGCTGCAGGATATTCTTCAGCTTGAGATCCCAGAGAAAGGCACCAAGCAGGAAGGTCTCATTGAAGTCTTGAAAAAGGTTCTGCAATACTCGGTCAACACCTGGCACCAGGGATTTTTGGACAAGCTGTATGCGTCAACCAATGCGCCCGGCGTGGCAGCAGAGCTCATACTTGCTACCTTGAACACCAACGTACACGTCTACCAAGTGTCCCCTGCGCTGACGGTCATTGAGAAATATACCGGCCAGCGGTTGGCGAACCTCTTCGGGCTGAACGGTCCACAGGCAGGAGGTATTTCCGTGCAGGGCGGATCCGCATCGAACACCACCTCCATTGTCATCGCGCGAAACAACCTATACCCCAGTACGAAGACAGACGGGAACGGCGGGTACAAGTTCGTGCTCTTCACGAGCGCGCACGGCCACTACAGCGTGGAAAAGGCAGCGCAGATGCTCGGATTCGGCAGCAGTGCCGTCTGGCCTGTTCCTGTTGACAAGGTCGGCCGCATGATCCCAGCTGAGCTTGAGAAACTGGTTCAGAAGGCACAGAGCGAAGGCCGGACGCCGTTCTATGTCAATGCCACCGCAGGCACAACCGTCCTAGGCTCTTTCGACCCCTTCAACGAAATCGCAGCCATTTGCGAAAAATACAACATGTGGTTCCACATTGACGGGTCCTGGGGTGGCTCGTTCGTCTTCTCCCAGCGTCAGAAGCATAAGCTAGCCGGCGCAGAAAAAGCAAACAGCATCGGCATTAATCCGCACAAAATGCTTGGCGTTCCGGTCACCTGCTCTTACCTGCTGGCCTCGGATATACGCCAGTTCCACAAGGCCAACACACTTCCCGCGGGGTACCTATTCCACAGCGAAGAAGACGAGCCCGCTATCAACGGCGACGCAGACAAAGGATCCGAGTTAGAAGTCGACTCACCGGAAGTGTGGGATCTGGCAGACCTCACTCTCCAATGTGGTCGACGTGCGGATTCGTTGAAGCTGTTTTTGGGTTGGACATACTATGGAAATGAGGGCTACCGACAGCAGATCGACTCGGCATGCGACATCGCTGCGCACTTGGCTAATACCATCGCGCAACATCCTGATTTCGTTCTCATTAGCGAAAACCCCCCGCCCTGTCTACAGGTGTGCTTTTACTACGCGCCAGGCAAGAAGTTCGTGTACCCGCGTGGCATTGTCTCGAATGAGACACAGCGCGGGAAGAATAACAGCAAGGTCACTGAGCAGGTGACGCGTGCAATCGTGCCCAAGGGCTTCATGGTGGACTTTGCGCCTCCCAGTGGGGAGGAGGACGAGGATGCGGCTGGGAATGGGAAGTTCTTCCGGTGCGTGGTGAATGTCCAGACGACAAAGGAGACCGTCGATTCGCTTATCCGCGCCATCGAAGAGGTGGGCCCTGGTATTATTAAGTCTTTGAAAGCGAGCAACCCGGCCCTTCCGCACAAGCGGCCTGGTGAGCGTGGACATGGGCCTGTTGTCCATCGCGCTTGAGCAGGTGCGTGATTTGTTTTCTTCTGATTTACTTGGTATATAAAGTAGAGCATGTAGACATGAGAGACGGGATACGACATACAAGAGATCTGGTGAAATATATAAAGCTGTGTATCAATTTGACACCCTAAGAACAAGATGAGCGAATATCTCGGAGCTCAAGATGTGGGGGATGTAGAGCAGTCGGCGTAGTTTCTAACTATACCTACCTGGACAGTAGTAATAAATTTTGTGCAAGGAGAATAGCTTGGGTATAGAATGATATCAAAGCCATCAATTGCCAATCTCGACCCTTCGTTCCAACACGGACCGAGCCTCAGCTTCCGATAGAGAGTCAATCTCTAATTCAGCAAGCACAGCCCGTGCACTCTCATTGTCCCTGAACAACCTCTTTTCCACATCCCATAGCCTTAAAGGCACGTCTTCCTTTGTAGAGACGTCCCCCTCTTGCTTAGCTGTACTCAAGCAAAGTATACGCAGTCCCTCGTTGAGCTTTTTGATGGTTCGCAATGAGATCTCCACCTGACTAGATGCACCGAGCGCAGAATCCACAACGTGACAGAGATAGTCGACATCGCTTGCAAGCTGGGTCGCTCCAGTCTCGGAAAAGGTATGTTTGGTCAGGACGCTGTCCCAGATATAGCTCTGGATAGATAACAGGAGCTGGCGCGAGACTCGTCGTAGAGGTGCAGTTCCCAGCGCCCGAGAGAGGAAGGAGAGTTGCGCGGACAAGACACGCATTGCAGGGGCGAGATCGGAAGTGGGTGGGAGGGAGATGCTGTCGCTGTGGCAGAAGGGGGTGACAGCGTTGCCCACGTAGATACACGAGAGTAGGGCTTCAGAGCCGCGAGGATATTGGAGGACAAGGTGGATGTGATGATAGTTTCCGAGCGAAGTCGGAGACGACGGTAGGCGGATGCCGTCTCATCGAAGAGAGCACCATCGGATGAGGTCGCGGTGTGGCCGCCGTTGTTGTTATTGGCCACTGCGGGTGATGTACGCGACGCTACCTCTGCGACAGACATAGTACCAGCTACGCTGCGACCGTTGTCTCGGTTTTGTTGAACCCGATCTTGGAGCTCGGACCAGAGCTCAACGAAGAACACATCGTTACTCCAATCCTCCATCTTCTTCTCGAGGTATTCGGCACTTCCGAAAACCCTACAAAGCCGCTCCAGTCCGGCGACACCCTCGACGCTAGCTTGCCCATCGGCGCCCTGCACAGTGCGTCCAAGCGTTGACGTCATCGCGAGGTATGCCTCTAGTGCAGAATAGAGGCGCTCATAAAACTGGTCGAAAATCGTGATTTGAATGTCAATGAGAAACCGCAGCTTCTGACTAAAAGAGGACAGTGGCTGGTAGCGATCGGTTATAGTTTCGAGAAGGTCATTCACGCGGATTGCAGCCTTTGTTGGTTTCGTTGCAGTGAGTTCCATGCCATCGTAGTCGATCTCTCCACTGTCCGCGGTGTCGATGATATCTCTGTATCGCGCCAACGCAAAGTCCTTCTCAACCTGAAGCCATCGATCATACCAGCCCTGTTTGGTCAACACTTCCCAGGTTATGCCCTTCCAATTGTCGTCCGCATATGGATCTGGCGTATAGTTCCATGTTTCTCGCATCTCGTTATCGAATTTCATCAGTTCATGAATGAATTGGCTGAGCAATTGGGGGTAGTTTGAGATTTGAGGGAGGAACAGGCTGATCTTCTCTCTCAGCATAGGAAGCAATGCAGTAATGTAACTATGTGATGCATTGTAAAAGTTCCATTCCAGACTTGGACCGACTGCTTCGGCCCTTTCATCAAAGATGGGCTGCAAGTAAGAGACAAAAAACCCGCCGTATTGGTTGACAAGGTCCATTATGTGCGAGAGGAAATATTCCGGCTAGAATCCAAGTTAGACTTCTATTTTGCATAGACCTAGGGACAAGTTACCTTATCCAGTCGGTTTGTTGGCTTGTCTCCACTAAAGTGATATTTGAACCGGAGATCGAGATGATGCACCATAACCTCTAATGGGAATAGGACTGGTGGCTCGAAGCTCAGTCCGGAAGCTAGTGTATCCCGGCTTTGTAGTTCACTAGAAGGAGCTTGTTAGAACATCTCCCAGACATGAAGGGACATATCATACGGTAATTGTAGGTCGATCAACAGTTCAACATCTTGCCTCCACCGGGTCAGGAGCTGGTCGGTGACATTCAGTTCTCTTGTCGGCCATTTCAAATCTTCCAACGTTTTCTGTAGCCGGTCACCAAAGTATTTCTTCATCTGTTGTCTCAATGCAGATGCTAGTTTGTCTGTGTAGTCGACAAGATGGGGGGCCGCTCCTTCGGCAGCAGGCTGGGCATCCTTCAGTAGTCCGACGATGGTTCGTAGTCGGGAATACGGCTTCAAAGCGGCTCGTGGTTCGGATTTAATGTCTTCCAAAGCTTGCTTGCTGTATTGCTGTCTCAGTATGAAGCCCCTCACGAATGATCAATTGGGCACTACCTCAATTCCTCGGCTTCCTTGAGCAACTCCACATATCCCTTGGATAATCTTAGCCGTTGGAGCTTCTCCATGCTCTTTTCCAGACTCCGTACTGCCTCATCACTGGTTTCGGATTGTGTGATGGCCATTAAACGTCGGTCGATGTCCGCTTGCTCCGCGGTGAACGCCTCGGCTTGCTTTCGAGTGGCTTCGGCATGGTCATTAGAGGCTTTTGTCGCATTTGAGAGTGCTTCGCTGGCTTCCGCTAGCTATTTGGTCGCGAGTTTGCATCAGTAGTGTTTAGAAAGAGGGTCATGGCTGTGAGGGGCGGTACCTGCTTCCGCTGAAGCTCCTGTTGCGCGCGTAGACTAGATAGCAGCGAATCTAAACTCTCCAGATCGGCAGAAACCTGAATCTTATCATTTAAATAATCTTCGACTCGAGTCCGCTCATGCGAAGATAATTCCGTGAGGGAGGCCATTGTTGAAGGAGGGAACTTGACCGCGGAAGCGCAAGGTGTCGCGAATGTTGATCTCCGCCTTTTGGACTGACGTCTTCCCCAGTGGCAACCATGAGCTTTTACACTGTCAACACTTTGAATAATGTCCAGTCCAGCCAAGAAGCGAAAAAGAAATGGAGACTCATCGCAGCCGACGCGCAGTATCAAGTCCTTCTTTAAAGGACAGGCCACTGAACAAGCCAATCTACAAGTCCCCGATGTCACTGGGCAAGCTCTCTCTGATGAAGCTCTTGCGCGCAAGCTACAAGCTGAGTGGAATGAGGAGGAAAATGCAAGCGCTCCTACCGATGCGAAAGCAGATCCACAGATCAATCCAGTTCCATCTACATCAGAGTCGCCTGTTTTACCCCCGGTAGTGCCAGTGATACCAAAGAAGAGCACTCTCTCACTACAGTCATCAGCCGGCACGGAGGATACAATATCCCTTTCTATTCCTCTTGATCAAAGCCCCCAGACCTTTGACGCGAGTCAATACGCAGCAGAACTGCGGTCGCACTGGGCAACCGAAGGCGGAGATGCTTCTTACGCCTTGTTAACGAGAGCCTTTATCCTGGCCAATGCAACGACCAGTCGAATAAGGATTGTTGATACGCTGGTC
Source organism: Penicillium psychrosexuale (assembly GCF_028828465.1). Classification (NCBI taxonomy): domain Eukaryota; kingdom Fungi; phylum Ascomycota; class Eurotiomycetes; order Eurotiales; family Aspergillaceae; genus Penicillium; species Penicillium psychrosexuale. The sequence continues at coordinate 1,516,712 of NW_026643187.1, forward strand.
AACTTTCTTCGGGTTCTGATTGAAGCGGATCCATCAAGTGTCCTGCCTGCTGTGTGGCTAGCAACCAATTCTATATCACCTCCATACGATGAATTAGAGCTAGGCCTAGGAGGGTCCTCTATTTCCAAGGCACTAAAAAAGATATACGGCCTCAATAGCCAAGGGCTAAAGACCCTGTACGATAAGCACGGCGATGCAGGGGATGTTGCATTCGAAGCCAAGAAACGACAATCATTCACTCTGGTGAAGCCGAAGCCATTAAGGATCAAGGGAGTATACCAGTCACTGAAGAAAATCGCCACTAGCAAAGGACCTGGTAGTCAAGAAACCAAGCAGAGGATCGTGGAGAAGCTTCTACAGGATGCGCGCGGCGCCGAGGAGAGTCGATACATTGTCCGGACATTGGTCCAGAATCTGCGAATTGGCGCAGTTAAGACGACGATGCTGATTGCTCTCGCACGAGCTGTCTTATATTCCAAGCCTGCCGAGGCAGATTTCGAGGTGCGTCCGTCGCATCAGCTTGCACGCTTGAAGAAGGACGAACTTGCGGAAATCTACAGCAATGCGGAAGAAATCGTCAAGGCGTCGTACGCTAGACATCCTGATTACAATGATTTGGTACCCTGCCTATTAGAGATCGGGCCCACAGAAGAGCTTTTGATCAGATGCGGCCTAAACATGCACATTCCACTAAGGCCTATGCTGGGCAGCATCACACGCGATCTGTCAGAGATGTTGACGAAGCTCCAAGACCGAGACTTCAGCTGCGAGTACAAATATGATGGGCAACGTGCGCAGGTACACTGCGACGAGCAAGGAAAAGTTTCTATCTTCTCGCGTCATCTTGAACTCATGACGGAGAAGTATCCAGATCTTGTGTCTTTGGTTCCGCAAATACGAGGAGAAGGCGTATCCAGTTTTATCCTGGAGGGGGAAGTAGTTGCTGTGGACCGTGAGAATGGCGATCTTAAGCCATTTCAGGTTCTGACCAATCGTGCAAAGAAGAACGTCGAAATTGGAGACATCAAAGTCAATGTCTGTCTGTTCGCTTTCGACCTCATGTATCTCAATGGGGAGCCTTTGCTAGATCGCCCCTTTCGAGAACGCCGCGAACTACTTCGCAGTCTCTTTGTAGAGATCCCACAACACTTCGGCTGGGTGAAGAGCATAGATGCGACATCAGCGGATTCTGAGCCTGTCCTTGAATTCTTCAAATCCGCCCTCGACGTCAAGTGCGAGGGCATCATGGTGAAAATCCTCGACAACCAGCCCAGTGCGAATACCCAAGTGAACAACCTCTCCTCCGAAACAGATACCACAATCATCGAGCCATCAAATCCAGCAACATCCGACCCAACCAACCCCAAACCCAAAGTAAAACTCACCCGACGCAAACCCCTCCTCTCAACCTACGAACCAGACAAACGCCTCGAATCCTGGCTCAAAGTAAAAAAGGACTACAGCACCTCCTCCGAAACCCTCGACCTAATCCCGATAGCCGGGTGGCACGGCCAAGGCCGCAAAGCGAAATGGTGGTCCCCAATCCTCCTAGCAGTCCGCAACCCAGAAACCGGCTCCCTAGAAGCCGTAACGAAATGCATGTCCGGGTTCACGGACAAATTCTACCAGAGCAACAAGGAAAAGTACGCGCAGGGCAGCACAAATGTCATCTCGCGTCCTAGCTACGTCGAGTACCACGGCGAACCAGATGTGTGGTTTGAGCCGTGCGAGGTGTGGGAAATGGCTTTCGCGGATATCACGCTCAGTCCTACGTATCCGGCTGCTATTGGGCTGGTTAGCGAGGAGCGCGGGTTAAGTCTACGCTTCCCGCGGTTTATCGGTGTTCGTGAGGATAAGTCTATTGATGAAGCTACCTCGTCGGATTATCTGGCGTTGCTGTGGCGGAAGCAGATGGAGCGGACTGCGGAGGTTCGGGGTGTTGGGGAGGTTATTCAAGAGGAGGGAATGGAGTAGATGAGCTTATTTGCCTATTCATATAAACGAGTTCATGTGAATTGCCTTTTTTCGTAGAGAGATCTCCTATGATCCTATAATATCGGAGATATATACATCCCAACATCCCCCTCACTCCGTAAGTGTAGACTATTCTAAATGGTATATTTCCCTTTAAAATAGTTTGTGTCGACATGGCCGTGTAAACCAATTGGATATCTTCTTTTCTACTCGCTCTAATAACCTCCGTGCTAGTGGCGAAATCCAAGCAAAATAGGCTTCAGATGACATCACATTTGACTTTCAGTCTCCTGGCCTCTGATTGGCTGACCCAAAAGCTTCTTAATCTGCGACGCGAAAGTGACGCGAAAAGACGCGACCGGATTGGACGTGAAAATGAGGGGTTGACTACGTGGTCCAAGGAAAATAGTCGCTTCCAGGCGATCACAGATAGGGAAGTCTTTGTTGAGCTGAGATGCTATGCCGCTCTAGGGCGATCTAAATTAAGAGATGTGTAGTGAGGTTTAGGTGTCGTGGTAAATAAGCATTGGACCTCATTTCTCGAGGCAGAACATATTCCATTCATCCTGTGTCTCCTTATATCAACAGAGATATTAAACAGTCTCATCAAGGGCATGGTGGTAAAAAAAAAAAGGTAGAGTGAACAGTGAAATTGCCAACCGACGGCAGACAATGACATAGAAAAAGTAAGACATATGTCTTGATGAAGGGGAGGGTAATGAAAGACATAATAGCAAAGCATTTGAAAAGACAACGCCTGTGGATGCAAGTCCGGGTAGACCTTCCCAATCGAGAATCATGTCTGTCTTCGAGACAGCAAGCCTGTACACTGGGGGAAGAGTGCAAATTACATAGGGGATGAACACAATGTGTATACAACATTATCATAACAAAGTCGTCAGTGGGGTTTAAGAGGGAGGTAGGGCAAAAATGAACAGAGAAAAGAAGATGTAAGGACATTGGGCATCATGGGTGCAGTTCGCCGCCGAGTTGTAACGCCAGCCCCGTTTCCTTGCTACGGAGTCGAGGACTGGAGTTGCTTGGAGGAACCAGGGCATCGAAGTTCAATCGCTTTCTGCTGCTGGTGAGCGGAGTGCGAGCAGGGTTGCCTGGGGTACGGCTACTCCAGGTTGGCTGCGCCGGGCTCGGAGTCACATTCACGAAATCAGCGAAATTGAATTGCTGATTGGGTGTGCTGATGTTGGCAAACATGCCGGCGCCCAGTGTAGGTGTCATGCCTGGCAGCAGCGCGTGCTGGCTGGGAGGAGTGGAAGGTGGGAAGGCCAGGTTTCCGTTGCCCCTTGCAACCCGAGCAGGGGTCGGAGAGTTGGCGAGGTACAAGAGCAAATCCGCACCATCCTCGTGGTTCTGAGGTTGGTTGTTTCGGGACAATCGCATATGTTTTGGGGGAGGGGTTCGTGGAGGAGAGGAGCCTATGACGGAGCTGATGTGTTGGAAACTGTGTACAGGCAGATCGGGATCGATCTCTTCTGACGGTCTGGGGTATACAGGCGATGACACCTCCGGGATTATAGCCTCGGACATGAAGGGGAGTTGTGTGCGTCGGCTCGGACGGTGTCGGTTCATGCCTGGAGAGGATTCCGGCAGCCGGTGAGAACTCTTCCACGAGACCCGGTGTACCTTGGCAGGACGCTCGGAATCAGAGTCAGAGCGTAAGCGCTTTCGACTCGCGGTCAGCATCGGCTGCATGACTCGAGAGTTGAAGGTGGCAGCATGTTTGTTGCGGGCGGATCGAGGGAGCTCTTTGGAGTAGGTAGAGGCTTGGAGGGGAGGAGAGGTGAATGGGGTCTCGCAACGACTGCGTGAGAACTCGGATGAAGAGTCGGAAGGCTTGTCGGTCTCGAGAACTGGTCTGCCATCGTGCTGGTGTGGGTTCAGGCCATGCAATCGACCGTGTTGGTACTTGAGTTTGGCAAGGCCCAAGCGATCCTGCAGACTGAGAGAAACCTGTGCGAAGAGAATCCAGGGTCAGTCCCACATCACCAACGATATCATTTGGAAGCATTCAGATGCAGTGGCAAGTATTTAGACTAGTAGCCGAGACTGCATCTCAAGGGATGCGGAGCCTCTTTTTTTTCATCGCTTACCTGGGCGATATCGATTTTGCGGATCGTTTTTTCTGCCGAGCCCGGCTGTGAGGGAGACATTGTGTAAGGAACCCAATCGAAATAAGCAAACTAAACAAGACACCCCTATGCAAGAAAAAAAGAAGACGTTTCAAAGGGAGTGTCGATGTTGGGGTTTGGGGGGAGTAAGGGCGAAAGGGAAGGGTGAGAGATTGGCGAATTACGGGAACTCGGAGAACAAATCTGGAGAAGCACTTGAACAGATTGGGATGGAAAGATGAAAGAAACCCATTTTTATTCGCTGGACGGTGTTAAACATAAGACATGGGGAAGAACATGTGTCTCTTTGTTTCTTATTTTGAAGTCTCTTGAATCTGTCTTTCTAGATCTACTCTGAATATGAACTATTCCGTATGTACGGGGTACGGGGAAGTGTGTACTCCGTTTACAGGTAGACCACGACCTCTATATAGTCTGTTCAATGACTACCCAGTTGTTTATTCGTGTTTATTCTTTGATGTGAGAGTGTGCTCCCCAATTGATCTCCATCACGCACTTTCTATACTCCATCCAATCTCAGGGTCTTCTCCAAGAACAAGAATGTTCTTTTTCCGATTCGGCGATCTCCATAGAAACCAGCCATTCAGCCACAGATTCCGATCCACTTGGACTGGGGAATGAGGTCGTCACTCCCCTGAGGTATGCCCTAGATCGCCGGATGCAATTTATATACTTACGTGTACGCAATATCCAATCCAATCCCATGCGAATCGCACCACATAGCAAGAAAGAAAAAACGCCATTGGTATTGAGGCTGTGAGACGGATTTAGCCATGTATGCAGCCCTGTTATCAACCCCGTTGGCAAGATTCTAATCTTGGAAGAGACGTGGGAGGACAATTTTAACAGGAGCCACCTACGTAACGCCGTAAATCAAGAGTCTCCAGATATGCAGCATAACGTCAGGGAGCTTGTAGGAAACTGAAAAGTACAGATGGCCATGGATATACCGTGTTCATAGCCCGGTATGTGAGCCCTCGCACGCTCCAAGCTAAGAACATTAGCGATCCCCGATCCACAGTGAAACATTGACTTAAAAGGGTTGGAGCTGAGCTGATAACAGCCTTGGGAGGCATAATGAGGTTTGGGCGCAGATTGAGGTACGTAATGTCGATGTAGTTAATTAATATTCTGGAACTAGAGGGGGAAATCTCAGATCGGCTTTTCTTTCTTTCATCTTCTCAAATCAACTTCATTTCGTTCATATCAACCAGAATTCATCCCCTTTCCCCCTATTTGGTGACTTGCGGGGCGACTTGTCGTCAACCGCAAACGGTTACCCTGTTCCTGACAATTTAACCCCGTCTGAAAAAAATAACATCGGGGCAGCTTCGTCCTTCTCTCTACTCTCAACCTCGCCATGCCGTTCTTCAAAGACCTACGGCGTCGATCGAAGGCCACTTTTCATAAGACTCCATCTCATAGTGTGGAGGAGGTCTCCGGGAAATCGTCATCCACAATCGACACTTCCTCCCACAACTCCATCACTCCACCGTCATCAATCAGACCAACTCTTTCAACCCCTAGTCTTCCAGCACTCAATGAGTCTGAAACCACCAACACAGCTAGCTTGGCACCGCCGTCACAGCGCCCGGGGCCTTTGGCGACCGGTTCGCAGCGAAACAGCGTTATCGTATGTCCACCCTCATTCCCCGCGACAGCTGACCATACTGACCCTTTTAATTTGAGAAAATAGGGTAGCAGCTCGTCCTCGGTCAATGGCACGTACCGATCACAGGCTCCGGTCTCGCCTTATGCACCGAGAGTGGTGTCTGTGGCGGATAATTCATGGGTATGTTTGTCTGTCAGGCACGAATTGAAGGCAGAGAGTACCTCTGGTGAAATAGAATCAAGTATCTAACCATCATGCAGGTCAACCAGAAAGTCCTACTCGTCTATGGTCAAATCAACGACCCAAGGCAACAGCCGCTGGACGGAAACATCACCGTCCATCACCACCAAGATAATTTCCCGTCGACTGGCTGGCCAGTCACGGCATCGCATTTTAAAATCCTTGTTCACCTAGTTCCCGGTCCTAATCGCCTTCGCTTTGATTTTGTTTCGCCAAAATTGTCCACGGGGAGCATCCACCCCGCCATCCACTCCTCCTGGCTTTGCATTAACTACCTTCCTCTGGTTAACAACCCCCCATTGCAGCTAGTCGTCCTCCTGGGGAAAGATTCAGACGGCACATACGATGCAGTACCGGAAAGGGTAGAGCGCGAAGGAAACGGCTTGGAAATGGCCATTCGAAAGTACCGCATGGCTGCCTATCTCTGGCAGGCCTTCACTGGCGAACAGATGTTCCGCAATAATTTCGGCCGACGTTGTTTCCGATTCGAGGAAGAGTGGCAGTCTGGTAGCTTGAGCCGTCGCGACTCGGCCCAAGGTCAGATGCGGAATGAGGCCAAGATTCACGTAGTCCGCACTGAGAAAACAGTCGCCGAACTCCGGGATCTTAACATCGCCCAGCAGAACGGGAAAGCCGAGAAGAAAGACGAGTTGTTCGCCATTGCTAAAGACGCGGTGCGAAATCATTTCCGGCCTCAGGCCGGCCAGAAGCAATACGTCTCCGTTCTTCTCCTCGATTCTCATTGGGATACCGAATCTCAGATGATCACCGGCCATGCAGCTTTAGGTTCGGCCGACAGCGATATCAAAATGGCTATATTTGGGTCTCATTGTCTCCAAAGCTATCCATCGTGTCTGGAAGAAGTCGTGGATGCGTTCTCGGACTGCACCCGCACGGATACCAACTACGTCGCCAATGACTGTGGTGAGGCGGGCTCCAATTGGGAGTCAGCAAATCTGGGCATCGGGGCTCACATGCACGAGGTGGGCCATCTCTTCGGATGTCCTCACCAGGAGTCGGGCGTCATGCTTCGCGATTATGTGCGTTTGAACCGGACATTCCTAACCCAAGAGCCGTTCTCAACACGCACAAAGGCGCAAGGGTTGAAGGTGTGTTTGCCCAACGACGAGTGTAGCTGGCACCGCCTCGATGCGCTGCGCTTCCGATTCCACCCCAGTTTCCGACTCCCAAGTGATCCTTCTCCCACTTCGGATGATAGCGTCCACGTGTGGCCAGTCGAGAACGGCAAGATATTGTTCACTGCCTCATCGGGGATAGAATTCATGGAACTATATGCCGAGGGTGACACCCTCTGCCACAACTTCATCGAGTACTTGAACAGCGAGTCGAGCCCCAACGGACTACCACGACAAGTTGCGGTGACGGAGATCGAGCTTCGCCAACGTGTGTATGGCACTGAGAAGGAGAAGAAAAAGAACATCCGTATGGTTGTCTGCTCTGGTGCACTGGGCAGCTATACGGTTGAGAACATTGGCGATCTGAAATCGAAAAATTCTCTTGTCAAATTGCCCAAAGGCCGGTCTGGTTTTAAAAGCGGCAAATTAGGCCAGTCGGCGATGGAAGGCAGCGAACCCGAGCAGTTGTTACTGGAATATGCGTTCATCAATTCAAAGCTGTTGACATCGATCAAGGTCTACCATGGCTTTGCACTGGATGGTATCGAGTTCTGCTACGAGGACGCGACCAGTCAGCTGTTCGGCAAGCGGGGAGGCAAACCTGGTGGTGATGAGTTTGTCCTTGATACCCGACGTGGTGAAGTTCTCCTTGGGTTCTATGTCCGGGCTGGTCTCTGGATTGATGGAATCGAGATTCTCACGAGCCTGGGGAGAAAATCGGGTATCTATGGAAACCCCGCCGGTGGTTCAGGGTATGTATTCCCTATTACTTTCTCTACATTTGAAGCATGCTAACCAACGTTTAACAGCCACACTTTAATACCTCCTTTGGGCTACAAGATTGCGGGAATCTCTGGTTCCTGTGCATCATGGATTGATGGATTCTCATTGATCATCCAGCACTGATAGCAATTCGCTGTCCAGCTTTTCTTTCCTCCGTCTCTGGTGGGTCCTCTTGCCTCGAAGCTAGCCAAATCCCGGTGAACCATCGTACAGCGTGGTGGACTGCGAATGACTGCGGGGCATCCTCCTCGTCCATCTCCTACAACTACTAAGCCTTGCATTTTCTTGCATCTTTTACCCTCTTTTCATCCCTCTGGGAACAGGCAATTCCGCGTTCCGCAACTGGCCTTGGCCACTATATACACGAGGTTCCGTCGGATTTTGTCTGTGTCTATATGTTTTCTTCTGTTTCATTTTCTGTCACACATCGGCGTCATTGGCGTGTTAGGGTCGCATGTATGCATGCTGATATTTTCTTCGACGTTAGTCCCGGGTGCATGGACTACACTTATTGGTAATCATCGAGCATACCGATGGCCACACAGCACCACTGAATCATTTTGTAAAGGGGCATCATTCATATTGGTTGGATAGTTCATATAGAGTAATGTCATGAAACCACCGTCAATGTTCGAGAATGATCCAGAGTAATTCTTCACTTTGTAATAAGTCGCTGGTAAATATATTCCGAGCTCTCACGGGCGGTTCTCACATCTGTCCAAGTTATCTCCTGACAACAACTCGAAAGAAAAAAAAAGAGGAACATCCGGGCCATTGACCGGAACCCTACTACACCCGCATGGAAGCACAGTACTAAGTCATGTTCACAATTCCGAAGGAAAATGACCCCTCACAATCCCCAATATCTATGATTCATCCCATTGTGGACGTAGTCTCTACGGTTAAATCCACAGCCCTAGAAGGATCATACGATCTACATTCGATGTAGCTTATTATGATCTTCGGTGCATATTCATTCCTAGACAGAAGCATTAGCCAGCCAATCCGGGCGAGGGTGGGTTCTCCCCGTTCATCCCCGTTCATCCCCGTTGTTGCGGAGTGGAACGAGAGACGGCACAAGGAACATCTAGCCATCTAGCCATCTAGCCATCATATCACCAATCTCCCGGGAGAGGGACAGGGACTACCTAGGTATCTCGGAATGCTCGCGCCGGTTGTCGGCGCCGGGGAACGTTTGACACGTTCGTGGGTAGGTAAGATATGGCGGAAGGGAGACTAGGCCTTTGAACATGCTCACCATGTCATGATATGAATATTATTGTGTGGCCCCATCTTTGAAATTGGCTGTTTCATGTTGGTAGAGATATTATTAAAGGGATACTGAATGAAGCCCTAGGCCGAAGGATGTTCATCAATTGAGGATCAGAAGAATAATATTTTGCCTAGCGAAGTAGGTAGTTGTGTGCCCCGCTATACCGCGTGCGAACCTTGTATCTAGTTTCCGGAAGAATATAAAAGTGCCAATCAGAAGGCCGGAAACTCGTCACAAAGTAGATATCCACGTTTTCTAAATACAGCTCCCCAGCCAATCAGCGAGCTTTGGCCCTGTGCTTTGGATTTTTTGACACATCCCTATCCAGAGTGCCTTATGCACAACGTCTATATTTACGCGCATCCCATTCGTGCCGAAGCTGGACCGGAGTGGGAACCCCCATGTACCGTCACGAATGGAGAAATGCTCGTGGCGGATGCGAAGCTGCGTCAGCTGTGCCGTCATTTTCTTTCCAGAGCTCGGGATGCCTGAGCTCAAGGTGGCCAGACCGTTTGTTGGCCTGACTGGCTGTTTGCTGGTAAACCCACTGCAAGCCAGGGTAGATCGGCCCCTCTCCCCATTGCCGATCCCCGATCCCCGATTTAACGATTTTCCCATATATTATTTGGCTGGTTTTTTCTTTTGGTTGCCCTTTTGCGCTAGGCTAGGCGTGTGGGTTTTTGCAGGGGGGTCCATGGGCGGGTCGGTTAGGGGAGCTTGGTACACTGCTGTGCACATGCACACTCTCCCTGGACGACCTCTCACTAGAACATCGACCGAGAATGAATTTCCCTATTTAGAGCTGATCACCCGCATATACAATACAGTATTTTATACGGCGAATTTCAATAAAGGCAGCTCCGACCCGAACTGCCAAGCCTACTGATCCATCCCCCGGAAAACTATTCTTCCGGCCGAGAGGACTGGCAGTCCGCCGTCGAAGCTATTCATTTTTATAGAACTATTATTGATAAGTATTACTTACGGTGGGCCCGAAGCCACAAATGCGGGATTAGGGTACAGAGCTTTGTACACCTTTCGCACTGTGCGGGGCTAACAGCTCGGCGAGACTCGTAAAAAACTCGGATCAGACCTGAGATGCCAACGTGAAATAGAGGCTAGAGTCCCAACGCCAGAATACGAGCGCGGTGGAGATGATCATATGTGCTACATAACTCAACATAAGTACTAATTAGGTAACTAGAATTTTTACCCGTGGACTCGAGTGTCTCCCGAGCTAGAACCCGCGCTTGGCCAACCGTTCCTACTCCCTTTATAGAAGCTCTGTGCGAAGGATGCAACGGATCGCTAAAGCCCCATGGACTTTATAGATTAAATTGTATAACGTACGGAGTACTCCGTACGTTTCTACTCGTTGTGGTTTAGTAGCTTCTATCCTGCTCCTATCGAGGCCAGATCAGCCAATTATCGACTGTATACTCTATACTGCTATTGTTTCCGATTGATTCCAGTGAAATGATGAAAACACACAAATCCGCACTCTAGACGGTATTTTCTGTTTTTTTTCTCAAGTGTGGATGCGGCCTGTCCAACGCAGCCCCCCTGTTGCATATATCACCGAAACCGTCCCCTTATGACGGCGTGGCTTTATGCTAGTCAATCTGATCTTGAGGTGATTTAAGTGGATAAGGCGTTCGAGTACTTACGCTGTTTGTCTTGAACGCTCAGTAGCCTCATACGTCAGACTAGTAATTTACTACTTTTAGAAACGGATGCACGGATTCCGTGCTTTAGCTTCAATAACTTAAATTGAGAGCTCGAGTAAGGTACAAGGTACATCCGGTGTAAGTTGTACGTTGTACATTGTTCCCAATGTACATGCGTGTATGAGTTACGCTATACACGGTAAATATACATACAGCACGTGCTGTGCTGATCATTCAAGTGCGAATTGAGCCATATTATAGGTGGGTAGGCTTTCCAGCAATGGCATGTATGGACTAGTATTGTTTTGACGTGGTATGTGGCTGTATGCAACCCCACACCAGACTTTACATTCCATACCACCTCAGTATGTATGGATCAACCAGCTACATTGGCCATGATGAACCATGTTGGCAGGGAAATGGGTTTAAACTTGGAATATCTAGTTGACATGGTCGCTATCGTTCTGGTGCACGGTGTGCAGAACCCCTCATCAACTAAACCGTGTCTATGAGCCGCGGGAGACCGATGAAATCATCAGCAATATTTTTTTTGATTTTTTGGGAAGCACCAGGAGATTGGATTGATAGATCTCCGGGCCCAGTCAGTTGATTCCGATGGGAAAACGTATATCAACCGAACAACATCAGTTCAAGTGCAGATCCGGTCGGGCCGGCCACCTATCATGGTTAACCGCTAGAGATTCAAGTTCCACATTGCTCGTTCGCGGCTGATGTACTTTGTATGTTGCACGGTGCACTGATATGAGGTCAGATTAGATAGATGTGGCTGGGGTGTTAGATGAATGACGGTTATAAGATTTGACCAAACGACCAAAGTACGTATGACCTGAATAGCATAACTTTATTTTACTGCTACCACAACAACATATTTGCCATCCAGGTCAGTTACATTACCTAATAAGAACGGGGGATAGTTACTTTTAAGGTTCCCTCCCTGGGGTATCCGTGGATATGAATCGTCTTACAAGGACCTCCATATTACGTGTTGATGTATGCATGCCTGCAATGCAATGAACACGGCGGTTATATATTATATATTAAGAATAGGCTATGTCTCATATAGTACTCCATGTAGACAACCGTATGAATATGAAATATTCATGTTAGAATAGAAAGAAGAACAGATACTCTATACATCACTATATATATATACTTCATACTCCGTATGTTGAATCTACCTGATATATATTGTCCTACGGGTACTCCGTACTCGAATATAATACACACCCGTACAATACGTAAATTTGCATTTCGGTCTCGCTCCAATGTCGTTTTCCCCACTATGCCTGCACGGCTCTCCGGTAACTGCCAAAGGTCTCCATAATGTATTTCGCTCGACCAATTATTTTATTCAAACAAATATATTGTCCATTTTCTTTAGCAGTTCGACTATTCAAGGAGATTTCCCCAAAAAAAAAAAAGAAAAAAAGAAAAAGCCTCTTACCAGAAGTGGCCCCCTGCTCTTATCAGTTTCTCCTAGGTGGCGACAGCTTTCCTCTCTCTCCTAAAATCTTCCGAGCACATCCAATGGGTTCTCCTTTCTGTTAAGTCCACTGTGGCTCAGTGGATGACAGTTTGGTGGGATCTCTTATACCTCTGTCATTGGAGGGCCTCATTGACCGTACCATCTTTACTCTTCCTTTCCCCATCATCCCCTCCCTTAGAGCATTATCCCCTCCTTCCACCCCTCGTCTCTCCAATAATACATCATTCCCTCCAATCTCCTATAAGAAGGAAACATATTCCATTGCTATTTCTGCAAAATTGGTTTGGATCGGCTTTACACTTTATCTGCCTTCACCCTTATGATCTAGTCCCGCGATCTTCCGTTTCTGGCGTACTTCATTTCTACACTGATCTAGTCTTTTCGCATTCACTTCAGAGAAAATTCCTAGAATCTTTTATTCCACTTCACACAATCTCGAACTATCTCGAACTATCCAAGGTGTACGACCTCATCCGAACGCTTCCCGAAGTCGACCAATCCACGTCGTGAAACCGAAGACCGACAGAGCACAACCATACTGGCAGTGGGCCACAATTTACGGGTGGCCTAATTTGTTTCTTTCCTTCACTATCCTGAGGCCAGGCGAAGAATTGATAAATTAAATAATGTTCACCAACCGGTGAGTTTGTCGCCGCCTAAGTTGGTCAATCGTATAATGGTCTGTTCTAACGTTTAAGTTCGCGCAACAGGAACAACACCCAGAAGCCGGATGGTGAGTTCATCACTCGCTTCCAGCAGGCATTCTCAGACATTGTCCCTCGGCGAGACAGCACGAGTCCGCGCAATGTGAGGGCAGGTGAACCTTTGATGGCAGGGTATGTACATTATATTCTATCAGGTAAAATGTCCGGGGTTAGAACTGACATTCTTGCATAGACTGGTCGAGAATAACGATGTGAAAATGGAGGGTCATGATGTCAAGCTTCCCATCACTAACAACGACCGCACTCCCCGAAATATGCATGAACTGGGCTTGACGCCCTCATGGATGGAATCCGCTTCATATTCAATGATGCCTCTTGCCAACCCACATTCGGGCTTTTATACTCCAACCTCTTCTGGAATGGGTGCCATGTTCCATAATCAGGCGGGCGATTTGCATACCCCAACGGGGATGCACTTGATGACCCCGTTGGCGGGCATGCCGGCTGTACACAATCACCACAGCACAGGCTTCGAGCCCTTCCATCCGCAGTTCATGAATCCAGTGCATGACATGAACCCGTACACGCAGACGCAGCCATCATATGCGCCAAGCGCATTCATGCACCGCGACAGCGGATATGATGCCATGGATGATACTCTCGATGACTCCTCTTTAAATGATGTACGTGTTGAAACAGCATCCAATATAACGGCCTCTACGGAATTTTCCACTCAATTGGCTGGTGACATGTCATATGCCAAGGGCGAAAAGTGAGTTAAATGATCCAATGGCAAATCTCCGTTTAATACTAACCGGGTTCCGCACTCTAGATTCCGCTTCAATGTTTCTCTACGAGCACCGACCGCCATGGTAAAGAACCTAAGTGAAATTCCCGTGACCTATCTCAATAAAGGCCAAGCCTACAATCTCTCAGTTGTCGACACGAGCCCACCAATGCTCACTCACGAACCGCTCCGATACAGAACATTTATCCGAATTTCCTTCGAAGAGCGAGAACAACGAGCGAGACCGTCCGCATGTTGGCAGCTATGGAAGGAAGGCCGTGGCACCACAGAAGCCCATCAACGGGGCGGGAAATTATTAGCAGTTGAATACGTGGATCCATTACAAGGCGGCAGTGACGCACACAGGAATCGACAGGTTCAAGTCGAGAGTATGTCAGTCGACGGCTTCTGCGTCACTTGGACTGCCAACCCAGCGACCGGCATATCAGATTGCAACATTCCCGTGCGGTTCAATTTCCTTTCCACGGATTTCAGCCACTCAAAAGGCGTCAAGGGAATTCCGGTTAGACTGTGCGCTAAAACCGAGCTGTTATCCCCGGGCGAGGAGACCGGTCTCTCGCGCGATCCAGAGCTGTCTTACTGCAAAGTCAAACTTTTCCGGGATCATGGTGCGGAGCGGAAGCTGTCAAATGACGTCGCGCATGTCAGAAAGACCATTGATAAGCTTAAGCAGCAAGTCTCCCAGGCAGAAATGGGTGGTGGATTTTCGAAGCGCAAACGGGGAAGTAATTTCTCGGGTACCTCCAAGGCATCGGACAATTCATTGAAGCCTTCGAGCCACAAGCGAACTTGGTCGATGGACTCGGACAATACTCCAGAGAAAGTCTCCTTGGAGGACGATCTTCAAGCCAAGTTGTCTACGATGCAAGAGATGTTCTCATCTACTCGCTCAGTGAGCGTTTTCGGTTTACGCGGTGACAACTTCGACGATCCCGACCTATATCCCATTCAGTTATCAGGTGATAGCGATTCTTCTCAGTATGGGAATACAAGCCGTTCGAGCACACGTGAATTGGAGTCTATCATGCCTTCGCCGCCAAACACCAATACCTCTTCTTCGAATTCGCCGCCTACCCAAGCACTCAGATTAGGAAAATGTCCCACCACTATCCAGAGAATTCCTTCTGGCGATCAAGTCTCAAGGGGTTTCATAGAGGCCATCGGTGTCGACTTGACCTACCGACCTCCGTCGGAACGTCCTCTCAAGCCAAGTGAGTTTTTCGCGCGCAACCCGGTCGTCAATATCCTTGCTAATTCTCTTCGCAGTTGCATGCTTCTATGTTCGATTCACTGGAAATGTGACGCGCTCAGAGGATTACTACCGTGCAATCTATTTGACAGAACGCACCGTTCGAAACCTCGTGAAACAAATCACCGAGAAATATCACATCGATCCGATGCGGATCTCAAATATCATGCATGCCCATGAGAAAGGCCTGCGAGTTATGGTTGATGACGATGTGGTCCGCCAGCTTCCAGAGGGTCAAGACATGATCGTCGACATCTCCGAAGCACCCGGTCCCAATGGCGGTGTTTCTGGCACACCCGGATCTCCCATGGAGATCAACTTAACCTATTAAAACTGCAGCGCCTACATCTCAAGGCTATGCCCCCGCATCTCAAATTCGAACATGATGCAAAAGTAAAATATTCTTTTCACATCTCACCTCGCCAGCCAGCCACTGTGGTCTCTTTCACTCTGGTCTGCCGCACGAACTTTCTACATTGAGTTCATCCTTGCACTCATCTTTTTCGTTTCATGTTTTCATATTCCTTAATGGGTCGGTACTCTTTTTTTTTTCTACGGGGCGCTGAACACGGGGATAATAAACGAGTCTCCGAGCAACGATACCCTGTTATATTATGTTTTTGTTTTTGACATCGTTGTGTTTAAGCTTAGCGTTGCTTACCCACTACGACGGTATATGAGTCGATGGGCTATGGAACTTTTGATATATTTGTCTTTATGGTTATCATTTCGATCTGGTTGAGGGCCGAGCATACGACGTTTGATACCCTGTTTACCTCCTTTATTTTCCAGGTCTTCTCATCTGATATTAGCCATTTTTTCTTTTTTTTTTTTCTTTTTCTTTTCTTTTTCTTTTCTTTTTGTTGGTTGCTGGTCTAAACCGGTCTTGAGCGTTTTGACTTTTTCTGTGATCTCTATCCATGTCTTATGCCTATGCATATACCATTGATATATATAGCCTCCCGTGGGACTACTGAGGATGGGACTACAAGTCGGCCACTCTGATGCAAGTGCTAGAATACGATGACCTTGCTACCTCAATTTGATCTTCCATGTAGGAGTCGTACTTTGTCCTACCTTGAACACTAGGTATCTGAGTTGTTCAACTCTTATCAACTACACCAGCAAAGCTACAACAGCCACTCAACCCCTGGCACCTTTGGAGACCACAAGCACATTTGGTAATCAGCACTCGGTAGTTACTGAAAGTCGCCACATTAACCGAGAATGAGACGCTTAGCCACCACCTTCCCTTCCCCCTTCCCCGGTTCCCAGGAACCTGGTAACCATCCCACGGCTGTTGAGGTCATACCTAGTTTTGGCAGGGAAGATCACCTGGACCGCTGTTTCGGGTCGATATAAAATCTTTGATTGGATGGGTTCTGTCAGCCAACCAATAGCCCAGGTGGCGGACGGGGCCGGGAGTCGTCCCTGGGAATTGTAATTTCGGTAGTAATTCCAAATCGGGAGTTGCATCGAAATTTCCAGATCGAGAATACACACCCCACGCTTGGATCGTATGGTACGTATGTTTGTCGTGCTTTGACCTTTTCGTAAGTACCGCTAGTTAGGAAATCGGAAGCGGAACTTGAGCAAAAATACGTCACGTACAACTCTAATTGTGTCAAGCTTATCGAATCTTAAGCGCGAAGTCTATGTTGTAATGCTGAAGGATATCTTTCAAGACTAGCTTTAAGAGGCTTATTTCGTTGCCCTTTGCGATTGATGTCATCTGATAACACGGTTACTTTCGCTATGTGTGTTGAGGACCCGCAAACACGGTTGTATTATCCGTGGCTCCTATCTCGTTCCCGAATACTACCTTAAAATAAGCGAGATTGATTTCCCACTATCACTGACGCTGTACGGGGTACAAGTGTGCATGAGAGTCTGAGCGCCTGCCGTCATAATAGTCTGAGCGCTTGCAATGCTGTGGATAGCTGCAGATGCTGAATATCACTTCCTAAAGTAGAGAGGTAATCGGCGTTTTGTCTGTAATGATTGGCCTGCGCAACAACGATCTAGTTGCGGTGGAGGCTGATGATGTAGTGAGGGGTGAATTAACTTTGGTGGCAACAGAGTGGAGGTGGTCTACCGTCGACGGTGTAGACAAAAAATGAAAGTGGAAATAATTTATTTTGGCCCCACTTCTGAAGAATATGACATCATATGGCTTGTGCGTGTATCAAAGTGTGCTTGAGAGTCCAAGTAGAAGTAGTTTAAAATGCTGGAATTGTGAAATCTGTAGCCATAAATTTTGGATATCTGTAGCAATTGACCACGGATGTCAGTTTCCCGATCGGGGTGCCGCCGCTTATGTGGGGTCCTGCTCCCGAGGTCCCGAGGTGTGATTACTCAAATGGATCGTACTTCCAGTTAGTAAGCAATCACCCAATGTAACTAACTATCCGGATTACAAGGTCAAGAAATTCGGATAATACTTCAAAGGCCATGGAAGCTGCCTACGACTAAGTCGTTCAGTCTGACACGTCAGATAACAAGTGAAGCAAAAGTTAGCCAGGGGATACCTTTCGCAACAGGATGGCCACGCGAAAGCCACCAGCCTTGACCGACCTTCCAGCTATTATGGATGATCTCTGAGCACTTATCACCAGTCAACCTTGCTTGTCTGGTATTAGGCAATCATCATCTGCTGTGTTCCTTTTGCTAGGATTGTTTTTTGGAACTTCTCGAACGGCCGCACCGGAAATGACATAGATATCAAGCTGCTATCTCGGCTTTCTTACGACCTACCGCAATACCATCTCTGCTTCATCTGCCTCCGACTTTATTTGTGGAAAAGCACTAAGCTACCAAGTCACTCTACTAATATGAAATATCGGTACCTTCAAAGACCTCTACCTTTCCATTTCGTTCAATCTTCAGCTTGTGATGAGAGGGTTCTACTAAGGACCGGTTTTGGAATCCCCGTTCAGTCATTGCTCTATACGGAGATAGGAGCTGGTCGAATCTGATCCTGAGCCCCGCCCTGGTTACAATCCCCCGTCAACAAAACATCAGAAGAAGATCCCCCGAAAGATGTTATGATGACAATATTCTGCTGAAGCTCGAATTTGCTCCATGCCTCCGGGCCTGTGCTTGTGAACGCATGAAAGAGCCGTAGTAACACGTACCGCGAAAATGGGCCCATGATTAGTGACCTGGGCTTTATCGACATCTTCACCTCTCAAATTGAGCGTTATTGCTCTAGCACAAGCATAGCGAAACAAGCCGACCAAGGGAGTTGTGATAAATGTAATACTCTTGGAAGTTGGAGATACGAACCCTGGATGAAAATCATGCAAGCCTCACTCTTACCCGGTGGATGGACTCGAGCACCGGGACTGCGCCCAGATGATGCTCAATGGAGGTGTGTCGCCTTGGTATTGAACTACTGATTAATTCAATCATGAAATAGTGGACTCCCGCCTGTGGTTTGAGAGGGACTCTGCTCAGGCTAGCTCTTTAAATGCATTGTCTGAGGATACTATGTATTGCCGGAACATTTCTTTGCTACAAGGGAAGACATATCAAACAGTGATGACTCCAGTGCACGGTGGAATCTACTTATTGCGCGGAGAAGCAAAGACAAGTTCTTCTCGCTGTATCATTCTCCGAAGAAAGCAGCAAGATAACTAGAGTGCCCAATGTTGTTTAGGCAATATGATCACCTATGGGGTGCATCTACATTCGTTCGATAACGCTGTCATATCCGCAAAGATAGTTTGCTGAAGTCAACTCCGTCAGTGAGACTGGAAGTTTAAGCTATGCAAGCGTATTTCGAGGCCTTACAGAAGCGTATTGATACCACATCTTCCACTGGGGGAAAGTTCCTAATCCTGTCAGGCTTCTTATCCTTCCATCCGTGGTCCTGGAATTTAAGTAGCAGCAAGTGACAGGCTAACACGATACTCTAAACATGAAGCACTCTTCATTCCTAAGTGACCTATCATTTGCACCTCAACAATAACAAATGAAGCCCATCAAGCCCTGGAGCGCAAGGTGGCTAACTATATAGGTGTGCGTGTGGTTAAAATAGGAAATCATAACAGGGTCCAAAACAGTAAACGGTAGTTGAGGTAAAAGTGCCAGGGTCTGGTTGGCGGGTCTGTAATTTACATACGTAATAAATAATAATGGTTCCAAGGGCCGGTTCCAAGGTTAATATGATATATGGCCTATTTCGGCTACCGCATGTACTACGCGGGTCGTCCCGCTACGTGACCGCGTCGGGTCTAGGGTGGTTCTGGTTACATACCGCACATTTCCCGAGTATTTTGAAATACGTAACGTCTGTATCTGTTTACCCTAGTATTTTTTAGAATACAATTATACAACGTTGGACTCTGATTGGAATCTGTGCTTATAATAGCGGGTAGTAGCGGGTGTTTAAATTATTACGGAGTAAATAGACGTTGCACTTAATCTGAATGTCATCTTTCTCATAGTCAACCTTGACATTATATGTGATAATCATGCCCTATGTCGTGTCACCATTGCCCCTGACCTGATCTGTCCTGACAATATAGCATAGATCGTCCTTGGCACTAGTATAGGGCTGTTCTCAGTCAAAATAGAACCCCATTGTAGATTTGCGAATAATCGACAACTTTCGAGGCTCAAGTGATATCCCACTTCGGTACTTGACCTTCTCGCAGTGTCTGACCTAAATCTAGGTTGTCATGCCAATGATAATCGTTACTTCAAAGATATTAAAAGCCAATATCCCTGCAATGTTTTACTACATTGTCCTCTATTTAAACTTAATTCGGGATCTCTATGGCCATAATAACCATAATAAAAAGCAGAGCTATACCTGTTTACCTTTGCAGTTCTGTTAATGTGGCACATCGACCATTGTCTGTGAAACACCAACCTCTTGATAGAAATAGTTCCGTTCTTCCGAGAGTAGTAGAGGGCTGGTTTTGAGTTGATCCCCGGATATCAAGTCCTTTACTACAGTCTACGGCATGAACCTGCTGAATGAAACCCCCCGATGTTAGGTAAACGGCCTTTGTTTGCATCCAATTTAGTATATGAACTAAATTCAGACTGTCTCACTTAGGTTGTACACCGATGGTTGCCGGTACACCTAGTTTAAGGTTCTATTCGAGTCACACATGGAGGTGTAGTGTCCAAATTATATCCCAGGAGTGGTGCCTTCCAGGGTTGTCAAGTAGCTCACTATAGCCGTAAACGGCAGTCGTGACTTCCTTGTACGTTTGCCCTAAATATGGACAGCACGTGTTCCCCCCCCCCCCGGTTCCTTCCTGAACAGCTGGGGACTTTGTTTACTATTTCTTCCTCCAGCTTCCTCTTTCTTTTCTCCTCTGTTCTCTCCTCTTCCACTTTACGTTCGTTCCCCTTGTTCCTCAATTGACCCTCGTTTTATCGATTGCTTGGTTATTCCATCAAGTGATCACTTCACATTCGTTTATCAACCTCCATCTTCGCCAAGATGGTAGCTTGGATGCGTTTCAAGTTGCTTCTGGCTATGGTCACCGCTCTGGTGACTATGGCTGCTGCTTCAGCTGGTAATTATCATGGCTGATAATTACTCTATGATCACTTACTGACCTTGTTGCAACAGAATGCCAATACATCGAGACGGTCTTTCTTCAGGACCCCCACACTGGGGAGCAGTATCAGTTTGGTGAAGGTAAGTCAAACCTGCTATCTGGGCTTGCCTAGAAATATGCCGTTACTGATCGATTTTCACAGTCAACGTTCTGCCTCGGGCCTTGTTTGGTCGTGCTGTTCACGCTTCTGAACTGAGTAAGTCCAGGCTCTTGCCATCCTCGCCTCTTTTCCAGACCAAAAACTAACTTGGTACTAGTCACTGTCACGGTTACCCATACCACCTGCGATCCTGATGAATCGACCACAACTGTCACCACAGATGTTCCTTGTACGACTGTCCAGTCTACCACACTTCTCACCACAGAGACTACTTCAGTCCCGGCTCAAAGTACCCCTGCGCCTGGTGTTTCTCAGTCTACTGTACCTACCACCTCGTCAACTCCGGTGCCTGTTAACACTCAGACTTCCGTGCTTATTGTCCCTAGCGCTACAAAGGTGACCACCAAGTCTTCTGCACCTGGCACAACCCAGAATCCTGTGCCTGGCACCACTTTGGTGACCTCGCAGTCTTCAGTACCCGGGACCGCTCAGACCCCAGTGCCCAGTACTACCAAGGTGCCCATTGGAAGCAGCCCTGTAACCAACCCTGGATCCTCCACGGTTACTGCCACTACCACTGAGTCGGTTTCTTCTTCCAGTCCTAATGCTACCAGCGTGGCTCCTATCCCTGCCACTACCGAGATCCCTGGAACTACTGGGTCTATTACATCTACTCGTCCTACCAATGTGGTTCCTGTCCCTGGTACTACTGGAATTGCTTACACAAACTCAACTGTTCCTCAGGCTCCCAGCACGGTGACTGATGTGACCACCTTTTACACTACGTCTCCTTGCCTCAACTCAACTGAGCTGGCCCCTGCTCCGGTGACCACTGAAATCACCATTACCGTTGAAGTTCCTTGCACCGAGACCACCAAGTGTGTCAGCACCAAGATCCTTACCACCAGCACCCTGCCGGCCTTGAACACAACCGTTCCTGCTTCCGTCCCACAGGCCACTACGACCACCGAGATTCAGTCAACCATTTCTGTCCCTGTCCCGGTTACCACTGAAGAGGTCACTGTCACGGTTGAGATCCCTTGTACCGGGACCACCAAATGCACCAGTACTAAGGTGTACACCACCATCCCTACGGAGACTACCACTATCTCTGTGACTCCAGTCCCGATTACAGCTCCACAGCCCACCACTGAGGTGGTGACTGTGGTCCAGCCGACTGTTCCTGGTGCCCCTGCAAAGGAGACCACCGAGGTTGTGACTACTGTGATTCAGCCCACTGTTTCGCAGGAGACCACCGAGGTTGTGGTGACTACTGTTATTCAACCAATTGTTCCTGGTGCTCCCCCACAGGAAACAACCACGCTTGTGACCACTGTGAACCAGCCCACTGTCCCTGCTCCTGTTCCCCAGACTTCTACCCACGAGGTGACTACCGAGATCAAGCCGACTGACTTGGTCCCACTTCCGCACGCCACCACTGTCGAGGCTACTTCTCTGGTCAAGGTTCCTGCTCCTTCTACGCAGCCGGCTACCACTCAAGAGACCACCGAAACTCAACCAGTCGCTGCGGCCCCGACCACTCTAGCTACTTCTACTGTCTCTAAGCCTGAGGCTGAGAGTACCACAACCGAGTCCAAGGTTTCAGTTGTGTCTCCCCAACAGCCTACTCACACCCAGGAGGATACTGTCCTGCCATCTCCTCATGGCACTTCTTCCAGTGGTACTCACCCCGCTTCCCCTGTTTTCAACGGTGCCAATGCCGCTGCAATCATGGACAGCCGTGTCTTTACCATGAGCATTGTGATTATGCTCTCTCACATCTTTCGCTTGATTCTGTGAGAACGACATACACTCTTACCGTGTTACGAGGCAAGTCCAGCCATCATCTGATGTAGCAAGGATAGTATCTGATGCGATGACTGTGTTCGTGATGGAATTTGAGGAACCCATGGTGTTGATGGGTGGCCGTGTTTTTTTATGGGATGCAACTGGCTCCCCTTAATCTTGCAAATTTTATCAGTCACTCATATTCTAGTTGAAGCATAGCTTTCCTAATCTCACAAATGTTCACTATTGGTTGTGTCTAATGATAAAGAAAGTATCTTGTAGTCTGTAATCTGCAACCGAATGGCAACTCCAAGGGACAACATAGCTGACCGAACAGTATTCGGGCAGTTATATTTCGGCTGTGAAACAATTACAATGGACAGAACGTAATACGTATGCTGTGAGCATCAAAGCATTGAACATAACACATCTTTATCAATAAACAACGGCCAGTGTGATAACCTCACAGAATGGATGAATGCCTAATATCCCCAAATGGGGATAGTAGCTTGGCTAAAGCCAGGGTATCTCAGAGAAACAAGGAGAATGCATAGGTATGTGCACATGGAGTATACACACAGGACAGAGGTGAATGGGTACAGATGTCCCTACCCCAGTAGAGTTCAAACCTTAACCTCACCACCAAGAGATTCAATGTCTCGCGTCAGAGCACAAATCCGACATCCATCACCAATCTTGTCCCGCAGGATTCTTGCCGTCGTAACCTTGGGGCCAACACTGCGAGATGCAGTGGCAGACCGGGTCTCGTCGACTGGAGACATGGCTCGGGGTGTAAGATCAGCAGATCGGTCACGGCTGTTTGCGCCAGATTGTTGTGGCGTGTCTGAGTGCAAGTGGGATAGATGGAAAATGTGGCCACAAGCAAAGCCAACGAGAATTTCTCGCTCTGCATGGGGGTTATTATCAGCATTGTTTTTTTTTTTTGGGATGAAAGGAGTTGGAGTCAAAATCATACCGTTTTCCCGGAAAGCGGCTTTGCAACCGCCACATCTTCCCTGTCCAGGGCCTCCGAATTCTCTCGCACCATTGGTTTCAGATATGTGATCTTGAGCTGGGGCATTCATTGTCGGTGTCTTATTGGAATCTTTCTCTCTAACCTCGGTGACATCGAACCTGATTCCCCGCCGCTGACCTTTGCGCAGCGAGTCCATCCCAAGTGCAACTTCGCTTTGCATAACCCTAGCCGCGCCTTGACTAATACTAGCCTGCAGATCATGCTCACGGATCAAGCGGGTGAGGCCCTCTCTTAGACCTTCAATCTCTAGCCCGCTCGGGATACGACGCACAAGCTTTATCGGGTCGATGGCCGTCCCGGCCTCAACGAGAAGACCATGGATGAACTTTGGCTTGTCCATGGAGTAGTCAAGCAGATCCTCCCACAGATCGGGATCGTCCTGCGACTTTGCAAATGAAATGGCCTGTGAGACATCCTTGAGATCCGATAGAATCAGGTTCAAGGCTCGCTTTGTCTGGCCCATCTTGGACAAAAGGAAAATCAACTCTGGCGTGAATCTGTGGTTTTCGCAGATCGAGGTGGCTTTCTCGAACGAATAGGATATGCTTGTTTGGAGGAACTCCATCAGTAGAGGTCGGTCGTAGTCGGCAAATACCTCAACAGCCGTATCTGCAAAGTTATCAATCAGGGCTTTGCCTTCATCGGCAGCAAGCTTGCTGGCTGCATCCCGAGCATGCGTTCCACGTCCTCTTCTAGGTTTGTGAGCGTCCTGCGGTAATGATTCACCTCGCCAGAGCGCACGGAGATAGAAATAAAGGAACAGGAACCGGTCCGCGGCGACCAAC
The DNA here is from genome assembly GCF_028828465.1 of Penicillium psychrosexuale. Classification (NCBI taxonomy): domain Eukaryota; kingdom Fungi; phylum Ascomycota; class Eurotiomycetes; order Eurotiales; family Aspergillaceae; genus Penicillium; species Penicillium psychrosexuale. The sequence goes on from NW_026643187.1 coordinate 1,541,061, forward strand.
TGTGATACCACGGTATCTGGGGGAACAATGCCCGTGTATGCTTCCCTTACGAGGAGTCGCGTGGGCTCAGAAGTCAGCTCCTCCAGTTCGAATTTTGTGGCAGACTTCATTTGCTCTTTGGAAACGCGAATCATGATGAAGGCCGGTATATCATCAGTGACTGCATCGAGCAATCGGTGTTCCCGAACCAAAGACATTGCCGCATCTCCATCTTGCAATCGAATGTAGCAACGCAAGGCTTCGCGGTAATGCCCTCCTGCCAGGAACAACTTGGCTAGGCAATCTGTGAGGATTCGCCATTCCTCAGAACCGGCGCGCACCGATCCGGATTTCACCTGTGCTTCGATGGATTCTGTGATCACGTTCGCATCAAACAAATCGGACGGCCATGTTCCGACCAGTTCTTTGAATTTGACCAAATCTCGTGACACATAGTGAGTGAGAATGACTTCGTAGATCTGACTAGGCAACGATGGATGTAAATCAACTGGAATTTGTGGAGTTATCTCGTCAATTTTATCCTTTTTGATAAAGACCCACGCCCAGTGTTCCCATCGTGAGGCATTGCGAATGACTTTGCCACAAATACTCGCAGCATGAATCCACTTCTCTTCGCTGACAAGTTGGTTGATCCAGAGTTCCCCAAGGCGAGCTTTTTCTTGTTCGGCAGCAGAAACTTGTCTTCTACCAGCCGTCGTCATGGATGATCGATCATCAGCGAAGAAGTCACCTAAACTGGTTTGCGACCTTGCAGCCTCGGACATAACGTCGGCTAAGTCAGGTATTGAGCCCGCAGCTTCGGGATGTTCATCGACGAGACGCCATGCGTCCTCGTACTGGCCATGAGAATCAAGCCAGGACAAACGGTCCGCAAGATCCCGTTTCACTGCAACAACACAGTCATATGGGCTGTGGACAAAAATTTTGGCACCAGGAGCACCTGAAACTTCCTGTACCTCCTTCGGAAGGGGCTCCTCAGTCGCGTGGATTTTGGACATGAAAGAGGGAGCAAATCTACCAGATCCCTTGTCCCCACTACTTGTGGTACTGCGGATACTGGCACCGGAGCTGAATAGCCGCGCAGAATACATAGTAGCATCCAAAATCCCATGACCAAGAGCCCCGAGGGCACCGCGCTGGACGACCTGTCCCCCTGGGGTCTTCCACGGAGGCAAGACACTTAGATGATAATCAGATGCCGAGAGACCCTCAAAGCGGTTTACTGAAAGTGTATCGGCGCTAATTTCTTCCTTGGTCTCAATGTCAATGACACGAAGTTCAGGTTCCAGGCCCTTTTTTCGATTGCGGGTCCCACTGCCTCCTCCGTTACTTGCAGTTTCGCCTTCGGTCTCCAAATATGCAAGAATGACAAGAAGACGAGGTGTATACAATGAGATGCCAGATACCACGCAGTCTGTTCGTAATCTGTGTTCAAAGTTAGCGATGAACGATACAATCCGTGAGAGTTCCAGCTCACATTGTAACAACCTCCGCAGAGCCCAATTTCTCTCCCTTGGATGTTTTGCTTGCCCTTTCGGGGTAGACATCAATGACCCAAACAGTTCCTCCCCACCCGACGACAAGCTTTTCCACTTTCTCAGTGAGCACCGTCGACTGTACCTCTGGACTTGCTGGACAGTCATTTGGATCGAGATGGTCCCGACTGTCTAGAGCGGACTGGTCGATCCATTCAGCGCGTGCCTTCCAAACATTGGCCATTTCGTCCCAGCCGGGACGATTTGGACGATCGATATGGCTGATTCGTTTCCAGGCAAATTCCGTCTCTGAAGAATCTAGATGTAAATTTGACCGCATAATCTTAATGCCTTCCTCGTTGACCCAGGCCACATAATTTCCCGACAATGACCATTTAATTGTGCTTATAGTCCCTTCGCCGCTGTGGATAATCGTGTCTTTTCCACTAGTGGCTGCTAGGCCCATGGATCCAAGCCAACTTGACGCCGTGGCGGCTGCACCCCCATTGTTGTAGAATTGGAGGTCGCCCCAATACGACCACCAGTTGTCAAGACCAATTCACCCGCTCGGCCACCAGACAGGAATGCCCGGTCATTCTTGTATTCGGGAGACAAAGCAATAGACTGGACTGGGCGGCCAAAATTGCGCAATAGCACATCCTTCGGGTCTACTAGCGATGAGACGCACACGTGGCCATCGATTGAGGAGGTCCCGATGTAAATCGAGTTCGATGGTAGAGGAAGGACGGTCGAATGATTACCCAGTTTTCCTTGGCCACGGATACTGCCAGTGAATGTTGATGCTCGCGTTGGTGGTCTGTATTCTTCTGCAGTCTGCTTGCTGAAGAGCTCTTGCTTGAAGTTCGGAAGGGGAGGCGGACATGGCGATATCGATATTGAGGTGACACTGGCTGAGTGTGCATGATATACACGGACGGATTGTAGAAGCGGTAAGGACATAACATGCTTGACAAGGTCAGCTCATATGTCTGCGCGCTGGTGTGCTAACTTACGACGTTTCCGTTGTGCGTCCCGACGATCTAGGTACCTCGTTAGCTCATTATAGTATAGGTCCCGCTAAGGATGCATACCATTTTATCCCCTGCTACGAGGAACGAGCTTGTCGCATCCCCGTTGCGATATACTGATCCCAGGTGCTTCGTAAGGTATGCGTACTTGAGGCGGGGTTCCTCGTCCTCGTCGTCCGAGTCATCCTCTCCTTCGGCCTCTTCTTCATCGGCCTCCTCTTCTTCTCCATCATCGCTGCTATTAGAGCTGTGGTCATTGAATCGTTGCTGTCTATCTTGGGCGCCTTGAGTCGTGTCTGTAGGTGATCCGGTTCGTATGGATGTGTCGTGCTTGGGAGTGCTCTGAATGGCACTTTCGTCCGGCGGTGTCGCGCCAGGCGCGTCCATGGCAAATCCCTCTCGCACCTGCAGCTCCCAAGCTAGTTGAAGTGGAATGCGACAAGCTGGAAACGGGATCCTGTGGTTCTACAGTTGAGCCGGGGTAGGTCAGTGCCCCGAGCTTGATTCCATGACTAAGCGGGCTATCGGGCCGCGGGCTGCAGGACGATGTCATCGACCGAGCTATTCGGGCTTTTTGATCCTCGGATACACACACACATACAATGTTTGCCAGGCCATATGTATGCTTGAACTGTTGCAGGCGCCCAATTTCACGGTTTCCTACGCGACCGCAGACCCAATTCCTTCATGCCTCTCCTAGACTAGCACTTCCCCGACGGAAGGATTTCTTTTCATCCAATGCCCACTTGAAACAGAAACAGAACGCCGATGAACCAATTGAATCCTCTCCGGATTCCCGGAAGCAACTTCGACGGGGTCCTAGGTCACCAGCAGCTCCCACTTCATTGCGGCGGGTAGCGGTAGAGGCACAGAGGTCGAAGGATGGCATTATCTCCAAGGCGCTCCTCAAAGAGCAGGGGTTATATCGGACTAAGGTAGGCATGACTGTTTCTTCTACGATCTTCTTCCACTAATTATTTGTCGCTAGACAGTTACCGCCTACGCCGTCGCCGAACAATTTGACATCCGCAAAGTAAGAGATATCTTGCAAGAACGAGGATATGAACCGGACCCGTTGGAAACCGGGCTTTTCCCGCAGGTCGTTCATGTTCAGATACCTTTAGACTCCATACAGCGCATGACGAATCCCTCCGGCATAGATCTACCATCCGACGAAGTGGGCGATTTATTCGTGTTTCCCTCCGGTACTGTGGTAGCGTGGGGGCTCCCAGAAGGATTCACATCATTCCTGGCAACGCGGACTCTCTTGCCCGCAGCACAAGGTGCCCATGTGGATAACCTGGAAACTGAGGATCTCGAATTCGTGGAGGACCCGAAGCGAGAGAACAGTGTGATCAAAGGTGACACGATTATACTAGGCACCAAACCAGGTCACGGAGATGCGGAGGGATTACCAGCGGCGCAACAATCCATCAACACGGTGTTGACCAAGATTGCATTTTCGTCAGGTCTCGCTCGGAGTACGAAGTTGGCCGTCCTCGAGAGCCTTCTTTCGAACTATTTTGAATCGACTCGGCCAATTCCGACTCTTCTATCAAAGGGATCCCGTCTTCCTTTTACACGAGACTTTATCCTCCGGAAGACGGGGCAGCTACTCAGTGTCCGAGCCCAGCTCAATCTCTATTCCGAGCTCACTGATTCCCTTCCCGATCTCTTTTGGGACAGCCGACACGAGCTCGGCTTGGAGGGATACTACGAGCAGGCTGGCAGAGCTTTAGATGTTGGAATTCGCATCAAACTGCTGAACGAGAAGATGGACTATGCGCAAGAGATCGCAAGTGTACTTCGGGAGCGCCTTAGTGAGACACACGGTCTGCGGCTCGAATGGATTATCATTCTGCTCATTACCGTTGAGGTTGGCTTTGAAGTATTACGACTGTGGAAAGAAAGAGCACATAAACAGGAGGAGGCGCGCAAGCAGGAGGCCTAGGTCACCCGAGGCCAGAAATGACAGGCGCGAACTCAGTGTGATTATATTGCCCGCGATACCCCTTCATTTTCAATATTAGACGAGTGCAACATAAGAGAAAATGCTGCTGTCGTGCAAGTAATCAAAGCCAGGTGACTCGTGGGCCGACTCCCCTTATCAGCCCGGCTGTCCCCGCGCTTAGTCATATAAGACTCCGCACGAGGACAGTACTCGTGGACGCCGACAACCATTGTAGCCTCCTTAACATACCTATCCCTCGTCATAATACGATCTTCCTAGTACACACCTACTTGTCTATTCTTATATTCATCCTCTGTTTCAATTCGACAAGTTTGTTCCCTGAAATCACGGCAAAATGATACCAGCGATGATGCGGGGATCGTCACAACAGCTCATGGGGATTCCCGGACCCCAGAAGATCCTCAAGACCGTCGGCTCACTCTGGCTTTCGCAAACTTCAAATGAGAGTGATAATCTCAGAACTTCATCATCATGCCCTCTCTCGGAAATTAGTTGCCAGGCCAACTTCCACGGTCAAGACACCTGCTGTTTCAATTACCCCGGTGGTCAAATGCTGCAGACGCAATTCTGGGATGTCGATCCTCCACTCGGTCCTGAAGATGCATGGACTATCCATGGACTATGGTGAGTCTATATCATATCCCCAGGTTGAATGATATCAAACTAACTCTTCAGGCCCGATCACTGCAACGGCGGCTTTGACCAATTCTGCGACTCCAAACGCAAGTACAGCAACATTTCTCTGATTATAGTGGACGCGGGCCGGGGCGACTTGCTTGAATACATGAGCGAGTATTGGAAGGATTTCCGGGGGGATGATAACAATCTGTGGCAACATGAGTGGAACAAGCACGGCACTTGCGTCAGCACCCTGGAACCAGATTGCTACGAGGACTATCTGCCTCAACAGGATGTCGTGGACTACTTCGACAAGACTGTTGAGGTTTATAAGGAGTTGCCTTCCTATGAGGTTAGTTTGATCCTGTCGATTAATGACCGACTATATTCGGATCAAACCACTAACCATGCATAAGTTCCTGGCCAATGCTGGCATCATACCATCTCAAACACAGACCTATGCTCTTGCCGATATTGAAGCTGCACTAGAACAAGCCCATGGAGACCCGGTCACTATCCGTTGCCGAAATGGTGCCATCAATGAGATTTGGTACTATTTCAATATTGCAGGAAGTCTCCAATCAGGGGAATTCATCCCTGCTGGACCAGGTCGGTCAAACTTCAAACTCGCGTTGGTAGATCGCAAGCTTACAAAATAGTCAGATGGCCAGAAGTCCAATTGCCCTTCCAGGGGAATCAAGTACCCACTGAAGCATGCTCGGCCGGAGCCGACCCGGACGACGACCATAGGTAATCCAGAGCCCACGGCGCCAGGAACTCCATTTGCAGGCCGAGGTAACTTGATTGTTGAGAGGCTTAACCGAAAGCATGGCTGTATCATCAGCTTCGGAACTTGGTTTTCTTCAGGGACCTGTGCGACTTTCCGGGCCGAAAAGCTATCAGGTTCGTGACCGTGCTTTCCACACATGACACCTCTGCTATTGTTTGCTAACGTAAAGTATCCTTCAGGTGATGTATTTACTCTGAATTCTAGCAAGGGGCCCTGTGCCTTCGAGCGAGACGCCCTTACTTGCGGACCACACGTCAACAAGCCCAGCGAGTTCACCGTATGTTCATCCCAGAAAATCTTACAATATATCATCTCATCTTCTCACACTGCATACAGGCCAAGGATGGTAAACTCGCCTACAGTGATCACACTACTTTCTATGCCCAAAATCCTCCCAAGGGGCGTACACAAAGTAACGTGTATGCTTCGCAAGGGGGACGGCCTATTGAAATTGAGATTACCTGGGTCTCGAAGTAGATGGGTTATCTCTACTATTGTTTCATTCGCTACCCTGGTGAAACATAGGTCGGCCTATCGGTGTGATGTTGCACAGAAATCCCTGCATAGAATGGAACGAGGGGACTGTCAGACGATTCCTTAACGCAAAATAATTAGAAATATCAAATAGAAAGCGCGGTGCTTGGAGTAGTATGTTAATATATGTCATTTCTTGCGTGAACGGATATTTTGTATTCCGAAACTTGAGGGTGCAATCGGTAGATTGAGGGAAGGTCGCTAAAATGCAGACTATTTGTACTTTTCTCTTGGGATCTCTTATATTCTGGTCTTCTTTTCACCTACAATTCTACGATGAAGGCTGTGACGGGTTATATGGAGCCAGATGAAAGCTGTAGGCATAGCACGTTTGAGATGGTAGAGTACAAGCTATCCGCAATTATGTCTGTCATCGAAGGAGAACAGTCCTTAAGCAAGCAATCCTTGACAGGGTAGGTACAGAAGAGATTCATTGAAAATAAAGACGTCAAATACATATCGCATCATGAAGTGAGTGAACATATGAAAAGAAGGATAAACACCTGGAATAAACACGCTGCCGTGTATCGAACATCTTCGAAGAGATGAGATAAGGCCGAAAGAACGTGAATAAAAACAATCATGACAAGACAAAAAAAAAAAAAACAACAAGAAGAGACAAATACATGGGGGGAAATAAGGGGCAAAAAGCAAATAGCCCGAAACACTCGCAAGTCCGCAAAGTCGTTTCAAGTCCCGAAATGTGTGCAGAGAAAGAAAACGCCCTATTTTATCGTGGGTCATTAAAGTGTACAAGGTCGTCCCGGATCGTCGCAAAGCAGTGTCGCCGTGAAGAAAATGGTAAGCCACGCCGTATGTGTCGTCGCTCTTTTTTGTAGTAACATAGCCGTTCAAGGGTCCACTAGGAACTCGCTGGACAAGCAGTCGATTGGGTCCGTCAGATCATCAATACCAGAAAAGGTCTTCTCGGGATAATAGGACGAGACAGGGGCGAAGTCGGTTGCATCGACGAATTGATAAGTCGGGAAACCAGGGATGCCCGAGTGAGCGAGATGGCCGAACTCCTGTCGCAAGTCCTCGGAGGGATCTTGGGTCATGAAGATATCGATCTCCGAGCTGACGGATGATTCGGCCAGAGTGGGCGCCGAGCGAGGAGAAGACATCTCCCGAGGCGAGAGGGCAGATTCACTATAGAGAGATTCCTGCGAGTAGGTGGATTCCTGCGAGTATGTCTGCGAGCTGAAATTCGATGCGTACTGAGCCATTGCCTGTTCGTATCTAGCGTGGGCGAGTTGAGGTGGTGACAAGGGCAGCATGTCATCCTCAAGCCGGGCATTCACAGGGTTGTAGGTGTGGCATGGCGGGGACATTGTGTGGTATCTGTCTCCGGGAGAGGTGGGCGGCGTATACGATGAGACAGCACTGGACGGGGCATAGTTGGGCGAGTTGAACACGGGAGCATCTTGCAGAGTGGCATGGGTCTGGGCTGAAGCGATTGAGGTGGATTTTTCAGCAACACGTTGACGAGTACGAGTGGACTTGGCCTGGCGAGTATCGAGATCCGGACGGCTGTTCTTCTTCTTCGGGGGGCGACCGCGCTTGGTGGTCTTTGGAACTACACCGGTGAAGCCTCCAACACACATATCGCGCTGGCGGTGACGAGTTAGGGCATCCTGTCGAGCAAAGCTGGCGCCACAGGCACAGGCGAAGGGCTTATTGCCACTGTGTGTCTTGAGATGGCGCTTGAGATCGTGTCCGCGCACAAAGTGCTTTTCGCAAATGTCGCATTTGAATTGACGGTCTCCGAGGTGTGTTTGGACGTGGGACTTGATGTTTTCCTTGCGACCAAAGCGGCAAAGGCAGCCTGTAAATAGACAGACCCACTTTCCATCTTTGGGGTCGGGGCCGGAGATGAACTTGGCAATCTCGTCAGTCGAAACGCCGGTTTCCTGGACTGAAGCCTTGACTCGGGCGTCAAGGTCATCATCGTGAGCGGCTAGCTCGTTGGGAGACGACACAGTAGACGGGGCACGTTTTTTGGTTCTGCCAGTGGAAGATGTGATTGAGATGTTGGAATTTTGAGGCGTCATTCCATATGAACTCGGGGATGGCATATTGGCAATTTCGGTGAACGTGCTAATCGGGGAATTCACCGGAGAGGGCATTTGCTGCTTAATCTGCACAGAATTGACATAGGGGGCTCCTTGGAAAGACTGGGCTCTCTGCATCTCAGCAGTAGCAGGGTTATGGGGGAATGAGAAACTTTGGGACTTGGAAGGTGTTGGGACATTGCTGTACATGGAATAATCAATAGATCTTTTCAATGGGGTAGAATCGGGGGTCAAGGGGGAGTCTGGCATATAATAGTCAGTTTCGGTCGGGTTAAATTCAACATAAAGATTCATACAAGCAGTAGACATTTGCGAAAGAATTTTCGCAGACGGAGCCTTTGGTTGAACAGAGACTGGGTGCATCGGTCCGGCATAGGCCGTCACCTGCTCGTTTTGGATGATTGGCATGTTGCGCCGAGAGTACAATTCCCAATCGGCATTGCCGACATATTGTTGCTGTTGTTGGTTTGAAAATTGCTCTTGCTGCATACGGTGCAGCGCACGCTTCAATGGTGTATTTTCGGAGCTCTCACTGGCTGATCGGGACAAGGCCGGAGCACCGACGGAAGAGGGCGCCGGGCTGCCAGTGGTGGTGTGGATCGCTTGCAATTGTTCTTGGTTGAAAGCCTGGCAGTCAGACCCGAGCGACTGTTGTTGATATTGATATGGCTGCTGCATGTGCATGCCATGTGGGATGAAAGACTGCTCGGGCTGCTGGGCATAGGATTGATACTGCTGTACATCCCTCGGTTGATATGAGAAACCTGATTTTTCGTTAAAATAATCTCGCAACTGCGAGACCGTCTTCGGCATGTGTCGGTCGACATTGGGCTGTTGACTGAAGGAGGTGTAGTCCACAGTCTGGCCTCGACGATGTGACCGATGGGGTTGCATATTGGTCATGACTGGTTGGTATGGAGCAACTGGGGTGGAGATTTGACGGCGGTGACGACCGGTTCCCAGCGCGTTGGAGTTCATGATTATATTGCCGCTTGACGGTTGGGTCCTGATTGAGGTGTCAGTATGTGAATATGAACGCAATGGGCACTAGGAAGAGGGAAAGTGGGAGGGTGTTAGAGGCTCAAGAGTATCAAGTGTAGAGTCAACCTATTCAGGTCACACAGTTCAAGTAGATATTCTCAATTGAACCTAGAAGAGCAGAAACACGAATGTATGAAGGTTTCCAAGGTTTGGTTCTGGAACCCCGATCTATGTGAGAGACCCGCGGTTCTCATCAACAAATTGGGGCGTTGGCATGGCAACGGCGGTGTCCGGGCGTCTGGGAAACCAAAGGCTTTGACGAAAAGTGGGCCAACCCTTGCCCGACTTCGATTTTCCCGTGGTGATCGAGGACCTTGCTTGTGATTATTCGACTTCTTCTGCAAGGGCAGCTAGTCCCTGTGATAGAATGCGTATAAACATACCTAGAATCCGTAAAATTGACACCTCCTCGGTTTCGTTTCCAAGGAGATTCGATATAAACAAGGTGATCTCGTACTATATAGACCTTGGCTCCATATATAGTACCCATAGCCCGATGGGCCGATATGGTGCCATGGCGTCATCTATGGAAATGATATTCGACCTGTCCAACACGGGATAATTATTAATGTAGAGGGCCTCAGGCAGAAATGATCTTCAAGTCACGTGTAGAGTCCCAAATCACGTGCTTCTTCTCGGTCAGCATTTCCTTTTACGCTAGACTACTTTCGGCACACGACCCACCCCACGTGATCGCACAACGATTTTAATCACCAACCGGCTTCCGCGCACAACGATCTTCTTTAATCTTGCAAGGTTGAGGAAGACACCACTGTCGAGGTGAGTCTTTGGTTTTAGGCCAGCAGATACGAATGTGATGACCATGCGCCAGTAGCATGTAGTCCATTCTCTCCTGACTTCTACATTTTCGTCGTCGCGAGCATCGCACTGACTTTTTTTCGCAGGCCTTCATCAAGATGCAGATCTTCGTCAAGACCCTCACGGGTAAGACTATCACCCTTGAGGTGGAGTCATCCGACACCATTGACAATGTCAAGTCCAAGATCCAGGGTAAGTGCCGAAGTCCGCGCGCAACGATCGCACACACCACAACCCGAGGCTCTAGACTAACCCCGCACCAGACAAGGAGGGTATTCCCCCTGACCAACAGCGTTTGATCTTCGCTGGTAAGCAGCTCGAGGACGGCCGCACTCTTTCGGATTACAACATCCAGAAGGAGTCGACCCTTCACCTCGTGCTCCGCCTGCGTGGTGGTGGTAAGAAGCGCAAGAAGAAGGTCTACACCACCCCCAAGAAGATCAAGCACAAGCACAAGAAGACCAAGCTCGCCATCCTCAAGTACTACAAGGTTGACGGTGATGGAAAGATTGAGCGTCTTCGCCGCGAGTGCCCCGCTCCCGAGGTATGTGATGACTCTGTCGCAAGACGATTACCCTTATATTCTGATTCGGAAACTAATTTGTCCTTTCTTATAGTGTGGTGCCGGTGTCTTCATGGCCGCTATGCACAACCGCCAGTACTGTGGTAAGTGCCACCTCACCTACGTCTTCGACGAGGCCAAATAAACGGTCTAAGTCGGACCGTGGTGTGCTGTCACCGAGCTTGGGCGTGGTTTCTGCTAGGCTAGGGCAAGTGACGGAGTGTCGCGGTCGACGCTGGTTGATGATGGTTCTTGGAATACCCATGTTCTACAGTCAATTACAAACAAAAACTAGGCATCCGCCGAAAACTTAAAACTTCCACGTAATGATAAGACTTGTATGTATTCGTAGACTTGGATATTGTCATATCCCGTCCGATCAACCACTATACTGCGAACAACAATGCATAAATCCGTGTAAGCCCTCACTCAACCTACTCTTCCGGGAACCCAGCTTGGACATTGGCATACTTGCTCTCGGGGAAATCAAGAGCATTACACGACTGATCCAAAGCGCCTGGACCACCCACACCATCAACAAAGATACCGATCAAACTTCCTTGCGCCGGATCAGCCTCCTTCCCACCCTTATCACCGCTACTCTCCCACCACATACCACCACCCAGTCCGCGCTCGCGAATATAGTTCGCCTTGATCTGCGCCATATAGGGTGTGTCGTAAGTAACCATCTTGCGCGCACCGGCATCATAGCAGAACGAGGCACCAGATTCCTGATCGAACTGCTTCTCAGCCCCGGGTCTGGGCAGTGCCTTGTAATCCCACACCCCGTTCTCCCAGCTGCCCTCTCCGACGCCGGAGAAGGGAGCGCCGGGTCCGTCGGTGTTCTCAAATGCACGTCCGTACAGCGGCATGCCCATGACGATGTTTGAGGGTGGTACGCCGCCGACGTTGATGTAGTAGTCTAGAGCATTGTTGATGGAGAACGGCGTGGATGCAGGGTTGGAAGCTGAAGGGACGATGTTCGCTTGATGGCCAGCGTTGCTGTCCCAGCTTCCGGCGAAGTCGTATGCCATAAGGTTGTAGAAGTCTAGCACTGGGGTCATGTCTCGGAATCTGAGCTTCTCGTAATTGCTCGGGCCTGTAGTAGTTAGTTTGATGGTTCAGGGCGCTTTTCTATCGCCGAGGATATGGTATAGACATACCGGCAGGGCAGGCGATTGACAAGTAGAAACGGCGATCGGGACCGGCCTCTCTATCAAGAACCTATTTCCGGTCAGTTGGGCCAATTTCAAAGAAGCAGAAGAACGATATACCTCTCGGCACTTCCGAAGCAAAAGAACTAGATGCTCAGCCTCGGTGTCATCTAGATATAAAATAAGCATGGTGCCTCCTTCGAGTATGTTCCGACAAACCCACCTTTAGGATATTCCCAATCAATATCAAGACCTAAGAAACAGTCAAAACCAGCATTTCACACCGTACGAGTCGAACCAACATACCATCGAATCCCAAATCCAGAACCAAGCGTGTCGCCGATTCGGCAAATGCAGTCCGACCCTCATGGGAACTCGCAGGCTGCGCGAAATTCGAGGAGTACGTCCAGCCCCCGATAGAAAGCAAAACCTTCAGCTTGCGGTTCTGCTTCTTAAGCAGGAAAAGCTGCTTAACACATCCGTACACATTGGTACCGACGTCATTCCACGAGTCTGTGGGGTAATGCTTCTCGACGTCGGACCAAGAGTCGGTCAAGTACCTGCAATTCTGGTCAGGAAATCTTCTGCAGTCTGTACGGATCAAAATCAGGACTTACACTTCGCCGCTTTCGGGGCGGATGTTGGCAAATGCATAGAGGATGTGTGTCAGCTTCTCCGCGGGTAGATCCTGCGGGTTGTAGTTGCGGCCGTAAATTGCCTATGCAGTATGTCAACATTGGTGTTTTTTTTTTGGTTGTATATGCAGCCAGTTAGGCATAGTAAAATAGATGCAGATCATGCAGTCGGAGTTGAAATGGTGAGGCAAAATTGAGTAAAGTACATACCCAGTTGACAAAATAGGCGACTGATCTCATTTCACACATGACCGATGCGGGATGGGTAGTACGGGGATTAAAGTATTGCACGAGAACAGCCACAAGTAGGGCAGTAAACAGAGCAATGGACTTGAGATGGTACGCCACACTTTCAAGTCAAAAGAAAGTTAAGAGATTTTCGGAAGCACTAAAAGCAAGTATTTCAAGATACTTTAGTTATGTCGCAGCCTAATTGTTAGTGGACTTGTCGTATCCTTAAGTCTGGGCAATGTCAACGCCACACCCTCATTGGTCAGGACTCACGTGGGCACCTGTGGCGGTGTATATATTCAGGCACCAAGGCGACAAACGTGGCTGAGTATAGAAGAGATAAGAAGATCGAAGGTCAGTGAGTATCTGTATATCTGTATAACTGTATAACCTGGAGATGACCTATGTGGGAGATTATATACATATGTATAGGTACTAAATGCTCAGAAGGGTCCAAGAAAACGTGGTGTGTGACACCTCCGCCTGTTCAACGTGCAATGTAACCATGCTTGGCCAATCCTAATATGTCTCATGTAATAGTATGTTAGCTTCTTGGGTTTGGATCTGCAATTCATTGCTTGGAAGCACGAGGTAGGAAGTATCAAGTACTCGTGATGTTAAGGATGCAACTCTCAACTCTCAAGAATGCGACATAGCCATCAGAAAAGAAGCAATACTATGTAGAATCACCATTGACTAGTCATGAGGACTCGTTTACTATATTCGTGGTTAAGAAGATCCTGAATATTCTGAAGTTCGAAGATCTCATGATTGGAAGTATCTGTATAAAACCCTGGTCAGGCGACTTACCTCGAATATGCCCACAGCATCGGATTCTTTCGGCAGCAGATCAACTAACCCTAAGTGATAGGCTTCCCAAGCCGAGGAATGTCGGACAAGCGGCAATCCCGGATAGTGATCTCGACAGAAGATGTACAATGATCGACTGAAACTACACGTGGAGTCAGTCTTTAACCCACTTGTCTACATGTGATGAATGTATGTACAATATATATGTTGCAAGTTAAAACTGCATGAAATGCGAGGTCTATATCCACAAATATAATATTAGATATAACTAGCACTCGGAGGCACCGAAGTTGATGTGCAACGATCGACAAAGCATCTTCTTCTAACCCCACCGGGCCTGGGAGCCATGAATGAATGCCGATCAAGACAAACAAGAGCCGAAGATACGAGGCCATCCCGGGAAGCGGGGGGGACATCTAGAAAGAGAAATGTGATTGGCCCGACCATAGAAACTTAACCCAAAGGAAACATCGGGAATAACGAAGAAAAGAACGAAAGAGAAAAAAAACAACGGCTGCAAATCCAATCCATCCATAGCTGAACTCGAGCCGCGATATGGCCGTTCGTATAGCTGATTGGATCTACACAGGCCGAACTAACGCCCTTAGCGTCGCAAGCCGTGTCGGAAATCTCTACATCGTATGCCAAGTTGATCCCGATCCACTTTGATCGTAACGCTTTTCTTTTACCCTAGATATACGGTGGATCGATTTCAGCTGGTATCTCTGCCTCGGAGCCCCAGGTGTCTGGTTCAAAATAAGCCTCTACGATGTGTCTTTTGTCCTTGCATTAGTACAGAGTATGTACCTGAAAGCAAATTCGTATTTGCGTCAGATCATGTGGGGCATTGGGGCATTAGGGCTATCTTCTGTTATGCACTTCATAACATCGGGAGAACATATATGTCCATACCAGTACGATGTATATTGTCCAATGTACACATTAGATCGGTCTTGTAGATTGAACTGTGTAAAACAATGGAATGGAATTGGATTGGATTGGATTGGATTGGATTGGATTGAGTTTTAGAACAGATATCTCATATCGCAAACAGAAATACAGCCAAAAAAAAAAGAAAACAAGAAGGATATCGTAGCTATAACCAAAACCACGCAAGTAATCCAAACTCATTTTGTTATTTCACTGAAAGGCAGTACACACGGCCAGCGCTATACCCACCATCCCACACAAACCCCTCTATTAAAAGAATCATATAACGCCCAACAAGGCTCACAAGCACTCAGTAATCAGCACAAGGCAAAAAATCCGAAAAAAAAAAAGAAAACCCGCAACCTCAACCCCCACGCAACATGCATTTGTTCCTATTTCCAATTTTCATTTCCATTTCATCACTTTACCTACCCGCAACCCAGCGATGGATCGCTTCCAAGGACGGGTCATCGTCAAGCCAGTGACCAGCGCGCAGATCGGCAGCTCGCAAGTCTGCCACGACATGCTGGTCTGTGAAGCGCGCCAGATCCTGATGGAGGGCGGCAGTTGCGCTCTTCAATGCTGTAGAGTGCTGGGCTGTTGGAGGGGAGCCGCGTAGAACACCGGCGCGCGCCATGGCCCATCGCCGGGCTGCGGCGGCGCGCAGGTAGATCTTGTGCGCTTGGAATCGGCGTGCGCTGCTGTCCAGTATAACTCTGAAGGATGATGTTAGCGTCTTCACATGATTGGATGTTCGGGTCTTGCTGTATACCTTTGTAGCTCGGCTTTCTCGGTCTCCGCGTTCCCTTGCCCTGTCACCGGGCAGGGTTGGTAGTTGGCGGACATTAGGGTCTGGGCTGAGGCTAGGGACTCGCGGAGTACTACGAAGCCATCTTCCCAGTATTCCTCTTGGGATACTTCGACCTGCTGTTGCGAGATGTGAAGTAGGAGAGTGCGGTAGTCGTTGATTATCTCGGCGACTCGCATAGCGCGGGCTTGATTGACTGCGCGGGTATTAGCAGATTGTTTGATTGGTTGGTTGGTTGGTTAGGGTAAGCTTACATCCGTCTGCCATGTTTCTGGTAGATTAAGCATATAAAAGGAAGGCAATGGATCGACGAGTAGCAATGATGCAAAAAGCTAGTATAAAGAACGGGCTGCAAAGATAACCAATGAGAGATGAAAGAAAGGCAATGGTCAGAGGAATTGTTGGCCCATGAAGTCGAGAATGTTAGGCCACCAACGGTTTCCGGGGGAAAAGAAGGAGAGATATAAGTCTTCAAAGATTGGAAACAGTGTCTCTCGTTACCCCATACATGATCAATGGGTGGACCAAAAGGGGAAAAAAGCCATGCTATAAAATAATAATAACATAAAACCAAGGGATTTCTCAGCCTACAGCGGAGCCGACGTCAGGATACATCACGAAGAGAACGAGCTGCACCAATAGACGCGCAAGATCCCACGATCAGGTAGTTCGGGTTGTCAAGCACAGCTGGGATGGGACGGGGCCACACCATAAGCTCCCGAAAAACCGTTTACGGCATGACAAGGGCCATCCTGATCCCAAGGAGAGGGATCGGTGGAGAAAAAGAGACCAGAAGAGACCAAAAGAGGCATCGCATACTAAAAAAAAATTGGCCTATGAAATTCCCAGTATCCCAGCTGTGGATTGGGAGTGGATAGCGTTGGCCCGCATATGAGATTAGGTTCTTGCGCCGATTTGGCGTTTCTGGTGCGAATAGAGAGATGGTGTTTCATGCTGCTGATTGGAGAATATTGAATGAACTACTGACTCAGTGGGGAGTCATGTTTTTTTTTTGGACTTTTTTCGTGTCGATGCATCATTCCCAATTCCTCGTGGGACCTCTGTAGAAATTCCGAAATAGAAAGAGTTCAAGGTAAAAGGGACAAGACCTCAGCCTTGGACCTGCATTAGACATTTCCTCGGACCTGAACTCGGACTTGACGTGTAGTGGATCTGACAAGTGGTGAACATGTTCAGCTGGTATATTGGCGAGTATTTGCCACACTTGTAGTCCAATCAGATGACGAGAACAGCCTCCTTGGATAATTTATCAGTAAGCCACATTGTGGCGCCCACAACTCCTAGTAGCTGTCTACCGTCTCCTTGCTGTTAGGTAGGTAACACTGTGATAATCTGGTAGCGAAGCAAGCCCAAAGTTTGCACCGGTGGATTCTCTACCTTGGAAAAGCTGGACAAGCTGGATATGATCTCGGGCCATCCGAAAGGGGTATCGCCGAGAGATGAGATTTAGTATAGCATCAAGGTAACGTGCAGGAAAATAATTGAGTTATCATTCACAGATCGTCTGTTTCTCTAAAATAAACACCGGAGTCCTTCCATTACTGGTCTCTTGCCTCCATAGCTTGGACCCAGCTCACTCAGTCCTTCTCGGCTATGGCTTGCAGCCGTTCATCAATCTCCTCTTCCGTCAGAGCACGGAACGCTGTAGTGGTCCCCTCCTCGCCGTCGGCCCGCGGCCCACCGACGACACCAATCTCAATCTCGTGCTTCTTGAAGTCGACACTTAGCACATTGCTGAGGGCTGTAATGCCCAGCTCCACAACCTCCTCCCAGCCACCCGGAGCCGCATCTTTGTTCTTCAGCTTCTTCTCCAGGTAGTTCAACGCCTCCTGCTGCTTGGGACCGGATGCTGTCGCCTTGTACCCAACATAGTAACCGGCCGGGTCACACTTGTAGAGCTGCGGGCCGCTCTCGTCATCCACAGAGATCAAGGTTGTAGCCACGCCAAGTGGTCGCATGTAAGCCTGCGAATTTCAAAGAGAACCATGTCAGCTATTCTGTCTCACTGGGTCGTACGGTGGCAGGAAATCCTACCCTTTGTGTGTAGACCTGGCTGATATTTGCCAGTCGCTTTGCCAGGACATCGCATGGCATCTCATATCCGAACTTGTACCGGAACTCAGCAGCCTCACCACGGGCCCGGTCAACGGATGCGCGAGCATCTGCTATAGAACCGGTCATCACACAGCCTACGGAAGGCGAAATGCGGAAAACATGTGAAACGGAAGACGGGTCGATCAATTTATCCTGGTAAACGGCGAGTGTAAGCGCAATCCCAGCGATAAACCAGGAATTCATCTTACAGCGACTTTCTTCTGCGAGAGTACCACGGCACAGTCCTTGCCCCTCACACCGATGGAGGTGATGTTGGCTGAAGTGATAGCCTTGAATGCATATTCTGAGATGTTTGGTCAGCGGTCATGATGACAGCGAACGAATTGAGGATGCTGGGCAGATCGAGGCGGAATCATCGACCAGTGGATAATACACACCAACTTGGTACAGTCGACCCTGGTCAGAGAAGATAGTGATATGTCTGTCGTAGGCGCTTCCTGCGGGAAGAACGAATGTCAGTCGGGGATGAAGTCATGAGGTTGGGCTGGGCCATCATCGACGATGGAGCATACCAGACATGACGGCGAATCTTCAAGTATTTTAAAGCTGGATTAATAGAAGCAAAGGAAAGAAATGAGCAAGGAGGGTCCAAGAGGATGAGACGATGGGGGTTGATCAGTGACGCGTGCCAGAGCTGCCTGAGCTCAAGCTTGAGGTCAGCTTCACCGCCTTCCAGGTTTCTCTATCAACGGTTAACAGCACATGGTCATGATCTTTTACCACGAATGAGCTCGAGGTATTTCACAGGTAGTAAGGGCCACTGGGTGAATGATTAAAAGCATAACTCAGACTCGTTATTGTTATTTTCGTTGACCTTTAGATGTGTGAAATATCAACTTGGAAGAGAAAATGAACCAACTACACACACATACTTCATACATCAGTATGGACGACATGAGGATAAAATGACTTTTGACATGAACATAATTACACCGTCCCAAATGCTATGGTAGAGATATATACACATCCAAACCCTAGGTAGCAATGTAAACCCCAATTCAATAGAACTAGTCGCTGTCGCTTTCGCTACTCGAGATCTCGATCTGAGCAGTCCTGAGCTTTCGCTTCTGTGTCTTCTTCGGCACAGCAGGCTGTACCTTTGCTTCACGAACTGGTACAAACTTCTCCTTCCTCTTGGCAGCTTTGCTTTCCTTCTTCGACATTGTAACACCACTCGCGGCACTTTCCTTGGCCGAAGCCGGGGGAGCAGACGACTTGTCATCACTGTCGCTGCTGCTGCCACTCGATGAGGTCTCGTCATCGTTATCCGGCGCGGGCTTGGAAGCAGCCTTCTTTGGAGCCGGGGCATCATCATCGCTATCCTCACTGCTGCTGCTGATATCAACGACCATAGTTCTGTTCTTCCGCTTCTTGGTTACCGGTGGTTCGGCAGCCTTGGGTTTCGGTTTCGATTTCGGCTTCTTCAAATCCTCGGCGCTGAAAAGCTTGCCGGCAACAGCGAAAAAGACCAGCTCTGCTCGCTGCCTCTTCGGTAAACGCTTTAGAACGTCTCCCTCCAGCTTTTCCCCGAAGTTGACGTTGTCCAAATCCTCATCTCCCTTTGGCAAGCACTCGCGGAACGCATTGATAGCTTCCAGGTACTCGGGGCTTGTTGAAGGCTCCTGGTTCTCCACTTCTTCATCCTCCTTCGGCTTGTCAAGATCCATATCGGCCTTGATCACGTCCCTCGCAGCATCGCTCAGTCGCTGCTTGGCGGCATCACCTTTCAGGCCCTGCATGTACGCCAGCAGCGACGTGTTGTACTTAGAGGGGACATGCTCAAGCGAATACAGGTGCTTGAACAGGTTCGTTTCCCGGTTCTTCTGAAACTTCCATGTCGCGCGTGCTCGGTGGTAGTGGCTCAGATACGAGAGAATAGGCGTCTCGTGGATTGGGGCGTCAGTCGACGCGGTGCCGTCTTTCCTTTGCTTCTTCTTCTCCCGCTTGCGCTGCTTCATCTGTTCGGCAGTCTTATCTCCAACGTCTTCGGTGTCTGCTTCGGCTCCGTCTGCGTCCACTTCGTCGGTAGCGGCGGCGTCATTGCTGTCGGCTTCGTCCCACTCACTCGCGGAGTCGCCATCGAATTCCTTTGTTCCGGGTCCGAACGAGACTCGCTTTTTCCTTTTCTTGTGCGATTCATCCTCCTTGCCATTCTGGTCGTTGTCATCTTCGGTATGGCGGCGCTTCTTCTTTTTCTTCATTTCGCCGTCTGTCTCGGGTGCCGTATCCTCGGAAATGGATTTGCGCTTTTTCTTGTCCTTCTTGTCGGACTTGGCATCTTTTTTACTGGAAGTGGACTCCTGTGCGTCTGCACTTCCCTCTTCCGTAGAATCCTTCAACTTCTTGAGCTTCGATCCGAGCTTTTTCGACGCTGGGGACTGGGCGTCGGTCTGGTGCGCCATCGTTGCTGTGGGTGGGTTGTAATAGGGTCAAACAAAATTCAAATAGAATTGAGAGGAGCGTGACGCTCTAAAGAAGGCTGGAATCTGAAATTCAGGGCCTGTAAATGCGACCTCGCCTGTGGTGCTAATACGGTTGGCGGAGACTACTTTTTTTCTGCCGATCAATTGCGCGGGCCAATCATGTTGTCTCTATGTTGTACTCCCGAGGTCTCTAATGGCTATTTGCAAGGGAATCAATTGAAACATGTCGAAAATATGAATATGGGTGGAGTGTATAGGGCCATTATTCGGAAAATTGTGTTTAAAGATCTTGTTGATCTAACATCTAGATGTTGTATACTATCAACTAGACTATACAAGCTCTGTGATCAACTATAACATATACAACTACATAGTTCGCTCTCCTTATTGGTGGACCCGTCTTCTGTGGATAATAGTTTCAGGAATTAAGTAAGGTAGGCTTAAGGGGTCGTAGCTTGTAGAGATTGAAAGCGAATGATTATATTCTAATTGACGATACCCTCAATTCACGGTATATCCTTCGTTCGCCAGTAATATCATCTAAACAAACCAATCGTAATAGTAAGAGTATGCACGTATAATTAGTCGTCCATAGGTTGGACTCATTGCTTCGAGCATTTTGAATTATATTCGTTGATATTTATTCAGCCTTTGATAGACTTGTATACACTTGGATGAAAAGAAAAATATCGTAGAACTCGTCAATTGCGTTAATGATACCCTAAGAAGAATGCGACAGCTGCAGGCGTCTATGTCCCAGTCCCAGAAGCGAAGCCAGGATCATTAGCCCCAGTATCCCTTCTCTCCCTGCGCACCTCCTTCTGCACAAAGCCCTCACTCCCGGAGCCCGTAGCCGCCGCAGACGCCGCAGCCCTCCGTTTCGCCTTTTCCCGTTCCTTCTCTTTTTCTTTATCCCTAGCGTTCGGACCAGCCGCCTTTCGCCGTTTAGGCAGTTCATAGACGTCGTTGAAGTTCATCACCACGCCTAGGAAGCGCATGTCCACATCCGGCTGGTACGACAGATCGCCGAGGAGGACAGTCAGACGGGAGCGGAACTCGGCGGAGAGTTCGCGGAGGCGGACGCGAAGCGAGGAAAGCATGTTGTCGTCGGCGGCGAGATTGGGGCCAGATAATGAAAGCGGGGTGTTGACGCCGTCCACGCCGGCACTATCGGGTCGGACGTCCGGGGTCGACGCCATTGAGGCCCCGGTGCGGGTGTTGGGGCGGGAGAGGAGATCACGCTCTGTGAGACCCCATTGACCCTGGGCGGAGCGAGTTTCGATCTTGGCGTTTATCTCCTGGCGGCGGGTGAATTCCGCAACGGAGAAGGAGTACAGGCCATCTACAGCATCTTTGTAGGCAAGCATGAACTTAAGGATCTGGTGGAGCTGGCTGAGGAAGCTTTCTTCGGGTTGTTTGGCGGAGGTCGAGGTCGAGGTGCCGTAGCGCGAGGAGGATGCAGATCCTAGTAGACCCTTGTGGGTAATGGAGTTGAGGTATTTGGTGTGTGCTTCGATAAGGTCGTCCAGCGTGCAGTCCGGTCTCCGGATTGCCTCGAGCAGTTGTTCCCAGCTGGACTCGATGACTTCGAACAAGATATAGTATTGGAGCTGGTTGACGAAGTGAATCATTTCTGCAATCACGCAGCGTGCTCGCTTCCAGTCTGCTCCGACTTTGTCCTCCACGTTGCCGAGCACTCCGCGTGCACCGGTCATGCATCGTCGCCAGGTGCTGTTCAGCGCGAACTCAACTCGCTTGATGCGCCAGAGGAAGTTGAACACTTTCAAGTATTGAGTTGATGCCCAAGGTGTGATGACCACGTCCACGGGAGCATCGATTTTGTATTCCAATGTGAAGCAATCCCATCCAATTTCACCGTGGCTCAGCTCAAGCATACGGGCATCAAGGCGACGCAGCACTTCGGGGGTATCATATTGTGCATTGGAGGCACGGATAGCATGTTCCAGCTGTGCAGTTAGGGTATGTCGATATTGTGAATTTGCTGGACGGTCCAGATTTGTGGCAAGCGACTCCATGAGCAAAGCAATGAAGTCTCCTTGGCCAAGTAGCAGGTAACTCTTCAGTGCTTTTAGGTGATCAAGAAGGTTAAATTTCCCATTCATCAGGGTAATCAATCGAGCCATTGTAGTTTTATACGCCTCATCAATGGAGATCTCGAGAGTAGCGGTGTCACCATATCGAAGCTCCTTGGAAGCTTTCTTTGAATAGGCCTCCACCCACGCCGAATCGCCGCAGCCATGGCGGATGAAGTTCAAGGATTTTCCAATCAGGAAAATCTTCTTTGCAAACTCTTGCGTAATGATTGAAGGTACCATGTCATCATCAAGCTTATATTTGTCCTCCCAGACGCTGGTTGCAAGCCGCCGGGGGTCAGTCTTCGGCCGGAACTCTGGATCAGCGACAAAGAATTCCTTGTATGGATCTGACAGTTCGCCATCGTAAATCCATAGTCGTAGCATGTCGTAGAATGGACGTGTCACATGTGCAAGAAGTTTCTCGGCGAATGCACACACGAAGGGATCTCCGTGGGATGTTGAGAAGCCGTGTATTAAGGAAATCAACTGGCCACCCCTCTTACCTGTGATATGCGTCAGCCATTGAAAAAAAATTAGTCATTTGTCTGCCCACTTACTTTGAGCCTCTTCAACAATCAAACTCATCAGTCGAAGGGCCATGGTAGCATCTCTTGTCCACACCACGCATCGCTTCAAGGTAACGCCACCTTTTCGTACACCTTGAGGTTCGGTTCCTTCTCCAATCGCGGCCAGCGCCTGTCTGATTTCTGCCTCTAATGTAGCCACTAAGCTAAGATATGCGCGCAGCTCAACGGCAATGGCAGCTCGCAAGCTCTGGTTCACCAGTCCGCCTTCTTCGCTCTCCACAAACACAGACAGTCCTTTATAGAGCAGGCAAGGCTCCGCCAACGTGTTAAGGAGTGAGGTTGTCGGCGCAGACAGATTCGAGGGCAATTTCAAGCTCGACGCGGAACTAAATTGCAGATTCGACGAAGACAACCCTTGCAAGTTGAACGGAAGGTCACGCAGTAGCCTCTGCTCAACCGACCCAGACCATTTCGCCGGTGCCGATGGATTAGCAGTCGAGGGCCGAGACGAGGCAGCACGAACATGTTCATCGCTGGAATGGTCATTCACTCCAGTATCAATGCGAGTAGCTGGTATGTCAGCCGAGTTGCGCCTAGCCTGGTCCACGCCATCACGGTCAATATCACGTCGCAGCGAACTCTGTCGCTGTATCTTCGCCGGCAGTACGGGTTGGTGTTGCTGCGAAGCCGACGAGCTAACAGCGGGACCCTCATCATCGGAGTCGACCATCGTGCCACGTCTTGGGCGTGCACCATCCTTCCTCAACATATTATGCAAGTGCGCATCTTCCATCAACGGGCTCCGGCTTCGTTCTCCGCCCTCTAGTTCATCCGAAGCAGACAACTTATAAAGCAAAAAGAGGATACCCCATTTCTGCGACAGCACAGGCTGCGTCAGGAGGCGCGAGTAGAGATTTGAAAACCGCACCGCCTTATCCGGGCTGACATTTTCGCGGCGCAGCTTGCGCTTAATCAGATCAGGCGCGTTGTTGATGCTCTCTGTTCCCGCGAAACTTCCGCGGCGTCCACCAAGCCCAGCTGGTGATCCTGGGTCTGGAGCGTTTGTGCTGGCATGTGTGTCGAGGATGCGCCAGGCGCGCTCCATGAGAATATGGTGGCGGCGGCTTTCAGCTGAGGCGAGCGCTTCCTCTGTGCCGGAGTAGTCTTCGTCTTGGATGGCGGAGATCGGGAGCGCTGGGGTCAGGCCATCGACTAGCTGGGAGAGGGCGTCGTCTAAGCGGCGCGCGCGGGCAGGGTTGCGGGCTGGGTTTGACATTCTCTGCCCGGTGCCCTAGTGGGCGAATTGGTCGGGGTCTTGTATCTGGAAGTGGTTGGCGTCTGTGGGTGCTTTGTTTGAAATATTGTCGGACAAGAGTTTACGGTCAGGCAGCGGGTTTGGGGCGAAATCGTCGCGAATCAATTCTGACACTAGATTGTATAATTTCAATGTATGTCTGAGATGAACCTTTCAATTTGCATCTCAATGGAAGCAACGCGGACTCAAGCTTGAAGCTTGAATGTTTGTGTTTGAGATGTTTGGCGCGTGTTAGTGCCAATTTTCTAAGGCACCACGATCTTATCGCCCTATCGCTAGTTATCAGAGTCCTTACCCGATATGGATATCCCTGTCATATAAAACTTCAACCTTGGAAGGTTGTTGTCACGACACATCCCGGCTCACAACTCCATGTCATTCCATTGTAACATAGCTATTCGGGCTAAATTGCAAGAATTTCTGATGAATCCCCCCACAATAGTCAGATACCTGCTTGAGCCCACTCACACGTTCAAGAAGACCGGAGCGTGGCCTTCACCGGGCAATCATGGAATATGCGCAAGGGACTTGGATCTTTCGGTCTGAATTCCAGCGATTATTGGGCTCAGGCTAAGCTAATGCACAGTCAGAGCGCAACCAAGGTGCATGCATCATAGGTGCTATGATTCGGGGCAAATCCTCGCAGACCTGCTATAGTGACGTCCATAAGTCGTTCATACAAGATCTGTAGGATTTGGAGCCCTAGAGGCCCTAACCAACAAAGCATTGATTGATTTTATTCCTGCTTTATCTCTGTTCTTTATATGTCCTTCCACTTCTTTTTCTATGTCCATACTTTAATAAATCAAATGTACAATCTCCTAGTATGGACACAGGCACATCTACCTCTGCGACCGCGCGGCCATTTTTCCGACTTATAGGTAACGCAAAGCTCAAACTACTCGCTATATTCTTAACGACCTCGACAATCCTCCTACTCACACTATATTCGGGTGGCTTATCGGAAGACATCTCGCCTAGCGCGAAAGACGAGCTAGAGAATGAGAAAGACTACTGGACATGGGAAACGAGCACCCGATTCCAGAAATCCAAGCATGAAAACGACAGCAATGACACAGGGAATTCCCAAAATGCGACCTGTGACACATTCCCGACAGACGTGCTATCGCGCGTCCAGATCATCTTAAAGGCCAGCGCAACCGAAGACCCAAAACGAGTCGACACACACATGGCCTCTGTAACCCGCTGCATTTCCAACTTACTAGTTGTGTCCGACAAAGAGACCGAGCTCCATGGCCATCGCGTGCACGATGTCCTAGCCGATCTACCACCCTCAGCTCGGGATCTGATCCCGGAGTTCGAGGGGTATGATGCGCTCCAACGCGGAGAGAGCAATGTCGACGGCGCGACGGGCTGGAAACTCGATCGATTCAAGTTTCTTCCTATGGTGGAGCGGGCTAGAAAGGTCAACCCCGGCGCGGAGTGGTACGTCTTTCTCGAGACGGATACTTACTTCGTGTGGGATAACCTGTTCCGAATGCTGGGACAGTTCGACCCGTCGTTCCCTCTGTATATGGGTTCACCAGCGCCGGGCCGCGATATCGGTAATGGAAAAGTCAACTGGTTTGCATACGGCGGCTCGGGCTTCGTGCTGTCCAGAGCTGCGGTTGATACATTGACAGCGCGGGAGGTTGGTAAATACGGGCAGTTAATTGGGCAATCGCTCAGCGAACGGTATATGCAGACGGTGAAAGATGACTGTTGCGGCGACTCTGTGCTTGGATTTGCGCTGTGGGAAAAGGGTATTGAATTGTCTGGGATGTGGCCGATGTTCAACGCGCATCCGCTGGACTCAATTCCTTTTGGCGACGAGCATCACTGGTGCCAGCCTGCGATCAGCATGCATAAATCTCGATTGAGTGATATGACCGGGTTGGCGAACTGGGAAGATGAGCGGGATAGAACGGTATGATTCGGTTTGCTGAACCTAGTGGTACACACATGCACATGCTAATCCATTTCAATTCAGAAGCCCTTACTATACGCAGACTTGGTTGATTACCATCGCCTCGGACAGTTGCCAGAACGGAAAGGATGGGATAATGGAGCCTGGGGTGGGATTATCGAACATCCTGATACACTGCCCCAGCATGGGTCATTAGAAGCCTGTCGACAGGCATGCTATGACAGGGATTGGTGTATGTCTTACACTTATGATACCGCCGGGGACTGTGTGTTTGTGCAGAGCTTGCGACTTGGAGCTGCTAGCAAGCTGGAACTTGCCGACCAATTCACGGCTGGATGGGACAATGACAAAATACAAAATTGGCGGGCAAGCAACAAGTGTGAAAAGCCTATGTGGATGAAGCCGAGTTTGACGAGAATTTTCTGAAGCGCTTTAGGTATACGACTTCGAAATGATTTGATATACGTTAATAACGGATATACGATGTCTGATAATACATATAATTCCTACAGATCCCAGGGCTAGGAGTTGCAATCATGAAATACAACGACCCTCTGCATCCAGCGATATACTGAATGAAGATCTATGAATCTATAACACGACACTTTCAAAGCGATTGTCGATTCATTTGCCCAACCGTCTGGTTCAAAGAAACTAGTCAAAACACATCAAAAAATCACAACGCCATCCGTACGCCGCCCAGGAATCATGTATTTCGACACAAGCAACCCACAAATGGGAAAACAAACAATGCACCAAAGTGCCCTCAAGTATTAGACAAGCGAAAGGTAAAAATCCTCGGGGCCATCAAGGACAAGGATTAAAGAAAAGAGAAAAAGAAAGCGAAGAAGGGTAAAAAATACAACAAGGGAAAGGGGAACGTCATAAAAGCAGAAAGAACATCAACCTCAAGGTAGCCGTAAGTAGAAAGAAGAAAGCATCTCATACGCCGGATTGACACACCCTCAAAAAAAGGTCATTCCAGACCACCAAGCTAGTCCGTCCATTTTTGAGTCGTGAGGATCATTAACACCTGCCCATGCCAAAACAGTCGGCGTAGCCTTAGCCGAAAGAAACCGCGAGGAAAACAAACTCCTAGGAAGAAGAGATCAACCGCCGGTATAGCGGTGAACTGGATTTCCTACATGCGGCGAAAAGCAAGATAGGTATCTTGAGATGAGAAACAAAGCCTGTTTTCTCACCGACGCATGCCATGTGTAGGGATGCCGCCCTGCATACCCATGTTGGGCGGCATGTTATACCCGTGGTGATCGTATCCGGCTGAAATGCCGTTCATCATAAGGGGACCGAGCCCTTGAGCCTGGGAGACCGGGCAGTCTTTGTGTGCCAGCAAGAGAGTCTTGAGGTTGACAATCTCTTCACGTAGTTGAGTCACCGTCGCAGTAAGGGCATCATTTTCTGAGGTGAAAAGCTCCACCTTGTTTTGAAGGTTAGCCAGCCACTGCTTCTTCCGTTGACGACATTTCAAAGCCGCGACACTATGTAAACATTAGCATTTCAAGTTCCTGAATATAAGGTGGTCATTCATACCGATTCCGCTCTAGGAAATTGCGTCGTTTCTCCTCGTCGGTCATCTTCTTGGTATCCATTGGGAATTGCTTCATATCATCGTCGTCTTCGTCCTCGTCATCCATATCCGAAGGCATATCCATGTTGGGTTTAGCCCTTTTGTTGGAACCCTTCGGGGCCTCTTCGGCCTTGCGGCGGTTATTGGTAGAGCCCTTGGTGTTCTTTTTGCCCTTACCCTTGGCGGGTTTAGCGGATTCACGATCAGATGCATCCCCAACACTGGTACCATTGGTGTTCTGGGAGACACGTCGGGCAGCTGCAGATCGAGCATCATTTGACATTTGGGCATGGTTCATTGGCGCATTGTTGGCCTGGCCACCCTTGGCCAGCATGAACAGTCCGTTCGCCGCATCTGCCGCGTCATGCTGAGTGAAGTCAGCCGGCCGAGCTGGCTTCACTTCCATATTGACAGCCGCCTGGTCCTGCTCATTGGGGTTGGAGGTGGGAGCATTTGAATTGTTCTTCTTTGCTGTAAGTGCGGTGCGGTGGAAATCAATGGTGGAAGGAGTGGCGCCACCGTTCTGGAGTTGTTGCAAGAGAGCCTGTGAGTTGGGACTGGGGGCCGGGAACATAGAGCCTCCACCCCCCGGTGTCAGTCCCGTGCGGAGGGAGGACTCGTTCGGGGTAGGGAAGCCGCGACCGATGCTGTCGAAGTAGTCATTGGGGCCAGTAGGCCCGGGAAGCATAGCCGGACTGAGAGGACCCGCGCGTAGGGAGTTGTTCCAATTGTAACCACTTGACGAACTGGTGCCAGGTAAGGCCGGTGAAGTCAGGGCAGCCACCGAGGGAAGAAGCGATTTGCCTGGGGTGTCGGCCGGATTCCCTCCAAAGGATTGCTCAAATGGATTGGGCTCGAGGGAGAAAGGATTGTGCATGGAATTGAAGTAGTCCGGAGTATCAGACGCAGTAGGCGCACCCGGTCGTGGAGGTGGCGCCAACGAGGTCTGAGTCTCTAGGTTAGATTTCTGGTCCTTCGACGCGGCTTGCGAGTCTGGCGGAGAGGTTCGAGTTAGCAACGCGCCAAGAATTAATGCGATCGCAAATAGGTACCACTGCGGTTTTGGGATCGAGCCGGTGGCTTCATTGTGTGTGGAATATGCATGTGTTGGTGGGGAGGAAATCAATGACGCCAGTGGGTGAAGTCATCGCGACGGCAAAGGACTCGGGGGGGATTTAAGGGTCGGGGAACAGTGGCGTATTACCAAACCAAAAAGGGGACCTTTCTTTTTTGGAAGTTTAATGCAGAACAACATAAAACGAGGGCAGCAGCTCCATAAAATGGCATATCACAGTATGGTAAAGCAAAAGTACGAAGGAAATGCGCAAAAAAGTGTCGTGACACGAACCTTCTTTTTCTGCCTTCTTCGAGTCCATAGGGGATGAAGACATGTTTGATCGCAGAGTCGATATGGCTGGGGCGACCAGAGCAGACATTTAGCTGGGATATAATGGATATAAAATCGGTGAAGCCAAACAAACAATGGCTTCTAGATAGTCGGAGGGAGAGTGAGAGGAAGAGAGTGACGTAGGGGGAAGAGGGATATGATGAAATTTAGGGAATTTGGGGGTTTTGCTGATGAAAAAAACGAAATTACGGTCATGTATTGTATTTAAAATCAGAAACGGGATGGATTCTATGTGTATCCAGCATAAATAACGGTAACTGTCTTTCTCCGAATCAGGTTGGCTGTTCGTCTCCACCAGAGACACATTATTGTGTTCCTTTTCTGCTGTTCCACATCCACGTTGTTCTACTATCTCAGACATTCTACAACCCTTACACCCTTACCTCGGATCTTCACCATACGGTAGAGGACCAATTGGATATACCAATCCTAATTTGCCAGTCTACATGCGAGAATATCAAGTCGACGCTTGCATCTTTGATACGGAGTTTCCAAGGTTGGTTTCTGGGTATTATATCCATTATGTCACGGTGACGACAGAAATCTCTCCCGCTGTGGGCCATCCACCCTCTGACAGCCAATCACAGAACATTATTCCCCAGTGCCAAGGCCAGGAATATCAGCTAACCCGTAGAATGCGGTGAAAACGATGACGCAATCGATAGCACGTGAGGGCTCTACCATGGAATTCTAGCTAGATATCTTGATCTTCAGATATGTAGAACGTTGATAAACAGACTATACACACGTTGGCAGGGTAGTAGATGCCAAATAGGAGACAGCAAGGCTCTAGTTATATCGTACCTGACCGAGATCTGTATGTGTAAGCTTGTACAACCCCATGTAAAATTATTAATCAGCGACCCACCTGGTAACTATCCATGGATGGATACCCAGTACGCGTCGTATTCATACGGAATACTCCGTATTATACAAGTTCGAGATCGCGTCCACTCGGTTGTACAGTACCCAAATACATAACATTGCTATTTACTCTCTTCTGACGGGCCCTGGTCTGATGCAATAGGCCAATCCCATGTGGAAAGGGGATTTTCTTACCCGGTAGCTGGTACGAAGTAATAATCTTATATTAACCAACTAGTTAGGAGTGTCGCGAGAACGTGTGGTTCATTGCATACATCGTGCTAATCTTAATTTGAACGCCAATCCTTTCGATCGTTACAAATAGTGATCTAGCCTAAATTAGCTTTAATCACTATGCCATTGGATCGGTTTGGGGACAGGCTGTTCCCACAACGGGAGAGACACTTCCCCACAGTCTTGGTATGCTTCAACCTTGATTGTACGTATATGCATCACCTGTCCATTGTGAAGTAGGGTGCTCTAAGTGGAATTGACTTGATTGAAATACATATTGAAGCTACTATGTCTTTTGGAATAACGAACTCATATCAAATAGTATAGAATATTACGGATGAAACATTACCACCAGCAGTATAGCAGAAACCTACAAGTCAAGATACTGTTGCTACCCATGCAACATCCTTCAAGAGGAGGTTATCCACTTAAGCTCTTAACGGCATATGCCTGCCATATCAACTCCCTTCAATGCATGACTTACTCCGCGGTATAACTGGTGAAGACAGGAAAGACCGAAGTATGACAAGATCTTCAGTGTAGTTAGAGTGGTTCACGTGCTCTCTTCCTGAGAGCAAGTGGACTATGAATATTACATCTCCAGTAGGAAGCCGTTCTCCTCACCTTCCTAAATAGGCAGGCACCCTAAAGACTACACATACCTAGAAGCGCAACCGAGTAATGGAACCACAGCCACGATTTACGCTTGAAATCACACATGTCCAATAGAGATAGCCCGTTGACATAGATATTGTATCTATCAAGCCCTAGAAAGATTGAAATATTTACAATTCCCCTATCCTCAAAGAACCCTCAATTATACCACAACTTCACGAACCCCGATAGGTCGAGTAGTTCCAAGGACCCAGGAGGACAGGAACATGATAATGGCGCCAACCCTCCTCGCCCTCGCGGCCCCGTCCCTTGACAGTGAACTTAACCTCAACCTCAGGCCAGAAGCTCTCGATGCCCTGGGCCTCATACCAGGGACCCACGTCGAAGCGCACAGACCAGTTGGTCTTGCTGTCTGCGGCAGGCAGCGCGGCCAAGATAGCAGGTACGGACTCCGAGGCTGTTCCGACGGGCGTCCAGTTGGCAACGCGGCCGTCGGCGTTCGTGGTTGCGCGGAATGAGATGCTGCTGGCGGTGGATGCAGGCGTGGAGAGGAGAGTTAGGGTCACAGGCAGGTTGGCTGCGGGTGTCCCTGATAGCGTGTTGAGGCAATGGCAGGTGATGGGATCGCGCGCTGCCATGGTGGTGGTGGGTTGCTTGATTGGATTTGCGTCTTTGGTGTGCGGGGCCGGGGAGATTTGTTGCTGATAAAGTGCGAGGCGGTTGGTGGTGCGACCAAGTTGTTGGTTATTTTGAGGGGAGTCCATTCATTCAAATGGTAGAGGGAATATCGGAGAAGAAGAGAAAATGGGAGAAAGAAATATCCAAGGAGGAGAGCTCGACATTGCTATCAAAGGTTCATCGGAGGATACCGATGGCCGCGGAGAGTGCCATGCAGCTATTAATTGGGGGTCTATGACTTGCGCATTTATGCTGTATAGCTTCTTCGCTTCTCCTTTTTATGACTATCTATAGGAAATAGAATGATCTCTATTTTGACGACTTAACTGCGACTATTGGATTCGAGGACAAAGAGCTTCAAGTGCCATAGAAACCTTCCGAATTAGTAGAAGAATGAGGATGATTAGGAGCCTGCCTAACTATGTATATTGAATCCAAGCCAATTGTACGATAGAATTATGAAAACATCCAAAATGACAAAGTTGAAGCGCATGATGTGAAAGTCTTGTCTTCCGGAAAGTTCGATTTGCGGGGCTACTTCGCCTTCAACTTCTCAACTTCGCAACATTCAGAACTTCAACAAATCATACACAATGTCCGCCGTGGTACATAGCGATGACCTCGACATGGAGCCTACGCTCCAGTCGATTCTCAACCAACACACTCTCCGTTGGATTTTCGTCGGAGGAAAAGGAGGTGTGGGTAAGACCACCACCTCGTGCTCGCTGGCGATCCAGTTGGCCAAAGTTCGCAAATCCGTCCTGCTCATTTCGACCGATCCCGCACACAACCTGAGCGACGCTTTCGGCCAGAAGTTTGGAAAGGAGGCCCGCCTGATCGATGGCTACTCAAACCTGAGCGCGATGGAGATTGACCCCAATGGAAGCATCCAGGATCTGCTCGCCACCGGAGATGGCCAGGGCGAGGATCCTATGGCGGGATTGGGCATGGGAAACATGATGCAGGATCTGGCATTCAGCGTAAGTGCTTATGTCGCCGTCGCGTAATCCTCTACGTGTCAATCTAACTCTTGGTGTTGCCAGATTCCCGGTGTTGACGAAGCTATGTCCTTCGCCGAAGTCCTAAAACAGGTCAAGTCGCTTTCCTACGAAGTCATCGTGTTCGATACCGCGCCGACCGGCCACACCCTTCGATTCCTACAATTCCCCACCGTGCTCGAGAAGGCGCTCGCCAAGCTCTCCCAGCTCTCCACCCAGTTCGGTCCCATGCTCAACTCGATTCTAGGCGCTCGTGGCGGTCTCCCTGGGGGTCAGAATATGGATGAGTTGCTGCAGAAGATGGAGTCGTTGCGCGAGACTATTAGCGAGGTCAATACGCAATTCAAGAACCCAGACATGACCACCTTTGTGTGTGTATGCATTGCAGAGTTCTTGTCGCTCTACGAGACGGAACGTATGATCCAGGAATTGACCAGCTACAACATCGACACCCACGCAATCGTTGTCAACCAGCTGCTATTCCCCAAAGAAGGAAGCAGTTGCGAACAGTGCACTGCCCGGAGAAAGATGCAGAAGAAGTACCTCGATCAGATCGAGGAGCTCTATGAGGATTTCAATGTGGTGCGCATGCCAATGCTTGTTGAGGAAGTGCGTGGGAAGGAGAAGTTGGAGAAGTTCAGTGAGATGTTGGTGACTCCATACGTGCCTCCGCAGTAAAGGCGATGTCGATGCGAGATATTTTGTTTTCGCTCATGTCGGACGAATTATGAAAAGACTAGAGAATATTACGTGAAGCGTTGGCCTTCTGGACTAAGATTGGAACCCATGTAGAGCACCGGGACATGAATTCATGCATATTCTGTCGGATTTTGACTGACCTGTGATTTGACCACATCTCGGTCGATCGGAGATACAACACAATCCTTGTCAAATGACATTGGACCTAATATATATCTGCGAGAGGGGAACTCCAATCGTTCCCTAGACTCGTCTCCATCTACCACGTGTTTCGACCACCCCCATATACAATATGATCTTGGCAATTCGGAATGCATGCCCTCGAAGCAAGTGTATGCCCCAAAAGTGAGAGATGCAGATGTCCTCGCTGCAGCTCAGTGGTCCCCGCGATCTCACGGCCACAATCCGTGGTGCCACGACACCACCGCATCAAGAACCAATTTGGCCCTGCATAGATTTGATAAAATCTGCGGTGAGAGAAAAGCAGACGTCAGAAGTCACTTCCACTTTCAAATATTCCTACAGGTACTCGTTTTTAGGGAAACACTCCCGGAGTAGTCCAATTCTATGCGCCCTGCGATTGATTCGAGCCCGATGCTCCTCCATGCAAGCCTCACTTTTGTCCAAGACAGGGCCCTTGTTACTCTATAGTAAGGAGTGGAAAAAGTGGGCAGACCAGGATTCCGTTTCATCCTGACGGTCAGAAGCTCTAAATTGACACACATCAAGGAAGGGAAAAAAAAGGGTTGGGCCTCGTTGGCCGATAAAGTGAGGCGGTTCTCTTGTCCTCCGCCCCCGTTCCGACATGAACCCTCCCCTCGAGGGGAGGACGCAGAATCTGAGCCGTCTCTGGTGATTTCCTGGTTTCCCATTCTTCTTTCCGCCTTCCGTGGAGACTCGCTCCAGAGTTACCGGATTCGTGGGTAAGTGGTTGGTTTAATTTGCCTATGTGCAGCCGACCTGGTGGATCGTGCTGTTGGAAGAAGGGGGGGGATACGCGGTCCCCTCTGCCGTTGACTTGTTGTGAAACCATATTCCGAAGGATCAAGGTTGGAGATTAGTGCATTTCCGATAGAGATCTGTCTTATTCGTCTCCGTCTCTGGTTGGATTTTTATTCGATCAACCAGGGTATCAACCAACATATTTATACTCCAAGTCTCGTCCTTCGGAGCTGTGCCAAAAGTCCCAAACAGAGCTTCCAAGCACGGACCGTGTCGAACTAGCAACCCTAGCCCTTACTTCGCCTCGCCTTGACGCCTCACCTCTTAGCCTTGACAATGTCTCCCGTCCAACAATACTGGCTTCCGGGATATGGGTTGTCCCGACATATTGTCCTAGGCCATATCCAGTACTTTCTTGGACCAACCGCAACAGTCAGACCCTACAGCTACCAGGTATGTCTTGCCATTGCTTCCACTACGCCTTCTATATAGCCTATTCTAACCAGATACCATTGCAGGGGCGCGAAGGTTATCTCATCAATGGCGTGCCACTCACGCGGGTTTGTTTCCCCTATCTTTATTTAAGCATGAATTTAAGATTGGAAAGAGAAACCAAACATTACACACCACTAACTCCTCCGAACAGGAACAAATTGATGATCTCGCGGTAATGTCCCGAGAGTATGAGAAGCAAGAAGCTACTCGCATGACCCACAACATCAGCGGCGCCTCGACTTCTAGCCCCAGCAGCGACAACCCGGCAGCTCAGTCTGAGCCATACATCAATGAAATCATCCCTATTAACCAACCGGGAACACGCAGGCCTGCAGACTCGCGAGGCGGTCGTTGAGACCGATGTCATTTCATTGCTTCCGTCCATTGGACTCGGTGTTCCTTTTCCAGCCCTGGGCTCCGCTCTAGGATTCCGTCGGAGAACATTATGAGGATGGAACTCCTTGTATGGCCTGATACTGCTCCGTTTAGCCTTCGTTCCTCGGGGGCTGGCCACATGGATATCCAAACCTTGACTCTGTTGCCCAGGCTCCCTGGCGGAATCCTTGAATCGCAGAAGCCACCGGATGGACCAGTGATGGAAAGGAACACCAATCCTGGAATGGAAGCGGCTGTTGTGGGCAATAGCGGTAGCCCTGTTTTGAGCATGTGCCTTTTGTTTCGTTCTGATATACCCTTCTTTCAACCCTTTTAGTCTCTTATAGGTCAAATTTGATTGTATACATTTGAATTTTGGATCAAGGCTGTTAGCCTATAGCAAATCATAAGCTCGACTGATTTATTGGGGCTGGGGGAAATAAGGCAAGCGGAATGATCCTCAACTATGGCTGGAATAGAATATAAACGTCAAACGAGTATTATGCTGACACCCCGAATGGAATCAATATATTTAGTTCTCCAAAGCTGATATGATATAGTTACGAGGTATCAATAATATTCTAACTTGAGAACAAGGATACTTCGGAACAAATATTGTCAAGAAAGACATCATCTTTCACTCATCTCTATAGACCATTCGTAACAGCATAGATAAATCAGACCCTAAGATCAAAGAGCCTACTACATCATATCTCCATCTCTCATCTTTTTTCCCCTCCAAAGATTCGACGGGGGGCGCCATGAGTCTCTGGCTGCTTTTGGGGACCCTCCCTGTAAACCTCCAGGGTCAGAAGTGGCCAATACATAAAGAGGATCTGACACAGGAAGTAAACATATGGGGAGAGAGTGATTGCATAAGAACTGCAAGACTAAAGAGGTAAAAGAAATAAGTGTGGACCACCGAAAAAACGCCAGCCGGATGCCACTCTGCATGAGGTCCCCAAACAACCGTGTTGTGACCTACACGGGGGGATCACTGGAAAAAAATGGGGCAGGCAGAAACAAGTTGGAAATCACATAACAGAGAGAATTTCAGTTTTCAACATCAAGGTCATGCGGGTGTTTTTTATTTTGCAACAGCCGAGCTCAAGACTTGTGTGCGGAAGAAGGCACCCTTGGTTTTCTCGATGACTTGCTGGTAGACCGACTGAGGGGGGTGGTTCATGATGACAGTGCCCTCCTTGTAATCGATCTTGGCGTCAACCCGGGTGTCGCGAATAAGGTTGACAATCCACTTCTCACCCTCGTCCTGGTTGAGACCGAGGCGGGCTGAAAGGTCCCTAAAAAAGAAACCGTTAGTCTACTGTTCATGCCTATTTTCCCAATATAAATAACATACTTGATATCGATACGCTGATGAATCTTGCAGTAGCTCTCGGAGATGAGATGGCGGGCAGCGTCAACGAAAGCGTCGGCAGCCGACACAAGGAAGAAATCGCTGCGCAGCACATCCTCTGCCTCGCCGAGCTTCTTCTGTGCTTCCTCGAAATCGAAATCGACGTAAAGGGCCTTGACGAAATCGGTGACGGGGTCGGTGTACTCGTAGTCCTCCTGGCGCACAACGCGGATCAGATCCTTCAATTGCTTCTGGTAGACACCGGAGTGCTTGTGGGGGCGGCTACGGTTGGTGATGACAGCGGCGGCAAGGTACCGCAAAACCCAAGGGCAGCTGGTCTGAATGGTGTTGATGTAGGCGGGAGAGAAGAAGAGGTCGGTGAGGACGTCGCGGGCGGGGTCGTGGTTGAAGAAGGGGAACAGAGACCAGTGAATGAGCCACGAGCGGTTGTTGAGTTGAGCCAGGGGGTTGTTGAACAGGCGAGTCTCAATTGAGTCCTTGACCTTCTGAACCTCCTCCATCGCACCCTCCCAGTTGGTGGTCAAGATCTCTGATGCGAGCTTACCCCATGTGGCGGCGGCAACCTTGTCGTTGTCAGTGGACAGAACACGGAACTGGTAAAGCAGCTCAGCGGCATTTCCATAACTGCCGCAGCTGTACTGGAACCGTCCGTAGTCGTAGAGAGAGTTGACCATCTCGTTAGTGACACCGTGCTGCTCCTCGAGGAACCGCAAGTTGGCGGCCTTGTCGCTTCGTAGGTTGCCCACGACCTCCTCGTCCTGCAACAATTCGGAAATCTTCTCGCTCTGATCCTGGTAATGCTGTAGCTTGGCCAGAACCTCCTCGCGCTTCTTCACAAACTCCTCGGGAATCGTGTCGGAATCGTTGATCTCCTGCCACAAGTTGGCGACGTAGTCGGTCATGTTGGTGTGCTTCAAGAGCTCGTACTTCGCCCGAGTAATTTCCTTGTCCTCCTCATCGCCGGTAGCGCTGAATTCGAGTAGGGGAAAGACGAGGTGACGGTCGAGGTACGGGATGAGTCGGGGCAGCAAATCATGCTGGGAAGCGATATCCTCGGCGGTCTTAGGCTGGTGAGCAGCAGCTCCGCTGAGCATAGTCTCCGCGGTAGGGGGGGGCGTTGTCTGCCATATTGGATATCAAAAGATGGCAGAGGGGGGTAAAGGGTCTAGAGGGGGATACAAAGGCCAACCGCGATCAATGGAGAATTTGCAGATTGTGCGGGCGTCGGTGGCCCTAAACCCTTTTTGGAAGTGGGTGCTGGGAAAGCGGTGGCAGAAAATCTGAGCAGAGGAGCATCTGATGTCGCTCTCCGATCTTCCCAGTCTCTGCCTTGATATCCCCATATCCTCCAACCAGGTCCTTTCTTTGTGTCCTTTAGAACGCGAGAAATGCCGTCTCTTCTATACTCCAGCCCGTCCTCGGCCATGCGAAAGCAGGTCTCGGCCATTCCTCTTCGCGTCAGCTCTGCGCAGTCCGTGGCTTCCGTTCAGACATGTAGTTCATTTTCCACATTATGTCCTCAGGCAAGGCTGAAAGCTTCACGTACGTTACTTTTTGCTCAGTCTTATTTTGATCGCTTGATCTCCTAGGAACTACAAGAGCAAAGCCGAACCCTCGGGTCCTGTATTGTCTTGTAACCAACAAAGAGAGAAAGAAAATGACAAAAAACACGCATATATGCTGTGTCGGTTTCGTTTCGACCGAGGAAACGGCGCATGACTAACCCTTCATCTCAGATCGTCCTCAATTCTCCCTCCCTACTCTTCCTACCCGTCAAAGCCGTACCTTTCTCGCTCAGCTCGGCCGTCAAGCGCAAGCCCTGAAGCAACAATCTAACACCCCATCAGCGGCCCCATCCCCAGCCACATCAGACAAGAAATCCAGTCCGACCCTGCAGCTCACCAATCTCCCCTATTTCGTCCGTCGCACTGCCTCCAATCAGCTGCCTGTCTACGTCGTCACAAAGGCCGGCGGTACCAAACAACTCACCAAGCTCCAGAAGACCGAAGGCGATCTAGTCGCGCTCCGCAACGACCTGGCTTCTGCCCTGGGTGTTGTTGATGGAAACAAGCCCAATCCGGATGTTAGTCTCAACCAACTGACTGGCCATATCATTGTCAAGGTATGTTTGCTTTACAGTGCAATCAATTGTCATGCGACAGAAACTAATATATTGGTTAGGGCTGGCGCAAACCTGAGATTTTGAACTTCCTCAATGAGCGGAAATTCTAAATACTCTCTTCTCTAACACCTCAAATTTCATCTCATGCGCTCGCGATTGAAGGTCTCACCAATATTTCGAGCGGTCCAAGATTCACTCTCAAAAAGCATCATCATACCTCTTTTGCGAGGGGTATGCTAGAGCATACTTCTCGGAGAGAGCAAGAATCACATCACGTCGAAAACAAGGGAGGGGAAAGAAAAAAACGAACGCTCACGATGGTCCCTGATGTGGATGGATATTATCTATTTCCTTGATCTCTTCTTCCTCTTCCCTCGGTGCATACCTTAATCTCGTTGCGGGTTGTTTTTCTTCCTTTTCTTCCTTTTCATTTTCATTTGGTGTTTGTCTCTTGTTTATCCGGTCGTGTCTTCTGGCGTCCACCTGCTTTTTTCTTGTTTTGCTCCCCTGCTTTTCCCATCTGTAACACTCAATCTGTACATTTTCGATGACTCTATGGATGCTAGTGCTTTTATATTGAATGACTACATGCATTTCCATTCGGAAATCTCCCAGGAAACTCGTATTGGTGCGCAGTATGTTTGCTCCTGTCTGCAATTAGAATGCACGACCTATTTAATGCCAAGCGGATGGAATTGAGTGCGCGGGTGCCCTCTTCTGTCTCTCTTCTGTCTCTGCTAGATACTTTGATGTGGCTGGGTCGAACTACGAACGTGAATCTACGAATTTAAATGGAATCAATCATGATGCAAGTATCTCTCGATTTGTGTCGAGGGTATTTTGAGCATTGTACACCGAATCAGAACAGAACGCTATCTCACGAGAACAAAAATAAAATCCCCATCACCCACCAGCGCCCAAAAGATAAGAATAGAAAGACTGA
The DNA here is from genome assembly GCF_028828465.1 of Penicillium psychrosexuale. Lineage (NCBI taxonomy): Eukaryota > Fungi > Ascomycota > Eurotiomycetes > Eurotiales > Aspergillaceae > Penicillium > Penicillium psychrosexuale. The sequence continues at coordinate 1,580,303 of NW_026643187.1, forward strand.
CAGTCGACAGACATGAGAGTACAAATGACATGAGAGAAAATCAAGATTGTCGTATATGCTAAGTGGAGGATCCGATTTCTCCAAAGGCAGGACTGGAACGAAACTAACCTGTCACCAGCGCATTGGAGGTTCATGCAGACATCATTTACTCCGCCAACCGAGCATATGTGAGGAGTTGGCGAACAACACCACCATCGATGTTGGGGAGGAGTAGTGCACCTAGCAGACTTTCTTTTCTGGGAAGGATTCCGGATGGGATGTTAAGAGGGGAGGTGTTGTCGACTTGCTTTGATTTTTCGGCGAGTCGGCGTAGAATCCCCAGTCCTCGATTGACAATCGAGCTGAAGGCATATGCGTCGGCTTCGGCCTGGCTTCTTTGCCGCATGTTGATTTGTGGGATTCGTTCTGTGCACAGTGCGCAGGAAAGTCGCAGGAGATGGACAGCGAACCCATCAACTGACTCAAGCCATGCTTTGGCAAGAGAGCCATCGGCAAATGTGGTGAGAACATCGGCCGACAAAAGACCTTGCATCAAAAACACTTTGCGTGCGTCCACAACGGCCATGGGCTTTTTGTCGGGGACACAGGAGATGGCAAGCCCAAACGCGCGGGTTAACAACTCTGGCTGGGGAGGTGCAGACCCATCACCAGAGAAGATGGCTTTGAAGAAAGTTCGGTTCGGGTCATCTCTAGCCAACATTTTGGCCAACCCGTCAACGGCAGCTGGGGTGTACCGATCAACCGAAGAGTTGAATGCAGTAAACATCACTTTTCCAGCGGGTGATATGGGTTCAGGTTCAGGCGAGAACGCCAACAAGAAAATCAACAGATTCAGCGCCTCGTCCTTGCCGGGGATTTGAACAACATGCGCCAAGTTACTCAGCAAGATCACTGCATCCTTCATAAAGTCTAACGTGTTGTGGCTTGTCCGCAGGAACATCTTGCGAGTTCCCATGTAACGAAAGACGGAGGAAAACAGCTGAGCGACAGGGGGGATACCGAGAGATAAGAAATTCGTCTCGCTGAACGAGAAATTGCGCAGGATAGTGGTGATACAGATGAGTCGATCGACGGCCCGGTCTAGTTCGTACTCAATACTTCCAAATTCGGGAACATCTAAGAGCGATGTGTTTTCGGACTGGCAGTCCCGTGTGACTTCATCATAGGAACGGAGAGTCATAGTATCCGAATCTTCCAAGGTGTGCTTTGCTAGAAGGTCGGCCTGGTCTTCAGCGCAGTCGATCAGGCTCTCTACCAAGTCATCACAATTCTCCAATGATATCTGAACAGATGGTTCACCAGAAAGTGTTGTGAGGGTATCTAAAGCAACTCGTATCTCCGCGTAGATCCCGGACTTGAGCGCCATTGTCAAGGCGTGGATATCGACAATTCCTAGTTCTGCAAAGCCTGGCACATCTGGCTTTAGCCTCGAGATATCCTCGCCAATCTGATACATCTCATCAATGGCAATGGGCCCGTGGAATCGGTTTCCTTTCAGAACCATGGGTTTGAAGGTTTCCTCAATAGGGCGTTTTACCAGCTGCTCGGATTTTTGTTCTTGTTGTCCTGGCTGCTGTTGGCCCGGAACAGGCGTAACACCCTTCACAGATTGGGGAGAAGGAGCTGCGAACTGTCCGGTGGCTTCAGTGAGTGGAACAGGTGGTTGCGACGCCCTCGAGATGCTTGACCGGTGTCCGGCCTGTGCTGGCCTGCTTTGGCTTCGTGCGTGCGTTGGCGTTGCAAATCCATTCACTGGGGCATTATTATGAATTGGCGTGTGATTCTGGGGGGACTGTGCCATCGCCTGGGCTTGCTCAAAGCCCGGATTAGGCTTCACTGAAGGTGACTGGAATTGACTAGGCGGCCGCTGTATGCCGCCTTGATGTTGCAGTTGTTGCTGTTGCTGCTGCTGCTGTTGTTGTTGTTGTTGTTGCTGCTGTTGCTGCTGCTGCTGCTGCTGTTGCTGTTGCAATTGCTGCTGCTGCTGTAATTGCTGCTGTTGCATTTGCTGCTGCTGTTGCTGCATGTGGTCCGCCATTTGTTTTTGTTGTGAGCTGATGAAAGCTTGTTCGTAAGGAGCTAAGTTCCTTGAGTGGTGAGCTTGAATCTCCTGGGCAGCCATAGGATATTGCATCTGGGGGAATTGCAGCTGATGTGCAACTGCTGGCCACATATTCGTTGCTGTGACCTTTTTCGATCCTCCCATCTTCATCACTGTGGCGTAGAGCTGAACGAGGTTGATCGGACGTCCACTGACAATAGGATTTGTATCCACAGAAAGATTCTGGCTCATCATGAATTTTTGCAATGAGCGCAAAAATCCTTCCGGGTTACTGGGTTTGGGGACGTTCGACTGCATGTTCGGTGGCATTTGTCTCATACCCCCCATGGACTGCTGAGGATTGCCCATCGGGTTCATGCCTCCTTGAACCTGCCGTCCAGCCATTGCAGCATTGGGATTCATCCGTGACTGTTGCTGCATGGCATGCAGCCGCTGTTGTTGATTCGCTAGAGCTTGGTGGTAGCCCTGGGGTACTTGTTGCATGCCGTTGAACTGCGGCGCGAGCATCGAGGGTTGGGGGGGGCCCGAAGTCATTCCAAACTGCTGCGCCTGCATAAAGTTGGCGTTCTGGGGCGTATTCACGCGACTGCCATGATCCGACTGCGATGGGGACATATGGGGTCCGGGGTGCGGACCAGCGGGCGAGAAGGGGCTCGGAGAAGCCGTTCCCATGCGAGCGCTTTGTTGATCAAAGTCCTGCATAATAGGCGAATGCGTTACATTCGGAGACGCTCCCTGCTGAAGATGCTGGTACGGGGTTGGGTGTTGCGGAAATTGCGGATTGCCGTTAGTCGGTCCTTGATAACCTGGAAACGGCTGGTGAGGGGTCTGAGATCGCGACCCCGTTAAACCGCCCGGTACTGGTCTTGGTGACATGGGCATGCCATCTTCTGGCCGCGCTCGCTTGGATGGAATCACTTGGTTTGGATTGTGGAAGCCTGGGGAGGCGTTCCGTGGCACGCCATTATTGAACATGCGCTGGAATTGAGATGGGTCCTGGGGGGTCGGGGAGCCATGAAGGAACGCAGTAGAGGGATCTATAGTGGATGGATGAAAGGCGCCATTATCCTGGCCAGGAATATTCGAGGCGTCGAGCCAGGCATTCATGTCGTGCGGTTTTCCTAACCCATCTACCTAGGACGAGTCAGCACGCGAACATTGGCTCATGCAACCATCGCTACAATGTGCAAATATGTCATCTAAGAATAGAATCAAGCAAGTATAGGATTCGATCCAATGATGGACGATCAGGTGGACGCGTCGGGAGTGAGATGTTTGGGAGTCGCGCCCAGACCCGGTCGCGACACGGGTCAAAGAGAAGGTGGGGAGGGAAGGCACAACCATGGGGAATATTAGAGATAATAAGGGGGGGGGAAATGAGGGGAGGGAATGAGGTACATACCGATAAGGCTGGAGTGACTTGAATTCCGCTTTTTATACGGATGACTGAAGCCGGGTCCCGGAACTGGCAGATGGATATGAAGGGGACAGAGGTTGGCCAGGGAAAGTCACGTGGTGTGGAAACCTAAGGCAACAAACCACGGAGGAGGACGGGAGGCAAAGGCGTCCAAGATGGGATAATGGGGGTGGGAAGGGGGGGGAGGTCAGAGGCTGGGGTAAGCTAAAATGTTAGCAAATCATAGACCAGCAACGTCACTCTTGATCTCTAAAGAGCCAAGCTATAATAATGGGAAGCTCGTTCAGAAACCACGGGGCAAATGACGGTTACAGAACAAGGGCAGGACAAAAGGGGGTGCGTGGCCACAACCCAATAATCTCAATACCGTGTAAATAATAGGAGGAGAACAAGAAAAAAAAGCAAGCGACACGATCCGATCAACCGAAATGGTGTACTTACCAATTCACATCCGTTCAGTTAGGGATGAAGGGGGAAGTGGAGAGAGGAGAGGGAAAATTACTGACAGGTCAGAGCTTTCAGTAACATCAACCCGGAGTCTTGTGCGGGTTACTTGTGTTACTGGGTTAGTTCTTGTCTTTTAGAATCTCGTCCTGCTGCAGTTTTCTTCGTCTTTTCTCGCTCGTCTCTTTCTTTCTCTTTTTTGGGCGTTCATTTTTTCCCCTTTGGGTCTGGATTTCCCATTGGGTTTAGTTATCTTGTTCAGAGCGGGTGTTGCCAGCCTCAACCTGCATATGAAAGAGACTGGCCACACATAGGGGAAAATAATGGGAAAAGCCAGGCAATAGTGATAATATGAAGGAAATTCTCTTTCTGAGAGAAAATTCTCATAAAAATTCCCATCTTCCCCTCGGATTTGGTGAATCAGCGAAACGATGATCCATTCCAACGGTCTGCCCGAGTCAGGTTAGATCGTATACTCCAACCCCGATATGGCCTGAGGTTAGCAGCCACCCTAGGGATAAATCCCAATGGGAAAAAATTGCCATGGAAAATGGAGTATTTTCAGACCATCATCTGGGGGAAGGGGAAAAGAAATAATGGAGGAGAGAAAGAGAGAGAAAAGATCTAGAGCCGCGACGGTGGCCAGCGGTTCTCCTTATATAAAGCTCGGGCTAGCGTCTGATAATCATGTCGATGCGCGCCCAATCCTCCGAAATCACCAAAAATTCGAGGTTAACAACTAAGAGTGGATTGACCTGGGTTTTCTAGTCACCCCCGTGCTAGGATCCGACTCGATCCGCGTGGGAAATCATGACGGCTTTGGTGCCTGTCCCACCTACCGTGTCTCGGCCTACTCCACCACTAGAGATGATTGGATCAACTTTTCTTCATTTCCCTTCTGTAGGGCTTCGGGGGCAAGCTTGAGGTCATGACTAACTCCAAGGGGACGGATGCTTGTAACTGTCTAAAGGCCCTTGCGCATGGCGGTTCAATATGATATTATCCCACGTCGAACCTGATCAGGTGTCCAAATTGACATACGTTGTGTATCTACATGTCACTAGATGAAACAAATACCCCAGGCAGAGCGTGAGATCCTCGTTATTGGCTCTAAGGCTGCATATTCCGCAGTAGCCGCTAGCGTCTGACCATAAATTTGGATTGATACACTCACCTGGACAAGATTGGTACATATTGGGTATCTGGGCACGATACAGGAGGAATATGATTAGAGCTATCAAGGATTTCCAAGGTTCGGTGTAATTTATCCCACAGTTCTGGGCGAGATTATTGCATTGCAAGTTGACGGGCGCTTGGTTTAGTAGTGTACCGTATCGCCAATAATTGCCACAACATTGAATCTTTAACCTTCGAATGATGCGAGTAAACCACATGTACACCGTATTGTAGAAAATAATGGGACTAACAGGATGTGGGACTTATGATATATCTTTCATGACCCTAACAAACTGGAACTAAATCTACGGAGTACAACATACAAACTGTTGGCAAGACCAGTCGACATCACGTGATGGATAAGCTTCCTGCCCCATAGCATCGAAAGCTCCAGATGGCTGAACTCCGAGCCCTTCACACAGCGCGTCATTCACCAACCATCTTCAAAGCTCATCACATTTCCTTCCATTTCCAGCTGATACACACACTCTCCTTGCTCATCTTGCTCACTATCCAAAGTATTCACCATGGGAGACGTTGCCGTGGAGTACCCGGCGAACAACGTCACGCCTCTTACCAAACTCGACGCCCTTGCCAACTTGGATTCCCTCGATGGTACAGGGGCTGATGGAAATGATGAATATGCTACCCTTAAGAGGCTACAGAGACATCTCGAGTATGTCTGACCATTAGTGGATGGAGTGGTCTTTACTGACGTCGAGCACAGGTATATCCAACTGCAGGAGGAATACATCAAGGATGAGCAGAGGTATGCTTATTGAGTTCTGTTATTGAAGATTCGCATCAGTGGCTAACCACCATCGTCCGATACAGGAGCTTGAAGCGGGAGCTGGTTCGGGCACAAGAAGAGATCAAGCGCATACAGAGTGTGCCATTGGTCATCGGACAATTTATGGAGGCAATCGATCAAAAGTATGCCTTTTGGTGTCTGGACCCCTAGGCGAGATCATCGGTTGCTAACTCACTTCTCTTAGCACCGGCATTGTGCAAAGCTCGACTGGTTCTAATTACGTCGTCCGTATCCTCTCCACTCTCGACCGCGAGAAGTTGAAGCCTTCATCCTCGGTCGCCCTTCACCGCCACTCCAATGCCCTTGTCGATATTCTTCCTCCCGAGGCTGATTCCTCTATTGCGATGCTGGGTGAGAACGAGAAGCCCGATGTAACGTACGCAGATGTCGGTGGTTTGGATATGCAGAAACAGGAGATTCGGGAGGCCGTCGAGCTGCCTTTGACGCATTTCGAACTCTACAAGCAAATTGGTGGGTAGTTATGGAGATCCGTTGCGGGTAATGGGTCCGCTAACAAATTTCAGGTATCGACCCTCCTCGTGGTGTCTTGCTCTATGGCCCCCCCGGAACCGGAAAGACCATGCTGGTGAAAGCCGTGGCCAACAGCACAACCGCCAGCTTCATTCGTGTCAACGGATCAGAGTTTGTACAGAAGTATCTAGGAGAGGGACCTCGTATGGTTCGTGACGTCTTCCGGATGGCTCGTGAGAACTCCCCAGCCATCATCTTCATTGATGAAATCGACGCGATCGCCACGAAGCGTTTCGATGCCCAGACTGGTGCCGATCGTGAAGTTCAGCGTATCCTACTGGAGTTGCTGAACCAGATGGACGGTTTCGAACAAACCAGCAACGTCAAGGTCATCATGGCCACAAACCGAGCCGACACCCTGGACCCGGCTTTGCTGCGTCCTGGTCGTCTGGACCGGAAGATCGAGTTCCCGAACCTGCGTGACCGACGTGAGCGCCGATTGATCTTCACAACCATCGCGGCAAGGATGTCACTGTCCCCCGAGGTCGACCTTGACGCCTTGATTGTGCGCAACGACCCGTTGTCTGGTGCTGTTATTGCTGCTATCATGCAGGAGGCTGGTCTGCGGGCCGTCCGCAAGAACCGTTACAATATTATCCAATCCGACCTTGAAGATGCTTATGCCGTCCAGGTGAAGACTGGACAGGATGATGACCGGTACGTTTATTGTTTGATTTTTGAGGTTTTATATGTCACTAACTGGGTTCTTGCAGTCCTGACTTCTACCGGTAAATGCTTGAGTCTCTCGGGGACGTTGGTACAAGTGATAAAAGCTTGGTTTTCCTCGCCAGTTGTATTATCAATAATATGCGCCATGTGTCACAATGTTTGGATTATGTGTTGATCGTAAGGTCTCCGTTTAGATTGTAGATGTAGATTGTAAAGTACACCCTGCCCGTAGACCACTTTCTTGAGAATGCGAATGGACGTTCTTCTAGACACATAGGTGCCTTAGATGTTTTCTCCTGTCATTCTCCTACAGAATCACCGATGTGATCTCAATGGTATATTATATATTATTAGTTTTTGGATACAGATAACTCGAATGTTGCGATATATATATCCATCTACCCCGTAAAGACACCAGAATCTGTCAAAAGCATCAATAATTAGTTAATCAGTTAATTATTATATCGATGGACTGAGTCAGCCCTAACGAACCCAGTAGGAAACTAGTTCAATTGGAAAGTAATGTGTTATAACTATGTAGAGATCAGCATTTGCGTAGCATAGAGCAGGTCAACATCTCCTTCAATCGGATTAGGTATGAACTAGGCCAAATTGGGTAAGCGGGTGTTATTCAGGTGTTAGTATTTGGGGGTTGCTAGTTAACTAGTTACTCCGTACTCCGTATACGAATCCTCTTACTCCGTACTTTTACTTGGCCTTGAGGATGTTTTTAGTGGACAAAGCTCACCTTAGTATACATATCCATCCAAGTCACGAGTAGGAATATGCTAAAATATGTAAAAAAAGGACACAACAGTGAGGATTCGCTGGTGGTCACTAACTGCCTAATAATGGCATCCAAACGATAATATTGCGCAGCATTTTATTTGTATTGTATTGTAAAATAACGCTATTGCACGCTGTAATTTAAAATGGGGGAAATCGCGACTGTGAGACTCACCTGTAGCGCATCTGCCTGACACCAAACAGACGCAGTTGACACTACCCTCTTCATAACGTACGGAGTGAAGATAAGCTTATGTTTTCTTAACGCTTTCTTCAACTAATATTGCATATCGGAAGTTATATTAACTAGGATATCTCGCTGGGTTGGGCCTATGGTCGACGATGGAAGAAAGCAGCATCGTGCCACTGCCTCCGTTCAATCAAGGCAGAGCAGCGGAGCTCATGTGGGTTCAACCCGAAAGATTCCTACCTAAGTATGGCAACTAACTAGCCAGAAAGTGTTGTGATTATTCCCGATTTCAAGAAGGATGGCGTGCCGATAGATCAATCCTGGAACTGGGTGAATTCCATGATGCCACAGGATGGAGCTACAGTTCAAACCCTTCGACTCCACTATCGTATCGACTGCAATAGTACCACATCAGTATGGCGTCAGCTCAGTGAGAAAGGGGAGGATTTGTTGAATATTCTCCACCGTGATGCATCTAAATACGAAGTATTGATCAACTGTGATATAGAGAGCAACAGAGAAACCTGATCGCTAACCGAGTCTGACCTCGACAGGTATTCCATAAACCATTGATATTCATCGGCCACGGATTCGGAGGGATACTCATCAAAAGAGTACAGTCTCTCTCCGAGGAGTTCTCGAGAACCTTGCTTACGAGATGTAGGCTGTGAGCATTCTCTCGAATCCTTCTTTACCTCTCGGAAACAGGAAGGCCGTTGATCTACTGGCCGGGATTATATTCTTCGGCACGCCACATAAGAAGAAAAATCACCCAGAAAGCGGGGCACGCGTAACATGGCTATTAAAGCACGCTGGTAGCATGCCGAAGCGGTTCCTGGCAATATCGGAGTTGGATTCCGTGGCACTTATCAACATCTGTGAGGATTTCGAGCAGTCGGACGTCCAGGCCCCCGTCCTTTCGGTATACGAAACCAAGCCCACCAAACTAAAAGAAAGGTTTTGGCTCTCTCGGTCTGAAGTCGTAAGTAAACGCTATCCGATAAGGTTGACAATACGGTCGACTCAAATTATATTTACCTATAGTTTGTGGACAAGACATTGGCAAGGACCTGGGCCTTGGAGGAAAAGCTTCTGCCGAGTGATGCAAACCATGATGCCATTAGCACCTTTCAACCTCAATCTACAGTCCACCAGGAGATCGGACTTCTTTTAATGTCTGCACTGCAAATGCACCAAATAGCTATGACTAAAAGCGCCATCAACGGTAGTGCTATAATCCTACCCCGTTAGGTTCTAGGTATTGCTGACACAATACAGCTCCAAATCCGACTGATCTGTGGAAGAGAGCAATCTCGTATGCATCCGTCAGCCGGAGTGAGTACTGCATTCTAGCTGACAAGGGAGGATGTACTGAATTATATTAGATCCCCAATCCAAACAAAGCCCACCGGAGGCACAACTTGGCTCTAGTATCCCGTCCAGCTTTGACCACGTTCCTTCCCAAGATCCCACCGAATATGTCAAGGAAGAGACCCTGCCGTCCCGACCCTGCTGGGAATTTGAACCTTTCGGGCACGAAGAGGAGTTTGTTGGGCGTGACGATGTTTTTGATATGATCGACCATGTTTTCGATACGATCGTTCCAGACCCAGCTGCCACAACCGATGGTAGCAGCACACACGAGCTTACATGTTGCTCGATTAGCGGACTCGGGGGAATAGGAAAGACACAGACTGCTATCGAATATGCCTGGTCGCGCCGGAAGTTTTTCGACGCGGTTTTTGTGGTTCAGGCTGATGGTGCAGCAAACCTGTCTGATAACTTTGCAGGAATTGCGTCCAAGCTTGGAATTCTAGACCCGATGGAAAAAAGCGAAAAATCCAGAGAGGAAACTGATCTGATTGTCAGTCGCAGCAAGGCAATGAAATGGCTCTCTGCTCCGAAGTTCGCCCCAACCACGAGTGATGACAACAGAACAGGCCGAGAGATCCCATGGCTTCTCATATTCGACAACGTTGAAGACGCATCGTTACTGCGTGACTATTGGCCAGTGGGAAGTGAAGGCTGTATACTGGTAACTACCCGGGATGAAAGAGCTGGTGATTATCTCCGGTCACAGGGCGCTATCACTCTGGATCGCCTGAGCACAAAATTCGGGGCAGATTTGCTTTTGCGATTGAGTTACTTACAAGCCAGCAATATCAACCTTCAAGACGCCTCGGCGATTGTCGAAAGGGTAGATGGACTGCCTATTGCGATTGAAAAGATTGCGGCCTACATTTACCGAAAGTCCATGTCCTTAAAAGAGTTCCTCAAGTTGTATGACAAGAGTCTCCTTGCACGCTCACCTTCCGAAGCCAATGAATCGTGGAGTCATACCATCGCCACTTCTTGGGCTCTGGACGATCTCAATGTCGCAGCGACAGCACTCATTGAGACTTTTGCTTGTCTTCATCCCGTATCTATTCAAGGATCGGCCGAAAAACGACCCGACGTGCAACCTTCTTTGGTTGGATTCCCTATAGATGCGCTTGAATACATTGCGGCACGCTCTGAGCTAGCCAAAGGATCATTGATAAGGTTCAACATGGAGACTGAGGTAGTCATCATGCACCGTTTGGTCCAAGACATAGTTCTCGCACGTATGAGTGACGCTCGACGACTTGCAACATGCGGTTTTGCTATCAGGATGCTTCTCTCTGCTTGGCCCACGACCAGTCATAATTTCGAGCACGAGACACGGCACTGGACGGTTAAAGAAGGGCTGCGTCAACACATTTTACGCTTGGCTGAAATTGCACGGAAATACAGTCTCGATCGTCTCGATCTACCCACTAAACGCAGCTTCGTTAAATTACTTCAAAACGGAGGGTGGTGAGTGATAATTTCGAAAATCCTGAATTTAATGGCACTAATACGATCTTAAAAGGGACCTCCAAGAGCGCGGCAACTTCGTTGATGGTAAGCCGCTCTATGCACTTGCTGTTGATCTCTGCGAGAATAATTCGGAGGCAATGTTAGACCTCCGCGCTGACATTGCCTTTAATTTGGCCAATGTTGCAAGTGAGACAAATCAATTTCAGTCTTGTCTCAAGCATGTGCGGGAGCATCTCCATCTTCGACTACGCCTTGATGCCGGGAACGAATTGGCAAGTGCGGACACCGGCATTGCCTATAGCTCGCTTGGTCTGGGCTTGCTGTTAACCGGGAAATATGAAGAGGCCGTCAAGCAATGTGATAAATCGATTGAAATATACGGGAAGCGACCAGAGACTCTGGACAACACTTTCTATCCCACATTTCCCCATATTCACCGCGCTCTGGCTCTCACAGGTGCTGGAAGACCAGGGGACGCGGAGGATGGTTTGTTGGGGGGTTCTCAAGTGGCGTGAAGAGCACTGTGGTCCTGATGATAATGAATCTTTCAAGTATGCTTCTGATAATGGGCATTCTCCTGGCCTGTTATAACTACGGATATCTAATCCTCGAAACCTTTAGATTCGGATATGTGCAGCACTGCCTCGGCCTCGTTCTTGCGCGCTCTGGAAGACCTGACGAAAGCATCGAAGCCTATCGAAAAGCATATTCTAACTATAGGGAGACAGTCGGGCAACTCTATCACCGTTACGGAGCAGTGTGCGGAAAGATTGCAGAATACTATGTATCATTGGATCAATTTGAAGCAGCAGAGTACATCGCGTCCACAGAATCAATAACTCAATCGAGGCTAACATAAATGCTATTCTTACAGGTGTTTATTTGACGAAGCGGAAAGAGCGTACAACAGCCACCCCCACTACGAGCCAGAACTGGCCAGGCATTATTTAGTTAAGGCCGAAGCGTTCCAGCGGTGTGGGGATGGAGCATCTGCACAGTCTGCGAGAGATAAGGCTAGTGATTTGTACAGGAAATGCGTTCCTCCACATCAGAGGCGTCAATTGACGATTGAATCATTGAACAGCATCGTGGCACCTTGGGTCTGGTAGGTGGGAATTTCAGGCTGTCGTCGCTTGACAAACTTGGACCAGCAAGACTTGAAGTAATGCGGATTCAAAAGGATCATGGCGACCAGAACAATCACAGCTAGAGTAACTACTGGGAGCCAGATATGCTGATTTCCCGTACCGAACTCTTGCACATTCATTCCAAATATAGAGGTGGCAAGGCTCAATGGTAGAAAGAAGTATGCCAATATTGTCAACCGCTTCTGGTCGTCTGCTGTTTCGACAGCTTTCCGCGATTCTTTGAGCATAGCGTTGTTCATTATGAGATCCATGCTTCCGACACAGAACTCGCCCAGGGATTTGTTGCGACTCAGAAGTTCCTCAAAGTCCCCGTAGATTATGCCCATCATCTCTCCTTGAGGTACTGATCGGGCCGTTGCGGCAGCACATGAGTCTCGCCTGGCGATATCTGAATCGGAGTCAGGGGAGCTGCAACGGCCCAAGAAGGTAATTATCCCTTGCAATCGAGATCTGTGCTCATCTAGCAGAGTCTTTATGTATACCAGAGTATTGAGAGCAAGCTCCATCTGCCTTTCGTCGCCTGGGTTCCTTTGTTCTTCCTTCACCACGCTGTGGACACGATTGAGAAACTGACATTCAGAGCCTGCAACAAGTATGAACACCTCCTTTAATAGTAGCATGATGCTCGGACGTGTTGGACGTGGCGTCGGCGAAATATGTCTTTCGCTGAGGGACATCCCGAAATGAAACGGTAAGAGCGACGCGACATGGCAAAATGAGTTGAGGTTTGCATGATCTCGGTCGTGGCCAGGAATAACTGGATGGGCGACACCAGTATGGATGGTATCAGGCCTAGGAATAAGAATAGGATTGAGGGACAAATTGCTGGATGTGGTGTTTTTAAACAGGGAGTCATGTCGACTGAAGCATGGTGGGCCATCAGGTCTATTCAAATTTAACCCATTATCCAGAAGAACAAAGGCTATTCCAGGTTAGTTCAAATCAACATTGAGATCGATCGCCGAGGACTCACCAAGTCTGCAGCCATTCACTGTCTCTTTCGTATAAATCGAAATATCATGTTCTACCGAGACTAGTCTATCAGTCAGGGTCGATACCTTTCGGATGATAGACTCGCCAGTGCTCGCACTCTGACGAATGGCTTGCTGATTGCTTCTCGCCACATCGTAGTCCTCGCGACGCCGCCTTCTCACTTGATCTTGTCTGAGCGCAAAGGAGCGAGTGTACAACGAAGTCACGGGCAATGAGATTGTGTTGGTCGATGCAGACGGCAATGAAGGTAGGTCCGAGAAGTCGTTCTGGGATAGGTACCGCAAATGTCGGCGAAAGAATTCTGGGTCGATTTGGTATTTGGCGCCGAGCACCCCCACCCACGCAGGAGACAGTGATCCTCGGACAAAAACGATTTGATCTGTACCGGGCTGTACATCAGGAAATTTCCAAATGTCCTCTAAGCCTGTTTTATGGTCAAAGCAATGGCGTTTGATGGCTCCGTTGGCAATCGTGTGCACAACGACATAAGTGAAGCGATCCTGGGATCGAAGACTTGGAGCTTCTGCTCCTAGACCAGGGCTGCGTGCCGGCAGATCATGGCGGGAAGTAGACTTGAGGAAATCTGACAGAAATTGATAGTGTGCACTTGAAAAGAGGTCCGTTTGTAATGATTTCATGCAGGCTTGGTGGATGCTCTTGGTGTATTGCTCGGGTGTGCTCCGTACATTAGAGGGGGGGCTACCCCCTGCAGTACTTGTCATATCTGAGTATTATAGACACGACTGGCAGAGCGTCATTGACCTTGTGGAACGAATCCAGGAAGACTCAAGACTCAAGACTCAAATTCCGGTGGTTATTCGGCTGGAATATATTCATGTGAATAGCGCATGGCCGACGGAGGTCTCAGGTCCATTTTATTAGGTCTCAGGTCTCTGAAACCCGTATATTCATTGGCTAGAATATGATTCCAAAAATAAATAGCACCCGGCGGCTACAATAAAAGACAAGGTCGTGGCTGCCTGACCAATGTTCTGCACTTTATGAAGTTAGCCACCTGGGTAGTCTAGACTCCTGAAAAAAGCTCACCCGCATTTCACCCATATACATATAAACCACTCTATTCCCACGAGTCAGCGCATAGCCCCTCCAATTTCTTTGTCTTGAAAATGGCACCTAGCATTCTCGTTATAGGTTCAATACCACTACAGATGGCAAAGCAACTGCACAAATGCGCTAACGCATCACACAGGTGCAAATCGAGGGATTGGATTAAATCTACTCAAGGCATTTGCCGAACGTGGATGGGATGTTTCTGGTACTATCCGAGCGGATACTAGATCTGACGCCTCATTTCATGATGCAAGCCAATTCTCACCAAGAAGATATGGGGCCATTTCACTAATAATATCAGCTTGAAGCCACCGGCGCTAAAATCATTGATCTCGACTATCTGAGCGAGAGTAGCATTGCAGCTGCAGCCAAGACATACGGCGAGGGAAAGCCCCTGGATGTTCTGATTAACTGCGCCGGTATGACTTACAATAATCTCAAAAAGGCGTCCGATCAGAAGTCCCAAATTGATGAAGTTCAACAGGCATTGGCGTGGACCCGGCTTCTTGGGAAGAGACAACTGCCGAACATATGATGAACAAATTTCGCGTGATGACAGTTGTAAGTTCTCTTGATCATATTTCACCAGGGCTCGCGCGCTTGCTCATTTTCCATGGTAGGGCCCATTTCTGGCTACAAAATACTTCCTCTCCAGCCTCAAAAATAGCGAAGCTGGCAAAATTATCAACATCACGTCCTTTTGGGCATCTCTGGGTGGTAGGTGTCAAGGAAGCATGACAGTAACTTGAAAGTTAACCTATGTAATAGAGAATGACTTTGGAGAGTATGTCAGCTATCGAGCCGCCAAAGCAGCGCTGAACATGGAAACCGTCACGATCGCCCATGAGATGAAAGCTAAAAATCTCAACATCACCATGCTTGCACTCGACCCAGGTGATATTCCGACGAAGCTCAGTAGGTGGTCGGGGAATACCAATATGGAACAGTCAGTCAAAGGGATGGTTAAGATCATAGAGGAGGCTACTGTTGATATTTCCGGAAGCTTCCTAAGATGGAATGGGGAAAAACTCCAGTTCTGAAGTCTTTTGATGTCTTCTTGTCGATATAGGGAATAGGAAAGATGAATTCTACGAATCACACTAGAAGGCCCCGGGGTAAAATAAATGAACATGTAATATCCTAATTTCTTCTCTCTGCTCATGCTAAACACCATTGAGTTTTTGCTTCACCGGCAATGTAATGTGCTGCATGTCATCAAAGAATTTCAAGGAATGTCAAGGCAGACAAAGCCAATGCTTCGATTCCGGTCCGAAGGGTAGGCTCAATTGCTGGTGCATAGAGAGCACTGTGGGTTGGAGGTAAATCTCGCAACTTGCCTTCTCTATTTGCCTTCTCCCACGTCTCTGGCTCTGTCACGCCAATGTTCCAGTACACGTACGGTATTGGGTTTCCACCAGGCGGAAGTGAGAGCAGCACAAAATCGTCCGCGACGATATCCGGTGGCATCACTTGAATAACCTTGGAGGATTCACTTCCATAATACGATTCTAGCACCCGGGTGAATCGAATTGTTGCCACGTTGTCGTTATCAATAGCGGGGCTACTGACTGTAGTCACAATACGAGGAGCTGTCGGGGAGCCGGAAACTTTGCACTCATTTTGTATAATGCGCTCCACTGCAGATTTGGCAAGTTTTTGGGTATTTTCCGAGAATGTGCGCACGTCGACCCCAAAGTCGGCATACTCTGGAATTATGCTGGCATCAGTACCAGCATGAAAGGTTCCACAGCCTATCACGACAGGCTCCTTAGGATCCATTTCACGGCCGACAATAGTCTGCAGACGTGTGAGAATGCTCGCAGCCAGAATGATTGGGTCGATACCCAGCTGGGGCGTGGCGCCATGCGCACCGCGGCCATACACACGGACATTTAGTGAGTCTAGATAGCCCAGAACGCGCCCGGGTTTCACGGCGATAGTTCCGCTTTTGGTCGGAACACAGTGTTGTGCCAAGCAGACGCTAGGCAGGGGTATTTTGCTGAACAGCCCGTCATCAATCATTGCTTTGGCACCGAGCAACCGCTCCTCATTTGGTTGGAACAAAATAATGACAGTGCCGGACCATAACTTCCTAGCCTCATGCAGCAGTGCCGCCACCCCAAGCAGGCAGGTCATGTGCATATCGTGGGCGCAGGCATGCATGACACCCTTTTTGATGCCATCCGCATCGACTTGTTCGACTTTGCTAGCGTAAGGCAAGCCTGTATTTTCCTTGAGAGGCAAAGCGTCAAGCTCGGAGCGCAGGAGGACATTTTGCCCCGAGCCATTGCGGAGAATACCAACCACCCCATAGCCTCCAATTCCGCGCTCGACTTCGAAGCCAATAGTTTCTAGCCGGTCTGCCACAACCGTTGCCGTCCGCTGCTCCTGGCATGGAAGCTCCGGGTTCTCATGGAGGTCCTTGTAGATTGCTGCATGCCTTTCAGAATCGGGAAAGAAGTCCTCGATAATCTTGCGGCGTCCATCGGACGCAAGTTTGAGTTGCATCGTTAAGAGTTGAGAGAGGAAAGCGGGGTAAATGACAATCAAAGACTCTGGAAGGGATAATGGGAGGGTTGTCAAGATATTCGCGTACTGGGCTCCGGCGGCTCACCATTCATTTTTTCACAGCCACATTGTGATATGTATGCATACTTCTGCATCGAGTCACGAAAAAAAACATTTGATTCCTTTTGCCACGTCCAATTACCCCATTACCCCCTTTCTCGAGCGGGGAACCCCATCTATAAAGCCTAGTACGGGTTTGTACTTCTCCTTTGTCTGATATTCGAGACAAAGCGCTAAGCAACACTTCCTTCTCTACGAACCCAAACCAAACCAAAAGGCCTCGCAATGTCCGACACCAGTTCAAAACCCAAAATTGTTCCTAAATCAAGCAGCGACTCGACCTCCGAGAAGCTACAGCCGTGGAAAGCACACTGGCCACAGAGCACGATGAGTACTGCACATCTTGACTCGGAGAAATTTGCTCGTGCGCTAGGTGGTCGCAAGGGAGCATCGCCAAATCAAGACAGCTTTGTTGACGGAACCAAAGTCTTACGAGTGGACGATTTCTCTCGGTTTCTGGAACGGTTGAAACAGTGAGAAACATTGTCTTAAACTTCCGATGAGGTAGGATGAGAAACCTGGCTGTTCAATTCCACAATGTATACTGACAGCACCTAGAAATTGCTCCCGGAAAATGTGATATAAACTTGGAATGTGTTGTGTTTTACTTCTGATTTCGAATGTTACATTGCTTATATCCATCCATTCATTTTGAATATGCCTGTTCCTTTTTCAAGAAATTGTAATCAGAATAGTTTTTATTGCTGTCCATCAAACTTGAATTGCATACATACTTAAGAAGAAGACATCGCATTGTTAGCCACCAATACCCATTTAGAACTGTGCCATACCACATGATCAATACACGACGAGAACACGCAGCTCGACACTTTCTCTTGGTGATTCATTTGGATATCGAGAGTCGAAAAATGATGCGTGAGGGACTAATTCTGTTAGCCCAACTGAACTCAATGAGAACATGAAATTGTGCAAACTTGTTACCTTCTCCTTGCATCTCAGAATCAACAGACCTGAAAATCAAGATCTCATCGACAGTCTGGTCGCTGAGATAATACCAGTCCTGCAATGTATTATACTGGACGCTATGGGATTCAAGAATACCCTCCCGATGAACCTCATCAACTCGAACCAAATCGTCTCTGTTCAACGTGGAATAGTCACAAAAGGCCAACGGCCAGTCCCTCAAAGGTCCTCGTAAAGGCTTCCAAACACTTATTGTAAGGTGAGTGTGGGTGACAATCAATAGGAATATTGGCACGACATACTTGATCATTTGAAATTTCCTTGCTCGGATGAGATCTGCATCAGACATTGCCAACTCTTCGATGAGTTGATGTGTATAATCCAAGGTGTAGTCTTATACTCCGTACTCGTTATTTGAATGGTCCACTGCAATGAGCCATAAGAATGGACATATAGAAAAGAAATACCTGTATGCGCTTCGGGAACTGGAGTCCCTTTATTACCATCCGCGGATGGCCCTGAATGTCTTTTACGGAACTTTGAGCAAAAGACATTTTAGCAGAGGGAAATGCAATACGAAGAGAGCGGAAAGACCAACCACACATTCATGGACGAACGCAGCCTTCGCTCCTAATTTTTCGATCAAGAGGTTTTTGATATCTTCGGCGAGTACTGATTTCAATTTGGACTCATCACCATAGTCCTCGTAGGCCATTTGACTTTTGAATTCGGCGAAAATAAACCCTTCTCGGTGTATTGATAGCACGTTCTTCTTCTGTCGCATGTCTCTGATGGGGACTGGATGGACATCATTGACTTTGAAATTACTCAATTTGATTTCGGTTTCCCCGGAAGGATCATATAAGAGCGTGTACGGTTTTTCATTTTCCGGCCAAGACTTGGGCTTGGCAAAGTAGATATTGCCAGTGGTAACAGGTAGGTCCGTTGCAACTTCCATTATTCAACAAAATGAATAAGTTCGAAGTAACTCCAAATTCTTTGGTAAGAGGAAGCAACAAAAGCACCGAGTCGTGTAAATATTGTGGGTGAGGCAACGCCAGTTCAGCTGGGTAAAAGATGGCGCAAGAAGTCACATTACTAGTGCTGACGGGCTCTTGCATGCAACACATGTCCAATTGATCGTCTCTTGCCACTTTGGGAATAATCAGTAGGGATGCGATGGTCAGACCACATAGGGAAACCTCCATATGCCCACGAGGAATTGTTATCAACACGTTGCTTGGGCGCAAAAAGAGTTTGGTCTGGCTTGTTACGCTGCAGCATCATATCAGTACCCTTTTTCTTTCTTTTATTTTAAGGGGATTGTTTTTATTTTTCATGAACTTGAACGCGCCAGCCCTGAAATCAAAATGAATCTTCAAGGATTCAACCTGGTAGACTCTCATTCGCCATCCCTTCATCTAAGCCACCCTACATCAAGTGAACAGATCAAACTATGGACAATAACTGCATCAACTTGGGGCAATGCAGATATTTTGCCGCTTTGTCTACAGAGATTCCAGTACTTGAAAACAATTTCACTGGCGAAGAATGAAGGGATGACGATGTGGATTCTGACGGATTCCAAGTCCCCCCAGATGAACGACCGATATTATCTTCTTGTGACACCATACGGAAAAGGTCAATAACTAGCGACTCCCAAGGCAATATGACCGAGAACATTGTTCATGGGATCGCTAGTGTTTTCACTCCACCCCACCACCGACGTCAAGGCTATGCGGCACGGTTGATGAAAGAGCTCGCGAACATACTCTATGGCTGGCAATCGGAGCATTTACCTTGCGTCGGAAGCATCCTATACTCAGATATCGGCCCAAGCTACTACACAAAGCTGGGATGGCACGTCAATGCCACAAATTCTCACTATACATTCAACCCCGCGCGGATACCATGGCCTTCAGAGGCAAAGGGTTTGTCCAAGACCAGCCTGGTTGAGCTCTGCGACAGAGATGAAACTATGATCCGTGATGCAATGAAGACTTCGGCGAATGTAGAAAGGCGCGTGGTGATAATCCCAGATATTGATCATATGCTTTGGCACATAGAGAAGGAACAGTTTATGAGCGAACTCTTCTTGGGAAAGATCCCGTTGCTAAAAGGGGCAATTGCAGGGCCACCGGGGAATCAGATATGGGTGGTATGGACTCACTGTTACTACAGCCACCCCGAAGAGGAATCGAACGAAAATGGACTCAATATACTGCGCCTTGTTGTGGAGAATGAACACCCCGGATCAGTCAATTACGATGAATTGCTGAGATCGTTGAAAGCCGTTATTCATGCAGCACAATGGGAGGCTAATGAATGGAAGCTCGATTACGTTAATTTGTGGGAGCCTTCAAAATTGGTCAAGAAGATGATTGAAAAAAGTGGAATTAGTCATGATATAGTTGAAAGAGAAGATGAGGCAATTGCCTGTGGCATGTGGTACGATCAGAATGGAATAATAATCGATGCGCCGCTCTGGGTTAACAACGAACGGTACGCTTATTGTTGAGCGATGGAGAAGAAGAAGAGTGGTCTCATTTCAATTTCACAGTCAATGGCCCCTGGAGATTAAAAAAGAAGTGGTCAAATGAAGAAAACTATATGAAATTGTTTGTGACCCTGCCGATGCCACCTGAACCCAATCGTCCCATCTTTGCCGAGACATTTCCAAACGAAACAATGTTTAGTTTGACCAATCATCAGCTAGCTCTCTGGCAAGAAAGGAGACGAGAATACGAACTCGACTACAAACGATTTGAGACGATTGATAATAGGGCACGAGCCCTATTCCAAACAATTATTGGATCAATCTCAATTAACAATAGACGACTAATTGGCAACGCCACTGCTAGTCGAGATGCTTTATCCACGTTGTATAACATCTATGCACCAACCAATGAATCCAGAAAACGTCACGTGATACGCCAATGGCATGCTTTACAGCAAGGACCGTCACGTGATCCTGTGGCTTCGGCGATCTTCGTTTGGGATGCTTCTGTGTAACTAGTTAACTAGTTAACTAACTAACTAGTGCAGTGGGGGTTTCCAGAGCAGGATGATTAAGCGGCTATGTGACATAAAAGCACTCCCGAGGCCTAGATAGCAACGCAGACACCTTTCCACCTCTCTTCTCAGTAGTCACCCCATGGTGTTCTCCTCTCTAGCACCCTACTACTCCCAGTGACGACTCTGCTCTCACACCTTTTTCGCAGGCAGGGCTGTCGGTGCCCCTCAGGGGTCCCCTCTTCACTAGTTAGATATTCTCCCAATTTGTAAGCCACTTCTCGATTGATCGATCACGTCACGGTCCTTGCTGTAAAGCATGCCATTGGCGTATCACGTGACGTTTTCTGGATTCATTGGTTGGTGCATAGATGTTATACAACGTGGATAAAGCATCTCGACTAGCAGTGGCGTTGCCAATTAGTCGTCTATTGTTAATTGAGATTGATCCAATAATTGTTTGGAATAGGGCTCGTGCCCTATTATCAATCGTCTCAAATCGTTTGTAGTCGAGTTCGTATTCTCGTCTCCTTTCTTGCCAGAGAGCTAGCTGATGATTGGTCAAACTAAACATTGTTTCGTTTGGAAATGTCTCGGCAAAGATGGGACGATTGGGTTCAGGTGGCATCGGCAGGGTCATTGTTTCCTCCGGATTAACATAATCCCATAGTCTGTAGCTAACAGCAATTGATCTGATATGTGCATACCAGACTAGCCAGTCAGATTGCTGACTTAGTGTAATTGAAGACTTCACTTCTGTCATAATGGCAAAATCAGATGGAAGAAGATTGGATGGATGTTGGATTGATGGAAAAAGATTGGATGGAAAGTTGATGTTGGCTTCAGATGAAAGGGTCAGGCCGGGCTCATAACTGTTGGAGTGTGGCAGAACTAGGCACAATGCTTTGTAAGGCACTCTCGAGGGGTCAAATGCGTAGTGTTTAAACAGATAAACAGCTAGGCGGTCAAGTGTCAGGTCAAAGATGAGATCAAAGTGTATATCATGGGATGAAATAGTCAATTTGTCTAACTAATATTCAATACAATTTGGGGCTTTCTTATAGTAGTCAAACATTGCGGATAGCTCGGTAAATCAAAGATCAGATGATTCATGACTTCTCCTTCAGATGTAACTTCAGATGAATCATGACTTTGTTCAGATGTAACAAAGGAAAACGGGATGGAACAAAGTAAGCAATCAATGATATCATTAAAACCAGGAATACATATATTCCAACAGTTTGTCATCTCTTTCAATACGAGGTCGTGCCCAATTCAGTCTGACCAACAATATTCCCGCCTTCCCGTCTCCCCCGTGCCCTGCCACAATCACCCAAGATGAGTGGAGCATTCACAGCGAATAAAAGAAGCTCTCCAAGGCTGCCGAGAGACTCTCCTAGCAGCATGCCGCTGGCCAACACGACAAATAATAGGCGTTTAGATGGTACGCGTCGAAGGCATGCCCACATAAAAACTCCTCCTAAAACTCGCGATAGAGTAAAAACAGGAGTAGTAAATATGCCTGGGAATCAAGGTTAAAGATCATTGGCATAAATTTCATCGTGATAGAGAGATAGCGGCTTACCAATGGCAAAGGAAACTCCACTGGGAATATAAACATGCCACCACTTGTCCTGAAAGCTCATCTTCGCTACTGTTGCAATGGCGAAGAGAATTCCAAAGCCCAGGGCAAAACCACCCACGCCGGGAGGAAGGCCTTTATTCAAGACCATTCTCGCGGTACTGACTTGGAGAAACGAGTTGGGTACCTGAATGAAATCTCCTGGAACCGGGAATTGGTTGGTGAACAGTCTATACGTGAAGCAAGAGACAAGCGCGCCGAAAATCGATCCTATTATCTGGCCGTAAGTCTGGACTTCTGATGGCGCACCGACAAGTTGTCCTATCTTCAAGTCAAAGGCAAGATCGCCGGACTGGTTGGCACCCCCATTTGCGATTGCAGCAGATAGAATATTGATCATCACGCTATTCGGGTTTGAGCGGGGGGTTATGGCGGCCAAAACCAGCTGGGCAGCTGTTCACGCAAGACATTTGTTAGTTGACATCTCTTTTAATAGACCAAGAATGATATTATGGAATGACGAGGACACGAGATCTGAAATAGAGTAAGACATACCTAGACCGCTCCCCGCATTGAAGTCGGATTCCGCCAGACCACGAATGCCAGTCATCGCCACCGGCAGGGCCAGCAGGATCGAGACAAGTGTGTAATACCAAGGCATTTTGTTCCCAAAGACTGAATGTGTGGCGAGGATACAGGCTAGTATTGACACAATGAAGCCCGCCACCAGGAAATAACCACCGTATGGGCTCATGTGTCTCCTACCGAGTGCTAGCACGGTGGTAGAGTATCCTCGTTCCTCGGGTATGTCTTCATCGTCGTCCGAAGAATCATTGTCATCGTTGAGAGTACCCACCGGGACATATCCACGTGGTCGGCCAGCTAGTCCTAGTCGCCATAAGAGACTAAGACTACCATCACGGACTCGCGGAAGGAGATGTCCATACTTTTCCCATATTACCTTAAGATAAATCCAAATCATTTTTACCAGCGTGTCTGCCATCAGACAAGCCAGACTTATCCAAATTAACCAGCCACGACTTCCAGTCTCCCATTCACCGACATCTCCTGGAGCCCAGCCTTTAGCTTTGGCATAGGGGGACAATATACCCCAGCCAACGATTGCTCCCATTAGCATATGCAGAACGATCTCCGGTCCCATAATCATCCCAGACCCAAAGAAGCCAGGGGATAAGCTAAATGTCCAAAGCCACTTCTTCGCTGCTTGACGGCCAAATATAGGTAAATCCTTCGTTATTGGTACAAAGAACATGAATAGCGTCTAGATTCTGATTAGCGCTTTCTAATAATGCGAGAAGACAGGAAGTAAACAAAACTCACAAAAAGCGCAGACCAGGCCGCAGATGTCAAAATGAGACCCAAATTCCTTGGCAGCTTGTCTGATTCTGCGACAGGTTCATGCTCTTCATCGTTAGCCGTGCCGGATAATAAGCTGGCCACAGTTCGCGGTTCGGCATGATCTGCTGCTGCATCTTGTGATCCATTCTTTTCTTTGCTATGCATTGCATTAATCACGTTTGCAGATGCCGTTGCGCCTGGCCAAGGCCAAAGGGTCGGTAAAATGAGGCGATCTCTCAGGAGCGCCGCAAATAGGATACCGAAGAAACTCATCCCTAGGGACCAGGTTATCATCTGCAGATATCCCAGTCGGAATGGGCCTCCCTCATTTGGCCCAAGAATATATTCGAGCGCTGGGATGACCTCGGTGAATCCAGCTGTAGCGGGCATGCAGCCCGTCGCCGTGGCAGTGCTTACGATCAAGACATTTTCAGCTTTGGATAGCGGCGCAAAGTTGAATTTGGCGAGTGCTCCAATCGCTAGGTACCCGAGAAGAGCTGAGACCGTGGGTAGTTGAGCACCAGCCCCGGTTTGTAGGCCATAATAAGTATTGCAAAGGTTAATTAGGATTCCGACTAGCAGTCCGACTATCACCGCCCGCCAGGTGAAGCTTTGCGGTATCAGAGGGCCGCGGGGGAAAGGTCTGCGATGAAGCAAATACATCGATTCAGATTCGGGTTCGTACTGGGACCCACGCGTCGCTGGAGGCATCGTGATGTGGTTGGAAAATGGAGTGAAGTGACTCCAAAGAACACATTCACTGGGCCTCTTGTTGGGAGGCTGGCTCCCCTTTTGAAGAGTCTCCTCCAAACGTGTTCATCCACGTGACTTCGTATCATGATTGGCTAGGATCCCTGCATTGTACTAAGTACATACGAGTATGGTCTTAGAACAAGTGAGATTTGCTTATTCCCTGAGTCTGCCTGCCTGTACTCCGTATGTTGTACGTACAATGTACGGAGTGTGATAATGGATACTGTACCCGATCGCCCCACCGCTATTTCACCAAGAGAGAGGACTTGACCCACCAGTGGCGCCTGTCGATCCAGATGCTGAAGGTCTACTCCGTGCCAGAGAATTGTGATTGAGATCAGTTTTGATAGAAAAGCCACTAGAACCGATTTGCAGGATGATACCGGGTCTATGTTGGAGAAACAGACGATTGGTATGCTACTATTGAAGGCGGCCTTCTTTCCCGCCTCTCCGCCTTTCCCATATGTCTAGCAGAAAACCCTACAGTAAGGCAGCCTTTAGGCATTGGAAGGGCTCTCCCTTGTAGGTACTAAGCGGAGTATTTTCTCGACGGTTTTGGTCCCTGGACTAGATAGTATAGAGACACATGTTGAGCTACAATAATACTCCGTACACTCTAAAAAATTTATAGCTGTAACACAGCAGGGCACGAGAGCTTGCTGTAGAACAATAACATCTGAGCGTAGCCTTTTGCCACATCGACCATCCTGCAGCTGCCAGGTACGCGGGAGGAGTGTCTTCCGACCAGTCCGACCACGGCGCTAACTGCGCTCAGGCACCAGCAAAACACCTCCTGCTCGGGACTGATTTTGTACGGAGTATAGAGTATAGTATAGAGGAGTCATAGTAACGTGACGAGGTGATGGTCTAAGAAACAAGAAACAAGAAACATTCTTCGTACAAGTAAACTAGGAGGGCAATCCTCCGCCATGTCATGAGTCCATCGCCAAAAGGGGGGTTAGTGTGACCCTCCCGCTTCCGTCATCGTCTCTCCAGCCTCCACTCCCCTCCCCCATCTACCATCTCATCTACCCTTATCTCCTCCTTCCCTCCCATCTTCAAGTCATTCTCTTCTTTGCATCCAACATTTACAACTTTCTTTTCTCATCTTGAATGATGAAGTCATTCACTATCCTAGCAGCTTCGGCGTTGCTGGGCAGTGCTGCCGCCGAGGTTCACAAGCTCAAGCTCAACAAGGTCCCTCTGTCTGAGCAACTGGTACGATCATCCCATCATCCCTATTGCCTTCGAAATACCCTGGAAGCTGATCGATTGATAGGATACACACAATATCGATGCTCATATGCACAACTTGGGTCAGAAGTACATGGGCATTCGTCCCGAGAAGCACCAGGACCTGTTCCATGACACCTCCCTGAACCCTGCCAGTGGCCACAACGTGCTGGTTGACAACTTCCTGAATGCTCAGTGTACGATAATACCCCCAAATTTAGGTCCTGGATGATGACGCTGACCTTTCCAGACTTCTCCGAGATCACGATCGGTACTCCTCCCCAGACCTTCAAGGTTGTGCTTGACACCGGTAGCTCCAACCTGTGGGTCCCTTCTTCGCAGTGCAGTTCTATCGCCTGCTTCCTTCACAGCAAGTATGACTCGTCTTCTTCGAGCACCTATCAGAAGAATGGCTCCGAGTTCGAGATTCGCTATGGATCTGGCAGCCTGAGCGGCTTCGTGTCTAAGGACACCCTCCAGATTGGTGACTTGAAGATCGAGGGACAGGACTTCGCCGAAGCTACCAATGAGCCTGGTCTGGCTTTTGCCTTCGGTCGCTTTGATGGTATTCTTGGCCTCGGCTATGATACCATCTCCGTCAACAAGATGGTCCCTCCCTTCTACCACATGATCAACCAGAAGCTGGTTGATGAGCCTGTGTTTGC
Source organism: Penicillium psychrosexuale (assembly GCF_028828465.1). Taxonomy (NCBI): domain Eukaryota; kingdom Fungi; phylum Ascomycota; class Eurotiomycetes; order Eurotiales; family Aspergillaceae; genus Penicillium; species Penicillium psychrosexuale. The sequence continues at coordinate 1,606,595 of NW_026643187.1, forward strand.
TTTCTACCTTGGCGATGCCGACAAGGATGGTGACAACTCCGAGGCTACTTTCGGTGGTATCGACGAGAGCCACTACACTGGCGAGCTGATCAAGATCCCTCTTCGTCGCAAGGCGTACTGGGAGGTCGAGCTCAACTCCATTGCCCTTGGCGATAACGTTGCTGAACTTGAGAACACCGGTGTCATTCTGGACACTGGTACCTCTCTCATTGCCCTGCCCTCCACCATGGCCGAGCTTCTGTAAGTTGAATTCTCGCTTGCCTTCGTAATGTAATCTGTTTGCTGACCTATTCCACAGGAACAAGGAGATCGGCGCCACCAAGGGCTTCACTGGTCAGTACAGTGTCGAGTGCGACAAGCGGGACTCGTTGCCCGACCTCACCTTCACTCTGGGCGGTCACAAATTCACTATTGGCCCCCACGACTACATCCTGGAGGTCCAGGGCTCCTGCATCAGCAGCTTCATGGGCATGGACTTCCCCGAGCCTGTGGGTCCCCTTGCTATTTTGGGCGATGCCTTCCTGCGCCGCTGGTACAGTGTCTATGATGTCGGTAATAACGCCGTCGGTCTGGCCAAGGCCAAATAAATGCCCGACGGTCGGTGAGCTGTGAATATCAGAGAACCAGGTGACACAAGGAGATTGCTTCGTATATACATGTCGCTTCTGAGTTGAACGTATGGTTTCATAGCGCACTTCATTCGCCTATTGCTAAGTAGCATGTTGATTAGGGTTTTTGTTTTTGATCGCTGGCACAGCCCCTTCATTAAGGCCTGTCGCTCATTGGTACTGCAAATGGATATCTTTATTGGTAAAGATCTACTTATTGCATCTCATTCTTCTATCGAAAAGTCTTCCCTCGTAGTGGCCTTTCTTCAGCTGGATCCCTCGGTAAATTCCTAGATGTAAGAACTTGAGTTAGCAATTGGCTGGAGCTTATGTTGGTTAAGCTATTAATCCACAGTCAAATTTCTAATACGTACAGTCAGAGAAAATTAGTAGTGTGTCATTACGACCTAGAATATAAATAAAAATATGCCGAGGGCTATTTGATCAAGCCATCGTATCAGACCATTCTGAAGAATAAGATACTTGGACTAAAGTAGATCACACGCCAATTAGTAGGAGGAAGTACCGGCTTTCAAGTACCGGTATGACATAAGCGGAAGTAGCTCTCAACCCGGATCGAGTGAGTCCCCGCACAACTTCAATGAGCTTCCCTTTTCTTTGATCGAAGTCCACATTCCTCCTTCAACCTTCTCCGCCCTTTCAAATTCAAGCGACTTAATCCGCCTGGTGTGTGATTTGCCTCGGACCTCCGCGCCAGGTTGTGCTAGGCGCACGGTTTTCTTTTCCCATCCGCGCCTGGAGTGGCGATTCTCATTGCGCTGCCGAAACCACCATTCACATCTATTTATCCCTCTGATCGATCTTGGACTACTGAGTCATAGGCTGAAATACCACCACCGGAACCCGATATTATCCAGCTCAACACGCGTTGCGTGTCGGTGATGGCGTCGTAGCCGGAATCGCACGCGATCACTCCATTCGACCCACACGTCCTTGACTCGCGCTGTCAACATAACAAGGACACAAAATACATTTTGGGGAACTGAGAATTAGTACATTACATCGCCTGGGGGCGAACGAAGAGCAACGATGCTTCTCCGTCTGCCCACTGGCCTACATTACCCGATCACCGTGACGTCGCTGCTCAAACAGCCTGGCGACACGATTGAGAAGGATGAGGCTTTGTTTTGGTATACTTATCAGACTACCGTCACTGAGGGTGATGGACTGGGCAACAACATCGAGGTGAAACGTAGGTTCCCGGCTAGATTTGAATCGACTATTGATGGAGAGATCGTTAAATGGCAAATCCAAAAGGGAGACGTTATTGATGAACCGTGAGTATACCGACCCTTGTCTTTTGATATCCTTTTCTAATTTGTTGCTAGGGTCAATGTTGTCGAAATCGATGAGCCTTGCGCGCACGAGATTCAGTTTGGAGGACTTTGTGCCGAGTGCGGGAAGGACATGACTGAGTATGTATAAGCCTCTCAGCGGGAATTGAGCTTTTCTAACCTGTCTCGTGAACAGATCTACGTACAACACCGAAATAACAGATTCCATGCGCGCTCCAATCTCCATGGCTCATGATAACCTCACACTTACGGTCAGCAAAGGGGAAGCAGCTCGAGTCGAAGAAGATGCGAAACGCCGGTTACTTGCATCGAGACGTTTGACCTTGGTGGTGGATCTTGATCAAACTATTATCCATGCCACTGTTGATCCGACAGTGGGGGAATGGAGAGAAGATAAGCAAAACCCGAACCACGAAGCTGTGCGGGATGTGCGACAATTTCAATTGATTGACGATGGACCTGGGATGCGTGGATGCTGGTATTACATCAAGCTGCGGCCAGGACTAGAGGAGTTCCTGCAAAATGTGGCTGAGATTTATGAGTTGCACATCTACACTATGGGTACTCGTGCTTATGCCCAACATATTGTTGATATCATTGATCCCACCCGCAAGCTCTTCGGAGACCGAATTCTTAGTCGAGACGAGAGCGGAAGTTTGACGGTCAAGGACCTGCAACGGCTATTTCCAGTGGACACAAAGATGGTGGTAATCATTGATGATCGTGGTGATATCTGGCGGTGGAGTCCCAATCTTATTAAGGTCTCACCTTATGACTTTTTCGTCGGAATTGGTGACATCAATTCTAGTTTCCTCCCAAAGAAGGAAGATATTGGAGCGAACAAGCCTCAGATCGAAGCGAAGACACCGGAGCAGACCAATGAACACCACGTCAATGGTAAAACGCAAGAAGGGGCCCAGGTCTCAGCATTAGAACAGCTGGTGACCATGGGTGGTGGAGACAGCCCAAGACTCCTCCAGGAACAGACCGATGCACAAGAAGAGACAATATTGCATCAGGTGGAGGATCGACCTTTGTTACAGAAGCAAAAGGAATTGGAGGCAGAGGATAATCTCGCTGAAACCAGTGAAGCATCGTCTAGCGTCGAAGAAACCCACGAATCTGCGAAACCCCGACATCACCTACTCGAGGACCATGACCAAGAACTCTTCCAGCTGCAAAACCGACTCGAACAAGTACATTCTCAATTCTATGATGAATATGACAAGAGGCGGACTCTCGCCCTTGGGGGTCGGGTAGCTGCTTTAAGGGGAGAGAAGGTTTACTCAAGAGACAAAGACGTGGATCTTAAATTGGTCCCCGATGTCAAAGACATCATGCCGCAGATCAAACGGCGGATCCTTGGAGGGGTGGTGCTTGTATTTTCAGGTGTCCTTCCTCTGGGCATAGACTTCCAGAATGCAGATATCTCGCTATGGGCGAAGAGCTTTGGTGTGACGATCTCGTCAAGGGTGAATGCCCGCACAACTCATCTCGTGGCTGGCCGCAATCGCACCGCCAAGGTGAGAGAAGCTACTCGCTATCCCAACATCAAGATCGTGACGACACAATGGCTTGTCGACGCGTTGGTTCAGTGGAGACATGTTGACGAAGAACCTTATCTCCTCCCACTTCACCCAGACGACCGAGGCGAACCCCTGACCCCAAGTGAGCTCGAACTTGAAACATCCATGCTCTCGTCCACAGACGAGGATGTGACAGGGTCCCAATGGACACAAGAAGATGACGCTGAAGACATCTTCAAGTCATTCGGCTTGGACGACACATCGCCGATCGGGTATGATGCCGACGAGCAAGCCGCTGTACACGATGAACTCAAGGACTTTTTGGGCAGCGATGACGAAAGTGAAAGTGACAACGAATCCTTATTAGACGAACCATCCATAGGAGGCAAGAAGCGTAAACGCAACGAAGACACTGAAAGCGGCACCGAAGAAGAAGAGTCTGGAGACGACGACGGAGATGACCATGACAAACAAGGCTCCCGGCTCTCCCAACGCATCAAACGCTCTTACGAGCGCAACACCAAGCTGCGAGAAATTACATCGGCTCCTGCCACCGGTAGTGACCAGGTTTCCCCAGACCGTCTCCAAACATCGGCTGTGGAGGGGGAGTCTGACTCTGAGACACCGGGAACTAGCAGCGCTCCAAAGGCCGACTATCCCGACCCAGATGACGATGACGACGAGCTGGAACGGGAGATGCTTGCTGCATTTGAGGGCGGAGGGTATGACCCTCAAGCAGAGGCAGACCCTGCAGCCGAGGACGGATAGAGCACTCGGTTGATTTTGTGCATTCGTTTCGGATTCTATTTGTGTCTTCTTTCTGCCGTGTCATAACCGGAGGGTGTGCGGTTGCAATGCGCTCTTGGCATAGCGGCGGCGTTTATTAGGTCTATTTGACTTTGCGTGTCTTCTTTCTTATCTGTAGTTCTCGGGAATTTGTGTATCTGTGGGGATCGATGTACAATTCAGTTCAATATACTATCCATGAACTACTTGGGATACTGTCTGCACTACTAAGATGATATGTCTATATATGTAGATTGAAATATCTCGTTTGTATCCTTTCAGAACCAAATCTTATGCACACCAAAAAGAACCAATGCTATATCGCTTCCATTCAACGCCACAGATGCAAAAAGGTGGTATCACAACAAAAACAAAAACCAATGAAATCAATCATAAACATCCCGATTCACCTGCCACGACATAATCATCATCCAAAGATAGAAAATCGTGTTAACAAGCTCGAGCGCAAAGGCAGTTCTCCAGCAATTGCCTATAAAGTCAGTATACAAAACATACAAAAGAGGGCATAGAAGAGAACTCACAAATAGTACTCTGCGTCAACCAAGCCAAGGTATTGATATTATTCCCCCAAGCCTTATTGTTCGTCACGTAGATTTGGCAATTATCATTCACATTCCCGACAACCCCATACAGCTGCAGCGAAGTCTCAATCAGACCCGTCAGCCACAGCACAAAGAGAATAAAGCTGCCGATGATGATAATGCCCGGTAAGAGGAAGTGGCGCGCTGCAAGGATCATAATTAGGAATATGAAGCACACGCCGAGTGCGCTGCTGACAACCATATAAGGGAAGAGCCTGGAGATGTTAGTATAGATCCTGTATTGAACATGACATGTGGGAAGAATGTGGGGGGTAGGTTATGAGTATGCACGTAGCGACACGGATAATGGATAATGTAGAGATAAATATAGATCACTTACCATGGCGTCCCAAGATGCATTTGTGATTGCACAGTCATGAACCACGAGAATATCCCCAGACATGTCGCTGCGCACGATAGCACAACCATAATCCAGATGTTGAGCTGGAGCTCGGGCCAGTGGTAGCGGCGGCGCACTTCGCGGCGCCTGCGGACTGCCATTGGATTGCTTGTGGGATGTAGATAGAGGTCTTGGGGTGTGTGTTGGATTGCGATGGGTGATGGAGCTCGACTGCGATTGTGGAGTGGAGTGGAGTGTGTGCTTTATACTGGTGTTGTTGTATACTGCCCGACGCAGGCTTGGATGCCCTATATTTTGTTGCGGGCTTGGGATCGGATCGCCGGATCGTGAGCCAAGTGAGTCAAGGGAATCGAGTCTGAAGGGATTGGTAGAATCCTATTGTTTCAGGTGAGGCGCGGTGACTGGGACAACGCATTGGGCGCCCTTGAGCGCTCGAGGCCCTGGGGATTTTGGAGTCGGTGCGGTGTGGATATATTTACAATCGTGCATGAATCTCTAAACGAAAGAAAAGGCCAAGATATACAGAGTAAAGAAGAAAGATTAAGAAAAAGAAAACAAAATGGCCGGGGAGGGGGAAATTTAGGAAATTGGGGTGGCAGGGGATTTAGTGTCGTTCCCTCGGACTGACAGCAATTCTTGCGATCTATTTTGGACTGAATTCTCTAAATCTCAATTAATATCCTCTTTTAATCCCTTTATCGAATCGTCTTTATAGAAGAGTGTCACCCAATGCACTACGCACCAGCGAACACCCTGCTCGAATGGTCTCGGACGCACCCTTGGACTCCAGGCTGGGGTTCACCTCGACCAAGTCCATCGCAATCAGATTTCCTGTCTCATGCACAGCCTCACAGATGAAGTCTCCCTCACGCAACGTCAGCCCACCACGGACTGGTGTACCGGTACTAGGAGCCCACTGCGGATCCAACGCATCGACATCGAAGGACAAGTGAATGGGAGTGTCGTTACCGATGTGAGCGAGAGCCATTTCGACAACGCGACCGATGCCATGACTAGCGGAGGAAAGGGTCAGCATGAAGATCACCACCACAGCCCAGGGAAAGCAAAACAGAAAACATACCGGTCGATATCGTGCATACTGAATGCCTTGATACCATTCTCCCGCAAGAGCTTCTTCTCCCCGCGGTCGACATCGCGCAACCCGATATAGACGAGCTTCTGCGTGCTCACGATGTGCTCGTCCTGCATCCAGCCAAAGATATCCTTCTTCTCCTCCCGGGCCAGCCGAGTCAGGAACGCCATCGGCATACCGTGGATGTTTCCGCTCTCGCTTGTTTCGGGGATGTTGATATCGGCGTGGGCGTCGACCCAGATGACGGCCATTTCGCGGCCCAGTCGCTCGCGGATTGCCTTTGCTGTGCCGGAGACGGTGCCGATGGCGATGGAGTGGTCGCCGCCGAGAGTGAGTACGAATTTCCCTTCCTTGGCGTAGTCGTAGACCTGTGAGCTGAGCTTCTCGGTGACGGCGCTGACGGCGCGTGGCTTCTTCATGCCTCGGTGGTCGGGGTCTTCGGCGGGGATGTCATTTTCGTAGTAGTGGACTTTGCTGTCGTGGTAGACTTCGTAGTCGAGGTCTTCGCTGAGTTGGGTTAGGAGGCCTGATTCGATGAGGGCCATCGGTGCTGCTTCGACGCCCTTCTTGCACTGTTGGGGTTTAGTATGAGTTCATGATCTATAGCTGTAGTTCCACGGGGTGTCTTACCTGGCCGCCATTGAAACCAACGGCAACAACGCCGAGCTGGTTGGGGTGTGAGAGGAACCTCGAGGTAATGGTTGAAGGTTGTGTCATTTTGTAGAAAGTAGGGAGATTGTGGAAGAGGAGTCAAGAAGAAAGAGAGCTGTTCAGGTGTAGAGCTCTTGAAGATCTCGATAAGAATTAAAATGTGGGGGCTCTCGATAAGAATATCTGAAGAATCGTCAGGATAGTCAGGCTGATGTCGATTTGTGAAAGAAACAGAGGATAACTCTTCCTTTAAATATCTCAGACTTGTCTTATAACGTTTCTCACATCGCCCCGACTTCAACCGGGTCGGTGTTTCATTCCTTGCGCGATGCCCGCGAAGTCGCTAAAAACTGCTTTTAGCGATCAAAGCGACTCCGCCGGATCTCCATCACTTCCGTTAAGTACAGGTTGAGGAGAGCGCACCCCTTTAGGGCCATTCGGTGTCCCACAAGCCTGGGTTTGACCTCTTATAGCGAGAGATAGACCGGCAATTCTGTCATTTCATTTCCGGGCTTTTATCCAAGCGCGTGGGGTGGTATCGGAGGTCCGGGAGCCTACAGGGAAGAGAATAATCGCAAGGCCACCGTCTCGGCCGCGGTCATGAGGGTATCATTGATGCCATAGAATACATTCCATACTATACTATACAAGCTATCTCAGGATCAACTCTCGGAGAACCTCTTCTGCCTTGAGTGCCTCCACCCGGCCTTTCTCCCCATTGCGCATCATTTGCCCCACAAACCAACCCAGTTTACCCAGCTGCTTCTTGCTACGGATCTGCTCGACCATCTGCGGGTTTAGAGCAATAACCGACTCCGCCAGAGCTAGGTACTCCTCCCGCGACAACGGCCGCAGTAGGAGATTCTCCTCCTCCAGTAGTTGCGGCACTGGCCGTTGGTCCCCGTCAAAGATGGTGGTCAGCACTAGTTTGGCTGTCGGGCCGGTGATGAGTTTCCGCTGCAGGTGGTCGATGAGATGCGCCAAGGATCGGGCTGGGACGGTCTCCGCGTCCCATGCCTGGTCTGCCTTGGCCAGGAGAGCGCCTAGCTCGTGCAAGACCCAGTTGCTCGCCACCCGCGTGAGACCGGCGCGCGTTTTGTCGTCTTGACCTACTTGAAGAGTCCGGAGGATATCCACCACATCGTGGTAGTACTCGAGGCGGGCTCCGTTGTCCAGCTCGATGAGTGGTTTGGCATCTTCGATTGGCAGATTAAACTCGGATCCAACGAGCAGTGTAAGAACAGTGTCTGGTGCTGTCGGAATAGACGCTCTGAGACTAGAGAGCAGGTCCTCTCCAATGACCAGTGGCGGAATATCAGGATCAGGCATGTAGCGGTAGTCGACCGAGCCCTCTTTGCCGCGAAGTCTGCGAGTTTCAGTGCTGCCGATCGTCCACCCACGTGTCTCTCCTTCTACGACACCGCCACTCTCGAGCACCTCGATCTGTCGATTCTTCTCGGCAATGATGGCATCCTCTACCGCCTTGAAGCTGCTGAGGTTCTTAATTTCGGTACGCTGACCCAGCCCGCTGATTCCATCGTACTGATATTGTCCCGGTGCTTCGCCTCGGCGTCGGACCGAGACGTTGACATCTGCGCGGAGACCGCCCATTTCCATGCCCGTAGTCACGGCACCACACGATAGTAGAATGGCTTGCAGCTTCCGCACGCATGCTGCGGCCGTTGCAGGAGTGTGGATTTGCGGCATGGTGATGATTTCGACCAGAGGATGGGACACACGGTTGAAGTCGAGAAGTTGTCTTGAGCCCCGGTATTCCTGGGATTTGGCTGTGTCTTGCTCCAACTGGAGTTGTTTGATGTCAATACGAATCCGTTCACCGTCCTCCTGGGCGATTCCATCGTAATCGAATAGGTCAACGTAGCCATTTCGGGCGAATGGTTCTAGAGCACGTAAGTATATTCCGCGGGTTGAATATTCCACGGCTTGAAGGACAATAACTTACCATAGTATTGTGTGATTTGATACCCCGCCGGCTGATCCTGGTAGAAGTAATGTTTCCGATCAAACCGACTCACTCGCTGTATCTCACAATTCAGTGCAATGGCAGCGCGGAGAGCTGGTAAGAGAGTCGCGATTTGGAATGCCTAGCTCAGATCAGCCCTGTCGCGATTCCACAGCATTGTACACGATAACACTAACCGGCTGGCTACCTGGGAAGGCCAGATCGAACAACGCAACGTTGGAATTGGGGATATCGCTTGTCGAAGTTGCCGCCCCTATTCAATTGATGAGACGCCGACTCGTAGTCTCCGAGGTAAAGGCGTACTCACGAGAAAACAATTTGGTCTCTGTATCCAATTGCGCGTGGATCTCCACGCCCACTGTCAGTTCCCATTCTTCCCTCGATGCCTCCTCTGTTTCCTTGCGTTGTCTTTTGTGTGATCTAAGCGCTTTGGCATCCTCCTTGAGTTGTTTGCGGAGGGGAACGCGATCGGCGGAGGCTGGCGGTTGGAGATAGCGGGTTGGCGCGGAGGAGAATTGGGCTTTAGTGGATGAAAGGGCTGACCGAGTCAAGCGACGGACGCAAAGAGAGCGGAGCGTACCGCCACCAATACATGACCGAAGCATAGAGATATTGGACTCGTGTTGAGTGTTGAGTCTTGAAAGACGTGAATTTGCGGGAGAAGCTCCGGGACTTGGCGATCTGCAGATCATTGGACTTCAGTCTAAAGAGACATATTCTTTTAAACAAACCCTTTCGAATATCATTTTTGTACAGTTACAATGCTGTGAGAAAAAGAGGATATTATTATAAATGTCTTTTAACACTAGTAGAGTTGTATTCAGTCTCAAATTCGAGGTGTTATACACCTTATTCACCCGCAGAGTGTAGCAACGCTCTTGATCTCGTATAAAATCAAGTATTAATATGTTATAAGACAGTCTAAACATCATAAAGAGAGAAAATAGACCTTTCCTACCAAGACAGCGAAACCTGATACTTCTTCCAGTGCTCTAAAGTGTCAGTCTTAGACTTCAATCCCGCCTGACAATCCATGCATGCTCAGGATCGTATTATGAAGCTCGCCAGATAGCTGAAGCCAAAAAAGAACAGGGTGCTAACAGAATATTTGTTGCCTGTTAAGTGAGCCTGTTCTAAGTTGCACTCTCGAACTATATAACTAACCTTCTCGGAGGAGCAGCGATTGGCTCAGTCACCAGTAAATGTTTTCCATTCGGCTCGAAATGCGGGGATTAAGTCTCCACACCAGCTAGAAAGAGGCATTGGAACGAAATATAAGAAGTAGAAGACCTATCCCTTGGAATAGAAATAGTTATACGCAATCAGTGACATAATTGATATAACCTTCTACGTCGAACCGTGGACGATAGCTGTCTCTCAGCCATGTACATGTTAAACGATACAAATCGACTGCATCGAGTCGACCGCTCTTGAATTCTAGCTATTCTGTTTCTACTATATAAAACATTAGATAGAAACTAATTCATTTCCATCTGCCATGTTATTGTAGAAGATACACACAGCAGCAATCCCTAGCCAATCGCCCTCAAGGCAGCTAGAATAGAATCAAAAACAGTACGAATATCAAAAAGCTTCCGTTTACTCAAGTCGAGGGAATAAAAACGCCAGACACCCTCCAGTTCCACACTGGATCGCAATTGAAAGGCTCCAAAAATCCCACATTCAACGCCAGACTGACAGACTGACAGACCTGCTGCCCGGATTACCTCCACATAGAAAGTCGTTATCACATAACATCAGCACGTGTTAAACTCACACATTGATCAAATCATCAAATGTATCCTCCGCCGAGAACGAATAAGACCCCTCAGAGACGAGCGAAGCCTCCGACTCCCGACGCATCTGCTGCTCAAACGCCTCAGCCGCCGCCGCCGCAGCGGGCTCAAGCTGTAGAGGATCATCAAAGCCAAAAGACATGGCCGTCGGCGCCGGCGCAGACACAGCCACCGCCGCCGTAGCCGGAGCCTGCGTGTGTTCAAGGGGAGAAACTGAGAGAGAGGGGTTATCTATTCTGACGGGCGATTCCGGTAGCCCCGCAGGCGCAGCGCCATCTTTATCGGTAATCTTCTTGACCATCTGGGCGAGGTGAAGTTTAATGGGCTCGTCCCCACACTGAGCATGTTTCAGCACCTCGTTCTTCAGCCCCAGGATCTCCGAGCGCAACCGGGCAATCTCCGCAACCAGCTGCTCCTTCTTCTCGGACTGTTCCTTGAAGTTGAATTCCAGCTGCTGGGTGTGTTCCTTCTTTTTCTGGCGACACTTGCTTGCAGCGAGACGGTTGCGCTCGAGGAACTTGGCCCGCTTGGCGCGTTCGTGTGGGGCTTCGTCGAAGTCCGGGCTGAGACTGGCGGTGGTCTTGTATTCGCGTAGGCGCCGGTGTTTGCTCACGCTTTCCATCATGTCTAGCGAGAGGTCCTGGCCTTGGTCATCGTATGGGGGCGGGGTTGGTTGGCCATTCCGGACCTGGGCGTTTTTGAGGTCCCGCTCGAGTGCCGAATGGGCAAATGCTGCCGAGTCGGCCTTATCCCACCCGGTGGCCATTGGTGAAACTGGACTCAGACCCCAGAGTTGGTCGTCGTCTGGAATAGGAAGACCCAGGAAATCGCCTGAGAAGGAGCTTGTGAATGGTGATGGATCGATGAGATTGGTTGCAAGGCCAGGTAACCCTGATGGTAGCCCTGATGGCATTGCAGATTTGAGGTTAGACATGTCAAGGTAAGGAAGCTTTAGAGCGAAAGTTATGTTCCTTCTAAAACATGGAAGGGAGAGAAAGCAAGAGAGCACACTAAGGAAGCTAAGACAGGCTCTCTTGCCCTAATAACCCTAAACAGTCAAAGTCTGGCTTTCCCTTGGAAGCAGAATTGTGGTCGGTGCCTGAAGAATCGCAGAGAGTCCAGGTGCAGTCGACCTGGTTGGAGCCACGGTCGGACAAGACTTCCTGCGGTCCAGAAGATCCGAGCGAATGGCACCGGATGAGATGATATTCGGGTGTCACCAAAGAAAAAGAAAGGTAGAAGAGGAATGTCAAAGGATAAAAGGAATGTATGAATGTATTTTTATCGCGGTCGTGCCCTGGCCTACTAGGTACTTCAACCCCAGGATGCCTATCAAAACATAAAAACAACAAAAACAAGGTAAGAGATAGAAGTGAAGAAAAGAACGGTATCCAACGGGATTCAAAGCCGGCCAGCGAAAAACAGGGTTGGGGAATATCCCAGCCTCAGTATACAAGTAACAAGTTCAACTCTTTCTAGAAATCCAATCAGAAAAACATCTGGTGTCTCATATGAAACATCCACAACCTGGAATCTCTTTGTCCAATTATTCTCTGCCCACCATGTATCGTTCTTTCGTCCAGTGTCGCAGCTGTCGGTGGATAAAGTGCCAATTATTGAGCAATAGCCCCGCCACGCGTTGTTCCTCAATCTCCCTTTCCACTGCTGAGATTCCTTCGTCGTTGGCTTGCCCCCTGGCCCCCAGGAGGAGCGGTCCAAACACCCGCGCCAACTCGTGGAAGTTGGGACTCGCCACTGGATCACGGAGCTCCATCCCGGGGTCCTGGGCGTCGGTCTCCACATTCACCAACAAGGAAAGAAGCCCAAATACCGCACAGATAAGATCGAGCTGCATCTCAGGCGCAAGGGCAATGAGCGCAAGACAGATAAGCTGCACTCGGGCGGCGGTCGTTGGGCTTGCCTCAGAGATACAATCTGGCACACGGAGCAGATGGGATGGATTGGGGGTCCAGTGATAGTACATTGCCCTCAGGATTCGGTAGAGCCGGACACTCCCGAGGATCCCGTTTGGAAGCCCCGCCAGCACGGCCCTTAACGCCCAGGCGACACTCAGGACGGGCGCTGAGTCTTCGCGGAGCTGGGGCATGGCAACCACACGCATCGTAAGGGAAATCTTAGATTCATCTTTCTCTGCCTCGAGCACCTGGCTAGCAAAGTGCTCATACAAGCGAATGGCGACTTTCAGATCGCCGGGCTGGACGAAGATCTCGGGAGTGTTAAGACCTGCAGGAACCCGAGTCAGTTCAGTCATGACGTAGAAGAAGCAGCCACTAACCATATTTGTGCAGAAACATCAGCGTTGCCACAATGTATGCGGGGAGCTGCACGGGACAGGGGGCTAATTCCGTCAGCATAAGATAGCCATGTCCTCCAAGACGGGCCAAAGTCTCAATCGATCTTCCTTGCAACGAAGTCATCGTACTGGGGCGACGAATATTCGCCAATGTTTTCATTCGTCGTAGTTTAGGAGCTGGTACCAAAGGAGTTGTATCGACATCCAAACTGGATCGCACCTTGCGAACTCTGCCCAACAATCCAAATCCACGACGACTCGTGGCTTGTTCAGGATTGCGCTCTGATGCTATAATATAGTCAGTGGCAACCCAGGCACAAACAAAGACAAAACGTACGTGGGCTTGGAGTATCATTAAATGGAATGGCAAGCGAGATACCAAACTGAGCTGCCATCTTGTTGTAGGCCGCGATAGCCTTGGGCGAGTCAAGTGTGCTACTCCAACTAATTCGACTTGTTTGGCTGTTGGCCGAACTTCCCCCCGGGCGTTCGATGACCGATTCGATTGTGTCGAAATCAGTCTCGGCGATAGGCTCCAGCGTCGCTTCAGAAGCCCTGGATGATTCCTCGCGGCTCGTACCTGCACTATGCCTCGAACTCGACTTTCCTTGTTTGACGTCGGTCGCCTTTCCATCTGAGAACGGGTCCGAACCCTCGTGAGTATGCTTTTTGGTATTGCTGCTACTATCGTCAGGGTAATACAGCATCAGTCCCGGCCATCCCCATTCCCCCAAAGGCCCCTGAGTTGGCATCCCGAGGTGCTGGGCAGGGGCTTGGGAGACAGTAGCCTCGGTTTGACTGGACTCCTGAGAATGAGTCGTTTGAGTGCTGACCTTCCGCCCCTCTTTCGGGTTATCGAACCTGACAGACTTGCCAGCTGTGGATGATTCCCCGGCAGCAGTATCTTGCTCAACGGGGTTGGAAGTCAACGGTTTGGAGCTCGACCTCCCTTTACGAGCACCCTCCTGTGCAGCTTGAAGCTGTGCGTCTGTAATGGGATCATCTTCCTGGGATAGACTGCTGCGCAAGCGAGTAACCATTCTCTTCAGACGCTTGGTGCCATTCTTGGACCGAGTAAGTTCGCCGGTATCTTGGGCGTGCTGAGCAGTTGACTCAGTTTCGGCATTGTCAACGGGGGCTGCTACAGCCGAGCCAGGTGCCTTGTCCGCATCGCTGGGTCCTGCTTCGGCTGTCGGGTCCTCATCGCATTGTATCTCATTCGAGGCGGTTTCGGGCTGATGCTTCAATGGGTCTTCCTCAGATGTTGGACGCCGTCGTGGCCAGACAGTACGAGATGCAGCAGGGTTAGATGACTCAGTCTTGGACCGGAATACAGTTTTGAGACGCCGCATGATTATATTTGGATAATGTATACGAGAGAAAGAGATGGTGATGAAGTAGAACTAGAACAGGGCGCCGGGTTGTGACTTGGACAAGGTCCTGCCCTCGAGGAAGGAGCTGAGATACATGAGGAAGCCACGTCCTACCTTCTATAGCCCTGGAAGAACAATAATTAAGATAATGCTTAAGCATCATTGACATTCAAATCTTCCAAGTCTATTCTGTGCCAGTGCTCGTAAAAAACAAAAGAGAGCACCGGTTTTGGAAACCATGTCATTACCTCTGTACATTCGTAAAGCCCAAAATTAAAAAAATAGGAATAGTCATGGCCTGGGTCCATATGCTCTCAGGCATTTCATATGTTATCTTCGTCTTTCGAGGTCTCGAAGAGCCACAGGACAGATCAAAACGCCGGAACCATGCAAAATTGAATATGTATGGGGAAATTACTTTCTCGAACTCGATCATGCTTCTTCATTCTCTCCTTCGAGAAGAATGTAGTGCAGGATATCACTCAGAGTCAAAACGCCCTTGAGCTTGAAGTGCTCATCTACGACGACGAGACGGTGCACTCGAGATTTGCGGATAGTATCAAAGATAGTATCCAGTCCATCATTCAATGAACATGTGTAGATACCCGGGAAACCCTGCGCAGAACATCAGTATCAGAACGATATCACTAGGAACGGAGGTTCACTTACCGGCGAACGTTTCTTCAATGCTTCCCCAACCGTGAGACTCAAGTCATCGTAGAAACCACCCTTGATCAGAGTAATGACATCGACCGACTCGAATACATTATACACCACGCCTTCCGAATTCACGATCGGCACACTGGATATGCTGCGCTCGACCAAAATATGGATGACATCAATAACCGGGGTATCCATCGAAGCCGTGGCGACGTTATCATACGATCCAAGCAAGAGCTCGCCCAGTGGACGACGGAGCTGCTGCGTATCGGGGACATTGACGGCGACGAATTTCAAGATACGGTATTGCGTGATGACGCTGAGAACGTGGGGCCGCTCGGTCTGGCTATCGCTGGTGACGAGGGGGATACGGCGGGCGCGCGATTCTAGCATGCGCCGACAAGCATCGTAGAGAGGGCGCTCGGGGTCGATAGAGACAGTCTCCGGCGGCGCGACGCCTAGCGCCTTTTCAACCTCTGTATATTCCCGTTAGCTGCGGGGTGTACCTGCAGAGATGGGGCGACACGACCAACGCACCTCGCAAACTGTCCAGGCGGAATTGATCGATCTGATCCAGCGCCGCGGGGTTTTGGAAATAGTATTGGATGACATTGATGTAGTCGGAAGTGGTTAGAAGACCTGCGAATTTGGACGCTTTGGAGTCCCACAACGGAGCTGAAACGATGCCTGTACCTCCCGATTTCCGGGCTCACGATCAGCTTGAGTTCAACAATTTTGTAGAGAAGGAGGAAAAATCGCGACAAACGTACCGTTTTGAATCAGAATGTTCAGACTCTCCTTGACGGAAAGCGACGTATCGAAGATGATGAGTCGGAAGCTGAGCGGCAGGACATCGTAGGAGTTTCGGGCCTTAAGGAAATCGCGAATGGCACGCTATTCTCTGCGTTAGTCGAGATCTAGATATTCCCAGGTGATCTGATCTGGTGACTGGTGAACCCATGCCGAAACACGTTCACAATGTCCGATCCCCATGTCCAACGTCAGGTATAAAGAGGGGTTGTTTCCCCTTGAAAAAGCAAAAACGGACAAGACTTACAAGGCCCTGTCGCTCTTCCCGATCGATCGCTCGCTCGGAGGCCATTGGGGGGCGTAGGTACGAGGATGGGCTGCACGAAAGGCGCGTGACCAGAGGAAGGTCCCGAGTCGAGGGTCTTCCGCCTTTCGATATGTGGGGGGTTGAGGGATCCTACGCAACCAGATTGAAATTTATTCGAGAGATTAAAGGAGATTAATGGAATACTTTACGATTTTCTTCCCTCTTTTCAGAGATTATCACATTCAGTTAATTATTTCTTGCGAATGAGGGGGCTGCAAGTACGCGGACTATACGGGAATACCAAATGATCCTTGTTCAACGATGTAAGTTGTATACGACATGGATAACCTGGCGACAACTGACACCTAGTTCCTCAGGCATATCCCCAGATTTCGTCTAACTAACTAAGAAAATCTTCCATCTGAACTAGGACGTGGGGCAGCCACCGACTTCCGGATATAGAGCACAATGTCCGAGAACATCTCCTCATCAGGGCCAAACTCATGCTGCTCATAACCCTCTAGCATTGCTCTGACTCGCGGAGAATCAGGATCAGTCCTAACGAATATATTAACAGACTGAACAGAGGGTAGAATATGACCTGACACTCACAGCCCCCGAACAAGTCCATCGTTGTCCCCCACTCGACACCAAATAATGACCGCAGGCCGAGCAATGTCCGTAATAATCTCCTTGACAGGCACATTCGGTGCTATCGAGAGTATGATCGAGTGCTCGTCCACCTCGAGCCAACCACGCGGATCTTCAACCACCTCGATGCCGGCCTCGTCCAGAATCTTCGTGTCTACCTCGGTGTAGTCCGGGTCTTGTGCGTAGCATACGACTTTTTCTTTGTTGTCTCTTTCTTTTAGCCACTCCATAATGGTAACGAGGAGCGCATGCTGAGACGCAGATCGCCACCCATTCCTGGTATACAGACTGCCATCCGCATTGAAACATTGGAAGGACATCGTGCCAAGAGCGAACCCGACGACCTTGTCAATTTCATGATTCTTTGCAGAAGATAACAGGATTGTCTTGAGTTTTTCGCAGGCTAGACTCTCCTTCCATTCCCCGGCCTTGTCTTGGAATATCTTTGTGACCACTTCACGGTCCAGGGGACCACGCCGCGGGATGATTTTCTCGGTCTTGCTATCCCATTCGTGTGTCCGATGCATGACACTGACTGAGCAAGGCTCCCAATGCGACAACGGGTAATCTCTTCGGTTGATCTCGTTCCTGAGGGATGCTCGACATCGGTAAGAAAGGACCAGTTCCTTGCTAGATGATGTTAGTTCTCGCCATAATGTGAGGCTATTAGATATGTACTCACCACACAAATTCCAATCCCAGATCGTCCCCCCACCATTGCCGAACCTTTCCCGTCTCCACGTCGCACTCAACAACCGCGCCGGTTATGTCTTTGGTAAGTATCTTATCGCCTTCGACTGGGTCTCGCTTGATCTGATCCCACATATCTTGAATGATCTCTTTGGTGAAAAAGGGCACTCCGGATGCGTAGAGTCTATCGATAATTGCCTTTGCTTCCTCCAGGGTTGGCACCTCCCCAGATTCAACCAAGTAACAATGTGTGAGTTTGTAGTCAAGATCTAACCGCGAGATTTTTTCTCCCTCGACAGGCTCCATATTGTTTATGTCGCTCATGTTGGGGATCTGAGTAGAATAGGTTTGAGTATGAACAGGAAAAGGAAAAAAAGGGAATAATTTATTTTGGGGCCGTATGTATTTATATACGGGCATTGCTATTGCGGCCGGCGCGTAACTGCGCATTCATCATGCACCTACATATCACATGAGCGGGGTACAATCAATAGTAATCATAATATCTACTGGTAGCTGAGTGGAGAGAAAGCGGCTATAGAACGAAAGAAATGATATGTTTCGATACTCCCAACCTGCCTGAGATATCCAGAGAGGCCCCTATCCCGACTTCATGGCTGTAACAACATCCTTCCGGATAAAAACCATAGCACCCCTGAGCTTTCCGTCAGACACGAGTTTCGGATCGAGTCTATGATCCTCGTACTCCTCCATCATTTTCGTGATGCGGGGGGTCGAGTCAGGGTCAATCCTAGCGAGCATTCATGTTAGCTTTGGGATCAAATCTCATAGCACACATTAAACAGTCCAATTAATCACTCACACAGTGCCCTTCGTTTGTCCAAAGCGAAGCCAGATCACCATGGCAGGTCTAGCGATATCCACGATGATACTTTTGACAGGTATGTTGGGTGCTATAGATAGCACAATCGACCGGTCATCAACCTTGAGAAAGCCATCCGGATCGTCAACCACCTGGATACCGACACCGTTGAGGACTTCCCTATCGACAAGTGTGTACTCCGGATCCTGCACGTAGCAGAAGAGCTCCTTCTCACCCGGCCGCTTCTTTCTCAGCCAGTCCTTTGCGGTAAGCAGCAACGCGTGCTGGAAGGCAGAGTTGGGTCTGCCTGGCCGGGACAGGCTACCGCAGGCCATCCCGACGATGTTGTTGATTTTGTCGGCTCTGGTTGTTGACAAAAGCACTTCGAGAGTCCGGTGGGCCTCACTTGCTTCCCAGGCCCGTCTCTCCTTCTCGAAGGTAACACCCGCATACTTGCTACTCCAGATTTCTTCCTTTGTACCGAACGGGTATACCTCATGCGTCAGTCGCAGGGGAATGAGCTCCGAAATTGGAATGTCAATGCCATCCGGATATCTCATTATGTCCGCTATGAGCCTTCCTGCATGATTGTAGTCGATGGCAAGGTCCAAGCTAGATGTGTCAGCTCTCATTGAAACAAATCTGCCAGTAGGTAAATCAAGCGTGAGGTGAGTAACTTACTAGATATATTCCCGTTCAACGGGATTTGCGAAGGTTGTCGAGAAGAAACGATGTCCCAAGTTCACTGTACCCTCGAAAACAGCGCCGGTGAGGCCCGTCACAGTGACTTTGTCTCCCATGGTACGTCGGCTCTTCAGCTGCTCCCCGAGATCTTGGAGCGCCTTTTTGGTGAAAATTGGCCGGCCAGCTTCGTACCATTGATTGACAAAGTCTATCGCCTGCTTCTTTGTCATCGTCAGCTGTTGACGAGTCGAAGTGTTCGATGAGTCTGTGTCCGGCTGGGGTTTCCAGTGCAAAGACTCTGAGCGCACTGCAGTCATGATGATAGGAGTTGAAGTCTTGCAGAACTGAGAAGCTGGGTTGAATATCAAGAATCTTCTGAGGGTTGTAGCTTCATATTAATACATCTTGGAGGACATTGCCCAAAAAGCCTACGCTGCGAACATGTAGTAGAAGACAGTATACCACATCTTCTACCACATTCGCGTGACACGTTAACATCCACTAGGCGAGCACAGTCTGTGTCCAATTGTTTCAGCTACTTCTGTTTCCTGTGTTGGTTGGACGATAGATTGTGGGATATGACTTGAATTGAAAATCGGTAGATGGGAGAAAGCGCTCTCAGACAAGAAACAGAACAGATATAGCCCCATTTAAGCCATAAATAGAGATCATGGTTCTTATTGTGGCGTAGTGTTAGTACGCTATATTATTTTCCACAAGCGCTTAATCCGAGGACCTGCAAGAAAATAGAAGTCAGACATGACTCAAAGTTCTTAACCATCTGAATATTCCCCGTGGTAGCCTGACAGACAACATTTTGCCCTATACCAGAAGGATTAGACAACCGGGAATCTCAGGAGTCGGCGCGTACCACCCGCCATGCGCCCAGGGGTATAGTATAGTACAAGAGATATAGAAGGAGTCAGCGGATGCGAACGAGGAATGTAGGAAAGAGCGACTTTCAGGAGTTGGCAAGAGCCATCCGTCGCTTTTTCATCTTATATTAATCAAAGCCATATATATTATATACATGGCCATTTACTGCAAAGGCAACACGAGCTAGCTGACAACGTGTTGACATGCAAGAACTATTGTACTATAGGGTTCGGCGGGACTTTCAATTAATCTGTTAGATGATGTATATTAAATTTTCATTGAAAGAAGTTGTTTGTGACAAGAGAAGAAAAATTTTAGGGCGAAGAGTGACAACCAATAGAAACCAGTGACCGTATACCTATTTATAGGCCTGCAGGGGTATGAATCCCGAAGTAGCAGGCTAACGACGTACGAGAACAAGAGCTGAAGGAAGGCAATCGTGCTGTTGGTAGAGCAAAGCGCCAGGAAACCGAATGAAATCGTGGCTATCATATGATATGGCTCTAAAGATAAATATGAGAGGCAAAAAACCCCCAAACCCAACCGGTAACGCCGTCGCACCCATGCAAGGTATCATCGCAAAGCACATTTTGTCCAAATTCGAGACCAGCCAGAACCTGATCCCTTGGGAGGTAAATACATGAGAGAATTGTAAGAGACGCGAAGCTCGGCGAATCTCAATGAGAACTGAATATCCGTAGCCGGGCCTAGAGGTGCCCGTGTAATTTGAATCGGTAGATGCAGGTGTGGTTTGCACCCCAATTTGAAGTCACTCGGAAAACAACCTTGTCCACACGGATGGTTGACACGTCGACGATGGTGTTCAGCTTGAATGCTTGCGCGTAGTCCGGGCCGTGGAGGTCGTATTCCACTTTCCCGATGCGGTAGAAGTTGGGGCCGAGAATTGGGTCATCCGAGTAAGCGCTAGGGGGCTCAAAGGGGTTGCTCCGACGCAATAGATCCATTACCAGCCCGTGAAGTGAGCCAATTCCAGGGATTAGGAATCCTCCAAGTCCCGTTTCACGGGACGAAGGGGCCTGGGTGGACGGTGGCGGTTGTGACACTGTGGCATCTCCGAAGACTTTCAGGAAGCCAACACGGCCAGGTTTAGCCTCGGGTGTTGGTTTGGCTTTGACTGGTATTTTGTGGGGGTTCACTTTGAAGCGAGCCCACACCTCGATTGTTCGAGGTGCCGCCTCTGGTTCGAGAGAAGCGCCCACGGGAATGTGCTCAACTATCAACTCTTCTGCCACGATGTCGCGGCCGAGAAGTACAGATAGTTGAGTCGTTCCATTGCGAGGGGCACTGCACCAGCAGTCGCCTACCTCTTCCCACGTGGTAAGGGCAGACATGGGAGATTGTGGTGCTCGAATGGAGCGCCTGGCAACAAACGAGCTCGCCCACAGGAGTGCTCGTAAGGATGCGCTCTGTTTGGGACCCAAAGTCGGTGAAGTTTTGGCTGGGTCAATCATTGCCCCCAACGCCACCGAGAGGAAATTTACCTTATAGACTGGCTTCCGATGGAGGTTTGCATCTGTGGGCGCTGAATCATGAACGTTGGAAAGCGACTGTTCTGATCGAACAGAATTGATCTCATTCGACAAGGATGACATCTGAACGTCCAATTTTGATACCTGACTCCGAAGGCTATGGAAAACTTCCGGTTTAGATATGTTTATGTTCGAAGAGGAATCCCAATCCAGAGCACCGTGGTCTAGATATTCACGAAACTTTGCGGCGATGAGGGGCACGAAGATGAAGCTCAGAAACAAAAGCAGATAGAACGCAGCCCGAATCCAATTTTGGTAGCCGCCCTCCATTGCTGCTTCAAATGTCTGCGTCCAGCTTTTTCGTTGTGACTCGCTGGGGGGTTCATTGCGACTCTCTGGCTCCCGACGACTCTCTGGCTCCCGACGACTCTCTGGCTCCCGACGACTCTCTGGCTCCCGACGACTCTCTGGCTCCCGACGACTCTCTGGCTCCCGACGACTCTCTGGCTCCCGATGACTGTCAGGCTCCCGACGTCGGGGTCGCACTGCTCCTAGCCATCGACGCAAAACGCTTTCCTTGGGGATGTCGGGCTCGAAATCTTGATATATCGCCGGTTCAAACTCGGTGTCTTCCTCATCCTCCTCGAGAACATTAGCCAGGCCAGAAATTCGTCGAGGGGGCGCTGTGATGTTGCGTCCATGTTTGCTTGGCCGCGTTCTTTGTAGGTCATCTTCGTTAATATCACGTTCTAGATTCCAAGACGCGACAGAAACATTATCAACGGAGCTGTGGCGGAATGGCGAGCTGCTGCCCGGAGGATTATTAATACGAGGAGATCCCATCCGTTGAAGCGGCGATGGATAAAGCGGAGAGTTTGACAAGTGTCGTTGCAATGGGGGTTGAGCGTCAGGACTAGAGTCCGTAGAGATCGAATGTGGAACCGGAGGCGAAGGAGTCTTATCGGAGTGTTCGTCTACTGCATTATGCAGCGACTGCTGAAGCTGGGTTTGGTCGGGGGTTGGCTCACGCTTTGGCTGGCGTGCTTGAACGCCTTGCTTCTTCTTCGTAGCGGCTGTTCGCTTTCGAGCAGTCTCAAGACGGGCATCAACTACCCCAGCTATCTGATCTATCCCCATGTTGGGTCGGATCGACATGCGCTGAGGTAATGCTGTGGTAGTAGCAGCGCCATAATTGAATGATGCTTGGACTGGAACACTGGGCAAAACAGGCCCTTGCACAAGGTCGAGTATTGACTCAAATTCAGGTTCCTGATGTGGTCGTTGAGGAGTTGCGCCAGCACGGCGTGTAGCACGTTTGGGCGGCATCTGTGTTGTTAACCCCTAGGGTTGATTCCAAAGATTATACTTTGTTCTTGTTTTGTATCTATTTGAGATATCAGCTTTGGACTGGACAGGTAAAGCAAAAGAACGGAGACAATGGGATGGCCAATGTATCAATTGAAGCCTTGCAGATACTAAATATTGATTGAAACACAATATCCACACATTCATGTACAAGACATAATGCGACACGAACTGGAAATGATGACACGCAAATGGAACAAATGCAAGTATGGTGGACCAGGGGCCATTACCACAACTACAGAGCAAGAAAAAGAAGTGACAACAATCTCAGACTTACCACAGAACAGATTAAAAATGCGCTCCGACAGGCCGTGTGCAGATGTCCGAAGCCTGTAGATCGCGACCCCGGAGAGACGCGCAGACGCGACGGTAACGTGACTTGCAGCTGCCAGCTATCAGCATCCGAGGGTGATGCCACTCAAGAGGTCGAGAAGTGTTCGCTCTGTTTCAATGAGAGCGACAATTTGGTCTGAATCGCCAGGGATCCGAAACTCAGGAGGTTGAGTGAAGTGAGGAAAAGTAGACGAGGGAAAAGGGTGGAGGCCTCTTGAAGATCACTGAAGAATCTCAAATCTCGACTTTTTGAGCTGTAATTCACATCGGACTCTGCATGGAATTACTTGTTCTTTATATTTTTGTTGTTCTTTATAGAATACAGTCTCACTTCCATTGTCTTTGTTGTTAGATCTCTTTGTCAACCCTTGCGCCTCGGACTGCTACGATCTTGACACTATTTTTGTTTCATTTCCTTACATCCCTGTTTGAAGGACTTTGTTCATGTTGTGTATAGAATAACTAACGTGATCCTGCTCCTGATTCGCCCGGTCGCTACTAAGACATAGATTGAATACTATACAATGGACGCAAAAAGGCTGAGTTGAAAAGAAGATGAGACCCCCGTCCCCCCAAGTATGCACCCCCTAGGAAGATATCTTACACGTCTAGCATGTCCAGGCAGCCATAGTGCCATCTTTACGTCCCTCCACAAGGTAGCCATCTTTAAGACAAACCCGCTCAACGGTTGCAGGGAGTGGCCCGTCGTCATCAAGCCCAACACCTGGACCACAGTCCCAGTGCTTGCCATCGGCCTTGTCATAGACCTTGACCACACCCTCCCCGGCAGCGGCCACGATCCGTTTGGAGTCGAACATCATATCGGTGATCGGCTTGTCATAAGCGTAAGCGTCATAAATAGATCCCATGCGTAGATCCCAAATCTGTAGATAATTAGAAACAATGGTAAGCAGGAAAACAAAAACTGGAGTGCGTACCCGAATGCTGCGATCAAGACTACCCGTGACCAGATGCACGTCGTCAAATTGAAGACATGTGACCGGCCCCGTGTGTCCTACGAGACTCCGGTGGACATGACCACTGCGCAAATCCCAGAGACGGACCATGCCATCTGCTGTACCGCATGCCAGCGCGGCGTCAAAGCACTGTACTGCGCCAATAAAGTCGGCCGAAGCATCGGGCGTGCGACCCGATGGTCGCCAGTCAGTGTCTCCCATCATAGACGACGATGCTTGGGCGGCCGCCCACAAAACATCCAGAGTTTGGACACAGCGGCCTGTGACTAGATCCCATTGTCTGAGCGTCTTGTCTGCAGAACCCGAGATGAGGGTGTCACCCTTGAAATGAAGCGCTGTCACCTCATCGACGTGTGCCTCCAGCGAGAATACATTGCAGTCTTCGAGGTTAGAGGTCGGCGGTGCCGGGAAGTTGTGTTCTGCCTTTCCCTCTTCTTGGTCACGCTCGTGCTTGTTGAGGCGCCCGTCCCGAGTCGTGGGCCGAGCACGGCTCAGGTCCCACAGCTTGACAGAGGCATCCATAGATCCCGTAGCAACAATGTTATCTTCGACTTGCAAGCAGCGAACCGAGGCATTGTGTCCCTCCAAGAAACCGGAGCATCGGCCGACATTCATATCCCAAACCCTCACGGTATCATCTAGTGCAGCACTAACCATAGTACCAAACGGATAGTCGAAGTCAACTGCTGTGACCATGTCGGTGTGCGCTTCTATTTCCTTGATCAAAGACCCTGGGGCAAAGTGTTCATGTAGAATTGGCATCGACCGTTTCCCTAAATCAGCTGTCAGTTGTGATTCGCGTATCAGACAGGAGGATTCCATACGATTACTTCGATGTCGTAGACTTTTCGGCGAAGATGAGGGGAGCTTCTCGTAAATCGATTCTGACATGAACGAAGCGTCCATCGCTGGATCTCCGGATGACACAATAGAACCATCCTGGCCGTCTGACCGCGGCGTCGCTACTGGTGTGTCCTGTGATTCCTCTTCTGGGAAATCTTCCAGCTTATTATCGAGATCGATCACTGTTCCATTTTAATCAGTTTTCTCCGCATGATCTCGTTTGTCTTAAAACATTGACCCACGTTCTTGCTCCAATCCCGCTTCGTCCATTTCCAAGCCGGCCAATCGATCGAGAACAATCGTGCGGATTTTGTGCAAGTTGGCGACCTTGTTATCGATTTCGTGGATCTCTGCGCTGCACATGTTTTTCCGGATTCCCATCAACTCCAATTTGCGACTCAGTGATTTCCGCTGGTCCTTTAACCCGGCCGGGCCGGCATTCAAGCTGCCGCCTCTCTCGGCGTCCTTGAGAAGCTTCCCCTTGGAGCTCCGCCTTCGGTGTCGCTTCTTCTCGGGCTCATCGGGAACGGAGGCCTGGAAGCCTTGGAAAAGGGAGTAGGAGCTGGTGTCTTCAGGAATGTTGGCAAGAAGATCATCCGAGAGGAACGAAAGGGCACGGGACTGGATCTCGGTAGTTGAAAGCTTTGAGCGGACAAGGTCGGTCGGTGTTGTTTGTGTTAGAGAGAACACCTTGCGCTGCGTAGCCGGTCGACGCAGCTCGCGGTGGATGTCGGACATAGCATTGTGCAAGTTGGTGGCATTCTGTTCGCCCGGTCCGATCAGGTGTCCTGCGGTCGTTGTGACTTTTCGTCCGAAGGCTTCGAGGTGACGAGTCTGCAATTACCGCAGATGAAATCCAATCAGTCTGTAGCTTGGTGGGAGGCGTCGGAGGGTGGGAAAAAGCCTACCGTTAAGCCGGTGCCCAAAAGGCCATCGCCCTCGACGATATCTGACAGACCCGACGGTGAGTCGTCGCGACGCTGGTTCTCCATGAGACGGAGAGTTTCTTGGGCTCAACCGAAACCCATGCGATATGAGAAGAGGAAAGTTGAAAGCTTGCGGTAGGTTGAAGTAGGAGACTTGGTGTCACGCGGATTTACCGCGTTCCCCGGGTACTGCCGTATGGTACTTTTACAAGCCAAAACCAGTTAGGTACTTATGTAAATCTCAATGTGTGCGGAGTATGCGCTGTCACTTTCGACTTGCCCTAATTCAAGTGACTTGGAACAATATTTGGTCAAAATGCAAGGATTTTCAAGTGTGTTGACTCTCGATTGTGGTATTTCTGCAACTGCCTCGGTCGCATATGGTCAACAGTACCCAATGCGATAGATCACTATACACTAGAGCATTGTAAGGGTTCTAGTGTTTGTTCACCGTTTTTTCTATTCAGAAATTGTTGAGCCCTGCATAGAAGAATGATGTAGAGCTTTCTGACACAGCATATTTCTTTTCCGCCCCCTCTTCTACAACGTATAAATAGGAAGACGAGCGGAGTGGACTTGAAGCCGGAACTCACTTCGCGGTCCCACAGACTCTCCATCTACACATCACCATATATCAAGCCATGGATACCGCCATTGACCTTTCCGATGCTCTCAAGGCATTAGACCTTGCTAATATTCGTTTCCAGTTGATGTGAGCTCTCACCATTTCCTTCAGCTGCAAGACTCCCCATATCTTTCCCCCGCCCCCGCCATATCCTTCAATGCACACTATAGCTCGAAACACCACAATTCCCCAGACTCCACCACAATGAGAGTCGCTAGCTAAAAGTACAGACACGCAGTCGACTAGAAGACACAATTACCTTTCATCTGATCGAACGGGTTCAATTCCCGCTGAACAAGACCATCTACGTCCCCGGCGGCGTCAAAATCCCCAACAGCGAGCTCAGTCTGCTAGACTACCTGCTCCGCGAACAAGAGCGCATACAGTCCCGAGTTCGCCGCTACCAATCGCCCGACGAGTACCCCTTCTTCCCGGAAGTGCTTGAAGAGCCAATCCTGCAGCCGCTAGTATACCCGCGCATCCTGCACGAGAACGATGTCTGCGTCAACGACGTGATCAAGGAGCGATACATCAGCGAGGTCCTACCGGCAGTGTGCCCCAAGTTTGGACGGGAGGACCGTGGCGAGACACAGGAGAACTACGGCTCCGCGGCGACCTGCGACGTTGCTTGTTTGCAGGCGCTATCGCGCCGCATTCATTTTGGAAAGTTCGTTGCCGAGTCAAAGTTCCAGAAGGATCCTGAGACTTTTGTGCGTCTGATCAAGGCCGAGGACCGGGCGGGGATCGACGCTGCTATTACTAATTCTGCTGTTGAGCTCAAGGTCCTTGAGCGTTTGGGCCTCAAGGCGAAGACTTATGGCACTGACCCTGCTTTGCCTGATGAGAATGGTCCCAAGATTAACATTGATGCTGTCGTTGCTATGTACAAGGTGCGAAATGACATTTGGGGTTTTGCTTTTAGGTGTATATTCGCTGACTTCTTTGCTACTTTGATAGGAATGTGTCATCCCATTGACCAAGATTGTCGAGGTCGAGTACCTCATGCAGCGACTCAAGGGCACACAATGGGAATAATGAGCACCTGAACATTTATGAGAATGACGCGGCCGACGCAACACTGTCCTCGGGATATACAGAAAACAAAAGGCAAAGCAAAATAAGCTAGAACTCAATAGATTTGGTCGTAAACAGGACATGAAATGCATCAGACTACAAAGTCTTAACCTTGGCTACGACATGTATTGCGTAAGAGCCTTAACCATAGGCTCAAACTTGGCCGCCTCAATCAAAATCAAGCTACCTTTCGTCCGGATACCCAACTCCTGGAACGCACGCTTCGAGTCTGCGTGCCCTTCATCGGACTGATGGGTATAATCAATAGAGCCAGCACACAGCGCATGGCGCTCTATAACCTCATCTTCGGGGTGGAAGAAGAATCGCTCGGCCTGCTCACCACCCTTCTTCTTTTTCTTCTGGGGCCGCGACTCTTGCTGATCAAGCTTTGACTCGACTTCCTCGTAGTTCTTCGAGAGGACCAGATAGTGTGAGAAGGTGTAGGGCTCCTTGTCCTCAACAGCCCAGGCAATCTCCTCCTGGAGCATGTTGTACATGGGAGGGACAATCTCGGACGGCATGTTGATCAGTCGCTCGGTCAGAATGAGACCGATAGGAGGGATCGGGGTTTGGGAAAGGAGCTGGGAAGCGGCGGAGAGGGACGGGTTGGAGGCGGCTTTGGTCTTGAGGTAGTTGATCAGGTCCTTGACGACGGGTTTATCCTGGGAGCAGATCGTTAGTACAACGAAGAGGCGAAAATCGGGAAATAACGAACCTTGTGTTCCTGCAGGTTGAGAATTGACAAAACCGCGTAGGGGTCTGATTCATGTCCATCAACCTTCACTGTTGATCCCAGTGTTGGCTGGGAGAGAATCAAATCGGCCAGCGCGGACAGGTCGAAGATCTGAGCATCGTTGTCGAATAGTTGGCGCAAGAGATTCTTCAGGCCGTGAAAATCGATAGGCTGGGGGTCGAACCATTCGAAATCTACATTGACCATGTCCATATCCTGCAGTCGTCATGATTGTTAGCAATCCGACGGCACACAGTCCGGGGTTCAAGTCTGACCTCGTCGGAGTCGGACTCCTCTGGCTTGGTGCCGCCCATGGTGACATCACCAGGATCTTTCCGCTTGACCATATTGTGCTAATTGAGGTGTTCTTGTCTGGGATTGGTAGAATCGGAGTTCAAAAGTTGATCTTGGCCCCGCGTTCGGTGCTGTCGAACTTTTTCCTTATCGGTTGTTATCGCCAGCGTAGGTCATTGCTGGCTGTTTTCCGTCGATGGATGGATTTCAATGTTCTATATTAAGCTTTATATATCATTTAGGGTCTTAGGACAACTTGAAAGAAGACTTTAAAAAAGATTTGTTAATTTATAGGGTGTCATTGACAAGCTGTCTGGGCGTAATGGTTGATATACTTGCACCTAAGATATACCAACACACTACTCCGTACCGAAATCCAGAATATAACAGCGTCTGAAGCTTCGTAGAAATGTCCATTTATATACTGTGTGGTAAAATACAAAATCCAAAGATACCTGCTTTTTCAAGCCGAGCCTCCAAGTCTAGACATCATACTCAACCGCCTCCACAGTCGGCACTTTATGAAGCTTAATATCAAAGAACTGAGCGACAAGCTGCACACAATCCCAAATAACCTGGACCTCCTCCTTAGGGACACCAAGGCGCCTCGTACCACGAATATGCCAATGAGTCTCCTTGGGCAGATTCTGAATCATGATACCAGGCAGCACAACAAGCTCAGTATCAACATCATCCAAGATCTGACGATCTGACAAGAACAGCCCGTAAGTAATCTCCTTGGAAAGCCAAGAAAAGTCCTTATGCGCACTGAACAAATCCAGCGTGCCAGTCGTGTTGCGCGCGTACAGTTTCTGGAGCCACCCAGTGCCGCGCTCGTGGTTGGCCTCGTCGCATTGCCATCCCTCGCGAGTGAAGGTGAAATCCTTGTCCTCGTCGCGCTCAACCTCGGTAATGGCCAGGATTGACTCAATGGGCTTGCATACTCCGATAATAGGCACGGCTTTGACAAGCGCCTCGCGCAGTCGGCGGATCAGGGCTTGTCGGGCTGCTGAGGTCGCATAGTCTGCTTGCTGGGTGAGGTGGAGGTAGAGCTGGTCTGCTCGCTCTGGGTCTGGGCCAGCGGCTAGTGTGGTAATGGCTAGTATGTACCATTTGTCGCTGCCCAGACTAGTAGTTTTGAAGCGGTTCTCTAGCTCAGTGAAAAGTTGGCGGTATCCGGGTTGGACTTCCGCTGTTGTTGCCGTGGAGAAACTCATGGTTGTTCTTGGTTGGTATGGTAGAAGAATTGAAACTATTTTAGGCTTCAGCTGCAGAAAGTTGCCGGCTCGGATTGGTAATCGAGAGAACATGCCCAGGTGGCGTATTGTATGATTACAGCGTTTAAGACAACGTCAAGTTGGTGATTCCATCAATCGTAGTACACCCCGATGGCCGAAGTGGGGTCGCGGCAAATTCAAAGCATTTTGTATGATATCATACCACTTCTGTTTCCTTTCCAGGGTAGTGGTATGCTCGGCTTTACGAGAAAACATCATAAAGAATGTTAGATAGATTGTTCCTACCTCAATTGCATTCTTTACTTTGCTCAGGCTTTACCGCCTGCTCACTGTGATCTGCTCCTTGATGGTTACATAAGCGTATTGTCCCGCCGACCTCGGTCCCGAGATGCCGCCCAAGTGCCGGCGCTGGCTCGGGAGCACCCGCATCCTTCCCGCTCGGTACCCAACGCAACAATAGTACCTACACGATCTCTTCAGGTGTCTTGCTCTATGGGATATTGTCTAGAATTTACTTTCAACGTACACTATTGAAAACATATATTCTTGTCTCGTAGAAGCATGAAACTAAATATACATTGGCAAACATATACTATGTGGTCATCCCAAATCGCAACAGACACAAATCAGACTATATGCTGCCACAGACTTCCAATTCTCATTTATCTTCCTTTGTCTCGATGACTTCCTTCTCTTCCTTTGTCTCGATTCCTTCCTTGGTCTCTTCCTCGTGGAAAATGTTGACCTTGGTAGACGCGAACTTGCGGGCAGAGACGTTTTGTTCGAACAAAGCGTCCATCTCGGCATAAGTACGACCCTTGGGTTCAGGTAGGCGGAAGAACGACCAGACGAAGGAGGCAAGGCATAATCCACCCCAGAAGAAACCGGCCTTTCCTCTCCAGTTCCAGCCATCCACATTCAGCATATACGGGATCACCACCCCGTTGAAGATGCTGAAGCAGTTGTACAGATTGCGGGCGAGAACCACGGTCTTGATGCGAAGCCGGATTGTAGGAATTTCGGACACGAGCGAATAGCAAACAGGCCCGGCCGAGGAATCATAAATGAAGGTGTAGACCAAGAGCATGGAGCCGGTCGCCCAGGAAGTAGCCGACGTTGAAGGGGCAATCGCGATAAATCCGATTACAAAGAGGATGACGCAAAGAACAGCCAGACTGTAGACATACAAAGTTCGTCGACCAAGATAGGACATGAGAACCCAAGAGAAGAGAGTGCCAAAGAAACCGATTGCGTATTGAGCCAAGGACATGTTGAATGACTGGGAGACGGGCAATCCGGCTCGCTGGTAGAAAACAGTCGAGTATGCCATCAGACCAGCTCCGCAGAGATTCTGTGCTGCCCAGATCAAACATGAGATCTCGGTCCGGCGGAGATTGGTACCGCGGAAACAATCCAAGTAGCTGGTACCTTCATTCAGCTGTTTCTCGACCTCGTTGGTATGGATGATCATGGCTACAGTCTCCTCCGCATTGAAGTCGGTGTTTCCTCTAGACGTTAACCTTGTAAGAGATTTGACGGCCTCCTGTAGTCGCCCCTTCCGGACGAGCCACCAGGGGCTCTCTGGAGCCATCAGAACGCCAATGAAGATCGGAACGGGCCAAATCCACTGGATGGCAAATGGAATGCGGTAAGCCCATTCGTCATTACGAGACTCCAGACCCTTCAAGACGCCCGAGGCAATCAACTGCCCCATTACCCAGCAGAGGTTGACGTAAGTTGTGAGGTAGGCACGTAGGGCGACAGGGCAGACTTCGGACGCATAAGTGACAGACAGGGTCTGGTAGACTCCCAGAGGGATACCCATTAGGATCTCACCAACCAGCAGCGTCTCAACATTGGGGGCAAAGAACAGAATGAAGATGAAGGCCATTGTGGCAATGAGAGATCCCAACATGGTCTTGCGGTACCCAAATCGTTCGGAGACGATACCGTTGGCAAACAATCCCAGGATCTGGCCACAATTCATAGCATTGGATAATCCTGCTTGCCATGCTGCCGAGAGCCCTTGGGAGCCATCTGAAAGTGTATGTCCATATTTTTTGTTGAAGGCGGGGAAACCGTAGAACGATCCCATGAGCACGACGTCGTAGCCCTCCATCACAATTGCCGTCGAGATCAGAACAGACCATCCAATTGCCTTCGGGTACAGCTTCAAAGCCTGCCACAGTGACATGCGGTGTTCTTTGTCGGTGGCGATCTGGGCCTCCTGGACCAATGTATCAGGATCGACGTCCATTGGCGACTTGTCGTCGGGTGTCTCGACATGCTGGGCAGCCGATTTGAAATCCATCTTGTTGATTCAGAGGGGAGAGGTGTTGAAAAAACGAGGAAGGTGATATTGGTTCCCACGAGGGTGGATGAATTCTGAGCGACTAAGCGTGCACCAACTCTATATATATCATCTTTCAGAAATGATATTTCTAAAATATGAAGTACATCGGAACTTCCGTCGGCGTTAATTTTGCTTTTTCCAAAAGGGGGTACGAGTTTTCTCCCCGGATCTCGGTGTGATCACAGGCTTCCCGGGCCGAAGAACGGCCGTTCGTATTGCAGTGGCTTGTGACTGAGGAATGTTCGAAAAGCCGACTGATCATGTTGTCCCTCTGTAAAGCCAGGGTAATGAGAGGAAGCTTTTCACATCGTATGAAACCAGCAGCAACAAGCAATCCGACGCGGCTTCAATAACGAACGAAAACAGAGAATCGGTAAAATTTCCTGTAAACAGACTCCGTTGCCCTAAGGCTGAGACACGGGGTAATTTGCTCTTCCCAGTGGCTTAGGCGGGGAAGCGACGGGGTAAAAAATCTGGTTGGCCATCCCACATTGCAGAAACTGGGGAAATGTGCAAGTCAAGGACCGGCCCTTCTACGGAGCTGCACCCCGACCTAGCAAGGTTGGACTAATGCGGTCTTGATGATCCTGGTAACCATATCTTGCAACTTGAACATGCGAACCGTGCGGACCGTGCATTCGTTCTGGATTGGCCGCCAATTTGGTCATAATTGGAAATACGACAGTGACACGGGAGGGAGTTTGCCACGGAACTCTGTTGGTCAAGTGACCCGACATTACCCCGTCCACTTCATTAATTGCGGGGTCCCCAGAAACTCGGCTGACCCCGTGGTTTCCCGGCTCCGGAGTCAGAGGCCCAACCCCCGAAGCGACATGGAAGACAGACTCAATGTATAACAAAGCAAGGTACGAATGATCCGAGTTCGACGAACTGGATATTTTTCTAAGTTTCTCTACAGCCAACTTTGAACAGACCTTACTGTACAGGAAGAAGTCAAGAGGAAAAAATATATTAATTCCATGACGACGCCTTGACAGTGCACACCGACTTGGCATGGAATCGGAATCAAACAGGATTTGTTGGCCCACCCGCTGCCGTCACCGACGAGATCGGAAAAAGAGCACTCATACTCGTTTCGATCACTTGGATGAATACTGCTCACGAAGAAATAGTTCCATAGCTGCTATCAACTGCTGCGGGTTCAACAAAGGCCGCTCGAAAAACACATATTCCACGCAGCTACCAGTTTTGAGCAGTCGGTGAAACTCGCAGAGCCATGGTCTCATCATTTTGTGGCCTTCGCTGACTCCACGAGCTTGTAAAGATGCTGGACATTATATTTGCGTAACGGGCGGGCAGATATCACATTAACGCTGTTCAAACTCGTTGATGAGTGGGGTTGCTTGGCGCTCGTTCGGCTCGCGTAAGTTCGAACGGGTGGCACTCGGATGACCTTCTAGGTACGGAGTACTCCGTAGTGAGCTGGTCACCTGCGAGAGTGGAACTTTTCGCTTCTATGATGATCTGTATGTGCATCCTCAATAGGCAGCTATCCCGTGACTATGTTGTATAGGTTCAATTTTCGGAGCGGGTAAAGACCTAGGGAAATTTCGAGGGCGGATAATCGGAGTTTACTGGGGAAAAAGGCATTGTAGGGCTCTCGGGCTAATCATCTCGGAACGGGCTATCATCGGTGTTACTGCGGAGTAGATCTTACAATTAGGAGATTGCCCATCAGAAGGCCCTTATAAATCCGCTCGCTCACTTGCAAATTGAACATTTCAAGAGAATTTTCTATTGATCTTTTCCTCTCATTTTGTTTGCAATCTCAAAATGGGCTCAATCGATACTTCTATAGACGCGAACGCCGTCGCTGGACGACGGACTGCTAAGGCTTGGTGGAAAGAGTCCTCGGTATACCAAATTTACCCAGCTTCTTTCAAGGATAGTAATGGCGACGGCGTGGGTGATATTCCCGGAATCACCTCCAAGTTGGACTACATCCACAAACTCGGCGTGGATATTGTCTGGCTTAGTCCTGTATTTAAATCACCCCAGGTCGACATGGGTTACGATATCTCGGACTACTACAGTATTCATGCGCCATACGGCACTGTCGAGGATGTCGACGATTTGATCCTAAAGCTTCATGAGCGGAAAATGAAACTTGTGATGGACCTCGTCGTCAACCACACATCCGACCAGGTTTGTCCCACTTCCTCCCTACCATGTGAATACACGGATAAGGAAATTAACATACACATCTTTAGCACGAATGGTTCCGCGAGGCCCGTTCCTCGGTAGACAGTCCTTATCGCGATTGGTATATCTGGAAGAAACCAGTGTTTGGCGCCGATGGCAAGCGTCAGCCGCCAAACAACTGGGTGTCCTACTTTGGAGGTAAATTCTCACACAATGCCACAGTGTCTTATCAAGTAACTGACATCGAGATAGGTAGCGCCTGGGAGTTCGATGAAGCGTCTGGAGAGTACTATCTCCACCTTTTTGCCACAGAACAACCCGACCTGAATTGGGAGAATCCCAAAGTCCGAGACGCTGTACACAAGATTATTCGGTTCTGGTTGGACAAAGGTGTAGACGGATTCCGAATGGATGTCATCAACTTCATCAGCAAGGACCCGTTGTTGCCAAATGCGCCGATCAGCAACCCAGATTCTGAGTGGCAAAGTGGTGCACAGTACTATGCCTGCGGTCCAAAGCTGCATGAATACCTGCGGGGCATTGGAAGCATTCTGAAAGAATATGACGCATTTTCCGTCGGCGAAATGCCTGAAGTCAACGACGTGAGGGAAATCCTGAACGCCGTAGGATACGACCGTGGTGAATTGAACATGATATTCCACTTCGAAATGTGAGTGATCTGGCTTATTTGGCTCAAACACATTGGCTAACCAGCTCGAAGCGTTTCACTGGACCACGGACCAGGAGGTAAGTTTACCAGCGGTAATTGGGAAATGCAAGATCTCAAAGCCATCGTGTCAAAGTGGCAAACATTCATGCACCAAAACAATGGATGGAACGCCTTGTATCTCGAGAATCACGACCAGCCGCGGACAGTTTCCCGGTTCGCGTCTGACAAACTTGAAGACCGGACTCTGTCCGCGAAGATGCTGGCCACTTTCTTGGGCTTCCAGAGCGGTACTGTTTTCATTTACCAGGGCCAGGAGCTCGGCATGCCTAATGTGCCAAATGGATGGGCGATTGAGAAGTACCAGGATATCGAAACACTGAACCATTGGCAAGAGTAAGCATGTCCGTCTATTCCAAACACGGTGCGACCACTAACGGATCTTTACAGAATTGTATCCACGAAGCCGGAAGATAATGATCTGCACTCCACTAGTCTTGCCGAATATCGGAAGAAATCGAGAGATAATGGCCGGACTCCCATGCAATGGGACGCCTCTACTTACGCCGGCTTCTCCGATGCCAAGCCTTGGATCT
This sequence comes from Penicillium psychrosexuale, assembly GCF_028828465.1. Lineage (NCBI taxonomy): Eukaryota > Fungi > Ascomycota > Eurotiomycetes > Eurotiales > Aspergillaceae > Penicillium > Penicillium psychrosexuale. The sequence goes on from NW_026643187.1 coordinate 1,642,123, forward strand.
CCGTGCACGATGATTATCCAGTCTGGAATGCGTCGATCCAGGTGGATGATCAGCAGAGTGTATATCACTACTGGTCGAATGTTCTGCGCTTGAGAAAGGAATTCCCCGATGTTCTAGTATACGGATCGTTCGAGCTCATTTCCCCTGAGGACCCTGACGTGTTTGCCTACACTCGCACCTCCGAGACCGGCAGCCTTGCGCTTGCAGTGATCAACTTCCGAGCTAGCGAGAAATCGTGGACCATTCCGGAACAGGTCAAGAAACTATGGTCCTCCGGGTCGATTGCTCTGTCCAACTATCCCCAGAACAAACGATCTGTGGTGGATAGTGACATTGCCCTTGCACCTTTCGAGGCATTTTTGTGGTTGGCTTAATATGTTGTGGCTGGGCAAACCCCGACCATGCCGTGAAATACATAGTTCTTTGGGGCTTTTCGTTTCATGTGATCATCATACGTTTTCCGTAAATTCCCTACCGTGTCATTCGAGCAATTGCGTAAAACTGTGGACCTTTTTGAGCACTCCAATTGGTTAGAAACTCCGTCTAATAGTCAATAAGCGGCCCAAAACCAGCCCCGAAGAAGGCCCGTACCTATCAAGTGCATCTCCACCTGACCAGACCTGACCTGACTGACCATCGCACCAGACCCGCGTGGATTTGCGGGGTTATGGCTACATCCAACGGTGGTCGGTAAAAATTGCCCAGTCCTTTTCGGTTTAGAGAGACACCCCGCAAATAAATATGAAAGCCGATGAACATAACTCCGTAATAAGCGTACATTTGCGCACTGATCGGGCTGATTTCGGCAACAATGAGTGCCTCTATTCGACCCACGCAACAGCGCACCCCGGCCTGCGACAATTGTCGCCGACGCAAGGTCCGATGTAATCGCGAGCAACCTTGTGGAAAATGTCAGGAGGTGTTTCTGAATTGCCAGTACACCTCCGTCCCCCGACGGAAAGGACCCAAAGGCCCCACGGCTCCTGTGTTAAGCTCGCTGTCTTCATCAAGCAACCATTCATCTCCACACACATCAAGTGTCTCGTTCGCGGCAAGTGACGCAGGACACGCAGATGCTGTCGGTCCTCCCTCTGAGTCAAATCTTGAGGACCAATGGACGTTTTTACCAACGACAGAATGCCCAGACACACGCTTCGTGGGCCTCCTCAAGAGTCCGACATTCCCTACTGCAGCGCGCCAGAGGATATCCCCCGTCTTGTTGCAGGCTCATGTCGACATCTTTCTCAAACATCTCTACCCGATCATGCCAGTATTCGATGCCGACACAGTGACAGTTGAATGCATGAGCCCCGAAGCCCTGTCACCGAGACGATATGCTTTTCTCGTTGCACTGTGTGCGGCGACTCATCTGCAGCTGAAGCTTGACATATCGGAGGGTGGCACTATCGAAGAACTTTCATTGTCTGGCCAAAGCCTAATCGAGCAAGCCATACAAGCGCTACAAGCATTCGACCCCCTTGACGAACCGCACACCGATACGCTTCTTGCATTCTTTTTTTTGTTCTCGGCGTACGGCAACCTGGACAAACATAACCATGCCTGGCATTACTTGAGCCAAAGTATCTCATTTGCCCACCTCTTGAACCTGCATCAAGAACCAAGCTACCTAGCCCAAGACCCTGAAACGGCCGAGTTGAGGAGAAGGATTTACTGGCTACTCTTCATTACCGAGAGGTATGCTTTGCCCTATACTATATCCTATCGCGCATACGTACTTGCTAACTTTGTACGACAGAGCGTATGCCTTACAGCGTAACATGCCAATCACACTACGAGGACACATCCAGAAGCCGACCGTCTTCACGTCCAATTCCCCTGCACTGGCTTATGGATTCGTGAATTTGATTTCAGTCTTCGAAAAGATCCCATCTAGCTTTTACGACTGGAATGCGAGTGCCGCGGGCTCTCTCGGTGACTCTGCGATGATAAATCCTATATATCAATCGGTTGCCCTTTCCACCCCTTTGCTGGCTGAATACAACGAAACCCAGAAAGTCGATCTAATCGTCACGCGGCAGTGGCTGCAAACACGTTTATGGAAGGTAGTAAGCGATCAAGTCGACTCAACCTGCCATCAGGGAGCCGTCGTGCCGTTGGATCTCCCAATAACGGCAGGGAAGTCCGTGATGGCTCTCATGTCGACTGTTGCACAAAAGTCAGCTGATGCGCATGGGATAGGCATCGTAAGTAATTGTCTCAGCGGGAATCGGCCCTATGCTTATCGGTATTGTAGGAACAAAAGCTCTATGACATTGGAGAGGCTGTCTCATTGCTCGCACATGTGTTACTTCCCAGGAAAAACGACGGCGTTGGAGAGCTATTCGCGCACGCCCAAACCGTTTTATGCGGCATCATTGACCTCCTGTCGAATATTCGCGGAGGACAGTCGTATCTATTTTCTTCGCTTCTTCAGCAGTCCCACGCCATACTTGGCCTCGAGGCCCTGCCGCCGCACTTAGCGTTCCCTTCCTACTGGAATCCCACCCTAGCTGATAATGATGGTTCCTTGCCCGGACCAGATGATTGTATGTCACTACAACGTTACAAGACTTTTAAAGACAATTGCTTCGACCCGAAATTGGCGACATGAAATAGGAGTCGACAAGCGGAATCGGTGAGCCCTTGACTCTTGCAATGCAAAGTTGCATATGGATATTCCCTTTGCCCATCCACGCTACAACCAGGAAGCTGGAGAATGCTTTCCCACGAAGGTTGGCTCGGATTTCCAATTGCTAGGCCACAATTTGCCAATCGGAATCTAGAGTCTAGTCCGTGGCATTAGTTGGCTTAGCGTGATCCCCAATACCTAGGTATTCAAGCGGGACTAGGACAGGCCACAGAGCAGACGCTGAAGTGGCGAAGTGACCAGTCCGAGGATGAGGGGGGTTTGAGACGGATGTTGTAATATATGAACTGTACGATATGACGAATATATGTAGCAACTGAAAGAGGAGTCCTTTCGTGTGTATATATATATCTCTCTTGTCAAGACAGATTTCCGTCTTTAAGTACAGAATGCAATCAACCTACCACATGAGACCGAAACATTGAATGTTTGTTCTAGGAATTAATAGCCAGCGCGATCCTAGAAACTAAGAACGATCATCGACCATTTAATGCAAAACGGCCTAGGCTATCCGAACGAATTGTCTATGACGCTTAATTACATTATTTGGCTAGTGAAGCACCGGCTCAGCTCCATATCAGCTGTACATTAAGAAGCGCATAATATCAAAATAATGCCTCTGATCATTTCTACAACCCTGTGCCTTCCCTGCATGCTGATGATCACGTGGTGTGGCTTGTTTTATTGCAAAGGTGCCCCTTGCTACCCATGTTCCCCGACCAAGAATGTCAGATTAGAGATGTCTTCGCTACCACGTCCGATCAGTTGGCCCCCTGTTGGAGATGTTAGGACGGTACTCCACACTCCCTTGCCCTATTGCCAGAATGTTGCCTGACGTTTTAACAATACCAATAGGAAGACAACCAACCCAACCCACTGAGCTCAGTTGATGGGTACTCAGACGATATCGCACCCAACGTGGGCTATTCCAGCGTGAGGGACGCTTAAGGCCAACTGATCTCAGGAGGCATTACTGGAATTGTGGAGCTCCTTGACGATGGGACTGCACTCAAGGCACCATATCCAGGTTCTGAGATCGAAAACAGCATCATAGATATCGCCAAAGAAGCCAGTATCTATCGTCGCATTGGACGCATAAGAGGCTTGTTCGGATGCTAGGTCATTCCAGGGAAGGTCTTGTGCTTGAATATATGAAAAACGGTGATCTCAAGACATATCTTCAGGCTCACGACCCGATATCGACGAGCCTCAAATTGAAGTGGGCGTACCAAGTCGCAGAGGCTGTCGATCTCTTGCATAGAAACGGAATTATCCATTGCGATATCAAACCACGAAATCTTCTGTTAGATACAGCCTTCGACATCAAGACTATTGACTTCTCTGGCTCTTCACTAGATGGTTCGAAGCCAGCCTCTGGTGAAGGAACCCGGTTTTTTCTTCCACGACATTGGAGAGAGCAACCGACGGTGGCCACAGATCTTTTCGCACTAGGGTCGACTCTCTATGAGATTACTCAAGGCACCAGCCCGTATGAGGAGCTTCCTAGTAATGAGGTTGAAAGTCTTTTTACTCAAAAAGAGTTCCCCGATATATCTGATATACTATGTGGACAAATCATCAAACAATGTTGGCTATCTCAGATTGATTCAGCAGCGAATGTGAAAACTGCCGTCTGGGATATTATCTCTCGCACATCCAACGTCGACTGTATCCCTCACCTCGATGGTTTGGACACTGCTCAGGATATGTTGATTGGCTTGGTTTATCCTTAGAGTTGGGGTAGTCCCACCGTTCTGTCTTGTCTTGGTATACCCGCAAGTTGTCAGGCCTAGCCATCCTCGACCATGTACCCACCTTACTTGCACCGCTACTTACATCGCTCCTTCCAGCAGGATAATTGTTACGATATTGTATTTCAACATAGCGAGAAAATATGAGAACAGTATGGGGTAGTTCCTTACGATTTTTGTGCCGAAAGAGTGGTTAAATAAATTGAGCGAAGGGGAGCCACGAAGCTCTCTGAATAGCTTGAAGGGAAAGGGACTCAGCAATAGAGGCCCGAAAGACGCAATTGGGGCAAAGAGAGGTCTGTCGACCTGCATGAGGTGTACCAAACTGCACGAAGATAGTCAAAGTTCCGAAGCATGCCTGAATGCCACAGACGCAATAATAAAAACCTTGTTCAATCTCAATGCCATGCGAACCCGAGAGCTGGCCGAATTGACAGAGCTGGAATTAGCCATCGGAGTATAACTTCAGCACTGGTTCTTGTAAATGACAGAAAATCTGCACGTGGAAAATTGTCGGCGAACGGAAGCCGTGACGAATGAGAAGAGAATGCAGAAGCAATTAGTAGCTGTCGTACGTCATGGGGTCTTGGTATACCGAGATTTTCTCAACAGTCATTCGCAGTTGGCAAAACTTTGTTTCTTATTGTGAAGAGACTCCGAATCACGGAGTTTGACAAGCGGGCTCCGGGGCTGTTCCTGATTTGTTTCGGGCCTTCTCCGGGCAGTTTGGTTTGCGGGGAACGGACCAGGGTGGTTTGCGGGGACCCCACGCGGCTGATTTTGTGACGAACGAAAACCACGCTTGCCTGGATTGGTACGGAGCCATCTTCCATTGGTCATTCTCGAAGGATTGGTTTCCACTGCGTAACGAACTATACATAGACAGATAGCGGATTTTCATGGAATTACTCGGAATCAAGTACAACGTACGATGTACAATTCGGTGTGGTACTCTATGCCGAGAAAACCCCGTCGAGGACCTGACGACGAGTGAAATCGACGAGATAACCCACTTTGACATCCCAAATGGTCGAAAAAGCGGAGCTTGGGTGTACTTTTGATTTGAACTGAGCCCCCTAGAGGACCCATATCTCATTTACAACATAGGAGAATGAATGGGTTGGATTACTGGTAGGAGCTATGCTAATCATATTACTCCCTTGATTGAAGGGGCTCTTCGTCTCTGTGTTAGTAAGAATCCCATTGTTATGCCAGATAAGACGCGGCATACTACACTAGTACTATGGGGTAATTAATTTAACGAACTTGGCATCCGCGTAATGGAATGGCTCTCAAACCCTCAACCGTCAATCCCTACACTTAGTATGCGGTAGGCCCCCTCCATGGCATCATCAACAAGACTGAATATTATCGGTCAACCGTCATATGCCGCACGAACACCTCTCGGAGCTTCCGGCATAGGCTGATCCCCCCCCTTAATCTAAACTTTCATCTAATCCAACCCCGATTTAATTGTTTTTAGATCAGGCAGCCCTTGTTTAAAAAAATAATAATAAATTCGGTCTTAATATGTAAAAATACCAAAATAAATAACACACCAACTATGCACGAGAATTCACGAGTGGAGGTGGGTGAATCCTTCAGGTATATAGAAACCGTTGTATAAAGACTGCTTTGCCCCCTTGCTTGGATAGAATAACAATCAATTCAGCCAGCATCCATTCCTTCACTATGATTACTCTAAAATCTTTTCTACTCCCTGCTATCGGGCTGCAAACCCTAGCTGGGGCGTTTGTTCTACCCCGAGATACGGACTCTACCCCCAACACACACTGTGGCTCGGATTTCTGTACCTGGTGGCACGACACTGCCGAGATAAACACAGCCACTGCTGTCGAAGCAGGCAATGTCCGGCAATCTCACCAATATCTCGTTCAGGTTGCCGCTGCTGGGTCGACCACCTCATACGATTCCTTCGTCTACGAAAGCATTCCTCGCAATGGCAACGGAAAAATCCAGACCCCCGGAGATACCACCGACACATTCAGCGGCGATGATGGAATTTCAATTGAGATAGATGCTGGCATCAATATGGCGTGGTCCCAGTTTGAATATAGTGAGGACGTCGATGTCATTATTTCCCGCAGAGACGGTCAAGATGTTGGCATGGACCTTATCATTCGGCCCAGCACCATTGCGTATGAGCTCAGTTACGCGGACAATGCAGTGATCATCCGTGTCCCTGCTGATGAAAACGGACGCAAGTTTTCCGTGGAGTTCGGCAACGACCTTTACACCTTCCGGTCTGATGGAGAAGCTTATACCACCGACGGATCAGGGGAAGTCGTTGGGATTGAACCCATCAACGCTCTGCTCATCTTCGCCAGCCCATTCCTCTCAAGTGACCTTGTCCCAGCCAGTGATGGTGCCGACACCGTGGTGATGACACCTGGTGCATTCACAGCAAATGACATTGGCTCGGCATCTATTGTCTACTTCCCGCCCGGCGTGTACTATATCGACTCGGACCCTCTGGGTGAAGCTCACATCAAGCTTGATCCTAACACCTACTGGGTGTACCTTGCCCCTGGAGCGTATGTGAAAGGAGGAATCGAATACACCACTACAGCCCAGGACTTTTACGCCACAGGCCACGGTGTCTTGTCTGGGGAAATCTACGTCTACCAAGCAAATGTGGACCAAGGCTACACAGCAGTCAAAGATGACGTGACTAGTCTTCGAATGTGGTGGCATCGGAGCGTCACAAGCGGCCAAATCTGGCACTGTGTCGGACCGACTCTGACTTCGCCCCCGTTCAACACCATGGATTTGATGGATGGAAGTTCCGACCGAGACGACATCTCGGTTGATATCTACGATTACAAGCAGGTCGGGGCCTTCTTTATGCAGACTGATGGCCCTCAGATGTACACCAATGGCAGTGTGCACGATGTTTTCTACCATGTGAACGATGACGCTATCAAGACGTATTACTCTGGGGTCACTGCATCCCGGCTCACAGTGTGGAAGGCCTTCAATGATCCGATCATCCAGATGGGCTGGACACCTCGCGAAGTTTCCGGCGTTACCATCGATACACTCAATATCATCCACTCACGCTATCGCAAGAGCGAGAACGGTGTTCCTTCGGCCATTATTGGTGCTTCGCCAAACTACGACGGCAGCGATAATGTTGATAACTCCATGTCAATCAGCATGACTATTTCCAACGTCTACTGCGAGGGTCCTTGCCCCGGCCTTTTCCGTCTTACTCCTCTGCAGAACTATAAGAACTTCAGTGTGAAGGGAGTATCCTTCCCCGATGGACTGATCGGTGGCAGTGTCCCCGTCGGAGACACCATCATTGCTTCTACAAGTGATACCACTTACAATGGATCGACTAGTCTCTCCATGGAGCTGGACATTTCGGAATGGACCGTCCAAGGGCAAGCGGTGACTGGAGACAATGCAGACTCTTTGGGTCAATTCAGCATCAATAGTGCCTACTCTGGACAGTGGTCAATTTCTTCGTGATTGGTATAAACTATGCTTGACCTCCTTAAGAGTTTGATACGCTCATACTCTTCTCAACCCTCCGTCACTCATTTGTATATATCTTTTTCTTTTTCTTCCTCATTTTGTTGATATTTTCACTTATTACAAATCCAAATTATTATTTCTTGTCAGCCTCAATTCAAGATACTCACTCTTTCATCCTTCTTCTCGAGCCAGATCATTTCCTTGAGCATTTCCTCCAACTGCAGACCCAACCTTGTGACTTGAGCATCTTCTATTACAAACTCCGCTTTTACGATGTCATCACTGCCATCGAGCCAATCAGTAAGATGAGCATCGAATTTTCGGTCATCGGACACATGTTCGAATTTCAAGGTAAACCCCATTGAGCGATCTGTAGCATCGATGAAGAGCGCATCATCTCTGATTTGAACCAGTAAGTTATGATACCCAGGATTCCAGTAGTTGCCAGCGTAAGCACTGAGAGGCATTGTCGGTGGCTGCGGAGTATTCCTTTTTGGTATTTGTTCATTCAATTGGCCCTTCTGGATACCTTGACTTTTCTTCGCTTGGGTTTTCTTTTCCTGCTTTTTCTTCTCCTTCTTTCCCTGGTTCTTACTCATTGGATTTGCATCTTTCGCCTCGGCCTGGGGTTTTGGACCGCGAATTTCAACAGGTCGTGTGGCTTTGCTTTTGCTGTCATGAGGTCTTTCGTCCGTGACTCCAAGGAGATTGTCAATTAGCTTTTGGACAAGGGTCGCCGCAACGCCATTTGCCCCATCTGAGTTTCCCATGATCACAGTACCGAATGAGAAATCAGGGAGAAAGAAGAAGCGACTTCCGAATCCAGAGAATACCCCATTATGGCCGACAACCATATGTCCCTTGTAAAAGTAGATATCCAGGCCAGCAGCATATGCTACCGGTGAGGTGTGCCGCTTCCGTCTTCCTGGGTTTGGATTCACAAAAGTTCGCAGGCGAGTGAGCCCTTCATAAACATTCTTATTGATAGGGTCTTCGCGATTCATAAAAGCCTTGACAAATTTGATGAAGTCGTTCACGCTCGAAATGACAGACCCTGCGCCTTGGCCTTCTGGGCAGTCTGGATTTTCTAACCCACGATATGTTGAGTCGGCTCTTTTCCATGTGTAGCCAGTTGCCATGCAGGATTCGAATCCTTTTGATCGTGCGCTGCTGGGTTGAAGAGTAGTTGATGCCATGTCCAGAGGCTTGAAAAAATCGCTCTTCGAGGAATGTACCAAAATCCTTTCCGCTCTTGACTTCCACAAGATGGGTTGCCACTGTATACATCATGTTGCAGTAAATATACTTTGATCGAATGGGAGCAGCGACAGGGAGATTCCTGAGGTTTCTCGTAATGGATCGAGCATTGTCTGGCTTTGCCGCTCTCACACTCATATACGAATCGTCATGGCTGGCGCAATATCATTAGTCTTGAACTCAAACATGAAATTTGAAAGAATTAGCTCACCAAGGCATTCCACTTCTATGACTTAAGATGTCTTCCACGGTGACTCCTTCTGTGTATCCTTCTCCAGACATAACAAAGTCCTCGGGGATAAGAGTCGACATTACAGCATCGTACTGAATATCCGGGAACATGTCATTATCGTCGACTAGCAATCCCACCGCCGCAGCAGTGAGTGATTTAGCAGACGATGCAATGTCAAACAGCGTATCTGCTGTGCAAGGTATTTCGGGATCCACGCTCGCATGTCCATATCCCGCAGAGGCAATTTGATCATTGTGTATGATTGCAATCGCCAGCCCCGGGACATGCTGCTGATTTATCAACTCTGTCACATATGACGCAAACCCTGCCGAGTGCAAGAGATTCATATTGCTGATTTGACGAATTACCGGTGTGCGTTACGGAATGCCACTGTAGAGGCCTGTTCATGTAGGTTCCAGGCAGTTTCTTCGCGGGAAATACCTCAGTTCAAACCTTGAAATGACAGATGCCACCTGGCATGAGAATGGGGGCCGGATTATAACACGCTTGATCAGCTGCAACGCTTAGTGTGCATGCCAGTGCCAAGTAGCTCTCAACGTTGGGCCCTTCGGATTGCCTAACCGGGGCGGTGAGGCTTTAATCCGACTGCTGCCTGTTTGGCCATTTAATAGAAATATCACAGCCACTTCTAAGTTGTAGGACTTCATACAATTTCTATATCCCATGCCTAACAAGAAGTAACGAAAAATAGATACTCATCTACTATTACCAGAATTTTAGCCCTTACTGGAGCAAGATATACCAAATTACCTCTCGTCTGTCTGCATGCTGTCATATAGCGCCTTGAACAGTGATCCTGGCCGTTCAAGCAGCTCACGCGGTGGGCCCTCCTCAACGATACGCCCTTTGTTTAGCACCACGAAGCGATCAAAGTCCAGCGTTGTGTGTAGCTTGTGAACAACAGCAATGACAGTGCACGCCTCAAATTCTTTCCGCAGAACCTCGTGTATCAAAGCGTCCGTATCCGCGTCAACACTGCCACCCACCTCATCCATAATGAGGACGCTGCTTGGATTGATTACTGCTCGAACAAGGCAGAACAGCTGCCTCTGTCCATGCGACAAGGTCCCTTCGTTCATATCCTCATCCAGCCCGCCGCGAGACTCGCAAAAGTCCCATAGGCGCACAGACTGAAGTGCCTGAACCAAGCGCTCGTCGGTTGCGACCCTGAGAGGATCAAGGTTCTCGCGGACGGTGCCTTGTAGGAAGAACGGGTCTTGGGGAAGGGAGTTGAAGCGAGCACGAACGGCCTGGCGAGTGATGGTGCTGATGTCGATGTCGTCAACGCAAATCGATCCTGATTGAAGCTCCAGCATGCGCAGGAGAGTTGATACCAGGGAAGATTTGCCGCTACCTGTGCGACCGCAGATGGCTACATTTTCACCAGGGGTTATGGAAAGGTTGATGTCCTTGAGTACTGGGTCCGTGGAAGTGCATAGGATACAGTGACACCGTTGAATACAATGGCACCCTTTGCGGGCCATTTGTCGCTGACATGTCCGGTCTCATTGGGCAGGTTCTCGTCTTTTGCGTCGAGAATATAGGTACGGACACGACTGATAGCCCCAAGAGCCATTTCAACCTGCGTCCACTCGGTAACGAGCGTCTGTAGCGTGGTACTGAATGTCACGATTTGATACAGGGCTACGCCGAGATAGCCAGTTGAGCCACTGCCTCTGATATTTGTCGCAAAGGCAACGAGAATAATGGCGATTCCAGCGACAAATAGGTCTAGTACCATTGTCAGCCATCGCTGGACACACCACAGCAGATAGTATGGCTTTTGTGACACGTTGAGGGAGTCGTCGACGGATTCGACGTAGTGGCTTGTCCAGCCAAAGGCTCGTATAGAGGATATACCACCCAGGTTTCCAAGAACTGGGAGAAGAGAGGCGCCTTGGCTTCAATATCGAGTATTCGCAGCTGTCAGGATGTGCGCAGATAGAACAGCTGGATGGCCACGATGACTACAATGCACAGCGGAATTGCGATGGCGACGTAGCCAGAGCCGATGAATAAGATGACCGCCGACATGATAACTATCATCGAAATACGATCTGTGAAAAATCGAAAGACTTTCCGACTAGAAGAAGTCAATAGGTACAAAGCTATCTGCACTGGATCATAATAACTAACGAAAACAACTTATTCACACAAAGGTAGGTTGTAGCAATCTACAACGTTCTTCTCAAGGTATAAAGTGGGGCGGAAATTAAGTGGAACTCTAAAGTCAAGATCAACCACCTTCGAATGTCATCGAGCACCAATGCCTTGATTGCAACGCTTTTCTCAAATTATCAGAACCCCAGAGAAGGCCCAAGAGTACTTGCAATCAATGATGAACAAGGATCTTTTGTGCCAAACCGGGCTACGCCCCACTATGATCTCAGTGACTCCAGCATGACATCACAACCAGCATACCAAGTATAAGACCGAGCTCTTCCAATGGTGAAAAAAAGAATCAATCAATCTCCTCTTCTATTCAAACGAACTACTTCTTTACGACACTTCCCAACCTCTCAATCCCTAAATCCACTTTATATCTACACAAAATGTCGAACTCAGGTCAATCCAGCGTCGGAAACCGCAGCATCTACGAGGCAGGCGACCAGCGCAACGTCCCTGTATCCGAGCTCCAAGAGCGCGCCCGCTATGCCGAGGGCATGCCCAATAGCCACAAGCACCTTGATTCTAAGGACGGCCGCTCCATTGCCAACAAGCTTGCCTCTCAGGAGAACAAGCCTGACTCCACACACCACCACAATAGCGAGTACGACGCCGAGGCCGAGATGAGCAAGCAAAATCCTACCAAGCCTGTAAGTTACATACAACTTTCGCTCACATGAAACTCTTGATTAAGATGCATTTGCTAACGTTGGCTTCGGTACAGGCTATCTTCCACGGCAATGCTCCGTCCAAGGGTGCTAAGATTGATGCTGAGCTCCAGGCTGATGATGAGCAGCGTCTGCGGGAGAAGGGCATTAAGCACTAAATTCAATAATGCTGTTTTTTTTTTATGTCACAAATACCCCCTCATGTCTTCTGATTGGAATTTGAATATTCATCAGCGGGGAATGGGAGGGTTCATGGTGGAACATGATGTACAATAATAATGATATCTGGTCTAACGTTATCTCGAATGAGTACCGGGCCATTGAATGTATACCTACATTGATGACAAGACAGACGGGCGTTGAAGATTTGTAGCTTGTATACAGTATCTTGTAGATTTTGAAGCAATTGAAGCACGTGTCTATGTGGTTATCTGGGTGTTCGCAACCCTGACCCGTCGCTAGTTGGATGACCAAGCATAATTTAACGCTATCGATCGGAATGCACCCGAGGTCTGCGGGTCAAATTCTTCATGCCACTTCCACCTGCCAAGGACATAGGATAGCGTCATATATCATTTACACTTTCCTACGTGGAAGGGAGAACCGGTGTAACAGTTTACATGAAGAGGGAAAATGTGGTCCAAATCCAAATATACCATTGTAAACGTAAGAATAAATAGAACATATGTCGTGAGATCGCTTTCGAAACACAATTATACGATATGTACGAGACAGATGTCAAGGCGAAGCTATTGTACATCATGAAGTATGACAGCATATACAAAGCCAAACAGGCACCAAATACCTGCAACCCTTCCAATAGGGTGACTGGCTTATTATTTAGCCAAAATAGAATGGCTTGGGTGATCGAAGAGCTCCACTGCCAACCAAGACAGGGCTTATCGACACAGATACCGAGGCCATAGCAGGCGTATATCCGGAGTGCAGTTGGATATAAGCCAAACATCGGAATCATGTTCGGCGAGTGGAGTGGAGGGGAGGAGAGGGGAGAGGAAGCCGACTGGTCGAGAAGCGGCCCAAGGCACAAAATATGCCAGTGAGACCTGAGATCAGCCATCCAGAGTAAACTTGGGGTCATCGTCATGCGGCTCGGCAAAGACATGACCCCAGTATTCCTCGACTCTCTTGCATAGGTCCACTTTGTTCTCCCACGTCTTGAACGCCGTTTCGAGATTGCAGCTCACCCATTTGATCTCCTCCCAGTAAGCCTTTTCGACATCGTATCCAAATCGCTTGATGGTCTCTGGGGGTGCCAACCAAGCGCGTCCATCTGAGCCGTCCTTCTTTAAGGTAGGAGTTGTTTCCCATCCCATGCCGAAGATCCGGTCACCGGGGTTAAACTTGGGATAGTTTGCGTGGATGAAGAAGACGTGCGGTGCGGGGGCAACCGACTCGTCTTTTACACGCCACTTGTCCTGCTGGATCAAGGCAAAATCCTCGCGCGGATCTGACTGTGCCATAGCCGACCCGGACAGCCCGTCCGCGTTCGCGTGTCCGACAGCCTGCACACGTTCACTGACAGTATAGAACAGTGCGCCTACGGCTGAGGCAGCTTGGATAAAGGTTTCCTTGTCTCCCTCGCCAGGTGCCCCTTGACTCAACAAGCGGAAATAATGCGAGGGGCCGTAAAAGTTATAATAAGCTGCCAGCAAGAGCGCTAGAGAGTGAGTTTTCTTAGATACTAAGAATACCCCGGTTTCTGACGACTGTCTGGCAGCCATGGACGGTGCCTGTTGGCGTGAAATTTTGTAGTACAAGGGAGATGTGGAGGAAGCCCAGAAGTCGGGCCATGTGACAAGACCATTGGTTTTGAATGGCTCCGAGTCAAGCAAATCCTCGGGTTTACCAAGAGGGAAGCAGTCGGCATCCATCCAGACAATTTCTTCGAAGGACGAGAAAAGAACTGCGAAGATCTTGAGTTGATAGTGTTCAATGATGTTTTTACCCACCACGTCCGCCAGCACCAAGCACCGCGCATCGAGTTTAGGAAGCACCTCGTTGCAAATTTCTTTCTCATGTTCAGTGGCGTCCTTCATGTAGAGTTCAACTGGCAACGTTGACCCCGCGCGACGGAGCATGCGCAGTGATGAGACAAACACCGGGAGGTATGTAGAGCCAGCTGTCGATACCAGTCCTCGCTTGCCTGGGGTATGAATCGGTTTCAACTCCTTGTCTGACTGCTTGATATCCTCGATGAAGGCCGCATGGGCTTCCTCCATCTTGCGTACATCTTCATCGCTCAGGCCCGTCAGATCGGGTCGCGGCACGTCTTTTGTGGGGTCAAAGTGCTGAGCTTCGACATCGCCTCGCTTTTCCGGGGAAGGGCAACTCGGCTTGTGGCGTTCAATTATGGGTCGAAGAACTTTCCAGAAGTCCTTCTGGCGTTCCGTGAGTGGAACCTCGAATGCTGTGTTTGGGACTAGGGGGACGTTGGAGGACGCGGTGATTGGGGATCGGTAAAAGTAGACGGTGCACACTAGAATCAGAGCGAGCATCGCTAGTACGAGCGCCTTCGCTCTCCCAGGTCGCAAAGCACCCATTATTGCTAGATAGTTCGGATAACTGCGCTTTGATTCAGGGGTTAAAGGAGCGGCGCACGGGCACGCCGATCGACTTTTATTTATCAAGTGAAGGAATAAAGAGGATTCATATATATATTGCCCGATTCACAGAATGTGACGACCGGAGGAGTTGGTTGCAGAGTTGTGGCGCATCCAGGGAGTCCGGGCGGAAAAGAAGATTAGGCTTGGCAACCTTAGAAGGCCACAACGGCCTACGTACCTTACGACGTACATGCACGACTTGCTGGACCAGCATGTCTACATATATTGTCCTATATAATCAATATTGGATCCTTTGAAGGAATCAATATCGGACATGAGACACGAGACCGCTCGAAATCCCCCGATTGTACCCCTGAAAGCCGAGGCCTGCCCAGGTGCTAACTAGCATTGAGGCCACATGAAAGATCGAATCAGAACAAATATCAGACACTGATATATAACCATTCCCATATTCCAATGGTATGAATGATTTCATGATCATCGTGGGACCATTTGCCTTTAAAAGGCGTCCCCAATCCACGTGGGCAGGTCGACTAAAGCGCGGATCAGCCTCCACCGGGGAAGATCGCATATCCACCCCCCAACCTTTCCTCCGTCATATTATTATTCCTTCTTTTTGAGTCGAAACTCAGAGAGTCTACAGTTTCTACTTAAATACGTCTTCCCCCCCCCAAACCCCTATTGGATTCGCCGATCTTTCGGGATTCCATATTTCCGCCCCAATTACGAATCTACGGAATCTACCCGCACAAAGTAACTTACGCCCCGTGAACGCCTATTATTTCAATCGCATAGGTCTTTCAGGAGATCTTGACGGATGGACTCCATCCGGGCATTGCCCACGCCAGCTCAAGATGGCCTCCGATAATGTAGATAGTCCCATGCGAGACGCCGCGCCCAAGGGAAAATCCCGCAAGACCGACCCGAACGCTCCGATCCGAAAACGCCGCAAGAGAACCGTGGTCAGCGGAGCGCCCGACGACTGCTTTGCCTGCTCCAAGCGAGGAGCACGGTGTGACCGGCGCCGACCCTATTGCTCCCAGTGCCTCGACCTTGGCCGCGAATGTTCCGGATACAAGACGACGTTGACATGGGGTGTTGGAGTCGCGAGTCGGGGGAAACTCCGCGGCCAGCATCTTCCGGTGATGCAATCGGAAGCACAGTCGTCGGGGAATGCAGCGAGATCACAATCGAAGGCCTCAAGGAGCGGTGACCCGTCTTCTTCACGGATGCCTGATAATCCTTCGGCGCCTCCGTCCACCGGCCCTGCAATGGCATCGTTTGAAGCCAGGACGCCGAGTGTGAAACTGGAAGGTAGTCCATCCATGATGCCAGCTGCCTTCGACATGTCTTCAAACCTAGCTTGGACGATGGACATGCCAGATCCACAATCGTGGTCGAACACGCTTGCTGCTCCGCCTGCGATCTCGGGGCTTCCGTCACCCAGTCGGCCGATGATTCCAAGCAATACGAGCCGAAATATGACCTCGGAGCCGCCATTGCTATATGCTCCCATTCAGAGCCCGACGGCTAATTATGGCTCTCTGGTTTGGCCGACAGCAGTTCGATTCTCATCTCACGCTGCTACTCCCCCAGCGTCACAAGCCAATGAGGAGGATGTCAAATACGATCCTAATTATCATGTGTTTTGGAACGCTGCCCATTCTCCGTCACTTTCACAGCTCCTTTTGGCACGATCTGTAGGGCGGACCCCACGTATTCGTTATCTCATCAGTTACTACGCCGAAGTTATTGCCCCTATGATTGTTGCTTTTGATACCCCAACAAACCCGTTCCGAACTCACGTTATACGCTTGGCAATGGAGAGCGAGGCTTTGCAGGAGGCGATCGCAACGTTGGCTACGAGCAACTTGCGCCAGAGGCGAGAGCACAATCACCTCTCCACGGAACGAACTCTGCCGGCACGTATGTCATCAATGGCTCACCGCGCCCTCACCGATGAAGATTTCCAAGATCGATATGGCATCTCCATGGTCGAAGGGTACATCAGAGAAGAAAATCATCATCGAGGGATGGCCGTCAAGGCTTTAAATGCTGATTTAGCCGACCCTCGTCGCAGGTTATCAGACTCCGTACTGGCAACTCTGTTGGTGCTCTGTCTTTTCCATGGCTGCGATACTGGCGTTGCCGGATTCCGTGCACAATTTGCTGGAGTAACAAGACTACTTGCGATCCGAATGCGCCATTCCCGTGTCATAACGGATGAACTCAAATGGTTCATCCGCATGTTCTCGTGGTTTGATACATTGACGGCAACCACAAATGACCGTGATGTGCAACTCCGCGGAACATGTTTGGAAATCAGCTCCATAACCGATGGAGAATGGGGTCTGGAGAACCTGGCCGGCTGCGATGGTCGTCTGTTCAAGCTGATTTCTCAGCTGGGACGTTTGAATCTTCTCAGTCAGGACCAGGAGCCCAACCTATCGCGCCCAAACGATGCTGGTGTCCCCACTGCGTCCCTTCCTCCTAATATGCTGTTCCCGGGATGGGACACAGTTGTGCCCAATACAGGAATGGGCTCCGTACCGGAATACGGATTTTCTCTTCCCACACCGCCGCAAAGCAGTGACTCATCCCATCGTCCTTCCTCCCCAGAATTCTGGACAGAGTGGTATTCGCTCAGGCAGCGACTCGAATCCTGGCGATTCGACCCACCTGCTCATGCCTCTTTCCCCTCTCCGCCCTTATCTGCATCTGCAATGACCTGGAATGCCACGACTTATCTGACGCCACGGACTTCCTCCTCGGCATACCAAGTGGCACCCGAGAATCTCCAGGACGTCTACCAGATCTCGGAGTGTTTTCGTCATGCTGCCCTTCTCTACTGCGAACGTCTAGCCGAGCCGACCCTTCCATCGTCTCATGGCCGTATTCAGCACCTTGTCCAGCTCGCCATGCATTGTATTATTACCGTGCAATCGGACGTATATCTTCTCTGGCCACTGTTCATTGTCGGCTCGGAGTGTGTCCAGGATAATCACCGTTCGATCATCCGCAATCGCTGCAAGGATATCTCCAAGGACTCTGGCTTCATCAACAACCTTTCCTGTCTAGAGCTTCTGGAACGGATATGGGCTGAGCATTCTGATGAATCTTCATTCCCAGTTTATCCTAGCGGGTTGGGTCCCCCGCCTCCGCTGGCTGGCGGCAGGGCACCATCACAAGCCTTCCGTTGGTCGCGAGTTATGCAGGCCAAGCGGGGTGATGGTGAGTACATGGTTGCGTAGACGGTTTGCCTTCTATCTCTTTTAATTTTTTGCCCGAGCTATAAGCTTCCGGTTTCCAGCTTTACAGCATTCTGGTGGGACGGGCCCATTGGATTTTTCTTTGTTCGAGGATCAGCGACTCGTGTCTTCAAATGATACCATTCATTCTATATTCAGCAATATTCCCCAACCAGTACTATCTACATTGTACATATTGGCTCTTTTTTCCTGGGTTTGCTTCGGGAACCAGCCTTCCATACATATACCTACAAAATCAGGATAACCATTCAAAATATAGACCACGTCATAATCTTATCAATGAAATGAACCTATGAGACAAGCAATTTGGACAAAGGTCCTTCGTAATACGTTGTATGGCATAACTAATCTACGTTCTACACCACCAAGGCCCAAGGGCCAAATAGGGCCTGGCCCAAGCCACTCGGAGATAACCAACCCCGAGTCATCCCCAGTTGATATGCGCAAAAGGACGACCACATAACAACCCAACGCAGGCCATCTTTCCCTATCACACATCTCACGGCGCTACGACAAAAGTACCAACCCACACCCCAACCTAGACCTATAAGCGCTTAGAGACTACATTATAGGGCACAGGGCAAGGGCAGCCACCCAAACCCTATAAGATCAGCACGCACAATGAAAACCTCGAAAGCTTAATACAAAAGCCGGATAGTATCAATAATACACGTACTAATGACCGTCGAAGATCTTCCCGACCGCTAGTATTCCAACCGGGCCTAGAATACTCATTACAAACACTAAAATGGGTTCAAGGTTTCATTTTGATTCTCTCGCGACAAAGCCGATGTCCGCTCGTGCAAGGGGTGGCAGATTAATATGATTCTGTTGCAAACCGTACCGTTCATGTGATATTATTTGATGGGTCTTATCCAGAGCGTGCATGTTTAATTAGATGCCTAGGGGGTAAGGAGGTAGGTAGGCATAGGTGCTTGTAAATGTAGGTGAAGGGTTGTTATCATTACCGCTCCCTGTACTTCCGGACTTGGCGGACTTGATATCAAAAGCAAATTTACCAATCATCGCACATTGAAATCGAGGAAATCCGCAGTCTGTAATCCCCCGTACGGAGTACAGAGTACCCACACGGCATCTAGGCGTCCACCCCCTATATGTATCTAAAACCTGATCGTCTACGGAGTAGCAAGGATGTTGAGCCGCTAAGCCGCCGCGGCTTAATACACTATGTAACCGTAAGCCGTACTAAGCTTAGATACTCCATAACTACTGTGCGCGTCGCACGAGAAGCACGGGATATAAATTAAAAAGAGCCAATTATCTCGCTCAGGGGGGGGAACCGGTGTACAAAGATGTGTGTGCGTGTCCCCGTGCGCCAGTTCAAGGTTATGTTCCTACAGCCGAGGGAATATGCGTCCCGGCTTCCAGCCCGTTGGCCCCCTGCAGCCTTGTTAGCGGGCTTGTTGGTGGATTTTGGGCTTTAAACCTTGTTCCAGAAATTCTATCACTCTTAGGCGAGTTGGCATTACGCACTAAATAAATTAAATGGTACATCGATTTTTTTCTTTCTTTTTGTCTGTCCTCGGCTGAGATCAGCTTGGGTGGCCAAGGAAGTGAAAATAGGGGGGGGCGATATCGAGTAAGATCTGTTAGACGCCGGATTATCTATACAACATAGACAGATACGTCTACTCCGTACTCCGTATATATTTTGTTTTCAATATGCCTGCATGTGAGATCTATCCTGCAGATACGATCAAAAATATGTTAGGTAGGCGATATTTCCTTTTTGGAAAATAAGTAAAAATAAGCCATGTGCAACCCTAGATGATCGGCAGTGCAGGACGGGTTTTGGCCTTCTGTTTGGCTGGTTGATTAAGACAAGGGGGGAATCTCGAAGGGTTGACTCATTCAGAAAAACAAAGCCCTCTAATCAGGGATGGACCTGGGATTCTTCTGTGTGGGCAGCAAGGACGCGCTGGAAATTCCGTCTTTCATTCCTTTACTCGGTGCGTGAGCGTAAAACCTATGTTGTATTTATGGTATTTGTGGCTGAGCCAAGTTGCAGTGGCTCTGTTCTTTACGTTGAACATACAGAGGCATGTGTCCTGTGTCCTAAAATAGAGAATAGTTGTATATATCGTTGCAATATTAGTGTGTAGTTTATAGTTCTAGGCTATAACTAGCACTGCCAGTCATGACGCACACTGTACATCTGATAGCGTTGGTTGGGTCAGACCAGTCCCAAAAAGTCAGACTAGGGCTTAGAGTTGAATGTGATCACAACGATAGCGAGTCGCCTATTGTTCATCGCCCCACGCTGAAACAATGAACGGTGGGCGGCCAATGTCAAAAAATTGATACATAGCAGCTTAGTTATTCAGAAGTGACTTCAATTTGCTTATGGTTGGAGGACACTACTTCATTATCGGCTTCAATTCCTAACGTGTTGTACACAGCCGCTGCGCATCCCACGATTTCATACGAGTGCTTGGTAATAACTATCCTATTTTTACTACTCCGTACGAGAATCTTCATTCCACTCAAGCTATTGACGGCTAGCAAGTTGCGGTCTGCGAATTCTCTATTTTTTTCTAGCCCGAAATGGCGGTTGCTGCCCAGCGACGCAGCGGTAAAGCCTATGCATGGCCCGTGATGTCGCCCAAGATGGCAGTGCGAAGTGGATGTGTGTGTAAAAGATATACTGATGGGGCTCATTGGCCTTTTTTGCCATGGCAACGTGTTCGTATATGTTACATAGTACATAGTAACTATAGAGTACGGAGTACAGAGTAATAATATCTAAACTGTTTGGAGCCTTGGAGGTTAGTGGAGTCTGAACCACTGGACGAGACGGGATGGGCCGCCGTGACATCTGGGATCCCGTCGGTCCAACCATGGAACCGACAATGCATACATCCATGCCTATACCTGGTACGACATAAGTAAGTACTTACATCGGTCCCGGGGTAATTACCACTATTAGAGGATATTGTTTCATATGATCGAGATAAGGTATCATTCTCCCGTATA
Organism: Penicillium psychrosexuale; assembly: GCF_028828465.1. Lineage (NCBI taxonomy): Eukaryota > Fungi > Ascomycota > Eurotiomycetes > Eurotiales > Aspergillaceae > Penicillium > Penicillium psychrosexuale. The sequence goes on from NW_026643187.1 coordinate 1,663,214, forward strand.
CAGTATTCTCCATTTTGCTGCAACTAATGATGGCGTTCATGCAGATGAACTGACGGGGCATGGAAAATGTAAGCCCAGTTCTGGAAGTCGAGCACATGGTTTGCGCTCATCCAACCCAACCATGACACGCCAGCTGATGGAGGGGTGATCTAATCAGTTTCAGCGCCAGACATATACAAGGCAGCCAGTAAGATCTATCATGGAATGACGCTATGTCTTAGTGGCAACAGTCACGCCTGTTTTTTGCCTTTACCTCAGAGTGACTCAGTCCAACAAGAGCGAGAGAAAAAACCTCGCTATGCAGTTGCCTTGAGACTGGCAAAGTTAAAGACACTGAGGAAAATGCAGTTGTCCGCTGCCCGATCCAACTGAGGGGCTATCAGCCAAGCGGTTAGCATAGCGTCCAATGGAAGCATCTTCATCTGGACTAGCTTGAGGGGTAGAGACATCGAGACTTCTTCATGGTACTTTAGGTTATGGTGGATTCACGAGTGTCGTAGAATGTACCAGTTCCTACTAGAGTAGTGATCGTATTTCCAAGGTTGCCACATAAAGTTGAGTCATAATATGTGATGGCTGAGCTCGAGCGCAAGGTATAAGAGAGACGGATTATCACGAAGAAGGAGGAATAGTAGACCGAAATTAGAGGAAATGAATAGAATACCTTGAAACTCATGAATTTCAATACCTGTAAGAAAGAAACCAAACGCCACAGCCACGACGCCGACTCACACGCGCCGGCTACTCGCTGATTGGCCAGCGCAAATATCGCCGGCGCTGACATTGGGATCCATCTGTCTTTTCCCTTTCATCGGGTCGAATTTTTTCCCTCTCCACTCTCTCCACTGAATTCAAAGCCATTACATCTTCTGGAGCGGATCTCTGCTCTTTGTTTTCCTCAATCCCCTTTTATCAATAGGAGATCTTGGGTCCTAGGATCCCCTAAACGCACTCTCTCTCTTTTCCTCGGATTGACCGAAGAACGTTCAAATGCTCTCTCAGCACATTCAGTTCCAATCCTCCTTTTTTCGATCCAAAACCGTACCACGGTGACGGTCCTATCAAAAAAAAATCCTATCTGGCCTGCAGTCTTAAAGTCGGCGTCGATTATTGTTTGGGTGCACGATATCCTGTATAATATACTCGGTGTTCTTTTTTTTTCTTGCTGATTTCATTTAATTGCCTTTGGATTGTTTGCATTTTCGGCTTGTCGCCTCCCATTTACATTTATCTGATCGACTGGTGCTCCATATGCTCGTGCGATAATGTATCATTACTCCAGTCCACCACCCGGGTGGTCAACCTACGACTACACCCAAACTCAATCACCTCCCACCTCACCTCAATACGCCTACTATGCCTCTCAGTTCGCCAACGCCTACACTTCACCCCGCGGGACCTCGCGACGACACAACCGCAAAGCCAGCTACTCAACCACCAAAGAAACACCATGGTATTCGTCGGGCCACCCTCAAGGCTACTATGAAGCAACTCCAGACTATGGCATTCCATCGCGAAAGCACGATCATGTAAGTGCTTCTTTTGCGGGAAAGCCCAAACACCACCGATACTCCTCGACCGGTCACCCTACGGGGGATGGCCTCGGCAACGGATACTACCCGTCGCAATCGCAGGCTCGTCCCATCTTCGTAGATGTGGTCGACGAAGCATTCGATGTCCCGCGCACCAACGTTCGCGAACCCCGTACCGGTCGCCGTCCCCCGGCCTCGAACCCCACTCGAGATGGCCTTGGCCAGCACCGTCGCACTACCTCGACCTCTTACCGCAAATCAAATCCAGCTGATTCTCACTTTTACTTCACTCAGGCTCCTAACGGCGAGGATATCGATGCGGCCAGACGTTCCCATACCAGGCGCCAATCTACATCAACCCGCACTCCCAACAAACCCAAACCACCGCCTGCTTCTGCCAAACCGCCACCCACCGCCACCGAAGATGACGCCGAGGCCGCAGGGATCCCTCCAGGATATTCGATCAAAAACTGGGACCCCACCGAGGCGCCGATCATCTTGCTCGGTAGTGTGTTTGATGCGAACTCCCTCGGCAAATGGATCTACGACTGGACTGTCTTTTATCATGGCGCATCGACGCCCATGGCCGACGTCGCGGGCGACTTGTGGCTATTGTTGATCAAGCTGGCGGGCAAAGTAAAGAGGGCCGACGAATGTCTCCCTCGCATCCATCGCGTGGAGGCGCAGGAAGTCGTCGAAGACTTCCTTGAAAGTGGCGAGCGCCTCTGGTCCCGATTCAAGAAGCTTCTCAAGGGCTGCGAACTTTACATGTGGAAGGCCGCCAAACGAGAAGGTGGCAAAGGGCCCGTATCAATGGGCCGCAATGCAGGTTGCGAATTTGTCGAATCGATTTTTGGTCGCGACCGTGAGCTTGAAAGTACCGAGAAGCTCATGAATAGTATTCGACTCTGGAATATGCGGTTCGACGCCAACTGCGAAGACATTCTCCGCCGACCGTCGGCTGCATAGAATGCTTTCTTCATACGTTTTATATATTTTTTTTCACTAGCGACTGCCAAGGGAGCGATACCCCCCAAAGAGACAGATTTTCCTAATACTGCTTTTCTTATCTACATTTGGAGCATTTGACACTTGTTGAATCGCATTTGGAGCGTGTTGCTTTGGCTTCGGCTGGCTTTGCTCGTCGCATTTACTGTTTGTTTTTCGACCCATGGGCAGATGTTGCCCAGGGTCCAACACAAAAGATCATTGTTATTGTTTTGCTTTGCTTTTCTGGTGCCGGCGCCTTGGTTTGACCTCGTTTCTTTCATAGGACGGCGCCCGTTTGATCCATTCTACTTCATTCCTGGCGTCCTTGTTTAATCTTTCAATTCCGGCCGTCAAGTCCGTTCTGTCTTGCCGTTGAAGTCCGTGTCACTCTGCTTTGATGATACCATCTTGCGATTTCTTATATACGTGCTTGTCTGTTCTTGTCTTTCATTTCCTTTGTCCTTCGCATTACAGCTGTTATCCAGCTATTGTTCTGTCCTTAATGCTTGATTTGATGTTGGGTCGGAGGAACCGGGTTGTACATAGAACCAAGACGACCCAAACGTCCGATAGACCAAACCTAACGCTCGTTATACTTTCCTATTCTATACGTTCTAAGATACTCTGTAACATGTAAAATGAATACTATTTCCACGTAGCCTAAATCCACCACCAAATAGCCTGTGATGTGGTGTGATGTGATAGCCCTAGAGCTACCCCTCACCCCGGCGCTTCCTGTGCAATGCAAGTACGTACATCGCACATTGTGGATCACTACCCCGCCCTGTAAGACCATCGAAAGCGTCTAGAATCACCCCGGGGGCCGCCGTTGGTTGCTCGGCTTGGATACTAAATAGCTATTTGATCATTCACTGGCTGTACGCCCTCCAAATCAGGTACTATATCTCCAATGACGGCAGCTGATGTCACGTTTCATCTAAGTGTAGGTCCCAGCGTTGGATCAGCTTGCATTTTTCTCATGCAAGTGATCGCAGCTGCTATTGGCTTAGATTCCGAAATTCAACCGCTGCATGCACGGTGGTTGGCGGTACCCGAGGGTGTGGCGGCCCTATCACAGGTGAGGCACGGGGGTGTGGGGGTTGCGTGCATGACTTGTGGCTTGGTCTTGGGTTGCATGGTGATCCTGGATTTGAGGTGTTATTTAGAATGAACGGTGGCTGTTACTATTTATAGTTATGGTGGTTGATATTGAGGTATCTGGTTTAGTAGGGATTGAGGCTTTTGGGAATGTGATACTCTTGCTGGGTATATGTGAGCAGTTCTTGGCTTCTATACTGACTTAGGCTTGGCTTGGACTTGGCTTAGACTTGGCTGACTTGATTTATGAATCTCCCGCTTGGTTTGTAGTCATACCGAGCTTGTGAGACGTGGCTCCGAAGATTGAGCTAGAGAAAGCAGCCGAGCAGCCATATCATATGGAAAGCTCATGACAGTCTACCTTGGTATAGAAGCATAAACTTAGCAATACGTTATAGCCAAGACCATGGAGGTGGATTCCAAGTCCATGTGGCCATGCAACCTTATTCGCCCTATCAGACCTATATTTTCTCAGACTTGTTCAAAATCCATATTCAATAACTTCTAGAGTTCAAATTCTCTGCCCAGGTGTGTTAACTGAGGTCTGGAATAATGATGACGCACGTGGGACGGTCACGGGACCGCCAGCTGACTGATCGTTGAAATCATCCATTCCAAGGTTTTCTTTGTGAAGTGAAGTTGTAGTGCTTGAACCGCATTAAGATGATTAGGTGATATATTATTATTTTGAGCTGATCTTCTTCGGATAATTGCTTGGGGGTCAATAACGACCAAGACTCATACTCGTCTTCTCCGCTGTCCTGATGCAATCTCCCACCAAGGACAGATGAGGATGTAACTCTTCAAGAATCCCTTAACTCAGATATCTATCTCCTGACAAGTTACCTGGCTCAAGGTATCAGGTATCCGAAAAACTTGGCCTCAGACCTACAAGGGTCATTCGATTTCCCGATCTGGGCACATGGGCTATGCTAGATGAATATCTATGACAGTTACGATGCCCACAGACGAAAAGTCTGATAGGCTATCCACATGGGAATGGATCCGGAGTCAGATTCACATGAGGCCACCTGAAGATGACGAACCGCAGTGGTGGTGGATTGCGTCCACGACCATCCCGCTAGTTGCTGCTACAACGGGACCACTCGCCAACGTTATGTCAATCGTTGCGCTCGTTATGCCATGGCGAAGCAAAATCCTCTCGGAAAATCACAGTGCTGCTGGAACCTCCATTCAAGAAGGATATCCAGATCCTCATTGGTGAGTACGGACAAGAGGGCGTTACTTTGGATCGGATTGTCTAACATCACGAATAGGGCCACTGTTCTAAATGCCGTTTCGCTTTTCTGCGGAATTGTGGGCAATGCATTTTTACTGTTCAATTTCACCCAGATTGTACGCTATATTATAGCTTTGCCCGTGACGATCATTTCGTGGTTCCTAGCTGCGGGAATCGTGAGTAACTTCTCTAGTTTTGTATGTCCCAGACCTAACGCTCTTTTGTAGCTCTGTGGAATTACCATAGCCATGCATATATATGCTCCTCCAGTAGGCGCTGATAGGGTCTACTCGCAGGCGTATTGGAGTGCCGTCATTGCGGCAGTCCTCTATTTTCTCTTGGGCGTCCTCTTGATGATCAACATGCTGGGCTATTTCCTGGGTAAATACCCGCAACATTTCTCGCTGACCAATGAGCAACGAACCTTGATCCTACAAATGACTGCATTGATGGTTTGGCTATTAATTGGCGCGGCTATCTTTCAACGGGTGATCGGGATCTCTTTCGCCGATGCATTGTTCTTCTCCGATGTCACTGTTCTCACATTGGGGTATGGCAACATAGTTGCCACCAATGCCGTTGGTCGAGGTCTTATTTGGCCATACGCAGTCATTGGAATTATCATTCTGGGACTGGTTGTGGAAAGTACCTTTAAATATGGTCGTGAGGTTCACTACGATAATGTTATTTGGAAACACATCGAAAAGAAACGGCAATCCACTTTCGAACAATCACTCATCAACGAGCTCGAGTCTGCTAAGGATAAACTCTCGCCTAGCGGAGTTATCACCCCTCCGGGTCTCACCCGCCAAAACTCCAAGACTCGACGCCATCGGCATCACCGGCCAATCCGCAACACCATCAACGCTATAGCCACGGCTCGCCGACCCAAGATTCTCATCATGCGTGAAGAAAAGGATCGTTTTGATGCTATGCGCCGTATTCAGTTCGAGACTATGCGTTTTCGTCGCTGGAACAATTTGATCATGAGCGTCGTTGCATTCGGAATCGTGTGGTCCTGCGGAGCAGTGGTGTTCTGGAAATTAGAGGACATGACCTACTTCGAATCACTCTACTTCTGCTTCACCTCTCTATTGACGATTGGCTACGGTGATATCACACCGCAGTCAAATCCTGGAAGACCTTTCTTTGTGGTATGGTCTCTAATCGCCATCCCAATCATGACCATGCTTATTTCCGAGATGAGCGACACAGTCGTCGCTAGCTTCAAACGCACCACTGAAGTAGTCGCTGATTACGTCGTGCTTCCTCAATCCCATGTCTATAAGTCATCCTTGGGTCGGATTCCTATCGTTTCCCAGTTCTTGCTGGCTCGCGAAGCGAAAAAGCGGCGAGGACGCGGTTTCCCACTTGAGGGGGATGATGGGTCCGACACTGGGGAAAGAGCGAACCCTGAGGATTCTAGTCAACCTAATATTGAAAGCGATGACTTGGCCGAGTCTCATCCGCACCGATCCCTCGAAGAACTTGTCCGGGATCCGACTCCACTCGAGCTTGCCCAGCAACTTGCCTTCGCTATTCGCCGCGCGTCGAAACAGGCACTGGAACGCAAGAGAAAGCGATATTCCTACGAAGAATGGGTCGAGTTCACTCGGCTCATTCAGTTCACGGACCCGCGAGCTCGGCGACCATCATCACAGAGAAACCAGCAGGCAAGTGAGGAAGGCCCTTCTAATGGTGAAGACGAATATGGAATTCTGAATTGGGACTGGATTGGTGAAAACAGTCCCATGCTGGCAAAACAGACAGAGCCCGAGTGGGTTCTAGATCGGTTGTGTGAGAGCCTGATTCGGTACGTGTCGACTCAAGGGGAGAGTCGGGCTGTAGGAGATGGTGCAGATTTGTCGGAGGAGCCAACTCTGAGGAAGGAGAGGGATATTGGGTTGGAGGAGTGATTTTCGGTATTATTGTTGTCCACGGGTACATATAGCTTGTATTAATTCAATGTTAGCACAGGGAACATATGCTTCCAAAAGAGGAAAGTGGGTCCAGGTCACCTGTTGGTGCCTGAATATTTGTGTCTGCCTGGAGATCATGGCCACACCACGCAGATAGTCAAGAGAAGGTGTCTACATACACGTACCTGACTGCACAGCTATATGATAGATGCACCCTCCATCCACTCATTGACATATGTCTTCCTTCAACAGGCCAAGCCACAGTCATCATCAGGCTTAGTAGAGTCCCCCACATACGTGGCGTGGGGCTGTGTACCTCCGTCCATTCAACTACACTCTGTCTAACATCTGCCAGCTTATATCAACATACAATATTTCTCCCTTCGCTAATAAAACCCCCATCAAATATGACAGCCAACATCCCTGAAATCCTCCTACTATGCATGGACATCGACTTCATAACAGCCTTCAACGATGCCCTTAAAACAACCTGGCCAGATCACAACCCAGAAAAACTCAAGATCACCCCAATAAACGAGCGCCTCAACTCCCTCCCCGAAGCAACAACCTTTGACCTAATCGTCTCGCCAGCAAACTCCTACGGCCGCCTCGACGGAGCCTTCGACCACGCCATCTCAATGACCTTCAGCCCGCGAAAGGACTACCACGCTCTGACACGCGCAGCGCAAAAAGTTCTATATGAGAAATGGCGCGGGTTTGCGCCACCAGGCTCGTGCACACTTGTCGAGTTCCCGGATTACCTAAAGCAGAATAAATACGGCTGTGAATGGGTGGCTATTTGTCCGACAATGCGTGAGCCTGGAGATGCCCGCTGGGACCGGGAGGTTGTCTATGAGTGTGTGTGGAGCTTGTTGTGTCAGGTCGAGGGGCATAATCGCTCTGCGGAGGGGAAGGAGAAGATTGGGCGGATTCTTATGACGCCGTTGGCTGCTGGGATTGGGAAGGTTAGTAAGGAGCGCTGGGCGGTGCAGACAGTGCTCGCGCTGAGACAGTTTGTTGACGCTATTGAGAGGCCTGCGAGGTGGGGTAATTTGGGGTGGGAGCATATTGACGAGGATTGTCTGGAAGTTGAGAGGACTTGGACGTTGTGAGTTGTGGTTTTGACTGGCCAAGATTCCTATGGGTTGGTGTTGGGAAATGCGTGTCAATAAGATAACAAGCTTTGAAGATATCCAAGAGCTATATCTCTCCCACTGTGCTTCTGTAAGCGAGCCATTCCTTCGCTGCGGTCCATTTTAGCTATCAATTTGTCTCTAACATTGCAGTGGAGCGGATGGGGTTCGAGGGCGAAGAATGCGGCTGCGTTTCGCTTCAGGTAGTGGTAGCATTGAGAGATACACAAAAGGTTACAGTTCTGTTGTGTTATCAAGAGGTGGTATTGGGTTTACTACATTCCTATGTCTCAGTGGCCATTTCGTACTATTGTCCACATAGGTATGCATGTCTTTTTGATACTTCCACTTTCCCTGGCCACTATTTAACACCAAAGTATCACAATATTTACCCGCCAAAAAGGAGGTTCTAGCCATTCCAACACTTTGCCACAGCTCTACGGAGTACATAATAGCCCATTCTTTATCAATCATTGATCGACCCAGGCAAAACTGCCACGGAGCGGGGCGAACCCACGCTTGGAATGTGGCAACCAGGCAAGAGAATCTTGGTACACCATGTTTTGCCCGTTTGCTGAAGAAGCTGTGTTGTTTTCGTGGTATGCAGTATGCAATCCAGTGCTGGAAGGATCTGATACATTTCAGAGTGCGGGTACTTGCAGGATGGGGTATTGGCAGCATTTCCCATGCGAGGATCCCTTCCTGTCAGGATACTACGGCTGATTTTTTCGATCAGATAGAATGTCGAGTCAGCAGAGTTTCAAGTAAACACTAATGTCTTCTACCTGGCTTGGTGTGTGCAGATCAGAGGTTTCACAGCATACTTGGGGGAATTTTTGCCTTAAGCGCAGAAAGCGCCCGTTTTTTTACTTCTGTAGGAATTACATTCTGTGTGGACCTCACTTGCATCTCTTATTTAGTGCAGGAAGCCCGCTGAGATGGAGGAAAATACATACACCCACTGGTCAAGAATCACATACTTGACCTCATCCCCAAGCTGTACCTAGACCAACAACACACATAAGATGACAATCCAATTCCCAATCATGCCATTCGACTATTTTCAACCCAGCCCAGCCAAGAAATTTGTCTCTCTCACCAAGCACCCCCGGGTGACTGGTGGAAAAGTCAACACGGTCTTTCACGAGCTCAAGCCACTTCAGCCAGACGACTTGATCGGCGAATGGGACGGATATATCCTTGCCACGGGTCACCCATTTGAGCACGAGCTGGACACGCTAAATTGGTTCGGCAATACATTTTATTCCACCGACGACGTGGCACCACTGATGGTTGCGCGGAACGGGGAACGGGTGCCCTTTGAAGATTGGGGGCGTGCATCCGTAAGTCATTTTTCTTTATTTTGTGACACATTTCCAAAGATGCATGGCTATATGCAGGTGTGGTTGTGGATTTCGAAGGAAGCTTGTATGTATTTTGACTCGGGAGATCAGGTCTGACATTCTTTTCTTGACAGCTACGTGAAATCAAATATCATGGAGTTGTCTCTGCAGCTTTGATTTACGATGAGCGACCCATGATGGTCTATTATCGAGCTGTGAAGCATAACATGGTGGCTGGATGTATTGAGAGTAAAAAGTGGCAGGGGAAAGTCTACTTCTATTTGACGAGATAAGTAGATTGTTATATTTAGTATGTAGTCCGCAAGTGTTGGCTTGAGTTAAGGATATTACGTCTAATGCTTGAGCGTGATTGTATAACTATATCAGATCTATGAAGTGGTTCCTCGCCACGGCAGTCTGCTGTTGAAGATTAACCTTTGCCAAACAGCTTGGCTACTTTTATTTGGCCATATCAGACTGCATAATGTAATGCAGACCACCCATATGTATCAGTCTGGTTCGGGTCATAATACACCTTCTCTAGGAGAGCTTTTATATTTTCGTAATCACCATTAGCGGCAGCTTTTCTGAACTCTGCCGATAATTTTGATTCATCCCATCCGGTATAGTCAAGTGTCTTCAATTCACTCCGACTTTTCCTATATTGCGGATTTGGTAACCCATTCTTCATGTCCTTGATCATGCTCTGGGCACTCTGCGTGTAGTAAACAAGTCGTCAACGGGAGGGAAAGGACACGTCAAGATTCATGAGCGTGCAGAATATTCAGGGAGCATTCAAGTGAATAATGGGCTGAAGGCCCTGAAGAGTAGGCGGCAAGATGGACTTCGAACGAATAAAAAATAAAAACATACAACAGCGAGGATTCGCTGGTGGCATCATGTAAACTACCTATCACCTAGTTAGTTGGTGAGCGCAAGTTTATATCATCGTGAGTCCAACAAGATTGGAATTGGCGATTTTTCCTTTGCATGTTTTACCCAACAACTCGTGAAGAAATCAAAGTTCTATATCATGGCGATCCATTTTGTCTACGATGGACTAGAAGACTTTTTAAATGTCTTAAGGGACCAAAAGCTTTGCGCCGAGGAGGCCGGATTCGATTTATTGGTATTTTCAGAAGTCGAGCATGACTTCCTACGTCGCCACGAAGCTATGATAGAGCGAGAAAAGCTTCGAATATTTAAGTATGCGCCGGATAAACAACAACTCATCCTCAAGATGCCAATCCGTGCTGTCTTTGTTGCCCAGGGAAGGATCTTCAGATATTTGACACAGCAAATGACAAAGGTCGGAATGAAAGATGACGACTGGATGCTTCTTAACGGAGGCGATTTTGAACTTGAGAACGGGTGGACTGTCGAGCCAGACCTGGCACTCTATTCAATGGCAAATAATAAAAGGACGTCGTTGTTTCCGCGTATCGTCTTTGAGATTGGAATTTCGCAATCAGTCGAAGAGTTAAGAAGCCGTGGAGACGATTATATCCGGTATTCTGAAGGGAAGATCAACGCAGTAATTTGTTTACATGCGCCACAAAACCAAAGTCACATCAGCTAGGTAATATACAAGGCGTTCAGACGGCCTGATCAGGACCAGGCTTTTGAGTCAGTGATTTGGGGTCGTGGTTTAATTACGTTCGATAAAGATGGTCACAGTATTACCACGGGGCCAATGATCATTCCTATCGGAAAGGTTCATCCAGGCACCCCGGATGAACTCGAGTTGAGTGAAGAAAACCTCGTCAAAATCACTGAAAAATTTATGCTGGAGCGCTGGCAGGAGTAACCAAAGATTGGACCCTCTCTTCAAGCTTCCTTTGGGTATCCTGTGGAAGTATCTTCTTTGGAATGGCTGCAGGATGGGGGAATAAGTGTGACGTGCCAGGTCTTTCAAACGAAGAGTGCATTTAATTCAAAGTAACTAAAATGGGGAGAAGGAAGAAGCAAGTTGCAAAGTGGGAGGCAGCCAGTTAATATTAGCTATCCCTTTGCCAACGTTGCAAACAACCAACCTTCTCGCTTCGCTATCTAGCAAACAATCTATGGAATACAAACCGGCAGACTATGCAAACAGTAAGCAAGCAAGCAACATGATAGACTGGATGGGCTCTGTCGACTGAAAGTGGGAATGGAGTGTCTGTCCACTTTGGGGTGAGAATTCTCACCCGCTCTCACCCCTCGTCATCTTTACGCTTTTTTCTCTCTTTCCTTGTCAACTCAATTTCTAAAATCCTTCCCTTGGACCTTTTTTCTCGCAAGCCGTTGTCGTCTCGGTCAAAATAGAGCGCCCATGACCCTTCATCTTCCACAGCCATGAAACCCTCCCAGCCTTCCAGGGTAATTCTCCTATCAATTGGAGTGCAGTCCCACGGCCCAACAATTTGGCTTTGGGATTCTTCTCGCAGGCCGTACTTCACTTCATATGTTTCTTCGTCCACGTATACCCAATTTAGTTGCGGAGGTTCATCGGATATTGTAGAGACCAGTCCTTCTCCTTTGCGACCCCAGTCTGTGTCGGGGTAGGGGAGAAAATATCCAGCGAAAGGATGCTGAGGGAATTTGGTCTGACCCTCGCCGGTAGTCACCGCAATGTATAGCTGGTTATCAACTGCATTAGCGAACAAGGGGGGACAGTATTGGGTTGCCGGATCTCTTCACGGAATACGTACCTTGTTGTTGCGCAACACTACGGCGCATCCATCAATCTCGCTTCCTGCGTATGAGGTCCTGGCGCAAGAAACAATCAGATTCGATTTCATGCCTCTGTGTTGTTCTTTCGCATTCTTTCTTTGGCCTTGTCGGACTGCTTCGGTAGTTCCAATGATTGCAGGACAAGCCGCTATGGCGGTAATTATTCCTAGGACCATGGTACCCTTGGTTGTTGCTCGGATTTGAAAATTTTTCGGAGAAAATTTTATTCAAATATGACGAGTGAGTAGGAGTGGAGGTTCGCTAATTTATTTGCGTGAAACGCGTCACTGAAGAGTATCTCATATGGTATCTCGTCGATTTAATCTATTTCATCCCTCTTCCACAGATAGCGTTTCATGGCGGATATTATGACGCGTTATATCCACTTCACGCAGCTTAGCGTATGTCTATCTTCTAAAATACAGGTTATAGATGCATACACAGTGGTGTATCATGCGGGGGTCATGGTGAGCATTCATCTCTTTCGATTCATATAAAGTACTACAGCTTTCCACTATCCTCCTTGTAACTATACATTTTGCTATACCAATTCTCAATTATCCATATCAATCCACATCATGTCCCAAGTGTAGGTCTTTATCTCTTCGTCTTCAAGCCTCAACCGTTCTTCATGAGACTAATACCATCTACAGACAACAGCAAGAAGACAGCGCCGAGGAATCCGAAGAGGAACTCGAGCCCTCACCACCCCCTCCCAACCCTACAGGCGGCCGCAAACCCGCGAAACTCGCGGCGCGAAAGGCAGCCATGACAGAGCAAGCCTCTGCATACGATGAAATACCCGCGCCCCTCCCCGGGAGAAGGATTGGTCCCATTCGTGAATCGCGGATCAAGGATCGACCAGCGAAAGTGGGCGAGAAGGACAGCAGTTTGAAGATCAAAATTGAGCTGGATCTGGAAGTCGAGGTAGAGCTCTATGCACGAGTCAAGGGCGATGTGACAATCGGGTTGATGTGATAATTAGGTTGAAATCTATGCGAGAGTCAAAGGAGATGTTACCATTGGACTATTGTAAGATGTGAGTTTGTTTTGAACTCTAAGGAACGGCATATTGATAACATAATGCAGTACAACATAGCTTGGCCTGACGCTCTCCCTTCGAGTCGTGCACCCCGCTATTACCCTCATCGAACAAATACGACCGGGGTGCTTCTTGGCACTTGCAAATGCATAAGTGCCAGTGAATTAAGGGTGAGACAATACATAGTCCGTGAAGGACGTTATTATTGCGGTTGGTCTTGGGAAATGTCTTGATAATTCACTTTGTTGTATTTTGAGGTTTTACAGGATAGTTGGACTTGATGCAGTGTGGAAAAAACACACAAAATTGAATAGCACAGTCTAAACGGAGGTTATAATATCACTAAACGGAATGACCGACACATCAATCCCCAAACGTCATGCCCAGATGGTAAGGTGGAAGGATACGAAGTTCGGGCCCAGTCGTCGAATACCGTAGGTTGTATGGAGTGCAATAGTGGAGTAGCCGCTCAGGCCTATCCACGGATATCTTTTCCAGGTTCAGGTACTCGGCATGCAAGATTCCAGGTATCTTTTATATAGCATGGCTATACAAAAGGTACATCGGAAAATATCACCGTACATCTCTATATATAGTCTTCAGTTTCCCTAAATTATCTGAGATTCATTTATCTACAAATCCATTTAAATAAATTTGACTCTATATGAACACCATTATTCTTTCCTTTAACTAACTAGCCAGAGTTGAGAAAACGAGGTATTTAGTGCACGTACCTTTCGCGCTTTCTGGGTGTGGGACCTCCCGAGGTCACCTGATATCATAAGGATGACAAACCCCACGTAATTCGAGCTTTGTCATCATTTACGCCTCAACACTGGTAAATAAACTTAGTAATTCTGGTTTTAGGACGGTTCCATGGATATCTCCTTTGGTAAACACTGCTGGCATACAGCACATAAGATCGAAATAAAGCAATTGAGAGATGAGAAAACTGAGAGCTCACCTATTCTACCATAAAGCTATTCAGAGATCACCTGATTTATCATTATGAAGATTCAGAGATTATATGATCTATTTTCATAAAGCTATTCGGAGACCACCTAATCTACTCTGTATCACTACGGAGTATAGAGCAAGTAAATTTAAATTAATTCTACCACTACCAATAATAGAGATAAACAAATTCTAAAAACGGCATTTTGGATACTAGATATATTTATTATCTAATAAATTGAATGCGACCGGTACTTGATGATATTTATGGCTTAATTGTACGAAGAAGTGATTTAATTTTGACAATATAGATCAGATGCTACGGAGTACAGAGTAGTCTAAAAAGGTAAAATGTTAATAATAATACTCCCTGTGGACCTGGGGTATAACATAGTCGTAGGTTAATAGGTAACCATACCATTTCTTTTCATTTTACTTCCTGCATATATATACTTCTTATACCTCGCTATTTACACAGTATCTTAGTAAGACTTATACCTTCGTAGTGGCACGATTCGTCGCCCATACTAATAGTCATGGTGGTACCTAGGTAGTTAATTGAATCTAAGGCGGTCATCGCGACCACATCTAGATCCATGGATGTATCCATGGGGTTCAGCCTATCCCCACATCATAATTCACTCTACGCAAAACTCATCGCTGTCCAACCACTATCTTCGAATTGTTACAATGAAGGCTCAGACAGGGCTAGAAGTAACCATTCTTTCCTCGTCTAATAGTCTTTCAAGTGACCTTGAGTCGTTGATCGGTGAAGCGATTCAGACCTGATGGGACGTGCTTGATCATCAGAGTCAAAGGACAAGCAAACTTTGTCATCTGGATCCTCCCAACCGTCGACTTATCTCCATTTGACTCAGACGATGCCATCAGGCAGTGTCACGACTTTCTCGTCGATGACAAGCGATCAACACTGTCCATTGTCTTTAACTCACTGCTTCACGGAACGACCAGGACATTGCTATACCTTCTTGTGTTTATAAGGTTCATGGGACTTACTGCTCAATATATCCGGCTCCCATTCATCGAGCAGAGAAGTCTTGATGAACGCGCAGCCCGTATGCAATATTTTAGGTATCTTTCATATGACACGCCTGTATAAAAGGTACCTAGATATGAGATTATTTAGGGCATCTACCTTTTATATGAGCATGCTATACAAAAGATACCTAATTCTTACAATTTTACTTAGTGGCCTCGGGACACAAAAGTCACCTGGACAGTCAAAGACTAAGGGGCGAATCAGTCACAAGGCACAAATTCTGACACTAGCAAGAAAAGGCTGTTTAACCGGATGGAAAAGAGAATCACCTCTACAATATACACACCGAGGAATACATCAATCGCTCACATGGGCACTCGTTTTAGCTTACGGTGAGCGATACAATGTCTTGGTACACCGCTAGATATGCCTGGGATTGACCTTGTACTATAATAACAGAGCCGGGATTGCGCTATTATTATCAGTCCCGGTTTGGAGCAGACGGGTACTATAAAGAGGATGTGGTTGGCTGTCCTTAATTCAGCCCTATCCGATACTACGCCAGTGCTCTCCACTATTGCGTGCTGACTATTTATTTGTTCACAACTTTGAGCTCCCAGCAGAATACAAAGGAGTCATTAGTTGCAAGATTTGCAATATCATATCAAGATCGCCCTGAAGAAGTCGACTATTCTACCTGTCTACTTGTTTACGTGCAGGTCGTAAAAAGACAGTCGGATCACAAACGCCGAGGAATTAACTTTTCCCCCTCGGAAAGTCGCCTCGTGCCGACCACAGGAACGCGAAAATTCTGTCAGGCTTTCACCTGTGAACATCTATCTTTTACCCTATACGCACTACGGAGTACACATTCATACTCGTGGACATTCAGATCCTGTCAAAATGGAGAAGACAGACGCCGCGGCTGCACCCGATCTCGAAGCCCCAGACGTCCCTGCCAGAGAATCCAGCCTCGCCCAACGATGGAAGCAGAACCTGACGCCCACTCACGCAGACTTCATCTGTCTGCTCCTCACTTTCCTCACCGGTCTATGCGATAGCAGCGCCTACAATGCGTGGTCCTGCTTCCTCGGAATGCAAACCGGTACGAGTCATACCTGCCGCTCCCCCGCAAAGGGGGCGCAAAACCCAAACCAACAAAAAAACAAAAAACAAAAAACATCCGGAAACACAATAGAAAAACTAACAATCGCTCCTCAAAACAGGAAACACCATCTTCCTCGGCCTCGGCGCCTCCAATCAACCAACTAACAAGCCATGGGGCTGGCTCAAGTCCCTCGTCTCGATCGCGTCCTTCTTCTTCGGCTCGATGATCTTCTCGCTCGCGATGCGCACCGTCGGCGCCCTCCGCCGCGGAACCCTCTTCATCTCATTCCTCGTGCAGACCCTGCTCATCATCATCGCCGTCGCCCTAATCGAAGCCGATATCATCCCCCACACCTCCCATGACGCCACCCTATCCGGTGGCCCGCTTTTCCTCGAGTTGATCCCAATCGCCCTGCTGGCTTTCCAATCCGCTGGTGGAATGACGTGCAGTCGTGCGCTGGGCTACAATGAGATCCCGACCGTGGTCTTGACGAGTGTCTACTTTGATATTGCGTCCGATCCAAAGATCACCGATAAGCCGACGACGAACGTTAAGCGCAACCGTCGTGTTGCTGGCGTTGTGTGTCTCCTTGTCGGTGCTATTGTCGGCGGCTGGCTGAGTCGTAGCAGTGGTGGTATGCAATCTGCGCTATGGATGGCTGCTGGTTTGAAATTCGTTGCTGCGATTGCGTGGTTGTTCTGGAAGGCTGCGCCGGCGAAATAGATTCGCACGGCTGTTCAGTGAGTTACCTTGTTCTGGGGTTGTAGAGGTCGAGTAGATTACAATTTATAGTTAGTTGTGCATATATCAATGTTAATAGTTTCTGATCCAAGTGTTCGTGTCTTTGGTATTATTCAATCCCTCTCAACGTCCAGTGTACTTGATGTACTGTGTTCAACAATGTCTAGGCTTCTTCCTGGATATGCTGGTGGCCGTACTGGCTGTTATCCTGGCGGCTGCAGTGGTGGATAGATTCGATCCCGGAGATTTTGGTGTCGCCCTGGTAATGGCTATGACCTCAAATCGTGTTTTGATGCAGCTTATCAAATATTGGATGAATATGGACAGGGCTGTGTCGAGTGAAGGTATATGCAGCCACGACTGAACTGGAGGAAATACAGTTGGTCGAACGCCGTCGTTACCTACACAATGGCCATCTTCTGGGGCAATCGAATTCTCCGTAAATTCCCTACCGTGTCATTTGGGCAATTGCGTAAAACTGCGGACCTTTTTTAGAATTCAGGCGTGGTTGCAAGGCACTCGTGAGCTACATACCCCGGAGAAAGGAGACATGGCTATCGGTCTGCTAAGTTACTCACATTCATCAGGGCAACACTTCCTCCCGTTCTGGAAGGTACCTCGATGTCCATCTGAACTGGAGAAAAGATTGCCTTTTGCGGCCCATCTGACAACGGAAAGACAACACTGATCCTCGCCATCCTTGGTATGATCCAATTCGAACAAGGCACCATTTGTATCTATGGATTGGACTTGTCGGAGTATTCCAGAGCTGAAACCAGAACCAAACCAAATGTTATTACACAAGATCCCTTCTTGGTAGCTGGCACAATCCGCTTAAATTTTGATCCCTTCGAGGTGGCATCAGATGATGAGATTATCTTATGTTATAGAATAACAGGCTCTCTACAAAAGGTGCGACTTATGGGAGAGGATTGAAAAAGAAGGTGGGCTTGATATGGCCATGAAAGTCACTACCTGGTCTCAGGGCCAGAAGCAACTCCTCTGCCTCGCTCGTGCGATGGTTCCAAAAGGCAAAGTACTAATCCTTGATGAAGTGACGAGCAAGTATGTATATTTTGACTCGATGGAATCTTTGGAATGAACACTAACATCCATTTTTGCAGTGTTGACAGCGAGACCGAGAATTTCATGCAATGCAGGAAGTCATCAACAGATTCAACACTGAGTTTTCGACTCATACTGTCTTGGCAGTTGTGCATCGGTTGAGGTTCATCCACCATTACGACCGTATCGCTCTTTTAGATGACGGTGTCATGATTGAATTCGGTTCTCCCGGGGCGCTGATGTCAATGAATTCTCGTTTTAATATACTTCATGACTCGGGAAATTTGTGAGTGCAGATCGATAAATATGTCCGTACCAAGTATTGCAGTACACAATAGCTATTAGATCAATATCGACGATGGCTACCTGAGCCTGGTGGGCTCAGATGAGCTCATTAAGGATAACATAAAGATCCCAGATGGCGATCTCGGAAGGTCTATCGTGGACCGCTTTGACTCAGGAAGAGACCTATGTATGCGATGTTCATCGTTGTGTCCATCTGGATCAATTGCATCGTCCCAAGTGCTTACTGTACTGTATACTATGGGTATGCAGGCGGTAGTCAATGCTCGCGAGGTTTAGGCAGCATTCGTTCTCGGTTTTGACTATAATTCCTTTTTAATGCGATGGCAGCAGGAGGACGAAGCATCTGATCCACTCAATCCGTTTTACATTATACAACTGCCATTCAGCATTGTTCTCAGTATTTTGAATCCTGTTCCATATCGTTGCCCAATGCGCTTCTGGTTCGATAATGGCAATTTTTTACATATCATGAGATTCAAACTAGTCATGGGTTATAAAGGAGACAAAGTACATATGAGCCCCGCTACAGGCCAAACAGTCCACCGAGTATGATACATAGCGACATAAAATCGACTCGTAGCATTAGAGAGATCAAGTAAGAGATTAGCAGACCTTCAGGCCATGAATGACCATACTAAAAATAATCAAGGGATTCCCTTTCTTAACTCAAGTGGGCTTGTGAATAGTTAATGTTGGTGAGAGAAGGTTATGTGACGCATGATCAGGTACAAAATGCAAACCCTTCCTTGACGACGGAAGATGCGTATGCAATCCAATACCCGAATAAGGAATTCCGTGTCTTGAAGGTTTTGGAAACCAGTTATGCGATTTCTAAGTGGTTCTCGGGATTTTGCCGTGGTTTCCCGCCAGACTCACGGCTAAAGTATTTGCCGGAGATATCAGCTTCACCAACACCCGGGGCCCCGCAAATACATGTACATGTACGGAGTACTATGTACATACATATAGGATTTGAGGCCGCGGTCGATGAATTTTTCTTTCCGTTTAGTGCTCATCCCCGCTTTTTGACAACTGTGAATTCCCCGCGAGCGACGTCATCACCTGAGCAGCCTCGTCCTACTCCTGAGGTCATTGAGCAGCACTTCCTAGGCTGATTACTCCATTGGCTTGGGAACTTTCTCACTGCGCCTCTTTTTTTCTATAAACATAGAGCGATGCTTACAGCGGTCTCGTACGCTCTGGGTTCAATGTTAGCCTTCTCTGGATATGGCGGGGAAGGTGGGGGTGGGGACGGGTTTAGATGGGGATTGTCGCCATCTTCAGGCACAGCCGTTGAACAGTGGGCACAGTATAGCCGAGGGTAACTTCTATATCGATGTTTTTCGGAAGTGGGCGACTTTGGATGGGGACTTTCTAGGTGCAAGAGCGATGGAAAAAGCATGGCTGAAGTGCTCTACCCCAGCTCATTCCGAAGACTGTTGGGCGAGAAGTTCTACCACGAACTGGATCTCAGCATCTCTGTTCCTCTGAAGCTACGTTTGACATCATAGATCATATGAGAAGTTGAAAACTAATGGGACACCATAATATCCAATCGGTTGTAGATGGCTATAGCAGGTGGCGAGGCATTTGTAACGGCAATAGACGGATTTCGATATCCACTTCAAACTTACTTGGTCTTCAACTATTTCTTCAAGAATCGTATCGCATATATAAAAGATAGCGTTGATCTTTCGAGATAAGTCACAAAAGTATATTCTCAAATACTCTTATTCAAGTTCAAAATGACTGTCACCACAAACGGAACCACCTTTTCCAACATCTCTATCAAGCCCTTGCACCGGACTTTCGCTGCCGAGGTCAGTGGTGTGGACTTTTCGGCTCCCTTGACGGATGAAGTATTCAAGGAGATACACCAGGCTATAACAAAGGTATGCCCCACATTGCGAACTTGCATTATGCGGTCTTCGAATTGACATTGTGGTTACAACGCAGTATGGTGTCCTCATCTTTCGTGGCACCGGTCTCACGGATGAGGGCCATATCGATTTCTCTAAGAAATTCGGCGAGTTGGACGACGTGAAGCCGTATATCAGCGCTGGTCGGAAACACCGTCTCAAATACGCAGAGCTCTTCGATGTCAGCAATGTCGAGGCCGACGGGACCATCCTTGACCCTACAAGCCCACGTTCCCAAGCAAACAAGGTAAATATCTTAGTAATGGCCGAAAGGAATCTCTCTGCATAACAGTTCTGACCATCACGGGTACACAGGGTAATGACCTCTTCCATGTGGACTCAAGCTTCAACCCTCGCCGCGCCGGATACTCCCTTCTCCTAGCACATGAGCTGCCACCGAGTGGCATGGGTGGCCACACTGCCTTTGCAGACACGAGGACGGCATTCGACGATCTCTCGCCGGAGCTTAAGGAGCAGCTATTGGCCAAGAACTACATTGCTTGCCACTCTATGCACCACTCTCGCAAAAAGGCCGCCCCCGAGGCCTTTGCCGGCATCAACCCGCTCGATTACCCTATGGGGCGGCACCAATTGGTGCAGCGCCACGAGGCATCCGGTCGTATGAATTTATACCTTGCGGCCCACATTCACCATATTGAAGACCTTACTCCCGAGGAATCACAGGCGCTGTTTGACCAGCTGTTCAAGCACGCAACTCGCAATGAGAATACCTTGGAGATTGAGTGGGAGCAACCGGGCGATCTGGTTCTTTGGGATAATACTTGCACTATGCACCGGGCTGTTGGAGGGCCTTTCGTTCGGAAATACAAGCGCGACATGAGACGGACGACCGTTCACGATTCAAGCTCGACGGCTTGGGGATTGAATGAGCACACTGATGTGAGGCAAGGGCTTCCTTGAACTGTTGAAAATGTAGCGCTGGGATATCCATGGCTTGTATGAATCATTGTGATGGTTTATATGTTGATGAAGTCAATCCTTTTTGTGTTTTACTCTGTATTTTCTGAACATCAAGTCATTTTGAGACATAAATTGAATACCAATTGTTTCGCTTCGTCCTATTCTGCCTTGTCATAATTATAGTTCTGAATGAATGCTTCCATTCTTGCACAATTTGCAAGGTTCAACAGTTGCAGCATACAGAATCTACGTGTATGGAGACGAATCAACCTACCGCACGAGACTGAAATATAATGTTCTTTGTTCTAGCAACTAATACTCAGCGCGATCCTAGAAACTTAGAACAATGCATAAACCATTCAATGCAAAACCGCCTATCCTATCATAAGAATTGGCCATGACGATTAATTAAATTTGGCTACAAACCACCGACTCAGCGCCATATAAGACAGCTATACATTGCGAAGCGAAGCGCATAACATTAAGGAGGGCCCCCTGAGCCACTATACCTAGAAAAGCTGCTAACTACGCCCCCGTGTATATGAATTATTTACTGACAGTTAAAACAAGGGTCTGCAACCCTCTTCCATGTCTCTCCATGGAGAGAATCCTCGTATTGTGCAGGCCGCAGGCCTTTACGCTGCAAGGAAATTCCGTGAACGTTGCGGTTTCCTATGCTCCAGCCTCTGAGAAAATGAACCCAAGGGTAAGTTTCCGCGCAGTTCCCGATCTTTGTGTTGATATCCTCGTTGTGCTCACGCGCCGGGGTTTTCTGGTATGACCATCCCCGCAGTGTGAGGTGTTCGCCTGCAACAAGTCTGTATAAAGGAGGCGATCTTTGGCTTCCTGAGTCTTATTGGGATTGTGGTAAACACGACGGAGTCAGTCGAGAATTGTGCTAAAATCATACACGCTGGAATCGCGTGCGATAGCGAGCTGGGGAAGGACCATGGCCTGAACTTGGCTTGCGAGATTGAGGTAGACACAATAGGTCTGGGCGGTAGAATCTCCGATGGCTGGTTCATCGATTGTAAGCTTTGCACGATAGCGGCATTTCATGTATCGTATTTCTTGGGGCAAGGGAGAGAGATGAAGAAGGATAGATTCTCTACTACGATCGAGATCGAGATTGTTTAATAGCCATGTGAAGCCTGACAAACACATCAGCATGTGATCAGCACGTGACCACCACAACAGTATCTCACTGACTGACCGGTAAATTTCTCTGGATCTGGAAGCGAAGACTTTGGACATCTTGCTTGAGGAGTAGGCAGATGTTGAACCTGGGCCTGGAGAGCTGTTGAAGGTTCTGGATCTCGCCTCGAAGGTTGTCAATGGTAGTAACGTGCCAGGTCTTGCAAGGAAGAGTGCATTCAATTCAAAATAACTAAGATGGTGAGAAAGAAGAAGCAAGTTGTAAAGTGAGAAGCAACCAGTTAATATAGCTGACCACTTCGCAAACGTTTCGGCAATGTGAGATGAGATTGAAACTGAGTTCTGAACTATGAAATCCGACAGTGTCAATTCGCCTCATTTAGAGAAGCTCAAACCTCTACTACGAAGCTAATTGCGAGGACTAAGTAGAAATATTTCCCATGGAAGTTCTGAACCAATCTAGGTCTTAAGACTATAGGTTACAGTTTTCATAACGCTGATGCAAGTCATCTAAGATAAAGAGTTGCGCCATTTACTCCAAAATATCAAGTACTGATGACTCATGAGAAAGGAAGCCATGTTGTATTGTGTGTGTGTGTGTTTTCTAAGAGAGAGAGAAGAAGGAAGATTGAACAAGGTGGGGAGCAGTTCCTATCAACCTAAGAAACGGTCTTAACAAGTACACGACTTTAAATCTAACACGACACGACCTTGCAACTTGCCGCCCTTCATCTCCGCAAAGACATCATTGATGTTCTGTACCGTCTCAACACGGAACGGGGTCGAGACTACCCGTTTTGCCATAGCCAGGGTTTCCATTGCCTCTCGACGGTTGCCAACAGTGCTTCCAACAATGGCCAGTTGCTTACCGACCATTGCGTGAGGATAAGCGCCGGCAATCGGCTGTGGATCACCCGGAACACCTACGCACACCAGTGTTCCGTTGAACCTGAGATATGAGAGGGCTTCCGCATATGCAGCGTTGCTTGCGCTGCAAATGACGGCCGCTGAAGCGCCAAGCCCACCAGTAATGGCCATTATTTCGTCGGAAATGCTCTTGCTTCCATCATCAAGGAACTTGGTGACATCGATGAAAGCTTCGGCACCACACTCCTTTACAAAAGATTCCTTGGCTCCTATATCCAAGCCGATGATTCTGAATCCCATGCCTCGGCTTCCGAGCTGCACTCCCAGATGACCTAGACCACCGCCGGCTCCAGTAATTACCACCCAATCCCCGGCCTGGGCTCTGCTCTTCTTGAGGGCTGAGTAAACCGTAACACCACCGCAAAGAAGCGGTGCAGCCATCTCACTTGCCAACCCATCCGGGATCGGTGTCACATAGTGGGCAGGAGCCAGAGCGTATTCCTGGAATGTGCCGGGGCATGTATAGCCCGAGATTTCGGAGTTCGCGCAGATGCCGTCGGCGCCAGCCAAACAAGGCATGCAGTTGCCACAGGCGGACGCAACCCATTTGATGCCAACACGGTCACCAATCTTGACTCCGGAAGCCTCACATGACGGTCCCAGCTGGGCGATGATGCCGACGCCTTCGTGGCCGCCAACCTGACCGCTTTTTACAGGCTCTGGAAGCCAGCTCCACTAATGAACGAGTTTCAGTTAGGCAAGACATCCCACGAAATTTCTGTGAAGAAAGATTGGTCTTACTGTTTTTGTCATGAGGCTGAGATCCGAATGGCATACTCCGGAGTGAGTGCTGGCTTGATGTCAGTGCTATTCAATAACGCCGAGGAGTCCAACTTACATCTTGACAAGGACTTGCCCAGGGCCTGGGGTTGGAGTATCCAACTCCACCAGGCGAGTGGAGATCTCGCCCGGGTTGTCATAAATCAAGCCTTTGTGGGTTTTGGGGACTTCCATGGTGAGAAATATAGACTTCGGAGAGGATAAGAGTAGCTAACGAAGGACCTTGGTGGTGTGAATTGGGAAGAATTGGGAATTGGTTGTTCTTTGTTTTATAGATGAGTTCCGTTCGGGACCCACCCCCGCAATCCTGGGGAATCCGAGCTTCGTGGCCATCTGTTTCCATCTCCAGCCGTCCTCAAATGTCCGCGTTCACATGGCCATCCGTATCTATGTTCCGGCTATAGATGGCGCGCCTACTAACGGGCGCAATTCGAAATTCCGATGTGAGCGAGGATTGCGGGGCATTCTATTGGGATCTTTGGAATAGATAAATACGGCACCATCACAGCAAAAGCGCACATTTATCACCCCAAGCCATATCGCACAACTCCTCACGACCAAGTCAAAAATAACCCAGTCATACACGATGGCCGACTCGACCCTAAACTTCGAAACCTTCTTCAACATAGTCAATGGCGAGAGCCGAGTCTCCGATACCACGACATTCAGCGTTGATCCTTCCACGGAGTCCAAGCTATGGAGTGTACCCGTGGCCTCCAAGAATGACGTGGAAGATGCTGTTCGCTCTGCCAATGAAGCATTCAAGTCCTGGTCTACGACACCCTTTGAGGAGCGAGTGGGCAAGCTCGTTCAGTGGAGACAGCTTTACGAGCCATACATTGAGGATTTCACCAAGCTACTAATGGCAGAGTGTGGCAAACCCCGTGGCGTAGCAGCCGGCGAGGCGAACGAAGTTCTTGCTCTGTTTGATCACAACGTGCAGCTTCGCATTCCGGAAGAGAGGCTCGAAGACGAGAGCCGCATCGCAATCACTCGTCATGTCCCTGTCGGAGTCGTCGCTGCTATCTGCCCATGGAATTTCCCTCTCGTCTTGTCTATTGGAAAGATCCTGCCAGCTTTGCTGACCGGATGTACGATCATTGTCAAGCCGTCGCCTTTTACGCCGTACTCGGCACTCAAATTTGTTGAACTGGCGCAGCAAATCTTCCCTCCCGGCGTCGTTCAAGCCATTGGTGGCGAGGACTCTATTGGCCCGGCGCTCGTTCAACACCCCAATGTCAACAAGATCTCATTCACGGGATCCAGTGCAACTGGAAAGAGAATCATGGCTTCCGCGGCCGCGACACTGAAACGTGTGACTCTTGAACTGTGCGTATAATTCCTCAGCACGGCACTCGAAGAATATCCTGCTCACATAAGTTTTTCTAGGGGAGGAAATGATCCAGCAATCGTCTACCCCGATGTGGACATCGAAAAAACTGCCCCTGAAGTGGCAATGGGCTGCTTCGTCTTCTGCGGTCAAGTTTGCGTCGCCACCAAGAGAGTATACGTCCACGAAAGCATTTACGAGCCATTCCTGAAGGCTATGGTGGATGCGGTCTCTCAAATGGAGGTGGGCAAGGCTGACAGCCCTAGCACTGTACTGGGCCCGATGCAGAACAAAATGCAGTATGACAAAGTCCAGGACCTGGTTGCCGATACTAAAGCCCAGGGCTACAAATTCGCTCTCGCTCCGCGTGTGATAGAAGGAAAAGGCTACTACATCTCTCCAAGCATTGTGGACAATCCTCCTCCGACCGCGCGAATCGTTGTGGAAGAACAATTTGGTTCGTTGATCAGTCCCATGGGAAAAAGTGAACATGCTAATTCCGTTGCATTTAGGTCCAATTGTGCCAGTCCTCAAATGGTCCGATGAAAATGATGTTATCGCTCGCGCCAACGGAACGACTTCGGGCCTTGGCGCATCCGTGTGGAGTGGAGATGCTTCCCGAGCCGAGAAAGTAGCCAAGCAAATGCAGGCTGGAAGCGTCTTTGTGAATTCCTGGGCGAAGACCACGCCTCGGGCGATGTTGTCTGGACACAAAGAGAGTGGAATCGGCGGTGAATGGGGATCTACAGGGTTCCTTGAGTACTGTAACACACAAGTTGTGCACTTATTCAAGTGAGTTCAGGGGTTTTAACTAGTATTTCGATGAGTAATTAGCTCGGCATAACTAGCCACAATAGTATAGGTGCAAAAATAGCCTCTGTCATTGAAAAGGGCATGATCTAGTTGGCTCAATAGTAGTCTTTTGAGTAGTCTTTTGAGTGGTCTTTTTAGTAGTCTTTTTAGTAGTCTTTTTAGTAGTCTTTTTAGTAGTCCTTTAAAGGTTCTCTTCGTGTATATATCTTCTCCCCATCCCAAGTTTTGTAGGTAGACAGAAAAAGACGGAAAAGGCTTAATTTGTGTGTTATACCAATCTAGGAATATCGCCCCCTTAGACCCTAAGCAGGAACCGAGGTCTTCGTTACGGTCTGGTAGGAATATATATTCCACATATAAGCTTGGACATACGCATGTGACGTATAGAGTCCCGTCTATTACCGAACCCCACAGACATTGCGGATGCGGGGTTAATCCGGGGAATAAATCCCTTTTTTCAACCCTTTCTGCTTCCTACTCCTTGCTATCTGTAAATCTCATGCACAATGACTCGTAGCCAAAATCTCCGTGTCTATCGCGCGTGCCAACGGTGTCGTCAGCGGAAACTCAAATGTGATCCGTGAGTTGTACACCTCGGTCACCCTCCGCTCTCACTAACATTTTTCAGGTCCAACTTGTCCGAAGGGACAAAACCTTCCTGCGTACAGTGTCTCCGTTCTAGCAATGAGTGCATGCCCGCCGGGTCACGGCGCGGCGGCGACTTCTCACGGTTTCGACGTCCATACGGGGACCGAAGCTCTACGCCAACGCGGGCTAATATAGGCCACGGACTGCATGACGAACAAAATAGAGACGACGAAAAAGTAATCGACGATCCTATCTACGCTGAATTAACGAATCCGGGTGATGCACTCCAAATCCTTGCCCAACTCGCCGCGAACGACTCCCAGGTTCCCAATCACCCTAATGACTCTACGACCTTCGATCCTTTCCCGGCGACTCCATCCACGAAGCGAGGGGGGACGGATACCGCTTTTAATATAAATGGTCCGATCGAGTCGATTCAACCTCCTGTGTTACAGTCGACATTGTCTGAGACAGAGACATTGGTGATCGGTGTGTTAGGCACAGATACTGTTTGCCGTCTAATACATCAGTATGAAGCCCTTTATATTCCGTGTGCGATTTCCCTTCTAACATTTTCTAGCTACGCAGCAAATTACCACACTTTCTGTCCCCTCGCCCCGAAACGGCTTCTGGCAACAACGGATCCACGCAAGGCGGCAGTAGACGAGCCGTTCCTGCTGACAGTGCTTCTGACCATTGCATCCAAAGACGAGCCCGCATATAAGGATATCCACCAACATTGCTGGAAATATCTCAAGCGGCACTTGTTAGATATACTCCTCGCCACGCCATCCACCTTAAGGGTCGGGTCTGTCGAAGGTCTCCTGCTTCTCTCGGAGTGGGTGCCTTATATGCAACTTGAAACCTGTTCCTATCCTAATATGTTCCCGAGGAACCTGAGTGCCGTCGAGGATAATATGGCCTGGTCACTCATCGGCCAGGCGGTGAGGCATTCTTATCTCCTGCGTCTAGACAAGGCATCCTTTCGGGAGACGGCTCTTGGGGAGTCGCAAGAACTCGAGAATCGAAACCTTCTAGCGTGGATATGTGCGTTCTATAAATTCCTGCTGGTTGTTTAGCAATACTGATTAGCTTAGTTGTATATATCGCCGACCGACAGATCTCCGTCCGTATGGGACAATCATTCTGGTCTCGTGGGCCATCGCTCTCGACGAACTTTACGGCCAATGACTTTCCAACTCTACGGCTCAGGGCAGATGCAGAGCACAAATATGCACATGTGCTACAGGCTACCATTGAGCTCACGCAGCTTCTTCACAACGTGCATGACACTTTATACGCGTCCAAGGAACGAAGAACTCAAATGGTTCGAAGAGGAGACTACAATCGCTACCTAGATGATTTTCGGCACTCCATGTCGGCGTGGAAAGACCGTTGGGACGGTCTCGAGACATCTCCCAAGCTGCACTGTACAATGCATATCTTCAAGGAGTACGTTCGATTGTACGCAAACTCATTTTCTTTCCAGTCACTTCTTTCCAGGGCAGCTCATCACAGTCGCCCTGCGGGAGAAAACCGGGCAACAACTTCAGGGCCAAAGAGAGCCCCCTCTCTGTTTCCACGGGGCATCATGTCGACCGCAGAGGGTGCATATGTGCTCGAAGCAGTAGATGCAGCCCGGGCGATCCTGACAATAGTTGTCCAGACAATTTCTCAGGCGCAGATTCGCTATATGCCGTTCCGATTCTACATGTACGTATCACTATCAACAATACGGATTGTCTCTGGGAATGGCTAATTGATCGAATAGGTATACTGTGTACTCCGCGGTGTTTTTATACAAAGCGGACGTCTTTGGAGCCGTCGTGAGCACAGAACATACCGAAGTCGTCAACTTGGTGCAACATTTTATACAAGTACTTGAGGAAGCTGCCATTAGCGATTCCCATATTGCTAGTCGGTTTGCAAGTTTGTTGAAGCGCATGTGGCTCCCAGACAGGCAATGCCATTCTCCCAAGCGAACCACATCTTCCGCCGCTTCGAACTATGTAAATACGTCGTCACAGCAGTGCGAACTCGCCCGAAATACTGATTTACTCGACGACGGAGCTCGCCACGATCTTGCTTCTAGCATGCAGGTTCCTGAGCCTGCACAAATTCCCACACCATATTTCAATCTTTTTTACCCTGAATTCTCGACTTTAGAGTCCGAGCTGGTCGAATTCGGGGTAGGCTCAACTAATTTCCCGTTTTGAAGCCGAATATATGGGTGGATGTTCATAATTTCAGAGGCATGGAAAGCCAAATCAGTCACCGGATGACAGAAATAAGTAACTAACATTGTATGGGAGCTACCTAGGTATGGTGGTAATATCAAATTCTAAGAAATCATGAAATTGTCAACTTTGTAGCCTTAGAGTACGCTCTTAGCCTGTGAAACCATCAACCAGAGTAGTTACTAACAGAATCAAGGCAGTTCGATTGCCACCAGACCGATGGTGAAAGAGGTTACCATCCATAGGGGTTATTAGACCTTTGTGGCAAAACATTATGATGGCATATCCATACATCTAGAATTACCTCAGAACAACCATGGCCCACAAGCATGAATTGACTGGCTCACACTGAATCCCAGAATATATTAGAATCAGTGGCACAATTAGATACATCTGAATGGTAAGTGCGGAGAAGGACCCAAGGTGATGGTAAATATCATCGTCATGATCAAATCATTGCCACCACCTTCGATACACATAAATACGAACGGTTCTCCCTAGATTTTAGAGGATATATCAAACAAACCGAAATAAATCGACATAATAATTATCACATCTCGTGGTATGCTTCCACTTTGACCCTTTTCCTTTTTGGGGAGAGCATCGGGAGTTGATAGTGGAGGAGGATGCGATGCTCTATAAGAATTTTTGCTAACATTATCAAGACATCATGCCTAAGGATAAAGGTCAGAACAAGGGCGAGTTAGCTTCCGACTGCAGAGCTAAGGCCCACGCTACGGAAAAGGCTTCCCACAGCGAGATGGGGCCTAATGAACTTTTGAGTGAACACATGGATTCTGCTGGCAACCCAGTACCTGATCCAAGCTGGGGCACAACCAGGCCACCTGAGGAGGATGAGGATTTGTTTGAGGCTGCGAATGCAGACACTTCGGAATTTAAGGGTTGATTTGATATGGAAAGGGGGTTTTTCATGAGCGAAAGTTAAAATAATCATACGTATTATTTTCTTAAATTTGCAAGCTATCTACTGCAGGTTTCAATAGCTACATGTATGTTTCAATAGGTTCCAGTACAACATAAGAAGACTAAGTACATATAGTGGAGTTAGTGGGCTCATTGCTATGGCAACACAAGTTATAGACGGTGACACTTCGTAGCGTAGAACCTTGGAAATATCATCTTGTTGCTCTTATTTGTCTGTTGTCGATTTCAATTGGAGTTGCAATTTCAATTTCAATCTCAATTTCCGTTCTTTTTTTTTATATTACATTCTTTCTACCGAATATGACTCTGAGCTCAAGTGTGTTTACTATGAACTGAATCTCCCAAGGAAACAACGACAGTACCGACCCCCTCCCTTTCACTCATTCCTGTCCACATATTCCCTTTCCAATCTCTTATTTTCCCCTCTCAAATCCTCATGTAATCAATCTTGCATGTACCACTCTCTTCTTGATCGACGACGCGACGCCGTCACCGCTTGTGTGCAGCTATTAAGCGACAACAATAGGAACATGGCGCTTGACCCGCGCTTCTATCAACACATCGGCCATTCGGGCCCAGGCTCGATATCTTCAGCCGCTTCATCCGTCATATCGGCCGCCACAGGGATCACCTCACCTAGCATTATCTCGACCTCCGCTTCCGCCGCTACCCTCCGATCTACAGCTTCAAGTCCTTCCTTCCGCGCGCGAGACGGGTTCCCGATATCCAATACCAGAGATGGGATGGCTAGCCCGGCACCAGGGGGAAATGTGCGTGTCGTCGTACGAGTGCGGAAGTTCTTACCTCGAGGTAGGTGTTGTTTGGGAGATTTGCGGGGTGGCGCGGTACCCCGAAAATAGAGGGTGTGTTCTGACCTCATCTTGCAGAAATCGATCGCAAGGCAGAATGTTTGATTTCGATGGACCCGCGTACGCAGATGACCTGCCTGCAAGCACCGAAACCGAAACCCGGCGACCAAGGGAAACTCAAGTCCCACGCCCGCGGCAAGATCTTGGAGGATAAATCTTTTACATTCGATAACTCTTTTTGGTCCCATGATGAGGAAGATGAGCATTACGCGCACCAGGAAGATGTGTATAATGCTCTCGGTGAAGAGTTCCTGGATCACAACTTTGAAGGATACCACACGTGTATCTTCGCATACGGACAGACAGGTTCAGGAAAGAGTTATACCATGATGGGAACACCAGATAGGCCCGGCTTGATTCCTCGAACGTGCGAGGATCTGTTCCAGCGCATCGAGAACTCCCCTTCTCCTGATATCAGCTACAACGTCCGAGTGTCTTATTTTGAAGTCTACAACGAGCATGTTCGCGATCTTTTGGTTCCACGAACAGATCCACCGCATTATCTCCGCATTCGTGAATCCCCATCGGAGGGTCCATATGTCAAGGATTTAACCGAGGTCACTGCAAGGAACTACACTGAATTGATGAAGTTTATGCGAAAGGGCGATGTCTCACGAACCACGGCTAGCACAAAGATGAACGACACATCGTCTCGATCTCACGCAGTCTTTACCATCACTCTCAAACAGATCCACCATGATTTGTCAACAGATGAGACGACTGAGCGCACTGCTCGGATTCGGTTAGTCGATCTGGCAGGTTCCGAGCGTGCCAAATCTACCGAAGCAACTGGCGCTAGACTTCGTGAGGGTGCAAATATCAACAAGTCTTTGACTACGTTAGGTCGTGTCATTGCAGCGCTTGCCGATCCCAAGAAACTCCGCGGCCCACGAAAGGGCAAAGAACTCGTACCATATCGCGATTCGATCCTGACATGGCTACTGAAGGACAGTCTAGGCGGCAACTCCAAGACTGCGATGATTGCCTGTATCGCACCTGCCGACTATGAAGAGACACTTTCGACTCTTCGTTATGCGGACCAGGCCAAGAATATTCGGACACGGGCACGGGTCAATCAAGATCAAATGTCGGCAGCTGAGCGTGATCAACAGATTGCGGAGATGACAGAGACAATTCGCGCCCTACAACTCAGCGTGAGCCAAGCAGCAGTCAACCAGCGCGCAAGCGAAGCCTCCGATGAAAGGCTCGAAGAGTACCAGCAGAAAGTCGAGAAAATGCAACGCCTCATGGAGGAGAATAAGATGGTCAGTGAATGCAAGATTCGACAACTACAAACAGAAAACGACGCTTTGCGCATGCATCTGAAGCTAGCGGTTGAGAGTCTCAAAAACCCAATCCCGGCCATTACCCTTGAGCAGCGAAAACCTAGCATTTCGTCCCTGCAAGATGAGAATCAACCGCCCAGTCATGACCCAGAAGACCGTGAAGGCTCTCCTTTAGTATCAGATGCCGAATCTGAAATAGACGTTTGGGAAGATGATGATACCGTCACCGATGATATCACCGACGAAGAGGCCCAACAGATGCAAGATTACATGCATGAGCTTCTTGGTGACCTGAGTGTCTTCAAGAGAAAGCTGGCCGCGGACCATGCCCGCTTCCGTCCAATCGAGGAGCATACGACTCAGAAACGCCGCGCCTTAGGAACCCTTGTCAGCAATTGTTAACATGTGAATACAAGTTTATTTTTATCTTTTGGGTGTACAGGGATTGCATGGTGTTGGTGGCGAGCTCTTTGTTTGCACTTCCTTGTTTGAATTAGGACCAGACTAGTTTTGGCCCGTGTACTTAGTTCTTTGACAGCGAACCCTGCGATGAATAATGAGACATTTGACGTTATGTATGTTTCAATGCTAGCTACCACCATTCTTTCAGGCCGCATTCTTATATGAGGCTATGTCCTTCAATCAGCAGTTGTAAATTATTTCTGTTCAGTATCTAACCGAAGACAAACGAGAAACTGAGAAAATTCAACGATTATAGTTACACTGTTTATTGTATGCAATGAACCGCAAGTTAGGGCTGCGCCGCTCAGTGAGCCGCTTATGGCATCATTTCATTTTGCGTGAGTCAACCCTCCCTCCTCCCCACCATCTTCGCAGAACCACACTCACACGTGAATCAATTCACAGACAAGATGACGGAACCCTCCAATTCAGTGCCGACCGCGCAAGTCTTAACTCCTGCCTCGTCAGCACTAGAGCAATCTCAACCCGTGACCGAAAACTCTCCGCAGACTCTCCCGATCCGCGACTCAAAACCCACTAAACCCACCGGAGATGCGCCCGCGTCCACAGACGGCACCACAGATAAGCCGCTTAGCCCAGCCGAGTTGAAGAAGAAAGCCAAGGCTGATAAGGCTGCCCGACGTATCCGAGAGAAACTCGATAAGGAAGGAGGTACCATCGGCAGTGCCATTCCCACTCCTGGTGTCGGTGCCCAGGCGCGTTCACCAACTACGCCGAAGAAGGATGCCGCTGGTACTGGCTCTGCACAGAAGGGACCCCGACCTCTTACCCCGCGCCGTGGCTCGGGTCCTCTCGCGCAAACTGGGTCCGTTCTCGTGGAGCAAAAGAA
Organism: Penicillium psychrosexuale; assembly: GCF_028828465.1. Taxonomy (NCBI): domain Eukaryota; kingdom Fungi; phylum Ascomycota; class Eurotiomycetes; order Eurotiales; family Aspergillaceae; genus Penicillium; species Penicillium psychrosexuale. Next base: position 1,696,479 of record NW_026643187.1, read on the forward strand.
AAAGAAGGATGATAAGAAGGTTGCTGTCTTCGGGCATTTGTATGGACAACAGCGCCGTGTCACCGTCGCCGGTGCCACAAAGGAAGTGCACCATGCCATCTTGGCCTTGGGTATGCAGCTGATGGACTACACTATCTGTGGCAGCAGTGCGCGCTGCGTGGCAACGTTGATTGCTTTTAAACGAGTATGTTGTTGTTCTTCTGTTTCATGCTGGTAAGACATGACCCTAGACTGACAAGTCACTTTCTCAAGGTCATTGAATCTTACACAACCCCCATGGGCACCTCTCTGGCTCGCCACCTCACCACCCACCTCTCGTATCAAATCACCTACCTCTCGACATGCCGACCCCTCTCCATCAGCCAGGGAAATGCTATCCGTGCCTTGAAGCTCTTCATTGCCGGCATTGATCCCTCTACCCCCGAGACGAGTGCGAAGATCTCACTCTGCGAGTACATCGACAGCTTTATTCGGGAGAAGATTACCGTCGCCGACCAGGTGATTGCAGACAGTGCAGCACAGAAGGTTCAAGACGGCGACGTGATCGTAACATTTGCCGGCAGCAGCATTGTCAAGCAGACACTTTTGTTAGCGCACAACCAAGGCAAACGATTCCGCGTCTCGATCATCGACTCAAGGCCTCTCTTTGAAGGCAAGAGCCTCGCCCGCGATCTCGCCAAGAGCGGGCTCGACGTCCAATACTCCCTCGTCCACGCCATCACCCACGCCGTCAAGGATGCCACAAAGGTCTTCCTTGGAGCTCACGGCATGACCAGTAACGGCGGCTTGTACTCCCGCGTCGGCACCGCTCTTGTTGCCATGTCCGCCAAAGAGCGCGCCAGTGGCGTCGAAATCCCCGTCATTGTCTGCTGTGAGACAATCAAATTCACCGACCGCGTCGCCCTCGACAGCATCGTCGTCAACGAGATCGCCGACGCCAACGAGCTGCTACCCTTGAACACCCCTGTCTCCCTCGTCGTTCGCGACCCGGCAGATGCGTATGTCCCCCCTCCGCCTGAGAACAAGAAGGGTGGAAACCGCACCCCGGCTCCCGAACCTCCTGTTGTCCCGCACAAGACCTCTTCGTCGCCTCTCGCGAACTGGCGCAACACTCCCAACCTGCAGCTGCTGAACATCATGTATGATGTTACGCCTGCGGAATACGTCGACATGGTTATTACTGAGATGGGCAGTCTTCCTCCCAGTGCTGTCCCGATTGTCCACCGGATGGTGACAAACCTGTGATGTAATAATTCTTCGCTTTTTTCTGCAACATGGTCATGAATCTGGAGCGTATCGAACCTGTAATCTAAATTAAAAGCAATGAAAGTGGTTCCGACTGCTTAGGCGTCATGATTTCCAGGTCTGTTTTGTCTTTCTCCCTTTTATCCTTGTTTTCCGTTTGGAATCCTCGTGGGTCAGCATTTGGGCTGGTTTGTCTGATTGTATGTGTATGTTTTTCCCATTGCTTACATTTATTTTACTCGTTGGAATTTTATTTTAGAACAGGATGAACAGACAATAAATCTCTTTATGTACAATCGGCTTTGGAATACGGAATACTTGGTTCCCAATGTCTATAGGATTGCAGGGCTATTTGTACACGCCATCAGGACATGCCGTGGGAAGTAGATGATTACCCCGGAAATGGACGCTTCTCTATACAAACTCAAAAAAGCGCCACAACCATAGATTTGCGAAAAATAAACCGCAGCTTGCAACAATGTACATACACATACGAATTAAAAAAGACAAAAAAGAAATCGACAGCTCAGAGATTCGAACTCTGGTCCCCGAAGGGACTCGCTTAGCAGGCGAGCGCCTTAACCACTCGGCCAAACTGCCAATAGATGATAGTTTGCCACTCAATGAAATATATATTCCATAAGCTCAACGTTTGCTCTACTAAGACTTCAAGTTAGATGGTTTACAGGTTGGTGGATGTCTTGGTAGACTATGAAATTGTGCTAATAATTTCAGGGTTCGGAGCTCAGGGGTTTATCCATCTATACGGCTGTACAATGATAACATAGATATGCGAGATGAACCATTTATAGTCGTCGAGTAGAGCCTTTGAACATCAATTGATCTCGTCACGATCTCTAAATGGCCACCCCTTCCTCAGGAGATCAATGTCTTCTTTGTCACCCTCCGCAATAGCTATGAGAGAACTCTCAAGCTCGGCAGACTTCCGAACAGCCTCTTCGAAATGCTCATTGCTGACCCAGCCATCTTCACTTGTTACTCCTATCTGCTCCCGCCAGTGATCCACAACTTTGTTGATATTAAACCATAGTTTCTCCTGTTCATAGAAGCCATCCAGCTCCGCATCGGTGAATCGCACAGGACAAGGTATTCCCTCTATATCAGACAGGTGGGGCCAGTAATCAGCCATGCGGACTAATGCCCCTTTCAATGTCATCAAGTTTCCACTCCATTGCCTGCCGGCCCTATCAACAAGATGCTGGCGAGGAAGAAGGATGGGATCACGAAGAGCTTCGAGGTGCGCCTTGTTCAGGTGACCATTAAAGATACGATAGTAATAAGAGATGAGACGGCGTCGCTGGAGTTCATCAGCTTCGACCTTTTTGTCAGCCGGAAGCGTTTCGTATTCCGGTGGAAGTGATGGTTCTTCAAGATGAGGGGTTTCTTCTGCATCTGGGTTCTCGAATGTACGGGGGTAGCCTGCAACCAGCAAGCGCGGCTCAATTGTCGTATGTTGCCAGTCAATGATACACGAGATGGCGCCAGAATCGGGGGAGACAAAGATGTTATTTGGGTTCAAATCTAAAGATTGTCAGGCTTTGTCGGTGATGACTATGAATGGGACGTACCTGGGTGGCGGAGAGTGGGCCGATTAAGTGAACTGTCAGCAGCTTTTGGAAGTAAATATGGTGCCAATGCAAGGTACTTCTCCAGAAGACGGAGATAATCCTCGGGGTCTTTTGTCCCAGGGAAGACACCCATTGTGGGGGAAATCAAGTTGTAATGGCTTCCCATACCGCTGAGTCCATTCAATTTCCTTCTGTGCGACAGATAAAAGATAATCTTTGGGGTCGTTCCCTGTGATAGTCAAAATCCGAACTTCGAAGTAATGAAAGTTACACTCACATGGACCACGGCGGAGATTCAGACCGGCCCTTCTTCCATGCCAAAACATGTAATCCGCAGTTGGACCAATGCAAAATATCTCCGAGTCTTCGCATTTTTCAGCGCTCGCTATATATAGCGCAGCTTGAAGTTCAACTGGGGCATCTTTTTTGAAATAAATGCTCCCAATAGACCGGAAAGGAAGATCAAATAATTTCTTCTCGATTTCAACAAAACTGGATGCCAGTTTATGCTGTTCACGCTTGCTCATACTCAGCCATCTAGTCTCCAGGCCGACGCCTGAAGCTTTTTCCATGATGATGTATTCCACACGGGCGGGATTGGTGTCTGAGGAGGAATATCCATACATTTTAGGAACAGGGATACCCTTAGAACGGAGGTATTGCATGCTGGCAGCTTCGCTAGCGGTGGCATAATGTTTCGGCCCCGTGATAGGATACGGAATCTTGACAATAACCTCCAATCCATCCTCCATCGTCGAAAGGAAAACCCGGTTGAAACCGCCTTCCGCAATCTTGGTAATGTGAATGGGATGTCCGTGGCTTGGGCCAAGGTGCCTTTCAATTTCTCGTAAAAGGCCATCCTGGCTGAATTCGACATAACGCTCACGTAAACGAAGGTCTTCATTGTAGAAAAACCTGCCGGAGGTATAATTAAACAAGTCTCGGGACTCCGGAGAACCTATTAGATATGATTGTCTATCAATACGAATCACTCGTAACGTAAGGTGCGAAGGGCTACCAACACATGGAGAGAAACCCTTTCTGAAATGAAATACTGCACCTGGATGGAGATAAACTATGCCATCTTGCGGTATGCTTGAGCATTTCCAAGGTGATGTTTATCACGATCTCACGGGTAGGATGCTCTTAACGGCGACTTGACGCATTCCGAATTCGATGTCATATGTAGGCAAATTTACGTAGCAAATTGTTGTGGCTGAGAAGGTACAAGTGGAGCGTAATATTTATAATGCAGTTAAGCTTTCTAGGCTGGGCTCTGTTGGTTATGTAGTGGGTAACTCTTCATGGGTAAGAGATGAAAGGGGAAACTTCCAGAGGTCAGCTATCGCTCTTAGTAAGCACATAGGTACCTCTCCAGGGCTAGTTACCTACTTATGTGCAGACAAGTACTGGGTGTCTTACAGTCTTATATTTTCGGTTAGTGAGTGCTTAATGGTTGCGCGATAATGATCTAGGGTTGTTAATAACCGCCGCTCAAGGTTCCAGATGAGTATCGCTCCTATATATAAAATGGATAGGCCGTGTGATTATTGTTCGCTGTCTATTGCGTGATCCCATTGTAATCGACTTGGTTGACATTCAATAGGAAGTCGGGGGTTTTTAAAAACACAATTCAGATGTTAGGTGGCAGAGCGAGCTATAAATCTTTATGTAGAATTAAACCACTCATCGTCCAAGAGCTGCTGAGCCGAAGGTCTATCCCTAGGATCAAGCTTCATGATCTTGAGAATGAACTTTTTGTCCTCCACTGAGACCTCCTTTGTTGAAATATGTGTAAACGGCATCTGCTTCCCATGAAGACTGCTCATAACCTGCATAAGCATAGATAACGTGGAAGGGGGTGCGATTTCCTGATAGGAGATAGGAAATGGTCCAAAGAATTGACACTGCCTTGTAAGAATCCTATGCTCATATTCATCATGATCAGCTGGGACATCGGGCTTGAACATGAAGTAGTTATCGCCATAGATCAATGTGATAAGCTAAGAATATAAGTTAGCAGGAACAATATACGGGTGATTGTTACACGCATTGCACGCATACTATTGTACCAAACGACCATATGTCAGTCAGAGTACCCCAACCAATTCGAAGATGAGCCTCAGGGCTCCGCCAGATAGGTGCCCCTATCAAATCACTATCGGTCGCATACTTGGAGGTCGCAGGGACAGTACTTCCAAAGTCTGCAAGTTGCACATCAGTGAAGCGCACGCCCTCGACTTCTGTACCGTAGTTCACGAGAATATTGTCTGGTTTGACATCTGCCACGATATAGTCAGATTACAGTCTGCACAAAATTTGCGGTGATATTGACCGGTATGCACAAATCCGTCTAGATGTAGCACGTTTAATGCTTGAAGAACTCGTCTAGCAACGTATTTGATTTCCACTTTGTTGAGACTTTTGATTGCTGCAGCACTCAGAAGATGGTCGTCTAGGTGTTTTAGGACGATGGCTGGTGGATCTCGGGGTTCAATAATCTCGTCAAGCAATGGACGCAAAAACGGGCTACAGCTCTGGAATTTTTTAAGCACATCTCGCTCGTTTCCTAGGCGAAAGTGGCGAACACTTTTAATGACCACTATTTGGCCGATTTGAGACCTTTCACAATTAGCCTTTTTCGTAGACTCGCCCGGCTAATATCCGCGCACCTTGCCAACCAGACACAGTCCTGGACATGCTTTATAATAGTATACGAGGTCACTTTGCCCTTCAAACTCTGACCAAGATGAAATAATGCAGACATTTTCCTTCGACTGTTGATTAGTTATTCAGGAGAAGAATGGAGCAAGAAAGATCGCAGCAACTCTGGTAAACAAGGGGCGTTCAAGTCTCACCGCCTTTCTTGTGTCTCACCATCGAGGTCAAGATCATCTAGGGTTAAATTTGTCTTCACAAGACGAGACAAGCTGAGGAGCCTTGGATATCGACATGATTGAGATAAGGTTTATTGTGACGAGGATTCTTTGTCAACGCCATTAGGATCCTTTGGTAACAAGCTGCTGGCGCAGGACGCGTTGCTATGGTACAGGGCCTGACCTGGTACAATAAGAATATACTACGTACAGGGACCACCCCACCTGAGCGACCTGCGGCGGAGATCCATTTCTCGGATTATATATAATACGATATTCGAGGTTTATCCGGTGGTGATGAGTCTTGAGCACGTCGCATAGCCCAGGGGAACTTGTACAAAGTAAGTCAAGAGATAGGACCACCAGTCTGGAAAATAAGTCATAAACTATTTATTGTAGGTATCAAGGTAGATGATATCATTTTCATGAAGCAAAAAAAAAAAACGAAACGACAGCTCAGAGATTCGAACTCTGGTCCCCGAAGGGACTCGCTTAGCAGGCGAGCGCCTTAACCACTCGGCCAAACTGCCGATTGATGACATGTGGTACACTTGCTTGTATTATCAAGGAGATACAACAATCAGGCATTTACGGTCATGTACACATGTCCAACTAACCAGTCTTGGAATGTCCAATTTATGTGTACAGTCAATATTTGATCGTTCTGTTATATCCAATCATAAATGAGGTTTATGGTCAAGGGCAGGTCAAAGGAGTCAGTCCTATGGATGTATGCACTGTTGTCGAGATCAAGAGAATAAACAAAGGTCGTGTTGTAATTATATGGCACTTGGGAACAGTTTTGAGTGAATTTCACTGGCTGTAGATCTGAGATATTAGCCTGCCGGTATTGCTGGCTCCAGATTTGCTGTGTGTGATTCAGTAATTCCCTGGCAGATATGTATATATATTTCCTTTCGAGGCCCACATGCTGTACTTCGTGGAAGTAATCGACCCCAGAAATAAAGACATATGGCACCCTTTCAACCACCCGCCCTCAGAAAGGTCGGTGCCTTATGCGGCTTTTGTCCTCGATGAAACGTTTTAGTAATCTGATCCACAGATGACCGAAGAGATATTATGCTTAGATTCTTCGACAAGGCCTTTCGTATGTATTTGTTGGATGTTACCGCGACCCACCTATCAGTATCCCAGTTAAAAGAATGAAGACAATTTATCTGCAGGTATAAAACAAAAGGAATAAAGATCAGGTGGCGTAGGACCAAAGAGATCTCGACAAGGCAAACGAAGCCCAGGTACCTCTATCCCCATTGACACTCCGGTTGGGAGCGTATTATCAAGCCTATGATGATCAAGTTTGACGAGAGCTGATATTAATTGTTTAGAAAATAGATGACTAAAACTTTGCATAGTATTGTATTGCGACACTCCCATTTGTCGCATCATCTGGAAACTACCTATACTTTCGTGGAAAGCCTAAAATGAGTATTTAGACCTATCGACTCGAAAAGTGCACTAGCTTCCAACTGCTTCCAATACTATCGGTCATAATGATTTATCTTGGGTAACTGCAATATAAATCTGTTGGGTGGCAAAATATCACCAAATAGGCAGTTTGGCCGAGTGGTTAAGGCGCTCGCCTGCTAAGCGAGTCCCTTCGGGGACCAGAGTTCGAATCTCTGAGCTGTCGATTTCTTTTTTCTTTTTTCCCCTCTGTGTATACACTTGAGGAGTTATTCCCCCCTTCTCACTTTTTATACATGGAGCCATTTCCTTCTTGCGATACGTGGATATGTTTTCTAAAGCCATATGCCCAAGTGATTGCCTTGGATGTGTCATCGAAATTGCACACGTGATATGAGCGGTGTACCCAAGAGCTATTTTGCCGTCAACAACCGTCAACACGCCGATAAGGCATAGTGAGCCTCAACAAGTTCATTGACAAGATATTCTCACATCTCTTAAGATCCCCATAAGCGGATCAAAGATCCCTCAAAATGGTAAATACTAAACCCTAATTTTACCTAGAATTCCCTAGACAGTCCACCAATCCCCAAGCTAACACCAAACCACCAGAGCAAAGACTCCTCCGCCTCATACCTGCACATGCACCAACCGCGGCTAGCAGACCTCTTCGAAGAATTTACACGCCCACACACCTCAACAGCCACCAACTCAACAACAGACCCACACAACGCCAACAGCGCCTCCGCCGCAAACCGCGAAGCAGCAAGCACAAATGCCATACCCTACGGGTCGACCTCTCCCTCCACAATCCCCTCATTCCTGCCAATAGAAGACATCTACGTGGCACCGCAATACCAGCCCCCGAACCCTGAAGACGAGGATGATGTCGTCCCAGACCAGCATGCGGCGTTCGGCATCACTCGCGCCATGGAGCGGAGACGAGAGGCCGTGTGGCGCGATCTTGGTCTCGAGGCGCTTGTTAACGGTGAAGGGTATGGACCTGATGCTGGGCCTTTGACTGGTGCTGGAGGTGCTGGGGCTGCAACCTCCGGGCCTGGGGCTACGCTGCGGGGTAGTGGGGGTGGTGCGGCGGCCGCTGGGGCGCCTGTTATCAGGGTCAGGGATTCTGGGCGGAGGATGGGTGGGCGTAGGGTTATTGGGTTGCGGTAATAGGCATCAGTGTTTACTGAGCCTTTTGAGGAGTTGTCTTTTATTGGGATTGGTGCTGCGAAAGCTAGGCAGGTAAATGGCTGTCTTGTGTTGCATTTTTTACTGGAGCATATTCTTTCGGGCTGGATAGCCTTGTTATGATACCCACGTTGGATGTATCCTTCTGTTGTTATGATATATCTTGAAGATCATTGATTCGTTTCCGTTTGCGATTTCGTTCCAAGAACCGCCAATATCAAATGGCTGCAGACCTAACTTAGTCTGAGCCTTAAACGCCGCGCGTAATGCGATATGATTATACAAGCCCCTAGATACGAATGATGTCGACCCGAACCCGCTCGTACAGTTTGTGGCTCAGTTGTTTCTGTTCGCGCTCGTCTTCTGCCAACAGTCGGGGATGGACGGCCATTTGGGCGTATGAGCCCGCGGCGCGACGCTTTGATAGGGTGCCTGGGTTGATGACTAGCACACTGTCGACGACCTGCAGAAGTTATAAGGTTAGCACCATTATGGAAGGTGGAAGCAAAAACTTTCGGCTAGGGATAACATACTTTCACGAAAGGCGGCAGCATACTAGGCACAATTAGAATATCAGGCCGGACATTCCACCACTCGCCTAGTTTCATGTAGGGAATATCCAGCATAGCACCTGTAGCCATGCCACCTTCGAAGCCGGGCTTTGGAAGATTTGACCGTGCAGTCGGAGGGAACAAGGGGAAGAAATGGCGTTGCTCGATGAGATACTTGGGCAGACGGGTGAGCAGGTTACCCTCTGCGGGTCGACCATGCAAGACCTCTTCGCGGCGAAGTTCGGAAAGCACATCGTGTGAGCACATTCCAATAACGCATTCGTTGAATGACAATGTGGCGGGATTCGAGACAATGCGGACCTGCTTAGGGAGACCAAGGTCCTTCCTGGGGAGCTGCTCCTGGGGCCAGGAGACGTGCCGGCTGAGTATATCACGCACAGACGGAACCAACACGATCGTGATGCTTGGGACAGCTGCTGCAAGTCGTGCTAGTGACGCTGAGATACAGTGCCGGAACATTAGGGACATTGTAGCTGTGTCCGGATCGATGCCCTTGATGTCTGGCAGGTCAAAATCGCCCGATGCAAGAAGAGGGTGCTCGATGTCCAGGAACGGTCCCATCAGCACCAGACTGTCGGCGTAATTTTCGGCTGCCTTCTGACATAGTTCCTGCAGTGGCTCGAAGTCCAGATTGTCGTCCGCTGTGTAGGGGCCGGCCGCAACCATGGTATTAAGCGGTGGGTTTGCATCTCCGTCGAGTCGCTCGTTGATGCTGTCTAGTACCATAGCTGAAGATACGGCCGGTGGCATCAGGGGAATTGGGAGCACTTCCTTGACAGTGAAATATTCACCAGAAGGGTTGATTCCTCGGAGAGCCACGATTTGGCCTGGGAAAAAGTTCACCGAGGGTACGGAATCCACCTTCAATGGGACTCGTCTGCCGGCTCCGGTCCGACGCGAAGTCTCAAGTACGAGGGAAGCTGGGTTCAGTTTTCCCTCGAGACTGTCGGAAGCGATCCGCCCGACAGCAATAATCTCGCTTGTGCTCTGGATAGCTGCACTTCCAAATGTAATATCGTCTGAATTGAATTCTGCCTGGAATATAGTCGCGAACTCGTCTATACGATCATCCAAAATTTCCGATGCTTCTGACAATTTCATGCCCATGGGCTTGTAGCCAAGCTTTTTGAGATCCGTATTCGCGGTTGGCTTGATGCGCGCCTCGGAAAATGGCGCCATTGGGGTTTCTGGCTGGGATAGGTGCGCATTGAGGGTTTCTATCGTTTGACCAGGATTCGGTCGATCGGAGAACGAAACTGCTCTGTTCCTGATGTCAGCACCTTCAATTGATCATACACGCCCCGAAAGTACATACTGCATGCCATCGCCAGGTGTTCCAGTTGGTGTTTTTGTGCCGGCTTGTGATCCAAACTTTTCGAACTTGCTCACTTTTGGTGTAGCGGGGGATGTGAATTCGGCCTTGCGCTTCGCTGATCCAAATCCATTCCCAGTTCGAGTATTCGAGCCAGTTGGTGTCAATTGATCGAACATCCCAAACATATCGCCACCAACTGCAGCCGCGCCCCGCGGAGTGGCTGTGTTTGCGGTTCGTTTTTCTGTGTGTCGGCCAGCCTTGTCACGACTTTCGCGTTCCAAAGCTTCTTGGACATCTTGCTTGAAGCCTCGCACTGTTTGCATAGTCAAGGTCACCCCTTCGCCCATCTTTATGCTGTATGATTCCCATTTGTAGAACAGCTCCTCCGCGGTGATCGAATGCACCCGCAGTATGGAGAAGAGCTCGGCAAGGATGTCTTTTGGGATTCCATCGGGGAATGAGCCCACAAAAAACTCATTGAGCTCTCCCTCGGCGTCCATTGTGGCGAGGTGTGTATCGTGGAAGGGCAATGGACATTGAAAGTGCAGACACGCGCAAGACGCGTGAGGCCGTGTCGCTGACCTAAGCGGCCCAAAGCAGTAATATTATTCGAGTTTGATCGGAGTGGACCTGTCGATCGCGAGAATTGTGATTAGCTTGCCCCTAAATTTATTATTCATTCTCTAGATTCCCACGTGTCATTGTAAATTCTATATATTTAGATCCATCAAGATCATGTCGAACTCCGAACAAGGTGCTACTGTGCACCCGCCCACCAATGGCGATACTGTGTCCGATACCAACATGCAGGCATCGGCCGAATCAGCCCCCGTGAACGCCCAGGGCGAGTCTACTTCAACCTCGCAGCCAATTGACCTCGAGCTACCGACATCCGCTGCCGATGGTCTCATTCAGAAGCCTTTCGGCAAGCCGCTGGACACAGCCAAGCCAGTCGCACCTGCGCCGCTTACCCCGGAACAACAATCCAAGTACGACACTCTGTTGAAGTCCGCTTCATCATGGACCACAGTCGCAGACAAGGCCGAGAAGAATGCCCCGACATCTCCTATAACCGAGGATGAGCAGATGTTCTTGACCCGCGAATGTCTCCTGCGCTACCTACGCGCGACCAAGTGGAACGTGTCCGAGGCTGAGACACGCCTTCAGAGCACTCTCACCTGGCGCCGCGAGTATAACCTGAAGAAATTGACGCCTGACTATATTTCAATCGAGAACGAAACAGGCAAGCAGGTCATTTTGGGCTATGATATCAATGGACGGCCATGTCTGTATCTCTTGCCCTCCAACCAGAACACGGAGAAGAGTGACCGCCAGCTCGAGCATCTTGTCTTCATGCTGGAGCGGGCCATTGATCTCATGGGACCTGGTCAGGAAACTCTTGCTCTGATTGTCAACTTCAAAGAGACAAAGTCTGGCCAGAACGCAAGCATCAGCCAGGCCAAGCAGACGGTCGGCTTCTTGCAAAACCACTACCCTGAGAGACTTGGTCGGGCTCTGGTGATCAACGGTTAGTGATGTCACACCCCAGCCAATCTTATGGCAAGTTACTAATCTCCTATATCAGTGCCCTTTGTCATCTGGGGATTCTTCAAATTGATCACACCCTTGATTGACCCGAATACTCGACAGAAGCTCAAGTTCAATGAGGACCTGCGTCAACACGTCCCGCCTAGCCAACTTATGAAGTCCGTGGGTGGTGATGTCGAATTCCGCTACGACCATGCGTCCTACTGGCCTACTTTGAACAAGCTGGCTGAACAGCGCCGTGAGGCGTACCGTGAACGCTGGGTTCAGGGTGGCAAGCAGGTCGGCGAGTTTGAGAACTACCTGAAGGGCGAGGACGTTCCCAACCTGTCTCAGACCAAACTCGAGGCCAAGGCCAGCGAACAAGCTTGATGGGAAAAGCATATCATTTTGCGCCTATTTTGGTGGCATTTGCATTTTTGGTCGCCGTTTATTTCATCTTTTCTATTTGTCAATAGCCGGCATTTTGTCACAGCGTTGGAGTGATTACTGTTGGATTGTTTTACATATACCGCTCTGTTTCGACACGCCTGTTCATAGACATGTCAATCTTTGTCAATAATTAAGCGATAACTAGAGTACCCAAATTATAGATACCTAATTACTTCAGTTTTCCTGTTTTCTATCATATAACACATCATTAAGAGAAGACAAAACGATAGATACTGATACTTGATTATATATAGACCGGAGTTAGTTGGGATGCAAAGTCAATCTTGTTGTAGCATAACGATCACAGTAAGCAAGAATAGCTGGATGCAGTCGCTATTATTTCTAGATTTAGATAGCTTCTAATCCCAACATGTCGTCTTCATTAAATCAAAAGCCTCATGTGCGTATCATAGTCGCTCTCTTCTATCAGATACTATACTCTAGATTAACCAAGCTTCTCCAACGGATTGGCGCTATTATCATTACAGCATGACTGGCCGAAGAAGAAATATTGCCTGTAGACTGTTGTCCAACGCCTTTCTCGGTCATTGGTTGAAAATGGTACTGTTGGGATTACACCGTCCTTGGTAGATACTTATTCTAGCCCGACGATATGTCGGATAGGTTAGCCCGATGGTGACGTAAATGAGCACATTAACTTCTGCTTGACCTCTTGGGCAAAAGCATCCTCGGTTGCTTTCTTTCTATTGCGTAAATCCCATGGGACAAATGATGAAGTGGAGCTACAGGTGAGCCTATGGGCCCACCTGTGTTCTGGATATCGCCTAAGCAAACCATCCTCAACCAATGAACATCCTTTGGCCTTCGGGCCCCAGTCTGAGTCTCTTCCGAACACCACGCGAGGATATCCATGGACAGTAAAAAGTCTAAATGTATCTAATCAATCAGATAAAAATTCAAATTCCTCCGATGATCGAGTTTCCATCCTTCCATGGAAAGTTTGTTCGCGCTAATTGTTGAATTACCAGAATAAAGATATCAGCAGGGTGCTTCGGGCGAAGTATGGCATTTTCTCGCTGGAGACCTTGTAGACCGTTCCGTTTCAGTGCCTACTCTCTGCCGCTTTTTGCTCACTGAGTAAAACCCAGCATGCCCTTGACTATCACGTGACTTTACAGTCTCAGCAGCTCAGCTCAATAAAATGCACCACGCTAGCCCCATCCAATGAAGTCTTTGACTAACACACAAGCTTTTGTGATAGGGCGATGTAGTCCCAGAGATAAATAGAGTCTCGGGACAAAATTCTTGGTACAATCTTTGCAGCGCGACATTTAACAATATCGCGCATCATTGCATCATAATGGGGGATCAAGCAAACAAGCGTATCATGGGTCAAATCCCAGACACAATCCCCAAACTCCTCCAAGAAGTTGATCCAAGACCAGTTCGAATACTGGGCGGCACCCCCAACAGCTTACTCGACCCTGGAGATTATCTGGGATCGAATACGTCCATTTGTGTCAAAGGCTCAGTGTTCTATTCACAAGTGTCGTCCAGAAGTCCAGACTCATTTTCTCGCTGTGACCATATACCCCGGAAACCCCTACCTGATTTGACTTTCTAATTATAATCAGGAATGGAAGCTGCAATGCTGGGGGCGGCTCAGCCCAAGTATACAACCTTAAAGATGACCATGAGCGAGCAAGAACGGTGATTGTCCATAACCATAATATCTACCAAACTATAACCAATTCCTTAAAGTGACACAGACTTTTAACGACATACCCAGGGTTCATATTCCTTAGATTTTTAGATACAGTGCTCTATCAGGACTTCGTAATTAACACTGGGAGTCCATGACCTACAATAAGCGGTATAGAGTAATGGAGACGATATGGCAAGCCACAGAATAAATGGCCCTAGTCAGAATACACGTGACTAACTAGAGCATGCTCAGTCTGAGCCCGTGCTGACATCTACTTGCTGATCCTGAGCCTGAGCACCCTTATAAAACGGCGGCAGCCTAGATAGGAAAGGCCTCACCGGGCAGACATTATCCTGTCTATACGACGTATAGCTACATATAAACTGGTGGCTAACGTTGGTTAGGCTATAAATTTCGGAATAAAATAGTCTGATGCTTGCATATTCCTTTGTACAAAGTGTCGGATTTTACACTACTCCGTACTCCGTAGAGGTTCCAACGTTGACAAAGTTTTTCACTTTCTGAATCGGTTGAGCGGGTACACTTTGTACCCTGTACAGCCACCGTATTATGATAAGATTGCTATCAATCAGTTGGATACTCGGTCAGAATTCTCCGGGTATTCCCCGTTTCCCCGTAGCCCTGTAGGCTCATGCTTTGGACCCCTCATTAAGGTAATTATCCCGACTAGGTTGCTCAAGTGAGAATTCCGATTTTCGGAGCGCGCTTAGCGAGACTTATCTGTAGAGGAATTATCCCGACTACCTGAGCCCATGAGATGAATGAATTTAGGACCGGGCAGTGCTTAGGTGGGGAAGTACGGGCTACGTCCACGAGATACCAAGACCTCGGGAGACCCTGCATGAAAGCTTAGCGCCACTTGGTAAAATTACTAGTTCACATGTCAAAATTGATTTTCCAATCTACAAAGTACAAAATGAAACCTTGGAAGCTCGCTTCCTCGGCCCAATGATCCTGCTCTCGCCCAGTGGACCACTCGCCGTAAGACCCCATCCGATATTCGAACCGCCCGATCTCTCTCGGTTGATTAAATCTGAAGAGCCAAGACACCAGTGCCTGCACGCTTCTCCGAAGCGGGACCTCTTGTCTCAATGGGTGCTACTGGATCTTCATAGGGACGGCGCAGAACGAAGGCTCTCGTCTTGGCCTTGGCCCTTGCGACGCTGTTCATAGCCGGGTCAATGATCGGAATAGCTCCACGCTTCTCACGGTAGAACATCAGCGCATAGCCAATCATGACACAGATCCAGTATAAGTTGTAGGAGATCACGGAGCCGTAATCGGCCGAATTGGTCCAACCAAGAAGCGCGTTGAAGATACCCCAACCGCCGCCACCTCCCAGCTCTGGGTTACAACAGTTCACGTGCCAGACACTCTGTCGGATGTCGTAGGATCCGGCGCCAGAGCCAGTCTCCGACGCGTCGCCTCCGATGATGTTGTTCCAGGCGTTGTTCTCCAAGTACCACACACCACGCGAGAATAGACCGGCGGCAACGAGGTAGAGGAAGCAAGTGGAAATGATCAAGAAGATCTGCATCGAAGTCTGCCGTCCACCTCTATCGGTATGTTAGCGCTGTATATTTATCAAGACGATCGAATCGACATACCGGTAGATAACAAAGCCCACTGCGATACCAGCCAAAAGGCCGCAAAAGACGGCCAAGGGGAAGGAGGTGGCAGGAAGCCCTAATCCAACACCACCAACATAGACAACGGCTTCGAGACCCTCACGGAGAACCGTGATAAATGGCAGGATGAACATGACGTATTTCTCCAACCATCTCTTAACGCGACCCTTCTTTGTCTCGTTAGGATCGTGCTCGTGTTGGAGGGCCTTGGCGAGCTTGACACGCCATTTGTCTTGAAGTTTAGACACGCGCAGAAGGGCAGCGCCCATCACAGTGATGATGATCGATGCGATGATTCCCAGAACACCCTCCCAAATATCCTCGGTGCTGGAGAATGTGTCTGTTCCGAGGCCGTAAAAAGCACCAATCATGCCTGCTCCGACTGCGAGACAAATAAATAGACCTAAGGCGCATCCCAGCCAGACCTATTTGTTTTAGCAGATGAAATTGCATAGGAGTGTAAGAGCCGGTCGCATACTTGTTTCACCAGTCTTTTATACGTCGGGCGATCACTTTCGTAGAGCGATTGTTTCAAGAACGCTAGTAGAACTGACACGACCACCGTCGTCTCGAGACATTCTCGGAAGCAAATAAAAAACACTGATTGAATAGTTAGTAAGTAATTGTGTATTCCAAAAAGCAGATGAACTATACCGGTGACAGCGAAGACCTTGTTATTGCCCATGATGCTTGATATGACTTTGCCAGTTCCCCAAAGTTCAAGGGAGAAGAGATTCAAATAATATAAAGCCACCGGAAAGCAAAGCACCCGATAAGGCCTCTTGTAGCCGCCTGAAAAATATATCGAAATTCAAAATTCAAAATTACGCGGGAGACAACAAGCGTTTCGATGTCTAACGACCCACCTGTATTGATCCGATTGAGCTTAGCATTCTTGGAGGGTTCCCCATATCAGAAGCTTTTGGGCGTCTGGCATTATGATTCGTGGCAGTGGATATGTCTTGAACACGAACGCTCACCTGGCCAGGGTCCAGCCACCTTAGTTGAGTTGAATCGGAAAAATAACCGGCCTGAAGGGATAGAGGTCATGCCATATTCCTTAATTTGGCAGGTGAGCAGAACTTCATAAAAATGTGATTCGTTCACCATTGAATATTAAGCGAACACCTTGCCTTATGGCTGTGTCCACCGTTGGTATACCTGGAACTAAACCAATAAGAAGGGGATAACC
Source organism: Penicillium psychrosexuale (assembly GCF_028828465.1). Taxonomy (NCBI): domain Eukaryota; kingdom Fungi; phylum Ascomycota; class Eurotiomycetes; order Eurotiales; family Aspergillaceae; genus Penicillium; species Penicillium psychrosexuale. The sequence goes on from NW_026643187.1 coordinate 1,713,176, forward strand.
TCCCATGGATTTATATCTGATTAGGATCAGAAGGATCGGAAAGGATTAACTTTCCCCTTATCAATCTTGTATTGCGCTCGGACTATTCCTAACTTCCGTCCCCAAGCGTCCCCAAGCTTTCCTAAGCTCATAGTCCTTCTGTTCCTCTCTTCATTCGGAAACTGGAAATTCTTTTCCTGCTTCTTCCCCGGCGAAATATCCAAGCATGACTGTATATACAATGCTGTTCCGCCTTGCGGCAGTACTACTTCTTGTGCAGTACTGTCAAGCGAAGACAGTGAATCTGGATTTCAATGTCACCTGGGTCAATGCAAACCCTGATGGTCTCTATGAGCGCAAGGTGGTGGGCATTAATGGCCAGTGGCCGCTGCCTGTGATTGAGGTGGACAAGGGAGATCGCCTGATTGTCAATATGTACAACGGGCTTGAGGACAAGGAGACTTCCATCCATTGGCACGGCATGTTCCAAAATGACACCAATAATATGGACGGTCCAGCGATGGTTACCCAATGCCCAGTTGCTCCTGGTGCCTCGATTACCTACGACTTCACCATCAACCAAAATGGCACTTACTGGTATCATTGTCATACTGATGCTTGCTACCCGGACGGCTATCGACAGGCTTTGATTGTGCACGATGATGAGGCATATTTCAACGATATGTATGATCATGAGGTTACCGTTACGATGAGTGATTGGTACCATGAGCTTGTTGAGGACATCCCGTTCATTCGTGTTCAAAACCCGACGGGAGCTGAGCCTGTTCCGGATGCCTTCCTCTTCAACGACACTTTGAACACCAACATTCCCGTCGAGGCTGGAAAGACCTATTTGATGCGATTGATCAATATTGGTGCCTTTGTGGCGCAGTACTTCTATATCGAAGATCACACTTTCCGCATTGTTGAGATTGATGGAGTATACGTTGATGCACAAGAGGCCGATACTCTTTACATCGCTGTTGCGCAACGTTATTCTATCTTGGTCACCATGAAAAATTCCACGGACAAAAACTATCCGATCGTGACGGTTGCCGACTCAATTCTGCTGGATACAATCTCGCCTTCTCTCCAGCTCAATCAAACCAATTGGCTCGAGTACAATAGCAATGCAGCGCATCCGCAAGCTGTAATGAAGGTGGATATTGCCTCCGACCTTGTCCCATACGATGACGTGAAGCTTGTTCCTTACGACCGGATGGAGCTCCTCCCAGAACCCGATATGATTATTGAGGTCGCCGTCATTATGGATAATCTGAATAACGGTGCGGGCTATGCGTTCTTCAACAATATCTCCTACACGAGGCCTAAGGTTCCAACATTATACTCGGTCCTCACATCTGGGGATTACGCCACAAACCCGCAGGTCTACGGAGAATTCACACATCCGTTCATTCTCCCCCACAACGCGGTCATCGAGGTTGTCCTCAATAACCAGGACGGCGGTTCGCACCCCTTCCACTTGCACGGGCACAACTTCCAGCTCGTCAGTCGCACTCCCTCATATGGCCCTTCTTTCAATGACTACGCCGACGGGGACCCACTTCCTTACAATGCAACCGATACCCCCTCTAGCACCTTCCCCAAATACCCTGCTCGCCGAGATACCTTCGTCGCACCACCCCAGGGCAACTTTGTCATCCGATTCGTCGCTGATAACCCCGGCGTTTGGTTGTTCCACTGCCACATCGACTGGCATATGTCGCAGGGCTTGGCGATGTCATTCATCGAAGCCCCGAAGCAGATCCAAGAGCGAATGTCGCTGACAGAGAGCGAAATTAACCTCTGCAAGGCTGCCAACCTCTCCTACGAGGGCAATGCTGCCGCTAATACGGAAGATCTGCTCGATTTGACCGGTCAAAACAAGCAGCTTCCGTGGCTGCCTGCCGGATTTACGGCGAGGGGAATTGTCGCAATGGTTTTCTCCTGTGTGTCCGCTTTCCTGGGCATGGCGTTCATCACCTTCTATGGTATCTCAGGCATTCAAAAGGAGACTGCTGTGGTTACCGAGCGTGAGGAATCGTGAGGTTTTTTTGGATTTCTGCTGTACTTTAATATATATATATTTGTCTTGCTTAAGTGGATAAAAATTTTCATTCACCTTGGATTGTTCGGTTATCAAATATTCCTTGCATGTGGAATATAGCAATACACGTCTGAATGGTACTTTCCAAGTGAAACTTAAAGGACAACTTGGGCTTTCCCCGCAATATCAACCCTCGGTCATCCGCTTTACTTCCCATTCCTGGGAAGCGACGCTGAGAAGTACGGCTTCGCATTCTCAGGTATGTTGACATTTGGCAGAAATGACAAAAGCCCATGTAATTGGGCTTCAGCAGTGAAACCTTAACAGTATACCGATGCCCAAGTCCCTTCCCAGTTTTTGGGCTGGTAATATGCCTTCTCGTGATCTTACCCTCAGTGGTGATCACACTAGCATACTGCCCCCGCTGCGGAGCATCAGTAAGGCCTATGGGCCTGTGTATCCATTTTGGTAGGAAACCAATGAACGATAGTGGACCGACAAATTAGGTTCTCCTAGCGATGTCGCTGTCGTCATCCACGCTGGTATCCGCACTATTTCTGATCCATCTGAATATGAAAATGATGGTTACTGCGGGTTTGGAATTATCGAGGCTCGCGAGATTGATGCGATCAATATGCTCGATACTACCGGTTAGCTCAATGTGGTGATTATGTGCTCTCCAACTCATACGCTTCGACCAGGAACGGATGGCATCACCAAAGACATCCGTGATCGCGTCGGAACTGACAATCTGATCTGTCTTTCGATTGACATCGACACCCGAATCTGCTTGTAAGTGTCTTTTCTGGAGAAGGTACCATTATTTATTGAGGAGTCCCATGAACTTCAACGGGGCGGAGAGGTAAGGCAAATTTGCCTTGTATTTACGCCCATAGTCGTGTAAAAGAATTGAAGAATGGACGGAGAATTTGAAACCCCCATGTCAGGTTGTAAACAATGATATTCGGTGCTTATGGACAGGCGTTAGGGTTCGGGTTCGGGTTCTGGCATATGCAACGCAAGGATTTCATTTAGCCTAGAAATCGAAAAAGCTAGTTATCGTGGATCCTTCAACGGTTTGATGATAGTGGAACTTTTTTCCAAGCCAATCCAGGAACGAAAGTCAAAAAAGACACATGTTTCAGCGCAGTTTCCACGCTAATGGGTATAAGAGGAAGACTAGATATCTTGGGTTCGAGATGGATAGCCAATTACAGTACTCCAGCTGGAAAGTTCAAGCCTTTAGACATACCACGGAGTACTCTTCAGGAGTACTAACTATGTTGTAAAGACCGTTTGACATAGCAGTGGACATCAAGCGATTCCCCAACTCTGAGCCTGGCTCCGCATCGCGGTGAATTAGGGTGGACCCCGGGTCTAAGAGAACTACCGGATTGGTTTGGCTGGCCCGTCTTGGACACCATTGGGCTCCATCTGGAAGTGAACACGCAGCGATCGGCATCCAGAAGGGCCATTGGGTGAGTGGGAGGGTCGAAAGGAAAAATGAGCTCGGATAGTTCCTTTCAGCCCCTCAAGTGTACCCTGATAGAGCTAAAAAGCAAACCTGAAACGAACAGGCACAACGTGGAGACTCGAAACATCCGGCAGTTTTAATTTATGGAGATAAGCGTCGGCCATAATAGTTCACATTGGAAGATATGTCAGGCAAGGCGTGACATGACACTATTGAACCATGTGCTCGGAGTATTACTCAATGGGACATTGCTACATAGTTATGTAGATAGTAGTTAGAACCCCCTACTTAGTAGAAGATACTAATAAATACAAAGAAAAGACTCTGAACCTTCGTAGAGAGTACATGGAGTTCCAACGATCCAGACCTCGGGAGGTTGATTGCCCCTGAATCCCCAAAAATAAAACTAAAAAGAGCTTTAGAGCATAAAATCACCCTTCATCTTAATTAAACGCTAGACTGTTCCCAGCAGTGCACGGTGTCCAATTTCTCCAGCATCTCTCTGGACCTTTCATATTTCCGCCTCCCTACTTTCTGCAGAACTCACAGAGGGGACTGACAGGTACGCGTCTGGTTGTTGATGTGTTCTTATCGATACGGGAAAAAAAGATACTTAGGGGGGCTAACACTTGACTTTTCTCCACATTCTAGTCATCTCCTATTTTACGCTTCATGACTCCACGCGCTATCGATTAGCACTTCGAATACATTCTATTTTCGTTTCACCTGGTGCGGTTCTCTTGGGGAGAGAGAGATGGCCGTCTCACCGCCAGCATCACCCACTGCACCCCCGCGCCCTATCAGCGCTGTCATGCGCACTCCGCGTAGTACCAGTCGTTTAAGTATGAGCAGCAGGCAAGGTGGAAGTCGTGCATCGGATGAGGATGGCAAGACTGCAGTCAAAGTCGGTATGTGCATTCTTCCCCCTGATCGGCCCATTCCATGCAATCAAGGATACACAGCATCGGCTGGCAACCAAATTCAGGACTGACCTTGCGCAGCTGTCCGTGTACGACCACCACTGAAAAACACCGATCCTGGTTATGAATTGATTCCCCAGAGATTCCAGAAACCCATAGTCCATGTCACCGCGCCCACTAGTCTGGCCGTCGATGTGGGCGCTGCGCGCAAACTATTTGTGTTTGATCGCGTGTTCCCTGAAACCACGGAACAGGAGGGGATCTGGGAATATGTTAGTGATAGTGTCGACTCCTTCGTTCTGGGTTACAATGTCTCCATTATGGCGTATGGCCAGTCCGGCGCGGGAAAGTCCTTCACAATGGGTACCTCCGGTCCCACGGAGCAGAATAACATGCAGAATATGGGTGAGTTTGAAATGCGTTGGTTTCCCGATCAACTCAGGGACTGACCGTGTGTGTGCATTGTGATTTAGGTATCATCCCCCGTGCTGCACAGGTCTTGTTCGATAAACTAGAAGGGCCCTCGAAACATAACCGGAATAGCTCGCATCCGACTACTGGCCTCCGAACACCTCAACGATATTCAATGACTTCTGCCGGGAGCTACGGGAAGTTGAATCACGAGAAAGAAAAGAGTTGGCAGCTGAAGGCCACATATGTGGAGGTGCGCGTTTATTTTAGGGCTTGTTTGCTGGCAGCGCATTGTTCTGACCATTGTCCTACAGATCTATAACGAGCACCTGAGAGATCTACTCCTTCCTGAAACGACAACCACAACCGATCGCAGCAACGTAACGATTCGTGAAGATACGAAGGGCCGTATTATTCTGACTGGGCTGCACCAAGTCAATATTAACTCATTCGACGATCTGATCGGTGCCCTGAACTTTGGCTCGGCGATCCGTCAAACAGATTCTACAGCAATTAACGCCAAATCGTCTCGGTCACATGCCGTTTTCAGCTTGAACCTTGTGCAGCGCAAGTCCTCACCAACCCATGCGACGCCGAGCCCCATAAAGGAGAAGCGCATGTCGATGCCAGTCGACACGTTCAACGCCGGGGAAACAGTCACTGTTGATAGCAAACTGCACTTTGTGGATTTGGCAGGTAGCGAGCGACTGAAAAATACCGGCGCCTCCGGAGAACGCGCCAAGGAGGGTATCTCAATTAACGCTGGTTTGGCTGCGCTCGGCAAGGTCATCTCGCAGCTCTCCTCACGCCAACAGGGCTCTCACGTTTCGTATCGCGACTCGAAGCTTACCCGACTGCTCCAAGATTCGCTCGGTGGGAACGCCTTCACGTATATGATTGCTTGCGTGACTCCCGCCGAGTTCCACCTAAGCGAGACCTTGAACACAATCTCATATGCTCAGCGGGCTAGAGCCATTCAAAGCAAACCCCACATTCAGCAAATTGCAGACGAGGGCGACAAGCAGGCTTTGATTGAACGACTCAAGTCCGAGATATCTTTCTTGCGCCTACAGATCCGCAACTCTGAAGGATCCGAGCGACGTGAAGGAGGACCCACTGAACGAAGTGAACGTAAGAACGAACGTGAAAAGCACTTGCAGAATCAGTTGTTAGACGTCCAAGAAAGCTACAATTCCCTCAGCCAGCGCCACGCCAAGTTGATTTCGAATATGGCCAACGATTCGCACTCGCCTGCTGCCCACGGCGAAATGGACGACGCTACCTCCGAAATTGGGAAGAACTCGGTTGAGAGAATGCAGCGATCCAGGTCCTTTGCCGAGTCTGTGGAGCAGATGGTTCTAGAGTACGAAAAGACCATTCAAAGCTTAGAATCTTCACTCTCTGAAACACGCGCCTCCCTCTCTATCACGGAGAGTGATTTGCTCGAACGCGAGACCAAGTGCGCCTATATCGAGACGGTAAAAGAACAGCTCCAGACCCGGGTCCAGAAGTTGACGGACCGAGAACTCAACACTGAGAACTACCTCCACGAATTGGAGTCTAAGCTTGATGGCCACTCTACAGGCGAGGAGAAACACGCTGCCATTGTTGCGGAATTGCGCAAGGAGTTAAGCCGGGCCCGCGATAACGAAGCCAGCTGCGAGGAATACATCTCGACACTTGAAGAGCGACTTGCGGAGGGTGATCAGGACATGGAACTTATGCAGCGCGAGGTGATGCGCTTGGAACATGTCATTGAGCGCCAGCGAGGCCTCGGGCAGCTAGACCGCCTACTCGGCGAGCTGGACCCAGAAAATGGTGGGGATAGATACGACGTTGCCAACGGCACTGACTACCAGCACTATCACCAGCCAAGCCGTTTGCAGGCCTCTCATAGGCACACGCCCTCTCTGGACGTTCTCAGCGAAGCAGCGGAGACAGCCATTCCGGAGTCAGACGAGGATCTTGTCGAGCCGACCATAGAGGCCGAGCTCGAGTCTATCGGAGAATCCGAGCAGGAGACGGGTGAGGACTTGAAGGTTCTGGAAACTGTGACTAGCAAGCTGGAGGCACGTCGCACGGAGGCTCTTCGTGAGGACCCGATCGCAAGTCCCGCTCAGTCCAAGTTCGTTGCCGACAAGCTTGAGACTGTCACCCAGGAGCTGCTCGACCTGCGTCTGCAGCATGAGAACACCGTTGGTGACTTCGAGAACCTCGAACACAAATACCAGCAGGCTCTCAAGGCCCTTGAAGAGCTTCGCCAAGACAAAATTGACGAAGCCTGCCACCCGGCACCTAGTGTTCAAAACCAACTTTCACCGCGCCCGGTGACTTTTTTAGGGAATGGAGGCACTCCGACCTCGAAGCCTGGAGAACCACACTCATTATCGCAATCACTCTCATCGGAATTATCCTCGGTCGGGGAGCAATCCACTTTGCGCGCATTCTCTGAGGACGAATCGAAGGCAATTCCATCCATGCCCTCAACCCCTCAAGTGCAGGTGGACTCCGAAGAGTCCGAGAGCATGCGTAATATGCTTGCTGAGCATCAGGAGAGTGCTGAGCTCATGACCCAGAAATATATGGAGTTGCAAAACGAGCATGAGCAGATTCTCGGACTGGTCGAAAAGCTGAAGGCCGAGGCTCGCGCCAAGTCGAACTCACCCCCTACAACCCCTGGCATCAAAGTGATCCGCCGCATGACTAGCCAGAACATTCTGTCAGGAGTTGACCGTGCAACCAGAGCCATTACTGGGCTTCGGCTCCTTGCGTCCGAGGAGTTTGCTGACAAGCCGGACGCTATGCTCAACTTCGACTACCATCTGGATCAAACCATGCACGAATTGCAAAGCCGCATGGAGCGCCTCCAATCTCTAGAAGCCGAGAACCAGGGCGTTAAAAAAGAAATGGAAATGAAAGCAACTATTATCTCTGGCCTGACCAGAGAACGCTCGAGTCTGCAGGGTGCTTCGCCTGTGGACATGGCTTTAGTGTCGCAACTGCGCGATCAAGTCGTCTCCCAGGAAAGGCAGATCAACCACCTTCGAGACGCCCATGAAGCCCGCCAAAAGGAGCTGTTGACTGAGATTGATACTTTGAAGGGTCTTTTGAAGTCTCAAGAGAACGCTAGCTGGGCACTCGACGCCGGTGCCGAGGAGCAGGACCGGAAGATCGGTGCTCTGCAGGGAGAGCTCACGGAGTGGCAAGGCAAACACAAGAGTGCTCTAGAGTCCCTGCAGTCCTCGGAGTCGCAGCTCACTACTACTCTTGCTGAGCTGGAGGGTGCTTTGGCTTCGGTCGCTGCTATGCGCTCTGAGCGTGCTGTTACCGATTCCGACTCTACCGAGAAAGAAGTCACTGCGCAAGAGCTTGAGGGTGGCCGCGCCGAACAGCAGGAGCTTGTGGATAGCCTGATGAACAACATCGAGGATCACAAGTCTACTATTGCTACCCAGCTTGCTACGATTGCCGGGCTGGAAGAATCCCTCTCCGGTGCCCGGGAAAAACTGGCTTCACAGACCACTATTGAGGAAGAGACCAATACCGGTGCTGTTGACCTGGGTCTTTCTTCTCGGATGGCCGAGCTTGAGCAGCAAATTTCCGCCCACAAATCGTTTGTCGATTCTCACAATAATGAGCTGGCTACACTCCAGGAGTCTCACAAGCGTGAACTGGCCGAGTTGGAGGAGCGGACTAAGGCCGCTGCCCAGGCCGAGTACGATGCTCGTCTGGCTGAGAAGGATGCTGAGCATGAGCAATCCATGGCGACTTTGCAGAATGATATTGCAGAGTCTCGTAATGAGTTAGTCAATCTGCTTAAGGCTGTGTCGACTCTTCTCAACTCTGAAGTCTCAGCCGAGAACTTGACGGATCAGATCCATGATGTTTTAGTCCAGAAGCAGCACTTCTCAGACAAGTACGCCGAGCTTATGGACACCAATGAACACCTTCGCAAGCAGCTTGAGGCTAACGCCGATGCCGAGAGTCGTCTGGACGAAATAACCAAGAAGAACAACGTCCAGGACGCCAAGGTTAATGAGCTGGCTCTCTTGGTAGCTACATTAGAGGATACTCTTCGCCAGAAGGACGAACAGGTCAAGAAGAAGGAAGCCCTGGTCGAGGAGATCACAATCGAGAAGCAGAAGAGTGTGCGTCTCGTGGAGGAGCTGGAGGAACAAATTACAAACAGCTTCGATCAGCACCACAACCGTCTGTCCGTCATTCAGCAGGAGCGTGATCAGGCCCTGGAAGATGCCAAAGCCAAGATTGTGATCTACGAAGGCGACATCGAGACGTACCAAGTGCGGATCGAGCAACTTGAGCTTCAAATCAAGAACACCGAAGGCTCCCATGACCGCAGCAGCTCCCTCACCTCCAACCTTCGCAAGAGCTCTTCCGCCGCCTCTCTTCCCTCGCCTCCACCGGCGATCCCTCTCCCTCCCCTCCCCACTATCGCCTCGCATCCCAACGGCGCTTCGAGCGTGTCACCGCCCAGCTCTCGACACGCCAGCAAAGAGCTGTCCCACGTCCAAATGGTCGAGGAGCAGGAGGCTCGAATCCGAACAATCGAGAAGCACTTGTACGCCGAGAAGCAGCTGACCGCCACCTTGGAAGAGGCCCTCGGCGACCTTGAACTCCAGAGTACCAAGGTCAAGACCGACTGCGAGGCCTGGAAGAAGAAGGCCTGGGAATTCGAGGATGAACTCTCCAACCTCCGCAAGGAACGCAGCTCTGCCCGTCTGTCCCTCCAGGCCGTCGAAGAGGAGCGCACTGCCCGTCGTGAGGCCGAGGCTGCGCGCGCTCAACTCGAAGCGCGCATGATCGCCCTCAACAAGAAAAAGAAGAAGAGCACCCTCAACTGCTTCTAGGCGTTTTTGACTCTGACATTGCTCGCGTTTGAGCTCTTCCAGCATCAAAAGCAATCGCATTCTCATTCGTCTTTATCGTTCTGTCTGGTTGTACACTTTTTACCTTCTCTGTTACTCTTCTTGTCTTCTTTTTCTTTTTCTTTTTTTTTCTTATTCGTCCCTTGTTTCATACCCCTTTTTTATTTGATTCCAATCAGTTAGTCACCGATTTCCGTATTATGAGCTTTCACGTTTTTGTCACTTTCCCCTGTCGATTCCGTCAATACCTTGTCCTCCTTTTCTCACTCCATTCTTCACATATCTTTTCTTTTTCTACTTGCACTCATGAACCTATCATGACTTGTAGATCTTTTTATCGCCCTTTTATCGTCCCTACGCTGAATAACCTCGATGTTGTACATTCCGTCGGCTGTTTCTAGATTCCGTTGAATCTTCATGTCGCAATCGGGGGGAATCTTGTCAGCTCTCAGTTGCTTTTCTGCACTTGAATTTCATATGAATGTTCCCTCGTTCATATTGAAATTCTTGTTTCGTCCATTCTTATCAATGAAGTTACCAATGCCAGCTTATTTATTCTTTCTCGCTGAGCCTGTAGAGTACAAATCTGATAGGTTTCGAAATCCACTCCGTGAATCTGACTGAGTAAAGAGCAAGTAGATAATTCGAGCTTCATACTGCTTTGTTGAACCATTTAGTAAGATATCACTCTACGTTGTCTTTAACTGCTTTGCACCGAAGACTATATTGGATACTCGGCATGATAGTACGACTAACACTAAGCCCACCACGGCCTTAAGAGCACCGCAATCCAAGGGTCTATATCCTAGGTATTGGACGTTACAATGAGCTAAAACATCATCGAGACTAAATATCAGACAAATGGATCAATTAAATTTGTGAGATAACACTGTGGCATATTCGCATCACATGACGCGTATACCCCACGTGTCTTTAAGCTGGTTGCAACGGCAGCTCCAATCTCCAAGCTCTAAAAACAACTCACCATGGGCCTCCAACGGTCCAATGTGACAATAATCCACCCAGATCTGGGTATCGGAGGTGCCGAGCGGCTAATAATCGACGTCGCCCTAGCCCTTCAGAGCCGAGGCCACCGCGTAACTATCTACACCTCCCACCGCGATAAGGCGCACTGCTTCGACGAGGCGCGCGATGGCACGTTGGACGTCCGCGTGCGCGGAAACACCATATTCCCCGCCCATGTCTGCGGCCGACTCCACATCCTCATGGCTGCTCTGCGCCAGCTACATCTTACCGTGTCACTACTAGGTGAGCTTGGGACAAGGGAGACCCCGGAGGCAGCTACTACAACCACCGATGACGAAAATGACCGCGACGATATCTTCATTGTGGACCAGTTGCCGGCCTGTGTGCCGTTTTTGAAATCGTTCGGCCGCCCGCGCCCGTCCCGACGCCAGCGCATCCTCTTCTATTGTCACTTCCCGGATCAATTGCTCGCGCGGCGAGATGAGGGCGGCTCGCTTCTTCGCTTGGCAAAGGTGCTGTACCGGTTTCCGTTTGATTGGTTTGAAGGCTGGGCGATGAGCGCGTCGGATCGGGTTGTTGCGAACTCTAGATTCTCCCGCGGGGTCGTGCGTGACGTCTTTGGCTCGGACCGGTTGGGTGATGTGGAGGTGGTCTATCCATGTGTCGATATGGATCCCGGGGTGTCGGTGCCCGAGAAAGCGGAGGAAGACCCTCTCTGGGGCGGGAAGAAGATCCTGCTCAGCATCAATCGCTTCGAGCGTAAGAAGGATATGGGTTTGGCGATTCGCGCTTATAATGGCCTGGGAGCAGAGAAGAGGGAAGGGACGCGGTTGGTGATTGCGGGTAAGAAATTGTGCACAGATTTGCGATTTGCATAAATTCTGACATGGTATTTTCTAGGCGGTTACGACAATCGTGTCCACGAGAATGTTCACTACCACCAAGAGTTGGATGAGCTCGCGACTAGTCTCGGGTTGAAGACCGCAACCTCCAGGACAGTGCTATCTGCACTTTCAATCCCGGAGAACATTGATGTTCTATTCCTTCTTTCTGTTCCGACTGCATTTAAAGATACGCTGTTGGCACAAGCAAAGCTCCTTCTCTACACCCCCATCAACGAACACTTTGGCATTGTACCTGTCGAAGCAATGCGCGTTGGTCTTCCAGTGCTAGCATCTAATACTGGCGGCCCACTGGAGACGATTGTCGAGGGTGAAACGGGCTGGCTCCGGGATGCCCACGCAGATGAAGAGTGGACTGCTGTGATGGACAAGGCACTTTACGGACTGAGCCAGGAGGATCTTCAGCGCATGGCTCTTGCTGGCAAGAACAGGGCGCAACAAGAATTCTCACTCACTGCTATGGGCGATAGGCTAGAAGAGGAGATTTCCACCATGCTCAAAGCTGAAAGAAGGCCATTTAATGGGTGGCAGCAGGTCTTTGTCATTCTTGCACTGGTTGGGGCTCTTCTTGCAGTGATGGCTGCAGTTTTACTTCGAGTGCTATAATGCATAGTTTGCGTCACGCATTAAAATTTTGTACTTTATATTAATCTATAGATTAATCTTTCTCGAGTTACACCAGTTTCCCATCTCCTGTACTAAATAAATGTTTTGTCCACCCAACTTCACCAAAACACTCTCACATTCAAGTCACATGACCTCGTGTGTTTTGCTCGCGGTGACGTCGCGTCCCCCTCTATCTTTATCCTTAATCGGCCGCCCGAGTGGCATTGGGATCTCTCAACATGCCCGAAGTAATAGATCTTTTATCCTCCGATCCTCCTATCCCGCCAAAACCCCAGCCGCGACAGCAAGCCGAACTCCCGTCGCGACGTGCATCCCACCAGCTTAATCCGATTTCGTCAGACCCGTTCGATACATCCCTGTTCGACTATGAAGACATCTTCGACAAGCCCGCCAAGAAACGGCGAGTGAGCGATCAAGACACTTCTTCTGTGCGAAAAAGCACCACGCCAAACGAGCCTCGAGATCCGGCTTCTACGGCAGAGCCGTGGTTCTCGATCTCCGATGATGATTTTGACCTGCCGCCAGTAAACACCGCGGCTAAAAAAACCACATCCCAGTCGCGTGTTAAAGAGTCGGATCCAATTGTCTTTACCTCTTCAGCTCCAGCTCCCTTGAAGCCTTCGTCGCGGAAACCGAATCTTTCAACCCGGGATATTATTGCGCTTGATGACGATGACTTACTGACGGATCCCATGAAACCTCCGCCCTCGAGTTTCCGAGGGCGTAGCGATATTGATGAATTCAGTGATCCATTTTCTCTCCCGGAGTTTTCTGACCTACTGAAAAAACCTACTGTCTCGAATACCATCTTCTCCGAGTCGACTGCTCGCCTGTTATCTCGCCTTGGCGAAGATACTTCAGGCCCCAGAACAAAGTCCGGTACTCGAAAACAGAAAGGCACTAGCTTGGAATCTAAGGCTGCAGAGGTCCTCTCCGACGATGAGATTCATGAACCAGTAGTACCCCGGAAGGCAGCGAAGAAGACAAGCAAGGTTACTCCCGCTGAAAAGGAAGCAAAGGCCAAAGCACGCGAAGAGGCAAAGCTACAGCGACAACGAGAACGCGAGCTGGAGAAAGAGCGCAAGCTCAAGCTCAAAGAGGAAAAAGCGAATGAGAAACAACGGGCTGCCGATATCGCGAGCGTCAACAAGCTGAAAGTGAACAAAAAGGATTCTACACCAGAGATGATCGTCGACATGGCTACATCTCTCGAGGACAGCAGCGTCGGCACTCAAACCGTCGAGTTCATGAAACGACTCGGCGTCCAACATACATTCTTCACAAGCGCAATTCCCCACGTAGTAAAATGGCGTCGCAAAATGAACGCCACATACAACAGAACCCTACGCCACTGGGAGCCCTGTCCATTATTTATTCAAAAGGAAGACCACGTGCTGTGTCTGTTATCCGCGCAAGAGTTCATCAAAATGATAACCCCCCACCAGACGACGAAGAAAGAGAAACCCTAGAAATCCACGTCCTCCGAATTAAAAGCGCCTACCCAGAGTGCAAACCCATCTACCTAATCGAAGGCCTGACCGCTCTGATGCGCAAAAACACAAACGCACGCAACAGAGCCTTCCAAGCCGAAGTCCTGCGCCAACTCGCTGAAACAACGGTACCAGAGGAACAGACCACATCCAACAGAGCCCGAAAACCAAAGAAAAAGCCGGATGCGACGCCTCTCGTCGACGATGAGACTGTCGAAGATGCTCTGCTCGAACTACAAGTCACGCACTCCTGTCTCATCCACCACACGACCGCGCCAGCCGACTCCGCGGAGTGGATCAAGAATTTCACCGAGCACATCTCGACAGTCCCGTACCGTCGTGAACGACAGGAAGCCCACAATGCTGCCTTCTGTATGGATACCGGGCAGGTGAAGACCGGCGCCGACAAGAAGGATACTTTCATCAAGATGATCCAGGAGGTTAGCCGCGTGACGGCTCCTATGGCTTATGGGATTGTGGGCCAGTATCCCTGTGTTGCGGATTTGACTCGTGGAATGCGGATGCATGGCCCTCTGATGCTGGAGGATATCAAGGTAGGTTTCTTTTTCTTTCAATCGCTATACTGGTTTTTCTCTATATCTATACTGGCTTTGCTCTTTTTTTCTGCCGGATTCTCTACTGACTGCTGTAGAAATCCGCGAATAAGAACGGCTCCCTGACGAATGCGCGCATTGGACCCGCTGCCAGTAAGCGGCTGTACAAAGTGTTCACTGGACTCGATCCGAGTTCAACGGACATTTAGGTTTGTTTTTGGCCTCATTTGGCTCATTTGGTTTTTTGGTTATCATTTCCATTTTTGGCTTGAGCTACTGCAGAGCGTAGCTTTGCATTCTGGACGCATCCAATTGGGGTGTCGGATTATCTTTTGGTTAATCACTCCAGTACGGAGTAGTTGGGCTTCTAATACTCTGCCTCGCCTCTCTTTTGGTTGGGGAATTGGATATTTCCCTGCAAATGAGATAGATTTTCTTGGCTATGAGGCTGCGGATGCCAGTTGGTGCAGGATGCAGTGATCACTTTCTTCTTTATGGAAATGTTGTATTTGGACATCCTCGTAATATGATAGAAAGTATTGAAACAATAAAGACTGCCTAGCTATATGCAAATGCCAGACCCACATCTATGCATAGAACCCATTATCAACGCCAATATAAACGCATATGTCAAAACATCAAGGACATACACAAGATCAAATCAAATGCTTCCATACTAAACACTAAACAACAACCCCCCTCCTCTTCCACCCCCTCCAAGCAGCCACCCAAGCCAGAACAGCAACCCATACACTAACCGTGCAGCCAGCAGCCCAGAACCCATAGCATCGCCATCCATGGCACTGACCATCAGCGCCATCACCGTCGCCCCGATCCATGGCTTTCTGATATGCCGCGGAGTAGATAATGCCCCAGAGTGCCGCACCAGCCGCAGGCATCATGGCAACGATACCCCAGTTTGTGGCGAAGTTCTCGACGCCCCAGACGACAGAGATGATGATAGGCGCGAGGGAGAAGGCGCTGCCGTATCCGAAGCCGATCAGCGCGGTTGTCAGGTTGAAGATGCCTGGGTGCGCTAATGGGAGAGGGGAGGCGAGGAGGAGGTAGCCTAGGGAGAGGAGGAAGGCTGAGGGGATGAGGAATGTCATGCGGGATAGAGTGAGACGCGAGGATGCAGGGGATGTGAGGGGCGCGTATCGGGCTCCTTCGGAAATCGAAGGGAAGAGGTGTGTTGCCGGGGGTGCGAAGAAGTCGGAAAGTGAGCCTGTTAGAAGGCGCGCGATGGTCGAGGTTAGGGCTATGGTTGTGACGTGGGTTGAGGGGGATCCGGCTGGGGGTGATGCGCCTGTGGGATAGGATTGAGGTGTGAGGGTTGGGATGATTGTGCCCAGCTATTTTGGATAATAGGTTAGTTATGGGTTGGAGTGAGATTGGAGACGAACTCACGTTGTTGATGTACGATTCGCCGGGGCCGGTGACCAAGAAAAAGCCTGCGGCCAGCCACCACATGGTCTTGTCTTGTAGGAATACACGGGTTTCATAGTTGAGCAGCCAGTTCCTCTTCCGGCGCTCCTCTTCCTCGCGCTCCTTCTCTAGCCTTTGCTGCTCACGTTCTTCATCGGAGAGGATTGATTGCTCCTCGTCAGATGAATCAGAGAACGTGCCGTACTCAATCGCTTGTGGTCGGAAGAAATCACTCTCCTCTAACAGTCCACTGCGCTCTAGTTCTTCAACCGTCTCATCAATATACTTATCATCATCCTCCACGATGCGCAAGGCAAAGGTACCGATGATACCAATCACCAGCAAAAGCAGCGCCAGAAAGACAAAGTATTTATAAACGTCGAGATCGCCGTGACTCCCATCCTCGAGGCGTTCATAGAACAGGTACGTCCCGAGCTGGCTCTGCCACATACCACTGAGACCGAACGCGGCAATCGGAACAGCAAGCATAATCCCCTTGTGCTTTCCCCTGCCAAAGTTCTTGGCGCACGTCGCAATAGCTGCTAGGTACATGCAGCTAGTCCCCATACCAATGGCGATAAACGCCACGATCATCACCCAGAATGGCTGACCGGAACCACCCGCATCAGCAGGTGGGCCACTTTTATATGTGAATGCAGCGAGGAGATACCCGACGCCAAACACCAGTCCCGAGAACATGGCCAGTGGCGATGGGCTGTAGCGGTCACACAAGTAGCCGAACAAGGGGACGGGAAGGTACATTGCGATCTCGGCAGCGATGGAAACGGCATTGACCTGGAGCTGCGAGTAATGGAGTCGGGTAAGGAGAAGATGGCCATACAGAGAGAAAGCAGTGATGCTGCCGGCTCCCAAGCTGCAAAACACGAATATAAGAGTCAGCTTCCAGGGTCCCAATGGAGATAGATCCTCTCGTAAGCATGACTGCAAGGAAGAAAAGTTTCACATACCAAGTAACAACACCCCAGCCAAAGCTGAGCACTCGGATAACCTCCTTTTGCATCCTCCGTCTGTCCCGCTCGACAATCTCTTCGACGACATCGCTCAACAGCCCATCATCACTCAGTCCGTCATTACCGGAGCTCCGTGAACCTCGTCGTGAGTATCGCCATGACGGCTCTGCGTTTCGGTCTGTTGTATTTTGTTCCGCATCAATATTTTGGAGGAGCGGGCGATTCGCGTCGAAATCGCGCTTATCGATTGTCATGGTGCCTTCTCCGCACCGGTTACGCTAGGCTGTGTAACCGACTCTTTGCCTGAGGGGAAGTGTAAGATGGGTGGTATAGATGGGTATGGAAGGCGGGAGGCGTTTGAGATAGAACTATATGGTGTTCACGATTTGGCCTGATATGTACGCTGAGTACGATTGTCCCTGTGATGGAGCTTCAAGGGTGGAGCGGTGTCTGCTGGGTGGATCCTGAGATTGCGTTGTTCAATGCTACGTCATTGGAGTTCAGCTTTTGATCCCGGAGAGTTATGTTCAATGTAGAATTGTAGGTAGGTAATATATGTGTTGCTCAAAAGGCGTAGTCGTCAAGGCAAGCTGAGGAGGACTTGAGCGGAGAGAGCGGAGAGAGTTGGAGTCATTACACGTGACTCATTCTACTATACCCGATCACGTCATTGTACGGAGTAAAGGGATACCTATATTGTGAGATAGTGGAAATGAAGGGAAATACACCATCTAGAGATAAAAAGGATATTCATGTACAAGTAAGACCATAGGATAACAACAGGCAGACCGAAAAAAAGGATTTGGAGACATTGGGGGGTATTATCAATATCAATAAAACAGAAAGAAAAGAAACTGATACACGCCCGAAAAAAAAAACAAGACAAAAAGGCTTCTGAGAAACAAAAAGAAGAAGAGAAAAACAAGGCCAAAGACAAAATAAAAACCTCAAACGACTCTAAATGCATCCAAGCGTTGACGGGGATCATAGAAACACCCATTGAAGGGCCGGGTCGTTATTTCGTAGTGCCGACGATCAGGCGGGATCAGGCACTGGTGCATATGAATGCTGGCGTTCCGATGTGGAAGGATCTACCCTCCGAACGCCACGTATCGGCAGTGGGCCGAGAGATGATAAAAACAAAAGAAAGCAAAAGGCGAAAAGGGAAAAGGAAAAGGAGCTAGAAACTGACTTCGCCCGCGTCGGTTTCTATCATGGTCTCATCCCAATATTGAGAAGAGGGTCGCTCACGAGCCTCGGGTTGAGAGCCCAGCGCGATGGCTTCACCTTCACCTCGTTCCACGAATTCCTCCAGACTGACCTCCTTCATAATTCGCTGGAAATACATTCGGAGTGTGCGGAGGCCACGCAGATATCCACGATCAATGTCGTGCGGGCTGTGAGGTGGGCATGGCGTATCCGGAGGAAGCTTGTCCTCGCCAGTGATGCAATTAGCGAAATCGACAATCTTCAGTTGAACGTTCAGTTTGCTCTGGCCGTCTGCATGGTTTCCATTTTTAGAACGCGGCGGTTCTTGCTGAGGTGGAGATTGTGGTTCTCCGTCATAAAGAATCAACAGACTGCTAGCATAGAGCCGGTAGCTACTCAACTGTCGAATCATGTGCTCTAACAAAGCTAATTTCTCCAGAATGACAGGGATCTTTTTAGCAACACTGGCATAGCTGACACCATCGTATAGGAATCGAGTCAGCGCATCCTGGAACTCACGACCAGATTTCAAATCTCGCCCGAAATACTTGTCTTCAAACATGTACTCCTGCTTCTTGACGTTCCAGGACTGCATGCCACAGAGCCGCACACCCAGCTGCTGCGAAGTAGTGGACTGACATTTCCGTCGCTGAGACTTCTTCTTCTTCTCATTCGCCTCGATACCATATTGTCGGGTGCCCATCTTCAAATCCAGCACGCATGGTTTATTCATACCAGCTGTCAGATCCTCAAGGAGGAGGAAGAACTGCACTCTTTCGTCCTTTCTCAGCTGCGCCTCTTTGGGGTTGCTGGGCAAGATCGTGTTGATAGGTTCCTGTGGTTTGAAGCGCGTTGGATCAGAAGTTCTACCGAAAGCAGCTTCGGTTGCGTGGCCACCATTGGTCGAGTTATTTTCCGACACTGGGACCGTGGAGGAACCATTCGACATTGAGGCATCGGCTTCCATGGAGAAAATCCCATCCTCCTTGTCACCGCCATAATCATCGTCATCGAAGAACATGAGTTCCCCATTGTTGTTAGAGTCCATGGTACCACGTCTCCGAAGGCCACTCCCGGAATGACGCCGTCTTGGGTGGTGAACCCGAGAGAGCGAGCTTGCTCGGTCAGGCTCTTCGGTCCGGATCTTCTCTAGGCGGTTTTGATTGGCTTCTAGGGCAGTCGAAGCCGACGATGAAAGAGCAGAGCCTTCACTAGGAGTCACCTTTATGTCAATCGCTTCTGTCTTTAGCGCCGCGACTGGGCTAGGGACTGGTCGTTGATTGGTAGCTGTGCAGTCTTCTGATAGATTCTCTCGACGGTGGGTGGCGCCCGGCATATCGGAATTAGCTCTTGGCAAATGGACATGACCACGAGCATGTCGACGATGATGATGAATGGCAGGAGGGCTGAATACCTCGCGGAGAACCTGCTCCTGAAGCTTGAGATTGACGGTCGTGGCGCCCCAGATCTTGGCCCGCTTACTCATAGGCGATGTATCAGACTCCGCTGACATACCTTTCAGACCGTCAACGGATCGTGCGCGGCTCATTGAAGCATCTGCTGTCCGCGGTCGCTGCTGACGGGTAAAAAGATCGGCAGGAATTATATGGCGATTGTTCTCAAGAATGACCTTGGGGATGACTCCTGTGACTTGGGACTGGCTAACAATTCGCTGTGGCGGTTGTTGCTTTGCTGACTCTGGAGGCTCAGAGCTGGGCGTTGAAGTTCCATTGGCTGTCGGATCTGGAATTATTTTATCGGCAGAATCGACCTGGTCCTTTCGTTTGGATGTCTTCGAAAAGGTGACATTCAACACTCCGATGTACCTGATCAAAATATTAGTATTTAATATGCTGATAACCGTCTGATTTTCGTGGAATTGATTTTACATACTTGGGAAGAAATACCAACATATCTGGGTGCCTCAGTTCAATGCGTTCGTAGAACTCGTTCTCTCGGTTGTTCAACTGCTTGCATACAGCGCGTCTGGAAAAGCGGAAAACAGTTGTGTGCCCGCCAACCTGATGTCGATAGGGCTTCAATTCCACGGCACCAAGAGGCCCCGGGGGCGGGGGTTTGGGACGAGAGAGAAGCCGAGAAGGCTGGGTGGGTGTGGCACTCGGGGTTTCCACCTCGTCAGCAGATGGGATACTTTCATCCGCTGATTGGGGTTCGACTTCGGAATCGTAGATTGAATCGCTGCATTCAGAGATGGTACTCAAAGGCTTTTCTGGCACATTCTCTCGTTGAGAATGGATATCGCCATAAAGGATCTTACTTTCATTCTTAGATCGAAAGGATATATCCACATGGCTGATTTCCTTTTTGGGAGAATCGCTACGCTCTTGAGGTACTAACATCAGCTCATGACCTTTCTCCGCAGCCGACAGCTGACCCGGCTGTACATGAAGAGGGCTATCGGGAAATTGTTGCAGGCCCTCAACCCCATCAGGTACCGTACGCTCGTGAGGGAAGTAAACGGCAGAAGAAATCTGCTCGTTTTCTTCCTCCTCAACCTGACCACGCTCCTCTTCCTCGAAAGAGTTAGACGGGGATACCTCGGCATGAAGATCGCTCTGGAAGTAGTCACGGGCGCGCTCTGAATATTGAGTTGGAATGCTTCTTGAGAAAGAGGACCCATGGCTACCACCAGGCGTGAGATGAAAGTTTCGGATCTCCTCTAGCAAGCTGCGAGGCAAGGCTGTAGGGCCACGCTTGGAGGGGTCATCATCGTATGTGGTCTGAGATAATTCAGCCGGGGGAGGTTGGAAAGACGGCGCATCGCCAAGTGCGGAGAGTGATGTGCTTTTATGAAGCGACGTTTCCTGCTCTGAGCGATATGATTCTTGTTCATGTTCCATGATGCGATCCTTCGACTCCAACGTCTCATCTTGTGGTCGGCCGCGATCCTCCCGTCGTTTGCGATCCGGCGAAGAAGTAGTGTTTTCTTTGAAAAGGCCCAGGTAGTGGCTAGACTTACGGCTGCGCACATTAGAGGCCGGCTCCGGGTTGGTAAAATTGGCCTCAATCGAGCTGTCAACTCGGCCACGACGGCCTCTGCTGGGGCTTCGCTCAAGCGCCACAGGGGCCTGAGGTTTTTCTTCTTTCGGACTGTATGATAAGAGATCCTGACTGATCTGAGAGCCCTCGTGGCCAGAGGTTGGGATAGTCAAAGAGTGAGAGGTACGGGAGACATCATCTAATGCAGACGGGAACAATTTCCGCTCAGGTAAAGTGCCTTGGAACCGACTGGTCTTCGTACCTGTGTTATCCCATGGCACCTTGTATCGCTGGGATCCGGCCAAATGAGGCGGCGCACACGTCTCTACCTCGGTTTTCTTTGAGCGACCAGTCGGCGAGGTCGATGTGCGCAGCAGAGACAAACGAGGGAGGTCGGTGGATGAGAAGAGGGTCGAGGAACGCAACGGAGAGGTTCTGTGGACGTC
The DNA here is from genome assembly GCF_028828465.1 of Penicillium psychrosexuale. Taxonomy (NCBI): domain Eukaryota; kingdom Fungi; phylum Ascomycota; class Eurotiomycetes; order Eurotiales; family Aspergillaceae; genus Penicillium; species Penicillium psychrosexuale. The sequence goes on from NW_026643187.1 coordinate 1,734,504, forward strand.
AACTTCCATGCGGGAAGGGTCGACGCTATAACGATGGGGAGAGACCTTGGAGAATGCACTTGGAGACACGGATGCATCGTCAAGGCTAGGAATCAAGTTGACCTGGCGTTCATTGCCCAAGGCCTTTTCGGGGGGTAGTTGTGGGGTAGTGGCGGCACTATCAGAGGGGAGGTAATGAGTAGCGAAGATACTGTCACGTTCGGACAGTTGAGGCCTGTAGACAATATCAGGCTGCGCGGTGTTCTCCGGAGGTGTGGTAGCGGTTCTTTTTAGAGGGAATATTCGGGAGACGGGCTGAGACCAGGAATGGGCGGTGGGGGATTCCGCGCGCGACGGTGATAAAACCTCCCCAGAGCCCCGAGACAAATGAGCTTGCGGCAAATGGTGACGTGGGCCACCCCCGATGATATTGGAGCAATCATGTTGGGCCGGTGTAGCAGGTGTCACCAGGGGACTAGGCAAGGTATCTTCGGGAACGGACGGCGAGTTTGACATGGGGAGGACATTGGTCAAGCACAGGACGGGATGGTATGGAAGCGGAAACCGGAATGGTTGGGCGTAAGTAAAAAAAAAAAGGAAGATTTAAGACTAAGAGAGAAGCCTAGAACAAGGAAGAAAGATAGGCGGGTTAGAGGAATGTCTATCTATTGGCAATCAAGGGGAAAGAGTTATGGGCACGTTGAGGCAGACAGAGATCTTACAGGCTAAAGGAAAAGCCGCAAATCGGTGAGAAGGCCGGAGGATCAAAAGAGTCAAGGGGAGTTGCAGGGAAAGGGAAATTTGAAGTTTGCGAGAGACAGGCCTTGGGATCGTCACCGCCCTTGAGTGGATCCGATTTGGGCCAAGATTGGGATAAAAATGGGATGAAAATGGGATGAAGATGATATTGGAGATTGAGAAGGAGAGGAAGAGGCAGATCAAGGTAAAGAAAGATGAAGTCATAAGAGAAATATATGGGAGTCCATGGCACGAGACAGTCCAAGTACAGGTTCTATAAGCACCCGGCCTATCATTGTGCAACGTCTTACGAACTTCCTGACTACTGACTGCTAGGGTTCCTAGACTAGAGATTGAGATTATTATACTAGATTGAATCGAGATCTTGGGATGATATTTAGGGATATTAGGGATATAATAGGATATAATAGGATATAATAGGTATTGTACAAAGTACGAAGTAAACTCCCAAGGTTCTCTATTATGAGATCTATCAACTTCTACAAACCAAATATTTATGGCTATATCTTTTGATTCTTACCTGCCAATCATCTGTCTCAATTCATAGTGTGCAGCCATGTCGATCGCTAATAGGTGATTCACGGGACATTTCTGTAACATTGACATCTCGACATCTTACATCTTGATATCTTAATATCTTAGGACGGAGTACTCCGTACTCCGTACCTCAATAAATATTAAATACTAGTCTAGTCTGGGGTTAAGCTCGTAGACTAAAACGACCAAGGCTTTTCTTCTCACCAGATGGCCCCATAAGGGAACTAAAAGAACTAAAGCCCCCCACTTCGAAAAGCCACGACCTTATCTCCAGAGATATAAAAGGTACTAGTATACCCATAGATATGTATGGATTTATACTGGATTACTCCCTATTGGTAACCTCAGCACACTTGATTATATTAAAATGGATAATCCAAGACAGGAAACACACAAATTCAATCCAACAGCGCCTAAGATGTGATTGTGATGAGATAAAGTGATTGGCAGCCGAGCGCGTCGTGACCCAACCAGAGTGCTCGGCGATGTGAAACAGATGCATTAGGGGCCAAGGAAGAGACTAGGATGGTGTTTCTCAACGAACCAGCTTCTTCGTAGAAGAAAAGGAGAGGAGATCCCCGCAGACCTCCGACTTTTGTACTCCCCGCTGACAAGGCTCCTATGGTCTACGACTCCTTAGTTTACTGTCGGCCTCCTTCCACCATGCGCCTTCTTTCACACTTGAGGCCCTATAGGCACTGGGACCTTATACCTTCCATTTCCCATCGCATGTCCTTGAGTTCTCCCTTTTCGTTCATCCCATGAGAAAGCCGTTGAGTCGTATGTCATACAAGGTTCTTCCTTCAATTATCTACCTTGCGATCAAGGCCAAATCTACTATTTTACTCTTGAGAAGATCTCCATCAGAGTTATATCCATTCACTTGATAGGAGGTTCCCGAGAAATATACTGCCTTCAAAATGAGTCGCTTGAACGTGGATACAGGAGGAAATCACGAGAGGTATTCGTTTATGGAAACACCACTCGAAATGCACCCGTCATCGCACCAACAGGGTCTATCAGCACTTCCTCTAGCGGGCGCGAATGTGCACCCACAGCATCCTGCAGTGGAAGAACCACCGAAAGAGCGACAGCGAGCATGGTCTTATGCACCGAGTGAGAAAGAACAATTTCAGCATCAGGGGATAATCCCGGACTATGCCAATTGTCCGCCCCTCGAGCAGCACCCGGCCAATTATGCGCCTTTGGTCCAAAGCCAGGAGCAGCAGCAGCAGCAACATGGCACTTCAATGTCTCCTCAGACGTCTACAATCGCGCCCGAGCACCAACAACACCATACCCAATCTTATACCAGCCAGTCTTTTACAAACATAGCCGAACAGCAGAGTCACACGGTTTCTCCCCAGGAATATGCGAGTCAATCGTATGCAAATATACCAGAGCAACAGCAGCACCAATGGCACCAACAGATTGGCATGACCATATCTCCTCAGTATGCGAACATACCCGAACGACAGCAGAACAGCACCCCGATGTCTCCCCACTCATATGCGAGTCATCCATATGCGACGCAGTCATACCACATCCCGAATCAACAGCGCGAAATACCCTCCCAGAAATATGCCTCGTATACCGAAACCCCCAGCTCGCCACCCCCGAACTCACCAGGGCCACTGCCCCTGAAAGTAAGCCCCGAAGGTCCACCACGAAGCGAAAGCGTGCCCATTGTTCCCGACGAGAATCCCCTACAGTCACCCATATCGCCCTATTTTCCTCCGATTACTAGACCGAGAACATCGCATGCTCCCCAGCCGGATGATCTGAGCTCATACCACCAGCCCGGCCAAACAACCCATCCAAACCAGGAGATAAAGGGCGGAGGATGGAGCAACGGACTGTGCGAATTTTCGAATTTCGGAATCTGCTGTCTAGGACTGCTATGTCCGTGCATTTTGTATGGGAGAACGCAACACCGACTCTCGATGAAATCGAGAAAGGAAGACCCGACCAACATGCTCGGCTATGAGACCTGCAACGGGTCGTGCACGGCGATGGGACTACTATGCGGATGTCAATGTAAGCCGAAGTCCAATTTCAACCTCAGTTCCAAGCTTGAGTGAATATCGCGACCGAGCAACTGAGAAGGAAAAAAAAAGCATCATTCTAACATCAGCACAACAGGGTTACTGGCCACGGTCCAACACACTAGAACGAGAAAGGCATATGGCATTCAGGGTAGTATCGCATCGGACTGCGTGCGGGCAACCTGTTGTACATGCTGCACATTGATTCAGGACGAGAAGGAGATCCAGAAGCGCGAGGAGTATCGCTCGCGAGCGGCTAGGGAACGGGGGGCGACTCTGCTCTCGCCGTATACTACTCCCGGGCCAATGTCGTATGGCCCGCCACGGAGATAATGCGCCATGGCTAGCGAAGAGCAGGCTTCGATGGCGTGGAGTGTCTATACATGTATATAGTTTATGCATTGTGATGTAATAGCGTTTATCATTTGATGTATCTTTTTATTTACTCTTAGGGACAGAGGACTCCGTAGCCTGTCAGCTTTGTCAATCTACAGGCAAGAATTCAAGACTGAAGCCGGCAGTTACGTACGAAATCTACTGCTCTCATCAATGTTGCAGACAATTGTATGCGGTTGGTGGCATGTGATTTATCATATTGCCACCTACGTTGGAAACAGGGCATGGTGAGGGTTGAGATCAGGTTAGGCACAAGCAGAGAACAAAACAGGAAAAATGGATTAAATCTAGTAGAATCAACGAGAAAATGCGTATGTTCATCTCTAAGCATTTATTTTAGCCTAACAACATGTAATCCTATCGCCATAGGTATCCACTCAAGCCCTAGAGTTTGACAGCCAATAATTGAACCCTTTCGCGACATTTACTAGCTACATATGTCCATAGACGAGTACGAACCATTAAACCTTCAATAAGAGTATTCAAGGGTCTCGCCCACCACATATCAATCCCAGACTGGGCATTCGAGCCATGATAGCAGGCCACCCTCCAAGGTATGGAAGGTAGCAATTCAGGTCGCAATTTAAGGTAGAGTACAGAGTACTACCAATAGTCGCCCCTGGGATGTACCATATCAATAAACTCGAGAGAGATCGTGCGATCGCACGATCGGACAAACCAAACTGGCGGGTCGACACCGATCTCACCGGGGATGGGTCGATGCGCCACGATGATCCACTAAGTGGCTCGCCCATTCCCTCTGAAGAGTCTATGGAGTCCCTTATGTGCATCCGACACTGCAGCACCGGCTGTCAAGCTAGCCATGATACTATGCAAGGCGATGCATTGAAGGGGCGCATGGACCGTAGATATATCTTCACGTTAAAACTGATGCATCAATTAGTAACGGGGGATCTCTTCCCCGGAAAAGGTTGATACTAGTTGTCAAAGCCCTTGTTGTTTCCTGAGTAGGGTTTGACTAGTTGCTCTGACGTTAATCGGCTAATATGTAAGGGTGGGATATATATCAGCTACTACTGTGGGAGAGCAGCCATTCCTTAAGGTTATATTCAAGGTGAGACCTGTTCATTTCCTTGTTCGCTTCTGTGTATATATCCTGCGTCACGCTGATATTGGTGCCTCCACTCATTTGGGGAGTCACTCTATACTTGGTGATACGTGCAATATGGCGGATTCAGTGGCTTGGATTCCGCATCATCTCTCGGAAGATCAACGGCAGCGGTCTTTTTGTGGATGACTGGCTCATTATCATTGCGTTGGTGAGAAGCACGCCTTGATTGTTTATGACAAGGCTAACTTGCAAACAGATCTTCGAATACGGTATATCGATAGCCGGAGTTGTTTGTACGTCGAATATCATTCACCTAAACCAGCCAGGAGCTAACGCACGGCAGTACTCTACAATGGACTCGGAACCCATATCGTCGAGATCTCCCCCGAACAGCTCGTTATCTACTTGAAGGTATGGAATTACATCCGATTCGCTATGAAACGCATGCGTGTACTAATAGACCCACAGACACTGTTTACAGGCTCGATCCTCTATACCGGCTGCATTGCAAGCATCAAACTATCCATCCTGATGCTTTACCGCAGACTGTTCCCTGCCAAGAGCATGAAGTACGCCGTCAATCTGCGGTATTCTCGCGGGCTGCTTTATTTGCATCCCAACCGAGAAGCTGTGGCATCCCATGCTACCAGGTGGTTGCATGAATCGTCAAAATTCTATTACGGTCTTCAAGTCCCCAACATCGCAACGGACGCAATCATCCTCCTGATGCCTATGCACATTGTGTGGACTCTTCCCATCTCCAAGGTCCAGAAGCTTGGTCTTTCCGGGATTTTTATTCTGGGAGTCTTGTAAGATTTTGCTGTCTCTATTCCAAGTATTCTTCTAATTAATGCAGAACTTTAATATTCGACATCATTCGTCTGGTCGTCCTGATTCAGCTTTCCACCCAGGGTGAAGACATTACCTGTACGTGAAATTACTCTCCAACCTACATATGAGGGCTCCTCACTGATATAAAAACAGATAACCAAGTCCCAGCAAGCGTGTGGACTTGCATCGAGCCCGCTGTCGGAATAGTTGCCGCCTGTCTGTCAAATATGCGGCCTTTGTTCAAGGTCATTCATACCAAAGTCTGGTCTAGGCTTTCCAGCCGATATGCCACCCACACGAACAATCCCAGCGATTCACAGATTAACGAGAAGGGTATTTGGCCGCGACAGACACCTAGCCCGAGTAATTCGCCCAGTCCTAGTGGTGATTTCAACCAGTCGCCTACTCATAATCAGTCTGCTGTGTAAGATAGGATCGAAACTACATCTATATGGATCGGAGTTTTTCTTCTGCTTTTCTATCAAAGGGGGAGGTACCATATCATTCATTCTTTTTTGCCTTTTGTATTTTTACCTACGGCGAGAAAGCCAGGATCGCTTTGTTAGAAATTTTCTAGATCTTTAAGAGGAATCGAACACAAAGAATCCAAACAAAGTTATTATCTTTTGTCTCTATTAAGTAATTCTCAGCCAATCGACAAAGTCGTTGACTCAGTGCAACTAGCAGTACCAGAGACACGAAAGAGTGAAATAACCACCCGAGGAGAAATGACAAGAAAACAAAGGCTTTTCATAGCCTTTGGTGCCTTTATTTCTCCACGGAAAGGAGTTCAATGTTCAGCTAGCTGAATATCAACCGGAAATTTCATAAATAGCTCCCATTGCAGCAATTTCCCGAGTAAATCGATCAAGCAACCCACATTCAGCCCTCTAAGAATAAGGTCCGCACTCTCATTTTCTTTCAGTCCGGTCTATTTAGAAAGACCCAGGTGAGTTCCAATTCCCGACCCTGCTTAGCCTTGAGTTTCTAAAAGATGTATAACTGTGAGCCAGCACGCTCGCCGTGGCAAAAAAGCTTCCAAATGGAGGGCCGCATTTTTGTGAAACAGGCAGAGGCTCTGGCTAATTACACCAGAAAACATCCGGAAAATTATGATTATGAGCAAAACTGCAATGTTCATAGAGGGCTTATCAGACTATGGTCTCAAATAGCGCGAGTGAAAGGCACTGGGCTTGATATGGTTGCGGAAACCCCAAGATGTTCTCTCGTTCTTAAGCAACGCAGCTATTGGTTCATCCGGGATCTTGCAGACCAGACTGAGTTTGAAGACGATTGCGATGAGATAGAGGCCCGCCTGGAGGCACTGGCGGTAAAGGTCCAACAACGCGAGTTAGAGAACCTTTGGATTGCTGGAGTCCTTGAGTCGACGGCTTTGCATATTCAGGACAAATTCCATGTATAGATTATATATCTTGTTGGAATTGGTGTGTAAATTTGTATGGATTCAGCCACGATGACCAATACCATAAATTCGAGCCTTTATTGTTACATCATATAGAGTTTTTATTTCAGCCTTAATATATAAGCCCGATAGCATCTTTCATTATCACATCAACTCAACACTATATTCGTCGCTAGTACATCTATGGCCTCATCCTCAAATTGCCTCCTATGCGGAGTGCAGCTTTTGAGGATTACTGACTTCCAACATATAAATTCACTCCGTCGCATTGATTTGGTACAAGAAAAACAATGGAAGCACCATAAGAAGGCCAAGCTTAAACATGTGATGGTCCCATCAAAGGAGGTAGAGGAGGCAGAATTCACGAAGTATCCCAACATGTGGACATGCATGTGTCGAGCTAGTGAGTTTTATAATCGCGCCCTAGACCCAGTTTACCCTAACAGACACAGTTATCAAAGAGCCCGATAGCAAATACTTTCTGAGCGGTATCACTGCATTTGAAGGAGGATACCCTAATCCCGGGATTATTCCAAAAAGCCCCGGCATGGCGCGAATTGGTGGAGAAGACTTGAAAACCCCCGATACGACGACTCCTTCATTCAATTCTATCCAGCAATACTCTAAAGACAACCGAGAGAGTACAAACGCAAAAATGTCGGATTCGTTGTCCATGCGCACTGCTGGGTTTTTCTTAACCACATCATATCAACGACACTGATCGAGAGCAAAATGGAGAAATTCGTTCGCGCTGCCCGACAATACTGGCGTAGCCGCGGATCGTGGGGAGCTAATGATTATCCGTTCAGGATATTGAAGCGTAGGCAGACGAGACTTAGGACTCGGTCGGGATATTGGCAGTGGAAGGATTGGGATCCAAAGGACTCCAAACATGCCTGTGATATTTACAGGAGTCCTCTCATAGTGCCCGAAGTTCAAAGAGCAATTGAAAGCGCAAGGAAGACCAAGAAGGAACGTGTGCAATCCCGTTACAGTGACGTGCCATTGGAAGTTGCGATTATGATTGCCGATTTCATCTGCCCTGTTGACTATACACCGGCTGATTTGAAGAACACACGGAATATGCTTTCTGTATTGCAGTGGACATTGCCTGATTGGTTTTGGAAGAGGCGGCTAAAAGAGGAGATCTTCATTGAGTTGAACTCACTCAGGGAGGCCAACTGTTCAATCGATTGGCAGGGCCTACGGCTTGATTTGATGGGTCTTGTTTTTGATAAGAACTGGTATGTTTTAAGCGGTTTGCCGAATCGTGACCGAGTGCTTGGCTTTATGACGGGTATCAAGTCGCATTTTCTCGAAATGCGTTGAGGGTGGAATGAATTAGGAGGACTTGCTATATTAGTGATGTGAAATGAATCGCCAGTTAGGTATAACGGACTGTGATGTCTCCTTATGAATGTCAGTACTGCTATCTCTTGTTACGCTTGTATTTGTAGAAGCGCTAATCACAAGGTGGAGTTATCCGTAGATTGCCAGGTACCGGGTACTTTATACTAACATCGCCATTTGAAGGTCAGGCAATGCGCTACGCCCAAGCGAATATGCCTATTGCCCACGCCGTAATTACAGACGTGAACGGTTAACATCAAATATGTGCGGAGTATGTCCTACACGTAGCAGGCGCTAAGACAGCATCCCCGCCCACATGACTCGAGCGTGTGGACGTCAAAGCTCCGATACTCGGTCCAACGCTTATCCAAACCCCGAAGTGGGAATTGGGCTGCACGGTCTAATGCCAAATGTACTTTTTGTATACTAGTATGCAGCCCAACTCCCGATAAGGTTGGGCCGTGCGTTAAGCCGAATAGAGGCGTCTGCGGGTTCTTAAGAGGCGTTTTCTCCTTTGTTTTTGTTTTTGCCTGAATATGCTCCCTTGAGATTTACGACCTTCACGTACACCCAACATGCGCGGTCTCGACGATAGCACTGATGTATTTATACGTACTGGCCAAAAGGCCCAGAAACATGTGCGGCTTGCTTGGGAGGGCTTCATCAATTTTGCGGCACGGGATAACGTTCTCGAGGTTGCGTTGGGTTTGATGTGAGCTCTCCCTATCGCATAAAACTAATCAAAATGCTAACATCTCAAAAGTATAGCCAATGCGTTCACTAAAGTCGTCACATCTTTCGTCACAGACATAATTCTGCCGATTGTCTCTCTACTGCCATTCCTGAACCGAAACATGGACCAGAAATTCGCCGTTCTCTCCAAGGGTCCGACCTACGACCAGCAGAATGGGTATAATACCCTATATCAAGCGAGAGAAGATGGAGCACTGGTTCTGGCTTATGGGTATGTAGACCCACCTCAGATACTCATGGAAGGTCTCTCCCATCGATGAGTTTTAACACAACCTTTATGCAGACTGTTTGCCGAGACAGTTCTCAACTTCCTGGGTGTCAGTCTTACTCTATACGCGGTCGGAAATATGTACATGATGATCTTTCCCGACAAGATCATCAAGCCTACTGTCCGGTGTCCATACTGCAGGCAGTATATCAGTAAATCGGTAAGTAGTTTGATCAGGTGTGAGTTTTACCTCGGCTAATTGTTGATTGTCCAAAGGCGCTTCGCTGTCGTCATTGCTCAACATGGCAAGACGGAAGGGAAGACGAGCCTCGGAGTGATAAAAGCTCTCGCGAGGAACTGGCTAATGCCGAGCCGAGTCGTGCTGGGCAAATTTCCTAGGTTGTACTAGATGACGGTGGATTTGTGAGGTACTGTTACCCTCACGAGGGCGCACGTGAGGGTAACAGGTACAGACAGTTTCCCGTTGCAATTTTTGTGCAGTTGTTTAGCGAGTCCGATTATGCACGAGTAGATGATGTGATTTGATTTATTGTTGTTATTGATCGAGGGCTGTGAAAACCTCGGAAAGACCGTTGGATTTGATGAATTGGGATGTGAATTGAATGTACAAGAAGCTGTATAATACAGACACCAGAATGCCAGATCTAAATTTCTATACCTCTATATCGACCACCATTCGAATTCAGTCATATCCTGTACCGGCAAAGTATGTTGCTTGCGGCGCCACGTCCTGCGGGCATGCTTGGTGAACGCGTCGGGAGGAGACCAGGCTGCCTCCCAGGTCTGAGGGTGTCTCAGAGTGGTTTTAGATTGGAGAATACCAAAGCGGAAATCAAGGGGATTGAAAGTCCCTGGAGGAGACGGCAGTCGCATGTAGTAGCGGACGCTGTCGGGAATCTCATCGGCCACATGGCTAGTCATGATCAAGGCTTGATCCTCCGTGAGACCAGTGAACCGGAATTCCGACTCCTTCGAGGAGCGGGCTTGAACATTAAGTGCACGGCGTTTAGGTCTCTCGCCATTTTCTAAGAAATGCAAGCACGCGTTACGCTGTGCTGCAGATAAGCCCGAGAAAGCTTCGTCGAGAATAACAATGTCCGGCTTGGCGACGATGGCCCGGAGGAAAAGCACAATGCGTTGTTGTGCGGTGGTGAGCTCACTGAAGAGAATTTCATCTGCGTATCCAACAATGTGATCCATTAACGCGTATGTACCTAGCTTGACGTGAGTCCGCTTCGTGAGTGACGGGAGACCGGCAGTCGATATTTTTGGTACCTCACCCGGGGCGTAATTTGGATCCAGATGGGGCTGGAAGAATTGCAGGACTGCGGATATATCTTGATCGCGTTGAATGTTCAGCTTCGGCTTTGACAGGAAGGTCTCGGCGAAGGCACTCTCAAGTGCTGCACGGATTGATAATTGACGCGGGAAGAACGCATGGATCTCCGGTGATGAATGTCCAATGCGGGACTGCAGTTCAAAGATTGAAATTCCTGGTTTGCCAGGCTCCGGAAGCCTGGATCGTCCGAAAAGTTTGACAGGCTGTGCATACGCTTGCGGATGGTCGGATGTGATCATTGATAGCAATGTTGTCTTGCCTGACCCGTTGGGACCAAGGATCGCCCAGCGTTGCCCCCGACGTACTCGCCAATGCAGCCCATCCTTTGCTTCGCCATTTACGTTCTGTTGCCAATTACCGAGTACTACCTTATCCCCGTACTTGACATGAACTCCTTCCATATCAATGACTGGCTCTCCGCCCAAGGGTGCATGGACTTCTGTGGACTTTATCTCATTCGTATGCGCCACTAAATCCCCAAGGAGTTCTTTGTCCAAGACACCAGCCTTCAAGTCTGCTGTACATTTCTCCAATATTTCCGCTTGCCGGTCGGGTAAAGAGTCCGGCTTAGACTTATTTGCGACGTAGCTCCAGACATTGAGCGTGTCTTCGATATCTGGCTTTGGCCCTTGCAGGAGAACCTTATGGTCATTACCCAAAACCATAATGTGTGTGATCCAGTCCGGCACCTTGTCCTGGGGGCGCAGAGCTAGAATGAGCCGCGGGGCGCTCTTCTTCGCTAATTCATGAAGAAGGTTAGAGATCTTCCTCACTGCCACCGGGTCCAATCCCACTAAGTAGAGGTTAGAATATCACAGCCATCGAATGTGAATCAGAAACACTTACTGAATGGCTCGTCAAGAAGCAATAGCTCTGGTTTGCTTAGAATAGCCTTTGCAATTCGCGCTCGACGAGTTTGACCATTGCTTAGACTCGAGACTGGCAAGAGGAGAAGATTTCCTAGCTCAAGACTTTCAACAGTCCGCTGGAGAAAACGTTCATCATGTAGCGTGCCATTTTCATCGCCCTCCATCGGATTCAAGGAGGTCTGGCCCCGCAAGTATTGCAGCACGGTCCAGTCGGTTTCCTCCCGGTAACTCTCATAGCGAGCACTGAGATATGCGCCACGGACTCCTCCAATGGCCCCCGAGCCCTCGCCGCTGAAACCGACATATTGGACCGCATTTTCAATCACGCGTAGTTGTGGGTCTTTTTCGGCGATCTCGTCTGTGAGAAGGTACGGATATGAACGTGCCTTGGGCGGGATACAGATGTGTTGGCCGCGGAGGATATGCAGGAGGTCGGTTCGGCCGGCTGGACCAATTATAGCCCAGTGTTGCAGAGGTGCCTTCTTGGTTGCACCGTTAACATAAATAGCGGGCAGAGTGAAGTTCAGGTTTGGGAAAAGAGGTGGATTGGACGAGTCTTCGGAGGTTGGGTATTTCTTGTAAAAGGTTCCGTCTTCAATACGAAGGAATGGGATTTCGGACTTGAAACGGGTCGGGCGGTAAGCCGTGAGCCGCAATGCCCTCGGTCGCAATTTCGTTCGGAGTAGCATTGTCGCCATCAACTTACTGGAAACGTCGCAAAAGTGCGGAGATTGGAGATTGGAGATTCGGGGTTAACATTTTACAGGTCACGTGACCTCATGCTGATTCGGCTGTACCTGAGCCTCAAACAGATCCATGATTCGCTACAATACAGTTACATGGTAGAGATCACGAAGGCTGTATATTTGCAATGGCTAATAATCGAACTAGGACATGATATCAGGACTTGTCCCATTATATCATGTGACCTTTTCAATGTCCACTTTTCTGCCTCATCCGAAGCAGTCAAGTAACATCAATAACCAAGTCGTAGATAACTAATCTGAATCTGATATTGATCATCTCTAAGCACATGGAATAACTATTCTCTGGGAGATTGAAACGCCTAAATACCTCACGTGACCGTTCCGATCTGATCGCATCCGATCCCGGGGCCGGATAGCCGTCTGTTTCGGATCTGCATCGTGCGGGGGGAGTTGCATAGCTTGACATTTCGACGTGTTTTATATCTGCTGTCTTTGGGACAATTCGAAGCTCAAGCATTGGACAGAAATACTTGGAATAAAAGCAACAGATATCTATTATCATCGCCGGCAAGTCGTAGTACCTAAATCCTAATATAAATGTAAGCCGACGGCTAATGGGCGGGTGTGGCCACCCGACGGCCAAACTCTCGGGACCCGATTATCAGAGGTCGTCATGGACCTTCCAAGGCTTATATAGCCTGCTCTTACTTCATTTCCCCACAAACCTTCCGCGCATCTGTGCTTTCCACCTAAATCTCACGTGGCAACCACGACGCGTTCACCCGATATCAAATCGCCGTGGAATCTCCATTCGACCAACATTCAAGTGCAAGTATCTACGCAGAGAGAAAGAAGCAACATGCCACCCAGCGCGTACTCCCCGGTCCTTGAGACCAGTCGCATCTTCTCTGCGCTGTGTGACCAGTCGGAACGCTTCGACTTACCACCCGAGGTTCTTGCGAACAAAGACCGCGTCTCGTTCTCTACCAGTCATAATGAAATCTACTTCCCTATTCCCTTTAAAGAGACCGAAACTCTCGCTGCTCTGAAGGGTATCGAAGGTTCCGTGGCTGCAGCCATTGCCGATCTGCGCTTCGGTGCTGGTGAGGAACCTCGGGGCATTCAAGTCAACCTCGAAGCTGCCACTGCCTTTGGATGTCAAGCGTATATGGCAAAGGTGGATGGTCTGTCAAAATTGGACCCTGCTGTGAAAGCAAAGCTGAAGAGTGTGTATTTCTGTGGAGACTGATTATATGGAGCGACAAGACAATATTGACTGTAACAGATACGGATTTGCTGGCTGCCCAATCCAACGGCTATCGACGTATGTCGGCGAATCTTTACAAGACTAAGAACCCAGGCGAATACTTCCATATCCATGGCTCTCTGGAGGCTACGACGACCTTGAACATGATTGGGCTCGAGGGCCAACGACCAGACCTGACTGATTATGAAGAAATCATCAAGGTTATTGAGAGCAAGGTACAGCAATATACAGCTGCGGAGCTTGAAGAGATGAACAAAGAGAAACGCCAGGCTGGTGTGACTGCTTACAAACATAAGGACTTTATCAAGACTCCCCATGTAAGTGTTGCATGCTGTATCCGACCGCAACAGACAAGCTAATCATTCGACAGGGAAAACTTAATGTCCAAGAGCCTGCATGGAAAGTCAGCAAATTGCCTGGTGATCTTCCTCCGACTCCTTTCCCAGCTAGACGCAACGGCAGCAAGAAGATCCTCGAGGGCATCAAAGTACTGGAGCTCTGCCGTATCATCGCAGGCCCGACTATTACCCGCCTTCTAGCCGAATATGGTGCCGATGTTTTGAAGATAACCAGTCCAAACCTTTCCGATGTGCCGTTTTTCCAAGTTGATGGCAACATGGGCAAGATTGCAGCAGATCTTGATTTGAAGAGCGAGGCTGGACGAAAGGAGTTTGAGAAGCTCCTGGATGACGTGGATGTCATCGTAGATGGCTACCGTCCCGGAGCACTGGATAAGCTTGGCTACGGAGCAGAGGCCATGGCTGCGTTGGCCGAGAAGCGCGGCAAAGGCATTGTTTACGTGAATGAGAACTGCTTCGGATACGAGGGTGAGTGGGCTGGCCGCGCTGGATGGCAGCAGATCGCAGATTGCGTAAGTTATCACATACTGTCTCTAATGTCCAGATCAAAACTGACCTCAGCTACAGGTGACTGGAATCGCCTGGGCCCAAGGCCAGTTCATGGGCCTCTCAACACCCGTTGTACCTCCTTACCCCATCTCCGACTACGGCACAGGCTGCATGGGCGCCATCGCCGCGTTGACTGGTCTCTATCACCGCGCGAAGACCGGTGGCTCCTACCACGGCAAAGCTTCGCTGATGCACTACGACCTTCTCCTCTTTGCAATGGGCCAATACCCCGCTGATGTGCAGGAGGAGCTTCGTAAGGTGCAACCGCCTGAGTTCTTCAAGTTGCGTCACTGCGACAGTGTTGACCGCATCTCGTCGACCGTGCTGAAGGGCATGCAGGAGCGATTCCCGCACTTGTACAAGCCTGCCGGTTCTGAGTCGGAAGGTCGCGAGCCATTGACAGAGTTATGGACATCGCGCGCATATGGTGCGGATATCGAGATTGTGAAGCCAGTGGTAGTCATTGGCGGAGTGGATAATCAGTTTGTGCGGTCTAGTCGTCCGAACGGATTTGACCGAGCTTCGTGGGAGGAGTTTAGCGTCAAGGAGACGGATGTGAAGAAATGCTAGTCATTTCCGCACAGTCTTCTTTCCTTTTTAGCCTTTAAATACGGGATATGCACTCACTGTACATAGATCGCAATTGAACACCATCTGCAAATTACCTCGAGAAACCGGAATCTCTGACATAGGCTCGGTCTGACCCAATCGAGGAAATTAGGCTTATAAGCGACATAGATCCCCGCATGATTCATCATTATTAATTTCAAATAGTTACTACTACTGTTCTTATTAATTTAAATAACTTCACAGGCTGGTTGAAAATTGCGGCCAGCGGTAGACATACCCAAAGTAGTTAGTCGAGAGTGTGTCAAAAAAGCAAACCTCACTAACAAACGGTGCTAGACCAGCCGGTCTCGCAATGCGTTGAGCCTACATAAGCACAACAATCTCACCTGCCTGGCGTATGAGCTGCGCGCCGAGCTGACGACTCTCAGCGGCACAGCTGTAATCATGTTTAACGGCCTGTGGCTGGTTGATTGTCTTGGTGTGTATGACGACCTCCGAGACTGTGGATTCGATGGTGTACAGATGACGCTGCATTTGTTGGCTGAGAGTCTTAAGGGGTGGGATTGCGTGGGCTAGGGAGAGGATTGGTCATATGAATCCTTGCATGGCGAATAAGGATGAAGTTATGTGGGCTGTGTTGTATACGAGTGTTTCTAGGGCTTTGGTCTTAGATAAATAGGGAATTAGACAGCGGTATTTGGTTTATGGTATTGACGAGGGGAACTATGAATGTGAATATGTTCTGTTAGTCAAGAATGAGGTACAATCGAGCTGTTCATTTTCTTGCTCTTGGGCGTATGCTATAGTATCACGATTCAAGATAGGGCTAACGCTGATCGCGAATCTTTAGACAGCCTCCGGGAAATCGTCGGAGCTGAATTTTGTATATTTACAGGAGAGGGTATCCGTTATAATGTGGGTTCGATAAGCTTCTTCAGCTTACGGAGAGAGAGAGGTTTGATCAAGTACTCGTTGACACCTGCGGTCACTGCCGCCTGTTGCATGGTAGCTGAAGCGACGCCTGTAACAGCCATGATGCGGGAGGGTTGGAGACCGTGATCTTTTTCGTGTTGTCGGATCTTACTGGTTGAAACCAGGCCATCCATTATAGGCATTGATAAGTCTAGAATTAACAACCACCCAGTTAGTACTTTCGGGATGAGGAGTGTTTAGCAAACTAGTAGACGAACCCATCAATATCAAATCGTATCTTCGACTTGAACTTTCGACAAGTTCCAATGCAATGAGTCCATTAGAAGCTGTGTCATAACTACATCCAAGTTTTCGCATAAACGTAGCCAATATCTGCATGGTTGTAAGTCAGACAGAAGGAATTTATTGAGGAAACCGATATACAAAAAGGGGAGGGCGACTTTTGCGTAATCGAGTTTGCAGTGAGATAACATACCTGGAGATTGATGTCATTGTCATCTACAATTAGAACATGCATATCGTTCATTTGTCCATTCGATCTTATCGGAGGCTCTCCGATAGGACTACTCTGACAGACCAGTTCAACTGGAGGCTGTTGTGGAAGACCTTCCGATATTTCTGGTAGGGTCGACGAGGTAGGTTTTGACGGAATAATTTCATGGCTTGTTGGTGGAACGGCAATGGGAGCTTCAAGGCCGCGTATTTGAGGTTGTGAATTGTGCAGATGCACGACTTTTTGAGCGGTTTCATAGATCTTCTGAGGTCCATATCTGTAACGAAAGTTAGCTCAAGTACAGTAAAAGGGGGTAAACTCTAAACGTACGGCTGTGACATCAGGATAGCATTCGGAGGAAGTGAGTAGCCTAACGATGATGCCGTGCTGCCTAAGACAATGAAGAATTTGAAGTGATGGCCGGCAGTCATAGCCGAGGGTGATTGGTCATTCAACATAGCGTTGAACTTTGCTTCCTCAATAACCGCGACATCACCCTCTCCCTTCTCAAGCGACTCTACCAGTGCGACATGCCATCCCAGTTGTACCCTCAAAACATTGGCGAGAGTACTCTGAATAGAAAGCTTTCGTTTCGCATCGGAGCTCAGAATACCAGTGGGCTCCTCCGTCAAGTCAGGACAGCCGTTGAACCCAATGAGGCATGCCTTCATAGTGTCCTTGTGTCTTTGCATATCCGGAGAGGAAGCATCGCCGAATGGCTTGGTGGGGAGAAGATTCCTCGGACGCCGTACGGGGATGTAAACATCGACCTGGGTACCAACACCAGTTTCGCTCTTCACTTTGAGGTGACCACCCAGAAAAGTCACTAGCTTACGCACGACGCTGAGTCCAAGCCCAACGCCTTCTGATAGAGCGTCTTCCTGGGCGAACGGAGAGAACGCGGAGTTTCTGAGAAAGTCCTGAGAAATTCCTTGGCCCGTGTCTGTAACGCGGAGATGGACAAGATGAGGTTCTGCTTGACTTTGAGTTGCGGTTTGTGACAATGATACCTCGACGAGGCCGGCCTGTGTCCATTTCATTGCGTTACCGAGGAGGTTCATGACTATTCTCCTCCAGGCACCAGCGACTGATTGGATAATCCAGGACCTGGACTGCTCGATGTTTACTACCACTGACAATTCATCGGTATCTCGAGTAATATGAGAGGCGGGTTGCAAAGACGAGGCAGCAGCAGCTATTTCACTCGCAAGAGACGGGACAGGCGCGGGTGCCTTTCGGCTGGTATGGAGTATAACA
The DNA here is from genome assembly GCF_028828465.1 of Penicillium psychrosexuale. NCBI lineage: Eukaryota > Fungi > Ascomycota > Eurotiomycetes > Eurotiales > Aspergillaceae > Penicillium > Penicillium psychrosexuale. Next base: position 1,752,221 of record NW_026643187.1, read on the forward strand.
GCGACTTCTTCAACCAAGGAACCGAGATTGAAGTCGGAAACTAAGCTTGTTCCAGAATCCTCAGTGTTGGTCACGCTGAGACTTTGCGTGGTTGCCAAGTTGTTGATTTTACAGTAATCCAGCCTTGTATTCGTCAGTAAAAGGCCTCACCAGATGGACTGCGAGTGAAACCTACAGGTGATCTATTGTGTCCAGCAAGGTCAGTCCCGATGTTGAGATCATGTTAACCATATCACGGTGCGCAGTCTGAAGCGGAATATCATGTAGCAACTCTGCGCTCGCGAGGATGCCATGTAGTGGGGAGCGAAGCTCGTGACTGATAGAAGTTACGAAGTCAAATTTCGAGTTCTCACTGGCGGTCCAGTGTATCCGGGATACTTCAGAGATCATAGAATCTCCAAAAGCCTTAAAGTAGTGTAGGTCTTCTATGCCTAAAGGACGATGACTTCCGTTTACCCATGCTAGTGTACCTGCGAGCCATCGCGATTTGTTCCAATCCCATAGAGGATAGAAAAGCACACTCTTGGCTCCAGGGAGCTGATGAGCGAGACGATGGAAAATCTGCTCAAAGTTCTCAAAATTGGGATCGGAAGTCTCTGGATTTCCACATACAGAATCAATGGGGCTGGCCGGATTGCTCCTGCTGTCTATGTTGAATATGTGGCCATCTGGGAAGTGTGTAATCAACGAATGTAGCAACTCTTCGGTCACTGTGACCGGGCGTTTAGAGTCAAGGTGGCTCTTAGTTGGTCTGCAGCTTATAGCCTGACCCAAGGACCCACAATATTTTTCTGCATCTTTGAGAGAGTTTGCATTAGGAAGGTCCCAAGGACCAGTAGGCGCAATGGGGGAATCTGTCGCAAACTCCGGCAAGGCATCCCAATCATCATGCCGTCCAGAAAATTCGCTAAAATATAGTTAGAAAATGTCAATAATCCAACGAAAGAGTGACTAACAATTGCGGGTCATTTCGGTGGGCATCAAGAAAGACCACGGCGTCCAGATCCAAAGATTCTTTCAGCAGGAGACTGGCACGGGCAAAAATCGCAGCTATGCGTTCAGTGATAGACACATTGCCTGGCACTAATGATTCCGGGGGTCCTTCCACGGAAGATGAAAGCGGTTCGTCTCGGTCCGAGGTTCGAGAAAGCGACGATGGCTGTGTATAATTTGACACGGAAGGCATATTTTGAGAAAAGATCGACGCTTCTTTTCCATTAAGACTGGTGGACGAACCTTGGTCAAGGGGTGAATAGACACCAATATCCTTTTCCGTAGGCAAAGAAACGATCGTTCCACCCACATCGCTTCGGGTGGCTATTGACCCCAGATCTTCAGAATTCAGTTTCTTCGCAGATGCTTCAATCTGACCTTGAGTGGAGGAGCCAGTAGGGTCAAATTTCGAATGACTTTTGACGAAGTTTGTCAATCCTTTGACCAAGTTCTCCGAACGACGATGATATTGAACGATCCGCGCATTTTCAAGGTGGTTTGAAATGGAGTCGGCAATCTCCCGAAGGGCAGCCACATCCGCGTCTCCAAATTTCGTTCGTGGCTTGTTGTCCACCACACAATATGAACCTAGTACGAACCCGGAAGGGCTGTACAATGGCACCTCGGCGTAGAATCGAAAGAACGGCCAGCCAAGGACGTACGGGCGATCTTTGTAGAAATCCTCCTTGGTGAAATCGCGAATGATGTTGCGTGTCTGATTGGCTGTTATATTCTCCGTGTCTAGTATCTGGGAAGTATCTTGTCCAGTGAAAAGTCGAATGGCGTGGGGACACACTCCCCATTGCAAGTCCAGTGTATTGACACCCAGGAATATACCATCATCCGCGCGATGAAGATCTTTGTTTCGAAGGGAGATCGACGCGGTTGCCTCTGAAATGACATGCTGACTTTCTCCGTCGATGATTGAAACAAAAGACCGATTGCATCCAAAGCGATAGACACCCAGTTGTGTCAATGCGGTCAGGGTGGTATCATTTGAAAGGCGAGGGGAGGTTAAGTCCTGTGAGAGGTCATGTTGATCCGGGTCTGAGCTTGTAGAGACTGGCTGATCAAAAGTACAATAATACCTATAGAGGTCGAGGAAGCGTTAGTGGAGATCGCAATCGGGCGGGGAATCACAAACTTTGATAAATCCCGGATTCTCTCTTGCTCGACATCATTTCCTGGCTGACCCATTTTAGATGGGCCAGCTGATCTATAGCTGGTCACTTCGGCATAAGACTGAAGTTAGGAAGTTCTCATAGCATACATGTTGTCGAAATAAGAGAAGAAAACGGGGTTACGAAACCTGTTTGAGGGAAATCCCTACTGTGGTGGGGCTTAGGCCTCTCGGTAAGAAATATTTATGGGGGCTTGGGCTAGAATATTCCATAGTTATAACTGTATTGATTGAGGCTATATTCATTCTAGGGACATATACATATAGGTATCTAGGTACACTAGGTACTCAAGTGTATTCAAATGTATATACGCAGAAGCTGAAGTGGCGTACTGGGGTAATATACTGTACCACTAGAGTAACCGTGATATATCCACCGTAGTGTTCGACATATCACCATAGAGCTATTTAGATTAATAAGAATAACGGTGTTTTTTACTCTTTTCATTTGTCTTTTTGCTTCTTTTTATAGATATCGCCTCTCCCTTCATAATCTTTCTAGATGGCAGAAAAAGCCGACCCAATCTATGAAACCTTGGAGACAATCACTAATAGAGATAATCTGATTTTAAAAACAGCATTGAAATTCTAGATGGTAGAGAGTATCTAATTGATCAAATGCGACCGGTATTTAATGCTAGTTGTAGCTTAATAAGTCATATGATAGGTGTTAATTTACACGGGCTGGTTGAAATTGCGGCCAGCGGTAGACATACCTCTTCTTTTCATGTGGCGAATCATCTTCCAAGGTTCATGGTAATGTGTCTCATTCAATCAGCTTCGAGATACGCTGATTTGCATAGTTGGTGGAATTTCCTACAGGAACCGGATATGGGTGCCATGCATGTGCTGGTTTGGGCTGTGTGCTGACCTTGCATAGTTCGGACATGTGGTGGCTTTGTGTAACCGTTGGAGGTTGAGTTTCTATTTAGTTCTTGGGATAATTGGAATTGCAATTAGGATTTGGATTTGGGTTTGGGTCTTGTATATTTGATTCCATATATTTGTTGGCCTTGTATAGTTCACAAAGTATGCCCGGATATATATAACCCCACAGAGGTAGAAATACAAGATAGTTATACTGAGGGATTTGTCTCTATGCGAGAATATGCATGAAATCCAATCTAAACTAGATCAACTTGAAGCACGAAAATAGACCAAACCAGACAAATCTAACTGTTTGATGTAAGCGTCAGCACATGTCCCCACTATGGGTGGAGAAGGTCAGTATGTATTTGGAATTGTACGGCCATCACGCACATCAGTGTTTTCTTTTATAGGGGTACATCTTGCCATAGTTGCTTCCTATAGGTTGCTTAAGGAGAAATTGCTTAACGGGTACCAGCAGGTTCATAGCGTGTGATTCCAAATTCCCCCAGGAAGCGCTGACATATGTACACAAACAGGATCCCCCTGAATGGAGCTTTCAGTTTAACATCCCTTCGAAAATATCAAAAAAGAAACAAAAAAGGATCTCGCTAATAAACGCCACGAGCCGGAGAGGATATATCGCAGGATGCTCGAAAGATACAAGCTCCTAGATGAGAAGCAAAAACACAAACACACGCGAACAAAAAGGGACCAAAGAAAAGAAAACAAGAAACGGAAATCAGGTATGTACAGTCCAAAGACAGACAAGCAATAACACGAATCAGGAATCAAAAATCGGGCCAAATGCCGGGGTTCCTCGACATTCAAGCTCGTAGACAATTCGCGCCGTCAGCACAGGGTTACTGATCACGCACACCGCTTCAGCTTGAAAGTCCTTGATCTGCTGCAGGATGATGGGAACCATGTCCATACGGCCACACTTATTGGTGTCCAGGATGATAGGGGCTGAATCCATTTTGTGGACTAGATGCATGATCCTATCACCGTAGGTCTTCTGAGGAGCACGAGTTTGCCAAAGCACACGCAGTGCGGGTCGGTTGTCATCACCGAGGAATGACAGACAGGGCCCAATACCCGATCCGGTAGTGACAACTATCACTCTCCGGAAGACGCGCATGGCATATGCAAAGCCATAGATCAACACTCCGCGCTTCCAGAGGTGAGTAGGCGGGTTCTGAATTGTTTCTGCAGTCCAATCACCAGCTTTGGACACCAACGAAGAGAAGCTTGGGTTGCCGTGGACGCCTGCGGGTGTGGGGTCTGGGAAAGTGGCAAACCCATGCCAATCCCGAAGCGGGTGCTTGGCTAGTTGGATGCCCTTTCCAAAGGTGGTAATAGCATGGTCGAAATGCAAGCGGGTGGCGTGAGTCGAGAGTGGCTCGGCCCGCACTGCGACCTTCCGGAGGAACAGCCAAGGCTGGATAATGGCTGCTACAGTGAGCATCAAGAACCAGAATGCTGGCAGTTCGATGATGAATGTTCCAAGTGGTTGGCCCATGGACTGGCTAGCGTTTCGGGAGAAGACGATCAGCAGGGCGACAAACAAGGCCACGACAAGCCACCCCGAAAAACGGTGAGTGAGTTCGAAATAATCATGCCGTTTCATTCGGAATGCGGGGTGGGACACCACGATGATCGCCAGCAACAGGACCAATATGACATAAGCTAACGCAACCGGTGCTGCTGAAATGCCAATGTCCGAACCATCAGTTGATGGTTTCCAATACTGGTGGGACATCACGCCCACGAATCCCACGTACCACACGAGGGCAGCGACTCCACAGCCGCTATGGACACCGCCATAGTGGTAGACTTTTGCGGCGATCCGACGGAGGAGCAGCGGCGCTGAGCGCGGCATCGAACATACTATGACGAATATAGCATTGACCACCAGTGGCTGGCGGGCCAGGCCGCAGGCAAGCAGATTGGCGGCCGTGGCATTGACCAAGGCCAGGAGTTTCTGTTCAGTGCTCATGATATACACAAACATTGCAATGTTTGCACAGAACACCAGCGTGAACAGACGCCGGTATAGTGTGAGAATGGCATATCGGGTGGATGCAAATAACTTGGGTTTGCGCTGGGTCTGTGCCTCCACATCGATCTCATTTGCGATATCAAAGTGTACGGATTCAGCTTCCTTGGAGGAGCACTTTTCATCGATTTGGTACTCATTGATGAGAGTCGCCTCGCTCACAGTCGGTGTGTGTCGCGCAACGACCACCTTCGGAGGCATAGTGATGGGGGTTTTCTCTGACATAACTATGATGGGTTCCCGATGTATCACACTGGCTCATATAAAAAGTTCAAAAGATGACTGGAGGTTGTGATGAACTAATCAAGCCAGGGATTCCTTGAAGTGAAAGAGACTGAAAGAAATAGTTGACAACCCAACCAGGGCGAGTCCTCCATTTTGAAGTGAATCACTTCAACCAAGACCTTTGTTTTTTTCTCCCCTCTCTACCAATATCCACCAAGATCAGCCTCACACCCCTTCTGCATGGCGACCTTCACGTCCTTCTTTCCCAATCGAGGTTGTCTTTCCATTTTGGGCGTGACCAGGCATCACCGCGAACGGTAACACCCTTTCGCATCTGTTCGGGTCTATTCGGCCATCAATCGTTCTCTCTTTTGAGTTTTTGCTCTGAAAATGAGACATTCATTGCATATGATCCCATTATTTGGCCATTATTTTCCCCATTCGGTTGCTGTTCCCCTCTCGGTGTATGACACTATCACCTCGGGGTCCAGGATTCACACTATTGCAAGTCTTTGTTGCCAATCAGCATCAGAGAACCATCCTACTCCCTTGCTTTCAGCTTCACACACACACCTCGGGAAAGTGTCTGACGCAATACCTGAAAGACTCCACGCAGCCTGTCAGAACCTTGTCCGATCCTCCATCAAGAGGGGGTGGATCTCCCTTTCGGGGATGAACCGGAAAGGGAGATCAAATAATGCGCTCATTGAGGTGCGATGCAACCTAATTCCCAGTCGATATCTCCACAATAACCAAACCGAGGACCAGTCAAGGCGAGATGCGCCCAAACACCGTCACGGACCAAGTGCAACCGGACCAGGGTCGACTTCACTAGTCCTGATGGGATGCAAGCGCTGGACATGATGGCCAGTGCACCTGATCATACGGTCAAGAAAGCCTTCAATAAAAGAGACGATCTGCAGCATAGGGATAGCGTTGACTAGCCACAATTCCTTTGTACCGCGGCATCAACAAGGCTAATGTGGATCTATAGAGGTGTGGCTGAATCGTGCCATGAGTTAATGCAATAACCCGTCGGATGATAAGGCAGTTCATGTTTGTTGGAATTTTATTTTTTGCTTTTTATTTTTTTGGCGATTTTTGTTTTCAGCGCTACGTCTGCGCGGTCGATCATGATGCAGCTGAGGGTGTTCGGCTAGGTGCAATGACCACCCCTCCGTTATCTGACTCGCACGGCGGAGTTGTATGCTGATCCCTACCCAACGCCGAGGTACTGGCAGCGATGCACGGGTGCAGTACATAACCCAGATGGGTGTGGAGCACGGTTTCGTTAGCCGATATTTCGTTAGTCGATCTGGATCTGGATCCGGGAAAGAAACCGTCCTCAGATTCAAAGTCTATGACCCCACAGCGAAGGCAACAATATACCGACGGTCTCCACTGAATATCAGCTGCAGGTCTTGGGCATCCATTGCAATATTGGGCCCATAACAACGGGTGGGAGTAGAAGGAGAGTGCATCCCTTCACGGGACGTCAGCGATGAATGACAGGAGCGGGGAACGGACCACGCCTCTGATGTGGCAGCAGGGGTTAGATTAGCCTGAAGAATATTCAAGGGGAATGAAACCGGCGGAACAGCGGGATGTAGCACACCCCTGCCTAAGCTCGTGGGCGACCTGAAGAAACAGTATAGATGGCCCTAAAAAGGGAATGTGAGTTCATCGGATTAGAGTTTGGAGCATATCTCACGATCCGGTCGATCTCTATGAACACATTTCCAAACTATATCTCACGCAAGGCAAGGGAAACCGTCAGTCAACATGGGGACACGGACGAAAGGGCGATCTGATGGTGTGGCTCAGCTCCCAAGGGCTAGCGAATTAGTGACAAGCACATTTATTTATTTTTGATCTATTTATTGGATTTTGAACCCGCCACACTGGATGGCGCTAAGCACGCATGGTGGAGACACGATATAGTACACCGTACCCTATGTACTCCATATTGTTGTGATCCGATTTTGCGATGACATAGTGTGATTGGCTTTTTACACTTTTGATTCCTTGCTCTGGGGGTTCAACTTTTTCAGCTCCTTGTTTTTGAGGTCTGATTTACGTCTATCTCGTATAGTAAAGAGTTCACCTTACAGTTGACGCAGTGGAGACTAAACCTCATTACATAAGCCATGTATTCCAAATCCTGGAACAAGGTGGAACAAGCCGGGGGGTGAGAGAGGAGATGTCAAGGTAAATTCAAATCAAAGAGAAAGCAAAATGGAAAATATACATTTACCTATATAATCCCCAGGGATTTCCATCTGGATTCATTATATACAACAACTCTCATATTACTTCTAATCCTACCAAAATGGGTTACACATCTATGGCTTTGAACAATATGCCCTCCCAGGTCTACTCGGACTTGCTGAGTTTCACGTTCGATGGCCCAAAGCCATACAACCAGAACCAACCGCTGTTTATTGATGCCGAGGATCCTTCCCGGTCATTTACAGCGGCCCAATTCCGACAACTAGTCCGGACCTTGATCGCTGGGTTGAAAGCCCACAATGTCCAGCCAGGGGAGTGTGTATTAGTACACCTGGGAAACAGCGTGAGTGAAAGAAACACAAAGAAAAGAACATCCTTGAAGTCGGAAGTTCAATATTGGACTGAAGATTCTCGGAAAATAAAAGAAGCAATGCTGACTCGGGCCTGTCATATGCAGATACTATATCCCGCACTCTTCTTCGGTATCATTGGCGCCGGTGGTGTCTATATGGGATCAAACCCCCGGAGTCACCCCCAAGAACTCGATCATATCCTCAGTCTCGCCGAGCCCAAACTGATCCTCACAACTCGCGATGCCCTCCCCTCCATCCTCGACGTCTCTGCGGCCCGTGGCATCCATCCAGCGCAGGTTTGCCTCGTCGATGACCGAGCCATCGACCACTGCGCACAACTATTCCTGTGGTCCGAACTAGGATATTCACCAGCAGGACAGTTCTGCGCCATGAGTGGCGACGCGCGTCACAACAGCTTCGCGAATTTACTCTGCTTCGGCGAAAGCGACTGGTTGAAATTCGCCGACCCTATCGTCGCACAAGCCACGCCTGCAGCCATGTACCCGACCAGCGGGACAGGCGGACTGCCCAAAGCAGCCATCTTGTCCCACTATGCGCTTGTCTCACAGCACCGCTCCATTTACTATGAAGTGCCGCACCCAGTTAGCCGGCTGATCTCGCTGCCCATGTTCCATCTGTTTGGCGCACTCTGGACACATATCTTCCCTGTCCGCTACGGACACCCCCTATTTGTCCTGCCACGCTTCGAGATCAATGAATTCTTGGCTGCTGTCCACAAGTACCAGATCTCTGAGACTTACCTTGTCCCGGCTATCATTCACTCTATCAACCAGTCGCCCGTACCCATCGGCGACCAACTGTCGTCGCTGCACTATGTTGGTGTTGCTGGCGCTCCTATTGACGGCCATTCCATGCTACAGTTCCGCCGCCATATCAACCCTATGGGATATGCTTGCCAGATCTGGGGAATGACCGAGGTCGGTGTGATATTCCAGACCCGCTGGGGCCAGCAGGGTGACCCTGGAAGTATCGGTACTCGTATTGCCGGATATGAGGCCCGCTTGGTGGACCAGGATGGCAAAATCGTGCAAGGCGATTGCTGCTCGGGTGAATTGTACGTGCGCGGACCAGGCCTGCTCACTGGATACAAAGGTCGCACAGACGCATTGGAGCCACATGGATGGTTCCGAACGGGAGATGTGGCGTACGTCAAGCAGGGCCAATATTACATTGTTGGCCGGACGAAGGAGCTTATCAAAGTACGAGGGTAAGTCCATCGTTAATTCCCAGTTCCCTCATCAACTTCACATGCTAATCATTTTATAGATGGCAAGTAGCCCCTGCTGAAGTCGAAAGCATCCTCCTTCAACACCCAGGAATTCTTGATGCTGCCGTGATAGGCGTGAATAAAGATGGTGTGGGCGAGGTACCCCGCGCCTTCATCGTGCGGTCTCGTGACCCATCTGTGCGCCGCATAACCGCCGAACAAGTTTACAACTTTGCACGCCAGCAACTGGCTAAATACAAAGCCCTCGATGGAGGTGTTGTATTCGTGGAAGAGATTCCGCGCACTGCAAGTGGAAAGATCCAGCGCTTCAGGCTGTCCCAGATGAACTCCTACCGTGAGATGGTGGCGTCCCTGCTATCCCGATTCGATGGTGACGGCTCTGCTGCAGTCACTGCGGCTCGACGTGGACTACCCGCTCCAGAGATGTCACCTGTTAGTCTCATTCCTGAGGGGCGGGTTGCGGTTTGAATTAATAAAGCGGGGCATAGCATTTTGCACTATTTCTGGCGAAGTTGTTCCCACTCATTCAGCGGTGAAGCAATGCGGTGAATGATAGGGAGGGTGTTTGGGTTAGAATCTGGCGTCGTACATTTGGTTAGTGTATTTGGTTTTTGTTTGTTTTCGGGCGCTTATTATATGTTGGTTTTTACGATCCAGACTCAACCTCTTATTTTTTAAATGACTTGTTATTATTCATCTGCACTAGCATTACTCAGATATCGGCGGGTTTTCTAAATCGTGTTCTGTAGTTACTTAGCTGCCTATTTGTATTTGAACCTTACAAATCACACAAAACCCACGTTCTCAGACATAAATTTATGTCTAGTGGTGAAAAAAACCTAGATGATCCCCGAAGTCCGAGCCACAACCTCCGCAGCATGTAGTGAGACACAGAACTTCCCACACCGCACTTCCAAGCCCCACTTCCCTGTCCCAGGCCAAGGCCAAGCTCTCGGTTCCTGATCTCGGCTTGCATCCGTAAACCGCACGCACAGAAAAAATGTGATGTATAAACAACAAGTACCTAATATATTTCATGGCCCCATAGCGATCGCGTTCGCATCATGCACATGCAAGGTTCAACAAAGTACGTGGGGCTGGATCGTACGGAATCCGAATCCGAGATCGACCTTGAAAATCCCACGATGAAGTGCATCCGCACCAATACTTATGCAGGCGTCCACGGGTGGAACCTTGGAACCCCGGTTCCAAGGTTCCCTGTAAGGAGGTTCCTTGGTACTAAAGCGGGGATCGACAGAGCTAAATAGGTTAATTATTGATGCTCGATTAGGTTGCATAAACTAGTTATATACCCTGCTCTGTCTGAAAGCATAGATATGACTTATTTGATCTCACGTTTATAATAAAGACCCAGAAAGCCGCATAATATGGTTACTGTAACTGGTAATTCTCTATATAGTCATACTGCCACTCCTGCGGGAGTCTCTAGTCCTGCGGGAACTAACGGCGTGCTAGAGGGGCATCATCAAATCAACAAACCAATACAATTACTTTTCAAGGAGCCATTAACAGCGAGCTAGGGAATCACGCACAAAGTACCGCTTGAAAACAAAACTAGGGAGTAACAATAGATCAGAGGAGCCAATGTGTGATTTGTTCCCGACTACTCCTTACTCCACCTTGGAGAAGCTCCAGACCACTCGGTCCACTCAGACTAGCTGGTCCCCCCAGGCTCCTCGGTCTCCCTAGACCACTCGGTGTCCAAAGATGATTTCCATAAGCAGTAGTTCCCCAGACAGAAAAGGGCTCCGTATGGAAGAGGGCTCCGTAAGGAAGAAGACTACATATGGAAGACCCTCCGTGTGGAAGAACCCTCCATACGCAAGAGATCTCCAGTGGAATACTAGTCAAGTTGCGACACCCGGATAGGGCCGCGACAGGACACTAAAAGGTGTCAGCAAACGACGGCTTGGATTGGTCGCTTGCGAGAATGGAGTGGCAACATAATCGGGGGAAACATTGGATTCGATACAATACAACCGAACAGGGATAATCGAGGGTGTAACCAAAGTGGGAATAGGGCGTTTCAAGATAGCGTTCGCGACACAATTAATGGGATTGACCTCTAGGAACCCTAGCGTCCGGACAAGGTTGAGCAACATATCATGGCGCACTGGTGGCCACCACGCAGTCTTTTAGCATTTCCAAGAACTTTTGATTTACCAGTTCAAGAAGCTATCTCGAACTTTAAAGACGTGAGGAGTTCGGAGGTAATCATAGATAATAATACATAAAAGCAAGCGTGGTACCAGAATGATATGGCATGACTACCCACCAGTCGTGTGTCCATGCATCATCGTAGGGTTCCCAAACAGCGACAGCAGCTCGACATAAGGCACATGTTCTGACTGGGGACATTCCATAGCAGTTTCGAAGTCCAACATGGTCACGGCTCCTGTCTCCCTTTGATATAAAACGTTGTGTTTTCCAGCATCGGGCACGTAGATTGACAGAGACCGAAGAATGCGGATGGCCTTTTCACATTCCTCACGGACGTGGTTTCGCTCGCGGTTGCTAAGTTCGTCCCAGACATGGGCGAGGATCTGTCCATCCTTGTAGGGGAGGACAAGCGCCCTTCCGTTAGGGAATAAACTCGAGCACATTATGTTCCCAGCAAGTATCATGTTCGCGAAGACATCGTAACCACTAGGTCGTGAGTCTGACAGACGCTCATAGACAGCACATTCCGCATTAGACCTAGACGAATACACATGGTGAGATAAGGACCAGGATAATAGCAATCGGAAATGTACTTACGCCCGATCTTGTCTGGGACTCCAGCACTTCACGATATGGCGTGTTCCTTGGTGTTCAATCTCGAAGAGAGCCTTGTCTGTGTGGCTAGGGGGTGAAATTCTCCGGGACACGTTTAAGATCGAAATCGCTCCTCCCTGGTGGCCGAGAATGATTGTATTCGGGGTAACGTTCCCGTTCAGTCCGGTCACTGGACTGCCCTCAATGGCATGGTCTCTGAGCCCAGAAGGGCGGAGAGAAGCCTGAAGACTATCTTGACCCCGAAGCTGACATTCATGTTAGCGGAAATATACCAACACCCTTTGAATATAACTTACTCGCTCTGCCCTGAAGTCTGAACCCTCGATGTAGTCATGGCCCTGTTCAGCAAGGATACAGAACCCCGCAAAACACTGCCGAACAGACAAATTCGTATCCCGGTCTCGAATCGGTGGGGAGACACAGAAGGTGAAGTCAGCTGTCCGCTTGACGAATACTGTCCCCCGGTATGTCGACAGAAAGCCGTAGCGCAACCCGAATTTCCTCATATGCGCCACGAGTTGACCTATAAATATGTGAGTGATAGTAGTATGGCGCTAGGATGAGTTGCACATACCAAGATGGGGTAAAAATTGCGGAAGAATCACGGGGTCAGACGGAGAAAATCGATCGAGCGCGACAGTCCAGTAGGTCTTGAGTTCGCCGACTATCTTGACCTGCGCTTGGGAGTCGTTGCTGAGAGTCACACCTATGGATACATCTGGGATAACGTCCGATGTTGGAGCTTCAAAGGCTTGAATATCTCCCATCACCATTGCCGGCTGTGAGGCGCGCACAAGAATATTGGCAACTGGCTCGCAGACATTGTTGACGAACCGACCAGATAAGCCGATTTCATTTCCGACCAGGTATACCTCGCCGTTAGGAGAGTCGATGTGGGCAATCTGGAAGTTAAGGTCCAGCGATGCGAGGGCTGATCGTATCTCCTGGTCGAATGTGGTCCACTGGTGGATGAACCTTTGATGTAGCCACTCGGTGGAGACTGACGGGTGGCTCGTGCCACGGGCTTGTCGTAAGAGGGGCAAAGGACTTGCAAGAACTTGACCGGCCGTCTGCATTTTGATCGATGATATATGGCCAGGTTTTAATGAAGATTCGAGCGGGATGAGGAAAAGAAAGAGAAGAGAATCAGGTAAGAAGAAAAAGAAGAGTCGAGGGGAGGAAGGAGCAAGATCATACAATTAAGCTTCCCGGCACTAAACCTTGTCTGGTCGAAATTTCGATTTATAAACTTGGATTGTTTTCGTACAGATATGGTTCATGCTGGATGTCTTCATGGATGCTTTGTCATTATACAATTAAGATAGATCGAAGAAACCTATCTTAAGATTTCCATTTCCGATCCTCATCAGTAATCGGACCCCTCCTCAACAACCATTATTTATGGTATATCCATACTCTTAATCCCCAGCCTCAAATAATACCATACCCCATCCACCACACACCCCAAACCAAAGGTGCCAGCGCCCCAAGAACAGCTGCCCCAACCGACAACTCCAGAATGCACCAAATCCAAATAGTCCCAACAGCAGGCGCCTTCTTCATAACCGCATAATACGGCTCTCCATTCGTGATAGCGATAAGATGCGCGCCCAGCAGCAGAGCAAGAGGAAGAAAGACCAAAGTCCGCGGAGCAGGTGGGAAAACCAGCTTTCGTAAGAATGAAAATGTGAATTTATCACTTGTCAATGGGAATAAAGAGATAGGAGCAGGCTCTGCCTTTGCATCCCTTGAGCTGCGCTTTGTGAAGGAGACGATATGACCGTGTGCGAGGTGGACGAATAAAGTGAGGAGAGGGAAGGCGGTTGTCACGGATTCTTTCAAGAGACTTGGCAGGTCGATTCTTTCGGCGTATTGGTGGGCTGCGAGGTAGCCTAGGGTGAGGTGGAGGGTTGTGAGAGGCATGGAAAGAAGAATTGTGTCGAGGAATGGCGGAAGAGGTTTGTCGGGTTCCGATTCGGAGTCGGATTTCTTGACAGTATTATCATTTGTACCCTGTTGACTATTCTTGGTCTCCTTTTGGGAGGCATTGGATGAGAGATGGCTGCTGATGTCGCCGTCGGTGTCGACCAATTGCCCAGACGCGTCGACTGTCACGAATCGGGTTCCCCCTGACTGCGACGGTATGCCTTGTCCTTCCACCGAAGCTGGAATTGATCCTCCCTTTTGATGAAGTGCGCCTTGTCGCTCTGCGATGATGTCATATAATGTGCGCTCGACTGTTGGTTTGTTTTTGGTCGGATCATTGCGATGGGGATGGGCCATCGCTATTTCAAGTTCGTCGTTTTTAGAAGATCCAGCTGCTGCACGACGCTGCTTTCGATTCCTTGGTGTTTCCATCTTGCTCAGGCTGGTATGGAGGGACAATGAGTGGTGGGGGGAAAAGAGTTAACAAACACTGACGTGGAGAAATTGAGGTTGAGGACTCGGCGATAAGCCCCATCAATCGGGGTTAAGGTGAGCTAAGATGATCGCCAGTTGGCTCATAGGTCTAAGTTGTATTTCTCAGGCTTGGGATAGATATGAAAACAAACTTTTCTAAATTCATCATTATTGCTAATTAATTCTCTGCACCCTTTGACACACTCGTTCAATACATGGACTGGCCACTCATTCAACCAGCCTGGTATAGAGCTGGACCGGCAACCACATGCGGGTTAATCAAGCTCAGGTTGAATGGGCTCACGTACGGATTGCTGTCTGTAATGGCAATAAAGATGGTACCATTGAAAGCTGGGTCACCTTGGTAGGTTTCCAGGCTCGGCTGGGTAGTATATCCTCGAATGCCATCAGTGGTACTGCTGGTACTATTGGAGCCGTTGGCACTATTGGTGCTGTTGGTGCTGTTGGTACCATTGACAATTTCCAAAGGGGTATAGGTAATGTTCAGCTGCGACACCCAAAGAACATACTTTGCGCTACCAGCTGCCGTCTGGGTTGTGGTGATGTAGCTGTTGTTGGGACCGATTTCCTTCCCAGGAAGATCCCACTCCAATAACACCGTCCGACCCGGGGCCGAGAGAGGCACTGGGCGAACTTTGCTAACAGCAGCGCCGCAGCCATTAGCTGAGCCAGACGAATTAAATCTTCCGGAACCTTTTGCTGACTTGGGAATGCTGACGCCTGGTCCGACAGTATTGTTGATTCCAGTGGTCTGATTGAACATAAACCCTGCAGTCTGATTGAACCCGGAAGTCGTGTTAAGCCTTGAGATCTGATCGGCACTCGAAGTAAAATTGTACCCAGTAGCGTTATACCTAGTAGCTCGGTTATTACCCGAGGGCAAGTTGCGAAAAGCCCCCGGACTCCACGGATCGGGCTGATTAACCACCATCAGCGTCGGGAAATTCTGCCAAATCACACGGGTCTGATTTTCAGGACAAGAGCTGATGAAGGGTGCCAGCAGTGTCCAAGCCCAGGACTGTGGTATGCCAACTTCAAACCATTCGACCATCGGGAAGAGACCCTCGAACTGGCGGAAGATCAATTGCTGCCGTGCTTCCGTAGTGATGGCCTGAGTCAAGAGAGTGGCCGCCTCGCGCGAGTCAAGATGAGCCAAGAACCCATATACGCCAGCTTCCCCCCAGCGAGTGAGTTTCTGACAGAAGTCGATAAACTCCTTGACGTTGGTGTACGGGTAGATATAGTTGCACTGCTTCGGGGCATGAGCTCCGAGGATGTTGCTGAGCATAGTGGCATGGCCTATCTCTTGCTGCGCCATGAATGCGATCACCTCGCGGTCTGCAGCGGTCAAACCGGCGGCTCGGAAGGCTGCCTCGTCGAAACGTCTGAGTCCCTCTTGGAACAGATCAAGCTCAATCCATTCCTGGTATAGAGCCAGAGCCTGGTTGTTGCAGGTTAGCTCCTGGACCAGAACATTGCTTCGGTCAATTTCGTGCGGATACATACCAAAGACTCGTAGTCGAAATCGCTTTTCGCGTTGTAGACGGGCGTGCTTCCGTTGGTCCCGACACCACCAGCCGGGACATATGGAGCAGGCTCGGCATGGTGAAGATTTCCATCACTGGGATATGATGTCGCCCCGGGGGCAACCCCACCGCGAGAGATGCTTGTTCCGATTGAAGAAGCCGTCAGTGCAGATGTGGTCGTCGGCGTTCCAGTAAACGGTGTGTACAGCATGGAGCTGTTGTAACTTAGAAGTGGCGGCGCTGAAGCCGATGCATTTGCAGTCGGCAATGGCGAGTCAGCGGTTGTAGTTCCGCCATTTTGGTGTTTCTTTGGAGAAGCAGCCGTGAAAGGCAGTAAGCTCAATAGGCTCAACAGAATGATACTGTTCCAGATCATCTCTGGTGAAGGTCAAAATCGCTTTAATCCAAGACAGAAGAAGAAGCTCCGTTATCCCTGGTATTAAAGCATTGGGTCAGTTGTAATTGTTGGAAAGCCGGATAGGTACGGACCTTGCGTAGAGTACATATAGTGCTATTTCAGCCAATATCATCGCCAGCCAAGGCAATCCAAAGTCAGGGTCGTTAGAAAATCACACAATGGTGAAGACACCATCTTCAGAGCTAAATGTGGGTAGCTTTGAACGGGGATGAATTCCGAATGGTGTTTATCCTCGTCAGAGCGGACGTTCTTCGTATACTTGGCTAGTCTAGTAGTTGCAAGATACTGCAATCCCCACTTAAAGAACAATCCTCGGGATACTCGGCAACAGATGACATCGGCGCACTGCCAACATTCCATGGGCCTGAACAGACTAACGTACAATTCGAGATATCTGTGGGGGTGGAAATCGAATCCGACCGGACAATGCCGGATAGCGTTTGATGGAACAAGGGGGAAAGGCTATACGGAACTTAGTTGAACCATCAGCAAAATAAATATGTAACAATGAGAGTGGTAGAAATAGAATTGCTCTGTCGCTGGAATCCATGGAGAGGCAGTCTTTCCTATATAGATAGCCCGGAAGTCGCAGTACACAATGCCAGAGCAGTTTATCAACTCAACTCCTTAAGTACCATATCTCACTGCGTCCGCCAGCCACCCTCTCCCGAAAAGTAACCATAGGTATCGCAATGGGGCACATTGGCAGTGATTCTCACACCATTAGACCAAACAATCTCCATAGTAGAGCCCATAATAGTCGCGGTAAAAGGTTCACGACTCTGCAGGGACTGGCGGATGCTTTCGAGCTCCTTCCAAGGAATATTGACGACTGCAGGGGCCCGTTGAAATGGAACCGCCGGTTGGCCGCGAGCATTCTTCTCGAATACCCATGGCTCACCGTTGATCATGAATACACCAGCCAGAGAATTGCCATTCTGGCTGGTCAGGGATCCGATCCATTGAGTCATGACTGGATAGTCAGTGGGTAACTCTGCAATTTTCCAGAAAAGGTGCTTACTGGCTTTGGGGAACCTCGGGAGCTGTGAGAAGGGGGAAATTAGGAAGGGGGTTAGGAAGGGGACTAGGGAGGATTTGCTTCTTTTGTGGCACATTTACATATCTGTCCAGAAGATGCGACGATGAGGATTTGCCGTGTATCCCGGCCGGACATGCAGAGTTTACCGCTATATCCATGGTGTTATATTTAACCATACCATTAATGGATGTTCCAATTCACCGCTGGTTCTCGTTATGCTGTAGCGCTTATGCGGCTTCTTGAATCTATGTCGTATATGATAGGAGCATTGCCGAAAAGTGGCTTAAGTTTAAAAGTGAGGAGTCTTTAACCGAGTATAAGAGCAAATCATATCGGAGCTCTGATTAAACTCTAGAAGTACGAAGAACCCGAATAGGAAGTATACAGACATATGACCTGTCACAGGCTCTACGGGCGAAAGTGGATCGGCAAGCGTTCCCGCACCTAGTTTCCTTTCTATGGGGCCTTATAATATATAACTGGGTGTGTTCTTTGCTTAGCACTCTGTAATAGCCCTGATAATGGTCTGGTATCATCGATCTGTAGGGTTACGGATATCATCATCGAGTTACTGAGTTACCAAAGTGACCCTATTCATATACATCATGCAAATAGAACCATATTGGGCAGATGCTGCAGTTACTATTACATGCAGGCTAGACAGCTGCATGGATCTTCCTGGCCATTCAGAAGCTTTGAGTGATTTGACAAGGTGCTAGTTAAATGTTTGTATCAAGTATGATGTAGTTATGCAGCAAGTGGGCCAACATAGACTAGAAATAGTGGAGCGTATAGCTTGGGTTCTTATATGTTGTTCTCTTTCGGCAATCGGCGAGCTTATCCGTGTAGATCAAAAGCGACCTTATATCAAATTAACAGAGTCCATTTAACTGTGTTCCTGCACCAGAAAGACTTTTGAGGGTGACCTATAAGCCGCGAGCAGTTGGCCACGCGTATCGCATATTTGAGCTAGCACCTGGAATGATCCTGACTATTTGCGTCAGGACTGTTATTCATAAATCATCGAAATATCACAATTCTTTGGTGTGGATGGGAAATCTAGATGTGGATATCCTGTATGCTCAAAAGAGAAACTATGGAGCTGCCCTAAACTTATGCAACATTACTAATAGTTCCAATATTCACAAGCGTTCGACAAACCCATTCTAACACACACATTTGTAATATGTCGAAATGAATGGAAAGTCGGCGTTACTGCATGAAATCGGCGTTCCTCCGTGATATAATTTATTCTCGGCAGCGTCGCCGATCCAAAGCGGGGAAAGAGAAACCCCAGAATGTCGATATCGCGGGGCCTTGATTTCTATAGAAGACATCCTCTCTTCTCTTCATCCAAACCATCAAATTGCCCAACTAACCACCATGGCCCATCTTCAAGCATCGAACCTATTCTCAGTCAAGGACCGGGTGGTCGTGATCACCGGCGGCGGAAGTGGTAAGAACCAAATCATATCACAGATACAAACGTGTACATGTAAGCTAACAGAAACACAGGCCTCGGACGTATCATGACCAAAGCCCTGGACGCCAATGAAGTCTCCAAGATCTTCATCCTAGGCCGACGCGAAGACGCGCTACAAGAAACCGTCTCGCAAAGCATAAACGGCACCGTCATCCCAATCCAATGCGACATCACCTCAAAAGAGTCACTCGAGGCAGCCTACAACGCCATCGCCGCCCAAACAACACACGTCGACCTCCTAATCGCCAACAGCGGCATAATGGGTCCCCTCATGAAGCCCCCGCAACCCGCAGCAGACGGGACCCTCCCGCCGCTGTCGCAAGTCCGCGATGAACTCTTCAATATCCCCATGGAGGAGTTTAACAAAGTGATGAATGTAAATGTTACCGGGTCGTACTACACGGTGCTGGCGTTCTTGCCTCTGCTGGAAGCGGCCAATAAGCGCCGTCCTGCGCCGCAGCAGGATGTTCTTGCTGCCCCGACTGCGCAGGTTATTATCACTAGCTCCATTGCTGGGTTTATTCGCAAAGTGCCGTTCAGCTTCGCATATAACTCTTCCAAGGCCGCTACGACCCATCTGGTCAAGATGCTTTCCACTTCGTTTGCTTATTACGGTATTCGGGTTAATGGCATCTCGCCGGGTCTTTACTACTCGGATATGGCCAATCATATCTTCCAGGCCGCGGGTATTGAGGGTCGCGCGATTTCTGACGGCTCATTCCCGAGGGACATGATTCCGGCTACTCGCGGTGGTAGTGAGGAGGATTTTGCGGGTTTGATTGTTTGGCTGGCTAGTAACTCGGGTGGCTATATCAATGGTAATATCTTAGTTACTGATGGTGGCCGGATTTCTGTTTGCCCTGCTGTGTACTGAGTGAGGTTTCGTTCAGGCCAAGTGCAGTGGTATACATTGGCTGTACTGAGCTTCAATGAAAATAGAGATATGTAGAGTTCTTGATTTCCAGATATGAATGTTTAAACGCTCATGAGTAAAAGGCAAATGAAAGCACGAAACGAAAATGACCTTCGCAGGCCAATCTCAAGGTCATGGTTCAACTATTTAGTAAGTCGCTGTCAATCGCTGGACCAGATAATCGCCTGAAGTAATCGGCGAGTATTTCTTGGCCACTTGGATTTCTTCGCCAAACGTTCCCGGCAGCGCTTCAATAAGCTTATCGTTGTTAGGCTGGCAAAAATACGCTATGCTGTACCGAGCAGGATAGTCCGAAGCATCATCCCCAGAGCCCTCGGGCACGGGTGGCTGAATTACTCGGTGACGGGTACTCTTGATAGTGTCATTGGACCATCGAGCAAGCAGATCCCCGGCATTGACAACAATAGCATCAGCGATGGGAGTTGCATCCACAAAGGTTCCCTTGGGGCTGCGCACTTGCAGACCGCCGTGTTGATCCTGGAAAAGCAGAGTGATTGAGCCATAGTCGCTGTGCTCGCCGGCGCGCACTTGGTTAGGGTTATTTTTGAAGACTTCTTTGCTGACAGAAGGATAGTGAAGCAGACGGAGATTATTGTCGCCGGCATTGACAGAGTCGTCGAAGAAGTGCTCCGGCAAATTCATTCCCAATGCAATGGCCTGCATGATATGTTTATGTAGGGTCTTTCCCATTTCAAAGAATGACTGCATAGTTTTTTTGAAATCTTTTCCTTCATCGTCGAGATGATCGGGCCAGCGATTGGGCAGGCCTTCGACTCCCTCACGACCAAGTTCCATAGTCTCCTTGATATCCGGTGCGGACGCACGAAGAGTGTCGACGCCAGTTGTCTCGTCGACGGTGGTTAACTTCTCCCGCCCGATAGCGACGTAACCACGGTTCGACTGCGGGGTCGTCCAGCCCAGGGAATCCTTTTCACTCTGGGGGCGGGCGAAGAAACGGGCAGATGACGCAAACACCCCGGACACCACGGATGGTGGAATGCCATGGGCCTTTAGATAAAGGAAGCCGGATGTTTTGAAGGCTTCGGTTATGGAGAGAGCGACGGCATGTTTATCGGATGGGGTCCCCGTGAAGAATGGGCCGAAGTCGATCAGCTAGAGCAGATCTCATTAGTCGTGGCTTGGAATAACCAGAGACAGAGCATACTGGTATCTTCAAATCATCCTTATCTACCGCGGCAGACGCTTGATTGTCGGGGGTGTTGGAGATCATTGCGTACACGGCTTCTGGGAAATTGTATGAACTCTGTTGCTGTAAGAAGGAACCGAGACAGTGACAGAAGCCTGTAAAGTGAGTGCACGAATGGAAAGAAAAGATCTCAAGAAGAGGGGAAAGTCGGAGAAGGGGAATATCATAGGTCGGCGGCATACATCGACAGATAAGCGTGGATGGCTGGGCAGATAAGACAGAAGATAAGCGTTTATATTCGATTTGTTGGAGATTTGACTGTTTGTATCGTCGAAGGAATGTTATCAGGCCATTTGGTTTGATTGCTGTACATTTGATCGTAAACTGACAGCGCAGATCAAGCCCACATCCCCCACTCCTCGCCAGTGACCCCTACCGACATAGATCTTCGCATCTCAAATCTGAAAAGAGGGCACATCAAGGAACTAAATACGCTGCTCACATACAGTGATGAATGGTGACAAGACTCCCCCGAGGAACAAACGGTGCGATTTCACATCTTTTACCACAACAGTCGAACTAGGAAGCCATTTGGCATCTCTGTCCTCCACGAGCTTCGTGACCTTACAATCCTTCCCTCTGTGAGTTCTCAACTGAGTGGCTATTCCATTGACCGCGAGAACGGTAGCAGGAGCAACAAACCCGTATGGGTCCTCTGTAGACTTCATAAATGCAATGGAATCAGGAAATCCGGCAGCTAGGAGGTTCCCATCTGCATCGAGGGACAGATTATCGATCGGGTATCCCGTGTAGATCTTGTCAACCTGAATCAGCTGGTCTCCAACTAATTTGTGAACAGTGACGACTCCAGTCACCGAATGAGCCACATAGTAGAGCCCGTTCTCCTGGACGATGCCATTGGCAAAAGAAAAGCCTTTGTCGGCAGCGACATGGCACTCTCCGGTGTCAGATCGACAATAGGTGAGGCTTCCTTCGCCAATCAACATTCCCAACGCTGTGAAAGTGCCGACCTTGGCGTCGTGGTCATTGGTAATCACGATGCCCAAGCCATCCTTGTCAACGGCCAAGTTGTTAGGCGAGATGATCGCGTCACTGGCTATAGTCTTGACATATTCAAGTGTCTCTGAGGCATCGTTCAAATCGAATATTTCAATTGTGGAATTCGCTCCAACGGCCTGAGCATCAAGGAACTTCCCTGTTGCAGGTTCGATTGCGGGTCTATGATTGATCAACCAGAATCGAAGTCTGCCATCAACACTGCGCACGTCAAATCCATGTAGATCCAGATCGCCGAGGTAACCACTGATTTTCAGCTGATGGAGGCCATACAGCCCGTCCGGGCCGGGTTGGTCAATATTCAACACTGCGATATGATCCGTGCGAGATCTCGCGGAGATGTTGTATTTTCTGCCACCCGGACTCCATCCCTGTCTGGATTCTATATTGCCGCATGCTGCGTACAGTTTCCTCCCTTGATCATCTAGCCACATATCCTCACATCCTTCTAAGAGAGGATGCTGGAGGCGAGTGCAGGTCCATGGGAATTCGTCAATTGGTTGGATCTCTCGGCCGATGCCGATTGTGAGAAAGATAATGTTGTGCACATAGGCCTTGTAAAAAATGCCTAGGGCGAGCACAATTACGCCCCATCTCACAGCTCGGAGGCTGATAATTCGAGCCATTGTGAAGGTTGAGATAAATGATGGGCTGGTTCCTGGCCGCTTATTATACCGCTCTTCATTTGTTATTCTGCCGGTCTTAATTCAAGTGTCCAGGCCAAAACCAGGCACCAAGGCACCCAGGCATCATTATTTACTCCAAATGAAGGTTTGACCCCGCCAAGGTTCCAAGGTTAGGCGGGGCCAGTCAACCTTACTAATCCTTAGTGCTGATGTATAACTACGGAGGATTAACCCTTTTTATTGGTTCCAAGATGAATAAAATGAGCATGAGATAGTTATGCGTTGAATATGCTCATGCTTTACGTTTTGGATCTGCTACTTCCGACATGTCCTCCGTACTTTGCATATCAAGGCCTCGGCCCTCCACCTCGAAGGTTCCAAATGTCCACTTGCACATTAATAAGCTGATTGGGAATCACTCCAGTACGGACCTCGGTAGTAGCTAAAACCCCAAGGCTTCCTTCATCACCTCCATTTCCAATATACACTATCTTTCCCTTTCTCATTCAAATCCCTTTCTCGCCAAAATGACACACACCGTCCTTGTTATGTACCCCAACGAGGTCGACGTCCACTTTGACGAGACCTACTACATGAAAACCCACGTGCCACTCATCGAAAACATCTGGAAGAGCCACGGCCTGATCAGCTGGCATGTCACCAAGTTCACCACCGCGCTTGATGGCTCGCGACCTCAGTATCTGGTGATCACCACTCTCCAGTGGGAGAGTGAGGAGTCCGTGAAGGCTGCTCTGCAGAACCCTGCCAGTGCGGGGGTGTTTGCCGATGTGCCCAACTTCACCAACGTGAAGCCTATCACTCTGGCTGGTTCCGAGCTCTAGTATTCATGAGTGTATGTCAAATTGCATGTTGATGATTGCTTCAGCGCTGAAATTGATAGTTGCCCATGAATGAAATGGGAATGGATTATAATCGAGTCTTGAAGGGCCTTGGCATTTTTAATGATAAGCTGTATATCTCCTCTATCAAGCGATAGCACATTCAAATTGCATTCCTCTTCTGTACGTAACATCAAAAGACCACAGACCAGACTTATCGGAGATAAAGGAATTGTAACATCTCCGCGCTTCAGAGGGGCGTCCCCGCTCAACAGCTCTTATCTATTCCTCCCCTCACTTGGATATCCAAACTTGGATACCCCTGCCTCTCTCTTCTTCCCTTTCCTCTATTCTATCTGTATTCCCAAATATGTCGCGCCCTCTAGTAGTCGATGTCCACACCCATGTGTACCCTCCATCGTACATGGCGATGCTACGCGCTCGCAAGACAGTCCCCTACATCCACGACCCAGCGAGCGGAGAACCGCGCCTGATAATCCTGTCATCAGACGATGACCCATCCATTCCAATCGACGAGCGCGGCCGTCCCGTCGACACATCCTACTCCGACATCAATGTCAAGCTAACCTTCATGCAACAACATGGCATTGACTGCAGCGTGATCTCTCTCGCAAATCCCTGGCTAGACTTCCTCGATCCCGCCGAAGCCCAACAATGGGCCGAGCGCATCAACAACGATCTAGAGGAAACCTGTGCCCAGAACAATAAGTCCACTGACCCGGACAACACTCTCCCTCTGCAGGGGAGGTCGACTTTATTTGCATTTGCGACTTTGCCGCTGAGCGCACCCAGCGCAGATATCATCGTTAACGAAATCAAGAGACTTAAGACCCTGCCTCATATCCACGGCGTGATTATGGGGACCTCCGGGCTGGGAAATGGTCTCGATGATGAAGCGCTCGGTCCGGTTTGGGCTGCTCTGGAGGAAACGCAGTTCCTTCTCTTCTTGCATCCTCATTACGGTCTCCCTGATGAGGCCTTTGGTGGTCCCGAGGTAACAAAGCGCTACGGTCATGTCCTCCCCCTGGCGCTGGGATTCCCGCTTGAGACCACCATTGCGGTTACTCGCATGCTGCTGTCCCGTGTCTTTGACAAATTCCCGCGGCTGCAAATCCTGCTGGCGCATTCGGGCGGCACTTTGCCATTTTTGGCGGGGCGCATCGAGAGCTGTATTATGCATGAACGGAAGTTTGTGGAGAATGGTGGCGATGTCCCTGGCCCGCAAAGGAGTATCTGGGAGGTTTTGAAGACAAATATCTTCCTTGATGCTGTCGTCTATGGGACTGCTGGGCTCAAGGCTGCTGTTGCTGCCGGGGGAGGTACTGATCGTCTTATGTTTGGTATGTTTTCATTTATATTTTTGGTAGGTGGACTCAAGCTAATATAACATAGGTACCGATCATCCGTTCTTCCCGCCTCTAAATGAGGGCGAGAAGGAATGGATCAGTGTGACAACAAATTATAAAGCTATTGATGCGACTTTCGAGGGGGAAAAAGAGGCTGTGGCTGCTGTTTTGGGTGGCAATGCGGTTCGTGTTTTGAAACTTGAATAAGCACATATACTATCTAGCATAAATATCGCTATACGGTCTGTAGATATAATACCAATAACAATGAGGTATAAAGGAGCACAGTGAACAAACATAAGACAAATGTAGTCATGATCTAAGGCTTTAGGTTGGAGCAACCACGGTCCTCAACACATCCCAACCAACAAGCCGCCACAGCTCCTGTGTAAGCCAATCCGAAAACTCTCTCTGATCCATCTGTTTACTCTCAAGTACCTGAGGAGGCGGAGTATGCGGACGCCGCAGGCCCTCCCGAAACAGATGATCATCAGGTCCGAATACAGCCCGGAGGAGAGACTTTTGCAGACGATCTTTGGCTTTTGTGACAAATTGCCGAGCAGCCGATGCCTCGAGGGGTGATTGACGGGGCTCGGCATTAAGCATTCTATCCAGAAGCCGAATCAGATACTTGGCTTCCAGTTGTGCCTCGTTCGGCCCAAGACACTCGTCAGTCATTGCCTCCAGTCCGTCTGGGAACGTCATCCCGGGGCAGATGCCCATTGGCAATCGCAGGTCATGGAACACGTGAAGAGCTAGCATTTTGCCCATTCGATCAATGACAAGGAAGAGAAACCCTTCCATTACTTCCTGGTCTTCAGTACGCGTTAGATTGAGGGAGAGTGCCATCGTGCAGAGCAGGTCTGCAAGGCGAGAGGTTATTTCATTCTTGGTAGCTAGGCTCTTCACTTTTGTACGTTTGCTTTGTTCTTCGGGTTGCGTGGCAGACTTTGGGTCTCCACCTGATTTGGTGTTTTTGATGACTGACTTTTGCTTGGACTTTGACATTGAAGTACACTGCAGAGTGAGTGCTGTCATAGTTGATTCGAACAGACCTACTAAGTAGTAGATGACTTGGCCTTGGTGCTGCATTCTATTCTTCGCTCCGCCAATCTTGTGCAATACTTTGTGTGTGAGATGGAAAGCAACTGTCACACCATTCATAACATCATGTGTATCCGGCATGTTGGCTTGCCCTGTCTGGGAAGGTTTCTGCTCTGTCATACTGCTCTCCCTCTGGATAGTTTGGATCAGTTTTTGTTCTGCAGATTTGCAGAGGATGACTGCCTTCACGGCCAGAGAATTAGCCTCAGAGCTGCTAGTTGCCCTTCTTTGCAGGGCTTTTTGAACGGTATGCAGATGCCTGGTGAGACATAAGACTGTAATGACATTAGTTATCATCATAGTCGGTCGATGAAAGGGGAATCAAATACCATCTTCTTCTCCTGAATCATCATCATCCATCAATGGTATGCTTTTCTGCATATTTTTTGGTAGCTTTATGCGTTTCCTGGCCATATTCGAACTATTCGCATTCTTGCCAACAGCAGACGCCTTGCGTTTGTTTGCCGGCAAGCTCTCATTGTCATTTGCAGTGCCATTGACACGCAGTTTGGCAACAAGGCCTTCAATACGCTGGTTAAGCTCATGGACTTGATCTTGTAGCTTGCTCTGTCCTGCCTCGGACCGTTCGTATGCCTGTTGCCAGAAAGAGACGCTATCGAAGAACTTGTCTGTTGCAACAATTTGGCCCAAGTCCTTGGTCTTTTTAATGAACTGCCGAATCTGCAAAATGTATTCTAGAATGTATAGTCAATAATCGAATGGTTTAAGTCTATAAAAGTTGGATCTTCGCCTAACCTTTCACGCTTTGCCCTGGTGGTTTTCCCTTGACAACAGCCAATGCCAGGGCTAATTGAAGCTTGGTTGGAGGCGTAACACCAAGTTTAGATGTTGACATGGTTGTCATCTTGTCAATTGGCTTGAATGGGTCATGGCTTGTGGTAAAAGAGCTACCATCTACAGGTTGGAAATAGAAACTCAAGATGCACACGTGCCCAGGCATTATATATCTCTACCTCGATCGTACAATTTTAGTCGTAATAACAACCAGACTTAATTTTTCAAAAATTTAAGGCCAAAGCCTGACGAAATTCCGAATTCTGAATGCTTTGTTTCAATTCAGCAGCTTAAATAACAGATTTGCTGATTATTTCGCAATTGGGATCTCATAGTATACTGGTTGGCGGCCTGAGGCGAAACGCATCCACCGCCCAAGCTCTGAACTCGAACCTACAAGTCTCAATCTCAACAACAACCTCGGTTCAAGAGCTCTAATCTAGGGTTAATTTCCTCTCGGGACTATCACTGTGCTCTTTATAACCCTACACCCTGATAGAGCAACCACATAGCCGAAAACCGCCACATCAAACTCTCCACTTCATCTCCGCAAACTTCCAAGGCGACACCAGTCGCATAAACCACCAAGATGCCAAACGACGATCTCAAGGCGCACGCCGCCTCGAACCAAGATTTCTACGCCCTGCTAGACATCCAACCAGCAGCCACTGAAACCGAAATCCGCCGCGCATATCGCCGCACCGCACTAAAGTACCACCCGGACAAAATCAAAAACCCCACCGCAGCAGACATCGACAAATTCCATTTCCTCCAGATTGCCTACGATGTCCTCTCCGACACATCAGTGCGGCAGCTCTACGACAATGCGCGGGAAGCGCGGGTGCGCAAACAGCGCGAGCGGGACATGATGGGAGCGGCGAAACGAAAGATGCGCGAAGACCTAGAAGCGCGGGAGAGGGCAGGCGCCGCCGAAATGGGCGGCGCCGGTATCAAGCAAGGTGTCAAGAGGTCATGGGGGGCGGACGGGGACGAGGATGCGGAAGAGAAGCTGCAGCGGGAGATTGACAGGATTGCGGAGGATGGGCGGCGGAGGCGACGCGAGGCTGAGGAGAAGGCTAAGAAGGAGCTTGAGGATGAACGGAAGAAGATTCAACAGCAGGAAGAGGAGGCTCGCAAGGCGGCGGATCGGAGTAGCCAGCGCGTGGATCGCTCGAAGGAGGGTGGTGGCGCGCAAGTCCCTGAGCTCGAGCGTGCGGTGAAAGTGCGCTGGGTGCGGGAGGGTCGTGGGTTGGAGCTTGATATTGAACAGCTTGCGGTGCTGTTCAAGCCGTTCGGAACGATCGAGAATACCCTTGCGCTTAAAGATAAACGCCAACGGATCGGAGACAACAAGGAGAAGAAGACTGTTGCAACGGGCGTGGTGGTTTTCACGTCTATTGTGAGCGCCCATACCGCCGTTCTCGATAGCGAGAAAAAGCTTCGTCAACATGCTGGTCAAGATGGCGAATGGGGCCTTATCGAGTCTGTCTTCTGGGCCTCCGGCAACCAACCTGATCTAGGTCCTGGTATATCACCCAAGCCCGACCAGGCTGTGCCTGCACCTCCACCACCAGGGCCCTCTGTCGACACTTCCAGCAGGCCTACTAAATCATCATTCAACTTCCAGGGCTTGAAAACAGCTCCCCCACCTGACAAAGCGCCCTCGTTTGGCTCATTCGCTTCTGCAGCTGCTGCGGCAGCTGCCCCGAGTGCAACGTCATTCAACCCATCCACTCAGGCTCCAGCCGCGCCAAGTCTGCAGGAGGTGATGATGATGCGGCTGAAGAGCGCACAGCGTGAGAAGGAGCGCAAAGCCCTCGAAGAAGAGATGCTACGAGAAGACGAGGCCGCAGACGCAGCAGCAGCAGCGGCAGCGAAGGGCACCTAGCTCTCCCATGGAGGCTACTTCCATTTCCGCATTTTTGGAAAGGTTTATCCTAATTCTACCATTGTATTTAGATTCAAGAGATACCCCAGAGCATGTTGTATTTGCAACGTTGAGTTGAATAGAGATACAAAAGCTATTTACATATGACATTTTGTGCTGTGTTATATTATACATGTGTGTAGTGAGTATACACTTAAACACCTCAGTCTCGGTGCGATTCGGCTTCCTCTTCCTCTTCCTCTAATTGCTCCTCTTCTGCTTCACGATCACGGGGAGCGGGTTTCTCCTCTTTGCCACCCGAGATGAACTCTCTAAGCCAAGGCGGAACGAAAGCTCGTACTCCGACCTCATTAGGCTGTTCGACTTCCGGAGCCCAGGATAGCTTGAAGTGGTGTTCATGAGGACGAGCAGGAGCCTCACCCATGAGCGCAACATCGGTCATAACTTCAAGACGGCACAGCGCAAGTCCAATATTGCCAACGCCATGAAGGAACGTTCCCGCACTGCGGCCTCGGCGGGTAGTGGCACCAGCCTTAATAATATCTGCTTCACCAGAAGGTAAAGCCAATTGGAAAGATGGATCATATGTGAGGGTATCCGGGGCACTTTGCCCATCGTGACCCAAATCATAAAGCTGAACTGGCAAAAGACGCTTCCGCGTAACGCCGCGGTGGTGAGTGCGAATCGTCAATTCCTGGCCGACATAACAGCCCTTACGGAAATCAATACCGCCAGCCATATCCATATTGCACTGCAAAGGCAAAGCCGATCCACTAATAACCTCCGCCTGGCCCTCCGCAACGCCGTGCAGAAAGCGACGGACGGTGTATGAGTCCAGCGACACCTCGGGCCCGACGACCTGAGCCTCATCCGGGAAATAGGTGCGCAGACCGTCCGAGCCAGGCGTAATAATGCGGGATCCGAAGCCCGGAGCACGCGAGTCAATGCAACCGGCAATTTCGGAGGTGGGTGAGAATGGTGATGGCGATTCTGACTCTAGACTGTATGAAGCCCACCGTTGCGGCTCGGCGTGGTTCTTCCAGGAGGACCAGATTGTGCGCTCGCCTTCCTCTAGAGCGCGGAGCTTGAGCTTCGCGCGCAGCTTGTGTTTCTTGAGGTGCTTCAGCAGGACGGGGACCTGGTTTTTGTCTACCTCCACTAGCCAGCCTGACTCGGCACCCTGGGCCTCTGCGCCGGGGAGCGGGTAAATGAAGGCATCGTTCAGAACTCGGCCTTGCGAATTGAGGAATGCGGTGTATGCGCCTGTGCGTCGAATATTTCGTTTCGGATCGTTGGGGACTAGCATATTCTGGGTCATCAGGCCCTGGAGGAAGGTTGTGCTGTCGATGCCGGTGATGGAGATCAGTCCGCGGTTTGTGAGTCGGCTGTACCCTGCTGTCGGCGGAAGGGGCGCATTTTGACTCTGTTCGGTACGCTGTGCTGTGGTAGAGAATAGCCTGAGGCGGACCAGGCAGCGGCGACAGACCGAGGGGCGCGGGCGCATCATGGCTGAGTTGGTGTAGCGGAGCCAATGTGAGTTAATCTATTTCTTTACAAAGCTCGATGACGTTGGGCGGTGAACCGTGGCAGTAAGAAAGGTTATTACTCCTTCCGTCCTGAATAATTCCAAAGTCTAGAAGCTACAATGATTATTAAGGTGTAAAAAAATAATTGGTTCCAATACTACACTATTCCTATGTATGTCACATGTGCCTATCTAGGGGCTACTGCAAAGCCACCTAGGTAAGCTTGTAACCGGCCGACCACGGAGCTACTTATTGCCCTTGGCCACTCCCTCCAAGAACCCAAGCAAGAACGCCTTGTTGCTCGGAGAAGAAACCTGCTGACTATTGGTGTGTGCGCCAGCATCGGATGGCGTACCATGCCGAGAAATAGAATCACCGCTGCTCGGACGATTGCGGGACGAAATTGGGCTGACAAAACCCGAGAATGCTGCCGGCTGCTGGTTGACAGCTCGGGAGTCGAACGCGGTCGTAGAAACGGGCGACGGAGAGACAGGCGCTTTACTAAAGAGAGACAAAAGTGAAGCTTTCTGCTCAGCAGTTTGACTCGGTCGACGGTCAAAGTTGCCCTGTGCGGCTAGGCCCTGGGTATCGATCCCAACACCTGGCAAACTCAATTTGCGTTCAATAGCTTCTGTCTGAGGAGCTGTGGCCATTAATGCTTCATACCCGGGTTTTTCTGACCGACGCAGAATCTGCGGCTGGAAATTCCTGATAGGCTCAGGCGCCTCGGGTATTTTCGCAGGCAGAACCTGGGTTGCTTGTGCAACGGGTCTCGACGAGGATATCTCCCGTTTGGCAGAATGGGGTCGCGATAGAATGGTAATCGGTGACGATAGCTGCTGGAGCTGGGGTTGCTCTCGCCGATTCACGTGGTTCTTTCGGTTTGTTCCAGTGTTTGACTTAGGTGGTTTGCCATATGTCTCAAATTGTGGCACATTCAACGGTCCAGACACGGTAGCCGATGTCTGACCTGCTCCCGGAAGGCTTCTCGTTGCGGCAGTCTGGTGCGTGGGTTGGTGATCGCGAGGACGCTGAAGAATCTGCTTCTCTGAAGGCGCCGCAGAGGGTACAACGGGATTGCCTAACAATTCCGCTGGTTCAGAAACGCGGGCAGTTTGCGCACCCTTGAGCAAACCCAAAAGACTATCCTGGTGCTGAGACGTCTTACGCGCGTGAGAAGAGCCCTGCATGGGAGCCGCCAACTTCGCTGGACCCGGGCCCTTGGGGGTCTTAACCTTGAAGGCTTCCAAGAGCGCCAGGGAATGGCTTGTGAGCTTCGGTGGAGGCAATTTGCTCGCCGGTGGAACGACTGGGCCCCGGGTTTGAGATAACTGAGCGGATTCAGAAAACTCAGGGTCTCCTGTCCGTTGAAACGGTGCGGGCATATGGCTCGGGTTCAGAACGCCAGGGGCCATAGGAGGCTGATTATGGTGCTGATATTGAGACATAGTGGTGGTTTGGGGGAATTGTGGTATCGCGTTAGGTTTAGGATACCAATTAGGCGCACTAGTCGGGAATGCATTACCGGGAAGAGCTTGTGGGCCATTCAAGAAGTGCTGGATATGAGGTTGGGATGGGACGGTGTGGAATGGTGTCGAGTTCTGCCGCATGAAAGGAGACGGACCCATGTTCTGCTGCTGCTGAGGGAAGCCGGGGAAGAAATTAGGACCCACATGAGGCCGTTGTTCTGCAGATTGGACGTTGGACTGAGATGCATTAGGTGGCGCCATAGCATTACTGAGAGAATCCCGAGGGGATATCTCTTGACGCCCACGCTGCAACAAGGCAAGGAGCCCACTCGCCTTGGATGGGTCAACGACAGAAGCCCGAGCTGGCTCGGGGCCTGGTGTATTAGCTTGCGCCGGTGCGGCGCAGATGTTCAAAAGGCGTTTGAGGTGATCCGAAGCATCTTGCGCTGAGGTCACCTCAGGAAGATCACTTGGAATGGCCATTTCTGCGAGGGACATCCCTGGAGTGCCATTGTTAGGGCCATTCTCATCCATAGAAAGATATCCCTCAGCCTGTGCAACTTGATTTGCTCTCGCATCAAGCTTCTTCTGCTGCGCTATCCACCTTTTCAGTGGGCTGAGAAACGGGGCAACCATGTAGAACTTGTTCGCATTTGCGACTGCAAGTCCTTCATCGTGCTGTTTATTTTTCTTCAGCGTTGGCAGCTCTGAAAGCTTGTACCACTCAATCTTGCTGATTTCCTTTCGGGTACGCGGTTCAAAGTAAGTATCACGGAGCACACCTCGAAAGACGTAGAGTCGCATATGCTGCTCTCTCATCGTAATCTCAATGTATTTAACATCGTCGTCGTTTTTAACCAAGTTGGCCTCCCGAACATCGAACCCAGTCTCTTCATAGACCTCACGAATAGCACAATCAAGATCCTTTTCGCCCTTGTTGATTTTACCACGGGGAAAACTCCAGTTGGCGCCCTTCTTCCAGCCCTTAACCAAAACAACCTCGTCCATATCTTGGTTCAACATGATTGCACCGCGGACCGGCACGCGCGTCTTGTAATCAAGGAATTCTTGAAAGGCAGCCAAATGATGGTAATGAGACCATGACGACATAAGCGGGCAATGTTGGAAAATGCGCATAGCAAATGTCTTCAAGTTCATTGACGGTAGCGCGGGGTCAAGCGGACGAATGAAGTCTTCGTAGAACCATTGTGCTTCTTCAACTTGAAAACATATCCGTTCAACCGACTCAAGCTCCTCGCGCGGAAGATTGATAATGAAACGGACGCACAAATCATCCAGCCCTGTTAGCAACGGCCCACCGGCCTCAGTCAGCAGCCCGTCGTCATCCCGATCGATCAACCAGGCACTCACAATCTTCTAACCGCATATTTGTTTCGATCATATCGGTAGGTAGACTCTGGCATTTCAAACCCTTGTTGGCTGAGAAATAACTGCTCACTCAATCCGACAGCGCAAACGGTCGAAATAAGCAAGCAACAGGGTGGAGGGAACAGCTTCCAGGGAGGGTGGACCAACCCAGGGCTGTGTGGATATGGTGAATGGAATATGGCGGAGAATAATCTCAGCAGGAAGTACAGTATGCGAAAGCAGTCGAGGTTCCAATCAAGTCAGAGAAAAGAGTTGAGGTGTTGGGAAGCAGAGCAATGATCTGAGCTGCCCAAGATGGTGATCGGGTGACTAAGGTAATGTGTGGCGGTGATGAACCAAAATAATGTGCCACATATGAATGTGGCTGTGCTGTGGGTTCCAAGATTCTCGGGTTATGACGTGTTGTCGCGCTACCTGACTGTTGATCTCCTGGTGTTTTTTGGGAATTGCTATATTAATCCTCCTCGTTTCAAAGTCAAGCACCTTCCTCAAATATCCTTACGCGCCCTTTGTCTTCGCTGAATATAGGTGAAACGAGCGCCTACCGAAACACCTATCTATCCAACCAGGAAGCGTTTAGGGCCTGAAAGGATCAAAGGCTATATGTGCATTGTTTATTTTAGTTGCCCTTGCTCAACATTCGTCTATTTCTTCAGCCCTTCTCCCGTGAAGATTTCAATTTCTGCAACTACTTTTACCTCACGGTTGATCTAAAACAAAGATGTCGAAAATTCTAGTGTCTCTGATTAGCAAAAAGGTGCTAGGTGAAACCGCTAAGAATCATTTCGGTACTGAGGTGAGTCCACTTGACCGACCGACATTCATTTGGTTTTGCGAAGGGAGATCAGGCTGACCCAATATTTTCTATCTACCCAGGACCCCTACTTCGAAGAAGTTCCTGCTTCACGCCTCGGTCGTACATTTGGAAAAAAGACTCAAAAGCGTCGCAAGGCCATCCCGCCGGGGCTCTCTGAGCATGATGCCAAGGTCCTGACCAAGGTCAAACGCAGAGCTTACCAGCTGGACTATGCTCTTTTCAGTTTGTGCGGAATCCGCTTCGGCTGGGGAAGTGTGATTGGACTAATTCCATTGTGAGTTTCACCAGGATCTATCACACTTGCACCGGGAGGAGACCAATTCTAACAAGTGAACAACAGCATTGGCGATATTGGCGATGCTGCGCTCGCGATGATGGTTGTGAAATCTTGCGAAGGAATTGAAGGTGGACTTCCTGCTGCTTTGCGCATGAAGATGTTGATCAATGTGATTCTCGACTTCGTCCTTGGCCTCGTCCCCTTCATTGGTGATCTTGCCGATGCAGTGTACAAAGCGAATACCCGAAATGCAGTCATTCTCGAAACTCATCTGCGCCAAAAGGGTGCCAAGGCGGCCTCGCGGCAGGGCGAAAGAAGGCAGGACCGAGTAGTGGAAGTCGACAACAGTCTTCCCGATACATTTGACAGACAAGAAGATGGAGTCGTGGGTGGCCGTCCACCGGCCTATGACGATGTGCGACCTTCAGGTCATGGGGGAAGGGGCAACGATGCCCCCCAGCCGGCCAAACAGTCCCGGAACAAGTCATTTGGCAGATGGTTCGGCGGTGCGGATCATCCAGAACATGATTTGGAGCGAGGTGGAGCGAGGTAATGCATGGTGCATGAATATATTGAAATCGTAATTCCAGATACCCCAAGATTGTTTGTCGATTATTTTAGGTAATGCGGGATGTTCGCCGTTAGTTAGTTCATTTAATTTTGTCACGAATCAAGAATGTTTGTCTTCAGCAAAGCTCCCCTGGTCGAGACCTCATACATCCGTAGCAGAATTGAGAGCTGTGGTTATCCTCTGCCTGATTCGCAACAGTAACTCCGGAATTACCCTGAACATTTCCCACCAGGCTAGCACAAAGAGCACACGTTGGTGCATTATCAGACGTGGAGGGGTTCAGCTTGTTCGCAGTTCTGGCCACATTCGCCATGACACCTGGATACTTTGCACCTTGGTTCTGGACATATCGCAGCATCAACTCGTCAATAGAGAGGTTCTTGGTAAGGACATTTTCGGAGGGCGGTTGATCAGGTATGACGATATCAGAGAGCTCGGCACAGACGCTCGCATATTGAAGTAACTCAGCCTTATACAGATCACGGAGCGGGTACTCGAACCGCACGTCCCAAGGAGACATGCCGTCAGATACCTGCCAGGTGAGGGAAGCCCCACGTCCCTTGGCGACACCCGCAAGTGCTTTCGCTGCCAGACGGCTGTCCGAGTCACCCCAAATCACAGATTCACAGCCAGACTTTTTCGCAAATTCAACGATCAATCTGGTCAGCAAGACGGTGTCAACGTCGGCCCTAGAAGTGGGGGTGGAAATAGATGCACGGAAGGCAGCTAAGCGGTCTTCATTCGACCGAGCGCTGTCATCTGTGAATTTTGATCCTGCATATTCCTGCATGATATCTTCCACTTCCGGGACATGGTCGAAGATGCTATGAAAAGGTATCCGACTGATAGTGTGCATCGGGAAATTCTTTTCAAGAGCTTCGTAGTTCTTATCGAATGGAACGCCTGTAGCCGCAACAGTCGAAGGTTCGATGATCAGGATCTTGAAGTCGTATCCCAGCGGGCGTCCATTGTCCAGGCGATGTTGTCGATCGGTATTCAATATATGCAACAAGACCGAGGAGGAAACACCAAAAGACACAGGCAGAAGCAACTGGGTTTTAGGGCCATCCAGGCCAAAAGCTCTATAGACACTCAAGCGCGACTGAACTTTGTGTGCTATGAAGCGCCTAAAGCATGAGCTAGAAAAAAAAATTAAGTCAGAAACTATGAGCTGGAGGGGTTGTAGATTGTCGACTTGTCGCATACCTGCAAAGCTGCCTCTTCCGGGCAATGAGGTCGAATTCTGCATCCTTGCATTCCATGCATGACTTGCTCAGTTCCTTTGCTGGCATAATGACTGCTGTAAAGTATTGGGCTATTAAACCTGGACTCTGGACTCGACATTGAAAAAAAAAGGCGACCAAAGCTGGAAACTAAAAAATGGTGGCGGTGCCCGCTTAGATAATGGCCACGCGCGGCTTCCCCGGTTTAGGGCCATCGGGTTAAAGAACACCTTAGCCTTACAACCCTTTTTCTAAACACGCCTTACTATATTCGGCTCTCTT
The DNA here is from genome assembly GCF_028828465.1 of Penicillium psychrosexuale. Lineage (NCBI taxonomy): Eukaryota > Fungi > Ascomycota > Eurotiomycetes > Eurotiales > Aspergillaceae > Penicillium > Penicillium psychrosexuale. The sequence goes on from NW_026643187.1 coordinate 1,788,390, forward strand.
TATTCTTGCTCATATTCCTTTATTTGATGCTGTGTGGTCTTAAAGGCCTCTTCCTGAATCTCGGAGCATAGTCTCGCTTCAACTCTACGGTCGCCATGAAGGGCTGGCTCCAGACATTGGGCTTGACGGCCCTATTGGCAAGCTATGCGCTTGCTAATGATGCTGAACTAGTATGTCCCTGCACTCCACTATGGGAAATTGTCAGAGTCTAACGTTGTTCTGCAGAAATCCGATGATGCGCACCGACAACGATGCTCAGGGATGTACAGTCGCAAGGCTTGGGGAGGAGATGTTGATCCCTTCATTTTGGTGAAATTTACCAAGTCGGAAGCTCAGGAAAGTGATCCTTTGGCTAGTTTGGTAATCTTCGAATGGTCCGATGAGGGATTGATTGGCCAATACCGGTCCGGCGATGCTGAGGTATGTCTGTCAACTTCATGGGCACGACCGACGCGGCTAATTATTGGATTTAGGTCAAGGAAACAATTTGCGATGCCTCCAATGTTGAGGCAAAAATATGCACTCAAGAACAGCTCGGCTCTTTTGTTCTCACCAGCAATGCCACTGACGTCTCCAAAAGCCCTATCATATCGAAAGCAATCCACCTCAACAACCCCGACGCCGTGAAATACCCTGTCAGAAAGACTGGATTCTACTGCGTTAGCACGTATGCATACTCCGGGCAGGATTACAAAGCAGTGGTTACCTTCCGAAACTCATACGGCGAACTTCCCGCTGCACAAATCGCAAAGCTTCCATTTTATGGGGCCTTGACGATCGTGTACGCTGTTATTGGAGCGTATGTAACTTGCAAAATCGACGGACTCGATAGGTTTTGGAGTAAATGCTTACGCGTAACTTCAGATTTTGGGCCTTCCTTTACGTGCAGAACCGTTATGACATTTGTATGTTGGGTTCCCTTCTACCATCCGAGCCATGCTAATACTGGATAGTGCCCGTCCAAAACTATATCACCGCAATTGTGGTGTTCCTGATCGTCGAGCAGCTGATGACGTGGGGATTCTATGGTAAGAGACAACAATTGATTCCTTGCTTGACTTCATCTGATTTTTCTAGAATACCAAAACCGCCATGGTCTGAATGGCGGCGCAAAGGCCCTCATGGTCATTGTAGCAGTACTCAATGCGGGCAGAAATGCTTTCTCTTTCTTCCTCCTCCTAATTGTCTGCATGGGCTACGGCGTGGTCAAGCATTCATTGGGCCGTACCATGATCTATGTTCGCATTTTGGCCATTGGTCACTTTGTTTTCGCGGTCGTCTACTCGGTTGCCAGTCTTTCGATCACCCCTGATAGCGCCGGTCCTCTAGTGCTTCTGATTGTTCTGCCCCTTGCCGGAACCTTGACAGCTTTCTACGTGTGGACCTTGAATTCCCTGAACGCAACGATGAAGGATCTTATTGACAGAAAGCAAAAGACCAAGGCGATGATGTACAAGAAGCTGTGGTGGTGCATCCTCGGCAGCATCATTGTGATCTTTGGTTTCTTCTTCATCAACTCATTCGCTTTCGCTGGACGCAGTGACGCCAGCTTTGTGCCCGAACACTGGAAGGCGAGATGGTTCGTTCTTGATGGCTGGTTAAACCTGGTTTACTTGTTCGATATCGCATTTGTGGCTTATCTGTGGCGACCAACTGTCAACAACCGCCGCTTCGCCATGAGTGATGAGGTATGGAGCTCTTCCCTACATGAACAAGAGCAGAATCGAGATGCTAACACCCCTTATAGCTTGCTCAAGACGACGATGGATTCGAGATTCGATCATTCGGCAGTGGTTTGGATGAAGAAGATGCCTATGACGCTCCCCCGGATTATCCTGGCAGCTCAGCCGCCGAGGGCCGTGACCTCTCCCCAGTTCCTCCCAAGCCCTTCTCCTCGGCGCCCCGCCATCGTGAGTCACTCGACGAGGAGACAATATTCGCAGTCGGTGAAGAGGATGCTGAGAGGTGGTCCGATGATGAAGAGTCTCCTCGCAATTCAAATGAGAGACAGAGACTCACCGGCAAGGACAAGGATTAGACTGAACATTGACCCGTCTTTTTTTTATTACGGTTGTTTTCCCTGGTTAGTGTAAAAGCCGATCAGGGCCAGACATCTGGTAGATTGATGGGGTTGTCATTTCACTTAATGTACAACCTGCCTCCAAGGCAAGGATGCAAGCATGTCATGGCGTTGGTCTTTGCTTCACACTTATGTCAAATACTTAGTTCTCCTAGCTCGCTTTTTATTTATATTATTGGCTTATATCGTGTTGCTTGGCTAATTCTCAGATCGTCATCTCCCCAGGCCAATAAGATAGCGAAGGAATACAGAGGATTCAACTATACATGTAGCACTTCTCGGAGCTCGGTAACTATATAGGAGATAGTACATATTTTGGCGTATGGAGTAATTTCATCCATCCTTACATAACTATATAGCTATTGAAGAGGGAAATGCACGATGGGCAGCCTGGCCATGCAGGCAAGACGAGAACGACACAACAACACCAACCATCCAGGAGGGTCAGCTAGCAAGCATAGGGATCACATAGACCACACCATAGTATACAATCTCCTAGTGCTCAAACATCTCGCAACTCGTTTTTCATTCCTGGGGTGATGCTCAATTCACATACGAGCCGCCACCACATACGACCCGCCATCTCCAAAACACATAGTAAATGTGATAAATTACAACCTGATATCTCAACAACGGTTATCTATATGAGCTTTTCCTTCTAGCCTAATGCTTTTAATATGATATCTAGCCACTTATGAGGGTTTGGAGGGATTTAATAAACTAGTGAATGAGTAATGACTCAGAAATATATATTTCTAGGGTTCAGCGATGTATTTTTCGATACCATAACAATGCAAGTTTTCGATTTATTCAAAATTGATATTTGATACTATAAATGCTTATCAATTCCTATCGGCCAGTAATGAAATTAAATAAAAGCGTTGGTTGTTGAAATACCATGTTATAATTTATCGATTTTACTATGTGTTCTGCGCTGCGCAGCTCGCTTGGGAATTACGTTAGTTAGTTACATAACTACATAGTCATCGGGTTTCGCGAGATTGTCAACAATCGTCGCCGTGCTGACATTTAATTACGAAGTTGAAGTGTAGGGGGAATTCAATGAAGCAACACATATTATTGGCCTCATCAGTAAGATGGGATGTGAACTTCTGACCGAGGGAAGTGGTCTCGCTGAGTTATGCTACAGTCCGAATCCAAAACAACCCCTTTTGTTACGACAGAACCCCATTCTTTGACTATCAATCTTTGACTATCACTGTCTGGTATCATTCTCATTTATCTTGCAACTACAAACAATCTAACTATGGATTTCGATAATATTGTTGAAAAGAAAAATGAACAGAAGGCTGCTGCTTGGTTGAAACTTTGGTCAAGCCGAAGCCCGGAAATTTTGTCTATGCAGCTTGCTAAGAAGCATCGACCGGGTGAAATTTTATCTGCGTGTCTATGGAAAAGTGGTGCTTTCAATATATGCTATCGGGTCAGATATGATGATGGACCAGATGTCATTGTTCGTTTCGCTGCCCTTGGAAGGGCTATCCTCCGCAGGGAGAAAGTCCAAATCGAAGTTGCAACAATGAGATACATACGCGAGAATACTTCGATAACTATTCCTGAAGTGTTCGGTTCCGATATCTGCTGGGCGGGGCCTTACATTGTTATGTCATTTCTCGAAGGAGTACCATTATCGCAACTCCTCAAAGATCCTCATTCAAAGGGAAGACCAGTCCTGAACCCGCAAATAAGCGATCGGGGCTTGAAGCGGGCTTATCGCGAAATGGCCGCGCTTGTTCTGGAGCTTTCCAAACACGAATTTGATTCTATTGGTGCGCTCGAAGAGAATGAAAGGGGTTTCTCTATCACCAGGCGACCTCTGACCTTCAACATGAATGAGTTAATGGTGTCTGCAAATTTACCCGAAGAAGTCTTCCCCTCGCACACCTTCAGGTCAGCCACAGACTACTTCCAATCGCTTGCTATGCAGCATCTCTCCCATCTTCGGCTACAGCAACGAGATGCTGTTAGCAGCGAGGAGGACTGCCGGAGGAAATTCACTGCACGTTGTTTGTTCCTGGATATTACAAAGAAACTCTGCACCGAGCATCCACAAGGGCCCTTTCGGCTATATTGTGACGACCTTCGTCCTTCAAATATCCTAATAGATCTCGATTCTTCCCGTGCCTCGGGGGTTATTGACTGGGAGTTTACATATGCTGCACCTGCTGAGTTTACATGGGTAGCTCCTTGGTGGCTCTTGTTGCAAAGCCCCGAGGACTGGGAGGGTGATCTCAACCTGTTTCTAACTCGGTATTCTCCCAGGCTTCGTGCCTTTTTGGGAGTACTAGGCGACCATGAAAGCAAGTTGATAGAACAACAACTCCTCTCCGAGTCACAGCGCCTGTCTCCACGCATGGAAGACTCCATGAAGACTGGGTTATTTTGGGTCTGTTTAGCAGCAAGGTACAGCTCCATGTTCGATGAGATCTATTGGACATTCATCGATCATCGGTATTATGGTACCTTTACTTCTCTTGATGACCGTATTCAGCTTTTGGACCAAGAACAACAGCAAGAAATGAACGAGCTTGTGACGCTCAAGACCAAGGATGAAGAGAGTTTCGATGATCACTATCCAATTGATGAGCTTCTTGAGTTATGATTGTGTATTTATCTGGCATGGAGTTGTGCTTCGATTCAATAAATGGTGCCCTCCGCGAACGATTGATTCTACGACCTAAAAGGCTTAGAAAGATAGTCAGCGCTCAGACGAACGGTAAAGCGCTCATTGGATAATATGCAAGGCTGAGCCTGACTTGTCAGCAGGGTTCCTCAATACATTATGTATGTACTCCGTACTTAATCCTCTTCCCCTCTTTACCCTGCTGCAACTGAATGCCAAATTTCCTTTCTGACAGCATCGACAATTACTGAAAAAGGTAACTAAATTCGGAACCCAATACTAGATGATCTATGCTTATGTTATGAAGTTATCTCATATCTGAACAAACTTGCCTATCCGATCACCTTGGCCATGAGTGACCAACAGGCTCGCGAGAGCTTCGCATCCATCCTCAGCTACTACCGCCACAATCGCGAGTCGTTGGCAAACGTTCCAGACTGGGTTGATAACCCCCGAAGCGGAGATATCGTCATTGGCTTTATCCGAAACAGTGCACCAACCGACGAACAAGTCGAAAGGGCCAAGGAAGAACTAAAGTCTTTCATAGCCATAGAAGGGATCAAAGAAACACTATCTGAAGCAGACAAGGCCCTCTTGGCGGCGGCAGCCTGTTCTAGCCGTGCGAAACGACTGCAGAACAAGAAGAACAAATACGTCAATACGAGTTGTTTGGATTTGGATATATATGTGTATATAGATACATGTACATACAGAGCGAATTTATCTCGAGCACTAGCCATACCTACTGCCAACAGTCTAGAATCCTTAGTAGTAATTGTCAAATCGGTTTACCAATAACCCGATGTATTTGGCCTAGATGATATTCGAGATGTTATATTGAGAACCTTTTGAATGGGGCTTGTTTGTCTTTGTAGGTGTTGTTTTTTCATTTCTTAGTCTTAGAGCCAGAACCTTCTAGGTAACTAAGGTTGGAAGGCGCCCTGGATTTTTGAGTCATCCGGAGGTCCACTTGAGGCTCTCGGGAGCCCCAGTCTCTCTCGTCCTGCAATATATAAATTGATTCATTTCAGTATGCCATAATTCCAAGCTGAAAAGGATCTTGAAATGTTTTGACTCCATAAGAACCGATAAAAGCAGTCTTATCGCACTTGCCCCACAAACCATCAAAACAACAGCTCCGACTCTCAAACAACACATACAACGACCTTAGCAGACGCCTCACCTGCATATGCAAGGCAATATCACCATCTTCAAACATCACATGCATATAGCCAGTGCCTAAGCACACACAATGGCATCCGAGACGCACCCCCACGTCCCCGCAAACCCATCCTCCATTTCCGACAAAGAAAGCGACAACGACAACGCAAGCACAGCCACCGCAAAGCCAGAACCCCAAACAACGGAACCCAACTCCAGGGCTAGCACGACCCTCTCAGCCCAGCTGAGCCAAGAATGTAACGACCTACTCTCCCAGATCGACACCTACCAATCCCTCCTTGCGACCACGCTGCGGAACCCACAGCTTGTCGAGGTGCGCCAATTCCGCTGCAGCGTAGCCTCCGAGCTGAGGATGCTGGAGAAGCTAGGACGGCAGATCGAGGAGGCGATTGGAGGGACAATCGCGGGACCGGAAACAAGTCGAATGGAAGATGGGGTGACGGGGTCGCGTGATCCTGATTTGGAAATGCGGCTTGTGCATGCGCTTCGCTCGTCCAATTTGCCGTTTTACCAGGCCGTCTGGAGGATCGCGAGCGGGTCTTGTTCTGGGTTGGTTGCGCTGGGTAAAAGGTTTTACTGGGATGGGGAGACGAAGGCGACAGAGAGGAAGAGTGCTAGAGGGAAGGGGAAGGGTGAGGGTGCTGCACAGCCAGAGAAGCAGCCTAACAAAGATAAGCGCAAGAGTGTGTTTGTGGATATTGTGGCTGACGATGGGGAGGAGTGGATCAAGGTGTCTACTGTCTCGGAGAGCCGGCTTTTGTTCGAGATGGCAAAGAAGGGCTGGGAGGGTGATAGTGATGATGATGAGTGGTCTGACGGAGGTAAAGGACGGACTATTTTGCAGAATTTTGATGAAGATGGGAATGAGGATGACGATGATGAGTTAGAGCTCATTAAGCTCGCCCGGGATTTAAAGAAGGCGTCTGATGCTACGCGCGTTAAATATAAACATCCTCGGCTACGGGTTGTTATACCTAAGATTGAAGAGGGAAGTGTTCCTGAAATTGATGCTGTCTTGAACGAGATGCGGAGCTATGGTATTCGGGTTGACTGCCAGGGGAATCTGCCAGCAGAGACTCGCACCGGGCTAGACCATCTGCTGCCTCAACCGTTCAAAAACTTCACTTCGACTCTGAATGTCGACTGCACTTTACTCCTTGCCTTGGTGTCTGACTTGTCTCATATCAAGGACATCCCGCCATCACCCCATTTCCATAGAGCCATCGTTCGACAAATCGAAGTTGAGCGGGAAAAACCACTGCTCACTTCTGAGCTTTGGCCGGCTATGGATGGTCGCGAGCTCGTATCCACGACAGAGGCTGCAGTGCGCTTCCGGGAAATTGTCGGAATCATTGGGACAGAGACGGAGAAGAGCCGGACTCGCATGTTGCTGGGAGATCCACCATACGAACAACTCGATCGTGAGGCTATTCTCCAGAAGTTTCAAGAATTGTCTGATTATCAGGTGCCCACAAATTGGAAAATACCCATCAAAGTGGTTGCAGCCCAGCCAGTCATTGACGCGGCCAAGACACAAGGTAGCCTTCATCCAGTGGTACATGAAGTTGGACAAGGCCTATCGGACATCAATCAGAGCGTGTTTTTGTACGGTTGGGTCACCGGTTTGACGACCATTTCCAGCAATCGCACAATTGACAAACAAATCGAGGCCACCGTTGAGGACAACAGGAAAGGCGATGATGACCTAAAAGGCCCTGACGTTTGGATCTGTGACACGGCACGAAGTTTGGTGGGCAAGGACAAAGATCGAAAAGTATAAGCATAGAGGTTCGGTCATCTGCTAGACGGTTGGGATAGAAGGCGCTTTTCTTGACCTTGACAATTTCTGAACATGGCGCCATTGTTCTGCTGGGCATCCAATCATGCAGTATATTTTATACAACGATTGGCTGAGAGTTTGAGAGAAAATCGGAGAACTTGGTCCTTTCCATCGCGCTATCAGATTTTTTTTACTTCTCTGAAGATTTGCCGTGGTCGTCAGGGACATAGAAGATGATTTCCTTGTCGGCACTGGCGATCATATTGTAACGCGGGTTGTATTCCACCATGGCCGCGCGATTTGGAGCAGACAACCTGGCCGAAGGCTGCAGTGTGATGGCCCCCCGGGAGATCTGTCCCAAGTCCCACACGAGCATGCCGTGCTGATCACCATTGCCTCCAATAACGTATCGACCGTCGGGAGTGAAACAAGCGTCGCCTTGTCCGAGCGGCTTGCCGGTCGTAGACACCGGTGCAGCACGACCAGATGATCCACTCTTGCCTTCTAGGAAAGCCTTGAGTGTACCATCAAAGGCATCTAGAATAAAGTGACCATGGTAGTCCGTTCCAAGCATCAAATATTTTCCATCATTGGAAAACTCCAATCGAGTCCATGCTCGTCCCCGTGTTGAGGGTGTGAATCTCTCCTCGTATTGTGCAAGGTCGAAGGTGGAGAAGGGCGACTTGTCAAAGTTGCGGAAGTCGTAAAGAAGGATTGAAGCTGTGGATTGAGAGGCGATTGCAATGACTGTACCCGAAGGGTCAAAGGCAGCAAGGTATGGTGTCGCAAGGTTGAGCTTTCCCTGCGGGTTCCTGGAATTCAGGTCCCACAATGTCACAGTATCGTCCTTGGAGCACGACATGAAGGCGTCGCTGGCCGGGGATTGAGCCAGACAAGTTACTTGGTCGTTATTGCCGGTGAAATATCGTATGTATCCCTCGTTGTGAAGATCCAGTAGCCGCAAATTATCTGTCAATGGTGAGCTGGGTAGCCAAAAGCAAAGGCATTCAGTCGCATACTATCAATCTTGGTACTCGCGTGAAGGACCTGGCGAGAGTGATGGGTGAATCGCGCAAGATGAACACCGTATTTCTTGCTGGCAACCGATTTATTGTATTTGCCCTCTTTCACGTCATAAACATGCATACTATCATCGTTCCCGGCTCCGATCAGAACGTCGCCCTGGTCATCAAAGTCCAAAGAGGTCACGTATTTGGACGGGTCTTTTTTACAAGGGTGGAACCCCTACAGAATAATGTTATCAGAATGGTGCCACAGTTCCAACATTCAATTGGACATACCTTGGATGGTCTGAAGGTGTCAATGATATCCGTGATTTTCTGCGACTTGAGGGTAGCTTGGGCGGGGGCCGGACCCTGCTGAGGTGTTGATTGGCTTTCAGCCATGGCGGTATGGTCAGTGAAGGGTCCTTAAGATATATTATATGAAGGAATTGCAGATTGCGAATAATAAGAGCTTGACGGGAACGTGAAAAAGAGGAAAAAACCACATAGAACTGATAAGCTCCAAATTGAAGCTCCGCGACTGGGTATTTTTGCGCGCCTCACCGCCTCGGCTGACATAATAATTCCGGGGCCGACGCCGGAGGCCCCAGGCTCAATTGACCAATGAGCGTTTCACCGAGTCCCAGTTCGCCGCATGTAAGCTTTTATGTCCACGGTTATCTCAGGGCGCGTCTTGACTCAACCTCTGCAATATCTGGCCCTAGGTGAAAATATTGTGCATTCGTTCATATTCCTCACCTATACTTCAAATTGCGACTTGGCTATACAGCCTCAATAAATTGCACATATCCCGTGGAATCTCCGCTACTGGCCGCATTTATTTTGTCCAGGTCCGATATTCCTCCGCTAACCGACAAATCTGCGCAAGTCACATATAAGGCGCTATGTCTACTACTGCGGGGTATGTTATGTCTAAGTATGGGATATATACAAAGCCTGCGCTAACAGCAATTGTGCTTAAACAGCGCGTTCATCGCAGGTGGCATTGCAGCATGCGGTGCAGTCACGGTCACCCATAGTTTCGAGACGGTTAAGATTCGGTTGGTTTCCTGATACTCCCGATATGCTACCATTATACTGACTATAATTGGTTCCAAGCCTTCAACTGCAGGGTGAATTGCAGAACAAAAATCAGGCAGTGAAGATGTACAAGGGCCCTTTACACGGCATCAAAGTCATTTTACAGAATGAAGGACCTCGGGGTCTGTTCCGAGGTATTGGATCTGCTGTATGTGATGTCCTCTCCAAATGGCATATAAAGGCGCATTGATCTAACATTCAGGTCATGTAGTATATCTACCAGGTCTTGCTTAACGGCTGCCGTCTGGGCTTCTACGAACCTATCCGCGCAAACCTCACAAATGCTATATACAAAGATCCCAAGGTCCAATCCCTCGGTGCCAATGTCGTTGCAGGAGCTGCTTCGGGTGTCATTGGTGCTGCAGCAGGGTCGCCTTTCTTCCTTGTGAAGACCCGTCTTCAGTCCTACTCGCCGTTCCTCCCCGTCGGCACCCAGCACAACTATAAAAACTCCTTTGATGGCCTTAGCAAGATCTACAAGAGCGAGGGTATTAGGGGCATCTACCGTGGTGTCGATGCTGCTATGATCCGCACCAGTTTCGGCAGTGCCGTGCAGCTCCCCACATATTTCTTTGCCAAGCGCCGTCTGACCCGCCACCTGGGCATGAAGGAGGGACCTGCTTTGCATCTGGCTAGTAGTGCAGCATCTGGCTTTGTTGTGTGCTGCTGCATGCACCCCCCGGTATGTCATCTTGAACATGGGGCTATATGTTCTTCGCTGACTTTCTTCGCTCTAGACACGATCATGGCTCGTATGTACAACCAGACAGGAAACCTGTACGGTGGTGTTTTTGATTGCTTGCTTAAGACTATCCGCACCGAGGGTCCACTTGCCATTTACAAGGGCTTCTTCGCCCATCTCGCCCGCATCCTTCCCCACACTGTAAGTGGCAGGAGTTGAGCCTTGCTTTGGTATCCATGTACTAACCCCACCTCTAGATCTTGACCCTGAGTCTGGCTGAGCAGACTAACAAGCTGATGCGCCGTGTCGAGAACCGGATCCTGCCCGACTCCTTCCGCGAGGGAATCTAAGCACCTTATGGGATATATTTTGAAGGGGTCTTCTTGCGAGACCCATTACCAGTGTATGCATTGCCTGGCTGGGGTTTCTTTTCGAATGTTCTGCGCCGCACAATTGCTTCTGACCGGGAATATACCTGGCGTTTGGTAGAGTAGCTGTTGATTTCAAAATTCGAAAGTCTGTACATATTGTTATTCGCATATTGCAAGCATTGGAAATTCCATTCGGGTATGTACCTTCGCATTATCTGATCCCCCACTGTTGGTTTCCCCGGCACAGATCGCGAAACACGAGAACGCGCTAGCACGTGGTGATGCAAGGCACCTCCCTGCTAGTACTCCCACTAGTCCACTAGTCTAGAGGTATGTGGGGTTGCCAGTGCATCCAGAGCTCAAACCTGGCAGGTGGAGATATCTTAATGGCACTTGCAAGGGATTACTCGCCACATTGCATTCGACCCTTGGGAACAGTGTCAATAAATATACCGTACAATATAGACAACTGTGGTCATTGTACTCAGTACTCCGATGATATTATACCAATGTGACTTGACCCTGTAAAATGGTCAAACAAAGACCCCTAACGTTAGCTGCCTAAGTGTGACGCAGCTAAGATGATCGGCACTTTCCTTTTCGGTCCACTCTAAGAAACTTCCCTATGGGGTAAAGGGTAAACGATCCTTCATTCCTGAGACTTGACAGGAGCGGCCACATCTTGCTCGCTTTGTTTGAAATGCTATGGACTACCTAGGCACATTATGTATCAAGTCGAGATTAACGCTTGAGAATAACCCTTGGAACATGTTAACAGGTACAGCAGATGGAACGCGTGTGTGGGGAGTTGAGCAAACCCTTACGCCATGAGAAATAAACTAAAAATTGGCGAATGACATGCTAATGCCAGGATCTAGACCAATAACCAAACCAATTAGATCCGTAAATCCGGATTGTTTTGCTAGTCGAGTCGCGTGTTTTTGTGCCCGAGTGGATTGTCTGGCTTATCTGATCGTGATCAATAGTGGGGACCGAAAATTGGAGACGCGTGGGAGTTGTTGATGTCTTATATGTAGGTTTATGAAGCTACATAAGTAGTGGCTGGATAGTGTTATATGGATTGGATATTCACTATTATGTATGTATCAGATTCGAGAAGGAGTGATATACAGATGTAGATAAGATCGGAATCTACAAACCTACAAACAAAGTACTACAAAATCTATATTCACATGCACAAGAATGGAGCTGGAATGGAGCTCGGCCAAGCTCGGCCAAGGACTATCCTTTCGGATGTCGCTGGGATCCAAGTGGCATGAGAAAGAAATCGCCCAAATAGGAAAGAAGGGCTGGGAAAAACACGCGCCGTGCATTACCTAAGCGGTGCGCGCAGTCACGTGCGACGTGACTTAGCACGTCGCGCTAAAGAGAAATCGGCAGTACTTAATCGAGTTTCTCTTCCCTCGTCCAACTCCAAAATTCCAATCCCACTATCAAGGCTTCTGTCTCATTCTTACCTGCTGCCTTTGTTCTCAATAATTGTTCTTGTGATATCACATTCCTCACATAATTGTTCCAATGGCCGCTCAAGTCACTCCCTCGAAACAGGTACGTGATGTTACGTCTCTTGCCTCTCGCCTCTCGCGTCGACGCGTCGTGAAGTTCGTTTGAGCTAACATTTGCTTTTTCTTAGGCTGCTTCCTCCCTCGAGAACCTCAAGATGAGCGATTCACCTATTAAGAAGCTCGACTTCCAGTCGACTGGCAAAGAGAACGCGCCCGCGTCTCTCAAGCCCGTCGATGCCCCCATTGAGAAGCCCACCGAGAAGGCTCTCGCGTCCAAGCCTCTGACCATCAAGGAGATGGAAGCGACAGAGCCCCTCCTCCAGGAGAACCCCCACCGTTTCGTCATGTTCCCTATCAAGTACCACGAGGTAAGTCACGTCGTCGACGCGTCCCACGCGTAGAGTGGATATCGACAAAGATGTCCTGCCACCGTGAACATTGAAGCTAACCGTATCCCTCATTTTCACAGATCTGGCAAATGTACAAGAAGGCCGAAGCTTCTTTCTGGACCGCCGAGGAGATCGATCTCTCCAAGGATCTTCACGACTGGCACAACCGCTTGAACGACGATGAGCGTTACTTCGTCTCCCACGTCCTCGCCTTCTTCGCCGCCTCCGACGGTATTGTCAACGAGAACCTTGTTGAGCGCTTCAGTGGAGAGGTTCAGATCCCCGAGGCCCGTTGCTTCTACGGCTTCCAGATCATGATGGAGAACATCCACTCTGAAACCTACTCTCTGCTCATCGATACCTACATCAAGGAGCCCAAGCAGCGTACCTACCTCTTCGATGCCATTGACACTAGTGAGTGCTTCTCCCGTTGACTTGATAGTTGTCCAATTGTCTAACCTGGCACTTAGTTCCCTGCATTGCTAAGAAGGCCAACTGGGCCCTCCGCTGGATCAACGACCGTGAGTCAACCTTCGCTTCGCGTCTGGTTGCCTTCGCCGCCGTGGAGGGTATCTTCTTCTCTGGCTCATTCGCCTCCATCTTCTGGCTGAAGAAGCGTGGCCTGATGCCTGGTCTCACTTTCTCCAACGAGCTGATCTCCCGTGATGAGGGTCTCCACACTGACTTTGCTTGTCTGCTGTTCTCCCACATGAACCACCGCCCTGACCCCAAGGTGGTTGAGGATATCATTGTCGAGGCTGTCGGAATCGAGCAGGAGTTCCTCACTGACGCTCTTCCCTGCGGCCTGCTTGGCATGAACGCCAAGCTGATGTGCGAGTACATTGAGTTCGTCGCTGACCGCCTGTTGGTGGCCCTCGGCAACAAGAAGTACTACAACGCTACCAACCCCTTCGACTTCATGGAGTCCATCTCCTTGGCCGGCAAGACCAACTTCTTCGAGAAGCGTGTCGGTGACTACCAGAAGGCTGGTGTCATGGCCAGCACCAAGCAGGAACTCAACGCTGAGGGCGAGAAGGTCTCAAACGACGGTGGTCTCAACTTCGATGAGGACTTCTAGATTAAGTCCTTGTCCCTTCCCTCTTGTGTTGTTTTATACCCTCTCCCCTTTCACGTGATATTATGCCGTTTTGTCTCTTATTGATTGATGTAATTCCTGTTTGAAGGCTCGCATGGGAATGGTGTTTCTTGTTTTTATTTTTCCTGGTCTATCCTGGGCTCTGGTGCCCATGGATGAATGGTGGATTCTCTGTATCTAGATCTTCGAATGACTCCAATGTGTCTTGATATATGTTTGTTTGTATATGTCATATAACATAATAATCCTCCTAAATATACGTTATCAATTGGCTAGTCCTATCCCATCCCTACTTCACACTCTATTGGAACTCCATTTATTTCACAAGACCGTCTGTGGATTTTGCCCTAACTCGAAGTTGGTATGTCATTCCCGATACCGAAAGACCTCAATCCTATATCTATGAATGCATCATAAAAAGTAACAAGCGAAAACAAGCATAAGAAACAAAGCAATGAATCTTATTCAAAGGAACCCAGTTAATTTACCGCTTCCCCTTCCCACCCTTCTTCTTCCCCTTCGCACTCTGTCCCTGCGCCTGCGGCTGCGCCTTACTAGCAACCGGCGGCGTCGCAACCTCCTCAGCAGGAGCATCGACCATATCCACATCCGCGCCGGCAGCAGGCACCGCAGCCGATAACCCCAAGCCCGCTACATCAGCACCGGCAGCCAGCTTGCCCAGACTCGTAATCAGACGGCCGACTTCCTGCGCCTTGTTTGTGCGGTAGTGCAGGCAGATTCCGGTGGTTGGGTTGAATGTTTTCAGCGTGAGGGTTGCGATTGGGGTTTGTGCGGGTGTGGTGGTGGAGGAAGCATCGGTGGCTTTGGCGTTTTTTCGGACTTGGGATTTGTGGGCGCGGATTACGTTTCCTCGTCGGTTTGTGGGGAAGTTGTATTTTGTTACTATCCGGGTCTGGGAGGTTTGGTTGTTAGTTAAATTTGGATTTAGATTGGGGTTTGCGGTTGGTGTTCATTGTTGCCCGCTGTGGGGGAACGCGGTGTGGAAGATTGGATGGTGGGTTGGGATGGGGGGTTCTGGTGCTTACTGTCTCTGGGTACGCTTGTAATAATTGCGCGGACTGTTCCAGGTAGGCCTGGGAGGTGGATAGGTAGGGCATTTTGGAGTAGTGGTGAGCGTCCGTAGAGCTCGTGGTTCTGAGGTTGAGGTGTGGTGGGATGCGCAGATTGGTGGGTGTCTCTCTTGGTGTCGCGGGAATGCTCAGGATGAGATGTCGCAATTAGAATGAAATATCCGCTGGGATTCAAGGCTCGGAAGATAAACTGGTTAGGAAGGTTGGTGGATGGAGAGAGTGTGGAGGTGTTATCGTTGTGCTGGCGGCTTTTTCCATGTCTTGGCATCAATACGGTTCACTCCGCAATTTATAGGAACCACTTTGACTAACTAACTAATTCTCTTTTATTAGTTATTCTATACTAATTGCATTACTTTAGATCTAATCAAATACGATTATTAGCTCTAAACGAGAGCTATCAACCACATCTACTTCATTAGGCTCAGCCAATTTCCGAAGATAGAAGCTTGTCTCTCATACTCCGTACACCATTCTGTATTGAGTAGCTTACCCTCGAATGTAAGCGTCTAAGTGAGGTGACTGACCGCGACAAACCAGAGATCACGCAATTTCTGCCAAGCCTTACATGGAATATGCGAACCACTCGTCCTGTTGTGCTAGAGAATGCGTTTCTCTTCTCTATTATTACATCCCCCACGAAGCTCAACAAGGCACGGAGCAAATCAGCTTGAAACCGTCGACTCTACACGATAGATAATCGGCTCATGTCACAAAATGCCTACGACGAGCCTGTGTTCTTTGCAGGCTATAGTGAGCTGCCTCGCTCGCAGCAAGGCCTTAACGGCGCATTAGAGTGGCCGTTGTTGAGGGACCTCGTGGGCAATGTGCAAGGATACCAAGTGCTCGACCTTGGATGTGGTTTTGGGTGGTTTTCTCGGTGGGCACAAGAGAACGGAGCTCAAAAAGTCCACGGGATCGATATCTCTCGGAACATGCTTGAGCGGGCAAAGACTTTGACTATACATCCCGCAGTCACATACAGTATCGGCGACCTTGATACGATCGAGTTGGAAAAGGACTTATATGACTTGATCTACAGCTCCCTGGCTTTCCACCATCTCCAAAATCTGAAGGAGCTCATTGGACAGGTCTACGATGGATTGAAAGCCGGCGGGCATTTCGTCTTCTCGGTTGAACATCCCATCTTCACAGCCCCTATTATTGCACCGGCTTGGACTGAAAGTGCTGGTCGAACAGCGGCATGGGCTGTAGACTCGTACGCTGAAGAAGGGCTTCGCAAGAGGGACTGGCTTGGGATGGAAGTCTTCAAACAACATCGCACGGTGGACACATATATATCATTGCTTCTGGGCACTGGATTCATTTTGACGGCAGTCAAAGAGTGGATGCCGACTAGCGAGTATATTAAAGACCATCCTGAGTGGAAAAGGGAGCGACATCGTCCACTTTTCCTTGTGATTGGTGCACGAAAGCCTAAGGGAGCCCAAACTTGATTCGATTCCGGACCGACGGTCAAATTCTTTATAAGGGCTTGGTTCGCAGTCTAGGTTGGGAATGCGTGGGAGAATGCGAGAAACTCCCATACTTGGACAACTATACAATATGCCATTTCCACATCTCATCTTCCATTGCATCTGGTACTGTACATACCCTGCTATCAAGGCCTAAGAACTATACACATTAAACACATATCGACATCACAAATACGTAAAACAAAATATCAACACACCCATCCTCCAATCCTCCAATAGAATGCCAAACAAAACGCCAAAACCTACCATACATCCCAGAAAATCATAGATCGTACATTCGTAGATCGTAGATCATACATGCATCACGTCACATACATCGAAAAACAAAGAAAAGAAGAAAGAAAAGAAAAGCTCAAGAAATGGGCCGGTGGCACTCCGAACAAATCAGCTTCTGTTTCCCATCCCTCCCCTTAACACTGCGGAAACTCGTCCCACGACAGTTTTCACATTTGAGCACGTCTTCCTCTCCATCACCCATCGAAGAGGAATAGTTACTGCTCAAAATACTACCTCCTGAAGTACTCAGCCTGCGCTCATGCGACGGGATTCGATTCGGACTGAGCAAGTCACTCGGTTTCCGGGACTGCATGGCCAGTGCAT
The DNA here is from genome assembly GCF_028828465.1 of Penicillium psychrosexuale. Lineage (NCBI taxonomy): Eukaryota > Fungi > Ascomycota > Eurotiomycetes > Eurotiales > Aspergillaceae > Penicillium > Penicillium psychrosexuale. The sequence continues at coordinate 1,805,432 of NW_026643187.1, forward strand.
CGTGCGTGATCTTGTTCCAGTACGCGTAGCTGCGGTCACCCTGTATCCAGAGTGGGTTGTCTTGTGAATCAGTCGCGGCTAGGTCTGCCGGGGCGAATTTCAAGTGGGGTTGGGGTGGTGGTTGCGGCTTAGAGTTTGAGGCGTTTGCATGGCTGACGTCTTCGCTTGTGCGATTGCTGTCGGGGTGTGGTCGGCCTGGTGATGGGGGTAGAGATGTAGTGAAGATGGACAGTGATTCGTTCCGGCTGAGGCTTGAAGGCCGGGGCGATGCTAGTCTGGAAAGGGATGGGCGGTTCTGGGGGGATGGGGTACGGGTTCGGAAGTCGGTGCGGGAGCCATCTGTGCTGGAGCGGCCGTGGCGGACGACGGAGTTGCGCCATGAGACGATGCGCTCGGATGGAGTTTTGTGGGAGGATTCCTTTCCGATTGAGGAGGCGATGCTACGGCGTGCAGAGTTGGAGCGTCTTAGGATCCGTCGTGAGATGGTGGAGTTGGCGTTCCAATTCTCGAAGCGTCGTTTTTGATACGCGCAGTCTTGCCGGAGGACTTTGATCTTGCCGGAGTAGTCGGCAATCACGATTATCTCTCCGTCTGGATGCTTGGATCGTGCGAGGTACGAGGGTGAGGCGTGGGCCATTTTGCTGATGATGGATAGGCGAGGTGCTGATTCAGAGCGTTTATGGGATTTCTTTGAAAAGTCTGTTGACTCCGGACCAATTAGGGCTACCGGGGGCGGATTGCAGATGTCGTAGATTGGGTCTTCTGATAGCGCCAGGACCTCTTTCGTTTGGTTGGGTGCCATTATTGCAGCTGTTACCATGGCAGACTGTGTCTCGAATATCTCCACAGCCTGCTTTTCAGAATCCTGTTGCACAGACCCAACTGGCCACACGTATGCCCTGCGATCCTCACTCCCACATATGATGTACTTGCCATCATTGGTGAATGAAGCTCTAATTTGGCTGCAGGTGTTCTCGTTGCCGCGGAATTTAGCCTGCAACGACCGATCATTGAAGTCGTACAGCCTGATGCGGGAGTCGTTGCTAGTAACCAGTAACTTGATATCACCATCGTCATCATCCTTGGGGTTGTCCTTGGGAACCATGATCGTATCGACTCCAGTGATTTTACTACCTTTGGCGTTGCGTCCACGGGCCGATCGTACATGAATCTGGGCTGATACCTTTAGGCCCTCAGTGTCATAGATGTTAAGCATGCCATTCAAACATCCGGCAATGGAGTATCGGCCGTCTGGAGTGAATGCCACAGCAGTAATCATATCAGGCACAGTAGTCACAAATGCCACGCTCTTATCGGGTATACTCCAGAGTCGCAGTTTCGTATCGAGAGATCCAGCGAGGAAAAAGCGGTCGTCACGCGGGTGGAATTGGATCGAAGTCACAAAGTCACTGTGCTGAAAACAGCAGAGACATTCCGGTCGAGAGATATGCCACAGTCGCACTGTTTTGTCCATTGACGAGGAAAGAATGAAGTTATTCTAGCACACACGTCAGCATGGACGCTTCCCATCGTGTTGAATGTTTTGAGCATGCATACTTTACTCCAGCTCAGGTCTAAGATACTTCCCGTGTGTCCCTCATACACCTGAGCGGGCTCCGGCTGGAACACAGGTGCCTTCAGGCCGGAATCGTCTTGTGCGTCTACGGGTGTTGCCTTTTCGTGCTCATTGGCATCCTCGCGCTCCTCTGGTGTAGCGATAACTGTCCACACTCGGACCTTCCGGTCTTGACCAGCGGCCGCGAGATATTTACCATCTTTAGAGAATACGAGTGCCCAGACGGCCCTTCCGGTGTTGTCACCATTCTGTGGCAAGGCCGAGGACGTAGATATCCGTCTATCTGCGGGTTTGGGCGATGGGCCGCTGCCCTCCAGTTCCTGTGCTAGAAACACGCGGTCGAACGTCTTCTCTTTTTTGTACTGGGCTCGCACCTTCAGATATTTAGACGGAGCAGGGTGTCGAGGTATGAATCCAATTGGATGATGTGAGGTGTCCATGGACATGCGGGGCGTTTCAGATTCCGAGGTCTCATCTTCTACCTCCAACAACTGATCTTTTTTCTTGCCTCCGATGATTCGGCTGAGGAAGGAGACACCTTTTCTGTAGTTGAGAAGAGCAAACCACGGGTCAGTCGCTGGTAATATCACGTATATTGTTGCGGCGAGAATCCTGGGGGGAGGCGAAAAGAGACTCCCGGCACACAAGTGTCGGCGACACAGGCCGTCGGGCGTAACTTGTGTTTCCAAGGCATGGCAAAGTCTAAAAACTCACTTCTTCTCTCTGGGATGTTTCGAGGTAGGCAATGCATCTCCTCGTATCGGGCTTCGGTCTCCCTGGCCGTACTCGGAGCCCACAGCCTCTGCTTCGTATGACGCTTTTCCCAGTAACTTCAGGGGAATGGACTTTTGGGTATTGGTGCGTTGGATAATGTGCTATAACGACAGAGCACGGCCCTCCTGTCAGCTTGGCTGCATCTTCGTATCTGCATCTCCGATGCGGGTTGCACAAAGCAAACAAGCACATGATCGGTCCGGAAGTATTGGCCAATTCGGTGTGGCAAGTCTCCTGTGAGAGCTTACCTGCGATAGCGGATCTATAGCACTTGACTCGGTCCTCTCGTGCGGGGAATTCAAGGTCGAATGAGAGCCACCAATGACTGCGCGTTTGGTATTTCGAACATCGTGCAGACTATGAGTTGAGCCCGAGGGGACATCCGATGTGGCCGAGGCTGGCAGTTCTGTCAGCGTCTTTCCATAAGATTTTTCTGTTCTTTTTCGCGCATTGGAGTTCTCCAGACAGGGACCGAATATAGAGTTTGGCCAAGTCTGGAGATTCAAGATCCAACTCTCAAGATCCAACTCTCAAGATCCAACTCTCAAGATTCAACTCTCAAGATTCAAGTCTCGATATTCAAATTGCAAAATCCCACTTACCGGGAAACGTCGAGTTTCCGGGGCTCAAATCGGCTATCGCGGGGGTCGTCGCGACTCGGAGTTGTAGATTGTTGCTTCCCTCCGCCATGTGTTCAGTCGCATGAGGGGTATCAGGTAATATACAAATGCAGATGTATGTTCACAGAGACTTGCGATTAACAAAAGAGAGAAAGAAAAGGAAGTAAAGCGGCAACGACCGGATAGCGCTGGATGACATCAAATTCGGGGAGATGGGGTGGAGACCTGGACCCTCCAGGGTTTGCTTAATTGCTTAATGAGAATGTTAAATGGAGAAGATGACAGTTAAGAGTATGGAATAGAGAATTGAGAATAGTAATTATATTAAATGCGCGATTGAATCTTTCTCACACGGTCCTTTGCAATATCACACATACCCTTCAAAGTCAGTACATACATCCATAGTAAGTAACTCGATAAGAGGACATTACCTGAATGGTCTCTTCAATCTCTTTCTCCGCATTAGCCCGGTCAATGCGCTCGCGCATCTCGACCATAATCACGTCGCGATTGCGCCCATTGACGAACGTGCTATACATCTCCAGTCAACATGTATAGATCACTGCGCAAGAAACATGGACCTACACAAATCGCAACCCCGGGAATTTCTCCTCGTATTCCGCATTGAGTGCTCGTAATTGCTCCGCTTGTTCCTCGGCGCCTTCGTTCAATTGGGCCTGTTCCTTTTTGCTCAGCTCGCTCAGATGTTCCGGATTGGCTGGGGCTCGGCCAAGACGTGGATGCGACCCCAAAATGCCAAACAGTACGTCTCGGTCGGTAGGTGAATTTGCGGCTGAGAGTGCCGACATGCGACCTCCTACCGCATCGATGAGGGTGGTGTATGAAGAGAAGGTCTGGTTGGCCAGCACGGGAATCATCAGTCGGTGGAGCTCTGGAGAGGGTTCGAAGAGGGTATCGAGCACCCGAAGCTGGGCCTCTTGGGGTAGGGAGGGGATCGTCGATAGCGGGGGAGTTCGGCCATGGTGGTTTCTATGAGGATATGTATGAATATGAAGAAGGGAATGTACGATTAAGTATAAAAGAGATCGTACCCGCTTTCGGAGGACGCCGAGGCGGAGAACAGCGGGAATAGTCGATGTATCCTATAGATGTGTACATGTGAGCTATGGAGACTGTAACTGTTTGATTGTTTAACCGTTTGACTATTTATATCTTAGTGTGTTTCATATGTTGAGTTTAACATTGGACACATCGCATTCCTTGAACACCCAATCATTCCAACAAATCCACCGTATACATCTACCTAATCAACAACTTCACTCTATTGAAACCTGATACATTATTATATTACGCCAATCAAAGGTGGAGCCCAATTGAGAACATGTTCCCCCTGAGACCAGTTCGCCTAAACCAACTTTGTTTTTATGAAACAGCCGAATCTGCACCTCTGGCCTTGATTGGGCACATCGCGATCTGAAGATCCGATCCCAAGTCAACTCTTAGTGTCTTTACCCGCTTTCTGGGGCCACTTTTCCCTCCTATTCTCTCTTCTTCGCTTTACCTTTTTGCGCCTCCTCTGGCCCTTCTCCATGCGGCTCACGCTATGTCTTTGAATGGGCTCGATAGTGCCCCCGTCGTCGAAGCCTACCAAAGTGCCCTGGCTGACGCGGGCGGGTGGTGAGTACCCCCTTTCGGTGTTTCAACGCACTGTGCGACAGATCCATTAACTTCACTTCACTGACACCCCTATGTTTCAGGTTTCTATTACACTATGTTGCAAGAGATGAGGTTGCCCTCCACGAACGAGGCGTCGGCGGGGTGCCCGAAATCCGGAATTCCATTGACGGCTACGAGGAATGCTCGCCGCTCTATGGCTTCCTCCAATACCGGCGCAGAAAAGTGATTATCCGATACATGCCGGAGGGATTATCTCGGCTTATACTAGGTATGCCCTTCGCTGCCTTTCCATAGGAATTGATCTAATATGTCCTAGCTCGAAGCAATGTCCAGTTCCAATTCGTGATCGACAAGTTTACCCCCAACGACACCGTACTTCCTCTGTCCAAAGCCTCCGATCTCACCGAAAGCGCCCTGTCCTCCGCTTGTCTCCTCCATACCGCGTCGACCTCAATTACCTCTTCTTCAAGCTCGCTTCGTCGCCGCCGACTGATGGAAATCACGGAGGATGCCGAGGAGAACGGCACAAAGGATGAAGCTCCGAGCCCAATCGCACATCTCCAGTCGGAGGCCCGACGCAGACCAAGGAGTGTCAAGTCGGAAGCTACCTTGGTGCCGTCGCCGATTGAACACCCAGTGGAATCGGAACTACCCCCGATATCACCAGAAAGTGAAAAAGCACCAGTCGATCTCATACCACCCCCATCCCGATCGAGCTCCAGAGCCACACTCTCTCGAGGGAGTCCCGTCGAACCACAATCAGCGACAATGTCCCCCAGGTCCATAAAATCAGATCGCTCCCGCTCCAGTTCCAGGTACCGAACTATCTTGGATGAATTCCCCCGTCCTTCGGAAGAGGCCCGGTTGTCCAGCCAATCCAGCCGTCCCTCACTCCGAGATTTGGAACGAGCCGCGGGACATACGCCAAAGGTTAAACTGGGACCCCGACCGTCCGTGGATAGCAGTGGTAGACCCCGCACAGCAGGCAGTTCTCGAAATTTAGACCAACGTCCTGTTGCATCCCTCCCGACAAATATGCGCTCATCTTCCGTGCGAAAGCAAAACAATGACGCGCCGCGCCCTCGATCTCAGGGGAGCACTTTCGCAATCAAACCCACTAGTCGTGTTCCACCAGTCCCCCCTTTGCTGGTTCCACCCCCCTCTATCCCTATTTCGAGACCTCAGCTTTCCCCTGGCGCCAAATCCCTTGGAGCTCTGTCGACCTCCTCGGGATTGACCCCTGAGAAAGAACGTTTGATGAAGGCTTTGCAGCAAAGGAGGAAGAATATGGCCAAGCGTGCAGAGGAAACGAAAAAGAAGCAGGCCTCTGAGGAAGGGCTCAAACCAGTGAAGCATATCGCCAAGGATCTGGATGACGATAAAGAGAATCTTATTCAGATTCACTATCCCGATTCTGAAATGATGCTGTCTGAGCCCGAGACGATCCAACAGGATCAACAGGAGTTATCTTCAGCCAATTCACCCGTGCCTCCTGAATCCGCCCCTGAGCCTGCCTCCGAGTCTATTCTTAAACCCGCGTTCGAGCCCATTCATGATCCCACTCTTGAACTTGCCACCGAACCTGTTCCTGAGAGCGTTATTGGATCCGCTCCTGATCCTGTCGTCGAGGGAGTTGCTGAATTCAGTCCCGACCTCGCTCCTAAGTCGGTTGGATCAAATTTCGAAGCTGTCCGCGAATTAGTCACCGACCCAATTGTTGAGTCTGCTGTGACGCCTGAGCCAGAGCAGCTTTCTGAGCCTCTTGAGGCTGAATTAAACCCGATCGGTGATATTTCTCCTGCAAGCGCTGAGGATGGGCCATCCTTACCTACGGCCACAAGTACCGACAGATTTATCTCAGCCGATCGTGCTGCCACACCTTCAGAGACTGTTAAGGAGGAAACAATACAGACAACCCCTGAGGATGAAACACGCACCGAGCACGAGGACTCCGCAATCTCTGGTCTCGCCCCACCTACCTTTAATCCCGACGTCCCACTTCCTTCGGCTGCCCCACGAGATTCAGGGGACGTCTCCGAAACACATTTCGAAATTTCTCCAGCTGCATATGTACCAACTGACGAGCCTTCTGACGTGCCTATCTTAGCAGAGGTCCCTCAGGCGGTTCCCCTCCCCTCCGTCCCCTCTATTACCCCTCCAGAGAGCGTTGGCACGGAAACACCAGTTGCCCCCGTTTTTGTCTCAATCGAGGTGGACGAACCGACCCCTGATCGCCTAGTTGCCGAGATAACCGAGCCTCTTACCCTGGATCAGAGGCGTAGGGTCCGCCTGGAGCCTATTCAAGTGCCTACTCTAGAGTTCTCGGACGACGACAACCTCCTTTCCGACGATTCGTTTATGGAGGAATTGACCTCCGCTACTGTCCAGCAAGCTAGACCGGTATCTGTGAAATCTCCCAACGGCGTCGATCACGCCTGGAAAAATTTGCGCGCCGTCTCTAGCCCGTTCTCTATGGGGGCATCGTCGGGTATGCAGGCTCTAGCAGTGGGCCGGTCCGTTTCTAGCTCCCACTCTGAAAGTCGCCCTACTACGCCGGTTCTCATGGCCAAGAAGATCAACGTCTCCTCTGGAATTTCCAGTCGTATCAAAGCTCTTGAGAAGTTTTCGAGCCGGGAAGGCACTCCCTTGGGTGCCAGTCCGGCTGTAAGTGCGCCATCAGCCTCGTCGTCTTTCGAGAACCTTCGCAAACGCGCATCTATCTCATTGCCCGGTGGGAACCACGAATTCACTCCACCAAACACAATGCATTCTGCTCATGTCCCTGAGAGCTTTTCCCGTGCGCCGAGCTTAAGTCGGCACAACCGTCAGGTGTCTGTGGATACTACGCGACCCCCTAGCTCTGTTTCTGTGACGGCCCGTACGGTGCGCGATGCAGATATCTCTCCCGTGCCTGCCGGACCTGAGCCGTCGGAGACCGATGTTGTCAGCCCCCAGGCTAGTCCTGTGACTGTGGAGCCTAAAATATCTGAGGCACCACTCCCTGAGATCTCGCCTATCGAGCCTGCTAGCCGTCCCCAGGACCGAAGCTTGTCAATCTCATCTACTACATCAAGTCGCCAAGCGACATCTCGCCCTGAAAGCCGTCCCGGAAGCCGCCCCTCTCCCCCCTCGCGCTCTAGGACTGACGACAGCGTCCAATCAGTATCTTCGACGCCCGAAGATAAGAAACCATCTCGCACTTCGCGACTCATACGCCGCATGTCATCGATCACATCTAACTCTCGCCGGAGCATTATCGGAGCGCTCAGCTCGCCAGTCAAGGAAGAGGAGTATGTTCCCGCCCTCACAAACGGGTCGAGTAAGGCTTCAGGGTCTACTAGCTCGCGTACCTCAGACGCTATTGAAATTGGTGAGGTGAACGTCCAGTTCCCAGAAACTCTTCTATGGAAGCGTCGGGTCATGCGCATCGATGAAGAGGGATACGTTGTTCTGACGCCTGGCACCAATGATGCCACCACCCGGAACATGACTAAACGCTACCATCTCACCGAGTTCCGCACTCCTTGCCTTCCTGATGAAGATATGCAGGAACTACCAAACAGCATCTTGCTTGATTTCTTAGATGGAAATACGCTTCAGTGTGCTTGTGAATCCAGACAGGGACAGGCTTCTGCTCTTCAGAGTAAGTATCCCTTGCATTTTCTTCGAAGTTGGAGAATAAATAGCTAATCATCCACAGCTCTCATCGAGGCCCATAGCGCCCACCAGCAATGATCCTCACATTTTCTCAAATGACAGGACTCCTTATACCGATACTCCTGTCTCCCATTTCCATTCTCTTCTGGGCGTCGCCCACCCTTTCTTTGGCTTCACCAACTACACGCATCTGCTAAACCTCCTTCGACATCTATTTCTTATCTCTTCTACATCCCCCTCTGTATCTCTATAGCTTTTCTCTGTCTTATCTCTCTCAATCTGGTGTGTATGTGTTGTGATATATGTGGCGTGTTCTTGGTATACCCCGAGTCAAAAGAGCTTCCTTTTTCCTTTCCCACTTCTCGCAATGCCAATCTACTGTTCTTTGCCATGTACAGACAGACAGACAGTATTTCTTTGCCGCTCCTTTTGCTTGCCTTTCTTAATTGACTTTGCTCTTGCATACACACTCCATGCCTTCGCATAGAGTGTTGGTGTTCTATTCAATGCACTGTGTTCTCTTCTTCTCTTGGTTTACTTCTAGAAGCTTTATATTCTAATCTGTTTCTGATTGCTATTTTCATGCATGCTAAGTTTGGAATGTATTTAAAAGGTTTATTTGATTCTCTTCGGTTCTGCGCGCGCTATTCAACTGATGTTCAAAGTTTGTGCTGGCTGGTAGTGATACGGTGGTGTGGTGGGTTTGGGAGAAGACAAGTAGACTTAGGGAGAATATCTCTCGTGCTATTACCAGCTATGTGGTTCTACCTACTTTTGGGGGGTATCAAGTGGAAGCAATCCGAAAGAATCATCAGCGAAGCATCAAACCGCTAGGGCTCTGCACATCTAGCAAATTCATGCCGCAACACCCTTCTAACACCCAACGCTTATATATTTCCATTGCTAAGCTTAAAATATAGCCACGGGATATCTCTGTATGCAAATAAAATCGTTAGACGGAGTATTCTTGACAGCCGCGAATAAGAAGTAATTCGATAACATACTAGAGAGGAGGGTATATAAGTGTGGCGCTGTGTTTTTCTCATCCACTGTTCCTTTCAAAATCCAGCGATATGAGATTTTGATTGTTCAACTGTTTTTTGGATTTCCGATAAACGTCATGGCTCATAACGATCGTTAATTTCATGAAGCGATCAGGTGTAACCGTTCGCAAGGTCCTCGAGCTCCTGATCTTCATCATCCTCTTCATCTTCGTCATTCTGCTCTTCTAATCCCTCGGTCTCTGGAATGGATGTCTCTTCATCCAGGGGATGTTGACCGTTTTGAGCCGTGCCATTCTCTTTATTTATAGAATAGAACTCCGGGAATGCAGTGCGCATTTGCAGCACATGCGCATCAACGACGTATTGCATGAGGTTGTTGACGGGGAAGGAAGTATGCATGCGTTTCTCCGACTCCATCAGCTCGACCTTCATCTGCATCTCCCACTCGTGCTCTCCGGCATGGTCCCCAATAATCTTCTTCCGCTCGTTTTTGTCGGTGGTCGAAACCACCTTCTCGCATCCGGGCATGCGGCATGTCCAGGTATCAGATATCTCGTCGATGAATTCTTCAATTTCATGTGGCGTATCTGGAGTGGGATTCCGCTCTAGAGTCAGAGTTTGGCGTGATGGTGACGAAGATACGGGAGGAGTCTGGAGTTTATCTTTTTTGATATTGTCCTTGAACAGGCTCTTCATAAGAGAGGAGCCGGCGCCGGTCGAGGAGGCTGCAAAGAACGAGCGAGTCCGAGGCTTTGTGGCTGAGAATGGATCTCTGATTAATTCATAGCCACGCGTTTTGCTCGGTGTTTCAATCTCGTCGACGTCGTCGATTTCATCAGTGTCCTCTTCGTCTTCCTCGTTTGACTCGACTGTTTGCTGGTTTGCGGGGGCATTGCGATTTCGCTTGCCGGTCACTTTATTGGAGACTGTGTGGACTTTTGGACGCAGCACAGACTTCTGGGTCCGGCCGCCCCGTTCATCGTCGCTGGATTCTTCCTGCGAATCCAGAGGGGTTAGGAGTGCAGTTGGCAGAGGGGCGGATTTCGTGGATGCATGTGTGAGTTCCCTATGGATAACATAGCGAGACCATCTAAAGTCCTCTTCATCCATCATTTCTAGCACGGCGCTTGCCCTGAAGGCAATGATTTTCTGGGCGTCTTCGTTGCTGAGAGAGAATCGTGCTGCAAAGCGTTCTCCCAGGAGGTCAATATGCAGGCGACGCTTTGCCAAGTGACCTTCTTCTCTAAGGTCCTTGAGCAGCTGGTAGATGGCATCGGCTTGTGATTTTGAGATTGCTGCAGGCTGATGTCGTGGAGTTGTCACTTCTGGTTCATCTGCGGGCTCCGTTTCGCTTTCCTCAGAGGGCTCAAGCTTGTCTAACAGCCTATTATACTCATCCTAAGCTTATTATCAGTATGCACAGAGGCTATTGTAAGGAGGCTTCTTTGCTTACATTAAATCGGCGACGCAGATGGACGAAGACACTTGTCTTCTTCCATTCCACATCTGAATCACCTTGGATCATGCAACGAAGTAAGAAGGAAGCATGTGTCCCAAAGACCTCAGCTGACTGTTCTCGGGTCTCACATGAGCCATATGTATGGTAAGTATACTAAGGGTGGATGTATATTAGGCTTCGGTTTGTATAGCGCATAGCTTAGAATCGAAAGACTCACTTGTTCGCAGAGGCTCCTAAAAGATGGATTGATCTGTCTCTTTCCTTGCTGGTGCTTATCAACCAAGAAATACAGCAAGTCAACAGCCTGGACCATGCGATTGTATGTGGGTGTGAAACCCTTGGCGGGCGAAATGATGTCGTACCAGCCCGCCTTACCAGCAACCCAAAGCTCAATGCTCTTGTCTTCAGTTTGGCCGTATGCATAGTGTGTTACTTCGTCAATAATAATGCGCTTAGGAGGGTTATCCGGGTTGAGCACTGATGGGCGAGTGGCTGGTCAGCAAGCTGCTTGATAAACGCGCATTGATACAACGATACACACCTAAGTGTTCCTGGTCCTCATGAAGCGGCTCTAAGCAGCCGATCACCTGCACTGGATTTTGTTCGGTGGCATCCAGTAGATTTGCATATAGCATCTTTCCAGGCTTTAGGACCTTCACATCGGTCAGGCTGAACTCCCACCAATCGTTCTCATCAGTAACAGAGGGATCGGTGGGAGCTAAGACGGTTTCTTCGCGGGACGTCATGGTGGAATTGGCATGGTGGGTATCGACAATAAGGTATGGAAAAGTGCTGATATATACGTAAGGTCAATTAACTGAGAATAAGAGAATAAGAAGAAGGCGACTTGGAATGGAACCTTGTAGTTGTCAACAGTCAAAGTCGTCGACCGCCAGTAAATTACGGATACAATAAGTTACTCACAATTAATTACATGGGGTCTCTGCCTGATTTATCGGGCATTTATACATAGATCAATCACGTGCACATGACATAATTACATAACCTAGAATTTAAGGTTACAGCGGTCCACGGATCCACAGGTCTGATCTAAATTAGACTCCGATCGGATCTCAGCTTCGAAAAAGCATACATATGCATGTACATCTCTAGGCACACCATTCCTAGAGAAATGTTCTCGGTCAATACAATACTGGAGCCGCTGTGAAGTTTGCTAAGGTATGGTAGGAGCCGGATCCACCGTGGGTCTAGGTTTGTGCCCGAGAGGTTATACGTGGAAGAATATTTGATGATCTAGGAATATCGAGATGTATCAAGTTTCGATGCTAGACGCGGGGTGTGGGGAAAGCATTTTTTGAACGCCATCTCAATTCAAGCTTTCCTGAAACCACAAAAAAATTTGGAAGACTGAAGCCACTCTTTTATTTTCTTTCGAGGGCCAGATCTTTTCATCCGCAACTCCATAAGCAGTGTAGTATCCTCTAGGCCGAGCATTACATTGTCGAAATTTGGTCCGGTCGAAGCCAAAGGAGTATTTTTGCTCTCGCATCAACGAACATCGCAGACTTTACACTGTCATGATTGCATACTAGGAGCTGTTAAGCAGGGAGCCCTGGTGTTAGGGATAGGCGAACCTTGCCAAATGGAAACTCGGCAGTTGCACTCTGACAGACGAGGAAGGCGTTGGCTGATACAGCTACTAGGCAGAGGCTTCTGTAACTAGTTATTTATTCCTTGTACGTAATCAGAAAGATCCATGACTGGTAAGACAAAGTACTCATGTATTCAAAAGGTAGTCAGAACGGAGTAGGGGTGCGGCGACAATGGCATTGAACTGCCCTAATTACTCCAATGGGATTGTAGATATCATCTTGGCTTTCCCTTTATGCCTGTTATTTTCTGCTATAAGAGAAAATAGAGTATGAAAAATGGAATCTACAAGGACATCAAAGATCAAAAAAGAGGCACAATGCCTTCAAACTGCAGTTGTAAAAAACATTAAAATAACACCGAGGCTTTTCATCTATAGAGTCCTGTAATATCTGCAGATATCTCCATTAATGATCTAGAAACCTGTATATCAATTATATCAGAATCGTAGGGCAATCGCCTTGTCAGTCCCAAAGAACTGCCGTAAAGGCGGCAGCCAAATCTCTACCAAAATAACTTTTTCCCCCATTTTGGATTGACTCCCACCTTTCCAGATGCCATTCCCTCCAGGTTTTCGGCTTTTTCGCAAAACAATGTCTGGCGAGAAGATCCTTGAAGGCGTATTCGGTGAGCTTGAATCCTACTAAAGCAAGGCTTCGATCTAACATCTCCGATAGCCGTCCACAAGCCGCAAGGCGTCACCTCCGCCGACGTAATCCGCACTTTGCAGAAACACTTCAACCCCTCCAAGACATTCAAACCATGGTTAGAAGAAGAACGCGCCCGCCGCGACCGTGAGAGCCAGTTCCAGCGCAAACGCCGTCGCCACCAGCGCCTCGACGTCAAGATCGGCCACGGCGGCACCTTAGACCCGCTCGCGACAGGCGTGCTCATCACCGGAATCGGCAAGGGCACAAAGTCCCTCCAGGATTTCCTGGCCTGCACCAAGAGCTATGAAACCATTGTGACCTTTGGCGCGGAGACGGATACCTACGATCGCCTCGGAAAAATCGTGCGCCGCGCGCCCTACGAACATATCACACGCGAAGCAGTCGAGAAAGCACTGGAACAGTTCCGTGGGGAAATCATGCAGAAACCGCCCATTTTCTCCGCTTTGCGAGTGAATGGAAAGAAGCTGTACGAGTATGCGCGCGAGGGCAAGATGCCGCCGATTGAGATTAAGCACCGGCCCGTCGAGGTCTTGAATATGGAGATTGTGGAGTGGTACGAGCCCGGCACGCACGAACACAAATGGCCCGAGGTGGAGATGACTGGTGAGGAGAAGGCTGTCGCTGAGAAGCTTCTTGATCAGGAAGCATCGGTGCCTGCGCCGCCGGCCGAAGGTGACGCTACAAGCCAAGCGCCCGAAGCTTCTTCTACCAAGCGCAAGTCGCCACCCCTGGCGGATGAAGTGAAGGATGATGGTGCGGAGGCTGCTAAGAAGCAGAAGGTGTCCGAGAGCGAAGCGGCACCTATAGCACCTGAGCCTACTGCCCCCGAACCTGCAACCACAGAGGCCCCTGTTGTGCCTGCAGAGGAGCCCAAGCCCCAGCCTCCGGCGGTGAAGATTAAGATGACTGTCACGTCGGGTTTCTACGTTCGCTCGCTGGCACATGATCTAGGCAAAGCTGTTGGTAGCTGTGCTCTGATGAGCGAGCTTGTGCGCAGTCGTCAAGGTGACTATGAACTCTCCCCTGATAAGGTTCTAGAGTACAAGGACCTTGACGCAGGCGAAGAGGTCTGGGGACCGAAGGTGGAGAAGTTCTTGACAGAGTGGGAGGAGAAGAGAGCCACTAAGGCTAAAGCTGAAGCAGCCCAATAGGCTATAGTCTAAAATGATATAGCATTTGTATATAGACTTCCTATCCTGTAATATCAACCCTAGGATTCAATAACATATCATAGAGAAAATAAATCAAAACTGCCATTTTTTGGTTATCCAGACCCAAGCGAGAAAAAATAATTACATGATGCACGATACAAATGCAATGTCACAACATAACCCATCACGTCAAAACGATTAGTTGCGTCCCTTGGCTTGGACTCTCTTGCTCTTGCCGGGTCGCTTTGCGCCAACCTTCATCTTCTTAGCGGAGAAGTTGCTCAGATCACCGCTGGACGCGGCATCGCCGCTCTTAGCATGGCGCTTCTTGCCTCCGAATCCGAACTTGGCGTCCTTCTTCTGGCGCTTCGAGCCACCGGGGCCATCACCACGGCTACGCTTCTTGTCGGGTTGGGTAGCTTCTTCAATGGCAACGTCGAACATATCATTGGCGTCGTCGGTAGGGGCAGAGCCATCAGCCTTGCGCTCTGTGTGAAAAATCAGGTTAGCGACTGCGAAACTCATAGAAAAATACCATGAATGAAACAAAGTGAGAACATACTCTTCTTCAAGGTGTTGATCTTCTCCAACATTTCGCGCTTCTCCTTGTGTCTCTGCTGCAACTTGGAGTTCTGGACCTGCTTGCCGAACTTCTTAAGATCACGCTGGCGGCGCGCCTCAGCAGAAGCCTTCTTGCCAGCAGCTTCCTCATAAAGCCTCTTCTTGATCAAGCCCATGTGCTCGTCATTCTTCACCATCTCTGCGAAGTAATCGCCTGGCCGCGTGAAGGGAATGCCATCCTTCTTCAGCAGGGCACGGGCCTGGGTAGCGGCAATCTGGCAGACCTTGTAGAACGCCAATTCACGGTTCAGGTCGTCATTCGCGTCTTCGACCTCGATCGGCTCTTTCGAGACTAAAGAGTTGTGCTCTGAGAATGGGGTGTTGGGACCGATGAACGAGATGCGCTTGAGGGCGGAGAGGATAGCGGCAGAGTTGTTGATCGTCAAACGCTGGTGGGGAACGACATCTTCACGCTCATCTTCCTCGAGGTCGGAGAGTGGGATGTCTTCTTCCTCTTCCTCTTCCTCTTCCTCGTCATCTTCCATCTCCTCGTCCTGGTCGACATCTTCCTCTTCCTCTTCATCCTCAGCATCAGAGCTGGCGGCCTTCTCTTCCTCCTTCTCCTCCTCCACGATCTTGTCCTCGGGGGCGGCAGTAGCCTTCTTGGCCTTTCTTTTTTCCGCGGCCTTGATCAATTTCTTCTGCTTCTCGGTCTCGAAATCACGGCCCTTGTGGGCATCGAGAGCCTGGAGTAACTTGCTGCGCTTGACCATTCTTGCTTTGTATTAAAAATACAAAGAGAAAATTGTATTTTGTGTAATGTGAAAGGAATTGAAAAAAAGAAAGCGACTTGGTATCAAACCCGCATCAGAGAATCCACGGGATTTTTTTGAAATCGCGCCAGTCCTGATCAAGCTAGCGTCACCGATAAGACCAAGCTAGTCCGTAAGTGGAAATATTTCGGAAATATACATGACCCGATCCCTTATCGAGCCCACCGCCCTCCCCTCCCTCTCTACGTGCCTCAAACAGTCTGTATAGCGAATGCCATAGTCTCACAATGGCCGACGAGTCCAAGTCCCCTTCTCCAGACAAGCTAGAGAGCTCCCTACCAGAGGGTAAGTCTCTTCTATCCCAACCGGTACATACCATCTGCAAGCTCCAAACTTCACCTGTCGCTCTTACTAACTAAATGCCCTCAGAACTCCGATGCCCAAGGCCAGCTCACCGCAGCTGTGGACGATCTGCTCAATGAACTACAAAGTAAATTCGACAATGTCTCTACGGAGATGTTCGGGAGACGTGAGTTCCTGCCTCAATCGTCCTCCACCACCGCCAATACATTCATACCTGCGACTGTGTACTAACCTATGTATATGCGCAGTGGATGACATGACCAAGCGCCTCGACGAGCTAGAGGCGTCTCTGGCTGCTACATCTTCAGGGACTGGCGCGCCGAGTCCGACAAAATAAATATGAACGCCTTTTACCCATACTCCGCGCACGGCGTTTTTGGCGAGAGTGCAATAAGCGCTACACTTTCTGGCTGTCCAGCTCTGCTGAACCCCTGTACCAATTGCGCAACACATACTTAATTATGGCATACATGGTGTTTTCTAAGGCTTTGCGTGGAACCGCCGTGTAGTATGAGCACACTGGCCTGTGTCTGGTTCTGATACTTATGCTTTTACGATTTCATAGATACCCTACAATCAAACGAGGATACTCGTACAGAAGAGCCAATCCATGTTTCGTCATTTACTTGCGTGGATCTAGTTCATATATAACATGGACATTTTTGAAAGGGTGAACCCGAAGTTGGTACTCAATTCATACAATATACAGCATCAAGCAAATATTCTCGTATACAATTCAATCCATTTCCATCGAACCCATGGTTCATAGCATGCCCGGTCCTCAATCTAGAATCACCGTGACTATAGCCTTAAGCCAAAAATCCAAGAGGGAAAAAACAATCATCTAGAAGCAATGACAAGCACTTAAAGCTCATCGTGCTTCTCCGCGCCAACAAAGCTACGGAGAATGTTGCTGCGGGAGAGAATGTCATCCAGCTTCTCCGGGGCCGAGCCACCCTTAGCCAGGACCTTCTGGAGGCGGGCCAGCTCCTTGACAGCATATTCCTCGTTCTTGCTCAGCTTCTCCGCGGCCTTGACATAGTACTCGGCGTACTTGTCCGGCAGACCCTCGGCGGCCTTCTTAACATCAGCCACCAGATTGTCGAACTTCTGCGCCGCGACGCTCTCGCCAACAATCTCGTCCAGAACGGCGATGGTGCCTGCCAGGCTGTCAAGACCGCCACCGACGGTACGGTGAGTACCAGCCTTCTCGTTGATGAACTTGACAAAGGCCTCCTCGGAGCGTGCGCCGGAGTAGGCCTCGGGTTCGGTCGAGCCCTTGGGGAAGAACTTGATGGTAGGGAATCCGGTAATACCCTGTTCCTTGCTCAAAGCACGGGAATTCTCGGCTTCGGCGTCGACCTTGGCGATAACAACGTCGGACTCGAGGGCGAAGTCGTTGGCGAGGGTTTCCCAGACAGGAGCGAGGGTCTTGCAGTCTGAACAAAGGACGAATTAGCAAAAACGAACCACAAGACTAGAGGTTCAATTAGGGAGTCAACTCACGTCCACACCACGGCGCGGTGAAAGCGACCAGCACATCCTTATCGCCACCAACAGCGGTCTTGAAAGAAGCATCGTTCAGCATCTCAACCTTGCTAACCTCCTTCTGTGCGCTACGAGGCTTGATGCCAGTCTTCTCGGTGATGAAGGCAGACAGGCTCTCGAGATCACGACCACCCTTGTACTCCTCGGGCTTGTCACTCTTTCCATCAAACCACTTGACAGTAGGGAAGCCCTGGATACCGAAGCGCTTGCCCAGCGAGCGGTTCTCGTCAGCGTCGACCTTGGCGATGGTGACCTTGTCTTCGGCGAAGGCGAAGGTCTGCGCAAGCTCCTCGTAAATCGGGGCAAGGGTTTTGCAGTGACCGCACCAGGGAGCGAAGAATTCGACCAGTGCGGGCTTGCCAGCCAGGACAACTTCGTCGAAG
The DNA here is from genome assembly GCF_028828465.1 of Penicillium psychrosexuale. Classification (NCBI taxonomy): domain Eukaryota; kingdom Fungi; phylum Ascomycota; class Eurotiomycetes; order Eurotiales; family Aspergillaceae; genus Penicillium; species Penicillium psychrosexuale. The sequence continues at coordinate 1,823,221 of NW_026643187.1, forward strand.
TTGGTGGGAATTAGGTCTTTCACTGCGGAGTTGCTTGCAGTGGCGACGCCGCTGAGGGCTGAGAGGGCTCCGAGGAGCAGGAAGCTTAAGCGTGCCATTGTGTATATGGATTTTGATGTGAGTATACTTTCGGAGAAAGTATGAGTTCACAAAGAAATGTAGATGGCGGAGTTTAAGCTCGGGGGAGACGATGACAAACAAAGCCGAAGAGGCCACTTGGTGACTCCACACCGCAGATCACGTCCATCTACTGCCAAGGTTGACATCTACGACGTCCATAATATAAAATATAGCTACTTCCCCTATGCTATATTTGCGATTATTCTGCCTCTTGAGTAATACAAGAGTTTCTTCTTCGTTTTCTTGATTTGTTTGGTCTCTGTTGCTACCTAGATAGTTAGTAATACACTGGAGAATTGCTGGTATCGTATTTCCTTGGGCAAGATCGGAGCTGTTGGCATAAACTGCAATTGCAAGCTGCGCTTGTTAACCCAGAATCCCCGCGGTGGTTGATTGGTGTCGTTGGCGAGATTTGTCCATATCATCGTCTCTCTGCCAGCCATTTGCTTGCGTCTTCCCAGAGCTCTGCTTCTTTGAACTCCTTGCCCGTACTCTGTGTGCCTACGTAAACCTATCTTGAAAATTAGCGTCTGGTCAACATTCAACATCAGGCAATACTAACCGCATCCCACAGCTTGAATGCCAAATCCAAGTTTCCAATAAAGCTCTCGCTGTGTTGGAACCATTCCTTGCCCTTTGCCTTGACATCCGCTCGAGCCTCGGGAGATGTCGGATTCGCCTGTAGAGGTAGGTCGTCGAGGTAAGTCCGAACCGCAATTCCAAGTCCACAGTCATTATCATCAATAAACGGAAGCCTGGGAGAATAGGTCAGAACAGGATACAGCAGAGCTAGGCTAAAGGAACATACTTGATAGCCATGTCAGTCCAGTCGTTGCGGTCCCGATCAGCGTCACCACTGAGCAGCAGACCAGCCAGTACCACCTCGATCAGATTCCTCAGTGCAGAGCGCACCGCAGAAATCAAAGAGCGGTAGCAAAGAAGTTGACGGCTTAAAGGTCCAGAATATCCAATGCTCTTGTGCTGAAGCTTGGCAACGCATGCAACACGCGAAACCAGCATATTGAAGGTCTTGTCGTCTTCGGACCCTCTCATGGGACCGCCAGATACATGTGAGAACCAGTTCTTAGTGTTGAGAAGACCCAAGCGGATCATCTCAATCGCGATGAATATAGATTCCTCGAGGTTGTCCGCAGGATCGATAGCTGATAGTGCCTGCACTAGACACTGGCCCCACGGAGTGAGCTTGTGCTTGTCGTCAACGTATCCACGGAGTTGTAGGAAGCGCCACATAACATTAGATAAAATATCCTCCTGCAATGAAAGTGCCTGTCGAAGCTGTTAGTTATCGGTAGTGTCAACTCTATAGGTAAGCTTACAGGTGTTTCTTTATTAGCAAATGACTTGGACGCAAAGTCAGAGTCGCTTAAGCTCTGGACAGCAAACTTAAACGACCCGCAAGGCGCCTGAAGCTTCTTGATACTTTCGGGGAATTTATCCCCATGGATCTTCCAGGAATTGATGGTTTCCTTGACTGATGGGATGCCCTTGAGGTTGATCGTCCGCTCTGAGTTCTCATCGAACCACGGGCGGATCCGAATGACTTTCGTTTGATAGAATCGATGAAGCGAGTTTGCTAAAAGGCAAATAGACTGGGTGCGGATGGGTGTCAAAATCTCACCCACAAGCCGGCGGTAAATCTCGTTGTCTTCGGTACCCAGCGGTAGCGAAATGCGAACTTCGCCAGTTGTGAGGAAGTTGGGTACATCAGCTCCAATGATACCTTTAGAGAGATAGAAGTATAGCTCCTCCGGGAGGCGCTGCCCGATAAGCTCATGCATATCCGACGAGGTATTCTTTGGATCCATGGGTCCGACTCGACCTTCCACGTCAATATAGACATGATGCTTCACAATCATATATGCTCGCTTATACAAGTCTGCGTAGTGAAGCTCCTGCATACGGCGATCTTCTTCAAATTGGGCGCACAGTGTCAATGCACTGCGTCCGGCTGCGTTGAACATCGGCAACGCATCACGAATGGTGGGGCTTTTGCCGGGGTAAGCAGGGTTCTCAAAGAGTGGGAGGGAGCGCAGGAAGGGGGATCCCAGTAGTAAACAGAAGTCCAGGAATTGTTCATTTGAAAGTCGACCCAGCTCCTCCTGGCAGGTTTGCTTCGTGATCCAGAAGAATTGCGCGGGCTCGGTGTCGATACGGGTGACCAGCTTGTCAAGGTCAAACAAGAGGGCCTCGGAGGGGGCGAAAACGGCATCGACTACAGGATTGCTACCACGGGCGAGGTAGGAGAGCTATCCACCGGAATTGGTTAGAACTTACAACAATCCAAGCATGGCGCATAGGTAGCCACTCACCTGAGCCACGGCGCTGTATGGCGCTACGATGAATTCCACTCCGTTCTGGGTCAAGATTCGTTGCAGGAACTTGAAAAGTGTCTCCGGGGGCGGGGTGCCTGAGGGTTCGGTTGTGTCAGCGATTGTTTGGGAGCTTCGCTGTACCCAGTGGTAACGATAGAGGCCCGGCAAGTCCATCACCAGGGAAAGGGTGAAAGAAGGATAGTAGGTGGTCATACCAGCACTGCTGAAGGCATCGACTACCTGGTCTGCCTGTTGCTGGTCGTAAAGGTCCCAAGCTTGGTCGAATGAGCGCGTCGATGCGGGCTGGGCGCGGTGCTCTTTCTTGCCGAATTCCAACCCATTGAAGACGAAGATAGTGGCGACACCAAGGTTCTTGAAAGTCTGCAATTCCTTCTCGATATTACTCCTCAAGGCGAACGGGAATCCGCCTAGTGCGCCTAGAAGCGCTTCCCGGGTTGACTGGTTCACGAGATGTTGGTTGATGTAGTGCGACGCATCAATGCCAACAACGGCACCCTTCAATGCTGAGAGGGGTAGGGACTGGGTACGGCCAACGGCCCATTCATCGAGAGGTCGGACTAGTCATGGAGATAAAAGGTTAGCTGGTGCGATTGCGGGTTGTGGAGCTGTGTTATTGCATACTCGGCATGGTTCTGGAGCTTGTCTGTCACAGGGCTGAAAGCACGGCAACGCCGGGCATCAAAGCCCGAAGGTGGAAACAGGAGGTTAAATCAAAGGATATAAGAGCAGATCAAAAGCTCCGTGATCACAATATGATGAATCGAAGCTGGGATTGTTTGGGTTTTTCGGAATGGGGGAGGGCGAGATCACGAGGGGAGGAAGGCGGAGTTGGAGTTGTCCTTTTGTTTTTTGCCTTAAACGCATCACATCAATTTGTTTTTCGCGTGTTTCAACCACTTCTTTTTGGTTTCGGGTCTTTTGTGGGTGTATTTGATTTAGTTATGCCATGTTCAGCTCCTATCTGTGTATTCAGATCCTGATTATCCGCTTCCTATAGGGGAATGTACGGCTTATAATGAAGTCATGCCCGATATGTGTTTAAATAGGAACAAAACAGTCACAATTCATTATAGCGTACAACAAAATCGTCTAGACAATGTTTATCATCCTTGCTGAGTGCATTAGGCGTATATTTATAAGATCTATGCCCAGCTCAGGTGTATAACTAAGCGGGGGCAATGACACATCCGGCGGGGTTCCATGTCCATTCAGGTCGGATATCGCCTAACTGACTGGAGCCGACTATTAAACAAGAAATTGGATTGATTGGACGCAATTTGATTATCGCGATATTGAAGATACGCGATAGTCAATCATATGTGCACTAATAGTGGTTTCAACCCTATCTTCAACTATATATTCACTCCAACCTTGAACCCTAACTGCTGTCCTATTTCTGTCTCTCTTCAAAATGGCAGACACCACAGTCCCAATCGAGCTCCCCGTCATTGACATCTCTAATCCCCATGACCCCACCGTGGGGAAGGCCATGCTGGACGCCGCTACAAAGTATGGCTTTCTATACGTCAACAGCAAGGGAACCGATTTCACCGTGGAGGATGTAGACCATGCATTTGGATTGGTAAGACTTACATTACACTCCAACTGTTGACATCTATATGCATAACATCTGACCATTTCTATAGTCAAAGAAGTTCTTTTCGTCTCCCTCACAGGAGAAGGAGACATGCAAGATCCAGCCAAATGTTTGTAATAAGACTAAAGGCAAACAACACATCCAGTCTAACAATATCTATAGAACCGTGGCTGGTCTGGAATGCATACAGAAACCCTCGACCCCGAGCATCAGCGGGTAGGTTATGGCCTCCAACCCGCATATAGTACGAAGACTGACACAGGATATGGCAAACAGACCGGAGACTTTAAGGAGTATGGAACATCCATATCTCCAAGCCTTGAAATACCCCCAACCATGAACTAACCACACAACTAGAGCCATGAACTTCGGCGACTTCAAAGACGGCAAAGCCCAACAGCCTCTGCCACCGTCACTGGAACCCCACGAAGCAGAGATCAACGGCTTCGCCGAACTCTGCAACAAAACCTGCACCCGAATCCTGACTCTGCTTGCTTTAGGTCTAGAGGTACGTAACGCCACCAGGTGTATATATACACCATAACCACCACTCCCAGCCGCATAAATATGTAATCTATACCAACCATCAACCCTAGATCCAAGAAGACTTCTTCACAGCCCGACACGACCCAAGCACAGGAGCGACAGGCAGCATCCTACGGTACCTATACTACCCATCGATATTCTCACCGACAACAGCAGCCTACAAGCACGACAAGGACGTGCGAGCCGGCGCGCACTCCGATTACGGCAGCATAACGCTTCTCTTCCAGCGGCCCGGGCAGCCAGGGCTAGAGATCCTGACTCCAGAGGGCAGCTGGGCGCCCGTACCCATCGTGCCTGGCACCGCAGCCGAGGCGGAGGCGTATCCGTTCCCGCCGATCTTGGTGAATATCGGCGACCTGCTGAGTTATTGGACGGATGGGCTGCTGAAGTCGACGGTGCACCGTGTTGTTTTCCCGCTTGCTGAGCAGCGGAGCCCGAATCCGCAGGATCGGTATACGTTGGTTTATTTCTGTCATCCTGTTGATGAGACGGAGTTGGTGCCTGTTCCTAGTGGGGTTGTTGTTGCGCATCGGGAGCAGACTGGCGGTGTTCCTGCTGATGAGAGGGTTGGATTTGGAGGTGGAGCGGGGAATTTAGTGCCTGGAAAGAGGCCTTTGACGGCGCATGAACATCTTATGTCAAGATTGGAGGCTACATATGGGTTTACTAAGGATGAGTGAGGGTGTGATCACATAGCTTCAATTTTGGCGCTCTGCGAAGCCTGGATTACCGACTACATGTAGCTTACTGGGCACTGGGTAGATGGGAACAGAGTCATTCGTGAGACTGGGAATAAATTATAAACGCCGGTGCCGTTGTGGCATAGTGCAAACACAGAAAAGACAGGTCCTCCGGACATAAATCAGAATCATAGATAGGATGTGCACCAGAATGCTCCAGATGACCATAACACGACCCAAGTTGTCGGCAATTATGCCCATCTACTGACATAGGAAAGTCGTGATAGCGCAATTAGTTATGAGAGAAAACATAATGGCCAAAAAAAGCAAAAGGCAATGGGCATATTGCCACTGGAGGTTAGAATGAGATATACAGTCATAAGAAATGGTCAAATGTGGATGAGCAATGAAACAAGGGCTCGGAAATGACGACCCAACGTCAATGGACCAAGATGAAGGCAGGCTGTGCGAGAAAGGGAATATGAGAAGGCTAGACATATAAAAGGTATCTTCGGGTCGAAATATAAACGCCGCCAGATTCTGAAATGCCATGCGCAAGAGGAACCTTGGAACAGAATGAAAGGCAGACGCAAGACGGATATGACGCTATGCGAGTCGATATGCATGGAAATCAAAACGAAACTCCTCTGGGGTCGTCGGGTCGTATCAAGGGGTCGTATGGCACCAGTGCCGGTGGTATACCCACGCGGATTTCTGGCAATCTTTGCTGCAGTATTTGGTGCGACGGCAACGCCGACATTTGGCGAACTGACGCTGGAATTCTTCCCACTTGCCACACTTGTAATAGGCGCATTGGCGGATGCCACCTCTCGCCTCATCCTTACGGCAGAGGTTTCTCATGACCACGCACGCCCAGTATTGCATGTCCTTGGAGTGATGTCGAACAGTATACTTCTCCACTAGGGGGAAGATGTTGAAATCCTCGGAAAGAAGGTACTCGTCTTCCTCATCACATATATCAGGGGGCGAAGGGGGGCAGGAGTCGAAGTCCTCATCCAAAAGATAGAGCTGGTGATCAATTTTCAACTTGGGGACAAGATGGGATGACTGGAAGTATGACCGGAGGTTGCAGTATTTGGAGACATATGCTAGTAGCTGAAGAGACATCAGGACATCCTCATCACGAGGCATGGCTGTCAAGACTCCTTGGGCTGCGGGACGTTCCCGAAGGTACAAAGCGTAGGAGCTAGGAGCGAGAGTAGGAGAATTAGGATTGTTGGTAGCTTGGGTAGGAGAGAGACCGAGTCCGCCGTTGGCCTGTGTGTTGCCGTTATTAATGATGCTGCCGTCGACAGTCGAACGATGAGTGATGTTGAAAGTCTCCACCTCCGGGCCGACTTCAGATGGATCAGTGACGGTTAGATCATGGGCATTAGAGACACCGTCTAGCATCGTTGTGTCCCGCTCGTCAACACTGTCAAGTTCCATCCTGTTCGGGAGTCCAACTATGGTTTCAGCGGGCTGTCCCATAGCACTATCGTCTCCCATGGTCGAATCTTCGCCGTGGGCATCATCCGATTCACCGGACGCCGACTGCTGCTGGCGGATCAAAGGACGTTGGCGGGCGGCAATAGTCTGGGGAAGACTGCGAGGTTGTGAGTGGAGGGGACCACTTGGGGTGGTCGGGGAGTCAGGTTGTGAGACGATCCCAGTCTGCAGACTGGGGAGCATGCTAGGAAGACGCTCGGCGTCACGCACAGGACGTAATCCGAATCCATCCGTAGTATCCATAGAGGGAACCGCGGTGGCAAGAGGTTGCATTGACCGCAGGCGATTGCTAGCGCGCGGGAACCGCCCATCGTTCAACCGGTGGTTATGGGCTTCTTGGCCAAATGTACTGCGCTCCGGGGGAGATGTCATAGGGACACGAGGAGGAGATGTGATATCCATGGCATCGGGGTCGTTAGGTTGACTGTCTTGGTAGAAAGGCCGGGGGATTTCGATACTCGGCGGAGGGGCTTGTCGACGCGAGTGGTGCGACTCGACCTGCGGGTGTGACTCGGTCTGGGTATCTACATCCATAGGGGTGGAGCGAGTGGAGACGCCTCGGTTGCTGCTGGGCCTTGACTGCCTGGAAGAGGACTGCTTCTCGGAATCGAGATCGGTGCGCAATCGCACCTTGTCCACCACCTTGATGTAGTTGTTCAGAATGCTGGCAATGACCGGGACCATGTCGGCTTCCACCACTCTTGTCCTCACACTCTCAGAGCCCCGCACACCAATGTTGACAACGCATTGAAAGGCGAGGCTCCATTTCCACATTTCCAGTAAATCCTTGCTCCGACCTTCCTTGAGGATGCATACCAATCGCTCAATGCCGCCATCGACGGTGAGAATATCTCGAATCCGGGCGGACGAGGTTGTGAGGTATGCAAGATGGTTGAGAGAGTTGATGAGCGGTAAAGTCGATGTGCAATCAAGGGCACGACGGTCATAGAGGGTGGTGGTGATGTTGACCGCGGCCTTGTTCACATTGGGAATACTGAAATTGACTTCCCGCATGATGAAAGAATGAAAACGGAGATGTGACGAAAGAGCGAGGGACTAAATGTGGTATCGATCGATGCAAGATGACATCCAGAGATCAAATGCAAAAATATGAGGACCTTGACGGATATTGTGTAATTCAGCCCAGAGAGATTGATGCCGACTGCGGATTAGGAACTCGCGCTGAGAGGAATCAATCCAAAGACATCAGGTGAATGAAGAGGGTGGTGGGTTCAGATTTAGAGAAGATGACCCAAGAACCAGAAGGGGGCGAAAGGGCATCCAAGACTCAGACTCAGAGGGTGAGGCTTTTTAAGGAACGGGAAGGGGGAGAAATGAAAGAGAGACCAAATGCAATATGCAATGAGACGATAGATGCGTCTACGCGGTATTCGATAAGATGATGAAGATTGTCGATGGAGGGGAAGGGGAGAGAAGAGGAAGGCTTTGCGAAGGCAAAAGCGGAGAGCGTCAGGTGCCTCCTTAATATTACCAAATATGGGTTGTACCCGACACAGAGGCATTTGGCGCCACCTTGGGGGATTTACCCTTTCCTCCCTTTTTTCCCTTGTTGTTTTGGTGATTCATCTGTACTTGTACGGAACATTGTATTCTTTGTTTATTCGCATCTGTCTCATTTCTGATCTTTGCAATCTCTCTTCAGTACTCGACCCCCTCTGTTACATTGGGTACCGACCTCGGAGTTGCCACTCGAATATCAAAATTACATATCCTTCTTCACATACCATTACATGTCACAGGATCAATCGATATCTGTCAGATCATAATACGTACAACGAGAGACGATCGTTGCCAGATTCTCTAGGTTATGCCTGATACAGACGGTACAGGCGGAGGCTGTAGATCTTGAGCAGTGACCATCACAATCCACCACCCGATGAACTATTTGAATAGCTTCGGCCGTTTGTCCTGAATAGAAGAAGTTTGGACCGAAGCAGATAGAGCATGTAGCTGCTGTCCCCATAACAACTGTGATTCCACACCATAAATGAGTTGTGTTACATCTATATATCGGCGAGGTCAACGGCTTAAAATGACTAGTTAAATGACTGGGTCCTAGGATCAAGGAAAGAATCTAAATGCTTCTTGTGCATTGTACGTCGAAGCTGTTTATTGCACATCTCCTCTAAGTATGATATACGTTCCGTCACTATTGATACTACGGTATATGATAGTCCAAATGGGATTCAAATGGCCCGTGGAACAGAATCTTGAAAATATACCGCCTGGCCTGGACCTTCTGACCCCTGATGGCTACACCTATAATGTGTAATATTGGTGGAGTCTAGTATCCCATAACCTTTCTGATACTCCCTGATGCCGTTTCATCAGCCCTGACCAGGTAGTTTATTTTGAGAATGTGTTTAAACTTAGCAACAAACAACTGACAGCGGCTTGCCGAGGACCAATCGAATACCCCCGCAGATGTGATAGCGTTGGCCCACAAGGCCTCCATCACATCTTGACAGGGTTTACAGGCGCCTGCAACAATGTGGCGCACAGACGGCGAACTAAGATTAGAACACCTGCGAACTGCCGAAGGGAATCAATGTCCGCCTGTTTGCACCTCGAAATTTTTTGGGGGGTTTCAAGTTTGTTCGTTTCATCCTAGGGCAAGGCTTTGAGAAAGACAATAATAGCGGCTATATCGGTTAGGGGAGGGATAATACATTATTATAGGCCCCTGCGCGAGATCGTCAAGCCTACCCCGCCAGACTAGCTCAGTTCCATTGGCGAATTTCGGATATTGGATTGGAAGTTTCGACTTGACAAAATTGCTAGTGTCTACGGAAGTTCATTCGGTACTAGCGAAGGCTACTTCTGCAGCCTGCTTTGTGTATACTCCTTACAAAGTACATTCGTCTTCGTCCTGACCGTCTTGTTTATAAAAGGGGCAGCTCGGTCCATCGTGTATGGCCCCTTTCTCATAAGAAGCCGAACTTAGTCGCCGGAGTATGAGGTATAAAAGGCACTCCCCCAGAGCATGGCAAGAGATGTTCGTGCAAAGGATTCCTGGGAAGTTTTCAACATCGACAAGTTATTAGGCTTTCGATTTTCCCCTGGGATACAATGCAGCGTCCAAGTCTTTCGTAATATGTCTTCCAGCATCCGTTGATATGCAAATTGCTTATTCCATAGCCGGCGAGTACAACTATCTTTGAGACATTATGTTATTAGGTCACAGGTACACTTCCGTGTAAGGAGTCAGGACTGGGAGTTGAATCTGCGCCCACAGCCTTGTACTGACACGACAACGTGCTCTTTGGAACCTATATACACTCGTGATACATCGCCTTCCGATCGCCTGCCACGTGAGTAACCGGAGAGACGCCATTTACTCAGGAGTAGATCTAATATGCACAATGCACGTGATACTGGCATTCATTATCCCTCAAGAAAGAGGGAATGGTCGGAACTTCTCTGAGATAAGCCGCATCATCTCGTTCTTGAATCAGAATGTTCAGTGCAGGGATTCGGATGTGTCTTGTGATATGACGTAAACTATAACTGGTTCTGCTTGGGTTCTCATCCCTGGAGCTGAGGGCGTGGGAATGGTGACACAGATATTGGCAGTCTCTCGTACTCGGTTTCTTTTGCTTTCTTTGTCATAGGTGCTTGCTCACCATGTTGTATAGTTTTGTATAGATCTCCTCAGAGTATGAGTCAATATATGACTGCTAGAATATCAACGGCATACAGTGAGGTCCGTTTCAGATAACAGCCAAATAATCTATTAGACTTCGGTCATCTCGATCTCGACGTTGGCGGGTGCCTTACAGCCCGAGCTGAGATGAGTTCATCTCTCTGATCGAGGGTTTGGATCATGACTGTACGTACAGACTAACCCATGTTAGGCCGACAGGTAATCATGGCTTTCAGACCAATGGATGTTTTAGAAGGTTCGGGATCCCACTATACTAGTTCAATTGCCTATTCGTGGTTTAATATAGACATGTATATATGTAAGTAATTATGGAGTAATGTCATTGCAAATCTCCGATGATGAGCATCTGCATGACAGACGCCATGTCGAAGATCCCGAGTGGAGATCTTGGCAGGAGAGGAGCACACGGATATTCACTGACAGGGACTTGCCCCTGAACATCCATGGATGGATGTATATAGAATGACGAACGTATATCCAACGGAGAGCAAATGCCGAAGACTATATCGAGCCGATCGTCCCCGAAATCGAATTGCAACGTCGCACATAATGATCGTCCAACAGTCAGCCGAGGATTCCCCCGGGCCGGAGTTAAAAAAAAAAAGGGGGCTAGACAGCACAATGGATTGTTTGGTGGAGACTGGGCAGAGATGTCGGCTTTTGACTCGGAGAAAAAGACCCAGAAAAAGAATCCTTAAAAGAATCCTCAAAGAATCCTAAACGAATCCCAAAAGAATCCCTGAAAGAACAATCCCTGTTTAATTTATCTCTTTAAATTGCGCTTACCAATGTCCTGGAAACGGTTGGACCCACCAGAACGGGAGTTGAAGCCGAATGGCACGATACTCTAGGGCTAATATATGTCATATACCTAGACGGTTGCTATTGCACGGAGTTCTCCGTGCATATCTCCATCATATCCAATAATTGTGATATAAATTACTTTAATAGCCAATAAATCAATACGGACGTACTCCGTATTTAGCCACAGGGCCGTGCACCCTGAACGAACGCTCAGTGTGAAGCTTGGACCTGCACGGAGTACGGAGTAGGTCAATATTGTTTAAGCATAGATTGGGAGTTGGGGATTGGGAGAAGATCAGAGATAAATATGGATATGGCAGTTGCAATCATGCGAGAATATCAACTCATGCCTGGAATACAGGGTCATCTTCTTCACATAAAGGGTAACTGGGACATAAAACCGGAATTATACCCAGAATGGACATGGAGGATAGTCCAATCTCCGTTAGCTCCATAAAAATTACCTTCTATGCAAATGGAAAAGGGGAACGCAAGGGAGTCCATTTAGCTCGTGAAGAATGTATTGGCGTACGGTACTTGATATGTCCTATTATACAGGTTGTTCAGAGCCGCCGGCGGTTAAACCGTGACACTTGGAGTAAATCACTCTTTGCCGCTGTTACTGGCTGGATTTACACTGTCTTCAGTCTCCGGGCTAGTGGTCTTAGCACCCAGCCGATCCTCAACGCCACAATTTCGCATATTCTCCTGAGATCAGGAGGGTTCAGGAGGGTTTAGGAGGGGTGATATTTTTTTTTGGCTTTAAAAACTTGGAACAGCTAACTATGTGAGCACAAAGTACCTAGTTAGGTATATGTACGTCAGCTCTAGTTCGAATATCAACCAAAGAAAAGAAACCGGCATCAGGTACCCGTAAAGCAATATGTGTAAGTTGCAAGTTGGATTGGTAGAGTCCACTGAAAGAACTTGCAGAATGGAAATGAAGAAACTCTGAACTATACGGAAAATATGTATAGTGGCTCACATAAGTATGTCACGATTTCTTTCATGCAGTACGGGAAAAATACAGAAAGTTACTTTGGATGGCATACAAATTGATAGGAACGGAAAGTACCCTGCTTATTCCCATGTCCAGTATTACCACTAGTAATACGCTGACCTCCCTCTCCTTGCTCGGTCTTTCACCCCCTGTTCCTCTCTCTCTTTCTTCTCGGTCTGTTCCTTTTGTTCCTGTTGGCTCTTTTTCCCTATTCTCTTATTCTCGACTTTTACTTAACATATTATGATCCAAGCCTAAGGCCCTTTCACTCGGTTCCGCCTTTCGACTTTCTCTCCCCTGCTTCTTCGCTCCACATCTTCCATTCAGCCCCCTCTCTACCCTTCCCCTCTGCCAATCTTTCCGACCACAATTGTTATTATCCGGGGTACTTCGACAAAATGGCCGATATGAGCGGCGAACAGATGCAGGCCAAGATCACTGCGGCCAGGCGCGAAGCTGAGGGTTTAAAGGACAAGATCAAGCGCAGAAAGGATGAGCTGGCCGATACCTCCCGTGCGACTCCCATCACCCATTGTTATGCCTAAAGCGTTTCCTCCCCTTTTCCTCTCCTAGGCTGTGGTCCAGTAAACTGTCCTAGGAGACTTGATTAACCATACTGACTTTGCTTTCCCGTCTAGTCCGTCAAGTCGCGCAGAACCAGACCGACGCCCTACCACGAATTGGAATGAAGCCCCGACGCACGCTGAAAGGTCATCTCGCCAAGATTTATGCCATGCACTGGTCCACCGACAGGCGCCATCTCGTTTCGGCTTCGCAAGACGGAAAGCTCATCATCTGGGATGCCTACACCACAAACAAGGTCCATGCGATTCCCTTGCGCTCGTCTTGGGTCATGACCTGTGCCTACGCCCCAAGCGGGAACTACGTCGCTTGCGGTGGTCTCGACAATATCTGTTCGATTTATAACCTGTCATCGCGCGAAGGCCCGACACGAGTCGCGCGCGAGCTTTCCGGACACTCGGGATACCTCTCCTGCTGTCGCTTCATCAACGACCGCCGCATCATTACCTCATCCGGTGACATGACCTGTATGCTGTGGGATATCGAGTCTGGAACCAAGGTCACCGAGTTCGCCGACCACCTGGGTGACGTGATGTCGATCAGCATCAACCCGACCAACCAGAACATCTTCGTTTCCGGTGCATGCGACGCTTTCGCCAAGTTGTGGGATATCCGTACCGGCAAGTCCGTTCAGACATTTGCCGGACACGAGTCCGACATCAATGCCGTCCAGTTCTTCCCCGACGGCAACGCCTTCGGTACTGGTTCCGACGACACTTCCTGCCGTCTGTTCGATATCCGTGCCGACCGCGAGCTTAATACCTACCAGGTAATTATTTACTCGGGACATTTGATTGACCAAAACTGACTTGAAATTCTTCCAGAGCGATCAAGTTCTGTGCGGTATCACTTCCGTTGCGTTCTCAGTCTCCGGCCGATTATTGTTCGCAGGTTACGATGATTTCGAGTGCAAGGTACGCTGAGCTTTTCCCCCGCAACACGACTAGATGCTAATCTACTTAGGTATGGGATGTTCTGCGTGGCGACAAGGTGGGTTCGTTGAGCGGCCACGAAAACCGCGTGAGCTGCCTCGGTGTCAGCAACGACGGCATCAGTCTGTGCACTGGATCTTGGGATTCCCTTGTAAGTTTTCCTCCAATTGTTTATGCAAATGCATCTACTAACCTCGGATCTTCTCTCGTACAGCTCAAGGTCTGGGCCTGGTAAACCAAAAAAAGCAAAACGCTAGATACCCCGTGTCGATCATTCTGCAATGCTCTTCTTCGAAATATTTTAGGCTCGATGGTTCGAATCACCGCCATTGTACGATAATAATCAATTACCGGGGAGTCCCTTGGGTTCCCACGATAATACACTACCCGCGGCGCAGACATCGTCGCATGCGATACGGAAGGTGATGGAGGTGGAGGTGAGCGCTATGGGATGCTGTCCCGGCGAACAAACGATAGCGATGACACAATACTTGTTTGGACATGACGAGAGTGCGACTAGTTCCTGGGTCGATGGATGTACAGTGACTGCCAGCAGAAGGGAATGCTGGAACGAGTCGATCCATCCGACACCTTCACCGTCGCCCTCTTCTCAATTCCCCTTTTACTTCTCGATGACGCCCTTTCCCCTTATTTTTTTTTCTTCTTTGAATTCTTTATCCCCCATTCAGTTTATCGTTTCGTTCTGGTCATCTCCGCATTGGTCTCGACATTTATTTTGTTGGCAAAGGCAAAAAAGAAGAACCTGGTTACCGGATTCTAGCCAGGATGTCTCTCGCCGATCTACCTCTGCGTTACCTTATTATTCTCTCTTCTCATTTCTCCTTTCTTCTTTATTCTCTCCTATCCCCCCTTATTTGTGTCTCCTCTAAAGAAAGAGTCCGTTGTACTTAACTGTCTTTGCGTTGGAATCTTGCTCTGGGATTCTGTGGTGTCGGATTTTGATAATGGTTCAAGCAGCTCCAATTTCCATATGTGAACTTTTTTTTTTCAACTCGATCTTCCATTTCATTGCACTGAAGGTGGTGATAGTAGTATCGGCCAACGTCGGTCCATGCCTGGCTTGATTCTCTAATGTGAGCGTGGCGAGTATCAGACATGTCTTCAACCTCGGTCCAGCCGTAGGGTAGAACATGCCATCCCTGGATCATCCTCGAGGGAGTAGTCTCTAAATAGTCGGCTGGGATACCGTAGCAGGTAGTCCGACCTTCGGCTCCACGTATATCAGGCCACGAACACAGCCAAGAGCAGTGGCTAGGGGAATGCCACGCATGTCCTCGACCTCAATCACACCGGTCCACATTCATTGATGCCTAACACGCAGCTCGCCGATTCTGGGATCAGCTTGCCCCATTTCTGACATGAAACAAGGGAATGGACGGGTAGGAGGGTCGTACCACTAACGCTAGAGAGAGGGAGACTAAGACAATAGTTGCAGTAGAAACCTGTTCAGAAGATTAGGTCGAAATAAGAACATGGACAGGATCAGCCTTGTGGTTATCCTTATAAACGCTAGAGGAGAGTTCATCCTTTCATATCAAACTAAACTGGGAATACGAAGATACGCATCCTTCTAGAAAAAGAAAAGAAAATCGAAACATCTAGACCTGAGTATTCATTGGTGGAGACATACAGATCTACATCGTTGAATGGGGCTACCTTAAAGTAGACACTTCGTCCGTAGACACGTCACATAGTTCGGGATATTATGAATGCCTCCACGGGGAATGGAGATCGGAGTATGGAGTAGAGCTGATTTCAAAGGGATAATGAATTGATCTAAGGCTATAGCTATTAAGCTATTCAGGCGAAGTATGGAGTATCGAGTATGTTAGTATAGCTTGAACCGTTTGCTTTGCTTTATGATATACTACTTGGGCATACAACATGCTATTGTATACTCCGTATTGTCTAGCATTTATATGAATCTCGACAGAATATTCTAAAACAAATGTCTTTGACCTTGACAGCCTCCTAGGGCTCGGATGTCCTATGTGGAGCCTGAAACACAAAAAAAGGGGGCTGTTCTCACCGTTTCATGACTTCCATGGCTTCTCACGACGATCTCTTCCAACCTCAGCCTCATCTCCGTTTCAACTTCAGGGGCAATCTTCGAGTATCTGCATATCCTAATCCTTGATCCTGGTCCAATCCGAAACACACCAAACAGTGCCCGATCCCAGATCTCCCAAATTAGCTCCCCCCTCTCACCTAAAAACGCCCTTTGCCCGCTCTTTCAACATGTCCGCCCAAGAAGAATTCAACCAGCTGGTGAACAATAACCGTTCACGCTTCACCTCCCATCCAGAAGACCAGGAATCAGAACCTTACTTCTCCGACGAAGAACCCGCCTCCCGCCTCCGCTCCCGCCAAACAGTCGACTCCTCCGACGAGGAAGCCGACGCAGACATGGTCTCCTCCCGCACCGCCAACGCAAACTACCACATCCCCAACACCGTCTACGAAGCCAACACAGGACCCAAGGGCGTCATCGCCGACGCCCAGGCCTTCGAGCGCGCCCGCAAGAAGTCCTTCCGCCGCACCCTCCTCAGCGTCGCCGGGCTCGACTCCAACAGCGCCTCCTACAGCTCCAAGTCCACCCGCGATGACGTGCCCCTCGCGGCCGGCGACCAGTCCTCCGCCAGCGAGGACGACGACGAGGCCCGCTTTATGAGCAAGTGGCGCCAGTCGCGCATGCACGAGCTGCAGGGCCGGAATAATCGCCGTGCTAGTCCGCGCGGTAGACGCTATGGATCGGTTGAGACGGTTGATGCCGCGGGGTACCTCGATGCTATTGAGAAGGTGACGCCTGACACGGTGGTTGTTGTGTGTATTTATGATCAGGAGGTATGTGTAGAATTTGGATCTCTGGGATACAATTGCGGGGGCTAATTTGTTATAGTTCGATGACAGCGCTATTGTCGAGGAGTGTCTGGTCACTATCGCTCGCAGACAGCCCACTACCCGCTTCGTTAAGATGCATCACGATATCGCCGAGATGGATCACATCAAGGCCCCTGCTCTGCTGGCCTACCGTGGTGGTGATGTCTTTGCTACTATTGTCGATGTCTTGCGCAACATTCCTCGCGGCCGCAGCTGTAGTGCTGACAGCCTTGAGGACTTGTTGAAGCTGTGCGTATTCCCAGGCTCTTGTTCATTTCGTACTGAGACATATGCTAATTCCCGATTACAGGCACCGTGTGCTATGATACTTTCTTTGCTATTATGTTTTCGGCCCGTCCACATTTATGGCATAGCAGCAAGGCGTCTTGGTTGTTCCCTCGTGATCTCCTCTGCATGATTTGATTTGATTTGATTTGATTTGATTTGATTTGACCTGACCTGACTTGACTTGACTTGAATTGCCTTTCCTTTCCTTTCCCTTTCTTTTCCTCTCAAACACTCTCTCCCACATCTCTCTTTATGTCCCATCCCTCTGATGTTGGATGCATTACCTGCAATGAAAAAACCCCAAGAACAGATCTTCTTGAAACGGCGTTGGTCACTAGAACAAGGTGTACACGTTTGGACTCGGCAGGTCGATGGTCTGGTTACTATCTTGCCGTGTCATGTTAGACACGTTGCGTTTCTCTTCCCTCCTTGTCTGATTATGTCCCTACTATTTCCAGCCCGGCCGGAGCCGGGCTTGATGTTGATTTACACGAGATATCCCATGCTGTTATTACTGTTCCTGCTCTATCTTCTCTCTCGCTGGTAATCCCCTTAGACTGAGCCCTAAATATGTAAACTAGGGTTCCGTATGCTCATCTGCTACACCCAGTAACCGAAAAGGAACAAAAGGCAAGAACAAAGGGCCGTCCATGTTGGGAAGGCACGTGGGTTTGGGGTAGTTATAAAAGGGCCCCTCTCCCCATTTCTCTTCTTCTCTTCTTCTTCTCCTCTCCATCTCTCTGACCACCATCTCACCGTAGCCTCCACGAGACAGCGTCGGCAGAGGGTGCCGTAGCACATGCTGCTTCACCTACCACAGGGATCATAACATTACCATGTTTGTTATGAGGTCCATGTAGGTCTGCATCAGATAACAAACTGGGCTTTCTCGTGGATGTTCCTGAAGTCGTGGCTCTCATTGCCACTTGACGAGTCCTACGGAATACATGAGGGGTGTAAATCTCCATAGCCGAAGACTTGTACAGATGGTCACCTAGGTAGTCACAGTACACTTTCACTTTCAAACGTAGCTCTAAGTCTGGGCTCGTGTTGTGGGTCTGACTTATATGTGAATTGGGAGATTCTATTCTAGGAAGTCCCACAGTCCTAGCAAGATATCAAGGGTCACATCTCCAGAGATCCAGGCAAAGAGATATGAAAGACAGCCCCAAGTGCAACAAGCTTGAATATTGGTATAAGACCCATATTATCCAGTGCAAAGCATCGTAAGGAACCATTTACGTGGTTCTCGAATTCCAAGTCTCTCTCTCAAGCAAGAGATGAGTGAAATGTACCACGCCCATATCCCACCATTCGACCATCCCCGAGACCAAGAGAAAAGAATACGCGCATTTTATAAGAGAAGCGCGAAAGCAAAGAAAAAGAAGAAAGAGCCATCCAATTTCCTTCGGTAGTCCGCTAACTCCCCGTGTCAAAAGACAGAAAAATAAATGAGAAAGTAACTAGACGCATGGCCGTGGTGACCAAGGATACATAGCAGGTAGAGAAAGAAGCGAAGACTCAAGAAATGAGAAGAAAATAGAATAAAGACTCCCACGCCTGGTTTCTCCCCTCTTCCGCTCAGTCGGTTGTCTCTTACAGGGCTCCGCGGTCCGCCGTGAAATCCCAGAGCATTTTGATCAACGCGTCCGGGAGCGTGTACAGATCCACGTGGAACTCTCCGACTGTAGACACGAAAGGATAAGGTCAGCTTGTTGTTCAGAGTAAACTTCAAGGAAGCAGAGAAAGAATATGGAGTTTCCCTTCTCTGACATACAGAGGAACTTACGCTCAACATCGTTCTTTGTGTATGAGTCCGCCGCCTTGTGGTCATGAACCATCTGCACGACCTGCAAGAGGTCATCTTCGTTCAGCTTCTGAAGCCCATCGGCAAGCTTGTCCATGTCAACCTCGAGAGAGCGTCAGTCCTGCAGCGCCAACCTCAGACCCTTTTCATAGAACCAACTCACATTCTTATCTGTGCGCTTCTTCTTCTTGGCGCTCTCCTCGCCACCAGCAGGGCGCTTGTGCTTGATACCATTCTCATCACCGGGGACCGGACCGGACTCGCGCAGCGCAGCCATCAAAGCAGGCTTGGGGTTCTTGAAGGTCTGCACCACAAAACGCACCATTGATCAGCACACCATACTTTCTCTCTCAGGGGAAATTCAACAAACTCACAAGCACATGCTTAGATTCATAACGGGTCTGGGCGAAGTTCAGGTCATGTTGAATCGTGTACGACTTGTCAGCAGTGAGCTCGATCGACATATCGAATTCACCCCATCCCTCCTCCTGAATACGGAACGGCGGGTGCTTGAAGACTATTCGAAGTGGACAAATCGTCCCACGTTAGCCTCTAGTCGGAAAACCACACACACACACACACCGCAACCGCGCGATCAATCCGTGCGGCTGTGGGATTCTGGGTCGCCAGATAACCCAGAAATCAAAAATACAATAGGGACCAAACATACCCTGCGTGGCACGTTCACCGAAACTGGGGTGCAGGTGGTAGGTGACCTTGTCGAAGATGTTCGCGGGGACCAAGGCGCCCTTCTCGTTCACGAGCCAGACCTCAATATGCCATGATCGCTGTGGAAAACCCTCAACCTCCGATGGCTTATCTCTGTAGTGTAGGAAGAAATCCCAAGTCAGCCAATGTGGTCTAATCCCGCGCGTTTTGTGTGCATGTGTAGAGATGGGCGTGGGGGTTTGAAGGGAAGAGTGGTGGCGTGCAAAGCGCGCCTCTCCCTTTACTCCTTGTGCGCATTATCATCTTTGTGTCCTGTAAGCTACAGGACAGACGTGGCGATAGCGTTGACAGGGTATTGTGGGAGGAGACAATAGCTTTCAGACCGGGGTTTGCGAAGGGAGGGAAGGACGAGGTAGGTAGAGGGGCGCATACATAATGTTCTGCTCGGTGATGAGACGGACAGTGCGCTTGACCTATTGAGAAGGAGTGTTAGTGTATGCAAGCTTAATTGTGCTAAGAATGGAGAAAACACCAGGGTTGGGCTTGTCGGCTCTAGCGACAAACCCACAGTCCTAAGCCATAGATACAAGTTTGCGGCAGTTGATGAGAGGGAGAGATACTCACGTCAGGCATGATTATTTTATTGGCGACTTCGGGTCGTCACTTGAGAGAATCGTGAGGTTCTAAGGTTTTGAGGCCGAAAGGGGACGTTGACGTGCGGAGAGGTGGGCGTCTCGGAGACAAGTTTGCGCGGTTGTCTATCGGAGTGAGCAATGAGCGTAGGATATCATAACTAGGCAATACCTCAATGTAACCAGGCAGTTAGGTATATGTAGTGACGTTGGTCTATTGATCTATTCTCAAGGCAATTGATAAAGCGGTGAATTAACCTTGGAAGCTCAAGGAGGTTTGAGAATATCTCCAGGCCTATGTTTCATCTGACGCTCTCTCACTTTCTGATGAGTTACGCGTTTAATCTAACTCGTCTTGAGACTACTTGGATCAAATGGATATGGCTATAAACAAATTTACTAGACTTATAGCCCGAGCATTGTTCCAGCAAAGTGCAAGCAAAATGTAATCTTTTTCGGGTTTAAAAATGTACTATTTTGTATTATTGCATGCGTTTGCTTGTTAGGCATACTCATCATTACTTTTGTTTGTCTTTGTTCTTTTTCTTCAGATATCTTCAGGGTATGGGGTGATGTGCAGGTATATTGGATGGGGAAATGTCTATCTACTTCCCGAAGAACCATCGACGTTAGGAACTGCCCTCCATTTCGTAGACTGCATGGCTCGCAATAGCTATCCGAGGAGCATCTTCATAACTGCTGCCTCGCTCGTCGCGTCGTAGGGGATGGGGTGGGAATGGGATGTATTGGGGATGATTGGGTGGAACGGTGTGAAAGGGGCGAAATTGGGTAATTTTTCAAGAGCAAGCTCCGGGACGGCGTACCCAAATGCCTTGGAACGGCAAGTGCACCATAATTGGGTATGCTCGATCCTCGAAGAGTCAGCAATACGAGAGAAGAGGAGTTGTTTACTCTTCGGCGTTGAAGAGCTTCTCGTTCTCCACCTGGGCGGTCTCGAAAGCATCCTTGAAGGCGTTGGCGTCTATAACCATGGTTAGCGAATGCTTGAATAAAGTTGGGATAAAACAACTCACTCTCGCTGTTGGCGAAACGGATGGCAAGGGTCTGAGCCTCAGGCTCACCCTCAGAGACATCGGCGGCGGCGTTCCAGACCCAGCTGCGGTCACTGCCGACGTTGGCGCTCAACTTCATGTCGGGGACGACTGGAAGATACATATTAGCACTAGATCGTCTTTGGGAAATACGAGCCGGGGGGGGGGATCTCACTGTAGTGGTTGGCGCAGACCTTGAGGGTCTTATCGCGGCGCATGACTAGGCGGGTCTTCTGGTTCTCCTTGTGCTTCAACAGACGGACGTCACCGGTACCGCGCTCCTTCCACTCCTTAGAATCGCGGTCGAACTTGAACAGCTTGGCGCGCATCTTGAAGGTCTGCTCCTCAAGCTCCTCGTTGGTCTTGGTCTCGACCTTCTCGGTCAAGCGAATCACGGGCTCGAAGTGGACATCGACGGACTCCTCAACTTCATCCTGCATCAAAGAATCATGGTCAGTATATGCGCGGAGCTAAAATAGTCATTGACACTAGCATAGTATGGCTTGGTTGCGACGACCCCACTATCGGGTGACAGGGGCACAAGACCCCGCTCCCATCGCGGACACGTCCAACAACAACCGCCTATGCCAACAGCATCAGATGTATAAAACTCACCTCATCGTTGGCCTTCTGGGCCTTGGAAGAGCCGGAGGGCTCATCAGTAGGCTCCTCGGCCTCCTCCTTCTTCTCCTTCTTGGGGCCACCACCGAACATGGAGAACATGCTGTCGGAGGTCTTCACGGTGGCATCCTTAGCAGTGTCGGCAGCCTTCTCTGCGGTCGTAGCGACAGTCTCCGCAACGGTCTCAGTGGTAGACTTCTCACCCTCGCTAGTGGCGGTGGTGGTCTGCTCAGTGGTCTCGGAGGCAGAGATGGCGGGGTCGGGCTTAGTCTCGGTGATGTCAGACATGATGACGAGGGGCTCAAGAGAATCGGTTTAAAAGGATAAAAAGAGAGATGGCAGATTTCCCCGGGAGGTAAAGTGGAATTTCAGTAACAGATAATGTTTGTTGATCAGAGAAAGCGGCGATGAGGGGGAAAAAATTAATACTTAGTTTGGGTCCCATACCTGGCAGAACCCGCCACCGCTTTTGTCTGCGTACTCTATATAGGTGTGAACTACATGCAACGTGGGGAAACACACATCAAAGAGAAAATAAGTGAATAGTCTCAAGGCCAAAGTGGGATTACGGTTTAAATAAGAGATACGATTGCGCCGACTGAATAGTTCGCATGAAAAGCCATTTCCAGTACAGTTGCCACCCACCAAACCTGATCGCCATAAACAAAAACCAGTCCTCAACCAACTCATTAATAGGAAAAAGAAGCAAATACAAAGTCGTAAATAAGCTCGTTCATCATTTCGAGCCAAGGGTTGAGCAATCCTTGGATTTGCCGGACCGGAATCCCATAACATGTCGCGCACGCGACTGAGCTCGATCCAGCGCATCACATTTCCTGACGTTGCGCACTCGATCCATCATACTGCGAAGGTCAAACTTCGGCGCTGACTTCCCAATTCGGGCCCATGCTTCCTTAACAAGGCCCTTGGCTTCCTTGTCCACGCGACTAGACCGCATTTGCAACACAGAAGCAGCACTTCGGAATCGCTGGATAGTATTGCGAGTGAGGACGTCTGAGATCTGCTTCGAACGTGATAAAACGGCATCGCGTGCATTTAGACTCTCACGGCGTAGGTCCTCGGCATCACGGCGCAAGAGATGGGTTCTCTGCACCACATCTCCCACGATCACCTGCAGATCGGTGGAGAGGCGGCCGTATACCTCAGTCAGGCCGGTCTGAGCCGTATGGATTTCCTTGGCGAATTGTGAAGAAATTCCCTGTGCTGCACGCTTCCAGTTTGCGATCTTCAGCCATGGGGTTCCGAAGTCAACAGTCATGGTCTGACTGATTGGCTGCCTTGACTTGGTTGTAATTGTCAAGTTGACTAACCCGTACGCATCCTCGCGGTTCAACTTCAGTGTGTATACTCCATCGAACAGCTGTGACAACTCGTATGTAAGAGCCTTGTTCTCTCTATGAACACTCACGTTGAATTGTGGCTGCTTCTTGGATGATGCAAACTTATATGGGGGCTTGATGATAACATGGCAGTCTCCAACAACCTGAATCTCAAATTCGTTCGTCATTCCCGATGATTTCTCATTAGAAATAGTTGGCACAGAGACATCCTCGGGGATTATATCCCCCGAGGGCACATGCAATGCTTGCATAGAAGCTGACGGCCGTGTTGAGATTGAGGTTTGTACCACTCGATCCAGGGACAGAACAGAAGTGGGAGAGACGTGGGAAGTCACTGGGAAGGATGCATTGGATAGAGCTGATCCGGCAAAGGATTGCACTAGAAAGACGACCAGAACTCTAACAGCCGCATACCCAATAGAGATGGCAATGGCCGAAATGAGAGTCAAGGTAACCAGACGCAGCGTGGGGGCCAGGTCTCGGGCCCGCGTGGCATAGGAATGCGGGAGCCAATTACCAGGATACTTCTCAAGATCCGCAAATATGTGCCTTTGAGGAGGCTTGAGAGTATCGGCAGTGGCTTTCTGTGTCCTTCTCGGATACAGGCCGACAAGAGAAGCCAAGTTTCGATTCAACTGACCAGGTGTGATGCTCTCGAAAGTCTTCAAATCGATAGGATACCGCCGAAGGACTGCGGTCTCACCGGAAACTGGATGGCGGGACTCTAAACATGTATGAAGACTGTTGTGGTTAAGAGGGATCATCTCTCCGGCCATCTTCCACAGTGGTTCCTCCGAAATCACCATTGCCGGGACTCCATGACGTTCTAGGAACATATGGGCAAGACGCTGCGTCTTGACCGCCGCTGCATCGTCGAGGCCGGAGACAAAGAGAATTGCCACATCTGGTAGAGTCCAATCCGTTGCAGACGTTATATGGTAGTCAGAACCATTCCAGGCCGAAGTACAAACCGGACGATTCTTGAACTTCAGGTTCAGTGTATTAGGTCGGTCCGCGTGGGGATCGGCCGTGGCTTCCAGACATTCGTCAACCACCAGCTGGACATGAATCGGGAGAAGTTCCGCGAAGTTCGGAACAGCTCCGGCGCCAAATGATGTTGGCACGACATGATATCGAGAAGATTCAGCCGAGTTGGTCTCTGAACCAGCACATGAGCTTGAGACAAGCACATCGCCGATCTTGTCGAGAATAATATTTCGGAATCCCGGTTGTCCGACATAGAGCACGCGGAAGGGTTTGTCCAGGTCGAGACTCTGTTTCGTCATGGTCTGTTGAAGCGTGGCCATGAGGATGGAGTCGGTTGAATTGTAAGGCAGCCGGCTCTTCAATTCCGAGGCTGCAGCACCTTCGAAGATGCGGATAGTATGCTTGAGCTCCACTCTCTCGATCTCGGGCCACTTCTCGGGCTCCACGAATTCGATCGAATCACTGGCATGGGGGAAGGAGGGCTTTGTGGTTGTGGTGCTGTCATCGATGGTACTTCGTCTGGCAGCAAAGAGGGCAGGCAGCTCCTGGGAGGCCGATTCAATGCACTGCACTTCATCCCTGTCTATCCCATCGTCCTCTTGGTGGTCTTCATCCTGGGCCTCGGCCTCGCTCCCACTGTAGCGTTCATCGAGGCTTGCAACGTCGTCAGGGCTAGCCTGGTCGATCAACGAGCCTGTATCGGTTTGTTCGGAGTGGCTGCCATCCTCTGAACGTATGTCCGACACACTCAGAGTCGCCCAGCTATCACTCAGCGTTTTGGGTGAATGGTCAGAAAGTTGATCTGACGTCATGTTGGTAGGCCGTGAACGTGATAACCACTCCTCGACAGAAGCTGTCAGGGGTGGAAGAGTCGGATATTGCAGACTCGAGGCAGTCTGGGCACGGTGGAAACGCCTGTGAGGCGAGTCTGGATCGTCAGTCATTTCGCCGATGTAAACTTCATATAGCACACGGGTGCGGCGGAAACAGGAGCTTAGGGATAGCCCAAGCGGTAGGAAGAAGGTCAAGAAAAGCAGAGTTAGAAACCGAGACGGAGATTTAGAGCAGGGTAATAGAAAAGAAAAGGGAAGATCGGAAGATACTGGGAGTGCTAGGCAGAGACTCAAGAGAGCCCAAATAGAGTGATAAGGTGGGTCTGCGGGGAGCCGGATGTCAGGATGGGTCAGGTGCGTGTCTGACTTAAGGAAGTAAGGGCTTACCTAGGTGAAGGTGTGAAAGCGACAAAGGCCAAAGAGAAAAGAAGCACCGTGAAGATCAAGAAGTATAAAAGAGAACTGAAACGTAGAGCGTTGACGAAGGGGGGGAGTTGTGTTGCGATAAGAGAACACTAGAATGGATGACCCAAGTGACAGTAATAGTGGGGGAGTACAAGGTACCTAGCAGTTGTATGATGGTGTCACCCATGACAGAAGTACTGGGTACAAGTCACTTTGCTACCTAACGGCAACTCTCTTTGTCTGCCCCTCGCAATGCAGATGCACTCGAAGGTACTCCAATACTCCAAATGAGAGAAAGTACTGACCTGCTGAACCTATCATCTTTCTTTCGTTCTTTCTACCTATTCTTATACTTCTCTATACTACTTGATAACGAATAGCTCCACTGTGCCCCACCATGAACACTTTAAACATTAACTACACGGAAATGAACCGCGACTTGAAAAAGACAGTCTAGATTGATCTAGTTCACTTGCACCTGAGAAATCCAAATCTCTGAGAGTAGTGTCATATTCACCTTGCTCATCGGCGTATGACCCGAACAACCCTGCACGTGGGATCTAAATATTGAGGATGGCAATTTGTACATGCTGATACTCATGTGTGGTCTTTCGACAAGTATGTCAAGTGTATAAGCTTCACTAGGAGAGCAAGGAAAGAAAATAAGAGATTATAGATCGACGCTAAGCGATCGGGAAAGCTTTAGATGTAATGGAGATCCTTGACTGCACTGAAGTTTGACCGGAGCCCTTATATATTTTATATTTCTCACTATACGCACTATACGCCTGATTTTATGCATATATCCAAGAATGACTCAAATGCGCCTTTGATCCCTATTCAGAAACGTCTAGCTCGTATAATGCCCCAACACAGCAGAACTCCTGACAGCGCATGTAGATACCAATAAGCCTCGACCCACTCGGGGCCTCGTATACTCGGTCATCCCACGGCCTCGGGTAGTTGTCAGCAGACGCCTCATCCTTACACCCAATTTTCCGCCAGGTATAATGAATGGTACGGGCCAGTTCATGGGGTAGGTCAGCGGAAAGCCTAAGCTTCTCGTAACTCGGCTGCTCGTTCCGTTCAACCTCGAACTCGATTTCCACGAGCTTGTGCTCTGTGGCCGCAACCGACAAGCCAACAATCCGAGCATCTGGTGCAAAATGAACGGCTTGACGCGTCTCGGTATCGAGCTCACCTGTGCTCGCTGTTTTACCTGAATTGTAGACGAAGACTAGTCCGACTATTGCCTGGTCTTTGAAGTAGGCCTCGGCTGTGACTATAGTCTCTCTACAGCCCTTATTATTGCGCCTCTCAAAGTAGAGTTTCCGTACCTGGTCAAAAGGAGGTACTTGTTCGGGG
Source organism: Penicillium psychrosexuale (assembly GCF_028828465.1). NCBI lineage: Eukaryota > Fungi > Ascomycota > Eurotiomycetes > Eurotiales > Aspergillaceae > Penicillium > Penicillium psychrosexuale. The sequence continues at coordinate 1,849,951 of NW_026643187.1, forward strand.
ACCAATATGACGGCTTTTGGGCGGCTTCCATTCGTAGAGATGACAGCTCGGACGCGTTCGGAGGATAGGTTCAATATCCAAGAGATAGCTGTGAGTTTCTCGTCGGAGTCACCCTGATACTGGTGGCATTGCAGCTTCTGGGATGAGATGGACTGGAAGTCCGGAGGGCGGAACGTCACACTGCGAGAACTTGTCGTCTTAATGTGTATAGCTGCGACTTGACCTATTTCCAACCCCGGGGACGCAGAAGAGAAGCCTACTGGAACGAGCCAGATAGTCAAGGATTGGACTTCTTCGTCTTGGGAGAGTTCAAACCCATCATCGAGTTGATGCATCCATTGTCCTACGATGCCAGGACTTGGATGGCCATAATACTCGAGCTTCAACCCGGATATGCGACTTCGAGATCTGGATTGACCTTGTATGCCCGTAGATGCATGAATTTTCCGGACGTTCTTGAGTGACGCATAGGTCTGATAGTCATCGGAATCTCTACTGTATATGAAATGAGAGAACTTTTCGTCGTATCGCAACTGGTTGTCGGGTATTTCATGGCATTCACAATCCAGAATATCTGGTATGCTAGGTTGAATGCCACACTGCTGGGACTGAATACCGACGCGTTCAAAGCAAGTTAGGGTTACCTGTGTCTGCGTAGCTGCTGCCTGTATCTGCTTTATGAATTGCATTTCAAAGGCAGCCAATCCAGTGATGGTGTTGCTGGGCGGTGAAATTGGTATAAGCTCAACAGCTGCGTTGAGCCGATGATGAAGAGCAGCGAAAGTAGCAGTTCGTCCATAGTTTGTTGACACCTAACACGAAGTTAGAATCTTGCATACATGCATGCCTAAGAACCCGTATGAATTACCTGCAAGCCACCAAGGCTCATTTCTGGGTTGGATCTTTGAATTTCTAGCACCCCAATTCGATTGATGCGCTCCCCCTTGGATCCATCAACAAAAAGGGAAATCTGGCAGCCACCGCTAGAGCCGAAAAGTACGGACGTCCCATCAGAATACGATATCTCTATTCCGATAAATACGTGAGGGTTAGATCCCATATGAAACGTAAGCCTTTCCAAGGACGCCAGAAGCAGTCCTCTCGGGCCACCAAAGTCAATGTTGGTCAAGGGTTCGAAAGCCCGGGGAGACCGGGACGGTAAAAGAATGCTAATTCTCGCCTCCTGCCTTGGAGGATGTGGCGTCCATAAATGAGACTGTACCCGAGATGAATCCATAACACGTTGAGAGGCAGACTTCAGAGTTTCAAGGTGGTTGGTCACTTTGCCGAGGCCAAGTGAAACGATCTTGTATCGATCTAGACCCACAAGCAAGCAATGCCAATTTGATCTCTCTGGGATGCTAAGGGTGCCAGTAGCAATTCCTGGACCGTTGGAATCACCAACCCAGCCCGATGAATTTGACCCTGCATATAAAAATTTGATTCCCGTCAGGCCTTGGGAGCAAAACGCCACGCCGACAGCTTTCACGTGGAATATGTTCGGTATCTCAATCCACTTCTCGGAAGCTGGGTTTTGATATCCGACTCGACTGCCGGCGATACTGCATTCCCCGCATGGAAATAGATTTATCCCAGATATAAAGCGTCTTGCGCCGAATTGGATGGTTGAGATACCTATTCGCTGTCGATACTGCTGAAGTGGGGGCACAATGGATTGTGTTCTATGGTAAAGTACACGGCATCCCTCATCCAAGGGGCTCTCTGAGCTAACAGAGGCTAGCTGACCGGAAAAGAAGCGGGCTACCTCTATGAGTCGAGGTGGGGTTTCAGCACTCTGGTCATCGATCAGCTGATAATATTCGCATTGGTTTTGCGCCGGCTGGACGGCAGACCCATATGGACCATTTCTCAAAACAGGATCTAGGTCCACAAGGGCAGCAATAGGTTCCAGCAGCTGCCGGATTCTCTTCCGATTGACCAATGACAAGGTCCCTATCGTGAGCGATGCCCTGGTCCCAAAGAAAAGCAGGTACCAGTCCTGCGTGTCCGTAACATCCAGGAGAAGAAAATCAGCTTCCTGGCCTAGGAGAAACCTACTTCGCCAGTACGACCGTGGGAGAATATCCACGGCTGCAAGTTGAGCTAGATCTCGACATACAAGTCGTACGTTGAGGAGTTCACCAAAGGATAAATATGAAAATATCTCGAATTTCAGCTCGAGTGAGAGTCCATCAAAGATGGAGTGTTGAGGTCTCTTTGAACTTTCGCAAATTTGTTTTGTCATAGTATCAGGGGATGGTACCAAATCGCAGTTGTCATTAGGCCTAAAGGGACCCGATGCAGCGGTGTCCTCTTCGCTGTGGCAATCAATGCCTGCCGCGGTTGCAGTTGACGGGCTTGCACTATCTCGCAGGTTCCACAGCGAAGTATCACAAACCTTTCGGGACTCTGGCGCGGTTGTTTCCAAGTCCATTGGGGAAGGAATTGCACAGGGGTCAGCATAGAATTTTGAGCTCAAATCCACTGCCTGTGGTAGGCCAAACGACTTGTGTGTTTGCGCAGCGCCCTCATAGTCGTGGCCGAAATGGAAGATGGATGCTTGGATACAAGGAGTGCAATACAACTGATAAAAAACCGATTTTGAAATAGTCGCTTCACTCTGCATGGCATCACCCGGTCCACGAGCAAGCCTGAGGAGAAGTAATTTCCAACATGAGTCGTGGAATCCGAAGCACCAACGACTTACAGATGATCCGAAAAGCCTCCATTCCTCCAGCGCTTCAGTATCCACGTCGACATAGGATTGACCGCTGCCAAGAGGCGCATAGAGAATGTTCCGGTAGCGTACTATCCCTAGCCCAGTTGTGGTGATATGGCTAGCAGTAGCATTGATTGAGTAGAGACCTCGTACTTCTGCATACCAAGGTCGAACGCGAGAGTGTGAAAATGCTAGATCATCATCACTGTAGGGGTCGGGCAGCAAAATAACTCCACAGAGAGGGCAGTAAACATTGGGAATCGGAATCATCGAGATAGGGGTCATGCGTTTCGTATCCTTGATTTGAAATGCACAAGCCCCTAAGCTCACTAAGCTAATCACTTAGCATTAAAACAATAGAATATGTAATAAATATCTCACATGAAGAGCTGTAGAAATCTTGTTGGACTACAGACGGGCGGTGGATTCAGGCATACAACATTTGGATGGTCGGGATCCGGATAATTTAATATATCCGGCCTATGGCTTCGGAAACCCTGTTCAAATGTACTTCGTGCTAGTAAATGGAATCATGGACATGAGACAGTAGACAATGCAGATAATATATCAAAGAGAGAGATTATACCAGAGAATTTAAACAGGACTTTCGTCCAGGTAGCATCTCCGCGGCAAGTTGGAATTTGCTCGTGATTTCAGACTCAGTAACTATTGAACACCTCGCAGCAGGCAGGAGTCTCAGAAGCCCCGAGCGCCTCTAAGACAGATACCAGAGTCCTGGTCGGTTCCTCTCATACAGCGTACATACATACTTACTCTGTATGGACGTTTATGCCGAGCATTCCTTAATCCATTGGAATTACTGACTTCAACGCTAGCCCTATGTCGGCCTCGTGACTCCCTATGCACTTCTTGCATGCCAAGAATCTTGGACTCCTACTGAATCTCGATTAGCGCTATCAACGCAGTTTGACATGGCTTTGTCACCAATCTCTGCCTACAACTTACAGTATGTTGTATTGCAGGAAAGGATTTCAATCCGGGCTGCATTTCGCTTCAAGTTGACTGAATACGAGGATCTCGCCAGTTCTTTCTGATTCTCTCTATTATTCCATTACAAATGCGAATTCATGAGTGAGGGGCTTCTATATCTGAAGGGGTGGAAGAAAAATCCATAAACATGGCCTTCTTTCTAGGTATGAAGAGATTAGACAGACAGACATATTCCAATTCATTTTCTGGTATTATTCCAACGGTTCCAATCACTTCATACATCTAACACTACCTTATATGTTACGGCAAGATCTATGCTCCGGTCAGGGCCAGTGCTTAACAAGAAGTAACTGCATGTTGTCCAGTCATGCCCCCGCCTACCACAAAGAGATGCAGGGTAAACTTTTCACCTAGAAATACATAGAATACGGACGCCTCTTATTAGCTAGCTATTTTCTCTGATATATCGTTTTTGGGCGTTTAAATCATGGTCCACTAGGATTTCTACGGCTCGAATATGCAAGCAGACTGCCGCAGAACAATTGCATGAATACGTGTCTGGATGAGAATCTTCGCCGCAATTTCATTTCATACTCTCTCAAACCCCTGGCATGGTAATGCAGATTACACCAGGATGCGAATGAGTAGAGATGGTATTCGATCTTCGCAATATCTGCTCACATGGCGTCGTTGGGAGACCGTTGGCTGCCTCTTTAATTTAGCGGTTACATGAAATTGGGACAGTACGGTGTAGATGCCATCCAATGGCTTGAATACCATGATTCTCTGATCCGCCCTTCTATTTAAACAAGCCCAAGGGCTCCTATAATTCCAACTAGTTTTCAAGTTATCCCTTCTACACATTCAAGTCTCTGGATTATTTGCACCGGGCCCACTGTTCAAACTCACCATCATGGCCGTCAATACCCCGTCCCTACGCAACCTTGGCTTCGTCAGTGCCCTGCTATTGATAAAGCCTGACAGTCTAGAGGAGACAGTCCAACCCTGTGGCAGACAATTGTGTGCGCATGGTTCCCTCCTTCCGGTGACTATAGAGTGGGGTTCAAAGCTGCCGTACTCGCCAACAACAACATGCCCGATGCGATGATCATTCAAGTCAAGGCATTAATCTCGAATCCCAAGTCTTCAGAAGACATCATGGAACGCCAAATCCTTCTTGTCGAATGCAAGCGTCCATCCAGAGACACACCGTTAGGCTGGGATGATACCATTACCGGCCAGTTCCTCGATGACCTCTCACAAACCTTGAATTTTTCCGAAAGACTTTTCGGAGCTGTTGCTATCGGCAAGAAAGTGAAGTTCTACCAATTTGACGGGAAAGCACAAGTCGGTCAGCAATTGGCTCCACTTCACCAGGGCATTTTGGATATGGATGACCCGAATGGTTGTTCACAGGTCGAGGGTATGATGAACCATATCAAGGCAAATGCGTGGCAGTGGGCTATTAGCCTCTAGATAAATCGGACATCCTGTCTAGTTTTCTGGGCTTGGTATGTGACAAATTGGATAAATCGGGGCGGATCGAAGATAGCGAATGCAAAGACGTCAACGGGGGAAGGGGAGAAATGTGTCATATTGTACTCAACAACCCGGCCGGAAGAAATGAAGGGCCTGTAAGTGCTATAGAAGAAGCATATAACTATAGTGACGATATGTATTTTCCAAACCTTTTGCTTGCTCATTTGAACAACGTAAAATCCAGGGTATTTGACCATTTACAAAGTGCCTGACTTGCCCAGGTGAGATGACCAAGTTACTAATCATTTTTCTTCTCTAGATCTGGCGTGGAAGGACTATTGTCGTTGACAAGAAAATGGAGGACGCAACCAAAGCCACTAGGTCTAAATAAGCATTGATATATTTCCGCGAGCCTCTCACTATTAGTATCTATCTCAATCATCTCGGAATTCAGCCTGATATGATCGCCACTTCAACACAATTCGCACGGAATTCGGTCTAGCAGATTGCGTTCTGGTGAATGCCGGAAATCCGGACCCACGTTCACAAGCTAGATTGGATAAATGGACTCGTAACCTTCTATACAATTCCACTCGGGAGTTCGTTGAAACATGTGGCGAGAAGATGTATAAATACTGGGCAGTCCGGACTGGTACTGAAGCCCAGCAAGTGCTCGAGATCATTGAGACTTTGTGAAGACAGGCCGAAATTGCGACGATTAATTAACACCAGTGTTATACAATGTACCTAGTTAGAATAGAAAGAAATTGTATTTCTTTGAGCAGTGAGAAATGCATTTCAACAACTCCTCTTTTACCTGGTCAGGCGAGAATAATTCACATTGTAGACCTCGAGATTTCTAGCCAGGGTCTAACAGTCTCTTTAACGGGCATAATAGATCAAATTCTAGGATAAAATGAACCAGAAAACACCGAAAGAATTGAACTAGTAGGAAGTAGGTAGCAGCTCCCGAAGATATCAGCTCGCTTGTTGGCTTTTATTTCAGAAGTTTGGGATAAGCTCAATCTTGGAAAATGGAGGATTTCTCTATAGCATCAAAAAATCTCAGAGCTAATCGACAAAAAAACAAATACAAAGGGTGAAGTACACCTGGGCAAGCTCAAAGCCGGATTTTCTTGGCAAATTCGCACTGTAGCATCCCCCGATGGCCTCTCATTGGTTAATATTGCAAGGCAGTATTTGAGATGCTTCAAGAAGGCGGTGAGTTGATCAACGGAAGCACCTCACAAGGTCATAGATCCTAAACAGAGATCTTCTCCAAGCGCCCGGACAAGCTGAACAGTTGATGAAAAGGAGTTCGCGTCGATCGGGGGTAGTGTAAGCCCAATAACACTGTGCAACGAGGCATATGCAAGCATAGAGGCCAAGTCGCGAGGTCCAAATATTGGAATAATCATGACGTTCTGCATTGCAGAACATTCAGCGATTAAACTGAATAGAACAGATACTACACTTGATCTAAGCCAGAGGCAAAGAGAGCTAAAGAAGAAAGAAAAGAAGAGGAAGTTCTGGGGGCAGGGCCACCTTCTTATAGTTATCCTAAGGGCGGTCGGCTTCTGCCACTATTCACAAATGAGACAAACAACGACATATGCTCGCTTAAGAAATGGTAACGTGATGATGAGAACAGGAACGGCGTCTCTTATTTCCGGTTTCTTTGGTGCGAGGCCATCATGTTTGTTTCTTCTGATATCAGCACGAGAAGGGCTACTGATACAATCACACGCTAGACTACTTTAGGTATGTCTGCCGCTGGCCGCAATTCTATATCCAATGAGAGTATACTCAATAATTTCCCTTCCTTATAGATATTGGTACATTCAATTGCATTACTTGAAACTGTGAGTAGCACAGCTGGTAAAAACGACTCTTCTATTTAAAATGTAAATGTCCAAACCATAATAAAACCGAAGAAGTAAAGTGCATTATACTGATATCATTCTTCACGTAATTGACCGAGTGATTATTCCATACTCTATAGACAACCATGCTTGATCTGGTATTTGCGAGGGTCAAGGGTGGGCAATGCGAGAAAACAACCCGTGGATGTATGCCACGGATTCAAGGATGGGCGGGGAGAGAGGAAAGGTATGTACATTTCATGAATGCATGCTGGAAGACAAACCACAAAAACTGCGCACACGGGGATGGGGATGGGAAGGGGGGAAAGCTGCTGAGAAAAGAAGTGGCCGATGGGGAGGCAAAAAAAATATGGCACAGAGACGTGGCGGGAGTTGCTTGGGGCGTTGCTCCCAGCCTCCGAATCAATGGTCTCCTACCACCGAGATGAAGGTGTGCTCCTGGTAGAACATAGGATATAGTGATGAAATCTGGAGAAAACATTGGATATAATGGTTGTCGAGACCACAAGGTACAGTACCAATGTTCCACTGCCGATGACACACAATTTCTTCCAAATGAAACCAAGGGATGAATCACAACAGCCAAACCCAGTGGCACAGCATGCTTGATGAATGTGACAACAGTGATGATGGAAATGGTAACACCATCTTCCGATAATAAAAAAGTTCAGATCCGTTGAACGCCGCCTAGGAAGGAAACCCTATGACCAACATAAGATGCAGGCTCCAGCTGGAAACTCCCAAGGGCGGACCCAAGGGATGCATACAGCCGAATAAATAGACAGGGGAGAAGGAGACGCAGAAAGACGCGGCAAGCACTGAGCACTACGGCATCAGCGTCAAGATCTATGGCGAGGCCCAGCCACCAGCCACGTCCACCCATTCGTTGAGACAGCTGCCTTGCTTGCCCTCAACATCGACAATGTCAGTGTCGCAGCGGCATCGGCAACCGACACCGTTCTCCTTGACTTGGTCAGGGTTAGCCCAGTATTCGTCTTCCTCGATCCGTTTCTTCTCGTCATCGGTAGTCTTTTCGAGGTAAGGGATACGGGTGAGTTGGCGGGCCGGAGCGTTGGCCGGGCAATGCTGAATGGTAGTGTGGCGGTAGCCAAAGTCACGGAAGTAATGAATATCACTAGGCGCGAGGAGAGCACCTGCGGCGAGAGAGTGAATAGGAGCATCGCCCCACTAGTACAGTCAGTAAAGATCCCCTGGCACAGTGCAAAGACATAATATAACATACCCGCTCATTCCAAAATCCTCCACTTTGGTCCATCATGGTGAAGAAGTCCTCATACTCCTTGCTGCGGAACCAATCCAGGCGGGCAATCTCGAAGTTGCTCCAGAAATGGCACATGTTGTAGCTCTCGCCTTCCATGGCCTCTGGGTCTACGTCTTTCAGATTGTTGTCACCGGGGTCAGTCTGCAGGATTTCATCTGGCAGTTTGTCCTGCTTGTTCTCTTCGGGAGTTTCCGGTTGCTCTGGCTGCTCTGGCTGCTCTAGGAACATTTCCCACAGACCCTTGGATTTGAGGTTGTTCTTGCGCTTGTAAGCGGCCGCATACCGGAAGATGTTGGGGACAGTCTCGCGAAGCTCTTTCACTGCAATTGTAAAGCCATAGGTCTTGTTTGCCTCGGCCATCTTCAGGAATGGATCACTAAAGGTATCAAGTCAGCAGATTGACTAGAAAAATATGCCGGAGTAGGTATCTTACTAGGTGATGTCGCAGAAGTACTTGATCTCGGGCTCCAAACGCCAGTACCACTCATATTTCATCAGCAGAGGGTGCTTGTAGAAGTGTCTATCGCAAAGTTAGCTTTATAATCCAAGTCCAAATCTGCCATTGAAGACTGACCCTGAGTAGAATCGGCACATGTGGTGATAGCTTTCCATTCCACCGTACATGATGGCAGCATCACCCTGCTTCTTGATGCCCTCTTTGGCAACCTCATGGTCAACCCAATCAGGGAATCCCCACATGCTGTTGTCAATCTTGCCGAATTCGACTTCTGCGCTGGTGTAGTTCTTGACGGTTGCCTTGAACTCCTCATCGAAGTCACCATCGTTGAGGAAAACATAGGGGTAGTGCCACCACCGGTTGAAGTGTCTCTCGATTGACTTGAGCGACTGGATCACGCCCTCCAACTCCTTATTTCTGGCAAGGACGACGAAGGCGGCATTGGCGCGGGGAGCCTTTGCGATTTGATCGGGCTCAATAGGCATACAGCCCGTAGCAAAGACTTTATCATATTTTTCGCTGATTTTTCTGTAGAACGCGGGAGGTTAGTTATCGCACCGAGGAGCACCAATTGACAGGGCGATACGAACCGGATAGATGGCGGAGTGCCTGCTGGAATTAGGATCCCCCCGGGAGAGGCAGGATGTCGGACAAAGAGAAGCAGAATAAGGACAATTACAAGGCATGGAAATAGTAAAACAAGACCCAGGGGTATAGAAATAGATGAGTTGCCCTTTAGGCGAATCCGCCTTCGGAAAAAGGCGAATCTAGGATGGAGGTGGCCCTTCTCGGTTGGAACATCCTCCAACGGCAGACTCGGCGCGCTGGGCAGCCGTTTCGTGATACGTTGGATGAAGCTCATGAGTGCGATTATTGTGAGACCACACGGATGATTGTAGCGGTCAGCTGTCAGGCCCGGGCGACAGCACGGGGCCGTTAGGGAGATAGCGGAGAAATTGTGTCGGGGGTGTGATCAGAGGAGGACTGCGTCTTGAAGAGGAGAAAAAAGTCGAGCACACGATCAGACCGAATTCGGACCGTATGGATCACAGGGAAATCCGAAAGTCAAAAGATCTCGAGAAAAATGGAGAAAATGACAGCAAAACGAGTGGCCGGAGGAATGCCTCCTTTCGTCCCCCAACTTTCTCAGTCCCACGGTAAATAGATGGGGAAGGCGTTGGGAGAAACGCGGGCAACTGTGAACAGCAAGGTACACAGAGGAGAGATCGGGGACATCAAAACAGGATGAGGGTGATGGGGGGAGAGAAGATGGGGAATTGGAAGACGGGATGGGTCCTAAAGGGCTGCTTGCGCCTCCCTGGTCTTGGCGAAGTCCGGTGGCCTCTTGTCACCCTGAGACGGTTATTTTACCCCTGGTTACTGTGAAGTGGCGTTCTACCTGGTATGGTATGGTATGTATGGTATTTCGTGGTATTCCCGGTGGTCTTCTACTTTTTGTGCGATGTACGGAGTATTCTTATTTTTAACCTCATGTTTCTAGCATATTCCCTATATTTGACTCTTGAGTGGACTTCATGCTGTTGATTTACTGGATTCATGATTGGCCTCTTATACTAAGGGGCAAGGTGGTTCAAACGGTAGTCCATACCACTCGTATTAGCCCCTAAGCTAACGAGGAAAGCTTTTGTGCAATCATTTTGATCCCGTCTGCTAAGACTATGCTTGTGCTCGTGTGCTTTCTATATTGTACAAACTCTTGTACCTGGATGAAAAAATATCCGATGGTGCAGCTTATTGTATGTAGTCCACTTGATCCACCAATGCTTAGCCCTACAAGGCGACACATAGAATATGCGAAGGCAATGACTACGGGCATGGATACTTGCCTCTGGAATGTATCAGTTGGCTTAAATGGTCCTTTACACATCCTTCCAAGATTTACCCGGATAACCTCCAACTCGGAGCCCTGGGACGACCTGTTTCACTTGCTTCTATGTAGATACAACTCGTTGAATTAGCGCATGACGATCGAGGGTCCAAACTTTCGCAGGCCGTTAGACCCGAAAATAGCAGCAATGATTATTGTGGGCATTTGACCCTGTCATCTGCCATTCAGCCTCTTTTATATGTGGCAATTATTGAATTGGTTAAGTATCTAGTACATGATATTTCATGATAATAGGGGTCTTTATGCAAGTACTAGATACATTATATCATCCAGCCAATCTCACTACTCGTATACGTGAGGCAAATACGGTATTGTACTGTATGTAATGCAAATTCATTATCCCTACGGGTCTCCTCCGAGGTCTGGACCGGGTTATCTTTCTTAATTTGTACGACAAATTGCAAAGGAGCGGATTACGGAGTATGTTATTGTGATATCTTATGGAGTACATGTTACAGAGTATGTCTTTTTGGCTTTTCCCCCTATATCACCGACCTACGTTTATAGTATCTACATAGGTACGGAGTACATACATGTACATATGTCGGTAGACTACGTAGTACGTATACATATTTGTTTTGCTCGTGTGCATGGTTACTCGAAGGAATTACTCGAAGGAAACAGACCAACAACAGAATATATCTAGTTTAGCACACTAATATACACCACTTGCATATCAAAGTCATATAATTTCCCATGCACACTGTAGATCCCAACTTGCTTGCCGGGAAAGCCAAAGGGCCAAAAGGCTTGGTTCCGGATCCCCGTCATCATCCCCCCATCACCACACTCCGCATGACAATAAACTATATGGAGTCACCACCGTGGGGTGCCCCCTTTTTTCATTTCTTCCTTTCTACATCACAACATGACTGCAGTGGTGACCAGGCCCTTCTCTGAGGGCAAAACCGCGATGATCAAACCTCCGGAACCCGGCCCCTCGTCCCATTTCCACAACAATGGGAATTTGGATCCCTTTTCGCCAGTCAACGAGAATGGAAGCTTCGAATTCGATCGAGTCTTGAAGACAGGGAGAGTGTGTCGACGAGTCAAGCATAAACACGTCTTTCGCGCCTCATGGAAACCAGCCTACCTCGTCCTCCGACCGAACCTCCTTTCCGTATACAAGGACGAAGAAACCACCCGCCTCCGAGTCTCCATTCCCCTGTCTGAAGTGACCGCCGTCGCGCCCGTCAAGTCTCCCCGATCGACCCGGCGGCATGTTTTCGGTGTCTTTACCCCATCTACGAATTACCGCTTCGAAGCCCTGAGCGAACGCGACGCAGAGGACTGGATCGACCGCATTCGTGCCGAGACCCCCGGCGACGAGGACGAGCGAGCTTTCCTGGCTTTGACCAAAAAGCACGAACCCCCTGCCATCCAGAAACAGCTCGTCGACGAGACAACCGATCACTCCGACTTCGATCACACTGGCCGCGCCAGCTCTCCGGAGCCACGCCATCCGCTGTCCCCACGCAGTAAAAATGCCCAGAAACTCCCTTACATCCAGGATTACTCCGGCAACGAGATGGCATCGCATTCAGAGTTCTCTGATGGACCTGCGCCATCACGCAACATCTACCTACGATCTATGCCCTCCATCCATTCACTGTCCGTTTCAGCACTGGAGGATAAATCGGCACCCCGGCCGTCATCGTCTCTACCCCGAGATACCAGCAAACAAACAGACCCGGGCACTCTGCGTGACCCAGAGCGGGTAATCTGTCAGGGGTACCTGCAGGGGCTGCGCATCCAAGGAACCGTGCGTCAGTGGAAACGGCTCTGGGTTGTGCTTCGACCTAAGAGTTTGGCCTTTTACAAGGATGAATCGGAGTATGCTGCAGTCAAGATCATCCCCATGTCTCATGTATTTGATGCCGCAGAAGTGGACCCTTTGTCGAGATCGAAGACGTTCTGCTTGCAGATCATCGCCGAAGAAAAGACCTATCGACTTTGCGCCCCGGATGAAGAGTCCCTGGCGCGCTGGCTGGGCTCATTGAAAAGCATTCTGGCCGCGCGCAGGCGATTGGAGCCGTCTATGGCCACTTCTGTATAATGCCACTCGCTCTACGGAGTAGAGCCTGTTTTATTACTCTACCTATTCCTACTCCCTTCCTTCACCTCATCTTCCCTGCATCTCAGGAACCCTCTTTCATTATTTCTTATCTTTTAACTCTTTTCTTTCAATATACCCAGGTTGGTGATCTCGTTTTGACTGCTCGTCTCGCGGTGAGCTCCGGAGTCCTCGAAGAACGGATTGGCGTTAGTACCTTCGTGCTCATTGAGCACCCTGTTTTTTTTTCTACATTCATTTCTCCAACTGTCTATTGATTTCATTCATTGACACGATGCATTTTCATTGCATCCATGCTTCTCTCTCACTGTGGCATCCTCCCTTTTCCGTCGTCCGTCTTCTTCCATTTCAGTGTCTATATTGAGTACCTATTATGTATCATATTGCTTCAGGCTGTATGTACTACGCTAGTGCATAATATATAATACTCTATCAGGACACCATCATTCAAGTTTGGATTTAACCGTTCAGTGTAATTTTTCGAATGTCACAGATATGGCGCCAAGGTATGACTTATATTACAGAGGGTCAAACCAAGCTTTTGGTCGGCCTTGGCTGAGACCCCTCAATTTTAGATGTGAGAAATCAAATTTGTGACTCTTTTTGGAGTTGACTAGACTCGGCAAATCATCCGTCTACAATTGGGTTACAGATTTCGATTTCGTGGGGAGGTGGACTGAAATGCAGGCGCAGAAGTAGAGCCAATGAGAATGCTGAATGACGCTATACATAATCTATATCTTGGGAATACCAACCTGGAGAATACACTAAATGCTATGTGAGCAATACAAGAAATGTGTAGCAATAAATACAAGAACCCTCCCATGACCAAACTAACGCATTTCCTCTTCTTCAACGGGAATACTGTTATACTCACCCGAGAAGGTCCTGCCTGCATCAGTGGTGAGGTCGTCCTCAGGCTTACTCTCGTGTTGCACAACCAAGAACGACAAGAACACAATAGCGGCTCCAACCCAGTACAGAGGACTGGAGTATTGTGACTGTAGGACCATCTGTCCAATCAGGGAGAGCGGGATGGTCATACTCAGCCCGACTGTCACGATAAGCGGTGTGGTGAGAAGCATGGAGTAAGCCCAAGCAATGTCGGAGACAAATGATGCAAACGCGTTGGTCTGATAGACGTGAGGTTAGAATCAAAGGTGAGCAAAAGGAGTCGGAGCCATACCAGAATGATTGACCACACTCGCGACGTCTCGGGCAAGGAGAAGGGCTCAAGTCCCGTCCAGTGCATGATGAAGAAACCAGGCCACAGAAAGATGATGTTGAAAAATCCAACCAGGCCGAAGAAGAGTGGCATGTTTACCCGGGATTCGTCGCCAACCTGTTTCTTCATCACGACGGTATAAAGACCGTACAAGATGGCACTGAACGCTGCCATGGCATCGCCAAGGGCAATCTCCCCTGAGGATTTGTGTGGGAATGAACCCTCGCCACTATCTGCGCCCTCGCCTGTTTCTGGCTTGGAGAGATCTACGCGCGAAATCAGGATAATGCCAATCAGAGAAGCCAAGACACCCATTAATTTGCGCATCGTGAATTTCTCAACACGCAGCAGGGCGCCGAAGACCATAGTCCATACACCTAGAAGAGTGAGGGTGAGAATCTGATCTTTACACATCTAAACGGGGGAATCTTACCACTGGTGGAAGTCAGAATGGTTGTGCTTGCAACTGACGTGAATTGAAGACATCCCATGGCGAAGTAATTTGCCTATCCAAGAAATCTCGGTTAGTTCCCTTCCAACACATAAGCTTCCATATCGTGAGGTGTATGACATACAGTAAACTATGATAGGTTAGCCAGCTGATCATCTATCTAAGCCTCAAGGTCATGTGCTTACCCAGAGTAGACAAAACTGAATACTGAGTTTAGCTGTCGCTTTAAGCCCTAGCTTTCCGCTTGAAGGATCCTGTCTCTCCCGCGAGAATTGCCCGTCCTCTTCATCTGAGCCGCTGCGTAGTATCCTCTCCTCCTCGGCCTTAGGGTCATGCGAATCCAAATGGTTCAAAAAGCTCCTCAACGATGTGATCTGAGAAAGTTTCCCGTGACGCCAAAGAGCCCATGTTCGACGAGCGACGATGAAAATGAGAGGCATCATAAACATGGAGGTATTCGTGTAAGTTACGAAGAAAGGGTTTGGGTATGTTTTGTCGGCGAAGATAGTCTGGATGTCATTCGATGGGTAATTAGCCAAATGTTTGTAACAATGTATGTATTTTGCGTTAGAGGTTATGATTTCTCAGGAAAGGATGCGCATACACTTCCAAGGAAATTCGAGGTTGTCCACAGCACAACCACCACTAGGAGCAGGATGATTCCTAATGTTCGCCGCGCCATCCCCAGTGGCATCGTGCCAGGTGCTTCGTGTGTGGTCAAGGTCATGGTTGTTTTAGTTATTTTAGTTGCTTGTGAGAGGGTTGAATCTGCGCGACTCGTCGAGGCGTAATACTGGTGAAGAACCTCGTGCCGCCGATGTCGCAATCGCTACGTTTGCAGCCGAGGATGCCGAGTTGGACGGGATATCAGTCGGACTGCTGTCATCTGAACATCTGAAGCGTAACGAGCAAAGATCTCTGTGCAGAAGCAAATGAGTGTCACGAGACTTCCTGCCTAAATATATGCGCTGAAGAGAACACGGGGTTATGCCAAGCATTCGCAAGATAAGGGTCCGGGTGGGGAGAAATGTAGTCGCCGATATTATTTCGGTACTCCGTACGGAGTACATTTATTTGTAGTAATTAACCACGAGCTACATCAGCCTACATGTGATAAATACACATACCTTATGGCTATCATAAGAAATAATCTGCCCTGGTGATGACGGATCATCTGATGGTACTAGATTTACTTCGAGGAAGTATGCGATCAACTGCCTATTACGGAAAAATGAAGAAGGAATCGCATTAAGCCTAACAAAGACATTGTCTGCATAAAACCGATCCGAGAAAGGGTTGAGTAAGAAGTTTCTCTCTCAGGTGAATTTCACAATTGAAACCAAGACATCTACAAGACACCGGGGGAATGGCAAGGTCATCCAAAACAAACCCCGTGGTCTTCTTTACAGACTCAGGACCGGAGACCAACCAAATAGTAGTAGGAAAAAAGGAAAGACAAAGGAAATAGGTCGCTGGAACATCATAGGAATTGGAAGGGTATATCAACAGGCACAGCCATCACGGTCATTGTCCAGATGGATGTTGATTGGGTCGCTGAATTCACCGCTGAATTCCTCAGCCTCTTCCTGGGCAAGTGCACTCCGCGCGATAACTGAATAGTGATTAGCAATGTCGGGAGAGAACAGATTTTGAGCAAAGTAGCTAGGGAATTTGACTCACCTTCAAACGCCTGCTCGACGTTGACAGCTTCCTTGGCACTGGTCTCGAAGTAGGGAATGTTACCCTTCGACTGGCAGAAAGTCATGGCCCGTTTTGAGGAGATCATACGCTTGTTCTCCTCTACATCGATCTTGTTACCGATAACAACCTGCTCATGACTATTAGCACGGACCAACATATCATTTTGCCTGCTGCTGCGGTGCATGAGACAAGGAAAAGAAATGCAGGAACACCACTTACGAATGGGAAACTCTCTGGGTCCCTCGGGCTTGCCTGGATCAAGAACTCATCTCGCCAGCTGTCGAGAGCCTCGAAACTCTTGGAGTTGTTCACATCATAAACCAGGACACAGCAGTCGGCTCCACGATAGAAGGCGACTCCCAACGACTGGAACCGTTCTTGGCCCGCAGTATCCCAGATCTGACACCTCAAAGTTAGTTACTGCCCCTCATCACGAGATTGTGCTACAGTCTCTAGCGCCTTACCTGCATTGTCACGAGTCGGTCGTCAACGAGAACCTCCTTCGTGAGGAAATCTGCTCCGATTGTGGCCTTGTAGCTTCCACTGAACTTCTTATTGACCTATTCAGCTCATAAAATTGCATGTTAGCGGTTATAGGTCTTCGGGGCCGACCGCGGTACGGCCATAGGCTAGTTTGGGACGAGATTGAACGGACATATTGGTTCATCAAACTTGTTTTTCCCACACCACTGTCACCAAGGATAATAACCTAGATTTTCAAAGACGCCAGTTAGCAAAAAAGAACACCCCACATATTGAAAGATTCAGTGCTCATCACACGGATCAGATGCGGGGATTGTACCTTGAGGAGGACCTTCTTCCTTGACGCCATGGTTGGGGATTGGCCAAGTGACCGAGTGTAAATGTGCGAGGAATAACCGTAAGTTCACTATTAAGCAAAGACCTATAAGCAGTCTTCTAAGCCTTTATAGAACAGATAAGGAAAAGTTAGTTGGAGAGTTGGGGTCGGGTTGCAGCCGGATTCGATGATGCATGAGGAGAGCTGGGCGGTGGAGCGGGCGGTGGGCAAGTGATAACGATTAGCACATCTGACTTCCCCGAGCGGCAACCAACTCCACTTCATCACTTCCAGGTACATTTGCTTGGGAAGGCTTATGGCCCACTGGAGGGAGGAGTACTTGGCTGCCCTGACAGTGCGAGACCAACGAGAGAAAGCAAATGCTACTCTCTATGATGCCTGTCAGTCTATTATTGATGCTTTTTGTTGAGCGATTGCGACTGACATCATTTACCAAATCTAGATGCCCAGCTTGCAGATCGCACCAGCAAACTAGTAGCAGCAGCAAAACTTACCAGTCCTGCAATAGCGCAGAGTGAATCTCAACCCACTGTCCCATCTCCTATAGTTGCACCATCTAAAAGGCAACGATCGACTGAGCCAGACTATACCCCGACTGATCTTCTCAATACTACCCGTGCAGACCTTTCCGAGGCACAGCGATCCCGCTCGGAATTACAAGATCGCTTGAATCGGGTGAACACAGAAGTGGAAACACTTCGCAAGAAGAGTTCGCAAGAGGCTCGACGAATAAACGCTCTTGAAAGCGAGAGGGCACATCAAAAGCTACGATTGGCGGACAGAGATGCGGAGCTGAAAGGAAAAGCCAAGCTGCTAGAGGTAGGCTGTTTGATATTCACATAGGCTTTCTAATCACGCAAGGATGAGCGAGGGAAAGTGGCTGACATACTTGTGCGCATTTCTGCAGGATTTCCAAGATGAACTGGCGACGCTAAACCTTCAGCTTAATATGGCAGAAGAACGATCAACTCGACTTAAAAATGAGAACAAAGACCTAGTTGATCGTTGGATGGCCAGAATGGGTCAAGAAGCCGAGGCCATGAACGATGCATCGAAGTATTCCTGACTAGTCCTAATGCACCGAGCAGGTGACAGGGCCAGGTTGCTAGAATAGAACGGAGTCTAGCTCCTGCGGCATTTATATATCGAATCATGATAGCCACTGCAAAAGCGGTAGATATATATGGTGATGCGGCTACATTAAGCTTGCTAATCCTTCCACTGAATGCCTGAATAGCAGGTGCTGTACAAAGCCCGCGCGCGGTCCATGACCTACTTCCCTATAATCAATCGGAAAGCAATGTAAATAGCTAGCTCCCCAACCACATCGTCCCTGTTCAACTCCTTGAGAGCCTCGACAAGTCCTGATAATTATATACCCCCATCAAGTTGCATACGATAAGCCGCATAGCCAGTGCCTACGTCCCGCGATAATCTAATACGGTCCTCTTAGGTCGCGTGCCAATTACCGACATGCCATTCGAATATTCATACTCCGTAGCTCTAAATAGTGAGGAATAAGAAGGCTAAACCAGGTTTCTCACTGCAAGGGCCTGAACTTGAAAAGAATATTCGTTTTGTACAGTCAGGTTGTCAGAAAATGGTATCATACAAAAATAAACAGGGAAAGTATATCCAATAACGGACAAAGTAATGTACAAAAGTGCCAAAAACCAAATGTATGTGCCATGCAAAAATACCAAACTAGCCATTGAAGACTATGGCGTATCATCAATGAAAGCTTTCAGCCGAGAGCTGTCTTTAGTGGCAATGAAATAGGTACCACCAACGTCAGTCCAGCTCACGTTGTTCGACCAGTAATTCTTCTGCTGGACCTTGAGGAGATTGATCGGAGAGTTCAGGTTGCGAGACTGGATTTTGTGACCAGCGGGAACGAAAGACTTGAGTGAGACAATTTTGCAGCCTTCTTTCATATCCAAAAAGTGGTTGATCAGCTCATTGTTCAGTTGTGGGGTGAAGGCCTGGTTGTTGATAAGCACCACGTCAGCCCGCTTCAAGACGCTTATGATACTCTCCTGCTCAAGAAAGTCACCTCGGACAAGATGAGTTTTGCCTGGCGCAATTCCCCACAGCCGGCATCGAGCCTTGAACTCGGATTGCTGCAAATCTGCCAAATCACATGCGTTTGACATCATCTCGCAACCCCAACTCTCACAGCCAACTTCGAGTGCCGCCTGAAGAACGACATTACCTACGCCCGAGCCAAGATCAACAAAGACTTGGCCCGATTTTAGCTTGGTTTCTTTGAAAATTGTGCTGATAAAGCGAGGGAGAAGCTCTCCGTAGACGTTGTCCGTGCCATTCTCGTATTGCCGGAGTGACTCGACTTGAGGGGATACCGTGCGCGAGTAAATTTGAGTGAGAATTCTTTCCACCCAAGGTAAACCAATGCCTTGTTTCGCATCCAAATGCTTCGCAAGACTGCCGTTGGTCCTTAGCCGCTGGATAGCCTTATTGTAATCATCGACAGCTTCCCGGAATTGAGTCTCGGATGTGACAGCCAGAGCCCGACGTAAGCGGCGCCTGATCCCCGTCGTCTCGTCGTTAAATTGATCAGCCTCCTCGCTGGGAATGTAATTATCGCAGACCGTTTCGATGACTTGAACAATGTCGTCGATGGGTCGGAATCCGTCACTTTCTCGGGGGACTACAGAGTCATATCTGGCCGAACAATAAATTAGCATATCGGTGTCCAGAAATCAATAGTCTAACCAAACGTACCTCTCCTGCTGCGAAGCACTGGGGTATTGCAGGAGAATCTCTTTGCGCTTGCCTTCGGCGCCAAAGGCGGGCTTGAACTTGCCGGACTTCTGACCCGACGTTATATCCGCGGCATGTATCATTTTAAACGGGCGAGATCCTTCTTCTGAAAACGCCTTCGCCGAGCGGAGACGCCGCTCCGGGTCGGGTTCGGCGCTGGCGCTGGTCCTCGCGCGTTTGTGCACCTCAAACGAGGCCTCGCTGTCGCTGGCGTCATCGTCGCTCGAGAGTCGTTGCTCGGGTGTCGGCCTTTTCCGAGTGCGCGAGGAAGTACTTAGTCGTTTTGCCGAGCGTGCTTCCAGGTCACTAGAGACCGATCGAGATTTCAACGCCCGCGCCTTCCGGTTCTGCTCCGCCGAGGACTGGATTCGAGGTGATCGAGTATCCGAGGGTTGGGTGACTGATCGTGTAGGAGCTGCAGGTCGAGTCTGCACAACCTTGCGAATTTGCGCCTTCTTTGGCTGTAGTGAGAAGGCCCCGGCCCCTCCTTTCTGAAGGTGGTCGAAAAAGCCCATATGGATAGGGAAAGATAGATATAAACAAACTAATGCAGAAAGGAAATAATGTATGCAAAGTATGCAATAAAAACTAGTCAAACGATATAAGTATAATGCGAGCAAGAAGGAAGCGGGAGAAGAAAAGAAAAGAAGCAGGGCTTATCGATTAAGGCGCCACTCGGGGAAACCACGCGATCCCGCGGTCCTTGGCACTTACTTGGCGCTTTTGTCTATAGCCTCATTTCTTCTACAGGCGTCTAAATGGATCTACATATATGTTGTTCAAATGTTCCAAGGTTACCATCTGGCTATCAAAAGTCAGATTATATATGTAAATTATCCGATTCAAACATTTGAACTATGAACTATGGACACTCTCTCTATTTCTTCGACTTCTTCTTTGCCAGCCTCTTCTCCGCACGAACATCCTTCTTCATACGAGCATCGACAATCTTGTACTTGCCCTTGACACCCTTAGGACGGCCAGAGATACCACGATTGGGACCCTTGGCCACCACGAGCTTGACTTCCTGCTTAGGCTTCTTCTTGGTTGCCCTGCTCATCAATCTCGCGATTGCGCCGGCCTTGTCCCGCTCGCTGAGAGCATCGTCCTCTGCCAAAAGTGCTGACTTCTTGCGCAGTTTCTCCAGTCTTTGAGCCGCCTTGTACTTCTTGCGTCCTTGGGCCTCCATCACCTTCTTGATCGGGCGGGCATTGATGGCACGCATCTTTTCTCTGATAGCATCCGCGGCAGCCTTGGTGATGGGGCGGACAGGCCTGCTGTGCTTGCCCTCGTCGTCGAGGAACCATTCGGGAAGGCCGTCCACGTCGCGGAAGGCAAATCGGTTGAAGCCATCGTCAACAATATCAGTCGACCTTTTCTCTCCAGTAGCCATTGCCTGTGCAAGGGCCATGGCTTCTGCGGTAATGATGTCGATGTCTGTAGGTTGAGGAACAAATGTTAGTCAAGACGTTAATCATGTTTAGCATCAAACTTACCTAGCTGGCCATTCGCTTTGAGTGGATCTTTTCCTTCTGTCTGTTCCGCCTCGCTCTCATCGGACTCGTCGACCCAATCAGAGTTCTTCTTTCCGTTCTTTTTGTTCTTTTGTTTGGAGGTAGGAATCTTATCCTCTTCTTCCTCATCCTCATCCATCGCAAAGATGTTGTCGCTTTCATCATCTTCCTCTGCCTCTGCCTCCGCCTCCGCCTCTTCTTCTTCTTCCTCCTCCTCGCCCTCTTCTAGGCCTTCGAAGATATCTTGATCGAAGAACATGGAGGCATTGTTTGAAAGTTTCTTAGCAGCAAGTGCTTGACTTGTAGTGGCAGTTTCATCATCATCCTCCTCCTCCTCCTCCTCCTCCTCCTCATCACTGCTGCCTTTCTCTCTGTCAGAAAAGCCTTCCCACTCGTCGACTTCGTATTGCTTGCGTGTCTTTTTAGCACGCAATTTCGAGTCCTTGTCCTCCAGGCGGCCGGTGTACTGCTCGTACATCTGGTCGAGCTCCCTTTCAAGACGGTCCTCCTCCTCGTCACTCTCTTCGGTTTCGGACTCGGGTTCGTTTTCATTTTCACTGCCGCTCTCGGTAGGAAGATCACGAGCATTGACAACCGCATCTCTGGCATTCTCCCGGTCGACGCGTCGCAAAGTGAATGTGGTGTCGTCGCCTCCCATACCAAGCTGCTCCATACCAATTTCCATGGGAGTGGTCATGTTCATCTGCATTCGAATGATATCCTTGCGCTTCTTTTCATTCTCCTTGCGCCTTTCCTTCTTGCCCTTGGTGGTCTGCTGCTCTCGCATGCGGATCAAGTCTTCCTGGATCTGCAGTTCTTCGTCCATAGGGGCCACCTCGGCCACTTCTTCTTCCTCGCCTTCTTGGGTTGGCTTCTTTTTGATGACAAGTCCGAACTTCTCCCGACACTTGATACGCCATCTGAGCAAGTTGCGGAACTCCTTTTGCCCAGGACCTTCAGATCCTCACAGCAAGTTCGGATCTCCTCTGTTGTTTCCTCCAAACGGTCCAGTGTGGACAACGCGAGATCTCCACCTGGCGGCTGCTGGAAGCTAAGTTTGTTGTAGCCACCCAAGATAGAGATAGGATCGGTAGTGTTGATAAAATCCGTCACGGGGATCTCCTTGTGTTGGGTGTAATCTCCTTCTTCATAACCTTCACGCTTGCGCTTTTTCTTTTCTGGGTTAAAAACCTTCGCTTCGTAGTTGGGGGTGGGAGCGGTAAGTTCAGCAAAGACGTGCTTCGGGTCGAGGAACTTCGGGTCAATGCGCTTTGGGGCCTTGAATCCGCGGCAAACGACGAAAATTTCGGCAGAGACATTTCGAGACGAAGGAGGCTTGGTTGCCTCGACGGAATTGAACAGCTGCTTGAAAACCCACAGCAGGGGGTTGTAATCTTTGGACCGGAAGACCTTAGTTACGAAGGTTCCGCCCTCGCCCAAGAAATCAGTAGCCAGTCTCAGGGACTCCAAAACCAATTCTGCCTGGGAGAAAGCATCTTGAACCCAAGCGGCACCAACGTTGGGCGCACCATCGTGAAGAACGACATCTGCTTTCCAGTGTTTGATGTGCGATCGAATCGTTGCGCGACACTTGTCCGTTGTGATATCGCTCTGGAAAGTAATGGCTCGAGGAATTGGCTTGATAGGGGAGAGATCGACACCAATGATAAGACTTTGCGCAGGCATGTACTCTGCAGCGACTTGACACCATGACTGCTCGGCCGTTAGAAAAAAAACTTTTGGGATAGAAGGTGCCATTCGAGGATACTTACACCAGGCGCAGCGCAAAGATCGATACAAACTCTGCTTTTCTCTAGAAATCCATACTTCTGATTCAATTGGATCAACTTGAATGCGGCACGGGCTCTGTAACCCTTTTCTTTGGCAAGTCGATACCACTTATCCAAACGACCTTTTCCATGCTGCAAATAGTCAGCACATGAAGTGATGCAAGCTGAAGTACAGTATAACATACCTTTTTTCTGGATCGCCATTTTGAAGGAAAGCTGATCTCAATAGACCAGAGAATCCTTTCAAAAATGACCGGAGAAGTAGAACGAATGTATACTTTTTTTCTCTATGGCAGAGGATCCGAGAAAAAAAAAGTTGCATTACTTATCGCTCACCGCCTGTGAACCGGCTCTCCAGATTGCTGCCTGAGGCCAAAGTTGCGCCAAACATGTGACATGATATCACTCAGGCACCCCCCGGTCACTTGTGGCGCTTGGTAGAAGCTTTGTCACTTGGGTTTGATCGTCTAACTATAGACCTGATGTTTTTACCCTATCTCCATGACGCCCAAGGGATCTCGCAAGAGAGTGAAGACCAGCCCCTCCGGCGTGGACTCACCGGCTGAACTGAGCGGTGATGGCCGAGACCGCTCAGACTCCCAGTCACGGGGGTACAATGCCGTAAGCTCTTTGTGACTAGAATAGCCAGTCCTTTCCGTCATATTTACTGATAATCTATCGTTTATATAGAGCTGGTATCCCGGCTCCTGGTCTTCCATTGCGAAAGTGTCCAAAGCAGCGCCAGTTACCGAGGTTGCCCGTGAAAGCATCTCAGCAGCCAAATCTGTAGCATCGAACGTCACGAACTCATCGGCTTCTCTCCTTGATACATCAACAAAGAATCGATACTCTTCTATTCAACTTACGCGAAAAGCGGGCGCCTCGACTAGGTCTCTCCCCGCTGACGCCACCACCACCCGAGTCAACATTGCGTCGGATGGTTCGGCTTCCACTACGGCTGTCGACGATACCGAAAGCTCCAGGGCTGTAGAACCGGCAAAATCCGATAAAGAAACACCCAACGAGAGTGATATCAAGCCGTTAGAGGAACCGGCCCAGGAGCAGAAGGCCACTCCCAACGCCGATCCCAGCACACTGCATGCGGGATCTGCAGAGGGCCCCGAACAATCTAGTCGTTGGCTCTCATGGATATATGGACCATTAACTACATCTAAAGGCCCTACGAATGTTCCGGATTCAACGCCAGCCGTGGAAAATCCGTTGACCGAGAATCAAATGGCAGAGCAGAGTACTCAACCTATAGTGAAAGACTATACAGCACGGGAAGAGGAACAACTGGATCCGGAACCAGAGCAGACCAAAGATACTGTTGAAGTTACCCTCACATCCCAGAAGCGATCGTGGCTTCAGATGTGGTATGGTACAAATACACCGAGCCAGCAAAATAACCCACCATCTACAGAATCCACGATAACCCCATCCGCGAATTCCGATTCCACCGATACCCCTGACACAAACATGGCGCCGCAAGATCCCCCAGATGAGCCAGCAGAACGAGCTGGCGGATCACAGACCCCGGTCGGAACCACGAGATCATCTGGCTGGTCATTCTGGTCCAAAGATTCAAACAAAGATGGGTCTTCCAATAAACCGCAGGAAGGCGAAGCTATCGAGGTGTCAATGGGACCGAACTCGCCATCAAACCATACAGCGCTTGAACCAGATACAGATTCAAATATCAAGATAACCCAGAAAGGCAGTATCAAAGTCAAGCCCACGAAAGACAAACGTCTTAAAGTTGGACCCACCACTGAAAGCACTCCTACATCTACGCCACCTGTTGAACCTCGACCAGCCGATGTTACCGCCTCAAAACAATTACAGCAAATTCTTACCAACCAAGTACTACCGCAGTTCGAAGAAACCTATGCGTTTGAGCAATCGCCCTCCATTTTGCAGAGCCTCGGGCGATTCCTGAATTATGGGAAAGGAACAGAGGTTCGGCACGTCAGTAGGGTCAAAGATCCGCCTCATGTGAGACACGCCTTGGCTATTGGCGTTCATGGATATTTCCCCGCCCCTTTCATTCGAAGTGTACTCGGACAGCCCACAGGGACATCCATCCGGTTCTCCAATATGGCAGCAGATGCCATCCGGAAGTACACCGAGAGCCATGGCTACTCTTGCGAGATTGCAAAGATTGCATTGGAAGGAGAAGGCCGCATTACGGAGCGAGTGGATCTTCTATGGAAGCTCCTTCTGAATTGGATGGAGGAAATCCGAAAGGCTGATTTCGTTATGTTCGCATGTCACAGTCAAGGTGTGCCAGTAACAATTATGCTAGTTGCAAAGTTGATACAGTTCGGCTGTCTTGACGCCAAACGAGTCGGCATCTGCGCTATGGCAGGTGTGAACCTTGGCCCCTTCCCGGATTATCGTTCTCGATGGATCAGTGGATCTGCTGGAGAGCTGTTTGAGTTTGCACTGCCTTATAGCAAGGTCTCGAAGGAGTACGAAGCTGCTCTCAAATGTGCCCTCAATTTTGGTGTTCGCATCTCTTACATTGGAAGTATCGACGACCAACTTGTTTCACTGGAGGTAAGTACATAACTCGATATTCAAACATCTATCAAATTGCTGACTAGCCTCCAGTCCTCCCTCTTCTCACCTATAGCCCACCCTTACGTCTACCGCGCTGTTTTCGTTGATGGCCGAGTCCACACCCCAAGCTTGTGAGCAACTTAACTCCCTCACCCACCTAATCTCGATCGACAATTCTAATAACAAAACACAGCCTCTCTCATCTAGTTGGCTTCGTCCTCAAGCTTCGCAACCTTGGTATCTCTGACCACGGTCTAATCCGAGAATTAAGCACCCCACTAGCAGGAAGTCTATACTCAGGAGAGGGACATTCTCGGCTGTACGACGAGGAAGCCGTTTACTCGTATGTAACAGTTATAAATCCCTACCCACAAACAAAACTGACATTATCTTCCAGCATGGCCATAGAATTCGCACTCGAGACTTCTTCCGTCTCAGACTCCGCGCTCAGCGTCAAGCGAGCCAGCAGCTCCGTCACGCCAAACCCGTACATTCTCCCCTTCGCCATGCGTGGTCTGCTCGAAGAGGAGTATGTGCGTCGAGAGCTGCACAATGAGACAATGGAATTGCTCAAGCAATTTGACGACTGGAAACCTTCTAGTAAGGTTCTGAAGGATGTAAAGTTTAGACTAGAAGGTATCCGGTCCAAGCTCTAGCTAAGCTTGTTAGTCGATAATTAGAAGTTTCTTGCTTGGATGGAAATTTGATATTAGCGGTTTATTAGATATGGAAATACACGTTCGCTTTTCTTAAGTACTTGCTGACGGTCTGTATGTAAGTACAATAATGACTTCCATGTATAGCAACAGTATATACATCCCTTTCTCGGTATTGGTCGATTTGTAATGGAAGTTGTCTTTCATATTTGTATTATAGCGGAGATGTCAAAAAATGCCGCGATTTTGTTGAGCACAGAACGAGAATGAATAGTGGAGACTCCAGTCGTAAGAAGAAGGGGAGGGAATCATTATAAAAATGTAAATACAGGCATGAAAATGCCAGGGAAAAAAAAGAAGCTCAGAACGACCGAAGACAAAACCGCCCTGGTTAAACAGATGCGAGTGGGAACGCCGTTTTATATGCACCTTCGATTTCATCTAGAACAATGTTAGCGTGAGAACCGCATACCAGAAAAAGATACAACACCAACCTCTCATCCCATCCAATGCCTCGAAAGCAAGCGAATAATTCGACACCGCCCCGATGATCCGCTCTAAACCCTGCCGTAGTTCCTCAATGAGCTGGCCAGTCGAATCTCCGCCTTGCTCATTCTCGGCTGTGTCGGGCGCAAGCTGCTTCGCCACGCGCGCCTTGTAGTAGATCATGAACATAGCATAGCTACTTTGCATCAGACAGCATGCGAAGGAGGGCATGGTCCGGGGTAACGAACGACCTTGCTGCTGCTGGGGGTCCGAGAGAGGCTGCGGGACGGGCAGGTTGTGGAACATGCGGGAGATGACGAGTGCGGCCTGTAGACAAATCTTCGCGGATTGCTGCGTGCTGTAGGGGAACCCGGCCGCGAATGGATATTGCGAGTACTGAGGTGCGTATGAGCTGATTTCGGGGTTGATGTCTGATGAGGTGGAGGAATCGGATGGGGTCATGTATTCTGTTGAGGTTGCTCGTTCGAGAGAGGTTAGGTTTGAACAGGAGCAGGTGATGTTGTTGATGCCGGCGGGTTTGGTGCTGACAGTTGTGGTGGCGCTGTTTGGATTTGCTGCTGTCAGGTCGCAATGTCTTTTTATGAAAAGGGGGATGTCTGAGAAGGCTCGGAAGCGATGCGTTTTGATTTGGGCACTGTAGTCATTGTTAGGTGGGTTTAGATATGACAAGGTGAATAGCTCGAACCTGGATAGCTTGATTCGGGATATTGCGCGTATGCTTTGGGCTGTAATGGATTCGTTGTGATCGCCGAAATCTGAGGTCTGGGGCAGAAGCGGGAGTAGCTCCGCTTGTGCAATCACAGACTGCGTCCAGGCATCAAGTTGCTGCATTCTTTCGAACATATAATACATCCCTGATTGTGACGCGATGCACTTGTTCAGATCACCAATGAACTGGGTTGCCGATACAAGCACTTGTTGAGCTTGTATAAAGATAGCCCAACCCTGAAACCGGTTAGCGGATGAAAGATAATGCAGAGATCTTCGAGTGCAAACCTCGGTATCTGATGAAAACGATGGGTATGGAGTCGTGAACTGCGGGTCATTGATGACAATAGCAGGCATCTGTTTCTTTATTAGCTGCAGTTCATGCTTGAAAAGCTAAGTTACTCACCGTTGTGCTAACAATAGATCCTTGAACCACACAATAATACTGAACAACAATTAGATCAGGAACCAACCAATGAAAGAGGAGGGATACAAACAGTCATCCACCAGGCTCTCCGTCGAGCTTCCGAAGATTCATCGTTCTCCAGTTGAGCATGGAGTGACTTGTCCAAGGCAATTGCAAGAGCCTGACCAGCGCGATATCGCATCTTGAGTAAGTTACCGCGCTGGGAGTATTCATAAACTGAAAGCACCAAGAGAGCCAGGAGACTTTCATAATCCACCGGAGTTTGCGAATGGAATCTTTCCCGCCCAACAAACGGTCGTGCGGCAGACAATGCCTGTCCGGGATCAGTCGAGGACAGATCAAGATCGCACTCTGCTTCGATTGTTGAATGGGCAAGTTGGGCGAAAGTATGCGCGTATGTTCTGCGCTGGATTACAGATGCTGCGGACGACGGCTCAATATCACTTGGGTGCGGGATCAAAGCCAAGATTGCAGATATTGCAAGACTTAGAGGTGAACGGGGCCGGTACATCATCATCGGTTCAGATGTATTCGAACACGGAACAGAGCAGTTCAACGGTCGATCTCGGCACGGTGGCGATGCCCGTGGCGGTAGAATGGGGAAATAATTATGAATGAAGTCATAATAGGCATTCAATCTGGGGAGGTTAGACAATATCTGGAACTTATTGCAGAGAGATACTTACATTTCGAGCTCACTTCCATAGGTCCTTACAAAGGTTTGAGCGTTGTTCGAGGGTGATGATATCAGGGGCACTTGCATGTGCGACTGACTACCATCGCCAGTGAAGAAGCTCTGGAACATGGAGGGAATTTCGGATTGAAAATCTAGATGCCTCAAACCTGCGCCAGGCAGAGAGAGTTCATCGATTTGGCTGAACATCCCCGATGCTAAACTTTAGTGAGTATATTGCTTCTTTTTCGTACATGAGGGCGACGTCATACCTTCTTCAAACTCCGGGGGTGAGGGGACAGAATTATAAAGAGCATCATCTTGCCTCGATTCTTGTTCTGGCGACAGAGAGGACTTTTCCTTCTTTTTGCGTGGTCCGCCTCGTTTGCTGGGCAAGTAAGAGCATTCTCTATCTTTGCTAACACACTAGAGTGAATGTCAGTCCAGTCCAGTCCATGCAATGAAAATAAACATTGATCAACCCAGATCCACAAAAATAAAAGCGCCCAAAGCATTCAAATCACAAAGAATACATACGTTCGTGCATGGCATCTGGCCGCCACATCGTGTCCTGGAAGCCCGGCTGAAATAACATTAGTGGAGATGTTCCTCTTTTTTTCTTCACGGGATTTGCTCACCAGGGCAGGCATGCTACCTTAACTGGCGGTTTGGCGAACTTCTTGCGAACTGACCGAGGTGCTGTCGAGGCCAGTCCGTTATAATCCTGAAAAGTAGCGGCCATGACGACACTTAACATAAGTACGTCAATCTACAGAACCATTTGAAACTGCACCTCTCGGATATCTTGGCAACCGAATACTAGTTGAAATGGGGCATTTAGCTTAATAAAATCGGAAGTCCGAGAGGGCGTTGATATAGAGACTTCCGTGTGATTGCTTGATCTAGGCAAATCCCGAGCCGTGGGGAGGTTCGGGATTTGCTTTTTGGTAACTAAGCAGAGAGGTCGAGTCCAACCCCAAATAGGAGGGTGGTGCCAGAATGCGGTGTATATGTAGGGTAATCGAATGTGGATATGTTTCTTATTTCAGATTCATTTTTCTTTTCTTTCTCGGTCGAATTCAGGGGATCAAAAGAGAAAGCGAAAATGAAAGGCAATTTTGATATTCGAAGTATTTCGGATTGAACGTACCGATACAAAAATTACTAGCATTAACTGACCAAACTGCAACATGTGACTGTAATTTTACCGGAAACATTCGATCACGTGGATCCACAGTGGCACGCCGATGATGTAGGGAGTAAGCGACTAGGTAAGATTATGTATTATTGAGAATGATCACTTGCAAATACTTCAAGATTAAATTTATGGAGTAGTTCCTGTCGATTTCTTCCAAACAGGACGTCCGGATAAGTCGGGGACTATGATATCAGATACTTCTTCAACGGGGTGGATCCTGAAGGTATCGCTAAGCCACTCACAATGCGCGCTACTACATACATGATTTGGAATATTTTTCATGCGAGGCATCGTCGATCGATGCTAATCGACTATCCACGGGGATGCGCATAATCCGATTCGTAATTAGACTTAAGTATGGGCCTTGCCTTTTCCAAGGGGGACCTTAAGGCCCACAACATGCCGCACACTATCCCAGACACTGTCCTGGACCTTCACAGGGATCTTGTGTCCCTTTAAGAATTGGTCGATCAACCACATTCCAACCACGAATTCTTCACGCAGCAAGAGTCCGTTATTTTGGTGATCGACCAGATCCCATACTTGCCCCAAGATTGCCTCTGACAGGCGGCTGCGGGACCAGATCTCCCGGACGACCAGATTGAGAACCATCTCCGAGGCATGAGGTGGCCATGACTCGCTTCCATCGGAATCGGGAGGGATGAGAAGCCCTTTATTAGACGCCCAAACACCTTCGTACCGCTTGCGTTCCCTCTCGGTGACCTCGGTTCGCCAGCGCTTACGGTCCCCCTCCCTGTGTTTGTGAGGGTGTTTGTGTAGGGGGTTTCTATGCTTGCGATGGTCGGCATCAGTGGGTTTCGGCATGCCGCGGAGTGTCATCGGCATGCTCTTCGGTGGACTTGGTGTCCTGGACAGATCAGTCTTGTGATGATGGTGTGTCAAATGTAGAATGGCTCGTGCCCCTCGTCGATGGGGAGGAAGCGGCGGGGGAGGATTGGGAGATGGGGATGCTCGTGATGATGCCAGGGATGAGGCGATAATTGCATTGGAGAGGGATTCCTCAGTCATTCCAAGAGAGTCATCTATTAGGCTGGAGCTACTCGTCGTACGTGAATGGTTTGACATAGACGCCTCGCTCGGTGTCGAAGGTCGCAGGGGTGTTGTGACGAATCCATGATTTCTGATAGACCCTCGTGGTGGAGGCACACGGGGCGGAAGCCTCGGTTTTAGCTCATCAGACGGCATAGAAGAATTCAGAGACTCTAGAGAAGGATGGGGACTCGGTCCTCGACTATCCTGATTATCCAGAGTTGACCTGGATTGTTGGGATGGAGAGCGCTTGTAGATAGGCAGATCTGAGTCGGACTTTAAGCCACTTTCGTGCAGCATGCGACCTAAGTAGATATCTCTGTCATGTATCGAGCGAAGAGAGGCTGGTAATGGTGGCACCCGGCTCGCACTTCGTGCTGCACTTGCGCCAGCTCCAAGTCTGGCGGTTGTCGACGGAACACTGGTGTCTCGCCCAGGGGACCTTGACGCAGCGAGTCGTGCCGCAATTTGGGAGGTCGAGGTCGAGGAGAGAGAGGCTGCTGAAGCTCGTCCCCTCAAACTTGACAATGTACTGACTGGAGGCGAAGGTGGCCTGGCCCATCTCCCGATTTTATCCTTTACGGAGCCCACTTCGGGGGCGTCGGATCCAGCTCTCTGGCGACCCAGAGTATGACGGTCACTTGCCATTGCGGCAGTGGCAACAGAGGATCTAGGGTTCACATTAGGTGAGTGATCCATAGAGTGTTGGAATGCAAGCATGGCGCCTTGTAATGCGTCATTCCGGGCCACGCCCAACCGCTGGTTCGCGGAAGCGGCCTCGCCATCCATGGAATCGATTCCCCACAGAATCCGGCAAGTAAGCGAGTTATGTTAAAGGGAATTATATCAAGATCAAGATAATCAATGATCAGGAGGGTCCTGCGATTTGTTTCTGACGTTTAAGGGGAAATATTGACGGGAAATGCACGTGCACGCGACCGTACACGTTTCTTCTACGCGACTATATATGTTGCATGTATAAAATCACATATCACGATTAAATCCTTTTCAGATACTGTATCTAGATGATTTCTCTATTTTATCACATTCCTAACATCACTATTATTACTCCGTATACTCTAGTGACTCCGCACTGTCAACCCCAGATTCTAATTAGCCGAGCCGCAATTCATTCATCCGTTCTCCGCTTTGCATCCTTCCCCTCCATCTGCAATGTGACTTACATATCAGCCTGGCTTGGGGAAATGTTATCTTCTTCTCTCAAGCCCAGTCGGAGCCATGTCGGGTAAAGACAACCCCGAGGATCCCCCTGTTGAGACATATGGAAGGTCCGAAGTTCGCCAAGATACAGATCAGAATGCAGACGAATTGGTCGCGGGCCACACCCGATGCTCAGTTTGTAGCAGTACCTTCCGACGACCGGAGCATCTGAAACGACATCTGCGGAGTCATACAAAGGAGAAACCGTTTGAGTGTGTCCAGTGCGGCCGGCACTTTTCAAGGACGTATGCGCTTGGGTTATAGTTATCCTTATGTCGAATCATACACTAATCAATCCCTAGTGACACCCTCCATCGACATGAACTGAGTCACCATGCACCAGGGACGGGAGGGAAAGACCGCAGCCACCGGATTACTGTCAAAACATTCCGAGCATGCTTTAGTTGCGCAACAGCCAGAGTAAGATGTAGCGGCGGGACGCCATGTGGACGGTGCGACACTCGCTCGCTCGGATGTCAATACCCCACGCAAAGGCGATCCAAAGCCAAAGACATGAGAGATTCAGGGCAAGGAGCCGATGCGCAAAATGACAACCTCAAACCCATGCACCAAGACTTGAATTCAGCTTCTAGTCAGAGCCAATTTTCTACACACCGGCAAAAGGAGCTGGCATCATCCAAAACTTCGTTCAATGTAACATCTACACCCGGCAGTGATCACAAAAAGCAAATATCACAAGATGCACACACCATTGCGAATGCCCCGAATCCTCGTTTCCTTCTCCCAAATGAGATACGACGGCCGTCTGAAATACTGCCACTGGGAGCTTACCAGACATATGACAACTCGAACTCCAATATTATCAAAGCATTCCCTGTTGATTCATCCAACAATCTAAGCTCTGAAATAAGTGATAACCAGCCGGGTATGGACCGAGTAGGTCACATTGAAATCGCAAATAATTCCGAGGTACCGCTAGAGTTTGATCCCACGTTCTTTGACCAGTCTACGCTTTCCACTATCAATTGGCTCCCTAGAGAGTTGCTTCCTGGTGATTCTAATGGCTACGCACAGTCTACCGGTGTTTCCTCGCGATACAACCAATCTCTCAGCCCAAGCGCCTACTTATCTCGGACAGAGTGGCAACCGCCAATTATCAGCGCTGAGCAGCTCAATCTTTTGCAACCAGAGCGAGATTCTCAGACACCCTCTGTCCATGTTTCTCTAAGGAACAACATGGAAACCTTGAATCAATATTCCCACGGTATTAGCGAGCCTTCTCCGCATACAGAATCTGTGAATTCTGCTAGGGGGTCAGCAGACTACTATGTTGATGGTGCACCATCGAGACGCCCTAAGTACGCGCCTTGGTCCAGCGAATTTGTAGAGCCGGTTGATATTGGCAGGCAGTTGTTGGTCGAAGATGGCGAGCACAGGTTCAACTTCCCTATAATTTCCGAACTGCGAACAGATCAAATATCGGAAGATATAACCCGGTGCACACGACGGATTGAAATCTCCACCTACGATGAGATTTATCGGTACTTTGTTCAACTATGTTGCAACGAAACTCCATTTTTTGAAGTGTTCGAATCGGAGAGGTTTCCCACCGCGGATGAATGCAACCAGTTCATCATCTTCTTCTTTGATACATTTCAGGCTGTTTATCCGATATTACATCTTTCTAAATTTGACCCTAATACAAGTCATTGGCTCTTGACCTTGTCAATAATAGCGCTCGGCTGCCATGTGTCCCACATTTCCGAGACGGAGCAGTGTACAACTGCTCTCCACGAGCTGATTCGGCGGGGTATATATCTTGAGGTGAGAAAGGTCCCCTTATCCCCATTCATTGCTTTCCAGCTAATTGTTCTACACTACCAGAAAGAAAAGAGTCCCCCTGGTCAGGCTTCTCTTGAGATATTACAGGCTATGTTGTTCAATTGCATTGGACTTCTTCATAGTAAGAGCGAGAGAGAAAAGGCCTCGGCATTGAGCACCTTTGGTGACTTGGTGATACTCATGAGAACTTCCCGGTTATTGACACCGATGCGGATTAAATTTAATGAGGCATCCCAGGATGCAGCTTGGGCTTCTTGGATTCAAGATGAAGTCAGAAGACGCACCGGCTATTGTATATGGGTGAGCTTTGTCGATGAATGGAGCCTTTACTTTTACTAACGATGATAGCTTGTGGATTGTACTCTTGCATATTACTTTGATGATAGACCTCTCCTCTCCCTAGACGACGGACAAGCTGCATTGCCTGCACATGAGAAGCTATGGCAAGCATCCTCCGCAGCGACATGGAAACCCCTGTGGGCGCAGTCATGTGGTAACTCTTATTCAGACCCCAAAACCGACCAATCGCTAACTTCTATAGCCAATGAATCCTTATACGACGCAGTCCATATCCTCTATATCGAGAAGAGAGTAGTGCCAGGTATAGGAGAATTCAGTCATATTCTACTCATCCACGCTCTCTACCAGCGAATGTGGGAAGTGGGAGACTACTTCCGCCGTCCACTATCCTTCTGGAGCCCGACAGCGAAGAAGCAATCTTGCGAGACCGCCATTCCCAGCGGTTCGGTATGGCTCCCAGGAATCCCCTCATACTCGAAATGGCGCAATAGCGCATGCGACTGCCTCGACATCCTTCATTGGACCGCCAACAGCACCGTAGCCAAAGCCGGAGGCCTCGAGCACCCAACCATCCTCCACCTCCACGTCGCCCGGCTATTCCTACTCTCTCCGTTCCGCGAAATGCGCTCCCTCGCAACCTCCCTGGTAACGGAAAAGCAGCACTGGCGCAAACGACACCAGTCCCTCGAGTGGCAATACATCTGGCGCTGGATGAAACACGACCAATACAAAGCCCGGCTATCAATTATCCACGCCGGCCTCACGCTCTGGCACATTTGTCGCTACTCGACGAACGCTTTCCACGAGCCTGTCGTGGCTTTCATAGCCGTGCTGACGCTGTGGGCATACGGATCCTGTCACCCACATACATCCCATGAGTCCAGTCCACGCGCAGAGCTGCTCCGCGAATCTGGCTTTATTCAGCTTGACCGGCCTTGCGATGATGAGCTTGTGCAGATTTTCGTGCGTGAGGGTCATGATATGACAGTGAATGTCACTGGTGTTGGTGATATATGTGGGGCTGAGGGTCCGGAAAAGGTTCTACGGGTTGGGTGTGAGATTCTTTCGGGCTTAACGGCGTGGAGTGTTTCGAAGAAGTTCATGGCTATCTTAACACGGCTTGCGGATTTGAGCTCTTATCATTCTTCTTGGGAATAACATCGCCAGCATGATGCTGAGCATATCTGATTTAGAGCGGGATGAACGATGAATTTACCAAATACATAAACACCTTCAAATACACTAGTTTTTGTATTGGTCTCTTCGTATGTTTTATATATAAATTGGAGATCGGGGTGCCATGAGCTACTTATATATTCCGATGATGGTTCAGCAAAAATAGTGACGTTACCGCCAGACACCAATCAGTTACGCGATTCGTAATGGGCATCATGAAGTTGAACGAATCTTGAATGGTAGGATAAATGTGGGTATAAATTTGGCGAAGGCAATTGAGAATGGGCTGTGATCATCAGAGTGATAACTTCTTTTTCCGTATAGTTCGAGTGGGGCCATTTTTATCTTATCGGCAGTGCAGCCTAAAAACATCTGGGGTAGCGCAACCTTCCGACTTTCAACTTCCAACCTCCGTCTCTTAATTTGCCTAAATATGGATTCCGACGAGATCTTAGAGCAGGATCTCCACAAGCCAGAGAAAGAAGAAGATTTGGACGAAAAGTGAGCCCATAACTAACTCACGGTTCTGGGTAGATCACTGATAGCTGTTGGCAGATACCCCAACAGACCTCACAACCGGGCCCCGACATTGCCGTTCCACGATCTGTACCTCAGCCTATTCAATCCACTGAGTGAACTCAAAAAGAAGCCTTCGGGGCCTCCTCAAGCTCGCCGGAAAGTTGGTCCCCATGGTAAAGGTGCTACGAGTCTCAACCCGTTCGAGCGCCGGCGCGATGTGATTGAGCGCTTCATTTCGCGGTGGCGCAAAGAGGTTGGCGACGATATTTACCCCGCATTTCGACTGATTCTTCCCGACAAAGACCGCGATCGACCTATGTACGGGATCAAGGAGAAGGCTATCGGGAAGATGCTCGTCAAGATCATGAAGATCAACAAAGAATCAGAAGATGGATACAATCTTATGAATTGGAAGCTTCCCGGTCAGGGTGCTACAACACGTATGGCGGGTGACTTTGCTGGAAGATGCTTTGACGTTCTCTCGAAGCGGCCTATGCGGACCGAGCCGGGCGACATGACGATCGACGAGGTCAATGAGAAGCTAGATAAGCTATCTGCTGCCTCAAAGGAGGATGAACAACTGCCCATATTGGCCGAATTCTACCGGCGGATGAACCCAGAAGAGCTTCTGTGGCTCATCCGCATTATACTTCGGCAGATGAAGGTCGGTGCCACCGAGCGAACACTCTTTGATGTTTGGCATCCCGATGCCGAGAGTCTGTACAGCATCTCTAGCAGCCTACGACGTGTGTGCTGGGAGCTGCATGATCCCAATATCCGGCTTGAGGGAGAGGAGCGCGGTGTCGCGTTGATGCAATGCTTCCAGCCGCAACTGGCCCAATTCCAGATGCATTCATTTGAGAAGATTATTGCTCGTATGAAACCAACCGAAGATGACAAGGTGTTTTGGATTGAGGAGAAAATGGATGGTGAGCGTATACAACTCCATATGGCGCCTGACGATTCAATCAAAGGCGGTCGGAGATTTGGCTTCTGGTCACGCAAGGCGAAAGAATATACCTACCTATATGGAAATGGCATTTATGACGATAACGGTGCTCTCACAAGGCATCTAAAAGATGCTTTTGTGGATGGAGTACAGAGCATTATTCTCGATGGCGAAATGATCACCTGGGACCCTGAACAGGACGCCATAGTTCCATTTGGCACGCTCAAAACCGCGGCGCTGGCGGAACAACGCAATCCTTTCTCAAATGGTCCGCGGCCCTTGTTCCGCATTTTCGATATCTTATATCTCAACGGACGCGATCTAACAAAGTATACTCTTCGTGATCGTCGCAATGCCCTGGAGAAAGTTATCCGACCTGTCCATCGCCGATTTGAAATTCACCCTTACGAGGAAGCTACTAGCACTGCAGAGGTTGAAGCGGCTCTGCGGAAGGTCGTCGCTGAGGCATCAGAAGGTCTTGTGTTGAAGAACCCGCGCTCTCCATATCGACTGAACGAACGCCACGATGACTGGATGAAAGTCAAACCAGACTATATGACAGAATTTGGAGAGTCCCTAGACGTTGTTGTGATTGGCGGATACTATGGCTCGGGTCGTCGAGGAGGTGCGCTGTCTAGTTTTCTCTGTGGACTACGAGTCGACGACAGCACACAAGCAGCAGAGAAATTCTGGTCCTTTTGTAAGGTGGGTGGCGGGTTTACTGCAGCCGACTACCAGGAGGTGCGTCATCATACGGATGGCAAGTGGAAGGCGTGGGATGCGAAAAAGCCACCGACCACCTTTATCGAACTGGCGGGTGGAGATGCCCAGCATGAGCGTCCAGATATGTGGATCAAACCATCCGACTCAATTGTTTTGTGTGTGAAAGCTGCATCTGTCGCAATTAGTGACCAATTCCGCATGGGATTGACATTGCGCTTTCCTCGCTTCAAGAAATTGCGCAAGGACAAGGACTGGAAAACCTCGCTCTCGGTTCAAGAGTTCCTTGACCTGAAGTCGAATGCGGAGCAGGAACACCGGGAGAAAGAGTTCTCTGTTGATAACTCTCGAAAGAAACGAGTGAAGAGGGCCACTAAAAAACCACTCACGGTTGCTGGGAACGATGATAATGACGATGTCCAGTATCTTGGGCCTTCTGGAAATATCTTCGATGAGCTTAACT
The DNA here is from genome assembly GCF_028828465.1 of Penicillium psychrosexuale. Taxonomy (NCBI): domain Eukaryota; kingdom Fungi; phylum Ascomycota; class Eurotiomycetes; order Eurotiales; family Aspergillaceae; genus Penicillium; species Penicillium psychrosexuale. The sequence continues at coordinate 1,887,919 of NW_026643187.1, forward strand.
TCTGTATGTGTGCTCCCTTCCTATCGTACATTATACTAATATAATGGCCTTCTAGTCATAATGACCGAGTCGAGCGTCCCAGAAAAGAAAACAAAACTTCAACTGGAACAACTCGTGAAGGCCAATGGTGGCAAGATCTATCAAACCAAGACGGCTGCGGTAGACACGCTCTGTGTTGCCGAGCGGAGTGAGCTTCATTGTACATATAAAACAGGTCTAAGCTAATGTCTCGGCAGGAACGGTCAAAGTAGCTTCATTACAAAAGAGTGGAGAGCAGGATATCATTCGACCATCTTGGCTTATCGACTGCGTCAAGCAAAATGAAATAGATGCAGGCCTGCCGGATCTTCTTCTCCCATTCGAGCCAAGGTACGTTTTGAGCCAAAGGAGGTACACATACACGGGGCTGATAATTATCGATTTTTATAGACACATGTTTTTCATGACGGAGGATAAAGAGGAAGAAGTCACAGCGAATGTCGACAAATTCATGGACAGCTATGCCCGCGATACAACTGTCGACGAGCTCAAGGATGTATGACACCCTCAGAAAAAATAGTGAGCAACCATGACTTTAGCTGACTAGTGTTCAATCTTGCAGGTCTTCAAGCAAATGGAACAAAACCAAGAGCAGCCCGATCATGCCCCAGACCCAGCAACCGTTCAGAGAATCGAGGCTCGCATCCAGGAAAAAGTAAACGCCGGCTACACGGTTCCCTGTGGATGGCTCTTCCGAGGCTTAAAGTTTCACTTCTACTCGAACGGGGATGAGCAGGACGAATCAGCCCCCGGAGAACTGAGAAAGGAGCAACAGCGCCTCCACTTCGCTCACAACACAGCCCGGTTCGCAGGTGCTGAGAATGCCAGCTCGTTAAAGAGCTCAGGTACCACACACGTGATAGTCGACCCGGGGACTTTGTCTTCGGCGGACATATCCTCTCTCCGGAAGTCTCTGGCCGAAAAGCCGGGCGCGAAAATGCCGCATCTTGTTCGTGTGGACTGGGTGGAAGAATGCTGGAAAAATGGCACCTTGTTGGATGAGGAGAGTAAGTTGTAACCCTCTTCATGTTTATGGCTTTTGGGGCGTTCTAATAATTTCTGGCAGGATTCCCGGTTCCGCGATGAATTGTGAGAGCTGAGTTCGAATCGCGTGATGAATATGTACTTCTTACATTTTCTGATTTGCTCTTTTGGGGGACAGTGGTCGTATCCAAGTAGTCCTGGAGAACCTTAAGTGCACCTGGTTTATGTTCAGCGTAAAAATTTGGACAGCAGCTGAGTCTGGAGGAAAAAGACCAGTCCAAAGATCTACTTCTCAATAGAATTATCTACAATAAGATCTGCTAGCTTCAACGCCTCCATATCTTGATAAACTCCTTCCTGTTCCTTTGTAGCCAGGTGGCGAGCAGTTTACCGTTTCACTCTAACCTAATTAAGCGTTTCATTAACGATATATATAGTATTGCTAACTGTAAGGGCGAAATTACTGAGGATAGCGCCTAATAATAGATACACAACTGCGACCGCTACTTCACAGAGCTAGCTTAGCTTATAGGCCGTATAGCTCTAGATGAAGCGAAGATTCTCCATACGTCCAGGCGGCTCACAGCAAATACACAAAAACGTCTGGAGCAATACGAACGAGTTCACACACTGGCCGGAACTACCTGTTTCGAATCATGGCAGGCGTTCAAAGACTGGGTAGAACAGGAATTCACCGAATACCTAGGGTCAGCGAACGTCTACAATATACCAACTGGCGCCGACCGTCTGCTGCAGAGTCGCTGCGTACTCTTGGATCGACGTTTTGCCTTGGGTGAGTTCCTTCCAGTTGGTAGACGTTCGCTGACCCTAGGTATTCGGTGAATTCCTGTTCTACCCAGTCTTTGAACGCCTGCCATGATTCGAAACAGGTAGTTCCGGCCAGTGTGTGAACTCGTTCGTATTGGTAGCATGTTGAAGTTTTCTTCCCTTTTTGTCGTTGTCGAACACAACATTTTATTTCCCTTTTCCTTCTTTGTTGTCACGTACGACACCGACCAGTCCCGGTCTGGTCCGCATTGACCATTCCGTCCCTTTGATGTACCTTGTCGTTCCCTTTCAGACCCGTTTGTGGGAACTTGACACCTTTTTCCTTTTTGGTTTCTTCCATTTGTGTGCAGTTTCCACCTTGGTGGGCCTGTCATGTGATCATGTGCGAGCATGTGCCTCGTCATATGACAATTACGTGCCCGTGCGGTCCCGTACGGACCATTCTGCACACTTGGGTACTCCCAACTCCTGTACTAGATCGTACTTGTCGTTGGCTCACCCAACCTAATAGAAACCATGCTCCGTATCACACTAGTTCAATATAAGTAACGGTGCTATCGATTTATCTTGAGCTGCTTCCTTGAGTGCCGGCGGATTCTTGCCTAGCCCTGTATTCATTCAATCTCCCAAGAACACTGGCCCCATTCCATAATTCATCATCTCCGTCATTCCTCTTCGGCATTCCTACTTGCTCTAATGCAAATGATGCTGCAACAGACCCATAACAAGCCGCCTGTATTATATCACCTCCCGTTTGGAGGTACCCAATAGAGTAGCCTCCTAGAAATGCGTTTCCGGCTCCAGTCGGATCAACCACTTTAGCAGGCTGCTCTTCTCTAGTCCCCGCTATGTGAAACGGAGGTAGCCATTTGGAGAGGTTGGCCGATCGAATAAAGCAGCCATTTTCACCAGCTCGGATAATCACCGCACCCTTTCCTTCCGGGCCCACACCGCTGGCTACGACTTTGAAAGCCAGCCTTTCAATCGCAGTGCTATCAGGTGTAGCCGGGGTATCCTTAAACAATGCAGCTAGCTCTAAGTGGTTTGGACTAAACACGTCGACTAGGGCTACAACCGCTAGACAGTCTTGGAGGTTCTCCGGCTTGCATGAAAGGGGAGCCGGTTCCCAGATAATCAGAGGACGATGTTGTATACCCGCCTGCTTTCGAAGAGCGAGTAGGTTTAGAACGCGCGTTCTCATATCTTGGGGAGTAGCAAGATAGTGATAGATTTTCGAAGTTAGCAAGGCTGTGCCCGGCAACTTGCTTTCTTGAATTGTAAGAGTCGGGGTGGTGTACTTGAAATTCTTCGCTAGAAGATGACTCGAAGTTAGCTCATGTTTATATGTTATGTTTGCTGATTTAGTACGCATGAATATAGAATTTAGAATCATCGGCAAGTGAATATAAACGGGAATAGCAAGGGCGACGGAAGAAGGGTAAATGGAAAGGCTTTTCGCACGTCCGAATGTGGTATCTTGATACTCCAGTAAGCCTCGAGTCGAGGGCTGGTCTGATTCTTTTGTTATCACCAAATTTGTATCCCAGCTATGCAAGAGTTCTGCAATAGGGTCCGGAAAGTCATTTCCAATATGGATCGGCCAAGCCAAGGAGCGGCTCAATGGAGAAGGCAGGAACAACCGAGCACCTAGAGTCGCTAGAAAAAAGATACGCCGATCAGAAATCCGGTTGTTTAAATCGAGACATTACAGGCAAAACCAACCGTAAGCTCCGGACCCACCCAGTACATTGATTAAAGGTTTCCGGTTGGCGAAGCGAATTTCGTCAAGCACCACCAAGCCAAAGCTTACGAAGGAAATATCCTTGTTATCCATGGGGAAGATGAGCCCCCAAACTTCTCAAGACAAAACTGAGTTGAAGTCTTTCTGGGGTTGAGTCATATATTTCCACTTGAATGATCTGTAAACATTGAAGTGAGACAAATATGTGTAGTTAGAGGAAAGCCAGTCAGTAAGCTCACATGATTCAACACGTGAGCCACGACTAAGGTAAACAAGGAAAGGTTGGAGGCGAACGTGATCTCAATGCTCTAATTCTGATGCTAGCTTGGAAATAGAAGACAATGACCCTGTTCCCACTTATAAGAGGAGATCATAGGTTTTTTAGAACCAATGATTGTTATCAGGCTACGTGGATGATCTCATGTCGAATGCAAGATGAGATCACACAGTGTGTTACAAGTGGATCTAAGACATCTATTAGGTACACAAGAGTCTACGTAAGTATAGCCACTCAAATCCCCTCTCCAGTATTCTAGAATTATTCTTAGGAGCAGCATTTTGATGTAAAGGACGAACAAGAACCAACACAAGCATCGACGGAGACTTTCCCATAGTATGTTGTGTGCTTTACAATTACCAGGCAAGAAGCTCAATTTGTTTCAAGATTTGATTTGAGTTGAATAGATATCTTAGGTAGTGATCGAAATATCGATCCGAAAAAAAGTAAGAAAAAGCAGCCATAGAAAACGCATAGCGCTGTCAAGGTAGAAATGGGGGTATGTAACAAAAGAGAGAAAATATCTGCGCCGAGCAGGATACCGTCCTAGTCCAACGCCGCGCTTGAGGATAACCGAAAATAAGAGGAAAAGAAAACAAGAGATTTATGTACTGAAGTGAAGTGTGACCAAAAAGGGAGAAGTGTCGTGCCATATCTTGCGCTCCGCGCTAAGACAGTCTACCCAACCCTTGATTTCAATGGGCTGAGACGCCCACCCATCGGGTCGGAACGGCGTTGTTGTCATCTCCGTCTTCATATTGTCCCGACAAGTGGGAATTTGTCTTGCGCGCTGGCAGCCAGATGCGAGCACGGGCAGGGATATCGTCGCGGAGTTTTCCGCTGCGGCGCATGTTCATTTCGAGAACCACCACGCGCAAGAAATCGCTGTTCTCACGAATTTCGCGCTGACGCGACATGGGTGGATTTTCTGGGTCGAAAGCGACAAATTTCTGATCCTTGCTCGCGATGTGGAAATGGCTCCGCCGGTTCCCGCGGCCGCCGGCTCGGCGATATGTCTGCATTTGGATCGAGACGGGGCACGTTTTGGAGGTCTGTAGCTTGTCGAGGGGATGATCATGATAGACATACATCTCGGCCGGTGACATCGGAGTCGGATTCATCGGAGATGGATTCAGGTAGCGGCGTAGTGCTGGAGAAGGGGTTTCTTGCATCGGCAAAGGGCGGCGATCATCGGTCATCTCTGGGGTGATGGTAAAAAGAGACCGGGTAAGGAAATCCTCTGTTTGGACGGAAGGGGTGGCAAATGTCGAGACCGACTGCGCAGCGGATTTGATGGCCCGTAGAGATGCTGTGAGGTTTGACTTGAAACTAGATCCGAGGCGCCCAAATGACGCAGATCGCCTTGCGGGTACAGCGTCGGGTGTGGCAGGCCCATTGTCGTTTTTGATTTCGATGTATTCAAGTTCATCGATATCAATTTCGTTTATAAGGAGAGGATGGTCTAAGTCACACTCCTCGCAATTCGAATACCGAGGCTGTCGTCTCTCAGGTGGACTTCTATGGTTGGAAGGGGTGGGCGGCGAGAGAAGACTGGATGGCGATGCTAGGCCATGGTCTAATGAGGGTATCGAATCGCTTGAGGTTGATCTCACTGACGGTGGTGATTCATGTTCCGAATCGTGGCAAGGCAGGAGTTTATCCGGTGGGCTGAGCAGGATGTCAAGAGGGGAGTAGGCGGCCCCATCCAGGAAACTCTCTTCTTTCGACTCAATATCTTCCTGCAGCATGCGACTGAAGTCTTCTACATGATTTCCACGAGGGAGTTTCCGAGGTCTGCGGGCAATCCAGTTTCGTCGCGGAACAGGGATAGCCGTTGCATCTAACATTAAAGTAAATGACGTAGGGATGGGGCGATCATTGGACGAGCTGGAAGAGGACCGATGAGAGGATTCCGATGTTTTCGATAAGGCTCGGGAACGAATCTCTCGACGTGGAGGCAGAGTCCGCGAGCCACGCTTTGGAGGAATTACCACTGGGATGGTGTTGATCGATCTGCGGGATTCGGTGTTCGGGGTAGAGAGAAGGCTAGAACAATCCGGCGGCGTTGATGGGTTCATTCCGTGAGACTGAAAGGGTTTCTGCGGCGGCGCCGAGCTGAATAGGAATGCTCTCGGGACCATCATATTGACTGTTGTTCATCACACGACCACGGTTGCTATAGAGCCTCGGCCTTAACCAGATGAAGCGCTCTGGTCGAGTTTCTGCGCGAGATACATGGATGAAGGGGAAAAGCGCAGGAAGTGAGAAGCCCCCAGGGAGTCAGACAAGAGAGGACCAGCAGCCAATCCGAAGGTGTATGTGTTGGCCCAAAGACATGCAAGGGAAGTGGATAGGGCCGTGAGACAAGGGTATGCAGGCACACACACGCGAGCCGATAAGGTAATAGAGACTAGCGATCGAGATGGGAGAGTCGGGAGGATGAATATGAGACAGGAGGGTATGAAATGAGCAGAAGGAGGAGAATGGAAAGAAGTAGAGAAGAGATGAGGTTTAAGATAGAGAGAGAGAGATAATGGGAGAAAGTGTGGGCTGTCCACGAGTGATCTCAGATAGATAAGCCGTATTGGGCAGGTAACCGCATGTAAAGATCACGGGAGGTGCAGGACGTAATTTATTTTACCGTGTGATTGATTGGTTTGTGCGGGGAACAATGCCGGCAGCCGGCTTGCGTCCGATTGTAACGGTATTTCACTCGATTTTCAATACAATTCTTATTACTCATGGAACATTCCGCCGGTGGAGTCCGGAAGGAAATGACTTTTTATAGTTAGTCATCTCGATATTTTCATTTTATGCCTTTATATTCGATATTATGACATGTACAACATAGTATCTGCCTAAATATGGACTCTACAACGCATGATTAGCCCAATGGAGTCAGACATGCATATATAGCATATAAGATGTATATAGATGTATGAAAACGAATCACATCCATCAACCTTTCAGATCGTTGAATAGAGATGTGGGCCCTTTAAGGTTGCTTTTAGTGCGATGCGGGCAGATGCACACGGTTCTCTCCAGGTTCAAGGACTAAAAGAGAAGATTTATTCTACCTAGGTATATTGACTATGTAATGTTTGCTTCTAACATTCGATAACTAGTTAATTAGGAAAGCAACTTGGGAATGATAAATACACATATGTAATTGGGGTCACTTGGATAGATCGGCAGGAGCTCCGAGACTCACTCCGTGTCTCCCATATTTAAGGGGAAAAACACTAAAATGGAGCGGGTGGCTGCAGTCCGAAAACGTAAACTCGAAGAGATCCCGACGTGGCTAGTGGAGCGCCATAAGCGAAAACAATTGCGGTGAACCCCCTTTTTTCTTCCTATATTGGTGGCTTATAAATGTGGCTGTTATTGTAATTTGATTTACCGCACTTTTAATTGTGTATCATTGCTTCCGGAGCAATCCGTACGGACATATGCAAATAAGCCTTGAAAAGCAAAAGAAAAGGGGACTACCTAGGTACACTGTTACCTACATTCGTATTTGACCTGTTCGAAGGATTCTTATAGATGGGAAATACACACACATCAAAAATGTCGATAATGCGCACAATGCCCAAAAACGGAAAATTCGAGACGTGGCTAACTAGTGGAGCGCGGTTAGGGTAATTGCGGTGAACCCTTATATAACATACGATGTAACTACAATATATAGAGTGGTTTTTCCCGTCTTTTGGTGAGATTAGGCAGTCATGCATAGTATTATAACATGGTTGGCTTTATCTATTATTCAGTCTGTTTTGCTGGCAATTGTATGTAACCTCGTCTACTCCGTTTTTGTATGTAACCAACCCACCAAGGGTTGAATCCTTCAGGGAAAACCCGGAACAGGTATCCGGAACATGTATCGGGGATAATATCATAAGACTCACCTGGCAAGTGAAGCAATTTTCCCTTTTCTTAACAATTATATCGATATAATCATATAGAATGAGCCTATAATAGACAAAACTACCTACAATCATATGTACGTGTTGTAAATAGAGCCGCCACGTGAATACATTAGTCAGCCACTTATCGAAATGGACATCCCACACTGCACAGCCATCCAGAGGCCGGCGATAACCACACCCTGCGTCGTCGCTCCCAAGGTGCTTGCATCCAATCATTTCAAGAGCATCGTCAATTTCTAATCTCACCAAAATTCTGCACTGAGCTTGTCCCCGTCTCCACTGCGGGTCATTGCAATCGTGGGGTACATGATTCATTCTACAAGTGCCAGGCCTGTGTAAATCTTCAAGCGTAGCTGGTGCGTCTATATTTTCTTGTTGTAAGGCGCAATGTCCGAACTGAGCGCCTGGCTAAACGGACTTCATCGCCATGGATGTCCGATAGACTAACATGTCGGCATAGCCACCGTGTGCACCCTCGATGTTCTACTAATGAGCTTTGTCCTCTAAAACATGGACATCCCATGTCGAGGTTTGGACCAGTCACCGGCAAACACGACACTAGGCATGCGAACAGGCCCCGCGGAGAAACCACCATACTCATTTCTTGAACCGCACCCATCAAACTATCTGAAATCATGAGTGCCGAACGTGCCCAACCGTCTAAAAGACGATGCGTCAGCACAGCCTGTGTCGCGTGCCGCAAAAGGAAGTCAAAGGTTGGGCTTTCGAATTCTGATATCGAGGTGTCACATTACTAATATCTGCACGTAGTGTGATGGAAACCTGCCCAGCTGTGCAGCTTGCTCCTCGGTATATCATACACCGTGTATGTATCTCGTTTACCGAGAGCAATACGGGCATTGCTGACTATGTATTCATAGGTGTATATGATCCCAACTCGGATCACCGCCGCAAAGGTGTCTACAAGAAAGACACCGATACATTGCGCACCCGAAACACCACCTTACAGACATTGATACAGGCAATATTAAACTACGACGAAGCGGATGCTTTCGAATTAGTACGTCAGATTCGCTCTTGCGATGATCTCGAAGATGTAGCGGCTTCGGTGATCGCCCAGGAGAAAGGGCTTATGTCTGCGGACCAAGCAGCAAAGGAGTCAGCCAGCAATGAGAATGCGGCCGAGATAGATCAATTCGAGTCCGAGCTCGCTGGTAAGATGAGTGAGCTCATGCTCGACGGTTCTCGCAAATTTATTGGAGGTACCTCGAACCTCATCTTCTTGCCGCCAGGCTCCGAGCTGCACGAGTCTGCTTCGATCCAGAACAATTTTGCCCTCGATGGCAATAATCAAACACACGCCGTGAGTCGCTGGACAGAAGTCACAGACGACTCCTCCCTAATCAGTCATCTAATGACCATGTACTTTACATGGCACTATCCGTTTTTCACCATCCTAGCTAAGAATATGTTCTATCGGGATTACATTCGCGGTGTTTCCAGTTCATATTGCTCTGCATTACTCGTCAACGCTATGCTAGCTCTGGGCTGCCATTTCAGCTCATGGCAAGGTGCTTTTGATGATCCTCAGAATCTTGCAACGGCGGGAAATCATTTCTTCAAGGAGGCCAAGCGACTCGTATTGGAAAATGACGAACATGAGAATGCGAAGCTTTGCACGGTCCAGGCATTCGCACTTCTGTCTGTCCGAGAGGCAGGATGTGGCCGTGAAGGAAAAGGCTGGGTCTATAGTGGTCTCAGTTTCCGCATGGCTTTTGACCTAGGGTTAAATCTCGATTCCGCAAATCTTGGGGCGCACAGTCTCACCGACGAAGAGATTGATGCTCGGCGGATCACCTTTTGGGGTTGCTATCTCATTGACAAGTCAGTCTCCATTCCCTTGGTTGTATGCATCTCTAACACTCTACAGATGCTGGTCAAATTACCTCGGTCGTCAACCCCAGTTGACCTCGACTAACTCTAATGTACCCAAGGCTGATGTGTTGCCACAAGAGGAAATAGAGTTATGGTCGCCATACACTGATGCTGGAGTTGGTCACGAGCACACGCAACCGTCACGAACCAGGGCTGTCGCGCTGCAGATATCCAAACTATGTGAGATCAGCAGCGATGTACTTGTGCTCTTCTACCATCCAACCGAACTCGAAAATCCTCAGTCCAAACAGTCGGAACTGAAGAAACTGAGCGGTGTTCACACCCGGCTTGAGGCGTGGAAAAATAACCTGCCCAGGGAACTGGTGGCAAAAGACGGACAGCTACCACAAGTGCTCGTCATGCAGTAAGTTGACACCTACGCACAAGGCGTTGCCTCAGCTAACTCTTGGCTCAGTATGCTGTATCAGCTTCAGATAATCCATTTATATCGGCCATTCCTAAAGTATACCAAGGCTAATACTCCACTTCCTTCCCATGTCTCACCTCGCAAGATATGCACCCAGGCCGCCGCGACTGTTTCTAAGCTGCTGCGTATGTACAAACGAGGATATGGACTGAAACAGATCTGCAACATCGCCGTCTATATTGCCCACACTGCATGCACCGTCCATCTTCTCAATCTCCCAGACAAAAATGCCCAGAGAGACGTGATACACGGCCTCAAGAACCTCGAAGAAATGGCAGTGGGTTGGCTCTGCGCTCGACGTACCCTCCGCATCCTCGACATATCCGCAAATAAATGGCAAGTAGAGCTACCACCCGAAGCAATCTCCATCTTCGAACGAACACATCACAAATGGGGCTCCTGGGGCTCCTGGGACCAGGCTACTTCCCCCTCAACATCCGACGACTATCCCATCCCAACCATGCCACACCCCCCTACAAGCCCGAGTCGATTCTCACCATCTGGGCTTCCATTCCCACATTCCCACACCGAACCCATCGGCATGGGTGAGACACCAATGGGCCCTCAATACGGACCCCTCGCCACCGTTCCGATATCGTTCCCCTCCATGCAAGGGATGAATCCACCTCAAGCCCAACGACCCGAGTTTGCCCCTCCCGAACCAACATATCTCCGGCCCCAAGTAGCCTACCAATTCAACCCCCTCCCAGGATCCGTTCCTCCCTCTTCTCCTCATCCGGACAACTGGTACGATGGCTCTGGGGCTCATATGTCACCCCAAAACGCAACGCCGACATCGGTTGCATCGCCCGTGTCTGGGTATGACGGCACGGAAAACCTGGTCGAAGAGAGCCATGACTGGTGGTCGAGAAATGCTAACGCGTATAACATCGGCATGGATGGTTGGAGTAGTACTTGGAATACTGCTTCTCAAAACCAGCCTTCTGTCATTCAATACCAGGACGGGAATCTCATGTCTGTTGCTCGGCCTTCTAGTTCTGGCGACGAGCATTCTCAAGCCCCGGTGGGAATGTCGACAGTTGGGTCGCCCGATGACACGACTGGGTATGGGAGTAGGTGGGAATAATGCATGGACTTGGTGATTTTTGACTTATGGGAACATATCTCGTGCGATTTTTGATACCACTTGAGGGGCTTCTTATATTTTCGCGGCGTTGATGGACATGCCATCTACAAATTTCTGTCCCGAAATCTTACGATCAATTTACAGACAAAGACATTCACAAGTGCAGTTATCAAAAGATTTGTCATAGATGATCATTAGTTCTCAAAAACCAGCACAAAGGTGTAAAATGCTACTTCCCGAGTGCTACTTGAAAGAGAAAGATATAAAAGAAAAAAAAAGGTGCATGGGATGGTATCACTAGGCATGGTTGTTAGTACAATGATATCAGTCAAGACAACAGAAAAGAAAAGAAGAGCTTACCAAGAAATAATCAGCGACAGGCTTCTTCGCGGGCATGCCCCGCGTATCCTGCGCTGCAGCCTCAAAGACACGGTATCTCCTTCCTGGGCTGACGACTCTATTATCTGCAACGATGCCGTTGCTCCGACCATATTCACCGTTACTGCGAGCGACAGTGCCACCGCCGCTGGTGTCTTCACCCAGCTCAAGGATAGCGGCAACATTGCCGCAGCGGTAGCAGTAGTTCGGAGCAGACCAAACAGTGACGATGCCACCATCAAACATCTCTTTATATCCCTCCATCACAAGCTGGTGTGCACGCGCGACAAGAGACAAGCCGTTGAGATGGTTGAACTGTTTGACGATATCGCCGCCGAAGAGGAACCCAGCCCCGCGCGGGCTCAACCCCCAGCCTTCAATCTCATCCGGGTCTGACCAGAGCAGATCGCACATAGCACCTTCATGTGGCACCTCTTGTTTGCGGTCGATCAGTCGGATTTTATCGACAGAGTCAATGAGCGGTGATAATCCACCGTGTACACAGAGCACCGCACCAGTCCGGCTAGTCACGGCGCTGCCGTTGCCATCACCGCTCGCGCCTGTGCCCGGTGCACCCGATCGTGAGGGTGCGGCAGCCTGGCCTGGGGCGGCGGATATGTCTCGTGGCGGGGAGATATTTCTGGAGTCTGAGGATGCTTCGGAAGAGGAACGCTGTCGCGGTCGGTATGTATTCATCGTGACCACGCCTTTGGAATCCAATACTTCTATTTCCAGCTCGTCTTCGTTTGATGATGCTGAGGTGGGTACTAGCTCTGAGCTTGCGCCTAGCACGATCGCGCCCAGGGCCAGGTAGTCGAATACTTCGCAGCAATACCGCCATACATTGGCGCTGCCGTATTTTCGAATGCATTCGTCGTAAAAACCGTATACTGTTGTGATTTGGCGTGATTCGTGGTTGCCACGGATTAGGGTGATGCGATCGGGGTATCGAACTTTCAAGCAAAGGAGGAGAAGGAAGGATTCAAGGGAGTAGAAGCCACGGTCGACGAAATCGCCCATGAAAAGGTAGTTGGTGTCAGGAACATCGCCGCCGACGCGGAATAGTTCCATCAAATCGTGAAATTGGCCGTGGATATCGCCGCAAATGGTCACGGGAGCGTCAACGGACACGACATTGCCTTCTTCGATCAAGAGCTCACGCGCCTTGTAGCAAAGTTCGCGCACTTGGCTTTCGGGGATCAGGCGACAGGCCCGCAGCTGCTCGATCGCCCTATGAGAAACAAAACATTAGCTTGACGGTGAACGATGGGGGCTACAGATTTGAGGGGTTGATGCCATACCGGTCTAGGTTACTCATCTTGTCGAAAGAGGGTGGAGGGGGAAGGAAAGAGGGACTGTTATCGAAGTCAAGAAACCCCCTTAAATAGAAATCAGATGGCTCAGTTCTCCGAAAAATACAGTCTCATCTTCGCGAAGCTCTGATGCGCGACGCAGAAACTTGGTGGAAGCGGAATATCCAATCACGCGGGAGCCAGATAAGATTAGATGCACCCGAAGCCCTTCGCTCTCGTCTTCTCTCCGCACTCTTTCCTTTGTGACCCTTTACATCTGCTATCGGAGGTTTAAAAGTTTGTCAACTTGAATAATTCTCACTTAACATTCAATTGACCTCCTTTTGCCTGCTATTCCTTCTCTTCTTGTCCGACTATACCAGCCTGCCCACTCCGAGCCCTCCGATGGCTTGAAAAATTACAGAAACAGTCGGCCACGCCTACCTCGTCTCAATTGAACATCAATACTCGTTCTCTCTCAGTTCACACACAATGCCACCACATCTACATCCTCGGTCGCGATCAACCACCGGCCTATTCGCCGGCACCCTCCTCGCATCTCTCCTAGTCGTGGGCATGCCGCACGTCTTCCCTTGCCCGGCCCCACGACGTACCTTTGCCGATTCGGAGATGACCATGACAGCCGATGGACAACAAGTACCACGCATCCGACGCAGACGACGGAAGGATGGTGAAGTGGGCCCAGATGGCATCCAGCTGGGTCAGCCTATGCCAGATGTTGTCGATGAGGAGGTCTCGACATTCCTTCAGATGAAGGCGGAAGCAGAGAAACTCTCACACATCAATCGAGAATGTCCTGTCCCCAAACCCAAGGGTGTTATTGGGGAATTGCTGGGCTTCCGCGATATCCATGCGAATGCCCACCACCAGTCAACCGCCCTGTCCGAAGGAGACCAATAGTGCGTGCACATCGACGCCCTCCTTCGATCTTTTTGCACTTTGTTTTCTCGGCTTTTTTAATGATACCATGGAATTTGACAATAAGGGTTTGGTGGACCGGTGAATGTTTGGAAAAAACACCCTGCGAGCTAGACCTACAACATGTATTCTCTATGTATAGTGAGATGTATAAAAGAAATACCAATTATATTAAGACTAGAAATAGTTGAAATTCAGACAATTGCCTTACCCACAAGGTGTTACCCCCACCTTAAATGCAGTTAGTTGCAGACATTTATTTAGTACGGCGGAGCCAGCTCCAGCCACCTTGAATATTTTTCCCGTCAACCATCGACCGTATCTCGCCATGGCATCGACAGACAAAAACTTCGTCTACGACGTGCTCACTAATCAGCGTCACACAAGATGGATTGCAGCTCTACTCATTCTAGGCGACGCGTTACTCTGCACTCTCGTCATATGGAAAATCGCTTGTAAGATCGCGTCCATCGGGTACCGAACCAGATCTAGCTAACCGAGCAACAACCCCAGACACTGAGATTGACTGGTCGACATATATGCAGCAAGTCTCTCTATATATCTCCGGTGAACACGACTACACCCTGATCAAAGGCTCAACCGGTCCGCTCGTCTACCCCGCCGCCCACGTATACATCTACACCCTCCTCTATCACATCACCAATCAAGGCCGTGATATTCTCCTCGGACAGGTGCTCTTCGGCGTGCTCTACCTGGCTACACTGGCTGTGGTAGTTGCCTGCTACAGACAAACGGGGGCACCTCCCTACCTTTTCCCGCTCCTTGTTCTGTCCAAACGGCTACATAGCATATTCGTCCTGCGTATGTTTAATGATGCGGCCGCGACTTTCGCTATGTGGCTCGCTATCTACCTGTGTCTGAGACGCAGTTGGACGGCGGGGATTGCAGTGTGGTCTTTTGGAGTTGCAATTAAAATGACACTTGTGCTGCTTGCACCTGCCATTGCGGTCGTCACCCTTCTCAGTTTGGGATTGGTGCGGAGTCTTTCGCTTGGAGCTATGGCTATTCTTATCCAGGTGGGTTCTTATCAAGTCAATGCGTTCTGGAGAGTGAGCTAACGAAAGAAACTACAGCTCCTGCTTGCGCTTCCCTTCCTCCAGACGAACAGTACAGGCTACTTTTCTCGAGCATTTGAGCTATCCCGCCAATTTGTGTTCGAATGGACAGTGAACTGGCGGTTTGTGGGAGAAGAGACATTCCTCTCAACGGAGTTCTCTGTGGGCTTGCTAGTGCTGCATTTATCCTTGTTGGCTATCTTCTTCAAAAACTGGGTAAAGCCTTCAGGGTCGGACATGGTTCCCTTCCTCGAGGAAACTCTCCAGGGACGCCAAAAGACAGTTACACTCCCAAAATCCTTCACTATGACCGTGATGTTGAGCTCACTGGCCATCGGAATGCTATGTGCCAGGTCCTTGCATTACCAGTTTTTCGCGTATCTCGCGTGGGCTACCCCATTTCTTCTCTGGCGCGCAGGTCTCCACCCAATTCTTATGTACGCCTTATGGGCGCTGCAAGAGTGGGCTTGGAACGTTTTCCCCAGCACAAACACAAGCTCGACGGTTGTGGTGTTGTCACTCGCGGTCCAGGTCTTTGGCGTGTTTTTCAATGGATAGAGCGAGGTAGTTAAGAAGATTGAGAAGGGGAGCAGCCGCGGCGAGGCGATTGTCCAAAAATGAGAGATATCCTGGCCCCAATCCATACTGAGGTGTGCATATTTCGAGAATCATTGTTGATAGCACTGAATCCTGTGTACCGTAGCAGCCATTGAACAAACGCTTGATGCCTTTGAAAGGCGATCATTCAGTCTGATTCGTCCGAGGAAGGCATTTGGCCTACACGAGACTCCTCTTCGTCGTCAGAGTCAGCAGCCAATACAACGGGTTGTTTCACGAATTCCTTAGGCCTGTGGGAAAGCAGTTCCAGTTAGCGAACGAGTCCATGCTTCTTAATCGAAATCACATACCAAAAGCGAGCCTTCCTCCAAGCCTTCTCGTCCCTGACGATATTGACAATTTCCCCTCCAATTTTATTTTCCCGCTCCTCCTGGCCCTTAGTATCGACCACGAGGTACGAACTGCGCTTGATCCAGATAGCCGAGCGGAATCGTGCAGGCAATTCGACGAGCATCTGCTTCTTGTCTGTCTGTTCGACTAGGTAGATGTTGTTTCCGGTAGCTTTGATTGCTCGCACGATCTGCTGAGTGTCGGATAACTCGTCTGGAGGGGTCAAGGTTCCCTCTGCCGTAGCCATCATCTTTCGGCGAGGCGGTCCCATTGTTGAAGATGTAAATTGAAATTTATGGTCACGAATGCAGAGATCGAGTGCAAGAGAAAGTTGGGAACCTTGGAAGGAAATAATTCTCCGGAAATTAACTGATCTTATCGGTGGGGCAGGTTTCCCCTGCCCGCATTTACTCTAGTCGCCTCATAACCTTGGAAGATTGTGCCGGTATGGGATCAAATCAACATTTTGAAGGAGAAGTTTACTCATTCAATGTTCCTCCGGGGGCTTGGGTCTACGGTTATATCTGATCAGGTACAAAATGCGGCAATATTGAATATCCTTCACAAGAAGGCTCCCTTGATCTGCAAGCTTCTCTCTTCCGCCTACCAAGTCGTGGTCCCCCAAGATGAACTAAAGGCCAGGCGTCTCAGACTATAAATTGAATTGAACGACTTTGGACTTGCTAAGAACTCAGTTCGCGATGTACCTCGTGAACTTCGGCAATATCATGGTAGTTTGACACACCGCCTTTCAGAGCCGCCTCGCGTTGTTGTTTAATCTGCATCTTTGTGAGTAGTGTACAGTCAACATGCCCAAGGGTCCCAATTCAACAAATGGACGCGTCTCCAAGACGTCTGCCCCTACTCGGTCATTGAATGAGCCAAATATCGCCGCGTTAGAACGAGAGATCACTGCACCTACTGATCAAGTGCAACTGAACAGCGTTCCGGCTCGTCCAGCTCGTGTAGCTCCCAATTCACTTGATGACGTACAAGAGAACATCTTGATTCAGTGGATTCGGCAGGTGAAGGAGCTATTCGCTCTTCCTATGGGACCCCTCATCACCACAAGCGCAAACCAAATTCTTAACGGAGATGGGAACGACACCACTGTCAGCAAGGCATGGGTTGATCGCTTCATCAAGCGCCTGCCAGATGACCTAAAGCCACCTAAAGCACGATCAGTCAAGAAAAAACGTCTCGATGCATCAGATCAGGAGACCTTGGAACATTGGTATGGACGTCTGAAAGCTGTCATTGCCGGGGTTTCCCCAGAAAATATCTACAATTTCGACGACACTATCTTCCAAATTGGCGAGGGAGTGAAACCCCAAATGGTCGTTACCAGTATGGGATTGGGATTCGCCTCTCATCAAACTAGAACCTACTGTGAATGGATAACCACCATCGAGTGTATTGCCGCCGATGGATGGGCAGCCGATCCATTTATCCTTATTCAAGGCGACCACTATTACGACGAGTGGTTGGAATACGGAGGAGCTCCCGATAAAGCTGTATTCATGGTGAACCCGAGCGGCCGGGTTAACGAGCAGGTTGCGTGCGAGTGGATCGAGTGTTTCCATCGCCAGACCAAAGATCGCACTGCGGACGGTCAATCTCGTCTCCTACTCTTCAGGGGCCAACCTCAATATTTGAGTTACAAGTTCCTCCAGTTTTGCGAGCAACACAAGATCATTCCCTTCAGCTTTCCGCCCAATATAGGACATCTCATGCAGCCTTTTGACGGCAAACCTTTTAAAAATTACAAGCAGTATTGGAGAAGTCAAGGCCTTATTGCTTACATGATTGACGATCCCGATGATGAGAAAACAGCCTTCATCAATGGCCTCCCTAAGATCCGTGAGGAATCATTCAAACCTCAAGTTATCACGGACGCATTTGCCGACAGAGGCATTGTGCCATTTGACCCGTCCAAATAGGTCAACCACTTTGAGAAACCCCCTCCATGATGGCAGACGCGCTGTATTATAGATAGGATTTCACCACCAGGAGAATTATATATGTTTTGTATCCTACTAGGTACTGAGAAAATCAAGATTGGGGTGAATTGGTTTGTTTGGATAGCAGGCGTGGATTATTACGCGTAGTACGCGTGGTATTGGCGCACAAAGGATAAGATATAGGGTCTATTCATTGCGGTTTCACTCGATAACTAGTCCAGCGTACTATGTAGATAGATACCTTCCGTTACAAATGTTCCTGGAACGTGATTAGAATCCGATAATAGGGTGCAATATAGACCGATCCCCTGCTTCATATTATTGTCTCCAGCAGAAGAATGATCTTACATTTCGCCAAAATTATATATCATCACCTCATTCTCATTAGCTGACAAATGTAGGATCTAATGCTCCATAAATCGGGCTGAATCTGCACGATAATGGTAGATGTAAAATTAATGCCCTATGCATTCAATTCGGAGCATTGGCCTTGCAATGTATCTACCGTGTCTTCATCCATTGGCTGTGAAACGAGTGACATCACCATTCTAAGCCGAAAAGACAGAGAGACGACTAAATCATCAGACACCAGGATCTCCCTCAATGTATACAGTAAGGGGTAAGTGGCACGATCTCTGTGCCCGATGAGAAATCTGACAAGGCGGTGACACTTCCAATTACAATATTGTACGGTGAAGTGCCAAGCGTGTCGATCACTGGTCAAAGGCTTCGGAAGTATGTGTGTCCTATACGATGTCGTGTGTCTGTAGATAGCCTACATAGGGAAGAGTATGCCCGATTTGGGCAATCCATAAGCAGGTATCACCACGTACATATGTAGACATAGCTACATGTATCTTAATCTAAGATATAGCCCTAGATATATGCACATGTACCTACTTCGTATGTATGGACTGTTACTACTTTGTGCTCTAACCCGACTTTTCGCCACTTCCTTATCGGAGGTGCGTGGTAGTACGGGCTTCCCCAGTAACTCCCGCGTGGGCTTCTTCCCTGGATCTAATCCATCGGGGAAAATTAAACGATTCTCTTTCTTCTTACCTCCATCGATCTCTTTCTTTCATCTGCTTTTTCCTGGATTTTATCAATTCAATTTCGGCTGTAAACCAACTGGGCGATCATCGCGGGCAGTCTGTCTCACATTTTCCGAAGTGGCATTAGTTACCCGTGCCCGTTGCGCCCCTTGTCAACAACAGCCCCGCGAATACTCTCCCACCAACAACCCACTTTGACCTGGCGCAAGCGCACCCTTGAATTTTGAGCTAGCCTTGCTCTTTGCCCTCGTCAAACCTGTCATCATGGATGGGGACGAGCTGATCGCCTCGGTCTTCCGCAAGATCGAGCGGGAGAAGGCCCTCATCACCGCTGCCAGTAACATGCGGCAGTCGACCGACAATCCCCTCGTGCAACAGAGAGTCGATGCCAACATTCGCGATGGTCGCAAGAATATCGCCTACTTGGAGGAGAAAATGAGGGAATTACAAATTCGCCAGATGAACCAGGAAGGAGGCCCGGCTCCCCCGCCCAAAGGCCATGGCGAAGGTGAACACTACACTCAGGGCGGCTCTGGCTCGATGCCTTCCGGTGCCCCATTCGCCGATCCTCGACCTTATGCTCCGATCCCAAAGGCGCGGCCCAATTACACGAAGCTAGGTACGTTCTTACATCCGTTCGGAAATGCTGCGTTGAGCTTAAATCGCTTGGAATGCTAATATGAATGGCTATGTCTCAGATCTGATCAAGTATGACACTCCGTACCTCGGCCCGAAGATCCAGCTCATGCTGTCCCAATTGGAGTTCAAGCTGAGCGTGGAAATGCAATATAAAGCCGGTATTGAAAAGATGGTCCGCTTGTACCAGGATGAGGGCGACCGGAAGAGCCGAGCTGATGCCGAGGGCCGTCGCATTGAGAGCAACCAAAAGATTCAGCTTCTGAAGCAGGCGCTCAAGCGATACGAGGATCTTCATGTGGATATTGAATCGGGCGATGCGCCAGACGGTATGAGAATATAGCAATTTTGCTACAAGTATAACGCGACATGGTTACTAACTGGTGGTACAGATGAGAGTCTTAGTACTCCGAACATGCGCAAGCCGCTGACGGGTCTGCTGACAATGCGCATCCATGCGGTCAAGGACGTGGACCATGCGGCCAGTTCGCGGTTTTCTCGAGGACCGGAGACATACATTGTCGTCAAGGTTGAAGACACGATCAAAGCGAGGACCAAGGCTACCCGGAACGATAAATGGCTGGACGAAAGCTTTTCCATGGACATCGATAAGGCAAACGAGATTGAATTGACTGTCTATGACAAGGCGGGAGATCGCCCGGTACCAATCGGTATGCTTTGGGTGCGCATTTCTGACATCGCAGAGGAGATGCGTCGCAAGAAGATTGAGACAGAGCTCAACGCATCTGGCTGGGTATCCGCAGATAAGATGGGCGATGGTGGATCCCCTCGACATGACCAGGCTGGTTCTCCTATGGGATCTTCACATGGCCCTGGCTCCGGAGGACGACCAGGCACCTCGGGACACGGTGCACATGGACACGGTGGCGAGAGCTCAAATGCTCCCCCGACTGTGACGATCGATTCATGGTTTGCCCTAGAACCGGTTGGCCGAGTCCAACTTCAAATGAGCTTCGGTAAGCCTAACATGCATTGACCCCCGAAGAAGAGACCCTATGTGCTAACTGGATATAGCCAAACAATTAAAAGACCGCCGTCCCTTTGACATTGGTCTTAATCGTCAAGGTGCCGTGCGCCAAAAGAAGGAGGAGGTTCACGAGAAGCAGGGCCACAAGTTCGTCACCCAGCAGTTTTACAACATTATGCGCTGTGCACTATGTGGAGAATTCCTCAAGTATGCTGCCGGCATGCAATGTGCGGATTGCAAATACACCTGCCACAAAAAGTGTTACCCCAAGGTTGTCACCAAGTGTATCAGCAAAGCCAATTACGAGACCGATCCGGACGAGGAGAAAATCAACCACCGTATTCCCCACCGATTCGAAGGCTTTTCCAACATCTCTGCGAACTGGTGCTGTCACTGCGGCTATCTCCTTCCGTTTGGACGCAAAAATGCTAAGCGCTGCTCTGGTAGGCAATATTACTGACATCGCAGCTTATTTCTAGTCCATGCTGACCTCCTTTACAGAATGTGGTCTTACGTGTCATGCTCAGTGCACTCATCTTGTGCCCGATTTCTGTGGAATGACGATGGAAGCCGCCAACCAAATTCTAGAGACGTTGATTCGTACCAAGAATCATAACAAGTCTGCCTCTGTTAGTTCTGGCCTCAGCAACCGTACCCTTCGAGCAGGCGGTCCCCCGGGGCCCCCTCAAGACAACGCTGCCCTCTCCTATCCCCAGAAACCGATGGAAGGACCCTACGGGTCTATTCCTAGACAACCCTCCGCAGAAGCGGTAAGCGCTGCCACTAACTCCTTCGTAACCCCACAGTCACCAACAGCTGCTGCACAAGCTGCACAGCGCCAACAGATTCCACCGAAATCGCCTCCTGGACCTTCCGCCGCCGCTGCGGCCGCCGCTGCAGCTACCGGGCTACGTAGCCCCCAGCAAGCCCCAGGTATGCAACTTTTGATTATGCGTTGAAGAGAGACTCTTGGTACTAATCAAATCTTAGCTGAAATGGGCCGTCCTATGCTGCCACCCCAGGCACCCCCGCAGCCTCAACACGCCCATTATGACCCGTCCGCTTATGCCAATTTCCCGCAGCAGCCTCCACCCCAGGCTACGGCGGTGCAGCCTGCGGCTTATCCAATGGCACCACCTTCACAGCCCATCCAGCAACAGATGCCCCAACAGCAAGTTGCACCTCCTATCAAGGACGATGCTGCAGCGCAGGCAAAGGCTCGCATTGGATTGGATCACTTCAATTTCCTTGCTGTTCTCGGAAAAGGTAATTTCGGAAAGGTCATGTTGGCTGAAACAAAGAGCTCCCGCAAGTTGTATGCCATCAAGGTGTTGAAGAAGGAATTCATTATCGAGAACGATGAAGTGGAGAGCACCAAGTCCGAGAAGCGTGTTTTCCTAATCGCCAACAAGGAACGTCACCCATTCCTCCTCAACTTGCACGCTTGTTTCCAGACCGAAACTCGTGTCTATTTCGTCATGGAGTATATCAGTGGTGGTGATCTCATGCTACACATTCAGCGTGGCCAATTCGGCCTCAAGAGGGCACAGTAAGTCCTACGCTTAGTCTTTGTTCTTTTACCGGTTGAAAATGCTCACATCTCTCAGGTTTTATGCCGCTGAGGTCTGCTTGGCACTCAAGTACTTCCACGAGAACGGTGTCATCTACCGTGATCTGAAGCTCGATAACATTTTGTTGACCATGGATGGCCATATCAAAATTGGTGATTATGGTCTTTGCAAGGAAAACATGTGGTATGGTGGTACAACTAGCACGTTCTGCGGTACTCCTGAATTCATGGGCCCGGAAGTAAGTGGGATCAGGTTTTATTATGTCTTTCTGCAGTACCGATGAGCTAACTTTGTCATAGATTTTGCTGGACAAGAAGTACGGACGGGCTGTGGATTGGTGGGCGTTCGGTGTCCTCATTTACCAGATGCTTTTGCAGCAGTCTCCATTCCGTGGTGAAGATGAGGATGAAATTTACGATGCCATTCTTGCCGACGAGCCTCTCTACCCCATTCATATGCCTCGCGACTCCGTGTCGATTCTCCAGAAGCTGTTGACTCGTGAGCCCGAGTTGCGTCTGGGTTCCGGTCCCACCGATGCCCAAGAAGTGATGTCTCATGCCTTCTTCCGCAACATCAACTGGGATGATATCTACCACAAGCGGGTCCCCCCGCCATTCATTCCTACAATCAGCAGTCCTACCGATACCAGCAACTTCGACCAGGAGTTCACCAGTGTGACTCCAGTGCTGACCCCTGTACAATCTGGTAAGATCTTTATTATCTGCTTGCTGGGAGATGAATTTTAACTAACCGATCCTTTTTATTTAGTGCTTTCGCAAGCCATGCAGGAAGAATTCCGCGGATTCTCCTATACTGCCGACTTTGCTTGATTCCACCGACGTGTGATCGGGATAATTATTGCTCGCTTGGACACCTGTCACAAGTTGTTGACGAGAGTGTTAATTCGGTTCATGGGGGGTTTAATGCCGACACGTCCGGTTTCTTCAGGGCGCTGCGGGTCCTCCGCCCTTTCCAGCACTTCTCGCTCTTCAAATTGCTTCAACATACCCAATTTCAGTTTCGTTTTTAAGTGCAGGTGTGGATCGGACCTCACTGACATGCTTCGATCGCCGGATACCATGGTTAATGAAACCTTCAGGTTGCTTTTGCTTTCTCGATTTCTTTGTGTGCTTATCTAAATTGCTTGCTCTATTTTTCCCCTCTCGAGTTCTTTTGTTCTGTCTAAGTTTTCTTTCCGACTGGTCGGGTTTATGACTCTATTCTATGTCGGGCATTTGATGTCCAAAAATGGAGAAGGGGCGGGTTCCCATATGGGAATTGTGTGAAGTGGTTTTAAGAGAGTTTGATGAGAAATGACGAAGTTTGAAGATCTATGAAGATAGCGTAGGTCCCTCCAGGGACTCGTGCGCGTTATGTCCGGTTTTATGTTCTAGCGGTTCGTGGTATGAAGAGAGGGAGATACAAATACGAAATAATATATCCCATCTGTCTATTTTGTAGTTGGATCATGGTTTTATATTCACTTACATCTAGATTCACATGTGTCTGCCCCCGCCCCTTCCCGTTGAAGGCTGCCCTACCTCGTTCCTTCCCAAATAGGAAGCCAAACGTGCCTTCCTCTCTTGCGAGAGCACACGTTTTGTTTGTTTACCTTTGTCCTCTTCTCCTCTCCTCTCTTCTTCTCTACTTCTCTTCTTCTTTTCTAATTTACCAAATCTTTTCAAAACTGTTCATCCAACCACTTTTCTTTGTTCCAGAAATAGATCAAGCTACCGAGGTCTATTTGGAAGATGCTGCCAAAGATTGAACGCCTGTTTCGTCGGGGCTATCGGGCCTTGACTAAATCAGCTGAGACCGTGACTTCGAACAACAAAGAGAACCTGCCTTCGGGAAACAAAGAACCCTCGCCCTCGGGCAACAAAGAATACACCCCAAAGGCGAGCCAAGTGCCGTCAAGTTCCCATCCCATCAGGGAATGGCTCAAAAACGTGACACACCCTATGGATGGGTCTCCCGCCAACAATGTGAGACCCAAAGTCGATGGTATTGACTTCTACATCGACTTCTCTGAGACTTCAGAATCGAGATCCACCCCGGCCTGGTTCAACGAGACTTGGGACAACGACCCCGAGATTCGACGTTTCCTGTGGGAGGACAATATTTCCCACGACCAGGTGCCTTCAGGATTCCGTGCAACTCACCACTCCCCCCACGGATCCGACACTATGATCAAATCACTTCCTTCTCCCTCTCTTGCTACCCCGATCCTGCCACAACCGGCGGTTGCACCTACTCCCCTTGACCGTCCTTCCCCGTCGCTCAACACTCTTCCTGACACGATTGTTCAGTTCAACGAACATGGTCAGATTGTAAGTTTTGTCTTTATCTTGGCTTATTATATCACTTTGAACTTAGTTATCTCTCTCTCTCACTAGTTCTTTTCTCACTTACATATTACTGACTCCCATACCAGGCGACCTCAACCCAAGAAACAGCCTTCTTCCCCGAGGAAACAGAGCCTCGGTATCTAGCTAAGCAAGTTAAGCTTGAGCCACAGGATTCTGTAACAAAACGCAAGCGGTCTGAGGACACTGACGTCAATGAGGACGACAAATGGGACTCCGAGCCGCCCACCTCACCTGAATACAAGATTTCTATTGCGAGTGATGGTGGTGACAGCGATATCAGCGACGCTTCTTCCTCACCATGTACGAAGCGAGTAAAGAGAGCTGCTTTGCATCCCTCGGTCAAGAACAGCCGCTCGATTAAGCCCAAAGTCGGAAAGACCAGAAGGAAGAAGAAGAAGGGAACATGGGAATCGGATAGGTCAATGTCTGAGCCAAGTGACCTCGACGAGAGCGAGGAAGAATACATCATTCCGACAGGAGAGCGCGATGAGCTGCTCAATAATAAGCTGACCCGAGAAAGAGCAAAGCGCCTACTTGAAGCAGTAGAACTCCCCCAGGGCCACGACCTGTCACCAGATGAACAGCGGACTGCTCATCAACTTCTTACTCGTGGCTGCATGCCAACTATCCACCGACACTGGGAGAAAGATTTCTCCACCCTTCCAGAGTCACTGTTCTTTTCTGGGAATGATGATGAAGCTCAACGTAACGAATCCAACTTTATCCTTGAAAACGATAAGTGTTCCGAGTTTTACGCCATCCGCGCATTCCAGGAGCTTTTAAAGATATGCGGTAATGTGAGGGACTACTGCAATATCCTTGACATATGTCCTGCAATCTACATCAAGAAGTCAATAGAGAAATACCTGCGCTGGGCATTGAGCGATGCCGGTGTCAGGGTGCAGCCGAACACACCCCCTGTGCACGTTATCTATCGCAAACCTCAGGACGAAGAGCCAAAAGAAGCCTTTAATAAAGTTGCCAAAACATTGGAGGATCTATCGAATACCTGGCAGAGCCAACTCGCTGGATCCCATGATGGTGAAGAAGCCTGGCCGGCATTGATGGGGCTCGTTCTCTGTGGGCCTGTTCTTTCTGTCATCTCTCTGGACACCAATCCCAATCCGCAAACCCTAACACACGGAATCAAGTTCCTTGGTCATTTCGACCTTTCAGATTTCGATAATGATGTCTGGAACACCCTGGCTATCGCGATCATCATCATGCACATCAGAAGGACCGTGACCAAACTCGCAAAGGCCTACGATCACAGGTTTGTGGCCTCGATCTTTGATGGCCCTGCCATGAATTCCCCAGATCCTGACCGTTGATTCTCATCATGTTACCTCGAGATCTATGAGACTCTCTGGCTGAAACTACCTTTAGCATGCCACAAAGAGCTCTCGAAATATATATCAAACAAAGCTTGGGAAGGGAACAGTATCCATGGTCTTCCTCCAGGATTCCTGCGAATTCGAGAGATTAAGTTCATTCAGCCGTGAGATACCCTGCCATAATCATTCCAGTTTTATATGCATATCTTTCCCGGGAATTTTCGAACCCTCGTTGGCAATCTAGCGCTTGAGCCATGTACAATTACTTCACTGAACGACGTGCTATAACCTTTTCCTATACGTAGAACAAGAATAGTCGTGCCTCGTGTCTTTTCCGGAGTTTTTTTTTTATTAGATTCCCCCTTATTGTGCTATGGTAGTAGATGATAGGTTCACAATTACGAATACATGTATGCCAGTGGAGCTCAGTTCATGCCAGACGCAACTATTGCCAACGGAGGTGTCGCGACCAATGCAAGGATTGATTCGTCAAATCTCCACTTTTGTTGTTGAATACTTGTTTTTCCTTTCTGTTTTCAATTTGAACCATTCTTGTCATTGTATCCCAATGAACGCAATCTAAAGAACAATATAGAGTGTTTTTAAGGAATCCGGAGAGCTCCCGGCGCCCTAAAAAAATCTTCCGCGATGATCTCCGAAGACCATGGGGCTATAGAATCCTCCCCATTGCTGCGCAACGTCGACCCAGAAGCGGCAAACAATTCCAAGAAGTCAGGATGGCGACAGGAATTAGCGATTATCTCGCGATATTCGGCTCCCCTCATGGTATCGCTCCTACTTCAACATGCATTGACGGGCTCTAGCATCTTCATGGTGGGCCATCTGGGGAAACGAGAAATCGGCGCCGTGAGCTTGGCCAACATGACTTCCCAGATCACTGGATATTTTGTCTTTCAAGGCCTATCAACATGTTTGGATACGTTATGTCCTCAAGCATATGGCTCAGGGAATTTGACCTTGGTCGGTCTTCACGTTCAACGCCTGACGCTTTTCATGCTCGTCCTCACAATTCCAATCGGGGCTATATGGTGGAATGCGGATCGAATATTTCTCCTCATTCTACCATCTGAAGCCCAGGAGACAGCCCTTCTTGCAGGGCTGTATCTGAAAATTGCCATCGCGGGCGCTCCTAGCTATGCTTGCTTTGAGTCCGGAAAGCGATTTTTCCAGGCACAGGGATTATTCAGTGCTAGTCTGCTAGTTCTTGTAGTATGTTCTACGTTGAATATTTTCATGGGCTGGTTATTTGTTTGGGTATGTTATTCATCCTTAGAACTCCCTCGAGCCATCCACTGATATCCCTTCTTTTCCAGAGACTGCAATGGGGCTTCATCGGTGCGCCTATCGCTGTTGCGGTCGCAAATAGTCTTCTACCTGTCTTTCTGGCATTCTACGTCATCTTCATTAAGGGCTCTGAGTGCTGGCACCCCATTTCTGCCGAGATGTGGCGAGGCTGGGGTCCAATGTTGAAGCTTGCTATACCGAGTTGGCTAATGATCGAAGCCGAGGTCCTCGCGTGGGAAATCATGACACTCATTTCGTCCCATTTAGGTGCGACCGAGCTCGCAGCCCAGGCTGCTATATCGACCCTTTCAGACTTTGCCTTTCAAATCTCATTTTCCATCGCTGTTGCTGGTGGCACACACATTGCCTATCTGATTGGAGCAGGTCTCCTACAGCGTGCAGCAACATCAGCCAAAGTCATGATTTTTGCTGCCTTCGGTGCTGGCATAACAAATATGCTTGTGGTTCTTGCTCTGCGGAGAGTCATCCCTGGCTTATTTAGTGATATTGGCGAGGTCTGGCACTTGATCTTCTTCTTGCTTCCAGTGGGTGCCGTCCTTCAAATTCCTGACGCCGTGGCCACTTCCCTCAATAGCTTGCTGCGGGCTGTGGGACGACCAGATTTGGGTAGTTATGTTCAGCTCTCGATCTACTACCTCGTAGGATTGCCCCTGGGCATTGCTTTGGCATTTGGCCTAGGCTGGAGCGTTTTCGGGCTATGGTGTGGAATTTTTATCGGCCAATCGATCATTGTGTTGATCGAGGGTTTTTATTTCTGCAAAATGGTGGACTGGGCGAAGGCATCCCGAGAAGCGGTAGAGCGGATGTGATCATGGAGAGCTTCAGCCACGGAACATATCATATCATGCACGAAGAATATAAAACAACAAGCATCGGCCTTATTATGTTTTTGGTTAGATGTCTTTTTCTCATAATATTCTCTTAGAGCTCGATGGGAAAAAGTACATACCGTACGCAGGTCTCTCCTAAAGGTTCTTGATCTCTTGTCTGCTCGTAAATCTAGAAGAATTCGTATGGTGAGCGAAATAGCAAACCTTTTATATACTTAGGCGTCACATGACCGGTCCCGCTGTTGACGCTATTCCCAACACCGCAATCTTCAACTGCATCACCCAGCATTCCACCATGGATGCCGCCGAGGATCGAGACGTGAAGCTTCAACGGGCCTCTGGGGATTTGGTGTCCGAGTTTTCGGCAAAGCTGCCCTTGCTATTGTGGAGAGCTCAAACTGGGACTCCCCTCCGCACCCCACGTAAATGGGCGCAGGCCACCAAAACAGAGAAGCTTGTTAGCCTTGTAAGACGCACCACATAGCTCCCTCTTGATTATGTCTCTGTTTGCATTTACTGATGATATCTGCAGCTTGAACCCTTTCAAGAGTGGCCTCAACTCTTAGATCCACATTTGCAGACATTGCTGCCTCCTTTAGTGGACGCTTTTCTAGCATATCTGATCAAGCACCGCACCCAGTATGGCTCTGTTTCGCCGAAGTCATCCCAGGCAGGAAAATTATATCCCCTGCCAAGGGCTATCTGCAGGCTACTTTACACTTTTTGCAAAGTCCGTGGCGTCAAAGTGATTAGCAGGTTCTTGAACAATGAGCCGAAATATCTTGATTCAATGATTCGGGCCTTCATCGAATGGGATGCGGTCCGGCTATCCAATTCCGAGGAATTGGTCGAATCTAACACCCAGCGACTCATCTGGGAAGAACGCTATGTGATGCTGGTCTGGCTTTCACATCTTCTGCTTGCTCCTTTCGACTTGTCTTCTTTATCATCAGATAACATTCCGGTGCCCTATGACAATCTGCAACAGTTGGATTGGCTACCATCTGAGACTCCTATGGTTGCCAAGTCGGTTCTTTCCTTGTCGTTGCACTATATTGGTGCATCGGGCAAAGAACGCGAGGCAGCGACAGCGCTTTTGGCACGATTGGCTTTGCGTGGAGACATGCAAGCTCTCGGTATGCTTACAGGTTTGACGAAGTGGGCGTTCGCTACAATCCAGCCGACGGAGAATGTCGAACCACCGTCTGTCTATACTTGTATTGGAGTGCTCACATTCATTGCTCGCTTGGGCGCATCCGGCCAGGTAGAAGACTTTGCTCCATTGATCAATTATGTCTTCCAGCAGACTTCCGGTGTATTCCAGGGGAATTCTCCAATATCTACGACGATTCAGTCTTCGGCGTTGGCGAGAAAAATTGTTGTCAAGATCATCCGCAACATCACAGCCATGGCCTTGTCTTTGAATGAGCGAGGTGACCGCCACATCACGGATGATCAGTTATCAACCATATTGGAAGATGCAATCGATCATTTCTTGGTCTCTTTGGCCGACAAAGATACGCCTGTGCGATTTGCCGCGAGTAAAGCACTCAGCATTATCACATTGAAATTAGACCCTGAAATGGCGACTGAGGTCACCGAGGCGGTCATTGGCTCGCTGGGGGAGAACATCCTCTTCGAAACTGACGATGGCTCCCTCGTGACTCCGTTTGAAGCACGGAAGATTGGCACACACACCCTGAAGCGTAATCTCAGTGCAGTCGATGCCCAGCGATGGCAAGGATTAATCCTGACACTGTCACATTTACTTTTCCGCCGGGCACCTCCTATTCACCAACTCCCTGAGATTCTTCAATCACTTGTGTCTGGTTTGTGCTTCGAGCAAAGGTCTTCTACTGGTGGCTCTGTGGGAACTGGTGTTCGAGATGCGGCATGTTTCGGTGTTTGGGCCATGTCCCGAAAGTATACAACACAAGAACTTCTGGCATTGCAACCCCAGGTAGTGGTGTCACAATATGGCAAGAAGGAGGTCGATGTTCTGCAAAAGCTGGCCGTGGAACTCATATGTGCTGCCTGTATTGATCCATCTGGGAACATCCGACGTGGGTCGTCTGCTGCGCTACAAGAGTTGATCGGCCGTCACCCCAATACCATTGCGGAGGGCATTCCCCTCGTGCAGGTTGTGGATTATCATGCCGTCGCAAGACGTTCTCGTGCACTAATTGATGTTGCTAAAGCAACAGCCTATCTGGATCTGATTTACTGGAGTCCGCTTCTTGAGGCTTTGATGGGTTGGAGAGGTATTGGTTCTCCAGACGCCGAGTCTAGAAGACATGCGGCTAAGTCTATTGGAACTTTGAGTACTCAAGAGCTATTCAAAACCATGAATCTGGTCCTAGATAAATTGCTGCAAATGTTCTCCAGCATCTCTCGGCATGATGTAGAATCACGACATGGCTGTCTGTTATCTATTGCTGCCACGGTCGATGCCTTTACCTCACAATGGGAAACATCAACGGAGAAGAGAGATACCCCTGAAGCCAGGGCTGTTTCATCTCAAGTTGCCAATATCTGGGATATCTTTGGTTCTGCGTCAAGCCCTACCGATGATGACTTGACCTTACATACTTCACGCCCCGAGTTGACAGCAGAGGCATCATCTTGCTTGATCTCCTCACTCTCTCGGTCTACCACCATAGCAGGTCTGGTTCAACCTTCAGAATCACTTCTGAACCGAACACTGCACATTCTCTCCCTCTGTGTTTCTCGAAGTGATGATATCTCGATTGAAGCATCTTCGACTGCCTTGGCACAGCTGTTCCCTCTCCTATCTCCATCAAAGCAGGAAGAAACTGTGCGTACCTGGTTCTCTCATCTCCGTGATTCATGGAGAATGCCGACGGGCCGTGGTCAAATTCTAGCACTCGGTACAGTGTTCAAGCAACTCGGAGCACAGAGTGATGTCCAAGAAAACATCGTCACCGAGATTCTTCATTACACCGGGAAGGAAGAAGTCATCGAGAAAAGGGTTGCAGCTGTCAAGTGCCTGGCCACCGGTATCTTGCCATATATGGGTAATACTTCTTGTTCTCTAGCTGGTACGAAAACAGGCTGACAAGATCTTAGCTACTACTGATACAGTTGCAAGCAACTTTGTCGATTTCTTGAATGATTACACCACTGACAGACGAGGCGATATTGGATCTCTTATCCGAGTCGAGGCAATACAAGCAGTCGGCATCTTACTTCGAGGACAATTGGAAACAACATCACGCCCACCACTTATTCAAGATCTGGTTGGGTGTCTTTGCCGCCTTGCATGCGAAAAGCTCGACAAGGTCAGACTACAAGCATGGCTCTCTCTGCAGGACTTTTGGGAATCAGCAGGGGACCTACCCCCACTTGAAAGGTAATCGATTACCTTGCCAATAACGCAACTATTTCAGGATGGTCCTAACAGAAACAGGAAATTCGAGCACTTCAGTCATGTTTCATCACAAGAGTACTTTGCTCAGTTACTTACTTTACAGGATGTTGACTGGCTTCGTCTTCCTTTGTTACAAGGACTTGCTACCTCTGCTATCTCGGGAGCAGAAGGTCTCGTCCGAGCATCTCGCTCGGCTCTGACCCAGTTCCTCAATTCCCAATCTCAATCCCGACGCCAGGAGATATTGATGGTCTTCTTGCAGGATCTTTCCACAGTTCTAGATGACAACCTCCAAGATGACCGTTTTGCCATTCCTGCAGTCGAGTTTGTTGCATTCTTGATTGATAGCTACATTCCTGTTATCCCGGAAGCCCCAGACCCAAGGTTTGTGAACTTGTCTTCGTTGCTTATATATCTACATCATCCCCTGACATCTTCTTTCTAGTTTCCGAAAGTTGTTCACGCTAGTCCAGAAAGCACATTTCAGATCCGCAAATATAGCTCGATTGGAAGCTGCAGTCAAAGTCTATGCTGCATTATCAAGGATTGACTCGTTACGAGGTGGTGTTTTGAAGAAGATGACCGGATTGCTTTTGCATCCTTTCCCAAAGGTACGTTAGATCTCATACCTATGGATTTACGGTACTGACAGCTGGGTTTTAGGTCCGATCAACCGCTGCAGAATACCTGTTTGTTGTGACTGACTCTGAGATTGTCAAGTACGAAGACTGGTCTGCTTCGCCTAAACAGCTGAAGCCCCAGGTGGATAATTTGAAGGTCGCTTTGTCTTTGGAGGGGTAGCAGCCCACAGAAATGTCATGGAACTCAAATATGCAGCGAGTTAATAACAACAGCTGAAAATATAAGATACAAAGCATGGATGGACATGGGGTGTAAAATCTTTGGGCTTTGGCTGTGATGAGTACTAGTACTTGTGGCTGCTGTGCCAGTGGCAGTACTTGTACCAGTACTCGTGGTGGTACTTGTTGTGCTCGTCTTGCTCGAGTGATCCTCCGCAAAGAAATCAAATATGTATTGAGTCGCATTGAATTCCGACTTACCCAACGGGCACTGTGCGGCATTTCGGGTGAAGTCATCATTGCCAACAGTACTTGGCCAGCAATGGCCATTGTCACTCTCACGGTAATGCTGAACGATGCCTTTTAGCCCGTTACAGTTCCAAGAAGCATGCTTCACGAGCGGGTCGTCAAAGACAGTCACATTGCTGGTGGGCTGCGCATTGTCCGCACATCCATTTTGAGCCGCCCAGGCCTGCAGGACATCAATGACAGGCAGCTTAGCGTCCCCGTCGCCATCGATAGGCGCCGTCGTGTCGACCGTACCATGAAACTCCAAGAAAGGATACCCCTCATCCCGCTTAGCGGGGGCGCAAGGCCCCACGCCCTTCATGTCGGCTGTATCATACCAGGCGCCGCTGACGGCCGCAAAAGCCGCAAATCGGCTTCCTACGGTGGCGTTGCAGGCGATCACGCTGGTAAAACCACCGCCATTCGACTTGCCCGCCGAGTATACTCTGGTTGTGTCGATGCAGAGGGTTTCTTCCATGTGCGTGAGCAAATCGTTGGTGAAGTCCAGGTCGTTGGGACGCGACGTGTTTGCATAAGGGCTGGAGAGCCAGTATCCATTCTTGCTGTTTGGGTAGATGGCAATTCCGTCGGGGTTGAATTCCGGGTTTGAGAATTGTGACAGACTTTCTTCCTCTACCATGTCGCGCGACGCCCCGTGGAAGGAGAAGTATACCGGGGTTGGCGTGTTCTTGTCATAGCTGGCAGGAATGTACAGTCTGTATTCCCGGTCTGTGTTTGGGAGGGTGAGGGACTCGCTTGATCCTGCTTTGGGATACTTGGAAGGTATGTCTTCGCCGCAGCCCGGGGTTTTGGCTATGCTGATGCTCGTGAGGGCTGCGAGGGATAGCAGCGATGTGAGGCGCATATTGTTTGGGGCGGGTGCCCAGGTGGTCTAGTTTCTTGAGGAATACATGGCTTGGATTTTATATGGGATTGGGGGATTGAGGATTGAGAGATTGAGGGATTGGGAATTGGGATTGAGGGATTAAGGACTGAAAGATTTACCAATACAAACCCCTTAGCCTGAGCATATACCACGGAAGCCCGACTGAGGGACGAACAGAGTGGATCCGAGGCACCCGCCAAGACTCCAGTGCCACGGGCGATCTCTTATCTTTTCAAACCTTACCTTTGCGCCCAACACGCTTAAATGATCGATCTACAACAACGGAAGTCCTCGGGTATGTATGCGAATTATTATTGTCTAAAAGATTAGAAGCCGAGAATAAACAAAACATGAAGATCCATGGATGATCTGTCCTTAGTGAGCGCTTAAGATCATAGCCATTGAAACTTTATTATTCTTCATGCATCGAAGATTGGCTTCACCCATGCCAAATTGGGACATCCTAATTAAAGATGAGGAATATCAATGGATACAGTTCAAAACCAGATAATGTGAGATAGTACTCCGTAGTTATACCCACTTCAATATACTGAATTATAATTAGGTAGCCATTGGTTATAGTGTAACTGGTAAAAAAAAAAAACAAGAGAGAAAAAAATAAAAATAAAAAAAAGTAGTGCATCATCCGTGAATCGAACACGGGCCTCGTCGATGGCAACGACGAATTCTACCACTAGACCAATGATGCTAGTTCATGTGATGTGACCAATTATTATACAACATACCCCTATCTCCCTTCCAATCTCATTTCATCCGCCTCAAGTCAACCAGAAGCTCGACCTCGCCGGTTTCTAGAGCTCCACAGTCGCAAACATGGCTGCCGTCTCAGCAGCTGGTATTCCCCCGAATGCGACGTGAGTACTATATCTACATGCTATGTCCCCATGCTAACAAGTCTTCACAGAGTATATGTGCGCCTGTCCCTCCCCTCCATCATATCACCACTCCGCTCCTGCATTACCATACTGACCGATTGCTTTCCACCTATTAGGTCAAGAATCTCGACGAGCGAATCAAGCTTGAGCAGTTGAAGCATGCCCTGGAGGAGATCTTTTCCGAATATGGCACCATTCTAGAGGTCGTCGCAAAGACTAACCTCAAAGCTAAGGGCCAGGCCTTCATCGTCTTTGACAACGTCGAGTCCGCTACCCGCGCTATTGAGGATATCAACGGCTTCGATCTCTTTGAGAAGCCTATGGTGCTGGATTATGCGAAGACACCCAGTGATGCGACAGTCCAGCGGGAGGGTGGCAGCGAAGAGCTCGAGGCTCATAAGCGGAGACGCTTAGCTGAGAAAGGTACGTTTAACAGATACCGGCGCACTATATACAAATACTCAATCCATACTAATAATTGTCGTTTTACAGAGCGCAAACAAGCCCACGAGGCCCTCGAAGCACAGAAGAAACTCAAGCGTCCTGCCGCCGCCGTCGAACCCGCACGCCCAGCCAAGACCACCAAAGGTGCCGGTCTCAAACCCACCGCTGCTGCTACCACCGCTGTCGTCCCAGACGAGTACCTCCCGCCCAACAAGATTCTGTTCTTGCGGGAACTACCGGAAGATGCAACTCAGGAAGGTCTGTCTGCTATTTTTGGCCGGTTCGAAGGATTCCAGGAAGTCAGATTGGTGCCTGGTCGCAAGGGAATTGCATTCGTGGAATACGAGGCCGAGGCTGGAGCAATCAGCGCAAAGGAGGCTACATCAGGCATGCCCATGGGCGACCAGGGCAAGGCGATTCGCGTTACCTACCAGCGACAGTAGTCGTGGGTGGTTTGTTGCATCCTACAAAATATCCCGGTCTCGTTCTTTCTGGCGTTTGGAAGGTCTTGTCTCAAGTACATGTGTATTAGAAATACGGAGAGCTTTATGGCAGTCCTCTTGCTGTCGCAATGCGTCAACATTGCATATCACATGAACTTCAATATTCCTCAAAAGTAGATGAAACGAGCCACAGGGCTAAAACGAGTATGAGCATATAACATGGTACATGTCACGGTCAAAAAAGAAGATGTCAACAAGAAGAGTATCAATACGAAACAAAATAGCAGCCTAGAAAATGACATCGTTGTCTTCCTGGTCACCCAGAACATCTACCGTATCTGCCTCTTCAACGAAGAGAGCAGGAGAAGCAGCTGCCTTGGGGTTTTTCCCTTGCTCTTCGGCTGCCTTTTGCCGGGCCGCGAGAATCTCAGCGTCCGCGGCAGCAACGTCTCTCTGCTTCTTGCCTGAGACCTTCTTCAGGCGGTAGAATTCCTCTCGGTCGAGCTCATCGAGTTCGGAGTTGATGTCTTCAGGATGGTTAGTCTGTGGAAGGGACGCTGGAGATAGATGGTACAAACATTTGATAGTGTTCTCGGTCCGAGGAATGATAACATGCTCACTGTTGAATATATGTTAGTATCCTGAACAAGGATCGAATTCACAAGTCCCGATCTTACATCGCATTTACTAATCACGCAAGTTAGATATCAGCAGTAAGCCGTCACTGTCCATGAGAAAATGACTTACCTCTTCGGTTGACAACCTTGATCACCTCATCCAGAATCAAGAAGGCAGTCTGGCACAATTGGTGAGCAATATGCCCATCCACTGCATAGATACCACGCATACCTGTAAGCTTGCCAGTTCCACCAATGTCTCCACGGCCCGTGCATATGTCTCCCGACAGCGTTGAATCTGCTGTCCTCCCTTTCCTAGACCTGTCAGACCGAAGTCATTGACACCCTCCTGCGTGTAGCTTTCGAATGTAGGTAGAAGAACACCAGAAACGTTCTCTTGCTTGGTTCGCACGCGGAAACGAGCCTGCTTGGCGGACTCCTGAATCTGGTAGCCGATATCTCCGCCTACCGCATAGCTCACTTCCGCCAGTGAGAAGGCAGCAATCTGCATGACCCGACCCATCTTTTGTTTGGCTTCATCGATGCGGCGTGTAATATCTGTTGAAGTATGATTAGCGTCTTGATAAGGTGGGGAACGGGAATGTGTCGCATCATACCGCGGAAACGTCTGTTGGACAGGAAAGAGGGTCAGCATATACTCCAAGAAGCAAGAGAGGTACAGGGATCTGACTTTGTTAGAGCTTCACTCTTTCTCTTTAGTAAACTATGGCCAATTTCCGCTCCCTTCAGCTTGTTCTTCATCAACCCCAATGATTGGCGAGTCGGAAATACTGCCTCTCGGCCCTAAATAGACGTCAGATGAAGTCAATATGCGGGTTCAGTTCCACAATAAACTCACCACAGCGCCGGACATGATTGCAGCAGAACAAAGATCACGATATAGTCCTTGTTGTTCAGCTTGAGCAACACGGCCACATTCACATTGATATGACGCCGATAATGCTCCACCGCCCACCTGATACGGATGAAGCACGTGATACAATCAATGTGGGAACCTCATCCGTCAACAGATTTGGCTTTCTACGCGCATGCCTGCAGTCTCTTGTTTATGCAATTTTCCTTTATGCTGACACGTTGATCGTGTAATTGGATTTCGCTCGACTGAGTGGCGCAATGCCAGGGACGCTTTTGCCCCCGAGATCCCACCGGCAGCACGCAGAGATGGATCGACCATCTGCGTCCCGGCCGGACCTCTACTTGATCGTGAGTTTTGACCCATTGGACCATTTGAACTGGAGGCTTACTTGTATTCTATCACTAGACTGATCAAGATATCATTTACGAACAAGATCTGCTTCGCGACGCTAGTAGTGTCAAGCCATGGCTTGCCTATATCGAATTCAAACAGCAAAATGGCACGCTCTATGAGCAAGCATTTGTACGTCGTCACATACCACAACCGAGTCTATGGATCATCACTAATATAATGGCATTCATCAGGTCATGGAGCGCGCTTGCAAGCAGTTACCGCGTTCATACAAGCTCTGGAAGATGGTAAGTGACATTTTTTTTTAGAAGAACTTCCAAGTCTTTGCTCTTACTGACCGTCGTAGTATTTGGAGTTCCGGACAAAGCATTTGAAGGGTCGCAATCCCATGGTCTATCGCGCCGAATACCAGAAAGTCAACGCACTCTTCGAACGAGCCCTGATCCTCCTGAACAAGATGCCGCGCATCTGGGAAATGTACCTATCCTTCCTGCTCCAGCAGCCCATGGTGACCCAGACTCGACGAACCTTCGACCGTTCCCTTCGCGCTTTGCCGGTCACACAGCACAACCGAATCTGGAGACTGTACAAAGGCTTCGCTCGGGCTGCTTCCGGGCAGACTGCCATTAAGATCTTTGCTCGGTACATGCAAATTCACCCCGAGAACGTCGAGGATTACATAGAGCTTCTTGTTGAAAATGGTGAATATACGGAAGCCGTGAAGAAATACATGGATATCCTCGACGATCCACGATTCAAGTCCAAACATGGCAAAGGCCCATTCCAATTATGGTCGGAGATGGTTGATCTCCTGGTCTCCCAGGCCAAAAAGATACAGACCGGCCCTCAGGTCGGAATCGATGTTGATGCCATTCTTCGGAGTGGCATCGAACGCTTTGCGGACCAGAGGGGCAAGTTGTGGGCCGGGTTGGCTACATACTGGATCACCAAGGGTAACTTCGAGAAGGCACGGGATGTCTTCGAGGAAGGAATCACTACTGTCATGACGGTTCGTGATTTCACTCTCATCTTCGACTCCTATGTCGAGTTCGAGGAGTCTATCATTGGAAGCTTGATGGAGGGCGCAGCCCTCCGCTCTGACAAGGG
Source organism: Penicillium psychrosexuale (assembly GCF_028828465.1). Lineage (NCBI taxonomy): Eukaryota > Fungi > Ascomycota > Eurotiomycetes > Eurotiales > Aspergillaceae > Penicillium > Penicillium psychrosexuale. The sequence continues at coordinate 1,925,885 of NW_026643187.1, forward strand.
TAAAGCCGACGAAGATGCTGACTTTGATCTTGACCTCCGCATGCTCCGCTTCGAACAGCTGATGGACCGCAGACCATTCTTGGTGAACGATGTACTCCTACGGCAGAACCCTAACAACGTCATCGAATGGGAAAAGAGAGTAGCACTCTGGGGCGATAATAAGAAAGAAGCCATCCAAACCTACACGGATGCCGTTTTTGCAATTAACCCCAGCAAAGCACATGGAAAATTCTCCGAGCTTTGGGTTAATTATGCTAAGCTTTATGAGAACGGCGGGGACTTGGATAATGCAAGAGTCATTTTCGACAAGGCTGCCAAAGTTCCATTCAAGTCTGTATCTGAACTGGCAGACATCTGGTGTGAATGGGCCGAAATGGAGCTCCGTGCCGAGAATTTCGACAAAGCAGTCAGCATAATGGAGAAGGCTACACAGGCGCCTAAGAAATCGACGGTGGACTACTTTGATGAGACACTGTCTCCACTTCAAAGAATTCACAAGAGCTGGAAACTATGGAGTTTCTATGTTGATCTTGTTGAGAGTGTTTCGTCTCTGGAAGAAACCAAAAAGGTCTACGAGCGGATCTTCGAGCTTCGCATCGCCACACCTCAAACTGTCGTTAACTACGCCAATCTCTTAGAAGAAAACAAGTACTTCGAAGAATCTTTCAAGGTATACGAGCGAGGCTTGGATCTTTTCATGTATCCAGTTGCATTCGAGCTCTGGAACTTGTACTTGACCAAGGCTGTGGATCGGCAGGTCGGCATTGAGCGACTCCGAGATCTGTTCGAGCAGGCCTTGGAGGATTGTCCCTCCAAGTTTGCCAAGTCTCTTTACCTGATGTACGGCAACTTAGAAGAAGAGCGCGGTCTCGCACGGCACGCGATGCGGATCTACGAGCGTGCAACTCGGGCAGTGTCTGATGAGGACCGCTTCGAGATGTTCGAATTCTACATCACCAAATCGGCCTCGAACTTCGGTCTCACATCTACCAGACCAATCTACGAGCGCGCCGTTGCCGCGTTGCCCGATCAGGAGGCCAAGGAAATGTGTCTCAAATTCGCCGAAATGGAGCGACGACTTGGCGAGATCGACCGTGCTCGCGCAATTTATGGCCACGCGTCTCAATTCTGCGATCCTCGGACAAACGCTCCCTTCTGGCGGAAGTGGGAAGAATTCGAAATCAACCACGGAAACGACGATACTTTCGGCGAAATGATTCGCATCAAGCGAAGTGTCCAAGCTCAATACAAGTATGTGACCCCTACTACTATAAAACCCATCACACGTTTTTTAACATTATCTACAGCACCGACGTCAATTTCATTGCATCGCAAGCCATTGCCAGGAGCCAACAACTCCAAACAGGGGAACAAGGTGAAGGTGACGATGACCAGCGACGCGCAGATGCCATGGCGGAATTGGAGCGTCAAGCTCGTGCCCCAGTTGGCTTCGTGGCTGCCTCCAGCGGTCCGGAGGGGGGTAGCCGTCCTCCACCTACCGCTCAAGAACCAGCTACTGCCGAGGCTAACCCCGACGCTATTGATCTTGACATGGATGAATAGAGGGAGAAGTTGATATAGGGTATTTTGTCAAGAGGAAGGGAACATTTGATGAAGTTTTTTCTTTTTTTACTGACTCGATTTCCGATATCTTTGTTCGTTCTGTGCCTCATCCGTCGAGTTGTATGTTGTATACCTGCTATCTCTATGCATTCTAGTGTGAATGTCTTTTTTTGCGATTGTTCGCCATCTCAGTTCCCTTTTCTCTGCTCCTACCACAGCAGACTGCATCTCAAATCATGACATGTCTTTCCGGTTGTTAAAACATGCAGCTTGTGGCTCTCCGAGATTTTCTGCTCGATTTTACCATATTTCTGTTGGGATACCTGATTCAACGTGGCGTTCTAGTGTTGTATCTGTATTTGTATAGATTTCCCAAAGGAATGATTCAACTGTGTGGCAGCTTGTTCAGCTCGACGTATTGTAGCTATGAAGGTCCATTATATTGGCGAATTCTAAGTAAGTCGAACCAGCCTTGACATTCACATATCATAGGTAAACAGAAACATGGGTCGCACGCAGCGCCGATCATAATCGAGCTATATCTACATGTGGAACATTGACCCCGGCGCTATTCTGAGGTAAGTGTAAAAGGAACAGGGGAGCCAAGAGATTAAGAAAAATACACCATACATCCACGGAAATGGTTTAGCACTTCTTAGGAGGTACTTTCCTCTGCCTCCTGAGGAGTGTGGCTCTCGGTATTAGCATCCTCCTTTCCTTCTTCGCCGTCCTGCTGGGGCGCAATATCTTCGCTCGTCTGCTCTGCCTCAGTAGCCTTCTCTGTCTCATGGGGCTGCTCTGGGGATGAGACGGCAGAGCGCGGAGCAGGCGTTTCGGGCTCGTTTGCAACATCGGGGAAGATCTCCAAGAAGAGATCGGGCAAGAAGCGGCCAAGGCGTTTGCGAGTCTCGACCCATATTTCCTCCTTGCTTGGGTCTTGGGATGGGGACACAAGGTAGCCTCCATCAGCCATTACTAGGAGGATATTCTTCAAGCTTTCGGGGACTGCTTCTGCCTACGAGATTGAGAAAAAGAATTTGTTAGATGGGAGTGGTCATGGTATACTTGGGTCGTCGGGTGGAATAATCGACTTACCAGACTATCGCCCTGACCACTGTTCATCATGCGATCAAGGATGTCCAGGATCCTGAGCCAGAGAGGGAGCATACCCGTCCGGTTGGGGAGCTGATCGAGGAAGCGCAGGAAGATCTTGCAGACCAATGTTGCGGCTTGGAATCGGGTCTCGCTCATACCAACAGGGTCGGAGTGGTAGACCTCCGGCTTCAAAAGAAGTAGGACGAGCGGGAATAGGACTTCATCGAAGATGCTAGTCCACTCCTGGTCATCGCTTGAGATCAGTTCGGCAGATAGAAGAGATCGCTGCAGCGTGGAAATAGCATGGTGTCGGATATCGCGACACGGGTTGATGCATTGACTGGTCAAGGACTGGAAGATAGGCGACCAGTAGGCAGCCCAGGCTAGAAATGCACCTATTAGAAACTCGTTGCAGTAGACATGTCAGAGGATCGATCGTTACCTTCATTCTCCTCAAGATGAGATTGTTTGATAAGAGCCGGGACTCGTCCAGTCAGATGATAGATCAGACCGATTGCCTTGATGCCGCGAGTCACAACTTGGTTCTCACTATGGAAGGAGAGGTAAGTATAAACAATGGACAGAGGTGCATGGTACCCTTACCTTGACTTGGATTGTTTGACCCCCTTATTCCGACGGGCCTGAGCATCCCGGTGTCGTTCTTCGATAGAACCCACACGCCCGGCGCTGACGAAGTCATTGGCCAGGCTGACTACGAACTCATAGTTGTCGGCTGTGATAATATCGGGCATTGACTCAACAATGCTTTGTAGAAGATCAAAGACAAGAGAAGCGACTGCCTCGTGTTGATGGAGTCTTTGCAAGATCGACCAGAAATCCGGAGAAATAGTGATCTCGTTTCTTAGACGGCCTGTATGAGCAATGCACCTGGCAAGACCCTTGACCGTCGCCACGGCCACGGTTTCCAAAATATCCTGGTCGAATCCAGAAATAGCGTGGAGCACAACGGGTACCCGGATAAAGTGTTGGTCCTAGCGTGGGATCAGTAAAGGAGAACCTACATCAAAGCCACAGGGTAAAGGAGAGTACATACATGGCTCAGCCGCAAGAGATTTAGGAGGTAAGAAACAACACGAGACACGGTTAGCGGATGGAGATTCTTCGCATCGCGCACCAGTGTTTGAAGAGTTGTTGCCAGGTTTTCACCGAGAACCTCCAGGGTCTTTTCGTCACGAAGAGTGAGCAACGTCGCCAACTCTAGAACGAATATCATCGAAGGATCGTATTTAGGTTGGTTAGGGTCAGCTCTGCTGTTGGCAACCCTCGACGTTGGTGTCGGGCGTTCGGGTTTTACGACAATGACTGCTGGTGCGTTCTCCTCGGGAAGCAATGACAGCAAAGCCTCCACGAGCATTTCCAATGAGGACAGAGGAAGAGATCTGCGGAAGAAGTCAGTATCATGACCACAACCCATCAATGAAACATCTTTACTGACTTAATATTTGTCAAAATTTCGGATATTGAGCAGGCAGTCACACAATCCACTGTGCAGAGTGTGTTGTCAAGTTCTTCGTCCGAAGGCTCAGGAGGATCGTCTGCCGCATAACTTGAGAGGTAAGATGTGAATGCAGACAAAATTCCCGTGTCGTTGTTGCGTCCATCCCGATCAATCACCTGTGATGGAGGCTGTAGCGGAATTGGAGATATTTCAAGTTCGGACGTGAGTATAGCGTCAAACGGCGGGATGAGAGAGTTGATGAACAAGTTACTCAATATGCGGACGATATACTCCCAGCCTTGGTTGACAGTTGCCTCATTTGTTGAGAGGACTCGGAAAAGCACCACAGTTGCCAGTTGTGCTCTAAAGTCTCGGCCAAATTTGACGGCTAGCTCGCTTACCATCACACTCTTCTGACCAACCTGGACCTCTGTGTTGAGCGCTGTACTAGGAGGTTTGCTAGTACCCAAAGTGCTAATCGATGCAAGGGAGAAGACGATACGGTCGAACGCCTCCGTCAAGCCATAGCGGGCAGCAATCTGGGCACACTGGTCGAAACCATTGACCACGCGGGAATATACTGCATCATCTGATGCAGACATGAAGACATATGAGAGGGTCGCAATCACTGGTTTCCACGTAGCCGCGAACATTTCGGCATCATACATGTTGGTCTCTCCAACTATGACGTCGCCGGCAGATGAAGACTTCAGCAATAGTTCCTTCCAAGCATAGTCAAATGCATGCTTGTTTTCGTGTTCATCGGGTAGAATGATTTCGTTATTCTTGATAGAGTCATAGATATCCTCGAGGAATTCCTCCGCGAAGTCTCCACCCCCGTTGACGCCTCGCAAGTTCCTTGCGAAGCCAGCGCAAGTCATACGGTTTTGTGACTTCACGTTGCGGTTGTAGAGATCGGTGTTCAGCATGATGATGGCGTAGGTCAAAATGTATAGTGCGTCTTTATCGGCGATGCCATCCGGCTTGACCTTTTCAATGTAATGTTCCGAAAAGATCGTCACAATTCGCTCAATGAGCGGCGATTCACCAGGCAAACGGAATGAACTGAGTAGTTCCCGAAGAGCTTCCACTGCACTACGTCCCTCGAAGTCAAGGAGATCCACAAATGCGCCTAGCAACTCCTCGTTGCCGCGTTTGGAGATGTATTCTCCGAGGACTTTCTTTGACAGGCGTGTGGTGCCCTTCAAGAAGCGAGCAACCAGAACGGGATTATTCGCGTCCTCAATAACACCATGGCTCACAAGGAAGGCAATTCCCTTCTTAGGATCCTCATTGAACATCTGTGCCCCCTTGATAATGAGTTTCTTCGTGTGGCGTTGTTTTTTCAAGCTTTCTTGAGGAGGGTAATCTCCTTGTATAGGCTCGTTATCCAGCCGATCATGGATGAACTGCACATAGCCCAAAAGAGAATCGAGACATAACGGGGGTACATTTGTAGTGCTCCAAGTTGCAGAGTCTGGGAAAGCATTGCGAGAGAGCAATCCAATCATATCCTCGCACAGGTCAGCTCGGTCCACGTCACAATCATAGTTGACAAAAAGCTCAACCATAAAGCTAGGTATGCGTGACAACATGCCAATGCTCTCTACCATTGCCTCTCGGGCTTCGGGCCTTCTTGATCCTCCTTCGAGCCCCAATCTCTGTCGATCTCTAACAGGAACAGGTGTGGCTCGTCCGCTATTGGGCTGCGAAGCTGGCTGCTTCACCAACTTTGGTGATTCAGGAATTCCTTCGTAGAGCGATGGGTCGATGCCAGGTTCTCGCGGTATTTCCACGCGAGGGTGCAAGCAGGCCACTAAATATGAAAGATAGAGTTCCTGCTGTAATTTCAAAACCGGCCGGCAGGTCGATAACAAGGTGCCAGCTACTCTCAACGAACCAGTTAGAATAGCTATGTGTTCTGACCTGACTAGCTGAAAGAGGTATCGACAAAGATCGTCCTTAGCCAGGGCAGCCAGACTGGGATGCCGAGCAATGGAAGGACCTGCTACCTCCAAGGCAACATCAATAATTCGGAGTGCCATCACACGCATGGCGTCTGTATGTTGCCGGTTATGAGGGTCCAACAGGTCGATCAAGACACGGAATAATTCTTTGATGGATGGTAAGGAGTAGGGCTGAAGCTCGGTTTCGGGATCATCATGCGGGCTAGGTGGTGCAGTAGCTGCTGCGATACCATTTCCTGCCTGCTCGGGTGATCCCTCTCGACTAGTACTATGACGTTCTGCGGTCGATGTGTCTGCGCTGATGGCTGACAGGTGCTGCGAAGTCACGGTGTCTCCATTAACCGACGGGTCCATCTTCAGACGAGAGGGTGGGTCCTTTTTTGTATCTTCGCCCGCAAATGGATCCGGTCCTGCGGGCACTCCTTGATCAAGATGCGATAGACGCATGAAGATCACCTGGCACATTTTGACCATTGCCATTTCGGCGGATCTCCGTAGTACCTCTGACAGACGACCCTGGCAGCACATGCTCAAACCAGTTTCCATCATCTCGCAGACGCTCTCGTCGCCCAAAAGTTCGCCTTCAGGTCGTGAAAGTATGCCCTCCATCAACTTCAGAATCCTCAAAAGGACTATCTCGTCCGCCGACGAGTCGCTGGCCTCAAATCGGCAGTGTGTGATCGCGGCTGAGAGTAGCTGCATAGCTACAGAGAGCCGTGGGGAATTCGGGTTGATAATATTGTACGAGAGGAACTTGGTAATGGAGACCAAGGCGATAGAGGTAATTGCGGCGGAGGTCGAAGAGGAGCGAACGACCTGTAGGAATGGATGAAGTAACGCTGGGGTATCAAAAGTTCGGATATCTTTGCAATCTTTCAGATCACTCCGCAGTCGTGTAAAGGCCGATATTAATGGGTTGTCCTGCATGCTCTTCCCCTTCTTCCCTCGCAGACCCCACCGATTAGCCAGGACATGATCTTCATCGGGACGAGGTGACGGTTGGCCAGTCCTGCGTGGAATTGGACTTGAGGGGGCAGAGTTATCCCGCTCATAAACACGAGAGGCTCCATTGCCGCCCAGGATGGCGGAGACTGAGGAGTGAGCCCAGCGTGCATGCTTGCGCATAGACGAGGTGACGGTGATACATTCAGTGGTCACCAAAGCCACCGGGTCTATGGCAATTGGAAGAGAAGACGAGTCCATAGTGGGATCGAGCATCACAAAAGATGCTCGCTGTTGTGACACCATTTTGAAGGTCGAACGAAACAGCTGGTCTCTTGATCATCATACTGCTGCTTGCCTTATTGAGCTTAGCGTCTTCCCCGCTCACTCACCGCCTACGACAGGGGCTGTACTGCACATTACCACACAATCTGTATTAAACTGATTGGACTGGATGAAAATCTGCACCGATGCGGTATCAATGTACCATCTGGTATTGGACTGCATCCATGGATCCAAAATGTTTGATTTCACCTTTGTTGACATCCTTCTATGCCAAATCAACACTACATGCCATTATAGTCAGATAATCGCAGTATAAAACGTGCAAATACGAGGTAAAAAGCCAATCAGAAGCTTCACCTACATCATGTATGCATGAATTCATCAACATATTAAGCCGGCGATCATCGATATAGTGGCTGATATCTTTCCCGAGTAAACAAAGATGAGATTTTCGAATTGACTACGGACATTCTTTATGAAACGAGCGTATTAAACTGTCTAGAACATAATGGCATTGTCCCTCAGACCGAATTAGTATTCCCGTCTATTCTTGTCCTAAAATATAAGCTTGTGTACAACGATCTGAAACCGTGAAGAATAAACAAGGTGCGAAGAACCCCATATATTCAGCGAATCATGCAGATGTGACCTGTCACACTGATCCTTGCAGCGGTTGGGGATCGCAACGATAGCAACGGTGTTGATAGCGTTGGCCGGACAAACATAGTAGAGTAAACATTAAAAACAAGAGTGCGGGACAGGTCGAAGTAGAGAATGTAATTCCTACGACCTAGGACATCGGGCTAAGCTGGGTATCCATATTCAAGTCATTCTTTTATTCTTTTACTATTCTTAGCGTCAGGCGCTAATACCCACTCTTGGTCTATCGGGCTATCGCGATATCAACCCACCGCTTCTCTGTCCCCGCGTCTCAAAACAAACGCCTCCTCTCGATCTTACACTTCATTTACTTACCTTCTGGAGATTTTCATTCGGATTTACGCCACTGCACGTGTCTACTCCCTGAATCTATGAATTGAGTGGATATCTTTTGTACCTCAGCTTCTATGGAGGGGAGCGCGAATGTCGCAATCGCTTTACCAACAACAGGATAACACATCCTACATGCGATTTTCAACTGTCTCTCACTGCTCAGCATAGGAAATTTTCTCTCATTTAATTCTAAACATTACGACCTTGTCTTTCCCGTCACTCGTTACCTTGCTACTCCAACGTTCCTTCTGCGACAAACCCCGGCGCATTTCATTTGTTTATCGCACACGGTAGCGCTTGCCCAACATCTTCTCGCATTCTGCACTTGCATTGCAAGTGCACCACCATTCGTTATGGCGACTATCGCACCTCCCTCCGGAATCTGTACACTGGCGGACCTTCCTCTCGAACATCTCAGCCTTTATCACGTCGTCGACCCATGTTTATCATCCATCTTCGTCTTCTATGGCGCCGTCTCTACCGCCAATGCTACTGTGAGCAGTTCCCGTATTCAGGCCCATATATTCACACCCGCCGGGTTTCAAAGTTACCCTCGGATTACGGTGTCCCCGGCTGCCCCCGTGTATGCTGCGGTCAACCACCTACCCCGCGAAAAACAAGGTGATGAGGTGTGTCGTGGACTTGCAGTCAGCATGCTGAGATATTTTGCCGAGCTGTCGGAGCCGGTGAAGCACCGTCTGACTGGGGTGGCTCGCACTGGAAGACCGGGAGGAAAGGTCCCCAAGATGTTCGATGAGATGCATGCTGCAGATCTTGCCAACCGTATGACAAAGGTGGATGATTCTTTAGAGATTATTCAGGATATTCGGAGCGCATATCAGGAACGCAAGGTACCATGGGTCGACATTGATGTGGTGCTTCCTACGAGTACTATACAACCATTCCAACGGCGAGAGAGTATGGGATCAGATCTTGAGGGAGGTCAGAATCCGCAGTATGGTCCATACACACCCCTGATAGAGGCGCTGGGAGATCCTATGTTTTTGCCAACAGCTCGATTGAAGCGTGCGCCGTCCCAGCCGACCAATGTCAGCAAATCACGGCTGTTCGCAAGAAGCCAGAAAGAAGCTCTTCGTCTTACCATGTGTGAGCTTGTGGATACCGAAGAGAGATATGTCGCCAAACTTTATTCTCTTGTGCATGAAGTGGCCGACGAGTTTCGGCAAAAGGCCGTGGGCAGAGGACCATCCAGCAACAGCCCCGACGAGGCAGCTTTGGCGGCATTATTCCCACCATGTTTGAATGAAATCCTGGAAGTCAACCTGGGCTTTCTCGATGTCATTCGTCATGTGCTTGATGAAACAGAGAAAGATGCCATCACAGATATTGGTCAGGACACGGAGCTGCCTTCTAATCGTCGGGGTTTGCCAAGAGATAGATCGGATCCGCTTGGAATTCTGGCATTCGCAAAAGCCCTCTTTGAATGGCTACCACAATTTTCACAGCCATATGGAGACTACATGCGAGCACATACAGGCTTTACGCAAACTCTGAATTCGTTCATGAAAGATAAGAATTCTAGTTTTTCCAAGAGAGTGTACGAAACGGGAGAGCAGAGACTGCGCTCTCTGTTGATGGAACCCGTTCAGCGACTACCTCGATACAGTCTGCTGATTGACACCATGACTAGCAATCTGCCCTTGGTCCATCCTGCCGTGCGAACTCTGCTAAAAGCACGAGACATTGTGAAGGATATATGTGCGCTAGAGAATAATTCCCCATCGAGCCACACCCAAAGCCTTCAACGCCTCCAAGAGCTAGTCAACGGATGGCCAGCGAAGACATTCCCTGAAGGTCGGCTGATTACTGCAGTCGATTTCAACGAAATTACCCAGCCTTACCGTCTAGACACACAGTCATCTGGCAGAAGCAGCACAGGGATCATGCTTCTTTATAAGAACTGCCTAGTCCTTCTAGAGAAACCCGCCGAAAGCCGGACTACGGCACGTGGTCTGCTGGCTGATATCGACAATGCGGCCGCTTCAACCAGTGACATGTCCATGTCTTTGCCACAATCAGAACTCCAGGTTGTGCAGGTGCTAGACTTTCATAACGTGCGTTGTATGCAATCCACGTGTGGTCGAATTTTGTTCGCCGTGCCAATTTCAGCCAAGTCCTCAAAAGAAGAGACAAGCTCTGACCTGCTTGCATTGGAATTGGCTGGAACGTATGAAGGAAGAGCCAATCGACTGATCGAAGAAATATCCAAAGCGAAGATTGAGGGTCGATTCCCCGAGAGTGAAAGAGAAGGAGGTAAATGGACGCTAAGAAGCCCTCCCACCGGGTCTGCGAGTAACGTGGGAATACTCGCCTGTGTGTGCGAGGACGGTGAAAGTGCTGCGCTCGACCAGATTCAGGCATCCCCAATACGCATTGTTTTTAATACATCCAAGGCGATCTGCGGTCAAATGTTGAGAGGTTCCAACCTTGAGGTCATCATATCAATATCTCCTCCAAATGGAGATCAATACAGACTAGATATCGATTCTGTGGTTGGATCTGGGTCTACAGATTTGATCACGGTGGACACATTTATTTCTACTCTTTCACGACGTCGTAAGTGACCCTCCCTTGAGAATTATATTTCTGCCACTGACATAAGAAACAAAGTTCAATATTTGCTCTCGCCTCTGCATAGCGCCCGAAACCCAGCATTGACGAACTCATTGGTTCATTCTAATTTTGAAATTCTTCGGTACATCGCGAGCAGCTTAATCACGCAGGTCAAGTCTTCACGGGGCTTCCGGCCACCTTCGCCGACCAAACTAATCTCAAACCTTTTGGGGGGTAGCCGTGATAACGTGCCCACCCTCAAGGGGCCAGGGTCGGCCACTCTTACCGGCGAATTCCCAAAAATGCCTCCGCCAAGAGTTAATCTGTCGAGATCGAACACTCTACCTTCGGCATTCCCAGGGAAAGACAAGGAGAAGGACAAGGATAGGGAAAAAGAGAAAGAGAAAGAGAAAGAGGAAACCGGGAACAGGATATCCGTTGTTGGGACATCTGCCTCCAAGGGATTGGATACTCAGTTCGGGTTGCTGGAGCAAACATTTGCAGCCTATGTGCTTTCTCTGCAGTCTCGGAGTGGAAACATCCTGGGTCGAATGCTTCGGGTCAGAGATCACGTTGACCGGGCGCCGGTCAATGAGCTCTACAATATTTTGCTAGAAGACCCGAGCAGAATCCAGGCTGCCGCCGAAGTGCCAGTTGATACGCTTTTTGTCGCTTTTGAAACCTTTTTGGCGAATGCTTGGAGAACAAGTATGGGCCCCGTCTTGAGCTCCTCTTCTCTGAAATGGATTCAGAGCCAGTTTGACACCATGATACCGCGGGATTTTGATGAGCAATTTCGGAAATTTGTGACAGACATGAGCCCGCAAAATAGACGAGCTCTGGCTGCGATTATTCGACTACTTGCCGAGCTACTCGATGCATCTGGAAATGACGGAGATCGCGGTGCTTTGACGATGGCATTTGCGGAGGTACTCACCGAAGACGGAGATCCTAGCCATCATGTCTCCCTTTTGGACCGACTGGTCGAAGACTTTGACAACCTCTTTGAAGAATTTATTCCTGGGGGTACCTCAGTGGAAGGAACACTGACCTGCGATCAATCGAAATCACATGCCAATACCGGGTCAGTCGGTTCCAATTCTTCCTCTTTCCGGAAACGCTTCGGCTTCGGTATGTCTAGAGATACTCCGAAAAATGAAGGCGAAAGCAAAGTCGCAGCAATTCTACGGACATTAAGCAAGAAGCAAAGCCCAGCCGGCTCAGAGCTCAATACGCCCAAGGGTTCTTTGATGCGCTCAAAGTCGACTGATGTGGACTCTCGTCTGGGCTTCCTTCGCCCTACATCTCGCGATCGTCCTACATCTCGTGATCGCCCTACATCTCGCGATCGCCCTATTTCTCGCGGTAGCCCTGCTTCTCGCGATCGGCCTTTATCCCGTGACCTTCCGTATCGTCCGTACGGGTTTGCATCTGAGGAGCAAATCTCGAGGCCAGGCACTGGGTACGACAACCCGCCCTCTCTATCTTCTTTCCGAGGATTCTCTGAAGATAGCGTGCGAAGGACTCGCAAAAAACGAAGGAGCTCCCTTTCGGATATACGACCACTCACATCATCCTCAGATGCATCCAGTATCTCTCCAACTCAACAGCTCCGCCCGACGACCCCTTCCAGTCGCCCTCAAGGAGAAGTGGTAACGCCCACCAACCAGTCCAGACCTCAGAGCAGTTACATACCAACACCACCTATGCGCGGTCAGTCACCAATGCGTTCTAGGCCGCCAGCAAAATCCGGGTCACCGACGCGACTAGGATCACCCATTCGCCGTCTGTCTCCGCCCCGCCCTTCTACGCCGAGCAGGAAGGAGAACATTGATCCCAGGGCTCCACAGACGGAGCGTGCAACCAAGTCCAGGGGCAGTGTATCAGAATCGCCAGCCGATGAGTCAAGGAGGAGATCCCAAACGTCAGGCATCCCCCAGCGGATTCCGGGCCTTCGGGAGCGGCCAAGCAGCAACGCTTCCGATACCAAGCGGCCACAATCCTCGTCTGGCTTGCAAAAACCACAGAAACCGAGGATGCAAAGCCCACAAAAGGTTAGTCACATTCTATTTGTCTCGATAATGAGTTCACTGACATCCCTTAGTTACGCGATCGTGTTCAACTAGAAAAGAGGACCCAAAACTCTACCCAATTGGGCCTGAAAGACGAGCTCGCGGAGCTTGGTAACGAATTACGTTCTCTGAAGCTCACACCACCAAGGAAACCCAACGCAATGAACTTGGAGTTTGATTTTGACCGTACAGACATCAGTCCACATGCTGCTACCGCTGCATCCCTTGAAGCTCGCATGCGCAATCTTGAAGCCCGATTTGAGACAGTTACTGGGGAATACAAGTGCCGCACATCCGCTCTCGAGCGAGACCTGGAGTCGTCGTTGGTTCTTAGCGAGAAGCGTGTTAAGAAATTGGACGAGCTTTATCGTGAGGCAAGCGCCGAGAACGAGGCTCTCTATGATCGGTTTAATACCGAGCTCAGCAAGATTGCGAAGGATGTCCGATTGGGCCACGCAGAAGACGCGCTGAAGTCTCAACTGGCAAGTGCCCTAGACGAGATCGGCCGAGTGAAGAAAGAAAACTTCCGCTTGAAACGAGAAGTCGGAGGTCTTCGAGCCCAGTCAGCTGCCGCTGCACTGCTGAAGGCGAGCGAGCAATGACCAAATATACAGCATCGAGGGCTTGTCCCACCATCATTCCTTTCCCATATTCCACACATGGTTACTCAACAACCTGACACCTGTCACATTATCTTTCCTTTCACCTTGTATCTTGATACCGCACAAGCCTCTTCTACTTTCCTTGGAACGCCTATTCATTTGCATACATATCATGAGCCTTTCTTACTTGTATTCATTCCTATTTCTTGTCACCCTTCATACTGGCCTATCCGCACAGATAGCCATTTGACCATGCATGCATAGCTCAGGAGATCAAGTTTTTACAAGGCTTGCTTTTTGTGTGTCTAAGTGTTGTTGTCATGTACACTACGCCTCTTCGGCATCTTTACCCACCGGCCAGCCCATCAGGCGTAGTGCCTCAGTGTCAATCGTTTTGTACATCCACTGCCATTTCAGTTTCCAGCGACAGCGTAGATGTACCACTTCCACCTCGTTGAGAGAAGAATGCTTAGCTGAATGACCGGATAGTCGATAGTCCAAAGTCGGCAATGCCAGTTTTTGCCAAACCTTCTGACTTGGAGGCTTTCCTGGCTTAGACACGATGCCTTCCCTTGATAACACAGGTAAAGTAAAGCGCAGCTGAGCAGGCGCTTCAGCAGACAAGAGAGCCTTGACGTGCTCAAAAGTCCCGGGCATTTCCTGTCCGGCAGTAAAATCCTTATTCGTTTGCCCTCGCGGCCTTGAATTAACGGCATCTTTGCGTATCCGTTCGATATCAATTTTATTGAACGGGCGTATCGTAACAGGAAGACTTATCAGTTCCTCTGCTAGTTCATTGGGATCACGGTCGACGGGAACGAGACGAAGCCGCATCCAGTACCGGTTATCCCATAAAACCCACGGAGTAAAACTGCCACTAGGCGAAATGTTGACTTGGGTCACGGGGTCACGATTTTTCATGAATGGTTGCCGGGATAGCAACCAGATATTATCACCCCCGAGCCGTGGATCTTGGGACTTTCCAAGTGTGGAGGCTTCATTTGGGAGACGCTGGAACAGAACCCCCGCTACCGTGAAGCCTTTTCTTCGTTTCTCGTCATTGGACGTGGGGCTTGCGCCATGAGAGCCATCTAGACCGGGGAACACATTGTGAACTACTGACTCATAGCTGCGTAGCGAGAAATGGCTATCGGGGAAGGGAGAGACTAGTTCTGTGATGCGGCGGAGAACGATGGTCTGGATCTGCCGGAGTCGAGAGGCTGATAATGTTGCGAGTTGCGGATCCATCGACGCTGGGGTTGTGTCTAGGAATTGAATGACCGCTGACCCTGCCTTGGGGTTGAAATCTAGCAGTCGGCATTGAGATGAGAGGAGGTAGTTGGACAGCTCGTTTGACCTCTGGAGGAGGTCTTGGCTTGACCGAATGAGGGAAAGGATGGACTGTGATTCCAGCGCACGGGGGAGGGAGTTTGAGGTGCGAAGGCTGCGGATGGCGTTCCGGGGAGTGAGGGTTGGGTCGAAATTTGTTGGGTCGGAGACGTAAGGGACTTGGTTTTTGTGGCAGGTCTCCAAAAGACTTGTTTTGGTGAAGGAGAGTAGAGGCCGGCAGATGAATATGCCCGGGCTTGCCATTTTTACGTTGGATATAAGATTGGTGTGAGTGTTATCTGTCCTAGCGGTTGGGTCGGGAAAAGTGATGTGCCCATGTGTCTGGTTATCGAATCGGATTTTGGCTTGTGGTTTTGTCGGTCGTTTTATGGGGATTGATGTAGTTGACCAGCTCTCAGAAGCCCCAAAGACACCATGGCATTCGGGGATTCGAGCAACTTCAGGAATGCCACCAAGACCTAAGCCAGTTGCTCCAGCCGAGAGCCGCAAAATGGTGGTTTCAACGTTGTCATCTTGATGATGGCCTAAAAGCAATGTTTCGAGTTTGAACTCATAACAAGCTATGCCAAGGGCTTGGAAACGGAGACGTCGTGCATGTGTCTCAAAGGCGGATGGCAGAGGCCTCGATGCTCCAGGCTTTGGCGACAATTGATTCTGACTTGAAATAATTTCAGCCCAGTCTAAACTAAGGATATGGGTTCTGATGTCTGTTCAATAATGGTTAAACAATATTCTAAAAATGCAAACATTCCGACTTGGAACATACCCATATCACGAAGCCAGCCAGCAACCTTTTGTGCCTCCATAGTGCTTTCCGGGCGGGCACGATGATCTACCACAAAAGCAGTGACAGAAATGGCTCCAGCAACATCAGAAGATTGTTCTAGTTGCTTGCATAGGTATGCTAGAGCCATAGAGTCGGCACCACCACTGACAGCGATTCCTACCATCCCGCGAATCAGCTATAAGCTCTTGAGACACGAGTCTATATTTATCAATATTTAAAGCTTACCAAACCTCCGTGGAAGCTGTAGAGTGTCATTATCACCGGGATTCTTTCCATACTTGGCGCTGCCATAATTGAGGCGAGCGCGTCGCGATCCGGACCACGCTTGCTGGAAACAACGCTGGAACAGAAACGGCGATATTGATATATTGCCCGCCATGTCTATTCTCCATTGGAATCAAACACGGGCTCGAAAATTCAATATCATTGTCGACCTATAGATTCACTTCACGCAGAGGAGAACCTCAGGGTGATATCGTCGGCTCGGCTAATCAATTTTTCCGAGAACGTGACCAGACGGCCTTCACGCGAATGTGTCTCCTAGATTTTATCAAATGGTATTTTAAATAATATCAAGTCATTTTTGAGATGTTTGGGGGGAAATATGTCAGTATTCTGATGCTGACAGTGGCGTAAGTGGTGGTTACTGAGTTCCATATGTTGCTCGCATCTAACAATACGAGATTTAGCCGGCCCATGTCCTTTTGTATAGATATGTTCGACGGCGGAAAAAGGCGGGAAAAGCTTGAAACGTGCAAATTACTTTTCAATATATACCTTGTAAGTGCGTGATCCCGAGATCTCATACATCTTCGACTGCAGCTCGACCTCGGATTCACCATCTAGAACCAGTCATGGCTAAAGCTGAATCCTAACCCTCTGAGTTGTAGTGTAATCCAGGGAACTGGGCAGGCTTAAACCTGAGTTATTACATGTAGCAGATTACATATATAGCAATCAACCGCTAGGGTAAACCCTCGAGATGATCATAACAACAATCGGAACCTTCGATAATCCCTGCAGCGGTATATATACGATGCCCTAACAACCTTGACCACAGCGACTTCACCACGGCACGTGATATATATATACCCTGATCGGACAAGGACGGGCTTGTTTTGATGAGAATCTACCTTTCTATCTGTGCCTTTGACTATTGCTTCGAGGGAAGATCAATAGGAGAAGATTACCTCTAGTTCGACGTTTGATCTTTGGACCAACGATCCAGCAACTAGTCATTGGCAGACGCCATCCGATTGATCAATCTTAACCCTGGAAGAATACATACATTGATAATGAATTGGAAATATAAGTTAGAAAAACAATTTACATATATCAATTTATTTGCAACAACTCTTCCCAATAGTGGGCGCTTGCGAGGTATCTAGACGACAGAAACAGGAAGAGGTTACAGGTACATCAGCCACAGCAACGGCTATCTCCAACTGCGGCCCAATAATGCGCGCCTCGTCATTCCGACCCAGACGTATCAAACATTCATGGTAGCCCTGCAAAGCCCATACATTATTCGGATGCTGACGAGCACGAATAAGAGTGCCATCAAGACCAAGGTCAGCTTGGTAGACAGCCGCTGCATCCTCGACATGGCCCTGCTCTAGCAAAAGAGCAGCGTATGCATGGCGGGTGGGCTGCATCCAGCTCCAGGGCTCACTGTAGCCCAGCCCATCGTCCAATTCAATCGAGCGACGTAGATGCTCGAAGGCCTCCGTGTAGTTCCCACGGCGGTACTCGATCTCACCGTCCAGCATTTCCGACGCCACCCCCAGGATATCGATACACTTGTTGGGCCAGTCCAAGCGCGTATCCGGGACTCGATCTCGCGCTGCCCGGTACAGCTCTCGCTGACGCTCTGCATCCGGCACGTTCCCTGTTGCTGCATATGCCACGCCCTTGGCGTAGTGCAGAACCGCTATCGTCATGCAGTACAGCTCTGGATCTGAGGGGATGGCAATCTTGATAATCTCGTCCCACATGCCGAACCGTATCATGATGTGCGCGCGCACAGACATGAAGATTTCGATGTAGTCGGCCATGGCCGAGAGCAATTCTTTCGGTAAAGTCGCCTCCATGCGGTCCACGGCGGCAAATGCGGCCTGTTTCTGGCCCGCAAACATGGCCGCGTAGATGAGGGAGTGGTAGGTGTGCATGCGATAGACGGAGTAGAAATTAAATGGGCCTTTCAGCGCCAGGTATTTCTCGTCTGCAATCGCGGCACGTTGGTTTGCGCGGACGGCGCTTCGATAGTCTCCCACCAGCACGTCCAGATGGGACGGCATATGATTGATATGACCCGCGTCCGGAACCAGATCGCGGAGGTAGTCGGCCGGTCGCAGGCCTAGTTCTGGAAAGGGCGACATCTCAATAAGGTGAATGTAGATGTGCAGGAGACCGGGGTGTTTGGAGGCGTCCTTATGTTTAAGAGCGGTCTCTAGCACCCTCTTTGCTTCCATGGTACGGGTGCCCGGATTTGGTTTTCCGGTCACCATGTCCCACAACTTCCAGGGCGTGAGGCTGATCAAGGAATCAGCGTACAGAGTGACCACGTCCAAATCATCGCTAAACTTTTCATATGCCTCTTTCATTGCATCGGCATATGCAATATTCTGAACGGCATATTGATCCATGCTCGCAGGCTTATCACTCTGATAGCGGGCGGAGATGGCCTTGGCGAGGGCCTGTTCCACGGCGTTCCCATTTTTTACAGACAGGAAGCGAGCTTTGGTTGCGGCTCGATATGTGTTTTCCACGACGGCCGCCAAATCGTTGCCGAGGAAGTCCCAGGGCTGGTTGTAGTTGGGACCGAGAGAGTAGGCCAACCCCCAGTAGGCCATCACACATAATGGATCATGCACCAGTGCCTGTTTGAAACAGACGATGGATTCCTTATGGTTGAAGGAATATGCCCACACGAGACCGCGGTCAAACCATATTTGAGCCTCAGGACTGGTGGTGGTGATGACCTTCCCGTATGCCCCTAGATTATACGGATATTCGACCTGGGTTGATCTTTTTGTCATGTTGCTGATATATGCCCTGGTGACACCGTATGATGTTGGCGGGAAGGTGAAGGAGAGAATCTTGACGAGTTCGGGTTTAGGCGGGGTTCCCGCTACTTGTACCCAACGACTTCGGACTTGTTCCAATTTATTTTATGTTTTATGTTTTATGTGATGCTGTGAATCTAATGAACTATTGAACTATTGTGAACTATGCTGTCTATACTGCATCTTATTGGATTCCCAGTCGGAATGCAAATGCGATTAGGTTGTACTAGATTGTACTAGATTGTACTATTGTTAGTAGATCACCATGTACAGCCATTATACCACGAGATATGATTGCTTTTTTTCTCTTCTTTTTATTGATTGATTGATCTCTTTGATCTGAACAGAAACAAGAGACGTAAAAACTATATGCAAATCAGGAATGTATGGCAGTTCAGCCTCAATGTTCTGCAATTCCTATTTTCCCCGTCGCATCAGCCCACACTTTTATATATCCCCATTTTTTTTTTCTTCATCACATGTTGCACCCCAATTAGGAAAGACGTCTTTTTTAATAGAAAGGGAGTTCGTACTTTTGAAACCATCTGCTAAGCCTGTCACTTGGCTTATTTCTGCAGGGATCTCTAGCCAAGGCGTGAATACAGGGTTAGACACAATGGGACATGGGACGGGCCAACTTCCAGGTATATATCGCCACATAAGAGTAGAGACCCCTTATATTAACTACAAATTAAGTTATGCACCTCCTCATTGACATGGCAAAGGTTAGTCAGCACGCTAGCAGTGACGTGGGCCCAATGACACCTCGGCAGGTGACATTGCTGAGAAATCAAAGGTGGCAGTCCGGATTTTGAGTATAGGCTAGACCGAACTATAAGAAAAAGCAAAATGCCATTAGCTGACTTGTTGTCTTAAAGCCGCAACAATACCGGTGGAAGGATCTCCAAGCCTATTTTTTTGTCAACCAATAAGAATGAAGTTTATATAGAAAATAGGCCAAATAAGCCGGCTAAATGTGAGATATCGGCATAATAAAGATGTGCATTCCTATTTGAGACATCTTGCAGATCCGAGCCAATCCTCTGTCGTGCACTCTAGGCAGACGCTTATCTTGGAGGACTTTGATACTCCCGACTACTCCGTATACTTTCCCCAGACCCTTAAACCTTCCTCTTCCCTCTTCCTCACTCTCGACCGAAAATTCCTGCCTCCAATAACCAGACACCGGACGACCAGACACCGGACTGCAACCCCCACGCTCCCCCGTGGAAGA
This sequence comes from Penicillium psychrosexuale, assembly GCF_028828465.1. Taxonomy (NCBI): domain Eukaryota; kingdom Fungi; phylum Ascomycota; class Eurotiomycetes; order Eurotiales; family Aspergillaceae; genus Penicillium; species Penicillium psychrosexuale. The sequence goes on from NW_026643187.1 coordinate 1,945,873, forward strand.
GCCCAAATACCGGACTACAACCCAATCGCCCGACATGGCACTGTCACTGTCAGCTTCACTTAAAACATCCCTACTAAACTGCGGAACCTTTATCAGTGAAAGACTCGAAGCAGCTCCCTTCCAGACCTTCCTAGTCTTGGCATCTGTCTGGATACTCTCTATCCCGACTCTTGTGTTTTTGATGACCCGCTACTGGCCCTCGTTTAATTCCAAAAAGGCCAAGCCTGAACAGCGACGCTCGCGCGAGAACACCGATGCCAGCGAGACCCCTACGGGGACCCCTATTCAAACCTCGAGTGAGAATAAGGATTGAGTCATGGGGCGCAAAACGCCACATGTAACTACGGGGCTAGGTGGGAGCAACACCAGTTCGTCGATCGCTCTATGTCAGCCCTGAACGAGGTAGTCTATTTTGGATTTCCTGGTGAATGGGAATTGTTATTGGTTGCTCTCATGCAAGTTCAGTCTAGGTTGTTCCTTTCTTCCAAGCTAAACTCATTTAAGAATGCCTTGCATGCCGAAGGCGGGATTTGCCGTCCACAATATGCGGGGGATCTACGGGAGTATATACAACACCGGTCTCTGCTTTATATACTTCATATTGTTATTCCCCGCTTTGACGATATCATGTCACGACCCTTTCTGCTATACTCTGTACCTTGATCAGAAATAGGAAAATGTAGTAGACCAAGTGGCTGTCCGCAGTCAGAAGACCTTCATTGCTTGGCTTTCATTCCCTAGAACTGCTATAGTATCCACCGTAAGCTTACCCGATCCACATGCCTCATTCAGTGTCATATACCAACAAGACTCGGCCGAGTCGAATACACAAAGGGACAGCAGCCATCCTCAACGCCTCTCAACTAGTGCTGGTCCAGTAGTCCAATCCTACAAAGGCAACCGTCTCGCCAGCACGAGATAGGAGCATACCAAGTAAGCCCTAACGGCGCCATGCCTCTCCTACACGTGTGAATGTAACCCAATGCACGCCCAATTTGGAGTAAACCCGTCAGCAGAAGACACCCCCCGCATGGGATTGCCCCTTCGGTCAAGGCATTCTCCTCGACGAAGTACTTCTCATCGACTGCTCGAGCAGAAGCCCAAAACTATAAGAACCCCGAAGAAGAACGGAGCAAAGAGAGCTTCCTACCAGACCAGACCAAGCAATCATCAGAATCTTCCAACAAAAACCAAATACTTCTTCAGAATCTTTTCAAGATGCTCTCCAGCACCATCATTTCGACGTGGACGTCCACTACGTGGGATACTCCAGCGCGACCGAAGCCTGGCTCACCAGCCTGGACCCGCACTCAGCCAACAGCGACGAAGAAAAAGCGCGCATCCTGACCGAAGCCGCGTACGCGAAGAAATTTAGTTGGTCGACTTATAATGTGCGGGCTGGGTTCTTCTCGACTACTTGGACGGCTTGCAATCAGGAGGTTCAGGCTGAGCATAAGACTAGTGCTTCTTGTGAGGGATTCGGGACTTCGGATCAGGGTGGTGATGTTTGTCTTAGCAATCGTGCTACTGGATGTACCTAGGTTGTTGAGGATGGGAAGCTGAGGATGGGAAACAGAGGATGGGAAACTGAGGATGGGAAGTTGGGGCTTGAGGTGGAGGATGTTGAGGTGGAGGTAGAGAGAGTGGTGTTGCTATAAGGAACAGGGTGATGGTTGTTCAAGCTTAGGATCATGATTATCGTTGTCCATATGTAGTCATGCAATGCAATTGTTGCCCTTTTCCGAGCCCTCAGGACCATACCCGATCAAAGCGAACATTCTCTTCACTTGATAGAATTGTGTTGCATCGGGGACATGAGTAACTGCATAGTTAGTACGCTAAGTTCTCTTGGGTGTCCGGTTAGTGCAGCTAGTCAGGGGCCATGAACGGAATTTACAACAGAATAGGCTTTGAAGGATCCATGAATTCGATTCTTCGCCAATATTGCCGGGAACACCGGCAACATTAATACATGAGAATGCAAGCTGCAAGCTTGAGGCAAAAGCAAGGCCCAAAGCGACAACCAAGTAAGCCAGATGCGCTAACACCCAGAAGAAGAGAAACAGGAGGTGTGATAGACATCAAAAAGATCAAGATCAAGATCAAGATCGAAATCAAAATCTCGCCCATATGTACTACAGACCCATGCATGTAGCATTCATTGCATTGCGGTAGGCTGAATATCAAATGTACCATTTGAAGAGAAGGAAAAAGAAAAGAAAAAAAGAAAAAAGCCCACGAAAGGTCCCAAAGACTGGGTTTTCATTAGGTGATTGCAGAGCCTGCGACAGAAGCCGAGTTGGTCACAGAATGGATACTCCCGGGTGGCGCAGGTGCATGGCTATCCCCGTTCGGGATATGGGTTTCTTCCACAAGGACATGGTTCTCATCAATTCCTAGGAGAGACCGGGGCGGGTAAATCTCTTTCTTGCCGTTTGTCTTGTAGTAGAGAACCATGTCTCCGGAGGTGCGCCAGAGGTGCGTGCGAATCGTTGCTAGAGTCATGTTTGGTGGACACAGCTGGTGGATGAAGATTAGCATGATTGGCGACAATAAGATATGGGATAAAAGCTTACAGTCTTCTGGCAGTATAGCTCGAGATACTCCTCTGGTGGCATAACGGACTCCGGTTCATCCGGGTTGGCAGGGTCAATGCGCTCTGCGACATAAGCAAGAACCTTCTTCGCTCGGAGCATGCGGTTGGCATTAAGACGAGAGCCATTGTTATTAGTGTTCATATTTCCCGGAGGGGCACCATTGGGAGCTGGCCTGGATTAATAACGAGATTAGTTTCATCAACAACACGCATTCCAAAAGATCCAAAACATACGGGTCGGGCTTGACGACTGGCGGCAAGGTATCATCGAAAGGCTTCAATACAAAGGCGATCTTGACCTGCTCCTTGAAGGGAATTTGATTCTATAACGAGTGATCAGTAAGAGGGGAAAGAAAACGCGAGAAAATAGACGTACCTTCAGAAGAAGCTCACCGAGCCAATGAGGAATTGATTTCTTAAGGCTTTCGAGGTCTTCACCAACGCGGCCGACGGTACCTCTGTAGAGATCTGAGGCAACGGCAGTATCGCCAGTTTCCTCCTGAATGAAGACTGCAGTCCGGGCTGGGATATCCAGTCGCGGAGTTTCCTCCTCAGAACTAGGAGAAAGAGCCGTCTCCAACTCTCGATCTGTATTTGTAGCCAGAAATTCTTCATAATCATCACGAATGCGGTCAATGACGCCACAGAGATTGGGCTCATAGACCTTCTCTTCCTTAACAGAGGAGATCTCCGACTCTTCGACCTTTTCTTCTAATATCTGAGGCTTCGTTTCCGTAGAATTGCGACCCAACTTCTTGGGGAAGTTCATTTGGAACTTTTTTCCGAATAGTGACTTCTTCCGCTCTTCCTTATCAGGCTCTGCGGGGGATTGAGGAACTCCTGGAGTTGCATCCGACGGAGACAGAAGAGACTTGCCGGTGTCGGTTTGTTGGGCCGCTAGAGGCCTTTTCGAGAAGTAGTCACTTGGTGAAAAGGATGATGCCCCGCCATCGACATGGGAATTTGTTAGCCCTGAGGCATCAGGTGTGTCTGGTTCAAATGCTGGGAACGGAGAGTTGCTCTGCATGGAAGTGCTCATGTAGTTTGACGATGGTGTGCCAACATTGATGCCAAAGCCGATGTTCGGGCTACCAGGGAAGTCTGAGCTGGGACGCAGAGTCGACATATGATGAGGATTCGATATCGGAATACCAATGCTGCGAGGGACATCATCGCCAGATATCGAGGTAGTCAGCGGATTCAGTCGAGCATTTTCTTCTGCTCTCGCGATGGCAGTTTGGCGGTAATCGTTGTCTCGTCGGACTTCCTCGTCTACTACCAGAGCGAACAGCCAGCGCAAAATCCATTTGCCGAGATTGACTGCGTGTTGTCAGTATGGCAAAGAATATCCGCCAAGGTTGACAGTAGAGCAGAATAGGTAGTCGTAGGAAATACTCACTTCTTTGATCATCCCTAAACTGATACAGATCAGATAGTGGTAGATCGATCTCGTCGGCATAAACTTCTGCGTCGAAACAGCGATTAGGCTCCAGAATGACTGACAGCCTGCCAGTGCGTACGTTGATAGCACACCAATGTCCGATACTATCAACGGTGTTTACCTCTGACTCAACATCATCCATATGACGCTTGCCGAAGGTTTGGACAGGAATACACTAGGTTCATGTTAGTCGATGTCTAATACTTCTCCGGCTGAGATGCCAAATCACCTTCAGCAGGTCCCAGAGAACAACTTCTCCTGCCGAATCTTGAGTAAGTGTGCGCCTCCGATCATTCAACATCAAGCACTTGATCAAGCCGTGTTGGCCTTCAATGGTTTCCTCGGGCTGTGAATGAACCGGGATTGTCAGGTCAATTGTCGCCAAGTTAGGCTCCGAGGAATTAAGTTTAGGGGCTGCGCCACCAAGAATCGAGGTCGCTGATAACTGCAAAAGAGCATTATATGGAACCTTCTTCGGTCCCTTCTCTGGGGTTGCGGGCTTTGCAGCAGAGTCTATAGTACGTGCTGGGTCGGGGGCCGGCTCGATTCCCACTGTGATGTCAACATCTCGCCAGCGGTTGATACTAGACTTGGGGGTAGCTGTCCAGATGTAGTCTCCCGCCGCCACAACCTTGACAACGCCCTCGTGCTCTTGTAGTGCGGCGACGCAGAGGCCCTGGTCGGGATCGGCCGATCCTCGCATGTCGGTCTTCGCCACCAAGCCGGAGCGGTCACTTGAGTAGAAGACAGAGAGATCGGGGTGGTCCGAGTAAAGAGACCACACGCTATCATTGTGCATGGTCAGGGTGTTCATGCATCGACCCGCCGTGAGAGACCAGATCTTGATCGTCTGGTCAGAGGACCCCGTCATAATTGTATCGCCGGACTGGTTAATCATAATAGCACGAATGTTGTCCGTATGGCCCACGAACTTCGTCACAAGCTTTCCAGACCGGGGATCCCATACTCGGACGACATTCTCAGGGCCACCGCTAGCAAGCACCGACGAGACCGCACCCAGCGCATAGACAGAGCCTTTATCTGAGGAGTCTTCCCCACCGGCATTGATGTTCAGTATCTCCCCGCCGCCATTCAAATCCCAGAGGTAAACCTTTTGATCGAGACCGCCCGAGGCAACCCATGTAGCCTGGCTACCGGGGCTCGCCAGGGCCTTCACATAATCGGTATGTTTTCCAATGCGCTCCGGGACCTCGGTTGACTCGGAGTGCGGGCGCCAGAGTCGCACAGTCGTGTCGGACGAGGCGGAAACAAGCGCGGAATTGTCCTGTGCCAAGACTATGTCGTTGATCCAATGACTATGTGCTTGGACCTGGGTTTTGAAGACGGTCGGACGGGAATTCTGACCAGGAGACGAGAGCGCAGACGCAGAGGAAAGAGGAAAGTCGAGATCCCAGGAACAGATGACACCGTCGCGGCCCGCGGAGTAGCTAGGAGAGGGGACGTCATATTAGTATCCGTGCAATCCACGTGCCTGATTTCCGGAAGATCGCGATCGCAAACTTGGCACGGGTTCAAAACTAGATCATGGATGCCAGCACTAGCATAACGAGGGAAAGCTACTTACAGGATGGAGTTCTGACGGTCGACAGTCAAGCCATTGACCCCCAACCGGTGCCCACCGGGTGCATCAGGCAGAGGGAGGACTAGAGTGAGAGACACAGTCAGCGACGCGGGGGTAGATACACAGGATCCAACATACCATAGGTGACCCTCTGGTGGCTCAGTTTGCGTGCCATACATGCAGCGTTGAAGGAGTGAAACCAATTGCGGAGATGCAAATGCGGAGCTTATCTGACGAGGCCGATCGCACGTTCAGTTTTGGTGGGGAAAGGAAACGTCAGAGCATTCGCGACGATCAAAAGAGAGAAAGTCAAAAGGCCGAGGAAAAAAGAAGCGAAGGGGAAAACAGTCAAATGAGGGGAAGTTCAGAGTTGGAGGCGCCAGGGGTCCGGAGTTTATGTGTTTATGTGTTTGGACTTCCTATGTGATATCCAATACGACCTTCAAGTAGAAATCATGAGATTACTCGTCTTTCTCCATTATTTAATAGTCCGGGGGCCTTTCCTTTCCCTTTCTGGAATGCTTCTCGGTTATTTTAACTATTTGGCTACATCTATGAGTTCCATAGTCCTCTACTTGAACTGATACCCTATATACTTTTGACAAAGATACACAATACATAACTAACTAACTATTGCAGTGGGGGTTTCCAGAGCAGGATGACTAAGCGGCTATGTGATATAAAAGCACTCCCGAGGCATAGATAGCAACGCAGACACCTTTCCATCTTCACTTCTCAGTAGTCACCCCATGGTGTTCTCCTCTCTAGCACCCTACTACTCCTAGTGACGACTCTGCTCTCACACCTGTTTCGCAGGCAGGGCTGTCGGTGCCCCTATCCTAGGGACCCCTCTTCACTATATATTATGCACATCCACAAGACCCCGTTTAGAGGAACAATCCTTCAGCCCTACCAATGGGGTAGTAACATGTCCGCTCCGATGGTTTGATAGATTTGCGCTCAGTCTAGTCAGTTAGATGCTCCACTCGTCTCGTATAGAATGAGACTTAAGCTCGTGCAGAACATACGGATAGAGCAGCTTGGCTGCGTCGCCAAGATAGGGCTTGGTTTGGGGCTTCGAGAAGGCTGCAGCTCGTATAGATTTGCAGAACGTCTCACACCTTAAAGCTATACACGTCATTCTCCGTAATTGCACGAATGCTCATCTGATGTCAGAATTTCACCTATCTATAAGCCAGTGTATACAATATAAGGCTTCTTTTATGTTACCGATGAGCCTGAGGGAGAGACTTCCTCGCTGATTAGCCAGGCAGGTCTTGTCCATCTTATAGATGTATATCTTTGATTAACAAGTCGCCAAGGGCGTTGCTTCAAGCCTTGAGCTTGCAGACCATGATTTCCTGCAGATAGAGGGCATCCTGGCTGTTGAGCAAGTCCAGGAATTGAGCTGCTTGAAGCCGAAAGCAGTCCGAGCAAGTAAAAAGAATGACATATAATTGCTCAAACAACTCGCTTCCCAGAATCTACAAAATCTATGCTCTTCCAACCTTCTATATAGCAAAAATATACAAACTACAAGGCCAGAAAAATCCAATCAAAGACTTTTCTCCGCCTGCGCCGCCTGGCGTCCCTCAAGAGTATTCGAAGCATACTGATAACTCCCAAGGAAGACAGCCCCACCAATACCAATCCACGTCACACGCGGCGTGATACCACGCCAGAAAGCACCGGGCCCTTCACGTGCAATGCCGCGCACAATCTCCTTAACACGAACAGGCGCGTCAACGCCGCGCCGCGCAAGCATAACCCGCGTCTTGATCACGTCTAGCGGGGTAGTTAGGCCAGCCGCAATGGCGCCGGCAACACTGCCGAACATGGCACTTGTGGTAGCGGGGATCTGCGTCTCGGCGAGAGACGAGGCTGTCTCCGCAGTTCGCAGGTACCGCTTGCCGTAGGCTTCCTTCATTGACTCCCACATTGTGAATTGCAGCACAGTGAAGGGGATCTCGCGGGCAATTGTGATGCCCGCACCGCGGTAGAGTTCGCGGAAGACCTGGCTGTAGCCGCGCTTCGCTGCTGGGGTTGAAGGCGTTGTGGTTGTGCTTGTTGGGACCGCGTGCCGCAGGGACAAGATGTCCTTCAGTGCAAGGAGACTCGAGCCGCCGAAGAGGCCGGCTTGGGCACGCTGCTTAATGACTTCTGTTGGGACGCGGACGGCGCATGCGGCGATTTCGCCGAGGGAGGAGGCGAGTGAGTGTGTGAGGATTATGTGGGAGCGGGATTGGGAGTTAGTTTTGCTGTTGGCAGATTGAGGTACGAGCAGAGTCCGCTTCACGCTATCGTAGACGATGAAGAAGGAGGCGGCGGAGGGGGCAGAGCCAAAGAGGACGGATGGGAGGCCGGCATAGATACCGCGGAAGGTTTGGCGGAGGGAGACTCGGGTTTGGGGTGCGGTGTGGTCGCGTGCTTTTTGGAGTCGGGTTTTGATGGTGTCGAGAGGGTAAAGGGAGCAGTCGACGGTTAAGCCTGCAATCGCGCCGGACTATATAGTAGAGCTGTTAGAGGGATACTCCCGGAGAGAGCTCTGGAGAAGCTTACAATTAATGACCGCGTCCACAGGGAGGAGACCAATGGCTCCCCGTCAGGTTGGGCCATTTTTGAATAGAATTGGATATGGAGATAGTTCTATCACAAGAACATGGCCAATTGGTTGGAAAAGTAGGAAGGGAGAACGGCAACGACGTAGGTTGTACAGCAAAGTAGACGGAGAAGCTCCGCGGATATGGCTGGCAGTTTCTTTTGCTCCGCGGTCAGGCCATCCGATATCGCCGATCTTCGCTACGTCCAATTCAAAAGAATTTATACTATCGTAGGCTCGACGTTTGGATTGAAATTTATTTACTATTGAAGAAAATAAAGCTCTTTCGCACAAGCGTGGGGCATTGACAAAAGAATACCCTCAAAAAAACACGCACTGAGACATCCCACACCAAGTCTATCAGTACCATCCATCGTGAAGCCAGAGCCAGTGCTCCGTTTTCCCTCAACATCTTCACAAGAGAAACTCGAGCGCGATAAAATGTCACAGAATTTTATTGAAGAATATCAACTCATCTCAACCATGGCCGGGGGAATGAGGGAAACCGCCAAATCATCTACAATACTCGTAGGGAATCACACACTGAACGCGGAAGGGAAGGGGACAAAAGTGCCACCCCGTTCTCAAAGGATAAAGGGGATATATAGACACGAGGAGAAGTTGATACAAAGAAGGGATATTATTTGGCCCTGGCAGCTTTGCTGGCCACGGCAGGGGTCTGGGCGGGGGGCTCGAGGACGTGGGTGTGGCCGGGGGCATTGATAATTTCACCAGTCACGTCCTGTCGGCAGGCCTGAATGTTTTTTACCCAGTCATCCGCTAGGACCTCGTCGAGAGTCGCTCGGTTTTTCGGGTTGGTCTTCAGCATGCGGCCAATGATGTACCGGCTTTCCCGCGGCAAGATCCGGAGAAGTCGCCATGGGCCCTTGATGACCTCCTGGCGCTGCCCAGAAGGCTGGGTTGATGTCTGAACCGGCGGTGCCTCTTTGCTGGTGGTTCGGGTGGGCCGATCATGGGCGCAGTTGCTGGTTTGGCTGATCTGCTTTTGAGCAGTATCGGGAGGATCATCCTCCCTCTGGAGGGGGGGCTCTAATTTCTTTGCTTCTGCATCTTCAGCCCCGTTTCCATTTTGGTCCGTTCCAGACTGATCAGGTCCGCTCGAGCGAGGGGTCAAACGCTTATTGTCCTGGGCTTGGGAAAGAAGATCTGGTGTCGACTTGGGCCGACGGCGTGGCTCCGGTTCGGGAACCGGGGTGCCTGGGGTCGGGCTGGAAACGAACAGCTTGTATGAGTTGTCGGTCAGGCGCGGTTGCTTCCATGGGAACCGGCGCAAGGTCATACAGCAGAAGATGATCGCCAGCGACCAGACATCCGTGGGGCGAGGGTCATATTTCTTCTCGTCGTAGACCTCGGGGGCAAGGTAAGGATCAGAGCCAACGATACCTGGTCATGCAAATCAATAACCACCAACGGCGAACAAAAAAGATACAGGATTACTTACCTGAAGCAGGGACAATGTCGTTCTCAAAAGGATAGCGGAATACGACGGCACTTCCGAAATCAATAATTTTCATGATGCCACGGTCGTTCACCACCACGTTATCCAGTTTCAGATCCCGATGGGCCAGACCCATGCCATGGATGTACGCCACACCGCTCAGAATCTGCTTGAAAGAGCAGGCGATCTCCTCCTTGCCCATTTTGCCGGTCATCACGATAGCAAACAGATCGAACGGCGCATATTCCATGACCTCATACCAGCGACTGCCTTCTTGGATGATATCCAAGGTCTCGATGATATTGCCATGGTGCAAGGTGGAGCCAATACAGAACTCTGCAGTCACCTTCTTAGAGTATTCCTTCAAGCTCTCCCAGTTGTGACGGTCTCGGAATTGCTTGACTGCAAAGGTGACGCCGTCACTGTTGCGCTTCAAGAGACGCACCGAGCCACCAGCTCCAGATCCGAGCACTCTGCCCAGCTTTCCATACTTGGAATTCAGACCGTGATCATCAGCAAAGGGAACATTTTCGGTAGCCATTTGATACGGAGTGGACTTTCCAGCTGATGGACTCGACTTTTTAGGCATCGATGTCGGGGACTCGGATCGCTTGTTGCGATGGCCCATCTTGAAGAATCGTTTCAATTCAGACATAGAGCCATGATGCTGGTGGCCGTGGTGCTTATCGCTACCGTGCTCCTTCTTACCTCCAAATATGCTCCGCTTGTCACTAGGTTTGCTGAGGTCACTCGCGCTACTGGATCGGGGAGCCGAGGGACGAAATGATCGTTTGACATCCCGACCGCTGAAGATAAAGCGAGGATCCAACTGGGCAAGGTTTTTGGACTGGGGTGGTCGCTTATGGCGCGCATATGGATCATTAGGTTCGCCCACAGGGGTCATAGTCACTGGCGGAGTAAGAGACTCTTGTGGAGTCGAAGGGGGACTTTCATCTTGGGCGGTGCTCCCATCATTCCCAACGAAGAATTGCGCACGATTTTTGGGTACTTGGATAGCATGAGAAGCTCGCTCTGAACCTTCACTTTTTCTGGTAGGCTCGGTAGACTGAGGGCGGGAGGATGAGCTGGGTTGAGGCGTGCTGTTCTTGTCGGTTGATCCGACTGGAGGTGACGCTTCAGGGGTAAAATTAGTGTCCGCGTGGGGTCGGCTGGTAGCTTTCAGAGAAGAACTGTCGCTGGTTCGGCCTTCGCGAGAATGGGTTGCAGCTGGAGTAAGAGGGGGTGACTGTACAGCAGAGGCTGGAGGAGACGGACGCGGCGAGGCAAAGGCACCGGTGCCATGTCCGCTCCGATCACTCGAGTCTCGAGATGCAACCTATGAGGATCCAAGGTTAGTATGATGACGATATTGCCACACAGTCCATTGAGTCTCCACTCAGCACTCATCGGATTGTGGGAAGTGAATATCACTTGGCACGTGAAAAGGATTGGAAGACTCGGAAGGACACCCGACGCCAAATTAGAGATAGATATGGACATACCCTGGAGGAAGGAAGAGACATGGGGTCAAAGGAGAAGTTCCGCAGGCGGGACTCCTGAAGCTGTGCGCCCTGCATACTCATCGCCAGCGACCGTAATTGTTCCTCGTCCGTAGGTCGCCTTTGGTCTGGCTGGTCTGGTTGCTCTGGTTGCTCTGATACAGGGGACAAATCTGATCGACCTGGTTCAATCTCCTCCGCGATGGAGGAGAAACGGACTTGGTTAGGCTGAGCTCTTGACTTGGCATCGGCGTCACCGGGTTCCGAGGCCTGGCCGGGGATCTTCGCGGGGTTGTGCATACTTTGGGATTCTAGAGAGGTAGACGTGCGTCAGACGGTTGGCAGGGATTTGGGAGACACCATCACAACCGATCAGCACGGCAGCCAAGACATACCTGAACCCATGGGGTTGGTGGGTGTTGGATCAGTCATTTCAGACGTCATAGTGTTCGCAGTTCGGCCCGGAACGTGGGACACATGCCCCTCACGGTGGGTGAGTTGGAGAATCCTAGATAGCGAACTGAAAACCAGTTCAAAAGCTGTCAAATGTGGTCAAATCTGCAGAATTGGACGGTTTCCTCCCAAACAGAGCCTAAGGAGTCAAAGACCGACGCGAGAGGCAAATCTTTTCCCTTTTTAACTTTTTTTTCTTCCGCCGAATGCGATCGAGAGCACCCGGGTCTGGTTCAGGAATCCGGGAATCCGGGTATCCCGGGTCTAAACGAGAAGATATGAGAAGCGGAGATGGTTGAGGGAAGAGGCAGAAGGAAGTAAAAGAGAAAGAGAAGAGGGGAGATGTCAGGGTCTGGGCCTCAGGCAAACCTGGGATTTTGGGGGCGAGTGGGGTGGGAGGGAGGGAGGAAGACGACGAAGAAGAGAGATAGTGAGGGAGTGGTAGTTTGTCCGTCTTTGACCTCATTTACTGCATTTAATTCCCTTTTTTTCGTTTGGCCTATTTCCAATTTACCAGATGAGCACGATAATATGTCAAATATACCCCATATTTACCCAAACTGTCCTTGAAATGCCTTACCTCATAAGTCGGATGGCCGCGGAGAGTTCAAGATGATGTCGACCCCGTGCCGACTTCCCGGAGGCGCTGACCAGACGCTGACCAGGCCCTACGTACTCCCAAGCCTTGCTACGACGTATGGAGTACTCATGTTGTACATCGGTTCCCTCTGCAGGCCACTGGACGATGGGTCTTTGGATCTGGAATATTGCCTGAACGGGCTTAGTATATCTGCTGACTCCACTAGATTCCCTTTCCTCTCCGACATCGTAAAGGGCCAGGCCGTCTTTCTCCGCTAGATTCTCCAGACTCCATGCCAAGTAGCATGTCGACATTATGCAGTGACACATTCAGGGTCTGAAGTCACACACATGCCAAGTTCTCCGCTCCGCAGATCAGTTGGAGTCTGTGACCTCATCTGTAGGCTTCCGGTCACTTCTCTTGGTTGTCCAGTCATCGCCGAGAAGAGGTCCACGGGAAAACCGGGGAGGGTCTTAATATTGGTGTGATCACATGTCAGCCCATTTCAATTGCATTGTGGTGATTAGTTGGTCTATATTTGACTTTATAAGTCACTCTTGCCGCCGCTTGCGTACGGAGTAGTATATAACTTTCAATGTAGATATCTCTTGGATTTCAATAGATATAGCATACAATCTGGAAAAAAATAATAATCGGTATCGTACAACGGGGGAAGAAAAACCCCCAAATTTCCCAGAAAACGCCCGGTAAAACGATCCAAATCAAAACAAGCAGGCCCCTTGGAGCACTGTCGGAATGACCAATAATTATACAAGTCTATTGTCCTTGTGATGCTCAGGGAACAACCTGGATACCAATGGACTTGGCCTGGGACATGACACTCTTGCACAATCCCTCCAGGGACAAGCCTGATAACCGCGTCTCGGTCTGCTTGAGTTTGGCGATCTCATAAACATGCTTGAGGGAGATCTTGCCACAAACATCGTGGCCAGGATTCATCGCACCACGCAGCCGGTTCTTCCGGGGTTCGACATTAGCCGCGTTAAGCAGGAGATAAGTGGTGGTCGGGGTGCGCAGTTCGAAGGAGAAGGATCGGTCGGGGCGGACCGTAACACGCGCGGGGATCGGGACGCCGGTGTTGATGTGAGCTGTACGGGCATTGAATTCCTAGAGAAGTAGTTAATATATATGAACGGGTTAATCGATATAAACCGAGTAAACAAAGACTAACCTTGCAAAAGTCCATGGACTTGACACCTTTACTTCCCAGAGCCGGTCCAACAGGCGGACTGGGACTGGCCTGACCAGCTCCAACAATGAGCTTCACAAACTGATCCTTGGCCAATACGTTTCGTGCCATGATGAGAAGATGTCGAGATGGTTTCCAAAGGCCACAAGCAGAGAAGATCGAACTCGGAAGATTTGCAGATTTGCAGATTTTCAGCCGACGACGCTGATTGGCCAGAGCGGGAAGCGAGCACAAGAAACCCCAACGTCATAAGGTACACTCCTTTCTCTCCTCATCAGAAGCTTCTTTGGCTTCTAATCGATTCATCTAACCATCTTCATCTCGATATTCACGATATCTAGATTCAATCTCTATTCTAATCCGTTGGATCGAATATCTGGTGTATCTCTCTCATCCGGAGAGTCCCATTGACATCCGAACTAGAACTCTCGGGCCCCGCGCGTCGATCTTCCCTTCACCTCCCTTTTCCTTCTTCTTTCTTCTCCAGTTTTTATTAATTCCAAACTTATCGAAATAATGAACTGGTTAAAGTCGACGTACGTTCCGATCGACTCTTCTCTGTTGTGGTTACACTGACCGATTCCATGCGGACAGTCTCTCCGCCGTGGTGGGCACTGAGGAGCCTATCTATGGCCCAGAGGCTATCCAGTCTGTTGCGAAGCAGGGCGAGACCACTCCCTTCTCCGATGTGAACAAGGAGATTCTGCGCTGGCGTGCACACTCTTATACCAATGTCGAAACCCAGACCTTTTACATCATGGCCGACAACGGGACAGTGGTTTTCCTTCAGGTTATCTACAGCAACATTGTGTAAGGAACACTCAGCCGGAGCTTGAAGCTTCCACCATGAAATCAAGACCTACAGCGGCTGACTCTAATCCTTGATCTTGATTATAGTGGAATTCACACCACCGCCCAGTTCAATGTCAAGATTTTCGACCTCAGCGGAAAGGGCGACAACAAGTGGTTCTCGGACCCGCTCTCTAACTTCATGTTCGACGAGAACATGATTTCTTTCGGTGCCGACAACCTGTCGCTGACCCTCAACGAGGAGGGTGACTCCTACTCTATCAAGTCCACCGTCAACAGCGGCGCCCTGGTGGACATCAAGTTCTCCCGGACTGCACCCGGTTTCGTCGTCGGCAAGGACGGTACCTCATACTTTGGAACCGACCCCGATAAGCCATGGGGCTCCATGCGCCACGCTTTCTGGCCCCGTTGTGCCGCCGAAGGCACTATTACCACCAAGGACAAGACCTACGACATGACTGGTCGTGGTCTCTTCATCATGGCCCTGCAGGGCATGAAGCCTCACCACGCTGGTAAGAAGCCCTGTACATAGACTGACAACCGGAACCGCCGTATGCTAAAAAAACACACAGCCGCCCGCTGGAACTTCATTAACTTCCAGACCCCTACCTACTCCGCCGTCATGATGGAGTACACCACTCCCCCCTCCTACGGCTCCACCACCGTCAACGTCGGTGGTATTGTCAAGGATGGCAAGGTAATCTACGTCGGCACAACCAACACAGTGACTCACACAGAAACCGGCCACGACGAGGGCAGTGACTGGCCCGCGCCCAAGGCCATCAAGTGGGAGTGGAGCGGCAAGACAACCGACGACAAGGAGCTCACAGCCGAAGTCAGCGGTGGCCTCGGTTCGCGACTGGATCGCATCGACGTCATGGCCGAGGTGCCAGGCTTCATTAAGAGCATTGCTGGCAGTGTTGCCGGTACTCGGCCGTACATCTTCCAGGTATGTCCCTTCTTACCCTCGTCTTGTTTATTATCAAGATAATCATAGCTAACTCTCCTTGTACAGTACTCGCCTCAGGACAAGCTGTCATTGAAGCTGAAGATCGGCGATGAGGAGATCACCGAGGAGGGAACTATGTTCTCCGAGTCGACTTTCATCTCGTAAAGGTCGCCCGCCTAATTCGCGTACATAGTACCTCATTCTCCCCTGCGGGACTTGATTGTTGGCGTTCATTGTGATGGTTTTCGTGATGCCCTCATTTATGTCTAGAGGATCGGTTTGACTACTTCTTCCCTTATGCGGACCAGATAATCCACAGACTGTATACATGATACTTAATGCTATTTTGACCATATCCTGAAAATATATTAGTAGTCTGTAGATACGTAATGAGGTGGAGAGTACACTCGAGTTGCATTGGGCATCGTGATAGAATACATGTAGGATGTAAGTAGGCGAAAGTTACTGTGATTGTACAGACAAGATCAGACGTTCCCGGTGCTGATCCTCAAAATAAGAGGAAAATGTACAAAGAAAGATACAAAGTCGAATACAATACAATTGAACTCAGAACATGAAATAGAAATAGAAATCCGCCAGCGGTGCTAGTAGAACAAGAACACAACCCTTCTAGGAACTCCGGAAAAAAAGAATTAAACGAAAACAGGTACAAATCAGGCATCGACCATCAACTGCTCTCCTTCATCAAGAAGAGTCGTAACCCGCGAGAGATCAGAAATCATCTTACGGCCATGGCCGACCAACAAGAGCTTCTCGGCATTGGCAGGGAGACCCAGGTAGGTAGGGGGTTCACGCTCCGGCAGATTGTTAACCCAGACGACGAACTCGCGCATGCTAGTGGTCTCCGGCAGCGTCAAAAGATTGTCGTTCTCTACACCCGAGACGAGCTTGTAGCCGTCCTCGAAGGCGGCGGGTGTAAGGAAGCTATTGACCAGGTTCTCGAGCTGCTGGTAATCGCCTGCGTCGTCGATTTTACCACCGTACATCTCTGCGACAAGAGTGCGGATCATCTCCCAGGGAATCTTCTGCGGAGCAACGTTGGAACGGCCTTGGGACACTGAATCGACCCAGTAGTCAATGATGTGGGCTGAGCACTCGTACTGAGGGGGAAATGTTAGCGTCTCTGTGAAAAATAAATGGATGTAGGGTACTTACGTCGCTGTCGTTGAACTCCCAGAAGCCCTTCCATCCAAGGCTTGGTGCATAGCGGAGCCTTTCCTGGACGACGGCGTGCAAGAAGCAGAGTAAGAGATAGACACGGGCCTTTTCGACTGGAGGCTTGCTGGCTCTCACACTCAGCGAAGAGAGGGAATCCTTCATGTTGGCACGCACACCCGCGGGCTGTTCGTACATCAGCACACGCGAGGCCCGGATCAAATTGACAGGGATCTTAGGGCTGGACTCCATGGATAGGAAAAGACGGAATTCCTTGTGTGGTTTGAGAGAATCCAGCCTCTTCTCGAGACTTTGCAGCCAAGCAGGCGCCAGGTGGACGTTCTTAACCAGCACCCAGTTACCGACTGCAGCTGCGTTGCTGATGGCCTTGTCCGCGCTTTCGAGACCTTCGTTAGAACCCATGGCAATGTTGGCGCAGGTTGCGCGGGTGGCTTCAACAAGAGCGTCGACCTTGTAACTGGCATCGAAGCCAGGGCTGGAGCTGAGCGCGATGGGCCTGGTTGCAGTGACCTGGTCAACTACATCCTTTAGGTCGGCACCACCCTCGAACAGCTCGCGGCCGAACACCGCCTCGATGAAACGCTCGGCACTGGGAACAAATCGGTCCATGCGGCAAATCTTGACAAGGAGCAAGGACCGAAGCAGTTGATCCAGTTGCGACACACTCTCGTCCCACATAACCGGGACCACGTTCTCTGCAAGCTCCTCGCCGAAGAAACGATCCCACTGTTCTTGGGTAACGTTTGGAATATGCTCTTTGAAGAGGGACATGTTGGCCAGCCTCGTCATCACTTGGTCGCGAGCCTCCACGGAAGTTGAAAGATCCGCGTCCTCCACTGTCTCATCCAGGACGCGGTCGAGAATGGTCCTGTCCATGGGGAATGGGGTAGCTTGAGCAAGCAGAATGGCAAGTGTGATGCGATCCTTTTGAACGAGACCTAGGGAGGTTCGCTTATAGGTGTTGATGAACAAGTCCCTAACAATAATCTGGACACGCGCAGCATGATCCTTCTCCCGAGCAAGGCGTTTGTTCTGGTAGAGAACAGAGTTGAAAATATCGACGAAATACTGCAGAGAGAACTGGTAGAAGTGATTGATGTGGTGAAGTTGTTCTAGAACCGCAAAGACGGCACTGCAGGAACGGGCAATGATGCTGTAGTTCTGCGTAACGTTGTCCACCTCGAGCATAACACCTTCGGTTTGATCCATCTTCAGAGAAATCTCGGCAGCCTCCTTTTTGAGAGTTTCAAGAGTTTCAATGACATTGTCATCATCGAGAATGTTACCACGGGACTCGTTGAGAGCCTGCAAAAGACGCTTCTCGAGTTGCCTAAGGTGGACCTTGAACTCTCCTTGCATCTTGACAAGGTTGTTGCGACGTTCATCGACATCGGGCCGCTCGAATTTCAGGACATCATTCAAAGACTGTGTTTGCAAGCTGCTCTGGGTGACAGTGAAGTTGACGAAGGTGGTACGACTGCAAATATCCGGCGGGAATGTGGCAGATGGATCGCGGGTGGATAGGAAGAGCTTGAAGGATGGCGAGAAATCGATTTCTTGCTTGCCCAATTGAATGAGGACACGACCACCAGTTTTCTGGTATTCCTTGTTGAGAACGTGATTGAGAATTGGGTCCAGATGTTCGGCATCCTGGATAAGGATGGGGTTTCCGAAACGCAACGCGCTCTCCAATTGCTTGACAAAGGAATCGTCCAAGAAGCTCGTGACAGTGAGTTTGCGATCTTTGCTTTCCTTCTGTAAAAATTCCGTAATACGGCCAGATGGATCAACAATAAGCGGGTATCTGTTGAATCTCTTGAGAATGATGGCGTTCTCTGTGCAAAGATCGTCAACGGGAAGAGAATGACTCTGCCAGGTCAGGCGTTCATCGGCATTAGACAAGTATTCCGTTATGGGATTGTGAGGCTTGAATTGAATGCCAGATGCCGCCAGTTGGTGGACCCAGTCCTCAGCCATTGCCTTGCGGAATTGCTGATCGTAAAGACCAGCATATGCAAGGAATGCAGCTGCAATGAGAACATCGCCAACGAGAGTGCTGATCTGAGTTTCGAATGACTTGCTCCCTTCTTCCCAGCGCCCACGCTCAGAGGACAAACTATCAAGCAAACGAACACTGCGGTCGACCTTGAATTGAACCCGATTCATCTCGGTCTTGATTGCCTGCGTCTCACTGATAAGGGCCGCGTACTCGGCCTTGTAGGTGGCGATGCTAGTTTCGAGGTCATTGATGGTATTTTCGATGGCCTGAGCTTCGGCCTTGGTTTGCAGGGCCTGCTCCTCAAGTTGATCCACCTCTTCACGTAGAGGGCCAACACGATCAAGGATCGCAGAGTAGTTGACCTGGGCTTCAACCCATTGCACCAAAGGACCGCAGGCCTTACTGGCACGGTTGACTCGCTCATACGTGAAGTCTTCCTTCGACAGGAATTCATTCTGCATCTTAGTACGGTGTCTGCGCGTCATCTGGCGCTCATTGTCGTAGTTAACGATGCTGGCGATGAAATCATCCCGACGAATGAGACCTTGGATTGTTTTCCAACTATCGACGGTGTGTCCGAGGAGTGTGCATACGGCTTCCAGGGCAAGTCGGACGCTAGCCGGAGGGTTACCCATGGACCGAACTTCCGTGAGGTGTTGACGCTTAATGTTGCTGACACTCTTCTGGGCTTCCAGGACAGCGGGTTCAGCCCGGGCCAAATCGTTCAACACGACTTCTTTCCGAGTTGCCACTTCCTTCTCTTGTATCTCTAACGCGGCCTGCACTTCCAATGAAACGTGCTTCCGCTGTTCTGCTTCCTGCTGATCAGCGACCATACGCTGCAATTTATCGTTCGCTTCCGTATCCTTCTTCTCCAATTGTGTCTTCTTCTGTGCGAGACTAGCTCGAAGGTCGCTCACTTTGTCGACGGTGTCATGAAGTTTTTCGAGACCAATGTTCAAGTGACGTTGTTGCTCCTCGAGATCCTCGCGCTTCTCGTTGAAAAGCTTGACATACTGCGCAACAAAGTCGAGATAATGGCGAGGGGTGAGGAAAGTCGTCCGGCCCTGTTGCTTGTGGAGCCGCCCATTGAAGCGATGCAAGGAGTGGTGAATAAACACCATGGAATTGACAACAGTGTCTCTGTGTGATGCTGGAAGAGTCAACTCGCGGTATGCTACTGGGATGCTATCAGGCGAGATGAAGTTTGGTTTGTCTAGATCGACCGATTGAGTGAGCTCGGAGCCAACTTGGAACAAGGCTTGGTCAGACCAGTCACCCATCCAGTTCAGGACACAACGATTGAACAAGGCGGGACTAGTAGCTGCTTTTGAAGATAGACCATCCTCTGGCGGGTTCATGGTAAAGACAACGTGCAGGTTCTTAACGATTTGCGAGGTGAACCACTTGTACAGCTCCTCCTGCGAATCTAGGAGCAAGCCTTGACGCTGGGCACCCTCTTTACAAGCAGTCATCAATGAGGAGAATTCGTCGCCCTCAAAGAGACCAGGGACTTCTGCGTTTGCAAGCAAAGTATTCATGCGTTCCAGGAATCCAGAGTCAAGAACGTTTGATTCATCCATGACAAAGCAAATCTTTTCGCCTTTGCATCCTGCCCGGCGAAGAACGCTGCGAAGATCGTCATCGAAATCTTCCGAAGAGTACTTCCCGTGTACCTTGATCTGGAAGACCTTCAAACCATTCATCCAAGCGACGAAGCGAGACAGAGTTGTCTTTCCACTTCCACTCACACCGATAAGAATGAGATGACCTTGAGGCTGGCGGAAGACTCGATCGATGCGTAGCGCGTGCTCAAGGACATCGTTGAACAACACAAGCGGAACATCCACCTCTTCTTCGCAGAAGGTTCTTAGACGTGCCTTCACGAATTCACGCAGACTCTCCTGTTCGACAGGCACGTAGTTCTTGGACAGCCAGTTGGAGAACAGGATAGGACCCTTCAATGCTTCTTGTTCATCGATTGAAGGGAAATGTTCCAAGGCAATGCGGCGAACAGCATCTGCCGTCCAAGCTCTCTCATCTTCATCCACGAGTCTGTCCTGGAATAGACGCAGGGCTTCGTGCGCCCAAATGCGGACCAGGCCTTCAACAGAAAGGGTTTCCAATGGCTTGATGGCCTCATACAGACCTCGAACCCATCTAGTGAGCTCACGAGGCGAGTAAACGTAGTGGGGCTGGATTTGGGGCGTGAAGCGGGTTTGGGATTCGAGGTAGAACTGAACCATGGCCCTAGTGAGTGCCTCGGAGTATCCACGCAGCAAAGGAAGGATCTTAAGCACAGCAGAGTTGAACGTGCCATAGATTTGGTTGAGAGAGATTTCGCCGGGGTAGTCGACCATGATCAGGGGAGCATGACGCAGGAATCTCTCGGCCATCGGTGTACGACCAGCATCCGTAGGAGGGTTACAGGCACCAACAAATTGAATGCGATCCAGGGTGACCCAGGTCTTGTCGGTGGTTCGCCAGAAGCCATTCTGCTCCACAAGTTGGCGCAGGAATGAGATGGCGCGCTGAGTGCCGTAGCGATCAGGGGCCGGAAGATTGATCTCGTCGCAGAAAATGACAAGCCAGCGGCCGATCTGGTTCGGAGACATCACCACACCATTAAGAGTCTTCTTGTACTCACAGTACTGCTCAAAGGTCTTGATCAGGAGGTCAGGTGTGGTGGCACTCGAGAAGTTGAGACCAACGACCTCCATGTTCGGGAGCTTTCGGAGTGCGGCGAACAATGTCATGGTCTTGCCGGATCCAGGAGGACCACAGAGCAACAAAGGCTTATGCTCAGCAAGCCACGAGTACAACACATCTTCATGACGGATAGTATCGACCGTGGGGATAATGACATCGGTTTGAGTGACGGAATGTGTGTTGATATCAATCGTGGGCACCTGTGAATGCCAACTAGTCCAGTCAGACCTGGGAAGAAGAACGTCATAGTCAATCAGAGATGAATCGCCGTCCGGTGGAAGATCGATAGTAGACATTCCAGTGATGTATTTTCCGAACTCCTTGCGATCACTTAGTGGACAATCACCGGTAAGAGACCAGACCAGCGTCAGAAGAAGCTTCTTGGACATGTAGGACTCAATCTGTTCAGAGTCCAGAGGGAAGTCTGGATGCTGGACATTGTATTCGAGAACGTTTCGGCAGGCCTTGTTCAACAAGCTGAAGAGAGTGTTGAGGGCGCGGATATCCGTGAACTCCATGATATGGTTGTATTTCTTTGCTTCCACCAAAGCTCTGAGAACCAAGTCATCAACCTCCAAGAACTGTTTGAGGATTGTTGCAACTGTGTCCTGGGCATCCTGTGTCCGGATTACTGCTGTCCCTGCGGGAGCACTGTCTTCATCCAGGTCCTCGAATGTCTTTGTCCTGAGGCTTTCGACGTAGTTGGAAATCATCATGGTTGGAGTAACAGTGTCGGCATTGAACCACACCATACCGCAACGACTGACTGTGGCAAGCGTGGCATACTTCAAGCTTTCAACTTCGAACATGATGCGAACATTTGAAGGTAGGTTGAGACGCTCTCCATTGGGAAGAGTGAGGAGTTTGTTGTCATCTAGAACACTGTTCAGGTTCTCAACCCATTCAGGATCAACATCTCCGTCGAAAACAATCCAATGGCGTTTGCTGTCCTCGCCTCGGAGGTTGTCTACGATCTTTCTCAGAATTCCAGTGAAGAGACCGTCTGTCCATTCACGGGTAGTGCTGTCAAGGTTACCATAGAGAGATTCCTTAGACATGACCTTAGAGTCGATGATGTGAGAGACGCCCTCAACGCCTTCAATGCGCTGCATCGCTTGCAGTAAAATCTTCCAGGCAGTTGATTTACCGGCTCCTGACTTACCAACCATCATAACACCATGGTGGATGCATTGAATTTGATAGAGTTGCAGTGCCTTGGTGATCCACATCTCGCTGTCGACGAGATGTTGCTCTTTGGTAGCAATATCACGGATCGCTTGGGTGAGTTTCTCGAAGTTGGCAGGCACATAATCCACGCCAGCGAAGTCTTCCACCTGGATTTCCAGCATGATTTCTACATCTTCTCGAATAAGCTTAGGAGCAATTGTCTCCCGGAGACTTTGAACAATGATTTGAGGTTCAATGACATCCTCGGGGCCTAGATCTCCCTCGGTACTGGCCAGACGCGCGCGCTTGAGACCACCTGAGCTAACAAGAACACTCTTCAATGCACGGAGACCGAAGTCGTAATGAGCCTGCTTGGAAAGTCGGGAAGCACAGTGGTCGAAGAAGGGGACTGTCTGCTTGGAGAGAGACTTGGCCTGCTTGAAACCTTGCGAGAAAAGCATCACTTCAGCAATTAGTTCCTTATCCGGTTTGGACATGGCAACACTGCGGAACAGCTTCTTCAAGTTGTCTGGCAAATTGGAACGACCAGCGTAGCCAGGGTTCATGGTAATGAAAATTCCGGTGTTGGAGTTCACAGCGAGTCGTCTTCCTACGAGTTCAATTTGGGCCTTGTCGCCATCTCCGCCAGTTTTCAGACCAATCTGGATGTTCTGGATCTGCTGAGAGACGGCCGACAAAATACGTTCTTCCAGACGGTTGAACTCGTCAAAGCAACCCCACGCTCCAACCTGACAGATACCGAGGAAAATCCGACCCATTGCTTGGAAATCGAATGTGTCGTCACAACAGAAGACGAGGGTGAAACGACCGAGTTGCAGGCCCAATGCCTTGACTGACTCAGTTTTACCGGTACCAGCAGGGCCATATGGCGAACCACCCAGTCGCTGGCAAAGAGCCTGGGTAAGGGTGAGGAAACAACGATCTGTGAGAGGCGTGCGGACAAGACGCTCAGGCACACCTAAATACTCGAATCCATAGGCGAGCTTCGCGTTGGCCATGTGGACATATAGGCGCTCCAAGAAATCGCCCGAATCGTGGAAGACATAACGCATCTGGAGAAGCCAATGGTAGTGAGTTGGCGTTGTGGCATTGAGACTTATGAGCTTGGAGATGCAGTCGCGCTGGTGAACGAATTCCGTGATCATATGCTCACACTTCTTGCGAGTGATCGGATCGAGTTCACCAAGCACCGTCGCAGCCAGCAACTCGAGAATCCGAACTTCGGAACCGTGCAACGCAGGGAGGGTTGCACCTCCTTCCTCCAAGGAATGTTGCACTGCGTTGGTCCAAGTGACCTGACTGGCGAGGACCACAATTTGAGCAGGGTAGTTAGACAAGAAGTCATTGAAAGCCGTTCGGTCCACATCGCTGCTATGGTAAAGAACTCCAAATTGTTCAACGGCCTCGCCGAGAAGCTCTGCCAGAGTCAACTTCATGCTGTTCTCTAGCGCGGAGAGCCAATCATTGATACGAGGAGTCTTGAGGAGGTTAACCTCTTTCTTCAAACGGACTTCTTCGCCCTCCTTGGAGGTAAATGCAACAATATTGTTATCGTCATCCATGACAAGGCCTGACATTCCAGCAAACATCTTCTTGAAATGCTTGGCGACACGGAAAATATCATTGCTGTTACCAATGATCTCCAACAAGTCCTCATCTCCAACAAAGTAAAAGCGAGGAAATGAGACACGTTCACGCTCCAAATATTCACCGAGTGCCTTTTGGATTTTGTTCAGCAAATCAGCCAGTCTCTCCAAGGACTTTTGAACATCTACAATTGCGAGAATATCCAAAACGAACGGAGATTTGTACACCTTCTTCATGACAGTAAAGAATTCCGAGTTAATATTCTGGAAACGGCCCGACTCCAAAGGAAGAAGATGCTTGATGTCAGCGTTGCCGGTAAAGACGCCTTCCAGGTAGACCCATTGTCGCTGGACGTCGATCCATACGTCGAAAAGGACATGGACTCGGTTCAGTTTATCTTCCCATGATGTAGCTTCTTCTTCAAATTCTTTGTAGTACGGAGAATGTCTCATGGCCTGGAGGGAGTTCAGATTTTCGCTGCACTTGGCGAACAGGTCGTCAAAGCCTTTGATCAGGCGGCATTTGTTCTGGTAGTGTACTAGGTCCAGAGAATAGTTCTGCCATGTCTCCCGAACAGACTTCAGGAATTCCTCTAATGCCATCTCACCCTGTGCCTGTGCAATGATAGCACGAATGATGGAATCGCTTGATGCGAGTTGTAAATCCCAGACATCACCAAGGGTCAAAGAGACAAGAGAGAAACGCTTGTCGGGTTTAAGACTCTTGTAAATTTTGTGCCAATGTCTTTCCTTGACGGCTTCGGATTTCATGTCTGACAAAAGTGAGTTGACTTTCAGCAGCTGCCGAAGAACATTCTGAATGTGTTCAAAGGCAGCATACTGTCTCATGCGACTGGGCATCTCCTTGGTCATTTTGATCAAGTTGTCAAGAGATTGTCGGAGCTTCCTAGGTTGCACGCTGGTCCACAGCCCATCGCGAAGGTCATTAAGACTGTTCCAGATTGTTGCTAGAGCAGCCCAGACAGACATGAAGTCTTGGACCTCCTCGAGGATGGGGGGAAGTGATGACTCGGAACTTGGGGGAAGATCGAGAGCTTCCTTGGCCTTTGATACCATCTCAAACTCGGACTGGAGAGCCTCGAGGCGAGACTGGAAAGAGCTCAGGGTGCGAGATGCTTCCTCGGGTGGAATAGTGCCAGAGACCGGCTTCTCATCATTCCATTTACCGATAACTTCGGCAATCTTGCCGGCAATGACGTGGTCTTCGGCGCTAATCTTTGCACGCAGGGCTTCGGTTTGCTCGTTGACAATTTTGCTCTTGCGGCTAAGCAGCTCGTTAAGGGCTGCCCATTCACCATCAACATTCTCAACGTGAAGCCAGTCATACGGGAACTGGTAACGTTGGCGGGCGAGTGTGGTTTGGCCTTGACGGAAGAGATCAACCTCGGGCTCCCAGACTCGAGTCTTCCGCTTGCACTGCTGAACAATGGTAATGAAAGACACGGCATGCGCCGTTGAAGAGGCCTCTAGGGTTTGGCCTTCCAAGTCCCTGCGGGCAGCAGCAATCTCGGAATGAACCTCTCTCATGCGGCCGCCAAGCTTAGAACCAAACTTCACGAGGATCTCATGCTGCCACTGGTCGTATTTGGCATTCACCTTGGTTTGGACTTGCTCGTAATCAATCCTGATATTTCCGAAGCCGCGGCTGACTTCAGAAGTATCGAACGTAGCCCGACTCTTTCTAATTTCCTGAAGAAGCTGAAGCCATTGAGACAGATCATCTCCCAGGATTTCGTAAACCTGCTCAGACCGAAGATCCCAAAGTGATTGGAACTGCAGCCACTTATCGACATACTCAGAAACATCCTTCAGTCTGGACTCGACAACATTGTAGACTTCATTGAGCTGATCGGTGCAATTTTGCGGGAGGTCGGAGAAGCAGACTTCGGACAGGCGAACATTTTGCACGACAATGGAGATCTGGTAACGCGAGGGCTTGATCTTTTCCAGATTGCAAATCACACCGAGCCATGCATCAAAGTGGGAGAACCAGCTTGCGCGTGCAAATTGCAACGGCGGGTCCAGATGGAGGACTTGGTTTCTCATCAGAATCTCGTGGAAGAGTTCAGGGAACTGGATCTTGTAATTCAAAGCATCCGCTTCGGCCGTCGCAAGTTGATGATGAGAAATCGAGTTTTCGTTGTTGATACCTTGGAAGGTCATGATCCACTCGCGCACAGCGCGAAGAAGTCGGTCGCGCAGAATTGCCTCGATGCTTCCATTAAGCTCAGCAACCCAGTATCCAAGGTTCACGTAATTTTCGAGGTTAAGCTTATCAACAGCAACTTGGATGCTGTCCAAGCGTTGCTTGAAAGCTGATGAGTCGTATGGGCATGTCTTGAGTTCATGGATCGATTTCTGAATGTTCTCATTGATGGCGTCAAGAACAGTAGTTTTCGTCTGAAGTGTCGATGCTGAAATGGCAAACTCACGGACAAATTGAACATGCTTGCTTTCAGACCGACCAGGCAACGATGCCTCCATGCCATTTGCCAATGCTGACTGCTTGACGTGTAGCTCGTAAGAATGGACGAAGGACTCCCACCGGAGAGGGATACCCTTGGCAACCATAATCTGTGCATCGTTCATGTAGCCGTTGAGAAGCATATTGACATCGGTCATCGACGCGATTGCTCGATTGGTCTGCAACAGGGTGCGAACACTCTCCATCAGGCTAATGGCGTAGGGGTAAACACGCTTAGCCTCCTTCGAGATATTGCTGACAGCATGAGGAACTTGGAAGTTGAGCCAGATAAGATTGCGGACCTCCTTGAAGAGGGCAATTATCTGAGCATCGAAGTTGACTGCCAGCTCCCAAACGTTTCCTGCAGATCGGTTGCGCACAACGTTAAACAACCGTCCAGCAATTGTAAAATGACGCCGTTGAACATCCCACAGCCATGACTCGAAAACAGGCCGGGTATCGAGCTTCTTACGGAACAGGTTACCCTCATTCTGTAATTTCTGGCCCTCTGCGTGCAGGTGCCAGTTCTCACCGAGAACATTTTCGACCTTTCGCATGTAGCCATCAAGCTGATGCTCGATCTGGCGAGTCCAGATAATGGCGCCCGACACGGGGGGCAGGTCCCGCAGTTGGGCCATAGCATGAGCTTCCGAATTACCGTACTGTTGTTTGAAGCGCTCATGCAAAGCACTGATGTCTCGCTTGACATTGTCAATAAGTTGCGTTTGATATTCGCCAATTGCACCACGAATCTTAGGACGAACGAGAAGGGCGTTGAACTTCGAGAACACACGGAACATCTCATTGGCATTCCTGGCGGTCGCCAGACGGTCACGAAGACGAGCAATGATAGAGTTCTCAACACGGGAAGTACGCTCACTGTAGGCAATTTCAGCCTGTTCCCAGGTGAGAGATCCCTCCGGTGAGACATCCAAAACGTCCACGTTCTTGAGAGCAGCGTAGGCGTGCGCAACTTCCTCTACGGCATCAACATCACCAATCTCCTCGACTATCACAGCGCCGTCAGCATCAACTCCAGCTCCATTCTCGGCAGATGAAGAGCTGTTGGGACCTAGGACGTTGATAATGGTTTTCTGGAGCTGTTCATGGTTGATCCTGAATGTGTCGACGTACTTCAGCCGCTCGCGGGTTTTGTCGTGTCTCGCATTGATCTTAATCGGAATAAATTTTTCGTTACGACGCCGTGTTGATTCACGAGCAACGTTTGTGAATTCCTTCAAGTTCTCATCCCAAGTGCGCCAAATCGCTTGTGTGGTCTTCATCAAAGACCGGAACTCGCGATAGTCCAGATGCAAGATCGTACGTCCATTGATCAACTCATGGATCTTCTTATCAAGATCGCCCGAGATTGCTTCAACGAGCGAAAGTGCCCGCTTAATGGGGTAGGGGCAAATCTTTAACTTTTTATTCAGGTGTGTGAAAATCAAGTTTAGTGATTCCTGGACCTTCTGCAAAGAGGTCGCAGACAGGAGTTCATCGAGCGGAAAGTCTCGCATCAGCTGGTTGTACTTCTGGACCAATTCAGTGGCCTCTTTCAGCCCAGTGTCTGCCACGAAACTGAGGGTTGGTTGGTATCGTTTCGCATGGCGAAGAATGTCCATAGTCAACCGAACACCATCGCTTTGGAGCTGAGCTTCGATTCCCTCCAAGGCAGCCTCTAAGGACAGCCAGAAGTTGACCTCAGGAGAAGCAGATTCGCTGTCGGGGTCACGGGACATCTTAGTGATTGTCTGAATGGATCTAATCCAACCGTTCACGACATTCTGAATGCTGTTTGTGAAAGCGCTGCTCTCCAATACCGCCGATGGAATCAACTCGACCGACGGTTTGATACCACGTGTTTCCGCTTCCTTAAGAGCAGCCTGCACCATTTCATGAAGAGGCAGGTTCAGAGCTGGAATTTCTACATTCTGCTGGAGGTGCATCAACCCTAGCTCCAAATCTGCGAATCTCTTCTTTGTTCCTGGGATACCAGTCTTCGCTTCCGTATCCGTTTTCGATTTCGTGCCAATAGCTGTCTCCTGGCTGCGAGTGTAGGATTCGAAGTAAGGACTCAGACAATGGTGTATCATCAAATGTAGGATTTGGTAGGGTGACATGGAATTCCCCTGCTGGGCGGTGGTATTGCTGAGAGTAGCGGGGCCGGGGAGATTCATGACTTGGACTTGCGACGCTATCGGAAGACTCATGTCGATTGGAACAGGCCGTTTAATGATCGCCACGGAGGATACGGTTGTAGGAGCGGACGAGATATCGGAGGAGAGATTGTAGGCATATTTCACCGCTGTATCTTCGCGGCATAATTAGCAGCATATCTTTGAATGCCTATACACTTGGGTTTGACATACCTTGGTCCTCCGTTTCACTGTCGGTTTCCTCCACTGTCACAATGTCCTTTTGCACATAGAGTGCAACTTGCGATTCCGAGGCAAATCGTGTACACCGTTGTAGTGTTTCATTGTACTTTGATTCCGAAAGCAAGCTCCCAGCGCTTTCCAGCTCGAACCTTTGGGCTCCCAGTGTCACCTGAAGCACTTCGGTCAAGTACTGAATGACCGCGCCGGAATCAACCAGAGCTGCGGTCTCTGGTGCTGAGGCGCCATTTGGCACACCTGATGAGGCGACCTCCATGATGCCGAGATTATTATGACAAATTCAAAGTGTTCATCGGCGGTAAGGAATAATAGGAGCGCGGATCGGGTGGGTGTTTGGGATGTTGAGATCGCGTCAAACGGGTTGGGCCGAAAAACACAGAGCAAAAGGATAATGACAAAGGCTGGAAAGAAAGCTAAAATCTAATCGATTAAAAATGGTTGCAAAGATAAATTCCAGGCCCATGCCGTCCTGGGTCCTATGTCTGTTGCAGATCAAAAAGTTACGCGGCGTGTTTGCTTTACTTCAGGGGATAACACTATTCCCCATTAGGTTAAGCGTGACACGACCCCCATGTGACACCGCACATCCATGGCTCTCGTCCCTATCCCGTTCCTTTCGAAGTATAAGATTCACCTTCATATTGACGGGTACATTCTCGGGTTACTAGGTAATGGGATTTGAATATCATAATTTGCAAATGCCACTAAAATGAAACAAAGGAACAAATTTCGCCCAATCTGTCCTCCACAACTTCTCTCCTTTTCAAATTGCCGTTCCGATACTTGCGCGGTCCACGGTGGCTTGCCCACCTTGACAAGCACAGTGGTATTTCTCTCGGAACTCGGAAAGAGACATTCCATCAATAACAGCCAATGCCCGGGTACTAGCCCTCACTTTAGCATACCGACTAGAAGATGCGACTGCGCTGGCAATGGATTGGCCGTGCACCATAACCGCAGCAAAGACCCTGGGAGTCTCCCCCTCCACGGCAGGGACCTCTGCAGATTTCAAGCAGTAATCGGTGCATTGGTAGCTGTGAGTCATTTGGCTATGAAGGAATGTCTATGACCTATTAGCATAAAGCATATAATCTCAGGGGCAGGAGATGATCTTACCGTTGGATGTCTGTTTGCAAATGTGTCGTAAATAGACATGTCGTGGAAAAATGGTAGGATATGCCTGTTGAAGAAGGCTTCAATAACTGTGAAGTCAAAGCCAGAATCAACAAATATAGCACCCAGATAAGCCTCAAGCATGTCGGGAAGACACTGTAATTCGTGAGCATGTGGATTGTGTCCATGTCAAATAGGGAACATACCTTTGGGGAATCTGACGACGAAAGCCAGTAGTCAACCTCTCCGTTGCTTTCGCTCTCTGCAAGCTGGATTTCCTCTGCGTATTTGCTGTTTTGGATCATGAGAGGATTGCTGAAATGCTGAAGATGAACATGAAGCCCCAGTTTTACAGCCAAAGCACCAAGAAATTTATTGGATACCATAGCCATCTATTGATTAATGTTAGTCGGTACTTGCTTGTGGCTTGACTTTATGCAAAAAAAAAATTTACGGACCTTGTGTTCAGTCAACCACTGCGGATCTCGGTTGGGGAACCGATGAAACAAGTGCTCCACGCACACCATATCCAGGAGTGCATCACCCAAGAACTCGAGCCTCTGATAACAAGGCACCTTGGCCCATGCCAATGGATAAGATGGATGCGTGAAAGCCGACCGCAGGAGACGAGGGTACTTGAACTCGTAGCCTACTTTCTCGAAGATCTGCTGGGCCAGGTTCTTTTCAAATCCATCCGCTGCCCTGTTCTGATACAAAGGCATGGAATATGCAGAGAGGTAGTCTGCCCATGAGGTTGCCGTGTGGTTCTGACTGTTGACGAAGACGGTGACAGCTTTGATAGCCATGTCATACCGATTGTCATCACCTCCTGAGAGCAACGATGCTCCTATCAATGCCTCGCAGACATCTGCTATAGACTTCTCGGCCAAGGAGTGCTTACCTTCACTGGCAA
Source organism: Penicillium psychrosexuale (assembly GCF_028828465.1). Taxonomy (NCBI): domain Eukaryota; kingdom Fungi; phylum Ascomycota; class Eurotiomycetes; order Eurotiales; family Aspergillaceae; genus Penicillium; species Penicillium psychrosexuale. The sequence goes on from NW_026643187.1 coordinate 1,976,637, forward strand.
AAAACTTGGCGTGGTCCCGACCATACTCGAGCGAAAGACCTGGGGGGTACCACATATGCCTGTGATTAAGTGTCAGTAAAACACACAATTGTTAGGACAAAATGTAAAGAACATACCGAGAGAACCCACGGCTACGTATGTACTCATAGAGTTTCAGTTCAATTGCGTTTCTGAACAGGTTCTTGTTGCAGATGAGACACATTCTGTTAACGTGGTAGTCGTATTCATCATCCTCGGGATTTTGGATAAAGAGCGAAATGGATGTTGCCATCTTGAGCACAGAGTCCCCTAGTAGTTCAAGGCGCTCGTAATTTTTCCCCATTCCTCGCTGAACGTGAATCTGTAGGCTCCGATGCTCTTCGGTGTTGTCCGAATCCTTGGTGAAGGCCTCCAGGGCATACTCGAGCTTAATGCCACCAAGACCTAGCATATTGCATCCCTCCTGGGCGATCAGGTAGGACTCCATTCGCGTGATAATTGCTGGAAAGACAAAACACGTCGCGGCCACAGACATGGAAATCTGAGTTACATGTTAGCATATTGGATAAGCTGAAACGTATACTGGTGAAGAACTAACCGCCGATATAGCCAAGGGCTGAGGGCAAATGACACATCTCGAGTTAGATGCTTTCTCTTCCTCGGCCGCTTTATCAAGGAAGTTCCGCCGAAGGCAGATCAACTCCGCCTGGAAGACCGGTTGGGTCCAGATACATCGGTTGAAGAATTTGGGACGTGAATTTTTGCTCAAACTCAAGGACCAATTCATGATATTGTCTGACCATTTTCGAGATGGTGCGTAGGATGGGGGTGGGTCTGAAGGACGTAGATTGGGGTCTATAGCAAGCGGGAAGTATCGATACTTTCCATTCCAGTCGTCGTAGATGAATCGAGTCAGCAACGATTCTGGCTCCATGCCAGTAGACCACATAAGCTTGGGGTTATCTCGGACATATTGTAAAGCCGCCCAGTCAATTATGTCAAAGATACTTGTTGACGTTCCAGTGTCGACATCTTCTCGAGCAGGCGCAAGCCAGTATGGAAACTGTTCGGAGACGTGCTTATAGGTCTTGTGAAACACGTCGTGAAAGACAGCAAGTGTAAATGCAGTCAGATATTCGAGCTCTTTGGAAGCAACCTCGAGGCAGTCGTCAATACACAAAGACTGAACCGTAGTCTCGATATCCTTATCCAAGAAGACCGGGAAAGTCGGAATTGTAGTGATTCGCTCTCGTGTAAGCAATACAATACTTCCATGAGCTCGAGCCAGAGACTCTGATGGAATGAGACGAATAACTATCGCGTAGAGGCGTGTGGGAACGGTTCCCTGCAGCCTAGCCCAGATTGAGGGCTTAGTACGCATTCGGTACTGATCAGTCCTCTTTGAAGTAATAGCCAGTTTGGCATTGCGCATTGCTGGCAAGCGCTTGTGGTAGATAGAGTTGAAGTGCTCATCCAACAGATTCTTTTGGCGAAGCAGCATACACGCATCAAAAGCAGCGGACTGCTTGGCGAGTGATTTCTTCGATTCGGAACGTCCAATCACTCTTCGCACAGGCGACTTCTCCGGCATGATTATCTCACAGCTGAATGATTCGTTCTCTGACATCACAATGTATGTGACCGATGCTGATATCTCATTTTCGTATTGCTAGAATTTGGTCAGCGTTAGCTTTGATGAAAGCCAACAGAGGCAAATTGATTCTTACCAATGAGCTGGCAAATCGTGCCAATACACCAATCGCATGGCGACAGGTTAACATGGCACCTGTGCTCGGGATGGTGTATGTTCTCTTCCTATCTTCCTCGTGAATAAGCCCTTTCGTATCGTGATCGACTCCGTACAATTTTCGATCCTCCGGCAGCAGATTGCAGAAATTCTTCATGAGGTGCTGTTTATGTCAGTTAGTTCAGTGCTTTATTACCTGCGAAGCACCCTTACCTCTGCTCTTCGAACTTCCTGTAGTCTCATGCTGTGGTTGTGATTGCCACTTTCGACCATAGTTGCGTACTGCAGAGTAGTGAGTAAATCAATTGCGTCTCATAAAGGGGAAGGAAATCTAACCACTGAATCGGCGCTTCTGGCACGGCCTCGGCTTTGGACATATTGAATAACCGTGTCAAACAGATCGAATCTTTGCTAGTCAGTAAAAGTAACAGTTGTGATTAGAATGGTGAATGACATACCTAACCACCAGGTTACAATCTGGGATGTCAAGGCCTTCCTCTGCGACCGATGTTGCAAACTGGAAATGATTAGACTTTCTCTATAAGTTGTTTTTTCGGGTCGTGTAAAAGCTCACCAAGCAGTTGACTTCACTTTTTCGGAACTTGACCAAGACAAGAAACTGCCGACGAAACGTGGAATTCATTCCTAGAGCATCTCCTTTGCGAACACCAACCAAGGCATCGGGACGGAGGTTTGGGATTTGCAGCTTTTCGCACAGCTGTAACATTATTTTAGCTGTATTGCGCCGTTGTGTGAACACAATGCATTTGGTATCTGGCGACTTAGCAAACTGTTCTTGCAGCTTTCTCATTAAAAGCTCTACTTTGGAGCTGAGATCAGTCGGCGTAAATGCCTGGTTTTCAATGTATTCCTTGACAAGCTGGTTGGCTTCTTGGATCCGCTTTATGTCCTCTGAGGCCTTTTCAGAATCCTGGGGATCAGAATCGGTGGCTTTTCCGATACTACCCTCCAGCTTGGGCAGCACTTCGTCAGCCAGGGCCAAGGCCCATACCTGGTCTGCGCACCAAGCCCCTAATTCTGAGCTTGCAACCGATGCAAATCGAAATGCGCCCTCTAGTATTGGCATATCACCATACTTGATTTTCAAAGTACCATGTAGATTGGTCTCAAACGGCGGAGGAAGCTTGTCGTAGACCCATTCCTCTTCCATTGGCTTGTTCACGAAATTCCGCAGGAGGGTAAGATCTGAGGTTGTTGCAATGCGACTATCTAAAAGAGTCTCAAGTTGGCTATATACAGTCAGCAAAAGCTTCCACTTTCGGTTAGTTAGGGTGCTCACATTGCTGCTTCCGCTATGTCACACTTAGCATCAACCGGGGAAGCGGTCATCCCGAAGATCCTTGGGCGCTTTTCAGGATCCGCTTTCAGATAGCTGTCTCGGATGATACTAATAAATGTCAGCTCTTGTCATCATGTTATAATTGAACAATGGGCTGCATACCGAGCATACGGATGCTCCTTCTTGGCATGGTGAGCTTCATCGAAGATCAGAAGATTGATCTGGTCAATTCTTATATGGCCATTCAGTAGAGATTGGTTTAGTATCTCCGCCGTGCATACAATCACCATGTACTTTTCAAGATGCCTGTTCCACGTCTGTTGGTCCCAAAGATCGGGTCCCAGATTGCCATAAAAATGAGCGACTCTTTGATCGAGATTGTTCCTCAATACCGCAGACTGTTGAAAAACCAAAGTCACACTGTCGACCAGGAAAAAGGCAACGCGAGGACTTGCGCCATTTGCACGTTTGTTGAGTTCGATTTGGAGAATATGCTTGAGCAAAAGCACGGCCACTAAAGTCTTCCCAGACCCTGTGTCGAGAACCGCGATCGTGTTGCTAGCCCGTGCTCTTTCAAAGAGCTCGATTTGGTATTCGCGAGGATCTAGAACTCCACCCCCGGGCTCTGTATTCGCGAGCAAACGAGCAGTTGAAAGTTCCGCATCAGATAGTTCGATATGTGATGCATTGGGACCGTCTTTTGGCCCGTTGACGACATGGTCTTCAAGCCTTCCAAACTGTCAGCATTGGCCTTCAAGCTAAGATATATCAAGAACTTACAGCGCATTGAACATAGCATTTTGAGTTCTGTATCGGTGCGACACCGTCAATTGTGGGGTCGCAGCTTCGTCGCCAGATAGATCTGAGCTAGTATCTTCAGCCTCCATCTTAGCTGGCTTATTCTGTGCTAGAATATGTTGAAGAAGAAGAAATGTTGAGGAAGAGGAAGAGGAAGAATAAATAAAGCTACGGAAGTAAAATCAAACCCGGGCAAGAGAGGAAACCGTATTTTACTTAGCAAGCGCCGACGACATAATACGTTTTTATACCCCGTCCTACTTAGGCATGAATTTCTCATAAGTGAAGTGAGAATGATAGATCGCACATGTTTGTAGGTGCATTGGGACCATGTGCTTAACAAATATCCATGAATGACTGCCTTAGTCTTTTCTTTGCTATTCCACTGATATTGCATTTTCTTTTTATTAAAAAATTGAGGGCATTTACATTTAAATTATATCATAAATTACATGTTTCTAGGCCCTGTCGTCCTATATATATCCATTCATGCATCCAGGCAGGACATCCGATGAGAATGTAAAGTAAGACTGAAGGTGCCTGTGCACATGCTAAAATGAGTATAATAAGAGAATTGAGCCGTAAACGATTGAAAAATAACGACTATCTATAGAGAGACTAAAACGAAGGAGAGCCCTAGAGGAGAATAAGAGTGGAATGAACACATATCAGCACAAACCCGCCACTCAGTATACAGAAAGAACATATATCGACTCATATAAGAGTGAAAGCCTTTGGACTAAGCGTATAGTTTTCATACTAACCTTGGAACAAGTATAGAAGTCAAAAGGTTGAGGATCGAAGTATGAGCTTCTTTATCAAATGCCTATCGGATAAAAGCTTGGCCTTATCGCCTTATCGTATTTCCAAAACTCAGATCCAGATCGCGGGGGACATGTGAACCCCTACCTCTCATACACTATCTCCGACCTAATCTAAGCCCACAAGGTCAATATCTGAACCAATGGAAGAACCACAGAGTCTTCGCTCTCTATTTGCATCAGCAAAGGAGCAAAAAGATGCACTGGGATCGCGGGGTGACACCAACGCTGAGACCTACCGAGACGAGGTGAATGCGACGATAGCCAAATTCCAAGAATGCCAGCGTCAAGTGAGCATGCTGTCCTTGTTTAGTTCTAATGAGTTGTTGGAAGACATTTCGACCGGTGATCTCCAGTACGCCACCTTGATTCCGGCATTGCGTTGCCCATTCGGCTGATTTGTTGTCCAGGTACATGACACTGGAATTTCATCTAGCCGAGCTCTTTCAGCGAGTTTCTACCTCAGATCGTGAAGCCGTCCTCAAGCGTGCGCTCGAAGAATATGAGAAATACCTGATGCGCTTGGATGAGTACCTGCTACTCTCTGGCGGTGATAAGAAGCTCTTTGAGCAATACATGGCCAATCCGACCTCTTTTACCCTGGCGCCAGCTAACGACGCTGCCGCCAGACGGGAAATTAAAGTGACACGGTTTCGGGAAGAAAAAGAACTAAAGCAGAAACTGGAGGTATGCGGGATCCTTTGCTGGATATTGTTTGGCGTTCTTGCTTACCCCATCTAAAGTATTTCGGACGCAACGAAGCTCGACTGCAAAGCGACGACGATGACACCCGATCCCTCTACCTAGCGGAGCTTCAGCTCTACACCCACCAGACCTTCCAGGCCTTAGATCTCCTGATCCAAGAATTGTCGATACTTTCAGGTATGCGCAATGCGCCGCCTCGCCCTCCACCGACGGACGATCCCAGACAGCGAAGCAATATTGGAGGTTTGAATTACTCAGAGAGGCTAGATCCTTCAATGTCACAGCTCTTGAAGGGAGGCAGAGGTGGACCTATCCTGAACAGCAAAGGAAAACCAATGCAGCCGTTCACGTTGTTGGGTCGGCGCTCAGAAATGCAACAAGGAGTCTTTCGTTCGGGTCATAACCTTCCTACCATGACAATTGATGAATATCTCGAGGAAGAACACAGGCGAGGAAATGTCATTGAAGGAGGAGGCGAGAAGTCTGGCATCAAACCGCAAGTTGACGAGGATGATCACAACATTGCCGACCAGGAAACGATGAAGGCACGAAATTGGGACGAGTACACGGAAGCTAATCCGAAGGGTGCTGGAAACACACTGAATCGGGGATAATGTAAAATAACCGACATGAACAGGGCTGCTTTACTATGTCCAAACAGCCACGATAGACGGGGTTCTTGGTGAATATCCTTGATATATTGAGCGAGTACGGGTATACCAGACAAGAAAACTCATTCACTTCATTTTCAACAGGGTATATCTGCCTAGTTACAGTAAAAGTTGACCTGAACATTCAGACTGCAGTAGAAACAGTCTCCTTGGCCTTGTTCTGTTGGATAGCCTCGAGAATGTCTCCAGCGCCGTCGGCGACCAGGGCCTTGGCTACGGTGACGCCGAAGGCCTCAGCACTTTCAGCAGAGGTGACGTCGGCTTCCAATTCTACCTGAGCACATTCTTTGCCATCGACACTGACGACCACAGACCGCATTCGCAACTGCTTGGCACCCTGCGCATTTTGGACCCATTCGGTTTCAACGCCTAGCGGGGCACTGCAGCCTCCCTCAAGAGTCCGCAAAAGACTGCGCTCAGCCAAGACCGAGAATGTGGTATCTTGATCACCAATCGTGTCCAACATATTCTGCAAAACAGCGTCTTCCTTGCGAATTTCGATGCCAAGGGCACCCTGTCCGACAGCATAGAGCATGCCGCTGTTCTTGGAGTCCAAATATTGGGTGATACGATCCGTCAAATCAAGACGCAGCAGACCAGCAGCGGCAAGAATGACACAGGTGTACGGGCTATCTTCAGCATCTAGCTTTGATAGGCGAGTGCCGATGTTGCCACGGACATCCTGGACTTTCAGGTGGGGGTATTTCTGGGCCAACTGTGCTGTGCGGCGGATGGACGAGGTTCCAACTACGGACCCGGCGGGGATCTCGGAAAGACTTTTGTATGGCAACCCTTGTTTCACCACAAGTACATCCCTGCTATCTTCGCGGGGCATAGTCGGGCCTAGCTTGCAGGAAGAGGGGAGAGTAGTGGGGACATCTGATAAGATTGCATAAGTCGTCGTCAGCTCTTTTTTAGGGTAGAAACAGCTACTCTGTGTGAGATTGGGATATTATCAGACCTTTCAGCGAGTGGACGATAAGATCGACCTGTCCGTTGATCATCAATTCCTCCAATTCCTCCGTCCACAGGTTCTTGGTGGTGAAATCCCGTAGTGCGATAGTGGTGTTCAGGTCACCGGTTGTCTCCTTGGAGAATACCTTATATTCATATTGCGGGAATGCCTTCTTCAATGCCTCGAGGACTAAGTCTGTCTGGAGCAGAGCCAGTTTAGATTTGCGGGTGCCGATGGTAAAGGTCTTTTTGGTGGGGGCGGGGGTAGTCATTTTGAGGCGTAAAGAAAGCGTATGCAGAGAATAGGCTTAGAGAGTATGCGAGTAGATGTGTACGGGGTTGTATGAGCTATGCCCGCAAGATACCAGATCGCCGAGGAAAGTCAGGCGAAGAGGCGAAGTGGGTTTGGAGAACTCCGATCACGGGACACGTGCAGATCACCTGAACAGAGATTACGACGTTGGGCACAATAATCTGGGAAATAGGAATAAATGAATAAGAATAGTAGACTCATAGTTATTACAATGCATGTAGATCTATCAGATTAGATATAAACCATCAACGGCAAATCCCTTAATTCTTCCCCGGTTGATCATCAACCTCGGCTACAGGGCGTGGAGATTGCGAGGCATGCGACTTATCTCCCCCGGACTTCCCATCTCATCTACGTGCTTCTGGAACCTCCCCGGCCATCTCTCCTCTTCATATAATCCATTCACATCCCCTCCATCGCTTGTCCCATCACTGATTCCTCATTCTCCATACAATTTACATTTACACCTTCATACTTCATATTCCCGGATTCCTATCTTTGCCACCCTATTCCATCATCACTAGGGCCCGTACAAGATGGGATCCAACGGTAGAACTACTAAGATTCCCCTTGTACCTCTTCCCAAGGGCTCGGTCCTGCTACCGGGCGTGACTCTACGCATTCCAGTCTCCAACCGTCCCGATCTCGCCAACCTTCTGTCGTCACTAGTGGACAAGCCTTCGAAGCGAGATGCGAATACTATCACCTTCGGATGTGTTCCACTCAACTCACCGTTTTTGAGCCGGGATGGACAGCAGCTCCTCGAAGGCGACGACTCGGATTCAGAGCGAAAGGAGCAATATGACTCAATTGACGCCGGTCAGGCACGGAAAGAGGACTTGTTCCGATGCGGAACTGTTGGCAAAGTCATCGGAGTTCAGCGCCGGGCCTACTCGGAGCCATTTTTACTTGTCCAAGGTTGGCAAAGATTCTCTATTAAGAAGGTCCTACGAGACCGCCCATACTTTGAGGCTGAGGTCTTCATTCATGACGAATCAAGTTAGTTTCCACAGACACAAAGCACAAAGACCACATGGCTAATCATACTTCCTATACTTCTAGACTCTGGCCAAGGCGATGCAGAAGTCGCTGTGCTATTCCAACAATTGAGACAGCTCTCTCGAGAGCTTCTTACTCTCTTACGTCTCTCCTCATTGCTGTCGGCAGCCTCCTCTCGTCTCTCGCCACTCGTTGCCCGAAAATTCGAGCTCTATATATCAAAGACAGAATTGACACAAGCGGGGAAGCTGGCGGATTTCATGGCGGATGTATCTGACGCAAGCTTTGAGGAAAAGCTACGTATCCTCGGCTCGCTGGATGTCAAGGAACGCTTGGAGAGGGTTGTTGAGATCCTCACCAGACAGGCACAGCATATTAAGAGTAGTGTCAGGGTCACCTCGATTGGCTCGACCTCGTTCCCCTCCTCCGCCATGGATATCAGTCATATTGACCCCCGTGATCGCGAGTTGCTCGCAAAGCGTGCAATTTCGGGCCTCTCAGGCATGACACCCCCTGGTGGGCGGGGCAACGACGAAGAGAAGGAGCCCAATGAAGTAGATGAGCTACAGCAGAAGTTGAATGATGCGCAGCTTAGTCCCGAAGCTCAGAAAGTTGCGGACAAGGAATTGAAACGCCTGCGAAAGATGAACCCTGCCAATGCCGAGTACGGTGTTTGCCGGACTTATCTGGAAAACTTGTCAGAAATCCCATGGACCAAAGCGACAGAGGACCAGCTTGGACCGGACACATTGAAGAACGCCAGGAAGCAGCTGGATGAGGACCACTACGGCCTGGAGCGAATCAAGAAGCGACTACTGGAGTATTTGGCCGTGTTGCGCCTGAAGCAGTCCACCAACTCGGATGTTGAACGCCAGATCTCAGGACTTTCCAGGGACTTGGACGCCTCGGCAGCTGGAGATGTCGATCATGATGTCCCCCTGCTGTCAGAGTCTGACCGGATTGCATTGGAGACCCGCCTTGAGATCCTCAAGTCCAAGCGTATGACCGACAAGTCCCCTATCTTGCTTCTGGTAGGACCCCCTGGAACTGGAAAGACCAGTTTAGCCAAGTCTGTTGCTGCTTCGCTTGGCCGGAAATTCCACCGGATCTCCCTTGGTGGTGTCAGAGACGAGGCGGAAATCCGGGGCCATCGGCGCACATATGTTGCAGCTATGCCTGGTTTGATTGTGAATGGGTTGAAGAAGGTCGGTGTTTCAAACCCGGTCATTCTACTGGATGAGATTGACAAGGTCGGCGGCGCCAACTTCCAAGGAGACCCGGCCGCTGCCATGCTGGAGGTTCTTGATCCTGAGCAGAATCATACCTTCACCGATCACTATATCAATATCCCTATCGACCTGAGCAAGGTTCTTTTCCTTGCTACTGCCAACTCCCTGGACACGATCCCGGCACCTCTGCTTGACCGCATGGAGACCATCTCCCTGTCAGGATACACCACCGTTGAGAAGCGGCACATTGCCAAGCAACACCTGATTCCGAAGCAGATTCGATCTAATGGTCTCAACGAGGACCAAGTAAATCTGTCGGACGAAGTGATTGATAAAACCATCACCTCATATACCCGTGAGTCAGGTGTTCGCAACCTAGAGCGGGAACTTGGCTCTATATGTCGCCATAAGGCCGTCCAATTTGCCGACGCCGGGGATGCCGATCGCCTAGCCGATTATAACCCTGTTGTATCTGTCGATGATCTGGAGGATATCCTCGGGATCGAGAGATTTGAGGAGGAGATCACCGAGAAGCACGGTCGTCCCGGTGTTGTCACAGGCCTTGTCGCCTACTCTACTGGTGGCCAGGGTAGCATTCTGTTCATCGAGGTGGCAGACATGCCCGGCAACGGACGCGTCCAGCTAACCGGTAAGCTGGGCGACGTGCTCAAGGAATCTGTCGAAGTAGCCCTGACGTGGGTGAAGGCACACTCCTTCGAGCTCGGTCTGACTCACGATCCCAGTGAAGATATAATGAAGAGCCGTAGCCTGCACGTCCACTGCCCCTCCGGCGCTATCCCCAAGGATGGACCTTCGGCTGGTCTTGCCCACACTGTTGCCTTGGTTTCCTTGTTTAGCAACAAACCTGTCCCACCGCAGATCGCCATGACCGGCGAGGTTTCTCTCCGCGGCCGGGTTATGCCCGTCGGCGGTATCAAAGAGAAGCTGATTGGTGCTCTGCGGGCGGGCGTCAAGACCGTGCTGCTGCCGGACCACAATCGGAAAGACGTCAAAGATGTCCCACAGGAAGTCAAGGATGGTCTGGAAATCATCTATGTCAAGTATGTCATCCCTTCCTAACCTTGGTTTAATAACTGCTAACAATTGTTTCACAGACACATCTGGGAAGGATTGCGCCATGTCTGGCCCGATGCGCAGTGGCCGGGCCAGCACCAGATGAACTTTGTTGAGAGCCGACTGTAAACCGTTCTCAACACTATAAGTTCAAGGGGCTTTGCCTCTCGCGGTCCCCCCCCCCCCCCCCCCTCCCTTACCCTCATTTTTGCATAGCGTATAATAGCCAGAGGCACCATTGACTTGTATTTAATCAGATTGTCTTCCGTGATGCGTTCATGCCAGTCAATATTTCGTGTCTATATCACTCAACATACCGGGTTCAGTACTAACACTAACACCACAATTCACAATTTACGAAATCTATTCTATCATAAAATTCATGTAAACCTTGACTAGATTAGATCAGAAAAGATGATACGCCATATTCAAGATGTATACAATCTACCCCAAGAGTATAATACACGGATCCAGCCAAACTAACATGGACCAGAAGATAGAGCAAGAAACACCAATTTTCCCCAATGGAGGGGATGGAAAAAAATCATGAAGAACAATGCTAGGAATCTCATCAAAACAGAAACCGATTACCGCGCTCCGTGCTTCCGCTGCTTAGCATACCAAGCCGGCAACGTAGCAGCAGGGACGAACCCTCCATTCTTAGCCGCCTGGTGTGGCTCCAAGCCCAGAGCCTTCCAGGTCGGTCTCCAAGTCTCCTTCTTCTCGAGCAGCGCCTTGGCCTGCTCCTTATAGGCTTGGCGCAACTCTTCATCGGGCTTTTCACCCTTGTTCGGCTTGGGATTCTCCTTTTCTTGTAGGTCGATCTGGAACTTCTCGGCCTTTCTCCAGCCTTCATTCTCCCATCTATTGGTGGAAATTGATTAGTTAAAATGTCCCGTCTGGTTGGAGGTGCATGTGTAGTATTGGGAATGTAGAGACGGAAGACAACGGAATTGAACTTGAACAAGACGAAAACGATAAGGATGGGCGGCACATACTCAGTCAGATCCTTCGGCTCCTTGGGGTACACGAAGGGCTCCTTCAATTCAACGGTCATGCGCTTCTGCGACTTAGGTCGGCGCCACGGGCCGAAGCCCTTGTTGTCACGCGAGATTCGTGTAATTGGCTGTGCCTGGACATAACTGCGGATGCTGAGGGTTCCGACTCCGTACAAGTGCCATAGGTAGCTGCGGAGATCGAACTTGTTGAAGTTGAGGGGGACGCGGAATTGAGCATATCGGGGGGTGAGGTTGGGGGTGCGGACTAGAGCGACGCGGAATTCAGGCCTAATGAGGCGAAGAATTAGCTGTAGTGCTTTTGATGTTTATGGCAAATATTCAATTGAGCCGGTCGAGTTTGTTGAGACGCTGTTTGGGTCGACCCGAATTGAGGTTCTTGGAAATTTTGGGCAACGTACATATACACGGGCTTGCCGATGACGCTGGGCCATTTGTTTTTTTGGGTTGGTTGGACCCCAGCCTGGTTTTGTAGGCGGCGCAGGGCTTTCGCCTGAACACTGCTGAGACGCACCATCGTGTTGTTGAGTGGAGGAATCTGGGGGTTGGAGGTGCTTGCGGATCGCGAATCAAAACTGCGTTGGCCGATATGATCACATGACTTCTATATATACGCCAATAGTGAACGACGCAACACTCGTTGTTGGACATTCAAGTCAGGAGTCAGAATTGATTACAATGCGTTTTTGGTATAGTATGAGGTATCTTGTTGATATTTCCTTTCGAAATGAAGAGTTTGGGTATTCTATAAGTTCTCCCTTGATAAGAAATTTTGAAAACCTATATTACATGCTTTATTCATCGTAAATAGTCATTAAAAAGGCCCAGGATCTTTTCTTTTACTGCTCCGCCGACCCCGAGACTCGGAGTTCTTCGAGTCGCTTGGTGCTGTCATCGATGTCTTCGGAGTTCTTGGTCTCGTGGGCATCACTGGCCTCTTCGGCTTCAGATCCAGACTCTTCCTCATCATCCTCATCCTCATCCTCATCGTCGTCGCTATCATTAGCCTCCCCATCTCCTTTGACTCCCACCTCTACCATATAAGCCTCGAGCTCACGGGCCATCTTGCGTGAGAAGCCCGAGGCTTCAACTTCGACATCCAGACGCTTCCCAGGATTTTTGAGGAGCTTCTTTCTAGCCTCGGCGAAAGTGGGGCCCTTTGAGTCGCTCACGAAGTGGAACTTGCGCTTGAAGTACCGCTTGATACATTCCACATCACGGTCGAAATACATTTCAGCGTTAACGTGGTCGACAGACAACATCTGCGGAAAATCAATGAGAACCGGGACCAGCCGGATATGCTCATCTTCCTCTTCCTCAGTAAGTTCTTTCCCCTTCATTTCGGGGTCTAACTCTTCCTTGATAAGGATATTGAACTCGTTGAAATCACCATGGATAAGACCATATCGGGCAAGATCCAAGATGATATTCATAAGTTCGGAGTATAGCCCAGCGGGGTCAGCGACTTTTGAGATTTGGCGCAGAGGGAAAGCATCAATTAGACTCATGACGATGGTGTGTCGGTTCTGGGCGATGGGGTCGGGGACAGAGAATCCGTTCTCGTGCAGAGCCTTCATGAAAGCGAACTCCTTCATTGCTGCCAATCGAGACATGTACATCCATGAGGCTGAGCTGCGGTGTCGTAGGTAGTCACGGTTCGTCTTGACTGTTCGGAACGAGATACGGCCGAGACGGTGGATTTTCATAATACGTTGCGCTCCGGTGCTTTCTGCCACCACAATGATGTCTGATTCCTTTCCCACGCCGATTTGGTTGCCAACCGAATAGATGACCTTCGACTTTTGATGCGCGTGCAGCGCAAGGTAATCCAATCCTCCGTATGCGAGTCGGTAGCCGTCATCTATATGCAGAATACATGTATCAGTGATAAGATCAGATGCAAAAGTAAAGGGAATGCATACACTTGGCATTCTTGACCTTTGCAATCAAATTGATTTTCGCGAGGTTTGAGATTGCACGATTGACACCGCTGCCGCCCCGGAGGCCCGAAAGTTGCGCGATCAACGGCGTTGGAACGACCTCATGATTCCGGCTGCCAGCTTCACACTAGAAATAATTTACATGTTAGCTAATGATTCGCGACAGAATATCCCCAAAGGAAGAACATCGCGGGGTAAACCCAAGGGGAGGGGCCGATAAGTACCGCTGCTAGAACTCGGAAATCTTCGGAGGTGAGGTAGCGAATAGCCTTAGCGTCGAGTTTCATGATTGTGAGGAAATGAAGGAGCTTTTCACTTTCTTCCGATTTCCATAAATTGTTACGCTGGAGACCAGAACTTCAAGACCAGTCAACGATGCGGCGGAGGAAAAAGTTGATAAGAACCTAGCCCTATGCCCTATTTCCTATCCGGGATGAGAACCTTGATAGCTCTCGCGTTCATTGGAGAAAAATATGCGACAATTACAAGGTCTTGACTGGATATCTTCGAATGTAGATGAAAGTCAAGGGGTTAGTCGAAAATACGTAGTCTACTCATAGATGCGAGCAGTTGAACATATATAAAAATTGTGAGATAAATCCATGCTATTCTTCATTCGTTCTGAATACATTAGATCCAACGATAACCCGACCACTATAAGAGTCCCGCTGGTTGCGAGCAATGGATGTAAATCGGGGAATATCTAGTCTAGCTTGCTTATTCGGGGTTTTCGTAGTCCGGGTTCTGGAAGATAGGTTAGTACTGGTATGTCTGACTTGAGATAAGGGCACTTACTTTACGCAAGATAACCAAGCCTTCGAGAGTGCTGCTCAGAGGGATGTATTGCTCATCCTCAAGCTCAGCTCTCTCACCGTGTGCCAGCAGGACCGGTGTGCTCTGAGTCTGCCATCCAGTGATGGTCTTTGGGCGACCCGCCTGGCCGACCACGTCCACAGCCTGACCGACGCGGACATTGACGGTGAGTGGCTGAAGGTCCTCATCGAGGGTAATAAGGAAGCGGGGGAACATGGCGGTGATGAGGAAGTATAGCAGGTAGTGGTGTTCAGCGAGGATGAATTGCTTGGCATCGATGAGTGATACAAGCACAGTAAGCAAACCCGCTGCTGAGACACGGGAAAGGACCTGTCGGTCGGTGTGGAAGGGATTGAGCGTCATGGTACCCTTGCCCATGTGTAGAAGACCCTGGGCGATGCGAACCATGAATAGTGAGTTCTGGTCGCGGTGGTAGTAGCTGGCTAATTGCCGGAGAAGCTGTGCGATACGGGCATTGTTGGTACCAGCGCCACAGAGACCCATGGCGAAGATGGCATTAATGGCAACATCGTTGTCATTGTCGTGACTATACCGGGACAGTGTGTCGTAAACCTTCATTTGTGGGTTGCTGGGGCTGATCAAGCCCATAGCCAGGGGAACAGCCCGGCGAATATTGCTAGATCCGTAGTGCATGAGGTGACCGAACTGGCGGAGAATCATATCCTGTCCGACATCCTCACCCATCGCAATGAGAGACAGACCGAGAACAGCATACGACTGGACTAGCTCATCACCCTTGTTCTCCTCCTTTTCTTCAATGATGTCATTGCAGATGTGGAGAAGCTCTTGTAGCTTGAGCACCGTACCAGTGCCTGCCCAAGCGCATACTGAGGCAAGGACTGAAGTGGGCTTAGCCATGGGGTGATCAACTGCCTTGAGAATGTCAAGGATGACATCAACCTCCTCTTGACGGCCAAAGTACAGAAGTGCCAGACCAAGGGCCATGAACCTTGTCCACTTGTCCTTGAGCTGCTTCTGACGTTCCTCATCCATCAAAGTCGTCGCAATTGCCTCGCTAACCTGGTGGTTGGATGAACCAACAAAGATGAGACCCAGTGAAACTGCTGCCATGGCAGACAGTTGCATGTCTAGTGAGGCGTCCTCCACAATGGGAAGGAGGACCTCAAGCAGTTCTTCCTTGTTGGATCCGGCATATGCTAAACCAAGACCCATGATGGATGCAACTCTCATCGGCACGCTCTTCGCCTCAAGGTTGTCGGGATCACTCAAGAGGGCAAGGGCGGGGTCGGAATCAAGTCGGACGCCGGAGTTCAGGATACCAATAGCGAGCAGTGCACCAGCCTTAACCTGGTCTTCTTGCGCGTAGGTGAACTTGTCGATCTTATCCAACCCATCCTCGACATCACGGTGTAGCAGCATACCCAGTGACGCAGTTGTGGAAAGCATGCCATCATCCTTGGTCTTCCACACCCACGGGCCCTTATCACCCTCCACTAGCATCATCTTATCGTTACCGAAGCCGGCGTTAACAAACGAGTTGACAAAGGCGCTGGCCAAGTTGTGTCGTGCCGAATCAAGATTGGTGAGCCCGGCTCCGCGACTGCTCTCAAGATGTGTCTTGTAAATATCCTCCGGCATTTTGGGGTCCAGAATATTGAGTTCCTTGGCCAGGGATTTGAAGTGCTTCGGAATAGAAGTGTTATTGAGACAATCAGCCAAGGCCTCTCCCTCCTCATCTTCGGCCGGGAGGTCGAGCCAGATCTGCTGCCGAGCGACAAGGAATGCCATCTGTTTCTTCAACGATTTGTCAGTCGTGGCATGGATGTCGCTCTTGATAAGATCAATGTCATTCAAACGGATAGCGAGCACGATTGCTTGCGAAAGTTTGTTGTAGCGGACGTAGATCCCGTGGGCGGTTCGAAGGAATTGCTGATCTTCAGGGTAAGTGAGTAGATTGACCATGCTGACCATATACAAGCAGACTCGAGCGTATGTGTTCTCGTCAACGAATTGAGGGATATCTTCGATGATTTCCAGTTCGCTCATGAGATCAACCGCATCAGCTTCGGCATTATGACTCAGGAAATAGGGCACCAGCGACAACGCAAGGTCCACTAGATCCTGGGTATCCTGGTCTGCGTTCAACCGGTTCTGATACTCCTGTCCGAGTTCCAGCGCGAGATGTCGGACATACTCGTGGCCCCAGGAGCCAAGATCCTCCGACTTGGCCAACAGGCGGTATTTGATGGTATCCAGCTTCTCTTCGTCTCCGCAGGTCATTCCAAGCACCGACAGCATGTCAGCTAGCGAGTTCTAGAAAAAAGGATACTGTTAGATTGTCACAAAGCGATGGAAGCGCTGCAGAACCAACCTGCACAGGGCCGGGGGCCCATTTCTCGTATAGCGCTGTCAGGTCATCATAATGCGGTCGGAGGAACTTGAGAGGCTTAGGAACAGCTGTCATGGAGGATGTAGAAGTTTTGATAAAGTTCTTGATTGCGTCCAAAGCAGGCCCATAGAGCGAGGTATCGGGTTCCTATGAGCAAAAAAGATGATTAACGTCATTGTGCTATGCGCACGGGACAGGATAGTAACTGTACCTTTAACCGCTCAACGAGCATCTCAAGCTCGCTTTTCAATTGTTGATCTTCTTCACTGAGTTCCTCTGTGTGTAGTTTTCGTCAGAATGTTGCTTTGAGTGCCACCGTGGACCCTTGAGAGAGACCACATGCTCCGGTGCGAGAACTTGGAAATGCCTTATCGCAACGTACCATCTTTAGATGCCTCATCTTTCTTCTTTTCGTCTGCTGGCTTTTCGCCATTTTCGGTGTTCTTGCCGCTCAACTCGCGAACATCATCAACCTTGCCCTTGCCCTTGTCGGCGGAGGTTGGCCGTTCGCCCTCGTTGGCCATTTCTGATGGTAGCTGGGGACCAAGTCGGGGGGAAACTGAACCGGCGTGGGAGAGGTAGGTATCAAGCAGGTGAGCAGAAGATGGTGTTACAAAGCAGAGATAGATGAAATTCTGCAAGTAAAGAGTAATGCAAGTGGATTGTAAGCTGGTGATGGAGAAGCAGAGCTCGGTCTGGTGCAGCTCCGTAATTAGATTACATAATGTGCCAAGCCCTGCGGGAGGCCCTCGTCATTGTTTTGGATTTACGATCGCTACGATTTAAATTCCATGACTCGAATCCTTATGACTCTGATTTATGAGAGAGAGGATGACTTGAGGGTATTTTAATTTCAACTTGAATTTTTACACCCCTTTGTCGTACATAGAAAAGTGCTATGTACGGTTTATGCCTTTTACCACGCTTGTACTCCGTACAAATCTGAAAGACATCCCAGAACACATGCTAATATCATTTTAGGCCAACTAGATCAGATTATTAAATTCTACATCCTCAGGGATATAGGTCTCATGAGCGGCCGACTCTTCTTCTTATCCCGAGTTTGGTAAACGTGCCGGTGAAATTCCAATTCAGATCCTAGATATTTCGCCGGGAATTCATTCTTGAATGCAAAATAATAGGTCTGTCGAGGCCTCATCAATCTTGCTATCTCTGGGGCATCCTCCGTAAAGAGTTCGGAACTGCTTGGCATATTCTTCCGTCTGTTTGGTGTATGCCGCGGCCGTTAAGCCGTCTCCGTTGTATGAGAGCAAAGGCAAAGCATCGAGATCGGGAAGACCTGAAGAAAACAAGTCGAGCAGTGGCATTATAGTGGATGCACGGTTCAGTGGTTTCTCAATAGAGCCTAAGCCAGCGGGAGAGCCCCCTGTAAGCGGCTGAGCAGGATCATGAATGTCTTGAGTAGCTTCTTTATCCGAGGTTGCGGGACTGTTGTCCGCGAATTCTTCTGGGGGCTGATATAGCTCGTTGTGTACTGTAGCAATCGAAGAAGATTTGATGCCTGGGAATGATGGATATAGCAGGTAGTATCCTTTGGCGCGGATCATCTCAAGCATGTATTCCATAAAGGCCGGATATTTCTCCGATATAATCTTTGGTTGGGAGGCCGCTGTGGATTGCGGAGTCGACAGGCGGTTAGCCATGAACGAATGGAATTCCGCCCATGCATCACCAAAATACAAAGCTGCATTACTATTGGGGGCCTGCCAGAGGAACGAGGGAAGAAACTGTTCTTTGCCTTCAACGGTCATGGGTGGCGGGGTGAAAGATTGACTATCGACCGTGGGTTTGAATGATGGCAGTTCAAGTGAGATGCCGATCATATTGGAAAAAAGGCGCTTGGCGCGAGAAGACTGTTTGTAATTCAGTACAGCAAACTTCAGGTAGTGGTAGAACGATGGTGCGAGCTCGGTCTGTGGAGATAGCAGAAGCAAATGTGTCATCTCAGGATCCCGCGGATAGAACGACTCCACGGTTCGAAGCGATGATTCTTCTGTGTCCATGCCATGGGGTTGAATGCGCCGCCGAATAGTGATTCGGCCAGGAAGCTGGGTCAGCCCGTCCAAATGTTGTAGAAACCGAAGCAACTGTAAATCTACCCGCTGGGGTAGTTCTATTGTCAAGCTTGGAGCCGATCCTAAATAGTCGGCTGCATCCAATGACTTTATAAGCCTGATCAAAGACCCAGAAGACTCGGAGGCTGCATGCACCACCATTTCGATTTGTATATTATTCCACGCTATTGCAAGTATGGTCAGCATTTCCGGGCACGACATATCAAAGAGGAGGAAGGTAACCTACATCGAAGAGCTTGGCTATCCAGTGAAGCTATCCACATAAGATCCCTTGAAGCAGAGGAAAGAGCAACGTGAGGGACGCCACGTTCTCGAGAAAAGACCTCAACCCCGTCCCAGAAGAAGGAATCCTCCCAGCCCCGACCTTGTGTAATGATGAGCTCGGGGCTGATGTAGGTTTTTATGTTTTGCAACCCCCCTATCACAGACCGCTTCATACGGTCATCGGTAGATTTGGGTGCATAGTCCGGCCGAGCATCTGTCAGTTATCGCCAAGTCAGCAACACGCGTTCGACCATCATGATCTGAATATCATACCGTGCCATGTCATCGGGCATTCACTATCCCTGATTCTGTTGACTTCCTTGATTCCGTCAATCGAAACTTCCTCCTTGCCCATTAAGGTGAAATGCACATAGTTCAGCCGCTGACTAGCCATCTGACAAGCTAGGGGGAGAAGATCCGACACACTGCGGAGACTTGAGGCTGCAAACAAAACTGCACGGCTGGTGGTTTTCTGCGAATATTTATAGCGAGGAAGAGAGTGGGCCAACTCGTAGAACTTGATCATCCCATTGTAAGCTTCCTCCTTTCGGTCCGATTCCAACACCTTGACTGGTGGCAAATTGTCCAGTAGTACATTGTCTGTCTTGGGAACAGCAGCTGGATTGCCTGAGCCAGCCCATCTGGCAAGGCTTTCTTCTCGTAGCTTCGCAGCCGCGGAGTCGTACCGATCTGTGACAGGCCCTAGGTCTGTCGGCATGTGCTTGAAGAACTCGTAGACGAGAACAAGCGCAATGATAGCAAACAATATTCGGCGAGGTCGGGGCATTGTTCGGTGCCGCAGAGGTAGGAAGCGTGCTTGATCGGATGGTCGATGGTCATCATCTTTCTTGCCCATCTCTTCATCAGCCTGAAGGGGCATCTTTGCGCGGTTCATGATTTCGGCCCGGAATGATTAAGGGAAAGCTCTGTGAGCTCCGTGGGTTTCTTTATGACATCGAAGCAACGGATAGATGCAGAGGACAATTGCGACCGGAGTGTTGCATATTCATTGCGAAAGGAAGAATGTAGCGGAGCAATGGTATCCACCAGCAATGACGCCTGGGCTCTCTTATCGCCTTATCGGTCTTCGCCTTTTCTCCAACTACGCGCACTTCGCAACCCATTCCCCCACTGAGCACCTTCCTGATAGCTCAAAGTCGAGATGGAAGACGATATGAATATTGAGCCTATCGATCAACGCGGCACCAAGCGCGCTGCAGAGGAAGACGAGCCTCTGCAACCCCCTAAACCAAAGAAAATCAAGGTAAGGTAACGCGTGTACATGAAACAAATCGTATACTATCACATACCAGAAATACTTAATTCCATGCAGGCTTTGGATCCCGATGTCATAAATAAGATTGCTGCTGGGGAGATTATCGTTGCTCCAATGCACGCACTGAAGGAGCTCATCGAAAACGCCGTCGATGCTGGCTCCACCTCAATTGAAGTCCTGATTAAGGAAGGAGGTCTGAAACTACTCCAGATTACTGATAATGGCCATGGCATTGATGTAAGTCATTTTTGATATTACAGCAGCCGGCTCTAACATTATCTAGCGAGATGATCTCCCTATTCTCTGCGAGAGATTTACTACATCTAAGCTCAAAGAATTCGAAGATTTGACATCCATTGGAACATACGGATTCCGCGGTGAAGCTCTAGCTAGTATCAGTCATATCGCACATCTGACGGTTACAACGAAAACTGCTGGGTCCAGCTGCGCCTGGCGAGCACATTACGGAGATGGCAAGTTGATACCGGCAAAGCCAGGCCAGAATTCCGCACCCAAGGCAACGGCTGGCCGAGGAGGAACTCAGATCACCGTAAGTTAAGACGATGAAAATATGGCATGCTTTCAAGTTAACGGAGCCCAAGGTCGAGGATCTCTTCTATAACGTTCCCACTCGACGGAAAGCCTTCCGCTCAGCAAGCGAGGAATATGCTAAAATCCTCGATGTCGTTGGCCGGTACGCAGTGCATTGCTCCGGGGTTGCTTTCTCATGCCGCAAGCACGGAGACTCCGGTGTGAGCATATCAACTCCAGTCAGCGCAAATACTGTCGACCGGATCCGCCAGATTCACGGCAGTGCCGTGGCAAACGAACTTGTTGAATTCAAAACAGAGGATACCAAGTTCGGATTTCACGCATCCGGCTTCGCTACCAACGCCAACTATCATGTCAAGAAGACAGTAATTCTGCTTTTCATCAATCACCGCGCAGTAGAGTCAACCGCTGTTAAGCGTGCAGTTGAACAGACTTACTCTGCCTTTTTGCCCAAAGGCGGCCATCCTTTCGTCTATCTTGATCTCGAGATCGAGCCTAGCCGCGTCGACGTGAATGTACACCCGACAAAGCGGGAAGTAAATTTCCTAAATGAAGACGAGATCATTGAACTTGTTTGCGCTGAAATCCGATCCAAGCTGGCTGAGGTGGATTCGAGTCGCACGTTTCTGACACAAAGTCTCCTACCTGGCGTGCAGACAATTGAGTCACTACAACGCGATCGAGACGCTCAAACTCACGAGAGAACAGCAGAGGCAACAAAAGCCGGAGCGACGCCCAAAACGCCTGCAACGACTAAGAGACCCTACGAAAACAACCTCATAAGAACAGACTCAAAAGTCCGCAAAATCACGGCAATGCTAGGCCCAGCCGCCTCACCTCGCGACCCATCCAACCCAGACGCACCCACAGAACCCAACGACCCAACGACATCAATTCTAGACGACGGCCTCCAATACGAAACAACCGATCGCCAACCTCTAAAGATCGCCCTCTCATCCGTCAAGGGTCTCCGAGCCGCCGTCCGCTCCGAGATGCACAACACACTAACCGAGATGTTCGCGTCACACACATACGTCGGACTAGTGGACGAACGACGCCGACTCGCAGCAATCCAATCAGGCGTGAAGCTGTACCTAATCGACTACGGACTCGCATGCCACGAATTCTTCTACCAAGTAGGCCTAACCGACTTCGGCAACTTCGGTGTAATCCGCCTAGACCCAGCGCCGAAGTTGGTAGATCTACTGAAAATCGCCGCAGAATCAGAACGCCAAGAGCACCGGGACAGCAGCAAAGCGGACGAGGCCGATTCCATCTTCGCCAATGCACCGGATATGATAGCGCGCACGCTTGTCGACCGTCGCGAGATGCTGAACGAGTACTTCTCGCTGCAGATCAGTCCCGACGGAGACTTGCTTTCCATCCCGCTGTTGCTGAAGGGGTATCTGCCTGCGCTGGCGAAACTGCCTCGTTTTCTACTGAGGCTTGGGCCGTATGTGGACTGGGACAGTGAGGAGGGTTGTTTCCGTACGTTTTTGCGTGAGCTGGCTGCTTTTTATACGCCTGAGCAGCTTCCGGTTCTTTCGCGGCCTGTTGCGCAGGACGCGCTGGGGGAGTCGGTTACGCAGGGGCCGGTGGTAGCCGATGACTCTGGGGTCGAGGATGAAGATGCTTTTGTTAAGGCGCGTCGTGCACAGATGGTTCGCATGTTGGAGTATGCTATTTTTCCGGCTCTCCGTGCGCGGCTGGTTGCCACGTCACGGCTGCTGCGGGGTGTGGTTGAGGTTGCAGATCTAAAGGGGCTATATCGGGTGTTCGAGCGCTGTTGAGTGGAGGATATCGTAATGTCATACAGTTGTATTGTACCGATTTATATTTATGAATAATGAATATCTGTCTGCTTTTCGACGGGGGGTCTAAAGGCCTGCATTGGTGATCAGATCTGGTTCATATACCTGATACCTCATACCTTTTGTGCGTTCGACTTGATATTCCCGTAAATCCTACAAGGTATCTTAACCGAATCGAAATATGTGAAGCCTGAATGAGACGAATAACATTGAAATGGTCAGCATAGACGCCTGTGATCACCTAACTTGTGACCACACCAACCCTAGATAACACATAACCCAAAGCCCTATAGGAAGGGACCGAGAGAGGAGAAAAAAGGCGAGACAGAATGATAAAGACAAGACGATGAAGGGATAATAATTCAAATGGATATGAAAAGGTAATAAGTGTGTTTTCGAAAGTTCCAGTTCAAACGTGCAGCGTGGCGCGAAGACATAATCCCTAGACAAGGTGAGGTGTATCATGAGAAAATGCTGGTAAAATGATATGAAATACCAGTGCAAAACCTGGATTGCTGGATGAAACAGCAACAAAAGAACAAAAAGTAGAAAGTAGAAATTGGAAACAGAAAGATAGAATAGGCCGAAATCAAGAGGTAAAATCAACAAGATGGGCCGGCTGAGAAGAAAGAAAATATCGGGTCGAACAGAGACAGCAGAAAGATTGCATGGATGGTTGGTGCAATATCATGCCCTAAGGTCTTCAGAACGCCGAGCGCCAAAGATCAATCAAAAGGTCGTCTCATATTCGTAGAAATCGTGCAGAGTCATTGTATCGTAGTGTGTAGTATCCCTAATAGGTGAGGTGACAACACGCATTAAGGGAGTAGGTTTAGTGTCCGGGTCATCGTAAAGCCGAGTGTTGACCCTAAGTAGTCGGTAGAGAAGTCTTGTGAAATGTTTTGGCGTTTGCGCTTGCGGTAGGAATGGCAATCTCGTAGTATCCAGTATCCAGTAAGCCGCCCTCATAATCCTGATTGTGTAGACTGGGGGTGGGTCGAGGCTACTCTTAGTGCCTCGAATAAGGCTTGTTGAGCAGAGCTATCTCACGTGCAACAATGTCCCATTCAAGATCTCGCTTGACGGGCTGGCCTCGCTTTTTCATTTGATGCTCTTCCCATTGAAGGAGTTCATAACTGCAGGGAAATGTGAGCAATCTTTCCTTGTTGAATGTGAGGGTAGAAGGACAGATGCTTACACAAAGCGAAGATGTGGCTGGATGATGACGTTGAGTCGTCTTGCGCGGACAAAGCAGCTGTTATGAATTAGTATCGGCTCAGCCAAACGACTTAATTATAGATTACTTACTATGCACGGGGGAAAGAGAGATGTTTGGACGCCATGACTTCAGCGATGCAAATACTTGCAGATCGGGAAACACCGACCCGACAATGAACCAATGTGGCCGTGCCGTGGCGTTTTCCTTTTTCTGTACACAAATTAGCAGGTTGAAACAGAAACGGAGTCACAAATTCGGAGGACTTACCTATGAAGTCCAAACAACGATCGTACTCCTGACACAGAGGATCAATGCCATTGTCTTGGACATTGTCAATGTACATCAGATTGTCAGCTCCCCATTTGGCGCGGTCCGAATCTGTCCAGTTGACAGCCTCGCCAATACTAAGCACACGCTTGATTCCAAGCTGCCACAGAAGCTCCGGGTTGTTTGCGTGATTCAGATTGCCCAGATACAGATACGGTAGGACACGGCTGGGGAAGGAGCCGTCGATGTTGTGAAACCAACGCGGGTCCCCGATTTCCGAGAGATCCGTCGACTGAGTCGCGGGGCTTTCCTGTAAAAGACGTTCTTGAATGTGGCGTAGGAAAGCAACGTCTGTCGGATAGGCAAAGAAATTGCGTTGCCTATCGCAATGCAGTCGAAGCCAAGCTTCATGGGCAGGCACCCCTTCTGCAAACATAAAGTAGGCCACTGCCAACAGCGAGCTTTCGGTATAACCGTCCGCACAGTGGATGAGAATCTTGCGGGGTTTCCCGTTCGATTTGATCATTACGACGTCTCCGTCCGGTTCGAGGTCTTCCGATGATGTTTCTGGGTGCGCGAGATAATAGATCCATCTGATTGTGTTGACAATGTCCTCAACCTCCCGGGTGTTCCCCGACGGGAGCACAAGAGATCCCGATGAAGGGAACTCCAAGCGCTGTGAACCACTCTCTATCTGTTTGTCAAGCATAGCGAGGAAGCGCGGACCAGGGATGTTGGCCATGTCGCATGCTTCGATCAATAGGTCATAGCCCTCCTCCTTTGACGACTCGAGAGCTCCAGTATGGAAGTAGTCCGGGGTAGACCCTAGCCAAACATTGGACGAAATCTCGGAAGCCCGGGACATTGTAGACATTTCCAGTCGCTCCCATTGGGCTACCAATTTGCTAAGGTTAACTCTGGGCGTGCCAAGGTTCGTTTAAACTTACCGAAATCCATAGTTTGACCTGTTGGTTGACCTTTCGCATCGATGGAAATGATCTCTGGATGTTGGTCGGCAACGTTGGAGAATTTGTCTAGGGGGGTATATCAATTGATGGTCCATGAATGCGGGAGATAAGGCAAAGCAACGAACCGGCCAGAATGAAGGTGTTGTACGTCGGCCGTTCCTCTAGGGGATCCATTTTCGTTCGCCATAACCGCTGCGCCTTGGCAAACTGGTTTGCTAGTTCAACAAGTCCGCTATGACTGTCATCATCTTCAGCATAAATAACAATATCCGACATCGCAGCCAGCTTGGCAGTTTGTATTTGGAAATTGCGGACGGAGAATCCCTCGGGAGGATCAGCCATCAAGAAATGGGATGAAGGTGCCAGCACCTCATGGGCGCTTATTGCGCCCCTGATGCGTGCCTTGCTCAAGTCACCTCCAAGCTTCACGACGGTAATGCCTCGCCAGCATTTTGGGGTGTGACGAGCATGTCGCTTGCGACTTGAAAAGAATCCCAGCTGCAGATGGTTGTCTCGATGCAGTCCATGGAGCCAAGGGAACATCAGAGAGGCGTCGGGTAAAGGTTGTGATGCTTGATGAGCGATCGCGGCTGCTAATTTGGCTCCGTCGATGGCATACACAGCGGGGGATGACGGTCGTCCAATGCGCATTCTTTCATCTGGAGGAGACAACAGCGAGGAAGGCTGACCGCTGGGCCGGGACGCGGAGATAGGCTGAGGCTGAGATGTTGGAATCGGGCCTGTAGGGCATACTGGAATATGTCTGTTCGGGATAGGGCTTGATCGTCGGTTTATCAAGGCTGAGGGGATTGGAGAGGGGGAGGGGGTCGAGTGGTGCAGCGCCTGCTGCTGGACTAGCACTGTGGCCATGACGACAGACTAAGACGCGTGATTGAAAAGAGGTGTAATGTTGTGATGAATATGGTAGTGTCACTTGCAATTGCAACACCTTTGAGAGTCGAATCAAAAGACGGTTACATCCTTTGTAGTCGCGATATGGGGAAGAGTACGAAAGCAATGGGAATCTGACTCGCGGGTGATCGCAACCACAACTACGCGGCAGTTGTTAGCAGAATTTCCTGGAGCGCGTCGCAAGTATGAGCCAGTGTCACGAACTCGAGCAGTTGCAAAACATGGAAAGTAAAGAAGAAGGATGCGAGTTTGGAGGGGGAGATCGTACAAGACCAGCAGAGATAAGGCAAGGGGGTGAAGAATGGAAAGATAAAGGCAGTCAGGCGACAGGGAGAGACTTGAGATAAAAGAAGCAATGCATCAAGTAGAAGGAGGAGAGAAGAGGGATGGAGTGGAGAGCAATTGAAGGAGGGGGGGGAAGATAACGTGGGACAAGATCTGACAACGAGTGTACCTGGGGCCATTGTACATTATGTATCCCCAGTGAATTCTATTGTTTATACATCTGTAACTTACATGTATGTTACTGGATATCGTCTCATCATCATCACTTATCACCATCGTCATGGTTCCCAGATGGTGGCCCCAATTAATTGCATCTGTATCCACACGCTCCACCGCCGCGGGTCTGGATGTTATCCGCGTAACCTTGTCTAAATTGATGGTATGATATATGCATCAGATACAGATCCTGAACGGCATGTCCCCTCTAGACAGGGATCCTACCACTTTTCTCTCGCGTATACTTGCCCCCCCCCCCCTAAACCCCACCCTTAAAAAACCTACTGGGCTCAAAAAAAGCGACCACAGACAACTAACCGTTGATGTGGCCAATCACTCATGAGGCAGACCAATGATGACGATGAGATTTGCCGATATCTCCCTCGGACCAGATTATAGCCTTGTCTGTGCGTCTGGGGAGGGGGTTTCCAAGGTTCTACTCCTATTCTCCTTGGTTGATGGGGAACAAAGAACTTCCAAGGTTATCACCCCGCTCGAGAGGATATCAGGATCCACATCGGATGAGAAAGCCCTGCCAGCCGGAGGTCGAGCCATTTCTCCTGCATTTCGTGTCCATGGAAACAGGAAAGTCAATTTCATTGCCAACAAAAGGATTCCACGGGCACTCCGTAATTGATGTATATGTCCGTACACCCGACAGCATCCACCCGCATATATTACTAAATCTCAATTTTCCGATGTTCCCGAGGGTTGAAACATCCTTGAAACATGATACATCAAATGAAAAAAGACCCAACCCACATATTACTGCTTCGAGACATCTAAAAGTACTTATATTCAGTATCCCATAACTAGTTACAGGGTGGAACGAACTAACCCCGGATCGCCACTGCGATCCACTCGAGGTGGGGGACATCACAACGTTAGATGTAATATGCCCAATAGTAAACAGATGCCTAATCCCGTCAATAGCCCGTCCCGAAACAACACCCTCGATCTTGTGATGAGTATGCCTCAATGCAGGTGCCCAAGATTGGGATCGGGTACCTAACACCGTCGCGCCAGTGCCTAATAACAAGCCTATGTACCATCTATATGTAGGCAGGTATACCCAGGTCGCGAATGTGTCAATAGCAATTTAGTCGTCTTATCTTTTTCCTGGCGTATCGCTGGATATTTCCGCCATACAGGAGAGACCCATGTCCACCCTCATTGGCCACCTGTATCCTACAACTCCTGAGCCAACGGCCATAGAGAAAAAGTGGGCGGTGTCAGACGGAGCGCTGCATTGAACGATCGGGCAACTTTCTGCAGATCCTACCTCGATTCCTACCACGTCTGCAGATCCCAACTGTCCTGGACATCATGACTAGATGCATACTCCCTTCAGTCGGGTTGGTGAACTGTGTCCATAAAGTTTACGTTACCAGCGGGTTGGTATCAATATTATCAGTGCTGTGCCTCGGTTAAACGCCCAAGTCGGCACCGGCACCGGTATTTGGGGATATGGATATTCTATGTGCCAGTCGGAACGTGCAGGAACTGCACATCATCGGGCGGAAACAAAATAGGCTGTTTCCTTGTCTTGGATCTGACACATGTTAGCTGCCACAGACCTAGTGTTTACCTTAGTTGATATATCTAACTAATGCACATGGCCGTTTGCTACCCAAGTAGCCGGTTAATTTCATATTCTAGTGGAGCCACATGATGACTGGGTCTCGGTCTGGATATGGAATTATGCATATTGGCTATGGCCTGCGCCACATTACTTAGGGGTTCACTAACCTGAGAAAGGGTAGGTTGGCCAACTGTCTCGAATGCTGCCTATCCGACTTGGACATAGACTTGAACTGTTAAGCGGAAGTCGAAAGCCCAATTTCAATCGGGCGGCATAAAGAACGACCTAATGAGGGTTTTTTCAGTGGCCTATGCACAAGGGACTATGTCGTGCGAGGCGGGTAGCTGCCGTACCTTGTTTCCCTCGCGCTTGCGAGGTATTCCTTCCTAGTTCGGTACACCGGTCTCGATTGAAATTTTCAAGAACTGACCAGTCTTCATTAGTGACACGCGGCAGACTTGGTCCATATCCAGGGAACCTGGTCGGTCCTTGCATTTTCCCAGGCGCTGGGCTGCAGGTGTTGGTGTTGGTGTTGGTGTTGGAATATTGGGCTTTAATGGCACCTTCTGCATGGGCGACATGTGACTGGCTGAGTACATCATCCAGCCCAACTAGCACAAATGCCTCATATAATATGCGTTGACCGAGATTAACATTATCAGGCTTCTATATTCTTCATTGGACAGACAGTCACCATACATCGAGGCTGGTAGACATAAATTGCTCAAACAAGGAATACATATGATTGGAACCCTATTGTCTGCTCAAGGTGTTCATTTGTTCGAAGAGCTCACACCAGAGTCGCCATCTACTTATGATAGGTCATTACTTATAGATCCACGAGTCGAGGGATCCTAGTACAACAATGAGGCCTTTTTCATCGTCGGGTTCAATCACTATATATATCTCCTCCCACAACCACGTCTAGCATGTGTTGAGCATAGAACACGATAGGATTTACCCTAATTGCTATAGTATGCCGAGTCTATGATAGACAGACATTGCTTGTATTGACAAAATAGTAAAATCGGTAGGGCTTAAGGATCAGGGTAAACGATCTCTACGTCACTTATCGTGGGGGTGAGTACCTCGGGATACTCTCGGCCGTTTTATGGAGGAAAGCAAGGAGTCAGCGACCGAAGGTCACAGCTTCAGGGGAATTATATATCCTTCTTATCACCCTGCTGGATTGGTTCTTGCGTGAAAATTAGCCAAAATCAGCCAGAGAGTGAAGTAGAAGAAACCTCGGAAAGAGCGGGCGATGACTGATAAGACAACTCCGTAGGCGGTGGGCAATCAAGGTGCGGCCCAAGCGCAAACCTCTCGCTTGTGACGACCAAAGACTTCGCGGATATCATATCCTCTCTTCTCCACATCCCCGTCTTTAAAGTATCTCGCTTTGTTCCAAGTCCAAGACATGTTACGCTGTGGCCAGTGACGGGCAAGAGTTGCTGGTGATCCCCTCTCAATATCGCCCTAAGCGGGGTATCTCCGACATCTGAGAGTTGCCTTATATCAGTCTTGATTTCATCTACAATCCCGAACCTTTCTAATAATGGCCATGAATTTCGTGACATTTAACCAGGACTATAGCTATCTGGCTGTGGGTGAGTCTCTTTCCATAACTGTTTCTTTGTTTTTATCTTTGAATGTCCATTGACCGCATTTATAGCAACATCCAAGGGATTTCAGATCTTCACAACTGAACCCTTTGCCAAGAGCTATGAAGCCAAAGAGGGGAATATCGCTGTCATTGAGATGCTATTCTCAACCTCACTTGTAGCCCTTATCTTATCGCCAAGACGCTTGCAGATCCAAAACACCAAGGTATCTTGAATCGTTACTCAGTCATGTCATTACAGGCAGTTCATATAAACATGGAACTATGCACTAATGTTTGAAATAGCGACAATGCACAATATGCGAATTAACATTTCCAACTACTGTTCTCGCAGTGAAGCTGAACCGCAAGCGACTTGTTATTGTCCTTGAGGATCAGATCTATCTTTATGATATCCAGACCATGAAGCTTTTGTCCACTATTGATACCTCACCAAACCCCAACGGTACAGAGCTCTTGCGCCTGTTTTTTCCCCTTTCATTTTAAGTAGTTTTATGCCCAGTTCTGACAAGTCAACAGCAATATGTGCTCTTGCCCCGTCTTCAGAGAATTGTTACATGGCATATCCTCTTCCACAAAAAGCCCCCGCAGCCGCAAATACACCGGCGCATGCGCCCCCTGGAACGACTCATGTATCTCCTACGACCGGGGATGTTTTAATCTTTGATGCTGTAAAGCTAGAAGCTATCAACGTCATTGAAGCCCATCGCTCTCCTCTGGCACTCATTGCGCTGAATAGCGATGGGACTTTGCTTGCTACTGCCTCAGATAAAGGAACCATCATTCGTATTTTCTCAGTTCCAGATGGCCACAAGCTGTACCAGTTCCGACGTGGTTCCATGCCGTCACGAATTTACAGCATGTCTTTCAACACCGCATCCACGCTCCTGTGCGTCTCTTCATCCACCGACACCGTCCACATCTTCAAGTTGGCCCAGCAAGGACCATCGTCAGATGGCTCTTCGTTGCATTCTCCTCCAGGTCGGGAGCATGGCTCTCCGCCAAATACCTATGGGTATTCACCCGAGGAAGACGAGACGGGCGGCGATGCTGGCTCAGATTCTTCCTCGCGGAGGCACAACGGCACTTTGATGGGGATGCTTCGCCGGACCTCTCAAAACGTCGGCGGCGCAGTTGCTGCCAGAATGGGCGGATATCTTCCAAAGGGAGTCAGTGAGATGTGGGAGCCAGCGCGTGACTTTGCTTGGATCAAATTGCCGCGATCGAACCCAGGCCCTGGTGGGAACTCAGGCCCCGGGCCATTGAGGAGTGTGGTTGCCATGAGTAGCAACACTCCCCAAGTCATGGTTGTCACTAGTGATGGCAACTTCTACGTTTTCAATATCGATTTGTCGAAGGGTGGAGAAGGGACTTTGACGAAACAATACTCGTATGTTTGAACTATCCTCAAGCTCGGCGGATTAAGTTTAACGCTAACACTCATACCACAGGGTTGTTGATTCGACCGATAGGCTGGGTTACACAACGGAGTACTGAGAGCCAAGCCCCTGGAAGACAAATTAACTATAAGGGGATAGCTCTGCCCTTACCGGTTCCTTGCTCTTCCCAACGCCATGTTTCCCAGTTTTCGGCATTGGCATTTACTGCCGCCTTTTACTATGAATCATCATCCTCTTTTTGAGCCTTTAGCGTCTCAACACTCCCCTCCGACGTTTTTAGTCAGGACTTCCCTAGTCAGGACTTCCCATATCATACATGGTGTATTGGCGAGTCTACTTCATTTCGTGGCTGGCTATATCGTTATATCCTCTGCTTCCAAATTCAAGTCTTGAATAGCTACTTTAGCTTCTCATACTTTTCCTATTGGAAGAATTATATGCAGAGAGTTCTTCAAACATCACAAGTTAGAGAGGGGACTTGTTGGATGAACTGGGAGGCTCAAATTGATGAAGGATGATATGTATAAGCGCGTATGTACATAGAAAACAAGCATAGAAAGAAAGGTGCTCAAGAGTCTAAAAATTCCGGCGGAATTTCTGAGGAATATTACCAACGACAACTTGAATCTGCTCCAGCTTTTCGAGGGCAATAGCCGCATCCTCCTCCTCGTCATGCTTGCGGAAATGTTCAATATCCTCCGGGTGGGTCAAGTCCTCCTCCGTGGTATCGTCGCCGTGGAACTTCTCAAAGTGATGAATTTCGTACTCATACTCAAGGTCCCCATGGTGTCCAGGGCCGTAACCGAGATCGGGAAGCCGGTTACCCGCAGCTAGCCCCGCCAGCCAGTCCTCCCGATCAATAAACCCAGTGCGCCCAGTGTCGAAGATCTCAAACACTGCACGCACGGCATCTTGTTTCTTTTCTTCACTGACACCGGCATTGGATTCGTCGTTGAGGCCGTATGTCTTGCGGACTTCGTCTTGTGACCATGTCCCCGAGGAATCGTAGTCGTGAAGGATGAAGAATGAGCTCGGGTCGAAGGATTCAATGTGGTGTTCCTCTAGATATGACAATATTAGCAAGGTCAACTTCTCCATTGACGCATCATCAATGTGTCTTACCTATCATGTGTCTTGTGGCCCAATCATCTGAGGGGGCTTCGTCATTTGAATGCGAGCCGTGGGCATTGGCAAGTCCGCTCAACGCAAGCAGCCCAGCTGCGAGACCGAATAGTTTATTGACCATTGGATATCGTAACAAAAGAGATTCGTTCAAGAAAACAAAAAAAGCAGATAGATTCACAGTGCTTGGATAGACATTCAACGGTGTCAGGAGATATGGGGTCTTAGCTCGTTTGCAATGTTTGCACTGATGACCCGACCCGAGCATTTGCGGAATGGAACTTTCAATTAATTTGCTGCATCGCATGTTACCCCATCTATTTCCCTACTCCTACTTCCGACGGGGCTCCGGGAGGAGTCCAATTGATCATTAGTTTGAAATATTACCTTTTGGAACACATTGTGCGATAGCAATGCCCTGAGAATGCAGGGTTTGTGGTCCCGTACTGTTTCGAAGCAGTCGTCCTGCCGCTGTGTCGGATGTTTGAGCACTACCACCAACGGGGTTACCTCGCGAGCAGCAACCTCTAGTAAGAGACGACTTCGGATTGGAAACTCTGTTACCGCATTTTACGGCAGCATTTTCGCCGGTGCCGCCATTGCCGATGCGAGCGTGAAGGATCGCCGCCGACATGACTGGGAGGAAAAGATTGCCGCGGTCAAGGCCGAGGTGAGCGAGTTGGTGGACGAAGAGGAGCGCATTCTGGCGTCATTGCAATCACGAAGAGAAACACGAGGACTCAATCGCCTAATACAAGCGAGGGGATTCGGCACTGTCGCTTGTTTCCCTCCCGGAACCCAATTCCCAACCAGCTTCAACAGAATACGGGCCTTCCACACAGAAAGAACACGTTTTAACGCGGCCGGGGCTCGACTGGTGGAAGAGAAGCCAGCCGAGGAGGACGAACACACTATTGATGAGCAGGATGAGAGCGAGATTTTCCTTCCGCAGGAGACATTACCTAGTTGGGTCTTGGAGGATGATCTTCGTCTGAAGGCCATTCAGAAACTTGCTTTAAGGCAATTCGCAATCCGGATTTTGCTACGACCGGCTATCGCACATCGTTACTCGGGCGTCTCAATGAACTACGCAGCGGACTTTGAGACTCCTCAGGTAAATGTCGCGCAGCTCCTGGAGGAGCTGAATCGTCTTCGCCATCGAATGAACACCTTGAAAACAAACAGACACGCCACATATAGTGATATCACGCAGGACTATGCCGCGAGTCAATTGGGCGAGATGCAAAGAGAGCGCAAGGCCCTTGATGCCGAACTCACCAACGACATTCGCATCTACACGAGCCAGGAGATGCCTCTCCAGGAACTGCTTCTGCGGATATCCAACAACATCCTGAGCTCGAGGGACCCGGATCGACCAACAGCTTTCCGGCTCATGATCATGGCATTTGGCCAGACCCGCCAAAATGACCTGGTTGAGCTGCTTCTGCGGACATTATTGCCGAACCGGTTCTTCCTCAACCCGTCGCTCGTGATCACCATCATCACCTTCTTCAGAAAATCGAAAAACCTTAAGGATTTCGATTTGTTCTTGAAAATGCTCGGCGGAGAAGGCTACTCCGTCAACCTAGGGAGCAGGGGGGTTTACAAGCACCGTACGGTCAATGGTATGGATCTCATTGTTCCATCTTTAAACAGCAGCAATCCCGTCATCTATGCCGCCTTGATAGGGGCGGCATTACGTTTCGACCAGCCCGATCGAGCCGATGCTTGGCTTCAAGCTGCACGTGGCGGAGGTTTCTTTGATAGTTGGGAAACCCTGTTCACTTATCTACGGTTTTACAGCCTTCGAAGGGACTGGGATAAGGGCGTGAACGTCTTGAAACGAGCTGTGACCTATCTCTTGTCATCAACGGACCACCGTGTAGATTCAGTCGAGAGATTGCTTGGGCGAATGGTCGGCCTCTGCGACTCCTGTGACAAACTAGATGCATCGGATGCATTGGTAAAAGCTGCCGTGCACAGTGGCTTTGATCCAAGACTTATATCACGACAGTCGGACTCAGGACCTTTCGTCCATGCTGATCACAAGCGGTGGTCGAATGCTGCGAAGCAAACCCCGAGGGAGAACATTGACCGCCCCTTGTGGCAGAAGTGCTACGACTTTGGAAACACCTTTGGGGAATACCTGAGCCAAATTGAGGTGCCGGCAGAGGATACCTTCGCCCGACGCAATGCCAAACTGGCCGATCAGCATGCAGAGAATGCTTTATTTACTGCCCTTGGACGTAGCAGAACGCCAACTTCCAGTGAGGGAAAGACACCTGCTGACAACACGGTAAATGAGGACATCTCCACACTCAAGGGCGAGGTTGCCCAACTCCGCGAACTCATCTATGAGCTTCGCAAACATCACATCTCAGACCCCTCCACGAAAGAATCCTCTCGCACTCCGAGCAGCGAAGAAACCCTCCCTCCACCCGTCGAAACCATCACACCCCTCAAAAACTCCCAACCCCAAACTCCCCCACTAAGTCGCAATTTCACCAGAACTTCGACTAGGATCAGCCTCGCCAGATCGCAAGTGTCATCTCCATCTCCGCGGAAATCAAACAAGCGAAGCAGGCGGCGAGAAACCAGCACTGACCAACCATCATTGGAACGCACAGCTCCTGGTGCCGAGCCTGCAGTATTTGCCAGCTGAGTCGTGGATTTTCCAAATCATGGACATTGACTGTCCGTGTACTCACTGAAGACGGAGGAGAATTTCTTGTATATTAAATGACTACATTTGTTTCCAATAGAGCACACAGGAACACCCTGGGCAAGCAGCCCTGAATGTATTAACCACCCGAGGGCGTTGGTGGTGCATACAATTGATTTAAAATTGATTTCTTGAAGAACATTTCATGGTGACCAGGCCTGAGCCTCTCGAGTATATTGTATTTTGATCCAGTCTCCCAAATTGGACAGATTTCGAAGACTGGTTGAAGGCAACGGCCGAAAAAGGATTGTCCGGGAGTAAATATGGTATGGAGAAGAGCAAGAAAGCAAAAATTCTATTCAATATATTGACATCGTGATGAGAAGGAAGCAGTGCGACAAACAAGCGTATCATGCGTGAATTTTAGGCTGAACAGAAACAAGTGGTCTATCGACGCTTCTCGGCGCGCATCTTCTCCTTGCGAGCTAGGCGATCAGCAGCACGAGTAAGGGCAGAGCGGATGTCACCCTTGGGGAAGCTGTTGATATCGTAGTATGTAGGGGCGATATCCTGGAAAACAGTTAGTAAATCTATAGTGGTTATAAGAGAGGAATGGGTAACATACCAAAAGCCATTCTGGCTTGACGGCAGTGACAGTACGGATGTAGTTCTTGGTTGTGAGAACGAATTCGTTATACAAAACCCATTCGGCCTCGTGAGCCAAGACGGTGGACGGGTGCAGGAGCACATTCTGGTTGTCCTTGATGGTAAGGTATTGGCTCTTGCCGCCTGTATCCTTCTTCGCGACTTGCATAAAGAAACCGGCGCAAAGGGCGCGGCGGATGTTCTCGTAGTACTTCTTGTCATCGAAGGCAGTGGAGATCATCTCGAGATCCTGGCGTTCCATGATGCGGAGCAGCTGGGAGCGGACATTATCGGCGGATTGGAGAGCCCGCTGGGAGAGGAAGTGGTCGTGGCACCACTGCTTGGGGTTTGCCTGGGCGTCACTGCTTCGGTATGCGTGGTAGACGTTCAGCATTGTCAAATGGTCTCCGTCGGGGTGGGCAAACAGGTTCTTCATTTCGTCGGCACGCTTGCGCTGGGCAGGAGGACGAACGAAGACCTGCGGTACAGACAGAAGGGCGGTGATGGAAAGGATTTCATTAGAGCAGTAGAATTCGGGAGAGCTGATCAACATAACAGCAAGGGCAGGGTCGAGAGGGAAGTCGGAGGCCAGACGACCCAGCTGAGTAAGGTTTCCATCATCATCCAGACAGGCCAAATAGTTCAGTTCTTCCAATGCTCTCATCAGAGTCTCTGGCGCAGGCGGGTCCATCAAATCGAAGTGGACGAGATCATCAACACCAAGCTTCTTCAGTTCGAGCACGGTTGAGGACAAGTTTGACCGCAGGATCTCGGGGTAAGTTGACTCAATCAATTCCTTCTTGAATGCGCCCTCGGTGTAAAGACGGAAGCACTTTCCGGGACGTGTACGACCGGCACGACCAGCTCGCTGCTGCGCGGAGGCCTTGGAAATAGGGGAAACGAGGAGTGACTCGACACGAATGCGGGGGTTGTAAATCTTTTGCTTGGAGAATCCAGGATCCACGACGTACACAATACCATCGATGGTAAGAGATGTTTCGGCGATGTTGGTTGACACAATGACCTTGCGCCCGGGTCGGCCGCCTGGTCGGCGAGGAGGTGGTGCAGGATCGAAGATGCGCTGTTGCATGTGAGGAGGAAGACTACCGTACAAAGGGTAGACCTTGATAGGACCAGCGTCTGCCTCGCGAACCATCTCATCTCCCTCAAGCGCGATTTTTCGTGAAGCATCCTCAATCTCTTCCTCACCAGTCAAGAAAAGAAGAATATCTCCCTCACCTTCAGTGGCGTGGATTTGCAGCACAGTCCGAACTGCGGCCTCGACGTAATCTTGCTCAGGTTCAGGGGTGTAGAAGATCTCGACAGGGTGGGTACGACCGGGGACGGCGAGAAGGGGCGCGTCCATGAAGTACCGCTGGAACTTTTGCGCATCCAAAGTAGCCGACATGATAATAATCTTCAAGTCTGGCCGACGCACCACAACTTCCTTCAAAAGACCCATCAGGATATCTGTCGCCATGGTTCTCTCGTGAGCCTCGTCAAGAATGATTGTGCTGTAGCGCGACATGTTGGGATCGTTCATAGCCTCTCGAAGAAGCATACCATCAGTCATGTACTTCATGATGGTCTTCGGGCCGGTCATATCTTCGAAACGGATACTGTAACCAACTTCCTCTCCAAGCTTGACATCCATCTCAGCCGCGACACGTTGGGCGACGGACATGGCAGCCACTCGTCGGGGCTGCGTACAAGCAATCATTTTGCCCTGAGTTTGAGGGAGATCATCGTAGAGGACGAATTGCGGGATCTGCGTAGTCTTTCCGGAACCAGTCTCACCAACGAAGACAAGGATCTGGGATTGTTGGTAGAGTTGCAGGAACTCATCACTGAATAAAATGGTCAGTATATATATTTCTTCCGGAATGGCTGTCGGGCAGCACTCACCGTTGCGTATGGACAGGCAGATCGCGACGGGTCTTCAGGATTGAGAAATATTTGCTGGAAAAAGGTCGGCCACTGAAAGGGTTGATATCGCCATCTTCGGCCTTTTTCGCCATCGCTGCGGTTGTCTGGTGTCGCTTGAACTTGGCCAGGGCCGTGTTGTCGGAGCCATTGTTGTTCTCGTACATGTGAGCGAGGTAGGGGTTGTTCTTTGGGTCCCCAGCGTCCATCTTCTGGCGCTTCGCTCGCGCGCCCCCTTCGGAATCGGATCGGTTATCAGCCATGGTGGAGGTGAAAGCAAAAAGAGTGTTGAAGGGCAAACTCGGGGGAGAGAAGAAGCTGAGATACCGAAGAAAAAAAAATATGAGATAGGAAGGTCGGCCGAGCGCCACAACTGCCTATCAGGCTCACCGCCAGACTATTCTGCCGCTCTCCACAAAGGGATCGATAATCTTCGAGCTGGTTGACGCCCTGTGTGTTTTTGGCTGGACTTCTCTGAGCCAGTTTGTCTGATGCACGTGGCTTGTTTGCATAGGACTGCCTGATATCAAGCGTATTAGCTCCTCTATTGCTCACCACGAGCCTTTATCCACATCCCTAGTTCCAGACCACCCCCACCATTGCGCTAGACTTCTCTGTCAATATGGAGAG
The DNA here is from genome assembly GCF_028828465.1 of Penicillium psychrosexuale. NCBI lineage: Eukaryota > Fungi > Ascomycota > Eurotiomycetes > Eurotiales > Aspergillaceae > Penicillium > Penicillium psychrosexuale. Next base: position 2,014,818 of record NW_026643187.1, read on the forward strand.
CTACAATTCTTCAGAGGATCCCGGGCCAGCTTTCTGCGTCGGGCACCATGAGCACAACAGACTAGTTACTGTGACCCCTCGGGTCATCCAAAACGTACACGAGAGTAATGTTGGTTCTTTTCTTACCTGTAACATTCCCTTCATAAATGCTAACTTGATTTGATAGTATGATATGATGACTGTTCCGATCACGACATCTCATTTCCACTCGCGCGTCCTAGGGCTATTGTCCTCTTATTTGGCGACTCTGCAGTCCCCAACTTACGATGTTGTTGGGACCATGGCTACTACCCAGAACACTCGGCCTGTGGTGGTTCCACCCCTCTCGAAGGCAGATTCGTATCTTACCCCGAATGATGCAACCAGCCAATTGGTTGGTGTAACCAGTAGCTGGATTGATCTATGCTCTCCTGACCCGTTGATTGCAGACTTGTCCCGGCAAGTTCTGATGTTGGAAGTTGCGTATGCTGCGTTTTGCGGCATTGGATATCTTTTGATTCCTGGCCCTAAGTTGCATCACGGTGCCTTGCATTCTGAGGGTGTCATCTACTATGCGCGCGCGGTTCAAGATGCCCTAGACCTCGGTCCCTACATCCAATTTCATATTTGGCAGCAGATGGTTGACAACCCAGAGGCTGAAGTTGACACAATGGGCGACTTGGCCCCCCTTGCTCGAGCAGAATACCTGGCGCCAGATGAGGGGGATCCACTCAAGATTGATCCGTTTGGGAGTTGGGATGCTTGGGATTCAATTAGAAAGACCTGCAAATACCACACAAGACTGTTCGTTGGTATGAGCTAACCCTCCCTTTCAATGGCCCATCGCCATTGTCACAATATTCTGAACTAAAGCTGATCTGGATCACAGCCCTTTCTTTGCCGAAGCAACTACCGTCTCTGTTTGTGCAATCCCGATGGCATTCGGAACCAGTGCGTTTACTGACGATTGATGGCTCGACGTTCCTCAAGAACCAGAAAGGATACCCAGTCTTGTCCAAGTCACACCAAGGTTTGATTGCAAAGATGATGCGTCTTCGGACTGCGCCGTGGATTATCCTTTGTGGTGTTGGTCCTATCCCTGGACTTGAAAATATCGAAGACCCTGATACCAACACGGCTTCGCTATCTGGATCTGACTATCCAAGTCTGTCACAGGCTGGCAAGAAGCACCAGGACCCCACTCCACATCTCTCGTATATTCGCAATCTGCAGCAGCGCCAACCCCCGCGGACAGCAATTGAGAGATTTGGTGTGGGATACCAGGACTACTTGCAGGCACCTCTACAGCCGCTCACAGTCAATTTGGAGAGTATCACATATGAAGTGTTTGAAAAGGATCCCATCAAATACGAGTGGTATGAAAAGGCAATCTACAAGGCATTGAGAGACTGGGCCGACCAGAAGAAGGCCACGTCTCACCCGGACGGAAAAGTGATTCTCGCAGTTGTGGGAGCTGGTCGCGGCCCGCTAGTCACTCGCGCCCTGAAGGCTAGCGCAGACGCTGGAGTGGATATTGATCTTTGGGCAGTGGAGAAGAACCAGAATGCGTTTGTGTTGCTACAGCGACACAACGACACAATTTGGGGTGGTAAGGTCACCCTGGTCCAGTCAGATATGCGAAGTTGGAAAGGACCTCTGGTCCGACAGCAGTCGACTACGGTCGCTACTGGCCCCGTGGGCGAATCCCTTGGGATCGAGAGCTCGTTACTTGAGTCTCCGAAGGATGGCCAGCATGATCGGCCATCAGAAATTTCTGAATTCCAGGCATCGGCTATGTGCCACACCCATGTCGATATCCTTGTCTCGGAGCTGTTGGGCTCCTTTGCGGACAATGAGCTTTCTCCAGAATGTCTGGATGGTGTGAACGACGTGATCAACCCCGTCCACGGCATTTCCATTCCAGCCTCGTATTCGGCACATTTCACTCCGATCTCCGCTCCCAAATTGCACGCGGATGTTGTGCACCAGACGGTGTCCAACCCGGCCGCCCCAGAGACCCCATATGTCGTGATGCTTCATGCTATTGACTTCCTCTCCACTACCGAGACGCCTCCTAGTGCTGAAAGCTCCAACCCCAATAATGGAAACCGGGCATCCACCCCGTCGTCGTCATTCTCTACTACTGAATTCCCCACTCCCTTTGTGCAGACCGCATGGTCTTTCTCTCACCCGAACCGACACATTCCTCCTCAGTCCCCCATGCAGTCGACCATCTCCAACGCCCATAATGTGCGCCAAACACGTCTGGCTTTCCCTTGCCAGAACCGAGGCGTGTGCCACGGTCTGGCGGGCTACTTTGAAACAGTGCTCTACGGTGATGTGGAGTTGTCAACCAACCCGGTGACCATGGATGCCAAGAGCGCAAGCATGATCAGCTGGTTCCCCATCTACTTCCCCTTGAAGGTTAGTATTTTTGAAACCTTCCAACTAAACCTCTCGCTTCTGTCCTTCCCATCATACTGACAACCCTCTCCAGACCCCTCTTAGTGTTCCCGAGAACGGTGAGATCGTTGCCACGATGTACCGTCAAACCGATGACCGCAAGGTCTGGTATGAATGGATGGTTGAGGTTTATGCCCTTGAATCTACTGGGGCATCCGCAAAACCCACCCCCGTGAGCTATGCGCAAGCTGGGTCCGCCAGCGTGGAAAGCCTGAAAGCTAAGGAAAATGCCGCGAAGAAGACCCACCGCACCGGCTATCGCCGCGTGCGAGTGGGAATGAGTGATTTGCACTCTAGCATCAAGGATGGCTGCTTAATGTGAAATCTATAAGCCGGAGTTGAATAAAAGTTGTTTGAGCCATGAGCTCCACTATTGTTAACGATTACTATCACGATTACAGTTGAATTTTACCGTTTGAGACCGTCAAATCTGATCACGCGAACAACGCTACTCCGTAAACACTTTGTTCTAGAGGTTCTTGCGAAGTACGGAAAGTACGGAGTACGGAGTCACCTTGCATGTCTTGGCAGGGACCCGATTTTAATCAAACTAACTTCGGGCTGAGCTGAGCAGTTCAGCCCTGGCTGAGGCTGGAAGCTTCCGATCTATAGATTTTCATGTGAGATAAACATATGTCACCCACTCCCTATATTAATGTGATTGTATAGAGTACTCCTTACTTGGAGTACACCCGGTTTCGGGTTCGGCGTTGCCTTACTTAGAGCACACGCGATCTCAGATTCTGCATTGCCTTAATTGCCGGACTGACCGGAATGAAATAATTCCCCGGCTCCACCAATGCCTCCAAATTTGATCTATTTCGTCGATCATTGTATGGAACTGTGCTGAATTCCCTCGTCACGGAGACTAGTATCGTATTTTTATCATATGCCGTTGTTTATTGGTTCCTCTGACAGGAAATGGCTTGCGCAAGTGTGGAACCCATTCAGGAACATACTGTATGAATTTGCCAGGGACGATCGAACATATAAAGCCATGGGTCCCCCTGGCCTCAATTAGGTACCGCGATTGACAACAAGCCATCATGCGTTTCTCTTTATTCACAGCGCTATCTGCAGCGGCATCGTTGGGTCATGCCCTCCCCGGTCAACTGCAAGCTCGAGGTACCATTCCCGCACACATTGATCAGTGCATCTTGACCACCTCGCTCACACCCGGTTAGATGTTTCGACTAGCGAACTGAACCAGTTCGACTTCTGGGTCCAGTATGCCGCCGCGGCATACTATGCCGATGACTACACAGCTCAAGTGGGCGCCAAGATCAGTTGTTCGAAAGGAAACTGCCCCCAAGTGGAGGAAGCTGGTGCGACTGTATTCTATGACTTCTCCAAGTAAGCGACGTCCCCGACACAATACCCGACAAAACAATTTACTTACACATGCACAGCTCCACCATCACAGATACTTCCGGCTTCATCGCAGTAGACCACGCCAACGAGGCAGTTGTTCTCTCCTTCCGCGGATCATACTCAGTGCGCAACTGGGTCAGCGATGCCATATTCGTATACACAAACCCTGATCTCTGTGATGGATGCCTCGCCGACCTTGGCTTCTGGGGCTCCTGGGTGCTTGTCCGCGACGACATCATCAAAGAACTGAAAGAAGCCGTCTCCCAGAACCCCGGCTACGAGCTGGCTGTAGTGGGCCACAGTCTCGGTGCCGCTGTCGCAACCCTTGCCGTGGCTGATCTCCGGGGCAAAGGCTACCCGTCGGCTAAGCTGTATGCGTATGCCTCGCCGCGGGTGGCGAACGTGCCTTTGGCTAAGCATATCACGGCTCAGGGGAACAACTACCGCTTCACTCACACCGATGACCCGGTGCCTAAGCTGCCGTTGCTGGCCATGGGCTATGTTCATATCAGCCCTGAGTATTGGATCACCTCGCCTAACAATGTGACTGTCGGTGCTTCTGATATCAAGGTTATTGACGGAGATATCTCATTTGCTGGAAACACTGGAACTGGTCTCCCATCATTGGAGGATTTCGAGGCGCATAAGTGGTACTTTATGAAGACTGATGCAGGAAAGAATGAAGGGAGGCCGTTCAAGAGGGTTTGATTTTCTTGTCAAATTGTGTTTAATAGATTCTAGAATTGCTGGCTGACATTAATATGTACAACATATAATAAAGAATAATAATGGATATAATTTCCGAGTTATGCAAGGCAACTGAGCAGGATGTGGTCTGAGTTGTGGAATTGTGTACACCGAGGCTATCAATATGATCCCCAAAACTCAACTAAGCACTAATAAGCTTGAATGATAAGCAATTCGCCTATTTCCGGGCTTCAGAAGACGTCGAGTCGGAGATCCGTCGGCTTTAGACCAAAAAGACCCAACTGGGCGATCTTAGTAGTTTCTGGCCGTCCCGTTTGATCCTAGCAATGTAAAGTGGATATCTCCTGCCGAGCGGGGTTATCTGGAATCAATGGTATAAGATATGGCTTGAACCTCGGGTTTGATTGGGGATATCCATTCAAAATGGTGCTATACACGAACGTTTTGTTAGCAGTGCTGGCGAGCTATGCCACGGCACAATTTGTGCCCGCACCCACCAACTTGATCACCAAGAAAGGACATGCCGGCATCAATGTGCGATATAAGGAAGTGCCTCCTGGGATTTGTGAACAAGACCCCAGTGTGAAGAGTTATTCTGGTTACGCTGATGTTGGTGAGGACGAGCATATTTTCTGGTAAGCATTCGCGATAGGGATGAGCCCTAGACATCGACTGACTAGCACAGGTGGTTCTTCGAGGCTAGAAACGGAGATCCTAAAGACGTATGTTCCCAAGGCGTTTGAGCATTGAATCCATTGATCACGTGCACTGACAATAAACAAGGCACCTCTTACAGTTTGGATCAATGGAGGACCGGGATCATCGTCCATGATCGGGCTATTCCAGGAGCTAGGCCCCTGTGGAGTTGACTATGACGGAAATGTATACAACAACCCTTATTCTTGGAGCAACGTGAGCAATATGGTAAGTTTGCACTCTTTGTTTGCCGAGACTCTAGCTCAACTTGTCACCAGCTCTTTGTCGACCAGCCTGCCACGGTTGGACTATCATATACAATCCCGATTCCAGCTTACGAGGATGACGATGGCAATATTATCCAGTTGCCCAGCGAGGAGTGCCCTGATTATGCCCAGGACCTTGGGACATGCGGCACATACTCCAAGCCAGACATTGCCCTAGTCCCTAATACAACTGCACGTGCGGCCCCAAATATGTGGAAGACACTACAAGGGTTCATGGGTGCCTTCCCAAAGTACTCGAGAAATGGCTTCAACTTCGCCACTGAGAGCTACGGGGGGCACTATGGCCCAGTCTTCAACGGTAAAGATCGCAAACACTCCTAGATGCGACTGGCGCTAATTTCGGCCCAGAGTATTTTGTCAAACAGAACGCAAAAAAGCCCCATGGCTCGATTCGGATCGATCTTGAAAACGTCCTTATTGGAAATGGCTGGTTCGATCCGCTGATTCAATACCAGGCGTACTACAACTTCTCTATCTTCCCAGGAAACACTTACGACTACAACCCGTACAACGAGTCGGTGCAGGCCGAATGGTACAACAATCTCTATGGAGAAGGTAACTGCGTCGATCGGACTCGGGAATGTTACGCGACAGGTCGAAACGATATTTGCTCTGCGGCAGACGACTTCTGCGCCTCGAAGGTTGAGTCGCTCTTTGATATCTACTCAGGGCGCGACGAGTATGATATGCGAGAGTTGACACCCGATCCCTTCCCATACGAATTCTACGTCGATTATCTCAACAGCCCCAAGGTTCAAGCCGCTATTGGAGCATACCAGAATTTCTCGGAGTTCTCCGGGACTGTGGGCAATGCCTTCGGAAGCACAGGCGACGACGACCGCGAGTCTGCGACGATAGAGAATGTGAGGAAGTTGTTGGAAGCTGGAGTACAGGTATTGCTGTATTTCGGGGATGCGTGAGACCTCCCATGTGATCAGATGACTAGCCTATGCTAATTCGAGTTCTAGCGACTTCAACTGCAATTGGCTCGGTGGACAAGTTGTGGCTGAGGAGATCAATGCCCCAGGGTATAATCACGCAGGCTTCGTGAACATCACCACTTCGGACGGCGTTGTTCATGGACAAGTTCGTCAAAGTGACTTGTTTAGCTTTGTGCGAATTTACGAGTCCGGCCACGAAGTACCTTTCTACCAGCCATTGGCTGCGTTAGAGGTGTTTGAGAGGGTGCTTTTGAGAAAGGACATTGCAACGGGTAGCCACCATTTGAAGCCACACGGCGGTTATCGGACTCATGGGACCCCGACAAGCGACTACCGAGAGGGGAACAGTACAGTGATTCTGAAAGTGCTGGATAGCAATGCGACCTATAACACAACTCTCAATGGTCCGAACCCATTTAGCTCGGCTTCGGTCAGATTACGCAGCCGGCGGTTGAGAAGTGTTTGAACAGTGTACTTGTGACGCAACTGCGTTTTTTTTGTGAGATATGTTCCATTTCAAAGATTCAAATTAGAAGACAAATGGTATGGTCAAACCATCTTTTCCGTGTCCGAGCATATCGACGCCGCAGTGAAACAATTCCCAGATTCCATTCCTTCGTCCGCTTCATTCCGTTCTCTCTCTTGGGAAGTCTCAGTTCAAGGCGACATGATGACACAAGTAGCGACCTACTCGGTCAGGTCGGCAGTGTCGGCAGGGTCAGCGTCGCTGGACTTCTCCTCCTGAGCCCGCTCAGGCACAGACTTGGCGGTGGTCCTGCGACGCTTGGGAGCTTTATCCGCCTTCCTGAAGGATGTGTCTTTAGTCACGCCACGCTTGGTACCAGAACGGGACTTCTTAGTTGGACCAGCGTTGGTGTCGTCATCCTTGGAATTGACAGCCTGGGTAGGAGACTGCACTTTCACACCAAGAATTCCCTCAAGGTGGTGCTTAGCACGCCAGTAGTTGGTATTGGCGGATGTCTTCTTCATACTAGCGAGAGTGGCAAGCTTCTCGGAGTCAATCTATGAAGTAAATGTTATTAGACAGAAATAGGAGGCATGATGTGAGTCTGGATACTGACCTTGCCATCGTGGCATAGAGAACCATAAATGAGCAGTCGAACATCAGCTGCCTTGAGCTCGGAGAGCTTGTCATCAAGCTTGATAGAGGAAGTCATTTTGTTGGACTTGTCGATTGGATAAGTGAGCGATGAGTCAAACCGGTGATAATGAACGAAAGTGGATGGATGAGAAGCGATGAAGAAACGGTGAGGGAACAACGATTTCAGAGAACCAAGAAGAGAGAAGCATGCAGAGAACAAATTCAAAATAAGAGCGTGCCAGATGTGATGATCGGCGAGAAGATGTCCTACCTATTAGGAATGTATCGTTGTTTCAGTTACTGATTCTTGCAATCTAGGGCATGATATAGCTTGAACGTTTCTAATGTTTAACGCCTGGTATGAAACATAGATTAGCATATATTATAATATTCATCATCTACGCACACTCACGGAACTAATGGGATACTTTAGGACCAAGACCCGGAGTTCTGTGATAATATGGATATGGATTTTACAGGCTGTACAACAAATTGAGGGCTAGAGTTCAGGGCGAATAGGAATTATACTAAATGGGTATACAAGTAAGATAGCAATCAGCTTACTTGGGGGCCCTCTTATACTTCGAATTTCACTAGTAGTATTCACTAAATCACAGTTCCGAGATTGTATGCTGCATGAAAAAGAGTTGGTCTCATGTGAGCTCCTATCAAGATAGCAATTCATTTGCCCAACTTGCAGTATATCTTGCGAAACTATGTAGCTTTCTTTGATCTTAGTGATCAATTTATAAGTTCCGATGGAGAAGGTGATCCTTTATGTGGCTGTGCCAACTACGCTGCCATGCGAACTGCCCCCTAAGCCACATCAGCCACACCAGATATATAAACCCCCAGTACTCTTTCAGGGGATATATGTTTGACTCATCATATGAAAACCATCCTAGATTTCCGATCATATATTCATCAGTCTAATATACCTCGCTAGTCTACAACTTACTCGCCACAGCTATTCACGCCTTTCGATGTGCCCAATACAAGAGTCGGTCAAGAGAAAGGAGACTTTAAATCCTCCACGGCTTTCCTCGGTCAGTGCTTAGAATTGCTTCTAGAGCATTGCATGCTAATTTGTCTTGTCTGGTTATAGGTTATTGAAGATCTCGACACTATCCAGCCTCAGACACGCCATGTTGATGAGGCGCTGGAAAAAAGTCGGGACTATTGGTATCGCCTGACATCACTAGCTCATGCCTATCGGGATCATGGCTTGAATCCAGAGTACACAAACCCTCGCCACATTCTTCATAGAATTCCAAAACTGCATGTACGATCCGAAACAACCTATGCCCGCCCTTATGGAGTTTCTCCTCTTGTTCTTTGCATGCAAGCTTCCTCGACTTGGAAATTAGTAGGAAACTCGGATTGCGACAGCATTGCGAAAGAAAGGACAGCCGATGCTATGCTCAAGGTCGGCACTAGTGTTGCTATTCCCTATAGTTTCGAAGGGAATGCCTTCAATTCTTGGATTGGCACAACGGAAGAAAAACACACCGGTCCAAACTACTTGGGGATCCTGACAATTGGATGGTGTTATGTACTCTCTGCACGATTTGTTGAAATTCAAGGGGAGGGTGCTACTATGCAATATACAGCCTCCAAGATCGAACACTACGATGAAGACTCTTGCGATCTGCCAGAGACTGATATAATCGATGTTAGGGCAGCAGATGAAAATATAACTCGGTGGTGGTATGCAATACTAGCTCAACGAGAAGGGTGGAAAGCCACCGCCACGAATTTCTCGCCCCGTGGGCGGTGTCACGGACATGCAATACACGTTTCGCTATCAATCAGAAGGGACTCTCGCCAACCTCCTCATATACACCCTTAACCGCAGAGAAAGCTTTTGATGTTCTAGCTGAGTTTGCACATTTCCATAACCTGGGTAGCCAACTTCCTATCGCGCTTATGACAGCCATAACGCTCCCAACACATGAATACTATGGCTCGACTGTCCAACTTCCCTTTCCAAGAGCATCTGGTGGTCAACAATCTACGACTCCCATAGATGTTATTCCATCGCTTTGGTCCAGTTTATACGAAGAGCTGCCCTACTACATGACTTTGAGCTGTAGTCCGGAAGTAGTGCTATCTACTCTTTGTGGATCATTCTGCGAGCCCGACGTCCCATGCAATCTCGTCGCTCCCTGGCTGCATCCGCTTTTCGAAGAGATACTAGCTGAGACATCTCCCACGGGTAGCCACGATTACGAAGTACTTGCTCTAATCGGTGCAATACGTCGACCTAATATAGGTGCTCTTTGGATTGGAGCGGTTGCCGGTGGGCTAACCCCAAAAATCATTCAAAAAGTAAGAAAAGGCACGTCTCCTATTAATGCACTTGGATTTCCCTGGACTGGCTGTCTTCAAAGCTTCATGGATATTCCAGGTTCGGGTCCATACACGCATGGGAAGCCTGAGCACATCTCAAGGCCAGACGTATGGCGCTTACTACATCTTCCTCAAATCGAGGATGACGAGCTGTTATATGAAACCAGGCCTCAAACACCTTGGGCACCCTGGGGGTCGTGCTTACCAAAGGATTGTGCCCTTCGAGTTACTACACACTTGAAATGCGCTCGACATGAGTACCAATACCACCATTGGAATTGGAACTTAGAAGAAGGCTCGGTTATTCAGGACCAGGGGTTTTCAATAGCACCCCTTTCGACGGTTACCGAATGTCCTTCCGATATGATTGGTATCAGGGAGCAGAGAAGGTTCCCTACGAGGGAACTTGATCAAGAGGCTTCCGAAGAAGCCACATTGTATGCCTTCCTTTGGTTTGGCATCAACGGAGAGGGTAAACCGTCGGAAACTATATATGAAGATGCCTGGCTCGAGGGCATTTGGGAGGAAGATGAATATGATTGGGAAGACGAGGCTGACGATCAAGACTCGAAAGAGCCTGTTGGTCAACTTGAAGATCGAGTGAAAGCCTGGCTCAATTCAGTCGGCTGACCAAATTTCAGTCTTTCAAATATGGTCTTATTGAATATATTCACCAGCCAGGTGCACATTGAACTTCTTGCCAGACCCCCAACTCTAGCGTAATGCTCTAGTGTAATGAGTAAGCTTCTGCAACTGACTCCTAGGCGCACAGACAGTACATAAGGACGAGCGATAAAACGGCAATTCCCACTAGAGAAACAACGCCTATCCTAGAAGTAGCGGCCTTTCCCAACAATGTACTGATAAGATCAGATCACCAGATGCCCCTTTCAGAATACCAAGAAAAAGCAAATATAGTGTTACCATTTTCAAAGCGGTGTGATAATAGGCTACTTGTTGGTAGGCGCTGTCGGGTGGCGCAATAAGGCGCTTCGCCAGGTTGCCGCTTCTAAGAGCAGACTTTGCGTGCGCGTGTGCATATGTGGGCCACCGAAACTAGCCTCATGCAAGGGATGTCACAAACGGCGCGTATAAAATTCGAGTAATTAAAACCGGCCATGTCATAGTATCGCGGTGCAATACCCTGACATTGGGAAGGTCGTTCGTACATTTAATCGATAGATCCAACCTACAAGGCTGCACGCATTCCAGATCGTAACGGGGCTATTTCCCAGTGCTAACACGTGGAGGAGCTCTTTGAGCAGACCATGTTGTACATCAATGTAGAGACTATGAATACAAGTATTCAAGGACTTGGGGAATTTTTGTCTAGATCCTAATGGGTACCGTAATAATGTGATTATTGACAAGACAACCTCACGAGGCACCGAGATCGCGATTCGTGAATAACGTGCAGGTAGTGCGTATTCTTATGTAGAGTCTTCAATAAAGGAGTTCAAATTAAGTTAAATCAAATTTGTCTCATATTAACGCATTGTCATGGTATCATATCGGCTGAAGAGAGAGAGAGAAAAACGCTAAAGCAAATCAAAAGCCCAAACTAAGCGTATCAATTACTAGTATGAATAATTCTCAACGGTTGTCGGACGGGTGGTTCATCTGCACTGGATGATCCTCGTATTGGAAGTGGTGGGTGGGAGGCCATGAATAGAGCGGTAGTTGGTCCTGAAATAATTATCAGCATTTGTGTTCTTGCTGGAAACGGTTTTAGATTGCACTCACTAGGCTCTCGATCTTTGTCAACGTAGGATCGATATCAATATCAGAGCTCCAAATCGAGGGGTCCGTCTGCTGGTAGGGTGTCGAAAAGGCTTCGGGCTTCAGGATGCTCCGGAGGTATTGATCGATGGCAGTTACCGTCTCTACCGGCATGCCCGAAGTGGGATATTGAGGATTCGAAAGGGACTCGCTCGCCACGGGTGAGCTGCATATGTCGGTCGTATAGGAATAGGGGGATGGGTGGTCGTGAGCGGATGCGGAAGATTGGCTCTGGCCGCTGGAATACTGAGGGTATGACATTGAGGAATCCATGATTCCCCATATCCCGGGATAACTGTCGGTGGTATCCACTTGAAATGGAATCGGAGGTGATTTGGCTGGTTGCGACTGCATCTGTTGTTGCAGGCTCGACTGGCGAGATGATCTGTCACTGTGGGCGTATGATACGTTTTCCTTTGGTGCTGAAGTCGCACTTGCATCCAGGTCAGTCCACGGATTCAATTATTGTCAACTGCTGGGGTATTACTCACTGTTGGGCCAAATGCTGGGTCAAGTAATCCGGACGATGGTATGCCTTTTTGCATCGTTCGTATGTGCAAGGGTATTGCTTTTTAGGATCATGGCTGAGCTCATGTCGTCTGCGGTGTTCAGCTCTGGTAAAGACCTGTGTCATGGTGGTAAGCGAGATGATTCATTGGCAATATTAGAATGGTACATACCTTCGAACATCCAGGGCGCTGGCACGCATGGACTCGCTTGCCCTTCATAGCCTTGCTCACCCGGTGAGAGTTTTCTTGTGGGGGCGAAGAAACATTAACGGGAGGACTGGGATAATTCACCGTTTGGCTTGCGTTGTTATTGTGGTTGGCCAATGTTGAGGGCATGGGAGTAGGATATCCAAAGCCGAATGGCGGCGTAATGGAGGCAGTAGATGTTGTGTTGAATGTGGACATATTGTAGTAAAGGAAATAAGCTCTTGTATGGCCAATGCGGCTCAATATGCCACCCGGGACGAAGTCGCACAGCACGTTTAGACGTTGTGGAAGTCGTACGAGCACGAGTGGGGAGATGAAAGAAAGGTAAAAGAAAGGTATATGGGAAAGGGGGTTAATAAGACTTTTATTAATGCCAACAGGCCAACAGTTCGATGGGTGGGTGTGTCGGACGGTCTCGGTCGTGTTGGATGCCGATCTGGTGCCTAATCCAAGGTTATAGGTACATGGGAAAGTCGTTTTCGAAATTAAGCGCTTTCCCGTCTTTTTCCACCGTGTACCTAAGAAGGAGGAGGAGATATCCATAAAAATGATATTTCAGAGGACGGTCGAAAAAACACCGAAAAAACCAACGCGATGACAAGTCCGCATAATCAGCCTACTCTTCTTGTTAAGAAAACAATTAAGAACCAAGCTAATACTAAATAGTCCGTAAAGAAAAAGTCTGAAACGACCCAGAGCACGCCTAGTGATCATAACTTTCATCTAGCGGGGATCTTTTGGGGCCAAAAGCGGCTGAAGCGACGTTCGGTGATTTCCGATAATGACGGGCATCACCCCCAGTCAACAATCAGAGCCTCAATCTCCTGGATCGGTCGCCCACGTAGCTGAGCTGGACATCTCTAAAAATTCATCTTATTGGGTTGTGATACGACCCACTAGGTGTGGATCATTGCGATGTAGAGCAAGCGGCATGACATGTTACAACAACCCGGCAGGCTGAGTCGAAATTCAAACCAACCAACACAGAAGTATATATGTGATTGGCTCAAGTACACTCTGGTCTAAAAAAAGGAAAAAGAAAAGGTGCGAGTCGATGTGTACCCGAATGGTTTTGATTGAAGAGGCTCAACACGCCCGAGACCCACTTCTCTCACTTGGCGTCGAACCTGGCCAATAGAACGTCGGCATTGTATCCACCTGGGCACCGATCCAGTCTCCAGTCCGACCTTGGGCACACGGGTGGCTTCGATCACTCTACTTTATATGCACTGACGGACTTGATGCAGCGTAGGCGCATTGTCGCATGTCACTTTGAAATGAGACCCGGGGAAATCTAGCTTTGGAGTGTTACATCGAGAAGCTGCGGTCTTAGTACGTGGGGTTCGTACGTGGGGTATGGTGGGGGCTAAAGCATATTCCCGGCAAAATTATTTGGAATTGGGAAATAGTATCTTGAACTTTTGTTCGGGTGTGCCTTGCCAATTTAGAAGCGGGGCAAAGGCTTCAAGCGGTGGTCAGTGCACATAATACTTACAGTTGACCGTTCGTCTGTTGAATATTCATTTAGACGGGATATTAAGTAGTGATTTCATTAGCCACGGGAACTGGGGGAGAAATCTAGATAGTGAGGATAGCACATGAATTGGACCAGCGTGTTGCATTTTATTGAGACGCTAATCAGGTCGCTCACTGATCAGGCGCTCAGGGGTTCAATTCTACTCAGTGATCAAAAAGCGGCGAGGGTGAGCACTCAAACGGAAAGGGAAGACCAGGAAATGGCATAGATTGCTTTGATATCAAATTAACCAGAATAATGCATCGTCAGACTAAGTTCGCTTTTCCCCGTTTCTTCGCATGTAAATCTGTCAAGGCCCAATTTGCAGAGAGATAATCAATGGGCGAATCGGAAATCCAGTCGCTTATTTCCTTCGTCCTTAGTAGTCGCCAAATAGTTCGTTTTTTCGTTGTCCGTCATAGCGTTCCATTTCTTGTCCCGGCTTTGATTGCGCCAGACATAGTATACCTTGGTCAACAAGTATATGAACACATTGGAAACAACGAGTCCCACCAAAGTACCATTGCCTCTTCGGTAGCGGGGAGCATCATCTGATCCAAATTAGAATACCGAGCAAATTCAGAAAAGATGAGGAATTTCATGACATACCAGCGCGATAGATATTAGAAGCAATAATCCCCGACGATTGGACACACATGTTATACATGGCAGCTGAGACCGTGCGGGATCGGACAGTGTTTGAGTTGCGTGAGTTCCAGTTGACTTGAATAGCATGCGCTGTGGTTTTGTGAGCCATGATTTCAAGCAGGTTTGAAAAGGTGAGCTTACCATTTGGATATGACAGTAGCAGAGTTATCACCGCCCACACACACCACTTGTTCGCGGTGTTGATGTCGATCACATATAAATAGACCAAGAAAGGAAGCATCCATATTTGCCCGATCGTAGACACCAAAGTCAATTGGTTACAAATCTCCGATGCATATGTGAGAAGTAGAAGGAAGATAATAGACAGCACTTCACTAGGAATAACCAAGAGATTTGTCACGAAAGTGCCGAATCCGAGGCCTTTCAGAGTCAGAGTTAGGTATTGCTTGGGGGGCACCACTGGTGTTTGGAAGGTAAGTCCGATGATGTATAACGGCCAGAGATCATAGTCCTTGAGACTTTTCCAGAGTAGTTTGGGTGTAATAGGTTCTCGGTTGTGCATGGTTCCTTTGCTTGGGTCATCACGAATTACTCGATTGACGATGATGGTTTCCTCTCTGTCAATCCTGTCAATAACGATTCGGTTTGCTATAAAAAGGGAGATAACTTACCGGGCAGTGAACCAGCCCGATTTACCCCGAGACCAATTAGCAGTCTGGCATGGTCCTGGTGGCATCAGGATATATGCAGATAGACCAAATAGAAGTGTCAGAAGGCCCTGTCTTCGATGTGAGTAATGTGCCCATTGGAATTAAATTTAAATGAGGTGGCTACTCACCTCCAGCAAGAACAGCCAGCGCCATCCCGATTGACCTTGCACACCACGAAGATGCAAAAATCCGAATGCGAGAAATGCAGCAAGAATATCCGCAATATTCATGGCCGTCCAAAAGAAACCGAGTCGTAGAGACAGCTCATGGTGTTTATAAAAGTAGGACAGATACAATATCACCTTTGAGTCTGTTAGCAATGACCTGTAACCAGAACACGAATAACCTACATCTGGGATAAACCCGCCTTGCAAGATACCAAGCAGGGCGCGGCACAAGAGGAAAGTCGTTCTTCCATTCAGACCATACTGTGCCATGGCAACTGCAGACCAAAGAACCATTTGGGTAGGAATCCACCGATCAGGTCCAACCCATTTGCTGACGAGCTGGGAGGGAAGCTCGGCACTGAGGAATGAGAGCTTGAACACCGTATTTCCAAGGTTGTAGTCTGGAGATAGAAAATATTCTTGTCAGCCCTGGAATATCATAAGATAAAAAGATAACCCTGATTCTTTATTTACCATTTGTGGTCATATTCAACTCGGGAAGCATGTTGTCGGTTAGTGCTTGTGACAGATTCGACCGATCCAACTCCAAGCACATGAACATAAGACACGCAAATACCATGATACGGAGATCGATTTTTCGGATCAATTTGTATTCCTCGTTCCATGTCCACCGAGCCGAGGTGTCAAATCGGTGAAGATTCTCCCAGTCGGCTCGAGGTTGATATTCCTTCGCGGTGTCCGGGTTGTCAAAAACGGACGGCTGAGTCGCAATTGCTTCGGGGTTGTAGTCTTTGCCTCGCTGAAACCAAAACCGACGTTCATCTCCTGGCTCACCCAACGGTGGGATGTCAAGACTGGTAGATGAGTCTGTATCTGTCCCTTTGAGTACTGTTATAGACTCATCCGGGCCTTTCTTTGTGCTGTATACAGTGGACATCTTGACAATCCAAAGCCACTGTGGGTGAATTGTCAGAATAATGGAACCTGTCGTTCTACCTTTGGATTATCTGGGCTCCTTTTATACATCCCTGCAGTGACGATCCAATCGGGGTATATTGCCTTGAACATGAATTTGCTGATAAGAGACCACTTGACACTGGCTTGCATCATGAAGCCAAGTATGGAACAATTCTTCTGGTGTGTTGTGAGAGGTTCGGGTTCAGGGCCAAGAAAGGTCAAGAGGGTTAGTGGGAATGGCATCTTGATGGCCGAATATCACATCATTCTGTCGAAAACCACATCTTGCCCAGTCTAAAAGTAAACTATAATTATGTGCAAATCAGCTGCTGAGGTCAATTGAACAGCTACGTTTGCCGAGAAAGACAAATTGTCAAATGCCTTGAGATTATTTTGTTTCTCTACAGAACTTCTCATCAGTGAACGGCACCACAAATAAAACATATATGTCATATTGATCGCGGCGTGGAAGTCTGAGACCAGTTATAAGGCAGGACCTTATCCATTGTAGCTACTTCATGATGTCGTTTCATCGGTGATGCGAATTGGAACCCTCAGGAGCGATTTCAAGAGATATTGACAGACCAATCAATCTACGCGTCTAAGATGGACAGCAAGTCCAGAAAGCGTGATTTTGCCTTTCTTAGTCTTGGTAACGTCTAAATATATTATCCACTTCGATCCTATCGTCCTTGAGTGGCAAGATTCATATTATTCGAGATTTGGTGGGCGCCCTATATCAAAAATGGGGAACAGGGCAAATCTCATCCTTTAATCTCAGAAGATTCATGCGAATAATAGAAGAGCTCTCGACGGATATTTAGGTCATTTGAGTATGACTTCGCTGTTCACCAAGTCCACCTTATGGTATCATTAGCACTGTCCGTCGTCTTCAGGGGTAACCATACTTCTTCAGCTTTCTAGTTTATATATCAATTGAGAGCACGCTAGGTAAAGAGTTCTATAAAATTACGGAAAGGCTTCAAGAAATTATCCGCGGATCTCTTATCGTGACTCAAGATCTAGCTCCCAGACTTCTTCTGCGCCTAGAGGCTCCCTAGGGACTTAGACCACATAGGTGATATAACTTCCGGAATGATACTATCTTCGCCTTGCTTTCCCTCTTAATAAGCAAGGAAATCGGGGACAACATCGCATTCCAATTTCTTGAGCGCTTTCAAGGTCGTCAACTCAACGTGCGACTTTGGAGCCTGATTTCATCGAATCTGAGGGCTCTGATATGAGTACAATAACAGGAATTTAAAGATAGATTTTCCTTGCGATGGCAGAGAAAATTAGCAGCTGCAAGCGGAAGTCCAAGGTCACTGGTAACATCCTGCTGCGTCGTCAATTAAGATCGTTCAGAGAGCTTATTATCGATGACCCAGGTTTGGCGGGGCAGGTGGAGAGGCGGCTCGGATGGTGGATCGGGAGTGACGTCCGTGCCTTCGAGGCCGCACAGGAACGAGGCAGTTTCGGGATTGCTCATGCTGACCTGATGGGTTTTGCAACGATGGATGAACACATTTTTTGGCGAATGAAAGCCTAGTAAAGCCGGGGTTTGGATAGGAGTGAAGAAGACGTTGTTGACGGGAAAAGTGATCATCCCTAACCGGGGTACATAGTCCATCGGCTGTAAGCGTTGGTTACTTCCCTCTTTGTTGCGATGGGCCGGACCCTACATGGCGTGCTTGAGTGCGGAGTAGATGTGCATATGTACATCCAGCCAACAAATAGTGAAGGAAAATAATCTAGAAGTCCAATTAGTTATTTCGGATTGATCAGATTCAGCACATCTTCCGGCTTTAACTACTGTAGGAATAGTGTCGTTTGTAATCAAGATTCAACTATGTTGCAACCCCTAGTAGATATGATCCCATCACGGTGACATTTCCAGATGGCGGCATGTCAGACAATTCCTGGGGGAAATGACGAATATCAATTGTGACAGCACAAGTTGACTGTTATCTATCAAGAAGATCAACATCTAAGACGTGCTTTCGCTCTAACTGTGCGACAGCAATGTTCCAGAACTGCGGGGTTACGATAATGAGGGCTGGGCACCGCAGCAGACAGATGTCGCAAGCGGATAATCGGCAATACCCAGTACGTCACGGAGTATAAGATGGATACCTGGTCCTAGATTTCACCTTCTAGCATCAACAAGCACTGCCATCCAACAACTACCGTATCCAACACCTTACCATGGCATCCGCTGTCACCCAAACCGCACCTACAGTGGTTCCCGTCGTGGAGGACAAGATTACGCTCACGGGTCTCGCACATGAACCTCTCAAGTCCAGTGGAACTCTCGATGCTTTCGAATACTTTGATGTCACTCCAGTCATTGGACGCGAATTTCCCAATGCCAACTTGAAGGACTTCCTGCGCGCCCCCAATTCCGATGATCTGCTTAGGGATCTTGCCCTAACCAGTAAGTCGCATCCGTGGCTATGCGTGACAGATAGAGCTGACATGATATCTCAGTCTCGCAACGAGGAGTGGTATTCTTCCGGAAGCAGGATGGTCTAGACAATGACCTGCAAAAGGAGCTTGTCCAACGACTTGGTGAACTCTCAGGCAAGCCAAGCACATCTGGACTGCATATCCACCCAGTAGCAAACTCGGGTCGGGAACACAGCGTCAAGGACGATGAGATTAGTGTGATCAGCTCCGCAAGCCGGGAAAAGCTGTACGAAACCAGAAACCGGAAACAGACTGCGCGCAGAGAGTGGCACAGTGATATCACCTTTGAGCCCATTCCTAGTGATTATACTCTCTTGCGTCTTACAGAGCTTCCGAAAACCGGTGGTGGTGAGGCCCCATTGCGTCCTCTCGATGAAATAGTCCAGGGACACTAATCCTCTTCTAGACACATTGTGGGCCTCAGGATACGAGGTTTACGATCGCATCTCCGAACCATACCAGAAATTCCTGGAGAGCTTGACCGCAACCTATGCGCAACCCGGCTTCAACGAAGTTGCCAAGCGCAACAATTTCACAATCCACCTTGGTCCTCGTGGTGCACCGGAGAATGTCGGAGAGGATCTCATTGCTGAGCACCCTGTCATCCGTACCAACCCTGTCACTGGTTGGAAGAGTGTCTTTGCGGTCGGCGTACACGTGCAGAAGGTCAATGGTGTCTCCGAAGAGGAGAGTCGTCATCTTCTCGACTGGTTCGTATCTCTCATTGTTGAGAACCACGACCTGCAGGTGCGCAATCGCTGGCAGAACCCTAACGATCTCGGTATGACCCCCGTGAAAATTTGTGATGGCCATATCTGACTGTTGGTATAGCTATCTGGGATAACCGATCGGTATACCACGCAGCGACTTGGGATTATGACGGTCTCGGTCCACGCACTGGACATCGTGCTGTCGGCCTCGGAGAGAGACCATATCTGGATCCCAAGAGCACTGGAAGACGGGAGGCACTTGCCAAGAGCGAATAGGTTTTTTTATAATCCGCATTGGACAATCGGCCTATGCAATTTAATGAAACTTTTGTTCTTGAACACGATTCACAAGTGTGACACATAGTATCCTATGATCGTTAACGTATACATATTCATCCAACGTCTACATGCATTTCCTTGAGGTTATTCATGCCCTGGCACAATCAACCCATGGATCCACTTCAGGCCCTGAGACGCCGGCTGGGAGCTGACAGATGACCATACCATGCAAAACAGAGACTATTCCCAGGGCTACATAGGAGGTAAATCACCAAAAGACAAGTTTGCGTCCCGGGTTCTAGAACCTTTCGGAATGATACTTTCTCCCAGCACTCTCATGTTTTCTATCCGTACCCTCCGGGGGGAAGTCACGTAAATATGGGCCTTGGTACCTCCTGGATTGAGGAAGAGTGAGCAATGGCATGGATCTGGCTTTGGCTCGCCAGTTCCTGTCACGGTGGTTGAATCGTAGCCCCTGTAGAATAATTAGGATACTTTATGAATGTGATCGAGCCTAGGATTGAATATGGCCTCATACAAGATGCGGACAGAGGTTTTCCCTATCCTTCGAGCACACGCGACAGCCACTTGCTCGGTGGCACTCTTCAATACATTCAATTCCGCCTGGTAGGTTGCAGCGCTTCCAGGTAGGTTGAAAATTGCGTTTGGGCTCCAAAAGAAACTGATGCCGTCAAGGGTACCCGAATAGGACTCGGCGGGGATGGTGTTCTGAAGAGACATGGTAGAGGTGAGAATATTCACGAGATAAAATGCCTTGGGTCTTTTGGATGTGAAAACAGAGAGTCAAGATTGATGGTTCCTCTTAGATGATGTCTCCAACGCCTATATATATATATACAGAAAGTCTAGCCAGCAGGGGCCGTTGAGGTCAAAAATCAACCCCTGCTACTTTCCCTTTTAGAGATACGTTGCATAGCCAATGGAACGCGCCGTACTTGAAGATCATCATGTCAGAGCTATCAGAGAGCTCTTGCTTTCCAATCAGTTTAGTCGCGCGGTACTACGGAGTACAAGTGTTTCATATCTCAAGAATAAATCATTCAAATGCCAGAGGATTAGTCTTATTGGGTATAGCTTGTTTCGCGTGCTGCTTTGATAGTGCAATTATGCTCGTAAGCGCTAGGACAGGACAGGCCCGAGTTTATTTCTGTCAGTACGTATGTATTGCTACATATTAATCTATTTTTATCTTGTTTTATCTTATTTTAATTTGATCTCATTAGGTTTTTTTTTGACTGGGGGCGGATCGGCATCACATGGCTGCGAGTAACTTTCCTCTGCGGCTGTTCGTTGGAGAAGACACGATTTAACTTTCATTTCAACGTTGTCTCCGATTAATGAAAGGGTTCTCTAAACGCCCAAGGATGTAAATGTGATTGTTAGGGTTCCAAGTCTCAAGAAAAGGTCGATTCAAAATTACACAATCCCTGGGACCACGACCATTTTGAATCTGAAAGAAAAAAAACCTCACTATTAAACCGATTGCTCGCTGACTTCGGGGGCATTGAATCGTGTCATTGGTTGTCCCTTAAGACTGCCAAGAGAATCATCATGTTTCAGCGAAGCGCCACTAGTTCTCACAAGTATGAACAGAAGCGGCAGGAATTAAAATAGACAGCGGTGATCCTGGGCCCAAGCGAGTGGTGACATCCAGAAAGAGGGGATTTTGGGCTCAGCGCATGAAGTTGATAATTTGGGAGCCAACTATCACTGGGCGGTGTGACGAATTGGCACTTATAGCCTGGTCTCCTTCCTAGACTCACCAAATCTTCTCATTATTCATCCACTCTGCCATCGACACATTCATCTGAAATGGCCAACACTGAAGCTTCCCCTGAAAACACGACAGATTTTGGCGACTTCGTGAAGGATGAAGAAGAGGAACTTGATCTCGAAGAGCTTGTTGAGCCATGGTATAGGTACGACACAGAGGATAACCAACATGTCCTCTATCCTATTCACCTTGGAGAAGTGCTCAACGAGAGGTACCTGGTTGAACATAAACTTGGCTTTGGGGGTGGCTCGACCGTCT
Source organism: Penicillium psychrosexuale (assembly GCF_028828465.1). Lineage (NCBI taxonomy): Eukaryota > Fungi > Ascomycota > Eurotiomycetes > Eurotiales > Aspergillaceae > Penicillium > Penicillium psychrosexuale. Next base: position 2,036,637 of record NW_026643187.1, read on the forward strand.
GGATGGCATTTGACCTACAAGACAAGAGAAACGTGGCCCTTAAAGTCATGGCCCTAGGGGAATGGGCTGATAACGAGACTCGAATCCAGGATGAGATTATCAAAACGGTACAGGATACTTCTCGCCTGGTTATATATACTGCGACTTTCTTTCTACCCCGAGACGATAAAAGTTGCCATAGGGTCTTGGTGTTCCCTGTGAAAGGGCCATCCATCTGTACTCTTACCTTACAAAAGATTCCCATAGCCTCTCGCATGTTTGCTGCTCAGCAATTACTAGAGACTGTGGCAAGCTTACATCAAGCTGGAATCATACATCGCGGTGAGTCGACATTCTCTTATTTGGTTTTTTTTATACTAAGAAAATTGTTATAGATTTGAGTTCAAGGAACTGTATGTGGGGAATAGCTCCTTTCGATGATCTTAGCAGAAGCGCTAAGTATGAATTACTCGGTCGGCCTTTGAAGCAAACAATACCATTTGTCGATCTGTGGAAAAAGGGCGAGCTTGTGAGCCCTGTCAAATTTCCCGAAGACCGTCGCACAGATGAATTCTATCTCTGTGATTTTGGTTTAGCACAGAAAGTTGGCGATCTCACTACCCAACATGGCTGGCCACCTATGCATTATTGCTCTCCAGATCGACTTCATAAGCGAGAGCCAAGTTTTGCTTGCGACATGTGGAGCTATATGGCTATTTTCTCTATGCTCTATCTTGCATTTCCTCCATTTCCCACAGGTTTCGAAGGTGGAGTTGTGAGTGCTATGGTTGAATGCTTAGGCCCACTACCTAAGCAGTGGAAAGGTCTCTACAAATACTCCGACGGCCTTGATTCGTGGTATGATCAGTCTCAGTCTCCTAATCCAAAGCATGAACTTGCTGCGAAAATTGCGTATTTCCGTCCCGATTCTGATCCGGTCGAGCGGCAGCATGTGCTTTCGATCATGTCGAAAGTCTTTATCTACGACCCAGAAAAACGGCCGACCGCAGTAGAACTTCTGCGAGATCCTTCATTCAGGGCCATCATGGACCGGTACAAGTGCTGAGACTCGAGCACTTGAAGAGCATTTGCATTTTCCAGCCACGGAGTGCGAGAAATGGTCTGCCTGGATTGAAATAGCCTGAGTCAAGAGCGGGACGTGATGAGCAAACAGGTGTCGAGCGCGCTGCTGCCCCGTTAGCTGCCACCGAAGTCAAGCCGGGATCCCTCGCGAGTCCTGCGATGCAATCGGGGCCACCTTAGTCTCAGCTATCAAAACACTGTCGCTCCAAGAATACCTGAGCATCTATCGTCCCGTCTAGTGATAACGATAATCAGCACGTGGGCTATTTCAGATTTGTTTCCACGGACAATGCCGCCAAGACTAAGCGTGCTGCCGAGCGCAAGGGTAATATCGCGAATCACTACTCGATACATGAAAAGACCAGGGGAAAAAAGCATCAAAGTACAACATAATACTATTATCTGAGGCGCCTCGGTCCAATTTTAGTACGACTGTTTACCCAGTGCCGTTACCGTTCTGACTCCTCTCAATCTCTTCTCTTCCTGGGTTCTCCCTTCAACAGTAGACATGCGTTGTAGTACTTTGCTGTGTTTATCCAAGAGGAGTAATCTTTTGTTCAATCACATCCCGACCCACCATATAAGTTTTGGCTACTTTTATGTATACATGAGCTTGATCAAGTTTTATACAATCCAACCTCCAAAGACGTCGGATAAGACGATCTTATCATAGAAACTCCCGCGGGGTCTTATTGGCTGATAAGCACCTTTCTCGCTGGCTGTTGCCTCGTTTAAGATAAGCATAAAGCATGCCACTCCCAGGTCCACATATAAATGTCTGGTGAGCCCGACGAAGTAACACAAAACGATTTCAAATTCATTATCCAGACACATACAACATAATGCATCTTGCTATTCCTCCCACTCCTATTCGCAATCCCGAAAAGGGCTTCAAAGCACACCCTAAGAAGACACGAACTGAGTCTATCTCAGCAATTGAGACCGAATCTGCACAACCCTCTTCCGATGGCTCGTCAGAAAAGTCCTTTCGATCCATTATCAAAGGTGAGTTATGTATGGCTTATTTTTCTACGTGCGCTTACTGTATCATAGCCTTTGTTTCTCGCACCAGAATGTGAAGACGGCGGTATCTGGCAGACCAAACATGGTCTTTGATTGATTTACTTTCTTTTGTTATATATCTGGCCTCTGACTATACCTTATTTCCCTCTCGCTCTTGTGGACTTCTCATTGGTGTGTGTTTCGACAAGTAATTACTTTACTCCTATCATACTCGTTGGGCCTTTTTATCACAATTCAGTGCATAACCTACCCCTTCTTGCCAAAGACCGGGTATGTATCAAATGCTATCAACTGCACTTGATTCTCACAGATCCTCAATATTGTCGACGTCAATATACCAGCTCAACTTGAGGAATCACTATCCGATGAGAAATCGTTGGAAACCCATTCGCCAGGTTCAGACTCCCCTTCATCGCCCCAGTCCCAGGCGGCGCCAGCAAGAATGGTCCTAATCCCAGTAATACAGTTCATAGTCATCGTATCGGAAGTTGGATGCTTGTGGCACAGAATTTTGAATACTTTGAGGCTTGGGGTTTGTTTTGCAATCTCAGTACCTGTCGCAATCATCTCATTGTATAGGCTCAACGCCCTCCTTGGCTCAGTACAATGATGACTAAATCCTGCGGAGAATCGATCGACATCTTGGAGACTGAGGTTGATGATAAGACTCTCAATCTGCAACGGCATAGCACTGTCGCCCTGCCGAAATTCAAAAATCTGTGGACAAATTCTACACATGCGTAAGCGCATGGACCTCAGTGAAGGGATCTGGAGCGCCAGCTGAGGACAAATATGTATGGCGCTGCTCATTTCTGATCCGTAGGTATCAATGACTAGGTGTGAGAGGTTGGAGGTACCCAGGCCGCTCAAAAATTGAGTTGGGTCCCATGATGAAATATATTGCTGGCGAGGAATCAGCGGATTGACTGGGTCGAAGTGGCTGCGGACACGTAAAGTGAAAGATGTTAAATGATTGCTCCGTTTAGCCAATGAAGTGAGTATTTCATTGAATTTCGCGAGATCCTGCTCAGCGGGCCAGTCCTTGGGGCCATGCGCATCAATTGTGAGCTGTCGCAAAAACGCCCTCAGGTTTGGATACACGTTTTCAGGGGCATGTACCAACTGAGTCGCACTCAGCTTCAGGTCCTCTAGCAGGAGCGGCTGTGCAATCTGATACCACAACTTGCAGACCAACAAACAGCAGACTTCCTGTTTGCGAAGCTGATCGCTACCTATAAATCGAATGATGATACATAGTATCTCGAATGGTAGGTTTTGCAGTGTCATTGGAGGAATGTGTGGAGAAGCAGAATAACCGCGAGTTTCAAGAAATACCAAGACAAACGGTACAAACAGGACAAACAGCACAAACTGCACAAACTGCACAAACTGAATCTCTCTTGTCTTTCTCATACGAGTTCATCCAATAAGTAGATCTCTATTAGCAAATCATCCGTCGATTTCTAAAAGGCAAACAAGAAATTTGCTCAATATGTTAGCAGACTTGAAACTTTTTACTCTCGCAATCATCCTTTACAGTGGGGTACATTTAAATCTTGACAGCACCTATTCTTACTCGGGAACCGTTGGCAGACTTGAAGTGAAGTGAGATTAAAAGAATGCAAATAACATATCTCAACTCGTAATTCCGTTCGCATAGTATAATTTGTCAACTCTTCAATCTTGTTGTACCCGTTACGGGTGTATATTTTCCTGCCTTCCTCGTTTATCTAGGCAGTTGCAATTGCTTTCCAACTTGAGAAGTGAGAAAGCGGAGCTCAAATATGCTCACTTACTACTTTAGCCGAGCGTCCAGCTGATTTAGATAATCCTGAATGGTGACCTTCTCTGGATCGGTGGTCATAAAAGCATGAGCGATATACTCCTCCGCTATCAAACTCGTCAGCACCACCCACTTTCGTGATGCGGAATAAATTGACATACCGTGGGTTTTCAACTCATTCCAAGCATCAACAATCGTTTTAAGCTCCCTATCTACAAGTAGCATGGGCGGAATCTCCTGCTTGTCACTTTCAAATAAGTCGTAGACTGTAGTAAGGTCGGCGGCCATCAGAGCCCAAGCGCCCTGAAGCAGCTCGAGCGTTTTGACAGCAGGTCCAATCACATTGATGATATCTGTGACTTGGGCCTTGGAGGCAGGTAAGTCACTAGTGCAAAACAACTCAGTTGGCAAAAGGCTGTACTTACTCCCATGGATTGTATATCGCCTTGTAGCCGAACAGCAATCTGTAGCTTTGCTACATTTGCATCGATCGTCTCTTGGATCTTTTTCATGCTCGCCTCCAGCCGTTTGATGTCACTTTCGGCGAGAATATCAACTGTGACACCAGCAATGGTGCCAATGAACGGTCTGTTTTTGATAACTTTAATATCTAACCTCTGGTTTGTAGGGTACCCATAAACTTACATCCAGACGTAGTAGGCAGTATCTTTGATCTTATCGTGGTCTGTGAGTATGTGAAGGAGTCAGTAGTGCATTCTAGCGAGGTAAAGGCTGGGTCTTCACCTCTGTCAATGGCCACTTGTAGGTCCTGGATATTCTTCCTTTCCTCCGCAATAACAGCCGTCAAATGCTCTATATCATTACCCTCCTCCTCAAGAAGCGATTTTAGGCTCTTTTCATCGCCCTCGAGAGTAGACTCGTACCCCTTACAGTCATCATGAAACTGATTCAAGGCACTCAGGGTCTCTGCGATTTTGTCCTGGATAGATGAAATCTTTTTCTCCTCGCCGTTGATAGCACCTTTGATACTCGATTCCAAATTATCAAGAGTCTTTTGATCGGGGGATGCCTTTTCCATTTCGTCGTTATACTGTCCAATCCATTCTAACATGCCTCGATAATATGAGCTGTCGCTTGTTCCCCCTGCTAGAGTGGCATATGTTTTGATCGTACCCGAGAGGGTCACAAGGCCATTCCAGGTAACTTCCTGGAAGGTGGTACAACTGCTCGACACCTGATATACGAGTGGGAGATTAGCTTGTATATCCTGTCCAGCCAGCTAGTTACATTGTGCACGAGCTTTGACTTCTATACATACCTCGGTATAGGTTCCTAGTAGGTTGTCCACCTCTTTCCAAACCTTGTCACTCATCTCGTTGGTATCGGTGAGACCCAAAACTCTGATGTAGGTGTCGCGGTCGGTTGGGAGCAACTTTCCAGTCCATAGGAATCTACTGAGAGCTACCATATTTTCATCATCCAAGAGGAATGTCTTGTCGTCATCCTGCTCGGCGCTGAAAGCAGTAATCTTCCTCGTTTTGTTGTCAAGAAATAGGCCCTTTGGATACCAGACACTCGGGTCATTGATGGGCTTTGAGGGATCGAAGCTGGTCATGATTGTCAGGATAAAGGCTCAATGTGCGTTGATAAATCCTATATTAAGGAAAGGTGAAGAAATGTTATCTCAAACAGTGTCGATGACTCTGAAATAGAAGGAGACGAAATAATAGCTTACATGGCTTTCCTTTATATCCTGGTTTCTGGATGGCTACGTTCGGTCATTTTCTCAAATGGCGGTCTATCTCCTCTACAGTTGTAGATACCAACACGTGCTTCTCTCTGCCTGCTGTCCTTCTTTCTGGATGATGAGCTCATAGGTTCAGAGAACATAGTCATATGATAAGGAGTAAATAATGAAACATACATCTATATGCATGAAACTGCATGTACTATGGGAACTCAGCTTCGGGTATCTATACCGACAATGAGGGCCGATCCCTTGCATTGCGCTACTCTTAATACTCACATCTTCCAAAAGCAGGATGTGTGTATGTTGATCATTGGGGGGAAAGAGGGGGGTAGTATCAAGGTCGTGAAACCTGCATCGGGAACTCCGACAATGCATGCAGGGATCGATAGTGGACTTCGCGTAATGACTCGACGACCTCGCCAGGTATCCATCTGATATAGATCTAGCACTTTGTATCATGACTAATTATCGATGACGGATTTCTTCCAAGAGGCGGAGTTTGGGGTAATTTTGATTTCCGATATGTGCAGACGGAGCTTTAACCGATTTACGGAGGATCGGTTCATAAGCATCAGATTCGTAGACCAACATATCATACCGAGCTACGGATAAAAATCCTTGTTCAATCCAGCTTAGTCCTACAAACCAAGTTACTTCTTAATCCGAACCTCTGCTTTATGTTGACCTTTAAAGTCTTTGTAGCCCAACAATAAACCAAATCACACAGTATTTATTGATTTCAAGTATTATCTCATTAAAATTGAATTATTATAGCTCAGAGCAGAGTATGTAGTAATAGGTGGCTTCGATTCATCGCGCATATCTAGGCATCGACAGCAAGCAATGTGTCACTAGTTCTGATATCCTTGTAACGCCCGCATGTGAGTTGTATGGGACTAGCCCAATGAAAGAATACGGGAATGCAGCTTGCAGCTTGTGAAAGCAATTCTTCTCGAGATTTCAGGCTCTTCTGCTGGCCATGCTGTATGCTTGTACTCCGTACGACTCTCCACGATGCATGCATCTTCTTGGGGCGATAGTAAAAGCCTTGGCATTCTGCCTATCAGGCTGGAATCGAATCCGTGGCGTTGAGCGATTGACTGGTCCTATGTTTGCAACTGCGGATTGATTGGGCCTCTTTACACCTAGGATATCAGGTGTTCCATTTGCCTACTAGCCAAAATGATTCGTGCTCCATGGAGAAATAACCCGTCCGTCTTTCCTTCCTATAAGACCCTGCCTGCTGTTTGCTATTCTTGTCAAATTCAATATCAGTTCTAATTCACTTCCTCGGAAAAGTTGTCATTATGACCAACATCGCACCCCAACCGAGCAATCCAACCGAATGGCAAGAGTGGTATGCCACGCTGGACGATGTGCTCGATATTCCTCTGCAAGCAGCAGACTATGTCAACGAAAGTTCGGTAATAAATGCAGCGCACCCCCCAGGTATTGACCTATTTGTGCTATCAACTGATTCCAGTGACAGAAACTTGCCACCCACCGAGGCATTCTCCTTGATGCACCCACTGTCCTCGATTTTTCGATGCACAACCTGTACATCTATGCTGATGTTCTTGTCTTCCCGGCGAGCGAAATCACAATTTCTCCTGCTGCAAGCGGTATTGTGCAGATCCTAGCCCGAGTTCTCACTGCTGCGGCTCCAGTCACTCTATTGATCCCCCCTGGTGATGCGGCCACATGTGCAATCTCGATCTATGCGCCAGTTTTAGACCAGCCGATATCAGTCCGCACGGGTGATTCTAAGCCGATAACTCTGGAACTCGGCCCAACGACAGCCAACGTTGGTGTTATCCTAACCTTTTCTGGTGGAGAGGTGACGGCCGACTACCAGAAAAGATACCCTACAGATAATCATCCCGAACTGCAGGCCAGTCTAGAGACTGAATTGCGCAATGCTCTATCTGGGTTTTGGAAAAATAGTTCGGTTGGCATTTCAATCTGCGCCTATGTTGCAGCTATCACACACAATCAGAAGGCCTATTCAATGCTGAATACTCAGGCCGCGGCGTTGGGTCAGCAACTCGCAGGGCGAGTAATGGCTGGTCCAAATATGAGCTACGCACCTACATTGCCTCTTGACACATACGAGAAGACTGCAAAGTTAGCATTAGCTGCCGCATCTGAATTTGACGAAGAATACCGAAACTTCCAGGACAAGGCGGAGTCGCTGGAAATTCAAATCCAGGCGTGGAAGGTTATGCTATCTCAAGCCATTGCCAATCAAACCATGCGGATCAACTTGCGTGACTCGGCATTTGACAAATATCAGTCAGCTGCCAAGTCTGCAGCCTCTTGTGAGACGCAGTTCCGGTATGAGAATGATGCCGTGAAGAGCGCCGAGATACAATTTCAACTTGGAATTGCGGAATGGGAGTTCAATCAGGAGCTTAAAGCTGTATTTGAGATACTCAAGGCTGTCATCAGTAAGTCAGTCACCTTCTAGTTATTCTATCTATCAATTTAGTTATTCGATTATCCAGGCTTACATGATATAGCTTTTGCAGTCAATATCGGCGAGCTGTGTATCGGAGACCCTGCTGCAGCTGGCGGAGCAGAGAAAGCCGTGGATGGCGCCGTTGAGGCTGTTGAGGAAGCAGAAAAGATTACAGGCCAGATCGAAAAGATCATATCGTCGACAACATTGGAGAATCTGGGAAAAGCTGCAAAGGCTCTATACAAATTGTATCCGTCGGTGGTCCAGGTTGTGGATGCGGTAAAGGCTCTCGAGTCCAATTCCGACACCGAGATCCCTTCCATGGGGGATATATCTGGCACGACAGAGGGTGACGCTGATTCTGCTGCTATTGTGGCACTAGCGGCATGGGATGTATGGATTCTCGAATCAGATCACCAGATGGAGTTTGCGGTGAAAAATGAGATTGGGGGTGCTAGTGAGTATCAGCTTGCATTGCGGAAGCATGCGATAAATGGAAAGCAACTGGCCCAGACCCAGGCTGAAGCTATCAAGGCTGGGTATGAATATGTCCAGGCTCAAATGGAAGTCATTGTCTGCGCAAAGCAGGTCAATGATCTTCAGGGCTTGATAGATGAGTATACGGGGCAGGAGGATATCTACCTACAGGCTAAAGTTCAGTTTTATGATCGGCTAATGGCACTTCGAACGGGTGTTGTGATTGAACTGCAGAACATGGTTTGGGCATATCGATACTGGGCGCTCGCAGAAAGCACTCTAGTCCTTGATATCATGAAATCAATCGACGAGTACAATAGCGATCTGTACACCATTGCACTTGCCATGGAGACAATCGATGGACAATACGGCAGTGATTACCAAGGTAATTAGCTCATCCGCCCCTCTAGGGCTAACTGACTGTTCTGTTCGGGTAGACTTTGAGTACGATCACAAGTCCGAATATGTATGTACTCTTGATCCTTGTGAGAGTTGCCACCACTGACTGGCATGACGGTAGCTTCCCTTGGACTTTGGCTCTTTGCTGCTCGAGGGCCTCACTAGTGAAAGGCACACCGGTAGCTTTACCCTCGCACCGGAAGAAGCCTTAGCCGGTCAATTCGTTGAGGGCTCCCACTACCGACTGAGTAGCTTAGACCTAACTCTCATCGGAGCACGCCCCAAAAGCGAGTTTCTGGAAGACGGTGTAGTGAAGGTTTCTTTGGAGATCACCACATCGGGAATATACAACGATATCAACAAGGATCAGGTCTTTCACTTTGCCAGCGTCCCCTCACTCGTTCGTTGTTCTTATCAGCTGAATGAAGAGGGCGACAGAGGGTTGACATTGGAATATCCTGTTTTCAAAACCGAAAACCATGCCGAGCCCACACCTTTTACACAGTGGCAGATAAAGCTATTGCATCCTGAGAGGGTTGATTTGAGTGGATTGACAGGGATTAATTTGAATTGGAAAGGCCACGTTCGTTTTGATCCGACGAGACGATCTAAAGAAATATCGATGGAGGCTTAAGCTTGAACTTATTCAATGTATCGGAAGGAAGATAGGCAAAATATCGCCCGATGATAAGCAGTTTGTTTTGTTTAATCGTGAAATTGAGGGGGAATATTGAACCTGCTGCCCGATAATTCAGTACCGCCTTCCTGATCTTCCCTTGACACCTCTGCTTACCGCTCGCTATACCGCCCTCTAAATCTTACACCGCTTTAGTGCCAAACTCCATATGATACAATAGTAGCAAGACAATGGATACCTGGAATTTGTATGTAAACCAGTAACAAAATTAAGTCACTTTTGTCATATCAACTGCTTTATCATCAAGGGGTTAAATTCTGTAGGAATTAGGTAGAATATATGATTTTTTCTGATCAAAATGAATGTTTTTTTTACTATGTAGACCAGAAGTGGGCAGAATATATGGCAGAAAACTCTATAGCGGCAGAAATTATGGCACCCAATCTGGAAGGCGGTACTAAATTTTCGGGGGCGGTGGACCCGAGAAAATTGCCTGCGCTATAAACTAGACAGGGACGAGGCAATCATCTGCGACTTGAGCTACGAAACTCTTTGTTCTCTCTCAACCATATGCCCTCTGCAATTTTTAATAGTCAGTCTATGATGTATTTGAAAATTTTGTATTGACGATTGCACAGAGCAAAAATTTGAAGCTATAGGGGATTAAGGCAACCTAGGCATAATTGGTTAGGCAAAAGAAACCAGACTACATCTGTCAATCTGACCCATGAACTCGATACCTCAGCCACTGATATGATTTCTTGAACTTTTGGACTGCATGTGAGGAATCAGGTCAGCATCCGTGAACAACAGACATAAGAAGGATTTTGTCATACCTTCTACTGCCAGATCACTCCACATCTCCAGTAGTTCGTTCTCTTCTAGGTTGAGAAGAGGCCCAGGCCCCGGCTCGGTGTTCTCGGTGATGTACTCAGTCAGTGCAGTGAGATCATTGAATATATTGTATGCCGCACCTAACGCATACTTGTCAATCTCAACTCCAGCAACTCGACAGGGGATGAGCCTACCGACAGCGAGCTGCAGGTTTGCCAACGAGGCACTTGAATCATTCTGCATGTTCTGGTTTGCGATGATTCCCTATTGAATCTCACTGTTAGAAACAGCGCAAACCCCTAAAGGAGCGGTTATATGCATGTAGATTTATCGAACTTGCATTCAGGATATCCAGTGCTTTGCAGTCACTTTCAAAATCCTCCTGTCCATTTATGTCACCTTCGTGACACTTGCGGAGTCGGTCGACAGTGTCTTGTCGCCCTAGTTCCTCACCGACTTGTTTGACCAGCTTTTGTCCCTCGGTTACGTTTCCGATAGCTGCCACAAGATTGTCGGTTGTGCTCGTGCACTGTTTAGACAGGTCATTTACTTTGTCCAATCGGTCTTTGATCGTTGCCTGAACTTCTGCACGCAGACTCTCGTTGTCTGATTCATCGTCGTAAAGCCTTTCGAGGTCATCGAATATTTCATCTGTTTTGAACAAAGCAAAAAGACTTAGCTTAAAAAAAACTAAGGAATCAAAAATCCGGGCTCTTCCTACCATAATCCTCTTTTGCTGTAGCCGAAAGTTTGAGAATGTAGTCACAGACAACCCCAACAGAACGATATCCGCCCTAGAGCAAACGATTAGATTGATTGGCATTGTCAATTATCTTTCAAGCTTGAGTTCCATACCTCAAGATCCATAGACTGGCTGGTAATCTATCGATGTGTCAGTAGGTGGGTGTGAGAAAAGATCAAGGATAGGCCTGTACTGTGTAAAAGTGTTCCATGACCGGAATTAGCAGGTCTACATACAGCTATAGGTATCTCTAGATTAGTTGAGATCAAAGGGATTAGTTTGGTAGTCCTTATTTTACCTCTTGCCTTCCCCGCTCTGTGAATGGCACTCTATAGTTAAGACTAGAATCATTATAAGGTAAATCCAGTGTTGCCTGGGTTGCCTGTTGGAGCTTGAGGAAACTCGGGCCGTCACAGCAGAAGGTTTTGCTGTTGGTGAGTAGATCCCTTGGGCTGAGGAAGGATTCATCGAACGACATCTCTGTTTTTCAAAAGTAGTTGCTAGATTGAACATTCGAAAAACTAGAAGACGAACGACCCATTTATATATTTCTTCAACAACAGAAGACACAAAGTTCATTTGTTGGACTATGCACATATCTTCGAGGAATAATGAGTAACGCATGATAAATGCACCGCGATATGATTTTATTATGCATGTAAGTCTGCCCAAGATGCAACTTTCTCCTCAACACGGCAATCTGCATGCATACGTGAACCCCTCTGCGTCTGCATTGATGATCGTGTAACTGTACAGACCATCATACAGATTTGAAATGACCTATGACAGCATAGGTGAGTGTTCAAGTCTACGAAAAGGACCATTTTATCAACCAAGAGCTCTATGTCGGAAGCCAAACAGTGTCTATAGTCGGAAAGTATCAAAGTTGTTAAGTGGTCAAGCCAGCGTAAAAACGTCGTTTTCCACTTAATAACAGCTCTGCTTTGCCCACATTCAGAATTCTTAGAATTTAGTATCGTATCCCTCGTTGCCTAGTGTTTCTAGTTTTCCTTAGTCCACGAAGCCAAAGTTGAAGGCCAGTGTAATGTTCTTCTCTCTTTGTCGCTGTTTGATGCTTCAAATTAATCCATTCTACGTCTGGTATCGACTACTCCTGGTGCCTTTAGGATATTAGAAGTATATCCACACAATTATTCGATATAGTTTGACTGTCCAGAATGGATGAAGCCAGCCGCGGATCGGGCTATTTAAGCCCCGAGGATGGTACTCCGTACGTAGAGTGACTTGGCTACCATGCACATGCATTGTTCTCTTTGATCTCCTGTATTTCCCTCAAACTCCCTACTCTTTGTCATTCTCCAAGCCCCTATTTGCAAAACTCAGACTAAATTGAAGAATTCTCTATTGAAATGGGTTCTATCGAAAAACACTGGACATCGTCCCAAGACATGAACCCTGAGAGCAACCATACAAAGAAGATAAAAAAAGTCCTCGAAACAGCTAATTTCACCCATCTCTGCTCTGAGGCCTCAAAGATCCGCCAACGAGAAGAGTCCCTAGATTCGCTGACCTGCTCTGTGAACACCGCAAAGCTCACCAGCGGTACATACAACCTCGTGCTTGCCCTTACCTTCTCAGACACGACTCAATGGGTGGCGAGAATTATGCTGCCCGAAGACGACTACGACGATGAAGATGAAGATGTTGCGATATTGCTTTTGAGCGAAATTGCTTCTATGAACTATGTTCGCTCCAAAACCACCATACCCGTACCCCGCATCTTTGGGCACAGTGTCACCAAGAATGACTTCGGCTATCCCTATATCTTAATGGAAGCCCTCCCAGGAACGGTCCTAGAGAACAGAATGGCTCTCTCGATACCCGCTTCACATAAGAAGAAATTCGCCGCTCAACTAGCCCGCTATATCTATGAACTGGGCACTCTCCGATTTAGCAAGATCGGCTGCCTCTCTCACCCCGACGAGTCCGACGAGCTTGAACCGTCATCATTCCAAATCTCAGGTTCTTGGGTCGGACCTCTGTCGACCTCATTGGAATACTTCTATCTATTCCGAAAAGGTCAGACAAGGGAAATCCACGAAAAACACAAAGGCGAAGCAGACTGGGAAGCAGCCGCTTGGTTCCTCGAAAAATCGTTGACGTCGATGGTAACGGAGGAGCATGTATATGGCCCATTTCCATTGTGTCATTTGGATCTTCACTTCAATAATATGCTCGTTGATGAAGATTTCAACATCACTGCTATCCTTGACTGGAGCAATATTCAGACTGTGCCGATGGAGCGTTTTGCCTCAAATCCGGAATTCATTGCTCCTCCTGCCGCGCCACAGGAGTTTAAACAGGCGGTCTTTGACTTCCGCGATATTTTTGTTGATGCGTTAGCAAGCATCGAAGGGGAAAGCGGTGCCTCGTCGTCTGATGGAGGAATGCCATTATCCCGTCTGTTTGCATCTCCCTTGTCTGAGGTGGTTTTTCGATGTACCTGTAGCCCTGCACGGAGAGCTATTTTCGATGCTCAGCTCACCCTCTCTCTAACTTATGGTAAAGATGCTAAGTGGGAGGATTTCAAGAGATTCTTCAATGACCGTTCGGCGTGACTCGCCAGTTGAGGAAGGTGCATTGCGAATAGGAATATTATTTCTCGCCAACATAATGAAAAATAGAGGCCTACGAAAGCCACAAATACTATAGCAATAGATTAGAGACTGTCAAGAACAACTGGTATTGATAGCTGTTGAAGCTGAATGCAAACTATTGACGTTGTATGTCGAGAAATCACAATTCCAGAGAGAATGCAATAATACATAACAGTGAGATTCTTAAAGAAGGGTAGGGGGATTCATATCCGGTGAGAGGGTAGTTTGTTTCACCCGCTCAAGAGCCGGGACTATGACATCGCCCTTGGCAGAGTTGGTTATCTGATCCTTAACGGCCGAAGGATTAGGCGATGTGCCTGGTGTGCGTTCGCCCTTGCCATGGCGCTGGATGAGACCATTGGTGATGCCCAGCACAGAGTCGACAATGACGGCATCAATTCCTTCAGAGACTTGGTACTGTAGGGATTAAGTGGTAAGACGGTTGTTTGAGATTTCTAGGGATGTGAAAAGACCATAACTTACGTCAACGTTCTTGCCCTCATTGTTGAGTGTTCCGTAAGAGACACACACAAGACCGGACTCTTTGACAATACGGACTAGTCGTGGGCAGAGGACCAGTGGTTCAGCCTGGGTGACGATTCCAAGGAGATTCCACCGCGAGGCGAACCGAATAGCCTCCTGCAAGCTGCTAGCACGGATGTCACCGACCGGGGAGGCGCCTGCGTCAGTCAAGAAAAGAACGGGGATGGAAGGCTGCTTGAAAGAGAGTAGCAGACAGATGTCCGGGTTGAAGCTGGAGAACAGTATGTCGCGGCCGCCTCCTAGGTCATACACCTTGGTCAAGATGGTGTCGACGAAGGAGTTCAGTTCCACTGCGTACGTGTCCATTTCTTCCTCCTCGCTCTCGTGGAGCATGGGGTATTCTGACGACCTTGGTTAGATCGACGGAATAGCTGTTCTTGGGAAGCTTTAGTAACTCACTTAGTTCAATGTTAAATCCGACAGGTTTCGGGATCTTCCTGAATAATTCCTCCAATGTAGCGAATGGTGCCTGGATGTGCTCGCCGCGGGTGTTGCCCTTGAATCCCTTCTTCTTGAAGTCGCGTGTGTGCTTGATCTTTTCGGTCAATTCGGCTGGGTTGTACTCGGAGCCACCGACTGACATTGAGCGCTGGCGCGGACCAAGCTCAGATTCCTCGCCGTTGGTTTTGACAGATCCCGGCAATGAATGACGGTAACGTCCGATGCCTAACTCGAGGAACTGATCAAGTGTCATGGTATGAACAGGCGCATCTATACCTGTCTCGCTGACCAGGAAGTCGTGGTAGATGACAGGCACGTGGTCTTTCGTGAGCTGTACATCGAACTCGACATATGAGGCGCCCAGGTTGGCTGCAGCGATGAAGGACTCCACGGTATTCTCGCCCAACTGTAACGAATTGCGGCCAGCCATATTCTTACCTAGCCCACGGTGTCCGATGACCATGGTTGAGCTCATCGAGCGCCAGTAAGTCTGGTTGCCAGCGATAGACATTTTCGGGTGCTTGAAGGGCGTGATGATAAGGAAGTTGAAAGTCACAGACCCGATCACCTCAAGGGTATTCGCGGCAACAATGGGAACAGTGGAATCACCTTTGAGGTTGATTCGGTGAGACCCGACAGTGGGCTTGATGCTAGAAAGCAGAGCGACACCCCGGCCAACAATCTTATCCTTCGATCCTGCGTAGGTGGGGATAAGGTCGAAAAGTAGACGCACCTTGCTAGGATCGGTAGTGTGGAAGACGATTGGCTCGGTTGAGATATTGTCCTGCACAGGCAAGTCAATCACCTCCGGCTCACCGTGTGCACCGCTAGCTGTTATCACCATCGACAAAGATGTGTCTAGCTGGGTTGCGTGTGCATTCTCCAGCGGAATGCGGTCGAGGCTGACTGTCTCAAGCGGCTTGCGCATGTCCATAGTTCCCAGACTGACCAAGATCATGCTCTCATCAGTGAGATACCTGTGTCCAAAAGTCTTGATAGGTTCAGTGGTCCGTACACCAGGACCCCCAGAAGTTGGGCCTGGCGCATTTGACCGGCGATCAGTGAGGGACGACTGAGTCGGGGGCGAGGAAGAATCAGAACCAGTGAGGTTTGGAGTAGACGATGAAAAATCAGGCTCAGTGGCAGGAGGGCCAGGGCTAACTTCTGCCAAGCATCGGGCGATGTCAAGATGGCCTCTGAGGGCCGCGTGCTCCTTAGCCGTCCAGCCAGAGGAATCGAAACGCTCCACATCTGCACCAGCGGAAACCAGCATTTTGGCCACACTCAGAGATCCGTCCACACAGGCAATGAAGAGCGGAGTCCAGCTATATGTGTTTTCGGCTAATTCTGTGTCTGCCTTCTGGTCGTCGCTACCATCCAGTAGAATTTGGGCGCACTCATCACGGCCAAATCGGGCAGCAACGTGCAATGCAGTTTCTCCCTGTTCATCCTGGTAATTGATATCCACACCGGCATCCACCAGAAGCTGGACAATGTCAATGAAGTTGGCCTTGGTCGCTAACGCCAATACTGCACTAGACTTCGAGACCTGTTTTCTTATGATGCTCCGCCCCTGCGAGGGACCATGCTGTTTTTCGGCATCCAAGAGACATCGGGTGGTTTTTGGGTGGCCACCCACAACACTCAAATGAAGCGGGGCCCAGCCGTCATTGTCCTGCCAGAGAGGACCGTCGATTCCATCGCTGACATCGAACATGTCCCATTCTATGAGATGCTCAATGATCACTTCACAAACGACCTTGAAACCATACTGTGCCGCATAGTGCAATGGAGTGCGTCCAGCAAGGTCTTTGGCCATCAAAGACTCACGCTGATCAGGGCGCAGCGAGTCTAAGAGAAATTGGAAGTGAATAACAGCAGAATCCTCGCGACCCAGCTGCTGGGGCATGTGCTCCTCTTTGACCACAGGGCGCGGCGGTTGGAGGGTCGGAGGTGCCGCGGGTGTGATATAACGGGTAGTCTCCGGAGGGAAGTTGAGCACCATTGACGCCGCGGGCTCGGCGTCAGTCGTAGGCTGGTCACGACCAATGGAAATGACCAGACGGTGAAGGCAGTTACGTCTGTTGATGTCATCGTCCTCTTCTAGGGTGTCCACCCGGTTCAGGAGAATATTCAGGACAGCACGAGAACGATGAAGGATAGAGCGCTGGATCAGGGTTCTGAGAACCCTAGGATAAACCGTGTCTCCCGCTTCATCTGCAGTAGCCTTCAAAGTCTCGAGTAGTTCAAGGAAGACATGAGTGTCATCCTTGCGCAGGGCATCATCCACAGCAGTGAGAATGCTCGTAGGCAGATTAAGATAAGGCCTAGTTGGGCCACGCTTCAATGAAAGGGAAGAATGGGTGGAGCTCGTGTCATCGGATGCCTTGTCGTCCGCCTTGGACTGGTCCGTAATGATGGCCATCCAAGCATTGATGCGATCCTGAGACTGGAAGACGCGCTCATTGGAGGCGAACGGGGCGGGATCGACCTTCGTCTCCAGATAGCGCTTCTGGGCCTGCGCACCAACCTTCTTGTCCAACTTCTTGGTGATCTTGACGAAGCCACGTCGATTGACTTCACCATACCATTGTAAGCGGCGCAAGTGGTATCGCAGGTCCAACAGGGCCTCGCGCAGGTCGTGCCGATCCTCGGGCTCGAGAGCATGGCGACCATCCATTGAGTAGCCATAGCGCTCCTCGAGCAACTTCAAACGGCGGGCGAAGTCGGAATATTTCTTGTTGTAGAAATGATCGACATCTTCAACATTTCGGTCGAGGTTGTAGAAGAAACCTATAGGCAGCAACACAAACGGCCTGGTCAGAAAAGCGCTCAAATGTTCAAGATAGTAAATTCAAAGAAATGAAGCACTAGACTTACCAGCCAAATCCGGCTCCTGTCCCGCTTTGATCTGCTCAGCAGCAGACTTGATCAGCTTCTTCAGGGCCTTGTACTTGATGTAAGAGCTGCTCCACTCGGGAACCGTGAACTGCGGCAAATTGCGACCGAATTTCATACTGGCGAGACTAAAAAGTCCACTAGAAATTCAGTTCAGAACCACACTCCTTTCAAAATCCACGCTTTATCTGCAATTTCGAGTTGTGTTTGGGCTTTCCAATCGAAGAAAATTCGGAGCAAGTTCAACCTGAATATCACGAGGAAGCGATCAGGTGAGCGGGCGAACGCAGGCAATGGAAGAGATGAACCGCGCCATCGGAATGTGTGTGACAGGGAATATGGAGAGGGAATGTAAAAAGGAAGGTAGAAGGACAAAGAGACAAAGCTCCAAAGTGTACCTGACTGTACAAACTGTACCTGTCTGGGAGTGTCGGGGAGATGGGAGGGATACTTTGCACACCTAGAGAAAGACGCCGAGGATAGATCGAGAGGAGAAGAACCAAAGAGCCCAGAAGTTGAGAAAAGAACCTTGGAAGAGTCCAGGTGTTCTTTAAAGCTTAGGAAGGCGAACCGGTTGGAGGTGTGCGCGCTGGACTGAAGATGATTTGTCGATCCACGGGGGAATTCTCCACGGTACGGTCTTATAAATATCCGCCAAGCTACTCATATATCAAGGTACCGAACACTCCGTACTATATATATACATGTTCGGAGTACTACCCATGTAGGTATTGGATTTGCGGTGTGGAATTTCGTCCGCAAGCTCACGAATATAGTGGATTACTTGTCCAACGTCATACGAATGGGAGAGAGAGGATACCACTTGACCCCCCACATGCATGGGATCGGCGTCAGTTAGTCATTGGCCGATGGACCCTAGAGGTGTTTTGTGACTTTCAAGAGAGGGATCAAGCATCATGTATCAACAAATACCTGGAATGCATCTAGGAATGTCGATGAAAGTTCCTAAAGCTTGAATGGCTGAAAGTTCAAAGGACCAATACAGGGGGAGACCCGTCACGAGGTCCGCTACAGAACTACAGAAGCGCCACAGCCTAGTTGGGAATTATCTCGATAGTCAGCTGTTCAAGTCAGAGGTTAGGGGGTAAGATCGAGCCATTCATAATTCTATGAGTGCAACCTATTGCACTCTGTGCGCCGAATTCCATAGATTGGACGCCTCCCTTAGGCGTCCTAAGAAAAAAGCAGTCGCCAAATCCGTCGCTGTGCTCATGATCGGGGGTCATCTCGGAAACTCATTAAAAAAGCATGGAATATAAGAGAAAAATCGCAAAAACTCCACTGGATCAGCCAGCCATCCCAAAGCCACATGCGAATGGAAAGAATAAAAAAGGAATCTGCTCGAAAATGGAAGACATCGAACGGCCATGGCCGCTATTCAATCAGCGGCTTCAAGGCCTCTACCCCAGCCTGTAGCACCGCTTGGTTCTTCGTCTTCTTGAGACATGCAGTGAGAACATCAATTCCTCCTGCGGCGCGAACGGCAGCTTTAGCGCGGGCTCCGATATCACCTGTCGCGATGCAAGTGAGGTTGCGTATGCAGACCACACCTCGGTGAACCAAGGCATCGTCATCCTCCTGGCACAATCCCAATAACAGTTCAACTCCTCGTGGTCGGTCCAGGACAGCTGCTATGGCGGCATCGAACTCCGTCAACATCGCAAGAGCCCCGCCGGCAGCCCGTCGCGTCGGAGCATCATCGGCATCGGTCAGAGCCAACAGAATGTGAAGGCGTTGGGCCGCTTGCTTGGAGCCATCCGCAAACTTGATAATGCCGGACTCGCAAGTCATCAGATTGCAGACCAGTTCGCAAGAAGCTCGTTGAACTTGAGCATTGCTAGACAACAGAAGATCTTCCACCGCAGACCAACCTTCCCGGACCATGAGTTCGGGTGCGGAGTCGTCATGCGGATATGAAGCGAGGTTCGTCAAAGCTAGGAGACTCTCAAACACTGGGAGTAGATCACGAGGTTGGTCTGCCGAGAACGAGGCAGTCTCGGGCGATGAGAGGAGAGAGAGCAGGGGACGGACGGCGGATGTGACCTGGGGAAATCCAGATGCTGGGAATACATGTGAAGGATCAACAGAGATGAGGATCCGGGCCAGCGCGTGTGATGCGATGCGTGTTGTTTCGTTCCTCACAGGGCCAGAGCTACTCTGCTTCGGGGCTGCAAGGGCGAGTAACAGTTTCACCGCGCCTTGCTGGGCCAATGTTCCACGGGACTTTTGGGGTCTTGTCAAGGATTGTAGAATCTTTGCCGTGAGCTCATTGGTAGAAGGGTAGGAGACTCGGCCGCACTCAACGAGCAGAGTCATGATGCCTGCATCGATAACGGCGGAACATCGCGACAGGACAGCTTCCTCTTCATCTCGAATATCTATCGCTGGTGCCTGCATGGTAGACGGGTCCGCGTAGTTCTTCAACTGTGCCATCTTCTTTTGCTCTTCGGATAGGTTGGGTAAGAATTTGGTGAGGTTCAAAACGACTGTCAAGCCACCATAGAGCACGGATGAGTCTTTGGTGTTGTGTTTCATAGCCGCAATGAAGTTACGTAGGAAAACCGGATCATTGGCAAGTTGATCCTTGACGGACGGCTTCACCGAGGTATAAGCCAATCCTTCGATTGCGTGGGAGCTGTGTTCAACCTTTTGTTCAGACATCAGTCCCATGAATCGATGAACTAGTTCAGACTCGCTGTCTTGTTCCAAGACCTTACCGTTGCCAGTCGAGGGTTTATCGGGCTCGGATGCCCGAATCTTTGCCAGGGCCACTGCGGCTAATTCCGAGCAATTATCACTTCCATTGGTCAACATATGTGACAACCATTCTCCAAATTTCTTTGAAACAACCTCACGGCACGGACGATTAATGCAAGCCGCATTAAGAAGTTCCAACACGAGAGCTTCTACCTTCTTGCTTTTGGTGTCTCGCGATGCGATTGGGAGGAGGAAGTTCATGAATTCGTCCGACAAGAAGAGATTGGCAGCTGCAGAGGGAGCCACAGGGAAGATGGCGGCCACCGCAGAGAAAGCAACGATGAGATCGCTGACACGGCCCTTGCCAAGGATGGACATTATCAGTGTCAAAAGCTTCTTCTCGCCTCTTTCCTTGGCGACATCGAGATATTTTGCAGTAGCCAGGGTCGCCTGGCTTCGGACTTCTAGCGGCAGCCGATTGTCCAAGGATGAGAGGATCACCTCCAAGCCTTCATCGTCGATCAGATGTTCGAGTTCAGCGGCGTGAACAGCGAGTAATCGAGTAATTCCCTTTAAAGAGCGACCATCAAGATCATGGCCCGATTCCATCAACTTGGCAATGAAAAGCTGGAAGAGTTCACTCTCGCAGTGGGATCGTGTTTCCTCCGATGTCCACACGGTGGGATCCAACACCACTGTATCCAGACACACCGCTGCTCTATCACCCCGATCATATATCTCGTCAAAGAATGCTGTGACAGAAGTCTGGAGCTGTGTAGAGAAGTACAGGCGAACACTGACGTTCTGTCGCACCAACCCAGAGATGATCTCATCCTGTGTCGTCGATAGAGAGTGCGGGCGCTGTGCGAGCAACAACTTCAGACATTCCAAAGCGACGTTTTCCGGGGATTTCAGGCCGTCAGTCCGGAGATAAGTAGCAGCTTCTTTGCCCGCACTTTCATCATTGTGCAGGGTATATCGGCGGCAAAGATCGAGAAGCTGGTGACCGTCTTTGTCTTCATGCTGAACTTTCAAAAAGGCGGCTTTCACTTGGGGGTTTTCGGGGGCGATCGCAAGGGCTTCTCTAAGATTCCGGGAAGCAGCCTATTGGAGCTGCATATCAGTATTCCGCTAGCTTCCATTGAGGGGTGTTCAAGAAATAGATCACCTACCTCTCGGTGGCCCGCGTCGACCAGTTCGACAGCCTCTCGGGCCAGGTTTACAGCGCGCTCTTCGCCCTTTGCTTGAACCATTGCAGGGGTGCGCAAGAGAAGGGCCAAAAATGAAGATTCCAGTTATCGGATCGAGCTTGGAGGGTTAAAGTGGATGGGAGGGCCTTTTTTTTTCCTTGGTGAGGGGAGTGCGGAGCGGAGAGAAATAGCGATAAGGTGGGAAACAGACAACCGCTTTTTATGGGGAAGGGGGGAAAAGGAGGTCTTGGAAGAAGAAAAGCGTCGAAATATTAGAATTTTATTTTTGTTTCGGTTTGCCGCGCTGGCCTGTTCGAATTCCTAAAATGACACCATAGACCTTTCCCCGTACATCGATGTACTCCGTAATAATATACCGAATCTTACAGTTCCACGCCTTTTCCTTCACGAATCCCCATTATCAATTGGTCCGATAAGACACCAACCACAGCGACGAACCCCGTCACGTTGTCGATAAGCAAATACTCAGCTTAGTCCTTTTCGTCTTTTGGTGTGACGTCGCAAGTCAACATTCCAAGGTCTCCGAAGAGATATCCTGTGGCCTCCGGTGTGCGGGAACCCATTTTTATACAACTGCCGTGAATAGTAGAAAGGCATATTGGAACCCAGAGCATCACAGGCACTAGTTTCATCTTGGCGCATTCAAGGGATATATGCCAAGAGAAACCATGTCCTTTCTTTCAAATCGACTGAAAACAGAGCACCTCTCAACAAAAGATGCTCATACATTCAAGGTAATTTCAGTCACCCACGGCTTCGCGGTGTGGGATTCAATCCGATTGGAGTGTTGGTTCTCCCGAGGTCGGTCTGCCTGTGAGTCAGTCGAAGATCCCGGATAGTCAATTTAGTATGAGGATGTAAAAACATGCAATTCGACGACGTAGGTTGGAGATATATATTGGAAACAGATATAAGACATAGCTATAGTTGTTGTTATCACCCCGTGACTAGCTTATCGCTTCAAGATCCTCGACAGGTAGAGCTTGGACTTCAAAGTTAATTCCGGCTGTATGTGCAGCACCCTCGGGGTTCTAAAGGGTTCTAAATAACCAGCCTGGCATCAATCTGTGAGCCCAGCGCACAATAATGAACACCACCCTGGACCGATCCTCCATTTCAATACAATGAATTCCGTGGATGCTTCGGAGCATTATGAGTTAGGAGCTACCGGTCCGTATTCTCTACACTTACAAGAGGCGAACAACTGGCTAACCATATCGACATCTAGACCTCTCCCCATCCCTGCTCACCATAGTCATCGACACAAATCCACACGCCTGGGCCGCACTAGAAGACTCCCTGCCGCTCTCTAAAGCAATCGCCAACATCTTAGTCTTCATCAACGCCCACCTAGCATGCAACTATGCCAACGAAGTCGCCGTAGTCGCATCGCACAGTCAAAAAGCAGCATGGCTCTACCCATCCCACGATGAGCCCCGAAAGCGCACCGCCGATCGCGACGGTGACGTCGCAATGAATGGCGCAAGCGACACCCCAGCCCCAGAAACGAACAAATACCGCCCCTTCCGCATCGTCGAAGAACAAGTCACCCGCAATCTCAAAGAACTAATGGACTCGACGACTGGCGACGATCTACGCGGCAACATGTCCACGATGCTAGCGGGCGCGCTCACCCTCGCCCTGAGCCACACCAACCGACGCACGCTCGCCTGGGCGGAGGAGCACGGCGGCGCCAACGCCGAAGATGCAGCGGCTGATGGCAACGGCGGGGGCGGGGGCACATCCACAAACCGGTACTCAGCCTCGAACGAGGACGAGCGGCTGCAGAGCCGCATCTTGGTCGTTTCTGTGAGCGGGTCTACGGATGCGGCCCACCAGTATATCCCTGTCATGAACAGCATCTTTGCCTGCCAGCGCTTGAGCATCCCCATCGATGTGTGCAAGCTCAGTGGCGATGCGGTCTTCCTTCAGCAGGCGTCTGATGCTACCAAGGGGGTTTATATGGCTCTCGCCGAGCCGCGAGGCCTGCTGCAGTATCTGATGATGGCGTTTTTGCCTGATCAGCGCTCACGTCGTCATTTGGTTCTTCCAAGTCGGGTAGATGTCGATTTTCGGGCTGCTTGCTTTTGTCATCGCCGAGTAGTTGATGTTGGCTTCGTCTGCTCCATTTGTCTCAGTATATTCTGCGAGCCGCCCCCTGGTGGTGACTGCATGACTTGTGGCACGCATCTGGATATCGGAGACAATGCCAAGCCTGCTCTGTTGCCACGGAAAAAGAAGAAGAAGAAGCGTGTTAACGGGGCATCCGGAACGGGAACGCCCATGTCGACGCCTACGCCGGGTCCTTGATATCTCTTCTACGGAAGGTCATATCGTTAGAGAAAAAAAAGATAACCATATGGTGGCATCTGGCTTTATGATGTCTGGGTTGGTATTACTTCTGGATCACACATTCGCTTGATGCTATGAGCGACACTACACGTAGCTGGTTTACAAGGAAGAGATTTGGGACAGTTCTCATCATACTAGTGTGAAACGAATAGGTACACACGGGGAGGACCGCCGGGAATTTTGAAACACTCTGATCACATTCTTGGTGTCCTGTCTTAAAGAAGGAGGCTATCTAGGGACAGCAAGAAACATCCGATGAAGCAATCGCTCGTCTTGTCATCCTGTCACCGTGGAAGACATCAATGGTGTTAGGCCAAGGAACACAATGGAGAATCGGGTATACCAAGGCAGAGATTTCAGATGGGAGGGACCGGACTGAGGTAGATACAGGTGATTGTGGGCGAAAACTACCTCGTCCATCGATGAGTACCAACAGACCAGAAGTCAGCAGAGCAAAGAGGGCTCGCTGCAAGATAGTTGTAGTTCGCATCCAGGATGAATTGCAATTCTTATTACAATCCTTGTCAGCATCCACAGCTTATATCTTCAACCTAATGATGAAACTTACAGTTATTTGAAAACCTGATTCGACAACCTCCTTGGGCAATGGTTCCTCGCGAGCCTCGCGACATCAGACAAGAAGGTCTGTTCGAATTGCTAGACATCGAGGCAATGGCCTGTGGATATGTTTAGCATCCAGTCCTGCACCATGGCAATAATGAAAGACTCACAAAAGAGTCGGTGTTGTGGGCAAAGTAGAGTTCGATGCCCGAATTGTTTTTCTTCACAACGACCACTCCAAGGGCTCCAAAGAGGACGCTGTTACTCACGGCAGGGTGTTCTAACAGACAAGCAAACAAATATTAGTGTTTGGAGAATTAAAGCAGCGAAAAGATTTAAACGGACCGTTAAACTCCCTTTTCATCCATGCCCTGATAGCTTCTTCCTCCATCACCTGGGTAAAAAGGCCATTGTCGCCCATCTTCTGACTGTAATACATCCTTTGCGCACAGGTGCTTGCCGCCAGTGTTGAGGCGATAAGCTCTCCAGTCCCAGATGTAACAACTGCACATGTAGTTCCATCCACATCAGATGGGTCTTGTGGAATAACATGGGTGCCAATGCCAATTAGGGCTGCAGGACCAATTCGACCTCGGTGCTTCATGCCAATGCCACCAGAAGAAGATCCCGCTGCAATGTTTCCATACTTATCAATGGCAATCGCGCCAACAGTGTCTGTAATCGTATCCTCGTCTTGTTCACTATCGGCGGCATCGGGGCTACCATCCCGAGATAAGAATGAGGGGGAGACAGGTTGCACAGGTAGCTGTGAATTCGCGAGCTTGGCCTTTTTCTGACTTTGATGCTCCAGCGATGCTCCCGGGCGCCCCTTCACATCTGCAAAAAAGCTTGGATCGGCCTGGTTTCTGATTTCCTCGTCTGCTGCATGGCTGGTCGGATGAGCTCCTGCTTGAGAAGCACGCTCGAGACGTTCAAGGCGAGTGTCAAGGGGAGTCATGGGCCGGCGAATCCAGGGATCGATTACTTCGCCACGGGTTTCATTTTCATAATCATTGACTTCTGCGGCCCATACCTGATAACGCTCTAGAGCGACGGGCGAGATCAAGGCTTCATCGGGCATGATCACCATGCCATGTTCCCATGCAAAGTCCTTGGCACCTTCTCCAACCAAGAAGTTAGGGGGCACCCTTGACATGCCCAGCTGTACATTGGACTTGTCATAAATCTTCCGAGCAAGCATGATTGGATTCCTGATGTCTAGCCGGCTCACGTGTTAGGCAAGACTTTCTGAGCAAGAGACACAACAAACTTACTGGGCACAGCTCCAACCGCTCCATTCAGCCCATGATGATCGACAATTGAGGCATCGCCTTCAACAACCCCCTTTGCGTTCAAGTTGCTTCCAAACCCTGCATTTGTAATCGGGTTATCTTCAAGCACCATTATGGCTGCTTCGACGGCGTCAATGGCGGTGCCACCACTCTTTAAGAATGCCATGGCCTTGAGCGCGGCGCTAATTCAATTCACGTATTAGACTGTGCAACCATCAAATGAAAGACCGAGACTGACACTTCACAGGCTTTCAAATGCTTGTGCTCATTCTCGTGGCTGTGGAAGCCCGCCCCAGCATGAATGAATATGGCACAAACGCCCTCATTCCCGGAAGTTTGCGACATCTTGAAATGGTCAACAAGTGCAATTTAGGGATCTTCCACGGGATTGTGCACGATCGATCGAGGTATCAGGTCGAGGTCAAGAGAAGCGTTGCCGATTAGGCCCGAATATCCAAGGGGATATCACGAATCGGGTATGTCGAGAATACCAAGTTTGCCACGACGTCAAGCTAAAGTGAAGATATGGATGCGGCGCGCGAACTGGCAAAATCTTGGACGCGTCTGCAGTGTACTCGCAGATTGTTGGATCGAAATGCAGGTGCTCTTTGTGAGATCCTCACTTCAAATTGAAACGACTGACCGCCTATTTCCAGCCTAAAGAATCACTGGGAACCAATGCTGTAACGATATAGTAGACTTTGGGCACGGGGAGTGAAGCGAGAGAAGACAAGAGTCTACGGCGAGACCATCCGTGTCAAGGTAAGAGAAGAATACAGATAACGAAGGGCAGCACTATACGTGCCGTGCATCCGAAATGATAATCTTGGAATAATAAAAGACTCAGGGGCAAGAGAGGCTTAGGGATTGAGGATGTGCAAATGAATAGTTAGAGAATATTGCAGATCTAGGGAAACTCTCATAGCACTGGTCGCTCTTGCCATTTTGGTCTAATTTCACTTTTTGCTGAAAGTAGGCAGTACAATTGCCGTCACCAGGGCGACATACAATGGATGGTTGTCTGCTTTCTTATGTACAAAGTAGGAAAGACCTGAGGATATTTTGATACTTCCCGGCACATGATGTTGACGTGTGACCGACCCCCTTAGGTAATCTGACCTCCGGGCACTGCATCTCCCCCCGCCTTGTCTGCCTGTCCTCTTGGTCTCTTGAAGTCAGGGCATTTTCGGCTACCAATTGAGATCCAGCCGATTCTCTCATTATTGTCTCACTCTATACATCGCCTACACTTCTTTCAACCCCTCACTGTATTGTGATCGTTCCTAGGCCCAACCACCCGCCATGGCGTCCCAAACACCAGCCGTTGTCATGGACAAGTAAGTTCACATCTGCAAGGGTCAAAGTAATATTTCAGTGCTTACTCTATACTTTTTCTAGTGGAACTGGCTATTCTAAGCTTGGTATGTTTTTCTGTGGTGGTTAAAGAGCTCGCGATCACGGATTAGGCTGACATGCTACCTTCATTATTCCAGGTTTCGCCGGTAACGACTCCCCATCATTTGTATTTCCGACTGCAATTGCAACCAAGGCTGGTGCTGGAAGTACTGGTAGCTCTGGGGGCGGCCGGCCCCCAGTCGCAAACAAGCCCTCGTTCCTAGGCGCTGGCAGTGGGAGCTCCAACCTGTCTGCAAAGCGTGGCACGGAGGACCTGGATTTCTTTATTGGCGATGAAGCGCTGGCTGCGGGCAATGGTCCAGGATATGCCGTTAACTACCCGATCCGGCACGGACAGATTGAGAACTGGGACCACATGGAACGATTCTGGTCGAACTCAATCTTCAAATATCTGCGCGTGGAGCCCGAGGACCACTACTTCCTACTCACCGAACCTGTAAGGCGACTTTATATGATAGCAGCGTGCTGTGTTTAAAATTGTGAAACCCCTGACATTTCTGGATTATAGCCTCTGAACCCTCCCGAGAACCGCGAGAACACCGCCGAAATCATGTTCGAGTCGTTCAACTGCGCCGGTCTTTACATTGCTGTACAAGCAGTGCTCGCCCTTGCTGCCTCGTGGACATCCTCAAAGGTGACGGACCGATCCCTGACTGGAACGGTCATTGACTCGGGTGACGGTGTTACCCACGTTATCCCTGTCGCCGAGGGCTACGTCATCGGATCCTCTATCAAGAGTATCCCGATTGCCGGACGAGACATCACATATTTCGTGCAGAGCTTGTTGCGTGACCGTGGAGAGCCCGACAGCAGCTTAAAGACAGCAGAGAAAGTGAAGGAGGAGTACTGTTACGTCAGCCCCGATATTGTCAAGGAGTTCGCACGTTATGACCGCGAGCCAGATCGCTTCCTGAAGCACACCGTCACTGCGCCGAACGGGCGGAGTGTAAGTATCGACATTGGATACGAACGTTTCCTCGCCCCGGAGATTTTCTTCAACCCCGAAATCTACTCGTCCGACTTCCTCACCCCGCTTCCCAATGTTGTTGACGGTGTCATCCAGTCCTCCCCCATTGACGTCCGGAGAGGTCTCTATAAGAACATTGTGCTGTCTGGTGGTTCTACTCTGTACAAAGACTTTGGCCGTCGTCTACAGCGTGACATTCGTCACTTGGTGGATGCACGAATCCGTGCCTCCGAGGCTCGCAGCGGTGGCGCACGGAGTGGTGGTCTCGATGTTGCCGTTGTCACTCACAAGCGCCAGCGCCACGGTCCCTGGTTCGGAGGTAGTCTGCTGGGCCAGACGCCTGAGTTCCGGAGCTACTGCCACACTAAGGCGGAGTATGACGAGATTGGTCCTAGCATTGTGCGGCGGTTTGCGCTGCTTGGTGGCCCGGGAAGCTCGTAAGGGGAAAATGAGTGAACCTTATCATTAGATACTTGTCAATCGATGTAGCTCAGCCTTTTGTTCATAGTTCGTTGTCTTATCTTTCTTCGGTGGTGCTGCTCTCTGTTTTCTTTTTACCCAAAACGGGTTGCGGGTGTTAGCGGCATTCTCTACAGTGCACAAAGCCGATTTATAATGTAGAGCATATAGGCAGTCTGTAGCCTGAATATCTTGAAATTTTTCAAAAACCGAAAATGTATTAGACAGCGTACATATCCACTAGCGCCATCATGCTTTTTTGGACTTCCTTCTCAAACGCCACGAGGTATGCAATGTCAGATAAATGTACAGCCTAAAAAGACTCAATATTATTACTTTTCTGGGATTTTTTCACTCAAACCGCCTCAGCCTGAGGAAAAGAGGTGCGGTTCAAAATAGCCACACCCTCCACATGACCGGTCTGAGGGAAGAAATCAAATCCACGGACGCTCTCAATCTCATAGCGAACATTCTGCTTCTCATCACCCTGAACCATAACAGCAACGTCACGAGCCTGGGTATGGACGTTACAGCTGACATAGACAACACGACGCGGCTTAAAATCAAGCATCTGACGCAAGAAGTCTTCTGAACAACCCTTGCGAGGTGGGTCAATAACCAGCAATGTCTGATCTGGTGGGTACGGAACTTCCTTGAAGAGAGTGGCGGCGTCGGCAGCGGCGAAGCCTGTGTTGGGAAGATTGTTTGCACGAGCATTCTCGCGTGCTGAAACGATGGAATCGCCTCCAATGTCGACACCGAGACTGGACTTAAACAATGGGGAGAGGGTGATTGTGAACAGGCCTGAGCCGGAATACGCGTCCAAAAGGTACTTGATTGGTTTTGCGTCTTGGTCGTTGCCTGCAGGAATGGCTTGAGAGCGGATGTACTCTGTGAAGCCGGACAAGATTGAGTTGTTGTTTTGGAAAAAGGCACCTGCCTTGTTGCTAAAGATATAGTCGTCGACGTACTCGAAAGACGTCGCGTTGTTGTCTGTGATGCAACGCTTTTCTTCAATGTAGTTTTCGCGCTCAATGCGGATCACATCGCCCGTGTCTGCGTTGGGAGTAGCGGCAATCCCGCCGACATTGGGAGTCTCTCCATCGGCGGTAGGCGCAGCGTCTTTGGGAATTCGTGCGGTAGACTCCCGCATCAGGAGAGTGGCACCTCGTTTATAAGAACGGATGTTCTCCGCAACTCGTTTCCTCTCACTAGTGAGTCCGCGACGCACAATGTCTGTGCCCAGGGGACAGTCTTCGATGTCCATATCGAGTCGTCGGTTCTTGTATGTGAATCCAATTGGGGGGACCTGTGGTTGTGAGGGTTCTTCGCCATCCTGCTTAGAACCTTTGCCTGCACCACCATGTGCGAAATGAGGGGTGAGTTTTGTTCGATATCCAAATTGCATTGGCGAAGCAAAGGTTTCTCCAATGGTAGGAATAAGCTCCGGGATCAACCCAGAGAAATTGGCATACGCTTTCTCCACAATGCGCCGTTTGTGAGCAAGCTGGTCCTCGTAGGACATCATCTGAAGCTGGCACCCAGAACACTCCCCGAAGTACTTGCATCCAATCAGCGCATCGTTTCTTTGAGGACCTGGTTCGATCACTTCAACAAAATCGGTCAAGCTGTACGACAATGACTCGAAATGTTTGACCAATTTGACCCGTACGGTGTCTCCGGGGACCGTGAACGGAACAACATAGACATATTTCCCATTCTCGGCGAGCGCTAGACCATCACCTGTTGAGGAAAGCTCAGAAATCTTGACATCAATCTCGGTGAACTTCTCTGGAAGGGAGAAAGGCACGCTGTCGCCGTTGGTTTCAGCCTGCTCGGTTTCGTTCCGTTTGAGGAGTTGGTTTATATCGCAAAGCAGGACCTCATCATGTCCACTGCTCTTGTTGTTCTTGTCGACCTTCGCCTTCTTGCGCTTGCCGTCAAAGTGTTTCTTGGGACCGTTCTGCATTATTGCGGGGACTGGCGCATTCGTTGAACGGCGTTGACGGTATAATTTGGAGGCTGGCCGCGCTTGAAGGGCTATAAGGGTCTGAGAAGACAGAGAAGAAGTGAAGCGCCGAACAGATGACCGTATTGCAAACATGTAAGGTGAAAAGCGACAGCACAATAATTTCTAGAACGAAAATCATCAAATGAGAAATTTATTAGAAACGCATCTAACGCGTCGTTGATTGGTCGGAGACTGACCGCCCGCAAGAAAGAACTTCATTCCGACGCTTCACCTCCGGCTGGCCTCTTTTGCCTTTGCGTCCTCCAATTGCCTCCGCATTTCGCCCTTTTCTTCATTTTTCAAGCTCTTAACCGGCCTACCGTTGGCTGGTGAGCTCACAGCAACGCCACCATGAACATTACACGGCCGGCACGATGCCTTTTATGCAGCTTCACCCGTGCTGCCGCCCCAGGCACGCGAGTCCCTCGACGCCAATTCCATCCTACTCCCGCGTCTCTCTCCAACCGGAAACCCAAGTTCCCCAATGTTAAGGCTCCTCGGGTGGAGGAAATCAAGCCTTACACGGAAGAGCAGAAGGCTAAGCTCGCCAAGGAGTACTCGGAGGCACAGATGGCCGCCATCGAAGCCGGCGAAGCCGCTATCGACCTGAAGGATCTGGCAGAACAGATGGACGAACGCAGTGATCCCATGGCATTTAAATACGTCGACGACTTCTCGGTTATTGAGCCAGGCATTGATCGACACCAGCGCTCCCCACAGTCGAACTCGGATTACAATTTCACGCTGAAAACCGAGGACGATTTCGTGAAGGACTTCGGTCAGTTCTTTGCCGAGATGCCTGATAACACGACAGGTGCAGACTTCGTTCGGTTCGCAGAAAACTTGCGCCTCACCCACGGCAAGGAGGAGAGCGAGCTGTCTCCGCACAGCGCACTTGTTCCGGATCTCTTCGGACCTGGAGAGACCATTGATGAGCCCCGCGTGGAAGAGCGGAAGACAGCTGCCGAGAAGGGCGAGAAGGAGCGGTCAGCGGCGGCTGAAGAAATGACAGACGCCCTCAAGAGCTTGCTCCTGGCTACGGGCTACACGGAGAGCCAGGTCAAGGGCCTCCGCACCAAGACCCTTGTTTCACACAGCGTCACCAACCAGACCCGACTAGGAAAGGTCCGCCGTGCATACCGTCTTTCCATTGCTGGTAACGGAAATGGTTTGCTAGGTATCGGTGAAGCCAAGTCTGATGAAGCCTCCGATGCAAAGATCCAGTCGCAATACCGTGCGATCCGAAACATGCAGCCCATTCCCCGCTACGAGAACCGAACAATCTATGGCGATGTTAAGGGCAAGGTGGGAGCCACAGAGTTGCAGCTGATGCACCGTCCACCCGGTATGCCTAGTTTCATTCCCTCAGACATGTTCTTTTTTGCTAACAATAATAGGCTTCGGACTCCGTGTTCAATATCTCATCTACGAGATGTGTCGCGCTGCCGGTATTCACGATCTGTCCGCCCGAGTTGGTCGCTCAAGGAACCAGATGAACACAGTCAAGGCCGCCTACCAGGCGTTCATGAGCCAGCGTAACCCGGAGCAGATTGCTCACGCACTCGGCAGAAAGATTGTCGACGTGCGCAAGGTGTACTACGCAGGGAAGATTTAGGGCCGCTCATGGCCTTGGCTAGCTGCTTCATCTCAGCGTGTATATAATGCTTCTCTTTTCCTTCCTCTTCTTCTTGTGTCTTTTGCATGTACTTCTATAAGTTGGTTGTTAAACATGACGGGTCATCAATTCTCGGTATCATGAGCTATTCACAGCATACCTGGAAAATCACATATCACAAGGTTCCTTAGCATGACACCATCTGATTCGCGCCAGAACAAAAACATGGAAACAACACCCCGGGTATAATACGCGAGTAAACAAAAAAAAAAACCATCAAATGCAACAGGCGATTCCCATGCCTTCCTTTCTTATTGGAACGTCATGTCTCCCTCTCCCTCATATCCTCCATGCTGGTACTCCTGGTCCTGGAAACGCCGATCCTCGTTTTGCTGTTGTTGCTGTTGCTCTTCATTCTCATTCCAGATCTGCTGCTGCAAGACAATGCTATACACACTGGCCTTGAGCAAAGTGCATACAGTCGCAGTCTTGCGCTCAAGGAGACGAAGACCATCGAGAGGCATAGAGGCGGGGGAGCCAGCTAGGTCGGCGAGTTTATCGGAGAGCTGCACGCGAGGCATTTATCAGTAACCAGTATAACCGATATTTACAGTTTATATCATTTCCAATAGGATATTGTTCATATCCTTTTTCTGTGCAGAGTTTGTCCCAGGAAGATGATATCAAGGCGAACAAGGTCTTCTCCACGTACCTGGTTGACATTCCGCAGCAATCGAGCGTATTCCTCGAGCACTTCCTGCTCCAGATCTGAAACGAGCGGATTATTACCCAAGAGAGGGTTATTCGAGTGGCCCCGGCTGTGCGAGGCGTCTGCGTCGCTCATTGATTGGGGTATTGGGGGGTGGAGGTTTCCGCGGGGTCGACCTCGGCGTACGAGTAATCGTTGTCTGAATCTTCGGGTGCGAAGGCAGACATTATGGAGGATGGGGTTTGTTGCTGTTTATTGAATGTTGTAGGTGTTGAGCTGCGAAGGCTGTGGTGTCATGTTTCGTGTTTTCTGGGGTTCCGCTGAGACGCGTTCCCCAAGCTTCCGCTGAGATCCGAAATCTACTGGGGGTGGGTTTCATGGCCTTAAACTTATTTCAACGTCAGTCAATAGGTTAATATTATGTGTTCGAGGTTATGGCCATCTCTGTATAGCCTCATTTTCAAAAATTCGCCCAAACACACATCTGATGCCTATTTGCAATAACACAGGTGTCATTAAAGACACATGGCTATAAATACATATTAGAACCATCAAGGACCGTCTCATAGTATACTGTTGTATATTTTGAATACCTCGTGGATTTTTCTTTTTCTATTAGGGGTAAATTTTTGGCTTGACTGATAGTACACAACTCTGTCTCAGTTCCTTGGTGCTGTTAATAACCTGGCTGGGAGGCGTAATCGCGAGTCGATTTTTTCTTTTTTTTTACGGAAATGGCTTGTATTAGAAGTTTGTTTTATGGGACTATTGAAAGTCCCAGGAATGGAGTAACTAGATACATGAACGTAGGCAGATTCTCTAGATTTTACTTCAATGTATAAGGTAGCATACTTTCATTTGCATTGAACAAATTCGTATTCGTATGAAGTACTCTGTGGAGAACACTCATTTTGCATACAATTATAGAATATAATCTAGCTGCCTTGTGAGCGAGCCAACCACATTAACCTCATTGTTGGACAAACCGCGTGTCCTTACTTGGTTGTATCCACGAAGCACTAGCGTTGCTCTCCCAGCCGCGGCAGCCTCTCCGCGCGTTCTACAAGGCGAATAATGTCTCAGTGAAAATTCATTTCTCGGGGGAAGAAATCACTTTGAGCAACTACTACAGGCCGACCGCAAACTACTGTGACGGCCAATCTTGTAGTGCGCTATTTCATCGCCTTCCCCATCAAAGGGAGAGAGAGAGAGACCCCTATAAATTTCATGTATATCAATGGATGCCCAGAGGTGGAGAGCTCCACTGGAGGGACAAATTACATTCAGCAACTGTAATCGTTGATAAGTGACTAGTAACCAGTAATCTAGAAGCATCCAAGAAGCTCATCGAACGATTAGCTTTTCTTTAAACACGATTGTTCCATTCATCAAGTAATGGTTACCATGTTGCATCATAGCGGTGCGTAGTACTCCGTACATATTTTGGAGGCCTGAGATTGTCGATTCTAGTGTGGCACTGGCTGGGATTGTATTGGTTGTAGATATCCACATCTCAACGACTTGGCTGCAGGATTCCAAGGACTGAAGTAGACGGGAGTCCGTCGCAGTTCCTTTTTTCCCTCTATCAACGATGAAAAGAGGGGGGTTGATCTTTGATCGGCAGAGCATTCCTACGGGCTAATCGAATCAGTCGGAAGAAGCTTGGGAGGTTAACTCGCAATTCGGCCCTAGCGACCCATTGTCGACTAGGATGCAAGCCTTCTCGAATCGACAGGGGCAAGGTACTCGGCTGAATTAAGTTAGAAGTTTATATTTTTGCCTCAGGTGAGCTTTTTCATTCGATATTTTCGAGATTATTTCCCTATTTGGTCAACTTAGTCATGGTTGACTGCGAAAATTACAGATCCTTCATAGACAGGGTTATTATATGTGAATACGAAAACATGGGAAAATGTAAAGTTCGAAATAATATGTCTCATTTCTATCGCAGAAATCTCCATTTAGAAGTGGATATTCACTATCGCAAGCGCCTCGTGGTGGGTGTTGGTCTCCTATTCTGTACGGAGTACTCCGTACAATGTAGCACCATAGACGCTTTTAGGACAGGTTCCCCTGAAAAAGCCAACGCCAAGATATTACTAGGTGCGGAGTAGAAGGCGATACAGTCTAGAAGACATCTTGCCCCGCGAAATACGCAGGTCTTTTACCGCAGCGTCGAAGGAATACGCCTCTACTTTATTTAAATGGGAGCCTAGTCCTATGTATATAGTATCTGATGTGACATCGTCGCCTCCAGTGACCGGTTTTAAAATGCCAATTCGACTAATATGGTCTTGTGCGAGTTTGCCGCCCCTAACAACGGATTGACTCTAGTGTAAGAAAGGAGCCTTGGCTTTGCGCTTTCCACATTAACATCCTGTCCCTCTAGAATCGTCTTGGCCGTTACCTCATATTGTGGATCATGACAACACGGCCCATAATGGAAAGGACACAATGCAAGTCAAGTGGCCACTTCGCCCTTACGTAGAAGAAAAAACGACACGGAATACGTAAGTGTCCTCAAGTAGGAAGTTGATATTAGCCAGTCACCCCAGATGCGGGGCTCGAGCGGAAATAGAGGGGCAGGGCTCTTTTCGCGTCGACAGTTCACAGACGTTTCATTTCTAAACTTATGGGATCTGGTCCCTTGATCCCAAATAATAATAGAGTTGCCCAAGAGATGTTTTCCTAGGGTTTGGGGTGGACACGTGTCAAGGTTTTCTACCAAATACGGTTAGAGGGATTCCTACTCTTAGCCAACCTTGGAAGGTTCGGTAGCCAAAATAGCCAAGGTAGCCAAGGTAGGTTAGCCAGATTTATATCTCATTGCGAATACGAATGGCCACTTTCGAATACCATTGTCTTTTAAGGTTTCTCAGGGGGAAACCACATGGGATTCATTATTAGGGGAATGGAGAATGTTCTGTGGATTCCTAGTGCTATAGTGTATGTAATATTTAGAAATGTTCCATATGTAGTGGAGTCGAGCTATTACATGGGATAGGGGGATCTAAAGATCTAACGTTTCAATTTCCGACAGGGGCATCTCAAGGTTTAAGCTTGTTTTAGCTCGGCTTGTCAAACGGGACATACAAAGTATGGTATAGTTGACGAGATACGCGTATGGACCATATTTCATCTTCGCCACAGTGTCACACTGCTTCATCCAATTGTGACACGTTACTCACCCCGACCTTCGCTGTCCATTCCCCATGGAGTTCTCCCGTGCCCACATCTCGGTTGGACAGCCCAATTTACACTGCCCCTTTGTCTCTGTCTCCTGGGTCGAGAGGAACGGGACGTCTTAGCGCTACGGCGCTATGCAAGTGTAGGTAACCCAATAGATTAATGTATTCATCGCGCGAATAAAAAAGCAAAAGGATATGTCCCCGAGATTGATTTATTATAATCGTCTTCACGCCACATCCTTCTTCCATGTACAACCTTCTGACCTAAACAACTATCGGTCATATCTCATCGGATTCTTATCAAATGAGTGAGATGTCCACCCCAGCTCGGGCTAGGGACAATGTCTTCTCAAGACGTGAGATCGAGGGCATGCTTGCTGAAGGAAAGTTGATTATCATTGTCGACGGCAATGTTCTCAGACTAGATTCCTGGATTAAATATCACCCTGGAGGTGATATGGCTATCAAACATATGATTGGCAAAGATGCCACGGACGAAGTGAATGCGTGAGTCTCTCTAACACCTCTCTATTCTTGTCCAATTCAATTTGCGCATTATTCTAATAGCCTTCTGAAAGTCTCCATTCACAGGAAGCCCGTCAGCGCATGAGCAAATTCCAAATCGGCCGAATCGAGGGCCGCTGGACCAACTTCCTGCCTCCCATCCAAGGTGGCGAGTTCCGCCCATTAATCGAAAATGAGATCGACGAAGAAGACCTGGTTCTCTCAGAGACATCAAGTGAAGAGAGTTCAGCACCACCATCTCCCATCTTCGAAGCCGAAGACGAAAGATTGGGCCTAAGACGCAGGCTTTCAGTATCAACAATATCCTCTGCAATCAGCGCTGTTTATCCGTCAGAAGAAACTAAACCACGAGCCTACGTGATCGATGCTCGAACTCAAGAGGAGATTGAGTTGGATGCATCCAAATACCCGCCTCTCGACGCAGAACACCAAGAATATATCACAATGAGATACCGCGAGCTGCACCAGCGTATCCGCGCAGCAGGGCTATACAACTGCAACTACACAGCCTACGCTATCGAGATCTCTCGCTACACCCTCTTCTTTGGGCTGTTTGTATTTTTCCTCAAGCATTCCTGGTTCGGCCTGTCTGCCTTCTTCCTCGGCTGTTTCTGGCACCAACTTGTCTTCTCCGCTCATGATGCCGGCCACATGGGCATCACGCATAACTATCAGATTGATACCACCATCGGCATGATTATCGCCGATTACCTAGGCGGCTTAAGCCTAGGCTGGTGGAAGCGCAGCCACAACGTCCACCACATCGTAACCAACGCTCCCGAGCACGATCCCGATATCGAACTGATGCCTTTCTTCGCGCTATCGCACCGCTTCTTCAGCTCGCTCCGCAGTACCTACTACGACCGCATCATGGAATACGATGCAGTGGCCAGGGTCACCGTCAAATACCAGCACTATCTGTACTACCCTATCCTTCTCTTCGGCCGTTTCAACCTCTACTTCCTCAGCTGGGAGCATATCATTGTCGGCCGCGGACCGAAACACGGTGCGGGCTGGTGGCACCGCTGGTTTGAGTTCGCCGGCCACATCTTCTTCTGGATTTGGTTCGGGTATGGCGTTGTCTGGTGTAGCATTCCGACCTGGTTCAACCGCGTCGTGTTCGTTCTGATCTCGCATATGGTGACTTCGCCGCTGCATGTACAGATTACGCTGTCGCACTACGCCATGTCCACTGCTGATCTTGGCCCGCTGGAATCTTTCCCCCAGAAGATGCTCCGTACTACTATGGACGTCGACTGCCCACCTTGGTTGGACTTTTTCCATGGCGGTCTCCAGTTCCAGGCCATTCACCATTTGTATCCTCGTATCCCGCGGCACAATCTTCGCAAGACGCAGCAGTTCGTTCGGGAATTCTGTGAAGATGTGAACATTCCGTATGCGGTCTTTACCTTCTATGATGGCAATAAGGAGGTTATTGGCCGTCTCGCTCACGTTGCCAGACAAGCGAAACTCTTGGAAGAGTGCCGGAAGGCTTATGCGGCAGATCCTCATTTGCATTGAAGATGTTCGCTCTAATAGAGTTGAGCTTTTGAGATACCCATTATGTTGTTTGTATTATTTTGCAAATTGAAATCGCTTGGAATTGTGATACATCCTTTTTTCTCCTTTGAATTCTCACTTTATTGTGATCTATCTTATGGAGACTTGATTTGCATCTGTCAGTATTATACCTGTGTTTGACATTGCTCGCTGTTTACATGGTGTAAATGATAGGCGCACCTACTTGGCAGAGACAATTAAATGACATAGAGGATCATCATGTATATTGAAACAAAAGCCAAATGATGAAATCGCTTCGAGTTTCGTATACATAGCTTGACAGCAGAGGTTATCTTGAAAACGTAAATTTGAGATTGAAAACAGCACGCAGCAATCGAGTTAGCCCGAAAAAGCAAATCCGTAACGCCGTCCGCTGCGAAATAGGATGAAAAAGCAAATATATAAGACAGTTTTCAGGGAGACGCGCAAAGAAAAGAATACCAACAGCTCAGAGGTCGTGACACAAACCATGAAGTCAGCAAACGGTTTGTGTCGATGCTATGTTGTGCCTGAATTGAAGGCAACCAAGAGTAATCCAAGGCTCTAGGATGTGAAGAAAAATGCAATATGCAAAGCAACTGGCAAGCAATAAGGCATAATGACAATGTGATGAAAGGAAAAAAAGGGGAGAAAAAAAAGCTTGAATAGATCCACCAAGAAAAAGTCCCGAAACACTCCATACACCCAGCAAGGATTGCAATGGAAGAAGAATAGCAGCATCTAAATACAGTCGTTAATGCATCATGGTCGTCTGCGAGCCGACACACATACGGCTGTTTCCCTCGTGTATCGGACAAAAGAAAACAAGTGACAAAACGTGAAGAGCACAGGCTTTACATATCACCCTCGTGGTGAAGGGTGACACTGTTGAACTCCTCGAAGGGATCGTTGAGTTCGCCGTTCGGAGTTGCGAGGCCTGAATCCATTGGGACGCCCTTCATCCTGGTAGAATCGGTGCCGCCAATATCTACGCTAGCGCTCTCCTTGACATTACGGAAATTCACCGTATCCGTGCCGGCACGACCCTGGTGCGGAATCATAGGCGGCTTCATGTGACGAATAAGGGCCCATTGGGTCTGTCGGAAGAAGGGATGAGCCTTGACATCAGAGGCACCAGCGCGAGCTCCTAGGCGCTTAGTCTCATCCTTGATCAGCAGTTTGCGGATCAGAGACTTGCACATGGTCGATGTCGGCTGCGCACCCGAGTGCTCTGGAAAGTTCACCTCGTCCCGCAGAATGCTAGCAAACGTCGCGTTTCGATTCTTGCCCTTGAATGGAGTAGTGCCGTACAGCATTTCATAAATCAGAATGCCCAGGGTCCACCAATCAACGGCGCTGGTGTGACCGCAACCCTTGATCACCTCAGGTGCAATATACTCTTCCGTCCCGACAAAAGAATTTGTGCGGAAATCGGCAATACATGACTTGGTATCAATCGTAGGCAAGCCGGTATTGGAGTTTCCACCACTGCGTGCAGGAATCATCGTCGGGGCACCCCCAGGTCCAGATTGCTTTGACAGATCGAAATCAGAAAGCATGATATGACCAGACTGGTGAAGAAGGATATTTTCCGGTTTTAAGTCACGGTAGATGAAACCCATGAGATGGAGATATTCCAGCGCAGCAATAACCTCTGCGGCGTAAAAGCGAGCTGCATCCTCGGAAATACTTTTGCCGGGGCGGGTTTGCAGGGCTAAAAATGGACAAGTCAGCAAGGGATTCAAGAAGATGATGATCTCGAAAATGGGATAAAAGGTGAACACACTCCTGAAGAACTCGCCGCCACTACAGTACTCCATACAGAGATACAAATAATCCTCTGATTGGAAAGAGTGATATAGGGTGACAATGAACGGGTGGTTGCTCGTAGCCAGAATCTCTTGTTCGGCCAAAGCTCGTTTAATCTTGTTCCGTTTGATCATCTCCTTCTTGCTCAAAACTAGCCGCAAGTCAGTAAATGGCATCAGACAGTCACCGGTATACAAGAGAGAAAAAGTACCTTTCATGGCATAAAGACGGCCCGATTTCTTCTCGCGCACCAGGTAAACTTTGCCAACATCACCCTTGCCGATCAATTTGATCTTGTCAAAGCTAGCAGGGCCGACTTCTACATTTCGAACTTTGATGGAGTTTGAACTATAGGTGCGGCGGAAAGCAGCGTTACTGTTGTAATCTGAGCTGACTGAAGGTATCGCCAGATTAGAATGGTCGCTGCCTGGATCTGCAAAGCCCATTGACCCGCCCGACTTTTCCACCAGGGGCTCCTTGCCCAGTTGTGCTGTTTGAGGACGGCCACCCTGACCACTTGTAAATAGGCCTTGGGCATTCGGGGCAGAAGCCACACGTCGTAACTTGCGCGCTAGTTCCTCTTTGTTTGCAGTGGTCGCCTGTTCTACTGCCGAGACCCCCGTGACTTGCAACTCAGGGGTGTCAGGAGGAGAGGACGGCACTGACCCATCGTTGCGATGTCGCAATGCTGGCTGACCCTGGTGGGCAAAGTATGGGTTGGCGGATGCGGTAGGCGACATCGCATCGTCCAGTGGATTACCTTCACTAGCCACGGTTGTTGATCGATTGCGGCCTATGCCTGGCAGGAATCGAGACTGCCGGAAAGCAGACTTCTCGTTCTTGGCCGCCCCATGATTATCCCGTTCGCGTTCGCGTTCGGAACTTCCAGAGGGGTTGGGATGGGGAGAGGAGTGGCTACTTGAACTGTTGATACGAAAAAAGTTCTTAATCCTCGTAGGCAAGTGACTAGACTCGTTGGAGTGTTTTCGTGTGGGAATGGAGAGAGCGGGGAAATTCCCGCGCTTCTCATTATTTGTCACCGCCGGCGGACTGGAGGCAAAGAGCTGCGTCATATTGGGTGGGTCGCCGAAATCAAAATCGAGACCGAGATGACAGTCACCTAGGACCTAATCCGAAGGGTGGAAAAGCAAGGTGTGAAGCGGACGAAAGGGCGGTAATCTTCAAGATGCCAAGTGCCGGCTGGGATATAATCGCGCGGGGGGTCAATTGTTAGTAAGAAGCGGTACAACCGGGGCTGTCCACCCAAAGAGCTGAAAAGGAAAAAGCCGCGATAACTGGGCTCATGAATAAGACAACATGTCAGAACAAATAAAGAATGAAGATCAAGAAATGAGAAGCCAGTGGGAAAAGAGGGAGGCAAGGAGGAATTGGAGTGGAGAAGGACCCGTGGACGCGGAGGCCAAGGCTTAGTCATCTAAAACCAATTCACCGGGCAGTGTACGTACAATGTCTACTATCTACGTCTGAAATGTTGAGAATAGTTGAGAAAGGGTGATAGAATTACTCTGGAAGATCAATTTGAAAAAAATCATCCCAATATGACTTCACCTTGGTCCAAGGGGTTCTGAATAACCCAAGGAATTAGGACTAAGGAACTGGGTGGCGACATGCCGAGTATAAATAACTACATGTATCTCTACAATGTACAGCACGTGATAGTTATAC
The DNA here is from genome assembly GCF_028828465.1 of Penicillium psychrosexuale. Taxonomy (NCBI): domain Eukaryota; kingdom Fungi; phylum Ascomycota; class Eurotiomycetes; order Eurotiales; family Aspergillaceae; genus Penicillium; species Penicillium psychrosexuale. Next base: position 2,078,321 of record NW_026643187.1, read on the forward strand.
ACTTCATTCCTCCGGAAGAATATCAATACATAATAATATTGTACAGATTCATGTTTCAATCCCCTCAAAATCGTTTCCTCCCTTGACTCAAACTTGGTCCATGTTTCCCACCCTTTTTTTTTGCTTTTTTCTGCCTTTTCTGCCTTCATCTGAAACACTTCGGAGACTTCGGCACACATACATAGGCCTGGGCTCAAATCCGCAACGCCCAACGCCATGGTTGCTTGGTATCAGTTTTGAGCATGCGCATTGATTCTGCTGGTGTTCACAATAGCGGGTGCGGTATGTCTGACACTGGCATTGATCAACTGCGAGGAATACCCAGACAGGTAATTGGTGTTTTGCTGGCTGTCTGGTGTCTCGAAACCGAGAACAAGTGTTGTGGGTACTTCATCTCTCAAATCTTCAATCAATCTCGATGGATTCGTGAGCGAGCGACCGGCTTTCTGGACATTTTCACGTGCATCATGCCGTCGACGGGCATCCAGACTCGATGAGATCATACGAGACCCAACGCTGCTGAGACCACCTGCAGGTACATAGTGATTACGGCGGACACTCGACCTTGAAATCGCCCTGCTCGGCCTACACTGGGACAATGGGCTATCCCTGCCGAATGCGCTAATCCGAGACAATAGGGGTGCATCCGACATGTCGTCGGGGTAATCCCCTCCAAAGCTGTTCATTGTCAGAGTGAAGCTCCCACTGCGGCTATTATTTGTTAAACCCGGCGCTTTGCACAAGTAAGTGAGTTTGGATAGGCTTACCTGTGGTTCATGCCATGCTCCGATTGTTCGGTGGAGCGTCCTCTCCGTTCACTGGGTCCTTCCACTTCAACGACAAACATATCGAAAAATTCCGTCGGAATGAGAGACGATTGGTGGTCAAACAGTTCAGTACTTCTGTGCTGCCGATCAAAGGAAACTTCTGAGAGCATCTCTTCATTCAACCTCGGTCCTAGGCTAGAATCTCTTCTTGTCTGTTGTTCGTCATCTGAACCGCCCGAAACTGATGCACCGCGGGGCTCATTATGGAGATGCTGAAGCCCAACCAGAGTTGTATCTTCATTGCTGTAGTTCTAGGAATTAGTATTATCCAAGTGCTAGTCTTGGGCAAGAACTTACATGGTAGTCGCGAGGCTTGGTGAATGACTCCTATCATTTCCAGCCATGTTGGTTAGTTCGGCGACGTGCTCTTCGTGGTCAATTTCAGTAATCGAATGCAATGCCGATCTGAAATTGGAGACGTTTCGGCCGAAGTTCCGAGGCAAAGTATTGCTGATACGACTTCTGTTTCCGGGACGACGTTCTGTCCATGTCTCCGGGGGGATCCATGATATGATTCCGTTGTGTTCCATCTCAGAACCCATTTCGGGAGAGAGTTGAATGTCCACGCGGCTGTTGGCGTCAAAGGACGGGTCATTGTATTTTGTAGGCACGTTGCCGCCTGTCCCATTCGCATCATGAAACAACTCTGATCTTCTATCGACCTGAATCTGATTGAAGAATGAGTCGCTTCTGTTTCTATTGCGGTCTTCATTTACATCATCACGAATCCACAAATCTGAGCTTCCATCAACCTGCATGTTACCAAGGTCTGAGTTGTTCCCATTTGTGTGGCTTGTTCCATTGTAGTTTTTGTTTGCTGCTGTTAATTGTTTCCTCTGGATTTGGATGGGATGGCCAGTGTTTGGGTCAATAATATCAACCCCACGATTGATATTGGCACGCTCAACCTCATTGGTACCATCAGTCGACTGGTTATCATATGAACCACCATTGGTCGCTCTTCCGGTTTGCACGGTAATACCTTCCGGATCATTGGAATTGTTCACGCTAGCCGCCCCCGGATAGCCCATGAGCATATCCCATTGATCAAGAGCGCTGAGAACTCTTGCCCGTTCGTTGATGTTGTAAACGCGCAGATTATAACAATCGTCGCTGGGTGGAATCTGTGGATTTAACGCGATAACTTCGTTAACCTCCTCCAGAAATCTTTCATGGTTTTGGACTTTTTCCATCAGTCGTGACTTTGCCTCAATCATGGTATCAAGGCCGAACGCGTATGCCACTCTTACAAATCCAACATAAAAGTCGCAGTCCGGCAAAATAGCAAACGGCGGGCACATGTTTAACATCATACGCACAATTGCAGCATCATCAAGGTTGATAAGACTCATGATCAGGCCCCATCGTGTCTGGCGCTCCTCGGCCAGACGGGCAGGCTCATGGCGCACTGTGCTTGGATTACGGCGAACGAACTCGATTTCGTCTACTCGCTCAATCCATTCAGCATATGGATTGTCTGATTCCATTAACTGGGAAACGGTCAAATCCCGTGAGCCGACGGGAGCTGCGAACTGGGATGTGCTTTCCAGAAAAGGCGACGGCAACCCCTCGTGCAAGTTAATATCGGACGCTGTGGAAGAATGGATGATTGTAAAGCTCTCTTGTGTTGCTTGGTCCTGAGTCGCAGGTTGACCATCAACAAAGACAACAAATTCGTCGTCATTCATTGGGGTCATTGACATGGGTGACGAGCCACTAAAACGGGGTGATGGCCGTGATGGCTCCATTGGGACGATTCTTCCCCCAGCGGTGACCCGCTGGTGTTTCGGGGAAGAGTGCTTCTTCAGAAATTGGGCAAACCCTGCGTCATTCGTGGGCAACACAGGCTCAAAGGACTTTTTGCTTGTGCGAGTCGGGCGATTCTTGGATGCTTTCGATGCTAGAGTTTTGTTCGGTCGGGATAACCTAGCTGACTCTTTAGTCGGCCGATTTCTCGGGTTTTCTGAAAGGATAGGCTTCTTGCTTCGATCAAGACGCGCTCGTCTGCCTGTGGCGATGGTCAGCAAGTTTGCTTTTATTGGGTTATACAGACTCGATAGCCCTGAGACCCACGACAGGTCAGCTTGGTGTACTGGAACCCAGTTCGCACCAGTGATCCAATCGAATGTTTGTCTCTTTAGGGAAGATCATTGATCAAAAGCGTCGTCACAAAGGGAAACTCACAGTGTCTTGCTTCACTTGTCCACTTGCAGTGCACACCTGTGTCCTGGCACAATGCCAATAGTGTTGGCAAGTTATACTTCATTTTGTTCATGGGGATGAAATATTTACCTGTAAGAACAACAGAAACGAAAGACTTCGATAAAGAAAGGAATTGTTGAGGGGATTCGGGTGGAAGGTACAGGGTCAATGAAGAAGGAACGAGGGCTCGAGGCTATTCAGAACAGATAGAGACCTGGGTCACGAGGTCTATACTCGACGCGTCTAGCACGCGTCGATATTGGCCAGTAGCCCTAAACAGGAAGGAAGGACACTTGAGGAAGGCAGAGACAGAAGACAACAAATTCGAAAACGAAAGAACTCCCGTCTAAAAATACGGTTACAACATAACAGCCTATACACTCTCCCGGATTTTCACAGGTTGAAGGCCACTGTGTACACCCCAATAATCCCCATTTTCCTCAGAAGGTGACATCACTTCCATGCCATCGGCTTCAATATTCCCAATCTCTTTTTTTCCCTGCCTCATCTCCCAGCTTCCGGTACGTTCATGTCCCTGTACAGCCACTCCAACTCCAGCGGCGAGATCACTGGATGCTTGCGTACTATCAGTCTTGGAGTTTCCCCATATGGGTTCACTGAACGACACATCGGTATCACTAGCAAGTTTACTAGGACCTTTGAACCCTCCCAAGCTTCCTTTCTTGGGGTATCTTCCTTTGCGAGCACGACATATGAGGAACACAATGACTGCTGTAAGTCCAATGACAGCGAGCATTGTAACAGCACCAATGACTCCGGCTACAGCGGGAGCCAAACCTCTATTCTTCTTCGGCTGAGATACGGTCTGGTCTAACACTCCATTGCAGAACACAGTTTCAGCGTTGCAGCGTAGGCACCATTCTTCGGTTGATGCCAGGGCAAATGTCTCCAACTCGGAATGAAACTCAGTATATGTGATTGACGCACGACTAGGGCCGTGTCCAAAGAGGGAATACAGTTCGAAGTCGGTGGTGTTGTCGGTCCCATTGTGAAGCAAGAATCTCACGTACAAATTGTCGATCCCAGGGTATGATGGGTACAAGTTGCTGCTGTTCTCGTAGCTGTACAGCTCGAAAACAAAAGAGCCACCTCGTACCAAGCGGGAGAAGAAGTTGGGTTGATGCTGGTTTGCGAGTCCCAACAGAGACGACAGGGCAACAGCTGGCTCATCACCACCGAACAACAGAGTCATCTTCTGCCGGGTGCCACCTGCCTGGATGTTCAGATCGAAGGCTTCTAGAATGCTCGATGCCAATGTCTGCCCGGCAATTGGGCTAGCTACTCTGATCGCAGACCCGCTGGAAGATGATTGTTGGCTGTTGGTGCTCCATACGTACTGGTCCGCTAGCGAGCGAGCACGGATGATGTCGGCGTGGTTCAGACTTTCCAACAAGCTGTCATTATGCACAACTTCATAATCCAAATATTCCGAGATAGCAACGGCATTTGTGTAAGTTGCGGAAGATTCATCGTAGGCTCCAGACAATGCCAGTTTCCATAGTTTTCTATAAAAGGCGTCTGTGTCTCGTGTGATATCCTGGACTTCGTTACTGCCACGGTATTCGCCTTCGGCGGCATTATACATGTCACACATCGCCTGACCTTCAATCAAAATAGACTGAGGGTCTGCATTACCGACCGTGACAATCCGAGGGTATTGGTATCCGTTCAATGGCGCCTGTGTAAACGATCCGTTCGCAATTTGGCTGCTCGGTATGTTCATTGAGCCCAATGGTGGGTATAGACCCTGCATGAAGGCTTGGGCGGAACCAACAATGTTCTGGTCCGTTGCCGAGAGCACAACCACATCGTTTGAGTCCAAAATTATTGGGGATATGTTCTGGATTATAGTATTAGATCCTCCAGACACATAGCGATAACGGAAATCTGATGCCGCCGTGGCGAGTTCGTTGGCTCCGTAGTCGGTCAATGTTCGAGAGCTGGTGAGCTCACTGGGCTTGCTGTCTCCGTAGACGGTAAATGCAAAGACTCCCCACACTTTCTGGATGGATTGGGAGTCTTGAGCAGAAACCATTACCGGGCCCTGAAGGGCCAGGAGAGTGATGAATAGGCTGTACATCAACATGGTCTTTCAAGCATCAAAGAACAGCAGGCCTTGACTGGATGGATGGATTGATTGACTAGCTCTACAAACTACGGGGGCAACCTCTTTGTAGTAAAGAAACTCGGACGTCCATGGTCCAGGCCTCGAATGGTATGGTAGTGTTAGGGTTACGAGGATACCAGGGAACCAGACTGTGAGATATCCGCTTTCAGGAGCCGGTAGTACTGTTGGTAGACATACTGGCTTTCTATTCGCGAATATCAAAACTCAAGGCACTCCAAGCTTTCGGGTTCTTCGGATGGTGGGGAGCAGCTGAATCTTGACGACACTATTAACCTTGCGTGGATATTCATCACAGCTCAATTTTTTTTCATACAATTGGTAGGCTCAAGGTTGCACACAACTCATACCCAGGTGGAATAGAATTGATGACGCGCACAAATTATCCGCAAGGAGAGAGTCGATGGGACTTTTATATACACCAGTTCTACATATATACCTAGGTCATAATCTAGGAATTGAAGATGATAGTATACAGAATGATAGAATGCTGTTTACGGAACAAAATTCCGTCGAAAGATTATAAGTAGCGTACATGTAGGCATCACTAGTGAGCAAATCGCCAAATGTATACAAAGTACGCTAGTCTTAAAACGGAACTAGCCCCCTGCCCCAAGTGAGGTACCTTGTTGACCTACAATATACGGAGTACAGGTACATACCATAGGTCTCTCTGGATATTGTGATGATATCTGCATACGTGGGTAGTATTTTCTTTTATACAAGCCAGTCTGAGCCAGTTTGAACCAGTTTGAGCCAAGAAGATTAGTAAATCTGGCCCACCCTCAGCGGCCTCGGAGATCATCCAGATTTTGATATTCTGTAGGAACTCAAGATCATAGAGGTAGAGATAGAGACGATGTCTCTATGTACTCGACGGAACAATTGATTGCCTCATTCTCCTAGAGAAGATATTCATCTCCTTTTCCCCGAAAGACCCGTGGACTGTCTTTCTTCTAATACCTGGGCAGAATACCGAAAAATCCTCAGCAAGAGTCACTGGGCTATCGTAGATCTGATAATTGATATTATTGAATAAGAGACGGGTTTCATGCCAGGCATATAAGGTAGAACAAGTTGATGATCGTTCGAGACCTAAAATATTAATACGAATGATGTACCTTTTGCATGGTGAACACACGAAAAAGGTACTTATGAATTGACGAGATAAACACACGCACATTTATACACTCAACCACGCAACTTCCGCCAAGGTTTCCTTCTTCCCTCTCCCCATTTACCTTCCTTCCACGAACCTCCACGCATACAATTTTTTGATGCCCACGCTTCCACCCATCACCTCCGAGATTTCTACCGCCCGGCAGAAAAATCATATTTTGCTCCTCCATCCTTCTTCCGCAAGCCCTACAAATGCGCCCTACCCCTAAGCCCTCATTTCTGCTCTCGGAAGTTGATACCCCGACAGGCGCTTATTCCAAATGGTCGAGACTCGAGGCGCGCGGCCATCATTCGATGGCCAGGAAACATCCGACTTTCCTCCCTTCCCCTCTGATGGAGGTGACATTGGTAAGTGTTCTCTTCAAGCGCCTCATCCGATCGTCCCGTTCACCAGCCTCGACCACCCCCACCCATACCTATCACCCTCATCGCCAATGGGACCTCAATATAACTCTAGAATCAATACTCACCATTTAAATCTGTATCACAGACCAAAAAGTGTCTCATTCCCTCGACGATGAGGAGCATGGATCGCCTCCGGCGGCCAAGAAGCGCCGTACAGGCGATAGCTCCAACGGTGATATTTCTCTGCCCGACGGAGTCATCTTGATGGCCGATCAGCATGGCCCTGGTCACAAAATTGAAGAAGAATTGGCCTCGGCTCTTGGCGAAGGTGTTATTGATACAGTTGAGCAGAACGTCCTCGATGTGAACCAAACTCTTCAGCATGGCACTCACAACACCCATGATTCCTCTACAGAGGTCGCCACTACCCAGGACGGCAACTCTGATCTCAATCACGATGTGGCTACAATCATCTCTGAAATCATGGATCACACAGAGCGTCAGGAGCAAACCGTTGCAATGGGACCCCAAGAACTACCACCGTCGAATGATTTCCCAGGAGCCAGAGGTTTTGCTTTCCTCAAGGCCAACTCTCACCTCAAGATTCAGAGTCTCCCTATCTTGGATAATCTTGTGAGTTGAATTGATACTATTTACGCGATCTCGGCTTCCTAACATCTGGTCAATCATCTCCTAGTCGACGCAAATCTTGTCATTCCTTTCCAAGAACACCTACCAAGACCTCACTGCTATGGTTTCCGAACCTGACTCCGAAAATGGCCAAGCATATGCCACCATGCGCTCCTTATTTGACCACACAAAGCGAGTCTACACCGTCAAGCACTCATTCCTTCAGCCTACGGACCTTGAAATCACAGACCCTTCTCAAATTGATGTCATTCGCAAAGCGAACCTGGCGTCCTTTGTCTCGAGTATCTTCGGGTCTCAGGAAATTGGGTTTGCGGACCTCAATGATCATTTCTTAGACGTGTTTGTCCCTGAGGGCGGTCGTTTACTGAAGGTCCAAGGTGCTTTGTACCTCGAACTCAAGACACAGGCTTTCATCGCAGCCATGCATAACAAATCTCTCACCCGTACACAGCTCCTCTACAATCTGTTCCCGGACGACATGGAACAACGGTTGTTGGCGAGACGTCCTGGTACCAGGCAGCTGGCACCATCTGAGACAGATTTCGTGAACCGTCTCACCTCTCGCCGTGACATCCTTCTCAATGAGATCAACAATGAGGAAGCGCTGAATGCCCTGCCGGATAAGTATCACTGGGAAGATTTCCTCCGAGATCTCAGCTCCTACATTTCGAAGAACTTTGACGCCATCAATACCCAACAGGTTCGTTTGTTGCCCTTTATCTTCCTCAAAGATTATGTTTATGCTAAAATCATCTAGGGAAAGAAAGCCGTCAAGGGACGTCAGCCCTCGAGTTCAAATGGCGACGCCCATGAGTCACCCAACACCACCCACCAGGGTCAATTCGCACTCAACCAACAAGTTGAAGTCCCAGTGGACCGAAACATGCATGGCGACCTTGTCGCACGTGCTGCCCGAGCTGCGCAGATTGCTCTACAGGGCCATGGCCTCCGACGCTCTCAGCAGCAGTCGCAACAACAGCATCAGCAACAACCCCAACAGACCCAATCTCAGGCTAGTCCGTCGCCTCTACCGCAACAACCGCAACAACCCCAACAACCCCAGCACCAACAGCCGCCACCACAGCAGCCGCAGCAACAGACGATCCAACCTGATAATCAATATCTCCATGGCTACACTGCTGCACAACAATCGCAGCCAGTTCACCAACAATATCATCATAGTCCGACCCCCCTGGAGGTTATCAAACACAGCAGGCCTCCCCCTTAACTTTCCAGCAGAGCCCATTACAGGCCACCTTCCAGCAATACAACCCCAATGCAGCGCAAGCTATGCAAGCTAGAGCAAATGGCATGTCCTCCAACCATGGATACATGCCGGGGATTCCCCATTACTCTCAGTCACAGCCCACTCAGGTTCTCTACGAACGTGCCCGAATGGCCGCATCCGCAAAGTCTTCTCCGACTAGCCGTAAATCTGGCCTTCCCAGTCAACGTCGACCCTGGACCACTGAAGAAGAGAACGCGTTGATGGCCGGCCTAGACCGTGTGAAGGGCCCCCATTGGAGTCAGATTCTTGCTATGTTTGGACCTGGTGGAACGATAAGTGAAGCACTCAAAGATCGTAACCAGGTACAGCTGAAGGACAAGGCTCGCAACTTGAAACTCTTCTTCTTGAAGAGTGGAATTGAGGTCCCATACTACCTGAAGTTTGTCACCGGTGAATTGAAAACCCGCGCTCCTGCCCAGGCAGCCAAACGGGAAGCCCGTGAAAGACAGAAGAAGCAGGGCGAAGAAGACAAGGCCCATGTGGAAGGAATTAAGGGTATGATGGCCCTTGCTGGAGCTCATGGGGCACCCGTGTCGGGACACGATATGTCCGCCTCGCCTAGCCTTCCACCGGATGCTAACAGCCAGTCCGTATTTGATCAAACCGCGGAACAGAACCTCATGCAGACTCTGAGCCAGGAGGTACACGGAAGTCAGTACCCTCAGCAGCATGCTCAGCCAACTCCTGATCACATCGATCCTCATATGCAGTTGGGACAGTAGAGGATTGTAATATCCAACCATTTGTCTTATTGATTTAGCTTTTTGTCCGCAAGATTCATCATGAGAACTTCGGATTTGCAATTTCGTTTCGGAGTCTAGGGCTGGATTGTGATATTTGTTCCTTCGGGAACCACATTTGTTTTACTATGGGATTGCGACATTGCGCCGGACTGGGCGATTGCTTTTATTGCATCCCAATTGTATGAGTACATAGTGATACATTTCAAATGAATGATAATGAATAAAATAAACACACTCTTTAGATGTAGATATCTTCACATTACAATATATAACTATGCGTTGATACATAGCGTGGTAGTCGAGGTAGGTCATCAGATGGCCCGTGCACCACCCGTGTGACTTTGAATCTCCCTATAAACGAACGTATAACCGCCGCAGCCATTGATTGGCCTTGTACTTGGAACTCTGCAGCCCAGTCTCAATTAAAGGAAACTTGCAGGGGTTTTCCGCCGATATTTGCCCAACATGGCCGACTCTCAAACATCGCAACCTTCCCAACCCATACCCCAGAACGGATCACAAGAGCATCCCCCTCCGACCGAATCGGAAGATAACATCAAAACTGAGCCTGATCTTGATGTTTCCATCGAAAAAGACGTCGATATGAACACCGAGAATCAGGCCGAAGCGAACGCGAACGCCAGCGCGCCTGGCCAAGATCCCATGGCGCCCGCGCCAGAACCCTCCAAGAAGGAAACAAGCTTGCGCGAGTTCCTCGGCAAGATGGATGACTATGCACCAATTGTAAGTCATCTCTGAAACAAGACTGTAACCTCTCTGAGCTTCCCCTGATCGCCTGGTCACACGATGGACCACGGCATCCCCGCCACCATCGATCCATCCCAAGATATCGCGCAAGCGCATCGGAAAGCGAGACCCACGATATAAAACAAAAGACCCATCAGACAATCAAGGAAAAGCAAAAAACAACTGACCCTCGATCTCCAGATTCCCGACGCAGTCACTGCTCACTACCTCACCCTCGCCGGTCTCCCACCACCAGGCACAGGCCCCGGCCAAACCCCACCTCACCTGGCGCGACTCCTAGCGCTTGCTGCACAAAAGTTTGTCTCAGACATCGCAGCAGACTCGTACCAGTTTGCCCGAATCCGCGCCTCAAACAGCTCCTCCGCAAACAACCCCATCGGCAGTCTAGCAGCTGCGGCTGGTCTCGGTGCTCCGGCTAGCGCAGGTGGTGCCCCAGCTCCTGGCGGCGATGGTGGTAAGGGTAATAAAGCCGGCACTCATCTCGGTATCCAGCGGCCTGGATTTGGAGGTGGTGGTTCGGGTGGCTCTGGTCAGGGACGTACGGTGTTGACCATGGAAGACCTGGGGATGGCAGTCTCAGAATATGGAGTCAGCGTGAAGCGAGGCGAGTTCTACAGGTAGTACATTGATGGAAACTGGTCTTCGGGGCTTTGCATCATTTGTCTTTTGCATTTTCGGGCTTATGGCGTTTAGGTGTGCAAATGGTCCTGCGTGGCCTGGGATCATGACTGCATTGCTAGTCTGGGCTGGTGTCTGGGCGGATCCAATGGATGGCGTTTTCTCTTTTCCCTTAACTAACTTTTACTTACTAGAATCTGTGCCTGCAATGCTATAGGAACTAGTTAGGGAATGATATGAACATTTCCTGTGTGTTGCTGGCTTCGAATTGCGCATTAGAATCTATAAGAACACCGCAGATTGAATGAGGACTACTACTCGTTATTTGCCTTCCTATACAGGTTCTATTTGGGTATTGTATTCAAGTCGCATTGCACTTTATTCGCAGTTTAAATCTAGGAAAAAGAAAATTTTATATTGAACTCCGACCCAAAAGCAGCTAATGTCACAATGAATCCAACGATATATCTGTACATGGTGTCGCAAAATAAAGAGATGTAATGTAGCTCTCCTAGCACAAAGAAGTATCTGCACCAGGCGATCATGCGAGTCGTTTATTTGTTCTTAGACTGCTTGTATGTAAAGCGCTTGCGGGTCCTATAGAGCAAATTGAATGTCAGTAAATAACCGCATCATTCTGAGCTGCTCATCTGAACAGACGTAGAAATATGTATACATACGCAACATATTCTCCAAGCTTCCGTCCGACCATCTCCTCTGTCACCTGGATCTCGACGTATGTCTTGCCATTGTGCACAGCAAAGCGCAGACCGACAAAGTTCGGGAGGATGGTTGCTGCGCGTTTCGTGGTGCGGATCGGGGGGTGTTGGGTGGAGGGGGAGGGTGCGTGGGAGAGGAAGACTGTTTTGGATCATCCAGTCAGCTTTGAATTCCAGTATGAGATGGTCCCATTGTAAAGGTTTTGTAGGTTCGAAGGGAGGAGTTTGATTTCTGTCACGTACGGGACGATGTTTGGGCCTGTTGGAAGTGTTAGCGTGTGGCCTCTTAGGAATTGATCCTGAAGTAGAGATCTTCTAGATTCGACAAGACTCACCTTTCCAGACCGACCGGCCGAAAAGGGCGCGTGTGGGGAACATTTTGACTTGAGGGTTTCCGCAGTTGCAATTCCGCGATGTTTGAAGATCAATGTCGAAGTCTCGGCGGGATTATGTCAGCACTTTTATAGAGGTCGTGGCCCTGGCGCGCTGAAAGAATGAATACAATAAATTGGCTGAGTGATAAATGAAGATTGATCTACATAGCTAATTGGACTGCAATAAAACATAATAAAAGTTGCTAGTAGTGCATCCAACGGCCGCCAGCAACTGTGGGCACATGCGACTCTATACTCCATCTCACTCTGCCAGTTCCTCAAACATCTTGACGAGGCTGCGCACACCCATGAGTAGATTCTCATCCGGGCCTTGCCCAGGGGTCCAGCTGGCATGTGCAAAATCAATCAGGCGGAGTGCGTGGACTTTAGGAGTTTCGTCCTCCTCGTCATCGTCCACGTCGGGCATCTGCATGGTTTCGGGGTCAATGCTGATATTGATAGCCTGTTGAGGCATCCCATCACCAAGCTGGACATTGACCATCTGGAAAGCTTCTTCGGGAAGTTCAAATTCCTCGTCATCTTCATCATCTTCTTCTTCTTCCCGAGAACGGGTTGCTGGGGCTTTCTGTTCCTCTTCAATTGCCTGCTCCATCGCTTCTATATCTCCTTCGTAGACCACCAACACACTCGCAGAGTACATCCGGCTCTCTTTTGATTCAAGAACAAGCTGTAAGTTTTTCAATTCTTCCGCCAAGCGCTGGGCGACCATTTTTGATCGGTCTATCTTGCCCGCCTTTGCGCCAGCAAGAAAGGTTTCAAAGCCTTGCTTGACATTATCCTTACTGAAGGAGCGGCCGTACCACTTGTCATACCGCCGATAGCCATCCTTCTCGATGACTTCGCCCCTTTCGCCCTCTGCACCCTCGTATTTCGTAGCATACGGGTCTGTCCGATCGCCCTCATCGGTCTCCCCATTGTGGCCAGTCCAGACTTTCATCCCCGCAATGCGATATCCAACGCTAGAACTGGTAGTTTCCTTCGATACGACATCAAGCTTCTTCCGCTTCTCGAGCGGCGCATCGTCCGCCCATAAACGCGCGCCGAGCTTGACGTCCAGCACGTTTGGCCGACGGAACCCACAGGCGATGTTCTCCAGCACGATCGACAAACCAGTATCGATTTCCTTGCCTCCAGAGGGCACCCATGCTGCTTCCTCCTTAACAGGGGCAGCGCTGTCCTTGTGCGGGGCAGTTGTGTGCGATGGCGGTTGGCTAGGCTGGGAGAAATCGGCCGTTACGTCGCCGGACTCGGAGAGGGGAAGGATGCCAGATTCTCGGGCGGCAGCAATCGCCAGCGGTTGCTGTTGTTCGGAAGATGAAAGGGATCCGACGTAAAGGGGCATGAACTCCTGTAATTCCGGGTGGAGCGCGCTGGATTCGTAGAATTCTACCTCTTGCCGCGTGCACGGTTTCGCGATCAGGGCGCCAGAGGCCGTACAGCGGACGCCATCACTGAATAGAAATATATTGTTAGCATGGACATAAATCAAATATCGTACTCGAGTCCGCCAGTGTTGGTCTTCTTTCGCACACCCGGCTGGGTTAATTCGTGTGGGACGTCGCGTCAGGACACAGAGCGGCGGTGTGGAACTTACTGTCCGGCAGCAGCATGGTCAAAAGGGATCAGATCCTCGCTGCCCAGCTGTGGTGTCTTTCGATTTTCTGATTTCGAAGGCATTTTCATACAATCACTCGGCTCTTATGACATGAGGAGGTCTGTATTTCGGATGCCCCAAACAGCTGGAGTAGTCCTGAGGTGTAGAGGTTCACAGGTAGCTTTGAACCTGGCAAATTGAATGCAAATAAGGTGAATTATTCAAATGTATGCTAAATGCTAATATATGAAAAAGAAGTGAGATCTGGAGAAATGACATCCCAAACGCGGGACAAGGGGGGTGGGGGCGATGTCATTCTCAACCCTAATCTTAGATGAACTATACGATCTGTGTATACAACATTGAACTCACTAAGTCATATTCAACATTGTAATTCCTGGATTTTTCTTTATTTATCTTCTCCCTTCAAGCTCAACAAATTTTAAATTATCTTATAATAGTGAAAGAAACACAGGTTGTTTGGTTGTTTGCCTGATCTCATCTATGGATGAGGTTTATAACGACTAATCCTCACAACTAATCCTCATAATTAAACATCACGACTAAGCATCACGACTAAGCATCACGACTAAGCAATCAGAGCCTTGCTATTAAGTCTCGTCTCTTTGTTTTGGTCTTTCCTTCTCCTTCCAATATTTATCCTTGCTTCTCGCAACACGGAAACTTCATCCTTTCAACCTCGTTACTTCTATCATTCATCATGGATGAAAGGCCCGAGCCTGCCCGTGAAGACAATCCGTCTCCCCCTATTCAGTCGCTTAATCCTATCATCTCTGATGAGCCTACGAAGCCTACTGAAGCCATGACTGGAGACGGTGCCCCTACTAACCTTGACCCCACCATGCCGGACCAAGAGCATGGCGAAGCTACCGAGGAAGCATCCTTCATCTCTTCCGCGGAGTCTGTCTCTGAATTACCTCAATCATCTGCTAAGCAGGCTCGGGTTCATTTCATTGAACCAGTCATTCCTGAGCTCGAGAAGTCAGAGGATGCACTCAAGACTGAGCATAATGTGAGTGTCCTGACTCTATCTGACCACCAGGATCCAATCTCCTTGGTATCCTAATAAATGTTATGCTGACACTACTCTATAGGTTGAGGAGCCTTTGGCTTGTTCGGACCAGGAGCCTAGCAAGCATGTTTCCGGTGAAGCTGACCTTGGAGGTGCTTTACCTCGTGTTTCCATCGCTACGGAAGAGCCAGAGAATACTACGGACAACTCGGATGTGAAGGATGGTGCGAACTCGGAGAAAGAACCCAACATTGGATTCAAGCATGATCCCGACGAGGAAAGGGTTCTCGCAAACATGGAACTTGACGATGATGCTTCTTCGAAATCGAAGAAGAAGAAAAAGAACAAGAGACGCCCCAAGAGCCAGAGAGGAGAGGTAAGACTGTGATACCGATGTTTACACACGCGGATTCTGTCTAACAGCCTTTAATAGAACGCGCCCACGGGATTCGAACCCTTCTATGCCGATGCACCAATTACTCCGAAGGAGTTCGAGGAGAACAAGAACATCTATGATCCGTAAGTACAATTCTAACATCCAAACTGAGACATTATCTAACACTTCATGACAGTGCTTTGCCAATTCTTGAGTAAGATCCCCAGATATTATCGCATAACACCCACTAATATGACCCATCTAGTCGAATTGACGAGGCGATCAAGCGCTTCTTGTACAAACGACGCCTTGAGCCCTACAGACGCAAGGTTTTCCTCAAGTACCTACAGTACGGCGGTGTCAGCGTGGGCCCCAACCATTCGCAGGGAGTGACTCCTTCGGAATTGAAGGAGATGTCTAAAGAAGAGGCCATGCAAGCTCGCTGCCACACGGCCACCATTCCTAAGATGGGAAAACCATACCCAATCTCTTTCAACGACGTTGCCACTGGCTACCTGTGAGTTTTAAAATATTTGAACGCTTATTCGAGTCATGGATGCTAACTTAGTTGATAGGACTGGGTACTACATGGGCTACTACAATCCTGATACTGAGGAGGAGATCAAAGTCTGCACTGACACCATGAAGAACTTCTTTTCTTACCTGCTCTACCACAATGTTTGCCCCGAGCAGAACGAGGACCTTGAGGAAGCTCGAAAGACATGTGATCGGTCTGCCAAAGAGTTGTGGATGAACCAGCAACTCGTACACCATCAAGGCCCCGGAGACTTCAACCGCGGTTGCTCCTTGCTGTTTGGTGGCTACTACTTCGAGGATGTGGTTGACCCCGAGGTTTGGTCCAACATTCGATATGCTGATCAGAAGGTCTTCACCGCTGAAATCGCTCGCAAGGTCGTCAAATATGGCATTGCAATTGCCGGGAATGATCGGACTGCTCGTAAATTCAAGATGATTGCTGACAAGGACATGATCGAAGCCAAGCAAGTTCCAGACATCGATGGCTTTGAGGTCGTCTCCGTGGAGGAACCTAGTGAGGAAGTCATGGCATACTACAGGGAGCTAGGCCCCGATCTGATGCCAGTGGGCAAGGTTCGAGGCAAGGAATTCCGTGATCCTGCTAGAGGTCCCTTCGACCTGACTCCCTGGGAAAAGATCGACTGGGATGCTGGTTTTGCCCCAACTTATGAGTTCGAATTTCTCGTCGAAGCTCCTCTGCTTGTCCATATCTTGCCCGGCATGAAGATTATCACGGACGTCTATCAGACCAACTTCGGACAGTACTACTTCGATGAAATTCTGTCGGTCCTGCCAAGCTTCTACAAGTTCATGCACAATGACTGGATGATGGACTACGTGGAGCCAGCGCCTATCAACTTCATCCCCGACGAGGAGGAAGTCGCACGTCGGCTCGCAAAGGAGTCTATTTTGCGCCCCCCTGAGCCTACCCCGGCCGAGTGGGCTATGCACATGCTGACACACGAGTTGGACTTTGCTGTCAAGCCCGGTGAGGATCCCATGGTTGCCATCTGGCAGATTATCCACACCCTTGAAAACTTCGGCTGGGACATGGAGGAAGTCAAAGACCTGATGGGCCTGGTGGATCCGAATCCACAGAAAGGCAAGGGAAGTTCGGCCCAGGGAGAGCAGTCCCACTGTCGCCTTAGCAATGAGCCCCGCAACATTCCCCTGTTCGAAACTCCTAAGCAGGCCCTCGATCGGACCATCAATCATTTCCAGAACCCGGAAAGGATCAAGCCCGTTATCGCACCCGAGGTCATCGCGAAGTTCCTCAAGGAGAAAAAGGAAAAGATAGAAAAGGAACATGCCGAGAATAAGACGCCTGAAATCACGATGGAGATGATCGCGAAGTTCCTCAACCACAAGAAGAAGATGATGGAAAAGGAAAGGTCGAAGAATGGACCCCAGGCATCGGGTGAGAAGAAGGCTACCAAGGATCAGGAACCTGAGGGACAGGCCAAGGATCAGACGCCCGATATCACGCCGGAGATGATCGCGAAGTTCATCAAGCACAAGAAGAAGATGATGGAAAAGGAAAAGTCCAAGAATGAAACCCGGGCGTCGAAGATTACGAAGAATCAGCAACCTGAGGGACAGGCCCAGACTTCGGATGAGCAGAATGATGCCAAGGACCAGGAGTCTGAGGGACAGCCCAAGCTAGGAGCCCACATTTCGGGTGAGAAGACTGCGAAGAACCAGGAGCCCGATGAACAGCTTAACCTGGAACCAACGGAGACTTCGAAGGAGTAGGATGGTGAAGAATGAGGAAACCGAGATTGAACTGGAGGGGGCTATTGGTGACTGCAAGGTCACTAGATGCAGCTATCTGTTTACGAGGTGATCAGTCTGCTGCCAATCTGCCCGGGGGTTTTCCGAATATGTTTTAGCCAAATGCAGCACGAGAAAATGAAATTCATATGGATATCAAAGGGATATTGACACCCTCGTATCGTACGTAGTCTTATATTATCGAACAATAATCTGTTCCTATTGTTTAAAAAACCCAGGTCCTGACTCAAGGCCTCAGCAGTGACTTCCCCATGGTCTTCCGTCCTTCCAGATCCTGTCAAGCGAGTTAGAATTTGCAATGACTAGGATTTCACGCAACGATATACCTTGTGCACCTGAGCAATGTCCTCCAGCGGACAGATGTTGTGGATCTTCGTCTTGAGCTGGCCCGACTTTAGTAGGCCAAACAGCTCATTGGTGTAGGATTTGAACTCTTCCGGAGTCTGTATGTATCCGAAAAGCGTAGGGCGAGCAACCTTGACACACTTGGGAGAAAGTTTCCTATTGAGATATCATGAGTATCACTAGCCAAGATCAATATAGAGAGGGGAAGGCCATACGCAAGAGGAAGCGGGGGCACAGGACCACTGGCATTGCCAAACCAGATGACAGTACCCTTGCGCTTAACAGCCTCCAAGCTTCCCTCCCAGGTATCTTTGCCGACAGAATCGTAAACAACATCGACACCACGACCACCAGTGGCTTCCTTGACCTGTTTAACCCAGTCCTTGCCCTCTTCGCTGCGGTAGTCAATCACCACATCGGCACCGAGGCTCTTGACAAGCGCACACTTCTCTGCGCCGCCAGCGGTACCAATAACCTTGGCACCCATAGTCTTTAAAATCTGCGTCATAAGGAAGCCAGCACCACCAGCTGCGGCGTGGAGAAGAACCCAATCGCCCTTCTGCACGGGATAAGTCTCCTTTGCGAAAGCAAGCACGGTCATACCGCTCAGGAACGACGCCATGACATCCTCATCACTGATCCCCTCGGGGATCTTCGCAGTGTGGGCCGCCGGCACTGCAGTGTACTCCGCATACCCACCAGTAGACAACCATGCAACCCGATCACCGACCTGGAAGCCAGAAGTCTCGGGACCGAGAGCAGCGACAATACCAGCGCCCTCACGGCCCAAGATCTCGGGCTTGGGTGAGGGGTACAGGCCTGTTCGGAAGTAGGTGTCGATGTAGTTTACACCGGAGATGTTGTTGCGCACTAGCAGCTGTCCTGCTTTGGGGGTAGGAACTGGGTATGAGGTCTTGAATTGCAGCACCTCAGGGCCGCCGGTCTGCTCGACCACTACAGCCTTCATGGTTGTTGGGACGGACATGCTGCGGATTGGAATGAATTGGTTTACAAGTGGAGGAGCAATGTGATTGTGAAGTAGTGCGAGTCGAGTACTACAACGTGTAAGAGGGCGAAACATAGTAAATAAGTAGGTGGGGGTAAGGGAGATGTTAAGACATCAGCTTCATATTTGTCATCGGATCCCCGCAATGTCCAAAGGTCCGGCGGAATTGTTGCGCTCCCTTCTTTCCTTTTCTTTTCTCCTTCGTTTCAGAACTCGACAAATTCCAATCTTAGTGTTTATACAGAATACAGCGCATCTGGCTTTGATAATGCGCTTCATACAGGTTCCTAAAATTCAACATGATTGGCATGTCGACTATTCAACCATTTTCACAGGGATATGACGCCATTTCCGTCGGACCACCCGTCGGAACAAGGCTATATTTGGTATACTATTATGCGAAGTATTATGCGAATCATTGCAACAGCAGTGCAACATGGGCTTGTCAGGGCAAGGATATCCAACAGATCCAATGCCGCCCCTCTCTGCCAGGAGACTCATAGCGCTAATCCAAAGCCCCTGGCCAGATCTGTTGCTGTATTAGCGCTTCGTTTTTCGTACAAAATCAACATGCAAGCCACCCGGAGCCCCATGAGGGGCAAATCCCCACGACCCACGACCCGGCATATGTCCGTTAGCCCCTAGCTGTGCATGAGGACGACATAGAACTTCGCGTGTCATCTGCCGCTGACTGCATCATGGAACCTTGCAAGAAATAGATCTCCCCCGCTTCATAAACTTGAGACATTACGCAGGCCATTAGCCTCTGATCGGTCCGATGTTTCCTAAACACCAGCGCCCCTGAGGAACGAGATTTCCACTTGTTGCCCAATGATCCGATATGAATCTAAATAAATCAACCTGAAACGCAGCGGCAGTACCCGGGGGGTTCCACTTCGTGCCCAATAGTCAACAGGCTGCCATAGCCACACTGTTTTGCCTGCGCTTCCACTGCCCTTAACTTGTGATTTCTCTTCAGCCTGAAGCTATTCTTGTTCGTATTTTTGGTCTTGCCCAATCACTAAAATGGCCTATCAGAGGTCTATTCCTTCAGGGTGATGCCCGATGCCATCCACTGATGCTTATATACCCCTGTACACCCAGCTGGCGCACGTACTTTAAAGCGAGCATCTTTGTCTACTCCTATGAAAAATTTTCTCTCTCTTTCATACGCGCCACCATTTTCTGCTCCCCTCCAAACTTCAAGTCCGACTACTTATACTATGAACCACATTTCCCGAGCTATTCTACGAGACGGCAACGCACCAGGTTAACGTCCTCAAACAAGCATATCCCATACAATCTGTGTGGCCAAATCAATTCCATTTAGAAATGACTTCCTCTCGAAGCTCTCGACGGGCGCGATCGCAATGGCCTCCGGCGCCCTCCGTCGAGGAAGAGCCCCAGTCCCTCTCGAAGGAGCTAAACGGTCTCTCCAAGCTTGGAGATAAGCCAGGGTTCGACGGTGTTCATATAAGAGGTGCTGTCGATCAGTATCCCATTATAGTCGCCGCCAACTCGCCCCCTCCATCATCTACCTCCCCTGCCAGTGTTCCCAGTGTGCCTGGGCTCGGGAGTGTGTCTTCGGATGAAAGTGCAGGGCCAAAGACACCACCTCCTCAAGAGCCGATCTTCCGAAACACCGTCAGGTTTGAGACGAATGACCGGCCAAAATATGTGTCGCCCTCAACTGCAAGCCAACCACGCGGCCCAGCGCCTCAGCCGATGGCCCAGCAGCAGCCCATCCGTGAGCTTAACCCACCGCGGGTACCTCAGCCGCCCTCCCATAGCCGGGATAGCAATTCCAGTAGACACGGACCGCCAATGCAAAACTCATCTCATGGCTCTCGCGGACCCAGTGCGCCGGATCGCAGTGATGCTCGAGTGCCCATGCAGGACAAGACTTGTCTACAACCTCCCGGGCCTTCCATTGGCCGATCAAACAGTGCGAGATATACCCACTCGACACGGCCAATGCCAGAACGCCTTCGACGGGAGCCTAGCTCGGGGTATTTGTCCGATTCGGCCACCGCAGGCAACAGACCACCGCACCGGCCACAGCCGCCTGTGTCCACGGCCCCTGTTTCAGCTCTGCCAAATGGGCCCACCCTCGCAGAACGGATTGAGGAGAAGCTTCGCCAACGACAAGAACAGCGGGACCCGGGTTTTGTATCGGATCCGGAGGTACGGCAAATACCCACAACTGTGAAGCCCGTCAAACCGCATGTTCTCAACACCTCTCTGCCCCCTCCGCCTCCTATTCCAGCACCAGCATCGCACTCGCCTTTGCGTGGACCTCAGCGTGTCCCCGCCCAACGATCACAACATGAACTGCTCCCGGCCTCACGTGCCCGCGCGACATCGGTGACAATGCCGCCTACCCGGTCGATGTCTGGATCTCACCATCCCTCACGACCAGCACCTGATATGACCAAGCCTATATCAACCCCATTCAACCCTGACCGGTCGGTGGCTCATCTCGCACCGACTAGACCCGCAGCCACATCACCACAGCGCCCCAGCTCGGTAGGCCTGGGCCTCTCTCCATGCCCGCGAACCATCGCCGTAGCAGGTTACCAGGATTGGTATACGCTCAAAGGCCTCACCCACTTGGACATCTGCCCATCCTGCGTGAGCCAATTATCACAGTCCCGCTACCGCGACTACTTCATTCCAAGCCTCTCAAAGCCAGCCGGACAAAAGACACGATGCGCCTTCGCCAACGCATGGACCCGTCTAGCCTGGGCCCAGATGATAAAGAAGCAACACGACAGCCTGGAGCTCCTGTACCAAATGACACGCCCACCACCCGGCATGCGCGTCTGTCCCGGTCGCATCGTCGCAGAACAATCCTGGCATCGCATCTACGACCCGGAAACAGGCACTGATCTCGCAGGCTTCCACGTCTGCAACAGCTGCGCGCGCAATATCCGCATCCTAATGCCCAGCCACCGCGAGACCTTCCTACCAAGCCGGGATCCCAGCGAGCGGTTGTGCGACTTCGTCACGTCCAGTCCGCGATTCGTGAAATTCATCGATCTCCTCGATGCGTCTGCATCCCGTGCTGAAGCGGACTCTTCGCGCACCCGTCGCCCGGATATGCGCGAATTCCTCAACTACGCGCGGCGCAAGGTCGTGCTGCGTGATTGCCGTCGCGATAGGCCTGCTCTTAGTACGTGGCACTTTATCCCGTCACTGCCAGAGATGTGTGTCTGTGAAGACTGCTACGATGAGGTTGTTTGGCCGCTGGCCCGGTCCAATCATCCCATCGCGTGTATGGTCACGACGAAGATGCGGATCTTGCCTGGTGATGGCCCTGGTCGGACTCGTGAGGCGAGTTGTCAGCTCTACTCGCCACGTATGCGGGCGAAATTCCGGGAGGCGGTTGTTACGGATGATTTTGGGTTGTTGAGGTCTGTGGCGCAGAGGAGGGTTGAGGCTGAGCGGCGATTCCTGGATCGAAGGGAGGAGTTGTTGATTGCTCAGGCGAAAGGGTATGATTGTGATGAGGAGATGAGGAAGGCTGTTGATGAGTGGAGGAGGTGGGAGTGAGGTTTATGGCTGATGATTGTCTGTCTAGTTTCCTTCATGTGCTTTGATTTGTGTCTATAAATGCATGTATACTTGGGAGCATTGGGGTGTACAATGACTGGAGGGAGTTTTGTTTTGTTTTGTACTAGCATAGCATAGCATATATATAAAGTCTGCCTAGGTAGAACATAGCCCTGTATTATCCGGTATTAGCCGTTGTCATATTATCCTAGCATTTGCTTCTTCTATGTGTCTTTCTAGATGCTCTAGATATCATAATGTAGTCTATCGTCGTTGCCTCAGTAGTACCTTCCTCTAGTAAGTAAACATCTCTTTCCAAGGAAGGAGACTTGTCAGCTCTTACCCTCCAGGGCTATTGCCATATGAGCTCTTTGGTATTTGCAAGTTCGTCTGTTTGATTGTCTCTTTGACACCTCCGCCTTCTGATCCGAGGCTGAGGGGACCATTCGGTAAAGAAAGAGATCCCCATCTCATCATAGTCAGCGACATGCTATTCCAAGCTTGTACAAGATTACAAACTACATGCACATTGAGCAGACATCCGTAGAAATATTGATTGTATGCAATAACGAGCCACAACCCCATGCTAAGTGAATCTAGATCCCTGACTCCATATCTAAAAAAAAGATGCAAATATCTAATGCAAGCAAGAAACAATGCAGTGAAAAGAAAAGCAACCCTTAGCCCACCAACCCCACCAACTCCCCAGGCCAACGCTTCGCCCATATAATAGCGCGTGGAGGCATTCTCCCACCAACAGGTGCAAGCACACGGATTTTACCCTTGTCCACGTCAACGTCGGCAACATACAAGAAGCCCATGATACTCGCGTCGCGGACTTCAGCGGGGGATGCCGTGGTAGGCGCATGAGTGATTGCAAGGAGGGTATTTGCCAGAGCGGAGGGAGCGGGTGGAAGGACCTTTTTCAGCGGGACGCTGCTGCTGCTGTTGGCATTGGAATTCACGTTGTCAGCGTGCTCTGAAAATGAGCCCACAACACCAGGGAGTGGGGCGGCCCGGTCCGAATCTTGCTTTGTTTCTTGTGAGGCGTAGTCATCCATGCCACCCCCGCCGGGAAGGAAGGAGTCGCCTGTTCCCAGTTGGGAAGGGTCGTATTCGTCTTCGTCTTCATCGTCTGCCGAGGAGACGATGTAGTTGTATACGGGGAGGGAGGCGAAGTCAAGTTGCTGTGCGTGGGGGGAGAGAGTGATAGCGGAAGAGGGTGAAGAGGAAGGGATAGGGTTGCCGAAGAAGTAGGAGCGGATTTGGGACTCCCTTGTTGCCTTGCGGAAGGCATCGTCACGGTCGACACAGCCACCGGATTTGGAAAGCTTGACGACGGAGATGTGCTCGTCGAAGACAGCGGCTGTTGCGCTGGAGGTGGGCTTGTTGTCGTATTGTCTAGCAACGGTGCTGTATAAGCGCTCCGACCCCAGTACTAGGATCGTTGTAATCGAGAACTCTGTGACAATATGATTAATGAGCTCCATGGTGCCAGGCTTGTCTGTGCCAAGGATGCCGGGCGTATCGACGATGATTCCCGTTTCGCGCGCATCCTCGTCTTCGGCCATCCGGCCCGTGACAGACAATGCCAGACGCGAGACGACTGGTCGGTACACGGCGCCTTCACCATCTAGCGGGCTTTGCATCGGGTAGCTATACACAAGCGGCAGCTTGACAGGTACGGGGCTGGGCCCAGACATGGGACTGCTTCCCCAGCCGTCTTCTACGTCCAAGATGGTGCGGAAGGCAGTCGCGGTCAGCGTGCCAGGGACGCCAAGCATACCCTCCGTAGGGTCGAGGTTCACAACCAATGGCTGACGACCGATCTTGGTCGCATATGCGGTCAGGATCTTAGCCAAACTAGTCTTCCCGGTGTTTTCAGAGCCAAGAAGTAGGACGCGCGGGCCATCCTTGCCTATTGATTGGGCTTCTTCGCGCATTGTCTCTAGCGCAAAGTGGACGTTTGCATATTCTACCATTGGCGTTTCCTCGGCCGTGTATTCGCTTTGACATCCTCCTGCGCCGTGACCCACTGTCGGTGTGACTCCATCGGAGGTAGTTGATGCTGTTTCGACCGCGGTGACTTCAAGTGCACAGCCATGCCATGTGAAAATTGCCGCCTTTGTGCCGGTGAATGTGTAGGTTTGCGATTCGGCAAGCTCTGTACCGAAGAGTTCAGCAGTTCCGTTGAGAAGCTGCACAACTTGAGTCAGAAGGATCACAATCAGATTAGATGAGATAACATACCTTTACTTTGATGATATGTCCAAAGGCAACCTCAAACCGCCATTCCGAACCTGGGGTTAGGTTGATTTGCGATGGTGGCGCGGGTGCCTGCGATCTTTCCTCCGATGGCTGGGTTAGCTCGAGGCCTGGAAGTGACATGTTACTGATCAATTTGAGAAATCCCAGAGGAAACCCCAGAATATGTGCAATTATTGAAGGAGTGAAAGAAGCATATTGGGCGGAGCTTCAGCATGGATGTTTTACATGTTTGCATTAGCCGTTTACTCAGCTGTCATTGGCCAATGTGAATACCTCCAGAGAACTCCGTACTATGTAGTTAGACAGATAATTGTTAAATAACTAGATATGAATGGCTTCAGTGAACGTACATCTGAGAGATAAGTGAATGGCTAGAATATTCACAATGCCCCAATACGCTAACTAGTTGTTCCTCCTTTGGTTCAATATTTGGCTACTACTCCGTACTCTATGCTCAACCATACCCTGAATAGCACTGGGCATTTATTGCATTATCACATTGCATAATACATCCATTAGAGGTAAATGTAACGACTTCATCCATATCATTTTTCATTGTTTGCGCCCACATGCCTGGTGATTGCCTTCAATTGGTAACTATGCCTCACTTCAGCTTCGAGTAGAAAAATTATGTAAACATTAGAATATTGAAAGTTTTTGGTATCAGCTAACTATACCAAGATGACATCAAATAAATATACAGATTATAACCTACAAGAAACACAACTAGTAACATTGAAGCATATCACTATCATTGAGCAATCGTCCTTTAGTACTTGGAGGGCTGCCACGGGGCAGTACAAAGTGGGAGGGGGGGAAAGTTGGTATCAGGAGAGCAAGGGCAAGGGGCATAAAATGAGCTAAGAGGCAATCCAAATAACCAAGACTGGTGCAAAACACAGGGAGAGGGAGGGGAGGCAAGATATTAGGAAATGGTGACAATAACAGGCACAGGGCACTCAGAACCAGTGAGGAATATATTTATGGTAACGACAAGGGGAATTGGGCATCAGAAGCGAATATTTGGGTAGCTGGGCTGTCGCAAGCGACAAACCCGCCGAAAAGAGAAGACTAAAATTTCAAACAAACTGGACTTTGTCAAGCAAAACCTCATTCTGTTTAGAAGAAGTATGGGATGGAGGCCCTATATAGGTTAGGATTGATTCGGGATCTTCGTGGCATGGGATGACTTACGCAAGGGCAAAGGCCACAGAGACACCGAAGATAGAACGGTTGCGGACACGCTCCTGCTTGAGCTTGTTCTCAAGCACCTTGGCTTTCTTGGCTCGTTGGGAAGATTCAGCCGATGTCTCTTCGTCGTCATCGTCCTCGGCCTTGCGCTTGCCAGTCGCCTTGATGGATGTCGACTCCACAGTAGCGCCCTCGGCATGCGCCTTGATAGCCTCTTCCACCATCTCTTTGGCCTGGGCGATCATCTCTTCAGTCTCCGCAGCAGATGGCACTTCTGGGAGACTAATGGGCATATCCAAGGAAACAGTAGTGTGGGTAAACTTGACAGCATCGGTGGCACCATCGGTCAGTAATACCTCGGCTTTCTCATCCTGTTCCTTGATTTCCTCCTTCTTCTTCTCTTTCTTCTCGGCCTTCTTCTTCTCCTTCTTCTCCTCCTTCTTCTCCTCCTTCTTCTCCTCTTCGGGCTCCGCCGTATTAGATCTCGTTGACTTGCGCACTCTGATCTTCTTTCCAGGAGATCCGCTCGACGTCACTTCCATTTCAGCCTCCACAGCTCGCAACTCAGGAATCGTGTCCGAGAGGCTTGAAGCTGAGATATCTAATGCCGACTGAAGGCTAGCGTTTGCAGCGATTGTAGACGGGGTGTTAGTGACATCGTTGGCGAGGCGGGTGCTACGAGACTTCCGAGGAGACGCCAACCTCTTGCTCGGAGAAGCGGACCGACCTCTGCGGTTGCGCTGCGACACGGGGGGCTCATCGGAGGGAATTTCGAATTTCGGCGGAGGGGTGATATGCTTCTTTGCGCTGGAAGGAATGTCCGTTGGGTCCAACAGTGCTCGCACCCAATCGTACATTTGGTATTCCTTGGAAAGCTCAAGGGCTAGGTATGAAGTCAGGATTTGTTTGATAGAGAGAACATCCCAGGCAGAACATACCAAATAAGGGCGAGATCCACACATTTCCAGCAACTTCCTCCTCGCTTGTGTACTCGCGAGCCTTCAGATACTCACGCTCTGTTCTCTCTTCCTCGGCCTTCGCCCATGGGAATGCAATTTTGAACATTCCAGTCGCGCTAACAAAGCCATCTTTACTACGGCGCTGTAATGATGAGGCCCGAAGTTAATGACCGTCGGCCTCCAAAATAAACAAAACAAGGGGTCTCACCATCAGGAAGTAGCTTTCTGGGTGTTGCTGGGAGGTGTGGGAAGGGAAGATCTCAGAGCCCTCGAGATCCTTGGGCAGCGGAGCACGAAGGTGAGCATACTCGAATACGCCTAGGTTCTCCGGCTTGGTGGCATTTGAGGTGCCAATCTGGGCCGCCTTGACGGAGAGATTGGTTTGTCCAAGACGACGGCGGGCAAGGAGTTCGTCATCTGTAATCAAGAGTAACACGAAATTGTTAGCGATGGCAGCACGGGGCGGGTAGATAGCCGATGCGCGCGGTCGCGCCACCACGCGCCAGTGTTCGAACTTACAAGTGGGAGCAACCTCGACCGTGATGAGTGGATTAAACTGCTTTGGAAGTGATCGCGACATGGTGGGGATGGATCTCGAGTGAGATGGGAATGAATCTTAGAGGATCGTGCGGGTGTTCTTTGAGGGAAAGATGCGCCAACGTTGGCCACGTAGCAGGCGCGTCAAGCGATAAAAATCAAAGGATCAAATATTTACCGACCGATCCTGTATCTTGGTAGAGAACCTTACAACCAAAATTATGATTGATAACGGGGAGAAAAAAAAAAAAAAGGTCACCCAAGATAAAGAAGACAATCAGGAGAGAGAAGATGCGAGTCGCGAATAATCGTTGCGTCGTTCTGAAGCTTGACTTGTTCCGGTAAGGTCCGGTAAATGGGTGGTCATGTGTGGTATTTGAGGGATCTGGTTGGCCAATTACTCTCAGACACAGTATCGGATTTACCCCACTGTATCTCATTTGGCCCCGTGACATTTTACATTTCGGGCCAACATTTCCTTCTTTGGACTTTGATCTTCATCTACAGGGAATGCGGAGATACTGGAGCATGTTTATGGGACATTGTTTCTATATGTGAGTGTGATTATATGCAATGTCTTCATACTGCATAGAATTGCTTACAGAAACCCTCCCTACTTTTCCAGGGAGTACATATAGGTATGTATGTTTACATATCTATCAACGCATCTTACGTGCTTTATACAGAGTACATTCTTCGCAACAAACCTATAATCTATGTTGTACATACATCCTAAACGTGGGCAACTACGTATGTACCTCCAGTGGTCTGATCATCGGCCCCCACACCTAGTTGGGGCATAGTTGGGGTCTTACGGAGTATACATATGCTCGTCCCAATTCTCTTCTACAATCCATACAATGCTGTAGAAAGCATAGCCTGGCCCACACAATCCAGGCAATCCAAACTCCTGGCCAATATAAGCGTGCAGGATCAACAGTGCGTAAACGTGCATATGGAGTACTCCGTACAGAAGTGGGAATCCGAATAGCCTCGCCCCTCTCCCACCGCCTTTCTACCCCCACCAAAGTCTCAGGAGACTATTCGAGCTTTAGCCCTTTTCACTTTCCTTTATCCTTTCGAGTTTCCAATTTGTTTTTACTTTTTCCTCACTGTCCAACTTACCCCTTTTCCACGACATCACTTCCCCGAACTTCAACCCTTGGTTCAGTGCCCCCGCTTTCTTAATCTGTAAACAATGGCCGACCACCATGACGATGAGCTCGCTTCCACCACCACTGAGGGTTTCAAGGTCGGAGAGAAGAAGACACTTGATGAGTACAATGAGCTCGGTACGTTGAGTGATCTGCAATGCATCGGCAATGTCTAGCCCTGATCTCCCCAGCTAACCGTCTTTCTCTCCCCCGCAATAGACAAGGACGATGAAGCTATGAACCGTTGGAAGGCTTCTTTGGGTCTCAACTCCGGTGAGCCCATTGCCGATCCCAATGATCCTCGCAAGTGTATCATCAAGTCCTTGGCCCTGCAGGTCGACGGGCGTGAGGATGTTATTATCGACCTGTCCTCCCCGGGCTCAGTTGACAGCCTTAAGGATAAGCCTTTCAAGATCAAGGAGGGCTCCAAGTTCCACATCAAGGTTACCTTCCAGGTCCACCACGAAGTCCTGAGTGGTCTCAAGTACCTGCAGGTCGTCAAGCGTAAGGGAATCCGGGTCAGCAAGGATGAAGAGATGCTGGGCAGCTACGCGCCCAACACCACCAGCAAGGTTGACTACTCCAAGGAATGTGAGTATTTGAACCTGGCTTCTATTTCTAGGTTTTCAGATCTAGCTTTTATTAATACCATTCCCTATTAGTCAACGAGGAGGAGGCCCCGTCTGGCATGATCGCCCGTGGCCACTACAACGCCGTCTCAAAGTTCATTGATGATGACCAGCACACTCACCTGCTGTTCGAGTGGTCTTTTGACATTGGCAAGGACTGGTAAACATGGGTTGAGAGAGCTATCTCGTTGTTATTGAGCGGCCGTTTGTTTTCAAAGCGTGATGAGTTTCTTTCTTTGACAAAACTGTTAGAGATGTGTCCCACTGGGGCTGATGCTTTGGATTCCTGTTTTATTGTTTATGCGTCATACTAAGTCTCACTTATTGGTGTATGATATTTTCATAGATACCAAGTAGCACATCTAGCTGTTTGTAAAAGCGCAGCCTTATCCCGAACTCCTGTCTAGTGCTAGGGTTAGAAAGAAAAAATTTTGAAATACATAAACATTAACATCAATCAATCAAACATTAACAGTAACAGTAACCAATGGGTATCATGAGAAGATTCAGAGATTCACAAGAAGTAGTCGACAATTGGACCAGAGCCATCCTTGCTCTGCTGCTGCTGACCCAGCTGTTCAAGGCGATGGGCATCGTTCTCTGGTGCAGCATCAAAAACGTTGAAAAACCGCTCGCCAGAGTCACTCACTTCGAGCACACTGGCCAGGTTTCCACAGCGGTAGCAATAGTTAGGTGCGCTCCAGACCGTGCTCAGGCGATCATCGTAAAGAACCTGGTAGCCTTCTTGACAGAGTTGGTGTGCGCGTAGGATGTGGGACATGCTGTTCACCTCTAGGAACTTCCGCACAACCTGCGCTCCAAAAGTGTATCCGGCGCCGCGGGGCGAGAGTGAGAATTCATCGCGTTCTGTATCGGGGTCAGACCAGACCAAATCGGCCATAGGACCTTCGTGTGGAATCTCGCGGAAACGGTCGATAATCTTGATTTGGTCAATCGAATGGATAGAAGGTGACAAGCCGCCATGTACGCAAAATATCTCATCGTTAATCACAACGCTCAGTGTCAAAAAGTCAAACATGTCGGTGAAGTAATGCCAGACGTTGGCGTTGCCATATTTGCGCGCGCACTCAGTGTAGAAGCCGTATGATTGGGTGACTCCGCGCGACTCGTGGTTACCGCGGATGAGGTGCACTCGTTGAGGGTATCGTAACTTGAGACACACGAGGAGTGAGATGGTCTCCACACTAAAAAGTCCACGGTCGACATAATCGCCTGTCGATTCTTCCATCAGCAAAACTTCATACCAAAAGCGGGCAACAAATATGTTCAAGCCGAGGCCTGCTTCCATCCCCGAACAGAGTATTATGCGTGTGACTAACCGAGGAATAGGTAATTTGTATCAGGACAGTAGCCGCCGATCCTGAAAATCTCGATCATATCAAAAAATTGGCCGTGGATATCGCCGACCACAGTGACTGGAGCAGCAATATGTACCACATTGCTCTCCTTCATCAAGAGTTCCTTCGCCTTGAGGCAGATTGCCTCGATCACCGAATCTGCAAGCAGCTCTTTTTTGTAGAGCCGAGAGATGCACTCATCTAGATCGATATTCGCTGTGAAGCGATAGGTTAACATAACCACGGAGACAACCATATCATGGAATCAAAAAAACCATGCACATACTTGGTAGACCAGGCATTGTGGCGAGATGCAGATACAGTGGCCTCAAGACAAACGAGCGACAATGACTCCTTCTGGGTACGATACTTGTTGTTCAATGACAGAGAGCTCCCTATACCTTGTTCTTGTGTCAAGGTAGACAAGTGCAGAGAGCTAAAGGAAAGTGATATGCGAGAGGACGGAGGTCGAGGTCGAGATGGGATGTTAAGAAGACGATGATAGAAAGGATGGGTGCGTCAATCTAGCAAAAAGCATCCTGGTACAGCCGATCCTTGTTTCCAGTGCAAAGTGAAGGCTCTGGAATTAAAGATCAAGACGGCACCACGGCCGAACTGCGGGATGAGCTCAGGCACAAGCAAGGTTATATCCACACCGCCTTTATTCCTAGGCGCCTTAATTACAAGGCCATTTTTGGCCAACTCGCAACTACTATTGTGACATAATTCCTTTCTCGGTCCTCTTGGTCAACAAGTCAGAGTCTAACAATTATTAGACTCAATACCGGTAGGTCCCTTGGCTATGGGTAGCATGGACATATTAACGCGCAGGATGATAACCTCAGGTCAAAATTATCTCATAGAGTCCCCCGAGTCGACACATTTACAAGACAATGTTGGCACCCGAGACATCAACATACATCCTAATGAAGGATTTAGTACAGCAATATCGGGTACTCGGGAAGCGAACCGGTTTAGCCCGATACCTAAACAAAACCATGAACTTTGGCCGCATTAACTATGAGCAAAATATATTGCTAGAGTGGGAACCGCTTGTTCCTCTCAAGCTCCCTCCGGGCTATGAAGCAGCTTCAGGTGCAGTGAAACACTATCCAACCCCGGTCATATCCACGTTTCTCTTGCCTGTGTCGGGGCGGAGTGCTATCATTCAAGCGGCCATAGACACCGGATTTTACCAATCAGGACCCTGCTTCCATGCTCTGCTGGGACCATATAACTACTGGATTAAATTTATCCGGTGAAAGCTACCTTCAAATTCCGATCATACCGCAACTATGTATCTATACTTCGTAAGGATGTTATATCATTCGACCTGGCTTCTCCCAAAGCTGGCACTTACCCTCCATTTTTCTGGGTTTAATAAGATAGACAGGCAAAATGTGTAACTTATACATCGATTTTACGCGCAACGTAGCTTACATCTGTACAACATAGTTATCAAATTCACTCAGCCTAATCGGGTAAGGCGGGTGCGGGTCGCTGCGGGTCAGGACCAGAGTGGGTCCGGGGTATGATCCCGTGGACAGGGTCAATGCCCAGGTGCGATCTGATTGCTGACTGAGCATCCCGAGGTATAGATGGATAGGTAGGTGGGCATTATTGAACATTACTCAGTAGGACCTGGGCACGGGGCTGCATAGGTGATATTGTCCAGGTTAGTGGCCATCATCTGAAAGCTTATCTAGTACAATTGAGTAGTAACTACCCTGTTTGGTACTCAGTGAGCAGGACCCTAGCGGCACCCTGATCTGGGAAATCGCGATCGCGGCCAAAATCTACATACAATGTCTTCAGTGTCCTTGATATAACCCAAAAGTGTATTCTCTCTTCTAAAAGACTTAAACATCTACCTTGACTTTGTCCCACCGTGAAGTGGCAACCCTTCCATCCTTGATCACAGTCAGAATGTGATCCTCGACTTGATCCAGAATAGTGATATCCTCCAACGGATTTTCCTTCAAGATCAATAGATCTGCGGCAAATCCCTCATTGACCTGACCCAACTTATTTTCCTGCATAAGAAGACGAGCGGCATTGACAGTAGCACTGCGCAAAATCTGTAACGGAGTCAAAACCGAATTGCGCACCGAGAACTCCTTGCTCTGAGCAAAATGCATCGGACCGAGAAGATCAGTTCCAAAGCAGACGGTCACGCCCGCATCGACAGCCATCTTCAGTGTCTCTAATCCCTTCTTAAGAACCTCCTCATTCTTAGCAGCGCTATCATCAGACAGGAATTTCATCTGCTGGAACATGACATGCGTAATGAGCGTCGGGGTCAAGAAAACATCCATCTCAGCCATCATCTTCGCGGTCTCGAGATCAACAAGATTTCCATGCTCGATACCGCGCACTCCGAGCTTGATAGCCTGCTGAATCGCCTGCGGTGTGTAGCTATGACTCGTGACGTATGTGCCCGCATTCCGCGCAACGGTGACGATAGCCTTGATCTCTTCGTCCGAGAATTGCACATGTTCAATACGGTCCGTGGGACTGGCAACACCGCCACCGCCCATTATTTTGATAAAATCCGCTCCCTGGCGCAGCTCCTCGCGCGCATACTTGTAGCACTCCGCTGGGCCGTCGACAACCCTGCTGATCCCGGAGACGGAGCCGCCGCAGCACTGCTGGGAGTTATGGGACCCGCGCAGGTCGCCGTGTCCACCGGTTTGGGAGAGTGCATGTCCAGCAATGAAGACACGAGGGCCCGGGATCACACCGTCCACGACGGCTTCTTTTATCGCGAGGCCTGCACCACCACAGTCCCGGATTGTCGTGAAGCCACGGTCCAGCATGGATTTGAGCAGGTATGGCTGTCGCAGGAGACTGACTGCATCGCTCATGTCACTATAGGCTTGTAGACTGGATTCGCCGGGAACGACTGCGATATGGACATGGCAGTCGATCAGGCCGGGACACAGGTATTTTCCGCTGAGATCGATTACATTTTCTTCGGGGACGTCATCTATGATGGTAGTTGAGCCGTCTGTCACGATCTGAATGATCTTGCCTTCTGCGATTCGGACTGTAGCATTTGGGATCAATTTGCCCTCGGCTGGGTCAACGATGGTTGCGTTCACAAAGACCAAGTTTCTTTGAGAGTTGGGTTTCCAGGGCTTGATAATCCGGGAGATGTCCATATTTGCAGTATCGTTTGGCTGATTTTCTTTGGGGATGGGTGTGTAAAGAGGCAACTCTCCCACTCCAAATGAAAAAACCGAGCATTTCAACAGCCCGCCCGGTCATGCACGTTGTGTTCGTAGGTGATGATGATATGCGGGTACAAGTACCCGCATACCCGCATTCAGTCGTTGAGTGCTACAGTTCTCCACCCAGGCTCATTACTTATGTATTAGCGTAACACTTTAAAAATCAGTAATGCTTTAATATCCTATTAATGCATTATCAAAATGCATTAGGTGCCCTTCATAGCTAACCCCGCCTATTTTCTGCTACTAGTAGACTTCCTTTATAGGTACGTGGGGGTTTGCCTAATGAATTGATTGTATGCATTAGATACGGAGTACACACCTATGTTGCAGTCAAAAACGGGCGCACCAATCATCGTCTATTTAGGCACTCGCGACTTTGAAATGCGGGTACAAGTACCCGCACGTCAAATCATTGCCCTATCACAATATATAGTACCATGGAGTGGTATATATATACATGGTATTTGACAACAATCCTTATCTCAATAGGCAACCATATCCCTGACGTAGTACAGTAACACTGCAGCAAAAAGCAACAAAGCATATATAGTAATGGCAGTCCGGGGAGTCCGGGGAGACCGGATATAGAACCCACGTGCTGTCTCGGCTATTTTATGAACCGGTTCTGCTGAGTTCATTGATTATGAGATTCTGTGTCATTTACTTGCTCGCATTGGATTTGGCTGATTTAGCCGATCCAACTAGTTACTAAAGTAGTTACAAGAGCAGTTGCTCAAGTGGTGACTTAAGTAGTTGCTAAAGCAATTGACGATAAAGTAGTTGACGATAAAGCAGTTGATTAAGCAGTTAATAATGATATGACAAAAGGGACTTGATTTTATTAGTGGTTTACATACAAATTGTAGGTACCTGCTCTGCTGCCTTACTACTACCAACCATATGGCAGGGAATATGCCTAATTGTGAAGGCGGGGAGAATAAGCCAGTAAGAGGGGGGCCTTAGGCCGTCGAGATCACTAGTAAGAGCCTCCAAGATGCTACCAAACATTATTCAGATTCGTTTTCTCATATTTTCAATATACCCAAAAGGTTCCCCAATCAAGCCAGCATCTATAGATTCGGACACGTTTAACCAAGCAACTGCTGTGCCTCTTTATGCACAGCTTCGGTTTCGGAATCTGTCTCTTCTTCAGAGTCATCATCTTCTTCCTCTGAGCCAGACTCTTCTTCCGAGTCCGTCTCCTCTTCCTCTGAATCAGTTTCACCTTCTTCAGAATCGGTTTCAGACTCTGTCTCGGTTTCCTCCTCCTCCTCTTGTAACCACTGATCAAGAGTTTTCTTCCCAACCAGGTCTACAGGCAAAGCCGGACCGTTTCGGCTTAAAATGGAAGTGGGCTTGTGTTCACGAAGTGCTTTATCAAGGCGGTCACCTGCAGTCATGGCGGTGGAGTCGCTGGATGTGTCTGGTTTCACATCTTCGATGCGGAGGCTGGGATCGGGTTCTTGGCCCGGCTCAACCCAGTCTGGGAGATTCGTGTAGCCTCGAAGCCCGTGGTAACCAGCGTCAGGGCCGACAACGAGAGTGGCGGAGCCGATGAGCAGGTCCTTGCGCGTCTCGGATGGGCTGGGGGCGTGAGGAACTGGCTTTGGTGCCAGGAGAAGGAGATTGGCAAGTTGGGTGGAAGACGGCGTTTCTAGGAGGCTCTTGTAGAGACGCGCCCGGTCACGCAGGTCGTAGGATGTGTCGTAACGTGCAAGAAGGAGGATATACCGCCATAATAACGTGATACGGTCTTCGGTTGCTTCTTCTGTTTCCTTCTGTTCAGTGCCGTCATTTTCTTCACGGCTTTCCTCTCCCTCTTCAGTCCGCTCGACATCTTGCGGTTCCTCGTTCCCATTGTCAGTCCATTCGTTGTGGAACTCTTGTTGGGATTTGGCGGGGGCTTCAGGGAATGACGACGATGCAGGTTGTTCTGGCTGCTCCTTTGGTGGATTCTGCAAGAGATGGTGTAAATACACCTTGGCACCAAGAAGAACAGTCTGCTGTTTGACAATTTCCATCTCGTCTGCGAATCCTTTGATCAATATACGGAGGATATCAGGCGCGATATTGTTCTCTGGGTCAATTCCAGCGAACTCGCCAACCAGCCAGATAATAGTGGCTCGTGCGTCTGGGTGTGTTGTTGAACCTAGGTGCTTGACGAGCTGGAGAACAGTCTTTTTATGTGAAGCTGGATCTTGTTGGATCAAGTGACGAATCACAGTCAGTGACTCCGACACGAGATTGCCGTCCGGACTAGATATCTGGCCGAGAAGAATCCGTAGGCACATGCCTGCGGTACTTGTGTCCCCTTGCGCGCAACGTCCAATGGCTCGTACACTCTCTCGTACCAGCTCCGGGTCTGTGCCTTTAGAGAAGTGCTCTAGTTCGCTGATTATGACCCCCTTCCAGTGTTTTCCACAATGCGGGAACAAGATGGTTAGCACCTCCAGTTTGAGGCGCCAGATATGCGGCGGGTCGTTGGCGTGGACAAGGAAATGGGCCGTGTATTTCGCAAAAGGCTTAGGCACCCTTAGAGCAACGGCAACAATGTTGTACAGAGCTATGAGCTGCATGTCCTGTGGCGTTCTTAAAAGAGCCACAAGGGGACCAACTGCTGACGAAATATATTCTGATGGAGCAAGGTAAAGGAAGCAACGGACAACGCTGACAATGACGGCAGAGTTTCTGCTCTGCAGTAGAACCTTGCAGGCTCGGAGTAGAAGCTCAAGATCAGGATCCATTACCGGAACTTCGTACTCTTCAACATCATTCTGCGTCTCCTGTTGTTGCTTTTCATCGTCGTAAAATGCCCCCGGGGCTGTGCGCTTAACCGTCTGAGTTCGTTGAGGGAAGCATTTTCGAGCATAGAATGTCAACAAGCGCAATGTTGCTAGTTGGCCCCATTCATCCATATCAACCAGCTTCTTGACCAAGCTGCGATAGTGCTTGTGAATTATGTCAATCTCATCCGGACACAGATCTAAGAATGCCGCGACTGCGGGGCCGACGACGAAGTATTGAGAATCACCCAAAAGTGTCTCAAGATACCCTATTAGCTGTGGCAGTGTGTTCGGGTCCAATCGATAACATTTTGGAATAGCCAAAGCGGCCGCTTTGCGCACGTGTGGACTCATATCCCCACATCCTCTCTTGATGGCCAGCGACACAATCTGGCTGATCACTGGAACCCGGATTCCCGACATGGTCCGAAGCGCCATTGTTCGAACCTGCGGGCTCGAATCGGTCAGCGATTTCTGGATCGCGTTGATAGACAGTAGTGCCAGATCCGGCTCCGCCTCCGCATGATGAACCAAGTAGATGTAAACCAATTTCTTGACTTCGAGGTTGGCGCTGGCCACATTCTTGACAACTGCTGAAAAGAAAGTAAGGGATGGTTCGGATCGATACATCAACTAGAACAGCAAATTGAGTCAGCCACTGCGTTTTCCATACTTCTTGTTCACGATCCTCGTACCGAGATGACCCTCCGCATTCCATCCAGGACTTCCCGCTCATGGCGACTGTCAAGGAGCTTCTTGATGTGCGCGGGGCTGTATGTTCGCGACGTATAGTCGGTGTTTGAGATCCGATTGATAGCAGCGGACTGGGCAGCCTCTAATGTGAGCTCTCGGGCTATGCGCACAGTGACGTTCCACGGTCAGTTCAGGCCAAATAGAACGGATTGCAACCCAACCCGACATACCTGTTTCCAGCATCGAGGATATCCTGGAAATTGTTTCCATCTTTCCAGTTTCTGAATGCCCAGTCACCAAGGGCCTTGGGTGAGTCGGAGGGAATGGGTGAGAGGTGAGGGGAGGAAAGGCGGAGCAGCTCCGCGGAAGTGAAGTGGACGATGCCGCAACTCGATCTGCAACGTTCTGACTACTATTTACACACCACTTGATTCAATATCTACGACTACCATGACCATTTGTGTTTGACGGGTTATGAGCTGAAGACGAAATGATCCACCTCTCGTTGATGACCTCGGAGGGGCAATAAGTGGGAGCTGAACACAACTATCTGAACCAATGGGTCCAACATGCACGGTCGCTCACTGCGAGTTGGTCTCTGATCTCCTGCAGCAACTACTTGAAGGCAATTCAGATACCTATCTTATTGTCTGCGCAACCAAAGCCGAGTTCCTAGTTCAGCTCACAGCAGCCATCCGCTCACAACGCGCTGATCCAGACATGGCCGCGAGCCATGGCCTGCTCACAAAAACAATCGGTCTGCTTGCAAGATCCAGCAAAATACGACTGGTATTCTGCCCGAGCTTAGAGTCTCTTCGGGCATACCTTGCCATTTTCGATACTGCTGTTGGTGTAGCTACCGAGGACCGATCGCTTGCCCATGACCGACAACTCATTGCTGTCCTTGATATGATAGCTTTGCATGTCACGACTTCGGAATTCTCCGCACAGGGGCTTTCAAGAACACTCGCTTCTCTCGTTGAGGCTTCCTCCAGGGCGGGGATGGATCTCCAAGTTTATGAATGCGTGAATGCCCTGGACCCTTCAAGTGCTGTTCGGGGGAAAATGCTATGGGATGTGAACGTTCCCTTACTGAACGGGTCAGTTCGAATGCGATCGGATCAAAGTACCTGGGGTGGACGGGGCATCACCGTAAAACGAGTTGCCGAACGCTGGTTTGAATTTGATCAGAACTAGAAAAGAATGGAAAACGCTTAATTCTGATATCAGAGATGATA
Organism: Penicillium psychrosexuale; assembly: GCF_028828465.1. Lineage (NCBI taxonomy): Eukaryota > Fungi > Ascomycota > Eurotiomycetes > Eurotiales > Aspergillaceae > Penicillium > Penicillium psychrosexuale. The sequence continues at coordinate 2,116,479 of NW_026643187.1, forward strand.
TTGTAACATAATAAAACTCCTGAATTTGCACTGTCCGGGTATCCTGTAGCTGGCCGCTGAACTCCTGTTTCGCACATAAATAACAACTGATTGATCATAGAGACTTCTCCATCTCTGTCATGTACAGCTTGATATGTGACTCTAACTTTAGGTACTGGTCGTGGGCTGACTGAATTTCTGTCTCAATATTCTCCTTCAAGTCAACCATCTAGAATAGTGCGTTAGCAATAGTTCGTCCCCCACGACACAGGGTTAGACGTACCTTCTTCTCTGTCTGTTCAATGCGAATACGCCTCCGCTCCATATCGCGCTGCTTCTCTGCACGTTCCTCGCGGAGCTGTTTTTGAACATTTCGGAGTTCTTCCATGCGTGCCTGCGCAAGTTCGGCTTTCTCCTGTGCATTTTTCTGAAGTGCCTCGATGCGCTCGACCCAACGGGCCAGTTGACGCTGCAAGAGCTTCTCGGTCTGCTCGACCTCGCGGACGCTGTTCCCTCTGTCCGATATAGCCTCTGCAGTTCTAGCAGCACGAGACTCCTCTTCATCCTCTTTTTGCATCTCGGCTGAAATGTCATCGAGCAATTTAACACATCCCTGCACATCGTTGGAAACCACGGTGAACGTATCCGACGAGGTCTGCAGTGCGCGTGCTCGCCTCTCCATCGCATCAATGGAAGCCTTTTCGCGCATCAGATTCTCGGATAGTTCAGCCAGTGAGGACTGGAGGCTAGCCGGAGACTCGAGCACATAAGGCCGCAGTTTCTCCGCTTCTTGTCGAGAACGGACGGTTCGTTCGGTTTTCTCTTCCAATTGTTGCTGCCGCCGAGCTCTTTCCGTCTTAACTCGATCAAGTGTTTCTGCGACTCGCGACTGCTCTCGACCCAGTTCCAACAGCCGGGCCTTGAGCGCATCGTTTCGGGAAACTTTCTCTCTCACATTCGCTTCATTGGATTGGAGATCCTGTCGCATTTCCCTCAGCCTTAATTCCATCTCCTGATTTTCCGCCAGAAGTTCGTCTATGCGCGATTTCGTTTTTTCTGTCTTGTTAAAGTGCTCGTCGATCACAGGTGTTTGCGATTCCCGGAATCGAACAAAGTTAATCAAGTACGAGAATATTTTGACGAGTCGTTCATGCGTCGGTTTGGTCAGGTCTGTGAAGGTGAAGTCGTTGACACCGCACTGTTTGGTACTATAGGCATTAGCATACTCTTCGTGGTTTTCGTAGCTAGTGATGAGCAGATACCTCCGCCAATAGCTTTCGGAGCATCATGAAGAAACCCATGAGGTTGCGAGTGTCATTGGGAATTATATCAGGGTAGTCGCCGCATAGATCTTCTGCAGCTGCATGCATTGCGGGTTCCACTGTCTCCCGAGTCGTATTCATGAGCAGTTCTGCGAACCATTCGAACACCATCTGGATTTGTTGGGCGTTTGGTTTAGCCAGGTCGGCGAGGGTAAACGGTATACCGATATCGTTGATACATCCTGCGATCTCTTTGTCGGGCTATTTTATGTTAGTATCAGACGAAAGCTCCGGCAAAAATCAAGCTCACCAAGCGCATGAGGGCGTCATTTTCGTCCTCCTTCTTGCGACCCCGACCGTGGTGCTGGTTGCCTTGGAATTGCTGGCTCATACGGCTGTTATATCCCATCGCGGTAGAGTTGCGCGACATGGTAGTCTGAGAACCTATCACCAGGCAAGGGGCTTATTATCGAAGTGGATAGGCTAATTGTTGTTGATCGGGGCTGATTGTTTACTTGGAGACAATCCCGCACGACGCCCGATCGGGGTTAGTGCCTGGAGGGGCATTGTGCAAACCAGACAAACATAGAATTCATGACTCTTTCTCTTCCTTCTATGTTGCTTTGTTCCCACTCCTTCATCTTCGACGCTCAAACAGCATGGCTTCTACTACTTCAGATGCGGCTGTAGCCGACACGAAACCATTCGAGTAAGTAAAACGCGCTCGCTCGAAGCGCTCGCACCTGCTCACTGTTCCTTCAGCATTGTCGCAACCTACAATGAACTTCTCCGCTCCGATGCCGACCTCACCATGCCTATTGCGGCCATTGAAGCTCTGGTTCTTCTTCTCACACAGTCAGCCTCTTCAACGATATCAGAGACTTTGGATCTACTCGAAAAATCCACCGCCCACCTGAAACGATCCATTCCCAACCCCATCGGTCTGTCTGCCGGAACCGATCTTTTCCAACGATACCTGATTACCACACTACAACGCCCTGGACAACTAGGTCCCGCGGGCGATTTCAAGGCCATCCGCACACATCTCTTGTCAAACGGACGACTGTTTATCCGACGCGCCAAGGAAAGCCGAGACAAAATCGCAGCATTCGGCCGTGGCTTCATTCGCGATGGCAGCACCATCCTCACAAACGGTGGCTCCCGAGCTGTCGCAGCGCTATTGCAAAAAGCCGCAGATGAAGAAGGTGGCCCCGCTGTGCGGTTCCGTGTTATCTACGTTCTATCTTCGATTTCCCAGGATTGCATGCAGCCCAATGAAGAACCGGAGGGTATGGAAACAGTCCGCGCTCTGAGAGCGAAGGGTGTGCCAGTTTCAACGATTCCAGAGTCCGCGGTGGCATATTCCCTCGGCAAGGCTGACATGGTTATTGTGGGTGCGGAGGGTGTGGTTGAGAATGGAGGCATTGTGTCTCGCATGGGAACCTACCAGATCGGTCTCCTCGCCAAGGCTATCGGGAAGCCATTCTACGTGGTAGCAGAGAGCCATAAGTTTGTTCGCTTGTACCCTCTTGGTCAGTACGACCTACCAATTGAGCAGCAAGTTCTTGAGTTCAAGTCGGAGGAAGACCTTGAAGAGGAGCGCAAGCAGCAGTCCTCCGTCACTAAGACAGACGGAGACACCTCAATTAAGCTACCCCTCTATGACTCGGTTGATTTCACCCCCCCTCACTTGATCTCTGCACTGATCACAGATAGCGGTGTCTTGACGCCTAGTGCTGTTAGTGAGGAATTGATCAAAATCTGGTTCTGAAGAAAAGACATGTTATAGCAAAGCCTTTCTGCTATGAATTTCCCCATATCTCAAAAACTTTCATTCAGATGATATGGTGGGGAATAATTCAATGTGACACCTGCATTTCAAGGCCCTACCATGCGGAAGGATCATCTCAAGCGAACAAGATGGGATTTCCCTCTTCACACGTCCAATTAAATGTGGATATCTATCACATTCCTTCCAGTGTGCAGCACAAACATAAGCTGCAGGACGTGGGCAAATCACACCCCTCTCTTTCCTGTCAATGAACACCTTGACATAAATGGAAATGGATACGGAATGGTTTCCAATTAGGGGTTTTTTTCCTTGACAAAGGGCTTGGTTGAACGCAAAAAAAGTAATCAACAAATTTTTTCAAGTCTTTAAAACAAAGGACAGAATTGTCTCCTATGGTATCAAACATCTCTCAAAATCATGCAGTCATCATCATCAATAATCATCAAAGACTCTATGTTGTAGTTGTAGCGGAGCCCCTTCGCAATCTCATGCGTTAAACATCATGTATGGAACCCTCGGAGGGTTTTCCTTTTATATGGATGGGTCTTTTGTCCAGGCCTCCTGGACCTTCAGATATCCAGCTTTCATATCTCTTCGTCTCTCAGTTCATCAAAAAGATAGTCGTAGGAATAGTCGTAGATCATAATTCATGATTGGCCATTCGAGTCTCTCGAAAGGAACGGCTCAATCCGCAGCCGAGCATGAACCGAATTGTCACAAGGCAGGAATTGAACCGAGGCAGTCATCGTTCCCTAACCTGCCTATCACACCATGGCAAGGAGCTCAATTGGCAATGCGGTTGCTGATAACACACCATTCCTGTGTTTGCATCCCAGCGAACGCATACAGCAGCAAGTAACCAAGAGCCACGAATATCCACAAGGCTGCCATGTTGGAAGGATTTCAATCACAGAAAGTCGGTGAAGGCGAATGAAATTTTTATGTGTGATAGACGATAAAGGATTCGAGGGGTATCAGACGACCACGACGACGGGGTCAGGTAAATGGTGCCAGCGTTGGGCCAGTGGAGTTATTGTGTGCTCGGGATGTATGCTTTATAGAGGTAAGGAGGTTTAAAGTAATGTCAGGTTCTCTGTTAGAACACATAGGAAATAGAAAGATAGAGGGGCTTTTCACTGGGATCTCATGCTCTCTAGACATTTTAAACACAACCAGACCGACACTTGATAGATTCTAGAGTGTTTTTTTTTATCACTGACACACTTTCTTCCGGTTTCTTCCATCCAATACGAATGCGAGCTGGGTAGTCTGTCTCGTCCATTAAGAATCCTTGTCGGAGAAACAGATGCGGGGTTCTTGAGAAGATTATTACTTCACACGTCTCGAGATATGAAACAGTCTAGATTTCTGTATGTATGTGGCATGCCGGGAATTCCCTTTCTGAGTCATAGATCACATATCCATCACGGATTTTGGCATATTCCGCCAATTAGGGACCGGGGTATGATCAATTGAAAATCATTGGGAGGTTCAATCAGTCCCATTAGTCGTGCGCCTTGCATTCCCAGGTACATTGTGCATTTCATTCTCCCATATAGTTCTGCGAGTATCAAGTGATAGAGAACTGCGCCCAACACCTCTCACGCGGGCCTACATGCATGTTTAATGAACTTTAATACGAAAATTATCGACAGGCAACTTGGAAGGAACCTTGAGCCAAGTCACACTACAATTTCTACAATGTTGTGTGTGGTCTCTCGAATATATATCGTGGCCTCGTAGGTGATACTATATGCATGTATTTTTGTCAAAGCCCCGAATCCTGAAACAGCTATGGATCACCATCAGACTCTGCATAATCATCGTGTCACTTGATATCGAGCAAAGATAGGGTCTAAGCCGCCCTGATCGCCAAGAACGCCTAGAACAACCGGAAGTTTTAAGCGGCCACGTCGGGTTTTGGAGGGTGCAGCTGCATATTCACCAAACGCCCTGAATCCTGAATCCTCTACAAGAAAGAGAATGTCGAGTCATCCCAAGGTTGTCAACCTCGTAGAGATCAAAGAAGATCATCAAAGACGAAAATATCTCATCATGCCCCACAAGATCCAACCCCGCTATCCGGTCCCTAACCAAACCAGCACCAACCTCACCTCCACCCAAACCAGAGACCCCAAGGGCCAAATACCAAAAGCATACTAGCCTACTCAAACAAACTATACCTGCATCTACGCGTGAGATCCCCAACGGCCATCCGACAGGTGCCACCCCCGCTCCTCTTCAACGCTATACCACCTACCTTACCCGCTTGCCAGCACCCAAAAGCAAAATCATGGATGCCCAATCGCCCACGACGGGCTCCCGGCCTAACCAGAAGTTCCACCCAGGATCCGAAACCCAAGGTACCGGTCCGCAGTCACCATCCGATACCCACTGTCATAGCGGCTGGTCTATCAGACGCCTTCTGGGCCGACGTGGGAGCCGCAACTACAGCGTTCTGGAGCGGGAGCCAAACCGGTTGAGGAAGCGCATGAGCAACTGAGTTTCTTTTCACGGATGAAGGGACCATCTCGGTTGGCGATGGTGATCAATTCTTGTATCGGTCCGCGCGCATCCGCGGAACATAGGAGGATATCCATAAGCCACTTTTTGCTGTTGGATGTCTCATCGAGTTTTGGGCCGTTTATTTTCCTCCCGGGGTCGCATGGAATGCGGGTCTGCATGTTGTATTTTCGGCGTTTGGTTAGTTAGCATTGGCGGGTAGGGGCATTTTTGGCAGGAGTCTTGTCTCATCTATCTTTTTTTTTTTTTTGGATTGGTCTAATAATTGGACGATGTGTACTCCGTAAAATGCGAAGTCATTGGTTGCGATCTGAGTTTTCCTGGCCGACTTCGGTATCTTGCGGTGGCAGTTGCCTTCGTGGCGAATTCTCAATGGCTTGAGGAGTTGCCACGACTTTTTCCCGGGTATTAACTTTGGAAGGGAGATGATCGTTTCAAAGAGGGCAATGTCGAGAAACCTCTACATTGTCCGGAGTAGAGAGGGTAGGTACTGAAGTGGTGAATAATAAGATTGGGAAGAAGATCGTCCAAATGCTTATGAGCTTACGTTTTAGCGAAAACCAGAATAAAATACCAGGATTTGATGGCGGCTGTTTGCTCCTTGCAGATTTAGTGGCTGTCCTGCTAAACCCGATTCTGGGCGTTGTCTCTGCCGTTCTTGGCGTCTAAGAACAAACAGTATTCTCCGCTGTCAGATCAGACTGTCAGATCAGACCTAACTGAGCGGTTGACCGTTGTGATCAAAATGCAGGAACCACGGTGGAACAATCTTGAGACCGGAAGTGGAGTGGTATTATCTTGTAAAATGAAAGGTATGGAGTATCTGTATAACATAGCGATAAGGTGGATTCCAACAGGATGGAGTAGGCAGTACAATATACGGAGTACATACAACGTAGATAGCGATATAGAATAGTACCTAGATATAGAATATAGGGTAATATAAGCAAGGAGGAGCTCTAGACAACACCCTGGATCTAATCAGAACCACCTTGAATTGAAACCAAATAATAGCGTTGACACCTTGCAACCCGCTGGATTCTCAATGGATATAATTAGCATCTCCGTATTCGTACGTCGCACTGGTTTGCTAGATGTCTTTGAACGTCAATGATATTGAATAGAACCGAGGGAGAAAATGAAAGACAATGTAACTATAACCATTAGAAATAGAATTAGTAGTAATCAAATGTAATCCTATAGAGGGAACGAAGACCATAAATGAAACTCGCCGATCATTTCCGTATTCACGATACACGATAGATTTCCCCTTACAATACTACTACATACATATCCGGTACTACATATTTACATATAACTAGTCCCTGCAGGTGCTCACCAATAGTCTTGAAATGGGTCGAGAAACCCCTCCCAAGCCGACGCTTTCATAGGTCCCAATGGGTCAAAGTGCGTAAGATCGACTCCATTCCCGCGTGTCAAACCAACGAAAGGGCTACCGCGGACTCAGTTGGGCTCCACCGGGCGTTTAAACGGTTGGCTTTCCCGCGTGAGAGGGCACGAGGGGTTAGCATGCATTGGGCTTTGGTTGTACAGGGTCAAGGGCCGATATTTCACTCATTTCCGAGCTTGCCGTATATAAGATCGATTTAGACTTGGATATCCAATATTGTAGAGGATCCCCCCATAATGTACTTAAAGGGATGCATGTATTTATAACACTGCGTCATTCTGGAACCCACACGAAGTGGATATCCCTTCTCCCCCACAGGTCAACTGCCAATTTCCAAAATAAATCTAGACTTCGTGTGACCAGAGACTTTTTAACGAGATTGTTTACACCCTGAGGACCAAGGTACCAGGTACCCGTGCAACTATGCCCGAAGAGAAGATGTATAGAAGATGTATAGAACAGATCATCGCAGGCAAATATAAAAGAAAAAAAAAAGCAAATGCCAAGTCACTTATTTTTCAGGTAAAAAAACAAAAACAAGGCCCTTTTTCTGAGTTCCCTTTGGCCCTTTGGGCTCGTATTTTCTTTTTTTTTCTGCCTTTCTCAATTTTCATTTCATTTCATTTCATTTCCTTTCTCCTTCCTCTTTGTCTTTCTCTTTCTCTCTTTCTCTCTCTTTCTCTCGTTGAACCCTCAACTTCTTACCTTTCCCCCTTCATACCCTCCATGGCGCCTGTGGCATCGCACTGACTCCCAGTCATTTTACTCAACTCTCCTTTCCACCCCCCATGAGTTTAGTTAAGACTGTCGCGCCACCGAACCGATAACGATAACTAATCCCACTTGTCCCTGGGCAAGTGCCCCAAAAGTGCCATGGCGATATGGCCCTTTAATCGCAAGAGCAAGCGGCACACCATCCAAGTGACCGGTGCCGAAGCTGCTGACCTTCGCTCCGCCTTTGCTGATCCGATGATGGAGCCCACACTGGGCCGCAAACCATCCAAACGCCATAGCAACCGCACGACACGGACGGATGCTGCAGACAGCCGGCGCAGCTCGGCCCTCGTGCCGTCGAATCGACCTATCTCATCGTTAGACCGCCCTGCTTCCATTGCCGATCATCCACGGAACGCGCCACGCGACCCAGCGATCTCGAGAACAGCTTCGCTGCTGAGGCGGAAGCCAAGCCAAAATGCAAATGCAAATGTCCCGAATAAGCTACGACGGAAGCTGAGCAAGCGGAAGGCAAATGAGATCATGCGCGAGCGTGAGATTCGTATGCTCTCGTCGACCCCTCCCATCGATATCCCCCATCGTCCGACTCCTAGCAGCGGGGACCATGTACTGGAAAGTCGCCGCCGAAAGGCAAATGGTAGACGTGCCGACCGGTACATGTCTGACATCAGCCTCAGCATCCGTGACTCCGCCTCCTCTAGGTCTGACATCTCTGACCCATACACCTATAAGGTCAACGCTTTTGCTGCCCTGACCCCACGCCCTGTTGTTCGTTACGTCGAAGCCCCTCGCCTCCAACCCGACAGAAGTACCAACCCGTCTGCTTCCAGCCGACATGACAAAGAGAGGCTCCAGGCCCTGAACATGTCCGAGGAAGATTTCTACTATTCCAAACGACGAGTAAATGAACTCGCCGATTCTTTAGATGCTGGGGCTTTGAGAGAATTGCTTGATCGGGACCGTCGCCGCCGGGAGAAGAAGCAGGTCGTCGACCAGGAAAGACTTCGACGTAAGCTGCAGGAGAGGGCTGATGCTCAGCAAGCGGAGGAACGAAGACTCCAGGCCGCTGCCGAGGCCGCCACCGAGGCCGAAATCGCTCATCCCGAGCCTTTCGTCGCTGAGGTCACTGAACCCAAGGACGTTCTCCCGAACGAAGAAACCACCGCCCATCAAGTTGATAAACCGACGGTTATCGCACCAGAGAATGAATCGTGGCTGCTGGGGGCTTCCAAGAGCAGTGAGCACACCGGGCGCGAATCGCGGGAAAGTTCTCGCCTAGTTGATGATAGTTCTATTCGTGAACGGAGATTGGTTCAGCGTCCTAGTTTCGCCATGTCACATGACATCACCATGTCCCGGACTACTCTTTCCCCATCTCATTCATCAATTCGCCATGGGCTCAATAGCCCGAGCCATTCACAAGTCGGTGGACCCGGCTCCACATCGGACGTCTCAAGAGGAGTTGATTCAGAACGTCGACTTTCCGACACCAGCGGCCGGCGGGGGAATACCATTACTTCGCTGTTCAGACGTGGTTCTTCTCGTCTCAAGCGGACATACAAAGAGCGATTCCACGACACTACCCCTGAAGTTTCCAACGCCTCGCATGAATCTTTCTACAAGATTCAGACCCAATCATCCCCTCCTCAGCCCTCGGTTATCCCTCCGAGAATTTTAATGCCCACTAGGACCGTGAAGCGCTCTCAATCCAAGTTCACTGAACACTTCGGCGATGAACCACTGTCGCCTCCTGACTCGCGCCTACAGTCGCCAGATATCCCGGAGGAAGTGCTAGAGTCCTCTCTCGGGAATGATGCGACTTTCTTGCGTGAACCAAGCCCTAGTCCCGGTGTGGACATTAAAAACCCGAACCGAAGTCATCATCGGTCGTGGGCTTCAGATAGTATGGACATCGAGGCCGATAATGTGCCACTTTCCCAATCTCTAGCTTCCATTGACTCCGAGGGATCTTGGATGTCAGGCCAGTTTTTCCGTCGGATGTCACAAAAGCCCAGCAGTCCTGTTCGATCCAATTTGACCTCATTTGGCCGAGACTCGGTGGAGGTCCCGGCAGATGCTTCCGAAGAAGTTGAATCACTGGATGAGTCCCGCCGTCTTAGCACAAATATCCTTCGCGATCCAGAGCTCGAACCGGAAGCCTCTGACAGCCCGGCAAACATTGTCGCTGAAAAATGGCACAATGAGGTCGGCCGCCGCCCTGTTCTAGTGAACCCAGTGGTCCGTCCGAAGTCTACACAAGGACTGCTCAGAGGATTCTCTTCATTGACCCCTATCTCTGCAGAGGAAGATTACATTGTGGAAGAGACAACTCCTTCCGAGTTGCAGCGGATTCCCAGCGAGGAACTCAGGATTGGTTATGCCGAATAGACTGAGTATTAGTGATCACCATCGCCATTTAACAGCAGGATCTACCATTTATCACTACATCATCTGTGTCTTGTGTCATGGCGTGTTAGACGGGTACCACTGGGCCCATCGACCATTGCCATGACTCAGATGCAGTTGCCAGAGGTCGTTTGAACCTTCCCTTTGTACGCTCTTTTGTCACTTTCCTTTGTCAAAATATCCATCCGTGAGCCTTGGTTTCATCCTCTGGCCATCTGTGTACGATTCTGATATCCCCATCGCCTTGTATCCATTTATTGCCCTTGCGAGTTCGTCATTCTCATTCGATTTGTTGATACCCCTCGTCGCCCCGTGTTTTATCTTTACCATATGCATAAATTCTTATTCTTTCCTATTCTTTCTGTCGAATACATAAACTGATAAATCTTTATTCCCCCTCAAGCGCTTTTCTTCATTGCACATAGTTGGCCGCTTCTGGCCCTTTTGGTCTACTTCTCTTTCATCGCTGATATTAAGACATTCTTTTGGGAATCTACTGATTTTAGGATCAAGCAGTGTTTCTTATGTTGACGAAAATGGTATTCTCGAGGTTTTCCTTATGTATTTCTATCACGGTCCACAGGCCTTTGTCCATGAGAAGTATAGGGATTGAGCCTATTTTGGTCTATAGCGCCCTTGAAATCTCTTTAAATCTCATTTTTCAGAAGTAAAATATAAGAGTTATGTCTCTCCGTTCTTTTTAGGTCCTAGTAAGCAACTGACAACCGACAACCTGCTTCGCGTGGGTATGTAGGTATAGGTATAATTTTTGTAGTTGTACATATGCAGTGTGTAATTAGTTGCAGGCCCGGAAATGCTGACAGTTCCAGACTCCATCTTATTCGTAAGCAGCTCGAGGTCAGGAGCACGTCATCCCCTATCAGCTTCACTTCTCTTGGATCCCAACGGCATCGATATCTGCAGGTACAAGAGAATACAACGAAAAGTAGTGACAAATACCACTATGGTAAGTCTCAATTGAGATCTTCTCAGCCCTTGAATCATCCCAGTCAAACTCCCAGCAAGCTCCAGAGACTTCCGGACCTCCAGGACCCCCGGGGCCAGCTCCGATTTATTATTCAGCGCGGCCTTACCTAATCGCCTCTGCTGGGAACGTCATGGCCCTATAAAAACCCAGCGCCCCTCATTCTACCCCTCCAATCGAAATACTTATATCCACTCCAGTTCAAGCCTTCATCTCTTCGTTCTACCCCCAGAACCATCTCCGGACTTTCTTCGCTATTGAATCGATCGATTCCCGTCCAGCGCACCGCTTTCCGACCCTTTTCTTCAACACCTATCCCACGCTTCACGCCTTCTTCTCTCAAAATGGGTGTCACTGCTATCACCTCGTAAGTGCCCAGCTTGACTCTCATACCCCTGAACCTGAATCCTGGAAATATGTCCTACGCATTCACCCTGGTCATTTCCATTTCGCAAAGTATGAGAATACCCTAGCTAACACCCCTCCTTCTCCAGCGCCGAGGAGTACAAGACCAAGGTCACTGATGCCACCGGCCCCGTTATCGTCGACTTCCACGCCACCTGGTGCGGTCCCTGCAAGGCTATCGCCCCTACCCTCGAGAAGCTCAGCGATGCCCACACCAACGTCCAGTTCTACAAGGTCGACGTCGATGACCTCGCCGAGGTTGCTGCTGCCAACGGTGTCTCTGCCATGCCCACCTTCCGCTTCTACAACGGTGGCGAGCTCAAGCAGGAGGTCAAGGGTGCTAACCCCCCTGCCATCCAGGCTGGCCTCAAGGCTATCCTTGCATAGTTTTGGAAATTGAGATTCGTTCTTGTTCATACTATTGATCTATGATCTTTTTTTTTGGAGGGATGGGTGAATTAATTGAATCCTGAATACGTACCGTTCCACAAAAGTTCGTGTCTATGATGTAGGCTATTCGTTTGCTTTTTCGTCTCAGTCGATTGTTTGACTTTGCTTGGAAGCTAGGTTGGCTATGCACTGTGCTATTGTATGGTAAAGATATGTACGTAAATGGAAAAAAGAGCTACCTGGAACTTGACTTTTGAATTAGGAAAAGGAAAGTGTCTGTCCTACAGCTTGTATGCAGCTTGACATATTACGTGCATCAACCTGCAGTGAAATTCCCCGCAGTTTCTTTATAGAACATCATTGGTGTTAATATATGCTGATCACTTGAGTTCGACCACGGTAGCGTTTCCTCCATTTCCATTTCAATATCAAAGTCTAATTGGTTCCGTATTTTGACATCTATAGATGTGTTTTGAAGACAAAAATAGTAGGCTGTTTGTTTATACAGTAGAAAAAGCCAGAAAAAATGCATAAATTATGCAAACAAAATTTCTGTGTACCCGAATAGCGTAAGTCAATGAATGTGGATTTGGGATTCCGGAACACCCATCTCTGTACTCCGTAAGTGAGTGAGAATATACTAAAGGTGTATAACAAGTTTACAAAAATGACAAACAGCTATAGAAAAATGGTCAGTGTATGAAAGAAAAACCAAGTTTGAACTTGAACTGCATCATGCATGGCGCAGATGCGAACAACCAAGAGAAGGAGTTGTATCTGTAGGATAAGACGACAAACAATTCAATGGCTGCTATATAAAAAGTGGTTGTAGCTTTTCCATCATCTCCCTTTCCATCATCCATATCCATCCACATCCTCAGCTTCAGCCTCCTTCAAGCCATGTCATCACTGTCTTCAACTACTGCTACTGTGGTCAGTGAGATGAGTGATGACGATGAAGAGCTCCCCTCGAGGGCGTTTGAATCGGAGAACTTGTCATTCCGCAATTACTACCCTTCAGAACATGATCAGACCTTCAATACTATTCAAGAGTATCCTTCTTCAGTCATCAATTTCTGCGCATCGTCCCCACGACCGATGGACCTCACATTCACCTCCAGGGTTGCGAAGCACCTCCAGAGAAACTCGGATTTGTTTGTGATGATTGAGTACTACGATGAATGCGACCCTCTCGGTACTCTTTTCTTAGAGTCATCTCATCGAGATATGGCCCACCATCGATGCGCCAAGCTGGGAATCGGCATGCTAAAGGAGTTCCAGCATTACGAAATTGAGGCAATCCAGTGGGCTTTGAACTGGGCTTTCAACAGAGCCGGCCTACATCGGGTGGAGATGAATGTCCCATCGTGGAATATGCGACTGGGCAAGGTGTGTGAGGAGGTTGGGTTTCAGATAGAGGGGAAAAGGCGGGAATGTTTTTTCAAGGATGGCGAGTGGCATGACGAAGTGAACATGTCCATGTTGAAGAAGGACTGGGTGCAACTCCGGACCTAGACGAAGAGGTAGCCATACCGAAAGTGCGGTGGTACAATGGATACAATGCAGGATGCCTTCTATGATTCAATGACAAGTCTGACCATGATTCAATTTTGACTTTTCTCATCAAGTAATTTCAGTAAGAGTAAGCGAGAGATAGTTAAAATAGAGAACGTTGAAGAGACAGAACTGATGTATACCAAATTCTGCATAGACGGCTTAACGTCTAGATATCCCCGAAGCCACTATAAAGTCACTGCGCACAACCACGACAGTTTCTTTTACATATCATATTTATGCATCATAGCCACGCGATTGACAACTGACAGCAACCATTCGTGACTTCGGTCCATTTGCCTCGATGGAGAATAGTAGATCCATCACACCCACTGAGTATGTCTGGAGTACCGAGGTTGCCATTTAGAACCTATCCACTACATATAAGAAAGTGGGCAAAGAGGCGTTCGACAGTCAAAGAGTGTCCAACCGAGCCGACGCGGAAAGCAGATCGATCAGATATTTTTGGCTGTGTTTGCATAAACCTGCTTTGACTGTGATTCCTATGATTCATCGAGGGAAACGGAAAGAAAGATACGCCTTCAATCCGGGAATTAATTTACTTTGTATATGCACATCTTGAGGAATGTGGGACTGCAGGCCCACTCTCTTTTTTAATCTCCTTTCAATCTCTTTTCCTGTTCGGATTTCGCCGAGGCAAATTTTCCTGGTGTTTAATTGGCTACTAGTCCTGCTATGATGCCTTTCATACCTTTGAATTTCCAAGCCGTGCGATCCAGGGGCACATCCGATCGCCGGGCTGCTCTTATTTTGCTCTTATTTTGGGGTTCTCGGTGTTCCCATTGTTCAAGGAGGCTAATGTGATCGATCAATATCTTTAATATGTTCCGACGAACGGTCGACTATGTACGGAATACCGACCGAGTCTGGAGTATGTATATCACAATATTTAAGAGAGGTCAAAATGAGCATCACACTGGGCCCCGCTCTTTTCACGGGATATGGCAGCTGAGGTGCAGCTGAATTCGCTTATTAGCTTGGTCCACGGTTCCAACAATTAATCTAAATGGAAGCTCAAACCGCAGTTCTTGGTAATTCTACGGAGAAAGGAAAGAGGAACAATCTCGGAGAGTCCAGGAAATCTAGTTTCCATGGTTGATACAACCCCATTATCGGAGTTATATCAAACCCAGGCACGGAAAAGATATCCTGTAGATAAATAAAGACTAAGATCCGATGCCATTGGCGTTGTGTTAGGGCTCCGATACGCTCCAAAGCCACCCCACATAGCTCTTTATCCATACAGATCCGATCTAGATCTGCCCAAAGCGAATCAACACGGGACCAAGGCATCGGCTGCAATACCACATCCACCAAATCTAACGCGGGCTTTGTGACCTTGAGGTCTAATTTATTTAGTATGAACTTATTCTAAAATCAGGCCTCGGCATTCCCTTTCTGGATTTTTTGTTTTGTTTTGGTGTATGCCACGCGAGTTGTGGGTTTAGGATATTACTTGCACGCCAATGACCCTGTCGGTGGAGATCACGTCTAGATCGGATGGGGTTCGATCGTGGTACACGTCAGTTCATTTGTTACCGTGGACTAGAGGGGCGCTTGGGCTGGCTAGTCTACCCTGGTCTACCCTGATGTTATAAGATGTTTACCTCGAGCCCTGTTCTACTGATTTGGACTTTGTGATATTTTATAACTTTTGTTTTGCTCTCCACACTGATACTAGGAAGCAATTTCCATGTCGTCTCGTTCATATTGATTAGTACAGTCGTTTCCGACTATCTTACCCTACCTCCAACTATACGTGCTACTTGCCAATGTGCCAATAACGAAATACCAACACTTATTCTCTCTTTCTTTCACAATGTCGACGACAGACGATGAACCGGTCGTGCGTGTCACATACCTGGCGGGGTACATAGTTCTTTCCTATGTGATCAGCGCAATGGGATGTGCAACCACACTGGAGCTGCTCCACCGGCGGACATCGAGATCCGGTCTATACAATTGGTATGCCCTAATACTCTACCCTACCATATCCTGCACTTGAATATGTAACTAACCAAGGAAAATTAAAAGGTACCTTCTCCTAACCTCGTCGATCACAATGGGTGGCATTGGAATTTGGTGTATGCACTTTATCGGCAACCGCGCTATCGTCCTGGACGACGGCCAGGCAGACGTGCAAGTCTTATATAACGTCGCTTTTACGGGTACCTCATTCGTGCTCCCCGTGGTAGTACTGCTATTTGCATTCTACGCCGTGGGTGTCGAAGAGAAGGCCGGCTATATTCGCATCCTCATCGGAGGCTTGCTCACTGGTAGTTCTGTCTGCGGTATGCACTACATCGGTCAACTCGGAATCTCGAATTACAGATGCTCCTATCACGTCGCCAATGTTGTGGGCTCGGCGATCATTGCTATTTTCTCCAGTACTGCCGCCCTAGGCATCTTCTTCCGCTGGAGGGCTACTTGGACTGACAGCTGGTGGAGACGAGGAATCTGTGCTTGCTTATTGGCGGTTGCTGTCTCTGGCATGCATTGGACCGCGGCCGTTGGAACTGTCTACAAGGATCACAACCGCATGGCCATGAAGGGAACCCAGTTGTCGAGGAGTCAGGTTGTCATTGTCTGCACTGTTCTGGTATGTTTGTGATTTCTTCGAAAGTCTCGGGGATTGGAAACTGACAGCTCTCTAGGCCTGTGTTGCATGTGTAGTGTTGTCGATGTGCGCTGTTATCGCTGGGCGAAATCGCAGAAAGTCGACGACTCGTGCCCATCAGCTTGTCCTTGCCTGTGCCTACTTTGATCCCACTGGACGAATCATGGTTACAACGCAGGCTCTGCTTCCTACAAGGAAGATTGTTGATCATTATATCGGACGGGTATGTCCCTGAGCCACCGGATATAGCAGAAGTCTTGACTAACAAATTACGAACTAGACATTCAAAGATGACGACCTCACCCGTACCCACCCTACGTTCCTGTGGGCATTTAGGGCAACTCGAAATTGGCCAGTTGTGAAAGACCTAGTACCCTTCATGCGAAACCGCCTGAATTCTGAAGAAAGTGCCATCGAGAAACACATGCTATCGCGAGGAGTGTTTATGGACAAGGATACGGAGTTGCAAACTGATTTTGATACCTTGTTCAAGCAACTCTTCTGTGTCACAGCCCAAGAGCTCTCGGATGAACTGAATCTGCCTCTCCAGGACCTAGGTACACTCTACGACGATGTTCTCTCTACTGCTATCCCCGTCTCCCGACTTTCTCGAGCCATGGGCCGCTCTTCACTCCGCACTGGCAAGGGCCAATTGATGTTCACTGTTCGCCAGCTGCAAAAACATGAAGCAGCACGCCTGAGGTCACAGGGATTCCGATTCGCAACCATCGAGCATGTCACAGGAATGCTTTCCCGACGCATCCATGTTCCCGAAGCAAACCTAGCCAACTCCCTCCGCGATATGCGCGACTACGCAAGCTCGAATCGTGGATTTGACGAAGGAGTACACCTCATATCCTTCATGATGCGCCCAACGATCCACGATCACTTCGAGATCCTCACCGCAAAGGGTGTCGGCAACCCCCTCCCATCCGCAACCCTCCCAATCAAACACCTCGAAATCCAGCATCTAGAACTCATATCCCACATGGAAGGCTGGTCCATGGACACATGCATGCGATACCTCCAGTCAGCCAGCGCAGGGCAAGCCTTCCCCAACCTAGAAGACTTCCGCGCCGAGTTCATCCAGGCCATCATTTCTCTCTCGAAAACCATCCCAGGAGACCTGCGCGCAGCAGCGCAACTTTCCGCTCGCCCATTATCAGCCCCCTGCCGCAGCAGATCCCCCAACCCCGAAATAGCCGTACAGAAAACCTGCACCCTCATTACCTTCTGCGTCGTCGGCACGCTCGACACTCAAGTCTCCAACCCAGACTATACCTTCACACCCTTCCGTCTCTTCCGCGTCCAGCAACAAATAAACGAAGCCCTCACCGACCGTGACGATTTCGCCCGCGAACTAGGCGACGAACTCTTCTGCACAGACGTGCGCTCGGGCTCGACCACCAGCGAGAGCCCTTCCACGGCTAAACTGGCCATCTTGCGTCTTTGGCCGTCGCGCAAGCGCTCAGCGACCTTGAGCTCGCAATACTCCCAGGAGTCGTTTGCGGATCCTACTGCGACTGCGTTGCGGGATATCACTGTTCGCAGGGAGGTTCGTGTGGATTTTACCCACCTCCATGAGAAATCAAACCATAATGTCAGTGCCCGGGAAACGAAGGTGGTTGTTACCGGCGGTGGCGAGAATGCGCCTACGACTTATGTCGATGAGTTGTATAGTCTTTGCTATGCACCGGGTATCCGGATGAGGCCTGATGCGTCGTTGCAGAATATTTCGCGTGGATCGACTGCATGCTGATGACTTTTATTTATGGTTTGGTTTCTTTTGCGTTATGGCTGGCGTGAGGTGGAATGTATACAGGAATTGGGACTGGTGTTTTATGATTTGTTATGTCTATGCTTCTTGTGGGATGGTTTAGGATTGTATATAACTTTCTTTTTCTGACGAGTATATAGATGATATCAATACAAACGCATTCGTATTTCATATGTATTTCAGCTTTTTCAAAAGTCTTATTATCAATAAACAGCCAAAATAGTATTTGTCAACACATGAGATGAACTCTAGTAGGTCACAGAGAAAAAGCAGTATATCGTCACACATCAAGAATAGACTCGTTAACCAATACATGCAAGAGATGTCATGTACTCATTACTTCGCACCTGCCGAGAGCGAGTCAAGAACAAATGCAATCTGAAAAGAAGCACCGGCCAATCAATTGAAGATCCTCCAATCCAATGCCCATATACTATAGAGCACAGATCCCACGGATCAAGCATTAATTAGCATTAGGATCCTCGCGTTCCAAAAAAGAAGGATCTGCCTCAATGCGGCGCTCGAACTTCGCCCACCAATTCTGGAAGCTCTTCAGCGGCACGACATCCTGACCATTTTCATTCTCCGCAAAGCTAGCGAGGAAATTAAACGCGTTTCCAATAATGCGCTGCGCCAGCAGCTTCGTTGAGATCTGCTTCTGCGCCGGAGATTGCGAAACCAACGCCATAGACGTTCCACCCGATGGGCGCTCCGATTCCAGGGAGGCAAGCTGCGGCGCGATATTCTGCGCTTCTTCGATCGAAATGCCCAGTGTCATGACGCCCGTTACAGCAGTGTCCTCGTCGAGCATGTCATCTTCTTCCTCGGCTTCCGAGCGGCGGGGAGCACGACCCTGTGGACGCACGGTGAAGATGCCCGAGGGCTTTTCGTTTGCCAATGCGCCCACGAAGCGGAAGTCTGAGGGTTCGCCGGTGGTCGGGTCTGGGAGTTGGGCGTAGATTGCGGCGCCGGTGTTTGGTGGGAGGGTTGCTCCTGGTAGCATAAAGACGACTATGTCGCTGAGAGATGCACTGATTGGGATTGTGAAGGCAAATTTGGTTGCTTGCCCGTTCAAATGGCTGTCTACTGCAATGATGTCTGTTAGACACGGGCGGCCTGGGACCACGACGGAGAACATGATGTGTGGTGGTATGGTTTGGACGAGCTGGAGGCAGCTTGAGTAGCTGGTAAAGCGGAAATTGGCAAGGTGAACTGCGATCAATATTACTTCAGTTCTTGAAGCTTCTTTAAGCTTCTCGATGATGAAATGACATAAGAGGGGCTGCCCTTATCGGCCGGTCGATAAGGGTTTGGCTTGGCTAAACAAAGGTCTGGTATTCAGTATATCGATTTTCGACTTTACCTTGCCATCGGGTTCAGCTTCTGTGTTCAGAAGTCATTATGGGCAAATCCAATTTAGACCTGGTCGGCGAATGCGATAAGTAAAGCTGTCCCAACTCGATTTCTCTCTCCAGTCGCGTTTTCTCTTACACCCCACCCCGCAGCTTCCCCTACTACGAGGATGATCGCGACGCCTACACTCAGAACCTGAAGAACTATCATGCATTCAAAGTATCCGGATACGACTGTACGCTCGGCTACATCCTCAATGCAGTCGTTGAGAAATTTCCCTGGTCGGAAAAGAGCTGGGCCATCGACTCGACCGCGCAGACCGTGACGCTAGTGACCCCGGAGGGAGCCAACCCCGCACACCGGAGCAAGCTCGTCGCAGCAGACATAGCCGAAGCCGTGAAACAAAACAAGTTCGAAGTGCTGCAAGGCTGGCGCAACGAGACCTACGCAGTCTACGGCCCGGGCGGAGAATTCCTACTCGAGATGGAGCGCGCCGCGACCCCACTCTTCGGCATCGTATCCTACGGCGCCCATCTTACGGGCTACGTGCAGGATGAATCCGGTATCAAGATCTGGGTCCCGCGCCGCGCAAAGAACAAGCAGACCTACCCAAGTCTCCTTGATAACACCGTCGCCGGCGGTATGTGCACCGGTGAGACGCCGTTTGAGTGTATTGTCCGCGAAGCTATGGAAGAGGCATCCTTGCCCGAGTCGGTGGTACGCGCTGCGACTGTCTCCGTGGGCTGTGTTACGTACTCGCATGTACGGGATGTACGAGCGGGCGGCGAGACGGGCCTCATTCAGCCTGAGGTTGAATATGTATACGAGCTGAAGCTTGACCCTGAAACTATCCCGAAACCTGGGGATAATGAGGTCGAGGAATTCAAGTTGCTGTCGATTCCGGAGGTGCAGGCGGCTTTGGCGCGCGGCGAGTTCAAGCCCAATTGTGCTAATATCATGATTGATTTCTTTGTGAGGCATGGGCTGCTGACGCCAGAGAATGAGCCGGATTTCTTGCAGATTATTGCTAGATTGCATCGTCGCTTAGAATACCCGACTGCTTCGCATTGCGCGAGGTAGATTATTTGTTTGATTGCTTGAGACATGCCAGATAGGACGAACTAAGGTATATCAAATCAACTTCAATCGTGTAGGTTCCTTCCGCATTTGCACAGCCAAAGCAATTATTGCAAGACTATAAAAAGATTCGATAGAAGCACGGTCACAACCGCACTGACATCGACTGTTGTAAGGCGAAGAAGATGAAAATGAGCTGCCAAAGTCAGATCTGTTGGGTTTTGAGTCCTGATCGCAAAGCCAGGAAAGGGATACGCACACTGGGCGGCTGCCAGCAATTACAGCTCTATGCAGAGTCAACCCGCCAGGAGACGCAATTTCGTTATCGAACTGTCAATGTTCATCTCGTCGATCCCATGAAAATCATGATTGTTATGATAATCTATTGGTATTCCCAAATCAAAATGCAAAGAACGCCTGCGCTGCACCCCATAAGAACGATATGAACATCGGTCCGGCTTAAATACACCGACTTTTCCCCCATTCGGGCTTTGCCTCAAGATCAATCCAAGATCCATCTCATCCTATGCCAAGGTCGTAAGCAAAAAAAGAGAGTTCCAACAATCGTAAGCTTATTTCTTAAGCAGCAAGTACACGTGATCGATTCTCAACGGAGCGAGCTTTTTGTAGGGACCTTCCAGGTAGAGCAGAAGACCTCCAAAGGACACAAAGACAGCCCTAGAAATGTAGACGTTAGTTTCCGCAAGAGCCAACACACCAGTAACGAAACTCACATGGTATCCTTAGTGGCACCCTCCTCGAAGCGGTACACCTTGCCGTGGCAAACATAATCGTAGTCATCCGCTAGGGTCTGATCACCCATGCTGACCTCCCTCCAGCTGGCGCGGGTGTCCTCCTTGCCGTCAAGAGAGAGAGTCGAGGCCAGAGCGAGGGACAGCGACTCGCCGACCGCGCATGGGTACAACTCAGTGTTCACATCCAGGGTAAAAGTGAGGGAGGCATCGTTCGAGTTGCAGGTAAGACGGGAGACGCGGTCATACTTCTGGGCGTTGATCGAGGTGATCGTGAAGGTGTCTTCGAAGAGGAGCGGGTCGGACATGATGAAGGTTGCGACCGCTGTGTTTTCGGTCTATGGATGGGGATTTTGGTGGAGCGGGTTATGCGCAGATGATCGCACACAAATTATCGTAGGTTCAAAAGGCCACAATGGCTAGTTGGTGGTCCAAGAGTGGTGAAGAGAAGAGTTGGGGTCGGAGATGGAGAGGTCGATCGGAGAATTGAAGCTTTTTTTTTCTGCCGCCATTTGGTCCCGCCGATAACGATTTCGTTGGTTTGACATCAGCTCGTTATAGCTCTACTAGATTTTTTTCCCTAGATTGAACTTCTCCGCCATGTCCTTTCGCAAGCGAAACATTAGTCTTTCTCCTGGAGTTGACCGCAACGCTGTTCCCAATGCTACTGCACACCCCGCTGCGCCAGTTAGCACGCCGGGCATTCGCCCCTCCCCCGATGATGGACGGCCAACAACATCGACAGGGACTCGCTCTCTAGATAATCTTCTTGCAGGCCATGCAGGGCTTCCAATGGGAAAAATTTTGTTGGTTGAAGAAAACGGAACTACGGATTTTGCGGGCGCATTGCTGCGTTACTATGCGGCTGAGGGCGTTATCCAAGAGCAGAAGGTTCATGTGGTTGGAGTGCCAGAACAATGGGGCCGAAGTTTGCCTGGTCTGATCGGCTCGGTGGAATCCCTGGACGAGAAGAGATCCGACAGGCGCAAGGATGATCGCATGAAAATTGCATGGCGATACGAGCGATTGGGCGAGTTTGGGGCAGTCGCTGGTTCGCGGGATGGTGAGGATTGGAACAAACATTGCTTCTAGCTTCAATATGCTGATCAATATAGCCCCTAATAATCACGGGGAACAAGATGCTGCAGCAAAAGAAGCGCCCGCTTTCTGTCATGCCTTCGATCTCACGAAACGTCTCACCCATCCGTCTATCACAAACATGTCCTTCATCCCACTTATGCCCTCAAGAGAGTCACCATTCCTCGCTATCCTTAGACGACTCCAGACCGAAATCACGTCCAGCGCCAATACAATCCACCGTATCGTCATTCCTTCTCTGCTCAACCCCACAATTTACCCGCCGAACGCCTGCCAACCCGAACATGTGCTCCAGTTCTTCCACGCTCTAAAGGCGCTGATGAGTGCGCACGGCACCCGCGTGACCGCAATGATCACCATGCCTCTGTCTCTCTACCCCCGCTCATCGGGGCTGGTTCGCTGGATCGAACTACTCAGCGATGGCGTCATTGAGCTCTGTCCCTTCCCGCACTCTGCGGATGCCATGGCTACCTCGGGAGCGGCGACCTCACAAGAAGAGCCACCGCAGGGTATGCTTAAGACACATCGGCTCCCAGTATTGCATGAGCGTGGTGGTGGAAGTGACCAGAATGTTGGACAGGATTGGGCGTTTATTCTGAGCCGCCGGCGATTCGAGATTAAACCGTTCAGTCTGCCACCAGCAGAAGGAGACACAGAAGCGCAAGAAGCGTCCGCTCCAGGCGGAATGCCGAAGAAATCTGATCTCGAATTCTGAGACTTTTTATGATTGGTGTGATTCCCTAGACTTAATCGTCCTCCTCGAAGTGTCGTTGGGTCCCTGGTTCTGCTAGCATATCGTCCATCTCGATCTGCTCGGACATAGCAGGACCAGAATTGGCCATTGTGCGGAGATAGCTCGCTCCATATCCGTCCAATACTGGTCGCACAGAACGGAGGCGATTCCCCAAGCAGGATGAAGCTGCAAGCCATGCTGTTCGTGTTAGTAATGCGATCGGGACTAAGAAAGGACGCTGCGCGATACTGACCAACAAAGAGTATCAGGGGTGCAAAGAATACCAGGAATATCAGCAGTAAAAAACCCATGATGCCTTAGTATAGAATAAAATACTCAACGAATGCCAATGAAGATGATGATAAACACAACAGCGATGCTCAGCAGTTCGCTTGCCAAGATGACTATTCCTAAATAGGACTAGCGTGTAAGCCCGGCTTTTCCTTTTCTTCTTTTTTTTGGCCGTTCGTTTCTTCTCTTCTGCAATCAACCCTGGCTTTGCTGGTCAAAACCAAAGACATCTCCGGGAGTTTGATCATGTTCTCGACACTTTGTTAATTCCCTAATGGTAAGCTTCATCCTCGTCTCTCCCACACCCCCAACTCGCATGATTATTTAACTACAATCTGTCAATCCCCTGAAGCTCTTTGATACGTCACTGAGTGCTTGCTGAGAAACGTACTGGAAAATGAATCGCGATACCCCAATTTACCTTGCTGGCAACCTGTATCTTTACATATTGGACAAGCGCTAACTGTCCTTGCCACAGAATCATTGAAAATTTTCCACAAATCTCAAAATCAGAAAGAAAAAAATATGGATTTCCAACCAGACCTTCCTATCCCGATCTCCTATGTATCCGGTAGATACCTGTTGTTCTCAATTGACGCCGTGACATACCTGCGACGTGAGCATCACATATGCGGTGTGCTTATTGGGACGCTGCCTCAGATCCCTCAGCAGAATGTCTTCCTGGGTCTCCCTCTGCAGCTGATGCCAGAAGAGGCACGGCTCTTAGTGGATAAGGGTGTAGCTTGCATCGTAGACGAAGCCAAGGCACACGACGGCATGAACACCCTCTTAGAAGAGGATCGAAGACGGTACCTCCGCGACCTCGAATCCCAAGGCCAGCATATCTCGCGCATCCAATTGGATCGCAAAGAGCGCAACCGGGAGCAGACATTGAAAAAATTAGAAGAAAAGAAAGCAAAGGCGAAGGCCAAAGCCAGTGCTGCTGCCGCCCAGACACCTACGGCTCCTGAGGAGGCCACTTCCACCCCGTCGCCGAAGAACGCTGCTATCGTTGACATCTTCAACGCAGAGGATCGCTCATCGTCTCCATCGACCGCCTCGACAAGCACACTTCCTCAGGGCGCAACGGTTATTACCCCGGCAACATCTTACCCGCCCCTTCTCACGCCTCCACCATCGAGCCATCTTCCAGCACCCGCGGTGCCACCCTCCTATCCTCTCTTCGCCCACCTCCACTCCAAAGGATACTTTCTCTCCCCCGGCCTGCGCTTCGGGTGCCAGTACACGGCTTACCCGGGTGACCCGTTGCGCTTCCACTCGCACTTCCTCGTGGTGTCCTACGACTGGGACCAACATATTGATCTGATGGATCTCGTTGTCGGCGGCAGATTGGGGACTGGTGTGAAGAAGGGCTTTTTGATCGGCGGAGCACAGAAAGGAATCGATGAGGTGGATTCGGAGGCTGATCGTGTGAATACTGTGCGGGCTTTCAGTCTTGAATGGGCTGGAATGTGAGGGATGAAGGACGTGAAGGGTTTCATACCCTTCATTTGTTTTTATTCCCCATCCACCAGGCTTATGGCTTTGGTTTTTCACTTGCAAGGATTCATTGGCTCATGCGCCACGCTGCCGGGTCGCCCTTGCCTGTCCCCGGGTACCTGGAACCAGGTGCCCGAATTTCTACCGTGCCTGGTCTCATTGAGCCTAGGGAAGAAATACGTCTATTGGCGATTTGGACCATCACCGATCATAAAGATACAGATGGTATCCTCACTCCAAAGGAGGTCTACCATGCCTCCGCCTTCTAGCGACTCAGGTCGGAGGCTTGGAAAGGCAAACAGCATGTGGTTAAGAAGGGTCGTCATGTCTCTGGTCTACCCATGCGTTCCCCGACTCAATAGCATGTCATACGACCACGATCACCAAAAACGTTCATCAAATGACGTCTACACTTTACAGTGATTTTCCTGGTAAATCTGTAGTATCATGTCACAGTTATGAATGATATGCTTCGCCTGTTGAAGACATCTAGCCAACCCATCGGGGATAAAGGGTAAAATTCCACCATAACCAAAATCATTCCAATTGACCGTCTTTTCGGGTCACTTCATGAATTCGAGCTGAAACTTCGTGTTCGGTGCTCTTTCCTTTGTTGTCTGAATTATGTATGCCTTTCCGCGTTTGGGTGCCACGTTGCGCACTGTGATATCATGCAGTGGGCATGATGAAAGAAGAACGAGTCACCGGCATGCCTCCTCAGATTATGACTGAAGCTCGAATCTCAAAGACTCTCAGCAGTATCAGCTTTTATGGCAGGAGCGCACCTGCACCGCTCGAATCCGCTTCACAGTTAAGCAGTGAATTCCGTCGGTAGTAAATTGGGAAGAACTGTAAAATGGCCGCCGTCTCAAATGTAATCGATGTTCCTCCACTTGAATTTCTTATTGGCTCTGTCCACAGGCCGATTCTCGAACTGGTTTCCATGTAGCTCGAAAACCAACGGCATAGGAGCTTTTACATCAGACTGAGTCTGCTGATCCTTCGCGCCCTCGGACGGCGTTGGCACAGGCACTGTGAACCGGAAGATAGTGTGCTCCTTCGGTATAGCTGTAGAAACAAAACAAAGTCAGCATGATCCCAGTATCGCACCTCCCACTCCAAAAATCAAACTCACTCTTCATCTCGTCCTTCTCGGTAACAATGACGAACGTAAACTTCGTATCCCGCACCACAATCCCCTTAGCACCAACCCTCCCAGTACATCGACTCCTGACAACCTCGACCGCAGCCCCATGGTAATCCGCACTGACAAGCTTGCTTCCATGCGACGCCGGCGAAACATGGCCATGTGCTCCAGCCTTCACATCCAGGATCTCCTGCATATACCCGACCCACAGCTCATGTAGGCCCTTGAAAATGGCGTATTTGCATTCTTCCTTGGGTAGGTTGTACAGTCCTGACTTGCGCTTTTCGCGCGCTGACAGCGATTGTGGCTTCTGGTGTCGGAGAAAGTATTCTTTCTTGCGTAGACGCTCGAGACGACGCCGGGAGCGGTTATCGGATGCTGAGGGGGAGGTTGCGCGGAGGAAGAGTGGTTTCTGTTTGATGCGCTCGGTGAATTGTTGCGTTGCGCTGTCTGGGGAATGGGCGCGTGAGAGAAGGGTGTGCGCGATGTGCGTTTTTGGGGCTGGGGAAGAAGTCATTTTGTGTTATCTTGGATGTTGGTGTGGCTCTAGGGGATGGTGGACGCGAAAGTGGTTGTTGGAGGTTGGAGAAAAATTATTTGATGTCACAACTCCGATAAGATAACGCAGGTCATGTATAGATCGAAGGTATCGAAGGTATAAACAACCACTTTATTCACATTATTAGAATGATTCAAGTCTATTTTTCATCAGATTATCCTCGGATATTGGAATATCTCAGTGATTAGGTTTCGATCGTCCCTCGGCTCTTTGATACTTCCCCGCATAAATCATCTTTGAGGTGATATATATTTCTCACTATTTTAATACTGACACAATATCTGCGCGCACCTATCGAGATAATTATTGTCTAATATTGACTCCCTCAAATCTGCTTATATCAACATGCAGTTTCAGATCGATCAAAAGGACATCCCCAGCAACTTCCCAGGGATTCCAGCCTTCCCAGATGACGTCTCTACAGCACCCCTTCTTCGACTATCGTCGGAAAAGCTGTTAGCAGGTGACCATACTGAGCAAGAGAGACTGTTTCAAGTATCTACAGACATTGGGTTCTTTTATCTCGATTTATCAGACTCAAAGAGAGGCTTATCACTCCTCGGTGATGCAGACAATTTGTTCCAAGTTGGCAAGAGACTATTTGAGCTGAGTCTCGAGGAGAAAAAACAGTATGATTTCAGCGCACAGAATTCTTACTTTGGTTACAAAGCGCAGGGAGCTATGGTGGTTGACAGGCAGGGGAATCCGGACCGGAACGAGTTCTACAATGTACGTCAGCACCGAACACATCCACCTGGACGTTCACGGTAGCTGACACAACTATCCATAGGTTTCCAAAGACGATATTTTGGGCACCAGTGATCCGCTACCCGCTCCAGAGACCCTGCATAAAAACCGAGCGCGACTGGGATCATTCATGCAAGGCTCACATGCAATCGTAACCCTAATTCTGGACACCCTGAACGATAAACTTGCCCTACCAAAGAACACGCTATCCAATATGCACCGACTGCGAGCTGTAAGCGGTGACCAGGTCCGATTCATCAAAGCCCCTCCACAGCCATTAGACGACAGGCGTACCGCGCTAGGCCAGCATACCGACTTTGGAAGCGTGACGGTGCTTTTCAACCGACTGGGAGGACTACAAGTGCTACCGCCCGGTGCCGATGCCGAATGGGTTTATGTCAGACCGCTTCCTGGTCATGCTATTGTCAACTTCGGGGATGCAATGGTCAAGTTTACGAATGGGCTGTTTCGGTCTAACATTCACCGGGTCGTGGCGCCACCGGGGCTCCAGGCTGAGTCGACGCGGTACAGTCTCGTATACTTTGCACGTCCCGAGGATAGTGTGATGTTGCGTCGGTTGGAGGAATCTAATCGGATTCCTGTTATGGAGGATGGTCAGACTGAAGAGGTGATCAATAGCAAGGACTGGATTATTCGGCGGGCTCTGGGTCGTCGGGTGGACCGTGTTGATGATCTTGACTATGAGAAGTCTGCAGGGACGGAGCAGCTGAGTCGGAGGATCAAGGCTTAGCATTGTTCTAGGTTGTTTTGAGAATAGTATGGAGCTTGAAATAGATTACGCTTTGCAAGTAATACGTCAATGTCGGCACTTAAACAAAAGGGGATAGCCATGTGATGTATAGCCATGGGAGAGAGCATATATAGAACAGTCTAGTCATTCGATGGTCTTACAACTATACGAAAACGGCGAGGCCTATGACTTCGCCCTCACGTTTTCCTAATCGAGAAGGTACATGATCGTGAGTATTGTTTCCCCTTGAAAATATGTTACACCCCTGAAATTCATCAATCTTACCCGTGGACATCAATATATATTACCAATAAAAAAAAAGCTTAAACGATAGGTCTGACCAGGGGCAAAGCCGAATCTACCAAGCCCAAGAGATACTACGGAGCGTACTACACTATTTTAGGAAGGAGGTTCTACTCTAAATCAGCCTTCTGAGCTATGAAGACAAACTTTAAGTAGAATAAGGAAAATACACCCTTCGAACGGGCGGTTAGAATCTCACCAAGACTTGACAGCTCCGATTCTTTAACCCGACACTTAGGTACAGGTAATCCAGTTCGGTGGAGAGAATCTAGATTCCGAAAACCCCTTCGTGTCTCAGCGATACGTGCATTGGTAGAAATAAAAAGTATGGAGTATCCCTCTTCGATATCAGCTGATGTGCAATGCGACACATTATACTCCGTACATTATTCTAGAATACGATAGTTATACGATGTACTCCGTACCCCGTAGTGCAATCCGACATCATGAGCATTGACGTGTCAGGATCTAGATGTAGTAAATGATCTTACCTCATTGAATTGGCTACATATTGACATAAGGCTGGCACTCGGCGAACCTTCACTCTCCGACATGACAGCCTGTTCTCATATCTGTCGATCACAGGATCTCACATTTAATCGCTCATATACGAAGTACTCGGAACAACAGTGATGCAGCGACAGCGGGTCAATAATTTTTTTTTGCCTCGCGTCTCGACCAGCTGGCGCTTTTTCAGCTACGGAGTAGAGCACAGAAGACCAAAATAGCTTCTCGATTAAGTTAGTTGACCGTTAAAATGGATCCCCGGCCACACTACGAATTACATTTTGAGCGAAAAAAAGGGCCCCCGCTCAATTTCCGGCGCTCTGGACCTGGGTTGTCCACCCTTACTCCGAAGCGCCCACTTTAGTTACCCCCTGACTTGTTAGCATTGTCCTCTGTGCATATTAGGTACTCCGTACTTTTGACTAGACCCTCAGTACGGAGTAAAGTACGGAGTACGGAGTAGACGGTGTCCAGACCTCGGGATTTGATAAAATAAACGACCCAACAATCTGGATATTCTGCAATAATGCGTTATGACAGCGGGTGACCCTTCCGTCTCCGGGCTTTCGGGTTTATGCCCTGTCGAATCATTCCCTGCAGTAGTCCACATATGTTGTACTCGGCTACTGGTAATTACAAACGAGGGATCTCCAGAACTAGACAGGCATGGATGGATGATAGGTGACAGGGGTACGGTACTTTTGTTAAGGAAAAAGCAAAAACATATATTGTATAGATCTTGAACCGGGCCATTTAGAGATGTCTGAATGAGCAAGCTTCTCCGTGTCCTTAAACGACATCAATTAAAACACGATCCACAAACATTCCTCCAGACTACAACAGGAAATCCACCGAACTCAAAGCCCCAGAAATCGGGATATAAAGGGCTATGGGTGACATATCCGCGCCAATAACTAATGCCCTATATGCCGTCGTCTTCGACCCACCGCACGGAGTACTCCGTACATTATTACGGCCTGACTCCGTTCTACATTATTGATATTTTACAACCATACATCGCACGGAGTACCAGCTATGTGGTAATCTCCGTCAAAGCTATGCACCCTCAACTGGATCCATTGTTTCAATATAAAAATAATAAAAAGGCTCGGACCGTTCGAACGGAACCACACGGGCTGTGTTGCCCATCTACCCACCCTGCTCAAAGTCCCCAAATCTTACTGTATCGAGGTTTCATGGTACGATGTATGTTCTCCTCGGCCGAAAGCGCCCTTCCATCTGAGATGCGTCTACGGAAGAGTTCCGGTTTGTGCTCAGCTTCTGTGGCGCCGTGGCACCCACCTCATTTGACAGTACCCCGTAAAGATCGGGGAAATATGCCTCTAGAATGGATTTGGAATCATCCAAATGGGCGCCAGATAAACGGTAGAAGGCAGAAAGACACGATGTACTAAACGAGGCAATTACACATGCATATCCCCACTGCGTGGCATGACGTAGGAAATTACTAATGTGGACCAGTCCGGTGAATTAGGAATAAACGCCGTTGGGAGATGCGGGTCGGTTGGTGCAGCGTTCCTCTTTGGGTGCTTTCTGTACTTAAGGTATTGCGTCTGGCTATCCGAGGAAATGGAAACTGGGCCTGTAGTCTGGTTTAGTCCCTGTTTGGGATTCTCGCTGAGTTTCATGTTCTGACATGCGCAAATCAAGCCATACGTTTATATGCTTACAACGTACTCCGTAGTGGATGATGGTATGTTGTATACGATATGCACGTCCGCCCCCGGCCGTCATGGAAATGTACACATCATTGGGATCCGTATCGGGTGCGCACGCGCAGGCATGTGTAGTACAAAGAGGCGTTGGCAATTCCTGGAGCTGACCTCGATTGGAGATATGGTTGGTTTGAATGCATAGAAGTTAATGCCATACTATATATGTGTATGTTATATGGCATATAAAAAATAAGCATGCTATCGGGATGGATCGAGTTCAAAGCAGTACGAATAAGCAAGCGAAACCAGTGGCAATATCATAAAGGATTGTATTGGTCGGTTGTAAAGATAAATCGAGTAGACAGCGTCGTATGTTCCAAGATCAAGCTGCCGATTCAGCAATGTCTGGTGTTCGTTCAAGCGCCATAGCTGCTAGCTTCTCTTCAAGACTCTTGAGAACCTCAGGGCTTGTTTCTGGTTTCACCTTTTTAGGCCTGCAAAGAAAGAAATGAATATTAGCAAGAAAATCCTATACCACATGTTGTAGGGTTGAGATAACATACGGAATTCGTATAGTTTCATCACACTTCGCCTGACCACAATTCAAACATGTTTTTGCATTACCCTGGAACCAAGTCTCACAGACATGACATTGATAATGGACTCTGCGACGAGGCTTCTTGAACGTGCGCTCGGGTCTAGGCTTGGGCGGATCAGCATCGCCCGGATATCCATCGGGATATTTATCGAGTTTGGCTGGGTCTCGCGGGCATATCTTGCAGCGCACATGGCTGCAACTCGGGCATTCCTTGGTGCCGGGGGTAAAGAGCGAGGCGCAGAGGTGACAGTTCCGACGGACCCGCTGGCGCACCGGCCGACGGACGAAATCCGGACCGCCGGTGGGCGACGGCATCTTGAGCGAAATTTCCCGGGTGGTGCTGAGCTTGACGTGCGTGGTCCTGGGGAACAGATGGGGTGAATGGGCGTATGTCTCCGGGTTCTTGGACTTGCGGGTTGTCGGCTCGCTATCCTTGTTGCTATCCTTGTTGCGGGCGGATGGGTGTCGGGGGCACTTTGTGCAGCGGGTGTGCTGGCAGTTGACGCATACTCTCTCTGCGCCGAAGGTTGTTTCGCAGCGGTGGCAGGTACGGCGCACTCGCATGCGGATTGGCTTTGTTACACGGGTTAGCTGGAGGTCGGGGGGTGCGTTCCAGTCGCTGGTGTCGACGGTCAGGCCATATTTGGCGAAGAGGCTGCGCGCCTTTTCCTGTTGAGTTCTGCTGTAGCTAGTGAACATGACTGGTCCTGATGGGCTGGGCTCTTGGGCTGGTGCCGGTGCCGGTGCTGGTGTTGCTGCTGGTACTGATGCCGATGCCGGTGATGTTGCCTCCGGTGCACTATATTTAGTCAAGACTAGTCAGCATAGTGTTGGAGTAGAATAATGTCGTATATCGTACGTAGTTTCGGCTTGAGTGGCTACCCCAGGAGTGATAGATTGTCGTTTGGACATTGACCGAGGACGGAGGACGGTCTTCATACGCTTAAGGTATTTCGAAAAGCCCTCGGGCTTGTCTTCAGGGCGGTCATGTTGAGACATGGTTCAATTGAAGAAACGGTGATATGTGATATCCAGAGTGTCGGAACTCATTCCATACGAAATATGTCCAGTGTGAAAGATGTCAGAGTGGACTGATGGTAAGATCCAAAAGTTGGCAGGGAAAAGTAGGGGCAACCCAATTATTATAGAGAAGGAATCAGGAATCAGACTATAATACAAGAGTATTGTATAACAATTGTATAAAAAAAGGCCCAAAGCTCAGACGTGGGGATTCCGATACTGTGGTTCTGTGGATTCGGATGGTTTGGGATGCTATTGAATATTCAATGTTTTATTTTATTTCACTTCCTTTGCTTGAAAATGTATTTAAATGCTTTATTTTACATTTTATTGGGTTTTTCTTCGGGTTATCATAGGTACAAAGGAGGAGTACTATTTCTCCGGTCACAATTGGCAGATACTTAGGCGAAGGTATTTCTCCATACTAACCGCTATAGGGAGGTACCGAGAATCAAGTACCGATGAACAGTTAAGCCCTGGTAACTCCGACGTCTCCTATTTAGTCTCTGATGTGCATCCCCACTCTTCCTCCTCCAACCCGGTGCCACTGCGACGAAAAAAGGCTTTGGTCTCGAAACTCTGTGGCTTCAGGAGATTATCTCCATAACTCATATCCGAGAATAGCGTGCCATTTAGCTGGTCTTCCGGCACATCAGACATGGGGCCCCCTGTCTCTTGGCACGCCATTGGTTCCTCTGCTTTCCCGTCTTGGACTGGCCTATCTTCACAGGTTGACGTTTATGTTTCGTCAGACTCCGTACAAAAGTACGTACTCCGTACAAAGTACACTCCTGTCGCCTTCCACGGCGGTCAACCGATGGCGTGGCATACAATGATATTTTGGAGTCCAAGGGTGGGCCGGGGGACCGGGAAGGAGTGGTATCTGTGCTCCAGCTGGCCTCCCTACGGCAGCACCCGCCATCCCGGCTGCCTTTCCAGAAACAGCTAACTTGTTGGTCTATCAGTGGAAGCGGATCGGGGAAGAAATAGTTGAGGGGCACATAGGCGATGAGCGTGCCTTCAATTTCTTCGTTATTGCGGTCGATCAGGAGGTTTGCGAGAATTGAATTCCTTTCCCTTAAAACGGGAATTGAACTGCCGGGGAGATGCCGAGCGGATAGAGTTTTCTCTACACGGTCTTTGTGTACTTTGTATAGTAATTGTACGATGTAGTTACATCGTACAACATGCATCAATGTATTGTTACTGGTTGGAGATAAATACTCCGCACCTAGATACTCGGTATATGTAACCCATTGTTCTATTGATCTACAGGTAGTGCTCTTTATAGTGCTGACTGGATTATTGGTTTCTGGGACTGTGAAGAAGTCTATGCAGAATCTAGAAGCCCATGCAGAATCTCTCTAGCATCGAAGGGTGGCGGAAGAAAGAACTTTTGACACACGGGCATATATCCGACGATTGGATCAGAAGAGGCCATGCATGATGCATGACACGGGGATCCCAAATGGGCAAAGCAAAAGTATAAATACGAGCAGTTCGTCGATTTACGACGCACTCCGCGATGAAATCCAATAGAGATCAAATAAAAAGGAAAAGTGCCAGATATGAGGGTATGCACGACGTCTTCAAATGTAACTCAACTGTTGATCACCCCATTTTGGAATTTTGAGGCGATTGTCCTTCGCCATGTCATTTTTGAGTTCCGCAATGAAAATTATTCTACGACGTAAAGGTGGGAAACACGAGATAATAGTATAATATTTTTCCTACAAAATTAGTAGAGCCAGCCCCCTGGGAAAATAAAAAGGGTAAATGGTTAAGGAAATAATTTCCCTTACTGGGTGAGGGACGGGTGAGAGTGGAGGTCGGATAGTCCCAGAGCTCTGGTGCTGTACGGAGTATAGCCGTAAAGTACGTACTGGCTTAACCTTCCAGGGTTAGTTAGATATAGATATTGATGTTAATATTACTTGTTATGTACTCCGTAGTCTGGATGCCAATTAACTAGATGGCGAGACTACAGTCGCATAAGATATGTACTTGATTATTCCGGTTTCTGCATGCAGTATCATGACCCGTCCCATATGTACGGAAGTATAGACCTGCACAGTTTGATATACCGGAAAAACGCCCGCATATACTAGATGCTGTATGCTGTACTCCGTATAGTGTAACTGTAAGCTGTAGTCCAGAATATTAGTCTCATCTGATACAAGAGTACTCCACACTCAGGCATGTTAATGATGCTCTACAACTTTACATTGGGCCTATATTCTTCCAAGATACCTTGCCGCCCCCCCTTCACATATACTGCTAGTACATATCACTGTTCCAAATACTGTGCATTCTTTTTCGATGTCTTTTTAGATGTCTTACCCCGAGGGAAACCTCACGCGGATGACACGCCCGCTTTGCCACCGCCATTCCAGATGCCAAATCATTGTGGTCTTTTGTACCATCCTCTTGGTACTAGAATGCG
This sequence comes from Penicillium psychrosexuale, assembly GCF_028828465.1. Classification (NCBI taxonomy): domain Eukaryota; kingdom Fungi; phylum Ascomycota; class Eurotiomycetes; order Eurotiales; family Aspergillaceae; genus Penicillium; species Penicillium psychrosexuale. The sequence goes on from NW_026643187.1 coordinate 2,150,891, forward strand.
TGAACTATATATGTATTGATATGAAGATCGCTATATGGCGTTGAAATTATCGAAGTTGAAGACAATAGAAGCAATGTATCTGCAAACACCGTAAAATATCTTGACTTTTCACCTGTAGTAGACCACATCTCGACAAGATATGAATTCCTAGACCATACGAGCTGCACGCAGCAAATAGACCGACCAAATTCTAGCTAAACAAGAAAACCAGGGTTTAGTGAACGGTGGAGAGCAAGCACATCTCGTAGTGGGCGATCACATTTGGAGGGGGACCAATCAACTACAGCCGTTTATATTGCATGTCCACTTCAATCGGCATGTTGCAACAAAATAGGGACAAGCCGCCAATTGTATCAATCAAAAGACCCGGAATCCTTTTCAACGGCCACATCTATGGCGGGACCAGCGGAGTCATACGAGCGTATGAACTAGACGATCATCGGCTCCCAAATTCTGGTGAGATCGAAAGGCTTTCGCGCTAGATAGCTGGGTTGACTCCCTAGGGAGCATTAGATCTAGTTGCATCGATCAGTCGGGCTGTTTATCTGTGGCTGGCGGCGATCGATGGCTTAGCTGGAGAGGGGTAGAGCCAGCTCCCCTGGGCAGGAGGACTGACTATTCGTGAATGGATAGTAATGACGACCAAAAACCATTACAAGCGTTCTTTTATCAAGCCATAGGCCGTACAGCGTCAGTTGACATATAACATCTGCCGGCTGAGCCAGATAAGAATCGGCATCACCGAATGGCAGGCTTTGGCCATTCTAGGAAACGCAATATAGCTATCTGATATTTGAGAGTTCATAACTCGTGAGATCTACCACTAGCTTGGTTATACAAACTGTACCTTGAAAATCATCAGGCTGATAGATCACAAACCTCGTTCTTGGGACTATGCCCCTACATGGTAGACGCGAGCTTGAAATCCCGGCAATCAGGTTGGTATAGGCAGCCAATTGCATATCAGATTTGAATTCCAGAAGTGTGTGCATTTACAAGCCAATAGGATACAGCCAATCCGCAAAAAAACCAAAAAGCAAAACGCCCTTTATACAAAACCCACGCCTTGGGTATATGCTCAATCCACCGAAGGACATGCTCTCCAATCAAAAGACGATTTGACTAACCGATGCGGCTTAATCCGACCCGGTCAGCTTGGACTTGATGTTGATGATATCTTCATCGGCCTCCACTTCAATCACTCGGTTGACTTGGGCACTGCTGCGCATCAGCTCCACTGCATTTGCATACGACATGCGTTGCATCGGGTTGCAGTTCTCAGGGAGCCAGTAGAGGAGAACGTAAGGGACCGAGGGACGACCGTCTCTCTATATCTCATTAGTACGTGGAGTCTGCATTATTGATAGACGACTTACGGTAGTCATTGGGTGGCTGAGGAGAATGAACCGCGGCGAGGATTCGGGGAGATCATCGGCCAGATCTTCCATCTTGGAGTAGACTTCATTGTCTTGCGGCCGGATTTCTTGAGTCTTTGTATCAATCATATCTATTTGCGTGATATGTCAGCTTTAGACGCAGGCAATGATTCGTATGGTTATAGCTGGCACTATCTACGTGCTATATAGCCCGCCTGTATGGCTGATGTGGAAAGCGCAGAGTTAGGGGCCCGTACAGATGATAGCTTGCGCATCCTTGGCTCTCGATGTGCCCAGACGAAACTTGCGCAGCTTCTCCTTAGTCTCGGGCGAGAACGAATATAGTCGTGAATCAGACTACTAAAGTTAGCATCTAATGGGGGAAACTTTCGCCTGGCCGACCTGGTGCCCTGGTGCGGGGAGACATCTCACCATTTTGGACGTCAACTGTGGGACACGCAGAGAAGTCAAGTAAACGAAAGTCCTGAACCTAGCGCTAATAATGCACTGTATAAAGATGATACCGGTATGTCCGACCTGAAAAAGGAGAAGACTGTAGGAATGTGAGGCGAGACGATGGAAATGCGGGCGGAGTTTCCCTGTTCCCCCACCTCAATCCCTCCACGCTTTGAACAATCTAGACATTACTCCTCCACCTACATCTTCATGCTCAACCGATTGAATCTACTGACGCGGCACTTATCACGCCCATTCAGTCCCTCTCGTCCTATAAGCCCCTCCTTCTCAGCCCCTTCCCTGGCCGCTCGCTCAGGTCTGTCCGCGATGACATCAGCCGTGCACCCGAAGCTCATCCACACGGCAGCATGCCTCATTATCGGCGATGAGGTTCTCGGCGGAAAGGTAGTTTGAGATATCGATAGGCTCCCCGTGAACAGAACAGATATTCTGACATTATCGACTTTTAGACCGTTGACACCAACTCGGCATTCCTAGCCAAGTTCTGCTTCTCGCTCGGCATCGATCTGAAGCGAATCGAGGTTATCCCCGATGATGAAGATGACATAGTCGAAGCTGTACGACGCATGAGCTCCCGCTATGACTTCGTCGTGACCAGCGGCGGAATTGGGCCCACGTGTGTCCAACCCCGTCCCTAGTTTCCCCGAGCGATGCCGACAGCACGCAAGCAACGCAGCGCTTCATACAAAGCCTAGCTAACACATATCCCCCATTTACAGACATGACGACATCACATACTCCTCAATCGCCAAGGCATTCGACCTGAAGCTGGAATTGCACCAGGCGGCCTTCGAGCGCATGAAGCGCCTCTCCAAGCCCCACCCCTTGCAACTGAACTTCGACTGGGAGACACCATCGCCAGGACTGACCGCCAAGCTGCGCATGGTCGAGCTGCCCTTCGACCCGAAGATCCCCACTGAGTCACAGGCCGTGTTCGTCGCCGATGACCTGTGGGTGCCGATCGCGGTGGTGAACGGCAACGTGCACATCCTGCCCGGCGTGCCGCGGCTCTTCGAGCGTCTGCTCCTGAGCTTGAAGCCCTCTCTGATCCCCCGTTTGACTGACCCGGAAGGCAAGGGGACGTTCCGCTTGTTGTTCAGCACGCCGTTGCCTGAGAGTGCGGTGGCGCCATACCTGACTGAGTTGGCGGCTAGGGTTAAGGCTCGGGGGATCAAGGTTGGCAGTTATCCGCGTTGGGGTAAAAAGCGCAATACTGTTACTTTGGTCGGGGCGGATAAGGCTTACATGGATTCCTTGGCCAGTGAGGTTGCTGAGAATGTGCAGGGTACGCTGGTTGCCACGGAGGATGAGCTGGATTGTCCGTCCGACGAGGACCGTGTTTATAGCCAGTAGATTATTTATTACATAGTTGTCTGGATTGACTGCGACTTGACATACATGCAGCACATAGAGCATACCAATTATATTTCAGTGTCAAACATGTCTATATTGACCAGGTTAGATTATCGAACCTTAATATATCAAAGCAGTAGTCGTAGGAACTAGACCATAGATTGCGATCGAGGATAGGCGGTATATCATACGCAGATAATTCGAGAGTAGATAGAACAATCTAGATACTAGGACAACCTCAAAAACAAAGGTACAGGCCGCAATGATGGAACGCAAGGCATCCACCTTGCTATGAAAGAACATATATTGACAGCCGTGTCGCCTCACGAGAGCGACAAGGATAATGATAATAAGAGGCGATAGATAACAAACACCAGGGATCTTTCGCAAAGACTTCAACAGTAAAAAGACAATAAATAGGGATTAAAACATCGCAATCGGACAACAAAAGGGGAATCAAAAATGTTTCGTGAGACGAGGTTGGGCGTCAAGGTCGGCAGTCATCAAGAATGAGAGTCCATTGAAGAACCCACAAACATCCGTAACACAAACGACAATGCCACTTCTTCTTTGGTAATTTTTTTCTGGTTTGGTTTGTTTTCTGTTCGAGGTTGCAAGCTTTCGTTTTGCAGTCTCTGTATTGTTTCCCATTTAGATCTGAGTGGCGGGTTATTGCAGATTAAGGCCATCCAAAGGTAAACAAGATATCCAACTTTTCCAAGGGCAGGTGGGTGTTCACCACACGCTCGGACATATAAATCCACCCCCGTAACTCTTCCCGACATTGTATGCTGCGTATTTCGGATTCGGGGGTTGTTTCGAGATCTGCCGGCATCGCAACGATTCGGATCATTTTGGTAGGTTGTTGTTTTTTTACATGATGACGCAACTCGCGCAGCAACCAGCGCTCTCACCCGGCTCGGCCACGTCCATCTTGCCCTCGGGTGCGCGGGCGCCGAACGCGCCGGAGCCGGAGGGGTACGAGGACATTTCCTTGTTGTAGCGACGGATCTCGCGGACGAGGTCGTAGAAGGCGTTCTCGACGTTGATACGGGACTTGGCGGAGGTTTCGATGAACTTGCAGCCGAACTGACGGGCGAGCGCTTCGCCCTCTGTACGCGGTGAGGGTTAGCCACGGGGTTCGGATTTAGGCTTCGAGAGAGTTCAAGCGGAGAGTTTGGGGAATGGAAACATACCTGCCTCGGAGACTACACGCTCCTTTTCCAAATCACACTTGTTGGCAACAACAATGATGGGGAAGTAATCCTTGTCCTTGACGCGCAGGATTTGCTGTTGGAAGGTCATGATTTCTTCGAAGGATTGGCGTGATGTAATGGAGTAGATGAGCAGGAATCCCTCGCCGGTTCGCATGTATTGTTCCCGCATAGCCGAGTATTCCTCCTGGCCTGCTGTATCCAGGACATCCAACAAAGCGACTTCATCATCGATCACACACTGCTTGCGGTAGGAATCTGTAGGCGGAAGAAGGTTCCGAATTAGCCATGCTGTTCAACCAGGGCCCGGCACCGCTGGGAAAAAGCGATAGGGTCCGCGCGGTTGATGAAATGGGTTGAGGGGGGACGTCGAAGTGCTTACCTTCAATTGTTGGATCGTACTCGTCCACGAAGTGGCTCTGGATCAGCTGGATGGTCAAACAGGACTTGCCGACACCACCACCGCCGACAACGACCAGCTTGTATTCTCTTAGGAACTGTTGGAGACGGGGTTAGCCATTTGGATGACCAAAACAAGTGAGATCCGGCACATTGGATCACCATCTCACCTTTGAAGCCATTATGAGTTAGTCTCAGGGAAGATGAAACAGAAAAGAGATATTAAGCCGATCAGAAAGGAATCGGACAATTTAAAGCGAAATCCACCTGGGTCGTTTAAGAAAAAGAAAAAACAAAAGGAGAATTAGGGGGAGAGTTCGGAGGTTGGAACTGGCGGGAAGAAATAAATGGAGAAAACCAGCGAGCTTCCAAGATTTGGCGAATTCGTTCAAATCCGTCTGGGGTAAACAAAAGGATTTAAAATCAAACACAAAGAGATCTTGTTCCCTTTTTTTCTTCTAGAGAAGACAGAATCGAAAGAAGAAGGGAAAGAAGGGGCGAAGGGAAATTCAGGAGATAGTGGGGAGGAAACGGTGATTGGGCCAGGAAAAGGGGACATGCGCGCCATTGAATGATAGATTGCTTTTATATTTACTATTGTTCCTACGGTGGTTTCTTTTGGTTCTTCAGCTCTGCTTCGATTCATCTATATAACACAAGTAGCACTGTGGTCGCCTTATCTCCAACTTCTCCTTTCTCCTTCCTCCTTCCTCCTTCATTCCGATATACGTTGGTACACTAAATTGTATCTCGACCAGGGCATTGATTGGCTTAAGCCACGGACCCATTGAGGAACGTGCAATTCTAATATAGAGCGGAGATGATATTGCTCCTTTTTACTTGCATCTTCATCAAGTCCGCAATTACCGGCCTCTGTTTTGTCTACTCCGTACTGGTTCCAACACATCTACAACATACCATCGCCAGATCAAGTCAGTTCCTCCAGAGTGGATCTGCCGTCCCGAGATGGGTCCTCTTTGGCGCCTTTAGGGATTGGCCTACAATGTCCACCCTCTACTCCATATTGGCTGGTTAGAGATAACACGAAGCCATCATCCAGATAGCAATTCAAGGTTGGGATAGTTGGGCACCAAACCGTCTGGATGGTTTGCTCGACACCGCATATTCATCTTGGCTTTCTTATACGCCTGGATGGCTTGCAGTAGACGCCCGCCTTGCATAATTGCATCATCCCGCCGCAACACAGTCACCTCTGTCACTTTTGGTGATTGGATCCATCCAAAAAATTCTTATTCTCGTCGCGGTTCCACTTTTAGAATCCCCATCGTACGAATCATCGGAACGTTTGATGCCGACAACTGGGTTTTCCCCGATCGCCGTATGCCTTACGAAGATCCAAGTCATGCCCGTTTTCTGACAGATGCCACAGCTGCATATTGGACGTCCACCATAGTCCACACTTCTTTCATTCGGTGTTCTCTGCTTATAAAATGCTTAGACTAGCGTTGACAGGCGGAACCCCGCGATTTAAGACTTGGATCTGGCCCCGGAGTATGTGCAGTGTTACATTTGGGCACCTCGAGCTAGGTAATGTCTATAACAAGCTTCACCTATACTTTCACACTCTTTGACTTTTTACCGATCATAGAATCCTTGAAATGATGTCAAAGCGAATGAAAATAAAAAGAAAAAGAACAAGTACGCGCTCGGTCCACGGTTCTTCCCCGGGGGCCATGCCCGTCTTGACCTAGACAGGACTCTGTTGGTTTCTTTTCCACGGATGACTGGAACTCAATTCCTTGTCGGCTCAAATATTTGTCTCAATCTTAGAAGGTGAGACTTGATAATCAATAAGGCTGCATTCTTTGATTCGCAATGTGGGCTGATCCTGACATGACCCGTCAAATGGACGCACGGTCTGTGATGGATCATGGCTCGGGTGATCATGCAACTGTCAGCATCCGGGAAGTAGTGCGACTGTGCTTCGAAGCAGCGCTTATGAAGAACTACCATGGGACGATGGCGAGAAGACCGAAAATGAGCCGCACAAAGCAATATGATAGAAAATGCAATTGGTAGACATTATCCAATATCTACTGACAAATCTACTTGCCAAGTCACACAGACGTGATACATACCTAGAACCAACATAACCTAGGCTTGCATGATGCGGAGCGATCACACCTGTCATGCCAACGGCCAAGTGCAATTTGAAATCGAGGCGTACCATCCACATAGAATGCTTTATACAGATATCAACCAGGTCCATAAATGTAAACTCGAAATTGCAGGCCTAGGAGATAAAGACGAACCGGACAGATACCCCGGGATCACAGCTAAGAAAAAGACCGAATCACACTCGACCTAACTTGGGACCGAAGGCATCACCAATCGCGCTCGACGTGCAACAGGGTATGGGGGCACAAGTGCCTGGGCACATGAGCAAAGATAATAAACACAACGTGTCCAATCTGTAGATTTAAGTACCTGACCCTGAAGAAATCACCGTAACAATCTGTCTAGAGAACGAGCGCGACCCAATCCGTGCCCTACTCAACGCTCAAGGAGACTAAACAAACTGACAACAAGCCAAACGCCGAATATCCCAAACTCCATCCAATCATCTCCAATGTCTCTTGCAGATCTCCACGTCGGCGGACTGTATGTCATTCTCCAAGCCCATCATGAACCACCCGAGCCCAATGATTTCTACTGGGGTCTATACCTCCACTCAGACCCCGTGGGAGGGATGGCATACCACGTCATAGACACAGGATCCGGCCTGAGACCGGAGCACGAGTATACTGGTAGAATATTCGACACGCCGCGTCTGACGGGACTGTTCCGAATCGCCGACATCACTCGTCCCTTACATCCATTTGTCGACAGGGTAATAAGGTCCTACGACAGCAGCCTCAACTGTCCCGGAAGAAGCAGCAACAGCAAGTTCTGGGTTTTGAATGTTCTTGCGCTACTGATCCAGCCTACGGCCGCCGGATGGCTTCCAGTGAATTGCCATAACCTGCCGATCTTGGAGCAGGAAATTCGCGATTGGGGGAATCGCATGTCCCAAGGGCGATGTATTTATCAAAGACTAAAGCCAATTGGATCTTCGACGATCTGCGGGTTGCCGGAATGGAAGATATAGTTAGCGTGAGTTGACCATTTCTCTCGGTAATTCTAGTGCGGGGGAAACATCGATTGACGCAAAAGCAATGGGATGAATAGCCGAATACCCTATCTATTTGACCAGGTCCAATCATCTGACTATGTTTTGTTGTTTCGGGCGCTAATTGGGGTGTATTATTTCGTGTTATCGAATCGAGCGATTACTTGCATATTCTACCTGTCATTTTTCTGAACCTAGGTTATTAAATTCCAAAGCTAAAGCATACTACATTGACTAATAGTAGTCTGCTCTCTATCAATACTACAGTTGCTTCCATAATCTCCCTTGGCAGCTCAAGTCTCATCCAAAGTAGAAACTGGTCAGGTGCCTGTGTGAGAAGTATCTCCTCACCCGTAACAGTGTCCCACCCCTGGTTCTGCTGTGCTGCCGTCGAGAGCGGCGTCTTCCTCGGCTTGTACGACATCTCGATACACAAACCCTGATCTTCAAACAACGAGAACTGATCCTCGGTAGTCGTATCATCGGGTGCCAGATTGAGGAGCAGTGGCGTTTGCGGGCTGGGGGGAATATATCCTGAAACTGGACCGGGAGGGTGCATGGATGTCTCGAGACAGCCGAATAGAACAAGGGAACTAACTTACTAACTTCTAGTTACTGGAAATGAATACTACAGACATGGAGGATCATGAGACCAAAAGAACCGGCTTTCTCCAAAGATTTTGCCCATTAAATGTTTGGTCATCGTCGGCATGCTAAAACCGTTTGTGGGGAGAAGCATAATTTATTGTACCGACTTGCTAAGGAGTATTATATGGAAAATAAATTGATGTATGCAAGGATGATATGCTAGCAAATATATCTTATGAATAACATGCATATTGTGGTCGCAACTCTGCTTCACAAACTTCAATTGAGCTGAAGCATCTGCTGTAGCTTCTTCCAAGACGCGATACCCCTCTGGGCATGCTGATCGGGTACATTTTGACCCTCTTCAGCCATCGTTCTCGAAAACAACTCCATCGAGATCCATCCCTTGTATCCCAATCCCGACGTAATAGTTCTTGCAACATCTTCCACAGGCAGATATACTCCGCGGTCCTCCTCGTACATGTATGCTCTCGCATTCCGCGACCAGTTCATCCGCGCCGGCTGACCTTCCACGTAGAACGGATGACCCGGGACCAGTGGCGATTGCAACCTCTCTGCATCCACAACCTGAAGATAAAAGACCTTCGCAACATCGACCTCGGCCACCATTCGCTCGAGCGACTCCTTCAAATCCGAATCCGCATTGACCGTCTTGCCGGTTGGCGAGGTGGGGTCGGCCCACACCCTCCCCGCGATGTTGAAGGTGTCAAGACACATGCCGAAATTAGGCCGGTCAACTCGCTTAACCACATCCCAGACTTTCTCCCAGGTGTCATTGACCGTGCTCCAGCAGAGATTCTCATACGCATAGCGAATAACGGGATTTTCGGCGGCGCCCATATCCGCCAGTTGCCACAGATCGGCCACTATAACATCAATGTCGTCCGTGAGTTGCTCTGCCGGGAGGAAGTTGGCGGGGATTTGGATGGTGGTGGTGTCCAAGCGTTTGGCGAGCTGCAGCCATAGTTTCATCTTCTCAATCAGCTTTGCATGCTGCTCTCGGTCTTTGAGTCCCTCGTAGAAGAGGAACGGCTGCAGCGTGATAATCTCGAGGGAGTGGGCTTGACAGATTGAGTGGATCTTATCTGCTGCTTGGAGCAGTTGATCGGATGTTGGGGTGTCATTCCCGGAGATCCCTCGTGCGAAATAATCGAGGTCTTCGTAGAAAAGCTCTATTCCTTTGAAACCTGCTTTTGAAGCTTGGCCCATCTTACATTCAAAATCATGGAGCCAAGGTCGTCCCAAGGAGACACTCATAATAGCAGGTTGACAGGCCATGGTGTCTCTATATGGGTATTAAATTTGACAATGACTTAGGGGTAATGAGATTATTCCTGTGAACGATGTTGATGCTACGCGGAGTCCACGGGTTGTGGGGAAGAAGGTCTTGCCGTTGTAGGTTCAGATCTTCGCCGTACTTACAGAGGAAGATTCTACGATTGGGTCTAATGAGATATTTCTGCATTTGAATGTTGGTGTGGATGACTTGAAAAGTCTCGGCCGTGGTGCTTTTCTCGTCTTAAAAAATCATTACTTTACCTAAAGAGGAGGAAGTCGCCCGTTGAGGTTCAGTTAAATCAACACCGATCACGTGACCCGAACGACGTCGGCTTGGATGACCATGAAAGCTCGAGGACCGATGGCTTTTATTTATTTTAGAGCACATATGCCCATTATTCGACCTTCAAGTGATAAAGAGTTTGCGGGGCATGTGGTCAATGTCGTTGGCGAAAGTCCAAGTGTGAGGGAACGGCCCGCTTGAATCACATCGGAGCACTCGGAAACACACTACTCAAAGGATATAGACTTTGGTCGGTGAACAGAAAGCTAGGTAGGCATTAAATAACCGAGGGGAATTCTCAAAACGAGATCAGTTAGATGATGGCCTATCAACATAATGTTAATTTGTTTCATCTCGACTAAGAAGCAAAACTCGATATTATAAAAAGTGAAAATGTACTGCGAAAAAGAAATCCAAGGCTTCTCGTCAAGATCTCATGCCAAAGACGAAACAATCGAAAGCCAACCCAGGCCAGCCGATGCTGCTTCGATCCCCTTAGTATCCTTTTGCGGGGGATAGGTGGCGCGAGCCAACCTCGACAACTGGACCGCGAGCAAATGCTCTCTGAAATACATATCCAAGCCACCGACCATGTGAATGCTGTGATCAGCACCGTTCCCTCCCTTCTTCTCTCCCCAGCACAGCCTGGGGCCAACAATTTCATCTTCCATCTTGCCGGTCCTACTTCCACTTTTAGCCCACACCCGCTTCGTCTCATACAAAGTCTCCCAGGCGATGCCAAAGCTCCCAAACATCCCACCTTCCTTCTTACCCTCTGCCGCAGCACTCTTCCAAACGAAATTGCGACCTCCATACTCAAACCGTCGCGGCGACCAATCCTTTCTCTGCATCTCCCCATCCGGGATCTCGGTTATTGCGCCTATGTCAGGGATTGTCCGTGTGGTCATCCGGAAACTGCCTCCTTTGGTCTTCTGCAGTTTCACACTCGTCGCCCCAATCTGGGGTAAGAATTCCCCGGCACGTCGGAGTACCGTGTCGACGATGGGTGCTTCGTTGCTCCAGACGAATTGGAGGGCGTACAAGACGTGCGTGTTGGTCGAGTCTTTGACGAAAAACCAATATGAGCGCAGACCCAGGTTGACAAGCTCCGAGGAATGCGTAATCCGGTACGTGACCGGGGGCGCCGAGGGAGAAAGAGTCAGCGAGAAGAAGGGGCGTTGCGAGGTGTCGGTATTGAGGAATGGCTGAAGGTGGACTGGAGCTGTGCTGATATCCTTTGTAGATTGACTGGGATCATCTCCGCGGAAAGTATTAAGATCCTTGCGGATCTGGCAGATGACCGAAATCAGTGATCTAGACGAGGTGTGCGGGGTCCTGGACTGTGTGGTTTACCTGGGTCAACGACCAAGTCGTTCCGTCTTCGTTTTCCACCTCCTCCATCGCATCCAAAATCGTCGGAGGCAATATTATACCATCGAAACTGCCCTTGCGCTTTAGGTCTTCGAGATAGGCCAGGCGCTCTCGATGAACTTGGACCTGTCTCTCGAACATTTTTCTGTTGATTTTGAGGACATTTCCTTTCTTGTATATTTTGATTGCTGAATCCAAAACAGTGATGGCATTCTTGTAGACTTGTATGGCTTCATCGTACTCGCCCTTGCGTTCCAAAATGAAGGGCAAGGCGGCGAGCTTGTAGACCTTATTGTTGGCATCGATTTTTCCTGTCATTGCGTTGGTCGGAAAATAGTATATTGCTTTGAAAGATGGGTTCTATATCTGGTAGTAGTGATCAGTTGAGTTAGTAGACCTTTGCGTTCCCATGGCACTCCTTTATAGAGAATTGAACACATCGGAGCTTTTCTTTGTAGCTTATGCCAAGGTAGGAATATGCCTTGCCAAGGAGGTTCCATGTAAAATCGAGCCTATACAGGATATGTGTTCGTGTGGCAGTTGTCGCGGACGCCTGTACTCGAATCAGGGTGCAGCTTGGGCCTCCTTTGGAAGAAATAACTTGGCAGTTTGATAGAAATTGATCATCTGCAGTATCAGAGAGCCTTATGAACTTCAGTTGAGAGATGCATGGCCAATTCTTGGAGAAAAGGATACCAACTAATCGCTTAGTATTACCCTCTTTGAAGCTTGGCAATGGCTTAGCGGGGAAGCATTGGCTTTGGGGCACAAGGTAGGTAGACTATTTTCAAAAATTTATGTTTGCGAGGCTTCGGCCAAATCAAAACAGCGCGCATTGAATCAGTCAACGAAGGAATGGGTTCGGAGGATCTACTGAGGGAGCTACTATTTACGTTGACCCAAGAGCCATCTAGGGACGTGACTATGATAAAGTGATAAAGTACAAGGGCTTTGTTTACACTAGAAGACGCAGCAATAGCAATGGCCATCTGAAATCAATTTGGGAGTATCTTGACTCAACAAACCGCATATTTGTTATCTCGTGAGAATATGAAATAGGGAGAAGAAAGGACCTTATGATACAAGACCTTGTCTTTCGTAAATTACAGGAAACTGCTGTACATACGATTCCACTCTCCCCCTCTTTTCCATCTCGGGTGCCATACAGAACAAGATACTATTCCGTTCTTTCCTCACTAATAGTGCCAGTGCTGCGGCCACCACCTCTGTTTTCTCCACCAAGCTCAGTGCAAACGTCAATAATATTAAAATAGAACACGGAAACATCTGCTGAATCTTCCTGTCCAAGCTGTGACATGTGATTATAGTGCGGGGTCAAATTTATCCCACAAGATTCGGTCAGCCATTCTTCTCTGATTACTGACGCACAAGGTGTTTGCTTTATTGATCAATATTCGTGATAATAATTCTCAGAAACTATACTCCAAGATTCAAATGCAGACTACAGTCTTTGACAAAGCTTGTGCCATGGAGCTTCTAGAATGTGCGAACCCTTTTCTTGAGGAAAAGGGTCTTTGGGCACACTCATGGGCCAAATTGCCTAATCCTGCTTGCTCCGGTCCCCTCCTTCGAGTATGGGATAAAAACTCTGGCAGTCATCCAGATCAATCAAATAGAATGCTGGCTCGTTTGCCCCGACAGCGGTTGGGTTCGCGAGAAAGTCGAGAAAAGTCACTCGCGACCCATGCTGACTATCAGATATGGGAGCCAACGCCATTCATATCTTTTACTGCATCAGTATTAGGTCTGCAAAGATTCCTGGCCAAGAGAAAGGGGCCACGGTTCCCGCGAACACTTACGGTTATCAATCCAAACGTTCGCATCGCCAACGGTCTACCAATACTCGAAATGGAATCAGAACTAAGATATTACGAAGTGCAGGACCCATATGGCAAGGCGTATTCTTATTATAAAGATGAATATCTCTGTCTTTGGGAGGTTACGCCTGATGAGGTCGTAGCACACTGGGACTGGGACCTTATCGAGGACGTTCATTGGTACGAGGACAAAATATTACCTGCTTTCAAGGAGCACAACGATCGCTTCTTAAGCAGAAGTCAGATTGAGACGACCTTTGGTATGTCAACACTGCAAAGTGCTTTGCCCAACATGTTCTCTTTCTCAGTCAACAGAGACGAACTGTCTGGGTCAGACCTGGACCATTCTCCTAAATCAGACTCATTTCCAAATGAGAATTATAGTTTCTCAAGCGAGGAGGAGAATTGGCAGGTTGAAGATGACACTTATTGGGACACAGACGATGAAGTGGAGGAGTCCAACGCGATTGATGATTCATACAAGACCCTTGAAGGCGACTGGTGAAAACGATCCTTGCAGAACAAGGAACGGCGAAGGTTAAAGAAGGGTCGATTGATGTCTACCCTGGCCCTGAATGAAACCGCATGGAGCAACCCTGTGGTTCAAATACGAGATGTCAAAGGCTCACAGTATCACAAAAAAATATGACTTTTTCCCTGTGTCAATCATGGGGCATGAATTATGTTTCAGACATGCAAGTATCAATTTAACCCTACACTAAATCATAGATATTACCGGGCTCGCCTCAGTATTTCGAAAAGTTGCCCGCCACCGTCTAGCTTCTTCTCCAAGAACAGCTGCCAGAAGGCACTTGGGGTCCCGCTGTAGTAGCTATACACCACCATTACACGCTAGTGTATTATTTAAAAAAGCAAAAAATGGGTTGAGACAGAACTTTTGAAATTCCGTAGGTACTATGTACTGTAAAAGATCCCCACAATACTAATGTTCCTCAGGCCATCGACTCAAATGGAAAAGAAAAAGAAAAAGGGTCGGGGCAATTGAGGCCGGCTAGGCAGCCAGGCAGTCCAGCAAGGGACTAGCTTGGTGGAAATTGGCCCTGGAGCCCCGAGTCCACTTAGATAGGCATATCATGTGTTACTTGGAATATTTCAGCACTCTTTTTCTGTCTATGAAGTTCTAACGAGCGAAATATTTTTAGCCTAAGAGTACAGCCACATGGTAACCGCCAAACTACAAAGTACAGGAATTGGAAATTTTCGAGTCCCGGCCAGGCTTGCCCTGTCTGGACCCTTCCGAGCTATTTTGGTGGCCATTAAGGGGTCCAGGTGGCCGCACTAGCACCAAAGTGGAAAGAGAATATCTCTTAGTCGGCTAGAATAAAATGAATCGGCCAATGGGAAGGCTTCGTTTCAGTTATAGATTTCCAAGCTTTCCAAGGTTTCTGTCTAGATGCTTACTGCGGTGAAATAGAAATGGACTTATATATCTCCAAATCCATCTTCTTGTCTCCTTTTCACCTACAAATTCCATTTCTGTCGCTCGTTGACTACCCCGACATTCGTTAATTCGTTCATTCATTCATTCGTTATTCATTCAATACAACATGCGTCTCCAATCTCTCGCTCTTTTGGCCGGTGCCACTACCGCCCTCGCTGTCCAGACAACCTCTCTTTTCCTCCCCGGGTTCGACGAGCAACGAATTGATGGCAAGGTCATTGGCACTGTATGTGTAATCACCCTCTGTTAATTTAGCACAGCAAATTAATTGATATTTTCCAGAGCGGCTCCATGACCAAATATTATCTCAAGTGCGCCCCCGATGTTGACGCCAACGACTGCGGCCTTCCACTCGATGGTATGACCGTGGCCCAAGGCCCTTCAACCGTCAGCCTGGCATACAGCACAGAGGATGTGTAAGTAACTATCCGAACCACTTATACCCCCACACTCAGAGCTGATCCTTTCCCGAAACAGCACCATCAGCGAGAGCTGCAAGTTCGATTCCATAAGCGCGACGTGCGGCGCAACCGTCGTGACCGATGGCAGCACCTCCTCGTGGCACTCGGCCATCGCAATCAGCGAAATCCCCGGTGGCATGTACATGCCCGTGACTATCACTGCAACTGGAACTGACGGCTCTTCCGCCACCACTGGTGCTGCCGTCTCCGCTTCTACGGCCGCTTCGACTAGCGCTGCTACTTTGACTACCTCCGCTTCTACTTCTGATAGCACCGCTGCTGGAACTAGCACTGGAACTAGCACCGGAACGAGCACCGGAACGAGCACTGGCAGCAGTGCTGCTGCCACCAGCCAGACCGAGACTGGCAATGCTGCTATGCCTATGATTACTGGAAACGCGCGCTGGGCTGCCGGTGGTGTTGCTGCTGCATTGGCCCTCGCTGCTCTCTGATCGTCGGGTCGTTTTTTGGAATGAACTTGGATGCCCAGCCGTGACTCGGTTAATGCCTGTCTCGTTGATAAATATGTACCTTTCTCGTGTATAATATGCAATATACAAAGCGTGTAATACTTGGTACTTCGGTCTGTAGACCTAGTTTGAAACCTGTATTGTTGGCGGTCGAATATGTACTTCGTATTTACGCCACACAACGTGAAGTCTTGCAACATGTACAATGAGCGCCATCTAAAACCTCCTCTATATCGTCACTCTGCTTTACGGAGTGTAAGTTAAGACTTGCGGTGCATGACGCCAGCCGAAGCCTATAGAATAGTCAGAATATGCCTAAAACAAGATTTAACCGCAGAATAAGCTTACCTGGTGGCTGGGGAAGACCAGGGTGTCGGCGATCACAACGTTCTCACGACGACCAGCTGCAAATACAATAACCTCGGCGATGTCATCACCGGTCAATGGCTCGACACCCCTGCCAATTGTTAATTATATTCTGTTTTTAGTTCACTTGGCATGACTTACTTGTAGACAGCATCAGCCTTAGACTTGTCTCCATAGAATCGCACAACGGAGAACTCCTAATCACGATATTAGCTTCATATCAAAGGCGAATAATATATGCGATGCCCATACCGTCTCAACTTGACCAGGATCAATTTCAATAATACGGATTCTCGTGGCGACGAGCTCCTTTCTCAGGGCATCAGTGAAGGAGCGGACAGCCGCCTTGGTGGAGCAGTAGATGCTACCACCAGAGTAAGGCTCGCGGCCGGCGATACTGCCAATGTTGATAATGTCACCGCGGCCACCCTCAGAGCGCTTCTTGAAGATGGGTAGGATGGCCTGGGTCATGTTAATGAGACCGGTGACGTTGGTGTCAAACATGACCTTGATATCCTCAGCAGCAATTGAAGGTGCCTGGGCGACACCCTTGACCAAGCCACTTTTACCGTGAATGTCAGTATCGACCGTGGATATCAATCAGCTTAGCTTGGTGTGCATGACTCACGCATTGTTGACAAGGACGTCAATCTCCCTGAACTCCTCGGGCAGGGAGGAAACAAAGTTGCTCACTTCCTCCGGGTTGCTGACATCCAGCTTGACGGGAAGAACCTGGACACCATTGCCAACCTCCTTCGTGATCTCCGCCGCGACCTCCTTCAATGTGTCGATGCGGCGCGCGGTGAGGATCAACTTCAGGTTCTTGGGCGACGTGCGGGCGAACTCCTGGGCAGTGCTCTTTCCAATGCCAGACGAGGCGCCAGTAATGACGATAGTCTTGCCTTCGAGGCGCTTTGCCATTGCGGAAGCCATGGTGCGTCGGATAGAAGTTCGGAAGGTGGGGCTTGCGAAGAGAGCTGGGGATGTAGAGGGGCGTGAGAGTCGTTGAAAGAGTCCAATTGATCTGATGCACGCTCGTAGACGGGTCATGGATCGAAATCTCTATTTTTCAAAGGAGAAATGAAACGCAGAACCCAAAATAAATAGATTGATCACGAACGAGTGCGGGGACTCTGGCGTCATATTGTGTTATGTAATCCCATACAACGCCCGCCCGCGATCGGCAAGAAGGCCGATATTTCTTATCTCGGGATAATCGTGCCAAGCCCCCACTAGTTATGGGCCACGAATCGACTCCGTACAACATAGGAGTAATTCCACCCTTGCCGAAAATAGGAACCTACCGATGGATATTCCCGTATAGCTGGGTGAGGAATTGGGTAATTGTGCAGGGAGTAAGAAGCTAGCCTGGGGGTTGAGAAAAATCGAAGTGCTCTGTATGGAATATCTATACAAAAGATACACAATGACTCACGAACACAACAAAGTTGTTGTAGGGCACTTGACACGACTTTTCGGAGGCCATGTTGCCAATGGAGTTTGTCTCTGAATGCCTTATTATATTCTTGGTACTCCTTAGAGTGACTAAGATGGGAGACAAAGCCCTGTTGGAATTGTTCAAAGAGATAGTTTCTCTTTAAAGGAACATGCCCTAATTGGGATGGTCATCTTGAACCTGACAAAGGGCCAAGTGCACCATCATGATAATTAATGCAGGACTCGTTGTAGGTTGACAAAGATCAAATGAATGCCATTGTCTATATCTTCTTGGAGGACATCGATTCATAGTTCTAAAGACCAGGTACTGCCCCCAATACATCTAATAAATAGCCTTGATGATACCCAGAAGGGTACATACAGCAATCACAGTGTCGGTTCTTTTCCTCGAGTCCTTTTGTGATCTTTTTGTTCAGACAGAAAGAGCAAAGGGGCGTTCCTTCTATATCCAGCGCAGCAAAAACACCAGGGTAACCTACCACCTCTTCCTAGATACAACCTTGTTGACATTCTAACTTTTGCTTCATGTGCATATATCGAGTCTAGAATCACCGCACACCTCGATTGCAATTACCTGCATACTTTTACTGTGGAGATTGATTACAACAAATCTATCGGATATTACAAGATATTCCACCAGGATGCCTTCTCCAGCCAGGGTTTGCTATATGACTCCTCTGAACCTTGTGTCAAACTGTAATGGAAGCTTACATGAATCTTCTTCAACCCAGAAAGCTTCATCTGATGAGCTTCTTCGCCGGTGTGATTTTGATTGGGCCGAAGATGCTGAAGACGCTGCGACCAACGATAATTTACATATGCCCGCCACACCAAACCCTCTTGGTTACCCCCTGCCAAAGGCAAATCTCCACAATGAGATATATCCTACTACTCGCTATCTCAGATATCCCAATTATAAGCCATCACTCCCAACTGTCTATGAAGAGGTCTGGGATGAGACATGGGGCTGGGTAGATGGCACTCAACATATAACCTCCAGCTCTTCGGAGAGAATATTCACAGACTCCGACGATGATACTACCGATCTTTCAACGTACGAGGGATCTCCCATCAACGACGGGCTAACTCAGAATATGTTCACAGTCAACGGTGAACCAGACCTCCACTTGGCTGCACAACAGTCTATCAACAATGTCTTTGCGGACCGTCAAGCCTGGATGGATGCCGATGCAGAAATTCATCACTTCAACTGGATGGGACTAAGGGTTTACACACGCAGCTCGACCTCTCCGTCTGATTCGCTAGCCATTATCCTCGCAAAGCAAAAAAACCCACAGGGAGGTGCCACGTGGAGAGTTTACTCGGTTCTAAACCGAGCTACCCAGTACATTGACCCGGTACTTGTATTTCTGGATCACCAAGACGAAAGTTTGTTCCAACTCCGGGGCTCAGAGCTTGTACGTGCATCCACTGGACGTGTTTTCAAATTTTATTCGCCTCATGGAAGGTGGATGGAGGATTCGAGCGATGCAAATGACGATATTACGACAGACTTTGGTAATATCCGGACTTACGAAGCGACAGGGTTGGCCGTTGGAAATGGCTTCGTTGAGTCAAGTGTCATTCGCTCACTGTCACAATGGACTGAGTGCCGTGATGAAGCCTCTAATGTCCCTGGGAGATCGAGTCAGTTTCCCCGAAGGAGGACTTGGGAACGGAAACCCTCACCACTGCGACATTGCGAATCTATAAATGACCTAGAGTATTCAGAGGCCTCAAACTCACTGGCGTTCAAGCAGGCGAAGAGACCGCCTCGTAAGATCACAACTTGTGTGGCTGGGGCACCACGTGAAGAATATTTCTCCTTCCCGAGTCCTATCTTTGGTCGCTATAGGGCAATCAAAAAAGCATTCCAAAAGGTGCAGCGGGGCTGGAAATCGATGCTCAGATCAATCAAGCATACTCTGAGCTAGGTAGTTGTCCCTCTTCTCCTCGGTCTGATTAGCTTTGCATATAATCTCGATTGTTTGGATTTTGAACTCACATTTGGCAGGTTTCACTTCGCTCTCTGATTGCCGCCTCTTTTGGATGGATCAGATTGAGCTTACCCTTTTGATTTTCTCAGGATCAGCTTCCATTTGGCAATATTTTTGTGGATATTCTATTTTCTTTTGGAATCGCCATATGGCATCGATCTTTCAAATTTATTGTTGATAAAACCAAGAACCAAAAAAGAGCCGTGTCTCTTATGTTCAAATATTGTCTCTCTTTCATTTCCTTTATCTTGATTATCAGCTTGATTTAGGGCCACTTTCATATCTGGATGAGTCTATCATTCCTTCGTTTTATTTTCATTTGTGCGAGTTGTCAAGTGGTGATTAAGTGTCATTGCGGTGTCTATGTTGTACATCCTTATTAAAGAATTTATCAAGGCTTCCTTCAATATAAAGTAGTGGAATGCGTACATGTTTTGAAGTTTTAAATCTCATGAGCACAAGCGGCTGGGTATATATATTCTTCATGGATGGCTGGCAAGCAACGTTGCCGGCGGTGGTGGTCCAAAGAATATGTAATGGCGAATGACTACGTAGTGTCTTTATGAGAGAAAACAATCAGAGTGAATTCGGCTAGATGATGTCGGAGGAGAGAAGGAGAGGTGAAGATGGGAGCGGAGCGAGACTACCTAGACTATCCCACTTGCCGCCTTCCGGACACCCAACAATATCTGATGCAATCTGGTAGGCTCAACGCGGACTTGATTCATAAGTCTCCATTCTCACCCGCTTTCTGACAGAGGATCTATAGAAAGGTATGATAGACTCCGCTCGCATCTTTCAAGTCTTCCATCCACCTTCCATGTGGCGAGTAAAACTTGAAACAGGCTTGGATTCTGCACTGCACTCGACATGGCCAAAATTTTGTTGATATAGTGCTGGATGGCGTGATTTCGAATGTCATGCCTTGTTTTGTCCCACACTCAATGACGCTCTTGAACTCCGTTCCTCCGTCGAGGCGCCAAATCCCAGGGTATCTCCCGGTTCTAAGCTTGATCTTCTCGCAGAACGATTTTAGCTTAACGGATGCCTCGCCCGTATTGATCAGGGTTGGTCCTTCGAGGTAGCGGGTCGCATCGTCGAAGGAATTGTAGTCGGACTCGCAGACACTTCCTCGGGAGTGCCGTACCTCGTCGGCCCCTCGGAAGAAAACGAAGAAGACTCGTCCGACGAGTCAAGTACCTGACCACTGTGTTGTTGTCCTTTTTCCTCAAGCACCTTCATTCATCTGGGTCTTTGCTGTACCCGAATGCATAAATGCAAGTGATACCTCAGGTGTTCGTGCATAAACTGGCCAGCCGAGCCAGATCCAGTGGTGGGTTGTACCATCCTGGTTGCAAATTGCCGCTCGGTACTTGAATTCGTCGAGCTAGCACCGCGAGACCTTCACGAGCTGCAGAATCCGAGCTAATCTTGACAGTTGGACTGACTTCAAAGACCCAAGAGATATGAATGAGCGCTCGAAGCGTAGGAAGTATTGATTGTTGGATTAAAATAACAGTGCGATCCCTATGCTTCTTGTTGCACACTTGTCCAGGGCGCAGGCTGTTGCTGCGTGCCTAGATGCCCCCGAACACCCAGCTTCTTTGGCTGACTCCAGTACCCGACTGGATGTCAGGACTCGATAGAGTGTCTGACCCCGCTAGCAGGGGACGTATAGGTCCTCAGCGCGAACACCAACAACATGGTGAAGTGCGGATTTGTGATTCTCGATTTGTTCGTTGATAGTGCGGTCCAAGCTCGCACCCCCCGAGAGGAAAACATGATCACGATACATCTGCATTAGGTAAGACGCATATAGATTGTCCTATCGATTTTAGCCAGGATTAATCTCCTAGTCCCCTCAAAAGAAAAATAAATAGGCAGAGTGGGGAAGACATACCAGCCGAGTGATTGTGAAAAGCCATCCAAGTCCTAGCCAAGATGATTCCTAAAGGGAAGGAGTCGTTGGGCTTTGTGTGTGAATGAATATATATATGAGAATGAGATATAATAAACGATCACATAAGAAAAGAATATATATGGGTTTATAAATTATGGGGATATGAAAATAGAAAGAGAACCAAGGAGGCAGAGATCTGGCTGTCGTTATATCTAGGTCCTGACTTACGGGTGCCTTAGGCCGTCAATCATTATTCTGTGGATGAGGGAGCGAATGTCACGATCTACGATTAATCGCTATCATATGCTTCATATTTGCTTGCTTGCTTGCTTGCTTGCTTGCTTGCTCGTTTGCTCGCTCGCCTACTGTTTGCATTCCATAGATTGTTTGTTAGATAGCTAAGCGAGAAGGTTGGTTGTTTGCAACGTTTGCAAAGTGGTCAGCTATATCATTCCACTTTGCAACTTGCTTCTTCTTTCTTTCTCCATCCTATTTTTTAGTTGAATGCACTTCGTAGGGACCCCACACCCTTTCCCTTCGACGAGGACGCGCCCTGTGATGAGGGAAAAGGCGTGGCGTCCTCATGACAGGGATCGTCCTCGTCGAAGGGAAAGGGCGAGACATCCTCATCGAAGGAAAAGGGTATTGTTAACTTTCCAGGTACACATTCCTAATCGGGTAACTACCCTACCGCATCTTACACCGCCTTCCAATTTACTATACCGCTTTCACGGCAAATAGCAGATACCGATCATGTGATTTTTTGTGTGTTTTTGATTACTAGGTTTGTGACGGAAAAACGGTGGTAAGGCGATTGTATATGTGGCAGAAAAATCTCAATAAATTCT
Organism: Penicillium psychrosexuale; assembly: GCF_028828465.1. Classification (NCBI taxonomy): domain Eukaryota; kingdom Fungi; phylum Ascomycota; class Eurotiomycetes; order Eurotiales; family Aspergillaceae; genus Penicillium; species Penicillium psychrosexuale. Next base: position 2,173,181 of record NW_026643187.1, read on the forward strand.
CTAACTCTCTAAAAATGACAATAGTCCTAAAACATGACAATCTTATGGACAACTTAGTAATCAAAACAAACAAAACAAAATGAAAGGATGTTTTTCGGGCGAAAAACTGCGGGACTGGTTTTTCGGGCGAAAAACCACCTGAGTTAGTTTTTCTGCAGAAATACCAGCCTGGTTAGTCACGTGACCTAACTGTATTAGGAATGAAAAATAATAGTATTTATCCTAGATTCTGATATACCCCCCAGCTTTTGAAGCGATCATAATTTAGAGCTTTAAGAGCTGTCTCAATCAATTAATGTCTATTTTCATGACTAATCAGATGACCAATCTTAGATATTCTAAGCAATTCCCTAAACTGTTCTTATTTCTAGTAGGATAAAGCTTTCGTTAGACCATCAGCAGGCATTTCTGTGGTTAGAATCCAATCTACGTTAACCTATCTGGCGTTAACTTCCTATTTTAACCAGTATCTATTAATATCTATATAGCGAAGCTTTATATATATTAATACTCCTTCCTTTATTAATAGATTAATGGTCTATTAGTTATTATATATAATTAAGAGTATATATAAGGGTTTAAATCTAAGTATATAGAGGACTCGGCGCTACCATTAGACTATTTTTCCAGCTTTAGTAAGTACTAGAAGTTTAGCTTTAGTAGTTAAAGTGGTAACTATCTTTTATTTAGACGCTTTCTAGTCGATCGGACCTCTATAAAGTTTATAGATATATCCTTCTAAACTTTTCTGGTCTTTATTATCACTAAACGATATATTACTAATAAAAACCACTGATTTAGCTACTAGTTATATTATTAATATCTCGCTTATTAGGTTATTTCTTCTAATCCTATATTTAATAGCCTAAAACCTAGTCTAATATAGGTATTAGATAACGCGGTTAATAGTATTAATATATTTAGGACTAGGGTTTAGTAAGAATTCGGCTACTTTTCCGGTTACTTTTATAGTATCTAGTCTTAAGATAGTAGTTATATACTATATAGATCTAACTTTAGCTTAGTATCTATAAATCTAGCTTAGTATAGTAACTCTATTAAATGGTTCTAATAGCTTAATACTTATTAGAGAATTAACTTTCTAGCTAGTAATTAGATTATATTTTGACACTATACTTTTAATATAGCTATTTTAGTATAGCTAAAGCTTCTTCTAATCTCTATCTTATAAAATACGGATATTAAGAAACTAGCTAGTATCTAGCTTATATAGTTCCTAGTACTTTTTTATCTATTAATCTAAATATATTGCTTAGTTAGTATACTTTAGATGGTTGATAATAATAATATTGTCTATATAGAAGAAAATAATAATACTAATTATTATAAAAATATAGGGATCTTCTGGTACTAGAATTAATCCTAGCTTAATAAGAATATATATTACTTCTTACTGCTATAGCCTTAGTACTATTCTTAGACTATATAATGCTTTATATAGTATCTAGTACTTATTCAAAATTTTAAATCCTAGTAGGTAACGTATATATACCTCGCTTTATAGGATTAAGTTTAAAAATATATTAACTATATCTCTTTATTTTATATTAAGGTTAAATACTACTACGAGTATAAAGATAGCTCTTATGGTTTTAACTGCTAGTATAGTAGCTCTTTTCTTATCTATTATTATCTATTAAAGATCTCCTTATATATAGATCTACGCTTTGAACTTTTTAAGTATACTATCTATATCAAATTTATATATAAAAACCTACTTTAGGGGTAATATCTATATACCTTTTATATTCGGTATTAGGACCTAAGAGAAGGTTTCTTTTCTTTATAGGGTTTTAATCTTAAATTCTGCTACTACTTTAAATTCTTTTATATAAGTATGGTTTTTTAATTCTACCTAATTTTATAGTAGTAGAGGAAGTCTTTATAAGGTCTTTCTTTTCTTTTAAACCTCTCGTTTATCCCAGTTAAGAATATATAAATTAATTTAGGCAGCTCTTCTTCTTCTAGTATTATATATATCTTATAATTTATCTATTCTCTGTTCCTTTTAGATCTAGTCCTAGTAATAATATTAGTAGGATCGATTCTATCTAATCTTAGTCTCCTATAATCTAGCTAGGCTAATAAGGATCGAGGTAAAGACGTCTCTTCTTATAGTATTAGGGTTTATTTAAGCTCGCGTTATAGTTAAAGTTTACTCTCTAAGATAGGATTATTATAATTATTCTTATCTCCTATTTATACCTCTCTCCTAGATTCGATCGATTATATAACTAAGATAGGATCTAGTATTATTAAGATAGCATTTCTTACCTATCTCTATATTTCTAATAACGATAATAGAATTAGTCTCAGTAATAGTAATATTAATAGAAATAAAGGTTAATTTAATAATCTTGATAAATTTAGTAATAAGGCTTATAAAAGTAGTAATATTAGTAAAGGGATATCTGCTAGGAAGGATCCTGGTATATACTCTCTTACCTAATCCCTTGGTTTATTTAATATTAGGGTTAGTAGTAGATTAGATGATTCCTTTTATATAGTAATAGGTATTTACTATCTCCTATTTTCTTCTTATTATAACTCTCTCTCTCTATTATCTCTCTATTAATTATTATTATAATTATCTTAACGATTATCCTTATTATTAACTTATTAGTTATCCCTATATAGATTAACGCCTTACTAGGTATACTTAGTATTATTATAGAGTACTATTCTAGTAACTAATAGTGGTATTTATATCTGACTTCCTAGCTTAGCTTAAGCTTAGTCTATTATTAGTACTATAGGCTAGTATATTTTCTCTATACTATCGGTAATTATACTAATTGTGTCTTTAAATTCTAGCTTCTCTGATAATTTATATTATCGAGATTTATTGAATATAGTATCCCTTCTAATATTAACTCTTCTATTCTTACTACCTTTATATAGGAACTAAATTCTATATAGGTTCTTTAATATATATCCTACTAGGTAGCTAATTTCTATATAAGGTACTATTTTTTTGGATTAGATATATTTAGAATTAATAATTTATAAGTATACTAAGTATCTGTATACCCTAAGGTTTAATAGGTTGATCCTTTAGTACTTAATCCTATTAGGTATAGTAAGTTTTATAAGTTCTAACTATAGTATAACCTATTAGTTTTTAATCTTTATTAGTACCCTATTTATAATATATACTACTATATATACTACTTCTATCTATATGGTTTTTAGAAGATTAGTATTATTAATAAAGGTTCTTACTATTTTAATAATTACCCCTCCCGATCTTTCTATAGGTCTATTTATTTCTAGTAGGTCTAGTAGTAAGTATTTAATAATATACCCTTCGGCTTTAATTATATTTTCTACCTTATTACCTATACTCTATTTATTATTATAGTAGAAAACTCTGATCCTAATATTTAGCTAGTTCTTAACTAGAGCGATAAATTTCCTAACTACTATTTAATAGTCGTTTTTCTTAATATATATAAATATAAAGTAGCACTTAATTCTATCGAGGTAAAAATATATTAACTAAATATATCTATTCTATATTAGCTAATTCTATACTAGATCGAAATGTATATATCCTAGTATACTATAGGTTATACTAATTCTTCTCTAAGATATCTACTTTAGTATATCTACTAGCTAGTAAGCTTTATATATCTAATTCTTAGGGTTACTTCTAGTAATTATTATACCTTCTATTATCTTAGAGAGTTTTTTAATTCTCTTTTTTCTAATATAGCCTAGTTATCTATACTATATTTTAAGTAAGGCTTCGGATTTTAGTTCTTTTTCTAATCTTTTTAATATAGTAAGTACTAATAAACTATTTTTTGTTTTAGGGATTTTAAACCCTAACCGAAAACCTAGGGGCTATAATAACTATAAGAGATTCTGTTCCTTATACATTTTATATAGTAGGGTTCTGTTCTTCTTAATCTAGTTCTTTTTAAAATTTAGGAAAGTACCTATTTTCTTAAATATAAGGTTGTAAGTAATAAGGTTTATATAGAAATTTAGAGAGTACTTAGTATTATATAAAGTCATTTTCTTTATCTAATTAGTAACTAGATTAATACTATTAATTTCAACTTTTCTAATTCTAATAACTATTAAGGCTATATTACTAACCTTAATTATACTCTTAGTTTCTTTAAAGGTAATAAAGATGTTAAAATATTACAAGTATGAGTTGGAATACTGCATGTAACCAGATAATTTGAAGGAAGGTATCCAAAAGTGTAAAGTGTACAATTGGAATAAAAGTTGCTCTCAAAGTCTATAAGCTATGTGTATTGTAGACTTTTATATACAAAAGGGGATAATCTCGCTTCTCTCAGGTGTGGTTCCAATAATATTGGAAACGCACAACAACAATCAATCGGGGTAGGGTTGGTGTTAGGGAACGGGCCGGAAAGATGCTTTTCCGGCCGAGAATACAGCCTGCCTGATAACGTCATTGAATCCCAAGCCTTAGCGGTTAGAAAACCAAGTGTGGATTTTAACACGCCCCCTCAATAAAAGTTATCAGGCATCAGAGTGTATCACAGCGCGCGGTATGAGTATAGTAATACTAAAGGGAAGGATGATCATCAAAGAAAAGAAAGGTAGTCCGACGCTTATTGATTTTTATATCAGCGGCGGTCCCGCAGTCCATTGGGTCGGGGTTGTTTCGAATGAGTCGAACATCAAGATCTTAGACACATATAAACGAAAGGAAGTATCAACTAGATATAAAAATATAAAAATATAAATATAACGGGATCATGAAGGTTAGAAAGTATAAGTTATATATATAGATTCTAAGATGCTTACTTTTGCTAATAAGCAGAAGTGGAAGTAGAAGGTATTACGCCCCTATCTTGTAGAGGGTGTAAACCTAGTCGTTCGATAAACTGTCGAAATTGTGGTCCTGCCAGCGGTTTAGTGAGGCCGTCGGCGATATTGTCAATACCTTTGACGTAGGGGATATAGATCTTACCGCGCGCTATCTATTCTCTTACCTAATGCTAGTGTATCTCAATGTGTTTAGACCTGCTATTTTCCTTTAGCGCAGTGGCCATTGAGATGGCGGATTAGCTGTCGCTATATAATAGTATAGGAGCCGAGGATATAGGGGAAGCAGAGAGAGCTTCTCTGGAGGAAGAATTAATACCTAGATCATCAAGTAAGCGCTTCAGCTATAGAGCTTCTATGGCTATAAACGAGATCGCCATATATTTAGCCTTAGTAGTAGACTTTATAGTGCTAGTTTACTGGGTTGATTTCTATGCGACTGGTATACCGGCGAAGAAGAAGATATAGCTAGTATAGCTCTTGCTTCTATCTTCGCCCCTGTATAAAGTATCTACGTATCCCTAAAGTCCTATCCTATTGTGTATTCCTCTCCGCCCTACAGCGCTGTACGTGAGTTCGTATTATAAGGTGGCGCCAGTGTATATAATAAGCCTAGCTGCGAGAGCTTTATGGCTGGGATCGGGGTTTGTAAGGAATTGTGCGAGGATAGAATAATGGTAGGTAATGTCTGGTCGAGTCATGGTATTAGCATAGTTCTTAGAACTAATGGTTGACTGGTAGGACTTAACAGTCTTTACAGAAGCTTGTAAAGTGGGTCTCTGTAGGATTATTAAATTTAGCAGTAGTATGATCAGTTTATATCTACTGTTTTCGCCTATGAATGGTTTCGAAAACCTGTTGATATAGGTTTTCTAGGAGATAGAGAGGGTACCGGCTTCTTAGTAGTATACTACTTTTATTGAAAGATAGTGGTAAAGTAGGCCGAAATCTGTGATTGACTATTTCATGGAAACAGCTCGTTTTATTCGATCAACGAGATCTTATAGGGATATAGCGATCAGTATATCATCGATATATATAAAGACGTAGATAACGTTCGCCCCCTGATTGTGATAGACGTAAAGATAAGGATCAGAAGGGGATTATTTGAATCTAAGGGTAAGTAAGAAATCGCCTAGTATATTAAACCAGTTATTAGTAGACTGTTTCAAACTGTATAGGCTGCGCTTAAGCTAGTATACTTGTCCCTTTATCTTATCTTTAAAACCGGGTAGTAGTTCTATATAAATAGTCTCTGCGAGTGGTATATTAAGGTATGCTAGGTTGATATCGATATATACAGTATATAAACGCCGAATTGCGATAATACCAAGGAGGACACGGAGTATAATATAGCTACTGGTATTAGCGAACGTCTTATTGTAGTCGAGATTCTCGACTTGCTGGAAGCTATGTACTACCTAGTGAGCTTTAAACTTCAGAGGATTACTATTAGTATCAATCTTTAGTTTAAAAACCTATTTACCAGTCAGGGTACGCGTTATATATAAAGCTAGGACTAACTCCTAGACGCCTATTGTGGTAAGCTGATCTATCTTAGCTTTTATGGCTCTATACTACTATGGCTAGAGCGGTGAGGCCTTTACCTAGCTTAGGCTCTTTAGATCGAGTAGCTAATAGGGATCGATCGATTCTATAAATAGAAGTAGTAGAAGAGGTACTATGCCTAGGGGTACCGGCACAGTAGTAAATTAGCTTAGTACTGATGTATATAGTACGTTTGTATAGTATACCAGTTATTAGACTCTTATTCTTGTATCGCGAGTACTCGAATAGGATATGATCGTTCCGATCTAGTAGAGAGCGATATCAGGCGCCGGTGTGGGATCTAGATCATAGCCTATATCTTTAGGAGTATAATCTTTATTATTAGAAGACTCGCTTGTAGATCCTTCTGAGAATGATTAGTTAGATAGTTCGTCTGCGGTAGAAGCTTCCTCGCCTAATATATAGCGGAGGAAGGGCTGTGCCTATATTACTAGCAGTTTAGTTATAGGGGTTGGTAGATCTAGATTATTATATAGATCCTAAGGGTCCCCTTTGTCGAAAACGATGTCTTAGCGAACGATAATTGTTCTATCTAGGCGCTAGATCTTATATTAGCTACCGTGGTAGCTAGTATACCCAATTAATCTACTAAGCACTGTACAAGGTTGTAAATGCTTGCTCGTAGGGGTAGATCTGATTTCTTCTAGTATTCTTATAGTATATACTTTATAACCTAGGATCTGGAGAAATAAGAGGTCTAGTTTCCTACCGAAACGGATTTCGTATAGTGATATTACTGGGAAATCGGTATGTTTACGCCCATTATAGACAGTAAGGTTCCTTACTATTATAATCATCTGTATAATATCTAGCTATAGTGAGGCGGGAAGCTTAGTATCGTCGAGGATTGCTCGAGTATGTTCCTAGAGAAGGTATATAATTCGTTCAATCTTACTATTCTGCTCGTAGGTATATAGAGCGGAATAGTAGAGTTTAATCTTAGCTTCCTAGGCCTAGCGGGTAAGATAGTGGCTTCGAAATTTGCCCCCGTAATCCGATTAGAATATAGCGAGGTTTATCCTGCTCCTTAGTAGTAGGGTACTGACTGTAGATATAGCGGCTTCCTGTTCCTATTAGTATTAGTTAACTATATAGCTAAGGTATTATTCCGCTTGGCTTTTATATTATAGGAACTGTATATCGCCCTATCCACTCTAATCGTCGATATCTGGCATCTAGTATTTATCTCTATTCCTACTGCGGGGTAGTTTGCCACCACTACCTAGATCCACATATACTAGATTGCCTACCTTATCGGAGCGGTTTAGTACTAGATCCCAGTATAGCTTTATTATCACCTTTGCAATTGTATAGTTTATATAGGCTCGTTTTAGGACCACAAGGCCTATTATATCTATGCCATCTACCACCCTTACTGTTTATATAACTGTCCCTATACCTACGTGGTATAACTAACGATGCTATATATTGATATTAATCTTCTTACTGAGTTAGAACTTGGCTTCTTCATTATTTATAGTGGGAAGGATTTTAGAGGAAAGAAGGGTTTCGGAGGCACGCTGTGTAGGGGCTGTACAGAGGGAGGTCTCGGCAGCAGATTTTATAGATACTGCTATTAATCTTCTGGCATATTCTGCACTAGCCTATCTAGGGGAGGATCGAATGGTAGAATTTACATCTGAATCTAGTATCTTTTTGAATGGAATTTCGATAGCGAACCTTGCTTTTGGTCTAGTTAATGGTAGATTGGGTTAAATTAATAAATTTAGTATTAGAATTAATGACTAAGTGAGATCTGAGATTAGCAGGGGAGTAGTAATATAGGGTTTGAGAGGTATAGAAGGAAGAAGAAGCTGAGGGCTGGGGGAAGTAGCTGTTTTTATAGACCTAGCTGTTTGCTTGCTGGTATCTTGCTTTACTACTAACTATGTAGCAAGCGCCTGCTTTACCTTTGCCATTAGTATATGATCTTACATATGATGGTAGGTGCCAGCTATATATATATCTGGCTTCCCCCTAGGGTATATATAGATCTTTCTTACCTTTAACAACCATGCCGTTCCTGCCCTGCATCCTTTAGCGAGCGTTATCCTATCCGGCTTCGTTAGTAGCAAATTGTTCTTATTATACATTGCTAAGATACCTTTGTTAGCGAGCTTATACTAAGAGATTAAATTGATACTGAGACTAGGGAGATATATGGTGTTCTCGAGGATTAGATTTCGACCCTATTTGGTTCTATTATCAACTTACAGTTTGATACTGCCTCTTAGCCCATTGATCTGCTCTGTTTGTAAGGCTATCTTGATAGTGAAGGTTTGCTCTGTCACAGTGCCAGGAATGAAATGCTGATCTAAGTATATCATATAGTCATCTAAACCTATGTTATATATCCATGTCTTTATATCCAGTGGTTGAGACTGTATATAGAATGCTTAGATCGGTATATTGACCACTAGGTTGGATGCTTAGTATTAGGCGGCCTACTCGGCGACCTTATGGGCGGCCTACTCGGCGGCCTTATAGGCAGCCGGCTTAGCGGCCATCTTGGCAGTCTTACTACACTTGATACTAGCGCGCTTCTTTGAGCGCTTGCTCACTAGCTGTATAGCTGGGCCGTTGGCCGGAACTATATGTAAAACCTGGGTAGAAAACACCTCTGTTACTCTGGCGTTAGATGATGAAGCTTTCTTTAGTTCATCTCTTTCCTTCTTATAGCAGTCTGCTTCTAGGTGATTAGTTAATTTATAATAACCGCACGGTTTATTGCTTGTGTTACGCTGGCTGGTTTTACCTTTCCTACTGCACCCCTTACTCATAGAGTGTTCCCTTGGGGCTGGCGCTAGCAACTGGCCGGTCGTATACGTTAACGTCGACTGTCGATTAGCTAGTTAGAGAGCTTCCACCCTCTCTAACTAGCTATATAGATTATCAAAGTAGTAGTAGTCTGTAGGATTGGTTATTTTCGCTAATAAGGCTTTGTGGCTTACTAGCCAAGGGTACCATTCGGGGCCCTCAATATAACTTAGTAGCTTAAGACACTTTTCGATCTCGGCTATACGCTCTGTGGTAAGCTCGGGATCTTTCTGTAGCAGTGTTTTCTTATCCTAATTGGTTTTAAAATTGGCAATCAAGGTACTTACGGACTAAGTCTTAGCGTAGGATATCTTCTTAATAGCATATACCGCTTCCTAAGCTACGTATAGCTCATCGGTTTTATATTACTCTATTAATAAAGTCTATATCTTCTCCGGTTCTAGTTCTTTAGACTAGGGTATTGTCTTATTAATTTTAGGGCTTATATTCTGTATTAGGAGTAATTGTGCATTAACTTTCAGTACTTTAAGATTATACCATCGTTTATAATCGGCTAGTAGGGAGCCTATAGAGCCGTCGATAATCTAGAGGAGGAGATTCTGGTCCAATATCTAGGTGATATTCACTACCTAGTTCTTGAAATTAGACTTACCTATAAGCGGTGTGGCTAGCTTATCAAAGGTCTTCTTTTATCTACTTTTTAACATTCGATTATAGAAAGAAAGGTATTTGAGCGCGCTCGCTATTACTTGCTTAGCGCTTTATAGAATAGTTTATTAGTATATGAAATTCAACGCGCTCTGCTCTCTTTACCCTCTTAGTTAGTCGGAGGGTGGCTTATTCAGAGGATTGTAAAACGTCGGTACTTAGTTGGGTGCTGTGGCCTATACCGGATCTAGGGTTCTTCCTAGGGCTTTATAGGCCGAAGATACTGGGGTATATATCCCTAAAAGGGGCGCGCTTTATGCTACTCTTAGTGGAACAGTTGGGTCTCTCTCGATAGACTAGGAGATTCTACCGGCGGTATGGGCGGCAGTCCTATATTTAATATGATCTAGGCGATCTATGATACGTTAAAGAAATGTATTGGTAGGATTGTTACTAATCTAGGTCGACTCTAGATTAGTATTTAATTACACCGTGGGATTATACTGATCTTAGCCATGGCTATAGCTTTAATCGGCATCCTCGAATCCGGCGGTTACTTTACCATCTAATTCTTTATCATCCTCCTGAGCCTAGGGCGGGGGAGGTATACCTGCCCAGTGGCCGGGTAGTGTAGAACTACTTCGTATATTCACCATTTTATGAATTTAAAGTAAGGATAAAAAGAAAGGGTGTTTGAGATAAGATCTCTCTGGTTACTCAGGGGGTAAGCAGTGGGATCAATTAATTGCAATAAACTAAATTGATATACAGAATCCCAGCTAGTTGAACTATGCCGGGCTCATAACCTGTTAAAATATTATAAGTATGAGTTAGAATACTGTATATAACCAGATAATTTAAAGGAAGGTATCCAAAAGTATAAAGTATATAATTAGAATAAAAGTTGCTCTCAAAGTCTACAAGCTATGTGTGTTATAGACTTTTATATACAAAAGGGGATAATCTCGCTTCTCTCAGGTATGGTTCCAATAATATTGGAAACGCACAACAACAATCAATCGGGGTAGGGTTGGTGTTAGGGAACGGGCCGGAAAGATGCTTTTCCGGCCGAGAATACAGCCTGCCTGATAACGTCATTGAATCCCAAGCCTTGGCAGTTAGAAAACCAAGTGTGGATTTCAACAAAAGAGGTTGCGATCGTTATAAATATAAACTTATATACCTATATTAACTAGCTATCTTTTATTTATTAGTATAGTCTTATAGGTTTAGAAGATAGTATCTAGTATTTCTTCTTCTATTATAAAAAATCCTAGTTCTTCGCTTTATATTATAGTATTTACTTACTAACTTCTATTCTTTTTAGGTACTATTCCTAGTTCTTTATATCTTTTATTAATAAATACTTTCTATATAGGATCCTCTTTTATTACTTTATCCTAGGCCTTCTTATATTCTAGGTCTTAGGTATACCCTTCTAGAATAAGATTTAGGTAGGCCCCCTAGTATTTCTACACTAGGTAGTTATATTTACTACTATATCTATAGAGATATTTTCTTCTAAAGAATAGTATATCGTTTATAGATTTAACTTATTTACTATTTCTAGTTCTACTATTCTTATTAGTAGATATTAGCTAGGCTTCTTAATATCCTTACTAGGTCGAGAAAACAGCTTTTAATATACCTTTTTATATAGCTTATCTACTAATAATACTATCCTATTAAGTCTTATAGTAAGATAATAGCTTACTAAACTTAATAGTTCTTTCTTATTATATCTTTTCTTAGGATAGACTTTACTATATATCTCTAAGTCTTATAGTAAAGAATTCTAATAAGATAGTTATAATTACTTATAGGAACTATATTACTATATCTTTTACTTTACTAACTTTAGCTATAATATAATAAGTATATAGAGTTTCCCATTTTAGTAACTATTTTTCGATATTTATATTCTAGTCTAGACCTTAGTCTAGATTATTCTATTCTACTCTTAGATTCGATCTATATATAGGGTTATACTTAGGAGTATAGCGCTATTGCAAATTTCGAAGTAGTACCTAGGGAGAATCCTAAGTTAGGAATACCTAATAAGATAGGAGAACGTTTGATTTAATAGCATTTACCACTATATTAAATCCTTAGAGACCCCTATTATAGGTAGTCTTCTTTTCTTAGTATTTACTGTTTAGAATATTAAAGACGTTATACCAGTCATTTCTATACTCCTTCTTAATATCTTCCTATTTTAGTATAATTAGTGCGACCAGTCGATCTAGTTCCTTTTCTAGTTTAGGGTTATAATAATCCTAAATATTATATATTTAGGTAATAGCTTAAATAGTTATAAGCTATAGTACCTAATTAGTTAAATCCTTTAAAATTACGTGAGAGGGTATCGCGGAGAGAGGATAATAGTCTACTATTATATCTAAATCGTAGTCCTAAACGAATTCCAATTATAATTAGTTATTATTACTTTCGGGGTTGAGTCTTATTTTCAGGGGTATCCTAATATATAGCTAGGTATCTTAATATTAACTAAATGGTATATTTAAAATAGGATAAAATATTAAAAAATTGTAAGAGTCAAGTTTAAAGTAATACCGGGCTTATAACTAACAGAAAAACGGTGGTAAGGCAATTATATATATAGTAGAAAAATCTCAATAAATTCTCTAACTCTCTAAAAATGACAATAGTCCTAAAACATGACAATCTTGTGGACAACTTAGTAATCAAAACAAATAAAACAAAATAAAAGGATGTTTTTCGGGCGAAAAACTGCGGGACTGGTTTTTCGGGCGAAAAACCACCTGAGTTGGTTTTTCTGCAGAAATACCAGCCTGGTCAGTCACGTGACCCAACTGTATCAGGAATGAAAAATAACAGTATTCATCCTAGATTCTGACAGTTTGTCTACAAGATTGTCATTTTCGGAGCAATTGTTTTTATTTTTAGTTAGTTAAAGATTTTATTGAGGTTTTCTGCCACATATACACTCGCCTTACCATCGATTTTCCACCACTTTTTACTATGTAAACCGGAAGTGGGCAGAATATACGGCAGAAATTATGGCAGAATACATTGTCGTGCCTAATCGGGAAGGTGGTACTGAGGGTTGATGCAACAATCCTCATTTTATATTTTGTTCGAGCATAAATAGTGTACTATGTAGCAATCTATGGGCAGAAGGAAACACCTAAGATGGTTGAGTCTCCTTTTTCTTTGGTGGAGAGCCCTCGGGGGTCGTTGAATCAACGTTCTCCGAAATTTTGGGCTAAAGGATGGTGACCTACTACACGAGGCAGTAGATCAAATTGGGTTTTTGTAGAACGGCCAGAAATGTGACGGTCGACAAATCAAAATGTCGAACGGCCAGCAAGGTTGGCGGTCAACCAATTGGAAGGATGGAAGCGCACTGTGGTGGTCGGGATGTAAGTCTCGGCCGGTTGGAATTCCGATTCGCGAAATGGGAGGAAATAAAGGGATTGAAGCTTGCAGTGATGCAGAGGCTTCCAGAACGAGGGCTTATAACCTGTTTGAGATGGAATCAAGAAGTCTACGGATGAAAACGTAGATACTCTGGAAGTCTCGTGAATTGCGTGAGGAGAGAAAAGGAAACTACCTATGTGCTGGGACTAAAGTAGTTGTTGGGAGCGGAGAGAGGTCACTTGACTTCGAACAGTTCCTTTTCAAATGGGTGAAGAAATATCAGAGTGCAGTGAACTGAATCAGAGTGCGAACTCATCACAATATCAGCTGCGAGCAATAATGGCCTGTAAACAAAATTCAATTCTTCAAGTATCTAGCGCCAAACTATCATATGATATCCAACCATATGAAAGCAAGCCAAAAAGAAACCAATCATAGAAAGGACCGTAGTCCTAAAGTGACTAAAATGTCACTTGAAAGTGGCAGCATTCCAAGAAAAAACCTCAACCTCAACCCCCCTTAGTCCGACAATCATGAAAGAGTCTCAGGTAAAAGCACGTGTGGTGTGAAAGCCCTCTTCATGATTGTCCACATGATTCCAAGTGGGGAAACGAACATTTCGCGGGGGATGTTACTGAAAGTAACCAAAGGCTTTTCGATGAAATTGCCCATACTGCCAAGCGGGAGAGAAAACACTGTATTAGGGACAGTGGTAGGCACAGGCCAGGTCTTCTTCATGATGGTTCCCATAATTCCAATGGGGAAAACGACAGAGCTGTGAATCATCTTTGTGGTGATCCGAGCCTTTTGCGTATTGCCCACGATCTCAAGAGGGGCAGAGGAGTAAGTGAGGAGTCGGCGTGGTGGTGATATCTCCTTGGATGATGTCGACTCGATCTTGAGCTTGGAAGGCGTCGGCTTCCAAGTGCGTTTCCGAGGAGAGCGAACGGGTTCCTTGCTGGCAGCAACTAGTTGATCTCGCCAATCCAACCACTCATATCGAGAAATAAACGGTCCACCTTCAAGAAGGCCATTTGCAACGGCGAATCGCCCGATTGCAAATCTTTCCAATTCTGACTCCCCAGCATCAGGAACGATCCTTCGCCGCATTGAGAAATCATCACTCATCCAATTTCCGTGGAGAGAATAGTGAGTGTAGGTGAGACCTTCGCATGCTTCAATCATTGCAGACCCATACATTTGCAAGAGACCTTCATCCCCTCTGTCCACTTTTAAAATGACAGGGTCAATATACTCGATTGCACGACTCATGATCGAGTTCACACGGAGCTTATCTCTTCCCCGTGGTGCTTTCGGTCTGGCTTGCATAAAAGCAAGTGAGACTTCTGGTGGGGTGGCAGTTCGTGTATAGACTGGCCAGCCCAGCCAGTTCCAGTGGTGAATAGTGTTATCCCCATTGTAAATTTCAGCGCGATACTCGAACTCATCAAGTTCTTGTAGGGGACTGGCCAGCTGTAAATTTTGAACTTGCTCTGAGGTCGAGGCAGAATTTGGGACATCAAGTGACTGACTAAGTTCGACTGGCTGCGGGGAGTCAACAATTTCATTGGACGACATGGTAACGGCCATCTCAGGCTGATGGTCCATGGCGAGAGTGGCCTCAGCATTATCGAACGAGTCGGATGTCTCGCGGTGCAAGAGGTGAGAATATGAATCGTCCTATAGGTATATCGCAGTCAGTTAATAAGGTCCCAAAGAAGTGGAGGAGCTGGCAGTGGGAATAAATACCAATTCGACGGCTATGATGGGGCCGTTGGTTGTAGCAAGATGTTCATTATTGATAGCCAGGTATTGGGTGTCCATGGCGATGTCATTCTCACCATCCTCCAACCAGTCTTGATGAACAGGAAGTTTGGAATACTTGTCGTCCTATAGTGTAGCCATTGTCAGTGTCTGTGTGTGAAAATGGGCTGGAAGCGGATGATAGATACCAGTTTGCTAGTAGTAGCAGGGCTGCTAGGAATTGTAGCCAAATCGGTGCCCATAGCAATATAATTCTCCACATCCTCCAATTGATCAAATTGTTCGTCCTCATGAAGGTGGGCATATTTGTCGTCCTAGATAATGTAACAATTGTCAGTATATAATTCCGAAGTCGATATGTGAGAAAGAAGTGGGAATAAATACCACGTTTCTGTCGATGGCAGGGCCAATGGAAGCTGTAGCCATGTTCTCGGTGTCGGGAGTGGGGATGACGAGGGCTTTGGTCTTCATAGAAATGTCATCCTCATTGTCCTCCCACCAGTCAAACTGTTCCCGAACAAGAAGAGGGCCATATTTATCGACCTAATGGTGTAGCAACTGTCAGTAGGATGTGTGATGGAATTGGGGATACATACCAGTTCAGTGGCGGTGATAGGGACGGTAGGAGTTGTAGGGATGGCTTGTGTCTTCATAGTGATGTCGTTCTCCACGTCCTCCCACCAGTCCAATGGTTCACACACAAGGAGGTTGGCATATGGATCAGCCTAGATAGTGTAGCCATCGTTAGTGCCTGATCCTTTGAAGCAATAGACCAACTAGGATAGGGCAAAATACCATAATAAACTCTCCCCTTAGGGCTTAGATAAATTGATGAATTGAAGCGGAGATGGAATAGTTGGTAGATGAAGATAAGTTCTTGATGAGATGATGAAGAGTATGAAGGAAGAAGGAAGCAGAGATAATTGCTGAGGATGCCTTTTATACTGCAATAAGCAACCCCAAATAGGAACGGCCTCGAGGGATGGTCTTTGCTCTAGACAAACATTAATCTAAAGTGTCTCGTCTGATCTATAACTACCGCACATTCACAAGTCTGTATCTTGTTATAGCACGCCCAGCACGTACACAAGTAAAGTAGGGAATAGTTCCCCCAGTGAGATTTTCAGCCGTCTATGCCTTTAGTCAAAATATGAACAGGTTTAAGGATATTAAATGAAAGTCCGGAGCTAAAAGAGCTACTTCATACCATAGAGTGAAGCCTCTACGCCGCCAGTGCCCGTGAACACCTAAACTCAGAGTCAAGGTTTGTTTACACTGGTGATGGTAGAGATAAAGGCCAGAACCGTGTTCTATCTCTACTATTTCCGAAGCTAATACGGTTGAACCATTTCCAAGTCCATAAGTGTCGGTCAGTTATTGAGTTATTTCAATTGACTTTCAGTGTTTTGGATTGCTGAACTTCATTTCGAAAGAACATCATTATTTCTAGCGTTGTCAAATTTATAGAGAGTAAGTAGTGTTCACAGAACGTATCTAAATCCTTTGTTGTCGATCTCAGTTTTGTCCTTGGGAGATTATGAGTTAGCTTATATCGAGGCTTCATGGCGCTTGAAACTCACCAGCATGCCATTTTCAACACCTTCTGCCTCAACCTCCTGGCCATTGATTGCTTCGCGGTCCCGACGCTTGTTCTCGAGGTACATGTAAATATACAAAGCGACGATACAGGCCAGCTTTACTGAGTAGCCAGCGAGCATCCTGTATAAATCCAGTCAATCAAAGCTTTTGCACAAGGACGAATAGCAACATACGCAATATAAGCACTGCTGTACCCAGGGGCTTCACTGGACTTGAAAGTCTGAGGTCCAATGATGTTTCCCACGCAGTATCCAGTGAACAACAGGGCACCGGTGACTTGCTTCTTAGTGTATCCAGCAATGTTGGAGCTAACAATTGTCAGACTCATGCTGAATCCCAAGCCTTGGAAATAGCATAGCCAAAGCGCAACAAGGCGGCCCCATTTGTTAGTGCTCGGCAGTCCGACAAGAAGACCCGCTCCAAGAATACAGATCGTGCAGGCGAAGATCATGCATGTAAATCGTGAATGGAATTTGCCATCGAACTTTGTTGCAATATAACCCCCGAGAAGGAGAGAGACGAACTGAACAGCACCGCCGGGGATCTGAAGATATTGAGTTCCGAGCGTATCAAATCCGAAAGTGCCGACGATGATGGAAGTAAACTGTTTTAGTTATTAGCTTCGTTTACATCCGATTATAGGAAGACATACACTGGTCAACGCCGAGTTTGGGACTTGTGCACCAATCGCCATGATGAACAAAAGCCAGGTCTTCGGATCCTGAGCCGCTTGTCGGACTTGATACCATTTGAACTGACTACTTTTGACACCTTGGCGGTTGATGGCAACACGCTCGACGGCTATGGCGCGCTCACGCTCGCTGAGAAATTTGGCAGTTGACGGAAGATCGGGGAGAAGTATCAGGGCAAAAACTCCTGTCGCGATGGAGAAAGCTCCAAAAATGAGGAATACATACATCCATCGTGGAAGTCCAGTGGTGATATGTCCGACCGCATAGCCAATAAGACTATAATTGATTAGCTTTCAGGCTTGATTTCCAATGTAGTCTCATAGAGGTAGGTGGTTGGTTGTCACTTACCCTCCGAACATCGTCGCGATACCGTTAGTGCAGTACCATGACGCTAATCGCAGGGGTTGTTCTTCGGATGTGTACCACATCCCGGTCATAAGAACAAATCCAGGAGTTACAACTGCTTCGACCATTCCTAAAAGGAAGCGGTTGATTGCGATTCCAGCAAAGTTGTAGCATGCCGGTGTCGTCATGAGCAAACCGCCCCATACTGTTTCTCTTAGCATGGTTCTAGTATTGAGTACACATTCCTAGTCCTCATAGGATATCTCTTACCTAATGTTGTAATTGCAAGGAACTTGCCGACGGGCAGCTTTTGCAATGCTAGCCCTGCAGGGTATTGCGCAATGAGGTATCCGAAGTAGAAAATGGAGCCTGGTCCGATTAGTGATTTGCATTATAAGTTTCCAGAACCGAAGACTCACTGAGCCATGAGTATTGTTGTCCTTTTAAGTGTGTCCCTTGCTTTAAACCGTAGACAGACGCAAAGTTGATGCTGTTCTTGTCCAGATACTGCATGGGATTAGTACTTGGATTGCAATGAGCGAGACATGCGAATTTCCCACCTGCAGCATGTAAATTAAGAACAGTGATGGAATGAGGCGTATATCGATCTTGCGCAGAACCTTCTTGGCCTCCTCTGCTGTGTATTCGAGACCGTGATGTTGTTTATAAAATTCATAGTTCTCATCCCGTTCTGATGAGGTGGTTGATGAGATAGGAGGCGATACCGACACTTCGGCTTCTTTTTGCGAGGCCATGCTGTCGACTTTTCTCGGTCTCTCGAACTCAAAAGGTTAAAGATAGATAAAAAGACGGGAAGAGGTAGAGTTTTATAAAACCGCACGCTTGGCTGGCAGCACGGTCCATGTGGAGGATTACACAATAATAATAGGAGCCACGGCCTACAACATACGCAACCCCAGGGAGTTCTATGGACACAGTGGGGATATAAGATTTCAGCTAGTCTCCAATGAGGTTATCTATGCGATGAGACAGAACGCTTTCTGGCAGGCGTGCAAGTGATATCTAAAGTGTCGATAGATGCCTGGAAAGTTGACAGGCAACCTGGGTGTTTTGAGTAGCTAACTTAAACTGCACTGATCTCCAGGTTCTATTCTACCTAAATGCATCGGATACTGTCTTTAGAGAAGTGACGAGGTGGGTGGAGCCATTCATGTATCACGACATCGCCGCCGCAATTGCGCGTTTCTCGGGCCGTATGATCAACTTCTATATACTTAGAATCCTGTCGCAATTGGCTTGACACTCGGGGATTTGCCGTGCCCATTGGATCATCAGTTGGAGAAACAAGAAAATCCTGCAACAAATCAGTTTAGGTTCAAAATCTAGTTCTTTGCAGAATCTGAGCGGGGTCCATTGAATATACGTTTGGCTTGGCACACGTGCTGCGTCGAGTTCAATTTGAGATCTTGCGTATTATGCAAGTCATTCTTCAAATTAGACCCAGAAATCCCTTCTATCCCATTAAACGCCCTTACACCTAAACATGTTGGACGTTAATATAAAGAACAAACGGATTCCGGGGAACAAACCCCGGAAACCAGGGGCCTTGATTATATAATCATTCCCGACAACTCCTGCGGTCCCTACGTCATATATACTTTTCTAGGTAGTTTCCTCTGATTCCTGTCATTAGTTCATTTAGATCTTGCTTAATTATTTTTGTACATGTTGGAGAGAGTGTAAACCACCTGGCAAAATGGGATGCATGAATTTGTATTGTATGGCGCCAAAAGCTTCGTGTTCATAGGGTTATCGGGTCGGGTTATTCCGTGCCGGCGGTCTAAATCCAGGCCAGATTTCAGGCATTAAGGCCCGGCCCCTTCGTAGGCGGTCAGGCAGTATCCAATGAGCACTAACATTGTCTCTTCTCGGTTTTACAATGCAAAACCATGGCTTCTCTGATCAAATGGGCCAAGGTAGTATTTAGAAGAGCCCCTTCACCTCCTCTTCGCTTTCCAACTAGCGGGTTTGAAACAATCAGCCCATCGCAAACCCTCGAAGAAGAACGGTTTGAAGGGTTCAAAAAGGGGCACTATTATCCTCTTAACATTGGCGATATCCTGCGACAGAAGTATCAGATTATCGGTAAACTTGGATTTGGTGTCACTTCCACAGTATGGCTCGCTCATGATCTCGAGTAAGTTCAGCTAGTTATCTCTTAAATTTCAACACTAATGGTACCAGGGGGCATCGATATGTTACATTGAAGCTTTATACACGCGATGAAAGTAATAAAGAAGAGTTTGAAATCTATAAGCATCTTAACAATGGCAATATATCACATCCTGGCTATAGCCACGTGAGAACTGCATTAGACAGATTCACGATTCCGCACCTTGGAAACCGCCACCACTGTCTTGTCCAGAAACCTATGTGGGAGAGTTTCGAAGATCTCCTCTATCGTAACCCATCCCATCGCTTTACGGAAGATCTTCTTAGGGCTGGGCTTAAGCAAGTCTTTCTCGTGCTTGATTATCTCCATACGGAATGCAAGCTAGTCCATACAGGTATGAATATTAGAATTTTTATATATCAGGTCGCTCACAGCCTTAGCAGATATCAAGAGCGATAATATCCTTCAGGAAATAGAAGATCTGTCTATTCTAGATAGCTTTTCCAAAGCCGAGATGGAGCACCCCTCACCGCGAAAATTCGTTAATGATATGCCAGTTTACGCTTCTCGACGGTTTGATCTGCCTAGGTTTTTCGGCTTGGCGGTTCTTAGTGATTTCGGTTCCGCTGTGCAAGGAGACGAAAAAAGAAACCATAATGCTCAGCCCAATGTTTATAGAGCACCGGAAGTCATGTTAAAGGCGGAATGGAGCTATCCGATTGATATATGGAACGTTGGTGTTATGGTAAGCTCTTATCGCGTTATCATGTCCTGATACTAGGTTCACTAATTAATCACCACGAGAAAATAGGCGTGGGACCTATTTGAGGGCAAGCTCTTATTTGTTGGCGACGATCCCGATGGGAAAGGGTATTCCACGCGTGCGCATCTTGCCGAAGTTATCGCGATTCTGGGCCCGCCTCCTTTGACTTTAATCAGGCGTGGGACACGAAGCCCTGAGTTCTTCACTGAAGATGGTATGTCATCCATAATATGATTATAGTGGAATGAACAAAAAATTTCATTGCATGTGGCTTATAATATTATCCTACAGGGCATTGGAGAAATGATCTTGAGATCCCGAAAGATGCATCCTTGCACAATTCAGAACAATTTCTTAGTGGCCGAAATAAAGAGATGTTCTTGGAATTCATGAAGGGGATGCTTCAATGGAAACCAGAAGATAGAAAAACGGCCAAGGAACTATTACAGGACCCTTGGCTAAATGGCTGTTCGAACTAGGTCAGAGAAACAATCTGGCGTTGGATTATATTTTTCACTTGGGTTGTGCCAACAAGAATTAGCACAATAAATTCTTCTGGTATTTCAACTTCTTGAGATCATTATCGTCGGCTACTTTGAAAGACTTGGGAGTAAACCAGACTTGCATGTTTGGTTTTTATGGTTTGATTTCTTGGGAGTGATAGCCTAGTTTCGTGCCATGTAGGGTTCAATCGTATTGCAAGTTTTCAATCAGAACTCGCCAGGCCCCTTTCCGAAAAAGCTGCCTTTGGGGACTGTCAGCCAGGGGACGGACTTAGAATCGGCCGTATTGGATCCCACTGTATTTCCCCACCAGTTGAAACTGACAGCGTGGTAGCCCAACGCGAAGAAAATGATGATGGTCGCAATAGCAGTTCCGGTATCCATGGCTGCTTGGAGCAAATCTACCCACGTCTTGAATTAGCGACTTATTCTCAGGAGTGGAAACTTGACGAGGTAGGATCTCACAGTTGTAACGCTTCCACCAGTCAAATGCACGCTTGCGGATGATATAGTTGAAAATGAAACCGAAGATGAACCAGAGGGAGTATTGAGCTATTTCGTCAGATCGAGATAATTCTACCACGAAACTTTGGAGAGACATACTGGTGTTTGCGGGAGGAATATTACCCGCCGCATTAAAGAAAATCGGAACATTGATGTAGCGAACCCAGCTGTTGGGGTAGCGGCGGTAAATAAGGTACACAAGTGCAGTAACAACGGGCTGGAGAGTCAGTAAACTGCAGTAAAATCAAAGCGTTTGAGAACTCACCCCGATAAGGAAGAAGTAAACAAGGCCATTGTACACTTGTCCAGACTGGAACATTCGCTGCGGACCAATGGTGCCCCATATCAAGGAAGCATTGTACATCACTTTAGCACCGTTGCATGTGAATCGTTGTTTGTTGGTTGGCTCGCAAAGGTCAGTAATATGTCCAAGCATCCACCGTAAGACTGTTGTCGTCAGCTCAAAACGTACTACAGATTTGACAAAACATCATACCTCCAGTCTGAGTTGCTGTCGCAAGAATACTAGCGTAGATCTGGCCAAAGAACAGAACACGCGGAGGAATTTTCTAAATAATCAGCAAAGTTCAACCAGGAGAGTACGAAACAGGCATACCATGTATTGCCCGAGCTTCAAATCCTGAGCAAAATCCATGCCGTGTTTCACTGCATTATAGCCGTAGCATTTCACCATCAGATTAGCGATAGGCTTCCCGGGCCAAGCGTATCCGGCAATCATCTCCGTTATGATATTGAGGAACACGCGCTGGTTGGTTGTTCCTTGCAGAATACCCTCGGGAACGATCAGAAGCATTGCCAATCCGAAACAAACCACAATAAAGCCCCAAACCGGCAGCTCCGTATCCCAGTATTTGGTTGTGAAGATCCCAAGCCCCAACACCACCACCGTGAGAATTCCGTACCACCATTCTGGAACCTCTTTATATTGGCGCATCAATCGGCGATGAATATCTTCACCTCCATGTCGTGCATTCTTAAACCTTTCCCAAATTTCGGTACCATTGTAAAGGTATGTATGCACAACGATTGCAGTAACCGCAGCGAAAGACAGTCCATAGGTCAGAGAATAGGACATTGAGATGTACATGGGAGAGTACTCCTTGTACTTGCTCTCGCTGAAGTCCAAGGCTGAGTTGAGCACACGAGATACGTTGTAGGATTGTCCCGTGTTATCGAAAGTGCTGGACGAGAGGAGAGGGAGGCTACAACATCAGCATATTGGAATCCCCTCAATCAGACTGGAAACTTACTATGCGCTGTACCACACATTAGAGTAGTACAGAATCGGCGATAAGAAAAGGTAAAAGAACACAACAACCGCAAAAGCATTGCATGTGATGTAGAAGGGGGTCATCAGGGGGTAACCAGCGTAGTTTATTTGTGTCCAGTCGATACTGATAGGTATCAGACCTAATCCGGAATTCACCTAAGCAAAACGAGATTAGTTTCATGTAGTTATTGACAAAATTCCTGCGAGCTTACTCCGAATATAGTGTTGACCTTCTGATTATCAGGCGCAATCCACGTCACAAAGGCGAAAGCGCTCAAACTCGTCCAGATGTAGTCGGGGAACCAGAATAGGACAAATGCAAATGCCGTAATGTAGGCAAAGAAGCGATACCGGGTAATAGTCCAACCATTGGCTGACGTACGGCTTTCTGGCTCATGTAGTGCTCGGAAAAGAACAGTGGATGACAGTGAAGTAGGCCAAACCAAGGCAGCAGGGTACACAATCCAACGGCGGGTAAGACCTGTCAGACCAAACCTGTGAATGATCAGTGTCTGAATAGGATAGAGAAATCAGGATCCACGTACCCAATCATCTGGGTCGTCAAAAGGTACAGGAATGAGAAGCCAGCTCCGAGGTCGCGGTTCCAATATACGGGACTGACGATCGCTACCAAGGCACCTTGCGCGTAAGCAGTGGTAGCACTGATATTGACACACTGTTTTGATTTGTTAGATATAATTCATAAGAATGTGAAACTTTGCTTATGCTCACAATAACAATGAACGCGTGCTCCTTGATTGTAAATTTTCCTGGGTTGACATCGAACGAAAGTTTTCCTAGAGGTACCCTCCACCTTGGAAGCTTTTCCCATGCTCTTCCAATCGGGAAAACGAGGATTTGAGCGACAACATATCCTATTACGAGGGAAGGCTAGGAGATGTTAGTAAATATCAATTGGAGTTAATTGAAACATACATATCGTAGGCCGAAGAATTGATTCACTCCGGAGAAAAGGATAACAAAAATGGTCATCAATATCCAGGCCCGAACAGCTGTGATGGAGAGTTAGTTCAGCCAAACCGAGAAGGTCAATGACTTACTATTGCAGGCGATGGTGGGATCATCTTTGTTGGACACACAAGCCGCAACCTCCGGAACTAAGAAGTGTTAAAATCGGCTGTTGGGATATATGGGTCAACCTACAAGGTGACTGGTCCCCCTCCACATTCCATTTGAAGGCTTCGACTGGTGTGAGCTCTGTGAGTTCTGCTCTGTCGGATTTGTACAGCCACTCTCCCGGATCTTGATTAGTGTTCTCGGATTCGAGATCAGCTGCTGGTACCTCCGATATATTCAGATCTTTGGCAAGATCTTTGGAGCTCGCCATAGCTGAAATACTTTTGACCTGATGTGCAGAAAAGAAAAGTGATGCTATGAGAGATAGAAAAACACAGGACGCTGATTTCTTAATATTTGTCCGCAGTTGACAGGATGCAGATGTGACGATAGATCCACTCAAAATGGCAACAAGTTCCTTCCAATATAGTGATAATGCCAAAGCGCTGAAGCTAGTCCAAATCCATAGGGTTCAAATGGTTTTATTATCTCAGCTAGCATGAAGCTAACTGGTTAGTTACCTAGTTATCTACAACATATGTTGTACGGACACTTGCCGAGACACCTGCTGACGCAAGGCAGCAAGACCCCGTGCGGGGATACGACGCATTGACCTAGGTAGGGGTTAGTCTTATACATTTAAGAGATTCCACCGTCTGTATGAGAAATATTGTGATTCCAAGTAGTGATACTAGTGGCAAAGGAGGAATAACATCGTAAAAAGTGACCCATAACTGGAAAAGGGTACTTGTAGAAATGCTCTTTTTCTTTACAACTCAGTCAAGACATGCCAAGTACACCAACAGGCACATCTTCGGTGTGACTTCGGTGTGGGAAGTGCTTAAATTATGGATGGCGTGCCGAGGCGGGTTGATGAGCTTATCCCCACTCCGTAACCTCTAAATTGACCGCCTTTCTAGACCGCTTTCCAATCAAGTATACTGCCGACCTCCAATGCTACGTCACATGAGTTTTAAACCGGCAGAACCGGCAGAATTTAAAAGAAGGTGAGTTCGGGTACGTTCCTTCACTCAATATTGCAGAGGTCCCAGTGCCTTTAGATTCAACGCTAGACCAATCAAAGCAACATGATAGCCGCTGATTGGATTCGAGGAAATGGTGTCATTATTGGGGAAATTTACCCATAGTCCAATATAGGAATGTATCATTTTCGAGGGAAACGATACGATATTCTGACGAAAGAAGTACTAACAGGAAGAGCACCATTTGTAGGATTGATACTTCCAAAATACATACATACTTGAAGCTTTTGATAGAACCTTGGAAAATTCGGCTTGTAACTTTAAATTCAGAGTGATCCGTGGTAGACCAGCGACCGGACATAACCTTGGCTAGTCGCAAGTGGTGCCATTAAATGCGATTCGTCCATGCTAGCCCATTCTGGCGGAGTAATCCGAAAGGTAAATATAGTACTTAGTTTGGAGGAGAGTTACTTACTCCACTAATGTGTCTTGTTAAGTCCGATATCAGTGACTCTCACGAATATATATCTTCATTCTAGTCAGTGAGTGATATATATCATCCAGGCAAAAGGGTCGATAAATATTCGCCTTCTGAGATTACCAGTTCGGGGACAGGAAGTTCAATAATATAGGAAGTCGTCTGGATATATCTAGTTTCATTCATGTACTAAACATCAACGACGCTATCTTCCGGTGCCAAAGGAGGTCGACTAGCTGCCATATTACATTGTCTGAACACGCGCACCTCATCCTCCTCAAAAGAACCAACAATCGAATGCATCACACCATGATTGTTGAAAAGCACTAGATCGCCCTCCTCCCAGTCATGGGTATACAAGTAGCAAGGATCAATGGCCTGTCTTTGCATCTTGTACAGCCGTTCTCGAATCTCCGTCAGATTATCCAGCACCTGCCCGTTCTCGAGATGGATTTTCCGCACACATGTTGGGTAAACCATCATTGCGATCTTGCCAGTAACAGGGTTCTTCCAAGCCATGGGGTACACCCTGATCTTAGAAGCCTCAAAAGGAGGCAACTGGTCTTCGGCAAGCTCCAGCCCTTCTGATATAATCCCCAAACCATTGGAGCGTGACTTGGCCTTGCTCATCCAGATGTATGGATGAGGTGCGTACTCAGCCTTGCTGGTGCGGACGAAATGTTTATCTTCCTCTGAGAGCATATCGTAAAGGCGGTATCCACTGAAAAACGCGGTTGTTCCAAGGGGAACGTCAAGTGTGGTGTCGGTGCCATCGTCATAGCGGCAGATCTGGCGGCGGCCCTTGGGGACTTTGACAGCCAGCAACGTGGTAACCAAAGGCGGATCAAGATTGTACATGGCCGAGTCGATGTGCCAGCGGTAGAAGTGTGTATAGTCGTGATCTTCTTCAGGCGAGATGGGGTTCTTGTGGAATGTCTTGTGGTGTGGGTGTTTGAGGCGGATGTTTGAGAGTCCCTCATACTCTTCGACCAAGCCGCTGCCGATAACTTGGACTTGCGGTTGATGAGGGATGGTTGTCAGGTCAGCATGGAGGACGCTCCGCTTGTCGATTGATTTTCCATGACTGTAAACACCGGCGGAAGGATCGAAGCGTCGAGTGAGTTCGTACTGGGCACGTGGGGAAAGTTTGCCTTGGCTTTTGATCACGACGACTTGATTCTCATACAATGTCCGACGGAGAAAGTCAAAGTCGTCATCTTATATCGAATCAGAATTTGAACTCAATAAAGCTGCTTTGACCATTGCTTACCTGTCATTGTTTCAACGTCGAAGCCGGTGAGTTCAGCCCCAAAGTCTACCCGAGAATCATCGGGCTTGGTGACAGGCTTGCAAGAAAGAGTCATGGTAACCATTTTGAATAAAGCAGCTGAGATAAATATCAGGATGAGATCAATATGAATACCACCGCCGAGCGACCGTACGTGCTTTATACTGTTTGTACATAGTACCACAAGGGCCAATCAGGAGGGTGCGGGTGAGATGCTGCGGCTCACCCGTCCCAGCTCACCCGTCCACGGAGATAGGATCCCACCATTATTGCCAATCCATCGAGATGATAATACAAAAAGCATTATTCGTTGAGAACCGAAAGTTCCGAGACATTGGTCTTATCAAAAATGGTGGTACACATACGTGGACTCGTCCGCTCTGCTCCATTCTCGTCTCTGCTTAAAGGCAGCGTTGTACTCAACGATGACAATATATCCAACATTATCCGTTGAAAAGACTCTGAACATTGTTCGAAACACGAAATGCCTGAATCAACAAGTTTGACCTTCGATCTCCTCTCTGATGAGATCAGACAAAGCTCCGCCATTGGCGCCGAAGTCCAACTGCCTCCAGGAATGCCCTTGCTGGATTTGGACCGCTTAACCGACAACGACAAAGATACTCTCCGAAAAGCTCTTTTCGAGAATCAAGTTATTGTCATCAGAAAGCAAAAGGGCATTGACCCTACCGTCTTGCCAAAGCTCGCTAAGGTTTTTGATCCCGAAGCATCCGACGTCCATTCCGCAGGAGAGAAAGCTGTGAGCGATCCCAAGAACATCTTGTCTGCATACAAAGCAGGACGAATCCCTAGAGCCCAACAAGTTGGAATCATTGGCTCGGGGAAGTTCCAGGATTACGAGGGTCTGAAGGAGCTGGAGGTGGTGCATCTTGTTCGTGTCCCCCGTCTGACCGACGTACTAAACTTTCATTTGACTGACCAGTGATACAGGACCACACATTGTTTCACGAGGAGCCTCTCAGTCAAGAGGAATTAGATGATGGCTATACTCGTCCATACCGGTGGCACATGGATACCCCTTTCTATGAGCGCCTGCCAGGCGAAGTGACCATCTTGCACTCAATCCGCATTCCCAATGTGCCGGATCAGAGGATCAAATTCCCTGATGGGAAAGAGAAGACTGTTGGTGCTGGAGCCACGGCTTGTGAGTTTATCGAACAAATGCAGATAGGTCCACACACTTACCGAATACAGTCTTTTCCGGCGCTCGCGTATTTTCGTTGTTGACGCCGGAGGAACAAGAGTTTGCTCTGAATACCACAGTCACCTATGCTCCCCAAGCATACGAGTACATTCGCCAATGCAAAGCTTCCGAAGATGGCCTGACGATCCCGAACTTTGGACGGGAGGTACCGGTGGAAAAATTGTCGGAATGGGCGTGGGACAAAGTCGCCGAGCACCCGGTAGGTTGCTACTCCAACTGCACACCAATAGGAATGAGTATCGGCTGACAAATTTCATCAGATGGTCTGGCGAAACCCACTGAATCCCGGCCGGCCATTCTTCCAGGTGCACGGGTGTTGCGTTTACAAACTTACCACGCGGAACCCAGCGACGGGTGAGATCACGGTGATGGATGACGTCGAGAAGGTCAGAGAAGTGGTGTACAAGATGCAGAGTAAGATATATGCTGCTGAGAACATCTATGCCCACCACTGGCAAGAGGGTGATGTGGTCATTTTCCACAACAGGGGTGTAATGCACAGCATTACTGGCCAATTAGCCAAGTACAAGGACGAAGAGGACAAGAGGAGATTGCTCTGGCAATGTACAATGACAAGCACAACTCCCCCAAAGCCCTTCCGGGAATACGAGGGAGTCAACGACACGGGTTATGTGAGGGCATAAATTAAGATGTACCAATGGCTAGAGTAGCTCAATGAAAGAATGGTTTCAAACGGTTGTGAATTTTTGCTTCTCTCAAAACTGAAGAGGGTCATGTAGAGTGTGGAATGTTCCATTGAACCATGCATCAAAATCGATATCTTCCGCTGTATCCCACGCCGGCTGCATTTCGTTAAAATGGGCACCGATCACATCTTGAGGACCGGAATTCGAGAACCTGCTAACAGATGTGTTAGGGCTGTCAGGACCTAGGTTCATTCTCGTAAAAGTCGAGAACTTGGCCAAAATTTGACCGAAATCGATGGTTTTGTTGCCAAGTCCTGGACCCGAGGCTGTATCGGCCGTAAAAATTGCATCGATTAACGCAACGCCTCGTTGAGCAAGCACGTCGTTACTTCGATCAGCAAGGCGGGTGCGAGCCGCAACTATTGCATCCTTGTGGCTTTGAGCAATAGTGGCTTGGTTCTCTGCAGTTGCATTAACCTCAAAACACATAATGACCGCAGCGGTAATCGCAAAGGCTGTATGGGTCCATATCGAGATATCCCCTTCCCTTACAATTACCTCGTGCTCACGCAGAATTGTCATTGCAGCGGCAACACAGGTACGTCTTGAATAGGTATATGTCTGGTCATTGAAAGATCGGAAGAGGAACGGCCGATGAATCATGATAATCTTCTCGGCTGCAGTGATAGCGAGACTTCGTCGAGCGATAGCCAGCCATGGGATTTGTGCTTCCTTCGTTTTATCCGCACGCAAAAGGAAAGAGGGTATGGCTTTTACAATAGCCCTCATTTTCTGGTCTATATGCAGGATGTGTTCGTATTGCTCTCGCATAGGCTTTCTGGATTTCATCGGACCGAGTCCGTCAACTAGACCGGGCATCAATTCTGCCAAAGTCACGAGCACACGGATGTAAGTGCTTATAGTGGGTGTTGTGATAGGCATATCGGTCAGGTCATAATCATCTGCGTTCATGGGAGGGCCTGTCGAGAAATGCATTGGAGATATACTGTAGGTGTCGGTAAAAGGAATAGCGAAATGGTCTTGAATGATCATCTGGCACCATACCCTCTTTCCCACTTCTCGTTCCACTCTTTCATCCCACTCATCTTTGTTTTGAGCAAGTTTTGTTGATTGATCTTGAATCTTGTGGATCCCAAGGCACTCGGCAATGCGTACTGCAGCATTGAATAAAGTCGCGTTCAGCTGACTCAAGCCAAGATTATGAGCGACCTCGGTCGATATGACGATTGCTTGAACAGAGTACACGGAGAGGTTGCTGAGGAAATGTGAATTGTAGAGGGTCTGCACCATAGCAGAGAACAGCTGATGTGTAGATTGTATCCCCTGGAGGTCGACATCAACACTCTCTTTTACTTTCGTACTATCCTGGATTGAGCTGACGGTGGAACTCAGGACAGAAAGGTAGAGCGCTGGCCAGAGAGGGTCATCAAATTTCCCAGTTTCCCAGAATAACTCGCACTGCTCGAGAAATGTCGGACCATGAATACAGTTATGATGCCAGGCCACATGACATAAATGAAACTTGATCAGCTTCTGGGCATCTGTCGCATTGGGGAAAACAGAGCTCAGCTCTGGATTAGGATGATAGACTGGAAGAGGACTCGTCCCTGATAACGATTGGAGTCCATCTTGGCGATACTGGCACGAGCACGTCCTGTGAGGGAAACATCCGGCAGAATTACGACCCCACGCAAGATGTTCAATAGCCGTGAGAAGGGACGAGTCAATTTGATGTGATGTATTTTCAGTCGAACTGTGGGACACTTTGCCAAGTGCATGGTTCTCGGTTGTACTTGATTCCCGTTGTGTCGATGTGGTGTCGGATACCTCCGATTCTGCCGGATCCATGCCGGTCTCCAGCCGAAATATTTGATTTTTGATCTTTTGAATGACAAGGGGCACTGGATCAGACGGGGCTGATTCGAGATCCGCCAAAAGCGAATGTAAAAATTGAATCTCTGACCCATGTTGCACAGCGTTGCGTCTAAGCTGAACGATTTCTATGGAGCACTTCAGATTCAAGCGTTTACATCTCGAACAGGGATTTTGTTTGTCGCATTTGCGCTTGCGCTTCGTGCATTCTGTATCATGTCAG
This sequence comes from Penicillium psychrosexuale, assembly GCF_028828465.1. Taxonomy (NCBI): domain Eukaryota; kingdom Fungi; phylum Ascomycota; class Eurotiomycetes; order Eurotiales; family Aspergillaceae; genus Penicillium; species Penicillium psychrosexuale. The sequence continues at coordinate 2,203,817 of NW_026643187.1, forward strand.
TCGCCTACGAGACCTGAGACGCAGCAGAGGATCGGCATTTACCTCGGCAGGCTTGCGGCTGACGCTGCGATACACGGACCCTGGTCGCTTGATTTGACGCGGTGTCATTCATTGCCCGTCAGCCTTGCATTTGAGTGCCTCTATTTTGTCAATTTGAAGAGTTGGGTAACTCCAGACCTAGATTTTCCGTTGGTACTAGGAGAAGTGGAATGTGTGAGAGTTGGGGGCGGGAGCGAGTCTGAGACTTGGCACTGATAAGCACTTCGATCGATTTGGGCAACTATTAACCCGTGGACATCCACAACATCCCGAGGTCTTAATCTCATCAGTTGTTGGTACTTTATTCTTGTGTATGTTATCCCTCTGTCGCTTAAAGTATTGCCACACGGTGGGAAACTTGGACTTAAGTTTTCTACGGAATCCGTTCCCGCGCCCCAGTGACTTCAGTCGGATTTTTTCAAATCCCGTAATCCAACCAGCGGACTTCCTTCAATTTTGGAGAAGTCATGAGCATCCAAGCATGCCTGTCTAGAGTTGAGGAAGCTAGGCTCGGCTCGGGTGAAAACATCGTTCTCGTATGCTGCGAGGGAGGATGGCAAGATTTTGGAATCGAAGGAACTAATGATCGTAAAAGCGATGATTAACATGAACTGAATCGAGGAGGATTGGAAGTGATTAGATTCATACCTTGGCTGGCGCATATCGACACGCGTGACGAGATCCAACACATCGACGATCGCGTTGTTGGCGCCTTCTCCGCGGACTAGTTGAAATTAGATATGCGCATTCTATCACGCTCGCATAAACATACACATGGTCATTGTGTGAGCCGAATCTCCCATCAATACCGCCCGAGGATGCGCGTGCGCCCTGCCTAGGCTGAACATCCAGTCTTCCACGCGAATCGATCGCACTTCGACATCGTGGGGAAGCTTTTGCACCAGCGAGCGAAATGGTTCCGACCAATTATCAGTCAACTTCTTCATGAGCGCGAGGCGCTCGACATTCGTGTCTGGGACAGGGATTCCCTTCGAATCCGCCCAGGAGATGATGATTTGACAGTGGTAACGGTCCTTGCTACTATTCTCGAAATTGTTTGGAGTATCCAGAACTATGAAGACATCAGCAACCTGCAGAAGAGAATAGAGGATTTGGCGGACTTACAACTGAAGAATAAAAACACGTTTGACTCAGGATGCGAACCCTGAAAGATGAAAGGGTCGATTGACTCAACACCGCCCATCTCCTCGGCGCTGTACAATGTCGAGGCACCTAGAAGCTGCACTGGCAAGTGGTTCATCTGTACGTTGGGATAGAGGATCTCGCGGGCACGCGACCGCGAACCATCACATGCGACCAGTAGCCGCCCGGTGTAAGATGTGCCATCCTCGAAGTGCGCTGTGATTTCATCGGCTGTAGACTCAATATTTCGAAGGTTTTTGTTCCACTGAAAGCACAGTGTTAGCGCTATGAATAGTATGACAAAAATGAGATTTCTTCCAAGACAATCATATCAGGACTTACTTGAACATCCACGCCGGTACTCAGTAACTGTCGCAAGCGAACGCGACTGACGCGAATGCGCTCCGCGGCGGGAATATTATATAATGCATCTCCCGACTTGAGGTCGAAAAACTGGAAGCGACCGACGTCGCCACGGGCGGATGCTTCTTTGTTGACGAAGGTTTCAGGGAACCGCTCGACCAGGTGCTCCGGCAATAATTCACGCAGGGCGGGGAGTGACCAATGCAGTGTCAAACCCCATCCACCACTACGGGCATCAATTGCGGAGTCGCGATCGAAGATCTTAAACGCGACATCATGGCGCTGAAGGTACTGGGCCAGTACGAGGCCACTGATGCCTGCACCGATAATCAGAATGGGAGATTCAGACATGGTGAGCGTGTTACAGTGCGCAGTTCTAGTAACACTGTCCAGTTTCCAGTTCGATTGCCTCTCTATACAACCCCGGCCCTAGTTTACTCCGTATCGAATGAGTCGTGCCACCACTTGGTAAGTCCGCACGCAAAACCCAATACGAAAAGTACCCGGATCCTTCTGGGGCTACCTAACCCGAAAGGACACAATTAAGATTTTATAGGGTTCCATCGGCCCCTGGGACGGCTCGGGTTCCAGCTCGGGCAGATTTATAAAAGAAATTGACTTGCCTAATTAGGAGAGAGGCCAGGACAAAGACATTTATTTTACATCATCCCATTAGCATTAGAGACTGAGGGAATTTAGGATTATACTTTCGGGTGATGTTGTTGCCTTGTGCTAGCCAGAGTTGGTTTAATGAAGTTACATTTTAATTAGGACCGGTGTACTCCGTAGTATCCTTGACTCAATCTAATTCTACTCATGTCTCAGACGCATTTCCCGCAGTCTACGGAGTACTTGTACACGCGGGATCTTCGGGGTCCACTGCCCGAGCGCGTTGATCCTGTGGATCCCGCTTTATTTGGGGCATTATTCGGACAACCAATTCGAATCAGAAATCTTCGAGAAGGATACTGTCATACGGAAACTAGCGATCGCAGATTTTTCAAGTCGGCTAATAATGTTGGCTATTTGTAGAGGGCGAGCCGGATGTTGCAACAACATGGCTATATATTATTGCCACTAGCTTAACGCCACAAAGGCAAGGGGTGTAGGGATTACGGCGGTGCTAGCGGGAGGGGCAGGCATGAAAGAAAAGAAAAAAAATGAACATTAATTAATTGGAAATTGCCTCCAAAGAATGTCCTTCGGACTCCGGACAAACGCCAAAATTTGTGCGAGTTCGTCGGCGGGTTCAAGCTTCCTTCCTATTTGGTTGGCTTGCCCTCTAAAGATACTCTATACTCTATCGTCCTCTCGATACCTCCGTGGTCGGGCTCCTGACTAGCCAAAATGAGCTCCTCGCTCGGTGTTCTCTTTAGCTGTGTACGGCCGGAAGCTGTTGACTGCATGTGCGATTGCCGATCCTTCGACCAATTCCCCATCAAGTAGCCTTTGCCTTGGCTGTCATAGTAATAATTCTTGCTTCTGTCACTGGTTGGAGCGAGTCCTCGCACGAAGCCTTTGAGTAGAGGTGCCAGATATGGAATGCAAGTGACAATGTTCTAATACACAAATCAGCCATTGTAGTTCTCACGTAAGTAGTCATTTTCACTTACGCCCACGTTGAACTCGATTGTTCCCCATAGCACAAGCATTGTTGAGTTTCCATCTCCGAATGCGACACGTTGTATCTGAGTTAGCCGCATGATCGAGCAGACCGTGGTGAAGAGACCGAGGAGGAAAAGGCACACAACACCAGCCTTCTGTGCAGTTTTGATATTCAGGCTAAGGAGCAATGGGATGGGAAGCACGATGATGGTCACGTCTGTGATGATGGTATAAATTGCGAGACCGTAGAACAGGCCTCCCACGGGAAGACATGTGCCTGGTACATGGGCGTTCCATGATCGTCGGACCTGTTGCGGCCAAATGGTTGTCAGTGTGTGCTCGCGTATGTCCTTCGTAGGGAGAGGTTCTTACCGGTGTGCAATTGAAGAGCAGGCTCAAAGCACCAGCGATATGACCCAACGTAGATGCCGCGATCACAATCCAGATCACAATTCGGTAAAGACGCTTTGAGGTTCCAGAGATCAGTCGCAGATAGCTAAGGCAAAGCGAAGCCTTGAATCCTGCGATTCCAATCTGGTAAAATGGGCGTCCTGCGTAGTTAATCTAGTTGTCTCTTATCAGCTTGCCAGTAGAATAATAAGTGCAAAGAATCGAACTGAAAGGGAGAAGATATTGACCTTCGTATATGTGGAGTAATTTGCTGCCGGTCTTTGCTTCAACGGCAGCCCTAGCCCATATCGACTTTCTGCGACTGTGAGTATGTTTCTTGCAGCAGAGGGAAAGCTGGAGGTGCCTACGAGAAATGCAGAGTGCACTGTATATAACACTAAAGGCCTGCTGGAATCAGTTGTATTGTCCCTTGTATCACGCGCAGGTTACTTTACCATACTAACAACCATAACATAGTCCGCCGCTGCCCATCGACTGGCTCGCGCTCGAAGAAAAAGTCGCAGGGAAACCGTGAAAACCATTAAGATAGTGAGACTCAAACATACACCCAGAATGAGGCGGTACTGCGAGGCAGCTTCAACCTCGGGAGAGGCATTATGTACCCAGCCCATTGCTAAGAAATTGTGCGAAGGGGTACAGGGGAGAGTATGGACGAGGACATAGTCAAGCGTCTGCCAGGGCAGGCAGATAGATATACCGAGGTTTCTTTCACCAAATCATTACAACATACAGTGATAAAAGTGAAAGAAATGCCAAAAATCACCATTACACTAGACTTCCTTTGGTGGAAATAAGACCGATAATGCTAGTCATGTACCCTGTGCTCCTCGCTCCGTTTCTCCGTACTCTCCCGGCCTTGCAGGGTTGTTTACAATATTATTGTCCTTTAGTTCACCCCTTCATAAACTTCATGTAACTCCCAACACGGAAAGGTCCTAGGGTCTTAGACTATTGATTCTGATTCGTTGCTAGGTGTGAAACGTGTAGCCACGCGATCCCCACGGTGATTGCGACGTTACTTACACTTTTACCGCATCAATCCATTGTATTTCCCACCTTTCCCACCACCATTTTCTTAAATTCCATTTTTTTTCATTTCCCCCCAACTTCCCTATTAACTACGTTCTTCCTTGTCGGTTACTCAATTGTTCCCAGCTGCGATGGGTGAAATCCAACCCGAGGTAGTAGCACATCCTTCCGCAGATGAGATTGATGATGCTGTGGTATATCTTAAGGGCCATGAAAAGGAGGCGCTCGACTCTCCAGTCAATCTGCGGGCTCTACGTCGTAAAATCGATCGACGATTGATCCCTTATATGTTTTGCTGCTATGTACTGCAATTTTTGGACAAGGTCATGCTGAACGTGAGTTTGACTTTCAATTCAGCTGTCTGGGCCATATTCCTAATGCAAGGGTGATTTCGCACATGTACAGTATGCCGCTGTTATGGGGATCAAAAAAGACTTGGGACTCGTCGGCAATGATTTCTCCAACGTCGCCACATGGTTCTTCATTGCCTACTTGATCGCGGAGGTACCCAATGGTGAGTATTATTATTTGCCTGTTGATTATCACTGCTAATCCTCAATTCACAGTATATTTCTTACAGAAAGTACCGCCTGCCAAATGGCTCGGTGGAAATGTTTTCCTCTGGGGTGTCGCGGCTGCCGCATCTTCTGGCGCTCGAGGGTATCGGAGCCTGCTGGCAGCACGAATTTTCCTAGGCATTTTTGAAGCGACAGTGGGACCATCCTTGATGCTTATCAGCAGTCAATACTACACCCGAAGCGAACAAGCTCCTCGGTTCACTGTGTGGTATATGGGTCTTGGTGTGGCGCAGATAATTGGTGGTATCATATCTTTTGGATTCCAGCATGTGCATCATGCCTTATTAGACAGTTGGCGGATTATGTTTCTTGTTCTTGGATTGGTGACAACTGTTGTCGGCGGTTTAACGTTTTTCTTCATTCCGGATACACCGATGAAGGCAACCTGGCTGTCTGATAACGAAAAGGTGGCACTCCTTCAACACGTCAGCGAAAACCAGACTGGAGTATGGAGCACAAATTTGAACCTGAAACAAATTCGGGAGGCCGTGCTCGATATTCAGCTGTGGCTCCTAACTGTGACAACAATTCTGGTGTGTCGCTCCCTTCACCCCCTTGCTCCAACATCCCCTGCAGCTCTATTGACTAATCCTGCATAGATATCCGTGTCAAGTGGTGTGGTGACGACATATTCCTCGACATTGATTGCCGGATTTGGGTTCTCGGGTCCCATCTCGGCGCTTCTCAACACCCCGTCGGGCATCGTTAGCATTTTTTTCACACTTCTCGTCGGGTTTGGCATCCGCAGAACTTCCAACCGCTGGGCATGGAATGTACTATGTACCATTCCTGGAATCATCGGCGGGGGCTTACTATCCTTCCTACCCAAAAGCAACAAAGCCGGTGTGCTGATCGGGATTTATCTTGTCAACGCAATTGTAGCTACTCTTCCGATTCTATACCAGTGGACCATGGCCAACTGCGCTGGACATACCAAGCGCGCATTTGCTAGCGCGCTTGTTGCTGGGTCTTTCTCGGTCGGAAACATCATTGGTCCACAAACATTCCAGTCACACGATGCACCAGAATACCGACCGGCCAAGATTGCTGTTCTTGCAACTCAGGCTGCGGCTGCTTTACTGTCTGTCGTCCTCTTTTTCTATTACAGGTGGCAAAACCACCGCAGAGATCAGACTAAGAGCGATGTTGATGCGGCGGACCAGACTCGGTGGGCTGGGCTGACTGATAAGCAAAATCATTCCTTCCGTTACGTCTACTGAACATTTGATGGATCTCGGATTGAACATATACTGTATATAACACCATGTGCTTACTCTGTTTGGCCCAAAAGGTACTTTGTTGGCCTGCCGTGGATTTTCTAGACTATATATTCCCGTCGTTCGAGATGGATTGGTAGTCATTTGATGTAAATCCACCTCTCTACCGGTGCTGACTCGGTGTTGCCTTGTATTTCTTCGGCCGGTTTGAAATAAAAGCCATTGATTGATAGTTAGAATGTAAAAAAGTCATTCCGTAAATCGGACACACCTAGGCACTTCCTTGTTATCCATGTATTGACACACCTGAAGCTAAAGTATGCACTTTGCCCATAATGAATGCACTCCAATCCATTGACAACCTAATAATGCTCCAGCAATCTATTAGTCATCTGGATGTCCTTCATATCTGCACAAATCCCACTACCATGTCGTCTATACAGTGGAATTCGAGCCTCTTGGCAGCTGGTAAGATTCAGAACTCGTCCGGTAGGCTGGGGCGCATTTTTTTGGCTTGGAGCTCTTGTACGTGACAAGGAGAGCCTGTCTCCAATCAAAACTTCAGGTTCCGGGTTCTCAGACATGGCGTCGAGTACTATGCACCCATGCTATTGGCTCGATCCCTAATATGTAAACAGATTGTTAGCCCATAGAGGAAATATCCATGGCTGGAACAAAGCCCAGTTCTGACCACGAAAGCTGCTATGTGTGAGCAAATAGGCCACTCCCCTTGAATCGAAGTATGTAGAGATGGACTTCATGCCAGTCACTATATCATTGAGAATTGCAGAGGCGTCAATGTCGAGTTGTTGAAGTTTATCAACAACATACTGAACCAGCTGCCATGGGGTCGACACGCTCCGCTCCAGATTTAGCCCTTCATCGTCGGGATCTTTGATCAGTGTGCAGACACCCAAACACTTCGCGCTGTGTATATATCAAGGCTGTCCACCATGATGAAGTACTGACTGATGCCGTGTATTCTTTATCCCAGGGATCGATGTAGTGTAAACGTGCACGGATGGTGACACTAATTGGATGAAGGGTCAGCATGCAAATAGAATATGGGAATACAGGCAATTATGGTTCAACATTCAAAAGATGGAAAACAAGTTGGTACAGCAAGCAAAGAAGTGAAGAAGCATAAGGTTCATGATAGAATGAAGCATGAATGTGGGAAGGTGAACATCTGTAGTTGGATGGGAGAAATGAACGCTTAGATCGAGCTGGAGAGTATGTTGCGAAGGAGGTAAATGAACATGATGGGAAAGAAGGTAAAGAGCATCAGGGATGGAACACCGGGGGGGGGGGAGAAGCACGAAACTAACATAGTAGATAAATAACACCGAGAAGAAGGAACACTGCTGAATACGTGTAAGAGGGAAGAGAGAAGATGGATAACATCAAGGATCAAGGTAAAAAGAAGGAAGGAAGAATTAAGTATAGCATCAAAAAAAATCCCCATTAATCTAGACCGTTCCTAGACCTCAGGAGACGAGTGTCTCCTCCGGCCATTCTCCTATATGCCTCCACAAACCGTCCGGAATACGGCATCCCCCCAAGGGTGGGAGCGCACTACCAAACACCCTAGACACGTATGTCTAGGCCGAAAGCATGCTTTGTCGCTGACCCAAGGGTGTTTGCCTTGCATACTGAAATGCTTGTAGACTTTCTTGAGAGCTTTAGCACATAGGAGTCCGAACCGACAGTGGGGAGCTAAGCAATACCCGTTAAGGCCAAACGCCCGTTGAGAACGCCCCTCGCAAGGGACGACCCGGTCATACTACCGCTGGGCCACTGGGGGGGGCTGGTTGTAATATTAGTCTTTGGGTTCTTGATATAGGACAAAATCGTAAAAAGAGATGTCACCAGAGAATATTAGAACTTCAACTGCTCTACCTTCCTGACGTCGTGATAGCTTTAGAATCAAAATTATGAGTCTAGTTAGGGCCATGCTGCTACCTGCAAAGTTTCAAATTAATTCGAACATAGGATGGTGGTGGTTGATAAACACTTTGATAGCAGGGTACATCTATTCGACTCCAAAAATCGAAGCTATCCGGACATCTATTTTCGGAAGGAACGACGACAGGATGGATTTCTGAATTTCGAGATCATGCGTTCGATCCCTGGCCATGTGGAATAAATTGAGAGATGCTTTTTCAAATTTTCTGGGTTTTTCCACCATCACAATGGCCCATTCATTTTACTATCAAAACACCTACCCATCCACACAGCCTACCATCCCATACAGCGACCATAAAGGCACCTGCCAAGAATTACAGAATATCCACTTGCCCTTCAGAAACCTGAGATTTGATTTATCCAATTAGCAGTTCACCCGCGCTGGCGAGATCTAAGGCGAGTTTGAATATATGTAATCGTATCCCTATCAATTATTCTCAACATCAACGTCAGTTCCCATGACCTTTCCGAGTCTTTTCTCCGTCGTCTCCCACTCTTTATTAATTACATTGATTACCCAGTCACCCCTGGGTCGGAGTTTGAATTTGACCTCCTTTGGCATTGTCATGAATCCTGCCACGACCATCGCCCATGGATCCACCAGTTCCCCATCAGCGGACTCGATGTCAAACGCCCACAGCAGACAAGCAACATGTATGAAAGATCCATCGGTAGCGACCCTCTTTCCTTGGCAGATCCGGCGGCCCTGCCCAAAGACCGGCAACGGAAGATCTGTTCGTAGTCTTTCCTCTCCACCACCATCGCGCTGGAGCCACCGCTCAGGCACAAAGTCCCCAGTGTCTCCTAGCTTGGGATCAAATATCTTCTCATCTCGACCGATGGCCCACGCATTGGCCATGAGCGTGACGCCCTTTTTAATCTTGATACCATTGAACTCGTCGTCTCGGTCTGCCCTACGAGGAATGGATCCCGGCGAAATAGGCCGCCAACGGAAAAGTTCATGCATAATAGCGTCAATAAAAGCGAGCCCCGAACGATCCGAGAAATTGGGGAGGCGGTCGCGTCCGACGACTTCGTCGAGCAAGGCGTGCGCCCGCGCCATGAATGACGGTTGGTGCAGTGCTGCAGTGAACAACCACAGCAGCTGCCGCGGTGAAGTCTCCATACCCCCCTGAATAGATGTTGCGAGGGTGAAAGCGAGGTCGAGATCAGGAACACCATCTTCAGAGTACTTCTCCGCTGTGGCGATGGCTTGCTTGGTCGAGTTCCAGCCTGCTGAGTCCCTCCCATGCCGGAACAAGCGCATATAGAGGTCCACCTGCGTGGCGTACAGCTTATCGGCCGCTCTCTTCCAGGGTGACAAAAATGCCGGCAGGTGGCGCAGAGGCGGGATAATATCCGGAATACCGGGGTTCGCAGCAAGATGGGTTACCTGAGTCTGGATGTCGATGATCTCATGCAAGATATGTTCTTCAAAGCTTGGGATACGCATGCCATAATGCAGAGCAAGAATGACACTCGATTGAGTGCGCTCAAGCAGTGGATAGATGGTTTCTGTGCTGATTCCTTGGGGAAACTGACGTGTAGCATTTGAGAGATCAAATAATAACTGTTTGGCCTCGAGCTCCATCAAAGGATGGTACTGTGGGGCAGCAAGAGCGCCGAGACTGGGCGCTAGGATACGATGTTGGAACTTGAGGTGGTCATCGTAGTCGTGCATCAGAGTAAATTTTGACTGCCCAGGCTCAGCTCCGGTGATCATTTCCATGCTGACGGAGGGCGGACGGTTGCTGTACCACTGGCTACGGCGACTGAACAACTCTGTCACAGCCTCATATGAATTCAACACCACAATCGGTATGAGTCCAAAGAGCTTCGGTACTGCAACAGGTCCATTTTCCTTCGTCCATGAGTCCCAGTTCAAAAGCGGCTTATCAATTGGGGAGCTATGGAGGTCGCCGATTAGAGGAAGCTTGAGGAGGGGTTTATCTTCTTCATTCTTTTTTGGTGTGACGATGTAGAGCAGTGTCAACAGACCTAACGCCACCACAGCCGTGATAGGAGTGGCAGCCATAAGGAGTATTGGCGTTTACATATCAGATGCATTGCGGAGAAAAAAGGGGACGCAGTTTTCCATCAAACATGTGCATATTTGGTTACTGCGCCAAGCTTTATTATCTCTGTGAGAACTCCTACAATTGGTCTTGGAGGTCAAAACGCGCTAAGAAAGCGACGGACTCATTGTAACTGCATAAGTGGCATTTGGCCCACCAATGAGTGAGGATCCCGGGGACTGTCGGGATACTTGTTTCTTTCATTAAATGTGACAATACTCGTGTTATTATTAGATCTCTCAACCTCTAGTCTGCGCAAAAGATTTTGCCAATTACTAGTTACTTGTTACTACAATTAATCATAAAAATTCAGGTTATCTGATATCGAAATTCCGAAGCTAGACGCATCGTCGGGCGATTTTGGCCCCCACGGCTACCTTGGACATCCCTGCTAGTTAGCTGCAGGTTGGTTTCAAATTACCTATTTAACATCGTTCTCCTATTTCGCTTCGCTGGGTTTCCTTCGACAATGGAGGATGGTCGTTACCTTCCCTATAGAGACGCCAGCCCAAAGGCAGGTCTTGGGCGTGGCTATCGCTTTCTCTATCCTATCTGTGGCAGCAGTATGTCTGCGACTGCTAGCTCACCATCTGGCGCGTAAAAAATGGACATTGAGTGACTATTTCATAATTGCCGCCGGTGTGAGTATTCGCCCAATCAACTCGAACAATATCAACTATGCTAACTAATACAGATTTTAGCCGTCGGTCTCCAGTCCATTAGCATCACCGGCGTAATACAAGCAGGCATCGGCTATGACCATGTCATTACAATTGCGGGCACATATGGAACCGAGCCTATCACCAAACTCCTTCAGCTGATCGTCCCATTGCAATTTCTCTGGGTTCTGAGTCTCAGCTGTACAAAGATCTCCATATTATCCTTATATCTTAGCATCTTCCCCGTCACTTGGGTCGTGCAGATCTCTTGGATAACAATGGGTGTGATTGTAGCCTGGACTATTGGGACAATCCTGGCTGGATGTCTGATATGTCGGCCCTTCGCTTTCAACTGGGACCAGACTATTCCCGGAGGATCGTGTGGTAACCAGGTTACCTCATTCACGGTGACCGGAATTATAAATCTTATTACCGATATTGTTGTGCTGGTGACACCTATGCCGCTGCTATATAAGTTGCAAATGGCTAGTTATAAGAAAGTGGCGTTCATCACAATCTTCGGACTGGGAGGCGTGTAAGATTTGCACAACCAGTGAAAGAAACACGAGAGGGTCTTTGCTAACCTAGAATATATGAATAGCACATGTGTTATCAGCATCCTTCGTATCTCTATACTCTCCACAATGGACTTCACCGACATCACCTACTCGATTCCCCGTGCCAACATCTTCAGTGGTCTAGAGCCTTGTCTCGCTGTCATCCTCGCTTCGATCCCTATGATGCGGCCCCTCCTGGGGTGGTCAACATACACCCCCGAGGTGACAGCTCACCCGTCAAAAAAGTCTTCACCCCCATCTGGAAGGTCTAGGTCTGCTGGCGATAGCGAGTTCCGGCCGCTTCAGGATGACTCGAGTGAGCTGTGTTTACGGCCAATTGGGCCAAAGCATGAGGTCGGCATCGCAGTTCAAACCCTCCCAGAAACGAGAGGGATATCCCGTGGAAGCGAGGACTCCTTCGAAACCGGAGAGAGCAGGGGTATGGATCAGGCGCAGAAAGGAGGCTGGATTATTTCAGTAAAGCAAGAATGGGCTGTGTTGCATGGGCGGAAGTAATATTAAGACCTTCCCTAGAAATTTACTATATATACCAAATAAGGAAATATATGTCTTGCTGGTCAGGCATTCAATTCAAAATAACTGTCATAGCGTAGTCTGCCCAGGGACCAGGATTCGTATCTTCACTCCCGGCCTCCCCGGTGGGAATTTGGCTTGGGGCCTCAACTCCGTGACGGCCAGATTCCTCTGGCAGGCAGCTTGTATCATCGTTAGCTATTGAACTGAATTTATCTGGGATGGATTCTTACTATCTGCTGTCATCTTCGGCAATGACTTGTTGCCGGTTTGGAAGCCGGGGCTGTGTTAGTAGGAGTGTCTGTGGCATGATGTTGGGATATGAGACAATTGAGTCAAGATGAGATAGGAGTCAAGGTTGATTGAAAAGAGAGAGTGAACGAGGCTAAGTTGAGAAGAGAGAGCAGAGGAGGTTAAATAGCTGCCTGCGTAGGGGCGTGTTATTGTTTTGTGCAGAGATCTCCCATTGTTAGAGATTATCTTTTATTCTTCACATTCGGCCCTCTTATATACCACTTCAAGCGGTTCCTCAGCACTCACATTCAATATCACCACAATCAACCATGGAGTCTTTCTCCAAAAAATTCCCTGCATGTGACGTGCCGGGTTTTGCAAGAGAGAAGAATGCATTGAATTCAGAATAACTAAAATAGGGAGAGAAAGAAGAAGCAAGTTGCAAAGTGGGAGACAGCTAGTTCTTATAGCTGAGTCCTGACCGCTTTGTAAACAATGCAAACTTCTGTCTAGCAAACAATCTAGCTAATGCAAACTAGCAGACAAACAATCAAGCAAATAGGAGTATGACGACTGGATCGTAACACTGCACCCGTGATTGGAGAGGATGAAGACCAGCCTGGATTCTAGGCACACAGTGCTCTCAATAACCCATGGCCTCGCGGGCGATGAGTTGGTGAACGCTCAGGGACTTTGCTACATGTACTGCAAGCCGCACCACTTCGTCGTGAGCCAGGCTTACGCACTTTGAAAAATGGGGAGGATTTCTATTATTTGGGCTCCAAAATCATTAGAATCAAGTGAAATGTCATCGGCTAACTTTAGCAGAATAATCCAACCGGCAGAATAAATATAGACTAGGCCTAATCTAGCTAGACGATACTTTCTATTACGTGCTAGTTACTAAAGCAGTTTCTCAAGCAGTTTCTCAAGCAGTTTCTCAAGCGGTTGCTAAAGTAGTTGACGATAAATCAGTTGGTTAAGCAGTTAATAATGATATGACAAAAGGGACTTAATTTTATTAGTAGTTTACATACAAATTGTAGGTAGGTGCTATCAACGCTAAACCCAAATGGGTCACTTACGATATAATGAACAAACACCTCATCTTCTCCAAGCGCCCGGACAAGCCGAATAGTTGATGAAAAGGAGTTCGCTTCGACCGGGGGTAGTGTAAGCCCAGTGACACTGTGCAACGAGGCGTGTGCAAGCACAGAGGCCAAGTCGCGAGGTCCAAATATTAGAATAATCATGACGTTCTGCAATGCAGAACTACCAGAGATTAAACTGGTAAGAACAGATACTACACTTGATCTAAGCCAGAGGCAAAGAGAGCTGAAGAAGAAAGAAAAGAAGAAGAAGTTCTGGGGGCAGGGCCACCTTCTTATAGGTATCCTAAGGGCGGTCGGTTTATGCCACTATTCACAAATGAGACAAACAACCACAGAGGCTCGCTTAATGTAAATGGTAACGTGATGATAAAGACAATCACTGTTGATATAACTTAGATAGCTGGATATTCTAGCTCACATTCTATAGAATGCTGGCGATGGAACAAGAGCAAAAAGTAATGTGTTTTTGCTTAACTATTTGTTTCAAGAGGAAATGATGCACTCAGCTGGGAAACCATCCCAAGGTTGCTCATGGATATGCGCTCGGATTACCAAAACGGGTCACATCTCGCGAAGTTGAATATGGACAATATCTTCTTGCTCATACAGCAATCCAGCAAACCGCCACGCCCGAGCTACCCAAGATGCCCAAGGAGCTAGATGAGACACTGGCAAAGGAGATCCTTGCTTGGGCCTCGCTTTCGTGGTCATTAACATAATCATGTGGTGTCATACTATATCTTACGCCAATTTTTTCGTTTTCTTTTCCTTCGTCGGGCAGGACCCATGGTTTTGCTTTCCTTCCCTTCTTAACACAGACAGACCCCCCTCAGAAACTCATCTCATCAAATTTCTACCCTGCCAAAGGATCTTCTTCCTTAACCACTCTTGATTCCACTTATGCACATAGTGCCTACTTGTCCAAATGACTAAATACAGCAAAACAGCCAATGCTGACGGCGGCGAGAAGAAGCCATCCCTACTCAGGAAGGCATGGGTCTTGCTGGTTGATGTCATGGATGAAAAGGTGGACAAGGCTCTCCTGCAAAGGACGGCAAAGGAGATCGAGACCGCTCTGGAGAAGTATCCAACAGTTGCCATTTCCAGCCTTGAGACCAAAGATGTCGAGAATGCGTTGAAACTTCGTCTGGACCGAAGAGACAAAGAGCTTGAGCAGGTTACTCCTATTACTCCCCCACGACTCCTGAGTATCGTATTATCAAGATCAAGGTATCACAGAGCTAACATTTTGCAGTGGAGTATCTGAAGTTGATCGATGAAGCATCGAACCGATCGCCCTCCACGGAAGCCACTGTGCGCTGGACCATCGACGCCCTGCTACTCAATGCCCATTCAATCGCAGCAAAGCGCACACCCACTGCACGCCCGATCAACGTCCAGAGAGAGCTTCCGTACACTCATGGGCCGGTACGATTGAAGGGGAAGTTAGTAATGCTCTCAGCACGGACAGACTACGGAGTCTGGTACGGTGAAACTGAAGAGATTGCTTTGAATGTTGTTATTGTGGAAGCTAAGAAGATGGATTCGGAGTCGGGAGTAGTCCAAGCCCTAGGCTATATGGGTAAGTGGTCGATAATATCCATTATAGTAAACCACCTGGGCAGGGACGCTAACTGATTCAATAGGCTGCATACACCGAGAGAGGAAGAGTCTTCATAAGCAGGACTGCACCATATATGGGCTTGCAACCACTGGGAAGACTTTCCGCTTCCTTAAGATTTCAAATGACTCCAAGGTACGTTGTTCTAAATTCGTGTTAGCTATTATCTCATCTAATATATATCAGTGGTCAACGCACGTTTTGGATTTCTATTCGTGCAGCATTTCCAGGCCATTTGGACTTCTTGTTCACATATTCTGCCGTGCCGCTGTGATGTCCCCTGCGCACTTAAAGATGAGCTCATGCCAATCCCAACAGCAAGAGAAATCCACTGATAGCCCCCCTCTTGAGGCCGTCGACGAGGATGATAAAATGGAGGACTTGTTTGGTTAGCTTTTATGGACCCTGGGGATATCCCTAAGTTTCTACCCGAGCTAACCCAGCTCGAGGAGATGCTAATATCTCAAGCACATACTATCATTGAACTCAGATAGATACGTGGCTTACTTCCTAACCAATGTACCTAAAATCTACGATCGTCTTCCCCTTCTCCAAAGAAGCTCGAAGTAGTCGTTTATGGCCAGTAGATACCGCAGAAGTTCCCCGACTGCATCTTCAGCTTCGCCGCGACTTTACTATTCACCGATCTATCTCTTTCTGCAATCCACGCTGTTGTATGATAACATCCTTTGCCGATTTCTCCAGAGGGATGAGGGACCCACTCTGTTTTTGTTGGAGTTACTATTTCGTTTATAGTGGATATTGATCTCATCTTGATGCACCTAGAGACTTGCAGTAAAGCTTTATTTGGTGCCGAGAGAAATATTTCTGTCCTAGGGACCATAGTTTTGGGTATATTGAAATCTGGATCCTAAATATAAAGTGACGTTTACTACAAGAATGGGCTGTGTTGCTAAGACCTTTCCTAGAACTCTACTATGTATACTAAATAAGCAAATACATGCCTTGCTGGCCAGGCATCCAGCTTGTCATTCGCTCTTTCCAATACTGTGGTTGGTCCATTGTTCTTTCCATTCATATTCCTCGATTGTTTATATTACATTGTCTTGCACCTGCATTGGTTTCCATTTACAGCCTCGCGTGTCAACAAACCTCTTCTACTGAAAACTATCTTCTCCAAGGAACGCTTCTCGAGATCTCTTCGGTAATCTACACACAGAATGTTATTCAGATATCTTCTCGCGTTGGTGATCCAACTATGTTGGGTTGCTCTCGGGCTTGCCAACCAAGACGCGACAATTGTTTGTTTACCTTCCCCAAAATCACCATGATACCAAAGAAACTAACAACAGACAGACGATCCCATGGATCACGGATGCACCTGATTACTTCCAGGGCTATGGAGGCAAGGCCATAGGCGCCGTATGTATCTTGTCTGCTTCTACCGTGATTCATCATTAACAACCAATACAGAAAGATGGAACAACAACCTACGGAATCAACTGTCTCTCGGACCAAACAGCCTGCCACAGATTTACTCCAGACCTGACCGTTATCTACGGACCTAACAGTAAGAATTAAGAACATAGCAACCCCCCAAACAGGACATCATACTGACTTGTGTATATAGCATACGACATGATTGCCAACGGCTACAGATTCGACTTCACCTCAGGTTGCACCCTGATGGGCTCCCCGACACCTACAAGCGCGTCATGCACAGAAACAAAGTCCTTGCACGAAACTAGCTCTATCATATCGGCCACAGTGGTCGTTCCAGCCACGGGCGACGATTCTACCCTCGGAATTTTCCCAGCAACCTTGATCGTGACAGACACTGGAGACTTCTCCGTGCCTTCTACCGCGGCTGAAACCAAAGCTTCTGCCAATTCTCATGTTTCAACTAGTGACGCAAGTTTGACTGCACCTGCGACAGCGACCGCGACCGCTGATCCCCTCAGCTTAGCCTCAGTCGGGTTCCTGAATTCGACAGCCATGACAACTGGTGCACCAACTTATTTCGGCAATGGCACAACAGTGACGGTGACTATTCTTGCTAGCTCTATTCCGTGTCACTGTGAATGTGACTGCGGAGGAAGTCAGACTGCTAGGGCCACTGTCACTGTCCCAATAGCGATGAAAAACCACGGAGTCAAGACGGCTGCTCCCGTGGGATTGATGTGTGGAATGGTAGTTGGCTCCATGTTCTGGATTTGAACTTGAGTTGTCAATATGTTGACCAACATGGATATTGCCATTTGGATATGAACCATATGATGCGGTGGATTTCAGGAACAGAATAGTTCGAATCTGAGGAGTTGATTTACAATTATCGTATGCTGTAGGAATAAATTCCGCCGGGGGTTGTTAAAAATAGAAAAGATGCTTGGTAACGCATTGATAATCCACAATGCCTCTGCTGATTAATGAGATCGGAGATTTGTCAATTCCGTCCGAGGTGGGTGCGGCACTCTGATTGGCTGTGATTGGCCAGTTTACTCCGAGATGGAGCCCTAGAGATGGCGGGATGGAGAAAGTGATAGAAAAACGACGTGGATTTATGGATTTATGGATTTAGGGATTCGCAATCCACATTATGTATAAAGCCCCCATCCCAGCTCACCTGCTGTTTTTCCTTCTCGGCATCGCTCTATATCACTTCACCCCGCTACTAATACACCTATCTACCCTCAACACTTTCAAAATGGGCTCCACTCAACCCGAATTCAAGAACGCGGCTACTTCCACTCTTTTCGAGTTGGTGAAGGCTCGCCGCACATACTACGACCTTAAGGGCGAGAGCCCCGTCTCTGACGATGTCATTGATCGCATTGTTCAGGACGCCGTTCTCCACGTTCCCAGCTCTTTCAACACTCAGACCTCCCGTATTGTCCTCCTGCTGAAGGAGGAGCACAAGAAGGTGTGGGATATCGCCCTTAATGCCCTGGAGGGTCTGGTCGCTGCTGGCCACGTCCCCAAGGAAACCTTCGAGAATTCCACCAAGCCCAAGCTGAATGCCTTCCGTGCTGCCTATGGAACTGTATGGTTGCCCTCCCCAATACGACACCATTCCGTGTCAAAATGGCGAATCACCAGCTTACCCATTAACCCAGGTCCTTTTCTTTGTCGACTATGAGTCGCTCGCTTCTATCAAGGAGAAATTCGCGATCTACGCCGACAAGTTCGACCCCTTTGCCCTGGAGTCGAATGCTATGTCTCAGTACCTTGGTATGTGCTCTTCTTCGGTCTTTGGGTAGTCAAGTGGGTTGGAAACTAACTATCACCAAGTCTGGACTGCACTTCAGTCTGAGGGCTTCGGCGCCAACCTTCAGCACTATAGCCCCCTCATCGATGAGCAGATTGCCAAGACTTGGGACATCCCCGCCTCATGGAAGTTGGACGCCCAGCTGGTCTTCGGTGTTCCCAACTCTGGACCCGGTGAGAAGGCCTTCGCTCCTATCGAGGGCCGCTACAAGGTGTTCGGCAAATAAGCACATATAGATGCATGCATATTAATCTAGCAATCTAGCAATCTAGCATTTACGAATGAAAGAGCAATGACTTGGATTTTCGGTTTCAAGACAATTGTGCAAATCTCAATAGTAGGCCGCACTGCGTAGTCCAACCCTACCTCAGCAAGGAGGATCTGCATGCTCGATATGACGTGTCTGCATGTAAGGTGATCCTGATCAACAAAGCTTAGTCGAACATCCAAGTTCATAGAGTTTGAGACCCTGAAGATCAAGTGCAGATCAGAAGAAACCTCACAGAAACCTCAATGATCGTCACATGGACAGGCACAACCAGGTTCGGCTCTGGTATAAATTCCAGGACCTCGGGGAGTTGTGCCTGATTAGTAAGAACGTTTAGCCAATCAGGAAGCAGGCGCATATTTGACACCACCAGTACTCCATATACAGCGCTATAGTTAACAAGTTCGCTACTTCCCGTTAGTTAGCCTTGGGGATTTACCTACTCTAGCTTCTATTTCATAATGCTGAGATTTCGGGTCTCTCGGGCTTTTTACGAGTCTCCCCGATCAGCTCGGGAATAGCGGTCTGACAATAACCGAATATTAGCCTGATGCAAGGCCCCGTGGTGTACCTTCGGCCACGGAATTCATATTCCGCCATGCCGTGCATCCGATTGGTTGAAAAATCTATAGAAAGAGGTTGGGCATCAAATTATATTATCAAGTCAATTGCAGATGATCAAGGCTGACGACAGTGATATACATATGATTCGCAATTCATTCTCTAGTGGCATTCAGCATTCCAGACATAATCTCGGGGGTAGATCTTGTATCTTGCAAATGATTGCGGCATTGTCATTTTTAGATAGAAGCGAATAGAGGATCTCAAGGCAATAACTATCTGTAAACCTTGGTGGCCGAGAAGAAATTGCTAGAAAGAAGTGTAACTATGTAGACATGACTATATACATACCTGTCGTTCTTGAAACACAAACTAGATCCACTATTTAAGAGTATACGCAATCTTCCGCAAGGGATTCCGATCACCACGATGTCATGAAATATCGATGTGCAGGAGATACATTGTAGATTGTACGCTGTTGACGTTATACATCGATCATCGTCTATACTTTGTAGTACAAAGTAGGTGCCTGACCTTATCTTTGTGGATAAAATCGAAAACTCCACCAACTCCACTCCATCTGATCACAAATTTAGCCTTTTTTCGCCTTCTTCTGAATAATTTTCTTCTCTTCTTCAACGCCTCAGATCACTCATAGTAACCTTAGAACTATCGTGTCTCTGACAAGTTGAAAAATGTCAAATGAACCGCATGCGGGTGCAGACCCCCAGGCCAGCGGGTCTCAGGATCTAAATATTACCCCTCCACAAGGCCAAGATGGAGGAGACTCAGCGCCAGCATCCAGCCGGTCCTCAATGTCCTACACAAGGACATACTCAACACCAGCAACCGGGGCACAAACCCCCGATCCACTGATGGGCCACAAGATCGTGGACAAAATCGCCCTCCAAGACCTCTCCATCAATGACCTCAATCGTGAAATCGAGAGTTACGCCCTCGATACAACCGGCAACATGAAGAACAGAAAACTTCCAGACTCGGTATCCCGTCCTCATCCCGGTACCGATGAAGAATCGGGATCTCCAATTCGCAGCAAGCAAGGCATCCCACCCGAGCTTTCAAGCTTCACAGCCGAGCTCATCTTGATCTTCGTCTGCTCAGTAGGTCTAATGCTCTTCTCCTTCCTGCTGGGCGACGTGCTCGCCCCACAAGAACAAATCAAAGCAGCCCTCGGCATCACCAACGCCGAGCTTCCCTGGGTCATCGGCGCCTTCAACACAGCCAACGGCCTATCGGTAATCATCTCCGGCTCGCTAACAGACCTACTGCCACCAAAGCTCCTGATGGTCGGAGCCTTCGCCTGGCTCGCCATATGGAACCTAATCGGCGCATTCAGCCTCCAGCCATCTCGCTGCGTCCTATTCTTCATCGTGCGCGCCATGCAGGGTCTCTCCATCGGCGTCCTTGTCTCGGGAAGCATGAGCATCCTCGGCCGCGTCTATACACCGGGTATTCGCAAAAACCGCGTGTTCTCCGCAATGGCCGCTACCGCCCCGCTCGGGTTCTCCCTCGGCGCAATCCAAGGCGGAGCCTTGTCCCGACACCTCCCGTGGATCTTTGGCTCAAACGCCATTCTCTCCGTGATCTTGTGTGTGGCTGCCTGGCTCGCTATTCCACCCCTCCGACCCATGGCAGATGCATCCGGTAAGGAAGCCCCGTCGATCAAGCAATTCGACTACATCGGCGGCTTCTGCGCGGCCGGCGGTTGCGTGTGCCTTTTGTTCGGGCTAACGCAAGGCCCCGTGGCATCCTGGTCCCCTTACACGTATGTTTTAATCATCGTGAGCTTTGGGCTCTTCATCGGCCTCTTCTTCGCCGAGCGCAACGCAGTTCGCCCTCTCATCCCTAACCGCCTCTGGCGCACACCGGGCTTCACTCCGTTGATGATCGCATACTTCCTTGGCTTCGGGTCCTTCTTCGGCTGCTGGCAGTTCTACGCCATTCAGTTCTGGCTGCGTATCCAACACGCTAGTCCCATTATTACGGCGCTGTATAATATTCCCAACGCGCTAGTCGGTGTCCTGGCGACATTGATCGTTGCCCGCACTTTACACCTCGTTCCGGGTCACTATATTTACGCGGTATCTATGCTGGCCTTCACGTTAGGACCGGCGTTTTTCCTGCCGCAGACTGCCAATACCAGTTACTGGGCGCTTTCGTTCCCGGGTCTTATTCTGGTAACATTCGGGCCAGATCTTGCTTTCGCGGCGGCTTCAATCTTCATTACTAGTAATGTTGAACGGTCCTATCAGGGGAGTGCGGGTGCTTTGTTGGTTACCAACCAGAACCTCTCGTCAGCGATTCTGACTAGTGTTGCCGATGCTATTGGGACCCGTGTTGATAAAGGCCCGTCTGGGGAAATTGGTCTTGATGGGCTGCGTGCTATTTGGTGGTTTGGCCTCGCGGCGCAGTTGCTCGCTGCGTTGATCACGATTGTTTGGGTCCGAATTCCGAAGGAGGAGGAGAAGGAGCACGTTACTTGATTTGGATATTACCATGTCATTTTAATTAGAAATACATGTCTTAGATCATGCCTTAGATATTACCCCTTCCGCTCTAAAAGCCATATCTGATTTTGCAGTGACCAAAATCGTTTTATCATACTACTAGAGCTCAGTATATGCAAATAATAAAAAGAAAAACTTGTCATTTAACCACCCGTCCCCCAAATATATACAACAAAATACTGAGCCCAAAAAAGACATGTTGCCGCCGAAGTATGCCGCCTCAATGAGATCGTAAATATTAAACAAAAATAAAGAATATATGTATCGAAACTAAACAGAAAAAAAAACATCAAGCATCCATAACTACCTTATGCTCACTGGTACTATCCTTCGGAGTTGCCTCCTGCATAATGCTCATGCTCATCTCGGTGGTAACCTCGATACCGCCGAGCGAAATGTGACTGGAGTGGTCACCAGGCTTAACATTGATCGAATACATGTCATAGTCCTTATTGTGGTTATAAGTAAACAGTTGAGAATGGCGTGTCAGAGCGCGAGTTCCCGTGAGGTTTGTCCCTTTGGATTTATTGGCATAGGGATTCGAGCTACCTCCAGAAAGCAGCTTAGGGAAGATGCGGCTGATGATGGGTCGCAAGAATGGGAGACAGGAGCACATGATGGCGACGTTGCATTCTGCAGCGGTCCAATAGGCGGCTGCGACGTTGCTGTCTGTTCGGTAGGTTAGCTTTTGTATAGTCGATTGGAGAGGACAAGAAGATGACATACAGGAAGTATCGGGGCTTTTTGCTACTTCACGTAAACTAGATAGGCGGAGAATGCTGGTGACTACAACCAAGAGACCCATGGCAAAGACACCCATTAAGGCGATTTTCTGCATGCGGGGCAGCTGTAGCTTGGAAAGTAGCGGCATCGGCAAGACTAGTAGTGCTATATCGGTTGCAATATTCATAGAAGCATTGAAGAACCAGACAGCCTCGAAGCTGAGACAGCTGCCTGGCAAGTCCTTGTTCCAAAATTTCGCCACGGGGACACAGTCCACGAAGCCGCTCACAATGGCCCACGACGAGTAGGTAGCCACGATTGCTATTATGACATAACAGGCGAGGCGGAATTTTTTGGCGGGGAAGATGCGTAGATACTGGAGGAGTATGGAGAATTTGCTGAATGCCAAGCTGGCATTGTACATGGGGATTGCAGCCCACAAACACTGAGATGAAAGTCAGGTTAGTTTACACTAGCAAAGAAAAGAAGTGAAGAATAAAGTGTACCTTGAGTTGTTGCTGTAAGACATGACTGGAAAGAAGTGCCGAGTGGACACCCATTTTATAATGTAGTTCTATCATCTATATTAGTGGGGTGGTTTCTGAATTCACCTCTGCACTATGAACGTACGGGCAGCGACGAGTGCAAGATAGATAATGGAAAATATCTGAACATATGTTGTATTAGCGAGCTGCTCATCTAACTCTAGATGTGGCTTCAAGAGGCATACCAAAGAGACCAGAATAGCCAAATCTTCACGACCAGTCATTTTCATCAATCCAAATCGTGCATACAATCGCATTCCGACAATGAGAATTGAAATGGCGGTTAGGACTGCCGTTACCACCAATGCCCGTCGGCCATGAGAGGCCCCACCATCATCATCCTCTCGAGGAAGCAATGTGTGAATTGAACCGTGCATATTGAATATCGAAGTCAAGGACCAAATATAGCGAGAGTAGTTGTAAAATGAGCTCGTGGCTATTTCCAGATAGTTCAATTGATCATGCCGAGTGTAGCGGAAGTGTAATGCAGCTCACTGCACTGTAATAGGGATCGAGAGTGCTAGGAATGTGAGTGATATCCGAATAGAAAACAATCCTTCTCGGAGACAAGTTACAGAGACAGGGAGCAGGGACAAACTCCTTTGAGCATGTTGTCAATGCCAATCATTGTCTGCACAAAGCGCGGAGAAGCATTTCCACGTGGCATTGCCCAATCTGGGTAGTCGATTCATAGGAAACACCCCTATTTCGAGTAGTCTCTCTCAATAGCGCCGCATCAGCCGGCGGTCCTATGTTCCAATCTAGGTCGCTAGAAAGCTTTAGTCGATGAAGCGATAGGTCCAGTATATGCCGTGTATAGTGGGGGCTTGTACTCTGCAGACAAAACTTCCACACAAGCGTTTGGCGCGGGAACCTGGTCGCCGAATCTCCGCCATGGGCAGGTATTCCCGCCGAACTGTTGTGAGGGGTTTACTGAAAGGGGTCAGGATTGACGTGTGTCTGCTAATTCCGTTATAGGAAACCCCAGCTATCATTTCAAGTTTCCTCGTTGGGTATGGACGTTGAGAACGGGGCTCTGCGTCGGTACATAGGACCCACTTGGGTGGGTATACGGTGCAGATGTCATTTTCCTGAAGAAAATTTAGTGCAAGGTGGGGTTGCATTGGCGTAGTGCCGTCATTCTAATAATATTGTGTTGCAAGCTAGATGACCCTGAGGCCTGGCCGTGTTGTGTGCATAGGTATGAATTGTCGAGACATTCTACGTGTATTGCGAGAGACAAAGTAGAGCATATGCATTAGAAACAATTCATGATCGACATTGGACAAAAAGGACCTCGGTACGGAGAAAAAGGGAAAGAAAAGGGAGAAGTACGATCGACAGAGGATCGACAGAGGATCTCCCGCGCCATTTCCTAATCCGGTTAGGGTATGTCCCCTTTATTCCAAGGTCGCTCCTTTATTTTGATCTCCAGAACTATTCAAGTCTTGTACTTCAGTATTCAGTACTCCGTACTCCGTATTCTATGCTGGAATATTTTGTGGTTTTCTGTTTGTCATTCACTCTACTGTTTCCTTTGCTATGAGATCACATTACAAGTCAGCCATCAGACATCCATAGATGGTCTCGGGAGTATCTTCTTTTGCAGTCCCTGAGTTGTGAAATAAAGCAATGATCGCCATAGTTCAATAATGAAGTGGATGACCTCCACGCAAAAGAGCCATGAAATGAACCAGCGCACAGAACTTGTCATGACTCTGCAAAGTGACTGGCTACGGAGTATTATGTACTGCTAGACGCTGTCCACAGCTGCGTCACTTGCATATCCGCTGCCTCGGGATATTTTGAGATGCACGGACAAGCCGATTGACCAAGAAAGGCTACAGATTTTGTTCTTGAGTGCAGTCCCCCGGATACAATATACGATTCTGGCGTCAACCCCTAGCTAGAATATAGAATATGGCTGGTGGAAAAGTTGTGAAATGTTCAAATTGACTTTTCCGTATATAACATGTGATTCAATAGAATGGTAAGCATCTGAAGGTGGCTAGTCGAGATCGACCTCATAGATTCATTGCATCACAATCACTTCTACTTCGGAGGCTGAAAATCCCAGAGTGGAACAGTATTTGGCCCCTTTTATTGTGGCCGTATATGTCATATCCAATATACCCTCTCAATCTACTCTCCAGACAACTCAACAACGACCTCCCCTTCCTTCCCAAGCTCCGCATTAACAGCAGTCCCCAAATTCCCACTAAGCTCGCGGATCTTCTGGCTAACCCACCCATGATCCGCATCTCCAGAATCCAACAAACGAGCCTGAAACCTCTCAACACGCGTAGGGAAGATCTCTAACCTCTCCAACCCAAGCCCACCACCACCTTTCTCCCGAACAACAACCCTCCACAAAGCCCCAAGATCATTCCTATACTCCTTATTCAAAGCATAATCATCCACAAAGTCCCCACAACCGTAGATAATAAGCTTCCCACGATAAACCTCCACGCCCTGAACATGATGCGACGAATGCCCATGCACAATATCAACTCCACACTCATCAACCAAGAAATGCGCAAGCGACGTAACTCGCGCATCCGGATGCCAAGCATAATTCGGCCCCCAGTGCACCGAAAACACCTTCAACGCAGGCTTGCTCGCCTCGGCCTCAACGAGCATTTCACGCAGCCGAGCGCGCGTGTCGCGCGTGTAGTCGAACAGATTGAATCCTGGCACGCTGATCCATGCGTGCGGGTGGTCGGCGGCTGAGTATATATGCACTGCGTGGCGGTGTTGGCTTTGGTCTACGGGCTCTGAGGCCCTGGGCAGATGTAGCACTGCTGGCTTGCGCGCATCGTCGGCTGTTTCGCCCGTGCCTGCGTGGGCGATATTTGCCGATTGTAGTGTTTGCACGGTCTCGGTGAGACCCGAGATGCCGAAGTCGAGGGTGTGGTTATTGGCGAGGCTGGCGTAGTCGATACCGCCGGCGTGTAGGATTGGGCCTAGGTTTGCTGGGTGCATGCGGTAGTTGAATGCCTTGTTGGGCCATGGGGTTGGGGCTGTTGTCACGGCTGTTTCGAGGTTGATGCAGGCTAGGGTCGAGGAGTGGAGGATGCGGAGGGCTGTGCCCCATGGCGAGGAGGGTGTGTAGTTTCCTTTTGAGAAAAAGGTTGGATGGGCTTCTATGAAAGTTTTGACGACGCGTTCATCCTGCTCGTTGGTGACGTGCTTTGGCATTAGTTGGTCGATCAGGCGGCCGAGCATTACGTCGCCTGTGAAGGTAAGAGTGAAGGATTTTGGAGTGGACATAGTAGAGAAGGTCAGTTTGAAGAATTGAAATTGGAATTGTTTAGAGCGTATTAGATATATTTCCAATTGAGTTGATTGGGGTTGGATTTGGACATTGGATCATTATGACATCGGTCTTCATGAAGTTCAAGCATCTACCTGTAGGCATTGAGGAACACGTGGAAATAGACATCGATTTCATATTAAAATACAATTCATTTGACACACTTTTTTAAGAATAATAACACAGCCAGGGACAGGATATCCCAGTAACGTGAGTGGTATCTTTGTGCGCCGTTGATCTCACGAGAAACACCGATTAGCAAAACATTATCTGAATATCATTATTTTCATCATTGCTTGGGCGGGCGTCGAATCTATCGTCTCATCTCTGCCAGCTCGCGCTCCTTTGCTCTGAGCATCTCGCGCATCTGCTCAGCTTCGCGTTCAAGTCGGGCACGGCGATCAACCGAGTCTCCAAGAGATGCAATGCCAGGCAAAGGCTGCGACGGGTGAGGTGAAGGGGAGATAGAATGGTGAATAGGAGGTGGACGTCCCAGATTGGTATCCGAGCGAGGCTCGCCCCGAACATCTGATTGGTTCAGAATAGACGAGATAGAGCTGAGACGACCGGGGGGAGTAGGATTGGCCGAAGACATAATCGGAGGCAGTTGGTTTGATCCTGCTTCCAATGTAGATGGAGCTGGTAGAGCCTCTGTCGCAGTCTCGGCCAATGTTCGTTTCTTGGGGAGGTTGAGGGAATTTGGAGAGGCGGACCGTCGCCCGTACTGAGGCGCGGGCGAATGTCCCAGCCGCTCCACCCCCAAAGGTTTAGGTAGGCCGTGAGAGATGGAGAGACCATGTGCAAGAGGCACGGATGAAACATTGTAACCAGTGAAATCAACCGGCGGTGGCGCAAAATGTAAAACTCGAGGTGCGTCTTCGGATTTTCCAGGCATCATCGGGTAGTGATCCGTAGGCTCGTTGCTCATATATCGATAGTGATCATCATGGCCATGCGCCAGGGCAGCAGGTGATGCCTCCGGGGATGCCGATGAGCCATTGGAGGAAAGGGTAGCAGCGGTGGGAGACTGATCTCGTAGGGCGGGAACAACCCGTTTGCGACGTTTGATGATGGACTTTTTCATGTTGGTGGGGCGATAGCATCCATGGAGCTTATAATACAATCCTGCCTTGTGTTAGAGAAATCAGATCATCAAGTCTATATGAAACTCAAACTTACCACAAGCGTTGCAAATAGGGTGGCCCTGTTCATCGCGCCTCCACAGAGGAGTCACAGTCGTGCCGCAATTTTGACAAGCAACCAAGGTATTAGTGCCATCGGCAGAAGCAGAGGCCTTCACCGGTGGCTCCTCTTGCGTCACAGGCTCAAGGTCTTGTGCTGAGTTACGGCCCCACGAAGATTGGATGGCAGCCGCTCCCCGGGGGGCGGACTTGTATATCCGGTTGTTGTATGCCGGGCATCCATCGCATCCTTCTGCGCCACCGGTGCCATTACAACTCCCACCACCAGGGCATGACCCCTTGCAACCTCCTTCCGAAGAACCGCCGCAGTGAGAGCGCGTAGGAGGCGGTGGCTTCTCGGCACCTTCTGATTGCATCCGATTTCGTTTCGTGGGGCGAGCGACATTGCGAGCTTTGAGGTAGAGACCGCAGGCATTGCAGATCATCGCTCCCGTGGGAGAACGACGCCAAAGAGGAGTGCTTTTTGTGCCGCAATTACTGAACAAAAGAGATGGGGTCAGTCTTCATAACCCAAGTATCAATCGAGGCCCAGTCGAAACTCACCTGCATGAATGCCCTAGGAAAGTTGTGTCTTTTTGGCTGCCGGGGGATGTTTTCTCGCTCGGGATTTCGTTGTGTCCAATCCATTGATTTGATCCAGATTGACTCGATCCTTGCCCCATGCCATCCTCCCGGTAGTGATCTGCTAGATGTTCACGACCTGCTTGTGCCGAGGAGATCAACTGCTGCGCAGCATCCAAATCCTCCGCGGACGGTTGTCGCATTGGAACGTCCTGATTCCGGGGTAAAGAGTGAAGCGCTTCCATTTGTGGGATGGACGCTAACATTACAGGATGTGATCCGGGCCAGGAATCCTTCGGCCGTGATTCTCAGAACGGGAGGATCGAATATGAACGAAACGGCAAATACGAAGGGGTGAGAATCCTAGGATGTGAGGGCGATGTCGCACCACAGTCGAGAGCAGAATGCACCGTATCACTCAAAAACCAAATGTCGGTCAAGCTGACGGGTTGGAGAAATATGGGAAAGTCAGTCCAGCAGGCAGATATGCAGCCACGATGCTGCAGGCTCGGGGAATCGCAGGGCGGACGATGACTCGGGATCGCGATCGAAAAGAAGTGAAGTCGGATGCTGCCACCCAGGAGTTAGGAAATCGAGTGGTCGAGTAGATGAAAGTAGTTAACCCGCCACCAAAAGGTATGGAGCGGCCTGTATGGAATAGTGGCGACCCGACGGCGTGGAACAGTCAGGTGATGGTGATTGCGACAATTGACAGCACACCACAGGGCCTGGTCTGACTGGCAAGCGATCGTGGGGGACGGTTTCGTTCGGGGACGGTGGCCCGATGCAAAAGGACGATTAGCGAGGCAGGGATTGGCTAAAAGGGTAGGGAGCTGCAAGATGGTGATCACTCCGCGTCACTGCAAGTGGGCACACAAGATGTGATGGGAGCGATAAGGGGAAGTTCGAGGGATGTGTGAAGAGATGTCAAAGATAAGTGGGAAACCCTAAAAAAGATTAAAAGGAAAAGGAGAGAAACCGAGAACAAAGAGGCGAGACCGAATTGCTTATCGCCGAGGAAAGGGAGGGTTGGGGTTTATCGATCTAAGGTGGAAGGGGAGGATCTACGGCATATCAATCTATCACACTTTATCTATCGTTAGCCGAGGATCGCATCAATCTCATCTAATCATGTTCTATTTTACGGCGTACTTTTTTGCCTAGGGGTTTCGCTATCCTAATCCCAAGGAAATCTCTGGCGGTTCTGCATGATTCTATGTTCCCCCAGGATTGCATGTTGACTCCACCGGATGGCCTGATGAAGTTTAGTTGGAAAGTGAAAAATTACAGTGGAAAGGTGGGAAACGGTGGTAAAAGTGGAAAGAGTGGGAATTACACATCCCCAAGTGAGGTTGCGGTGGGGCCCTGGTAGGCAATCACATATGTAGCGCCTCGGATTGGTCGCACGCAGCTGACTAATCTTGTCATCAGCACTCTAGCGATTCCGATTGGCTGCTCGGAGATGGAACAAGCCGAAGCGATATGGCCACGCTGGACTTTGGGATACGGAGTAAATCTAGGACCGTAGTCTTGGCCCCAACCACGGAGTAATACATCATAATCTCCGTGTGGTCGGTACATATGCCAGTCTCCACAGCCAAGAAGTCCCTGCACTAGTTCCTTTATTTATCAGATGATCTCTCACCGGCTTCTCCAATAAGAAATCGATCAATCATTACTCCGTAGAGCATGCCAATATTGCTAGATAATGCTAGCCCACGTCCAAATATAGTACACGTGTCTCTGTCCCTTTACGCTGGTATCAACAAAAATATCCGAGACCCAGCAAAATCGCCCATTCTCCGCTTCACATTCTCTTCTTTATAATGACATCCTTCGATCAAATTCAGATCAAGGACATCCCAAGATCATTGCGCTCATCGAACATCGCATACCACATGATGGAGGAAACTGCCGGAACAGACAGTATCCCACCAGTGTCAATGCGACAGAAGATCGTCATCGCCACCTACTCAAGCGGCAATTTAGACCTGCTCGGCACCCCAGCCCTGGTCAGATTCGCGCATGTTCGAAGGAGGCTCGATAGATGGAATGAACTCCAGCGCGACGTATCCGAGACCGATGAAGGCAATCACCGAACCATCAATGATGCGCAACACGTTGTCGTGCAGCAGGATGGAACCGATAAAGATGTAGACTGTTGGCGCAAGTGATTAGCCACCGAATTCCCCCTCGGATCTGCAGGCATGCAAAAGTCTAACTTACAGACACCACGGCCGAGGAATGAAAAGAGGAACGACGCATAACGGTACGCGTAGTCCGGAACGTGAGGGAGGAACTCCAGTCCGCCAACGACTAGGATAATGTTAGCGTTGACTATTGACGTTGCGAGTTCGGATTATCGTGGGGACCTACCTAGACCGAAGACAACTGCATACGCGCCCAGGATGAATGAACTCCAGGTGCCGGTGAAGAAGTTACTGATGCCACCGAGCACCATAAACACGCCCACAGCGATGTTGACAATACGGCTGCATAGGATCAGTCCTGGCACAAATGTATCATCTCCCACGAAGAGCCAACATACAAGATGTTTGTGAAATCCATTGTGTGCTTCGTTGAAGGATTTATGAGATGAAAGTGATCCTTGGGTGCTCGCGAATCAGTAATGCGGAGGGCGGGTCGTTAGGCTGCCAAGTTTCGACAAAGGAAGATTCGGTGTCGGGTGACTAAATCGGGTCTTCAAAGGTGCCAAGTTAGCTTTGACGCGAATATGGATGCCGCTTGGTCTCGCCAATCGCTCAAGTGATGATGGAGGTCAGGTTCGCTAGAGTTCGGAACTCAGTTTGCTGGTTTGGTGACAAAGGGAAACGCACCTTTGAGATGGAAGAGTGGGTCTGAGGGAAGCTATAATAAGCAACACACGTTTGATCAAAAGGCTTGCTAGTGTTTGAATGAAGCAGAACAGGGGAAAGTGGAAATGAGGGCGTCGACAGCTGCTGCGCTGTCGCAAGCAGCGGGTCTGCCAAGGCCACTGGTAGCTCACGTGATCTGGCACCGGCCAGTGCGGGCGCTATGCTGTATTCGGTATAGTGTTTCCTTGATTTCTTGACATAGGGCACTTAGGTATCATTGATACCTCGAACGGTGGATGCGACTTGATGGTAAACGTTAAGATTAGCCTATAGTATACTGGAACCCCGAGCTAGAGACGTAAAACAGAGGAGATCCAGAGATAAAATGCGGCAGGCCGCAGGAAGAGAGAGAGGAGAGATAAAAAAACAAGAGAGTTGAAGAACTATGAAAATCACCATATCTATGTTTCTACTACTTAGAACAAGAACGCCAAATTAACATTGCCTTTTTTTTGTTGAGAGCTCCTGACAAATGAGTCTAGTAAGGAGATACAATTATCTTAGATTAAGCGCTGGAATACTTGTAAGTGAAGGAAAGACCCATGATTTTGCCATTCTTCTCTTTAAGACCCATGGTCAATATCCGGTTCATCGCCACCCATGGTTATAGTACGCATTGTCAAAGTTCCTCAATCAGATCCTGCCTTTTCTCCAGTCGGACTTCAGAGAGACCATTGGCGAAGCGACTCATACGCACTGGGTCCCGCTCTAGCACATTGTATATTTTACCCAAATCAGTTCCAATCCCGATCTCAGCAGCAGTCTTCAAGCTCCGCGAATCGAGACAAGGAGCAATGCTTGGCCATATGCCTTGAACATTGTTGAAAAAGACCTCCACTGCCAAATCGCCCATGCCCCTGACCTCCTTCAGCAATATTCTAGCTTTGTCGATTTTGCCAGCTGCCTGCTTGAGGAGATTATTTAAATCCCCATCTGTACTCATACGACGTCAGACTCCACTTCCACGTGCAGGATAACATCGCAAATTCAGCCCTGCAGATAGAAGCGAGGACGTACCGTATCTCTCAACAACCAGTTTGGCAAGCTCGCCGAGATTGGTGGCGCACTGCTCTCGATACCGGTTGTAACTTCCTTCTTGCAGGACCTTTGTTCGGTCTTCCCATGTACTTTTGGAAAGTACGTCGATGTCATGGTAGTCGGCTTCGATTAGCTTTTTGATCGTTCTCTGTGTCAACTCGTGAGAGATGGGCCTTGCTTTGATCATGGAGTCCAGCACCATCGCTAACACTATCTCGGGGCTAGCATTTTGTGGGTCGGCAAGTACTGTGCCATGTAGAGGAGGTACACCGAACTCATTCAGGATTTTGTTAATTTTCTCTGCTGCTTCTTTGGTCGTAGGCGCTGACATTGTGGAAAATTTGATGAAATGATTATGATAGAGTTGACTTATTCTCGTGTTGAGTCTCAAATTAAGTGTTTCAACAATCATCAATTGACGTCACGATTGCATGTACGGGCCAACCAGACTTTGCAATATTACATGCCGAGGCTAAATTTCCGAACACTGTACAACAATTGATCTATACAACGCGTTTCTTCACAGCTTAGAGCGAGATTTGTTTTGCAGGACCTCCTTGACCAGAGACACAGCGGTATATGCACAGCCGAAGGAGGCCTGGTAGCCAAATCCTCCATGACCGTAGTTGTGAACGATGGCCACACCGTCAACCTTGTCTTTTTCAATGCGAGTGCCACCTTCTCTCAGTGGGCGCAGGCCAACGCCGTGGCGAATGATATCCAACCCCTCAATTCCCTGTCCCTCCTTAACGAGATTGGGGCAGATGTCGACGCAACGCTTCATGATGCGATTGGCAAGGTTCATATCTGGTATTCCATTCCAGTTGTGCTTCTGGTAAGAGCCACCGAGGATCGTGCCGCCACCTAGAAGCAATAAGCGAACGGTCAAACAGTAAAACCAGCACATAAGAACTTACCTGCAGCACGAGTCATAATGTACAACGCCTCATCTTCTCCGTCGTCGGTCCCGGATATCGACAGCATGGGACCGGGGTCGTTGCGAACTACGACGATCTGGCCACGAGCGGGATACATCTTGTCGTCGAGAACACCACCGAGAGTCTTGGCCGACAGGCCGGTGCAGTTGACCACCACGTCAGCCTTCTGTCCGGTGTGGTGGGCATTGGCTGCGTCGGCGATATGCCTGAAGACAGCTCGCTTGAACACGGCGCCGTTCTTGACGCACTGACCGACCAACCACGGCAGGTAGAC
This sequence comes from Penicillium psychrosexuale, assembly GCF_028828465.1. Lineage (NCBI taxonomy): Eukaryota > Fungi > Ascomycota > Eurotiomycetes > Eurotiales > Aspergillaceae > Penicillium > Penicillium psychrosexuale. The sequence continues at coordinate 2,237,012 of NW_026643187.1, forward strand.
GGCGGTGTTGATACAGACAGATACGAACTCCTGGCCGTTGTCAATTCCGGGGGCCAATTGATCGGAAGGGAGGTTTTTGAACTATGATCATCATGTCAGTCTGCAGGCAGTCTATGGCACCATCTCACAGTTCAAACATACATCAAGCACGACATCCTTATACCACGGGTTTGGCTGGGTCAATTCCGAGAACCACCTTCCGGTGTCTGTTTCTTGATCCTTCTTGCGGTTGTAGATCAAGGTGTCTACATTCTGTTAGAGGGTCTTCGGATGCTGATCAAGTTCTGGGCCGGTATCATACCTCGGAAGTGGATGCCAGCTTCCGGGTACTTCTCGGTGATTTCCTTCAATGCTGGCCAGGTATCGCGCTCCCACTTCTGATGAGCACTTCCCTCTTTTCCCACCCTATAAAATATCCACTTGATCAGAACTTTATCGCGCAGCCGGTTTCAGTCGATCATACGGCATATAGTTGGCACCGGCCCATGGGGACGCATATTCAATATCATAGTCTCCAGGCATATGTTTCGCCAACACAGTAATCTTGTTGGCGGGGTCTTGCGACAGCAGATATGCGGTAGTCAAACCAGACACACCGGCGCTGTTACATCCGTTAGTAGATGTTCGAAGTGCGGGTCTAGTAGAATTGGAGCTAGAGGACTTGGAGGTTGATCTTACCCCAGAACCACAATGTTGTTAGTCATAATGGACAATTTGACCTGGAAGTTCTTAGGAAAACAAGGCACAAGTGACACGAAAGGGGCCCGCTGTCCTTAAATGTGGGCTAAGACGAGCGGGGTGAGGGGACAACTAGCTATCTCTCCCATTCAGCTGATAAGGGTTTCCCTCCAGGGCAGGTGGACACCCGTGGACCGGGTGGTCTGATTACCTCACTTTGTACTTGGCCAATTGTGGGAAGTGCTGCCGGGCGGTGTAAGCTTTATCCAATCAAATGCCACCAAAAAAAAAAAGAAATAAACGGCCTGGGAACTTTCAGTGGAGACACGGCGGTCAAAGATTTAAAATCCAACTCCGCACTTATGCGGAGTTGATGTGCTCCTGGTCAAAGCATCGGAAGCATTGTTGGAACGGATATCTAAAGCTTTGATCAATCTCAATGCTTTTGTTTCTGAACTCTCTTAGACCCTTGATTTAGTCTTAAAGTATCAGTGACTTCGCCTGGACCCCAGCAAGGAGCTCCGTAAAGTCCCGCTCCATCACTCCGGACTCCACTCCGATCGATCACATTTGATCCTAGGGCTACATGCCAGGGCTCTTCAATTTCCTCAATTCGCGGTCAGTGTCCTCGTAAATGACTCTGGTTTGAGATATTTTTGAGCAGGAACACCTGGCCGAAGCTTTGTTCTGCTAAATATAGAATCGAATGCCCTGAAGCCTTGCCATACAAAGAAACCCGAGCGATGTCATAGTGGGCAAACGCCTAGTTGTGGCCAATCACTGAGCATTAGGGCTCACCGCCTCGCCCCAACACTGAAATGGGCATCAGAAGGGCCGAACAATTTCCTTTTTCAAACCACCCGCAGGGCCCGAATTCACTCGGCGGGCTCCTTTTGTTTGCCATTCTTAGATCAATAACTTCAATTTTTCAATTTTCTCCATCTTCCTTCCCTTCTTTATCGGTCTATTTGTTTATCCATTCGTCTATACTCCCATAAATGCCGACCCTTATTCGAGTGTTCCCTCCAATATGTCACTCGTCACTAATGGTGGCAGAATCGTGCCCATACTTACGGGCTCTGATTCTCGCGATCCCACCCTCGAGGTGTCTGCGTTGTTAGACGGATCTCTTCCTCCAATCCCTATTACTCCAATTCCTTCCACACCGACCACGCCCCGCCTGTCGCAGGACCAACAAGCTTGCAAACAGGTCAAGCCCGTGCACCATGCGAGCTTAGAAATGCCCTCTCTCCAACAGAGGGGCCTTTATGCAATCCCCACGGAGGGAGATGGTAAGCCAATTACACCTGTTGCATGATTTCTGAGCTCCATCGCGGTCTTTAGAAGCTGCATCGCGTTGTTTCGCTTATTCTGACGCGTCCAATCCCAGGCAATTGTCTCTATTACTCCCTCTCCGACCAACTGTATGGCGACACCCACCATGCAGACGAAATTCGACAGCTTCTTGCCAGTCATATGGCTTCCAATAAAGATTACTTCATGCAATTTGTTGTTGCTGAAGGTGGGGAACGCCGCCGCCCTAAACGTGCGGCTGCATCTGCGTATGCTACTCGATCTGCCGATGTCTCTGCTCCGTCCGACGAGGACATGGAACGGCGATTTCAAGGAATGATTGCTACCACCCGTAAGAACGGGGAGTGGGGTAGCTCCGAGCATCTCCAGGCATTTTGTCAGGTCTTCAAGGTCGACTTGAATGTATACACCATGGATGGTGTTTCGGTGTTCCAGGATGTCAATGCCCTCCCAAATCAATATCGGGATGTTCTGCACGTAGCCTTCCATGTAAGTGTCTTGCTGTTGTACATGTCATCAAGCGTCGTACAATGTCATCAAGCCACTAACGAGCACAGGACTTCAAGCACTACTCTTCAGTGCGGGGTATCGAGGGCAAGCATGAAGGGCTTCTCACCAAGCTAAACCCCCTTCAGCCCGTCGAGGAGGGAATCAAGTCCGAGGTCGTTCAAGACTCCAAAGCCGACTTCGATCATGAACAATTCACTTCACAGGAGGAAAAATCCGTTGATAGTTATACAACCAACGATGCTAGCCTTGCTGTTGACCTATATCCTCCTTGGGATATCAAAACTATCCAAGAAGGATTAGGTGGCCGATATGACCGGGGGACCATTGTGAACATGCTCCAAAGATGTCGTGGTGACATTGACCGCGCTTTCGCCGCGCTCTTAGACGAGAAGACAGACGTCCTATCTGATAAGAAAGCTGCCCCCGGAATTCCTATCAAACCAAGCTTGCAGGCCTCACGCTCTTCTTCTCCCTTCAGCACGGGTAGCAAGCGGTCCGCGGAAGACAGCGACGACTCTGAAGATCCTCGCCCCGCACGACGCACCCGACCTAAGAAACGACTCCTTTCCAATCTTACCTTAGGCGTTGGTATCTCATTCAGGGATGATTACGACGAGGTTGTCTCCTTGAATCTCCGAGTAAGTTCTCCAACCAAAGGTCTCCGCCATATGGGATATTTGCTGACTTTTCGTTCCGCAGATGAACTCCGACGCAGAAGACAGTCACCCCACAGACCGCACTCCCCCGGGTAACACTAACCCGGAACAACCGGACATGGGCGAGAAGAAATGTCGTCGCAGTAGACGACTTTCTCGCCCGCGCTCGAGCTGATTTATTTGTTTCTTGCCAATTTCTGGCTAGACCTTTGAGCATCTTTAGCGCTTTCTCTTGCATCCAAAAAAAACGGCGTTAGTGATGAAGCGATTGGTTTCTTGGGTTTGCATATTGCATAGCCCTGCGGGGCTCGCGGCCTATGGGCTTGCGGAAGGAGGCGTTTTGTCTGATTATGAATTCCATGAGGATTTTGCCTGGGGCGCTCCTCAACGATCTTGTTTACAACGATACCAGGGTTTCTTTCTCCCCACTTCTTTTAGAGTCCTTAGCTTTAGCTCTTTTTCGGCTCTCTTGTTTCAGTCTGGGCGTTGGCCGATGATCCAGCGTCGGTGGCGGACTGTTTTCACAGCTCTATTTGGTGGCTTGAAGTCTTTTATAGCTATTCAATGTCACACCCACTTTCTTGCTGGGCTCTGTCGGTCGTACTCATTCCCTAGGCTCTTCCTAGTGATAATAGTAGATATGGGTGTAACTCATACTTTGAACGGGTTGTACTCCATGTAACAGAACGGACCTACTTATCATTCCAAAATAGCACTTTACCGCCTGTCACTATGTACATGTATGTAGGTATTGAGAGGCCCTCGTCACTAATGACATTCAATTAACTATCCTAGTGCGTGTCATGTACATGAAGATATATTTATTTGATACTAGTCTAAAAGAATGTCTACAAAAACACCAAGCATGATTCGACAGAGAGCCGGGCAGAAGCCAAAAAAAATCTAATGCAGTTCGCTTGTGTTGCATGAAAAATCGGTGCTTGCCTTTAGTCCTCCAGTAGGAACTTCAGGAACGCCACCCCAATGGCGACACCATCATGTTCAATATTAGCTCTGCTCAAAGCATCCTGAGCTTGATCCTCCTTGAAAACACCGCCCTCGGCCCGAGTCTTGATAATCTCCGTGATAATGTCTCCCGTGAATTCAGGATGGCCCTGAAGGGTGATAAAGCGGCGCGGCATATACATACCCTGCACAGCGCAGCGCGGGGATGAGCCCAGAGGAACCACGTTCGGGGGATAATTAAATACAATATCCTGGTGCATTTGCTGGATGCGCTATTTGCGAGAAGGAAATTAGGTCAGGTGTCTGCATATGGACTCGGGTGCATGGGTATGTATGCAGCCTTCTGTTCCACATGACGCAGGCGCAGAGTACTCACGATCTTATCTCGCCCAAACAGCTCCTTTCCCTTATCGGTCAAATCCATATCACATACGGCAATCTCCCAACCTTGGTCGCTTCGTCCGACCTTGCTGTTTAATGCGCGGCCGACGATTTGATGTCCGAAGCAGATCCCGAGTAGGCGGACCCGGTCCTGCGCGAGAACTTGTTGGGTGAATTCGACGAGACGATTGATCCATGGGATGTCTTCGAACGAGTTGTGTTCTGGCTTATGATTACTGTGATTAGTGTGTGCATTCAATGCTCTGGGCCTACCGAGTCAACACGCACTTGATCCTGTTAAAAGCACGGCATCCACGTCTTCCAGCTTCAGGTATTTGTCGTCATTGACTATATCCCAAGCTGTAATTTCCAGTCCTGTTTCTGGGTCGAGTCTCTCTGGCTCGTTCAAGGCGTTGACACTAGCTTTGAGGAGCGCGCGGAATACCCCGCCATATCCATTATAGCGGCGGTTGATGCTGTCAAGGGGAGTGTCGCATTCCAAGACGGCTATGCGGAGCGGGGGGTGCATTGTTCTGGATAATGTGAAGCTGCAAACAATGTGATACAGTTATAAAACAAAAAGATATAGTTACTCCGTAGCAATTAATATTCCCTTATCTTATCGGACCCCGAGATCGGACCCTGCTGACCAACCACGCTATTCCCGATGTGGCAAACATCTACAAAGTATGAGCCTTCGGCGGATCGCCCTTTTTTACCCCTCGGCAATGCAATTGATGCTGTGTTGCATCAAATAAAAGGATCTTGCAGCCCTAGCGTTGGTATAAATATCATATTTCCATACGTCCGGATTTTCTCTCTTTTTTTCCTTATTTTTGTGTCACCACTGCTTTCGAAGCCCATGAGTCGTTGTTGATGGCGTTCGCTGTAATTACATTGCGTGCTTGCAGAATCTTCATCCTCATGAAATAACATTTTCATTCATTTGTCTTCATAAATTTTTTTAAAAAAATGCCCAGTGACAACGAGGGGCAATCATGCCCCTCTGAAGCCACCCCTCTCCTGCGCAAGAATTCGGTCCATCGGAAAACGAGTTATCACGATGTCTCGTATTCTGCAACGGATGTTGAATCAGTCTGCTCATACAGGGATACAGAAGAAGAGGAAGCCAATGTTCGCTGTATATCCAGTGCAAGCTCTGCCGAAGGACTCGATGTTGGTCCGGCTTCTGGGGCTGGCTCTCCCAACCAACAGCCGAACATCTTAACCCAAGATGAGAAGGACTACGCCTCGAGATTCATTGATATATCACCGACAAGGTTTTGGATCATCTTTAGTGGTATCATGATGGGCTACCTGATCGGCTTTTTTGACTCGACCCTCATGGCTTCAAGCCATCCAGTCATCACCTCCTATTTCAAAGCAGCCAACTCAGCCTCCTGGCTATCGACGGCCTTCTTGTTGACATCGACCGCATTTATGCCGCTCTTGGGACGCATCTCTGATGCATTTGGCCGGAAACCTGTCTATCTCTTCTCTATCGCCATGTTCTTCCTCACGACAGCAGGCTGTGGCTTGGCGCAGAGTATCGGCAGTTTCATCGCTGCCCGCGCGCTGTGTGGGCTTGGTGCGGGTGGTATCTTCTCCATCGGTCAGATCATCTCTAGTGACTTGGTACGTCTCGAGTATCGCGGGGTCTACCAATCATACATCAACCTGTGTCTCGGCATCGGCGGTAGCCTCGGCCTTGCCTTTGGGGGTTACCTGTGTGATCATATCGGCTGGCGGGGTGCGTTTCTCATCCAACTGCCTTTCATCTTCGTTTACTTTATAGCAGCCGCTTGGACAGTCCCGGCAGATCTCGGCATTAAACAAACTGGAATGGAGCGCATGAAAGTCTGGCAGTTAGTCCGGAGTATCGATATACTGGGATCAATCATCTTGATTATATGTGTGACTCTGTTGATCATGGGTCTGAACTTCGGAGGAAATGTCTATCCTTGGAGCCATCCGCTCATTATCATCTCCCTGGTGTCATCGTTAGTCCTAGCAATCATCTTGGTACGTTACGAGCTGCACGTTCCGCGACCCGTGCTACCAATTGAGCTCATGGCAACGGATCCTCGAGCTAGTATTATCTTTGGCAATTTCTTTGCCTCCATGTCTGTACACACCATGCTGTTCAACGCTCCGCTGTATTTCCAGGCGGTGAAGCTGACCAGCCCAACTGCTTCTGGTCTACGCCTTGTGGCCTCCTCCATAGCTGTGACTATCTCTAGCGTGAGCACCGGGTTCATGATTAACTGGACCAGACGTCTCAAACCTTATGTCATCATCGGTGTATGTTGTATGGTGATAGGTGGATGTGCAGCTGCATCCATGGGGATTGACACCTCTCAACCACTCTCCATGATCTGCATCTCATTCTCCAGTCTAGGTCAGGGCTTCGCATTTCCCAGCTTGATGGTATCCATCCTCGCAACGAGCGAGAAACAAGATCAGGCCGTCGCAACAACCACTCTGGGGCTGTGGAGAAACCTTGGCGCCGTGATGGGTGTGGCTGTCAGCAGCTGGATCTTCCAAAACAGTCTCATATACCAGCTTAACAAAAACGTTACTGGTTTTGAGAAGAAACATATCATTGCACTTGTCCGCAAATCTGTTGATACTATCGCTCACTTGGATCCAATCCATCGGCGAGAAGGTGTGTTTTATCCCCTTGGAATGCCGACTTGATTTGCTAATAACCACCCAGTCACTCTATCATATTCCGCTGCTCTTCAACTGACCTTCATATCTGCCGCCTTATGGGGAGTCATTGTGTTAATATTGTTGGGCCGAGTCCGACTACCGCGCTTGGGGAGAAAGGCCTAGACGATGTCCCTGAGACGGTCCCGTGTTTTCACACCAAAGATTGCATATTGGCTTCAAATTTTAGCCTGTTTCGTATAAGCTGTGTTAGAAGTACTTTAATTCTGACTGTATCTATTTGGGTTGATATAAAATGTATGCGTATACTAAACCCGTCGTCTCCGTATATCGGCGATCTTGGCAAAGCGACCCACCTTTTTTTCTTGACTTCTTTAACTTGACATCCACTTCTCCGCAACTTGAGAAGTCTGTGTGGCTACATAAGCAAGGGGCCAGTGAGTATTTCATACGGTACTTTCACATGAGGGCCATAATCCTCAGCTGACCCTTTTTTGCCCCAGGATTATTCGCCGATCCCTTCGTTCCTGCCCCTCCTGTGCCGCCGGCTGGTAGTTGGATTCAGAACTACAACTGAATATCAGATCGCAATCCTATTCTCTCTATCTGAAGCTCCTCTTGCCAGTCAACAACGAACATGGCCATCTGGTTAGAACCTACAACGGCATATTGTGTATCCGGGAAGCCTCTATCGGTTGGGACTCCAGTTGGCGCCGGGGACTAGAAACATAGTTGTGTTCAGAAGAGCAAGAGCTATCGCATTCGGCAGTTTATCAAGGAAATATGAACCTCCGAAAAGAAGCGGAGACGCAGCCGCAGTCGCCCAGCGCCAGCACGAGGACATCCACTCCAAAAAGCCAGGCAAGCGATTCACAAAGCACACCCCGCCACCCCAGTCGCAAGAAATCCTCAGATGCCCCAGATACCAAAGCTAGGAGGGTACGCACAGGCTGCCTCACTTGTCGCCAAAGACATTTGAAATGCGACGAAGCCGTGGGACGATGTCTCAATTGTCGCAAATCAGATCGCATCTGTCGACGTGGTGTCCGTCTCAATTTCATTGATACTCAAACTGTGGCGCCTCCACACATCATCGCTCGGCCCCACGGATCGAAGGTGACATTTCGAGATGACTCGCGTTTGATCGCGTCTCTGTATGTGGGAGGTTTCGAGATATACCCGCCCGTTCAGCCAGAGAGTCCTGTTCAAGAGAACCGAGAATCGCAACATGACTTTGACTTTATAGGGGATGATGATTTGACAAATCTTTTTCAATCAATGGCACATTCGTTTGACCCGCTGAGCTTTGATATCCCACACCCAAATGCAACGGACTTCGTTGGAAGTGATACTTGGCACCAGTCTCACTTGGTACCAGGAGATGAACTTCTTCCGCACGGAACATCAAATTTCGCGCGAAAACTGGCTGGGAAACATGAATATTATCCTTTTCTCACTGACCCAGAGCAAGTCTCTCTTCTCAGAACATTCATGGAAGAGGTCGGTCCCCGGATGGATATAATGGATGAAATGAACCATGTAGGAAAAATTCCCCACATTCTATTCTTGCAATTTGCTCACAAAGCGCAGTTTTCCCAGATTCTTCCGGGTTTTGCCATTGGTGAGCCTATGTTGCTCAAGGCATTTCTTGCGTGTGGTGCTAGACATCTTTCTATTGTAGACCCTTCTTATGGTGATGAGAAAGCGACACATTATTATGACGCAGCTACTCGGGATCTTCTGAATGCGATACATGATCCTAACCGTGACTCTGTACTATGCGCAACAGCGGCCCTTGCCCTCTGCTTCTCCGAACCCATGCAAAGCCAATCAAGACACAGTGGAAACCACAGCGCAGGCTCCCGGGCTTTGATCAGAGAATGTGGCTGGAATGCCAAAACCCCTGGGCTGGGTGGAGCATGTTTCAGGATCAGCGTCGGCGCAGAACTCCTGAACTGTATGCGATATAATTGGACATTGTCTTGGGATCCAAATACATGGGGAATCGATATGGACATGGATCATCCACAAGCCGCAAATGGGGGCAATCAAGATCTATGGCATCATCGGATACTTTATATTTTCGCGAGAGTCATGACCTTCAAAGCATCTTCGCGCCCATCTCACGGTGTGGTGCGGGCCATCCAGCTCAACGATCATGAATGGATCACTCACAACAGGTGGTGTGACCAATGGGCGAAATCCATTCCTAGATCCCTTGTACCTCTTGGTCATTTGCAGCCATGGCAAACAAGTTCCAAATCGGTCTTTCCTGAAGTTTGGTATGTCCTCAATTCTCGCATTCAACCTGTTCATCAACTAATATTCGTAGGCTTGTCAACCGATCTGCCATTGTTTCTCAATTATTCTACCACGCGACTCGTATTATGCTGGCCAAAACACACCCTTTCCAGTCAGAGTTCGATGAGGATATGCGGAAGATGCAACGCAGCCATGCGCACGAAATGTGTGGCATTATTGCCCACACCACAGATCGGTTAGTACAAATCATGACCAAAATTTTAGAAATATCTGTCTAACCAGTTGAGCAGAAGTGTGGCGGATATATCCCTGTACTTTCTTATACTCGCCGCAGAGTGCTTAGAAACACGAGAAGCCAAAGAGGAGGTACTCGGCATCTTTGATAACATCACGAAAGTGACTTGCAGCAGTGCTGAACCAGTCAAAAACGATCTCAAACAAATTTGGAGCTGGGCCGAAGCTCACCCACATATGGTGACGCCAGCCCAGATGCACAACCACTTCTATGAATTAGACCCATCCCTATCAGTCCCCAATCACCCGGTCTCATCTCCAAGCCTACACAATCCCTTGTTGACTACGGGTGACTTCTCATTGGAGAACCACCCGTATCAAGGATACTATGTGCCACCACATCACCACCATGCACTCAATCAGTATCACTATGGGTCATTCGATCTGATTTGATGCTTCAAACACTTTGACGAATCATGAATTTTATTGCCCAAATTCACATCCATACTGCTTATACCCCTGTGAATACAATAACGCTAGGTTTCGCTAAAAAATAAACCTCCATGGCAGGGCTGTTCCCACCTACTTTGGGACATTCACTGTCTATTTCAGTATTGCATGACTAATATGAAGCGTCGTAGACGATTAAACTAGCATGTATCTCAGTTGTTGAATTTAGAAATGGCCAGGAAGGTGTATTCTGTTCCAACTTGGGTTCAATAACTGTTACCATGTATAGATATATGTGATTTATTAACACAACAACTTAGCGACTAGAGAGAACGATGTTGGAGAATTATGACACTAGCTAGCTTTGACTGTGCAATACTTGCCACAACAGTCGCTACCTCGTGGCTTATGACTTCATAGTTATTTCATCTAGCTCGGCTCTTACATAAACAACCGATCATAACGACGTATGGTTGCCACAAACTTTGAATTACGTACTATATACGTTGAACAATTGGGCAAAAAGTAGCATGGCCAAGCTAAACGACAGGTTCGGGACTCTTCCGACAACTGGTATATTTGAAGGACGCCTCATCCTCCTTTTTGTGTATATTGCGTCGAAACGTTGAAAATTGCACACACAACTCACTCAGATTACAATATGTCGAACCCCGCCGAAAGAATCGCAGAAGATAATTATGAGAGGGACAATGACCCTTCGCCCGTGACCGGAACCTTCGCAGATGACTCTTATGTCGAAGAGACCGACCCAAGCTTGAAAGCACAAGTCCCCGTCCAGGGAGATGAACAGCCATTTGATGACCCAATCCAACCTCCTTATTCAAATTCTGATCAGCAGCTTGGTAAGTCCATATTGTATTTCTTGGCAAATTCTAAAGTATCAGGCAACTAATAGCGTCTGTAGAGAGAGACGAGAACGAAGCAATCGATAACTCTAATGTCCTAAAGGGTGACCGTCTCCGTCATGCAAAGCCTAGAACCTCGAACAGGTACAATGAGGGGCCAGGTGAACATGATCTGCCGGCTGAGCCTTGAGTGATTTGCAATTGTTCTTGATCTATCAATTTGTACGGATATCGAAACGCAGTAGTACAAACCACTTGAATTTCCTCCTGTTAAAGTATCTAAAATCTCGCTGAAAGTGTTATATACTATGCTCTGTACGTATCTAAATATTAACAATATTGGAAACCGTCCAAGCACAAATCTTCAGGAGTGTTGATGTTGATAAGACGTGCTCTAGTCAGAAAGAAGTGGTAGTTATATGGAGGCTTACTACAGCCTGGACCTCGGGAGATTGTTTATCCCTCAACTATCGTATATAAACCGAGTTAATCAGATCGGCCCCGGGGTAAAGGGCAGATTACCGATGTGAGGGAGTCCGTTCCCAAGTTTGCCGAATCGGTCGGCGAAAGTTGCGGTCACAAGTCGATATATAACTGCAATTCACAGCATTAATATTGAGAAAGAAAACTGGACTAAAAAAAACAAAACTCCTTGGCCAGTTCGTTTTCCGCGTCCCTTTTTCTATCAGTGACAGCCATCCAACATAAATATCTAAAAACAGACGCCAAAATCGCCAAAATCGCCAAAAAAGATCACGATGTTGTAGGTGAGGCTCAAGTGTGGCGGTGTAAGCAGGCAATTCCACACACCTCTGCCGAAGATAGAAGTTATCAATAAGCAACAACCACACGGTATTTGGGATGGACACCAAATCAGTTCAAGCTCAATCTCCAGCTACCCCAGTATACATACTTCGTGGGCATGCTTCTCCAATTCATGCCCTGAACATCTACAGCCAGAATTTACGGCTTGTATCCGGCGACGCCAATGGCTGGATCGTCGTTTGGGACCTGGTCACCAAACGCCCTGTGACGGCGTGGAAGGCCCACGAGGGGGCTATTTTGGAGGCGAGAGGCTTTAATGTTGACTTAGGGGCGACTGAGATTTACACGTATGATGATTCATCCACCCCTACCTAACCCTGGAGATATCGGCCATCCTACTAACATCTGCAATAGACATGGCCGCGACCACAAACTATGTGTGTGGAAGCTTCGACCAGAGGATGAATCTTTCCTCGATAAGACGCTTCCAGTGGATGCGGCTGAGTCCGTACAGCCAGAAAGTAAACCGCAGCCGTGGTTGCTCCATTCCTTGCCCGTGAATGCCCTCAATTTCTGTGCATTCTCAATAGCGTTTGTGAATGCGGATGGGCTTCCTGGAGCTCCATCCCAATCCGGAAAACCAGAGAATACTCTCTTTGCAGTACCCAATGCCTTAGACTCTGGTGGTGTCGATATTTTTCACCTACCATCTGAACGCAGGATCAGTACTATCCCATCCGATCAATCCACACAAACTGGAATGCTGATGGCTGTAAATCTCTTCGCGTCACCTTCTGGGGATCTCTACGTCGCCTCTGCGTATGAAGATGGCCATGTGATGGTCTTCGTTCATCGTGGAGCTCTCAAATCGGCCAGCTTTGAGCGTGAGTATATTAGCAGCAACCCTTTGAAATGGGACAAGCTTTACGCTGGCCACCCTCATTCCCAGCCGGTTCTTTCCATAGATGTCGCCCCCTCCCATAGATACTTCATCTCTTCTTCTGCGGATTCTCTGATCGTCAAGCATCCCATCCCCAGCATAGGGTCTGCGGGTTATATCCCTACTCCTGGCTACAAAGAAGAATCCCCTTTGAAGATTGTCAACACAAAGCATTCGGGTCAGCAGGGTCTGCAGATCCGATCGGATGGAAAGGTATTTGCTACTGCTGGCTGGGACGGCAGGATCCGGGTATACTCGGTAAAAACCATGAAAGAGCTGGCTGTGCTGAAGTGGCATAAGGATGGTTGTTATTCTGTAGCGTTTGGGGACACTGAAAGCACGTCTTCGTTGATGTCTTCATCGCCTGAGTCTGCAAGACAAGAACCTCGAGATCCAGATCAGGGCGCAGCAGGACAGACAGTCATCGACGTACGCGACTACTCTCTCGCAACAGTGCAGCAACAACGGAATCAAAAAGTACAAGAAACTCATTGGCTAGCGGCTGGGTCCAAGGACGGGAAGATTTCATTATGGGATATCTACTGAGATAAATGCTAATGCTACAAAACAACCATGCGCCCATGCTTTTTTGAGGGAGTCCACGGAGCGAAAAATCAAGCCAAGTTGAACTCGTTGGCTCCAGACATATGCTCCCTTATCTTGGCTCTCATCTTGCGAGCAGCCTCGTCCGTAACATTTGTTGAAGATGGTTCGTCATCGGCCTTTCTCTTATTGCCTGCAACACCGTTTCGGGCTGCCTTGAAGTCCTTTTTGGTGTCTTCTTGTCCAGGTCGCAGACCGGGGACGTTGATTTTACCTGGTCGATCGCGCAGGGCGAAGCTCTTTGCAAGATGACCTAAGTGAAGTTCCTTAATGTCGAACATGCTTCGCTCAGCTGAGGTGTGAGTCGCGTAAGCTCGAACATGAGATTGGAACGCCCGTCGAGCCATTTCCAGATATTCTGGGTTATCAAGTGCCCAACGCTCCACGTCCATCTGCCAATCGGTCGTCTTCTCCTCCCAGTTCTTCTTTTTGTTGTCGTTGCCGCCAAAACCACGCTTGAGAATCTCGTTTGCATCAGTGCGGGTGAGCGCCTTGCCTCCATCGCGGTAACCACGTTTTAGTACTTCAACATAGTTCTCTTCACAGCCAGGCTGAAGGAAGACGAGGGCACGGCCGTCTCGTCCAACACGAGCAGTACGACCAATACGATGAGTGTGGTCATCAGAGCTGAAGGCAGGGTCGTATTCGACAACCAAGTCCACGTTGGGCAAATCCAAACCACGCGAAGCCACATCAGTACAGATCATGACACAAGCCTCAGTACTGCGAGAGAAAGAGCCAAGGGTGGCGGTTCGAACGTTCTGGGGAAGTGAGCCGTGTAGTCGATGCAAGAGGACCGGATTCGCTGGGGTCGAGAAGGCTCTACCGAGAGCAATGGTGCCATGGGGTGACAGCTTTTCTTTTTCTTCATCTTTCTCATCCTTCTCATCTTTTTCTTCTCCGTCGCTCTTCCTTTGTTGCTCGCGGTCTTGATTCCTTGAGAATAGCTCAAAATGGAAATCGACTACGTCGGCGCAAGACATGAAAACAATCGCCTTCATCACTGATCCCTTTCGCATGAACGTCCTCTTCAAGTAGGCTGTTAATGAGACCAGACGTAGCTTAGCTGGAACAATCGCGTACGATTGCTTGAGCTGGGCGGGGACACGGAATGACTCTTCCTCGTCCTCATTTGGCTTCTCATCGTCCTCGTCGGACGGATCGGCTTTGATGTGTACCGCATCCTTTAAACTGATTTCTCCTAGCTTTTGGACATTCATCTTCAGCGTAGCAGAGCAAAGAATTGTCGTCCGGCGTGTAGGCACACCGGGAACGCGACTCGGGCGTTGCCTAGCGTCAAGTTTCTTGACAATTCCTTGAAGTTCCTCCTCAAATCCCATGTCCATCAAACGATCACCCTCGTCAAGCACGAGCCACCGCACATTGCTGACATCCAGCGCTTCCGTATTGTCGAGATGATCTACCAATCGACCAGGTGTTGCGACAAGAATGTTCAATCCTTTTCTCAACCGTGCCTTCTCTGATTTTTTCTTCTCTCCACCAATTACCGTTCCACAAACAAGCCAGTTCGCACAATGTAGGATGTTCTCCAACACGACGGAGATTTGCTTGCACAGTTCACGGGTGGGTGCCAAAATAATAGCGAATAATCCACTGTCTCGGTGGACTTGGGTATCGTTATGTTCGTTCTTCGCTTTTGAAAGGTCCATAATTCGCTGCACTAGCGGCAGAAGATAAGCCAGCGTCTTTCCGGAACCAGTTTCGGCCTGGATGAAAGCATCGCTTTCTTCCTTCAGCAATTGTGTAATTGAGCTTGTCTGGATAGCTGTCGGCGCCTTAAGTTCCAGCTTTGTGAGCAGATGTGCTGCGAGATTGGGAGACAGGCCCAGATTCGTGAAAGTATCCAGCCCGTCGATCAGCGGCGCATTAGTCGGTTTCGCATCTTCTGCGTCTCTCTCTTCCTTGGGTCCTTCGGGATTGCGCGCTTCGGGATTGCTACTGAATAGCGAGGAAACGAAATGGCGGGGATCTCGGGGATGTTGCTGTTGTCGTCGATCACCGCCAGAGCGCGGGGCGCTAGGACGATTGAACGAGTCTGAATCTTCCGTCCTTTGTCTTTTCACGGGTCGTGCACCGAGTTGGATCTGGTTCGGATTCTTAGATGCTGCATTTCGCGCAGCTGCATCTCCATCTCCGGGTTCTTTCTCAGATACTCGGTGGGCTGAGCGCTTCTTTGCGGTGAGTCGGTCTCGCCATGTTCCTCCCTTGAACTTAGCTTCAGGCTTGATGACACTGTCACCAATGCTAAAGTTCATAAGCATTCCATCGTCCGTCATTTTGAAATATGGTGATCCCCTGTGAAAATGGGGAGGAGTTGTGAAGATTTTTGTTGAACCGGCGATCCAAAAGCTTTCGAGACTTTTTTTTCGGTGCCAAGACTTCCAGGCTCTAAGGCAAATTTTCTCCGCCCTAAGGATTTGGCCCTACTTTGTTTACGTTGAACTGCAAAAGGTAAATGGAGATATATTTGAATATTTTGATGTCTATCTTGCTTTTGAGTAATGTATGCGAGCGGCTTGCTTCCAAACCGTGTTATGCTAAAGTGTTAGATGTTCATTACTGAGTGGTCGATATAGTATCAAGCACGAGGATCCAAAATGATGTTGTCAATCAGTCGCACAGGGACCTTTCCATCACCCAATCCACAGGCTTCGCCTGGCTTAGACTCTTCCAGCGGTGCCATCTTGAATGCGGTACTCAAAACCGCACCCTTAGCGGGGTCAACGACTTCCAGCTCGTCAAGGGTGTCAGGATCGGCAAGAGAAATGTAGTCGACCTCGTAAAGTGCTCTCTCGGATGGCGAAAGGGCTTTTTGTCCGGAAAGGACGGAATCTGTCACATTACGAGCAGCTCCAAGGATATCTGCCCGGCTGTTCTTGCCGCCCAGATATACTTCTTCTGCGGCTTTCAGTGCCTTGTAGATAGTGAGTCCGACGGTTCGTCTCCGGTCGCCCAGGTAGACGTTCCGCGAGCTCAGCGCCAGGCCATCAGGTTCACGCGTAGTTTTAATGATTCGCACTTCAGTACCAACATGGAAATCCTCTACCATGCGCTTGATGACCACAGTTTGCTGCACATCCTTCTGGCCAAAGTAGACACGGTCGGGGGTTGTGATGTTGAAAAGCTTCATGCAGACTGTCGCCACACCCCGGAAGAATACCGGACGAGAAGCGCCCTCCAGTTTGGTGGACAACGGGGTAATTGTGACAAACGAACCGTTTCCATCAACCTCCGACGACGGGGAAAGACCAGGGTACATAACCTTCGAAGTCGGTGCGAAAATGGCGGTGATACGCCCAGCACTTGCACTGTTTTCGCCTAACCGCTCGAGCTCCTCATTCAGCCTTTCCAACTTCTCAACATCAGTATCCCAGGTGCGGGGATAGCTAGACAAATCTTCCGTGACTCCGAATTGTGTGGGATTGACGAAGATGCTGACGAAAATGTCTGTATTCTCGCGAGCAGCTTGTCGAATTAAGGAAAGATGACCCTCATGAAGTGCGCCCATGGTAGGAACGAAGCCTACACTCCGGTTCTTTTGCAACAATTGGCGCCGGAGTCCCCGGATCGAGGGAACATCACGAAAGACTTGAAAGCTGGATGGTCGGCGAACAGATTGCGAAGCCGCGGTCGCGTCGGCAAAGAGCGATGAAGCCGTCACTAGGATAAATTGAGCTTATCTGGAGCTAGAATTTCCACGAAAGAGACATACTCGAAAACGACCTCGCTCCATTGACCAAGCGAGACATCTTGTGTGAGGTTAATGAACGGAAAACGAGCCTGGGATGAGAGCTACGGGCACATCTCAGTCAAGCACACGTGACCTGCCTCGGCTGATCTGGGGAATCCGAGAAAACATCCGGGGGCGATCCGCGGGCTGATTGCCGCTTGAGAGCTTGGGGGTTCAAGCTATGATTTGGTCCCGCACTTCTCCTCTGAGCTTCTCATTTGACTCCTCCTCTTCTTTTCTCTTTCTCGTGAGCTGACTTGAAGTATAACCATTCTCGTCCTGCCCCCTTCTACAATGCCGTCTCCTAAGTCGGCTATTGCCGATGACAACTCGGCGCCGGATCTAGAAATCGTCAACTCACAGTTGACAATACATCCGTCCGGTTTCACTGGAGGTCCGGAAACCCAACATGAACAAATCTCCGAACGCAACCTTGTCAGCAATATGGCGCGATTTCGCGAGAACCCCTTCCACTTTCTCCGGGAAGTGAGCCTGTACATGTCCGGCACGGGATGGCGTGCATATGACAACCCTATCGGTCAACCGATTTACTATTCTGGATTTTCCGAAAAGATGAAGACCTCCATATTGAGCAGCCTACTGCTGCAAAACAAGATTACTGAATTGGCCAATCGTCGACTCATGGTCGAAGAGAAGGAAGGACTGCTGGCAATCAATGAAGGTACAACACTAGACGACAAACGGGCCCGTCGCCGGACCGAGATTGAAGATAATCTTCGGGAAGTCGTGGATACAATGATGGAAAACATGATTTGCAAGATGGAAAGCAAAAAATTTATTCGGGGCGCTTATTACATGTGCACGCAACTTTTGACTCGTGCTTACCATCAAGGTAAATTTTCTCTGCTATACTCATCCTATCGCAAGTCAATTCTAAACGAGATTCACCTTAGGCATCCATGTATCCAGCGAAGAAGTCTTACGTCTAAGATCTGTAGCCGAGACTGCTGCCAAGAAGAAGCAGTCCATTGTTTTCCTGCCTTGTCACAAGTCCCATGTGGATTACGTCTCCCTGCAACTCATATGTTACCGTCTCGGCATTTCTCTTCCTGTCATCGTCGCGGGCGACAATCTGAATATCCCGTTGCTGGGCCCTTTCTTACAACACGCAGGTCCGTTGCAAGACAATTTCCTATTAGCTTTTAGCTAGCACTAACCTGGTTTAGGTGCCATGTGGATTCGGCGCAGCTTTGGAAATGATCCCTTGTATAATACTGTCGTACAAGCTTATATTGATACCCTCCTCCAACAAGGCTTCAACTTCCAATGCTTCATTGAAGGTGGTCGCTCTAGAACTGGGAAACTGCTTTCGCCTAAGTTCGGAATCTTGAATTTCATCATGGACAGTATACTATCAGGTCGGGTTGAAGATCTCATCATCTGTCCCGTCAGCACTCAATACGACAAGGTCATTGAGACTGAGTATGACGCCCCGCTGGTACCCTAACCTTTTGATGAACATTGGCATTAACCCATTCTCTAGGTCATACATTAGCGAGCTTCTTGGTCAACCGAAGCCAAAGGAGAACTTGGCTGATTTCATTTCTTCGTCCTCGGTTTTGACCTTGAAGCTAGGCCGAGTTGATGTTCGTTTCCACGAGCCATGGAGTCTCCGAGACTTTATTGGCCAGCAACTTACGCGACTAGATCGCCCCAGCACCGACATCAATAACAAACTTAGCTATGCTGATCGAGGCCGCATTCTAAGAACATTCGGTTATCGGGTTTTGTCCGATATCAACGACGTGTCTGTGATGATGCCAACCGCTCTTGTGGGAACCGTGCTCTTGACCTTACGCGGCCGCGGAGTCGGAAAGGGCGAATTGGTGCGCCGATTGGACTGGCTTTGCGATCGGGTGCGAGCCAAAGGTGGAAGGGTCGCACACTTCTATCGCTCGCCAACTGAGACGGTGGTTGACCGTGCGCTAGAAGTCCTGGGACCTAAACTCGTTGGTGTGATCTCAGGTTTAGTCGAGCCAACTTACTATGCGGTAGATCGTTTCCACCTGTCCTTTTACCGGAACATGCTCATCCACCTTTTCATCACTGAAGCGCTGGTTTCTGTGGCTATGTACACAAAGATCAAGCAAGGGGGTGGGCCTGCCAATCAAATAATCACCTACGAGGATTTGAAGAAACAGGTATTATTCCTGTCGCAGGTTTTCCGCGGTGAATTCATTTTCCCACCTGAGGGCTTGACTCACAATCTCGATAAAACTTTGCGTGGGCTGGAGAAGGATGATGTGATCAAGATCACTCGTGATGAATCCGGCACGCCACTTTATGTTGAATTGAGCGAGTCTGAGCGACTATGCGGTCGCGAGAACTATGACTTCTACTGCTTCTTGATCTGGCCTTTCATCGAGGCCTCTTGGCTTGGCTCGGTGTCTCTTCTTGGATTGACGCCGCCTCTCGATAGTCCGAAGGAAGTTTGGATCGATTCGAAGAAAGCACAAGATAGTGCTCAAGTCGTGAGTTATATTTCCCATGCTATACCGACTATTTCATTAACATTCACATCCACAGCTTGGTAAAACGTTATACCACCAAGGTGATCTCTCCTACTTCGAGGCAGTCAACAAGGAGACCCTCAAGAATTCTTATCAACGATTTGAAGAAGAGGGTATTATCTTAGTTGCGAAGAACAAAGGATCGCGTGTCGGTCCGTCTCTCAGGCTGGCTCCTGAATGGGTACCCCAGCGTGACGAAGCTACTGGAAAGGTTCTAGCTGGCGGTCGACTGTGGGACTTTGTTGAATTGATTGCACATTCCCGTCGCGAGGGGTGAGTTCATTATTCACACTATCTCTGCCAATATACGACTAACATTTCACAGCAAAAACCGTCGTGACGGTGCAACTGTTTCCTCCCGCGTTCTTATCATGTCTGATCTTGTTGGACGGAAGCTGTTCGAAAACGCCGCAGCATCGGTGCCTGCCGATGTGTCGTCGCGGCAAATGCGCCGGAATGCAATTGGAGCTGAGGCAAAGCTCTAGTCATTCCCTTTTGATACCCATGTACGCACATTGTACAGGCTGCTTCTATATGTAGCTCATCCTACGTGTCATAATCTCAATGCACATATCTTAGTAAACATCTCCCTGTCTATAGCTAAGCATTAATTATCAGCTAATAGATGCCACCTATAGAATCAAATAAGTCATACATCGCTTCAAAAAGAGGAGTAGCCTAGATTCACCTGTCAGATTTAAGAGTGGGGATATCTGGATACGAACCAACTTACGCGGGCCTTCGGGGTCTTCGATCTCTTTTTATAGTAAGGTCCATATAAAAGTCCAGAATCTAGAGGCATAAGTCGAAGCAATAGATCAACGATTCAAATATGGCGTACAATGTACAATATATATGGAGTAACGTAGGTAAAAAGTCGTTTCTCTAACTCGTTAACATTGTTGCTGTTCACATACAATCTTCAATAAATAATCAAATATAAAAACAACATAAGACGAATCAAATCCAAATCCGCTGAACTGTTCCCCGTAAAATCCCAAAACAGAAAAAGATGAAAAGACAAAGGAAAAACAAAAGAAAAAATGGCTCGACCGCTATAGAAACAATATATCGAAGTCACCGACCAAATCACACCGTCACAAACTGACCCTTCACACCCGGACTCGTGGGAGCCGACCGAACAGTCATAACCTTCGGAGAGGAAACATCGATTGACAACTTCTCAATAGCCTTGGTGGCCAGGGGCGACCTAGGAGGTGTCGTGACCAGAGAATCGGTAGACCTTTTCGCAAACTCCTGAAGCCGACCCATAATGACCGGGGAATCAGAGTACAGTAGAATACCCTGCGAGTAAGTACATGCGGTAGCTTTCTCTTCATCACTAGCGAAGTCCTCGTGAGCAGCCTCGCGCGTAATACGCGGGAAGGTGCGCAGTACGACATGGCGAGTGGGCTCGCTCGACGGGGTGTGTTTCTGATCTTTGCTGGTAGCGTACTCCAGCCAGCCCTCGTTCGAGACACTCTCTGCGTCCGGGGCGGGGAAATTGGCAACGACGAGCTCGCGCTCGACCCGTGCGTGTCTCCATGTCTCGGCGGCGAGTTTGACGATCTTTCGGACGCCCATTAGGAGGGAGTCGAGGTGCTTGGGATCGGCAAAGTGCTTGATGTGGTCGATGATTTCGTCGACGATGACTGCTGCTGCTACGTTGATTGATTGTTTGGCGTCTGAGGTGGTGTAGGCTGCTTTCAGGGTCTGTTGGCGCCAGAATGCCTCACGGCGGACGGACTTGCGCCGGATGTCCATAGATAGCATCTGGAAAAAGGTGTCGGCCTTGTCATATCGCCGGCCTAGGGTGAAGAGGAAGGGTTGGAAGACTCGGAAGGTTAGGGTTTTTGAGATGATATGCTGGATGTAAGCACATCGTAGTTCGCGGGAGGCTGGAGTATTGTCGAGGAAAGGTGGAAGTTCGGATGGAATTTTGGAAAGGATATCCTTGGGGGGATCAATGGGGAGATATCCGAAATGCTCCTTGGATAGATTGTGGATGAGCTGCGAGAGCTCTGTGAAGCAGTCAAGACTAGAAAGAAAGAGTTTATTAGATCATGTCCATTTATCGTAATCGTAATCGTTATCGTTATCGTTATCAACATGAATCTTTAAGATAATATATGCCCGCCGTGCGCCGATGCCAAACAAAGGAAAGGTAGAGAATGAATGACTTGTCTTTGAAGACAAAGACGAAAACCGAAATCAAAAGAAGAAGAAAAAAAAGGACCCGAAAAATTAAAATCCACAGGGCTTCAAAGACTGACTTACAAGAATTGATCGCCCTTCGTATTCTTGAGGTCAGTGGCCTCTCCTAGGCTGGACAGTGTCTTTCTCAGCCTTTCGCAATCCGCGCCCAAGTTATCGATGGTAGTTCGCATTCCATCCACTGCGCGCTGGAGGTGCTGCTCCTTGACAATACCGTCTCCTTCCAATTTTTCTTTCTCTCGCTCGGCACTGGAAAGCTCGCTATCTTTCTCGGATATTTGCTGCTCCAAGGCAGCGCGCTCTGTGGTCCAAAGCTGCTCTTTCTCATTGAAGTGAGCTTCCAGGTCTGCGATCTTATCATCCAATTCTTTGGCAGCAGCAGCGAGTTGTTCGTCGTGGGATTGTCGCAGGGCGTCCAATTCACCAGCATGGCTTTGTCGCAGGGAGTCTAATTCATCAGCATGGGCTTTTCGAAGTTCTTCCGATTCTTGTGCGTTCTTCTGGTGGGTTTCTTCCAGCTCTGCGAGCTTGGCTGCCAGTTCCTCACGTGTCGATGAGAGTTCGGTGAGTCGGGCTTGCAGCTCGGTCTCCTTGGATTCCAAAGCAGCGATCTGGGATGCCACTTCTGTCTTAGTGGCCTCCAGCTCGGTGCGCTGGGTTTCGAAGGATTCCTGCAATTGGGCTTTTTCTTTCGCCCATTCGGCTTGACTAGCTTCGTGTTCACTGCGAAGTTCGCACTCACGACTCTCTAGAGCCTCGGCTGCCGTTTTCTCATCCTCCGCCTTGATCTCCTCAAATAATTCAGTGAGCTCCTCCTTCTGTGCCACAAGAGCCTTCTCCTGTTCCTCGTTTTGAGTCTCCAGCGCTTTCTCGTGGGCTTCGGTTAGCTCCTGGATGCTTTCATTCAGCTGGTTGATTTGTCCCTCGAGTTCGACCCTAGTTTCAGAAAGCTCCTCGTTGGACTTCTGCTGGACAGCTATGCCATCTTCAAGGTCCTTCTGCTTCTCCTGCAGATCTCCCAGTTGGAGACGCAACTCACTGATGGTGTGCCTCAACTTGGCATCTTCTTCAGCACTTTCATTGGCTGTCTTCTTCATTTGAGCTTGCAGAGCTTCAATATAGTAGTCTTTGTGCATTAGAGCTTGCTCGTGCAGGTTTTCAATATGCTTCATCTCAGCCTCTCGGCTCGAGAGCTTGCTGTGGGTGTTACGATACCCATTAAGGAGGCTGTTGATATCTGGAAGCGCCGACTGGATGCGTTGAAGAAGCTCAATGTGATCACCGTCGTTGTCTGGGGGAGATCCATTCTCATGGGGTTGGCCATTGCCCATGGACAGGTTTTGAAGGGCCTGATATGATGCTGCATATGATGGATCTGGGATGCTGTAGCTCCTATAATGGCCTTCCGATAGGTGCTGAGGAGAATAATGCCCATAAGGAGGCATCGTTCCGGCAGGGCTCATGACAGGAGATTGAAGAGCATACGTTCCATTCCGGGTGGAAGGCGGTTCATGGGGAGGCATTGGCGCAGCTGGTGGATTATGAGGTGGAGGAGTTGCAGTTGGTGATATAGTTGGGGACATTTGAGGGTAGTGGGATCGTGCAAGCGGGCTACTGACTTTGGGCACCGGTGAGGCAATGTGAGCTACTGGTGAGGCGTAAGGTGCCGGGGAACCTGCGTAGGGTCCGGGTAAGCTGTAAGGTACTGGAGAGCCAGCGTAAGGTGTGGATGAGGTGTAAGGCACTTGGGAACCAGCGTACGGCACTGGAGCGTAAAGCGCCGGTGAGGCGTAGGGTACCGGAGAAGAATAGGCGTTCGGCGAGACGTACGGCACCGGGGAGGCAGCGTACGGCACTGGCGAAGCGTAGGGGTTTGGTGAGGCGTATGGGTTTGGCGACGCGTAGGGGTTTGGCGACGCGTAGGGGTTTGGCGACGCGTAAGGTGGTGGCGCAGAGTAGGGGACAGGTGAAGCGTAAGGGGAATACGCTGATGGTCCGGGATAATAATGTTGGTTATCCTGGGAAGGACTTGACATATACCGTGCTTCAGTCAAGGATGGGGAAGGCAAAGGCACACAGGCGGCCACAGGGGAGAATAGGTCCGCCGGTAGTGATGAGACTACAGTCGTCTCTTCAGGGCGCTCGGCTTGATTGGGCTTGTCTTGCTTGTTATGGTCGTTCAAGGGCTCCTTTGCTTCTAGATCCGGGATAGGCTGAACCACACTTGCTTCTTCCACAGGCGGCTCCTCGGATTCCGTGCCCTCGATGGGAGGCTGGGCCGAGCTTGCTTCGACGGCCGGCTCTTTGGTTTCAGTTTCTTCGATGGGGAGCTGAGTTGAGCTTGGCTCGTCCAAGGGTGGTACTTCGTTGACAGGCTCGTCGACTACAGGTGATGATTGATCCACGACAGGGTCAGGGATGTCTTGGGGTGAAGCCTTGTCGTCTAACGTCTCATGTGCTGATACGCGGGTTTCGTGTACAGGCGATACTGAATCCACGACAGGGTCGGAGACGACTTGGGGTGGAGTGTCGTTGTCGAGTACCTCGTTTGCTAATACGGGGTTGTCG
Source organism: Penicillium psychrosexuale (assembly GCF_028828465.1). Taxonomy (NCBI): domain Eukaryota; kingdom Fungi; phylum Ascomycota; class Eurotiomycetes; order Eurotiales; family Aspergillaceae; genus Penicillium; species Penicillium psychrosexuale. Next base: position 2,261,371 of record NW_026643187.1, read on the forward strand.
AGTACATGTGGTTCTTGGTCTGCGACAGGGTTGGAGCTGTTTTGGGGTGGATTGTCGTCGTCGAGCACTTCATATGCTAATACGGGGTTGTCGAGTACAGATGGGACAGGGTTGGAGCTGTCTTGGGGTGCAGTCTCGTCGTCGAGTACCTCGTATGCTGATACAGGAAGTGGCGTCGTTACTTCAACGTCTGTATTGCCAGCAGTAGACTCTTCTGTTACTTGCTCTGGTTCCTGCGCCTTGAGTTCAGGGCTGCCAGGAGCAGGAGTAGTGGTAGTTGTCTGAGTCTCTGTGACCTCTGGGCTCTTCCCCTTCTTAACCTTCTTGGTGGCTGCCTTGCCATTTTTGTCTTTGGCCTTGTTCTTCTTGCCCGCGGCCATTGCGGTAGAGTGATGCGTGCCCAAGACTTCTTGCTTCTGACAGACGTGTTACCAATAGGATCAATGTGCTAAATGGAGCATGAGTGATAGTTCCGATCATATGGGATGAATGCACTGTACATTTGCAACAAGCCCTGTGGCGATAGCTCAAGATATAGCCCAAAAAATCGACTATAGTTAAGAGGTATTGAAACTTTGGGATACCTAAAAGCGTAAGCCAAGTGACTTCGGTGGATCGGGCAGAGACCTAAACTCTTTGGCTGTGACCGCGAATGAAGACCCACGAAAGCGCCGATATTTTTGGGGTGTAAGACCAAAAGACCACAGGAAAGGAAAAAAGGAAAGAAAAAGACCAACCCGATCGAATTTTGCAAAAATATCTCAAAATTTACATCCCAACGTTGTCTGGGCACAACAGCGGACCGACCCTTAGCGTATTGATACCCATCCAACCTCCCAATGTGCGAGAGGGCCATCAATTAGACGCCAGTGCCGGGAATTATTGGGGGCAAAAACAAGATCCGAATCCACTCGTATTCCATTCTGAACTGAAGCGAGACCAGTTGGGAGATGCCATGGCATTGGGCATCAAATTGTGGATTTGGGCGATCGAGATAGGTGGGGAACTCGACACCGACAGGCTGACATGTCCGATCGAGACCCGAAGACATGGGAATTGAAATGAGGCGATATAGCAAAAGTGTGGTCAATTGGCAATAGTGAGGCTGCCATCGGACAACACATATTACTAGATGAGGTTTCGAACATACGGCGATATTGGACATGCAGATTGTCTACTCCGGACTTTGTATGCCAAGTAGATCGGGCTTCAGTTTTATTTTGGTGTTTTGTATCTGTACATAGTACTACGCAGAGTGCATTGCATTGCATATAGTACTGATGTATCTATTGATCATGGGAGTCTTGCAATGCGATACTAAATGCATACGACATGACATATACGGAGTAAGTACACTGGGTTGGTTCACCTACCCTCTACACGAACATGAGAGAATGAGAATATCAGATCAATTCCAGTTGAAATATGAGTCCATATAACAATATAACAGTCAGCCTAAATACACCTAAATACACCTGACTATAACTAATAAGCTAACCAATAAACGAAGATCTTAGACCACATAGTTAGGGAGCGACCCTAAGCCCAATACGGACATCACGTGTCATCGACTTTCACTTTCCGCCTCGCCCTATCATCACTCCCCAAAGGGTCATCGATTCATAACCAATTGCTTCCCTCCACACAATGTTCGCTGCCAGACGATCTGCTCCTTCGACGCGGCAGCTGCTGCGCACCCAGCGCCGCTGGGGTTCTCACGCCGCCCATGAGCCCGTGAACGAAGGTCTCGGCGTAAGCTCTTCTCCCCCGCCCACCGCGACCAGACCCGAGTTTGGAAGTAGAGCAAGATATGCCTCGATCGCCCACGACTACTTGGCTAACTCTTCCATGTACACCTAACAGCGCAGCTTCTACGTCACATCTGGCACCATCGCTTCCGCCTTCGTCCTCTACCACGTTTCCAAGTCCATCAAGGAATCCGGCGAGGCATCTTGGATGACCGGCCTCATTAACAAGTGGACGCCTTCCCAGGAGGTCTTCGAGCAGCGCAATGCTATCCACACCGCTATCATGGATAAGGCTGCTTTTGATCGCCACTTGCTTGGCAGTCAAGGCCCAGCCGAGGCCTTCGCCCACAGACAGCCCGAGTATGTCATCTTGTTGCTCCGGAAATGCTTTTCATTGTTGTCGTGCTGACTGTGCTCTTTTTCTTTTTCCCCAGAATGTTGAACGCTGGCTCTCCGTTCAACGTTTCGCCCGGTTCGCAGGCCGACCTGAGCCATGTCGTGGCTCACTACCAGCGCAAGAACCAGGAGATTGAGGAGTCTCGGGTCGCGCGGACGAAGGACGGCAAGGTCGTGTCGCTCTACGATTAAATGGGGGTATCTTTTCTCTTTAGTCAACTGTCTAAGTAGACACGTGTGGAGGAAAAATCATGTACATATACGTTGGGACTTGACGTTCAATCCAGCACCTGATAATTGGATTTTCTTTTGTTTTTGATCTAACACCTAGATCCTCGCCGAATATCGGCTGAATGCTGGTTTTGGATATTCATTTTATTATCGAATTCGCCCTAAGGCCCGCTTGACGGTACAACCTCCAAAACTACTCTGCCCACACCCTCAGATTGGACGTCCAATTTATGCTGCACATCCAGCTCATTGGCAGAGACAGTATCGAGCACGGCAAGGAACTCATCAACGCCACCACCAACTCCGAAATAAACCTTCTTCGCCGCGACGAGAGCCCGACTTTTCACCGAAGCAGTGTTCGAGCGGCGCAGCAGCGCCAAAAGCGTCTCGGAAAACGCAGCCAGCGATGCGGGTGAGTAAATGGTCTCACTAGCAAGAACTAGAGTCTTGCGAGCATTATCACCGGACGAGAAGACCAAATCCACAAACTCGGGCGACCAAGCGCCTGAAATGAAATCAACCGAGATCCCACGCTGAGTAAGATCATCTTTGAATTCTTGAACCAGCTCAGGCGTGATATCCAGCTCTTCGTCTTGCCCTCGTGCAGTTGACACGGCTGAAACAGCGGTTTGAGGGCGGCTATTGTGCCACGTCAAAAGGAGATTCGGGAGCGTGACAAGACGGAGCACGTCAGAGTTGTAGTCTGCAAAAGTAAAGAGTGTCTTTATTTGGCTCTGGCCGGGCTGGGCTTGGCTAAGAAGACGGGCGAACAGTGTCAATGATGGAACTGCTGTGCCTGCGCCGAGCTGTTCATTCATGTTAGCTTTCTTGCCCCTGGTGGCTTTTGGGGGAAAGCTTCCACATGGCGGATGATTTACGCACCTCAATAATATGGATGTCCGCCGGGCTATCGGAGGATTCGTTAAGAATGTCCTCATTGAGGGAGAGCTTGGCTAGATCCAAGGCACATTCCCAAGTTTTGAAGCCGCCTTCATAGAAATTGGGCGTGATGTCGCCTTTTTCAATACCGGCAATAAGCTCTTCATTATCGTGGCCTGCGCTGTCTTCGGCCATGAGCTGGGTGCGAATGTCAAAGATCTCTCGACGAGCGACGGCCAGAGGCGTATCGCTGATTGCGAGCTTATTGTAGAAGATTTGAGAGGGAAGAATTGAAAGCTGTCATCTTGATTAGATTTTGACTCTGTTGGAAAGGTATGATGCATTTCAAAGTAATGAATTCATGCTTTCATGCTCTCGTCGATGATACTCTTCGGCCCGAATTGGGATTTAGAACATACTCGCCAACTCAAAACATTATAATACGCATAATTGAGAATGAAATATATTGCTTGATCACTTACCCATTCATTCATATCATGTTTACTCGCTTTCACGAGCTCAGGAAGAGAATTGCCCACGGCTTGCTGAGAAGGCACATCCGAGAAATCTTGATTGATCTCTGAATCGTCAATGTCGATATCATCCCCCGAGAATCCGAAACTGAAGGCCATCTTCACTTGAATAAGACGGCTGTCTCTCCTTCCAAGACACCTAGTATTGTGTAGGTGGGTTGTCTGAAGTGGCCCGGGTGGTGAATTTGTCGAAATTGCAGGTTGTGGACAGACTCGCACCAGTTTTGGTAAAAACTGTATATTCAAGGGCAAGGAAGAACTGATCAAATAGTAATTTAGTTCCGAGGCCTTCTTTTCACAGATGCTGTGATCTGATTTCAATACTCCGTACAAAAAATTGCATGGTGGAATGATGACTAAGCGGATATCTGGTGGGGACTTAGTTAGGCAAAGAATTATTATTTATACAAACCTTGGAGACAACGGATTGGAATGCTATTTTGAAACTGTTAGAGTCGGGCTGTAATAACTGTAATATGATTTTGTAATGCTCTAACTCATAATGCCATATCCAAGTGATTAGAAACTGATGCTGTCTATTCCAATATTAAATGCAAGCCGAAGACATGAACTTTAAATTAAGGGCTGCGTTTAAGCCTTCTGAGCCACCGCAGCCAAGCTGAGAGCCTGCAACACATCAGCGTGCAGATCCACTGCGTCCTCAATACCACAGCTCATGCGCACAAGGTCATCGAAGACACCGGCCGCCTCGCGCTGTTCCTTGGGAATGCCTGCATGGGTCATGCTGGAAGGCACCTCACACAGACTCTCAACACCACCCAGACTCTCCGCAAGAGTGAAGATCTTAGTGAACTTGCAGAAATCGTGTGCAGCCTGCTGGCCTCCCTTGATACGGAAGCTGAGCATACCACCGCCCATACCATCACGGTGCTGCTTGAGGGCAATAGCGCGGTGGGGGTGGGAGTCAATACCGGGGTAGTTGACGGAGATGACGTGGGGAGAGGACTCAAGGGCCTTGGCGATAACAGTGGCGTTCTTTGACGCCTCGCGGGCGCGCAGATGCAAGGTCTTCAGACCGCGGTGAGCGAGCCAGCAGTCGAATGCGGAGGGGACGGCGCCAATCGCATTCTGCAGGAAGCCGAGGCGCTCTTTAAGGGTCTCGGAATTGAAAGCAGCCACGCCCATAAGGACATCCTAGGTTCGAGTTAGCTGGATTGATACTGGCAAGGTGTAAATTGGCAGTAAGAACTCACGGAGTGGCCATTAATGTACTTAGTTACGGAGTGAACAACAATATCGGCACCGTGGTCCAATGGATTCTGGACGTAGGGGCTCATGAAAGTGTTATCGACAACAACCTGAATGCCATGCTGGTGGGCAATGTTGGCAACAGCCCGGATATCCACCAAGCCAAGGGTTGGGTTGGAGGGGGTCTCAATCCAAACGAGCTTGGTCTCGGGGCGGATCAACTTCTCCACATCCGACTCAATGGAGGGGGTGAAGGTGACCTGGACACCGTGCGCCGAAGCAACCTTGGTGAAGTATCGGTGGGTACCGCCGTAAACATCGGAGACCGAAATGACATGCGAGCCAGCAGCAAGAGATTGGAGGATATTGGCCGTAGCAGCGGAGCCGGAAGAGAAGGCCAGAGCGTACTTGGCATGCTCAAGAGCCGCGATGGCTTGCTCGAAATTATCACTGCGGGGGGTATTAGTCCGCCTGATCGATGTGTCAAACCGTTGGACTAATAAACTGACCGGTTGGGGTTGGAGCTCCGCGTGTACTCGTACAGACCAACGGGGTTTCCAACACTAGTCTGAGCATATGTGGTCGACAGAGAGATCTAGTCAAAGCATCGTTAATTCCGCCTTTCTTTCTCTCCTCCCTAGATTGATAAGCTTACCGGAGCAATGACAGCGCCGGTCACCGGGTCATGAGGCGAGCCGGCGTGGACAGCCAGTGTCCCAAAGCCACGCTCAGAAGTGTGTCCGTTTTCAATGGAACCCATTGTGTATAGAGAAGATGATTTTAAGGCAATTGAAAGAGGCGAGGGGTAGGTTATATGTTTATCGATAAGATGAGATCACCCGCTTTCTTTGTATGACTTGTCTGAAACCGGAATGAGACACGGATTGCGAATCTGATTGATAATCAGGAGCGATGGCGAATAACAGATTCAATGTCTGCTTTTGGATGTTTTCGTGCTGAAAAATTCAACCGAGGGAGAAAAAATTCGTCAGAATCCTTTTACATACTACCAACCTTGGGGGGCAGATGACGATGGATCGCGCGATTTCGACTGGACGAGAGACCGACGGAGCTCCACCGGCTGCCGGCAATTCTGCTCGGAGAACCGTTTGGATACGCCGATGAGTCGGAGAGTCGGAGAGTTCGGCACTTGCCGCATTGATCTCCTAATTGGTGTGTACTATACTACAGTTATGCAGTATATTTTATATGCATGTCCGTTATTTTTGGAGGGAAGTACATAGTTACACTTGCTCAGGTGTATCCCCTGTCAAATAGCTTTACACTGTCATCTCGGCTCACTACACATGGTCACTCAGGTATCTCTATATTCACTGGCATTGATTCGTATGGGTATCTGATCTGACTCTAAAACAAATTTTATGGGCGCTGAGAACGGGTCGCGATAGGCGAACAATAAGACAGTCTAATGAGACATCAAATGGTGGTTTGCTGGTAGCAGCAGCCTACCACCAAGTGATGGGTCCCGTTCCACCCATTTGCATCGAGCCCTAAAACATGGTTAGTGAGAGTTAGAAAATCAATACGGAGAGACCAACAAGAATAGAATACGGAGGGCGCCTCTCCTGTGGGGTTTCATCTGCAACATCTGGAGCATTGGGGATTTGGTCATGCCACTCTTCTGATTCGACTCGGAATCGTACAACCTCTCCTACATCGAAGAAGAATTCCGTTCCACCTTCACTCTCCCAGATCCAGACTTGCTCGGCATAGTCGCTGCAAGACACATTAGCATTTTAGATTTGACATGAGGGGAGAATCAGCTCACAATCGGGACTTCTCCATAAGCATTTGTGGCGGGATGAGAATGTCATTGAAGAATTCGATGCCAACTGGACTTCGTTAGTTTTGACGAGCACTGAGTTTTCATGCTGGAAACTCACTCTTAATTCCATGTTCTGTGCCGCTAGCGATCTTTCCAAGCATGATCTCCCCTTTGAAGGGTCGGAAAACAATCATGCGGAATTTAACTATGATAGTCAGTAAAGAGCTCACACTCGAGAAAGGGGTGGCATCTACCGTTGACATTAACCAACCCCGTTCCGTGGCCAATCAGGCCATCGGAAGACTCAAGTAGGTCATAGAAGCTGATGCAGAGGCCAATTTTTTGAATAACCTAGAGCGCGGAATAAGGATCGAGAAACTGAAAGGAAGAAGCTTGAATTGCGTACTTTATTGGCATACTTTGCATTGATGTTGTCTTCAAGTGCAACTGCACTGAACTTGGAGAAATCCTCAGGTGAAATCTGAATCAAGTCCGATATGGTGGTCTGCCGGTGTTAGAAAAAAGTCTTATATATGGGCGTCAAACTTACTAGGATAAACATGGTGACGGCGAGGAAGGTGCAGCCAGAAGATTGGTCTGACTAGGCAAGGACGAAGTGAAAAGGCTTAAATCTCTTTTCCCGTTTTACCATTGTCACGAAGCAATCAACGATCAAAAACCCTTCTGAGATTATTGCTCCGCCTAGAATCCCGCCCACACGTGACCCCGGGACGGAAGCTTTCAATTTCAACCTCCACTCCGCTAATAAACTAAACTTAAGAGATTATTCTTGTGTTGGTGCTGGAGTCTCCAGCAAACCAAGGCTCTCGTCATGAGCTCGCAGGGATTCTCTTTCCCTCCCCCGCCGCCTCCGCCGCCAGCGACCAACCAACTGCCGGCTCACCACCCGACCCAACATGGACAGAGTTGGGGTGGACGCGGTGGACATGGCGGAGGTCAGAGGGGACGTGGCAGAGGACAGGGAAACCGAGGCCGAGGAGGAAATCATGCAGAAAGTGGACGAGCGCCATCATATCCTCCTCCTACAGGTTTCAACTACGCGCAACCAATGTACGGCGGATATCCCCAACCTCTTCCTACAGCACCTTATATGCCTCCCCAACCCTACCATCATGGACAAACGCCGGCCTTTCAACATCCTCAAAACCCACCTCCATTTCCATCTCAACAATATCCCCAGTCGGTAGCTCCGGGGAACTATCAACACTACAATACGCCCAACCTTCCTCCACCTTACCCTCCCACAACTCCGACATACATGCAAGGTTTACAACCTCCGCATGGCCATCAACCAAACAACCAAGCAATGATGCCTCCCATATCATGGCGCAATGAGATGCAAGGTGCGGTGCCATACATGGGGGCTCAACCGGGGCAAGCACGAGGGCCACGACCTCCTCATGCGTATGGCAATCAGGGTCCGAAACCCAAGAATACCCAAAAGCGGGATCACTCATCTGCATTCAACAAACCTCAATCAACTGCGCCTCGAACCCCCGCAGCGCCTGCCGTTCCAAGCTTCGGCAACCCTCTACCCTCAAAGCCACCACCCGCCGCAGACTCGACAGCCAACAGAAAGGCGAAGAAGAGAAAAAGGAAGCACAATCAACTTGGACTGACCCCTAATACCGAGGACCACGAGTCAAGCGAAGAAGAGGTTGACGAAGACGAAGAATCGAAGCTGGCGCAAAGTGGATCTGGCGCAACACCACTTCAGGTCTCATACAAAGGAAAAACGGCAACATTACAAACACCGTCCGATATTGCCGCTTGGATTGCAGAACGGAAGAAGAAGTTCCCCACGCAAGCTCGGGTTGAAGAAAAGAAAAAGTCAATGGAGGAGGCAAAGGCAGCCCGCGAGTTAACTCGCCAACAAAAGCAAAAGGAGCAACAGGACAAGCGAAAAGAGCATACACAAAAACAAAATGAACACAAGACAGATCCCGCTGCAGATGCAACGACAAACGCCCAGCGCAGAGAGAAGATTCGGCGCAACCTTGAACGAGAGGAGAAACGAATCCAAAAGGCCATGGCCGAGACCGAAGCTGCTCGCCTCCGAATGGAAGCTTTACAGAAGGAGGCATTGAGCCTAAATGAAGACTTTAACCAAGACGAAGATACGGGTAGCACAATCGAGCAACCGGCCCCGGTTATCAAAGCTGAACCCGCAACCGCGGTGCCAGAGCCAGCTATGAAAACCGAATCCGAAAACGCGGTAACGGAGCCAGCCACTAAGACTGAACTAGAGACCGCGGTTCCGGAGGCGACCATGAAAATCGAGCCCCATGGCCCAATTCCAGAGCCCGCGCAATCAACCGTGGAAAGCGGAGATGCGACAGATGCGCAAGGTGTTCCTGGGCTTTTGTTCGAGTCCCATCATCTCGAGCACACAATCAAGACCGAGCACCCCACCGACCATGACTTGGATGCCATGGAGCTCGCATCCGATCACGGGGCCAGTGATTGGACCTCCTCGGGTGCTTCTGGCTCAGATTCAGACTCTGACCCTGACAGCGATGACTCTGCGCCAGAGCAAGTAACTTCACGTCGCACGGGACCAGAGCGAGTGCCACCGCCACCCCGCCAAGGCAAAAAGACCGTCTGCCGCTATTTTGCACGTAATGGCCACTGTAACCGTGGCGACCAGTGTAAATTCCTCCATGAGAATGACTCTGAACGACCCTCTAAGGCCAGGGCAAAGCCTACGGAGAAGAAGGAGAAAGAGACGAAACGCAAGGGACTTTATCAAGCTGTGAGAGCCTTATTTATTGATTTTGCTCCTATTGAAGCTGTACTGACTGGGATTAGTTGCTGGACCGACAGCAGCAAGACGATGACCGCCGGGCAATGGAAGTGATATTCTGGCTCGGTCAGAACAATATGCTGGATGCCCCACACGATACCCCAATGAATTAGCGTTAGAACTGGAACTACGAAACATTGAAGCGCAAGGATGAAGTGGAAAAGGTCATAGCTCGGAGGCGTAGGGGGCTTTGGTCGGATTTCTAACTCGGATGAATACCCGAACCCTCAGTCGCGTGGCTCCGATAGTACAACATACAGAGTCAGCGACAAAGGATTGAAAGCGAAAAAACATGCCAAAAACATACCAAAAATTATGTTGAATCACATCTGATCCCCATTATTCTGCCTAGCCAATTATCGATGTATCCAATGATGTGATCTAAATTTATCCCCCAAAAAGAGGGTTGTCTCGTCGAAGTGACTGTAACCGACCAAAGTGGATATCGTCATTTAAGGTCACGTCGAGTTCAGACCAGTCAACGCCGGAGATGCCCTGCCAAGCGAGGGAAGATGGCCGTTAGTGGTCCGAAAACTCGTGGATCACCGCCACGCTCTCTTTTTTATCGGTTTTCCCTCTTTTGCCCTGGATTTGTCTCCTATTAGGGCCTCGCGGGCCCTCTTTGGGCTGGACGGTGGCCAATCACTCGCCTTGCTTCCTTTGTATTTGTTTTTCCTCGTCCCTTTGACTCTGCCGGCTGTGCCTAGCTCCTTATCCATGGGGCACATGCCCTCTTAGTTATAAAGCTAAGACCAAATATCCCCGACGGCCGGTCTTTTCTTCTATATTTGCCCCTTCAGACGCCTTCCACTCCTTTGAGGCTCTTCTGATTTCACTCTTTTATCCGCATCTCCCACTTGAACATTCGTTTTTCCCAACCTATATACATATACCAGTCATAATGCGCTTCTTCATCTCTCTCGCTGTCGCCGCCATGGCCGCCGTCGCCGCGGCGAACAGCAAGGCTAACCCCTTCAGCATTCCCGTCGAGGGTTACACCTTCAAGGTCGGCGAGCCTACCGCTCTGAAGTGGGAGCCTACCACCGACGGCACTGTCAGTTTGATCTTGCAGTGGGGAGCCGTGATCAGCGGTAACTCCGGCACTGTCATTGCCTGTAAGCAACCTCGGGATCCATCCGAATGACTAATATTCCCCGATAAGGCACGGAGTCTGACTATCACCAGCGAATATCGATAACGACGGCAGCTACACATGGGATGTGCCCTCCAAGCTGGCCGCCCAGCCAGACTACACCATTAAGATCGTCTCGGACGATGATAGCGACGACTACAACTACATCGGCCGTTTCACCGTCGAGGGCTCCACCGTTCAGGTCACCTCTACCTCTTCCACTGCCAGCTCGACCACCGCGTCCACTTCCACTCAGTCATCCACCGAGTCATCTACCTCGACCACCCACACCACTACCTCGGAGAAGTCGACCTCGACTTCTTCGGCCACCACCACCAGCTCCCCCACTACTTTGACCACCGCTTCCAGCAATGCCACCAGCACTGCCACCAGTACCTCTGCCTCCGCCACCGAGTCCTCGGCGAAGTCCACCTCGGCCAGCGCCAGCGGTAGCGCCAGCTCCTCGAGCGCTGCTAGCTCCACGCCCGCATCCCAGAGCGCCGTGCCCACCACCAACGCCGGTATCGCCAACCGTGTCTCTGGTGGCATGCTGGCCCTCGTTGCCGCTGCTCTGATGCTGTAGATTTCCATGCATGCAGATGTTGTCAGGAAGACCTTGTTGCAAAGTCACGTTGACATGCTTTATTGATGTATATTTTTTTTTCTTTCTTCACTTCTCCGATTGGCTGTTTCCTGAAACAGCCAATCAATTTGTGTTATTGCCTGTCCCTTTTCTGGGGTGCAGCTGTACAAAACATCCTCTTCTTTGACTACGGTCGGGATTGTGGCTTTGTTATTATTTGATATATTATTTGTGTCTCCGTCAGCGGTAATGACTGTATACTCCCTACAATCTACTTTATAATTGTGTATTCCCTTTTCTAATTTGATATCCGATTCATCCGAGTGAATCTGTCAAAAAGACAGTGGGGGAAATAATTAATTTGGATAGTCCCGCGTCCACTTTTTTAATTGTAGTCTAATCTCGCTGGTAGGTACAGTTGAATCACATATAATAGATGACTGCTAGATCTCTAGCTGTGGGGAGTATATATGTACTCCGCGAACATTACCTATTCAGATTCAAACAGGCTATCCTCCCAGTAAGGGGCCTCTCTCACCGAAGTACAAAGTAGTACTCCGTACGAAGGACATAAAATAATGATCGTCCATCGGTGGAGACGGTGGCCTTGAAAAAACCAAGCAAATTTCCCTACTAAGTAGGGATTTTCTCGTCTCCACAGGGTTGGAGTTGCGGTTCTACATCATTGTTGTACCTTGCAAAGTCTGATAAGCACTTTGGGTTATTCTCCTTCTAGTTTTTGACTAGTTCCGACTAGTTACAACTCTTTTATTTTCCTTTAGCGATTTGAACTGTGTTGTATAATCAAGCCTCGAGTCGATCTCCGCGGATTGTGGGCGAGTGTATCGCAATACTTGCAAGGTTCACGAAGTACATGACATGGACACCCTATGTACCTTCATAGGCACATAAAACTATATAGTACTCAGAAATACTCATCGCTTACGACATTGTCTTGACCAAGTCCTCGGCTTGTCCCACTTGACCATGTGCCTGACTCGTGACCACACAGGCACCAGCCTCCAGGTACCAGGCTCTCTGCGATGAAATGTCAATCTGCTGAGCGACTCGACGTTTCAGGTCTCCGTGAACAATGTCATTGCCAGGTGGACTACCGTACCATGTGTTTCCAATATTTCCAGGGTCTACTTACTCCCTAATAGTTCGGACTATGCTAGGCTGCTAGGCACCCGCGCCATGGAAAAAGCAACCCTGGCATAAAAAAGACTCCCCATCCAATGCATGGCTCTTGACACACCGCATAAGCAACATGGGAGCCCCAAGCAAATGAACCACGTCGCTCATGTCTATTCTTATAATAGCACCCTGGCATCGTCATCAAAAGCTCGGCTCCAAGCAAGGGCCTTCACGAATCTATGATCGCAGGAACAGTCCACTCCACCTCGTGACTGCAGAGGAAGCAAGGCTCCTAGCACTATGAAGGGCTTTTGCTGGAAATCCTGAAACATTCTGTCCATCCGGTCAATCAATAGGGCGGATTATGGATCTGGGCTCTGATCTATCAATTGACCCATGCCCTTCGCCAAAGAAAAATGTGATTGCCTATATGCAATGGATGCAGAAGACATGCAGAAACCGGGGTCCTCGCTATCCACCTTCTTTTGAAACATGAATGGCCCAGCTTGTTCTTTTGTGTCACGTTGCTACAGTATGACATCGGTTATTGGTTGGTTGCTGCGAACGATGACATGACAGCTGGGTTTGCAATGATCGAACCCCCTAACTTGCAGCAGAGCCCATTCAGGGCTGGAGGATGATGAAGATATTTATTTTCGCTAGAATCTGGGCTATGCTGCATAATTTGCTTATTATAAAGGTGCTGTTGCATCCTCCCTACAATATAGGGATTGGAGGGTTTTTGCTTGCTCAGTAGTGCCATTCAAAGATCAGGTCAGAGCAGAGCAGCATTTGTCAGATATATCCAATGATAACAGGGTCCACTATGCTATCTAAATTCCTTCTTGCATCGGCTGCGACCGTCGCGGCGTTCGCTGGCCTAGCCAATGCCCAGACAAACATCACCGAGAAAGACTGCGCCTCCTCATCCGAGTACTCAAAGTGCAACAGGGATGTCGCGGACAAGTGGAGCTCCTGCGTCCGAGGCTGTAACGGAAATGGTAACTGTGCCGTGGACTGTGGCTGCGACTCCCACCAGAAGTATATCAACTGCATGGCGGAGTCATGCTGGAATCAGGTATGTATGACTTTATATACAATCTACTCCAACGGAACACCCCGCTAGGACTATCATAAATCCATGCTAACAAAATTCCATTCCTCAGGTCTACTCTTGCAAATACCAGCTCTTCGTTCAGCAGTACTTCGCCATCTGCCCCAGCGCCAAAGAGCCAATCCCCTTCTGGCCACCACCAGACAACGCGCCAAACCGCTGTTCCTGCGATCTAGGCAAAGTCACCCAAACGACCTTATCATCACGCAACCAGCAGATCAAATGCATGCGCAACGTCACCGACAACATCAGCGCCGACATCGGCAGCATCCCAGACCTATCGAAACTCAACAACGGTCTCGACATTGCCAACCGCGCCTCAGACTGTGCCTGCTGCGGAGCCAGCGCTAGTATCTCCGCGTAAGTGAAGTCCACCAACCCCACGACCCTTCCAAAGCACGAATTAACCGCCCGAACCTCAGATCCTGGGATATCTGCCCACACACCGAGCCCACTCTCGCCGGCGCAGACATGTGGGGAGTATTCTTCCCCTCCGATCTACCCAATCTATACACCTCCCTTCCGAATTGGGCGTGGTCGTCTTGCGACTCGACGCTCAAGGATACGACGTGCAAGGACCTGGGTTTCACAGATATGGATAAGTTCTACAAGCCCGGCGATTTCCCTAGTAACGGCACATCGACCCTGTACGAGGTTGGGGGTACGGTTACGGCGCCTCCTAGCGGTACTGTTCTCACTTGGTCCCAGGTGTCGACTACTTATACTGTTACCGCGACTGGGTATGACCTCAAGGCTGTTTCTAGCCAAAGTGAGTACCGGGCTACGGCTACCGGGACTGATAAGGCGTTTGCGACGCAGACTGCTGATAGTGGTGCTGCGGCTGTGAGGAATGGCGGTGTTGGCGCTGTTGTGGCTGGTGTTTTTGCGGTTGTTATGTTGTAACTTGGTGGTTAATAAAAGGTATGCATGGACTGTGTTGGCAGGTGGAGGGGTGAAGAAGTTGATGTTTTTGTGGTATTTCATGATGTGATATGACCGGATAATGGAATAATATGTGGCGTTCGCAGCTTGTGTATTGCATGGCCACTCTGCACTAGCTGTCATGTTGGTTATGTTGGGGGATGGGGAGGAAGGACTGGATACTACTCAAATACGAACACCCGATGCACAAGTTACTTCCTCATATCGCAGCCCTGGTGTTGCTAATCCCTCCGGAAATGGTCGAAATACGGTGATGCCGGGTGGTGATGAATGGCTAGGACATTTTGCGAATGCGATCAATTTGAAATGAAAAAAAAAACAATGCTCTTCTCAATTGTAGCCTGCAGAGCAGCTATGAAATGATATGAAAATGCCCCGAAGCCGCCCAGAACAACGCCAGTTACTCCGCAGATATCGGTATCAAAAGTTGGAATCATCTCCCGCTAGAAAAAGCACGGGCACCGTAGTCAGTGTCCCTTAGGACGAAAAAGCAAAACAATCTACGAAATGAGTGCAAGAGACGAGACCATCACGCAACCCACGATGGGAGAACCCGCTTCAGGAACTTCATGAACTTCCAGAACCCAACCGCGTACTCCTGATTACCCTGCGGGTCGACAACCCGCTCGGGGAACGCAATACCGGCACCAAACAGCCCGGGGATGTCAGATGAACGACCAGGCTCGTGGAACGTGCCTTTATCATGATCAAAGCTCATAAAAAGGGGCGCACCATTCTTCGAGAGAGCAGGGAGTGAGGTACGGGTATACCCGACGGCCTGGACGAGATAGTCACACGCGGGCAAGTACTTATGGTACTGAGCAGACTCGATCTCCTGACCACCAGCGCAGTCGATCTTGGCCAGAACCTGGCCTGCGTGCGAAGTGGGAAGCTTATCGTCTTCCAGCTCGGAGCGAGCAAAGTCTGCGGCCAGGCCCTTGAGACCGGTGTTGTCGCGCAGTATCCAGCCGTCCTTGTACTCTGCGTAGCGGAGGGGGTGACGGGTGAACCAACTAATACGCAGGAGAGGGTGGGAGGTTTGGGCGAGCTTGGTGAGGTTCAGGATGGCGAGGATGGCGCTGTGGGATGCGCCGACGATGGCGACGGAGGTGGGTCTGTCTGAGGGGAGGGCTTTTGCTAGCTCGGTGGGCTTGAGCACTAGGTCGAGGTCCAAGCGCTGGATGTCCAGTCCCTGGACTGGGATGGGGGCTGTTGTGGGGAAGGAGCCTGTGCAGAGGATCAGGCGGGAAGTCTCGATTGTCTCAAGATCTTCAGATGAATTCTGTTTGATGCAGATTGTCCAGTTGGAGGTCTGGATTGTGATGTCATTATTAGCCTTCATGATAGACAAGGAGATGTGCAATAATCACTAACCGTTTCGTTCAGGTTGGCTGATTTGACAAAGCCGTGGCATGCATATACTTGCTCCATCTTCAATAGACCGTCCGTCAGGCCACGAACCATATCCGCTGCAAAACCAAGGGGGCAGGTAGCTTCTTGATCCAGTTTGGCCAATTTGGTGAACGCATTAGGTGATTTGGTATTATCGATAATTTTCTGGAAAGGCTGTGTGGCTGTTGCGAACGTTTGGAATAATGCAACCTTGGTGTTACTGAAGGGTACCTCGTTAGTATCTTCCGGTCTGTGTTCATATGTCGAGAATTGGGTACAAACCTAGGAACTTCGCGATACTTGCTATGGACTCTCCCGGCCTCGAAAGAAGGATCAACCCATGTGATTGAGCCCAGTTGGCGCTCCAACAAGTTTCCCATGACAGCGACTCCAGCCGGACCGGCTCCTACGACGACCGCTGCACATTTCCGAGTAGCCATATTGAGGTGGTGATTTAGAAGATAGGAGTAAGAGTAAGAAATCGAGTAAAGGACTCAAGCGTTTCAAAGGTGTGGAATGAGAAAGAGTTGTAAAAATAACGGTGATTTGAGCTACTAAATAAACAGAACCGTAGTAGCTATCGCGACGGGGGTGCGCGACGTTTAAAAAGGGGGAACAGTCGGCTAAGACCCAGACTCCAGAGGACGCATCATCGGCGACAGGACGCGTGGTATTCACACAGATAACGCAACATAACGCAACCAGCGTCCAGTCAGGACATCGCTATAGAGCGGGAACATTCATTATTCCCCCAATATCCCATGACACATGTGTGTAGCTCTCGGACGAGATGGGTCGCCGTTCTATCGACATGTGTTGACCAATCCATCCTGTTCCGCAGGTGGGGATCTTTGACCTAAAATTGGCTTCACAGTTGGCGGTTATCTCCCGAGACTTTCAGACGGCGACTCATTCGGCGACTCGTTCGGGAGGATTTGAATCGGCGACTGGGCCCCACTGTGCGCTTGCCGTCGGCCTGCCGGCAGGTCGTGCTCAGTTAGTATAGGAAGAGGTGCTCATGGGATAAACACCATTTTCAGGGCAGATCAGCGGTTGGACTGCATGATGACTAGCATCAGGGAGAAATAAAAAAAAGTAAAGCAGCTAAGGAGGCCGTTGGCTTTATATTGTGCTGTTTTGGCGTCGATTAGGCAGCCTTGGCAAAATGGCGTGATCAGTTTTGGGCTTCAAAGCCAATCATCGGTTAGTCAGTTTGTATACAACATAGTTGGTTAGTTACGATGTATGTTGTATGTTGTACTCCATACGGAGTACAATCCTAGTTGTCAGCTAAGGCGTGGTAACTAACTAGTTATGATATTCTTCTGAAAGGGCATTTAATACTGCACAAAACGAAAACATGATATCAGAGAACATCCATATATACATCCCCTCATACAGCCCAGTATATCCTCACGCTCGCTTGATGAACGTGGTTTGACCAGCCGGGAAACCTTGCCCGGGCCCAAAGGGCAATCGAATCGCCAACCTCTAACTCACGCACTTCATGTCCATCAAGAGTAAGTCGGCCACGACCCAGAGTCTTCTCAATCTCAAGTGCCTCGGGCGAGTCTGCCTGGATATCGTCTCGATAGTCCCAAACAATTCTATTGTGCTGCATCTCGCTCACGTGGGCACCATTGGATTGCAATTTGTTGTGGCGCGGCAACAGCAGCGCATCTTCCTCGGTATAGTGTTTTCGGACTTGTCCACGCTCATTGTCGAGGATCTCTTGCTCAATTCCATTGGCATACATGTTCCTCGTATGGGCTCCGTGAATAACTTCGATGTCAAACCAAGTCCATGAGAATTCATACATGTTGTCACGGCATTTCCCGCTACCTTGGTCATGAGATGAGATATTGAAGACTATCTTGCGGCAAGGGTGTGCACCGCGATGGGGTAACGGGGTAGGACTCGATTCTTGTTCCAAGGTCTAGAAAGATATCAACACGGCCGCTCAGCTAACTTGAGAGCGGATAGGCATACCTTCCGATCGTAGCAGAGGGGAACTGTCTTCAGCAAAACTTGATCACAATCTTTTTGAATGATCCGATGTTCTTGCAGTTTCTGCTCTATTGAAGGCCAATATTCCGCAGCATCAATGATCATATCAATGAGCTCTTCGGGCAGACCGCGTGGGACCTTCCGTTGCAACAAATTCCGAACTTCGAGTACATCCGCTATGCTGGGATTGAAAACTTGAGGTCCTGGGTCTGAGATACACTTATCTACCCCATCAGAATCTGTGCCGTTCGTGTCTGCAGAGGGTTGGCCATGGGACCGGCGGCAGTTTCCTGGGCGAACTCCGAAAGGTAACATGGTAGTAATGAGAAATCTAGGTGCTGACTTGAATGGAAAGACGTCGATACGTATGAACTTTCTTTTCGCTCTGTATTACCTAGCCTCGGGAGCTAGCTTCGGCTTTGTTTTTGTCGACTCGTATGTGCACCTCAACCCCGCATACCACATGGATAAATAAGGCTGGAACTAAAGTACTTCACTTTGGGCGGTTCAAGCTATTGATTTCGTTGAAAGGGATTCAAAGTAAAGTGATGTTCAACGTGAGTAAATATGGATCCGATGGTGGAAAGGAAACAGTTGATGGTCGACAACTTGTACGGTGTACCGTGAACGTTGATTGTTGACAATGACGTCAGTGTCCCCAGTTATAGCTTACTTTGCATAGATTATCTCCAGGGCTGGAATTACTACGTAGATGCTCAAATTATGCATATCTGGTCTCGAATTTTGTGTTCTTCCTACAATATATTCAAATGCCCTTCCTAACGCCCATGAGAGATACAATAAGGCTTCTTTTATGTTCAGCCCCTTCTGCCACCCGCAGCTTTGTATGCGGCAGCCCGCTTGCTGCTTCTGCTTTCTCGCTTGGCCTTCGATCCACGGCTCTTCTGCTTCATTTTGATGGATGATGATCCCTCAGTAGCGCGGTGACCCTCGAACACGAAGGAGTTGCCGGCAATGGTACTGTTAGCATCGGCCTTCACCTTGGCCGCACCCGCTCGGCCCAATAGCCTGTTGGCACGTCCTTGCATCGTTTTCTGGGCCTCATCTACACGAGACTTCTTGGTCTCGGGGCCGGAGGGTTCGCGCTTCTTAGCGATTTTACGGGCTCGAGTGACACGCAGCTTGCGGGGGAGCATAGGCGGGAAGTTCTTTCCATTGAGCGGAAGCGATTCCTCAACACCATTGCCATCGTAGAATTGGACATAGGCAAATCCTTTGCCAACACGAGTGGTGCTGTCACGGATCACGCGCACAAACTCAACGTTCTTCTTGATGGCCTTCTTGTCCTTGCCTCCAGTGTGGGCGTTGAAAATCCGCCAGAGACCCTCCTCAATATCGGCGGGAGCGCGAACCTTCTTCTTCTTGCCGGTCTTCTCGTCCTCTTCGGGGGTCTCACTGTCAATGAAAGACAGGTTGCCGACAAAGACACAGCGCTTGTGATCAATTTCTGAGGGGTGAGCAAGGCTATCAACTCGCAAATGACGGTCCAAGACCATAGTGCCATTCAAGGCGGCGGGGGCCTTGCGTGCGGCGTGGAGAGTGGTGTAGACAGCGTATGCGTTGGTGCTGGGTGTGGTCTCATCGAGAATCTCGCGCTTCGCGAAGGAAGCACGCTTGGGAATGCCACCGCCACTGGCGAATGCAACAGAGCGGAAACGAATCGACTCGATCTTGTGCGGGCCGGTGGATTCAGGAAGCGTCGAACAGAAAGAGGCCAGGTGCCTGAGAAGTGTTTTCTTGGCGGTCTTAGATCTGATAGCCTCTGTGGAGACGTTGCCCAGGAAGACAGTGCGGTTGGACTTCTCAACTTCATCGGTTTTGGCGGAACCAGTCAAGCTCTCGTGCACAGGTGCAGGAGCGGCCTCCTCGTCGTCGGTGTCTTCTGATACCGATGCTTTGTCGGAGTCCTCGCCTTCCTCATCTTCGCTACCTTCTTGTTCGGTCTGCTTCTGACGCTTTGCTTGCTCGGACTTCCTCTTTTCCTCATCCTTCTCCTCCTCCTTTGCAATGCGACGCATATATGTCTCCTCAACATCCTCGCCGGCACTGCCACGCTTGCGTTTCCGGTTCTGTGTGTCCGTAGGTTGTTCTTCCTCCTCTGCGGCCTCAGAATCGCTTTCTTCGGCAGCATCTTCCATTACTTCATCGCCTGACGCAGATGATTCCTCTTCTTCAGCAACATCATCTTCGTCCTTTTTTGCCCGTTGTGTGGGCTTGACGTACTTGATCACGGGAGCTTGCACAGGACCAGCCTATATATTGTCAGTTCAAAGTCCGTTAATTGCACCTCAAGACAGACATACACTCTGCGCAAAAAGCGAGGACAGTGTTGGGTCCAGAGATGCACCACCGAAGGGAAGAGTGGCAGCGGACGTGCTGGTCTTCTCCTCCGTCTTGGATGAAGACTTTGACTTTTTGCCCATTTTGATGTTCTTGGTCTGTATTATAGTCTAGAATCGAGTGGGCAGGACGTGGGTTTGTTGCGATTGACACTTGCGCCGATGATAGCTCCGACTTTTTTTTTCCCTTTAGTTTCTGCTTATCGGGTCTTGGCATGGAAAGATAATTATCACGTGACTAAGAGTACACTCAAGAGTAGATGTTCCTACAATATGCGGCACATCGGACGTTGTATATGATAGATATGCATTAATATTACCTATGCATGCTTTCTGTATTACGTATTCTTCTTGTCTGCAAGCACTACACTCTATCTATGTATTCCAGGCTGGGAGGTTCTTATTGGGACCGGGCGGTAAGCTGTGGATGTATGATGCACTTATACACCATCTAACATAGTGAGACCGATGAACATATCCTTTGTTCTTCATTCCTTCCTTCTGGCATAGAAATGCAGTATCAACATATTATTCTACAGGATGGCCTGTCTCTTTACAACTACGTCAGATACTATCTCACGTGACTTGATTTTTTTTCTTCGGGCGGTGAGCTTTGCCCTCGCCGGAACGCAACGCGGCAGAATCGGCGGTCACTCGCTTCTGTTGCTGCACCCCATCTAGCGATCTGCTGCTTTTGTCTGCTGAAACCCCCTCTTTCCGCTGTGATTTTCCATCCCTGATCATTGGTTTGATCTTGATCACCATCCCTAGCCACTTCTTCATGACGCCAACTCCTCTGCGACTCGGTACCCTCGTCTTGTCCGCTTCCTAGCCATCCTCCCCTCGTCCTCCAGAGTCGGTCTGCGTAGGATTCGTCGGACCGAAAGCTTTTACCGGTTACAATAGTGGTGATACGCGTGGACCTGGACTTCCGTCATAAATCGCGTCTCAGGAACGCGGTGGTTTTGGGAATCGTGCTCGGTCGCGAGCAGCTTTGCTCATTACCGGCGTCGCTCCCGGCGCATTGTTGAAACGGTACGTCGCTTGAGGTTCTACATCAACCACAGACCTCATCTGGTCATTTTCGTGAGGAGGGAGCGTCTCTATATCCTCTGGAACTACTGTGATCGGTACACTTGCTTTGCGCGGCCTCTAGTCCCTGTGCTGAGCGATTGTTACCGAATCTGGGGGCGTTCGATGATCAATCTCCGCACCACCGCCTTCTGGGGGCGCTGACCTATCTCGCACCCACCAACCACTTTTTGCCCACCAACTCTGTTTTCCACTAGTTTTGCCGAGTTGATATGGCAATTGAGCTAATTCGATCTGTGGTTTCTCCAGATTCTTGCTCGAAACACCATCTGGTGGATCGGTGACCTTCCTTCCTCTCCTCACGCCCGCGGAATCTCAACCTCGCTGCAAGCAAGCAACCACCTTATACTCTCCCCTTCAAACCTTCTTGTCTTCATTCACATCGTGTTGCGCCAGCTCTCTTAGCTGCATAAATCTCCATGGAGGTAGCCGAGAGCAGAGAACAGGCCTCCGTTGGTCCTACAACGGGGGCAGAGTCTACATTCCCCAATGGCGAGCGGAACCCTTTTCTAGATGACCCGCTCATGGACGATGATGGACGCTCAAGTAGCTTGAGTGAGATCGACGATGTCTCGGACAACGAGCCGTCCGACTTCGAGGATCCCATCAAATCAGACAAGCCAATGGAGAACGATTCGGAGGCCGAAACCGAGCGCATCGAAGATTCTCCACATAACATCCGAAAACATGACATTGTGTTGAGTGCCGCTAGTGCCGGACCAAGCCCTAGCAAGCTTCATCAATCTACAACACTCGATGATGTTGACGATGAAGCACTTGTGGCAGACGATTCTCCTAGCAAACCGCGACGGTCTTCAAAAAACAACGGCTTGACCGAGAATATCCCAGACCTAGGCGACCTAGGTGATTCGGAGCTGCCAGATAATTTTAAAAAACGAAAGCACGAAACTGTCGCCGAATTAGGCGACGAAGAGCCCACGAAGAAACGCCGGAGCTCAATCAAGAGTGACTTGAGTGACCCGATAGACGATGATACCCCCCTATCGCCTGAGCCGCTCGGTAATCCCATGGATATCAATGAAAATGGCATACTGGTTGACGAAGTTCCTGAGTCGGATCTCCCAGCCCCGCCTTCCAAAGGCAAAAAGGGCAAAAAGGGTAAGCGGAAAGGAAGAAGGGCCCAAGACGGTGATGGGGAAGCAGAAGCCGGGGTCGAGGCCACAATAGAGTATGTTGCTGATGAGATTCATGGAGAAGACGAGGAGCCTACGGAACGAGTAGATGAGCCCGATGACGCAGAGGCGATTCTTCGAGCCGAAGAGTGTAAGTGTATCCCTTCATGGACCCTTTGGGTGCAACAGATACTGATGCCCTGTTCAGCTGTGAAAAAGATGTCTGCTATGGATTCCCTTGTGACACTGGAGAAAGAATTTGCAACGTTACGTGACAAGTAAGAAATTTCCCCCACCTCTCACATGCCTCGACGCTAATAATCATAGGATTTATGACGAACGGATATCCAAACTCAACCGCGAGTTGGAGATGCTTACCGGTCCGAACCCGACGCATCCTGAGTACTTGCGGCAGATCGAATGTGTGCAACGTTACCGAGACGCCAAGATCAAATACGAACAAAACTTGTTCCGACACCGCATGAAGTCACTCATGCACAAGGGTCTGGCCGAGCGAACACAGGCTCATAGCACATACTACCAGCGGATTCGGGATGCGCGCGAGCGGCATTCAAGTGCAGTCAGCAAACAATTCTATGCCATTCAGCATGATCGCTTCAAGACAGACGAGCTTAGCCCGCACCATATCATCCCATTCCCCACGCGTCGCTCGCAGCAAATCGCACATCAGACCGCATACAACCAGGAGGTTTCAATTATGGCCGGTGTGGCCAAGTATGTTGGCTTCCCGGCTGCCCCGTCCTTAATGGGTGCACGGCCCACCGAACTTGATGACGATCTTGAAAAGATGGGGGTAAGTCATATTCACATTCCCTATTTGGTCAGTTGCTGAGAGCAGGTCATAGATTCATATCGAGTCTCGCGCTTCGGCACCACGGCACTCATCAGCAATACCGTCACGGACCACCATGTCTACCATGTCTTCCAATGCTTTCCGTTCGGCAGCAGAAGAAGCATTTCTAGAACAAACACCCTGGGCAAACCCACAACATCCCATCCATCAGCAACAACAGCAACAGCATTCGCAGCCACCTCGGCTACAAGGCCGCACATTTGAGCATCCGCAACAATCATCATATGCAACGCCAGCCGCTCAAAAGCGGGTGGTAGACATCAATGCGCCTAATGGATCTGCATCCACCATTCCCGAGAACGCCTCTGCTGCCAACTCATCAGCCAACAACACCCCTTACGGCATGGAGCAAGATCCAAGCCGTCAAACGCAAGGGCCCTTCCGCAACCCAGATTATGACACCGATCATCGCAAATCTGGGTTCCGGTCATTAAGTTCGTCTCCCTTGGATGTGCGTAAATCACAGCCGCATATCAACCATACCCTCGAACACCGCTCTCCCATAAGCGACGCACCATCCCACAATCACATATTCTCTCCGCCTTCTGCACGCCAAGGCTTGTTTCAACCTTCAGCCGCTCCCCAACGGGAGACCTCGCCATCCCTCCCGTCTAAACCTGTTGATGTACATTACCGCGCTCATCAATCCGGAATATCCACAGGTCCTGGTTCAAACCATATGCCTAATCGATGATCGATTACCTTTGGCGATTCTTATTGAAATGACCCGTCAGCACCCTTCTTAATACCCCGAGAGTCTCCTACCCTCCTCTTTCATGCATCTTGTGCACTTTTCTTCTCCTGTGATAAATCCTGTGTTTTTCTACTCTCCAGCTCTTGCTCCAGCAGCAAATGTATCTTGACTGTCATTTTCACCCGTGTTGCATGAATGGAATACCAATCTGGGGTCTTGTCTTTGAGTTTCAACAGCGTTAACATGTGGGGTACTCCTGTTGTTATTACTTCTCACTTTGGATTCGAAGACTTTATTTGAATGGAACGGAATCTGGTTAAAGCTGTTATTATTTTATCATCTGATGTATAAGGTCTGAATTTGTTTTTATGCGTGCGGTAGAGAGATATCTTTTGCATTGGAGTTTCTTTTTCTTTCTTCGTTCTTCTAGTGTCATCTGCTCTGTCTAGTGATGTACATACGACGTCCTTATTTTATATCATCAACTTCCTTTTAGTCTATGTTGCGACCGAACTGACCTATATATAGCGGGGCTGAACGTTGGAACCATGGCGGCGCCACTATTTATGCTAAGTGGAGCTGATCCGATGCTAAGATTCACTTCACTGATTCGCTTGACCTTGAAAGCTCTCATGGATGCATTCAAGGTTAGAGCCGAGAGAGAGTAAAAATTATTCCATCATGGTAGACTGGTTTTCGCGTAGTTAAAAGATCTATCATAAAAAGTATACATCCTTCCTGGGTCCTATGGGTTTTAAACTCTCAACGATGAAGCAGGCAGTTGATAAAGTAGCTAATAAGATGTGACAGGAGTGACTTATTTTAGTTAGGTGGTTACATACAAAATGCAGGTAGCTACTGTTCTGCTAATTTCTGGGTAGCGGTGGGAAGAACCGGGCAGGAGCGGTACCCAGTTAGGAAGGTGCACCTAATATTTCAGGCAAGGAGTGGTCTGATCCGGGTGGTCTGACCGAAGGGAAGTGGTGTGATCTATAGGGCGGGTGGAGGTATGAACACCCTCTCTCTCTCTATATATATTTCCAGAAGCCTAAGTTTGCATATTGTTGAGGGATTCCCAGAAATTGAAAATCGACACCTCA
Organism: Penicillium psychrosexuale; assembly: GCF_028828465.1. Lineage (NCBI taxonomy): Eukaryota > Fungi > Ascomycota > Eurotiomycetes > Eurotiales > Aspergillaceae > Penicillium > Penicillium psychrosexuale. The sequence goes on from NW_026643187.1 coordinate 2,286,537, forward strand.
TCCATCAACGCATCAATGGCATCTTCGCCGATTGTTATTCCTGCCATAGGATCCTCGGCCGGTACTTCTTGCGGTGGAGAAGATTCGGATGCCAACTGAGGGAGAGCTGTTTGAGGAGTATAGTTGGGGAAAATGTAACGGATGGCTTCGAGGAAGATACCTCGGAAGACCGAAGAGCAAGGGTGAGTGTGTTGCATCTGTTCCAAGACTATCATGCAGACCTCAATTTTGTTGAGACCCAGACGTCGGGAAACGGGATCCGGAGATTTGCAGTTGAGGAGGTGGACGTGCATTGCTGGGACCAACAGCGGTGCCCTAGAGTGATTGTCAGATAAGACATTATTTGCAGAAGAGTTGCGCACTCACGTCATAGAGCCTGAGAATCCCAACAGCTTCTCCTGTGCCAGACTATCAAGGATGGCATTGGTCTGTAGCGCAGCCATGTTGATCTGATTGCGGACGTGGGTTTGCCATGTGTCCTGGCGAGATACGGGCAACCCTTCTGGGTCTTTTGTTACGAACGGACGGTAAAAGGTGATTATGAATGCTCTTTTGGCCGTCAGAAGCAGTTAAGGGTGGATATGGCGTCAGCACTCACTGGTAATGGAGCTGCAAGTGATACAAGGAAAAGGTTGCAAGTGGACTTTGTCTTGTCTCCTGGTCTTCGGGAATTTGGAAGCGCAAAATCTTTTGCTCAAGGGCTTCAACCTGTTGGAAAGACGAACTGGCTCCAAAGGGTTGGTAGCATAAGGTGAGAGTCTCCCCTAGAAGCTGAGTGAGTTGAATCATTGTCACCCAATAGTCTGCTAGCTGCGGTAGGTCCTTCGGGATATATGCTGCTGATATAGATTCGGGTAAGCCGACAAGATCACCCAACATATCATCCGCAGATGGCGGTACAGTGTTACAGTCATTCATGTTGATCCTCAATGGACGACCCATCGTGAGGCTTAGCCAACGGTCTCGAAAGAAGCAGATCCACCAAAGACGGCGCCAAAGACGCTGTTGTTGCCCAGTGATCGGTGAATTAGCACAGACCGAAGCGGAAAAACGATGCAGACCCATTGTTTGGCAAAGGCTAATGGCAATACCAAGCCAAAACCACGGTTGAGTGTAGGTATCAGCCTCGGAGTGGTAAAATCCCATGAGAAGTGCTGATTGAAGGAGCACTGTGTTGTCTGTCTCACCCCCATTATGATGCAGGCACTAAGAGCAGGCCATTAGCAAGCATAACTCGGAAATAGAAAGAATGCTAGCTTGCTAGCTTGCGCTTACCTTTGCACGAGCGTACATAGATTCCTTCATCTCTTTCCTAGACGAAAAGCCCTCTGATTTCCAAGTATCGGCCGGAAGATGCTATATGCCGCATTAGCTAGACTGCAGTTCTACTCGGAGGAGATAGGCTTTACGTTCGCTGCAGCATAGAAAATGCTCCATAGTAATATCAGATTGTATGGTTGTCCATCTCCACTGGGATAGAGGTGTGGAAGTGTCGTAGCGTCGACCACCGGCATGATGGGATGCACATGATGAAAGTATGCCCGGAGAAGTTGATCGCATATCTCTTTTCGGGGCATATTGAAGCATCCTTTGTACTGCAGGTATGCTTTATCCTCGGAAGATAGCGAAACGGATGTTTTGGAAGTGAGCAGGATATGCCTTGGTGCAGGTTGCTGTGAAGGCGAGCAGGCATCGAAGATGGCGCCAAACCCAGGCACATCACCTTCAGTTCCAGGTTAGCTTTGGGTGAAAACACTCGCGCGGTGACTACATACCTGTGTAGAATGGCGCTTGGCCAGGTTTGTAGTTGTTTTTCCGGAGGACTTTGGTTGCAATTTCAACGCCAGTCTGTTCTTCATCATGACTCCGAGAATAATCCGGGGGATTAGAGACACTCCTTATCCCAACCAGCTCAGGGCGATCTTTATGCGCAGGCGGTGCAGTTGGGAATGCATCAAGTGGGAGTGAAGACTGTGATATCAATCCATTAGAACCTGCGCTAGGTGGGCTGTTAATGACAGACGCGGTTCGACGCGTGTGCCTTTCGCGTATGCTATATCTGTCAGCGATAAGCTTCTACCAAATCGAAAGAAAACTTCACGTTTGGGTCTTCGTCGGCGGAACACTACATTCTCTGCCATCTTGCGTACAACCTATACACGGGATACCGGTAACCGTCACGCTACAGCGGACTTTGCGCTGACGGCAATTCTGACAAGCAGCGGCCGATCTATAGCGGCGTGTAGACATGGCGAAGCCAAGTATTGATCTATCGGTCTGCCGAGAAGGTCGGGTCGCCGAATTGTTGTCAATTAAAAATGATCCGAGGTAGCCGAGATCCGTTTCTTCCCGGGAGTTCCGAGGTAAGTTTTTCCCAAGAATTATGAATTGACCCTGAGAGAGGGAAAAGGGGCTGTATTTACTATGAAAAGGACAGAAGAACAGAGAAGAAAGGAAGAGGAGATAGAATTAAAAAGATGAGAGATATATCTTCAGAGACTTGTTAGTTATACAGGATGCCTGAGGAATCGTGGCCTAGGCAAATTTTTCACAATAATCTTTAATGAGGGAAAGAAAACCTGTTGCATTCGCTAGCTAAGAGAGAGTGAAGTCCAGGTTGGGAAGTAAGGTCCTATCTACCTGAAGCAAACAACGGTCTCAACAATCTTCAAACAACATATATTCAAGTTGAACGCAAAAAGTATCTATATACCCTCTATATACCCTCTATAAACTTCTATAGTACATCAGATCAGATTTACACAAGAGCAATTCCAGTAAAGGCCCGGTCATCATTGGAGTAAATCTTCTCCTTGTTGTTGCCATCCATATCGGTCCGGTAGATAGATCCGCCCAGGTCAGTAAGATAGATCTGAGAATTGGCGGGATCCAAGATCAAACCGATTGCCTCGTTCAGATTTCTGGTGATGACATCATATCCCAGAGCGGAGCTAGCTGGCAGAAGGAGACCTTGTTCACTCAACTGAGCTTTGTTCAGTGAGTTGCCGATCGGGAGTTCACCACGATCGGTCCAGTAAAGTGTGTGAGTGGCTTCGTGCACCTCGAGATCAATCGGCTCGGGGAGATCAGCCAGAACAACCTGGACATCACTTCGAGCATCTGGTGACTCGCCCTCAGGGGTTGTGATATTGGCGCAGAAGATCCGGCCTTTGCCAGCCTTCGAGGGTCCTTTCTGGGTCCAATAGAATTTACCATAATTTGGCACCACAGCAATTCCGACGCACCAGTCGGAGATGCGGTGCTGTGGGTTCGCTTCACCGCCGGTGTTATCAATCAAAACCTCGAGATTGGAGCCGTCGTAGGCACAACGGTAGACGCGGCAGCCTTCACGGTCACAGAAATAGACAGTTTTCGCCTCGGAATGGAGAACTATTTGTTTCGGTGTATTGATAGTTCCTGGGGCAATGAGTGTTTTGATGTCGGTTCCATCCACGTTTGCGGAGTAAACGCCTCCGTCGAACTTTCCTGGAGCGCCCATGCAAGTCCAGAACATGCGGCCAGAGATCGGGTCTATGATGAGCCCATCAGGCAAGGATTGGTCCTTGAGAACCACGTTCTTTAGCGTGCCGTCTGCGGCAAAGCGAACGATCTCTCCTGATGTCACGCCGGGTTTGATGGCTGACAGTCCAATGTCCAACACTAAAAGGTCGGGAGTCTTTAGAGTAGAAGTCGACTCGCTAGCAGGATAGAGGCCACCCTTCGAGCACTTTGTTCCCAGTTTGCCCTGGTCCAGGTAATTGGCCTTCAAAAAGTCGACCGTCTTCTCGGGGGAGAGCCCACGTTCCTGCACATAATGACTCTCAATGAAGGCGACGGTGTCTAGGCCAACATCTAGGCAATTTATGTTAGCGAACAACTTCCCACAAAACTAGGGAGACGAGTGAAGGACTTACTGTCCATTGTCCGGCAGGGAAGACTCTTTCCCTTGATGAACAATTCATTCCACATCGAATCAATCTCCTCGGGAACTGAAACACCCTCAGCCAAGATAGTCATGACCTCCCGCTTCACAGCAGCCCACAGCCGATTGAAGATGAACCCAGTGGACTCCTTTCGTGCGACATATGGACTTGTGGCGGCTTCCTTGGAGCGCTCGACCATGAAAGGGAAGATCTCTGGGGCAGTGTGTCCATCGGTCATGAGCTCCACAATCATACACGACGGCGGCATATAATAATGCATGTTCAGAACACGCTTCTTGGTGGCATCCGAGATCTGACTGATTATCTCAGAAGATTTGTATGAGGATGAGTTGGAAGCCAGGATGCAGTCCTCCGGGGTGAGGGCCTCCAATTCAGCGAAAGTGGAGATCTTGAGTTCGAGCTTCTCGGGAACAGCTTCAATCACAAGCCAGGCGTTTTCAACGGCTTTCTTCATGTCTTCGAAGGCTTCAAAGGATCCGGGGATTTGCTTGGTTTTGGCGGCGTAGGATTGGACATTTTCCTGAATGTATGCAATTCCGTCTGCTCGCTGCTGCGAGCTAGGGTCTCGAATTCGAACATCGTAGCCGGCTGAAGCCCAGATACAACCTGATAGCCGAAATCTGTCAGCACTTCTATCCATTGAATAACACGCGGGATGGGATACAGACCAATTCGGCGGCCGAGTACGCCGGCACCCAGAATGGTGACTGGGCGGTTGCGGTAGTTACTCGGAGGTACCCAGTGTGATGCCATGCTGCGACGCAAAGTGTTCATCAAGTGTAAAGTGTAAAGTGTAAAATGTCAAGTGCCAAGTATACAGGGTAAAGTGTAAAGTGTAAAGTAGCCTAGTTGGTATCTTCAATCCCAGTGGCGGATGGGTTCCTTATATGCCCTATCGTTGCCGCCATTGTCACTTTGCCATCTTGTACCACCCTCGGAATACCAGTATCCACTATCCCGACCGAAAGGAAGATCAAGGGGACATCGGCCCCGCCAGCAGGCCGAGGATCGGTATCCTAATTCGATCCTCGGAAACTCCCGGGCCGTGGAAATATGATGAACAAGGAAATTCTTCATCAAAAGAGGATTTATGCAGGTGGATCTACTAATCCCACATTAAGGCAATGCTTAGTGTGTGTGGACCAAGTCGATCTCTTTGTTGAGATCCACTATGTTATGGAGGGCGATCCCGAGGTAGTTTACCTCGGAACCCATATAGAATCCCCTGGGGGTTAATGTTAATTAGAAATTTTTGATAGGATAGAAAAGAATAAATGGCGCGTATGGTTCCTCTAAGACTACAATATAAAGCATTTGCCTCTAGTTCATTATCGCGCTGAAAGCACAACCGTCATTGATATTGCATCCTTCCATACAAAATGGCATCTTTGAAACAATTCGAGGCGAGCGAAGTAGCAGCTCACAACACAAAAAACGTTCTTTTTGTCATCATTCATGGAAAAGGTAATCTTTCCCTCCTTGAGCTACCTTGTTCAATCTTCTAACATACCCAGTGTACGACATCACAGACTATGTGCGAGACCATCCCGGTGGTGCGGATTTGTTGGTAGATGTCGCCGGCACAGATGCAACAGTTGCGTTTGAGGATGTCGGTCACTCAGAGGATGCATCTGAGATTCTGGACACATACTTGGTCGGCAATGTCAAGGATGCGCACGAATTTGGCCCACCCAAAAAGGTGGTTCGTGTAATCAAGCCAATCTCTTCCGTTGCGGAGACACCTAAGAAGTCATCAATCACCCTCAAAACCGCGAGCACAATTACTGCCACATTTGCTGCAACTGCACTGGTTTACGTCTGTTCGAAGAATCACCGAACCCTGGCCGACTTCTGCACTAAGCACTCCCCGGCGTCCCCACGGATCTCCGAGGTGCGTGTTCCATTCGGAAACATTCTGCATGGTGGATTCTTCAGTGGATTCACTGCTGCCACTCTGGCTTGCGCGACTATTGGCGGTGTTATCGGAAACCAACTCTCAAAGTTCACCAAAGTCGACTCTGGTTTCACCAAGTACCCTCCCCACATGAAAGCATCGACAATCAAGAAGCAAGACCCGCATCTTGTGAAGGGCTTCCTAGAGCCCAAAGTCTACAAAAAACTCCCGCTCGTCCAGAAAGATCAACTTTCGCCCAATGTGTACCGCTTCGTATTTCAATTGGCCAATCCACGGGATGTGATTGGACTCCCAATCGGCCAGCATGTTGCTATCAAAGCCATGGTCAACGGGGCCGCTGTCTCAAGATCTTATACTCCGACATCCAATAACCTGGATCTTGGAAAACTGGAGCTAGTCATCAAATGCTACCCAGATGGCATTCTCACAGGCCAATACCTTGAGTCCTTAGAAGTCGGCGACAAAGTGGAATTCCGGGGCCCGAAAGGCGGGATGAAATATCACAGTGGTCTCTGCAAGAAAATTGGTATGATTGCCGGTGGAACCGGAATCACCCCGATGTACCAACTTATCCGGGCGATTTGTGAGGATGATCGTGATACGACTGAAATCAGTCTGATCTACGCCAACCGGACCGAAGAGGATATTCTTCTTCGTCGGGAATTGGAAGCCTTTGCGCGAGGATATCCCAAGAACTTCAAGCTCTGGTACATGCTTGACCATCCCGATGAGAATTGGAAATACGGCAAGGGATACGTTACCGCAGAAGTCATGGCTGCTAGATTGCCTGGTCCAGCATCTGATACTAAGATCATGCTTTGTGGACCACCAGGTATGGTGAATGCTTCAAAGAAGAGTTTGGTGGCTGCGGGCTTCACAGCTCCTAGTGCTGTCGGAAAGATGACCGATCAGATCTTCTGCTTCTAGCCCCGGAGAGTGGTTTGATTACATAATCTCTCTGTTTGTTTCATGTTTATAGTTAGATGTTGTATATTAGAGTTAGAGGAACTTAGAGCTGTTTGTGAATTCAATATGTTTCTATTTTGATATATTTTTGAAAATGCTTCATCTTAACTTATGTATATAAGTCGTAGATTACTACTTGTAGCCTTATTCGATTATCCCACAGGCCATAGCCGCCAAGTTCTTCTTTCATCGATATATTTGCTTCATACACCATGTCCCTTGTCATACATAGGAAATTCCTTTGTACAGTTTATGATTTTTACTTATATTGCGGAGTGTGACATGTCTACTTCGTAATATTATCCATTGTCCTTTAAATTGTAAGGAAAATCTCTGAACAATTACATATAGAAAGCACTCTTGAGAAAAAGCATCAAAGCAAGACATCGGAGTGTTAGGACATGTAACATCCATCCCTTCCAAGTATAGCCAGGTGTCACATACGTGGCCACCTGCTCTTGTATTTCTTCGTTCTAGACCTTTCGAGAGGTCTGTACTTAGAGTGGAGTCGGAATAGAGAATAATATCATTTCGGGATCACATCCTCATATCGAAATGTTCCGTGGGATCCTGTGCCTTCTGTAGCTGGTTTGGATTCCGAAAGCTACTGAATAGGGGTATATTCTGCTTAGATCCACAGTTGACAGCTACCTAGTTACCTATGTTGTCCATACGTTCCGAAGATGAGTAATGTCTGGTTTACAGACGGAGTATTGAAAATAGATAAACTATATTGAGCTAAATGTATTTTGCAGATCACCGAGGAACCAGGCCGTTCCGAGGTACACGGGAGACATCCGAGATAGAACAGAGCCCAATCGGAAAAGTCCATTTAGACCCACAACCCGAGGAAATAAATTACCGATCTATGAAACGGCCGGGATCTGTCGTGATGACCATTGTGCAGTTGATATATAAGTTTAGGGTCCTGGATTGAACTGGCTAGACAACAAGCACTCAATCACAATGTCTGCAAAGCAATTTTATCTCCTTGGAGAGCCAGTCTCCTCCGCCAAGAACATCGATGTCGACCCGAAAAGTGATTTGGGTGGACTCAAGGATTTGATTGCAGCTCACTTCGCAATCGTTGAGCCAAATGGTAAGTTTGAAGAACTTATTCTGATTTCAGGTGGTAATGACTGACGCGTGATAGGCATCGGTTTCGAAGCTCAAGACTCCCAGCTGAGCGAAGTCTCGGAGATCACTTCAGCCACCACTCCCATCGCCGTCACCATCGATGGACAAGCGGTCCGTGATCCTCCTGGCCCGAAGGGTCTCCCCTATGTCGGAAATTTCTTCGAAGTCTACCCAGACCATCTTGGAAACCACCAGCGTCTCTTCGAACAGTACGGACCGGTCATCAAGACAGTCAATCTGGGCCGCACGACTTATCAAACCAATGACCCCGCTATCTCCGCGATCGTTTTTGCCGAATCTGATTTTTTCACAAAGAAGATTAATGAGGCCCATCCACTCTATCCTCTAAAGCAGCCTAGCGCTGGTGTTTTCCTTGGAGATACGGATACTCCCGAGTGGAGAGTCGCCCACAAGTTTTTACCGCCAGCTCTCGGCCCGAAGGCCGTTCGTCACTATGCACCAACAATGCAGAAGACAGTGGAGGATGCCCTCAATGTTTTCGATAAATTTGATGAGCAGGGTGAAGCCTGGAATGTGTATCAGTATATGCTGAAGCTCGGAGCTCAAGCAGTGGGCAAGCTCACGCTTGGCTTGGATTTCCACCACTTTGACTCTCCGGACGCGAATTTGCATGAGATGGTGCATTTGATTGCTGAACTTCTTTCTCTCAATAAGAAAGTCGCATCCAAGGGAGATTGGTATGGTAAACTGCCATTCGGTGATCCACAGCGGCTCCGAACAATCAAAGACAGAATTGCAAAGATGGTGGAGGAATCCATTCAGAAAGCTGCACGTGGTGGTGTTGAAGACCTACCGCTTCAAGATGCAGCGCTGACAGCGTCTAACATGGTCGGTAAGTGGCTATCATATATCACTGAATCCCCTACTTATATCCATGGATGCTAATAAACGCTTCAGACTATGCCATCCGTGCAACCGACAATAAAGGTGAAAAGCTACCCCAGGAAAGCTTGATTTGGGCTCTCGTCGTCGCAACCGCAGCCGGCTTCACGACGACCAGTTCACTTCTTTCCTGGCTCATTTACGGCCTTGTCACGTACCCAGGAATGCAAGACAGGCTACTCCAAGAACTCGTTGACAATGGCATCGACGAAAACACCGAGATCACAGCAGACGTTACAGAACGTCTCGATTTCCTCGATAAGTACATCAAGGAGACCCAGCGTCGCCACAACCCGAGTTTCCAACCGGGACGAACCGCTAAGGTCGACCTCGTGCTTCCGGGAGGGTACAAGCTCGCCAAGGACTCGGTTATTCTCCCGGCGCTGCACCACATCCACAACAACCCCGACCTGTGGGATAATCCTTACCAGTTCAACCCTGATCGCTGGGACACCGAGGCGGTCAAGAACAGACATAAGGCTGCGTATATTCCATTCGCCACCGGCCCGCGTATGTGCATTGGGTTCAACTTTGCCTTGCAGGAAGTTAAGGTTTTCCTCCCCAAGCTCATCTTCCGGTACAAGTTCACTCGGGAGGGCAATGACCCCATCGAGTATGACCCCATGTTCCAGTTGATTCGCCCCAATAACCTCTATGTTCGTGCGGAGAAGAGGGTGAAATGGCCTCCTAAGACGGAGACATTGGCAACAGCGGATGTTTGAGGGCATCCCAGCATAGATGATAGATGTTTAAGTAACAGGCTTAGGCAACAGCAATTGGTTTGAGAATAGAATGTATATGAGAATAGAGAATGTATATATTATTTCGTTTATAACAAAGAACTTCCCGTCTAGCAAAGCAAAGGTTTTTCTTGAGATGTATAAGGGCGATTCCATCGGAAATTGTATTTGACTGGAAAATAGTATACTCGTGGCAGACGGTCTTTGCAAGATGAAGCATAGCTACCAATGACTGCATAAGACTCAATGTCTTGACAAAATGCAGTGAAGCTATAAACGGATATTCATTCTCTCAAAAGACAAAGTGAGGGATATGGAGGCACCGTAAATGTCACATATTCAAAGACTAAATCCGTAAGATGGATACACTAGAAGAGAGGTATAATGAAACGGGGACTAAAAGGCACCAAACCGAAGGCATGTGCAATATAGATAAAAATGCCCGAAGAATCCCACCTGGCATTCAAATTGCAGAAAAATGAAGATCTCATCTCATGTCATCATCTTCTTTTCATCGAATAGTACAAATGACAAGATTATGGATCTGAAGTAGTAGGCTTTGACTCAGATGATTCTGGTGGGTCATTTGCTGGCTTCAGCACTGTGCTTTGCGGGCGCCACTTGGTGAGGACCTTGCCGGCAGCAGGTCGGGATTCCTCGTCTGTTCGCATGTTAGATATATATATTATCAGTGGATATTAGGGAGGGGGTATATTTACAAGTCTGGTAGACATCCTCTACTGTGTTCAAGCACATCTCTCGTGCTGGAGGTCGGAACATAATCAGGTACCTAAAAGGAAGTCAGCAAGGGAGTTCATGATAGTGGAAAAAGTGGACGATGACATACATCAATGATTGAACGCAAAGGTTCACACGTTCCGGATCTTTGGCCAAGCTGGCCACCCGCTGAGTGATAGGAATTGTGATCTCAGGGACTTCACTGAGAAAGCGGACCAGCACCTTGATATCTCGAGAGTCCAAATAAGCTAGGAAACCATCCAAAAGTCGGGTGGCCCAGGTATCGTAGTTAAGAGCTACAGTCGGCTCCGAGTCTTCCTCGGTGTCATCCCGTTGATTGGCAGCACTCTTCATTTGAATTCGGTCATTATACCACTCTTCATTGAGCCAGATAATGGCAATGTTAAGTCGTCCTCGGAAATCTTCCAAGATGAACCGATAGAGCGTTTCGCGGATCGAGTCGGCAATAGTTGTTTGCCTACGTACGGCGTCTCCCTTGGTTGGCTGGTCATTTTCGAGACCGGCAGGTGCCCGTGTAGCCAGCCGAGCAAGAAGAACAGACCATGCGTCCCGGTCAAATGTACTCCCTGCTAATCTAGCGAAACCGAGCTTTTGTTGGCTTTGACCCTTGGCAGGCGCAGGCGATGTTTCGGCTGCGTTCAACATTCCGAACACACGCGCAACAGCACTCCGTCCGATTTCTCCAGCCTCTTCTTCGCTCAATGGAGGTGGCTGTGGCAGGACAAAGGGACCCAAAGAGACCAATTCTGGTTGTAGATCTGCTACCTCCGCCGCAACAGCACTGGCCTCTTCTGAAATAACAGATGCTACGTCCATGGGCTGGTATTCAGGCTCATAGTCATCATCCTCATCTTGGGCTGCTGCTCTCTGTTGTAGCTGCCGTTGCAAGTTTTGATCCTTTGTGATTGTCTGATATCGAGTACGAACAGCCTAGGTCATGTCAGCAAAGAATAAAGCTTCACTCCTATGAAGGTACTTACATCGACAGCTTGTGCAAGTGTTGAATCATGTACTTGCGACAAGAGCGGTACAACAATCTTGAGGACTAGATCAATTGGCAGCTGTTTTACGTCGAAGGAGGAAAGTCCGGTGTCCTCGGTCAAGGTGAAGAGTCGGTCAAAGCTTGCAGGCCCCGGTGCCATTGGAGGAATCTTGAGCATCGGGGGAGGCAAAGCATTGAGACGCGCCCTCTTAGCGTTGTCAAGACCGTCGGTAGGTTCATTTGGCAATCCACGTTTCCGCGAAGCGTCGTCAGTGGCCTCAAGTCGTGATTGCATTAGACGTTCAATGTACATTTGCATCCGACCCGCTAAGGGGTGGTTCGGGTTCCTATGATAGTCAGGTCAAACCACATCTTTCGCAGCCAGGATGACAACATACTTTTTCAAGATATTGATAAGCAGAGCTCGAGCTGTGCGCTCCATGGACTTGACGCTGACGCGAATTGTTGGAGTAAACGGCGCGTGGACGTGTTTCGCGGGATAAAACTCCAAAATTGTGTTAATTATCTTGTTTGCTACGGACTGACGTGTCCGGATGAGAGGGGCGAGGCAGTTTAATGTCGCATTCACAAGAAGAGCATCACTGGTTTGTGTTAGCATCTTGATGAACTCGTAAAATAAATTGATCCTCATACCTAGTCTCTTCTTGGAAAACGCCGAGCAGTCGATCGAGAAGACCTGAGGATTCCGCTTCCAGGTTCGGTATTGACAGAACAGCATGGTTCCGGGGAACAACGGCCAAAGACGTCTCGTTCTGGTCCGGTCGCTGATTGAAGTTAGTATCGACACATCCAAGTCTGTATAACTCGCCAAGCATACCCTGGGGTCCGAGATCAATCCAGGCGTCTGAACCTGGACCACACGCTGGATGAACTTGGCACAGCAAAGCTTAACCGGGCATGGAAACGACTCCATTCTCCTAAGTATATCTTGCTTAATGGCAGTCATTGTCTCCCATGACTTGCTATCCTGTGGATGGTTCACTCTGTGTATTGTTAGCCCTGCACGAGGTTTACGTTTGTAACGCGCTCGTGCGTCGCAGCCACGAAAGATTGGGAATAACCTACACATGTCTGAAGACAAGAGGATACAAGCTAGCTGAAGTCTGTACCAAGCTCTGTAGGACTGTCGTGTCTGTTTCCGGCAACTCTAGAATCTCGCGGATTGTCTGTAGGACATTCGGTGCCAGCTGCTCCTTCTGCGCAACAGCTAACATTGGGCTAGCAAAGGTTTCTGCCAGGAAGTTTGCACCCCATCTTCGCAATTCCAACCGTGTACTAGCTCCGACGATGGGAAGGATACCGTTGACGATCTGCGGGTAGAAGGCGGCGTCGCCGAGAACGAGACTGCGGGCAGCATTGAGCTGGGCGACCTGGTCGATGACATTGTCCATGGGCTGAGCCATTCTAGCTCTAATGAGGAGGTATCCGGTACGCGACGGACGTGTCGGATTCGAGTTGGTAGACTAGGTGTTGGGGGAAGGGAGGACGTTGATGGGTGGATGGAGAACACGGATGCAGTTGCAAAAGCAACGCGCATAAGCTTGGTTTGCGATCTCAGAACTAGGAAATAGCGGCAAAATAACTCCGAAGTTGGAGAGTGTTAGTGGTTATGCGATGGGTGCTGAAGGAAGGGCGATTGGGAAGTGAAGTTGATGGTCGTCAAAGATGCGACAAAAGCTGCGAGGCCTCAAAAGGGCGGCTAACAAAGCCTCCGATGTATGTGAGCTCCGTATCTCTACATAAACTTGATGCACTGAGCTCAAAGTCTCTGTATGCTTCAATTGCTCGGAATTTAATACAGCCAGTGTCTCAATTACAATCAAAAGGCTCGATCTAATCTCAATAGAAACATCTAAACTCGCATCACGTTGTCTGGGCCTCCAACGCCAAGACTTTTCCTCCGGGTCTGCCTTATACCCTCAACTTTCTTGTCTCTCACGTCTCTCTTAACAAACATTCCCACCATGGCTACCGGAATGTATGTATAGTCTCTATAGACTCAGAGAGGTCTCGTCTTGCTAACATCATGCTCTGTGCCAGCTTCAACTCTACCTACTACGGCAAGGACTACCGGGCCGGTGCCGCCCTCCTGCGCGCCCGCCGCCCATATCTGTTTAAGAATACCCTCACAGGCTTCGGACTGTTCGCATTTACAATTGCAGTCTGTGAGTAAACCCTGTGTCCGATACCGATGTTGTTCCGCTTCAGCGCTGCTTTATCTCCGAACCGCAGACGATCATGCCACCAGGACTTGGCCGCTGAGAAGCGGGCTCGGTATCTACAAGAGACAGGATCCCATGCTAATACGGCTTCTATTTTCAGATACATACACCCTCAAGGCTGTCGGCCAAGAAGACTTTGCCGATGTCAAGGTCCCCGATGCCCCCGCGGACAAGAAATGAAGCACACCCAACATACCGGTACTTGGGGATCGGTTAACGCTGCCATCGGGGTTTTGGAGTCTTCAGGGAGACCTTTTTTTCAGATCTGTAGGATTAGCGATAATATCAGCATTTGTGCTGCCGTGCACAGAAGGAATTTGGAATATAGGCTGTACAATGAATTTCGGCTACGGATGTGATTTCTATGTGCCCTACCAACTCCAAGAAGAAACCCCGACATCTCCTCGCTACTCCAACTCTGAATCGCCAATGTCACGTAGGTGAAGGTGACAGGCAGAGTTCTATAATAGCCTTCTGAGAAGAAAGGCATTGATATATAGATTAGGTAACTAGACCTAGAGTATATTGGTATGGTTTTGAAGCATAGTACAAATGACCTGCTATGCCGGAGCGAATCACAACAGCCAACAAGACAAGAAAACTCAACGTGAATCTAGAAAACAAATCTCTACTCGGTTCGCAGAACACGAGGGCCCTTGTGCTTGGTGGCACGCTTGCGCTTGAGGCCCTTGTCGAAGGCAACTGCGTTGCTATGATCACGGCCGAGGTTATCCAGGTCCTTGACCTTGTATAGACGAACGATCCAGTTCTCGCTGGTGAATGCCTCTTCCAGTGTGTTGAGTTGTGGGCTCTCCTTGGGAAGTTTTGTGTTACGGACACGGTCCATGGCCTGACCGGCCGGGAAGAGCGACTGGAAGTTGTGATAAGACATCTTGTACCTATTGATGGGGTTAGCAGTAACTTGGATAATCAAGATGTGAGGTTCTTACATCAGGCTGTTCTTCATGGCGGGAGTGGCTTCTTCGTCGACACGGTACTCGCCACGAGCGGTGAAGTAGTCACGCTCTTTCACCTCGTCTGGCCAGATACCCTCGGCAATACGAACCATCCAGAGGAACTTGTTCAAATCGTCACCTGAGTAGCCGAGTAGTCCACCAAACACGACCAAGACGTAGTCGACATCGTGCTGTCGGAGAATGGGGTAGCTAACTTCCTCGCGCGAGCTCATTGCCTTGCCAACAGTAGCAATATGGGTGTTGTTCCAGGTGTTGTTGTCGACCAGGGTGGGGCGGTCAGCCATACCACCGATTTGGTATCCATAATCCCACCAGGACATGATCTTGGCATTGTCCGGGGTGTTCTGGCGGAGCCAATAGTAGGCCTCACGGTAGTCATCGATGATGAATTGGCTTCCATCTGGAAGCTTGCTAGCCAGGACCACGGAGGGAGAGGAGTATGCGTTCGAAGTAACCCAGGTGCAGTGTGCAACGAACAGAAGCAAGTAAAGAGTGACCGAGGCTACCACGACAGACTTGGAAAACCAGGAATAGATACCGACAACAGGGTTCCGGGTTGACCGAAGTGACTTATCCTCCGTAGTTGCCTTAGCCTTGGTTTCAGTGCTAGGGGTCGATGCAACCAGGAAGTTATCGAGGATGCATGACAAGGCCAGAGCAGCCGCAACACACACAATGGGGGTCAGGGTGAGCATCAGACGGACCATGACACCAGCGAAGTAGCTAGCAAGGACGGAGTAGATGACCACAAAGACATGCTCATCCTTGAGTTTCTGGAAGCACATGAACACTCCGGCCGGGAACAGCCAGATGAGGAAGTTCAGGTCAAAGAAGAAGGCAGGCCAGGCGGTGGGCTGGTGCTCAGAGACGGAGGCAATAATTGGGATATGAATCTTGGCATATCCGGTATCCCACAGAGAGTAGAAGCGACCACTCCAGGGAGCAATTACCCCTGAGATTGATAGCAGGACAAGACCACCAAATCCAAGGCCAAACGTAAGTAAGACGATAGAAGTGAGGAGCTTCTGGAACTGCTTGCCGGGCAGGTAGCCTCGGATGAACTCAGCAAACGCAACCAATTGGATCAACCCAAAGACACCTATCAAATAGTTAGAATGAGACAACGGTATGGCTTAGAATCCAAAAATCTTACCAAGTGCAGACATGTGGTCACTGTTGCGAATAGGCAGGAAACCGACAAAGGGGATCTGCATGCTTCCCAATGTTCCCAGGGCGTACCATGTGGTGTAGCTGATATAGACACGGGTGCTGTATCGTCCCATGCACAGAAGAACAAAGACATGCAGAGGGATCAGGTTAGTAATGAAGACGTATCCACCCCAAGCAGAAACCATATATCCATAGAACAATGCAGTCAAGGCTCCCCACATGATCGAGCCGTTCTTCACAGCCTTGATCCAGAGGTAGAATGTGAACACCAATAGGAAAATGGCAATGGCTTCATTATCGTAGCTGCCTGCCACAGACCGTGAGATGTAACCGGGTGTAATTCCCATGAAAGCAGCGGCGAGGAGACCTGCGGAAGGAGAGTCGGACATCTCAGAGGTAAGGAGATACATCGCCAGGGCTGTTAGTCCAGAGAATCCGGGGGCGAGCATGACACAGATGTTTCGAATGTCGACGGGGATAGTGAGGAGACGAAGGATGTGGTAGATCACGCCGCTGGTCACCATCAGGCCAGGGTACAATGTGCCACCAGTGACACGCCCAAGAGGGTGCCATGTTCCTATAGCACGAGCATTCCCATCAGCCCAATGTCATTTATAGTATCATGCGGAGGACGTGCAATCACGGGGAAGGGGCCTTACGGTCATCAAACCAATCCCAGAAGCTATAAAAGCCATTTTCGATCAAGTATTTTGTCGCACGGAAGTTGAACCACGGATCGACTAGAGTAAGACGGTATCAATATCTCGTTTGTTTCGGGGGTTATCGAGGTGGCCGCCGCATTTAGTGCAGCAACACAGGGAAATCATACATTCGTGGATGATACTTTCAAATCCTAAAATATAGTTAGCATACTGATCATAAAGGATCTCAATTGGGACATACTAATGACACTGAACAAGCGGCTGGACACCGCGGCGGCGGCAATGGTACAGAGAATGATAACCCGCAATAGACCGCGCGTATTGCGGCCGGAGCTGCCTTTCAACACAACATCAAGCGAAGACGGGGCCATGATGGCCTTGAAAACGGAGCAAAGTCCAGGGTCAGAAATCAAAATAGAAACATGAAATCAAGGAATGAATTGGGCTGAGATGCCAGTGGTGAGGGCCGTGGAGAAAGATGGGAAGAGCAAGAGCTGCGCAAGGTGGTCACTTCTGAAGGTCTTGGCACCGGCCAAAGGCGCCACCTCCGATTGCTCCCCGCAATACTACGACTCATCACTAATCTTTGTTAGAGCTCTTTTGACTAGATTTTGACTCAATATACTTGCCACTATTGGGTACATCAGTATTCCTACAGCCATCTACACTTCATCTACACCTCACATGCCCGCATGGAGCTGCCTTTGCTGACCACGGAGCATCTCTCAAAGCTAGTGGCCTCCAACGCTCCACCGTCCCAGCTCTTCGAGGCCCTGTCGCGATATGAGCTTCAAGCATGCCTCATTTCTGCCAGGGGTGACAGTGCTAACACAGGCGGTAGTGACTCTACACTATTGAGCCTATTCTACTCGAGCTTCTTTCTCATCCATCTTCTTACCGACCAAGTGTTAGTTGCTTAGCGAGTACTATTGATAGTTACGACACTGCTAATGAAGCTCGGGTCCCAGGTCTGAAGCTCGTGCCTTAACGAAACGAATTCCTGAAGCACTGCTGCAACATGATCCTTCTCTACAGAACTGCTTGGCTTTACTGCGAGCGGTATGGCAGACTCAACACGGCCAGGTCTATCAGGTACTCCGAGGACTACCATGGCCAGACGTTTTGCAGCCACTGCTTCGGAGATATGAGAGTATGTTTCTCATCAAAGTGAGCTTCTTCTTTCCGCTGGATCTTAAATTGACCAATGATTCTGCAATTAGGTTTCTTCCAAGACAAGACTTTGATCGCAGTGAGCAGATCCTACGAAGCTATACGACTAGCGACAGCAGCAACCCACCTTGGTCTTGACCAAAATCTTGCCAAAGAGGAAGATCCAAATATAATATCGAATTTCACGAAATATGGATGGACATGGGATCCGGAATCAAAGCTGCTGTATCCCAAACCTATCGTTGTATCGCTCGCGGAGCCTCAGTCTTCCAACGGGATCCGCAAGGCAATGGCAATGCTGGGAACGCGTGCAGGGTAAATCTTGCTTGGAAAACGAAGGAATGTCAGTTATTTAGTAGATCCAAACCTGGACTACAATGGCTACGTCCTCTGTCCTACGGTGGGGATTCGAGGACCGAGAGGAACGCTAAAACCAACTTTGGATATTGGTCTGATACATACTGGGACAACCGGTAACGCCGGAATGTAACACGATCTTTTGCTCTTGCTTGTGGTCCAACTGTAGTGTACAGGCGCATGGCAGCCCAGGGTATGTACAGGACCCAGATAAAACGTCTAAAAATGAGAAACAAAAAATCGTTCCATCTTGCGCTCGCAATGCCACAACTCGGGGCAGATCAAACCCAAACAATCGTACAATAAGATGGAACTGAGTTGAGCAAAACATGTCTAATACCCTGGGGGAGGTGCGATTCCCGCAAAGAGATCATTGCATAGCATTCCTCCTCTATACCATCCATCATATTTAAACCTTAGCCTTCAAGAAGGCCTCCAGGTCGAACTTGGGGTCCTCGAAATTCGTGATAACTATGGAGTTTTGGTCAGTACTTCGGGTTTTGAAGATATTCGGCGGCTCCGGATGTCGTTGCATTTGTCTGAATTGCATCATCCGAGGGGAATTAAACGTACGTCCGCTGGTCTGTGTCTTGGTCTCTTGCTGGGGCTGGGTCTTCTTCTTGTATTCGGCCTTGGCCTGCTCGATCAGGCGCTCCTTGCGAGCATACTCGTGCTCGATCTCTGCGCGCTTGGTAACCGAGTTGAGAGAGGACTGGTGGTAAACACCGTAGACGAGACCAGCAACGAGAGCCGAGTAACGGAGGACCTGTAGGTTGGGAGACGTGGTTAACGGCCGTCGGGGGAGAGGGTAACCCTTAGCCGGTACTCACATTGACACCTTGGCTAGCCATTTCTGCGAGGTTTCCGGAAGACGGGAATTAAATGAGGGAATAATGTGTGTAAGAAGAAGGAACCGTGCAACAGGTGTCAACCGTCAATGGCAATAAATCTCCAGGTTGGTTAAATGGCGAGGTTCAGTTCATGTTCTGCGCGCGCGAGTTTTTCCGGACCGCTCCAGAGTTCCCGAAGACGGAGATTAGTCATCCCCCGTAAATAAACGCGCGGTGGAGGTACTACACTTGGACGTGGACGCATCTGGTCTAACCCTTTATAATTGTACAAGATGTCGATGCAACAGCGCAAGGATGAAATCCTCGCAAAGCGGGCCAAGCTTGCCGAGCTCAAAAAGCAGCGGGAGCTGCGCCAGAAGGAATTCACCTCCCGAACCAGCGTCGGGGATGCTTCAGAGGTAAATGCGGCATGTGAATGAACTACGGAGCTTATCCGGGTCTAACAACCTTCCTAGATTATCTCACCAATACCAAGCCGCGCAGAGAATAGACACGATCTTGATGACTTGATCTCTCGCTTGGTCGACCGCCCAGCGTCGGCCTCCCTCAGCCACGGCGTCGATGGCCTGTCGCGGAGAGGAAGTCGGCCAACCTCCGTGTTGAGCGCGAGCCAATTAAGCGGGGAGAATACAGATACATATGCAGCTCCGTCGCGACCACAATCCCAGTCCATTGCCGTCCAGACAACAGATGAGCCTTGGATTTCATCTGCAACGGAAGCCCCGCAGCCCCCTGAACTTGAACCCGAATACAAATCTACACCCAAACCGGAAGTTGTCACCTATAGCAAAGCTGTGCAAACAGACGGACTAGATCTCCAGCCCGAGACTCCTGAAGGGTCTGTCGCTTCGGACGATGAGGAGTCGCCCGATACTGCGCGGTCGAACAAGCGTCTCAGTCGACGAGACCGGGAGCGGGACGAGGAAATCCGACAGAAGCTTCGCAAGGAAATTGAGGAAGAGCTCCAAGCTACCAGTCAGACCGATAATAATGAGAACACAGCTGCACAGTCGGCAAAGCTGCGATATCCCCTACGCAAACTCGATGATGACGAACTAAAGGCAGTCACATCATCGAACGATTTCCTAGACTTTGTGGAGCGCTCTTCAAAGGTCATCGAACGAGCTTTGGACGAAGATTACGATGTACTGGCAGACTATGAGCTGGGTGGAACTGATGGGCATCTGCAAGAAGATGAGGAGACTGGCAAGAAAAGGAGAGCAATGCAAGAAGTGTGTCATTTCTGGGACGAACGATGGAGCAAGAACCGCATTATCAGTGACCTAAGCTTCTCTCCAAAGGCAAGTTTCTACTTCCAATACATGTGCTTTGGCTCATGCTAACCTTAACTTCAGTTCCCTGAATTGTTGCTTGCGTCATACACCAAGAATACTTCTGCTCCTCACGAACCCGATGGCCTTGTCCAGATCTGGAATCAGCACTTGCAAACTCGTCCGGAATACGTGTTTCACTCGACATCCGATATCCTTACCGCAAAATTTTCTCCCTACCATCCAAACCTTGTTGTTGGAGGCTCCTATTCGGGACAAGTGCTTGTATGGGACACTCGTTCCTCGCGCGCCGGTGGAGGCTCTCCAGTACAAAAGACGCCACTATCGGGCGGCGGACATGCCCATCCCGTTTACAGTATCTCGATTGTTGGCACACAGAATGCACACAATATCATGACCGCCTCTACGGACGGTGTGGTCTGTGGTTGGACGATGGATATGCTCTCTTACCCACAAGATCGTGTGGAACTGACTACGCCTCCCCCATCTAAGACCGAGGATCTAGCTCCAACCACCATGTCATTCCCTCACACTGATCCGACGTTCTTTATCGTCGGTACTGAAGAGGGAGTCATCTACCCATGCCACCGGTACGATCGGGCCGGTGCCAAGTCTGGCACAGACCACCGCCTAGCCTACAAGGGACATACGGCACCAATCATGTCTACCGCATTCCACCCCGGTCGTGGACCCGTAGACCTTGGCGATCTTATGCTGAGCTCCAGTCTGGACTGGAGCGTGAAGCTCTGGCGTGTGCGGCCACCTGCGACGACCGCCTCTGCCACATCCGGCATGGCCCAATCGCAAGTCGTCTCGCCCATACTCGACATTACCCGTGACGATGTTGTCTACGATGCCCGCTGGCACCCAACCAAACCTGGTGTGTTCTCTCTTGTCGACGGTGCCGGCAACGTCGAAGTCTGGGACCTCGCTTCAGATACCGAAGTGCCAGTCGCGCGTGAAGTTGTCGACAATACCCATGGCAACATCATGTCCCGAAGCCTCAACAAGGTTGCGTGGGACGAACGTGAAGGACGCCGCCTGGCAACTGGTGGCCTCAATGGTGTCGTTACAGTCTTTGAAGTTGGCAAGGGTCTGTGTGGCCTATCGGAGGAAGTGCCGGCGGACGAATGGATGGGTATGAAGCGGCTTGTGGGAAAGCTGGAACAGAAAGATAAGGATCGAGTGGCTTAGAGTTACCACTCCAATGGCTTGTGTCTTTTCCGATGATTGTCGATGTATTGTCGATGTAGTTTTCTTCTGCGGGCCGACCTTCCCCGTCTACCTTTTTCCCCGCGAGGCCCCCGTCTTGTTTGCCATATACCCCCTTCCCTTCGATCACATAATTTGTGCATGTGTATGTATCTCATCGCCATTGCAAACGTCATCATGTTCCTGGATCCTTGTTCCCTCTTCATCTCCAACTGGACTTTACCATGAAGATCGTGAAGACTAATAATAATGAAAAATATGTGAAAACAATCTACTTGCAGACTCAAGATCAGACACCACCTTGGGGGAGACGTTGCTGCCAAGAATGTTTCCCCGATGATACTCAGTACACAGCCAAGTCTGCAGATTTGGTATCTTAAGCTAGTCAAACCTTCGTCATTGACTATTTCTATACTCTTATACAAATATGACCACAACTTATTGTGCGTCTTGAAGATCTCGACCGATAAGATCGAACCAATAGCCTTGGAAGGCAACGAATAATACATGAAAAGGCTGTCCATAGCCCCCTTCTATCCAGGATTCGTTAAGACGTCAGCTCTATACATGTATGTATCTATTCTTGTTCGATATCAAGTTTTTCAATCCATCCATTGGTGGATAATATGGATCTGCAATGCCGAGATCGGTGCGAGACTATTCATAATTCTAAGAACCTTAAAACCTCCGAGACAGAACCCAAAAGAGAAAGCAAGCCAATGTGGAACCAGACCAGTTCACGACCGTTTGCCTAAACCGGGAGGTAACCAAGCTTCCGGTGAACCTAATCTATCCCATAGCTACCTCATGTACATACGTATGGGCTACATTTTCCGCGTGAACCAAAGCCAGTCAGCTTCGATATTTCACGGACATGTTCCCGCAATAGGACATGTCATGATGTCACGTTATCTGGCTTCGAGGGCCCCTTTGAGCTATTTGGGAGCGATCTCGAGGTGAGATGGAGGATGAGAGGGGGACGAATCCACGGGTAGATTTCTGGAAGGGCTCTTCCAAGATATGTTCCAAACCCACAGAGTCGGTTCTTGCGTTCCATGGAAGATCTCAACTCTAAAATAATAGAGTTTCAACGGCCATGCGCCTGGTGTTGATTTGAAGGAACACCATTCTTGCTATGTGTTCTCCATTTTAAACGTGTTCCAATGGTCGACTACGGCCCTTGCCTCATATGCATATATCTCCGGTGGGTATATTTCGGGGATTTAAGGGTTCGTTGTTGAAGAATTTTCTTATTTAATATACCATACTGTCCATTTTTCCTCGCCCGGTTATAGAACATAGAATTTCCTACAGATGAAGATTTCAATTTCCCTTCCCTCGTTATCATGGGTGCCGACTGGAACCCGGGTGGCCAACAACCATATAATGGCAATGCCATAGTGGGAGCTACTGCCGCCATTGCTGTGGTGCAAATTGTCTTCGTTGCAGGGAGGTTCTATACTCGGTTTATGCAACGGATGAAAATTGGTGTCGATGACTATCTGATCCTACTTGCCCTGGTAAGTCCCGTTCGGAGATAGCTATTTGAATATAGTTATACTAACATTTCCGCTGTCTAGGCTGCAAGTTTGGCAGAATCAGTGCTCTTTATTGTCTGTAGGTGCACGGTCTCAGCACCCATCTTGAAGAACAACGAAACTCACATATCATGCAGTGGCCAAGATCGGTGTAGTTGGGTACCACTTCGACTACATATATCGGATGCCTGATAAAGTGGCTCTCACGAGAAAGGTACTTACTCCAATACTTTGAGCTCTAAGAATTGCACTAACGACAGCACCTAGTGTATCCTTGCCTTCGAAGTCCTCGATTACCCTCTCAACATCACTATGGCCAAAATGGCCCTGTTAACATTCTATCTACGCATTTTTACAACCCGAAAGTTCCAGATTCTAGTCTACATAGTAGGCTCACTTGTTCTCGCGGTGGGGGTCAGTGTTCTCCTGGAGAACTTCCTCCAATGTCGACCATTCGCGTACATGTGGAATCGAAGCATCCCCGGTGGATCGTGCATCGATCCAGTCGACGCTTATCGGATTCTTGCCCCATTCAATGTCCTCACTGGTGTGTTAATCCTTGTGATGCCAATTCCAACTGTGTGGAATTTGCATACATCTAGAAAACAGAAACTGGCCTTGACGGGTGTTTTTCTGTTGGGTGGACTGTGAGTGATTCAAACTTTGCCATTATCTGCGCTTGAAATAAATACATAGTATTGATGGGACATTAGAGGAAATGTGGCCAGCATCTTGAGAATGGCGATGTACTTTGCCGAATCAGGTTTCGCTAAGGAGGACCCAACGTGTAAGAGCCAATCCCGGACTTGGATCGAAACGAGGACTGATCTATAACAAACTAGGGTTCGCGGCGAAATTTGGTATCCTAACGGTCCTCGAAGGAGGCTTGATTATCATCGCTGCTTGCATTATCAGCATTTGGCCCCTTTTCACTCAAGTCATGCCACGGCGAGTCATGCCCCGGCGTTTTCACACAACATTCTCTCGCTCCGCGTCTCGCAGAACTCAACACATGGCCTGGTATTTGAGAAGAATACCGACAAATAGTGAAAGCCAGGAAGGCCTTGCGCGTCCTAAAGAGGTTAGTTCGCCCAAAAAGAAATCTTGGAGTAGCTTGCCGTCCTTGCCTTCCTCGCCTTCCTCGCCTTCCTCGTTAGCAGATTTGGAGGATCAGAGATGGTCAATCCTTATGGACGAGGAGGTGAGTGGCTCTCATAAAACGGTTGCGCGGACTCATTAATAAAAAATATCTTGTATTTCTTAAGTGTATAATGAATGAGCCAAAAATGGAATTTTAGAAGCCCCCCATAAATGTACTTTGGCTTGTCTGTCGTAAACCAGAATGTATCTATATATCATAACATTTGAAAGCTTTGAAAGCGGTATCTGTATTCAATGAATACGGGTTTCGCCGAGTTTTTGTATTTGCATTTGGTCAATAAGTGTATCTGAAGCCAGACTTTTGGATTTCATTCGTTAGCAAGATCATATAATCGGCCGGCCATTGATGAAGCACACTCACTACACCCTCAAGAATCTTTAATCCTCGCTTTTGCTGTCGATTGACAATGTAAAAGTAAACCGTGAATGCGCCAACGATGGCAATGAGAAGAATGTGAGACCTGGTAATGTTGTCAGCCGGAGTCCAATGTTCAATAATTTCTGAAACCTACCCAATTGACACCCAAACTGCGGTCTGGTATTGTGGGGCTTCTTGCTGGCGGACAATAAAGCTGCCTGCTACACCCCCGAGTCCGTTACACGCAGTGACCGCCGCCGCGGTGGCCACTCGTTTCCACTGGCCGACGATATTGTTGGCCTGGAAGGCATTGAGGGCAGCCCAGTTCGAGATATAAGCACCGGTCGCCAGAAAGGTCCCAATATAACGCACTGCCACCCGGGTGGATACGGGAAGACCGAACATCAGGAAGCCAGCTATGAGGACAAGGGCATTGAAGATGATCAGCGGCCCACGCACGCGGTAGAAATCTCCAATCAATGATGTGAGAATAACCGGGATTATGGCATAATAGTAGGGCTAATAAAGGAGTTAGAGAATGCGGCGTTTATACTATGGATCAACTTACCGGTGTGGAGAGCAGAATGGATTTATTTGAGCTGAAACCCATACCGGATTGTAAGATGATGGGTAGAAAATACGACAAGGCAGTCGATATGAGATTGAGCAAGAAGAACATGATCGCAAAGCCGTAGATTTTCGGGTCCTTGAAATTAGCAAGAAGCGTGCCCCAGGAAAACGGTTCCGGGATAACATCAGCTCGATCATCCTGAATTCGGCGCGTTGCGAGGCGCGCTTCCTGGTCTGAAAGAAAGCAAAAGCTGCGCTGGGCGTTCTCGGGGAAGTCGACCATCCACCAGTAGGTGATAATACCCAGGACACAAGTAATGAGACCCTGAACAACATACATCCAGCGCCAACCCGCCAACCCGGCCACGCCATTCAGATGATTGAGACCAAAATTGACAATATTGCCAGTCGCAAGAATCACAACTTCCCCGGACTGCAAGAATGCAAACCGAAGCTGCTGCTCTTGTCGCGGATACCAGGCGCTAACCAGGTAGGTCAGACCAGGGTAAATACCGGACATGGCGATACCGAGCAGCACACGCAGGATAATCATCTGCTGCCAGTTGCGCACGAAAGCAGTGCATAGCGTCAACAGCCCAAAGGTGAATGTGATTGTCGAAAACCAGATTCGGGGACCGACAAAGCGAACTGCCACTGTGCACGGCAGCTGAAAGATCACACTGGCAATTGTGAAAATAAATATGGAGACAGAGAACCGGTTGCCCTCGCCCAGATCAAGATCATCGAGCATCGTCGTCACCGATGCTGAGGACAAAATGCCCGAGTCTAGCAAATTGAGACTGCATAAGAGCCCGCCGATGCTACACAGGCGGAGATCGACTTTCCATCGTACCCGCTTCTCTAAAGCGGCCCACTCGACCCCGCGCTCTGCGTTGAGCCTGTTTTGACCATCTTCAGGAGGAGCCTGGTCGAATATCACGCCGTCGGACTGTGCATTGGTCTCTTCAACCACTGGCTCCAAGGTATGCAGTTCTTGGGCCGTTGGTGTCAAAGTGAACGAGAATTGGCCCTTCTCTGAATCGACCATCTTGACTGAGTGTCTGAACGATCAGGCCAATTCTCGATTTCCGTAATCAGATATGTCGCAAGTTAAGTTGCTAATCCAATATTTCTTTTGTTTTTTCCTCCGACATTCCAGGATAAGAACGTGATAGAAACCGGCCGAGTAGTGCGTCTCTTAGCGCGCAAGTCGGACCTAGTCCCGAGGTCGGATTATCAATCCAGATATTTCGGAGTATTTTTTTCATGATGTGGCAGTTTATAGGGTGCAGGCAAGCCAGTCTATGATCAATCACCCAGGCTAGTACGGAGTAGACGCGTACATACTTTGATTTCCCACAGAGAGCATGTGACCCGGCACATTCCAAATTGGGCCCCGTGAGATGGCCCCTCTTTCCCACAATATATATTGCACGCTGCACGGATAAAAAAATGAAAAGTCGCATACATACAGGCTTTAACTCATGATTGAAGCCCCCATTTTACGCTTATTTTACCTGGGATTACAATCTACCGATGAATCATGCTCATCACGAATGAAATGACTTCCTTGTCTCTCACAGATGCTTCGGTTGCAGCAGAAAATGCGTTGCTTAAGGAAGAAAACATCCGACTTCGCCGACTCCTCAATGCTACAATACTATCTCAAAGGGAACACAGGGGGATGTTATTGAATCCACAATCCACTTTTGGTCCGAAGCTGTTTTGATCAACAGGGCCCAGATTGGAGATGCCCCGAGGCCATAGGCGACAACTTGGAAGCCACAAGGGATCGCATATATACGTCAAGGGGACAATTCCAAAGTTTGAGGTAGCAGACGAAGAGGTAAAGAAGCAAATGGACAATGTGAGGAAGAATATGGAGGCCTTGAGGAAGAACAAGTGTGTCCCGAATGTCTATAAAGATATCAAAACCGGGTATGGAGAGTTCGAGAGAAGATATGGAAGGTTGGAAGCAGCATATGGAGACCTGGGTGAATGATATGGACGTCTCGAAGCTCGGGGGTTTGGACTGGAATGAGCCGGAGGCTATGGAGAAGGAATTCGATGTCATTGACAGAGATATTTCTGGCAGCGAAGCTCGTGCTTAAGTGACCAGAGCAAGATAATATTGAGCGGCACTAGGGGAGGATTCATTATCCGTTTTGGCCAAGGCACGCTAATTGATTTTCTATCTATTATTACTCCGTACTATCGCAGTACTGAAAGGATTCCAAATTGGCCGGCTGATTCTACTCCGAATGTGCCCCGGGCTGACAGCTTACATACAGGACGTGGAATGGAATGTGGAACTTCCAAGGTTGGAATGGAAGCGTGAGTCTATTCAATGAGATTATCATGTTCAGGATGCCTATGTTATAGGCGTTCTTCATTATAAGATCCGAAGAGAACCAATGGGAACAAGAAGATTTAAGTTAGAGCTGCAGTTAGCGTACCGATTAGGCTAAAACAGGAAAACCAAAACGAACTACGGAGTAGTACAACATACATCTGTAGGTACACATCAAAATAAAATAAAAAGCCAGGTACAACGGAAATTGAGCCATCAACCCGATTGAACCACGGGACGCAGTAAGCTTTGCGGGTGATTGCTCTGTTTGTTGCCCCACGTTCGGTCGAATGGAGCCCGGGGAGCTTGCAAAATATTGCCTTGGACTTCCCCCACACTTTCTATTTCCTCTCTCTCCGCATTTCATAACTAAACTACACACCCATTATGGTCGAACTCATCAACCCGCCGGAAACTCGCGAACTACTCCCTCCCCTCCTCGCATGCCTCCCACTGGCCTTTGTCTCACCCCGCGCACCCCCAGCTCTGTTACCACTTCTCTCCCCTATCCTGCGTCAACGAGTCGGGGTTCTCAGTTCGCTATCCACATCTTCCACCGAGTCATGGCTGCAACTTCTGTGCTGGGAGGCTGGGAAAGCAGAGCGTCTGCAGAGGGTCATTGACGGTGCCACCTTCGAACCACACCCCGTATCGGGCGAAATCGAGCTTCCGGATGAACTTCCGGTCACATACAAACGGATCGACGATGAGACTCTCAAAGCACAAGTTCCGCTCTCCGAATACAGTTTGACGGTGGTCTATTTGTGGTGCCCGACAGACGAGGAGGGAGGTGGTCGTGGCTGGCGAGTCGCAGAGCTTTTGCCGCGGGAGGGAGCTGCTGAGGATGACGATAAATGGGCTTCTTCTATTTGGGAGGCAAACATTCAGGCAAAGGACCAGCTCCTGACTGATATATTAAAGGCTGCCGAGGAAGAGAAATCCCCGGAGAACAGCATGGAGAACGACGACGACGACGATGACTACTGGGCTCAGTACGACTCCACACCCGGAGCCAAGACACCCGCACCGCCTGCTGCTTCATCAAAGCCGGGTCCATCTCACTTATCTGAGCAGTCGTATTTCTCGCAGTATGGCGACGTGCAGCCGGCCATGGATAATCATGATCCCACGGAGGAGCAACCCGAGGTTGGTCCATCATCGCTCAACGGAGATATGCTGGCCAATCTCTTGCGACGACAGGTGAACGGAGTCAATTCAGATGACGAGCCCCGCAAGAACGGATATTCCCCAGACCATATCCCCAGTGATAAGGCTGCGCAAGATTTGAACCACCCACGCCCGGCCTCTGCATCTTCCGGTAGCTCTGATGCTATCGCTAAGCTGGAACACGAGGCAGAGAGCCGGTCCACCTGCGAGGTTGGAGTGAAACAACATATCGGTACGAGCATCAAGAGTTTGTTCCGCTTGGCAAAGGTCACTGGAATGTCCCGGGGGAGTTCCAGGCATTGGTTTCGATGGAATTGGAGCTTTTGGATATTACGGATGACGATTAAGGCTAAAATACTTGAGTGATACCCATGAATCATAATTTTTGCTTGAGATTTCGTGTTCATATTTGGACAATCCGTTTTGCATATGTTGGCAATAAACATCATTGGGAGTGAATGGTTTGCTTTGGGCATCTGATATTGTTTTATTTAAATACATAAACCACAATAAACAACTCCACACTACCTTAAATCCTGCACAGGTGACGCCATCTCGCATTGCATGCCCGATTAGGCGTAGCGCATCCCAAAAACCAACCTTAGAGAGACCATGGATGCTGCCTAAATCGATGTACATCGTATCGTTCTAACCAATTCAAGCAATTGGAATAAACCTTGGAAATGTCTGAGGCTGAGCTCACCCCGCCCTCAAACTTAAATAGGATGTTGGCCCCCATAAGACGTTTACGAGAAGAACCAGCTTATTTCTCTTTCACTCATACACAATGCACGATAAAAAGAACCAAAATCTATCCGAGGACATGGGACGCTATAATGAGGAAGAGGCAGCAGATCAGCCTCCAGCATACATAGCAGGACCCGCAATACAACCAAGCCGATCACCAGCACAAGCCCCTCATCAAACAAGCCACAAACCAATCGCAATCCCAGCCATCACCTCGTCCTCTGATTCTCCTTTCATCCGTGCATATCCACCCATCCTAAGAAACCACCAACTTCCCAAGGAATCGTTTCTCAACTTCCTCGACCAACTGAACAAAGACATAGCCGCCAGTCCGCCCCTCCAAGTCCTAGATGCAACGGGCGGGATCTTGAAGTCGGTCCCGATATTATTCCCGTTGCACTGGATTGGCGGTGTGGTCAGCGGACTCGCAAACATGGGCAGCCAAGGCATGTCCAAAAGCCGAACGGACTCCTCCATCAAACAAGCGAATAGGGACATATTCCGTCCGCGCGGCTTGGAAGTTGAAATTGCGAAACTGGATGCCCTGGCACATGTCGCAAAGCTCCCTATATTGGATTCTCAAGGCAAAATCGATCGGCAGGCGCCTCTGTTTCTACAGCTCCAGAATGGGGTGTCCATGGCGAACCCTGGGACCGATGAAAGGCAGCAACAGGAACTTGATTTGCAGCAGAGAATATTGACTTTGCAGCCCTGGATTGCTGAGCTTGAATTTGATATCTTGCCTTGGTCGTCCAAGTCTAGATTGACCCGGTTCAACGCCTCGTTGAAGAAGTATAATGAGCCGGAATATCAGGAGAAGAGAGGCATGAGTAAGCGAGGCGATGTTTACATCCAAGAGACCCCACAGGAAGAGGCTCCTTTTAGGAAGGCTTTGTGGCTTGTTATTCGGGAGGTTGAAACGGATGAAAGACGTTAATCTGTGAATATATATATGTGCAGTTCACCGTCTAGACTAGAATTGGCTGAACTTGACAAGGGGCAAACAGGAAGATTCTTTGTCAACTAGCAAGAGTAATTTCAACGAGAATACCAGAACTTTATGCATATATATCTGTCCAATCAGATGCCAGACCAACCAACGAAAAGGTGGTCAAAGGAAGTATCACATGTAGCCATTGCGTCGTCATGAAAAGATTGATAGCACACCACACTTGTAACTCCCAAGGGTCAATTCCTTTGTATGTAACCTGTACTCGACTCTCAAACAAGGAGTTGGTGTTCAAAGTACACTTTTTGTGGATTTGTATACGTAGATCCCGCCTGGGGCCACCGCCCTGCCCCGAAACTAACCTTGGAAGAAGACACGCAACGTTCTACTGTCATCCCCCTCTACATCTCCTTTCCTTTCTCATAGTTTACTTGGCCTCAATTGTTGGGTGCCATGCTTATTTGGTGATTCTAGTAAGCTTCCTTTTCCTCTCTATTACAATTTTTTTCTGCTTTGTTGATGTTTACTGACAACTCCCGAAGTCTATTTGGCTATAGGTAGTTTCTCGGTCGCTCTCTACATTTCATATTTTCAACATGTCGTCCCCTTCGCCCTCTCTGCGGAAGAGAGGCGGAAAAAAGGATGTTTACACCGCATTGCCCTCTGAGGATGGCCCGGCCCCCGTGTCGGTGCCGGTCAAACAGAAGTCGGAATGGGACTATTGGCTGGCCATAGTGATTCTTACCCTCCTGGCTTTTGCGACACGGTTCTACCGCCTCGATTTCCCTAACGAGGTTGTCTTTGATGAGGTTCATTTCGGCAAGGTATGAAGTCGAATACCTTTTGTAGCGGCACAATTTATGAAAAAAGGGGGCCCTTTGACTGACATTGAAATTACTCGGCCAGTTCGCTTCTTATTACCTTCAACGTACCTATTTCTTCGATGTGCACCCGCCTTTTGGAAAGCTGTTGTTTGCCCTTATGGGTTGGCTTGTGGGCTTTGATGGAAGATTCCTGTTCGAGAACATCGGCGACTCTTACATCGACAACAATGTGCCCTACCTCTCCCTCCGTGCCATGCCGGCTACTCTTGGCGCCTTGACAATTCCGGTGGTGTTCCTCATCATGTGGGAGTCTGGATACTCTCTGCCAGCCTGTGTGCTGGCTGCTGGTCTGATGGTGTTTGACAACGCTCACGTTGGAGAGGACCGTCTGATCCTTTTGGACTCGACACTCGTGCTGTCGATGGCACTCAGTATTTTGTGCTACGTCCGTTTCTACAAGTTGCGTCACCAACCTTTCAGCCGGAAGTGGTGGAAATGGCTTCTCCTGACTGGCTTCTGCATGAGCTGTGTCATCTCTACTAAATACGTTGGTTTCTTCACTTTCGTGACCATCGGCGCCGCAGTTCTCGTTGACTTGTGGAACCTCCTGGATATCAACCGCGAGCAGGGAGCACTGAGCATGATCAGCTGGGGCAAGCATTTCATGGCTCGCGCTGTTGGATTGGTCATTATTCCTTTCATGTTCTACTTGTTTTGGTTCCAGGTCCACTTCGCTATTCTCAACCGGTCCGGCCCCGGTGACGACTTCATGACCCCCGAGTTCCAGGAGACTCTTAGTGACAATCAGATGACCGCTCAGTCCGTTGGAATCCAATACTTCGACACCATTACTATGCGCCACAAGGACACTAAGGTCTTCCTCCACAGTCACTGGGACAAGTACCCCTTGCGTTACGATGATGGCCGTATCTCCAGCCAGGGCCAGCAAGTCACCGGTTATCCCCACAACGACACCAACAACCAGTGGCAGATTCTGCCGGCCGATCCTCTGATTGATCCATCCGAGTCCAAGAGCGTGCGCAACGGCGACATCATCCAGCTCCGCCACGTTGGAACCGAGAGTTATCTCTTGACTCACGATGTTGCGTCTCCATTATTCCCCACCAACCAGGAGTTCACTACAGTCTCTCAGGAACTGGCTGAGGGCGAGCGCCACAACGATACCCTGTTCGAGCTCAAGATCGAGTCAGGCAAGGCTGCCCAGGAGTTCCGTACTCTTGCCAGCCTGTTCAAGTTGATCCACGTTCCAACTCGGGTCGCTTTGTGGACACACACAACTCCGCTTCCAGAATGGGGTTACAAGCAGGCCGAAATTAATGGTAACAAGAATATCCTCCAGTCTAGCAACGCGTGGTACGTTGAGAACATTGAGAACTTGGAGGAGGATAGTCCTCGTCTTGTTAAGGAGGAGCGTAAGGTCAAGACACTGCCTTTCCTGCGCAAGTACTTCGAGCTGCAGGGTGCCATGTTCCACCACAACAACGCTCTGACCAGCAGCCACCCCTATGCCACCGAGCCCTTCCAGTGGCCGTTCCTGTTGCGAGGCGTGAGCTTCTGGACTAAGAACGATACCCGTGAGCAGATTTACTTCTTGGGTAACCCCATTGGATGGTGGATTGCTAGCAGTATTCTGGCCGTGTTTGCCGGCATTGTTGGTGCTGACCAGCTCTCGCTTCGCCGTGGTGTTGATGCATTGGAAGAAAGTGAGTCGAAAAACCAAACATCCTGCTCTTATCCCTTTTTTTGTTCTGGGAATTAACACACGTTCATTAGTTTGGGGTCCCGGTACGCGCTCGCGTCTGTACAACAGCACCGGATTCTTGTTCCTGTGCTGGGCTGCGCACTACTTCCCCTTCTGGCTGATGGGTCGCCAACGCTTCCTACATCACTACCTGCCCTCCCACCTGGCATCCACAATGGTTTGTGGCGCACTGGTTGAATTCATTTTCAACCTGCAGCCGCTCGATCCCCGAACTGCACTTCCTCCTGTGGATGACCCCTCGGGCAAGTCCAAGGCGCGGTCGGTCAGCAGCCTGCGCCGGTTCATCACGGCCAAGGAACGCATGGGCTGCAAGTCGCTCATCGCGGGCTGGATTGCCACTCTCATCATTCTGGCTGCCACCATCTGGGGCTTCATCTTCTATGCGCCCTTGACCTACGGTACCCCTGGCCTCGATGTGGCAGGTGTCAATGCGCGCAAGTGGCTCAACTACGACCTGCACTTTGCCAAATAAGCTCCTCGCTGGGCCAAGGAGGCCCAATCCGCGAGAAAATACCCATTCGAGATGATGGGCCGAACTGAAATTTCAAATTCGCAATTTTTGTAAGATAACTTATAATCCGTGATAAAAGGCGGGTAGAGAGAAGGTGTTTTTTTTTTTTTTGCGCGATTGGAGGATTGATATCAGTCGTTGGTATCATTTGAAACCATGGTGTGTGTGCATGTATGTGTGGCCATTTAAGTCCTCTTTTTCTCCATCTTGATGTAGTACATATTCAATGTTCCATGTTCAGAATCTCTCGGTCGAGTCCTGTGTCACAATTGGTGGCACGGGATTATCAGCCGACCGTGCAAACTAGTCTCCGATCGTTGATCCAGCCTTGTTATATTAGGGTTAGAGATATAGATAGGTACGGAGTACGCGGAGTAGATACTAGATAGGAGTCGATGCAAGAAGAATGTGCCAATGTCGATCGAGATCGACTTCACGTGATCGACGATCGGCGACATGTGCGCATCGCATTGGAGCAGATGAGATTTCATCGTTAGATACTCCGTACTTGACAAGCTAACCTGACGACGTTGTTCTTTTTATTCAAACCGTACTTTTTATATGAATGTCTTATGTAGCTTGCAGACGCCCAGACCTAACCCTTTTCTCTTCCCACATTCCAATTCATTTGCCTTTTTATAAATTGGGGTTATTTTTAGATCGCGAAAAAAACAGCCCACTGTTTATGACCTCCTACTCGCTATGTATAGTAAACGGTTTCACATTGTCCTATGAGATCATGACAGTAGCCGAGTTTTAGGATCCTAAATAATAACCCACGATAGTAATATAGTAATCTAGTAATACGCCATAATACCAACGGAGTCGAATGTCAATAATAGTCCTAATACGGAATCCTCCTCAGCCCATATCTGGACACCACGGATACCAAAGGGACTAGGCTGTCAGTAGCGTCTTCTCTTTTTTGCCTCGCTTTCTACGCATTCTCTCTCTCTTTTCTTTCTTTTCTTTTTCATTCTTTACTCCCTAGTGGTTCCTTAGGGTCTCTCCACTCCCCGCGTCTCCAGATCTCATTGGTGTTTTCTTTGAGCGAGCTGAAACGGACATTTCTTCGTCTCACCCGATACTTATGGTGGGTTCGAATTCTTTCCAGAAAAAAAAAGAGCACATATTCAAGGCCCGCAAGGAATTTGGGAGTAATTATTCAATTCGTTGTGAGATGCTATCGGATCGGACAGACACAAGACAACCCACTCTGTGGATTCCTGCCGGGCCTTTGATCGGCCGCTAGAACAAACCCATGTTGTGCTTCGTCTCTCCCTGAAAGCTTCTGACTGACTTCAATTCTTCTCCAGCTTAACCCCTAAGCTCAGCTTGCCTTTGTTTCCCCTAGGTCAATCGTTATACCTATCTATCGGATCGATCGCTTCTTCGGGTATCACTTGGATTCGACACATCACCCTCAAAAGGGCTGACACACCCCCCCAGGATAGTCCAAAGCTTGATGAGATAGCTGACTCGGAAAGGCGCACTGGCCGATTCTTCAATTATCAGCCCGATCTGTCAGAACAGTTGCTTCCGTCCCTATGAAACTGCCCAAGAGCTTTACCAGGCGGAAATCGTCCGGCAACGTTCTAGAGGAGGTGGAATCTCCTCACCAATCCTCCTTTCGAGTCTTTGAGCGCCCGGGGCCTCATCGATCCATGACGGATGGAGCAGCCCTGACCAAGCCGCTGAGTGAGGGCAATACGGTGCCGATGACGGAGGATTCTGATAACATCTTTGCGGAGAGGGAGCGACCCCTGGACAAGAGCCGGTACGATCGTCCCTCGACCATGGATTCTCTCAGGAGACGGCTGACTGGGAACCATGATAGTGGTAACTACGAAAGCTCTACGTCAACCAGGCTAAGCTCGTCATCCACCCTCCCATCGTCCACCGAGGTCCCGCCGCCCGAGGAGACCTTATCCCCGCATTCCAGAATCCATGATGTTCCAGCTCCCCCACCCCTCACGAGTGCGCTGCGTGCCGCAGGACGGACCTTCTCGTTCGGTGGTCGATTCAGCAGGTCAGGACCGCAAGTGCCTCGGCAACAAACACCGGATGCCTCAAAGAATCGCCCGGTGACGGGCAGCACCGACAGCACGGCCACTCCACCCAAGCTGCCCGATACAGACTTCGCTCTCGGCTCGCAGGATGACTTCAACAAGATGTTCGATAACCTGGGTGCTCGAGAGGGTTCGGCAACACGGGGGTCATCCCCTAATCCGGGCAAGGTAAGACCTGCAATCGCTCGTCCAGGAAAGGATGCAGTGCTGACGGAATCGCAGTATTCCTCGTCTCCCCCGACGCATGTTCTGTCCGGGTTTCAAAACAGCAGAGCTGCCGCACCCGCTGCGATTAATACAGACCGATCGACTACTATCGAGTCACCCCCTTACTCCTGGGATCGTCGCCCATCCGAGGAGGGCCTGCTACGTGGCCCGCGTTCTCCGCCGCTGAACCAGAGCCAGTCTACCCTCGATACAGTTGTTGGTTTCCGGAAGGTTTCGCCGTCTCCCAATCAGTTTGCCGAGGCTACTACTTCACATCGTTCCTTAGAGCGCCCGCAGGGATCGGAAAGGAGAGGACTGCGGAGGAGTGGGATATATTCGGCCAAGGGGGAATCCGGATCCTTCGACGACGAAGATGCCAAAATGGTTCGACAATCTGTCTTGTTCAGCAAAGAAAGCACGCCGCCTTGGGCTGAGGGTAGCCCCTCCGGTGGAACCCCATTGATCGATAAGGGCAAAGCACCTAATTACTCTGGCCAAGTGAACCCAGAACCCGATAATATGTTCCAATACCGCCGTTCGCCTGCTCCGGCCGAGAGATTGGACCCCTCCATTGCGGATCATGCACGGTTGGCTGTGCAGTATGCGGATAGTCTCCCCAAGTCGTCCTCTCCGGGTAACAAGGTGATGACTCCATCTCAGTTCGAGCACTATCGCCAGCAACAGGAACTTCGACGTTCTAATAGCAATGCGACTAAGAGCGATGATGAGTCCGACCATGACGACTTTGACGACGAACAAGATGAGGTGGAGAAGCAACGGGAGACGGAACGCCAACGACGAAGGCAGGAGGCTCATCTCTCTGTGTATCGTCAGCAGATGATGAAGATCACCGGTCAGCAAGCACCCGTGCAATCGCTACGCCCGGTGATGAGTGGAGCTAGCAACAGCACGCCCAACTTGCTCCCCAGTCGCCTGTCTGCACTAGGCGAGAAGTCGACCAGTGGGAAGAGCAGCGAGGAAGAGGATGACGATGTGCCGCTTGGTATTCTGGCCGCACACGGTTTCCCTGGTCAAAACCGCCCGCCAACCCGCCTGAACAACGTCAGCTCCAACCCCAACCTTCGTGCATCCATGCAACCGCCATATATATCATCTTCCAACTCTGTTTCAGGTGCCGACCCGAACGGCAGCCGAGGCAGTCTGCCACCTTTTGCAAGGAACTTGCCACGAGATCCTTACTTCGGTGCAGGTTTGGTTAACAACGCCAACCGTGAATCGTTGGCGTTCGGAGGTGGTTCGGTATATGGGGGTTCTTCGTCACCCGCACCTCCCCCTGGAGGTCTTGTCGGTGTTATAGCAAATGAGGAGCGGGCACGGGCCTTGCGCAGAGGAAGCCCGAATACACAAGCAATGCATGAAATGGGAGGGGTGCCTCGGCCATACTCGACGATGCCGCCACCGCAGCAGCAAAACGTTACCGCCGGGGAACAAGCTTCTATCCAACTGTCGCAGCAGATGGCCAACATGATGCAGATGCAAATGCAGTGGATGCAGCAAATGATGCAAATGCAAGGTGGGCAAGGTCAACCTATGATGCAAGGTATGCCTCCTATGATGATGCCTGGTGGAGCAATGGCCATGCCTCCCATGGGCCCTCCTTCTATATCGGGACCCCAGTCCATGGCTGGCAACCCGAACTTCCGGCCGATGTCCATGCCTGCAACATCCTTTCTCAATATGCCGCCCTCGCTTCCACCCCAAGTCGATCATCGCACGATGAGCATGCTGGACCCCAACGTTTCAGCCCGTAGGACTGGCTCGCCCATGCCGAATCTGTCCGGCAATTCCTTCCGGCCCAACACCGGATATGCCGCTTCAATCGCTCCGTCGGAGCGCAGTACTGCGGGCATGGCGCCTCGTTACCGGCCCGTATCAGTCATGCAGCCCGAATCTAATTACGCGGTAGCATCCCCAACAAACAAGCCTTTTGGTGACGAAAACCACAACCCGTCCATGCCGATACCTCAGTCTCACATTCCGAAATCGCATCTCGCAACTGTGACCGTCCGCCCTGTTTCACGGGAAAATCAACAGCCCGGTTCCGAGGATGAAGATGACGATGACGAGGCCTGGGCTGACATGGTGAAGAAACGTGAAAAAAAGAAGAGCAGCTGGAAGATGAAGCGAGGGACATCCTCGTTCGGGGATCTGCTGAGCGCCGTGCACTGAGTCCCTGATTCCGTTTCCTCTCTCTTTCTTTCTTTATTCCTCAACTCTACCACGAAAGCGTGCTTGCATTGCATTTGAAAAGAACTCCCCCGTGCTACGCTGTATAGACTTTCACTTTATTCTCTGCATTTCCATGCCCGCTTCCGTTTCCTAATATCTCCCGCTTCCTCTACAACATGACATATGACGCACATACCATCAACTCAGAGAAGGGCTTGCCGTGCCATTTGGATATGCCGGCTTGATAATGCATCCCCAGCCCTCATCTCACATCTTGTTTGTCACTCCTCGCTCCCGGTCCCGGGTTTCCTTGTATCATCGTGTCATGGTCCTTCCGGTCTGGGCAGGGAGATTTGGCATTTACAAGTATGAATACATATGCTTTCCTTGTGCTTTTACTCTAGTTTCGATTTTTGAGCTCGGTCTTCTGCGTTCCTTTCTCGCTTTCTCATGATATCGGCACGGGAAGAGACATGGCGTTATTTATCCGATAGGTTTCTATCTTTGTGCTTTCTCATCTTGTATTCTGTCTGTTTTGCATTGTCTATTCGCCAGAGCGACTTTCTTAATATATTTCGGGCCTTGTGGCCATTATCTCGGCTCTTTCCAAGGTTCATTTTTCCTTCATTTTTTCTTCTGTTTAGGTCTTGTGTTTTCTGTTTCAATGGAGATGTATATCTTACGATAGCGTAGATCTGGGCTGAGATAAGGAAGGGATCTCCATACACTAGGTAGTTACGGCTAATATATGTTGTGTTATCTCATATCAAGATGATCGATTGCGTGCGTATAGCTTAGAAGTTACGTGGTATGAATGGTGTCCAAGCATGAATTTGGCTTGGTTTAGTAGGCTACGTGTCTCGGAATCCCGAGGCTTATTAAAATCCAATTGGAAAAATCGTGGAAAAACATAGGGTTTGAAGGACTAACACCAGTGTATCTTGAAGTGAGATGAAGATAGAGTAAACGCCGGTATGTATACAGTCACGTGACAGCATACATAAGAGCGGTCACATGATCCATATCGATATCGAATGGACCACGATATCTTCATCACTCAACGTCAAATTTTGAGCAAGCAGACAGCAGGGCCCAAAAAAACGGGTTAAAGTATAGATCTCTATTGAGATTCTTTGTTGGAATTTTTTCGCTATTGATAAGCACCCTCAATAGCGTATTCCGAAGTCACACGCCATTGATCGCTATTGTCTTCTGATCCCTATTGTCTTCAGAGGTCAATACGGAACTACTTCTCGTCTATAATTAAGCCTTGAAACTACACCCAGCCTTCAACCCCTCATCAACCTCTCTCTTCTGAAACTGCACAAATTCTTCGATACATACATAAAATCATATCATCCATACCGATATAGGTATCTTCCAAGGTTGCCCTCAAACCCTCCGGCTTTTAAAAGCAGCTTTCTCGCCACAATGAATGCCCCAGATCGGTGAGTGCCAGATTCTATTTTGAAATCCCCAAAGTCTTGTTCATTTCCAGCTGCTCTGGTGAATTTGGTTGTTGGATGTCATATGTACTACAGAGCATATTCCCTGGATTCTGGGGTAAATTGCGCCTTCCTTTTTTCATATCTTGTCAATCAGGGAAGGAGCGATGGACATGGATAGCCAGGATGGCACTTTCCTCGCACCGCTCTTGCCCTGGCAATCATTTCATCTTGCCTATTTATACCGTCTCCTCGGTCAACACATCTTCCCTCTTTCATCCTCTTGTTTACCCGTGGACTGTGATCCTGTTTTACACTGTCGCCCTCTTTTTTACTGTGTATCCCTGTTTCATCGTTCTGTTTTGTGCAGCCATGCAGGGCCCTGGATTTATCACGGCCACTGCGGCTATCGCCAGAGAGTGTGCTGGTCGCCGTGGTCGCGGTCGCCACTCGCGTCACCCTCGCCCTCAGAACCCCAGCGATGCCCCTGATGTGTCAGTGTCATTAACTCTCGGATTAAGGCCTTTGCTTTATTCTGATTTTGACCTTCTTCTGCATTCTCATCTTGCTTTTCATCTGTGGACCATAAACTGACCAAGCTCATGAATATAGTTATGAAGCCATCCTGCTCGCTCCTGGCGAAAGCAAGATTGATGTTGAGGTCGACACCCGTAAGTCATGCTGGTCAGTGTACACGACACAACCTCACTAACCATCTCTCTCTAGGTCTCCCTTCTGCTGCCATATTCACCTTCCGTAAGGAAGACCACACCCTTGGCAACATGCTGCGTCACCGTCTCCTAAAGACTGCCCATGTGATCTTTGCTGCCTACCGCGTAAGCAGCCTCCTCTATGTGCATGGTGTTTCTTCTTGGAAGATACTAACAACAATCCATTAGGTCCCTCACCCGCTCACCCCCGAGTTCCAGCTGCGTATCCAGACCGATGGTGAGGTCACCCCTCGTCAGGCTGTCATTAACGCCTCCGAGGCTCTGATCAAGGACCTGGGCATCCTGTCTCGAGAGTTCACCAAGGAGTTCGAGCTTCGCAAGGCTGCCAACGCCGCCAATCAGCAACAGCAGCAAAGCACCGCTGAGTAAATGGCTATGAGTGACACCCAGCTATCATTGATCTTGTTTTAACTGGTCTGAAATCTGGCGCATGGAGCAGTCATGGTGTTTTATACCTTGCGTTTGCTTTCTTTTCGTTTTCGATCTTTAAGGGTGGCTCCTTTTTGCGCGGGCATGTTTCTTTTTTCAATACCATCAGCTATTTGCTACCCACAAATTTACAAATTTACAAGCTTGAAGCTCTAATCATCACTTGTATCCATCAACCAATTATTCCAGTCGTAGATCCAAAAATATCTCGAATGAATGACTAAGCACCAGATGAGGTTAGCGTAGGTGCCTCCGCGTCCAGCAGCGGCGTCATTCGCATCCTCCTGAGACTCAACTCACTTAGAATTTTGCATTCGTCAATTTCTTTTGGCTTTTCTGCATCTATTTGGCTCATGCGAGCGTGGTGTCTGTGATGTTTTCCTCGTCGAATAATTTCCTCGGGGGTGGTGCCAGTGGCGGCCAGGCACCATTCATGCAACAGCAACAACAACCCCCCTATTCACAATTCCCTCAAGGCCAGATGTCGCCATCAGTCCAACCCCAACCGACTGGATTTTCTCTGCAGCCTACTGGTCTCGCTCCACAGCCGACCGGATTCGCCGGCCAGCCCTCCCCGTTCGGTAACTCGCAGCTACAGCCTCAAGCCACCGGATTCCCCGCAGGACAGCTCCAGCCGCAATTCACTGGCTTCCCCGGCGCCGCGCCCCAGCAACCTCAGCAGCAGCAAGCGCAAAGCTTCCAAACACAATACACTGGATACCCTCCCCAGAACCAAGCGCAGCAGCCGCCTCCGGTGCCGCAGATACCAACTCGATTCAAGACCTCCAGCGATATCGCGAACTCCTTCCAAGATGCCGCTGGCTCTGGGGCGCCCCCTCAGGTGCCGCCAAAGACAGGATCAAAGATCCCAAACATTCGGCTTTCTTTTATCACGGCACAGGACCAGGCGAGGTTCGAGCAGCTCTTTAAGTCTGCGGTTGGCGATAGCAAGACAATGGATGGTTTGTCCCCGCGCACTCAATATATGTTATGGCTTGTATACAGTACTGACTGGTCACAATAGGCGACAAAGCAAGAGATCTTTTGTTACGGTCCAAGTTGACGGGCGGTGATCTTTCTAAGATCTGGGTTTTGTCTGATACGACCAAATCTGGACAGTTGTTCTTCCCCGAATTTGCATTGGCCATGTACCTCTGCAATATTCGTATCACCGGCCGCGAGCTCCCTTCTTCCCTACCCGAGACGGTCAAGAATGAGGTTTCTAGTATGGTTGACATCATCTCGTTCGATGTCCCCGACACACAGCCGGCGGTCCAACAGCGAACAAACGTCCCCAACTTTGATGCACCTCTCATGGAGAACAAGTCGACGCCCCCAATTGTTCAGCAACCTGTCCCGCAACAACCCAACAACGCCCAGCTCCTGTCGCAGCTGACAGCACAGCCTACTGGATTCTTTCCCCAGCAGACGGGTATACAGCAGGCTAACCCGACTGGCTTCCCTGGCCAGAATCAGCCTCAATTCCTTCAGCCTCAACAAACCGGTTTCATGACGAATCCACAGGCTACGGGATATACTGGCCCTCGGCCTCCGATGCCGCCAATGCCTACTGGTTACGGCTCGAACCTCAGCCCCGCTCAGACCGGTGGGATGCAAGGCCTGGGTGTGCAGCCTACGGGTCTGGTACCGCAACCTACGGGAATACCAGGTCAATGGGGATTCATCAACACACCATCGCAGGGTTTGCCAAATATCGAGGCTATGAAGCAGCAACTCATGCCGCAGCCTGGGCGTGAGGGTGGTTTCAGTACTGTTGGTCTTTCGGGAAATGCTACAGTTGCCTGGGCAATTACGAAGGAGGAGAAGAAGATTTACGATGATCTTTTCCGTGCATGGGACGGTTTCCGCAAGGGTTTCATCAGTGGCGAGACTGCCATCGAGATCATGGGCCAAAGTGGTCTGAATAGAAAAGATCTGGAACGGATCTGGACCCTGGCTGATCCCCACAACCGCGGGCGGCTGAACATGGATGAGTTCGCCGTGGCTATGCACATGATCTACCGTGCTCTGAACGGATACCCAGTTCCTAGCCGTCTACCACCCGAGCTTGTTCCTCCTTCTACAAGACACTTGAATGACTCTATCGGTACAGTCAAGTATCTCCTATCCCAGGATGCTGAAAACCGCAAGGCTACAGGGGCGTTCCTGCAGCCACAGAAGACCGGTGTCAGTTATCTTAAAGATCATTCCTTCCGTGGTGGTGCAGCAGGCTCTTCTGGGGCCAGTCGCAAGGATGCGACGGTTTTCAAGAATAATGACTCCGCTGGTGGATACCGCTCTAGTGCACGCCGTCGCGTGGCTAACGAGGCTCGTACCCCGTCGCCGGCTGCATCTGGCGCATCCGAGGAGGAGTATTCTGTGGAACAGCTGAAAAAGAAGATCCACGAGGCCAAGGTCATGATTGATGCTGCCGACTTCCAGGATGAGAACCGAGCCGAGGATGATGACGCTCTAGACCGCCAGGATCGCCGCGAGGCAGAGAGTCTCATGGACCGTATCCGTCGTGTACAGGACGATCTCGATACTCACCCCAACGCCTCATTCCGTCAAGTGGACAGCGGAGCAGATCGAAGGGCTCTTCGTCGCCAGCTGCAGTCTTTTGAAGATCAAGTTCCTCAGGTTGCATCTGATGTGCGTCGTCTCGAGCGTGAAATCGCGGACGCGAGGCTTGAGCTCTTCCGTCTCAAGGACGCCAAGGCACACCCCGGTGGTGCTTCTAATATCATTGGTACTGGCCCTGGTGGCACTGTGACTGAGGCAGATCGCATCAAGGCTCGCGCGCGTGCGCGTATGCAAGCGCGGGCTGCCGAGCTTTCTGGGCGTCCCGCACCCGCAACGGAAGATGACGATGGCCAAGCGGCTCGTCGTTTAGAGTCCGAGAGCAATACCGTGAAGATGGAGCGGGAGCGCAACGACACTATGACTCGTGATGTCGAAGAAAGTGTTCGTGATTTCGCTCACAGTTTGGAGGACAGTCTTCGGGACGAGGGCCAAAACTCCACACGTGAGCATGAGAAGCGTCGTTGGGAAGATGCATTGGGAGTTGAAGACGTCATCCGCGACTTCATCTACGACTTGAGCCGCAATGCGCGAACAGCAAATGTTCGCAAAGAAGAGTATGTTATTCTTGTCAATTAGGAAAAGTATTCAACGCTGACAGATTATAGACGAGAGAGACCTTCCCTAGATGCGCATTCTCGAGCATCCCCAGCGGCCGAATCTGCTGCTGCGCGCCCTTCGATGCCCACATCCGTGCACTCGTCAAGCTCTCTTCCTGGTAACACACATGAAGATCGTGTGGCGGCTGCTCGGGAGCGTGCACAGAAGCGCATTGCTGAGCGCATGGCGGCTGCTGGTCTGAAGCCAAATGACTCCAGTGAGACTCTTGCGCAACGCCAGGAGCGTGAGAAGAAGGAGCGCGAAGATCGTGTCAGACGCGCCGAGGAAGAGGATGCTAAACGGGAAGAGGAGAGACAACGTCGCTTGGCTGAGGAACGGGGTGTTCCTAGTGATGCAGCCCCGAAGGCTGTGGGCAAGAAACCCCCACCGGCGCCGCCCACCCGCAGGGCTCGGACGGATAGTGCCGGCCAAGCCGATGCTAAGAAGGCAGAGGAATCCGCTAAAATGGAGCAGGCTGCCCGCGAGCAGGCCATTAAGGAAGAACAAGAGGTGCAGGAAGCCGAGACTAAGCGCCTAGAGTGAGTAATCTACAGCCGGTAGAGACAAAATGAGCGGATTTGGCTAATACATCTACAGGAGTGAGGCAAGCCAAGGGGAGTTGGATTTCCAACGCGAGAAGGATGCTCAGGCTGCTCGACT
This sequence comes from Penicillium psychrosexuale, assembly GCF_028828465.1. NCBI lineage: Eukaryota > Fungi > Ascomycota > Eurotiomycetes > Eurotiales > Aspergillaceae > Penicillium > Penicillium psychrosexuale. The sequence goes on from NW_026643187.1 coordinate 2,330,686, forward strand.
TCGTGCTCTCGAGGAACAAGTCCGCCAAGGCAAAATCAAGAAGCAAGAAGAGAAGCGCCGCCGGGAAGAGGCTAGCCGACAGGCCAAAGAGCAGGAAGCCATTCTTGCAGCCCAGCGCGTTGAACTGGAGGCGGCCAAGGAACGTGAGCTACAGCTGCAGCGTGAACTCGAGGGACTTGACGAGTCATCGTCCGATGACGAAGGCCCTGCCGATATTACGCCTCAGTACAGCACCCCGACGCAGAGCCAGACCCTCCCTACCCCGCCTCCTGTGCCCACGATAGCTATTCCTGAGCCTCCTGCCCCCACGATAGCTATTCCTGAGCCTCCTGCCCCCACGATAGCTATTCCTGAACCTCCTGCCCCCGAAAGCGTGCCTAGCGAGATTGGCTCCCCCGAAAGCAGCCGTGGTGTTCCTGGGCTCACGCCCGATGCTGAGTCCAAAAACCCGTATTTCAAGAACAAAAGCCAGCCATCCGACCCCATCCAAGCGACCTCGCCACCTGCTACAGCTCAGTCTACGAATCCCTTCCACCGCTTCGTCCAGCAAGAACCTATCAAGCCCACCTTCACTGGCGCAGCCCCCTGGAACGTAAGACTCGTGCTCGCCCCGAGGAAGACGACGACTGGTCCGCTGCCGGCTCTGACTTCGATTCATCTGATGATGAGGACGACCGCCCAACCGGCGGCAGCGCCAAACAACTTGCTAGCATCCTGTTCGGCACTATGGCACCCCCACGTCCTCTGAGTGCCATGGACGACGACAAATCTGCCTCGAAATCTGCTACCCCGGTACAAGAAAGCCCAATTGCACCTCCGCCCCCACTCCCAGCAACTCTGCCTCCTCTTCCTGCTATCCCAAGCCCTGGCGATGCCGTATCCCCATCACCCGCGCCATCTGCAGGAGCTCCACCTCCACCTCCCCCTCCGCCTCCTCCCCCAGGAGCTGGTGCTCCTTCTATGGCCCCGCCCCCGCCTCCTGGCGGAGCCCCCTCTGCTCCCCCGCCACCTCCGCCAGCTGGCATCCCACCTCCACCTGCTCCCCCGGCCGCGGCCGGTGGCGCTGGAGCTGGCCGAGGCGCCCTCCTTGCGTCCATCCAGCAAGGCAGGACCCTAAAGAAGACTCAAGTGAATGATCGTAGCACAAGCTCGTCGGCAGGACGCGTGCTGTGAAGAGGGAATTGGAAAGTCTTCTTATTTTTTATTTGAGAGTACATACTGTACAGTGGCGAGGGGAAAGACATGGCCGTACCTACATGATTGGAGAGTAAGGTGACGAGGTCTATGGATAATGGTAGTGTAGTAAGCGAGTAGTTAGCTGCGTTTTTGTACTCTTCTTGGAATACTCATCGATTTTGTTTATTATCATCATTTGGCCTCACATTGCACAATCTGTCCATAAGCGCTGCAAACCGCGTTCATTCTAGGGGTTGTTCACCCGAATCCTTCAACACATCTGACTGATTAAGTACTCCAAAGATAATCCCGGAGGCACTCTAGTCTATCTAGCCTTCTGTTTTGGATTTTCCTTTCCTAGTTGTTGGGATTTATGTATAGGGATGTTGTTCCTTGCCGACTGCCTCAACATCTCTACCCTCTATATCACTATCATATTCAAATACATTTAATTCGCTTGTATTGATTTAGAACCCCGGCACCGATACTCTAAGATAGAGGTCGTACACTCTGCTGGTTATGGAAAACATCATCCGGGTCTACCGCAGCCTTGACCTATAGCACCGGCCACTAAGCCATCCTGACTCAATACATAGACCTCGATGAATCTTACATTTAGAAATGGCAAACACGCCAAGATTGGCCAATTGAAGCATATTATAATTCCATATTCATGACTTTCTTTCCACGGGTCTTCGAAATTTAATAAAGACCCCGACCCCCCATTGTTAATTAACATGTATCGATCAAAGTGAACTAGGTGCATTTTTTAATCATCCCGTTTCCCCTGCTTTCGTAATCGTAAATCGGAGTAGCGAAACGGAGGCATAGGCGCATATGTAGACTTCATTGAATCTGGAAATTCATTGGGACTGCTGTGGCTTATGGAAGAGCCCACTTCATGAATCTCCCTGTTTCCATCGCCGTAGTCATGAAACACCCGTATCCCTGGCACATTTTCTTCTATAACCGGTGCACCTGCTTCTGAATAGGAGCCATGCTGTGATGGCCCAGAAATATCTGTTCGTGTCCTTGGCAGAGTTGACACAAAAGTCTTTCTCGATTTTATGGAAGACTTCTTTTTTGATGATGGGGTGGATGTGCGAGCTGAAGAGTCCAGAATATCTTCATTTATCAAACTTTGAGCCTCAGAAAGGGGGTTTTGCTTGATCTGATTTATGGTGACGACCATCAATTTTGTATTCACGACCAACTTTGGCTGAGTGCTGGTACCGGAGAATTCACTCATTCTCTCAGACAATCGTCGCAGACATCTCTCTTGACTATTAATCGTCCGCCTGAGCTGTTTTCTAGAGTAGAGTTAGACCATATCACTCTGTATTCGTTGCGAAAACATGGGTCTCACATTTGCATCTTAAGAGATTTCATTTCGATTTTTGAGACAGACGGTCTCTCCATGTCTCTCAAACAGAAATCGAGAATGAGCAGACCGTTAAGCGCTGTTAACGTCATTTTGAAACTGGCCAGCGTGATAAGTGGAAGCTGGACCTCATCCTTCATCCAGTGCCACCGAAGCTTTGCGATAAGCTGTTCAAATCGACTAGCATTGCTTTGTTTTCTGAAAGGCTCAAGCTTCAGAAAAATTTCGCCGATTTGTCCAAAAGCGAAAGTAGCTTGGGAATTGAGAGTCTCTTCCAGCTTTTGCTGGCGAGCGAGTTTCATGACCCTGTTGTCCAGAGGGCGACTGATATGGCTGAATATCCCAAACAGGCTCTTGCAGGCGGATACCTCATCTGCGAGAAGATTGACCTCTTGCTTGGCGAATTGGAAGGTATGTTTGAGGCGGTGCAATCGTTTACCACATTTCTCTAGCTGGTTATAGATCGCGAATATCGATGATACCGCTCCAATGGCTTCCATTGCGAATATTGCCTCCCTTCAGTCAGTACACAAAGCCATTATTATACTTTCGATACCTAAGCTGCGGGGTAATGAGGCTTAACGCTGACATGACAGAAGAACCGTGAGAGGATTCAGTGAGCCTATCAGAGTAAAACACGACGTTCCTACATACATAGTGCCGTAGTTTGCATCACATCATGCCCGTGCACATATATTGGTTGTGCATACTACGAGTAGATTATCACTCTCCAATCAATCGGCTTATTCACATTGATTCAGAGTCCTTGGGGCTCGAAACCAAGGTCTGCCTGTGACTCTGTGTTACAGAGAACCGCTACTGTAATGTACCAACCCAAAACCTAATCGCCTCGCTCCATAAAACCATTGAATGGGAGCGGCTCTCCATGAACGCGAAGTTGAAAGCTGCGCATTATACGCTAATGTGAATATGATTAGGTCCTTTGTGGTTTATTGCTTTGAAATACAGTTCGTAATATGCTTGTTTGTTTGTTTTCTTGGGAGAGGGAGGTAATGAGACTCAATGCTGTGTTGGTAGAGGAGCCAACGATAAGAGGGCCCGAGGAGCCTATCAAAGTACAACACGATGTTCCTACATGCATAGTGCCGCAGCTTGGATCACACCATGCCCATGCGCAACGAACGGAGCCGCTGCATAACACCAATTGGCTTGGACAGAAGCTATCGTCTTCGCCTTTTTTCATCTGCTCGAACGCCGGTATTCTTCAATATGAGTATCGAAAACCAGGAATACTCAGTTGATCAAGAGATTATCTCTTTCTTTCAAAAGACTTCCACCGACCGCTCGTCCTGTGATGATCGAGCCCGGACACTTGTCGGAGGCACTGTGACCCCCGTTGCAGTGCAAGGCGTTTGCAGCTATTCTGTATACGCAGGTCTAGAGTATGTGGTTCAGTTCCGACTAAGGTCTCTTGGGCTGAAGACAGAAATTACAAATATTGCCCGCAATGTATATGGATCCCTAGTGCCCTCCGTCTCTTATCACAACCTATCCTTTTGTAAAAACCTCTATCAAAGATATGACGAAGACCTACGGCGGCTCTTAGCTGCTCTACCTGATCGCTTCCACCCAATCATCCAACAATCGATTGACGCTCTACCTGCCATATTTTCGCTGCCTATGGTCCTTCTTCACAAGGATTTTGGTATGTGTAATATCATGGTTGATGCCGACAATAACCATCTGGTCGGAATCATCGACTGGGCCGAAGCGGAGATTGGTCCATTCGGAACGAACCTCCATTCTCTCCAGCAGTTCATGAGCAAATATCGCCTTGGTGTCGGCTGGATTCGATATGGTAACTATGACACTTTGAACAACAACTTTTGGAATATCCTTTCCGCAGACGCTGGGGGTCTCGACGAGGAGACGATGCGAACGATAAAATCTGCAATGATTGTGGGCCTTTTGCTTTCCCATGGATTCACGAGCCGCCTTGCCAATATGCCGAAGCCTGAGCCTATCCGCGACGACGAAAGCGGAGCTTACAGAATGCTTGGTTTGGATGGTTTACTTATCGTTCCTGCTACGAAGATTGTGAATTAGAATTTTCTAGTGAGAAGCGGCCATATGTCATGGGATTTGAGATTTGAACGAGTGAATAAGCTATCTAGTAGTGAGCCAACCCGTAAGTCATGGAGAATATCTGTACATACTATGTATTGGGTTAGATTGAGTGATAAGGTTGCTCCCGTCTGGAGCCATGGAAGTGGAGATGAGTACCCCACTAGGTACGGAGTTGGAAGGAGTACGGAGTGTAAGCTGTTTGGTTGGCTTGGCATAACTACTGGCCAGGGCAATTCTCAGTGGGGGAAGTTGTGACTATTAGATGGCGCTTGCTTTAGGTTAACACGCGTTATGAAGTTATTCAACCTTGGAAGAGGCTGGGGCATATGTAGTAATTCAGCTAAAATAAGGCATTCTGGCATCAAAATCGCCCTAAAGGAGATTTTGAACCCTCGGAGTTGGAAGCTGCAATAGGATACACCCCAAGCTATGAGACACCAGTAAAACCAAATGTATAAGCTGTTGTATACAGAAACTCGGAGTTGAGGATGCATTTCGTATGTCATAGCCCTTTCATAATTATTTCGCATACAAAAAGACTGTACTATTGGCATGCGATGAGCTGTACATTGCAAACTGGAACGCAGAAAAAAAAAACACCGACACAATGACTGACCAATACCAACTCCAAACCAAACCAACATAACCGCTAGACCAATAAGTCGCATTCTTAATTGGTGCGTACATCTTCCAACACCAATTCATAAGACAACTTCCGCAATCACATTGCCTAGGGTACTCACACACCATACAGCGACAAGACCCCACCCAATCCGGCGATCCATTCTCCAATTGTTCAAAGGAACAACAATCAAGAGCCCAACTAGGATAACCAGAAGCGTCGCGCCGCTGATAACAAGCACCTTGGAGATGGCGATCTCATAGGGGGCCTGCACAGGAGCGATACCCTGCAGCGCCTCATTGTGTCTCTGGTTCCCGCCATTGATGGTCATATACAGACCACCAAGACCGATACCGAGGAGGATATTGAGCATTGGTCCACCGAAGCAGGCGCTCAAAGCCATGACTGGATATCCGAGTCGGGCGACTGTGATATCAGCGACTAGATCGCCTAGCGAGTTTCCGACGGCGAAGACGGTCAATCCAAGTAGGGAATCAGAGATGTTGAGGATAACTCCGATGGTTTTGAGGAGAGAGACAACTTCTGTAGCGATCGTCGCGATCCAGGATATGGCGACTAGGAAGCCAAGTAGGGAGAGGAAGGGCCGCCATTGCGGTGGGAGGCCGAGGATGTCGGTTTGGGATGCACGCGGGAGGAAAGGGATGGAAAGATCTTCACTGGGACGTCGGTGGTTTCGTTGACGGCGAGTGCTTATTATCAGGGCTGTGAGACAGACGGAAGAGAATAAGAGGGAGACAAGGGAGGGGAGGATGAGATTGCGCAGCCGACGATCTTCGTCCACGGTCGTCCAGGTGATGAGCACGGCGAAGAAGGGGCCTGTGAAAAGCTGGATGGAAACCAGCCAGCGATTCCAGTCCTTTGTTGGTACAGGATGCGCAGAAGGTGAAGCTGGCCTTGGCACTGCCGGGAGTTCCGAGTCCCATCGCGGACGACCAGTGTGTTCATGAAAGGACTTTCGATGGTGGTGCGTTGGCGGCGCATTAGAAGCTGACCCGGCGTAGTCATGTGCCTGGGCCATAATCACTGGACTATCGGCTGGAAGTCTAACCCTTGGGGAGGGATGGTCTACATCGCTGACGTCCTGAATAATCACCGAGGGTATGGGGTCCAGTTCCACCGACTCTGGTGCCTCTGGCTCAATGACGGGGACCGTTATGGTAAGAAGCAGCACACTAGGAGCTGCGATAATACCGAGCAGTCGTTCCCAGACATTTTTAGACTTCCAGCCCGCCAGGGTCGGGAAGAGCGTGCAACCAATCTGCTGGGGAGGGGGGATCGAGTCAGGCCACCAATTCCTCAGGTATTTGGGAAAAGGGACGCCTACATGAGCGAAATCGTCATACCCGTCGTGAACTTGTAGCAGTTCTAACTGACTGGCTGAATTTGGAAGTCGAATGCTGGGTGGTCGTGAGAATTCCATGGAGGGTATATCAGTATACAATGGGAAGGGCACTGAAGGGCTTTCTAACCCAAAGCCTGAATGACGGCGCGTCGTATTGCCCCTGGGAGATACTGACATTGGGGACCGTTCATTTATCCCCCCGTTGTTGTAATTGGGGGAATTAAAAACGTCTGATGGGGCGAGCCGGTCAGGAGTTTGAGGACTTGGCGACCGATTCGCACGCGACACATCCAGCGTCATCCCAGTATCAATTCGAGGGAGATGGCGCGACCGCATGGCTTCTTGTCCCGAAGTATCCTCAAAAGAAGGTCTGCTCACTGTAAGCAGTGGACCCTGTGTTGGTCGGGGCTCCAAAACACTGGAGTCAATTTTCAAACCCACGGCATCGTTCGCCGATACAGCTCGAACTCGAGAGGAACCTGCTGCACTAGACGGCGACAGGCGGTCGTTAGTGGCAGATGGTCGACTGGCGCGAGGATGCGATGCCACTGAGCGCGTGTCAAAATCGGACTCGTAGTCGTCTGAATAGCTGTTCAGGCTTATTGACGTATTGCGATTCGTGTTTCTCGATTTCTGCAGCGAGTGTAGAACAGACTGAAATTCTAATGCCCCGACAAGACTTGCCCGAATGGGATTCATTGTATTACGCCTCGCTCGCATGGGCCGATAGACGTGCATGTTATCACGAATCTCGGCCAAGTACCGGTTTCGTGTTTCGTCATCCTCCTCGTCCTCCTCGTCATCTTCTTTCCATAGAGGAACAGCCTCAGCACGCTCCAAAATATCAAAATCCTCAGTTGAGGCTCCGCGGAGCAGACTTCGTGACTCTGACGCTACACCGGGATCGTCGTCCTCGATGGTCTCTTCGATCTCCAGCTCTTGGTTTTCCGGTATATGAAAGTGAGCTCGCGCTGCGAGGTCTCTCTCGTGCTTTCTGCGTCGCCGTACCATATACCAGTGCCACGTTACCACCATTACGACATAGAAGGCGTACAAGCCTACCATCGCAGCTGCCTCCCATACATGAAGTTTCCCATCGGCCAACAAAAACATGCTGAAAACGACGGCCACTATGAAGTAGCCCACGTCTCGGACGAAACTTCTCCGCGCGACCTTGAATGGCCGAACTAATGCCATGGAACCCGCGACAACGGACGTGATGAAAGTGGCCGCGCCGATTAACTCACCGATTGCCAAGCTCCCACTATTCGACCGCATGGCGGCGAAAGTGGAAAACACATCAGGACTTCCATTGCCAAATGCGAGGAATGTCACGCCAGTGAGACTCTCGCTCAATCCTAGAATGCTAGCCAATGTACTCAGATCGATACACAAGAAATCGCTTGCCGCGATACCTATGGTACTGAAGAGCATCGATAACCACAGGATCAATATCGCGAATGCTACCGGTTTTGCATTGGCCAGCCCGCAATAGTAAAATTGAAGGTAGGAGATTAGACCATCCTCGTGATCGGGGCAGTTGGCGCGGACGTATGCACACTGGTTTTTGACGTTGCGGACTAAGCGACACTATCATCGTGTGACAGAACATCAATTAGCCTTTGGCACCATCTCACAGAGAAATGATTCGGGAAGGTTAAGATACCTCTAGTTCGCCCTCTCGTTTGAGCAGGTTTATATACAGCCCTGTACCCGGTTGCGCAAACTGCCCATGTTCATTTGTAGTACCAGTTAGGAACCAACTCGTTATTGCAATAAGTGTAAACACCAACAACGTGGTGTAAAATGGTCGGATTGAATATCGTGGCTTCCGGACGGCAGGCTGCAGGAAGGACAGCAGCTGGTTCATCATGACGAGAAGTATGGCGGCATCGTGAGCCGAAGACTTTGGATGCTGTAGACAAACTTATGCCGGAAATATCAACGTTGAAGACTCAATGCATGTACAATATATACCTCACGCATCCAACAGATGTGGGTTTGTATATGGCACGGTGAGTGCGGTGAGTGCGGTGATGTCAGCTGAGAGGAGCTGTGGCGGAGCTCGGGAGTGGGCCAATGCACTTAGTCCGCCGATCGTTGTTGCACTGAGGAAACAGGTTAAGAGGGTCGATCGCAGATAGGGTTGTAACTAGTCCAAGATAAGAGGGTGAGAAAGGAATTGGCTGTTGAAGGTTCAAAAGGATAGACCGAAGCTAAGCCCAGCTTGGGTACAAAAGTAATACCTGATATTCCAGGCATTCATGGTCCAGGATTACGTGATAGATAGTGCGTCACCGGTACATCTAGACCACCGTATGTTTGTTGACTTCCCCATTTGTTTTGTCTCATCGACATCAACCCCTCTCTCCATAGAACTTTCCATTTCAACGCTGTTATCGCCATCCCCTATCGGGGGCAACCGCAACCATGCCGCGTGTCGCAAACAAGGTACATCGCCGCTCTAACGGCAACTCGACCCCGCACAAAAACACACCGGTCAAGTACGGATCTGGATATCTCCTGGTTATCGCATTGAACTAATTATATCAGGATACCCCTCAACGACGATGAGGGCGAGAAGGCAGCGCGTATGGAGGCTCGTCAAGCACTTCATGATCGCCAAATGAGTCAGATTAAAGCGGCAGTCAAGACGCCTATGCCACCCCGTCGGTACACCCTCGATCGTGAAGAGAGCGACAGTCCCGTAACTCCTCGAGCCTCACATCATCGCAGTCGCATCAGCGACGTCAATGGCCGTGCAGTGACACCGATGAAGCGCGTGCCTATCTTGGCCAATTTTGAAGAGTGGATGAAGATGGCGACCGATAACAAAATCAATGCGAATAACTCCTGGAACTTTGCGCTGATCGACTATTTTCACGACATGTCATTACTGAAGGAAGGAGATGGTGTAAACTTCCAAAAGGCTAGTTGCACCCTTGACGGTTGTGTTAAAATCTACACCAGCCGAGTGGACAGTGTTGCAACAGAGACAGGGAAACTTCTGAGTGGACTGGCTGATAGTCGCGACAAGAGAGGGCGCGGGGAGGAGGATGCAGAAGATGGCGATGAGGATGAAGAAGGCGAGGATGGTCAGCCTCGCAGGTCGCGGAAAAAGGTATGGTCTATACGGTGTCAGAGATTTGGGATTTTGACTAACTAGATGTGTCTAGACACGTTCCCATGAGGCTACCCTCGCGCCGTCATTTTCGTCATTGCAACTAAAGAAGTTCGAGCTAGAGTTCGCCGTGGACCCTCTATTCAAAAAAGCATCGGCAGACTTTGATGAAGGAGGCGCCAAAGGCTTACTTCTGAACCACCTTGCTATTGATAGCCATGGAAGAATTGTTTTCGATAGCAGCGACGATGCTGTGGACGATAGTGCAAAAACCTCCGAAGATGACCGTCAAGAGTCTACGGATCCTGACCAGCAGACCGATGACCAAGCAAAACCAAACCAGAAACCCGCAAGCGACACATTTGAGAATAACACGGAGATCGACCTTGCTACACTAGCAAGCCGATTTTTCCCAGATCTAGATCGCCTAGATGAACAAGATATTTGTCCATCGCTTAAAAACCTCGACTTGGGTGACCCCAGCGGGTCGCTGGATCTCCCTCTCCTCAAAGCGCCAGAGGAATGGCGGCAAGACAAGATGGACGAAGATGGACGAGCACATGATGACCCATCTGGTATCATGCTGGACGACGACAACGCTGTCGGGTTTGATGACGATGATGCTACCCTAGCCGGATTTGATCTCAGCGGCGACACTGGGTTTGGTGACGGAGGAGAGGTATGGGCTCGGGAAGCCGCCTTGGAACCAATGTTGAATGTTCACCGGACCACCCACGATGGGGATAATGATGGTGAGGGTGACGATGGCAATGAAGACGCATATGCCATCTCCATGTCTCATCAAACTAATAGTCACGACCACGAGAATATTCTTAGCTACTTTGACAACGCGCTACAGAAGAACTGGGCTGGCCCAGAGCACTGGAAGATTCGAAGAATCAAAGAACATGCCACACCCGCTACGTCGGCGCCCAAGCAGCGCAAAGAAAAAGAGCCCTTTGAGATTGATTTTGCTGCCCCTCTGGATCCTGCTGTCGCGGAATTGATATACACCCCGGCCAGCTCCAACTCCGCCGTTTCATTACCCAAGACGCAGTGGAAAACAAAGGGTCGCAACCTTCTTCCCGATGACAAGCATTTCAACTCCCGTAACCTACTCACATTGTTCCTCAAGCCAAAGGCAAAGATGGGCTCAAAGAAGATTTTGGGCAAACGCCGCCGGCAGGACTTGACGGCTGGTAATGGAGACATGGACGAGGCATTCTGGGCAAATCGCAAGCCGGAAGAAAACGCCGGCGAGGAAGGTGCTGCAGGTGCCTATGATGCCAATTTCTTTGCTGATGACGATGGTCTTGCTTTCCCGAACGGCATGGATCTCGATGACGACGACAATCTACCATTCGCGGATGCCCGGGAGATGCTCTCTCCGCCAGCAGACGGGACTGCAGGCACATCGGCTGGAGAAGCAGGTGGAGCAACTGGACTCAGCGCGCTCTTGAATATGGTTGGCGCCACGCCTGGCCGACCGGGAGCTGGTGGCTACGGATCGCAATTGGTGACACAAGGCGGTCGTCGTGCACGACCAGACTACGTGGCGTATGCACGTGTGGCAAAGAAGGTTGACGTTCGGCGTCTTAAAACCGAGATGTGGAAGGGCATGGGCGAGCGCCTGGTTGATGCCGTGGACTTCGCCTCAGCTTCACAGCCAGGAGCCGTGTCCAGTGATGCTCCGACCGAACCCGAGAGTGAATCGGATGCCCCTGTCCCGCCTACACCCAAGGGTGAGAGCCCAGAGCAGGTGGGTGGTCGGCTACGGTTCACGCAAATTATGAACTCCCTCAAGGAAGTCTACCCGGCTGAGACTCTACGCGATATCAGCACCTCATTCGGGTTTATTTGTCTTCTGCATCTTGCCAACGAACAGGGCCTCGTGCTGGAGAGTGATCTTAGCAAGATGGGCAATGATGCGGCTACCCTAGAGGAGATCTTCGTAAGTAGGGATACGCACGCTATCATCGAAGAGGGAGGAGGGATGTGAAAGCTCGTTTTTTGGTTGCATGTACAGTTGACGCGGGTAGAAGCATTACGATATGCATGTTGGTCACGAGTGATGAACAGGACGGTGTGACTTGGTAGATCCTTGCGGCGTTATGGTTCTGCTTTTTCCTGTTCGCAGTGAATGGCGCTCTTGGGTATTTTCGCCTCCTGGAATTACTTCTTTTGTTTTGATGAATTTAAAGAAGTTCATATACTTTCTGGTATAATGCTTAAATGGTCTCAAGTCAAAGTAGGATTAGTTTGTCACCTTAGTGTTGTATGCCGACACGAACACTTGCCGATGCTAGGATGAAAATCTGAGGAGCACATTCATATGTATCATTGCAATATATTCATTTGTTGGACAAAAATCAAAAATAGAAAGAGAGTAAATACACAACAGTGTACCAAAGTCCAAATAGGTATCTGTATCTCACACCAAGACTCCACGCGTCCTAGGGTGTACATTAAACTCCATAACGAGGAGAGAGCAACAAAAGAAGGTTGAACATATGTCCGATTGTGAAGCAGATCGACCGAAGATGACGACCTGAATTATAGTTTTGGGATTTTCCATGTTTTTTTTTGTATTTTCGTTGTTCCTGAGCACTTTCATTCCCCACCAGGGAAAATGGAATCGAAGCAAAACACCCTAAGTCAAAAGATATAAAAAGACAAGCTTGCAGTCATCCACATTTATTTGCGTGCAGGGGCCGGGTACGCCGGGACGGTGGAAGCCTGATAGGCGCCGGGAATCGGCACGGAATCGTAAGTGCACTCACTGGGAGGAGTACCCCTGTTCATAGGCGGACTCTGGCGCTGGCTGTGAGGAGGTGGCGACGGCGAATAATGAGAAGGAGGAGCAAACTCCTCCTGGGCAGTCTGGGGGGTTGGCTGCTGGACCTTGATAGGAGGCGGCTGGAGTTGGAACGACGGGGTAGGCCGGGTAGGTGAGCGCGGCGAGGCATACTGAGTAGTTTGGGGTTGAGCCATGCCCTTCTCAGCAGCCGAGTAGGGGTCCACAGGGCCGACGGCGTAGATTGGGGTCTTTGGAGGGTAGGAAGTGAAACCTGTGAAGCCGGGGGTGTTCGGGGCAGATTTCAGGCGCAGTTGTGCGAGATATAGATCTGAACGGGCGTTGTCACGGGTGTCCATGGACTTCATCAGCTTGCGCTTGCTCCAGACGCGGTAGAAGACTACCACGTAGATCAGGATAACTAGGATTTCGATGACGATTTCGATGATGGCACAGACGAGGCCCCAGTCTTGTAGACGACAAAGGAGAGCATAGTCGACGCTGTTGTGGTAGATCTCCTCGCGGGTGTTCTGCGCGCAGGACCATCCCCACATGTCCTTGGTGTTCCCTGTGGATTTCGAGTGCTGGTAAACTGCCGCGCCGACGACCCACATGATCAGATTCACGGCGAAAAAGGCGATCGAGAAGCTGGTGTAGTAGACGGCGGCCTTTTCGGCGCGTCCGTGGCCGCCCTTTCGGTAGGCCCAGAACACGATGAGACAAGCGACTAAGGAAACGCAGGACATTCCCAGAAGGAGATACTGAGCCCATGGGTTGGTTCCCTCTGCCCAGGCAGGAAGACTGTTACGAGTCGGCAGGTGCTTGGTTGCGTTGAAGACAGTCAATGTCACGGCTAGCAGAGACAGCACAATCAGACTGCAACCGAAATTGACGCAACGCAGGAAGATCTTGGCGATTCTGACGCGGAGTTTGATTCTCTGGTGACGATTAGTAAATAGTATCGATTGGCATCGTGGGCTTTCTTACCAGGTCTCGAGCATTCTCGACTTCAGCCTTCTTTTCTTGCTTCTCAAGCATGTACTCCTCGCGGAAAGTTGGACTGAGCGGATTCAACGACTTGGCCGTCTGCGGCACCTTCAGGTCAGGTCGGAAAGGCGACATTGGCACCTGGTCATTCGCATGCTCATTGTTCGCTGCCACATAACCGAATCCCACATCTCCAACATCTCCCTTCGCCTGAGACTTGGGAGGGTCGGCGAAAGGTGATTGTCCAGCTTCTGTGCGATCGATGGGAGAGTGAATTGATGTGGCCTCGGCGAATCGAGCAGTGCGCGGGCTCTTGAGCGAGGCATTGCTCGTATCAGAGCCGCTGCGAGTCTCTCGCACGGTGTGTTGTGGTGGAGGACCCATTGCACTGTGGTAAGAGGCACGGGTGAGATCTGTAGGAACAACTGGCTCGTAGGTCAGAGGAGAGTTGTCTCGGCTATCGTCTGATACCGCCATTGAATGGATGAGCAATGCAGGCAAATAAATCAAACAATTAGGTCAAGAGAACCAGCTCTTGACGACCACTGGACTGATTGTTGGGAATAGAACGACCCTAAAGTCCATACACCAAGAATCACAAGTGTGGTGGGACAACGGCTGAGCTATATCACCGCTACCGTGTGCGAAGCCTGCGTACACGAGTATTAAGTAGCAGATGATCGAAAACGAAAAAAAACGAAGATAATCAGAAAGTGACAGGAACCAGCCTGGGCACCTAGAATATCAATAATGTTCGAGTGCAGGCATGGCCCGAGAGGCGGGGGACCAAAATGCAGGCTTTTGATTCTCATCACTCGAGTTGGGCCAGCGTAAGCGCCGAGGGGGAATTTGCAACAGCGACCAGGGACATGATTGGAAGACGCAATGCCTGTCAAGCCCTCTTGCTGCAAGTGCACTGTACCTCGATGCTTGAGAGGGGAGTGTGACTGGACGACGGGAGTGATCAGCCAAGCTTGTCACGGTGGAGTAACGGGCCAGTGAGATTGTGTAGCGGCCATGCTCACTCCTCACGATGCACGTCCATCACCTCCATCACCTCCAGCCCGGCGCTAATCCGCCGATCGTCCAACCACACAGAATGTAGAACCGCTCTACTCCGTAATAGTGTGTGAGATGAATGAGCGGTCCGAGGGAAGATGTGACTGGAGGTCAACCCAAAATAGAGGTCCAGTCACATACGTCGATTAAGCACACTTGGATGTTGGGATGTTGGAGAGGGGAAAACACCGAGAGGGGTCTGTGCACGCTCTGCTATTTTTGCCTTGAAGCAGACCGTGTCACACTCGTGATAGTGATAGTGATAGTGCCCTAGCTCATGCATATGTCTCAATCCATGCCGAGTAGCTTTTCTGGGGATCTCTCCAGTATTCCGTCTTATTTTTATAGAAAGTCAATTGTCCACTTATCTTGTCATACCCTATTCCCGTCTTCCCCAAGCTCTTCGATCTTAATATAGAATCTGCCGAGTTTTATATGATGAGCACGATAGTAATTCCTATGTGTGAATACCAAGATAGGTAGCCGCCCGGACGGGAACGCCATTTAGTTAGCTGCAGATGTGCATATCACGTCAGCCCAGTCAAGAGGTACCTCAGTATCGGTATCCTTGCACTCCCCTTCGCATTCTCTTCTCTTATTACCTCCAGTTTCTCCCCCTCTATCAATGTCTGTGAGCTGCATGAAGAAAACAAATCCAGTGAATCTGTCGCTTTCAGTCAACTACTCCGTAGTCATATCACAGCCATATATCGAATATCTGTATGATGGGATGCTCCATAAAGGAACGGTTTAACCGCCGACGAGAAAGGCGCCAAGCTCGCAAGCAACTGATGTTGTCTCCTTCATCACCGAAAGAGATAGGTGCATCTATGATAACTGGCTGGCCAAAAGAAGCCAGAGTCAATGATCTCAAATTAGAATTGAAAAGCGCCTCTGATATCATGACTGGGCAAAGAAATACCGCCAATAAGATTCATCATAAGAGTACCATCAACACTCTGATCAGTAAGGGCCGTTTCATGTTGATGGCTAATACATGGCCCCTGCCCAGGTGCGCATTCCAGGACATATTGTTACAGTACGTACTTCCGGAATTCAGTATCATCACCTACACTCTTTAGGATTATACAATTATATTATTTGTAAATCGATAGGGCTCCAATATGGAACGCCCCAGTGAACATACTTTCTGATGCGGAATTTTGACAATCGTGATCTGAACAGAGAGCTTCTAGCCACCCAAGAAGGATTCAGTATCCGAGATATATGCTGGGGAGTTTGTAGATTTGGGGAGTTGAATTCGGCCCCATTGGGTAGACTATATAAAGCCAAGATACGGTTAGAGACGGTATGATTCGTAGGCGCATTAAGTTAGCCCTGGAGTTGCTGTCAATTACCTGAGAGATCTTATCTTTTGTACGATCTGAGCCATTTCGGATTGATCTGCCGGATTCACGCCATATTGTGCCGGTGTTGCCAATACTGAATCCAGAAAACCGAAAATCTGTTTATTCTCGTTAGATGTATTGCTCTATACGATACCTCTGGAATAACGGAGTGGATTTGGGTTACCTGGGATCTTTTCCAAGTATAACCAACTCTTAGATCCAAAGAGCCACCACACGCCGGCAATATATTCTCTGAGAACGTGCTCGGGGCAGCCGGGCCCATACCCCCTGGTGTAACGTGCCAGGTCTTACAAGAAAGAGTGCATTTAATTCAAAATAACTAAGATGAGGAGAGAAAGAAGAAGTAAGTTGCGAAGTGGGAAGCAGCCAGTTATTATAGCTGACCACTTTGCAAGCGTTGCAAACAACCAACCTTCTCGCTTAGCTACTAACAAGCAATCTATGGAATGCAAACTAGTAAACTATGCAAACAGTAAGCGAGCAAGCAAACATGAAGCATAATGATAGCGATCCATGTGGATCGTGACATACCTAGGCGGTTGCCCGAGCGGTTAACAGAGCAGTTTCTCAAGCAGTTACATAAGCGGTTGCTTAAGCAGTTTCTTAAGTAGTTGCTCAAGTGATTGACGATGAAGTAGTTAGTAATGATATGACAAAAGGGACTTAATTTTATTAGTGGTTTACATACAAATTGTAGGTACCTACTGTCTTACTACTATCATATGGCAGGAAATATGCTAATTGTGAATGCGGTACTGAAATTACAGGCAGTGGGGAGAATAAGCCAGTAAGAGGGTGGCTTTGCGTAGAATTAGAAGTTGGAATCAGTCGCCTCGCTCTGCAACGACTATCTGGAGACCTTAGGCCGTCGAGATCCCTAGTATATTAGAGACTAAGAAAGCGAGCCATGATGTAGACGATGAAGACTGCGAGATTGCGTCCTCGAAACTGTTGAGAACCCACTTCACTGAACGTAAGCATCCGAAGTAGAGTCTTATAATCGTTTCATCACTGAAATTCTCTTCCGTATGTCTGATATTTAAAGATGACTTGTCTAAAAAAAGACTTTGACGTCATCAGTGGCGAAAAAAGCCGCGCATTTTTTATTGCACCTAGCAAGCATAAGAGACCGATAGACCTCTTGCTGTCAAATTGGATACAGATGCTGTATTTGCAGTCTAATGAGACTTACTGAGCTCTTCAAATGCCAAGGTTGTAATGGCAACATGTGCCTAGGAATACTTAGAAACACCCTTGAAGTGATTAAAATACAACAGCCGGCATTGTGAGAGAGGCGACTTAAGAGGTGGAGTGTTGCCCACGGAGGTGATGAGCAGGCAGCAACTGTGTTCCATTGGCGGGATTGCTTTGGGACAGTGGCCAATCATGTCGTACCTCAAGCATACCCTAGGTAATGAGACATGAGTACTCCGTACAAGAAGCAGTATTAGTTGGGGTATCTCCCAAATTTACAAGAAGAGTATTATTCCAGAACTATTTTAAAATAGTCTATAGTTGGTCTTGGCATTAGGGTGGCGAGACCGATGTTCAGAAGCAGGATCAGGAGATATTGTCCGTGCCAAACCTCAACAGCCCCCGGACCCCGTTTCTAACGTATCCATGGATGTTCTAATATAATTGGCTGACTCGAGAAACAATGATACCAAAGAATGACACCTGCTATGATGGGCAGGATACATTGACAGTGATAAAGTTCTCAGCAGAGGGGCTTGAGGGAGTGGCAAGAGTGGCAACTGCGTGAACATCTATTCTACGAGGAGAAGACAATGTTTAGGATGATAATTTGCACGAGAATATATGGGAAGTAGTATCTGTTATAAGAGATGATGTAGTTCACGCTTGATCTTAACGCTACCGTCGGTATGATATCAATCCTCTCGACCACATGGACTGACAGAAACATTTTAACTTATCGGAGACTTGGCCACGAAGCTTCCCGTTTCATGCAGGTATCTAGAGTAATATAGGGAATGACAAGTACCAGCCACAGGCTATTTTTGGGGGTGGAGTACGTAGCCGTCAAGGACTGAACAACCTTGGAAGGCCGCTAGAACACTCCACAGGGGTTCCCTGGTTCTAGATATAATGCGTTGCATGATAGATTAGATATAGCTGTCAATCACCGTAGGTTAAAAGAAACGGTACACTCCAGATGCTCATGGACCTTTGTACCTTGGGGACTAGCCACATAGTATATATGTATGTATTTAGTATGACCGACGTGGTACTGTGCCATGGGGCTCTGCGAGGTCGATCCCCCAGCCACCTGAGGCGCCTAAAACGTACAACGTTATAGGTACACTGCCTGAAACATGGCGCAGCAAGTGTGTTGCGCCTTGTGTCACCAAGGTAATCATGGGCAATGGGCAAGGACATATTAATAAAGTAATTAAAGTTGCTCAAGAAGTCAGTACATTACATAGAACTTGCGTGTATTGTATGTAGTACCTAGTGGGTACATCGGCACTACAGATCTCCACAAGATCAGGCGTTCTATTGAATTGAGAATTAGAATGTATTACATACAATATATTATACGCGGGTCTCCGGGGTGACATCAGTCCGATTGCCCCTGTATATGCACTCCATACCAAGACCATGGTAGTAATAGAGAAATACCGGTTTGAAGAGAGATGATCTCATACCGTTTATACTTAAGCCTCAAGATGTCGATCGTACTAGATAGGTTTCTAAACTTTTGCAATGAATGTAAGTGAATGCAATTGCATTGTAAGGCAACGTGGACGGAAGAGGGAGGTCAGCCGCAGGAAATGCCCCACGAGCCAGCCACAAAGTGTTAGCGGTCTACACAGCCTCAATCCTAATTAAGTACTGTATACTTGTTCATACAGGGTATCTGTATTGTAATATCAAGTCCTCCGTACCTCATTACCTCAGGGTTCATTTCTCCAGAGCCTCGACTCTCCAGTCCCCACCAAACATATCCATCCCCTGCCCAGTTTCTGTTCTCACGCTCACTTTCTTTGTGTCTTTTCTTTTTGCCTTCGGATCTTAGACGATAGATGAGTGTAAATGGTATGAACTAGTTCATTACCATCCACTTCTCTGTTCACCACTCACATTCTTCCATCTCTTGGTCTCATTTCGTTCCTGCGCCCCGACTGTTCCAACCTTCAGATGGCCATTGAATCTCATCCACTCATTCCCCGATCGCTATTTTAAAGGCCTAAGCCCCTGGGATCATTCAGGTGGATCTTGACAAGTTTGAAGCTGAAACCACTCGTCAGCTTGCGCCACACTCGTGAGAAACGCCCCACACGCCCTGGTCTTCGCTCTCTTCCCCCCCCAACCTCGTCTGCTTGACCATCTTTGATATATCCCGGTGGATGAAAGTTAGTCAAGTTCCTTTCCCCCACCAATCCTCCTTGCATTATCCTAACATGGCATCTAAAGTAGCTTTCGCCTTTGCTCGTCCACCCTTTGAGGCTGGCGCGAAACATTCTTTCTCCATGGCGACGTTGATGTCGAACAACGAGCCCATCACTGTCTCCAACTCGCTATCCGCAAACTCTATTACCAGCTCTGAACCCCTCTCTTTATTCAAATCTTCCAAACCCGAAAGCCTGAGCTCGATTGCCAGCGCCGGCCTACACGTCTCGCGATCAAGAGATCAACTTCCTCCCATGACAAGTCCAATATCAGTACCGGCGGATCGGCCGGAGCATGAGAAGGACGCCGAACGAAACAGTTCACAGGTGGCTCGGGAGGCTCTAGGTGCAAGTGAAAAGTCGCCAGGTGCCCCAAACCATGAGCATTCAGTCCATGCATCCCCGGAGCAGATGCAAATCGACTCACACGCGACTGAACCATCATCGGACCCATACGGATCAAACGATCATCACCACAACTCACTAATGCATACCTCGACTGTAGCTAGCCCTGGTCCTATTGAGGAATCGGCTTCTCAAGATGGAGATCGCCGGTCGCGTGATAACTCCGAGATCGACCACGATGGCAAATCATTCTCATATCCGATGCCGACGGGTAATATTAACGATCCGCGTCGCGGACTGAGCCTACCGACCGCAGGCTACCATCGAGGCAGTCCTCGCTCTCCGTCGGCGAAGAAACACCGCTGCCCATACTGCGCGACAGAATTTACGCGTCAACATAATCTCAAGAGCCATCTGCTCACCCACAGTCAGGAGAAGCCGTTCGTTTGTCAAACCTGCCAGTCACGTTTCCGAAGATTACACGATTTGAAGCGCCATGCGAAGCTGCACACCGGCGAGCGACCACACATTTGTCCTAAATGTGGACGTCGTTTTGCCCGAGGTGATGCGCTTGCTCGGCACAATAAAGGACAGGGGGGCTGCGCAGGTCGACGCGCGAGTATGGGCAGCTTTGCGGCAGATGACGACTATGGCGATGGTACGAATGGGGGAACCGACGACATGGATGGGTTGATGTACACAGCAGAGCCTGAGCGCATGGACGAAGAGGACGAGCGAAGAATGACCATGCCGAGCATTCGCAAGCACGAGGCAGATACAGTCGCTCGATCTGATTCAATTCACTCACGCCAGTCAAACACTTACCCGCCACTTACCGCCGGTCGTCCCAGCCACCTTTTCCCACCCCCAGCCAATCATGGTGGATCAGGCGTGTCAACATCGGCTTCACAGTCTACACACATGACTTTCCCGCCTGCGGGACTCACCTCGGGCTCCTCTATCTTCCCTACCAATAGTATAAGTGATAGCCCTAAGCCCCTGTCCCCGAACGCGCTCTCATCGCAACATGATAATGCACCGCCACATCGCGCACACTCTCCCGGCATGGGACAGTCCTTGCCACACCCGCAGTCCTCTTTCGGACGAGCGAATCAATCTTCAAATCACGCACCGCCTACACTAGGATTGACTCTGCCGCAGCCAGGCGCGCCGCAGCTGCCTCCGCCGCCGGGTATGACCTCCCCGGATGCTCGATTTGGCATGCAAGCTGCAACCAAACACACTCCTTCGCATAGCCACTCCAGTACCCACAGTATATCTCATCTCAAGGGATTCGATGGGGCGGATGCTAATTCCAGTGACGCCAGCCAAATCGATAAGCTTTGGGCGTACGTGCGAACAATGCACGACGAATTGACAGGCTTGCGAACTGAAGTTGCGGCTTTGCGGGCGCACGTTGCGTCGTCCAATTCGATGCCCCCGGCTCCGGTAGAAGTAAACTTGAATAACTCCGGAGCGCGGTGATACGTTCTTGGGTGGTTCTTGTACGATATGGCGTGGCTGACCATCAGCCACGTGAACTGGTTGTTATGTCCTCCCCTCCTTCTCCACTTTGTCCATACGCCTTGATTATCCCATCCTCGTTTGAGGGTCAAACTTGATGCCCTCATGATTACCCTGCCGACAGTTGCCGGCGTTGGTGTTTTCTATGCCCCGTTATTCTCTTTCTTTTCTTTCTCTTCTTTTTTCCCCCCTTTACCCCCGGAGTTATGTCATCCGGGAGAGCTTTCCGTTCTAGCCTACTTTATTCATACCTGGAGTGCGCTGCAAAGTGTGTCCTTTTTCCCCCTCTTCCTTTTTTTTTTGAGCAGCCGAAGGAGTTTGGCGTGTCAAACAAAAAAATGATCTGAGATCGCGATGGAATGGAGAACATTACTTCTCACTAAACTGCGACCTTGATCCCCTCTGTCCTGTTGTCGACTTCATACCAAAGATGGAATCATGTGATTGTGTTTGGATATGTGCATGGATTACGCTGGATTTGGAGTTTTTATTCGTAATGCTGCTATTACCGACTTAGTTAGTGATAATATACTCTTCAATCAGTCAGATGAATGGGTACGGTATAATTGTTTATAGGTAGATGCTTCCCCATGGGAGACGGATACTATCTTAAACATAACAATTATTCTCAATTTTCTTTTTTCCTCGATCTCTATCATGTTACAACTATATGTTCTTGTGGAAGACAAGGATTGGAGACTGAGGCATATCTGCTCCAGGGATGGTGGAATATATACTGACTTGATGCCAAAGTCGGCAGGAACAAGTTTGAACTCGTGATCCGTTAGGATCAATAAACCGCACTTGACCTTCTATATATTTCCCTTATATTACCTGCCCGGGTGCCATCGAGACAGACATGAAGAAAGATTAACGAAAGACCAACGATACTTCGTGACTATGCTCCTAGATGACCACATCTCCATGGATAGCCCCAGTTAAGAGTTAACCTTAATATGACTCCTTTCTCCTACACAATCCATCCATCTTTCTCAAATACACCCAAGACTCTCCTTGATCTCTTGCCTTGTATCTAATGGCGATCGATCTACGTTGTATCTGCAATGAGGAAAACAACCAGTGTCGATTCGACTAAGATAAAGTGGACAAGAGGAGGAAAGAGAGAAGAGGAGGGAAGCGGAACTATCTACTGATCTGGACCCACATGGGTGACCGCCTTCCGGTCACCCAACAGTATCATAAAATCACCTCTCCACTGCTTTCACAAGAGATACGTCTCATCTCACCAAGACTAGGGTTAGCGGATTCACGAGAGATCATCTTTCCATTTGACCTTCGCGCATCCCCGTCCGAGTTCTCGGGTCAGAACTTCAAGCTACTGATAGACCTTTTTCCAACAACACTAGCAGTTGAATTTGATGATAGGGTTCTAATTTATCGTGTCCAAGTACT
Source organism: Penicillium psychrosexuale (assembly GCF_028828465.1). Lineage (NCBI taxonomy): Eukaryota > Fungi > Ascomycota > Eurotiomycetes > Eurotiales > Aspergillaceae > Penicillium > Penicillium psychrosexuale. Next base: position 2,353,339 of record NW_026643187.1, read on the forward strand.
GCCACCAAACCCATGGCCAAAGCGAGTTGCAGGTGTTCCGTGTTATTTGACAACCGACGCAAACGATAAGGGACCGGTCGTTCCCCTTTGCTACTGCAGTCGCTCTCGGATTGATATCTCCCAAGATCTCAATCTCAGGGATAGTGATGCTTCACTCGACGTGATATCCGATTTGTTACGCGGCTTTTTCGCAAAAGCTCAAATCTCAACCACTGAAATTCAAGTGTGGGATCACTTGGTCGTCATAGTTCTTGAGCAACAAATTGACCAGGATGAGGTTCTTAAGGCCACATTCTAAGGTCTGCTCCCCGCTCTGTTGCTCGTTGCACCTGCTTATATCTTTCAGAGCATCACATGGATAGACCTCGCACGTTATCTGCTCAACGGCTGTTTTGTCCAAAGCATATCAGTATGCTAAACGAGATGGCTCCTGGGCCTCGCCCCATACCAGCATTAGCCCCGAACCATCATCCCTGGCAGAACCAATGCCTCCTACACAGAATGCCGCCCCTCCTCAGCAAAATGCCAATGGACGATTCTCAATACACTACGTTGAGACTAGGTGTAATGGTCAGCTCCGTTCCAAATTCCGCAGGCGAATCAATGCGTTCGTCCTCGGGCGTTCTCGTCAAAGATCATTTGGGCTCTAAATATATGACCACTGCCGCTCATAGATTCCCTTTCGATAAAAACGTCTACCATCCATCTCCCAGAGGCGCAATAATTGGGGAAATTTCAGGGCTCACTCATACAGACATTGCATTGATGAAACTCGGTGATGGAGTAGAGTTTGTGAATGAACCGTTTGGAAATACGTCGACACCAGCCAGTCCTTTTCGACTCGGAGATTTCATTCGAATGGCAGAAACAAAACGACAGCATTTGGTCTTCCTTGATAGCCCCTTTACTGGTCTTATCGAGGGCCAGCTGATGTCTAAAAATATCATGCGTGTTCCATCTGACGACCAAGATCAGGAAATATGGGTCAAAACTCAATAGAGCTATATCGGGCAAGACTCAGCTCATGAGCTGGTGGACGGTGCTTGTGGCTCCGCCATCTGGAACACCGATCATCGAGTTATAGGCTTTCTCAGTTACGCCTCTAGAACAGGACTCTACAAGGATCACTGCTTAAGTATTGCTGCTGATCATCTTCTTGATAGGGGGTATAGCATGGCCTAGCGAATTTATGTCTCCCACTTCGGACAAACTCAGGGGTCAACGGCCTTGGGATAAAGTAAATACTCCGTAGACTAGAATATAAAAACAGCGATCTACCCCACCATCGCGTCATAAGGGGCATCTTCGCCTGAGCCGAGGCACTTCAGAGACCTCACATCTCGATAACCCTCGGAAAATTCTATTCGGAAGCACATTACTCTATACAGTTTGGAAAATGTCTCTCACACTCCTACAGGCGTCGGCTGCATCCTTTGTGTTGCTTTCCGTTGGACACACGTATTATTCCTAGACTCAGAACTCCCTTGAAGAATCGTATTGATTGTTTCGTAGATCAAGGGCAGACAATGGACAGCCGATCCAAGATTCAAAGCTATCACGGGCACGAATTCGTGGACTTGTGGTTCTCTAGGATGGTACCAGGTGCGTTGAACTTTGGCCTTGGTGTCTTGTTCAATATCAACCACGCTTTATACTGACTGCCTTATTCGGTTTCTACAACAGGGGAGCGGGTTTTTTCTATTGACTGGTAGGCTCATAGTATCATTTCTCTTAGCCAAGTTTTAACCATAGTAATAGGTCTTCTTCACTGGCAATGGTCACAAGATCCCAGTCTCCTCCAAGATCCACTGAACAAGGCCATGGCTGGGATCGTGAATATCATACTCTGGGCTAGCTCTGCCTGGTATGCTAAGCATGGTATCACTGATACTTCCATTGTCCTTGGTATATCTGCCGCGTTGCAGGCTTTCAGCGTTGGCAAGGCTTGCCTGTGAAATCATCGAGAATATATGTTTGAATACTTATAGGCCGATCGGATGAGCTTGGGTGTCTTACAAAGAGATCTATCGTGCTTTTGCACTCGTCTGCTTTTGATTTTTGAGGTTTCTGTATGTTGATGAATCATGATCATAATCCACAGCTGTTGAAAATTTCCGAGATGACAGTAGGATGAAGGTCGAGAAAGGCACCCAACAGACAAACAACAAGTTAGCCCTCCTCCATTTGAGAATCCTGCTCCAACCTCATTTCTTCTCTCCGCTGGATAGTCCACCGAATAAACAATCCCACATCAGAAACAACAGCCCGCGGCACTCCACCCAGCATCCAGCTCCGCTGAACCCACTTGGGAATACTTCCACCAGCCTCAGAAGTCGTCAACATAGTCCACCGAAGGTAGCGATCAGTAGAAGTAGCAGGGGTATTCAAATTTGCCGTAGACGACGGATCCGAAGAGGCCGGAGTAGGAAGCAGCAGACGCTCAACCCGCTCGAGACTGGCATAGTAAGCGAAGACTGCCCGCTGGGGAACGATATCCATGATCTGGGCGTACAGTCCCTCGAACTGGGATCCCGGCATGTTCGGCTTAGGCAAATAGAAAGGAACCTGTACGGTCATAAACCCGTGGCATGGGCTGGATTGGGTTGCTGGGTATGAGCTGGCGAAAGTCGCCGACATAGTCCACGATATGAAGGCCCGGGGCCGGATTAGTGCGCTTGGATGGAAGGTGTGGACAATAAGATTGACTGAGTTTGAGAGTTAGTAGGCTGTCCTTGTGCATGAGTTTTCGGGACTTTTATACATACGTTCGACCTCGAAATGCTTGTAGTTGATGTTTCCAACTGTAAGTGGTTGGTTGAGATCCCAGTGTCTCGGCTCGTTCCACTTCAGCAGTTGCTTTACGCTCGTCACACTGGGTGTGTACTCCATCTCGTGCTCAGCATGGTTGTATCGCAGCCCGTCGTGGAATTCCCATAGGGAAACTGTGCCAGGCAAACGATCGGAGTCTTGGTGGTCACTTTGGCGACATACCCAGAATTCCTTTTTAGATTTTGAGTCCTCTTGGGGGGATTGCAGCGCTCGCCATCCCCGTGAAAGCTTCACCTTTGCCTTTGAGGGTGGAGAAGAGCGCAGCTTGCAGTCTGGTTTCAGCGTTGATGGGAACTGGTTTAGAAGAGGCTGGGCTTCAACTAGGATGGCGTGGATGAACTCCCGCAGATCTGGTGTGTTGGCATCCCCTTGAAGATCTGGGTGACGAGGGAGGCTGGTGAACAGATGTGGCTCTAGTTGGATTATCGGCATGATAGGGGATGAAGGGAAGAAGGCTTGGCGATGAAGTAGATGTACAGATGTACAGATGGAGAAAGGTGGTGAAAAGAAGAAGCAAGAAGTCAGAAAGGAAATTAAATTTTGATACAATTAGGTCTTTCTTATTTGTTTGCGCAGTTCTACATTATGTGAGAATTGAAGGTCGCTTGTTTAGTCGCTTGTTTAGACGATCCCAGGAACACAACTATATTCTCGTTAAGACTTGATCAGTCATCTGTCAAGTGAATCTTATTGATCAAATTAGAACTTGGGCAACAATTTATAAAAATATTATAGAGACTATAGACAGCGGATCCCAGGTCCAACGCTGCCAGTCTCGAACATCTCCACAAGTCCCGCGCCTAGTGCTTCCTCTAGCGCCCATCGAAAGTGCATCCCATATAGATCTTTCCATTTCTTAGTCTTACCCGGCAAGACCCCTGCAAACTCGCCACGGGCTCGCTTGGCCAAGTGAAAGCTCTTGTCGGTTTCAACAGCTCCATCCCACCGATCTTTCAACAGACCCAGAGGGGCTTCGCCAGAAGCGGACCGCCGGAGAAGAGCGAGCAGATGTGCACGACCTGATCCTAACAAGCGGAGATATGTTCCCGTGTTAGGAAGAGACAGGAACAAAGTTGCCGCACGAGCCTGCGTATTTGACTGCACAGGGCGCTCGGAGTGCGAGATAGACTCGCTTCGACTGGCTGACGAAGTCGCCATTTGAGGTAGATTAGGAAGTGATGCAATACTTAATGTGCCCTGTGTGTAAGATGACGACGAGACAATAAAGCCGGCACGTAGCAGCGCCCTGTACTCATCCGTTGTGAAGACCCCCTGCGATATCGCCGAGGAGGTTCCAATCCGTTTCAGGATATCAAGGAATTTCTCTGCAAACTTGTCAGTCGGCGACGTCCAAACAATCCCAACTCCAAAACTCACCCTTCACTGGTTGTTCCAATGCAGGGCTTTCCTGCACCAGCTTGTCCCAATCCTCTGCTAGCACCAAACAATCGCCCAGCCCTGCCGCGTCGTTGCCTCGACCCGGTATAATGAGTCGCCGAATCCGACCAGTCCGAATTTGTTCGACAATTTCCCTCTCCACCTGTGTCGGTGCCTCCAGAAGGGTATGGACATGTGCCACAGAGGCGAGGGGAGGCAAAGATCGGCGTAGATTGAGGACTTCTGCGATACGCGTGCTGTTCATTCCTGCCCGTGCCGGAAGTTCTTCGAACATGCCATCACGGATATATTGAATAGCCTGCAGCACATTCTGAACCGGTGCAGTCTCCGCTATGAAATGAGACCCGCCTACATCTGGAAGCGGGTCATCGAAACCTAGATCTGCAGTCGGTTTTAGGCTGCCTCCGCCATATGTAGGTTTTCGGCGCGCAAGGGCGGCAAAGGGCGAGGCGCGGGGTTTGGGAGCAGAGGATTTGCGTTTCTTGACACCAGATACCGGAGCGGAGGTAAGACGTAAGGTCATGGCATGGGTGTGTGAACCTTTTACTATGCGTAACGGATTCGGAGAGAAATATTGCCTTATGTCAGGTGACAGCTAGATATTCCGCCAATCACAGCCGATCTGCCATAGTTCTGTAATAAAATACCAAAAATACCGTACGGGAACACCCAGACCCTCAAGTGGGGTAAAAGCGGTATGTCACAGCAAGGGAATGGATAAGTTGTTGTCTTCCCTCGGTTCCGCGATATCCTTTCGGCTTCAAAGGACTTTTAAGTGATATTCATCGTCATCTCTGATTCTAGCCCTCGGGCATCTAGATTTGCCTGTTTCTTCTTATTTGTCCTAGCAAATCCACACGGCAAACTTGCTTCTCCACCACTTGGCACTTTCACATGACGTAGTCATGAGAAACGCATCGTGTAACTAACATTTCTTTTTCTTCAGCCCCCGGTTTTTAGCTAACCCCTCGTTTGATGGCCGCATCTATCCATTGCTATTGTCAGGAAGGTCTATCTCATATTGCTTTTTGATATTATTTTGCCTATCCGCTTAGGCTCGGCTCAATCACCATGACGGTCTTCATAGCATCTCTGTATGTGGCTATTACTGGACCTTGAACTATATATGGCTAACCGGCGAATTTCTTATATAGATTTTTGCCCTACACTATCGATTTCCACATCAACAATTCGCGCGGCCGCTCTCCCCCTCTAAGTCCTCCAAGTCCTCCGTCCGTGAACCCCACTATTGAGGGGATCACACCCATCCCCAATTCTACTGCTAGCCTGTTTGAGAAGAACCTTCCAGAGCAAACACCGGGTCTTACACCAGGAGCTACAACGGATCATGAGCGCATCTTTGCTGCCCAGGTAGGCAAGACAGAGCACGAGACAAACGGGTACCCGTTCCCTTTGGCCGTCGAGCAGGATAACCGGCTCCTCACACGGAGTGAGGGTCATTCCCCGGTATGGGGTGCCACAACCTCGCTCAATCAACCAAAGCCGGCGGCGGTCATGTCGCCGTCTCCATCCATTCTCAAGCACCAAGATCCTCGCCCCGCCAAGGAACCTACGCACCGGCCTCCTGCAGTTGAGACCATTGCTTCCTATGCAAGACTAAGAAAGGCCAGCACAGCGAGCCGAAAATTATCATTTTCGAAAGCTGAATGGACCATCGAGACCGCGGAGCAGGGCAATGGTGGCCTGCGTAATGCAGTGCGATCCGCAACAGACGCCGGAGGCTTGGATAGCATGATGTGGGTGGGCACCTTGGGTATGCCCACTGACGCGTTGGCAAAGCACACCCGGCGCGACATCGCAGAGAAATTGGAAGATGAGTACGGGTCTTTGACGGTTTTTGTAAATGACAGCGACTTTGACGGGCACTACACGCATTTCTGCAAGACCATTCTTTGGCCGGTGTTCCATTATCAGATCCCAGATAACCCGAAGAGCAAAGCTTATGAGGACCATTCGTGGATCTATTATGTCAAGTTGAATCAGGCTTTTGCAGATCGCATTGCTAAGCATTGGAAGCGGGGTGATGCGATCTGGGTTCAGGATTATCATCTGTTACTGGTTCCAGCTATGCTGCGCAAATTGGTGCCAGATGCACAAATCGGGTTTTTCCTGCATATTGCTTTCCCCTCGTCGGAGGTCTTCAAGTGCTTGGCACAACGCAAGGAGCTCCTCCAGGGCATGCTTGGTGCCAACCTTATTGGCTTCCAGACAGATGAATACTGCCGGCACTTCTTGCAGACATGCAGTCGGATTTTGTGTGTGGAAGCAACACCCGAAGGAATCCAGTTGGAAGACGGTTTTGTCAACGTCGGCACGTTCCCTATCGGCATCGACCCAACTTCTTGGGATAAGCGCCGCCGGGCAACGGATGTGGAGCGATGGGTCCATGCAATCTCGGAGCGCTATCAAGGGAAGCGTCTCATCGTCTCGCGCGATAAGATTGATTCTGTTCGGGGTATTCGCCAAAAACTTCTTAGCTATGAGCTTTTCCTCAATACCTACCCAGAATGGGCTGATAAAGTTGTGCTGATTCAAGTCGCCACCAGCACCACGGAACAACCAGAGCTGGAAGCGACTATCTCTGATATTGCCATGCGGATCAACTCCACACACTCAACCCTCGCTCATCAGCCTTTGGTATTCCTCAAACAAGACTTGGCCTTCCCGCAGTACCTTGCTCTCATCACTGTGGCAGATGCCCTGATGATCACCAGTCTACGCGAGGGAATGAATTTGACTAGCCATGAGTTTGTCTACTGCCAAGATGGTCGATGGGGCAACAAAGCCTACGGGTCATTAATTCTTAGCGAGTTCACTGGCAGCGCATCTGTTTTTGGAAATCGTGCTCTTTTGGTCAACCCTTGGGATTACCGCCAGTGTTGCGAAGCAATTCACACAGCACTGACTCGCGATGAGAAGGAACGGAAAGAGGTTTGGGAGGAAATGTACCGTGCAGTCCTGAAGAACTCGACTGCCAACTGGGTGAAATCGTTCAATGAAACGCTCACCCGTGTATGGAACGAACAGTCTTCGCGAGAAATCATGGCAGTACCTCGACTGTCCGTATCCAGGCTGACCGAGCGATATCGCCAGTCCAAGCAACGGCTCATGATCATCGATTACGAAGACACGCTCGCCTCTTGGGGATCACCGCGCAGCATCATTCTGACCACTCCGCAGCGCGCAATCACAACTCTAAACGAATTGACCGAAGACCCCGCTAACGTTGTCTACGTAATGAGCGCGCGTATGCCAGAGGAAATGGAACGGCTGTTCCGGCAAGTCAACAATCTGGGACTAATTGCCGAAAACGGGTCCTTCGTGCGCGAGCCGAACGCCGATTCGTGGACCCAGCTTGCAGACAAGAAGCATGTCAAATCATGGAAGGCATCCGTGTCTAATATCCTGGCATACTTCCACGCTCGTGTCGAGGGTAGCTGGATCGCGGAGCGCCATTGCTCTCTAGTCTTCCACCACGGATCCGCCGAAGACCGCCAAGCTGCGGCTCGATCTGCCGCTGAATGCGCAGGCAACATCAACGACGCGTGCGCTAACCTGGGTGTGCATGCGATTCCCGTTGAGGGTGCTTTGATCGTGGAGACCACTCACACCAACAAGGCATCTGCGGCCGCACATGTCTGGAAGTGGTTCATGGTAAATGCCGACAAAAAGAAGGATTTCATCAAACCTGACTTCTTGCTGGTTATCGGCGATAATCGCGAGGACGAGCCGGTCTTCCGGTGGGCTAATAAACTGCACAGCACAAAGGCCGTCGACTATGCTATGACTGTCACATTGGGCTCGCGCAGCACGGAGGCCAAGGCAACCCTGACACAGGGAGTTACTGGTAAGTCTGGATGTTATTCTATTTCCCTTCGGTTGACTAACTTCCTACAGGCGTTCTTTCCTGTCTGCAGCAATTGGCAGCACAACAGGCCCAAGCCAAACTGCCATTGCCAGAGTGAGGAATTTGATTGACTTCGGATTTCCAGGATATGAACATGCGAAGACGAATACACGAAGATAGCAAAAGGGACCGGAGTTCTCATTTTCTTTAGCAACTATGATTTGGTGCTAGCATACTATTGCGGCGCATTTTGGATCAAGTTGAGACAGTACATACATGGATATGGAGGCTCTACGGGAAGACATATTTGCATTGCATCTTCTAATAATTTCGGGTTAAAGTTTAGAAAAGAAGAAAAAAAAAATATGATTGGAACAACAGGAAACTTTCCTGGTGGTTTCTTGCGAACAGTTAAAGCTCAGTCATTTGGTTAGTCCTCTTAAGACATTTTGTAATTTTATATGAAGCATCTATGGATGTCAACCAAGCAAGGTATGATTGTTTCTGTCCCCCGACTGAGTTGGATAGGATAACAAGCCAGAATCAATCCCACCTCTTCCCTATTTTCAGCCTTCACTGTCATCAAACTTCAAGAATTCCGAGGTGGTCATGTATTGCTAGGACCAAATAGGCAGGTACCCCCAAAATACAGGTAGGACTTTCCTATTTTAGCGTTTGTGAGAAATACGAGTTCAGGATATGCAACTTTTCCAGAGACAAAAAAGTATTATATTTACTCCAACATCAAAAACTATGGTTTATCGGTAACCAGCACCGCTGCACCTACGCAGCGGCCGGGATACCAGACGGCAAAGAGAAGAGCCACTAGAGCAATAGGCGCGAATTCAAGGCATGCGAAATAGACCTCATTGGTTTGCAGCTCTCCCATAAGACCCTGGGCGGTTTCCGCAAGACGAAAGATAGTTCTCAAATAGATCATGACAGTCGAAATGGAAAAAGCCAAGCAGAAGAGCCCAAGCCCGTTCGCTCTGATAGCATGTCGAGCTCGGAACTGGAAACTGGCCGCCACGATAACAAAGATAGTCATAACAAAGACCTGGTATGCGAGGCCGCCCAGGAGGATGTTGTTCGCCGTTGTGGGATCTTCCCGGCGCGACTCTGTAACGCCAATGAGACACGCACCGGCGATTTGGACGATTGTTGAGATGACATCCGAAGTAATGAAGAAGGCTAGGATGACCCTTGGAGGTAAGAATGAATACTGGCTCCCTACTCGCGGGATCAGTGCCGAGAGGATCGTGTAGACACCAGCGGCAAGCAATACAGGCGCCACAACGATGAAAAAATAGTTGAGGATGAAGTAGATGAGGTGATAGGGATCCTTCTTAGCGGAGAGGGATCGTGCAATGTACCCTACCACCTCGAAAACCAGACCAGCGGAAAAGGTCATCCACCACCAGCTGCGGTTCTTGATAGATTGAGTCGTGTGGTAGACGAAGTGAAGAAAAAACCACGCGGCTGCGAAGGCAGCTAGAGCAATGGAAGGAGTGTAGCCATAAATGATCACGGGGGTGTCATTTTCGCCGCCCGGATTTGGAAAGTAGGGGTCGACATAGCCATATGAGCGTGCTATTATTTCATTAGTGATCTGAAACGATGGCCCTGGAGAGCTGCGTTCAAGTGCAGTGTCTGTGATGCAGTGATCCATCTTTTCAGCCCTCAGATTCGCCGCACAACAAGGTCAGATCTTCTGTATGCAGTACCGATGAACACGCTAAGAAAGGAATTTACCTCATTTTTGTAGTCTGGATATTGAATGGAGATTTAGCTCAGGCCCCTTTACGCGAGCTGCCAAGCGTAATGTCGCATAGCCCAATCCAGAATATCTCGATTGTTTCCCGATCGGACCTATCGTGAGGTCTCATCTATATCAGAGGACCTGCTAAATTTGATCCCTTGTTGTTCGCACAGCCCTCTTACGTCGGCCACAAATTTATATGCTCTTAGTATATGTTGTATATCTCTGACTTCAATGTCCCTGGAACTTTGGAAAAACCCACGTGTCAAGGCTTATGGGTAGCTGACTCAGCTTCTCGGCTGTCCATAGTCTGGGGAATAAGCCGAGGTTCGCCGATGTAACCTTGGTATATGTGGGGAAGAGGTTCAATATCAGATCATATAAATCACATTCCTTAGACCTTTAGACCCTCCCATCTAACCCCCGTACATATCAAACACCACCGCAGTTATGTCCACTATCAACCCATCCTTCCAGGAGGCCATCAAGGTCACCCCGCAAGGCAACAACAAATACAGCGCCTTCCTCCGACCAGAATGGTGCATTGGAACCGGTATAGTAGAACCCACGTAAACAATCCTCTCCCATTGACCCAAGCTAACACACCGCCAGTCCCACACGGCGGCTACACAACGGCCGTAATCTACCAACTAGCGCTAACGCACTTCGCGCACGCCCACCCAACGCAATACAAAAGCGCCGCGTCGCCAATCTCAATCCAACTCTCGTTCCTGCGGCGCACAGCCTCAGGCCCCGCAACCTTCGAAGTTGACGACGTCAAGATCGGCGCGCGCACCAGCACAATCCACATCAAGCTGCTGCAGCCCTCTGAGAAAAAACCCGGCCAGCTGGACATCATGGTCGCTGGCTATATCACTGTTAGTCCACCGGACGCCGAGGTCGGCATTAGCGCGAGCACAGGGTGGAAACCGTACCCTGCTCCGGTGGTGGGCTCGCGTGCGGACGGGTCCGTTGATCTAGCAGCGCTGGGCCGCACAGGCACTGACGGCGTTTGGACGAAGCTCAAGACACCCTTTTCGGAGTTCCGTAAGGCTGCGGCGCAGATCGAGCTGTTTGGGCCTGGTGCTGGCGCGACGCAGCAGAAGCGCTCGGGGAATATGGGTATTGATCAGTGGGCGAGGTTCCGGCCTGGGGGTGATGTGAATGGCCGCTGGACGGAGGCTGCGGTGGCATATCTGATTGATATGTTTCCTATGGTGTTGGATGGATTTGATACTATGTCTGCTACTGCTGTGGCGGAGGAGAGTGGGACTCCGGTTGATGAAGAGAGGGCGAAGTTTTGGTATCCCACTGTTACGCTCAATGTGGATATGAAGAAGCATCTTCCTGCTGAGGGGGTAGAGTGGCTTTATAGTCGGGTTGTTACTAAGGTTGTTAGGGATGGGCGGACGGATATAGATGTTACGGTGCTTGATGAGGACGGGGAGGTTATTGCGCTAAGTTCGCAAGTTGGGTTGGTTGTTAGTGCTAGTCGGAACCTTGGGACTAGGAAGATGGAGAAGTTGTAGATAGTCGTCCTACAGATATATATACACGTTTTGAGAATAGATTTATGTGTTCAACGCAGGCTTAGTCTATGTCTATCTATATATGATCTAGCTGTTCACTTCTGTATGTGCAAATCGGGCTTTATGTACGGGATCGACATCCCCACATGTACATCAGGGAAGTCGATCCCCTAGTCTGTGCTTCAAGCTTCGAGCCTGGAAAGAAAGGATGACGCTCACAACTTCGAGTCAGAGGTCACAATCCAAAATGCCATGGCCTCCGCCTTGACGACCTTTCTCTTGGTCCACTCCAAATGTCCTCCAGTCCCCTCCTCATCCTCCTGCAACGCCTGCGCCCGGACCCAGAATTTCTTGCCGAGCCTCCCAACAACTCGCGCCTTGATAACCAGCAAAGCAGGCGTAGTCACCCGCTTCTTATACCTGACATCCAGTTGTGCGGTAAAGATTTTCCCGCGCGGGTTATCCTCAGCCATACCGGGCGTAGTGGGCGCATTGGTATGCGCCGCGACAGCGAGGGACATGGCTTCGTCAATCAGCGTCGCGACAATGCCGCCGTGCGCAGTGGATGGGTGGCCAGACACACCGGGGCTGCTAAGGTCGAAGATCATAATGATGTCCGCAGGGTTCAGGCCCGGGGTGGGCTTCGCGACGGATGCCGCATCTTGTTTTGTTGCGGGGAGCCAGGTGGGGGCTTCGGCGGGCGCGGGTGTGAGATTGCGCCGTTGCAGGGTTAGACAGTGGGGGATTGTGGTGGGTGTATTGAGGGTTTGTGCGAAATAGCCATCTTCACCAGTTGTAGGCTTTGGGCGTCGTGAGTCGGTTTGGATTGGTGTATATTCGGCTGAGGAAATGAGATTGTTTGCCCATGAGTTGGAGCGGAGGTGCGCGATGGCGGAGGCCGGGTCAGCCATGTCTTCTTTTTTTCTTTTTTCGCTGTTATTTTGGTCTCGGGGATTATACTGCAATTGTCATAATTGAGGTGCAGCAAAAGGACCTGGCATGAAGTGTTTCAGCGGTTTCAGCAGTATGTTAGGGCGCCAACGGTGTCACGACATAATTTGACCTCGGCTCCGGCTATGACCGATCGGGACATGATAAACAGTCACGTGGATATATATTGGATCAAATCACCCAGGGTCCAATGGATTTGCAAAATTGATTTGCGGTGGAGCGAACATCAAAAGCTTCGAAGTACATAGATATATGTATGTATTCCCTTTCCTTGAATTCAAGAACCAATCATGCCAGTCTCGAGCACAGACAATGCATTGTCTCACCCCCGGCATGTAACCGGTAGTTGACCGTAAGGGACCCGATGGGGGAATCTGGGAATCCGGATAAGAATGCGAGGATAAACATAGTCCCAACCTAAGCGACTTATCTCAGGTCCTGTATCACTTTAGCGCTTGCTAGTGCACTCAGCAATCTCCGAACAGACCGTTATGATTCGTACGGATTCTAGCGGCAGGGGCAACTTAGCCTGACTGGGTTTAGTTGCACAGCCAAGGACCCTTTCATTTGGGTATCATTTTTCCATAGACCCTTTTGGGCCAGCTAGGAAATTATAGCTATCAAAACAGGAAAAACAGGGAAAACAGGGCCCCTGTGCAAGGCGAATATTCCTATTTTCTCCAACGAAGATAGAAATATAAAAACAATAGCACGAGTTCACTATCCACCGTGGTATGCCAATTATAGGGGTCAGGGCCGAACCTGCCAAGGGAAGTTCTTTCGAAAAAAATAAAAATAAACGTGAAATACTTTGGATACCTTGGAATACCCTGGATACAAAGCACCTGCCCATTCTTGTTTTTCCCTCCTCAAACCCTCCTCTCTTCTCTCTTCTCTCTTCTCTCTTCTCTTCTCCTTGTACACAGCATCTCTAATTTATTCATCATGCGTTCCTCAATTATCTTCCTTTCAGCTCTGGCTACTGCTGTCATGGGTGACAATTCCACCGACACTTACACCTTCCCCGCTGGCTTCAATATTGGTCTGGTGGATAGCGGCACCCTGAGTATGTACCCCGACCAATTCTGACACGACGAAGCGCTAATGAAGTAGGCTCCTGGTGCTCTGCTCAGCGCAACACCTGCCCCGATCTTTGCCCAAGTGGTACCAAGCTGAACTCTTGCGACCCGGTATGTTGTTGTGTATCGCGTCCATACGACCGGGAGATTAACGCTTTGAACAGACCACCCTGAAGTTCAGCTGTGTCTGCAGCGATGGTTCAACCCCAAATGTGACCTCCTACATTCAGACCGTTCCTTTCTACGTCTGCCAGGCTACTTACGGCCAGTGCATCAACTCGCACCCCAACGATGCTGAGGGCCAGCGCGCCTGCAAGAAGGCATCGGCCGACTGTGGCTCCAAGAACGCAAGTGCGGTGACCACCACCTCTTCTGCTGCTGCGACTTCGGCCAGCGCTACGACCACTCTGGCATTGGCCACTACGACCGATTCTTCCACCACTGCCACTTCCTCCGTCGCTGCTGCCAGCACTACCACCAACGCTGCTGTTGCTCTCGGTGATCTGACCCAGTACTCCACTGGTCTGATGGCTGGTCTCATGTTCGTTGCTGCACGCATGATCCTGTAAAGGGACGATATTCTTCGGTCTTTGGGCAGTTAATTACCACTTGATGGTTAGGTCGCATAGCGTCCTCTTTGTTGTATTCCCTTAACTCATCGCGTTGCCATTTGCTTTTTTTTCCTTCGAGACATTCGATTCCCCTCTGAATAGGCTTGACACATTACGATCGTCCGCATGTTTATGAACGCGGCGCCTGTCCTTTCTTGTTTTGCTTTGGGTCGGAGTTCATTTTTTGTCTGCGCCGGTGCCGATTTCGCGCATTAACTATTCGATTCAAAGTAATATCACCAATTATTTCCAACCCATTGGACAGCAGAATGAGAGTAGTGACGATTGCAGTGTAAATATTTGTTATTTCACCTACATAAAACATTCCAAATCAAGTAAAAGAGTCAAAAGGCACACATCAGTCGAGATGTTTTGGGGTGTTCCTCTCGCCAAGACTTTTTCTGGCACACACTGAAATTTCTCAACTTATCGATAGACTCCACCATCAAGAACTTCACGTTCGCTCTTCCTCTCCCTTTCCCACATCAAACATCATGCCCGCCCCTACCAACACCCTCCTCATTGAGGGTTCCTTCACCGAGCTCGCCGACGAGTTTGCCCAGTACATCGATGCCCTCCGCAAAGAGGGTAGCCTCCAGTCCGAGATCGCCCCGCTCCTCGAACCTCTCCGCCAGCAGGAACAGTCTGAAGGCGAGGCCGACCTTAAGCAGCGTGATGAAGTCCTGAAGAAGCTCGTGTCGTCTGCGACCGCTCTGAACAGTGCCCCCGAGAAGGGTGAGTGGACAAAAAGTGTCAAAGAATGATCTGCAGACAGAGTCGGGAATTTGGCACTTGGATCTTTGATGGACAAAAACTGACATAGCTTGACATAAATGCAGAGATCACCTCCGCCTACAACCTCCTGATCCACCTCGTTCACCAGTCTTCCGACACCGACGTGTTCCTTCCTCGCATCTGCGCCTATCTCGCTAAGCCCATCACCACCTCCCCTCAGTTCGGCCCTACGCTCGCCATCTCCATTCTCACCACCATCTTCAACACTCTGTCTGCCAACGACTCGAGCCGGTACCACGTTCTCCTCGCTGTTGTAGCAGTGATCCGCCAGTCTGGATCTGGAATTGCCTTCGAGGCCCTCAAGCCTCAGCTCACTTCCCAGCTTCCCACATGGCTCTCAGCGTGGGGTTTGGATAACGATGATACCCGGAAGTTGCACATCGCCATTGCCGAGGCCTCTACCGCTGCCGGCGATGAGGATTTGGCCCAGACTCACATCATGCAAGCGCTTGAGACCATCGACCCTGCCGACGTCAGCAAGCCCGAAGCCCGCGAGTTGGCTGTGCGCGCTCTCGCTACCGCTCTGCGTCGCTCTACTGTCTTCGACTTCACTCCCTTGACCGCTTCAGACGCCGTGCAGGCCCTGCGCTCCAGCGACAGCACCCTCTTCGAGTTGCTCGAGATCTTCACCTCGGACACCCTCGATGCCTACGAGACCTTCATCGCTGCCACCCCGCTCGCTTCCATCTCTGGCGGCGTGCTCGCCGAGTCCGCCGATGCCCTGCAGACCAAGATGCGTCTCCTCACTCTCACCTCTCTGGCATCCTCCACCCCTTCGCGCTCGCTTCCCTACGCCACTATCGCGTCTGCTCTACGCGTCCCCGCCTCCGATGTCGAGATGTGGGTCATCGACACCATTCGTGCCGGCCTCGTCGAGGGCAGACTGTCCCAGCTGAAGTCCGAGTTCCTTGTGCACCGTGCCACCTACCGCGTCTTCGGTGAGAAGCAGTGGTCCGAGGTCCAAGGCCGCCTGATGGTCTGGCGCCGTTCCCTCGAGAGCGTTCTGAACGTGATCCGCACCGAGCGTGAGCGTTTCGCCCGTGAGGGTATCCAGGCCGCGGCTGACCAAGAAGCCAACGCCAATCGCAATGGTAACGGTGACCGCCGACGCATTCAACTCTCGCAGCCGACGCGTGAGGTTGAGGCTAGTGCCGAATAGTTGTGTCCTTTTTTTATAAATGGAAAAGTTCACAGAACACAAAAATCTTTCAGTTAATAGAGGGGAAATCTTGCTGTCTTTTCCTCATGCATTTCTTTTTCCCTGGCCAGTTGTAGGGTTGGGTTTTTACTGCCCCCGTTGGATGTTTGGGACCCCACGAGTCATGTCATGTCAATCTTAGTCTTGTTTATGTTTTCCGGAGGAATGACTTTCCTTTTGTTCATTTTTTTCTATTCCGGCTTAAAGAATATTATATTTCTTTAGACTGGTCATGGTTCATATCCGTAGTCAACTGACAACTTCATTGGCTTCAGGTTCAAGTCTAAAAATGCTTTCTATACTCTATATTCAACACGAGCAGAGAAATCACACAACTCTTCCCCCTAAAGGGACACCAACACTATATACATCGATACAAACACAAGAATCCCGCTTAGCGAGTGTGCAAACCACGAGCCTCAATACCGGCCTTAACCTGCTCATAGACCTGCTCAACAGAGCTATCAGCCTTGACCGAAACAACCTTATTCTTCTTCTCGAAATCATCAACGACAGGCATAGAAGTCTCAACAAAAGTGTGGAAGCGCTTGCGAATAGAAGCCGCATTATCATCATCACGGCCACTAGTCTCACCACGCTTCAGAAGTCTAGCCTCCATGACATCCTCAGGGCAATCAAGGAACAACACAAGCTCGGAGGGGCAAACAGTCTCCTCGAAGAACACAGCCTGGTCGAGCTTGCGTGGGAACCCATCGACCAAGAAGCGGGCCTTGGTGCCAGCCGGAGGCGGCGAGGTCGCCAGCGAGTCGGCCATGGCATTCGACAGCAACGCAACGGTGACTTGCATCGGCACGATCTTGCCTTCGCGGATGTACTCGCGGATCAGGTCGCCGTACTGGCTGCCTTCGCGGACTTGCTCGGCGCGCAGGAGGTCGCCGGCGGACAGGTGCACGAAGCCGTAGTCCTTGACGAGGTTGGCGGATTGTGTGCCCTTCCCGCTGCCTGGGCCGCCGAGGAAGAAGACGACTGTTACGTCGTTTGTGGAGAAGCGGGGGGTGGCCATTGTGGGTGGTTGGTTGCTTGTTTGGTTGGGAGGGGGGTTGAGGGAGATGGGGATGAAGTTAAAGGGGGTTTAGGACTGGGGTTCGAGTCGAGGTTGCTTGTGGGGTGATTGTGTCGGTGTGGCTTGACTGGAAACGGACGTTAGTTGGCTTTTTCTTAAATGTACGCTAGGCCTCCTGGACTTACTTCAAGCTAGTTTGGACGTGAGGTGCGGACGCCGGTGCGGGACTTGACGAGGTAGACGTAGGCGCCGGAGCTGATGGCGGTTATGATGATGATGGGGATGATTGGGAAATTGGAGCGGCTGGATTGAGGGGCGGAGGGTGCGCGTGGCGGCGAAGATCTTGGAGGATTCGAGTACAGGCGGTGGGGTACCTGAGTCGATCGGGTGAATTTCTGGCTGGTAAGGACGAGAGGCTTGGAGCGGACTCCGGAGAATTGACGGGCTAGAGAGAACATAGAGAAAGAGGGAGGCCTGTGGTTGTTGAGGAGGGAAAATCAAAAAGGAGTTGGGATCGCCGAAACGGGATTAGCTGATCTGTATACCTCGATGCGGTACGCTTCGGCTTCATGGATCTGGGCAGCAGTGATATTAGGTAATAATGATAACAACTGTTTATATCCATACATGCCAATAGAATACTAGATCATTGAGCTCCTCCTATATTCAAGTACATGTCGTACAATAGAGGAACAAGGTGAATTTGAATTAGGTCCAGAACAGTATGAAACTCGGATCCGAACCCCTCATCATCTTAGTACTTACATAGTACGGAGTAGTGAGTTACATATGTGACACCAAGGTTCAGCTTTTGCATAGAACAACAACCTGGTACTCATAGTTCGAGGCTGTTCGCTATGTTACCCACCCTAGGTAAAGGGTATGTTCTGAAACAAAATGCTCTCTGTCCCCCAACTTTTGGTACCACCCACTTTTTAGCATCCGGGGTAGTATCCCTTTGTTTAAGATATTTTAAACCTGTGCAGTCTTAGCGGTATACTATAATTATGATTGGGTTACGGACGAGCGGCTGTGCCAACCCAGGTCTAAGAAACACGCCGAGATATATTTTCAGGATTCACCGCGTATGTACGTCTGCACTTTAGTAGTTAACATTGAAAGGAGGACTCACAAATGCTAGAGATAAATTCTGACCTGTCAATCTCATATTATCAAGTGGTTTCTATAAACTTGATTGGTGGAATTTGACGTCGGCTAGTACGTATATTGTGGAATCCTTTGAAGTTTCGAGCTACACACTAAGAATGCCGGTAATAGCATAGTTCGGAAAGCAGCCAAGTCCGCAGGAAGATTTTCAACTGCTATAAGCGACATATCTTTCTCTTCTACCTCCTATTATTGGTAGTGTCCATTATTGAGCGGACATCATCACTAATCAATCGTGGCCAGACGATGTTTGATGAAGTCCACAACGTCCTGATTGTATTTCCATATGTAGCCGTGGTGTGCGGCATTTCCGTCTTCGGGGTATGGCGAGCAGCATTGCTCATCACCGTAATCACAATAGCTGTGAATTGAACTAGTAAATGGTCCACATAAGGCTGGGTTTAGCCGAGGAAGAAGCTGATACATCTGCTTTAGATGATAATTCAGCACTTGAATATGAGCTGGTACTCACGCCTATACCCAGTGTGCAATTGCCCACATTCCACGGCATACCAGGAAAGTATGTCTCATCACCATACGCAATCGCAGCTATGACTAGATATCTGATCAGACTCGTGTTTTCTGACAGCCTCGACATGACGTACTAGTCGAGTTATAGGTCCGCGCAAGAGGGGCGACGAAGAGGACTCCGACTTCACTGGTTCCGCACAGAGAATCCATCATGATAACTGCTCCCTAGGTGGTAGTGAGCCTTAGCATTTTGCATGTTTGATTGCCATAATACGAGGACAGATGTCACCATTGAATATCCAACTACCACGATCTTAGTTTGGGGGCAGCTTTCACTGTACTCCTGCACAAACTGCTGCATCAGAAGCGTACCGTCGTGAACAGTATACAGTTTGTCCAAATTAGTTAAGACGTTTTCATGATCGTAGGGTAAGCCGAGGGTTGTCGAGCCGGGGATCTGCTTCAGGATCAGGTCTGAAAGAGTGCTCATTACATTCAGATCATCGCCTCCGCCTTGCCCCCTAGCGATAATAGCATGAACGCCCGTTGCACATTTATCCTCTGACACAGACTGCGCGTGAGTCTGTATCAACATCAGGGTGACAGCTGACAGTGCCCAAACGATCTGTAGGATCATATTGTACATTTTGTAGAATTTGAAGCCACACTCGAGATCCGAGGTCACTGATGATTTGTTGAAGAATACGCCACCATTTGAACTTCTTTGCTTGTTTTTCCTTCCTTATGACTTCGGTGTTGAATGAGGAAATGCCCGAATTTGTTGACCGTTGCTTTATTAACCCCCCGAGCCTACGTAGTACCGATACTTCAGAGGGTTGTCTAGGCCGCGGTCTGATGTCGTTTTTATGTGTGATTGGTGTTATTTTAAATTCTAATTGTAGGTTATAAGATGAAAGCCTTTTCTCGTACATATTCAAGTTAGATGGTGAGGTAGATGATACGGAACGTCGAAGTGTACATCCATATCCATTTTGAAAGTACGATCTACAGCCTTGGCCTGTCATATCACAGCTTAATTGCCGTGCAGGCTTTGCGTCTCACCTTGGCTAGATATTAGAGCTCGGATTTGACTCTATCAGTCAGAGTTCCCGGTAGTACACCCGACGAACCATACCGGTGCTTTGGGAGAGTGAAAATCCAGTTGGAAAGTTTCCAATTGCGACAATACATGTTTTGGAGAGAATATCGCTTGGGGAAGCTGGTGGGTAGCACATCATCCTAATTAGGCCATACTCGGCTTAGGCTTTACTCCATCAAGAGGGCAAGAGGCAACGCTAGATAACACTTGAGTGGATAAATATATAGGATGCATTACTATATATACCAAGTTCAAATTAAACTATCTTGCAGAATATGGCCTTTCAGAATCTGGAACGCCTCGAGCCCGAGTTTGTGTATTCTTCAACGGGTCTTTGGCTGTCATACCGCGCACAGAAAGACTTCGTGCTTCCCATGAACCACAGGCCTCAATTATCCTTGATATGCTCTGTCGATTAGGTCTCGCACGGCATTTCCCAACTCTGTGATGACCGGACCGGACCGAGGAATGGTGTGGCCCCGTCCAGTGTCAAACATCGCTGCGGTATCAGGATCACAAATATTGAACAAGGCCAATGCGCCGTATCGGTAGGGGTCTGTGCCGAAGATAAACAGTGAGTATATCGTTTGAACGGGGCAATAGACGTCAGAATTACCATCTGCACCAACCACGTGAAGCGTCGGAATGTCCAGAGTATAGTCGCTTTCATCTGCCAGGACCACGTCTTCCTCAGGGGAAAGAGGAGGCCAGCCGGTGATGAAAATCGCGCATCTGATGCGACGAGGACGACCAGTCTCCTGAGCCTTTCTATCCTCATCCAGGATTAGACTCGCAGCCATCGTAGCACCCTCACTATATCCGATGATGCCTTCGATATCGGGATTCTTCTCCAGTGTATCATAGAGGTATTCCATGACTTGATGGTGGTTTATCCAACGGCCATCCCAACCGTTACCCAAAGCTCGCATCACATCTTCGGGACACGAACCATGCGGAGATTTTCGAACGCGAGAGATCATTGAGTTCTCTGCTACTCCTCCATCCTCCAACCACCGGTAATGCGGCCCGATACCGAAATACTCCGTGAACCCTAGGAAAATATGAATTTCAGAACATCAGCTTTATCAGTGTCTGAGGCCAGGAGGACAGTACCTGCCGGTGGAGACACAAGAACAGGACCGTTGATATAGTGGAACGAAGCGAAACCATCCGTGGCCATCTGCTTCACCAGGGGATCTGCAATATTGTCGGTTAACCCTTCGAGTCCTCAAATGCACATGATATTACCAAGCTGAATATTAATATTCTGTGATAAGGAAGTCAGTATGCATTTCCATTATGGTGTCTCTGTTCACCTACGTCGATGTTGCCAATGGCGCCATGAAGACATAAGAACCTCATCTTGTATCAGTCTGTAATGATCTATGGGAAGCAATGTATTATCCGAAGCAGTACACTTGAAGTAAAATAAGAGAGAGGCAACGAGCAAAAATATAGAAAATATAGAAATCAACATATACTAGGAAATAAATTACCGCTCGGGCTGTACAAGTCGTGTAAAGCAAATGAAAGATTGGGAAAGCACGGGATTTCCGCCGAGCATCAACTTCCCAACTACAAACAATTGGGATATCGAATAATGTGGGACGGTACAACATTTCAGTCAGAGTCACCAATTCGGGAATAACCACCGATCACCCAATGCTAGCAGAGCATCGCTCGCCCTCGGAGTAGAGACAGCTTCACGGAGCTGTACACCCCCAAAATGACCCGTATCAGAAGAGCTGGTGGGTATTCGCAAAGCTATATAACACGCTATAACGACCTAGGCAGTCGGTTTCCCCGATTTCCCCGATGTCGATGTGGCCCCCCAAAATCATATAGACTCGCGTCACAGTTGCACCTTCTGCACTTTTCATCATGACAAACATGAAGGGTGCTGATTCGGAAGGTGCGTCTTATGGCGAGGGTACCCTCCAACCTATCGCCATCATCGGGTATGCCTGCCGGCTGCCGGGGCAAGTTACATCTCCTAGTGAGCTATGGGAACTATGCACCCGAGCTCGAAGTGGCTGGTCACCCATCCCCAAAGACCGTTTTTCTGTCGAAGCATTCCATCACCCCAACTCATCCAAGATTGGTTCCTTCAACCCAAAGGGAGGCTACTTCCTTGACGAGGACATTGCACGTTTCGATGCTCCTTTCTTCAACCTCACCGTGCAAGAAGCTACGGCCATGGACCCTCAACAGCGCTTGTTACTGGAGTGCGCGTATGAAGCTCTGGAGAGCGCTGGCATCCCCAAAGAGAATCTTGCTCGCCGGAACGTGAGCGTCTTTGCTGGTGGTAATTTCGCTGATTATGAGCTCAATAATGACCGTGATACCGAGACTATCCCTATGCACCAAGCCACGGGCTGTGCGGCCTCGCTGCAATCCAACCGTATCTCATACTTCTTCGATCTACGAGGGCCCAGTGTCACAGTGGATACAGCTTGTTCTTCCTCACTTGTTGCACTCCACTATGCAGTACAGAGCTTGCGAAGCGGAGAATCCAAGGAAGCACTCGTTGCCGGTTGTCACCTCAACATCGTACCAGATATTTGGGTTTCGATGTCCATGTCACAGTATGTATTTGCGTGTCCTCCAAGCCAAGCCCGGGATCATATAACCTGACTGTCTGGAATCACATAGGTTGTTTAATGATGAGGGCAAAACCTTCTCCTTCGACGAGAGAGCCACATCCGGTTTTGCGCGAGGCGAGGGCTCTGGTGTCGTAATTTTGAAACCCCTCGACGCCGCCTTGCGTGACAAAGATCCCGTCCGAGCTGTCATTGTACATTCAGGAGTCAACCAGGATGGGCGAACACAGGGAATCACATTGCCGAACGGCCAGGCCCAGGAAGAGCTAATCCGGCAGGTCTACAAAGAGGCCAACATCAACCCGGACGAATGCGGTTTTGTAGAGATGCATGGAACTGGAACAAAGGCCGGCGATCCCATCGAAGCTGCAGCAGTCCATGCAGCACTTGGAAAGAATCGGACTCCAAGAAACCCACTTTACATTGGATCAGTCAAATCCAACATTGGGCATTTGGAGGGAGCCAGTGGTATAATTGCCATCATCAAAGCAGCCATGATGCTTGATAGAGAGTTGATGCTTCCAAACGCCGAGTTCAAGAAAGCGAATCCTACTATTCCTATGAGCGACTGGAATATGAAAGTTTTAACGATGACGCGGCCCTGGCCTCCTCGCAAGAAATATCTCAGCGTGTCCAATTACGGGTTTGGAGGAACCAATGCACATGCCGTACTTGAAAAAGCGCCACTGTCATCCAAAGCCCCAGACCGAGCTGTTGAGGATGTTGAAGTGGACCCCAAACGCAAGCTGTTCTTGATCTCTGCCAACGACAAGGAGTCTCTACGCACTAGGATCAAAGACTTCGGTATCTACTTCGAACAACATCCCGAAGTTTTTGAAAAGACTCTATTCGGCAACTTTGCTTATACCCTAGGCAACAAGATGTCTCAACTCTCATACCGTGTTGGCGTGTCAGCTACCTCGCTAGATGAACTTGGTATCCGTCTCGCTCAATTGAAGATCAACCCCTCTAGGGTTTTGGGAGCCTCGATAATTTCGTTTGTCTTCACTGGTCAAGGGGCTCAATGGGCACAGATGGGTGTTCCTCTTATGCACGAATACCCTGTCTACGAGTTGGCCATCAAACGAGCAGATCAATGCCTACGAGATCTCGGCGCCGAGTTCTCCCTTGTCGAAGAGTTGGAAAAGGACGCAACCGCTTCCGATATTGACTCCCCTCATCTAAGTCAACCAGCGTGCACAGCACTTCAAATTGCACTAGTCAACCTCCTAGAATCCTGGGGAATCCGTCCTGGTTCAGTCGTTGGCCATAGTTCTGGAGAAATCAGTGCAGCCTACGCTGCGGGGATTTATGACTTAAAGGGAGCCATGGCTCTAGCTTACTGGCGGGGGCAAATGACCTCGTTGCTTAAGTCCTCGTTCCCGTCCCTTAAGGGGACTATGATTGCTATTGGCACTAGTCGCGAGGCTATTCAGCCTATATTAAAGAACCTCTCTGGATATGCTACCGTCGCTTGCGTGAACAGTCCTACTAGCGTGACTGTGTCGGGAGACGTATCTACGATTAGTGAACTCGAAAAGGTTGTCGAAAATAAACAACTTTTCAGCCGAAAATTGAAGATTGACGTTGCCTACCATTCCGACCACATGAAGAAGGTTTCCGAGGCCTACTTAGCTGCGATTGAGAACATTCGGCACTTCTCATCGGCGACAGCCTCATTCTTCTCTTCTGTCTTTGGGCGCTTCGCGGAACCCTTTGAGCTTGGTCCAGAGTACTGGATTGCGAACCTGACATCACCGGTGTTATTCTCTGACGCTCTTGACAAGATGGTGTCGAACGATGAGACACGACCCAGCCTTCTTATTGAAATCGGTCCACACTCCACAATGAAGGGCCCCATCATGGATACTCTAAAGAGCTTGGGTTCCACGGTCTCCAAGATTGCATATACACCAACTATTCTTCGTAAGGTGGATGCAGCTGAGTCCGTCTTAAATACCGCTGCTGCTGCCTACATGCGAGGCGCTACGCTCAATATGACAGCAGTGAACTTTCCCAAGACCGGAGCGGCAAACCGGTGGTTCTTGAGTAACTTGCCTCGCTACCCTTGGCAACATGGAACTCGGTACTGGCACGTTGCCCGTATTCCACAGAAGCATATGGTCAGAGATGGTGCTAGGAGCGATGTCTTGGGAGTATTGGCAAATTACTCAAATGATCTGGAGCCAACGTGGCGGAACATCATCCGGTTAGATGAGATTCCCTATCTCCGAGACCACAAGATGCAAGGGATGGTCGTTTACCCCTTAGCAGGCTATGTAGGTTTAATGCATGATCACATAACTAAATGATGCTGACTGGCTGTCCAATAGTTGGTGATGGCCATCGAGGCTGCTCGACGACGCGCAAAGCAAGCTGATATCCAAATCTCCCAGTTTGAACTAAGGGAGGTCATTGTGGGTTCAGCGCTTGTGCTCAGTGATGATACAGATGCAGAGACCACCATTACTCTCCGCCCCTATGCTGAAGGTACCCGTGGATCATCCGACCTTTGGGATGAGTTCCGTGTCTGCTCATGGACCTCAAAACGAGGATGGACAGAGCACTGTACTGGCCAAGTACGGGTTCGCTCCGATCCAAAGCAGCAGGCAGTTGTGATCTCGAGCCCGTTCGAGACTCAATCCACTTACACGAAAGCTCAAATTGCCCGAATTCAGAAATCGGCTACTAATTACCTCGATATGTCCCACATGTACCAGGTTCTTAGTGATCTAGGAGCCGGGTACGGTCCTATCTTCCAGGATATTGATAACTGCTACTCCAGCCCTCACCACTCGTTTGGCGATCTACACGTTAGAGATACCCGCAGTGTCATGCCGAAGGGATTTGAACCTCCCTTAACTGTCCACCCGTCATTCCTCGATGGACTGCTACATTTTGCTTGGCCCCTTCTTGGCCAGGGCTTGGGCCGAATGGATCTGGACACACTTTACATGCCTACAGTAATCAAGCGTATGACAGTCGGTCTCAATGTACCAACCACCGCTGGTGAATACCTCAAAGGTTACTGCAGTGGCAGTCCCAGCTTGCCTTCCCCTGAACCGACCAAATTTGACCTTTTTGCCACCCAGGAGGGCTCTACCGAACCTATTATTACAATAGATGGCCTGGTAATGACTCCCCTCAGAAATTCAGACCCTAACCGTGAAGACACTCGCAAACTGTGCTATAAGATTAATTGGCATCCCTTGGCCGAGGTTGAAAACGCCGTTGAAGAAGATATTCAAGATCGCAACGGCCCCGCCGAATCTCACGGCGATACTTATATCCACCGAGACGCAAATACGAATGGGAATACAAAGCACCAAGGCAATGCGCACACAAATGGGAATCCCGTCAAACCTAAGCACGATCTATGCATTACGTACTTTGGTAAATCCGATGGTATTGCTGATAAATTGAGTATTGCCCTGTCCGACGAATCCGGGTGGCAGGTTTCCGTCCGGAACTTTGGTGAAGTGAACTTCTCTCAAAAGCACCTTGTTCTACTTCAGACTGGAGCTAGCTCTCTGCGATACCTCACCGAGGATGTATTCGAGGGGCTCAAGAAGGCGCTACTCAATGTTAGAACTGTGCTCTGGGTCTATCGGACTGATTCTCCCGATGCTCAAATGACAGTCGGCTTGACTCGTACCTTGCGCTCCGAGACCTCGGCTAGAATAGCCACTCTTGGGTTGGCTCCTGACATCCAATATCCCGAGAAGCCTATCCAGGCAGCCATCAGTGCTCTATGGCCCACCGATGGGACTCAGCCCACGAAGGATCTCGAGTTCAAGGCCAAGGGCTCGGAGCTATTTGTCCAACGCATAGTGGAAGATGATGCTGCCAATAGTTTCATCCACAATGAGACCCACGACATGACAATCTCAACCCAACCGTTCAGTCAGCCTGGGCGCCGCTTCAAGATCCAGATCGGCAATCAAGGCTCTCTTGATTCCCTCTACTTTGTAGACGACAATCCCCTACCATTAGGCGAGGGCCAAATTGAGCTTCAAGTTAAAGCAAGCGGTCTTAACTTCAAAGACATTGTGGTCTCCATGGGCCAGCTTGCACAGCCTTATATTGGAATTGAATGTAGTGGTGTTGTCTCCAGTGTAGGTTCAAATGTGAATAATTTCAAGGTCGGTCAAAGAGTCATGGCCATGCCAGAGGGCGGTTTCTCGACTTATGCACGATGCGCTGCGACTAGCGCGGCAGAAATCCCAGCCGACATGTCATTCGAGGTTGCAGCCACAGTGCCAGTTGTATTCTGCACTGCATACTACTCTCTGTTTGACCTAGGTCAACTCCAAGCCGGCGAGCGGGTTTTAATCCACGCCGGTGCTGGAGGTGTCGGTCAAGCTGCCATAATGCTAGCGCAGATGATCGGTGCAGACATCTTTACTACAATCGGAAGCCTCGACAAGAAACAGTTCTTAATGACCCAGTACGGTATTCCCGAAGACCGCATCTTCTATAGTCGTGATACATCTTTCGCTCGCAGCATCCGCAGAGCCACCGGCGATGTTGGTGTGGATGTCATCGTCAACTCCCTGGCAGGCGAACTTTTGCGCGAGACTTGGGAGTGTCTTGCACCTTTCGGACGGTTTGTCGAGATCGGCAAGGCTGATATCACGAAGAATACTCGCCTTGACATGCAGCCCTTTGAGCACAACGTCACATTCTCGTCGGTTGATCTCACCAAGGTTGGCAAGTCCAAGCCTCAGCTGATGAAGCGCATCCTGGGTGATATATGTCGGTTGATTGGTGACGCATCGGTGCATCCCGTCCTACCACTTTCGATTTATCGAATTTCCGATATCGAGAAGGCATTCCGTACTCTGCAGATCGGCAAGAGTATGGGTAAGATTGTGGTGGTTCCTCATGAAGGTGACCAAGTCAAGGTAAACAAAGCACATCCGCGATTAAATTTCAGATCTAATCGTTCATTTTTCAGGCTGTGGCTCCTAAGACCAGTGCCACTCTCTTACGACCCGATGCATCCTACATCTTGATTGGTGGTACTGGTGGTCTAGGCCGAAGCATGGCCAAGTGGATGTCCTCGAAGGGTGCAAAGAACATTGTTCTTGTGTCTCGTCAAGCCGCGATTAATGGGAAGGTTCGAACTTTGATAGATACTTTGGCTCCTCTAGGAGTGCGAATTATCGTCAAGGCTTGCGATGTCAGCAGCCGTGAGTCTGTCAAGGTTCTGATTAACGAAGAGATGAAAGACCTTCCCCCAATACGTGGTGTTATTCACGGTGCGATGGTGCTTCGTGTGAGTTTTTACTATGATGACTTATTTACATTATCTGTTTTCATTACTGACCCTACTTAGGATATGCTCTTCGAAAATATGTCTCTTGAAGACTTCTCTGCCGTAGCATGCAACAAGGTAGAAGGAGCTTGGAATCTGCATCACGCGCTGATCAATTCCCCACTGGATTTCTTCATTGCCCTCTCATCGATAGCCGGTATCATCGGCAATCGCGGACAGGCAGCATATTCCGCAGCAAATGCATTCCTAGATGGATTCATAGAATACCGCAGATCCCTTGGCCTTCCAGGAACATCAATCGGCCTTGCTGCAGTCAGCGACGTCGGCTACCTAGCCGATACCGACACCCAGCGGCGCCAGGAGGTAATGAAGAATATCAGCTGTCAGATCATCGACGAGTCGGAAGTCCTGGCGTTGATAGCCGCCGCTTTAACCGGTGATCTCGATCGATCCTGCTCTGGGCAGTGTGTCACAGGACTGGGACTGGATTCACTCGAGAACAACTTCTGGGTCCAGGATGCGAGGTTCACCGTGCTATACGAGGCCGCCAAGGGGACACTGGGCAACAGCTCACAATGCGACGGCCCGTCTGTGCCGCTGCATGTCACTTTGTCGACTGCCTCATCTAAAGAGGAAGCTTTGAGAGTGTGCTATGAGGCGCTGGCCGCGAAGTTAGCGCAGGTTCTTGTTCTCTCCTTGGAGGATATGGATCCCTCGATTACAGTGGTTTCATTGGGTCTTGACTCGCTGGTGGCTATTGAGATCCGTAACTGGATCGCCCGTGAGGCTAATGCCAATGTGCAGGTTCTAGAGTTGTTGTCTGGTGGCAGTTTGATGGCCTTGGCTGAGATTATCCTCAACAAATCTCAGGCCTATACTCGCACCGAGTAAGATGATGATAGCGTGGAGTGCTGCGGCGGTATACGAGCCGTTAGATATGATATATATTTTACATTTGAGTCCTGATTATCTGCAGATTGTTTTCATTTGAGACTTTGAAGCCATTTCTCCATATGCTTGCTAGACAGGCCGAATATACTCTCTCTATACGACAGTAGCTATTACGACGTACAAGATACATAAGGCAACTGAGATGAGATATCTAACATCATAGTAGAAATTTGCAGCTATGTATGCAATAAGAGCCCGAGAAGAACAGGAATGACAGGAGTATAATAGCGCCAGTTCATGTGGTATTTTAGGCTTGATTTCACGTATAGGTGAAGTAAAGAAAAATGCACCAACTCGGGGAATAGACGAAACGAATGGATAAATCAAACATGCCTCCATGAGTTTGAGATAACATGAAACCCGTTAATAAAAATGAGAGGAAGAACGAAGCCGAACTCCAGGAACAAAGCGCAAGAGAAACCCATTGAAATACCCATGTGGATTCCAAGAACCAGAAACGCCTTGGTGATGCTAAACAATTCGACTGAGAAAGACAAGGAAGAAAAACGCTCTCTCCACAACTCCCATCCGGGAATGCCCATGCAGATGAGAAAACAAAAAGGTCACGGAAACCCATCGCATACCATGCGCCGACGGACCGATGGACATGGATAAAAAGAAAATCACAACGAAAGAGACAGCTAGAGATCTATGCTCCGCGTAAGATTCATGCATCACTCATACCGGCCAACATATTCAGAGCTGGGTGGAGTTCCCAGCAACGGACACAGCCACTGCGACTGCCGCGCCGAGAATGGCACTTTCAGGCGCAGGGTTGAGGCGAATGGAGCATCCGGCGCCCGGATAGGTTGCCTCCGCCAACTCATTTAGATAGTTCTGGCAGGCGCCGCGGAAGCCAGGATACTTGTTGATGACAGCGCCGTCGCAAGCGATGGAAAGGCTCTTATCCGAGTCTCCATTTTCGATGACGGTGATTGCGGGTGATTCCTTATCGAGAGAGTCGACGGTGGATGGGGTCGCGGGGAATTCCACCTCGTTGCGGAGGCACCACATACTGTGGATGGCTGTCGCCAGGTAGCCAGCGGCACGGCGAGAGACTGTCTGGGAGATGCGACGCAGGAATCGCAGATCCTCGACGGAGGGTTGTTTGTGGAAGGTATGCTGCTTTTGCAGGAGGGCGGCGGCGGTGGAAAGGGAGGCAGAGGAGTCCTCCTCGAGGCATGCGACGATGCTTGTGTCGAATGAATAGGGTTCACGCATGGAGTGTGGTAACTCGCCGCCGAACAGACGGGCGCTCTCGGTAGCCTCGACGATGATCAAACGCACAATCTCGCCCAGGTATCGACCTGTAATCATGTACTCGAGCGGCTGGTAGTCGGGACGCAGATGGGCGCGGTTCAGTATGTCATCCCACCGTGTCATAGGCAGCACGCCTCCGCCAAACATACTCATCTCTGTGTTGATCAGAACATGCTTGGCGTGGTCGAACCAGCCCTCGGGACGGACTCCAAACTTGGACATTCCAATCTCGTGCACCGGGAAGTGAATCGCCATGTTGGTACCGGTACCCAAAATGAGAGACATACGGGTCTTGGGATCGACGTAGGCACGCGAGAGTAGAGCCGCCGAGCTGTCGTTCAGGATAGCGGCAACCTCTACGTTCAGATTGCGCTTGCGGCATGACTGGATAAGGATATCACCCAGTTCCTTGCCTACAGTGCCATTGGAGGCTTTGAATCCCTTACCCATGGGGAGCACCAATCCGCTGCTGTGCGAGGTCTGTTCAATGGGGAAAGACCAGGACAAACCCACCACCAGCGGTACGTCGCCACGCCCGTAGTCTGTTCCAACTTCTTGCAGGACAGTCTCAATCTGCCCTGCCATCCAGTCGAAAAATTGTGTCCCTTCCAGCATCTTGAGTTGTTCGTCGATGTATATAGAGGATACTTTCAAGATGCGCAGCTCCTCATCCCGGCCATTCAACTCAATCAAAGCTACGCGAAACGTCGATCCGCCCACGTCCAATGCCAGATATGTGCCCTTTTCCGAGCCAGCGGGAAGCGCGGTATCGTAGGATGGAAGCATGCAGCATGGGCTAGTTTGTAAACATTCTCGGATCTGTGCACGGATCTTCTCGGACATGTCGACCATGTTGTGTGTTGACAGCGGCGTTGAGCACGAGGTCTCTACTTCTTCGGCGAAGTTGTCTAGGCTGCGGCGTTTCCAATGGGCGCCGAGGAAAGTCTTTCGGCGGCGTCGCGAAAGGCCGCGGAAGAGCGAGGGGAATAGGATCATGGTTTCGAGTGCGGTGACCACGTTATGGAACAACTCTTGCAATCGGTGTAGCACCTTGACCAGTGGCGCCGACATAGTCGGGGAAGGAAGATGGAGGAGAGGCGGGGTCGCGAACCGGGGGCGAGGGATGGATGTTCACTATAATGAAGTATAGAGGATCATGAAGCAAATGAGATAGAAGAAGAAAGCCCTGAAGTTATAACGTTAAGAAGGTTGGGGGGCCAAGCCGATGTGACACTCCCACTGGAGTTGTGTCTTGAGTGGATCGGTGGGAGTGTGGACGCAATAATCCCCACCGGGAGAAAGTGGAAAGGAGAAGGCAGAAGAGAAGAGAAGAGAGAAAATAAGGGTGTTGACCCAAAGCATGGATCAACATTGGCCCATTCTTGAGTTGACAGTGTCACCGCGAGTGCAACTGTTTGGGAAAAGGAAGCCCTTGCGGTGTCGCAATCCACTGGGTATGGTACTGTAACGGTAATTTATATGTTGTAGATAGCTGGGGTTTAATCTATGGGATTGTGCTTATACTAGAGTCATATTAAAAGGCCTATTAAGGAAAGCTATCTTGTACCATTTCTATCCAGTCTATATATCCTAATATCATATATATCATACCCGTCGTAACTGTAGTCGGGGTGGTGGAGTGAAGTGGAGTTACATTGTGACTATATTGTGTATTTTATAGGAGAACCAGAGTAGTGTAATAGTATTAATAGATGAGTTATACTACTTCCTCTACGGCTGAATATACGCAGATAGAGTAAGTATTTCCAATCATTGCTAATATGCCAAATAATAGAATAGAATACGAGCACAGGCATTCCCAATGTACCCATACATACTCAATGACCCCCTTGAGTGCAACGGTGGTAGTCGGCTCAACTGGGGGGTGGGGGACGGTTACATGTGGAACTAAATCCTCTACTTAACTCGCCTCTCCTTCTTGCATTTTCCCCCTGGAAAACACATCTTCAGCTTATTCTAGCCCTTTTCCCCCCTCTTAGCAATCTGAATCTGAAACATCTATCCGATCCAATACCCTAATCTAGGTATTCTGCTCTGCGTTGCAAGCGTTGCAACCCTATCTCTCGTCGGATATATCCGCCTACAATCTTATATCTGCAGGAATTATAGTGTTATCTGGCACCTGGATGTAGCCAACTAGATTTTACCCCTGTCACCCTGTTACGGCAGGTGACAGGGTCCTCCCTTTGAGCCTCATCGACCACGTAGCGTCGACGATGCTATCTACGGCCCGGGCGTATCAACCACTATTGATCACGATGATACCTTCCAGAGTCCGAAATAATAAAAACTCCGACTTTGCTGGCGATGTTTCAGTATGCTGCCATGACATCACCGATGGTGCAAGTATCACATCATACCCATCAGGTAAAGCAAGGGTAAAAGGCAACCTGGTGATGGACAACCTCTGTGGCTCCTCGTGCCATCTTTAGGTCTCAACAAGATTGTGATTATGTCAGTCGAGGAGATACAGGACAAGAACGGCAACGATATCACTGAAGGTGACTTCGTCTACACCAAGTACAGAGGCGGGTCACATGAGGGCAAGGTAGGATTCCCATAACGAATCTTTCGTTTGTGCTCAAGTCCTACGGCACAATTGACCCGTAAGTAGGTCGAAATGATCGTCAAAGATCAAGCTAGTGCCCAACAAGAAGGTGTGGCCAGCTACCCTAAGGCAAGTCCTCAGCGAGACCAGTTCCCACGTCGTGGCTAATCCGTGCACGTTATAGGTCATCTACACCGATCAACATGGTCATCGAGTCGCTCATAATCCGATCACTCTAACAAAGCAAAACAGAAGTGCATCTGAATGACTAGGAATATGTGGTTGGCATAAAAGGAATAACCATGGCATAGTTGACGTTGTGGGGTTTATTGATAGTTAGGGCCCCTAGAACAACAATGAGCGCCCACAATCTCTTACTATCCATGTCTATAATGTTCATAGGCTAGTATATAGATTCCATTCATTCTAGTCCTTATCGACAATCTCTTTATCACATCTTTGAATCTGCAGATTATCGCAGTGTCGGATGGCTCCACGATACCCTTTATGTTCCAAGACAATCTTGTCTACATTATCTCGCCATTCTTTATGTGCCTTTCGGTTTCTACTGGTGACATCTGATTTTCATTGTTCCATTCATTTTCCTCTTGTAGTAAGATGCCGGGGTTGGCATATGTTTTCCCTGGTCGTAGACTAGAAAAAAGGTATATCAACGACGTGACAGTCCATATTCTTTCCCGCCCCACATTCAGCAGCAAATTGCAAGCCCAAAATTCAAAAGTGCAGTACTCAATCAAGCATTTTGATAAATTATCCACTCATTAGTCATGCCCGACACGATTACTACCCAACCACCGGGGGAACAGCCTCCACCATTGAAGTATGACAGGCTTCAAACGACAGGGGCCCTGAGGGCTTCGTGGATAAGAGACCCCAACCAAAACTGTCCAATTGCCCCCTCCCAGCTCACAATGCAAAACATGGAAGAAGCGAGATGGGGAATCCGGCACCAAAAACGACACTTCCCACCCGACCAAATCTACGAAGAAACCGTCGAACTAGGTCTTTCCGGCGAGAAGCTCTACCGCAAGATCGTACTATGGAAGTCCGGAGTATCGCGCGGACAGTACTGGGTGAATGACTACACGTTACAAACAGGGCCAGGAGTAATTTTCGCCATGGATAGCTTCCGGCCTGACTCCGCATATTGGGCGCAAATTGCGCAGGCCGTCTATCAGGATGAGCACCCTATGGAGGACCTGAAGTATGTCTTCCAGTGCAATATTATTAACCCTGAGACTATGCTATTTGTGCAGAAGAGCCTCTATGTCGCAGCGAACGGTCTTGGTTGGCCAGATGATAGACTTCATGTCTGGGAGGATAATACCGCTGAGTATCAGGCTCTGCTGGGTACGAGGCTCGCCAAGGGTGTCGCGTATTTGGTTCTAGGGGCTTTCCCGCGAGGA
The DNA here is from genome assembly GCF_028828465.1 of Penicillium psychrosexuale. Lineage (NCBI taxonomy): Eukaryota > Fungi > Ascomycota > Eurotiomycetes > Eurotiales > Aspergillaceae > Penicillium > Penicillium psychrosexuale. The sequence goes on from NW_026643187.1 coordinate 2,387,202, forward strand.
ACGAGACGTATTGCGAGGATCGTGATCTGGGGAGGTCGTTATATACCCTACATACAGATGCGGTTTGATATTGAGAAGGTTTGATTGGGAGATGGGGTTTGAGGATTGGTAGAATCTTTGGCTTGTTGTGGTTTTCTTGTTTTTGGCAGGGATAGCTCATACATAGACAACATCATAGTAATGGAATATAGTATTTGCCCAGGTCACTATGCAAAAGCTAAAAGTTCGTCGATTAAGACGGGCATTACAGATATCGGGATTTGTTGTAGAGCTTTGGTCCGATGCCTCCATTTGTGACGCAGTATATCCGCATATGGCTCACTTTGAAAGATCTGCGGGCTCCCGGGGCCATCACGGGTGATTATGTCAAGAGCCAGTGCCCATGCAAGGGGTTCGTACAAAGTACAAGACGAACTTGTGAGTATAACCCCGCCAGTGGGCTTCGTTGCACACACTAACCAGAGGTTGACATTAATTAAGTATGGACGCCGCGCACGTCGCCCAATATATCCGAGGCGTTGGGGCCAGCGATGTGCGGAAGGAACTCGTTGAAGTTCGAATAAACTGTTGTCATGAGCACGTAGGCGGAATCGCCTCCGTTTGCACGCGGCATGCGGAGAACATGCTTTCCCATCTCTGCTGGAATATAGTCGGCGTTCAAATCATCTACCCCAGCGCCGGACAAATAAACGAACCTTCCGCCGTGGCGTGGAAGTATGGACTGATGGCGACATACTCGGCGTTCATCTGTGCGTCGGAGAGCGATGGCGAGATTGAAGAATCAAGAAAGTCAGTATAAGATAGTGCTACCCAGACACCTTGAAGGTTTTTATGTAAGGGGAAGAATGCATGTGATTTTCAATATATCGCGCCTTCCCTCTTCTTGTCCCTTCCTTGGCACACCGCCGTGCAATCCGACAGCCTTAAAGTTCTCCGTCTCTTTTCTTTCTCTTTGCTCTCTTTATCCTAACCGGATACCAAAAGAGAGCTGGAAGAGAAGCAAAGACATCCTTAGGAGAAGGGATCCATACGCGAATGAGCACAACTGGTCATGTCGAGGTGGTGACCTAACCTTTACCACCAGTGGATATAAGCCACCTCACAAACTTTCAATCGACATATTTGAATTGGTGATAAATTCGTTGATTCAGATGAAACATCCACCGAGGAAGCGAAAGGAATCCATCGACATACAACAACTCGTCCTATTGTCCATGTGACGGACTCCGGGCGAGCAAAACAAGTGATAGAAAATATAACACCGCTTCTTAGCCAGTAAGACTGCCACCGTTACACTAGCATCTAGGTAGGGATCAAGTACTCCTATCTCACGGGTCACGACTGGAATCGTTCGTGTTCTTCTGCGTTCCACGCCAAGACCCGAACATACCATGCGGGGCATCTATGCCGGCTGGATCTTTAGCATGTGTGTCAGCAGGCCTGCCGCCAGCCCTACAGCTGAAGGAACTGCTTGGACCTGAGGGTTCGTTGCTTATGTCGGGCGCTAGTTGACTAGCATGCCATGGCCGAACCACCCATTGAGGGTACGCGTCGCGGAGCGCTAAGATGGGACGCAGAGAACAGATCAGAGCATTTTCGTGGGTTAAGGTACATTTTATATTCCGTAGTAGACTGTAATTACTTGGATAAAATCTCTGGTCGGAGTAGCGGAATTAGGAGAAACCCCTGACCAGTCCATCCTTATCGGCTTCGGATAGAATGCCAAGACATCCCCTGAATGATCTTCTGTCAATCAAATCGGTGACAATGGGCGGAGAAATTCAGTTGCATGGTACTTAAGGCAAAGTAGACCGACTCCGGGATGCAGGCCACGCCATCATACCAGTCTTCTAGCGAACGCAGACTAAATACATATCCACGATGTCGGAAATAAAATATACGAGAGGAGAAGAACTCCGCTGTGGGAACGACAACCGACGGCGTTGGCGATGTTATAGGACAACGGCACTTGTCTGCTCCACTTGACGGAAATGCCAAGACATTTCATTACGTTGCTCGGCGCGGCCCTCTGTCTCCTCTCTTTGGCTTCTCTTTGGCTTCTCTCAGCGGGTTGTTTTGATCTTAAATTTAATTAAATGGCTTTTCTATTCTCTTAATCCTCTTATTTGCCTAGCGTTGTCGTTTGCCCCCCGCTCTTTACTCATACCACTGACGACGACTGTCTATATGTTGTGGTGTTTAGCGGCTCTTATGTAGCTTTGTCGCGCCCCATTCATTCTCTTTTTTACTTTCTTTTATTATATTTAGGAATCTACGCTTCCTAGCCATTCTTTATAATCTAATCATGCTTTGGGCAGCTGCATTACTCCTGTTCTCAGGTAATGCCGTTGCAGAGCGTCATGACTCGGACTTGATGTCGTTTGTGACGGTGGGTTGAACTTTGACATTGTTGGAATCGTGGTTCTAATAGCCAAAATCCAGCTTCCTGAGGTCCGAGCCTTAAAATGGGAGGTTGAATACCACGACCGCGAGCGGTTGGCCCCCGGTTACTGGTTCGTTGCGCCATATGGGAAAATCTCCCCAGATCAACCCACCCTGAAATATCAGCAATACCAAGTCGGACCCTACATTTACGACGACAGTGGCGTATGTCTGTTCCCGAAACAACTCAAAAAGCAACAGCTGACTCCCTTCTGGTAACAGGTCCTTATCTGGGCCGGAGCACCCTTGTACGACAATCATAATGTCTTCGATTTCAAGCCGGTGTATAATATCGACAACGACCCTCATCTGTCGTTTATCGTGGGATGGGAATTCGATGATTCCAAGAAAGGCCATGGCGCGATTGTAAGCCACCATTACGAGGTGGAAAAAGAGGTCCAGGCTCTGAGTGATGTCCACGACTTCAACATGCACGAATTCAACATTATGGACGGTGGGAAGACTGCCCTGGCTTGCACATATCGCGTCCAGCTCATCAATTTGGCTGATTTCGGACGCCCAACGGAAGAGAGTTATGTCACGGTTGGTGGGTTCGTTGAGGTGGATATCGAAACCAGCAAGGTTCTATTCCAGTGGGATTCATTCGACAAGATTGCTCTGCACGAATCGAACATGTTCCATGCCTCGGATCACCCAGCTGGATCGCCCGGTTGGGATTACGTACATATCAATGCGGTCGACAAGAACAAGGCCGGTGACTACCTAATCTCATTGCGCTTCACAGATACCATTTACTTGATTTCTGGCCAAGATGGAAACATCGTGTGGCGCTTGGGTGGACAAGAGAGCGACTTCGAGCAGGACTTCACCTTCTCCAAGCAGCATGATGTCAAGTTTGTCTCATCGAACGGCACTCGCCACGTTATCTCATTCCTAAACAATGCCTCCGACGAACGTGGCTCCGACGAGAGGGTCTCCTCCGTTTTATTTGTTGAGCTAGACACAAGTGTTATCCCTATGACGGCCAAGTTGATTAAGCGAATCAACCGCCCCGATAGTGGCCTCACCCGACTCCGTGGTAGCGCTCGCCCCCTTCCTAACGGCAACGTCTTTATCGGGTGGAGCGAGCGCGGTTACTCGAGCGAGCACGCATCAAACGGCGAACTTCTAATGACCGCCAGGTTTGCATCAGACCGATACTCAACTTACCGCTCTTACAAAGGCGAATTCACTGGTCGACCCACCGCGCCTCCCGATCTAGTCGCATCCGTCTACGGTACCCACGATGAGGATATGACGACCATCATTCACGTCAGCTGGAACGGCGCGACGGACGTCGTCCAGTGGAAGTTCTACGCGCAGGCCTACGACCGCGGCCAGCCCGTGCTCATCGGCACTATCAACAAAACCGACTTCGAGACCATGTTCATCGCCGATGGCTATATGGATTTTGTTTCCGCGGAGGCCATCGATGCCGAGGGCAATGTCATGCACACTTCCGAGATCATGCGCACTCAATCCCCATCCGACTGGAAAGCGGCTGGCTGGGTCGGTTCTGACTCTGGTCCTACTTATGATGACCCGTCAATCATTGTCGCTGCCAACGCTCACACGGATTCGACGTCTACCGCTGAGAGCACCGGCGGCGAAGCAGCCGAATTGGTCAACGACAGCACCTCCACCGTCTCCGGCGATCATTCAAGCGCCCAATACGCCGATGCGAAGGAGGTCGCCAAGGCTGTCTACAAGGCTTACGAGGTCATCCGCGGAGTCGGCGCTCTCCTCATCTTCATCCTTTTAGCTGGCGCTTTGGGTGGAACTGGATTCGCCCTCTGGCGACATGTCCGCGCCGGTCATTTCGGCCGCTACCAGCACGTCCCCTTTGAGGAGGGTCTCCCCGTGGAAGAAATCCGTCTCACTTCCAACCCGCAGTCTTGAATATTGACATTTGTTAACTTTCAATCTTGCATTGTTAGCACTACATCTTGCCCCGTTTTGCAATTGCAGAGTTTCGAATCACCAAACCGAGCTTGCAAATTTGCACTCACGAGGAAGCGAAAGGAACAGAAAAAGAAAAAAAAAAAGGAGAGGTTAGCTGCGGCCATTTGGTATACACCATTCTGGCCACGATCGTTTCATGCATATCATACCCCCATCTGGCGTTATTTTGATTGCGTTCTTTCTATATATCTACCATCAGGCTGCGCTTGAGTGACGTTTTTGCATATCTTTGATTGTTTAGATCCTGTTTTCCTTGGGGACCCAAGCTGACCTCTGTACATTTTCCTTCTCATTCTATGTAATATGACAACCCGGGATTCATTTCGCTTGACGGAATCCATGTCTCTGTATATAATGTGAACCTCAAATTTAGAACATATCATCCTGATGCCCCGTTCTGTCCAATTTCTACGCCACAGTTACATATTCGTCCACATTTGCGACTTTTTTTCCCTCGGGAAGAACGGGAAATGTGGCGGTGGAGCAGACGATGGAAATAACATCGGATCGGTTCGCACGGAGTTATACAATTCAATCAGGGAGAAGAGTCGATAAATGAAACAATTAGCGCGGCATGAGGCTGACGCTGACGACGAAATGTCCCTAAATCGGGAGGCCGCGTCACCGTTTGCACTGGCGCGGATATAACGGATCTATGTGGCGTTGCGTTTAATCCGTAGATATTTATGCCGGAATAGATAGATTAGATTAGGTTTACCCAGGGCGGATTAAATACTTTTTCTCTACGAAGTAGAAGAGGGAATGAGACTTGCTCTGGTACGGAGCATGCGAACTATATATCTCGGGCGGTCACTCTCTCTGAACTACCAATTGTCGAAGTGGAATGATTATTCTGTGGTAGATAGTTTTCTTTGTTCTCTCCTAGGATTTATGAGTGTTTTTGTTCTATATGCTAGTTAACTGTCAAGCGCAAAGCATGAACCTAGGCCCTGTATATGAACTATAATACATTGAATATATGGAACACGAAGATCAATGAATTAAAACTTAACAATCTGACCCTTTGCAAAGCCAAGCCGAGCCAAAATACCTGTTTGGCATCGCGATCCAACCAACGAATCCTCCATAGCAGGAGGCCCACAAACAAAGACCTTCGCATCGCCATCGGCCCTTACAACGTCGCGCAACAGCTCCTCGGTAATATATCCCGTCCTGAACCCATCACTCTGCCCCTTCGGGTGACTAACTGCATAGACATAATCAAAGCGACCCGGAAAACGCGCCTTGAAGCTCTCCAGCTCTTCTCGCAGAAGCAGGTCCTGCTCGGTATTGACGCCGAAGACGAGGTTGATCTTAGTTTTGTCGGCTGGATTATTGAGAATACCCTGCGCCAGCTGGTAGATTGGTGTAATACCTGCTCCACCTGCTATGAGATAGATCTGCGGGGATCGGTTCGGTGTCCAGGCGTGGCCTTTGAGTGCCGCTGCGAATGTGAGGGTGTCTCCTGGTGCAAGGGAATGGATGTGGCTGCTTGCTTTGCCGTTTGGGTATTTCTTGACCATGAGCTCGATCTGGCCTTCTTGGTCTATTTTTCTCTTTTGTTAGTCTATTGTTAGGCCGGGCTTGGGTTTATTGCTCGTACTTAGATCGCTGATGGGTGTATATGGGCGTAGTACGGGGAACCAGCGTCCTTCGGGACGGGATATGGTGAGGAGTGCCGCTGCAGTATGTTAGTATATAATAAGCTGTTATAGAACGTTGATCATAATTCGGGTCCATACAAGTTAATGCCAATCCGCTTGTGGCCTTCTGATCTGGAAACTCGAAGACGAGCCGTTTCGTGTTGTGGTTTACATCTTTCGTGCTTTGCAGGCGTAAGGTGGTAAATCCGAATCCTGAAAAGACTTTGGGAGGTTCATTTGACTCCGCATTGGCAGTTGATATAAGACGCGATTGGGCACAGTAAGCCCCGATGCCTAGTAAAGTGGCAGCCGAGGCTGATTTTGCTGTTATGGACTGGGGGAAACGAGTTTTGAACATGGTGAAAACTAAATATTTGAATCATTCATTGCATTGGGCCTATATCAACTGGGTTAATATAGTACTCTCAAATTGAGGTGGTTTACTTCTAACCCGAGCCTAAAACCCGAGGCCCGTCCAAAACCCGCAAAACCCGTAATGAGTCCCGGCCACCGACATGACAATCTATGATTCTATACCCAGCAGACTGGGAGCCTCATATGATCTACAACTGAATACTCCATACTCTTATATAGTTCGGCCTTTTCCGGAACCCAATGGGAAGTTGGGGCTACATCTTTAGTCCAGGATGAAACGACGCCATTGAAATCAACTCGCAGTAATTTCGCCACGTATTAGAAATTTGATCAATTTGTTTGGGGCATATTTAAATGACTTCATAATCTTGAGTAGATCAACGAAATAGCCTCGGCGCCAGCGCCGAGCAAAATGGATATCTGAGAGGCTAACGGCGCATGCAAAAAAACAGAGAAAAGAGAAAGACAACAAATAAAACCAGGCAATGATCTTATCTCGTCTCTGATGTCCTCATTCTTTCTGAGGAACAGCTTGAGCCTGTTGTACAAAGCTCGCCTTGCCTGTCACTTCGTTGTAAATATTGTACCCATAGTCGGCAGCATTAGGCGGGGTATATACTAAAAGGCTCGTCAATATTTTGTTCCTATTTCTATCTCATACTCAGCACTTACAGTGAAGCGAGACGGCAACTTGGTCAGCACTCGGGTTATGAACACGGTGTAGCCCGATATCATCCGAGATATAAGCGACGTCATTCATGGTATGCCTCGTATCAGACTTGATCTCCAACGGACCACGAAGATCAGAGTCCTGAGCTGGGACGGTGTAGATAGTCTCTTGAAGCGTCCCAGCTAAGATCTTCATGATGCAGTGTGCATTGGCGTGGTCGTGGACGGGGGAGCCTTTCCCGGGGTTCCATACAAGGAGGAGCTGGAAGGGGTTAGTCTCTAATTCTTTCTCGTTGACAGTATCTAAATAGGATTAGAATAGAACTCACAATATTTGCTTTCTGGTTTATGTTCTCAATGGCATTGCGGGTATAATTCTTGCTGGTATCGTTGTAGAAAAAGCGGGCCCAGTCGTTCGGATCAGAGGTATATTTCTGCGCCAGCGAGATCAGGTATTCATTGTCCACGTCTACCGATGAAATACCGCCGCTCTCGCCTAGGTAGATCTTGATGTCTTGTATGAGATCATCGAGGCTGTATTGAGGTTTGTAGTGCTTGTTGCCTAGTGATGAGCTGGTGCCAAGCGGGATTAAGGGAATGACAGCGGACATGGCGGAGATTTTGATGTTCAAAGGTGATAGATATTCTTGGAAGGTAATGAGAAGTTATGAAGAGGATTCATGGATGAGTTATATGAATAATTCATATCTGTTTCCCCTGTCCCCCGTGCGATCAGATCTCAATCGGCGATTGATCCAATGTCTCGCATTCCAGCGTCCCAGACCGATTACAATCTAGCCTGATAGTCCCAAAGGTCTGAACATGTGCTTCTAGATTAGTAGGCTATGTTGACAAAAAGGAGGTGCTGAAAAAGGAGGTGCTAAGAATGATAGAATCTGTAAAATCCGGCTCTGTTCACACACATTACACTACAAGAATTGAATAGAACTTCAAACAATCTAGATATTTTTCAGACAAACTCTCAAGATTTTGATTAAATATCTCTAATCTCTCTCACGGTTCCAAGTTCCAATCCAAAAGACCATTGATGGGAGAACACTAAACACGTATAACGCCATAACGAGAACATCCAACGCAATAGCTGCAGTTCAACCACCCAGTACTCTCGTGTGATTTATGATGTAAGAGTCGTAGCCCGGCATGTACACCAACGTATCGGCGAACGAGTTAAGCATGAAGTAGATCCCTATGTCATTAACTGCGTGAATGTGAATACACAGATGGTTATCACGGTTATCGCCGGACTCTATCACGAGAGACCCAACAGAGGAATAGTCGGTGAGTATTCTGGCCTTATCTCCCGACGTATCATTGTGTGAGTGAAAAGCACATGAGATTATACACCGTACAATCGGACCTTGGACTGTAGAACGAACACGAACTAGTTGTCGCACATGATGGGGTGCTATGCGTGGCTCCCGACTGGAACACCGGGTGGAGTTCAACGGGCCAATCAGATATCTGCGATCGGCAGCTCAGTCGGCGACTCAACGAAAAAGCCCAATCGGCGTTTGACATGTCTACGGCATTATCGAAGGATTCATGTTTGAACCCCTATCATATTACGTGTCCTTGGCATTTACTTAATTAAGGCCGAGATCTAATGCGCAACCTTCTACATGACGAGGCCAGCTGACGTTTACCCCAGAAACCGTTAGGCAAAATGACATCGGCTGTAATAAGTTCTTTATTACTGGCTCCCGGGTATAACCGATCTAATTAATATCAAAGTCAGGGATAGCGCTGAAAAACGAAGTATTGTAACAAGTTGGATCGATGAATCCCAGGGAAAACTCCGGCGGCATGAAATCATGTCCGTCTGGCATAGCTGGAGGAGGATTGCCACTAGAGCTGGGTCTTTCTTGGTCATTAGGCGTTGTGGCTGCCGGGGTGGGTCGATGTAGTGGTTCTGAATTCCATTTTCCCATCGAATCCGATAAGATTTCCGCTGCAGAAGATCGAAGAGCATGGTATAAGGACTCGGCCAATTTCCATGTCCGCTGGGTGCTCTTGAGACAGCCTAGAATGAGTGTGACACGGTTGCAGTGATGATCGAAACACTCCTCGGAATGACTGGTGGACGTGGCGAGCTGGATAAGTCCACAGAGGGTTAAGGCGGGGATGCTGAAGGGGGTGTGCTTCGAGACATTTGGACAAACAGATATGGAATCTGAGATCCGCCTCGAGGCCTCTGTTGCTTTGATACTATGTACTAGACGCGTGAATGTTGATGAGAGCTGGCCAGTCAGGCCAGGCCAGAAGCGATCATCTGGTTGGGAGTGGGACAATACAGATGGAAGGTCGCTTCGGGGTAAGTGTAGGAGCATGGCGGCGTAGGCTATTGTCAAATGCGCTTGAAACATCATTTCGTCAACATTGCCGTATGAATCAACAATGTCGAGCTTTTTGGGCGGTAGGTGGTTGATCCAGCTCACTAGTGCATTTTCGACAGCTTGGAGATGATCGCGGTGACAGTCGCGTAATCGGTTCAGGACAAGAACCCGGCATAGTATTGTCGTGGCCTCGATGCGGTAGCTGAAGGATGAAAAGACAGTATCCTCTGCCGCGAGGATCCTCCGTTTGAACTCAATCATCATACGTGGTTTTGGGATATCACCCGCACAATTATAGGCTGACTCTTCGCAGGGCAATGCCACCTCCGGTGACACGGTGCTACATCGAAATGTCGTGGTTTTGAGTGGGACCGCCATGAAGATATCGGTGACGTATAGTTCCCACCATGTTCGTCTCATGCTTTCGGCCTCAAGAGATCTTTCGGGGTTTGTGGATAAAGCGAATGACCAACGGTTCATGCCAAGCTCCAAAGCAATATCAATGCTATGGGAGAGGGCATCTTGCGCCTCATCCCATTCATCGCGGGCATACAGAGCAATGGAGTATAGTAGCCAAGCCTGGACCATGGAAGCCGACCGATCAGGGTTTGTCTTTAACTCAGCAACGACTTGTTCTTTGTATGGCTGACTCGGAATAGACGTAATATAGTGAGAGCCCACAAAATGCACAGTTAACTGTAAGAAGTGAGGGTAATTGTGGTCGTGATACAAGGAGCTGGGCACCAAGATTGGATGGGCGACATGAAAATTTTCATAATATAACCGAGGCAGGCGATCGTCATGGAGCGACAATTTTCTTGCTGACCCCACAGTTTGCTGAACAGGAGCATTGTCTGAAAGCATCACTGGCCAAGAGACCGGCTCAGTGGTAATATCGAGCCCTGCCTGCCTGCCTGCTTGCGCCGAGGGATTCTCTGGTGTCTGTGCAGGGGCTATTGGCAGAACAGGAACCGTAGATTGATATCGAGTCTATGATTAATTTAGTAAAAAAAAAACTATCAAGCAGAATAAACAGGACTGACATTGACATGGGTTTGCGGGTGGCGTTGGTATGGACTCTCAAGTCGTGATTTCCTGCGTCCGCCCCGTCGGGAGGGTAGATATTGACAGAGTAATCCATTTTGAACACACCGCGAACATGATGGTTTACCGGCGTCACATTTGAGATGCTGCTTTCTGCATTCAGTACAGGCCAGTGAGGCTAGACCACTTGTTTTCGTTGATCTCGTTGGAGTCATGCTTAGAAATGGTAGAATGAAGGGTTGACGTTTCAATCCCCGGGGCTATCGGCGTTTGGCGGGCGGTCGGCCGAGGCGTTCCCGGTGTACTTCGCATGAGAATTGGTTAAAATCCCTAAATGCTATAGATATTTGATCATTTCATATCGAAATTATCTTTACACAAGATCAAAGGGATATTTGCGAACAGATTTTTTGCGTGTCATTTGGGGACTATTGGAAGGACAATCACGTGTCAATAGCACTTGCCTCTCCCGAGACGTGCTCCTGCTTCCTGCAACTACTACCGGCATTGATCAAGATATATACCGGACATGAAGGACATCGCATTCAAATAAAGGCCGTTACCTGTAATCTAAATAGCCCAATCTTCATAACCCTTGGGAACTCTCTGATTTGCTCTTGATCAAGCCAATCAAAAGTTCATTCCGGCTTTCTTCAACCTCTTTCAAGTCGACGTGCGATACCCACTCATTCACTCTCTTTTTCAGAACGTCGACATCTTGAGAATCGATCTCAAATTTATGCTGGTGCATGTCAACCAACCATGTTTTGAACGCCGGCCCCAGGTGATCGATGAAATGATTGAAGTCTCCACCTCCCCCAAGAGTGTTGGTCATGATAGGTCCATTCAAAGCCCAACGAAGGCCAAGGCCAGATGTCACGGTTTTGTCTAATGATCAAGTCAGAACACGTCACAATCATTCTATCAAACGGGTAATACTAACCAAGGTCTTCAGCTGAGACGATTCCTCTCGCGATGAGGCTATAGGCTTCAGCACAAATAGCGGCTTGAAGCCGGTTCGCGATAAACCCGGGGGTCTCCTTATTGACGAGCACTGGATCTTTGCCTAGGCTTCCGTAGAACTGAAGCGCAGCCGTCACGTACACATGACCCGTTCCTGGGTGGGGAACTACCTCTACCAGGGGCACTAGGTGTGGAGGGTTGAAGGGATGGCCGATCAGAATACGGGCTGCGTTTCTCTTGCATTCAGTGACAAACTCCGACGAAGGGATGCCGGAGGACGACGATGCGATAATCACGTTCTCGGGGGTGTTTGCGTCCAAATGAGCCAAAAGACGGCGTTTAAAGTCCAGCCTCTCCGGTCCATTCTTATGTTGAAAGGTCGATCAGCACCAACCATGAAGAGACCTCTTTTTGCAATGGCTAACTCACTTCTTGTATTAGATCTAATTCCCCAAGATGAGGATCGATTTTCTCGACAAATTTGAAATTGTTCAAGTAATCGCCTTGTGTCACCTTGACATCGGGTATGCTTGACCAATGCTTTATCAAATAATCACGGAGTTTGCCCTCAGCTCCTGGCGCCGGGTCCGTCACAATGACCTTCAAGCCCTTAGCCAGGAACAGTGCCGTCCAACTAGAGCCGATCACACCGGTTCCGATCACACCGACAGTTTTAATGGAAGGACGAGCCATGATTTTCGACTTGCGAAGCGTTTATTTCGACCTCTTCGTTTGAATTGAGTTTCTATAAAAATTGACTATGCGTACAGTGAGGCTAATAAATAGTCTGTGAGCCCCTCGAGGGAACAGGGACGGGGCAAGTTACTCAAGAGGAACCGGAGTCGGCATGCCGAATCGGGAAGACATGCTTCCCGGAAACGCTTCCGAGATTTCGAAGTCAGCCAATATTCTGCGCAGTGCCGGGTTCCGGGACGTCCGGGGTGGTTCTACTCTGAATCTTCTTTAACGAACTTCCATCTATCCTTCAGGGAAAACTTCGATATTTGTCTCTCGCCATTTTTATCTTTTCGATTTAGCTGTCACTTTGGGCTGCTCATGTTCAATATTAGTAATCTTACAAATATAGGTATGGATTAAAAAGTTCAAAGGTTCTATCTCATCTATTATAAGGCCGACGGAGCTCAATGATCTACTGGGGCGAACGACGCCCCACTGTTATGGAGTATGGAGTACATATGTACCGGATAATGCCTGGAACTTGAAACCTTTCCCTTTCCGTTTGAGTGCTCACCTCTTGCCGCTTTTTGATCACCGAGTAAAACACCCTGACTTGATCACGGGCTATTATATAATCAACGTGCTCACTGAGCATCACCTGATCATCACCTAAGCACCCTGATCCACTTAGTTACTGATCAATATCTGAGGTCAAAGCTCGTGCCTCGAGAACATTCACTTCATTTGGAGTGCGGATCTCGACCTCACCGGCACCATAGCCAACAAGCTCGCCTGGGACCAAAATGGTGTCAGGATATAAGCCACAGGAACGGATGTAGCCGCGGCACTGGCAACAGAGAGGAAACAAAGGCTGTGGAGGAGCTTCATTGTGGATTTTTTGACTGCAACGAGAGAGATGATGGTAATGAATTGTTTCGATACTTAATTCCCACGTCCCTGTTTTGTATTCGTGAAGGCAAGGATGTCGCACTCGTCATTTTACTACTCTTGATACTACGCAATTTTCGCGGCTAGGATTAGGATTGTCTTACAAGCATACTCCATAGTTAATCAACAGTTGGTGTACTCCGGAGTCCGTATGTACTTTTGTACTCGGTGACCCCCACAGCTCCACAAGCTCATAACCTCCCCCAATGGTCTCTAATAAGTCTTTACCTACTCCGTACCTGAGTAGGTAGATATGGTGCCTAGGTATGGTAGGTATCAGCTTGATACCGTCTATACATTACAATAACGTAATATTCTATTATTCTTATTGTAGGAAAATGTCTGTCCTGGGGAGGTGATAATTCCAACTTGATGTTTCACCGCCCAAACTTAGATTTCCTTTTTTGGCGAACGTTCTTCCTGTGTATGTCTCTCTGAATTTCCAGTCTTGTCAATATGGAGGAGAAGAACATCTTCGAAAAACCATCTATTCCATCCTTAGGATCCTCTGCGGGAAGCCAGCTGCACGATGAGCTACCTCCTTCACCCCTCATGTTGATTGTGGACTCCTATCCCGATAACCTCGTTGTCAAATACCTCGTGGCTCCGCTTGCTAAGCATCCTTTCCTGTAAGCAAATAAATACCTACCATCGGTGATGATTGGTAAAAGTATTGGGAATATAGAACCATCTTTGCACTCCTAGCTTTTCTCTTTGGCTCTCTCCCGGTGTGTGGTCATTGGAACGCTGAGGAGGTTTGCTCTCTGAGATTTAACTATCTGGCATTTTTTATTGCGGTGGGACTATTGGGCTTGAAGGGCTATGCCAGTTACCTGGGGCGAAAGCTCGAAAAAGGACGGATAGTCGCGAAAGGCTCAACTTAGGTAGTTCTGATCTTTGCTTATACGCTGGAATCAATTTGACAATGTCTAGACTTACCCCCTCACAGCTCAATCAGGAAAGCCCCACCGGTACGTATAGTTAGATACATAATTTGAGCCATTAACTTTCAGCATAAGGGGCTTGCACAACTTAGGGCGATCACAATGCCGTGTTTTGGCACTTCCGGTGCCATTTCTGGCCTTCCGACCTTGGGAGCTTCCGAGCCTCGGAGATCATATCTCTCACTAATTGTTGTCTGTGACGTACAAGGGGATATAAATACTTCGCGACCCTAGAGATGTGATGTTGAAGCTGCATGACCAGATTACTTTGTCTTTCTCTATTCTAAATCTTCAACATCCTACTGAATTCACAATGCCTCATCCACACAAAACCACCCCGAGCACCGATATCTACGGTCCTGGGAGTTTCATGGATACGGAGTTCACTCCAGTTCCCCAGGATACTGCTCGAATTTTTGAGTATCTTGCAAAGAATACTCCTGGGTTCACTCAAGACAAAGAGCTTTGGAATACAGTCAAGTTTAATGGTAGCGAGCTACCGATTATTCCTGGTCCAATCAAGGCCCCTCTCATTGCAGCTGCCCTACATGCCATGTGTGGAGTTTTAGCCCACGAAATTGTCGAAGATCGTGATGGCACATCGGCACGTACCCAGCAGGTCACCGTCAACACCGATCATGCTGCTATCTGGTTGGGAAATACTCTTGCGGCTTCCGTCGAAGGGAAAGACGCTCCTGAACTGTTAAGGTCGCGTCAGCTGTCAGCTCTTTTCCCGCAGGATTTCGAGCACGGCTGTATGTCCACACCGATCAAACAACGAACTACTGCCATCTACAAGACAAAGACGCCGGGGGTTTCGTATCAACTTCACGGTTCCCTTGATCCCGTGCCGGTCCTGAAATCCATGGGAATGGATCCTAATTACCCTGCCAAGACGTTCGATGAAGCTTATGACTACATCAGCCGGCATGTCGAGCAATGGACCGCAGACGAGTTGGAAATGCACAACGTCAAGAACGGGTTTTGCGGCAGCATCTGCTTTACACCCCAAGGGTGGTTAGACACGCTGATGGGAAAGACCCTTGCGAGTCACCCACTAGTCGGCTACTCTCGACAGTCGCATGCAATTCCGACTCCCCCAACTCCCTTGCCCAATATCCCGGACGATAAGCGGCCCCTAGCAGGTATCAAAGTGATTGAGCTGGTTCGCATCATTGCTGGTCCTGTCATTGGCTCCACTCTCGCTGCTTTCGGTGCCGATGTCATTCGCGTGAACTGCAGCCGCTTGGTAGACCTTAACGTATGTCGTGGATTCTGGCCTTCAAACTTCTTTATACTGACTGATAATGTGTAGGCTTTACAACTTACCCTGAACACAGGGAAACGCACTATTGATATTGATCTGACCAAGGACGAAGATAAGGCACGACTGCGGGAACTCATTGAGGGTGCCGATGTTTTCGTTCAAGGCTTCCGCCCCAATGCAATCGCAAGAAAGGGCTTCGGCGTCAACGATCTCCTCGAGATGGCCGGAAACCGTGGTAAAGGGATAGTGTACGTCGAGGAGAACTGTTACGGCCCCGACGGGCCGTACCATGAAAGACCTGGCTGGCAGCAGATTGGGGATGCAGCCTCAGGATCGTCCTACGTGATGGGCCGGTCTTTAGGCCATACGGATGGTTTGGGCATTCTTCCACCGCTTCCAATCTCTGATATGACCACTGGTCTTGTGGGTGCTGTGGGGGCTCTTATGGCCCTCCGGGATCGGGCTCGACATGGTGGCTCATATCGTGTGACAAGCTCTTTGGTGAAGGCAGATGCGATCTCACTGGAGCCCGAGATTGGTCTTTACTCGCCGGAGGTTGTTGAACGGAGCAATCAGTTGTTCAAATGGGATCCCATAAGCCCTGCCTATTTTGTCGCGGAGATCCTTCTCATCGTCATGGATGGATGGAAGAGGGTTTTTCCTCAATATTTTGAAGAATCTGGAACTGAATCGCTCATGACCAGTTTCCAAGATGGGCCATTTGGCCACATGACCACCCTGAAGCCTGTGGTCCAGTTGAGCGATTCGAGCATGACACCGCGGTGGTTGACACCCGCGGTTCCCTACTGTTATCATCCTCAAAACATAGAATGGCTGTAGCTTGCTCCTCGGAGGGGTCTACCATGTGATTCTAATAGTGGTGGACAGATTGGCGATTGAAATTCGAGTGCGAGTTCATTTGCCAATACTTGGGGATGATCTTGTGATCTGGAGCGGGCATGAGGATAGCAATACAAAGTGTTCGAGTCAGTTGGCAGTGAATATGTGAGAGGCCGATTTCATGCCTAGTTTCCCTCACCCATATATCTTCTCCCATGCATTTTTAATTCTATCACTATAATACAAGCAATATTCATGTTAGGGCCAAGCGTATATCGAGACAAAGGAACCGACAACACAGATAAAATAACTATATTCTCATACAGGGACACTCTCCATGGATCAGCGCAAATCACACCGTGGTCTCCTACTAACCTGGTAGACTTCAGCCCATACGCTAAAATATGCCAGATCAAAGATCTGAAGCTGCTATGACTATTACCTGGTGGTCATAAATATACTCAATTCTTGGTATATCTAAATTTGAACACCATGTGATGCATGCAAGAGAATCTTCAGTACTTCAGTACAATGAGCATTTACTGCTGGACTGGTAATAACCATCTTTTAGCAACCCTTCTGAGTGAAAAGAAAGGTCTGATGTTCTGCATTAGTCGAGGCTATGCTTGCATTCCCCATCTTTCAGCTGGACTGGTTTCGTCGTCCAACTGTGCAAAAAACAAAGGCCAATCGTTCCAATCAAACGGATAATTCTCAAGCCAGGCCAAGTTTCCTATATTATTTTGAGGCTCTTGTCCTTCCATGGTTGCGCCTTGAATCATTGTGCTGTCATGGTCGACTTCGTCTTGCGAACCTTCTCCGGTGACATAGTCTGCTCCAGAGCCGCGCATATCGATATGTTCTTGGATCAATTTGAGGACGGAACTGCACCGCGAAGCCAATGTATCATACTTTTCATAATCTTTGAGGATCTTACAAGCCTGTTGCAAAAGGCCCTTCAAACGAGCGAAAGAAAAATGTTCCACTATCTGTGGGGACATTTGAGCAGCAAGCAGAATAGTTGTCGCCATGTATATATCTTATAATTGTTAGTGGCTGACACCGTTATGCCTCATTTACGAGAGTAACTCACATGAGACGGTGTACCAGTTCGAGGGTAATATATACGCTTGCGTCTGCTCTGGTAGATTTCTGATGATGAAATCTATCATATCCTCAGCAGCTTTGACACACTGAATTTGGCACCGAAAGACCACATATCCAATGGTTTGATCATCCGAGTACAAATTGACACCAGAAGCATTGTCTGCCTTTCGATGGCGCATCTGTGAAAGAAACGGCCTAAAAAGGAGGAGCCGAACAGAAAGATATCTTTCAACAAAAATTAGTCCGCAATTCACATTCTCATGTATCAGGATACAAACCGGGCGCGTAAAATGTTCGCTTGACGTTTCATACGCTTTGTCGGCGTCGGATCTTCAAGGTCGAATGGCATTCGAAAATAAGAGTGAAGGTTTTCGGTCCAATTGCATAGCTCCGACTCGATTCTAAACAGGCTCGTGAATTTATCGAAGGATAATGGTGAGCTCAAGTTCACACCGGTGAGATTTCTGCTTAGATCAGGGTCGGCTTTGGAATCACTGGAGTTATAGAAGGTTTCTAAGACGTCTCCTATGATGTGATGTAGTCGACAGAATGATATGTAAAAGTTCATATTCGAAGGCAGAGTTGCATTCCCAGTGTCCATTGAGTGTAGCACCAAAGTATCCAATCCTTGTTTTGCAACAGCTTGGGGAACTTTGAGCGCGCAGCCAAAAGTCATGGAAGCAATCCTATATAGAGTTAGTTCGCGCATTGAAAATATCGACTCTTCATATTATACCTGTCCATGATAATACATCCATTCCAAACCTGACGGGCAAGGTCCCGTTCATGTGGATCATTGATTGATTCGACTGTGGCAGGTAAATGCAAGCCCAGATCCTGTGCGATATGAATCGCCGTGCCAATGCTTCGGAATGATTTCTGGGGCTTTTTGTCGTGTTGGAAATACACCGCTGTAAGCAAAAGGATTTGAATGATTTCAAAATTGTAAAGTTCCATCAGTTCATAGGACATCAATCCTTGGGCTCTCTGAAAAAAAGCAACCGATGATTGATACCGAGAGAGAGGTGTTTCGGCCTGGGAAACTACACAAGACATGGCAAACATGATATTGAGAATGCAGTGCAAAGCCCTCTCGTTCATAGAGATTTCTCCCTCTTTGACCCACAGAGTCTCATATGCGTTCTGGATAGACGATTTGTCGAGCCAGGGGTAGATATTATCCACATAACCCCAATATAGACTCATTAAGTTGTCAGCCACCTTCCTTGTAGGAAGAGCAAACTGCGTATCAGAGGGTTCTCTGCTAGCTTCCTTTTTTTGCAATTTTGGCAACTTTTCGAGCGGTTTGGGCAAAAGTCGACTTCTTTCTTTCCGGTTATTCTCAGTCCCTCTTTTTGGGCGTGTCGCATTTTCAACTTCATGCAAGATATGCGCCCCGCTAGATGCGCCAAAAAGACTGCCGTTAGATACGATTCCGCTGTACAAGCTAGCCTCATCGTTATCTTCATTTTGAGAGCAGCTGTTTCGACATTCGCTCCTGTATCTTGCCTGCTCGGTGTTACAGGAGGCACTGTCGATCGTAGCCTTCTCTCGGGCAGTATCTGAACTGTATGTTGCTCAACGCGTAAGCTGATCTGTAGGTAATGGACCGCGACAAGTGAGCCACAAGCAAGCATTATGAGATGCTTGGCTGCTATATATTTTGAAGATGATTCTATTCCAAGTACTTACGGCATACTTGATGAGGGAGAGACTCGATCAGCCTCCCGGTATATACATGCTTGTTTCCTTTTTGAGCAAGGCCCGCATACTAACACACCAAATATGAGCACAGTATCGATCGCACCCTGTCGATTTCGTAATCCGTTTGATTCGCTTACCTGGTCTAGCACCATCGCATTTTGTTTTCTTGGCTTTACAAACGTTACATGCGATGCTGATCTTGCAACGTTTCGGTTTTGGTTCTTTCAACTGTTCCTGTGAGGAGGAGTTCTCCATATGAAACGAGAACATCATTCTGCGACCAACGTATTCGAAGGCAGAACCTTGGAAGTGTTGAATTGGCAAGTCTCGCCGTTGTTTCTCGGGCCGGGACTTCGGCATGTCCTATTATGTCATCATTTGTCTCGAGTTGCGAGACACAGGCCTGTGCTGTCCATGTCTGACCTCAAATATGTTCTCATGACCTTGAGTGCCTTCGTAAAGCGCCGATCGGGAAAGTCGCGACCGCGGCCTAAAATCCGGTATATATTACAGCTCCAACGTACGATTAATAATGGACTCCATCAGCAAGACGTCAGGTTTCAACCGTCAGAATATAAGCCCCTCTCAAAGCTTATTTGGAACCGCAATACGAGCTATTTTCGGCAAAGTGGCTTGAAAATGACTGTATATGTAGGCTTAATTGCAGATCGTCGGCAAATCCCGCAGAAGTGTCTCAAATATAAGCTGACACTTGCAATATAAAACCAGATGGGTTGTCTTTTCTTTTGCATTTCCATTCACAATTATCTTCACCGTTGATCCAGCATTCTAACGATCATGGCTCTCTCCGCATGTAATGCCGTGTCAAACCCTTCTTTTGAAACCGGCATCCTGGCTCCATGGCATCCATCCGCCGTGAATGTGGCCAAAGTAAGCAATGGGACAATCGCATACAGTGGTGATTATTACCTGTACGAATCTCCCTCTCTGCCCAGCCAAATTACAATATCAGATACTAACGAAGTGATATGCACAGTAACCTTCAAACCGCAGTAGGAAACCGCGGCAACACCATCTCCCAGGGCTTAAGACACCTCAAGCCTCACACGGAATACAAATTCAGTGCCCAGGCTCAGGTTCCATCGCCTTCCGGCTCAGAGTACTGCTCGGTCTATGTGTACGTTGGCCGCAATGCAACAGTCGGTAGCATCGCCTCGGTGCTGCTGTTCAATTTTGGGGAGTGGACGGAGGTCACAGGGAGCTATGTGCCAAAGAGGGAGAATGAGATTTTGAGTATTGGCGCTGCTTGTGATTCGGAGGATTCTTCTTATACGGATAATGTTTTGTTTGATGACATTAGCTTCATTCCCAATGATTGTGCGTATGGTTTGGCTTAGGAATATACAGAGGAAGCTTTGGTTGTGCATACATACACCATAGTAAGAATTTCTAGTTTCAAATTAGAACTCCCGCTTTATATATTCTAAATCAAGAATTTTCACAGCCATTCTTCTCGATCACTCACAAAAACTCTGAAGAGGATGGGAATCGAAGACAAATCATGTATGCTGAGAAGTATCTCACTATCGACACAGATCCTCCAGCAACTCCAACATGCGTTGCTGCAACTTCACAAGCTCGGACTTGGAAATTGGCGATGAACTGGTTACAGTTGACCCGGTCTGGCTTCCTGGATGTGAGCCCTCTATGTTGGATGGGCCATCTTGAACCAGCTCCTTCCGAAGCGTAAAGAATGGAATACCCAAACCGCGCAATTCGGCCATGATAGCATCTGCCATTTGCACGGCTGCCCTATGAACCTTTGCATCGTAGGTTGCAATCTCTGCGGCAAACTCCTTTTCAGTCTAATAACAAACAGTCAGAGCGAATAATTAACAGAGGCACTGAGAACATACCGAGCCATCGTCCTCTTTTACAGGGGCACCGATCGACCTCCTTGTTTGGCGTTAGTGATCCGTCGCTAGTAAAATACCGCAGAGCAGCATAGTGATAGACTCACAAGACTGCATCTAGCTCTCTCTGTTTCTCGGGGCGGCCTTTCTGCTGCTTCAATAATGCCTCGCGGGCGTGGAACCATTGTTGTTCATGATGGTGTTGACTTCGGATCACACCGCGAATGCGCGCTTGGGTCTCTTCGTTTTGACCTACGGTGCGCATCACATGTTTTAGTGCTGCGGGCCAAGTTGTGATAGTCGAAGAGTCAGAGTCAGATCCAGGAGTAGAAGTGGTGGACGGTCTCGTTGTCCTTGGCTGCAGCGGTCGTGGATCCTCCGAGGGCCTGGATTGAGAGGGTCTGATTTTTGGTGGATGACTAGGTGTAGGTATAGGCTGATTAGAGCAACCCTGACCCTGAGAAGCTAGACTAGACAAGGTGCTGAGGACTGAGTTCAGGTCCGAGGCATTGTAGGAGCCGTCTCCCATATTGAAATAGAGCCTTTCGATAAGATATTGTGGGATGTATAGGTTACTCTGAAGTTTCCAATCAATATATCGACCCTGGGTCTGAATTGATATATAAAGATTGAGAATGGCGAGTGAAGATCGATGTAGATGTCAAAGTGTTCCAAAGACGGTTGACGTAGGATACATATGCAGAGAAAGGATGGAGAAGGGGTGTTGAGAAAGACAAGTCAATTTTGGCATAAAGAATAAGTGGTAGTTATAATTTATTGATCACATACAAATTACAAATCCCCTCAAGATGAGAGGACGGAAAGGAATGAAAGAAGATGAAAGTGATCAGTTGAAGCTGTTTTGAATGTCTTGGCGCATTCCCGTGCTGAAAATTTACCTTCAACCTGCAAATCCCCGGTTTATCAACTGCCTCCAGATCCATCACCCCACCACGGCCCTCCAATTGCCTCCGTCCAATTTCCAGTAATATCAACTTGATTTTCAATCCCTATCTTCAGCTCTCCCCCCGAAACCGGGAACTCCCAACATGTCCCGATCCGCCGCAGACGCAACGCGGTTCACGGCCACCGGGCCCTACGCCCACTCCAAGACCGGCGGCGCGAACCAGGCCTCAGACTTTGGGAAGATGAAGTCAAGCATGAAGTCATCACCAAAGCAACTTGGCCCGAATGGCCAACCGGAGACACCCAAGGAGAAGGTGGAACGACTGCGAGCACAGGCACGGGCTGCTCGGAAGACACAGGCAGCTGGAAGTAGTGCGGACCGATGGATTGAGTCTGGGCGGAAGTTTGCCAATAAAGCACACAAGGGAATGGTTTACTCATTGATTGCCGCGTCCGGTACGTTTCCTGCCCTGTGGAATATGATGAGCAAAATACCAGCAACACAACATACGATCCTCCGAAGTCCGGGTCAACAATGACAAGCAAACGGACCCTTCAGTTGACCCCTACTGGACTTATACTAATCCTTCTATGTTATACTAGGTGTCTGCGGTGTTCTTACAGTCTACTCAATGATCTCGCTTACGCTCTATAACCGCCGCCAACGCACGCTTTGGATCGAAAAGGAACTCAAGACCCTCAAGGATGCCGAGATCGCCTACGCCAACGGTACCGCAACCACCGAGCAGCAGGAGCTCCTGAAGAAGGAGAAGATCGGTGAAATTATGAAGCAGAAGCGCGAGGAGGAGAAGGCACAGAAGCCCTGGGCCAAGGCGAAGCGATTCCTCTTCGAGAAGCTAAACATGGAAGACAGCGGTGCCAATCCTGCACCAACATCCGCGTCAGCCCTGGCTATCGAGGGTGCCGACAAGAGTCAAGGTGGTGTTATGGAGGCCGTGCAGGCCAAGCAAGCTCTCGATAGTGCTGCGGCGAAGACTGGCGCTCCTTTGCCCGGTCAGTTGGATGTGCTGGCTGAGAATGTGGGACAGGCCGCGAAGAGCAAGACATCAAGCTGGACTAGCTGGTTGACGGGGCGATAGATTGGGCAACCTTTGGTCCTCCAAGCAAACAAAAAGAAAGAAGGACGGACTGGATGGGTTGGCATGATGCTATAACCTGTCCTCGGATGCAATGCTGATCTGATTTCATCATCTACCAGCAAACATAATCTGGACCCATCTCTCTCCCTCCGCCGATCTTCACTCCTCGCCATATGCGATACCTTTTCTCTTGCATGGCAAGTCGCGGTTTATTTTTTATCGTGACCTGCTTCCATTCTTCCAGGGGGTTTACGGCGTTTTCTTCCATTGTGTTTCTGGAATGTGTTCCTAGTCAGTATGGTCTTTCCTGACACTCCGAAGGGAGTGAACGGCCGGGCTTCCATGTATATCGTGTACAGTACATAGATCTGCTTATATCTGCTCTCATTTCTACTCCATCCTCAGGTCCCACTCAATAGTACCTACATACACCCCCACGAGGATACAAGCGCCCCCACGACCCGCTGGTGACTCATTCCTGGGCAATGATTTCGACCTAAATAGGCCCTTCTAACCTAAGTTTGCGCACTAATCCCCAAATAGGGACGGACCCATCGTCAACACCGGAGAAGCGCTTAGCCGCGGGCTAACAAGTGGAGCAGAAAAAATAAAAGATCCTTAAAGTACGGAGTAGTACACCCCGGAGAAAAATATAAAAAGCAGATTCAGCCCTTGATCACATTCCTAAACTTTTGGCCACTCATACTATGAAATCGTCAACAGTCCCAGCGAACCGCAAACCCCCAAAAATGTTCTTTTTTGACACCAGCTACACATTCGCACATGAATTCCAAGGGGGTTTCCCAAGGAACAAGCAGGAAAAAAAAAGGTACAAAGGAAACCGCTGAAAACCCGAGATAAAGAAACAACAGGTACCGAAACGAGGTATCTATGCCAGACCCGTTCTCCCTCCTCTCCGCGGAAGAAGGGCTGTGAAAATCAGAGACAAGAACGGCATGATCTACAGAGAACCGAATCCCTCTATTGCTGCGCTTTCTTGGCAGCACGACGAGCACGAACACCATCGGCGAGATCCTCGAGCACCTCAACCGTCATCTCCCAGTTGATGCAAGCATCAGTGATGCTGACACCGCGGAGGAGACCCTCGGGTCCCTCGGGGGGAACCTTCTGGTTACCCTCGTAGATGTTGGACTCGATCATGACACCAATGATGGCAGTCTCGCCCTCACGGAGCTGTTCAGAGACAGCCTTGGCGACGACGGGCTGGTTGAGGTGGTTCTTGTTGGAGTTACCGTGCGAGCAGTCGACCATGAGGACCTCGCGCTTCTTCTTGGAGCGGAGAGCCTCACGGGCAGTGCGGATGCTGTCGCGGTCATAGTTGGTGCCCCTGTTTCCACCGCGCAGGATGACGAAGCCGTGCTCGTTGCCGGAGGTCTTGGTGATGGCAGCCAGACCCTGCTTGGTGACACCGAGGAAGCGGTGGGGGTGCGAGGCGGCGCCGATGGCATCCACGGCAACGGTCAGGTTGCCATCGGTGCCGTTCTTGTAGCCGATGGGGAAGGACAGGCCCGAGGCGAGCTCGCGGTGCAGCTGAGACTCGGTGGTGCGGGCGCCGATCGCGCCGAGCGAAATCAAATCTGCCAGATACTGTGGGGAGATGGTATCTAGCATCTCTGAGGCAATGGGCAGACCCGTGCTCGTCAGATCGGTGTACAGCTTACGGGACACGCGCAGACCCTTGTTGATGTTGAAGGTCTCGTCGATGTCGGGGTCGTTGATCAAACCCTTCCAGCCGACCGTTGTGCGGGGCTTTTCCAGGTAGGCGCGCATGATCACGCAGAGATCCTTCTCCAGTTTTACGGAAAGCTCCTTCAGCCGGCGGGCGTACTCAAGTGCGGTGTCTGGGTCGTGGATGGAGCATGGTCCGACCACGACTAGCAGGCGGTCATCACGCTGCTCGATGATCTCAATTGCTTGATTCCGGCCGGCGCGGACTGTTTCGATGGCACGAGCAGGCTATACAGACAATTGTTGTCAGTTGGTGCGCTTGTAGTTTTGCCATGTCACCGCAAATAGCGGGGTGAAAAAAAAAATTTGGTGGCTTACCGCAGGGATCTCAGTCTGCAAGAAGTAGGGTGACAGCAATGGGTCGTATCCGAGGACTAATAACACAAAGATCATCAGTATCTCTCACACGCAAATTGGCTCTGGACACAATTTGACATACCACGACTGTCCTCGTTGACTTCAGTGGTCTTGATGAGGGGCATTGTGATGCTCAAGGAACACTAGTGGTGATTAGTATAGATTATATAGGAGATTATAAACAGAAGATCCCCAGGGCAAAAATGCAATTTAAAGCAGAAGAAATGACTCACAGATTCGAGGTGTCAAGGAGGAAAGTAGTGGGACTAAAAAAAATAAGAGGCAAAAGTGGGCCGAGAGATTTTACGGGTCAAGGGATGGTTTTGAGTACTTATGTGTACTGTGCTATTTATGGGATGGTCTTATTTAGTAGTATTTAGTCTTCTCATACTCTTCTCACTATTGGCTTCCAACATATGTATAATGTATCCAAGCTGTACTCTGTACGGGGGATGAGATCTAGTTGTCTTGGCTGGCTGGAGAATATGAGACGTCCAATCACGGGACCGGAGATGACCACAAGTTATACATCGCACTCCAGCTGACCTGCATATCATGTCATGTACTTCTGATATCTGCGGCAGTCAGGAGATTTCCATGCACTAGTACATGACGAGAAAATCAAGAATTAAACAGCCAGCTGGCAAACCCCAGTTTCATATTCCACTGGACTCAAACTAGCAGAAAATATAGTATATCAAAACATTTGATTTTGCCTTGAAGACCACAGCCTAACCTAATCTTTTCCAACATTGAATATTGAACCTCCAAGCCAAAATCATGCACACGGGCTATAGTTACTACAGCAGTCTGTATACAGAGTACATTTAAATGGTTTCCCCCAATATCTCTCTAGTTCTAGGTAGACCCCTCTATGGACCGGCTTTGAGCGTTCGTAGCTCTATCAATTTGCAATTATTGCCTAGGTGACCTCTCCTTTGATACCTCAACCGCCAGGAACACAACACTCAACTGTCGCACCCACGTCACTCTTAATGCAGCTATAATACTCTGCTTCGACATCTAAACTCAGCTATTTCTCTTTCTTAGGCTTACCTTGAAATACTTGTTCTAGCGCCGATTGGTTTACTGGCAGGATTGTTCTCCAACCTCAAAGTGGGACAATCTGCAGCTCTTTGTTCTACTTCAATGGGATATAGAATTCATAAAAACAGACCTTGATTCTTATTTTGATGTATTGAAGGCTTTTAATTCATAATCGTCACAAGTAGTTGCCTAGTCAGGTCATATCCTATAATTTTGCTGTTATACACCTCATAAAGTGTTGACAAAAAGTAGGTGACAAAAAGTAGGTAACCATGCTCTCTTTCAGGTTTGCTTCTCGCACGCTGCTGGGTTTGACTGTGATTGTCCTTCTCTCTCTTTCCATCTGTTTACCTTTGTTTTCAACTGCCCTTCTTGATTTTTATCCTTCCTTTTCTTCTCCCCCCGTCATCTTCCATCACCTTCAACTCTCTGACTGTCTACACTTTTCATCTCTCTTCAAGCATCTTCAGTCGCGATGCCTGGCAACGCTGGAAGCACCGTTCCTTTTCGCATCAGAATGAAGAAAAATAAGCCCAAGAAAGTTGAATCTGAGATGACCGAATTGGCCCGCGTGCCTCGCGCGTCACAGATACCCCAGAATGAGAAATCCTACCATGTTCAGGTAAACACTGGTCCTGACCTCGGAACCACACTGGCATAACCTACCTCGTCTATTCTCGCGGCACAAATCCCATCTTCTAAATACTGATAATTATGGCCAGGGAATGGTGGGCTGCGGGCACAGCTCGACTGCGCATGGTCCAGCCACCAAGGGAAACGGCGACCACGTAGCTGGCTCTCCCGAGAAGAAGGACGGAAAGGTACTCGCTGCTGACCGTCGCTTCCATGCCGAAAACGAGTATCCCACCCGCTTCAGCTTGCAAGACATGGAAAGCGACATCGGCAGGTGGATCTGTCTTGCATGTCCCCTTTCAACCCGCAAATGCAAGGACTGCAAACAGTACGAAGGCCACGAAGACTCCCTGATCATCGCCATTCATGGAGATTGTGTTACCGACAAGACCGGAAAACGTTCGGCAATGGGATTGTTCTACGGCCGCGGCAACACCGGCAATCTCTCCTTGCCCCTTCCAGGCAAGGACGACCACAGCCACACCACCCAGATCGCCGAGTTGACCGCCTGCCTGCGAGCATTGCGCAATGCGACCAGCATCATCGAGGAGCGCCACAGCATGATGCGCAAAGGCAAGCTCCTCGTGCCGCTGAATGCCTTCATTATCAAAACGGACTCCGAGTATCTCGTCCGCAGCTTGACGGAGTGGTTGCCCAAGTGGAAGAACAATGGATGGAAGACTTGCAAGGGCGCTCCGGTTGCTAATGCTGACCTGTTCAAGTTGATCGAAACTGGTATCAACATGGTTGAGTTGGTCGTCCAGGTTAAGTTCTGGCTCGTGCCCAGGGCGAACAACCTGGAGGCTATTTGTCTGGCAAAGGTGGCTTTCATCAAATGATGAGCCAGGGGATCCATTCATATGTCCCTCAGTAGGGATATCAATTAGTTATCTCAGGATCTCTAGTTTAATCCAAACTTCTATGATATCAAATTCGGGAATGTCTCGATTCTCGGCTTGGCTTCCGGTTCCAAAGTGCCGAACCGAAATAGCTGACATAAGCATCCGATGGGCTCCCGATGTCCTGTCCAGTTCGAGGTGCATGTCTATCATTAGGATTATTCGGTATTGTAGAATCTCCGGGGAGAATGTGTAGAGGCTGTTAGAAATCGGCGTACAAGACTAGGATATCGACTAGAATCAACTTTTCTCCACACATTTCGCGGGAAACCGCTTAGCCGATCTTCAGTGCCGCGACCACTCAGCAACGGTAGTCGACCAAACTACTTCCGACCCCGGAATTTTGTCCGGCATTTGCCTATAAGTAATATTGGTATACCCGGGGGAGTTTGGATGGAGTTGTTGCCGGTTTCTCTCTTTTCTCTTTCTTGCATACTTTAGCCATTGTACATATGTGAGTAACAGTCCGAGCTGACATCCAAGTCGAAACTGACGGCGCCGAGACAGATCGGAAATACCTTGACCATCGGTATACAACTTTCAACTAATTCCAATCCAATCAACCTACAAAATCATGGCTTCTCCAATTCCCCGCGGACTTCGCCAAGTACTCCAGAAGTCCCCCAATGACATTGTCATTCTCTCCTCGCTGCGCACACCCGTCACCCGCGCCAAGAAGGGTGGTTTCAAGGATGCCTACCCAGAAGAGCTACTAGCCAGCGTGCTGCAGGCAACGCTGAAGGCAAACCCGAACCTAGATCCCGCCCAGGTCGACGATGTGCTCATCGGCTCCGTCCTGCAAGAATTAGGCGGCGCCAAAGCCGGCCGCATGGGTCAGATTCACGCCGGCTTCCCTCACTCCGTGCCCTTCCACACGATCAACCGCCAGTGCTCATCCGGCCTAGCAGCGATCACAACCATTGCTAACAACATTCGCGCCGGCGCCATCAACATCGGCGTCGGCGGCGGCATGGAATCCATGACCCGCAACTACGGCTCCCGCGCCATCCCCACAGTCCTCTGGCCCGAGCTGAAGGAGTCCCACTCCCAAGACTCCCGCGACTGCATCATGCCCATGGGCCTTACCTCGGAGAACGTCGCGTCCCGCTACGGCATCTCCCGCGCAGACCAGGATGCCTTCGCCGTGGAGTCCCACGCAAAGGCCTCCGCCGCGCAGAAGGCAGGCCGCTTCGACTCCGAGATCGTCCCCGTCACTACCAGAACCCTGGACCCCGAGAACCCCGATGCCCCCGCCAAGGATGTGACCGTCTCCAAGGATGACGGTATCCGCCACGGCCTGTCCCTCGAGAAGGTGGGCTCGCTCAAGCCCGCTTTCTCGCCTACCGGCGCCAGCACCGCCGGTAACAGTTCGCAGGTCAGCGACGGCGCTGCCGCTGCTTTGTTGATGCGACGCTCTACCGCCGAGGAGCTGGGTTTGTCTGGTGCCATTAAGGCGCGCTGGGTCGCGTCTGCGGTCGCGGGCTGTGCCCCCGATGAAATGGGCGTTGGCCCTGCTGTTGCCATCCCTAAACTACTGCAGGCTGTTGGTATTGAGGTTCCCGAGGTTGGTGTTTGGGAGATTAATGAGGCTTTTGCCTCGCAGGCTCTCTACAGCATTCGCAAGCTTGGTATCGACCAGGCTAAGGTTAACCCTAATGGTGGTGCTATTGCTATCGGTCACCCCCTCGGTGCTACTGGTGCTCGCCAATTGGCTACTTTGCTCCCTGAGTTGGAGCGCAGTGGCCAGGAGATCGGTGTAATTAGCATGTGCATTGGTACAGGTATGGGTATGGCGGGCATGTTTGTCCGTGAGTAATTGTTTTACATGCTTTGCACAAAATGTTCTTTTATATCTTTCCCTTAGTAGTATGATACCAGCGGTGCATGTGTATATACAGTTTGCATACTATGAATGAATACATTGAAGAATATTTCTCATTTAACATCAAACGTGGCCTTTTTTAAAAGAAATAAAAAGAGACAGACTAAATCACTATATGCAATTTGATGCGCGTAAAATGATGATTTGCAATATCAAACCTAGCGAGGAAAAAATGCCAAGCATCAATATAACCAACACGTGACCCGTGCCTTTCTTGAATTTGTTTCTCCGTCCGGGCCAACTCCGCCAGCTCGACGCTCATAAAGAACATTCGCGCCCACTTCGACAATGCGGCCCTCAATGCGCCTCCCTCTGCGGGAGGCAAACTTTGTCTGTTCCAGCTGCAGAATTCAGACCACCCCCCGTATCTCGCCGCTCGGTCAAGTCCGCCAATATGCCTCCGACTCCCCCGGACTCCTCGAACGCGCTCGGCGCAAGATTTGGGGCACCGACAAGCCCCCAGGCCCAGCAGACCCCTACACTGGAAGTCAGATCATGCCAGGAACCGGTCTGGCTTCCGGAGAGTCGGTAGCAGAGGAAGCATTCAGTCTCGAACAGGGTGAAGCACTGTCTGAAGAAATTGATGACAACCTGACCTGGGAGGGAATGCCCAGGATTGGTTATCTACCGGAGAAAGAATGGCGTCTTCAGGGTTCAAAGGGGCCAGCCGATAAGGTCAAACCGTATGTTTGATCTAAGTCATCAATTTGATGCCTCTACATCCTGGTTTTGATTTCTCAATGGATTGCTGACAATGTCCTTCTTGATTGATCGAACAGATGGTACCACAATCCACGACCTTTACCGTACATGAAGGCTGCGCATCAAGCCGCCGTGGAGATTGGTTTGATGCAAATGTTGGGGCAGGAAGTCCCCGTTGTTAGCAACCTTAAGACCGAAGCACAGCTCGAGTCGGTTAAGATCGAAGGCCAGTCTGGTAACTGGGGCGACCGTCTCCGCTTCCCCGATGTCAAAACAATGAATATCCTTCTACGCCATGTAGCAGGGAGTTTGAAAGGCAAAGACGCCAAGATCGCTCACCGGAAATTGAAAAAGATAGCTGGCGAGAAGGGAAATCGCCTGTATGACGCAGAGTCCGAGGGTCAGATGCAGAACAGCATCAGTTCCCTGTCACTGGCTGATGGAAACGTCAAGTTTGTTGTACGTATTCCCCCTTCGACATTCTCGTAACCAACATTACTGACAACCACATCTCAGTTCTTCGCCCGTCTCTCCAAATTGATGTCTCAGCATATTCCTGACCACATCATCACCTCTTCCGCCACCACGAGTGATGTCTTCCGCGCACAGGAGGCACTTCACAAAAAGACTACCAGATTGACACCGGTGCTTCTCCATCAACTTATGGACAAGAACGGTGCCGCTCAATTGCCTAACGTCAAGATTCTCGATGTCCGCCAGACCCGTCATGACCACGATGAAGATCTTGGCCGCAAGAAGCTTATTGTCTCTACGCTCTACAAGAATGGTTTGATCACCAAGAGCCTGGGCCAGAAACAACCGGCCCATTGGAAGCAAGCTAAGAAGACTGAGGCGAATGCGTAAGCCTCTCCTTGTGTTTTGTAGAATGTTGGAGGCATACTTTTTCCTTTATCTGAGAGCAATCTTTTGTACATTAGAATTGTTGATTGAATTGCATTTTTGTCCTTTGTGAGTTCATATAATTGTACACGTTGGTTCTGGTATGTACGGTATATCTACTCGTCGACCCGTCCAGCATACAACGCAGTGGCCCCCATCAATCATCGAAGAACATCAAAAGCCCTTGAACTCCGGAAATAAAACTCCTTCCATGACTTATCTCACCCATGACTTATCTCACATTGAAAAGTAAAGGCACTTCATTCAGGCCTCACGTCTACCTCTGCGCAGCAGGAAGGTAGAGCCAAATCAGGTCATGATATAGAAAATCCTCTTGTCATGAAATCACGATTTTTGGACCCGCCGTCCTTCTTTGTGAAGAGACTGTCGAGATTCTCATTCCCACCCATCATCTTCCGGCGCTTCTTCTTCTCATTTTCCTCCGCCAACACACGGGCAGTGAGCGAAGAAGTAGCAGCGTTCTTGATTCCATTGCTAGAAGCAGTATTAGGCACTGGTGTGGAAGTGTTGCTTCGACTTTTAGGATCCGAGGATTGCTTAGGTACTACCAATCCAGCAGGCTCTATAGTGCCGGGAGCATCAGTTACTCCCTCTGCGGAGGCGTTCTTCTTGCGCTTCTTTGAGCCGGGGGCTTTTTTGAGGGAATGCGTTAGGCCTTGTTCAGCAAGTTTATGGCCTCGCGCAATCAGACGTTCCTTGTCTTCTTTTTTGGTGGTAAGGATGTTAATGATGTTGTCTTCGGTGTAAGGTTCGTTGCACTAGCACACACACGTCAGCCACTATTTCCGCTTTGTATCAAGGCGTGATTCTTACCTGTAAGCACTTGTCGCCTTTGAGCTGTCGGATAGCCTCCTCTGCAAATACATGTCCACACGGCACCAGGTACACAGACTTCACACTCGGGCCCAACGGCTTGGCGGTGACCGGGCAGATCCAGCCCTCGCGACGCTCACGGGGCGCATAAGCACGGCCTGAGGGGTGCTCGGGGAGCTCAGTGTCGATTTCGAACTTCATCTCAACCACATCCCGGAGCGACTTCACTCGCCCGCATAGAATCTCTTCGCAGTCTGCCTTAGAGCTGATGCCCTCGACATCGTCGCCGGGGAGCAGGAACTGGAGAATGGCGTCCTTGTTATAAAGATTTCCGACTGAGTCTGATACAATTGGCCGAGAGAGGGACTTGTGTGAGAGCGGGCAAGTAGTCCAGGAGTGTTCTTGCTGCTCGCGCTGGGTCTCTTTTACTTGCGCCGTGCTCGGGGCACGGGCTGCTTCGCGGACGAGCTCTCGGCGAGTCGGAATACTAGAAAGTTTTGTGTTAGTATTTTTGAGTCTATGGCACATTTATAATAGAGCCACTCACCTGCCACCATCATTACCCATGTTTGCGATGCGGTTGTAAAATGCCCCCAACTTCGCCACGATAAAGTTGGGAAGATAGCGCGCTGACTCAGCAGCGATTAGATCCAGGGCCCGCTATCAACAGCTGGCCAGAAGCTCTCTCCGCAACTCGACAAACAAAGCTCAATGCCTCAAGCATGAGACTTCCTCAGTCGTTATTCTTGCTGGCTGCCGCTGGGTCGGCGGTCCAGGCTAGTAGTGACAAGCCTGCCCGTCCCCGTGGCTTGGGCCCAGAATGTGAGTATCTGAACCCTGGCTTTCTAGATCTCCATTATTTGCATTATTGTTTCTGTGGCAGGTTCATGTAGCAGTGATCTATGATAGGCAATTGATTCTCTTTCTATTAGAGCTTATACTAATTTAGTTTCCTTAGTTGCCAAATTCTACCAGGACTCAACGACATTCACCTGTATCTCGAATCCCTCGGTCAAAATACCCTTCTCGGCCGTCAACGATGACTACTGTGACTGCCCCGACGGAAGCGACGAGCCTGGCACATCCGCCTGCGCACATATTTCGCGCAATTCGCCACTAACGGTGGCCGACCGGCCTGGGAATAGCGATTTGGACACCGTACTCGCTCTTCCGGGATTCTACTGCAAAAACAAGGGCCACCGGCCATCATACCTTCCATTCCAGCGTATCAACGATGGTATCTGTGATTATGAGGAGTGCTGTGATGGTAGCGATGAGTGGGCTCGCGTTGGAGGCACGAAGTGTGAAGACCGATGCAAGGAGATTGGCAAGCAATGGCGGAAGCAAGAGGAACAGAACCAAAAGTCGATGAATGCTGCCCTAAGGAAGAAGAAGGACCTCCTTGTCGATGCTGGTCGCCAGCAGCAGGAGCTCGAGGACCATATCGCTGCTCTCGAGGCCGAGGTTCAGGGCGCTGAGCTCAAGGAACAGAACCTCGAGGCTGATCTGAAGCTCGCCCAGGAGCAGGACCGCAAGGTGGTTCGTACTGGAAATGGCAAAGGTAAAGGCAAGGTCAATGCCCTCGCCAACTTGGCCAAGGGCCGTGTTGACGAGCTACGCAATGCGTTGGTTGATGTGCGTCGGCAGCGGGATGAGGTCCGCGAGCGGGTGAAGGAGCTTGAGGATATTCTGGCTAAGGTCAAGGTGGAATATAACCCCAATTTCAATGACGAGGGTGTCAAACGTGCGGTCCGTAGCTATGAGGACTACGCTGCTCGTGAGCAAGGCACCGAGGGTGTGAACGCTGCCGTCGACCGTGACTTAGACGAGATTGCCAAGGCCGACGGTGAAGAACATGGTATTAACTGGGAGCACTGGGAAAACGAGGAGGATGGATGCAACGACTCGGATCTAGGTACGATATTCCGTGGTTTCTTGTGACACCTAGTATAGCTTACCAACAGGAACTATAGTGTACAAGCTCGCTGCTTATCTCCCACCCTCGCTTGTCAGCTTCATTGAGGACAGGGCCGTTTCTGTCAAGAGCTACCTTGAAGAAAAGGGCATTCTGCCCAAGGCCGATAAAGACTCTTCCTCGGAATCCAAGGCCGTGACCCAGGCACGCGATGCCCTTAAGGCCGCGCAAGATACTGTTACAAGCATCAAGAACAAACTCCGCGACCACCGTGCCGACCTTGAGCAGGACTATGGCCCTAACTCCATCTTCCGCGCGCTCAAGGGTGTATGTATCACCCAGGATGCGGGTGAGTACACGTACGAGCATTGCTTCCTTGAGTCAACCAAGCAGAACCAGAGAAAGGGAAGCAATTCTGTGTCGATGGGCAAATTCTCGAATGTTGGAACTACGACCGTAGAAGAGGTCAACGCGGCTGGCGAGGTTGTCAACGTCGAGAAGATGACGATTCAATACAATAACGGCCAGTCTTGTTGGAATGGACCTAACCGGTCGACCAAGGTCATTTTGGAGTGCGGTGAAGAGAACAAGATCTTGAAGACAGCGGAAGAGGAGAAGTGCGTGTATGCTATGATTGTTACCTCGCCGGCTGCATGTGCAAGTGGTGAGGAAGCAGGTAACGTTGCGCCTCGCTCGAAAGACGAGCTGTGACAGCTATAGATCTAGAGATCTGGTGTTACATATGTATTGAATGTTTATTTCACGTGCATCTCATTAATTGGAATGAATTGCAATTCGAGCGCTTTTTACCCAGGTATTCTTGTTTCTTGGTGTTGAAGTGAACATGTTTGGGTTCGATACAATCGACGTATGTGAAGGTGCCTGCGTAGCCCTGGACGATGAGCATAATCGAATCACGTTTACTGGAACATAGAGATACTACTAAAGATCATGAATCACACAATATAACACCTTCATAGTTGACTGAAAATTAAATCACAAGAACACACACGAGGTCAAATCTGAACCTATAAACTTAACACCCCATCCACAAGGCTCCAGGCCCTATTATCCCCAGATCCTAGCATACAATCATCTCGGTCATGAACGATCACAATGGAGTTATCTCATAACTCGACGAAACAATGAGCTAGTTTGACAGCAGTGGTAGCCCGGGTCTGGTGTGGGTTGTATGGGAGGAAGATGGCGGTGATGAAGGCCGGTGGGTTGGCTTAGTGCTAGGAGGGTAGTTAGTATATCTTTTGCCCCAGGGCCGTATCCCACTATGAGTGACGGTTATAAGACAGGGAGTGAGCACGCAGGTACATACCTTGCAGCTAGAGCAGGAGCAAGAAGTGCACTCGCCGGAGCAGCAGTTGCAGGTGCAAGGAGACATGATGAAGATAGAGTTGGTAGGTAAAGAACCTTGAAAAAGAAGCTTAAGAGTAGTGTTTGGTTTGGATGTAGATGGCTTGGATAGAGAAAGAAAAGTCTAACAGGGGACGGGTATGAGCCCAGCTTTATAGATTCACGACTGCTACGGAGTACATTATCCCGATCAATAATAGAGCGCATAATTCTATTTCTTCATCCATCATGCTCCCTCCAATCTAAGACGCCGTAATGTCGCCGCGGCCCGTTCACACTCCATAGTATCGCGTGGTCGAGTCAAATGAGCCCAGCCCTGCATCCCACTCAATCCGCCTGCCTATCATGTCCTTCAAGCTATCCTCACGCGCTATGCGCTGTAAAAAGAATACTCTGGCCAGATGCTCAACCGCTCGCCAAGCCTATCAGGTTCTAGCTATGATGTAAACTTTTACAGTCCGCCCGCCCTCGGGCGAATATGGCGCAAAAGCCGGTGAGAAGATTAGTATCCGATCTGTTTTCTTGCGAAGTCTAAGTGTTATCTTTCTCGGTGTTTTCTCGATAGTATAATGGGTACAACATGACCGGGTTAATCAGGCTATGTACGGAGTAGCTCAGATTGCGTTGTGCTCGGGCCGGGTTCCTGCGAAGAATATGGCTGATCCATTGGCTTAGGCTGAAGACTAAGAATCTTGCAGGGGTTCGTTTTGTGGAGCAATGGCCTGCATTGTTTACGTTGCTTACACTTCCAGATACGGACATCGTTGCCTATACATGTGTAAGTTGTTTCCTTTGAATGTCACTATTGGACTTGGATATGTGTTTCATTGATCATCTGTTATATGCTATGTGTAGGAATATGTTTCTAAGACAATATAGTGAGATGAATATATATGGGATAATGTGACAGCACAAAACACTCCCTATTAGTGCGATATTAAAATTCAACCCTTCTACTATCATGCCACAATGACGGCCACGTTTCTGGCACGACGTAGATCTGCATGCCTCGGTCCACTGGTTTCGGGACGGGCCTCTTATTACCTCATGAGTACAGTCGTAACTATGTACAACATGCGTACCATGATGTGGAGCGTAAGTACTAGAACGAATTAGGATAAACGTCGTATTCAAAGGAAAGACGGAGAATACCCAGCAAGTAAAGGCCGAGTGTGTAATTTCCGGCGCCTACAGCGGTTTCAGGCTGGGCTATTGTCGTGGCAGCCTATGAGGCGAAGTTTGCTCGGATTGGGGACCTTGGAGGAGGGGTGCTACCTGGCCTCATTGGCAGCCCTGGATTACCTGAGATATGTCCATATCCACACAGTGGAGCATGCCAGGGTGTTCTGGCTTTGTTTTTATTGATTTCTTTCGGGGTATTTGTGTACTAGAGGTGTATGGGCGGCAAGACGCCCTAGGAGCTGCACCTGCATTGTTGGGGTTGGATTAGCTGTTAGCTCCCGAGATCAGGTTGAGACCGACATTAGATCATATCCATATATATCGTACATAGTTGTACTATGCAAAGAAGAGAAACCGTGTATACCAAGAGACAAGGTCGTTGAGAGGCATCTCAGTCTGTACAATGTAGTCCGTACGTGACATCAAAACGCCGACATTGCGCGTTTGGGCCTCCTGCGGGGACAGACTCATTGGGATCTGACTGAGAGCCAGGAGCAAACCAGCCAGACACCGATAGAGTGGAGAGGCTGCATATTGGAAGATATCACAGACCCCTTCGAGGTGCATCATGCATGATTATGATAGGCTCCGATTCGATACTGCTCTTCTGGGACTCGTGCAGCATCGAGTCCCGCTTTTAATCTCTTCTTGCAATCAGCTCTGCGGGGTACCAGGTGTTGGGGTCTTTGTTGTAGAAAGGTTTGATGTTGGAGATGGGTGAAAATGCCGCAGAAGCCGTTCTTGAAAGGCTGTGAAAGGTATTTCCGTTTCGGGGCACTGAGACGATGGGATGATCAAGGCGATAGGATGATCCCTCGGTGGACTATGCGGTTGGTTTGGAAATAATGCCTGATATTATGTCAGGGTTCGTATCAAACAAGATTCCCGTGGCTCGTACAGCTCCTTCCTCCGTAAGGGTATGTGTCCTCCTCCCAGGCTATATTTCTTTATCGATATGGATGATTTGATCTGAGTTATGTACTGAGATATTCCTCAGAGGCTATGTATGTCGTCAAAATACGGTAGCTGTCCTTAGTTTTCTCCACTTAGGAGGCTGTTCGGGTATCTAGGTATGTCGGACAGGCCGTTTAGCTCCCAAGGTTGATCTAAATGACCCAAGTTTAGGATCTGATGCCCACAAGGTCCTTGATTTACAAAGAATAAAAGTGGTCGAGCAGCCGCATGTCATTCACTATGGAGTTATGCCATGACACGCATCCCTGAGGAACACAACCGGGAGCTACCCAACCCAAGAATCCTCCGTCTCATTTCGACTTCCGTCCTCATATTCCTTGAAAGGTTCGAACCATCATGCCCATATGGGTGATTTATTTCTTCTGAACGGGGGTCGGATCAGCTAGACGTCATGGAAGGAGGAATGAGGGCATATCACGTACAGGGCAGTTGCAGGCGCCGGCAGGGCACTGGCAAGAGGAGCCGCAGCTGCATCCGTGGTCGCCTATCATAGTGGTCAGCATTGGAGAAAAAAAATTTGTGTGAAGTACGATGAGTGACAACCCCGCTATGACCCCACCATTTCGGAGATCAGGCCAAGGCAAAGCGCGGTTCTTCACGGATTTGTGAAATGACATATAGCATGGAATATGAAAGTGCTTACTCATTTTGTATGTTTGGGGTGGTAAAAACTGGTGAAGCTTTTGGAGTTGTGTTGGTTGTAAAGGCGAGGTGGGGAAGAGAAGGGAAGAAGGATGGGGCCGGGACCTTATATACTCGTGACTTTCCGGGATACGTCGAGTCTGAGGGTCAGACACTTGAGTGAATTCTCATTCGCATCTCGATCCACGTTACACTTGAGGGCATATTTCTGTCCCCGCTTACGCACATAGCCAACGCATTGCTTTCGAGAGAGTTTGTGATCAGATTATTCCCTCAAACCATGACTACTACTCCTATCGCTTGCATCTGCGGAAGCGTATCTTTATCTATCCAGTTGGACTCTGTCACCGACAATTCTAAACTCCAATTATGCCATTGCAACCGCTGTCGGCTGGTGACTGGGCAGTTATCTTCATCGTATTATCTCCTCCAGCATGAACCACCCAATCTAGATGGCCTCCAGGAATACCAACAGTCCGACCACGTGAGCCGCTTTTTCTGTAAGACATGCGGTGCCCACGTCTTCGCTCGTATGCACGCTGGGGGACAGTTTCTAGTTGCCTCAGGTTTGTTGGCAAAGAACATTCCATTGGTCCGAGCGGTTGAGCACTGGCAAAGCAGCGATACTGGTGACGGTGGACTCAGCGCACTGCTTCCTGGAACGGAGTCTACTGTCACAGGTTGCAAATTACATACTTCAACAAATATCGAAAGCCCTAGCCGAGAATCCACAAACCCAGCAGAATATATATCAACCAGCCAGCATTTGCGGGCACGTTGCCTCTGTGGAGGGGTTGAGTATTATATCACCAAGCCCGATGCATCCTCCTTACAAGCCTCGTCGCCATGGCCAGATCTCCTGGTTCCATACTACACCGGGTCTGGGGCAAATCCTGGCGATATCAAATGGTGGTTGCGAAGTGGTGGTACAAAATATCTTGCAGGAACCTGTGTCTGCATCAGTTGTCGACTGAGCAGTGGATTTCCCATCCAGACCTGGGCATTTGTTCCCAAATCCAACATCTTTAATGCAGACGGTTCACCACTTATGTTCAATGTAGGGACCATGCAGCGGCATGGAAGTTCACCTGGGGTATACAGGGAATTCTGCAGCCGCTGTGGGGCTACTGCCTTTTGGCATTGTGATGAACGACCACTGCTAATTGATGTGAGTGTGGGCTTGCTTCAGGCACATGGTGCTAGAGCTGAGGACTGGTTAGAATGGGTAACAAATCGTATAAGCTTTGCTGAGATAGCAGTGCAACATGATTTGATTCATATTCTAGAGGAGGGCCTCGCGATACATTCAAAGCAGAAGTAGAGTCAATAGCTGGACAATAACCTATGAATGCCATCTAAGCAACCGTCTTCACCTAGGTAGTCACAAAGAAGGGAGGTTATAGGTATGCTTCGAGAAGGCGGTGATACATGCGGTCGGGCAATTATGTCCTGTTGGCCTGTTTCCTTGTCTGTACACGTGGAAGGTGCGACCAACTCCGTCACCGCCTTCCCTCTGCCTGACTTTTTCGGATATCTTTTTTCGCGCGTCGAAACTCGAAACACCTGATTCTCTTTCCTCCACGCGTCTGCATTTTTGCTGCTTAACTGCAGCTGTTCAAAATGCCAATGCCTTCAGTTGCTCCATTCCAGTTTAAAGGAAATTCTAATTATCGTGGCTCGCGTCCTAATCCACGACATGAGTTCACTTTCCGGTACCAGAAGCCCGCCACGTCGGACCGACCATTGTTGTCTTCGAAGAGGGAAAGCACACCGGAACGGCTTGAGGGCGAGAATAAGCCTGAACTCAAATTTGCCGAACTTTCTACTTTGAGCGACAGCGAAGAGGCAGAAATGGACATGTCTGATGACGATGCCGAGCGACCACGCAAGAGACGTGCGCTAGGTGTCGATGGGTCCCAAGATACCGTTCCGGCACCTGCTGCCCCCAAATGGTCGAACCCCGATCCCTACACTGTGCTACCTCCTCCGGCCGAAACTACAAACAAGAGGGTGGATGTTGTCAAGCTGATTCGCAAGGCGAGACTTGAAGTTGTCGCAAAGACGGACGAGACGGATGCAGTCAAGCAGAACTCAGACTTCATTTCTCTCGGCATGGATTTCGAACCAGAAGTTTCTCAGAGCAACGCTCCTGAAAACGCCCCCAGAGGGCCAAAGGCTCAGGAAGGTCTAGATCCCGCCATTACGAGTCGGAAGCGAACCCGTGACGATGAGCTCAAAGGATTTTCCCGAAAGACTGGAAAGCCTGCCAGCAGGTTCAACTACGATGGTTCCGTTATTGATCAATGGAAACCACTTTCCCAAGAGACAGGCACGCCTTGGTTCGAGGGCACCCCAGCATCCTTGCACGTGGGAACCCAGTCAGTACTACCCTTTGCGCTCTTTCTCTTTTCTCTCTAACATCTAAGCTAGGCTGCATAATGAGATTCTCAGCTTCTATCACTGGGCCAAGCCACAGGAATTCGAACACATCGTCCGTGCAGATCTTGTCAATCGATTGGAGACTGCATTCCAACAACGATACCACAACGTTTCAATCCGGGCCTTTGGCTCTTTTGCCTCGGGTCTCTATCTCCCCACGGCTGATATCGATCTGGTGCTGCTTTCTCACACGTTCTTACGCACGGGGGTTCGCACATTCGGGGAGAGGAAGGGTCAAATTTACGCGTTTTCGGCTTTCCTCAAGAGTACAAATCTGGCCGTTCCTAACTCGATCGAATGCATTGCGTCCGCCCGGGTACCGATTCTCAAGTACGTGGACAAGCTGACCGGATTACGAGTGGATTTGTCTTTCGACAATGACAGTGGCTTGATTGCCAACGAGACATTCCAGAAATGGAAAACCCAATATCCTATGATGCCAGTTCTCCTGGCCGTGATTAAGCAGTTCTTGTTGATCCGCGGCCTCAATGAAGTCCCGACCGGTGGAATAGGAGGTTTCGCTATCACTTGCTTGGTGACGAATATTCTCCAGCATCTGCCCCAGGGCCATATGCAGCCTAACCTAGGAACCATCTTGCTTGATTTCTTGAATTTCTACGGGAAGCAATTCTCTTATACCACGATAGCAGTCCGGATGGACCCTCCAGGCTATTTCACCAAGGTAAGTGGATTTTGGTTCGCATTACTGTTGACTAGCCAGCTGATAATGTCAAACAGCAATACTTCGGCCACCCCGATCGTCTCACAATCGAAGACCCCAACAACCGAGATAACGACATCTCAGGTGGCACGAAGGAAATTGGGTTGATCTTGCGAGCATTTTCTAATGCCCATACTGCCCTGAAGAATCGCATGGAATATCTAGCACTTGTCCAAGGATCGAACAAGAGCATTCTTGAACCCATCATTGCGGCGAACTTTGATGAATATGTCGAGCAACGCTTCCAACTCCGTCAGGTGTTCATGGCAGAGGATAGGTTTGCTCGATACAGGAAGTCTTCGCCTCCGCCTCCGCCGCCGGGATCCCCTCCTGCTAATGGAGCATCCCCTCCTCCCCCTCCTACCGACGGAGCCCCCTCTTCTTTGCCGGCGCCCCAAGCTCGCAAACCTGCTAAAAGGCTCAAGGCAAAGTTGAAGGGCACAAAATCGGAGCCAGAAGATATTTCTTCGGATGACGCACCCGGGCCCGAAGCAAAGTCTGCCAAAGCTCGGAAGGGTGAGACAAGACGTCAGTTGTGTCAGGAGCGTGCGGCCAGACTCAAACGCCTGAGGCCCGACCTCAAGAAACTTCCCAATACCCTCAGCCTCCGCCAAGCTCGCCGCCATGCAGGCTACGAGACCGATGAGCAGATGAATGCGGACTTGGATCGCAGAGAGCAGAAACTTCTCGTCTCGGCATAAATTTGAGTCTCCACTTCCACGCCCGCAACGACTTTCTTTTGGTTTCTGTTTGTATGCTTTATTTTGTATGATGATACCCCTTACTTCGAATGGTTTGGTGATTTGCACGGGGAAGAGAGGAGGGATGTCAGTGGCGGTATGGTGGGGACGGTGATATGTTTGTGTGTGCTTTGGCAAACCTGTATGCTTATTCTTCTCGTTGGCAAAAAGCGCAGCCAATGACCGTGGAAATTGAGAATGAGCATTCTTCTTTGGGCCTGAGACGAAAAAAGTACTTACTATTTAGGATTCTCTCCCGCACTTCGACCTCGCCAGATTCTGTTGACTTGTCCCTCGGTTGCAATTGATTAGAGCTGTCTTGATGTTGAATTCAGTTTTCGATCTTATTTGATTGAGAACTAGTTTGAATATGGATAAGCCTTGACAATCTCAAACCCTGGATGCCCTTGTTTCATCATCTATTCGAGTCGATCCGGCGCCCCAAACGTCTAATGTTCTCTCGGGTTTCCCTCGACGAGTAACTAGTTCTTGCAGTTCTTCGGTCCCTACATGGGATGCTGTTAGTGATTTCAATGAAACCCCCCCCGATGATTATGGATTCGCGCCCAACGTGGATCTATGTTTGTCGGCGTTTATCTTTCTTGCTTTTCCCTTTGCCCTCTCCTTCCCATGCCTTCCTTCTCACCCAGAAAGCGCTAGATGCGACTTCTTGGAGAGGAATAGAGCATCAGGAGCTACCGGGCTTGGGAGCGCAGGAGCGCAGGTCGAACTTGCCTTTTTGCAATCGGAAGGTGGGCCCATCCCACGTGTTGCCGAGTTCCTTCGTGCCTGCAACTTGTCGTCTTTACCTAGAACTATGGAATTACATATTGGAGTTACGAGGAAACATTGGGAGACGCCGTAATGGCTGTATCTCGATGCATTGCATTCATCGGGTTCTGTCTCTGATCCTATGCAAGCTGCTTTTCCACGTCTGACGGTGGTGTCAGCATAGGATCCGCCTCAATAGCGGTATCGGATATAGAGAGAGATGGCTTCCGTCCACTTCTCTCCTCGGCCTCGATCCTCTGCACAGCAGCAATATGCTCTTCGGATAACGAATTCACAAAGTCTGGCGATGGACTG
This sequence comes from Penicillium psychrosexuale, assembly GCF_028828465.1. Taxonomy (NCBI): domain Eukaryota; kingdom Fungi; phylum Ascomycota; class Eurotiomycetes; order Eurotiales; family Aspergillaceae; genus Penicillium; species Penicillium psychrosexuale. The sequence goes on from NW_026643187.1 coordinate 2,430,093, forward strand.
GCCCAGACATAATCAACCCACTCTGTACCTAAGATATCTTGAATTTCTCGTGCCAGCTGCAAGATATGAACTCCACGCGTATGAGACCAAGCACGGTCCGTGATAAGGTCCTGCTGGGGCGTGAGTATACTCGACGCCGTGGGAACATCACCCGCCGGGACCTCCAAGCTAGGAGTAAACGGTCCAGGCGATTTCAACTTAGCATCGAAATACGAGGCGTCGTCATCCTCATTCAAATTCTCGAGCCCATCGACGATACTGTGCCACACGCGCAATGTCTCCTCCAGCTCAGCAATATTACTAACGCCCATAACACTGACGCCCAGCCTTCTCCCCGTGCCTAAATTAGCTACAGACAAGAACCCGGGATCAGCGTCCGCAGCCCGAGCAAGCGGCGCACCGAGACCGCCAGCCCGCGCACCAACACGCAGCCACGCCTCCAGCGCAAACCGAATCGCAACAACTTCAAGCTTCTCTCCGTGGCGCGTAGCACAATCCGCGGCACTACGGATAGCCTTCCGCAGGGCTTCAGGGGCGGGATGGAAATCGCCCATTGAGCCAATAGGCACACCGTCACGACGAAGCAATCCCATCCCCAGCGGCGATGCGTTCGGAACGACATCAACGCCAGCAGCGAGTAGCCTGGGTAGGGCATGCGAGTGCAGCCGCGTATTCTGCAGAGTGAAGTTGGCGTACGACATAACGATATCGAGCGGCTCGCCCGTTTCACGGAGAATCGTCTCTGCCAGATCGCTGAGCGTGTCGACCGGGTAGCCAGAGATACCGACGTAGTGTATTACCCCTTCTTCATCGCGGAGACGGCGCAGCTCCTGCACCGCCACGACAACTTCCGCAGCCGTCACGAACTCCACGTCGTGGCAGTATACTACGTCCAGGTAGTCTGTGTGTAGGCGTTGTAGGCTGCGTCGCACGCTGTGTCTGATCCATTGAGGCGAGTAGTCGAATGAGGAGCCGGCTATGCGCCCGACTTTTGTGAGGAGGTGGTATGTCTCCCGTGGGAAGTTGGTTTGCACGGTTTCTGTTGCGAGGGCGCGGCCGAGGAGTTCTTCTGCGGGGCCGTAATAGGGGGATGTGTCGAAGGCGCGCACACCGCGCGATAATGCGCGCTGGACGAGCTCTGTTGTTGGAAGCGCGTAAGGGTCGGCGTTATATTGGGAGTTGAAAGTTGCGGTGCCCATTATCAGCGGTGGCAGCGCCGCGGACAGTGGGGTGGAGGGGCGCATGGTGTGGGTTGGGAGGCCAATTTCGTCAATGCTAAGGGGCTGGCTATGGAGGTTTGGGTATTGAAGATTGGTTAACTGGTGAGAGTCTTTTCAAATGGTAAGTGTATCGCCTATATTTTCTCCAAAAAAAAAGGAACTCCCCGTCGGCTCCGCTTCGGATGGCGCAATGGCGGGGGATTCTCCCCGAATCGGGACATGTGGCCACGATCCGATCGATCGGCTTTGTGTTACATCTTCTCTTTCGAAGGTTTCGATTGCGTGGATTGAATGTCCCCTTGATAGAAGTAGGCAGTGACAACGTGAAGATGTTTCTGGTAACGCGGCGGTGGCAAAAAGGGACAAAAAAGTCAATATAGATCCCGACAAATACGATGCATATATATGAATAAACAAGTCTAGATCGGACATTACACACAAGTTAATGCAAGTATATAGCTATTGTACATGAATCCTTTCCGAGTGAGAGTGGAGAAAAGGTCAACGGAACGCGGCGCATCACAAATGATATACATAGACCGAAAGGTCGATGAGAAGGTCGGATATGAACAATTCCATACCCGACCGGAGATGACGCCCGAGGAAATCCGGGGGCCATCGTAAAACATCACAGAGAAAGACCCCAATCTAGAAAATCAAGGCGTCTTTCTCTAACAACCCAAACGCCATGCTATGCCAAAAATCGAAAGACGAGCAGATTGAAAACAAAGAAGCCGGTTGGGACCGGAGGCTTCTCTCGCAGGAAGTGTATATGTGCTCGTAGAAAAGCCGGAGGCCCGGGGAACCGGAGAACAGCGCTTATTGTTGTGTTCAATTATCCTTGTAGACCTTGGGGTTCCATCCTTCCTTCAGTTCCTTGTCGTGCGCGGCTTTGCGCTCAGCCTCGCGGAACTCCATTTCCAGACGCTCGCGTGCACGCAGAATCTTGCTTTGCAGGTAGAAACTGCCACCTTTCTCGGGATTGTTCGTATCGAACAGTTTCTTGAACCGAGTCATGACATATTCGAGGTCGTGTTCGCCGGACGCCGGGGGCTTGACGTTCAGGATTTTGCAGGCTTCATCGATAGTCACGCTCGAGGTGGTGCTGGATTTTCCGGCTGCCTTTTGCTGCCCAGCGTATTTTCCGGACGCCTGGGCTTGTTTGTAGGCTTCGGCGAAGGCGCGGCCGAAGACCCGGGCTCCGGTCACGACAACTTGAGAGACGATGCGGTGAGCCTAGTAGTTTGTTAGATTTAATTTCAGGAATGGGAAAAATAATGAGATCAATGAACATACCATTGAGAAAGTGCCGTAGAGGAGGCGATCGCGATGTTATAGGTTGAAGGAGGAAAGATGAGAAGGGGAAAATTTCGGCTGCGGGTTTTAGCGTCCGGAGCTCCAGGCACGGGCATGAGTATAAGGAACGGTAGTATAGCTAGCGAGGTCATTCTAATTCAAGATTGAAGATAAATTATGAAGTATTTCTTATTTACTATCATCTACATAGACATCCATTCTAAAAATATTAAAAATTAGAACAAAAAATAGAAATCAAACTCCTTCACACCGTATACCGAGAGTCACATGTCCACAAGTTCGATCTCCCCGCAGATCTTCTTAGACCGAACATGATCCTCACTCATCCTAGACGATGAGCTCATTGTCACTCTATGACCTGTCCATAATTGGATGGCAGCTTTAGGTATGCTATTTGATCATACCTATACTTAAACACGGCCCCTGATGAAAAAGAAAACAGACAACCTTCCGTGGATAGACTCCATGTCGCCCTCATCGAACGCCCAAGATCATGGCCAGTCGGACTCTCAACCGCCGACGGTCGCTGCCTTCTCTCCGTCGACTATTACCGGCTCGGCTCTGACCTCACGCCAGCGCTCCAGTGTCATCGTACATCGCAAATCACCTCTCCTAGTGGCCACACCGCCAGCTATCACTCGAGCCTTGGCCTACTCGCACCCGTTCATACTTCCTCTAAATAAATTTGTTGGTATCCTGACATGGACTTCTGGAGACCCGTGGCAGAGTTTTCTGCTGGTATCAACCTTTTGGACTATCGTGCTATATGGCGATACTATCATTCTTTGGGCAGGACCGATCCTGGTCGTGGTCACGTTGATCCTCGGCATGTATGGACGTCGTTACTCGCCTCTGTCGTCAACTGCATCAACAGGCGAAAAGCACAAGACCAAAGTTGCCCCAGATAGCTCACTGCGTCATCAGAAGAGTCTTGATGAAATCGTTGAAACCCTCCGTATCTTCACAACCAGATGCAATATTCTCCTCGAACCTCTACTCGACCTCACCGACTTCCTATCCACCCAACGTACTCCCACATCGGCGACTACAAAACCTGCGCTGACAGCTCTGTTCATCCGTATCCTCTTAGTCACCCCTGTCTGGATCGGTCTGACTCTACCTCCATTCTACATACTCACCACACGCCGCGTCGTTATGACCGTCGGCACTATTGTTTTGACCTACCATTCCCGACCCGCCAGGGTGTCGCGTGTCATTTTGTGGCGGTCTAGAGCCGTGCGTCGGCTCTGTGCCGCAGCTACGGGCCTCTCCGTCACCGATACCCCGAGCAGTCCACAAAAGGCCCCAGCTCAAGCCGAAGGCGAAAAGCAAGGCTTAAACATTTCAACGCGGCGGCGTGGAAACAACGCCGGTGTGCGGTTCACGTTTGTTGTCTATGAGAATCAGCGCCGCTGGCTGGGTATCGGGTGGACTTACTCGTTGTTCCCCGCAGAACGTGATGCCTGGACAGACGAACACATGAACGCAGTGAATCCCAAAGATTCTTTCGAGTTACCAGAAGTTCAAACAGGGGATGCCAAATGGCGCTGGGTGGAGGGAAGTGAATGGCGCATCGAAGGAGCGGACAACTTCAATGGAAAATCGGACTCGAAGGGGTCAACTGGCGAAGGATGGATCTACTATGATAACAAGGTTGGTGCTTTCTCTCTATAGATCTTTTTGTATTGTCTTCTAACGGAACCTTAGTGGAATGACGGTCGCCGCGGTCAAGACGGATGGGATCGCTATACCCGTCGACGCAAGTGGTACCGTGACGCTGAATTGGCGGACCTATCACCTCAAGACACCCAGAGTTCCTCCGCAGAAACCACCTCCGGGCTCACGCGGGCCCTCGAAAAGGAGAAAGAACAGAAGAACGACGACAACGCCGACGCACAAAGCATCGCGCCATCCACCTCCTCCAAATCTCAACGTCGGCGCTGGTTCAGCGGTACCTATGACAAGGAAATGACTTCCCCTAGCGGGCCGCCCGCTGACAGTGGGCGTGCAAATGCCTCGCGACCCATCAGCATCAAAAATGCCCGTAAATTGTCTCATGCCCGCGAAGGAAGTGTGACAACTAGTGATAGCGCCAGTTTGCGCGAGAAGGAGATAGCGAATTCGCAAGATCATCTCGACCGGTGGTCAACTCGAGCTGCGGGCGGGACGGAGAGGGCCGAAAGGGAATGGGGGCTTAGCGATGAGGTGAACATGGGGTTGAGTTGATCGTGCGTTCTACACTCATGTATGCCATCATCCTTGCTCGAATTCCGCCATTTTCTATCTAAAGCATGGCCTTATATATCCTTATATATTCTTATTGTTCTTTGAGCGTAAACGGCGGAATTGTGAATTGCCTTTTCAAGTTATATCTTTTTGCCCCAATACGTAAACGGTAATGGACGGAGGACGGAGTAGAGGTGAGGCTATCGCAAGGCTTATAGGGGCAGTGGACGGTCAAAATTTCACATTCCCCCAGATTCAAGGTGTGAAACGAGGGCAAGACCACTCATTTAGTATAATTAATGCAAGATATGTACATCTTGTCTAATATTAACAGGATTCAGGAATAGAGGCACCTCCAAGATCCACGTCCGGGTCTGTTGCAAATTCCAACTCAAGAGCAAAAAACCATGTTCAGATCGCATAACGGAATTCTGAGTTCTCACGGTCTGTTAGGTCCAAAAACTCGTGGTTCTCCGGAACGACGTAAGCATCACCCAATGCCTCCCTCTCCTTGTCGCGTCGGTGATTCTCCCGTTGCGATATCCACCAGATAATGCACAAGTCGAGCGTGACGATGAAATACAGGATGCAGATAGAGATCTTGGCCGGCAAATACCCTGGGGCATCTTTGGCTTGGAAGGTCTGTGGCGAGATGATGTTGCCGACAGTATAGGCGATCGTCTGGATACAGGACACGGTGATCTTCTTGGTTGAGCCAGCCACATTGGTACTGGTGAGCCCAAGAATCGTCGTCCATCCGAGTGGAATGCCTCCGGTGAGGTAGTATCCCACAAGGGCCGGCACCCTGTTAGTTGTCGCCATTAAAAGCGACCCCACGATTCCCACGATATGGGCTACGATGCACCAGAACAGTCGTCGCTGTGTCTTCATTGCCAGATAGGTCAGGCCAATCAGAACGACCACCTCATAAGCACCCAGGGGTGTTACAAGCAGGAGACTTTCCGTTTTCGAGAAGCCCATGCCCGTTACCATGATATTTCCGAAACTCGTGGCAATGGAATTCGGCACATTTGCCGCCATGACCCAGAAGGCATAGAGCCAGGTGTGCGGGTCGGTAAGGGCTTCGTAAAACTGGGCTTTTTTGAAGACATTGCTTCCGATGCCCTGTCCGTTACCCCGAAGACGCTCCGCGTGCATTGCCTTTTCTTCCGGGGACAAAAAGCCTGCCGTTAGAGGGGAATCAGGCAGGAGGAAGAAGAAGGAGATGCCGGTCACCACGGTCAGCAGGCCCAAGATCAGGAAAATGACCTGCCAACCTCGCAGAGACGCGCTTGGATCCCCACCGATGTGCGTTGCTACGCCGTATGCGACGTAGCCGCCGAACATCTGCGCAAATCCACACATGGAGAACCACAGGCCAACGCGGAAGGCCTGTTCCTCCTTCCGGTACCACTGCGAGGTGAAGACTACCCAGGCAGGTATGATGGCGGCTTCTGCGGCGCCCAGAAGCGTGCGACAGACCATCAGAGAGGCGAATGACTTGCATGCGGCCATGCAGGCCAGGATGGTGCCCCAGATGGTCACGTTGACGGCGACGTATTTTGCCAGGGGGAATGATTGCATCACGCGCATTGTAGGGAAGGCGAACGCCAGCTGACCGAAAAAGAAGATACTCGACACCCAGTTGAACTGGTTGCCCTTGAGGTTCGTTGACTCGCGCATCCCCGTGACACTGGCATAGCTGATGGCGATTTTGTCCAGATACTGGAGGAAGTAGACGATGCAGATCAGTGGCATGATATACATATCGATCTTACGCAACAGTCGTCCAGTTGCTGCAGGATCGAGAACGCTCGGCGAACCGCCTTCCAGTAACTGCAGTGCTCCATCGCCTGATGTAGACTTGACACGGGGGGTTTTTTCCTCGAGTTTGGGCGAGACGCTCTCTGCTGGGGAAATTGTTAGAGCGGTCATCCTGACTGTAGTAGCGATGATATCCTCCGAGTGGGAATCCACAGAAGAGACTTACGTTTGCTTAAGTACCTCGTAACGGCTGGGGGTTTGGCCACCAATATTGATGGGCTAGCACGCCATCACCCTGCGAGCTGTCACAATAAATCTTAACAGTTGCGATTTTTGGGTCGTAAGTCGTTTTCTTGGCCATAGTGGGTACTCGCAAGCGAGGATAATTTATCTCAACCGGAGCCCGAGCTTGACCGGTGTCAACCCCAGCGATATAGCAGGTTGACTTATGGAGTAAGAGAATTCAAAATTAAATATCGTAGCATCTCACCAGGTTGATATAACCCAATAAGCATTCTAAAAGGAAATGCTTAGTAAACAATATCATTAACAGGATCCGTTACACGTGGGAGTCATCTGATCCCCGGTTACCCACTACGGGTAGGGTCGGATATCCCCGGTTCCCACACTGTAACGATCGGGTACCTTTTGTATAGCCGATCTATACAAAAGGTACATAAACACAGCATAACATTCTCAACCATGGAGCCCTCAAGGTGTATACATATAGCTATGGATACATGTGCATGTAAGGGTTTAGTTGAACTACATGTACTCCTAAGATTGGATATAGATATTAAAAACATACTTGATATATATTTCTTAACAATCAGATAGATATTCGTATCATTCATCCCAACATAAACCTCTATCCCTAGCTCAATAAATATAGATACAGGAAGAGTGCAATCTAAACGGCCGTGACTATCTATGCAAGAATCAACTCCCACCCCAGTTCCTCCACAATATCTAACCAATGCACATTTCTCTGCCGACCAATCCCAGTAAACCGAGCATCAGAATTAGCATCCTGTCTCGCCCACAATATCCCCAATAAATCCTTTGCACGCCTCACATTCCCAATCCCAAAGTTATCCTGTAGCTTGCCCAATGAACGAAGCACAACCTCCCTGTCCGCTACATCATCACTCTCACACCCGCAGATAAAGATAGGGAACGTGAGGGCCGAGTACTCGCAGTGGTCACCCAGCGGGAAGGTTTCAATACGGCCAAGACAGCGGTAGACGGCGACGTTTTTCGGCGTGGAGATGGGAGGAATCCAGTCTTGTGCTGACAGAGGTGGGACCTCCTCTAGCTGGGTGTTGACAATGGTACCAAGACTGGCAGCGGGAGGGGTATTAATGCGCTCCATGATCGAGTGGAGATAGACAAATCCTGCGTCACGGAAGCATTCAGCTACAAGTTGAAGCCGAGTTAAGGTTGCTGTTGGTGTTCCTTGGGGGATTATGTAGGGAATTGAGGTGTGAGACCAGGCGAGGAGGGATTCGTTTCTGAGATGGGATGTTAGTGCAAATTTTCGACTGGGCCATTTCTTCTGTAACTAGAGAGAGAGACAAACATGGATGCAACACTGAGTCGAAGAGCCAACGTATCAGCTTGGAGAGAAGGCAGCTCTGCAATACGGGCACATAAGTTGAGGAGTTCCTCTGTATACCCAATGTATATATCCAATTTTGGGATGCCGATATCACTGTCGACAAAAATATCCGTAGCAGTGATACAATTGCGGTTGCTGATCCTGCCCATGTTATAGGCATATACGAATCTAGAGGTTGATATATTATATTAGCGTTCGATAATGTACCTTGCAGGGTGTCACACATACAGTCCGCGAAGGAACTCGGCTGCATCTCGATCCATTGAAGCGAATCCACCGCGTGAAACGATCAGACGTTGCAATGCATTGAGATGAACAACCCACTGCTTAACGCTACCACGCACGATCTCATATTTGCACAATAGACCGACTGCTAGCATGGCATCGTCAGGGAACACCTCCACTGAACACTTGTCGAGTGCTGTGCGGAGTCCATTGAGCGTTCCACTATAGTATTTGAGTGCAGCCGTATGTGCTCCAAGCCCTTGGGAGCGATTTGCTAGATGAAGAGCAGAGATGGCACATACAGCCTTCATCAGCAGAGGTGACGACATTGCCCTGGGGATCAACATCGACCGAAGGGGATTATCATGGCTTTCTAGATTTGCTATCAGTCGAGATCCCTGCTCCATGTGATATTGGAGGAAGTGAGTCTCATGTGTTGAGAGATGACTGATATATCCTTGAAGCTGTGGGATCACTGCGACAGAACTATGCAAATCTATAATCGGGCTAGGACTGTATTCTTCCGCATCTTCAATCGAACTGGTAGCTTCCTCAAACGAGATATACTCCCCAGGAGAAAATGGAACGGACCAGCTCATGGAAGTCCCCGGCCCAGGGGATAAACGAGTCTCAAGCCATGCATCCGATGATGGGGACGGTGCAGGCGAAGGGAACTGAGATGGCGAGGACGCACTGAGCCGTCGGCGCTTTGAAGTTTCCGTCTGCAAGAATACCTGCGCCGATGGACTTAGTGGCTCCACCCATATAGAGCCGTAGCCCTCGCATGTCCGGCCTTGCTTGAGACAATTATTGCAACTGACTAAATCAGTTACGTAACTCTAAATCAAATTCTAACTAACTAGCACGCACCTTGGTTTGGTCTTATCACAGGCCTTGCGCCTCTTCTTGCAGGTTATGCATCCCGAGCGAGTCCATGCCGTGCCAGATTGCCGTTTCCTACCCTTTTTCGGGGCGGAAGTGGGTTGGCCGGGTGTGAAGGAAGACGATTGCGCCGAGCTATTCACAGGAAAGGCATTCATAGTGTCAAGGGGCGCCTGGGGGATATGGAGATGCTCTAACAAGTACTAGTGACAGCATGCTTATCGCAGATATTAGACAAATTCAGACATGCATGCGCTGCTCAGAGGAAGATAGATAATAATGTATACGGCAGTGCCCTAGGCGCTGATTTGGTCACATGGGCGGTGTACCTACGGTAACATCTGCCGCCGCCGAAAAGCCGGCCCGGCACATAACTAATGGGGAGTAGGGAACATAGGAAAAATAGGAAAGTAAGAAAGAAAATAAAATTTCCGCCCTGGTAACCGGGGTTGTGTGAAAGGGAGTAAGGCCTCGCTGCGCGCCATGCGCTATACTGGGACGGTCGTGAGGAGGCAAGAAGCAACAAAAAGAAACACATGGCGAGGCAGACGACAAACACCACCACTCCTTTGGATTACCCTATGGTCTCTGAGCCATGGGGGTTTTCTGGCAGGCTCTTACGAGGCGGAAGCGACTGACGGGCTCGTCTGCCAATAGTCTTCAACCACTCCCGGCCACGACGGCGGACACGTTCGTCTTCGCAAGCACGCTGCTTATGGAACTCCAGTGTCTCTATGAACTGCTCTATAGCAGAGATAATAGCCATGGTCTCATCATCGGGCTTATTGGCTTCCACGAGAGCAGCTATTAGATAAGACTGAGGCCGGAAGAATGGCGGACCTTGATCATCACTAGGGGGGAGATTGAAACACCCGCCAAGGGCAGTCGTAATCCTCTCATCTCGCTGCTTCCATGTGGGATCGGTCTTTTGCATTGTGTCCTCCCAGGAAAAGTAGTGCCAGAGGATGCATATCTTCTTACTGGGCACAGGAAGTGAAAATGCAGCAACGACGTAATCCGCAAGGAGTGCCATTTCCCAGTGTTCAGGAGTTCTTGGCTTAGGTATATTTTTCATTCCTCATAGGGGTTTCCATGTAGGAATCGGCCGTACGAGCTTGACAGGTTCCGCAGCGGTCAGCCACGTTTATTGCATCCCGAGTCCTCTAAGCAAATAGTTGAAAGCATAGAAATCCGAGATGAACCAACCATCGTCTATGGAGTCGGCGGTAGAGAGGGTAGGGTGCGTGGCCGCGAGAATGATGGTGTTATCATGGACGACGGGCACCGTTGATGTAATGAACATCGAAGGCAGCTTATCGACTAGTAAACAATGCAAATAGTAAGCGAGCAAGCAAACATGAAGCATCTGATAGCGATCTATAGTAGATCGTGACATCCGGGATACCGTAGTAGTATCAACCTTGATACCATGGCTTCTTGCTTCATACTCACTTATTACAGTATCAAAAATGCGGCATTGTGCCATTGCTACGTATGTTGTAGTGATCCATACGTAAGAGAAGTATGTACCAACTAGTTAGTTACTCCGTACTCCGTAGTCACTTATCGATAGCAAATCACACTAAACCGAATTTGGACAACTTCACGCCGACCCCACAATTGTGGATTGGAGATCATGTGACTTTGCGCTTTAATTGATCTCCTCCCGTGCTAGGATCAATCAGTGTAGATCATTGAGATAGTTAGATTAAATTAAAATAAAATTTGTCAGTTGATCGAGTCTTATCGCTATGAGTTTAACCCCGTATCTCCATCTTTACTCCACGTTGCCCTAATCTATCAGAGCCAAGACTCTTCTTCTCCAACTGCCCTGGTATTTTTACCCAATCAGGCAGGTCCAGCCACACCTTATGTAACCCGATAAGAGCCCCGGGGCAGGGCTCCTCAGGTGCGAGATATTTCAATGTACAACATTGGGTCTATTCTCTCATTGGATACCTCTCTTGCCCTCTTTACTTGTCTCCTCCCACTTCTCTGTGGATTCGTGTGATATTTCCACTCCAAGACCTCCCATAGCCGCCTCAGATCTCTATTTCTGAAGTGTACCAGAACGCCGCCAAAATGGTAACCAACCACGGCCCGCACCCATTCGACCCAATCACACCGGAGGAGATCAAGCTTGCCGTACGCATCCTTGAGGCGGCCTTCCCGGGTGTCTCTCTGCGCTACAAGCGAATTGATGTCAATGAGCCTATCAAGAAAGATGTTATCGCATACATCGAAGCAGAGCGTCTACGGCAGCCGCTACCCCCACCTCCGGCCCGTCTCCTCTATGTGCTCTTCCACCGCCTGGACACCGGCACATTCTACAAGGCTATCCTCAATGCCGACAGGCGCACCATTGTCTATGCCAAGGAGCTTCCCAAGGAGGTCCAAGTAGGCAGAGCCCCTCTCCCTCACGATGCAAGCAATGGGTTAATCAATATTTCCGCTCTATAGGGTCCCATTGACATCGATGAAATTGCCGGAATTGAAGAGTTGTGCATGAAGCATCCCGCCGTACTAGCTGAGATCGAGAAATTGCAGCTGCCCCCGGGCATCACTGTTTGTAATGACCCTTGGATGTATGGCACAGACAATGACAACGAGGACCGACGGCTCTTTCAATGCTTTATGTACATGGTCGAAGTGGATCACCCCCAGAACAATCACTACTCTCTGCCTTGCAAATTCTCACCCGTGTTCGACGGTCTCACTCATGAGTTGATCCGTATGGATTACCTGCCCGGTGGTGCTGATTTCGAGACTACCTCTACCCAGCCTTGGAAGCCTGTCAAGGCAATCCAGTACGCTCACGACCTCTTGGATGAGCCCCTTCGCACCGATCTCAAGCCATATATCGTACAACAGCCCGAGGGCCCTTCTTATTCGGTGGATGGCAACTCCGTCTACTGGCAGAAGTGGCGCTTCAGGGTGGGGTTCAACGCTCGGGAAGGGTTGATTATCTACAACGTTACGTATGATAACAGAAACGTCTTGTATCGTTTGGCTGTTTCTGAGATGACTGTTCCCTATGGAGGTGAGTGGGATTGGAGCCCTATCACCCCTAACCCCCGATAGATCCGACTCACACGCATCTAGATCCCAGAGCCCCCTACCACCGCAAGCAGGCGTTTGATGTCGGCGACACTGGTTTTGGTATGAATGCCAATCAGTTAGCTCTTGGATGTGATTGTCTCGGCCATATCAAGTATTTTGATGGTTACCGCAACGACTCTAAAGGCAACCCACTGCACCTGAAGAACGTGATTTGCATGCATGAACAGGATAACGGCTTGCAGCATAAGCATACTAACTATCGGACCGGTGCCGCTACCGTTGTGCGCAACCGCCAGTTGGTTCTACAGATGATCTGCACTGTGGCTAACTATGAGTATATCTTTAACTACATCTTTGATCAAGCCGGCAATATTGAATTGGAAGTCCGGGCCACCGGAATCCTTTCCACTGTTCCATTCGACAACGAGAATGGCCAAACCGTCCCTTGGGGTACCAACGTCGGTCCTGGTGTTATGGCTCCCTTCCACCAGCACATGTTCTCCCTACGGATTGACCCTGCTATTGATGGATTTAAGAACACCATTTATTACGAGGATAGCGTTCCTATGCCAGAAGACGAGAATAATCCATACCTTGTGGGCTATACCTCTGAGTCTACGGTGATGCACACGGCAGGCACAGCAAACACCAGCGTGGATCGCCACCGCGTCTTCAAGATCCGGAACGACAATATTACCAACCCAATCACTTATAAGCCTGTTGCATACAAGCTTATGGCCGCTCCTAGCCAAATGCTTTTGGTCAGCAAGGAAGCCCACGGCTTCCGCCGTGCTGAGTTTGCCACCAAGCCGATCTGGGTCACCAAGTACCAGGATGATGAACTGTACGCTGCAGGCGAGTTCACCAACCAAAGCCGTCGCGCCGAGGGCGTCGAGACTTGGGTGCAGCGGAAGGACAACATAGAGAACGAAGACGTCGTTCTTTGGCACAGTAAGCATTCCTCCCCGCGACTTGATCTGTACTGTATAACTAACAAACCCCTACAGCCTTCGGTCTTACCCACAACCCCCGCATTGAAGACTTCCCCGTCATGCCGATGGAGCGCGTTAGCGTCATTCTGAAGCCTGATGGATTCTTCAACAAAAACCCGGCTCTTGACGTCCCTCAATCCTCCCAGTTGTTCAACAAATCTTCACTCCACCCCGAGGAGAAGCCTGATACCTGTTGTGCCGGAGCTTCGTCTGCTGGCCCCAAGGCCAAGCTGTACAAGCGCATTGACTAGTTCGATTTCTTTTGAACCCGTAGATACCCCATACCCCCGTCCCACGGTTTAAGCACATATTCTTTGTTTTGTTATGAATCGGCTTGATGACTCCTTTGATTTTTCTTACTACCCTTTTCGGTTGGCCTTAACGATACCTCATGATGTGATTATCACCTCTATAAACACAACGTTTCGATCAATCTTTTCCTACATTTAATGCTAAAGATATCGACTGCAAGGGGAGCAAAATACTAGTAGAATTGTGGTTATATCCATTCGTGAATTACTTTGTGTGTGAACTGATATATATTGACAAGGAGTAGTAGATAATAGTGCACAGAAAATAGCAGATGACCTCATGTGAAAGAATTTGTGGAACGCCGAAATGAAAATGGACAAGAAAATAGATGTAGAGCACAAGGTAAAGAAAAAGAGAAAGAGATCTCAATGTAGATCCAAAAACAGTTCGCCAAGATCATTCCTTCATATGATGACTAGCATGCCCAGAGCCCGAAACCAGTGGCGTTACCGACGGCCCGAATCAGAGCTGTGAGGAGCATGAGTCTCAAACAAGTCCTCAAGGTATGCGCTAGGAGCACGACCCTGCGGCGCTTGATTCAGGTTCAAGGAACTCGTCGAGGCACCCATATAAGAGTGGCGATGGTTATGCGAATCATGGTAGACACCAACAGGAGGCAGAGAAGGCGACGATAGGCCAGCAGTGGGCGAGTAAGGAGGCTCTCCATTTGGAGCGGGGTTGGAGCCACCGGCAGCGGCGTAGTATCCAGCAGGCAGGTATGTTGAGCCACGATTCCCCGTATTTCCTGTAGCGTGCAGATTTGCATGCGATCCAGTAGGACCGCCTGCTGTAGGCGAAAAGAAAAGACCGCTGCTCGTGCTCGAGACCCGGTTGGGCTTGTAGCTTGCGCGAGTGGCGGTGCCGAGTTTATCGAGGGATACGTCGGCCACCGGGGCGACGGGGTAGGGGGTTGATCGCTTCTTTCTGCTGCCACGTAGGAGGCGCTTGGATTCCGAGGCATGCCTTACGGCGGCGCGGCGCACTGAGCGGTTTACGGACCATGCGACCATTGCGCGCCACGCGAGCAGAGTGAGGCCGATCAGCCCTAGCGCGGCGCCGACGGCGATGAACACTGTGCCTTCTGGAGCACTGCTCTCTTTCATATATGGGGCATTGGCTATTGGTGGTATCGTCACAATAGCGCCGGTTGTGGTGGAGGAGGATGTTGATGATTTCGTTGTCGTGGAGACGGATGATGTAGTTGTACTGCTGTCGGACGTCGTGGAGGAGGAAGAGGAGGATGTGGTGGTTGTATCCATGGTTGTGCTTGTCGAAGAAGAGGACGTCGTATTGGTGGTAGAACTTGACGTCGATTGAGAAGTGGTTGAAGAAGTGGTTGTCTCACTCACGCTAGAGGTGCTTTGAGTGGTCGAAGGATCGTCGGTGGTCTTAGCGGCATCAGTATTCGTTGTTGTATCGTCCGCTGGTACGGCAGACACTTGAGCAGCGATGGCAATGACCAGAAACAGTAGCAGTAGGGATGACGGACTGGCTGTCCCAAGCCTTTGCGGTAGAACTCGCATGGCAGCGTAAACAATCGACCAGCTGCTTCTCCACAATGTGCGGGTCAGTAGGCGCCGATCCCAACGACAGCGAGGAACAAAGCAGATTATTATCAATTTAAATCAGCGCATCAACGAAATCCGTTTAGCAAAGTTAAAATCGCTGCTGGTTCCGACAATGACTGCGGTCTCTCGTGAAATATTGGTAGATGCAACGGATCAACAATCAACGAATTTCCATATGGGGTGAGGCGTTGGAAATCTCTCATAAACGAATGACTGTTGTTCAGGTGAGGCCAACTAGTTCCCTGAAAATGACTACAAGAAGAGGCCTTTCTAACCGAAAAGACGCCAACGCTAAAGGAGAGGGGTGCCTTAGGCAACCCTGAGATTGTCACCTGACAGTCAAAAAAAGATACAAGGACTTGCGCATTTACGTTGGCAAATCTAACATTCGAAAAACTGGGAGAATATGAGATATCATACATGGGAATACGAGGTAATTGTCCCTGAACCCCTGATAAAAAAAAGGAAATCAATTGCAGCAATGGGTGGATTCCAAAAATATAATCCAACAAAGCGCTACAAATCACTGCGCTTTCTTTTGCACAGCAGCCGAGGTGTCCTTCTCAAATGCGGCATAGGGAATCTCGAGGCTGCTTAGAGCACCGATGCCAATATACAAAATTGCGAGGAACAGGAAGGTAGCCATGAGTCCCATGAAGATACCTGGAGAAGGGTGAGTATAGTGAATAGATAGAAGGTGGGATTGATAGATACATACCTGGGGTAAAGTATTGATATTCTTCGAAGAGAGAGGTGGAATTGGTCGACTGGCTCGAGGCGCTGCCTTGCGCGGAGTAGTCCCGCTTGAGCTCCATGTGGAGGGTGTCTTGGTACGAGTCCCCAGAGATGTCGTAGATGACGGAATCCGTCTCGGGGAACTCCCTCGGTGAGGTAATGTAGAGAATAGTATACTTAGACGAGGAAGGAATTCGATCAACGACATCGGCAAGGAAACCATCTAGCAGAGTTAGTGAGAAATAAGTGCATAGGCGGACTGCATACATACCAAATCCAGAAAGCTGCTGTGCGCGGTCCGAACCTAGCGATAGCATGGGGAATTCGACATCAATAATTCGGGGACCTTTCTCGAAGTATGAGGGGTAAGATCCAGCTTCACATTGTTAGCTCTGACGTTCTTCGCGGATTTTGCCAAGTTCCGTCGTTGGCCATCAAAGCAACTTACAGGAAGCGTCGACGGCGGTAGTCTGGGCCTTGCACTTCTCCTCCAAAATGCTTTTGACATCCTTGGGTTCCACCAGGCCAGCGACTTCGTTGATGCTCATCTTGGACCGGATCGAGCTGTCTTTCCCGAGCATCTTCGCACCTAAGCGGGGTGCCGACTTTCGCGTCGAGAAGTCGGAACTGTGCACACCAGGCTGGTAGACGACGACATAGTAATCTGACGGACAGGTACTGAGAGATGAGGAAAGGTTCTCGAGGAGCGAAGTTCCTGTCTGGATGTAGGCGGAGTTCGTCAAGACCCTAAGGGAGGGCCGGTTAGTTAAACGCAGCGCGAGAGATTCAATCAAGCATACTCAGAAGTTGAGGCGAGAAAGAATGGCGAAGTATCCCTGAAAGCATTTACGGAAGCAGCCCCGAGGGCCAATAGCCCGAACCTGCTGAGATACATTGTGTTTGCGTTGGGGATGGGTCAGGTTGGCGATGATGTTGCCAACGGGAGGTGTCCGACTTGGCCTCGGAGGCGGTCGAGAACCCCGACCCGCCTGAGCTTTCCATATCAACTTTTTTTTTTTGGCTTTTGACGCAGTTTCAACACAACCTACGATATACAAAGGTCTACTCTCTTTTCGATCCAAATATACTTGAGATTGGGATTTTCATTCACCATGGGTCCCAAGGATTTGAAAAAGCGCAAAATTGTTACTGGGCCGAAAGTTGAAGAGGTCAATTTCGACGACGAATCCCGCCATGAATACTTGACTGGGTTTCACAAACGCAAAGTGCAACGGGCCAAACATGCGCAAGACAATGCCGCCAAGAGATACAAAGAGGAGAAGAGAGAAGCAAGAAAAAAGGTTCGACAGGCTTCAATTTGTGCCCAAAGACACCCACTAATTTTTCTAGATTCGAGAGGATCGCAAAAGAGACTTCGAACAGGCAATGGCGGAGCATAAAGCAGTACTCAAGCGCATGAAAGAAGATGCTGGAGATCTCGGCGCAATGGAAGGCGAGAAAGAGGAGGAAGATTGGGAGGGAATTGAAGAGCCTCCAGCAGTGGACTACGAAGCCGAATACGTCGACGAGGACAAATACACAACAGTCACGGTTGAAGAAATGGACGCATCTCGTGAGGGTCTGCTTAAGGCTGCCAGGGGGAGGACTCAGAAAATGAAGAAGAGAAAAAATATCCGGTCGAGTCGACAGAGGATGACACAACAGCCAAGAAGAGAAAGCCCCGGAGTGCAGCCTCAGAAGCAGCCAGGAAAAAAAAGAGGAACTTCCGCTACGAGACCAAGGTTGAACGCAAGCAAACAATGTTAAAGCAACGGGCTGTGAAAGCGAAAAGAGCAAAGGCGCGAAAGGGGGCAGAGGAATAAGGGAACCACATCTTGAAAGAGATACGACATCACATGTGCATACTCGGCTTCAAGCAATTATTCATTAGTCAATTTTACGGATCATAGGCGTTTGACATTATGGAAGATGCAAGGAAGATGTAGGAAATGGTAGACACCGTAGTGCACGTTGCATGATAAAAAAAGGTATTGCTATCAAAAGCGCTGTATCCGGTCCATACACTTGGGACCAGTGTAACACAAACAGTCACAGCATGAAAAAGCAGATGACAAACCAGAGAATGAAGCTTGTATCCAACCATATGTTTCCCGATATCCTGCACCTATCACCGGTTCGAGCCAGCTTAGATATCGGCCATCTGGGATGCAAGGTCGTCAAGCTCCTTCTTCACAGTGCTGTGTTCCTTGATCGCATCCTCGTATCTTTGCTCGAGCTTGGCGTGTTGGTCCTCGAGCGCCTGCACCTTCCGCTCGTAGTGACCAGCCTTGATATCCGTTTGGCGGAGCCTAAGTGCCCAATATGTCAGTATGTAACTGTGAAAGAACCGGTCGCTGGTCGTACTTCTCATTGGTTTCCCGCAGAGTCTTGTCGTTCTCCTCAGCCTCCTCCTCAAGAAGCTGCACCCGTCGCTGAAGGGCCTCGTTCTGAGTGTCGTGCTGGAGGCTCTGGCTGGCAGCATCCTTGGCCTCCTTGAGGGCGGCCTCTGTCTTCTCAACCTCCTCCTCTAGAAGCTGGTTGCGGTGGTTCAGGGATGTGATCTCTTGTTCTTTTGACAAATTCTCCTGCTCCAAGGTCTTGACCTTGGCCTTGAGCTCATCGACGAGCTCGTGAGCCTCATCCGCCTCAGCGCGGAGGGCGACCATGCGCTAAAATAAATACCGACATATTAGTAAAATATTCAGTGGGGAAGTGATGGAATGCTGGGGTGGTATGCATATATGCATATGAGGAGGGGCTGCGTGATTTTGGGAGGCAGTCAAGCTACCCCGCCGGCAGGGGAAATGACTTACCTCCTTGATCTTGTCCATTTTAACGGTATTGAAAGGGAGGAAAGAAGATAATATGTATGGTTGAAAAGAAGAGTAGTTTGGCTTTCGCTCAGCGAGAAACCGGGCGAGTGTTGGATGGGTGTGGAAGATGATATGGGGAGAGTTTTGGGAGAGAAGGGGAGGAATAAAGGCTGAGCAGGGAACAAGTAGACAGTACTAGCCCAACACGTACGAGCTCCACTACAGGGGAAGTACCGGATACTTACTGTGTACCAACGGCGTACCCGTGGTATGGTTAGGTACACAATCCGCTCTGGCTCGCAGCCAATCACCGCCCAAGGATCGACGCGTCTCCACGGGCAACCACTTGACAACACTTCCAGGGCTGCATCTAGAACTGTGCTGGCTCTTGATTACACTCAACACACTTACGACACGACTTGGATTTCTTTGATACGGTGCATGAGAATCAACAGCTTCAGTTGGCCACCATGTTGGCTCTTCGCGACCAGGAAAACCTGGTAAATACCCACCAGACCGCCGCGGCTGCTAAGCCCTTGAACCAAAGCAAGCCGCTGGCACCCAAGACACCCGGCAAGGCACGAAATGACGAGAACAACCCGCTGGCATTTGGAAACCGCACGGTGAAGGGCAATGGGAACCGCCAGGATAATGGGAAACCGGGCAGCAACGCGTTTATGACTCCAATGGGTACGCGTGCTGCGCGAAAATGACAGATTTGCAGGTGACGTTGGATAATGACTGACTTGTCTTCTCGCGTATAGTGAGGGACCGAGCTCCTTTGGGCATGAAAACGACCAATCTCAAAGCCAACAACCTCCAAACTCCTGCGCCCTTTGGGGGAACCAAGCAACCGAGGACAAACCGCAGACAGTCGACTGCCCAGAAGATCAGAAAAGCTGCCCCAGTGACACAGCAGGCCCAAGCAAAAGTCCATATCGATGCTGCTGCAGATGATGTACCGGATATTGAATACATGCCGCCGAAGCCTAGAGGTACGCTAAGCACAACTAGAGCTGCAACCCAAAAGCTTATTTCTGACGAGCTATAGATCTTCCGGACCTTCCAGACGATGTGACGTATGACACTACATTTCCCCAATTCCAACCGAAGAATCGAGCTCTGGGTTTGGAGAGTGTTTACGGAAAGCAACAAGTCGGCAGCGATGGACTCACGGCGAAACAACGCAAGTTCCAGGAGGATTCGGCGGCGTGCGATAGGATGGTGAATGACATGATCATGAAACAACTCGACGACATTGGTTTTGAGAGCTCTGGTGAGAGCGAGTCGACAAAGACACTTGAGCCAAATGCTATCCCCTCAAAAAGACCTACAACCACCACACGACACACTCGCAATGTGTCGACGCTTCGAGCTCGCGATGCTGTCGCTGCGCTTGGCGGACCCCGGCCAACTGTTGCACCTCGAGTGGCCCCAATCCCAAAACCACGGGTGGCATCGTTGGCATCGTCGCTGGTTATGCCCAAGAGGCATGCCAGAGTCCCGTCTAACCCGTCTTCCATGCGCAATACTGCTGCTATTGTCAACTCTCGTACGACCGTTGGCTATTCCAAGGGACGCAGTGTGTCGTCCACCCTGCGTGAGAATCATTCCCAAACGCAGAAGCCCTCGAGCTCGCAGGTCCTGTCTCCCGAAACTTATATGCAACTGTATGGCCCCCCTCCGCTGGACTCGGAAATGTGGACTCGTTGCAATGCTGCTGGATGCTTCGATGCCCCGGATGAGATCACCCAGGAACCGGAAGAACCATTGCCCACATTTGACGAAGATGATGAGGCCCAGAGCTTCCAGCTCACTCTGTAAGGGTACATTGGTAAAGATACTTGACATCGACAGGGGGATTACAATTTCACTTCAGTATGGTTATGACTTGGCATATGGAGATCGACATTGGCTCATATGGTGTAGGGGTTTGGCGGCAAGCCGAAGGATGCCGGCGTTATGAAATAGTATTAATGTACTTGTAACTGGATAGGTTGCAGCCCTTCAACCGCGGACCAAATTGTTTCAGGCGTTCTCCACTCTCATGATGATCCTTTGCCAAGAGGCAGACAGGCGAGGTCGCACACCAAATCTTGATTAAGTGTGAATCCTCGATCACTGCTAATGGCTGTTGTGTTCACACAATTTTTATGAATCGGAGAAACACACTCCCCACTTGCTACACGGACCCCATAAATCTCTGCGATAATAGTTCACATACCTTAGTGGAATTAGTGGAAAAAATAGGGCCCAATGGACGGGGGAGTAGAGTAAACACGGTGTACCTCGCGGGTACCAGGTCCCCAGCCAGGCCGCCCAGGGAACGGCAAGTACCAATCATGTACTTCCAGGTACATACCTTGGTTTAGCTCACACCGCCCCGGAATTGCCCATAACTTCTTATTTACTCTCTGGCCTCTCCTTTTCCTCTCCCATTCCTCTCAATTGACGCTTCGCCGCCATGACGACCATTCATCCGGACTCCACCGAGGAGTTCGAATACATCCAGACTCCGGCTGCCCCCGCGCAGACCAAGCCTGCCTTCGATTGCGGTGTCCCGACTACCCTGGTAAGTGCATGCCTAGAGCTATCCGTGACCGATGTTTGGTGATTCCAGGACCTAATTTGCTTCTTTTTCTATTCAGTACCCGACTATTAAGAATGCCCCAGTTCCTGCCGACTCTCCCGGCAGCGACAGCTTCTCCAATGGCTTGATGATTGCTTTGGAGATCATCGTGCCCTGGTGGCTGGCTCGCCAGGTTGGTGGAGGTTTCTATACCACCATCTTCTTTGCCCTCTTCACCTCCGTTCCCGTCCTGGTGGCATTCTGGGCTGTCTCTTCCTCTGTTTCTCCTCGCAAGACCGAGAAGGCCAAGTACTGTGGCCGCCCCGTCGAGCACTACCTGCAGTTCCACAGCGAGCACGATCGTGCTACCTACCACGGCAAGAGCAAGATTCCCATGGAGATATTTTATGAGAAGTACTTCAATGGTGAGGTTGACTTCAAGGGCGATGCTCTGGAGTGCCTCGAGTACCGTCATGACTGGGCCAACTTCAAGTTCACTACTGGTCTTTTCAAGCACTTCCTGTTTGGTTTCATCCCCGAGATGCTGATGCACACTCGTTCTCAGGGTAAGCAACACTTCATGCAGCTCTGGTGGCAATTCTAACATTGTGTAGATGAGGAGCAGGTCCGTGATCACTACGACAGAGGTGACGACTTCTACGCTTGGTTCCTTGGCCCACGCATGATCTACACCTCCGGTGTGATCAGCGACATCAACAGGGAGGAGACCCTCGAGGAGCTCCAGGATAACAAGCTGGCCATTGTTTGCGAGAAGATTGGTCTTAAGCCCGGTGACCGGGTCCTTGATCTTGGCTGCGGCTGGGGAACCCTTGCTAAATACGCCTCGACCCACTACGGCGCTCACGTTACCGGTATCACTCTTGGCCGTAATCAAACCGCGTGGGGTAACAATGGTCTTCGCAAGGCTGGTATCGAAGAGGACCAGAGCCGCATTGTGTGCAGTGACTACCGCGATGCTCCTCGTATTGAGGGTGGTTATCAACACATCACTTGTCTCGAGATGGCCGAGCACGTCGGTGTCCGCCACTTCTCCACTTTCTTATCTCAGGTTTACGACATGCTCGACGACAATGGTACTTTCTTCCTGCAGATCGCTGGTCTCCGCAAGTCCTGGCAATACGAGGACCTGATCTGGGGTCTTTTCATGAACAAATACATCTTCCCCGGTGCCGATGCCAGTACTCCTCTCGGTTTCGTTGTCGACCATCTCGAGGGCGCTGGCTTTGAAGTCAAGGCTGTTGACACCATTGGCGTGCACTACTCTGCTACCCTCTGGCGCTGGTACCGGAACTGGATGGGCAACCGCGACAAGGTCGAGGCCAAGTACGGAAAGCGCTGGTTCCGCGTAAGTTTCTCTCAGGATTCTCCCAGTGGATCTTTCTGGGGTCCATGCACTTTCTTACTAACAATATCTTTCTTAGATCTGGGAGTACTTCCTTGCATCCTCCACTATCACTTCCCGCCAGGGTGGTGCCACCTGCTGGCAGCTTACCCTTGTTAAGAACATCAACTCTACCCACCGTATTGAGGGTATCGCTACTCAGTTCGGTCTTGCTGGAGCTCGCCAGAGCGCCATCGACCGCGCTGGCTCCCTTCCCAAGGCCCACATCGTCAAGAAGGACCTTTGAAGGATTGATGTACAATCATAGCCATCATCTACTTTTCCGAGGGTGCATATCAGTCCCCCTCGGACTAGTATGAAGTTACGTGAGGCGCGGCAATATGCTGATGTTGTTCTACTGTGAACATATTCAAACTTATAACCAAGCATGTATGACATGAGTGACATGACGCGAGGTGAGGTGAAGCGAGGTGAAACTGAATTGCGTGAGTGGTCGTGGAAGAAAAAAAGGCAGGAGCTGGTAGCGAAAGAAGCATGGATAGGTCAGAGGTCTATCTGGCTGGTCCGCCTGGATATCTATTTCGATATTTATCTGTGGTCGTGCGTCTATTTCTTATGCCTCACCCTGTCTAAGGGGGATATTTGTACGAAGTCAACGAGTCTGTCTTTGTCATGTTAATTTTTAAGAAGTCAATGACTATTTCTTTGGACCGATACTTGCAGCATATCCCTTCGCTTCTTCGCTTCGAATCAGTAAGATTGTAATTTCCACTGAGCCCATTTCACAGGTGACCAGTCAGAGTTTGTAGTAAGGCCATGGAGCTCGCAAGATAATGCAACAGAATTCTAGGGCTTCAACTTTCTGCTGGCATCAAACTCTAATTGTATCGTCTAAAAAAAGTCGTGATATGTGTCTATAAACCGAATTCGAGTCTTCAATCATTAGGTTCGTCAATCACCAAAACTTTCAAGAATGGCCATAAACGCAGGCCACTAACACCAATTAGATTTCTCGACAGCTAGGCGCCGAGAAGCAAAGGAAAAGAAACAAAAGACCAGGATTGCGATCCAATAGGATAAATGGTATATGTAAAGAGGGAAACAAAGGCAGGGTAGATGCAGACGTCAGACCGGGTTGACCCTAGGTAAGTATTGGTACAGTGAAAAGTAAATAGAAATCCAGGGAAATAGAAATTCATGCTTGCCGCAGGCCCAGAGATCCAATCCAAGGAGTCTAAGAAAGCATCGTTGCATGAGGTTACACACATCTAGTTGATTGACCTCCAAAAGAAAACAATAGGCGTACAAGGGCATGTGGTGAGGTGTTACACGCCGGGTGGAAAAAAAAAGAAAAAGAAAACAAGAGCCAAGCTCAGTTCTCATCTATCGCTGCTCCAGCATTGGATTGGGTATATCCGGGGTTTTGGTTAGGGCAAAATAAGCCCGAAGACTCGACCGTTGTGTTGGGTTGAGAGGGAGAGTTTTTCTGTGTCACATTCTCGTTCCAAATCGCTTGAGATACTGATCAAAGACGAAAGGTATAGGTAAATTTAGTCCGCGTCGAATTTGTGGTTGTATTCTCCGAGAAGGACGTCATCTGGGCCCGGGCCATGGGTATTTCGAACTAGTGCACAGAAGCGTGAGTGGGATTGTCCGAAAACCAGGATACTGGTGCATGGGTCACACGGCTGGGGTCAGGGGGAGTGCGGATGCACAGGGGGGAACATACTCCATTCAGCTTCCGTTCGGAAGAATACCCACATCCAACGTCGTACAACTTCAAGGAACATGAGCATCCATAATCCGCTTTCAGTTTCCGAGATCCAGCCGAGGCCTGGGACAATGCGCCATAGCCATGAGAAACGAAGCGCCAGATCCGCGATAATGACGTAGTGGTACATCTTGTCGGATCCGAAGTAGCGATGCCGGCGGAGTCCATATGGATGGCTGCTGTCGCGAGATTCCGAGGAGAATAGAGTCATATCCCAATCCTTGACAACATCCCACCAGAAAGAGTAGCCAGAGTTGATAAAAGAGACGAGAAACCTGTGGGTATTAGAGAAGGCCCAGACACAACACATGAGGAATACAATCTTACAGAAGGCGCATCATGCTAACCTCGCTATATCCACGTAGCTCCAATGGATTGTAGTTGCGCATTTTGGAGGCTATCCAAATGACCGGGAACGCACTTGCATACTTGAGAGCGTTGGCCAAGTGCTGGTTTAGCTTGTGCGTCTCTCTCCGGGTGACTGTCCGCCGCGCACGATAATATTCAGTCAAACACTGACGGAGACGAATCAAGCTAGGAACAGCGAGGATGATCGGAACGACGATTTCACTTCCACAGGCCCGGTTGGGCTTGGAAGTAGCAGCGAAGCCATCGGTGAAGAACATGCAGAAGCTGATATACAGATCTCCGATCACGCGAGCATAGCTAGTGAGGGCATCTGCCAGCAGAATGTCACCAAACTTGCCATCCTTCGACTCGGCCAGACCGCCAATAATGATCCGCTTGAGGGTAAGGAGAAATCGGATTCGACCGGAGCGGGAGGCGCGGTTGAAAGGCCAGATCAGAATAAGGAGGAGAACGATGTACACCGACTGCGGGAGCCAGTCCAGTCGCTCAACCAATTCAGGGGATCGGCGAGTGACTACCCAAAAGACGATGAACCACAGAGCAAGTGGGATTGTAAAACATGTGGCCAGGCGGTAGACGGCGATGTGATGTGGGCGTTGCGAGGAGGATGTGCGGGCAGGATATTTGATGAGCGCCGGAACGTCCTGGAAGTATGGGAATCTGATCAGCCGTCGGGAATACGCTGGCTAGGTGAGGGGCGTCACTCACGATGTTGGCTTTTGCCAAGTATTGAAGGTTGAGACCCCATCCCCAGAAACCTAGCTCCTTGTGTTAGCACGCTCGGGACCGAACCCGATCGGACAGGAATGTCACCTACCAGCGACCAAGATAGCAGCTATACGTAGCGGTAATGGGAAGATCAGCCCAAAGGCATCCAATTGAGCATGTTGATCAACTGCCATTATTCCATTGATCAGGGGGGGAGGCGGGGGGAGATCGCGGGAGGAATAAAGGGTTGGAGCAACAACAAAGACCCCTTGGATATGTAACCAAAAAGGAATGACTAGAGGTGAGTCGACGTCTTTGAAAGTCCGGAAGTTGAGGCTTTTCCAGTTTGAAGCTGCTCAGGGCAGTTTAATAGGCGGAGAGGAGGAGAATACGCGCCTGGACTAGTCACAGTCCGCGGATGGTCTGGAACCCCACAGCGTCAAATTGGGTATATAAAATTAGAACTCATTCGAAGCACATCGGGAGGAAGAGCCTGAAGCGGGCGATCTTTACGGGATGTAACTACTGCCAGAATACCAACGTATCCATGTCATCATCGGATCAAAGGGAAGAGGCCAAAGCCATGGACTTGCGCTTCAAGGCCCCTGGATTTCTTCAGGAAAAGGGGTTACCGAGGAGAGTTACCAAATCAGGTACATTCAGCCACTCGAAAGCCTCCCGCATTCGTCTGCCACAACGTCCAACCGTTCAGGGCCCTTGGAGGTTCTGGCGGTGGGGACCAATGACGCTTGCGGCGTATGGTCACCGCGTTACCGTAAGTTACGGGTATTTTTAAAATTATGTCATTGAGGTCATGTGGCAGTCGAGATGGCACGTGACACTGATCTAACGATAACGGGAAGTCAGCTGATGTCACTCTATACCGAGGTATCACATCCGAGGGCAACTCCGGGGAAATTGTGATCTCCACCAGGTACGAAAGTCGGGGAATTGAGCCTGTGCCTCGTCTTGGTAGCTATACCAGTCCTCTATAATCCGTCATGGCGGACGACGACTCCCATCTCTCTCTATCAGCCCCGAGCTCAGCCCTCGGCTCCTCTACCTCTCACTTCTACCCTTTCGCAACCTCACCAGACATCATCCGCTCGCATGAGAAGGACTCATTCCTTACGGGCAGTCTAATTCAACAATCTCAAGGGATCGTTCGTGCTCTCCGCGGCGCCCGATACGCTCACACCCACTCCGACGCCATCAAACACCTCACAGAACTCCTCTACTTCTCTCTAACAACCGCCATCGGCAACCGCACCCTAGGCGAAGAATACTGCGACCTCGTACAACTAGAAGATGACACACTTCAACTACCGTCAATCGGCCGTCGCGTGGGGTACATCCTAAGCAGCATTCTAGTACCGTGGACACTGCAGCGGCTACTACCTGCATTGCGACAGAGGATCCGCAACAAACTCGAGCGCAACATTGCACGCCAACAGTCACGAGCGGCGCAGCAGGCTGGCCTGCTCAACAAGCCTCAGTTCTCAACCACCACGACTAAACGGCCGTTGTTTACGAAACTGCACATCCAGCAGTACGTCCTTGAACACCTGGACTCCATCACATCCTTGTCGCCCATTTATGCGCTGAGCATTGCGACCTTCTATTTCACAGGCTCGTACTACCATATCTCCAAGCGGATATGGAGCCTACGTTACGTTTTCACAAAAAAGATCGACGACAATGAGCAGCGTATCGGATATGAGGTTCTGGGTGTGTTGCTTGTTCTCCAAATCGCCGTGCAGGGATTCCTGCATGCCCGCAAACTCGCCGCGAGCATGAATGAAGATGAGAGCGAGTCTACAGACGCTGGTCAGTCTCCCTCGCAGGGTGGAGCTGTTCTTGCTTCGATTCAGAATCCGTCTTCTATTCCTCTCCTTCCTGCGTCTGTGCCTCTGTATGATCTCGAGGAGGATCCTGGCGCTGTTTCATGGATCCCCGAGGGTCAGCAGCGGAAGTGCACCCTGTGTCTGGAAATGTTCAAGGACCCTAGTGTTACAACCTGTGGACATGTCTTTTGCTGGATTTGTGTTCGGGACTGGGTTCGTGAAAAGCCCGAGTGCCCGCTCTGTCGGCAAGAGGTCTTGCTATCTAAGGTGCTTCCTCTAAGAGGGTAGCTATGTGGTTCGCAATAAGTTCTAGGCTAGTGCTTTCATTATCTTCATGCCTATCGCTGAAGAGATTGGTGCGGTCGATACATGTGTATACACTTTTTTAGACAAATATATACCCCCTGTTTCTATTTAATTCGAGCATGGTTTTTATGGACTGTATGGTTCGATTGAATCTTGACATAGATCACCCAATGCATTTCTACGACGTACATATATATCGAAGGCGGGACACAAAGCACCATAACAAAGGGACGAAATAAAGAAAGAAAAATGCCTCTCTGGATCGAAACTGCACAAACATATATTCTTTTAAAACTTTGGCAAAATAAAAGAGTGGGGTATTGAAGGGATAAATAAATCTAGGTACATGTACTCAGTATGCATATATACATGGTCAAATCAATGGGTCCTCTTCGCCGTTGACTGCTAGTCCAAGTGGAAGAACAATGGGCTGGTTGAGTTCAGCGAATGCGGGACGAGGTGGCATTGGGTCCATGGCTTGTCTTTTCGCCTCCATGATATGGAACAGACGAACGCAAGCGTACGGATCGGTAGCAGCATCTAAAGAAGAAAACAAGATTAGCATCCAAGGAGAGGAATTGTGCAAATCGAAGTACTCACATTGAACTTGACGATAACTCAAATTCCGAGTCCAATCACCGCAGCGCACATCGTCACTTTTCTCGAGAGGGAGACCGAAATGCTCGTTTACTTGCTCGCTGAGATTGACGCCTCTCTTGTTCACCAACTTAGGATTGTCTTTGCCGTATTTGATCAACTTGTACAAATGGCTGAGCTCGAATGTGGCTTTGGCATCAATGCCAAGATACTTGCGCAGCCGTGTGCAGTCTGCCTTGATCGAAACACCCACTTTAATGACGTCGGGAGATTCAACGAGGCGTCTCAATGACGGAGAAACTAGGTCCTCCAGAGAACGGGCAGGCTTGAAGAGTGCAACCTGAAAGATGGCGATACGCTCCTCGTTCGCTATTTGGATCACCGACACATTGCTCTGAATGCTGTCGAAGCCTGATGCTTGAGCCTTCCATTCCATGTCGAATCCAATGACTTTGCTCTCGAGGAAGTGTTGCACGGCTTCTTCGGTGCTTTGAAGGGTCCGGCAATAATGCACGATGAGTTTCCGGCCATCGGGGCTTTGCTGTGAATTATGGGTCCAGAACTGGGGCGTCGTAAGATTGTTGGCACTGGAACCAATGTCTGAAGATGGGATTGGTTCAGCTGTAGAATCATTTTGTTCAGCAGATCCTGGTCCGTTCGTGGTATCCTGGACCGATGACAAATGGGTTTCAAGTGGCCGTTCAACCAGGGAAGTATCACTGACACCACTGCTTTGTCGAAGCTGTGCTTGGTGGAAAATTGCACCCGTGCTGTACTTTCTCTCATCGTTTGGTTCTGGTTTAGCGAATGGTTTCTTCGGAAACATCATTTGTCGTGGTCTGTTACGTGTCCTTGTGCCTGGGAATTGAGTGCTGGTTTCTCTTGGACCTGGTGTACGGAGGTCATCAAGACGTGACTCCGTGCTGAGGCCCACATCTTTGCTCTTCGGGGGCATAGGCCGTGGCTTGGGAAGAACTCGGCTAGAAGCCGCATTGACTAGGAACGGGTTGGACTCATGCGTGTCGAAAGTCCTAAATTTTCTCTTCCGGGGTTTGGGTGATGACTTGTAGATGACCTGACCGTCCCGGTCGTCCTGACCGTCCTGACCGGTAGGCGCGTTGACCAGGAACGGATTGAACTCACGCGCGTCGAGACTCCTAAATTTTGTCTTCCGGGGTTTAGGTGATGACTTGTAGATGACCTGACCGTCCTGACCGGTAGGCGCATCAATTGGCAGTGGTTCGTATTCAAGATCACCCTCTGTTGTTTGGCCCTCGGTCTTTATTGTCGACAGATCAGGAGGCACTCCGTGTTCGAGGCGGCTCTCCCCTTGACTGCCTTGGTCAGCAGCTGACTCGGCTGCACCCTCTTGTTCAATTTCCCTCTTCACCTGCGTTCTCCATTTCAAGGAACTTTCCTTGGGTATCACAACCGGACCGGACGTTTGATTGCCCTGACTCGTAGGCGGAGACTCGATATGGCTCAACGATGGCCCTTTGATATATCTTTCGAGACGGCTTTGAGAGAATTCGATGAAAGCGGCCTTGGCAGATTCGGATTCCTCTCGTTCCCTACGCCTGGCCTCCATTGTGGAAGAACCTAGCTCTAATATTTGGGAGTTTACGCCAATGTTGCGCTCAATCTCGTCGTGGATGAACTCCCACTCCGGTCGCGTCAGTCGGCTGGCCATCAAGGGAATATAGGCCTCACAAGCGAGCTGGCCCATGCGATCGGTCCATTTCTTGAAGGCACGGGTATCCTGACTCATTGGGTTGAGCACTTGAAACTTTCCAGCAAGATAGACACGTTGTTTCATTGAGCGTAGCAATGATTCCGATCGAAGACGCAGCCAGTTTAGATGTATGTATTCAGACACCATCTGTCGAAGAGCGCTGCGATGTTTCTGGAATTCTATACACCAGTCGGCTATTTTTGAAACAGTGGACACCCGAGTCTGCCCAGAGACCCTAGTCCACAATTCCCCATTATCACCTCTGAGGCTGTGGTAAAGGTACCAAACTTCATTTTGAAGTCCCCATGTGACAACTTCAGTCATGAGCAGCGGCGCTATTACATCCAACTGTCGCCAGTAGATATGTAGCTTAGGGCTGCGTGGCGGGTTTGGCCTCCAAAGCTGGTTGTATTCGAGGTAGATCTTGTTGGATATCAGGAGTGGACTTTCGTCTAAGTACCGAGCCTCCGGGGAGTCCTTCGGGGCACCCAGCGCAAGGGCAAGTAAGACCCGCCTGTCAGTAGCTTCAGGAGAACGTGCGGACGAAACTGCCGTCATGAAATCCCTCAAATTCCATAGTTCACTGTGTCGAAGTGGATGCGAAGCCATCTGCCTCCTGAGCCAATATGCACGGTGGTGATGCGCACATTTACTAATTTCGAGATAACTATGCTCAAGGATTTCTTTGTACTGGCCAAACACCCATTTATCGGTTGCGCGAAGGTTCGAGCGTGCTTGAAGGGACGAGCAAAGGTCCCTGATAGGAAAAATTCGTGTGTTATCGCTCTTCAGTCGTAACTCAACGTAGTTCTTCTGAATCAGATTGCTTTGATGAAGAATTCTATCAATTTGTTTTCTTGCGACATTCCGGGGTCGTAGGAAATCCTTGTCGAGATAATTTTTCAACCGACGGATGGACAGCTCGGAAAGATGAACCATAGGTGCAAGGAGTGTCTTTTGAGACGTATGAAGACACTTCTGCCAACTATGGATCTTCTGGGCGGACATTGCCAGCTGGCTTTCCCATTCTGGAGTTCTACCAAAAACAATACAGCAGAAACCATGATCAATCATTCGACCGGTCTTCTCTGCTTCCGCGACAGCAGCCTGTAGTCGGTCCAATCCCATTATGGAAGATGAAAGCTCTATCACTTCAGCGATATATTTTTGAGTGATCTTCTCTGTTTGCAGAACTAAATTCGTGTTGTCTGAGACCATCCTTACAATTCTCGCGGTGATGGTACTTGACAGGATTTCCAATTCAGTCGCACATTCTTGGGTGGTTTTTTCGGCATGGAGAACCTGTTTTGTTATCCGTGAGACCACATCATTGATTCGACTTTGAAATATTGATTCGAGAGCTCCATATTCAGCCTCATAGGCTAGTATGGCCTTGATGGATTCATCAAGAAGATCATCGGCACGTTTGTATTTCAACTGGATATAACTCCCAACCAGTTCCTGATAAGAAGGTAGCGAATTAAGCTCCTTCTCAATGTGCAGACGTTGAGAGACTCGGGATTTCCCCTCTACTCTCGATCGGATCAAGCTGCCTAAGTCTCGATGTTGGACAGGGCGCACAAAAGCAGGCCGGCCTGGATTCCCTTGTACCGGTTTTGATACGGGCTTTGGCTCTGGAACATCATCATCGTCATCCCATATGCCTTCTTTGCGAGTGGTATTGCAGAAGTTCCGCTTGGATTGAGAGGCCGTGGGCGGGGCGTACGAGGAGCTTGTATTCGGTAAAGACACATGTCGGAGCCTTGGGACAGATCGGGCGCAAGCACTGTAGTTTAGTTAGAAAAATAGCTACCAAAGTTGAAAAGGAAATGAAGGGTGCTTACCGCTGACGCTCGAAAAGCCCTAATCGCAGTGACCCATGGGATCTGGATCCATCGATGTGACCGCTATGTTTTGCAATTGAAGATTGGGTCTTCCGACTTGCTAAGAGATTCGGCCGAATTGGCATAATGTATGACAAGCATAGTGGACCAGTCTGGAGCCCCACAAAACAATCGAATACAGTCGAATTGATTGACAACCAGTGGTGACTCAAACGAAAGTGTAGCTAGAAAATCGAGTGAGGGTCAGGATAGTACTCCATGTTGCGGAGCTCTGAGCGCGCAAATCAACTTTCAGAGTTTCCTCTAAACCATATTTGGCTTAGCCTCCCGGGTCGGATTATCAGAGGTGCCGAGCGACAAACGATCACGTCCTTTTCTATATCGATCTTGCCCACGCGGAATGCTCGATCACCTTTGTTTGAAATCAAGACGCTTTCTAAGAAAATAATTACGAGCACCCTCATTTTCTGTCTCCCAACATCATGGCTTCTCAGCTACTTCCCCTTGGTCCGTGCCTAATGACCCAAGAAAGCCATGACCCCGCTAACTGATCTGATAGAGCTCATTGATAAGTGTGTTGGCTCCCGGATTTGGGTTGTCATGAAGGGTGACAAAGGTCAGCTCAAAATTTAATGATTGAGCACGAAACTGTACTAATGCTTATGAAGAATTCTCCGGCACTTTGCTCGGATTCGACGACTACGTCAGTGAGTATCCCTGCATAAGAAGTGACGATCTCACAGGCACTAATTTCGATTTAGACATGGTTATGGAAGATGTGACAGAGTTGTAAGTGGCTTGGCTTTTCGATTTCTGGATTCGAGCTACCCTTTTCCCTTCTGTGGCTGTGCTGCCTTGGCTCCTACGCCCCTGCGCAGTGCTCGTTGATATCCATCTGATTTGCAAATTTGCGCGAAATTCTCGACAGGTCACTCTTATGATTGTGCTCTGGACTAACCTCCTCTCAGCGATTACACCGGTGCTCAAATCAAGCTCCCTAAGCTCTTGTTGAATGGGAACAATATCTGCATGGTAGGTTAAACCCACCTGAAGGCGATCTGGGTGCTATACTAACTCTTCAACCAGTTGATTCCCGGTGGTGAAGGCCCCGTGGCAAGCTCATGAGCTCGAGATACCCAGTTTTTGCCGTGACGAAAATAAAACTTTGTGTATTAATGATACCAAATCCAACGAGATAGAACAAAATCGTTGAATGAATGAAGCTCCATTTCAAGCGTGATTTTGATCTCATCCCAGTAGCGTGTGGCTCAGTATTGAAGTAAGACAGGAAGAAGCTGTTGTCAACACCAAGAGAATGTCTGCTTCGCCTAAAAGGGATATTCGTTATTATGGCTAGCAACAGCCTAGGCGTCTTCCGGCGAAAGGGTCCAGCTGCAACCTCCAATGATATACGAGACCAAGTATGGAGTATGCAGGAACTACTCCGTAGCCCACAAAAGACCTCGGGATAATCAGCGGTAGTCAGCGGCAGCCGGCAGCCGGCGGTCTAAGATAAGCTCGCCAATCAGAAGTCGTCTCTACCCGAGATCAGGGTATCAACGGCTAACCTCGGGCGCCGCGCGCTCCGGCTATTAACAAGATTGGAAGCATCTCATCGATACGAGTAAAGGCCGTTTGCCGCGTGCTGATCGGACAATTCTTCGGTGGATATCATGGTGGATGATGTAGAGACGCAATTGTTTTAAATACTCCACATTTAACGGGCTCGATGGCTATGTTGTAGTCAGTTGACTGCTGTTAAGTGGAAATTAATGATGGCGAACCTTAACGAGCAGGTAATTAGGATGTGATCATATAGAGTACATTATTCAATGAATAATATATATTATAGACCTGCCTATTCGGTAGATCTAGACATGTTGTAGACTGGCCTAATAGTAGTGCCATGCCGTAGAGCTCACTTTCGAGAGTCAGCTCTAGCTCACGATAATACACGCCGTACGTGATGTGATCTTTCAATGGCCAATCTAAAGTAAATAGGCTGCTAGGACCTTGGAAAAGTGGCACTTGGCCAGGGACAGGAAAAGGGGTCGCGGCGCACACGGGATGTCAGGGGGCTGCAGATGCAGTATCAGCCGTCTGCGGATAATCATGGATATTCGTTGAGTATTCACCTTCAGTACCCCGAATTCTCTCATTCTGAAGATCTCAGTGCTGTTTCATTGTGCTGTTTTTCCCCAGACTCCAAAGCTGACTAGTTGACTAGTCAACTTGTTATGTGGAAACTGTTACCTAACAGATTGTCATCCCCGCATTTTATATGTACCTAATGTTGACTTCGTATTTACGACAAGGCCTGTTTATTCTGGTCATGTTCAACATGGGGGTTTCTGAGCTGGGTCTTGAAGTGAGATAAACTATTGGATATCAAGCGCCTCATGGACTTGAATGGGAACTTCCGACTTGGCTGTCGGGAATATGAAGATGCCGAGAAGGAATATTAGAACAAATGTATGGAGTATGGTATATTGTCTCTTTGTCCATTCCGTGGCGGTGGCGAAAATCCCAATGCGCATTGCGTGCTGTTTGGCCCGGGCTGGACTTATTTATGGGGAATTTCGTCGGCTTGAATAACCTCAAGTGTGAATGTTCGGAGTACTCCGAGGATAATATAGACATTTTGCGGGGTATTACCCGTGACTTCTGTTGCTCAACCTTGGAACTTGACGAATAACCTTAGAAAGGTCTACGCGTGGCCAGGTGTGTCTAAGGGGGAATGTAGATTTAACCGATTCCACATGAGCACCTACCTATACAGGCGATGTTGTATTATAACCCGGGCGCAGCCGCTGACCTTTCAACAGTTGGGCTTGGCTCTATCATCTATGTTGTAGTCACCGGAACACAAATAACTAGTTACCAATCCAGCCCGATGCTACTGTGGCTGTCTGTTGCGGGAGCGTGGCCAGTAAAATCAGCTACTGCGCGCCATCAGCTCGGAAAGGCTTGGGTGGCTGATAGTCAAGCATAGACTCAATCCAGCTCAGGCCGAAGACGGTGCGCCTTTTTCTCGCCCCCCCTTATGGTCTGACCGCGTTGCATGGACCAAACCTTGGAAGTCGTGAAATTCCCTATCTCAGAAAATGGTGATGCGCTTGACCCGCAATGCGGACATGCAAGATAAGACTGGTGGGCCCGTTTACACATTTCAATTTGGCCATAATGAGCTTCTCTCGAGTTTACAGTCACACGATTGTGAACACCTTGAGATCTTGCGGTTAGCCATGATTAATGATTAATGTGATTAATGTTTCCTGGACGGACATGTCCGAATCCAGCGGATGGGCCACAAAAGTCTATTGGCCGACCTAGGGCATCCTGATCGAGGTGCTGTGCAAATTGCCCAGTGATAATACGAGGGTCTTGCTGAACGCGCCGACATCAGGCCAATCATTACACGAGTCTATGTTGTATAATGAACCTCCTGGCACACACTCTTGGCTTTTTGGGAGGCTTCTCCCGTGCTTCCATGCATATCACAGACCGCCACAGCCACGTAAAAACCTTCGCGTCGAAAACGCCGACGCATAGAGTTTGCCTACAGGGTCTCGTGGCGCCATCCCTCATCCCCACCAGAGCTCATGCCAGTCTCTAGTAGCGAACCCGACCGAGGCGGTTTCGAATGTCCGCAATCGATCGTCTGCCTTTCTGCGCACATACAACACACACAAGCCAAGAGGCTATACCGAGGCGACGGCCAGGAAAACTCAATTGAGGCAAGTTTGCGAACAAGCCTCAGTGGGGCGAATTCCTCGTCCATATGGCATTGCACGCATATCCCTGTAGCCCATAGCGCATGCCACAGGAACGGGGTCCGTCGGGAAGCCTTCCCATAGGCAAGGGATGAGCGACGAGAGGAATTCCCCTGCCGTCCACTGGTCAGCTCAGTAGTGTGAGTATGTTTCTCCCCAAGTAAGGTTATCTCGTTCCAAACTTAGAATGTCGGTTCTGCGAGATAAAGGTCTTCTAGAAGGACGAGAAGAGGAAACCTTGGAACTCGCGGACACTATGGAGGACTCGTTCCAAGGTTCCAAGGTTGCCCCGGTGGAGGTCCGGGGGAAAGGGATGTGCCCAGGTGTGCTCTTATCTCCCGAGGTTTCTCTGATTGGGCAACGATCGACTATCGTCCACGGGTAGAGTGCGGAGAGACTGACAGATGGGGCTTAGTGGATCTGGGGAGTTGCCTCTTTCGGGCTCCAGAAGCTTGGCTTTTCCCTGTCCACCTACAGAATATTAACCAGATGAAGTCGTTCAAGGGTTGTTAGTATGATTGCATGTATTCATGTAGTCATGTACTACGAGTCAGGTCATGGCGATAGTCAAGCTAGGGAGGTGTAGATATTAGACATCCATGAGGTAGATCCTCCCGTCCCGTTATGACAGTCTAAATCACGCGAGAGATAGATAAGTAGTGGCGCTACCGGGGTTCCACCTGCAATAATTACTATTTCGCTTTTACCTTTTTTACCTTTTTGCTCTAAAACAATAAGATAGTCGGGTGAAACACTATGGAGCTTCCACCTCAGGATCAAGCGGGCTTATCTTAGGAACTTGAACTTGACCGTTTGCAGCCTTGCAAGGGTATCTCACTGCATATGTATGAATCATGATCAGGATCGTGTGTAACTCATAGCCTCGAAGAACACAGAGTAAGGAGTACAAATGCATCATAAATCTTAATTAAAAAGATAAATTGCCTAGTCGCGGACTCGGGACCCAGAGCATGCCAAGGTTATCAGAAGATTAAATGCTGTTAGTGCGAAACTCTAGATGGTCTAAGCGCATGAAAGCAGATAGATTTAGGTGCTTTTGATTTAATTTGATTCGATTTGATTATATGGAACGTAAAAATAATTCCATCGCTTTTATCTGAAATCGGACTGGTTGTATTTATACCCTCCCCCCCCTCCCAAACGGTCAAACCTCTACTTGTTTCACCTCTGTGTCGGTTCATTGACCTCAAATCCCACAGAGCCTTCAGCTTCAGCGACCAGATACTTATTTCTGTTCTGAACAATACCCACTTCAGAAGAGAAAAATTTCACATTCTCACCATGGATGAGAAGAAGTTTGAGGAGCACACCGTCCAGACTGGATCGGATGCTCCCCCATCCTATGGCGACTCATCTCTAACGCGAGGAAGCATGGGCCGACGAATCCTTGACAGCTTCAAGAGAGACCCCAACCATGTCCTCAGTACTCCTGGAGCTGATGGAACTGCCATGGATGTCGAGGCTGCCGCCGCCCATAACACTGCCCACTCACCGCTGCAGCGACACTTGAAGGGTCGTCATCTGCAGATGATTGCCATCGGTGGTTCTATCGGTATGTTCTGCACTAATTCTTCTCCGTCCTATTCGGTCTCGCTAATTCCATTCACTATGTAGGTACTGGTCTTTTCGTTGGTTCCGGATCTGTTTTGGCCGTCGGTGGTCCAGCCTCAGTACTGATCGCCTATATTTTGATCGGATGCATGCTTTACTGTACAGTTCACGCCTTGGGCGAAATGGCTGTTCTTTTCCCCGTTGCCGGTTCTTTCGCCCACTATTCGACTCGTTTCATGGATCCTGCTTGGGGTTTTGCTATGGGCTGGAATTACGCTCTTCAGTGGCTCATTGTCCTACCCTTGGAGATTGTCGCCGCTTCCATCACAGTCGATTACTGGAATCCAGGTGTTTCAAACGCTGCCTGGGTAACTATCTTCTGGGTTGTGATTGTCTCAATCAACATGTTCGGTGTCCGAGGATATGGTGAAGCCGAATTCGTCTTCTCCATCATCAAGGTCGTTGCCGTGCTTGGTTTCATGTAAGCTACATTGCTGTTATGTGGAACATGAACGTCTAACTGACTTGACTATTAGTATCCTAGGAATCATCCTCAACTGCGGTGGTGGACCCGAAGGTGGATACATCGGCGCCAGGTACTGGTACGACCCAGGTGCATTCAGGAACGGTTTCAAGGGTCTCTGCAGTGTTTTCGTCAATGCTGCGTTCGCCTTCGCTGGAACCGAACTTGTTGGTCTTGCCGCCGCCGAGACCGCCAATCCTCGCAAGTCCCTCCCCACTGCCGTTAAGCAGGTCTTCTGGCGTATTGCTCTCTTCTACGTGGTTTCCCTCACCCTCGTCGGCCTCCTGGTGAGATACGACGACCCCAAACTCATCAGCGGTTCCTCCTCCGCCGACGCCAAGGCCTCTCCTTTCGTCATCGCCATTGAGAACGCAGGAATCAAGGCTCTGCCTTCCATCATGAACGTTGTCATCATGATTGCGGTCCTCTCTGTCGGTAACTCCTCCGTTTACGGATCCTCGCGTACTCTTGCTGCCCTTGCCGAGCAGGGCCAAGCCCCCAAGTTCCTCGCCTACATCGACCGCAAGGGTCGTCCGCTACCCGCCACTATTATCGCGTCTGCCTTGGGTCTGCTTTGCTACCTCGCCGCCTCCGATGTGCAGACGACCGCCTTCGAATGGATGATGGCCATCTCGGGTCTGTCATCTATCTTCACCTGGGGTTCCATCTGTGCTTCCCACATCCTCTTCCGTCGCGCGTGGAAGAAGCAGGGCCACACCTTGGATGAGCTTGCATTCCGTTCCCAGCCCGGTGTTATTGGCTCGTGGGTCGGTCTCATCTTCAACATTCTCGTGCTGATTGCCCAGTTCTGGGTTGGTTTCGCCCCCATTGGTTACGGAGAAATGACTTCCCAGGAGATTGCCTACAATTTCTTCTCCGTCTACTTGGCCGCTCCCGTGGTTCTGGTTTCTTACGTCGGTTACAAGATCTATTACAGGTGCAAGTTTGTGAAATCCTTAGAGGTGGATTTGGACACCGGTCGTCGCGATCTTGATATCCAACATCTGGTTGAGCAGGAATTGGCCGAGCAAAAAGAATGGCCCAAGTGGAAGAAGGTTTACAAGTTCTTCTGTTAAGCGGATGTTTTATCTTTTTTTTCTTTCGACATCCCCCCTTATGTACTACATCTTTACGATACCATAATTGCGCTATGAATATCATACGAAACGTTCATACATTCCAAAGGGCATACCCTATTTTTAACAATTTCCAAGACACTACTCCGTACTCCGTAGCACGTACTATAATCTCGAGCCTCCAGGCTTGGCATATCTGTGGGGAAGCGTTTAGACTCAGAAGTCAAGTCAGGCATCTGGGCATAACAAGGCTGACAACATAGGGGTAGGGTAGTTATACATAGTACTATTGCACTCTAGGGCTATACATCTGTATTTTCTAATACATTTTGATTGAATGTATAGTTATTATTAGCCTACCAGGCTCACAGCCACAATGTAAAGTCAATGCGCAATTCAATTGTAAACAAAAAATAGACAAGACACTCCTCCCCCCTCCCCCTTTTTTTCTCTCAGCATGAAAAAACAGCCAAATTTAAAGATTTGCAGCAAATTACCACCCCGGCGTAATTTTCAACCCAAAAATAGCCCAAAGTGGATGCAAAGACGGTGGGGAGAGGTCGGGTTGTCAGCCAAAAGGACGCTTGTTAGGCGGTAATGGTCTGAGATGTACGCAAATCCCCGTAATATTACGAGCCACATGTGACGCCCTACGATCTGGAAATCCATGAACTCCATCAAACTCCATCTCTATCTCCATCTTCGTCTTTCCCATTTCGGTCTTTCTTTGTTTTTGTTGCCAGCTTCCTGACGACTTGCATCGCAATTCGCTTGGCCTGGCTTTCGCTCATTTTAGCTTCGAATTCATCCGCGATATCGGCGCCTAACACCCTGCGCACTCTATTCTCTCGCATTCCAAAGTGATCG
The DNA here is from genome assembly GCF_028828465.1 of Penicillium psychrosexuale. Lineage (NCBI taxonomy): Eukaryota > Fungi > Ascomycota > Eurotiomycetes > Eurotiales > Aspergillaceae > Penicillium > Penicillium psychrosexuale. Next base: position 2,469,739 of record NW_026643187.1, read on the forward strand.
TCTCTGCTTCGTCATTGGTGTTTTGGTCTATGCGCAGCTCCGTCCCGTGTTAAGACTGGACATTGAATTCAAAACCAAGACAGCTGGCCCTCCCTCGGTGGCTTTGATCATATCGCAAACTCAGAGCCTCATCGACTCCGATTGACTCTCCGTTTCGCGCTTACTCCGCCATTTTACGATTCGCGTTTTCCTCCGAACATACGAACTCATCGCTGTCAGCTGCCGGGTCGCTTTCCCTTCTTACGCCGATCATAACGTGTCTCCGCCTGACGGTCTGAATCAGCCTTTTAGCCGTCCGTCATAATGCCTGGTTTCGCGGATTCTTTCTGGACCCCCGACTATGCTTCGGGCCTGGGGGTGCTGTACGGGAAGTTGCAGCAGGGAGTTGTGGAAAACAAACAGATTTTGGCCATTGCATCCATGCGTTCAGATGCAGAAGAGCAGTATGGACTCCGCATGGGAGACATTGCCCCGAGCGTGGATAAGATGACGGCGCTGGGATTCGGCAAGGACGATGGTGCCAGTGTCAGAAAGGTTTGTTTCAGACGCATAGAGACCGGAGTGAAGAAAGACTGACGTCGCGCGATCCTCGTTACAGGCTTACGAAGGAATCCGTACCGAAATGGTCGAGGCCTCGAAGAACCACCAGAAGATCGCCAACAATATCCGCGAATTGGTCGTGTCGCCCTTCCGGCGTTGGAGCGACCAGCACGAAATGCGTGTTCAGTATTCGCATGACGCGCTCCAGGGCCGCATCAAGGAACATACCAAGCAGGCGGAGCTGGTAAGGAAACTGCGCAGCACTTACTTCAACAAGTGTCGTGTGGTTGAAGACCTGGAAGAAGAGAACAAACTTGCTTTCCAAGACCCTGAGACGAGCCCCAAGATCAAAGTTCCCCCGAAGATCGTTCTCCCTGCCGAGGAAGAGCCCGACGAAGACCCCATCGAGTTGGGTGAGCGGATATTCCCACCAGACCACATCAAAAAACTTCTCACCCATATGATTGATAACATCAAGCTTGGCGAGGCGAAGGTTCCCATTATCGGCACTTATCAGAATGTATCCACGGGCGCGGATATTGCGCAATATATTCAAACCTACATGGAGGCTGAGAATCTCACTCAAGTGGAGATAATTGGTCAGGATATGGTAGACAACGGTCTTCTTCGCTTGATTGGAAATATGGGCAATGTCTTTGCCAATAGCTCCAAGATGAAATATCAGTGGCGCCCAAAGGTCTTCCAACTCACCGGTATCCCAGAAAAAAGAAGCCTCTCATGCGTGTCACCTCGGTGGCGTCAAGCGAGGATGGCAACGGCAGCGACTCGCCTATTGCATCTGTCTCCGAGATGCTGTCTGGTTGGAATCCCCTCAACAACCCTTACCCGAACGAGACACCCTCAGAGAAGCTCCGAAGGGAGGCTTTGGAAGCTGATGAACGGTACAAGGTTGCCGTTCGTAAGCTTGACCAGATCCGCTGCCGGCTGGAGGAAGAAGTCATTGGCCAGCTCAAATACATGGAACAGTGCGAGCTGGACCGTCTCAAGGCCATCAAAGCCGTGGTTCTTGACTTCTCGGGCGCGATCAGCAATGTCATTCCCAACCTCCAGAGCACAGTGGATCATATGATGCTATACCAGGAAACAATTCAGCCCCTAGGCGACTTGAGATACCTGCTAGAGAACTACCGCACTGGTGGATTCGTACCTAAGATCCAAGCATACGAGAACTACTATGGTTCCGTTGAAGGTACAGCCTTGGTCATTGCCCAGAGATGAAAAGTTACTAATTTTAACTCCACCAGAACAAAACTTTGGTGTCGACCTTGAAGCTAGAGCCCGTGCCGACCGCAAACGTGTTCCAATCCTGGTGACCACCATTCTGACCTACCTCGATAACCGTAAGAAATTCATGGCATACATTCAGATTCTGGACCACGCTCACAAATCTTGCAGGCTACCCTGAACTTGAAGGCGATGAAGCACGACGAATGATCTGGTTGACCGAGGTTGATTTGGGCACGACGCACAAGCTTCGTCAAATTTTGAACAACAGCAAAGCCGATTATGCCGAGGTGTTGCCTCAATTCGGAATTCCAGTTATTGCAAGCGTTCTAAGATTGTACCTTCTTGAATTGCCAGGTTCGTTGCTCTCTTGGTGGCTTGATATATCCTTATGCTAATCCCCGGATAGACTCATTGGTTTCCTCGCAAGTTTACGAGATCGTGAAAACGATTTATTCGACCACTGCTCATGAGACCACGGAAGAAGGGCGGATCAAGGTTCTCCAAAGTACCCTTGGGCAACTCCGCCTTGTCAATATCGCTACGCTTGATGCCATTATGACTCATTTCACGCGCCTGATTGATTTGACCTCGGCCGACGAAGAATACATCACTTTGTTGGCACAGGCATTTTCTCCTTGCATTCTCCGCCCTCGCATAGAGAGCAGTCTCACTATGAACGAGCGCCACAGCTACCGCCTGATCCGTGATCTGTTTGCTCACAAGGACTCCATATTTGGCGAACTGAAGCGCCAATCGAGTGCGCTCGGAATGACCAGTTCCTCCTCCAACCGTCCACGGGCCATCAGCACGGATGAGAGTAATCGTCGTGCGGCGATGGAGGCCCGCCAGCGAGCTATTGTCAACCGCAGCCGGGCAACCAGTCCTGTCAATCGCCAACGGCATCGACGTGACCGCTCGAGCGGTGCTTCCGAGATAGGTCGGTTCCCGATCAACGTCAGCAGCCCTTCAGATCGCAGATCCGCCCGCGGTAGTCTTGATGTACCGCCCAACAAGGCTCTCCAGGCCGAACCTGAGGATGCTCCTACCGTGAACACTCAAGTTGCCGAGACTATTACCAACGGCACCTATACTGAGTCTCCTTCCTCAGCTGTTGCCAGCAGCAGCACCCACTCGAGCTCCCCAAGCCCTCCTCCTGTTCCTTTCGAGGACACAGCCTCCGATGACTCCCCAACTCCTACTCCTACTCCGGCTGCAACATCCGCCGAGTTTGAGAAGCGCAATTCGATGTCCCGCTCTTCTGGCGCTCGATCCAGCCGCAAGCCAGGCCTTGGTAGCTTGTCCAGCTTCCCCACTGGCTCGGCTGTCGGGGCCAGTGGCACAGAGAGCAATCGAAGCAGCATCGCTGAAAGTGAACCCAACCGAGTCACTCTGGAGGACAAGCCTATGGACGACTAGTTCTGAGGACCTGTGGATGCGGAGGAAATCTTGTACAGATCAGACTGGGAGCAGTATATCGTGCTGGGAGGAAACATGCATTATCGCATCACATTCCACTCACATCTTTGTTGCTCTCTGATCATGGCGAAGACGACTTGGCGAGTGACAATTTGGAACGTTACCTTTATCTTTTCTTGTCTTTTGTTTCTCCTTTTGAACTTGAACTTTTACTGCATGCCTCTTAAGCATGCATGCATACATACCCTGTCCCTTCTGCTATGTTACCGCAGAGGGGATTGTTCATCTCCCTTTTACCTTGCCTCTGTTACTGCTGCTGTGTTTTTGCCTCTTATGTTTCCTGATGCATTCCCTTTTTGCCCTCGTGGTGTTATCCACTTGGTGTATGTATACCTGATCCTTTTTCGTGCATATGAATTTCTTTCTGTCCTATATATAGTACTACTCTGATGGTGTAGTTCTGTAGAATTTACATGGAATTCAATAGCTAAAACGCGTTTTCATCTTCTAATCTCTTTTTAGGCCTGAACTTACTGTCTCCACTAAGGTCTGAATTCGGGGCAAGAACCACCGAGCTTTAGCTCTCATTGACTTGAGGATTTTAACATTCTCCCGAACATATTACTTTAGTCTATGAACGTCTTAAAACAACCCAGAATCAGACAGCAGACGTACTTTGTACGAATAACCAGCCCCGCATATCTTCCAAGCATCTACAACTTGACTTCCACAATAGGATATTCCAAGCCAAGCGCAACAAGAGAAAGAACACAAAACAAAGCACCAAAACACAAAACAACCCCAAGCCATGGCACCAAATACCCAAATCCCAATCGTGGACTCCCACATCCACCTCTTCCCAAAAACGCACCTAAAAACCCTATCCTGGCACAATGCCAACAACCCACTCGGAACCCAACACAGCGTAAACGAATACCGACACGCAACAACACAAGCCAACGCCACGCCCATCCTCCAAGGCTTCATATTCCTCGAAACAGACCGACTTTCCTCCATCACCGACTCAACCAAACCACCCAACCACGGCTGGCAACACGCCCTGGACGAAGTCTCCCTCCTAACACGCATAGCCCTCGGCACACCAATCCCAGGCGAGGGCCACGTCCCGCACGACAAAACGCTCTGCCTGGGGATTGTGCCGTGGGCGCCTGTGCCCGGTGGGCCGGATGTGCTGAGCGCGTACATGGAGCAGGTTCGCCGCCGCACTGGGGAGGAGGTTTGGGGGAAGGTTAGGGGGGTTCGGTATTTGGTGCAGGATAAGGCTGAGGGGACGATGCTGGGGAACGGGTTTGTTGCTGGGTTGAGGTGGTTGGGGAGGGAAGGGTTTGTTTTTGATCTTGGGGTTGATGCTAGGTCTGGTGGGTTGGGACAGTTGAGGGAGGCGGTTGAGATGATGGGGTTGGTTTATGGGGGGTTGGAGGGGGGTGATGGGGTTACGATTGTTATTAGTATGTTTTTTCTTTTTTTTGCCTTTTGAGGTTTGGGTTTCGATTTGGGGTTCTTCTTGCTGACTGCTATAGACCATCTGTGCAAGCCTAACCTTCGTTTGGAGTCGGATAATATTCGCTCTCATCCGGAGTTCCTTGAGTGGAAGAATCTTGTGACTAAGATGGCGAGGGCGAGTTCTAGGACTTATATGAAGCTTTCTGGGGCTTTTTCGGAGCTTCTACCGCTAGAGGCGGAGTCAGAACCGGATTTCGAGGCAATTGTTGAACGTGTGCAGCCGTGGACGGATGTTATTTTTGACGCTTTCGGGGCCGACCGTGTTATGTTTGGATCGGATTGGCCGGTGTGCAATATTGGCGGTGGTGGGAATAATGTTTCTTGGGGTAGATGGAGACGCGTGGTGGAAGAGGTCTTGGAACGGAGAGGATTATCTGAGGAACAAAAGAGGGGTGTCTGGGGATCTGTTGCTTTGCATGCTTATGGTATAGAGATCTAGGTATGAAACATAGAAATGCAAGGTCACTTGCTCGGACTTCAAGAAAAAGAAACAACTATATATATCCTCATTGTAGGTTGACAAACAACCCACCATCAACCAGTAACTGCGCACCAGTCACATAGCCACTCAATTCCTCACAAGCCAAGAAAACAGCCGGCCCAGCCAGATCCCGTGGTTGACCAAGTCTGCCCAGCGGAATTCGACCTTCCATATAACTCCTCTTGACAGGGTCCTTCATATCCTCCTCATTAAGCTGCGTCCGGATAGTCCCCGGCAGCAGCGCATTACACCGAATACCATACTTGCCGAGCGCGCACGCACATGACTGCATAAGACTCAGCACACCGGCCTTGGTGGGGGTGTAATGTGTCTGCTGGGCACCGCCGACCAGAGCGGAGATGGAGCTCACGCCGATGATGGACCCGCCCGATGGTGACTGGACCAGTGCCATTTGGCGGGCTGCAGCTTGGGTGGCGTAGAATGCGCCAGAGAGGTTCGTCGAGAGTGTGTGATTCAAGAGGGAAGGTTCGAGTCTAGCGGGGTCGTTAGAGAGGAGAAGAAGAGTGAATTGTAAATGGATATAGCTCACTCTAGGAATTCGGCGAACTGACACACGCCTGCGTTGCTCACGAATACATCTAGCCGACCGAATGTCTCGACGGTTTTTGCGACGAAGTTCTGGCCTGTTTCTGGCTGCGAAATGTCGCCGGATACCGTGAGGAAGCGGGTCTTGGCTGCTTCGGCTTCGATCTCGTTCACGTCTTTGCGTAGTGCTTCTAGCAGCGCGTCTTCTTTTGCGCCGCCGAGGTGGCTGATGGAGACTTTGGCTCCGTGACGGATGTAATCAAGGGCGATTGCCTGTAATTGAGTTAGTGTGTTTTTCTTGTTTTCCTGAATCCAAATGAGAAATCATACCCGTCCGATGCCTGTGAGGCCACCAGTGATGGCGGCGACTTTGCCAACTAGTAATTGTGGGAAAGTCATTGAAGATGTTGAGAATGGACATTGATCATTCACAACTCTCCCAATTCTCCCATTCTCACTTGGGCCGAATACGTGATCTCTCGAGCTCGGGATTTCGTGGTGATGTTACCCCGAGTGTGGGGAAACCCCGCAGTGTATCCGGCTACGGAGTACATTTCCTCTTTCCAGTAGAATAATGACTAGCTAGCAAGTGTCGAAAGCATTATCGACCCTTGGCCCTTGGAAGCTTCCTTGTTACGATTTATACAGGAAGATTTGGAGTTTTGACATGAAACGAAAGAGTTCAACTCGGCTCGTTCTCGCTTGTGTATCGCAACGCGAAAAACACGGAAAATCCTGTACAATATAATGATAATAAGTATAGGAAGGGACATGAGATGGGATTTCAAGGATCTTAAAATCCGATGTGTATGTACATGACTCTCGTATAGTGCGTAAGTAACTTATAAACATGAAATATATCACAAATAAAAACAGCGAAGAAACCCCTCAAACCATCAATATTACGCAGAGCCATTGGCCAACTCCTCGTTGTCGGGTGCGCGTAGGGACTTCTGAGGCGCTGGCGTAAGGATAGCGGCAGCAGGGATCAGGGGAGCAGCAGGATTGAGCTCCAGACCAAACCCAGGCTTGTCCAAGATCGAGACGTCAAGATATCCCTTAGTAGGAATGGGCTCGTTCAAGAAAAGGTTACCAAACACAGGCTCGACAGTGTGGCCATCGGCAGAGTTGGCAAGGTACTCCTGGAAGGGACTGTTGGACTGGGAGACGACAAAGTGGTACGAGTAGGGACCGGATGCGTGGGGCACAACAGGAAGATCGTAAGCAGCAGCCATGGCAGCGACCTTCAGCAGCTCGGTCATTCCACCAACCCACATCACATCGGGCTGGAGGATGTCAACGTTGCGGCCCTCAATCAGCTTGCGGAAGCCGTAGCGGGAGTACTCGTGCTCGCCGGTGGTAAACTTGACAGTGGGGTGGGCACGCTTGAGGAGCGCGTGGCCGTCGAAGTCATCGGGTGAAAGGCACTCCTCCCACCAGTCAATATCGAGTCCAATAGCCTCGCAGCGCTTGACTAGCTGGATTGTGTAGGGGACGTTCAAGGACATGTAGCAGTCCACGCGGAGTGGGAAGTCGGCACCAACTTTCTCGCGCTGCTGACGCAGGTATTCAACGTTCTTCAAAAGGCCCTCAGTACCCTCGTCAGGACCGTGTGGCAATGCCACCTTGGCGCCGATGAAGCCGGCAGCCTTTGCGGAGCCAGGCTGGGGACCGGTGCAGTAGAAGTCCAATCGGGTTCGAGTAGCACCCCCGATCAGCTTGTAGACGGGCTCTTTGCGGATCTTGCCCTGCAAATCCCACAGAGCCAGGTCAATGACCGAAATCACGGCGACGGGCAGACCCTTGCGGCCGTAGAACATCGAGGCGCGGTACATCTTCTCAAAGAGGTCGTTGGTGTCGCGGGGGTCTATTAGAAATATAGTTCGTCAGAAAGATCCATTATTCTATGTATGTGAGATGGTGTACATACCCGCGCCAACCAGGAAGCGGTTAAAATGTTGCTGGGTCAGCCAGCATGCAGGCGGGCCTCCGAAACCAGTTGCAAAGCCCTTGGTTCCATCAGTGGCCTCAATCTCCACACAGAAAGATCCTAAAACATTGATTCCCCATGATGTTCGCGAACCACGGAATTGTGCCCACTTGCTCATAGGGGTAGCGATGTTGCTGTCGACCAGCCAGTGGCCTCCCTTGACCTGTATCGATAGTTAGCATATCAAATTTCACGACAATTGACATCTCATAGCTCTTACATTGTGGTAATCACCGCCAGAGCCCACACCATCAATGATGAAGGTGCGGACTTCCTTAATGCGGGGAAAGTCCGTTGTTGAACCCATGACGTATGAAATGAACAAGTCTAACGAAAGAACGCAATAATTGTTTAGACGAAAAGATAAAGAAAGAAAAGTAGAGATCCAACAATTGCGGGGGATTCACGTCTATTTCAACGAATTCCAGAAGCCGAGGCCAGCTCGGGGCATTGCTAACCCGAGAGACGGACAAACGGCGACTAGGACAATTTGCGATAACACATGTTTAGTTGATTTATGCCAGGCTATGTGGAGTGGATAAAAATGCTCTTGAGATCCTACTTCTTAAAGCTCCCCGTCTAAGCATTGTGTCAACGACATAGCAAACAGGCACGTATTGTCTTTATCTCTGAGCCTTGCATCCTTCAAAGTCCGTACTGCTCTTCAAAATCATTGGAAGAATCTGGAAATCTAGAAATATGTTGCTGCGGCCGCTATTGGTAGGTAGTCGACCTGAGTGCCACGGGCCTCACGGGATGATGAGGTCTAAATCGTTAAAGGGTGTAGTCTTAAACGGCGTTGTAACGGACTCTGGGTCCTTAAGCAGTCTACTTGGAGCTGGCGGATTTCTCTAGTAACATGCTGACAATATGGCAGTAAGTGCCGCAAAGAGTTAGTAGCTGTCGACATTCAATTGGATGAAATTCGCTTGATATGTACATAGCGAGGGTATAGGATTCGAAGCCACTTTTATGTTGTATGTCTGTATGGTGCCCGTTTAAGTTAACGAATAAGATCGAAGGAAAAAGTACTTTATGTACAGAGCTCACGGTTTGTTTTCAGCAATAGCTCTATGGTAAACTAGTGACTATAGAAGTAAGACTTGCAACTCTCCTTGACCAGGGATTTCGGTTGAACTCTTTGCGCACTCCCCTTTTCCAGTATAAAAAATGGGAAGATACTATTACAAATAGGATCAGCTATTATTTACTAGATCCTATTCAAATATCAAAGAGATAGAAGTCGAAAAATAGAGCCAAGAGAACACCAAAAGCGGAGAATGCGGGGTCCCCCGGTTTCTGCCTGAGGCCTTGGCTCCACGAGCCGACCATTTCGGTTTCTTTCCCTTTCCCTCGGGTTGAATGCTAACCACTATCGTGGAGAACATTGCAAGGCTCCCTTTATTTAAAATATACCAAGGTATTCCAGTCTATTCGGACAACTTGCCGTGAATCGGCCTTGCATCATGCTCGGTCCCTGATAGGGCGAATTGTTATCTCGCTAAATCAAAATGCCGAACACTGCGTTTCCCGCACAGGAGACACTGTCCTCCAATCAGCAATTCGGTGACCCATCCCGAGATCAGAGTGCAGAGTATTCTTCGGATTCTGATAATGATCATGTTGAACTCAATGGCTCTACAAGAGCCTTGAAACGAAAACGCCCCCTCACTGTCTCGTGCGTACCTGGCGGCTCGTTCGTATGGAACGTAACCCCGACTAACCCTACCTAGATGTGAACTGTGCAAGCAGCGAAAGGTTAAATGCGGTATGGTGTAAAAGCATCCTAAACAAATATTTTGTTTCTAACATTGACAAACCTAGACCGAGTACAACCGAGCTGTGGCTGGTGTACCCGAAATGGCCAGCTATGTGAATATAGGGAACGAAAGAAGCCTGGGCTGAGAGCTGGCTATGGAAAGGAGTTAGAGCAACGGCTTGGTAAGCTGTTGTACAGTCTGCTCGTCATCTGTCTCATGTCTCACTCGTACCTCAGATCGATTGGAAGGTATTATCCAATCGCAAGCTCGGCTTATCGAGGTGCATATTCTGCAAAGCCAGCCTTCAATGGGTCACAAATTAGCCCATGCAGGGCATCTTTCATATAGCCCTTCATCCGAGCCGTCGGCAGTCCACGGACCCAGTCCTAGTACGGCTCTTTACTTCAACGACCCTGGGTCTGCTGCTACTATACTCTCACGCCATGCGGATGTCTCTACCAATAGTCCATCGGATGGCTCTGTGAGGGACACCTCACATAATCACCTGCAACATGACTTGTCAACGGCACCAGTTGGCCAGTTGGTACATAACGAAAACGCACATCACGATTATTCAGGAAACGAATCGTCCCTGAAGGTCCCCGTCAATGTATACTCAAATCAAGAGCAATCTCTTACTGATCCTGATCTAGATCTGCCACCATATGATTTGCTCTATGCTTTGGTAGATCTCTATTTCGAACATATCAATTCCTGGTGCCCAATCCTCCACCGACGAACAACTCTGGATACCTTTTTTGGCCCATCGCCACTAGAGGAGGCAGACCGAATGGTGCTGTATGCAATTGTGGCAACAACTCTGCGTTTTTCCTCTGATAACAGGCTTAATGACCAAAACAGAAAGCGCTATCATGACTCGTCCAAACAAAAGGTCGTCCTGTATGGCCTGGAAAATTCTTCCGTCAGAGCACTTCAGGCACTCGTGATTCTAGCTCTTGATTTGGTTGGGTCTTCTAATGGCCCACCGGGTTGGAAGCTCCTTGCCCTGATCACCCGATCTGTAGTTCACCTAGGGTTGGCGGTGGAATCAAAGTCTTCTCTTATCAACCCTCTCTATCCCTCAATCTATACTCTGAGAGCTGTCACTCTTTCGGAGCCAGAATCTTGGATTGAAGATGAGAGTAGACGCCGTTTGTTCTGGATGGTCTACCTACTAGATCGATATTCCACCCTGGCGACTGCGTTCAATTTCGCCTTGGATGACAGAGATATCGACCGCAAACTTCCTTGCAAGGACGATTATTTTATGAAGAACCAGCCAGTTGAGACGCGGTGGTTTCAATGCTCCAGTGACCGTGTAGACTATCTCAGTAAAGCTGAAAACGTTGGGTCTTTCGGTCTCTATATCGAAATCTTAGGTATCCTCTCGCGGATTCACCTGTTTTTGAAACGGCCCGTGGATATTGGAGCTCTGTCCGATGTCGCAGAATGGCAGGCTACCTATCGCAAACTCGACAGCGAGCTCACATCCTGGGAGTTCAATCTCCCAGCGGAATATGCCTACGAAAACTCGTCCCGACTCTTTAGTGGGCCCAAGAATGGCCGGGCTGTACATAACGATTGGGTGCAGTTGCATGCAACCTATCAAACGTGAGTGGGCCACATCTTTATCGTTCTGTTCCAATAAATTAACGAATCAATTAATCTAGAGCTGTGATTCGTCTGCACTCCTCAGCAGCATACCCGACGACCCGATCTCCAATCTTCACGCCTTCATATAGTGCCAGCCAGCGATGCCTCCTAGCTGTCGAAAACATTCTATCGGTAACAAGGTTCGTTGTAGAGCACAACATGCTAGACAAGATGGGCCCTCCTTTCGCCTTCACTCTCTGGGTGTCAGCACGCCTACTTCTCGTCCACGGCTCAACCATTGCACACACCGTCAGCCCCGATATCATGTTTTTCGTGGATACTCTATTTCAGCTAGGAAAATACTGGAGAGTCGCCGAGCGATACAGCAGCATCCTTCAGCGCGTCCTGGACGAGTACAATGAGTATCAGCAATCCATCGCCATAGACGGAGAACGATCCACACCATCAACAATCAAGATTCTCGCCGATATGCGTCGCTGTGCATTCGACCTGGACTTTTTAATCTCGCGGCAACCACGTGAATCACCCGCCGACAATGGCATTGGCGAGAGCCACCAGCCCGGGCCACCACTCCTGACAATGCCCGCCCGCAACTTCGCCCCCAACGAACTCGAGTACCTCGATGTTTTTGGTTTCTTTAATGTTCCCCGTGTTCCTCCTGCACGACCTCCAGACATGTCTACTTCTGCCCCTTCTCATTTGGAAATCTCAGAGTCTGTACCAAATCCGATGTCGATTCATGGATTGACAGACGCTGGCCCCGCGCCTCCGACTGGGTCGGTAGATGATGCCGGCCATCATTCTAATGCGAATGAATTCAACATCACCAACTACTTGATTCCGACGCCGGAGACGGATTGGCTGTTTCGACCATCCTAGAGGCAGTGCGCCAATGTCAGTCGCTTTTTGCCTAAAGGACCGACCAAAACATCCCTCCACATCTTTCCACTCTTTGCTCTTAAGCGCTATGTTGTATACTACCCAGGTTATACTAGGAATACCCTTAACTTTGTATCAATCTGCCTTCCACGTGATCACAGACCCATTTAAAGTGGCCCACTTAAAATAACCTTACTCTAAAGAGACTTTAGCACAACCTTGGAACACACTACGGTGTCCACGGGTAGTACATACATCTTCAGGCTCTATCTAATTTCTTTCCTCTGTCTTTTATCTCCACATAGCCCACCATACTGCTTATTGACATACAAGTAATATAAGCGGGCTCTGGGAGTGTTCTTATCGTCTCTGGCAAACGAGAGAAAGAAGAGAAAGACCCGCTGGAATCAGTATCAGCGCAGCATTTGATCGTACTAAATCAGTGAGCTTCCCATGCCGAGAGCCAAGCGAGGTAGTCATACAAGCGAAAGCGAGAACCGAGAGCAAAGATGATAGTTCCATTAGAAGTGTTAACTCCTACAAATAACATAACATACATGAAAGAAGAAGAGACCAAGGCCTCAAGAAACAAAGAAAGGCAATGGGATGAGTGAAATCACGCAAAGTCCAGGGCCTAGAAACTTCATCGAGAGCTACTCAAACAAATTCAAACGTGTCTATTACACGTCGGTACGGGCTTGCATCCGGGCGAGGACCTCTTCGAGGAACACGTCGAGAACAGTATCAACACCACCGCCCATGTCAACAGGTCTCTCCATATCCCAGTGTTGGAGGCTATTGAAAGCTCGGGCAATGTCTTCGGCCACCTTTTCCAGACCATGATGGATTCGGACACTGCGGTCGAAGTCCTTCTCTTCTTCTGGGGTAGCCGGGGGTTCGTTAGGATTGCGTCCGGGTTCGAGACGGACGAGATTGTTGCGACGCCGATCCATGGCTGCGCGGAGGGCCGGAAGAATCACAGTTCCACAGGCGGTTGGTCGCTCGGTCTCAGGGGGAGGTCGGGTGGAACGCTTGTGGTCGCTAGAGGTGGGAGTCGGAGGGGTGGAGCGGTGGGGCATAGCACGGTCATCCATGTTTGCTGGCGCGCGCTTCGACTTGAGTCCGGAAACTGGCTTTGCGTGTTGCAGTGGCTCTGTATGTCTTGGAAGAGCGACTTGAGGGATACGCGGAGACTGTGGCTGGTGTCCCACAGAATCAGCAACAGTGCGAGAAAGTGGAGCTGGCGTGTGCAAAATTTGACCAGATGCGATGCGATTTTGGTCGTGGGGGGAATTCTGGAGAATTGCTTAACAGGAATGCCCTGGTTACTGACCGCGGAGCTAGGTTTGGCTGAAGAAGCAGTATCGAGTTTGCCAGCGGAGTGAGTAGCTGCCTGTGCGTATTGTTCGTTTAATCCTCTTGTGGGAAGGTTGTCTACTGCAGGTTTGCTGGTCACTGGAGACACGACCTTGCGTGGAGGAAGTGCGGTTTGTGAGGAGCGTTGCTTGAGAGGGGAAGATGGAGCAGAGGGAGGAAGTGGGGTTTTGGTGGGAGAAACATTGAAAGCAGGGTTTGCTGGGGTCACTTGAGCGTGTGATTGGGGTTGGGATGATCCGGCTTGTCGGGGTGTCTCTTCGCACAGATCCCACTCCTCTGTCTCAGTTCGCGTATTGGTGCCAGAGCGCGACGGGGGTGCAGATGTTTTTCCCACAGGACGAACGGTCCCAAAATCCCAAAGGTCTTCCTTTTCTTGGGTTCTGGCTTTTGCGGTTTGGTCGGCTTCTCTTTCATCATACTCGTCATATTCGTCCTCGTCATCTTGACCCCGATGAGTTATTTGCCAACGTTCTGCGCGCTCAATGAGTTCTGTCAGGTAGGTTGTTCTTTTGGCGCGCTTCACAAACGGATGCTCAAGAAGCTCCTTGGCCGATGGTCGCTCCTTAGGGTCTCGGCGCAAGCACAGTTCAACAAATTGCTTGAAAGGCTTACTAAAATCGCCTACCAATGTGGGGGGCGGGTTCTTGGGAATCAAGAACAGCACTTTCATCGGGTGAATGTCGGCGTATGGAGGATCACCACAGGCCAGTTCAATTGCCGTGATACCCAGGGACCAAATATCGGCCTTGTAATCGTATCCAGATTGCTTGATGACTTCGGGAGCCATCCAAAATGGAGTACCTACAAAGGTATTCTTCTTAGTCATTGTTGCCGATAGTTGTCCCGACACGCCAAAGTCCGCCAATTTAACTTGACCACTCGCGCTGAGAAGAACGTTGGCAGCTGCAATCAGAAGTGTTAGTCGTCGCACGTTGCCATTTCAACCAATTGAGGTCTTCGTACCTTTGATATCTCGGTGTAGCTTCTGGTCACTGTGGAGATAGTCCAGCCCGCGCAGAAGCTCCCTCAGAATAATGGCAATGTACTCCTCGTGGATAACACCAGGTCGCAGGAGACCGTGGCAACTACCACCAGCGCAGAACTCCATGATGATCCACAGGTTAGACCCTTTCAAGTATGAGCCGTGATACTTGGTGACATATGGTGACTTCAGCTCGGACAAGATGGCAATCTCCTTGATGATATCGTCGACATCATCCTCGGCATTCTCAACGTCAATGATCTTGATAGCGACTGATTCTCCAGTGCGTCTATCCAAACTAATTGTCCGAATTGGGTCAGCTGTTTGTTGAACCAATATGTGGATATAGAAGGTCGGCTTACCCTTTGAACACCTTACCGAAGCTTCCACCGCCTGTAAAAGCACGAGGCTGTTAGCAAACATATGAATCCAATGGCCCTTGAAGGCTCAAGAATTGAAAAACGTACCGATGCAAGCTTGCTTGGTGTAAATGGTTTCCGGATCAATTGGAGGCGGCATTTTGGCGATTTATCCCAGTCACCAGAGGATGACGATGGACATGAATAAGCTTGAAGTTATCGAGGCTAATGATGGAATGTCAGATTCACAATATCACAAGGATGGAGTGTGGGGTTGAGCCGTACGTGACGGTGCTTGAAAATGGACTCGGGTGGCTGTCTGGGGTGAAAGAATGTCGCTATCCGATCAATCTGAATCGATTAGATAAGATCTATGCAATATCTTTCCAGGTCGCAAGATTCTAGGACTGCACAGGAGAGAAGGAAGAGAAGAGAGGACGTTGTTCGTTTGGGTGCTAACAATTGATAAGATGTCAACTGGTAAACAAAGACAATTGTTCAATAGGAGCAGGTGCGGCGAGGGGGGTGATCGTAAGATTCCAAACCGTTTGTGGCATAGTCTTCACGTTGCGATTAGCTCGTCTCACTCCCCGGGCTTCTCAGGGATATCTATGTCGTGAGCTGCCCTTGCTTGTTTATCGACGCGGGGGGCTTATTTTGCCGCTGCTTATCTGGGGGCGGTGTATCTATGGCTTTCCAAGTCCAATTACAACATTTGAATATTGTGCAATTATCTGAGACTTGAGTTTTAGGCTTGGAGGGCATCAAATCATTAATCGGACTCGACTTTGAGACTTGCGATGAAAACCCACCTATGTGTTCACTTTTCCCCAGAAGTTCCACCATTCCAACTTCTATTTCATCCCCACAAACGGGAATTCGAATGGGGGCATATCGGGACCCGAATATCTAGTATAAGATTGAATTGCATAAAATAGAGGTGCTTTACAGACACAAAGGTGAACTATGTGAAGCTAGCTATGTTCTGGGGTTGTATAGCTCAGAGGTTGCTATGTTGTTATACAACATGCGAATGTAGTATGGTTGGTTATTGCGGAGCGAAGCGCAGCAATTATATAGATCGAAAGGCTTGAGCATGTAAGAATCCTCTTCTTTCATCCCAATATCATCTAGTTTGAAAGTAGTGATTAAATTATGTAAACTAGGGCACAGGAAGCACCCGTGACACAATCCAAACAGTTTCCTTATTAGGAACATCAAACCTGTAGGTTTGACTGCATTTCTCATAGGCTAGGCTCATTCTATGACCGTAACTATATAATTAACTACATGGTCAGAAGTACGTCCCATGTCTTCCAAGCGAAATGTTCCTTGATCCTTAAGTCTGTCAAGTTGGTACTGTGTTGATTATCATGATTCATTGAATGCTTTCCAGGCAAGCTTGGATACTACGTATACTCTCACATCAAGGTCTCAAGGTTGGCAACAACTTGAGAGCCCGATAGATTGAATGATATCCCGAGGAATTACAAAACCAAGCTTGAAAACAAAGGTGAGATCCCACGGGATCCAATTCATTTCCATCAACGCCGTGCATAAACCAGGATGATAAAACCGAAAGTTCAAGAAAGCAAGAGGATTACTCTTCCACATATCCAATCATCACCGTGCCATTCTTCAGGCCCGCATCTGCAATGCTCGTGGTAAGTTGATCAATGAGATTGTGCCCCATGCTATTCAGGTCAAACTCGACACCAGCCTTGTCTGCCAAGGGAGGATCAGCCTTGAGCCATTCATAAATTCTCTGAACGGGATCCGACAATGAAAAGCGCCGAATGACTCTGCCAGAGGGGTGTCGAAACTGAATGCGTGTAGTTGTGGCCGGGTCCGCAGCAGGTTCAGTGTGTGGTTGGTCGCTGGGAATGGACGCGAATGGGGAGGCCTCGGCAGCTGGCTCTGGTTCATCCATGGTGACATCTTCGTCGCTGGTAGCCCGGCCCTTGCCCTTAACAGTGTCTGTACTGCGTGTCAAATCATCAGGGTCTTCGAGTGTCTGACCAGCTTCTGCTGCACCCCCAAGGCTGTTCCTCATTGCCATCTCCATCATCTCCTCCTCGGTCATAGCATCAATGCTCTTGTCTTTCTTGTCGGATTTGCGCTTAGCGACAGGGTTGCGCACATTGTGATTCAAGCTGTAGCGATCGAGGAATTCGTGAAGTTGCATGAGAAAGTCCGCAGGCTTGACCAAAGGCGGTCCAGACCAGACTTTCATTTGTTCACCAGTTCGAGGGTCGACAATAGCAATGTGGGGGTAATTGTCGGAGACGTCGCTTCCCTGGAAGTAATATTGGAGGTAGGAAGACGCACGGGGGTCATCTTTCGAGTACTGCAGGAAAATGAAATGTTCCTTGACAGTATCTTGCACCCCAGAGTCCTTCCACAAATCGCGATTCAGAACCTGACAGTCAAAGACGGACGCGTCCTGGATATTGACAAGCAGCCATTTCTCGGTGTCCTTCCCCTCCTCGCGCGCCACATCCCAAGGCAGCCGGGACATGATCTCAAAGGGAGGGCGGTACATTTCGGCGAGCATATTGGATTTGGACGACACCTCCGATGCGCCCCCAGTAATGGCAGAGAGTTGTTCGCGACGAGATTCATCATCGCCCGTCCATATGGAAGATGACTCTTGCTGGTTGAAGATTCCGGCCCGACCTAAAGTAAAGTGTCAGTATAAGTTATTAGAAAATTTGGAAACACAGATAGCACCCACCTGATCTTCCACGAGCTCGTAGTTGGCTGAGAATATTGGCGTGCATGTCTTCACCACTGTCATAATCCGCCCCGGGCCCCACCAAAGTCTCTGTTGTGCGCGCCAACGGCGCTCTCACCTCATCTTCATTATCTAGGCCACCTGGGCCACCATACATTTGCTCTTGTAGGCGTCGAGCCATAGCCTCGTCGTCATCGAATGTTGGCAGGCCGGATTGTTGGGGAGTCTCGTCATCAGTGTCCGAGTCAATATTCACCACATCGGTATCATCTGGGATCCCAGACCGATGAGAAGATTGAGCAGGTTCGCCAGTCAAGGGTGCGCCTCCACTTTCAAAGTAAAGCTGCATGGCCTGCTCGATTTGGAACTCAGTTATCTGCAGGTACTGTATAGCCAGCTCCGGCGTGGAGCCGGTAATTTCAGTGAACTGAGCTACCACGTCGTTCTCCATGGTGGGCAGTGTGTTGAATGAGGTTCCTTGATAAAGATCTTAATTTTAGAGAAGAAAGTGAGAAAGAATTGACAATGGATACCCACTGAAACCTTAGGCGTAGTAGGAAATGGGGTAAAGACTCGGAGGGTGTGATATGTGGGGAGCGAGATTTGGTGCAAACCGCTGCAAACCAGAAGATCACTAGGTCCCACAAAAGAGGTTGTCAGGAATTAAAAAAAAGAGAGATAGAAAAGAAATAGAACGTCCAGCTTCACGGCTGAAAGAATTCGGTCATCTCGAATCGAAACGCACATGAGAGGATAATTGACACCTGAGGTGGCCAGTGACGCGGCTGACTAAGTCTTGGAGAAATTGCACCTGTGGTTGCTACACTGGGCCGTAGCTCTACGCGCGACGCGTCCAGCGCGTTGACCAGGTGGTGGAGCTGCCAATTACACTTCCTAACTGGGCTCTGGGGCCTTCTTTCCTGACATTCCTCTTTTAGCTCCCACGGAAACTACGTCTATTGTTCCTACCCCGTCGTTTTTATAGTCCAAGTCATGGCAGGAACAGTCCTAGGAAAGCGCACTCGTGGTGCCGCGGACCCAGGTAAGATCGACCATCCCACCTTCCTCTGCTCCTTATCTTCAAGCCCTAACCCGTCTTCTAGCATTGCCGGTGCGAACCGCCAGCAAGCGCCGAACAGTTGCTCCTCGAGCTCACCAACGAGATACCGTTCCAACCTCATTACGACGAACAAGGTCAACTGTGAAGAAAGCAGTTGGACAACCTGACCAAGAAAATGGCGAGGGCAAGACAGTGTCGGAGAATGTTTCTTCTAAACATACCTTGCGCGATGACCAGTTTAAATCTCCTGTCAAGATCAATTCGCATTTCACCGTGTCAAAACCGGTAGAAGGTAAGTTCGAATTTTTTGTGTTGCGCCTGAGGCACCGCTAATCGGATATGCAGAAGAAATTACGAAACCTATCGAGTTCGAATTCAAGACACCTTCGAAATCGCGATTCCGAGATGATTTACCACAATCTCCTGTCACCCCTAGACATCGAGTACAGGTCGGAGCAAAGGCAGTAACACCACGCACCCCCCGCCATGCCGATCTCCCCCCGACCCCTAGGCAGAGTGCCACTCCAAAAATTGTGAACTCGGTGTATTCGCAAGCTAGGCAATTGTTCGCCCGAGGCTCTAACTCGGGTCGCTTAGTGGGACGTGATGCGGAGCGGGAAAAGTTGATATCTTTTATCACAGAAGGAGTGAACTCTCGGAAAGGAGGGTGTCTCTATATCAGCGGTCCGCCAGGAACCGGAAAGAGTGCCATGGTCCAGGAAGTGTGTGGAGATCTCGATCTTTCTAAAGTCAAAGTCTCGCATGTGAATTGCGCAAGCATGCGAATCTCTCGCGATGTCTACAGTAGACTCATCCAGGATTTCTGCGAGGACTCAGATATATTTAAGAAGAGCGAGGGCGATCGCCTCAAATCTACGTTCATTCCATCCAAGAAAGGGCAAGATATGTTCCTGGTCACTTTGGACGAAATTGACCATCTGCTCAATGGTGATTCGGGGGTTTTGCAGTCGCTTTTCGAGTGGTCATTGCAAAGCAAGTCCAAGCTGATGCTGATCGGCATCGCTAACGCCCTTGATTTGACCGACCGATCTCTCCCACAGTTAAAGGCAAAGAACCTGAAGCCCCGTTTGCTGCCGTTCTTGCCGTACAGTGCTGCATCTATCGCAAACGTCATGACCAATCGTCTTCGCTCATTACTCCCTGCTGGGGCAGAGTCCGACCCAAAGCTTGTCCCCTTTGTTCAACCAGCCGCCATCCAACTTTGCTCCAAGAAAGTAGCCTCACAGACAGGGGATCTCCGCAAGGCCTTTGAGTTGATCAAGCGAGCAATCGACGTCATTGAACAGGAAACATTACAAAAGTTGGACAAGCAAGCTAAGGAGTCTGAAAATGTTTCGATACTAGGAGAGAACACCAATTTGTCTTCTCCTGCCAAAGTTGGCGGTGCTCCGAAGCCAACTTCCATGTCAAGCTACACAGTCATCACGGCACCCCGAGCCAGCATCGCCCACATTGCCCGAATCACATCCGCAGCTTTCGGTCAAGGCACTGTTCAGAGACTGCAAAGTTTAAACCTGCAACAAAAAGCCGCTATCTGCTCTCTGATTGCGCTTGAACGCAAACGCCGCCAGTTCGAGGTTCCGAGCACGCCGTCCAAGTCGCGTACATCGGCACCCACTATCAAGCAAGCATTTGATACATATTGTGCGCTGTGCCGCAATGACAACATTCTACACCCCTTGACTGCCACCGAGTTCAAAGACGTTCTTAGCAACTTGGAAACAATGGGCTTGGTTGGAGAATACCAGGGTCGCGGCCGAGGTGGAACTGTTGCAGGTGGCACGGATCTGCGTCGCACACCCTCAAAATCTGGCTATGCTCCTTCGACTCCTCATAAGGCCCCTGATGAGCAAGCTCTTGTCTGCTTTGTTTCCCAGCAGGAAATCGAGAGCCAGATCGTTGGACCTGGCGAAGGAATTCTTCGGCGTCTTCTACGTGGCGAGGGACTATGATTCCCTTCCCTATTTCTTAAGCGCATCCATACAGCATGGCGAACTTTCATTTTTCATTTCCCATTCCCTATTACTGCATAGTCGGAGTCCCATGCGAGGGCATTTTTATCATGTATAACATGCTTGGAGTTTCATTTTGGAGTTGGAAATATCCTTGTCTCATCATCTTTAGCGTCTTTCAATCACGGCTTTCCTTGTTGTCAACTCTCCTTTGTCTTTGCTCTTCTTCAATGTGAATCATGAGATCTCTACACAAAAACAGATAAAAACACAAATGACTTGATGAATGGAATTGAAACTAAAGAGTTTTCGTAGCCCTAGTCGATATTGTCTCACGGATCGACATGAGTAAAGTCCCAGGTTAGTCGGCCACTAGGCATGTGATGCTGGTTGGTTGGGCATGACTTTTTGCCAGACTCCACCAGTCATATTATTGTCTTATATACCATCTCTATCGAGCTAAGTAGAAGATATTTTGTTCTAATCGAAACCATGTGAGGGCTTTTATGTAAAAAGTCCATGGATGTGATTTTATTAAAGCACCTGTATAAGATTTATGTTTCTAGGAAATAAGAACAAAAGAAATGGATCCCTGTCCTCTCTAGTATATTCTAGAGACAATCTGATGGTGTGTGTCAAACATCATGCAGACAAACAACGGATCAAACAATAGAAAGTACGCCACCTCGCATGAAGACATTACGTATATAAACCATTCAGCTTGGTTTTTGTTCTTTCTGTTCTCACAACACATCCTGTTATCAGAGACATCGGGCCCTTTGTGCGAATAACCTTCGGTCTACTTACCAAATCATGGCGGAAATCCAAGCACAGGTAGAAGCCTCTGCTCTCCTGCCTGATAGCCAGCCCAACGACCCTCAGCCAACTGAGGACCCCGCAGAAGATCGTACCGAGAAGGGCAGATCTGTTGTGCCCTACTTATTAGAAAATAGTCCAGAGTTCCGAGAACTCAGTGATTTGAGACAGAAGGCTAGTCACGCCGAACTCTGATATTATACGTATATGATTCTCATACGCTGCTAACAGGGATGGGAATCCCCCGAAGGCGATCAATACTTTGCGAAACTTCGTCAAAATGCCGATAAATCCGACAAAAAATCGGCTACCTACTTTCATAAGTTTATGAGAGCAATCGGACGCGAAATTGACAAGGCCACCAATGCCTTCAAAGCCCAACGGGTTGATTCAACCTCACCTGCCATTCTCGACATGTGCATGGCCCCCGGTGCATTCCTCGAAGTTGCCTTGAGAAAGAACCCGGGCTCACACGCTCTGGCTTTCAGCTTGCCTGTCTCCAGTGGAGGCTATAAAAGTATCCTGGCAAGCGACTTGGATGCCAAGCGGGTATTTCTCGATGTGACAATGCTTGCTGCGGATATGGATATGGATCAGATCCCCGAGGGCCATGAAGATGAGAAATTTTTGCCCCGGCAACTTGAGGAAGGGATGCTTTTCGATTTGGTCATATGTGATGGTCAGGTCTTGAGGCAACATTTACGGCCCCCTTTTCGAGAAACCCGAGAAGCAACGAGACTGATCATCACGCAGCTTGCTCTGGGTCTCCAGCACCTTAGACTTGGTGGCACTATGATCGTCCTTCTTCACAGACTTGAGGCTTGGAACACTGTCAATCTCATTTGGATGTTCAGAAAGATCTCGTGGGTTCGGCTTTTCAAGCCAAAGAGCGGTCACGCCAAAAGATCGTCTTTTTACATGGTCGCAACCAACGTTGACAGCCAGAACCCGGAGGCCGTTGAAGCGGTCAAGCGGTGGAAGAGAATATGGCGGATTGCAACGTTTGGCTCGGATGAAGAGTACGGCAAGGTGAACTTGGACGAAGACACATCGGTAGAAACATTGCTTGAGGACTTTGGGCCGGAACTTGTGAAGTTGGGAAAGGCAATTTGGAAGACACAGGCAAATGCCCTGGCTAAGGCACCATTCATGAGGAAGCAGAAACCAGAGTGATCAATAGAAGGAGAAGGTTGACCGAGATGTTATTGATATCACTCATCACAACGATTGACTTGAATTGATTGTTTCTACTAGCCCACTAGCTCTCAGTGTAAAGACAGACTATGTAGCTTTAGACTTGAATCAAACAAGAAGATCATGAAATCCACATAGGTAACTAGGCGAACCTAATCCTACCCTCAAGCAAGATAGAGCATTCGAATATCAGAGCGTCACAAATCCCACGCTGCCAGGAGGATTTTGTTCCATTTTTGATCCACGGGTGTCTTGTGCTTAAGCCATCCTGTGCACCTGGGCAGGCGATGTCGACACACAGGTTGATATGGCAGGAGCATATGCCTTCTAAACTTTCCCATATTTCTTGTCGAGCACAAGAGCTTCACCTTTTGACATCTTCACCCTTCGACCTAATCATCACCATGACTGCTTCGATTCTCGTCCTCGTTTTCTGCGCACTCTTTGGGCTCGGCTCAATATTTGTCGCCTCATAGTAAGTCATTCTTAGCCATCTTATTACGTTTCCTTCGTGGACTATGCTGAGACCTCCCAAAGCATCTTAACTAGCCCACTTCAAGCAACGACAGACACGGCTCCTCCCACAGTCGTGGACATTCATTGCAGAGAGCAGGTAATTCTGTATCTACTTGAGAATTCTCCGCAGATAATTAACACCTTCGGATGGCTGGGGATACGGTTTCTACCTCGTCTGGCGTCTTGTCAAGTTTTGCATGGACGATCTTGTGAAACCCCTTGTGGTGTCACTTGCCACAACTGCCTACAGGTAACGTTATTTGATTGTCTAAATTTGATCTCGTACCTGCAAAGCTAATTACCGGCATAGAGCTTTCAATCGATTTTGGTTCCGGAATGATGGCCCTCAATGAGGAAGGAGGCAGGCGCCGGCTACTATAACGCCCACTTTGCCAAAGTCTCCCTAGCTCCAACATTCAGCAGATGAAACGTATTATGATGCATCGAGTTTTTCTGTATCTATAATGGATAACTGAGGAATGCCTGTATCTTTTGACAAGGAAGAAAGGTGGGAAACTATTTTGTTTCTGTGATACAGTTCCACGATATTCCTGCAGACATTATTATGTATAAGGCTTCATGATATGAGATCCAAATTGCCTCACGATATTACCAAACAGCGAAGAATATCAATGCAACATTCCCCCTCCAAATTCCTCTCACCTCGCTATCTCCCCGTCAATTACGACCCCCATACCCCCACGCCCTCTTATCGATAAACCCCACTACGTCTCTGGTATATAAATCCGCTGTTGAGACCCCTGTCATTCCTACTAAACCTATAAAAAATGGATTATTCTCTGCAGAATCACGCTTCCTACATTGGCCGACCGGTCTCCGAACTTCCCACCCCGGCTCTCATCCTGAGTAAGTCGGTACTGGAGCGGAACACCCAGATCTTGTTGGATGATGTCAAACGATTGGGAATTGAGTTTCGGCCTCATGTCAAGACCCTCAAGGTACAGCTTCTATACGGTCTTAGCTTTTAGAAAATGTACTAATTGCATTGGACCTGCAGTGCATCGAGGTCACCCGCATGATGCTTGGCAACGGTACGCACCGTCGGATCGTCGCATCGACGCTAGCCGAGATCCGGGGGGCGCTGGGTCTTGTAAAGGAAGGCATCCTAGAGGAGGTGAGTTACAGTAACTATTTCACAACGAAAGAGTAGCAGCTAAAACCATGACAGTGTCTCTATGGTCTACCCGTCTCAGCCAGCGCCTTGCCCTTCCTCGAGACTATAACCAAGTCTCTAAAGATCATTCTAATGGTCGACAGCGAGCAGCAGATAGATCTGCTGGAATCCTACGCCGCCAAATCATCTTCTCCCGTAGCACCATGGCCCGTCTTCATTAAGATCGACGTCGGCTCCCAGCGCGCGGGAATGGTCACAGACTCACCATCCCTCCCCAGATTAATCCAGCGCATCGAGTCATCATCGGCGGCGACCGTCTACGGCTTCTACTGCCACGCCGGACACTCCTATGCATGCCGCACAGAGGATGACGCCGCCGCAGTGCTCCAGACCGAAGTCGAGGGCGTAGTGGAAGCCGCCAAGGTGTTGGTAGACGGGAAATCCGATAGACGGATCGTGGTGTCGGTGGGGTCAACACCCACAGCACACGTGGTGAAAAGACTCCAGGGTGCATTGCCCGAGGGGATGGAGTTAGAGTTGCATGCTGGTATGTGATGCGTGACAACTAGCTAAACGCCATACTACTGCCTGAAACAGAATGACTGACACGGACGCTAGGAAACTACCCCACCAACGACCTCCAGCAAGTAGCGACCTCGCTCGTAGAACCGACACAGCAGGCGGTGCGCATTATCGCCGATGTTTGCAGCGTGTATCCTGATCGCAACGAGGCGCTCATCAACGCCGGGACCATCGCGCTCTCGAAAGAGACGAGCGAGTTCCCCGGGTTTGCGGTTGTCGTTGATCGGCCCCAGTGGAGTGTTGTGCGGATGGCACAGGAACATGGCATTCTGGGGTGGGCGGAGTCGGATCAGACACGCAGGCTTGTTGCGAAGACGGGGTCGAAGTCTGGTGATGGGGAGAAGGTGGAAGCTGCGTTTGCGGTTGGGGACAAGGTTTTGTTGTATATCCAGCATGCTTGTATCACGGCTGCTATGCATTATGCTTATTATGTTGTTGATGATGAGGATATTGTTAGGGAGACGTGGGTTCCGTGGAAGGGGTGGTGATTGTCGGGGCTTTTGATGTGGTTTTCAGAGTGTCTTTTTTCGTATATACTTGATTGAGCATCAATAGAATCATGTATCATTATTAATAGAAGGGAATATATCCGTACTCTGACACTTTAATCTGTACTTTATATCTACCAGTTCAATTAGACCTCTTGATATAGTGATAGTAGAGCCACTGAATAGTATTTACATTGATCGGTACAATTACTAAGAAAACATGCAAGAGAAGAGGCTGCAGTCAAAGCACTCGGAGTTATGAAAGTGGATGTGCTAGACCTTGATCGCGGACGACCGTGCTGTGCCTTCGAAAATGATGAAGTGCATCTTGCCTCGAATTTCCTCTGCTAACTGACGGATAGTATACTCTTGAATGAATACGCACTGGGAGGCCTTCTTTCCAGACGGCAATCGCATGACAGAGGCCTCATTGATATCGCTTTGGACGTTCTCTTCGGGGATGCAAACGATACTTTTGTTTATGTCAGAGTAGATGGGGCCTCTGATAACATCAGCTTGTCCAGGCTTCCAGAGATAGTCAACTTTCGGGTCGGGCTGCGGGCATTCTCTCTTACATGTCCAGATGAACTTTTTCCAGTCGATACCATAGGTTGACCGACCCATATCTCCCAATGATTTCACTGGTTGTCTCAGCTCCTTATACGCCTTGCCTTTATACAAGGAAATGTGGTCGTCCAGGATGTTGACGTCAGCCTGTACTATCACATGGGCGTCCGGAAATTGGAAATCTTGAGGCATCATGTTGATAGTTGCTGTCATAGATGGATTTCGACTGTATTCATGTCTGGGCCGCTTGTTCTTCTTTTGTTTTTGTGAGTCATACGCTGGCTGGCATGACTTTGAAGCAGTTGTTGATGGTTAAGAAGAGCAGCATAATTTGTTTCGCAATGTCGCTGGCCCGGCAACCGAGAGTCTGGGTACCGACGATGTGGGAGAAGGTTGGGTCCGTCATTGCTTCTTGGATTTGGGAAGCGAGCCCAATATGAGCGAGCGCTTCTCTATCTATCATACGGTGATGACATGAGCGAGGCAAGATGCCCAGAGACATACGCCATGAGGTCGTCAGGATTCTGGTTAGACTGGGCGGTTGCAGTATCGGTCATAAATGAGCTTGGTGTGTGTGACATGCCAGGTCGATCTTGAAGAAGAAAGAGTACATTAAACTGATGAAGAAAGAAGAAGCAAGTTGCAAAGTGGGAAGCAGCCTGTTGATATAGCTGACCCTTTGCAAACATTGCAAACCTCGAGCATCTTACTTAGCTATGTAGCAAACAATCTATCTTGCAAACATGCAACCGGCGAGTCGCCGATCCGTAGAGTCATAGAACAGACGATACAGAGGAAACACTTGGCAGCATCTGACACAAATCCAATAGATTCAAGTACCTCAACGCTTCTTCTGAAAGTGGTATGTCGAAAGTGTTGGGGAGATTCTTGAACGGACATGGTAGAGGAGGTAGAAAGAAAACGAATAGAAGAGACTGGCAAAGATATATCAGGAGGAAGACTACTAAGTATGCCGCCGATACGGAGTACTCCGTCACCATGCATGCTGAGAGATGCTAACCCTATATCAACTTCCATTTATGCCTTTTTTGAGTCTTTTATACTGATATTTTATCTGTTTTTTTGTAGTACTTGTTATGTTGTTTTCGAATAGAAAATGCACTAGTTCAACACCACAGAAATACCTACCATGGAGCACACTACTAGTAGAGTATTATCAATTAATTTAATTTATTGACTTTAAATATGATGGGCAAGTTGAAGCAATTTTGTTCTATAACATGCAACCGGATGACTATAATTCTGCCAGGCAATAATACTTATGTGGAGGAACTACAACACATTTTGAAAGTATCCAGAGGTATAACAAAGGTGAGATTATGAAGAAAGATGTAAAGGCATTATGTACAGGAGAAAAGTGAATGGGTATCATGAAACTTGGCTGGAACAAGACCCGGAACATGTGTGGCCCAACTGTTGTTGCGTGGCCGATTTTCTTTCCGTCGCTGATATCACGAGGCCCTTCGTTGAGATGGGACCGAAAGTGAGAAGTGAACAGGATCAAATCCATGAAGACAAAGAAAGCAATAAATTATGATAGAACGCAAGGCGTTGTAACTGAAAAATGTTTTGAGTTGATCGTGGGGATCGTTAAGTCGTAATGAAGAACGATAATCAAGATAGCTGATTAAGCATGTTCAAGTTTTTGATATTTTATTGGTTGGAGGACTCAATCGAGGGGGCCCGAGAAGGGGTGCGGGATGGAATAGGCGAGGGAGCAGGCGACTCCCCGGTGACAAGGTCGTCAGTGGTGAAGCGCGGCAACCGGTCGTGCGTAGAGCCGTGCGTGGACTGATCGGAAGAGGCGGTGGAAGAGCGAGTAGAACTGTTGTCCAATCGCAAGGACTCTATGCGCTCCAGGTCTGCGTAGTCAGGAAGTGGGGAGCCGTTGTAGTCTTCAATGAAGCTGGGGGTACCATCGGGCTTGGTGTAACAAGGAGGGCTGGCGGGAACGTCCTCGTAGATTGGAGGCATTTCCTCGTCCCAGCTAATGCCAAGACCACCACGCTGTGTGACGTGGAGGTGGAACTGCATGCGAAGCACGCGCGCGGCACCGGTTGGAGTGATTAGGCGGGTGTTGCCATTAGGGCAGAACTCCTCGGCCACGATAAGCTCGATGACGAGGTTGTGCTTGACTTCCAGACCGCCAGGGGCCTCCATGTCGCAGACGGCATTGGCAGCCGGGTTGATGTTGGCATCGAACTGCATGGTGATCTCACCACCAGCGGTGTCAAAGTCGGTCTTCCAGCCGGTCTTCTCTTCGTTGTGTCCGATGACGCGAGTCTCCTGGTGTAGAACACCTTTGCCTTCACCGCCGATCTTATGGGCGTGCTTCGGGCACGCAGTGGAGACAATCTTCTGTTGCTCCTCGATGCGCCACATCATCTTTCGAAGACGCCAGCGGGTCTGGGTCTTGTCGCCCTTGTCAACCACGCCGCTCAAGGTCATCTCGACGGGGAAGTGTCCGATAGGGTAAATGACGGAGGGTAGCACAATGCGGCCAGTGAGGTTGGTTGGAGGAAAGATGCGGATGGAGGACTTGTCAGGCCCGGGAAGCAGAGAACGACTGATGTCCAGAGGCAGCTTGAGGTTGTAATCCTCTCCGGTGACGCTCCGTGCATGTGCCAGAAGGAAGTATTCGACTTGACCCAGCACGCCATTGCAAGAAGCAGGAAGGTGGCCGGGGAATAGATAGCTGAAGGGGAAGTCGTGATCCCCGCCATCAAGGTGAAGGTCCTCGGTAATGAAATTCCACTGGGTCAACTCTTCGGTGCGAGTAGCACAGTTGGAGCAGTGATTCGAGACAGGCTTCTTGGTGGTTGTCTTGGAGACGAGACGTACATCAAACTGGCTCAAGATGACTCCACCAGTCAACTCAGCGACTGCAATGCGCAAGCGTCCGGAGAACAATGCGCCAGTAGAGCTGGCAGGTGGACCATAGCAGACCAGTGGTGGCGACTCGATCAAGACATCCAGCTTCGCCGCTGGCAGGTGCGCATCATGGCTGGAGCGCTCCTTGGAACCTCCTGCACGTCCGGAAGTGCGGCGCTTCTCTTTGCTGTGGTCCCGGAGAGGGTGAATGAAGTGATCCATGGAGAATGATAGACGGCGTTCGGGAGATCGTGCGCGCTCTGCCTTGTGAGCTGACTTCTTTGTATGTCCGGGGATCTCATTGACGGAGAGGGTCGAGGAGGAGTTGGAGTGATTGGGAGTTGAGGTGACAGAGGAGTGTAGCGAACTGGCGTTCTTAATCAGGTTGGGGATTAGACGGCCCGGCATATTGGCGACTGGGTTGTAGAGGCCTCAATTGAGAGTGAGGTGATAGTTGTATGTTCAGGAAGCAGTGCGGTGATGGAATAATTGAGAAGCAGATGAGGCAATCCAACACATAATAGTCCCTGGAAGTATGTAGGAAAAAGATCTGCAGAAGAAAGTCAAGTTGTTAAGTGCGCGACGTGCCGCTTTTGAATGGCAAGAACAATCATGTGCTAATGGACTGAACCCATGGAAAACTAAAAATGAAACCCCAAAACTTGAATTTTCATTCTTTTTCCGTTCATTTTTTATTTTTCATTGCTGTTTCCACTTGCCAGGTACCGGGACAGTCAATGAGAAAAAGAAAAAAAAAGAAAAAAGCCAGCCGGTGGGGCTTGATATAGCGTCATAGTGGGGTCTGACAGTACTGATACACTGTAATGACACTTAAAAATACACCGCATTCGTGATTTTACCCCTCCAAGGTCCTATTTTGATGCATTTGTTTGTTATTCTGAGATCATCCTATTCAACCAAGTCGCAATTTTGATGCACTCTCCATCACATCATTTCATCTTATAGTTTCAGGTAGCGGTCTGATGCCGGGACAAAGAGCATGAACTGTCATTGTTAGACGAGTATGTTCCCATGGTTGGAATACACCTTAAACCCATATACAATAGACTTCATAACCATATATCTCGCCCAAAATCTAGCATCGCCTGACTCAACTTCTACCCCACATCTCAAATGATAGTCTCAGTATCATGCTTCGATCAGAGAGAAAAGAACATCAGTAAATTCCAGGCTAGACCCCATTAGGGCAGTCAATGGGAGCACATGATGCCACGGTTGGCTCCAGCCTTAGCGTAGAACCCGTGGACAACCGTGCACAATGACTCACGTATCTACGATGTACCGGTTCGGCTAAACCGGTCGGATAGTGATGGCCTACTCGGCTTGGTATACGGAGCACCGAGTACTGATGGTATACTTCCTTTAGCATGTGGGTTTGCCCGAGTTCAATCTATAACATACAGCCTCGAAAGTTAGCTATGGCGAATGTGACCAATGTGACCAATATGACCAATGACAGGAGGGAACCTTGGAGGATACCCCGGCTTTAGATTATCAATCACTTCATAGTAGCCCTAACCAACTAACTATACGACGGATGTGATCAGGTGTCTGTGTCTGTGTCTGAGTCTTTGACTTCCTAGTATCTTGACCAGAAAGTGCCACGACGACACTCCTGCAGCTATATCACAATGTTTCATCCCTTTCCAATTTCTGAAAATACTCGCCTGTCTATAAATACTCTGAAATCCATCCAGCTATACTAAGCCATCACGTGGCGTGATGGCGTAGAATGACAGTAATAGACTGCGCAGTGGAGAGTGTCCAGACCTGGGTAAATGACGAACAATACCATACACATCCATTACCATACCGGTCATGATCTCTTCCAGAAGATCTTCGACTAGCGCTCCCCTAAATAAAATCCATATTTTCCGTTTTTGGACAACCAAACGCGATGGAAAAGGACCCTTTGCGGAGCTCCACCCGGAAAATTTTTCGTTTCCCTTTTCTCCTGTTGACCGCCTGAATGCGACGGAGGGGTAGTCGTCTGATCTATAAAAGTGGACTATAGTTAGGGGCAGACTTCTCTAGGCCTCGGAGCTACGTATTCCTTTCTCGAGGTCAGGCTCGTATCCTGTGCGCCTCTACCCCGCACTGCAAGGATTGCATTTTGCGGGGTTCTGAGCAATTGCGAGATCGAACTCCCTCGACAAGAGCAACAGAAGTGAAGCAATATCAAAATACTGTATCTATAAAACTGCGATTTACAATGATCGTCCCAAACGTTCTAGCCCTTCCACTTGTCAAGATATGCTCCGTGCTCACAAGGTCGCCCCCCTGACGAATCACTATCCCCGCCGCGCACACTAATTACCTAACAGCAACAACATCATCAGGAGTTAACCGCTCACGTCTCACCTATAAGCATCGGGCTCGCGCGCAGGGTGCCCAGGCACTGGAACTGTAGCCTGTAGCACAGACACGTTGTGCCATATGCATGCAGGGAGCTTGAAGCATTGCAGCTTGTTTGGCTACGTCGGGTTAGAATTCCCGACTCGCCCACCCTCGAGCCATACAACATACAACATACATACATACATACATACGGAGTACATTATAGGGTCCATAGATGTTTCCTCGGAGCGCCAGGGCTCTGTAGTGAGCTGACGGAATTGATCACGCCATGGCATTTGTTGTCTTTGAACCGGGCTCGGAGACGCGGATGCGGTGATGCCATCCCGGTTCTTCCTTGCACTTCCTCTTCCTTGTACTTCCGGGCACGTCAGCCCTTGATGCATTGCAGTTGGTTGATTTGCATTGTCAAGCTGGATCAACCCAAATAGGCATTATAATAATATATTACGCAACGTGGTCCTGATCTGAGTAATACTACGGAGTACTCCGTACTCCGTCAGTATTTAGGGTAGTAATATACTAGTGATTCCAACGCATTATATAAAGTAGCTCCACTGTCTCCTTTCCCTAGGATCATTACGGTTAATATGCTTGATTCACGGCTCAGAAATCACGATCGCAAATCAGTGGCTGTCGTCCGCCGGTCGGATGGACTAGCCAATAATTGCTGCTAAATGGGACATCGGCTTCTCAGGCGAGCTGCCTCTTTCGGGGCGATCTCGGATTGCCCCGATCTGTTTCCGCCGGCGTATGATCCGCCTTTTTTGGGCTTTGTTTTCTTTCGACATTTAATTGCCGGATTTGCACTCCTTCGATTGTCGGGAAAGAGTAGGTACAAAGCACATCATGGAGAAAACGTGCTCCGCACATTGAACCATAGATCATATGGGAATAACGCCATCTCGTCATAATCCCAAGTGGATATAAGTACGTACCTAAGCAGAGGCGATGTAACTATGTGCATCGTACAATCTTACCAATTACCTCCATTTTCCTGCATTTTATAAGCGCTCGAGTTCGACAACACCTGGACTCCGCATAAATCGCGCCATTTAAAAACCGCAAACTAGAGCTGAAACGAACAGGAATGAAAAAAAATAGTTCCACGGACAATGGCCGGGGCTCCGCTCAAGCGCGGGAAAGCAGAAAATTTCTGTTCGGTCATCCACTCAGAACTTTATACTCGGCCCGTTGCAACGTGATCTTTAGCCTCACCTCTGCGCGGCCCGCTATGGTAACTGTCATCCCTGGTTCAGATTCCCCCCTGGGTGCTTCTCCTGGCTTAATTGGAGCATGTATAATACGCTGTACAATCGCTCCACCGTTGATGGGGCGGAAACCGTACTTTCAACTTTTTCTAGGTTATGTGTTGGAGGCTAGTTAGTCGTCTCTTGGGGTAACAATTAGCTAACCTGTAGCTTGGCAGTGAGACGTTGTTATGAGACCCGGCCCGTTAGCCGGTCTGATAGTGCAGTGGCTTCGATTTGGCTGGCGGTGTGGAATTCATGTGTTGGTATTGGGCCAGGCTCGTCTATCAGAATAAAGAAACATATATTGGTTTTATAGTTGCTGGTCAAAGCGATGTAACGGGGAGCTTACCAAGAAGAAAGAAAGTAGCTTCAGTGTTCAATCCTTGTTCGTCTCAGCCTTTTGTGGCTTGAATAGACTCTAAATATGACTTTTTATATACATCTCAATTCTTATCAGATCTTGCCTGGGGCAGACCGTGGATTCTAGGGTTGTAAGATATCCCAATTGTCTGAACGTCTTCTCTGTCATCTATTCGCAGGCGTTGCATTATCGATCTATGGGAAATGAATCAATATCAAGAGCAAAGCTTCCACCGTTATCTGGGACGGCGGTTTCGAAAGACTGCCGTCTTAACTAAATCGAGATGCTAGTTACAAGGAAGAAGAAGACTGTATGTTGTAGAGTTGATAGAAAGAGGTATTATCTGAATTGTTGGCAAAGTCAGCATCTGATGCAAGGGAAAGTGTAGAAAGAATTAGTCTCAAGGCGTTTCCCAATGAGACATATAGGTGTCACCTGGCACCGATGCTCCATTGATCTGATCTATAGTTACATGTGGTGCTTCAGACTAAGGCCTGCTACACTAATCTTTACCTTCTAACTTGAGATCTCTATCCATCTCATCAATTCATATTCCATCACCACTTGGGCATCCTAGGCTGATCTTGAAGGAAGCGATATGTAGATACCGACTCCGAAGGTGCAGGCGATATACACATCGAAGGGTTCAAATGGCGGAGAAAGACCTTCCAACATGAGAAATAACAGACAGTGACAGGCTGGCGATCGAGGCTTAGAACCTATCAACGAGAGGGCCGGGGAGCGCAGTCAATACTCAAAACGAAGACTGCAAGCTAACAGAAAATGAGGTAGAGGAAGAGAGGAAAGCAAATGCATTGAGGCAATAATCACGTCACTCTGCGCCGACAACAAACTTATGTTGTATAGTTTAGCATGTTGAATCGGGGTCAGTCTACTTTTTAGATCCTTTTGCCAATGGTGAGGCATTTGATTTCGGTTGCGATCTCCAAAAATAGTTATTTGGCTAGTTAACTATCTGGACTGATTGACTAAGGGGGAAAAGGAGGAGCTCTTAAGATGTATATGTATACGGCGGCGTCGTGCATAAATCCGACACGTGACCCTTCCGGGTATCGTTATAGGAATCACTTGAGCTTCCCCTATTCCGGATGCAAGCTCAGGCCACCGTGTTCTTTTTTTGGATTGTTTCAGCGTCACTATGGGCTTGGCTGTTACTTCTCCTCAGAAGTAGTTGACCGCTGTATAAACACGAGTGGGATGATTCGCTGTTCCCCACCATACACATGTCTTGACTTTGGTCGACCCTGATCCACCCGGTAAACAATTTCACCACATAACAATTGAGCACTGCATTGCACCAATCACGGCCCAATTACCATACCTACCGTATTATCACCCTAGATCGATCCTCAATCCTACTTGGAACACGAAGAAACGGAACAACGAGGCGCGGAACCCCGGAATCCCCGGACAACTCGTGCAAATCCGAACTACACCAATTGAACACCACAATGTCGACCTCATTCAATTGGACCGCGTTAGCGGTAGCCATAACCGCAGTCTTCATATTCTGGACCTTCTCCTCAACGTCCTCGTCACCCTTCACACGGTCCTTCCCACGCCTCGAAAACAAGCGCATCTGCCTCCTAATCGCACACCCAGACGACGAAGCCATGTTTTTCGCGCCAACCGTGCTATCACTCACCAAACCCGAGCTCGGCAACCATCTAAAGATCCTCTGTCTCAGCACCGGCGACGCAGACGGCCTAGGCGAGACGCGCAAACAAGAGCTCCAGAAATCAGCTAAGCACCTCGGGCTGCGCAGCGAATCGGACGTCTTCATAGTCGACGACGTGAACCATTTCCCGGATGGAATGGACAAGAACTGGGACGAGGAGCAGATCTCGTCGCTGCTGGCCTCGGCTTTCGCGCCGGAAATGGCGGCCCAGAAGAAGCTGCCCGGCAAGCGTGTCGATCGTAATAAGGCCCCTGCCGCTACTATCGATGTCATTATCACATTCGACAAGCATGGTATCAGTAATCATCCTAACCACCGCTCTTTGTACTACGGCGCTGTGAACTTCGTCCGCACGTTGATGAATGATAAGCCTGGATTTACTTGTCCGGTTACGCTGTATACCCTTACCACGACGTCGCTGTTCCGCAAGTACGCGGGTGTGCTTGATGCGCCGCTTTCCATGTTCCTTGGTGTCTGGAGTAACCTCGTTGCTGGGTTGACGGGCTCGAAGAAGAAGGGTGCGCGGGCTGAGGTTGGTCCTGCGCGGCTGCTGTTTGTTAGCTCGATAAATGAGTGGTTGACTGCGCAGTCTGCTATGGTCGTCTGTCATAAGAGTCAGATGGTTTGGTTCCGGTGGGGCTGGATCACTATTGGGAGATATATGACTGTCAATGACCTTCAGCGGGAGAAGGTCTAGGTGACAGTCCTTTCCTTGTTCCTGTTTTGGAATTGTTATGCTCTGAATGAAGAGCTAGCTTCCTATCTGCTCAGATCTTGTATCATTTGGCCGATCGCCCTTTGCCCGCATCGATATATCACGCTTCATGTCTGCATATGATTTCTCAAGGCCTAGGTGCCTTCTTGTATACTCATACCTACTACTTGGCTTACGCAGCTCATGTCTCGAGAGCCTTCATGATGGACATACATGTCCTTTAGTACGGAAAAAGTCCAGACACCAAAAAAAGACGAAGTGAATAATCGTACTGCAGATGAAATTGTACAATTGGATATCATGAATGGTGGACATCAAGCGCAAATGCTTCAAACGATACAAAAGAAAAGCCCCGATCAACACCAAGGATTGCTATCCCGCCAGAAGATAGAATTCTGGGGTTTAGCATCAAAGCCCAGGGCATGAATGCGACCATAAAACCCGCCAGAAGGGTTGTTCTCTTGCGACAAAGGATGATCTTCGGGGTAATCAACCCGCGTCTTGAGCCTTTTGAGCTTTTCCTTTAATTCTTTGGTGTGCTTGACCTGGAAGGAGTAGATGCGATTGAGCGGCGAAATGGACGGGTCCAGCTGGGGGTATTCATAAAGCAAGATTTCCCAGAATATCCTGTCATCGAGAACTTTGGGCTCAACCGGATGGAACAGTTCCGACCCATTTGGGATCCGCCGCGCATGAATGCGGCCATGCAGGCTCATGTGGCGGCTCTTGGAATTCGTTTGGCCTTGGAAATCGACTGTTCCAACATCTCCGTCTCTATATTCGTACCTATTACGCTCTGGCAGGAAGTCTTTCCATTCTTCCAATAGCTTAGGCCGTTCTTGAAGCTCCCAGGCTTTGGGTGATATGTCGTTCCACCTCTTTGTGATGATCATTGAATAGGCTATGCGTTGCATTTGATAAATTTGCTGGAAGACTTCGAGCCGGAGAAGATCGTATGTGTTGATGGCTTCGGCGAGCAGGGGACACCGTAGTAGTGACAGGTCTGGTTTCACGCCATTCTCTCGTTGATACTTGATTGGATCCCGCACTTTCTTCGCATCGTTCGCCGGTGGTCTCATGCTGCCCAATACTGGCTGCAGATATTGCACAACCAAATCTCTCGCTTCCTTCCTTTTTGCCCTCGTTTGGCTCAAGACGTCATATGCCTTACGCATGTCTGTTTTGCAGGCCTCCAGGTCGCCGTCCAGTTTGTTGGTTTGGGTCATATATCGGTACATTTGCAGAGTCGCAGGAACATTGTACGGCTTCGTCGTCAATACCTGAAACATCTCGCGGACCATGTCTCTTGGCACTTTGCCCGTTCGCCCATCTTCTGCCTGTCTCCGCTTGTGTTCTTTGGAGAGAGTAAATGTCCTTTCAAGCAACTCGGACCAGACCTTAGCTGAAATGGTGATGTTGTACGAGGAGGCCATGAAGTCGACTGTTCTCGTGGCGGCGTATATGTCGTTGTTTGTGCCAAAGGCATGAGCAACGGCGAAAAGAAGACGCTCGGTTGGGTACAGACCGGACCAAGTCTCATAGGGCGTAACCGGCGGCAGCATTGAGTCGTCCCTCTCAGTCAAGAGGACATCAACATCAACATTCCATACAGTCTTGAGGATATTTTTGGTAGCTTCCCTGTCGCCAACTCTGGCCGCTGCGAGGAGGATGTTAATGTATGTCTGCTCGTCCCCAGTAAGCCCGTCCTGGCTCATTTGACTGAATATATCCAGCACTGTTCCTTTGACACTGTTCCACGCCGTTGCAAAGCCACGCCATCCAGGATTCGGATCTACCATGCGGCGCTTTTTGTAGCTGTGAGGGATGATGCGAGTATTGTATGCTTCTTTTCCCACATAACAATGGTTCCAGACCAATCCTGCCATATAGTGATTATAGCACGCTGTGTCGGGAGCGACATTGTTGGCATGCATCCCATCCCAAAGGGCATTGACGAGGGGGCCATTTCCCATCGCCTGAGCACAGTCGAAGAGGTGAGTGTACTCGGCTAGTTGAGGTGGATACCCAGCCACGGTTCGATACTGGATGATCGTGAGCAAGTCCCTTGTAAAGTCATCGAACACCGCTTCCAATGTCTTGAGTCCTAGCATCAACACGCCCCACCCGTGCAGTGTATGGTGGAGATCTCGGTAGGGTATCACGAAATGAGCCGGAGAGAGGAGGTGCAGGGCTTCGA
Organism: Penicillium psychrosexuale; assembly: GCF_028828465.1. Classification (NCBI taxonomy): domain Eukaryota; kingdom Fungi; phylum Ascomycota; class Eurotiomycetes; order Eurotiales; family Aspergillaceae; genus Penicillium; species Penicillium psychrosexuale. The sequence goes on from NW_026643187.1 coordinate 2,507,013, forward strand.
TAAACACGGTTGGCGGCAGCGATCCCACTAGCTCTACCGACCGTGGATCAGCCATGGCTTCCCTCACTTGGTTTGGTTGTCCGTTTTCAATAACTCGGAAGAAGTTCGCCCTGTACCGCGCCTCCTCTTCGGGTGAGCTCCATTCCGGTAAAGGGACTTGTATTTCCTTTTCGAAAGTCGCAGGACGTGGAACAGCGAGTTCGCTGGTCCGTTGTCGACTTGTTGTAGTCAATTGTCGTATGGAATTTTGAGAGCAAGTTTGTCGCGTTCTTTGCGCAAAAATATCCCATGTCTTCGTATTTGGAGATGCCACGACACAAGCAATTTGCCTCGGGCGACCGAGATGAAGGTATGGGGGAAATTGTCTGGGCTTTCTGATGCCGGCTCCAGGACGAGACGAGACACCCCAGCGAGAAGCGCACTTCTCGATAAGTGAGAACCTTAGCATGGGAAAATGATAGCGAGGAATCAGTCTTTAAAAAACAAAAAAAAAGAAAACAAAGAGCACAAAATCACAAAATGACCAGGGGCTTGAATGAGGGGAAGGTGCGCTTCGACCCCGGATCTTTTGACAGGGTACTTCATGCAAGTTGTGATTCAAACTAAGCACAATAAGTACAAGACCCCTGTACAAATGATTAGGCGAGACTGTGTCAGATTACATGATTCTATGATTATTACATGTGGTTATTATGTGGTCGACTACCTATATCGCACATGTACAGACATCCAATTCCATTGATCCAATTCCATTGATCCACCTCTATACATCACCCCTGGGCTGTCTAGATCGCGTGTGGATACTTGCAAGACAGAAAACCCGGGGTAATTGCTGACTCAGCACACGTTCTGCCAAGCGCCACGCTAAGCCACATTGGGTACCAGCCAAAGCTCGTTGATTCTGCGTGTGGACCGGCACTTGACCCAAATCCAATCACCCTTCTATCATGGCCGACAACGAAGATACCGGCGGTCCATCCGTCTCAGAGCCCCTGGATCTCGTTCGTCTCTCCCTCGATGAGACCGTGTTCGTGAAGCTGCGCGGCGACCGGGAACTCAAGGGCCGCCTTCACGTAAGCTACCCCCACCTTGCAATCTTCAGAATAACTACTGACTATGATATGTGTATACAGGCCTACGACAGTCACTGTAACCTAGTCCTCGGCGATGTGGAGGAGACAATCTACGTGGTGGAAGAGGATGAGAACGAAGAGGAGACTTTGCGGGTATGGGATCATATGAATCAGGGAAGTTTACACGGGCGTAGGCTAATCTGGGTTATCGGATACAGACAATCAAGAAGCAAGAAGAGATGCTTTTCGTGCGAGGTGAGTCGGAGCAATTATGGAATATCTTGAGTGGGTTGCTGACTCCTACCTAGGAGACTCTGTCGTTTTGATCTCTCCCCAGGCATGACGAGCCTGATATGCCCTTGATATAGAGCACGGCGTCCAGCGACGGGAACAATACTAGGAAGGACACGAGATACCACAAAATGCAGTCAACATAGATAGGTAACGATACCATGGAAATCGGTTTATGATCATCCATACTAGTCCCGTTGGATATAGTTAGATATATATCCTTGGAAGCTAGAGGAGGCTGAGTATTCCATATGTTTCGACATTCTTCCTAGTAGATTTATAGAGTCACTGGTGAGCCCTGAGGTCTGCCTGGGCGGTCGATGACTCAACTGATGACTCCGACTTATCGATAAAGCTCCCCCCATGCCCCTTTGTACCTTGTACTCTCAACCGGAATACTTCAAATATTTACTTCAGTCTCTTTTTTATCTTTTGTTCATTGAGCAAAAGAGAGCGATGATCACTCGAATAACACTTCAACTTCATATTAACAGTAACGGTGGCCCGATCCACCGACCAATAACGTCACTACCCCAAAAGGCGGCACCGCGATCAGTCGACGGTTGAACTTCTCAACTCCACACAATGCCTCCAACCGGGAAACTAAGCTACGAGGAGCGAAAACGAGGTGAAGTGGTATGTGTCTCCAGGGAATATGTGATAAGTTCCTCATCTTATGTTCTTCAAATTAGGCTCTCAGTGAATTCGCCGAGTATGCCGATAAACAGCAAGCCCACCGCTCCGGCCAAGTCGCACCCAGCGACAGCGGATATTCCACCGCCAGTGTGTCGCGCGATCTAGAGGATCATGCAGAGCTCGACATTCTTGATCAGCTAGGGCTCTCCGATGCCCCCCACGCGGCCAAGCTGAAGGAGCTCCTACTCGGTACAGGCGATGCCGTCGAAGACAGCCTGCAAGTGCTAGCTGGGACATTACAAACACGCATTGATGAAGGCCATGGGGAGACCATCTTCGATCTTGGGTTGGAGGATGGTGGTGAATCCATGGGCTTCGACCTCGATCAATGGAAGACGGCGCTGCAGCGCCTGCGCGAGGCGGCCGAGACCATCCCCGCCCACTGCCGAGTATTACTGACCTACAACGTCGGAGGCCCTGAAGAATCACCTGTCACGCATGGCCGAGTACATGGTGCTTGGGGCAAGGTCCTCGTGCGCCATCACCCTGATACCATCGAGGAGATGGCGGAGCTCCGGATTGCCGTAGTGGGGAATGTCGATGCTGGAAAGAGCACCACGCTGGGAGTGCTGGTGAAAGGCGGTCTTGACGATGGACGTGGTCGTGCGCGAATAAATCTATTCCGCCACAAGCACGAGATCGAAAGCGGGCGTACCAGCTCCGTCGGGTTGGAGATCATGGGCTTCGACAGCCGAGGTGAAATAGTTGGCAATTCGCAAGGCCGGAAGCTCTCCTGGGAAGAAATCGGCAAGCGCTCTGCTAAGGTCATTTCATTCTCCGACCTGGCAGGTCACGAACGGTATCTGCGCACCACTGTCTTCGGTATGTTGAGCAGCAGTCCCAACTACTGCTTGCTGATGGTCGCCGCCAACAACGGTCTTATCGGAATGAGCAAGGAGCACCTAGGTATCGCTTTGGCCCTCAATGTGCCTGTCATGGTCATTGTCACCAAGATTGACATCTGCCCGCCAAATATCCTGCAGGAGACCTTGTCCCAGCTGACCAAGATTCTGAAATCGCCTGGCGCGCACAAGATTCCAATATTCGTCAAGAACATGGAGGAGACCATTAATACGGCCACGCAATTTGTCAGCCAGCGGATATGTCCTATCTTCCAAGTGTCCAATGTCACAGGAGAGAACCTCGACTTAGTACGGACCTTCCTAAACATCCTGCCGCATCGCGGTCAATATGACCCCGATGGAGCCTTCGAGTTCCTGATCAATGACACATTCTCTGTTCCTCACGTGGGTACAGTTGTCGCGGGCGTGGTCAAATCCGGTGTCATTCATGCCGGAGACTCGGTCATAGTGGGGCCAGACTCACTCGGTCAGTTCACCACCACAGTCATCAAGTCCATTGAGCGTAAGCGTATCCCGGTGAATGCTTGCTTTGCTGGCCAGTCTGGGTCTTTTGCCCTGAAGCGCGTCCGCCGGAAGGAAGTGCGCAAGGGGATGGTAGTATTGAAAAAGATGGATGCGCCTCCAAAGGTGTATCGGGAATTCGTCGCGGAGGGTAAGTCGTCAATTCAGGTTTTATTGACCACATGCTAATGAAAATAGTCCTAATTCTTTCGCATGCAACTACCATCAAGCCTAAATACCAGGCTATGCTTCATGTCGGGGCAGTCAGTCAGACATGTTCAGTCATTGACATCGATCGCCCTTTCATTCGTACTGGAGATAGAGCGTTGGTCGCATTTAGATTCGTACAGCGTCCGGAGTTCTTAGCCCCCGGGGACCGTGTCCTCTTTCGTGAGGGCAAAACGAAAGGACTGGGAATTGTTAAGAGCATCGGTTATGACCCGACCAAACCGTTGAGTGCAAATGCAAAGGAGGGAACTTCCACTCCTGCACCTACGAATACCTCATGATTAGATTTACTGTTGCTTTACTTTCAAGGGAGTTTCTTTGTTCTTCTTTCTTTGTTCCTCCACGTTTTGATATTTTTCTTGCTAAGCGTTCAGACATCGAGTCCTTTTGTTTGGATTGTATTTGTGTTTTATGTTTACCTGTTAATACACTAGTCAATTGGCTATGAGCAGGCTAGATTAGTTCTATTATTACTACCTTGTGCATCTATTTGTTGCTACTTGCTGTAGTATGAGGTCACATGATATATATTGCTTGACGTCACTCTATGACATACGCCCAGAGGATCGCCGCTTTCTTAGCAGTCCAGTTTATATATTATATCGGGTCTTACGAAAGACTGGGGTTCCATGTGCAAGCCACCGTGGCCCAATACCACTGACGTATTGAACAACGCGGCCTCAGCCTGTGGGTTCTTAAAGCTTGACCTGCCCAGAGCTTCTAAGCATTCAGCCCACTCGCCACTTACATTTCGAGTATACCAAACATCACTTCATTTCACCTTGCTATTATCATCATCCTTTACTTAGTATACTTCATCTGCTGTCCTATCATCCTTTATATCTTCTATACCCATTCGACATCTGAACTATACCACCACGATACAATCATGGAGACTGTCACCAAATACGTCAACGCTGCTTCGACTGCCATCTGGGGCGAGAATGACTCCAATAATGCCCAACAGCACGGCGAAGAGCCCGCCTCCGGTGTGCAAGGCCAAGGACGTATCACCGACCCCTATGATGGCGGCAACCGCGATGGTAAGTACAATATAAGCATATGTTTATACAAACCCTAAAACACATAATTGACCAATATATCTAACAATCCATCCACAGAGCAACCCGGCGCAATCCACTCAAACGCCAACACCGCACCCCTAAATGCCCACCTGGACAACAATCAATCAAAGCCCGAGGTCACTAGCATCACTACCCCCCATGCCCCTAGCTCTCTCACCGCTTGCACCAGCATCACCCCCGCTCTGCCCGTCTCCGACGGCCCTACAGCAGGCACCGAAGGCCAAGAAACCAAGCCTATCTCCAGCGGATCTACAGCAGACAGCGAAAGCAAGGAAAAGAAGCCTGTCTCCAACGACTCAACAGAAGCCACCGGGAGCAATGATGACAACAGTTCTAAACAAGAACAGCGCAGCACTTCACAGGCTGAAGGTGGCGAGAGCAGCGAAGCTCCCCACACAAGCCGTACCCATGACGTGAGCAAAGAGGCGCTCAAAGGCCCGCAGGGTCCTGCGCCGACGCCTGCTGAGGACTTCGAGAAGGAGTATAGGGGAAAGAAGCCTGCAGCAGAAGATGAGGATATTGAGACCAGTATGTTTCCCTTTTCCTGTGCTCGCTTTCTGTCGTATTTGGTGCTGACTTTTTGTTATAGATTCTCCAAGTGAATCTAGCGGGAAGTCGCCTTTGAAGCCTGAGCCTTCTCCTGAAAATGGCGAGAAGAACGGGAAGCTCTCAAAGGTGAAGGAGAGCGTCAAGAAGCATCTTCATCATTCGAGCAAATAAGGGCAGCATCTTTGTTTACAACGGATCTATGAAATTGTGATTGTGATGATGCCTCAGTTACTTTGACTTCGGATCTGCCTTTTTGGAATTTTTGAGAGTTATGTCTATATTATGCCGGCTTGTTTATTTGACACGCCTTATTTCGTTCAGGTGTATTAATATCCAATTGTGTTCCAATCATCTAACCTCCTCGTTGTAAATGTGATGCAAAAGAACAAAATGAAATTTCAAGGGCTATAAATTGGAAATAAATGGTAATTTACATTTGACCAAAGTCCAATTTCAATCTCAAATCCACACGCCGGAGCAGGGTATCCCAAGTGTAAACAGAAGCAAGCAACCATTAAGCCATCGAAACAATCACTCGAACAACATTTTCAACTCTTCAAGTCTGTTCTTCCCTTTGTCAGATTCACTATCATCGCCGCCAATCTTCAACCCAAGCGAGCCAGCAATATTCATTTTACGCTCTTGCACGCGCAGCATGCGGCCTTCTATGGAATCCTTGACCACGAATCGCGTCACATTGACATCGCGTGTTTGGCCCATTCGATGGACGCGGTCGATGGCTTGTGCTTCAATTGCAAAACTCCACCATGGATCCATCAGGAAAACATTGCTTGCGGTGGTCAGGTTTAGCCCTACGCCGCCGGCACGCAGGGAGATGAGTAGGACTGTAGGGGCTGGCGTTGGGGATGAGGGAGAGCTAGACTTTGCAGGCCAGCTTCTCCCTGGGGTATCGTCTTCCATGTCGACGATGTCATCGTCGGTAAAGCTTTCTGCTTTTGTAAACTCGGCCAGAACAGCGGCACGGGCCTTTTGGGGCATCGAGCCATCGAGGCGGAGATGGGAGATTCCGACTTTGGAGAGTTGTGGGCCAATCAAGTCCAAAAAAGATGTGAATTGGGAGAAGACAACAGATTTGGTATTTGCAGGGATGCGTCCGAGATGATTAATAAGGGCGTGGATCTTGGCTGAAGTATGGGCGGAAGGAGATAGGGGGTATATGCGACGGAGGGAGATTCGGGGGGCAGGTTGGGAGCTGGTTGGCGGCGTGCTGCTCACAGTGTCGTCTCCGAAGGAAACTGAATTTGAGGACGGGTGTCGTACTACTTCAAAGGTATTCTTTGCATCCACTGCGGCACGGCAGTTGAAGCATCGTGCCTTGACGCCCTTGTTCATTTGGTGTTGCAAGAAGTCTTCCAGGCATTTCTTACACGCACTATGCCAGCACGCTGTTACAGCTGGATCGATCATAGGCTCTTCACAACAGATAGGGCACTCGCCACTAGACTCGGTTTGAATCTGCCGGAGAGCATGGGCAGTGAACTTGACCATCGTTCTGGAGGTATCCTGAGAGTCGGCATTCTCGTTCTCTGCCGTGAATTGGTCAATGAGTTCTTGAAGATCCATGTCATCTTTGAACTCATTGGTTGCATCAGCCACTACCGCCGCACTCTCTTCTTCTGCAACAATGGCTTTGTTGCGTGTCATTATCGGGTGGCAGCAGGTCTGACGAAGGCGGAGAATTTGAGCGAAGATTGTGCTGTAAGACTTCAATAATGTGCCAGCCACGACGTTGTCATTATATGTTCGTTTCGCTCGGGTAAATATGCAGTCGTAAATTTCTCGTTCTTGCTGAGATAACTCCACCTCTTCAATAGTGACTGTCTTTTTGGGCAAAGGGACCAGTGGCTCACCCTCCGGAGTTTTCATCGATTTAGTTCGCCGAAGAACAAGAGGTTCCAGTACACTTTGCACGACATTCAGGGCCCGCACGTATTCTTTGGATTCGAATGGCACGGTGATAAATGTCTTCCAGAAGGAGAAATTGCTCCATGGCTCCACTTTGAGGAAACGCACCAGGCTGAAGAGATCCTCAAGGCGATTGACAATGGGTGTGCCAGTCAGTGCCCACCGGTGGGCTGCTTTTAACTCATAACACGATTTAGCAGATTTGGAACGGCGGTTCTTGATCACATGAGCCTCATCAAGAATTACTCGGAAGAATTCCACAGAGAATAGACCCCCGTTTGCACGGAGGCCCGGAGCAGACGACTGGAGACCGAGCTGGCGGAATTCCGACAATACCACACCATAACTGGTGACAATCACCTGTGGAGCTGTTTCATGATTGGATTCGCGGCATAAATCTTTCAAATTGACAGCCTTGTCCGACCCGTAATAAACAAGAACTCTTAACGTCCCAGCTTTGAGTGCCTCGCTTTCCCATTGAGAGATTAAGGATGTTGGTGCGACTACCAGAGTGGTGTACGGCGCATGCACCACCCCAGAGGAGTTTGGCATCATAGCAAGGTCGTTCACCGAGCTAATACCATTCGAAACCTGTGGATCAGGCTCAACTCTGTGAGAATGGACCAGACTGAGCATCTCAATGGTTTTTCCCAGACCCATTTCATCGGCCAGGATTCCCCCTCGGCAGTGTTGCTCTTGAGCAGGAAAGTCAACACTGAGATCTCCCGAATATGGGTTGACATAGAAATGGTCGATGTTTTTGACCTGCGGTAAATCTTTCTCGTCAACATCCTTCCTGGGCCAAATATATTCCTCCCACAATGGATGCATTGACTTCTCTCGAGTCTGCTTTGAGTCTTTCTCTTTTGATATCATCCAATGAAGGGCTTGTTGCTGGTACTTGCGCAGATCAAGGGTGAAGCTAGGTGCTGGATCTGCCGCTGGCATGTTGAAATCGAAAGATTGAGCTTTTTGATACAACGTATCGAGCTGACCTTCTTCCAGTTCTTCGCTGTCGTCTCCGCCTGATGAGTCGTTGGCATCCTTATTTGATTTGTTCTTCACGTTGTCATATTGTTCTGCAATTTCAGCGGCACGCAAAATGCCATCTCTTTTGTGCTTTTCCGTAGTCGGGTTGGTCGACGTAGGATGAAGATTGATTTCCTGAAACAATTTCACTAGACCGACTTGGCGTAGTCGCAGATTCTTCTCCTCGGTGCTCTCCTTCTCTTCAAACAGTCCAGTGGATCGGTTGTCATCAGTGTTAAGAGCATTGAGCGCCGCGCTTTGAAAGGCTTCCTTTCGCAAGTAGACTCGGAGTTGTAGATATATGGTATCGTTGACTCGCACCTTGTCGGGTACAAACACACAGACTCCTTCAAACCGACAGATCTTCTGATCAATCAGCGTAGAAACCCATTCAGCGGTCTCATGTGGCAGCCTTCCAATTTCTTGCCCCGAGGTATTCGTGAATCGAGTCAAAACATCGCTTTTGTGATTGACAAATGCTCTGCCTGTTCGGCTACGTTTCATAGTTGGCTGCGAGCGTGCGCGTTCAATGTGGACAGGGTCTCCATGCTTGAGAAATCCGAAGCCACTTCTCGTTGCCCATCCTCCCACGCCAAATGCGCCAATATACCTTGCTGGTGGCTGATTTGGCAGTACCGATTCACTTCCAACTGGTGTACCAGGGCTAGGCTGTACACAAAGATGGGGTTTCCGGCTTCTGGCCGGAACGCTGCCATTTATCCGTACAGGCTTCTTCCATGATCCATCAAAGTATATGTTAACAGCTCGCTCAATGTTATTGGAAGCAGCCGATTGAATAGTTTTGATTGAATCGGCAGGTAGTTGCTCTCCTACGATACTGGTGAAAAGGTCGACATCGAAGCCATCTGTGATCGTGTTTGTGAAGTTGACCGTTACTTCCTCGCTTTGTTGGTCTAATCCATTATGGCGTGGAGAGGGAGTAGGCGCAGCATCCGCAATGGGTGACCCTAGGCTTTCCGTCATTCGGACTTGTGTATGGTTCTGATCTGTTCCATTTTCCAAATTAAGAGGGCTTTTTGGAATGCGGTCGATTGACAGAATCTCGTGTTTCGGGCAATGAGGTAGGGACGCGTCTGTATCTTGGGGTTTGGTGGGTAACGGTGAGGATGGAGAGTCAGCGAAGAAACGCTGTCTCTTTGCTGGGTGTTGCTCTACATCCTCGCTCATATTGGCTGTACATCGAGCTTCGTGACGAGGAAGAAAAAAGGTGGGCTCGGAGGAGACGCGCCGAGAGACGCGGCGAGAAACGCGGAGAGTACGGCAGCCGAAATGGGCCAAATTACAGTCCAGCGGATCGACGTCAGTCCTCAAGGGAAAATATTAATGGATTTTTGATATCTGCACTGTTCAAGATATATGAATTCTCCTTCTTTGAATTTCTTGAATTTACGCCGGTTTACTATGATTCTTTAATATAATTCTCTTATTCTCCAATTCTGAGGTGGCCAGGGCATCGCTGACAAAGATTGGCCGGCCAATGCCTTTGCCCCGATTACATCGAATCTTTTCCCCAGAGCTTGTCGACTTCACATTGAGCATGTCTTTTCTCAGGACAGCTCGGCCATGCCAGGCGAAGAGAGCCTGCACTTTTTATCTGCAAAGCTTCCAATCCCAAAAACGACACTTCAGCCGGACACAATCTATTGCCGCACCCATTACCGCAGAACAAGTCCAAGGCGCTCACAAATATTGCGTTGCTCTTCTCTCGTATGAAACACCGTCCTTATGGTCACCAAAGCCTACTGAAGCTCCCATGGAAATAAATTCAGAAGCTAACATAATTCTCTTCCCACAGAAAATATGACCGCCCCTCCTACACACTGAGCACCTTCATCCCACGACATGCGCAATCCTTCTACATTGCGCTGCGCGCATTAAACGTCTCCCTCTCCATGATACCCGACACCACCTCCTCTCCCACAATCGGACTGATGCGACTTCAATTCTGGCGCGACTCAGTAACGAAGATTCTTGCCGGCACACCACCAAAAGAACCCGTCGCTATCTTGCTTGCATCCGCCATCTCCGACCTCCACGAGCGCACGCAGGGCCGCGCGCACATAAGCAAGGGCTGGCTGACCCGTATAATTAACTCGCGGGAGCGAACTCTAACAAACGACCCATACCCAAATATCGCCGCGCTGGAGTCCTACGCCGAGAATACATACTCGACACTAATGTACCTCACTCTGTCGGCATTGCCCATGGCCTCGATAACTGCAGATCATGTTGCATCTCATATTGGAAAGGCAGTGGGGATTGCGGCTGTGTTACGTGGACTGCCGTTTGTTGCGTTCCCTACGCCACCTGCTCAAGCGCCTCCTGGGGCTGCGGGTCCCGCGCTAGGAGGGGGTGCGAAACAAGGAGCCGTAATGTTGCCTCTAGATGTTATGGCACAAGCTGGTGTTAAAGAGGAGGATGTCCTTCGATATGGAGCTCAAGCAGAGGGTCTCCGGGATGCAGTCTTCACTGTTGCGACACGGGCAAGTGATCATTTGATTACTGCGCAGCAGATGTTGAACAACCTCCGCGCCGGGGAGGATGTCGGCCATGACTTTGAGCATGAAGGCGAAGAGGGTCATGAATACGACCTTTCCCCTGGTGCTCGGAGCAGCGAGTCACCTCTCGAAGAGGTCAACCGGGCATTTGGCGTTTTCCTACCCGCGGTCGGCACGCGCCTGTGGCTGGATCGCCTTGAAAAGCAAGACTTTGATGTTTTCAGTCCGGATTTGCTTCGGTCAGACTGGAGACTTCCGTGGAAGGCTTACTCGGCCTATCGACGGAAGTCTCTAGAATAATGGCATGTAGGCCATGTATAATATGTGTAATATACTACTTCAGGTTTCGGACCGTTGATGACTTCTTTTGTACATGAGGAATGTTAAAACTGTTACCACGATGCAATGTTGAACAGTGAAATATACATACACTGATCTCTGAAATCATACTATCAACAAATGAGTTCTAAATACTGTCCAAGTGAAAAGTATCTGTACAAGACCTGACTAGGTCTGAGCAATAAAATGTATAAAAATCAAGCAAACCCCGCACGCAGCAACGCCTTTATACAATGATTGGGACAGCGAGCTGTAGGACGTTCAGGATCTATTTCTTCGTCCTCTCTTGTCTCTGCTTCCTCGAGCTAACAATCAAACGTCGCTGAGCAAGCATGACAGCGTAGCGTTGGATTTTGTCGCGCCTAAAGATGCAGGTTAGTGTCGGCTGTTTTCGACAGGAATATCAGAACTTACATCAGGTAGAAAATCGTAACGAGGACGAACGGTACCGCAATCTTCCAGAAATATCTTCTAAAGTCAGCAACAAGTCTAGAAGAAAGGGGTTGAAAGACATACCCTTCACTGTGTTCGATTCCCGCGAAATGCGTGAAGTTCATTCCGAAATAACCCTAAAACTGTTAGAGGATTTTCTTAATAGTTTCAAGTCATACATACTGTCAAGAATGTCATAGGAAGATAAAGACAAGTCACAAGAGTAAGCTGCTTCATACTTTCGTTCTGGTAGGCACCTGCACAGGATATTAGTCCGTTGTTTTTCTTGAATTATCCATAGAAGTTGAACGTACCAATAGTGTTGAAAATGAGGTCAATCATGTTATCAGCGTTGCGCCGCATCTGATCGTACCCTTCAACGATAGTAATGCAATGATCTAGGGCATCGCCCAAATATGTATGGCACATAGAGCTGATCGTAACACCTGTGCCTCCAACACTCTTCAGATTTGGCGGTACAGTCCCAATATGTGGGCGGGGATCAAGATATTCTGCAGGAGTTGCAACTGGGCTAAGGGGATTCCGTAGGACACCAAAGCCTGGTGTGCCAACGGGCTCAGACCGGTGATCACGGAGAGCGTTAATCACAGCCACTATAGGCTGCATATGGTTCCGCAGAACAGCAATCTCAGATGTCAAAATATATAAGGACTTTGACTGTTCAATGTCTGGATCAGTCAGAACCTCCAGCTCGAGGTCTCCGATGGCGTCTTGATAAGCCATCGTGACTGGAATCGCAAGATCAATCACAGCATCCAGAATGGCCTGCAAAAGCATACTGGCATCGCATGACTGTCGAAGGATAGTCTCTGGCGTATTGAGGCGCCTGACAATTGGCGACTCGATGTCATCCGCGCTCGTTTCGAAAAAGGAGGTCACCTCATTATCGGTATGTAGGAAGATCGAAACTTGTTCCAAAGTGACACATAATCCTTTGGCAGAAAGTGCAGCATGGCGTTCCATGAACTCAATTCGATCTTCATTGGGACCGCCGCGATATCGCTGAAGACTCCTGGCAGATGTGTCTGTGTTGGCCCCAACATTTCCAAAATGGGAATTTTGTGTTGAATTTTGTGTTGAATTTTGTCCAAGCCCAGGACGAACGCTCGATCCATATTTCGCCATATCCTTGCGCTCCTGTCTTGTGGAGGATCTGAACCTGAAAATGTCCTTCAATGCCGCCATAATAACACTCCACTTCGTGGGTCGCCTCAACGAAATCGAGCTCTTGTCACTGACCACAGAACTTTTCCGGTCCCTTGACTTCCATGGACTGACTGGATTTTCCTCCTCATCTTCCGAATCAGAGGAGTCCTCTTCTTGTATCTTCACCAACTTTTGCAATGTCAGTACAACGAAGGCATGGTCCGAGTACCAATCCACTTTCGTGCGGTTAGTGGTATGGACAACATCCTCAATTGCAAGCCGATGCAATCTCTTATGATTTCCAAGAATCTTGATCACATCCCAGCTCAACCCATTGACATTGATCCACCGGCATTGCACCCAGGGCTCTTTCTCCCGCTGCAAAAATTGCTCCAGTGTGTCATTGTCCAACTCATACTGTCGCATTTCATGTTGTGAGAAGTCCACCACCGTAATCTGGCAGCGTCGTTGTAGGTCCGCGGGTATGTTGGACGCCCATTCTGACGTGTACGGCGGTAGCGGCTTGGTTGGGTCAATGCCGGGTTCGGTTCCTGGTTGCCAATTGGGATCTTGTGCGAATCCTTCGGGGTGGTATGAGCGGGCGGTATTGCGTCTGGCTCGGCGTTTTGTCGTCTCGGTGGAGTTCACTCGTGCTGCTGTGGTGAATGCGGGAGACGCGGCTCCCTCTCTCTCTCCTACTGTTGGAGCGACTTGGGAACTGACTGACGGGCGGCCCGCCTCAACATCGACCTCGGGTCGTGTCGGACCCTGCTGTGCATAATCGACTGAGTGTATGCTCATCTTCACGGTTTATATAGATGCGCACATCTAATCGTGACGGTGGAATGACGGGTTCTCATCGGCTCCGGACTTCGATATGCTGCGGCTCACTGATGTGAACCCGGCCCAGGGGTTGGTCAATGCCTGGTGGGTATATACCCAGGATATTTGTACAATTGGTGCACCTCTCATCGAGACACCACTTCGGGGGAGAACATGTTGATGCGTGCGGGATATGACGTCGAAGAGCCGTTTTCTGCCGCGTCCTACAGAAATAGTTAAGACAAAACCGGTCAAATGGAAAGGCTGAATTTTAACATGAAAGATAACAAAGACGAGAAAATCGAAGGAACGAAAGCAAAGAATAAATAGTAAACAGGAAAAAGAAAGAAAAATAATAGGAAACAGGGGGTTTCCCGTACACAGGGGGCGGAGCGCCTTATTTTATTTTAAGGGAGAGGATGGACGGGCACAGCCCTATAAGGCACTCTACTTCATACGTGTCCAGCATAGGCTATGGAGTACATATAAGGACTCTTGAACTCATTGAGATAGATTCGTACAAGTACATATAAGTACACGGGTTCCATTCCATCACATCACATCACCATGCACCATACAGTAACGCCGTCCCAATGCTGGCTTCCAATCACTCCAGATATAACAACATCCACAATAGTTAAACAAGATAGGGAAAGCAGAGAAATAATTACAGTAAAAAAAGGCTGCCAAAGAGAATATAAAGGTAATGAGAGAAAGAGAAGGAGGGAGACAGCATTATACTCGGGCTATTGCCCGTGGTTTCCAGGGAGGACGGTGGAGTCCAATTTGAGGCTGTTTATTCCCATGAAAACTAGGCCGGGAGCCGTGGAAGTCGGGATAGAGGCCTGACTCCATCTCCATCAGAACCGCCCGCTGGGGCTTTGCTGAGCTCCAATTGGTAGATTTACCTTTCGGTTTGGTAGAAGGGGTGCGAGGAGCAGGAGCGTTGACACTAATAGCTGCGCGTGTCTTCTCCTTGATGATATCGCGAAGCTCTTTGTCATCTTTGGTGATTTGAGCTTTGATGAAATCAATGTCATTAGAAGCTTGGAAAGCGGACATGACCGACTCCCGTGGAGTGTATGGGTATTTGTCGGGGTTTGGAGGCGACTGGGGTGTAATGGATGGGTCCAAGAAAGCTTCCTGATCCTTGTCTAGGAGCTGAGTAATATCCAGCGTTTCACCATGCGGGATTTTGTGAGGATGAGAAGGGGTCACACAGTCCATGTCGACTTCTTTGCGAAGGACATGGTCAATGTCAACAGCCGAGAAGTATGCACATGATTGGGGGAGGTCATCGATTCCTACTTGCTGAGAGAATAAGGCACGAGTCCAAACGTTGGCAATCTGCAAAGCCATTGCAGCGCGATACCTATCCTCATCTTTGACAAGGTAGCGAATTTCATCGTGAACAGTGATGGCCAAGCGGGCCTGAATGTTGAATTGTCGGATAAGATAGTCCATGCTAACGATCAAGAGGTGAAGATAATCGACACCCGACGACTGAATGGCCCAATTGATTCGGGATGTCATGAAGCTGCCTTTGTTAATGAAACGCCGCATGAGCGCCTCGGTGATGCCAGCACCCAAAGCAGGGGTTCTAGGTCGTTCCTGGTCTGCGAACTCTTCGAGTTTGTTGAACACAAAAGATTCAGTGCCACCTCGCCAAAACGGCGTCTCACTCAAGAGGCGACGTGAAGTGCGCGTTCCCTTAGTCTCTTTGTACAAGTTCTTGGCAGTCTCTTGTGTCTGCTTTTCAGTTAGAGACGGATTGAACTGGCGAAGTAAAGTAGCGGCGAACTTGACGCCTGCCCCGTAGATTCGGCCGTAGTTGAAGACCTTGGCGTCATTTCGCGAGATTCCCAGAATCGACGCACTTCGTGAGTGAAGATCCGTCCCCTCAGCCTTAGACCCTTCTAAGCACATGAAGCCGATTGCGTTTCCTCCGTGAATCTGGAATGGGGCATCTCCGACAAGACTTGCAATCCATAATTCCTGGGAGTCGACATCGGCTCCAACGAACGAGTAGCCCGGCGGTGCTTTGATCATAGCCTTTAGCTCTGATCCAACACGGTTTGCCTTCGCATTACTTGCAGTCAACCAAGTATTTTCCACGGCGCGTCGAGTGATGGTTCCCATTGGAATGACTTGAGGCAGAATGAATCCGACACGATTATCGCCGGCTTCACTTTTCTCTCCGCCTTTTTGCGCCTGATCTTCATAGACCACGATTTGACCCTTGATTCGATCTCGGGCGCTGATCCAATAAGAGCATGACGCGTTCATATCCAGCGCTTGTTTGGCAAGTTCATACTGAGATGACAGGATCCCACGTTCGAAATACTGCATATACCCCTTGCCAAGCGGATTGGTACACCTGGCCTGTGGGCCGTCCTTGTGGGGGATTTTGAAGTATATAACTTTTCTATCGTCTCGCAACTCGGTGTTCTTTTCCTCTGCCATATCGCACATGACGACTGGCTGATTCTCATACTGTTTGATTTGATCACGGGGAACGCGGAAAGTCCATCCGTGCAGGTCCGACCAAACAAGAGGGTAGCTATCCCAGGACAGTTTAAGCAAAATTGGCGCAATGCGAGTTCGCACCGTCAAGTTAATATCGGCGGCGTTTGAGGTAAAAAGATCCTTGTACCACTTGGGCATTCCTGGTTTCTTCTGCCTTGCTGCCGGCCGAGGAGGATCACCCTTCTTCTTTCCTTTGGCCATTTTGATCTCTTGGCCGGACCAGTCCAGCTGTTGTAGCCAAGGATCAATCGTGTAAATGTCTGGTTGGTCTTTATACTTCAATGCTTCGTCGCATAGTGCTAGCAATTTACTCTGGACATCGTCAAGCCGCTTATGATATGTTTCCTCTGCGCTGGTAAGATACTCTTCCCATGATTCATTGACTGGCAAAATGACAGAGGATAAGTGTCGAAGAGCGCCGAAACTGACGGGATGCGGGCAAGTCTCGAGAAAATTGGGGAAAACCTTTCGGTAGACACGGTGGGTGATGGCAACATCGGCAGCACAATAGTCGAGAAGTTCCTCCAGTCTGCCCACAATAGAGTCACGATCAAGTTCACCGAACAGATCTCTCTGCGCCTTATCGATGGTGACATCACAATGAAATTTGGCCACATCACGCAGGGAGTTCACCGAGCTTCGCCCAACCCAAAGCTCCTCCTCTTCTTCTCTCAACATGTTGTTTTCGAGAAGTGCGGCAAGCTCTACAGAATCGTGGTCATTGGCGATTTTATCTCTCATGTCCTGATTCTTTTTGTGGCGCATCCAAGTCGGTCGCTGCTGCGAACACATGCCGTTGACCGCCACGTGGAGGGACATTGTGTCGAGAAAGAAGTTTTGAGACTGCTGCATGTTGTATTCCTCAAGGACTCGGGCTCGGTCGTAACCAATATTGTGGCCAACCACAATGCGAGGTTGAGTGGGGTCTCCCAAGGGTATCAGCTGGACTTGATTCTCTGACTCGCCAAGTAGCCACGGTGATATCCATGCATACCAAGCTGTCGGGCTTACCGCGCAGGCCATGACCGCAAATGGATTATCTTTGTACATGACCTCGGTGTCGAATGTTATCATTGATTCATTTGGTGCGTCGACAGGCTCAGAAGTGCCGTCAGTGTGGTATTTCGTCCATCCGCTGCGTTGGACCCATTTGCGTGGTTTGGCCGGACAGGTAAGAGCCGCATATGACTTAGCCCATGACAGGTACGGTTCGGAAGAATCCATTCCAAGTTTGTAGAAGTGTTCGTCCAACGTTTGCCCCTTGAGAGCAGGAAGATCGAATGCGATAGGACCGGCGCCATTTTGAGATTTGCCCAGGAGCTCATGTCGAGCCAAATGATCCTTCGAGAGAGCGACTAGTGCTGGGTCCGGAACGCGACCTTTGTTTGGGAAAACTTGAGCATGGACATGGTCGCTGAGCTGTTGGACTCCGATGTCATTGAATCTGGATGAGGAAGGGACTGCGCGAGATCAGTAATTGCGATTTGATTGTTTTCTTATCGAGAAGCGCAAAAGACAGGGCACCCACCAGAAAGAGATCGTCTTGTGGTCACATTGTCGGCGGAAGTGGAGAATAATCTTGTATGACTTCTGTCTAATTGGTAGCACGATGGCGGCTTAACCAGGAACGGCGAGCTTCGTCGCAAGAAAGATTCCACGGCACCCTTGGAACAAGGAGTGCAGGAGAACTTCCAAGATAACATCCTAAATAAGAATTTGGCAATTTTAGGTCATGTTAGAAGTGTGGCGACAGCCGTAAGGCTGCACTAGTAGCCTGAAAAAAAATCCGAAAAAAAGAGGTATGAAGATGGACGTAGCTAATTTCCATATCATCGCCTATCGCAGATCCGGGCGTCATGCAGGTCGGAATATTGTTTTCCCTGTATACTTGACCGCCTTCTACTTGTAGACACTTTTCACGTGATGTGACGCAGTAGTATCTGGCGGTCACCCCTGACCGCCTTCCATTTATAGATACACAATACGAAGCGGGCTTATCTGATCCCCTATCGCCACATGACCTATTTGATAAGACCCATATGCTGGCCGGCATTGTCGCCATCATCTGCTTTGATCGCTGAAAGGCCCCGATTTTGCCGACAAATTTCTTCTTCTTAAACCCACGGTCGCTGCATTTTGTCTTAGCGAAATCTTCCAAACTCCTGAGGCTGTTCGTCGGCCATTAATCCTAGATCTTTTCACATCCTCTCCCACACGGCAGCACAGAGCTGCATACGGCTTTCCTTCCCAACTCCAGACTATTGCCCTCGCTCAACCTTAACGCAAACCTCTTTGAAAGAGTCTTACTTCCCACTCTGTTACAATGAGCAGAAACAGGGCTGATGTTGTCGACCTGACAACCAGATCATCACGGCGAAATCCTATCTCTTTATCCTCCTCCCCGCCTGCCGCCCCGGACCATGCAACCTCTTCCCGACATGGACAGTTCACTACTACCCGCGGCGTCAAGCGTCGCCGTAATTGGAACGATGAGCACGACGGATCCTTCGCATCCCCTTCGGCTTTCTCCGAAAACGAGCCCATCGAAACAATCGACATGACCGACGACTCAGGCGCGGCCGCACTCGCTCGAACAGTGGCCAAACAGAGGGAGGATGCTATAAAAGCGCAGGCTTCAGCGGAGAGTGATTCAAGCCTTTCCGCTCTACTTTCTTATAAATGTCCCATTTGCATGGAAACGCCCGTGGACGCAACGAGTACCTCGTGCGGTATGTTCTTGATTCTCTACTATACTGGATTTAGGCATGCTAGGGCTTCTACTGACTCCTTATCTTTAGGACATCTCTTTTGTCACAAGTGCATTATCGACTGCTTGAAGATGAGCGAGCAGACACGTGGCGGTGACTCTTCAAAACAACACAAGGGGACCTGCCCAGTGTGCCGCACACCGATTTCGCGAAAGGAGATGCCGGGGAAGTCTAAGAATCTCATTCCGCTGTTGTTTCTAACAAAAAAGCGAAGTGATCTTCCCGTATCTGGCCCATAGAGCCTTTATATCCGCTTCCTTATTCTCTTCAAATCTTTGTTTTTCTCTCGACTCTTGCGGCATTGCGAATCGGAGCATGGGCATGGGTGGTATTTTTTCAGGGTTTTGCATAAGCGTTCACGAGCTGGGATTGACAAATGGAGTTCCAAATCCATGGATTCCATTGATTAATATGGTGTGTAGATGTAGTTGTACCTCGAACTATTATAGTACAATATTAACTTCTAAATAGACACTATTGCATATCCTTTCGGTCTCTTCTTGCAGGATCAAGTGTATTCCGTCGACCTAGCGCATTTCCCAATCCCCCACGAACCATTGCATCCCCTTTCTTCCCCAATACCACCTCAATGGCCTGCACAAGGGCATTGGGGTCATATTGCATCCCCACAACGGTCTCCTTATCTCCATCCTTGGCCGTGGTTTTTCGCCCATAGAGACGAAGCGTTTCAATGCCCATATGTGTGAGCCGCTCACGGTCCACATGCGGTGTCCCCGGACCATCCAGATGCAAGATATGAGTCACATAGTTGGTATAAGGAAGGGCTCTATAATTTCGAACATTTTCTTGCACCGAAGTAGTCGCTGAGTTGTGACTTTGATGCTGAGAATGAAAAATCGGACCCCGTCCACGGCTCTCTTCTCCGGCGCTTACAATTGCTTCCACAAAATCAGACGCGACAAATGGTGCGGATGGAGGCCCTGTTTCCCGATCCAATGATCCGTTCAAAATGAGGATTTTGTGTCGGGCGGGACTGGAAACGATGCTTTTACCGACGCCTCGCAGGATGATAGCAGGGATGATTGACGTGTAGAGGGATCCGATACTGTAGATAATAGCCTGGGAGTCGTTTATTGCTTCAAGCACTCGTGGGTTTGCGGGTGGTCGGATCTCTTGGCCGTAGGGGTTGATGTACCAGATGCGAGTGATTCGAGAACTCAAATCTTCATTCTCGGTTTTACTGAATTTGATATTCTTGTTGCGGAGAGTTGCCAGAGAGCCAGGAAGATGATCCTCTTCGTATATTGTCGGGTCCGACATTTCGGAATCCGTATAGTCATCGTCGCCATCGGCAAGGAGCAGACTTGGTCTCCTGGAGCTGGGATTGTGCTCGAGGGCCGTCGCCTCGCTTGGATGCGAGATACTATTCTGACCGACAATCACAGTTCCGTCCGCAAGCGATGCAGAGATATGGTGTGAGAAATTGGAGTTGATTGCTGGGATCACGCGCACCAGATCTGACGGGACGCCGCATATGCTCCCGAGTAGGTAGATGGCACTTTCGAAGCTTCCACTGAACAGCCGGGCGGCAGTCAAGAAAAGATTTCCGACACTTGCTGAGGTGAAGTCAAAGGTTGATGATGGCGGTCGGGCTCGTTTCAGAATTTCCAGGTTTAATACATTGAAGAATGAGCGTATCAACTCTTTCTTGGCGGGGGTGATAGCTGTCCATAGCCCAGATGTGCCGTCCACGATGGACTGCCATTCATTGGTTGCGATGCCTGCTTCCGCAGACAGCCGATGGTTAAACAATGCCTTGACGGCTGACCTCTCAGGGTTTGTCAACGAATCCGGAATCAAGCGTACCAATCGACCTGTCCGACAAGTTAGCAAGGGGAGATGCGAAGTGTTGGGCGTAAGTTGTACTCCGAACATCACCAATCCCAGGGCCACCGAATATTCGAATCAACTCGGAAGAGGATCCTCCGTTATCACTGATTGGGATGATGTAGCTAAGTGGACAATTCTTGTTTTCACGGACGGCGTTGAATACATCGACGAGATTGTTGGCCGCGCTCCCTCCTGATATGACAACAATCCCTCTATTGGTCGCCATGGGCAGATATTTGTTCTGTCGCTTTTGTCCAGGTGATAAATTCGATGGGCAGGGACAAATGTCGAGTGAATATTCAGAAGAGCGAAATTTAAGACATTGGGGACATGTCTGGGCCCGAACGCGCAACAATGACACATTTCCACAGCCACGAACACAAGAACGGCCAACTTTGCGCGTAAATAGTTTGGGCTTTCATAATTAAAAATGTCGTTTATGAATAAGTATCGGATTCAAATAGGTCTACAATACACGACTTCTAGTCTGAGCTATTTATAGAGTCAGTTGACTATGGTATCTCTACATAGGTAGCTGTTGATTTCTTCGGTATAGTTGTAGACATACCAAGGTCCTATGTGCCATATTCTTGAAATATTTTGATTTGGGCTTTGTTACGAGACAAACAATGTTGTGGAATGTTCGTATCGAACAAGGTCGTCGACAACCACTCAGTATCTTCAACCCTTTTTCTTCCTGTAGACCGACGATTCCGTAAATTTGATGATATAAGTCCACTAATTCCAGACTAGACATGAGAAGTGGTTGAAAAAGGCTGCTTTTATATCAATATCCCCCTTTGACCTGGCAAGTGTATGCTGAGATGTCTATATCTGTCGAACACCAGGCTTTGCACCCAGAGAATACCTGTATCACGATCGATGTAGACGCCGAGAAGAAGCTCGTCCGAAAGATCGATCTCTATTTGATGCCTTCAGTCTTCATTCTTTACCTTTTCTCCTACATGGTATTTCAATCTATCATATCAATTGCCAACTATATTCCGCTAAAAGTACCAGGACAGATCGAACATTGGTCTTGCAAAAATCGCCGGAATGGAAGAGGATCTGCACCTCACATCAGATCAATACTATACAGCCGTGATAGTATGGGTGATTGGCTATACTATCTCTGCCGTGCCATCCAAGTAAGACGAGAGCTTTGTGTCTTCCACATGAAAAGCGCTAAGACTAGATTCAGCATGATTCTCTCTCGGACTCGCCCATCAGTTTTCCTTCCAATAATCACATTCGCATGGGGATCTATCGCAGCCTTAATAGGTGCTGTCCGTCATCAAAGTCAACTGATAGCCCTGAGATTCCTTCTTGGGGTCTTCGAAGCAGGGTTCAGTGTGAGTGACTCGATGGATATTATAAATCCGGTTTTAACTTTGATAAAGCCAGCCGTGATCTTCTTAATTTCCACATGGTATCGAAAGAACGAGCAGTAGGTTGTTTCTACAATAGCACAGCCTTGAATATCACTTACTCGAAGCAGATCCAAACGGTTCATAATCTTCCTAACCGCAGGTATACTCTCAGGAGCATTCGGGGGCGTAATCTCAGGAGCTATCACATCGACATTAGATGGCGCACACGGTATCCGCGGCTGGAGATGGCTCTTCATTGTCGAAGGACTCGCAACTGCCGGGATAAGCCTGATCGTCCACTGGACTCTACTCGACTACCCGCACAGCAGTCGCGGGCTATCCCCCGAAGAACGAAAGCTAGCCCAACAGAGACTCCTCAAAGACGGAATCGCCGACCAAGGCGACTTGAAAAACCAGACCACCTCGATCTTCGTACTCTTGTTCAAAGCACTCTTGAATTGGCGAACCTGGGTACTGATCCCTGGCTACATGACCATATCCGGAGCTGGGGCTATCTCATACTTCTATCCAACGTTGGTCCACGAGATGGGGTACACCTCTACCGCCGCGCAGTACATGACAGCTCCGCTCTATATTACTTCTCTAGCTGCGGCTATCCCTATTTGCTGGTTGGCTGACCGCAAACCCCATGCTAGGGCACAGCTATTGGTGGGAGATATGATAGTCGGGATGGTGTTTTTCGCTCTTATAGCGGGCATTCGAAACAATACTGCGCGATATGTGTTTTTGTGCTTCATTAGCATGACTCTCTGGACGGGAAGCGCGCTTGCTCTTTCGTTTTCTACTACGTCTCTGGCTTCGGTTACTCGTGATGTTCGTGCGATCATGCTCGCGTGGATACCTGCCGTTGCTGGATTGGCGCAGTTATATGGGACTGCCCTGTTTCCAGCAAAAGACTCGCCTGTATATGTCGTCGGGTTTTCTGTCTTTGCGGCTACTTTTACCGTCGGGGCTGTTTGTTATGGCCTGGTAGATATTTGGTTCAAGCGTTATCCATGAAAGTAATATGATACAAGCGAAGATGTCTACCTTGAGACATTGAATTACAATCATTGTACGGAAGGGAATACCAGGACTCAATATATAGTTGATACAACATATCAATTTCATACAGCCGTTTATTATAAATCCTATCCCCAATGAAAACAGCTAAATATCGTCTATGTCCCCTACCTGTACATGCATGTTCTGTCCTGTCCAGACAAGACAAGACACAATCTTTATCAAAATTTAACATAAGCATCGGAATAATTTACCCGAGCTTGGATTCGTGAAACAATAGGCCCACGCGGAATGTGCTCCGGGTATTCCAAATTTCCATCGATTGCTTCAGTTTGCCAACGTATGCTCTTTCGTGCTTAGTGAGTCACCTGAGCAGCAGCAGCGGGGGCGGAGGAGCTACCACTGTAGAGAACAAGCAGAATGAGAACGCAAGGCACACCGATGAGGATGGCCTTGGTACGGGCAGGGTTGCTGCGGTTGTACTCACCAACCTGGAGGCGCACATCGGTAACAAGGCTCTGGCACTTCTCAGCACCGAGCTTGTAGTACACCAGACCAGCCAGGGCAATAGAGTAACCGAAGAACTGCTGGGCAGTGACGGGGTCGCGGAAAATGAACATGGAGGCTCCGACCAGGAGGATATCCTTGAGGATACCGGCCATGGTCAGGACAACAGCAGAAGTCTTGCCAATCTATTGGTGTGTTAGACGAAGTGGTTACTATCTGTGGGATGAGATGACTTACCAGCAAAACAACAGAGGCGTTAAGAAGGAAAGCAACCAGTGCGTTGGCAATGAGAGTTCCGATACCGAGACCGTAGATATCACCCATGGTAAGACGGGGAGCCTCAGCGAAAAGGGTGACGACACCGTTAGTGATGGCGCAGGCCGGGGCGTAGTAGTAGAGAGAGACCAAGGGGTCCATCTTGAACTCAGCGGAGCTGAGCAAACGCTGGACCATGACAAGACGAAGAGCCTCGAAGACAATACCGGCAATCTGGACTGTAAGGTTGTTAGGACTAGAATGTCAAATATATGAGTAGGACATATAACATACTGAGGAAGCCGACCATTTCGAACTTGATCTCGCCGAACGAGGCAATCACAACACCGACAACAATGAGAGCCACGTTGCCGAGAGTCTTCAAGTTGGTAGGGGCGATTCCGAAAGCCCAGGTGGCCAACAGGGTTGCAACAGCGTTGGTAGCCTAGAGAATATTAGCATAGAGTCGAGCCTAGCATTCAAGAGTGGGCGGAGATCGCAATTAATACAATTGAGGTCAACCCCAGGTTCAAACGCACCTTAAGCATCTGGATGAAGGAAACACTCAGGTAGAGGTATGCCAGGTTACCGCAGATCAGACTCAAACTGAACATGATACCGATAGGCACAATGGCGCGTCTGCATTGCACAAATCCACCGGTTAGTGATCGAGCATTCCGGTCGGACTGCGGCCGTCCTAGCTATTTCATATCTCATCGGAGTTGCTCACGTATAGGTGGCCGGGTTCATAGGGACCTTGTGGCGGGAGTCCAGCACGGTAGTGAACCGGGCGAGGATCTGGGTCATCGCCGTGGCGAACACCATGTGCCAGGTGGTCAAGAAGAGCGCTGGTACCTCATGTCAGTAATTGATTCCTCCGGTTGCGGTTGAAACTCGATTGGCGGAAGGACTCACGGAAGTCTAGAATCAATAACGGTTAGCTGCACAGTCCAACATGAATAGGGGATCAGAGATAAGGGGTCCATACTGAACTTGGCACTCGCAAGGACCCATTTGTTGAATAGGATGACGCTGGAACTCAGAGCAATCCACAGGCTAGAGAGTCGGGTCTTAGTTTCATGCTCGACGAGGCCTTCACGTAGATGTTACGTACGCAATGTAGAAGCCGGGGTGGAGGCCGTTGTCCTTGGGGGCAGGAGCACCGCCCTCCAGCTTACGCTCATCCTGCGACGAGCGACCGTTTGCCATGATGAAAGTTAAAAAAACAGTATAAAAGAATGACTGTGGTGAGTAGGAAAAAAAAGAGGTGGTTAGAAGGGAAGATAAGGGGAAGAAATGATTTATGAACGATCGGCAGTTGACCCTATGGAGACGCTCTAGCGCGCACTTCCAATCACAACGTCGGTTCAACAGGTGTGTCGCCCCAGTGTTTACACGTAATCCCCAAGCCCTGTCGAGCTGAGTCCTCTAAGAGGGTTCCAGGGTTATTGGGGATCGAGATTTTTCCGTTTTATCCCTGTCGATCATAGCACAGCCCACCTCGAAGTCTTCTTTTCTCGTCTAGCGTATCACGTCTTTATGAGGCCAATTAGGGTGATTTAAAGTCGATCGCCAAGAACACAGGGGGAAGATTTAGTGAGACAAAGACAAAGGAAACCAATCACAATGAAGTGTGCGAATTATACTCTGTATATATTGATAGAGTCTATTGCTGTATGTTGTACTCCGTACATTCTAAGATATAATGTACGACGTACGGCGTAGGACATCCTGACAGTTGATGTTGTAGAGTACGTTGCACTTACATGATCACGTGATAGGGATAGATAGATTTTCCGCGTCCACATCATTCATTACCTAAGACATCTCCTCCGAGGTTAGTTACGGATGTTCCGATAAACAATTGTACAGACATCGTCACTTCCAACATGCCAGAGTCAAACGTCGCGGCGGATTCCAAAATCGACCATGCTGCCTCCTTAAAATACTGGAACAGCGTGCCAGCCACCACGGCCAGCATGCTGGGCGAGTTCCCTTCAGTGTCACGCATTGATCTACAGGGGTCTAAAGCTTTCCTAGCCAAGGTCCGCCGTTTACTACCCAAACTCCAGTCTGAAGGCAAATTCCACCGGGGTGTGGACTGTGGCGCTGGCGTCGGCCGGGTAACAGAGGGCTTCCTGAGCCACGTCTGTGAAGTGGTAGATGCGGTAGAGCCGGTAGCCAAGTTCACACAAGTGATGAAAGACAGCCAATTGAAACGAGACGGCGTCATTGGAACCATCTACACGCGTGGCCTTCAAGACTGGATCCCAGAGAAGAAATACGATTTGATCTGGGTCCAGTGGTGTGCGGGCCACCTCACCGATTCACAGCTCATTGACTCTACCGTGCGATGCCGCAAGGCATTGACTGAAAATGGCCTGATGGTCTTCAAGGAGAACTTGTCCACGCATTTCTCCAAAGAAGATATGTACGACAGCGAGGATAGCAGTGTCACGAGGACAGATGCGAAATTCAGACAAGTCTTCGAGGCGGCTGGCATGGAGGTCGTCAAGTCGGAACTCCAGAAGGGCTTCCCACCGTCTTTCAACCTCTTGCCTGTGCAGTTCTACGCCTTGCGGCCGAAGACGACCAATTAGCCCTCGATGCCTTGTGTCTATTTGATCCTTGAGCGTCCATGATGCAATATTGGTATCTACGGATTCATTATTACTTATCGAACGAGTAATTCTACGCATGCTTGCACCAGTCTGAAATTTCCGCTCTGAAATGTGTAGATTCGTATCTTTCAATCGCCCAATTCGCATGGACCGTTATGTACATATAACCACTTTCTTCGACGGCCACGGTCGTGTGAAACCAAATCAAAATTCATACAGAGCGTCTGAATCCGCTACAGCAAAGGGAGAAACCTTAAGTCGTCCACCAGAAACCACATCCCTATTCAATTTCTCCGGTGGAGTCCACACAACCTCCGCAACATTTGTTCGCGGCCGAGACACACCACACCCAGTATCATCTCTATGATGAACCAACAACAAGTCTGGCCGACACCCCTGTTTTACACATAAACCCGAATAGGACGCGAGCCCGATAGCCGCCCTGGCTCGTGTCGAGACACATTCATAGAGTAGCTCAGCATCCGCCTGACTTCCAGCCTGGTAGATTCCCACACCCAGGCAAGCCAACGATAACGGATCGGGCAAACCCCATGGCGTAAATGAATTACCAACATTGTTCACCCCAATCACTGCATCTAGATCATATTTCCGGATCATCTCTAGGACCTGTAGAGTGCCTCTCGGACGATCTTGCGGAGGCTTGCAGTCTCCGCTCATTCTGGGAGTTGACGCCATGTACATATCGCTTGTTGGCAGACCCACGAAGCTGACTGGGAGTTCATTCTCGTGGATTTCAGTTGCCAGTCGGGCCCATTCCTTCTCCGTGAGCAATGTCAGTCGTGTACAATGACCAAGCATGACACGCTTGTTTGTTGAGTGGATAGTCCAGCTTCGTTGTTTGAGGGTCTGTAAGACATGCCAGACCAGAGCCTCTTTCTTTGAATCGAGGTTGTAATCGAGATGAAAGTCGACGTGTTTGTTCAGCTTCAAGGCACGATCAATCGCCCATTCGATGTTTTGCTTCGCAGCCTCAGGGCTAGATTCGACATATGGTGTTGTCCCAATAACATCGATTTGAGAATGTTTATGAAGAGCAGTTTCCAGAAATTCCATATTTTGCTCTCCGTATTCACTAGAGAATATAGGATCTTGTGCAAAACAAACGATTTGGATATCGCAAGAATCTTTCCATTGGTTTTTCAAAGCAACAGCAGCTTCTAAACAGATCAGCTGCACTGTATGGTCTACCTCCACAAATGCTCTCATTGCGGTGACACTCGACGCAACAGACTCAGCAAGAAGCCACTCTCCTCTTCTAATGATATCAGAATGGCTGAATTGTTGTTTGGCCTCGGTCGTGGAGGACAAAGCCTCCTGAAATGTGCCGGCTGTAGGTAGAAATGGGGCATATTCAGGTGCGCTGTGGATAAAAGCTTTATCGAGGTGAATGTGAGGGTGTACCAACGCTGGGAGGGCTAGAGGAGACTCGAAATCATCCTTAGTAGAGGATTCATGCGGGGTCACAGAGGTGACTGTGCCTCGAGGAGAGTCTGTAGGGTATCCAATCTGGATATCCCAGGTGGACGGCTCTCCTGCCAGTCGAACACCACGAATATAATTAATCTGGCTCGTCAGTCGTGGCGGAGACATATTCTTGTGCAAGTGAAGTGTTGTCTGAGTTGAACGCTTTCCCGAAATCCCCCGCAGCGCGTGGGGTTCACGGGCTTACTGATAACACACCGTGGACTTCTTTGAAACGACAATATATTCAATAGGCTTAAAATGGTAGTCTCGATGATCTTCGGCACATTTAAACTCACAAATATACATGCAAATGCGAATCAACAAAATACTATATTTACCCAAGTATAGACCGAGGGACTCTCTACTAAGCTCCCCGAGCTAACACTCGCACTTTCTGGCGGATTGTCTTCAACATGCTGACGACTGTATCCGCGGTCTCGCAATACTGCGCCCATGGTTCAACGCATTGAATTGCTTCTTTCACTAGCTCATCGAAGTCCGGAACAAGGGGCTCTAAAGCCGGCGTGGTTTTCGCAGTCGAGAGAGTAAAAATGGCAGCCAAAATTCTAGATGTGGAAAGTAAGTAAACTTCGCCTGCTGGAACCACCTTGGACCGAGAGATATGATCTTACGCTTGCATTCGATGCCAGTTTGAGTGTGTTCTCTGCATCATAAGAAGCGATGCCGCCCAGATGAATTTGCGACAGCTATCAACGCACTTCTTGCAATTCGCGAAAATAAACTCTGGCAATACTGTACTGCCCTGGCTGTGGGCAGCAAAAACAAGGCTCGGACGGCAGATGATGTGTTTTGTGGCATAGTACCGGGCGAGAATGTAAGTGTCGTAAGGGTGATCTGCGGATATTGAATTGCCCAGTGTTGGCCTGATGGGGTTTGGGAGCGAGCCAAACCAGTCCTCCAATTGACGATCGAGCTCCTCGCTGATTGTCTTAAGAGATGTAATCGACTGCTTTTGGGGAGTCGCACTGGGGGTGTCACTTGTGTGTTGGGGCGGAGGGCTGATATGGAAATTATCCTGGTCAGGTTTTGCATACAGAGCACTGTGCACGCGGTTGAGAAGCTTTCGAATCGAGCACATGGCGAGGAATACAAGATGGCCGTTTCGGCTATCTTCTGAAATTCGAGGAAAGGGCAATCTATCCACGAGGACTTCAATACCACTGGGAGGGAAATTAAATTCGGCGAGATCGTCACTGGGCATAGTTTGTTAGCTGAATGCAAGATAATGCCAGATAGTATACTAACCATTCGAGAATGAAGCAGGCCCAAGCTATCCGATAGAGACTCGCTCGCTCTTCGTGTGTGTTCATGTCATGTAGTCTATATCCAATCCGTGTCAATATCCTAGCGGGAACATATATCAGAAAAGACACTCACTCAGATATCATGATCTGCACACTACCAGATGCATGACGAATCATTTGCCATGCTTGGATTGGGCGTCCTATGTAGCGCAGATACAACGAGCCGTAAAATAAAGCTAAAGGCAACAAATGGTCCGCTGTAAAGGACGTTATCAATGAGTTGTTCAAGTAGTGATATGCGGAAGCGAAATATTCCATCCCACTCAAATCCTTGTCCGCTTCAACATCAAAAATCCGTTGAGGATTCGTGGAGACCTTTCCGAGAGCCAGAATCACGAGATAAAGTGAAGTTTGGATACTGTTGACCTTGGTGTACGTTGAGAAAGTGTCAAAAAGCATTTGTAACAGCTGCGGCTCGACAATTGGGAAGAATGCATGGACATGATGGAGGAACTCGGTGATTAGAGGTTTGGTGACCTGAGGATGCAGTCGGGATACGTCGATTTGTTCAAAAGCTTGAGGTATGCCTGCGGCCTGGATACTGTTGAATGGTCGCTTTTTCTCTATCTGCTTGAAAAAGTCTTGAGGGTAGTCGCCAACCAAATTTTTGACTCGATCCAACGCAAATAGGCTCCCAGTTGGCGTATGATGACCGAAAGGAATGGTTAATGCATATTCAGAGCCGTAGGTGTTCTCCGGTGAAAACAGGCCGAAGGAGGATTTATCGTATACATGCTCCGGTGATGGGTCCCAGTCGTATTTAGGCTGCGAGGCATAGATAGAGGAACTTGACCGACCCGGATGATCCGACGAAGCGCCTACTCGGGCTGCGAGCTCGGTGATGGCGTCCTTCTGTTGCTCGATCAGGGTTTCCAGATGGGTCAAGCGAAGCAGGATTTCAGCGGGGATATCTTGCACCCTGTGGATCGTCACTATCTAGGAACCCTTTTCATCGAGGTGACGCTTTCTACCTGTCGCTTTCTTGATAGACACACTGAGCCCCCGCATCGGTGCAGAGGCCACATGTCGGCTTCTGTCCATCGCACTTCCGTTTCCTAGTATACGTTAGTGACGGTCCAAAGCGAGGAATTAAAAGCCTACCGATGCCGACAGAAATTACATGCGATTGATGCACGCTTCCGTGGATAGTCGACGGGAGGGCGAGATTCAAATGATTTCATATTTGCTTTGTGAGCAATACGGAAGATCGACGTCAAATGCTCACTGCGGGGTCGTCAGCAAACGCCAAAACTTAGCCCCTTAATAATCAAACGTGCCTAGTTTCATCTGGGCGCCAAAAACAAAACGAAGTGAGAAATTATATTCATTTACCGATAAGATTTTACTCCTGCTAGTTGAAGCAACCGATCTGTGTGCTCTGGCACTTCCAGCGGTATATATCGATTGCGGGGGTCGACCTTACCATCTGGGAGATGCACCACTCCATTGCGGATCACTATGTTCTCATGGGGCCAATGAGTTGTTGCTCGGTAAGAGGCGAAAGCTTCTTTCTTTCGTTTCAGGCTCTCTTCCGTGGCTAGCTCAAAGGGGGCGTAGGATGCATAAATCACCGTTCGGATCGTGTTGCTGTTGACGGTGGGTTCCCCACCCCAATGCACCGTACGTGAATCCCACACGAGTAAATCTCCCGGCTCCGCAAGCACCTTGGATGGTTTCATACCATGAGACTCAAACCACTGAATTTCTTCCGCGCTGAACAGGCGCAGGTCCTTCTGCTCCCAGGTGGATGGATCGGTCTCAGTGTCGAAGAACTCCTCGGTTACTGTGTTTGACCGCGGAAACACCATAAGGGATCCATCTTCGGGACCCGCATGGCTTAAATTGATAATTCCCTGAATACAGTGGAGCCCGCGACGCATTGGCGACTGATCCACGTGGGGCCATGGCTTTTGAGCAGGCTTGTCTTCTCGGTTGGGCAGAGTGATGTTCAGCGCGTCAAACGAGACGAGGAGCTCATCGGTATCCCAGATCTTGGAAAATGCCTCCAGTACCTTTGGCTCCATGCGAGCATCCCACATGAATTTCTCATGGGTGACTGAATATCCATTGAATGTATTCACTTTGCTTTGGACCGGTAAGTTGTCATTGGTCCACGTGGAAGGATCATCAAGGTCGAGGGCTGTGTTGAAAGATGTAAGCCAGTCCAGAGCTTTGCGCTGATAGTCCTGGGCCTTTTTTGGGTCGATGGCATTCTTAATGATCGCAT
Source organism: Penicillium psychrosexuale (assembly GCF_028828465.1). Classification (NCBI taxonomy): domain Eukaryota; kingdom Fungi; phylum Ascomycota; class Eurotiomycetes; order Eurotiales; family Aspergillaceae; genus Penicillium; species Penicillium psychrosexuale. The sequence continues at coordinate 2,538,491 of NW_026643187.1, forward strand.
AGCCTTGATTGTGAAGGTCGTCTCTCCAATCGCCATATGGGCCACTTAGCCTAGCGTCCCCAATTAGAAATTGCCTGCTCAGAAGAAAATACAGTCAACTCACTCAAACGAAGACTGATTGAGAGGTGGAGTAGTGGTAGTGACAGTGGTCATGGCTGTTTCTCCAAACAGAACAAGCTTTAGTCTGAACAAGAATGTACAAAATAACGGGAGCGTAGCTTTAAGTATGCGAGATTAATATCCCAATGTAATACATCATCAATTTAAAGCCAGCACATGTGGAAATTCGCAATATGAAGTCCAATCTGATGGCCTCCTTCGGCGGGTAAGCGGGTCGACCCCGCCAAAGTCGCAAGAGCGGAGGTCTCGCAGACGGTCTAATCGCCATCCCACTTCATTCTGAGCCAATCAGCTATGCAAATGAAATCAACAGAAACGTCACGGGTTGGGCTAAAAAGACTCCAAGAATGACGTCTCAAACTATTTCTCCACACAAATATGCCTATTATGTCGCGGTCGCTCTATACTCGGGCCCGTTCAAGGTTGAAAAATTCTCTAATCAAAGGGGTTTGCCCAGGTGAACAAGGCCAAGGTCAAGTCTCGAAGCACTTGCATATGGAAATTGCCAGTAACACATCGAAATAGGCCATGTGGGCGGTTTCCGATACAGATGCAGCAACCAAAAGAGGCAGTAACCAAAAGAGGCCTCATGCAGAAGAAAACAGATCCCGGATATATTATCCAGTGGGTCACTAACCACTGCTCTCTTTTCTGCTTCTATGCCAATCTAAATCCAAGCCGCGGGACATTGAAAGCTTTCTCTTAGGTATATTGCGAGCAGTGACCCATCTAATGCTTACAGATCTCCAGACTCAAAACACTTTGTTATGCTTCACAGACCCGACACTGCGTTCTTCAATAAGCTCAAGTATGTAAGCTTCTGCCTCTTCCATACTCGTCGGGCCGACTACATCTTGACTCGGTTCATCCGGCGAGTTTGCTGAACCTGTGAAGCACACGATTCATAGTCTTCGATGTGATGTTTTGCTGCCTTGATTGTAAGGCCACTAATATCAGCATCTCGCAATTTCCGTCTGCGTAAATTGGATTCCCTCCATCTGAAGACCAACGTCCACTGGCTATCGCCCCGATCCGAGAAGTCATGGCTCTATGCACCAACCGTACACGGGAACGTATACTGCTTGGTCTCGACTCTTCCACTTTCACTGTCGATTTCTCTCAGCGACCCCTGCTGAATGTCAGTGACCATCCAACCGCCCAACAGTCCCCTCGAAACGTAAGAATGCGTAATATTTTGTACAGGTGTGAATGCGTGGCCGTGGGATTGGCTTTGTCGGCAGGTACTTGGCTCTTATCTCTGCTCAGCCATGAGGAATTGCAAAGACCAATAGCTGGGCAGTGACTATGTGTCAGGGCTTGGTTCCGGACACTGAGCTTATTGCTGATTGTAGTCGTGGAGCTATCAAGGCTATCAACCAGGATATTGAGCCACCTAACGTTGAGACTCAAATTCCGCAACAACGTGCCTCGAAGCAAGACGTAGTCGGACAAGATCTTTTGGATGCTATCAATAATCTTACAACCAATCATTAACATATTTCTGGCTAAAGTTTTAATGATTGGTTGTAAGATTATTGATAGCATCCAAAAGATCTTGTCCGACTACGTCTTGCTTCGAGGCACGTTGTTGCGGAATTTGAGTCTCAACGTTAGGTGGCTCAATATCCTGGTTGATAGCCTTGATAGCTCCACGACTACAATCAGCAATAATACGGAACGCATCATTTGTCAATGTTCTTGCTGAATCCGTGTTTGGTTGATGGATAATACCCCCTTCATCATCAAGGTTGCAAGTGTCAAAATGAGATGCAGGCTTGCAGGGCCAGTACAGAATACCTCAAGATGACTGGCAATTGTCAACATCCTGAACAATCCCATCTGTCCAATGACTCGGGTGGTGTGTTAGTTGAAGAGAGGGACGAACAAGATGTTCTTCCAAATCTGATGTAATGGCATTTGTTCTTGTATGCACCTACCTTGATATCATGTGACATAGGACCATCAGGGAAGGTGCGATGGAGAGTGTCCATTTTGGAAAGGCACGTGGGTTGGGGGTATAAAAGGGTCCCTCCCCCCATTTCTCTTCTTCTCTTCTTCTTCTCTCCTCCACATCCCTCTGACCACCATCTCACCGTAGCCCCCACGAGACAGCGTCGGCAGAGGGTGCCGTAGCACATGCTGCTTCATCTATCACAGGGACCATGACATTACCATATGCATGAGGTCCATGTAGGTCTGCATCAAACATCAAACCAGGCTTTCTCGTGGACGTTCCTGAAGTCGTGGCTCTCATTGCCACTTGACGAGTCCCACGGAATACATTAGGGGTGTAAATCTCCGTAGCCGAGATTCGTAGGTAGTCACGGCAATGACCGACACTTCCAACCTTGATGTTTCTTTTTTGTGTATCCAACCGACCGACGATGAAGGCTGTACCATTTGCCGTTGTTTCCCCGGGCCAGTTGCACTACATCGTCGCGTCGCGTCGTCGCTCACCTCGGCGTGACTGTCTTTCCCAACACCCTCATCGCTGGAAAGGTCGCGCATCTTATCAATCGACATCTGCATATAGCCACAACTCGGTCACTCTCACTATGAAGTTTCAACGCAGTCGCCTTCATTATATATAAATTCATGAAACGGTTCAGAGCAATACCCGGCAAGACCACTTGGTCAAGTAAGGACTGGGCCCTGGCGACGCTCGCATACCTACAGATCGCAGAACTCCTTTTCTGTCTCCGCCTCGACAGTCGGTGATGCGCACAGTTTCCTTCCATGATCCGGGAACGGTGCCACACAGAGTATGATTGATGCCGTCTCTCTGCCAGCTTGCTTGCAAAATGCTGGGAAAGAGAATGTGCCCTGGGCAACTCGTGTTCATAACAAGCTTAGATCGGTCACCATCTGGCATGGCAAAGATATGTCTATCTAAGGTACCATGCCAGGATACTCATCCATCAAAATCAACTCGTGTGTACGGAGTACACAATCAATGAACGAATATGATATTTGTATGATACATGTGAATATATGGGGTGTTACTATTCGAACCGACCTGCAAACCCCGGCCAGGGTGACGATCACGGACTTCGGACTTACGGTGTAAACTCCGAAATCAGCCCTAGAGTGCCCCGAGCTTATTGGACTTAAGATGCAAGTCTTAATGGCCACATTCCATGGACACGTTGACGGAAGCCGCTATTTCCCAGACCAGCCTTTTTGGCATCCTTCTAAAACAAGGCACACTGATTGCATTGGGGTCGCGTTCCCCCAGCAGACGGAGCCTTACCTCCAGCTAGAGCGATACGTCAACCAGATATCTCCATTAACGACTCCCCTGCCGGAGGCCAACAAGCGCGAGACGAGCCGAGAAGCAACACATTATCTCGAGCTTGGAAAGGAAAGCAGAACGTCAACTTTAACGAACAGTCCACTAGGACATCTTCGATTTGCACGACACGTCCAATGTAAGTCAGAAGTACGAGAATCTTTCGAGTCGACCATATTTTTAAAGGGGCTTGAATGGAAGCTATTGTTTTGTTCAGTCACCAAATAATCTTAAAGGCGGACAAGGTCTGTAACGAGTTTCTGCAGCCGCAATTTTAGCGCTGCAGGATGCCGATGATTGTATGTCGCGTCCCGTCTTTCGTCTCAGAGTCGGAGCGATGTGGGCCGAGTACGTGTCAGATCATCACCACTGTTTGCTGTCCGACTTTTCCGGTCAGCCTCCGCTTCGCTGAACTCTCCCTCGGGTGTGAGTCTAGTTTTGGCCTAGGTCGATTACATGGCTATTGCCGCTATGCCACTTTGTAAACGTTAACACAGGTCACAAGTGGCTAGTTAGGTAGATATATACAGATAGGCTCCATCTCTATACTGACTGAATGATTTAATGCGTATTCTAAACTGTGGACAATACAATCTAACGTTCTTTCTCTCTACTTTGTAGCACCTGTGAACGAAGTTAGTTCGTATCAGTGTCAAGTGGAGCAGGAAAACCAAGCAGAAAAGAATCACACTTACCTAGGAACTTCTTAATATCGCCGTATATGGCGAATTGGCCCGCAGTGAGGCCACCAACCATGAACAGACGCGTCGGGAGACCAGCAAAAGATCCACGCAGACCAAGCTCACCAGCAATCTTGATCAGCCGAGAGACAGTGCTCTCACCAGGCAGACCCTTCGTCTTGTTGATCTTAGACAACATGGTATCAGCGGGCTGAGACACGATGGCAGCCGCGAAACCGCTCAGCAGACCAGATCCCAAATTCACAGCGGTCGAGGCACCAGCTGACATTTGAGACTTGTCAAATTGGCTCAGGATGGCCTCTGAAATCTTTTCGAAAGCGACGAACTTGGTTATTGTGTAAGGAACCCTATACATATGTTAGTTATAGCTCTTCGTCATGTTGTTTTCACCAAACTATAAGGGAGTCTCGGATCAATGAACGTACTGCTTGAAGAGGATAGGACCAAAGCCCGAGTAAAGAGCGCCGACGCCCTCATTCTTCACGATCTTCCCGAAACCATCGATCAGACCATTAGCAAAGCCAGGTGTCGAGACAAGACGAATACGTGTTGCTTCCAGGGGACACAGCGCAACCGAGGCGAAGAACTCAGCGCAACCAGCTGAAACAACGTAAACAGCAGTGTTATTCTGTTTAGCCTTTTCCGCACCGAGAACATCGATAGATTTCTGCTGGAAGAATTCATAACCGCCGAATTTGAAGGCGCCTTGCATGAAATATCCTGCAAAGGTCGGCCCGAAGCCCGTTGCAAGAACGCTGATGCCTTCGTTACGGATGACCTGTCGGAAACTACCAATCATACCACGGTTGTAGGTGAGAGGGTCGAGCTGGATCCTTGTCTTAACACTATGCGGAAGTTCTTTATTTTAGTCGATGTTGGTGATGGAGCTGAAGCTAGAGCTGGAGCGAGAACCAATTGAGAACACGTACACGTCGACCGGAGTAAAGGCGCCATGGGTGACGGAGCAGCCCAGTGCACCGGCAAGGGCAAAGCGAGCATAGAGGTTGATGCCCTCCGGCTTGCTATTCGTGAGCTGGGGTGTGGAAACAGGAGTGGCAGCCATTGTGATGGTCGTGATAATGAATGCGTGGATTAAGCGACCAGAAGGGTCTTAGGATTATATATAAAACGATAATGGCGGGCCACTTGTCCGCAAGCCTTTGTTATCCCTACCTACTGTCTCGGGTTTAACGCTATTAACCCCGTTATTTCCAGATGTCCAATGCTAAGCCGACCACCAACATCAGTTGCAACCTTCCTTCTCGCATATTTGCAGTAAGATGACTTGTTTCTTGTCGTAACTGATTTTCCACGCATCCTTTTTCTGTTCTCTATCTAGGTGTACGCATTATCTCTTCACATTTATTAGGTATTATCGTGCTCTGTACTCCGTCCCCTTTATAGGTTTAGCGAGACATAAACCTCGTGTGATTGCTTCGGCATAGAGGTATCTACCTCACAATTTTCATGCCAATTTCGGTTAGCAGATGTAGGTTGCGGTAGGCCATGTCATCGAGGCAGCCCTGGGGGAGTTTCCCAGGCGCTGGATCGCTTCTGCAAGGTTGCGGGCCGTGCCGGTAGACCCGCAGCAGTGGGTGGGGCAGCCCGATATCATTGTTGTCGGTACCCGAGTCTATGGCAAATGCATATGGCCACTATCAAGTCAATAGCAATCCCTCATTTTGAGAGAGAGAGTTCCTTTGTCTCAAACCATTTCTCTTTTCCCTTCATTATATATCCCTTCTTCAACACTTCTTCCATTCACAACTTCCAACTCATTCCGTCATCTTTGGCCTCGTCTCACTCTTAAATTACATTCATTGATTGCTATACATTGGGATCACTTGACCTTGTTTATCAAGACTACCATATCTTCCTTTCTACCTGTCTATGGTATTGCTCGCTCTTTTTTTATCACTATGATATGAACAGAATTCCATGCTGTCACAAGCTTAGCTTAGTCATAGCTTCATAGCTTATGGTACCCCCACCAAGGAGGTCAAGCTTACTGCTACATTTCTGGTAGCAGGTCCAACCACGGTAGTCAGCGACAACGCCAGACCACCACACAAGCCGAGGCGCAACCTAACAACGCAATCAGCATCAGCTCTTCCTTACCGTCTTCTTTACCGGGCACTCCTGAGGCACAAAGCCAAGTCCACGGAGCGGTAGCGCAAAACCAAGTTCACCAAGCCGATAGCGAGGAAAAAATCCTCCGGGATTTTGTCGTCCCCTATAAAAGCATTATGGAAAACCTGGACCGCATAGAGCCAGAAATCGACGATTTGAGACGGCTACGCAAGCACATGTCTACATACCGCCAGCTCCAACTTCAACAGACTGCCCTAACGGACAAAACTGAAGCCGTTGCCGCCGCCACACGCATTACAATCTCTGAAGAGCTCAACAAGCTGCCCGATATTCAGGACCGAGCTATGAAATGCTGGGAACACCTTTTCCACCTGCCTTTCAAAGCTGAAACTCCGCGTTCTCCCTCCCAAGCTGAAACCCCGCAAGACGATGAAGATCAAGATGAGATAGCCTCAGTTATCAAGGAGAAGTCACCACAAACCTCAGCGGAAACTTCTAGATTGCTCAAAACTATCAAATTACAGTTCCATAATAATCAGGACTCAGCAAGCATGAAATTACTTATTGGCAATGTACTACGAGAATCAGAATGGAGACGATTCAAGTAACCTACTCGGAATCCCTAGTTTCTTCCTTGAGGCTTGAAGAATCAGTACATATTACATGTAAAACCTATTTTTCTTCAATAAATCATACGTTAATCTCTATGGTCTCATCTTTATTCAATTTTGTTTGTTATTCCCTCAATACTTGCTTACTTTAGCTGCACTTCCTCTTCGTCTGCAATGGCTCAACTACTCACTGGCTTCTCATGTTTGAATCTGATTGAAGCTATTGACCCTATTGACAATAACATTGTATAAAATCACTTTTACCTCTCATATACCTCCATTTCTTATCAGCTCGCTGTAGCCCTCGGCTGGCTCAGCCTTATGCTGAGTCAGCATCCCCTAGATAACTAGCTCCCGGCAACCGGGCACAGAATACATCATCATTATCTTCCCCTAGCTTTCAGTCTGACAACTGGTAGCACGTCCTGGCCACGCCAGAAGAACATTTCGAGGGCCGGGTGAAACCCCCTCAGTTGAATTTTTATTTTTTCTTGGCCGTTGCGCGCTACGCCGACGGCCCTAAGGGTAGCTTACCCTAAGGGTGGATTACCCCAGCGTACGGTTCTCATCGCTGGTTGCCTCGCTACCCGACCCAGCGGTAGAGTGTTTAAGCATTGTCGTATACCTGCGCGCGTTGCTAGTCCTGCCTACGACGCTCAGACGCGTTTCTGTCTCTTATGGGACCGCCATCCTTTCGGGTATCGGCAGAGGGGCACGGTCATGTGGTCACTGATCGACGTCGCTATTGCCACTATACCCGCATATTACGTCAGCGTCTATAACAGAGCAGGTAGAACCGACTAATAGAGCCCTACGGAAGCTTATCCTAACAGCCTATCAATTATATCTTTACGCTTTAGACGATACTAACCCGTATCTAGAGATCTTCGATAAACTGCTGCTATCCTAGGTTCGTTATGTGACGAGCCAGTACCTACAACTATCGTTGCCGCAGAACCCAATAACAGGCCTCTATTACCCGGCTGACTGGGCGCTTAAGATAAAGCGTACCCTAAGAGGAGTGGTACGGAACTTCGTACACCAGGCGACGAGGTCGTCGACTGCGCTTAACGGATTTCCGCTTCTAGAGCTGGAGGAGGAGGACGTTATCCTAGGACAACCTAATACACTGGCTAGAGACCCGCAGCCGGTATACCAAACCGCGGGCGGAATACGAACGCCACGTTTCGAGCCGTTACAACTGACACCGTTGCCATAAGTCGTACCTCGACCACTAGTCGATCTGCGGCCGGGTCAGAACTACAACTCCATTTTCGGGCCGCGACCGCCCGCGCATACCATCTTCGGGTCGCGACCTCCATCCACATTTGGAGACTATCGTGACATCGTCTCGAGACCATCTTCCCCTAGCTTTCAGTCTGACACTCGCTCATCTATTGTTCTATTGCAATATCTTCCTCGAGATACAATGGCTATTCATAATGTGGTCATTCACTCGAAGAACTGTATAAATTCCGTGAAGCTCCTGTCCAACCTTTTTTTTTTCTTCTCTATCATCAACGATGGCCCCAACTCGCTCTCGACGAACTCTTCGCCCGCGCTGGCCGCGTAGCATCACCAAGAAAAACGCCGCTCAGCGAGTCAGAGCTGGTCTCTGAGATTGTCCACTGGCAGGTCCAGGGACTTGACGACTTCATGTACAAGAAGTCGCGGGACATCGGGGGAAAGAAGCAGTGGGTGTGGCCAGCGAAATTCCGGCCATGGAAAATTGGCCTGGGTACCAAGCGGGAGCCCTATGTGGAGGACCAGGCCGGTTATCTCTATCCATTTGCGACTCTTAACCGAGCGTGGTATACAGAGATAATTCAACGTCAACGAACCTGGAAGAACACTATGGGTGCGATGGACACGCCGGCCGTGTCTCGCTCACTAGACGTGATCTTCGCGAAGGTCCCGGCCGAATTCCGCCAACAGTACGCTGACCATGTCGAGCTGGCCGAGCTGGCCACCGGAGACGCCGGAGACGCCCACGTTGCTGACGCCGCGCTGAGGGATGTTCGTTTCCCGAAGCTGCGGGTACTGAAATTGTGCGTTCGAGGGAGCAGTCGCGACTCTGACATTCGGACCCTTATGGATGGCCTTCATATCCCACGCATCCAGGGCGAATCGGTCACCGTCCTCTCCCTCAGCAGCTATGGCGGAAGTGAGCCGGAATGGAGATGGCCTCTCCACGGATTGCCCGAAGATTGGGCAAAGTTGTTCAGACGGATTTTGGTATGTTTGTCACAGCTATTTCGATAAAATGCTGTGTACTGATTCTTTATCATAGGTTCTCTTTCCGAATCTCGAGAAAGTCGAGATCGGACACAACGTCCTTGTCGCTGACAAGGTTGTCAAGAACTTCGCTCGTCGGTACCCAGCCCCTAAGGACCCTTGAGCGGCGCTCACTCGAGCGTTCAAATATGGCCTTTGACCTCTTCGGCGAGGCTTCTCGAGTCTGAGATCGCTGCGCTTGGGGCTTTCTGAGGGTGGGTTGCAACGACCCTTGCCCCGACAAATAATTGTGGAATTTGGGGAGGATGGGGGTCTCACGGATTCTGTAAGTTGCTATTCCCATAATTTACATCATCCGTGGCCTTGCCCCAAGCCTCTTCAAAGGTACCCAGGTTGAGGACAGTCTCGAGCATGAAGCAATTGATGGCTTTACCTACAAAGGGAGTTGACGCGATATGAGGACCTCATATTCGTTCAATTGCTGGCTTCCCTGGTCTTGGAAAGCACGCTCTTCTGCAAACTGTGGATGCCGTCTGAGTAATTCGACTCGTCCAACACAAACTCGAGCCACAAATTCTGACGGGAGAAACGATGAATGTTTCCAGGATTGAGCCAGTCGCGGGGTTCAGGAGAAACCCCCAACACCGTCCCGAGCAGCCACCTGCATTCTTCGCTGAGTCTCATTTTACACCATCGGCTACTCCCGCAATCACTCTCATCGAGTGATCCAGCTTTCTCCTATTCAAGCTGTCATGGAGTTGAGAGAGTGCTGATTGATTTCAAATTATAATCAGCCGAAATCAGACAAGAACAAAGGCGGCTTGTTGACAAGCAATCTGTGAATAACTAACTACGGACCTCATCTACCGTCGCTAAGTACCCGGATCTATGAACATCTTCGTGGCGATTTGATGACCTGCGTACCTGCCAGGTTTGCACCTTCTACTTTCAAGAAGTCGTTCCTTCCTGAATCGTCAGCAAAGTTATGCTTTGCATGGTTTGCAACGAGAACAGCACAAAACCGAGTCGAACAGACTCGTAGATAGTTTTACTTTCTCTTCCCTCTCTGTACTTAGAATATTGATGAAATTGCACTCATTTTGTTAACACCTAGGCTACATTCAATATAGCTTAGTCTGAATAAATCATACTCCCAGTTTTTTTATCAGAATATCTAATCAAATTCAATTTACAAATAAGAGGGACATAAACCCCATAGAGAGGAGATATCCCCACATGTAGTATATATACTTTTCCAACGCCGAGTAGCACAGGATATAACCTGCTTTAGCTCTAAAGTGAAACCCCTCAAACCCAGGCCTAGGGATAAAAAACCAACACCGCTCTTTGGTATGCCAAACTCCTTTGTATCATGACGCCAGAATGCGAAGGACAACCATCTTAAATCTCCTGCGAGTCCAACGCCCACACCTCCCAATGCTGAAGAACCTCCCATCCTACCCGTCGCGCGCGCCGTTTCCACACAAAGCCATCATCAGTGAAGGTGTGCGGGTAGCAGCCGTAGACCGGAACACTCTCGTTGTCTTCGGTGCTGTTGAGTGTCCCCGGGCAGGGTGGCGGTCTGTGAGTTTCGCAGCCATCTAGATCGCGTGATCGTTTCCCCAATGTTGATGGCGGTAGGATTGGTCTAGTGCCGGGTGACTTCGACCAAGAAGAGATATGTGTTGTTTGTGTATCGGGCGACTTATGGGAGACAGCAGGCTGATACGGTGCGCTGGGTCCAATGCCGTCGGTACCTTGCGTGGGAGCGGGACTGTCTGTGGTGGTCTCTGGGGATGCATTATCACCGTTTGGTGTTTGAGACTCTTTATTGGTTCCTGATGGTATTGGGGCTTTGTAGAAGTCCTTCAACTCCCAGGCTTTCCAGCCCATGCTGATAATCTTCACGTTTTCGTAAACTTGCTTGTTGGCAAGGTCGTAGCTCAACATTTCGGTCAGGATCGAGTCGTCGATGTCCACCACTTCTGCAAAAGTCTTGGCATTCGCGAAAGTTTCTTGCACCATTTTAATGCTATCAAATCCGGCAGATGGGTATATCTTCAGTGCAGAAGTTGCAGGACCACCTGACGCCTGCCCGGTAGGTGGGGGTATGAGAAGCCGGATCGCTTTCAACTTCCGGAGGAAAGGTATTAGTAGACCCAATGAGTCCATACTGGAAAACTCGGTGGCAAGGGCAAGCTGCTCCAAATTCGGACAGCTATGGACGAGTCGCGCGACCATCCCGGTGGAGAGAGGCCATTTAGATGGAAGAAGGAGATGGCGCAATGTCGCGCCGTGATTTGTGGTAATATTTGAGAGGTAGATGTCTCGCATGCTAGCTATAGCATTAAGCTGGCTAGCTGGAGAAGCAGAAGTAATAGGGGAGTTGGCTGTGGTTCCGCCGGGCGCACCAGACGAATGGTGTTCGGATACTGGCGGTGTGAGCGCCGATGAGACCACCCCTCCTCCGGGCCGTGGGCAATTGAGGATGTCGCTTGATTCGGATGTGACATTGACAAAGTATAGCCGTTCGAGTCCAGAGAAATTCCCAATGAACTCCGCGCTCCGCTTTGACACTGCATCCATCCGAATGGATTTCATGCGGAGCTTGGCATGAGGCGGAACTGTCGGCCAGCTGTTCTCGACGAATGTGTTGACCAGACTTGAGCCATCAAGGCCACTGAGAAATGTGACGTCTTCGACAGTAGTCGGATCAAAAGCCCAGTTGAACTCTTCGGTGTGGAAGGCATATAGATTCTGGAACGTCATCTTCTTAACCGCCAGTGGCTGCTTGCTTGCGATCAGCTTGCGGAAGTAATCATGCAGAGAGACACTAGGCTCGTGTGCATCGCGCATCCGTGGCGACCAATGTAATTTCAGTTCGCGTAGTTTCCTGCTCTTATGAAGAAGAGTCGCAATATCATCGGGGTAGCATAGCGGGTCGATATCGGTGATTTTGAGACATCGCAAATGCGGCATGCCGGGAATGACGAAAGTGGGTTGTGGGTGACGACTGGACGGGAACCGGATAGTCAGAGATGTGAGCTTCGGCAGCTGTGTCAACCCCAGAAAAACCGTGTCGAGCATTTTGGTGTTCAATTCCCAATGGAAGCTTTCCAAATTAGTCATGCGATCTATGGCAGCGCGGGCGGCGATGTTCAACAACATCGATGCGTCGGGCACCCGGCCGACTTGGGCATGCTCCTCCCGCTCGTATTCCTTCCATTCACCCCGTAGTGTCATCGATCGTACCAGCGTCGCATAAGATCGTGTAATAATGGCATTCAGTCCCATCGTGAAGGGACTGGCGCTCCCGATTCCTTCTGGTTGTTCGTCGCGATAACGGATTTTGTCGTAGGAGGTCAGCGTCAGGCTGCGGTACAGCTGTGGCAGCGCCATATAATTGAGGACCCGACATGTTCGACATAGCCGGGCGAGATCGCCTGTGTCGTCGACCTAACAACAGCATGTCAGATATGGAAATGAGATGTGCGGAGTTATCTCTCACATGTGACACAATCTCCGCAATGAGGTTCAACGGCAGAGCCATCAACTGGGCACCGCCAGGCGGTTCAGTTATGCTCGCTCCGAACATGTTTCGATTGACGGTCGCCATGATGCGACGTCCAAGGTAAGGTGTCACATAGAGATACAAAGAATGTAGGGAAATGCACCGGAATCGCGAGTTCCCGAGTGAAATTTCGTCTCCACTTTCGTAAGCCAGCCCTTGGTCAGCCAGCAGCCAAGCAGAGATCAGCGATAGTCACCATAGTCACCGCTACAAGCCTGTAGAGAGTATCAACTATGGGAGGACTAAGTATGGATGCAATATTATATTCAATTTCAAAATTATAATGGGTATCTTTCTAAGATGTCGAACAGAATCCGCCCAACACCTTGCCAATAATATCAAATCCATAAACTCCGTGAAATGGCCAAATATAACTGCCTAGAACACCAAGAAATGTCCCGGGCCTAGCTCCTCAGCCTCCATTCGGCCCCTGAATCCGTCGGCCACACGCGATGCCCTAAAATGGCGTTTTATGAAGAACTTTGGCCATGCTGATCGTTAGAAGGCCCGTGCACAAGGGACTCGGATGGTCCAGTCTCTTCCGCTGACACATCGTTCCTTTCTTCCGAGTAACTCGTATCTGTCCAGCTTTGTTGGTCGTAATTTGTGACAAGTTCACGATCCAAATGGCTGATATCCTCGTTGATCAGCGCCGCAGCTTCTGGGTCGTAGTGTAGGACATAGTCTCCACCTCCTCGCTCTACATCTGCCTCCGTCCATGGAGCAGACGCTTCTGGTCGAGAAGGAATCACCCGCACAGGCAGATTGGGACGAGTGGAGGGCGCTCCGTGATGTTGAGGTTCTATCGGCCGGCTCTCTCCCGGTGGCTGGGTGTCCTCCAGCAGGCGGTTTTGCGGGGACCATGTGTGCTGGCCGCGGCGACGCGCTGGAATAACAGTGACTGGTAACGAGCCGTTGGTGTTCTGTGGCCCAGCGCCTGGTCGGGCTTTGCGATGGAGAGAAAAGAAGAGATCGGCTCGAGACCGGGCAGCTTTTGCTTCTGCCTCGGCCTCTTCTGCTGCAGCAGATGGTCTGTGTTCTGAGAATTCTTCCTCGGCTTGTGCATACGCCACTTCTTTGGGCAGGGATGCACGTCGCCTCTTGAATGGGTGCAGGATAACATGCCATCGTGGATCGGCTTGCACGATCTGCGGGGATTGCTCTCGGGTATTTTGAACGGAAAGAGCTTGATTATGTGTACCCGGAGTATGTGGCTCCCTGCCTTCGAGTTCCTTGGCTTCGTCCATTTCCTCCTCCTCGTGCATATTTGGCATTGCGACCGGAGGCGTAGGGCTAGCCACTGGATGATATCGGACATTGTACACTGTGCTTGCTGCACTGGTAGTATCAGCACGGCTGATCGGTGTGATCGCCGCTGGGGGTGGAGTGGGCCGGTGACCGTTTGGGCCCCGCGGCGCCGACGCAGCGGCTTGGCTATATGGTGGTGCTCTGGCTCTTTTGTTTCGATTGCCAAGAGGCAATCCAGCCCGAGCCCGTAGAGGTCGATGGGCTAAACCCATCACGCCGCCCCATCCAGACGATGCGCCATTGCCGCCACCTTGGTCGTGTCCTTGTGGCGAGAATCGTGGCCAGTCAACTTCCTCGGACGGAGTGACTTCAAGCATTTCATCGCCGTCGAAGACCTCTCGCCCAAGAATCCCATCCTTGGTTTCATCTCGTTCCAGCGCTTCAATGCGTTCGACCCACTCCCAGACCACCACACTGGCCGCGGCAGAGCCAACCCATCGAATATAGGTACCCCAGCCAGCAACTTCCGGCTTGGCAATATCCAAAACAAAAAATACGACAGGTATCAAAATGGCGCATAGCGAGAGAAGAGCCACTAAGCAGATATTCCGCATCTTGGGGTGGAAAAATGCGTATCGGTGCTTGGATATCGAGTAGAAAATCACCCAAGCGGCATAGAGAAGGTTAAGCGACAATTCGAACAAGTAGCTCAGAGCAGGAATGGCATCCTCGTATAGCCTGGGTCGTGTAGGAGCGTTCCTCGCCCAAAAATTGTCCAAAATGCTAAAAGTCGTATCCAGTACAATCAACGCAAACCCAGCCCATTTGATCATAACTTTTTCCTTATGTCGCGGGAACAATCGAATCAACGTCTGAACCTGCGCAAGCCACAGAAATGTACTCGATATGACGCGCACGATGCGAATTTCCATGCCGTCGATAACCTCCTGGGAAAGCGCCTCGGCATCGGAAAACCCATAGTCATACTGCCGCTCGGCGACTCGGAAAGAATCCACCGTGGCGATAGTCAGCGAGATCGCAACCAAGATCGCAGCCACTTTCTGTAGCCACGGTCGTCCGCCGACTCCAACCACCGACGAGTTCCCGCTATATGAGCCGCTGATCATCCCATGGCGGCCGAGGAAGTTGGCGCCGCCGCCGGGGCCGCCGACGTAAAATGTGCGCGGAGTGATGAGAAGGATTATGACGAGGAGATAGCTCACGACAGTCGCACAACCGATGGCATATAGCTGTGGGGTAATGGAGGAATAGAATGGATCACGCGTATCGAGAACGGCGGAGATGTGGACCTCATCGGTTGGGGAGCCAGTGCAGACAGGCTCGAAGACGGCGTTTTCACTGAGGGTTATAGCGAATGACTTATTGAGATAAACGAGTCCTATAAAGAATTCGCACCTCGTAATTAGACATGATTCTAGAAGGGGCATTCCAAACACCAAGTCTGCGACCGGCAAACTGCAGCCCGCGGCCCAAGGACCAAAGTGTCGAGGAAGATAGGAGGTTACATACCATTAATAGGCAAGACGACAGGCGTACAGCCCGGCGTATAAACCTTCGTCGTAGTCGGTGTTGGATTCGCCCAGATCTGGCGGGGAAGCAAGTGGAAGTCATTTTCCATGATGTGACTCGATATGAACGGCCCCGAATCGCCGTCACTGGAAACAGTTCATAAACCGCGCAATTTCCACCGATACGCCCTTGTCGTAGACCCTTCACTGGTTAAAATCCCATTATTGACTCTGATCGCGTACAGACGGTGCGAGTCGAAAATCCGGGGGGGCGATTATGGAAGGGAACTGGAGAAACAGCAACGGCGGTGTGAGAGTCTGGGGACACGAGACGAGCAATGTTTTCTTTCTGTCCTACTCAGCGAAAAGAATGAAGATCGTAAGATCATAAAGGAGACAAATCTACAAGGAAACAAGGAATTAAGGAATTAAGGTGAAAGTCTGGATGCTCCGCCCATTTCTAGGCTCCGCATTGGCTCCTCCACAAATTCCTCACGCTTATCGCCACACTGTTGATGTTCGGTCTACACTCTTCTATATCTCACGGTTCCACCAATATATGCATGCCCATTGTATTGATATGTATAAGCTTAGCTGAGTCAAGGGCCAAAATTCACTATGTTGACTCGAATCTAACATATCTATCATCCATGTATCACATCGCTCTCCGCTGTACAACATTCATCACACATAAGAATCGCCGATATTCCATGGGTACCATCTCATCAAGAGATTTATTCCATTTATGCCTGGGCGGCGAAGCCAAGACGAGGTGCCTCGGAGTCGAAAACGACATACTGGCTCTTGAGGAAGATATCACCGAAGATGGAGAAGCCAATGCCAGAGTTGCTCTGGATACCACCGTAGCAGCTGGAGCTACCGGTGGAGACAGGTGCGAAGTTGATGTACTTTCCGGGAACAACGGCGTCATAGCCGTTGATGGTCACAGTGAAGTCAGGCAGAGTGGCGCTGCAAGGGAAGATATAACCACCAGCAGAGCTGCTGTTCTGGGAGCCGGTAACCTTCTTGTAGTAGGCGGTGACAATAGTGCTATCGAGAAGGAGGAGAGTGGTACCGGTATCTATACAATTCAAGAGATCAGTCATGGTAAACAAAACATGGATGTCCACAAGGGAGAGTGTAACTCACCAGCAATTCCGGTAATAGACTTGCCAGCAGCACCAGTGCCGATCTTGTAGCTGTCGGCAGTGAAGGACCAGAAACCATCGGAGTCATCGACGTCGGCGTAGGCCAAAGTTCCGGTGTACTTATCTGAGTCAATGTAGCCGAAGTCATAGGTGCCAGGGGCGCCGTGCTTGAGAGTCACGGCGAACAGAGGCTCGCCAAGGCTAGACTTGACGGTGTCGAAGAAGGTCTTCTGGGGTGTGGGGCTGACGGTGTTGATGGAGCTGAAAGCCAGACCCAGCAGACCATCGTTGTTCTTATCCTGCAGGAACTGCGAGCTGATCTTCTGGGCAGCCTCAACGGCTTGGCCAGTAGCCTTGACTCCACCAACGGTGACGGTGTCCTTGTAGACATCACCGCTAGCACTGCTGCCATCGCCGTATGAAATGGACCAGCTAGCACCGGACAGCTTAGTGCCGGAGCTGCCAACGTTGTAGACGTCGTGGCCGGACTGCTGCGAAGAGGTAAGCTCGCTAGAGAAGACCCAGCTATATGAATTGTCAATTATTGCCCTTGCTAGTCATGTCACATCAGCCAACTTACAGGTCAGCAGAGCCAGTGTCGAAGTCCAAGTTCAAGGTAGAGCTGCCAATGGTGACTGGCGTGAGGTACTCAACGTCGTCGGCCTCGGGCGTGGTAATGGCGGAACCGCTCACGGCAGCAGCGTGAACTGTGGCCGGCACAGTAGCACCATACTTGGCCAGTGCATTGGCGTACAGACCAGGCAAGTTGACAGTCCTGGTACCGGGAACAGCCTTCTGCACCTGGTTCACAGTGAAGCCCTTGCGGGGGCTCTTGACCGGCACAGCCGCAGCTGAGGCAATGGCCGAGAAGCAGGTGAGAGCGACGGTAACTTTGCTGAAGACAACCATCGTGATAGTTCTATAGAAGAATGAATAGATCTATTGTGAACGAAGACGATGCTGGAGAGGATGGATTTCATAAAGAGCTGGAGGCAAGACCTCCTTTATAGCTTTCCTGATGGATGAAATCCGCCGGCGTCCGAGTAGAAGGCATCAACGGGGCTGTCTATCGCAACATCCAGGACAAGGTGATAATACCCTTGTAGGAAGGAAACATGACGATCCTGCAGAATGCAGTCAAGTCGAGGAGAAATTTCGAGATCGTCACGGATACCATCGGCCATCCAGGAGCGCGACGGAGTCCGCCAAGTAGGCGATTGAGGGGTCAAGCCAAAAAGGGACATAGTGCCAGGGTCTCAAGAAGCTAAGATGGTATCAAATGGACGTAAGAGGATTAGCGCGGCCAGCGCACAGGGGCGGGAGATGTATGAGATGCAACACAAGCAAAATGCCCAGGGAGCTTGGTTGTAACAAGCTATCTGAGCAGAACGGAGAAGTCCGGCCAGGCCAAGGCGTTGTCTTGAGAGACTGCGTCTGGATACCCATTGGATGAAGACCGGTCGATCGCCATACTTGGCCATCCTTGTGTAAGAGGACAATAGGTTGCCATTGGCTCAAGCCGATAGCCAGACTACTTAGATTGTCTTTCGGCTATGTTGTAGTCACGCTGCATGAAGGGATTGTTCAGAGACGCTGGAGACTAGAGCCCTGACGATCATCGCCCGTTATCTCCACGACAGCCAATCACCTGCGCGAAAGGCCAAAACTAGGTCACATCGCTCCATTAGGGTAATTTGGCCTCATTGGATGAGAGACATTCTGCGTATGAGCCTTTTGGGTTTAACCTAGTGCCTAGTAAGGCCATACTAGCTCTCAATGAAACAAGAACAGTTATAATCTCCGACGGGGATCCGTCCCTGCATTGTATGCTCCACCAATCCCTATACAGAACATCAACATGGGGTCCACGATGCCAGACCGATGTGACCCTTCACGGAGAAAGACCAAATAGCGGCTCTTATCTGCATCGAAGGCATCGAAGGATCTAGCGGCCGTCGAGATGGCGATCTGCTCATGGGATCGGCGAGTAAGATAGTAGACCCTACGTACTCGGCAGGGATAATTGAGTGCCGTGCATGCCATCAATAGCATTGTTTGTAGTCTATGAGGTGACTCTCTCGATGGTAATGTATTACTCTCGACCTGACTGTAATGAAATACGGCAATAGTTACTATATTTACATTGTTCTCAAGCTTAACCCATCTCGTATCACCATTATAAGGCCAAAGCCACCCGAAAGCTTCAACCTCCGCGGCCCAAGAAACTTTTAAATTATCATGTGAAAGTCAGGAGACCAAAAGTACTTGATTTCTGCATGAAACTAGAGACCCCGCAATCAAATAACCCCCCGACGGACACCGCCGGGGAGGTATAGGGATTCGCAATAATCAATGATGGGCTGCAGTAATAGCACCATCGGCAGAAGAATCGGTTGATGCAAATTACGGCAAATGGTGTAGACAAGAAATAAGAAACGCCGGGTGGAAAACTCAGGGGTATATAATTTCAAGCAAAATAATAGAAAAAGGTACAGACCATGAGCTAGATCCCGAAAAAGACTCCCATATTAAAGTGTAAGACTAAAAAGAATACCAAATTGTTCGTCATCATCATTATTTTCATCACAGGTACTGGGACGATAACCCGGCCCCAGTCTCACCCTCGCCGTTGGTGTTTCCATCATACCCCTCATTGAGGAGTACCTCGAGCATGTCAAACTCGCCAAGCATGGGTCCCGTCCCACCAAGGCCCTGGTCAACAATTCCGGTGGAGCTGTTGAAGAATTGATCAAGAGGCAGGGCAAACCAATCCGGAAGCGCGCCGGAGGTAGAGTGGTGGCTGTCCCCCATAGGCTGTGATGAGGGGACATGGTTTGGCGATGATCGGTCCATATCATTGGCAGGGAATGTCGAGCTGGATTCGTAGTAGTTGTGGTACACGGACGGCGGAGGCGGCATGAAGGATACGTTGAGGTTGGATGAGTTGATCGGCTGGGCAGGAATGTTCGCCAGTGGGTCATTTCCTGACACCATCGGGGGGCCGGTGCCAGGAGTATCCACATATCCTAGGCCCGACACGCCTAACGTCGTATCATGACCCTGGTTAGCGGACCAGGGTGTATTCGGGCCCTCACGACGAGTCGTTGAGTGATCGCGCGATGGTGAATGAGGCCGAGAGCCTGAGACTGAGGTACGATCATGTCCGTCTCCGTCTGCGCCGCGGTCATGCGGTGCAAAGCGCAGAAAGCGCGTCCGAATGCTGCTAGTGAGAAGCTCGAGAAGCCGGGCTACCGTGTTGCTGAGGTGCACGTCATCCACAACATAATTGCGCAGTGCCTCTACCGTCCGGTCCTGCAGGTCTAGAGAGACTCGCACGTCGTCTTCTCTGGCGCCTAGAGTGAAAGTCTATGGTCAAGGTTAGTATTATGCTTGCCGGGGTTTCCATCAGAGACCATACCTTCAAGATGAAGATCATTCCAGACAAGATTCGGAAAAACGTTCGAATGGGTGCGTGTCTGAGACGACCTTCAGGGACAAGGCCTTCCAATACTGTTTGCAGGATTTTGCGCGAGGAATCAATGACTTCCTGGATATAATGCTCATTAACACGGTAGAGCTCGTTCAACGTTTGGAACCAGCTGCTGCTGCTGTTAGACGGCCCCGATCCTGGTTGGCCATTCTGGGTCTGGGTCTGGTTATGAGTCTGGGCGGATTCGTTGGACATGGTAGTCCATCGATCAACGACCGCTTGTAGAGCGAGGGAATTTATATAGAGACCTGCATCCATGTTAGCTGTTATCCTTCAACGAATCAGGCTGTGTCAACTTACGGGTGTACTCGAGCTCAATCAGCAAAACGCTCCGCATTGCTGGTGAGACTTCTTTCTGTTAGCTTTCTTATCCATAATCAACGGCCAATTGACTTACGAGTCACACTTTCCAGCTGCTGCTGGAAATCTCGTAGATAAGGTTGGAAGCGGTCGATCTGCTCACGATATCTCCCACTCCTGATCAAATCCATCGTCTGGTCACTAGATGCAAACAGCAAATGATTGGCTTGATAGACAATTTTCGAAATGCTAATCCAGCAATCCTGCATCCGATCAAGATTGGCATCAGCATCATTTGCATCAGCGGATGTCGGCGTGATATCCTGCCCCCATTGAGGCAATGGGAGCATAGAAGGGATCCCAAGACGTCCACTACTATGCGTAATAAACACAAGAATCAAACGCCGTAGTCGACGTTTCCGTGTTTGCTCGGATAGCGACTCATTGGCCGCCTTGGCATCTCCCTTCGGATCGAAGACACCAAGTTCAAAAGCCAGAGCTTGCGCCGTACTCAATAGCATCCATGACATCCGGTCCGATCGCCAGGCCGGTTCCAGCCATTTTTGAAACGCGACCCTTCCCTCTGAGCCTTTGCTATTATTCTCGCCGTCGTTGTCCTGGTGGTCGGCCTGACTGTATATCTGGGGATCTGTATCCAAAAGAGAATTTTCATCGTCGCCCGGTGGAAAGTGCAGGTTTCTTGGGTGCCACTCTGTAAGAAGTAGCATAGCTTCTATAGTGCCCAGCGACCTCAATTGCCCACCCATACTACCTTTGCCTGACGTTGATGAACTCGAATCAAGTGATCGAGATCGGCCAATGCCCGAGGTCCCAGCGTCAAATTTCTCTTGGCCCCAGAATAGGCGTTCTACCATGCTGCGTAGATATGCCCAGAGACGATCATGGATATAGAATGCCCGCGTATTGGCACCCTCACCCTTGGGTTTCAGATGCCTAGACGCGATAGTGAGAATTGTAACCGCCAGCACTGGCTCATCGGTAAGCAACGTGCGGTGTGTAGAAGGATGAGAAAAATCAGGGATTACAACAGGGCTCATCGGCGCGAGGTGTTCATAGTAATACGCCACATAGTCCATGCCTTCCTCCACTGTAAGCCAACCGGCACGGACGAATCGCAATCGTGACCAGGCTCGGATTGCGTCCAGATATGTCGGCTCTGGGGGAGGGTTGTTGACTGGGCTTTCCCTTGGGGGGCCGGTATCCGCGATCTGGGGATCTACCGGCCCTGAAGCACCACCCGGGTAGTATGTTGACCCGCCCATAGACATTCCTGATCGAGGTGTCCGCACAAAGGACCCACCCAAACTTCGAGGTGAACTACCTTGTGGTAGAGGTGAAGGCCCCGAGGTAAAGGACGAGACAGACTGTCGTGCAGCAAGCCGATTTTCGAGGCTCTGGCGGTTGAGATCCTCTGTCCTGCCTGCAGCTTCAGAGAGAAGATGCAAAGCGTCGTGGGTGTTTGTAATTGCCGGTGACAGCAACTCCACTGCTGTGCGATTCATCATCGGAGGCCCTCCATAGCTAGGTGGTGCAGGCCGTTCGATGCCAGGATATATAGGAGGTCGTGTTGTTGGCACACTGGGCATGTAACGCGGAGTTGGAGGTGCTGGAGGCGCATGAGGCGCATGAAGTGCATGAGGTGCAGAAGGTGCAGAAGGTGCCTCGGACCATCTCTGTTGGGCAAGCACGGCTTCACGGTCGAACTGAGGTGTATCGGAAGGCGCAAATGGCGGACCTTGACTTTCATTCTTGGCCACCTCCCCAATCATCATTCGCTTGTCGCGATGGAGGATTGCCGCTGCCTCCAATTCATCTTCCTCGGCATCGGAGGTCTTGCGCTTTCGACGGGTTGCTGAAAATTCACATCGTTTACTTTCGCGACGACATCGAACACAGGGTGGGGGGCGAGGATTATCGACACCTATTTTCTTTGTGATCAGTCCGACCGCAGAATAATGAAAAGGAATGGGAGTCCATACTTCCTAGATCACACTTGACCTTGCGTTTGCGACATGGATCACACGCCTGATATCCTCGGCGATGGTGTGCATCAGACCCCGCCTTGCTGTACACACTATTATTGTCCCCCATTTCGTGGATCGCAATCATGGGGAAGGCTCCGACACAAAGCGATGGAAAGCGAGAATAAGCCTTAAAAAGGCGGTGGGGGTGTTCTTATTCCGACGACTCGGACTAAAACAGTGGGCACAGAGTCTTGGAAAGACAATAGAAGATGAAATTGCACTTGAAATTGCCAAAGGAGATCTCCTGGTCGAAATATCAATTGAAGTCAGAGTTTGCTCGCAGTCACTGGACCAGGTGGTTTCCATTGTATAATGAGAACTCTGCGGGGTAAGACACGGAATTCCAGAATACCACCTACATATGTACAGATATATATATGCACATATATATCTCATTACTTTGAAAAGTAGATCCTATTCTAATTCAGAAATGCGACAATTCAACCCCGACGTTCAAGATGTAAATGCACAATGCTTCTAAACCGAGAAGAAAAAGGAGCAGGGGAATGCCACAGGCTAAAGTTGGTGGCAATTCCACTTGAACGGTATATTCAACCCTCCACAATTCATTCTCTGTTCTCTGTACTAGAAAAAAAACTTGTCTATTTCACCCGCTGTGAGGCGAGGCTAACGTTAATCCGGGACATTGACTCCCAAGCTTTGCGTGGCGGCACCAGCTCACCAGATGCACCACTGTCCACGCTACCACGTCGTGAGAGATCAGGCGGGGACCGCCCAGCAACAAGAGCTCGAACACCACCAGCTTTACGGGCGGGGATCACCGAGTCGCCAGAAGTAAGAACGTAAAGAAGGTACTTGAGATTCGGGAGGGTGTGTCGGATATCCAAGACGCGCAGTCCTTGTTTGATGAGGATGTATTCAATGTCTTTGTTGAGCAAGAAGACCGCGTACTCGAATCGATACTGGACACTCACCGGGTAGAGGGGGTAGGTGCGCTGTGGGAGTGATGCAGAGATGGGGTCTTGTATGAAGGACGTTGACCCGTTCGCGTTGATCGAGTATGGGAGATGTACCGAAAGATAGAATGAGAGCAGATAGACCAAGTGAGCTGTGTGTCCCAATGCCGCTGCGACGACTTCACGGTCGATATCCTCGAAGGTCGAGTTTGGGAGGGCCAGCCCGGCGATGGTGAATGCCAAGAGTTCATCGGGGATGGGCTCAATTGGGTAGATCGTGAGAAGATCTTCAGCAATACGTCGGATCTGGCCCTTGGTATCCTCCCCATTTTGCTCGAGCAATTGCTCGCTGGAAACTAACCTCTCCTGAGCCTCGGGAAGATGACCGCGTGTCTTTTCCTGAGTACTACGGCCTTGTTCCATCGCTTCTTTTCGGGCTTTGATACTGGCAATGAGCTCTTCTTTGCGCCTGACTGCAGTGCGGACTCGTTTGCGCTCCATGGCGACATATTGCTTGGTAAGAGCAAGCTTTTCCTGTGCCGCAGCTGCATCACTCGCTACATTCAGTGAGCGCTCATTCTGCTGTAAAATTGAGCTGATCTGAGCTTCCAATTTTTCCCTGGTTGCTAGTGCATCCTGTACACATTCGTCTAAATTGGCCAATCTCATCAGAGCGTCATAGGACGAGGATGGTAAGACGATACCCTCTGCAGTGGCCCTCTGTCCTGCAGCTTGGAGCGATGTTTCGACCGGCGGAAGGTCAGTGAGATTGGAATACACACCGTCTGGGAAGTGAAAAAGGATCGAGTTCGCAGGAAGTGGTTGGTGGAAGCTCTCCAATGTTTTCCCCAAAAACTGCAGCGATCGCAAATGCAACTGTAGTTCAACTAATAGAATAAACCCAGACATGTCCCCAGTCTTTGCCCAGAGTCTCAGAGTCAATTCGTCCATTCGAGAGACATATGGGCCACACAGATTCAAGTCGAAAAATCGGAAACTCGGATTGTTTGCACGGTCGACCGTTTCGCTAATATAGACCGGCTTGTTAAGACCATCACAATGAAGTGAGAAGAATGTGTCCGCCATACGGCTATTGGTGATATCTTCGAGTCTGACCTGCCGAATTTGAGGATTGGGGTCGTTCCAAAACAGGGTACTTCTGCGACGCATAGAAGGCATCGCGGGCTCCTTTGCGTTGTCATGTTGACTGGAATGCGACTTGAGATCAGTGAAGGATCGTGAGGGTTGCAAAGTGCGGTTTGTGCTCTGCGATAGGATCTTCGAGGGCGTCTTTAGGGTATTTGGGATATCGTCGTCATCAATGGTTTTGCCGTGAGCTCGAGCCGGGGGAGGCGTCACAACTAAGTTGCGTATAGAGATTCCCTGAAGATGCCGAAGCCTACGGTTCTAATAGTTTGTCAGGATCTAGCACCAACGCGTTCTCTTCCATTCTCCATACATACCCATGCATAGAGCCATGGCCTCTCTCTGCGGGCACCTATATCCTGCTCCGTGTCCTTATCCATAACGCCAGCGCTGCGGGAGAGCGCGGTGGTTAAGTAGTGCGTTGCTAATAAATCAAGTCACTCATATTAAAGACAACAGTAACAGGCAAATTGCAGTTTGAAGCAATTGAATTGGCGAGAGAGAGAGAGAGTAGTGAGCTGATAAGAGATGATGCGGAGAGCAAGCGCCAAGACCTCAGCGTTCCCCGTCAAAAAATCGACCTCCCGTCTCTCTCGATCAACACCGTCTGGCGCCTCCCACCAATGCAATAAAGCCGCACTTCTCACTGCCCCGATTCTTCCCAGATCGACTGTACGCAGCCTCCGGTCCGGCCGCAATGGCCTCCAACGCAAAGTCTTTCCAAAAGGTGCTGGATGCAACAGCACTTGCGGCCACGAAATTCATCCGCCGGCCACCGATTGATCCGAAATTACCAATTCAAGGAAAGCCCCGAGTACCGAGCTCAAATGCATTCAAAGACCATCAGGAAAAGGAGGGTCGACGGTTACAGAAGGCCTTGAACTCCGTCAGCCACGGCAAGAACATCTTCGTGTACAACAACATCCGCACGAAACAGGTTGTATACTCATTGACTCGCTACCTGGAGGTGAGTTTCTTTTCCCCTACTGACGCGGGCTTTGAAATCTCCGGTCTCTCGCGAAACCCTCTATGCTGTCGTATCCTTCCAGTCTGCGATATCGCAATTTTCTGACTTGTGGGACCTTTAGAAAAACAACCTCCTCAAGCAATGTGTCAACCATGGCAAGAAGACCATTCCCGCCACAGTCCGCAAGGATATGTGGGTGCCATACTTCTCTGTGCACTTCAACGAGGCACAAGTCGGACTGAACGTCTATAACCACCTGCGGCAATTCGCGTTGCTGCGCCAGCTCTCCCCGCCCAAGGAAATGATCACCGTGACACAAGAATATCTCGATTCGAAGCGGCCGGTAGACCTCAGGGACCAGAAGCAATGGGACAAGGAAAACATGGGAAGAGTGGGCCAGATCATGATGAAGAAGGAGCGTGCTTACGCCCTGATGAACCAGAAGGCCACCGCGATTGCCGACATCGCTTTCGTTCTGCAGAAGCACCGGGACCATATCGTGGAGGGTGTGCCGGAGAGCTCCAAGTCCGGATACAAGACTCTCAAGGCCCGTAGGCGCAGGCGTGCCGCTCTCCTGCAGGAGGCCGCGCAGGCTAAGGAACGTGCGGGCGAGGTTGCATCGCTCGAGGAGCAGCTGCAGGTTCAGATTAGCGCGGACCACAACGCACCACAGGAGAAGTCTGTTAAGATCTTGTGGCAGGATACGTACGATGCGCAGTTTGCGAAGAACTGGCCCGATTACATTGAGCACGGTCAGCTGCGCTGGACTCGCAACCACATGATTGGCCAGGAGGACCTTCCAGTCCCTAGCGAGGACATCATCGCCGACGGTTCGTTTGAGCAGGCGTAGACGTTTGGTGTCATTGACGTTCTTCTTCTCTCCTGTCCGTCGCAGACCAAGACGAGACGTTTTGTGTGTGTTGATATCCATTTCCCTCTGGCTTTGGTCTGATGGTTGGTGCTTTTTGTATTTTCTCTCTTGTCTTTCTGTCTAGCTTATCCTAGCATCCATAAATTGTACTTTTAGATATATTAAATCACAAGAAGATATGGCCACCTCCCAAGTGCTGTCTTCTTTTGACATCTTTTCTAGCGTCCTGTTAAGTGCGATTTCTTACGTTTCTTTCTTTGTATCATCTTCGTTTTCAAGATGAACGGTGTAAAAGATATTATAAAGCACAAGGCCTCAAGTTTAAACGACTAATTAGGGTGTTCTAAATCAACATCCTTTTCGTTCATAGCAAAGCAACCGACTGTCTATCCTAATGTCCATCGCATCATCGCTGATCATACCCTACACCAGCAGCGGACACAACAGACAGATACCTATGTACCATGTCTTCGGTTTAAAGAATCATTGGATGGAAAACAAAAGAGCCTAATCTCATAGCGGCCAAATTCAGGACAAATATCCTAATAATAGAAAGAATAGAAAGACTTATGCTAACAAAAGGCATCAAGACCACCAAGTCTGATCTCGTAATAAACAAAAGGTTGAAAAATGAAGACAACGGGCAACCAGTGTGCACCATTGACGCCAATGTGCAATGTAATAAGTAAGCGACAGGAAGGGAAACTCTAGAAGATATTCCAGGTTGGGTACATTGCTCCCAGAAGCACCAGATGTAGATAGCAGACGAAAAGAAAGAAATGGACACGTTCTATCAATTCGTTTCACAGCTTCAGAATGGTGTTTCGGCTTCATAACATGTCGTAAAATCACTGAGTCGAGCCGGACGGGTTATCCGGGCTCCTATTCGGACTCAGAATGTCCACAGAGGGAAGGCCGTTATTCTCTTTAGATGACGTCTCGGGCCCGGGGTCTTGTTTGTCATTGCTCTTGGCCATTCTCTGAAGAACCTCTTCATTGGCCTTCTCTGCCGCTGCGGGATTATCTGCAAGACCGGAAGCCACGAGGCTCTTCTGTGCTTTCTCGACAATCTTATCGGCCTCACTCACGCCCCCAGCCACCTTTGTATGCGGGTCCCCGTCCACTCCTATCAATTCCGCATTGTTGTTGACAATGTCCTTCACACGGTTGGAGTCGAGGCGAATCACCATGCAAGACAGGTTGTCGGTGCTGAACCGTGCAAGGGCGTGGTCAACAAGAATCTTTGAGGCATGTTGAGCATCTTCAACGTTCCGGATTAGATCGACAGATTCCTGATCACTGCAGACGTCCCATAGCTGTTGGAGTATAATTAGCTTTCTTGTATCATCAACTTTGAATAGATCTCAACTTACACCATCGCAGGCCAAGATGATAAACTCATCGGAATCTGGCTGGATAACCGTCTCTGTCGTGTAGGGATGCCCAGTCACGAGGTCTTTCAAGTATGCATCGCCCAAGGCACGGGTGACGGCCAGAACTCCATTCACACGGTTGTTCAGGATCAGCCCGCCAGCGTTGGCAACTCTTCTCCCTTCATTCTCATCGCTACCCTTATGGTCATAGGACAAACGAAGTGCTTTCCCATTACGACATAATACAATGCGTGCATCGCCAACGTTGGCTGTGTACAATACCCGTTGCCGAATAGCCTTATCCTGCAACTTCGGGAGCACACCAGAGATGCCCGGGGTAGCTTGAGTCGGGGTTTCGACATTCTCTGAATTCGCATCCGCTTTCGTCGCCGCGGCAGCCGCCGTGCCAATGGCAGAAGAACCGGTGGCCGACTGTGAGTTGGGTACACGATCTTCCCACCGAAGCACGGCAGTGACGGCTGTGCACCCAGAGTTTTTGACGGGCAATTTCTCCAACTGCTGGTCCACACTGGTGAAAGTCTGATCGAGAAGCTCTGGAACGGGAGTGCCTGGGCTTTTGCGCATGACATCCTCAAGAATCAAATGCAACTTCTTTCCACACCACTCTGCGGCAAAGGTGCCGGCATGCCCATCGAAAATCGCAAAATAGCCATTGTCTGTTTCTACAACGGTAGATGAATCCTCTGATGACTGTGACACACTAGTCTTGGGGGAACTAGCACCATTTAGCTCTGGTGCAGTTGGGGCAGGGGTGCCCAGGAAATTGTAGAGATAGGCATGCGTATCTTCCATTGTCCGACGACATTTGCGATTGCGGTCTTCGGTAACACCAACGCGGAAGGATGACCGAGCAGTCGGCGCAGATTCACCGGCGGAGTTATTGAACGACCCTTGAGGGACGCTGAGGGCTGGGTCCATCTTTCCAAGCTTCTGTAGTGGGCTTTCTGCGATCGAGGGACTGGTGCTGATCGCAGAACTATCTCGGCCGTTCAAGCTCAGAGAACTTTTGGCGCTATTGAAGAAGTTTGCCGCTTTGGTGACGGTACTACTCCTGCGCTTCTTCTCGCCAGTGGTACCCTGTTCTTCACTTTGTCGACGGTTGAAAAACCCAGCGCTGGGCGGAGAAAACCTCTTATCTCGTGGACTGGTACCGATTGAATCGGTTTGGAGGGTCAAGGAGTTGGGGTCGAGGCCAGCCTCTGGGAGTGCGTCTACTTTATCTTTAGGTGGGCTCGAGGAGCCACTGAACATTCTGCTCAGTAACCCACCCTGCGAAGAAAAACTGCGGCGCTTATTTCCTGCCAGCTTGATTGTATCCCTTCAAGAGGAATTGGTGGATCGGGATGGTGGTTTAGTGATGGGCGGGGCGAGCACGGAGGGGGCGCTGCGAGGCTGACGTAGGAGTCGGTCGGTCGAGGCCGAAATAGGAAGAATTGGGCTGCAAGTGCTAAATAAATCAGCAATGAGTATTTTTTGGGAGCGAAGAGATGTCTGAAATGAAAGACAATGAGGCGCAAATATAAAGAGGAAGATGGTTTAGGCAGTGAGCGGCACAGACATGCAATGGGGGGGCGCATAGTAGGATCACGAGGGGAGGTGTTGTCTCTTCCAACACATAAAATATGAAACACAAGTAAGAGAAACAAGACCAATCAGAGCAATTCAGAGTATATGAAACCCATCAATCCTCCGAGCAAGGTACAATGTACATATTTGCACCATTGGTCAATGTATAGCGCGTCTGATGATCCGACCACATCCCCAACCCAGGCAGATATGGAACTCGGTATCAAATGAAATCGAGGAAAGGAAGCAACTTACAAGTCAAGATTGATAGAATGGGATTGTGAGTAGAGGATGAAAGGTGAAAGGTGGAACAAGGTGAAAGAGGAAAACCACCTAAATGACCTGCTGACGGCTCACACGGCACTGGGCGGAGAGAGCCAAGACTGCCGGGGTGGAAATAGATCTTAGATCTGATATATGGGGTATTTCGTGGATCTGATATATTTCATATACTTGATTTCAGAGGCATATTGGAGTGTATACGAGGTCCGTTGCGAGATCACCGTACGCATGTTTATGACACCTCTCCGCCTTTGGTCGATGACGCTATGATCTTGTTTCTTGTTATCTTGCCACTGTCATACTCATGCACGACATAGATAGATCTATATTTAAACAGCTAACCTCGCAAACTCCAATGTACCTGCATCGTCCGCTTCATTATGGATAGGTTGCTCACTTTCATCAGCCTCGGTCCCTTGTTGAAGGTCGCTTTCGTCCTTCGCCTTCTTGATATCCATATGACCTAGTGTATATTCATCCGGATCCCACGCCAAAACTCTGCTATTCATCTCCTCCAGTTTCTGCACAACAAGCCGTTCCATATCAAGTTTCTCCTCGGAGTTCAAGTGCTCAAGTCTTTCCTTCCATGCATCGGCGGGATCAGAACACCTAGTTGGTCCGAAAAATCGACTGTCGATCATTTGCCAGTATATAGCATCGAAGGTCCTCTCGATGCACGCAATCCAGAAATCCATATAATTGAAGAGGGAAATACACGATGGGCAGCCTGGCCATGCAGGCAAGACGAGAACGACACAACAACACCAACCATCCAGGACGGTCAGCTAGCAAGCATAGGGATCACATAGACCACACCATAGTATACAATCTCCTAGTGCACAAACATCTCGCAACTCGTTTTTCATTCTTGGAGTGATGCTCTGTCTAGACTATCTGCTCCCCGAAACTCTACTTGACAACCAGGCTTTCGTTTTCTCTGCCTGAAGGACAAGGCCACTAAACTAGGCATCCCGACTTTCCCCACTGCATAATATGAAGAGGGGTCCCTAGGATAGGGGCACCGACAGCCCTGCCTGCGAAACAGGTGTGAGAGCAGAGTCGTCACTGGGAGTAGTAGGGTGCTAGAGAGGAGAACACCATGGGGTGACTACCGAGAAGAGAGGTGGAAGGTGTCTGCGTTGCTATCTAGTTATGCCTTGGGAGTGCTTTTATGTCATATAGCCGCTTAGTCATCCTGCTCTGGAAACCCCCACTGTACTAGCTATTTTAGCCTATCACAAAGTTTACTTGGCTAAACTGGACTAATACATCTAACTAACTAGTAATACAATACTAGTTAACGTAATTCACTACCGAGTGACGCATACCACCGAGTGACGCACCTAAACTAACCCATTGAATTCAAATGCATTTATCTCAACCAAAACACTATTAAATTAGTTTAACTAAACTGATTTATCTATCTGGACATGTTTCTCTTCTATGCCCCGGTAATCTATATATTCCACACGCTCTCCCGGCCCGTGTAGCTGGCTGTAAAGTTTAAACCCTCTGAAACCTGCTTACGATAGGCATTGATACGCGCTACTTGGGCCTCAAATGGCTCCGAATGTAGCTCACGAACCTCCTGAGCTGAGAGATCCCCTTTATGGGCTATTTACCTATTTGACCGAGTCCGCTTTTGCTTCTGTTTCTCGTTGGCGGCGCGTAAGTCCTTATTTTCTTTAGCGAGTAAAATAGCGCCTTGTAACGTAAGACGGAAGCCTTTCACAAGTTGATTTAATGCACGATCTGACGGGCTAGGTGGGCTTCGAGATCTTGTACGAAGTAAAGCTTTAATCGATGAAGCCTGTCGATATAGTTCTTTCTCTGTAGTTGGTATTTTTAGTATAAAATTCTAGCTTGATTCACTCCCCCTACTCGGAGGGGGGGTTGGGGTTCGAAGACGAATATTTAGCTTCGAGATTACTCGATTGGGTTTAAAAGGTACTAAACCAGCTGCTCTAAAGCTATTTTTAATAGTCTCTGATTTAAAAGCTTCAATTTGTGCGAGGGGGTACGCTTTAAGGAAGTCAATTTTATCGATATAGTTGATCCCGAGTCCCCGCGGTACGTCGCTCGACAGTGATTCTCTTCTTTCCCACACCCTTTCCCCCTTCCCCTTCTATTGTGTTCCACCGTCGCTATTCCCTAGTCGGCTAAAGTGACCCCTACCAGCTTAAAAACCCTAGGTCCTAAACACAGCCTGCTTCCCTACTCGCGGAAATTCGAAGTTTCGAACGGGTCGGTCGGTCTGGCCATGCGAGTCACCCGGATCGCCCTTGATTTCCCAGTTCTGTATGGCTCAATACATTCTTCGTTTCATACTGTACGCTACACAGGGTCGCTGTTTCAACCGGTGTAGACAACATCCTCGGACTGCTTGATAACTGGACATTTGAAGAGCAATGTAGGAGGACTACTGGCCGCTCTTTGTCCTAGGCTTCGGTTCGCGAATGCCACGCAGCGCGCTGCAGAACGGTCACCTTTGCTCTTTCAGCCGACCCCTGATTGAATAACCGGTGAGTCGCTCGCTAGACCCGCTTCCGCTCTCTAGCTAACCTCAAAAATGCCTTAAGGAGCTCTGGCGCTGAGCTGAGACATCGCAATCATCCTAATAACATGAAATTGATGGCTTGTATGATCGGCTTGATTGATCGGCGAATCCTAGGCTGCCACTCGGATTGAGGGAGTTTTTCTTGCCAATCTCTTCCCAATCCCATCAATTGTCAGCTGAGGTATCCTAGAGGGTGCTCGCCCTCACCGCCTTCACTCCATGAATGGCGGAGTGTCTGGCCGTCCGCATTGCGAAACATTCATCCATCACGACTATATGATTGCTTGTGCCTGGTGAGGTTGTCACGCCCTATGCTGCCCGAGAGAATGCGCGTTGCGCCACAGCCCGGCTTTTTTGGAGCAACGGCCGGAGAGTGCGACGGACCAGAATACAACATGGCATGAATCGTGTGCGTTGTTTTGCCGAAGAGGATTGTAAGTGATCTGTTTGGCAAGTTCATATGACCACGAAGAATCAATGGATTGAAGACTTCCAAGGTGCTCAGATTGTGTGCTTACCCTGCATACCTGCATGTATAGTTTCTGGCCTGATTCCGTTAATAAGCTACATACATGGCTGGGTCCCAGATAACACAGAACAGTTTTGTGCCCGCAACCTACCCCAAGCACGGAAGAAGATTGCTCGCATCCAGCAAACGGTCGATGCGAATGTCAACATACATACGCACCCACAATCTCCTGATCTCTGGTCTCGGGCAGAAAGAAATTCAGCAACTTCTGCAAAAAAACATAGTGGCTCTAGGGCCACTTTCACCGACGAGCACGTCTTATTCCAAATCATGCCAGGAAAAGCGCATGAACAGGTGATCGTGTTCTTACAGCAAAACTTCGTTAGGGCAATGGAGGCGGCGAACTGCCCAATGACGAAAACCACAGTAGGAATTGGCGCAACCATTTCAAAGGGACAGTTTTATGGAAAGGAACCCGATTGGGGTATAAGGCCCATCGGAGAACTTCGGGTCATAGTTGTTATTACATTCCCATTGAGCAAATTGTAGATAGATCGGTTGGCTCTCGGTGGCCTATCAGTAGTTGCAGGTCTCTATATGTGATTGGAGACTAGTATGTCCGTAACAAGACGCTATCAATGAGCTTAACAGAATGAATTGCCATTCCATGAAAAGAAATATTGCCAATGGATTAGATCTCGCAGACAGCAATGATATACTTCTAAGACTTCCGGCGTAATGAAGCGAGCCGTTCTTCTTCAACGTTCACTACGCTGCACTCGTCAATCATCATAGGTGGCCGTACATAGAACGCCTCCCAATCCGAGGGTACTTCCAGAGTATCAAACCACTGCACGTAAGAGTGTATGGGGATATACATCCATCCAACCATTTCGAGTTCGTCGTCTGTCTCACCATCATGCCACTCCGGATGTATCTTATATTCCCTTTCCTGAGGGGTCAAATTACCCCACGGCTTAGACAAAATTTTGACAACAGGACCGCAAAGGGAATTCTTGAAAAGCTCAAGCGACTCTAGACAGAAATCATCCACAAAGAGGCAAAAGTTATACCGTGGGCCGAGAAAGTACTGTGGACCCTGCCCATTATTATCATCAGATTGAAGGTTTTCGAGTACTTCAGGGCTGGCGACGATCTGAGGTAGTTGGTCTGTAACCCATGCGTTGAAGTGGTCACGAATATCGTGGGATGTAGCTCCATTGAGTTTCTCGATATCGTCATTGATGACCAGCTGATGATGCGACAGAAGATCCATTCTCTGGTTGCATTCAAGGTCGCTTTCGATCTTTTCTCTTAGGTGTTGAAGTAGGCGACTCCACGCGCTCTCGTCCTTATAAGAACAGCGGTAAATAGAGAATCCCCAGGGTAAACCGCGCTTTTTAGAAAATTTATCGGAGAGGGAAGCGTCGATGTTCTTGTAATCGTCAAGCATACTGCGCGTCTGCTGATCTTGTGCCTTGCTAGTAATCCTACGGACGCTGGTTGGAGAGCTCCGTGGTAGACAGCGCTGGGACAAGACCGCGGAGATATGACTGAAGATAGGATGCCGAAGCAACATGGATCCGGGTTGAGATCGGTTGAGATCCGATACACCGGACAAAATGCCTTCAATCCGGGAATTGTAGAAAAAGAGACGGGTGTTTGAGCCAAAAGGGGGTTTGCAGGATTTGCAGGATTTGCAGGATTTGCAGGGTTTGCATCTCCTCAGCTTTCATGTCAGATGATCTCTCGGCAACTGGCTAGTATAGAAATACGATCCTCACACTTGGGCACCTGGGCAGATTTTTTGCCCATATGTCACACCGGAAAAGGGGTTAATTCTAAAACCCCTGCCCATACAATTCGATTTATAGTCACATTTGGAAAGTCAAGACATCCATCGGCCGAAGGGTTTGTTTACGCCGGCATTGCTGCCGGCTCAAGTGGCACATGAAGAGCATGATGCATTCAATTTTGGAACTTCCCAAACCTCACACTTTGAATGTGATCTGGTCGATAGCTTTTTTCAGTTGCTCCGCTTCATAGACCACCTTTGATACCACATCACCTGTTGCCCCTCCTAAGGGAAACTTTTGGTGAATCAACCCGATTCTGGTCGTAAGGTAATTTTGTCCATGCTGCACGAGATTTTCATAGAAAGCAGGCTCAAACTCTTTCCAAATGGCGAGCATGTTGAGTGTGTATCCCAACATGGTACTCAGAGGAATCAATGGGTTCGGTTTTGCTGACACTTGTCAGAGATTCGAGCTTTGATATTGTTCCAAGCGAACAACTTGTGGTCCTGTGTGAAAGTACATGTCGCTCTGATCTTACTAGACTGCGGCAAGCAATTCAAACTGCATACACTGAAGCAACGGATGTGATGGTTCCAGGTGGATCAATTGCATATCCTGGTGAGATACTTGTTGTCGGGTTTTTCTCCACAACTGCCGTGCTAAACCACAATCAGCCACATTCACGACGGATCGCTACCTCTATTCCACCGGTCTATCTTGCCTCACTGATCCGTTAGTCAAACAAAAACACAGAAAGAGTATATTTGCTAACATCTACAATAGATCTACTAATAAATACTGCGATGAAATAGTCGCTGACTGGGTAAGCAATGGGTCTGGATATACTTCGGCACAAAATTGTTCTTTGTGTGAGCTTGGTCTTCAGAAACTTCAAATCGAGTCACCATTTGGCTACAGTGATGAAAGTGCAGAGGAATTTCCCTCCCTAACTTCTAGCTGCAGTGCTACTGGGTATACTTTCGCGAGTTCCACTACGTACGCGCTCAATGCGACGGCTACATCCGCCACCGACTTGTTTAACATCATCATACTCAGTCCGAGCAAATGACACATGCGTGACAATTTCTGCTGCTAACGAGGTCTCAACCTACAACTTGATTTCTGAAAATGCTCTCGATGTTGCCTGTAACGGGATATCGGAAGGAAAGACACTGTGTCTCCCAGAGACCTGCACAACATATCAATTGGAATTAGCCGATACATGTGACTCGCTAGTAAGCGATCTCAACATAAAATTTGCTCAATTATTGGCCTGGAATCCGAATATTAACACGGGATGCTCAAACTTGGCATCCTGGAGAGGCTGGTATCTTTGTGCCAGGTAAGGGAGTTTGTTCAAATTCGGCGTGCTCTTGATTTCTCAGTACTGATTCGAACGTAGCTCGCCAACCGGTACAGCCATTGTGAGCGAGGGCTCCAGCGCAACCACTGCCGTAGCAGTGCCTACTGATGCCCAATCTCTATCCAACACCAATTGTGCGGAGTGGCATGAGGTGTGTGATGACAGTCAGCCCTGGACTGCTTTCAATTTACCTAATACTTTGCTAGGTCTTATCTGGGGAGGACTGTTCAACGATCTCACTCAAGTATGCCATTTCTTTGAGTGACTTCTATTTCCTCAATCCACAAATAGATTCAAACTGCACAAACATATGGCTGGACACGTCATACTGTGTTGAAGCAGTAGGGAATATCGCTACTTATACCGGATATATCACCACCACTGCAGCATACACTTTCACGAAGCCTGCCTCGACAACATACACCCCGACCCCTGCTGCCACGGCTACCCTCGAGCCCACAGCGTCTGGTACTATCGAAGGGTGCGCAATTTATAACAACGCGTTCAGTTCGACTATCGCGAATGCGACAACGCTGAATTCATGCAATATCTGGGCCAGCATCGCAGAGGTCACCGTCGATAATCTTCTTAGCTGGAACCCGAGCTTATCAGCCAGTGACTGTACCTTCACGTCTGGGTATAGTTACTGCATTGTTTCTGGAGAAACAACTAGCAAGTTTTAGCCCTAGTCCTGTTGCCGCTTTAAACAGCTCTAACGCCTTCCTAGCTTCCCAAGATCTGCCATACGACTATTGCTTTGCCGCAAATAGTAGTCTAATTTCATCAACCAGTGTTCAGCCATCTGATTGCAATTGCTATATCCAGCTCCGCGCTGCCGATAAGAGTAGGTTTCCAGACGACATATACTGTCAACCAAAAGAAAATCAGATCAAGGTTGCTGACTTACTCGCCCTAGGTGCTTTCAACTGCACGATGTTTTCGTCTCTTTCAACTTCTCTGTCACCACCGTCACATCGCTTAATCCTTGGATCGGTAGTGATTGTGATACAGGTGTCTGGAACGCACTCTCCAGCGATGGATTCGAACAAATATGCGTTGAAAGGAACTCCTCGGCAGTTCCGACTTCCACGACCTCAACGATATCAGCGCCTACCTCCACCATCAGCACAATCGTCACTCCGCCAGCGGAGGTCATGTCAGATGAGGCTTCCAACTGCAACAATGGCATACTGTGGTGTCGGGCGATGGTTGCCAAGCCATTGCTGATCAAAATGCCATCTTACTGAGCGACTTCTACACATGGAATCCGAGCGTTGGAACCAGTTGCGCATCACTGTGGCTTGGATATGCTGTCTGCGTGGGAGTTTCAACTTAATATGTGTACCCTTGTTCGTTCCGTTGTCTCCCTTCTTAGTGAACGAACTACAGCGTTGGGAAGCGTGAAACCCCAGATATAACTCCTATTTTGGTCGCCGTTCTCTCTGAGGTGTTTTCTTCCTGAGCCCGCTATATTCCATAGTAACTGTGCCTGCCTACTTTTTCAATTTCTAGGACCTCGATCAATATCGGCGGTCAAAACCTTCGTTGCTGTAGCCTCGATATCGCGTTGCGAGCGGCCGGGCTAATTATCAAAGCGACGCGTTTTAGCAAGCCTAAGCCAAGCCTAGCTAAGCAAAGTATGATAGCCTTCCAACTACTGAGAACTCGTCTCTTTGACAGTAGTCCAGCAACATTATATGGGCGGGGACAAGGAGCAAGGGGCTAGGGATAAATGGTTTACCGCAACATTGAACGTGCCAGATTTTGTCCCCATATGACCTAGCGTGCGGCAATTGTTTTAAGGGCGGCTGGACGTCCAAAGTTACGGGTGGAAAGGCGGCCGTTTCTGGCGCCAAAAGTGGTCATTTTCGGCGTCCTTTTCACAGGTCTTCATATTCTAGTTGTAAACGGACCTGTGAATTACTATATGCGGTTAGTTTTGCCTCTTTGGGTTTAGCGCCTCAATACGCTGTCACGTAACCTACCTTCAATGCCGCCGACATAAAAGACCCGTCTTCGCTGCTCTTCCTCCCCCTCTCTCACTTTTTCATTCTTCCTACCCCTCTATCTTGCACTCATCGCCGCTGAATAGCTTGATATAATCTCTTGAATCTTCATAATGATAAATCAGGTGATATCTGAATAGCTTTATGGTAAAATAGGTGATCTCTCAGTTTTCTCATCTCTCAATTACTTTATTTCGATCTTATATACTGTATGCCAGCAGTGTTTACCAAAGGAGATATCCATGGAACCGTCCTAAACCCATAATTACTAAGGCGGTGATTAGAGCGGTGAGCCAAAAAGTCCCATTGTCGTAGTGGCACGATTCGTCGCCCATAGAAGACATGTCTTGACGAGTCTACACCAGGCATTAACATCACATCAATATCTCAAGCGAATGCGCTCAACTGGGGCCTCCCACAGATCACCGGTCTTATCATCTTCCACCTTCTCAAAATTAGATTGCACATCAAACATTGTTTGGGATGCCTTCGCGCCATTCAGTCTCTGCGGTAGCTTAGTTGATGTCTCACTTTAGACCCAAGATATCAAAATCACTTTTTTTTTCATATCAATATGCAACCACGCATGTGCTACGATGATGCGGCTTGGGAGAAAAGCGAAGAAATCTCTGAAGCCTGGATCGCCCAGTTCGACGACCTCGACATCTTGAGAGAGCTCGGACGTTTCCTTGTTAGACACCACGAACCCGACAAGCCTGACTCATTTGATTTTTTGGAAAAAGGAGCTTTCAATATATCTTTTGAGATGACATACAAAAACACTAGTTCCGCTATCATCCGTCTCCCGCAGCCTGGTGCTATTATGTTCCCCGAAGAAAAAGTCCGGAATGAGGTCGCTATAATGCGATATATTCTTGACCAAACTTCAATCCCAGCTCCTTTTGTCCTTCATTGGGGCACGCAGAAGGATAGCCCTTTGGGGCTAGGTCCCTTTATGATCATGGAGTTCATGGATCATCACACGAACATGTACGATGTTCTCAATATGCCAGGTCGCTCTCGGGCATACCGTGGAATTCTTGACCCAGATTTTGATGAGGATGAACTTGAGCGGTTATACGGAGAGCTAGCATATATTCTACTTCAACTTTCTCGGCCCTCCCTTTGCCATATAGGGTCACTTAGCCAGGTTGATGATTTCACCTGGGAAGTCGCACACAGACCTCTCTCTATGCCCATGAATGAACTTATTCGAGTGGGGTCGCTACCTCAAGCATGTTTACCGAGCCTAGACACGACATTCGACACAGCGTCATCATATTTTGAAAGCTTAGCAGAGATACATATTGCACATCTCACGCACCAAAGAAACGACGCCGTTCACTCAGCCGATGACTGTCGACGAAAGTTCGTTGCTAGATGTCTTTTCCGAAAGCTCGCCCGAGAGCGAAAACTCACAGAGCGGTGGGCTTCTTTCGAGAATGGCCCTTTTAAACTCTGGTGCGACGATTTCCGACCAGGTAATGTCCTTCTCAATAAGGACTCGAAAATTGCCGCAGTCGTGGACTGGGAGTTCACATATGCCGCCCCCGTTGAATTCTCCTAC
The DNA here is from genome assembly GCF_028828465.1 of Penicillium psychrosexuale. NCBI lineage: Eukaryota > Fungi > Ascomycota > Eurotiomycetes > Eurotiales > Aspergillaceae > Penicillium > Penicillium psychrosexuale. The sequence continues at coordinate 2,577,770 of NW_026643187.1, forward strand.
GCGCCACCTTGGTGGCTTCTGATTGAGAAGCCCGAATATTGGCCCACGGACGGCGGTCTCGAAGACTGGTGTGGGGAGTATGAGTCTCGACTCCAAACATTCCTAAGGGCTATGATCACTCGTGAGGACGAAGCGATTAGGAAGTGTCAACTGAAAGAAAACCAGCGGCTTTCTGGCCCGATGCGAGAGAGCTGGGAGAGTGGGGATTTCTGGGTTGCGTACGCCGCGAGGAACAACTTTGCATTTGACGCGATATACTGGCAAAAGATCGATAGGCGATTTTTTGGACCGACTACGTGCCCCGACCCTGCCGATGCATGGAAAGAGAGACTTGAGCATTTGAATGCCGAGGAAAAGTGTGCTATGGAAAAGCTCGTTTCCCAGCAACTGGAAAATATGAAGAGCAGAGTTTTGGCGTGGGATCCAGACGAATATACACTAAGCCAGGTAGATATTGCAAAGAAGAAGGCGGAAAGGGAAGAAGGCGAGACCAAGGAAGCGGAGACCGGGGCCAAGGAAAGTGAGAAAGTAGATGTTCAAGTTGAAGTGGATGAAGCTAGTGCAGATATGGTGTCCACGGAGTTTGCGAGGTTAGCTGTTTAGTTTCAAGAACACATAGATTAGTTAGCAAAGCGTGATGATCTAAACCAAATAAGATAATTCAAGGTGGACTTAAGGAGGGCGAGCCGTATGTGTTTCATTTTGAGTAGGCCATCTAGAAAAAAAAGCTGTCGGCATCCGCGTTGTATTGTGAAACATTTGTGAGAAAGGAAGCACTGCAAGATCTCATGCGGCATCGCCCGATGTAAGTCTCGTATTATGCAAAAGGCCGTGGTAAATGATATTCGCAATCGCCTTCACGCCGGGACTATGTGCCATGGGCATTGAGAACGGCTTAATATCCGGTTTGTATGCAGTGGATATGTTTGTAAGATGCAATTGCAGGATGTGATCAAGTATATTCATATTAAACTACAACTCAAAGGAGAAGAAAAGAAAGCATTAGGAATTAGATCTATTACCACGAACTAAAGTTTCCAAAGCCTCCAGGCACCTTGGCCTTTTTACGAGCGGGCTCAGGTGCAATCTCCTCGTCCAGAAACTCTACAATCTCATCTTCTTCCTGTCCATCCCGGTCTTCCAGTGCTGCCTTCAGATACTTTCCAACACCAGAGGCACCGCCATCATTTGAGTCCGCCTCAGAACCGCGGACTCGCTTTCCAGTCCAGGTGACACGATCATCGTCCGCACGGCGAGAAATCTCCTCTTCCTCTTCTGCAGAAGGACCCGTGGCACCTGTGGCCCGCGCCTCTTCGGCGCGCTTCTGGGCCAGGAAGTCCTCGAACGGATCTACAAAGACCGTTATTTCCTTAATACGAATATCGGGGGTAGGGCGATTCGTAGTTGATTCCACTGGGTGGATCTCTAGCTTATTCAAAGTAGTGGACGAAGGCGTTGGGTCGTCGATTAGACGGCCGAAGATGGTGTGCTTGAGGTTGAGATGAGGTAGGGCTCGATAGGCGATGAAGCTGAAAGCACATGTTAGCGCACTCATTGAGCCAGGGGTAATATCAGGGGCCCACTTACAATTGACTACTATTTGTGTTTTTGCCTTTGTTGGCCATGCTCAGCGTGCCTCGGGAATCGTGCTTCAAAGGCCCGTCGAATTCATCGGCAAAGTATTTGCCCCAAATACTCTCACCACCTCGTCCAGTACCAGTTGGATCACCACCCTGGAGCATGAAGCCCTTGATATTACGGTGAAATGGTATATCGTTGTAATAGCCCTTCTTGGCCAACTGAAGGAAGTTCCATACGGCTTTGGGCGCATGCTCGGGATACAACTCCAGATTGAGATGCCCGGCGGTGGTCACAATGCGCGCGTAAGCCTTGGCCTTCACGCGACCACGCTTGAGCATGTATTCCTCCTCCGATAGTACCGCCAGCTCGGCAGACGTGTGCGGCGTCAGCCCGGTGCTAGTAAACGACGCAGCCGCCTTGCCCGTAGTGAATCGTGCAGCGTTGTAGGGTGTTGGCTTTCCCGTTTGCCCCTTGGAAGCCACATTCGCAGCTACAGTCTTCGAACCCGCTTTCGAGCCAGCCGCAGCAGAACCAGCCTGCTGAGCACGCTCTGACCGTGCCTTTGCAACTGCCTCTTTCGCTTTCAGGATCTTCGCCGAGCTGCCGAGCGCACTGGTGTTGACGCTCCCAGAGGTCGGTTGACCGTCCAAGATTCCTGTCTCCCCCTCCTTGATGTAGTTGAACGAGCTGAGGTTGCGCGACTCAATGTTCTGCGGGTCCTGCAAGGTGATAATATCTTTTCGGCTGAATTCCTCATCCGTGACCAAGTCGCGCCACAATTTTCCCTTGATGTTGAGTCGCTCCACCGTATCCCAGGAAAAGACATTCCCTGTATTCCGTAATGCGACAATATGTGTATTATCGGTCAGAATCTTGTAGGTCACCGGATCGACGTAGTCACCATCCTCGTTCTTTGCGAGAGTCAACTTAATCAAGTCCGAGCTCTTCAATGGGGCCCCATCGACAGGATTGGTCCCATGCTTTTTGATCCATGGCAGAATGTTTGTGAGGTCGAAGAGTGTTCCTGTAGGCGTGCAAACCGGGTGTGAAAATGGTTGGAGGGAGAGGGAACAGAAATTGAACGGCAAGCGCTTGAACGCGGCGTGGGGGCCGCCCTTCTTGGCCTTGGAAACTCCAGCGCCAGCACTGGCCGAGAAAGCATCTGCAGATGCCCACTCGGAGTGTGTGATCTAGAGAGAGTACACTTATCAGCGGGGATTCAAGATGTGAGTATTGGAATGTAGAGGAAAATGTCGCGTACATAAAGCTTATCGGTTCCTATAGTCACCAGTGTTAGTGAATATGTACAAAAAATCCCTCACACAGGACATACCTTTTCCCATAATTGAAGATCAGGCTGTTCAGCAACTTTCGCGCAGCGCAGCCCGCGGAGATCGAATGACGGCAGGACGCTTACCGCTTTGAGATTACGGGGCGAATAATATTGCAGTGCAGAAAATATATCAATAAGTAAGCGGAGTAAAAGGCGGTAGGCTCCATTACCCTCTTCGAGCAAGATATAGGTATCACCAACTTCTACAAGGGAAATATGGGCTTAAAATTCCATTCGTATTATCTGGCTTCGACATTTCGGGCCATTTGTCCAGATCCTGAGGTCAGAACAAGGCCAGTGGATAATCATACATGTACAAGTGCTAACCCCCCGCTAGAAATCCTAGAAACCCATGCATCATTAAAACAAACGCTGTGTGAACGGAGCTACCAGCTCCGCCTGAATCATCACGCAAATTGAAAACGCCTCCGATGACAATGTAGATCGTGGTAATTCATAGGATTAGAAAGGGCCGTCGTGTTTAGGAAATTGCGGGTTGGTACTTCAATGGCACGACCCATTTGTTTCCGAAATCAATTCCATGGCGGCGACGGGTACCGTACTTTCTCCAGACGATCTGAGGGATTCCGATGTCGGCAACTGCCAAATTCCAGGACAGTCTTTCACCAGACAGAACAGCATTCAGCACACCAGTCTTGGGCGCTCCGAGGCACACCACAGATGTGGCATTGACGCAAAGTCGGCCACCTTCGACCAGAGTAACCTCGCCTGTGGATTTTTCTGTATTAGCCACACCGGTTTGGACTAGTCTTCGTAAGTACTTACCAGTAGAAGCATTGAGTCCGGAGGGGACATCCACAGACAACACATCGACGTTGCTGCGGTTCATCCACGCAATCATCTCAAAGGCCACACCCTGGTCGTCAGTTCGAAGGTCGTCAAAGGACAGATGCATGCCAAACAACGCGTCAATAATCAAGTCGGGCCCTAGGTCCGAGGTGGCCAAACGGGCGGATAGTTCTTCCCATTTGAGCACACGTCCCCCAACCTTGCGGAAGATATCGAGCTGTTTGCGGCAGTTCTCCAGCAATTCAGCTTCGTGTTCGAGCCCGAGCAAACAGACTGTAACCCGGTGACCTCGGTTACGCAGATGGCGAGCAGCAGCAATAGCCCTTGCCCCAGTGCGATGGTTGCCAGTAAGGATAAGCATAGTGGGTGCAGCAGCATCATTGGATAGAAGAGCCACGGCAGCCTCGGCTATTCCCCGACCTGCATTCTCTGTAATGATCTCATCGGCCAATCCAAACTCGGCGACCGAGATTTGCTCGATCTCCAGAGTCTGCAACGGGCTCACCGTAGGACAGCTGCGATTGGTGGTTGCGAGCCGGAAAGCTCCAGCACTAGAAACATTGGGAGCAATCATTGGCGACACCGACGATCGGCTTGGACGAGGGCTAGTTGTACGAGAAATGTTGACGTGAAGCTGGCTGCGGCCAAGCGCACTGAGCTGTGGCACCATTGGCGGGGCCTGCATCGCGCTGTCTTTGCGGGGAGGCTGAGCGTGCGCAGGCGCCCTTGGCCGCTCGCGTCCCGAAAGTGTCTCGCTGCTCAGCTTGATTTCACTAATTCCTTCAACATCATCCCCGGTGTCGCTGTTCTGTGGGCTATCGAGTACGTTCTCCGTCCAGTGTAGGTTCTTTCCGCCGTTGGTGCCCGGCTTGACTCTTCGGTTGAAGCTCACCAATCGCTCCTCGTCTGCGGTAGTGTCATCGTTTCGAATTTGTTCAAATACAGTCCGCTTGTCAAATTTGGACAGGTTGCTTGCGAAGTCGAATTCGCCCAGCTCTTGGATATCAGTAGCATCTTCGGTTGCCCAACCACTTGGGTCTTCGGCATAACGGCGTGACTTCTTCTTGCGAAGTTTATTTCCAGACCGGCTCATAGCTTCAGGTGAATCCTGGAATGCAGGTACAGCTGGCTCCACAAATGCAGTCTGGCGCCAGCCTTTGCTCTTTGGGTTGGTGCTTGCTGCGCCGCCGTGTTTAGCGACATATCCTCTCTCTTCCCGTACATTCTCTTGGTTGCCACGCCGACTCCGCTTTGGTGTCTGTTTTGATGGTGACAGTTCCTGTGGGCTTTGGAGTAATTTCTTGTGGGAGGTCCCTTGTATTCCGGTCTTGTCACTATCTGCATTCAATTCCAGGCTGCTAAATGGCTCAACCAAAGAGGCCGAGACCACCCCAGGGTGTTGGCTGGCGGAGACAGTCATTGGCGCATTCTCAACAAACGGATTAGATACGAGAGGAGCTTTTGAAAAACTCAGAATAGCCGGGTCGGTAAATTGTTGCTGTGTTGGAGTAGATTGAGTGGGCGCTGGGGGCAAGGGCATTGCTGCATAAGGTTGAAGCTGGGGGTTAGGTTGATGCTGAGGTTGAAGCTGAGGTAGGTGCTGATGCTGCGAGGGAACCTGGGTATTGGTTTCGAGAGAGAGGGTGGTGATAGCAGAGGCATCAATGGAATATTGAGGCAGGCGTTGACCGTTCCAGAGAAATGTGACTAATTATCAAAGGGTTAGTTATTATGATATTACATACTGAACTCATTCATGGCTCACCATCCTGGAGCAACAAGCGCTGCCCAAACACGTTGGCGACCTGGCCCACCAGCCTTCCACCGTGTGGCTCTTTCAATGTCACCAGCACATTGTAGCCAATAAATTCAGATGCCATGATGATTGTGAGCTTTCGTAGTCCAGCTGAACAATCATCAAGCGTGCAATTGTATTTGTTTGAAAAGCGCGTCAAACTTGAGATGACCCTACGGAGTTGGACGAGAGAGCTGTGAGACAAGCTGGGCAGCTCAATCCCAGGGCACGTGATTTATGCTATCGATAAGCGATAGGCGATAGTCGATAGTCGATAAGCCGTGGGGAGTGGCGAGGGGGAATACGAGATACTATAGATATAGATGTCCATGGGTGGTTTGAAGCAATTTGTGTATTGTTCATGATCAAAATGCATTATTGATACATAAGTAGTGAGATGTTTTGGATATCGATGTTATTTCTGACCTGGGAAAAGAAAAAAAATCGCAATCTTATATATGAATCAAAAGTCTTCGTCCTCAAAGTCATCTGGGTTCAAAGCAATTGAGGACTTCGGCTTGTTGATCTCTGTGCCCCTGGTGAGTTTGGAGTAGAATTCCTGCACTTTCGGATGCACCATCACCTTCCGAGGCTCAAATCGAGTAACCTGCAGTCCCTCCTGTGACACCGCTCGACTCAGTGCAACATAAGCCTGGCCCTTTTCAAACACTCGACCCAGATCAACTTTTACACGTTGAAGAGTCTGGCCTTGGGCCTTGTGTATGGACAGAGCCCAAGCCAATATCAACGGAACTTGTTGACGTTGGGCTTGTACTTCTCCGTTGGGAAGCTCAACCTTCCACGTCTCCGGTTGACACAGTAACTGACGTTCTGACCCATCTGGCTGAAGGAAAGATACAAGCGGCCATTTCCGGGCCATTGAAGCTGCGCCTTCTTGGTTTCCCATAGGCTTTAGCTTTTTTCTAGCTTGATGAGCCCGCTCCTCATCGCTTCCAGTCGCGTCACTGGTAAAGTTTTTGTCGTTTTCCCTGAAAACCTCAAAGTAATCTTCACTCATGAAAGCTACCACTTTCCCAATAGAGCCATTGACAAGCGAATCCTCCATATTCTTAATGAGCATCACTTGGGCACCCTTCTTCAACTGGATCATAGGAGGGGCTATGCAGCCTGCCAGCAGTCTCGCGCGATGCTGAGGGTCCTGAATTGCCCCGGAATCCACTGCGTTGAACCTCATAATCTCGCCAGAAAGTCTTCCCATCCGTGCAGAGTTGGCACCATCCACTTCAGCGCGGGTTGGGAACCTAATTCAAGAGTCAGATTTGACACAGTATAAGTATATAGTAAAACTTACAGTTCCGTTGCCTCGAACTGGTCTTTGGCATCAAGGGGCCGAGAGAGCCGTTTAAAAGCCTCAATCGTGCGAGGGGTAATTTTACCCAGTCGCATTTCATTCAGCATATTAGCAAACTCCGGATCTCGTTGACGGAAGATGTTGGTTAAAAGAACGGTATGTTGGATACAAGTGGTCCAGGAAGCAGCTGCAAATGCAAATTTTGCCTCCCGGTTGCCTCCGTCTGGGACTGGAGGTAATTGAAAGAAGTCGCCTGTTACAACAAGCTGGATTCCTCCAAATGGACGACCATTGTTGCGCATTCGTCGGGCAATCTCTTCGAGTTTATCAAATAGATCCCCGTCCACCATGGAGACTTCATCAACGACAAGGACTTTGGTACGCAGCCAACGATTTCGAGCTTTCGGGTTTTTCTTGATCTGAATGTTGTTAGCATCTGCAATTCCTGGGTGAATAGAGAGAGACTCCTACCCTTTTCACTAGGTCGGGCACAGGCTCTTTGCCTAGACCAATCCCAGCAAAACTGTGGAGAGTCACACCCCCGATATTGCAGGCCGCAAGACCTGTTGATGCTGTGACTGCAATTCGATCGGATTCTTTGCGATATTTATATCGCAGCTGCGCAATAATTTCCCTCATGAGTACCGATTTTCCTGTTCCTGCAGAACCAGTGAAGAACATGCTCTTTCCGCGCTCGACAACAGTCTTAAGAACAGCTTGTTGCTCTTCACTCAAGAAAACATTGTGCACCTTCGAACAGTTCTCTGGTTTCGGGTTTATGTCGCTTTTTTGCGTCTTCTTGTATTCTTGTCGCAACTCTCTCTGTTCCGCCTTGATGGTGCTCTCGGACTTGTTCCATGGTTCTGCAGGCCTCGACCGTTTGGGGGTCACAAAGCTCTTTTTCTTGTCTTCGCGGGGTTCCTCTTCTTCTTTCATCCAAGGAAGAGTACGAGGTTTCTTCGCGGGCGGTTGGAAATGAGAGGGCGGCGATGACGACCAAGGTAACTGCATGCTGCTGAGAGGAGCTTCTGCTTCTTGGGATATGGATGGAAGATCGGGGTAATTGACATCTGTTAGATTTTCGTTGCCGCAAACAGACCGGTCGATTCCCGATGTAGTGTCAAGGCTTGGATATGTGACTGTGTTGGAGATGGCGGTGCCAGCCACACTCGGCATAACCAGCGGATAGGGCTCATCGAGGTCCAGATCATCATCGAAGTCATTTTCATCGAAATAAACCGCGTTATGAAGGGACCCCAGCGAGGACTCGGCCACTTCGATTTTTCGTTTGACACCACCGGATTGTGATTGTAGTTGTGGCTTCGAATGGGCCATTGAATTAGCATGCAACAAGTCGGTCTGCTGAAGAGGTTTCGTGCCACTGCCTGAGTGGTCTTGGAGGGCTTTCTTGAACATTTTCTCGGGGGCTGCGGCGGGTCGAGATGAGGATGAATACGCAAATGAACTCGGCAGTCTCTTTGGGCAAGTCAAAGAGAGCAATCGAATTATGTGTATGCCCCGCGCCCTGGATATGGCAACATGCATAAAATAGAATGCAGAATGCAAACCAAGACGATGAGGTCGCGTCAGACAATTCCGATCGGGACGCAGATCGATTTTCGGCAATCAACGCGTTGCAGACGCGATTATCTGCACGTGACGGGCCACTGATAAGGATAACAACAACACTGCAAGGCTGAATATGGATTTTATCTCACTAGCTTTGTACTATTCATTGCCTATTTAAGATGTTACCGAGATTTCTTGGGATTGAATATACTGTATGTTATACGACGGTCCAAATAATTAAGCTTTTGTTGGCAACTAACGACCATATTATGACAACTTGTCTGAAATATATACTTCGGGTCAATTGTTCAATATTCACAACACATTGACCCAAAACAACTATGAACTACGAGTTACTATGATTTCCCATGCAATTAGACAGAGTGGGCTAGATCATCATTGTAGTTAAGTGCAATTTGTATACTTGCATTCAAGTATACTCCAGAATATGCGAGGGGAAATCATACCACGTGATCGTCAATTACCGCAAAATACGCGGGACGAGAATGCAGAATCTAGATCTTTCCAACCACCAGTCGCAAGAGTATCTTGCCAGTCACACGATATTGAAGCAGCCTGCACTCTGCGACCATGAGGAATGGCAGGGATGGCTGTTTTGAGTACGTGGAACGGCTTTTTTCTTTCGAATTCGAGCACATTTGCTAACAAGTCATGTTATAGATAAAGACTACCCTCTGACGGGTGTAGTCATATGCTTCACATCCGTACAAGTTGAGAAGAGAGTATGTGTCAGAAAGGCTCGTGAAACTGCAAGCACAGGCTGACCTACGTTCCTATTGTACAGACTCCATTGACTAAAATGGCGGAAGAAATGGGCGCGTTGCACAGTGTCCACCTTACTTCGGACGTAACCCATTTGCTTGTGGGTGACACGAACAGCGACAAGTATAAATTCGTCGCAAGGGAACGGAATGATGTGCTGGCAATGAACCCGGAATGGATCGAGGCTGTACGACACTCCTGGACACAGGGAGAGGATATGGACATACAGGCGTTGGAGAAACAATTCCGGCTGGCAACATTGCATGGCCTCAAAATCTGTATCACTGGGTTTTCGGACCGTGAGTTGGCTGGTTTCCACAATTGAGCATAGATCAACGCTAAAGAATGCGCTGCAGTTCCTTTCCGAGTTTACATGAAGAAGACAACCGAGGAGAACGGGGCCGAATATAGGAAAGACCTGACGAAAACCGTGACACATCTTATTGCGCGCAACTCGGACGGTGAAAAATACAAATTCGCGACACAATGGAATATCAGAGTTGTTTCGGTGAAATGGTTCACGGATAGCATCGAGCGTGGAATGATCCTGGACGAGCAGAAATACCACCCGCTGATACCTGCTGCAGAGCAAGGTGTCGGGGCATGGGATCGATCCGCACCGACAGAAAGGGAGCCTTCTCAGAAGGACAGCACTACCGAAGAGAACTCTTTGAATCCGCGACCTCGAAAACTACGCAGGATTGCAAGTACCAAGCTGGTAGATCAAAACGAAAGCATCTGGGGAGATATCGTAGGAACAGGATTCGATAATAACGAGACGGCTGGACCCCAAAAGAACCCACCACATGAAGCATCGAAGCCTGTCATACAGGCATATCAGTCATTCGCCAGCGAGACTACATTTTCTGAAAGCACCCAGTCTCGGCTTCCGCTACCGACTGCTCCACCAAAAGACAATGGATTTTTACACACGACTTATTTCTTCATTAATGGATTCTCTTCTAAGCAGGTTTGTGCTCATCCTCTTGTCCACATGCCCTTGAAACTAATGTATCTTCTAGACTAAAGTTCTACGTGAGCATCTCACTTATAACGGAGCTCAATTAGTGGGCTCACTAAATGAGTTCTCTAGCCCTACTATTCCCAAAACAGGGCATGGGCTGTTCATCATGGTGCCGTATCAGACTCCTAGGTCAGAAATTCCGTCAACCGATGAAATGGCCTTTGAATGCGAGATCGTGACAGAGATGTGGCTGGAAAGATGCATTGATGCTCGAGCTTTTGTTCCACCCGAGTCTCATGTGGCAAGCACTCCATTCCCCAAATTCCCTATACCAGGTGAGATCCCATCAAATGCAATATTCATACATGCTCTAATAATAATAGGATTTCCGGAATTGCGGGTTTGTTCCACCGGCTTTGGACGTATTGATCTTTTACACCTACGCAAACTGGTAGAGTTGATGGGCGCCACATACGGAGATTTTCTAACGCCAAAAGCATCCGTTCTTATTTGCAACGACCCCAAAACAGCCAGCGTTGACAAACTGCGGCATACTGCCGAGTGGGGGGTTCCAGCAGTGTCTGCTGACTGGCTCTGGATATCTATTCAAACTGGCCAAAAGAAGGCATTCGAGCCATACATTGTCCGACGACAATTACCCCCAAGCGCTGGCAGCACAGAGGAACTCGGTTCTTTATCTGCTAAGCGAAAGAAGCCTGACAAACATCTTAATGAAACGGGTTCCCCGTACAACATCTCTACCGAGTCCATGAACGGTGGTAGAACCGAAAAGCAAAATTCTGGAAAGAACGCTGCAAGTCGAACAATACCCATCGTCGGCGACGGCTTTGAGGCCGATGCACCGAAGCCCTCCGTGCCGGAGTCTCGATCTCCAACCCCGGCCAGGATACCAGACGAACAAACCGCAGTGGAACCGAATAACAAACAGCCCACGCCAAGTACTGACCCGGTACCACCCACTGGTCCATCCGCACTGGATACGGCTCTGAGCGGGCTCCTACAGCAAGCCCGCGCTGCCAAGTCACGACAGCAGTCTGAGAACACCACGACCAATGATGACGAAAATCCACCCCGACGAAAGCGCAAGCCCCTCCTCGGCCGCGCCCCGTCCCACTCTTCGGCGCGAATGCTGGAAGGCCCGCGACCCGTCTCACGCGCCAGCTCGATCGATACACTCAACGACGATGGCCTCGGCAGTGCCTTAGAGAGCGCCCACCCGACCAGAGCCAACTCCATATCCCGCAGCAACAGCCGTGTCGAACAAAGCCTGTCATCCATGCTCAGCGATGGTAAGTTTGATTTCCTGAATGACAAACTCCCGACCCATACCGAGGACGAAGACGAGGAAAATCAGGCACCGCAGATGACGCAGCTGGATTATGAAGATCCCGATGCGGCTGCCATGAGGGCGGAGTTCCTGAGGGGTGCTGGGAAGTTGTCTGGTAAGACAATGAAGGCCGATAGCTCGGGTTTGCTTGTCGGTGAAGTGCGCGAGCTTGAGGATATTGGGTGGGGTTCTGGGCGGAGGACGAGGAAACAGCCTGTTAAAGTGGACGATGAATGATTTTTGCTTTTTATTTTTCTATCGGCGAAGGCATGGCATTGCATTGGGAATGGCGTCGTCCTCTTTGGTCCATACATTGTTTTGAAAGAGCGATATATAAGGGTTGTTAATGATAATCCAACTCGGCTCTATACTAAGCAAGCTACATGTCCCCTGGCCTAAGCTGCATTTTTGATACTAGATATTTTAGGGATAAAAAGGAATACGAAGGGACCACCAGCAGGAGATATTTTGAACTAGATGCACCTCTCAATTGCTTAGGGAAGTTGGATGTGTTGGCCACGATCGAAAGCAAGCCACTCCGAACGATGGTTGTGCTTTGGGAACCGTCGAGGGCTACCTGTAGCCAGCGGTGATTGGAGGTTCACACGTCGAGGTGAAAGATGGACTCGAGCTAGCGTTAGAATGATTGCAAAGGCACTTGGCTTTGTTATTCTCGTCCATTCACTCCACGGATCGGTAGAAGATATGCACAGTCTGATGCATTCTGACGTGCTCACTGTTGCCCTATGCAGTGGGGGGTGGGAATATCTTCAGATTCGCTACTTACAAAACATGGTATTAAGCGGTGTCGAAGGCAGTCTAAAATTGGTGAGAACTATCCTTAACTATTGCAGTGGGGGTTTCCAGAGCAGGATGACTAAGCGGCTATGTGACGTAAAAGCACTCCTGAGGCATAACTAGATAGTAACGCAGACACCTTTCCACCTCTCTTCTCGGTAGTCACCCCATGGTGTTCTCCTCTCTAGCACCCTACTACTCCCAGTGACGACTCTGCTCTCACACCTGTTTCGCAGACAGGGCTGTCGGTGCCCCTCAGGGGTCCCCTCTTCACTATCCAGCTTTGCTGTTACAATTATGAAATAAATCAGGTGGCGCGCACTGGCAGAGTATGTCATGTATTGTATAAACCACTTCAAACAACAAAATATCCGAGAAAAAGCATTTCGAGCAATGAGAATACAAGCATTATTTGTACACAATGTAATAATAACCAAAGTGAAAAACCACACATGCTAAACTATTCACTTGCCCTTTTGGGCATCATTATGGGCAGCACCCTCATCTCCCTCTTCTTTTCCCGTTCTTGATGGTGAATTATGGTCAGTTCCACCACGAGAAAGTCATCCTAGAGAAGATATTGAATGGGCCTATAGTCGAAGCTTCAAGAATGAATTGAGATCATGGGGGTTCTGAGGTTTGCCATCGAAACGCAAATAGTCAAGGTATTGCGAGTGTATATTGCGACAGCATAACCGATCTAGACACATCCATCAGTAATCTTTCTTCTAACATACCCATGGATGGCAGTCGTGCTTACCGATTCATCTCTTTCGTACTCTTCTTATCCCTATTCCCGACACCCAAGGATACCGCAATCCATGCTAGCATTTCCAACCCTTGTTGCATGAGAGCATCCTTTGCCGAGGAGTTCTCCCAACGTTTGGGTGAACGCACGGGACGAGTGACAGGTGCAGTTGAAGAAACCAAGCGAGTTCCTTGTAGGCGGCATTGTTGATCGCAGAATAAATTGAACCAGCATAGCCTTTGAGTTATCTCACTGGCCTAGTATCTTGGAGTGTGAGTTGTGAAAGTGAAGTAAGGAAAGAAATGATACTTGCCAATTGGGTTGGCTCTGGTACTTACCCGAATGGGAAGGCGCCATTGATCATTCATAGATCGCGAATGTGATGGGAGAAGAAGTGATCAACCAAAAGTGATAATGATAATGATGATGATGGATGGAAGATAAAGATCTAGCTACTGCCATGAAGCTCTCTATATAGCTACATGCTACAAAGCCACCAGATTCCATCCTTCAGAAACCAGAAGAAGCATTTCTGCAGGCATACAAAGAAAGTGCCAACACAGCAAGCTAAACGGCAAGCTGCCTGTCAGAGAAGTGAAAGAAAAGGAAAGGAATGCCGCAGAGAGGTTTAGAATATTACGTGCTAGCTAGTTACTAAAGTAGTTTCTCAAGTAGTTGCTTAAGTAGTTGCTAAAGTAATTGACGATCAAGTAATTGAAGATAAAGCATTTGATTAAGCATTTAAGGCAGGGGGGAGAATAAGCCAGTAGAGGGGTGCTTTGCGTAGCATTAGAAGTTGGAATCAGTGGCTTCGCTCTGCAACGACTATCTGGAGGCCTTAAGCCGTCGAGATCCCTAGTATACATTCGCATACTGAGTCGGACCTTCAAACCGGGGAATTGACAGGCTAAGCAACATTAGATGGTATTGGATTGTATAAAGTACGAACTTTACTGTGGGCAAAATGAGTTATGACGCACTGGCGGTTGGAGACTGCCATACTGGGCAGAAATGATTGTAAAGCCGATGTGAATGAACATCGTAGTAAAACTCAGTAGAATATGGAGAATAGGCAAGAGAAAGATGCGCACTGTACAGTTAGGAGGCAAGAGAAAAAGAGCGAAAAACAAACATCGTAGGAATCATGAGTGGTTGTACAAAGGTGAACATAGGCTTATGCTTGCATTGCCGCAGCCATTCCTCCAGGCAAGGGAGCATCAAGATCCAAATTCTCGATAGAACGGCGGTTCTCGCTACTGTCCCGGAACAGGTTAGAGAAATATTTGGTGGCAACATCACTCTCTTGCTTGATTTTGGTGACCTCTTGCTTGCGTTTGCCGAGATCCTCAATATCCTGAGAAAGACAGGTTTGAAGATTATTGGCAGGCAAGCGCAACATACGGCGAACTTCAGTCGAAATTCGGTTGGCATTTGAGTGGACATAGTCCATCTCAGCAAGGGTGGCGGCGATCTTCCGCGACAGGCGTGGGGGAAGGGTGGTCGGGATGGAGCTGAGCACGTAAGCTGTGGTCAAAACAGCTTGTATGAAGTTAGTATATGATTGTTCTTTGTGAAAACGAATGGGCAAAACTCACCAGCAGCGAGGATACTAGGGAAGAACAGCCGGCGCATGTTGTTCGGGCCAATGACTTTGATAGCACTCAAGGCACTATCCACCCAACCGAATCCACCCAATGCCCTACCACCAAGTACAGTGACTGCAGTCATTGCAACGCCTGTTCCTGCCATCTTCTCTTGGCGCTCCCAGAGACCAGCAAAATCGAAGAAATCCCACAGCTCAACTTCAGTGTCGACCTGTCGGCCAAATGTGTGGCGACGGCCACGGCGGAACATCGCATCCGCGCGGAAGTTGAGTGGGGTAAATTTGTCTTCACCAATGTGCAGAAGACCGATATTTTGGATGAAACCGACTCCTTGAACTGTCTTTTCCCGGGCATAGTCCTCGCAGTTGTTGACAGACGAAGCAATCTCATCCAGCATTGCCAGCTTCAGTTCCTCAGCGTACTGGAACGCTGAAAAGAGACCAGGGTATTCAACACCGAGGTCTGCATCAGAAACACGTGTGATTGTGTTAGTCAATGTCGAACGAGTGTGGTTGTAGACATCATCGCATGAATCGTCGATAGCCTTGTTGACACCCTCTGCAATCTCTCCCTTCTTTTTCTTGCCGTTCTCGAATGCCGGTACAAGCTCCGCCAATTCATCGGTAACTCGCTTGAGCTCCGACTGTGCAACATCACGGTTGACTGTGGCAAGAGAGCCAATGTCAGCTAAGAGATTCAGAAGATAAGTTTTGGCAGGCGCAAGCTTGGACCGAGAGCGCTTTTCAAGGACGAAACGTCGCAAGGCTCCTTCGAGGTTCTCGAAGTCTTGGAGTTTCTCCCGTTCTTTGCCCTTGCCCTTATCTTTGGAGTCCTTATCGGCGTCGTCATCATGAGGATCAGAGCCACCGCCGTCACCACCACCGGAGCCAGACTGTGAGAAGGCTGAAGGTGCAACAGGTATAGCATTGCTTGAAACGAAATGAACTAGCTCGGCAGCCTCCTTGTATGTGCGAGGGCTGAGTTTGCCGATCTGATCCAAGATCATGCGTTCGCAGCGCTTCTTGTCGCGAATTTGGTCGAATCCGTTGACTACCATGAAAATATATGCCTTCTCATGTGCAGCATTCAAGATGAATTCTTTTGCAGACAATGTGAAGTGATTTGCGGCGGAAACCACAAACACAACGACGTCGATCTCCTCCTGCCGAGCAAAGACAGCCGTGGTTTTCAACGAGTCCGAGTTTAATCCGGGTGCATCGATCAAAGCGATGTCAACCACGCCGTTGTTCAGCAATGATTCGTCAATAGACCGTACATCCCTGACGTAGACTTTGCACTGCATGTACTTCGTGTTTTCGATGACGATATTTTCGAGTTCGGTGAGAGCATAGACATCGAAGGTACTTTCGTCATTGCGGTTGTATGGCGTATCTTTGTGAACGGCGTGGACTTCTTCAACGCTGCAATTTTCGCGAGCATCGAGAACCTCACAGAAGATGCTGGTGCAAGGCTGTTGGTCCTCTGGCAACACCTTTCGGCGCAGTAGAGCATTGCAGAATGTCGATTTGCCTGCGTTCAAGTCTCCTGTAATCAGGACCTTACTTGAAGTGTCCTCAATTCTATCTCGCAGCGAAAGGAGATGCTTCATGCTTTGGCTGATTTTTCCATCCAACAGGGCGGCAACCGATGCCTTTTCTAAGGAATGTACTAGCTCTGCCTGCGAAAGAGCGCCGAGTTTAAGATCCAATTTGAGAATAGAGAACTCTTGCGCAATCTGCGGGGTCATCAATCTGGGCTCTGTCGGCACACGACGTTGGACCGAGGCACTTGATTCTCCTAATTCGTCGCTAACTGCCAAGGTGGCTGCGCGCCTCAGGGGCGGGGTGCTGAGTATGTTATCATTGCCTCCAAATTCGGATTGAGTTTGATGTAGTGACGGTCGGACCATGGGGGAAGAGGGCGTGCTCCCCACGGAGGGATAGTGGGCGGGCCATTGGCGGTTCATTTCCTGAAGCTCCTTCAGTGTGTCGATGGTCCGGGAGATCGCACGAGCAAGCTTGGTTCGGTTTGAGTTGCTGGAAAATACTGTAAGCCTTGGACTTGCATGAATGAATTGTTTACGGGGAGGGGAGACATACTAGAGAAGTTGAGAGACATGACTGGCAACCACTTGCTTCTCATGCTCAGCTATATCCCAAGATGAATTAGCTCAATTATCTTCCCTTTATATCACACCATTCCATGGCCGTGGCCACTTACCTGCGGGATTCCATTCTCCAGGGCGCGTTGGAGTATGCACCGGAGTCGGCCTATCCTCCATCAATCCTGCACGCCAAGCAGAGTTCGCATCCTCCTCCGTATCAGCAATACTGCCTCCATAGCCAGAATCTTGATTGAGCGAAGTCATCAGGGCTGTGGCACTGTCCGAAGTCGAACCGTTGCCCACAGTCATATAAGTCGGCGGGGGACGGAAAAAGGATTCTTCTGAGGAAATTCTTCCTCTCCTGAGAACCTGGACGAGCCCGCCCCGGAAGACGGGCCTTCACCAGGGTGATATTCCTGACTCATGACGAATGAAAGACCTCAACGTGGGGGCGACATCCATACAAGAGAAGTTGTGTTTTTGGTGGTTTGATTATGAGATGATCGATTTCTCGGAAGGTTTCAGATGACGTCGGGCCAAAAACGGATTAGCGTGCATGTGACCCGGTATCATAGTAATGCGCCTGTAATCTTACCATACCGCGATTGATGTCACTGTCTCTACTCAGGCTCCCATATTGTACCTGGATTTACTTCTTACCTCGAACCGACTGCCCATCATCCCCTGCAATCATGAATGTAAGCTGCATATTGAATGCTTAAACATGGATATTTACTCACATTAGGTCTCCTAGATTGTCGAGTGGGCTTTCGGAAAGCGCATGACCCCCGCAGAACGTCTGCGTAAACACCAGCGTGCCTTGGACCGAACACAGCGGGAGCTTGACCGAGAGCGAGTGAAACTAGAGAACCAAGAGAAGAAGCTGGTACAAGACATCAAGAAGAGTGCCAAAAATGGTCAAGTTGGTGCCTGCAAGATCCAGGCCAAGGATCTGGTTCGGACACGGAGGTCGGTTTCTCTTTATTGTTTACTGATCAAAGCAGCATTGACTGATTGGGATGGCGACAACAGATATATTCAGAAGTTCTATCAAATGCGCACGCAATTACAGGCTATTTCTCTACGCATCCAGGTATGCGCAAGCTTTCCTCCGCTATCCCTCTTGGTTCCGCGATGCGCTGACTATTGCTGCTTCCTAGACTGTCCGAAGCAACGAACAGATGATGCAGTCGATGAAAGGAGCCACAATGCTTCTGGGTAGTATGAACAGACAGATGAATCTCCCCGCACTGCAACGGATCGCGATGGAATTTGAACGAGAAAACGATGTTATGGACCAACGGCAAGAGATGATGGATGATGCGATCGACGAGGCCACAGGAATGGAAGGCGAAGAAGAGGAAGGAGAAGATATCTTGAAGGAGGTTTTGGACGAGATTGGTGTCGATCTGAACCAGGCGGTTTGTTGCCCCAAACATTGGAAAGTGGACCCAGCAGGCTAACATATTCCATCTACAGCTTGGCGAAACACCCCAACACATACAGAAAGCACCAGTGAATGAAACTCGAGTTGCGCAGGCTATTGGAGGGGGAGGCAATACTAGTGATGATGACCTCCAAGCAAGACTGGACAGCCTTCGGCGATGATTACGACTCTTCTCTCTTATATGCCATTGATGACGGAGGTGATAATGCGACCTGCTGTTTTGAGCCCTAATTGAGATTACTTGCCTTGCTGTTATTATTAGCATACCTTGGAAGATATTCTAAATACCAATCCATTTCCTTTCAACCTCTTCGCATTTCTCTCAATAGGTCAAGGGTGCCTAGCCGTGAACTAGATAGTTATACATAAAATCACATTTTGGCTACATACTGTTGAACGAAAGGGTGACTGTACTGTTTTCTATTTTCTATGTTACGAGTAATAGGACAGCAGATTGCTATCAAGCTCAATTCGACTCCCAGATCTAATACTCCGCTTGTGATTGAAACACCATTCCCGACATATAAGATTGGAAGCTTTAGGATGGTGCCTTTCAGGAGGGGGAACTTACTCATATTCACAATCATCAGATCCACCAGAAGAACCAGAGGAATTATATCTCGGGCTGTTGAGGATGGGGATTGATATACCTTGATCCTGTGATATACTTGGCCATGGAAAACCCCTTCGACCATCTGCACGGGTTTTATCATGGAATTTCTTGATAAAGGGTCTTTTCAAAGGTCGACCAGACTCGAGTTCTTCAGCAGACCAGCGAGAAAACCAAGGAAATGACGATAGCTCTTCCAACGACGGCCGGTCAAATTTATCTCTAGCCAATGTGGCTTGCAGTACATCCCTGCAGTCCTGTGAGAGTGATTCGCTAATTGCTACATCTTCGTTGATCATTCTCTTGCGTCTGCGTTTGACTACTGGATAGAACGGGTCATTGTAAGAGCCATCATACCTAGCGTGCCAGTTCAAACTCCTCGGCACTGGTTTAGGCTCATCCCAGGCCCAGAAGCCATGCAGAAACCCGTAAACCAGCGTTGAATATTTCCACAGGCAAATATCCCGCTGGTCAACAGGTAAGTAGATACTTTCGATAGAGACATCATCGTGGGATGGATCCCTCCAAATGTCGTACTTCTCCAGTTCGATGGCTCGCTCGGGCATCATTTGGTACTCTTGGTAGGGAATAAAGTGGTCTGTTTTCATTGCAAAACCTGATTTCTCAAGCGAGAAGTAGAGCATTCCAAGATCGATTAGTTGAACGTTGAGGTTTTGGTCCATTAGGTAATTCGTCACTGAGATATCAGCATGGCAGACCTTCATATCCGCTAATTCTATCATAGCTTGGAGAAGCTGAGAAGCAACCTTGCAACCTTCTATTTCCCCCAGTTGAGGTTCTTTGGTGGCTGCGGACATAAGATAGCTGCCATCAAAAGATGGAAACGGGGGGTATCTCTTTCGGATGCGCGGTGGTATGGCCCCCTTTGACTTGATCCTGTTAAAATGACCCTCATCAATAACTGAAATGGCTTCATAGCTAGGATCAACGCAGGGGGTCATGAGAATTGCTGTTAGCATACCGTGAGTGTAGACCGAGTTAAGCCGCGGGAACCTTGGACTATCGTCGAGATAGATCAGAAGAAGTGCTTCTTCTGGCATATATCTTTTCTCCCCGCTAGCCTCATAGAAGGGTCCCATCTGAGTATTTACACCCGATAATGTGTCCATCCATTGTGTTGTGTGGATTTGAGATTTGATTGCGAATTGTTGAAGGTCCTCCAGGGAAGCACCAGCAGCGCCTTTCTCGCGAGCAATAAATGTGGCACCAAATGCTGTGATCAGTTAGCAGTATATCCATGCAAAAGACATCACATTAAGGGGAGAATGGACTTACTTCCTGCGCCTATGAACCCATATATCTGCACTCGCTCGATAAGGTGCGGACAAAGGCATACTGCTTTCGCAGTCGTCCTCCCCTCAGCACTTAAACGGATGAAATCCCCATATGAAGTGGAGTTGCGTTTTTGAAACACTTCGCTGTCGCATCTATGACCTGAATCGTCCCGGCAATTACACCTCGAGAATTCCTCGTTATTCCGTTTGCCAAACGCTACCCCTAGACGCTCTCGAAGAACCTGACTTACTTGGGGATACCTTTTGGACAATCGGCTTGAGGGGTCTAAAAGACTTTCGGCATTGTAAGAGAAGCTATCATCGTAGTCCTGGTATTTGAATTCGCGGGCCTGCGACGATGGATGGTGTAAAGTATGATTCCCCTTGATTGCGCCCAAGTCTCTCCCTAAGAGATAATCAAAAGCATAAGGATCCTGTTCATTCACCCCCATCTGTTCAGTCATGGCAGTTGATTAAATAAGTCAAATAGACAAAAGTGATGAGTGAAGTGAGGAAAGTCCAAGGAGCAAAGTAGGTCGTTTATATAAAACCCCCAAAGAATATTCAATGTATTGTTCTCAGAATAGACAAATGAAAGGAATCATTCGAAATAATTCTTATGAATATCAAAGAGTTCCTTTTTAGAACAATAAACAAAGAGATCACCCGTAACAAAATCACGCCACTAAAATCTTATATTTCTCAGATAATGTTCGTATCCAAATAATATTCACCCGGGCGACTTGGGATAGTCATGAGGCTGAAGTTGCCTTGTTTTGAGCCTCTGCACCCGGGTGAGAAACGAGAATCGGGAAAGAGAAAAGTCAAGTATACGAGCAAACAAGATACATAAATAGCTGTCGCTATTCTCCTCAAAGAGTCAGATTTTTTCAAACAGCCGACTTTCCCTTTAAAGGAAGAAACAAAGAGAATCATTCAACCCTCTGCCCTTACCAACAACAATTCGATGCAAACCTCAAAGGACACCCCAAACACAAACCCATCGTTTCCGGTCGGCCATTTGCGATATGACCAGAAATTCTCGGCCTCCGAATCAGCAAGTCGTGTTTACGAGGGCTTCACATTTTCCAAGGCTATGCTCAAACAAAGTTCCACATGGATCTGTGCGAAACGGACAGACATGCATCGGAACCAAGACGAATACTTCAAAATGGTTCATGAGAGAGCAAATCAACAGTCTGTAGCGCAGCAATACCAGAGCATATCCTCTGATATCAGGCGCGCTCATGTAAATCAACTGATTGCCGAACAAAGGCATAACAATCCACTTGTTGAGTGGAGTTGCGTCTACGTCAAAGAACACACGCAGATGTTCAAGGCCGGAAATTCTCGTTGCACTTACTATGAGACTGTCTCTATGGATGTCATAATCATGCAAAGACCGATGAGGACCCAAGCACATTCCAGAATCTCCATGGGTGATCCAGTGGCTATTAGGAAAACTTTCCGGCCGGATACAAAGAGTTCATTTATGTGCTCTCATCACAGAGACCATTCTCTGACGCCAGATAAAAATGGGAAGATCAATGCCATAAACAGCAGCGGCATGAGTCTTGAGGATACTTCAGATTGTTCATCAGAAAGTAACAGCGACCCAGATGATGCATCTATGCTTTCTGACCAATCCGATGAAACATCCGCAACAGACGACCCAGAAAGAATGGAGACCGAGACCGAGACCGGGACCAAGACTGAGTGTCAAGAGCCGCGACCAAATCAGGCCTTTGTCCAAAAACAGAATGCCAGTCCTTATCGACGCGAGCCGAGTCATGGACTTCATTTTCAGCGAAAGTCACAAGGCTGCAGCGGTAGCCTTGACAGAAGGCATGGCAGGAATTATCTCCGCGATCAGTTTGAGGTGCCTCCGGTCAAGATTCTCGGCCCACGATGGGCTGAAAGGGTTTGGTCAGGCCCGGTGCCTAGTAGAAGATATCGAATGCAGGTGATGAACGACAATGAGATTCGAAGCCGAATGCTTGATCACCGTGAAGCATGTCTTGGACATCGGGAGCAGTGGCTGAAGAGAGCCTTTTCTGAAGCGTGTCAGCTTGAGCGTCCTCAACCGGTGACAGATCTGCCAACAGTGTGTCGCTGTACCTGTCGGTGCGCGATCAAGGAGGATGTGTGACAGATATATTCTTTTATTTTGCATACTTTTTTGATATGGCTACTGCTTTTTTTTTCCTACCATGAGAAGAACTGTTTTTAATTGCACCTCAGATTTATATAAACAGAATTTGATCAGTCAGGTATACTAAACGATACACCCTTCCTATTTAGTGCTCATCCTGGCACAGACCCACGTTGAGAATTTCCCCCTGTGCTGCCTATCAAGTCGTAGCTCCATACCTCTTGCTGCGTTGCTCAATTTCAGACCTAGCGGTTGTTTCTGCCTAGGAAACACATTACAAGAATAGCAAGGATAATGTACAAAACGCCTAAGTCGAATTAGAAATGCACCACTTGTGTTGGAAGGGATGACTTACTCCAAGTCAAGCTCATATAAGTATAACCGAAGTGTTCCTTGAGGGATCCACCGATGATTGGTCCCAGGACTGTCCCAAGCGATGCAGCAACATCATCAAGAGAGAAAACACGCGACATGCCCCCTTCAGGTCCGAAGATACCAGGTGAATCCTCTTGATAAGCTCTCACAATGGCTGTCAAGAGTCAATAGCAAATACTAGAGTCGGGATAAGGCAGCACTCACCGGAAAGTTCGACGGGGCCCACGTTCGTGGTAAAAGGTCGCGCTGCACCAATGGCGAGAATGCAGCCCGTATACAATGCTCCGCCTCCGGCCTGAGTACCGGTCCAAGGGAGAATATTGGTACCGGCAAGGCCCAATAGCCCAAGAATCGCCGCTTGAAAAATCGCAGAAGCCATAGCAGGATACCGGACTCCGAAGCGATCACGCAACCACCCAGCCAATGGACTGATAAATAGAGTTGGCATAATGAGACAAGAGAACAAGAACCCGCTTTTTCCGGGGCCCCAGCCGAATGTTTCTTGCACATGGATGGGAAGCGTAGCATGGAAGCTCGTGCCAACCGTTGTTGTCGACACGGCAACGAACAATGCAGTCAGCGCTCGAACATCAGTGAGAATAATATGCCAGAAGTTCCCTGCGGTGGATGGAGTTTGGGAGTTCTCGGGAGCGAGTAACGGGCTGGTAGTCTCATGCGTTTCTGATCCTGTCGATTCTCGCTTGCAATTAGAATTCTCCACTGATCGACTTTCGATCATGATAAAACGCGCGCCAAAGTCTATAGTGAGAAGCAGGAGCGGCAATGACCACGTCGGCCAATAGCCTACAAGTTCCAAGAGCAAACCAGAAATGGATGGCCCGCCTATTAATCCAGTATATATGAAGGACATCATTAAGCCCTCGACCTTGCCCATATTATCTCCACCCACGGTATCAGCCACGGTCGCGAGGCCAACAATCCATACTGAGGATCCGGCAATGCCCTGCATCACACGACCGACGAAGAGAACAGCAAGCGAGGTTGAGCCAGCGACCATGCCAGTACCGATCATACACACGACAAGCGATAGTAGTAGTGGGAGCTTTCGATTCGAGGTTTTATCAGCGAAGTGGCCGATGATGGGACCTGACACAACCGAGACGATTCCATGTACGGCGAGAACAAGTGATGTGAGTTCCTGGATCCTGAATTGATTCTCATGTAGTCGCGTACGAAGCATGTACGGTAACATAGGCACAAGGAAGCCATAGAGGAATGTTTCTATGCACTGTCAGCCACTTGCTCAACAAGAGGGCGTGGGGTACACGAACCGGCGAACAAGGCAATTGCGACTGTCGAGAGAATAAACCATTTAGAAGAGCGCCAACTGAAGCCTATAGGCTTACTACTGGCATGGACATCCCTCATGTCGACTAAAGTTGTGAGTAGTAAAGTTCAATGTCATGAAAATGCTATAGAAACATCATCGTTACAAAAGCAAGGTTTGACCTGCAGGATCGCTGATCTTCAGCTGGGGGCAGTTCATGCGACGATAATGCAGGGATAGTGCAGCCGTATCAGACTAGTATTACCCAGTCTTTTAGACTACGAATCGGACTGACCGGGTCTGCAGTCTCCACAGAAGATCGAAGGTGAAATTGAAATGGCCTATAGAACTGTGGAGATCTGAGGGTTTTGCTTTTTGCTCATACCTATTCGTCCATGTCTCATCCAACTCGGACTAAAGTAGATGATTCTATTCTTTTTTCCTTAAAAACAAGGCTATGAATAGCCCAGTGTTCAAAAGATAGTACTTGGTACATGCGTGACAATTGTAGATCATCGAAGATCGATCATTTTAACATTCTAGAGAGCTCCAAGTAAGACGGAAGAGCAGGCATCATCTGCCCATCTCGACCTGACAGCTTCGGCTAATCTAGTCTTGTGTCTTGTCGATGAAATTAATCACCTTCCGTCCCGTAGTGCTCCTGACGAATCCCGAATAATCAGGTAGGTATTTCAAATCGAACAGCTCTTCGTTGTTCTCAAAAACGTGGAAGAATTTTCGTAACTCCTGTGTCAGTTCTTCTTCGCTAATCGTGCCTGGCTCATCGTGCCGAAGCACAAGCAGCTCAAGAACAATGTCTAGATGGTCCTTGTCTCCTTCATTATACCTCCGGATGATCTGATACTGCAAAATACCCCACGACTCGGTTCGTAGCACAGCCTGGACAACTGGGAATTCGAAGTACTCGCCGTACCAATCAAAGCTGATTCTTCGATCGCGTCCGTATATCCGCGCGACTTTGTAGTGAGGTGCATCTTCGGGTGAGATTTTGGCTTTGATCAACTCTGGCAAGGAGTGGAGTGAGCAAACATCACCACAGACATAACGGATGAGAGGATGACGCAGTCTCTGCAGCGAGGTTTGCACAAGCAGCCCTTTCTCGCCATTAGGAAGAGGATGAACATCGACATTGCATGGGTCTTGAGGGTCTTCCACAGAAAAAGGGAATACCTCAAGATGCATCAGACGCTGGTCATACACAAAATCGGCGAAGTGCTGCTCCTTCGTGGTCTCTGTCAGCTCGGCTGGCGAAGCGGCCCAAGGCCCAGCTTCCGCACTACCAATTACAGAAGAGACAGCTATATTGGGAAAGACAGAGTTCAAAAAGCTGCGCTGGGCCGGGGTCATTGGCTCTGAGGTATATAGCGCCTTGTTTATCAGCAGTTGCCTTCGCTTGTCCTCTGAGAGGGTGGAGATGTATCGCGCTAGCTGAATGATTTGACCTGCGTCGCCGGCAATGGCATTCACTCGATATCCAATGAGTGTCTCAATCATCTGGTCTTGCTCCATCTGGCTGCCAGCACAAAGAACCGTGGCGCCAGACCCCTCGAGCACCTCGGAAGTAAGGTCCAAAGCCCTGCAAAAGTTAAAAACAGTTTTTCCCCAATTGAATGAATACAAGTCAAAACTTACCTGTAAAGATGTCCCGACACGTGCATTGTCATGACCCAGTCTCCTGGCCCTGTGATTCCACAAGATCGCAAGAGAGATCCAATGGCTGCTCGTTGTTGACGGGTCTCTCGCGAATCCGTCGCAAAGACCATTGGAGGCCCTCCACCAGATCCTCCACCAGTCGTGCTGATGTAAGTTCCTTGTCGATATCCATTCCGAGGGTCTTGATCAGTGGTAAGGCGAGCGATCTCCTTGTATCTAATACCTTTAGCTATGCAGGAGAGAGATGAAAGCGGGAAAGCTTACAGAGCTTCTTTCCGGGTCAATGGGAATGCTGATAGCTTGAAGTCTGTTCCTGACTCTTTTTGCTTTGCTAGCAGAATAGGTAAATCTTCACTCTTCGGTGGATATGGAGTGTCAGAATAAAAAGGGTGAATACTGGCGATGGCCAGAATATCGCACAAGTCGAAGCCGTTCGTCATCTTCAGATCAGACGCAAGCTTCAGGTATGAGCACAGTGATGCTACAATCAGCAAGCTGGAGCATTTATGAGCTCAATACGGAAGTATTTATTAGTCAATTCTATAGGTAAAGTGGGTTCTGGTGGCGGGAGTGGAGTGCATTATTCAATAGTAGCGTCGCGCTAATGTGCCCATAAATGTGGACCAGATGGAGACCCCTAGGGATGCAGATCGCCTCATGCATTGGTATGTACTAGTATTCATTAGTTGTATCAATATCGGTGTATTTGACTCAAAAACACTAGTGATGTATACCTATATCAAGAGCGCCACTTAAGAAATGCAGCCGCCAGAGTATCATACCCATTTAGAACAACTTTTACATCACCGCGGGCGCAACTATGAAGAAGCCAGTGAACCATTTTAGCAGTATCTGCTTTCCCCAAAGTGGTGAAAATTTCTTTCACCCAGCAGATATTGACCCCGAGACTCGATCCGCTCTACTTGAGAAGTATCATCTCGAGCTCGAGAAGTGTAGCCCTCGGGAGACGTGGGCTGGTGATGCCCACCATAAATCGGTGCCGTATCCAGTGCTCGGCAACGAAGCTCATCAACGTCAGCTTTCAGAGCTAAGCGAAGCATTGGTTCTAGCAATTACCGATATTGTGGAACGATGGTGGTCGGATGCTGAGGCCCGCTTTCCAAAGCGGATGCCGGTCGAACCAGTTGAGGAAAATCTGCTGCAAGTGAGTTAGAATCCTTGGAATTTTGTTGATTCTTGCTAAAGGGGTTTAGTGGATGCAAAAACTGGACGCACATGTACTTCGTCCATTCAGATCCTGTCAAGGCTCCTGGAGGCCCGATTTTCTGCTTGAATCGTCGGATGACCCCGAGCGGATCGAGAATTATCGAATCTGTGAGATCAACGCTCGGTTTTGTTGGAATGGATTCCTATTTACTGCATTTGGCCAACAGGCCCTTCTGAATATGGGTATCGAGCAATATGGTATCAAAGGAGCCACAGACCCGCAAAAGGTTAGAACCTCGCGTGCCTATACATAAAAGATACTGATACAGTACAGGTCATTACTGGTTTGAACAGCCTCTTTGATTCTTCACTCCCCCTACATCTAGTCAAGGGGCAGGAGCACGGATACGATATCCACATGTTCGTGCCATATGCCCAGCGTTGCCTGGGGATGGATGTTAAAGTCATTCCTCCCGAGAGTCTCCGATTGATACCCGCTGCAGCTCCCGGTGGATACAAATTGTACTGTCTGTCTGGGGAGAATACCAAACAGCCGACAATATTGAATGACGCCGGCGAGTCTTTAGAAGAAGTGCATCAGCTAGGTGTGGAACTCCATCAACGAGAGTTGCTTGCCATGAGCTTTGAAATGCTTCAGCAAATCAGCTTGAGATGTTTCAACGACCTGCGTACTGTGCTTCTCGTTCATGACAAGCGCATGTTAGGCTTGGTTCAAGAAGAGCTGGATTCACTGGTTGCACGAAACGTGCTCTCGCCGCACCAAGCCGGGATACTTGATAAAGGACTTGTCCACACGATAATACCCGGATCAGACAAATTGGAGCATTTCATATCCAGGTGCCAGACAGACGTCTTTACCAAGAACAACTATCTGCTTAAGCCAGTTCGCAGCGGTAAGGGAGCGGGGATCTTATTTGGTGATCAGGTCACACAGGAGGAGTGGATGTCACTTCTCCAGAGCATGCGAGACCCTCGCCTAAAATGCGGGAAAACAACCTATGTTGTTCAGAAGCAAATTCAACAACGGATATATGATGTTCTGCCTGAAGAGGATACTGGAGTTGGAAACTTTCCTCTTGTCGGAACCTTCCATATCACCAATGGCGCATTCCTCGGTCTTGGACTTTGGCGAAGCGGCCCCGGTCGAATTTGTGCTTTAAGCCGTGGAGGAGCCTGGATGTGTTCGGTGATTCAACAGTGATGAAGATTGATTTCCCTGGGGCCAATACTGTTCTAGACATCTCCTCTCACTATCTCCTCTGATTTCATCTTACACTATAAGATTTGTCCTTTTGTTACTTTGGTTCAATGGAGATACTTTCAGAAATGACTAGGCATGCCTATGGATCTTAGATGGGTTGCATCTAACTAGCTTACCCCGTATGAATATGTGTAAACTATTTGTGTAAGGTCCATGTCTCTGTGGCATAGACTAGATCTACGGAGAAATCGAGAGTGCAGTTAGTGCATCGGCCTCCGCTAGTTCCGGATCGTCAAATATCAACCTTACATATGACCGTATTGGTACATGATACACGATACGATAAATTTCAGCTAGGTTCAGCTGGCTGAGAAAGCGTAGGTAAAGCAGGGAGTGGCGTAACAAGTATCCACTGCTCACGATTGATTATGGGCATGAGAAGAATCGATTAGCAAATGAAAACCTTCTTTCCGATGCATCCAATTTCCTCGCAGACGCTAAAGCAGTGAGATCTGCTTGCATATGGAGAACTCATACTTCAGCTCAGCCGTACTTGGTATAATGTTGTGGGTCAATTTTGTTCCAGGAATGTGGAGGTGGCTCGCGAGCAAGCGTGATGAAGTAGATGCGAGGGATGAGCACTCATCGGTATATATTCAATGTATAAAACACTCTAGTACCCTTGGTCCTCGCCTTCTTCCATCCTATCATCATTAATAATGGCTACAATGCAACGATTAACGAGATCTCTCCCCACGACAAGGAAGCAAGTCGTTCGAGTACCTAGAATATGTGAGCTTTGAGTTCACACTCTTCTCCCCGTATTTGCTAATAAAAATTGCCATTTTGGACCTATAGCACGTCTCACAGTCTCGAATCCTGCCATCGCTTCCCAACATGACCACCTGCGTACTGTCCATCACACCCTCCAGAGCGCCGGCGTTCTGCAAATCCAACTCGGCTTCCCCGACGACGAAAGCACTTACCTTCACAAACTATTATTGAATTTGCACCAACACCACGGCCATGGACTACCGATCACACACAGTGCAAATCGAGGTTGGATGTGGGACATTCGGCCCAGCCCCGAAAGCTTCCAGAGCAACAATACTCAAGCTCGATCTGAGACCATGGAAGAATTCCCCTGGCACACAGATTGCAGCTATGAGAGCTCTCCACCGCAATACTTCGCTCTCCAAGTTCTTCAGCCAGATCGATGTGGGGGCGGTACATTATCTATCTTGAATGTCGACGAATTGCTCACACTTCTCTCACCTTCCACCCTCGAGACCCTCTTCAGCCCCAATTTTCAGATCACTGTCCCACCCGAGTTCGTCAAAAGTCAGGCAGATACACAGATCGTCGGTGGCCTGCTGGCAATTAGCCCCGAGACGAACGCCATCAAGCTCCGCTTCCGAGAGGACATTGTTGTGCCGCTCACACATCAGGCATCTGAAGCGCTAGCTGAACTGAAATCCGTCCTATTGGGCCCAGCAGCCCATTCCCGAATACTCAACTTGAGAGCCAAGAATCTCCCGCGTGGGTCTATCATCTTGATGGACAATGGACGCTGGCTCCACGCACGG
Organism: Penicillium psychrosexuale; assembly: GCF_028828465.1. Taxonomy (NCBI): domain Eukaryota; kingdom Fungi; phylum Ascomycota; class Eurotiomycetes; order Eurotiales; family Aspergillaceae; genus Penicillium; species Penicillium psychrosexuale. The sequence continues at coordinate 2,607,335 of NW_026643187.1, forward strand.
AACGAAGTCAAGGATCCAGATCGACATTTGCGACGAGTGCGTTGGGACGCTCGGCAATTTGCCAGACCTTCTGCTGCTCATCTAGGTTTGTAATTGCGCCATGAGATACCAAGCCTGCACTAAGCATGTTTGGTTGCATTTTCTTCTCATAATTGAGATTATATAGTATAACTCAATGCATTTCCGGTGTCATTGTCACTTGCCGGGCTTACAGCTGATCGAATGTTAGAATGGGACCGCTAATTTAGCGTGAAGGAAAATATATTAATCCGTGTTAATCCGCGTTTCGACCATCTATCTGCTCTGAGCGGTCTTGGCGAATGTCGAGATCTCTCTTTACACTAGGATGTCTTCACAGCTTATAATAGACGTTCATAAAGACCCCGTGATCATTATTTACAGTATTATCTTTACCACTAAATCCTATCTTCTTCTGTACTAGGGTATTATAACCCCTAAAAGAATCCCGACATTCGCTGATGTCTGACATTCGCCGAGCTCTCGGAATTCGGATTAATACATGTTCCTCTGGGCCAAGAGGCGCTAAAAATTAGCGGTCCCATTCTAACATTCGACCAGCTGTCGGTCGGTCACTTGCCTATACTATTGTTTTGAAAATCAAAATCCTTTCTCGAGCCATCTACTATGTGGATCTTCTAAGCCCGATTGGGTTTGTTATCCAGCCACGTACCTTCCACAGTGGCCGAACAATGCCGAGGAATGGACTCCTCTTTCGATGGGGCTTCAGCCGTAAGAACACGGGTTCCTGACCTGTACCTTGACCCATATATATGGGTTCGCCCCGCTGGATCAGATTTGTGTTTTTTTTCCGGTGGTACAGGGTCTATCTCCCGCTTGCAAAGTCTGGATGGCAGATCGGAAGCGATCGACACAAAGTTCCTGGATTTGGCAGCATATTGGCAATGGCAAATGCCCCTGGCGTTGCCGTACAGTGGGTGTATGTACTCCGTATAATGCAAAATCCTTCCCAACACTTCAGAAGTCCCACTGTATATGCGCGCAGCTCGCTTAAATAGAAAAACAAGTGCTCAACCAACACCCAGTCTTCATATCACGTGCGTTTCCTAATACTCTGAGACACCCCCAGGCTTGATTCCAGAAATTATCTCCACATTTGTATGTTGCCTAATCCGTGAGTTGGCTCTTGCCGGGAAGGAAGCTCAGGGTGTACTATATTACCTTGGCAAATAACCAATGTCTTGGCTGAACTCAATGTTACAGTTTGTGTGTGTATAATTTAATACTGTATGACCCATCGCGGGTTGAATATCACATCACGTGACATTTATATATCCAATGACTGTGACATCTTCCTTGGCTAATATTCTGACTACTTTCCTTGACTGCTGTGTGCTGACATAGAAAGACGACCCCGATCTTGGGAAGAAAGTGAATTCAAATTCGGAGAATTCTTAGGCGAGAACCGAGACACCTTTCTCAAGCATAGCTATCCTATATTATCCGGCGGAAGAGCATAACTATCTGAGTAGTACAGAGTGTCTAGTACCAATTTGCTTCGCTCGACATCGCAGCTGCAGATCTCGCGTCCTCGTTTTTGAGAACCAAGAAAAACAAGGAACAGATATACTCGAGTTTGAATAATGAGCAGTATCAATTACATCTTTTTCTGGAGTTCTGCCTTCAGGACGACTTAGTTACCTAGTTTATACGGCAGTAGCTCCTCGTTGAACCGGAATTTCGGTTATTTCCTTTCAAGTTTGTTACTAGAATTCTAAAATCGTTGTTTGCAAAATGTCTATTCCATGCAGTGATAATGTTGGAGCTGTCACAGGTTGGGAACACCCTACTAAGAATGGGTCTATACCCAATCAATAGTACTAGGAGGAGCGCTCTGCCAACTATTACATGAAGACTTCAGGAAGAGACAAGCAACTGCGTACTGCGAGGAGAGCTTTCCTTGGACAATAGACCAAAAATTCGCCATTCTAGGAACGTCTAGAGTCACTTACCTTGCACAATAGCTCACATCCTCTCGTGAAGTCTTTTTTGTATGTCTTCTGTGATAAAAGGAATAGAAAAGGGCGTTAGGAGTGGATATATCATCTCGTGATATTATTGTGGTCTTAGAGTAAACAAATAAAACCCGTGATATGTATTTCTGAAGACTAAGGCCGAATTTTTAATTATCTTGCTTACAGCTCTCCGAGTATGAGAATAAGACATAAAGGTTCAGACCAAAAACTTCATCTGTAAATGCCCTTGTCATCTAAATTACTGGCTACATATAACACTCTGGCGTCTTTCCCAAGCGCTGCTCACTTGCTACTTGTATAAATCGCCCAAGATTGTTCAATCCCTCGCTCTTTATCATCACTGATAGGCTCGAAATCAACAGCGCTGGTATATGTGACGATCTGGGAAGGATCGTACTTGCCAAACGAGGCAGGAGCGGTCACGTCCTCGTACTTGCCAAACGAGGCAGGAACGACTATGCCCTTCTACCTTCCCAAGTGGACGAACGAGAATTAAGCGAGACAAACGCAAGGGTATAAGAAGGGAAGAACCCGCACTCAGATAGTTTCTCTTTTTTCTTTCTTCTTCGTACTTAGAATTTGGTTTGAATTGCACTCCTTTCTTCTGAATCGAATTGGCTCGTAACAGTATATTGTTCATCCTTTAGTGCTTGCCTCTTCCTTTGAGAGTGGACACACAAAGAAATAACATTATCTCTTGTATCGTGCTTGGTTTGAGATCGACGATAATGGCAGACATCACGAGCAGATTTAAATAGCCGCTCAACGCCAGATCCAGTCCGAGGAATCGAGAGCATAAGAGATATGATAGTTAAGTAGTAGACAAATCGAGTCTGAATCTTTTGACCTTGACCATCATTAGTTGTAAGCTTAAGGATCTTGAGTGCATTGAGGGTAACCTCAAGAGTCAAGACCCTCCGATAGACTTGTGAAATTCCTCGCATCATGGTCGAAGGAAGCGGCTTTGACAAGATGGGCTCATTCGATCGTAAGATCGGTAAATTGAAAAGAACAGGGACAACGAAGATTAGTACAGGGCTGATTGGCTAAATGTTGAGCCAATTGATGGGAACCTGGGGCCATAGGAAGATAGTAGCCTCGCCTTTACTGTGGGTTTAGCTTTGCTGGCATGTTGGGCCGCAGTATGTTGTAGACATGGTAAAGTACTGAGTGGAGGGGTCTTTCTATGTTGGAGGGGCATTAAGGGATGACGTAATTTAGCGCTAAACCCAGAGAAGCAAAACTAACTCGAAAGGGAAATTCATCGTTTACATAACCGATTTACTTTCCCAGGGTCCCTTCTTCCGGCCAAGTCTTCTTCTTCTTCCATAGCTATCAACATCCCTGAAACTTCTTCTTTCTCTTTTCCATCCCCTCATAAACTTTCAATATGCCTCGCCAATTCTTCGTCGGTGGTAACTTCAAGATGTACGTTGTCTCGAGCTATGCTACCCCGCGGTCTCAAGCCCCTCACATTTTACCAATGCCTACTCGTTCGCGCAATTGACCCTATAAAGGAACGGTGTTGCTAAGAGCATCACCGAAATCGTGAAGAACCTCAATTCCGCCAAGCTTGACGACAGCACCGAGGTCGTCATCTCTCCTCCCGCCATCTACCTCGCTCTGACCCGCGAGCTGGCCGACCCCAAGATTGGTGTCGCTGCCCAAAACGTTTACGACAAGCCCAACGGTGCTTTCACCGGTGAGATCAGTGTTGAGCAGCTCCGCGATGCCAAGATCAACTGGGTTGTTATCGGCCACAGCGAGCGCCGAGTGATCCTGAAGGAGTCTGATGATGTATGCATACCCCGCAGTCCCCGAAACCCCAATCATCCTCAAACACTGCAGCCGAATGAAGCATCAACTAACCACTGCCCCAATAGTTCATTGCCCGCAAGACCAAGGCCGCCATTGAGGGCGGTGTCTCTGTCATCTTCTGTATCGGAGAGACCCTCGAGGTACGTCATTAGAACCCGGTTTTCCTATTTTCGTTCCGATAGTGGGTCATCGGGTCCAGATCGGCTATATGTCTTCTGAATGCATCCCGCTCACACCCGATTCTTATGCAGGAGCGTGAGGCCAACAAGACCATCGAGGTCGTCACCCGTCAGCTTGACGCTGCCGCCAAGGAGCTGAGCGCAGAGCAGTGGGACAAGGTCGTCATTGCCTACGAGCCTGTCTGGTATGAACTTATGGCATTGCCTCTATATCTACATACACCTGGACATATCTAACATGTATTTGTAGGGCTATTGGTACTGGAAAGGTCGCCACCACTGAGCAGGCTCAGGAGGTCCACGCCGCTATCCGCAAGTGGCTCGGCGAGTCTATCTCCGCCCACGCTCAGGAGAGCGTTCGCATCATTTACGGTGGCTCTGTCAGCGAGAAGAACTGCCGTGAGCTCGCTACCCAGCCCGATGTTGACGGTTTCTTGGTTGGCGGTGCCAGCTTGAAGCCTGCCTGTAAGTTCTTAGCACCTGCCCATCTACCGATTCTTTTACCAAATTGGTACTAACAAACTTCTACAGTCGTCGACATCATCAACGCCCGCATCTAAGAGATTTCCGAAAGAAACCAATACCCCCATAGTGCCCCTATCATCAAAGCAAAAAGCTCTGTGATGTAGGCGTCAGAAGATAACAGCTTGGAAATTCCAGGAAATTATCACGAATCTATGTACATTTCTGAAGTATATTTCGATAACACATAATCGTTGCTACCCAGCGGAGCAGTTATTTCCTTAGAGACTGTCCAATGATATGCGCTAGACAACCCATGTAACCTATGAAGAATACAACACCGAGACCCCAACCCCCCGCCAATACGACATGCCAGGACCCCCACCTCCACTCTGGGCCGAGCCGGTGGCCGAAGCCGAAGAAGCAGAAGGCGACAATGAGAAGGAACCCGGACCTAGCCCAACGCCCGCGCTCACTAGAAGCTCCTTAACCCGGCCTTCCCAGAGAAGCCGCACATTCCAAGACTGGTCAATGCGCAGTTTAATGACAGAGTCACTCGTTTCAGCCTCGCTGTGAGCGTTGGAGCCTACGGGGCCCTCAGGGCGAGCCGGGTCCGCTAGGAGCGGGGAAGCTGGTGAGCCAGGCAGGGAAACGCTGAAGTCATGCATGCGTATTTTGCGGCGGGCCCATTCGAGATCGTCGTGAATGGGGGAGCTGGGATTCTTGGATTGACGCCACAGCTCGCAGCCTGCGACCATTTCGCTTTCCCAGCTGTAGACGTTGAAGCCAAAACGAGAGCTGAAGGCGAGGTTAGGCGAGGCGCGGAGGGAATATGTTGTAGATAAAGAGCCCACAATCGGGGCCAATGTTAGTGTTAGAGTGTAGGGGAAGGTCGATATAGGTGTCCGGGTGCTGGAATGTGATGATGATGGCAGGACCTTTGTGGCTGCGGGTAATGTGGTGAATCGCAGGCCGGTTGACATGCCAATCAGTGATGATATCGGGGAATAGTACGCCTCTGCACCTGCGGACAGGAGGGACAATGGCGGCGGGACGTCGTCGCGAGTGTATCGAGGATCTGGGCCGAAGTTCCAGAGTCCGCGCCAACCGAACAGGGCGTTGTCTGTGCTGAAGAGGTACTCATTGCTGTACTTGCCAGTATCGTGGGATAGCTGGGTGAGCATTGAGGCCTGTGGTGCGGACTTAGATTGCGGTGGTCCCCGAGTTGAGCAGACAGCTAGCGACAGCTGCATATTCGTAGAGATTCTGCGTAGAAAGAGCGCATATAGAGTGGAGGGAGGTGGAAGATGGAGAGAAGCATGGAGCAGAGTAGCTTTACGCTTTGCCTCGCTTTCTTTGCTATTTTCTCCGCCTTTAGGATTTGGTGGTTCTGAGTGGCTTCCGTCTGTGAGCCCGGGAATGCTAACGCCGTCTAAGAGCGAGTCATATCCCCAGGTCTGGATTGGGGCCGCGGGGGCCTGCACTTGACGGTATCCCGGGCATATCTTTCGAAGCGGGATTGACGCACTTCTGCTTGGTAGGTCGTTAAATGGCACGGTACTAAATAGATATGACACAGATCCATCGAGCAAGCCAACGGTGCCAAGTGTGTAACTGGTCGCGAAATGGGGAGTGGACAGTGACGAGAGGTGAACGCGCAACCGTTCGGGGGTCGAGAAGTCCAGGATCGCTGTACCAACTGTATTAGACCAGCAACTTCCCTGCCCCATAGAGAGACTTTTGGGGGATAAATCAATTACATACATTGAGCGGTGGTGTTGAGTGACGAGTACGAGTTGTCGCGATTCCAGTGGGTCGCCTCGGCGAAGGACAGCTGGATGTAGTCCATAAAGTCCAGCATTGTCCAGGCTCAGCCCTTGCAGGTGACAATATGATAGCACCGTGAAACCAAACAAGATCGTTCGTAGCAAGCGCAATTGAAGACCCGACCCTGAGAGATCACAGCTGATTGCCCCATTCAGGTTAGCGTTGGATAAGCCCGGCGGTGGGTTAATCCGGTTATCAGCGAAGAAAAAATGTCTGTGGGGGAAACATCTAACCTTCTGCCTGAATTCATTGAACCACCAATTCTAAAATCATAATTCAATATGCCTCGTTCAAAGCGTGCGCGCATCGTCCACGAGTCCAAGACTGCCAAGAAAGATCACAAGGAGCAGACCCGGCGCCTATTCGCCAATATCCGGGAATGTATTGAAGAATATGATCATCTTTTTGTCTTTGCGGTCGATAACATGCGGAACACCTATTTGAAGGATGTGCGCACTGAATTCGCCGATAGCCGGTAAGAATCATTGCTCCAATCGGAATTTGCATAAGATATTGAATGGAAAAAACGCTTGATCAACAGCGGTGGATCCGATATCAAATATTTATATGCAAATCCTTCAACCAAAAGATCAGTTGTCTAATTATGTCTTTCCAGAGTTTTCTTCGGCAAGACCAAGGTCATGTGCAAGGCCCTTGGCGCTGATGTCGAAAGCGAAGCCGCTCCCAACCTGCGCAAACTCACTCCTTTCCTCGCCGGTGCCGTTGGATTGCTATTCACCTCCCGCACTCCGGAATCAGTGATCGACTACTTCGAGAACTTCCGTCCCCAGGACTTTGCTCGCGCTGGAACTGAAGCCACTCGCTCTTTCACTATCCCCAACGGCCTGGTCACCGCACGGGCCGGCGAGATCCCTGCTGAGCAGGACGAGCCTGTCAGCCACACCATTGAGCCCGCGCTCCGCAAGCTCGGTGTCCCCACCCGCTTGGTGAAGGGCAAGGTCATGCTTGAGTTGACTGAGGGTCAGGAGGGCTACCCCGTATGCAAAGAGGGAGAGACTCTGGACTCACGACAGACTACGTTGATGAAGATGTTCGGTATCACCTCGTCCGAGTTCAAGGTCGACCTCAAGGCCTACTGGACGCGGAGTACTGAGGAGGTCAAGATCCTCGAGACTGAGGGTGGAATGGATGTTGATGCATAGATGGGGATCTTCATATTTTTCCGTTTTTTATTTCTTCTCTTTCCCATTCGGCTCCCGTGTGGCCGAAACAAGAACTCTGCTGGGCATCTTTTGGAGTTTGGTGAGGGCGCTTTCTTTGCAAATATATTGAAGACTTGTGTGTTTTATCTCTCTTTCTCTCGCATCCTTTTACAGGAGGCTTTCCCTCCTGCTGGATTATGAGCCTATGACAAGATTCGGATACCAGGTCGAAAAAAGTCTACAAATTTACCTCGTTCTTGGACATATATCAACCGTAGTGCAGAACCGCTAGCTGTATTGCCTAGACTTTCATCTTTCTAGCAAGATACCTGCCTTTCAGTCGTTTCACATGGTCCTTACCTGGTCTTACCTGATGGTTCACCAGATTCCATTTTTGCGCGGAAGAGGACAGAACTAAAATACAATACTTACCCCTGCAGAGAAAACGAAATCTCATAGGACCAAGGGGAAAAAAGGGGGAAAGAAAAAAAAGCATTGGAAAACGAGTCAAGAAAACACCAAGGGAAATAAGAATAGATAGAACGGGGAATACAAGCACAATTCATGAGAATCTCCGTCTGCCGAGGAGTTTAGATGGACCAAGCAGGGGATGTGGCGAATAACCACTTTGAAATCGAGTTGTGATGTTGGTATGAGGTGAAAACATTGACGGTTGTGAGCGTTCGAACTGAATTGCACATGGGCCAATTCATGATTTACCCCCTTACCCTTGAGAAAGAGTGATAAAACTGGGTAGATCAGTGATACCCACCAGTACACCAGCAGACCCAGACTTCATCGGAAAGAGGTAAGACCCGGGGGATAAGTGAAGGGTTTAATACCTTCTCCTGGAACGAGGATCATCGTGTCCAGGTTCATCCTCACGGTTTCGCTTGCGTCCATAATCCTCCCGGCCGCCGTCACGACCACCATCACGGCCACCATCACGGCCACCGCCGCCATACCTGTCACCACGTTCACCACGTTCACGGTCCCGGTCGCGGAATCGGTCTCCGTTTCGGTCTCCAGTGCCTCGATCTCCCATGCGGTCACGATCACGATCTCTGTAACGGTCGTCACGGTCATAGTCGCGGCGGTCACGGTCAGCGTAGCTATCTCGAGGCCGCACAGGCTCCGAATTGCTGCCAGTTGCACCACGGTCGAATCTGCCACCGGCGCCACCACCGCGGTCACCACGATCACCACGATCACCACCGAAGCTACCACCTCTGAAACCTCCGCTACGTCCACCGCCAGGGCCGGAGGGCGCGTTAGGGGGAGCCTGTCCACCGAAGCCGCCACGGTTGCCCTGGTATCCGATACCACCGCGAGGACCACCGAAGCGATCATTGCCACCGCGGAAACCTCCACCACGGAAACCACCACCTCCACCTCTGCCCCCGAAGCCTCCGCGGAATCCGCCCCCATACCCACCCGGTCCAGATGGTGCGTTGAAACCAGGTCCACCACGGGGGAGTTGCGCGACCTTGGTGTATCCGCGCCCTCCGAGACCGCCACCAAGGCGACGGGGCTTCCACCCCTTGGTGGTGCGGCCACGCTCGACATCTACCACGACTGGTCGTCCCTTGATACTGAAGTTCTCTGTGTCTTTGTAGGCCGCTGATATTGAGGAAGGAACTGGGGTCAGCAACATTTCTTACCGCAAGACGAATTAAATGGGTGGGTTGGATGCCAAGTAAATTGCCATGGTTGTGATACCTTTCATATCCTTCTCGCGCTCGAACACGACAAATGCATAGCCTCTGTGGGGTTTCTTTTTCTTGTCTGATACTGTATCTTTGACGATGGTAATCTGGTATCACAAAGTTAGAGCTGGTTATCTTCACAAGGGATAAGGAAAACAAGACATACTCTTTCAATGGGACCAAATCGGCCAAACTCTCGTTCCAGGTCAGCTTCTTTGGCTTCATAACTGAGGCGTGAGACAAAGATAGTCCTGAATGGGTCGCCTCGAGCTTGAGGATCTTTATCCGGATTGTCTGTAAGACATAGCCACGTTAGCCTCTTGAAATAATGTTAAATGTGAAAAGAGGATAAAGCGTACAGTTTTGCAGTCCATCCGCTATCTGCTTCTCTAACTGCTCTTTCTTCTCGACTTTCTCGCGCAATTTGCGCTGCACCCCGCTTTCAGTTGCGTTGTAGGGAACTTCATCGGCAAAAGTTTTAGCATCGGCAAGGAACTGGGCAACTCCAGAGATAGTGCTCTTCTGGCAGTCATCTGGTGCGCGATCGCCTGGAGGCAGATATCGAAGGGGTGGACGCGGCTGGAACAGCGCCAGAAGTGGCGGGGGTAGCTTATCCGTCATACTGAGTGTGAAACCAATGCAGATAAAGTGGGGATGTGAAGTAAAGACGATATGTGGAAGATGAGTGAAACCTCAGGAGTCAGAGCTTCGTGTCGCAGTTGTGGTCTTAGCGGGTCGAATGATCAAAGTGCTGCACACGCCATTGGTAGCGTGACTCACCGCCCTTGCCAATCACGTGCACCAGAAAATGCCCCGAGAGCCATCGCGACTTGTAAACTCCGGCTATAACTATTGACGGCTGGAAAGATGCCGTTGCGCGGAATTAGAACATCTACGGCGGCCAGGGTATGTGAAGTCCGTATGTTTGATATTCAATTGACGAACTGACCCAAATCTGCTTAGAACGGCGCCGGTGCCTTCATCCTACAATGCAAACGCCTTGACTTCCATTACTGCAACTGGGCGGGCAGCTCAAAGGGCATGGTGTAGGTGTATCCTAAATGGTGAAACTGAAACTTCCCAGGAACATCCGTACTGACATTGAACATCGCAGTACTTTCTTAGAGAAACACCTCCCCGCTTTCGCCCGCGAGAACCCTCAGATTGAAATCCGTGTCTCTCCCCGACCCCAGAAGCACCCTCTGATTAAGGGCCTTTATATCAATGGCCGTGAGAAGCCCGTGTGTGTACGGAACTTGGAACCTCACGAAATCCTGAAGAAGGCAATTCTCCTCAAAGAAGCTAGTGGAGAGAAGTTGAAGCGGGTCAAGAAGCCAGTCACAAGTTTGAATGAGAGTGTGCGTGGTATCTGGTCACCATACCACGGTGATCTTCGGGGAGTCTAGACGGATGTGTTTTATTATTTACGGTTCATGTTCTCTCTGCGGTGGTGACTATCAGGTATCCCCACTGCAACCTACTGTACTATTGACCTGGGTTGTGTTTATTTCTTCGTTCTTGTCTATTTGCTCCCTGGAAGCCAATGGTGTTTTGAAACCCATATTTTATGCATACAAAACTTGAGCCTATATCAATTCTCTTCCATGATTTCTCTATACCGGAGGTCACCGAAAGTTTGGCTTAACTCCGGACTCCGGGATACTTCTTTCATCCAAATCCGATGGTCACATATCTTCTTAACCTGATTTGGATTTGAAAGCATACATACGTTCCTAACAAGGCTGGTGTTGGCTAGCTTATTGCATGGTTCGCAATCTACTTGACCGGGGCTCGGCTTTTGCCAGTGTTCGCCCATCCCCTAGTTTCTACCTGCGTAATCCTCTTCCCCCACTCTCATATTTCATATTTCATCTGAACGCCTTACTTGCGAAAAAGTGAAGATGCAGTGTGGCATTTCTGCCGACACTCACTTTGGACCCCGAGTGCTGCCATGCCGTCGCGATTTCGACTTTACGTTGCTCTTCGAGCAGGGCATTCTCGCTTTGGCTCCGGATCTTTTATTCCTCACTCTATGCATTTTTCAGTGTATCATTTCCACAGAGAGCCCAAGAAAGTACGACGTAGTGCTGCTGGCACTTGGAAAGTGGTAGGTCTCCCTTTTCCTTTCCTGTAGCTCCGAAATTAGGCTTGCAAGCTAATGTGATCTTGAAATACCATGCAGGTAATTTCCACTCTACTACTAGCTCCGAAACTTGTTCTCCTCGTTTTGTGGTGTTTACCAAACTCTCCAAGAACAAAGCTCTCGGTTCCGTCCGCTGCAGTGGCAATGACCAGCACTCTGGCGTTGCTACTGCTATCACTCTATGAGCACACACGTTCACCGAGGCCTTCCAGTTTGATTTGCCTTTATTTGCTAGTGAGTATAATATTTGAAATTGCAGAAGTCCGGACTTTGTGGCTGTTATATCCTTCAAGCTATCCACTCGCAGCGACAGCCACTATTACACTCATAACCCGATCCCTGTTGCTCGTGTTGGAGACGAATCCAAAAGGCAAAAATCTTAGCCCACAATGCGGTCATGTTTCACCAGAAAATTCAACCGGAATCTTCAGTCACGGCACCTATTGGTGGCTCAATCGGTTCTTTATGAGTGGCTTCCGAGGCAACCTATCCCTCAATGATCTCTATCCCCTAGATGAAGAACTTTCTTCCAAGTCTACAACCTCCTGGTACCATCAGCAGTGGGAAAACAACGAAGGTGAATTCATATGATATGTCATGGATGATATTGATACTAAATCATGACTGCCAGCGAAACGCACGCAACGGCTCGCACTTTTCCGGGACGTGGTCTATAACTTGAAGTGGACAGTAGCAGCAGCAATTGCTCCTCGCCTTTGTTTGATTGGGTTCAAGTTCGCCCAGCCCTTTCTTATTAACGACCTTATTGACTACGTTTCCAAGAACGGCTCTAGTGAGTTATCTGGGGTCAAATATGGATTCATCGGCACGACGATGCTAGTCTATGTTGGGATAGCAGTGAGCAAATCATAAGTCCTTTTCTGGCTTGATACCTTATATCGCTAATGATCTTTATCCCAAATTTTCAGGCAAGCACTGCTCTCTACAAGCGTCAAGCTATCCGCATGGTCACTATGACTCGTGGGTCCTTAGTTACAATGATATATGCAAAGACCCTACACCAAGCTCCGGATAGAGGCCAAGAGGCTAGTCCGACTACGCTGATGAGCACCGATATCGATCGGATTGTCACCGGGCTATTAAACTCCCATGAGCTCTGGGCATCCCCAGTAGAGATTGTGATTGCGCTGGTACTTCTGGGTAAATCCATTGGATACCCTTCGGTGGCTGCTCTAGGTGTTGCTTTAGGTATGTGCCTTTTAAATCGGCAATAGAAAGACGTGTCAAAGAAAGTAACTAATCAAAATATAGTGAGCGTACTAGGATCGTCCTATCTCGCCCCTCAAATGCGCCAAAAGCAAAAGACTTGGGTACATGCTGTTCAGGAGAGAGTCAATTTTACTTCGATAATGCTGAAAGAGCTGGATCAAAATGTTCGGTATTGAATCAGACGTGGCATTCAAGACAAACGGTCTTCGTGAGTTGGAACTACATCAATCAAAGCCCTACCGATCAATGATTGTCGGTGTCAATGTTTTGAGTGCGTTGTCGACTGCCATCGCCCCTGCCCTAACAATAGCCGTGTACGCCACTACACAGCTGAACCTCAGGCTAGAGACACCCAGCACTGATGTTGCCTTCACAACTCTGTCCTTAATTCCTCTTTTGACAAACCCGGTAGTACTATTATCTGTCTCCTTGACTAGATTCACATCCACTATTGGCTGTTTTGATCGGATTCAAGAATTTCTTTGCAAGAAAAACCGAGTACATGGGCTCTCATCTGTTGATGAATACTTGCTGCCTGAGGACGTGTCAGGGATGGAACTCGAATCAGTGCCGACTCAGTCACAACCTCTTGTCTGCATGACTGATTGCTGCTTTAGCCTGGGCTTAGAGGCTCCAGCAATACTCCATGGACTAACGTTGAAGATCCAAAATGGTTCTTTTTTGGCTGTGACTGGCCCTCTTGGCTCTGGCAAGTCATCTTTACTCAAAGCAATGCTGTGTGAAATGCATTCTACGGAAGGAATATTGTCTGTTCGTTCGGTCAGAAAGGCGTATTGCCAGCAAGCTCCATGGATATTCAATGGCACACTAAGAACTAACATCATCGGAGAATCACCACTTGACGAAACGTGGCTCAAAGAGGTGGTATATGTCTGTAACCTGGATTTTGAAATCACAAGTCTTTCTCTTGGACTTGACACAGTGACTGGGAGCTCAGGAGCTCAACTTAGTGGAGGACAGAAGCAGCGAGTGGTAAGTATACCGGTAACCTCATTCCATCTTAGGTGCTAATTTGCGTGAGTTTAGGCTTTGGCTAGAGCAATTTACGCAAGACCATTTTTGCTGATTTTAGATGACATCTTTGGCGCCTTGGACACAGTGACATCAAGGCTAATTTTCCAGCGACTCCTCGGTCGTGCTGGCTTGGTCAGGAGGCTGGGTATCGCAACCATTCTTGTGACAACAGCTGGTTAGTCTAACTTGAACCCTTCAAATACTTACGGCGCTGACCATTGCCCTTATTTCACCAGTGGAACACCTCAAAGAAGCCGATAATTTGATTGTTCTTTCAAAGGACGGTCGCATGGAATTTCAAGGGCTTTTCGAAGAACTGGCGAAGAAGAATCAGTACATACAGAGTCTTTCGTGTTCCCCAAGTCCGGAAGACAGTGAAGTCGAAGAAGAGAGCAAGGACAGTAACTCCCAGGTGGGGGAAATACGAGAAGCGAAGAAAGAAACCAGACAAACGACTAAAAGAAAGACCGTTTCCAAAATCTCCAGGGGTGATGGGGACATCTCACTCTACACCTACTACATTAATTCGTTTGGTTGGTGGGCATTTGGGCTAACGCTGGCATTCGCAATTGTATACGTGTTTTGTATTGCATTTCCGCGTGAGTATACCCATCGCTAGATATATTCAGAGACATTGTTACTAAACCACATCGCAGAGGTCATGCTTAGCTGGTGGTGTGACTCAGCTCCTCCAAAAAATTATATTTATCTTGGTTCCTATGTCGGCATTTCTTCCATCGCCATTATCGCGATTGGGGCTTTTATCGGGTATGTTCTAAGCACTGTCACATCATATATCTATGGAGATATCTCATATACCTTAGGTTATTTTTGTCTGGACTGTTCCCAGGTCGGCTGTTAAGCTGCATAAGGTCTTCTTGGGCACAATAATGAGGTCAGTAATGGAGACAGACTCCTTTTATATTAGACTGAATGTGTTGCTGACGAGCTTTCCAGATCACCTTGGCCGAGCCTGGCTCGGATAGATACAGGAAGTTTGATCAATAGGTAAGCCATATATTTGAGATTCAACGTTTCACTTTCGATGGATTTAACCTGAAAAATTCTGAACATCTCCAGATTTAGCCAAGACATGTCTCTTCTCGACATGCAGCTTCCTGTTGCTTTTGGCATAACTCTCCAGAGTGCGAAGCTTCCTTCCTCAGCATTCACAAATCGTTAAATGCTGACTTTTATCGAGTAGGCTTTTTGACTTGTATTGCACAAGGGGCCTTGATCGCTACTGGATCGGGCTACATGTCTGTCATAATACCCTTCTGCATCGTTGCAGTATGGATAATCCAGGCTTTCTACTTGCGTACTTCACGACAGATCAGACTTCTCGATCTAGAAGCAAAGGCTCCTCTGTATACCCACTTCATAGAAACGACAGAGGGCCTAACTACTGTGCGTGCACTTCATTGGCAACGTCAATTTGCAGATCGGAATGCCGAGCTCCTCGACAAGTCCCAGAAACCATTTTACACCATGTATTCCATTCAGCAGTGGTTGCAGGTTGTTTTGGATCTACTTGTTGCGGGCCTTGCCACCGTTCTTGTTTCCCTAGCTGTTTTTGTGACAAAGCAAAGTAGCTCTGGGGCCGTCGGCGTTGCCCTTGTGAACTTACTTTCATTCACCTCAACGTTGACATTGTTGATTACCAATTGGACACAGCTTGAGACTTCTCTAGGCGCAATTGCAAGGGTCAAGCAATTTGTGACTGATCCACAGCTAAAACCTATTGCCAGAAGAGAGATGGCTTGTCTTGAGGACTGGCCTTCGGAAGGTCGAATGGAATTTCGAAGGGTTTCTGCTTCATATGGGTAAGTGTCTCTCAGCATCGCTCTTCAAAACAAATAGAAATGAACCAAAGAACTAAGATTGCTCTTAGGGGGGCATGATTCCGCTCCAGTTGTGCGGGATATCTCATTTACACTGGAAGGTGGGCAGAAACTTGGCATTTGTGGGAGAACTGGAAGGTAAGGCTGGATAAGCTTTATGAATGAGGCATAACTGATAAGTTGAATAGTGGGAAGAGTTCTTTACTTGCTTGCATCTTCTCTCTCGCGACGATCACGTCTGGCAAAATCTACATTGACGGCATCGACATCTCAACCGTTCCTAAAGAGAAGCTTCATTCTGCATTGGTCCCAATATCTCAAAATCCCCTGATTCTTCCCGGTTCTGTTCGCGAAAATATTTCCTTGGGAATATCATCAACGATTGATGACTCGGAGATGATTTCTGCCCTGGAGGGAGTCGGGCTTTGGAATCAGATCCGCGACAATGGTGGCCTGACTGCGAACATTGATTCAACCCATCTGTCAAATGGGCAAAACCAGATCTTCTGCATTGCCCGTGCTATTTTATCACCTGGTAGAATTGTCATCATGGATGAGCCTACGGGCGGGTTTGATGAACATACCGAGAAATTAGCCACAGAGCTTCTTCGTGAACGGCTGAAAGGACGCACTATCATTTCGATTGCTCATCAAATCAATACTGTGATGGACTCGGACTTGGTGATGGTTGTAGATCAAGGTACAGTATCTGAAATTGGAGAACCGCGAGAGCTTTTGAGTAGGAAGGGCATGTTTTGGCAGTTGTTCTGGGCATAAAAGGTGTCTAAATTGAAGTCAGCCAGCGAGAATCCGTTCAAATAGTCTTCCAAAGAACCACAATGGGCTCCACCGCAGGTTCCACAACGGGCCGTCCCGCACAATTATGTCCACACCGAATCAAGAACCGTTGGATATTTTTCGGGCTTACTAGACAGATTTCTCTAAGCCACATTAGCCACATTAGCCACGTCAATCGCATCATACTATGCTTGTGATGTAGGTTGGTTGGTTTTGATAGCAACTACAGGATTGGTAGGAATGTGTCTCTGCCATATTGCCCTAGTATCATATATATGTTAGCAAATCTTCAATGCCGCCGTCATAGTCTGGGTTAAACGTGGCATGATAAGCGCTTTTTTTGTAGCGACTTCTTTATTAAGCTTCAACCATGCACAGGGACTGTCTTACCTACTAGGGCAATGAGTTAACGGTATTAACGGTCACTTTCATTACCCACTACGTCACGTATAGTCACTATATGTTGTGGCTCACCAAGTACATGTGAGGCACAGTAAAGCACAAATGAAAAGTAGCCATACAAGCTCGCTATTACCCGTAGACCTGACGCGATTGAGTCTAGGCGCTAGGTTGAGCTCTTGGGCGAATCGGCTAGGGATGCTTGCACAATGTAATGAAATATACAAAAGAGGGACGGAGAGTACCCGCACGTGCTAAATAGAGGAGATTAGTTGACCATTCTCTTTTCTTTCTTTGCTTTTTGCTAATAGTGTTCCTATATCAAAAATCCTGCCAAGCAGTTCTAAATAAAACACCAAATCAATATTGTTTGCACGCACTCTTATCTCTCTCTCTCTTGTGAAGCCCACAAGTCAGAGTCTATGAATATCCTTGCCACCCCACGACAGGATGAACAGAAAAAGGAGGTACTCTGGTCGGATTGGTGGAAACTGAGGGGGCGGGATTTCGCCCGAGTGAACATCCTTGACATATTCAACCCCTGAATTATTTGTCCCGCACATCAGTTGGTCTCACTTTTACTACTCCATATGTTGTACCTTTCTTGATCTGGGAGCTCGCCGAAGCCTATTCCACCATGTCCCAGATCATAAACTCCTTTCAGCAACTAGAAAAGGTTCGTACCTTCTTTTGATTCCCTGCATGAGTTTATGTCGTTATATGGTGGCTGTGAGATTGAAGAAAGTACCTCAAAAAGGATAAGTTGAGTTGACCCCGCTAATTTTGGTCGCAGTTGGGTGAAGGCACCTACGCAACGGTTGGTATCCCCGAGAAGAGTTTTAGTCTTTCTGCAAGAATACAGTTCATGATAAGACTAGGTCTACAAAGGTCGGAACAATCAGACCAATGAGCTGGTGGCCCTGAAAGAGATTCATCTCGATGCCGATGAAGGGACGCCGTCGACTGCGATCCGTGAGATCTCCCTGATGAAGGAGCTTCACCATGAGAATATCCTGGCCCTGTATGATGTGGTTCATACTGGCAAAAGTCTCGTGATAGTGTCGGAATACATGGACAAGGACCTAAAGCGCTTTATGGACGACCACGGCGGCGCTCTTGATCTCCCCACCCTCAAGTTCTTCGCATACCAAATGCTGCGAGGCATAGCCTACTGTCACGAGAATAGCATCTTGCACCGGGATCTTAAGCCTCAAAATCTGCTTATTAGCCGGGGTGGAGATCTGAAGTTGGCAGATTTCGGTCTAGCCCGTGCCTTTAACATCCCCGTCAATACTTTCTCAAATGAGGTGGTCACCCTCTGGTACAGACCTCCGGATGTGCTCTTGGGGAGCCGCTCTTACAACACCAGCCTCGATCTCTGGTCAGCGGGCTGCATCATCGCCGAGATGTATACCGGTCGGCCGTTGTTTTCGGGAAACGCGAACAATGATCAGCTGCTCAAAATCTTTCAAGTGATGGGCACCCCGTCTGAACGCACTTGGCCGGGCATCAGTCAGTTGCCAGAATTTAAGCCCAATTTTCCTATCTACCCGAGTCAAGACCTGCGACTCCTGATCACCAGGATGGATCCTCTCGCAGCTGATCTGCTCGAGCGCATGCTGAAATTGCAACCCGAGCTACGGATCAGCGCCGCTGATGCGCTACGCCATTCATGGTTTGACAGTCTTGTTTCTGAGACAGGGATATCAACACGCAAAGTTCCTATGATTGTTTAGATTTCCAATGCTGCTAGGTACAGGAGAACATGGTAAACCCATAATAAAGAGTGAGGGCATTACGACGTCAGGACCATCATCAAGGGCAGGGGGAAACCAGGCTTGCCCTGGGCGTGTCTACGATTGAACACTCGAGACATGAAACGCAATCTTCATATAACCGAAGGCTGATATTGATACTTCTCATCCAATATCTTCCAGCCAACATAATATACTTCATATATCTAGTTCCTAGATCATAATGTCGAGGGCCACGGTGCCTGACTGATATTCTGAAGGTATTAGTTAGTCTCACAGTCGATCTTGGATACTTAGCAAGAGTAATCATATTTACCAGGCAGCCTGAGAACTAGAATACACTGCAATCTACCATGAGTTTCAGTACAACATCCACTGCGCAAATGATTTCTACGCTGACCTTCTGCGGTACTAGAGTAACCTTCTCATACGGCGTTCACATATATCGCCGTTTACCTCGCTAGTAGTAAAGCTGAAAACAAGTGATGCGGCTATACCTTACCACTCAATGATATTTCTTTGATCTCTAGCTTATTTTAGCTGCGGTCAAGTGTTACCAGAGTTGCCTACATAGTAGATCTCCATTGAACAATATTTATAATATTCTGCATATGATGAGCTACGAAACCACCGGGGTCATAACGCCATCATAAGTCACTGAATCGTAATTTGGATATAAATCATTATTTAAAAACGCCTGCCAGTTCAAATGCATCTTGGGTATCGACGGAATGAGGAAAGGAGATGGCCATAACACCAGAATGCAAATGAATGCCCGCAAAATCAATGCCCAGGGTAAATCACAGGTAAAGGTGGTACATAGCCGTCGGGCTACTTACAGGTTTATTACAACCTGCAACTTGGCACCTTGAGAACGGCTTTGTCTTTGAAGCTGCCTTTTTAGACTTTGAGATGGACCGATTCCCAGCGCATTCGCCACAATATACCTAAAAGAATTGTTAGTCTTTGTAACGGACTCTTCAGCTCAAAATGGACAATACTCACATGGCCACATGGTTTTGCAATATGAATCTGTTGTTTTAGCCCCTCTCCGGTTCCCAACTCGTCCTGGCAGTTCGGACAGATAGGTACGTCATCTTCTGCCAAAAGGCGAGTAAATCCTTCCGGTGCTGGGCTTAGTCCTTTATATGATGATCGAGGCTGGGGCGCCGGCTGAATAGGCGGATAAAGAACCGCAGAGTGAAGCAACCCCAAGTCACTCATGCCATTGGCACGATAGCCGGACCATGTCCCATCCGATCTTCTCGGCCGGCGTGTATGAGGAGGGAAGTGCATTGGTATTGGAATGCCATTGGTGTCGAAGTACCTGGGTTCTATTGGTCTCGGCCTGAGGGTAGAAGACCCAACAATCTGAACATCTCCACTGCCCGGCGAGACCTCCGCTTCCAGATCGATTACAGCAGGACGATCAGCCATGGTGGACGTGTGGTTCATCAAATCTCCCGGAAATCGTAATGGACGGGGGGGTGTGAAGGGACCGAATATTGATGTCACATTCCGATGGGGAGGAGAGTCTGGATCGTTTGTCAAGTCGATCACGGCATTATCTCCAGGTGAAAGCATCACCGGCCGTCGGTAGTCGAATCCATCTCTATCTCTTCTGGGTGGCAAGCGGGAATCAGATCGAGCGTGGTCGGAGCGACGTGGGTGGAAGTGCTGTTCCCAAGCGGCATCACCGCTTCCATCATCTTCTGTGGCCATCTCACGATGTCTTCGCTGAGAGAGATAGGAATCTTGTTAGCTAGGTTCTTAATGATCTGATCGGGTGCCCCGCCCGTTTCACGACGAGTGAAGGCTTACCTTGGTCCTGGCGCCCATAAACTGGACGCCAGAGTTTTCACTCATTTCAGGGCCTATTCCTGAAGTCAAGGAATGGTATTTTGCAGAGAAAGGAGAAATTGAAGGCCACCAGGGAGGTGAAAGAGCAAGATTGGAATCCATCTTTGTGTCTAGGCCGAGTCGCAAGGCGGCGAACTCGTGCCAATGTTATAAGGCGGTCTGATTAGTGGCCTTCCAGAATTCCAAAATTGACAAGACGAACTGGCTCTAGCAGCAGATATTTAACTCATTTCTGTAGGGATTTGTTGCTGTCTACTATGAGTATTCCACACCAAGTTTCATATGAAGTTTGGACCAAATGAAAGGTATGAATTCACGATGAAATCTTTCATTCGTCTCTAAATTTACCTGTGAATCTTGGAATATCATCTGTGAATACCATCTGTGAATATCATCGCACCAAGAGCTTTCAAATCAAACACCATGGAAAATTCAGAAGGTCGCATGCTCTAATATTACAGTATTTTCCTGGTGATCATGACTGTGCCTCTAGCACTGTGATCACACCCGCCTCATTCAACGCCACAATACTCTGAGCAGCTGATCCCCAAGCAACCGAGGTAGCAGGGACCGCACTCCGCAGAGGCTCTGACCACCCCTTGGAGGCCTTTGAGTATTGCTGGACAGTTACTCCGCCGGGCCCACCAGTCAAGAGGAATTGGCCAGTATAATCCCAGAAGATTGAGTCAATCTGGCTTCCTGTGTCCAGTACCTTGGTCTCCTTGGAGCTGCGGAGATCCCAGATTGATACAGTGGTGGACTGCGCGGCTACCGCAGCCAGGTAAGTACCGTTCTCAGAGAAGAACAGACATTTCACTGGGCCCGACATCGTATAGTCCGCAGCAGCGGCGCCGGTCTTGACATCGAAGATCTTGACTTTTCCGTCTGCGCCACCGGCCGCGATCAAGTGACCATCTGGGTGGAAGTTGACAGACAGTAGAGCTGAACAAAAGTGATTAGCATCGCGCTTGGATATATGAGTTCCATATGTTGACTTCTTACCTGCATCGCAGAAAATTTGGGAGACCACAGTGTTGGTGGCGAGATCATAAAGCACATAACTCTTATCAACACCAACAGAAGCAGCAATATCACCAGTAGCGTGGACTGTGACAGCCGTCACCTCACCAGAGTGGGAGGCGAAGCTTGCAACTTCAGCGCCATTCTCAAAGACCTTGACGGAGCCCGTAGAGGAGGCAACGACGGCCTTGTTTCCTGCCCATGTCGCATCGATGACTGGGCCATCTGTCTTGAGGGTCTGTACGACACTCTTCTGGGAGAGCGAGTAGACACCAGCCACGCCGTCAACACCGCCAACAAGAACCAGGTCACCTGTCGGGTTGATAGATAACGCGCGGCCACCGGGGTAGAGAGGTTCCGAGACCTCAGATGGCTTAAATGTGGAAATAGCCTCACTTGAGGCCCAGCCCTCGGGGACTGCGCGCTTACGCCGGGTCTTTGATAGTCTGTCCAATAATTAGTCGTCTATCCACAATGCGATGAAGAAGCACCGAATTCACGTACGCTGCCTGTGTGTTCTCAATTCGCTCCAACACTGCTTGGGGCAGGCCCGTGGAGTCCACCTGCATAGCCTCTCCTCCGGCGCGAGTGGCACCAACGGAAACGTTCGAAAGTGCCTCGCGGGCCTCGTCCCTCTCCTGCGTCAGGCGCGCAATCACCCGCACCGCGGCATCATGCTGATAGAGTGCCGAACTTAGCTCGCGCCTTGTCTGTGCCAAATTCTGCTGCAAAGTGAAGGCCTCCAGGGCCAAGGCATCCCACTCTTCTTGAAAAACGCTGAGCAGAGACGGGATAGATGTAAGAGTAGGGGGTCGAGGTCGGACAACGCGTTGCGACTTGAGATCGATCAAATCGTCGGTGGTAAGCTCCTCGCCGTTCACGGGATCTTTGCCATGCTCGGCAATGTATGCCTCAATAAGGCGCTTTTCAAATACGCTGCCTATTTAATTATGAGATTCATGTCGTGCGCGCAAGGTGATTTTGAAGACTTACCGCTCTTGGTAGAGACGACGGGCACTTGAGGTGCTTCTCCGGAGACTGTGAGAAAGGTTTAGTGAGAAACTCGCTTGAAAGAAGAGCACAAAATTGCGATTCATAGTAGGCTACTCACTAGCACAAAGCATAGTTAATTGGTATTGGTTGATGAGGGTTGATGGACAGGACTTGACGCGAAACGGCTCCTTGGACTTTTCGATGTGTCCTATTATGGTTTAGCGTCTTGAGCTGAGGGCGGTGTAGTAGGGCGGAATATTGCGACCTGCAGTGACGTAAGTCGGGCGAATTTTGTCCGGCAGAAAAGTACAGTCCTTCCCGTGATAGGTACGGGGCCAGAGAAATAGGCGGTGAGGCTTAGGAATGTATGGTCGCAGTAGCCCGCCGTATAGACCACCAGCTATCGACTTTCACAATTCTCCAATTCTTGCTTTGCATATAGAGATAACTTAACTTTCTGTTTCGATTGAACAAAATGGATTTCCCTCGATGATCTACAGAATAGGCAAAGGGCACGAGTACAAAGCTTTACTTAAAAGCTAGCAAGCGAATACAGCATTCCCACCATGCCTAAGAACCCAAAGTTTGAGTATGGTATGTCGCTCTGCACCTTTCAAACATGTCCCATGTCATTCTAATCTGTTATGCAGATGCAAAGCAGCCTGCATTTCTGCAGAAGCTCCGGGGCCAGTATGGAGACAGCACTGGTCGCTTGGAGCGGCCAGCCTTACGACCGACCAGACTCAAGGTCAATAATGACGACGACGATGACGAGCCTACCTACCTCGACGAAGAGAGTAACGAAGTGATTTCCAAGGAGGAATACAAGGCATTGGTTGGTGAAAGTGGTCCGAAAGGAGAGGACGAGGCCGGCGACTCAGCGAAGGACAAATCCACTGGCGATCAAGACAAATCCCAAACAGAAGTTTCTACCAACAAACAGAACAACCTCACTGAGGTTGGAGGTCAGAGGAAACGGAAAAAGGCCAAAGTGGTGGGTGAGGACAATGCCGAAGCCGAAGAAGTCCTTCCCAAGGCAACTTCGAAGAAATCCAAGAAACCCAAGAAGATCAAGCTCTCGTTCGACGAGGAATGAGAGTCCAGCAAGGCTGGAAACTAGAGTATTCCTCTGCGCCATGTCGTGGGTGGTTGACTCAGTGTAGAGCATTGAGGACTCATAATGAGTCAATAGAACGGATTACACAACAGGGATTGTATACCGTCATAGGATTAGAGACTGTCAAAGTCAAAGTCATGTAGAAGAATACATACTAATGTCAGTATTCAGTCTATCAGATAAAAATCCATCCAGTTTAAAATAATAATTCAAGTGCTATAAAAGGTCTGGGCCAAGGGCGCATCTTTATCCGCAATTTTGTTTCGCAACTTTTTTTTCTCTCTCACGGGATCCAGTCGCCTTCCATTCTTTTTACAAACAACCTGCTCTTGGTCTCAGTATCAGCCAAGATGCCTGTTGTAAATGTCGACCAGCTGGTCCGCCTACAGCGGAAGCCCAAGGACATAAGAAATGTGCGTGTGCCCCTCCATCCCACTCATATCAGGGCTTTATACTAATCTCAGCCACCAGATCTGCATTTTGGCCCACGTTGTAAGTCAAGAAATTTACACATTCGTTCCAAATGAGCCTGAAATGCTCATCGCGCTTTCTTTTGCATTTTTAGGATCATGGCAAGACATCTTTGACGGATAGTCTTATTGCCACAAATGGCATCATTTCACCCAAGCTGGCCGGTAAAATCCGCTACCTGGACTCTCGCCCGGATGAGCAGCTTCGAGGTATTACAATGGAATCATCAGCTATCTCACTGTTCTTCTCGATGCTCCGCCGTCCAAGCCCGGACGCAGAGCCAGTGACCAAGGAGTATCTGATCAATCTGATCGATTCACCTGGTCATATCGATTTCAGCAGCGAGGTCTCAACCGCATCTCGTCTTTGTGACGGTGCAGTTGTGCTCGTTGATGCAGTTGAAGGTGTCTGCAGTCAGACTGTGACAGTCCTGCGACAGACTTGGGTTGAGCAGTTGAAGCCGATCTTAGTTATTAACAAGATGGACCGCTTGGTAACAGAGCTGAAGATGAGCCCGGCCGAGGCTTTCTCGCATCTTAGTCGACTGCTGGAACAGGTCAATGCTGTCATCGGTAGTTTCTACCAGGGCGAACGCATGGAAGAAGATCTGCAGTGGCGTGAGCGTATGGAGGATCGTGTCAATGCTGCAGCGGCTCGGGACCAAGACAACAAAAAGTCATCAGCTGACGATGAGTCTGCACAAAGCATCACTGAGGGAACTGAATTCGAGGAGCGCGACGACGAGGATCTTTATTTCGCACCTGAGAAAAATAACGTCATCTTCTGCAGTGCCGTTGATGGCTGGGCTTTCACAATCCGGCAATTCGCCGCCATTTATGAGAAGAAACTCGGAATCAAACGAACAGTTCTGGAGAAAGTGCTTTGGGGTGATTATTATTTAGACCCTAAAACTAAACGCGTCTTGGGTGTGAAGCATCTGAGAGGGCGTGCTTTAAAGCCTATGTTCGTTCAATTGGTCTTGGATAGCATTTGGGCAGCTTATCAAGCCACCACAGGTGGTGACAAGGGCAAAGGGTAAGTTGAAAACGAACCCAACTATCGTGTCAACGCTGATATGATATTGACCTTTACTAGTGACCCAGTGTTGCTGGAGAAGATTACCAAATCGCTCAACATTAACATCCCGGTATATGTCTTGCGCGGACGTGACCCTAGGAACATTATGAATACACTATTCTCTCAGTGGCTGCCACTATCTACTGCCTTGCTGGTTTCCGTCATTGAATATCTCCCCAGTCCGCCCGTTGCGCAAGCTGCCCGACTACCTGAAATGATCAAAACGTCCCCTGGCGCTGCTTTCATTGCCGACGATATCAAGACCGCCATGGTGGAATTCAAGACAGGACCTGAACAGCCCGTCGTGGCATACGTCAGCAAGATGGTTGCCATCCCGGAGAGCGAGCTTCTGTCTAATAGAAAGCGTAGCGAAGGCGCCATGACTGCGGACGAAGCTCGTCAAATTGCGCGTCGCAAGCGGGAGGAGATTGCAAAGATGCAGGCGGAAGCCCGCAGTAATGGAGAAGCAGATGACTTTGATCGTATGACATCGATTTTCGAAACCACCTCATTGATCACTGAGACGACCGAGGAGCCAGAAGAGCCAGTAGAGAAGGAGGACCCTGATCATCTTATTGGTTTCGCCCGACTTTTCTCCGGAACGCTTTCGGTTGGAGATGAGATCTATGTCCTCCCGCCCAAGTTCTCTCCAGCCAACCCGCACGCCAGCCCGGAGCCAAAGAAAGTCATAGTCACAGACCTGTACCTAATGATGGGCAGAGCTCTTGAGCCCCTCAAGTCCGTACCAGCAGGTGTGGTATTCGGAATTGGAGGTCTTGCGGGCCATGTGTTGAAGACAGGCACCCTCTGCAGCCGACTGGATGGAGGTATCAACTTGGCCGGTGTTTCGCTGAGCATGCCGCCCATTGTCCGAGTCGCGCTGGAACCAGTCAACCCAGCAGACCTAAGCAAACTAGTCACCGGCTTGCGCTTGCTTGAACAGAGTGATCCTTGTGCGCAGTACGAAGTGCTCCCGAGTGGTGAACACGTTATCCTCACAGCAGGTGAACTGCACTTGGAGCGTTGTGTGACGGATCTGCGCGAGCGTTTCGCCCGTTGCGAAATCCAGACTGGTGAGGCTATCGTCCCCTACCGTGAAACTATTGTCCACGGTCCTGAGATGGCTGCACCCAAGAACCCCGACCTAGGACGTGGAGCCGTTGTGACGGTTTCTGCTTCAAAGCAAATGACCCTTCGTCTGCGCGTGGTTCCGATGCCAGAGGCTATCACGGAATTCCTGACTAAACAAGTCGGAACTATCAAGCAACTCCAATTGGAGAAGCGCTCAGAGGCTGAAGGCAAGATAGAGACCGAGAACGCAGCCGAAGCTGCCGTTGACGGTACTGGCGAGACGCCTGAAGGCAACATTCTCTCCAAGCAGGAGTTCCGCGAAGGACTAGAGAAGTTGTTCAACGACGAGGTCAAGGAAGATAAGGAGCTATGGAAGAACGTCGTCGACCGAATTACCGCTTTCGGGCCCCGGAGAGTCGGGCCCAACATTCTAGTTGATGCAACTGCAGTCAACACATGCGAGAAATTGTGAGTACAACGGTCAAAGAAAACACTCCATCTATCATTCGGATCTAATATCTCCTTCCTAGCTTGGTCGATGACACCAAGCAACAGATCGACGGTGATAACCACCAGGCACTGGTCGTGCGCGATTTCAACGACAAGATCGCGTATGCCTTCCAGCTCGCAACAGGCCAAGGCCCCTTGTGTCAGGAGCCTATGCAAGGCGTGGCCGTGTTCTTGGAAGACTTATCTGTGCAGTCTAGCGCAGGTGACGAGCTTGACATGGGCCGGTTGACAGGCGAGTCAATCAGACTGGTACGTGAAGGTATCTCGGCCGGTTTCCTGGACTGGAGCCCTCGTATCATGCTCGCAATGTACAGTTGCGAGATCCAAGCGACCAGTGAGTATTTCATTCTTCCCTTCTGTTCATGTCTTCACACAACCACACGCGCCACACGCGAAAAGCAAACCCACAGCTAACACATCATCTTCACCCTTAAAGCCGAAGTCCTAGGCCGCGTCTACGCCGTAATCACGCGCCGCCGAGGCCGCATTCTCTCCGAAATAATGAAAGAAGGCACGCCATTCTTCACGATCCTGGCGCTTCTCCCCGTAGCCGAGTCGTTCGGGTTCGCCGAGGAGATCCGAAAGAGGACATCCGGCGCTGCGCAACCGCAACTGATTTTCGCAGGCTTCGAGGCTCTCGACGAGGATCCTTTCTGGGTTCCTGCTACAGAGGAAGAACTTGAGGATCTGGGTGAGCTTGCGGATAAACAGAACGTTGCTAAGCGGTATATGGATGCTGTGCGCAATCGCAAGGGTTTGGTTGTTCAGGGACGCAAGTTGATTGATGCAGAGAAGCAGAAGACTCTGAAGAAATAAGGCCGGTGTACTATTTACTCTAGTAGAGTCCAAAATGGAAGATTTATTTGCATTTCATTTGGGGCTTTTTTGTAGGATAGATATGGATGATACATGGATTGGGGATGTTACTCCGAAAACATCTGTCGAGTCGCACTGAGTAGACTTGGACACGATAGATGAAAAATTGGAGGTTCACAGAAGATGAGAGTCCTCCGCGTGTTCTTCAAAGAAAAACATCAATCTCCCTCACTTGACAAACACAGTCCGACATGGCATAGGTCTCGACCGTGTATACTAAGGAGGGTTACCCAGTAGGGTCTACGAGTAGAGGCGTTGACGCCTCTCTACTTAGAAAGAAGAGGAAGGAGAAAAGCGACCACAGGATGGGAGCCTGCAGCCGAGAGTCGAAGGAAAGGAAGGGCGGAAATGACATAGATTTCTCAATCATGTCTCCGTTGGGTATCTTTATTCTGAAATCGTTATCAATGTCAATAATGCACATGTCTGTGAGTGCACAGTGGCGTAATTGGATCGAGTCAAACGGGGAAAGGGGGGCTTTTCCCACTTCGTGAAACATGAAAGTCGTCATGATCAAGCGGGATGTTGCTGCTTGAGAGCATGGAACAAGTGTGGGGGCTTGAAAGGCATTCCTCGTAGTGAAGGTTGGGAGTGAATTTTTGTTGACAACCATGGATCCCGGAGGTAGAAAGACAATGCTCTCAGGGGATGAGCAGCAGATCTGCCACGGACATCTGGGTGGACGGGAGCAGATTCTGCTTGATTGTTGTAAGCTGAACCACTATGTGGCCAGTTGACAGTAGAGGAAAGGGTCATAGCCATTGGACATTCAAAGAGAAAGCCAAAAGCCAGACAAGGAGGGGACCAAGTTCGAACAATTACATGTTCAGAACGGCCTGGCGACCTTCCTCTGCTCACTAGTTCCAGTGACAGGATCTCTCATTTCCTTCCAGCTGACAGGGAACATCATGTTGCCAGCATCACTGCGAGCCATGACAACACCGAGATCATTGCGCGCGGTAGTGATGTAGTAAAAGCTTTGATCGCCAAGTGAGATAACGGAGCCGCGAACGATATCGCCGACACGGAACATCTCGTCCATAACGACACGGTCCTTCTCAACAGCCCGTACATCCTCTTTCCGGATAAGTGCCTGGAAGCGCAGTTCGTCGGTGCTGCTGTGGTTTTCTGGGTTGGCGGCAGATGTGAGGATGGAGGCGACGTTGTCATTGTCTGAGGCCGTTGGTGATTGGCCTTGAGATTGTGCTGCTGATTCGTCGAGGACGACGAGGATAGAAACTGTAGCTTGTCGCTTCTGTACACGGGTCACTCGTGCAAGAACGATGGAGTCTACCGCGGGGAGGGTGTTATAGCGGGGCTTCGACGCGATTGAGGGTACGACGACGGGACCAGCCGGGGTTGGGCCTGCTTGGTCTTTGGAATATATCACTCGTGAAACTCTGAGGGTCGGTCTTGTTTGTGACTTCGGCTGTGCAGGGTCTGCAATCACAGGACCAGCGATGGAGGCGTAGATGAAGGATTGCTGAACGTGTGTGCCGGGGCCTGCAGAATATGTGGATAAAGGGCCGAGGCGTTGCCCAGGAATAGCAATAGGTGGTAGAGAAGCCATCTTGCAAAACTGGAGTTGGGCCAATTCTGAGGTGAAAAAGGTCTGTAGTTTGCAAAGGCAGCGAGTTTTCTGGAGCTTTTTTTAGGAGCTATAATACGGCCCGGGTTTAGGTTATTCCGATACCAGCTTATCCGCATCGACTACGGAGTACGGAGCACAGTTGTACGACTTCAAACACTATGAACTACATAATTCGATTACAACTTGTCAATGGAATTCTGTCTGCAGGGAATTAATTACAGAGCCCATATCTAGCATGAAATGAATAAACAGTGTACGCTTCGGAACAACGGCACCGGCCCAGAAATACCATGGACATATAACAACAACAGAGGAGATAATACAAGTCCGTATCACTCCAAATGCCCACTGACGAAGACGAATAAGTGGATTTAATATCATCTAACTAACGGTTTTTGTACTTTGTAGGGGAATAGTCTGGCAGATTGGGGGGGTCTACCCATCATAGGAAGCACGTTTTTGCGCGAAACAATCCTAACCGCGAATGGGATGATATGAATTATGCCAAATACCAACTAGTCAAGCCATCTAACATAGACTGGAAGGATATCACTCGATGGGAGTGGTGAAGCACCACTCGGTGGCAGGGTGAACCAAGGAAATGTAACGAGCCAGTGTGATATATGTGATACAAGTTGAACATCTTTGGTCTCATTTCCTTTGCCTTAGCTGATTGATCATGCGCTCGATTTCGGTGGCTGCGGGGCCAGATGCTTTAGTGCGGAGGAGTTCCAGGGTGTTAAGGTCCTTAGTCTTTTGTGCTTCTTCTCCGGCCTTCATAATCATGCCGCACTTCACCCACATCTCGATTCTCTCAGCGGGGGGCAAGTGGCTGCACTTTGGCACGAATCCCGAAGCAAGTTTTGTGTTTCCAGCACCCAAAATCTCGTTATAGAAAGGCTGTCTTGTGTGAGCGTATATTCAGTAGTTAGAATTATTGACTGTCTTACCTCCCATCCGATTGGGGATTTCTTGAGTTTAGCGATTTCCTCCAGTTCGCCCCAGTCACGCTTAGCCACCAAAGCTCTCAATCTCAACCACCAAAAAGTTTTTTCGGGCATTTTGAATTCATTTTGGATCTTGTGTGCTCTTTTACCGTAACCACCTCGGATAAGTCTGTAGACTGTCTCGTTGACACTAAGGCCAAGGAACTCGCTGTGGTCTGCCAAGTCTTTATCCAATGCGTCTTGGGCTTTCAAAAGCTGGGAGGCCTCAGAGACTAGTTTTTGGTTAAGTACCACTGTCGGTTCCTTAGAATCAGACAAGAGGCGAGATGCTAGCTGGAGTTTTTCGGTTCGTCGTGTCAGATCTGTATCTCGTAAAGCTTCTGACAATAGCACATTAGCGCCATCAATGGGCCGATCGTCTTGGTAGAACAGGTCTTTCAGTAGCTCGATGTCATCTCCTCGTGCAGCAGTTTCAACAAGTGCGGAAGCCATTGGGCGGGTGTTGATCATTCGGAAGAAGCTTGCTAAAGGAAGCTTGCTCTTCAGATGCAGAAGCACGTAGTTAACCAAGTCATCATCACCACTCTCAATTGCCTTATCAAGAGCAAGCTCATCTTCTTCCATATTCAAAAGCAGAGGTACTTGCTTGCCGGCCCGTGGCTCATGATTGAGCAATTGGGTAGCCAGGTGAGATCGACCCTCGTCATAAGCAGCTTGAGCGATAACCTCAAACGAGATTCCTGGCTTCCCATCGAGTCTTTGGACAATAAGCTTGCATACAGCTTCGTCATCAACAGTCGACACCTTCACCTTTTGGCTTGCCCAGTGGACATAGATTTTGTCTGCGGGAATCTGTAGGTATTCCGAAATCCTTATTGCAAGCAGATATTCATGTCGGCTGATTAAGCGTTCGATGAGTCCTTCGGGTGTGAGGCGTAGGTATTGTTCGTATGATAATGGCAGCCCGATCTTATAGTCTCTTGATGCTTTGAGAACGCGTAGCTTTTCAGTCATCTCAACAAACTCATCGCTGTTGTACAGTTCGAGGACGGATTTGCCAAACGAGGCAGCTTTCAGCAGGCGCTTCTGCCAGTAGGCGTCGAATTCATGGCCTGCTGCTTTAATGCAAGTGTCAACTGCTGATGGTAAACTCGACCGGATGCGCTGAATGTTCTCATCAGCCTTGGGCGATTTTTTCTCCAGTTGCTCTACAGAATCCAGTAGTACGGAAGCGGGAGAAGACGACCCAAGACGGAATATTTCTTCGGTAACAGCTGGAAATTGTCAATGACAGTCTGCCTGTCTCCTTTTGATGTCAACTTACCTGCGACCTTATGCACGAATTCGCATGTGTCATTAGTTATGAGCCGAACTCCATCAAACTCTGGTATGACATGAACGCGGCCATCGTAGTAGTATCTAAAATGATTAGAGGCGCTCGCATATATTACACAAAAGAGACCACTTACTTTGATGCGACTCCGTTGGGCCCAACAAGATGAATTTCATCTTCCCATCCAAGGATGACAGCATCATCGCCACACCAATTCACGGTATTTGGCGGAACCCGAGATTTTGAATCGTACTCGCTGAACTTGTTCTGGAAGTCATTGCTGACTACCCATAACTTCCCTTCTGCGGTGAAAAGTGCGACAAAGCGCCCTGTGGGGGACACACTAATGTGTTTGAATGGACCATCTTGCAGAATCTTGTCTTCTGCTTCCGTTGAGTCGATTAAAAATACGGTCTTGTCGACAGCCAACAGAACCTCAACGGATCGTGAGAGTGTATGGGCTGGTGGAATTAAAGCCCATGATGATACCTCGCCTTCAGGACAAGGTGCCAAGAGTCGCGGACGCGGCTCATCATATTTGGACACGGCAATTAGCTGGTTATTGGACAGCAATGCAACAAGGCCTGATGACCAAAACTGGCAGGCTCTCACGCCATACTCTTCGGCGCCCTATTGAATTGTTAGTTTGTGCACAGTATGGCTAGGGTAGGCAGTCCTAGGTCTAACATTTCCGAGAGAAAAGGATGTAAACTCGCCGTCCAATCCGAAGTAGCGTCGCACTGTTCCGTCCTCAGAGACGACCAGGAGCTCTTCCTTGTCAGACCAGCCTAGTCCGCGAATAGTGGCTTGTTCCCACTGAAACAATTTAGTATATTCATCATGATTCGATCATAAAGTGCAAACAAACGTTTATACGATTAATTTTCCGCCCAGAGCATGAATAAATATCAATGGTGGAACGGGAGCCCTGTCCATCGCGAAGCCTGAATGTCTTACTTTCGTCGCGATAGAGCGCTGATTTTCACGTTAGTCCAGTTCTTCGGTTCTCTAATGGGGACTTACCAATAGCTCCTCCGTAGGGGGCGCCCACGACAATGTAGTTCTCTAACTCGATGTCGTCCTCGAAGATGGCGTCATACACGGCGATTTTGCGATAAAAGCTGTCTCCAACTTTTTCCCAGTTTGCGAGTGGATTGGGTGGCATGACTGTAGATCTGATCACAGATGAGGCAGTGAATCCTCTCTACCTGGGTTGTTGGATGTTCCAGCTGTTGATCCGGAGAATGGGGGTCGCGCACGCTAGGCCCGATCGGGTGGTGTTGTGGCCTTGATTATCAGGCGGAGATTCCCCACCACCGTCCTCAACTTCTCTTGATACTTGCTCCATCTTCATTGGCCAACTTGGTCCTCTTCTTAAAATATGGATTATACAGATCTTGCTGATATTGCTGATATTGCTCAACATCTGTCTGACCTTGAAGTGGCCCTTTTACTATGCCTTGTTGCCCGCGAACATTGCTTGATCGAGACCACCAGCCACTGTATTAATGACCTTGCCAAAGAACTCGCCTTAGTATGTTCTATGCACCCGGGATATTGGGATGGTATCTAATGAAAGACAGATTGGCTCAACTACATTCAATTACTCATACTGCATCCTTGACTGTTCAACTGCAACATCTATTGACGACGTCTTTAATGACGTTCTCACCCCGGATGCACGCGCAAACTATCGCCCATCGCGTCAGTGGTTGAACACCGAATCAGTATGTTGATATTTCGAGTGCTGTTTGCTATGGATATCGTTGTATAGGCTAATTAAATTAGTCAAGCAAACGTTCTTCCTATAAGAGCCTTGGGGATTACAGCAAATTAACTCCATTTTCACAACTCGGCAGTAACGTTGTCAATATTGTAGTCGCCAAAAACTTCAATTTTGTCAGCGATGATATCCAAATGCACATGCTGCAGGTATCTATTCTGACTAGCAGCTCAATGGAGCCAATGCTGATATTTGCGATAGTTAATGCGATCGAAGGAGTTGGTCACTGAGAGCGGGACCCTGAGTGCGCCTGAGGACTTCCTCTTCATCCCTCTTGTGGCACGAGATTTCGATCAGCTCAGGCCATCTTTGAAACTACATCTGGTAAGTATTATCTGTGCGTGTCCGCATTTTGACTGCTTTACTTTAGCTAATGCCGCAGTAGAATGACAATCTCTTCATTTCTCATTTCCACAGCCCGGATGCTGGATATACCTATCTTGAAGAGAATGACTGGCTTTCAGATGGACAAATGTCTGCTTCCTCTGTCATTCATAATTCAAAAGGCAAGCAAACGAAGAGCGCTACAGTCAGCCCGTTGGTAAGTTTGATGATTTAAAATACGAACTGAACATAGAAATCGAATACTGGGCTCATGAACTTACAGGTGGTGGGTCAACTTCGAGAAACAAGTGCGTCGGTGAGCACGAGCGCGGAAGTCGTTCGATACATCCAGGATATCGTTGTATTTCTACGGCTCAGTCGCGCTGTTGCGGGTGGTGTGTCTGCGAATGCAAATATTCATTTTTCTCGATTTGCACAGTGAGTTTGAATGTTTCCACCACCAGCTATTACATTTAGCTTATCTTACTGGTTCTCCTCTACAGACTTCTAGCTCCTCTGCATGGTATCGATTATTTGACTCCCTCCATCGTGGCCCTAGCCGCCAGGAAAGTCTTTCGCCATCGCATTATTGTCACTCCTCCTGGCGAAGACCGCAGTCTACAGTATGGGAGTAATTTACGTGCGGTAGCTGATATTCTCGTTGATGTGACGCCGGATTCGATACTGGATGGCGTTCTGGCGCTGGAGCCGCCTTTATGAGATTATAATGCACCTGCTTAGCCATTCTCGATTACTGC
Organism: Penicillium psychrosexuale; assembly: GCF_028828465.1. Classification (NCBI taxonomy): domain Eukaryota; kingdom Fungi; phylum Ascomycota; class Eurotiomycetes; order Eurotiales; family Aspergillaceae; genus Penicillium; species Penicillium psychrosexuale. Next base: position 2,641,436 of record NW_026643187.1, read on the forward strand.
ATTAAATAGCCAATCAATATAGATTCCAAACTTGTGCTTATAATCATTTGCTTTCGGGCGAGACACATCCTACTTTTTCAATTTCAGTATCTGTGCCTACAGTGGAACCAGCAAGACTAGAGTCAGCTTGGCGACCATGGTTTTATTTGGTCCATGAAGAAGACAGCTTAGACCCTCTAGTTCACAGATATATTGATGCTTCTAATGCTAATTTAATGCTATACATGTAATAATCGCGCCAGCAATACACCGCTAGATATTCTATATTCAAACTCTCACCTACCAGTACTCGGCTTCAACTTCAAGAACAAGTCTGGGGGTGCATACTTCGCGTCCGTACTTCCGTTTCCAGATTCATTTCGACCGGGCGTTAAACATAGATCACCGTGAACCGCACCAACGGGCTGTTCTCTGAATGCCTCCATGGCCTTCGAGTGCGTGCGCCACTCAGACAAAACAACATCGATTTCAGTCTTGGAGTCACCGACAATAGCATCCATCTTGATGTCATTTCTGTCGTAGCCAAAGGGGTCTTCTAACTGCGAGCCTATTCCTTCAATTCCATAGAGTGTGAAGATAACAAGGCTGACAATGGGGATGGCCCACCATCCCATCTCATCGACCATAGCAAACGGTAAAACACAGCCAAACAGGGCGAGGACTTGCTTTTGGTGAATCCTAATTTGAGTCAGTATTTGAAATATAAAACTTAACTCGACACGCATTAGTCATGAATCTTACAAATGAGCCACTGGGATCGGAGTCAACTTGATCGTTTCCATCTTCCCATATGCATCAGTCAAGGTATTCAACTGAGCCTGCATCTGACTAGCGCCAGGAGCAGGATACCACCCACGCTCTTCGCCGCGCTTGATAAACCCATCAATGAAAAAGGTCAACTGGAATGGAAGGCCTAATCCCTCAGATTCATGACCCTCAAGACCCGCGGGTAACAAGTTTGCATATTCGGGGTTATAAAGGGTAGATGGATGTATGCCCAGGTCCTCATCGACGGAGTTACCAAAAACCCAAGCAGCGCCCCATTCAGCGCGTAAATGGTTTTTCACGGCATACGGGATAGCCATGAGAATGCGGATAGTACGCTCGATATCCTCGCGCTCTGCGGCGGTGGGCGGTCCCCGCTTTGAATTGTAGCTATTTGTTGCGATCGTGCGGACGAGGTTGCGCACGCATGTATTAAGCGTGTTCATTCCGTTCCGCCCGTCCCAGAATCGATTGTAGGATGTTTGGTTGCGGAAGACAAGCATCAGGCCTACGACAATAGATAAAGATGGGATCTGTTTTTGGTGTTTAGTTGCTGTCTCGTCTGGTTGGTTGGGGATACATACGATAGTGCTAGGTAGACCAACAGTGTCGAATACGAAGGTATCCAGGTAAACAATCAAGGCTGTGAACAAAGCATGCAGAAGGACCGGGACTAGTATGGCGCCATGGATTGCACCTTTGATAAAGCGAAAAACCAGTGGCCATCTGCTCAATATTAGCTCATGCGGATGATTGGCATCTCCCGATTAGATAGCTCACCTTCTTGGCTTTGTCCGTGATGACAGCTGATGGGGATGAGTGCCATGCCGCTCATGATGACCTTGTATTGTAGTGTTTTGGCGACTCAAGGTCGGAGTGGGCGGCTCGCTGAAATTTAACCTCATGTTTAGATTTCGACCGATACAGATCAATTTGTTGAGGCTGACCCCTACCCTTAAATCCCGGGGGATGGTGGAATTCGGCTTTGGTATCCAACCAAGCCCTGAAATCCGGGGGATATTGAACATGGGACTAGGATGGCCGTCAACATTCCAAGGTTGAAAGCGGGCCGAACCCACTTGCCATTTCTAGCGCCGTCGATCACGTGACGGCATATATAGTTCCATACAACACTAGTATGTGGTTGGCTATTTTCATTGTAAAAATCCTAATTTATTCAACCTCTCTTGTGACAAGGCATATATAATCTTCGAGAAAGAGTTCATTTGACTGAAACGGAAAGAAATTATTAGTTGAATTAATGTAGATGTAGAATGATGGAGACTGGTGAACAAACCCAATACCAGAAGCTAACAGGACTCAGACAAAAAGATAACATGAAACAAAACACCTCTCCAAGTATATATCCTGCTATATGTTACATGATCACGACAAATGGGTTGCTAACTAAGTGCACAAAACCGGGAAGCGAAATGACTGTACAGGAAGTGGCCTTTCTGGTCGACAATAAGCTGCTGACTGAGAGAGGACGAGAGATTGACCAGGTGGCAAAGGTCCGACCTGCCATAGGCAATGAGGGTGCCTCAACAAAAGGTCAACTAAGAATTGAAGGAGGACCTTGATTCAAAGATGCCAAGTAGACTCAACCGAAAACAAAAACCCAAAGGATAGACCAATGGAAATTGCAGAAACGACACATTGCGAATGATGGACGTGCTGATCCCTTAAGTAGAGATGTAGCAGCAAAGGCCCTCAAGCGACGTATACTTTTTGGTGTGGTATGATTCCAGTATACAAGATAGTGTGCCGGAGGCGTGATCATCGATCTAGGGTACCCGTGGACTTTCAGCTGCGGGCGACATGGAATTGTCGTATTGATCACATCACCATGGTGCTAGGTTGCTGGTTGCCATGGCCTGTCAGCAACCAGATGAGATTGTCCCCCTTGTTATAGACCAAGGTCGGGAAGTAAAGAAGGGCCCAGAAGATTAAGGTTATGACGGTCGAAACGAAGGCGTTGACGACGAGTTTCTCATTGGATGTCAACACATAAAGGCCAAAAGTTACTTCGTAGCGATAATACGCGAGTTGCACGCGATCAGAAGCTCGTTGAAAAATGTTGCATCGTGGCTTGCGCCAAGGCGCGCTTGATTTCATGTTGGAGGAATATTTATCGAGGCATTCATTCATGGCCGCTGGGACTTGCGACATTAGAGAGGTCATGGGGTCGGAAAGGGACTCATTTTGGGTCGTCATCATGGCCATCGTAACGTTTTCGCCATTCGTACACAAGTGATAGACATCAACGTTGGCGGTAGTTTGGCTCCAGAAGTAGGCGAAAGTCGAGAGTGGGTGTGAAAGAGTCGCAAGAGAACCACGTAGGAACGCTGAAATGTGGAAAGTCACAATTGGAGCCGGCGGGGTGGAAATATAGGAAGGGAAGGGAGGTCACGATCCGAAGGGGCTGGCTACAACGGGAAAAGGCGGAAACGGAGTCGGCATCAGGCGGAAAGCAAAGAGTAGAGTCATTAGAATATATAACATGAATATATTAGACATAGATACATTGTGGCAAAAACTATCTATTCTAGACTATCCTAGCTAGCTTAGCTCAACTTGGTTCCTCAAGAGCCGGTACCTGGATCGGCTGTATGTGGAAGTATATAACACACTCTCGGGAACTTCCAAGGAATACGAGAGGAAAAGCCAATTAGGGTTTTCCACTGCTTGTTTTTTGTGTCCAAAGAACGGTAATCATGGAATCGGAAGAATCCGGACGAACCCGGTGCCCGGTGATGAAGTCTAGATGTGCTTTAAGGAAAGTTGAAGTCAAATCACTTCGTACAGAGTACTAAAAGAAAACCTGTTTCTCCAGTACAAACCTCCAACATGGCGGATGTCCCGGATACGGACAGCCGGATATGGAAGGTGGTCCTCGAAAAGCGGTATCCTGTGGAGCTGGCAAACATTCTTCACCTCACGACGGAGTATGTAGTAATGTACATTGTATCCTCGTCAAATGGATATCCTGTGGGTTCGAGACCATCAGAGAACGCGTGTTTAATTGGTTGAGTAGTTGGTTACTGGCATTTAATTCGACAAGCAGAAAACTAGAAAATTTTTATAGTTTCACAGGGCTAGCCCTGCCCGAGTGTAAGGCTACTTACTGATCCTTACGTCAAGCCCCGTCAAAATTCTTGCGCTGATCTATGAAGGTAGTAAGAAAGCCAAGAAGGGCTAAGAGTGGCAAAATTAGGAGGCGCCAACCTATAAAGCCTAACCCAACCTACTAGTCAGTTTTAGGTCCAGAGTCTAAACTCCCTAATTATTGGGCCTGTCAAACCTACTAAATCGCAAAATACATGGTAACGCGACTATATGATTTAACTCTAGGTATTCATACAAAATATAGGGTATAAATCATGAACCAATGAAAGTGCAGCTGTATGAGGGCGAATCTGACGTCTTCACCTGATATATAAACCTTGGAACCCCGAGTTCTGACAGACAAACCCTTTCAAATTTCAAATCAAACATACAGTTGGTATCGTAATGCAAATCCTAGTAATCACCTGCCCAAGCGGCAAACAATGCTCTCATCTCATCCCTCTCCTATACAATGAATCCAAATTCAAACTCCGTCTAGCAGCCCACACCCCCGAATCCGCCTCTCGTCTCCAAACCACCTACCCCGAAGCCGAAGTACAAATCTGCGACACCACCTGCCTGGCCGAATGCCGCAAGCTTCTCAGCAATGCAACCTCGGTCTACCACGTGGGCCCATCGCTCCACTCCCGGGAAATGGAAATCGGGATCAACATGATCGACGCCGCTGTCGCCGAGAGCCAAAAGCCCGACACTAGCTTCAAGCACTTCGTCTATTCCAGCGTACTCGGCACCCAGCACCGAAACCTCATCCAACACGACCACAAGAGCCGCGTCGAAGAAAGACTGCTACTCAGTCCTTTGAACTTCACAATTCTCCAGCCGACCAATTTCATGGACGCGTACCCGGCCGCTGATCTCGCGAAGATAGAGAGCCCGTCTATCAAGTATATTTGGAACATCTTTAACCCGCATGTTGCCAATAGTCTAGTTGCGCTCAGAGATCTGGCTGAAGCCGGGGCCCGGGTTTTGAACGAGCGGGAAGCACATTATTTCGCTCAGTATCCGCTCTGCTCGACGTTCCCGGTGTCTGATGTGGATTTTGTTAATGTCATTGGGGACTATATTGGTAAGAAGATAGAGGTTCCAACTCCGACTCTTGAAGAGGGCGCTAGCAAGGTTCTCAGGCTTTTATATGCCGGGGAAAGCGGCGTGTATAGTGGGGATCAGGTAGTCCCGGATTTGAGATGGCCAGCCGCAAAGGGAGATTTACGTCCTGATATTACAAGAGATGAGGCTGAGAGGCTGGTTATGTTTTATAATCGGCGTGGATTGAAAGGGAATCCCAGCGTTTTGAGGTGGTTGATTGGGAGGGAGCCTACGACTGTTGCTGAGTGGGTGAAGATTCAATTGGCAGGGTAGTTTTATCTCAGCTAGCTGAACTATCATAGGTAAATGCTTCAGTGAAATGATCATATACCATACACTGTAAGATGAACTTTCTTGTTTCAATTGAGAAAAAAACAGGTAATCGGAACTCCCGTTTCTAGTCGGGATGCCGATGTGCCGATGAAAATTTTACTCAAGCTGTCTAAATCCCCGAAATTCCCGGCTTTTCCGAGTGATGAGGGAAGAAACAAAATCAGCGCTGTTATAGTTAGTTACTCCGTAAAGCTTCCACTTATTAATTTATTAATTTTGCCGCCATAGCCAAAGCCATCGAGGGAAAGAGGGGCAAGGTCAGATTGCACATGAGCATCCGACATCTGACAAATTGATTACTGCATTTATTCTTCTTAACGAGATGATTCCTATGGATCTCCCTCAATCTCTGCGGGATTTCCAGCACATATTTCGTCATGCATCCGATGTGCCACAGAATTTGTGGGCGAGCTTTATCTAACTTACAGAGAATACGTCATGGTTCTCGGTTTGTCCTGTGGCTCTGAGACATGTGGGGTGCCAAGAACCGGCTAGAACGACTTCGAAGTGTATTCCGTATCGCAGGACCTAGCTTGACAGTTAACGCTGGAGATTTGAAGAAAGCAGGGCGATTTATCTGCCCAGTAAACACAGGATATCTCCTGATAGCCTGGCTAGCTCTAGACCTTTTCGAGTATAGTTCCGTTCGTATTTCACGAGGTCGATAAGGTAGAGATCTCCAGAGCTACCTAGGTATGTAGCGAGGCAGGGAAAAGCGATACGAGCGAGTAGACAAGTCAATGTGAACGTGTTATTACCGAGTCATGATTAAAAACAATCCGAAGGTTAACGAAAGAATGTTCCTGGTTCATCAGATGTGCCGGGATTCAAAACAACAGTCCAGATCTTGAATGGGTATCAGTGGATTTTGGGGCAGGGGATGAAGGTAGGAGAAAACAGAACGCTGGGCCGCCGCGATGAATCAAATTAGATGGAAGAGGTAAGCACTATTGAACGATGCAAACGGTGTATATGGAGTGTGCACCCGGAGAAGCCAACGCAGACATGTTTCCTTGCAGTGGTGATATCGCAGAATGCTCGGATGATACCCACAGAAGGGTAGATGCCAAAAGAAGGAGAAATATGTATTAAAAATGCCCAAAGCCCCCCCCCCTTTTCCAGTTATTAGGTCTACCCGAAGCGACGCATTCCTGCTCGGCCATCAAAGGCCAAAGGCCCCGAGTCATTTCGTGGAGTCATCGGGTTGTCGTCAGATGTTGGCGTGTCGGATCGGACTTGTGATTGGCGACGCGCTGGCACACTGAGTGGTTGAGTCGGTTGCCACCCGGGGATGTTGATAGTGGCGCTGCGGGCGAGGTCATCGCCATCGGTGCTGGAGTTAGGGCCTGGTGAGACTGAGCTTCGACTACCGTGGTCATCCTGTAGATGCAGGTTCTCAACATCGTTGGTCAGGTTTTCTTCTTCAGCAGGATCTCCTAGCTGATCAGATGGTCCTTCCGTATTCGCCTCGACGCTTGAATGCGCCTGCGTTTCATGCTGCTCGCCAGAATCATTGGCTGCCCTATATGCTGCCAGTTCCTCCTCTTGTCTGTCCTCCAACTCATTCGAGTCATCGACCTCGGCGCTGAGATCGGTGAATGCACGGCAGTTGGGGCATTGGAACATTGGGTAATCGGGGGAGTGAAGCAGACGGCTGATACATTTGTAATGCCAGACGTGCGCGCAGGCTGCCATGAACAAACACTGATAGGGCCGCTTTATTATAGTTAATAGATGTAGGATTGGTCAGGGAAAATAGAAGAAACGAACCAAGACAGAGCCAAGGCAAATCGAGCATTCACGACATCCCGAATAATCAGCAGTCTCGCCCTTGCCCAAGTTTTTGATAAGGCTTTCTGTGTTTTTGCTGGGATTTTTGTTAGCGTCACACGACACTCAGGACAATAGGTAAGATCGCACTTGAACTCGTTGGGCTGCTGCTGCCACGATCGATTACATTCAATCCGAATCCGAACGCATCGGAAAATCATTTCTTCTCCTCCTCGGAAGTCGATACCCAACTGCACGATATCGCCGTCTTTGATGGAGTACAGACGGGACACCATATTCGGCTGGCTCAAGCGCATGTGGTTCAAAAATGTACCGGAAGAACTGCCAACATCCTTGATGTGCCACTGTCCATTCACATACAAGAACTCGCAGTGTTTCCGGCTAACGACCTTCGACTTGAACCCCACGGGAGCATCTGAAGGCTCCGTCGGGTTGGAGGACGGTACACCATCACGCTCCGAGTATCGTCCGACGCGAATAACACAGCTCTCTGATGGTAGGGTCCGGGAGACTGGGACGAAAGGTAACGAGGGTCTCGAGCTCTGAAGGGAATCTTGATAGGGGAAGAACCGAATGATCGCTTTGGTCTCCATTTTTGAAGGAATCACCTCCTCCTCTGCCGGAGCGCTGGTAGGTTCGACCGCATTGCTTTGAGCAACGGCGGGTTCTGCCGGTTCGACCGGCTCTGGGGGCGGGTTGGATCCCTGCGGGGTGGGCTCCTGCGAGTTGTTTGTAGAAGTCTCTAACGTGCGAGGTGGCGGTCGAGGGGCAGCCGAAACGCTCATCAAGCGTGCCATAGGATTGGGTTGGGTATGGTCGGTCGAGGGTGTGGAATTAGCGGACTCGGTGGATGATAGTTGGCTATTGAGGTCGCTAGCAAACCCGTAACTCGGCGCGGGCGCAGAGGTGTAACGAGAAAGAACTGGATGGTCACTTTCAGGGCATGGGGAAGCTGTGGTGGAGTTTGTCGGAGAGATGGAGTCCGGATTGGAGAACCGCCAAGGAATTCGACTGCTCAAACTGTGTCGAGCCGAGCGCTGCCCGCTAGGCGAGGAGGTCAGATTATGGGTGTAGGTTCGTAAACTGAAGCGGCGCAGGCGACTGGGGCGAGGGCAGTCAGGTAAGGAGGTGGAGGCGGTGACTGAAGTAGACATGGATTCGATTTGGCGACCATGAAAGAATATCGACAGAGAATTAAATAGTGCCCAGAGATTTCTGAAGGGTAACGTCACTGGGATCTGCAACTGGGCTGATGCTATTCAATGGTTTACCAGGACATCATATGATTAGGGTAAAGGGATGACCTTGGAACGAGAAGAAGAGATTTCAAAGCGATGGAAAGATGGAAGAAAGGAGTGAAAGAAAAGCGAGGAAATTAGAAGAGCGAGAAAGGCTGGGTGGGATGTTTCGGCCTTCTTGATTGTATATACTGTCTTGTCTTGTCGAATCTTTGGGATCTTTGCTCTTTGCCATCGGTTAACTATTAAAGCCCTGACAGTCAGCATTTCTTGGCAGGAAGATATCTCCCCGCATAGTTAGGATATATAACGAGAGTATTTATATGAAGTATATGGAATAAGTATATATGGAATAATAGAAATAGTATAACAGGATGTTGATAAATTGGTAAATCCCATATTAACTATTCCCAATTCCCAAGTGGTACCTATATACTCTATGCATATGTCGACTGTCATGGCTCGTCCTTACTTCATGTACAACCCAACATAGGATAGCTAAGTGGTCTATGCTTTCACATAGGCAATGTACATCTCTGTAACTAGTTATGTACTCTATTCTGTACTCCGTATATACCCTCTATGTGATCTATACCAAAGCAGATATCATTATGTCGAATCAACTAGAACAAACTAGCTGAACACCACAACCATAGAACTTAGAAGATGTGGCAAATAATATATCTTACCAATGAACCTGTTAGGGCCTGGGCCAGTTATCTGTTTGTCTGACAATACCCTAACTCTTCCTATCTACATACAAAGTAGCATTCCATGTGATACCTGCAAGTCAATCTCCAACCATCACCACCAACATGCCATTATCCATATGCGACTCTATCTGGTGATCATCTGCGTCACTTACAAAATCACAAGAGCAAATGTAATGTCTTCATTGGTGTATAGTGTAGCACGGACCTTGACGGGACGCTAGAAACTACGCTTTAGACGGCAAAAGACGTTGAACCCGACTAGATAATAGCGATATAGTGATATAAGAAGTATTTCAACATCTATAGAGTAAGAGCAGTATCTAGAAATATGCTGTACAACGTACTATTATTAACCAGTACTTGACTTTATATGATGCAGTTGATCTCCCTTTCCGGATTGGTCAGCCTAGAGCTTCCCCCGGGGCCGATGATGTATGTATTGGAGCTGGTGCGTGTGGGAATGAAGATGAAAATAAAACCCATGGAAGAGATGAAAGAGGAGAATAAAAAGAAAACAAGTAGATTGACCTAGTCAATTCAATCAATCCAACCCCCAATGTATCCTCCAATACATAGAAAAGCCATTGAATTCCAAGTTTCTGCCGTAGGAGACTAGTTCGCTCCCTCTCCCCTCCCTTAATGAAACACTTGGAACTTCCTTCCTTCAAGCATCAGGAGGCTTCCCTCCTTCCTTTTTTCTCATCACGCGGCTTTTTCTTTGTGTTTCCCTCCAAAGCTTCGGCTTTATTCAACTCCCTTAATTTCACCTTCGCCGACTCGTCTTTCGCATCCCTCACACTCAGTAGACCGCGCCCGATGCGGGCTTGCTAGCCAGCATGAGTGGAATCGCGAATGCCTGTCTGTCTTGCTTTTCAGCAGTGGACCAATGGTGTCATATCACAGCATGTCTCGGTCCCATCGGAGCTCGTTCTCGAGATGGTATCTACGAAACAACCCTGGCCGATAATGAGCGAGAAGCCGTATCAGATCTTCTAGGCTACTTGGAGAACGTACGTGCTCGACCGATTCATCATTCTGAACCGCTACCTTTCCTTCTCTGAAGCATAGCTGGAGACTGGGTTCGCCTGGGTACCGCCCTGCACCGAGCATACCGCTAACTTCCAATTGTACAGCGCGCAGAGACCGACTTCTTCCACGGCGAGCCACTACGAGCCTTGAGTACCCTTGTTTATTCCGAAAACGTCGACCTGCAAAGAAGCGCCAGCTTGACGTTTGCTGAGATCACAGAGCGAGGTGCGTATCGCCATCTTGCTAGCAATGATGCAAGAGCTGACCTTTCGTCTTATCTACAGATGTGCGCGAGGTCGATCGCGATACCCTCGAACCTATTCTCTTTCTACTTCAAAGCTCAGATATCGAAGTTCAACGGGCTGCTAGTGCAGCGCTGGGAAATCTCGCCGTAAATTGTTGGTCACGTCCCCGTCCCGTCACCCATCACCCATCTCCTTTCCCGCTTCCAACACGGTCGCTAACTCGGTGCAGCTGAGAACAAGGTCTTGATCGTCACCCTCGGGGGCCTATCTCCCTTGATTCGCCAGATGATGTCGCCCAATGTCGAGGTACAGTGCAATGCGGTCGGATGTATAACCAATCTCGCGACCCATGAGGAGAACAAGGCCAAGATTGCTCGCTCTGGCGCTCTAGGTCCTCTCATTCGCCTGGCCAAGTCAAAGGATATGCGTGTCCAGCGAAACGCGACGGGCGCACTGCTTAACATGACTCATTCGGGTAAGTGGTTCTGATTGATTCGTCTGGCCGTTTTTCTAACATGAAGACCAGATGACAACCGACAGCAACTTGTCAATGCCGGCGCCATTCCCGTGCTCGTGCATCTCCTTTCATCCCCCGACGTTGACGTACAGTACTACTGCACAACAGCTCTGAGCAATATCGCCGTTGACTCGACGAATCGCAAACGACTCGCCCAAACCGAGTCACGCCTCGTGCAATCATTAGTTCACCTTATGGATTCATCCACTCCGAAAGTCCAATGTCAAGCGGCGCTCGCCCTGCGCAACCTCGCCTCTGATGAGAAATACCAGCTTGAAATAGTTCGGGCGAAGGGCCTTTCTCCACTGCTACGACTCCTACAATCCTCCTACCTTCCTCTCATCTTATCCGCCGTCGCTTGTATCCGCAACATTTCTATTCATCCTCTTAACGAATCCCCCATTATCGAAGCGGGCTTCTTGAAGCCGTTGGTGGATCTCCTAGGCTCGACTGACAACGAAGAGATTCAATGTCACGCTATATCCACGCTTCGTAACCTTGCTGCTAGCTCTGATCGCAACAAAGAACTTGTCTTGCAGGCCGGCGCAGTACAAAAGTGCAAGGACTTGGTCTTGCGTGTTCCTCTAACAGTCCAATCCGAGATGACTGCTGCAATCGCTGTGCTGGCCCTCAGCGAGGAGCTGAAGCCGCATCTTCTCAACCTCGGAGTGTTTGACGTCTTGATTCCTCTGACAAACTCTGAAAGTATTGAGGTGCAAGGCAACAGCGCGGCTGCGTTGGGCAATCTGTCTTCGAAAGGTATTTCCCCTTATATTTGTGTGTCCTTATAAGCTGCTAACAAATTTGTAGTCGGCGATTATTCGATGTTCGTTCGCGACTGGGCAGACGCAAATGGTGGCATCCATGGCTACCTCCATCGCTTCCTTGCCAGTGGAGATCCCACATTCCAGCACATTGCCATCTGGACCCTCCTCCAACTGCTCGAGTCCGAAGACAAGAAGCTCATTGGATACATTTCACGATCCGAAGACATCGTGAACCTGGTCAAGGTTATCTCCGACAAGAACATCGATTCGGATGAAGAAGATATAGATGATGGTGAGGGTGAAGTCATTACGCTCGCCCGTCGCTGCCTTGAGCTGGTTGGAGCCGGTCCTAAGCAGACCCTTGTAGAAGCCTGAACCCTCTGTTTCGTCTGGTTATACCACCCTTGTTCTCACCCTTGTTCTATTTTTTCGGTCCTTTCTGCTGACGATGCTTCCTCGCAAACAAGGTCTTGTGTCCTTTGACTGAATCGGGATTTTCTTTTCTTCTCTCATTCTGTCGCTGAAAGCGATTATTTTCAGAACTTATATAGCGAGTAATCGATTTTTATGATAACTTAAAGGGACATAGAAATAAAGGCGTTTCGTCAACTTGACAACCTTAGATGGATAAGAAGTATGATAAGCTAGGTATTTGCACTTTCCCCTGCTCTTGTCGCACCAATCTCAACTGTGAGCAAGCTGGGACGACATCGAGACTTACTTGCATAAGCTGGTACGTTCTTCAGATCTCACGCGGTGAACTCGCTGTACTAACCATCCGTCTTTTTACAGAAATATTCTGCATCATGGGCAAGCAGGTTAAATGGATTGTCGACTACTCGCCAGTGATCCTCGCATCCAATGCCTAAGTTGGATCAGACCCAGCTAACACTTCACCAACTGTCTCCGTGAGGGGATGTTTGTTTCATATTGCAACTATGGCGTTACCCCAGGGATCGGTATACAACACACTACCACTCACAATGGGTCGAGGACTATTGACACAAGTGGGCTGTTTAGGTGATCTCGTCGGTTTCATCGACAGTCGTAGAATCGTCAGTTGTGAGATTGGAGTCTTCAGTGGTTTCAATTTGGAAGACATTCTTTGCGACAGCAATCTTGGGAGGTGCAGAATCTTCGGCCATCACATCATCATCCTCGTCATCCTCGTCGTCGTCATCTTGTTGGAGAGCGTTGAACGCCATGGTTTTGCGGTTGGTGTCGTCCCAATCAGCCTAATTAAACGTGAGCACCTGTACGTCACGAAACGACCATCTGTTTTCATACTCTTCGGGAGTTGACGGTCTTGCCGCGAGCCATGCTTTTGGCCTTCTTGATTTCCAATTGATCCATCACGGCCTCGGCTCGGTCCATTCCCTTTTGTTGCCTTAATCGCTGGGCCCGTGAAACCTTGTCATTTTTTTTCTGCTTTTTCTGGATCCCGGAAGTCGCACGGTCAGCCAGAACCGAAGGCCTTGTTGTGTTAGGAGATTCCGCTCGTGGAAGCGAAGTCAACGACTTGTCAAGGTCGAGACTTGGGGATGCTGCTCTCCGCGCTGCGCGGGAACGCTGGGACTGGCCTGTTTCGAATATTAGATACCCAAACGTCAATGTATGCGATATTCGTATTCAACTTACTTTTGCTCTTCGCCATGGTTGCTGTTTCGAAAAATTATCAATCTCGTGGGATGAGATCGCTATCGATAAAAAAAAGTTTACGGCAGACGAAGACAACCAAAGGCGCACCTTTTCTACTCAAACATGTAATTTGATGTCCCTTTCTACACGCGTCTTGACACTCCCACGTTCTCTGTCAATCCATGCTACTGCTCATGCTGGCAGATACATTTTGTCACAGATATCCGTCTGGCGTTATTGACAATGAACACCCGCGACGTGCGCTCTGAGATCTTTTCCAACCGCCCCGATCAGTACGCAAGTCGCAACAGTCATTATGAAACCGCCCTGACGACTTTACAAAACAATCAAGCATTAGCATACATATTTATTGCTCTTATTTCAATTTGTGTCTTTCTCGGTTACCTCGGACTTGTTCCTATATCGCTATTCCAGCTCCCCTGGGATCTCATTGTCTATTTTACACCCTCTCGAATCGTTGTCGCTTTAGACCCTCAGATATCGACCTCCGACCCCAACACGCTAGCCTCACCTTTGCCCTTCCAGAATAAAAGTGACGCGATGAGACGTATTCTTGGCTTAGACAACAACGTCTACTTCCCTTTCTTCTCCCGGTCAAAATCACTCTCTATCTTCGGAAATGCGCTGCTGGGAAACACTCAGGATGCCACACCCCCGGGGCTCGGAAATTGGAACAATTCGTGCTTCCAGAACAGCATCATACAGGGATTGGCTTCTTTGAAATATCTCGCCGAGTTTCTGGGACACAACGTGGACAACCTCTCGGACAAGACTTCCGTCTCGACGCACAGGGCACTCCTAGACCTCATCGACCGTCTGAATAGCGCCTCCAAAAGTGAAACCAAGCTGTGGATCTCCGGACCTCTCAAGTCCATGAGTAGCTGGCAACAGCAAGATGCGCAAGAGTATTTTTCCAAGTTGCTTAATCAAATTGACCTTGAAGCTGAGCGGTGTTCACGCGGAGAGACTTCGAATATGGGATTGAAAATCGCGGGACCGGATGAGAACATATTTCGAGACAGCGACTCTGACGACCCGGTGGTGCCTGAGGGATCCGAATCGCTCCCATCGACAGATAAGATTTATCTTGATAGGGTTTCATCTTGCAATCCTCTCGAAGGCCTACTCGCGCAACGAGTTGGCTGTATGGATTGCGGATGGACTGAGGGGCTCTCGTTGATACCTTTCAATTGCCTCACTGTTCCTCTGGGCAAAAGGTTCTCGTACGATGTTCGCGAATGTTTGGATCAATACATGGCGCTTGAGCCTATTGAAGGCGTGGAATGCGCCAAGTGCACGTTGTTGCGTCGACTGGAGCAGCTTATCAACTTGATCAGTGGGATTGAAGCCGATGAGAGTCGGTCAGACAGCTCCGACGAACCTCCACGATTCAATGCTGTGAAGGAATCGGCCTACTCGCGGTTAGAGGCTGTCAAGGAAGCTTTGCACAACAATGATTTCAGCGAAAACACATTAGCGAACAAGTGCCATATTAACTCAAAGAACCGAGTCTCAACCACTAAATCTCGACAAGCCGTCATTGCACGGGCTCCCCGCTGTCTTGCTATCCATATCAACCGCAGTGTTTTCGACGAGTACACTGGGACGTTGGAGAAGAATCTCGCGGCAGTCACGTTTCCTCAGATGATCGATTTGAACAATTGGTGTCTTGGCACCCAACCTCCCAACAAGCACGGCAACAATTATGAGCGTTGGGATACAAACCCCTCTCGGTCTATGCTTCCTCAACCCGGTGAATCGATTCAAGTTCCTAGCAGACAATATCAATTACGCGCAATTATCACCCATTACGGCCGACATGAGAATGGACATTATATCTGCTATCGCAAGTATCCGACATCAGAATTCACAGCCCCGGCACCCGACGAAATTCTTCAAGCTGAGGGTGACAAGGACAAGCCCGAGCGTTGGTGGCGCCTCAGCGACGATGACGTGCAGATGGTTAGTGAAGGTCATGTGATGAGCCAAGGGGGTGCATTCATGCTGTTCTACGAAGCTGTGGATGATTCCTCACCGCGTTCGACTCGATCTGCAACTCCAGAACATGAAATATACGACAGTTATGCAGAGTCTACCCAGTTCGGAAGTGAAGAATCAATGCCCAAGAACAGTTCCACACCATCTACTGTCACCGACTGCGAATCTGCCTCATCCCGTGAGACCAGTATCTCGTTGCCGATGGACGACTTGATTCCTGCCGACGCGCCTGTGAAGATCTCGAACGTGATTGACACTAATGCTCAGGCGAACGATGAACTGGACTCTCCCTCTACCATTACTGCATGATCACCTTTTCTTCATACGTTTTTCCTACTTTTTGCCCGCATAGCCGTGCCGGCTACTGCATCATGATACCCGATACCACGTTCCATTTGAGGCGCTGATTTGAACTCCATTGTGTTTGGGAGTATGTGTGTAAATTTATGTACTATTATGAGGAATCTGAACAGAATGACTTATTGAAGCAACACACTTCAATTCGATTCAGCCTGACTGTAATTCCGTAGACTCATTCACGACTCATTCACCGTGGATTGCCTCCGTCTCTTAGAAACCTAGTCAACACTCGGTGATGCAGCCTTGGGGCTCATATCCCCGCATTTAGCACGAGCACCTTGTGAAAGGCGACCCGGTATGATGGTCCGGCATCACCTCATTAAGTACCTTGGGGCCACCACAGCATAAAACTACATGAAGACTCCTTTCCTCGCCAAATTAGATTTGCAACTTCCTTTCTACATTCTCGACGAGTTCTACCAGCAAAGTACTAATTCTGACGTAAACCGAATCTGCCTCTTCCTATATCGACGCTGGAAATCGTTGAAGCTGCACTCGAGTCTGTATAGATCCCGTCGGAGATCTCCCCGGGTCCTCATTTCCTATCTGATCGTCATAGGTATGATATCGTCTCTAATACTTGATAAAGCTGGTCGTTCCTATTCTAATTGAACAGAAGTATTCTATATCATCTTCAATAATGTCTATCACCAAATCCTCACAACCGCATGACATATTCCTCGTCAATGAGCTACTCGAGAACATTCTTCTACATACAGATATGAGAACTCTATTAACATCTGCCCAACGCGTATCTCGCGTCTGGAACACTATGATCAAAACATCAGTCAGACTCCAAGAGTCCCTCTTCTTCAAACCCTCCAAAGAGACCTCAGATCCCTCACAGCGCCTCCGCAATCCGCTCCTAGAAGATATCCTCTGGGCTCAATTCTTCCTCAAACAACAACAAACCTCAGAGTCGAAAATCGCCCAAGTAAGCAGGTTTCCGCTGCGGGAACCCGAGCGTCGCAAGCTCAATATCTACCTGCGCAAAGACGCCAGCTGGAAACGAATGCTGCTCCAACAACCACCGACATCATCAATCGGAGTCCTTGAAATCATCAAGAGATCAGACTCGGAATTCACCAAATTATCGACCAGCCCAAACGAGTTCCTACGGATGGGCGATCTCTTGAGCCTCCTCCAAGGAGGTAGCACGTTAATTCCAACCCGCAACAAATGGATAATGTGGAGCGGGCGATCCCGTATCAGAATGCCTTTGAACTTTGAATGTTGGACGCCTAAATGGGTATATGAGCCAAGTACCCTGCGGCCGGTCCATGAATGGATCCCGGAAAATATAGACTGGGATAGTCTCCGGCTGGAGGTGGCATCGATGTATTTGAATGATTTCGACTGTGGTGTGGTGATTGTATCCGAACGGAGACAGGTGCTCTTCCAGGGTGAGGATCGAATTCACAGGGAGAGCAAACTTGATCGGCGACTAGAGAAAGTGTTTGGGGGGTGTCAGGTGGAGGTTGGAAGGATGCATACAAATCACTCTTGGATTCCTATCAAGGGTGTTGGTGCTGATCGGAGATGGGTCCTTAGGCCATGTTCGGCTACTCCTCTTGTTCCGATGCTGAGTGACTCGGAGGGTTCAGATTCGTCTTCTATGTCTTCGTTTTCTTTGTCTGTATAGAGGGGATATACTCGAGGCTCTGCACGGGCGTATATCTTGACCAGTTTGAAGAAAGTTCGAATGATACTCTGCTATTAGGGATACAGTAGCATGCTGGTTATCGCATAGGAAAGAAAGGAATACAACCGAGAATGTGAAATTCATACCGAGAGCCACCGACCGACTGTGGCCTGCCGGGGTTGTTTGTTACAAACAGCATCGCTCTCATGATGTATCCATCATGATATAACGATACCACTTTCTATAATCATGATCAGCCTAGGTGTTAGGATATCTTGTAGTAGAGGAAAGGCATTCTGACCTTGGCTTAAGCGTCTTATGCCCCACTTCCATTCAAGAAATAGTGGAGTGTTTCATGGCTGCTAGCTTTGCCGGCACAAAAGAGGGCGTTGGAGAGACAGCGAGATATTCCGAAGCTAACCATCTGGACTCCTTCGAGACCAAGCCACACATTTCCAGTCGCATATCCCAACAGAAGGTCCCAACCCTTATCTACAGGTGCATATTCCAAAGAGCCAAATAGGAAGGAAACACAATTCACCGCCAGTCCGTCTATCCGACCCGTGCATAACCAGCCAGACAATGAATCCATGCCACTTTAGCGCGACCAGGGTTGTCACAATACTACAACGACCCTGTTCGGATATTGCCAGCCTGTACGACCAGGATGTTGCTTTTGCTGTTGAAATCCACCGTAGCCTCTAAGCGCAGAGCGTGGATGTCAGTACCCAGGGCAGATTGAAACGCTGATGCGCCCGAAGCATTCATGTCCGGCATTGCACAGGAACAAGGGCTCGACAGGACAAAGCGATTGCCAGCTAGGCCGAAGTAGGCAAGTCGAAGAATTGCAGCGAAGACGCATCATTACAATGCTAATGCAGGTTCACGGCCTACCGCAGTTTCTCGGCTTTGCACATGTGGCCATTGCGATGTGTCGAAACGTTCTCGAAAATGGCAAGCGGAGGTATACTGTATAATGATGGTATGCGTTGACGGAGACAACCCCTGGATTTGGATTCGTTTCTGGTTGATGTTTTGTTCCGTCTTGGGAATCTCAAAGCGTATATTCTACTCCGTATTGTATACGGGAAAGCGACCGTGGCGATCGCATCTTACCCGGTCGCAAATATCGGTCAAGACAGATAACCTCTCCAGGCTGTGAGTCGATACAGAATAAGCTCTGACTCGGAGAAGATAAATTGATTGGCGTCGGAAGAGAGGATGGCTGGCTTTTGTATCCAATCGCGATGGCTGCTCTAGCGGTCTCAGAGATAGACCGTCTGATCCCACAGCCATTGCAATATTGGCGTTGGTCTAGATTGGGGCGACTGTGCTATCCGTGTGGATCTTCATGCACGCACAGTGCGAGGAATAGGGAGGCGTTGATTGATATGAAAGTTGATGCTTAAGCCCCGGGACAGTGCCCTAGGACAGTGGACACGTCTTACACCGTCAACCCGCCACTGCCATCACCACCCTTGTCGATCGATGCAGTCGAGACCGCGGATGGTGTCCCGGAAGGATCTGAGTTACTTCAAGGACCGTGTAGATACTCCGCAGTACTTCCTCCGCTCCTGCGACAATGTGCTATCTCACATTCTTCCGAATCCCCGCTAGCGGAATGTGGGTCGGATCCCCATGGGGTGGATTTGTTTTCCATGATTCAGTGTCTTTAGTGCCCGCGTCAATGGATGAGTTGCATCGGAATTCGTGCAGATCGGGATGTGGAATTAGAATTGGTGGCTATTAAGTCGGTGAGTCAGGTGTCGGAGCTATTTCATTATCTTACTGTCTACTCCGTATAAATCTCGGCTTCCTTCCGAATTGATACGGAGTAGTGAATCAGGAGAAATATGTACCTAGACAAGTGGATTCATATGTACTCTTTCTTCAGCTATTCCATGTATGCAAGAAACCCGACCATCTGTGTCCTTGCAATTTTAGTTCAAGATCTTGCATGTGAACTGCATGACTGCATATGAGGTGCAGGGTATAAGCTGCAGGGAAACCCGGGAAGGGCTGGAAGGGACTAGCGTGGATCTGAGCTCCGATACACTTCTACACGGCCAGAGCTGGCCAAATTGAATGCAAATCAAGCTCCCTTCTGCATCTATTTCATACTTGAGTCCAGCCCACAACTGTGCATATAAACCTACATGTACGGAGTAGGGTCTGTTGATCCAAGCTCAGTTTCAAAGCGGCATAAACACTAACCGAGGTAAATCAACAGACCGAGCTCTCGTCTCCTCGCTGAAACAGGAAATTTCTGCCCAACATACCGAGTATTCTCCGGAATTAACGTAGCTTGGGTTTGACTCAAAGGAACACCGGAGCTCTAGCGTCCCAGTGTTCCGGCGCGGGACTATCTGTCCCCACCATGAAACCTAGGAGGCAGGTACCATGACATGCATTGGGTACCTATCGAAGCCCTGAGTGCCTGAAAAGGGGGAGATCTGAACACGACGCGCAAGACAGATCGTAGACTGCGACCCGCCCCTGATCCAGCAAGCTCTCACATACTTGGAACTATGTCTGCTCGAATATGAGTTCACTGCGAGTGGAGAACGGAGCTCCGTAGCGGCTTCAAAAGCGTTGAACCGCGAGGCTGTAGCCTGTCATGTCGATCTGAATTTGATTTCAGCTCGGTAGTCGCATCCCCGCTTGACCCCTTTCCAAGTTTTCTCTGGTTCCCCGGCGGGCCGAGACGCGGAAGTCTCAATTATGGAGTAAGAACCTTGGAACCTTGGGAGAGAGTAGGAGGCGTGGGGGGTTTCTAGTAGCGCTGTAGGGAATTAGATATGTATATTTGCCAAAGTACTCTTGCGATCAGTATGTCGGGAGTATACATCTTAAATGCCTTGGATATGATAAGTATGAGACAGCCGATCATGCGCCCGAACGGGAGGGTGCAAATTGGTCGTCGGGACACCCAGGATCACGGATTGATCCACTTGGGCCGGGGAAGAGTGTAACATTCTTCCCCGTAGACGCTAGACTTGCAGCAAGCAAGTCATTCGGTGCATCAGACAGATCCAAAAGCGCATAAATGGCTGGGCGGCAATGGGCACGACATTCCGGGGATCTCGAAAATCAGGCGTTGATAGATGGGAAATGCCTTTGTTTTAAGTGGCCTGGACGGAGTAGATATGGACGATCTAGACTCGAGACTTAATTTCTTGATTTTCGAAAAAAGGGTATCCACTAGAGCCTCGGTGTGACTGTGGGGTGCACGCTGATTTGTGCGATATTAAACGGCCTTTTCTCGGGGCTAATTCGATCCATGGACAGGACACCTACAAGGTTACTCCGTACGAGAATACTCCATCCGGAGTAGAACGGTAGCATCAGGCACACACTAAGGAGGAACTGCCTTTATCCGCTAGAGGGGGTCCCGACACGCCGGAAACCCGTTGATTTCCAATCCAATCCCTTTTCATTTAGATTCCAGGCTAAGGCTTCTAGAGGACGAAATGAGGCTTCTAGACTGAAAAATCGAATCCTCGGGCTTGAGACCTGGCCCGAATGTGGAGACACGGGGGAACTCCCTTCAACGGGCCTTTAAAAGAAAGAGGATAGTTCGTTGTCCCCGGGTAGGATTTTCTTCAACGTCCAGTATCATCGGTGTTGACGTGTTGACGTGTTGGTGACCGCCAATCGCTAACAAACCTGATTCCTCACGCGAGTAGGGCTGCGAATTCTAATTCGGCCTGCAGCTTCCACGACTCTTCTTTTCTATCCCCATGAAGCGGTGAATCCGAGGCTTGATCATTGGAGAATTGCCATCGGAACTGGAAAAACAATCCGATTTTATCAGACCAGATCTGAAAGGTTGTTGGGCAGCCCTTTTGGGAAATATCCTCGACCTGCCGCAAGGGGGAATCGAAGCCAGTGATATCAGATATCTGATTGTCGACCTTTGTATATGTACAATACACATTATCCCAATATCTGTGTCAGAATCAGTCCCAGGCAAAGCGCTAAACCGGGGATCCGATCTTTCCCCGTGTGTCAGAAATCCGATACATCTGGAATCAAAGAAAAAAGGAAAAACAAAAGTCCAAATCGGGATTTATTTTGATTTTGATTTGTTTGGGTTGACCAGTTCCACCCGTGGACCCACCCTGCGTTCCTTCCAGGTCGATCGACAGCCCTTTGTTTGCGGAAACCTCCTTCCGCCTGATTGTTCGGATTTCTTTTTTATTTGTTTATTCATTTTTTTATTCATTTTTTTCTTTTTGACTTTCCTATTTGGGATTTTTCTTTTATTATTTTCCCTTTTTTTGGGAATTCGATTTTCTCGACTGCAAGGGTGTCGGGAAGTCTAGAAGTCTTTCCCCGGCTTTGATCTTTTTGATCTTTTTGATATCTATTTGTGTGCCCCTTCTCACCGATCATTGATAAACAACTCGCCTCGACTCTTCTTCCTTCCCTCACTTCGCCTTCCACCTTACACCCTTCACACTGTTGTCTCTCTCACCTACTGGGCCCTGGTACTGCCATCCCTTTTCAACATCTACTCATATCCGCCATCATGATTCCTATTCAGACTCGTCTCCGTGAGATGTCGCTGCCCAAGGCGGTGGCTCCTATCGCCAACACCGATCCAGCACATCCCACCTTTGCCTGGAGTGGCAGCGCCTCTTCTTCCATGTCCAGTCCCTTCGCCCCTCCACCAACTCCCATCGACTCGCTCCTCGATATCAACCCACGCAAGTCGTCTTTCTCCAGTGAGCTGGGAGCCGCATATGCATTCCCCTCCTGGCCCAACCGTCCATCTCTGTCCAGCAACGACTCCACCGATTCCTGTGCCAGCGCCTTTCTCTCTGACGACGACCTCCTGTGGATGCCAGAGAACTCGGCCGCTGAGCGAGTCGTGGACGAGGCCCTCAACCAAGACGCCACTACCGTCTGCTCCGTGACCATGGAACAGCAACTCTTGCGCATGCGAGCTATCGCCGAGCAAGAAGACCGCGCCAACTTCCTCGCCAAGGTGGAAGCCCACGCACGAGCCACCCAAGCTCTGCGTTCCGCAAAGCAAAGCATTGTGACAGAGCGTGAGGCATCGAAGCCCAAGAAGCGCCGCGTCGCGCCCGCTCCCAAACGCCGTGCTCAGTCGGCATCCAAGGTGCTCGGTCAATAAGCTCACCGGCAGAGGCCGGTGCAGCGCAGGCGCTCTCCGAAAACCGCCACATTATCTTCACATTCATGTCATTGCCTTGCCTTATCTTTAATTTCACCCCCGCATCTCCCCGACGGTGCAGCCCCACACACGACGGTGCCTAATTTCGATTTATTTTCCCAGCCGTGGTACCCGCGAGATCGCCTCATTCGAAACTGCGAATCACACTCGCAGCCACAATCTCCAAGCACAACATGCCATGGTCGATCAGCCACATGGAAGCTTCACCCCCGGGTGGTATTTTCCCTGAATGCGACCATGCACGGGCCGACCTCGGGATCCATGCCAGGGCCCCCGCGCTTACCTAATATCTCGCTGTCGGCGCTTCTAGAAATGCCTGGGCCACCGTCACCTC
This sequence comes from Penicillium psychrosexuale, assembly GCF_028828465.1. Classification (NCBI taxonomy): domain Eukaryota; kingdom Fungi; phylum Ascomycota; class Eurotiomycetes; order Eurotiales; family Aspergillaceae; genus Penicillium; species Penicillium psychrosexuale. The sequence continues at coordinate 2,664,242 of NW_026643187.1, forward strand.
CTCCGTCACGTCCGACCCTCTTGTCCTTCACACCGCTGGTTCCTTTGGCTCTCTGACTCATTTCCACTTCCACTTTCACTTTTGTTTTTCTTGTTTTTCCTGTTTTCCCCTGTTCTCTTTTCAGCGAATCCGTTATTCCCCCCACATCCCACGAGGATCATGTTCTTGCATGGAGTTCCAGCGATTCAAGTCCTTTTCGGCCTACCAGGCTTGCATCCATGGCGGTGTTTCTATTTCCTTCTGATTTTTCTCGGCTCTTAATGAATCTGTCTTTCCAGCGCTTTGTTTCAGATACCCCGTCTTGTATACCCCACTATTTTCTTTTTTTTTTCTCGTTATCTTCCACGCTTGATATTTGAAATTTCAACAGCGCTAGTTCTCTGATCCGCTATCGGAATATTGCGCCACGTGCCATATCAAATTTGTCAATAGCCGTTTAGTACACTAGGAAGCCTGAACTAAGCACATTGACCAAATCCTGAAACAAGCCCAACAACCTAAAATAAACCAGACCCATTATCTAACAACACTATGTTGTATACTCCCAACGCCCTCGTACTTTTACCCTAGTCCCCGTCCCTGCCACGTTGATGTAGATGGAGCCTACTGCCCGAAATGCACACACCCTCGAAATAGAATAATCCAACAGCGGAACGCCAGCCTTGCCCGCCTCGTGTCCCCCGCTTGAGTAACTGCCTGACCTTGGCCAACGTAGACCCCGGAACCCTAAACGGTGAGGCTGTAACAGCTTATTGTTGTCTATGTATGACACGAGGGCTGTCGTCGTTGGAATGCAACAGTGAGATCGGGCCGCCTTTAGTAATCCACAATGGGGCGACATGATTGACCTCATCATGGGACTTTGTGTAAATGTACATACAACATACATTAGTGGTTGATAATAAATAGCCCATCGGAGAATATCGTGAAGTTACGGTTGGGGTTGGGGTTGGGGTTGTTGCTAGGCTGTTTTTGGTCGGAGTTAGGGTCTTGCCTGGATTGCCCTCCCGATTTTTTTCTGTTGGCGGGGTTAACTAGTCGGCTGTGGTTGAATAAGGAATGTTAACCCGAAGTTGGTGTTGACTCTTGAGTATGGACGCTAAAATAGCCCTGGTACCTATAGTACATGTTGGATTTTAGCGCTTCACTCCCTGTCTATCACAAGCATACATTCTATAGTATAGTTGGCGTTTCAAAGAGAGCCTCGATCCCCGCAAGTAGCCGCTGAGCTATTACCGTCACTCTTCTTTGTTGCCACCGCTGTTGGTTCCTCTCTTCTGCATTTACGCTATTTGTCGTGGATGTGTTGCACCAACCCAAAGGGCGAAATATCAAGTCTGGGCATCACATTTCATGGATTTAGTCGGGCACATGCTTCAACTACTGTGTTGGTTGTTACCAACTCAAAAGAATCCCGGTTGATTGTGACTGATATCACATTCCAATGAGCGGATCATACGTATGCCTATCGGAGAAGCTTCCGTCGAGGGCAATATCATCTGATAATTATTCAACGTTGATTCTGGTCATAATTCATATCAAAGCGCGCGATACATGCAGGTCAAGGCACTGTGGATACTCATATTTGGCGAAGTAGAGAGCATTCTTCAAAGAGTAGTGGCCGCGTGGTGCAGTGCAGGACTTTAACAATATATCTACTCAAGATGATGTCAGAGACGTTATATGTGAGGTAACACTCGATATCCTGTCGGAAGTTCTTTTTAATTGTCTCTTTTTTATATATTTTTCTTAGAGATGAGCAGTACGTGACTGTGCCGTAAAGACAAAGACTATACAGAGGCGACATGTATAGCTCAAACCGGATATGCAGAAATCCGAGCATCATCAGTGTAACGGCATCATTGATATCATACTAGGGGTAGCTATACAGTTTGTAAGAGCAAACTGCATCGGGAGTGTTACTGGAAATCGTGAACTAGAATCCATTCCGGTCCTCACAGATCCAGGCCCGCATCCACGGTAGTATCAGGGTGTGCCAGATAGTCGAGCCTGATCTATCGAGAAATTAGCGAACCGGGGAGTCAAAGAGAGATTTGGTTACTTTAAGACAAATATACTATCTTGGTCACAACTCTAAAGGGATAGCTTGACACTAAAATTTATCTGCATGGCAGAAGCAAATAAGACCGAACTCTTTTATATGGCCAGAACTGGTAGTATTGAACGGGCCAAATGTATTTATGAACTCTTGCAATAGAGAAACGTTACGTGCTATCAGAGCCCTAGTGACAGCTATAATAATCTCGACTCGCACTCAAAACGACCAAAGTCGCGATGAACCGTCCTATGTAAGAGCACGCCATTGTCGAGGTTGTCGATTGTGGTCGCTTAGAGAGTGGCGAGAGTTAAAGGAAAACATTTATATATCATTGCCATATAGATGAAGTCTTAGCCTAGAAGCCTTTAGCTATTAGCCTATAATCTTTCCGAGCGATAGACAAAATGGTACTATACCGTAGACTGATTGAACTTGCTAAAGCTGAATGGTAGAATGTGTTCGGGAAGAGAGATCAGGAGAGACAGGCTTGTATATTTCTAATTTCTAAAGGTGCTCTATAGGGTCGTCTATAATACTCTGTTTCCTAAATGTAGTCACAAATGACCAAAATGACTATCAGCCCACCTGATTGATAACCTCACCAACACACCACTTCTCAATCGTGATCTTCACTGCAGCCTGTAGGTTTTGCAATGTCCTTTCCGAATACCAGGCAAGGTGAGGTGTCAACACCAAATTCAAGCCCGCTGCTTCTGGACCTAACAACGGGGAATCACCTCTCCCAGCAGGTTCAGTGGCGAAAACATCTGTAGCCGCACCTGAAATAGCTCTGCACTTGAGAGCTTCAAGCAGGGCTTGCTCGTCGACAATTCCACCTCTTGCGACGTTTACCAACACGGCATGGGGAGACATAATCTGGAACTCCGCAGTAGAGATTATGTTAAGCGTCTCAGCGCTTCGTGGCAAGCACAAAACAACCACAGTCGACTTTTTCAAGCCATCTTGGAACGGGACCCGACCCGGTCGAGGAGAAACACCTTTACGCTCAGCAATAATCACGTTCATCCCGAGACCCTTCGCCATGGCCTCGATTCGTTTGCCCAGCGATCCGTATCCAATGATACACACGGTCTCATCACTACACAGCAACGGGGCCTTTCCATCAGGTGCACGAACCCGACTGAGCAATGTGCCATTGGTCTTCCACTCGGTATCACGCGACAAGTCCACAGGAACTGCAACTGTGGCATTATGGAGCTCCATGAACTTCCGTCGAGTGGCAAAGTAAAGTCCAATAGCGTGCTCACTCACACTGTCAATATTACAGCCGGGACAGTTGCACACAATGATTCCTCGTGCGGACGCAGCTGCTATATCGACGCAGTCTGTGCCGGTCGCCATGATCACTATAAGGCGGAGATTGGGGGTGAATTCCGGGCTGAGGACCTCTGCCGTCAGGCGCGTGGTTGTCGTTATAATGATTGTGGCATCTTTGACGCGACTGGGCAGATCAACGAGATCGGTCCGTCGGTGGACTGCGCGGGAATGCCGCTCTGGTAGATCAAATTCAGGAATTGGGCAATGAACAGCCTCAATAGCGACGATGTGGTGCATGATGTTCTTTGCGGTCATCATTATGAGAAAAAAGAGAAGATGTGGTACTGGCTTTGAAGATTTCTAATGACTTCCCCGCCGTAAATATCTCCAGCGCGATAAGAGTCATACATACACTTCCTTGCACGTGACGTGGCCATTTGATCTTGGAAGGCACGACAGTTCGCCACCGCAACCTGCAATCAACATCATCTCTGTATACAATGGCCGCCTCCTGTTCAGAGACTAGCCCCCTTGGGTTTGCTGAAGAAGTCTTTTCCACGAAGAACTATGATCACTTCGAGGAATGCAACTTACGAAATGAAAATCTGTTCCCTATTGACAAATTCAATATGCTTCGATCACGCACACCCGCAGCGCTTAGGACATACAAGCTCATCGAACCGGCACTTTTGCTTATCTCTCGAATGATTCTTGATCGTCCTTCCACTCTCGCCATATTTGCTCGACGGCGAGATATTGGTGCCCAAGACGTTTTCGTGGATACAGATGCAGAACTTCCCCTACCAAATGAAGAAATTATCAACCTGGTTCGAAAACATATCCCAAATATCGAACTAGATCCGGACATGAGTAAAAACTCCTCATTATATGGAGAAACAACACTCCGCCGTGAATCATCCTCGGATATGGTCACGTTGGATTACAGCCTTGTCCAATTGTTGAAATCACAATCCACGACCCAATCACAGAAAATGGCAGGGCTTCTCTTACTCGCTACAGTACTAGGCCATGAGATGGCTCATATCTTAGAATTCCGCTGCATCCGTGCATGCAAATTCCGCGCTGACGATGAACCTTTTGATACACCACCGGGTATCACATGCCGTGAGGCCGGCACGGCTTGGGAGGTGAGATCCTTTGGTGGTCGAATCTATCCAGTCTGCCAGCCAGACGGCAGTCTGTACAACATTCGAGGCTTATGCCTCAAGAGCGCATCTTGGAATTTTGATGTTATGAAGATGAACGAAGAGTGGATCTTGAAGCTCTTTACCGAGGCCCATTGGAAGCAGGAGCAGCCATTGAAAGTTCCAATTGATGCATTTGCTAGATATGCATTTTTAGAGGATGACCTTTTAGAGGACCAAGTGAACGCCTCAATCAAAAGAAAGACCATGCTGGATGATGTGCGGGCTGAAACGGGCAGCCCAAGAAAGAGAAGGTTCCGTAGGTCGCTTGGTCTTACCAACATCTGCGGGGGCAAGAAAGCCCAGCCCAGGCTAGATTCGTGATTGTGTTGGATGCTATCCCTAACCTGTATTGTTATTGACATTGATTAAATTGTTACGCACAAGAAGAGAATGAAGGGACCAAGCCCGGTCATTAGTCTAGTGGATGCCACTTTGAATCACATTATTATTTTTCAACCATCCCATCCTCAAAGAATATATACATTCGCTTTATCTCCTCGCAACTCTGCTTCTAGACCAACGGGCCGCCGCTGTTGCTCTATACAATTTGGACCGACAGCCGACGAGTTCGAGTTCACTCATATTCTAATTGGGCGTAACGAAATCCAAATTACAGCCCCTTGCCAAACAGTTCTTCTCCTATCTCTTTGAGCAGCGGCTCCTTTTTCACGGCCTCAATCTTCATCTTTCCAATAACCGTGTCCGCCACACCCATAGCGCGACAAATATCAATTAGAGGACCATCCATCGGGGCTTCATAAACAAGAAGCCCAAGAGCAAACAACAACCCATGCAAAGATTCCACGCTCTCGTTCTCGCGTGAAACAGCTTCAAGCAATGACGCGGCCAGTTCGACCTGATCTTCCTCGGACAGAGGATCGGGCTTTCCTTCCAAGCGGGCGTTGTGATTGAATGAGGCGAGATTGTATGCAAAAGAGGCGGCAACAACGCGGAGGCTCGTTTGTGAATCTAGGAGGGAGTTGGTCGCGAGACGGAGACAGGTCTCGCGGAGTGGGGATGAAGGAGAGGTGAGTTGTTCTGGGTATAGAGGGGTGCTGAAGAGATTGCAGGCTAGTTGGAGGGCCACGATGCGGAGATTGTATGGACATGAGGATAGATCCTCTTGAGATAGCGGTGCAAGGAGAGTGAGGAGGGTTGCGTGTTGGGCTTCTTCGGCGAAGTAGCCACTTGCACGTGGGTCAAGCAGAAGAAGGCGAACTAGATCAACCACGGCAAAATGACTGCCACTGGGAAGCGTCGAGTACATGGAGGTCAATGTTGTGGCAAATGTATGCAAATCAGGGACCCTGATATCGGCGACTGGTTCGGTGGTTGAGTGACGCTGCTTCACAAATTCAATAACCTCCGCGACACCGTGGCCTTCCTTGAACACGTCAGGAAGTTTTTGAAGGAGCTTTTCGAGTGGTGGAACCTTCTTATACATGACGAAGGTTGTAATCTCTCGCTGAAGACTGGGAAGTCGCAGTTGGCGATGGGGATGGGCCGGGTATGCCATCTCTAACAACATACGAACGTTTCCCACTAGCTTAGCCGGGGTTGCGCCGCTCCATTGATCCTGCTTTTGGCCCTTCAAAAATGTCATAAAGGTAGGAGTCGATCTCACGCTGTACCTCGTGGCAACATCGCGAGCTGCGCCGACGTCGACTTTGATGAGAGTACCTCGCTCACCCACTTCCGCTGCGAGCTGGTCATATGTTGGGTAAACAGCCTTACAGGGCGGACAAGTTGACGATGTGAAGAAAATAACGGCGCAGGAATGGTAAGCACTGGACAGCTCACTTTGCAGCTGACTGAGATTGCTCACAATGCGGACTGTGCCCGCTCCTGGATGTGCTACCGGCTGAGGTGTAGGAGGGACAGCCCTCGCAGCAGTTGCTTGAGCACTTGGCCCAGGGGCAGGACCTGTCCCGGTGCCTTGAGTGACGCCTTTAAGAGCCGCCTCGATTTGAGGTTTCATCATTTGCCCAAATGGAGTTTCCAGGAAAGTGCGAGGTAGATTGATGATGTGGTCTGGGATACTTTTACCGACAAGGAACATAGCAAGGTCTTGAGTGAAGTTATTGCAGTTATGAAGAAAAAGGTCGTATGACTAGAACTGATTAGCAATAGTTCCATTGCTGAATTGTTAATGAACGAACCTCGGGCGTATAAATGGTCGCCAATGAGCCCAGGTATTCTTCGATAACCTCATTTGGAAGCTCAGTAGTGCCTAGCTTTACGATCTCCATGGGCTGTCCATGATGTGTACTCCCTGGAGTAGCGGTCTGAATACCCTGGCCGAAGTAATATTCGATTCCGTTGAGGACAATTGATGTATGATAAATGGCATCCATTTGTATCCCTGTCAGGGCAAGGGAGTACTGTACAAATTAGAGGTTGCTCGCTTTCAATAACAGCGTTGAACATACCATTCGGGCCATACCCTATGTTCAAGATTAGTTGGTATTTACCACATGTAGAACTAGAAAACTTACCTTTGAAAGGTCGTAGACATATAGTGAGACATCCATGATGAAGTGCGTGTCGAATAGAACCTTTGAAGTGAAAGTCGAGAAAAGGAGCCCTTGAAGTGCGACCTGGACAGGCTCCAATCCGATAACGTCAGCACCGGCACCCCTGGAGGTTGCTATCACCTTCGATCGTGTTCTATAACATTTTCTACGGATGTGATGTTTGATGTTTGATATTCTTACTTTGGCAAAATGGAATGTGGTGTTGTTAATTGACGCGCTCTCATTTCTCACTAGGTATATACTGCCTCCAGGGGTCTCGATAATACGTTGCGCAACTTCAGAATCCAATAAAGGTATGGATATACTAGATCAGGAGAGGAATAAAATGAATTTGAAGCTTTCACATGTTTTAAATGTTTCAATAATCATTTATACGCTTGATCGTGTATAATAAAGCTGTGAAGCTGGCGGCATCGCATACATCATTTTCCAATCGCCGCTCTCCCCACCTTCGTCACCTCCAGGGCCAGATACTCATTCTGTCCATGCCAACACCCTTGTAAAGCCACAAGCACAAGTTCTGTCAGTGATATCCACATGGTAAGACATCCGGGATATCCTCAATACCCAACCAAATCTAACTCCCTCGCAGCCTCCTAAAAAGCGCGGACGCGCATCCAAGCTCGCCAAGGAGAACAACATCACCGGCGAAGAAGAAAACGAAATCAAAGAAGTCTTTCACCTATTCTCCGACAAGAACGCAGACTTCCCAGACGAGAAGGAGGGAGTCATTCCCCGCGAAGATGTGCGCAAGGCACTGGTGTAAGCTCCACTACCTACAACTCGACCCCTTCCTCAAGCTCTTACTCCCCAACTACAATTACCAAATACTAACAACTTTCCCTCCAACAGCGCCCTCGGCCTCCCTCCTACAGACTCAACCGAACTCGCAGAAATCCTCTCCGCCCTCGATCCAACCCTAACCGGATACGTGCCCTACAGCCCCTTCGTCTCAATAGCAGCAGCCAAGCTGCGCTCGCGCGATGATGACGCCATGGCTGCTGAGGTCGACGATGCGTACCAGCTATTCACGCGCGGCACGAATGGCCCCATTACACTGTCGCATCTGCGGCGCATTGCGCGCGACTTGAAGGAGGACAGTGTGGGCGATGACATACTCAAGGATATGATTCTTGAGGGGAATGGGGGTGCTGGGTTGAGTGCCGGTGTTACTTTAGAGCAGTTTCATGATGTCATGACTAGAGCTGGTGTGTTTTAGAAGTGGGGGAATTTGTGTAGAATTTTTGATGGATATAAGGGTTGGATTCGGCGTTTGGCATAGCATATTCTTTTAGCAGGGAGTCTGAGGGTCTAAGACTTTGAAGGGATATCAAGGTTGTTCGAAAATCGATTATCATTTGTAATGTCCCATTGTGAGTGCAAGTACATACTTTCCTCCACCAGCTTCTGCGAAAAACAGGAAAGAATTAAGCCTGCTGGTACTAGCAAAAAAAAAAAAAGAGTAGAGAAACACAGCCAGTGGAAAAAAATAATCAGAGCAGAAGGAGCACAGAAGGAGATATGACCCGCGCATCAACCATAAAGAACTCCCAAGAATTGCGAAACTTGTATCGTGCCAGAGCCGCGATAGAGGAATGAAAGCAAAAGTCGAACCGTTTAGGAGATTTCGTCAGCCATGCCGATGTCCTGGCTGGCGCTGGCCTGGGGGACAGTGCCATTGACAGGAGCAGTGCCTTCAGCAGGGGGCGCATCGTTGGTGAAGTAATCAATCATCTCAGCATCAAGCTCCTCGACAGTCTTGGGCTTTCCGCGGCCGGCGTTGCGGCCACGAGGGCGAGCAGGGCCCTTTCCACGGCGGTTTGTCTTCTCGGTAGGGGTCTTGGTTTCCTTAGCCTTGGGGGCAGCGGCGGACTTGGGCCGAGCCTTCTGACTGTGAATGAATAAGCATATAGATGCGGACAGCTAGAATGAACATCAACTTACGCAATGCGCTCAGTAAGAGGCTTGGAGGCAGGGATAACAGGAACGTGAGAAGCATCATAGACAACTTCGATCTATTATATAGGTCAGTCAATGTTGCAGTGAAGGCTAGCCAGAGAAAAAGGATTTACCTTCATGGGGCGGCCATCGACGAGGAGTCCGTTGAGCTCTTTGGTAGCCTTGGCAGCAGTGTCAGCCCGGTTGAATTGGATGGAAGCGATGCCACGGCTAGTGCCATTCTGGTTGTAGGTGAGCATGACGCGCCGGACGGGGCCAGCAGACTTGTTGAAGTATTCCTATAGCGCAAACGAAGACGATTAGTATTTTCGTCAGACAATTTCAGTGAGCGCGGTTCTCGAGTGGTGGCGGCGCAAACGAGGACGGCCAAAGGTGAGAGAGCATCAGCGAGCACACAGCATCAATCCATCGTCTGTTTCATCCTGGCATTGGACCACGGAGCATCTAGCTCCCTAATTGCAATCCCATGCGATAGGTCGCAAATTTGCTCCCCGCAATGGAACATAACACACCAACAAATATCCATAGTATCAAGTCTCCACTTCATCCATACATCCATCAAGCGGTTCTTCAACAAAAGCATTCTTTCATGTCGCCGACATCATGGCATAGTTTTCCAACTAAAATCCATTTGCCCATGAATGTGTCATCCCAACAAAGTAGTGCCATTTCAGACACAGTTTAAACTTCTCCGAGTCACTGGAATAGGTAATCACCCCATAGCAGCAGAACTCTTCACGGAGAGATTTGAGACAAGAGTCTCGAATAGGTAGGTTTCAGTCTGCCCTCTGAACCTGTTGACCACTGTTCCACCGATGCGCTCGCTGATGCCCGTAGGATTTCAAAGTAGAAGAGATGAAGGAAATGAGCGGAATTGAAGAGAGGTCAGGATGATGAATTTTCATCAATCATCCTCGGCATAGTACTCAGATAACAAGGCAGGTGGATTTCCGCATGGGATCTGACACGAGCAATGTACATCTTTTCACCGTACTACAACACAGTTTGACTTCTTGTCTCGCAGAGCGCCAGCAATGTTTATATATTTGCAGAGACATGGAGAAGGAGCAAACTGTGTTTGCCGTCCATCGAGGAATATCCATCGATGTGGGAGGAGGTAGAGAGAAGTCGTGAGACCGGTCGAAATCGTTTGCGCCGCAAGAGTCTCGAGAAAAGAGATGGCGATGAAAGCCAATATGAGAGCCTTTAGATCAACATACCTTGACATTGGCCTCGGACACATCGGAAGGCTGAGAAGGTTAGCGACAAGCCGAAACATCAATGAGTAAGAACTTACCAATCCGCTGACAAGAATCTTGCTGGATCCAGTCTGGGCGACAGGGGCCGGGTGAGCAGGCTTAGGAGTCGCCTTGGTAGACTTCTTCACACCTCCGACGGTGGGTGCCTTGGTCGCTGCGCGGCGGGAACCACCACGGCGACGAGCAGTGTGGCGAGCGGTCTGGCGACGGCTGCCGACGAGATCGTCAAGGGATTTATCAAGGTTGGCAGACATGGCTGTGATGGGATAGCAAAGCTGGCGATTTGCAAGTTCAGCAAAAGTTACTGAATGAACGTGTCGTGAATGATATGGCGACCTAGGATTTTAAGCCGTTTTAGAAAGAAGTTGAGGGCACGGTGGGGTCACGTGGGTTCTCGGAATAGGATGAAGCAGGTATGTTTATGGAGTTGAAGATGATGAATCGTGAAGGGAGGAAGGGACGAGAGAGTGAGGAGAGGGGGCAAGTTGTAGCCTGATTTTGCACTAAACCCCTTTTGGCGCGGCCCAATGCGAATAACATCAGCCACTTTGATTGGACGAATGCTACGGAGCCCCAATGAGTATGTACTTATCATCTTTGTCCCTTCTTTGGTCTGTTATATGTGAGATCAATATCTCCCAAAACAAGCAGAAATCCATTATGTGCAGGTCCAGCCTTAAGAGATTAGACTATGGAAAAACAACGCACCCAACTCCAAACGCAAGAAGTCATGAAGTAGACGACCGATAACAAAAAGAAAGACCAACGTCCTGAGTTCACAATATATACTAGCTCTTGAGAGCTTCCAACCGGCCTCGCATCTGCGCGAGAGTGGCTTCTTGGTCTTCGAATTCCTCCTCGGCTTGTGGGGATTCCGGCTCCGAGATTTTGGCCACAGGTGTGGTCGTGACGGGCTGCGCCTGGGCGAGTTTGCCCTGCAAAACTTCCTGCAGGATCTTCTCGATCTCTGATTCTGCTTCCCCTTCCTCATCTTCAAAGACAGAAGGGTCCATGGTAGCATCATCAACCATCTCTTCGATAATACCTGCCCTAACTAATTCTGAAGACAGTTGGTGCATGGTCGCAGACAATTGAGGCAGTCGGACCAGGGTGTTCACATCCTTCATGATCCCAGTTGACTTTTGCAGACTGCCCTGGATTTTGCGCGCCGAGAAGGCTTCATTGACCTGCATTCCCACACTCTGCAGTTGGGCTCGGCTGGTATTCAACCGTGTGGTCTGTTTCCGGATGCGCACCAGCTCCCTTGCAAAGACTTTGGTGTCATTGTTGGCTTGCTTGGCCTGGGATGGATTTCGCTGAGCCCGTTTAGAGGCATTGACAATGTACTGGCGAGTCTGGCTGTCGCTGGCTTTTAGCCGGGCTAGATCGCGGTCAAGTTGCCGTGTGTTTGTGCGTATTAAAGCATTGCATTTTCTCATCTAATAGATTATCTTTCATTAGTGTCAAATTTCCAGGCATGAGCCACACTAACTGCCTACCTGGGCTTGCGGGTCGGGCCCAAAGAACACCGCCTTGAGACTCTCCATGAATGCGCTCTTGCGGGAATAGGGATAGAAATCGATGATAAAACAAGCAGGCAAATTAAAGGTGTGAGGGATGTTTAACAAATGAGTTCAGTCTCGGGGTAAGGCTTGATCAGCGATTGACGCTCATGCATCGTAGAGATAGGCGGGGCAAGGCTAATTCGTTGACTATGCTGTCGCAATTTTGACCCCTCAGGATACTGTATGATAGGACTCTTCTCGAAGACCAGGATCGCTAGGTCTTCGGTTCAGTCTTCAGATCAGTACACGCTGATGCGACTGTCAATATTCGAGCCTAGTAAGTAGAATGGTACCTTGGGATGCTACGCTCAGTGGTATCCGACCGGGAGCTGAAGCTGAGTCAGTTCTGACGTAATACAATGTCCCACATAATCCATGCCTGAGGCATGCTTCTACCAGTTTCTACAACATAGCAATAGTAGGTTCGTGAATGAGCTTCTCTTACACTTCTTCTCCTCTCTTTGACCACGTTTTCTATCTTCCTCACTTTCTTCAATTCTTCCAGTTATCTTTCCATTCCTAATTCAATATGTCTCAGACCCTGACTCCCGAAGGTATGTCATGACTGCTCTACTGCTTCCCCGCTCTCGAACGCGGGTCTGCACATTTTGCATAGAAATTACTATGACGTTATCAATGTCTAAGAACTGTTTTGAAACATTCGCTATGCCAATTCTACAATTTCATTTTTAAGTGAGATGGAGGCGCTAACATGCTTTACTTTTCAGTTACATGGGCTCAGCGTTCATCCGACTCGGACCCTGAGCGCAACTACCTTTACGTGAACATCAAGGCTGCCGAGGTTCCCAAGGCTGATGCTACCCTCACCATCACCGAGAAGAATGTTTCTTTCAAGGGCGTCTCCAGAAAGGGCGTAACATACAGCGTCTCCCTGGACCTCTTTGCCGAGATCGACCCCGAGAACAGCAAAGTCAACCACACCGACCGCGATGTCGAGCTCGTTCTCCGGAAGAAGGAGCTCAAGGAAGAGTTCTGGCCCCGCCTTCTCGAGAGCAAGCAGAAGATGCACTTCTTGAAGACCAACTTCGACAAGGTATGCTTGGGCGTTAGTTCTATTTGATTATGGGACATGACTAATTGAATGCAGTGGGTGGATGAGGATGAGCAGGATGAGGCTGGCGAGGATGACTACGCCAACAACTTCGGCGGTTTCGGTGGTGAGGGTGGTGGTGACCCCAGTGCCGGTGCCGGTGGCCTAGGCAACATCGACTTCTCCAAGCTTGGCGGTATGCCCGGCATGGGTGGCATGGGTGGTATGCCCGACCTCAGCGCTCTGGCTGGTGGTATGGGCGGTATGCCTGGCATGGGCGGCTTGTCCGGTGGTGAGGATACCGAGGAACATGATGTAAGACTGCTCGCCTATAAGTGATCTGTGATTGTCTACTAACACAACTCTACAGGATGATCTCCCCGAGCTCGAAGAGGCCGAAGGCCAGAAGTCCACCAAGATCCAGGAGGTTTCTTAAACGTGAAATGTCTACTTTCTGCGAAATCTATGACGATCAGAAACGAAAAATGAGAGTGCGTTAAGACGCCTACGGGATGATAGTTTGAATTATGGATTTGCTTGGGTTTTCGCCGTCTATTGACTGCAGGGCTATTCTGACCAAGCAGCTTTGATCCAAGGCCAACCTTTATACATGGTAGATCTATCTCATTGAAAACATCCCAATGATTGATGAAGCGTGATGAGTGGTCATTACAAGTTTTCACGTAAGTTATATAATCAAGTAATTTTACGTCCACGGTACAATTGTATATTGTAATGATCAACAGGTTGTTAGGCAGTATAGGTTTGGTGGATGATATCTATGGATGTTAGTCTTCAAACGATAGCGACGAAATATTCACATATGAAATGGGCTCTGTTTAGGCATTCTCCAGGATATCTTACACTACAATCGATGCATTTACTTATGTACATCATAGCTTGTTTCATCTCTTCTTTAGGATTTGGTGGGAGGCGAAAGTCATATATACGGCAATAGAGAAGTTCAAGCCGAAAAATTCTCCAGATAGAAATTGCTTCAATGTACCCTTCTTTCCCTGCCGTACTGATATTCGCATACACGAGGGCTATATTGTGGGTGTCGAGGGCAAATCTGAGTGGGTATATGACGCATGTCGTTGTGAAGAACATTCTCAAGACTCGACACCGTACACCTCAATAATAGAATAGTGAGAAGATAGTGAATCTCTAGTTAAACACTCTATATAAGTGTCTTCATAGATAATCCCAGTCCGCTTTTATATTTCGAGTCGCACCGTAGACACGCGGAGTAAAAGGCCCGCACCATCATTGGTTAACCAAAAATTACCGTCACACTCTCACCCCCCTCGTTTTCGAGAACATTTCACTCTGCAACAACCCTGGCATTTCTGCCCGCCACTCGATATCTTTTCTTTCGGAATCTTCCTGTCATTCTTTCAGGTTTCATCAGCGTCTTTTCTTTGCCACCTTGTCACCCATTAAGGCGCACCCTGGACAGGCGCATTTTCACATTTTTACTCTCCCCCAAACCCGCGACGTCACGTCCGCCCAATCGCCGCCATGCCTCCCAAGAAAGTCGATCAGCCTAAGAAGAAGAAGGCCACCGTTGAGGATAAGTCCTTTGGCATGAAGAATGTGCGTCATACCCTTGATTGAAGTCGAAGAGCGGGTTCGCTCGTGATATACCCACATGTCCTAACATTGAATGCAGAAAAAAGGTGGTGCCGCCAAGAAACAGATCCAACAGTTGCAAGCACAAGCCGCAAGCAACAAAAACTTAGACGAGAAGAAGAAGGCCGCCGAAAAAGAGAGGCGTGAGGCCGAGAAGGCCGCCGAGGAGCGGGCCAAGAGAGAGAACCTTGAGCTGTTCAAGCCCGTTCAGGTCCAGAAGGTTGCCTTTGGTGTTGACCCGAAGACCGTTCTCTGTATCTTCTTCAAGCAGGGTCACTGCGAGAAGGGCCGAAAGTGCAAATTCTCACACGACCCCAATGTCGAGCGCAAGGCAGCCAAGAAGGATTTGTACACCGACACTCGTGACGAGAAGGCCGACGAGGAAGAGAAAAAGCAAAAGGATACTATGGATGACTGGGACGAGGAGAAGCTACGTAGTGTCGTTATGAGCAAACACGGCAACCCGCGCACAACCACCGACAAGGTGTGCAAATTCTTCATCGAAGCAGTGGAAAACCAGAAATACGGTTGGTTCTGGACTTGCCCGAACGGAGGAAACAAGTGCATGTACAAGCACAGCTTGCCACCAGGGTATGTCTTTCCGCCGCTTATGTGTGCCTCGTACACAATACTAACAGCGTGAGTAGCTTCATTCTGAAGACCAGGGAGCAGAGAGCCGCCGAGAAGGCCCTCAGGGACAAATCGCCTTTGCACACTCTCACCCTAGAGGACTGGCTGGATTCCGAGCGTCACAAGCTGACGGGCACGCTGACACCCGTCAACGAGGAGACCTTTGCCAAGTGGAAGAAGGAGCGTATGGACAAGAAGCTCGCCGAGGCACAAGCACAGCAGGCCAAGGAGGCTACTGGTCGTACGCTCTTCGAGAGTGGCAACTGGGCCGACGAGGATAGTGAGCCCGAAGAGGGCGAGGACGAGGATGGAACCTGGAACTTGTCAGTCATGCGACGAGAGACCGAGAGGCTGCGTGAACAGAAGGAAGAGGAACGTCTTCTTAAGCTCAGTGGCGGGGTTCTACCTACAAGTATACCCACAACTATACCCGAAGATGTCACACCTGAAGCTGTGGGTTGAGTCCCTCCACATCCTCACGATACTAGATTCGTGGGCTCTTGAGGATCCTTCTCCCCCGGCCACATGCAACCGTAAAGTTTGTTTCGTGTTGCTATGGGGTCGGATCTCGATGTCGAGTGATCGCTACAATCGCTTGCCCAAACTGCTGGCTTTGTATGCAACCTCGGCCATCACTGAGGGCTCGGCTAGTCGCCTGTTCCTTCCAACCTCTATACGTATGTACTACAAATGTCATGCGTAGAGGAAAAGGTCTAGGCTGGCTAGCCACGGGGGCACAAAGGCTTGATGGGTCTTGTGTCCCATGTGACGGAAGAATCAACGGCCGATATACCTTTGATAGCACATTGTTATTTTGTTGGTAGCAAAAAGTTCGTCCATTCAAATGAACATGATGCCTTTTATTTTTCTATGTATCAGATTGCACAGCATGGTAAGATCTATCAATCCAAGAGATATGTACAACATGCTCTCTATAAACAACGCATGCGCTCGTTGAATGTCAACAAATAGTTTTACAGCGAGGCTTTTGCCTGCAGTAGCCTCTTCTCGAGCATCACGGCTACAATGTCCTCCGCAATACCACGGGACAGCTCAAACCCGCGACCACCAGCACCATACCCATGAACGACATATCGATCATCAGCGAGCTTCTCCGCCTCGATGCGCAGACCGCCTTCACGAGCCGGCCGCCGACCGACAATATCGCGAATCACATCGAATTGGCTGCCGCTCTCGGGTGTGAAAGGGAACCACTTGCTTGCGTTGGCGAGGAGTCGTTGTCTGGTTTCCAGTGATGGGTTCGGGTCCCAGTTATTCGGCTCCTTCGTGCCTCCGATGATGGTTCCGCCTTCGAGGGGGCGCGGGATACAGAAGGACCACGAGCCATCCGTATTCTGTCGAGTAATGGTCTTAGAGACAGGGTTACGGACCAGACAGGTTTGACCTAGAGAACATGTCAATCCACGGATTCAGAACGTACACGCTCAAGCGCATTCCAAACACAACCAACGCCATCGCCATCACCATCACTCCCATAGACACATACCTCTGATAATAAACGACTTCGGGTCCTCGAACCCAGTTCCCGAGCAGTTCACCACGGTCTTCACATTCCCCGCCATGCTAAACGCCTCCTTCAAATTGGCGAGCGTATACCGCCTCGTCTCGCCCCCCTTGAGAATGAACTTGCGCAGCAAATGTGCACAGTAGACAGGCGAGTTGATCACATACGTCCCATACTTCACACCCCACACCACGCCAGCCGGGACCTCCTCTTTCCCTAGAAGTTGGAACTTATCCAGGTGCGAATAGACATTGCGCACACTCAGCTGATCCAGATACTCGGGTGGCGGCGCCTCGAGGTGCTCAACGCCGTCGAGGAACTGGATGCCTGCGCCGGGCTCAGCGGCCGCAGTTCGCTTCAGCCACTCATACGTGCGCTGCGCTTGGTTCGCTTCTTTGAGGGCCTGTGGCGAGGAGCCAGGCACCGGGCGGTAATGGGCTCCTGCCCATGGCGAGGCGTAGTTGACGGAAGTTTCCGAAGGGAAGTCCCGGGCTACGAGAAGGATGGATTGCGCCGGAGTGAGATATTGTTGGATGCATAGTGCGGTGGAAAGGCCAATTACGCCCGCTCTGGTTGAGTTTGTCAGCTGATTGTTGTGTCTTGTGATCTTTTTTCCTTTTTCGCTTTCGGGGCGGATTGGCTCGAGGGTATTATATGTGCACTGACCCGATCACTACAATTGTGTCCTTGGACATGTTGGATGTTGGAAACCTGTCACCAGGGATTAACAGCCACTTTATAGGCACAATTATAGACGTGAAGCTCCAATGTTGGTCTGGGAATGAGTCAAGAAAGGGTCCGGGGAAGGCGATAAGACCCCCGCGGTCATATGATAAAGACACATGGCATGTTCCACTTGGAATGCAACATGAGTATACAACATAGTTGGATTCTTATTAGTGATGAAGACCTCTCTATATATCCCTAGAGTTGGCGACGTTTGATAGTTATACTCTCTTAATCCAACAGTAGGTGCGCCTATTTTTCCACTTGGCCCACATTCTATGTACGGGGTATCAACGGAGTATACTCCGTAGTAAGGCTTCTTTTGTGACTCGTATTATTGCAAGGATCGGATTTAATCCAGTACACCCCGTACTACATGGAAATTCTTTCTTTCATTGCCCAAGCTCGATTGAAAACTCTACCGGTGTGCCCCCGATACCCTGATACATACTATCACAGGGGCCCAAGCTCTAGGATGTTCGACGGTGCCTTTTTGTGCAAGGATGACTGCATATCTCTGCATTTCTGTCACATCACAGGAGCCAAGCAGAACCACTCTGGAGTACTCCACACTCTATACATAAGCCTCGTGGAAAAGGGAAAAAGATAAGACCTCGGAAATACTATCCCCAACATGAAACTTCTGAACGATCTATTCTCCGAATTCCAGACAAGACGAGGGCTGCTATAGGGCCGTATAGCCAGTTTAGCCCAATCCCTACTTGATTGCAGACCGTCGTGGAATGGCTGGATGAGTGCAGGCATTGGCTGAGGGGTGGTCGTGTAGGCGCCGAGGGATCAGCAGTGATGGACGGTGATTGGCCGAGGGAGGTGACGAAGCTGCAGCTCGAGAACAATTGCAATTCCAATCACATCTCTGTCTCGGATCACATTATTATTATTATTTTCTTTCTCTTTTGCGTCTCGCTAAGTTTCTATCTTTTGGAAACTGGGCGGTTCCTTGCAGTTGGGAAAATATCAAGTTGGTCAAGTCGGTATTAGGGTTATCTATACTTCAACTATATAAAAGTACTAGTAGACGGTTGGATTACCTCCGAGTGATCGACGTGCAGGACACTAAACATAGTGCAAGGGCCAGGGATTCTCTTTCTTCAAGACGCCCGTGATTCGGGAACTTGTCTGCATTGATCTAAGCAGGGTTAACTTTTTTTTCTTTTCTCGGCTTCTGCATGCTCGTTGGTGCAAGTCCCGCAGGACAACCCAGCCACCAAGAAGGCTCGATCTCACCGTCTCCACTAATAATGTGTTGGATATGGTGCCTTTAATCCCGGGTCCTGCTCCGGTCCCTCTGTAACTGCAGAAACGGGACAGATGTATGGTCCAGTTAGGAAATGAAAGCGCCCAGCAATTCCCCCGAGCGCCAACCATTACTTAGTAGTCCCCGTATTTTCATTTTGATCGACTCTCGATGCTCCCCTCTTTTTTGGGATTGCTCTATTTACTCTACGGGCAGCCCGCTTATATGTACTTAGTCTATTATATAGAACCAGGCTTGCATACTGTCACAAACTTAAGCCCCCCCCCGCCGTCACGCTATGTGATGAGAACGTGCAAGCGAGTCGATTCAATTTCCTAGTGCTTCAAGTGTCACACTTGAATATCCATTTTCTCTTCTTTATTCTTTCCCCTCCCCTGTTCCAACGGCTTGCGTCCTTTTTCTTCCCCTCGCCTTCTCGCATATTTCTTACATATCCTGCGTCTCGCCCTTCTCATTTATAGGGCCCGGATTTTTCGAGCCTATTTCATTTCAGTCACATTCTATTCCTTGTCAGGCGCTAATTCTACCCCGAACCCAAATGCGCCGTGAGATATCCTGAAAATCCCCTTCTTTCACCTTGACCGGTACTCAGGGTCGTGGCCGATTAGAAACCTACCTGGCTTAAACAGAGAGGTTAGTGGCCCAATCTCGTTTAGACTCATTCATCTTCCCTCTTGTTCTGGGATATATCATTTGGGACTTTTGTCTTGAACAAGTCCCCTTCTAGTAAATCAATTTCCCCGCGAATTGTCTCATGCATCCAATATAATGGTTGAGTTGACATGGAATAGGAGCTTGGGGGCAGAATCACGACCTTCGAGGACAGTCAAAGCAATGGCACCTACACCGCCAGCTGTCAAGCCTCGCTTCGTCGCCTGCACCTCAACGGCGTCCTTATTCCTCTATGCCCAGGGTTCAACAATCCTATGTTTGCATCATGATACATTGGCAATCGAGCGACGTTTTCAGAGCCACCAGGAGAACATTGAGTTTATATCGGTTGATAATGTCAGCGAGCGAGGTGCTGGGAGATTGGTCGTCAGTTACGATGTAGGGCAGACGGCGATTGTCTGGGATATCTTCACCGGAACGGAGATTGCACGCTTTGCTTCCTTCGATCATCTGCAAATGGCATCGTGGATGCGTAATGGCAATCTCGCATTCGGTGAGCATCATCATTTATATGTTATATGAACTCCGAGTTGCTGATTAAATAGCAGGAAATAGCAAGGGTGAGGTGATCCTCTTCGAACCTCCTACTTCAGAACACATCTCTGCACGCACCATTTTCGACCCAATCACAGCCCTTGCGCCCGCCATGGACTGTCGTACTTATGCAATTGGGTATGTCAGATGAACATGATCGAGAGTAACACTTAGCTAATAAGTTTCAGATATCAGAATGGTTCTATATTGATCGCGACTTTACTTCCTCAATTTACCGTTGTTCACACGCTGACTACTGCGCGTGAACCATCGCCAATTATTTCCTTGGCTTGGCATGCATCCTCGTCGAAACAGAAGTCGGACATGCTGGCAACGCAGTCGTCAAATGGCGATCTACGAGTTTGGAGTGTGGCAAAACCACCGGGGAAAGAGGCACCTCGAGTGATTAGGATTTTGAAACGATCTGACTCAAACTCTTCTGATCCCAAATGGATGGGCTGGTCAAAGAACGGAAGACTTGTGCAATATTTGGAAGGGTACGCAAGGCCCTAAGGGAATAATTGAGAATTTACTGACATGTGATTATAGGGAAACATGGTCTTGGGATGTTCGAACAAAACATGTTACCTACGATCCAATTCCCACAATCGATGGTGTGCGAGGCATCGCAAACTACGGTCCTACTGCGACTCTATTCACCATCGGCCCCCAGCACTCCGTCCAGCAGTATGATTTGGAAAATCCGGCAATGGTTGCAAATGTGCAACATCTTCCAGTCATCCCCCGGCCTGGCACAGCTGAAGGCAGTCGATCACAAACAATGTCTCCACGGCGCTTGCAAGATGCTCCTGATATCCGAGAGCCACCAGGTGCAGCTAGGCGAACGCCATTTGATGCAAACAGCATTGAGAGCCTCAGACAGAGGGCTGATCTGACGAGCCCTGCTTCATCTCGCAGCCGGACGGAATCGGTGAGCTCAAAGGCGTCCTCTGGGAAGTATAATGTGAGGCCTTTCTCTCCGCCCAGTCGTTCTGGTCAGAGCGCTACAACGTTTTCCATGACATCGACTGATCGTGATACACCACAACCTTCTGCTTCATTCGCATATCCCTCCTCAGTCTCAATGTCCTCGGTAAGAAGCTCGAGGGCGGCATCACGATTGCGGAATGAGGTTCATCTCAGCCCTGCTGACAAGAACATTGTGGATCTATTCCCGTTCACTCGGGCCCGCTTGATTGACGTGCCTTATAAACAGCAGCCGCCTATCGACGAGACGAATCTCACTTCAGATGATCTTCGGCTCCAAATGTTGAGCGTGGTGTTTGGCTGGGATGGAGACGTCCAAGATCTGATAATAGACGAGTGTATGTATTGCCCCGTATCTTCCATCTTGGAAATATCTTTTGACAGTCCTTAGTGAGCCGCCACGCCGTGGGTAGTCAGAGTGCTATTCTCTTGACCCAGTGGCTTGGCAAGAACGACACAGATGAAATGGCCGCGATGATTAGCTCTGGGCAGGTAACATCGTCCGACTGGATGATTCTTGCCTTGAGTCAAATGAGCGGCCAAGCGCAGGCAAACAAGGTCGGACAGGCATTTGTACAGAAGCTGCTTGAGATCGGGGACATACACACCTCGGCGGCGATCTTGCTTGGTCTAGGGGACAGCAACGACGCCATTGAGGTTTACGTTTCTCGCAATCACTTTATGGAAGCTATTCTCATGACATGTCTCCTGTTCCCATCGGACTGGCAGCGCCAGTCATATCTCGTTCGCCGATGGGGAGAACATGTCGTTACTCACTCCCAGCAACAACTCGCCATTCGCTGTTTCATGTGTACGGGAGTGGAACCATCAGAGCCGTGGGCATCTCCATCTGCCCAACAAACTTCATCTTTTGCAGAGATGATTTGCGGCAAGCCTTCTGTCACCTCGCCCGAACCTTCGCAGGCCAATATGGTGCCACCACCCGTCCGGCCAAGATCTACATCTAACTCCAAACCTTCACTGAAAACACCAGCCCTGAAGCTAATTACATCATTTGACGCGCAACCAGGACGTTTCCGCTTCCCTGGCTTAAAGTCTGACGATCGCACGCCAACAAATGCACCCGGAATCACTCCAATTGCTGAATCTGCTGTTCCCGAGTCGGCAATGTCTCCTGGTGGATTTGGCTCTTATAGACTGAACAATATCCAAAGCCTGAATCACGCAATGACTTCTCGATCAAACACTCCTGCTGCCAATCGACGTCGTCTACCATCGATAGGAGAGACACCAGTGGATGTGCACCCGCCAAGCTTCTCACGGTCAAACTCTTACAGCCAGAATGAGTATAGCTCTACCTCCGAAAACGAAATGAGTGGACACGAGCAGAGCAAGGACAACAACAGTGGTCTTCTCACTTTGTCAGCCACGAAATACAACCCCGGTCTAGACTCTATCAAGCCCAGTCCTCAGACTGCTGTGCAGGGAACAGAGAAGTTTGCCGCAATCAAGGGGCTTCCATCGCCAGCTGCTGGTGTATTCGAGGCTCTTACAAGTGAAGACCACCGTAACGGGTCCCGAGATCGAAAACCAGATGGCCTTCAAATCGAGACATTGGAAGGTGAAATAAACCCGCAGGACCGCTCCGATTTGATTCCCAGCGCCAAAAGCACCGCTTCAACATTGAATAGCTACGCTTCGGCCAGGAGCCCAAGTGTTAGTGGCCGTAGTATTGATCAATACATCAGTAGCCTTGATGAAGCGAACTATCATGCCAGGAAGTTGCGCCCACATACTCCGGGCCGTGGAAGGCGTAACCCAGACGACACTGCCAGCCAGAGCTCAAGAGTCAATCAACCACGTGAGGGCTC
The DNA here is from genome assembly GCF_028828465.1 of Penicillium psychrosexuale. Taxonomy (NCBI): domain Eukaryota; kingdom Fungi; phylum Ascomycota; class Eurotiomycetes; order Eurotiales; family Aspergillaceae; genus Penicillium; species Penicillium psychrosexuale. The sequence continues at coordinate 2,686,972 of NW_026643187.1, forward strand.
TCGAGATACCCGCGGTAAGAGTGAGCGTCGGTACATTCAACCCGCCAAGCGCTCTCCTTCCTCGCCGGTGCCCATGTCTCCGGAAGAGTTGGCTCGATACCACACTGAAGAGTCTGAAAAGCGAGCTGAAACAAAGTCGAAGTCTCGCGCCAGAAGTTCTAGCAAGGTGAGAGGGCCAGGTTCTCGGAACCGTCAGCGCTCGTCAAGTCGGCACACTGCTAGCCGGCTGGGTACAGACAAACGAGGCCGCAGCAATGACCGACAAGGATCCGGCGTTCGATCGCCATCGTCGCCTCTTCCTATGGCATATCCCACAGAGGAATCTTCTCGGGATGTCGATAATCCTTTGAGACTTGTTGAGGATAACCAAAAGAGACTGCGATCTCGCCACCGAAGTGCTAGTCGACGTCGCGCCGATAAAGGAACAGCTTCCAAAAGAGATGGCTCTCCAGAGGCCAGACATAAAACATCGCAAAGTCTTTCTGTGATCCAAACAGGTTCTACTACATCAGATCCCTGGGCGCAGCAGGCATCTGTGCCGGAGCAGTTGAGCAGCAAGGTTTTTGGCCAACAAGACACATCCAATGGGTCTTCTAATAGGAAACCAAGCTCGACAGCCAATGATTTCCAAGACATTGCGTCCCCAAGGACACCATTCGTCACCCTCGCAGAGAAAAAGCGAAGAGAGATTGCCGCTGCTGAATTGGAAGCACGAAGATTATCACTCGCCCGCAACCCGTCAGCACCAAATATCCCCTTCCCGGGCGAGCTGCAAAGCGCAAAAAGTCCCCTTGAGGGCTCCCCTCCATTCTCTGGTACAGGTTCATACTTCCAACGGGCTCCATCGCAGAACAAGGCTTCCCAGAACAAAGCATCTCTTGACTATCCCAGCAGTTCTGACTCGAACTCTTCACGCTCTGGAATGCCCGGCGGGCTTCCGGCAACTCCTCGAGCCATGCGGCATCCAAAGTACGGAGGAAGCGGACAACACGAAGACCGACCTCCTTCTGTGCCCCTTATTCCTACAGACAACAGTTTCTTCCTCAGCAATGCCCGGTATCAAGGAGATGTCGAAAGAATCGGAAGATCGATGTCCGTCCCCGTGCCAGAAGGACAGTACAACGCCCCTTCAACGCCGAACGACCTCCCCACGCATCCCCGATTTAACCCAGCTCTCCCCCGAAGCCGGTCCAGCAGCCGCAGCCGCGCAAAGGGCCATAACCGCACCAGCTCAGGCAGCTATATCTCCAGCACCTCCCCCCACGTCCAAGTGAGCATCGAAGAGACAATCGAGCATGCAATGCAGAGAGGACCTTCAGCACAATATGAGACAATTCCCCCTCCGCCACCCCCTCCCATTCTCCCGGAACTGCAGCATCTCAACACCCCACCTCCACCACCCCCATTCCGACTCTCTGCAACGCCCATCTCGCCCCGCGAGTCCTCCGCGACAATCGACATCGCCATCGACAACAACCAAGACCTCGGCCGTCTTCTCCCTCGCGCCATGACCGCCGCCCCAGCTCTCAATGTAGGCAGCCAAGGGGCGGACTCCCATCAGCCGGGTAGTCCGCGTACGTCCTTTGACCATCGCCGAAACCGTAGCTCAAACGAGAGCTTCACGAACAAGCTGCGTAGCTTGACTCGTATGCGCAACAGCAGTCGCAGTGTCGAGCCTTACATGCAGGCGCATGAGGCGGAGATGGAGAGTCTGAATGCTGGGCCGAACTCGAACTATGTTCTGTCGAGTCAGAGCTATGTCGCGCCGGGCCCGAACTATGTTTAGGCTGTTAGGGCTTGGCTGGCTGACGAGAAGAAGTGTTCTGTTTGCTTTATATATCTTTTGCTGGTCTTTGTTATTATTTTTCTCTCCTCTCTTTTGCATCATGAGCCCCCTTTTTTGATTGTTTTTTTTATCATGAAATTGCAATGTCCTGGATTTCAACGTATCACGCATGTTTTTCAATGTCATTGGCTTCGGTTTGACATTATCCCTGTTTAAGGGCTCATACCCTCTCTCGTCCTGCTTGATTGATATTTTCCGAGTTATATGACCCAATTTATATTCCAAATACCATATCCTGTCATCAACCCCAACCCGAGAGTTGATTGAATGCACAATTCCCTAGTCACTGATTTCAGACTTTCCGTTTCAAGATTGCAGACAGCGATGTCTTTAAAGATCTTGTTTCCATTGGTTTATGCTCTCTTGGTCGGGGTCTCCCTAGCTAAACGTATATGCCTGCAAAGGCTTAATGATAACGGTATCAATTGTTTCTAGATGATTTGATATAGAAGTAGCTGTTCAGAGGCTAAAAATTACACACTTGTACATGCAAAGATAGACAGAAAAAAGGCCCGAGGCATCCTCAAGATCACCAACCGCGGTTTCGAGATGATCCATCATTGCCAATGTTTCTTTCCGCATCAATCATGCGATCAAACTCTGCCTGTGCTTGATCCCTCTCAGTCTTCTGAGTGGAGTCATACTTTTCTTGGTCACTCTGGCCAAACCCAGCAGAGAGAGGGTTCGGTGAAGGCTGTGACACGGGCTGCTGTCGAGGCTGGGGTCGTGCTCCGGCATTCTGTCGTCTGATCCGGTCCCAGGCACTGCCAGTACTCGGTGACCCATCAATGTTTGTATTCCGGTATTCTGCAGCGGTAGGGCTAGCATCGTCCTCCTCCAGGATATCCAAAGCCGATTTTGATTCGGGTTGAGTGCCTCTGCCGCGTGCCCAGATTGCACCACCATTTGAACCCGATTGAGACTCGGACGAAGGGGATTGAGAGCTCGCCTGGGTATCATTGGTGTTTATGTATTCAGAGTAAGAATTCGCCTGCGCGGGAGCATCGTAAGACGCCTGCTCCGGTTCGTACACATCGTCGCCTGCATATCCACCAGGCATGCTGATGGCCTGTCGCACCTGGGAGCCAATGTCTTTCTCGCCACTGCGGACGCTGCGGACACGCTCGCTAGCGGCCTGGATCTTACGCTTGCGCACGTCCTCGGGTTTCGCCCTGCGTACGTCCTCGACGAACCGCTTCAATCGCGGATCCGTCAACATTCGCATGGCATCTTGGGAAACCGCGTAAGCGCTCGATGCCATGCTTCCAAGACTAACAATAAAGACCAGTTTGAATACCGCTGTGCTGATGTTGCCTCTTAAGGCATTATCGGCCCACATGTTACGCACCGTATTCAATAGTGAAGCTGGGGTGGGATTGCTCGGAAACAGTGGTGACTTGCGTGCTTGGTTGAGGAGGTATGCTGTTCCGATGAATGAGCTTACGGGTATACCCCTCCGCGACTGGTACAGGCATCGCGTTGAGTGCTCAACCATTGCATCGAATTCGTCTTGGGTCGGGGATCGTGCTGTCAGCACATAGTGGTTCTCCACTCGCTCGTTCACTGTGTTTGAGACCTTTCGCGTCCAGGCTGCTGTGCCGAAAAATCCAAAGTACAATGTGAAAAGATCAGGCCTCACAATTGTCTCTGGCCGGAGTTTGACCTTGCTATATTTCGCGATCGCGGGGTTGTGGCCAGGGAGGGATCGGGAGGAGTCGTTCGGAGAAGTGTTGCTATAATTCTGGCCTGCCTGCGGCGAGGCGTTATCGGAGCTCATGGTGAGTATCCGAGTGTTGAGGAGGGTTGAGGTGAGAGGTGACAGCTTCGAAGGTTGGCTGGGCCGTTTACTGTGACGTTACGCGCTGACTCAGCATTTGCATAAAATCTACATAACTATCCAGCCGGCCTTACCGCTGGAAAGCTGTATACAATTTCAAGTAAATCCTCAATTTGAATCCCAGTCATTTGATAAAAAGGCAATATCAGTAAATACACATGTGCTGATGTCGCATTCTTACTATACTTGTTATAAATTCTGCTCTTCTGGGTTTACTGGTCGGGTTCACTGCCTTATAAGACCCCAGAAAGCCTCCGCGAAACCTCCTACCACTTCTCAATGTAAGGTCGTAGGTCCAACTCAAATGCAAATGTCGTGCGTGGCTGAGTATGCAAATACCAATATGAGTCCGCAATCTATAACTAGTGAGTTTCTGAAATAAAGCAACCAATGAAGTCAAACTTACAGCGTCGGGGCTTATTTTCGCGTCTTCATGCTCAAATACCCAGGCCTTGGTACGAGGGATATCAATGATACCGTCAATAATAGTATGAGAGACATGTATACCCTGCGGCCCAAACTCACGAGCAAGTGACTGCGCCAACGCACGCAGTGCAAACTTGCTCGAAGCAAAAGCAGCAAACTTAGCCGATCCCTTAAGACTGGCAGTAGCTCCGGTGAAGATCAGCGTGGGCGGATACTCTGACGATTCGCGAGCTTGCAGGAGCAGCGGAAGAGCCCGCTGGGCAAAGTTAAAGGCGCCCAGTCTGACATCGGAATCACAGTGTCAGCATGGTCCCTGGAAATAATTTGGACTATATTAAGCTTGGAATGAAGCAGATAGAGTGAGCATAAGAGAAAGCAAATACGTACGCCTGTGACCTGAGTGCAGTCGTGTAATCTTCTTCTTTTAGCTCAAGGAATGGCTTGACCACGAAGCCGCCACCTGGATTGAAAACAGCAGCAGCTACCTTTGAGGAAGGGTACTGCGCTTGAATCTTGTCAAATGCGGCATTGACACTCTTCGAGTCGGAGACATCGGTACTGATGCCGATGGCCTGGCCGCCGCTGGAATTGATTTCTTGAACGACTGGGTCGTAGTTGTCTGGGTTTCGAGCCAGAACTACAACAGAGTAAGACTTTGCAAATTTCCTGGCGATTGAGGCGCCCTGTTCTTTCATCAGCCAATCCTGCCTTATATAGACAGAGTAGATGTAGACCGTACCGTGCCAGGGCCAACGCCGGCAATGATCGCGAGTGCTTTGGAAGCCATATTTGATTGAGTAAGTATATGGATATGGATAGGAATGTTTTGCAAGTCTGGGTGAAATGAGGGAATCTAAACAACTAAATAATGGTCGTCAGCCCAGAACCTTAGATATCACCGCTTAGAAATGCAGCGGGGATTAATCATCACATCCGCAGATGATATCATCTGCAGAGAATGGGACTGGTGTATCCCCGCAAAGATAACATCCAAGGGGAAATTAGGCCATTGGCCGATGAATAATCCTGAATATGAGCTAATTTCGAGGCCTAGCTAGACAGCCTCTTGGGGAGACTAAGATTGTTGGCGAAATGATTCCAAGGTTGGTATAGTTCGAGATGTCGGCCTCAGGCGCTTATCGATAAGACAAATAAATTTCCCATCGAATCTCCGACTCTCCAACTCTCAACTCCGCAGACAACTAAGATGGCGGATTCAGATCCCTTACTGAGTGATCTCTGCTTAATATGGTATGCTTATGGGCAGTTAAATCCCGGTACACCTTGCATCTAACCTGTGTCCGTACAGCCATACCAATCCTCCCAAATACCGCTGTCCACGTTGCTCTACACGCACCTGCTCTCTACCCTGCACACGTCGCCACAAACTCTGGTCGCAATGTTCTGGTGTGCGCGATCCAGCCGCCTACTTAAAGCGCCAAGAATTAAACACTCCATCTGCGTTCGATCGCGATTTTAATTTCATCACGAGTATCGAGCGCACCCTCGAGCGCGCAGAGAGAGAAGTTGATAACCGCGGGATTGATCTTGCGGGTGGTGCCCAGGCCGACGATGATAATTCGGAAGGTTCCCAATATCCGGCTACTGGCCGTAAAAGGAAGCACCCGAACCAGGGCCTTGCCAAAGGTGAGGCTGCGTTCTTGCGCGGTGCCGAAACTGCTGGTGTGAAAGTTCTTCGAGCTCCAAAGGGAATGTCGAGGAATAAGCAGAATGGGTCGCGTTTGCATCCCAAGTGAGTTGGGAATCTCTCATATCTTTTGATTCGGAATTTGTACTGACGTATGTGTTTCTCAAGGCACAAGCGTCTTGCTTGGACCATAGAGTGGATTACGTCTGATGGGGTGAAGACTATTCGTGATTCTGTCATCGATACATGCTCTGTTGCTGAAGCCTATAACCGTTGTTGCCCACGTCCGAAGGATCAAGAGCCAGCTACCAAGCCAGTGAAGGAAGAGAAGAAAGATTTGGACACCCATAATACAACTATCGCTGCACCCGGTGATCCTGTCACGACAGTGATTGAAGAGGCAGATACAAAACAACCATCATCCCCAAACAAAGACTCAACAAAGGAACCAGCTGATGACTCAACTGAGCAAACGGATAAAGTACCAAATCAGACCATCACCCCCCACCGCGGTCTCTACTTCTACCTTCACCGTCCGCGAACCACAACCAAAAAGCCTGTCTTAGCTCCTCTCTTGCAATCCTCGACACTCAATGCTGTTCTGCGCAATCGGACAGTTCTAGAATTCCCTACGATTTATGCACTGCTAGAGTCAGCAGAGACACTGTTTTCAGACAAAGATAACTCTAAATTCATATCCGAAGAAGAGTATCTTCGCACTGCTGGACCAGATGAGATAGGCCAGTCTTCTACCGCGAGTGACGATGACGGTGCGGCTGGAAACAAAGTGCTCGCCAGTTCTTCGGTGAATCTTCAAGATGTCGATGAGAACCTGGTACTGGAGGTATTGAAGAAAGATCTATTTGAACCAGTCTCGGAAACTGAGCCAGTATGAGTTATTCCGGCATGAAGAGAGATATCAGAAGACGTTAGCCAATTTGGCACATCTACCAGACAATGTACGATACATAGGGACAGCTAATTATCAGTCAATTGTACAGCGGGTCACCTCTCAGAAAAATTATCAGGCTTAGATGCAGACGTATTTTCCTGAAACCACAGATTCTGCTGATCGTGACATCTCGACCAAAAGAGGAAACCACGATCAGCGCGGCTTCCTGTCGAGTCAAAGATTCTTCGAGTTCACCTTCACTTCACCCGGGACCACCTTGGGAATATCAAATGCTCCAGGACTGTCATTGTCATCATGAAAACTAACGTTTTGTCCTTCGGGATCGCCGTGATTTATCTCGGCACGGTAGCATCAGCCTTATTAGTTGCCAGACCACCGCCGCAGTTACCAGCCAAGAAACGTCCACACGGATGCGATTGCTACACAATATCCGGGCCTGATCCGGGATATTTCCAGCACTACAAGGTCTGGGACTTTCGGGCAGTGGATTTGAAGAAACACGCCAATCTCAATCTGTCGGAGCCCATTGATTATGACGACGAGGACTGGGATGATGACGCTGAGGCCGAGGGCCAAGAACCGCAAAATGGCCATCTCTCGCCCGGAGTCCACAATGAGAAAGACCCGGACCCCAGATCACTGTTGTTCTACAAAACCTCATTCGAGAGAGACTGGAGCAGTCAAAACTGGGAACGTCGAGGCACCCCCATAGCCCCAGTCCTCATGATAAATTCAAAGCACAACGTCTTCCTCACCGGGGACTCGGACCAGAATAATCCTCACGCGACGTATCTTGTCCTGCGTACCACTCGTTTTTCAGAATACACCTCCACCGCGGAAATCGAGACTCGCATACGCAATATCTACCGGTGCTCGCTGCGTGTCCGGCTGCGATTATTGCCAGCCGGCTCCGTCGTATCGCAACCTCCTCAGCATAAAGAATGGCCACCGCGGGATCCACAACGGCATCCCACCGTGCCCTTGAACAAGACGATTCCGCTCTGTGATGGCAGACCACCTGATGGCGCTTGTGCTGGCATCTTCACCTACCATGATTCAACCTGTGAATCTGACATTGAGATTTTGACGCGAGACCCGTCACATCGCGTGCATTATGCTAATCAGCCCGATTATGATTTTGCCGCTGATCACGAGATTCCCAATGCGAGTACCATTGCCGATATACCTGTCCCATGGACAACGTGGTCCACGCATCGCCTAGACTGGCTCTCGGACATGTCACGGTGGTATGTCAACAATCAGATACAGGATGCCAAATCGTACAGAGTTCCTGAGTTAGAGAGCATGATTGTACTCAATCTTTGGAGTGACGGCGGACTCTGGACGGGCGACATGAGAATTGGCGACAGTATATACATGGGCATTGAATACATCGAGCTGGTTTACAACCGTTCTTCTGATGCTTTCAGGGCCCCTTATGTGTCTCCTTCGCAAAACCATGGCGGCCATCAAAGGGCCCCTCCCACGAATGGTTCTTTTGGCAATGGGAATCCATTGGAGCCAGATAGAAAGGACGAAAAGTGCAAGCCAGGTAGGCAGGGCCGCGAGTGCAGAAGAAAGAAGTGGAGAAACAGGCCCCTTCATGAATCCTGTCGAAGACCATGCAACATTGATCAACTCTAGGGCTTCTCAGGCAGAATTTTTGTATTATTATCAGTTTTATTCAATATTTTTGTTTTAGATTCCTAGTTTCGACTGGCTTGCGTGTTCTGTCCTCTAGTTCTAGACAAGATGAATGTTTTCTCAGAGAAAATAGATGTCAACCTAATATGCTCCAGGGCTCCAGAGCTCAACATTACTATTTGGATACTCATTGCTTGTGTTTAGTCCTGATGTCGGATTGAAGAGCAGAACACTAACACAATAGAAATACATAGACTTTACAATAAGAAAGCAGATGCTATTCAGGATAAAAAAAACCTCCCAAAGGAAAATAGAAGAACCAGGAAAACAAAGGAATACGACCAAACCAGTTCACGAGGAAGGGACTGCTTTGTATCAACTGAGTCACCAATGGTGGTGACCGTGGGGTATCATTCATTGCAAACATCACATAGAAAGAGCGCGCCAAAAGAAAATTCATTGTCCTTTTCTCATCTTCCCCGTGTTGTTCGCCTTGCGCGCCCGAATATCAAATAATGTGTAATGATGACCGAAAACGCCTTGATGAGGATGCTTGATATGGATAGATGTAGATGGGGGATGGATGAGGTATGTGAGATTATGTAGGAGGGTTTGAAAACTTCAATGCATGAGATCGACGAAAGTGCGATGCTTCTGTAGCCATAGACAAACTGGTCTTTTGTGTTCATTTAGAGCAACACTGCACCTGTTGCTTTGTCTCGTGGGTTAAACTCGCCGTGAAGACCACCGTTCATGAGTTCAGCAACAATCTTTCTGCGAAGAAGTGTGATGTGGCCTGGGCCAATGGCAGTCGGCTCAACCCCAACAGTAATTGCTTTGGCGTTGGTTAGGAGGAAGACACCACAGTCGCTTCCGTTATCTTGCTGAGAAGAGACCGACGGTAGGACAGTCCACTCCTCGTCTTTGTATTTTGGCCCAAGCTCCCCACGAAGCCATTGCTTGACATTTTTTACCTGCCGTTGACCGCGGGATCCCAGAGAGTCGAAATACTCTATTGTACGGTCTGCTGGTCGAATAACCATGAGAGTCCAATGACTTGACTCATGTACAGGGATGAAGACTGTGTCGACATTAAGCAGTCCTTGGCCACCGATCTTGGCCCGAGTTGCCCATCGTTTCACGCCCTCATACCCCTTATCACGAAGGGTGGAGTAGAAAAATGTGTTGAAAGTGTGAAAGAGCGGCCGATCGCTGGGTCCGAGGTTCCCATGCGATTGGCGGAGATAATGTACGAGTAAACCAAGGTAGGCATTGATGATTTCGTCATTGAGCCAGGCCTCAGGTCGAATGCAAGTGATGATATCCCGCTGGTACAAATTACCTCCTGCTAATGATGTGGCGACGGCTTGTCCTTGTCCACTCTGCACGGCGCATTGAAGTTTGGTAAGCCACTCGGGCGAGATCAGACGTACGGGTTGACCCTGGGGTATCACTCTGATCGGACGTTGGAGATCGCGCTCCCGCTCTAATCTTTCTTTCTCCCGCCTCTCGAATTCCGCCTCGTACCAAGATGCAATGCGATTGGCAGGAATCGGCCTCCTGTTGGCGTAAAACAACTGTACAGCGGAAACAGGGCCATGCGGAACCCTTGCATCTTGTCGAGCTTGTTGATCCCACGGGTCATCAATGTCCATGAGATCATCTTGGACGGGCTTGGGGGCTTCAGTTGGTCTCGGCGATGGAATGCGCCTAGCGCTCGGAGGAGGAGGGATATATGGCGGTAATCTAGGGTGGAGATGTATGCCGAGATCCGTAACAAGTGCTGGTGCTGCGCGAGCATCTATGTCCATAAATTCCCATCCCTTCGGTGGGATATATTCCTCCTCGATAGTCGCGCCTTGTGATACAACAAGTGTAGGTGATTCGGGAGGAGTTAACGGGAAGGCTCCTGGGATGGGCAAATGAGAGTTATCCAAGGCTAGGCTATAGTTTAGTATATGCGACTTTCATTTCCAAGTAGAGGCCACCATACCATCGGGGGCGTTAATTGAAGGCTTTAGGGCCTCGAAGGGATTGGGAATCTTGAGAGAGGGCTCCGTGTGCTCCGTGAGCTCCGTGGGCTTTGCAGGGGAGACGCGTCGCTTGCATCGAGGCCAGCGGAAGAAACCCATGTTGCTGCGAACTCTGAAGTCACCTCGAACGACGGGAGTAAGAAAGATCTACTCGTCCGGTGACGCGCTTTCGAGTAGGTTGGCAGTTGAACGAACGTTGAGGGCGTGAAAAGGGAGGAATGAGCGGGTAGATGAAGACGAGGCTTCAAGATCCATCATTGGGCATGACTGGAATATCTATCCCAAACCCAAAATCGAAGGCAAATACTCCGCAAAGGAAGAGGTATGGGAACAATATGAGCCGACGCGATGCACCGGGTTCTTTCATCATTCTGCTGACTCAGCGCATATTCCGCGGCCCAGCCTCCATTGTTGCGTTGATCACTTCACTACTCTTTGATAGCTGTTTATAGAGTCTGCCACAAGAATTATTAGATGAAACATCAAAGCAACATGAGACTAGGGAGAAGAGGGAACGATATCTAGCAGAAGTTGAAGGATAACATTCAAAGAAACTCCTACAAAAATGATATACAAACAAAGAGAGACAATATGTACGGAGCACTACTCCGTACACAACTCTTCACTTGAACGCCCTTTGTTCTTTGCCTCTAAAGATCTTATATGTCGTGGTTCATGTGGCTAGTCTCATACCTGTGTTTGAGCAGGATGTTTGACTAGACCGAATAACAACTATGAATATTGCTTTCAATGCGTATGTACATGGATAACGTAAAGGATACTTAAGGTGACCTGTTCCAGCACAGCCTGCTGAGCTAGGAGCAGGCCGAGGAGTTAGTGGAGGTAAGGGAAGAGGGACTGCAAGGCGAATTGCACTTTTATCAATACATTTCTCAACCTCGTTATCGGGTTCCAAGTCCGATTAGGTCGAATAACAGGGGTGCGACTTCAATGACCACCCATGGAATACCTAATGAGGACTGATATCAGCAAAGGTTGTGTCAAAATACAGGGGTTTCACATACCCGCATATACAACTAGTTTTGTCACTACCTCCACATCGTACCGCACGCGGGGCTTCTTGATCTGGGAGAAGACTTCTTGTTCATCCCGCTCCCCAGCCTGGATGTCTAGCGAGGGGAAAGGTGTTGTCGGAATGTCAAAATTCACATTAGCTGCCGATGACCTAGGGCTACCTCTTCCCATCATGTCTTCATAATCGTCCAGTGATGCCGTCTTTCTTGGCCGCACGGGTGTTCCATTGAGCTTGTTTTGATCCTCTGCGACCGGAGAAGGATGATTGCTCCCAGATTGACTCTGGCGTCGGCGTTTCTCTCGGTACGCCAGGGTCTCATACGCATCAGCTTCTGACTGAGGACCAATTGAAATGGCTCGGCGGCGGGGATGGCGCATCGTGGTAAGGATGTCTGGGATGTCAGAAAAGTTCGGAAAAACATCATGATCCTTTAGGTTATAGGGAACGGTGGTGTATTTCCTAGGGATAGGTCAGCATAATGTCCACTGGCGGGAAGTACAGTCGAATTCGAACTTACGATGCAGTAGTGAAGAAACGTCGAGGGAGCAAAAGCCCGAGCTTCTCCAGAGTCCGGAAGATAGGTGGCAGAATGCGCAGCAGAGCGGGCTTTGTTGCAATTCTCCAAGCAAACACGCACAAAACGCCCATGAAAAGACGAATGACAGTCTTAATCCAACCCACTGTCGCCAGATCGTAGGGAATTGATCCAGACGGATAACCCACCCAGATATCGGCGAAGTGCCATGAAGACACATCCACGCCCAGCATGACGCCTGCAAATGCAACACTATCGTCGAAGCACGGGCAATCATCTGCCGGCTCCGGGTGGATGCGGACGAGAAATATGATGAGAAGTCCCAGCAATGAAATTTCCTTCGGCGAGGCGGACAAAATGAATTCCTCAAAGGCAGGTCCGTAATGAAACTGTATGAGCCCGATGGCGGCACCCATAGCACAACCAACAACACAGTCGAGCATCCCATGCATTCCGCAATACAGTCGACCCAATACAATGGACACGACATAGATGTAGGTGACGGCTTGGAGTAAGAGGGTGACCTGCGTGCCGAGAGTTGAATCGGGTGAACCAAGCAGGGCTAAAGCATAAACCGCAACCGAAACAGCGTTGGTGGAATGTGTCGATGGGAAACCATATTCCAGGGCTGCAGAACCGGACATGGTGATTCGCTGGAGTGGCGGGGACAGAGGGCGAGGAAGACAGAGTAGGTCTTTGAGGAAGCCGCTCCAAAAGACGCCTGATGCTAAGATGTGTACTAATCTGTAGACGATCATTATCAGCCACAGACTCCCACTTGCGCTTCCAATTTCAGAAAGAAAACGTACCCGCGACCCATACTGGGAGAGCCACACCAGAATAGGAAGGGTAAGAAGACCATGAAGAACGTGTGGGTACCGAGGTTGGCCGTGAATGCGAAATACGAGTCGAGAGTGGGCGTGCGGACTTTCTCCTGTACCCAAGCCAAATATGGCGTCTCATACCGGATCAATGGGATGAGCTTTTGTCGCGGCCAATACCGCCAGAGGGGCAATCGGTTCGAATCTATGTGGCAGACGTGCGAGGGTTAGGACATCGCGATAGGCCACAGGTGGATAGAGATGGAACCAATCACATACAGTGATTCAGACTCTTCAGCCCAGCATCGGGCTGGTCTTTCTTGCTCGTGCCCATGATGCAGTGTTATCGATTCAGACAATGTCGCAATCGAATGGATTCCATGGAATGGACAGGCCGCTGCCTGCCAGTCCGTTTAAAAGGTTGAGGGGTATAGGGATCAGAACATAAGGAGCGAATTGAAGTTGGATCGAAGAAAATGATATAATCGAGAAACTCGAGGTTGAATCCTCCAAAGTGGACGGGGAGATCATCCGCGGCTCAAACCCCTGATGCCCATGTGTGCTTAGTCATTTTGCATTGGGGCTGGCCCCGGGGATGCTCTAACGGAGTATATACGGAGTCCGAGGCATCGATTTTTACTAATTTGTATTTGATCTTGGCATAGAGTCTCTCATTTGTAGACCTATATTCTGTACAGAGTACGGAGTACGAAGTACAGCGTGAAATACATATTTATGTCGAATATATGTTTTCTAATGTATACCCATCTGGATAGTCCTTGAGGTCGCCAAATACATGTCAAATCGTTCTGATCTAGATTTTAATTGTCTATGTTATACGTACTTGCTATTTTCAACTGGTTTATGAACTATTTTGTTCATTACCTGGTGATGCTACTCCGTACATACTATGTGGCTCTTAGCTTGTGCTGTGAGGATCCTCTTGCCTTTCCAAGTTTGATATACTCTGATTGACATCTCCTCGGAGAGAGAGAGATAAAGCCAAGAAATATAATTTAATAATAATAGTATATAAAGTCAACTCTCGTACCTTGGAGGCTGTTTAGCACGGGACGTCGGTCTTCTCCGAAGATGACATGCAGAGTTAGTGAGTTTTTAGTTTCTATTCTATTATATGGCTTCACCACAAGATTTCCAATTAAATGCTCGGATTTACAACCCTTCTCCAGATCTATACTAGACACAATATAAGTTGTAATATAACTTATACTACCCAAGGTAGAAGAAAGAGAGTGATGTTTGAAATATCTACAAATCACATGACTTCAGATAAACTTGTATAACCACAAACTTGGATATGCCACAGCTGAACAGTGGGGAACATGGAATATATTAGCGGAGTCAAACCCAAAACAGGATCAAGATAAACCAGTCAATGTCAGAATACAGGATATAGAGGCCTTGAATCGTGGGAAGCGGAGCCCTGGCGTCATGGAGGGACGGCCGTTGCTATGGTAGCCCAGGGGGGTAAACACGGGTTTCACGGTTTCACAGGTCTCGCCAGACCCTCTTGCTCTATCGATCCTCTAGATCATTTTGAGATCTATCTTCTCCTCTTTTTCCCTCCTACATCTCATTCCATATCATCTCTTCCCTATCAGACTTTACACAACGCCGTTTTCCTCTGTATCACATTACAAACGAGGGACATTCCCAAGGTCCAACCCCTATCCCTGCATCATGAGTGCTATGTACGAAGACCAATACAATGCAGCATCGCGCCGTCGCTCTCTCGTTACCCCTCCTCCATCTTTGACACCTCGTCACAGTCGTACGCGCAGCGACAGCATCCGAGTCAGTCACGGCACGGCCAGCACCAACACCAGTGTCTCCAGTGGACGGATGTCCGAGGCGACAAATATCACTCAGCCGCCCTCATTCTCAAAAAAGTTTGTAGTGGTGGGCGATGGCGGATGTGGCAAGACCTGTCTGTTGATCAGCTATTCCCAGGGTTACTTCCCAGAGGTACGTTCGGCCTACGAGGAAAGATGTGTCCCTGGTGCTGATCATCATTTAGAAATATGTCCCCACGGTGTTTGAGAACTATATTACCCAAACGACACATCGGGCTTCTGGCAAGACCGTTGAATTAGCCCTCTGGGATACTGCTGGACAGGAGGAATATGATCGTTTGCGTCCGCTGTCCTACCCCGAGACTGATCTTCTATTTGTCTGCTTCGCTATCGATTGCCCCGCATCATTGGAGAATGTTGTTGACAAGGTGAGTCCTCAAAATGGAATATCTTTGCTCGATTTGTCTAACATCCCTCCTTTTAGTGGTATCCCGAGGTTCTGCACTTCTGTCCCACCACACCGATTATTCTCGTTGGCTTGAAGTCCGACTTGCGCAATAAGCGAACCTGCATTGAACTCCTCAAGACACAAGGCCTGACACCCATCACACCAGAGCAAGGCGAAAATGTCGCCCAACGGATGGGAGCAACATACGCCGAATGCAGTAGCAAGGAGATGCGCGGCGTGGACGAGGTCTTCGCCAAGGCCGTTGACTCGGCCATCTCGATCGAAGAACAAGGCTGGATAGCCCCGCAACCGGCTGGCCGTAATAACCGCAACAATCGCGCCAGTGCCGTGCCTTCAGGGGGTGGAGGCCCCCGCCCCGGCAAGAAGATTAAGAAGCGCACTTGCAAGATTCTGTAGATTGATTCTACTCTATCTGTATTTCCTCTTATTCTCGACATCCTTTGACCTTTTTTTCTCTCTTGGCCGGACCACAAGCCTGGTTGCTTCGTCGGCTTGCTTGCCCGCTCGCCTGTGTATGTGACATGTCGCCGCAAGCTGGACAAAGCTAGACATGACTTTCCAAACCCTTCTCTGTTGTATCGATACGCTGCGCGGCCCTTACAATGATCTCGATTCTTTTTATTTTTGCTGGAGGCTGTTTCTTTTATTTCACCTTTGTTCCCCGCTTATTTCCTTTTTTTGGCCTTTGTCATGACCCTTGTCCCCCTCGTTCCATTTGATGTCTCTCATGACTCGGGTCTTAGCCGTTTTCCATTGGCATGCATGGGACCGGTGTTCTCGTTTGTGTTATCTGATATGTTCTGTTGGCGAAAGCGACGTCCTATGTGTTACTAAACAATACATTTGACCTATTGTGTTTATTAATGCCTTCCCCGTATGATTCGTATATATTTCCCCCGGGAATCTAACTGGAATTTTGAATGGTATCTAAGAAAAGAGAAAGAAAAAAGAAACAAAACAGCCCGACGCCGAGACCCGTCATGCAGACCAAAATGTAAAACAAACCATCACGGCATGGCTGTCGAGTCACCCTCGTCTTCACGCTTTATTCCCGACTTACTCGCATCACTCTCCCCACTAACCTTCCGCTTCGCATTGCCATTGCCAGCCTCCTCGCCTTGTTCTTCAGGCCGGCCCATGAAATTCTCAAACTGGGACCAGAGAGCTTCCACAGATCCAAATTCATTGCCCACCTAATAATACCATTAGTAGATGCTCTCCCTGTCCGGGTGGTGAACCTTACCGCAATAACACTCTCCAAATTCCGATTCAGACGGTTGATGTTTTGAAGTACTTGCTCCATACCCTGCGCGAATAAATTAGCATCGGTTGCGGCGGCTGATAAGGTGGGAAGTTCGTAGATATTGGTACATACCACTGCGATCTCTCGGACGAGTTCCTCGCGCTGCTGCTCAAAGACTGTTGGGGACGCGCGACCGCCAGAGCCTGGTGTCTGCTGGAGCCAGGCCATTTTTTTGGCTTCTGAAGACCAGATGGCGATGAGGAATGGCAAGACTTGGCACGTTCACGTTGTGCTCAAAGACGCGGCGGTCGGGGTTTCGGGGAGCGTCGCGGATGATTCCTTGGCGTTGGATTTTTGACTAGACGCGGATTTTTGCAGGGGAATCTCCAATTGGAGTCACTTCACAGTTACAGTCGCGGTCACAGTCGTTGCAGTTGGACAATTTGAGATGAGGTTGATGTGGGGCAGATTTGATAAGAGATAGATATGTATGGAAATGGCGATCTACTTCCATCTTGTATGTGACACTCTACCAAATCCCCGGACTCGTCTCTGAAATCTATATGATTAAAACTGAACACTGATTCTTTATTTCTCCTGGACGATTTCTGGCGTTCTGGTCCTTGAAGACGTGTGCATTGTCCTCGGTTTGACTCCTTTCTACCAGAGAAGAAAGGCATCCTTCCAAGAGAGCACACATCTTTATGATGTCTTCGAGCGAGCCTGATAAATTCTTATTCTGAGAAACAACAGGCTACCCCGGGTACAAATGTATAAATGTAGACCATATCAATAATTGTATGAAGGCGCCAAAATATTCCATCTATTTCATCTCTCTGATAGTATCACGCGATGCAACCGTTGATATAATACCATATCCTGCAGCTTAGTGGCCCGCAATCAAGAGCAAGGATTATCATCTCTATCTACTTATGGTAAGAAGAAGGCTTAGGGGTCAAAGGAAGCGCCGTATAGTTACATCCGAGTTCTCGACTTACGCATAAGCCACACGGAGGCCGGTGTGCATCGTCAGCATAACTTGGCATAACGTGGGCAGAAGATGTGCTTATGCCTGATGCATTCATTCCGAGACTTAGCGCCGCGGCATTGGAAAGGGGTGACATGGAGAGGCCCACAAGTATATAGAGGCGCAGGGCAATTTGTGGAGACTCGGATACAGCAAGCTCCGTGAGGTTGTCAAATCGGGAACTTCAAACAAAGTTCGAGAAGGTAATAATTTTATCACATTCGTACTGTGTGTGATAGTTGGGCTTAGTACAATAAACGAGGACTTCGGAGAGAATCAGACGACAACTTCAGTCGGGAATGTCGTACGAACTATATAACGTTCAGATGTCTTGAGTTTATATATCCAAAAATATAATAGGCTTCAGCGTTTAGGATTAGGTTTGGAAATCCCCTGAAAATGGTGATATATAAGTGTCCATTACTGTGTGCAGGCCCTGTTAAATTTGGTTTCTAATAGGTTTAGACAACACGCTCAACGACACAATGGTTGAAGTCAAGTATATGGGAGAATATGACTACATACCGTCAATACCAGCTGCCGTGATATTCATTGGCCTATTTGGGATCTTAACCCTCCTGCATTGTTGGCAAGTGTTCCGTGGTCGGACTTGGTTCTTCCTTCCTTTTATATTCGGAGGAATATGTGAGTACCAGCCCAATGAACCCTTTCTTCGGGCCTTTTCCAGTTCTTTTTTAACACAGGTTTTCTGCAGTTGAGATTGTTGGATATATAGCTGTAAGCCAATCTCGATACTCGATCAAGCGAAAGAGGGAATATGCTCACAGCTCTAGCGTCTCGTTTCTTCCAAGCAATACCCGAATTATACCATTCCCCCTCTTGCCATACAAGCCATTTTTATCCTCGTCGCGCCGTCACTGCTCGCTGCAAGTATTTATATGGAACTTGGCCGGATCATGATTGTCACTGGTGGAGAACACTTGTCACCAATCCGACGTTCGTGGTTGACGAAGATCTTTGTGGTTGGAGACGTGATATCATTTCTTGTTCAGGCAGGAGGTAAGACGTCCCCCGACGTATGTGCGAATCTTGCATCTCCCGATTAACTAACGATATATTCCAACAATGCAGGAGCCGGGATGCTCGTCAAAGCCAGCACAGCAGAAAAAGGCGGAAATGTAATCAAAGTCGGGTTGATTATCCAAATTATCTTTTTCGGCCTCTTCATAATCACCAGCATCATTTTCCACGTCAAGCTTGTGAAAAACCGGTCAAGAGTGCTACAACAGCACGAAGTCCCCTGGAAAAGGCACCAGACCGTGTTATACATCGGCAGTCTGCTGATTTTCGTCCGTTCCATCTTCCGGTACATCGAGTACAACCAGGGAAGTAGCGGGACATTGCTCCAGCATGAATTCTGGAGTTATATTTTCGATGCCGCTCTTATGGTGCTGGTAATGGCCGCGTTTAACGTGGTGCATCCGGCCGAGATTAGCAGGTTGATGGAAGGGAGGAAAGGCGGATATGGGACAGAGCTGATTGGATGATTGAGACGACTGCCGGGAAATCCCCGGGGATATTCAATCAGACTGACTCAACCTGTACCGAAGTGATGTAAATTATAATCTTGATAGACCGAGCCAGAGTCCATACAAATGTGAGGTCTTAGTCCCGAAGTCTGTCCGACATTCTCTGTTCGTTTTGCTACAGTTCTCTTTCCAACTTGAATTCAGATTCCAAACCGCAGGTCTCTCGTATAGCTCTACATGTACGGGATTTGGTCTAGGCTCGAAGGTCCGAATGGTCCGGCGCAGGGACAGAGGCCGAAACAGTACCAAGTCGCGAGTCGTATCCCCTAACACGAAGAGCTGTTGTGCTAGACAAGGGAAAAAGGGTAAGAGCTATTCCGGCTATGCGTTCCTAACTCTCTGAGATTTTTCTAGCAAAGTGCTTTTATTAGCTTAACGAATGTTCCACTCTGGGGGTCCAGGGTCCACTGGTACCTATCCTGTACATGCTACAAGCCTGACAGGTAGTGAATATGTCAAAGCTAAGACCCCGCCGGATTTAATATTTGCCAGGTACAAAGTTCAAGAACAAACAACCGGGTCAAATAGAATTTCGGTTACTGTCGCTTCATAGGAAGATTTCGGGCCAAATGTAGTTATGGTTTATGGTTTACTACATCGGCTATGCAAGGTGCTATGGCTACAAGCGGCAGGGAAAAGTAGTAGCGAAGCAAAGGAAGTTGTAATAACAAGAAGCGAATAATAGACGGAAGAAAAAGGCAAAAGACAAAGGTAGGTCTCAGACCGTTCGCGTTCTTCCTTAGTTTCTATACATGTGCCAAAGGACCAATCCAAATCCAAACCCTAGACAACGTGCACTGATCAAATCGTTAAAGCAGGGCAAAATCTTGTGCCCTTTTTAACCGGACCAGCGCCAGCAGAGCAGATCAAAAAGCAGTCCGAGGCCAAACGCTTGATAACACCCGAATAGCAAGGTAACATTGTCGCGCACATCATTTCGTATCATTTCAATTCGTAATCTCATTTGCAATCCACAGTTCTCGGTTCATGTCACAGTGCCCCGGGCACGAAACACAGGCTCAAACCCGATAGTCGAGTCGTGAATCCGTAAAATAAAATCTTTTGCAATTTTTTGGTTTTTTGTTTTTGCTCTCATTTTCACATGGCAAGAAATGTGTTCGGGTATTGCCCACCCAAGTCTGAATATGTGCCTGAGACATATAGTAGAGTGGAGTATAGTATGACTGAGCCATATCATTGCAGGCGGGGGTGTACGTGCTTAAGAGTGCCGGCGAGGTTGCGCGAGGATATTGCTCAACCGTTTCCAGCGCGGCGTCGGGGATGTCGAGTTCCTCCGAGACGGGGATTTTTCTGGTTTTGTTGATGTTTGTGTAGAGGAACGGGCTCGGTTGTTGATGGTTGCTTCATGGTCGGCGAGGACATCCTCGAGGCGGACGTCGGCGTCAGACATACGTCGAGAGTCCTTGGGATCAAGGATCTCGATGAACTTGGAGGGTGTATCACGCATTGTGTAGAGTATTTTTATTCTTTGCGCTGGTGGAGGAGGGAGAGGTATGATTTCGAATTCCAAAGTAGAGGGAAATCCAGAGGAGGTCACGAGGACGTATAGTTTTGTGTAGGTTCAAGCGCGAGATGAAACTGCAGACTGGAGAATTGAGTGTTTCAAGTTTTGAAGAGAATGGAGGATGAAGAACAGAGGAGAGTAAAGTAGAGAATAAAATAGAAAAGAAGGGAGTTTTTTTTATAAAAGAATGGTAACGGCGTCCGACAGCCAAAAAGGAAATGTGAATGTCTGTACCGAAGATCAGTGGGGTCGAACTATAAGATTTGTGGACTATCAGAGCGTGATTTCTTTGGGATATTTGGGATGTTTCATACTTATAGAAGTACACGTACAAGCTAGTACGTACTATCCATGTAGGCAACATTTCCACCCCACAAGCCAAGTGTATACAAGATACACATACTTCGATGCACAAGCCCGTTTGGGCAATGTCCGTTTGGGCTGCGGGGCGATGATCGGCAGCTACTTGGTGGCGTCCGAGTGACGATGAACCACGATGAACCATGATGGTTCGTAGATATATAAGAAGCATTTGATGCAAGGGGAGTCGAATTTGGTCTAGGGTATAAGAAGATCATATTCTCTCTTCTGTTCCCCTTCTACAGACAGGAACCCCTAGACTCTGGCCACGATAACCTTGTGCGCTATTCGTCTTATCTTAGCTTACTTTTTGTGGATGCCATCCATCAAGCGCCATGACGTCGATGGCATGAAATCTCCATCAGGGTTTCGATGCTCAAATACTGTAGATGGGTCGATGGGAGATCGTCTCCGGGTATGTATGATGTACATTGGTCAATATAATGCATGTGCGCCATGTGGTACGTCGTCTTCTATAAAAAGAACCGCCACAGCAATTAGCCACTCCAATCTGCCGCGCATCCGAATCTCTTCCAACAAATTCTCATATAATATGAGGCAAATGTGCCATACAACATAAGGAGGAGAGGAACGCGTCAAAAGGGACAAGGGTGTCAGTACGGAGTATACGTAGGTGGATTCGCCCCAATGGAGATTGCTCAGGGCTGTGCCCGGAATGTCAACCGGGCCGTCGAGCGGACTGTGCGGACTATTCGATACAGTTATCTCTACGAATGAATGGGATGTCCATCGGGGATGGAGACTATACTCAGTCCGCGAAATACGAATAAGAGCAGTACCTGGAGCTACTATTTTCTGTCGAGAAACCGATCGCCCCTGGCCATAGTGTCACTCCTTCAGTGCACCGGCGTACACGTACATTCGAAATGTGGCGATGCCTATTGTATTTAGTCTGTGGTCCCCCTTTTTCTCACCGGTGCCTCTGGGTGAACAGCAAGATGGGAGTAACCGGAGATGTTGTCGCCATAATACACCGTCATACTCGTTGATGGTCGAGCAGACTCGCCCAACAGAACACACACCCGAGTGTCCAACAAGCCTAGTAGACTCGGTAAGATCTGGTGTCAGGCGGGTGTAGCAGACCTGTGGCACACACCGAGTAGCCTACTCATTCAATGGAACAGTGAGTCCCACTGCGCCAAATACACTGCTCCAAAGCAGCGAAGCACACACTTTCCGATCAAGATGGTATGTTTCTCCGACCGAAGAAGTGTCCACGGATGCGAGGAAAGACAAATAGAGAAAGGAAGAAGAGAAAGAGATAGCTTTTGATCTGGAAAAAGAACAAATTAGGCAGTAACAACTGCGTAGAGTCAACATAACATAACGCTTATGTCGGGGTAAGTGAAGTGTGATAGTCTCATTCTACCAGGTTCCCGAGGTCAACTGTCATCAATAAAAAGTCCTTTTCCGTTCTTGAACGCCATAACTTCAGCTAAAAATGTATGTAGCGGATCACTCCCAGACACATAGGAACAACCATCACTCCCAGCACCCCTCATGTACCGCACTGCATCGCATCGCCATTCCAGGGTATGCGACAAATTATTTAAATTCCATGTCCGTCATCTCGATTGCGTTGGCCGAGCCCATCCAGAGAATGTTGTTGCATCTGTGGGAAAGAAAGAGAGTTAGCCAAGCTCGAATCGTAGGTATCCAGTCCGACGCTAAACCAATGGAAGCGCGCATCGCATACCTAATCAGAACCAAGCCCAATGCACCAGTCGGCTTGCCGTCGATAAACTCTTGTGTGTCGCGCAGCAGGACGTTCATGTATGAATCGATGCTCTCGAGAGTGCCCTTGTATTCGGTCTGGCCCCACTTGAGGCGGATGAGGACTTCGGTGCCCACGCTGTAGAGATATGTAGGTTAGCAAGGTGTCTTAATAGCAACAATGCATATGTGCGAATATCTCGAAAGGTATGCTGCTTGGGCTGCTTGGACTAGGGTGGGGTGAGTCGCATACCGAGCCTGGAGGAAGGGACGGGGGTTAAGCGGTTGGAACTGTAAAATAGCAGGTTAGCAATTGAACACATGGGAATAGCGCGCGGGATCTTGAGCTTGAAAGCGGGCAGAGCTTGAGGGGGGAAAGACGGACACTCATTGTGACTCGAGAAGAGTTCCTGGCTGGTTGAGATGGAGTAGTATTCAGGATATGATGATAGCAAAGTCCCAATCAAGATCTATTGCTTCGTTGGTTGATCGTGCTTGTCGTGTTGTTAACTGCGTTGACATCGGGGTCGGCGAGATCGCGAAAATGTGCCCAGGTAAGCTGAACAAGGCGGTGATAGATGGCCAATTACCGCCCTTGTCTCTTCACCGCCCTCTGCATAAAAGTGCTTGGATTGACAATCGACATGATGATTTTTACAGCTTTAGGTGAATACCCTGCATTAACTCCTTAGAGCTACGTGAAAGGAATGAAATTCATGTTATGGCTCGTTTTCTCATCATTGGTGTATCTCTCATTTTCAGCATGCTCCGCGCCCCTGTTCCCATCACAGCCTCCAAGACTAAGCTCCCACAGACACCAGTAATAATACAATGGAAAAAAAAAGAATCAGCGTTCATCAAAAGTTCGTAGATGTCGGCCCCTGGAAATCTCATCGCGAAGTAGATCTCCGCTTAGCGGCCAACGGTCCAGGTGATTTCCTTGATGCTGACTTCCTCACCCTTCTTCTCGTCGTAGTCATACCACTCACCCTCCATAAGGTCAATGCCGGAGAAAGTAGTAGTGGACTCGATAGCCTTGGCTTCCCATTCACCCTGGATTATCTTCGTCAGCACATGAAACTACCTATGTGAATTCTGGTGAATTCGGGATTTACTCACGTCGGGCTTGAACTCAATGAACTCGAGGCCACGGCAATCGATTTCGAGGATCTTCTGGGCCTTTTGCTTTTCCTGGACCTCATAGGGCTTAGGTCCGCTAATGACGGAGGCAGTGTGGGTTTTCTATGTGGCTGTTAGCTGTGTGATCATGGAAAAGCCGAGAAGACCAAATGATTCATGTCAACGAAGCGGAGTGGAACTGAGATTGATGAGTATCGCAAGAAAGAGGGAAAGAAACCCTTTCCGGCTATTGGGTTGGAAGAAATAGCTCGCTTACCGTGCAAAGTCGGCACTTCCACACAAAATTAGCCTCGCCGCGGCTACCAGGGATCTCGTGTTCCTCCTATACATCAATCCAGTTAGTAAACCATTCAATCGTGGCGAAATGGAGAGCAGGATGTAATTAATCCACGTACGAAACGGTTGAAGCTGACCCAGTTAGGGTGCGTCTCGTGGCAGGAGGTACATTGCACTCGGAAAGTGTAGAAGTAGGGATTTTCCTCGGTGTCGGTGGGCTGAAGGGCAGTGACGCTGTATCATCATATCAGCTTTTTGACTCTTTGATAACGATGTCTGAAAGGATCTGCCCGCGCGACGTTCCTGGAATTGGAGTGCAGTGCGGGGAGATCCAGGCACCTGAAAAGGCTCAATAATCCAGCACGTAAGGAAGGAGCACTTACCCCTCCATCTGAGCTTCGACTGAAAGAGTGAGCATTTTTGGCTTGCGAAGTAAAGTTGATCTTGAGGTGTGATGGCTGAAGTCAAGATCCTCTCTGTAGGTGATGCGGGGTGGAGATGGAAAATACTTTAACGTAGATCGAGGGCTTGGCATGTGACCACTCTGTAATGATTGAGCTTATCAAGACTAAAAATATGATAGAAGTGTTAAGAGGAACTTGGATATTTGAATTGAGATGATATTCATAGAAATTGGAAAATAAACGCCAGTCATGCTCAAGCTATCGCTCGCAACGAACGAAACAAAAAAGCTATATACATCTCGAAGGTAAGATACAGACTCATAAACACGTCAAAATTCTCACAAACGGCTCTGTTGAGAATCTTGGCCAAGAGGCTTCGTTGAGAACGCATTGAAGAACTCGTTGAGAGCGTCAACAGTGCCACTTCCCTCAACCAGCTGCACGGTGCAAGCAACGTGGCTGTCAGGACGGGTGACGACAACACCACCCTTCTCAGCATCAAAGCCGAGCTTCTCGTGGGCTGCAAATTGAGCCTGAGGAACGCGTACATCGGGGATATCATCGACATAGATGTGGTGGTGGTAGTCACGTAGGACCTGGGGGATGGAGTCCATATCGATGTTGTTCTTGGAGCCTGCATAGATCACAGAGAGGGTGAAGAGCTTGGAGTGAGGGTTATGGCGCTCGAAGAATGACACATCGGTAATATCAGACCGGCGATACACCGAAAGGAACGAGCGTTCTTTCTCTAGGTTGGCTGCCAGGTCGGCAATGGCCTTCTTAGTCTTGAACTGATTGCCAGCGAAGATGAAGATGCGGAATGCACCGTTAGCGGGCACTTCCTGCTCAAGCTCGACAAAGTTGGAATCGGCAAGACGGGTGACAGTGGTCGGGGTGAAAGCGCGACCCGGAGTCAGATGAACACCGGGAATCTTGAACAGAGGGGACTTGGCAGGGTGGCTCACGTCCCAGGTGAAAATATTGGGCTGGTAGGCCACTCCGTATCCACTGGTGAACTCGCAAGATGACTTGAAGGTCTTGACGAATTCGTCCTCCTCCCCACCAGCACCCACAGTGGTGTGGCTGGCAGAACCGACCTCGCCGGCAGAAGGACGGCGCTTGGAGAATAGGGCTGCGTACTTGGAATCGAAGTTCAACAACGTCTCAGCGATATCCTTGCGTTCGCTCTCGTAGGTGCTGAGAATGGAACGGTTGGCAAAACCACTCTCCACGGCGTGGATCTTCCAGGCCATGTTGAGTGCGTCATGGAAAGCAGTGTTCATTCCCTGGCCGGCCTTGGGCTTCAGGGGCGTTAGCGATATTGTGAGAGCAACAGGGGTTTTAACGGGGAGTACCAACGCTGTGAGTATGGCAAGCATCGCCACCCATGAAGACTCGCTCGTCAAGGGTATACTTTTCAGCAATACCTTGTCCAATGGGGTAGACAGAGTACCACTCAACCCGGTCCCACTCAATCCAGTATGGCTTCAGAATGTTCTTCGCAGTCTGCTGGACCTCCTCGACAGTGGCAGTCTTTCGGGGGTTCCAATCGGCGTCGGTGGAGGAGGCGATCTGGACATAAAGGCGGACCATATTGTCCTCGCGGGGAATGACCATGATTGAGCCAGCGTCGGAGTGGATGGTGCATTTTGTCTGTATACTAACGCATTAGAAACATAGAAATACGTGAGATTGGTTATTGTTAGGCATGCCCACCTCAATGTCAGGGAAGTTGGTGCGCACGACACCGTCCATGACACCCCAAACATAGGCAATGGGATCCTTGTGGTGGATCTTGATGCCCAGCTGCTCACGGACAAAGCTGCGGGCACCCTCGCCACTAAACAAGTACTTGGCGCGCACATTCTCGATAACATTCGTATCCAAGCACTTCAGGTTGACTTCAACAGGGTAATCAGCGTTCGCACCATCGTTCTTGAAGCCAACAATGGTCCATGGCCGCTCGACAGTTGTGCCAGCCTTCTTGATTTCATCCAAGAACACGCGCTCGATCTTGCCCTGGTGGACCAGGGTGGTGAAAGGATAGCGGGTGTCAATAAAGCGGGGGCAACTAGGCCAGCTGCCAGTACGGCCGATGCCAGAGCCGTCAGCTTTGGGATCCCAGAAGGCAACGTCGTACACCTTGGCAGGCTCGTAAGCCATGATCGAGCGCTTCAAGCCAAGGTTGCGCAGGATCTCGGTAGATCGCGGCTGAATACCGTCAGCGCGACCAGTAGCGGTCGGCACTGGGCGGTTGTCGATATGCTTCACCTTGTAGCCCCATCGTGACATACAGAGGGACAAGAGCAGACCGACGGGGCCGGCGCCCACAATGACAATGTCATAATTCTCTTGTTGGACCATACTGGCGGCCAAAAGCAAACACGGGGATTGGATGGGGGCAGTTATAAATTGGATGGCGCACGGCTATGGGATCAGCGTAAATAAGTACCTATGATTTGAAAGAAAAGCAGAGTCGCTCAGAGGTTCACCCTGCACAATGACTGAAGGAGAATGAATGAGGGCCATGGCTATCCCTATATACTGTCCGGGAACTGGCGTAAGTGGGCAAATTGGGTGTTCAGCTGAAGTAACGGAGAACATCCACGGCATTGAGAGTCGGCGAAATCGTGGGGAGCACCGGCTCAAGGGTCAGGGTAGCCAATCAAGTTCACCAGAAACGGAGTTATGGGCGATTTGTCAGAATCGCAGAAACAAGCGCCCTGTGGGGACAGGCCTAGCTTTCCACAATGTCCATGATACCGTCGTTGATCCCGAGCTGGTAGCCGCAGGGCTCCAGTGTGACTGGATTGCTGCGTTTTCCCTCTACTCCACCCGGAAACGATCTCGGTAAGCGGACGGCTGGGCACGTGACCCTCCCCTCGGCAACCATCTATATCTCTGAACAACTGCTATGATGGTAGTTTAACCTGGTACTTACACCACAGATAACCCGAAATTATATGCCATGCTCTAGATGAAATACCCATGAGGTCTGGCACCTACTCTAATGTTGTTCCCTCGGTCTGTTTCCATGCCACTCCTCTTTCAAAAAGGAAACCTACATTCATGGATGGTCATAACAACAGCACTAGATGGCTCAATTCTTATTCTACAATAATACCACCGTCATGGTTGAATGGTCGTTATTTTCTTAGTTCAAGCGACCAGGTTTCCGACTTTAATCTTGAAGGAAATATGTCGGATTAACCGTATCCGTAAAATATATGGTCCAATGAATGGGTGTCAATCAGTCTGTATTTCTGAAATGGCTCAGCTGGCAATTTATGGAGCCTGATTACATAAACTAAAATAAACAATACACATTGTTAGGATTAATAGATCCTCCGGTATCCTCCGGTATGCTGACTTGCATACTCCGACAAAATATTAATGCCTAAGGCAACAACGACAAAAATAGATTAAGTTGGGTAAAAGTTGTACCGCTCCGAACTATATCTATGAACTACATGTGTAGAGGAAAAAGAACATATTAGGACTGAATACATATATGTATTTGTGAGCTATGTATAATAAGTGGCACTAGACAATTAAATCTACCTTACTATCCCTTATAGACAATAAGTAATTAAGTCTTGAAAGATTTTGTAATATCCTTACTATTACTGTAGTGTGACGGGTGGTCACAACACATAAAATGTGTTATGCTAGTCGTGAGCTCACACATTGTTGGTAGTTCTATATATTTATTTTGTAATGGGTTCTCATAGGTGTGGGTGCGTATGAATCATTGTGATATTGCAATATGCTTGTCCAGGTAGTCCAGGTCAAGCCCCCCTGTTATGGAGATGTGCTCTCATAGCATGTCGTCTTTTTAGGGTTGACTCACACTACTAGGATGATGTGGTAAATAGGCGTTTGATTGGTCGCTCCATTACCAACCTCCTTGATTATGAATATTAAATTATTTTCTTTTTTGTTTGATCATTCATTGTTTATTCCTATGTACTTTCTTTGTTCCAATATTCTTTCTCTATGTCCATTCTCTTTGTTTCCATTATTTTTGAGACATTGCCAGCCACCTTATTGAACTAGTCCTATTGTTGCAGACCAATATACTCATTTCGGCCTCAAAGAATGACCTCGGTTTTGATACTATGCTTTATTGGGAAGTCATGAATAAAAATTAAATAGCTATTGTGACGAGACATGGTGTCGCCCTAGGCCCCGACAACAGCACTGCATAAATATCCTCTTCTTCCAATAATATTTCTTCTTTCCTTCCCATACTTCTTGATTTTTTATGCTTCTGTTTCTCGGACTTCTGCGTTCACCTTTCTGCAATTGCAACTTTGACTTCGAACAGCACCTCGACAGTAACTACAACAATGTCTCAGTATCCACCGACTCGTCCCTGGGCAGCTCTCAGCGCCATTGACCGAGATCACGAGTCGGGACTCCTCTATGAAGATGATGTTCCTCACACCGCAAAGATGACTGTTAACATGAGTCAACCTGCCTTCGAAGACCGGGGCCCCAGCATGGCTGAAGGTCTTCGTGTTATTGCGGAACGCAGTGCAGCTCGTCGGAATGGAACTGCTATGGACAAGAACGATATGTAAGGGCCATCCTTACTAACTTGCTGAACGTGAAATCTAATATGATGAACAGGTTTTCCAAGCCATTGCCACCCATTCCTCAACAGGAAGCCCCTCAGTCGGCTACCACAGTTGGTCAGGAGGGTGTTTTCCAAGGTTCTGGGCACAACATCAACAAGATGAGCATTCATTACGTGCTTGACAGATCCAACATGCATGGACGCCACGATCAAGCCTCATTTGCTCAACGTGAAGCTTCTCAGATTGCTACTCAAGTTGGCCAGAAAGCAGTTGCCGATGGTTGTGTTCACTCAAGTGAAAAGATGAAACTGAATTTGCTTTTTGATGGATGCAAGCTGGAAGGATATGACGATGAGACTCCATCTATTCAACCCAGTGGATCTGAGCCGACTCTCCCACCCTTTTCGTATCACTCCTACAATGCGCAAGCCACCTACGCCAACCCCTCTTCTGCTTACGGTTGCTTGGCTCAGGAATATGATGCTCTGTGTGATGCTCCTGCATCTGAGGCCCCTGATTCTCAAGCCAATCCCAGCCCTTATCGCAACAGTTACAGTCCAACTTCGTGGTACGAATCTTCACCCACTGGCTACGAGTTTTCTCCGGGTCCTCAGATTGCATTGGTTCCCAACACTACCCCGGTGCACGAAATCAAGGAAGAAAATCAATTCGCAGACGTGGGGGCCACCATCGATGAGCTGCTTGCCTTGATCAACCCGGAAAAGGAATACTCACGCCTTGCGAATGACAATCACAGCCCAGAAAGTTCATCTTCTGCTTACCGTTTCGCTACCCCCAGCTCGGTGTCTACAGATATCTACCATGCGGATCAATACTCTAGCCTTGCTTATCAGGCTCCAGACTTCGTCATTCGTGATGCTGAGAGCCCTGCAAGCCCCGATACCATTCGTGGAGTCACACCTGCATCGCCTGCATGGTCCCCGCCATCCCCTTGTCCCAAGGGATGTTGCTATTGGTCTTCGGATGATGAAGCCACTGCATCTCCTGAACCTCAGTTCGATCGGGAATGGTCTGCTTCCGATGTGTCTCTGCAAGAGTCACCTATTCTGCCTTCTCTTCCTCATGTCGCTTCATATCCATCTTCTGAGCGTCGTGCCAGCTACCTGAAATGGAGAGAGGAGAGAGCGCACATGATTAGTGCCGAGGAGGCTCTTGTCCCACGGCAACTGAACGTGATGAAGAAGGCCACCTTCACCATGGATGTCCCCATCCACAACGTTTCCCAGCACCAGGCAGCCGTTCACACGTCTAACTTTACCAATGGTGGCCCTAGCCGCGCAGCTTCCTTCGTCAGCAATAATTCCAATGTCAGCAACACCATCAGCAGCGCAACTCTGAGTCCTGTCACCCGCAGCCCTGATGTCTCCAGTTCTGAGGGCTCCGTGGACTCTCGTGGAATCAAGCGCAAGCGATTTACCAAGACCCTCTTTGGTAAGAAAGGATACCTTGATGACTACGAGGGGCGGCGCGACAAGAGATTCCGCTTCTTTAAGGAGGCCATCGAAAGGGGACATTCAACCTTTGGCAATATTAAAGGAATGGTAAGTGCCTCCTGACTCATCTTTTGGAACTATGACAGGGACTAACAATCTTTTTTTTTTTGACAGTTTTGGGATGAGAATCGAGGTTTGATCAGCCCATCAACCAAGCCCAGCATCGTCACTGAGAACACTGCTCCCATTACTCTGAACACCGAGGTGCAGTCAATTCTGTACGCCGAGATTGAGAGCATGATCACCCACGCCGCCAACGAATTCCTGATGAAGGAGTACTATGATGGTCACCTCTCTACTAGTTCTCTCCAAAAGGTGAAAAGAAGATGGGAGAAGAAGCACATGCCTGGTGTCCCTGAATTCCGTTTCGACCAAGGTACCCAGTACCGCATTAT
Organism: Penicillium psychrosexuale; assembly: GCF_028828465.1. Taxonomy (NCBI): domain Eukaryota; kingdom Fungi; phylum Ascomycota; class Eurotiomycetes; order Eurotiales; family Aspergillaceae; genus Penicillium; species Penicillium psychrosexuale. Next base: position 2,717,742 of record NW_026643187.1, read on the forward strand.
CAGCGCAAACCGCGAGCATCTCAACTTCGGTCGACCCAGCAACGGCCTTGGCCCGAACACCGTTCTGGGTAACTGGAAAAGGATCTGGAAGAATATGAGCATCCGCACCTTCGTGTCTCCCGATTCGGTTATCAAGAAGAACATCCACGATATCATGGATCTCTTGGAGCTTTTGAATGCCAGGGATGGTCACCTTGAACTGCTTATGGCCCTCGATGCGCATGTTCGTGGACAGCTGCAGAAGCACGAGATGTTGCTCTACTACTGAGATACTCTCGCTCTTAACTTCGACTTTGTCGATTTCAACAATTCTTGTCTCTTTTTCGTTTTTCTCTGCTATTCTGTTTCGGCTGTTCTGTTCTAGGGGGCTGTTATCAGTTTCGCTTCTTGCCAGTTTCGCTTTGTGCTAATTTTCGTTTTCGCTTTCGTTTTCGCTTTTACTATTTGGCCTTCTCTTTCTATGCGTTTTTTTGCCAGCGATGAGATCAACCAATTCAGTCTAGCGTATTTCAAACCCAACATCCCAGATGAAATTTTTTCCTTTTCCTACTATAAATAGTTGGAATATTGATGATAACGTACTGAGTCAATCAAATTAGACCACTCATCCCTTGGCAATTTGTCAGACGTTAGTGATTGAACTAATTTCCAAAGGATAATCTTAATTTAATATGTATTCCCAACATAATATGTCAATTGAAGCGAAAAGCACCGAAAAAGTGAAGTTGTACACAAAACACGTGGGGCGACGTCATCGGCTTATAGCACGGTGCCACCTGGGCAGGCAGTCACCGCTCTGCTTTTGACAAAGTTCCTGAACCACCTCTTGTAAATGATCTTACCTTGCCGGCGTTTCGGACAGAACATGTTGTAGCTGTAACAGTCCGGCCCCCAATGACCGTCGATACATCCCGCGTTTAGCCTCCATCCATATCCGGGGGTGGAGATCGATACCAACTCGAACACAAGGGGTCAGCTCCGTACAATCCTCCCGAATGGCGGGCCCGATCCACACCTACGGTCCGAGTTGCCTGCTTGTGGATGAAGAGCCGGACCTCACCGAATTTCAATCACTTCAATCACCACCAGAAATTCGGTCACATTTCTTCTACATCTCATCATTGCCGATTGATGATCCACTGGCTCCCCTGCCTCCACCTACAAGCCAGGGGACCGGCAATGAGAGAGTTCCTCCCACGCCATTCTCGGCCAGGGATAACATCGCCTTAGAGGAAGCCTGGCGTGATCTACGGGAAGCGAGAAAGACTAAATCCGCGAACCACAGATCCAGGCCAAATACATCGACAGGGCCCCCTGGAATAGCTGTGCCCAGTCATCAATCGGTCTCAAATGTCGAACACCGCAAGGCAGCTAGCCAAGAGGATCCCTCGTTGGTTGGCAGTAGAGGAAGTACTCTGAGCAACCCTCCTTTCTTCCCGGACGACCTGCCCTCCCGCAGCCGCAAGAGTTCCCTCACTTTTGCTACAGGCAGTGCTGGAATGCGAATCCATGAACTTGGCAAGGAGAATCGCGTGGGCTCCCCATTGGGTGATGAGTTCAAACATGACACTTCCAGAGGAATTTCCACCGATCAGAAAAGAGTACGATCGTCTTCGATCAATGAGTTCAATACACCCAAAAGAAGCGGTTCTCCATTGGAGGCTGAAAATGTGGGTGAAGGCGACGAGGTGGTTGGAAGTCTACAGGCTGATCGTTCTCACGGTGCAAGCATGAGTGGCTCTCCTTTTATACGGGCGCCGGTGTCTCATCCTCAGACGCCGCTTGGTCGCTCATTTGAGTCATCTTCATCAAGAGAAGGAGGCGAATGGCAGGCGGAACTCCGGCCCAGTACCGCTCCACGAAGTGCCCCGAAACCTTCGGGCCTGAGAACGACCGTGAGCCTAGATCAATTGACCCAGGACTCAGAGAGGGAGATGACCGAGGAGCCGAACACACAGTTAAAGATTCCAGTCGGTGTGTCACGGCTTCATCTAGTCGAGTTACCAAATCTCAAGGTGAGTACAATTTCTACAATTTATCTACTCGGCTTTGACTTACAGTAACGCTTTTTTTATAGATGAAACCTATCTACTGGAGTCCTCTTCAGGACATATCAAGTGTGGTCCGAGCTACGTGGTTCTACAAGAATACCATGTTGCCTGTTGAGACTGGACTTGCGAACAAATTGGAGGCAGGCTACGTTTACTTGAAGCCATGGAGTGACACTTGGCAAGATGAATTAAATAGTTGCGTGGAAAACGGGGCCGATGCCGAGTTGAAAATTGTTCACCCGCTGTGGACAAAACAGGATAGTCAGCCTACAACTGCACAAGTGCTACAGAGTAGTGATTCGCCTCTGGATGAGGCGGAGGATCCCTTGAGATTCGACAATAATCGAGCTGCTGGTGGCACGTCTATTCAATCTGAGACTATCAAGTCATACCTTACATCAAGTGCCATCTATGTCGATGCAAAAAATGCCCAAGTACTTCGGCCCAGCTTACTTCCCTCAGTGTCAAGGGGACGACGACCTCTTAGTGCAATAAGGAAAGGCCATCAGATAGGCATACCTGTGGTTCGCGGCTTTAGTCGAAAATCATGGGAACATCTGCACCCGTCAAAATCCAATCCTATCGATGTGCGCCATTACATCCGCAAGACCCAGTCGAAAAGTCCTTCTGCGCAAGGTGAACAAATATGCTATGCATGCAAGATGGAAGAATCGCGACCATCTCCAACAGATTTGGTTCTCGTTATCCATGGCATCGGGCAGAAGTTATCAGAGAGGATGGAAAGCTTCCACTTTACTCATGCCATCAATGCATTTCGACGAGAGGTGAACATGGAGCTCAACAACGAACCTGTCTGGCCGCATGTGCATCAAGATCATGGGGGAATTATGGTTCTTCCTGTGAATTGGCGCACGAACTTGTCGTTGGATGACCCCGATGTTGAGTCAGGTATCGAAGACCCAGCTAGCAACAACTTTTCTCTTGCAGATATCACGCCCCAGACTCTACCCGCTATCCGATCCCTGATCAGCGATGTGATGCTTGACATTCCTTACTATTTGTCGCACCATAAACCGAAGATGGTCAAGGCGGTGATTAGGGAAGCGAACCGTGTGTATCGCCTCTGGTGTAAAAACAACCCAGGGTTCCAAGACTCCGGCCGCGTACATCTCATCGCACATTCTCTCGGAAGCGTGATGGCTGTAGACATTCTCAGCTATCAGCCAACACATGTTCCTCAGTTTGACTTCTCCAATACGGCTTTACGCAGCGACATTTTTGAGTTCGATACTAGACATCTCTTCCTCTGCGGAAGTCCAGTCGGCTTCTTTCTGCTTCTCAATAAGGGTATGTTGAAACCTACATCATTCCGCCTTGTATCTAACATTATTCCAGCTAGCCTTCTTCCCCGAAAAGGCAGAGACAAGCCAGGTAGCGAAGGTGACGATCTACTTCGTGGGGTTGCCGGCGAAGCAGGTCAATACGGCTGTCTCGCCGTAGATAATCTCTACAATATCATGCACACAACGGACCGTAAGTGGATTGCACACCCTCTTCGCTTCTTATACTAACCATCTCTACCAGCAATTGCGTACCGAGTCAATGCAACAGTAGACTCAGGCCTTTCCAACTCTCTCAAAATGGGCACTATCCCCAGCTCCACCGCCAGCTTCTGGCAATCATTTGGAAGCGTCTTTCGCTGGAACTCGAACCCGTCAACATTATTGCCCTCCACAGCCCCTACCCGCCCTGCAGCAGTATCCAAGCTGCCATCCAATGTCGAGCTCGAGACCCACGACTTCACTCGCGAAGAGATCGCTGAAAAGCGCATGCTACTGCTAAATGACAACGGTCAAATCGATTATTATCTCTCAGGTGGTGGTGGCCCTTTGAATATACAGTACCTCAACATGCTGAGTGCGCATAGCAGTTACTGGACCTTGGGTGATTTTGTGCGGTTCTTGGTTGTGGAGATTGCGAGAAAGCAGGGGAGAGAAGGAACGCTGCTTGCCTTTCGGGCTGAGAAGAAGAAGGGATGGAAGTATTCAAAGGGTTGATTCTTTTTTGGGCCTTTACCTTCGGTTTGGTTTTTATTTTGTGCTCTGGGGATAGAATATGTACCCTAGGTGATTGTAATATTCACATAGAGACAAGCATACATGACTTCAGATGTCGTTCCCTGTAAGCCCACAACGTACTTGTATTTTATTAAAGATTGAAACTTGGTTGTTGACGGTGTATTGTCTGATCTAGAAAAAAAGATCGAGAAGTTGCGAAGCAGGACAAAAAGGCAAGAAATGTGCAAAGCTTGAGGACAGACAGATAAGAAACAACACAGGCACCAGGAGATTTAAGCTCCGTCTGCGCATAAATCATATATCGTATCAGGTCTCTAGCAAATGACCCGGGTGTCTGAGCCATGAACATTCCCCATCAGCAAAGCCTCCACGATCTCACCCTTGATACCAACGCCCCGCCCAGCCCTCAACACCACCAAGGCATTCGCTTTGGCCAAACTGCCGACCTTTGAAGACCGCTGTCCGGCACCCTCCACTCCCGTGCTCGTCGCGTACAGCCGTCCATCCGAGCGCGATGCCGTAACCGCAGCGCGGTGGTACTCCGTGCGCATGGGATCAAGCGGGAAGTTATGCGTTAGGACAACAGCAACGCGCGGAAGACCGAGCTGCGGCGCGAGCCAAGGCTTAGAGCTGAGTGCCCCGGAGCTGTGGCCCAAGCCGGTGAGTTTATGCAGCGAAGGGAGAACAAACAGATTCAGGGTGACAAGAGCGGAGGCCGGATTTCCGGGGAGCGAGAAGATGAGTTTTGATTGACGCTCCTGTTGAGAGGATGTGGCGTCGCCGATTGGTTTGAAGGGGACAGTTGCGAAGGTGGTTGGTTTGCCCGGTTTCATGGAAACGCGGCCGAAGTGGATGGTGCCGCCGAGAGAGCGCTCGATTGTCGGCTTGAGGAGGTCGAGCTCGCCCATTGAGACGCCGCCGGTTGTGATTATCACGTCGACGCTGGAGGAGGCTCGGCCTACGCCGCGGAGTGAGTCGCGGAGGGCATGCTCGAGCTCGCTAGCAGGTGTGTCGCGAGCGATACCGAGATCGACGGTTTCGAAGCCCCATGAGTTCAGACATGAGAGAAGAGATGGGCGGTTAGAGTCGCGGATTTGGCCGCCTGTAAGAGTCCGCGGGTCATTGTGCTCCACCAGCTCATCGCCGGTGCTCAAAACGCCTACGCGTGGTTTCCGGAAGACTTTGACAGTCTTGGTGCCGGTTGATGCCAGTAAGCCAATCTCTCCGCCCACGGGAGATACTAGATCCCCGCGAGCGACGATTTTGGAGCCTAATGCGACATCGCTGCCAGGCTCGCGCACATTCTCGCCGGGCTCGATATCCCCGGCGAGGATTTCCACTGTCGCTTCTTCCTTGCCGTCAGGTGTGCACGAGTCCAAGGTGGTATCCTCGACCATGACTACAGCATTCGCATTTGGGGGGAGAGGGGCGCCAGTGGTAATTCTAGCAATGGTCCCCGGTTGCAATGGCTCTAGATTCCCGCCGACATTGGCATGGGTAATGGATGCTACCGGGAAGATCCCCTTCGTGGACAGGTCGGCGGAGCTAGAGTCTGGTGCAATGATAGCGTAGCCATCGACGATACTAGCTCTATAGGCTGGGACAGCCTCTGCGGCGTAGACGTCTTCGGCGATCACCGAGCCAATCAATGATGTGGTCACTGGGACCTCAACGACTTCTGGCTCAGGAGTGTGCTCATTGATCCGCCGAAGCGCTTCGTCTACAGACAGCATCGGGTAGGGTGAGGATCGATAGCGCCGGTTAGGGCCTGCACTAGGGTCGTTGGACTGCAGTCTCTCCGACGGCGACGTATGCGCCTTTGGGGCCTTATGCCCATGTCCATGGTCAGAACCATGATGGTGGTGATGATGATGCTGATGTTGTTGATGATCACTAACGCCGGCCTCTGATTCCAGTTTCTTCACACCTCCAGCATGGAGGTTCCGTGAATTAGCCCCAGCAGACTGGAGACAGGCATGTGGAAGAAGCTTAACAACAGCATCGAGGTTCTCCATGGCTCCTTTGGGTGAACCGGGTAAGGTAATAATCAAAGTCTTATTGCGGACACCAGCAACTGGTCTGGCCATCATAGCAACTATGCGGAGGATTAGCTGAAATAAATATAGTCAAGGAGAAGCGCAATGGCAGCGCCCCTGATGTCATGCTCACATGGAGTTACTTTCAAGGAGGCAGCAATCATGCCGTGTCTGGAGTCTTGGTTAGTTTACTAGCGTCAATGCGCTGGCCAGGGTATCTAACTCACACTAGTCCCGGCGCATGGCGTTGGATTAGAGGAGAGACGGCCTAGTGATGTCATGAGCATAAGAAAGGCAAGGGTCAGAATCAGAATCACACACTTCGGGGGTGTTGTCCTTGATGGCAAATCCTGTTCCTCCGCTAAGGAGGATGAGGTTGTACCAATTAGGGCTATCGGCCCATTCGTATATCGAATGCTGGATCTGGGACACGTCGTCCGGGACGATCCTGAATGCGGGGGGTTCCCACTTCCCCTCTGCGGCCAAGATAGGCCTAAGTGCATCGACGACCTTGTCAGAAGCGGGGTCTTTCGAAGCAGTGTCGGAGACAATCAGGATTGCGGCTTTAAGTTTGTTCTCCATGATATGCGTTGTGCATAAGTCTGGGGAAGTGGATGTTTGGCGGGGGAAGTTCTGTTAAATCGGGGAAAACATCGGACTCCAAAGCCCGACGTAAGTTAATGTGGTTGATGTATAGTGCAATTAGTGAAATTGATGCCACTGCTGCTTTTCGTACACGCCAGAGGTTAGTCTCTTCCAAGGTTGTTCGTGTTAGATACGAATTATCCCGAGGTCCTTGAAATCCGGTTTGAGTGTACGGAGTAACCCCAATCAATTCAACCTGATTCAACCCAATTAGATCCAATTAGATTGGACATTATAGAAAGATATAAATACAGAGTTGCCTTTTAATAAATTTTGAACAACAGGTCGACATGCTTCCTTCAGTAAGATTCAAAAGCGAGGCTAAATATGTCTAGGGATAAATGATTTTATCTGATAGCCATTTCTACAGGTATTTGTTCATATCCCTAGTGTAACAAGCTAGAACTAGCTCACGCATCCTCAAATCTGATACATATGATCTCCGGATCATTGATGCAATTCAGCAAAACCAAAATGGCTCTACGTGGTCGACCCCAGACGCCCCAATGCGGTGTATATCAAAACATGAACATGAACTATGAAAACGAGAAAAAAGAGGCGAAGCGGATCGCCTGGGGCATATGCTTCGATTCCCGATATTTGTTTGCCGCCAAAATTGGAAGCTCTTCTCTCTCCAAGGAAGGCTCAATCTCAGGCCGCCTCCAATATCACTGCCTTTTGGGCCACGAGAAGGCCAACAATCAAACCGAAAAGTCCCAGGACTGAGCTGAAAATCTCGATGACAAGAATCTTGACGAATCTAGAAAAGAGAACAATGTAAGTGACGGCCCTAAATATCATATCAACAACGCCACGAGGGTCACTTACAGGCTGGGGTCGGCGGCATCGGCCAGGGCAGCACCACTTCCATTGATACCAACTGAGATACCGCAAATAAGATTGCAGACGCCAACTGTGATTCCTCCCCAGAAGACCGCGTATCCAGTGTAGTAGTTGCTAGAGGTGTGGATTCCACCTTCGGCTACCGGGCTGAGCTTTGAGGAGAAAACAATGGCCATGATGACACCGTAGATAGCGACGACTTCACAGAAAATAATGGAGATCAAGTTCTTGGTGCGAATACGGGGTGCTCGGACACCACCACCAACAATCGATGAGCCGGTAAGGAAGATACCCCTAAGAAAATATGCGGTCAATATCGGGATAGTTGAGCATGCCAACGGGGAGCAGCTTACCATGCTGCGCCGACAACCGAGAAGCCGATACAAGAAGCAATTCCGATATTTGCCCAAGCATAAGGAGAAACTTCCTCAAGGAAACGGCCGACCTAATACGCGTCAGGTTATTAAACTTTCGAAAGAAATCGTTGATTTTGAGTGTGAGTTCCGTACATTGAATGCCTCTCCGTCTCCGTGGAAGAGCATATCTAGAATTCAGACCATTTCATTAGCTGCCAGATCGCACTTCAGATCCATTGAAACGTACACAATCCCACCACGATAAGAGCGGTGGTGGAGACACCGGCCGGATAGAGGTAAGCCATGGCGACCTCTATAAGCCTGGAGACGAATAAATTAAAAGGTCAGGATGATCGCAGACGTAGAAAACGCAGCCGATAAGGTAGCTGAAGCTCTGGGATGGAAGCGGGTGATGGGGGACTCGGTGGCCGGAGCGGATTAACTGCTCCGTTCAGGCGGTGACTTCGCGTTGTGCTTCCCCGGACGTGTTAGAACACCTGTTTCCCCCTGCTTTTACTGTTCTTTCAAGGGAAGACGCCTGTCTTAACCTTCTATATTCTCATAAGGCTTGTTTTTGTGTCTTTGCCTCAGTCACAAATCCCTGACCTCATTCCGCGCCACTTTACTACCCCTGAATTTCAGTCGCATCAATCACTCCGTGATAATGGCGTCTACCTCCGGGGTTGGGTCGTATTCGAACCCCTTGAAGAAGTTTAAGTAAGAATTGGGACGGCATTGCAACGGTGTGACATTATAATTGCATTGCTAACGGAGATATCTAGGCTGGTATTCCTAGGCGAACAGAGTGGTAAGCGTCTCATCACTTTATACTTCTACTACATGCGCTCTGGTCATTGGGAGGGGCTGGCACAAGATATCTAACGCTATTGCAGTCGGCAAAACATCATTGATCACTCGTTTCATGTACGACTCGTTCGACAACACATACCAAGCAACTATTGGCATTGACTTCTTGTCCAAGGTACGCCACATTATACCCCGCACAAGGATTATAATTCAGGCATTCCTCCGAGACGCTATCTATTCGCAAAAATCAGGGCTAACCATCGTATTCAGACTATGTACCTTGAAGATCGGACTGTCCGTCTTCAGCTTTGGGATACCGCCGGCCAGGAGCGATTCCGCTCCCTGATTCCTTCCTACATCCGAGACTCGAGCGTTGCCGTAGTGGTCTACGATATTTCGAATGCCAAATCGTTCCAAAACACGCGCAAATGGATTGATGATGTGCGCGGGGAGCGTGGGAATGATGTGATTATTGTGCTCGTGGGCAACAAGACCGATTTGAACGATAAGCGGGAAGTCACCACCGCACAGGGCGAGGAAGAGGCAAAGAAGAACGGATTGATGTTTATCGAGACCAGCGCAAAGGTCGGGCATAATGTGAAGCAGCTTTTCCGGAGAATCGCCCAGGCTCTTCCTGGAATGGAAGGCGAGGCCAAACAAGGCGAAAGCACAAGTACGTTCATTCTCGTGTTTTATCCACCGACTCCTCATACTGACCATGATCCCTCTTCCAGTGATTGACGTCAATATCAATCCCAAGGAGACGACCAGCAACGACGGCTGTGCCTGTTAAGATTCCCCCGCATCCATTCTCCCGTCCTTAAGTGCCCTACCTCGATGAACATCGAGGCTGTCCATGATATCCTACAATTTTCGAATATGTACATGTTTCTTCTTTCTTTGCTTCCTCCTGTCAATAGCGCGTGTCTAGATCTCTCAGTGCCGAATGCGGTTGTGTCCAGTTTGTTTTCTGATCTTGTGGGAGGAGACAAGGTGTTTTGATTTCCGTTTAACCAGCATCATACGTTTTTTTTTTGGCAGTTGAAGTTTCTTCGCTTGACATCCTTTTCGGGGTCTTCTGATTATCGCTCTGGTAGCATGGGCTAACATGTCTGATATGTTTGATATGCTTTAATTGACGAAGCTGTATAATATGGCATTTCCCTTCTGGGTAACGCACCGCATAGCCGGCGCCAATGAAACATGAACTCCACACTATTATATATATCCAATATGTCCAGGGCATTTTTATTCAACCGATGACGCTAAGAGGCAAGTCTTAACTAGTTAAAAGACAAACCCCTTAACATCTGTCTCATGCTCCAAATTCCACGCTCTCTTGATTAAAGAGTCGACCTTGGTCGTATCTGTGATCCCGCCATATTTGGCAAGCACGTGAGTTTTTGCCTCGATTTCAGACTTAGAGATGTCAGACCATAGTTGTATATATCTTCCCGTCTTCCAAGAGTGAGCTATCTCCCGAGGTATATAAACAAGAAGCCGGTTTAAAAGTACACAACGAAAAGGCGATGTATTGTGTAACGAATTATCTAGTCAGACTATAGCATCCCTGTAGGAAGTATCAATCCATATTTGTATAAACAGTTCAAATCGCAGGACTATAACCGACTACCTAATTAGGAATATGTATGCCTTGGGAGTAAGGCAGTAACAGTGGGTTCAGGCATCAATATTTCATAATGCATAAATGCATAAAATGATGAGTAAAGTAAGGGGGCAAGCCACCTATGCATGAAAATGTAGTCTTCACTACCTCCAAGGCCACATAGACGTCTATTAAGTAGACCAAATGGATAAATCCAAGATGACCGAATAGTACAAGCCAAGAATCAGTTCATTAAATCACCGCACGGTGAAAATGTAACGCGTCCGAGAAGAAATCGGGCAATTGATCTGCGGGCGGATCGCCCGGGAAATGGCGCCCCTGGGCCATCTGCGTTGCCATACACCCAGCCTTTTTTCCTCTTCCCTTGCTTTGCCCGTATATATACTCAACCACATTTCCATCGCTATTTCCATCTCGATAACGCACATTCTTGGCCAGAGGCCCTAACACACACACTCATGGGGTTCGCTTCCCGTTTTCTCCGCATTCCGCGGCCAGAGGTGAGTTGAGATCGAATCTTATCATTGCCCCCCGGAGCTAACTTATTTCGTCATCTCAAAGTCCTTTTTCTATCTGATGAGCTTAGAGACTGGTGCTTCCTTGATCACACTTTCACTGCTCTTGAATAAAATCAGTGGCCTCTATGGCCTGCTGGCTCTTTTGACTGGCTACCACCTGTCCCCCGTACAACTATCAATGTACCTTTGGTCCCTCATTGCCCTTGGACTCGCCTCACTTCTGTTCCCCCACATTCGCAAACAGTCGCCTCTGCAATGTCTCGCCCTCACCTACCTTTATGTATTCGACAGCCTAATTAACGCTGCATACACTGCCGCTTTCGGTGTAACTTGGTTCTTGGTGGTATCGCAACATTACGACAGTGGCAACGCCGCGGGTCCAGGGGGCGAGACGATCGCGGAAACCGCTGGCTTCACCAGCCCCAAGTACGATGCAGCATATGTTGAGATCCAAAACACAAAGGAAGGAAATAACTTCATCGCTCATCCCCCGCGTTCCGCCGAAGATTTCAGCAATGTCGTCCTTCAACCCGAGAGTCTCCCCAGCATCATCTTCATCTGCCTTCTGTGGGTGATTAGAGTCTACTTTGTTCTGGTCATGCTCGCTTTCGCACGTCAGGCCCTCCGTCTCTGGGTTGCGGTCCCTCGACACACCCAACTCCCGACCCACAGCCGCAACGTTTCTGTCGCCAGCGTTGCCGATATCGATCGAGAGCCTTTCTCCCCCTATAGTCCCGACGGCCAAGGCTGGGAAGGCAAGCTGGGTCGTGTAATGATCAGTATCGGCCACAGCTATTGGCTGGGTGAAGAGGAAGACGGTAACTGGCTCAGCGGCATCAACCACAAGTTCCGCAACCGTTCGGGCAATACGGAGCTGCCCGGCGCGCTAGAAAGAGAGAGAAGACGACGTTCCGGAACGGGTCCTCCAGCACCGTCGCCATCTATTGTTCGATCTACTGTCCTTCAACAGCCAATTGCTGAGAGTACACCAGGTGGCATGAATGTGAAGATGCAAGATTGGACCGCACCCCGATAAATGATCTTTTGGCGGCTATTGAACAATATTAGTCGCAACAATGTACAGCCCTCGCTTCGACTCGGCTCCATGTCTTCAATCCCCCATCTTCCTCCTGGCTGTGTGCATTAGATGCAACGAATTTGACCGTGCCCAGTCAAAGGGCACAATCCATCTTGGCTCTTGTGTCTGTCCCATCATTTGATGAAGTCACTGAATCGGATAACCGGCCATTTGATTTCATTCGATACTCCACCATCATGAAGCCCGAGCCCCTTTTGCTCGATACTTACGACAAACTGCATATATGAATTTGGAACGGGTCCAGGTATATGGCGATGATCAGGCCACATGTGTCCCTGATTGATATCTGGGTCCCCCTGGGTCTGGAAGGCGTTTTCAATCTCATGATCTCAAAATGAGTCTTCGTTGGTGGCACCACTCGCGGTCATCAATCTGACATGCACGATTTTGGCGTCGGGACATGGATATGTATATTGCTTATCTAAAATGGGGGTTCTGCATATTTCCCCGCGAGGGTCTCATGTGTTAATTTGTACACAATTGCTTTTGCACACACCTCACACATAATAATAATTTCTTCTGGATGACGATTCAACAGGGTGTAGTCAGTAATACTGCAATATTCGAGTCTGTATAATTCGGAAGGCTATGAATCCTTCTAATACTAAATGAGTCTTGTAGATTCGGCTTTTTTCCTGATAGACGTCTACAAGATATGTTGTAGACGCACTCGGCCGAATTATTACAATGAAGCTGATTGGCTAGAGCCATGATAATACTCGACCGAGATCGGTGCAGACATTTAACCTTCGGCATTTGACCGGTAGTCTTGTTCTAGTAGGGATTTCCTTCAGGTCTTTGGACCATCGAGCCCTAGAATAGACTGAAAGGACAGGAATATCCCGAATAAAAATGCATTTATTGGGCATAGGTAATTGCCGTGGTGCTATTGGTACGCTAAAAGCATGAAGAAAGATACTTAATCGATGCTCTGTTAGCCAATAGCCAAGTAACTCGGGATTAGTGGACTTCACATCATGCCATAGATCAAGCAGATCCCTTGAGAATCCCGATATCTAAGTAAATTTCATGGAATATCGATGTGGTTCTCGTAGATGCCAGGCACCGCACAAGAACCTCCGGCCAAATCCCGGCGCTGACGTGCTCGACGGCATCACGGGATCCCCCGCACTGGGCCCAAAAAGGAAAGTTTGCATTTCTGCCACTGGGTGTTTGCACTGATGTCGTGATCGAAGACCAATCAGCAGATTGCTGATCTAACCCCCGACGACGGAGAAATTGAACGAGCGAGGGAAAGAAAACCACTGGCTCTTTTTTTTTTCCTTGTCTAGCAAGAGAATTCCAAGAGAGCTGAGAGACATAATATTTAATTGTCTCCTCTCATTTGTTACCATCCTCTTCGGTTCTGTGCTGCGAGTGGGAGATCGCTGCATACATACTGATAAGGTATATCGCGATTTTATCATCCCACTTGTGCTGTGATCTCAACAGCCAATAGTCGCAAATATGGTGTCTATCTCAAGCGCTGCTGAAGCGGGTATGTATTTTCCTATTATTTCTCATCCTTGAAAAAGGGAGGGCAATGGCTGATCCTCATGCAATTGTATAGTGGCAAGAATCGCCTACCTCACTAGCGATACCGTTCTATCCGTGCAGCCCTCATTGCAGACTGACTCATTGTTCTCCAAGGCCCTCAAGGTTCTCAAGGCTAACAAGACGACCAATCTCACGTCAAAAGTCACCGAGGTGAGTTGAAAACGTCAGGGTTGCCAGACTGGAACCCAACTAATTTTATTTCCAGGTTCAAGCTGTGCGCTATAATGAAGATCCCCTCCTGTCTGCCTTCACCCCCCTTCAGAATGGCGAGACTACCTCCGTCGTCACTAGCTCCTCGGTCCTGATTACCGCCGTCCCTCACCTTTACCGTCTCGCCAACAGCCCCGTGGTCATCCACGTTGCTCTGGAGCCCTCTCCGTTCCCCGATTACTCCGTAATCAGCTCCATCCGCCAGTCCGGTTTCACATTCCTCCACTCAGAGACCGTGCAAGAGGCTCAGGACATCGCTATTACAGCCCACGCGCTCTCCCACAAGTCTGGGAAGGGTGTTATCCACTTCTTTGACCCCTCCAATTCGGCCAAGGACCCCTCTATTCCCGAGGAGGACGTTGAGGTTGTGAAGAAGGTTCTTAGCGTTGGTGGAAATTCTGCCACCTCTGCTGGAACCCAGACTCTTTACGCCGACTCTGGTCGTGTGGCCACTGTCACTGAAGAGACCGTAGGTACTTCACCCGCTGGTCTACCTGAGCCAACGAACTTGACCGTGCCCTCTCAACCTCAAACCCCCTTCAACGCTAGCGTTGACAACTCATCGGTTGGCTCCTCACGGAGAGACAGCAGTGCTGGCAGTGAAGCCCCGAGCTCGACCGCGACTACTGTGGACAGCGCCATCGCTCGGCCTGTTAGCGCGGCCGATATCTTCGAGTGGACAGCTCAGATTTGGAACACTCTATTCGAAGAGGTGGGCCGCAGATACAATGCCATTGAGTACACCGGTGCTGCTGATGCCAAGTCTGCTATCTTCGTCTTCGGCTCCACCGGAGTCTTCGTGGATGCTCTCGCCAGCGCCGGTGCCAACCCGGAGTTGGAGAACATTGGTCTGGTCACTGCCCGCCTGTACCGCCCCTGGGTTGGTGGACAGATTTCCAACTCTATCCCTAGCTCCATTGAGAAGATCGCTGTTCTCGAGCAGGTTCGCAAGACCACCCGATGGGGTCCTTCTTTCATGGATCTATTGTCCAGCCTGACACCCTCTGGCGCTCGCGCTCAGGCTCCTAAAATTGTCGGGTACCGTCTCGGGCATATTGAGCCCTCCACTGCTGTTCAGGCCCTTCGCGGTGTCTTGCAGAACCTAAACTCCGATTCCCCTATCCAGAATCTTGACATCGGAAGCTCTCAGGTTCCTGCTATTCAACCTGCTCTCGAGCAGCCTCGCATTGAGAATGCTTACTTGAAGATCTTGAGTCAGCTCTTTGGAGAGCGTCTCCACATTGCCAACCAGCTTGGATCCAACAATGCCGGTGTTTCAAGCACTATTGCCGCGAGCCCCGAGTTTGGATTTGGTTCATTGCTAGCTCGCCAGGACCGTCGCCAACGCTTCATCCGGGAGGTTGAGGAAGCTACCAAGTCCACCGCTTTTGCTACCGACGTTCCCAAAACTTGGTTGTCTCGCTGGGCTCTGAATGTGAAGGAAGCCGCCAAGGCCAACAAGCTTGCTCCTGATGTAATTAGTCGCCTCTCCAACGATGGCTCCGCGATTTCCCGCCAACTCCTCCAGTCTAAGAGTCTCTTCTACGAAGAGTCTGACTGGCTGATCGGCTCCGATGCCTGGGCTTACGATTTGGGTAACTCCGGTGTTCATCACGTTCTCGCATCTGGCGCGAACGTGAACATGCTCATCATCGACTCTCAACCCTTCTCTGAGCGCGCTGCGTCTGACGCCACTCGCCGTAAGAAGGATATTGGTCTCTATGCCATGAACAGAGGCAACGCCTACGTCGCCTCGGTCGCTGTTTACAGCTCATACACCCAGGTTCTTCAGGCTATGTCCGAGGCCCAGCAGTTCAAGGGGCCCTCGGTTGTTGTTGCCTACCTGCCTTACAACCAGGAGAACGACTCGGCACTCACAGTGCTGCAGGAGACCAAGAAAGCCATCGATCTTGGCTACTGGCCCCTGTATCGCTGGAACCCCGACAACGAGGAGAAGGGAGAGCCAAAGTTCTCCCTTGACTCCGAGCGCATCAAGCGTGATCTTGAGCAGTTCCTCCGCCGGGACAACCAGCTTACCCAGCTCATGAACCGCCAACCTAAGTACGCTCCTGTGCTCTCTGAGTCCTATGGCACTGAGGTTCGTGCTATGCAGAAGAGAAACGCCAAGGACTCCTACGAGAAGCTCTTGGATGGTCTGTTCGGTGCTCCTCTCACCATTCTCTTCGCATCTGACGGCGGTAATGCTCAGAACATTGCTAAGCGTCTCGGCAACCGTGGTCGCGCCCGCGGCCTGAAGACCATGGTCTTCGCTATGGATGAGTTCCCTGTCGAGGACTTGCCCACTGAGGAGAACGTTGTTTTCATCACCAGTACTGCAGGCCAGGGTGAATTCCCTGTGAACGGTCGTAGTCTCTGGGAGCATGTCAAGAACACCGGTGATCTCGACCTGTCCACCATCAACTATTCCGTTTTCGGTCTTGGTGACAGCCACTACTGGCCGCGCAAGGAGGACAAGATCTACTACAACAAGCCTGGCAAGGATCTTGATGATCGCGTCGCCTTCCTAGGTGGTCGCAAGCTCACTGACATTGGCCTCGGTGATGACCAGGATCCAGATGCCTACCAGACCGGGTACTCCGAATGGGAGCCCCGCCTGTGGAAGTCTCTGGGTGTCGATAAGGTGGAAGGTCTTCCTGAGGAGCCTGCTCCGATCACCAACGAGGATATTAAGGTCGGCTCTAACTTCCTTCGCGGCACTATCGCTGAGGCTCTTCTTGATGAGAGCACTGGCTCCATCCCCGCTAGTGACCAGCAGCTGACCAAGTTCCACGGTACATACATGCAAGATGACCGTGATCTCCGTGATGAACGCAAGGCTCAAGGTCTTGAGCCTGCGTACAGCTTCATGATTCGCTGCCGTCTCCCTGGTGGTGTTGCCACCCCCAAGCAGTGGCTGCAGATGGATGCCATCAGTAGCTCACACGGTAACGAGACCATGAAGCTCACTACCAGACAGACCTTCCAGTTCCACGGTGTGATCAAGCGCAACCTTCGTGGCGCCATGCGTGCCATCAACAACTCCATGATGGACACACTCGCTGCCTGCGGTGATGTGAACCGTAACGTTATGTGCAGTTCTCTCCCTGAGTTGTCTGACTTCCACCGAGAGACCTGGGCAATTTCTGCCAAGATCAGTCAACACCTGCTCCCCTCAACCTCTGCCTACCACGAGATTTGGCTGAAGGATGACAATGACAAGAAGGTTCAGGTTGCTGGAGATGCTGTCGTTGACCACGAACCCCTTTACGGTCCTACCTACCTTCCCCGCAAGTTCAAGATCACTATTGCCATTCCTCCTCACAACGACACTGATGTCTACGCCCACGACATTGGGTTGATTGCCATCAAGGGAGCCGATGGCCACCTCGAAGGCTTCAACCTTCTGGCTGGTGGTGGTATGGGAACCACCCACAACAACACCAAGACCTACCCCCAGACCGGTCGCATGTTCGGATACATTCCCGCCGACAAGATCCACCTTGCCTGCGAGAAGATCATGCTCGTGCAGCGTGACAACGGTGACCGCAAGAACCGCAAGCATGCCCGTATGAAGTACACCATCGACGATATGGGTGTTGACGTTTTCCGAAGCGAGGTCGAGGCGCTTCTTCCCGACGGGCTCAAGTTCGGCGAACCCCGCCCCTTCGAGTTCAAGTCCAATGTCGACACTTTCGGCTGGATTAAGGACGATACTGGTCTCAACCACTTCACGTGTTTCATTGAGAACGGTCGTATCGAGGATACTGCCGATTTCAAGATGCGTACTGGTCTCCGTGAACTTGCTGCGATGGGCAAGGGCGAGTTCCGTCTCACCGGTAACCAGCATCTAATTATCTCTCGCATCACCGACGAAGACCTCCCCGCCGTCAAGGAGCACATGGCAAAGTACAAGCTTGACAACACTGCTTTCACTGGCTTGCGCCTGTCTTCCTCTGCTTGTGTTGCCTTCCCTACCTGCGGTCTGGCCATGGCAGAGTCTGAACGCTATCTCCCCGTTCTGATCACCAAGCTCGAGTCCACCCTGGAGGAGTGCGGTCTTGCTCGTGACAGCATCGTCATGCGTATGACTGGTTGCCCCAACGGTTGTGCTCGTCCCTGGCTCGCCGAGGTTGCCTTTGTCGGAAAGGCCTTCGGTGCATACAACATGTACCTGGGCGGTGGCTACCACGGCCAGCGCTTGAACAAGCGCTACCGCTCTTCCATCAAGGAGGATGAGATCCTTGACATTATGAAGGGCCTCCTCAGGCGATACTCTCTTGAGCGCGACACCGACGGCGAGACCCCCGAGCGTTTCGGTGATTGGTGTATCCGCGCTGGTATCATCAAGGCCACCACTGACGGACAGAACTTCCACGATGGCGTAAGTGATTCCTTCTATGATATCCACACTATTGATTCTAATAATCTCCTACAGGTTGCCGAAGATGAGGAAGAAGAAGAAGAGTAACTGCTGAACACAGCAGTTACACATCTAATCTCCGGTTTTTTATGACTCTCATGGGATCTAAAATTTGCTTTCTCCCCCTTCTACTTGGATATTTTCACGTCTGTATCTCACGTCGCAATGCATTGATGTCTTGGCGATTGTATGATTCCATGCAAAAATGTTAGATTTCGTCTTTTTTTCTCTTTTATTCCCTTTCATGTGCATTTCAATGACAGCTCAAGTCTGCCCGTACATATATACTCAAATGATATCATTTCTCTAGCACCTCTTCCTATCCCTCTAGGCCTTGAAAAGGTGGCAGAAACCCCCAACCGTGGAAACAGGCCAGGGGGCGTTGGTAACCACGGGAAGCTGATGCACAGCTGACATCACCTGGGCACCCCAGTGCGTCTTTGACTTCAAAGTTTCAATGTTGACTTCACTTGATCATCCCTTCTATCATTCTTTCTATCGTTTTTTCTATCGTTTTTTCTATCGTTACTTCTATCGTTACTTCTATCGTCCCTCCTATCGTTCCTCTTATCACTTTCGTTAACGACCATTCCAGTTTCAATATGCTGATCAATATGAAATCGTTTCTATCAGTGGTGTTCGCGCCATTGCTCTATCTGCGCCCTCGCTTCCGTCAAGACCAGGACTGGTCATATCGACAAGCACTAGCAAACACCTTCATTAAAGTCTTTCTATACATCTTCGTGGCATTTCGCACAAAACCACCACTTTCCCTCAAGCCAGGTCTAGACGGAGACCGCTTCGTCGCAATAGAGCCGGGTGCACCAGAGCTCTACACTACCATTGCAGTGGACAACGAGATCCAGCCAGTCACCGTGGGAGGCACATGGTTCCCATCACTCTACCAATACAACACAACGACTACCCAAGACAAGTACGTCGTGCTCCAGTTTCACGGCGGCTCTTACATCCTCGGCGACGGCCGCACATCATCTTGCCAGTTCCTCGCCAACAGGTTGCTAGAGCGCACACCGGTAAGTCACGTCTTCAGCCTGCAGTACCGTCTAGCCTGCAACCCCAACGGTCGTTTCCCAGCCCAACTCCAAGACGCCATCTCCGCCTACTCATATCTACTCCACACCCTGCACATCCCGGCATCTCGCATAGTTCTCAGTGGCGACAGCGCAGGTGGCCACCTAGCCCTCGCACTTCTGCGTTACATCAGCCACTTTGACGACGAGAAGGCCCTCCCACCACCAACATGCACGTGGCTTTTCTCGCCCTGGTGCGATATCCCCGCTGCCCGCAACAAGGATCTCTGGAATAATCTTCCCAATGTTCAAACGGACTATATCCCGCCCTCCTTCCCCAAATGGGGTGCAAAGCATTTTATTGGTAACCTAGAGATCACCAGCGAGATCGAGCCGTATCTTGCGCCGCTCTGGCATCCCTTTATCCTGCCTTCCCCTGTTTTGATTGTGTCTGGTGGCAGGGAGGTTATGTGTCAGGAACATGATCGGTTAGCGAGGCATTTGGGTAAAGTTCAGCAGAATGAAGGTCGAGTGGAGTATTTCGTGCAGGATAATTTGCCGCACGATGTGCTTATGGTTGCTTGGATTCTGAACTTCCGAAACGAGGCTGATCAGTGTGCTGCCAAAGCTGGGACTTTCTTGACAAGAATGCAGTCTATGTCAGAGGAGGATGCTACTCACGTTCCTTCTGTGGCTTTTGAGTGACGATGATGTTCCTATGTATGCCATAGTATACCATATTGCTACCTATGTATTGCTATTTGAGCTGAATTATCCGATTGAATCTACCTAGTAGAACGACTGCGGTGCAGAGAAATTCTCTATAGAGTCACCTGGGTTCATTGTAAGGGTCTTTAGTAGCCTTCTATTATCTCAGCTCTGTTTCTCTTCATCTATTGTCATTTGTTTGGTGGAATAAACCAGGAAACACCGCCTTCCCTAAAGTTTGACTTGTTTTTCAAAGTGCAGTGGTTTGTTTGTCAGGCGCCAGGCAGTCCCCAGCTCCTTCAGATATTCACCTCCCCGCATTTTCTTTTCCTCCCTCCTTCTCTTTCCTCTCAAGATTGTGTACCCATCGCATCTTGCAACCGAGGCTCTTATTCTTGATACTATCGTATTCAACCCAACGCTGATCCGCGTTGATCTCATACAAGTTCGTTGGGATATCGATTATCGATTTCCATCGCCTTTTTCGACGCGTTAACGCGTTGAAAACACTAGGAAAGACCTAGATACCCCGCAAACGCGTACAGCTTTATCGTCACCGGGCAGTGGTATACCCACCGTGGCAGCTGAAAATGGCACCCATCCCAGGAATGACTGGCGAGCCCGCGCGCTTTGAGAACCAGTACGACATAGACTGGACAGGCCACGGCCCGTTCACTAAAATAATTATAACTGACACGTACACTAGCTACAGCAAGCTTGAGAATTCCCACGGGCTCCAGGGTTGGCCCCTCTTGCCCGTCTTCACTGCCAGCGTTCTTATTGCGCTTATTGTTGTGGGTATCGTCGCCCACGTTTGCTTCTGGGGAAGGGACAGGTATGTGAAGAGTAGCCTAATTTGGATTGTGGATCGCTGATTTGAGCTGGTCATGCAGCCACCCGCAAGCTGCATCTTCCGAGGATAAGATGAAGATGGAGAACACCAAGGAAACCCGCTCCGGTATGTTGAGACATTATATCTCTTGCTATGTGCTAGGCTCACGATATATAGATGGCTGGATGTGTTTCATTCTGGCCTGCCATGCTGCCATTACCCTCGGTGTGGTCTAAAGAGGAACATATACAGCTGCTGGAGAATTAGGCTGTCAGATGAATACCCCCTGTTCTCTGGCTAGCTAACAATTCTCCGTGGGACTGCAATTGTCTTGTGGAACTCGAAGATAAGACTCCTAGTCTGGTGCTTGTCGTCTCAACGTGATGTAATGATCTATTCATGAGACTGGATCGAAGATAAGTTCGATCCTTTACGAATAATATTTCTTTACCTAAGGAATAACAATCCACTCAGCACAAACTGAGTGGAGAAAAGCACGTACTCCGTACAGACTAAATTATTATCGACAACAGAACATGTTAGCCCTATAGCATGCTAACATGTCAACGGGTGTCGGTCAACTACTGCGCAAAGTGGAAGAGACCATAACAAGTGGAAAGAAACATGACCGAGGGATCCTGAGCTATCTCCCGGTAAGGTGCAAGCCCTGCACGAACGTCACATACTGCAGTTTCTGGCGAGATTGTTGGCGGCGAGGACCCAGCGAGAGATGACAACACGCTGCGATGAGAATACGTACTAACATGATGGCTGTTGAGATCGGTCAAGCGACAATTAGAAAACCAAACCGCTAGGATTGAGGGTATTTATAAAGCTACGAGACCTTGAGCGATGGATCTATGTCTCACCAAACCAGATCTAAACAAGCCTACGTGGGTCGAATATTTAGCCAAACAACTCTATTATTGACGTGCAAATCCCAAAGAGATCTGAGAGTAGTCCACGGTCTAGCTAATTGTATTTAGATCCTGTTCAAACCAAACCACCTCCGTCAGTTGACATCGCACCAATTCATCCAACCCGAGCATCCTGAACCGCGCCATGATGTAAGGCACATCGGACCGCGTGGGCCACATCATTCTCACATGGGTGAGATTGCAACCGACATCGAATGATGCCGGTGCCTGCTTCTTAGGTATAGAGGCGCGAAGCCCTTGCCTAGTTGGTTGGTCATTGCGACCGATTTCGAGTGACCGACTGGGTCACGGTGGGACGAATACGCCTGGTCGGCCCTGACGTCCCTCGTTCATTGCGACTACCCCATCCGGGGGCATATCTTTGTCGACTTCCGTATTGTTGGTTGCCCTATGCGAGGGAACCGCTTTCAAGTGACCGGCTGGGTCACGGTGGGACGAATACGCCTGGTCGGCCCTGACGTCCCTCGTTCATTGCGACTACCCCATGCGGGGGCATTTCTTTGTCGACTTCCGTATGGTTCGTTGCCTTAGTTAAAAGGAACGGTGCGTGTCTTGGCACGAGCGTGTCAGATGCCCTCAAGTCATGGTAGCGGGTTGGTGTAAGGATGGACGAATAGATTGACAACAATCGACGGAAAATAGGAAGATTTGAGCAGGGGTGCGTCTCTCACGCTAGGAAGGCATCGAAGTAGAATTGGCGTGTTCGATGATGACGGAGGCTAGAAGAGCCTCGACGTCAGAGAGTGCTTTATGATGAGAGGGGTGATAGCATGGTGGCTCTCTCAGCACAACTCGGGGGTCCCCAGGAAGAAAAAAGAATAAACAAGGGCTCCGTTTCCCCCACACAAGAGCGGTGAGTACATAATCCTGAACCGATAACTAGCTGTATTTTCTGCCACATCCCCGCTGAGGAATTTCGATAAAAAAAGTTATCAGTCCAAGTCGTTCATTTTGCAATTGTTGCGAGTTCCCCCGTTTTTCTCGTCCATTGTTCATCTAAGATATTTAGTAACCGTATCGCCATGAATTTCTCCGATGACGATCCTGTCGTCGCTTCCTACGACGTCCTCCTCACCGACTCCGATGTTTCTCGCTATGTCTTCCAATACGTTGATCGGGAACACGACCGTCCCTACAATGACCAAGAAAATCAACGACCGATCCAACTTCGACTTAAGCCGCGCACAGGTCTTATTGAAGTTGAAGTCCCCATTAGTACCCGAGAAAACTACGACGTCAACAAGGGAATGCGCTATGGGGATGCGGTAAAGAAGAGCCGTTCCGCGCGCGACGGGGGTGCTTACGGTATGGCAGGCGGCTTTACCGCTGGTAGCGGGACTGCAGCTGCAGGGGGAAGAGTCAAGATGGAAGCGAATGGGGATGTGGAGATATTGGATAATAAGAGGGCCGTGGATTCTGCATCATTGCTGCGAGTGCAGTCACTTGGAGGTCGGATAAAGCCTTCTGAAGAAGGCGATCCAGTCTACATGTTGGCCACATTCACAGATAGTACGTTGGTCCTACCGATCACTTTCTTCTCCGGTGGCAACATTTGATTCTAACATCCGTTCATAGAAAACTTGCATCTCTCCCCCGTCACATCGGTTGTTCAATTCCACCCTCAACTTCACCACCTGGATGCTTTAGATGAGATGCCAAAAGGGAAAGGCTCACGTGCTAAAAAGGATGACGATGACCGTCCTACCGAGAGCGAAGCACGTGCAATTGATATTAAGGTCAAGGCCGCTGAAGATGGTGAAGGGGCTGCAAACGCCGGCAACCTAGACCTTCTTAAGCAAATGCAAGATGAAAAATGGAAAACATACAGCTGGGTTGACGCCGAGGTAAGTTCTCTCTTTGATGGACCTTTCTCATTCTTGTTCCATACTGACTCTTACCGATCTCAGGCCGAGGATTCTTGGTACACATATGAACGCTATATGATTCACAAGGACACCGAACATCTCCCGTCCCTGGAATCAAAGATCGAGTCGGAAGGCTACCTCGATAAAATGAGTGCCCCCAGGATTGATCCTACCCGCCCCGACATGACTGGTTGGGCTATGAAGGAAAATCGCCGGAGGCAAAGAGAAAGCCGAGCAGGTAATGAGGCCGAATAGCGAAGAGTTATATTGTACAATAATCCAATCAACCATTTCTAGCGGAAGCTTATTATCATCCTCGCAATTATCTAAGGCTTCATGTTGCTTCAAGAAGGAACATGGGAAGCCCTATACATACTAACCGGCCCCTTGAAATTTTTTTACCAAAAATACGGACCCTCGCAAGCGAGGGTCTGCCACCCATGTGGTAGGGCCTACCTAGTAGGCGGTTTTTTTTCAATTTTTGCACTTTTACCTTGATCACCAACCATACCACCAAAAATGCCTAAATCTAAAAAATTTTTAGAGGTTAAGATTCTTCAAGCTCTGGATTCTCTCTCTGAGCAATCTAAACCGAATGTTACGAAAACTGCGCGAGAATTCGCGGTAGCTGAAACTACCCTTCGTTGCCGGTAGAAAGGTGGAAAATCGTTATTTTAACGACTACCTAATGGTCGGAAGCTTAGTCTAGTATAAGAGAAAGCTTTATATGAATATATTGATTACTTTAATGCGGTCGGATCTTTAATAAACCGTCGATAAATTGTGGTTGCTGCCGATTCAATTCTTAAGGCTAACTATTCCGACCCGAATACTCCTCTACCCTATATTGGCAACTATTGGCTAAAACGTTTTCTTAAATATAATCCTCAGTACTATGTACGACGACGGCGAGCTCTTAACGTTGAAAGAGCTAATGTACTCGATAAAACTGTGGTAGAAAGTAGTTTCAAGACTTATTGCGTCGGTATGTTAGAGGGGGCTTCAACATGTATCCGCATGCATATGAATTGGACTGTATAGATATAAAAAAACCTATACCACTTTTACCAAGCTTCCACCTATTCCCTATGATTTGCCGAGGTATCAGACAGCCATTGCACAGGAGCTCAGTGATGCGATCGGAATTGCCGGCACCAACCGATTCATTAAGCATGCGCAGAGGTCAGATTGTAACAGAACAGTCCATAAGCACTCTCTTATCACAGTGAAATACATCTTGTGATTATTAATTAGTACTTAGAATAGATAGCAGCCCAAGTGGAAACTGAGAGTAACGTGGCACTAGAATCCTCCCGCACTCAATATAATCATTTTCGCTCCTATTTGCTCCCACCCATACAAACCGCCCACCACGATGTCGAACCTTGAGGATCTCAATAGCAAGGGCAAGACGCAGGCCTCTGAAGCCGACAACACAAATGCAACCAAATTGTCTAGCAAGGAGAACACCCCAAGTATCGCGGAAGCGCTGCTGGAGACCAGCCCCGCCTTGAAGAACGCGTTAGGCGCAATAGACAAGGACAATGCCACCTTACACAAGATAGATATCACCAATCTATCGACCGGACTCACACAGGATGGAAAGAACCTGAAGGACATGGCTTCCTTCAAGTTCTGGCAGACGCAGCCGGTGCCTCGCTTCGACGGATCTGACTGGGTCAGCGATGGACCGATCAAGATCATTGACCCCGAGAAGGTATCGAAGAAGCCCGATCCGCTCATCGAGGGTTTCGAGTGGGCGACCCTCGACTTAACGAACGAGACGGAGCTCCAGGAGCTATGGGATCTGCTCACCTATCACTATGTGGAAGACGATGACGCCATGTTCCGCTTTAGATACTCTCAGTCATTTCTACACTGGTACGTTGGCTGGAGTTGATGGTGCTATTATGGTCCCTGTATCAAGGAGGAAGTGAAGGTCAAATGCTAGTACGCATGCTTATATAAATAGGGCTTTGATGTCTCCCGGCTGGAAAAAGGAATGGCATATCGGCGTGCGTGCGACCAAGTCCCGCAAGCTAGTCGCGTCAATCTGTGGTGTGCCTACGGAGGTCCGCGTCCGGGCCCAGAAGCTAAAGGTCATAGAGATCAACTTCCTTTGCGTCCACAAGAAGCTGCGGTCCAAGCGGTTGGCCCCCGTTCTGATCAAGGAGATCACTCGTCGCTGCTACCTAAATGGAATCTACCAGGCAATCTACACTGCCGGTATACTTCTGCCCACCCCGGTAAGCTCGTGCCGCTACTATCACCGTTCCCTGAACTGGCTGAAGCTGTACGAGGTCGGCTTTTCGTCGCTCCCCTACGGCTCAACCAAGGCCCGCCAAGTTACCAAGAACCATCTCCCGAGTAGTACGTCGACCCCGCGGCTTCGACCTATGGAACCTAAGGATATCGACGCAGTTTATGATCTGCTAGAGCGCTACCTACGCCGCTACGATATAAACCCGGCGTTCACGAAAGAGGAAGTCGCATACTGGCTAGCACACAAAGAGAGCCCCGGGAAGGAGCAGGTAGTGTGGTCATACGTTGCGGAGGATGTCGAAACGCATAATATTACCGACTTCTTCTCCTTTTACTGCCTTCCGTCTACTGTGATCCAGCACCCGAAACACCAGGAAGTACGCGCTGCTTACCTGCACTACTACGCCACCGAAACAGCCTTCACCAACGACATGAAGGCTTACAAGGACCGGCTCCTTATGCTGATGAACGATGCACTTATCCTTGCTAAGCGGGTAAGCCCACTTATCTCATCCCCTAGAGTCCACTGTTCACCTTATTTGTCGGTACTAATCAAGTCCTGTGTCTGTCAGACCCACTTCGACGTCTTTAACGCGCTCACCACCCAGGACAACCCTCTCTTTCTCGAACAGCTCAAGTTCGGCGCAGGTATTAGCCAGCTCCACTTCTACCTGTACAACTACCGGACCACCCCTATTGCCGGCGGTGTCAACCAAAAGAATCTCCCGGATGAGAACAGTATGGGAGGCGTTGGTATTGTGATGCTGTAAGCCTGCGTACGGTCTCGATCACCGCGGGCTAGGAGTGATGAAGATCTCGTGTGCATTCTTTTCGGACCATGAGGTGGCTTTTCTTGTCTATGGACTCAAGTCTGTTTTAAATATAATTTGAAGATGCCATTACTCTTTTTTGTTTTGCCTGATGAAGGGCATCCATAGTCCTCGATGTAATATTGGTCGTATGAGCGGGGGCTGATGGTGGAGCTGCTTGACAATGCTGGGATAGACGGGGCGGAGAGTGTAATCTATTTCCACGTCGACGACCCGCTGAAGGACGTAACGCAAGTCCCTTCAAGACTTCACAAGACCCTGCTGTTGAACCTGAGAGCCAGCAAAGATGCCAACGATCTTTTCTCCAAACCAAGCAAAAGAAAACCCTCTTTCTGAGTCGAGTGTTGCTTCAAGAATTCACTAATTTGCTGGATAGCAGTGGTCACATCGGAGTCTGAGCCTTCGTTGTCCGAATCGATTCAGGCTTACTGCAATGTGACCACGGACTGTATCATAGGAACAGAAATACCGGCGGATAAGGTTACGGAGGCTTCCTTCTTCTCCACTAGGTCAAGTAATCCTGACTGTCCACTGTACTGGAACGGATACTGGTATGACTTGAATGATATCAAGAGTATTGTACAAGCTGAAAACCAGAAGCATCGTCTGATTGCAAAGAGCAAGTCTTGCCCCTCAATTGAAATTATCATGAGAGGCCCTCGGGGATAGATCGGCAACAAGCCACCAGACCAGGCTTCTCTTGCTGAGCTGCTTGAAGGTCCTTCTCCTTGAGCTGCAAAATTTGAAGAAGTTCGTCATTTTTTTGACTCAAATTTTCATGTTTGTGTTTGATCTCCCCAAGAATATTCTCGAGGCGACTGGGGCGGGAAGACCTTATTATCTGCGGTATCCAGTGATTGTGCTCGAATCGATAGTTGTCTGGAGGGGGGAAGGAAGCGAAAGAATAATCGGTCTCTGTGCTCTGTGAAGTCATGGCTCTGAACTAATGTCTGCTGGGCTGAAATGTTTGAAGGAAAATGATGTAGAGATTGTAAAGCTCTCCCCGGGGTCTCATAGCAATTAAATATCCCGTAGGCAACTTGGCCACCTATATTGGCCACCTATATTAAGAAACGCCGGGCAGATAATACATCGAGACGTGTCGTTGCGGTTACAATACAGGTAAATAAAGACGTGCGACGTTTAGATTTGCGGATCCACATCAGCAAACGGATGGCATTTCTAATTATCTTGTTAGGAAGTATAGAAGGGCACAAAAACGGCTGGGAAAGTGATTTTTTTTTATATTCTAGTAGTAAATTGGTCAATGTATATAGTTCTTTCATTAAATTATTGAATTTACTACGTGGTGGTGGTACAGTGGTGTTTCAAGAGTATTTGACCTCGGGTACATTGGGATCTGACCGCCCTTCCAGACCGCCTACTACATTCATATGGATGATGTTGTCAAATATGAGGGATGGCATACTAGTAACTATAGGTTTCTGCTTGGCAGTATTAAAAGTGGGTCATAGGCCCAATGTACCCTAGGTCAAATACTCTTGGAACACCACTGTATAAATGGTAATTGAAGTGAAAGTGTAAAAAAAACCGCCTAGGTAGGCCCCACCACATAGGTGGCAGATCCTCGCTTGCGAGGGTCCGTATTTTTGGTAAAATAATTTCAAGGGCCCGGTTAGTAGCCTTGCCACTCATACTTGTCCGCCAATCACGATAAGACAATGCATATGGTCACGTGCCTGCTTAGTTTTTCTGCCATCTCTGTTTCATCGCGACAGGTCCGATAAATCTCCCTTTCTCCTGTTGCCCTCGTGTTTTTTTCACCTTTTTCCCTTTCTCTCTTTTTCTCGGCTTGGTCGAGGATTGCAGGACAGCGTGCCGACGCGGTCATTCTCCGTCTTCTATAGCGGAACAATCGCACTGAACATCCATCATTGCGGTGTCCTGTTTTTCTGGCTGTCATCGTTGGAAAGCCTGCATTTATCTTATAATCTACGCTTAATATCTTTTCCTTTTTGAGTCATTATATTCTTATTCGCTTTCAACCTCCAACCTTCGACTTCCAATCCTCCAAAAGGCCAATTTCATGCATCATGTTATCCCGCGTGGCTTGCCAAAAAAATGCCTTTCTTCACTTGCGGAGGGCTCAAGCCTTCCGAGCATCGTTCCATCTGCCAACAACACGTTTTCATTCATACTCGAGTAATCGGAACTCACTTTTAAATCTGTCGTGCAATTCGATTCACGATCGTCCGCGCAATCCGTCTCCGCAATCAGAACGTTATCTTGCTACAGCCGCCGAGCATTCTAGCATCGATGGGCATTCACACGAGACTTACGACCACTTCATGCACATGCCCTTCGAGAGCTTCGATACATCATCCCTGATCATCCTCGACTCGACGCCACAATCGGAATCCAAAGTTTTCCGCAGGAGGCATGGTGTCGGCGGTGATGAAATAGAGATGAAGGCCAATCTAGAGCTCTCATTGAAGATTGGGGAGTTCGAGCGAGCCTCTAAGTTGATTACCCGCCTTGGTCATTATCATCCGCCTGGCTCGGATGAGTATCTCGCTATTCATAACCGTTTCATGAGACATATGGTGGCGTATATGATCCTCAACCGGCAGCAGGACATGGTTTTGCCGTTGCAAAAATGGTTTGAAGTTGATATGCCCGCCGGTGGCGTGACACCGGATGCAATCAGTTTCGCGATTATGATTCGAATGGCGCTGCGTATGCTTCATGGATCGAAGCGCGACAGAACTGTTCGTCGATACTGGGAACTTGCTCAAAACGCGGGCCTGGAGGAAGAGCTTGTCGGCATTGAGGTCCTTGAAGACTCTGATGTTGGTGAGCTGTCTAAGGTGAGCTTACACTTCTAGTCTGTACTCTGAAGTCCTGCTGATGTTCTCCATCTAGATTTGTTCCTCCGACATGCTGGACTTGGTTTCGAAATATATGGATCTCTCCGAAGCCACTGAAGTGCCTTCCCCTATCGTCGATAATACCCCCCAGGTGCAAGCTGCCGACCAAAGGGGACTGGGACTGGCATCTCTCAAACAGTCCCTGTCCCTCTTCTCCGGCAATTCCGATGTACGTTTGCCGGAAGGTTTCTCAGGCACCGAAGAGGAAGGAAAGGAATTGCTTTCAAATTTGAGGCAAACCCGACTCGAATCCGACAGTCTCGATTCGGCCCTCTGGCGTTGGCGTACAGATAATGCCGAGAGACAAAAATCCGGATTCAATGTCGCTTCCGATGAGAAAAAGCTTAACAGAATCATGAGCGAATGGCACGCGGACCTTGTGGCAAGAATTAAACAGGAGTTGGCGCTTGTTAAAGAGACACTTGCGAACCGTATCGTAAGTATCGAGCAAAAAGAGCGCTGTGAATACGGTGTGTTTTTGCAAGCCCTCGATCCCGACCGGTTAGCTGCACTCACTCTTTTGTCTGTGATGTCTACTTTCAGTCGCCAGGGGATGGATAGGGGAGTCAAACTTTCTGCGCTCGCTTCAGTAGTTGGAAAAGAGTTGCAAGATGAACTCATTGCCGACACCTATCTGAAGAAGAGTAAGTCTATGGATCCGTGTCGTCTAAAGGCACTGAAGCAGACCCTCGCAAACCGCAAAGACAAGCAAGGCCGACTGCGATGGCGTTCGCTCGTTCAAAAAATCAATGCAGAAGATGAATCTATAATCTGGGGCTCTCGCTCACAGGTCAAAATCGGTGCTGTTTTGATGAGCATGTTAGTCGAAGTTGCGAAAGCCCCTGTTTGGACCGAGGATCCTGTCACAAAAAAAAGAATTCTCAATTTGGCACCAGCCTTCGACCATTCCTATGAGATCAACTTCGGGAGACGATCCGGTCATATCCACATGAATACTAAACTCGTGGAAATTGTTGCCAAGGAGCCGCCCGCTGAGCTGTTGGCTCGCCACCTCCCCATGGTTTGTAAGCCTAAACCATGGACAGGGCCAAGAACTGGCGGGTATAAGATATACGAGTCCAACCTAGTGCGCACTACTCCCGGTGAACTACTGCAACCAGCGTACCTCAAAGCTGTCTTGAAAGATGAAGGGCTGAAAGAGATCCGAGCAGGCCTTGATGTTCTCGGTGGCACTGGGTGGAAGATCAATCAACAAGTCTTTGACGTGATGCTCGAGGCTTGGAATGGCGGCGAAGCTGTGGGGAAGCTAGCTCCCTTGAATCCGGACCTGCAAACGCCAGAGAAACCAAGCCCAGACGCCAACTATGAAACCCAAAGAGAATGGCACCAAAAGGTTCGTGAAATCGAGAACCTTCGCTCAGGATTTCATTCGGTTCGGTGCTTCCAAAACTTCCAGCTTGAGGTAGCGCGAGCCTTCCGGAAAGAGGTCTTCCATCTGCCCCATAACATGGATTTCCGCGGGAGAGCTTACCCACTCCCTCCTTACCTGAATCAGATGGGGGCTGATAATTCAAGGGGGTTACTTCTTTTCGCTAAGGGCAAGGCGCTTGGGGCATCTGGCATGCGCTGGTTGAAAATTCAGATTGCAAATTTGTTTGGATTTGATAAAGCGAGCATGTCAGAACGGGAGCAATTCACAATGGACAATCTGGATGATGTTCTTGACTCTGCCAACACAGGACTTCATGGACGACGGTGGTGGCTTAAGGCCGAAGATCCATGGCAGCTTTTGGCAGCGTGTTGCGAACTCCGCAACGCCTTGCAGCTTTCTGAGCCCACGACATATATCTCCCATCTTCCAATCCACCAAGACGGCTCTTGTAATGGACTTCAACATTATGCCGCCCTGGGTGGTGACAGTGTCGGCGCCCAGCAGGTCAATCTTGAACCATCTGACCGTCCTTCGGACGTCTATACCGGTGTGTGCGAATTTGTCAAGGAAGCTATTGCACAGGACGCAGCCAACGGCGATCACTTGGCTCAGCTTCTCGAAGGCAGAGTGACCAGAAAGATTGTGAAGCAGACGGTCATGACTAATGTCTACGGCGTGACCTTTTTGGGAGCAACGAGACAGGTTAAAAGGCAGCTTATTGACTATCTCCCTGATCTCAGCAACACGGAGAGGAACAGCGCGTCTTTCTACATCGCAACAAAAATCTTTGGCGCTCTCGGATCCATGTTCAACGGAGCCCATGAGATCCAGTATTGGCTTGGCGATTGTGCCCAACGCATTACACAATCTGTGACACCGGAGCAAATTGAGGAGCTCACGCAAGCAGCATTGGTACCCATGAATGAACGCGACGAGCATTTTTCGACGTCCATTGATCCAGAAAAATCTTTCCGGTCGACTGTGATTTGGACGACTCCACTGGGTCTCCCAGTGGTCCAGCCATATCGCACTCGCAAGACGCGGCGTGTTCAGACTAGTTTACAAGACATCAGTCTCGTTGACCCCGGCGCTGATGATGTTGTTACAAAGCGCAAGCAGCTTCAGGCCTTCCCGCCGAACTTCATCCACTCTCTCGATGCCACACACATGATCATGTCCGCCAATACATGCCATGAAGCGGGCCTAAGTTTTTCCGCTGTTCATGATTCATTCTGGACTCATGCTGCCGATATCGACCAGATGAACCTTATCCTTCGAGATGCCTTCGTTCGCATGCATTCCGATGATGTTGTCGGCCGTCTCGGCGCTGAGTTCAGAGTGCGATATGGCAAGAATATGTTCCTGGCCAGAATCCCCCGCTTCAGTACCTTGGGCCGGGCGATCTTTACACACCGCTCCTGCCATAAGGTTACTAAACTTCAAGAGTTGATCAACGAAAACCGACGACAAAATCTACTCAACTCGGAAGATCCAGAGGATCAGGCCGAGGGTCGTGCTATGGTGACACCCTATAGTGTCTTTGAAAAGTTAGGGGGTACCGACTCTGACCTGACTACCTTCAAAACGATGGGTACGAACTCAATCGGGTACATTCCAGATGTCCTTCCGGATCTGGAACGTATGCCGATAGCATGTTCAATCGACACCAACGATCCGGCCATCGAGAGCCTGGTCGGCGACCTCGAGATGTTTGAGACGAAGCAGGCCTCACGTGACGAGATGTCCCAAGTAGAGGATGATGTCCATGGTGAACCCTCCGATCAGACCGAGGAGGACGGTCAAACTGAGCAGACCCAGCCTTCTGCGCGGCGACGTCAGTCTCGCCACTTAACCACGTGGTTATGGATGCCTCTCAAATTTCGTCCCGTTCCTAAAAAGGGCGACTGGGACCTGACCCGAATTCGTGAAAGTGAATACTTCTTCTCATAGTTTTCTCATCACCCTGGGAATTACCGCATTTCCGCTGGCGTTTATGCATACTTCCACATTTTGTTTTAGCCATTTCTAGAGTGCTGTGGAGGAGTGACTTCGGGATTCATTTAGCTGACTTGTAATTTCCTGTATCGTTTCTGCCCGATTATTTTCTGGGCTTCATTGGTTGCATCTGTACATTACACATGGGGAAGAAAATAGTATATACTACCTGTATGAGTATGATATTGAACTTGAAGAACTACTCTACCTTTTGTCTCATCAGAACCCTATATATTACCTAGTGACCCCCCAACTTTAAACCAAATACCGGAGTACATACTCTCAAAGTGAATTTAGGCAAAATCCAAAAGAAAAGCCTAAAACCAACAGGGAGTGGCCAAGCACCGCGGATCTAGCCGTTTTGGAGCGTCTTCAGCTCCAGTGTATACTTTGCCGAGCTTTCGAAGCAAACGGTCAAGTTCGCGTCTAAATCATGTACTCTGCACTCTATGCCGTAGAATCCCGGAACTTGTAAATGATCCAGTCTGCACAAGAATTATATCCGGAGCCCGTACTTTGTACAAATGTGCTTTGTCCTCCCCCGGTGCTAAGACCGGGGTTATGTGACCGTAGCCAGATGAGGGGTTCAGGTCCGAAATATTATGCACGTAGTCTACATTTTCACGTATCTAATATCTCTAGGGCTACAATACGATAAACGTTGCTTGTTGTGCCGTATATAACTAGGATGTTGGGGTGAAATGTGGGGAATACGGATACATATACATATACAGAGTACGGAGTACATACACAGAAAGCGAGCAAAAAGACTTTGCAGATTCATTTGAGACAAGGCACCTTGGGATCTAAAACAGATTAAAGCTCTGGATACAAGTGTATTTGTGTTTAGATGGATGAGAGAAAGAGAGAGATATATACTTCCTATACCAGTGACACCACGTGGCACGTGCTATTGCCCCCCGCCTTTGCATGCCAATTTCCCCAGATTTTCGGATTCTCTAATCTTCTGAACCTCTGGACTTCTGGACTTCTGGAATTCATATTTCTGGTCTTCCTTTTTTTTGGCGGTCTACTTCTAATTGCCCGACTTTTTTTTTTATCTCTTAGATTTGACCTTCTAAACTGTGCGAAAACCACGCTTTGGGCTGCGCCGAGGGGGAAAAGAACTCCCGAGGTCGCCCGTTCTCTCTCCGTCTTTCTGCAATGCCGTTGTGACTTCTCGGTCATTCTCTATACTGCATTTGACTCAATCCTTTGGTTCTGGTAGACCAGAGAGTCTAGATTCCCTTGATCTGTCCCTCTATGTCGCCATAGCCCTGCTTTTGCCTCCTCGGAGAAGCATGCGATGACCTCCCTCTCCTCCGCCAATTCTTACTCTCCCTTTTCGTCCCAAGCAGGACGGATGACACAATCCCAAACCCCCGGACTGGATACGCTTGCGGAGGGGTCGCAGTATGCGCTGGAACAGCTCCAGTTAACACGTGAAGCCGATGCCGCCGACATCCCAACCGATCCCGGTCACTCTCGAGACTCGAAGACTTCGCGACATTCCCAGCATCTTCCCTATAGCGAGCGAAATGTTTCCAATTCAGGTCTCAAGGATCCAGAATTGCGCGATTCCCTTGCCGAAGCTCGCTCTGCTATTCGCAAAAACTCATCCGCGACCCCAGCCCGTCGAAGAATCAGCCGAGCCTGCGATCAGTGCAACCAATTGCGAACCAAGTGCGATGGACATAATCCCTGTGCGCATTGTGTTGGTACGACTTTTTCTTCCTACCGGACTCTCTCCATTTGCGCATTGGTTGAACTAACGGTTCCCAGAGTTTGGACTTGGCTGTGAGTACGCCCGCGAGCGCAAGAAGCGCGGGAAAGCGTCCAAAAAGGATATAGCCGCCACTGGGATCAACGACAGTGATATGGGTAGTAACCAAAATATAACGCATACCAAAGGGCAGGCCTCAAAAGGACAGTCTTTGCACGAATCCAACGAACATTATGATCGCGCCTTTGATGCCGCGCGGACTCTAAGTGGAGGCGCAAATTCTCGGTCGCATAACGTGGAGGTAGCTGGATTGTCTGCCATGCGCCAAAACCAAGCGCCCGTCCAAGCACCTCCTCAGCAGCAGATGAGTTCCAACATAGCGGGCATGCCGTTCAATAATTATGCAGCGCTCCAAGAATCTCACCGACCCTCGATGTCTGTGTCAGATATGCGCTCTATGCAGATGATGCAAAACTCGAATGGGAACCCTCGGTCGCCAGGTACAGTGCTTCATTCTCAAGGGTTCGGTTCGGTGTATAATGATAGCACATACCCTTTGATGAATACGCAAGATGCGAATCCGAGCTCCATGAACCACTTCCGCATTGGAAACTCGACGGACAACCCATCGGCTTCTTTCATGGGATTCTCTCCTCCAGCGCAGTCACCTAGCTGGTTGCCACTCCCTTCTCCATCACCCGCAAACTTCCCTTCCTTCAGCATGCTTCCTTTCTCTAGCTCATTGCGATACCCAGTCTTGCAACCAGTTCTTCCGCACATTATGTCTATAATCCCTCAATCTCTCGCCTGTGATCTTCTCGACGTATATTTCACCAGCTCATCGTCCTCACATCTTTCTCCATCATCCCCCTACGTGGTTGGCCATGTCTTCCGCAAGCAATCGTTCCTACACCCCACAAAGCCGCGAGCGTGCACCCCTGGGCTTCTCGCCAGCATGCTGTGGGTCGCAGCGCAAACAAGTGAGGCTGCATTTCTGACATCACCTCCCTCAGCTCGAGGCCGAGTCTGCCAAAAGCTTCTGGAGTTGACGATTGGCCTACTCCGGCCGCTTATCCATGGTCCAGCCACCGGAGAAGCATCTCCCAATTATCCAGCTAATATGGTAATTAATGGAGTGGCTCTCGGTGGCTTTGGGGTCTCTATGGATCAATTGGGTGCTCAGAGTAGTGCCACTGGCGCGGTGGATGACGTCGCTACATATGTTCACTTAGCGACTGTTGTCTCTGCTAGCGAATATAAGGCTGCAAGTATGCGATGGTGGACAGCTGCCTGGTCTCTTGCACGAGAATTGAAACTCGGCCGCGAATTACCGCCTAACGCGGCGACCCGTCAGGACGGCGAAATGGAGGGCGAGGGGGACATTGATGTGAATGGCAACAAGAGGCAACCATCCTCTCTGCTAAGCCACGGCTCAGGTAACTCTGCGATCAATCTCACAGAGGAAGAACGTGAGGAGCGTCGGCGGATCTGGTGGTTATTATTTGCGACAGATCGCCATCTTGCACTTTGTTACAACAGACCCTTGACACTGCTGGATAAAGAGTGCGAGGGATTGTTACAGCCGATGAACGGTGATATCTGGCAAGCGGGTGACTTTTCATCTGTCAACTACCGCCGTGCTGGCCCACCCTCTGAATGCACTGGCCATAGCATGTTTGGATATTTTTTACCCCTGATGTCTATCCTGGGTGAGATTGTGGATCTGCAACATGCTCGCAATAACCCGCGCTTCGGTCTACATTTCCGCAACAGCGGTGAGTGCGAAAGTCAGGCCATGGAAATCCGCCGGCAGCTCGATGTCTACGCCCAGAGCCTGAAAGAATTCGAGGCTCGATATACCAGCTCTATTGCCCTCGGCACCGGTGAGGCCGACACAGCCATGGAGGGCTCCAACATTAACCATGTCAGCCCGTCTGGTCGGTCTATTAGCACCGTAGGATCGCATGTGAGTGAGTCCATCGTTCATACGAAGATGGTGGTTGCCTATGGCACCCACATTATGCATGTACTCCACATTCTGCTGGCTGGGAAGTGGGACCCTATCAACCTGCTCGACGATAACGATCTCTGGATCTCTTCTGAGTCCTTTATCACCGCCATGGGCCATGCAGTCAGCTCTGCTGAGGCGGCCGCGGAAATTTTGGAATACGACCCCGATCTAAGCTTCATGCCCTTCTTCTTTGGCATATATCTTTTGCAAGGTAGCTTCTTGCTACTTTTGACTGCCGATAAATTGCAAGGAGATGCCAGTCCCAGTGTTGTTCGGGCCTGTGAAACAATCGTCCGAGCGCATGAGGCTTGCGTCGTGACTTTGAACACTGAATATCAAGTAAGGTTTACCCGTGACCAAGCCTTAGATTTACAGAAGCTAATATCCTACAGCGAACGTTCCGAAAAGTGATGCGATCTGCGCTAGCACAAGTCCGTGGCCGTGTCCCAGAGGACTTCGGCGAGCAGCAGTCCCGCAGGCGCGAGGTGCTAGCCCTTTACCGCTGGAGCGGCGATGGCAGTGGTCTCGCACTTTAGCAAGACTGCTGAATATCTGCTGAGATTCTTTCGGCTACCACTCGTCTTGATTTTGGATCTATTTCCGTTTTCTTTGTCAATAATTTTGATTTTAATTTGCGCCCTGTATACTATACTTCCTGGATTTTGGACATACCCCGAGGAGCGAAAAGGCGCACAATATTCTGATGTCTATATATTGACTCGGCACATACTATACCTAGTTGAATATTGATTTTTTGTTTGATTTTGGGAATCTCCTTCGAAGAGAACGTATTCATTTTCTTTTCTATACTCCCAAGGGGCCCATCTCCTTGGTAAGACGTCTCATTTTTGCCGTTCTTCTGTTTAAGAGTGGAATTTATGTCATGTGATGAAGCTTATTTCGGACTCCACCCAAGCTACGATCCTCCTCTGCTACACCTGTTCAATCTCAACCACCATCTATCCCAACAAATGAACGTACTCGAGATCACAAGGCCAAAAAAATGAAACCCTATATAGGCATACCTCTTGTGATTGGACTTGTCTATCGAGCTTGGTCGCGAAAATCTCTTACCCCGCTCGGCCTGGTCGTTGCGGGATGTTCAGCCTCCGCTCACGCTCTCCACCCATGGTCGGCACCAGTCGCGCTCCTTGCGGTATTCTATTTTAGTGGGACTAAGGTCACAAAGGTAGGAAGCGACCTACTTCTCAGCTTACATATATGTTATGGGCGCAGCTTACAAGATCGTGATGATAGGTAAAACATGAGATCAAGTCGCATTTGACACTCTCTGCAACCGGTGCGGAAGGTGGCGAAGGCCCCCGGAACCATATCCAAGTCCTAGCGAACTCTGTTGTTGCTACCATATTATCGATCGCTCATGCGGCCATCCTGGCCAAAACAGCAGGCACTGAATCGTGCTTCTCACTCGGTCAGAATGCGGCTGATATATTAATTGTTGGGATTGTAGCGTACGTCACTCAACTTCACTTTCTATGCATGCATTATCTGTTCTAGAGCATATAACTAATCGGTTCCTTTTCGCAGAAACTACGCCGCTGTAGCCGCCGACACATTCTCCTCCGAGCTCGGCATTCTCTCGAAATCCAAACCCCGCCTAATCACGTCGTTGAATCTCCGTGAAGTCCCTCCCGGTACAAATGGTGGTGTTACCGCAACTGGCCTTGGAGCTGGTCTTCTGGGTTCGTTCATTGTTTCCGCAACATCTGCTGCGGTTCTCCCGTTCTGTGCCAGTGCCGGATTGAAGGATCGGGCTCTGTGGACCATAGCTATGACTCTCTGGGGTACGTTAGGCAGCGTTCTTGACAGTGTTCTCGGTGGACTTTTGCAGGCCAGTGTTGTCGATAAAAGGAGCGGGAAGGTTGTAGAGGGAAGCGGTGGCAGGAAGGTGAGTTCACGATTATGTGTCCTTGACCACTCTGTGCAAACTTCTAATCTATTTTCTAGGTTATCATTCACCCTTCGACGGGCAAGCCGGTTGTTACTACTGATAGCACTGCCAAAACCACCGGTAGCATACATAAAGCTGCAGTGCATGGCACCCAGGTGACACACGTCCTCGATGAAAGTCACGAAAGTCGTCGCCTTGAAACTGGTCATGACTGGCTGGACAACAATGGCGTCAACCTTCTCATGGCTGCGACTATGAGTGTCGGGGCTATGGGTATTGCACAGTGGTTCTGGGGATTGGATGTGTTTGAGTTACTCGTGTAAAGTGTAACAGACAATCCAGGTCTCGAACATGCTTATTACGTTCCTGTTTATGTTTCGGGTTGGTTAAGATCAAAATTATGATGAATATATGTCTTTCTCTCTTTGTCTTCTGAATGTCTCTGCTTTGACAAGCGTGGGCCAGCTTTTTGTTTGTCCCAGCTGCTTCCAACCCACCACCTTCCCACCTTTCCATTTCGACGAACTCAGTCGGTATTTGTTTTCTTTCCCTTCCACTTCTCTTTTCTTCTTCCCGTGTTCCCTTCGCGTCTCAATAACAACACCGGCCTTATCAAGAAAAGCCAACGTCACCTTGCCACCGACACAGCTCATCACGTGTTACTGCTGGCCCTAGTTCGTGGGTCCCTTCCATGCATGTACCGAGGGTTCATAGGCTCTATCTCGGATTTGGAGAACTGAAAACCAACAATCTTAGCGCAAACAGAGCACGCCAGCCAAGATGTCTACTGAAGAAGAACGAGGAGTGCACGTCCGAGTCACAAAGCCAATTGTCTCGTTCCTGCCCGAGACCGAAACATCCAAGACTATAACATATGACCTCCAGCACAGTGACTTGCTTCCTGTGTATGACTATGTCTCCTGGGAATATCTGATGGCCGGCGTCGCCGTTGAGAACTCATACTGCACACGTCTTCTTCTTCGTTTCCCTGCGGATCCTGCCAAATTCTCCGGTCTCGTCATCGCGGAACCATCTCACCTATGGGGTGGAACAACCATCTGGCGTCTCATTAATCGGTGGCTGATGCGCAATGGTGAGTTATCATTCATTATAGTTTGGTGTATTGCCCGAGCTAATACTCGGAAGGACACGCTTGGCTGGAAATTGAC
This sequence comes from Penicillium psychrosexuale, assembly GCF_028828465.1. NCBI lineage: Eukaryota > Fungi > Ascomycota > Eurotiomycetes > Eurotiales > Aspergillaceae > Penicillium > Penicillium psychrosexuale. The sequence goes on from NW_026643187.1 coordinate 2,757,507, forward strand.
TCGCAAGCTCCAGCGGCACTTGACCAGATCAAAAACGTTGATCCCGAACGCTACAAAGACATGCACTTTATCCCTTGTCAGACCTTGAACGAGTTTTCCAGCAGCATTCCCTCCTTCGATAACGCAGAAGAGCTGTGGGATAATTACAGGATCTTCAAGGAAAGATGGTGGGCCGCAACTAGGCAGTCTCCGGAGATTCTTGTTGCTGCATCTCATGCTTTGAGATCGGGACAGCTGGGTATCAAGGCCGAGCGCGTCATACTAACTGGTCTTTCCCAGACTGCAGACTTGATAAGAAAGTTCATCCTCGAGTCTCTTCATCTCCGACTTCCTGATGGATGTGCCCCATTTGAGGGGTTTATGCCATGCCAATGTGATGCCGGCAACCCGCTCCCAGACTTGCACGATGCAAAGATCATTGAGATTATTGGTGAGTTCGAGCTCATTTACATCAAGGCCCTCTACGGCGGAAAGAAAGAGCCTTCCCATCGTCGTGCTGATAGCAAGTCATTCCGGCTCTACGAAGTTGCCGGTATGTCTCATCGCGAGACCCGATACCTCTCCATGGCCGATAAGAAGCGTTTGTTGGCTGTGGATCTGGAAGGTGCCCAGTGGAGCACTTTCGCGAATTCTTTCATTTATCACGCACTCTTTGGTGCTATGGACAAATGGATTACGACCGGTGTTGCTCCCCCGCGAGGTACAACAATTGATATGGACGAATCTGGGGAGATTGAGCGAGACGAGTACGGAAATGCGCTTGCTGGAGTCAGGACTGTTCATACAGATGTGCCTACTGCCAAAATCATTGATGTTACCCCTCAGCCACATCCTCATTGGCACACTGGTAAGTTTCTCACGTCCGCGAGAATCTCTTTCAATTGTTCTAACTTAGTTATGATTGACAGGCACCGAGGTCCCTTTCAAAGATGTCAAGTTGTGGGCTGTCTACAAAACGGTAGCCAACTATCGGCGTCAGGCGGGAGAAGCCATCGAGCGACAGATCAAAGCCGGGTTTTTGCTGCCGGAAGACGCCGAGGTCCTGCGTCGCGATACGATTGAGCAAGTTTCCTTCTAAACTTGTCACACTACTGTATTGCTTGTTTCTCATCATGGTCTTGGAGTGTTATTTGGATCTTGGGGCCTAAAGCTTCTTAGGAACAGACAGTTGTGTGCAAGCCTTATGTACCTCGGGATTCCCTTGATTATGTTAGATGGATTTGAGAATTCTGCTCTTCTGCAATTTCAATGTCTTCAGCTAGGCCTTGAATATCTACCTTCATGTCAATGTGATTCAGTTTTGCTATTTTAATAGTGATCCCGTTCTTAGTTGGTGGAGATGATTGCAAACCCACATGAAGATCCCACGAGACGCAACGCCTTGGATCAGTTTGATATGGTCTACAACGAAGTAGTATATAGATGGTAAACCTCCCTATTTGCGCCAGGAATGAGATTTATATGAGCAAATTTATGAGCCTAAGCGCATAAACAGTTCTAGGTGCTGAACAGTAATGCTTTCGCTGGCTCCTCTGGGTAGTATAAGTTCCAGCAATATGAAATAGAGTCACTAATATATATGCAATGATCGGTATTCCACTAGCCCTTGGGCTACATTAGCAAAAAAGAACATCCGATAGAGATAATTGAAACAAAATCCTCTGCAGAATTACAAAAAGCCCAACCATAGTGCCCAACCATAGTGTAGATGTTGAGCGGAACAGTCTGCAGCACGCACCCCGCGGTTAGCAAAGATAATATCTAATCTATTTCCCAATTTCGCACTGGAAGGCATAATTACCCAACAGAAAGTGTCTATCAAGCTTGTCCATGTCCAATCCCCTGCTCCATCACCCCCGGTGTTTTGGCATATGCCGGGGCAGGTTGCTGGACCGGGGTGTACGGCACCCATTGCTGTACAGGGGGTGGTTGGAAGGATTTCTCCAGTTCTTTTTCTTTCTTCTTGCGATCACGGCGCATCTTGATGAGAAGGATAATAACGACAGCAATGACAATGATGACAACGATTGGGATGAGGATTGCTTTGAGCAAGAGTTTTAGAAGACCCATAATGTAAGATTGCAGTATACGAGTAGGTGGCAGAGACTGGTATAATGTGGTGTTGAATGGATACACCTTGGATGGGTGAATCGAGGAGACTTTTATACCCCGACCTGCTCAACGCCCTGACTCTGTGTGACTAGGCCACGTCGTATCAACGAGGGCATGGGCGCAATCTACATGAGCATAAGGAATGGCGCAGCGCTAAATGGTGATATATGGTTGGCGGCCAGCCTATGAGTGTGCTGAATCTGATATGGAAGCACAAGCAGACTTTATTAGGCTGCATCAGACGCTGCAACTGTGATTGATCGTGCATGATTGATGTTTCAGTATATTTTCCAAATCATGCCGTTATGTCTATAAATGGATTTGTTCGAACTGTGTGACTTTGAACAGCGTAAGCAACAGTTCTTGTATACAGACAATACAGACAATAAACCAATAATTCGAGCAAGGAAAACAGGAGATTAAGCGGAACTCTGCTGCCTGGTCCTTTTCTCTCGGCCGATTATCCGGTCACAAATTAATTACATTGCTATGGATATCTACGTGATGCTCGAGTTAGGTCCGCTGTTTAGAGATAGAATTCTTTAGACTAAGGACTTAAGAGGCAGACTTATAACCTTCTCCGTCAGAATATATAACAAGCCAAGTTAATAGAATTGATCAAAAGGATTCAATTGAAATTAGTCCATTCACAGTCACAGTGCCAAGTCTCAGCCCTACGAGGCAACTCCACTATCGACGGCGATTCTTGCCTGTCCTGTCACTCTAAATATAGAACTGCTTCTACATATTGTACGGTTTTTGAGCAGCAGAAACCTAGATTTATATTTTGTCCGAATGTAATGTATACAACTGGGAATAATTAATTCGTGACCCTGCATTCTAGACGAAGGGGGCATCGACTGCGTCTGGGTGCACGTAGAATGCAATTGCGATTATCAAATACCTAAATCATTAGCACCGAGGGTAGCCAGAACACTCATGGGGGGCACTCACGTTCCAACTAATAGAGACCCTTCGTAGTAATTGGATCGACCTCCGCGAATCAAGCAGTCCATGACTATCACCGATAGAAAGAATACCACAGTTTCGAAGGGACTGTAGCGCAAAGACATGGGCTGCCCAATAACCAGGCCACATATGACCAGGAACGGACTCACAAACAATGCAATCTGTAATGTGCTTCCCACAATCACACCAATTGCGAGATCCATATTCCCCTTGATCGAAGAATTGACGACAGTATTGAATTCACCCGCGTTACCGACAATGGGAACCACGATCAGGCCAATAAAAGCCCGGCTCACATGCCACTTGTCTACGAAGCCATCGACGCTGTCCACCAGACGATCGGAGCAGACGGTAACCCCGAGAGTTGCAAGGATCAAAATGATGCTTGCCGACCAGGGGCCCAGAACTCGTTCTTCTTCCTCTTCTTTTTGATCGTCGACGAATAGTTCAGCGTGACTCTTCAATTGAAAGTAGAGATAGACCAGGTAGAATGTGAGTAGGACCACGGAGGCGGCACGGGAAAGACTCAGGACGCTGACTTCCACTTCGTGGGACTTGGATGGTATGGTTGAATAGAGCACGGAAGGAATGATCAATGTTGCAGATGACACCACCATCAAGGATGATAGTATCCCACTAACATCCACATTGAACCTCACCACATCTTTTGCATAGCCGCCGCAGAAAAATGAAACACCTAGGATCTAGATTTCGTGTAAGCAGACAAGATCACCAGGTAGGGAATATGCAGCAAGACCCAGACCTACCAGTAAATTTCCTGACAGGATACTTCCCACCATGCTAGACTGCACGATGCTGATTTCTCCCTGTCGGACCGCAGTGATTCCCACCTGTGTAGCGATCAACGTCAGTTTCCCACCTTAACAGAGAACAAAACGTCGAAACAATCCAACCACTTACAATCATTTCAACTGCATTTCCAAATGTCGCATTGATCAGCCCTCCAACGGTTTGCCCGACGCTTTTTGCCAGTTCCTCTGTGGCGAATGACAGCAACGCAGCGAGAGGAAGAATCGCCAGGAAGTTGGACACGAAAGAAATCGAATCACCCCATCCTTGGCCCCCCGCAATGATTCCCAGAAACACGAATGGAAGTAGCAAATTGGTGTAGCTGCATCCCAGGGTAGCTTTAAGCACACGGAAAAGAGAGTTGCCTAGGAAAAGAGCGCACTTCGAGACGGGGTGGTTTGTGTCACGCAACTCTGCAGATTCCTCCCCGTTGCTTTCGCATTCAGTCTCGTCTCTAAGTAATGCATCTTGCTCATGGGCTGTCGCGTTGGCTTCAAGCGGTCCGGCCATGATTTCAGGGTCAATCTTGGTTGACTTTCGCAGTCTGGGGTGAGCTGTGTTGTTCATATTGGCAGGAGTGAGGAAAAGACCAAGAAACATCGTGGAGAATAAAAGGGATGGTGTATTGCTCCACTGTCTCTCAGCCATAGACATCTGCGTACGGGTTAGTGTAACCTTACAGATAAAATACATGTATGTTTCAGTTAATTACGTTTAGATTACGTCTCCGGCTGTATCGGTATGGAAATATTACTGTGATACACTGAGCCTCATTTGTTGACATGTGTGGGCTTTCTCTAGACGGGTAAATTCTCTCAGCTTCATCTTTTCCCTCGATGAATCATGTCTCCCAATCGAGCTTCACCTATGCTATATTGCAATTTTATCATGGCACAAGTCCAGCACCACCTGCGCCTCTTATCACTTTTGATACCTCTCATCGGTATCATAGCAGGAGCCCTCAATTGGAACAGTGCTGCTATCTTCACCCTCAACATCGTCGCTGTGATTCCACTTGGATTATGGGTTAACCGATCAGTCGATTCGTTGACTGTAGGTGGCAGCCGAGTTGTCAATGAACTGCTGAAATCAACACTGGGAAATTCGGTGGAATTGATGGTGATATCCAGCCCTGGGGGACTCAAGCTTCAATTCAAACATATGCTGACGACGATTGATCCAGATCGGAATTAATGCGATCGCGCAAAAAAAACCACACATCTCCCAATCTGTGATACTTGGAAGTGTCCTGAGCAATTTACTACTGGTAATAAATCCCAGTATCAAACCCAACAGCTGGTGCCATGAACCTCCCCCTAATACAATCTATATCTACAGGTCCTCGGTGGCACCATTTTCGTCTCAGGATACGACCAAAAACGACTCCGATTTGATCGTACCCTCACAACAATCCTCTCATCCCTCATGATGGTCGTCTTCATCCTCCTCACCCTCCCAACCATAATGGAGGTCTTCCCATCTGCCAAAGCCACCCCTGCAGACCAAATCCTCTTAACGCAACGCATAACGGCCATTATCCTCGTCATCCTGCTTCTCACATTCCTCATTTTCCGCCTCGGCACTCATGCGGCCATGTTCGCCAGCACCCCATTCAGCCAGCGAGCTCAAGCCCACGGCGGCCAGTCTCAGATAATCGAGGCCCAGATTCCACAGCCGTATATTGGCAAGGCTTCAGCAGCTATAATCATAGCAGCTGCGTCCACGTCCGCGCTTGCGTGCACATATTACATAGTGAGCTGTTTGAGTGGGGTTGCTTCAATTACGGGTATGAATCAGTCTTTCCTTGCCGTGACAGTTGTTCCACTGCTCGGAAACTCGGTTAAGTACCGCCGCATTGTGATGGGGTCCCGGACTTACAATCAGATCGAGCTTGGGATCAGGGCGGTTGTTAACAATGTGTTGCGGGTTACGATGCTTATTGCTCCGCTACTGGTTCTCGTTGGTTGGGCTTTTGACCAGCCGCTTATTCTGAGATTTGGTGGGTTTGAGGCTACGATGCTTTTGCTTAGTGTTGTGGTGATGACCTATCTTATTTCTGATGGGCGGAGTAATTACTTCGAGGGGTTGATGTTGATTGGAACGTGAGTCGCTCGCACTACTTTAACGGACTTTTGTTCCTCGGTATTAACTTTGTTTTCTCTTAATAGATACATGATTATCACGTTCGCGTTCTTTGTTAGGCCTGAGGTGCCGGCGAATGTGATTTACCTAGGTGGTTAGCCTGATATATCACACATGATTCCTTACTTGAAGTGGCTGCTGGAGGCGGCAAATCCCTTGAGCCATCTAGTGTGCATAGAACGCCACAACCAAACTTGAATAGCTATAATCGTACATCAATAAAAGTACTTTTGAAAATCAGTAAGGAGCCCAGGGAAACTTACAGAGCAATCAGCATCGCACCATGGATGTAAGCGTACTGTCCATCACGAAGTAGATGATTAACCACCAGAATGGCCAAAAACATGGTCACGGTCTGAAATGAGTCGAAGAAAAGCGTCATCGGCTCAGCAATGCACCAGCCAACAACCACCAAGAATGGTATGACAAATAGACCAATCTGCAAGAGACTGTCGATGATAACGCGGATTGCAGAATCTGTATCCCCTGTGCAAGATGCCGCAATGACAGTAACCCCCTCGGTGCTATTGCTAGCGATTGGAATAAAGACAATTGCGATAAATACTTCAGAGACTCCGAGCGTTTGCGCCATGTCATCAACACTTTCAAGCAGGAGTTCTGTGCAAAAGACTGTTGCGGCCACGGCAGTTGTCAATCGGATGATTGATGAAGCTAAGCTGGCTTTGTTGGCTGCGGATGATGAATCTCCGTTGTTTTCATCGTCACTAGCTTCGCTCTCATTCGAAAGGAAGAGATGTTTGTGAGTACCCAGGTAGAAGTAAAGGTAACCTCCGTAGAGTGCGAGGAGTACCAATGATGTTCCTCGTGAGAAGGATAGTACTCTGTCATCAATTTCAGATACTGGGAAAGTCGAGTACAGAGCCGTTGGAAGAAGCATCGTGACGGCTGTGATCATCATCAAAGAAGACAACGTCTTTGCAAGAGCGCTGTTAAACTCCAAGACCTCCTTGTTGTACGAGGCTGTGACGAGGCAGCAACCGAATACCTAGATTTTACTGTCAGTCCGGATAATATGACCACCACTAGAACTTTCATAATGTGAGGACTTACAAGCAGAATATCCGAGAGAATACTACCAACCATCACAGACTGTGAAAATGGGATCTCGCCATGAATCAGAGCTAGAATTCCCGCCTAGGCTGAGTGAGCATTATGTCATTTCGATATTCGGGGTAATATTTGTTACTCACCGTGAGCTCTACTGTATTTCCGAGTGTGGCACTGAGTAGTGCACCTTGCAGCTCTCCAAGATGCGCAGTGAGTTCATCTGATGAGATGGATATCGCCTCGGACAAGAAGATAATGGCGAGGATATTCACCGTGAGAACTATGATCGGGTTCCAGTGAAATATCTTTGCAAGCCCAGCCAGAGGTAGCAGCACCATTGCTGGCCGTCCATGATTGATACTCAGTTCTTTCAGTCCAATTTGCGATGGCATCTTGAAGAACCTCTGGATGTGAATCCAAGGGTCCTGGCGATGGTGGCTAGGCTCTGGCTGAGTGTCTCGGCGAGATACCATGGTAAATCTTGGATCTCTTGGATTGTTGAAGCTTAAGTGAGATGCGACCCGCGGACTGGGAAATCACATGAACTGGATATTTCCAAGGTTGTGTTCCGAACGTTACCACGGTACGAGTACGGGTACTAGTAACTTTTAGCCTTATCAAAGTTACAGCCCTATTACTAGCGCCAAACGGAACGGTCTCCACCAGGAAGTGGGCGATAGGGCTGAGCCGGCATTTAGCCGCTGGATACTTTTCAATAGCTCTGTATCAGTGTATACAACTTACAGTATCCAGGCAACAGCATTTATTTGATCTTCGTCTCAGCCTTATGGGATGTTCTGACGTGTTAGGCTATAAATACTCGAAAGATCATGTGCAATGACGTTTAATTACAGGGAAGAGGAACACAAGTCTTCGTTGACCCCTCTCTGCTGTGTATTGTAATTAATCGGAACATTCGGGGCCCCCCACACCTTGGCAATGCGTTCGCAGCTCACAATTCTTATCTTCCTCTCAAAGAGTCGTCACGCTCAACCCATCTAGTGACAACCCAACCTCCGACACGAGTAAATGATTAAGAGCCAGCCTATCGGATCATTCACACCAAAACAACAAAACAACAACCGGGGCCAGGCTGGATAATCCTTGCTGTCCGTGATCTATGGATAATCATCCTCCCTCCCTCGAGTCGCTCCAGAGGGAGGTCAGTGAACTCACAGCCATATATCATGGCCGAGGCTGGACGACCGAAGCAACAGAACTAGAGTCAGCAATGACCACAGCGGGGAAACGGATACTCGCGACACGTGCGGATTCTGAAGGGATGAAAATAATGCTCGAAGAGCTAGCCGCATGTGTCAAAACATTGCTGCAGGCCAATTCATGGATTGTTGCCGAAGATCTAGGTATTCTGGTGCTGGACTCATGCGAGAGACTTAAGGGAGAGCAAGACTTAATGACTATGACAGCGATGCATAATCTTGCTTCGGCGTATTGGGGCCGAGGCCAGCTGGATCAGGCTGCTGCTCTCGCTGCCCGGGTGACCAAGTTGAGACAGAAGATTCTTGGCGAGGAGCATCCCCAGACGTTGACTTCCATGACGAATCTAGCTTCCACCTATCGGAGCCAAGGCCTCTGGGCCGATGCTCAAGAACTTGATTTGAGAGTTTTTGAGATGAAGAAGAAGACTATCGGTCTCAAACATTCATCCACTTTAGGCTCAATGTCTAACCTGGCAATATCGTATGCCTATCTCGGTCGGTATGAAGAGGCCGAGACAATTGCACGCCAATTGGTCGATCTCGGAGAAAGTGAATTATCTCCAACCGATGCCTCGTTGTTAAAATGGAAACTTACCCTGGCATCGACCTACCGAGACCAGGGGAGGTTAGACTCCGCTGAAAAGCTTGAATTGGAGGTTGTCGCTGTTAGTCGGGACATATTTGGGACGAATGATCACTTTACCTTGACCTCTATGGCCAACCTTGCATCCACATACCGCGAACAAGGCCGATGGTCGGATGCTGAGCGTCTGGAAAAAGAAGTCGTGACTAGCAGCGAGACCGTGCTCGGCGAAACGCACCCGCAGACCCTGATGTCCATTAGCAACCTTGCCTCAACATATCGCAATCAAGGTCGACTTGAAGAAGCCAAAGACCTCGGGGAGAAAGCAATAACTGTAATGAAAGAGGTCCTCGGGGAACGTCATCCACACACACTGGTTGCTATGGCGGATCTTGCAGTGACATTCCAAATGATGAGGCAATCACCAGATGCCGAGATCCTGGCCGCCCGGTCATTGCGTTTGATGAAAGAGACGATAGGCAAAGACCACCCGTACACACTCAGCGCGATGGCCAATCTGGGCTTCATATACCAGTCGCAAAGCAAGTGGGACGTCGCCAGTGGAATGGCCGAAACTGTATATTCTCGCAGGGAAAGAGCATTGGGAACGGACCACCCAGATACCGTGGCAGCGCTAGAGGATTTGAGGAGAGTAGCGTGGGTAGAGGCGGCGGATCAGAATTCACAGCGTACGTTGAATTAGACTCTCTTTTAGGCTTGGATTGTGGAGAGGTGTCGACTGTCCCCAGCGCCATTAGTCGGTATCTAGCTAGTGTCAGCCAGGTTTGGCGATTTTTAATCATTTTTTCTGGGCTCAGTGACCAATTGTCAAGTCTTGTTGGTGCCGATGCACTTCTTTGAACCAGTTAAGTCGATCGGGTCTGCCAGTCAGCCAGCCTCGGGCATTTACATAGTCTTTTGTATTGCACAGCCTCCTTGCCAAGACTTGAGACTGTCAACAATCTTCTTGTGTGATCTCTGGGGCTTGCTTTGGGGGAGTACAATAAGCAACACAGCCCTGTAAGAGATTCACTTGCCTGCTCTGGGGTGGACTTTGGTTAATTGTATGGCTAACAAGTACAGAGCGCTTGTCTAACATAGGCATGACTAGTTGAGTCAGAAGAACTAAAAAGGAAGACTTCATATTGATGACCTATAACGTACAGAATAACATCAAAGGTAGGTAACGTGTCTTCTAGATGTCGCTGTACCAGCTCCGATACATATCTCTTGCAGAAATAGGTGGATATCATGTTATGATACTGATATCTTGTCTCTTGGTATGCATGTATGCATGATACGCCAACTGTATTTTACAATCCCTTTTTACGTATTTGTATTTCTCCAGACAGGTGCACCTCATCTAATCCTCTCATGACATTATCCGTGACATGACGCCAATTTCGGGAGCCAGGAGGCCTTATATGTCTCTTTTTTGGTCGCGAATAGTAAGTTCAACGATGAGCCTGAGAATGTGCCTTACTGACGATACCCAGAACCCGCGATCAAAACGTGCCACGGAACAATTCACTCAATCGTTCTCGACTTTTCCCCTAGATCCTGACACATTAGGCAATCTTGTGTTATCCAAAGATGTCCAAGAGTTCCATGCTCTCGGTGGCGTAACAGGCTTGGAGGAAGGACTGCGAACCGACGTCCACTCCGGTCTGAGCCTGGACGAGACCTACCTAGGTGCTCCCGCGAACATCGCTGCGAGTACTACAAGCACTGCGCCGACAGAAAAGACCGCTATCTCTGAGCTTCCTATCTCGATAAATCTTGATCGCGACGCATTCGTCGACAGAAGGAAATTCTTCGGCGACAATCGCCTACCCATAAAACCATCCCCGAGCTTTCTGTCATTGATGTGGGCAGCCTACAACGATCACGTCCTATTCCTCCTAACCGGGGCTGCTATTATCTCGCTTGCTTTGGGGCTGTATCAGACATTCGGAACCAAGCATACCCCCGACAACCCGCCCGTTGAATGGGTGGAGGGGGTTGCCATCCTTGTCGCTATCGTCGTCATTACTCTCGCCGGTGCCGCGAACGACTATCAAAAAGAGTGCAAGTTCCGGAAGCTCAATAGAAAACAGCAAGATCGCAATGTTTGGGTTCTTCGATCTGCAAGGATTCATGAGGTTCCCATCTCCGATATTGTTGTTGGTGATATTGTTCACATCAGTCCTGGGGATATCGTACCTGCTGATGGGGTATTAATACGAGGTCATCAGGTCAAATGCGATGAGTCCTCGGCAACTGGAGAGTCTGATCCGGTTGATAAGACCCCCATAGATACAACCCGTCGTGGTGGCTCTCATGAGATCGACCCATTCATCCTCTCTCATACCAAGATCGTGGAAGGCGTTGGTGCGTACCTCGTCTTGGCTACAGGCACAAAATCAAGCTACGGAAGAATCCTCCTCTCTCTCGATACCGACCCAGGTTTCACCCCGCTTCAAGTACGGCTCAGCAATCTTGCAAAGAATATTGCCAACTTTGGTGCACTTGCGGCGCTTGTGCTGTTTATAATCTTGTTCATCAAGTTCTGTGTCGGCCTCCGTAATAGCACCGAATCTGCCTCGGAAAAGGGACAATCGTTTTTGAATGTCTTCATTCTGGCCTTGACCGTCGTTGTGATCGCAGTCCCCGAAGGACTTCCCTTGGCAGTTACACTCGCCTTGTCATTTGCCACTACTCGAATGATGAGAGATCACAACTTGGTTCGACAGCTCCGAGCATGCGAAACGATGGGACAAGCCACGGATATATGTTCAGATAAGACGGGAACGTTAACACAGAATCAAATGACTGTTGTCTCGGGTTTCTTCGGTGTTACCTCGCAGTTTACTGATCGAGTTAGCAGTCCAGACATATTAGATGAAGAAAGTTCCTTGTCTGTGGCAAAGTGCATGAACCATCTCTCGAGTCAATCGAGGTCGCTTTTGAGGCAATCTATCGCGATCAACTCGACTGCAATTGAAAGCCGATATGGCGGAGGTCGGCAGTTTCTTGGCTCCCAAACAGAGGCCGCCTTATTGAGATTCTCCCAGGACTATCTTGAGCTAGGTCAGCTTGAATTTGATCGTGCGAGTGAGGAGGTTGTGGATATTTTACCTTTTGATGCTTCTCGCAAATACATGATCACAGTTGTGAAACTGGCCAACGGGTTATATCGATCATATTTGAAAGGTGCTCCTGAGATTCTCATTGAGAAATGTGTGGCCACGATTTCACAGCCAATGCAAGGGCTTAGTACTGCTCCAATCACGGAGTATAGTATTGAACAAATACGCCAGACAATTGCTCAGTATGCGTCACGATCTTTGCGCACAATTGCGATTTGTTTCCGTGATGTGGAGGAGTTGCCTTCCAGAGGCGAGGAAGAAACTGTGAGCTTCGAGGATCTGATGAAAGATTTTACATTCCTAGGAATTATGGGTCTACGAGACCCTCTCCGAGCCGATGCTTGGAGTGCTGTAGACACTAGTCACAAAGCAGGTCTCACTGTGCGCATGGTTACCGGTGACAACCTTCTAACAGCAAGGGCCATCGCAGAAGAATGTGGAATCATCAATAGTCCAGATGATCTTGTGATGGAAGGCGATAAGTTCCGTGCGCTAGATGAATCACAGCAGAAGGAGCTAGTTCCACGGCTCAAGGTTCTTGCTCGGTCTCGTCCAGACGATAAGCGGGTTCTAGTCCAACGCCTGAAGGATCTCGGGAGAGTCGTTGCTGTCACTGGAGACGGTACCAATGATGCCCCTGCACTTGCAGCTGCTGATATCGGATTCTCGATGGGAATATCTGGCACTGAAATTGCTCGTGGGGCTTCTTCTATTGTCCTGATGGATGATACATTTTCTTCGATTGTCAAGGCTATCATGTGGGGAAGAGCAGTCAGCGATGCGGTCAAGAAATTTTTGCAGGTAAGCTACTCTATCAACAAGGAGTATGGATGGCCATCGATCTAATATCCATTTTCTAGTTCCAAATTACCATTACATTCACCTCCGTGGGCCTAGCATTTGTCTCGGCAGTAGCCAACTCATCGCAGGAGTCGGTTCTGACGCCAGTGCAGCTCATGTGGGTAAACCTTTTTCAAGACACTCTAGCAGCTCTGGCCCTGGCAACCGATCCTCCTCCTCGCCGGATCCTTGACCGCAAACCCGAACCAATATCTACACCGTTAATTACTCCTACCATGTGGAAGATGATCATTGGCCAATCCGTGTATCAGATGGTAGTAACACTCGTTCTGTACTTTGCGGGTTCTTCTATCTTCTCCTATCACGGTGCTTTTCAAACATCACAGTTACAGACTGCTGTTTTCAACACCTATGTCTGGATGCAGATATTCAACATGTACAAGTATGTCGATGCTACCTTCAATATTTTTGCGTTACTAACCCCAATACAGCAATCGACAAATTGAGCGATCATTTAACCTCATCGAAGGTATCCATCATAACTGGCTCTTTATAGCAATCACCTGCATCATGATGGGCGCTCAGATCCTAATTATGTTCGTCGGCGGGCGGGCATTCTCAATTACAAAGTTGACTGGCGATCAATGGGCATATTCTATTATTCTCGGCGCAATATCTATTCCCGTCGGATTCCTTCTGCAGGTTATTCCTACCGTGGTTGTTGAAAAACCAATGGCAGGCATGGGGATGCTATGGGACACCTTGCGACGTCGGTGATTTCCTCTCTTTCTTTCTTTCTTTCTTTCTTTCTTTCTTTCTTTCTTTCTTTCTTTCTTTCTTTCTTTCTTTCTTTCTTTCTTTCTTTCTTGATCATTCACGCGAGCGTCTTTGAATCTTGCATGGCCATCCAGACGGAATAGCCGTAAACTGACTCTTGAATACCCATTCCTTTCTAGGATCCACTTGCTCAATATCGTAGTCCCTTATTAGAGTTGCCATTAGTTTGAGTAGCTCAAATTGGGCAAGATTACGGCCGGGGCATTGGTTGTACCCAGCTCCCCACTATAATAGATATGTTAGTTCATTTCGTAAATGAGTGTTGGCGTTATCAATTGCCTACGTGAATTAAAAATGAGTCGATATAAGTCGTCTCTGCTTGGAGCCAGCGGTCTGGGTTGAAGCTGTTGCAATCCTCGCCGAAAATCTGGGGGTTGCGATGAAAGACCCACGTGTTGATACTGAGAACCACCTATAGATAGAAGTCAGTATTCAATCAAATATCGATCAGTGTAGGTAAAGTAGAGCCCGTGAAGTTATCCTTACTCCTTGGGGAAAATATCTGCCAGCAATAGTCATCCCACCTTGTGGCACGACTCGGGGAAGTCCACCAACGGCAGCAGAGTGGAAACGGTACGTCTCTTTCAGCTATTCAGAGATATAAGCGAAGATAATTAAAGTCGTCTGCTTGCAAGTGGCTACTTACACAAGCCTGAAGAAATGGCAACCTCTGCGCTTCATTATACTGCACGATAGGCGAGAGTTCACCTCGATTCTGAGCAGCATCAATCTCATCGCGTAAGCGCTGCAAATATTCTGGATGACGGAGTAGGTAATAAATAAACGCCTGGGCTGTGGCACTAACAGTATCGGCCCCAGCCCCGATATTCGCAACAGCCGCGGCAAAGATCTCATTCTCAGCCATGCGATCAGGATATTTGGCCCGAACGTCCAGCCAGCGCTGCATCATATCATTCCTTGTTGCGGGGTTATTCTTGCGCGCATCGATAGCAGCGAGACAAGTGTCGAAGATATGCGATGAAGGCTGGATTCCAATGCGGCTCAGAAGCGGGTTTCCCAGTGTCAGGTTGTGTAGCCAGATATAGTGGCCCATGACCGCGATGTAGACTGCCAGGGCTTTGGTGTTTGCGACCGCATCTCTGATATCTGTGCCTGTTTCCACGAATCCAAAGGATTTCGAGAAGGTTACTTCGCCCAGCGCGTCAAAGGCAAAGAAGCTGAACCATTTGTCAAATTCTACTACCTCGTTGCTTTTGCTTAATCTGTCGAGGTGCTTTTCGAAGCGGTGGAGGATTGCGTCCACGTGTGGCTCGGACTTGATAATGTTTGATAGTGCAAAGCCGGCGGCTATGTTGCGCGACTTTTCAATATGCCGCTTTGGATTCAATTCAGACATCTGGTTCACGTAATGGTAGTCTGGAAGACTGAAAATTGAGTACCACGAGCCCTTTTGTGCATGGTTGTTAATATTGAGTACTTTTGCTTTTGCGATTGTCAAGAGAAATACATACTTTGGCTATATTTGCATGGAGAAGCTGCTTTACTGCGTCTGGGTGAGAGACACTGACTTCATTCTCTGCAATGCGAACAAAATACCCTGTCGCTCTTGTTAAAATATGAAATAGAATCATGACAGACCAGCCTACCATTCTTTTTGTGAAGGTCAATAAGCTCATCTTCGATATGGCCCTTCCACAAATGATAAACCTGCCATAGTGTCGAAAAAGAAGCCAAAAATGGGCCTGGTATATCTCTGATCGGGGTCCAATATTTGCGAATGATCGCTCGCACAGTAAACAAAATGACTGCTAAAACCCACAGCTTGGACAAGGTGATCAAGGCCGTTACCCCAGACACAAGTAAAGAAACCATTTCAATTGACAGTATCTGACATACACGGTCCAACACACGTAGGGGATGAAGTTTTATTTCCGGGGAGATTGTTGGGAATCATTTTAATTAAACGTGCTTTTGACATGGGTCGGTCATAACAAAAGTCCTTTGCTCATATCTTCCCCTGAGAACACAATCCAGTATTCTCTGCCGTCTAGTATCAACTAAGCTGGAATAGTGAAAGTATAATGTTTTGGCGTTGGCCGTGCCTAGTTCTTGTGGGGCCGGACTTGCTAGCGGCGTTGAGGTGGACTCGGAGGAAGGCTGCTAGCACATATCGGGGATAGTCCTACTATCTCACGATGGTCTGATTTGCTGATTAAATATTGTGCCGCGGGGGTCGCGGGCCGGAGATGAGAGTGGAATCCTTCCTTGTTTGGCGAGAAACCTTAGACAAGTTGGTTACAGGGTAGTTGAATTGGGGGCCAAAGTCTGCCTTGATGAATCTGTTCATCCTCGGTTTCGTATTTTAGGATGAGATCAATTCTTCAAATATTCTCTTGGGCACGATGTCCTCTTCTGAATACCCAGCGTCCTTTCTGGCGGAGGATCGCCGCCAGCCGGCGATTATCGGCATGGTCGTTGTGACAACCCTCTCATTACTTGTCGTTCTAATTCGCCTGTATGCTCGGGGGTATCTGATCCATGAGCTGGGATGGGATGATCTCACGATTGTAGTCGGACAGGTAAATTTGATCCGATCACTCGCGACCTGTTGCAGGATTTTGATATCTATCTATCTAGTTAGTCAGCTGGATAGTCCTGGGGCTTTCATTAATGGTCATCCACTATGGCTCTGGCCAGCATCTCGCAGCATTGATGAACGACCCAGAAACCCTGGTGCATATGTATAAGTGGCTTGTCGGAGCTCAGCTCGTGTATATGTTCAACATGTGGCTGTGTCGCATCTCCGGCATCGCTTTTTATGCTCGTCTCAATCAAATGCCGCGATTCACCCTCTATCTGCGTATTTCCTTCGCTTTTGTGACAGTCGTGTATGTGGCGCAGACACTCATCGTAACTTTGCAGTGTGTTCCTCTCGCTGTTCTGTGGGGCGGCGCAGAGGGTGAATGCATGGGCTCAGAGATTGTTTTCATTTCGACTTCTGTACTCACTATCGTCTGTGACTCGCTTGTGCTGCTATTGCCAATGAATATTGTCTTCTCGTTGAAGGCAAAGCTAGCAAGAAAGCTAGTCCTAGCACTTGTACTTTGCGTGGGAGTTTTGTAAGTTCTCTTGTCCTTGTCTTCGTCAACAGTGAGAAAGGGAAGTAGCTAATATCTGTCTCTTTAGTGCTGTTGTGTAAGTCTTCGCCGCCTTCCCAGTCACGGTCTATTAACTCACCGATTATAGAACGTCTATTCTCCGGATGGTGTCCATGATCGTCGCCCTCCAACACCCGGATGACGCAACTTGGTATTTCTCTGTGGTGATGGTGTGGTCTGCCACAGAAATCAGTGCCGCTATCATCGCTCTTTCTCTCCCGGCGTTGCGGGCATTGTTCGGAGTCTTGAGCAGAAATCGTTCGACGATGCATCACAGTGACTCAGATAATATAGGGACAATAGGCCTTGAGTCGATTCCTCTATCGGCAAGGCAGCCTATATCTGACGGACATGATGTTCATGAGACGACAATCGATGTGGACTGGGGGACGAGTCCGAGTCAGGAGACGCTTTGGGGTGTCAAGGATGGAGAATATGGTTCGCATGGGCGTTAAGAGGTCCCACCCCGGTAGACGAGTATAGTGGAGTACCTTTGCTCCGTGTTTACTCCATACCTAGTTAATGGTCAATCCAAAGAAAAACTGTTTCCATGTGGCTGAATTCATTTGAAGCGATGTCTTGGCATTGTTTCCGCCCGTTTTATGATGATCTGGTGCTGTTGGGTCTGCCCACTTCTTCTGTTGAGGCCAAGAAGATTTGTATGGGTCACTTGCGAATGCTGTCTGAACACATGGCTGTGTTTCTCTCGGTGAGACAGCGTGGCGAAAGGCATTGCTGAGGTCGGCCAGCTGATGTATCCATTTGGAGAACCAGGTTGAGGCACACCACATCATACGAGCGTCAGAGAGCAACTGCCAAGAGAACTATCCCTGCCTAGACAGAAATGAGATAGCTTAGACCTGAAAAGCTTCCTCGGGGATAGATTAATGCAATTGATTCGTTCTTTCGGCAAACCTGATGGTCATGCGAGTTAGGCTAAATTGGCCATATCGGAGAATTGAACAGATACGAACGCCTTTAATGAGTGGAGCCTATCATGCGAGAAATCCCTGCATGACCTTGGAGTTATCGTATATTACTAATATCACTCGACTTCCAAGGTTTAGTTCTGTAGTTCGTGGCAGATATTACATGATGTACATTGCACGTGGGGCAAATTGACCTGTTGCACATGAGTTTGGCTGTCTTGGCTGGCAAAAACTCTGAAACCAACCGCACTAGGAGCTGTTCCAATACTTTCCAATCCTCCAAGGTTCCTTTTTCGTCAATTAGAGTCACATCCTACAAAGTACGAAGGCACGTGCGCTCGCCTCGGAGCTCCCGATGTAGGGCAAGGCTATGATAGTCAGCTCGGCAGCCGATGTCTTCTAGAACAAACATGAGCCATGCGACAGACACATTCCGGGGGATTGGACCTCTTATACACCCACGTGTGGGATTGCGGTGCTCTCATAGGTAGATGCGGACCGTGCGCCCCCACCCCCGCCAAGAGCCGCAACCGTCCAATGGCCGTGTCCTGGAACCAATCAGGGGCCGTCTCCACCGAGTTCTAAACCAATCTACACCTAATCTGGCTCCTTTTCGTCGCATGTCAATGTAAAACTACTTCCGCCGAGATATTGCCAAGACATTGTCCAATTTGCTTCCGACCACAAGCTTGCGGAAAACGAGCTTTCTTCTTCTTGGCTTGGTCGCGTTGCATTTACTTTTTGCCAAGGCCACAGACGATGATTGCTGGGCTCCCATTGCAGCACGTGTGGCCGGAGTGTCCCAATCGGGAAGTTCTCCTGGGCAGAGGACGTTCGCCACAAAGCCTTGTCTTGCATAGAGAGTAGAGCGATTATGTCTTATCTTCCCATGCATACATAAAGGGCAGCCTTTTCGCCCAGGTCTTGGTTTCTCTTGTTTCTCAGATCAAAAGTCCATCCAGTACTAAGCTTTGAATCGAAAGCTTGACTTGATACAACTCATCAAGATGTATCTCCATCAATACGATTACATCTTTGCCATCGGCACGTTGTTTGCTATGCTTGATGCATTCAACAACGGTGCAAGTAAGTAGCAGCCTATCCTTAGGTGGTTGACCTCGAACTAACCTTTGGACGTTCATAGACGATGTTGCCAATTCTTGGGCCACGAGTGTCTCCTCCCGGTCCATCTCCTACCGCCAGGCTATGGTCCTCGGTACCATCTTCGAGTTTGTCGGAGCTGTCGCTGTCGGTGCCCGTACCGCTGATACTATCAAGAACGGCATCATCCCCAACTCGGCCTTCAAGGGCAATGCCGGTGTTCAAATGCTCGCTTTCACATGTGCTCTTGCCGCTGCATCCTCATGGGTGATGTGGTGTACCAAGCACTCCGCCCACGTCTCCTCCACCTACTCCCTTATCTCTGCTGTCGCCGGTGTCGGTGTTGCAACTGTTGGCGCTTCCCAGGTTCAGTGGGGCTGGAACGATGGCAAGGGTCTCGGTGCCATCTTCGCTGGTCTCGGCATGGCTCCTGTCATTTCCGGTTGCTTTGGCGCTATTATCTTCATGCTGATCAAGTACGTCGTGCATGTGCGGAGAAACCCTATCCCCTGGGCCGTGTGGAGTGCACCTTTCTTCTTCTTGGTTGCTGCCACCATTTGCACGCTCTCCATTGTTTACAAGGGCTCTCCCAGCCTGGGTCTGAGCAAGAAGCCCGCCTGGTACGTTGCCGCCGTCACTATGGGCACTGGTGGTGGTGTCTGCCTTTTGTCTGCTTTCTTCTTTGTTCCTTTCATTCACTCCCGCGTGATCAAGAAGGACCCCAGTGTGAAGTGGTGGATGGTCATCCAGGGCCCTCTGCTCTTCACCCGTCCCGTCCCTAATGGTGCCGAAGTTGCCGAGGTTCCCAACTACGCCGTGGTGCAAGAGGAACCCGAGGAGCACGAATCTCACCTGCCTATCGATGAGAAGGATCCCAAGACCGGTGTTTCCTCCATCCCAGGCTCCTCGGAGGAGAGATCCATTGAAAAGCTCGAGGCCAATCAGCTCACCTACCGCGAAGTCATGGCCCATTCCGAAGAGCGTCACAAGGCCAAGCTCCTCCAGAGCCGTGGTCCTATTGGCTGGGCCATGCGCCTTCTCCGCGACAACCCCATGGGCGCTGGTGAGATTTACGAACTCCGCAACCTGAAGTGCATGGCCAAGCGCATCCCTGCCATCATCACTGTCGGTCTTCTCTATGGTTTCTACTACGACATCCACACTGCCCAAAGTGGTAACGAGGGTACTCCGGAGGGTGAGCGCATGAAGCGTGTCTATGCCAACGCCGAGAAATACCCCAATGAGGTCGAGCATACTTTCTCCTTCATTCAGATCATCACTGCTTGCACTGCTTCCTTCGCTCACGGTGCCAACGATATCGGTAACTCTGTCGGCCCCTGGGCTGCCATCTACTCTGCCTGGTCCAGCGGCACTCCTGCCGCGTCCAAGTCCCCCGTGCCTATCTGGCAGCTTGCTGTTCTGGCCATTTGCATTTCCATCGGTCTTTGCACTTACGGATATAACATCATGAAAGGTAAGCATCTCTTCCTCCTTCCACATTCCAATCTTCATTTTTACTAACTTTACACTTAGTCATGGGTAACAAGATCACCTACCACTCCCCGTCCCGTGGCTCCTCCATGGAGATGGGCGCTGCCATCACGGTGCTGGTCTTCTCGCAGTACTCCCTGCCCGTTTCCACCTCTATGTGCATCACTGGCGCTACCGTCGGTGTTGGACTGTGCAACGGAACTTACAAGGCCGTCAACTGGCAGCGTGTGTTCCTTTTGTTGTTCGCATGGATCATGACCATTCCCATCGCTGGTACCCTTGGCGGATGCTTGATGGGATTGGTCCTCAACGCTCCCCATTTCCTTGTTTAGACAATTGGCTTTTTGGTCCAATCGTGAATATTTTTGAGAACGCACATATTTTACTTAATTCTTCTTTTGAAATACCACTTTTTAGAACACTCGGGCAAGAAGATTTACCAGAAGATTCAAACTATTTTTGGAATAGAAAAGCTTTCAATTGAAATCAATGATAATGACCTCTACCTGACCTCTTCACTTTTCACCACTAGGATAAAAAATAGTAATGAGAGCGAGTGGCTTGCCTCTGAGTTTTAATTGAAAAAAGACAAAAAGACAAAAAGACAAAAAATAGTTTCCCTGGGAATCGAACCCAGAACCTTTCCGGAACATTTGCTAATCGCATTTGTTAACGGAAAATCATAACCGCTAGACCAGGAAACTGCTCGGCCACTTGGGCCAATTAATGGAAGTCACAGCCGTCTTTGGCTTTATGACCGACACTTCATTTGATTTATCTCATCTCCGACAGCTTAGGGCTTCCAAGGGATATTCTTTTGTTAGTTTGAAGTTAATTGTACAAATTCTTCAATACTTAGTTAAGCTTAACTAATTTATTCAACACCATGACACCTAAATCGAAAAAGAAAAGAAGAAAAAACTTGGACAACACAAATACATATCCACATGTAGTTACATATCCTGGCTCTGTAATCTGCGATTCTCAAACAATCCCCATCTCTTCAGCGACCTTGGCCAACTCACGTCTTTCTCTGCACAAGTACTCGTAAGTGACAATCTTATTGCGAGCATCCTCTTCGATGGATTTCCATTCCTCGGGGGAAATGGTGATTTCGCCATGTTGCTTTGGAAAAATGGTCATTGGGCGGCATCGTTTTGCCAGGCCGACCTTGA
Organism: Penicillium psychrosexuale; assembly: GCF_028828465.1. Lineage (NCBI taxonomy): Eukaryota > Fungi > Ascomycota > Eurotiomycetes > Eurotiales > Aspergillaceae > Penicillium > Penicillium psychrosexuale. Next base: position 2,778,992 of record NW_026643187.1, read on the forward strand.
AAAACCCGAGTCGGAACTGGGTCTGCTTTGTCGGTTCGTGGGGAACTCCAAATACAAATGGTTCTTTTGGACGCTTGTAGGGTTCTCCGTTGACTACTGACGTGAGGCCCATTTGGAAACATTCTTGTCTGAACCGATCCCGAGCCGATCCCGGCTTAGGCATTTCGTACGCAGCTTGATCACTGGGAACCTTGGTTGGGACTGCGGGAGCTGTGACCGGGATCGGGAGCTCTGATGGCTGGGTTTCAGCTGGGGCATCCGGAGAGTTTGCTGCGTGTTCATCTGTATTGTCACCCGTGGTGTCATCTGTAACGTCTCTAGAGCCTCTGCTAGAATCGTCGTCGGATTCATCCTCGGTGTCGGTATCGGTGTCATCCGAAGAATCGCCCCAAGACTCGTACCCAAGCTCTTCTGCAAGGACCATTCCAAGGACCTGATCTTGAGAAGATTTCTCGTTATCCAACACTTGCTGCAGAAGCTCCTTGTCCACCTTCCGGTGAATCGGCATGTTACACCAGGGCTTCCTGATTTTGCCAAGTGGACGTTGCCTAACCAAAGGTAGCTGTAGTTTGACGAGAGCCCCCTTCCAAGTTCTCAACGGTCGTTTGCGTTTGTCTTCGGTCGAGACAGAGTTGTTCGCAGTCTTGTCGAATTTCACGTGTGCCGCTATAGCCTCATCATGAGCACGTTGTCTCTCAGCCCGAGTCTGCTCATCAATTCCATGCCTGGTGACATCCAGGAAGAAGCTCAGGTCCTGGCATTCGACGCCCTCCTTCGGATCCATGGCACAAGGGTTCGCTTTCACGAAGTGCTCATGAGCTTTGCGCATGTTTCCGCGCAGAAACTCGACCCGACCCATCCAGAACTCACACCTGGCAATGAGGAGCGAATTTTCGGATTTGTTTGCGGATTGCCTGGCGAGCTTGACCATCACCTCGGCCTCAGAGGGGTCTTCATGGATGATGAAGTTCGAAGCTGGCAAGAGATAAGAGCCGACCTCGACCCGGTAGTACATATGTAACAAATCGTTGTTAGTCAGATTGCTGGAATTGCTGTTGATTTTTTTTGCAAGAACCCTGAGCCTGTTTGTTTCTTCTCGTATAGCGCGGGCTTCCAGTGTGAGGTCTTGCTCTCCCCGAGAAACGAGTGGTGTGGTCTGCCGGGAGCTCCCATCATTTCTCGTGTGGGGTATGTTGTGGGACATGGTCGAAGTACTATCTTGCCCCAACAGGGTCCTGGATTGATCTTGGTAAATTGTGAAGTAAATGTAATGAGATTGCCGTTTGTCTGCGAAGATCCAAAAATTCGCGTCAGATATAAGAGATACGATAAAAAAAATATTGGTAGTTCGTTGGTGAAGGAAAATAGCAACCGAGAAGAGAAACAGTGGCCTTATGTACCTCACAGGCGTGTTGAAAAGAAAGAAAGAAAACAAACACGTTGAAAATGGTCCGACCTAGACAGTTACAGACAAAGATATTTGTTTACAAGGAGACTTTGGTGTCCTTTCCTTTGTTTCTCTCAATCCCATTGTTAACCGCGCTGAAACCAAGACGCCACATTCTATTATACCCTTCACTTTGTGTATATTTTGGCTTGATCTGTACAACATACAAGTCAAGCAAGAAATAAATATGATTTCTATGGATGTTTATGTAGCACTAAGTATTCTCCACCCTATACTAGAGGTGCTGTACTGGTTCAGTCAACATATACATACTGGATACAACTATGACAGTTACTCTAATGGGGTTGGCAAATAATCTAGACAAATTTAACCTACTACAATTTACTCGAAACGGAAATACAAACTGTGGAGATTTGGTTTATTGGATTTCTTTCTCAAGCAATATTCATCAGCTTGAAGACATCACAACAAGATATTCCTATAAGAAATGATCATTTTTTTGCCATCTATTCAAGGATAATCAACCCAGGTTCATCTCGAAGGGCCAATCTACTAAAGTTAAAGAATGGGTGACGGTGCAAAGCGCCCGAGTACCATACCAAGCCGCTCTCACACACCCCTCAAGTAGCCCACTTTTCAACCCGATTCACAATCTATATCTGGACACTGGCCGAACTGCTTATTGCAAGAGTCATGTATCAATGAATGAACTGGAGGAAATACCAAAGTAGCCACATCAGGCCAATAAACAGTGTTTTTAAAGTCGGCTGTATTTTCAACGTCCATCCTCCCAATCTAATAATGCGTGGGTAGACGCTGCCGGTGAGTGATCAAACTCAGCAGCCTCTATTCGAGTAAACCCAATGACAGCCTCCCTTTGAACCTCACGGGCCTTTTCGATATAGCCTGGTATTACTTGTGCCCGCGAAAGCGAAAGGTAAGCATCCGGGAATCTATGAAGTTTCATGAGGTTCATTCCTTTGATAAAATGAGTAATGCCGGCGATAATTCGAGATTCTGGGTTGTTCAAGACGGCATAACAACTGTTAATTTGCACAACCATCTCTAGGCTCATCATGGATTCTTTGAATTGGCAAAGATGGTGTTGGACAGCAGCAATGAAAAGTCGACATCGCATCTCATCAAGTTCGCATAAGAAAGGGTTATCTCTGATGACCTGCGAGGCAAGCTCCATTGCAAGCTCTGGGTCATCATGCCGCCACCGCTCTTCTGCATCTACCAGTAATGAGCCACTGTATGAGCAGAGCCAGATATCATCCATAGACGTTGGCGTTATTCCTGTGGGCGAAATTGTTCTAGGAATGTCAGACAGAGACTGGGAATCAGACTGAAGAGGGGGAACAGCGAGAGTGGGGTTACTTGAGGTGGTGTGTGCTAGCATGAAATCGAACTCTATGAGCCGCAACTGCAGATCGTATACTGCATCGAAGGCTCGACACAATTCTTGTTCTAGTTCGGCAAGTTGGGAACGTCGGGAACGTCGGGACTGGAAGCGCTTACGCAAACGTCGAAAAAGATTGGCCATTTTGAAATGGGAATGTCTTCTGATGCTCTCAAGCTGATGAATACTTTTGAGATGATTCTTTCGGGGTTTATATACTTGCCCATCAAGCAGTTTCCGGGATGGCTTCTAAAGGACAACCGCCTATACTGATGAAAGGGATTATTGTTTCTTTGAGCGCAATTATATTGTACTACCTGAGACCAAGAAACATTGTTTGGAACACGCTTTGTCCCAACTAAATATAGACTCGTAACATCTCCAAGCCGAAACCAATGATGTGACTCTGGGCCACCATGTGGTTGAGTTTGTCGCCTGATTTCCAGGGCAACACTATGCAAACTAAGCAAACCTTGCAAACGGACAAACTCAACAAACACAAACAGAGCAAACATGACAAATACGACAAACATCCACTTATGACATCACCAGCCCGTTGCTCCCCACCTTCGTACTCCATACCTACAGCACGTCGACTCGCAAGATGCAACCACAAAGTGGAAGAGTAACTGCGGGCCAATGAGCTATTTTGGGTATTTCCGGTACTGGCCGCAGTGCCCAACCGGTAGGAAATACCCAAAGTTGTTTAGCGGCAGAGTATGCAAGTCAAATTAGTAGTATTCTTCCGACGCGGATGTAAATGGCATTCGTAGGTGCGTGAATTGTTTGACCAATCTGACTTGTCTAATTCAATCTGTCCAATCCTATCCTATAGATATATTACCGCAAAATCCACTTACCGGATCAGCCCATGAATCTAGACTTGGTGGGAGTTGTGTTGCAAGCACGTTCAGCAAGACAAATCCGGGTTGGAGACCAATCTGTTCCTTGAATTCATTTATAAAGTCTGCATAGTACCCCCCTGTAGTCTGGAGTTACTTCCTTCCTTATTTTACTACTCTTTTGTAGGCCAAATCGTCATATAACAACCCGTGGACCTTACCCGATCTTTCCGTTCTCTAATAATTTGTCATAGAGAGTTAGTTTGCAAGGTACGCCGACTTGATCCCTTGATTTTTTTTAAATTTTAATGCCCGTCTGAACTGACATTCATGCAGTCATGTCTCCTACCTTGCTCAGAAACGTCGACACGGTTGAAATTGTGAACATCCACCAGGATGACATGGAATTCTCGCTGGTGGATGAGATCTACAAGAGCCTGGACCCACCGAAAGGCAAACCGCGCTCATTCCCTACCCTTTTACTCTACGACACCAAGGGATTGAAGCTCTTCGAGGATATCACCTACTTGGATGAATACTATCTTACCAACACGGAGATTGAAATCCTGACAAAACATGCGAAGAGGATAGTTGCACGCATTCCGGAGAATGCCCAGCTGGTGGAGCTGGGAAGTGGGTCGGTGACTCCCCACATCTCCATCCGTCGCCTCGCGCGGCTTGGTGATCTTGATCTTTGGCCCAAGTTCTGACGATCTTCTTTTTTTAGAAACCTGCGCAAGGTCGAGATTCTACTTCGAGAATGCGAACGGGTTGAAAAGAAAGTGGACTACTATGCTTTGGACCTCTCATTGGGGGAGCTGAAACGAACATTCTCAGAAATTTCGCCCGAGAGCTTCACCCATGTAGGATTCCATGGTCTTCATGGAACCTACGATGATGGTCTCGACTGGCTGAAAATCCCAGAAAACCGCAAGCGCCCGACGGTAGTCTTGTCGATAGGCTCATCTATGGGCAATTTTAGTCCTCCGGATGCTGCGGAATTTCTTGGTAATTTTTCGAAGCAATTGAACCCGTCCGATTTCATGCTTATTGGATTGGATGCATGCAAGAACCCGGAGAAAGTGTTTAATGCCTATAACGATGCCAAAGGTGTTACCCGTCAATTCTATGAGAATGGCCTCCTGCATGCCAATAGGGTTCTTGGCTTCCAGGCCTTCAAGGCTGGTGAATGGGAGGTCTTGACTACGTATGATCCCCGTGGAGGACGGCATCAAGCCTGTTATGCTCCGAAAGTTGATGTGGTCATCAATGGGATCAAGATTGTCAAGGGAGAGAAGCTGGTATGCGAAGAGGCATGGAAGTACGGTCGCAAGGAACGGGATGAGCTGTGGCGCAAGGCAAACCTCATTTCCGAGGTCGAATTTGGAAATTTGACAGAAGATTATTGTGAGCCCTCATGTTCTACTCGAATCGTTATTGCACATTTGTTGACTTTGAACAGACCTTCATCTGCTATCACCTGCTGCGCTTCATATCTCTATGAACCCTTCAAAGTATGCAGCCCAGCCGATCCCGAGTATCGGAAATTTTCAATCTCTGTGGATTGCATGGGATCTCGCGACCAGAACCATGGTCCCTCGCGAGGAGCTTCTGTCTAAACCGATCAAACTCCGAAAAGCACTGATCTTTTATATTGGGCACATTCCGACATTTTTTGGTGTGTCTCCAATGTTCAATGTTGCTTGCCATGTTCACTGCTAATTATGCTGAAACTTAGATACTCACATGACGCGGGCTTTGCAAGAGAAATCTGTTCAGCCCAGTCATTATAAGCGGATTTTCGAGCGTGGTATTGACCCGGATGTGGAAGATCCAAGCCAATGCCATGACCACAGCGAAACACCTGATGAGTGGCCGCCATTGGACGAAATTCTCGACTACCAAGAGAAAGTGCGGACTCGTGCACTTACAATCTTACAAGAGGGATATGCGTCGCAAGACCGCGCTGTTGGAGAGGCCCTTTGGATTGGATATGAGCACGAAGCAATGCATCTCGAGACTTTCCTCTACATGCTAATTCAGAGCGATAAAACTCTTCCTCCCACAGGAGTTGATCGCCCGAATTTTGAGCAAATCAGTCTCCAGGCAAAGAGAAACGAAAAGCCAAACAAATGGTTCACCATTCCACAACAGACTATCGAAATTGGATTGGATGACTCCAACGATGAAGTTGTACCAAATAAATCTTTTGGATGGGACAACGAGAAGCCTCAAAGAAAAGCCACCGTGAATGCCTTTGAAGCTCAGGCGAGACCCATCACCAATGGCGAATATGCCAAATACATACAGGGTAATGGTATTCAAACATACCCTGCGTCTTGGGTATTTAACCAGGGCCAAGACAATCCCATTTCCAAGGGTGTTGGTTCCTCAGGCGCCCAGGCCGGTTCGAGCTCCAGTCCTGCAGGTTTTTCTCTGGAGGACGTCACGGTTCGAACCGTGTTCGGACCTGTGGCTCTAAAATTTGCACAAGACTGGCCCTTGGTTGCTTCCTACGATGAAGTGGCCAGCTATGCAAAGTACATGAAATGCAGGATCCCTACGTTTGAAGAGACCAGGAGCATATATCACTACGCAGACCAACTCAAGGGTGATAGAGTTACAAATGGCCACAGGTATGAAAACAATCATAGCTATGATATAGCAGGAACTAACTTATAAAATAGGAATGGGGTGAACGGGCTTGATAATGGTAGCAAGCCCCACTCTACTGATCAGACTACTTTCCGTGATCTCACCGGTTGCAATGTTGGCTTTCAAAACTGGCACCCTGTTCCTGTCACACCGAATGGCGATCGGTTAGCTGGTCAGAGTGAAATGGGAGGTGTTTGGGAATGGACTAGCACGCCCTTGAAGCCGCACGACGGCTTCAAATCTATGGATATTTACCCTGGATACACAGGTAAGTGATACTTGAACATCCCCACCGAACCCAAACTTATTTGCCTCGATAGCGGACTTCTTTGATGGAAAACACAATATCGTTCTCGGGGGCTCCTGGGCAACTCTGCCTCGCATTGCTGGCCGGACGACTTTGTGAGTATAAGCCCTATGAGATTCAAAATGGATCAACTAACACATTTTAGTGTCAACTGGTATCAGCATAACTACCGTTATACATGGGCGGGTGCACGTCTAGTTAGAGATCTATAGATAGAGCTTGAACAATGCCATTGAGCCCTCTAGTGCTCAATGAGGATGACCTCATTCTCGCGATAAGAGATAAACAGCGGGGAGCGTAACGTGACTGCCCCTCCTTCCCCAACATCTTCTCCAATTCCTTGTCTTCTCTTCATTCTAGTTGAATTTTAAATACCTTACATGATGTCGCTCGAAACTATTACAACTATCTCCCCGGCCACCAATGAGCCTGTTATCGCTCGTACCGGTGTCTCATCGGAGGACTTGAAACAGATCCCCGTGGCCGCCCAAGCAGCTTTCCGGTCATTCTCACAATCCACAACTTTGGAACAAAGGCAGAAAATTGTGGAACGTGCTCTTGACATCTTGGAGAAAAAGCAGGATGAATTGGCACGTGAGGTTACTGAGCAGATGGGCCGGCCTATCGCCTATACTGGTAGTGAAATTGCGACCGCCATCAAGCGCAGTCGTTACTTGACCCGCATTAGCACCTCCGTACTAGGCGAGCAAGGAGTTGTGCCTGGGGAGGAGGAGAAGGGATTCAGACGGTATATTAAGCGTTCACCTGTCGGCGTGGTGCTGATTATCTTCCCCTGGAACGTGAGTTCAATTCGTCGAGATATCGATATACCTGCAGACTGCTGATAAGTAATATATAGTACCCCTACCTCACCCTTGTCAACAGCTTGATTCCAGCCATTCTCGCTGGAAACGCTGTTATCCTCAAGCCTTCTCCCCAGACCCCAACAATCGCCGAGCAATTTGCCTCTGCTTTTGCCGCGGCCGGTCTTCCTGAAAATGTGCTTCAATTCTTCCACTGCGGATCTTTCACATTTATCGAGACCTTGGTGCGATCCCCACTGGTGAACCATATCTGTTTCACAGGTTCCGAAGCTGGTGGCCTGTCAGTGCAAAAGGCAGCCTCCGATCGGATAGTGAATGTTGGTCTAGAACTTGGCGGCAAGGACCCGGCATACGTGCGGGACGATGTAGATCTTGCCTGGGCCGCTGAGGAAATCGTGGATGGTGCTATCTTCAATAGTGGACAGAGCTGCTGCGCGATCGAGCGTGTTTATGTGCACGAGAAGATCTATGGTGGTTTCATTGCTGAGGTGAAGAAGGTCCTGAGCAACTACCGTGTTGGCGAGCCTTCTGATCCCAAGACACAAATTGGACCTGTTGTCTCTAAGCGTGCGAAGGAGGCCGTTCTCGCGCAAATCGAGGACGCCGTGCAGAAGGGGGCGAAGAACGAGACTCCTGCCAATGAGACCTTTGAGAACTTCCCTCCGAATGGAAATTATGTCAAGCCTACGTTGCTGACCGGCGTTAATCATGATATGGCTGTGATGAAGGATGAAACCTTTGGACCTGTGATTCCTGTAATGAAGGTCTCGGGTGACGACGAGGCCATTCGTCTGATGAATGATAGCGACTTCGGTCTCACCGCCAGTGTTTGGAGCAAGGATGTTGCGGCGGCCGAGAAGCTGGTTGAGCATGTCGAGGCTGGTACTGTCTTTGTCAACCGATCTGACTACCCTAGTCCCGTAAGTGCAACTCTTAGCATATATATTATTGTCCCCCCTTTGCTAACCAAAGTACCCCACAGGATCTCGCTTGGACAGGCTGGAAGAACTCTGGTCGCGGTGTTACCCTAAGTCGATTCGGATTTGAGCAGTTTGTCAAACTGAAGAGCCACCACATCAAGGATTACCCTAAATAAACATGTGCATGTGAGATAATTACATTTTGGTCAGGCGAATAAATTTCATCACGTAGACCACGACTCAGAATCAAGAGTACTATTCTCAGCAATCGACAATTTCTTTTCTCCAGCCAGGATAAGAGTATAAAAAAAGAAGAGACGGACTTATCTTTTGCGACCGCAAGAGACTCAACGACCTCGCTTTTTGCAGTGAGATCCCAGGCTCACTATCTGTATACTGGCAAAGGTGCTCTTCAATGCTACTAGATCTTGCTCATAGAATACTTTGAAGGGTTTCATGACACACCTGAGCAAATTTTTGGAAAAGCTGGCTTGTAATTGTTCACCAAATTCTTAGAACATCTATATTTTACTTCTACCTTATTTTCTCGTCTCTAATATCAGACTAAAGCTGCGCTCCGCCTTTCCATGTAACGGGTTTCCTTTTGTCGGCTATTTTAGTTTGTTTCAGACAGGTGCTAAAAATACAACTGCCAACTGTAGTTGACTCACCTCTCACCCCGCGGCATATTGCGAGGACCAACATAAGCTCAATCAACTCTCCAGACCTTCGTCATCATGTCAGTCCCGTTGTCGGAGGAAAACCCCTTTCAATCCTTGATTGCCGAGGCAAACGATGATTCGGTGAGTGGATGCGAGCATTATGAGATAATATCAGATGCTGAACCCTTTTTGATCTAATAATAGGCAATAATACAATCTCGATACGAGAACCACCGAGTGGCTCGTAATAGCCAGCAAAGTGCACAAATTCTAGCCGACAGTTTTCCAGGCTGGTCCCTTGACGGGATTTTGAAGCGACTTGATGGCCCTGGGAAGGAAGACGGATTTGCTGATCCTCGAAACTGTCTTGTCATTTGGGCTAGACCATCGCCTGAAGTTCGCGACATTATATGCTTTATTCAGAATGAGTTGAAGAGCATTTCTCCTTGTAAGTTCACCGATATACAATTCCCTAGCGCAGGATTTCCCTTTTAGCCCTTTAGTTCGCTAACATAAGTGACCACAGCACTCTGGTTGATGCCACCTTCAGACCTTCACATAACTGTCTTGGAAGCCGCTCATTCCCTGACGGAAGAACAAATCGAAGAACTTGTTCAGACCCTCCTGTCATCCAAGGGCGTCACGCCTGCGGATATTGCGGCATATCCACGAAGCCACCCTACGCGTCTCATCAAGCCTATGATAAGCTTTGATTCTGCCGCACTAGCGCTCAGCTTTGTTCCGGCTGCTGGCGAGTGCCTAGAAACGGAATCTAGTAGCGATAACGAGCACTACACATACCATCATCTTCGCCGTGATGTATTTGACATGGTCCGACAAACCAAGGTCCCTGTTGCTTCGCGTTATATTGTTCCCTCCGCACATCTCACCATCGCAAGGTTCATCTCCCAGGACGGGTTTCTAGTCAGGGGATCAGATGACAGAGAGACGGTGGATCATTCGCGCGTCAAGCTGTTGATTGATAAAATTGATGAGATTAACCAGAGGTTGAAAAATGAGTATTGGCCCAAGGAGAGTACGGTCAGGGAGGGGGGTGAATGGATTGTCGGGCAAGAGGGTCTAATCATTCGGAGAGGCCGTCTCTGGTATGGAGGGGGTGAGGATGTGTCACTTGACTAGATCTTTGCTTTGGAAGATTGAGCTCTGCCTATTCTCCTAGTTTAGAAGGGTTTTGCATTCTGACTATGCGTACCGAATTTCTTAACTAGACCTTCTTCTACGAGTCGTTCTACCGTTTGCCAGCTTCCGTGTGGAGCATAATCATTATCTCTTGGTGTATGGACGATGAAAAGATCCACATAAGATATATTTAGCCGGCGGATGGGCGCCATTGCAGAGTCGTATGTCCAGCCCACGTGATATCACGTGCTAGTACAATTCCTCAAAAATGACGCAAAAGAAGCAATGCAAACGTTTTTATGGTAGATTACAATATTAAATGGTAGATATTCAATCATAAATTCTAATTGCACCTACTGAAATCAAATAAGTCGACCCTGGTGAGCGTCAAACAGCATTTAGGCTTGGTCCCACTCTGCTTTGCCCTATAAAGCACATTTGTTCGAAGATTACAACGCGGCCGGCTGGCCCAATGGCAAGGCGCTTGACTACGAATCAAGAGATTGCAGGTTCGATCCCTGCGTCGGTCATCTCTTTTTTTTTCTTAATTTTTTTGCTGTTGGCATTTAAGAGTTTCTGTTACAATAATTGTTATAGTGGTTAATTTTGGGACATTGAGAGGGTCAATTGGGAGGTGCGTAGTAGTCTCAGTTGAAAGAGATGATTGATCGTATGGGATAAGCTTCGCAGGGATTTTACTACTAGAGGTTGTATATGATTCATAATATTCATAATACTGCAATTCAAGACGTAGTGCTCCGAAGGCAAGAAGCGAAGACTTTATCAAACTAGCTAATATGCAGCTCATGTATAGGTCATTTCTACCAGAGCATCCATCCAACCAGGCTCTCGAAAGAGTGATCAGTCTCCTCAACAAAATTACCTCTTTCACCAAGCTTATTGCGCTCATTCAAAGCTTCAACTTTGAGCTGCTCAGCAGAAACAGTGTTCTCCAATCGTCGCTCTAAGATCCCGAGAAACCACAAGGCTCGAGCGAGATGTCCCTGCATTTCAGACACACCTCGGCTCATGTCGAGAATTGCGCGTAACATCTTTGCAGCTAAAACATTCTCATCGGCAGCTTCCAACATCCGAGCAACCAGAAACATGGAGTCAGCCACTCTAGGTCCTTTATCTCCGTAAAGTTCTCTGCGAATGGAAATGGATTTAAGAGCAAGCTGCTGAGCCTCTTGCTTCAACCCTTGAGCATACTTGATTCTCGCTAAGAGAACAATATCTCCACTGTGCTTGGGATACTTGGAATCAATGATCTGCTCTTCAGTCAAGTTTTGTAATTGCCAGCATTTCTTCAGTGTCATTAATGCCTCGTCTGGTTGTTCCGCTCGGAGATGTGTCATGGCGTAGATTGCGTATGTTCGAGCCATATGAAGCGGGTTGTGTGCCTTGTGGATAGCTGCCGCTTTTGAAAGATATCGAAATGCTTCGGTAACCATTTCTTGCTCGGTATAACTGCACGCGATCGAGTCGTATACGTCTGAAATTAGAGGTGAATTTTCTTCCTCTATTTCTTCTATTACTCTCAATGCCTTCTGGTAGGCACTTAACGCAGACTCTGGCTGGGCCAAATCCAAAGCAATATGGCCTAGAAGCCGGCAGGCATGCGCGTAAGATTGAGTGGAATGACTGAGCTCAAGCGAAAGACCATATTCAACGAAGTAGCGCGCGTTTGTTGGTTGTTCGCATTCCCAAAGGTATCTTTGTAAAGTTAGAGCCAAACAATAATCAATTTGCTCGGAGGAATGCAACTCACGTTCCAGTACGGAAGATCAGCCCCGCAAAGAGCTCTATGTCGGTAGGCTTGAGCGAATGAGTTTCAACCAGTCTCATAAGCCTGATGACATGAGGAAAGAGTGTGCTGCAGCTTTGCCATGATTTCCATCCGTGACTTTGCTCATTTGTCCTTTCAATCCACGAGTTTGGGAAACTGGAAGATACCAGCTGAATTGCAGAGTCTAAGTAGATTGATAACTCTGCTTTAGGCAAGCCCGAGAATACAGTAGACTGGGTGATTTGGTCCAATGTGATCATTTCTAGTTCAGGTGATAGAACAATGAGCGATGCATTTGTTAGATCCATGAGCGCACTCCTGAACCTGTTCATTATAAGAAAAAAAAAATTATATATTAGAAGATAAAAGCAACCTACCGTGAATCATTTGACAAGAATTTCAAACTCGGATCTGTAATATTGGCTTTTGGGTTGGAAAGTAGCCATTCTGGTATTGCGTGCGGATCGAAGAAGGCAAGGATATTCAGCAGTATTTTCCCTTCAATGGACAGGGATCGAGAGGAAGCCTCGCAACTCGTTGGCCCATCTTCATGTTGCGAAGACATAGTTTATCTGGCGAATATATTCTTAGCAGGTTTTTTTATAGACAAGCAAACCACATAGGAATAGCTACGGTCATCTAGGCATAGGCAAAACCGTCTCAACTGGCCGGCAAAATGCGGGGGTTAATCTTGGTATCTTGGTATGTATCTTGGCCCTAATCCTTGTCGACTTCTCGCGTTCGTATAATGGAAGAAAACAGGGGATGGATTCCTGTGGACACCCGATAATATTCTGCTCATCACACAAGTTATGAATCGTCCCTCACTGCATGAAGTTCAGCATTGTCGAAGGTTAAGCGCCCGCCAAGGCCAATTAAGTGAGCGTTTTATGTCGACCTACATGATACGTTGCCCAAGTCATATAATGAATACCGAAAACCTTCTTACCATAGTCGAGTGCATTACTTCCATTTCCAATTAGACAAACCTAATAAAATCCGACATACGACGTTTCCTCCGTTAAACCGAGACGGTAAGATTCCAAATCAGATCGCCAAGCCACATACACTCAATTAAGAAAGGCTCGGTCCGTCATAGCACGCTATTTCATATCAACCAATAAGCTTTCTGCTTATTTGCTCCACATAGTATACGCGCCCACAATGTACTGAAAGCTGAAAGCTGAAACAGTCATGGAGGGGTTAATGCGGCTGGGTAATTTTAGTGGCGGGGATGAAAGCGATAGGACAAATGCGATCCTGGTCAATATTAATCCTATACTATCCGGCAGCAGTCAAGAAACGGATTAGCGTTTTCATTTTTTCCTATAATAACGCCATACTATGGTTTCCAACAAAGCCAGTTAGTAGCACAGCAGCCTATCTCATCTACGAAGAATGTTTATTAAGTGACTTACAGGAAATCAAAGAGCCTATAAGATTTCTATCTCTAGAGCGTTTTTGGTTTTTGCTAAGGACTCCCACAATGACCTGCGAAAAATACAACCTCGGGTCAAGCTACGAAGGACACATACCACGCATATTAGCATCGATATGAGCTGGTACGACCCGTGGCTATTTCAGCAGCTGCAGAATCTACCTCACAGCCTTGTGCAACTCCGAGTTGGAACATGCAAAATTCAAGACAAGCAGAGCCTAAATACTCTTTTTGAGGGCATTGAAGAATACTGCGCGCGGGAGACCGAGGCGGTCTCTATTGATGAAATCACTGCATATTTACGAGAAACTGGAGTCTTCGATCACACAAAGGCGCTGCACGGCCATCAAACGCTTCTTGTCTTTGCCGCTCTTGGTTGGCGTTCTATGTTGTATTAAGCTGCTTTCAACGTCTGCTCAATGCAAGAATTAGCTATCCATGAAGACTCCGACCAGCCACAGTCAGGTCTTGTTTTTGATATGTATAAAATCCCGGCTGAACTGTCCGACCGCCCGATTTCTGTTCTACTCAAAGCTTTTGGGCACCTTTTACCGGCGCGATCCTCGAATTCTCGCTATCTTGCAAGCGAGGCTGGTGGGATAGCATCTATTTGGCAACCCTTGAACCCCGAAGAGACCAACGCATATCTACTTCATGTTTTGCTTCGTGTTCAAATTCGATGGGTCGATACTCTATCACTGCACCTTGACTATGACAAAAGCACTAAGACCTTATCGGTCTTCAGATATCCGTCATTTTGTCTTGAAATGCTTCGATCCCACGGGTTGATCTACTCTTTTTCTAGCACTGAAAGCTTCTCAGGGGATCCTCGTGCAAACGAAGAGGAAATTTCGCTATTTCTGCAAGAGGTGCTTATATCCTATCGTCTTCTTTTTGCCCAGTCGGCCCTATCGAGGAAACTCTTTCGCCAAATATATACGATGTCGGATTTGCAGGGCCACCCGACAGATTCCTTACTTTTTCAGTTGTGCACCCAGAAGCGGATTGCGTTGACAATGCTCCCAGCCGACAAGCCAATCTATTTCGCTGCCCGAGACTTTCCCGTGCTGTATGACAGGATCGAGCTCATGGCTAATGATCTCAAGGATGCAAGACCAAGCTCAATCTTCAGTCTGATGAAAGACAGACGTGATACTTTGACGTGGTGGACATTTTGGCTTGTGGCTATGTTCGGCGGCATTAGCATTCTTTTGACTTTGGTTCAAGTTATCTTACAGGGCGTGTCAATGATGTAGGCCTTATTGAATGAATAATCAAGCATCGAGCTATTTCAAGGGTGTCTAGAAAGAAAGTGAATTCATACTTCGCAAGTCATTGCACGGCCATTAAATCGGGCAGCCCTTGTGTTGTTTGAAGGAGTTGTTTTTCCTTCATCCATCTCAGTCAACTGTTCATTTCCTTTCGTGTCTTCTAAAGAATCCGACCCTCGGCAACTCAAACTACTTCGGTCATGTGATCGAAATTATACTACCCCGCTCCTAACAATGTCCTTACTCTGACCCTCCTCCATTATTCTATCATACAGAAGAAATATCCAGCATGTCGATTACCCATATCGTTCTTTTCCAGTTCAAGCCGGAAGTAGCCGCTGAGGTTGTCCACGATGTACGTTTTACCAAAATTATCACAGATGAACTTGACTGTGAACTATAAACCCTTAATGGATGTTGACAATTACCGCAAAAGGCCTGTGAACGTATGCTAGGTCTCAAGGACAGTTGCGTCCATCCCACCTCCCAGCAGCCCTATATCAAATCATCGTCCGGCGGGAAGGATAACTCTACCGAAGGTATTCAAGTAAGTTCCCTGGGATCCTAGAGGACGAACTCTGAGGATATCTTACTAATGCATGATAGAATGGCATTACACACGCATTTGTCGTAGAGTTTGCGAGTGCTGCAGATAGAGACTATTATGTACAAAGCGATCCCTCTCATCTGGCCTTCGTTAAAACTCTTGATGGGCTCATCGAGAAAGCACAAGTCATTGACTTCACTGATGGAGTTCTCTGAAGTTCTCAGTAACTGCTTCAAGTGTCGACATATCTGATTTTATGAGACATATAGATACTGTGAAAGAATAGACCGCATGTTATATTCGTTCGCAATCATATATACGCTACCAATTATTCCATGCAGCAGCCTAGGGACTTCTAGTATAGATTATATATCAGCAGCTAAAGCTTCCTGACTTGGCTATATGCCCTGCACTAATCCAAAACTTGGTATTTGGACAGACCTATATTTTAAGATTATTAACATACTCATAACCTGTCACCCTCCTATAGCACAGATAAATCCAGAGCATTTGTGGGTTGATCCGCAGAGTGCAAATATTTCTGTGTGCAAATTTCCAACAAGAATGGATCCTCAGCGCAAGGAAATATATCTACCGGCAAAATAGTAAGGCTCTTCTAGATCTAGAGTTTAATGGCCAGGAATGTAAGCCAAGCTTCAGGTTCGCGAAGCACTCTACCGGAGCTAGCCGATACGCCAATAATATATTGTTTTTAGATAGGCGCCGGGGTTTCTAGCTGAAAACTCTAGATCTAGAAGAGCCTTGCATTGCGAGGATTGCAAGCATACCAAACCCGAGCTTGGTACCCATGGGTTTAACGTTTACCAGAATTGTATACGTTGGATACCTGAAGACAATAAGATTCAATAGATGTTTAGATTGAGTTCTCGTAAATATATCAACTAGCGTATCTTAGAACTCTTCATACTTTCACTCGGACTTGGCTCAGGGTCGAAGAATTCCTCATCCCTGCGGTTTCGTTAAGTTAGGGCTCTACTCTGTTTTCTCAGTGAAACAACCTACAACAATTATACCTGACATAGAGAAATTAGAGTAAAAGATATCTTGGATCAGTTCTTCTTATGTCTTCCATCTTAAAGTTGATGATATGAATGAGCACTGCGTAAAACCTTTGTGAGCTGTTCTTTGACTCGGCATTGCTCCGAAGCAAGGGAGACGGGAAATAATAAAACGCGCCAACCATTCCCGAGCCTCGCAGCCACCCGCAAGGTCTTTTATTTCGATTGAACGGGAAACGGGAAACCGAATGGAGAAATTTGCCTTGTTTCGGAATGGCCAATGTGGCTGGAACATTGGGGTGATGTTCTCATTGTGAAAGGTCTCATAATTGCCCTAATTGTCTTTGAATCTGTGTATACACTTGACCTCCAAGAGGACTACCAAATACACTGGGGTGGATATGAACACACAGTTATCTAACGCGAACAATGGCTCAACCCGAAGGATCACCCCTGTCAGTGATAAATTCGTAATCGATCGACACGGCTACGAAGCTAATGATCGACGATGCATCCTAAAATTGGTTGCCGAGAACCGGGTCTTATGAACCCCCGGTTTCCGAGACAAAGACAAAGAAAACGAGGCAAAGAAACATTTCAATTGAGCTGGTGAGCTTGCATGGAAAAGAAGAAAAACCAATTCTCCCCAGAGCTAAGAACAAGGAATCCCGAGCTTCCAAGACCCTCGCAGGGTTCATTCATGCACATATCCGACCCGGCAAACGGGGATTTAAGGGATCGGCGGCTAGTTAGTATTATTGAAATGTTGTGTACTGAAAAAAAAAAAAAAAAGAAAAAACCGAATAGACAAAACTTTAAAGAAAGATAAGTCCCTAATCCAGAAGTGGAAAAGGAGACACGAAGAATGAGAGGGATATGTTTCGCCAGGACACGAGGTTTTCTTTGCTTCTTCTCCCTTTTACCCCTTTGGTCTGGGCTGCTTTGCACTTGATCCACTGAGGGGCGAATACCTAATCTGCATGGGTCTCTAACGCCAGCATATCTTCCCTGCAGGCTGCAGGTCATGGCTGCCGCTTGTAATGCCCATCTATATTGCGTCCGATGAGTTGCAGCAGATCGTGGGTGAGAGATAGATACCCATAGAAGCGAGATCGCCTCGGGGGATAGACACTTGAACTCTCAAGAGCCGGAATAGGTCAAAGGGACTTCAAGCATTCGGAACTCTCTGCGCAAAGCCAATCCGATTCAAGACAGGCTCCCCAGGGAGGACCCACTGCTGCCGCCAGGGAGCGAACTGCCAGATTGGAGTCCTACCGAGCCTGTCATTCTCTCCATGCCAGACGGTGGCCTAGTTAGACCGGGGTGAGACTGTGGATCGGTTCGTCCTTGACACGCCGAGAATAGCATAGATGTGCATAACTCCATACTAATATATGTGCTCTCGCCCGCCTGTTCTTTGACTCTCTTTCATTCTCTAAGCACACCTCAATGGTGTAAAGCGGTTGCAACCTTTTTCTTTTTTATTCTAATTTCTTTGGGTGTTGTCATCCCTAGTCTCTCGTTTCGCCTTGTCACTCGTTGTATAGTATTTGTTGCACCTCCAAGCGTCGCCTTTATTCCTTTCATTTCCTTGTTCGCATCCAAGGACATCCTAGCTGGAATCGCCATTGTTGCAAGTCCCCGAGAATCGCCTAGCACTTTATAAGAGCTCCTTATCCGCCGACCGGGTCAAATCGAAACACCATCAATCCAACATGGAATGCTTTCGCCAAATTTTCCGGTGCCTGAAGGCACCTTTCAAACGCGACAAGGGAAGAATTATTGAAATTGTAAGTCGAGTCGAAGACCGGGGAATGGTTCGTCATTGCAAAGATGGTCGCTAACAAGTTTATGAAACAGGGTCCTCCCACTAACTTCCGAAAAGAAGAATTGCCTGCTTATTTTTCTGATGCCGAGTCAGTTCTCTCGCCCAGCCAAGATCCAGCGGAACGATCAAATCTGACCAATCAATCACAGGACGCTTACGTCCGAGGACAGCCGCATAGCGACCGTGGAGAAGGACGAAACAACGATCGAGATGCTATCGCTACCATCGTCAACGAAGAGCAAGATGCGGGCCCATGTTCGAAGAATGAGCGTGAGACTATCCGAGAGCGCGTGAAGTTATCCCGATAGTGGAAATCAAGCCCAGCTGCAGATCATGAAACTAAGGCCCCGGCCGAATCGATCAAGATGGAGGAAATGCGAAACGCCGAATTGGCGTGTTCATAGGAGAATTGTGCATTGGTATATGGATGGTCACACCAAGAAGGTGGGCACTTCGGTGTGCCGGGATCTTTTTGCATCTAAATTGTTCCCTCCGCCCGTTACAGGCGATTGTCTTGCAGGAGGTTCCTTGGACTTGTTAGAGATAGAGTTATTTATCCGAGATGACTCTGGTAGTTCATCGAGGTCATCGAAAAGCGATTGAACCCGTGATTTATACGCGTTCGCTGGACTGGGTCGCCCATGTGTCGGCTTCGCTTTCGGTTTTGACGTAGACATGCTTGGTATTTCAAATTGTTGCCGGGCTCGTAGTGTTGTCTGATCGTGAGCCTGAGCTTTTCGTAAAGTGGAATTTGTTCCCTTGGGCGGTGGTAGAACTGGCCGGGGTTCTAGGTCAAGATCGTCATCGTCATCGTCATCCGAGCCCGAGGCCGTCTCTTCATCCAGTTCAATGCTTATAACTTCTGATACCCTTGACGGTGCAGTGACACTTCCGATACTGTTCACCCGGGCTCGTCCAGTACCCAAAGTCGGTGCTTGTCCAAAGCCCGCAGCAGCTCTAGTAGAGGACTTTGGCGCGTGAGCTCCCGCTAAAGACCGTGTTTTTCGTGGACTCGTCATAAGGTCGTGAAGATGTGTTCCAGCCCATCTCTCATCATCATCATCATCATCTTCTTCATCTTTCTCCTCGACTCCTCCATCCCCTATATGTGCGAGTCCAGCTTTTTGTCGCTCCCTCAGCGCTTCAGCTTCTCTTTTTCGCTCAACCTCATTTGGCAGTGGGGTACGCCCGTCTGTAGGCCTCTCAATTTCTCTTATCCCGGCTGCGTGTTCGGCTTTCACCTGCTTTCGCCGTCGCAGGTACTCGGCGTGATGTAGATGTTGAGTAAATGTTTGCGCGACGGCGTAGAACTCGTCCTCGACCATGACCCAGCCGTCATCGTGTTCAATACCCTCAATCAAAAATCTATAACGTGCTTGTTAGCGACTTCGTCTGGTTGCGCGTGGTCTGGTTGCGATCGTACTCTTCGGATGGACAACGTCTGATGGGAGAGGTCGGCGGGCTTTGGGCTGTACAAAGTAATCAGACTTTATGTTTCGTCACGAATATTCGAAGATGAGAGGAGACCTACATGATCTGAAGAAATCACGCCTGGGGGGAGAAACTCGAGGGTTTTTGGGAGTGAGGTCGCGATCAGCAAGTTCCGTCTTCACGCGCTTCCGCGGTGTTGACTTTTTTTTCACAGGGGTGGTATTCTCAGCGCGAAGCCAGGGCAATGTCCTGGGCATAATTAAGATAATATAGACCGAAATTAACAGGTCGCTTGGTGTCGTGATCTTAGGGAAAGATTACAGTGAGGAGGGAAAGAGAGCTGATAGGCATCCGTAGCCGATAAGGTGAGGTCACCCGCATTCCGCGCAAAATAGATCTTCGATTTGGAGCTTCCCTACGGACTGGAGAATTTGCAAGTATAAGCCTCGTTATTTGGGGTATCTAATGTCATTTTGGACATTGGTAATGCAAGATGAAAAGAACTGGGATGGCCTCAAACGCCCCGTGCAGGATATATCACCGAAATCAAGAACGAACTGCCGGTAGAACGCCATTCGAGGGAAACAAAAAAAAAGAAAGGAAACGCCAGCATCTCTGCAAGCAAAAGTCCGATTACACCTCACCAGGACGCTTGCTATTGCAGCTCACGATCTTCACCTTGTCCGCGGATACAGTCGTCTGGTTGTCTAGCTTGAACGAGACATCCTTGATCAAGAAGGTCCAGACTTCGTCGCAGAATCGGTAGGTGTCAAGGTGGCCCTAAAAGAAGTAGAAAAATGTACACATCAGCCTCATTGAACTATGATCAAGCAATGCTCATCTGGGCAAGGGTGTTCTCTGAACCGGAATGAGTTACCTTGAAGGTCAGTCTGGCCCGAACTTTGTCCGCCAAGACTTCAGTGACAATCTTGTCAAAGGTCCCAAGGATCTTCATCGCCAGCTGGGGCTCGATACGGCCCTCATTGATCAGGTCGTCGAGGGTATCGGTGAGGGATAACCCGAGGCTGAATGTTCCTTGGGTCAGTTCTGAAACTTTCCGTTTGTTTCATAGGGTATATTACCTGCTGCCACGGTAAAGCTCATAGTAAGCTACTGATGCCATTCTGAGATAAAATAATGGCAGACTAGTCGAGAGAGTATCGGGGGAGTGATTGACAGGAGCAAGTTCATGATCGCCGGCCGAATCGCGGCGGGCGGTCGCCATCACGTGATCTTAAATATAGTCACGTGCATATTCTTATCTCAAATTGCGTCAGTCAGAGTCAGATGAATTGAATGTGTTGGAACTTATTTTTGACATCACAAAACTCTCAGTTAACATACGACAAATTCTTAAAACTACTGCATTATGATTGTGAAGGGGTTAGGGCCTCGATCTCCTCTCAATAGAAGATTGTTCAGTCAATTGCAAGTTAATTGTGTACGATCCTTATCGACAAGCTTGTTCAGACCATCGGAAGCTCAAGGTCAGTCAGTTCCGTTCAAATGCCCAAGTCAGAGCTAACTGCAATGCTCCGGAATTTTAGACTCTCAAGGCTACCAAATTACTAAATCCAAGCAAGAAAAAACCAATCAGACACCAGACGACTCCTCGAACCAAGACAACAAGCTCTCACCTAAGGCCAAAACTGTCTCCGAAGCCGACGCCGAGCTTCGTGAGCGGCTGGAACATATGTCTGGAGAAGGTGGAGCCTCTGGAATTGAATACGAAGACGGTAAACCGAATGCAATGAAGCGCGGCGTGCGAAACAACATGTTTCGAATAATCTGAAGCAATCTTCGACCTCAACATATCTCAAGACAAGAACAAACCTTGACCATCTCAAATGTTACGATATATATCAAGTGAAGTCTCATGTTCTGGAATCTAGACTTGGCCCCCTGTGGGAAAGGAATGTTCTCACCGTTTCCTTCCGGCCTCGGGGGTTAATGACGTCTACCAGGACCAGACTTGAATTTGCTTCTGAAAACATAGATGAGGATTTCCAGCCTTGGCTGCGGTTGGCTTTGCCTAATTAGTCCGAATATGTGCATGTGGCCCTTCTTTGATACAGATACAAGGTCATGCATAATCAAATGCATTCCGCTCTTCGGGTGTTCGTGCATTCTCCGATGACGATTCCTTAGGTGGAGCCACGCAATCAGTCACAATGTTCTCGCTGTGAACTTCTCGACTTTCAATAGTTGGAATATTCTTGCACATGTGCCATTGGAAAGCTTTCATTTCGTTAGGAGATGACTTCATTGCAATGTGCAGGGTCTCGGGCCAGAGCAAGTGCGGTGAATTGCATGCACGTCCTGCCAGTACTCGGGGTAGTGCCCCATAGGCCGGGCTTCAACGCCGCTCTGATCGGCGGTGAAGTCTTCCTTGTAGAATTGGATTTTGACAAGAAAAATGAGAGACCGTAAACATAGCGAGCCATATAATGGAGCCGAAAATGGACTGGTCCAAGTACAATGAAAGAATAAATCAATGGAATCAGGACCGTCCAAAATAGGATCACAATGGCAGAAATCAGATATCATTTCTATGCAGTGAGCCCCAACTTGAATTCAAAGAAACAGACATTATCCTATCAACACCTAACTTCGAACCATTTTCGCATTGCCGAATTCCACCCAAAGGGAAAAAAAAACAAAGACAGACCAATGCTTGCTAACATTTCAGAGAAAAGCTCATTTCCGCACAACCATGCCAGCCAAAACACCAGCGCCAATGACACCACCGTCGGATGCTTCCCGTAAAAATACCGACTTCCCACCTCGTTGCGGGCCAGTTCGCATGATAAGACGGTCAATGTATTGCTGGCACATCTCCTTGAATTGCGGGTAATGTTGGATAATGCCACCAGTGTAAGCCACGACGAGCTCTTCAGGACCGGACTGCCAATCTATCGGTGTAGGATCGAGGACAGGCACGACATGTTCCTGGGCTGCGTGGCTCGCAGAAACAGCGGCAGAGTTGAGGCTTGCAGCCGCAGCGTCCGGTGCACTAAGGAATTCAGTGATGGCGTCGCCGTGGGTCTGAGGTGAAGCGGGATTCTCGGGTGAGCTGCTGTTGCTATCTTCCTTCAGCTCGATCTCGCGAGCACAGGCTAGTAGTCCGACCACCGCGGCGGCGATCAGCCCGGCTGATCGTCTCTGTACCGTGCGAGCGATCTTTCGGAATGTGCCCGCGGCTCGGACATCCCAGCGCCAGTCGCTGCACTCCGGTGGGGGGAGGGATTTGTTCAAGGCTTTGGCGAGATCGTTGTCAGATCGGGCTTTAGCAACAACGTCGGAGATATATGTGGTTGTCAGGGCGTATTCTTGGATGAGGTTTGCAGGTAGGGAGCGTTTCGATAATTTGGCTACTGTTGTGAGATAGTCGAATATGATCAAGCGAATTAGTTCACCAATGTAGCGGCCTCCAGTCATGTATTCAAAGGGTTGAAAGCCTGGCCGCGAACATGCCTGGTCTAGCTCAATGTCCCATTTCGTGGTCACATTGAGCTCCTTGAGTGGTGGCGCAGCACCTGAAATAGTCCACTCGGTGTTGACAACAGTCTCCACAGCGCTAGGCTCCATTATGTTCACACTCTTGGCTTTCGATTCGTGCAATGCACTAAGCTTCATTGGGATGGTTGCGTTACAGCCAGTACCCACAATGATACCCATGGCGACTCTGCTGTTTGGTAGAGATTTGACCTTGTATGCAAGGGAAGCTAGTGTGGCCACCGTGTCGTTGGTGATAGCTTGGATTTTCAGTTTTGGTAACGCAAAAAGCTTTCGACGTTTGGTTGAAGGTTCGTCTTCATCATCGGGTCGCCTTGTGTGTTTTTCATATCCATCTAGAAGTATATTGCCAAGATTGAGGTTTGACGAGATAGCGAAGCCTTTCCCCATGGGCATTAATGTGGCTTCTGCTAATGATTCTTGCCTGGGCTTAGTTAGTACAAAATCCACTACAACGCGAAGGGAATCACACAGCCCGACACCATAATACAAGCACAGGGGGAAAACTCACATGATGGGGAAACTGAATGTGATTCCCATGTCCAATTCGGCGGGGATGTCCTTTTTAGTAGCATCCGATGATAGACTCTCCGCTACCACCTCCGCAATGCAATCCCCGATCCAAGAAAAGAGATCCTCAGCCTTATCCATCTTCAAATGTTCTTGAATAGGCCAAGCTCGTTCCAGCGTTCGCTTCACCCGCTGGCGCTGAGCTTTCCGGATAGTGTCGCGTGACCTCTCCGTGGCATCTGTAGGCCGAACATCGGAATCGACGGCTTCTCCGAGCAATTCGATAAAAGCGACTCGAAGGTTGCTACCTCCTACGTCGATCGCCAGATAGCGACCGGTTTCCCGGCCAGTAGGAAGTTGAGTCACGGGTGTTGGCAAAAATTGCTGGTCCGATGTCAGGGCAAGGTTGCGGTATGTGGTGGAAAAGCGCCGGGCCAGTTTATACAGCACAGCCTCATCCAGGAACAGCGGTGACAAGAATTCGTCCAATTGTTGATGGTGCGCCAGACATTCTTGTTCAACGGCGTTTAGTTCCGAACTAGCCTCCTCTTCATCTTCAATCAGATCGTCGTGCATGATTTCGCGCTCCTCGTCCTCATCCTTCTTGGACGATTTTGAGTTAACCGAGGCCATGATGGAGGATAGTAGATATACCCCAACTTTTTTTTTTAAAAAAAACCCCTTATGTCAGGTTGAAAATTCCAGACAAAATGAGCCGAGACAGCTATGTCAATAGTGACGTGTAGGGTCTGGAATGTTTAGGAATAGAGACAGGGCAGCATATCCTTAAAATCCTTAAAATCCTTGAATTGTGGAGACAAGCTACCGGCGCTAATCCAATGCCCCAAGAGCTAGTCTTGTTGTGTTAGCGAGGTTGCAACAAAGGGAAGATAACATTTCGGTGACGCGGTCTGCAGGTCGTCCGGGCTGCGGGGGAAAAAGAGAAAACACGACGATCATGCTAGAATTGGGAATCCCCATCTATGGTTTATTCCGTACATACCCTGGAATTTGGTATGCACAGATTGCGCAGATAATGAAAACAATATTTCTGGGGGATTCGGGGAGATGGGATGACACAGACTATATACGGGGGGGGATCTTTTGGGCTAAGGAAATACCCCTAGATGGCCCTGAGGGATTGGGTGAAGAATGGAAGTGTAAAGCTCCCTGCTTAAGACGGGACAGAGGGAAAACAAAAGAGGAAACAGAAAGAGACAAAATAATATATGGAATTTGTTCAACGGTACCTTTATGTTTTGGTCAAACTAAGTATTGGAGTCATCGGAAGAACAGTCGGAGAATAGTCGGAAGAAGTGGGGGGGGGAAATGATCCCTATCAGATGCTATGTATATGAAGAGGGATTGGACAGTTTATTGGAGGCTATAAGGAAGAATATATAAGAGATGGGATGCGACCATCGGAAGACACTAGGCAATGCGACGCTGTTCGGGACAAGTTGAGGATCGCCTTGACTTTCTATTGGATTGGGAAAACTCTACTTGGCTTTAATCTCCCCTCTTAGGCGTCTTTATAAAATCAACGCTGCGAAGTCTATGTAACCCTACATTAAGCCATTATATCCGGCTAAACCCCCTTCCCTAGCTTTAAGTAGAGATTATCCCGGAGAGCCAAGCCAACTTCTCTATCTTGGCAGTCTCAGGATTAGACAAAACACACGAGCCTGCGTATTAAAGCAGAAGTTCCAATCTGTTACCGACTAATATGCCTCTATGAGGGATATTGGTGGGGTTGAAGGATTCCGGCTTGGAAAAACGCGCCGAAGTATCGCCAATGTTGCTATTCGTTCGATACGAGGGACGCCTAAGTGGGATATACTACTTGTGGCACTCGCGTGATCGGTCCGGACATGCCCATATTCAGACGCAGGCACATCTCACGACCTTTTGATCTGACGGGAATTAACCCGTTCGCACGGTCTCGATCGTTCGCTGGCATCCGCCACATCAGACTGTCAGATCTTACTAGAGGCGGTTCAAACTACGGGGTACCTTACCTTGGGGTTGCCTGCCCATAATTGGTCATCTACCTATCGGCAAATAGTCCGATTGTTCTCGTGTTTGGCACAATTCTATCGATAGAATTGGTTACTTCGTAATGAAGGTTTCATGTACGAGCCTCAAAGCACGCGATCTCAAGCCATTATGCACAGTCTGTCCGTAGACCATACCCGACAAAGCCTAGTAATTCTAGACCTGGGGCTATTCGAAACCCAAGCTACAGAGTAGTCGATGCCCCATCTAAGTTGTCTCCGAAGTCGGAGCCCAGCCTAATCTGATGAATGTGTACGGAGTACACGGATATGGGTAGCCCGTACTCCGTATAGCCTCGGTGATTAACGGAACAAACTACAACATACACTTAAAAGTGGACAGGACCCTACCAATAGTAATAAATATGTAATAATCACAGGGCTGCATCCTTATTAGTTAACGATAATCGGTCGGGCTCCTCCGTAGGTTAGGGTAACTAACTAACTAACTAACTAGTTAACTAACTAGTTAGTTAGTTAACTAGTTAACTAGGTTAGTTGGGGAATACCTTATGTAATGGCCTTGGCAGCCCAAGGTTCACCTGGGACTCTCCACATGATCTTATCAAAACAACGTCACTCCTGATTTTACCCCATCATGGAGAAACTACCGATCCACTCTAAGGAGGGATATGGTGACCCTCTTGAACTAGCAAACAACCCTGATCGTCGTGTGCGCTCTAGCACAACAACCTATATGTATCGGATTGGTGTCGTCGCGTTGCTCTTCGTCGGCTACCTTGTGCTTCTACGGCCGTCTCAC
The DNA here is from genome assembly GCF_028828465.1 of Penicillium psychrosexuale. Taxonomy (NCBI): domain Eukaryota; kingdom Fungi; phylum Ascomycota; class Eurotiomycetes; order Eurotiales; family Aspergillaceae; genus Penicillium; species Penicillium psychrosexuale. Next base: position 2,805,318 of record NW_026643187.1, read on the forward strand.
CCATGTACCGGCATAGCTCCACAAACGGAGAGCTATCAAGCTGAGGTTCAACAAGAGTATGACGACTACTTAAAGCTGGGACATTCTGCTCCTGATGCACATCAAACACTTGAACAAACTAAGATTCCGCTGGAGGCTCACATCATGAGCAAATGCCCGGATGCTCAGGCCTGCTTGCAAAAACTGGTTCTACCGGCCATGGAAAAAATAAGTGACAAAGTGGACTTCAAGCTATCATTTATTGCTAGGTGAGCATCAAACTAAATGTGCAGAATAACCGATGTTATCGCACCAGACTCCGAAACATTTGACTGATACTATAATAATAGTGTGTCTAAAGATTCCGAAGAGATAGCGTGCAAGCATGGCCCAGGTGAATGCATCGGTGACATGCTAATGCTCTGTGCGGCCAACCTACCTTTCCCTCCTACTGCAGACGAAGCATCTCTTCCATCTCAGTATCCCCGGACGCCTATCATCCGGTCGCTAGGATTCGCAAATTGTCTGATCAATGACTTTGCCCGGATCCCAGACCGCGAATTTGTTCACCAATGTGCCATGGAGCATGGGATTGACTTTGACGCCTTAAACAAGTGTGCGAGCCAGGAGAATGATGATCCGAACGATGGCAACGACGGCGGACCACCACTTAGTGGAATTGCGCTGCTGCGCGAAAGCGCTCTTCAGGGCGAACAACTCGGCGTTAAGATCAGTTGCACAGTGCGTCTAGATGATGCTGTTTGGTGCATCCGCGATAATGATGAATGGAAAAACTGTGTCCAGAATGGAGCAGGTAGCCAGCCCTCAGCCTTGGTTGATCAAGTCGAAAAGCTGTGGAAGGAGAGGAACTGAGTTCTACATGGATGCTTTATCGTTCATACCCCGCATTCATACCCATACGATAGGACATGAGACTCGATAAATGCCATTGATGATCCCCTACTATCATATTGCACCACCGTAGGCATTCCCTACATTTCGAGTTTGCGCTTTAGCTATGCCTTCCCATATGAACTACCCTATTTGGTGACCCTAACTCCACGTGTGTCATGCGTTGAAGATGGTGTTCTCCTCGCTTAATTTAAACAAACAATGCCCATTAGCCGAGTCACCCACAGTTCCCTCGCCATTGTTGCAGGTCAGAGGACTTTTTCCTTCACCTTCCTCTTTCTCTCCCCACCACAAGCCACCATCAGCACAGTGCGGCTATCGTCTTCGAACCGCGTGGAACTTCGCAATGTCACCAGTTTCCTATCCAAAACAGCGCGGTAGGTTGTTCCAGCCTTGATCGACTCTATTACCATCATCTCGTCATGCTAACAATGTGGGATGACTTCTATAGAGACCAAGCCTGTCATGTCACGCGCGGTGTGTGATAAGGAGGAGACCTTGTACCTTAAGTGGAGTGTGGTGCTGAGCCCAAGCGAGCTTCTAAAGGAGCTTGTTGGCGACAGCGAGCATGCTCGAGCCCTCTTTCATGGAATGAGGCGCCAGGTCCGGTCCATCCGCCGCCGCTCGCAGTCCTATGATGATGGACAGGTCACGATCTACGACCGTGTTCTCCTTCGTCTCTATGACGAGGGACACACTATGAAACACTACGGCCTGCTTGAATTTTACCTGACCGAGCATCTGGGGACTAAGAACTGTAAATCGGAGGAGGAGAAAAACACTCTAGTTACTGCCCACTTAGCTGCCCAGCGCATCCTGGACAATGGTTTGTCGCTGCGTGTTGAGCACTTTACTTTTCATGCATTCTAACATAACCTACCAGGCCCTATTTCCGAAATTCCTGTCATTGCAGCCGATAACGTGGAAGGAATCGCCGAGGACGCCAGGACCAGCAAGTCGCCACAGAGCTCTGGCACATCCAACTCACACCATATCGACAAGCTCATCCAGGTGTACCAGAAGGCCAAGGCTGACTACTACATCCTTGAAGTCACCGAGAGCCACCGCGAGCGAACCAACAGCGTTCGATTCCTCCGTGACACGGCCGAAAACCTCCTGCGATACCTGAAGTCAGTCAACCAAGACCACGATCTGATCCCCGAGATCGAGGGTATCATTCGGGTCAGCCAAGCTCATGCAAACGAACTTGCCGGCGGCCGCAAGCGCAAGTTTGAGCACGTAGACAACGACTCCAGGGGCAGCCCAAGCCTCAGCCCCTACCGACCCTACGGATTCCACAGAGACCAGCGCAGAGGACACAAACGTCGGGACCGATATGTCCCTGACAGTGTTACATGGGAATACAGCCATGTCGACCGGCGAGCTGGACGGGATAGTCGTGCCCTCGACTCCTACCGTCCTTCTTAAGCTCACTGTTCTGAGCTGACCGAACGATACGTTCTGAATTATGGGGTAACCTTTTTCTTCGCTACCGCTTAGGGAAAGTACAAACCTGCATGTACTAGAAAAATCAGTCCCAAATTGAATCAACAACCCAATTTCACAAGCAAGCGTCCTCCTCCTTGTAGAATAGTTGACCTCGGGACAGTCGAAGTATGAAATCCTAAGCTATGCGCTAAGCCATTCTCATCTTAGCGTTATTTACAAGCCCACGTGCACAGATGACATAATCCCTCCCAGAAGGGGCCTGGGGATCCCGATGATCAACACTGGTCACCCGGTCTCGCGAATTGAGGGGAATTCTGTTGTATTCCTTCATTTCGGTTCAGGGAAGGGGTAATCTCTGACCCAATGGAGACTACCTCACTGATCAGGCTCTTAGAACGACCCCAAAAAGTCTCTCCCCTGAGAAATGGCAGACCTTCATCCCTCCGCCGCGGGGAATAATGCATCTTCCACTAGCTCCAGCACATCCTCAAACCCACGATTCACTCCAGTTTCTTATGCCTCAGACGAAGATAACCCAGTGCCAGCGACTGCAGAATCACCCGTAGGCTCATTGCGACTGCAGACCAACTTCGATGACCACCAAGACGTTGGCGACCCTCTATCCGATTTCGAGAACGACGGCAACTATAACACAAGTGAGGAACGAGAGGGCAAGATTCCACGCGGCGGCTTGGGTCCGAGATATACACCGGAGGAGGAGAGCGAGGTAGTGAGGAGATTTGACCGAAGGCTCGTCCCGTTTCTGGCACTTCTCTACTTGCTCTCCTTCTTGGACCGCTCCAGTATGTTTAATTATTCCGCACAGCGCAGTGCTCTCCCTATTGTTACAAGCATTTACTGATCGGTTATGCAGACATTGGGAATGCAAAGATAGCAGGACTCCAAGACGATCTACAACTTTCATCTTCGCAATATGAATGGCTACTTACTGCTTTTTACATTACCTACATTCTCTTCGAATGGATGACGCTGATGTACCGTGTTTTTCCCCCGCATATTTATATATCCCTATGTGTATGTGGATGGGGACTAGTCGCATCATTCCAGTGTCTAGCTACTTCCTTTGGGGGCCTGGTCGTTCTCCGGGCATTGCTTGGAATTACCGAGGCGGCTTTTGGCCCCGGTGTTCCGTTTTACCTGTCTTTGTTCTATCGCAGACATGAGCTGGCTTTCCGCAATGGATTGTTTATCTCAGCGGCACCGCTCGCAACATCTTTTGCGAGTAGTTTGGCCTACTTGATTGTCAGGTTCAGCAGTGACGGCCCGATCTCACCGTGGCGAACTCTCTTCCTCGTGGAGGGGTTCCCGAGTGTAATTGTTGCGGTATTTGCTTGGTTTCTGATTCCGGACTCTCCTGGTCAGGCTCGATTCCTGAGTCGCCGACAAAGGGTGGTAGCTCAGCAGCGTCTCGAAGAGAGCAAAACCGACTATAAGCAATCGTATGGGAGTCAATTTAACTGGCGAGAAATCCTGAAAACTGCAGCGGACCCCAAGGCTTATATTGCTGCCGTGAGTCTTTATCTATATTTGAGATTGTACAAAGGTTTTAACACATTTACTACAGTTTATGTTTTTCAGTTGCAACGTTGCTTTCAGCTCAATGCCTGTCTTTTTGCCTACTATCATCAAAGAGTATGCCCCTCGCCAGCATCTATTCACAATCTCAACAGCCAGCTTACATCTCTTATAGTATGGGATACTCCTCCTTACAAGCCCAAGCCCTCTCAGCACCTCCCTATCTCGTTGCCTTTGTTGTAGTCCTCCTCACTGCATACGCCTCAGATCGCAGCCGCTCCCGAAGCCCATACCTAATAGCCCACGCTCTCATCTCATCCCTCGCTTACTTAGCGATCGCAGCAACTGGTTATTTCCACTCCGGGCTGTCACCATGGCTTCACACATTCATCCGCTACATCTGCGTCTACCCCGCCACGGCCGGGTTCTTTTCCGCAATCACCCTCATCATTACATGGGCAATGGATAACCGTGTCGAAAAGGAAGGCAAGGGCGCAAGCATTGCCATTCTCAATATCATCGGACAATGTGGGCCCCTGCTCGGGACGAGACTTTATCCCGAGACTGACGGGCCGTGGTATATTCGGGGCATGGCTACGTGCTCGTTTTTCATGGTTGTTGTTGCTATATTGGCGGTGGTACTGCGGGTACTTCTACAGAGGATGAATCGGGCGGTTGCGGAAACGACCTATAATATTGCACAGGCTGGCCCTGTTGATCAGGGTGAGGAGCGGGATGTGCTCATGGGAGGTGGGAGGAGGGATGATTTGGAGAATTCCACTGGGGATAGAAGGCTTGTATATATCATATAGTCGATACAATAATGACCGCTTGAGGTTTCTCTGCTTTGGTGAGGTTATCTACGTAGACTCCGTAGAAGGTTCTTATTAGACTGCCAGTCTAGAATCCCTTTGGGGATGAAAAGAATTGGAAGAGCACGATGTGAATCACAAAGAGATGAAAGTAAGAAATATGATTAAGGCGACGAGTGCATAGTCGCTATATCTGGTGCATATGTAAAGTCTATATGATATGTACATGTGTACACTCAAGGGTGTGTATTTCAGGTTTCTTGGAATCAAAGAAGCGCAGCGAAGGGCGAATCGGCAACCTGCGACTCCTTCCAGCCAATACACTTCCAGCAGTTCAACAAACCTCTGGGGTCATATTTGTTCTTAATTTTCAACAATTTCGCGTAGTTATCACCCCACCACGCCTCGATCCAATCAATTGTGAACGGGTTGGCCTCGTTGCTGTACGCGCCACTGCCAGGGGTAATACCTTCAATAATGGCCGTCATGTTTTGAATTGACTGGATCTTCTGTTTCCGGGTGGGAAGGGTAGCGTTCCAGTCCCAGGTGGCACCGGATCCCAGCTCCCAGATAGCCTCCCGCCAGGCGGGAGAAGCACTGGTCGATCCTTCGGTGTAGTTGTACAACACTGGTCCGACGACGGGGATATAAGGTGTCTGGCCCAGTGATTGGATGACTGCGAAGTAATCCATGAGGTTCTGGCGGCCCTCAACGGTGTTGAAGATGGAGCGGGGGATCAGTCGGCTTCCGGGGAAGCGAGTGACGCCGACAGCGACGGAGCTGGTCTTGACGTATTTCTCATAAAAGGGGTACCAAGAAGTGAACTCCTCGATGGTGGCGGAGCCGCCATTTGCTTTGGCATAGGCGATTACGCTTGCCAGAGAGACCTCGGCCTCCTCGACGGAGAGGAAAGGAGAGATGTTGACGAGGGTGTTACCGGTGATGTGGCCGCCCCATCCTTCCTGTCCCCATTTTAGGGTGTTGTTGACAACGATCTCCATGAATGGAAGCATGTTGGTGGAGTTGCTGGTGAACTTGATGTTGGCAGCGACAAAGCGGATAGCAGGCTCGACATGGTGAGTACTTTCGAGGACCACGCCGAAGGTTCCACCGCCGCCACCGCGAAGGGCCCAGAAGAGGTCGCGGTTCTGGAATTCGTTGGCGGTGCGGTAGACACCGTCTGGAGTGACGATCTTGAACTCGAGGACACGGTCAACGCCGAGACCGTACACGGGGCTCAAGATGGAATGGCCGCCGTTTTGGATCCAGCCGCCTGAGACACCGACGGTGGGTGAGTAGCCGCCGAGTATGGTTACGTTTTTTGTCTGTGCAAATTCGTAAACCTCGTCGAAATTGACTCCAGCGCCGACGGTGATGGCTTGATATCTGCGAGAGGTGTTCTTAGAGCCGCGTGGAGCGAAGTCCGCACTGTACTGCATAGATTGCAGGTTTCGCGTCCAAAGGGATAGCGTGTCACGGCCACTACTGCGGGTGAGGTAATCATGGCCACTGTTTTTGATAACGAGCTTCTTGCCGGAGCAGTTGGAGAACTTGAAGGCTTCAATCACATCCTTGGCGCTCTGCACCTCAAGATAGTGAGAGGGTAGGTTACCCTGACGACAGGTGGTATTCACGAATGCCAGAGGGTCTGTGGGATCGCTGCTGTCGAGGAGGCACTGATCACTAGGGTCGGATGCCCACATCTCATCCTGGTTGTTCATGTAGCCATTAGGAGAATTTGTTCGCATCAATGGATCCGAGTAGTTGGCCTGGATAGTAGCACAGGCGGTATTGTCGCGAGCCACTGGTTTCCCATTGTAGTTGGAGAAGCAGGGCAAGGAGAAAGGAGTGAGAAGCTGGAGGCGCCCTGCAACAGTTGCATTGAAGTCATTCAAAGTGCAGTGCTTCGCAACAGTCGAACTTACTAAGGCCAATAGGACCAGGCCGGATGACTTGGCCAACATCATTGACGATTGCAGAAGAAAGGATGAAAATCACGACACAGAAAAAGTATAACTCAGGCAGAAGAACCAGCTGAGGATAAAAGGTGTCTTACTTGTAACTAAGAATTTAACCTATTCTGGCAAAGGATCACCGCAATATCTGTACGATCTATATAATTGGCTGGCCCTTATATTAATCAATCTTAAGATACTATCTCCGAACTTTGAAGACCGGCAAGGAACATTGTATTTCCACCGGAAATTCCACTTATTATTCCACTTATTATTCCCTTCAGAAAGTGAATAGTCCAATGAGTGAAGTCGGGCTTTGAATGGTGACATCCAGCTCTCCACACAAGGCGAACTAGTCCCAATCAGATGCCGGTGAAACCTCGTATAAATCAGCCCTCTACAACATAGGGAATGAAGCGTATCATATATATTAAATTGCCTGATTATTCGAGATTAAAGAAGATTATTTTTGTATCTAGATTTATATACATACTTATTACATGTAGCAGAGAGACTCAATTAATTCCTTGTTGGTTACAGCTGTAAAATGAAAACACGTAATTTATTTAAGGTGGGGTCCACCATCCCTAATCGGGACTAGCCTACAGTCAATTACCGATGGGTGGGTCCTGCATGTATGAAAATGGAAATGCCCGGAAATTGTCGATCCTCCCCCCTGTTCGTCTAAGCTCCCCAATCACTCGGTTCTCGGTTCTCGGTTCTCATGAAGTTTTGGTTTTTTCTATCTTCCCACCATGTCAATATGGCACACCAGGTGAATGTCTATTGGAAAAATGTCCTCACGATTGTGCCAATTGTTGGGGCGGGTGTGGCTACTATTACCTACCTGTTACGTCTATACTGCAGGCGGGTGAAAGGGGTGGGGCTGTTGCTGGAGGATTATCTAATGGGAGCTGGTCTGATCCTCTCCTACTGTGTCACAGCTTTTGTAGTAGATAGTGAGTATTCCTCCCCAGGAATCTATCATACTAACAATACTGACTATTAAAGCCGCCTTCAATGGCGTCGGGCTACCCATCACATCGCTTCCCAAATATGAACGGATGCGTATTCAATTCGTATGTTATAGCTTATACCGTGATAATGGAAAGATCTAACAGCATTCCGCAGGGATCATGGATGATACAGAAGTTCTGGGCCCCGTCAATGGCCTTTGTCAAGATCTCGATTGTCATCTTTATTAAACGACTATTCGGCTCGATACGTGCATACGTCATTATCACCAATTGTCTCGTTGGATTTATCGCCACATGGGCTCTCGCTGCCCTGTTGACCAATATCTTCCAATGCACACCGGTGCAATACTACTACGATAAGGACTTGGACGGACATTGCATGTCCGGGCAGGTTCAATTCTTCCAGGCCATGGGATCGATCGCATTGGTTGAAGATGTTATCATTCTCTGTCTGCCAATTCCCGTATTTTGGAGGTTACAGATCAACCGTCGGCAGAAAATAGCATTAATCCTGGTGTTTTCTCTGGGTGGACTGTGCGTGACTCCCTCTTTCCAAATGATATATCGTTTCCTTCTAATGATATATTGCAGTGTCTGTATCTTCAGTCTGATGCGCCTGATTGAATTCCGCGAATTCCAGCTCACCGACCTTGCGGGTGCGTTCCTATCCCCAGCTCGTACAATGACTCCAACTAACATCATCCAGCCTCAAGCGCCAAGGAGTCCATCTGGACTTGCCTGGAACTCGACGTCGCGATCATTTGTGGCTGTCTGCCGTTTCTTAACCCACTTGTGCAAGGCGTCCGCAACAAAGTCAGAAGTGACGCCTCAAAATATCAATCCCAACCTTCTGCCGGATCCAACCTGCATTTACACTCGATGCGGGGAAACAAAGGCGATTTTCGAGAGCTTGATAGTGATTGTGGAGCATCAGCGAACTCAATCAGTCGTAATGCTACGACAAGTCGGCAGAGCTCGGATATGGAGAATAATAGGCAGGATGTGGATGGACGGTCCAACAATATCAGGCCTTCATGATTCTTAATAACAAAATCAATTTCTAGCCCAACAGTAATACGTATTTCAATTCCCCAATACATAGTTTCAATATTTCTAGATATCTCTTACTTCGGAACTCTCTCACTTTAGATATGTCTCAATTTAGTATCGCGTTTTAGTATCCCATCCTTCACAACTCATTCTTAAGCCCACATGGCCTTGAACTTGTTATCAAACTCGCTGTGCAGTTCTTTGAAGGCCTTGGCAACCAAGAACATGGATCTGTAAGAATTATCCACTGGCTCTTGCGTATTTTTAGAGCTGAGCCCGTTGCTCGCATCTTTGGAAGCATTGATGGCTTCATCCTCAATTTCATCATCTTCATCATCCATCTCATCCTCCCAGCTATCAATCACAACCTTCTTCGCCCGGGGCCGAGATGTGGGGACGGGGGCAGCAGACGCCTGCTTGTTGTCTAGTTTCACGTCCATCTTTCCAGCATTTTCAGCCTCAATCTGATCAACGGCCTTATCATCCACGAGATTCTCGTAATCGTCGCCTCCGCCAGCAACATCGAGCATGTCTGCACCGATATTGCTTCCAGGCTTGAGGAAGCCCTCAATGCTAGTCTTAATGGTAGCCAGAGTCAATGAGAAGTCGTTCAGCACAAACCAGATGTCTCCGCGACGGATGCGGTTTGCAGTCTCCAACTGAGAAACATTTCCGTGCTTGAAGAAGTCATACAGGTATGCATTGAGAGGGATGGCGTTCTCGTTGGGATCAACAGCCACATATGGAATGACGGAATCCTCAATCCAAACGCCACTGCGAACCATCTGACTGAGTTCGAAGACAGTACTGCATTGGTCTCCGTTTCCTGAAAGGGCGAAGAATGGTGATATGATTGACGGGGAAATGTGGTCGAACTGCGAGAACCCGAGTTGCTCGCAGGAGCTTTCTCCACCGCACTTGATCCCACTGAATGGTAGCGAACAGTCTGGTTCCTTGATATGCTGCTCGACAAAAGTGGAGAAATAGCCAGTGTAGATATCTAGGACCTGTCTGTTGTGAGCACGTAGGGCGGAGGCTGCTTTTCTCGGTAAAGGTGGAAGAGCCACGATCGAGGAAGGCTTCTTTTCCGCGTTTTGGAACCGTTCCAAGGTGGACTCTCGCAGGGGAATACGCCCGAAAAGGTGGGCCATGACCAGCATCAGAGTTTCAAGAGTCTTTTTTGGCTTCGTCTCTATGTCCTGACAGAGATCTTGGAGGTATCCCGAATTCAGTAGGGCATGGAAAGCAAAACTAGAATTCTCTGTGTAGTACAGATGAGAGATACAACCCGCAAAATTCACAGCCATACCTGTACTGCTAAGAAGATTGTTTCGTCGGAGGTATTCGATAGAGAATCGGAGATGGTGGAGCACCGTCTGCTTCATCTCAGGGCCACCGAGGTGAATGCGAGAACTTGAGAGGATCGAATTGATTGATTTCACGGCAGACGGAGCTTGCTTTGATCCATATAGCAAGATGAACAGCCGTAGAACCAAACTTGTCGTAATGGGGAAATGTCCACTGAGACTTGGGAGTCTCGAACTCATCAGTCGTTGCACCTTGGATGGTGGGACCTGCTGGAAAACAACATTTCCCAGGACATCGAATCCACGGCGACCTGCTCTTCCAGCGGCTTGGCGGAAATTCAGGGCTGTCAAGAAAATGGAATCGCCTGAAAAAACGACTGTCTTACAAGGCATGTTGATACCCAAAGCCAAAGTTCCAGTTGCAATAACGACACGTAAAAAGCCTTTCCTAAAGAGGATCTCACAAACCTGACGGTACTTGCGATTCATACCAGCATGGTGGACACCAATTCCTCGCTCTAGGGCATCTATCAACCATTGAGGCACCGAGCGCCACTGCAGCTGCTTGGAATAAACAAGGAATTCGGAAGCGGGGACTTTCTTGAAGTCAGCCAAATGGAATCCATCCACAGGCCTCTTCGGATCAAAGAGATCAAGCCAGCCGAAATCGGTAGATGCTGATTCTTTGGCTTGCTCTGCCTTGGAAATTGGCTCTTCGTCGGCGTTTCCACTTGTTTTCTTCTTGGTAGCCCTTTCAAGCTTCTTCTTTGCTGACAGCTTGGATGTCTTCCATACTTCCCATTTGGCAATCTTGGATTTCCATACAGGACTCTCTTCTTTCCATTTTGTCTCGGCATTTTGTAGCTGTGTCAACAGCGCTTGGCATATATCTTCACATCTACCGCGGTCATAATTGAAGAATAGCGCGGGGAGGGCATTCTGAGCGTGTAACGAGGCGATCAAAGGGAGGGTTGTGTCGACCAGGTTCCCGTGTAGGGTGCCAGATAGGCCATTCATCCGAGACACCTGTTTCGATAAGTCCTTTTCTTTCCCGGCTACAAACCCTGTTGGGTGTTCGAGATGGAGTAAAAGTGTCTCAAATGGAGATTCTCGGTCTTTCATCCACTCCCCTAACAACTTTTTCAGTTGTCCCTGCCACTCTATGACATGCACTTTTTGGATGACAGTATTCGAGAAAAAGATGGATGGATCCAGAGATGGATCAACAGGGAACTGCTTTGTTTGAAGGTCCTTCATTGCTTTCCACAGGGTGAAGCAGTCACGTGGCTCAAAGTCAAGATCATCTGGTATCGATCTGGTGCGGTCCAAAAGGCTAGTGACAGGATGAACGAACGTCATATCATCTGCTCCATCGAGGCCCAAACGGGCCAAGCTAGGAGTGCTGGAAAAACCTTTGAACGAGAAGTCACCATGGGGCTGGTACACGTACTTCCGCAAGTCCGAATAACGGTGGTGATGCTGGATCATCTTGAGGTCAAATCCATTGCTTCTCTGGGCGAAATCAAGCCAGTTGTAGAATTCCTGGGGATTTCCGACGGTAGCCGAGAGTGCTATAATTGGGCATGGGGACATCAGAAGCAGTTGTTCCCAAACGACACCATCATCGGCCTGGCCAATGCAATGAATCTCATCAAAAATGATACGCCTCAAGCGGGGAGTCCATGCATTGGCGTTCGAGGGATTAAGCAGCATGATCTGAAGAATCTGGGGCACCGTGATGAGAATTTGGCATCCCTGAGGATTATTGATGCGGTAGTCTCTTGTGTGGATGGCCCAAACCGATTTCCCGCTGGTTTTGGCTGGGAAGGTTTTGGAAAATCGGGCTTGCACCTCAGCTGCGATCTGATTGACAAGAGCTTTTGTGGGGGCAACATAAACAAGAATTCCATCGTTATCTTCTTTCAAAATCTGTCTCATCGCATAGAAGCTGACGAATATTAGCATGACTCTCAATCAGGAAAAATTGCGACTTACGAAATAAATGTTTTTCCTGCACTCGTTGGGGCCACGATGAATGCGCTCTTCTTTGCATCGATCTGGTCCAGAACTTCACGCTGCCAGCGATCGGGCGCAAAATCAGGCGTCCGGGAGTCGGGCAATGAGTCTATGCTGCGCTCCATGAAAGGCCCACCATGTAGAAGCTGGAATTCAACCGGGCTCATCTCGATACTCATGCTGGGTGCTGCTTTAGGAATTTTGAACGCCGGGAAAGATAGTTTCTGTTCACTATCGGCATGAAGCTGGGCAGCTGGCAAACCAAGTACTTCACAGACAGTCGAGACATATGCGACAATATCGGATGAGATACCCTGCTTGATTTTCACAAGAGAAGTGACGATCTCCCAAATGCGTGTCACGATCAACATATGCTTTTTATTCTGCGGATTTATGCGTTCGAAAAAGAGAAGGCGTAGCAATGTATCAATCATGCAAGTCAGGATTTCGGGCTCCAGAACCTGTCGACTGTCTTTAGGTAGACTAGTTAAGTATCCGTTGAGCTTCGTAAAACGAGTCACAAGATCATCGATGAGAGAAAATTCGTCATTATACACGTTTTTCCACTTCTGTCTCTGTTTTTGAGTGACTTCCATTGCTTTTTGATGAACGAAAGCTGCGGCCATCTCTTTGGTGGATGGTTTACCAGATTTGGAGTGAGATTTCTTGTCTGATTTCGAGGTCGTCGGGTGGGTTCCAACGTCTCTGCTTGCCGAAGGAGTTTGGTGAGACTTCTGACGTGAACTACTGGAAGATTCAACAACAATCGGCTCTGGTTGTGATCCAGAGAGACTTGCAGCATAATCTCTCATCTCGGCCATAAAACGCTGGTTTCGTTTGTGGTTTCGCTCAACCTCTTGGGGGGTTAGGATGACTTTCTTTTGATCAAGGGGCCTGGAGCTATGCCAGTGGCTATCTTCTTTGAACTCCTTGAATACTTGCGAATCACTCTTCGCATCGGCAGATTCATCGACTACGAGCTGGACAGGCTCCAGAATTTTATCGAAGACTGCATTGCTAAATGGAAGCACCTTTTCAAAGCCATGATAAGGCTTAGATATACTTCCGTGAGTGGTATGTTCCAAGGGAGCGGGAGCTCCCCCAATCGCTTCACATTGCAGTGTTGTTCCACAAATGCGGTCCACCAGAGACGCAAGAGTGTTGAACGGGGATTGTGTGGCCGATGAAATTACTGTTTGGATGCCGAGTTTCTCGACCATCCGCTGGACTCCGAAGAACAATGTTCCATCCACGAGGTCAGACAGGTCGCAAGGTAGGTTATGGTCGCTCATTTCTTTCTCCCAAAGCTTCGAGCTGAGCAAAGCATTCGCGGTTTTCACGAATTCATTCAAAAACTTCAAGTTTTTGGGTACAGTTGTTGTTTGGATTGATCGATCCGACAGTTGCGTGTTTTGTAAAAGTACAATGTGCAAAAGCATAGACTGTGCTCCAATCTTATTTTCGAGGCTATCCGTCACGCTACCCAAAAGCATGGAGCTAAGCGTAGCAACCACCAGACATTGGCGCTGCGATAGCTCGGGCTTCTCAAGAAGTGCCTGTTGAAGAAAGTTGTCTGTTTGGGCCTGGTTTGAGGATTCGTTTTTGATGGAACCGTAGTCCAGCGCATCCTCCGCTTGGTCTTGGCTGTCTTCAATATCCAATTGGGAGAGAGAATACCACAATTGATCGGGATCGTCTGTTTCAGGGCCAGTCGATAAGGGATTCGTTTTTATGGAGCTTTCAATCACCATTGCCATGACCTGCGTATATTGTGAGTACAGAGCCTAGTCTTCTGCAGCTGAAAAGACCTACCTTGGTGTCACGGAACTCAAGACTATTGATGAGAGCAATGTTGTATCCGTGGACAACGAACCAGTAGATCATCGCGCGGAGCTTGAACCTTGAGATCTCGCCTCGCTTATCGACAAAAGAACCCTTCTGGTCACCGTCTTCGAGATCGCTGCTGTCAGAATCACTTTCAGAATCGCTGCTGTCGATATCACTAGCAATATCATCCTTGTTTTGCTCGGAAGAAGCACCATCGTGACACATGAACAAATAGGCCCCCGAACTTATCAGATGAGCTTTAAACTCATCGGACTGGAAGTTATCAAACCTCAGAACCTGGAAGTATCGCGATGGTTGGACGCGAATAGACACAAGATGCTGTATGATTGCCTCTCGGGCAAGGAGGTACCTCGCGTGGAGGTCTCTGTGAACTCCCTTGGGAATGCATAATGAGGCATTCTCGGCGAAAAAGACAATCTCGAAGAAACACTTGCGCTGTTGAAGCTTTTGTAACAACTTCTCGGCAAGGTAAGTCGCATGCAAGACCTGGAAACCAGGGTTGAAATCAAGTTTGTCGTTGGAAAAGCATTCGAGCAGAAGCGAATCTCCTTCGATTATGAAAAGCTCGTCACCAACAAAGTCACCGATGAGGTCAACGACCCGAGAGTCTAGGTTATTGTACCTTTGTTTAATCATTAGTAAAAGCGAGCGAAGTCCAAGAGCTGCAAAGCCAGTGCTCACCAATCTAGCACAACATGGCGATCCATTATCTTCTCAATATTTGCGTAGGTCGCCTAGATGGCTGGATATAAATTATTAGTGTCAAGACCGGAGGATCGGCATTTTGAGCGACGAACAGGATGAACCAGGTAAGCTAAGCTAGAGCAAGGGAAACAATGTGTGGCACAAAGAAGGAGAAGATGGTAAAATAGAAGTTTGGGATGGCCTTCAGGGAAAATAAGAAATGCAAACGGTCAGAAGGAGGGGCATTAAACAGGATATATTGGGATTGTGTTGGGCATGTGCTCATTCGACTCAAGATCCAACAAACCGCTTACCTAGGATATTCAGTGTGATGGGGCTCTGACTCATTGCCTCTAATACTCTTTTTGGCGGCGTAAAGACAGTATCTAGAATAGTTGGGCTCTTGATTTCTTTGGGTTTACAATTGTGAAGGGATTTTGGGCAGAAAAGCCAATGACCGCCTTCTCCAGTATACGATGTACGGCAGTATACAACATCCAGGATAGATCAAGAGCAGACATCCGATATTTGATATTTGTGAAATGTCGAAAGCCATAGCATGGGCCAAGATATGCAAAAGAGGATTGTATATTCTTGTAGCATTTTCGGGGGCTTGGCAATGGACCCCGATTTTGTTCCGACTGGGTAACTCAAAAGCCCACGGAATGCTTCAACGGCTAGTTGGAAGCGTAATGCATTTTATTTTCCTACTTGATATGATTTCATGAATATTTCGAGACATCCAAAGGCTCCAAGTTCCACAAAAAATTATGGGCAGTTATGAGTCACAAGTCAAGGGATATGTGTGTGATATTTCTGTTAATAAAGAAATAAGCAACGCATTCCTTCTCTCACGCGGCTGGTTTTCATGGAGATCCCCGACAGACACATGACCTCATCTCGCGGCAATGGATGAACCGAATTCGATTTGGCTTTGCGAAGACCACCACGAACAAATAGTGCAAAGAAATGAGAGGGGAAAAACGATACACGCAATGTCCAGACTCCCATCAACCGTCCCAATCACCCGATTCCCTTGGGAAAAAACGCCAATTCCTCGCTAGGAAGGTACTCGTAAACGAAGCACAAAAAAAAGACCTGTTAGGGTTCATGGGCCGCTTCGGAACATTATAGCATACCCGCGAAACCCACATTCGTCTCGTGTCCGAAGCCGCTGCGAAGGCTGCCGAAATCTAGTTTCATGAGCAGACGATCTACCCCCGCTGCTTTATGGGGCACGTAATGACTGAACCCGGGGCTCGTGCTGTCATCAACGTGGCGGGAACCAGGCCACATATGACCGAAGTTCGTTGCTAGTTCCACGGGTCCTTTGCCTTCTCCCGAGCGACTATCGTCAATGTCCCGCAGGGTCCCAACGAGATTCTTAATACCCGTCTCGACATCGTTTCGAGTGGTACGTAGCTCTTCCCATACCTCGCGTTCTTCGTGGGCATAATCCACCAACGCGTCTTCCACGCCTTCATCTGTTTCTAGATCCATGTTGCGTTGGATGGTTTCCAACCGGATCACAAGGGCGACGAAGCGGTCGATATTTGTGAGTAGTCCTCTCATGGTGTTTGTGAAGGGTAGTTCAGTCAAAAAGAGGGACTGGACAAGCGATGACAAGTGCCGCCGGTGTGCAACTGTGAGAGCCTCGGGATCGTGCCGTCCCATGGTCTGTTGGCCAGACTCGGGGAAGTCTCTGATAGGAATCTGGTTAGGAGACACTGTCTTGGAACTATGATGCGATTTAGAAGAGGATGCGGTTCCAGGTCGGGACCCAGGGGCTGATGCTGTAGATGAAGAGCTTCCTTCAATCCATTGGCGAAGGTGCTGCCACGACTCATTGACAACATCTCCTTGGAAAAAGCCACCGATCTCGGAAAGCATAAATAGACATGCACTTCCTGTGGCCCAGATATGACGCATTTGGCGAACACGGGCATTATCTCTATCTCTTCTTGCCTTTAGCCTTGCTTGGCCAAATATACTGTTGCTTCTGGGTGGTCCCCATGGCGTAGGGTAGTTTCGCCGCAACGGAGTTCGTTTCCAAAGATCCCCAAGCCGGATTTGAGCCCGCCGTATTCCCAGGAGATAAGAATGAATCTTAGAATATATGACAATATCAGAGCTCGAGATAAACAGGTCTAGAGGAGCTCGGATATGTGAAGTGAGGGTTGTCGGCGTGGGGAAGAGCAGATCTTCAAATGAGACCTTTGAGATTTTGGATAATAAGTTGGGAGTTTGGGCAGGCGTCATCGGTCGGCCACTTTTGCGGCCACTAATGGACAGAGAAAGAAGGTCCCGGGCAAGTTCAAGTTCTTCGTCGGCCGGGTCCTCCTCCTTTTGTAGCGAGAAAAGCTCTGCCCATGCTTCAGCTAGAGCAGCTGTGACATCACCTTCTTTGACGGAAAGGACGTCAGGTTTTCCCAAAGGACGGGTCGCTGATTGGCCTCGGCGTCGGCTTTCCTCAATGCGGGAATCTGCATGTGCTACAAGAGCTACCGCAAACTCCCCTCGTCCTAGTAAAAGGAAATTGTGAAGCAAAGTAAGAATTTCTAGAATTTTTGGGAGGGGCAACAATTTCGATAAGGTTGATTGAGAAAGGGAAAGGCGAATGGAGTCAACGGCGGTAGTCAGTTTTGAAGGCGAAATTGGTGATTTCAGGCCTGCAAGTTGCTCGATGTGCTCCCGATATAACGTAACCGGCGCAGTAGAGGTCCCCGCTATTGAAGTTTTCCGTTTCGCCCGAATATGATTGAGAGATTTACCAATGAATAGTATTGAGCCTGCTGTTTGTGCCGTGACAAAATTTGGGAGCAAACGGACGTTTATGTTGAATTGTGCCTCGTCATTCTCCTTTTCGGTATCCTCTTGGATGAAAAAGTCCTCCTTCCCGTAGATAGGAAGATTCCCATAAAGTAACCACATCGAAAGCTGTTTCATCCATGCTGTCTCAGCCGTTGTCGCCAATTGCAGGGCCATGTCCTTGATATCGAGATATCCTGTTTGAGCTTCGGTCCGCAGGTGATCTATGAGCGCTGCCCCCGTGGAGCCATGCAAAGGTTCGGTGTTTTTCCTTTCTGGTTGAATGAACCGGATAACAGCCCAGAGCCACTCCATGCGCCGCGTCCATGGTGCAAACTCTCCCACGATAGTCGACAATGGGACAATACCATACCCTCCGACATATCCGCTGTCCTCGGCAAGGATTGCCCTCTCAACCTCCAGGATCTTCTTCTGGAATTCATCTAGATGCGTTCCAATAACAGCTGTGGAGACTGAGCGGCATATAACTGACGGACTCGCAGAGGATATATCGGAGGCATATTTCCGCAGCTGCGCGTGGAGTCGGCTTAGATGGGCAACGGAGGCGAGGAGAGCTTTCTCCGGAGGTGAAAGAAGGGGAAAGTCATCTTGAGCGACAGAATTTTCCTTCTTTTGTGTACGGAAGAGGGGGGATGGCTGGCCGGAGAGGGAGAGTAGGATCTCATGGAGCATTCTGACGAGAGTTCCCTATCGGATCCATATCAATCACGAGCTCATCACAGGCGTATATGCAGATAACTCACCTAGGGAAATGTCTTCTCTCCGTTGGACCGTTCTTACGCTGCCAGTATAATAGACCGCGCCCCACGAATTCAAAGCGACACATATGATAAGGCGTTTGACGACGCCAAGCTTCGCGTTGATGCCGAGGCGCGTCAAACGTGACGTATGAAATAGTAGGCTTCAGAACCAATCGGAGAAGATAGAGGTGGTTTTCATTCTCCAGAGTCGACCCCAATATTATGTAGATATCACAGCTTCCAACTCTCAACAAGACACTCTGTGACTCGAGAACAATAGCTCCCATGGAAGAATCGCGGGGCTAAAGGCCAAATCGTCGTCTCACCGCCCGTTAGTCATCTCTTAGCTGTCGGCCCCTCTTACGTCGGTCCCTCTCTCGATCTCTCTCATACTCTTTACTGACTTGTCCTTTACTTATTCGCACCTCCTACCTTACACAGTGTTCCATTTTCTCTTTTCTTCCATAATCCTCTATCGTCCGTCGATTGCCCTCGGATTTTGCTACTCTTCCACGTGCTCGTTGAGCTAGGTACCTGGTACGCTAGGCGTTGCAACTTGATTTATCATCACTATTGAAAGACTTGCTCTATCGCAAGGCTTTCACCTCCTGACTTTCATCATTCCTACAAACATTCCTGTTCGAGACGCGGCTAAGCCCGGAAAGCGCAGAGCCTCTGAACACGACGTCGTCGGAGCTCGGCCAGAGAAAAGAACCATGACGGTATGATTAGTCTTGATCTTAGAGATAAGATTGCCACTAATATATATTTTACCAAAGGACATTAAGATGCAGGTCGAGAACCCCCAAGAAACCATCGAAGCTATCAAGCATGGGGAGATCGACGAATCATTGTATAGTCGACAGCTGTAAGCCCCCCGCATCCCTCTTATGACATACAAATCCCGAGTATGTGCTGACACCTTAGAGATACGTTCTTGGTCACGAAGCCATGAAGCGCATGGGATCTTCCAATGTTCTGATTGTAGGTCTCAAGGGCTTGGGCGTTGAAATCGGTATGTGATTCAACTATTAATCAAGCCTTGATTTCATCCCGACGTCTGATTGTCTCCATAGCCAAGAACATCGCCCTCGCCGGTGTCAAATCCCTCACCCTATACGACCCCGCAGCAGTCGCTATCTCGGATCTTTCTTCGCAGTTTTTCCTTCAGCCAGAGGACGTCGGCAAGCCCCGTGCTGAAGTTACCGCCCCGAGAGTCGCCGAGTTGAACTCCTACGTTCCCGTTACAGTCCATGAGGGCCAGAGCCTCGTGGGCGATCTCGAACGACTAAAGCACTACCAGGCAGTGGTGCTCACACAGACGCCTTTGAAGGAGCAACTGGTGATTGCTGACTTCTGCCACAAGAACAACATCTACCTTACAATTACAGACACATTCGGTCTCTTTGGTTATATCTTCAATGACTTTGGAAAGAACTTCACTGTGGGTGATCCCACCGGTGAAGAGCCTGCTGGTGGAATTGTGGCGGCTATCAACGAAGAAGGGTTGGTTTCGGCGCTCGATGAGACAAGGCATGGACTCGAGGATGGTGACTTTGTCACTTTCACTGAAGTCAAGGGCATGGATGGCTTAAACAACAGTGATCCTCGCAAAGTTACTGTGAAAGGTCCCTATACTTTCACCATTGGTGACGTGTCTGGTCTAGGATCCTACGAGGGTGGTGGTCTATTCGCTCAGGTCAAGATGCCTAAGTTCATTGATTTCCAGCCACTAGAGGATCAACTTAAAAAGCCCGATCTTCTCATGTCCGACTATGCCAAGTTTGACCGGCCACAACAATTGCACATTGGTATCCAGGCTCTTCATAAGTTTGCGGAGACTCATGATGGCCAATTACCTCATCCCCACAATGATAGCGACGCCCAGGAGGTTCTGAAGATCGCTAACGATCTTGCTGCTACTGGTGAGGAAAAAGTCGAACTGGATGAGAAGATAATAAAGGAGCTGAGCTACCAGGCCCGCGGTGACCTGAACCCGTTGGCAGCTTTCTTCGGTGGTATCGCCGCCCAGGAAGTTCTGAAGGCTGTCTCCGGCAAGTTCAGTCCTATTCATCAGTGGTTGTACTTCGACTCTTTGGAGTCTTTGCCCTCATCAGTCACTCGATCTGAAGAGAGCTGCAAGCCTCTTGGTACCCGCTACGATGGGCAAATTGCGGTGTTTGGCAAGGAATACCAAGACAAACTTGCCAATGTCACCGAATTTTTGGTCGGTTCTGGTGCTATCGGTTGTGAGACGCTGAAGAATTGGGCTATGATGGGTCTGGGTACGGGTCCGAAAGGAAAGCTTTACGTCACCGACATGGACCAGATTGAGAAGAGCAATCTTAACCGGCAATTCCTCTTCCGTCCCAAGGACGTCGGCAGACTCAAGAGTGAATGCGCGTCTGCGGCCGCTCAAGCAATGAACCGAGAATTGAAAGATAAGATTGTCACTCTTCGTGATCGCGTCGGTGCCGACACTGAACATGTATTCAATGAGGATTTCTGGAACGGCCTTGATGGTGTGACAAACGCTTTAGACAACGTCGATGCACGGACATATGTTGATCGCCGCTGTGTCTTCTTCCGCAAGCCATTGCTGGAGAGTGGTACCCTGGGCACCAAGTGTAACACTCAGGTCGTTCTTCCTTTCATCACGGAGTCCTACTCTAGCTCTCAGGATCCCCCGGAGAAGTCATTCCCTATGTGTACTCTGAAGAGCTTCCCGAACCGCATTGAGCACACCATTGCATGGGCACGGGATGTCTTCCAAACCTACTTCGTTGGTCCACCTGAATCAGTCAACATGTACCTCTCTCAACCCGACTACATTCAGCAGACCCTCAAGCAAGCGGGTAATGAGAAGCAAACCTTGGAGCACCTGCGTGACTTCTTGGTCACTGAAAAACCTCTAACTTTCGATGATTGTATTGTGTGGGCTCGCCAACAATTTGAAGCGCAGTACAATAACGCGATCCAGCAGCTTCTCTACAACTTCCCCCGAGATTCCAAGACATCATCCGGTCAACTATTCTGGTCTGGACCTAAGCGCGCCCCTACACCCTTGAAGTTCGACAGCACTAATCCAACTCATCTTGGATTTGTTATTGCCGGTGCTAACCTCCATGCGTTCAACTACGGCATCAAGAACCCCGGTGCGGACAAGGACTATTACCGCAGGGTAGTTGATGACATGATTGTTCCCGAGTTCACTCCCAGCTCGAATGTCAAGATTCAGGCCAATGAAAACGACCCTGATCCGAATGCGCAGCCAGCTGGTTTGTCCAATGACGAGGAGGAAATTCAGAAATTGGTCGCATCGCTTCCCTCGCCCAAGTCTCTTGCTGGTTTCCGCTTGCAGCCGGTTGAGTTTGAGAAGGATGATGACACCAATCACCACATCGACTTCATCACTGCGGCTAGCAACCTCCGTGCAGACAACTACGAGATTCCTCAGGCCGACCGACACAAGACCAAATTTATCGCTGGAAAGATCATCCCGGCGATTGCCACAACTACTGCCCTAGCCACCGGTCTTATTGGCCTCGAACTGTACAAGATTGTTGACGGCAAGGACGACATCGAGCAGTACAAGAACGGCTTTGTTAATTTGGCCCTTCCGTTCTTTAGCTTCAGTGAGCCGATTGGTAGCGAAAAGGGCAAGTATCAAGGCAAGCAAGGCGAGGTCACAATTGACAAGCTCTGGGACCGATTCGAGGTGGAAGACATCCAGCTTCAGGAGTTCCTCGACTTCTTCGCCGAGAAGGGTTTGGACATCACCATGGTCAGCTCTGGAGTCAGCTTGTTGTATGCAAGCTTCTATCCCCCATCGAAGGTCAAGGATCGCCTTCCTCTACCGTGAGTATCTTCTCTTCTATAGCTAGCCCCATGCGTGAGTTAGATTACTGACATTGTACCTTGCAGTATGAGCAAGCTTGTGGAGCACGTCAGCAAGAAGCCAGTCCCCGAGCATCAGAAGAATATAATCTTCGAGGTGACCGCCGAGGACCAGACAGAAGAGGATGTCGAGGTTCCCTACGTGATGGTCAAGCTCACAAAATAAGGCGATTAGAATCTACGAAAAGCCGGTTGGCTGCATATTGCTAGTACAGTAGGTAGATTTCATGACTATTCCACTCTCCACAAACTCTATATGAGTACAAATATGTGTAGAATGACCAGTGTAAGCCACCTGTGTACAAATCAATATCAAATCGCTCAAGGCTGTGCCAAGACCATCCAGATCGCTTTGTCAAAGCTGATCAATCTTCCGATAAGCAAATCTGACTCAGCATTTGGTCATGCCCGGGGACGTCATGACCCCGCGAAGACGACATTTGTGTTCTTTCTATATATAAGAGTGAATTCCACTGTGTCTGCCGCTTATGTTCTTTACTCTTCTGAGATCCCAACCATTGAAGTGTATTCTACGCGCAGGGCCTCTTCGTACAGTTCACCAGAGCTTTGTGTTCCCCACAGTACCAATCATCTACTCCCGCAATATGGCTGTAAGAAACACAAAACACGGCCACAATAGCTCTCTTGACTACGCTAACTTATATTTTAAGACCGTAAATTCCATGAAAATCACCGATTGGGTGAAACCCGGCGACAAGTCGGGCGAGTTCAAGCGTCAGCAATCCATCTTTCGGAACTGGATCTCTAGGGAGGCTGGAGCCCAATTCCCTCCAGAGAAGGGCCGGTACCATCTTTATGTCTCTTATGCCTGTCCTTGGGGTATGAAAGAACTTCCAATTGACTTGCCACTCGATCGGTAACTAATTATCTACTAGCTCACCGGACTTTAATTACCCGGAAGCTCAAGGGCCTCGAGGACATCATCTCCTTCTCTTCGGTGCATTGGCATCTTGGGGCAGAAGGTCAAATTTATCTCATGAGTTGTGGGGAAATAGCATTGTTCTAACTCATATCTTAGGTTGGCGATTTGCTACTCCCGATGAGAAACTGCCCGGGGAGAACACTATTCCCGATCCTCTACACCCAGACTTCACCCATATCCGACAAGTCTACTTCTCCAATGATCCAGACTACTCGGGCCGGTTCACCGTCCCAGTTCTCTTCGACAAGAAGACCAAGCTGATCGTAAGCAACGAGGTATGAAACAATCTTCCCAAAAGAAGACATTTCCAATTCCATATTCTTACAAAACCAGAGCTCCGAAATCATCCGCATGCTTTACCATGAATTCGACGATCTTCTCCCAGAGGAATACAAGAAAATCGACCTCTTCCCCAAGGCTCTACAAGCCGAGATCGAAGCCTCCAACGACTGGATCTACAACGACATCAATAATGGCGTTTACAAATCTGGTTTCGCGACCACGCAAGAAGCATACGAGAAAGCCGTAACAACACTCTTCTCCTCGCTAGACAAGGTCGAAGATCACCTCGCTAAGCAGCAAGCAGCCTCGAAGCCGTATTTCTTCGGCGACAAGATCACCGAGGCTGATATCAGACTCTACACCACCATCGTTCGGTTCGACCCAGTCTACGTGCAGCATTTCAAGTGCAATTTGCGTGATATCCGCTCCGGATTCCCCGCTATTCACCGCTGGGTGCGCAAGCTGTATTGGGAGATCCCTGCTTTCCGGGATACGACGGACTTTGAGCATATCAAGTTCCATTATACTAAAAGTCACAAGCAGATTAATCAATTTGCTATCACACCTCTGGGGCCTGTGCCGGATATCCTTCCTCAGGATGAGGAGGTTAGGGCTGTGCAGGCGGCTGAATAAGGGTTTGGCCTCGGAAAGGGTGCTTCAGCGATTATGCCCGTTTGCGACTCGCGAACTGAACAATCTAAGAGCAATCAGAGTGTTATCTCAAAGTATGTATTTGTCCAAACGTGCAGATTTCCTTGTAATAGTAAACAAAATGGGGAATCTAAAAGTCCCGTGGTATTATATCGACGCCTTGCCATGCTGATGTGGTTGATGGTGAGTTTCCCAATGCCCCTGTATCAAAGTTTGGTCAAAAGTACAGTTGTCTCAAGTGAGCGCAACATAAGCAATAGAAAGTAATAAAAGTTACAATGAAACCTTGTTGATATATGCAGAAAAAAGTCAAATATCGTGATCGATGATCGTTGATATGGCAAAGAGATCAAGAATGAGAATGGGATGCATTTCAGATGCACCCATGAGCCAGGGGGTGGGTGTGCCATGCCTTTCAATGGCTTGTGTTGTGGGTATATTGGGACAACGCTTCTAAATTTCAAGCCAGTAAATAGCAAATATCAATCCGAAGGCACCGGAATGAATGCGAAGATCGAGAATCCACGCAAATGGCTAGGTGATGTCCACGGGGATATGCAAGGAGGAAGAGGAAGTGAGGGCTTGTTTGGGCTGGCAGATCATCGTAGGCCGAGAATGCGTTTCGCGTTCTCGTAGACCACGTAGCTGATTGACATGGCCGGTGCCACTTTGAGAAGATTAGGTGTGAGACCTTTGTAAAGACCACGGGGTCCCTCTGCTTTGAGTGTGACGCTTAGGACTTCACCAATCCCTGTGTATGTAGGCGGATGCAAAATCGTGCCCTGAGTTTGAAGTCGAGTGCGGAGAACATTGAGTGGGTAGACAATCGAGGCGCTGAATCCTCCACTCATAGCACCAATTGCACCTGTCGCGAAGTTGCCGAGGGGAACGTCATCCTCATGACAGCCACAGTCACGAGCCTTTTTAGCTATGAGTGCTCGTTTGAGATATTCAAATGTCGATAGATCGATTGCGGCGTAGGGGAACATCCCCACAAGGCCAAGCGGTAGTCCTCGGAAGAAGCCAGCCAAGCCATTCGTGTTCCATACCTTTCTTGCGGTAGCTGCGATGAGTTGATTGCCTTTCGGGCCATCTTTCACAGTTTCGCATTGCATGCGACTATTGATAACTATGAGCCACAATGCTCTCACAACTCACTTTGGTCGATGTACTCACAATTTTAGGGTATCGAGGGGGTAAACAAAACATCTAGTCACAATCAGAACCGACTTGCCTTTCATAAATAACGCGCAAGACCTACTGGGCAACCATTCCACCAAAGCCACCCGACATGAACTGTGAAGTGGGACGAAGTCGCTTGGGATCATTGTGTCCTTCGAGTTGTGCAAATGCTCGTTTCGCAGACTGTTCTCTGGTCAGTATTCGTCTAGTTGTGTAGGCGAAATCGAATAGCAAGATTACAAACCTCATAGGCACCAAACTTGATCGCAGACTCCGGCATAACCTTTACCACGTTCAAGCCATTGCCTACTTATAGTTAGTCGCTGCCACTTCGAGTCCAGGTAGACAATATGACAAACCTGCGAACAAACTCCGTATTCCTCCAGCCCGCCATAGTTCCTTGAGAGCGCCGAACAATGTTCTGGGATCGTTCCCCACCGCAGTCAACAGGGATCCGTCCTTCGCCGCCTGAACCGTTGATTTGACGCTAGTCTGCGCAATGAGATAAATTTTGAGACGATCGAGGGGGGCGGTGGCCGTCCTTGACACGGCACCCGCTATTCCACCTGCAAGGAAGTAGCCTAATTGAGGGGTATTTTCGGTCAACTTCCGTCCATGATATCGGAAAGACATCCGCATGGCGGTAGTCTGGGGAAGAGGCAACCATTCCAAATCCAAGTCGGCGTCTAGCGAGACAAATTCATGCTCGAGAACGGGTTCCGGTTTTGAGATATGGCTGGTTTGTGCATGTGCTGAAGGAAGGAAGGGGGCCAAGGCGGGGAGGGACAAAAAGTTGTACAAAACGTGTTGGATGGCCGGAATACAAGATGAAAGAAACGGATGATTTGTACCTAAACCCTGCAGGTCATTGATGTTGACATCTCCTTCCGGGTTTAGATTGCCCGTGGCCGTATAGTATGAAAGGACTGCGCGTAGGTCGGTCGGGGATTGGAGAGGGAGGAATAGAAGGAAATCCCTAAAAAAAAGAGAAGGGTAAATTTGTTAGCCTAGGATTTTCAGCCTTCATTGACCAGAGTGAGGATGCGTATACCTCCACTCAGTGTAAGAGATCACGCCGTCATGGTTCTTATCGACTTCCGCGAAAAACCGGTCCAACTTGGCGCTCGAGACTGTGACCCCGGAACGTGAAAAGGCATTCCGCAATTCCATCTTGTCGATTTCTCCGTTTTTATTTCGATCAATGCTCTGGAACATCTGCCATAGTCCGTCCTCGGTGCGGTTGATGAATGCTCGGAATTCTGGTGGTGATTAGGATTGGACCAAATCTTGGCTAGGGCACCCCTTCGCCGAGTGATCCCTAGGTGGTTCTCGTGAGCTTACCGGCTTGGTCGATACGTCCATCACCATTCGTATCCACCTCCCGCGCGACCCTGAGTACCATATCGTCTGCATTTTTTAGAGCTAGAAAGAGATTAGACAAGCGCGCAGATATATAGCAAGAAACCAGGTCAAACTCACGATGATCAATTTTCTTTAACCCCTTCTTTAACCCATTCAGGTCGATATGGCCCTCTCGTCGAGTGTCCAAGGTTTCCCAGAGTTTGGCGACTCGTTTGTCGCGTTCATCTTTTGACTCTCCGGATGCCATGATAAAAAAAAATTGTTACCGAGCAACCATTATTTTCTTTGATACTTCGTTATAAGAAGTCTTTCGAGAACCCAAGACCCCTAGAAGTTGAGGGGAAGAAGATCGAGGGGAACATAAAAGTATGACGTGAGGTAAAAGGTATGCCCAGCCCTGGAGGTGAACATGGACGGGTAAATGCCCAGGTGATTAATAGACGCCCGGCGATTTGACCGGCTTTGACGCCATCGGATTATCTTGCACGGGACCAGGGCCAAGCCCTACTATCCCTTTTTGGGATTGCAACCTGACCTCATATGAGATGAGATTCTGATGTTGTTGCTTTGTTTTTCTCTATTTCTTTTCTATTGGCTCTGCATCATCTCATCTCACTTTAATACGTGACCTGGGTCAGCTGGACTTCGGACCATGTCGTGACGGCTTCCAATTTACGAGCGTTGCACTATCAAACATTGAACTTGCAATATGGCAGCCAACTACTGGGCATCATCCCAGCGTCGGCACTGGCTATTCTCCAGGGAGAAGTTAGCAGATATCCGTGAAGGATTACGGGAGAAGGATAAAGTTGCCCATTCGCAGTTCCCGCTGCCGGATCAGCGACTATTAAATATCTACTTTAACCAACGTAAGTTTTGTTAATATGGTCATTGTTTTAAATGAATGTCGGGCTAATTCAACTCATAAGAGCTTATCAAGCTCGGCAAACGCATGTCCACCAGACAGCAGGCCATTGCGACAGCACAGGTGTATCTGAAGAGATTCTATGCCAAGAATGAGATTCGACAGACAAGTCCATACCTTGTACTCACCACAGCCTTCTATCTTGCCTGCAAGATGGAAGAATGTCCACAGCATATCCGCTTTGTGGTCGGCGAAGCGCGCGGTCTGTGGCCAGGTATGCATCCGTATATAAAGCCATAAAAACAGATCATATGCTCACTATGTACAGAATTTATTACCCCGGATGTGGCAAAGCTCGGAGAATGCGAGTTTGCCTTAATATCGGAATTGAGCTCGCAACTCATCGTACATCATCCTTATCGGACTTTGTCCGAACTTCAAACCGAACTATCACTCACCTCGGATGAAGTCGCTCTCGCCTGGTCGGTTATCAACGATCATTATCTGACAGATTTACCCCTTTTACACCCACCTCATGTCATTGCTATCATGGCAATCATCGTCGCTGTCGTATTCAAGCCCACCCATTCATCCAACTACCCTGGAACCGGGCAATCGGCTTTGGCAGGCTCTATGAGAGATGGAGGCGGCATGCAGATGCTGGCCGCTTTGTCAGATAAGACTGGATCCGGTCCTCCTCCTAAAATTCAGAAGCTTGTCAGCTGGCTTGCAGAAGGCGAAGTCGATATTAAAGCTGTCATCGAGTGTACACAAGAGCTGGTCTCCTTGTATGAGGTGTGGGAGCAATATAGCGAGAAGAACTGCAAAGAATTGCTTGGGCGGATGGTGAAGAGCAAGAACTTGGACAAATGATCGTGTACCGCATCCTGTACTTTACAAAACCTTTATATACCGGTATCTCAATATTCCTAATCTAGTTTTGACGGGGTTTTTTCCCTTTCGTGGACATTTTTCATTTTTCATCTCTATCTACCTAGCAGCATATGACTGGTAAAAGCAACCCGCTTTCTTTTTAGGCAATCATGAGACGTTTCCAAGGATTTCGACGCGATGGTATTCCAACAGAAAGCTTGTATGAGAGAGAACTGGGGGAATGCAAGGAAGTGGTTGAACAAGAAACAATCAGAGGCTTAATTGGATCTAATGTGTCTACTATAAAAGTATTCAAACGACGATGATACCACCGAGGTCCATCGGATTGCATAGTTCGAGCAGACGGGGATTCCGTCTCATCGAAGCTACCAGTGCCAATTGAAACCCAAGATATGGGCTTTGATTTAAGAATTATTAAATAGGCTGTACAGTGAAGAAGAGAAAGAGGTGAAGAAGAGGAAATGGAGGGCGGGTTTATACTCGCAGGTGGGGATGTCGTGCCATCCTCGCGCACCATGGATAGCTTCATGGCAGCCATAAATCACCATGATACCGTTCGATGATTGATTCTGGTACGGCGAAATGGCATATCACATAGGCATGGCTCTAACTCCGTACTGGATTCAAGGTTGGATTTGAGGTCTTCTGGGCAAAGGAAGCGGTAATTCGACGATTGAGACAAGTTGAGCCCTCAAGCCAAGAATGAGGCCCTTTGAATACCTGCATTCCAAATATCGTTTTATTACACTCTGAGTAAAGAGATTAAATGAGTATAGAAATGCTAACTACACACTTAACTAGTTAGTTAGGTGTAGCATTGTGACCTGACAACCTAAGACATACATCTTATCAACAGCACGACTCCGAAAGTCTCTAGGGCTGCATGGAAGAATTTCTCAAGAGATAAACTTAATCAAAATAAGATGTTTGTCTTGCTGCCATGCTGTCATTCTGTCAGGATGGCATCGACTCCGCAAATCTATTTCAGTACCACCCAGAGTCTGAAACCACCTTCCGACTCGGAGCACAGAAACATTCGCCACGATGCAATAGATATCACATATTTAAAATCCAACCAAGGCACTAGAATAGTTGAAGATCGTGTTTGCAAGTCCCTTGCGCAGTGTATATGGGGATCAGCTCGCAGGAATAACTAGTCCCTCACCGAATTACATATTTCATGCATTCGGACCCCACGATCTCACACAGACACCAAATCATGCACCCTGCATAGACGCTGGATAGATCAGCTGCATGGTTCAAGCTTCGGGGCAACGTTTACGGGGTACAATATGTGATCTATCCTACACCTCATGAGATCCTGTTCCAATAGCCAAAAGGGCGGTGAAACCGAGAACTGGAGAGCCAGCTTACGGTGGTACGTTGTCTCTAGTAAAGATTCTTTTCGGCGCCGTGTAATCGAATTGAAGTTATCACTGGTGGAAGATGAAAGGTCGGCACATCATGTCACAGGGTTACGTCCCAGTAGGCGCCGAGAGAGTGGGCATATCCCAATGAGGGACAAAGGACGAAAATACATACAACGTAGATAAATGAATACGGAAATAGCTCCCAGACCTAAAATATACCACACGTTGAATAGTGGAAACTCACAGTTGATTTTGATTCGGTCGCATGAATATGTAGTGAGTCACGGATAGGCAATGGTACCCGAAAGAAAACAAGAGAAGGCGCCTTAAGCCTCTGCCCTAGTCCGGATTCCGCATTGATGAACCCCGATTTGGAAAGGATGTGAGCTGATAAGGTAAGATCTCAAGGTCCTCTGCCAATAATAGGCGGGTTTGTCTGCAGCTGGTTCTATGGGTGTGTCTCAAGACCAACAAGGTTTTTTGGGTCTTTGCGCTGCGTGTTGAAGGATTGGGGAATTTGTACGGGGAGCCGATCCAAAGCAAGATCAGCAGCCACTGCCGATTCGGACACCCTATAGGGGGAATGGAGGGGGAATGTGCCTGGGAAGGTTAAGTCCTGCCCTGCACAGCCTGCAGCTAAGGGGACCCGAAGGGCTGAGAAAAATTTCAGCTTCCCCAACCACCGGGTTGAGGAACCTTGAACGGGGGATGGGGAATTTACTTTTCCGGACAGCTTCACTGCATATTCGATGATACATCATCTGTATTTTGTCCAGGTCGGCAGTTTGGCGGTTTCGGCAAATGTCGGATCTAGATAAAAGCAACAATCATCATTGTCGTACGGAGTAGGGCAATGCTAGAGGTCTCCAGATGCCCTTGGTATGTACACAACGTAGTGGCGTCACTAAGAGATCTTCCTAATCGGGTAAGGTCCCAATTGTCGACGTCACGTTTTTCTTTTTCAGTATTTTGGTGGGCCGTTGGAGGCTCCACTTGGGGAGGATCTGCGGGCTCTCATTGGTCCAGGGGCTATTGCCACTCTGGCTAGCGCTTCGATCTGGTTGGTGCGTCGATGTAAGTGCCTTTTCCGCCCTGACAATACCGAACGGTAATTATCCACATTGTCCACATCACATACGCAGTCCACTCCCTTGAATAGTAATGGTAATGACCGTAACCATACCATCCCCCCCATAGCACACCCCTCCCCTCTTTTTCCCTTCGCCTCTTCCCACACACTTCTCATTCTCATTAATCCTCCTTTCCTCGTTCAATCTCATCGATCTTTCCTATATTTTCTATATTTTTCTTTTTGTAACTTTCTTCTTATCTTCAATCTTCTCACTTTCGAGTGCCGGCTTCTCAATACAATGTCTGCCTACTTCTACAACCAACACCAGCAACACCAGCAACACCCTCACCATGGTGCTCATATGCAGTCTGCGTCAAATACCCACCATGGGCGCTCTCGTCGTGCCCCAAAGATGGCCTCGCAAAATCCTCAGCGT
Source organism: Penicillium psychrosexuale (assembly GCF_028828465.1). NCBI lineage: Eukaryota > Fungi > Ascomycota > Eurotiomycetes > Eurotiales > Aspergillaceae > Penicillium > Penicillium psychrosexuale. The sequence goes on from NW_026643187.1 coordinate 2,836,366, forward strand.
CAGTTCCGAGGAGTCAAGAGTATGCGGGAATTGGCGGAAGCTCCGGCTGTGACAGCCTTCCGTGCAAGATTCGAAGCTGGTCGATCCTTTGATCTGGATGACGACCTCGAGTTTTGTCCAGGCCTCCTAACCGAGGATGATGTATGTTGTGATTGGCGAATTTTCAACCCCCTTATATTCGTCACCCCCTTGAAGATCGTCACAGATCTTAATTTGGATCGACCATTAGGGGCAGTTTTGTTAACATGCTTGATTTATAGCTACACTCCATCCACTCCGCATCCGATCGTTCTTCTCTCTCCAGCGGCTCACCGGACACCTCGCCTCTGCAGCACCAAATCCAACCGGTGCAGCAGGTGACCCCGTCCATCTCATTGTCCCCCGCTCAAACCAACTCATACGTTCACCCTGGTGTTGCCGGCAACCCTAATCATGTCAACTACCAGCAGCAGCCTGCGAACCGGACCCGCAAGGTCATCCCGATTATCAACCCCTCAACCGGAATGACCCTGTCGAGCCCACCTTCATCGATCTCGTCCGCGATGATGCAGACTGCTCAGCGTCGATGGTAAGGGTGCCATTTGCCAAAGTCGTAGGCTGGCACCCTACATCTCCATTCGTCCATTGCACGTCCGTTGTTTAAGCTGTTCTGCATCATCGGGGTCCCTTAATCGCAGGTCATAATGTTTCTTTTTTTTCCTCCACTTGCATTCTTGTTCGATACGTCTATTGCATTCGACACGACACACAACCTGGAAAAATATCTGTTCCACGAATACGGCGACAAAAAAAATCATCAAAATTCAAAACAAAAAAACCGACCTGTACATACACTCTCCTCTTCGCCGATTACGACCACCTTCGCCTCATATTCTACATCCTTTGCGATACTCTTAGCTTGTTGCGAGCGACGGCGCCTGCGATTCCATACCTTGCATCCTTTTCCTACGATACCTCTTTCGTCTCTCAGGGAGGGACGAATACTTTCTTCGGCCTATGTTTCTTTTCTTCCGGTCGGGCCACCGATGATGTACAGAACACGTGCAGTGACATTGCTACTTGACGTTGCATGTTCATGACTTTGGAGTTGATTTTACCTTTTTTGGGAGGGTTTTGCGTGCAAACGACTTTGCCAGATATACACCTACGCTGTAGCACTTTTATTTTCTTTCTACGATCTCTTTGTTTGGGTTTGTTTTTATCGGGGCGGGAATGGATATCATATTCAAGGATCTAGAGGCGGAAACGATACACGTCTGCATTGCTTGGGCACTGTTGAATATCTTGGGTTGCTTTTTATTGCTTTGTTACCTTCTACTTTTCTCATCTTTTACGGATTGTTTCTCTGTACATGGAATTTGGGGATTGGTGAATAACGCTTCCTTGCCACTGGTATGTGGTCGGTTGGGTCTGGTAGCGAAACCATTGGATGCGGAGTTGTTTCTGTTTGAAATCGATATCCTTGGGGGTCTCTCGCGGTGTGCGAGTCTAGACCGTTATGCACTTAAAATGCTTTCATTTTTACTCTTCTTTCATCTCTTCCATTAGCTCTATATTTCTTTTATTGCCCTTTTTGGGAACTCCCGGAGAGTTATGACATTGACGTTGATTTTTGCATACTATCAAGTATCGTCTTGAGAGTCTGGCTAGACTGGGGCGTTGTAGATTGTACTTGATTTCTTAGCTGCTGGACATGTAGATGCGTCTCCAAGCCTTCTACTCCGAGCCATTCCAACACCAAACACAGCCATCTCACCGCACAAGTCTGTCACTCATTAATAGTCTTGGTTCAGAGACGGTATTCCAAGGCCAGGGGTGTGGTTCTACATTTCCTTTTCCTTTTCCTTTTCCTTTTCTTCACAGATCCGATCAAAACTTCTATGCATAATATATCAAGTGGTGCTTGGAAAATATGTAAGAATATGTATATATATGGTGGACAAATGCCTCGCTTTAAAGAAATCCCTACGGAGTATATTTACAAGGCTTGCGTCCCTTAAACTATAAAACTAATTACCCAAAGTTATGATCAGATCTCTAATTAACATTGGACACACTCAACATTTGATCGCCCCAAGATCAATATGAGGCAAAGATACCATTGTTCTAATGCCAACGCATGCCACCAGAGAAGCAAAGCTACAAATAAAAAAGCAAGCCACACTTAACATGTCACAATGGGAAATCTCCAGTGTTTTAAGTACGGCGTACATCCCATGATTGGGTCCCTACCCGCTGGCCCTTGTTTCAGGATCAACCAACGGTATCCCACCAACAGGCCTTTATTTCCTCTGCCACTTCTTGGCCTTCCATTTCCATCTTAGTGCTCAGTACCTATGTTGGAAGTAGTATCAAACCCACGCGCCCAGGACAGCCCTCCCCACTTATCTGTTACGGAGCTAGTAGGGTACTCCGTATATAGATATCATCTGCGACTCCGTACTATCCTATCCGGCGCTACCCCCGAGCCCCTTACCTAGACCTGACACATCCCCGGGCCCACGGAGTATACGTCTTTCTAGTCTTGGACTGATGGCGTCTACTGTGAAGCATGCCCAGCTTGTGCTAAGGGCTCTGCAGTGCAGCGCTTGCCTCCGATAGGTTGGTTTCGAAATGCCAAGCGCTCAGAAGCAAACGCTTGCACTACAAGATACGTGCTCATTTCGGGTCGTTCTTGCCTTTAGGGTGGTTTCCTCCTATGAAGTTTCACTTTGTCTTGTTGATATTGTTCTTATTTTTGTTTCCGGTCTCTTTGTTTTCCTCTCTTCTCTTCATTGTCCGCATTGTCTACATTATATTGTATTCTTTTCTTTCTTTTCCATTCTTGGCCGCAGGTATTCAAGTCAGGACTACTGCCTGCTGACGTTCATTTTGAGACATTGGCATTGTCTTTCCATTCATTCAGAACGAGCCTGCTCGTACAGATCTGCTGAAAGTTCACCCTCTTGTCTTGTCTGTTTTTTTATCCTTGTGTTTCTTGTCCATTGCATTCTTTAATATCAAGTCTTCAGGCTGGCCCTGATCTAATCACTCCTTTTTCTTTCCATTTCCACCCCCCATATTGGGGCTTTGAGCAAGATGCAATTCATTCTTTTTCTCGCTGTCGTCTTTTCGTTGAGCTTCAATGCTCTTTCCATGCCCGTGGCTCCTCCGAATCACCTTCAAGGCCGGTCCTTCAAGGTGCAGAGAGTCAAGCGCGGTGATTATGTTCCCAACGGACCCGCGGCACTGCGCAAAGCATACCGCAAGTTCGGAATTGATGCAACAACCCTCAACGGGGTGGACGTGAGCGACTTCCAGCCTTTTGAAACCACGGATACCACCTCTGTGAAAGTTGCAAAGGAAGATGTAGCAGATCCTGAACAGACGGGCACCGTGGATGCCACTTCTGTTGATGGAGATGTGGAATTTGTCTCGCCGGTCAATATTGGAGGTCAAACCCTCGACATGAATTTTGACAGTGGCTCTGCTGATATGTAAGTTTTGTGTTTATTGGAGAGCAACATGTTTCTATGTTCCAGTTCACAAAAGGAATATTCCGAGCTAACCAATTGTGATATAGGTGGGTGTTGAACTCGAGACTTCCAAAGTCACTGCGAAACGGCCGAACAGTGTACGAACCGAGCAAATCCACCACCTTTGAAGAGCTCGCCAACAGCACATTCAATATCCAGTACGGCGATTCATCCTATGCCAATGGTGGAGTAGGCAAGGATGTTGTTTCGATTGGCGGTGTCAAAGTTGCCGGGCAAGCATTCGGCCTTCCGACGGAAATTTCGCAAACATTCGCCGATGACACCAAGTCTAACGGACTCGTCGGTCTTGGCTTTTCTTCAATCAACACCGTTCTGCCACAGCGTCAGAACACATTCTTCGACAATGTCGCTCCCAACCTCGACGAGCCGGTCTTCACCGTTCGACTGCTCAGCAACGGTGTCGGTGAGTATGAATTCGGAACCGTCGATCCGACAAAGTACCAAGGCGTCATGGCCAATGTCAGCGTGGATTCATCCAACGGATTCTGGCAGTTCGACTCGGCACAGTACGCCATAGGAGAAGGCCCCTTGCACACGATCGCCAAAGCACCCCAGGCCATTGCAGACACTGGAACCTCGCTTATGATGGTTAGCCCTGAGGTTGCGGAAGCGTATTATAAGCAAGTCGATGGCGGATTATACGCCAATAATGCCAATGGGTATATCTTCCCCTGCACCTCGAGCTTGCCCACCCTATCCGTTGCGATCGGGTCTGGTTATTTGGTTACCGTTCCTGGATCGTTCATGAATTGGTCCGAGGTTGGAACCAACACGACTACTGGAGAAACAGGTGAGTTTTCTTTTCTGTCCGTTCAAGCTTATTTGAAGTATGAGTTCTGGGCTAACCTTTTTTCGACAGTGTGCTATGGCGGCCTTCAATCGAGCGGGAGCTCAACCATGGCGATCTATGGCGATGTGTTCTTGAAGGCTTTGTTCGTGGTCTTTGACAAACGCGGACCTTCTTTGGGATTCGCAGCGCCTGCTTAAGCAGAAGAAAATCCGAGATTTATCCGCTCCTCAAGTTGTGACAATGTACAAAAACCCATATTTCCATCTTTTCATGTGTTGGCAGCGATGCAGAGAGGAAGAAATCCCATTTAGACGCACAATAATAATACGGAAATTGGAAATTTTGATTTCTTCATATTCTCATGGGTATGCGTTTAGTTTTATTTTCAGATATACCGAACACTTCACACCCCTTACCGCACAGTAGCATTGGCCAAGCTCTTAACAGTACAAATACCACCGGAAGCAGCAACCAGCTTTCCAAGAGCAGGCTTGCCCTCCTGTCCATGGACAGCGGGAACAGCACTGCTATCAAAGACAACCTCACGGTCCGCTGTGGTAGTGAAACCCGGCTGGAAAGTCTCCCAGACCTTCTTCTTCGGGTTAAGCTGCTTCTCAGGCTGGCCATCATTCCAGCCCTCAAAGCTAATCCGATCACCGGCAGGAGCATCAGCAGGCGGGTTAACGAGCTCGACAGGACCGGCGTGCGAGTCCTCACCCTCCGCAACACGCGGAGACGCAGCGAGAACCATCGCGCAAGACTTGACACCGCGCATGGTCACAGGCTTCAGGTTGCACACAGCAACGATCTTACGGCCCTGCATCTCCTCAAGCGGGACCAGTCCGTTCAGTCCGGAGCACACGGTCCGCACGGTCTTGCCGGTCTCCTCATCGAGAGACGTGTTCTCGCTTCCTGGGGCGTCACCGCAGTCGACCGTGGACACGTACAGCGAGTCCGCGTTCGGGTGGTTGATCGCACGCAGGATGTGCCCGACGCGCAGGTCAATCAGTGATGGGGCTGGTGGCGCAGCGGGGGCAGGAGCGGGCTTGGGTGCCTTCTCTTTCTTCTCCTTTTTTTCCTTCTTGTTGGTCTTCACGGGGGCACCGTCGGCGCCGACCTGAGCTTTGGCGGCTTGCTCGGCCTTGCCTTGGCCGACGACGAGGGGCTTGGACTCGTTGTTGGCGTCTGGGTTCTGGGCGCTAGCCTTCTCTCGCTTCTTGCGCTCTTTCTCCTCCTTGGGGTCGACGGGCTTGGGCACGAACTTGACGTCGTTCACGTCGATGGCGATCTTCTCCTCATCGGGGATCTTGAGCGAGAATAGGCGGCCGTTCTGCACGAAGTCGACGTGACGCACAATGTGGTGGTAGCCCTTTTCTCCGGTGCGCTGTTCAGGTGTCCATTTCTCAACGACGGGGGCTAGAAGAGCATAGATGGCAATGTCGGCCACCGAGGGCTTCGCACCGAGGAGGGTGGTACGGGTGGTGAGGTGAATATTCAGCTGGTCGAGGATTTCAGCGGTCACATCCTTTTGGTCATTGGCGAGAGAAGTCTTCAGGCCGGAGACGGTGTGGAGCCATTGCCTGATGTCAGCTTCCTCTTCCTCATTCAAGGTGACCTGAGGGAAGATCTTGGCGGAGGCGTGGAGGTAGTCAGGCTCGGTCGATTCGGAAGAGATTACGGCGGGGTACGACCGATAGAGAAGGGAGAGGAGAGATGTCTCAGGAGCTGCTGCCGTCGCCATGGTGTATGTTCGTGGAGGGGTTGGGAGTGGAAGAAGAGAAAATCGAGGAGGGGCACGGATTTGAGTCAACGATTGGACCCGCAGGGTTGTCAGTCGGGCCCGCAATAGGGTAGACCTGAGAGAATTCAGCTTGATGACGATCCCTTTTATATAGGGATTCTGGTGGAATTTTGACTGTTAATTTATTATTAATTCACCAAAGCAATTGCCTGATGGTTTTTGTTTCCTGGCCGTGCTGCGCTTGCTGACTCAGCGGTGGCCTGGCCAGCCCTTAGCATAACCCCTTCCTATCTTTTCGGAGTTCGGGGTCATAATCTGTCCTTCCTTCATGCCACTTACAGCATAGAGATAGACATATTATCTTCTGGCAGCATGACACAATCAAATGCTAGGAGTCTTCCAAAACTTCCAGCAGAAGCGATCCGTTTGGCCCACCTTCTCGATAGCTTCTTTAAAACAAATAAAACATGGACTGGTCTTTCGCACCCCGACCAGAGAGTTCTGATTGAATTTATTGCGCAGAAATATGACATGGGGTCTACTCTCACGGCCAATCATATTACCCGCTATCCTAGAATATGGGCACGCGAGGAGCACCGAGTGACAGAAGCGATTCAAAAAACGGTTGATCTAGCCTCGCCGCTACTGGATGGGAGTTTGAGATCAGTTCTTAGAGCGAAATCCATATTTGACATGCCCGTCGAGCTGATGGAGCTTATTGTGAGTGATCTATCAGACAGCGAACTTTCCAATCTTTGCCGAGCAAATCGTGATCTCTACTCGAGTGGGTGGCTTTCTCGGCGAGGTATGCAGGACTTGCGTGCATTTGAACGAAGCCTACAAGGAAATATGGAAGAATCATTCATCAAGGCAGTCGAAGCACTCTCTGATGTCCCGTGGACAGTGTCGTAGGATACAACTCCATTATATGACATGGTGAACTACGAAAATGTCGGATTGATACAGTTCCTGGTTTTTAATGGCGGCTTGCTTGGGTTAGAATTACAAACACTCATTCAGACCACCCTACGACATATCTTTCAGGACAAAGAGGATAGAAAGGAGTGGCGAACCACTGAGAACTGTTTGACGTGGGGGGCTGATCCCAACTATCGTTTTCATAACGGCTATCCTTGGATGTGGCATGCTATTAAATCAGCGTCGGCGGAACGGGACCAGCACCATTCATGGACAAAGCAAGAAAAGGCGTGTCGGGATGTGCAGCTGCTGCTTGACCATGGGGTTGACCCAAATTCTGTGGGGTCTTTGGCGACAATGGATTCGATGCTTCATGCAGCATGCCTGCATTTTCAACCTCAAATTGTACAGGCCTTACTCAAAGCGGGTGCACACCCCAATGCAAAAGACGCCCGTGGCCGGACACCCTTGTTTATGCTATTCGAAGAATGCTGGCTCAATGTACATCAAAATGAATATCTGCTTGATATGCTTCTTGCAGACCCAAGAGTTAAGATTGATGAACCTGACAATGATGGCTGTACGCCCTTGGGCGCTGCTGCGAGTTGTATTGCAACCGTCAGTCGGGAATTTGCCAAGAAAGTCGTTCGTATGCCCGACGAAGTCGATATCAATTCCCAAGACAAAAACGGGGAAACACCATTTTCTCGTTCTATCGCCGTCAACGAGTATGATACAATCCGTCTACTCCTGGCGCAGGATAGACTTGACCCCAACCTCGGTCCGACAGATGCATTTCCGTTATTTCTTGCTGTTCGTCTTAATCAACAACAGACGGTTGAATATTTGCTGGACTCTAAGCGACTCAACGTCAACAAGCAAACTAGCACAGGGCAGACCGCTTTGTTGGAAGCGATTCGTGTAGGCAACACGGATGTCATTAGGATGCTCGCTAAAGCCGGTGCCAACGCCGATATTGGAATGAGCGAAGGCAGAACAGCTCGACAGCAGATGTCGGCTGCGGGTATTTATATCAAATGGAAGACGAGCCCGATATGAGTTGAAGATCAATTCTACTTTGCTTGCTCCTTTGCTTCCGTGTTTCTGTAAAAGGGTGTTTATCTATTGAAATCAAAGTTGCGCCTTCACAGCAAAGTCTCTAGTCAATGTTCCGTATGGCAATTGGAATCTGATAGTAAATTATTTGTCCACTTTGACATGGTAGTCTCCCGATGTGAAGGGTGGTATATAAGGATGTCATGAGCAGAAAGACCTTGATTTAACGCATACAATGAGACTCCAGATGAAGTTCCAGAAATTAAATTAGAAATTAGACCTAAACGATTCTAGCAACCCTGCACCAACCAGAAAGAACTCTGAGTCCTAAATTAATATAGCAATAAAAGAGGATACAAATTTGGCTAATATCGTCGACTCTTTTTTTTCCCTTTCCCTTTCCCTTTTCCTCCTGTTCTTTTTCTCTTGCGTGGGTGCATTAGCTGCTCAAGATTGATGCCCGCCCGCGAAATCGTTTCCCGTGCAGTCAGACCCGTGCTATCTCGAATGTCCAGCTGAGCACCAGCTTTGATAAGAAGTTTGATTATATGCCTTGTAGTTGGCAATGTCAAAGCGAGACGCCCATTGCTGTCTTTCCGGTTTGGGTCGGTTGCCTTTTCGCTTAGCAATATCTCGACCATCCTTTCCATTCGCTGCGAAACGGCGAAAAACAAGGGCAACTTCGTAGTATTGAGATTCGGGTTGATATTAGTCTGCGACAGCAACAGCTCGGTGACTCTTTTGTTTCGGCTCGCTACCGAATGATATAATACCGTCCTCCCATGAATGTCTTGGGAATTGATATCAACATCGGAATTTTGAAGCATTCTTTCCACAAACCAAGTAGAGCAGGCTGTGTTACGGCCGGCAGCAATGCTCAAGGGTGTACGGCCATTCTCGTCACGTCGGTCGAGGTCGATTCCTGTAGCTTGAAGGAGGACCTTGATTGTGGCTTCGCAGGGAGAGTGGGACTTGACACAATTATTTCGACCAACGGCCATATGAAGAGGCGTTTTACCATTGGGACCAATTGCATTTACATTGGCACCATAATTGATCAATTCAGTCACAATTTCTGGCTTTCTCTTGGAATTGCACAGGGAGACAGTCACATGAAGTGGTGATGTCTTGTCGGATATGTGGATATTTGGATCAGCCCCGTGTTCGAGCAAAAGGCGAACATTATCGACGCTTCCGGGCCGCTTTGAAATCTTGTATATGTCGTGCTCATGTTTCGTCGAACGCTCCAAAATATCGGCACAAAAAGCACGGCAACCACAAATAGCAACCAAAAGTATTGGAATACGCCCAAGATCCAAGTCGCGAAGGGTGGGCCAATCGCTGGAACAATTCGGATCAGCCCCTAGTTTGAGGACCTCTTTAACAGACAGATGTTTGGGCCTTGACTGTTCTAGATTGTCAAACAGCGTGTCTATGAGGAATTGGCGATATAATTCCCCACCAAACCCCCCTTTCGAAGCCATAAACTCCAGCATATGAATATTGTTGGTGTTAATGACATGAAACAATCTCCACGTGAATTTATCACCCATACTTCCTGCCATATTCGAAAGTTGTTCGACTGCCTTTTCGTAAACTGTCGGGTGAGTGTTATTCAAGCTCCATATCAGTGCCTTGATAGTTCTGTCCAGTGGTCTCCAGAGCTTAAAGCCGATCACCTTGGAGAGACGGCGATTCGATTGACAGAGTCTAATGAGAGACTCTGTCGGTAACTGACCTGCAATGAGCTGCAACAGCTCGTTAGGCAGGTCAAGTATTGATGTTGTGAAGACTTGTCTCTTCCAATTATAAAAGGCATCTGTCATGAAGATTCGCTTGGCATCTCTGAGAAAGACTCGCGCTGCCTTTCGCCGTGACTTTCGCGCTTGTCCTCCATTGGTCAACCACCAATTCGGAAAAGGGCATTGGGTCGATGCAAGGATTCGAGAGCTGGAAATAGACATGTCAGAGCTTCCGATACTCTTTCCTTGCTCTGAATAATTCAGGACGATGAAATAAATCAGCTCCACCTCATCGGGCTGGATCTTGAGGGACCACCGAGGGTTTGCATGGAGGAATCCAAAAAATTTGCATGCTGCATTGATTGTCGCAATTGACGTGGAATCTAATGGAGCAAGGTTAGACAACGACATACTGTGAAAACTCCAGGTGGATGTTGGAGGCGTGTCTCAGGAAGGTAGATATCACAATAATTCATATCTGAAGACTGTAGAGCTGATCATCATGCAATAATCTATCTTTACCTTGGTATGATATCTTGTGGTATGAGTCGTCTTTACTACCATAGTCACACTGAGCTTATTATGGGAAGCTTGTCGACCTCTTCCTTAGAAGGATGGCCGTCTAGAATGTCAATGGCACCTGTTCAATGGTAGATTAAAGGTCTTGGCGGTTCCTATAGTGTCAGCGTGTCTTTTGGCGATCTTCTTATGCAGTCCAATCCGAGCTTGGATGTGTAGATGTAACCCTGATCAATCTTCCAAGGTTGGAAGTGTATGTACATCCTAAAGTGCATTAGCGTATCCCAATTCTTCTCTGTGATTAGTCAATTGAATGACGCTAAAATGAGTCATAATGAGTCGTGGAGGCACAGTCGATCAACACCAATCACATGATGCTTACTGTGGACCCATGTGGTGCTGCGGTTCATCCCTTGGTCTTCCGATTCTTTTATATGGCCTGGCCTTGTCCTTCAATTTCTTCCTCAGGACACGACTCCTACAGAGTTGGCCCCCTATCCACATTCACCCTAGGGTCCCTCTTCATCATTCTCATATAGAGCGTCACGGGTCTGCAAAGGCCCGTCTAAGAAATCCAGCGATGCCCGCCTGCAGTTGTTCGAGCGCCGCGGCAGCGATCCAGACCTCCGTCCACTGGTTCCAACCCGCCCTGCACCGGCACGCAGGAACGCCATCAAGGGCCTGCTGATTATTCGCCATGGGCGAATCTTCATCCGTACAGTGATAACGACCTCTTCTCATCGCTAGCGCCGCCGCTGGAAGGCTTTCCCTCGGCTGTGCCAGTCTGCCAATCCGCTGACGCCCTCACACACGAGTCGGCACTCTGGGCAGAACCCGATCTGTCCTTTGCCGATATCGACTGGAATTTCGTATCTGTGGATGTTCCGACGCCGTACCTTTCTGACTATGACGGTGGCGATGTCCCCGTCATGGATCTCGGGTATGGGGGTCTCTCTGCTTCCAACTCTTTTTCGGATTCCGGATCAATCGAGCACCAACACTATATCTCTGCGTCTCTTGCGCATTGCTCCGCCAATTCACAAGGTAGGATTATATTCTCCAGTCAAGTCAGCGGGGTCTAGTTTCTAACGTTTAAAAGACGGCCACTCGCATCCTTCCCCTATCTCTTCGTTGACTGCTCCCGTCTCGACCTCTCTCTCCAGCCCCTCTACCTCCCAGGGCGATGATACTCTAACTCGTGTTGATTCGTCACGGGTGGAAAAGCGTAAACTCAACACCCTCGCCGCGCGGAGATGCCGCCAGAGACGTGTAGATCGGATGAAGGAACTTGAAGCAGAGTTGGAGAAGGTTCGGAAGGAAAGAGATGACTGGAGACTTCGATGTTCGAAGCTTGAAGGCGAAACGGATGCTTTGAAGGGCCTCCTCACTCGCAGGAGCAAGGATACATAGTTGGATACTCGAAAATTGGAGCTGGTCTCAAGTAACCAATTCAATTGATTTTGGAAATCCGTGTCTTTATCTGTTATAAGCACTATTCGTATTCCGTACTTTCGGGTGCAGATATGCCGTCAAACTTGTCCCCCTACATCGGGCAACCCCACAGCGAGACCCTCCATAAGTCATGTGCCTCAACGTCCGTTGCACATGTCCCAGCAAATTTATGATCCTTTTTTATGATCTTCTCTCCTGGACACCGGTGACTATTTTGCTTTGCGGGGTTTCGTCGGGAAGGCTTGTCTAAACATCTTATTATTTCATTATTATTTTAACTACGGAGTACTACATGGGTTCTTCCATTTTGTGTCCCCCCAAATTATACCTACATGATAGATTATTCTTGCAATGCACTCTTCTAGACGCTTTTTCTAAGCGCTAAGACGTAATAGATCAAACGTAATTAACTACATCGGTGTTGATATTAAGGAATGCTAGTTAGTATGTTGTAGTTGTATATGTTATGCTCTGTAGTGGGATATATATTTGTTGTTTTACAACTAGAATATGAGACCGTCGCTAGACTCGGCATCACGTGCCTCAATGCCCACGGTCCGACTCTCTCTACTGCCACACATGCTTTAAGTTCACTGCCCTGGTGTTTGGCCTGACCAAGACCACCTGCGCTATAGCAAGTTAGCAACCGCCGCCGCCGACCCACCCTGAGCTTACCCTGACCCGACGACTGTCGTATATCGCCGAAAACATGGATTGCTACCGGACACTCAATTCGGATCTGGACGGTATTAAAAAGAATTATGGACACAGTGCCCATTCTTCAATACGGGTCTCAAACAAAAACTGTGAATCCTGCCAAAAATACGCTCGAATATTAACTTGATGCGTCTTCTGGACCAATCGCTTCTTTATGTCGATAAAATGCTGCCCTAAGCGCCTAATATAACCCATAACTGAACATGAGGGGTATTATTTTTATTGAAGGAACCGAGTACGTGGGAGCAATAAGTAAAGTCTAGCTAATGATCACTTCCATGATCTTTGATAGTCAGGGGATGTCCATCATTCGCAAGTATCTGTTCCAAATCATATCCGATCGCTAAGCCATTACCCTGCTCCTCCGCCTCGCGAAAGCCTGGCGCATAGTCATCCACTAGATCGACTTCACCCCCTCGGTAGATTTCCACGAGCCGCCGTCGCATGTCGACTCTAAGCACCGATTAATATATATTATCTCGTAACCAAGAATGGACAGACTCACGGCTCATCCTCCAAGATCTCTCTTGGATCTGCATCTTCATCGCGGTCTTGGTATATTACCCGTGACTCTATGTAATTCAGCGCCTGCTCTATTGGGACCTGATTTCCCGGACCGATTTCGCGATAAAAGTGGGCGAATTCCTCCATCATAATTTGAGCGCGGTAGGCTTTCTTGTAGATACCGTTCGTTGCGAATTCAACCCAAAGCCCCAGTCCGGTCTCAAGGGTCCGGTCATCGATAATGAGCTTGGCATAGCAGTCCCTGAAAAGCACCGTTCCATCGAGCGCCATGTGCATATCAAGGAAGTTGGGTCGGGCGACACTTTGATGGAACTTGAATGTCTCGAGAATATCCCCTTGATTATCTTCCAAGGGAAGAAACATTATCATTTCGTCTGCTAGGAATTCCCAGCCTTCTTCCCATGGGAATAAACCCAAGATACACTTGGCTAGCAGGGCTTCTTTCTCGCGGGTCAATTCGGTGGTGCAGAAGTAGACCATGCAGAAATTTTGAACGTCATTTCCAACAAAATTTTTATCCTATACCTGGATTAGAAAAGTCAAATAGTAGAAGATATTTCATGCTGTAAGTTCGGGACCTTCAAAAAAACTAGGCTCGTCCTCGAGTGCTCGGGATTGATAGCTCTGTCTTAGCGTCAGTGGAGAAATAAGAATTCTTCCAAATTAAAGACATACATCGCGAAATTGTTGGTCTGCTGTTGCCCACCGTTCGATCAAAGCTCGTTTCTGTTGATCCGCGGCGTCGCCGCCGACCCACTGGTCACGAACAAAATGCCTCCATGCACGAGAGGCGGCATGGAAATTTTCAGGGGCGACGGGTTCTTCGTGTCGGCGAATGAAGGAGGGGATGCCTCCAGGCCACTGGCTGTGCGATCTTATTAGGGACATGATCGAATGGTGGCAGTTCCGAGGGTTGAAAAAAAGTGAGGAACGGAGGGGCGGGAGTGTATTTAACGGACGAGTTTGACACATGTCCGCCCCCAGTTTGCACTAAGGCATCAAATCTATCTTTCCCGTACATACTCTTCTCAAACACACTAAACCTGTATTATGCGACCTTGGAATCTTTACGACTAACCTTTGATAGGGAAGAGTAAGTGGTCCCGAGCTCGGAGATACAGTGGGTCTTTGACTTAGAGGGTTTTCGTTGAAGTGGATCGCCTTCAAACTTGGTGTGTAGCGTCGTTTCCGGCCTAACCGCTCGCCTTCAAATGTTCCTGGTTCTGCTAAAATCATTGTAATTTAAGGAAAAGTTTGATATACATAAATTGCAGGTTTCCATGCACAAGTACATGACGGGCGAGAAAAACTAGGAACAATTAAACAGCCAGCTGGCAAATCCTAGTTTCATATTCCAGCGAACTCAAACTAGGAGGAAATATGGTATATCAAAACATTTGATCGTGCCTTGAAGGCCACAGCCTAACCCTTTCCAACAGTAAACATTGAAGGTCCCACTCCCAAGCCAGGATCACGCACACGAGCCATAGTTAGCATTACAATTTGTGCTGGAACAATAATCCGACGAGCTACCACAATAACCGTAGTTACTACAGCAGTCGCCAAATTGAGACCCCAAACAAGTCCACTCCGAATTAGACGGGCCACAGAGACCATTTTCCGAGATCGTACTCGTTGGGGTCGCAACTGTGGTAGTAGAGGTTGCAGTAGTGACCGTAGACGATGCGTGAGGGCTAGCTGTTTGGCTAGAAGTAAATACTGTAGAGATTGCCACACTTGAATCATCTGTCAGCGTGATGCTGAAGTTGAACCCGGCAGTCGGGAAGGAACCGTTGACAGGAAGATAGCACACGCGCTCGTATTCACTCAGCCAGGCTTCATCTTGGTACATCTCGTCTGTTAGATCGTAATCGGTGATGTTATACACTGAGTTGACTTGATCACAGAGCGTGTAGGTCGCAAGAGATGCGAGGTATGCGGAATCCGGGGTCCAGGTTGAGGTGGGTGGTCAGGTCGGAAGGGAATGACCAGAACAGGTTTGTGGTGCTATGGTTGGCTGTTCGGGTCGCGTTGGGATTAATGGTGCTAGCGAGTGTTGCACGAGTTTTGGTGGTGTTGGATGTGTAGCTGGCATAGGTGTTGATGTTACCCACTGCTTGCACGCACTGTGGAGTGGATTAGTTAGCCTGAAAAGAACAATATGTCTTTGTTATTTTCTCATGTAGCGGCAACAGTGGCTGAGGCAGAGACCGTTGAAGAGGCAGTGGAGGTCGGTGTATAAGTCACAGAGTATCCGCCGGTCGAGCAAGAAGATAATTGACTCATTAGGGCCGAAGGACTGAGCAAAGTATCCTGACCCCATTTGGAGTTCACTATAGTTGACATGTAGTTCAAATAGCATGCGCTGCATTTGACGTTCGTTGTGCCGTTCGCAATTGCATTCTGGAATAGGGTGTTGCAATAGGCGCCCGAAGCCGAATCAGTCAAGCAGGTTGCATCATAACGCCATTGCATTTCTTTTCCTCTGTCCGAGGCAGTTTGCGAGATGCCAGAAATGTTGTACTGAGTACTTGTACCGCAGGCTTCGTTCACAGAGGAGACATAGCTGGACAAAGCGGAGGAGCAATCAGTGGTGCAAATTCCTGAAAGTGCACTGGTTGACCATGATGTCGTCTGGGTGACTGCCTGGCTCAAGCCTGCATAGCACGAAACATTGCTGACCATGGCATTAACACATGATTCTGAGGCTGAGATATCAGCCAGACTATCAGATGTGTAAATGTAGAGAGTATCTGCATTTCCCCAAGCACTGGCATATTGAGCCTGTAGCGTCAGAACCAAGCGGGTAGTTCTAAGGTTATTACGGAGGTCATTTCAGAGCTGGTCACCTCGGAATTGGCTTTGTATTACATTGGAACCCGGGCCGTCTACTAGAACCCGGGCCGGTTATTGGGTTGGGTACAATACCCCGGCCCAATGCACAGCCCAGCGCGAGTTGGGCCCCACAGGTCTAATGCAAAAACTACATAGTCTAATGCCTGACATAGGTACCTTTTGTATGGGGCCATCACGGTTATATGTCAAAAAGATTTATAAGTGATATTTCCTAAGCAGATTGAAGGGAGATAAGACAATATTAACATCGAGGTTACTTTAAGATTCGGGAAAAAAAACATAAGCCTCTTAAAGAGTCTATGTTGTTATTATGTTAAAAGGGATCGCACTTTGAAGGACCCCTCTCTAGACAGCACGTTTTCCTTTTCAGAAATCCCTAAATAATGGGATTCTCACATTATATACTCGAAAGCTTCGTTTACTTAGTATCTATTTGATATTATGGTTGAGCAATGTGATTTTGAAGAGATCGTAAACCTTTTGTATAGCGGCCATATACGGAGTGTGAAAGGTAAACATATCAAGAAACTTGCATTAGACTATGTTGTACATAGTTTTTGTGCCTAATTCCGCTGGGCCGTTCCGGGTATGCCTAACCGATCGTATCACTCGCATATATTTAATGAGGACATTTCTTTATACCAGTAAAAATTCTAACTCTGGAATCTCTCATTATTTCCATCGAAAACTTCATTCTTCGGTCCGTTCCACACAAACATACTTACCCTTTAACCCGAAATCCATTCATCATGAGAGCTGTACGCTTCCATGGACGAGGTGATATCCGCGTTGATGAGATCGAAGAGCCAGTTTGTGGTAATGGTCAGGTCAAGGTAAGCTTAGCATTCTTATTTCTAGCGTTCGCAGCGTTACCTCCAATATCTAACAACGAACCTTGATATTAACAGATTCGACCTGCCTTTGTCGGAATATGTGGCAGCGGTCAGTAATTTGCGACCCACCGTTGACTAGCCATTTCTAATCCAACCCAGACATCCACGAGTATCTTGCTGGCCCAACGATCGTCCCTGCCACCCCGCACCCATTGACAGACCAAAAGCTACCAACAACACTGGGCCATGAGTTCAGTGGTACAATTGAAGAAGTCGGTTCAGGCGTTACAGGGTTGAAGGTCGGGGATCGGGTTGCAGTGAAGCCTAACCTCTACGACTCCACATGCTCGAACTGTACAGTGGGCAGGTTCAATTGTTGTGAGAAAGTGGGATTTATCGGGTTCAGCAGTAAGCCATACTAAGTCTTGTAGCTATGTATCGATATTGACAGCTACACAAGGTCAGTCAGGTGGTCTATCGGACCACACAGTCGTGGACAGCAGACATGCACTTCTGCTACCTGACTCCATTCCCCTCGACGTTGGTGGTAAGAATAAATATTTTCCAGTTCAATTGTGTTCTACCTGTTTCAGCGCTGACGGGGTGTGGTGGTGATACAGCATTGGTGGAGCCTCTTGCCGTCGCATGGCATGCCGTAAGCCGCAGTCCTCTGCAGCTAGGCGACACGGTACTTGTGGTTGGGGCTGGACCAATCAGTTTGGCTATCATCCAAGTACTGAGAGCCAAAGGTATTACCTCAATCATTGCCGCGGAGGTCTCTCCGCGGCGACGTGAATTTGCCCTGGCCCTGGGCGCCAGTGAGGTCTTTAATCCTATTGAAGTGGATGTGGTTGCACAGGTACTTGCCTTGACAGACAACGTAGGTGCAGCTATTTCATTCGAGTGTTCCGGGGTTCAGGCTGGGCTCAATACTGCGATCGCTGGTCTCCGGGCGCGTGGCACGACGATCGTCGTTTCCTTGTGGGAAAAGAAGCCTACTATTGATGCTTCTGCCTTCGTATTCCAGGAGAAGCATGTCACAGGAGCTGCTCTTTATGATGATGGAGACTTTGAAGCTGTGATTGCTCAGATTGCTTCCGGTACGTTACCCAGTCTCTTGTTTTTACTTCCTAATTAGATACTCTCTGCTGATCTCTCGCTTCTTTGATATAGGCGGCATTCAGCCTCACTCGATGATCACTAGTAAGATCCGAATGGAGGATATTGATGAGAAGGGATTCAAAGCCCTCATCGAGGAGAAAGATAAGCATGTGAAGATCCTGGTCGACATTTCTGCATGAATCACGCGGTTAGCTCATATGGTATACATATTTCAATTTTGAATTGATTTTTATGACTTTTATTTACGTAATATTCAACATAACTCGGACTGTGCGTCAACCTTTATGCACGCTAGCTACGCGATATAAATGGGGGGATGGTCTAGCTCGATCGGGGCGAACCTTCGGAAGTCGGACCTTACTTCTCGTCTGAGATCCGGTACTATGTAATCCAGTGCGAATCGGGCTCATAACTATCGACTAAGCCGTATCCGTAAAAGTATATCTCTTTTCCCCTTGCTCCACCACCCGCTTTTCCCTCAATTTCCGTCCTGTCATCGTCCTATCAACGAAGCCGTTTCACTGACCATGTCAGATTTACTTTCTGGGGCCTCCGTCATGGAGACCGCGGCGGAAGTAATTCTGCGACCTGTCCCTCCCCTCATCCAGATAAATGGTACGCGTTATGTCTCCAACTCATCTGAGGTTATCTCGTTACGGTTTTTCCATGAATGGCAGAGCTTTAAACAGGATGTTCTCGAGGCATCCGACTCTTTAGATCTTAGCCATCCTGTGCCTTACACGGATGATGTGTCAGAAAGCTACGTCGTTGGAAGCGGACTTGGTTTGACCGGAAGGTTCTCCAAGAATGTCTGTGACCCAGTTTCGAAAGTGTTTGCCACTACTTGCCTCTCCCACTTGAAGTTCGGTGATTATCAGTCCTCTGCAAGGCCAACGGACACGAGTCAAGTGCCTGATATCACTATGTTCAACACAACGGAATCACCTCGCCCAGCGGCTGTCGGAGAACTCAAGTCTTTCTGGACAGTTGAACTTGAGGACTATTCCATTCGCGACGGCTATCAACGGTTAGTCGGCATCCAGCATCACATTGGTAAGTCCAGTTGAACCTTATTTACGACCCTGTTAACGGTTCCTCAGCCCAACTCGTCAAGTACATGCGGTCGAGTAAGCTTAAGTTTGGATTTTTGTCGACATACAATTGGACGGTCTTCATTCGCAGAACGGCTCCTTACCACTTTGACATGTCGGTACCGATTGCAAGAGACGCATCGAACCCCAGTCTCCGGCAATGCTTCTTGGCGCTAGGTGTAATGGCTTCCAAAGATTGGAAATTTATTGAACCTCCTGACTTCAACATCGCCCAGGTGAGTTTTCCAGTTATAATAGCGGCAATCTCCTAACATCAGACCCTAGCTCCGCATTCCGACGGGCCCTTCAGTCCAAGCGTCCGTCCGTTCATCCGCTTTCCGGAACCAAATCGGCACCAAGGAGGAGATATCGGACAAGCTTGGCTCGTCGTCAATCCTTTACGGGGCCGTTGACGGTCTTGCAACGACGTTCGTAAATTGCAAGAGGATTATCCAGCAATCCTCCGCCAAGGCGATTTATGAAGTCACATGGGATGGAAAACCGGCCATCGCGAAATGCTGGTCACCGTCTAGAGTCGAACGGTCTGTTGCTGTGTCCTCGTAGCATAGTATCTCAATCGCTAATCCTTTTGTTCTGTAGGTTTGCTGACGAAGCGAGGACGTATGAGAACATCCATGCGCAACGTCCAGCTGGTTTCCATTTTTTCCCCTCACTACTAAGCATCGGCAAGATCTGTTGCTCTTCGATCTTTCCCCAGGGTTATATCATTGTGATGACAAAGGTTGATGGGGAACGACTCGACAAACAATGGAACCAACTTTCTGGAAGCGTCAAGGAGCACATACGTTCGGAGATTTACGAGGCTATCAAGGTCCTCAGGCGAGCGTCAATCATTATTATCGACTCCGGGATGCATAATGTCTTGTATGACCCGGAAACCAATGCTGTAACAATGGTGGATTTTGAGTTGATGCAAGCATGTGAGGAGGACACCATGGGTCTTGACGAACCGGAGATGTTTGCCATATTCAGGCATTACCCTTCGCGCGTACGGGTTCGTCACGAGGGTGGTTAGACGCCAATCATCGACAATCACACTCCGGAATTATCGCGGGCCGATGGCTGCCATGAAGTTTGATTCGCGGGAAAACTTCCTGCTATGCTCGAAGCATCTTTATTTGCCACGCTTGGGTTTACTGGTCGGAGATGGTCTAACGAGGATTTGCTATTGCTGAAAGAAACGTTGCTACGCTTTTCAAATGTTCTGTATGTCTTACCCCTAGTCGACTTCATAGCTTCACGAGAAATATTCAATAGGCGCTCTCACTCGTCGTTTTCTTAAATACAGTCTATCTCGTATAAATATTGACTAGCTATATGACACCAAAGCATCTAGACTTATATTATTTGCGGTCGTCTCGAGCCTTAGGTAATCATGCTTAAAGCTCATCGGACATACCTCGGCACAATAGTAAACGGATACAACTCGAGTTCCCTGATGGTTGAATTCAGGCTAAATACACTCCATTTATCCGTGTTTCAGACGCATCCCTATTCTATATACTTGGTTACTTGGATTCGTCACGGATTCACCGGCAATATCTCTTTCTTTATCCTAAGGCTATCCACCAAGACACAGTGTCCAGTCACCGGATAGTGAAGATATCCGGCGCACTCGAGATAGGAGATAGTTGAAAATAAGTTTCTACTTGGCGAGGTATATAAGACTATTGAGTGTATTCCAAACATACTGGTGTTGTTTCAATCAAAATGAATGAATGATGTTCTGATGCATTCTGAGGTGCTCACTGTCGCCCCATGCAGCTTGTAGACCTTCTGTGTGGCATTCCTTTCGCTTTCTTTCTCTTCTCTGACAGACAGCTCACCGGCAAACGCGCAGCTTGCCGCATCGGCGCTTTCCTTTGTGTCTCTGCAGAGATGCTTCTTCTGTGTTCTGGTGGATGGAATCTGGCTTGCTTTGTAGTACGAAGCTATATAGACAGGCTTCAGTACAGTAGCTAGTTTCGCATCTTCCATCAACATCATCTTTTGCCATCTGGTTGATCACTTCTTCCCTCGTAGTCAGAACCTCTCATCATGTTCAGGTGTAACGGGAGCATTGACAGGGTACGATCGTATTATTAACATCTGAACAATGCTGAATGTTTGTGACTATCTGTATTGTCTATTACATTCCACTGAGCCGAAACGTATACCATAGTGTTGTATAGGTGCAGCCCCCATTTCAAGCGATGGTCGAAACATCAACATATGATGCTTCTGCTAGAGTAATACAACAACTACGAGCTCGCAGACTTGGGCAGCTCAGCTCGCTCGCGATGATCCAAATGCTCCAGCTTCTCGGATGTCTTCTCGCTCGAGTCCGAGTCCTCGCCCAATAAAGCCAGTAAGCCAATCTCCCTCTCGATGCGACGCTTCAGGACCTCGTCCTCAACGGCCATGCTTCCGGATCCGAGCAATTCATCCATCTCTTCCAGTGTGCGACCCTTGGTCTCGGGGACGAGGAACCACACATAGAGGACACCAATGGTGGTCACCAGGCCGAAGAAGATGAAGGTACCGTAATCAGAGGCTTCGATAAAGGGGGAAGTTGACAAACCGACCGCGAAATTGTTGAGCTAGCATCCTGTCAGAACTGTATAAGACGCAATGAAGTGCACATATCCAGTTGCTACTTCCATCAATACTAACACCCTTGGCGCGCATACTCAAAGGGAAAACTTCCGACACGACAATCCACGCGACGGGGCCTGCTTCTGTTAGTGCGTCTGTCAGAGTCCAAGTCAGAAATTGGATTTACCCCGTGCGTACGGAATATGCAAAGTTGATAATGAAGATCAACACAAAAAGACCACGGCAGCCCAGCCAGCCCCCTTATGGTTCTCAAACTCGCCCGAGTACGCAGTTCGGTCATTAGGATCTAGTTAGGATCTAATCAAGTGATTAAATCGTTAGCAATACACCCAATATATTTGACCCATGACCAATAAAGATAAAACCTAACTAACATAACAAAGGACTTCGGTTAAAGCTCTAACTAATTGGCGATATTCATTATTTTGGAATGTAACCCTAAACCAGGTTACATATATAAACTAATAACTATATATAATCTTGGAACTATCACAACAGGTGCCATGGTCATATAATGACGTGACACATCGCTCTGTCCGCGGGCTGTTAGCCCTGCAGCCCCCGGTCGGGTGGCGCCATTGATTTTTGATTTTGTATTTTGTATTTTGTATTTTTTTGGGGCTATTTTCGTCTGAAACTGCAATTGTTTTGGCTTCGTTTCCTTTTCCTTTTATATTCCACGAAACGTCCACGCAGCCGCATTCAACCAGATCTGGCAATGATCGATTATAAATTCTTATAATTACTTCGCAGCACGCAATAGTACGAATAGCGTGGGGTGATCCTAGGCCCTTGGCTGGCTGACAGTGTTGGGGGCATTGCTGGCAGTGGGGAATGAGTGTGTTTTTAGTTGACGCCTCCTGGCTAAAGATCCGGGCAATGTCCCGGATATTTATGGACGTGGGATCGAGACCTTGCCCAGATCTTTAGTCGGGGTTGGGGTCCATGACTCCATGGTCGATGTTGATCGGGTACGAGATTCGAGATGGGTTTGCGGCACAAGGACGCCAATGGTGCGAACTAACCTACTTCAGCAGTGTCGATCCATTGTCTCCTTATGTTCTAATTTTACGGCATTTACGGAGTACATTTACGGAGTACCCTTGCAGTACTCCGTAAAAAAATTTAGTCGCTGTGCCACGCATGAAGAAGATCATAGGCTTTTAGGCCATTCGTTATTTGGCACTAACCTTGGGAGGCAGCACGTCCCCAGTGTTCGCATCTGATTGATCCAATATCGTCAATATCGTCGTTTTGTGGTAAACACGCCTCAGCCGTGAGCTGAGACAGACACCGCTAATGTCTGATATAATTCATTGGCCCATTCTACTGCATGGATCCATAGGGATGGGGCGGGTTAGAGAATTTTTCGATCCAACCTCTTAGGTATATAACACCTTTCGCTTGGGCTACGCTTGGACAACCCCCTTTTTAGTTCAAGTTCCCTTTGTCGCGCAATATTTTATTGTCTTCTGTCATCCCTATATTTGGAACCGAGTACCCAGCATTACAAGTGCTTGATCACTTTTTCTTTTCTACTGTGGAACCCTACCGACGTTTATAACCTCGGGAAATTCTTGCCTAACCAAAAGCCGGCGACATGGGTACACCACTTACAGAAACAGTCATTATCACTGGTGGAAATGGGTGTTTGGGCTCAGAGATCGCCATCGAGATCGCGAAGAAGCAACCTTTCGTTCATCTATTATTGACGGCACGGGATATAAGGACCGACGATGTTCGGGAACTGATGGGGAAGATCCGTTTGATCGGCCCTAGGTCAATAGAGGTTCTCACTCTTGATCTGACCGATCTGAAATCTGTGGCATGTTTCGCCAAAACTACCGTCGCTCGTGTTCGCTCCAGAGACATTCCGCCTGTGACCAATCTGATTCACTCTGCTGTCGCTACGTCTTACGTTATTGATGAGCTCACATCAGACGGCTACGACCCGGTGTATCAGACAAATTGCCTATCTCCATTTTTATTGACCGTGGGACTGCTCGAGGCTTTCCGGGCTGGAGATGGTACACCAAAAGGCGGAGCGAAGGTGATCCTCATCGGCTGTTCTGCGACATCTTCCGGGGAATTGGATTACTTCGACCGCGACCATGGAAGAAACGGGAGGCAACCAGGAACTGCGCTGAGTGCAAAGGAAGAGAATATTCGTTTTGGGAGCAGCAAGTTAATGGCGAGTGTTGCATTATATGCATTGAGACGGAGCCTGATTTGGGTAAGTGAACTTGATCGGAGTCATTCTCTCGATTTCCAATGCAAACTCGTACAGTTTACTAATAAATCTAATTATAGACCGGCCATATATCGCTTGACATCTTCACCCTGGATCCAGGAGGCATCACTGGCCAGAGTAATCTGCGGACCGGGGCGCCTATGTCGGTCAGAGTCGCACACCAGACTCGGTCCGGGCTTCGGCCATTCCTGCGTATGGTATCCCGAAGCTCCATGAACAAGGCCAGTGTTCCAGCCAAGGCAATCGCCAGAGTTGCATTCCACATCGACACGGTGGAGAACTGGCAAAAGGAACGCTACTTTATTCTCGACAGCGAGTACGAAGCCGCATCCGTCTTGCCGAGCCTGCGTGATGGGGAAAAAGTCAACAAATTATTAATACAGATGATGCAAATGATAGAGGTGGAAACAAAGGAGGTGGATTCTCCTCCTATTCCACCTCAATTAAGCGTCATCTCGCCTCCTACGCTTTCACTGTGAAGGGACGGACATCTACACATTTTTAGCATTGGGGGAATACTTTTTTTTTATATGAAATTAGCGAAGCGAACTGGCACAGCCAAAGCATTTAATCTGTTATTTAATCTGTTATTTACTTCAATTATTTCTAGATCATGTTATAAACTGCCTATAACAGGTGGAAACCAGGTACAATTCCGACGATGATTGCAAGCGGATGACCGGATTTGGTGAAGACCGCAACAGCTGCGAGACCTTCGATCACCTCACCACCAAGTCTTCCGGGGTCCTTTCGCTTCTGTTCTGTTCTTTTTTTTGATATTTCAACCCTTCCGACTTTCTTTTTCTTCCATTTAAGCCTTCCAAGTCTGGCCTTTAAAATCGGGGTTGTCACAAGGTCTCCGGCCGCTATATCAGTTCTTGGCCCCCGGCATAAGCGCCCCAACGGCTTGTGACAGCGCCCGCAGTGATGAACCGACACGTCCTCGAAAAGGGCCACTCTGCTTACCCCAGGGGCTCTGCATTTTCAATCTCACCGAACAGGTAAGCCAAACCACCTAGTCCGATCTAAGTGGCCCCTTTCCCATTGTCCGAGCGTTCAGCCCTGTCGTCATGCCAGATCATGAAGCTTGAGATCGAGACTGACTAGTATGCGCCTCCAGGTTCCAGCCTCGCTCGCAACCTGCCCTTCGGAGACGCCGGCAGCTCATCCAGCGCCTCTGCCTCCTTGGCGGTGTGTCAATAGTGCTCTTCCTCTTGATCTTCCCATCCTGGCGCGCCGCCATCCTTCCCACCATCTCGCTCGGCCTTATCTCCTACCCCGGAGATCTACACCTACAGACGGTCCGGTACTATGATTTATCGGAAGTGCAAGGGACGGAGAAGGGCTGGGAACGCGGAGAGCGTGTCCTGATGTGCACCCCGCTCCGAGATGCCTCGTCGCACCTCCCGATGTTTTTCTCGCACCTTCGAAACCTCACATACCCCCACCATCTAATTGACCTGGCATTCCTGGTATCGGACTCTCGGGATGATACCCTAGGCATGCTGTCGCGTATGTTGGAGGAAACACAAAATGCCACAGATCCGAAAATGCCCTTTGGAGAAATCTCCGTGATCCAGAAGGATTTCGGACAGAAAGTGCAACAGGACGTGGAAAGTCGACACGGATTCGAGGCGCAGGCCAGCCGACGAAAGCTGATGGCGCAGGCGAGGAATTGGTTGCTGAGTGCAACGCTTCGCCCAACCCACAGCTGGGTCTACTGGAGAGATGCGGACGTGGAGACTGCTCCGTTCACAATCATTGAGGATCTAATGCGACACAACAAGGATGTTACGGTACCCAGTGAGTGGTGAATATTGCTTGAGTTTTGTGATCTAGACTAATTGGCCTCGTCTGTAGATGTTTGGCGCCCGCTTCCAGATTGGCTTGGCGGAGAGCAGCCTTACGATCTGAACTCCTGGCAAGAATCCGAGACTGCTTTGGCGCTTGCGGATACCCTGGACGAGGACGCTGTCATCGTGGAAGGATATGCCGAGTACGCTACATGGAGACCCCATCTTGCCTACCTCCGCGATCCCTACGGCGATCCAGACATGGAGATGGAGCTGGACGGGATCGGAGGTGTCAGTATCCTGGCCAAGGCACGGGTTTTCCGTGCTGGTGTGCACTTCCCAGCATTCAGTTTCGAGAAGCATGCCGAGACGGAAGGGTTTGGCAAGGTAAGACAGCAGTCAACGAGGTGGTAGTTATAATTGCTAATGTTGCCTAGATGGCTAAACGGATGAAGTTCTCGGTGATTGGGCTGCCACACTATACTATCTGGCATCTCTACGAGCCCAGCGTCGATGACCTCCGGCATATGGAGCAAATGGAGGTGGAGCGACTGGCGCGCGAAAAAGAAGAACAAGAGCGAGCCGAGCAAAAGGATAGCACCCAGTACGAGTCCGTAGGTAACGATCAGACTGTGAAAGGGGAAGAAGTACAAGGCTCTGCTGAAGGCCCGGCTAGCCAGCCCGTGAAAGACGCCATGGATTCTACTGAGGGTCATTTGAAAGCTCAAGCTGAGACAGTCGACCAAGCCGAGAAAGCAAATCCATGATCCTCGACTGGCTTTCCCTCACCGCGTCTTTGATCCAGCCGGCTGGATTATGCATTGCATTCTCACATGCGACTTGAATGTCTCATCTCCCTGGAAGACTATTTGTCTGTTTAGATTAGGGCATATTTATGCCCAAGCTCTGCAAGTGTAGGAGCTTTACTTTTCATTCTTGTTCTGTTTCTTGCACATGTCTTTTATATCTTTGGGCGACATTTCTCTTTCCACGGCGTCAAACTGGAATATAGTGGTTGGCGTGTTATGGAGATCAATAATTTGGCCATTGAGAGCAACACATACAAGAATAGTCCGCTTATGTGGTCTCTATTCTAGACTAAGATGATATAAAGAACGTTTTATTTAAGATTATCCTACGTTTTCTGTTTAGGTTACTTCTCAAAAGTATTTTTGTCTTTTCTCTTTGGGAGTTTCGTCCCCTTGCTGGTGTTCTAGCTGGAAATACAAAATGTATTAGCCACAAAATGTAGAAGATGTATCAAGAAGTGTAAAATGTGCAAAGCAACTTTCCCATGTAGACGATGTAATATCGGGACCTGTGAATTACTATATCCGGTTAGTTTTGCCGATTCAGGGTTAGCGCCCCAATACGCCGTACGTCACCTCCTCCTCCATACTCTTGCAGCGATCGAAACAACCACAGGCAAAAAGGGATTTTACCGCCTCTCTCCTTTTATCAGTGTGAGTGCCTAATTTACCTGCCTGCCCTCTCACTTCCTTCTCACTTCCCACCCACCATGGACTTCCTTCGATCCATCTCGAACGAGTCTCAGTCTTCATCTTCTGAGCTCTCGTCTTCTGAGTTCTCGCCAGTCGGACCCGAATCTGAGGATCCTCTTGCGCAACTGGCGAAGGAAGTGAAGCAGCAGCAGCCATTCACCACTAAAGAGAGCTTACAAAAGTCCTTGGAACGCCGTCAACGAGCGCTTCAGCAAGACAAAACTCGAGATCAGTACCTCGTCTTCACGTCTGTCCCCCGGGCGCAATCTTCCAGACTGAGTGATGATCGGTCGCGAACAAGTAAGTACAGTCGATTCTTTTTTAATACAAAAACGGGAACCTTGATTGCGAAAGTCACGCCAAATCCTGCACATGAACTTGCAATAAGATCATTTGATTCGCTGATCTCTCTCGAGCTGCGTGCGATGAACGTCCATCGTGACGTGAGGCCTTTCGGTTCGACAACAGTTGCGGTTGGAAATTGGAAAAAGGAGGCTGACTGCTGCTGGGCTCCGGCTTCGACAAATGCAAGACTGAGTTTTGTGGTTGAAGTAGGATTGTCGGAGTCTGCGCGACAACTTGCTCTCGATGCACGCGGTTGGCTTGAGACTTACTCCTCATCTGTGAAAGTTGTGGTTACGATCAGCATTCAACGCAAAAGACCCGAGATCATCTTGCACCTACGGGAACTTGTTCCCCGAGGATATAGCGTCCTTACAAGGTCATCCCCTCTTTCAGCGCGTTGTACTGCATTCCTCAAATTATCTCGAACGAATAACACGACATCTGTTACCGGAGAGTCCTACATTAATGGCACAACTATGACTACTACACAGCTAGATCTACCCTTCGACAAGGTTGTTGGCCGTCCTCCTCACCAACCCCTGGAGAAAGACTTAGTGATACCAGAGCAAGAGCTGAGAAGTTTTGCCGAGGATATCTGGAGTGAGCAGAGTCTCATATAAGTCGTTTCGATCCTGATATGTTCGTTGGCCACCAAGCAGCAGACATCATGGAAGACGATGTTATACTCACGAAGGACGTGTTGGTTCGAAAGATTTCTGGGGAGGTGCGTGGCTGCTCGAGACTCAAGCCAGGGTCTTATAATATTCGGGCTTAATTGCTGATGTCTCACGTGTTTATGCTGATGACTATTCTATTTGTAACGTTACTTGACTATTGTGGGCCTCTGTATGATCATATTGCTACTTTGTCTGGGCCATCTTTCTCCCTTCCTTTAGATCTGATTCGCTCCCGGGTGTCCCCATATTGTTGGGTGCAGAATAGGGGGCGGTACAGGGCAGCGGGCGGTCAAGCGGCAACTCGCCGTCCAAAGTTACGGGTGGAAAGACGGCCGTTTCTGACGCCAGAAGCTGTCATTTTCGGCGTCGATTTCACAGGTCCCCATATTCTATGTGTAATATGTGGCTATTTGATTGGTCTAACAATATAACCAACATAAATAATCCCCCAGGGCTCAAATGAAGACATTCGGATGAAGCCGAATACCTCTTAGGCGGTGGTCCGTGTGTCTCCACTTCGCGTCAACGCGTCCGAAGTCGATGCTGCATTTCCCCGATTCTCACTCGTCTTCGACTTGCATACTCTATGCACATTGTAAGCCTGCAATGTCTACTCAAGCCTCGAGCAGTATTCTTTTCACACACTTTCGCCCCCAGGAAGGCTTCCGGTTACTAGAGCTGACCCCGGAGCTGGAAGAACTACTGACATCGAAAGATGCACCTGTGTAAGTTGACGCAATGAACAGGAGTCCAAGCAGACCAGAAGCAAATTGCTCGCTGCCATGCTCGGAATAAACCCAGATTGGCAGCCCTTGACTAACTCGCGACACCCAGACTCGAACTCAAGTCGCCCTCTACAGCTCTCGCACAAGCAGTAGTCGACCCCACCGCCAACGACTACGTCAACCTATGCACACCAACGCAAACCTACCGCATCCGCCAAGTCCAATCCTCAAACTCCCTACACATCCTCCGCCCAAGCCACGGCGAGATCTCCCAAGCAGACATCAAAGTCGTTGAAGAAGAAGCCGGCGAAAGCGGCGCATTGAACCTCCCAGATGAAGCTGTAACGGCCGTTGCGAAGTGTTCCTCGACACTGGAACTGCACATCCCGCCGGGAGGATTCTCAGCCATCCCGTTCCTGGAGAAGAGTCTGCGGCTGTATGACCGGCGCAGCGACGATGACGGGGACATAGCGATGGGCGGTTCTGCTGACTCCACAAGCCCGCTGGGGTTCAAGGAGATGCGCACTGTCAGGGAGAATGTGTGTCAGGATATCCCTGTGTCAACGGCACAGTGCGAACAGGGCTGGATGCAGCTTTGTGCGTTTGTGGATGGGGCCGAGGAGGTGGCGTGTTGGCGGCCCTCCGCGCGGTCTCGATTGACTGTTTGGAAGCGGTTAGTCGAGGGCGCTGTTTTGCAGGGTATTGATCTTGAGAAGCAGTTTCTCGTTGGGGACTTGTGGAAGTCTGTTTTGGATGATGAGGAGGAAATGGAGCCGCCGTTCCCACGTGGATTGCTGGAGGCTGTTGTGAGGCGCATCTGCATCGCAGATGAGCGGCCGCCTTTGGCGGATGATATCAAATGTGAGTCGAAATAGATGATGGGATGTTGTAGGTATCGGGATGGCTAATGATTGTGTTGTTCTTTAGGGGCAAGCTTTGATAAGATTGAATGTACGCAATGGGTTGGCGAGACATACTTGGCTGCTGCCGCTCCGACTGTGTCGTCTGCTATTGGAAGAAGTGAATTCCTTCGCGCATGGAAGGACTATCTGCCTGAGACATGGAGAGGAGAGGCAGCCCTGTCAAAACTGCCGGTAACTTGACCTTTTCCTAAATGAGCTGCATCGCAATAGCTGATTTGGACTACAGAATGGCTGCTACAACAGTCCTGACCCTACGACTATCTGCTTCGTTGAACCCTCGCAACGGCAGCCAACCAACAAAACCGCCTCTGCACCAGCCACAGCCGCGAAAGCTAAGAATACCAGAAATTGGCATGAATTGCTCAAAGGCCGCCGTTGATTGCAAAAAAAAAAAGCTACTGACGCACTTGCTGCGTAAAATGCCATGGCATCTAATCTATGATGCGCGCATCACGATCATATCTGCCGCCCAAACTCGCCCCGATCTCGGACTTCCAAAAAAGGAAGTGGGAAGAATCACGAGCAAACGAAGAAACAAATCTCGAAATGATGCTCCAACGAATGAATAATTAGCACCAAGTGTACTTCTCATTCAACCACCACTCCACGTCCTTGCCCAATCCTTCCCCCTCGCCGGTCCAGCGTAAACTGGCGATGCTTTCCTTTTCGCGGTGCACGAGCTCAGCCTTCGGGTCCACCAAAGCCACAGCCTTCTGCAAGAGGGAAGTAGGGTTCCAGAATTCAACCTTGCTCATGTTCCACTCGTGCGCCTCTTGTTGTGCTCGCCGGAGCATAGCAGCCATAGCTTGGACAGTGGCCTGCTCCTCCGCCGGAGACGTGGGCTCATCATACAGCCACCGAAGAATATAGAGGACGTTATCCTCGGGCACCTCGCCGAAGTTCCGATTCCAAGCGCAATACACGCGGGCCTGGTCATCACCAGCGCCCTTGACTACAGGTGGAGAGCGTTTGGGAAACAAGTTCTCAGCATAAAACTCCTCTCGAGCCCAATGCCACAAATAGTGGTCAAAGTTAGGCAAAATGGCAATCTTAGCACCACTCGTCTTCTGCGACGCCAGACGCATCTGCTCGCACAGCTTGGCAAGCACAGTCTCACTGCACAAACACTTCTGAACATCCTCGGCAAATAGATCCCTTGTAACAGCCTTCTCCGGCTGACCTGCAGTAGCCGGTAAAGAAATATGGGAAGATGAGAACGGCCGCCACCCAAACTGAGCGTAAAAATTCTTCCCGATATCCGAGAAAAGCACCGTAAAGAGCGACTTCCGCCGTGGCTCTTTCTCCATCTCCCACGTCTCGAGTTTAGTGCTTAGCTCTTCTAGCATCCGCTTTGCGTACCCCTTCCCGCGGAAAGCAGGCCGGCAGTAGACACTCCCCACGCCGTGCGTGGAAACCTTCTCTGTCTGGCCGTCGTGTGCGAGCAGCGCTGTCTTCCGGTACGACTCGCACGAGCTGAGAATTGTGCGCTCGTCCTCGGGCTCGTTGCGATCCACTAGGATCCAGCAGGTTAGGCCGTCGCGCGTCAGCTGTTGTTGGAGGAGATGGTTCTCGCGTTCTATGTATGTTTCCACATCCAGTGGCCCTTTCCAGGCAACGCTGTTCAGCTTGATTGAGGCAATGCGTTCTGAGGCTGTGGCTGGGACCAAGACCAGATCTGTGGAATCCCCTGCGGGGAGGGCGGGGATCTCTGCGGCAATCATATCGAGTTGAGCAGAGTTGAAGTATGAGTTATTGAAGTTAGGAATATGGTAGAGAAAGGACAACCCAAGGGCAGGTGCAAAAGAATATATAACGAGGAATCCGGGGTTAAAGTCAAAAAGTTAAAGATGTTCCGAAGACAAAAAAAAACAAAACCCAGAAGTTTGGAAGATTCCCCGTGGACCGACGGGGGTCCGATGCCATAATATACTGGTCATTTCGAACTTCCACAAATAGTCACACGAACATAGTAGGTTCTTCCGATCTGGATCACTACAATTGGACCACACCCAATCCATGCCTCCTCTGCCCCCTCACCTTGCATTCCACATCATGATCCGGGCCGGATCTGCCTGCCCTATACGTACAAAGTAAAAAAAGACGCACACCGTGTTTCTCTTTGTCACTGGCCCGAAGCAAAGCGATGGCAAGCGATGGAGGTTGCATTGCGTTAGCCCTTATAGGCCCTTGACGTAAGAGCCAGTCTTTTGCCTTTCGCGGAGGGTTTTGACGGGTCATGTGAGCCTTGGCAATTATGTCATTGTATTTATTTAGTTACTCGGACGCAACCTGTGGTGTTGAACTTCATTTTATATTGCAAGTTTGAGTTCTATATATCATATGCAATGAAGCTTTTATCACTATGTGGCGGAACTGGACGTCACGCGATCATCTTTATACATGCGGAAAAAGATCCCGATTAGTGTCTCTCCTAACAGTGATCAGATAATTAGTTGCAGTCCAATGTCTGCTCAGTCTCATCTTGGGACTGTAGCTCACTCTCTCTCGACTTTCATCACACAAGTAGATAATGATTTCTCGGGAATAGACAAAGCACAAGAGAATAGCTCCCTACAGTTCGCTTTCAGCAGCGTCTATTTACCTAGGCTGGATATAACTACGGACTATGGCTAGCACAGTTACATACAACATACCTAGGTAGTCACCCGAAGACCTATCGGCCTATTTTCATCGGCCAGATCCAGGACATGAAACAGAAAGCGGCAAGATAGACGGAGCAGGTGAGATGTAAATCAAATGACACGAACAGAGAACCGAAATCAGATAAATCTTTGCGACACAACAGACAATATGGCATTATGGACGTTCGTTTTGAATGGAATAATTCTCACGGGTTCATCAGCATAAGAGCAAACACGGAAAATAACAAAAACCATAAGATAACGAGACGACATTGGGAACTATTTCCTAGTATAGTTGAATTGGCTAGAGAAGAGAATCATGTAGTTGATTTCAACAAAGGAGACGAATGAGATACAACGGAAAAATGGGAGATGGTATGGAAAAAAAGGCCGGACCGCAGCAAAAAAAGATCAGAGAGGAGAAAGAACCCGGGTCCAGCAAGATGCAAAATGAAGTAGACGGAAAGCTATAAGAAAGCCAGTGGGAAATAGAAAAGGAAGGATGGAGAAGGAGCGTCATGAATGTGAGAATGGGAAGAGCATGGGGAGAAAAATGAGCTCTTGGGAATGAAGTATCAAAAAGGAAAGATATGAACCTGGTCTATGTAAATAAATGCCATGTGACTCCCAAAAGGCGTCCGCTCTCCCGTTTTATATATTTGCGCCACTTGCGGACGGCAATTCCAGAGTTTCCTTCGTCCATCATGTTTTTTCGATCGTTGGTCACGCTAAATCAAGAATGAGATAGAATTTGGGCGTGGACAAGGGGATAAAAAAAGAGAAAAAGGGGAAATAGGGAAGAGAAAAGAATAGAAACAAATAGACATGAATGCCCCCCAAGGCCTGAAATAGGATCGGAGAATGTCGAGTCATGGTGGCTATTCCGAGTCCACCGGTTCGTTAAATTTCTGTCGTGCTTCTTCTACCCACAACTCCAACCGAAGCTCACCGGCTTCAACACGTCGTACAGGTACTGTTTTGGCACGGCCATTTGAGACCTTTGGGGGCGATTGCTGGGGATTGCCGTTCCGCTGTTTAGAGACGGAAAATGGCGCAGTGCACGATCTTAGGTGCACCTTGCCCGGTTCGGCCACAATCCAAGTTTGTTCTTCCTTGGTGGTCCCCGCAGGTGGTAAAGCATCTTCCCGCACTTCAATGCAGACAGTGAAACTGAACTCGTCATCGCGGGGAAGCGGAGTCAACCGGGCACAGGCTGAGGCGAGTCTCGCTAGACATGCCCGGAATTGTGCCTCGAGGTCAACCGAGGTTGGTGCGGGCCCCCGGTCTGAGACAGGGGCACCCGAATTAGATGGATCTTCATTTCGGTCTTCAAATGTAGTATTCACCTCTCCCGGAGGCGCACGCGGGAAGCCCGACAGATCAAAGGCGTATCGTTCGAGGGGCTGACTTGTGCGAAGAGATGAAATAATGATACTGACTGCGGTGATTGTGCCCTTGAGAATCTCCGTCCCGACTGCGATTGAAGCATCGTTGATGTAGTCACAGACTTTTGGGTGACGGGATTGTCGGACGGGATAGTTGTATGCCCGCACGGGGAGGAATGTTGCGCGCGGATAGACGGAGCGCAGAAATAGGATTTGATGGACGGAGACGGTGAGGAAATTGGTGAAGGAGGCTGCTAACGCTGATTGGTTTGTGGGCAGCGACTTGGTAGCAGGGACCGGAGCGGAGAAAGTGGTCATGGTGGTGGTGGTACTACTGCTCTCACTGGCAATCGGCATTGCCGTCGAACGCGCGGTGAGGGTGGTCTTGACGAGGTCTTGATGAATCTGAATGATGTTCCACCCTAAAGCTAATCATCGCTCTACCTTTCTAAGCCATCGGTCAATGTCAGGTTCAATAATTTCCAGGTGTGTTTATGTTTTGGAATCGGTCAAAGTTTTTTGAGTTCCCCGATACTCCGGCCAGCACGGGTCAACCGTCACGACGATCCGCAGGATAAGATGGCTGATGAGATCAGGGGGAACAGAGCGACAGAATTGCAGTCACTCGGGGTGGCATGGAATAAGGTCTATGGGGGGAAAGAAAGATGGTTGGGTATATAGTGCGTTGGAGGGGGTTGTTTGTGTTGTAAAGGAAATCCGAAACGTACGCTTAGGTGAACAAAACAACAAGTAGACACAAGCCTCAAAGCATGAGGGATAGAAAAACAATATAAGTCCCAAGTGACGATCCCAAGTGGAAGAGCTTGATCACTCTTTTTTTAGATTTAAGAACCCTTGGGGAGGGGAATTCGGAGAGGGGTTTTAGAAGCGAAAGGAGGGGAAGTTTTGAGAGACGGTAACCCTCGAGGGAATATTTAAGGGAAAAAGAAAAAGGAAGGCTGGACCTAAGTAGGAAAATAATGAGGAAATAAGAAGTTATAGGGATGAATCGATGGGATGTAGCTCTCTCTTGCTCATCGAGGGGAAAAGCAGAAGAAAGGCGGACAAGGCGAAGTCGGAAGGGTCACGGTTGATGTCACGTGGATTCGTCATGGGTTTACAGAATTCCATTTCAACCGCGATTTACTTCGCTTTTTGCTCTATATTGTTTGGTTTTGTATATCAAAATCCTTCTCGTTTTTTGGTGCTTTTTTTGATATAGCTAACATCTTGTATAGCAAGTTAGCATGGCAGATATGTGCTAAAACTGACGTGGAAAAAAGCAGACACAGAAACAGAGAAAGAAAAATACAGTGGCATAGTGTACAGTGTACAGTGTCCAGTATACAATTTTCAGCATTTATGCCTATATTTGTACAATATTCTACGGAGAAAACAAGAGCATACAACATACAGTTTTTTTTTGCCTCTCTTTTTCTTCCCCACTGTCCACTGTGAGGTGGATAGGTACTCTATAAGAGGGGCGATCGTCGGCGAAAGAAGGGCACCAAGAGAGACTATGGAAATACTAGTGTACGGAGCACCTAAATATATAAAAACCGTTTACCATGGAATCAGACTGAAGATATCTACGGAAGATTACAGGGGATTTTATATAACCCTATATTACCTGTAACATAGAATATGACTACGTTCGAGTATAGGTTACATGTTCACACTTCTTACATAGTCTACTTTGTACATCATACATCGATGTACTCTGTACATGCTATTAGGGAACTACCGGGGGTATCAGCGAGGTACCGGTTACATTGCACTGCGTCATACGCCTACCCACTGTCTCCAGTCGCCCGATGATCTTCTTACACTGACGGCAGTGGCGGTCATAAGACCAGGCACTTTCCCGGGGAAAATGTCATTTTTGCTTTGTCATTTGTGTGTTCTTGAAAAACCATGCAGAGGTATCCTTCCTGTACTAGATAATCAATATCTTCCATCTGTTTCTACAATATCCATGTACCTCTAGCCTTTATGGAGCTTTTCAAGAGGGGTATATGTGCATAAGTACGGTATACTAGACTCTCCAGGGCTACACTATATGATAGGTACTACAGGCATACCCACCCAGTCGGCCTTCATTCTATCTAGTCTGAATTCTACGGAGTATTCCCCGACCCGTGTAACCGTGTGACTTTCAAATCATAGTTTCTCCAAAATGACACCGAGTCAGTTTAGTGGAACCCCATGTTCTCCGAACGACCATGACCCAATAGAATCGACTAAAAAGATCAGAACTTGCACCTTAACGAAGCTGGAGCCGGTTCAGCCCGGACCAGTGACCCAGCTGCGTATGGCGCAGGTCCTGAAATGGTAATCGGTAAACCACTACGGAGTATCGACCCTCAATGGTCCATGTCCACTGGATGTTTGATCGACCCCGGAGGAGGTCTGATCTCTGGAGGTTCCTGGCATCAGACCATTCCGGGGGACCGTGTGACCTATTTGGAGACGCTATTGGAGAGTATATGGAGCTTGTAGTCTAAATTAAACGTTGAAACCCCGAAGTTCTCTCACTGTCCAACGTGCCCTATAATATCCATTTAAACCCTCTGCTAGCAAGGTAGTAAGGGACAAAAATAGCTAGAATGAAGCTTTGGAGACTGCCCCTTGCCAATAAATCCATGTCTTCCCACGCCGTCAATTCCATTTAACCTTGGTGCTTGACATAGTTATTTTTCTGGCTGCCAGTGCACACTGGAATGATATCCCGCTTCCCAGTCGGCCATGTCTAATTTCGGAGGTTAGGCATTTGCTTAGGTTTATTTTTAGTCGGTAATGAAGGTGTCCACTGTGAATTAGCCCACCTATGTACCTATGTAGTTATGTTGTAGGCACATAATAATAATGCAACCGAGAATCGGAGAGAACTACGGAGTAAGAAATGAACAATTGTGTCTATTGGGCTATACCGGAGTTGGGCTTATCCCCATATCGTAGACACGCTTGATGTACTTCTACAGCTTGTCTCTTAGGACTTGAATCTTGAAGTAGTCTTATATTATGCAGGCTGGTGTGTATGGATATAGAAACATAATGATCTACAAAAGAGTGATCGGCCGGGTATGCGGCCTCTGTCCTTGACGAAGCAAGACTTTAATAATATCCTGATGTATTGGCTCAGGATGATAATGATCAGCAATAGTGCCACCAACAATGGGATCAATAGTACGGAGTAGATCACTCTACTATGTACACTATACGAAGGCAGTAAAATGCATAGAACGTACTGTATAGCCAGGGACTCAAGGACATGGGTATAGTCATGTAAAGAATGGTACCCGTAGATGTCTTTAATAATAATCCAATTGACAGGAGCTTCAATAACACACAGCAAATAAAGAAGAAGTGGAATATTAAAATCGGGGCGATATAGAGCCGACCGCCTTCAAATTGCCCCTCCTCCGCGTCTACTTATCTGCCGACGCAAAACATTGGATTCTCAATATTGCGTGACTGATACTCATTGGCTTCGAGGCCTTCATTCATCTCTCTTCTGAATCTTGCTTGACTGACCCGCGAACCCCAAATAGCCTCATTGATTATACTTCGTTCGCCATGGAGCAAGAACTCCTGTCGCTCCTGGCAGACACCCAGTCACCGAAGGCCGATACCAGGAGAGCAGCAGAGTCACAGCTGGAAAGCCTTTATGTCCATGATTCCTTCGCAATCTCACTCACAGCAATCGCTTCGCACGAGTCAGTTCCGGTCAACCTGCGCCAGTCTGCCCTATCAGTATTACGTACCTTCATTGCCGCCGCTTGGTCTCCAATTCTCGACGAATTTAAAGGACAAATCCTCATCAACGATACGAACAAATCCAGCGTTCGCCAGGCGCTATTGGTGCTCGCGACAAATGATAACCCTCAACGCAAGGTGAAAAACTCCGCAAGTTTCGCTGTCAGCAAGATCGCCAGTGCCGACTTCCCGGACGACTGGCCCGAGCTGCTCCCTTCACTACTCAGTATCATCAATAACTCCGCTAGTACCGATGGCCAGATGCATGGTGCATTGAAGGTTCTCTTAGATCTTGTTGATACAGGGTTCAGTGAGGAGCAGTTTTTCAATGTCGCCCGTGATCTCGTTTCGTCCCTTTTCGCTGTAGCTACCGCTGAGTCCAGGCGGCCAATGCTGCGCGCTCTGGCCGTTGCAGTCTTCCGTTCCTGCTTCGATACATTGGAAATGGTGCTGGAACAACACAAGACGGCCATTAAGCAGTTCATGGATGAGGTGCTCAGTGGATGGTCGCCGTTCTTCGACACGGCTTTAAAGGCACCCCTGCCGCAGCCACCCAACGAGGAAGAGGAGCATAAGCAAGGGGAGATTGCATCGCAGTGGAGGGGAATTGTTGGGTTAAAGTTGCAAGTCGTCAAGGTATGCGGTGCTTCTTCTTGGCTTTGCCGGGCTTTCACTGACATGGTTTTTTTGTTCATAGACTCTTATGAAAATCCGCATGGTGTTCCCTGCTCTTTTGACTACACAAAGCCCCATTTTCTTCTCAACAGTCTGGACAGAACTCACCAACGCGTTGCCGATCTACCAGAATTTCTACATTGAGGAGAACAGACAGAGTCGTTTGGAGGATGCGGACGGACTTCCCCACTCACTCGATTTCCTCGTTTTGGAGGAGCTTGATATCATCCAGGCCCTCTTGAAGGCACCCCCAGTAAAGGCAGAGCTGCAGCAGCAACTTCAAAATGCCGGTGCGACTGCCAGCACGTCCAGCTGGCTTCCGGAGATTATGAAGCTCGCCAGTTCCTATGCACAGATTACAACAGAGGAGGAGGCTCTATGGGAGATTGATGTCAACCTTTTCCTTTCGGAGGAGACTTCTGTCACGGCTAACTACACCCCTCGAACTTGCAGCGGAGATCTAGCGATTAAGGCTGGTGAATGGCTGAAGGGTACAGCTGCCGAGGGTCTCCTGGGCTACATGAACACCGTCTTTGCTGATTCGTCTGTCTCGTGAGTATCACTCTGTATCTCTGCTGTGAATTATATTGACCATGATGCAAATAGATGGAAATCACGGGAAGCTTCCCTGTATATTCTCAACTGTCTGCTTCGAGACTTCGGTGAAGTCGATCAAGAGATCTCACCTGAGCTGGCATCTCACTTCACTCAATTCGTGCAATATGCGACCCAACAAGAACAGGAGCTCTTGCGCGCTCGGGGCTACCTTGTGGCTGGCGCTTTGTCCAAGGTCGCCGGCAAGGCATTCCAACAGACCACATCATCCTATTTGGAGGCTACTTTGAAGGCGATCGCCGAAGACCCCGCCGAGGTGGTCCAAGTGGCCTGCATCCGGGTGCTACAAGATCTGATGCCCGCTCTGCCGAAGGGCTTGGCCCGCCCCTTCCAGCCTGCAGTGATTGCGGCCATTTCAGAATTCATATCTGCACACGACCTTCGTGAACAGACTGACTCCGATGATCTTAAGGTTACGTTGGCGGAAACTCTCCGGGACACTATTATGGCCGATTCTAGTGTGGTTCTATCATCTACTGCTATCGACGTGTTGTTCAACATTGCTAGTAGCGGAGCCGAAAACTTCCAATTGACCTTGACTGTCACAGAGGCATTTGAAGATATTGTGGACCAAATTACCGATAGTGGCCCCGATTCTTACATGCGTCTTTGCGAGAAGGTGCTTCCCTCGTTGATGGGCGCGATTGATGTGGGCAATCTGACTGAAGAGAATGCTTTGACAAACTTCGCGGCCGATCTTCTTCGCGCTCTAGCCGAGCGGAGTCCTGAGCCCATGCCCGCTGGTTTCGTGGAGACGGTGATGCCCAAGTTGAATCGCCTGCTGCTGAACTCTGATGAGGCCGAATTAATCCGGCCCGCCACAGAGGCCGTACGGCACATGCTCTCTCACGACTTTGCGCAGTTCATTGCCTGGCGTGATCCTCAATCTGGGAAGGAAGCACTTGAAGTTGTTTTGGTCATCATTGACCGCCTGCTGGGCCCGGCCGTGGATGACAACGCAGCCACAGAGGTCGGCCAGCTAGCAGCAGAATTGGTTGAAAGGGCCGGCTCCGAGCGCCTCGGTCCTTACCTGCCGCAGCTCCTGCAGGCCGTGGCACAGCGATTGGCGACAGCACAGCAAGCGCAATTCATCCAAAGTCTCATTCTCGTCTTCGCGCGACTCACTCTCATCAGCGCACACGAGGTAGTCGACTTCTTGGCCCAGGTCAACCTAGGCGGCCAGAGCGGACTCACCGTGGTGCTGAGCAAGTGGCTTGAGAACTCCGTCAACTTCGCCGGCTATGATGAGATTAAACAGAACATCTTCGCCCTGGCACGACTATACGAGCTTGCCGACCCACGTGTGGCCGAAGTGCCCGTCAAAGGCGACCTCATCATCCAGGATACCGGGCGAATCAAGACCCGCTCGCAGGCACGCAAAAACCCAGATCAATTCACAACAGTGCCCGCACCACTGAAGATTATCAAAGTTCTGGTCGAAGAGCTGGGTGCAGCATCCGGCAATAAAGAAATCGATGCCGCCACTGCGGCCCTGGATGACGCCGACAGCGACGACGATGATGACGACTGGGAGGATCTCCCCAGCCAGGTCTTGGACCTCGGCATCGGAGCCACGAAACAGGGCCTGCTGAATTTCGGCGAGGGCGGCTCCGAGAGTGTCTTTGGTGTGCGTCGCCGAGACGATGAAACGCAGGGCTTCCTGGTGGATTTCTTCCGACAGGCCTCCACACAGCCTGGTTTTCAAGAATTATATGCAGCGCTGACTCCGGATGAGCAAGCTAAGCTGCAGAGTCTGTGAGTGCAGCTGGCTGTGGTTGCGAGTACCCTTCCCCGAGCCCCGGGTTATTAATGGTTTGATGCATGGATGCCCATAAAACATACAAGGACTTGTATCTGTCGCTTGTACAGAGTACACATACCTTTTTTATTTATTTTATTTGCTTGCTACTTGCTCCGTACTGTAGAATGAGCATTAGCAGATCCTTGTGGTATGGATCCTGGTAGTTTCCGGTCTGGGCCGAACTGGGGCGATCCACAAATGCCAGTTCTTTGTTTGCACCCCTGTACTCCGGACTCCGTAGTCCGTACACCGTATGCTCATCTGCAACATTTTGTTTCTTTGTTGATTAACTTCAGGCTAGAGGCCTAGCCATTCGAAGTATGACAAGAGATAATGATAGGTAATTTGGAGTGGTATAATTTCATATATAGCTGGTCTCCTCCTACCTTATGTAATCTCCAACATAATCCGAAGCCAAAGTACATAACTACTATGGAAAAGTGAAGCGACGAGTCAGGACATCCCTGTCTCTGCATGTGCCATTCCTTCCAGTCGGAACCACTCAGGGTTTATCCGTCCCGTGTGGGGATGTACCAGACAGCCGGGTCTAAGATCAGGGGTGATCCTTGCTTTAAGTTTTGCCTTTCCTTTTTGCTTCTGGCGAATATTCCTTTCATCTGTCCCAGGGTTCCCAGCTGAGTTGGGCACTCATACTCTTACAGCACCTCTCGGCTTCCTCTTCTGAGTTAGTGCTTACCTTTTACCGCTTCGTTGTCAAACGGAGCACGCCATTACCTGTAGGGATCCACCTGGGCAGGGCAGGGTCCCGGAGTTAAATTTAGCCATACTACTCCGTACTCCGTAACTAGCTACAACATACAAAGAGAGGAAGGGAAACCAAAAATAGATGATGAATATCCAATATCTCCGGATAAATCATTTCCATGTCATCAAAATTGCAACAATCAAGGATCTCGTCAAACAATCTACTTTTATAAGGCGATAAAGAGAGGGTTTCAAGATTTCGACATCGAACTCCCATATAACGCCCAATCCACTGTGATTGTTTCCTGTTAATAATTGAAGAGAAACAAACTTCACTACTGTGAGGATAGTCGGCTGCTTATGCGGCCTTCTCAAGTCTTCTCGGGTAGTATTTTTAAATGTCCTTTTTGCCCTTCTCAATTTTATAGGTAGATGGCTGAAAAAGGTGGAAAAAATTGTCTGTTTCTATGTACAACCAATTTCGTCTCACAATGTTTTCAATGAGAATTGACCTTACGCTGCTGCTCGCGGTGACTACCTCTTCTGACTACCAATCTGGCCAAACTCAGCAGCGGTCCTCGGCCTGAATTAGTTTACGGGTTTATTACTCTGATCTAGCTTTCACTCTACGAAGGCTCCATTGCTCCTTCCTTCAGGCTGAAGTTAAGAAGGCGAAGACGATACCCCAAAAAAGACATGCCCAGGTCGCATAAGCGATCGACTACTCTTCCTCGCCTTTATAGTTTCCCGGATTTAGGAATGCATATCACCGCCCAATTCTTAAATGCTCGACCTATCAAGCCATGATGAGACTCACTACTAGTAGCCAAAAAAAATAGATTCATACCTAGATAGATACGTATCATTAGCAAGTGTCGGGAAAGTGTTGAACATTGATTTTCTTCTAATCTTGCAGAGCATGGTCCATTCATGCTATGGACAGACTAGCCATTTGCAATACTAATTAAAGATCACTTTCGTGCCGTAGGTTTAGCTAGAATAGAAGTGACTTACATCGAATCTATCCCTAAAAAGCTTCGATGTCTTGCTTATGTCTTCGCAAACTAGACTGATGTCGTTTCTGAATGCTTGATCAAGACCGACCGGCAGTTGTCATGAAATAAAGGTGCCTTAACTAACAGGCTTATTGCTGACCATTCTATACCAAGGGCCGAGATTTTCTGTGTTACTGTCGCTTTCAATATTGAAAGCTAATTCAAGAGCCTAGTCAAACTTGGTTACAGCAATATCTGACAACTGGATCCTGTTTGGAGCCCAATGCACTAAAATCTAGTCTAGCGAGAACACTCAATGTAGAACTTAGATTCGCATGCTCGGTATCTTGCTGTCCAGGGAGAACGATGCCTAATTTTCATCCCCAAGATAGGTACCTTCCGTGGGGCTATCCATGGTGTGGCTAATATATCCGGAGGCCTGTGATTTGAGGATCGGGAGCAAAGATATGATCAGTACTAGTCAGAACTGAGGTGTTCGATCGATCGGGACAGATGATGATCCTAGGAACGATACCTGATCTCTGCAGGGTCCCTTTCTCCGCTTTCACACATCTGGCAGAACCTGATTTTCCCCAGTCCCTGGAGCGATCATCATGTCAACATATGACGTCTCACGCAGGGCATAAACTTTTTGGAACCAAGTAAGAATGCCACATTGAGGACTCAATGCCTAGAAACTCTTGGTCATGGCCTGAATTCACGTATTAGAAAATTGTCTAGTAGATCGCAGTACTAGGATGTTGGGTTATCGTGGGCGCTATGAGACTGTCTTGGAAGGAAGACCCAGTACAGTGGGCCAGCAGTAACCTAATCCAAGTTAACCAGGGTTGAGATCCCGGGAATAACCCTGGAACCCTGGAACCTTGGAACCTTGGAAATGTAAAATCGAAAATCCAAAATCCAAATTCGGGTCAGACCGATTTGGAATGGGCGACTTTCCCGTACCAGGCTGTCGGATTTCCCACCTGCGGGGTCAACAAAAGCAAAGGTACGGAACCGGCCAGGTGGTAGAAAAAAACACAGTGGCTACGCTAGGGTTCTCCCCGGTATCCTCTCTCTCGGGTTCCTTTCCTTGGTTAGAATTGATAGCTTCATTTCACTTCCCCCCTCCTCCACTTTCTCTCTTCATAGCGAAAAAAATAACTTCCCTCTCTCTTTCCTACCTTTCCTCCTTCTAATCCCTCTCCCTCCTCCTTTCTGTCTCGCCATGTCACAACCCAATCTCAATGAACGCATCCAAGTCGACGTAAGTAGATCATTCCCTCTCATTTGTTCAATCTCATTCCTATCCCATATCCCTATACCTTCCAGAACCCCAAAACAGGTCCCCCTTGGGCCTCTT
The DNA here is from genome assembly GCF_028828465.1 of Penicillium psychrosexuale. Lineage (NCBI taxonomy): Eukaryota > Fungi > Ascomycota > Eurotiomycetes > Eurotiales > Aspergillaceae > Penicillium > Penicillium psychrosexuale. The sequence goes on from NW_026643187.1 coordinate 2,880,033, forward strand.
TGCTAAGCTCACAACCCCGATTCCCGCACTTCCTAATCAATAATTCAATCTCCAATAAAACCCCCAACCGCCACTAACAACCCCCCAGACAAGCGATGATGACTCTCTCTTCGACATCGAATCCATCTCAGGCTCAAACCTTTCATTTGCATCCTCCGTCCGAGACTACAGCTACGAAAATGGCCGCCGCTACCACGCCTACCGCAACGGCCAATACCCCTTCCCAAACGACGAAGAAGAACAAGACCGCCTAGCATTAACGCACCACCTCTTCAAACTGCTCACAGGCGGCAATCTGCACCGCGCACCAATACAAGACTCCGACCCGCGCCGCATTCTAGACATCGGCACTGGGCCCGGCGAATGGGCCCTGGAAATGGCCGAAGACTACCCGCAGGCGGACATCATCGGCACCGATCTCAGCCCCATCCAGCCGAACTGGGTGCCGCCTAATTGCCGCTTCTATATCGACGATGCGGAGAGTGATTGGACTTTCTCGCCCGGTGAGGCGTTCGACTATATCCATGCAAGAACTATGGCGGGCGGGATTGAGGATTGGCCGAAGCTGCTCAAGCAGGCTTATCAGCATCTTAAGCCGGGCGGCTGGTTTGAAGCGCAGGAGTTCGAGCACTGCGTGCGCTCCGATGATGGGACCCATGAGCGCGCTACTGCTATTAATAGCTGGGCGGAATTGTTGACCCAGGCTAGTAAGAAGTTTGGGAAGCCGATGGATGTTGCATCGAGCATTTCGGAGTGGATGACTGAGGAGGGGTTTGCAAATGTTACTGATGATATCTATAAGGTATCGCCCCTGTTTTTTCCCGGCTGTTGTCTCGCATACTGACTTACTTTCAGAGTCCTGTCGGTGGCTGGGCCAAGAACCGCCGTTACAAAGAAATCGGTCGCATCGGCAAGGTGTCTATTATGGAAACCATTGAGCCGTACTCACTGGCTCTCTTTACCCGTGTCCTGGGTCTCTCGTACCAGGATGCACAAGAGCATATGGAAAAGGCGCGCGCGGAGTTGATGAGCGGTTCGCACCACCTCTATGTGCGCTTCCACTTTGTCTACGGCCAGCGGCCTTTCGACGATGAACCCACTCATTCCGAGGCTCCCTGAGACTTGGGGCTGTGGCAACAATGATTATCAATGAGACACTACGACCTAAAATTAGGATTGAGAATACCTCTATCCCTATCGACCTCTCCGATTTCTGGCAACATGCTTGATGACTATATTTCTGCCCATTAATGTACGAAGGTTCTATGTACTATATTGTTTGTTCCACTTATGTTCATATTCATGTGGACATGGATATCGTGAAGCATCCGGAAGTTGATGTGGTGCGGTGATTATGTCCCAGACGGTCCCACCATGACTTCACTTGCCCGGTATCGGCCAGCGACCCGGGCTATATGACCGACATATCCAAGTGGGGGTTTCAAATACTCAGCTCCGAACTTGACCCGGGCCACTTGATTTCAAGGCATTCGGAATATGCACACACAACTGACCTAGGCCTGCGACCGGGCTCGGGTTGAGGGTGCGCTTACGCCGTCGCAAGCCGCCCAGTCCCAATCCCGAGAACCTGACACACACCCGAGACAGCTTCCTCCGGTGAAGGGCTTGTCCGCAAGACCTGAATCACCTGAGGTAAACGTTGCTCGTCACAGCTGCCAATTGTTTCCAGCAGGATCTCTAGCAGTTCCTGTTTCCCCTCGCCCTTCCATGAGCTTGGCATCGAGTTCATGATGGTTGTTGGTGAAGGACGGTCCTGGGAATTAGGGCCGGCATGGCTTGAGGTATCGTCTGCCAAGTGTGTCGGGGCGGGTGGGAAGAAGGGCGCACCTGCATAGGTGTTGATGTTTGTGTTGGCAGTGATGTTGGTGAAGGGGATAGTAGAATAATGAGACGGGGTTTGGTATATATGCGTTTGCGGGAATTGGTTCGGACTCGGATTCGAATTCCCGTATGCATCTTGCCCCCAATGGTGAAATGCATGAGGCCTGTCATATTCATTCCGTATTGAGTATTCTTCCCCGTAATGTGGTACTGTTGATGTGAGTATGGGTGCGGGATATCCAGTGTGTTGTAAGTATGGTAGTGCTTCTCCGTCAAGCATGTAATTATCGCTATTGACTCCATATATCGACGGGTAGTGCATCCCTAACATTGCATCCTGCGCGTGTAACGCGTGCACTGGGAGACCCTGCATCGGTACTGAGACGGTTCCGGTCATGGCCCCCGGAGGGAAGGTCACGCCTCCTGTATAACAACCGAACATTGTCGTATCTTCTACAGTATCTGCCTAGAGTTAGCATAGGCGCCAAAAAGAAGTGAAACAAGCAAAACATACTTCTACAAGCAAGGGGTTGAACTGTAGGCCCATCTAGCTCCGCAATTTGCGGCGGATACCCCGTCGCGATAGGACAAGCCGAAGTAGAAGTCGACCGCGACGAAGCGGATGTCGACCTGGTCCCATTCTCACTCCCCGTACTATCAGGACTCGTCACAGTCACAGAGTTCGTGATGATCGATGATGCTGGCGATGACCCGCGCCAGCTACCTTCACCAGTATCCGGGGTACCTCCAGCCGAAGCAGAACCAGCGCCATTGCCATTGCCATGACCATGGTTGTCGTAGTTGTGCGCAGGCGCATGAGGCCCAGCCCCTTGGCCCGGGCGCTCGTGCTGGCTCTGGGTATCACCCGGCTCTCGTGAACCCCGGTTCAGGCGCTCCCGCAGCTGTGAAACTTCGCGTCGTAGTTGGTTTATTATCTCGGATTGGCTGATATGGGCGCGATCTTCAGCCGTTGTTAGGTAGGTACACTCTGCTTCGAGACCGCGGATTATGCAGGCGTGGCATGGGACGGAGCGGTCGCACTGGTGATAAGAGAGAGTGGTTAGTGGCTTGGGAATTAATTAAAGAATCCATAGGTGTGAGTAGAGATAGGAACAGAGGATCCGGGTACCTTCACTTTGCGCTCGCGACATCTGAGGCACGACTGCTGCGGGCGTATCTTTGTCTTGGAGTCGGGCATTGCGGCAATGCCACTCTACGGTATTGCAACTCCGTGCGGTGAAGATCAATCCCCCAGAGATTCGGAGAATTTGTTGAAGTTGGGTTCCACTCGAAGGGTCCCAGTTCTCCATGCAGGGTCAGTCAGCTGTTGCCCCGTATTCCAGGGAAATGTGATGGATCGTATTTCAGGTCCATATTTTTCTCTCTATGTTTTCCTCTGCACTCTGATTGGGTGCAGTTCGCAATCGCAATTATCTTCTGAAGATAGAAGATAATCAAGAGATCAGTACCTTCGAGGAACTCTTGTGTTGTATGCAGAGCTATGCTACTTCATCTGCAATGATTGAAGTCGATATATGCTACTTTATTAAATATGTTCTATGTCGATGTTACCGTCGCAACGCTTATCACGTCCCCTGCGATTGCCGTAGATCGCAGTTCATGGAAATGCGACGTCGGTGTGGGGAATCCTTGAAAGGGACCTCGGGACCTCGGGGGCTAGTGAGTTAGTGAAGGAAGTGAGACAGTGAGACAGTGAGCTAGTGAGCTACTGAGCTACTGAAGGAAGTGGACCACGTGAGCGAAGGGAGTATAGGTAGTATGTGCTACATACCATCAAACCATAGTCATTACATCTTTTCCCGTTTCGCCTATACTTCCCTATTGCGAAGATAACATGAAGCCCTTCCCGCCCACAAGCTGGCTAACCCGGAGCATGGCCTCCTGCTGTTCCCACTGCTACCAGTGCAAGCCTCGATAGAGAACCCAGTCTTCGCCCGAGCACCCAGATGGGGTCCAACAATTGGGTGCTTCGAGTGCAATCTGAATGAGACGCTTGTCAGCGAAACAGCACAAGCAATACTGAGCCGCGGCCTCCTCGGATAAAAAGTATCATCATTTATACATTCTGCTCTGTACATTCTGCCCTATACACAAGATAACCAAATCCGTCGTTAAGTACATACAAACAAGAATTTCAAACTTTCGAAAGAAACCTTGAAATGTCTACCCCTGCAAAGAAAATCCAACCCCCTCCCCAGTCCCCATCTCAACAAGATTAGCCCTCATCTTCTCAGGCCTCTCCCCAAGTCCAAAAGCAGCATCATCACGACGAACCCAAGCCCCAACCCCATGCTGCAGTACCGCAGTAGCCCTAACCTTCTTCTTCTCCTCGGCATCATCACCCCCATCCTCACTGTCAGAAGCCTTCAATCCAAGACTTCCATGCAAAGTCAACCTGGTCTCAACCCCACCCTCACTCTTTCCCCGATAAATTCCACGATGCAAGATATTACTATTATAAAACACTGCATCTCCAGGCTGCAATTGAACAACCAATTGATCCGGCAACTCAGCCGCATAAGGATCCGCATCACGCTCGACCTGCGTGCGTGCGCGCGCATGCGTCCCCGGCACAACAATCAGCGATGCATCGGGGCACAGCGCCAAGTTGTACTGGCAATGCGACTGACGGCCGCCAGGCGCCTTAGCCGCAAGCTGGGCAAGTTCTTCCTCGGCGGTGGCGTGCTCGGAGATATCGTCGCGGTGCCAGCGGAGCTCGAAGTCTTTAGTTTCGGGCGCCACGAGCAGATTGAACAGTTCCATGACGAGGGGCTCGGTCTCGCTGCTGGCGGCGTTTTCAACCCCCATGAGCTCCTCCGCGACGGCGAGAATCGTGGGAGAGAAATAGCATCGTGCGAAGCTGTCCCGTCCTGGCATTTCGGGGTGCATTAGGTGCTGCACGCCCCAGATTCCGCCCTCCGAGGCGGGCGGTACGGTTGTCGGCCAGGGTGGGAATTGTTTTGGGACGGTGCGGAAGTGTGGCCAGCCTCCATTGCGAGTCATGGTTGTGGCTTTTGTGGCAATTTCGTGGTAGTGCGCTACCTCGGCTGGAGTCAGGAGGTTGCGGACTACCACGAAGCCATCGCGTTTGAGGGCGTCTAGATTTGGGGTGGACATGGTAGGAATGTTGAAAGAGGAATGATTTCTGGAATCTGCAAAATATCTGGAGATCTTGAAGTCAATATATATCTGCGGGGGTGGATATACACAATACGACGCAACAGTGTCGCATCTGCTTTTCTGGGGACTCAATGCTACCGTGGATCTCCAGATGTGACCTTTCCCAAGGTTATCGTTATCTCGATGTATATGTTTTTATCCGCTGTGTGTACATACATATGTAGTATTTATCTGATTCTAATAAATAAGCAAACAACTTAACAGCATAACAACATAACAAACTCATACATTGTCTTGTTCCTAGACGTCATGAGGATCAACGCCAAGAATAGCCAAGAGCCAGAGGGCTGAGTCCTCCCACAGTGTGATGTCGCATTTGATCTTTTTCTCTTGGATCCCTTTGTTCATACCTCTCTAGCTTCTGCTTTTTTTGCGATATTCCATATTATCCCCTCGAATTCCAAGAAAAATACAACCTCGGTGCAGATATCACCCCCGCCATGCCCCTCCTTCACGTGGGCTCCGCCCTGCTAGTATTGTTCCTGATACTCCCGCAAGTACATGCCTTCGGAGCTGGAAATATCGCCTCTATCTCTGCTGTAGAAGGCAAGAACTGGCGCCATGGTGATATCGAAGATGTCCTCAAGACGCTGGCTTTCATCTCCGGCCACAAATGGACCTCTACCATGATCAAGCGCGTGTATTTTGGTAACTGGTTGCGCGATTAGTGAGTTATCAAAGAATCCAGTAAAGATCCAATATATTCCTAACTGCTTCTGTAGCTCGCAGGCAATGGACGTTGGAACTCTTAAAAATCTGCAAGCCGATACAATCCGTGTTTTGGTGTGGGTCCTCTCGTTCCTGAGCTTCGGTTATGCCACGGCTGAATTCGAGGTGACTGCGGAGCGATTGGGTGTTTACCGTCCTGAGGAACACATCGAGTAAGTCCAGCTTGAGGTATATCGTTGGTGATTTGTACTGATTATCTTCTTCTTCACAGTAACCCCAAGGACTATGCCGATAACGAAGATGCACGTCAATATGACAAGCGGTTGCGCCCACCCGTTCGTGCTGTTGAGCTCGAAATCGACCCGAACACCGGTATGAAGAACTACATCGCCAATGAGCGAGGCGACTGGGCCACCAGCGCGGCCTTTATCAAGTTCAGTCTTAGCCGCAGTATCCACTATGGACGGACCTACACCAATGGCGGACATAAGAAGGGCAACGAGGAGGACCTGTGCGAAGCACTCCGGTGTCTGGGTCAAGGACTGCACACGTTGGAGGATTTCGCTGCACACACCAACTATGTTGAGTTGGCCTTGCGCGAGATGGGTTTCAATAACGTGTTTCCCCATACGGGTACTGCCACCCAGATCAACCTTCGAGGGCATCACGTTTTCCCGCTTGTGACGGGAACCTTTGGTATGGTCGATTTCTTCCATTCCGTGATGGGAGAAGCAAATGATCATTTCACTCAATCTGAGGTCAACGAGATGGATATTGCGCTCGGTGATGCCGCAGCAAATGCGCAGTCGAACAATTCCCTTAATGCTTTGACTGGGCTCTTGGGCAAAATCCCCGGTACCAAGGATCTTGTCAGTGAGGCAGAGAGTCTCAAGAGGTCGTCGGAGGCACAAGAAATGGCCAACCGGAGCCGTAGTGCTACAACCGGCTATGCGCAGTCGGGTTCCAATAGTCACGAGCGATCCCGCGCGGGGCCAACAGGCGATAGTTCGAAGCCTAGTTCTGGGCTCAACGGCATGCCTGATTTCAACCCCCAGGAGACAGTAGCCAAGATCTATCCCATTCTTGCATTCCGAGATAAGGTGATGCGGAGCTTGAACGCAATCATTGAAAAGATCCCAGGCTTGGAGTCACTCGTTGAGAAGATCTCCGAGACTCTGACCGTTGTCGTCATGTCACTCCTAGCGCCTTTCATTCGACCTTTGATCAAAGCTGCTTCCAACTCCATTCAAACCGGATCAGCAGGCGTTATTGATGCCTCTGGCAAGCACCAGTACGAACCGTGGACCGATCCTCACTGCACCGACCCCACCCACTCCTTGCTCTCCAAGGACCACTTTGCCAACATTCTGAACGAGCCCGCTGGACGGGTCGCCTCTTCAATCGTGGAGTACGTCGCGCCTCGCGTTCTGTATGCTTGGCAACACACCGATGTCCCCGAGAGCGAGGTCCTCAATGATTGCATGCAAGTCTTCCACCACCCAGCGTTGCGCAACATGCACATTGATGCCCATCGTGTAATGTTCGAGACCGTCGAGAAATGGGTTCACAGCCGCTCAGACCGCGGCGCTTCCCTTAACTCCGTCCTCAGCTCCGAGGGCGTGAGATCCGGTCGTAATACTGGTGGAGTCAGCCACACTCACAGCGATGGTCATAGCGGATTTGCGGCATTGGGTGGTGCCTCGCACGGCCAAAGCCAGAGTCACAACCAGAGCAGTAACAATGGCGGAAATTCATCTGGTGGATTCTCCTCATTCTTCCCCCAACAAAACCAGCAACAATCAAACAGCAGCTCCTCCGGCATGCCCTGGGACAAACTCTCCAGCATCCCCGGATTGTCTAGCCTGAGCAAATTCGAAAGTAAAATCTCCAACTTCCTCCCTGGCGGCTTGTCACGCGATGCAAACGACCAAGGAACCCAACAGACCCAAAACTCATACCAGGGCTACCAGGTAGGTGGTGGGCACGAAGCCATGCAACCTCCTCCACAGCAGTACGAAAACTACCACCAGCCTCAGCATGTACCTCAACAGAGTCAGGGCTACCAGCATAATCAACATCAGGAACAGCATTATGGTGGCTCGCAGAATCATCCGTCCTATGTACAGCAGGATGGCCACTTGGGCCACCCGCAGTCGCACGATTCTCACAATGGCCCGCCATATGGTTCGCATCCGGGTTCGCATCCGGGTCCACATGGTGGGTTTGGACAGGGCCAGGGACATGGTCATGGACCTGGTCATGGTCATGGTCATCCGGGTTACTAAGGATTAGATGATAAGACGAAGATAAATGATTGCGTGAAAATGTCGAGATCAAGTGCAGATGGATTGAAATGATTGTGATTGTATTTCATCGGGTGGTTGTTTGTGCCGATTTATGAGGTAGTGGAGTTTGGAAACACGATAAAGGTGAAGGATTCAGGGAACTTGAAAGTTGTACTTTCTTTTATAAAGCATATGAAACGGACATTGAGTCACCTGGGCTTTCTTTGGATTTACATGGGCTGTTGAGATTCCGCGCGGTATCGCTTAGTCTTAGGAGTCCAACACATGCGGTTTACCTACGTATGGGTTCATATCAATAGCTCTGTTTACTTGGTTTCTTGCCTCTATTTCATAAAGCCTTTGCTTGTTTCAATGAAATATACAGGATGCAGATGGCCACAAATACTTTCAAAGGCTCAGCTGTGAGTTGTACTAGAAGATATTGTTCTTACGGGAGGTGAGCAAAGGGGGCTGTTAGTTCCTAAACTATACATTTGATATGGAAATAGATGCTGTTAACAATGCAAGATTGATACAAGATAGACTCCCTTATGATTCGCAGTGTTTGAGTATTTCAAGAGTCCCTTTTCGGCTCTCTGGTATGTTTATATTGGCTGTCTTGTGAATTTTGGCTCTTCTATAGCTATATCCCTTGTCAGATACGTTTGTCTCTTTCTCTCCTTGGCTAGGTATTCATCATTTAGAAAAGATCTTTACATTTGCCGCAAGGCTTTGTTAGGTATTCTGGGCTTGTCCAACAAAGGGCAGAGCCAACTAACTCTTTAACAACAACAATGAGAATAGCATTATACGACTAAACATAAAGAAACCTTTCAATTCCATTGACTTCTTTCTTATCTCTCGGGTCTACACCTGGACTCTCCGGGGCTATATAAGCCCTTCTCTCCTCGCGTCGAGAACCGGAATTTGCCAACATTGTCCTATTCTACACTTCCGAGGTCGGATATTCAATCCAATACCAAATACAACCCAACTGTGTGAGTCTTGCAGCCCATATATTATCATGGCATCTGACGAGCTTTCGGAGCTTCTTCACAGGTGGGAACGGGTTGCAGTACTCTGCGACGCACCCCAGGCATCTGTGCAGTGCTATATTGGCCGAGAACACAGCACTTCCTGGACAATGACTGTAGTTAACGAGTGGATCAACGAGAACCACCTTATCTGGACCCTATGCGCCGCCCTCGCCGATTCCGGCCTCGACCAAGAGTGGACACACAGATTTGACCTCTACTACCGCAGAGAGTGGCGTCGGATCCAGTTGATGGTGCAGGTGACCCAGGGTGCTGAGCGGTTGCTGCTAAATATCCGACCCCCGCCTATGCTGCTCGCTGTGTTTGCCCACCACAATGGGTCTACGGCCCGGTACCACGCCATCATATCCACGCCTGCTCGTACTCGAGCCGACGGAGGCCTTCTGAATCTGTTGCGGCATGTATATCATGGAGGCATTTCCTCAACTGATGTCTTCGATGTAGTCCTCTGTGGAGAGGGTATGACTGGAATCGCGCCGGAGTCGCCTCCGTACTCTGCTCTCGGGTTGCCAGACCATTACATCCCAGTTTTGAACCTCCCACCTCCATATGAGAACACTCCCGGGTCTGACTGGTCAGAGCTCTTTTCTGAGCGCTATCCCACTCCGCCTCCTCCCTACCGCGGTACTTCTCCCGCCCCCCCTAGTTGGACTCCACCATCCTAATGATGGCGTGTAGCAGGTGCCTTGCTTGTTGGAGGGTTGGAGCATTATCTGAGCTTATCATGAGATAGGTAGCTTACTCTACATAGAAAGTTTTCTTAGTTCTGTCTCTTTTATCAGAATGAATACGAGTGGTTTTTTTTGCCAATTCTCTGTGTATACGTATAGTATAGTAAGCCGTAGCTATGGTAGCGAGATTAAATACCTTTTGGGCAGTTTATATGAGAATTCTCAAAGTTTAGAACATTATATATCTCTATGCATAAGAAAGTGCACGAACTAATTTTGAGTTCAAGCTGTACTTCTAGGAACAAATATAGGGCAAGAAGACGAATGTCACAAACTTTATCTGAGAGTATATTTTATGCTCTAATATCCAAAAATAACCCAAGGCTGTGTAGGCTGGTCGCCTGATGCCAAAAATAGTAGGAGCCAATAATCGTGTGTAGATCAAGCGGTGATAGTATCTCCAACAAGCAATGATCGAGGGTCAGTCGAAGGCCTAAGTTTGTCGAGCGCATCAACCCTTGCAGTGTAAGACTTTGTTTCAACGGCAATAGCTTATCATTCGATAATCTGGGGATCTAAATACGTTTGTCCAGCTGATTACAATAACTACAATGTAAGTCTACGTCAACATTCAGTCATACTCCTATTCTTACGTGTCAGTTTCTCGTGTTCATGTCTCAGTTGAACTTTCCAACATGTATATGTACAGGGAAGAAGTATAAGAGAGTCGTCAACACCATCAGGATACGCTTCAACAGCAAACATTAGTCCGGCAAAATTAAGATGAAGAACATGTCAATTTGCGCTCTCATCTTGGCGACTGCCACCTCCATCCTCGCTGCACCCAGCGCTGTGTTGCCCGTCCTGGAGCCGCTGCAACTTACAAATCTCAACGCAGCCATCTACAGCACAAGCCCCCCGCAAACCTGCTTCCTCTCTTTTGCTGTCAAAGACCCAAACACGAATACAGACACCAACTGCTCCGCTTACTGGTATGTTCCAGTCTATATCCCAACTTTCTTCTCTATGTTTAAGATCCCCTACAAGATCAAAGCAAAAAGGATATGAAGGATACTGACTTTTAGATAGGTCCTTTGGAATGGCTGGAAATAAGACCTACGACTGCTCCGACAAGGCATACCAGCTCCACCTGCCAAATGGAATCTATGATATTGAAAACATCGATTTGGGAGTCTCCCGTGCAGACGGCTCTGAGACTGGGCGGTCACTTGTGACTGGCGACCTGTGGAAATGCGAGAAGCAGGAGTATCCTAAGGCACAGTGCAAGTGGGATGGTATTTTCAGTCTCGATGTGACTCCGTCTGCTTGAGTGAGGGTTTGTGCGTATGTAAGGAGAGAAGGCAGTATTGCTACTAGGGCTATATATGTGGAGATGCTATTTTGCTTCCTTCTTTGGTCTAATTTGGTCTAATTGGCATTTGTCTCTTGCGTTGTTGCTTCTAAATATACTTTAACCTGTTCTTATTTCTGATCTGAAACACTCTGTAGTGTAGCTAGCATAAATCTAGCAACGGGTTCGAGAGACCCCGGCTATCCATGAGATGAAAACGGCAGGGGAACCAATCAAAGCCCTATATCAAGAAAATTGAACACTCACTCACACTTTTATATCGTTGGAGGTCAAGTCCAGCCAATCTGGGAAAACCCCTGCTGACTCATCTTACCCACTTCGGGTGCCCATGAGGTCAGACGCGTGAGGTCTCGGCGCTACACCTAAAAATGTGGTCTTGAATTCCGTCGATCTTTGCAATCAAGTGGATTCTTCTGCCTCATCCCTGATGAATAATCTTGATGATTCAGCAGCGAGTGCCCCTCGTGATGACCGATAAGGCTCCTCGACACCTATAAGGAGTATTACGATATTACTTTATGGACGACGCTACTTGCCCACGGGGCGCAAAAGGGCGGAGCGCTTGCGATCTATGTCGCCACCGAAAGGTAATATCCACAATGCCTGTGTGCGTCCTTAATCTGATTTTGCCGACAGATCCGCTGTGATAGAAATCAACCAGCCTGTGAGAATTGCCATCTTGCAGGACTACCATGTACATTCTCTCGGCCTCTATCCCAGCATCGGAAAAGTACCCGACAGTAAGACTCTATATCATTGAACCCTTCTTTACCAGGCGCTTACGGTACACAGAGAGCTTGCCGATACCAAAGCTCGGGTTCGGGAATTAGAGGCCTTGCTCGGACTTAAAGGATCCACAAAACAAAGCCACAAAGCGCTAGCTATCCCTTCTCCGAGCAGAAGCTCTTCTCCAGCGTCACCTAGATCCCTGTCGGAAGCGTCTTTATCTTATTTGCCCGATACTCGTGATTTTGATACCGCGTTGGCAGCTTTCCAGTGGCACATCTCGTATTGTGGGCTTGGGGGTGCCCTTTCGACGCAAAGGGCAGCTTTTTCCTCTCTTGTTCAAGAGCAGACAGGCTGTACTTTCAATGTGGATGTTTTTTCTCATGAGGTCACTCAATCTTTCAATTCACAACAGCTCAAGTCGACAAAGAAAGTGATTGGGATCAAATGGCCAGAGTCTGCTCTAGTCCAACGGTGTTTGGAGTATTTTGATAGAAATGGTCTCTATTCTATATTTCCAGTTATCGATGTTGAGGCCGTGCAGGTTCTACTCAATGCAAGGGTCTTAGACCGGCCTCCAAACATGACTCGGGCTGCGAATCGGGCTTGTCTAGCTGCTTTTGCGGCAATGATCACCCAGATCCACCGCCATGAGCGGGCTTTCGCAGGCACTGACCCGGATGCTTATTTGCAAGCAGCGTTAACACTCCTTCCTGAGATGCTACTGGAGCCACCTGATCTACGGACCTTGGAAGCGGTGACAATACTAGTAGGTTCCTCGCATGTCCAACCCCGAGAGTGGATCCCATGTCCCAGAAGCTTATATGTGGCCATAGATGCTCTATATCGCCCCTCTTGGCAGACCTCAGGCAGCAGAGCTTCTTCTTGGGATTGCAGTGCAGCTCATCTATAACCTTGGGGCAAACAGAATACAAACCCCCAATGAGATACACAGGACAGACCAGCGTAGCCAACATCTTCGAGCTCTATTCTGGCATTGCTATGCTGTCGACAAAGAATTCTCTATCCGAAAATCCCAACCACCCTTGATAAACGATGCCGATTGCGATCTAGATCTGCCCACGACATACGCCCAGGAAACCTCAGAACGTCACTTCTACATGAAGCCCTTGTCATCCAAGGAGCTTCTTTTCCCCTCGGACCTCCGCTTTTCTGTGCTCAAGTCCAAGATCTTCCGGTTACTTTATTCGGTGCACAGTCAAACACTACCGGAAGCTAGACGCATTCAGCATATCCGCGAACTAGACCAAGAACTGAACGACTTGAACCTGGGTTATCCTGCCGGCTGCCGGCCGGAGGTGTTCGCCACCGAGAGCGCACCGGACTATTTGTTTCATGATCTCACTCTCCGCGGTGTGAATATCCATTTGGAATATTACTACTGCCTCGGAAAAATCCACGGAGCGAGTAGCTCTTGCAAGGTACCTTCGCAGAGCTGGTCGCCTCTCCCATCTAGTGCAGAGCTGTGCTTTGAAGCTGCAAGGTGCTCGCTGATCTACATTTGGCGAGTCCGCCAATTGGTCAACCAGCATACGTTCTGGTAAGGGACTTCGAACCTTGTCATAGGTATAGATACTAATCCAGGTCTCTTTCGTATTCTAGGCTTCACGCGCAATTTCTCCTCACGGCCGTTTTCTCGGTCTTCGGGTATCTCATCACGGTTCCAACTTCATCTACTTTCACAAGGGATCTCAAGACCCTGGAGGATATCGCTGAGCTCTTAGCTCACCTCGATAGATCGACCGATGACGGGCAGACTTACCCGCCGTTCTATTTGGCACAGGCTTTTGTTGAGAGGCTGGTCTCGCTTGCACGGCATTCGCGGCCTAGGGCTGAGGGCACATGATAGGGTTGCTCAATACTTTCAGTTACTTTTCTCTTGAAGGTAGTAGCTTTGTATATATACGAATAAATGCTATTACACTCTGTGAATCTGCGTTTGATAAACAAATAAATGAAATTCCTGCAACATGAGGATTTCTCATTCTTCAAAATCTTGATTCCAGGCATCTACATAGCGTGCTAAGACCTCGAGCTGAGAATTTGCTCATCTGAGACATCGCGACTTCCGAGGTTGAGTCGGAGGTTGACATTTAGGAAAGTGGAGACCTCGGGCATATTACTTAGCGTTATCTGTCAGGCGGTGAGCCTCTGGAGTATTGTAAATTACCTCATTGGCCCGTCCCGGTACTAGCGCATACACGGCGGTATCTCTCGCATCCGACGGTGCTTACGTTGACAGTTGGACTAACCTTAACGGGAATAACGGCGATGCAGATGAACTTAAAATCTTCACCGTACCCCAGTACTCCGGAGTGAAAAGAAAAGTGAAAAAAAAGTCAAAGCAACGAACTCCCTCTCGCACAATCTTCTATGCCACTTTGACGATGTAGGTATCTCTACAGTCTTCATCTCTCCTCCGTCCGATTTACAATTCAAATGAAGCGGAAAAGATCCTACGATACCAGCCACCGCCACTGGAGGGCTCACCGCATGACACCTCACCGCTGCCACATAATCCACTTGAACTCGAGAGCCTAGTTACCCAGCGCAATGGTTACTTACCGATAAGCGGATCAGCTGAAGGATCTGTTCACACCTCCTTATGGAGTACTCCGTACTCCATCCCTATTCCCCCATTCCTTCCTGATGTGGAAATTATGTGGGTCGACACGACCCTCAGCTTCAACTTCCAGCCGCAAACATGGATATCAGGTGATCGTCGGGCATGAGTCTCGGTGAGTTTGGTTCGTTACCAGGCGAACCAGTTTCGGACCTATCCCCAGAAGGATCAACGATGGGGCCAAAATCTGGTAGTGGATCGCGGTGCTACGCCAGCCACTGCACCGGGCAACCGGGCAACCGCTAGATGGGAGCTTGTGGGCCTCGCGCCTTTTTTCTGCAGAGCTCACACGAGGGTTGCTTCAGACGATCCTGTGGTGCTCAAGTACGAAGTAATTGTTCGAAATTCAATGCGCGCTTGACATCCGTCTGCGATACAGAACTATTCTGTATATCCGAAAGAGAAGGAAGGCCTTGAATCGAACACAATGACTCGTGCTGTAGGTCTCAAAGCTCTCGAAGACAGCTTCGATTGCGGCGTTGCCGATGCTCGAGACCCACACATATGTTTAGTGCCAAAATACGGAGTGGACTCTTGTTTTTTTCTTCTTCTTTTTCACAACATACTATGTACGGTCACGCTTCTAGCTCTCCGGCATCTGGGCCCGGCAAGCCATTGGGATGATTTGGCAATTCTTAGCGCAGCTGAAAAAAGTGAGTAGGTCAGAAACAGGATATATAAAGAGCCCAACGCTTCCCCTTAATTCTTGAATCACGCCTCTCACTCATATTTGTTTTATGCTCGATGCTCTTACGACAATCATGCGCGGAATATCTTTAATCGGTCTGATTCTTTTCCTGCGCCCTCACCTCGCGTACACGGAGAAGGTTCCAGTGAAGAACATTGGTACCAGCTTCACCATCAATGGAGACAAATTGACATGGCCTGATGGACCTTTCACGGGAAGCTTGACCTGCACTGGCCCCACTAAGGTCCTCAGCCTGAGTTCTTGCCAGCGGTACGGCACCTGCTGTCCTCCCGGCACCACCCTTAAGGGTTCCCCGGATACCGAATGGCATTGTTGTGGCAAGGGTCACGATGTGACCGGCTCTAAGAATGTGGGCTATGAGTGCTGTCTGTGGGGTTCCACCTTCGACGGCAACAGCTGCCAGAGAGAGGAGGTGTGCCACAACGGCAAGCATTTGATCGGTGGGAAATGCCAGTGCCCCTCTGGCCACGAAGAGGCTGCAGATGGCACTTGCAAGCCTGCGAGGTGTCAATCAGGCATTGAAAGTGGTATGTCAACCCTCTTAACATTTTTTTTTTTTTCTAGGGCAACACAATTAACAAATGTGCAGGCAAATGCTACTTCCTCAAGGGACGATCCGGCAATTATTTGACATTCAACAACCAATACTCCGAACTCGAACTGAATCCCTATGTCAGACCCAGCAAGTTCCAATTCTGCCGAAACGAAAAATGCACTCCTGGCCTGCCTATCAACCCCACCCACGAGTTCTACATGAAGGACCTCCACGGCTTGCTGCCAGAAGCAACCGACGCCGGACTGTGGATCGACAACACAAACAACGGCGGTTACATTGGCAAGACTTACGACTTTGCCAATGCTGGAAACTTCTTGATTACCAAGTGGCCCGGCGGCAGATATTGTCTCACAGGATTCTCCGAGGGACTCGCGCAGGCTTATCCTGATGTCCTTCCTGGACTCAGCTTCAATAGCCGTGCCCCGGATGCGTGCATTGAATTCGAGCTCACCGAGGTGCCTTGCAACATCAGGGATGATGCGAACAACTGCATCTGGGGAAATGGTGAACGGTGTGGCCCCAAGCCCGTGCATCATTCTGTAGTTTAAGAAGATGCATCTGTGTCACTCTTTCCTTGGTCATTTTTACGTCTACCAATGTTTTTCCTGTGCCTGAGTTATTAAGTTGAGGTTTTGTCGGAATTTTCTTTCTGCCGTGTTCGAATATTGTTATGCTACATTTGTATCTTAACAACCAACGTTTGTATTTTATTTTATTGCATACAAATGACTATGATGAGCATCTTTGGTAGTCTATCAATTCGAGTAAATTGAAATCTTCCATCAGTACGGAGTATAGTATCGAAAATTGCATTGCCGACTCCAGATATATATTTCGTTAGTAGTGCTATTAATTTCCCCGAAACTCACAAAAGCGAATAAATATCACATACGAAGTATCAGGAAATAAGAAAAAGTTCATAAGTACCAGACCACTGTTGTTATATTCCAATTAAAGTATAGTGCGACGCAGTAACGCGCGGCGACCAGGTTCTTATACATAGTAGGAGCATTGGGATGGCCAATTTAAATTAATCTGCGCTATTAAACCAAGACATACATAACAGTGTGTATTTATAGATCGGGTCAATATGTGCTCGTAGCTCTAGACCTCAAATACAAATGTGGCTTCGTGTAAGTACCTTCGTGCTATCTGGCTTTTCCACCAATCCCTGTCGTCAAAGTATACATCTGCTTTCCCCTCTTTTCCCTTACATATTCCTATTCACTTTCTCTTTTCTTCGTCCTTCTCTTTCTCTTCATCGTTATCCCATCTTTCATATATGACTGCAATTATTTGCCTCTAAGTGACAGGCCTAAATGACCGGATACTATAAACCAGAGACAGAAAAGCCGGAAAATACTCCGGGTTCAACCGCGACTTACCTTGACGTTGACTCCGACTCTAATTGGGGGAATAATACAATCCTAGCTGCCCTATCATACACTAGTTTACCCCATTCTTCAACAGCCCGGCCGGGCTAGCTCAATCGGTAGAGCGTAAGACTCTTAATCTTAAGGCTGCGGGTTCGACCCCCGCGTTCGGCTATTCCTAAAACCAAACCTGAGATTTCTTTTTTGCCCTTTTCTTTTTCGTTTATTTATAGAAGAGCACATCAAGATAGTATCGACATTTTAAAGTTTTGCTATGCCTGTTGACGGATAAGCGTAGAACATTGTGGTATCTGGCTTGTTCAATCCCGCATGAGTATTGAAAAAAATATATATCGTTTATTGATGCAACTATGTACAACACGGCTCTACACTAAGACAACCCAATCATCAGTCATATCGCTACAAGGTATAAATAAAAGCCCGAAAACTCTGCGTATCGGGAAATGTAACGCCCCAAATTACACCAAAACACAATTTCACAACTTCGTTCCCTCGCGTCCACCGTCACTGGGACGCCTGGGCCGAAGAGGCCCTGAAGAGTGATCGGTAGCATGGCTCGGCCCAGCCGCTGACGATGCCATCTGTGTCCGTGTTCCTTCGTTTTCTGTAGAATTGGTGCGAACAGCCCGTGTCCCCTGGTGAAGACGAGGGTTCATGAGCCACTGGACTTGCATGCGGACACTGTTGACCGCCGCATTCGTGTGGGCTATGTCTTCCTTCATGCGTAGACATTCATTCATGATAGCCATGCTGGCGCGAGCATCTAGGTCTGTGATAGCATGCGAAAGTTGGTTGACCTCCTCTCGGAGAGATTCGTGCAGCG
Source organism: Penicillium psychrosexuale (assembly GCF_028828465.1). Taxonomy (NCBI): domain Eukaryota; kingdom Fungi; phylum Ascomycota; class Eurotiomycetes; order Eurotiales; family Aspergillaceae; genus Penicillium; species Penicillium psychrosexuale. The sequence continues at coordinate 2,897,980 of NW_026643187.1, forward strand.
AAAGCAGGTAGGTCGTGGCATTGGATGAAAATACACTCGCTGCAATGTCTGCAGGATCATCGGTGTGGACGTCAACACGAGTGGAGGGTTGCTGTTCTCGGCCAGATTGGGTAGACTGTCCACCGCTTTGACTGTTCGCAAAGCGCGTGGATTCGACAAGAGTGGACCGAATGTTTGCGAGTCCATCCTCGAATATCTCATTCCGCTGCTGCAAATGTCGCATACTTGATTCAAGGGAATTGAGCCGGGTATTCTGCATCTCAAAGTATGGGCCCATTGCGACTATGGGACAGCTTTGCTCGTGTGCTGCAATGTCTGCCCGTCGGATCTTAACTGGACATGCGTATTTGGATGCGGCGCAAGGAACCGCAACCTCTGGACATGACTCAATGTGTTCCCGCAGTGCCCCCCTAGTGACAACTGTCTGGCAGTCGGCACATGTGACCTCAAGAACTGGACAAAGCTCTTTCTCATGCTCCTAGGCGTTTCTAGTCAGCATCTACATAATTTCTAAGAAGTTAAAAATGGAACAAACCTCGTATTCATGCTCTAGAATATCTTGTTCGCAATAAGAGCACCGTCGCACTCTATGAATACACTTCTGATCCATCCCAACGTCCTTGCTTCGCGTCATCTGATCGCATGAATTATCCGGACACGGCAATAGCCGGTAACCACAGTACTTCTCGACATGCGACTGGACATGGCCTCGGGGAATTATCTCTTGACATCCCTCCGTTATCAGTGGACACCGCACTCGGATCTCGTCGCACATGTTGATCAGCAGGCGGGGCACGCTAGTTGACACCACATGAGTGGGATTTCGGCAAGAAGGACACGGGAAGTCGTCTGAGTCGGTCGAGCGGAACGTGGTGATGGCCGAACTGAGGCAACTCCCGCAGAAGACATGGTCGCATTGTAGACGAACGGGTTCAACGAAGGGACAGTGGCAGATCGGGCACATAAGGTGCGGGTCGTACTCGGAGACGAGATCAAGGCTGCGGAGGTCGATTAGCTCGTCGCAGTTGCGGCTTTCCTCCATGGCTATGAAGTCTTGTAGATTCATGTTGTGCGAATTTCAAGCCTGTCACGAGGTTTCCAAGAAAATATGCAAGGTACCAACGGACTTTAATTCCCTATGTTGTTGCTTCTTTGGAATGCGGAATCAGTGCGCGGATTCATGCAGTTTTGCGCTAGATACCGAGGTAGATCGAAGAGTCTGAATCCATTAGGATGACACTCAGAAAACAATCAGGTCAGCGATCAGAGCCATATGCCTGCAAGACATAGACATGTTAAGATTGAACTGAAGAGAAGGCGGGATGACTGCGGGGGATCAAGGAGAGGCAAAAGGCGGAAAGCGGTTGATCCGCACTCGTTGCCGCCTATTCCTCGTCTTACCATCTCCACTTTCAACCTCATAAACATCTCAAACAGTCTGACTTTATCTTGCTTGGCTGATCGGAGGTCTTTCTCCGTACGGTCCGTACAAACGCCCACGATTTATACATCTCAACAGGCTGGGATCTCACACGTCTCATCATGACGAACCCTTCCCAGCTCTTCCTACTCGCCGATCACATCAAATTATCCCTTTTGGAGCGCGAAAGAGCAATCTCACTCGATCTCGAGCCTAATTCCCAAGACGGAGAGATCTCTTGGTCTCTCGAGTCCCTCCGAGAAAGCATAGAGGCACTGGAAGCCGAACAAACCCGGCTAGCAAATTCGCACGACAGCGCAGGCGCCGCCGCCCTGAAAGACCAACTCACCCCTCTCCAAGCCCAATATAAAGACCTGTCGACCCAGTTTTACGGCGCAGATGGCGAGCCATCGAGCAACAACACGACACAGGCGTCGAATCCCGCCACTCCCGATCTCAAGCAGCCAATTCCCCAACATCCACCTTCCAAATCCGTCCGCTTCATGGACAGCTCCGCGGCAGCGGCAGCCGTGCAAGATGAGATTGACGAGGAAGACGAGCGCAACCGCAGCAACCTCTTCCGTCCATACCGTGATGAGCCATCGCCGCGACTGGATCACTCCAACATGGACAACCAGCAGATTTACGACCACCACGCTCAAACCATGCGCGACCAGGATGACCAGTTGGATCGGCTGGGTGAATCAATTGGCAGACAACATCAGCTGAGTATTCAGATTGGAGATGAGCTGGATGGCCATATTCAACTTCTGGATGGAATGGATGGGGACGTCGAGCGTCAACAGACCCGACTGAACGGTGCGAGACGGCGGATAGATAAGATCCGTCGAAAGGCGAGCGAGAATTGGAGCATGATGACTATCATTGGATTGATCATTATTCTGGTCATCTTGATTGTGATTCTGAAATGATACCCTGATCCGGGTGGATAATTGGATGGCTGTTCTTTTGTCGCTATTACTCTTTTACATTTTCTTTCTTTTTGGCGAGCGGGCGTTTGCAACTTTACGCAATGCGGGACGATTGATTCTCCTGATGTCTTTTCACAGTGGCTCGAGGCATTATAAAGCAATTGACTCACTTCTAGACTCCTGGTTGGATTCTTGATCATAATACATCTACAACCCTGACCTTTGATCATAACCTTCAGTTCATATCCAATAGAAAAAGTGTGAACATCCATTCTCATTGAATGCGATAAACTCTAATAAATCGACTCCTAACAGCCTCATCTGTAGACTACCCCAATAAAATACACGTGAGATAAACGAGGGCCGTGATCGAAAAGTTACAAAATGCCGATACCTTTCACTTAATGAGCGCCCTTCTGGCTTCGTTGTTTCGCCTTCTTCGCCTCCTTCTGGGCCTCCTGGAAAGGAGGATCGGCATCTAACTCACCGCGATCCGCTTTGACCTGAATGAATCCAGTATATTAGGTCTGGTGAAAGATGAAATCTAGGGGCTGGTACTTACCTCTGCCTCGCTGTTACTAGCCAGCTCGAATTTCCACTTTCCACTGCCCTCCTTGTTGTTCTTGAGGCCTTCTTGCTTATGGGATTCGTAGTGGTGGGAGAGATCATCGCGGTCTGCTTGTGGTTAGTATGGATTGGAGAAGCTGGTGGTGGTAGTGTACTGACCCCTATCATCCTCTTTCAAGCCCCGGGCTGCTGAGAAGTGGAACGTAGAAGCTGGAACGGCCAAGTTTGTCCGGATAACTTGGCGAGATGAGGCACGGAAGGAGGTGAGGAATGACATGATGTAGGTGATATGAGTTTAGATGGAATGGTAAGAGTAAGTGGAAGACAAGATAGATTTGGGATATATGGAGGAAAGGGATTTGAAATCAAGTAATTGGAACTCTCTTCCGGGCAGACGGCACATTTAAGAGCATCTGGTTCGGCCAAGGTGACAGCTCCTGATGCTATATGACATCATCGAGTTGGTGGGTCGGCTATATCAAACAAGGACATGTGAACGCACGTACAAGATAATATCAGTTGAGGCGATTCCTTCTGAGATAGATATCTGAAGATCTGGAGCTTTGGAGCTTTGCCATAGTCCGTTGGTGCGGATTGTTCTTGTAGACATTTCTACATCTATAGAATCTCCCCGCATAAAGATGTGGAGACCTTCCGACCTCTTAACTGATCTTGATTTTGGAATAGTCATAATCGCCAATATAATTCGAAGGCTTTAGTCAAACCGACTTGACTATCTTAGGTATAGTATCTCAATCGTGAGACGGGAGCTTCGGAGGAGCGAAGAAGATTCGGGACCACACTTCCTCACTGTCGATCCTCAGTGCCAAGTTTCCTTCGTCAGTCATGGTCGTTCAGATTCGGCCAACTTGATTCCAGTCCATACTTGAAAATATCGGAATACATGGATGTTGGATTGTTTGTTGGGATAGTGGTCGTGAGCGTAGTACCGATGTGGCAGCATTGGAGGACGCAGACAGTAGGAGATATCAAGAGGAGATGTCATTCTCGACCCACTTATTATTGGAAACTTATAATCTATCTCTCTGTGATTGGTACATGCGTATTCTACCACTTCTTTGCTTTCCTGAGATATTGAATATCAATGTACATTTTTCTAGATGGGCTTACGTGGACTGTGACAAGAAAAGTAAGTCTTTCAGCTATCGCAAGCTACCTAAACCATGATAGATCCAAGTCAGCGCATTTCCTAGGACTGACAATATGACCGCTGCTTTTGAGTAGTGCCGACCCTCCTGCGAATGAGGTCGAGCTAATCGTCTTCGTTCTGTGGAATGGAGAAAGTCTTTGTGTAAACCAATAGATCGTAAAGCCAATAGAATTTGTGCAAGCGACTCTCTCCGTCACCTTTAAGGAAGAAGATATCGAAACCCAGTGCATAGTCTGATAGCACATAGTCCGGAGTGGCTAGACCCGGGGCTTTTAAGAATCATGATTAAAGCGACGAAGGAACCCTACATGTAGATATCTGGGTTACCCATATTTTGAGGGATGGTTACGGCAGTTGACAAGGAGTGATTGACGTGGCCGAACCGCTTCGTTACTATTTGGCTCCATGACGTGACCTGTTCATCCTGGGGGCGACAATTGACCGCGATAACGGTCCATATCCTTTATCACCCCTGAGAACAACATAGTTCTAGATCTGGCTATAGAGAGAAGTCTATAGAGGTGTCGAGGTGCGTGGTGCGTGGTGTATGGTGCATGATGGAGATTGAAGACTTGAGAAAGCTACATGTAAGTTGCTAGAGCTGAAACCAGACATAGCGAAGTGCTGGGTAAGCCATTCCAATTTGGTGATTTAGGACAATACGAGCTTCGGTTGAACCAAATGCGAATACCTATATATGCTCCCCGACACCTTGCTGCTTTAAACAAACACTTTCTTGTTTATTATTGTGTTGTCAATAGGCTGCCGTAGGTTGTTTGATGTTTTTCAATCGTTGCTTTATTCCCAACAAAGATGGGGGGATTAGGTGGTGCATCAATACCAGACGTCTCATAGGATTGGTATTGGTCCTCAGCGAACTTCAGCGGAAGACCTGCCTAGGCCGTAGTGTTGTGTTTTGACTACTAGTTAAATATTTCACAGGTATTCCTATGCTTCATCTAATATAAGTCTACTGGGAAATAGTTCATTGAGGAAAATGAACAATCTATATTCTGGTATTTCATATCACTCTATCAATCATGCAACTTAACTAAAGACAAATAAGCAGCTAAATCACGGACAAAGATACGCAGCTCCATAAATCGCAAACAGCTAACAAGATCGAGTTATATACGCGGCGAAGACAATTGAACAGACCGGGGGACGGTTGAATGGACGCACAAGATTCCTAAATGTTTATGCCTGTCTCCAAGCTTTGTCTTCAATATCAAATCGTATCTGCATAATAGACCTCTTCCAGACAAATATTCTGGTGATACGATGTGTACCTCTGGGGAATGCCGACAAAACAATAGCAGCCACTCCTTTCCCAAGCTCTGTGCCTAGAATGGCCTTATATTCGGGGGTATCGAAATCCCAGGCCACTTGCTTTACTGATGCTGGAGATAGCAAAAACTCTCGGGAATTAGGTGGTTGAGTTTTAGCCCAAATTGTTTGTATAAAGTCCTTGGTGTCCGCATTGACAACATTCTCGAGATAGATATGTCTCAAGGTAGTCCGGGCGAAGTGAATATCGTACTGTGCAAGGGCGACTTGACTCCACCAAGGTCCATCGTATCTCTCAACATTTCTAACGATAATAACTCCTACTGCAGTCGAAAAATGATGAAAGTTAGTTCCGTGTTTTCTTATTGGGTGCTCAATGGTCGATCTCTTTGAGACCTTGACATCGTGGTAATCTTCATTACCTACAGGGAGGCCACACCTTTCGAGGTCATCTTGAAGGGCGGGGGGTCTTGCGGCCCAGTGGTCGAAGTCTACTTTCCATCTTTTGCTCCGCGGTTTAGCACGGGTTAAGCTTCTGTATTCGAAATCTGGTGCCTGAACTGTGCAATTGGGCTCGTCTGCATCATCGATCCATCTTTGTCGCAAATCTCCCCACATCTCACGCCTGCCATACTGATAAACGTTTAGGTCAACGGATAAGGAGCGAACTTGGGAGGGTGGGACAATGGGATTATTGGCAGAGAAGGCAGGGTCTTGTAGATCTATCGGGGCATCGCCAGGAGAGAATTTGCGGCGGCGGCAGATACCGAAACAACTCAAGAGACAACAATTCGACATCTCTATGAATATATTAGATTGGATCAAAATGTATAAAACTAGAGTATCTTGAGTGGTGTATTGAATGATGAACTCTTATTTGTCTGTATGATACCGATAGAGGCTTATATAGATGTGAGTTAAATATGTGGCGCATACTCGACCGTGAGTATCGCTTTCAAGAATATACAAAGGGGACAACAAGAGGACAGGAAGAAGAAACATCGTTCACAAAGAGTCGACAAAAATACCAGCACTCGAACAAGACAGACAATGATAATGGAAGCTGAGATCAAGTCCCAAATAGACACTAAGAAGTGGACAAAGAAATTGAGTCAAAGACACAGAACAAGGAGCACAACAAGTGTGATGGGAATAGCAATTAGACGGACTATTGTCAACAAAGAGAACATTCTCGTAGACCAACAAAAGAGCGTGGACAAAGAAGTTAAAATGCAAGAATACATGTCTCGATCTCTAATACCGAAGGCCAACTAGGTTAAAATTCGAGATCGGCATATTCAGGCCGAAAGATGATCATTATATAGCCCGGTATATACTCTGTTCCAACCTTATCGCTGTGATATCGACTTGGCTGCAAACTTATATCCATCCGCTATTGCTGCCTACAACCTTGCATGCCTGTTGACTTGTATCTGACTTGTGTATCCCATTTGGAAGATGTCGAATTGCGGGATAAAATCATTCAAATCAAACATGTGCATGGTTATTCAGGTTGTTAGCATCTTGTGCTCTAAGTTTATGAACCTATCACGGGAACTTTAGTTATTCTACGGAGTACTACCCCTGAACTAGATTTAACGCCAGCGGGTACTTCTGCAGGGCCATTTCTCCGAGGCTTCTCCTGTGTCCATACGCATCTAAGAGGAAAGGGGAAATGACACTGCCAATCATTGCCAACGCACATGTGCATTAGCGTATATTGTAGTACCTACCGTGTATTCTTGGTGGGGAACTTGGTATTAAAACTCGTAGATCTACCTAGAATTATCCATATTTAGTAGGATTTAGTTATGCCATAGTGATATATATTTCCCAAATCACCTTAGAAACTCTATTAATTGCTTTAGTATATATCGCACTGAACAACCGAGGTATCTTTTCAAATGAAGACCATCTTCCTAAGTGTTCTCCTGCCGGCATTAGCCAAAGCGACGGCAACAAGTGGTAAGTTCACTGCGCTGAGCTTCAACGTCGCAGGTCTGCCATCACTCTTCCAATCCAACGATGTCAATGGCACAAAGAGCGAAAATGCCAAGCAGCTCGGCACTTACTTCTCAGAGTATGGCTACGATATCATCCATATGCAGGAGGTATTGCATCATCGAGTCTTCCATATATCAATAATCTAACAACGCTCTAGGATTTCAACTATCATGCCTACATCTATGAAACAGATAACCACACCTACCGGACCGCTACATCTGGCGGTGCAGCCATCGGAAGCGGTCTGAACACCGTTTCCAACCACGACTGGGTAGATTTCACACGCGTGAAATGGAACAAGTGCTCCGATGCATCGGGCTCAGACTGTCTGACGCCGAAGGGCTTCACATTTATGCGCTGGAACCCGGCCGATGGAGTCTATGTCGATTTTTACAACGTTCATGCCGACGCCGGGTGAGTAAAAGCCATTCTCACATTGTCATCGATCTAGGGACTGACCTCCATCAAGAATCGAGGATGAAGACGAAACTGCCCGAAACTCCAACTTGCAGCAAGTCGCAGATTACATCGACACCTGGTCGACTGGTAATGCCGTCGTAGTCATGGGCGACACGAACAGTCGATACACGCGCGCCGATGATACGGGCATCCGCGTCTTCAAGTCCCAGAATAGCCTCGCAGACCCCTGGGTCGAGCTTGAGAAAGATGGTGTTTACCCCACTGCTGGAGCAGATGCCTTGCTATGCGACTACCCGTCTTCTGTGCAGACCTGCGAGACGGTTGATAAAGTGCTGTACCGGGGATCCGAAGTTGTGACGCTCAAGGCAGACAGCTTCATCTATGACGGTGGGAAGTTCACAAACACCGATTCCGAATATCTGGGCGATGTTCTCTCGGACCACAACCCGATTCTTGTCAAGTTCACCTGGTCGCTTTCGTCATCGCTGCGACAAAGTCAGTTCTCTGGAGGTCCACATGGGGCGTGGTTTAATGATCTGCCGAGTATCCCTTCATCGCCTGCTGTTTCTGTGATTACTTTTTCTGGTGCGGAAAGGCTGGATGCTGTTGCTCTAGAGTTGAAGGACGGCACATCGTTCAGCCATGGAGGAACTGGTGGCACTAAGGTCTCCCTTGCACTAGACTCTGGGGAGCATTGGACGGAGACTAAGCTCTGTACTGGGCAGTATAATAGCCACACGCGCAACTTTTATATCAAGGCTACTACCAGTACTGGTAGAACCTTGGAGGCAGGGACCTCAACTGATAATTGCCAGACATTTACTGTCCCCGATGGCTTTGCGGTTGCGGGTTTCATGGGACAAGCCGAGGATGAGATCGATCAATTGGCTTTGGTATATGCGGCCTACTAAGGACCAAGGAAAGCGATTATTCCAGATACAAATCTGAATATGCAGTTGTTTATTTGCCATTTTGGTCAATCGTATCAAATCATTTATGCAATGTATGTCCCAAACGCCGAGGTATTCCGTAGAAACCTTATCCATATGCACCGCGCTGTGTAAATAAACCAAGAAGAACGAGCACTTTAATCAATCATATCCTCTGGAAGAACATCATCCGGGTTCTCCCCAACCGCTTGTCCGACCAAGCGCACGACGCGCTTGATTGCCTTGGACGCGGGACTGTCAGGGAAGTTGTCCACAAAACTCTCACCAAAGTCGCACGCCATGCCAACGCGGGGATCCAGAGGCACAGCACCTAGGAAAGGAATGCCCATTTTCTTCGCCAGCCGGCGACCGCCGCCAGTTGTCGCTCGGAATATTTGCGACTCGTGCGTGCAGTTAGGACAGACAAATCCAGACATGTTCTCCACCAGGCCCAACACCTTAATGCCAGCCTTGCGGCAGAAGTCGACCTCCTTGCGAACATCCAGCAATGAGACTTCCTGCGGGGTTGTCACAACAACGGCACCGTCAACGCCAGACTCCTTCAGCAAAGAGTTGACAGACAGATGTTCGTCAGAGGTCCCGGGAGGCGTGTCGACAATAAGATAGTCCAGCTCGCCCCAGTCCACATCCTTGAGGAATTGCTTGATCAGTCCGTTCTTTTTAGGCCCACGCCAGATCACCGCATCGTCACGGTTGGGCAGCATGAATTGAACGCTCATCGCGCCCAGGTTATCCGTCACCCATACAGGACTCCAGCCGGCATTGCTGATGTGAATAGTCTCTGACTCCACGCCCATCATCTTGGGGATCGACGGACCACAGATATCGGTGTCCATAATGCCGACGGTAGAGTCCGGATTTGCGGCAAAGGCGTGCGCAAGAAGGGTCGAGAACGTAGATTTGCCAACTCCCCCCTTTCCTGAGAGTACTAGGATCTTGTGTCGTATTTGGGAAAGTCGTTCGGTGATGATCGGAATGTCGGGGTCGGGGCCTTTAGGCGCGGTGGCGCAGATCTGTTGGTTCGGGCAACCGGCACAAGCATCGCCTTGGCCAGCTTGCTCGGATTCAGGGCCTGGGCAGTGTTCTGCGGAGAGTTAGTGTGTGTATTGCGGCAATGGATTTAGAGCATGCGTACCTGGTTCGGGAGCGACGAGGCTGGGCGTCACTTTGGACGACACTGCAAGGGATTCCTCATACTCCTCCAAGTAGGGCGCCATTTTGGGTTGCTACTCTGTGTGGCAATTGAAATGAGAGCAAGCGCGGAAAATAAGAAGATAATTGTTATGCCGTTGCAAGAAACAGATAAATTCGACGTCCGGTGGCGGATTGATGCTTGATAAGCGGGGATGACTAAAACCCCACTGCGATTGGCGGGGCAAGGCACATCTGCGGTGTCGGAATGTGAAATATCTCATGTTATTGATATATTGATCGCCATAGCTGAAGCTATAAAATACTGGGGGGAATAAGGCATTTTAAAGAACTAGCTTCTGATGATACATAATTAGTTGACTATCTCTTATGTCCATTTGCCAAGCCGACCAGATCTGTATGGGATACGAGATTACTTGATCGGGCTCGCATCACTCCTTTCAACGCAAGAAGGTCAATATTTATCTGCCTTCCTTCCTGCTTCTCTTAGGGGGTTTGTTTGAGCGCAGACCCGGTCGTGCTGAAAAGGACCTCAGCGCTGGCCAGATCTACAGACACAAGTTTCAGAGCGATAGTCGCAAACACTTCAGACTCATGTGCTTCTTTCCTCTAAGATTCGAACTCGGCTTTTTTGCTTCTGCGGCATCGACATGTGCTTGATTCATATGATAATCAGGATTTGGGACAAATTTTCCCTGCTTAGTCTGGACAATTGCGCGATATTGTTCGATATTGTTCGATATAAACACACAGTAACCAGCTCAGATTGCAGCTCAACTATCTAATAGCACGCATTGAAAAATGATTTCCAGTTCTATCAGAGCAGGCGGTCGATGTTGCAGTCTTACGATATTTCAAGCCTTGTTTGAAGCAGCTTTTCGCATCTCCAACATGCCTTCATAGCGACTGGTCGGACTTTCGCTTTCTCATTTTCCAGAATTTCTGTTTCTCCACGGATGTAGACCCGGTCATCGGATCCCTCGCGGACAAAGCACTCATTCCGCTCATCGAGGAGGCCGAAAGCGGTATTCTTCCGTAACTCATACACACTCTGTAACTACCTCGTGGACATATCTAAATAGTCCGTAGGGTTAAAGAATTTCGGGCCTATCAGAACCTAATGGCCAGAGTCTTGATCTAGCGCTTCCACGGCAGTATAATGGACGTGGCTCAGTGCAAAAGATTGCATCCAGCATGCTCCTAGGACAGGCTGCAACTTGGATTAGATTATCCCCCGTTGTATATCGCGTAGTACATACAACCCAGTGAGGTATGTAGGCAGTGCTCTATTATGAGTACACCTTATCAATCTCGAACAACGGTGTAAATCATAACAAGGGGGTTCAATTCTCGCCTGGACAACAACCAGGGATTTGGATTGGATGAGGCCAAGTACCCACTGGCCGTGGATCATCTCATTCGCCCGTGGAACATGCAGATACGATCACAATGCATTTTATATACGAGCTTGGGCTCAAAGGGAAATGCGCATCTCAATCTAAGCAGGCGGTAGGTGTACACCGGTATGTGCACAGTGTTACTCGGACAACTCGTACAACTCGTACAACCTGCCGCACTTGCCGCACTGCACGATACCCCGCTGTTGATCGGTGTTGTATACCCATGGGCAAGAGAGGAATAGATAGACAGAAGACGTGGGTAGCCAAAAGCCTATTCAAAATGGAATCAGACGAGACCTTTCCCAACAACTGTACTTTATCGCGAAGAAACCGACTAAGACCACTTAGCGTTGGTTGATTAAAGGGCCCCATTTCTTTCCCATTCCGCTCCATTCGGAGGCCCGCATCTCTCGAGAGACTTCACGAGTCTCAACGGTTCCACTCTTTTGTCGGGATTGGTATAAATAATAATTGGTGTCCTCGGTAAATCCTTCTCTTTGTCTTTCTTGAGAAAAACAAACAAGAGAGAGAGACCTCCTATTGTCCGGACCGAACCCCTGGACGACAAAGGTGTTTCCGTTCCCCCCCAACTGACTAAGCATAGTTCCGCTTTTCGATTATCACATGCTTCTGCCGTCACATTCGGTCTCAACAGTTTTCTCTCTCTCAACACCCTTGTAAAGTGGAACACCATGGATCAAGGCCTTTCAACAGGGGCCCATCAAGAAATTGATGGGTTACGTGAGAGAAATACACGCGTCGATTCAACAGTCGGTCGCGAGGCTTTAACAGCCTTTGGGGAAGTGCAGATCAATGATAAAGATGGCAAAGAATTGAAGACCTTTGGGAGAACTCCCGATGGAACAGGTAAGCTTGTTATGTATTAATCATGTTTGCAATTGAAGGTCTTAATCGGATGCACCTAAACCTCGCGTTGTGTTTTGTCGAGAGCCCGCTGCTAACTGGATCCGATGTATCAGTGTTTACGGTCCCTCGGACTCATGACATGGTCTCCCAGTTGCTTTTGCCGTCCGAGCCAAAGAATTTCGGTGATCTTGTGGTGTTGATTCTATTGGCGGGTCATATTCTGTTTCTCTGGGCACTCCCCAAGGGTGCCAAAATCCCGGTCTTTGCCGCCACCTACCTCTTCTGGCGCCTGGCCTACAATGCAGGAATTGGGTGGCTGCTTCACAATCAGTCGCACCACAAGACACTAATTCGATGGGCCGAGAAGACCAAAGTGTTTGTCAACCCAGCCACTGGGAAAAACCCTCACCCTAAATTGTATAATTGGATCAAACGGGAATTGGAGACCAAGATCCCGCAGGATTACTCGTTCGACAATGCTCCAATTGAATACAACACCTGGCTTGTTTTTAGACGTCTTGTGGACTTGATCCTCATGTGTGACTTCACTTCTTACTGCCTTTTCGCGATAGCTTGTGGTCACCAACCCGTTGACGAGAGTATTCTCATGACGGTTCTCCGATGGTCCGCAGGTATTGTACTAGTGCTGTTTAACCTCTGGGTCAAACTAGATGCGCATCGGGTGGTCAAGGACTATGCCTGGTATTGGGGTGATTTCTTCTACCTCATTGACCAAGAATTGACCTTCGATGGCGTGTTCGAAATGGCACCTCATCCCATGTACTCGGTTGGTTATGCAGGCTACTACGGAATCTCTCTGATGGCAGCCAGCTATAAAGTGCTGCTTATCTCGATCATTGCCCATGCAGCACAATTCGTTTTCCTTGTCCTTGTGGAGAACCCGCACATCGACAAGACTTATAACCCGCCACCACCCAGAAAGCGCTCTACTACCTGTGCGGATTCTTCCACATTGCCCACCGATCTAGACACTCCGACAGCGCCAACTCCATCTGAAGACCAGACTCCCAACGCGACATCTTCGTATTCGGCCAAGCCGCCGCAGTCCGTTCACAACCTCCTCGGACTGCACAACCTGGATTTGTATAGAACCACTGATTCATCAATCATGCTGGTTCAACTTCTTGTATTCTCTATTACAGCTTTGACACCCTCTACACCAGGGTATCAGTTACTGTTTGTGGTCCTCGCTGCCGCTTCCAGAATCTGGTATTCTATAGGCATTGGGTATATCCTTCGGAACCAATCCAATTCCAAGTCTTGGACAAGGCACTTCGTCAAGTATGGTGACACGCCGCAGGAAGCATGGAACCAATGGAAGGGTACTTATCATCTCAGTATGATCTTGTGTTACTCTAGCTTTATTGCTGCCGTGTGGAAGATGTACACATTCCCGGCCGATTGGAACTATGGTCTGGTTCTGTTCCGACATGTGCTCGGAGCTGGCCTAATTAGTCTGCAAATCTGGACTTCCGTCAGTATCCATGAGTCTCTCGGTGAATTTGGCTGGTTCTACGGGGACTTCTTCTTCGATGACTCTCCAAAGCTTACCTACAACGGCATTTACCGCTTCCTCAACAACCCAGAGCGCGTTCTAGGTCTTGCAGGCGTGTGGGGTGCTGTTCTCATCACCAGTAGCGGAGCCATCGTTTTCCTCGCCTTGCTGAGCCACATCCTGAGTCTGGCCTTCATTCAATTCGTCGAACGCCCTCACATGCAGAAGCTGTACGGTCGTAGCCTTCGCCAGGATGCGGGTCTCGTTAAGAGTCTGAAGCGGTCCCTGCCACCCTCTCTCAAGCAATTGCACGGAAGTGTTGACAAGATGTTCGATGACTCCTTCGAGTTCATCGAGGAGATGCTTGACAATGCCCGGCCCAAACTAGCCGCGGGAGTGAACACCTTTGTTAAAGATACCACTGCGCTCTTCCAGAAGTACCCTGCTCGCGTTACCATCTCCCGAATTGATGCAGACCTTGCTGGATTCGACGCCCGCGATTATTCTCTGTCGGTTGAAGGTACCAGTGCTCTTTCCTTCGAGGAGAGCGAAAAGAACAAGGGCCGTGAAGGTGCAAACGCACGCATGCCCCTGGACCGCCGTGGTGATCTCAAGGACTTGACATTTGAATATGGCGCCCCGATCAAGGTCAAATGGACTGCCCCACTCCACCACAGCAAGAAGGATTGGATTGGTCTTTACCGGGTCACAGACAACACCTCGCGAGAGGTCACTCGTGTTTCATCGCAAGGCCGCTGGGTCGCAACCAACGAAGGCGCATACGACAACTCGACCTGCGAGAAGGGTATCCTCACTAGTGATGTTGTTATCCCGTCGTCTGAGCGTCCGGGCCAGGACCCCTGCGAGTTCGCATCTGGTGAGATCGTTCTTTCTGGCAACAAGCTCTTCTGGACCGAAGGTGTCTTTGAACTCCGTTATCACCACAACGGTATGCACAATGTCATGGCTATCTCGAGGCCATTCGAGATTCGTATTCGCCGGTCGGATGAGGATGAAACTATTTCCGACGGTTATTCTTTTGTGGAATCGGCTGTTGAGGATGCCTTGTTGCCCGTTGTTCGTAACTGTTTCGATCGTGATCCTGAAATCGCCCCAGAGACTGTTGATGAGCAGTTCGGTAGCCTTGTTGAACGGGATGGCAAGTTTGCCAAACGTGTTGTCTTTGCTGTCCATCAGATGTAAGTTCTCTTTCTTGAGATCCAATCGTTGATCATATTCTGACCCTTCGTCATGCAGGTTCGGTATCGAGTTGGCAGCCGAGGTTGTCAAGGCTGACGGCAACGTGCGGAATCTGGCTTGGAGAATCTGCAATGCCAAGAAAGTTCTTGTAAGTATCAAATTGCCAGCTGAAATTTGCTTGCTGGACCAAAGCTAACTCGTCAACGATGCAGGCTCCCTACAGCATGTCAAGATCCAATGGAACGACGACACCAGTCGAGGAGAGCAAAGAATGATCCCTTGAGGCAGATTCCCGATACGTCCAACCCAGCCATACATTTATGTTGGCAGACGACGACTCGTGTTAAAGACACGCCTCAATCTCAAGTGGATTTGGCATTCGACGGTTGAATGCTTTACAGCAAAAAAAACAAAATCACCAAATCACAAAAAAAAAGAAACATGTCATAACTAGGAGAAATCATGTGTTGAAGAAAAGAGGAGTTGTCCTGTTTTGCTTTTCTTGCCTCGCATGTAAATGATGATGCGAGGTTCAAGATAATGATTCCCATGATGGTTTTGTTTAGATTTCAGGGGTTGGGTGGGTTGCAGTGGTGATTTTCATGTGTCTTGCCTTTTGGGGACGTTTTGGCTGTGGGCCGATTACTTTTTCTTCTCTACTTCGTACATAGCTTTAAGAGAAATCTATTGCTTTTCTTGTGATCATTGGCTTGGTTTTCTAAGACTCTTAGGGGAATGGGAGACATAAAACCACTGGCAATGCCAATATATCAGGGCTTATTTGAGAGCTCTGAAGAGTACGGGTATAACTAGATAACGAGTAACTATGTTGTACGTAAGGGCCTCCAACTTCAATCATCTGCTCTTAGCCTTCGGCTATTAGTTCTAGTACGCATCGGAAAATAGACCCGGGGAGAAGGCATAGATAGAGATGCAGGCCACTAATCGTGGGATAAGCAATCAAACTCAGTTACTCGACTACGAAGATTTCATGACGCAGATGTTTGCTAATATGCATGTATTGAACTATATATTATGGTATCGAATTGGAGACCTAGGCAAAGCTTTAAATGCTGTCAGCGAAAGTCCAAAGACCCGAATGAGCAAAACAAGCACGAATAGCTTCACAATTGCAAGCAAAAGTAGAAGCATATATAGTATTCAGTCAAGCCGGTTAACTCATCCCATCCCCTGTTGGCCCCTCGCACCGAACTGTCACCCAAGACGGATAAGCAGCCCAGCATTAGGAAACCAACACAAGCCAAGTATAGCAGTACCATGCCGCGGACAAGACAACAATGCAAAGAACGTAATCAGACGACGACAAGCCCAAAGCCTCCAGGCTCCACAACCTTCCTCCCTTTCACACCCGAAGGCACGAGAGGTCCAGTATAAGGGAGATGGAAAACAGTGGATCGACGCCTGTATTCCTCACAACGCTGTACGGCTTGGGTGCAACCTGAGGGGCGGTCCTCCAAGAGGTCGTTGAATGGATAGACTGGTTGTCATCATAATAGCTGGGGGAGATGTGCAGTTGAAAAAGACAATCATGTACCTTTTGGATATATGAGGTAGAGGACCAAGCAGATGATGGTTTACAACTAGATCTTTTGAGTTGTTAGCACTCTTGTCACTAACAGGATGGTTGAAAGACAATGATAATGACTCAAGAAGGATCAGGAGTTTTTGGTAAGTGTTTTGTTATCTTCAAAAATTTTGCAGAAGCAGAACTGAAAAGGTTTCTCATCATAATGAGTGCAGGTGGGAAAGTAAAGAAAAAAAGAATGTTCTTACCTTATTAGTTCATATTCCCCATGTACTTGAAACAAACAAGAGTGTTTTATTCCTGTCTTAAGCAATTGTTAGTCGCTGATGCGTAGCAGTAGAGTATTGAAAAACAAGAGTAAAATTGTTGTCATTATCAGATGGTGATGCATGTTTGTTCATGGCCCATTTTTTGTCGCCAAACAGGAGTTGGAACTCTCTCGATCATGTAGACAGGGTTGGAGGGTTTGAAGGGTACTCACTTATAGCATGTTAGTGATGAATGTAGTAAAATATAGCAACTATCATCAAGAGTCTACTCCATCGGCATTAGAAGGAGTTTTCTCAGTAAATCCAGAGTGTGTGAAGAAGAGAAAGGAAACGGAAGAGCAAAAAATCGAAGAAAAGTCGCCAAAAAACCAAACGGCGCTAGGCGGTGGGGCCTACAAACAGTGCAAACTCCCAAGATTTCCGTTTCTGGGACTTTGACCAGGATCTCTCGACAGCTTCAGTTTTGCGCCAAATCACCTAAAATGGCTGATAGAAGACGTATCAATGGGCCACCTGGTGGCACAAGACCTCCAGTCTATGCATCCCTCCAAGAATCCTCGACAGGCGTCGCAAACCGCGCCCAGCGCCAGCGCCAACCCACCGAACTACGGAAAATCTGTATGAATTGCCGACAAGCTTCTTGTTGATCGCAGCTAACCTTCAATGCTCTAGTTCTCAAAACGGGACTGATTCCGACCGCCTCAGGCTCTTCATACCTTGAATTTGAACCATCCGCTTCCCTCGCCGCTGCCCGCTCCAACCCCAAATCTCTGATCCCACCCTCCTCAGCACTCAAATTGGCTTGCACTGTCCACGGACCAAAGCCGCTCCCCCGCTCTGCTGCATTCTCGCCGAACCTTGTTCTCACCACTCATGTCAAGTACGCGCCATTCGCCGCCCGCAAGCGGAAAGGACATATCCGTGATGCCAGCGAGCGTGACCTTGGCGTACATCTAGAGACCGCGCTCCGCGGCGCAATCATCGCCGAGCGCTGGCCCAAGAGTGGTCTGGATATCACTCTTACAATCATTGAAGCAGAGGATGACCGTTGGTGGGGCGATGCTCCCGACTCGCATGATGCGTCTTGGGGAATGATGAACGTTCTCGCCGGTTGTATCACAGCGGCTTCTGCTGCCATTGCAGATGCCCACATTGACTGTCTTGACCTTGTATCCGGTGGTGTTGCTGCTCTTGTCTCGGACGACTCAAATCAGTCGGCATCATCTGCCCCGCGACTCATGCTTGACATTGATCCAGCGGAACACCGATCGATTTTGTCGGCTTGTGTGGTGGCATACATGCCTGCGCGCGATGAGATTACTGAGCTCTGGCTCAAGGGCGATAGCTCAAGGGTTGACCTTGAAAAAGACGATGGACGTACGGGTCATGAAGCTTTGATCGACGGAGCTGTTGATGCGGCTCGTGGCGCTAATACTGTCTTGGCCGAGACTGTAAGGGAATCTATCGCTACGTCTTTTGCTCGCGTCTAAAATACTCACATCACATAACGAATGAATGAAGTTTATTGGCTCTATCATTAATGTAGCAATAGGCTAATTTTTTGTGTTCCTATTTACCGATCCATTTGACGCTGTGTCACAAGATTAGAAGATGCCCTAGAAAGCAAGAATATATCTAGAGTACGGAGTAGTGGGTTTGTAAACAATAACCTAAGATCTTAATAAGTTGCTACTATGGTGTTTTTACTCCGTACTTGCTTTTATATTCATACCTTTTTGCATGTAATTTTCCCTCGGTGTTGTTGTTGTCTAAAATAGGTAGGCTTCATTGATATACAACGGAGACTACAACACATGATCGCAGTACCATACTCCGTGGGTCGTCTTTCAATAATGGTATGTTGTTAGTTAGAGTATGGAGTAGTTACAAGACAATAATTTAATTGACTAACATAATTATTTTCATGTTCTAAAAAAAACTGGTCAAAGCCAAAAAGAAAGGGGTAGATAGAGTTGGACGTTAGATTCTCCCCTAAAACATATTATGCCGATCTACGGAGTAGGCAAGGCCCATCGGAATCGATCGATCGTGGGACATCGGATCTAAGTAGTTCGTGGCATACAACCAATGGGTACATACAATATGTTGAACAAAGTATGAAGTACTACCACAATAGGACTTGGAAGGAGTCGCGAACTCCTGCAGCGTTTTGGCAGGGTTCAACATGAAAGATCGACCTCAATTTGCCCCTGAGAGTGAACATAGTACGGTATACTAGTCATGTACTCCGTAATACGTACAACATAATATAGCGAGGAGGACGCTACTGCGGAAAGGAATCCGAGACCCGCTCCAAAGACCTTTTTGCTCTTTGTCCCTGAAACCAACTTCAAAGCTCCATCCGACTTTAGCACTATTCAAATAGCCAGAGCCCGGCCGTAAATGGTACAGCGTATGTACTTGGTTCATGTGTTCCCGCTAAGCAGACGGCTCACGGTCTGGCGATCACCTCATCACACCAATGACCGGCTTGCGCGGAAATTGGAAGCTCCATCGCATGCCACAATTCAAGCCCCGAATCCACTATCGTTCTCTCCCGCTCGACAGAATTAGACATTGAAACCCCTCGATGAACCGCTGATTGGTGCACGATCGCTGGTGGATGCTGTTGGAACTCACCTAGAGCAGCTTCTCGCCCATCGACCAGCGATATGGATCCTGTCAAAAAACTTCACGTGTGGATCATAGCTTCGGATGGGGCAGCCTATGATCCAGTCTGAACGTTTTCTTCCACGCGCTGCGAAATCGACTCATTCAGATCTAGTTCTGGGTAACCTTTTTTTTCTCGAGATTGACTCGAAAGGAAGAGGAAGACTCGACTCGAGCTGCAATTGCCCAATTATATTTCCAAACAAAGAAAAAGGGCATACGGAGTAGATCCTGGGAAATTCAGATCTTAGGATCATGGAGAAGACCGGGTCGCTGCCCCTGATTCAGACACAAGACCGGCGATAGATCTGCACTCTGCTGTGACAAGATACCTAGTCCGTACTGGGGCCCTGTTCTACTTTTGGGACTTCGCGACTTGACTTACTTGACTTTCTTCTTCTTTTTCCTGCCTTCTGATGATATGACACCTGAACTGTGTGACGGTCTTCAATTCTTCGAGCTTAGATGTCATGACATCAACTTGTTCAATTCTTTATGACCGCTGGTCTTGTCGCTCTCTTAATTATTAGCTTGACTTTATTGTATTTTATTTTCCTCCGTCTACACTACCGTTGTCTTTCATTTTCCAATTGCGCGCCGGTTTTGCGCTTGATATCTACTTCAATTCTTCAAGATGGTGCCATTAAAGAAACTATTCCACACGGACAAGTCTCTTTCTCGTTCAGTAACCACCCCTGGACACGAGGACTGTGGAATAGACCTACGCTATTTTCGAACGGCGGTTGACTCGCCTACACGAAGTCCATTTGAGGGTGGTTTCCCGTCCAGAAATTCGCAGTCACTAGATGTGGGTCATCATTTTGATCAGATCGAGAAGCACTTCGAAGATCTACATGATAGACTGGAACGGCCGATATCTCCTCAACCCCAATTACAGCCTCTCAGCACTCATTTCGCGCTCTCTAAATCTCAAAATGACCGACATATCGACTTGATGGAAGCTCTGTTCTCCACGGATCCAAAAACTACCCCGGAACCACTTTCTCCTCCTGCTAGCCTATACAACGAAGATGTTGCGGAACGAAACATGACCCGGTTTATACGGATTCAATACCGCAATGGACTTGCTAGCTCTGGTATACTTTCGGCCCTATACCAAGAGGATGTGGCCGACAGAAATATTGCAAAATATAACGCACCTGGTCGCCCTTTGTCTCACTTAAGTTCTCCGTCATCGCCAGCTGCGCCTGGTACGGTACGGATTCCAGAAAGCCAACAGCGCAAAGACAGGAAGCGGGAACCAGGGAAGCCTAGCTGGACGTCAGCAGAAAATCTACGGACAAAGCCCTCGCCAGATGATGGCTCGGGTACTTCATCTCCACGATCACAGTCGCAGCTTGGCAATCGCCTCAGACCCCAGAGATCTGCGCCGAGCCTCTCCGCGGACGAGGGCTTTGTCCCACAAGGAGATGCACCCCCAGCTCCTGTCCCGCGTTTGGGTGTTCCTCCTGCCTATAAACAAGGCAAAAGGTGGAGCAACACTCCTCTGCCTGATAGTCCTACAATTCCTATCCCCATGGGTGAAAGTGGCGGCGCCGCGGAGGCGCCACGACCACCTGCTACAATAGATCGCAGGACACAAGGATCGCTTCCTCCGCCACAGTTATCAGAATTAGTTTCCAAAAAGAATGCGCGAGGACTTTCAATCAATACAAAATTAGCTGCCAAAGGACGCCCAAAAATTGCGCATCGTGCCATCCAGCCGCCAACGCCCTCGACTTGCGAATTGACGCAGGCTCCTAGCATCGCAGAAGTCATGAACAGTCCTCTGCCAGTTCCCAGCCCAATCAGCCCCCCAAAATCATCTCCACGCTTCAAACCCTCGGACGTGATGGAATTTTTCACCAAGGCTTATAAGTCCGTTCAAAGCTCCCACACAACATACGAGACGCTGCAGGACGCCATAGTCCGCGAGGTCAATTCCCACGAGGCATTCCGTCGAGTCCCCGTGCCCGCCTCGGGGCCTCCATTCACACCCTCGGCAGACCAAGCCGAATTCAGCAACTGCTCCAGACCAGCAACGGGACTCCACCGAAGCGCTTCAGCGAAGAAGCGGCTCATGAACAGGAACTCATACAAGCACAAGAGGGCCCCCGAAACCCGCCGTAGCATCTCAACAAGTGTCGGCTACGACCGCCTCCTACGAAAAGTCTCCGGCTCCCCCGCTCGCCGTCGACACACTGATGCCCCACCCCCAACCCCAGGCTTCCTGGCCGAATTCCAACCTCGCACAGAGCCCATCATCACCCGCCCCGGATCCGGAGAGCCAATCACGTATCTGGATGTACTACACGCAAGCAGTGAACATCAACCTCTCTCAACCGGCGGCTGCGCAAGCCTCTCTGTATCTCGCAAACAAGGACGCTCGAAATCTATCGGCGACCTCTGCTCGGGCTCTAATATGCCTTTTGTCCCCGGGACAGTCTACTGTATGCAAGCTCACTCAGCTCCTTCGAGTGATTCCTCGCATGAAGACAGTGATGATGATATCATTCAGCTTCCTAACCCGTGTCCCCCGCCGCGTGTGCAGATCGAAGGTGTCGACGAGAATAACGTCCGCTATGTCATCGATACTGCTTCGCCGGATGAGGCACAAAAACTTATGTACTGGCCTCACCAAGTTCGCCGCAATGGTACCACCAGTCCTTACGGGAATAGTCTGTCACCGTTGTCTCGCGCTCGCATGCAGCTTCGTGGTTCGCGCTCGGTTGAGACTTACTAGGATGGAATCAACGTTCTTTTTTGCAACCCAGGCGGGATGTTTCTATTTTGCCGCATGATAACGATGCCCCCATGACTTTCTCCCTCTCTCTCACCTTCTTGCTTCCTCTAAAAAAGCCGTTCAATCCGTTCCAATCTTGGCCGTGTCGGATCAACCTTCGATATGCCGGCCAATCTTTGTCATAATCATACACCTTGTACCCATATATCCTGTCATATATTAACCCTAGTCTATCTCTCATCCTTTTTTCTTTTTCTCTTGTCTTATACTGGACCTCCAATTATTTCCTTATCTTGTCTTATTACCGTGCTTGCATGATTTGGCCGGAGTTGCTCATTATTATCACAGGTGTATATTGAAGCTCCATAGCGTTTGACATATCTATCAATATCCTATTACTCGCCCTGCAATAATTGTCTCTCCCCTCATAGACGAAATGGGTATTGTTTGCCAATTTCAGTTTGCCTCCTGTGCTATGGTACTTTGATCAACTCATACTATCGTATCCCGCTACATTCTTCTTTTCCGTATCAGCTTCTGTTTCTCGTTCGAGAGAGGCTCGGCTTAGGATTTCGGATCCCCAGCGTGCATATCTTGTGCTATTTGTGCGCTATTTATTGATAGCTTGATACTGGTTTACGGGATTGCCGATAAACGAAAGGAAATAAAATCCCAGAAAAGCAATAATAATGACATGTCTCATTTTCATAATATCATTGCCACTACCTGCCATTTCCCCTTAAAACTCCACATTGACAAATCAACATATTGAAGGGACGCCTTGGAACCCACAGAAGAAAATGCCATATTGTCTGATACTTCGACTTGTTTCACTATGCACCGGAGAGTGTCGCAAAATACAATTCCCTCGGTACTCGATGGTAGCGACCACTGGTGCTTTGGACTGCATGGTAGTTCTGGCGGCAGCAGATGCAAGTCCTGATATGGATGCAACGCAATAGCTTAATAAGAGCCTATATCGAGATAATTAGCGTTTTTTAAGAATCATTGGGGGGTACGAAACTAGGGGGGTAGAAACTTACGGCCAAACATGCACCACTTCTCAGCGAAGCGCTGGCACTTGGGGTTGCAGCAGGGAGTAACACCTTGCTCAATACCCTCGGGCTGCTCGAAAGGAATGCACAGAGACTTGGCGCCCATGCTGGGAGCCTTAGCATCCTCAGCCTCGCCGGAGTCTTCCTCGGCCTTGCGGGCACTCATTTCCTTGATCTGGTCCTCGCACTCCTCGGTCAAGCAGTGGGGGATGACGCAGAGGTTCTTGTTGTTCAGAGCGGGAACAAAGTCATCCCACTTGGTGATCTGGATGCGGTGAGCCTTGAACTGCTCGTCAGCGCGGTTATACAGGTCGGTTTGGATGGTCTCAAGAAGCGCAGACACGCCAGTAGCCAGCTCAGGGATCGGAATACTGCCCTTGCCATCTTTGCCGGGGATATCACGGCGGGCGGTGGTGACAAAGTGGCCAGCGGACTCGCCAGGGCCGAACTCAATGCGCAGAGGCACACCGCGGAGCTCGTACTGGTTGAACTTCCAGCCGGGGGAGTAACTACTCTTGTCGCTGTCGGCACGGATGCCGGCGGCAACGAGGACGGCGACGAGACCGTCGACCTCGACATTGAGCTTCTCGCGCTCCTCTTCAGTGGTTTTGGCTGTAAGACCGACTGGAACAATGATAACCTGGACCTCAGCCACACGAGGAGGCAGGACTAGACCCTTGTTGTCACTGTGGATCATGACCATGACACCCAGTGATCGGGTCGACAGACCCCAGGAGTTCTGCCAGACGTGCAGAGGGGGCTTCTTCTCATCGACCGTGGAGGTGGGATCCTCAACGGTGATGCCGAACATCTTACTAAAGTTCTGACCCAGTCCGTGGGATGTACCACCCTGAATACCACGGCCAGTGGCGGGGATGTAGCCCTCGACAGTGGTGGTGTAGCTACCGCCGGCGAACTTCTCCTTCTCGGTCTTCTGGCCCTTAACAACAGGCACAGCAAGGAGCTCCTTGTAAATCTTGGCATAGTAGTCAAGGATGCTCAGGACCTCCTCGCGGGCAGCACCTTCAGTCAGGTGAGCAGTGTGACCTCTGCACATTGTTAGTATGTCATTTTCAACAGAGAAGAATGTCAAAAACGTACTCTTGCCAAAGGAATTCTCTTGAACGGAGGAGTGGTTGAGGGTGCTTGAATTCCCATCTCACTGTGGATATTAGTAACACTTCGAGGGTATGGAGAAAGAACGGAGGCCGCACCGACTGAGTTCCACTGGTTGAGACGAAGGGGGAGATCACGGTGACTGCGGATCCACTTGGCGTAGTAGGGGTACATGACAGTCTCCGAAGTAGGGCGAATGGCAATCTTCTTCTCCAGGGGGGTCGAGCCACTAGAAGTTTATGTCAGTGTAGTTCAATTGAATTATAAAAAGGTATTATAGGGTCGAGGGATGGCATACGCATGCGTGACCCAGGCGACTTCAGCGGCAAAGCCCTCAATGTGGTCCTTCTCCCGCTGAAGGACATCCTCAGACACGAATAGAGGGAAAGAGCAGTTCTTGACACCCATGCCCTTGATGGCTTTGTTGAAGTATTCCTGAATCTCCTCCCAGATGAAGAACAACGCAGGCTTGAGAATGAAGCAACCGGAGACATCATAGTAGTCCAGCAAATCACCCTTGGTGAGAACCTGCTGGTACCAGCCGGAGAAGTCCTCCTCCTTCAAGACATCAATACCGATCAAAGCGGCACCATCAACCTTCTTCTTAGAAGCTTTCTTAGCCTCTTGCTTGCCGATACCCTTCTCTCCCTTATTTGAGGCCTTCTTGTCAGCCTTATCGGCCTTCAGTTTCGCGAGCTTCGCGGCTTTTTTAGCGGCGTTCTTTGACTCACCCGCCTTGTCATCGGCGGGGGTTTCAGTGCGGTCAGGCAAGGTCTGGGGGGCAGCGCCCTCGGGGGCGCGGTCTTCGCTGGGGTTCTGGCTAGCCATGTTGAAGAAGCGAGTGTCTGACTAGACAATGAAAGAGAGACCCAGTAGGATTGTAAGCAAGCGAAATCGGGGTATGACTCCCCTCCTTGAAGTGGGATGCGATATCGAAAATTACCAGCACACCGCTTCGGCAGAACTTTTAGTGCCCACAGCACCCCCCCAGAAGCCAGACAGCTCTGCCATCGCACTCGAATAGCTCATATCACATCGTCTGTTTTAAATATGGCAGGCATTTTTGAGGCGCCGCGGAATGCGGACACGCTCTGTGAGTTTTCATCTGAACCATCATCGTTTTCGTTGCAATAAACTGACCATTCTCGCACAGTCTTGGGTGGGCAGAAAATCACCGGTGCTGATGTCCGTGAGCAGAATGGTATGTTGAATTATTGATGGATTTCCCGTTCTTGAGGATGGATAACTGATTCCTTGCAGTTCTGGCAACACAAGCCATCGCTAATGTCATCAAATCCTCCTTCGGTCCGTCCGGTTTGGACAAGATGATGGTGGATGACATAGGGGTATGGAAACGATAAACCCCGCAGAGCTTGGCTGCAACTTCTAACATCTGACAGGATGTGACTGTGACGAATGATGGCGCTACTATTCTGTCTCTTCTTGATATTGAGCACCCTGCGGGCAAGATCCTCGTTGAGCTGGCCCAACAACAGGACAAGGAGGTACGGGCCTCTACAACACATCTTCAAACGCACACGCTGATAATGATTTCAAATTCAATAGGTCGGAGATGGCACCACCTCGGTTGTTCTGATCGCCGCTGAGCTTCTCCGGAGAGGCAACGAGTTGATGAAGAACCGTATACACCCTACTACGATCATCAACGGATACCGAATTGCCCTGCGCGAGGCCGTCAAGTATATGAATGAAAATATTACGACTAAGGTGGATAATATCGGGAGGGAGAGCTTGGTCAACATTGCGAAGACTTCCATGTCCAGCAAGATCATCGGTTCCGATTCCGATTTCTTTGCAAACATGTGTGTGGACGCAATGCTGCAGGTGAAGTCTTTGAACCAGAGAGGCGAAGTCAAATACCCAGTCAAGGCCGTGAACCTGCTTAAGGCCCACGGAAAAAGTGGCACTGAGTCCGTACTCGTGGACGGTTACGCGTTGAACTGCACTGTTGCTTCCCAGGCTATGACCACACACGTGGCCGACGCCAAGATCGCCATTCTCGATATGAACCTGCAAAAGGAGCGGATGAAGCTCGGTGTTCAGATTACAGTGGAAGACCCCGATCAACTGGAGAAGATCCGTCAGCGAGAGTCCGGCATTGTTATGGAGCGTGTTGATATGATTCTGAAGTCTGGTGCCAATGTCGTCCTCACGACTAAGGGCATCGACGACATGGTTCTTAAGCTCTTCATTGAAAAGGGGGCCATGGCAGTCCGCCGCTGCAAGAAGGAAGACCTGCGCCGCATTGCTAGGGCCACCGGTGCTACCATGATCAGCACCCTCTCTGACCTCAACGGAGATGAGAAGTTCGACGCATCACACCTTGGACACGCAGAGTCAGTTTCGCAAGAACGTATCTCGGACGACGAGTGTATCCTGATCAGGGGTACCAAGATCCACACTGCGGCTTCCATTATTCTCCGTGGTGCCAACGAGTACAGCTTGGACGAGATGGAGCGCTCTGTTCACGACTCTCTGTGTGCGATCAAGCGCACTCTGGAAAGCGGGAGCATTGTTCCCGGCGGTGGAGCCGTGGAAACCGCACTTCACATCTACCTTGAGGAATTCGCAGTCACAGTGGTAAGTAATACAATTCGCTATTCTTTGCTCCTATATCGGTTTCTAACTTTTTTACTAAAGGGCTCACGTGAGCAACTGGCCATTGGCGAGTTCGCACAGTCTCTCCTTGTCATTCCTCAGACTCTGGCAGTCAACGCAGCGAAGGATTCATCTGAGCTTGTTGCCCAGCTCCGTGTCCGCCACGCCCTGTCACAGCGTGTGCAGGATGGCGATGCTAACGAGGAGGAGAAGGCCATCGCCAAGAAGAAGACCTACCGCAACTACGGCTTGGATCTGACGAAGGGACGGGTTCACGACACTTTGAAGGCCGGTGTGCTGGAGCCCAGCATGAGCAAGATCAAGCAACTCAAGAGTGCTGTGGAGGCTTGCATATCCATCATGCGTATTGACACGATCATCAAGCTGGACCCCGAGCAGCAGCAGGATGACGGCCACGGCCACTAAGCCTAAGCTTACTTTGACTACCCCAATCCCAAAAAAAATGGCAGTAATATGATGTGACATAGATGATAAGCAGTAGTAAATTTTCATTTTCGCTGCACTGCATATGAACGAATTTCTCTCAAAGTAGATACATGAAGCTCGTAGCCCTAAATAACCATTCTACTAGATCTATATCCCTCACTGCCGCCTGGCAGCCATCAACTTCCGGTATTCCTCAACGATATTCCTCCGCTCACCAGCCAATTCCTCACGGCGTCTCAAACTCCCAACCGCAGCAGGCACATTGGCAACATCAACCTTAGCCCCACCACGCACTTTGAAGATCTCCCGGGGTTTAACCAATTGAGGCGGCGCTTTCGCAACCTCGAATGGATTCCTCTTCCGCTCCTCGTCGCGCTTCTTCAGCTTAGCCCAAGGATCAGGATCATCATCCCCGCTATCAGCGTCCCCATTAGCATTCGTCCCCTTCTTCTTGCTTTTCTTCGCAGCCTTCTTCTTCCCCCCAGCAGCCTCAATCTCCCACTCTTTCCACTGCCGCAACTCAGCCTCCATCTCTTCCTCCCTCTCTTCCCGCTCCTCCTGCTCCTTGTCACGGATCTTAGCATCCTGCTCACGCCACCCCTTCTGCAATCGCAGCAGGTGCTTCTCATGCTTCGTCCGCTTGTGTTGCTCCTTGTTCTTGGCATCACCCGTCTTGACCGACTTGGTCATCTGCGACAATGGCATTTCGCGATCAACACGTGCTACAAACTCGGCCAGCCGCTCGCCAGGCATGATCTTGGGCGTTTCAGTCTTCTCCTTGACGGCGGGTTTGGGTTTTTGTGTCTCCGCTGCCTTCGCGGGCTTCTTCGATGACGCTGTTGAGTCTTCTGTGGCATTGCGCTTGCGCTTGTTCGGGCGCTCGCCCGTCTCTAGTCCTGATGGCGCCCGTCGACCCGTCTGCTGGTATTGCATTAGGCGGCGGAATGCTTTCGGGGTGTCGTCTTCGGTGACAGTCTTGAGGCGGTGGGTGGGTGCTTTGTTGGCGCTCTGGTTCTGGTCTTTGCCTTGGTTCTTGTTGACGAGTTTTTTGCCATTCTTGCCTAGCTTAGGCTTGACTAGATCGCGGACTGGAAGGGCTTTTGCGATCTCTGAGGGTGGGAGATTGAAGTGGCTGCCGCGAGTGGAATTGTCAGTTTTGGGCTTTGAATAAACTTGGTAATTACTAGTGCTCACGCTATATCGGCTTCGCCACGTCTCTTGTGTTTGTGAGGCATTTTGGGTGGTTTTGCAATGGAAGTTTGGAGGATTGGAGTTGTTGGCGGAACTTTTTTTCATCGAGGTTAGCCTTATCTTACTTATCGCTCTATGGGCGGTCCACGGATATCCCCAGCATTCGCCTTTGAAAATATCAGTGTATTGGCATACTCGAGAAAGAAGTAATTGAACTTGATGAATGAGGGATATGTTTGTTCAGATAATGCAAATAAGTCCGAGATAAAGGGTATGCTTCGCTAATAATATGCCCCCAAACGCCAGTAAAATGCCCACAGGCAAAAAAAGAACACCTAGGAAAATGCAAAACAATAACAATCACAGAAGAAACCGGGGAATCATTCGTCTTCATCGTCAATTGAGTCTTTCATATCAGCCCAGCCACACATGTGGCGTTTACCCTCAGTTTCACCACCGTTTCGAAGCTCGCGAGCCTCAGGTCCCTCACGCCAGCATCGAGCATCGTAGTCATCACTCACGGAAATGAGTTCGCCAGATGGTGTCCAGGACAAACCAGTGACCTCTTTCTGATGACCTTCGATGAGGGGAGTGCCTGATTGGTAAATTGGGATGGTATCTTCGAGACGGCCGGACAAGCCGATTCCAGAGTTGGTGCGACGAAGACCTGAGCGAGTGGTGAAAAGGGAAGTCCTGCTAGGCAGAGATTCGGCTGGTGTTTTCACGGTAGAGTTGAGGAATCGTTCATCGGTAGGGAAGAGGATGGGGCAGTGGTCACTGCTCCCAGTTGCCAACATCTCCGGATGATCGTAGCTTGCTTTGCGCACAGCCAACTTCACATAGAATGAGGATATTTGGAGGCGAGGATGGCGGAAACCATAGAGAGGCCCAAGACCGTCCTTGTCGGAGCCTCCAGTCCTTCGTGGACGGTTGTTGTTGAGCGAGAGTTCAGGCGCATGTCCGAGAATTAAGTGTGATGTCGAATATGTGTAAACAGTATTATCCCGGCAAAGTGTGTATAAGCGTGAGCCATCTCCTCCAAATGCCATGGAAGTTAGACCAAAGCGTCGGTACTTCACATGGCTTTCTGGCTCTTGCGTTGTAGATAGAGGAATGACGGGTCGACCACGGCGATTGTTATGGGCTGTTCGCAAGTCCCACAGTCTGACGCTTGCGCTAGCCTCGGAAGCCGTAACAAAAAGATTTTCGCGTCCAGGCGAGAGAAAAGCGAGGGAAGTAACGGTGATGTCGGTTCGGCCAATTGGTGGCGCATCATTTTTGTCCGTGATCGGTTTATGAGAGGTCGTGTATGCATGAGCACCTTGAATGGTATTCAGAACATGCGGATATAACATCTTTGGCTGCGCAGTGGTCAAGACATTTTCGGTCTCGGATAGGGAGCATTGGACTTGCAATGCAGGCCGTTCAAACCCCTTGCAGCGGAGATCCCAGATATTCACATTTCCATCCCGACTGCAAGTAGCAAGAACTTTATTGTTGGATGCCGGTTGGAATTGGACACGCTTAACGGAGGATGAGTGATTCGATAAGCAGTGGATAGGTCGTTGTGTTGTCATATCAATAATAAGAGATGTTTGGTCGCCAGATGCTGTAGCCAGTAGCATGTCGTCCGAGGAGAACTCGAGATCCATGATCGAATTCATGTGCGGACGGAACCCAAGGTATGCATCAGCGAATCCAGGATCCTCGTCAATCGATGAATCCAAGAGCCGAATTCCACCCTCTTCATCGCCCACTGCAACAAGAGAATTTGCTTCCCATTTGTTAGCATGTATAGGACCAGTCAGGTAAAACATGACTCACTGTTGCATGAAGCATTACAAAATGGGAGGGCCACTGAACGCTCCGATCCATAGCTAGAACACATGTGACGGTCCCGCGGTTTCGAATAGAAGTTGGAAGTTAGATCTTGCCAGCCTAGATAAAAGATTAGAGGTGTATAAGAAAGCCATGGGGGTAAATACCAACCAGCGCCAGAGTTAGATCGTAGAGTTACTTTATTTGCCCGAGCCCCCATCACATTTCGCATAAACAAAGCACCAGATGATTGCAATGCCTGGGAGCAGCGCACAGGGGCCACGGGGGGATTTCGTTTGGGTGGACTCGGCGGTGCTGATGCATCAAGGCGGATGTTGATGTTTGGAATTTTAATATCTTGTTCCACATCCTGCGTCGGAGACCGGACACGAACTCTCTTCAGAGGCGAGGATTGCGGCGAGACGACTGAGGAGAATGAGTTCTTTCTTTTCCTGCTAGGGGTGCGAATGAAGTCCTCCGGTAAGCCATCGTGAGGGCTTCTGGTGCTGCCAGCCTTAGAGGTTCTTGAAAAGGCCGGCCCTAGACGATTCACCGCGGGCGATGATAGTGCCCGTAATGCCTGGCGGCTGGTTGAGGGCGTGATAGAAGTATCCCCAACTGGTAATAAAGAGCGCGGGGTAAAGAATCGACGGAATGACCGGGGCGTTACAGTCGGTGGCTTTCTAGGTCTGCGAGTATCGGAAGCAATAGACGGCGGGGATGAGGGTGGCTCTGGAGGAAGGACAGGCTCTGACCGGGGTACTTCCGGGAGATTGAAGGTGTCCATTGTGTGTTGAACAAAAAGCAAAGAGAAAATCAAAGGCTATGCAAGCATTGGTGGTATTGGTGGTGGCTGGAAGGCTAAAGAGGGTCAGAGATTAATCGGGGAAGTTGGATCTTTTCCCGTGTCGCGACGTGACGCGATCGTGTTAAGGCATCTAAGGCATTTCAACCCCCTCCACCCTTAATGCCGAACTCCTTCACTCTAAATTATTCCCCCTTGATGTTTGAATAAGGCAAGTCAGTTTGAATTAGTTCCTAGGTTAAAGTATTTTCCCGGTTTTGGTTTCAAAACGCGTGAAATCACACGATATTGATCAATTTTCAATATCAGACTACTATAATCATGGAACGTTGGAACATCAAATAATTCCCTTGATTAACTTTTAAAGAATGCTCAAACAGAGGGAGATGTCAGGACCTAACTCAGGTTATGTTGTATGCTCGAAGTATAGGTCCTGTCACGTCATGTGACCTACAAGGCTGTATAAACATATATTGTCCAAACATCAAACTACCCTTTCCTCAACCTTTCCCTTGAAACCTAAGCAACATTTGCTCCATTCTAACGACATATGTACCTTGCCTCTCAATCATACTTTTCAATTTCCACAAAATGCCAACTACGACAGCTCTTTCTCCTTTTACGTCCGACCTAGAGTTAAAGTCGTACTGTGAAGACCAAGACTTCCTATGCAACGGAGAGCCCGAGCCTAACAGTCGCTCGCAGACTTTGATCTACCATTTTGAAAACAAAAAGTGGTGGATCAAAGTAACTTTCAAAGGCGCGATTTCTTCTTTCCCCCAAAACAAAACAAAATGCGAACGACGAAAGGAATACCAAGACTTTGTCAAATTGATCGACTTTGATCCCTTGGCCCTTCTGGATGATACTGTATCTGAGGTAATATTGAGCGAAGCCCCGGGAACAGTTGATTCTATCAATCTGCGTCACGACCTAGAAGATACCAGCAATCGGTTTATAAGGCTTGTTGGAAACCTACGGTTCTATATCCGGGAGGACCCATTGAGTGACTTATTTACCATGCCTCCGATTTCCCTCTTTCCGCGCTATCAATATCGCAGAATTGATAGAAGAGGATGAAATCACCGACGGAGTATTCCGCGTTTTACATAGGAGCGACAGAACTCCTTACATCCTCAAAGTAGTCAATCGCCCTCTTTATCAACCACGCGACTCGGATGTCATACAAAAGGAACTAGAGAATCTTGAATATTTCAAAGGCGTGATAGGGATTGTGTAGTCAGCTGGTATTGCGGTGTTTAACAACCTGTATGCGACCTCCCAAAATGTCGAACAAATGGTTATCGGCGGTATTCTATTAGAATACTATAGTGGCGGTTCCTTACAACGTGTTTTAAGTGAACAGCGTATAAGGAGATTCGGTTGGGAGCGATGGGCTATCCAAATTGGGAATGCTTTAAGCATTATTCACGGTGAAAAGAAAACGCATATGGATCTCAAACCTTCAAATATCGTTCTCGACGACGATGGCAATGCGGTTATCATTGATATCAGCGGTATCGGTGGAATAACGTACAACTGGCTTGCCCCAGAGATACGCGGTGAAATGTCACGTTTGGATCTTCCGTTCCAAACTCGTCGATTGAATGATGTTTGGGCCTACGGGAAGATTTTGACTGAAATTGCGTTAAACGCAGGGAACAGTCCGTTTGCGAGAACTCTGAGGTGGGTTGCGGATCATTTAACCAAAGATGTTGACGCCCGGTGGACTCTGTCTGATGGATTATCTCATTTGAAAAATGCTCAATGTGTTGATTAGTTGATGGAAGTGAGCTGAAGCCTCCCCTCTTTCGGTTGCTCTGTACTAATGACCACATAAATTGTCTCTAGATACGGGGTACTCTGTATAAGGAATCAAGGATGTGAGCTAACAGAATGAACAATAAAGAAGGGGCGCCGGAGCACCTAACCCTCTTTATGTAGGCAGTTAAGTGAATTGCTGAATTAAGGATTGGGGTGGCCAAGGCAGGGGCTGCATGATATATGATGTAAACAAGTTGATATTAGTGCGAACATATGTTCATGTACTGCAGGTTGCCTTCTAAAGGGCAAAGTCGATGACTTGACTGCATGTGGTAGTCAGATATATACAATAGACCTTAATGGTTCGATTTCTCTATGTGAGACTACTAGGGATACGATCTTCATCCCCTCCTCTTGCTGTTATAGACTGTTCAATGGATGTAGTTAAGAATAGGTATACTACCTCGTGGCCAGGGTGGCGGAGACAATATTTCCATGTACAACCATGACTCACAAACACAGAAATCTACCATATTCTTACACTAGTGCCATATGGTAAGCCAGATTGTACATAAAAAAGGCGATCAATATACACGGTCTTTCAGCTCCTCAGCTCACTCTTTCGAGAATTGTAATATCCAAGGTCTAATTTTGCACATCAAAGCAAATAACAACTTATGAAAAGGGGCTGATGTATCCCAAGTCATCTTAGTCTGACCAATGTCCTATAGATACCTTCCATTATGACGAGACAGAGAAATGGAAAGCATCACTTGTGAGGATGCACTTACTCCCCGCTCCATATTTACTCCTTAGGGAGCACAGGACATCGTAGGCCGATTTCAAACACACCTAGATAGCTTCAAGATGGTTGAGTCCATACAGATCTCGGCGGGATTCAAGGTTGTTTGTCCTTGGAATTCAGGCATTAATTTGCTGACTCATGACCCCAGGTCTTGACACCGCCCTGAAGGTTCTGCCGCATCCGCGGAATTTTTTTAATCTTTTTTTTCGAGGAATTAGACTGCAATCTGCAACTGCACGATTCGGTTTTGCCAATTTAAGAATGGCACCAATCAAGCGCAAGGGGAATGCCCCCGAAGAAAATACTGCCCGCCAGCCCCAAAAACGTGCTAAAGTTGGAGCGGAGGAGGTCAAGAGAGACCACAAGAAGTCAAACGATGCTACCATATCCACCGCTGGGAAAGCTTCAGAACTTTCTGTGCTGCGCGATGACGAGCCCTCATTCCCTCGTGGTGGCGCAAGTGTTCTGACACCATTGGAGCGCAAGCAAATTCAGATTCAGGCCAACAGAGATGTCTTGTTCGAGCAGAAAGAATCTGGAAACAAGAAAACTGCCCAGAAGACGCCTTCCAACGAATTCGCCGAAGAAAGCGACAACGATGTTGAAATGGAGGACGAAGAAACAACTACGACTACGAAGAAGTCGCGAAAGAAGAAGTCAAAGAGCAAGAAGTCCGCAGACAAGGAAACTGATGACAAGCAAAATGTTCGCATCGAGGGTCTTAGCTTCAAGGTACGTGCTAGAAAACTCTTTCCTGTCGCATCACTCTAACAATTATAGCGCATTGTACCCGGAGCCATGATCCTGGGCCAGGTCTCGAGTATCAACGCCCACGACATCGGCCTTTCGCTCCCTAACAACCTTACCGGCTACGTCCCTCTCACATCCGTTTCGAAGGGCCTCGAAGACAGACTTGAGAAGATGTTGAACGACGAAGCTGGGGATGACGATGCCGAGGACAGCTCCGACGAGGAGTCCTTTGACTTGAAGGATCATTTCTATTTGGGTCAATACCTGCGAGCATTCGTCGTGTCTACTGGCAGCAACCCGGATGATCCAAAGGCAAAGGGCAAAAGGCGAATTGAGCTTTCGGTTGACCCTAGACAAACAAACACCGGCTTCTCAAAGTCTGATCTTGTTGTGAACTCGGCTGTCCAAGCGTCCGTTGTCAGTGTGGAAGATCACGGCGTGGTCATGGATCTGGGCATCGAAGGCTCAGAACTGAAGGGCTTTATGTCCTCCAAGGAGACCGATCCCAGTGTGGATTATTCTAGCATTAAGGAAGGCTCTGTTTTCCTTTGCATGGTCACTGGCCAGAATCCCAGTGGCAATGTCATCAAGCTGTCCTCCAACTTCCAAACGTCTGCCTCGATCAAGAAGTCCAACTACCTCAATTCGGCGCCTACAATCAACACTTTCCTCCCCGGTACCGCTGCGGAAATTCTTCTCACGGAAGTCACATCGAACGGAATGATTGGAAAGATTATGGGAATGCTCGACGCAACCGTTGATTTGGTCCAGTCTAGCATCAATGGCAAGATTGATCTGGAGAAGAAATTTAAGATTGGTGCAAAGATCAAGGGCCGTATTATTGCGACTTTCCCGGCTGCCGAGCCGCTCAAAGTCAGCTTTTCTATGCTCGACCACGTCCTCAAGCTCTCTTCCGATGCTCGCGGTCCCGGTTCTTCTGATGATGCACCTGCTATTTCCGCAATCATTCCTGAGGTCAAGATCGTAAAGGTTGATCAAGGTCTGGGTGTGTATGCTCGGATTGGAGAAACAAAACATATGGGCTTCGTTCACATGTCGAGACTCTCTGATGGCAAGGTTGAAACAGTCGATGAAAGTTCTGGACCTTTCCAGCTAGACGCTGTCCACGAGGCAAGAGTCATTGGGTACAACTCTATTGATAACCTCTACATTCTCTCATTTGAGAAGAGCGTTATCGAACAGCCCTTCCTTCGCGTCGAAGATGTGAACGTGGGTGCTATTGTTAAAGGAAAGGTCGAGAAGCTTCTGATCGGTGCCGATGGTATGACTGGATTGATTGTTAACCTGGCTGACGGAATCACCGGTCTTGTTCCTTCCATGCACTTTGCGGATACCATGCTTCAGTTCCCAGAGAAGAAGTTCCGCGAGGGGCAGAAGCTTTCCCTGAGGATCCTCTCTGTGAACCTCGAAAAACGCCAAATTCGGTTGACCCTAAAGAAGAGCTTGCTCAACAGCGAGTCTGCTATCTGGAAGGACTACAAAGATATCACTCCTTCGGCTCAGTCCCCTGGTACCATTGTCAATCTTCAGAGTCATGGTGCTGTTGTGCAGTTCTACGGCGAGGTCCGTGGTTTCCTTCCCGTATCTGAGATGAGTGAAGCATACATCCAGGATCCGGCCCAGCATTTCAAACTCGGCCAGGTTGTCAATGTTCATGCTTTGAGCGTGGATGCAGCCCTTGGAAGACTTGCTGTCTCGTGCAAGGATCCCTCGACATTCACCGAAAAGTATCGTGAGGCCTTTGAGAACCTTCATCCCGGCCACCTTGTTACTGGAATCGTCTTTGAGAAGTCCAATGATGATGTGCTTCTCAAGCTTGACGAGTCCGGCCTCGTCGCTCGTCTCGACGCTTCACAACTCATCGACGGTCCCCCATCGAAGCAAAGCTCGATGTTATCCAAGCTCCGCGTCGGACAGAAGCTGAATGATCTTTTGGTCCTCAGCATCCAGCGCGCTCACCGTCTTATCAAGGTTTCTAGCAGGGCCAGCTTGAAAAAAGCTGCCAAGCAGAAGAACATCCCGGGCCATTTCGAGGAAGTCCAAGAGGGCTCCCTTGTCACAGGATTCGTCCGCAACATCACACCCGACGGTGTCTTCGTTGAATTCCTCGGCGGACTCACTGGCTTGCTCCCCAAGCGTCTTATCGAAGACGCCAACCTCGAACAACCTCACTACGGGTTGACAAAAGCGCAAACGATTGTTGTCAATGTGCAGTCTGTGGACCAGGAATTCAAGCGCTTTATCCTGAGTATGAAGCCCGTTGAGGCTACCCAGGCCGCTCCCAAGAAAGCGGTCAAGCAGACTGACGAGAGCGTTGCCAACCCCGTCGATGACAACATCAAGAGCATGTCCGATTTCACATTTGGCAGAATCGTTGAGTGCAAGGTCGTCTCTATCAAGGCAACCCAAGTCAATGTCCAGCTTGCGGATAACATTCACGGCCGCATTGATGTGTCCGAGATATTCGACGACTGGAAAGACATCAAGGATCGCAAGCAGCCCTTGCGATTCTTCAAGGCCAAGCAGACTCTCTCTGCCAGAATCCTTGGTGTTCACGATGCTCGTAATCATAAATTCCTCCCCATTAGCCACCGCACTGGAAAGTACCCTGTGTTCGAGCTCTCTCTCAAGCCAAGCTACATCAAGGCCGCCAACCCTGCCCCTCTTAACATGGAGCAGGTTCAAGTCGGCTCCTCTTGGATAGGCTTCGTCAACAATGTCGCTGATGATTGCCTCTGGATCAATCTGTCCCCCAATGTCCGCGGCAGACTGCGCTTCATGGATGCATCAGACGACCTCTCCTTGTTGACTGATATGGAGAAAAACTTCCCCATCGGCTCTGCTTTGAAGGTCCAGGTTACCGCTGTTGACGCTGAGAAGGGCCACCTTAGCCTCTCTGCCAAGCAAGGATACGACAAGCTCACATTTGGAGATATCTCCGTTGGCATGATCTTGCCCGGTCGCGTTACCAAGGTCACTGAGCGCCAACTCATTATGCAGCTTGGCGAGTCACTTGTCGGTGCGGTCAATCTGA
Source organism: Penicillium psychrosexuale (assembly GCF_028828465.1). Lineage (NCBI taxonomy): Eukaryota > Fungi > Ascomycota > Eurotiomycetes > Eurotiales > Aspergillaceae > Penicillium > Penicillium psychrosexuale. Next base: position 2,935,519 of record NW_026643187.1, read on the forward strand.
TTGACCTCGCAGATGACTACTCCAAGGCCAACCCTACTGTGCACAACAAGAACGAGGTTCTCCGAGCATGCGTTATCGCCGTTGACAAGTCTAACAAGAAGATTACCTTGTCGCTGCGCCCCTCCAAGGTCATGAGCTCCTCTCTGCCCGTGCAAGACCGTGAGATCTCTTCGCTCAAGGATGTTAAGCCTAACGATGTCATTCGCGGCTTCGTCCGACGAGTCACCGATTCTGGTCTCTTCGTGGCAGTCAGTCACGATATCACTGCTTTCGTCCGTGTCTCTGATCTTTCCGATTCGTATCTCAAGGAATGGAAGGACTCCTTCCAACCAGATCAACTCGTCAAGGGTAAGGTCACGTTTGTTGACGCCGAGCAAGGCAAGCTGCAGTTGAGCTTGAAGGAGTCTGTTCTGGACCCCAACTTTAAGGCTCTTATCACCCTTAAGGATCTTAAGGTTGGTCAGATTGTCACGGGCAAGGTCCGCAAGGTGGAGGAGTTCGGTGCTTTCATTGTCGTTGACGGGTCTTCAAACATCAGCGGTCTCTGTCACCGTAGTGAGATGGCCGAGAAGCGCGTTGAAGATGCTCGCAAATTGTACGACGAAGGCGATGCTGTTAAGGCGAAGATCATTAATATCGACCTTGAGTCGAAGAAGATCTCTTTCTCACTGAAGGCTTCCCACTTCCAGGATGAAGAGGAAGATGACAGCGAGGATGAGGACAGTATGAGCATTGACGGTCTTGGCGGTGTCGAACTTACGAAAGACGACAGCGAAGATGAGGATGATGATGAGTCCATGGGAGGTGTTGATGTAGAGGATGACAGCGAGGAGGAGGAATCCGAGGAGGAGGATGGAGATGTCCCGATACAGAAGCCCAGCAAGGCCGGAGGTCTCGGTGCGAGCGGCTTCGACTGGAGCGGCACCGCCCAGACCGATGCTGCCGCGCGCTCCGACAGCGAAGATGAGGATTCCAAAAAGAAGAAGAAGAAGAACCGCAAGGCCGAGATCCAGGTGGACCGCACCGGCGATTTGGACGCCAATGGCCCTCAGTCTGTTGCCGACTTCGAGCGACTCCTCCTCGGTGAGCCCGACTCCTCGCTTCTGTGGCTGCAGTACATGGCCTTCCAGCTGGAGCTGGGTGAGATCGAGAAGGCGCGCGCCATTGCTGAGCGTGCTTTGCGCACTATCACCATGGGCCAGGATGCTGAGAAGCTGAACATCTGGGTTGCGCTGCTGAACATGGAGAACACATACGGTGATGATGACAGTCTCGAGGAGGTCTTCAAGCGTGCCTGCCAGTACAACGAGCCCCAAGAGATCTACGAGCGGATGATCAGTATTTACATCCAATCCGGCAAGAACCAGGTATGTATCCATTTTGAATCTTACTTCCTACGGATGTTAACAATTTTACAGAAAGCAAGTGATCTCTTCTACGCGGCTCTCAAGAAGAAGATTTCCTCCCAGTCCCCCAAGTTCTTCTACAACTACGCCAGCTTCCTCTTCGACACCATGGCCTCCCCCGACCGTGCTCGGGCTTTGCTCCCACGCGCCCTTCAGTCCCTCCCTGCCCACACCCACGTTGAGACGACCTCCAAGTTCGCCCAGCTCGAGTTCCGCTCCCCCAATGGAGACATTGAGCGCGGTCGTACCGTCTTCGAGGGTCTCCTGTCCTCATTCCCCAAGCGTATTGATTTGTGGAACGTCCTCCTGGACCTGGAGATCAAGGTCGGCGATGCGGAGCAAGTGCGCCGTCTCTTCGAGCGCGTCCTTGGCCTACAGAGTGGCAAGAAGGGTCCTGTCAGTGTGGACGCTAGCAAGAAGCTCAAGCCTAAGCAGGCCCGATTCCTGTTTAAGAAATGGCTTTCCTTCGAGGAGGGTCTGGCAGCTACCAATGGAGATGAGAAGATGGTTGAGGAGGTTAAGGCACGGGCTGTTACCTATGTCAAGTCTCTTCAGGAGTAACTCTATAAAAAAGTGTGTTCATCTGAACCTGCCGGTGTTTGGGGCCTGTGAATTTCAATTTTCAATGTTTTTACCTGTATATAGATAGCGATGGAAATATTCAATCAATCGTCAACAATCCAGCACGTGTATATTTCAGGACATGGTCGTAGCTTTGAAAGTACCACGGATCCAATCACCGCCCCCAATATCATGGCTGCCTTCAGTTTTAAGGGTCGGGGAATCTATTTTTGTGTTTTCCCTTCTGTCTTCTCTTTACGTCCTCACCCATGATGAGCCCTTTCCGCCCTCCCCAGACCAACTCGGTATCCAGTCTTCATTTCGATCCATACAGAGACTCACTAGATACGGAATACCCGAAGGTCAATGTACATGTTGACTCTGTTGACTCTGAGCGAGTGGGGTATCCGGCCCGCTCATGGCGGCAAGTCTGGACGGCCTTGGCTTGGTCTTCAACGTCTTCCATGTTGTCGGAAGATCCAGCTAAGCGCAAGCGATCTTGTCGATCGCGATACTTACATGGTCTCCGGCGTGCGATTATCGGAATATTCATTATGCTGTGAGTTTCACGAACTGTGCAGGCCGTGTCTATGCGGAAGACCCGCTGACCTATCGCCGATAACAGAGGCATCATCCAATTTATCTCCATCGCTTGTGGTATCGCCCTCTCATTCTTCCCAGATGAGTACGACCGTGCAGTTCATAATTGGCTACCCAGTACCGACGGCACGAACACAATAGACAACACGCGCTGGCCCACCGATATTTCGCGCGATATCGTCCCTGTTGGCTGCCACTCCCACAACGATTACTGGCGCCGGGTGCCACTGTACTCCGCACTGCAGGCGGGATGCATAGGCGTCGAGGCCGATGTCTGGCTCTTCGACGATGAGCTCTACGTCGGCCACACCACATCGTCCCTGACAGAGCGCCTAACCCTACAATCTATGTACATTGACCCGCTAGTATCTATCCTCGAGCGCCAGAACCCAACCACTAGATTCGAGCGGGGAGGCCACAGCCATACACATGGTGTCTTCGGTACAGACCCTGCCCAATCGCTCATCCTCCTAATCGACTTCAAAACCGCAGGCGCGGCAACCTGGCACGCTGTCATGAAGCAGCTCGCTCCGCTCCGTGACCGCGGCTACCTAACCCACTTCAACGGCGACGAGCTCATCCAAGGCCCCATCACCGTCGTCGGAACGGGGAATACACCCTTCAACCTCGTCACCGCAAACACCACCTATCGCGATATCTTCTTCGACGCCCCGCTCGATAAACTCGTCGGCACGGACCAGCCAGACAGCAGCATCCCAGACGCAGCCCTCTTCCCGCGCACAGATCTTGGCACAGATCTTGGCCAAGGCCAATCTGGTATGCCGGCTGTAATCACCGCATCCACCTTCAACACTTCGAACAGCTTCTATGCCTCTGTGTCTTTCAAAAAGGCAATCGGCTACCCATGGCCCTTCCACTTCACGCAGCGCCAGATGGACCTCATCCGCAGCCAAGTGCGCATTGCACACCAACATGGCCTGAAAGTGCGCTACTGGGCGTTGCCGAGCTGGCCTCGCAGTCTGCGGAATCATATCTGGCGCGTGCTTGCGCAGGAGGGTGTAGATATTCTGAATGTTGATGATTTGGTTGATGCCACGAAGGGGGATTGGAATACGAGGGTCTTCGACTGGTGGCCGTGATGGCTATGCATTGCTATATGTTGGGTATCTTTCTTCTTGTTTTCTTTTCGCTTTTACTTTTGATGAAATATGGGATCATGGGCTGGATTGCCTGGCGTTAAGGGTTTCTTATCTGATTTACGATACCTCACCTTTTCTTTGGCTGTGTTGCTTTATTTTGTTTGATAGACCACTTGCTTCATATCTATACATCCAATATCGAAATGTCTACGCAGCTTTCGGGATACTGTACTGATACTGATACTGTAACTACTCTGACAAGAGACGGAAGAGACAACAGTGCCTTGGTGAAAACAACGCTTCGGTTCAAATTCGTCACAATCATAATTTCGGTCTCTGTTGCACCCAGTGCAGGAGCAGTAATGCTATACCCCGATCTGAAATGTGTTCCCCAATGCCCTTGTTTGTCGATCTCCACTTGACGCCATAATTTATGCAGTAAAATCAGATAAGAATGGCATACATACACCAAAGACCATGTAGTGGCTCTCGACCAGCGACAGCCCCCCTAACACCGATAAAACACACCAAACGTAGCTATCCGCGGGACGTCATATCTCATAAACAGCAGAGCGCCTCTTCACCGAACTCGCGGATAACACTACCCTCTTCCCGAATCAGGCCACCAAGCCAGTGCTTCGCAGTCTCAAAATCCTTGGCACCGAACTTGACAAGCACAAAGCCAGCGCGCACCCGCGCCGCCGTCCATGTGACATTGCCCTTAAAGCTCAGCGAAGGCTCAGGCACCGACGACGGTGCATGGTCCGACCAATTGCGACTACCGATGCGCGGCTGCGACTGGAATTGTTTCAACATGAACGAACCGAGCGCTTCGAATACAGGGCCGGAGAGTATAAGCGTGCCGACGACGCCGTGTGGGCGCGTGCGCTCCGCGATGATATTCAGCGGGGTTAAGCCGACTGGCGCCTGCGGTGGCAGATCGACGGGGTTTTCTAGACCGGCATGGGTGGTGCTGCTGTAGGTTTTATCTTTCTTTTCGACTTCGAGTCCGTCGGGTATGGATGTGTCTTCTAGGTCCTCGGAGTCATCGTCGAGGATTACCGAGTCGCGGAGGAGTAGTCGGCGTTTGCCCTTGTCGTCTTCGGCCCAGACTTCGTTGCGTCCGCGCCAGAAGTGGAAGTCCCAGTCCTCGCCGCGCGAGGTCCGGCCTTGCGTTACCCAATCTAGGACGCAGAGGCTGCTACGCTCGGCGCCTTTTCCGGTGGCGTCTACGGTGAAGGTTTGGACTTGGGCGTAGCGGCTGTGTTTGAAGGGGACGGAAGGGTCTGGGAGGTAGCAGAGGGCTGCTTGGCGGCCAATGTTGACGTCGAGTGTTTGCTGGCTCATGTCGGAGAGGTTTTTGTTTGCGGGCATTTGATCGCGGTGGCCTTTGATTACATTTGGGGATGTGCCGTTGTTGTTTGGGGTTGTTTTGAAGATCTTGGTGCTGCCTTGTGGCGTTGTTACCACCATTCGTGTCCTGGGTTCGAGCGTAATGGACACTTCGATGTGGTCACCTGGCAGGAGCCCGCCGCCATAGGTGAGGAGGTATAGGTGGACGGGGTTGGAGGGACATGTGTCTGAGAGGGCAGAAGAATCTGGGGATGGGACGAAGCCGCCGGTGCGCGGGACTAGCTTCAATGGATATTTGTAGGTGAGAGTTGTGAGGGTGGGATTGTTCGGTGGGAGGAGGGAGAGGACGACCTTGCCCTGCCCTGGCTTCGCAATGGAAGACTGAAAGGGCGAGGGAATGGGCATTGCTGGTTTTCGCATGGTGATGGATGTGATAGGTTGAGAAGGCGGAGAGACAAAAGTGTAGCTAGTAGGCTTATAGGCAGAAATAGAAAAAGCTATATTGAGCAATGATGCCAGGCCATGCTATCACAGATCAGAGGGGACGAGTTGGTATAAAAACAAAACCCTGGGGAAATGACGATTCCTTAGTCATAGGCATCCACTTGTCAAGCGGGGGATATTCCCAAATGGCCTCTCCTTGGCTCCCTGATGAGGATGCCGGAGCAAAACTAGGACATAAAATAACTGGCAGAGAATGAATGGTTGAGGTTTCTATGACAAAGAGTATCTCCTTAGACCTGGAGGGTTACCTCTTGGCAATGCACTTTTATGTCATTTGCCCAGGTGATCTGCACGACTTGTTTAACTATTATAGCCTGGCAGTCTGGGCATTGAAAGGAGGTCATGGGATACAGTGTAGCTATGGCAAATCAGCTATATGCTTTCTATTATATTAGGGGGACGATTTTGTGATGCAATTGTCGATGAGAATTGCTATACACACACCCCTAAAACTAGCTACACACTCACTTAAACTACTTCGGCTAGGGCCTATCCCAGGGAGGGCTCATGGCTATTCTCATTTCTGGACGGAACCGAATGTTCCTGGCTAGAGACTAAGATCGAGCTTGAACAAGGCGTTGACAGCGCTAAACCCCGCAGCTAGGGAGAAGAATGTTTAGTTGACTAGTGAACTATACAGAATAGACACCTGATATACAAGGCATTAAATCCCTACTTAGTTACGTAATCTAGGCACCCTCAGGCCCCAAGGCACGATGTCGCGTCTCCCCCCACGCTGAGATCCGAACCGTTTTCTGCCCAAGTACTTCCGTTTGATTGACCTTGTCTCAACACGGTCAGAGCGCGTGTCGCCAATACTTGACGTCTCGAATTGCAGACTTCTTTCATATCTTGCGCCAACTTCTGTTTGCTGTACCAGACCTGCGCGTTGCACGAGCGCGCGTCCCGACCTGATCTGTAGCGACATCTGCCAACTCTGTTCAAAGCCATTGATCTGCTCAGCAGACCCATCTATCCGATCGCATACCCGTATAATACACTCATCCGATATCATGGATATCGATAACCCACCTCTATCAAGCCCCGGTGGCCCGTCATCGACCCCCGCCGAAGACCGACGCAAATCCGGTCGGCAGACGCGACGGCCCGAAGTATTCTCGCAGACTACACACTCTGCCGATGAACAAGCTGCCGGTGGGAAGCGCAAACGGGGCGAGGCGCGCGAGGACGGCGATGAGGACGCGTCTGAGTCCGACAGTGATGATATCGACGACAAGACCGATGAGGAAGAACTGAAAGAGAAGCGACGCGCTGCACGCCGAGCTAGCGCGAAGAAATCCAAATCCAAACCCAAGACCAAGGGATCGCACGCTTCGAAGAAACCTAAGGTTGCAAGTAACGGGTTAGGGAGACAGCTCGCCTTCCGACCAGCCACCAATGGCCGACTGCCTGCTGCTCGTTCTCGGAAACCGAAAGTACGACCGAGTCTCGCGGCGGGTGAACGCGGATTGTTCGGTGAGTCATAATTATTTGTGTATGCAATATCAATGGCTAATACCAGCGTTAGCCGAGGTCTTTGGGAAAGGTAGCAATGCCGATACAGTGGCCGCTCAGTGGTTATCTCAATACCAGCGCGACAATGGGCAGGCCATGCGGGACCTCGTCAACTTCATCCTACGATGCACGGGTACCGATCTTGAGATCGACAATAATGAGGTGGAAGACATTGATAATGCCCCGGGCCGAATCGAAGACTTGCAGAACCTTTACCAAGCAGAAGGCATCACCGAATACCCTATCATCTCCAAAGCGAAGAAGTTCAGAGCGTTCTCGGTTCTCCTCGAGGAATTCACTGTGGCACTGATCCAAACCTTCCATGCCTCTTCCATCTTGTACACTGATGACACCCTGCTCGAGAATATTCAGATCTGGATCTCTTCCATGTCAACATCAAAATGCCGACCATTCCGGCATACGGCGACATTAATCTCCCTTTCAATCATGAACGCGTTATGTGATATTGCGCGAGAGGTGACGACAAGCGTATCTACATCCAGGAAACAACTTGAAAGTGAGAAGAAAAAGAAGACGGTAAACAAGGGTCGCGTGGAAGCAATTCAAAGGGCTGTTTCAGAGGGCGAACAGAAGGTGGAGCGCTTAGACGAGTTCCTACAGGATGGGTTCGATACTGTATTTGTCCATCGCTACCGGGATATTGACGGTCAGATCCGTGCCGAGTGTCTGACAGCTCTAGGCGGATGGATTCGCACATACCGAGAAATCTTCTTTGAGGGCCAGTATTTACGATACCTAGGGTGGACCCTCGCCGATGTCATTGCGCAGACCAGACTCGTTGCCTTGACCGAGCTTTTAAGCCTTTATGAGAACCGTGACAACCTTGCTGGTTTGCACTCATTCACTGAGCGGTTTCGGCAACGAATTGTGGAGATGGCTGTTCAAGATGCTGATGTTTCGGTGCGTGTGGCTGCGATTGAGTTACTTAACCACCTTCGCGAAGCCGGCTTACTCGAGCCAAATGATATTGATACTGTCGGTCGACTGGTGTTTGATTTGGACACCAGAATTCGGAAAACAGCTGGACGCTTCTTTGTTGCCAACGTTCAAGATGCATACGAGTCAATCACCGATGAGGTGGGAGAGGAGATCGCCGAATTGCTGGCTGACGACGACGAAGACGACTATGAGTCGCCTAAGCACTCATGGATCAAGTTTAAATGCCTCGCCGAGCTGTTTCAGGCCTACGACGACCAACAAGCCGAACAGCAACCAGAGCCATTGTCTCGCGACACACTGCTAGGTGCGGCCGTAGAGTCGCGCTTTGCTCTCGCGACTGAGGCTGTCTATCCCCACTTGGAAGAACTGTCTCAGTGGCCATCGCTGGCTGGTTATCTGCTTTATGACCACTCTCAAATCACCGATACGCCATCTGAAGATGATACCGCAGGAGCCGTAAAGAAAATGTACAGAATGGAAGAGGGACAAGAATCTATTCTTCTGGAAGTACTCTGTGCCGCAGTCAAACTCCGTGTTCTCGACATCGCCAAGTCTGATACCGACAAGCGTGGGCGCAAGACGAAGGCTCTAGAGGCCAAGATTTCCGAGCTCCAGGAGGAACTTTCTCACAACCTTGCGCAGATCATCCCTGGGCTTCTCAATAAGTTTGGATTTACACCGGAAGCTGCTTCTGTCGTTCTGCGACTGGAACACCTTGTGGACCTGAACACAATCCAGGATCTCCAAAAAGACGCTACGGCTTATACCTCGCTGCTCAGCGATATCAACAAGCAATTTTTGACTCATTCGGATCAAGATGTTCTGGCCGAAGCTAGTGTGGCTTTCTTGCATGCCAAGAGCTCCGAGGAGATGCGAGAGGCGCTAGAGAGCAAGGTTCAAGAGCTGTGGGATGATATGGTAGAGGCACTGGCTGCCTTGTCTCGGAAGAAGGAGGTCCAGGAAGGTGGCTCAATATCTGATCCCACTCTCACCAACCTGACCAACACTGTCTCTCGAATTTCGAACCTCGCCGGTATCACCGATTGTGCCTCCATTCTCGAAACTGTCCCTAATTCAAGATCGCAATCCAAGAAAGACCACAATGAAGCCCCATTCAACACCCTCATTCATCTTGCCGAACGTGGTCTGCGCATCGAAGATGACGATGAGGATACCGCTAAGGCAGAGAACGAACTGGTCTCAAGCAGTATCCGGTCGTTGCTTTTCTATTTCATGTGGAAGGTGCAGGCACTGTCCACAGCCTTGAACGATGGAAAGGCCTCCTTCAGCACATCCTACTTCGAAGCACTGACAAAGAGCCGCGAAACGTTCGCTATATTGCTCGTCAACATCATGGAAACGCGCCCTGGGCTGGATGACCTTCGCTTCACAGCAACTACAACATACCTAGACCTACAGACGCTCTTCAGCACTCTCCGGAACATCGGCCAAGCCAACGGCAATGACGAAGACGTCCTGTTTCAAACACAAGGCCTAGTCCATGAAATCGGACCCGACACCCAAGCCCTCATCACCAAGATCCACGGAATAGCTGAGCGCACATCCGCCAAGAAATCAAGGCTCAATCTCGAGCCCGCAGACGACGACGCCCCAGCCTCGGAAGATGAGCTCGACTCCGAAGATGAAGTCAGCGACTCCGAAGACGAAGCAGTCATCAACGACCGCCTCCGCAGTAGCATCGTAGCCGAACAGCGCCTCTGCGAGCTGACAGGCAAGCTCGTCCTCGCCATCATCGCCCGCATCATCGACGCCTCCGGCTCCAAGCGCGGCGCCCTGAAGAAGCGTCTCCTTCGTCATAAGACCGCCCTCGGCCACAATTACCGAGAGGTCCTATCTTATTTGGAAGAGCGTAAGCCCCGCAGTACGCCCCGCGCCAAGGGGAAAAAGCCTGCCAAGTCTGCTGCTTCTCCTGCCAAGGGCTTCAAGTCTGCTGAGCATATTGATGATGACGATGAGCACGACCATCCTGAGCCTATTGAGGAAGATGAAGATGAGGACCTGCGTGCGCGCGGACTTGTCGAGGATGATGTTGAACATGAGAATGGGCACGAGGACGAGGAACTTACTCCCACGCCTGAGGCCGATGAGGATGAGGTGATGGGTGACTGATCTGGTCTGTCTTATTTGACGTTAATGTGTGCCTGAACAAAATGATATCAATAGGGATTACCATGATATTTCTTCGCTGTCGTTCATTGCTTGTTACTTTTTTTCTCGTTACTTTTTTTCCCTCTCTCTACTTTCTTCTCTCTCTCTTATGGATTATGGCTGAATTGACTGTACCTCTCTTCTTTGCTCTCGTTTGCGTGGATATGGAGTTATTTTCAACCTGTATCTTATACACTTCCCCTGATCTTTACTTTGCTGCTACTTTGCTGACTTGATCTCAATCTATTCCCCTCTGGTTTCTGCTATTTTTTGAAATCTTGATATGGAATTGTGGTATAGTAAAATGGATGTAACTGGGTCTGTTGCTATCATTGGTACATGTAGACTCTGATTGTATATTATCTTCACTGCCTGAGGGCTTCGTATTCTAACATTGAAGGCTTGCAAGTCTAGCATCAGTTCGCCTCCTCCCGAGAGCATAAAATACGAATATAAATTTCCCGAGGAAGATAGAAATATCCTGGGATACAATTACGACTACAGGAAGAAAAGGTAGGTCAAGTGAAATCTGGCATTTTTTCCTGGCGAACTGCAAAGCGTACCACGAGAATAGTGCAATAACATTTTCAGAGGCATGATTCGAGCAGATTATGAGCGTGGTATGAGCAAGATGTGCTGTCACAGCCCTGTTGTCAGCAAGCGAGGACGTGCCCGCGCAGGAGACCAATGCCCCGTCAAGGAACACCATAGTCAGAGGACATTAACGTAACTGGAGAGAGAAAACCGATCCTGCAAACAAATGCGCCTGTGTATGAGGATGCTAAAGGGGTGGGGGAGGGGATACATGATGGTGAATCTTGTTTATCGTGAAATCAAAAAAAAGAAGGGGGAAGTGAAATTCGTGACAAGAGAAGATGAGGGAATCAAATGAGCACCATAAACTGTTTAGACGCAACGCCAGACCGAGAAGTAGCTTGGTCGAAGCGCACGAGAGGCGTCGAGGCTGTATGCGAGCAACCTGGCCTCTCGGTAGCCAGTGGTGCCCGACCCATGCGAGGATACGCTGGACGCAGCTTCGACGTTTGGGTTTGAAAGAAGATGAAGATACAAGGATTGGCATAGTGCACGAGGAAAAGACAAGTCTTTACATATCCATGGTATCACCGCCGTTGCCGAAGTTGAAGCCACCAGGTTGCTGCTGCCCAGTGCCGAGAGCAAATCCAGTCTGGGTCTGTTGTGGAGCAAGTTCCTCGATATCGCCACCGGCCTCATCCTCGTCAGAGAAGTACTTCTCGATAATGTTGTAGGCCTTCATGTAGATCTCCTCGTTGGCGTTGTTCTGGCAATCGTGGATCTTCTCCATGCCACCGGCCTCTTCGATGAAGAGAGCGTAGCGGTTGACACGAGCCTCACCGGGCTGGCCAGCCTCCTTGTCCATATCTCCGACCTTGAGGATGTTCTCGAGACCGTCGAGAGCAACCTGGATGATCTTGTTGTCAGGGCAGGCCAGGAGATCGCACAGGGGTTTGATGCAGCCTTGAGAAACAAGGTAGCGGATCTGATCGGGCTTCTGGAGACCACCGGAAGTAGCGTTAGAGATAGCCCAGCAAGCCTCCTTGCGGGTCTTGAAGTCACCATTGGCAAGCAGGTTGATAAGAGGAGCAATGATGCCAGCGTCGATGACCGCCTGAATCTGGCTGGAGTTACCAGCAGTGACGTTGGAGATGGTCCAGCAAGCTTCCTTGCGGATACCATCCTTGGTGGAGCTCAGGAGGGAGAGCAGAGCAGGAAGAGAGCCACAGTTAATGATCACCTGGGTCTGGACGTCATCACCAGTGACAATGTTACCCACAGAACGGAGAGCGGGAGTCTGGACAGAGGTAGAGGCGTGCATAAGGAGCTCCACCAGGCGACGGGGGATACCGGCCTCAATAACGGCCTGAATCTTGTCGTTGGCACCATCGGACAAGTAAGAGATAGCCCAGCAAGCGTCAATCAGGACCTCGTCATCCAGCATGTAGATGAGCTTGGCAAGGACTGGAAGGGCGGGGGCAATAGTGTTCCAGTCAGGCTGGGGAGTCTTGCCACGGCAGAAGTTGCTAAGAGTCCAAGTAGCGTTGCGGAGCATGCTCAGCTTGCGGCCATCGTTGATGAGGTTAAGAAGCGGGCGCAGGGCACCGGCACCGAGAACAAAGTCACGGCAGTGAGGGCTGTCACCAGCAATGTTTCCGAGGGCCCAAACGGCCTGTTCACGAACATCGGGCTCAGGGCTGCTAAGCAACTCGACGAAGATGGGGACGGCACCAGCTTCAATGACGACCTGGGTCTGCTGGGCGGAACCGGAAGCAATGTTGGTCAAAGCCCAGGCAGACTCAAACTGAACCAGGGTGTGGGGTGAGCGAAGGAACTCGACGAAACGGGCTACGACACCGGTCTCAATAACACGCTCGATGGGGGGTTGCGCTCCTTGGAAAGCAATTTGCGGAACTTGGTGGTGGCCTGGATCTGTTCCTCAACCTGATCGGAGAAAACTCCCTTCACCATCTGGGGAAGCTCGACGTTGAGCTAAGTAAATCATTATGTTAGCTTGGTAATTTTCACGATGTTTTTTTTTTATTGCAGTGGGGTCAAGTCAGAGGAGGGTCTTCGTGGGCCATGGCAACAGGGCGGTGAAAAAAAATCCTTGTTGATGATCGCATCATGAAAACAAAGAATTCACTCAGAGCCCATAAAGGTGGTGACCACACCATGAGCCCGTAGAAATCCAAATGGGGATATAAAATAGAACAGATTTCAAAGGATCAAAGAAAAATTCCAAGACCTACCTCACTCTCAATAGCACTGGCCTCATCATCACTCTCAGTGGCGGCAGCCATGCCACCAACACCGATCCTACCGTCCTGGGTTTGGATACCACGTCTCTTGGCTAAGTTCTCATCACGCTTTGCCTTGCGAATCTCGACCTGCTGTTCTTCACGGCGGCGGCGGAGCTCATCGGGCTTGAACTGGTTCTTGGCCTTGAACTGCGTGCGGCGATGCTCGGGAATATAGCGTTCCGCCATGATGAAAATGGAAACAGGAAAAACTAAGCGCGCCGCGGTGATCGATTATGTAGTATGTGAGGTTGAGTGGGCGCGCGGGGAGATGGACGGAGAGTAGGAAGAAGGAAGAGGGATCTGATGTGGGGGGAGAAGACTTCTGTGGGAGGGGAAACGATGCTATCACGTGATTACTCATTCGACGTACTCCCACGGCAATAAGCTCGTCCTCCCTGAGCTCTTAGAATTCCCCTTATCTTGGTGCTTATTTATGACAATTGCTCTATGATGGATGTGCATTGACAGAAACGTGCATTTTTTCTGAGCTAGTTTGTGATATCTCACCGGGAGCTTGCAGGACATCTCATCGACAAAAGATATGGCTTCAGGTGATCTAGTGGACATTACCACTGCTTGCTCTTCACAAGGGACTTTCAATGTCGTAGGTGTGGTAATTGACAAGCTACCACTCTTTCGGACCAGAGGCTCGTCGGCATGCATCACCTTCACGATAAAAGACTCCAATTTTGATGCACCAGGCTGGCAAGGTGGTCTTAAAGTCAAATATTTCAATGATGATGAGAGTTATCTTCCTAATGTCGAGCTCAAAGATGTAATCCTGTTACGAAACCTCCTGGTGAGTTTATTTACATGAGTGCAGCAGCATGGTAAGCTGACAGGATTCAGGTGTCAATTTACCAGAACAAACCAACAGGGGTTGTTTCTCAGAGATCCAATGTGTCATGGGCTATTTTCCGACCAGAGCCAAGCTCGAGTTCCAGTCCGTTCATTACCAGCGGTCCCATTCCTTTCGAGCCGAGTCTGAAGGAAAAGGATCAGGCACACTCGCTCCTGGATCGTGTATTTGCCGAAGCAATCCCTGTGCAACAACCCACCCCGCGCAGTATACCCGCCTTTCAGCAGTCTTCTCATGTTCAGGCTTCCGTTCCAGCCGCAAAATCTGGAGGCCTACCGTATATCCCTATTCAGTTTGCGACGGTTCGCCAACTTTGCCAGTTACTTGGCCAAGTTGTGAATCTCAAGACTTATGACAGTGAAAAATGCATGCTGGACTTGACTGATTTCACTGAGAATGAGGGGCTTGCCAACTACAAAAAACCCGGAGAAGGTGACGATGAATCAGGTCCTGAGGGCGACCGATTTAATTACATACAGAAGACAAAGAACTGGCCAGGCCCATGGGGTAAATTTACCATCCGAGTGACTTTATGGGAGCCGCATGCCAGCTATGCTCGAGAACACCTCAAGCCAGGTGACATCGTTCTATTAACCTATGTCCATATCAAGGAACACCGTGGTGGATTGGAAGCTGTCGTTCATGAAGACAAACGATTCCAGGAGAAGATTCATGTCAGGAAGATGAATGATAGCAATGATGAGCGTGTACGAGAATTGATGAACCGCCGGACAGAATACTGGAAGATCCACGGTGAACCCAAGGCAGATACCAAAAAGGCCAAAAAGAAGAACAAGAGAGTCGAGCAGAAAAAGGAGGCCCGGAAAGAAGAAGGCCAACTGACCATGCCAGCAGCATCACGAATCAAGTTGAATCAACATGGTGAGTTGATTGTATTCCTAAGAGAAGCATATTGGCTGATAAATGTTTAGTCAAAACAAAAAATTACACAGTGCCTACTTTCCCTCTGGAGAAGATCTTGTTGGCGGAGACTCATACAAACAATGCTCCGGGGGCATTGTCTATAAGCTTCCCTTTCAAAACGTCAATTATCACTCTCAGGTCCGAGTAGTTGACTTCTTCCCCCCAAAGATAGAAGACTTTACGGTTCAAACGACCAACGCTCCCTTGTTCGGCAATCAGGAAAGTGCCACGGAGCCTCAACTTGGCTGGGAATGGCGGTTTTGCCTTCTTGTGGAGGGGGTTGAGCCCAAACCTCCCAAACAACAGCCCCGAGGAATGATGAAGCTCTATGTGTGCGGGCAAGATGGTGATTTTCTTCTTGACGATTATGCATTCAACCTCCGCGACAATCCACGGAGACTGGAAGCGATAAAAGAGAAGCTTTTCCTCTTATGGGGCAATCTCGAGGAGGAGAAGTCGAAAGCCATAGCTTCTGGTCAACAGAGTTGGGGGCCAGTGAAGTCGTGCCCATTCGAGTGCTGCATCAAGGAATATGGTGTTCACTGCACCCATGTCAAAGACCCCAATGTGATGGATGTCGACGGCGAGGTGTGCACCTATCCTGATTGTTTTGGATGGGAGAGACGATTTGCCATGTTCGGCACGACTATCCACACATGAATTCTACAATCCCCAGGTCTTGTGGAAAAAAAATGTATCCCTAAATAAAGCTTGTATGGATTGATCCTTTGTACTAATACAATTTAACATTTTTAATCAATAGATGGTTGCGCCTGGAACCTTTTTATTCACCCGCATAGAAAGGAAGAAAAAAAACAACGTTGAATTCTCAATGCCTGTATAGCAAGCCTGCTCCCATGCACCGTCCATAACTCCCGAATGATCGAAATTCTGATAATGTCATGGATGCTTCTTTTGAACCTTTTCCCCGTGAAACTCACACTGAACTCAATAGACAATATTTTAGGACCTTGTTTCAAGAAAGGTTCAGATCGGCCGAGATGAGCATAAGATTGCGAGATGGCCGCTCAAATTTTCGTAACTTTGACGATGTTCGTGTCGATGCCATGCGCCACGGGCTCAAAGCGGCAGCTGTCGCCTCGGAAGCAAGTCTTTTTACCAGGTTCGCTCTGAGGACAACGATGACCATAGATACACTCGACGTCATCACATTCTAGACCAAAGCGACAGGGTGTCATGCGGGCAATGGCTGACAGGATGTGCAGATCTTGGCGTGACAATTTGCGATCATGGTCATGATAGCAATTCTCTTCATTAGGACATTCACCGAGCAAGAAATGATAATTGCAAAGCTTGAGCTTCTTCAGTTTGTTAAGATCATCGCGAGGAATGCTCTTGAAGTCGAGCCGATCAACACGCTGGCCGTATTTATTCCGTTCCACCGTCTTTGGGGGGGATGCACCAGGCACCTTGGACCGAACGACCTGGAAATCAGAAGACTCGGGTTTATTTGTCACCGAGGCCAATGGAGCGCCCAAATTTGACACACTGGTACTGGTAGAGGTTCGTGACAAAGCAGGTGTTTGGAATTGCTGGGTCGGCGATGGTGTGAGCAAAGTCCGCGAAGGGATTGCGCTTTTCCAAGGAGCAGCCCAAGACGGTGCACTCGTTGCACTCGGTACACTCGGTACACTCGGTGCGGTCAATGTAATTGGAGCAATCTTTGTGGTGCGGAAAACATCCGGGAACTGGGTGATGCGATAGTCCTGCTCTCGGAAATAATCAAATTCCTTCTCGAGTGGAAGACCCTCAACCAGCGAGACTCGGCCCTTATAATTCGCGCCAGAAATGAGTTCTGTCAATGACCGAGCATATTCTTCATTGGAGGGACAGCCCAAGAAGAGCTGGTGGCAATGGCAGTTGTATAAGTAAAGCTTGAATGCCTCTGGAGGAAGAGAATCAGCAATGGTATCTTATGTCAGGTTGTACCACATACCCTTGATTTTATCATGCGCTTTGTTTTTGCCAGTTCCAACGTCCACAATTTCGAAGAACGATGCACTCTCATTGAATCCACGAATAAATTCATTGATTGTGGAGGCCTCTAGGGCGATTCCGCCCCGGATGTAAGTCTCCATAAGTCCCTTCACATTAAGATAGATCTTGGTCATTATCTTCGGCTCGGTGATTGTGGAAAGAATTGTTGTCACGTAGCTCTGGAGAGATTTCCAGAGCTGCTTGGCCGCATTGCGTCCACCCTGTTCCCCTAGTTGCAGAAATTCATCTTTGAATATTATTCCTTCGCCGTCTAAAAGCAACACGACGAATGGTTCACGGTCCTAGAAGGAAACAAAATATGTGTCAGCCTGAGCTTAGACAAGGCATCCACAGCTGTGCTCACCATCATTTTCTTGACAACTGATATCTGGTCCATCAGCTCCATTTCATGCACCTGAACCTCACGATTGAACCGGGTTTCGCGTTCATGGTCGAGTTTCTCTTGTTGGAAGGAATTCTCTAGGGTGGTCACACGTTGAAGAAGTTCCTATCGCGAGTCTTGTTAGAGTGAATCGGGGACCAATGGAGGAATTGGTTGGTACCTCAATGAAGTCATTCTTCTGCTGGTCCAGAGCGCTTAGCTGACGATAGCGCTCTAAATAAGCTTGAGTCGCCATTTTTGTAGATTGATGAGTATCGTTTGAAGATCTGAAAATGGTTGGAATTGCGAAAAGGATGAATGCGACAAAAGATAAGGAAGAAAGTAAAGGAAGGGAGAGAAGCAAGTTTCAAGTCTGATCAAAGCCAACAGGGAAATTCCAGTGGGCAGGCGCTTGCAGGAGGTGACAATCTACAAAGCGCGTAAAGTGTTGGAATCAGCGGTAATCACCAATGATCAGTGGCCACCTCACTTTATTAAATTAATTGATATAGAGAGAGAAATTTATAGTCCGTCGTCTTTGCTTCAAATAAAAAATCAATCTAAGACCGCGGGTGCCATCTGGCTGAGTCAGCCCCCGGTTTTGCATACGTGGAGCCAAATATTCCCCTTCACCTGATCTTGACTTTGACCTTTCCCCTGTTTATCTTTTCTCTTTCTCTTTCTTTTCTCTCTTCCGGTTTCAAGATGACTCGCTTTGGTTTCCTCTCTTTGGCTCTACTCTCTCTCCAGGCCTTCATTGGCACCGGCTTTGCTGCTGTATGTGTTTCGTCTTGATTTGCTTCGGGAACCATGTCGCATGACTCAATTGACTAATTGTTTGGGGTTGAACTTGTAGGATGCTGAGAATGCTGAAGCAGAGGCTCCCACTCTGGCTGTCTCAGCCCACGCCTCTTTCCCTGCTTCCGAGATCTTCGGTATCAAGCTTGTCAACGGTCACCCTACCCAGGCGCTGATCGCCATCTCCAACGATGAGCCGAATCCTATCACGGTGAACTTTGTCGGGGGTAGCCTTCGAAACGCTGAAGACCAGGCGCAAGTTGTCCGCAACTTGACTGCTACTCGTTATGCCATTGAGATTCCCGCTGGCGAGAAGGAGACAATCAGCTACAGCTTCGCCACTGAGATGCACCCCCAGGATCTCCAGATGACACTTTCTGCCATAATTTCAGACAGCGAGGGCCGCTTGGTTCCTATCGTTGCCCACAATGGCACCGTTAGCATCGTGGAGGCGGATACCAGCATCTTCGACCCCCAGATGTAGGACACCCCCCTTTACCCTTGGTGTGAGGGTAACGAGGCTAACAATTACAATCAGCATTTTCCTTTATTTCTTCCTGCTGGCCTGTGTCTCAGGCACTGGTTACTTCTTCTATACCGTTTGGGTCGCTCCCTACTTCCCCCAGAAGCGCAAGTCCGCAAAGACCAGCGAGAAGCGCACACAGGGTGGCTCAAAGCGCGTTGAGACCCCAGTTACGGAGGAGACTTCCACCGGCGCTGCAGTTTCTTCTACCAGCGCCTACAATGCTGATTGGATTCCCTCTCACCACATCAACCGCCCCGAGGCCCGCAAAGTCAAGGGTCGCTCGAAGGCCCGTGCGTGAATACACTCACGACAGTCATATCACGAATGGAGGAAGGAAACAATCCTGTTCAATGTGTACCATTGTCGGGGTTTTTGTCTAGTGTGAGGGCGGCATTAGCCACGGTGCTGGAAATGCACCCTGCTGCTTGTCACAAGGGACATGTATATCTACCAAATAGAAGATTTTGGCCCAGTTTAGCTTCCACGGACGCCAAACAGGATCACTTTTGGAGAGTTCAATCCATTGTATACCACGCTGTGCCTGTTTTGGCAGTACTGGTATATCACAGTTTCTTCCATTGTTTAAATTCCTCCTCCAGATGTTGCTTCAATTCCGCAAACCGATTCCCAAACCCCCTACCACAGCGCCAGCAAGCAAAGTCTCGTTTTAGGTACCCCTCTTCCGTCGGATTCCGTCGCACATCATCTTCCGCCAGCGGGAAGTCCTCGATTGGCACGAAGAATGGTGTCGAAAAGCTATTGTAGTGTTTCCGGTGCTTCAAGCGCTCGCTATACCTATCCACCGATAATACATGGACATGCAAGTGGTTCATAGATGGAACTGCATGCACCCCAACCATAATCTCCTGTTCCCAGTCCCGACCCCGCGGTAGCTCGTCGGGCGGCGGATCGGCGCTCAGTGCCGTCTGTCTCGCCTGCTCCTGCGCAGAGTCCTTCCCATATTTGCGTCGCAGCTCGCTCGCTGCCAGCTTGCGAAGTGTTCGAGTTTCGGCCCTCACTTTTGCTAGGAAGTCGGCATCCTCAAATGCATCAAATGGGTGCATGCGTGTTTTGGTCTGGTCGCGGGGGAGAAGGAGGAGGTGCAACGATGACTTTGGGAACATGTCGTGGATCGCCACAAAATCGTCATTGTGGTAGACCACGACATCGGGAGCATATTTCTCAGGCTTTGCGATGTAGGTGCCTAGTCCATCGCGAACACCAAATGCAGTCCTGCCCTTGGCCGCATTGCGATCAGACGGGGTTTTAGTCGCGTGTTTGGGTTGCTTGCTTTTAGGAGCCAGGAGTTCGGTAACTGTCAAACCGATATGTCAGTCAAGTATTTTTCAGTGATACGTCTCTCGGTCTTTACAGGCATTCCTCTTTTCCGACGTCCCAGTTTGCTTCTTTGGGTCAGCTTTGGTCGGATTGGAGTGGTCCCCGGACATGGTTGGTGTGGAAGTTTGACTCGTGGTCACACAATAGATGTTAGCTACAGCATTGCCTTTGAGCAACAAATCCAAATCTCACATCGGTAGACCGAGTAGTAAGAGTACAAGACATGTGTTGGGAGTTAAGTCTCCCATGGTCGCTGCGCTCTTCCGTATGCTCCCCGCAATCCCAAAGCGGTTTAGTGCGGGTCGCTCTTTTGCTTGAAGCTCCAAAAGTTATCTTTCGTGCAAACACTCACCACACACAAAATGCCACCTAAGAAGAAAGGCGATGGTAAGGGTGGCCCCAAGCCGGGTACAAAACAAGCCAAAGCTGTGGCAGAGAAAGCCGCCGGCGAAGTGAAGAAGCAAGTGCCGGAGGAGCCCAAGAAACCATCCGTGAAGGATGTCATTGGCGGCGCATCATGGACAGGGAAGCTACCGGTCAATATGTTGGCGGAGCACTGTCAGAAGCAAAAGTGGGAAAAACCTGAGTACAACATGGTAATCAAGTCTTCCCATGGCACTCGTCGCCTGTCTACAAACACATATATCAAACCAGATGCTGATAGGTTGCGACAATTGCAGATCAAAACTGCCGACGGCTTTGTATCATCCGTCACAATGAAGAAAATAGATCCCAAGACCAAGGAATTAATCGTGATCCCACCGATAAAGCTCCCTCCCTCCCATAAGCAACTTGCTGGGCAGCCGACAGCCCTCGAAGCGCGCCATTTCGCTGCAGCGTTTGCTCTGTTCCGAGTGTGCAATATGCGCAATATTCATATGATGATGCCTCCAACATATAAGAAATTGTGGAAGGAGGACTTTGGAGAAATTAAAGCAGCAGAAACTCGGGAAGGTAAGGGCTGGATGTACGAGGCAGATCCATTCTTAGCCAAGCAAGAGAGAGAGAGCGCGGCCGCCGATTTGGCAAAGAAGCGAGCGGATCGTGAAAGAGCTCAGGCAAAGGAGAAGGCCTCAAATGCGGAATTAGGGCTAGGAAATGGGGATGCCAGGAGTAAACGTATCTGGTCACAGGCGCCCAAGGTGGATATGGGCACACGGATTCGACGAGATATCGAAGGCCTTTTGCGGCAACATACAGTTTGGAACCCATATGGCGTGAAGATCCCGGAAACCGAAAAGAAAACCATTGCGGACGAATTCACCGGTCTAGGGTTTCGTCGCAGCCATGTGGAAGAAGCTACAGCGGAATGCAAAGACCGCGAAGAGGTCTTGGAGTGGCTTCTCATCTATGTTCCTGATGATGACCTCCCACGATGGTCTCTGCCGGAAGGATATTCGGCTGGAGTCAGTCTTGGTTCTGGTGATCTCGCCCGTGAGGGCAAAGTCAAACGGCTGGCATCTGTTGGCTATCCAGCCGACATGTGCTCTCAAATCTTGGACAGGAAGCACGGCGACGAATTGGCCGCTGCTGAGCTTCTGCAAGGCACTTTGACCCATGGAACTCAATTCTCGGCCCCGTCAGTGGCCGACGAAGACGAGGAAGCTTGGGCAGAAGAAGCGACTACGTTAGAGGCTATCTTCGGGGAACGTTATCACCGCATATCAGCCAAGATCTGCGAGATCAACAGCGAGGCATCGGATATTCCACAGAACACGGTTTTCCGCTTCCAAAAGCCCTCCGCCCACTATCCAACCACACCTCCTGTTATATCAATCCAGGCCAAGGGCGTCCCAGCCTATATACGTCTTAGTGCGATCCGTCGGGCAGTGCAGTATGCCGAGGAAAACTTTACGGGCGAATCTATGATTTTCAACATTATGGATTGGCTGGAGGTCAATCTGCCGAGCATCATGGAGAACCCGGGTAAATTGCGAGAGATTTCCGCTGTGACGGCTTCGTCGGTAGCTGAGACCCACCAAATTCCTGTGCGTTCGAGTCGGAAGAATCGCAGAGGTATTGACTGGAAGGTTGACTCGGAACGAAGCTTGGCGATCCGTGATGCTTGGGAGGCCAAACATGATACCGCGCCGCAGATCGAGATGAATCGGAAAAGAAAAGCACTTCCTGCATGGAATATCCAACATGAAATAATACACTCTATCAACTCAAACCAGGTGACTATCATCTCGGGTGAGACTGGTAGTGGTAAAAGTACACAATCCGTACAGTTTGTGCTGGACGACATGATCCAGCGAGGACTGGGAGCCGCTGCCAACATCATCTGCACGCAGCCACGACGAATCTCAGCCCTGGGTCTTGCCGACAGAGTTAGCGATGAGCGGTGCGCAGTAGTCGGTGATGAAGTTGGATATGTGATCCGAGGCGAGTCGAAAGCCAAACCTGGCTCAACAAAGATCACGTTTGTGACTACTGGTGTCTTGCTTCGCCGGATGCAATCGGGTGGCGATGCGGATGGCAACGTCGCAAGCTCCCTCGCGGACGTATCGCACGTGGTGGTCGATGAGGTCCACGAGCGAAGTCTAGATACAGACTTCTTATTGGCGCTGCTGAGGGATGTTCTGAATTACCGCAAGGACCTGAAAGTCATTCTCATGAGTGCCACCCTCGATGCTGGCATCTTCATGAGATACTTTGGCAGTCAGAGATCCGTTGGACTGGTGAACATTCCTGGCCGAACATTCCCTGTCGAAGACTACTACTTGGATGACGTTATCCGGTACACATCATTTGCGCCAGAACTTGCCGAGGGCTACGAGGACGAGGAAGAACTCCCTCGGGGAGAAGAAACACTTGGCAAAGCCCTGCGGAGCTTGGGCATGGGAATCAATTATGATCTGATCGCAGCGACTGTCGAATACATCGATTCTCAGCTAGGAAACCAGCCAGGAGGCATCTTAATCTTCCTCCCTGGTACATTGGAGATTGATAGGTGTCTGAAGGCAGTCAGTAGGATCCCCGATATGCATCCTCTGCCATTACATGCCTCCTTGCTTCCAGCCGAACAACGACGAGTATTCCAGAGCGCGCCAAGAGGAAAGCGAAAGGTTATTGCCGCTACAAACGTCGCGGAGACCTCAATCACAATCGAGGATGTTGTCGCCGTCATTGACACCGGTCGAGTCAAGGAAACGAGCTACGACCCAAAGGATAACATGGTCCGTCTCCAAGAAGTATGGGCATCACAAGCTGCTTGCAAACAGCGTCGTGGGCGAGCAGGTCGTGTCCGTGCAGGTATCTGCTATAAGCTCTACACCCGCAAAGCCGAAGCAAATATGGCCCAACGACCAGACCCAGAGATCCGCCGTGTTCCCTTGGAGCAGCTGTGTCTATCCGTGAAATCCATGAAAGGCATTGACGACGTCGCCACCTTCCTAGCCAACACCATTACTCCACCGGAGAGCATAGCCGTTGAAGGCGCGCTGAGCTTCTTGCATCGCGTAGGCGCTCTAGACCACGACAGACTCACAGCACTGGGCCGCTACCTCTCCATGATCCCCGCGGATCTTCGCTGCGCCAAGCTCATGATCTACGGCTCCATCTTCGGCTGCATGGAACCCTGCCTCACAATCGCAGCCATGCTAACAGTCAAAAGTCCCTTCGTCTCACCACGCGAGAAGCGCGACGAAGCTAACGCCGCCAAAGCAACCTTCTCCCGCCCGGGTGACGGTGACCTCCTCACCGACCTCTCAGCATACCAGGCCTGGTCCGAGCGAACTCGCGCTCAGGGCGGCTACTGGGGCACCCAGTCGTGGTGTGCCGCCAACTTCCTCTCCCACCAGACGCTGCGCGATATCTCCTCCAACCGCGCGCAGTTCATTACCTCCCTCAAAGATGCAGGCGTCCTGCCAATCCAGTATTCTGATGCGTCGGCTTCGGCCTGGAATCGCAACGCAACCAATCGTAACTTGATCCGCGCCCTTGTTGCTGGAGCCTTCCAGCCTCAGGTCGCGCAGATTTCCTTCCCGGATAAGAAGTTCGCCAGCTCGGTTACTGGTACCGTCGAGGTGGATCCGGATGCTCGCACTATTAAGTATTTCAATCAGGAGAACGGCCGTGTCTTCATTCACCCCAGCTCCATCCTCTTCTCTGCGGCTGGCTATCCTAGTGCGGCGGCATATCTCAGTTACTTTACCAAGATGGCTACCAGCAAGGTCTTCATCCGCGATCTCACCCGTGAGTTACTTCTCTTCTATTCCTCAAGGTATTACCTTCTAACCTTCTTTTTTCTTACTTGCAGCTTTCAACTCGTACTCCCTCCTTCTATTCTGCGGCTCTATAGAACTCGACACTGTGGGTCGTGGACTAGTTGTAGACGGCTGGCTCCGTCTACGCGGCTGGGCCCGGATCGGCGTACTTGTTTCGCGGCTTCGCACCATGCTAGATGAGGCCCTTACGGAGCGGTTTGATAATCCTTCGGTTGTATCCGATGGCAGCAGTCTTGCTGATAGAGTGATTGAGGCTGTCAAGAAGTTGATTGAGTTTAATGGACTTGATCAATAATTCGCATTGGCGGGTTCCGGGGTTGAAAATACATACAGCGGATATATCATCTTAGCTGGGAAAAGAATCGAAATGATTTACGAGACATCCATGGTTAAAAAATAATTCAGCTATACGGTTTAGGCTTTATACCGTCTTATGCCGCCTTATACTTGTCGCAAGGTGATAAGTCCAGCATGTATATGTATACTCTGTACTCTACAGTCGACCGCTCGACATACTAGAGGACAATCTTCCTTCAAACAGCATGCAGATCATGGGGACCTAGCTAAACATAGCTTCAAAATACTTCTCCGGACTTAAGGTGAGACAGACAGACTTCTGTCTCCTACAAAGATAACCGAAGACCGCCGCTTCCCTTATTATGGTTCACAAATTCTACCTCGGAAGATCGAAAGCTACTCCAACAACTTCTTCCGAACATCCGGATTAGGCTGACCACCCGCACCTTTTAGAGAAGTTGATGCCTTCTTCTATTGGGCACTGATGGATCCATCCAATCTCGCTAGAGTCCTTATCGGTGGAGAGCCCTTACACTCAGTTGAAGGCGTTGCTTGCAAAGTTCTTTCTCGGGAAATCCGGGATCGGCTTGCTGCCTATGTGTCGAAAAGAAATGAGTCTCAGAGTATCTATATTTATTTTCTTGATACCGAAGAAGAAAAGGTTGAAGGTGTTGCCTTCGAATAGAGTTACGGAATGGGAGCTTCAGCCTAGCTGGTTACAGGAGCAGCATTTGGAAACCCAAAGTCTTGCACGTTCACATTATCTGACAGCTAAGTTCTTTTCCGGCTAAGAGAACAGACCTGAAGACTGGATGTCGTACTTGGAAGTGTGTAGTTACCTTGATGTAGTTATGGAAATGTGACGTCATATTCGACTATTACTAGTACAGTACAACATACAGTGGCGCAGAGCCAGTCAGGTGACTTGTGTAGATAGAGAGTGTATCAACGGTCCCCATTCCCCAGGGAAAAAAAAAACGAAAAAAGGCGGTTAGAACGCCCGGAGAGAAAGAGATCATCGTCAACGCCTTCCGATCATTTACTCTCATGTTCGGAAAATGATGGCGTCAAGTCATGTCGTCGTCAGCCCAGTAGAGCTAGGAAGAAACAAAACCACGAAGAAAACAAATGACAGAATGAAGGAGATGGAAAAGACTGGAATAACACGCAAACGCCATGCATAAAAAACCGATTCGCCTGTTCACCCATGTTGACCGAAAGAAAAATGAGAAATAAGTTTAGAGATCGTGAATGGTGGGGAGTACCAGCAATAATGAAAGCCAGCTTAGCATTGTATCTGCACACCACCGGGGTATTAGTTTGAGGCAAGGACTAGTAGTTTGCATAGCCGTCCAAGCGATCTGGATCATTGAGATCAGAGGGCTCGGGCAAAACAAAGTCGGAGGCAAGCCCAGTTTCGACAAAGATCGAGGCATGCTTGAAACGACGATCCGAATACTTTTCAAATATGGCGGCGTGGTGGCGGCGAGGGTTCTCACAGCATTCCATCATTGTGACGAGTACTGGAATCAGCTGGGAATAAAGATAACCACTGTAAAATGCGTGTGCCGGTGTCTGATTTTGAATGTTAGCAATATGATAATTGAATGAGTTGGAGAAGAAAACGTACCCAGTTGCCCTTGTTAAGCAGCATGCGAGACAGGCAATGGGCTCCAGCAGCAATAAAGCTAGGGGGAGTGCAGACAAAGCGCTCATCCATAATAGCCAGCTCAAGGAAGTATTTGGCAACAGTACGAGTTTCAAGGTCGTATTCATCAGCCTTGCTAATGCGGCGAAGGAAACTCATAGGGCCAGGCCATCCAAGATCAAAGTCGAGGATGGTGAGCATGAACCGTTCTGCCTTCAGAATCTCGTCGACGGAATATCCACCGTCAACCATGTAAACGATCTCTTGCACAGACGGGGCTGTAATCTCCTCGAATTTTGCAGCAATGAAGATTGCTGTCGCCCCAACAAGCTGCAATTTGCCCATAGAAACTACCTTGTACGACAGGAAACGGTCGATGTAGTTGACCGTGAGGAACAGAGTTTCAGGGAGCAAGTTAAAGCGCCCATGAACTTGAACAAGCCAGTCCATCAAAACCGCGCGCATGGACCACTGGAGTTCGCTTTGACGGGCCATGTAATCGGGAACCGGAAGCATCTCGATCTACAGACATGGTTAGTTCAAGCTGGTTATCAGGCATTGGAAGAGTAAAACGTACCTCTTTCTTTCTTAGATGAAGGAAAATTTCGTCGCCATACTCCGCGACCATGGTCGTATCTAAAAGCTCCTCCTCAATATCTTCTGGTGTCTGTTCGCTTTCGACGATGTCTTTCGCCCGGAACATCTCACGAGTGGTCACATTGCTCATGCACGGATAAATGACGGTGGTTCCGTCGGTGTTATCCCCACGGAAGGAGTAGAAGGGTGCAACATGGTACTCGGTATCATCCCCATCCCATTCCTCGGGCTCAGATACCGCCGGCACGGGTTCCTTGACGTATGTGTATGTGTACTCTTTCAGATCTTCGGTCTCGGAAACGGTGGCATCAGACTCCACGAGGCTGGCGGTATCAACGTTCAGCACGTTTGAAGGCTGCACTACAATACTATTCAAATGACGCCCTTTCTCCACTCCCTTGTGGCTGGTCTTGGCATCTGTGTCTGTGTTGGTTTCCTTGGATGCAGTTTTCTCGGGAACGGTATGCAATTGGTCTTTGAATACGGCGTTGTTTCGCTTCGATTTATACGCCGGTTGGGCCTTACCGGCGGGGTTCATAGGCTTTGTTGTGGCAACGCTTTCAATAACACCCTTAGTTCCTGCCAAGGTCATGCGACGTTGGGCTGGCTGGGACAGTCCAGGAGCCTTAACCTCAATTAGAGCAGGCTTTCCACCAACGGCAGAGTCATCCCGACTAGCTCGGTTCATATCCTTGGTGTTGCTAACATCGACAAATGCGCGTCGGCCAGCATTGTTCTGGGCCATCATACTCAGAGCGGGGCTCGATTTGTTGCGCTGGTGGATGACCTTATGATTTTGATGCAGAGACGAAGGGGGCACGTTCTCATCCCCAACGACTCGGAAGCGCTGTGGCTGTAACATCAGTTAGCATCAATATCTCCAAGTTCTCCAAGTGTGGTTAAGGATGAAGCAACTCTAGACCAAAAGTGGGCGAATACACGACAATGCGACAACGCAGCGCCGCTTTACGCGATTGACGCGTAGGTACAGAAGAATCGGGCAAACCAGACCATAAACATAGAGCTGACTTACCTTTGCATCCATGATCGCGAACAATGAAGTTGCAAGACGTGAGTGTCGAGTCTACCTTGAAGTTGGTAGAGAGATGTTGTTTACTTTTTGCTCAGTTGGGGGAGCGGAGTTGCCCGGCGTGATTGGCCAGCCCAGGCAAAATAAACAGTCGTTAGGACCCGCTCACTCGTTCCTTCCCGATCTAGCCCAGTTTGTCACTTGAACGTTACCTAGGCAGAATAGGTAACTTTATAGAACTGGCTGAACAAATGAATGAGCGAGAATGGAAGTGACAACCGTGAAGAAGGGAGGGTTGTCCCTTGTTCCTAAAGATGTGCCTTGTTGACAATGCACGCTATTCCTAAATTGGAGGTTACGGTGGCGCACGCCATCCTACTGTGCAAACTGCCCTGCGACTGTTATGCACGCCTGTGTCATCATATGCTAGGCTCAAAGGTTATGGAAATTTTGATTAAATAATACAGAGAACATCGAAGGAAAGATCTGAGTTTATTTTACCTTTATTTGAGCCCAATTTGCCGGTTTCTCAGTCGAATGTCTAGACTAGATAGGTCTATCAACCTATAGTTATTGAAGGCAAATTTGCAAGATAAATACGATGGTACCTCTAACTAGCTTCTAGGGTGTCAATTTTATACATTGTTCATTATTCTAGTGAGAATATGTACATTGTACTCATGACCTTGTCAAATTGATATCAACCTTTCAAGGTTCCATGGTTACAACTTCCCGAGGTCGAGGACTCGGGACGTTGATAGAATGTTAAATGTTTGTTCTGTTTGTGTATAGTTTGCATTGTTTGGTACATCTTTGACGTCATTAACCTTATCGGCGCGTCTCCTGCGACGTCTGTCGAACATCGTTTTTGATTAAAGAACTACCAAAACAAGATTAGAGATTACCAAAAGTTATCTCCAAGTACATTTAATAGTAATGCATAGTTATCGGCGATAATATCCCAAAATAATTCATGTTTGCGAGTACAATCGCCATTTTATATCATAATCTAGATCTGACGCGCTATCTACACGAGACCACGTGAGAGCTACACCGCCGTCACAAGAGGTGGGACACCCGGAATCAAGCGGTTCCTGTTTGGCAGCTTTGTGCTCAACCGAAACCCACTCCTATCATTGCGACGGTCGTCGGCTTTTCCAGTCTCGCCAAGTGATGCGGGGCTTCAGATCAGAGGCAATGGGCAGTTTCGGAGTAAATTATAGACAGTAGCCACGTTCTCGGATCCGATGATCTTCATCGTCAACATATCCAAAGGACCTTTTGCGCCCAGTCTCTCAGCATCACCGCCTGACTCCACCAAGCAGAAATGTTCCCCCCTTTTCATCGCCTATTTTCTTGAGAAATCACTAAAACTGTGCAATCACGGATTTGCGATGTCCCGATCTCACTTTTGTAGCCAGGTTTCAAGGAGAAAGGAATGATCTGTAACGCCGATGCGGGATTCCCTTTTTAACCTTCTTACATAGGTCCGAGGAGGGGTAAATCCATGTTGCAGATCATGCGAGACAACTCCAGAGAGTCATGCGATATTATGAAAGGGAATATTCTGGGGATTGAAACGGTTTGGTTATTTCGGTGATATCCTTTCGGTTGAGTATAAATATCTAGGTCCGGTCCTCGAGGCGGATCAACAAAACGTCCATAAACCACCCTACCCTAGCGATTTTGCTATTGAACCACATTATAAGTGTCGCGATATCTTGTATTTTCCAATTCGCATAGTAAATGAGCAATGCGACAAGGGTGATGGTGGGAAAATGACTGGACAATGTCAATTCTGTCCAAGCGCACACCTCCACAACAGACCAAAAAAAGGTATGGGTTGCTACGTGGTCACGCTAGGAACTAGCTGCAAGCCCATAAATCTATTGGGCGCTATTCCTTTATCTTATTTTACACCCTTAGCCCTCGATACCCTAGATAGTTACTTGTAGCGATAGTTAGAGGTACCCAAGCTACTTGCTTTGTGTGAAGCGCTGCATCCTCCCCTCCCCAACAGTCTTAGGTAGCCCACACTCGCTTACACTTCATCCCTCAAGACTCAAAGATCGGATTATATTCTCAATTTCGTACATAATATACAAGAAGGAGGGTTAGACAAAGTGTTCCGTCACTCGGCGCAATGGCATCCGGCTTGCGACAGCTTTTGCGCCTTTGCGAAAAGATACAGCATTGGGATGGCTTCACACATAGTTATTTTTTTCGATGCATAGGATAGTTGCAAATCAAATGAAGATTTTATATATATTCATTAATGCCATGGGATGTGATGGCTGCATCGATGGGCGCCGGAAGCGCAAATCGCCATGTCACCGACTCAGGCAGGCCGTTTTCTCGCTTTAGGTGAAACCATCGTACGCACCCACCTCAACCTTCTTCCTTCCATCCAACAACCCCTCGAACAAATCGCCATCAGCGCTGTCAACAGTATTGGGTATGTGTCTCTACTCTCGTTCGATCTCACTTTTCACTCCCCTGACCCCGTTTTAATCCTGGAGATGCCACCACTGACATAGCCTCAGCTCTTCGTAGAATTGACAATCCCCTCTCGACCTCGACCGAACCCATCCTTCGACCCTTCGCCCTGTCTTGGACAATCCAGGTATCTGCGATACTGGAAGTCTCTGTTTGAGTTGAATTAGGTGTGTTCAAATATCTCTCCATTCTTCTCCGGGTCATCTCGCTTGCTTCCCCCAAGCCCGCCTCCAAGGTCGGCCGGACTCGGTTAGCGACACATCCATCCATCATCTTCCAAGACAAAAGCCATCCTTATTGTATATTCGAGCATTTGGAACCCCATTGTGTTAATCTCTATGGTCTGTTTTCCTTCAGGTTGCCCACATTTACCCTTCTGAGTCGCTTCCGGCTCTTGCGACTGCAGATTCCCCTCCCACCTCCATCGAAGGTTTTGCTTCGACGGTTTCTATATTTCTATATTTCTATACATCAAGACCGGGGGTGGTCCATCCACCAGCCTGATCGTTCGGATTCAACAATTGTGGTAGGTTTGATGGATTCTTCCCTCTACACCTGCCCTTCCTCTGTGTCTTGCCATGGATCACATTCCCGCCCTCTACGGCACACAAGCAGTGGGTTGATGCAGAATTTGGTATAGCAGTGGAGTATTACTCAATTTGGAACACTTTGATATGCAACCGGTTCAGCATGAAGGGCTTTCTGGCCTGGTCGAGCAGCCGGGTCTGGCAGACTCTGCCAATGTAGCTCGAGACCTGTCGCTGAAAGGCCCAGCACCCAAGAACATCGCCTTTGAGTTACTTCTTGATGAGAACTCCAAAGTCCGAGCTCGTATTCCGATGCGCGTTCAAATCTATCCCCATGATACCACGGACTCGATCGTCACAACGGTCAAAAATTTCTATGGAATATATGACGGTACTGCCAGTGGGGTCAGCTTCGAGGATGAACATGGGACCACCCTCATCGCAAGGTACGAGAATCTCAAGAACAATCGGACTGTATACGTGCGAGTCATTCCCATTCAACCATATGGGGATCACTTCTATAACGGGTTCAATGTCGAGCCTCGCAAGCGACCCAGTCTGGCGGAGCCTTTCCAGATGTTAGATGGAACGGCGCCGGCGTTAGATCAGCCAGGACGGCCATCCTCTCGGCTTGCGAGAAAGCGCAGCACCTCTCCGTCGAACCGGAGTCTCCGCAGCGCTTCTCAGCACAAGCCTCCCTCCCGCGCGGGCAACAAAAGCCGGGCCTCGAGCACCCATGGAGCTTTCCATGACGATGATGACTACAGCGATACCGAGAGCGCTTATGCTCGCAGGGCTCGCAATGAGCTCTTTGCTAGCTCGGATATCAGCATGGAGAATATACTACAAGATGGTCGTCGCAAACGACCCAAGTTCGATAGCTCTGTGAGTGACTCATACGAGAGGGTTTTTCTCTATCAAAGACTGTCGTTAATCAATATGTTCCCCTTAGGAGCTCCCCCTGTTTGTTCCTCCCCAAGTGCCCCTTACTACCTCCACTTCTTCCATCTCTCCCCAGCGTCGATCGATTGGCCAGGATGGCGCTGGGTCGCCTTTCGCACGCCCACCGCAACCCCCGTATAGTTATCAACATGCGCTTCCATCGCCGCAGAGCTATGGCCACAGCGAATATGGTGTCCATTCGGGGCGCAATACGATTTATGCGACTCCCGTGGTTCCAGACCATGGAAATCGCATGCGCGACACGGGAGCCTATAACAGCTCGGCTAGCCGAGTGAGTGGTCCAGGTATATTGCCCACACCTGACCCCACTATTGCAAGCTGCATCTCCGATGAGGATGTGGCGATGCAATTGATACGTTTGGGCGATGCATCCAATTTCTCTCACGGACGCACCTCTGCCTCGACATTGGACGATGCTTTCAGTGGTGCCGCTGACGCTGCCTCATCCACTGGTGCTACAAGCGACGGGGAAGACTTTAGCGAGGACGAGGACGACTTGCCAGCTCGTCGCCAGAGGTTGGACTCAAGCCCAATGCTGCCGCCGGGAACCATCAAGCGCCACCTCAAGGGCCTGGATGACATCCTGCCCAGCGCCGATAGCAGCGACCACAGCTCGGATGGTGCAGATGATGGTATCAAAAGTGAAGCGGAGGAGGATATCCTTTACAAGGAGTTTGCACCTAAGGCAAAGAAGCCGAAAAGCCGCCCCACATCTTTCAAGGTTCGCAGCCAGAAGCCTGCGCCTGCGAAATTGAACAAAAGCAAGAATGCTATGCCCGCTCCTCGCAAATCATCCGAGAAGTCGGCTGCGCCTGTTCCACCTCTCAGCCCGGCGTCTTCCCGAAAGGTCTCGGGGGGCTCAGTCAACTTCCAGCACCAGCTCGGTGCGGATGAGGAAGATCTTTCTACCAAGCCTCGCTGTCAGCGATGCCGCAAGAGCAAGAAAGGCTGTGATCGTCAGCGCCCCTGTGGACGTTGCAAGGATGCAGGCATTGGAATTGACGGCTGTCTCAGTGAGGATGAGGGCAATGGTCGCAAAGGGCGTTACGGTCGTCATATGGGTGTCCCCGTGAAGAAGAACGGGGAAGAAATGGATGAAGACGAGGAGGAGTTTTCATTAACGCCTGCGACCCCTCCCGTCTCTTCGTCTATAGCAGACAAGAATAAGAAGCGGAAGCGCTAGTGGAGCTGCAGGTTGCAATTGCCCCCGCTATCTCTAAGCGCCGAACTGTTTCGCACCTCCAATCTTCTTCGTGACCATGGGGTCTCTCATTCATCTTACCATCCTCACTATGGGCCAATCTCATCCACCCTCACTCTCTCATTTCGCCTTCTTCTGGCCAGCGCCAGAGACAGTCCTTATACTAGCATCATCATTTGCGCTTCTCACTACACATTCCCTTCTCTGGTTACAAGCCATGCTTCCTCCATTGTACACTGCCAAGCGGTTGATCTATTGTTGTTGTGTCTCTTCGGCGTCTTAGTGTTTCTGTGGCTATATGCTTCTTGTCACATCCACTCGCTCATTCGGAATCAATGCTACTGGGTTATTTATCATTGTCTATGTCGGTTTCATGTGTGTGGTGTACGGATCAGTAGCGGAAGCATTATATACTTCCGAGGGACGGCGAGGTCAAAGCGTGACAAGTTGTAGAACATATGGCCGATCTCGACCTATTTCGTCTTCCGGATAGTTAGGGAGTCAATGAAAGGGTTTCAAATTTTTATTTTGCACTTCAGTCTTCCGACGTTCCATTTAGTCGTCTCATCATGGCTTAAGTTACATAGAGTCACATGACAAGGGCGGTGTGATTGGCCCCGCAACTTTTTTAAAGAGCTTAACTTTCTCGAACCTCAAAACGCTTGCATTCTTTTGCCAAACGGCGTGTTGCTTATTTCTAGTTGCATTTTCGCTTTTAACGGGAACATAATTTAGGTATACCAACGCTGAGACTGCATGTAACGCGGTGCGCAAACCAGCCCCTCTACACGAACTTTTCTCCAACCGCCCAGCAAGCCGCATTCAGCGCCTTGTCTGAAAAGCGACCACAATGCCTCCCAAAGCTGCCTCTCGTGGAAGCGCCCGTGGAGGGGCCGCCAACCGCGGTGCTCGAACCGACACAACTACTCCTACTCCCGCTGGCGGGGACACTGCGCAAAATGCTCCCACGGCAACTGGCGCGCCCGGTCCTGCGAGTCGAGCCTCAGTACAACGGCTTCAATCACTGAACAAACGCACGCCCTCCGGCAGTATCGCGCCCAGCAGTCGGCCTCCATCCGCGCTTGGTGGTGAGCCGGCCAAACCAGTCATGAAACACAAACCGAAGGCCGTTGGACGTCGCAGCAAGCAGGAGCGAGATGAGATAGAGAGACTTGAACAAGAACGATACAACGAGCGTCTGAAGGAGGCTGCCGCTATCCAACGTGGCCGTGGCGGTACTGCTCGTCGTGCTGGGTTCCGTGGCCGTGGTGGACCTATGGCTATGGGCATGAGTGGATTTGGTGGCCGAGGCGGGAAACGAGGCCGTGGTGGTTACGGCGGCGGAAGTGGAGGTGGTTATGGAGGAAGCGCAGGTGGTGCAGGCTCGGGATACAATCGGTCTGGTCTTACTGGGGTCAACCGTGGGCGCGCATATGACTCTTCAGACGACGAAGAGAATGCACTCCGTGTCAGCATCGATCATATCAACCTCGATAGCGACGAGGAGGATTGGGATACGCCGAAGGATTTCAAGGGCAAACAACCTAGCAGGTCGAGCGGGGAACGCGGACTTCGCCCTGTTCGTGTTGAGCGACATGAACACGAGGAAAGAGTCATCAGCGTCAACATGGAATCTAGCACCAGCAGAACCGCCGACCTCCGCAAAAAAGCAGAGAAGGAGAAAGCAGCGAAGGATGTCGGCCGTACACCTACCAAGGTTAAACCCGAACCCCGAGACGACGATACAACTATGCCGGATGCTATTCCACATGCAGATGACGATGACCTCCTACCAGAGCATAATGTTCGTGTGCGCTCGGCTCAGAGCATGAGCCCAACAAAGAGGAGCACAACAGAATTACGATCGACTCAACCCACGCCTGAGCCCGAAATCCCAGATCCACGCAGCCTACTTCACACTAAGGAGGAAATCGACGAATATGACCGACACATGGAAGATTTGGCTATAATTAAGGATCTTCTTGTTCCCAAGGTGTCGAAGAATGCCACCACAGAAGCAGAAACTACCGAAGGAGCTGCCGAAGGTAAACCCGCGGCAGTGGAAGGACAGGAAGGTGACCAACCGCGCGAAGAAAAGGAAGAAGAACAGGAAGACGACAACCCTCTACATGGCCAGATGTTCCTCATGCAATTCCCACCGATGACCCCCTACCTCAGAGTCGCCGGTTCTTCCCAAGACAATCAACACCAAGCTGCAGCAACCGCACCTCCGCCGAACGAGATCAAGCGTGAAGCAGGCGACGACGTGGAAATCGTGGGCAGCACCCAAGCAACCGAATTAAAAGAGAACAGTGTCATCACAGCCGGCCATCCATGGTCTTTGCCCACAGGCCGTGTCGGCAAATTGAATGTACACCAGTCCGGCCGTGTGACCCTAGATTGGGGTGGAATCAGTATGGAGTTGGATCGTGGAGCACCGGTTGGTTTCGTCCAGGAAGCCGTCATCTTGTCGAAGGTGTCACCGGAGTCGGAAGAAGACATACCAAAACATGTTTGGTCTATGGGCCAATTATCTGGCAAGTTCACAGTCACGCCGAACTGGGATGAGATGCTTTGATACCTCTACAAGGCGTCTTATGATGAATGGAAAAGAAATTTGCAAACTTACTGCAGCAATTATCTTGGTTGTTAACTTGACAATCACTAAAAATAGTTAGACTGGGGTAAAGTTTCCCTTTTCCTCCTCAAGGATTCATCCCATCTGTAATCACGTGACCATTTTTATATGTATGTGCAGGATTGCGATAGAGATAGTTAGTTGTCTCTGCCCGTTCTTTCTCTCCCAGTCTCTCTTCGTAGCTAAGAGAAAAATACAACTGTATTGCACGCTATATTCCTACTTTTGTGTGACTTTACAATGGCTGCGGACCAGCTTAGTAATTTC
Source organism: Penicillium psychrosexuale (assembly GCF_028828465.1). NCBI lineage: Eukaryota > Fungi > Ascomycota > Eurotiomycetes > Eurotiales > Aspergillaceae > Penicillium > Penicillium psychrosexuale. Next base: position 2,971,242 of record NW_026643187.1, read on the forward strand.
ACCAAAAGTGCCAAGGCCTAGTTAACTATCGCGCAAGCTGCTCCGTACACGAACTTTATTTGCGCGTGTCGAATTCAGAGCATTTGACCATTACATCCTCCATGCCCAATAGCAACTACGGTCGAGCACAAGCGACAATTCGGCCAATCCAACTACTCACATTCCCTCTACAATGCCTGCATAGACCAAATCAAGTGTCTCCGGTGCTACACGAGTGACGAACCTTCGCCATGTCGTTGCGTCCTCTCGGATATCAATGCAACCTACCCTATGCGCAATTCTTCCGCAATGGACTGCAAACAAAACAAAATATCACACAACACCTGAGATCCTTTTCACAATTGCGCGACACGCATTGCGCACATCGCTGGTCCGCGACATTTCCACACCATGCCAACAAAGCTTCTTTTTCGCTACGGAGCTTGCTCGGTGATCTTTTGAGACCTGCACACACTATCCGGGGCCAGGGCAAGGGATTGTGGGCTCAACAATCTCGCTATGAGAGCTCTGCGGCCAAAGAACCAGAACTCTGCGCACACTGCGGTGGAAAAACCATCCCCAAGGCTAGAAAACATGTCGAGCCTGGCAACCCTTCCAGCGGCTGGTATTGCAAACCCTGTGTTCGGAACATCCGTGCCCATGGCCATCTGCCAAATGAGGAGCAGCTTGTAGGGATCCATCGGCGGAGGTTGATCAGGGCGAGTGGAGAGGCAAGCAAAACAAGCCCATGCGGGCACTGCGGCCAGATGACGGCTCCGAGAAGCAGCCGTAAATTCATTGATGCGAACAACCCTTCTGCTGGGTTTCACTGTCGGACATGCGTTCGGCATGTCAATCATCACGGTACCCTCCCAACCGAGTTAGATCTCGCAGCGTTCCAGTACCGCAAACAGATGCGGAGTAGGCGTCCTCCTACTGTCGCCTCGAAAAATAATAAGTCAGTTACTTCGACTGGAGAATCAGCGGGGGCCCGCAAACATTCCAAGTCTCCCAAACAGATGAAACAGAGCCGCGGCGAATACCCCTGCATGCACTGCGGTGACAAGACCATCTCTAGCAGCAAACGTAGGCTCGTTGAGCCTCAGAATCCCGCGGCAGGTTACTACTGCCAGCCATGTACGCGGTCTCTACTTGAAACGGACGCCTTGCCAAGCACCGTCAAAATTGCAGCGCTCAGGAAGCTCAGAGCGACCCGTATGCAAAGCAATCCACGAGTTTTGAAAAGCCCTTGTGTCCACTGCGGTGAGATCACCGCCCCCAGCAGCAAGCGCCGGCTAGTTGAAGCGAAGAACGCTCAATCCGGGTATTACTGCCGCGCCTGTGCGGACTGTTTAATGGAAACCAATTCCCTGCCTAGCGACATACGCCTTGCAGTTCGCAGAGCGCGAGAGCAGGTCAGGCTGAAAAACTTGCAAGCCAGTCTATCTAAAGAATCGCAGTCCCCGGTGTCTCCGCAGGACGGAGAAGCTACACCAACGGATATGCTCACGGACAATACCGCAAAGACTTGCGCGCACTGCAAAACCGAAGAGAACACGTCGGTCCACTGAACCCGGATCTGTTTTTGTGTGTGGAGCTTATCTCAACGGCTTGTTTTTGAGGCTGGGGGTACTTTTGCGCAGAGACAGCATGAGAAAAAGTCCGGGCTCGGATTAGAGCGGATATCAAGGCTGATCAACGGTTGGATTGCTGCCAGTGCACCGCGTGCTCAAATCGATGGCCATCCTTTGATCTGGTCGATGCCAAGCGCAAGGGTCTTAATATCTTGATTTTGGTATCACCCATAAATGCGCGTCGTCATCTTGCCTGCGGGGTGTGCTCGTCTATTCGCCCGGACTTTGCGCCTGCGTTGACGATCCTAAGTGGCGCTGTCCGTTAAGCCTCGGGATGCCTTGAGCTATAATTAGAACTTGACGGAACAAGATGGGATTTTTATTGTATGTACAGGGTGAACATGTATGCTATAGATGCATATATCAATATGAATCTGGAATTATTGAATCACCCTAACAGCAGCGCATCCAGAGGATATCCCGACTAAAATAAAGAATAATAAAGAATAAATAAACACTTTGGATAGCTTCAGACCTGGGAAACTGGGTAACCAATCAGAGCCCGCAGAATTCAGGGACACACCCCCACTCCTGGACGGCCCAGGGACACAGGGCCAAAGAAAGCCAAAGAGCGGCTCGGCCAATCAGAGCCTCGGCCTGACTGGCTTCATTTTGTTTTTCCCTTAATTTCCCTCCCCCCCCCTGGGCTGTTTCGGCTTTTTGGGTTCTTGTCCTTCTTCGTTCTCTCTTTCAATCCTCCTCTACGGCTAAGAGTGAGTTGGGTTCTGACAATTGAAAGAGTAAAGACGAAATACCCCGGATACTCCCCTCTTCCGTGTTTGGCCCCCTATTCCCCCGGTTGCCTGACTGCGACAATTCAACACACCCACTCGGACAGTGTCGGACCTGAGTGGCATGCTTTGAGATCCTCGCAACTTATACCTTGTATTCATGAAGAGATTCATCTGAGTCAATATCGTCACTTCCAACCTCTTCTCCACCTACATCTGCAGCACTGTTGCCTTGCCAACTCCAGACCCCCCGATCCCCACGACCCGCACCAGTCAGCTTGGCGTTGCTTGTCCTCCATAGGCAACAACGCAAAGCATTTGCGTGCCAGTCTATTTTCATATACTATACATCTATAATCTGCCACAATGAAACCATCCACCTTCCTGGTCTTCCTTGCCCCGGCCGCGGTGCTCGCCGGCTCACAACAACCCGCCGCAGGTGCCAGCCTCTCCTCCGACATTGCACACAATTCGCCCGCTGTCTCATTACCAGAACTCGCCCCGCGGGAACAGTTCGCACCATTCGCGGACCATGATCTGCCATCTGATGAGATGCGCTTGCTCGCTGCTCGCTATGTCCTTCGCGCGCGCAGTGAGGGTTCCCTCGGCCAGACCCCATGGATTGGCATGGCGATCGGATTGACCTTTACTGCTCTGGCGGCTGTCATGCTCGGGTGATTGTCGGCATGGACTGCTTTGAAACGAACCCTAGCTTGAGATTCTTCCGACTTTCGATCCATATACTTTTTTCTCCGCTTCGACTACTTCTTTTTCTCTTGACACGACACGTGAAACGCCGGGCACCGCTCGAACTCTGTTTATCTTTTACTCTGCTCGACATATTTCTGCGACCCTTCTTCTTTATCTTCATTTTCTTATGGTCTTTTGCAGCGAATTTTTACCATTTTGTCTATTTTTGCATCCATGGCCTTGTGTTCTGGCGTGGGATTGGATCTTTGAGCCCCCTTTTTTACCTATCGCATTCCCCGACTTGCTGAGTTACTCGGTACTGTTGGGAGTATAGAGTTACATGTTGTACGCATGTTGTACATGATACCTTTTTGATTCTAATGCAGATTCTCCCGTGTGTATGACCTAATTAGTATATATAGATATGGCCAATACGAACTGACTATACGTTTTTGCTTTTCTTCCTTTTCTTTCAGACAACATTTTTCTTAGTTTACGCCTTTCTCATGGCTAGACTCGGACTGGGGTGGCTTTCTTTGTTACTAGATGAGCCACCCATTACCGGGGCAAACGCAGAGTTCTCGGGAACTGTCATGTTGATATTTGGTTTTCCCTCGAATCTATCTTCAAATACCCTTAGAAAGAGAGATCTTTCGTTTTAATACAAGTGGGCATATACCCTCGCTACACTCGACTCCAAAGGCAACTATACTACGGAGTACAGCCCTAACTTTCGCCATGGCTTCGGACAAATATCCATCCTACGTACCGATGCCCTCGCTCCGCCACGAGCTAGGGCTGATGTTCGGCTTCTTATCTCTGTGTATAGTGGTTATGGGAGCATACGTTGCTCTCTGGAATGGTGAGTTCCTCTCCCACTCTCCTTTCCATCCTATATCGATGTAAAGATCAGCAAGACCGTCCGTGGTCATGTCAAACACGTACATACATACAACTTCAATGCGATTTACTTTAGCATAATACCTACACTACCCCTAACGACCAGCCCCAGTATCCCAAACCCGCCTAGACGCCCAAGACCTCGCCCGCCGCAAAGCCTTCCGCAGCAAAAACCCAACCCAACAACCCCTAGGAACAACAACCTCCATAACAGCAGGCCTCAAGGACACATCCACCCCAAACCCCAAAGCAGCCGTACAAGAAAAAATGCTCGACCGCGTCGGCATGCCCGAGAACCGCGCCGAGCTACCAGTCCACGGGATGGAGATGTACGCGGCCGGAAAGGGGAATGCGAGCACATCGCAGATCAGGAGTCTGCCTGGTCAGGCTATGCCGCTTAGTCCTGTTAGTCCTGTTAGTCCGCTTGGGAGTAGCGGGGTTGCGGGTAGGGATGCTAGTTCTGTTAGTCTGGTTGGAGGTGGGATTGCGCTTGAGTCTATTGTTGGGTGGCGTTGGAAGGGGGGAGGAGTTTGAGTCAGAGTCTTTTGCGCGTTGATGGGTTCCAGTCGGGCGAGTCCGGCGAGGAGATTTGGGGGTGGGATTGGTCCGCCTGTTGAGATTGGGCCTGCGCCTAGTAGGGAGTAAGGTGTTGTGCTGGGGTTTATGATGATGTTACATGTTATGTTGTATGGCAGCTAGCTAGGAGCAATTAGTATGACAAGGAGAACGCTACGAGAAGGAGATTGCAGACTAAGCCCACAATGAAAGAAAAGATTTGTAATCAGTCGATGAATGGATGTACCTTGAAAGAAGAAGAAATTCGGGATAGGGTTATGTGGGTCAGAAGTGTGAATAGCTTCAAATGATCCCAAAGGAGAAAAAAAGGAACCCAGAGGTTCTTCAACAGCAGCTAGCCTAGGGACAGTTTCCTCATTGGCATTGGACTAATATCACCCTGCTCGAGGAACAGAGCGCATCCCATCTGAGCCATGGGTGTTGGGAATTACAATATCTGCCTTGACCTTTCTATTTATACTCACTTTTGTTTATCGTTCCTTCCTCAGCAGAAACCCAGGACCGCTCTTGCCTGGAAGCAGCCCTTCCTGCCATTCCAACAGTTGTTGTACCTTCTAAGACTCCTGGTCTTCTACTGAGTCCCACGTCATGCCTAGTCTACTAAGCTTTCTGGAAGTATGGCGTAATGCTTTGGAGTAATTTTGATATTGTCTCCAAGTGGTATCCATATCAATTCGACTCATAGAGTTGACATTTTGAATCGTTCTGGGTATATTTTACATTAGATTACACCACCAGCCATCTATCCACACACAGGCTCGTCAAACCCACGCGTCCACAATAACGAACCCATGATAACCACTAAAAACCCAAGCGCGACAAGCACACTGGCACTTCCATACAAATACGCATGACGCCGATGAGACAGTCCTTTCAATTCAGCAACCCAGGTACTGATAGTGGTCGTGCTCCCGCAGAATCCATCCATAACACCCTGCAGCACCTGGCAACCTGTCAGAGCAGCAGGAACCACCGCCCCAAGACCACTGACATGCTGCAAGTCATAGCACATACCCTCGATGATAGTCCCAAAGATATTGACCGTAAACGTGCCGAGGGGGAAGGTCGGAATCCTGCCATTCAGGTGCAGCGAGACATAGAACCGAAGGAGACAGCCAAGCGGTGAAAAGACAATAGCGAACACCGCCCGGCCGCGCCACACATCCGGGCCATTATGTCGGTCTGGTGGCCAGATGGCTAGGAACACGGCCCCGAGCCAACATCCCCAGGCAAGCACAACCATAAGAGGGTCGAGGACTCGGCGTGTGAACGCTAAGGGCACAGTGGGTGTCACGCGTGTTAGAGCCAGGGCAAGATGCGCGCCGACGATAAGTGCCGACAGGCTCAGTGACACGGTGAGTATAATCACAGCGACCAGCGCCATAAAGCTATACCCACCATTACGGGAGGCAATATGAGATCCGGTTGGCAGCGATGGATCGGGGAGGGCATTTGCCAGGGCGAGGAAGACGTCCCGCATAAAGGACGAGAAGGAGGTGAAGCAGCCACAGAACCCGGTCGTCAGACCAATGTACAGAGGGATGGTCTTCTTCACAGCCATATGTTTCCGGCTCTTGACTTTGGGCTCAGTATCGACTGCATCTGCAGGTGCTTCTTTGGTTATTGTTTTGCCCCATTCTTCGCGGAATAACTGCTGGTCTTCGCTCAGGAAACCCATTACCAGGCTTCCGGCTACATTTGCCCATAACACCCCTGTTACGACAGGCGCGCCTGTATAGAATGTCAGAGCCTGTAGGCCTAGGCGGGCCAGTGTACCCCAGAGCGAGAAGAAGATTAGATAGGAGACGGTGTAGATGTGGGTTGCGTGTTTGGAGAGGGGCGGCGCAGCAGATGCAGGTTGTGGTACAGGTGCTGCGCGGTCACCCGAGTTTTGCCATGATTCATTTGCATTTGCCTGTTGGGCCTCTCTTGAAGGGTCATTGTTTTGAGAGGGGTTATCAACATCGGCAGTTGATGGCATTGCCGTTTCAGTGTTGAAGGGAGGATAAGGGGAAAAGTTTGCCAAGAACCGGAGACCGGAGATCAGGTGGAGTCCGATAAGATTGGCGGTCATTCGCAAAGTATATGAGGGGAAGAAGATAAAGAGGTGTGTCTTGTCTCCCTCCTCCTCCTCTTCTTCTTCTTCTCTCTCTCTCTCTCTTTCCTCTTTCCTCTTTCCTCTTTCCTCTTTATATACCCTCTATACTTCACCATGTCTCTCCCATCAAATGTCCACGTCTCCTCCCATCCCTGTCTACAAGCCAAGCTCTCCCTCATCCGCTCATCTTCCACCACCCCGCGTGAGACAAGAGGCTTGGTCCATGACATTGCCAATATCCTAGGCGTCGAAGCCTTCTCGGGGCTGAAGTTAGTCAAAACAGGAACGGTAAATAGATCCCCAAGACCGAGATCCATACCAGCATTGCGATCTCCTAACACTCATTCCCAGGACACCACGCCCCTCGGAATCGAGTATGAAACCCAGGGCATTGACCCATTAGACCTAGCTCTAGTGCCAATTCTCCGCTCTGGCCTAGGAATGGTTGATGGTGAGTGATTCTTCTATTCCGCATGATCCGCTCTAGCCAGCACTGCAACTGTAGCCCATGTTATTCCCTGCAATATGACCGTACTACTCTCCTATTCCCCAATTCCCATTCCTATATCCAATCCCAAACACCACAGTTGCAATTCCATTCGCATTTACAGCTTATCTCCTCCTTTCGTCATCCCCCCACTCCCCATCCTTATCCCCCACTCCTAACACGTCCACGGGTCCAAAACCCCGCTTACACAACCCCACAGCCCTAAACGACCTCCTCCCAACCTCAGTCCCAGTCTACCACCTGGGCCTGTTCCGCGAAAAGGTCTCTCTCCAACCCGTAGAATACTACAACAACCTCCCCTTCCACCGGTCGGAGCTGTCGCCGGCCTCGCCAGCTTCTCTGAACCCAACCACCAACACCGCAGCGGCAAGCCTGGCGGTGCTGCTAGATCCGGTTATCGCTACTGGTGCGACGGCCGAGGCGGCGATCCAATTGCTGCGCGATTGGGGTGTGAAGAAGGTTATTATGCTTAGCTTGCTTGCTTCGGAAGAGGGGGTTAAGCGTGCTGCGGGGACTTGGGGTGATGTTGAGGTTTGGGTCGGTGCTATTGATAAGGGTGTTGATGAGAAGGGCATGATCGTGCCTGGTATTGGTGATATTGGTGATCGCTTGTTTGTTGCTGTTGGAAAGTAGATTTGACTTTATCAGCAGTGAAGCATGGCCGAGGGTTTAGATACTACAGATGGTTATGTACCTATAACTACAACTACAACTTGGCTACAAATGATCAATACTACGAACTACAATTCAAGTCTACAATCTAGTGTTTAGGAAAGAGGTTGTCCCCGGCAGATAATTCATCGATAACGTATAGTACATGGAAATGGCATAAAACATGTGCAGGTGAAACAAATGCGAAAATTGTCAAAGCAATGCTGAGCGTTAAGAGCATGGAAAGCAAAAGACGGGGTAGAAGGCGCGCAGACAATTAACATCAAGTACAGCGGCTGGAAGCCAACCAAAGAAATAGAGGTAAATGGCAAGATATGAGAAAGAAAAAAAAAAGAAATCAACACGCACGCGAACGCATGAAATGTCAAAAGGTATCGAAAGCACGAAAATCAGATGGACGGAGGGCACGATTAGGGGTTAGTATGAACCATAAAGTCAAACTCCACGGAGTGCGAAAGTACACACAGGACCAGCCAGGTGTCGAAGACGGAAAGCAGAAACACCACACTGGACTCCCTGGTGTAATAAAAAGCAGGGGAAAAGCAAAAAAAAAGCAAAAAAAGCAAAAGACTAGGAACCACCGAGAGGGATATCAAAAGGCGAAGTATTCCAAAACAAGCCCAACACCCCGCCTGCCCACTGGCATGTCCAGTCCTAGTTCCGAAGTGTCCCAATGAAAGCGTCCAACAAATGAGAGTAAGAAATTGAAAACACAAATTTCAAGGAAAAGCAGATCGACTCAAACAGATTGAGGAGAAGAAATTTAGTATGCGGTGCCGACGCTAGCAAGCGACTTAGTTGGCACCGCATGAATAGGCTGATCCTTGCGAACACGGAGAGAATCTTCGTATCCGACCAGGGCCTGAGAGTGAAGCTTGAATGATTCGCCCATCAACTTGGTGATTCTGTAAAGCGGTTAGTTATTTGACCATAAGAGTAAATAGGGATGAAAACGTACCCCCAGACAACCACGCCGTCTAGGATGTTACCCCATACACGGGCGACAGTAGAGCTGAGTTTTCCGAAGGCGTCGATGGCATCGTCGTCAAACAGATTGCGGACCTTGTTGTAGAGGGCCAGTTCAGCCTCAGTTGCCGGCTCATCGTCATGTTCCAGACGGTAGAGCCAGAGGCTCAGAATGACCATCAGATCCAGGCCGCAGAGAGGGTTCTCAACACTCCAGTTGGTAGCGGATGTCTTGGCAACCCAATTGATGCCCTGAATAGCGGCAATCTCGATGCATTCGAAACATTGTTGGATAACTTTGTTCATCTCCTGCGAACGCTTGACCTTCTCACGAGCGACGGTCATCGCAGCCGCCACCTCATATGAGGAGTGGTACCGCATCGCCTCCTGGATGGATTTAAGGTCAACTTCCAGGCGGGCGCGGGTGTTGCGGTAGACCGCCATCGAGTTGAAGATCAAGGGGTGACCCTTCTGAGGGGTGCTAAGCGGGACCACGATCGTTTCCGGTTCGCACACCTCAAGGGAGTTCTCCCAGGTCTCGAGGGCCAGGCGCAGCTTGTACTCGGTAACTACATCTTGGAGCGCCTCAAAGCTGCGCTTGTGGCTCCAAACTTGCAAGAACAAGGCATTAATGAGAACACGAGTGGCGAAAGCACTGTAGCGGGTCTGTTCACCCTGGAAAAGGCAGTCGTGGGCCTCACGCACAGTCAAGGCGCTCGAGACCGTGCCACGGCGCCAACTCTCATCATCAGCCTCGTCCAAATTCCAGAGAGACTCTGAAGATGGGAGCTCCAAGTCGTCAAACTCATCGAAGCTCATGGCGGGGGTGTGGTTGAATGTGAGCGTCAACATGCCGAAGAAAATATACACGGCGAAATATGTACGGCGGCAGGATTCGTCCTCAATCCACTCCTCGCGCGATGGCTGGACATTCTGGCGAGCCTGAGTGCGCAACTTGAGCTGGTATCGGTTGCCGGCGACCATGTTGGCCAGGAGACTCTTGATCGAGCAAGTCCATTCAAGGCCCTTCGGGTCACCGCTCCAGCTCTCAAATACCATGTTCAACAAAGTAGCCTGCATCAATGTCAAGGGGCACTTGCGGGAATCAAAGTTGTCCTTGTGTTGCAGGAATTGGTTGACCAGGACCTTGGAGCCTACGTGGAGCATGAAGGCATGTTCGCGCTCGAAAGTGTAAAGAGCACCAATCGACAAAACCGCAAGCAACAGCGGGGCTGGAACTTGGGAAGGCTTAAATGATTCCTGGTGCAGGAATGGCAAGTGAGGATGATACAGATTAAAGTAGGTGGACAAATACCGGTTCAGCGCAACCGTGGAAGGAAGCTGGAAAGTATCTGGAAGCGCACCTAGGCTGTCTGATCCCTGAATACGATCAACTACATAGTTGCGTTCCATCTCGTTAGCGAGCTGGGGAGCCTTGGGAAGAGTCAACGCTTGACTAGGGCCAGGTGAGCGACGGTAGTTGACCGGGCTGACCGGACCAGTCATGGAGGGGTAGGGCGACAGAGCATTCGGGGTAGAGTGCCCCGACATAGGCAGCGAGTTGGACATCAGAAGGTCGCCGACAGGGCCATGGCGATCAACGAGGGTGGGCATCGACCCCGGTTCCGCGGGGGAGATAAGCGTGTCCCAGGGCATCTGAGGCAGAGTGGCGTTACCCGAGAGGTAGGGCTCGAAGGAGCCGCGTCCTGGCGAAAGCGATTCGGAACGCTCGGAGACCTGACCGGTCGCCGCTGCTGCAGCCTTATGTTGGAAATCTGTCATCAACATGGCTGCAGTTTCAAGGTCGACCATACCATCATTGCTGCTAGCCTCGATCTGCTCCAGGGTCGTCGGGTCAATGGTGACCGACGGCCGAGCTGGGGCAGATGAGTTTTTCTGAACCCCTCCACCGCGTCTGCGCCCCTCTGCAACCAGGGGGATTCCGCCATCCTTGGCGTGCACCGTTCTGTCATGTCGCAGAAGAAGATCGCGACGGACGAAGGTACTGCGGCATTTTAAACACTTGAAGGGTCTTTCTTTCGTGTCTATACATTTCCGAGTCTATTAGCGGGGGAGAAACAAAATAACACATAGGAAATGTTGGCAATCTTACGTGAGCGTTCATGGCGACTGCGATGTTCACTTCTGCTAAACGCGCGATTGCAAAATTGGCACTTATATTTCTTTTCTGGAGCTGATGTTTTCTTGGCCGGTGAGTTGGCCGTCCCAGGTGCGGAAGGAGCCATGTGTGCGGGTTTATCTCTTAGAGAAAGAGTAGAATGGACGGTGGTATTGTCCCCTGAGTAAGCTCGCACCGGTTCTGTAGGCGTGTCGATGACAGGATTTCGTTGGGATGTCTGATCATTCCTTGAGCGGGGGGGAAAGGGAAGTAAAGGTATATCGAGAGTGGTGTCCAGCCACAAGTAGGAAATATTAAAGAAGCAAACGCTGAAGGGAAAAAAAGAATGGCGGGATGATCAACCGCGATTAGATGAGGAAAGGGGAGGGGAAGAAGAGAGGGGAAGGAGGATGAGGAGAATAAGAAGGAATTTGGGAGTTGGGAAATCGGGTTTTTTGGTTTTGGGGGGTGGAGGGGGAGAGGGGAGGAAGGGAGGGGGGGAAGGGAAAAGGACGTGGGTTTAAGCTAATCGCTTACTTTTACGCGTCGAAGTACAGACCAGGGCCATCCGAGGGTAAAAGCGGGACCGATCACCGCGAGAATCACCGCCGAGCTTATCATCGCGCTACCTAGGTATCCCAGCCACCTCTCCGGCCACGCACTTTACCTTCCTCTGTCCACCCACTATCTTACTCGAATGTGCCCCCCCTTTCTTTACCATACAACATACGGAATCGACACGTAATTATTCTAAAAAAGCCCTATAGATTTGTCCCGATCGCAAGCCCACATGGTCTAATTTGATTTTCCCCTTGGATCTTTATTATCATAATTAAACACTACAGGGTCGATCATTTAAATGTTTTTAGAAATCGCTGCGAGGGTGATTTACATGTACTCCGTTGTGGGTTAGGTTATTGAATCGTGCCCCTCGCTCAGGGTTTTTATGGGGACGGGGGAAATTCTTTGTTTATCGAAATTATGTGGCATGTGAGGCGATTCGATCGTGGCACACTTGGAGAGGCTGTGAGAATAGCCCCTTATTCACTAATCTCGGAGGTTTCCCCCTACAGGGGGAGTATATCAGTCTCACCTGAGAAACCTGGAAAAGGGTATCGTACGGTTTGATATCAGACCCTAGACATTGATAGATCGCAACTATGGTTCACATCCGTTTTACCCCTCAACCCCTCCAGTCCCAAGATCTACAGAGAAACATCCATGGATACATACATCTATATCAATTTCTAGGACATAACTACCGACGCTGGTATATTGCTTACATTTATAATATCGTTGTCACACAACTCCGAATCTATAATCTATGCTTGGAGAATGAGACAGGGATATCAGATATAGAGTTGCATTTATCTTCTCTGAATGTAAGAATGCCGATGCTGAGAATGGCACTTTGATGCGCTGGAGTATATACATCCCCACGCTAAAATAGTTACACCAATGTGGAAAAGTAGATCGATCCAACATAAAATCAATTCTATGTCTGGGTGCCCATCAGCCCCGTCTCCTGACAGATCATCCCACTGTACTTTTGTCGCCTCACAAATTGACTGGTCCAGATTCAGTCTCAGCTGTCGCCCTCCAACCCTAATATAGTTGCCCCCGCCTTGTGGCTGTTCATCTGTTTGACTGTGCCACGCTCGAGATTATGTGTTCCAGCCGTGTACAACTGCATTATGCATAGGATCGATGTAAGTACCCTGTATTGTCCTCGAGGCATCACCTGCCGAACTACATCCAGGAAGGATCTGCAGAGCAGAATGCAAATCGGAGCATTGGATGGGCATCTTCTGATTGACTAGTTGTACGTTGGCCTTTTAGTTTGCATTGCCAGCACAAACGATTACGGCTAACCGCGCTACAAATGCTATACTACGGCCGAATGCCCAGTTAGCTGTCAAATCTTTCGGGGCTCCACACGGTGAAGTTGCAGTTTTATACACCGCAAAACCTGCCAGTCATGTGTACTCTGTGCTCCAAAGTAACACCGTTACCTATCACCGAGCTGGAAATTGGGAATCGCGAGTTCCCGGGTCCTATCAGTGGGGCGAAGCCAACACTTACATCATTGGAGCCCGAAGATCCCGGACGCGGACCAGCGACGCGGTTACTTGGGAAACGCGCTTCGAACACGGCACGCCTCTTTCACCTGGACAAGCAAATGGAGTTGGAATTAGCACAAGTTTCACCTCATATCGACCGGCATATGGAGTCCTATCTAGCCTGTACCTGAGCACCCCCTTGATTCGCGGAAGCCAAATCCCTAAATCCTGTCCCGGACTTCCGGTTGATCATCGAAGCCTGGGCGAAACTTCATCTGATCTGGTGGATCTAGACTTATCAACTAGCTTCAAGCCCCGGCGGTGAAGTCGGACGGCTTAGGTTTTTCACCAAGGGATCAAACCCTTCGATTCTTGATGCAAACCCAACCGGTCGACCTCCTTCGAGCTGCTGCTCGGTCCACTTCCCGATGCAGCGGACCGACCCAGTCTAACGCTCTCGACCCAGGAACGAAAAGCAAAACAAGTTGGCAATGATATCACACGGAGAGCGGTGACTTGACCGCCTGGCAAATACTTTATTGCTTCCTTGCCTCGAAAGGTAATACACCAGAGGATCCACCATTCCCAATCCCTTGGGCCGCAAGTCCGGGATATGTCTTTGGTCTTTCATTCCATGCCCCTCCGAGCGGTCAAAAGCACGAACAAAAGAACCATCGAAAACCCGCCCAATTATGGATCTGCACGGAGGATCCAATCGGACCAGTTACGAATCAGATATTTTTGACCATTTTCCCTTCGAGCTCTGCTCCACCTCAGCAAGCCCACTACTGTAACAAGAATTTCAGGAACCTCTTCCCCGGCGCCCCCTGAGCTAGTGGACACCGACAGACGGGCGTTGCTGGAGCCCATCGTCCCGACTACTCCATAGCCAAGGTCCGGCGTCTCCGCCGTGGACGCCAGGACGGTCTGGAATCTCCCAACTCGGTCCTATTCTGTGAGTAAGCCCAAGCCAGCCGTCTCAAAGCCAGACATGTCGGTGAAGCCCGTTTCGTGTCAATATATTTGGACTTCACCGCTTCGGCAAGATTCCAACTCGGTAGGTTGTACGGAGTATGTATGAAGAATCTATTGAACAAGCCTGTCCCCACGGGTCTCGACTTCAACCGACTCAACGGTGTGAGGGTCATTATTGATCGCGTAAATCGGGAAACTGGATTTTGGCTTGAAATTCAAGTCTCCATTGTGCGCGCTATCGCCGATTTACTTTCGCTAAATAATAGACCCCAACATCCCAGCGTTGAGACAAAGCCCCGAGTCGCTCTCCACCCAACGCGTGCTTTGTGTTGTACGTCGTAAAACTCTTTACCAGACAACGGGCCGTCAGTGGGTTTCAGAGTACGGACGTATTACACAATAATAGAAAATTCGCCTGCCTACTCGGTCCAGGAAGTCCATTTCCGAATTCTACGTTCGCACCGACCATCCCGACACGAGTCTGGACTTCGGGCGCCCGCGTCTTGTAACCGCATCCAGCGACACGGGTAAACAGAAGCTTTTCGTGTAGCGTGTAGCATGTGGATATTGAGAAACCTGAAATATAAAATTCAGAGCCCTCTACTCCGTAGGTATGGAGTATGTATGTTGTACGGAGTACCCTGTCCGGCCCATATGTTGTGCTTTGTCTACATTATTGTACTCCATACTCCTACTCCGTTCATGTAGATGATCTACGGCTGCATGACAGGCCTGTTCATCCAACTTGTTTTGAACCATGGAAACATGATCAATCGCAGATGCGATCGTCCAATCCCTGGATCGTGACGGAAGGGGACGTCCGGGGAAGACCTCCGGTCCATGGTTCACTCCCGGAGCTTGATTCTCTTCGTATCAGACGGACGAGTCACAATTCCATTTCTGCACAACCTGCGAGACAGATTGAGCCCCGGCCGATTTCTGTGTCTGCACATACATATAACGTGCCGTGCATAGAAACGCAAGTGCCTTCCTCGACCCCTTGTCGCGTTGACAAATTGGCCGTGTTGATTGGACGATTCCTCCGATGCAGGGGATACACCACATATGCGAGCACCGATTCATCACATTCGCGAGATCGTTCAATATCATCCATGCATTTTACTTGTGTAATATTGCTGATCGCTAACATACTTATCCAACGGAGATGGTCCCCTCCCTCCCCCGCGCGGAGATGCGCCCGCGGAATTTTCTCGAAAAAGGTGGACACGGGGCTGGGAGACTAAATTAGGAAATTGACGGAGAACGGAGGGAGCGCTCTTCGTTTTGAGTGTCGCGTCTTGATTGCTCGAACCCCGCTAAGGTTTAAACGTGCGACGCGCCCGTCTTCGAGAACAAAGGAATCACCGATGAATAGACTTTCATAGTGTAGACTGGGGGGCTACTCCATCCGATAACAAAGGGAGACGGGAATGGGAAGTAGGTGGGGAACTGGCCGTGTCGTGTCGCATCGAGGTGGGAAGAAGAAGAAAAAAGAACGAAAAGGGGGGAGTTAATGATCATCGGAGACCCAGGACTCCGGGTAAACAAGAGGGTGGGATCGTGTCGCTATTGGGTGTGCGCTGCACCGAGCGGCAGGATTGGGTCTCGGCAGGTGAGAATCTCTCCGGCTGGGGCGGCTTGTGAGGTGATGATGTCGTCTGGGTTCCTGCGACTGGCCGGCTGCAAGGAACAAGGAACGAGCGTCGTGGCAATTTTTTAATTTGAAGCCCGTTTGAGTTGCTATCGGGCTTGCCCTGGAGGAGTACTCCGTATACAGCTTACTCCGAAGGTCTAGGCGCCTCTTGGTTTATTGGATTTCTTAGTCTCGTTCTCGCTCGCTTTCTATAACATTTTCCGTACGGAGTACTCCATCCGTAGTTAGATATATCGTACTTTGAAGAATGAGGGGATTTATTAGGTACTTGGAATTTGGAATTCAACAGGAATAGGATATTGAGATAGTGGTAACCTTTATGCACTTGCATACTTAAGATATGGTTTCAGCTCATTCTCCTAATCGGGAAGGTGATAGAGAGCTATTCTGGTAAAAGTATACCAAGTAAAACGTATGCTAGTTATGTGGAACTTTACGTGAGTCCGATTGTGCTGTTTCTTGATGTCTCATGTCTGTTTATTCTGTAGTTTTGAGGTTGATCTTAATAGGGCTCAAAATATGTGATGTTATTGGCTAGAAATATATCAATATATATCTATAACTAAGGTCGAATATCTTCAACCTATTTTCTTGTCAACACATAGATCCTTCTATCTATTGTCCCATGATACCTTCGATTGCACCATATACTCGACGGGAAACGAAAGTAATGTAGAGGTTGGTCCCAAGTCGAGACCCTGATCGATGTTGGTAAATCGTATAAACCTAATCAGAAACTGTCCCCTGAATTGGCGCTCCGCTTCATCCGATATTAATAGCTCTCAGATACACTGGATTCCACGACGAGGAGCATGTATACATATGCTCACATGGGCACAAAATACTATCTTCAGACGCAGGTTAATATGCCCAAGGAACAACTTGCGTACAATGCACCTCTAGGGCTTGCTCAAGAGACAACTTCCAGCTACATTGCATGGACTTTCTCGCCTCGATAGAAGCGGACCGAGTTCTACAGCGTGTTGTAATGATACAATGCTACTACAACTTTGAATCCTGATTTGCTTTGAGTATGTCGAATATGGCATTAATCCTCCATAATGCATGAGACGCCGAACCTTGTCCGCAGAGCATTACGCGTCGCCCATGAGCACACAACCTTCTCAATGCTACTCATCCCCACGCGAAGAAACGGTCCGTTGAGTGGATAAGTTCCCAAACCCTCGGGTCCATTGTGCATGGCCTTGAATTGATAACCAACGGTCTTACACTACGTAACCTATCAGGGTCGAAGCTTACTTTGAAAGGTTCTCGATACGCAGGGAGTTTCATGCAGAAATAACAATTGCCCAGGTGGAGATTTACGGAATACTCCGTACCATGGTTGAAGTATTTGGATTAGCTGTTCAGATCATGCCATATGCTGTCAGTACGCCTCATCCGAGAAGCCAAAGGATTCTGATCGCATATGTACAACATACGGAGTACTCTGTACGATGTATAGCATTCTATAAAGTCCATATGCGTTGGGAAACATCGTACATAACAAAGTTTTACCTCTAAGGAGTTAGTCTTGAAAGCTGGCGTTAGGAACGAGGCTGCATGCCATGCAGTAATATATCACCGACCCTCTTGTCTATCCACACTTACATCAACCACGGGACTTCATTGGCCTGTTTTGGCTATTACGTGTATATCATGTGTACTCCGTACAACATATGTACCTACATTGTTGTATGCTGTTATGTATGGTACCGGGGACGAGCGCCAGGATATCCGATTGTGGAAAGTGGGAACTTGGAAAATCCACTTTAGAGTAGCTCGAAATTAAATATATTAAAAACCGCCTTCTAGAACTATTTTAGCGCCTATTGATTAGAGAATAATAGACATCTTTTCCGATTGTCTGAAAGAGTTCCATGGATGCTATAATAGAAACAACGAAGATAACAAAAGTGTCTTTCGTCACTCTGGGCCTGGGCATCTGGTCTTGTTGGATATCGAGCATATGGACCCTATCGTTCATTCTTACTGAGACAAGGTTGTCGGGTTTGCGCATATCGGCTCCCCGAGGTACATAACGCAGTAGTTTTTGGATCCCCTTACTGGTTCAAGCTAGGATATCCTTGATCAATTATTGAATGGAGATAGTAGGAGTTAAGTTACGGAGTACATATAATGTGTCAAATCTAGGAAACTTGCAGCTCGGTGATCCCATGTCGTTCTTCATTGCAAATTGATAGATGTCTCCATGTGCCAAACCACCAATAACCATAGTCGAATTTGTCTTTGTGGGCCATGGACCAGTCTTTCACGGAGTATTTTCTAATATTCTTACCTCTACCACCGATTTTGAGGTTATATGTGGAACTACATGGTACAATATACACATGTACCTAACCAGGGTGACTGCTTGAACCCGTATAGGCAAAATGTGACCCTATCAGCATGCCTAGGTACACCCGGCTGTTATAAGCGTGGATATTTCGTCACACACAGACACACAGACAGTGGGGAACGTCATGCTGTGAAAGAAAGACGCAGAACCAAGTATGTAATAATAAATTAGTCTGGGGCTCTAGATGTCCCCAGGACCAACACACGGACAGTTGCCCCCATTAGTCCAAGGGCCCAGACTTGAACTTCCTAAAAGCTATGTCAAATGCAAGTTAGAGTCACATCATGTCAAATGGGATGTGGTACCTGTAAGACTGTGGATATGCAAGTCTATAATTGACAGTATCTCATCTTGGTGTCATTGGACGTCGTGTTCATGCAAAGATAGAAACATTGAATATTTCATGAGGATGTATGGTATTGTAATCACATGGTATCTTTCCGCTGGATCCCCCTCAAAACAGCCTTTCCATGGGCTCCATCGTGTATTAATACCGGTATTGCATGCGCCCGTCCCGCCTCCACCTGGTGCAACTTCCCCTAATTCAATCCCACTTCCATTTCCCCATTGCTTTTGTTATAACTCGTTGATGGCATAATCCGCTGTGCTGGATTCTTGTTCTTTGACTACGCAAGGTCTTTTTTTAGTCTGGGTAAAAAGTGACTCTGCTTCCCTCGCCTCAACGTCGAATATAGTCATGAGCGGATATTGAGCTCAAACCACCCCCCCCTCAACCCCTCCAGAAGCTCTCTGGACTGTGGCCCTGTGAGTCACCGATGTTTGGGATTCGCGCGGCAGATTTAGCTGTCGACACTACTGCGCTGGCCAAATCCGGATCTGTTGCGACCGCATTCGAGTACACCGACGAACAAGTGACCACGCCCACAGCCCTATCCCGCTATCGCGGTCGGGGAAACAGTGTATCACGAGATTTCAACCACATCAACCATTCCCCGAGCAAAATGGCCTCTGGATATGCGGTCAGCCCGGAGCCCCCCGCGCTCTTCGTACGGGCCATGTACGACTATGATGCCGACGATCACACTAGCCTGAGTTTCCGCCGTGGCGACATTATTCAGGTCCTCAACCAGCTAGAAACCGGATGGTGGGATGGGGTAATCGATGATGTTCGAGGCTGGTTCCCAAGTAACTATTGTACCCCACTCACGGAAGCGGACGATTTCACCAACCAGTTCGCACACACCCACCTCGAAACCGAGCTCGGCGCGGACTCCGGACTTGAAGATGAATATGGCGATGGACATGACGAGGATGAAGTGCACGCCGATGACAACGCTCGAGACCCACAGCCGATTCTTCCTATGGAGGGAGTCGCAGCGCCCAAGGAGCAGGAAGAGGCCGCATTCTGGATCCCCCAGGCGACACCGGACGGCCGTCTTTTCTACTTCAATACCCTCACCGGATATTCCACCATGGAGCTCCCTTTCGAAAACCCGACCGCAACAATCGAACCCGGCCCGCGAGATCGAAATAATTTCTATGTCCCCGACCAGACACGGCCACCCCCGGAGATGATGGCCCGTGGTTTTGAGCGAGATGAAGACGAGTACGATGGCTCTGCATCGGAGGCCGAAGGAGAATCATTGATGTTAGGCTCGCATGGCTCGATTTCTCGCCGACGCCAGTCCGTGATGGACGGGATATCCCCCGCCACGTCTATGGATTCGTTGTACGCCCCAGGATCTAAAGATTTCAAAATGCCGCACCCGCCGAACAAGCGCCCGCAAAAATCATACAGCCTGGGCGGAAACAGTACCAGCACATCTATGACCGAAAGCTATTCGAGACCTTCTATTTCCTACCCTCCTCAGCACTTTGTCGACGATGGCTTCGCACCACCAATAACCTGGCCTTTGCTTGTGGATAATATGCGGCACGCCGTGGAAGCTTATCGCCAAACGCTTTTCAAAGGTGAGCGTGCAGAGTATGTAAGAAAGGCCGAAGACATATCCGACCATCTTCGCATGCTGCTCGCTGCTGGATCTGACACCACGGATAA
Organism: Penicillium psychrosexuale; assembly: GCF_028828465.1. Taxonomy (NCBI): domain Eukaryota; kingdom Fungi; phylum Ascomycota; class Eurotiomycetes; order Eurotiales; family Aspergillaceae; genus Penicillium; species Penicillium psychrosexuale. The sequence continues at coordinate 2,991,183 of NW_026643187.1, forward strand.
CCACTCTGGCAACCCATCTATCATTTCCACAAACAAGGCCCTATATCCTTATTTCCGGGACATGATGTCCAAATTCTCGAAGCTGGTTCTTTCATCACACATTGCTGCCGCTGATTGGCCTGGTGCCGACTCGGCCAATAAATGCTTGCAGGAGGCCGACGGAGTTATGCAGGGTGTGTATGGCTACGTGGAAGTGGCACAACAACAGCGCGGAGATGTGATTCATCGCATTGTGCCTGGCTTCGTCAGTGGTAGCTCTTCCGGTGGTAGCTGGCAGAACAACGGTGTTTCTTTGCATACTTCAGGTCCGACATCATTCCTTGTCCCGGATGGAGGGGACTCGCGAGCAGAGCCATCGGTCTCTCTTGACACTGCGTTTTTGGATTCAATCGACATACTCAGGAGATCTTTTGTTGGTAGCATTCGGCGACTAGAAGAACGGCTGGTTCTAAACCGGAAGATCGTCACAGCGCAGGAACATGCAGATATTGCGGATGCAATCTCCGCTGCTGCAATCAAGGTCATTGAACAGTTTCGCCCATGGATCTCTTCTGTCGAGTCGATGAATTTAGCTCCGTTGGGTACCAGCTTCCAGAACCCCCAGCTAGTAGACTTTAGCTTGCAAAAGCAGAGAGCCTATGATGCTATTGGAGATTTCGTCCTGAGCTGTCAAGCAGTGTCCGCCCCTCTGGCCGATGAGTGGGCTGAGCTTCGTGGTAATTCTCTCGACGATCGTGTGAATGCCGTGCGAGGCATCGCCAGGCAGTTGGAGAACTATGTCTCCCAGATTGGTTTCTCGCTGTCGCTGCTCCTTGAGCAAATCCCCACCGAGCCAGTATCATCTCTACGACGTGGTAGCCGCCAGGAATCGGATGATGAGTCGTTCAAGAAGATGCATAGCCGAGGCGAGTCCATGGCCAAGATTGCAGAGTCAATCGGAATTCCATCCTCCTACGCCCCTGAAAAGGAAGGTGGCACCGATAAAGTACGAAGAAATATGGACAAGGCCCAACGATTCTTTGGCCAGGCACCCCCAACAGCTATCACGCGAGAGCCAATCCGTGAGCCAGTCCGCGAGCCAGAAGAGACTCCCTGGTTCTTGAAAATGGCCCATGAAGGCGAAGTGTTCTACGATAACAAGGGAGACCTGCCAATCCTCAAATGTGGAACACTCGCGGGATTGGTTGAACACCTCACCCGCCACGATAAGCTTGATGCATCCTTCAACAACACCTTCCTCCTCACCTATCGCTCTTTCACGACTGCCACCGAACTATTTGAATTGCTTGTCCAGCGATTTAACGTTCAGCCTCCATTTGGCTTGAATCAAGATGACATGCAAATGTGGATTGATCGGAAACAGAAGCCGATTAGATTCCGTGTCGTCAACATTCTTAAGAGTTGGTTCGATCACTTCTGGATGGAGCCTAATGATGAACTGCACATGGACCTCCTGCGGCGTGTCCATACCTTTACCAGCGACTCAATTGCTACTACAAAAACGCCAGGAACCCCTACATTATTGGCCGTGATCGAACAACGACTTCGAGGACAAGACACAACCGTCAAGCGCCTTGTTCCAACTCAGAGCACCGCCGCACCAACACCAATTATCCCTAAGAATATGAAGAAGTTGAAGTTCCTCGACATTGATCCGACGGAGTTTGCTCGGCAGTTGACCATCATTGAGTCGCGCCTCTACTCCAAAATCCGGCCCACTGAGTGTTTGAACAAGACATGGCAGAAGAAGGTCGGCCCCGATGAGCCAGAACCATCTCCCAATGTCAAGGCCTTGATTCTTCACTCGAACCAGCTTACTAACTGGGTCGCTGAAATGATTCTCGCTCAAGGCGATGTCAAGAAGCGCGTTGTGGTCATCAAACACTTTGTGAACGTGGCTGATGTATGTATTTTTTATATCTCTTTGATCTTGGCCTTACTAACTCGACTATACAGAAATGTCGCAACCTGAACAATTATTCTACCCTGACATCCATCATTTCGGCTCTTGGAACTGCACCCATTCATCGTCTAGGTAGGACATGGGGCCAGGTTAGCGGACGCACGTCCGCTGTTTTGGAACAGATGCGTCGGCTTATGGCTAGTACGAAGAACTTTGGCGAATATCGAGAAACCCTACATCTCGCTAACCCGCCCTGTATTCCATTCTTCGGTATGCATCACAACCATTTCAAGCAGAATGTCTTGGAGCATCTCACCCCTTTGATTTGACTAACACATCGTAGGTGTCTATCTTACAGATTTGACCTTCATTGAAGACGGTATTCCGTCTCTAACACCATCAGAATTGATCAACTTCAATAAGCGGGCTAAGACTGCAGAGGTCATTCGGGATATCCAGCAATACCAGAATGTGCCTTATCTTTTGCAACCCGTCGGCGAACTTCAAGATTACATTCTCAGTAACCTCCAAGGTGCTGGCGATGTACACGACATGTACGAACGAAGTCTGGAAATCGAGCCTAGGGAGCGCGAGGATGAAAAGATTGCAAGGTATGCTGAAGCCTCAAGCAGAGACAAGAGCTCCTTGTTGTTTGCATCCACCGTTGCTGTTTTGCGATAATCTTGTTTTTTCTTTTTCTTAAAAACTGGCGTTTGGCATTTGCCCGGCGATACCCAAATTTGACCTATTCTCTTTTTTCTGGGGGCCAAGACAACGACAACTCTGCTTTCTTTTTTTTTTCTTTCTCTCAAAACTGTTCGGCTGTTGAGACTAACCGTTTTGGATTCTGAATCTCGTAGATTACTATCTGAGTCCGGCTTCTTGTAACCCGTGAAGATCCCTGTCGAGTTACATCCCGCGGCGCGCCACCAAACAGGTTCGACAAATGCGCCATTCGCGCTCCAATCGACGTTCGTGTTTCACCACCTCGTGATCGTTCAGGCTATCCTAGTCTCCACACTACCTCACCTTCTCACCTCTCAGATCTCACCTTTCAGGGATACTTGCAGGTTGATCTATCGCATGCATGTGAATGTCTCTCAAAGACCCACACATGTGAACACTTATTCTCGATGCAGTTACCTTCGGTCTCGGCATTTATCATTGCACCGGCGAATACGGAGTACTCCGTATGTTGATTCTCGATATAGCGCAATAGAGCTGTTCGATTGGTTCGGATTTCTTGTTTATTTCCCCCTTGTTTCCTTCTTTCATCTCTTATCTCCCCGATGAGGTTAACTGCCTCTGTGGCCATCTCAAACTCACCTCTTCTTTGTACTGACTGTGACATATCCTGGCCATTTTCTCGGCGTATTTTGCCTTGGATTTCAGTTTCATTTTTTTGTTTCCTTTTTCAACATATCCCCTTGTGTTGTCGCCAGGTTAGGGCGACCTGCTTTTTTCTTTTCAGGCCTTTTCTCTCTACGCTGTATTCTGAATAATGAACTTCACGAATGACTCGAGACTTTTGTTCCTGTCTGATCGATGTTACCCGGTGGAGTTGATTTGGTACTTTCCACTCCATTACATACAGTGTTCCACTACTTGTTCGATTCCTGCCCGGAATATTGCGTATTCCGCGCCAATAGAGATTGATTACCTTGGATTGTCATAGATTCTTAGGCTAGCGGATTTACTACCGTGGACACCACCCTAAGACAGGGCCAGTATTTGCCTTTGTTGCCCTTGCTTGGGACGCCTATAAAAGGTGAGACATGAAGTCGTAAATTCATTCATTTCCAGGAACTGCAATTTTAGATATTCTATGATCATGGATCGAGAAAGATCGCCGCACATAGCAAGCCCCGAGAAATTCCAGCGAATATGGTGATATCACCCCGCTGAGCTCCAAATACAACAGTTCAAGCTAAGTAAAAAGCGTGGCAGTCATGTCAATATTTTGGGATTGAGGACCCCTCATCATCTGAGCTGGATCACTCTGTCAAAGGAGTTTGGTTTCCGATGCCGTAAAACAGTTTCATCTTTGTTTCGGATGCTATGAGACCCTTCACTTCCTCCGCAACAACCCGCTGTCCGCCGCGGACAACCTTATCCAGCTGTTGATCTTTGCTGTTGACGCCACCGGCTCTCGAGCCGGTGGCCTCCATTCCACGTGCGGCTTTGCGCACTTTTTGACTGAGATCCATGATCTGCTTGTTACCGAAATCACGAGAGGTGAATAGCGGGCTCTGGCTGAGAGTCGCGACCCAGTACTTGTTCCATAGAAGGGACAATATTTCCGTATCAAGGGTGCTTTTGAAATGACTGACATCAAGAGAGTAGTATTGATTGGCATGCGCACCGAAGTCCTCTGCCTTCCCGAGCGGGATAGTCTGATACTCGTCATCCTCATGAGCCTCCTTCTGCGGGGTAAAGTTCGATGGAAATGTGCGGAAAGCGCCGATCTCAACGCGACCCGCGGAGATGGTACGGTCCGGGTCGATGACAACGGCGACAAACGGTCCAGTCATTTGCTGTGTTTGTTGAGTGGCCACATCAATCCCAGACAGCCAGCACCCATAACCCGGGTGACTGTGATACCATCCGACAGCATTCTCCATCCGCCCCGAGTCTCGACACGACTGGAGATATGATACCATGTACTCGTTTGCCTCGTCCTGCGCATTCACTCGGGTTTCGGTGCCTTCGACTGGCAGCCGGAACGCATCTGTCACCACGAAGGTGTTCGGTAGGATGTAGCCTTGCATCAGACCCATAATCTCTAGTGAGCCACCCGAGCGGGCATGCATCACCATCTTCAATAGTGCCGAAGCGGAGATTCGGACGTGCTTGAAATAGTATGGGTCGGTGGCCCATGGTCGCTCCTCGTTGAGGGCTTTTTCTGTATCGGCATTGTATTCGTAGAGGGCGTCTCGTTGAGGATCAAATACGCTTATCGCATTCTCCAGCTCTGTGCGGGGACATCAGTTAATTACAAGCTGGCTCATATCGGTATGGAGGTACTCACCCCAGGCCTGCTGGGCAGCCTGCATTTTGGGTGGATGGGATAGAGAAGAGAAGACAGTCGAATGGTAAACAATGTATCGCAAGGATCAGAGTACTTTAAGGCAAGGACTCGGGTGATAATGTGAGTTCTGCAAGGATCGGAGAATAAATAGTATCAGAGCTGAATGCATGAAGTAGAGAAGGCCGTGGGGTTGTTCATTGATTGGCAGTATCGGGCGGTGGGGCTTGCTGAGTCAGCTGTTGCCCTTGACGACGGTCTCACCCAAAACACCCACCCACTTACGCCTTACGAAACTTGATGTTATCTATCATCTGCGATCTCCGTACGCCCCCCCTCATAAACAACAGTGTTGTTCGCTTTCCTATGTGGCTGCCCTAAGTGCTTTCGCAAACCTCCACTTTCGTTTATTTCCGTCGCACCTTGTGTGCTGAGAACCCTGTGTGTCAGGCTCTCCTGTTTTGATCCCGACATTGATCACCCTGTCGCAGCTTCGCTCGGCATTGTATCGTTCATACAATATTTTGTTATCAACCTCGACTTTTGTCACCTCCATTAAGGGACTTTCATTACAATGGCGGTAGATACCAGCTACCTGACCACTCAGGTCAACAACATCGTCGCCCAGCTCCATGGTATTTACGACGAAATTGGAGTTCCTGCGCGGGAGCGCGAGTCTCGTGAAGCAGAGGTAAGCTTGCTCTCTGGTATAACAATGGCATTGTCGCGTGGCTAACAGAGTGATACAGCTCTTCAGCGCCCTGTCAGAGACCTTGAACAATCATCTGAAGGTTGTTGATGAGTGAGTCGCATCCATAAACAGACCCATTGGAGGCTTGCTAATCCTATTTCTAGGGAGAGAGAAGATATGACGCAAGAAGCGGAACGTCTCATTACAGCTATTCAACAAATGGAATCGTCCCTGAGCGATGAACGGGCCAATGGCCAATACGAGCTTAACCGCGACGACCTTCGTGTCACTTACCCACTTAACAAATGTATTGCATTCTTGCGCGAGAAGAACGACTCGATGAGCAAGCTGCATCGGGAACGCTTTGAGCAGGTTAAGAGTGAGTCTTATCTGTGTGGTGTGTCGCTGATGCCCCTTTACTGACATTCAATAGAACTTGTGGACGCGCTTGAATCTTACTCCTCTCACCTCGAGCCATCATTTGTTAAGCTGGAACTTCCTCCTACTGCACCAGGGTCCTCGATTCCCCCGAGCTTCGACCTTTCGCCTATGTATGTGACCGCATTGGATGCCGAATTCACTCATGTCTACGAAGAGTACCACCGCCGCATTGCCAAAGTCCAATCTGCCTGCGAAGAAATGATCAAGCTCTGGGCCGAGCTCGGAACACCCCAGGCGCAAACAGATTCCACTATCGTGAAGTGTTATCGCGATTCCCCTGAGCAACTGGGGCTACATGAAGATGATGTCGGCAACCTAATTTCCAAGCGCAATAAATTGGTGGAAGAAAAGAAAAGCCGCGAGCGCAAGATCAACGACCTCAGAGCTACCGTAATCTCTCTTTGGGATCGCTTTGGTGTGGAGGAGGCGGATCGCAAGGCATTCCTGGCTGCGAACCGTGGCTGCGGTTTGCGCATAATCAATGACCTCGAAGAGGAGTTGACACGCCTCAACGAACTTAAGAGACAGAATCTCCACCTCTTTGTGGAGGATGCTCGATGCCGATTGCAGGAATTATGGGACACTCTTTTCTTCTCCGAAGAGGAAATGCTCGATTTCACACCTGCATTCTCCGATGTGTGCAGCGATGCTTTGCTTGAGGCTCACGAGGCCGAAATTACACGACTGGAAGCTCTTAAGGAGCAGCGCGCTCCTACTCTCGAAATGATTGACAGACACCGCACTCTTTTGACAGATCGCGAGGCACTTGAAACATCAAGCCAAGATGCATCCCGCCTCATGGGCCGCGGGAACAAGGGAGAGAAGCGTGATCCTGGAAAGCTCTTGAGGGAGGAGAAGATGCGCAAGAGAATCGCCAAAGAATTGCCGAAACTTGAAGCTGACCTGCGGAAGGAGTTGGAATATTGGGAAGACGAATTTGGCCGACCCTTCCTAGTGCACGGAGAGCGATATCTTGATTTGTTGACACCTGTAAAGTCAATGCTTCCACCACGCTCAAAGACACCATCTGCAACACCCTCAGCTACCAAAGCAAGCGCAATGAGACAAAACCCACCCGCCCGCCCTGCAAGCTCCATGAGAGGCCTGCCTCCCCCCGCTCAGCCACCAAGACTCCTACTAGCAGCGGCCCAGTTAAACACAACACCATTGGCTACGGTGCCTCTAGAGCCGGTGCCACCTCAAGAGCCGGTGCAACATCTCCTTCGAAGCTTCCCGCCCGTGTCCCGCTGGGAAACATGCCCCTTGGAACCAACTCCCCTGAGCGTCGTATGCAGCCCGGCGCCTACTCGTCTGGTACACTTAATGGAAAGATGCAGCCCCCTCGTGGACCTCCCCCACGGATGCGTGCGTTGACGATTGAGTCAAGGGAAGACCGATTCAGCCACCTTATGGAGCCACCGCGCTGCAATAGCGCCATGTCTAGTGCCTATGTGCGGCCTGTTAGCCCGGAAGACGTTTATGATGACCGGCAGCGATCTTTCATGAGCACTTCGGGATTCTCCAACTCTCAAAGATCTACTGGATTCTCCCATTCATCTCACTCTTCACAGTCGTCACTGTCTTTGAACTCTAGCCAAGTGTTCCCACGACCTAACCCTTACCTACACCACGCAGCTCCACCGCCAGCTGCCCGCCAAGTCTCCAACTCCTCTACAGTCAACACAACAACCTCTGGATCTGAAAATTGGGAGACTTTCGAGGACGGCTCGGGATCAGAAGCCGATCCCAGTGACATTTACTATTCCAAACTCCGTGCCGCAAACGGAGGAAAACGATTTGCACCCGAGGATGGATCGGATCTCACTGGCAAAAAGACCAAGGGTATTCGCAGTGTCAGTCCAGAAGGTCCGCATCCCGGGCAGGTCCTGCGCGTTGCTGGCAGTGACACCGAGTGGGCCGATGACTACGAAACTTATTAGATGTTCTGCCATTGCTTCCCTCCCCATAATGCATCCCACCTCTTGCACCTCATTTCTCGGCGCCTTGGAAGTTCAACGGTGTTACGCAACCGTTGACCTTTGATGATCCCACGACTGAATTTTGCATTTGCACGGTTCATGATAATCCTTGGTTTCCCTTTCATGACTGAGCACCCTTAAATTCCTTATGGGCAGGTTTCCCCTCTCTCTACACACGCTAATTCCCGAGGGGCCGACATTCAACTTCTTTTCCTGTCCATAATTACGAGTTTATCATGTCAATCTTGCTCTCGCTCTCCTTCATCTCGATGATATTGAGCCCAACCCTGCGCCTGACTGTGTCAGGCTGCAGCCCTCTGAGGATTCCTGTCATTCACGCCTTTCCCGACTGACACCCTCGCTGTTTCAATTGCCACTGAGTTTAATCTTTTGCTTTTTCTGGTCTTCTTGGCATGGTGTTATCTTTTGTTCCTTTCTCTGTCACTTATTGTTTTCGTTGGCTTGGTGCTTAAGGCTCGTTTATTCCCTTTTCGATCTCCGGTTTTGGGAGTCGGATTTTGTGCTTGGTTTTCACCGTTTTTCTATGTATTTGTCAGCGAAGTACGCCGTACAGTGTTTTGATATAACTAGTGTTGTTAATTTTATCTTCTGATTCTTCAACCTTTTGTTCAATTCGATAAATAGCATGGATAGATCGGTGCATAAGCCGAGACACTTGACTTATTTAGGGCTACCCATCCACATGACTCCGGTAAATAGGATGACTTGGATTGCAGCCCGAACAACAAGGCAAGAGATATAATATCGCCGCTCACAACGGACTCCGTACGGAGTTAGCGGTGTTAGTGGTATTCGTCATTAGGCCACCGTCAAACAAGCCCCTGGTCCTTTGGGCTCAGTTTCATCCCTCAAATTCAAATTCACCAGAAGTTGTTCCACCACAGTAGCTGTAATGGCACCGACTGTGGTTGGGGACACATGTGACAGCCTTTTTGGGCCTGTGATCAGTCAACATGATTGTCGTGGAGGGTTCGACTTTACAGGTACATATCTCCAATGTCTGGGCGCCTGGGCAGTCTCCACATATACTGACATGGAAGCAAGTTCTATTCGAAGCATGGATATTCAACATTACCCCAGCAGCCTGTTTTCTCCTGCTGTTACCCATTCGCCTGTTCCAGCTATCTAGAGAGTCTTTGAAAGTAAAATCCTCGTTGACTCATTGGGCGACGCTGGTAAGTCTTGCTATCACTTGTTGAACCTTGAAACGTCTAAATAATGCTATATACAGGCTATTGCGGTAGTATTGTCCGGAATCCATGTCGTTCTGCTTGTGTTTAGTGCGACGCAGCACTACCCCGCACAAAATGTGTCAGTTGCGGGTGCTACCCTCAGCCTTATAGCGGCAATTTCTATTGTTGTTCTGCTTCATTTGGAGCACAGCCGGGCTGTTCGACCTTCCTTCCTTGTCTCTGCGTATCTGTTTATTACGGTGCTTCTAGACATTGCGAGAGTACGCACCGCCTGGCTGTTGCCATATGGTAGAGCATACCCGACCTGCCTCACCGCATCTCTGGCCACCAAATTGCTTCTCCTGGTGCTGGCAAATATCGAAAAACGCAAATGGTTGTTGCTGGCCGAACAGTCTGCCGAGAGAACTAGCGGTATCTTTAACCGAGGCTTATTCGCCTGGCTCAATGAATTACTGAGAAAAGGACACACCTCGTTGCTCACTAGCGATACGCTACCTAACATCCATGAGAAGCTATCGTCTAGTGATTTATCCGACCGATTTTCTAAGTCATGGGCGCTGTGCGACCAGAGCCGTCAACATGCGTTGCTGCTGGCCGTCGTTAATTGCCTTCGCTGGGATATCGCTGCTATTGCTTTTCCTCGACTCGCCTTGATAGGGTTTAGCATAGCGCAGCCATTCCTAATTGGCAAGACTGTTACATTCCTCGAGCAGACTGAATCTTCGTTGAATATTGGCTATGGGTTGGTAGGAGCCACCGCGATTGTCTTTATCGGGATTGCTGTAAGTATTATGTATTCAACCACTTATCCCACTATCCGATGGTCATTGGCCGACTGATTTTTGTGACTTAGGTCACTACGGCATCTTATGAACACCTAGGATTTCGTGCTACGACCATGGTCCGCGGTGGCCTTATGGCTCTTGTCTATCAGCACATGATGGAGCTGCCACTGGGGAGCACCGATGAGTCTAGTGCCATGTCCCTTATGGGAGCTGACGTTGAAATGCTTGCGGAGTACTTTCACTCTACAGTGTGCGAATCTTGGGCTAGTATCCTACAGCTGGGACTGGCCGCGTGGATCCTTCAAACTCAGATCGGTGTTGTTTGTATCACACCCATTTTAATTGCAACAGGTATGTTCTCTGCCTATTTGCATGAGAACTGATGACCATAAGAGATTAACAGACTGGCTAGCTTTTACCGCTGCTTCTTTTGCCACGGGCAATGCTGTGTCCGTTCGGCAGAAGACATGGCTACAAGCCACCGAGAAACGCATTAATTTCACGAGCCACGTCCTCGGCTCAATAAAAAACGTGAAATTCTTAGGACTAACAGAGATCATAAAGAAATACATTGAAGGCTTAAGGATTGAGGAGCTTGAGATCTCCAAGAAGTTCCGCCGAATCCAAACCGTCCGTGTCTGCATGAGTACGTATAATTGGAGGTCCAGCTACGGATAGTTCGATTGAATATATCGGGATCAACTGACCAGCCTATTCAGTAAACCTTCCGGTGATTATTGCGCAGTTTGCTACTTTCGCGACCTATGCTGTGGTTGCGAAAGTGCAAGGGTCGGAAGGTCTCTCCGTCTCACAAGCCACCACGGCCCTTTCACTAATAAATCTGCTAATCACTCCTCTTATGCATCTATTGTTGGCAGTTCCAGATGCATTCGCATCAATGGGGTGTCTGTATCGAGTCCAGGACTTCTTGAGACGTCCAAATATTGTCGGTGAGTACTCCCATACGTGCTACTAAGCAAGACGTACAGCGAATTAACCTCATTTACGTATAGAAAGAAGGAAATTGCTCCAATCAGAAGCAGATGCTCTTGTTTTACCTACTAATTCATTCGAATTCGAACTTTCCACCTATCCCTGGCATGGGGCTAGGGGAATTTCCTCGTCAAAGAATCAATCTGACGTGCTGATCTCCCTGCAAAATGCCTGGTTTGGCTGGAATGACCCTTCCTCGGATAGTGCTGGTATCACACTCAATCTGAGCCCCTCGCCGCTGGGTACCCTAGTTGCAATTGTCGGTCCAGTGGGAAGCGGAAAGTCCACGTTTCTCAAAGGTCTCGCAAATGAGACGTCCATTCTCAATGGCGAAGCTTTCATCAAGTACCCAGACCTAGCTTTTTGTGAGCAAACTCCATGGCTTACCAATACGACGATCCGGGAAAACATCATTGGGGAGAATGGATCCGCTGCATTTGATTCTGATTGGTATTCGACCGTGGTGAGCGCATGTGCGCTAGACTCCGACCTAAAAAAAATGCCAGCGGGTGATGCGTCGTCCGTCGGTAGCAAAGGATCTAAACTTAGCGGAGGGCAAAAGCAAAGAATCGTGAGTACAAACTATGTTTCCCTCTATATGGGCGGTCCGGCCCGGGAATAATAGCAATGGATTTGTGAACTGATTTTATTATAGGCCATAGCGCGAGCTGTCTATGCTCGCAAGCGCATCGCGTGCTTCGATGATACTCTGAGTGCTCTTGATAATTCAACCGCTCGGCTGGTATTTAACAATGTCTTTGGCCCGTCCGGACTGCTGCGTCGACTGGGCTGTACTGTATTCCTTGCAACTCACAATGGTGCGCTCCTCAACCCTACATATCTTTATCTTGTCACTCGTGGTAGATACTGACCATCAGCAGTTCAATATCTACCCCAGGCCGACTTTATAGTCGTACTCGGAGAGAATGGCAATATTTCGGAACAGGGCACCTTCTCTCAGCTTGTCAGTCACGCCGGGGGATATATTAACCGGCTAGGTATTCAACCAGAACAGATTGAGAAAGAACAGATTGAGAAAGAAAAGATGCAAGATGACGATACAACTGGGTCTCCAGAGACTAGTGAAGTCATAACAAGCCGCCTATCCACCCCGGCCTTTACCGATGAATGCCGACAGACGACTGATATTGCTGTTTACAAGTACTATTTCTCTGCCATGGGCTGGCTCCGAGTCTTTGTGCTGAGTTCCTTACTGGTGGTGAACGGTGGCATTGGTGGATTGCGAAGTATGCCAAAATTCCCTTCGTCTAATAAACAATGCTATATGATGCTTATTTTTGCATAGGTGCTTGGATTGAGATCTGGTCCTCTAGCACCGACAGCGCTTCAAGCTCGGGATTGGGCTACTGGCTTGGAGTATATGGGGCATTGTCCTTCATCGAAGCCATTTCAATGGTTCTTGCGGTATAGTAAGTGAAATCTTCTTTTTTTCCGTTCAAGTTTCCATGCTGATTGGATTCTATCTATAAGTTGGACCTGGGTCGTCATTGTACCGGCCGCGTCGAACAATGTCCATGCTACTGTCCTGCAAACTTGCATGAGGTGAAATTCTCAGGTCTTCACTAATCCAAATATCGGCGAGCTGACATATTTAGTGCCCCCTTGTCCTTCCTATCCCACGTAGACACGGGCTCTCTCATCACCCGTTTTAGCCAAGATATGAGGCTAGTGGACATGATCCTCCCCCGAGGTTTTATCACGACAGGATTCCGTAAGTGCATTCATTATACATTTATTCAACGTATTTCCTAACCCGAGAGACATCAAGAACTCTTTACGGTGCTTTCACAAGCTGCAATCGCTATAGCTGCATTGCCATATCTGGCTGTAGCCCTTCCCTTCCTAGTTGGGATGTTAGTGCTAATCCAGCGCTTTTACCTGCGTACATCTCGCCAGCTTCGACTGCTAGAGTATGTTTATCTGCGCTAACAACGCTTTAATTTAATCAGCATGCTTGTGCATTTCAGCAAACTGACAACCCCTTAGGATCGAGCTCAAAAGCCCCCTTTACACCCATTTCATTGAATCTCTCGCTGGTGTAGTTACCATCCGTGCCTTTTCATGGACTACTGCTTCTACGTCCAAAATGTTGCACTTACTTGATAGGGCGCAAAGGCCCTTCTATCTTCTACTGTGTATTCAGCAATGGCTAGGCCTGGTGCTGAAGCTCATGGTGACTGGCATGACGCTTATTCTCCTCGGAGCTGCTATAGCTCTGCGCGGACAAGTGAGCCCCGGTTTGTTAGGTATTGCGCTAATTGGGATGATGGACCTGGGGGAAGTACTCTCATACTTGATCCAGAACTGGACGCTTCTGGAAACCTCTTTGGGTGCGATTGCCAGGATCAAGGATTTCTCGGAAGATACTCCAAGTGAGGAACAAGATGCAGCCTATGAGCAGCCACCAGACGCAAAATGGCCAAGTAGGGGTGACATCTCATTCGTTGGCGCAGATATTGCATATGAGTCTGAGAACGCAGAGCCCGTGTTGCACGGTATCTGTCTGAATATTCGTGCTGGGGAAAAAGTTGGGCTGTGTGGTAGGACCGGAAGGTGAGGGAAGACACTTCAGTAGGGGTGAGAATAGGCTGACTCTCTTATAGTGGCAAGAGCACACTGGCTCTATCATTACTCCGTCTTAACGAGGTGGTTTCTGGCCAGATCCTTATCGATGGGATAGACATATCGACAGTGCCTCGGTCATTGATTCGGTACCGGATCAGCTCTCTTAGCCAAGAAGCCTTCCTTTTCCCAGGTACTATTCGGCAGAATGTCGATCCTTTAGGCATCGCCAGCGATATCGATATTATTGAAGCTCTCAAATGCGTCGAAATCTGGAATGCTCTTATGTCTGCGACGAACAGCGCCGCCCACAGCGGAGTGTTGCTAGATGCAATACTGACTGACACGACTTTGTCCGAAGGCCAAAAACAGCTATTTTGCCTGGCTAGGGCGCTTCTCAAGAAGAGTAATATTCTGATACTAGACGAACCGACAAGCAGGTATGTAATTTCTGTCTTTTTGCTTCTGGCAACACATGATTATGCGACCAATGCCAACCATTCACAATCAAGTCTGGATGCAGAGACAGATGCCAGGGTTCAGAAAGTCATTCGCCAGGAGTTTCAGAGCTGCACTATCATTATGGTTGCGCATAGGGTTCATACCATGCTCGACTTTGACCGAGTTGTTGTTCTGGATAGTGGTCGAATCATAGAAGAGGGACGTCCTTCAGACTTGTTGAACAAGGAAGGCGTGTTCTCAAGTCTGCATCATCTGGAGCAGTCAACAGGAAGCAATCAGGAGCTCTGATTGATGGATGGGTCTTATCAAGTTGTTCACAAAGACTTGCAGCTTTTAAACCGCAATACACGTTCTTTTTTTCCGCCCTATATCAGTCAATCAGTAAATTCATGGACAAATCATAGCTCTGGCGTCCGCTCGCTATGAAGTTATTCACCGCAATTAAAAACGGACAACCTGCTAAGCAAGCGATTGAATCCATCAATGTCTTGTCTTCAGTAAAAATATTGGAATTGGGTCATATCGGATACAGCTATAGTACAGTCACTCGATCTCTTAATTCTACATTACCGGCTAGTCGCAAGAGTCCCCATCCAACTATGATCTTCAGGCAAGGTTCCCTTAGGAACTCTCTGGCCAGCAGAAGGAACAAGGGACTGTGTCAACGCCTTGGCGTCCTGCACTCGGCGAAGTGTCTCATCTCTCCCGAGAACTACCATGGTCTCTGAGATTCCAGGCCCAGGAGCAGAAGCCAACAGCGCCCAGCGGAGGTAGTGATACAGCTCCTTCTTGAATATCTTTCCTGCGTTCTTCGAGCCAACGGGTGTCTCTGGCTCAGACGTGGGGAAAACAACGCTTTCCGCGCCTTCATAGCTGTTGATGTTGTCGCGGTGAGTGTCGATATTCCAGGCCGCGGATGGGACAAGGGTTAAGGCGGCTGCTGCAGTGTGCAGCGCTTGGATTGGGACTTCTGGGGAGGATTGGGGTGAGGCCGGTTTGTAAGGAGCTCTGTCCAGTTTGGGGGTAAAGAAGTTAGAGTTACGCTGGGCGAACTCCTTTGCGTTTGTGTAGTTGTTGACATCTGCGCGGATGAGGGGCGCGATGTATTCGGAGAGAGTGCGACCGTTGAGGATCGTGGTGCTGCTAGGTGTCAGCTATTAGGTACTATGTAATACACGCGTGAATTCTTTACGGCTGATGGCTGACTTACAGTTTGTCGAGAGGGTAGCTTTCTTCCACGACCAAGCTCACCTTCTTCACCATCTCGTCGAACTCAGGCCCGCCGCTTTTGACCAAGCGTTGGACATGTGCCTTCTGGAGAAACTGGAGTTTTTCAAAGGAGACAACCGTGTTTCCTCGAGTGATTTTCAAATTGAACTGGTATCAATGTTAGCAGGGAGGTTGGGGTGTTTTCGAGAGACTAAGAACATACAATCCGTTCTAGTTCCTTCAGACTTAACACATCAGACTTTTCGGAATGCGACCAGCCTAGAAGTGAAGTGAAGTTCACCAAGGTGAATGGGAGGATCCCTTGCTTGTCCTTGAATGACGAGAGGTCGATATCTGCGTTGCGCTTGCTGAGCTTTTGTCCACTTTTGTCGACGAGCAAAGGGACATGAGCAAAGCTTGGTGGCGTCCATTTGAAGGCATTATATAGCGCCATGTGCATAGGTGTCGATGACATCCATTCCTGATAGACGTTAGTTCAGTATCTTGTGACTTGATAGCTACAGATATAGTAAGCAAACTCACCGTCCCTCGGATAACATGGGTGATCTTCATGCAATGATCATCCACAACATTTGCCAAGTGATACGTGGGGTGTCCATCCGATTTGATAAGGACTGGGTCATTGTAGACACGGTCGATAAAATCCAGCTTCGAGTTGCTCTGGTGATTCTGACCGGATTTGCCATAAACCAGATCATTGAACATGGGGTATTCCTCCACTTTTAGTCGAATAATGTGTGCCTCTCCCTTGGCTGCTCGATCTTCTGATTCTTCGGCAGATACGTCGCCGCATTTCCGGTCATAGCCAGGCGGCAGTCCTGCCTCGCTGCGGTGACGGGCGATCGAATCCAATCGTTCTGCAGAGCAGAAGCATCGGTATGCATGGCCATTGGAGACAAGATCATTGGCGTGGGACTGATACAAAGCGGTTCGTTCGGACTGCACAGGGACAAATATTAGATATTAATTTCTTGCGACAAAGGAGCGATGCCTCACTTGTCTATAAGGTCCATAGGGACCACCAACGATGGGACCTGTCAACAAAGCGAGAGTCAGCAATTTCTCTCCATTTTTGGATGTGTTTCAAACTGACCTTCATCCCAATTCAATCCTGCCCATTGGAGATCATCGTAGAGTCGCTGTTCCGCCCCGGGAATCGTCCGTTTCTACCGTAATCAGTCGTAGTCCACGCAACGGAGCGCAATCCACGAACCTGGTCCGTATCCTCAATGCGCAACAGAAATTGACCACCGGTCCGTTTGGCCAGTAAATAGTTGAATAGAGCTGTCCGTAGGGAGCCTAGATGGAGGTATCCGGTGGGCGAGGGCGCAAACCGCGTGCGCGCAGGGCCATTCGGCAGTTTGTTCTTCAAATTAGGTGCTTGGGCAGCCGGAGAAGAGGAGAAGGCTCTACATTGGATGGTCCAAGATCGCCTGGCAAGTAGCCCTTGGGGACATCTCATTGCGAAATAGAGGAATGGCCGATCTTTTTGATATGTTGTGGAGTTGCGGAGTTGCGGCGCGGAGCTCCCGAACAAAATTTCTCAACTTCTTTGGATCAACAACTCCCGCTCTCACCTCTCGTTCACCAACCTCTCTCTTTTACTATTGGGCTTAAGTCAACGGTCTTTTTCTATTGAAGAAAATTCCGATCGTGTTTTCTACAAAATAATCACTGAAAAGTACGTTGGAAAGTTGTGTGTCACTTGAGACTCTACTAACAATGTTCTCAGTGGCTGCGGTTGAAGTTGACCTCTACGGTGTGTGCTCATTTGCGCAGATCAACTATACAGGAATACCATATTAATCAGTTATTCATTCATACAGAGGTCCTAGAGATCCATGAAAGCTCAACTAAAGATGATATCCGCAAGGCATACCGCAAGGCAAGACGAACCCCGATCGTCTCCGGATTCCAGCGATACTGACAGGCAGCTTTCCAATAGGCGGCTTTGGCCAACCACCCCGACAAGGTCCCCGAATCCGAGCGCGAGGAAGCTTCAATCCGGTTTAAGGCTGTGCAAGAGGCCTATGATATTCTTTACGACGATGACAAGCGACACCTCTACAACACACACGGCATGTCTGCCTTCAACGGCTCGGGTGAGCCGGGAATGGCAGGACAACCTGACCTAGATGACTTGCTGGCACAGATGTTCGGCGGCGGCATGGGCGGTATGGGTGGTATGGGCGGGATGCCTGGCATGGGAGGAATGGGAGGAATGCCCGGTGGTCGCCCCAACAAACCGCGCAAGAGCCCCAGCGAAGAGCAAGATTACGAAGTCAGCCTGGAGGATTTGTACAAGGGCAAGACAGTAAGGTTTTCCAGCGTCAAGAACGTCATTTGCGGACATTGCAAGGGCAAGGGTGGCAAGGAAAAGGCCACTGCCAAAAAGTGCTCGACTTGCGGTGGCCAGGGCTACAAGGAGGTCTTGCAGCGCATGGGCCAGTTCGTGACCCAGCAGACGGTTATCTGCACCACATGTAACGGAGAGGGCTCATATTTCGCCCCGAAGGATAAGTGTAAGAAGTGCAAGGGCACGAAAACAACCGAGGCGAAGAAGATCTTGGAGATCTACATCCCCCGAGGCGCTAGGTAAGATGGCCTTTTTTTCTATCTAACGGAATCACATACTTACTGTGCTCTAGGCAAGGAGACCGGATTGTTTTGGAAGGCGAGGCCGACCAAGTGCCCGATCAAGAGCCCGGCGACATTGTTTTCAAAGTCGTAGAGGAAGAACACCCCGTGTTTACACGGGCCGGTTCAGATCTGCGCGCAACTATTGAAGTCACTCTTGCTGAATCCTTGACCGGGTTCTCCCGCGTCGTGATCAAGCACCTCGATGGCCGTGGCATTGAGCTCACTCACCCCCTCACCGCCGGCGCTATCCTCTCACCCGGACAGGTCCTCAAGGTTCCCGGAGAGGGAATGCCGATGAAGCGTGTCGATTCCCGTGGTGACCTGTACTTGGTTGTTGATGTCAAGTTCCCCGATAACGGGTGGAAGCCCACTCCAGAGATGCTGGAGAAGCTCAAGGAAATTCTCCCCAAACCCAGCGCTCCTATCAAGGCCGACACCGTGGACGAAGTTGAATACGACCCCAAGGGTCAGATCGAGGACTTCGGTGCGCAGGATGGCCAGGACGCAGCAGGATGGGAAGACGAGGAAGACGACGATGAACCGGCGCAGTGCGCAACTCAGTAGAATTCTTGCATAGATGGCGTCTGGGGGTTTGAATTAATGGGGACTTGTGAATAGAACAACCCTCTTGGTTTAAAAACAAAAACACATTGTATACCAATGTAATCGTCTTTCTAGCCCCACCCACGTTCACGGGCTGGGTCTGTTTCATTATTATACATAGTTCGAAGGTTAAGAGAATCCAGGTTATTGAAATATCCTCACCATCGACCTTTTGTATGGGTGTACCATATAAAAGATACCTAATGTGTGTAGCCATAATAATGAAACAGCCGGGTGAGGATGGGAAGACGATTACATCGACGTACAATATAGGGAATACGGAACCAGTTCCGCTCATTCTATGAGTGGATGGATGTGAATAGCGTGGGGATGAACCTTGTACATATTATTCAGGTCTATGTATGTACTCGTCTGCTTTTGTTTTTGTTTTTTTACAAATGAGATATTCAACTTATCCCGAGGCCACGGAAAGAATCCGGGGTCGGACTCCGGGGTCGCGATGTCGGACTGGGGTTCGGCCTAGCGCCTTTCGGCTTCGATGTCGGCTGCTCTTTCTTTCTTTAACTTGGATTCCCCCCTCCATATACCACCTACTCCAGGCCTAGAAAGCCCATTCTCAATAGTATATAGTCGCCCTAATGAATTAGTCTGTAATGGAAAAACGGAAAGAAAAACCTATGGCAAGTACACCTGAATCGACGGATTTTCCGAGTGTGTACCGAGGCTATGGTAAAAGATGCCGGATTCGTCGCGACGATCTTAAGGTTCGGGGTAGGTTCCCTGTGTCCGAGAAAAGCACCCCGTGTCAAGAGATCTTCCAGAGCGAGACTGATCGGTTGAATGAGGTTAAGGTTCTGTCTGCATGACGCCGTTAAGTCTGCACGATGCTGTCGATCCTACACGATGCTGTTGAGTCTACACGATGCTGAGTATGTTGCGCCGTTGGGAGCCTAGATGTAAACAATTGAGGTTCAAACTGGTTATTGTGGGGGAAACAAGCGGCTGTGGGGAAATGAACTATGGTAAATGCGGGATAACGAACAGCGTGATTCCGCGTGTTGGCATTGTCTACCATCCCCACTTGAGATGATATCGGTAGCTGCTGCCAAGGATGGCACTTTCTAATCACCTAAGTGCATTGGAGGCATTGGAAGAAGAGGAGACAGCCGACCGTATCGGCGAAAGCGAATATCCAATTCGCCGGCTATAGACGGGTCCAGCCCCTTTGCCGAGTCACTTCCCCGGGCCGGGGTCCGCCACACTTTCCTGCTTGGATCTAGTGGTAACCTTATTTCTCCGTGGATATAATTCCTGAACTCGGGGGAGACTGGTAATTCCAACATTAAATAGAAACTGAGTCCTTAGAGTCACTGAATCTCTAATAGTAATGGGGCTAATAAATATATCTTAAAGGGCTCTGATATAGAATATAGCACTGTAGAGGTGATGGGAAGTATGTGTCTTCTTCCTGATTTGGCCAAGCCTTGTTCTTAATTGGGTAACTCAATTTTCCAAGTCTCCCCCAGCTTTTTACGGGTCTCTTCAAGCTGTGACCCGATAATTTGTCCTTCGACGTCCATATAGGCCAGGTGGATGCAGTTGATGGACCAAACAGGGGCGTCACCTCTTCACGATCCTCCGAATGTCGGAAATTGAAGAGAATGGGGACGATGGATCCGGGGTACGCATTTCCGATTTTCTAGACCCAATTGGAACTAAGACGATATATGATTAGTAATTACTTGGTCGTATGCGGGGGTCGCGGGGTGTCTGTGCTCTCCAGGGCTTTCTTAGGGTTATAAAATCTAATCCTTGTCCCAACACCTTTTCCTTTGCCTTCATACTCTGGAAGGAAGAACTGAACACAGTCCGGACTGCAAAATGGGCATATTCAAGAATAGCCGGGTCTATGTGCTCGCCACAGTGGCATATACGGGTTCATTCCTATTCGGTAAGACAAATCTCTACCATTGCCGATCAGATGCAGCATGCTGATAAGTTTCCCGAAAAGGATATGACACAGGTGTGATGGGGAGCGTGCTGGAACTTCCAAGTTTCAAAGCCGATTTTGGACTTACAACTGGAGGTTCTGGCTTTTCAACTGCCAATGCTAAAGTCTCATCGAATGTCGTTTCACTTCTCACTGCCGGATGTTTCTTCGGTGCTATCTTCGGCGCCATAGCCAACGAGAGGTTTGGCCGTCGGTATTCCATCATGGGATTCCTGACGTTCTTCCTTGTCGGTGCTGCTGTCCAGACCGCCGCTACCGGCACGCTAGCCTATATGTACGCCGGCCGGGTGATTGCAGGTTTCGGAGTCGGAGGCATGTCAGCTATCACCCCAATCTTCGTATCTGAGAACTCCCCACCGGCCATTCGTGGTCGTATTGCTGGTCTCTTCCAGGAGTTCCTCGTCATTGGTATCACTGTCGCATACTGGCTTTGCTATGGCGTGGCAGAGACCCTCCCCGCCACAACCAGACAGTGGCGCATCCCCATTGCATTCCAGCTTGTGCCCGGTGGTCTCATGATGATTGGCATGTTCTTTTTGACCGAATCGCCTCGCTGGCTAGCGAAAGAAAACCGCCTCGAGGAAGCCATCGAAGCCCTTGCATATATGCGCTCCGAGCCGGTTACAAGCCTTGTGGTCCAGACTGAGATGGCGGAAATCAAAGCGGCCGTTGAACACGAAGTCGAATCAACCCAGGGCCTCACTTGGCGAGAAGCATTCCTACCTGGCAACCGTCTTCGCTTTATCAACTGTTTCTTGATTATGTTCTGGCAGCAGTGGACGGGCACCAACAGCATCGGGTACTATGCCCCCCAGCTGTTCCAGACAATTGGAGTCACCGGCGGTAACACGAGTTTGTTCACAACGGGTATCTATGGTATTGTCAAGGTGGTGTCCACCGGAATCTTCCTCATCGTCGGTATCGACAAGGTCGGTCGGCGGTGGTCTCTTATCGCTGGCGCTATTTGGATGTGTACAATGATGTTCATCCTGGGTGGTGTTCTGGTGACCTATCCTCCGGATCCTAGCGGTAACGGTACTCTTTCGTCTGCATCGCTCGCCATGATTGTCATGATTTATCTCTACGTCATTGGCTATTCCGCATCGTGGGGACCGATTCCATGGGTTTACATTTCTGAGATTTTCCCAACTCGCCTTCGTTCGTATGGTGTTGGTTGCGGATCGGCAACTCAATGGCTCTTCAACTTTGTGGTGACTTATGTGACTCCCTCCGCCATTGGTAACCTTGGCTGGCGAACCTTCATCATGTTTGGTTGCTTCTGCTTTATCATGGCTATTTGGGTTTTCCTCGTCGTCAGGGAAACGAAGGGTCGCTCTCTTGAGGAGATGGATGTTCTCTTTGAGAAGTTCCATGCCCTTGGCCGTTTACCTGATATTGAAATTGCACAGGAAAGAAAGCTTTCATTTGATGGTGCTGCTACCTCGGTTCATAATGAAGTACAGGGTGTTGAGAAAGAGGATTATGTGAAGACATAAAGAGTGTACAGGGCCCGGTGGTATGGTCTGGTACCTGTTTATGTATATAGTTGTTTCCTGAAATCCAATTTCACGTCTATTTGGTTATGTGTGTGCATAAGCCTAGTCAGTCACCTGGGTATATTGATCGAAATTAGAACTGGTCGGCGGAAAAAGGCGGAAAATATATCCTCTCAGGGTGCATCTCTGCTCGTGATCTAGACTAGGGTTTACAAGAACATTTAGATGCGCTCTTACAATATATATCTCCAAGAAGGACAATAGAAAACTTAACCTATCGAAAGTTAGACAGAGGTAGTTACGAGGAATAGATTTCGCAGGAGATGATGGATTCAAATATTTATCCTTCACAAATCGATGAGTACTCCGTACATGGGAATTTTTTTCCTTTCCTTTCCTCATACTTGCTACTTATCAATCAAAAATCCTTGACTATTGGTAAACTACTATAGAGAGGAAATTGCATTCGAAAATTACGAACAAGAAATATTTTTTGTTTTGTTTTGTGTTATTGTTCTTCTCTCCGGCCCTTCGGGGCATGACAGCATTATAATAGCTCGCCAATCATCTATTCCCTAATTCCAGAGTAGAAGCCACTGATTCTCTTAATAACATATGTTATATCAAATTTGTATATAGAAAAGTATTTAGTTGTTGAGGATCAGATGAGAAACAAACCTCACGGATGAATCAAAATTACCTAATCACTGATATGCCGAGGTCCGTGTGGAGAGCATGTTATATCAAGGTTCAAGCATAAACACATACACAGATATTGTAGAATCACGCTTGAACCAAATCAGACCACCCATCGGGAAAATAAAATGGCCACCGCAGAGTCCAAAGCCAAGAGGCAACGCAAGCGCAGCGACTATGGCTTCCACCAAGTACACCAGACCCGATGGTCAGTACCAGAACCACCGAACTAGCAGCCACTCACCAGACACCGACACTAACGCCCACAGGTTCGACAATGACATGTACGCACACCTCAACAATGCAGTGTATACGCACCTCTTCGACACAATCGCGAACACGTATTTAATCCAACACTGCGGGATGGACCCCTTCAGCGTGAACAACCCAAGCCCAGCGCCGACTCACAGCCAGCCCTCCAATTTCCCCTCGCCATCGAACCTAGAAAGCAACGCCAACCAAATCGGCCTGATTGTCTCGACACAGGCTGATTTCTTTGGCTCCGTGCGCTTCCCGGATCTGCTGGAGGTCGGGCTGCGCGTTAATAGGCTTAGCAAGTCTAGCGTCACCTGGGAAGTGGGTATTTTCCGTAAGGGCGAGGAGGATGTGAAGATGGTTGGGACTTATACGCATGTTTTTGTGTTGAGGGAGACTATGCGGGTTGGGAAGACGGGGATGGAGGAGCGGACTAGACGGGGCTTGGAGAAGTTGCTTGTTAGGGACCAGGCGAAGTTGTGAGGGGGTTAGAATGTCAATATTGGCCGCTGGGCTGGGCTTGTACATAGTTTTCTTATCGGAATATAGGTAGCCCCTTGCATTCCAGGGCAGTCGTCTGATTGTCTGGTTATAGATAGGGATTCTAACTTGAGATTGATCAAATGATCCCTATAGGAATAGATTCGAGATAAAATAAGCGAGATATAGCAAGACACCTTATCTTGATTGGTATGGTATTTTGTCTTAGGAATGTGAGACGCCGTGAAGAAAAGACAAAAACGTGCCCCGTGTAGATCAAGTAGATCATCCAAAAAACCCTAGATCATTAAAAGTCTAATCTAACCTGAAATCTATGAGCCAAAAGAAAAACCGAAAACATATCCGTCGCCGTGACCAAAAACCGGAACCAAAGACTTTTGTGGTTATCATGAGAATAAAAGAGACACGCTAAATCGCTTCGCAATATCAAAACAACAGAATGGTAATACAAGTATGATGAAAGCTCAATCATAAGAAGGATTGTCATCTGACAGCCTCAAGAGTTGTGGGTGAGACAAGGTGCTCATTCAAATTTGCCAGCAATGATGCTGCTGCAACGGGACACGCTGGCACTGCTCGGAGGCGAGGCGCCGCGACGGATGGTGTATCCATCTTCATCGAGCCACCACTTGGGGTAAGGGCCAAGAATGAAGTTTCCCTGAGCGTCCCAGCCAGCGACCCAATGAATGCCGTCGTCAAGGAGGAAAAAGCGAAGCTTTTCGGGACGGCCGCCCTTGTGCAGCGGCGCGTCGAACCAGCGGCAGCGCTCCTCTAGTTCAGATTCAAACATGTAACGGTGGAGGATGCGACAGTAGACTAGTGCAGCAGGGACTTTTTCATCGTTTTCGCACCCATCCCGATGGATGAGGTGCCATCCGCGACCTTTGAGGAACTTGTATGTTCCCGGGACGGGGGAATCCCAGTGTTGTTCTTTGAGATTGCTGTCACGGTCGCCCTTCTGGAACCAGTAGGTAGGGCAGAAGATGGTGCGCGCACAGAGGAAGAGGTTGGGTGCCATGATTGAGGATGGTATCAATGAAGAAAAAAGGTTATGTGCAAGGATAACTTGTCCACGAAAATCGGGGGAGGAGTCCAAGTTGATATAGAAACAGCACTGGTGTACAAGGAATCCGAAGGGCTAGATCGGGCTATAAGTCGACAGCCATGGTGAAAAAAAAATAAAATATCAATCGGGTCGAAATCCAAGTTGAGATAGGAATTTGACGGGTCTTCCGCGTTCACGGGAGCTTGGTCAAGGACCGCCGAGAAGAACTTTTTCAGGAGACAAGGAATGCAGAAGGGCACACTTGGCACGGGGTTGTGATCCGAGGCAAGGACTGGTTGGGAATGTCCAGTTCAAACAGCACTGGCCAGACAGCAAGGTGTATTCCGTTATCGATGCGGTGAGCAGGGGTTGGAGTGTTTTAAGTCGGGAAAAGGGGTCGTGATAAGCTTGTAGCTTTGCACGACGGAATAGCCTTTGTGATAGGAAATTGAGGAGGGAGGGTGGAAGGCGAATAGGGAGAGTTCAACAGAGCTTGGACGTGCAGCAATCGGCAACACGCAGTAGCACGCACAACGGGTGTTAGAGCTCAACCAGAGCGTGTGCTAGAGATAGGGCATTTAACTGGAGGAATGTCGCCATGGTGATGTGAGGAAGATATATATAAAATGGAAAATACGAAAATCAGGAAATCCGGAATGTGTGTTTGGATATATTTGGCGGTCAGATGTGTAACAGGGAAAAAGTCAATCGACCCGCTGGACAGCCACAACTGGCCTGCCCCGAGACACCGGGATTTTTCCGGGCTGACCCGCACAGCCTTGAGTGGCTGAAAATGGCTGAAATGGCTGAAATGGCTGACATCCGGTGGATTAGCTAACCCGCTGACCTCAGAGATTTTCACGTGCGGGGACTAGCCGAGGCTTGGCAATCCCATCGTTTGGCCCGGGGATTTTTCTCCGTCTCCCCTGGTTATCCTCTTTAGGGCCGATCCTTTTCCTTTGCTCCGTACACCGTCATGGCTTCCCCAATAATCGTTATGGATCGTTCTGACTCAATATTATAATCAATAATGCCCTCGAACACTTGGCATACATTCCTAACGGGAAACTTCCAGGCTGCAGAATTCTTCGTGGCGCAGTTCTCGGCCTCAGCCCTATACTACTCCGTATGTTTCTCGGCATTTTAAGGCTGGCCGAGTTTATTCTGGTCTGGACTATTTGATGCCGATGGTCTTGGTTTCTCATTCCTCAGGGAAGCGTTCCACGACCTTCGATTGAAAGATTAGCCTGGCTATGATCATCATAACTGTTATGGTGTGATGACTGCATGCCGCACCTTGAACTCATCATTATCTAGGCCTGAGACATCCCTGTCCATGCATAATCACAATTCCGTCTTGACTTGTCAACAAACCAGAAATCATGGCTCTGCCACCTGGTCGAGAGCCTCGCAGCTACAGGCGATCGCCAAGCAAATCCTTGCCAATTTTGCAATATGACACGACGCACGGCGTTAACAACGATAAGAAATCCTTTAATAATAATTGGAGAGAACAAAATCGACAGTTTGAATTTCTTTGATATCTGAACCCTAATCTTTCTTTCTTTTTCATGTCCTCGGGCCCCTTGTGTGTTGGCCTTCTTTCAAACTGCCAAGGTGAGATGATTTTCTCTCATCCACATCATTTGCAGTCCCTCGGGCCTTTTCGGGTTTCATGTTCCGTACACGGGCCAAGCTTACTCGGGGCTCATCAAGTTGAGTATACACAACATAGGTAATCTAAAGAGGGTTTCTAAACCAGGACACTGGGGCAATAAGGGATACTTAGCCAGAATAACTGCAACATACTACATACGTACTCAAATAAAACAACGGTCTTTACTTGCTCAGTATTACTTCCACGGCCAACTCTAAATAATGTACGGACTTGAGATAATGTGCTGGAAATAGGTGCTGCAAATAGGTGCTGTGATGAGCACATCTAGTAGGACATTATGCGTATGTTGTACCCGATGTCAACGAGATGACGTGAGGAATGACTCGACTAAAAGACAGGAGTCGTGGATCTTGCTATTAATTTCAACACACGTCGAGTACCTCCACTCCCGGGATAAGGCTTGGATATATTTACATTATTTACAATATGCCTACATAGCGGTCGCCCACGATATAAACCGAGGACTGAGACAAGCTCTAAGACATAGGAATACTAAGTCGTGTGAACCCCAATTCCACTACTCCGTACCCCGTATGCACTTCCATCTTACCCCTTTCCTTCCAAGGGTTTACCTCCTTCCCTCTAAGCGGCATTTCTCCACCCAGGCCCAACTCGTCCACGCTGCCAACCCACCACCTCCACACCAGTGGCGCCACCAATCCATTCCGGCAGCTCGTTGAGGTCATCGACGTTGTGGGCTATGTCAACTGGAGCGGAAGAAAATCGGTCTAGCACCACCGCACCGCACCGTTACGTATTACGGAAAACGCGTCGAGCTGGTCCATCACGGCGTCCACGCGGAGTACAACAACCCCAGCATGCATACATGATACGATTTGGATGTCTATTATGAGGACCACGCCGGCGTTAGGCATGTCCGGAACCTGTTGGTTGGCGTCCATGTCTCAGTTAAGTGTCACTCCTGTCTGCGATCATGCGATGGATCCCTGCATCCGCATGTCGACAGCCAGGGACGCTGCGGCGCCGAAAGTACCCCGTATGCATTCAGGGCTTGGGTGATCCCCCGGCTTTGATGCCGCTCATCGGCGAAGAGCTAAATATAATCAGTCACGAGGATCTGCTGCCTGGACTTGGCGTCTGCCCCCGGAGTACCTTGATAAAGGGATGCGCTGGCTTTATACGCCTTGGCGATATATAATGTACATCCAGGGACCCGGGGCCAAAGAGTTTTCGTTTTTTCTCAGTCTTCCCTTCACTCCACAGTCTCCCTGCCCCTTATTAACGACTGAGCAGAGAGAGAGAGAGAGTGTGTGTGTGTCATATCTCGAATTAAAGCCTCTTGTCATGACTCGATGTTGGTCCTCGAAAATTATTCATATGTGGAAGACATGGTTGTTCTTTATGTTGTGCCTGCGGCTGGAGGGGTGAAGATCATTGCCCTTGTTGTAGAATACTGTTGGGACAGTGATTTTACTACTGGGACAGTGGTCTAAGCCCTTGTTTGTCATTTAAGGCATTATTATACAGCCCGGGAGGTATGTTTGGATAGAAACTAAACTACGACTATCGCTCCGACTGTCACCTGGATATCGCCGGATATTTACATAAGAATAATCAACTCGGTATCTTTGACTCGGCTCAACCGGCATGACAAACTGCAAGTGTTGAATGATCGTAATTGGACCACTCGGACCTTGCCGATAAATAGCTCAAGTGTCTCGAGCAAGGAATAGGCGGTCTCCGTTGGACTTCCGCACCTGAAATATGCGCCAACCGTGTGGGACATCGCTATCATTTGCTCCTTCCATTCGGATTCGCAGACAAGCTTTTACTAAGGTTTAGGTGGATCCTCGGTGACACGACGGCTGGCTTCGGCGGCCAATGACAGAGCTCGTACAATGACGAAGCTTTCCTTTCCGGTGGGATATGGGTCTACGTTACATCGGGGACTGATAACTTGCTTCTTACTACTCCGTATTGGACAGACTGTTGATAGTCTATCGTAGTGGTTGGCACGCAATAGTACTATCTCCTGTCGACAATGGGCTTGTCTGTCCTGTATATGAAGATGATGTTGTCCATGGAGACTCCCACTTTTGCCCTGCATCTCTATCGGGGCTTTGACCAATCATATACATCTGTTAATATTGGCCGATTACTATCATGGCGGGCAATATCTTCGGCGCCAACACGGGTGCTGCAACCGATGCTCATCCGCATGAGAAAGAAAAATTGGACACCAATGACCCTGCCGTGTCAATTTCTCGCGAGCCCGCGTCTGAAATTTCCGATGGCAATCGTTCGATCTACTTGGATTCTAGCATCACCTTCGAGAACTATGTCTACTGGGCCAAGCGGTCGCGCGAGGTTGAAAAGCACATCTCGACTGACGATGTGGGATTTGCGCACTTGAGCAACAAGCTTTTTCGTAAAAAAAAGTCGGACGCTCTAGTGATAATGCAGGGAGAGATTGAGGAACAGGATGCCCCTGTAATGAAGGAGTCCAGCAAACCTACCAACACAATGAACGGCGCTAGCACAAGTGATGGTTGGGGCATCACCGAGACAGAATGGGAACAGGCACAACGGGCCGCACGAACTGCAACCTGGGGTTCGATCTTCTATCTCATTTCCACGGACATCCTTGGACCGACCAATGTTCCCTGGGCAATCAGTCAGATGGGCTTCGGACCGGGGGCTGTACTTTACACTGTTTTCGGCGCCATGGCTTGTTATTCCGGCTTGCAATTGTGGAGGATCTTCATCGGTCTTGACTCGACTCGATTCCCGATGCGCAATTATGGCGATATGGCTTTCCGTATCTACGGAGACTGGGCGCGCATTTTTGTGAACGTCCTCCAAAGCTTCCAGTTCTTCCTCAACGTGGCCCTGCTTATTGTAAGCAACGGACAAGGGCTGGCGCAGATGGCTGTCGGTGCCAATGGCAATGGATTCCTTTGTTTCATCGCTGCTGAGGTGATCTTCGTGGCCATCGGCTTTTTGTTCGGGCAGATCCGTACCCTGCAACGCCTTTCTTACTTGGCCAACATTGCGGTCTGGCTGAATGTCATTGTCATCATCATGACCATGGTTGTGGTTCATGAGTATCCTCCTAACTACTCAGCCTCGCTGACTAGCTACGGTACCCAAAAGGGACCCGTGCAGACAAGCGGGTACTGGCCTGCGAGCTCAACCCTCAACGACAAAGTCAATGCTATGATGAATGCTGTTTTCGCGTACGGCGGCGCAACCCTTTTCAATGAGCTCATGGCTGAGATGAGACGGCCCTATGACTTCTGGAAGGGCTTTATCATTGCCGAGATATTCATCTACGTTTGCTACCTTGTCTCGGGTATGGTTGTGTATAGTGCACAGGGCCAATTTACATTCAATCCTGCATATCAGGGTAGGTCGCATAGCCTCCAAGGGAGATCTTGAGATAGCTAACAATCACGCAACAGGTATTCCAAACTCTGCCTACAGGTTCCAGACTTTAGGCAACGCCATCTCATTCATCACCGGCGTCATCGCAGCACTGCTCTATGGTAACATTGGTATCAAAGTCTTCTACTCCGCAGTTTTCCGCGACGTCTTCCGTTTCCCAGAATTAAACAGCCGAACTGGCAAGTGGGTGTGGATTGGGCTCGGTAAGTTCAGATATAAATCCCCTCCGTTTGTGCACACATTGATAATCCCTCTAGTGCCTGCCTACTGGGCTCTCGCCTGGGTGGTTGCCGCCGCAATCCCGCAAATCACCAATCTAACATCCTTCGTGGGAGCCGCCTGCATCTTGCAGTTTTCTTACACGTTCCCACCAATGTTGCTGGTTGGGTTCAACGTCCAGAATGATGCGATACTGCCTGAGGAGATCAATTCGACAACTGGCCAGGTGCAGCGCATAGACAACGGAATCAAGAGATGGATTAGAGGTTACAAGAAGAAGTTTGTGTGGAACACTTTTGATGTAATCTACTCGCTTCTTGCTTTGTCTGCCGCTGGTCTGGGAATTTGGGCTTCGGTCACTTCCATGCACACCAGTTTCGAGGAGGGTAAACTGACCCATTTCACTTGTGCGAACCCGGCTGGATAGATCAGGTAGAAGGCAAGGATGGAAGAACATTAATCCTTCTGCTCAACAAGTACGGAGTAGTTAATGATAAACTTCACATTCAATCAAGACTTCATCTATTCCTCCTCACTATGGACGACTCAACTCAACAGATTGGCAGCCACGTTATGGGCCAAATTCGAAGGATCGTATTCGAGTTACCCCCAGACGTTATTGTAGGAACGATGCGAATACTAGGTGATACTCCTAATAGTATTCTTGATCCGAACAATTATTTAGAATCTATATGTCTATTTACCTGGAAGGCACAGGACGGCTTCCATCAGTACAATAGGAATAATACGACTCGTTCCCTTGCGGTCACAATCTACCCCGGAAAGTACTCCTATTTTGTGGTCGGCCTCAATAATACCAAAGATAACTACTAAACCGCCCGTGAATGTAAGATACTAGTACTGGTCTATATCCTCCGCTTATCGAAAAGAAAACCCACGATCTTCTGAAAACCAGAGTTGGATGGATAAATCGCAGAGACTCTCCCCGTTATGTATAATAACTATGGCCAGGACCCCCTACCTTTATTTGACAATTACTGTGACCAGAATAGTTATTACGGCAATCCACGGAGCCTCTAACATTGATCTTGGCCTATTCGGTCTGGCAGCTGTCTGCGATAATGAAAGAACCTTATTATCACCCTATTGTTTACTTAAAGCCACCATTAGCTAGCTACATTTACCAAGAATGATCAGGCGTGAGGTCGACAAGATAATGTAGCTAGCTAGCCCGCCGTATCAAGTATTCCGGCTCCTTCATCAAAATCTAGGGCAAGGGGGGGGTCGCATTGGCCAAAGTGGGGTCGCTGGCACAATCTCATACTCCTGAATGACAGATATGGAGAAAAGTTCCTTACGGAATTATGTAGTTGTCACGATGCAATCTTGGCCGAGCGGTTTAAGGCGCCAGACTTAAGTGAACACTAACTAGTTTAGTGTGCGTTCTGGTCACGAAAGTGGCGTGGGTTCGAACCCCACAGGTTGCATATTTTTTTTTATATTCCAGTATATTACAACTATATTCGGTTTATGGAGCCGTGTAGGCAACTGTACTTTCCACTGACTATAACAACTACTAAATTGTAGTGAGCGTTTTGGTCCGAATCATTGATGTTGTACGAGCTTACTTCCGTATGTGAGGACTTTGTCCTGGCACACTTTTACCGCCTTTTTATCTGATGGAGCTCCAAGTTCTGATATCTAATCGTGCAACCGGTTAGTTGACTACTATAAAACAGCCGAGCATTAAGGAGTTTATTCATATTGATGTTGAATATTACGATAACAAACGAGAAACTAACAGTATGTTACAAAAAATTCACTATAAGAAAAAATGAAATGCAACCTGTGGGAATCGAACCCACGCCACTTTCGTGACTAGAATGCTCACTGAAACAGTGAAAGATGTAATTCTCTTGAGTCTAGCGCCTTAACCGCTCGGCCAAAGTTGCGAAATCGATACTTTTAGATTCGATATAGCGTTTCTTGAACTAGTAATTCATGAACGTCCTACAGGGAAAAATTGCCACACCATCCGCATGCTCCTTGACAGCGGCGCGAGTAATATTTATCTCACCCCGTCGTTAAGAAGTTGAGCTGTTTCATAAAGCCAGGATCCTGCTCTTGGTCACTGTTGCCAACGATGAAGGTACTATGGCCGGCTATTCGTACTATTATACCGGAAGCCTGGGAGGCAGTGCCAGAAAGCAAAGCGAGGGAGTCGGTCGAAGAATGCAAGACATTATTACAAACAATGGCGGGACACCAATTTGTAGGTGGTATGGAATGGAACATCTTGTGAGTCCCATAGTATGCTCCCTACAGCGATATCTAGCAGAGTATCAAGCCAAATTTTCAAATAGATAGCGATGCGGACTATGTACTAGAAGTGTCACGAATGAATTTTGATAGATTGCACATATCACTATGAAACTTCGAAAAGCAGCAAATCTATATGCTAGGGATGAAGACCAAAAATCAATGTATCGAGATGTCATGGAAGACCAAGACCAAAACGCTATGCTCGTGAATTTTTCATGGCAGGTCAGCAGAGTGGTATCATGAAGACAAGACGAAGACATCCGGAGAAATATGATATATAGAGAAGGTATTTTCAAGAAAGGAACCCTAAAAGACAAGATCATTAGTTCGTAGCTGCAGCTGCCTCCGTGACTTCGCTGAGAGACACGTTCATTCCTGCGGCCTCGGAGAGATTAACGAGACCAACGCCTTCCAAAAGTACAGAGCCAGTCTTTGAGTCTGCGGCAAAGTCATCATCACCCAAACCAGCCGGGATAGTCCCATTTCCAATGACAACTTCTTCGCCTTCAGCAGCAGGAACCCAGTCCGGACACTCGCGGGGACCCTCCATGCCCGCAGGAGGCAAGCCCCAGCGAGGCATAGGACTGCGGTAAGCCCAATCACCATCGCGGTCGGCGTACGCAACAGCATGCAAGAAGATACCCAGCTCATGAGGGCCCGGGTCCGAGTACAGCTCAGTGCCACAGACTTCACAGAGATTTCCGGACAGACGCTCGCCCTTGCGCTTTTCATAGTCCTCAGCTGCGGCCACCTGCTCGCGGTGCATGATTTCATTGACAAGCACCGGGTCGGTGCCCGGTGGGACATTCGGTGCCGCGGTCAGGTGTGTGCGGTACGAGACCGTGTCGGGAATTTCCGTCTTACCCATGAGAGATAACCGCGCGACGATCTCTTCATCGCGCTCTGCGGTCACCTCGGCTTTACCGAGCTCAGGCCCGAACACACGGCGGTTGGAATAGATAGGGTCGTTGGTGATCGGATGGCCTAAGAACTGGAGGTGGACACGGATTTGGTGAGTACGGCCTGTCAGCGGGAAACAGTGCACGATACTGTAGCCCTCGGACTCATTGGCGAATGCCGGGACCGGGGTAGCGGGACGCTGCTCGTCGCCAGACGACTCGGTCTCCTTTGCTGCCTCGGGAGGGTAGTAAGCCAAGCGACGGAACTTGGTTGTCGCTTCTTTACCGGTAGCGCGCACACGGTTGAGACCCAGCTTCGGGCTCACCTGCATGATTGGCTGGTCGCAGACAACCACGCCGTCTGGGAACTTGCCCTTGACGCGCGCGACATACTCTTTCTGCACGGACCGGGCCTTGAGCGCGGTGGCCATTTTCTCGGCGCCCTTGGCATGCTTTCCAATGAACATTATTCCAGACGTCAATCGGTCAAGTCGGTTGCATGGACGAGGTAACCATTCGGAGCTGCGCTCGGATCGCAGGATTTCGATGACGGTGTTGAAGTGGTATCGACCCGCGGCGTGCACCGGTACGCCAGCAGGCTTATCAATGACCAAGAGGTCATCGTCTTCATGAATGATTCCAACAGGAAGGCTAGTAACGGGCGGTTCGTGGCGGTGGAGGGTGTGTGAGATGACCTGGCCGTTCTTAAGTGTCGTTTCGGGGCGGGCTGTTACACCGTTCACCTGCACAAGGCCATCCTCCAGGGCTTTCCTCTGGTAATTGTCAGTTTGCGATTCTTCTACCTGAAGATCCACATCTCGACGCATTCACGTACATAGTATTCTGGCTTCCGGTCGCGAAACTCGGAAGTGAAGATCTCGACCAGCTGGCGACCCCGCCATCGCTCCTTGCAGTTGGTGTTATAAGTGTAATGGTACGGTGTGACACGACGGAAACCACCGTCCAGATAGTAAGGCGCAGGCCATGGATCGCAAGGAGTCACGAGCACGTCGGGAGTCTTTTCAACCGGTTCGGAGGGGGGTACTTGATCGACCGTCGTGAGGGCCATGGTGGGCAACTTGAGCTTGCCTTGCCGTAGCAAATAGGCCGTGATACGAGGTGAGGGAGCCAGATGGGCGACAGAGGTGCCAGACGGAGAATTGAAGAGACCTGGAAAGATTCAAAATTCCAAAAAAAATATAAGAAAAGTTAAGATTCAACAAGTCGCCCCACATGAACAAATAATATCACATTCCACAGAGTATTTATTGTCTGCCCCAGAAATTTAAGTATGCGACAGCCAATCATATCGATAATAAGGTGGAAAAGAAAAAAAAGATATGCAACCTGTGGGAATCGAACCCACGCCACTTTCGTGACTAGAATGCTCACTTAAATCAGTGAAAGAGGTAAGTCTCTTGAGTCTAGCGCCTTAACCGCTCGGCCAAAGTTGCAAGATTGATATTTTTAGATTTAATATACTGCTCTATGAAATATCTGAGCAAGGCAAGAAGTTATCAAACATCGATAGTTGAACTACGTTCTTCTAAAATTGTTCGAAGAGTCAGTTCAAGAGTCAGTTCTCATCACAGAGCCACAAATCGTATATTAATCGAGACAGGCCGCTTCCTTTTTGCCATGAATCTCTCGGCTACGGCATGAGTTTAGCGATGTTTAGAAGACCAATTAGTTTCAAGAATAGCTAAGTCTAGTCAAGGTAAATCAACCCTTGAACAGTACCATAGGAAAGGCTATCATCTATCAGGTAAATAGCTCCAGACAGAGCCAACGCCCAAATTGAAGAGAAAATAGGCAGACCGTCACTGCTAACGTTCAGATCATTGTGTCTTCTTCGCCTTCGCCTTTTCCTCTCTTCGGCGCTTCAGGGCATCCGGAGTGTATTCGGTGTCAAGGAGGTAGTCCCACCAGCGGAAGCTGCTTGCGTAGTTCCCAATGAATTTCTCATGGTGGAGATCGTGGTGATCAGCACCAGCCCAGAAAGGCAAGAAATGGTGAAGACTGTAAGGAAATTCGTAGCCACTGTGGGCATCGATAGCCTGGAACAAGCGCAACACAATCCAGATATACATAGTGAGAATATGTAGGTTACCGGTGAAAGCACACCAGAGGATCGGGCAGCTGACGGTCCCGAAGCCGAGAATCATCACCTCAATAGGAGAAGCATATTCGGCGGCCAAACCAAATGGTGCGGAATACTGATGGTGAACTTTGTGAATAGCCTTGTAGAGTGGACCCCAATGAAGAGCTCGGTGCATAAAATAGTGCCAAGTGTCCTCCATGACGAAAAATATGGCAATCTGATATGCCATAGTCCAGGGAGACGGAAAAGGAATCGATGTCGATAGACCGCAGAACTGGGCCATTGGGTGGAAAAGCCTAGAAGAGCCGTTAGTACTCCATCGGGCCCGAGAGGCAAACGTCAGGTAGAATACCACTCCGTCGAGGGCAGGAACATACCAGATTTGAGGAAGTTCGACGGTGAAGTGGCTCAGAAGCACAAACTTGGCGCAATCCCATTGCTCGCGTAATGAAGGTACTTTGCTCTGAAGCAGAATGTTAGTTTCGATGGCGGCTGGAATTGGGTTGATTTCGGCTAGTGCCAGGTGTTAGGCTTGCCACTTACACTTTGAATCTTGTATCTCTTGAAGAAACCCAAGCTATCGACGAAGACCCACGGAAGAGAGCGGCCGAAGTAGACCAACTCGTGGATGAGGAAGGACATGATGCCGGTGGCCAGGACATCATTCTGCATCCACGCATACCATGCGACCCACAATCTCTCTGCCACGCTCAGATGGGTATTGAATTTGGTGATATCCTGATATTGGCCCCAATAGGTGCCGGGGGGCAGCACGGTAGAATTCCTAGGAGAAAAAGGGTCAATATACGACAAATTCCACAAAAGAGTATAATTCAACCACCCAGGGGGGGAAGAGACAGACATTGTGGTTCCTAGCAGGTCTTGAAGAAGCAGAGGCTGAGAGAAGGAGAAGACTATTTCGTGAAGAGGGGAGTAAAAAACGAAGGATCTGGGCGAGAGTACTATATGCTATATAGTGTACAGTATATTCCCTACTATTAAATCCTAATCCTACTAGATTGAACATACATACGGAGTACATACATACCACATACAGGAAGGTTCCAGGCAGCCAAACACAGGCGGGCAAATGCGTATTACTCGGTTTGGTGGGGCTCGGATGGCTATCGGCCCGTCTGTGGCCTGACCTTTGCGGCGATGACTTTTATATTCCGGCCTGGTCTCACCACTTCGGGAATGGCCTACTCCGAGTTATCGAAAGCAGTACTTAATGGACTAATTTTAGCATCCAATCAAATTTCTTCTTTTGCCGATATATTATCCGGGAGAGGACTTATTTGTCGAGGTATAGCTGATTCGAAAACCATTGTACACAGACTAGCCCAGCAAGCCCTAAGAACCCATACAGCACACCATCCACTTCCCAATAAACAACCAGTTCATGTATAATTCTTTACCAGTTTCGCTTCCCAGCCAACGCTACGAATATTGCTATTTTTCAACCTTGATGCAAAACTCAACCAGCCCAAAACATAACTACGCTAAACGCTGCCAAATAATGTATCCCAAAAATAGACAGACGCAACAACCCAAAATCCCAAACTCTAGCTGGTCACCCACGCCACATTCTCACATTGCTCCATCCGCTCCAACGCAGCATCGACCCGCCACAGCATCGTCCCTGACTGCGTGCCTGGCTGGGGCTTCCCACGCAGCACCGCATTGGACGTTGTGCAGCGCGAGTCGGCTGTCAGGCGGTACTGGATGCATTCTGGGTCTGCAGCACAGTAGTCCGCACAGGAGGCGAAAGAAGTGGGAGTCTTGGGTCCCTTGTAATCTTCTTTGTCGTCGCCTTTGCTCGCAAAGTTGTCCCAGTTGTCTAGGTGGTCTGCGAGGGTTGGGCGGATGAGGTTGCGGAAGATGTCGCTGTATGTGAGAACGCTTGAATTTGACTGAGGTTTGTCAGTAACATATTCCAGGGAGATGGATATACCCCCAAAAAAGGGAAAAAGAAAGTAACTCACTGCCGCAAACCACTGCTGTTCGAATTCCCAAAACCGATCCACATCTGCCGGCGTCATATGGTGGAAAGTAAAAGGCGCAAAACACCAAGGTATCTTCGCATAAGCCTCATGCAACATATCCTGCTCCCAAACCGACTGAGTAGTAACATGCGGCCAAGACCAAGTAAGCCTAATACCCGCGGCAGCAAGCGCCCTTCCAAGCACACAATCGCCCGCCCATTCCTGGTTCGTGATCGCATCCCACGCATCAACACTCATTTTATGGAAATCCGCCACGGTATGAATAGCCGCATGAGACAGCACAAACCCCGACCCACCATGCGCAAACAAAGTCGACCCAATCTGCATCTGATTCCCCAGATACAGCTTGTCCTCGTGATTGAAATGCGCCAGCCACCCGAGCAGGTTCGGCCAGATCGGGTACGTGTCTGCTTCGAGGAAGACGAACCACTTGGCGTCTGGCTTCGCGCGCAGCGCGGTGTGGATCATCGGGAGGAATTTCCACTTATCCAGCTTCCAGCCTGGGTTGTCCATCATCCCGGCCGGGCCGTTGGCGACTTTCGTGTGGTCTTGTGAGGTTAGGGCTGTGTGGCCGCCTGTGCGGGCGCGGTTGTATATAGCGAAGTCTTGGTTGCTTTGTTTGAGGGTGTCGGAAACGTTGAGGAAGACGTCGTAGGTGCGTGTACCGGCTATGTCTTCTTCGAAGTCTGAGACGATTATCTTGTGTGGCACGCAGCGGAGGGTCGTTCTTAGGTGCACGGGGACTTTGTTTTGTGCTTCTGTGATGCCCGTTTTTACCACTACCAGCACTGAGTCCATTCCCGTGTCTGTCGGGCAGGATGATGGTACATGGTGGGTTTCAGTTTTTGAGTCGGTCTCGTTGTGTGTATCAATCGTCAGCCCGGAAACGGGTTTGACTACGTCCTGCGTGGTCTTTGAGCCGAAATCAGCGTGGATAAATTGCAATATCAAGAGGATGAGAACCACCGGGCCCAGAATAAGTACCCAGCGGCCGTATCGGGGTGGGAGAGAGGGCATGTTCGGAGATTGAAAACTCTAGAGGTGGAGAGAAAGAGAATCGGAGAAAGCGGCTTCAATGGGTATGAAAAGATCTATCGGTCTCCATATCCAGATGAAGACCGAAATATAAAATATAAAAGTCGAGGGGATGGATCTTCAGGAGGGGCCTTGAGTTCTTAAGTGATGGGCGCGTGGGGGCTGATGCAAGTTCAAGGTCTATGTACATCAGTGACATCCAAACCAGGGCTATTATGGCACCATTATTCATGAGGGTTAATTAGTGTGAGACCTTGACCCGGATAAAGGATGCCAGGTATGCTGATCCTGTCCTGTCCTGGCTCTATCCTCCTGTGCTATGTCGTGCTTCCATGTCCTCTCGGATATCTAGGGTTTTTTTTGTCCGTGTTACGTACGTCACCACATGGGGTGGGTCCGATGATCTGAAACGTGAGATATTGATGTGATATTGATCGACTACAGGGAAAGGGAGTTTCATGTTATGTTAATATGTTGGAGAGGGGGGAGTATAAAGTCAAGGGAAGTTTAAGATCACTTGTTTCAGGGTTACGATTTGCCTGGTACACCCATGCACTATACTGGTACACTAGAGTATGTACAACTACATGTACAAGGCCAGATTAGAATCTGAGACACCTTTAAATATCTTGGAACCAAAAAGGATTTTTGCAATTTTTGTTGTCATTTCAGAGAACAATTCTCTCGCTTCACAGCGCCCGGCACTATGACAAGGCCCGAGCCGGACATGCCATGCACAATCCTTAAATTTCGTTATCGCCAGAGAGGTAGTATCGCCATACAAAAACCCTGACCTCGTGCACCAATCCCAATGAAAAGGAAACAAACTGGGTTTATTCCATTTATGCCTCGGTGGTGACACGGCCCTTGGGGTTAGTGACCTTAACACCGAGAGCCTTGGCCTTCTCAATAATCTCGACACGCTTGCGGGAAGAAACGGCGTGGCCGATCCTGTAGAAATTGTTAGCGTATGACTCATATAACACGACTTAGTCGCTCCAACAGGCGCAGGACGTACTCAGCAGCGAAGGTGCGGTTGTGCATGAGGAGGAGCTCAACGTCCTTGGTGTTGTGGACGAGGAAAGCCTTGTGGCCGGAGGGCATCATGTGGCGGGTCTTCTTGTTGGAACCGAAACCGATGGAGGGCATGGCCATCTGGCCCTTGAAACGGCGACGGACGCAGTTATCAATACCCTTGGGCTTGCGCCACGAGGCGCCAACGCGCATGAACCGGTCAGACTGGTGACGGTTGAAGCGGTTCGTGCCTAATTGCGGTCGATGTCAGTCCTCCGATTGTGAATGTGAAAAATCCGTGCCCTTTTCAGCCTCCACGACCCTGCGGATAAGTCGCCCTTCGATCCAAGACAAATGTTGATTTTTTCCAGTCATCCTCCAATGGTGTCCTCTTCGTTTGGTGCATCTTGCTGAGCTTGCTTGTTTCATTTTGTTGACGATCGAAGGGCGATGGTATCCAGGGCATGGGCACGAAAAGGAATGGAACAGGTGATCGGGAACATACGCTTCTTCACGATAGGGATGTGCTGCTTAGCGGCGACCATCTAGAATCAAAATTAGTGACTGAATCGAATATCATGCGCATTTGGTGACTGACCTTGTCGGTATTGTTGGGTCTCGCCGGGCGTTCGAGAGTTGTCGGGTTCGGAGTTCAATCTCGAAAACTTCTCTCTCAGGTTCTCCCGCAGCAGAGTGGGAGACCCACACTAGTACGCTTTGGGCGAACTAAGCGAAAGCAGACCACTTATGTCAGCCTAGGGCTGGACCAGCCCTAGCCCTACTATTCCTCTTTGGGCGATATCTGGGGATGTTCTAGGTATACATGGGTCTCTCATTATGCTGCACGTTCATCTTGGGGATTCTATATTGTTCATTTATATGTCATATTCTGGACTGATTTCTCCAGTATGTAACTATCACTGCAAATGCAACTGAACCCTCTCGCCATCTTTCTCGCCACTCCGCAACATCTGCTCCAAGATCTCAAGATCCGCCAATGCTTCCTCAGGAGACTGTCTGCTGTCAGGTTTTCCATTCACAATTGAGTTTGCAAACGCCGCAACCTCTGGCACAACGCCCCTGCCATCAAACTCCACATGGTGCTTCTCGCCATTAA
This sequence comes from Penicillium psychrosexuale, assembly GCF_028828465.1. Taxonomy (NCBI): domain Eukaryota; kingdom Fungi; phylum Ascomycota; class Eurotiomycetes; order Eurotiales; family Aspergillaceae; genus Penicillium; species Penicillium psychrosexuale. The sequence continues at coordinate 3,031,454 of NW_026643187.1, forward strand.
CTGTCACATCATCGAAGTTCAAGGTGACGACACCTTTCTCGCAAGCAAACTCGAAAATCTGGTCATTAAATGACGATCCCCACGACAAAGAGATAACGCCCGTAGCACCAGATTTAGTCTTCGCGACGGCATCCACTGTATCAACGGGTGGCAGGAATGGTTTTTGCAGCTGCGACTGCGCCGACAGAATGCTAAGACGCTCCGTGGGGCCTAGAATCAGGCGCAGCGCAGCAGTCATGTGCACACCACCGTCCAAAAGGAATCCACCCTGGTATTCAGGGGTCTTGCGCCAGGCGGTGTCTAGTTCAATATAGTCAGTCGTTACAAGACCCTCTATGTAGTTCAACGGGATTGGACGTACGGAAGTACTTGTTCTCTTTATCCATCAGGCTGTGAACGTTGACGCGGAAATTCTGGACCTTGCCCAGTTTTTGAACTTGCTCTGCCGCGAAGAGGAACTTTGTGATATAACGGAAGTTCTCGGCGACGGCCCAGAAGACCTTACTGGTGTCGATATTACTCTTGTACCAGTTCAAAAGTTCTTGGGCAGTGGCGATATCCTTAGCGATAGGCTTCTCGGACAAGACATGCTTACCGGCGAGCAATGATTTCCGAATGAATTCCGGCTGAACCAGGATGGGAAGGCTGTCGGAATCGAGAGTTAGTGTTTCACTCTGTTTGAGTTGGATCTAGAGAAATCGGGGTGATCCCGTACGCAATAATCACAGCGCCGATATCTGAACGAGCCAGTAGATCGGTGTAGGACTTGCTGGAGCCTGAGTCTTCCGAGTAGAGATCAACTTCAGATGTGCCGCTAGCGAGGTCCTGGGCTGACTTCAAGGTCCGAGAATAGATAGCCTTGAGATGGAAGTTTGAGGCAGCTTGGACGGCGGGCTGTTGATTAGTTAGTTCAGTATATTACGTAGAATATGGGATCATTGGAGAGTTTGTCATACTAGATGCTGCTCTTTCGCAAAGAGACCTGCTGAATGTTAGCCAATACAAACAACGTAGAGTATACAAAAATATGTACCACTGCCAATGATTGCCACGCCGATAGACATGATTAATAGTAATCAGTGTGATAGAATCGAGAAGAAAGATGTTTCGTTGCAGTACTTCGGTGCTATTAAAGGAAGTCCAACAGTGGGGAACAACACTTTAAACTGCGGGAAGGTCCAACCTTGACGCACGTCATTTGGTCGGCTGCATTACCTATTTAGGTAGTACATCTTAGGTGACATGCATGTATACCGTCTGATATATCAAGTTACAATTCAAGTCCTCAAATTAAAAAAACATTCATAACCAGACAAAAATTCAATATGAACTGTACACTCCATAACCCCCGGTGCGCCCAATATCAAAAGGGAATCCAAATCCCCAAATGCGACCAAATAGACGCCAAATCATGTCCATCATCGAATAATCCAATCGTACCGGTCATAAGAGGACAAAAAAACCAACACATCAATCCAAAGCCTTTCAACGTTCCAATGTTCCAATGTTGAAACCCGTCATTGATTAACCAATGCCCTCAATCGCTCCACGCGCGCCACAGCATTCTCCAACCTCTCCAACCGACCGCGCTTCTCCACATCCCTCTTTTCCAGCACAGCAACCCTCTCCTCAAGCTTCGCGCGAGCCTTGCGCTCCTCTGCGACCATCTCATTTGCCTGACTGAAAAGCTGCACCGTCAACTCCTCTAGCTCGGTACTCGCCAGCGAGAGTTGCGACTCGGCAGCCTCGCGCAGTTTCTGCTCGCGCGCAAGCGCATCCTGCAGCTCGGATGTGTGCTCGCTGTTTGCGGGGGACATGTGTAGGAGTGGTGTGCTCAGCGCGGTTGGAGTACTTGGGAGGGGGCCGCTGGATGCTGCTGGTGCGGGGGTTGCGCTCCCACGTCGGTAGGGGAGGAAGGAGGCTAAGTTTGTGAGGCGGCTGTGGTATGTTTGTCGTTGGGATTGGGATTCTGAGGATGTTGGGCGCTGTGGTGATGAATGGTCGGCTCGGGAGGGGGTCTTCCCAGTGAAGAGCTGCTGCGCGGGGTGTGGTAGGCTCCTTGGGGCTGGGAGGCGCGGAGACGGCGGAGTTCGTCTTCGTACTCGCTAAGTTTGGAGGCTGTTTGCGATCGGGTTAGCGGGGGTTCTTGTTTTTGAGGGTTGGATTGGAAGAAGGGGAAGGGGGGGAAAGTATTGTCTTCTCTGTAGACGCGTGATCGCATTCATGCTACACTTGTGTGTATGTAGTCTGTAGAGATCCTTCACAGGCTTACCTGCAGCCAAAGCGCGCGCTGTCAACGTATGCACTTGCCCCTCCAACTCCTGGATTCTATCGTGGGCGCCAGAGCCATCTTGGGGAAAGCCTTCACCCCAACACATGGGACATTTATTTTCTGATATAACGACACCCTTCATGGCCGGTATGACAAGCGTGGTAACGGATGTTGTTGACATGACATGGGTTTTACCCCGGGATTGACAGGGTTTAATGTTTTGAACTAAGCGTACTAGGGTTGCAACGGTGGGTTGACGGGGGTTTAAGAAGAACCCAAGTGATAGAAAAGGAAAAGGAAAAAGAATTTAAAAGGCTGAAAATCATACGAATCCCTGGCCCTTCGAAGGGGTTTCAATTAAATCCATGCCGGCCACTCCATTTCTTGGCCAATCGCATCTCCTTGGTTCCTGAATGATCTCATAAGATGTTGGAATGAATGAATTTAACTGGAGACTCGACTATAGTCAACTATATTCAACTATATTCAACTATATTCACACTACTTTGAAAACAGACACAGTTCCCTATATGCTATAGTGACATCTCACACCCTCGGTCGTTGCATTAATATGTCACGTTCTTCAAACTGTTCGAGACTAGTGGATCCTATTTATACCCTTGCGTCCAATAGTCCAAGTGGAAATCTATTTTCTATGCCATTACTGCTAAAATTAGACATAAAACACATAGATACTCAGTATAAGCATCATAGAAACGGTCTATTCTTCTCGAAGTATCGTAGATATGTATTTATAGCCTAAAGAATTCTACAAAAACAACTTTCAGTGAACATTTCATTCTATGCTAAGCGGAAATTCAATTCAAAAAGGTTAGTACGCAGAAATGGAGCAAGGACCATCGAGACAACTCTGCCATGCAAAGACCCCAAAGAATTGAATTAGAAGCAGTCACAGAAAGAAGAGCAGGAACAGGAATTGATTTCGTCAACGTTGTGCTCATGAGAGGGGTGCTCATAATAACTATTCTCGCAGAGTCGTCTTGTTCACATGGCCGAGAACGGAGAAAGAAGAAGAGTGTCAACACTCCGACTCCCCACGTAGGTCCCAATGGCAGACAGGAACGAGAAAGAAACAGGACCACCCGTGGTCAATCAAACGGAAGAGAGGAGAAAGTTGAGAGAACAAGAAAACAGGGCAAGGGAAAAAAAAATAAAATGGAACATGTAGTATTCGTTTCGCATCGGCTGTAATGGTCATGGGCAGATCACTTTGAGTCACGCATGGGAATAATAGCTAGATAGCGAACAAGACATAAAATGAAACTTTTCGGATTGCCAGATCATCGAAGCGAGGACTAGATGTGTATCGGAAAATCTAGCCCACGAAAAAGGAGAAGAGATCATGAAACCAAAGGGCAAAAGAGACGAAGTGGAAAGGAGAATAAAGCTCAATCAGAAAAAGCAATCTACGTCCGGCACTGAGAAATGGCGGAAGCAGGTGGTAATTATGAGTGACAAACCTATCCCGATGCACCGCTCAAGGTAACTAGACCGAGCAGCGCACCAAGACCGGAATGAACCTCGTCCAGAATTAACCCACCTGGCGTTCCGGTAAATCCAAGGCTCAGGGCAAACCGGTCGTTGCTTCGGGGTATCGATACGTTTATGCGAATCCTCGACCAGTCTGTCCACGGCGGTTGTTGCGCTTGTTAACACTGACCGTGCTCCATCCCTCGTCGTCACCGCCAGCAGCAGGAGCAGCACCAGCCTCAGGGGCCGGGGCTCTCCAGCCGTTAGCAGACGCCTTCTTGGCTTCGACAGGAGCGGCAGACGTCTCCTCGGTCTCCTTTTCGGTGGCCACCTCTTCGCCATCCTCACCGGCCCGTTGGAGGATCTCAAAGTTGCCACCTCCCTTGGGGGTCTCAATGGCATCCTTGCCGTTGTGCTCCACGGCAGGGGCTGCCTCCTTAGCCTGCTTTTGCTTCTCAGCAAACTTTTCGGCCTTCTCGGCCTTAGCCTTATCGGCAGCTTCCTGCTTTTGGCGGAGGGCAAGCTGGCGTCTCTCCTCCACCTGGCGCTCACGGGTAGCGGTGTCAATGGGGCGAGCGGCACCGAAGGGGCTAGCCTTAGAGTCGCTGCTGGCTGAGGTAGGAGTGGGGGCGGGGTTATCTGAGATGGTGCGCTTCGTCAGGTTCAACTTGGGGCGGCTAGCAGGGGCAGCAGGAGCGGCAGGCGTAGCAGAGGGGGAGGCGGGGGTGATAGGCTCTTTGGGGGTTTCGTCGGGGCGCATTCTGGCGCGCCACTGGTTGTCCATATCGGCAGCAGTAGGTGTAGGCTCGGGGCGAACGTGCTCGGGGCGGGGAGGGCGCGAGCCCTCGTCCTGGGAACGTCCCTCACCCCATGCGGCCTCGGTTCTCCGGAAGCTGGAACCAGGTCCGTCGTTGCTGTGCTCTCGGCCACCCTCGCGGGGCGGACCACCGGCAGAGGGCGAAAGGGGACCCTTGCGCTCCCAGTTGTTGAAGTCACGGGGCTTTCCGTCGGACTCAAAGTTGCTGCGGCGGCCACCGCGGTCGCTGCCCGCATCGGAGCCGGCATCCATACCACGTCCGAAGCTGGAGCGCTCAGGCGCACGTCGCTGGGGAAGGTCGGGGAGGGGACCACGTCGGGACCAGTCAAGATCCTTGCCCTCCAGGCGAGATTCCTTGGCTAAATAATCTGTCAGTCGGAGTCATTACAAAACACCAACCTTCGGTACTTACGAGGCTCCGCAACACTGGTACGGATGGAACGTCCCTGGAAAGACGAGCCAGAGAGATCCAGAGCCTTCTGCAGACCCTCGACGGTCTCGAACTCGACATATCCGAAACCCTTGGGGGCCTTTGTCAACTTGTCTTCCACGAGACGAACGTTCGTCACGCCACATGCAGAGAAAAACTCGGAGATATCGGCGTCAGTTGAATCGAAGGAAAGGTTGCCAACGTGGCAAGTGTAGGGGGGCTGTGTGGGGAGATCAAGAGGCTCCCGGACGGCATATCCACCACGCTCGCGCTCTATAATCATTCAATCTGTCAGAACATGGTCTGTGTGTCTGGCGCGGGGGGATCATACCAAAGCCGCCAGAGCCGGAGGCGGAGCCGTATCCCAAATCACCCGCGGGGCGACGGTTGAAGGTGGAAGTCAATGGCTGGGCTGTCCATAGTGTAAGCAAGGGTTTCGATTAACGATAAGCATGTTAGGTGCACACTACATACTGGCTATAAATTTTGTTAGTACAATTTCGCAGTTTCCATAGTGGGGAAATCTGCAACTTACAAGGAAGGGGCATATCCTCCATCTCATCAGCCCAAGAGCCAAGGCCTATAGCCGTCAGTAATCACCTCAATCATCCAAATTTTCCAGCACACGCACTTTCATCGGCCAAGAAGGTGCTCATAGACATCTTCTGGGCTTTATTTTTGGGAGCTAGTATTTCACCATGTTAGCAATCGCCCATGAATATTTTCGGGGGTCGGATGTCCTGGGGGACATGGAAGGTCTGGAACGAACCCATGATTGCGGTTTTAAGTTGAGGGAAACGCGCCGGGATTTGTGCGCGCTTCTCGGAGAGTAGGGTTAGAAAGAAGAAAAGGTCAAACGATCAGAGATACCTGGTGAGAAGACCAAGAATCAAAATTTGAGTGAAGTAGTTGAGTGAGGTTCAATATCTGCAAACCCACAGTGGAAAAGTTGGTAGAGGGGAAGTCGGCTGCGGCATGGAAGTGGACGGGTTACTAAAATTTTAGTGGTGACGCTAGCCCAATCAGAGGCGAGATCGGTCTATACCAGAACTGCGACCATCGTCGAATTCGTTTGTATTTTCCCTGGAATTGACGAATAGTGTGAGGGTAACAGGCTATTTGTGCCTTTGTTCGCTTGAAATAAGGCGGGAAGCGAGAAAAGGCGAGTTCGTACCTTGTCTGTATACAATGGTGCATTTCTTCATACTCGGCTAAAAATATATCATAGAATATACCGCCAAAAAAAAAAGAATACGAGGACAATTTCATTCCGGTTGCAACTTGATTGGCTATAATTTTGTCATTCCAAAAGGAGGCGGTTGCAGTAGCCTCCGTTACTTGTATGAATCGACAGTATGACAAGTCCGATTTATAGATCGTTCCACATTAGCGCCTGATACTATTTCATATACTTCGCCTGAGCCTCTGGTACGGAACTACAATATAGATAGTATTGCTGTAGGCCTTTTTGAGTAGGGCTTAGGTATAACGAATTTTAGTGGCTTACCTACAAGTATGTATATTTTGAGTACTCCGTACTGTAGACTCTGATAAGGCGCTGATCAAAGAAGATGTACCCTCCTCAGGCTGCTAAGAATTCGTGCAGAGATATTGTATCCTGAAGAATGCGCAACTAGAAGTGGACGTCATTCCTATGCTGCATCGGCCTGATTTCTAAATATTTGTATAACAAGATGCAAGAACATCGCAAAGCTAGCTTGAATGGATATTCGAGCTTTATTTTAAGCCTTTTGACATTGTGATAGACGCTTCTTGGAGATTGCGTCTCGTATCAAAGTGGAGGTTTGGCTTGTGAGCCAGTAGGAATCAATCGCAACCATATGAGGGGAAATAAAGATCGCGGGGCTGGCGGTCTTGCAGGCGATCATCTCCTGGGCATGTGCAATGCGGGGATACTATATCTGGCCCTCGTTCACCATTTCTCTCCAACATGATTAAGCAAAGCCAGTCGCTATAGCACGAAGATAAAATATAGACCAAAATCGTTCGAATATTATTGTACCAATTCTGCTTATGCCCTAATTCGTCCATCCAAGGCCGCATGATAACATTACATAATCAGGTACATCAACTGGGCACGTGACCATATTCCTTCTGATTTGGATTACTGCTTCGATGAGAGCTTCGATGATTGTTACTTACCACTCCACGAGCTTTGAACTCATGCATCTCTCGGTCTGAAAAATAATGGGTGACCAAATCGAAGATATGCAGGATTTTCAGTCCAACGCCCTCCTGTCTGCAGCCAAGGTCGGAGCCCTCAGCGGTTAGTATCTGCCCTTCATAAGATTGTTTGGATACAGACACAACGGGGTTTCTAAAGATGAAGTGCTGATTTTTCAACCAGGAACCGCTGGCCTGATCTATGGAGCAGCCGCTGGAGTTGTCAGATCCCCTAATCCCATGATTCATTCATTGTCATGTGGCATCCACTGGTTTGCGTGCGGCTCAGCCTTTTGGTGTATGTGGGGACACTCTATGTTTATATCGCTGATGTCTAACCTTAATCTTGGGATAGGGCTACGGAGCAACATCATTAAACATCACTACCAAGATAAAGCATCGCTTCAGGAGCGCACGTACACGAGTGCTTTATGCGGTGGCATTGCCGGCGGAAGTGTAACGAAGTTGATGGGTACCGTATCCCGCACTAAAAGCACATATTCTGGCATCACGTCTAACTAAATCATACAGGAGGCCGGCTGGTTCCGGGGGCTATCATTTTCTCATTACTCGGGTACTGCGGCCAGAGCGTCTTCAACCGAGTAGACGCGTGGCAAATGGAAAATGCACACAAGACATCAAAACCGTTGATGCAGCGAATGGCGGAATCTAAATGGATCCCACTCCGCACACTCTCTGACCAAGAATACAGGGGGATGTTGAGTGAAAAGCTCCTTAGCATTGAGGCTGAGATTGCTCTTCTTGACGATAAAATCCAGGAACTGGAGCAGTCTCGACCGGTCCCTGCTGCAAGCTCCAAGCAACCCTGAAAATAGGGGTGAAAATAAGGCAAATGCGAATTATTGTACAATGCAAGGAGAGAGAGACAAAGAAAGAGGACAGAGTCGAGCATAATGAATATAGAGCGGGCCTGGAGTCCCCGAGGGCTGATAAAAGGATCTCCCCTGAATTCTTGGGTCGCGTGTCGATCAATCCGAACGAACAACTATATAGGAACATTGTAGGAGTATATCGGAATATAAAATGCTTGATAGTACATAGTCTATGAAAAGAAATAACAATAGAGCCATTAATGTAAAAAGAAGCCAAGTTATGAGATATGACAGAGATAACTTAGCGTACCGCTCTTTTTGGCCAGTTCCTCCGATCTGTCCGGTAGCCCACTCTCATTCTCCCTTACCCTTTAGTTTCCCCCCGGCATGATTCGCCTACACTCATTTTATTCGAATCAGCCTGCAGTGCTCATCCTACTGAGACTTTGATGGGCAAGGTCGCTGCTGTTCTGGAGTCTGGAGTCACTGATTCCAACCAGACAGACAGTACGGAGTAGAAATTCGGGGGATCTAACAACAGTGCCATTGAACTCCGACATAACTTCAATGTGCGAGTCGACACTGCCTGTCTGAGATCAGCCCACTGCTGATCGCAAACCGCGATGACCCTCTTTAACCCGACCTCGATTCTCGTGGGATTCCTCCTCCTTTACCTCTCGTCCTTTTTCATCTTCGCTATCGTCCGGATCGCGACGGGAATCTCTATCCAACGGATCGGCTACTTTTCGCTGCGCCGAATTGCATACACCCCGAAGGAAGGAATACACATTGAAATCCGTGGCCTCGGATTGTTGTTACACCCCCCGTCATTTGCCCAGCCAACATGGATCAGCATTCGGTTGACAGAACTGAAGGTGACCGTGGACTCGACGACTCTGGGCCAAGGAAAACGCGAGGCACCGCGTCAGCCATCCGAAGACCACGCCGCCCCCGAACCTGGCGGCAGAAGCAAAACATGGAGGACGTTAACACGAATCAAGGAACGTGTCAAGCGGCTACACCGGCAGATCCATTGGTTGGCCCTCGTGGACCTGACTGCTATCGACACAACCGTCCACTTCGTCAACGCTGGCCAAATCCAGGTGGGATCGCTTTCTCTTTCAGTCGACACGCGGAGGAAGATGGTGGAACGGGGCAAGCTATTTCGTCGCAAGAAGGATATGTCGCAAGACCAACGCCCAGCCGAGTGGATTATGAATGCCAAAAATGTTTTACTCAATGTCGACGGCCGGGAGCCAACCGAGATATTGGATAATGTTGGTGTGAATCTCCATGGACTTCTTCACAAGGATTTGGACGGACTGAGAGACGCCTCGGTGGCCCTTAAGATCGGGCGTTTGCATATTCCATACGACGATCTCCGCACGCTATTGCAGCGCATCAAACCGGCCAAGAAATCTGCACAGGGGCCAAATACGGAGACCGATGACGAGATATCATTTGCCGATTTTGTGGACGAACTCGACAAGCCTGGAAGCAGAGACAATGCCATTATACAGACTGTGGCGGACTCAAAGGGGTTTGCAAGCTCATTGCTTCGTGGTGTACAGGAGATACAGATTGCTCTGAGCTTCTTCCGTGTCTCAAAGGGTATCCAGGCTCTGTCTGCAGGACAAACCCCCGTATATCTGAATGTGGTATCGCATGAGCTTGGAATTGATCTTCATCGGATGGACCAAAGGAGCCCAGAGCATCGCATGTATTTCCAGCGGAATGATGTTGCCCATCAGGCTCTTCTTGCTGCTATCTCTCTTTCAGTCAGCTTAGGCGACGAATCGGGCGAGACCGATAACATTCTATACATCCCCATGGCTACGACAACCATCAAAACCACACTGCCTTCGAAAACGGTGAGCACCTTCGATGATGGGAATGCTGAAGAGCGAAACACAAATGTCCTGTTCGCAAATTTGGTCGTCACATCACCCTCGGTTGATCTCCAACCGCAACATGTTTCGAGGCTGCTTAAACTAGCACAAAATCGAGCGTCTTCTCCTCGGGCGAAGAAGCGAGATAATCATCGATTGATTTCTCGACTACTCCCGAAGGCAAGCATCAATATTTCTGTTCACGAACCTGTGGTCCGGTTTGTTCTCCCCATCGAGAAAGAGTCTGGTACTCCCGATGATTACAACCTCCTTATCTCCTCGATCTCCTCCATTTCACTCGATATCGAGTCCTCTCATTCATCTGAAGGTGGTGCCCACTATTCCCTATCGTCAATTTACCGGGTCGCCTCCCACAAATTCTATTACCAGACTCCAGCAGGCAACAAACACAATTTGCTCACAAACGAGAATCTGGAGCTGAAGGCCCATCTGAACGCCACTCCAGAGGTCTGTGTAATCGCCTCAGGAAGTCTTAACGAGTGTTCAGTCCACATGATTGATGGGGATGTAAACCGTGGAATCCGCGAAGTCTTGCAGCAATTCATCACCCAGATGCAATCACAGAAGCGGGTACCAATACCAACAAATGAAAAAAAGGCAAGCGTGTTGAGACGAGTGCCACCATGGCTACTCCAATTTCAGTTCGAAGCCACAGGGTCCAGTGTGGAAGTCGCTGGTGTGGACAACACCGTTTCTGATATATCTCGTGGTGTATCTCTGCAACTACAATCGTGGACAGCGGAATACAAAGCTCAAAAAACGGAGACAAATGTCGGAAGCATTGCTAGGCGACGCACTCCGAGCCATTCCACCATCGGCGATGAATCGCCCTTTCGATTTCCCCCAACCTCGCCTCCTAAGGCTACTCACACACAACGCGGCGCTTCAGATGGCCGGCGACTAGCTTTCCACGCGCGTGGTTTCGATGGCTTTGTCATTGAATCAGAGGATTATCTGGAACCCGAGCCATTCTTCTCTTTGCCTCGATTCGAGATTGCGCTGAGCACCCACTGTGATCGCCTCGGACCGCTCCTGCATGTCACATCCGTGTTCAAGGGCGTATACCTTCAATACTCACTGTACCGGTTCTACTGCCTCGGCGTTGCCGTTTCCGTGGTCCAAGACGTGCTCACACCCTTACCGCCAAAGCACTCAGAGGCTGCCGAAAACAAACCCAGGGCGCCTGCGAGTATCTCGCTACCGCCGCCCCCGGCATACAAATGGTCTCCAAAAAAGGAGCTTGTCACATACGACATGAAGGCAACAGTTGTGCAGCTCAAGGCGAACCTGCCAAACGATCCTCAAATAATGATTCAGATCTACGGACTTGCCGGTGCTTCTCAACGTCTTTCTACCCCTTATGTTAAAGCCAACCTTGTCCGCTTCCATGCAGAGGCACCTAAGCTCAAGGGTGTTTGGGCAAGAATCGGAAGTATGAACAACGTCAGGCTAGATTTCCGAAAGATGAAGATGAAACATGGCAACACTTTGGTGGAAGAAAAATCTATCGACATATGGACAGACTTCATCCGAATTGGTGTACCTCATCATATGGTGATGCACCGCATTTTTGATAACCTTATCAACACTTCCAAGGCTTTGAAACAGCTGCATCATCGCTTCAAGAATGGCTGCAGAGATTTCGGCTCCTTGAGAGAACCAGAAGGCCCGAAGAAGGTGCCTAGGATATCTATTCGCAGCAAAGCGTTGCTCTTCGAGTTGGAGGACGATGGCTTTGAGTGGAAACTGGGCTGCATCTATCGAGTTGGCCTGGTTGAACAGATTCAGCGGCTGGCCCGGGAAGACGCCTTCCAGTTGAAATCTCACAAAGTCATGGAATCTGACCAGCGGCGTGCGTCATCTCGATCACGAGCCAAGTCGAGCCATCGGACAATCCGCAGCGAGCGAACTAGCCTAGATACAAGGCGAAGCAGGAGTGCCGATGAACGCCCGAGATCTAGCGCCCAAGAACGCGGGAGAGGTCGGAAATACCGCTATGATACCGAAGGCGCCACCTGTCTCTCATCAGAGCAAAAGATCTCTGTGCATTCTGCCTGGGGCCGACTTCAACAGTACAATGCTCAAGTCTGGAAAGAGAAGATCGATGCAGCTCTCATGTTCCAGGGCACTTCTATCAAACAAGTCCGAAATCTCTTCTCTGGTGCAGATGAACCTCCTCCGGATGTGAAAGAGACCGAAACCATTCTTGCCATTCCGAACAGACCGGGTCTGATGTCGGCTCTGATCAGTGATGTTCACCTTGTTATTGACAAGCCTTCATTCGCTATCGATGAGTTCCCCAGTTACTTGAACCGAATCGGAAAGGGGATGCCTATGTTTATGAAATACGGCCTGCTCATTCCAATGAGCTTTAACCTGGAAATGGGTGAAGCACGCGTCAACTTGCGAGATTATCCCCTAGATCTATTGCACATCCCAGCCCTGCGCCCAGGGCAGTCCCCAAGACTTCCCAGCTGGTCTTTGCGGACGAACTTTGTCATTGCAGAAGAATGGCGTGACCATGAATCCGCAAGACAGGTTGAAGTGGAACTCGTTCCTGCATCTGAAGGGTCCGACGGATCCCCCCGCGATGCGTTCAATATTCAGGTGTGGCGTTCTGTTACACCAGTCAAGACCTATTCGGACCCTGTCATCGAGATAAACACAAGTTTGCCGACTAGCATTTCATGGGGTGTCTCCTATCAGCCTGTTATTCAAGATATGATGAAGATCATTGAGGGTTTCACGAAGCCTGAAATTGATCCCTCGGAGCGGGTGGGCTTCTGGGACAAGATCCGACTCAGCTTTCACTCCCGGATCAAGGTTCTCTGGAGGGAAGATGGCGATGTACATCTGCGACTTAAGGGCTCTCGTGATCCGTATGTGGTGACCGGCTTTGGAAGCGGCTTCGTCATGTGCTGGCGTAGAGATGTCCAATTGGATGTGCACACCAGTGACAATCCCATGGAATTTATGACTGTCACGAGTGGCGAATACGTGCTCGCTATTCCCGACTACAGTGCCGAAGCACGTTGGGCAAACGAAGCTACCACAGAGGAGGTGGACAACAGTTCTGCATCCAGCGAGCAGAAGAATGCTGCCCAATTCAAAAAGGTTATTATGAAGCTCTCTGGCGATGTCAAGTGGGCAGCAGGTCTCGTCTTCGAGCGGGATAGTGAGAATGATGAGAGGTCCTTCTCCTTCAAACCACATTATGAGGTCATTCTTAAGAACCCCAGATTCGTCAAACCATCCGAGCAGATCAATTACGATGCTTATCGTGGCTTCCGGAGTGACCATATCCACCTTTCTGTCTCGATTATTGCACCGCAGAATAGAGACTGGACTGTCGACAATGTGCAACCGTCTTCAAGCTACAACACAATCCATCTCTCACCGCGATTCTTCACCCACTTCTTCAATTGGTGGTCTCTTTTCTCGGGCGTGATGTCGCTTCCTGTTCGCCAAGGATCGCTCTGGCCAGGAGTCACAAAGACCGCCAAGAAGTTCAATCGTCATTTGGCGACTGTCAAATACAAGATTCTTCTTGCACCCCTTTTCGTGGCCCATATGTACAAGCACAAGGATCGCGAAGATTATGAAGAGAGAGCTGTTGTGGCCACGGGCTTGAAAGTTCGCCTTGATTGCTTGAAACTTGATATCCATCAACGTCGCGAGCAAATCAAAACACAAGCCGGGGGCCGTTCAAAACAGACCAGGACAACCGCGATGCGTATTAATCAAGCCCAAATTGATATGCAATCTGCAGACTTCCGCGCCGTGTCCGCCAGCATCGAAGGCACAACACCGGAAGACGTCGAGCGCAACAAAGACGATATCCTCTCTTCCTTCCAACAGCCTGTTCCATCAGTTGACTTGTCTCGTTTCACAATCCCTGATCACAATTTGGACTGGGTCGACATGGATGATTTCGTGGAGCCGGACTGGATCCTTCCACAGGAGTCGAACCCCCGTACCCAGATCTTACCTTTGGCCTTCACCCCGCGATTCACCTACTTCCGCAACACGGATCACTGCGACATCGGACCCGACGAAACGGGCTACAGTCCATTTGGGGACGAACCGACCCACGAGTGTGTCATGTCTGAAACCAACGATCCTCGCCGTGTTCAGATTGAGTTGGTCAAAGACCGCCTTGCAACAGTCGAGGCACAGATTCGCAATTATGAAAGCACAATTGGGGAAATCGAAATCAAGCTTATGAAAGAAGTAGACAATAATACAGAACTGAAAGCCGAGCATGAGTTATTCCTTCGCCAGTCTGAGTCTCTGGCGAGACGACGCAAGTTCTTGACCACAACTCTCAATCGTCTTGAGAGGCATATCACACGCGACGAGCGGACTCCATATGGCGACACACTTGGCAAAAACGTTGCACCCAGCACTGCTTCTTTCCGAACAGGACGAACAGGTACAACCGATGGCCGTTCTTCAGCCCTGGATGGAATTTACCCGTCGGCCAACGATGAGTTCTCCAGCGATTTCGACAACCGTTTCATGATCCACAACATGCAGCTCAAATGGAACAACTCGCTCCGCAACATAGTATTGCGGTATAGTCACCAAGTGAGCCAGCGGCGTGGATTTGTCTACTACATGTCTCGCCGCGCTGTCAAATTTATTCTTGATATCGTGGAAGAACAGGACAAGAGCGATCGCAAGCAGCCTAAAATGTCCAAGACACAAACCCGAAGTTCGAGCGTCGATGAGGATGAGGAGGAGGTTGGAGATCGCATTGAACAGTTGCTGAATGATGCTAAGCGCTACGTGAATGTCGAAGAGAACGATCCACCAGACTCGAACAACCAATCAACTCCGAACACCCCATTCTCTGCCAATTCGGACAGTTCGAGTGAGAATATCGTGCCGGAATTCACTCCCCAGAACACTTATCACTTGCGTCTCATTGCGCCTCAAATACAGCTTCTTAGTGAAAAGAACCAGAAGTCGGTCTTGCTTGTTGCCGCTAAAGGCATGGAACTCAAGGTCGTGTCAATCATGGACAAAGGGCGTGTTTCGGATGATGTCAGCGGCTTGATACAACGCCGTTTCTCCCTCGAAATGGACGGTGCCCAGTTCTTCGTTGCAACACAGAAGAAATTGATGACGAACTTGCAATTCTATGCTGGCAATAAGTACGGAAATGCGCCTGGATCAGCGTGGCCACCGTGGTTGACTTTGGAAGCCATGTTTGATTTCGAGTTGAATCCATTTGGATTCTCTCGTATTGTGCAAAAGACTTCTGCCACCCTGCGTTACGACAAGTTCAACAACCTTCGCCTCAAGTATAACGAAGAGGTGAACAAGAATCAGGAAGGACCTCAACCTGACGACCAAGAAGACCGCATAGACTCGATCAGTGTGGACTTCCCTCATTTCCGCGCGATTTGTGATTCTGCAGAGTACTATTCTATGTACATTATTGTCCTGGATCTTATGCTCTACAGCGAACCACTCGAAAAGGTCCGAAATGAGCGCCTAGAGAGGATCATGCTCACTTCCGACTTCAGTGACCTTAGTGGCGCCCCGGAAATGGTGTTCAAGCTTCAAGCACGCATTCGCCAGTTGGAAGAAATCAAAGAGTACTTTCAGATCAACGCTAAATTCCTGGACAAACAGGGCTGGGAGGATCGGCTGGCTCTCGAACGCGACTTGTCTCTATGCGAGGATGAACTTTTCTTCATGATGAAGGCAATCACAACTTCCCAACGGCGAATGGAACCGAGTTCGTCCAGGGACGCCGGTGTCCAAGGCTTACTGCGTTGGAGCATATCGGCGAGTGAGGTCGTGTGGCACCTGATGAAGGAGGCTTCTGAGCCCTTGATTGAGTTCCAATTGCGCAATGCTTCATATGAGCGAACCGACAATACTGATGGCTCGAACCATAACCTGGTATCCATCGAACGACTAGTCGGGTTGAACTTACTTCCAGACGCTATCTACCCTCAAATCATCGCACCTTACCTCGACGGCGGACGCACCCTCGATGAATTCATGTTGCGCATCAAATGGCACATGCTGGAGGCCGTTGCCGGTATCCCTGTGCTTGACAACTTTGAAGTTTCATTGTTCCCGCTGAAGATTCAGCTCGAACGCGAGCTGGGCCAGAAAGTCTTCGAATACGTCTTCCCCAACGTGGGATCTAGCGCCTTTGAGGCTGGTGGCTTCTCGCCTTTCATGATCAAGAACATGAAGCCACTTGAAGCTTCAGATGGGGAAGACGATGACGAAGGCCCCAACGGCGAAGGCCCCAACGGCGCACCACTGACACGCTCAACGAGTATCGATGGTGATAGCTCGTCTATGGACAGTCTCGCCATCTCTAAGGGACCGGGCTCCATCGAACTGCGCCTCCAGCCGACACTGTCACTTTTAGATGAGACCAAGCCGCGTCATCGCTCAGGCCATCTGAAGGGTCTGATGATGACACCTATCCACCAAGATAGTAATCGACTGGGTGTCTCGGAGACCGCGCGCAAAACAGGCCGTCCCTCTACAACTGGTGGTCTCCGCAAGAAGAAGTCTGCTGATAGTCTGCGCATGTTGACTAAACATCCCACCGAAAGATCCATGTCTAGCCACAGTGCTAGCGAAGACAGTCGCAAGAAGTTCGGAATAGGTAAAGGGACCAACAAGGGCGGCAAATCCAAAGAGCAAACCGATGACCTGACCCAAATGATCTCCCGCGCCTCCAACTTCATGACCCTCGCACATGTGAAGGTGAATGACGTAGTTCTCTGTCTGAGCTACAAGGGCAGAGGCGAGCACAATCTAGAGGATCTCCATGATTTTGTCTTCCGCCTTCCAGTTCTTGAATATAGCAACAAGACATGGTCGAACCTGGATCTTGCCCTGCGCCTCAAGAAAGACGTGATCAAAGCCCTCATCTCGCACGCGCCCGCCATTCTTGGCAACAAGTTCTCCCACCACCGACCTTCGAAGCAGCAACAGAAGCGTTTCCGTGAACTTGCATCCTCGTCTCAACTCCTGCCAGATACCTTCAGCTTGATGAAACCGAACAATGACCAAGCCCACAGTCTGGCCAGCTACGACTCTAATAGCGATTACTCGGAGTCCCGCTCGCGCAGATCCATGCAGTCGAATGCCTCGCCATTGGCTAGGACGACCTCGTTGAATTCAGATCCCCACGGCACAGATTATTCAGATCCCACCATCCATGACTCGCGGTCCGCTAGTGATGTGGATGTGGATTCTCGCTGGGAGGTTCGTGTTCTTTCGTCTCATTGTGACACCGTGAATATCCCCGAATGCTAATACAGAATGTTTAGGCCTCGCGTCGATTTGTCAATGCCCCTCCACCCGAAAGGCCGATGACATCCGGTAACACCGTGACTACGATACGATCTGGCAAGAATGATCAGGATGATAGGTATGAATCCCGCCCCCGAGTCCGTTTATCGCCGGTGAAGAAACCGACTGACTCGTCTAGTCACATCAAAACAATTCGCAACATCGGCCGGAAGCTGACATTCCGGAAATGATCGCTTTGCTTCATCTACTATATCCCTTCTTTTCTCTTTTCGTTCCTATTTGACCTAATACCTCTACACCCTTTTAAAAATCCTGTGATCCTTTGTACACTACCATCGCTTTATTCCCACCAGACCCCCCGTGT
Source organism: Penicillium psychrosexuale (assembly GCF_028828465.1). Lineage (NCBI taxonomy): Eukaryota > Fungi > Ascomycota > Eurotiomycetes > Eurotiales > Aspergillaceae > Penicillium > Penicillium psychrosexuale. The sequence continues at coordinate 3,049,048 of NW_026643187.1, forward strand.
CTCCTAGATACCCTCTACCTGCATCGGGCCGTACATAGGTGACTGTACATAACATATTTCCTCTGCCGGGGCTTTCCTATCTTAGCTGCCGCCGCTTTTATGAGGGCTCAGATACACCACGGGATAAAGCCGTGAGGTCCTGTGTCCCCTAACGAATGTTAGGGCCTGATATATAGAACCGCTGAAATCAAATAGACGTTCTGTTTGTCCTTACGATCTTTTGGCCTGACTAGTTAGTTATCTAGTTATGTCACGTAATAACTATAGCTTAGTTAGTAAAGTTATAGATTAGGTACTCGGCTTACCGAGAATGGTAGTCTGTAGGTAACTTTGTGTTCAACCGAAGACACAATATATAGAGCTGTTACGGTATCATTACAATAACCCAGCCATTTTTACCAAGGAATACAATATAGTCCGACAGGGATAACTAGGGGACGGTTAAATATAGAGTGTAGAGGTAAATCTGATTTTGAATACTAACATACAGATACTACTATCAGTATTAAGACATCTGGACAACATGCCTCATACATCTACATGAATAATAGAGAGGAATCTATTGTCCTCTTGTTATGCTTCATGATATTGTTGCATATGCAAAGTTTTAGACGACTAAAGCCCCTATTTCTGTGAGTCTTCTAGGGTCTGGCTCTTCCCCCGGTTGGTACGTAATAGACCTAGCAACACTGTCTTGGTTGAAAATCAAGCCGCTGGTCCCCGGAAGTTGGGTATTTGCAAGGCCCGGATTGCACATCTCCATCCGCAGCTGCATGATCTATCTTTTGAGTGATATATTCGCTCTCTCAGCATCGAAAAAGAAATCTACCAAGGATGACTGACCCCTCGTAGGATCGGAATAGATCTCTGGCCAGTTGATCGAACGCCGCGCATTTGAATCCCACTGTGCATCCGGCTGCCCGCGTTCCATATATAGGTCATCTTGCAAAATGATCTCTCTTCCACGGTAACCAAGACTAGATAATTGGACAAACTGCAGCTTAGGGCTATCTGCCAACAATTCGAAGCTTCGCTTCCAGAGTTCCTGGATCTTCTTGATGACTTTGAGAGATAGCGAAGAACCCCAACTACTCCTCTCTTCTGTGAGGGAGCCTGGATCTTGTGCTCCGATTATCGCATCTGTTAAGTTGACATTCTTTATACTCAGTCGCCTTAAGGTTGGCGCTGCTGTCTGAAGAAAGCGCTTGAGATCCCCCAACTTCATGCCACATGCGATATTGCCGCACGTGTGGAGGGCGCGGACCTTATGGCTAGATTTGACTATAGCCTTGACTATCTGTGAAAATGCTAAGCCCAGAGGCATAGATAATATCTTCTACTAGAAATCTGCGAATACTATATTACCACTCATATTATCGGTATTGAACTGGTTCTTTAGTTCACATAAGCCAAGGCAGTGAAATGAACGATACTTAGCTTTTAGGAGGAATTTAATAGGGTAATACCGTAAGCCGACTATTATGGCGTTTTCGAGGCGCGGCAGGCATTTTTCAAGAACCGTAGTAAGTTCCGAGTTAAGAATAGCACAATGTTCTTCTAGTACAGCTTGATAAGAGCTGAATAGAGCGTTAAGCCCAGCCTCAGCCTTAGTATTATTAAATGGTGGTTCTTCCTTTTCACCGCGTATTATTCTGAACATCCTTCTCTGTTTCCGTATCGATAATCCCGGACTTATAAAACGTTCCTTATCCCTTTCTGGCCACCCCTTGAACAAGTTTAGGATGATCCGAATTTCTCGAACCAAGCCTTATAAGGTTTCACTTGCTGCAACACCCTCGGAACAGGGTCTCTAGCTGATGGGGGCCATCCTTCTCCTCACTTTTGTGGTAAAATATGCGCGATATTCTGAGACAAGGCTCCATCCACTTGCCGCTGAAGGATCAACCAGGGTCTCTAAGCTTTTTTTAGAGCTAACCTTTGATTACTTAAACTCATATGATTCCAATGTTCTGAGCCGAAACCCCTTTCCAACCCCATCCCTAACCGTTCACGTGACTATTCATTCAAAATGTCTGTCACAAACCTGCCTCCAGAGATATTGTCTCATATTTGTGAATATCTGGAGCCTCAGGAGTGGGGTGCGCTCAGAATCACTTGCTACCAAATACATGGCAGTACACTGGAAGCCTATGCAACGCGCTACTTCAAAACTTTGTCTCGGGTGCATACAGACCCCATTTTCAGAAAATTGGACCTGGCCCCCAAAATTCAATCCAGGATGCTTGTTCCAGGCGAGAATAGCTGGGTCAGGCCGCCGATGATTGGAAGCATTGCTACCCATAGGCAGCTAGACTAACTTGGTAAATTGGATGATTATAAGAAGGATCCCCTCTCCCCGTCGATATTTTTGAATCTCACAGCATTTTCCCTCGGTATTCTACTGGAAATACCAGAGGTAATTCTTCTTCCGCACGCTCTTTTACTTATTCATGTTTATCAACTGACCGCTGTAGCTAGAATCAGTTATCGTCAATAGGAACTTCTACCTCAGTCGCTCTTTTTGACTTGCTACCAGGTATGTTCATGGAATTTTATACTACAAAAGCTTGGAAGTATATATGCTGGGTCCACAAGATAGATAACCAAGGTGCCTCTAGACCCTCAAAACTACCTATGAAATCCATCTACCCCTCCCTCGTGCACTTCTTGTGCTTCTTGACCACCATGGTTGAAGGTCTCACCCGGTACCAGACCACGCCCCCGAGCGACGCCATTGTCGTCCCCGACAGACAATCCATGAACGATCTGGTCAAGCTGAATCCGGAAACAATTCTTCACGCCGAGAACGGAGGTTATTATCTCAAGAACATGGACGAAGAGGTCGTTGCCATCGCTGGGGATGACCTATGCACAGAGTTCGACGCTGTGTTTGCTAGTATTGATGCTGATGTCGTCGGTGACGGCTCTGGATCTGGGGATGAGGGATCTGGATCTCTGGGCGGGACAAATGTTACGAAGAGGAATGAGGATCTCGCGTGTTAACCGAACTGTATGCAAAATTTCTGCAGCCACCCCCGTTGCTTCCACTCTGCCACCTGCCTGAGCTACTCGTATTGCCATATATGCTCCTCAAGCAGCCGGAAAGTTTGTGTCTAGAGTGTAGTGTTATTTGAGACCATATCAAAGAGGCTGTACGGAGGTCTGAAAGGGTGTGGCAAGGACAGCGAGGCTGAAAGAGGAACACGAGTGAGAAGATAGCATTTGCCATATCTATAATATCCTATTATTCGCTCTGCAGATAATTGTCTCTTCTCTTCATGGATGAAATGAGTATTGTTTGCCAATTTCAGGTACTTTGATCAACTCATACTATCGTATTCCACTACATTCTTCTTTTCCGTATCAGCTTCTGTTTCTTGTTTGGTATGGAATGTGCCAGGTCTTGCAAATGAAGAGTGCATTCAATTCAAAATAACTAAGATAGAGAGAAAGAAGAAGCAAGTTTCAAAGTGGGAAGCAGCCAGTTAATTAGCTGACCACTTTGCAAACCTTCTCGCTTAGCTATCTAGCAAACAATCCATGGAATGCAAACCAGTAGACTATATAAATAGTAAGCAAGTAAGCAAACATGAAGCATATAATAGCGAAAAAAACTCAAAAATCTCCTAGTAGTAGTTACGCCTTCGCGCGAATGCCTTTGTGGATCTATCGGGGACGTTCTACTTTATATTAATTGTTACGATCCACATGGATCACTATCGTCATATGCTTCATGTTTGCTTGCTTGCTTACTGTTTGTATAGTCTACTAGTTTGCATTCCATAGATTTTTTGCTAGATAGCTAAGCGAAAAGGTTGGTTGTTTGAAACGTTTGAAAAGGGACAGCTATATTAACTGGCTGCCTCCCACTTTGAAACTTACCCGGGCTAATCTCGGACACTCGGACACTGGCATAGAGGCGAGAGGGGACAATATGTTCCTCTTTTGATTCTTTCAGTACCCTCATTTTAAGCTTGATACTCGTTTCCTGCTGGGACAGGTGGCTATTGATAGCGCTTCTTTGTACATGTACACACTAGTTAGTGGCTTCCCCTTACCCATGATATATATATAGACCAAGGGGGATTTTGACTGTTTTCTAGCACCTCTTCATTTATGAATATGTACCAAGGCTGACGTCGTAGGGTAATTTAATCTCTGAATATCTCCACTGATCGGCAATGGCTTTACAGCGGGGGAAATTAGTTGCCCAGTCTAGTCTCTTTCATACACTTCGTAGTGCTTACATGACGAAGTACGTCTTGTGTGAAGTTAATAGTAGGAGAGGATATGATGTACGAGCCCTAAGTGGGAAGTCTACATGTACATAAAATAATAAACAATATCTTAAGGTCTTAATTCTCCCAGAGAATAAACAGAGGGTATCTATATACAACATCATTAGCCTGCGCAGCAAAACAAAATCCAGAGAATGTCAAATCTATAAGCCCTCTCCCCAATGCATTTGCATGAGCAAGCAAAAAGACCAAAATGAGATCTTCATTGGAACAAACAAATTCATCAGTCATACATATTACACGGATAATTTCTCCGTAGATGGTTCGGCATTGGAAGAGGAGCCAAGAGTTGCTCCATCATACGTTCCATCGGTGACGTGAGACGCCTCATTAGGGGAATTTCTGGAGGCATCGTTAGAGACATCATGGGCTCCATTGGAGACTCCGGGCACATCATCGGATATTTTCTCCACGCCCTCGGATGGTGCCGAGGGATGGTGGTGATGATTATCACGAGTCCAGGGCCAGACATTAGCCTGGACGGACTCGAAGCGGGTACGTGCAGTGGGCGCGCTGATATCGTCAACCCAACGGATGCCGCCTTGTCCACGGTTTTCGGCCCACGCCTGCTTCTCACGACGCAGGTCACTCTTAACCCAGGGAATTGTGATCAAGGTCCACACAATAGCCCAGGCAAACGGAAGGGACCAGCCCAACTGTGCGTAAGGTTAGTCTGATTGTAATTTGGGATTAAAAGAATTCCCGCTTACCGTAAACGCAACGTTTTCCTGGACAGTGAAAACAATGGCGGTAATGGCGGCAGCGCAGATGATGGATCCTCCACTCCAGAAACAGTTCATTTCAAAGAGCATACGGCGAAAATAAGGACTCGATAGGTATCGAATTCGGAGCGCATATCGATAAATCTGTCCACCACCTCCGTCAACTGCTACCACGTCCTCAATAAGCGCGTACAATGCAGTTGGCATAACAGAGCCTTTGGGCGTGGAAGAAATTCGGAATGGAGCCTTGAAGCCCATCATACGGAAAATGTCGAGGGAAAGGTAGACGATGCCGAAGTAGAACATGACGGTTGGTAGGACCATGGCGATGAGGCGTACTGTTTAAGCAGTTAGTATGAGGCAATTGCGTAAGATATTATGATTGGTTGGTCTAACCATATGGTTCTTCAGGTACCGATCCACTGTGAACTCGTTAGTTCATTGTTCATGCTGCTTCCACGATATATGCTAGACTTACACGATCAATTCGACGGCCAGAATCAACCACACGATGGTGAAGTTGATTTGGAAGAAATCCAGCTACCAAGAGGTATCAGTTAATGGTCCATGATCAATCCCAGGTCAAAACCTACCCATGATACGCGGGAGTTCAGGGGCCGGGCGCGCGAGCTTTTGCGGAATAAATTATGAAGGCGGTAGAAGTATTCGAAGACCGAGACTCCTCCAAGCGATGCGGTAACGATCGAGAAGACTGCAAATCCAAATTAGCAACCTGGACGGACGTATTTGTTCCACTGCGCAAGACATACCGATGTTGGGCGATAGATCGGTGAGGTACCAAAGACACCAATATAGAATCAACGGCTGAGCCAAGGTATCGATCACGAAGATAGTCCAGAAGAACGCAATGGACTTCTTCCTTGTGTGCAACGAGTATGGGAGCGGAGGAGGCTCGGAGGGTGTTGGGACGGCTCCTTCTTCCATCGGGGTGGCGATAGTGGCGGATTACCGTTGTTGATAGGTTCGGGAAAAGCGCGATAAAGGTTTGATGAAGAATTAAGGGTGTTATTAGGACATGGCGCGAATGTGATGATGACTCCGAATGGATTTCCAGAGAGAAATAATCCAAGAAAATGAGGTGAAGAAGAGGCGAATATGTAAATTGAACGCCCAGGAAATTTTGGCCGGAAACAATGGGGCCAGGTACTTCCGTTGCCATACTAATTTGGCTGGGAGGACAGGTACCTGACGTAAGACCCCATGATGTCATTCAAAACACAGCCCTGATCAAACCACCTGCTAACTATGTGGGCATATTTTATGCATATATCCCTTGGCGAATTGATTTTGCCTCTTATTTGTCTGGGACTTGGGGATACTAATATCAAATATGGCTTATCCAATATTCAATAGTCCTATATGGATATAGTATAAGGCAAACAAAAGGGGAATTAGGACGACGTCAGGTAGTTATGCAATAGACATGAATTCATAGGTATGAGTCAGCGAAGACTAAATATGCACAAATCGGCAGAAAACAAGGAATCGAGACCTAAAACCGACCTCGGGAGGCATATCGGATACCGATTCCGACATGGCTGGGCCCGACCTCGGGAGTTTACGTTGGAGCTTGTTCATAACTGCCCCAGTCATACGGAGTACTCGGTACAAAGGAGATATCTCGTATGTTCTACAGCATACTATGGGGTAAATACGGAGTAGTTATACATCATTAATTGTTATACATCAATTAACCTACTCTACCTATATTGGACAATGTACTCCTAATCAGCACAGACCTGAACGTTGGTTGCACGTAGGATATTCTTCTGTAATCTATTTTAGATAAGTCAAAGGTCCAATAGCAGTGAATTTATTATTGTTCATATAAAATAGACTCCGGATCATTCAAGATGCCTTATAAATAAGGCATCAGACATTGAGAAAGATAAGGTCATGTGACATGACAATCGCACTGCAAAATTTGGAAGCTCGGCGTTCGAATCCCCCCCTTCAAAAATTTCTACCCTTCTTTAATTTTCCAACACCCATCACCTTTCTAGTACTGTTTTTACTCCCCTCTTTCTATCCAGAAAAAAGACATGTAGCCATGCCTGGCGTACAACATCTTATCGACTTCGTGCTAAACGAAGTCGCGCTCTGCGGTAATCAAGGTATGTATAGTCTCTTCACTGGGACCCACTTTTCATGCATATGGATTTTCAATGTCACCGGAATTACGTGAAAAGCGCCCTAGTATGGGATATATGTTGAATTCCTACTATACTTCCCTCTCGGGACTTTCTTATGATGGATTTGAGTTTGCATTCTTGTGGCGCGGACCCAATGCCGATTTATATCCTCCATCTCAAGCCTTGATTGGCGCTTTTATTCTTATATACACTTCGAATGAATCGAATGCTAACAGACATCAAGGTGCAACATTATCTGATCTACTGCAAGCCATTGATGATTTCCATACACAATCTCAGGATGTGATGGAAAACCAGAACATTGACCATCGTTTCAAAGCCAAAGTCTGGTCCTGGCTCACGACTAACCCAGAGGTGTCTATTGGCCAGCACAATGAATGGAACCATCTCACCTTGAGTGAAGCCGAGAAGCTTGATTCACAAACAAGGGAGAAAGATGAACCCGATAGCAATTCTCTAGAGCTCAACCAAATCGCAGATCAGAATCCTGATTTACCACCGCTTCGAATCTTTGTCTCCGAAGAGAGAGCCTGGGTTGCCATCACTGGCCATCCACCAGATGAATCCAAGGTACTGCCCCTTGAATTTGCCTTACTGTCGGTGATTGCTTCGCGCAAGTCAAAGGGTATTGTGCAGCCGGACCTGGTGAGGCTCAGTGGCCAGGATAAACGGTCTGTTCCGAAGCGTACCGATGCTTTGCAAAGAAAAGGATACATCGACAAGCGACCTGTTCAAACAAAAACGGCCAGAACCAGCCTCTGCACGCTGCAGCGATTCTACCGCCACACTATTAGCGATCAAACAAAGTCAGAACCGCAATCGGAGAACATGATTGATTTCGACAGCTTCAACACCAGCCTGTTCAACATTCTCCGAGAGCACCAGCTGATTGCACGCAATGATTTGAAACGACTCCTCGGCTTTGATGACCATTGGCGTTGGAAGGTCTTGTCCCGTGCCCTCCGCAAGTGGGAGCGGATAGGCGTGGTACAGCGTGTGAGAGCCGAATCGCAATACGAAAGAATGCATCCTTGTGTGAAGCTTTTACGGGATCCCACAGGGCAAGATCTGGAACTTTTCCATGAATTCAATTTCGATGTCTTGAACAAGCATGGGGTGCGAGCCAAAGGAACCAAACCTACCCCGGACCAAGAAGACCGAGAAATGCAGCTGGGGGGCCAAACCAAAAGATCGCCTAGTCTGGAGGACGGTGGGGTTGATATGATCAAAGAGCATGTTGGAGATGCTGTACGTATCGTACCGTCTTGGACGCCGGATCGTAACCTCAACAACCAAATCTTTGACATCGTTCAAAGAACAGGTACAACAGGCATCACGAACCAGGTAAGTGCCTTACTCGCGAAAGTGAAGATATTCTTAGCTGACAAAATAATCCAGACCTTAAACTTGACTTGCTTTGGGTCCTTTTTCAAGAGACCCGCTGAAAGTATGGTGCATCGCTTGGTCGACCTATGGCAAGTGGCCCAGCCACTTCATCTCCGCCATTACGCCATTGTTCGAGATATGGCAATGAAAAAGACCATCATGTTTTATGTCCACTATTCGGTAAACAACTTCGCAAAGCTCGTTGAAGCTGGCCAGGCATCATGGGAGGCCGTTGAGATTCCAGCCAAGAAAGCCAAATCGCTAAAGATCCAGGCACCTCCATTTGGTGCTCTTCCTCAGCTTGATGAGCATGGATTCCTTAAAAAGGAATTCCCAAAGAATATGTTGAAGGATCCAAATTCAACTCTACTCGACGGGATCACGGCTGTTAAACCGCCCAACTATCTTCTTTCTTCGAGCGATCCTTTTGTTGTTCAACTTCCAAACGGTCAATATGGTATGATTGCCCCTTCCTCCCCTTGGATCCCACAAGAGAAATTACCGTGAATCTAACATTTAGCCGCAGTGATCCGCACACGTACTGATAAACTCCCCCTGGCTCCAAGCAGCAGTATGAGCCCCGTTTCCGGCCCAAGGGACGACCGAAAGGCAGATTGAACCGCGCGACTGTCGAAAAGCGTGCCAGAGAATCCAAAGCGAAAGACCCCATAGCCATAGAGTCTGGAGCTGGAGAACCCGATGCTAGCCAATCCGAACCCAGAGAATCTCAAGCCGTGGAAGTTAAGCCGGAGCCAAGCCAAGGTTATAGCTGGGAATATGTCGAAGAATCCCCGCGAGCCAAGAGAGCCAAGATAAAGCACGACAGCCTTAGAGGGTTATCAAAGAAAGAGAAGTTTGAAGCACTTGGTATGGATGAGAGTTGGACTGAATACAACGCTCTTGTCATGGAAAAGCCTGCTCCTGGTGTGTATGTGACTCCCCACGGCCGAAGACGACCAGCCGGCAAGGCCCGAGGTCGCCCGAGACAGAGCCGAATTGCGATCTTCAAATCGCCACAGCTAGCATCGATGCCTTGGTTTGTCAAGGATGAAGATGATTCAAGTGACGACGACAAGATACGGGATGATGCTACCACTACTCGGGCATCCGAGAGCCTTGCCCCTGAAGCTGCACATTCAGTTATCAACTCCGAGGGGCCTGCAATGACCCCCACCCCGACAACTTCGAGGCGAGCCAAGAGAACTCTGCCCAATGAGCCAGCGACCTCACCGGCAACATCACCGGGCTTCCAAGCCAATGAGCAGAGAACCGGGAGACCTGCCAAACGATCTCGTCTTCGCAAGGCCCAAAATGGAAACAACGAAGAACCCTCGAAGGACGCTAACGAGATATTGCCCGAGGTTGTAGTTCCAGCACTCCAAGAGGGTTCGATCAAAGCGAGTACACCACGCCATCGTGACAAGAGTGCCAGCGCTCGTCTACTCGAGGACGAACAAACTGAAACTCCCTCAAAGCGACGCCGTGTGGCATCCTCCGACTGTGCGACTCTACAATCCCCAACACCTCGTCCATCTGATGTTCCGACTCCACGATCGGGCTCAGTGGCCCCCCAGAAATTCAATTTCAGCGCCCATGGCACCAAGCCTACCAGAAAACCACGTGTTCGGAACAGAACCAACATTAGAAACATGCTGATTCCAGAGGAGGAAGAATCGGGATCCCCTAAGCCTTTGATTGGGAGAGGCGGATCTATCAGTGTCCTTCGGAGAAAGCTCATTATGGAAATTATGGAAAAGGCTGATGGTGTATATCCCGCGGGCACTGCAATGTGGTATCCTTTTGTCACTGCATGGATGAAGTTCCATCCCAAGGGAAAAACCAGACATGCGAACTATCAATACTGCATGCAAGCAACTGATTGATGCCGGCCAGCTTCGGCAGCTAACTTTCAGCGGCCGAGACACGAGAAAAGTGATGGTAACAAGGACATTGTTGTTGAAGCCTGATATCTCACCCGACGATCCGTTGGTGAAAGAGATGCAGAAAAAGATTCTGGCTACTGATTTCCACGAGTCGCGACCCTTCTTTTCGGCCAATGTCGAGCTGGATCCAAATTTGACAAGAAATAGTGGTCGACCACACGGTGCACCTCCCCGCACGCAGAGATTCTCATTCCCGGTAGAAGAAGGAACCCATGTTCACTTACAACAAAAGCCTATTTCCATTGTGAACTTAGAGGCAAGAAGAAGGAGACAGGCCCAGACGAATTTCATCAAGCGTCTGGAAGCCAAAGCCAAAGCTGCCAAGGCTGCCGAAGAAGCTGATGAACTGCCTGACCTGCCTGGGGTTCAGCGACTCATGACACTCGCACGCCCTCCTCAATTGGACCTTGATTCTCATCCGCACACATCGATTATTCGTCCATATATTCGAACAGGAACACGCGGTCCTGGCAAGCACCAAAAGTCTATCATACATCCCAAGCGGGTGATGAAACCAATTTCCGCCATCGGAGCGTATGCCATGTTGATGAATCCGGTGCAACAGTTTGATTCGACTAGTGGAACTTTCTCCACAGGGTCGTGCTCGGCCAGACGCCGAAGAAAGCCAATGGCAGCAAGACAGTCGGTTTTGAACATTGAGAAATCTGTCGACGAGTTATCTAGACTGGCTTGCGACGAAGCAGATTCGGAAATCCCTAGTGCTGCCAAAGCGAAAATTCCACTGTCAACATTCACTCAAAAGACCAAAAAGATCCTCAAATGGGAGCTTCATCATCCAAATCTCTTTGAAGCGAACCTTGAAGGCCAGCAGTTTATCAACCAAACCGTTCAAGATGCTTTCAAGCCAGCGCCGGTCACAGGCGGTATTTGCTTCGACATGGACATACCTCCTCCAAAACAGCTTCAAGTGCCTGAAATGCCTCAAGTGCCTCAAATGGAACCGGATTTGCCAGCACGGCGTAGCGAGGTCCGTCGCCAGCGTCAGTCTCTACCTGAACCTCTGCCCCAGCCTCCTGTAATAACTACTCCGATAACCGAGACACCAAAACGGACACCCAAACCAAGAAGAACACGGGCTCCCCGGGCCCCGCGTGCTCCTGTTACAGATCGCCGTCTGGCCAAACTTGATGATACTGCAACAGCCGACAAAGAAGCACAGTCGGCGACCACCAAACGCATTCGCCGACAGCGATTCGTGCGCCCTATCTCCGAGGATCTCAAACAAAAGATAGTGATTGCTCTTGTCGTCGTTCGTGTGCTTGCAGGCGGAGCGGAATCAAGAGTGATCGATTGGCCTCTTGTGACAAAAGCTTTCCCAGATCAAGATTCGTCTTTTATCGAAGGGCGAGCGCGTCAGATACTCAACAAGAATCGCTTGCAGATTACGAAGATGCATCGAGATTTCCAAGAGTGCTTCCTTGAGGCTTATGAAAAGGACGAAGTTCCGCCCATTGACTATTCCGATTTGGACGGCTACGACTGGCCTGCCCTGGTTGAATGGGCAAGCACTAGGCTCGATGTTTCTCCGTCTGAACGGGCTCCGGACCTTCCAGCAACACGGCAGCAATTCGACAGTGTTTTCGAACTACGCGAGGATGCTATTACGGCAGGCGACGAACTGTACCAGGCTGTGCATGGTGTCACTATCAACCACAAGCGCAACTTAATGGCGCGCAATCCATTCGCTGTACCCGTGGATGGTGAGACACGCGCCCAGCCGGTTTCACGAAAAGTTGGTACGGCACAACTTGAGGCTGCGAAGACATGGGTTCGTGCAAATATCGTCACCGCAGAAGAGACCTACCGGCCCAATGAGTCGAGCGATATCCTGCAGCGCTTTGGTGATCGACTTATCACCACTGCGACGCAGGCACTACTCAATGAACGTGTCATCAGCTCAACAACCCGTGGCCGCATCACTCCGGGTCGCAATTATGATATCTCGGAATATTTCCTGCAGACACTGAGCCGCAAGCGTGCCGTCGAAAGCAGCCAGCTGCGTCGTGCCGCTCATTTCAAGTCAAAGATGCTAGATCTACAATTTCGAACTACCGGTGCATCCGACGTGGAGTACACCGCAGAAGATGGCGATATCCTCGCATTGATCAATCTCTACGCTTCGGGTGCTATTCAACTACGACCCCGCGATGCCCCTCGCGCCAAGTTCGGCCTCACCGATGGCGGCTATGAAACTCGCCAGGTGGACAAGAAACGGTTCCGTTTCCCTGTCGAGATTACTCCCACTGCAACGTACCGCTACGGCAACCCCGTCCATGGCAAGGCTGCAGCCGCGTACCTTCCACCCGCGCCTTCACCATCAGGCCCGGAAATGCCACCTAGAAACCCCCTTTGGTACGACATCAATGGAGAGTTCATACATCGTCTCTGGGATCTGGTTATTGGCCCTGTTCTCGGGTGCCTGGTGATGCGGCCTGGCATCAAGGCTGCCAACATTTCTAACATGATCAAGCCCACCATGGGCGCATGGGAAACTGTGTTGATGCTGCAATGGCTCGAGGAAGTTGGCATTGTCAAGCCAGATGGCGAGGGAGACATGGCTTGCTGGAGATTACAGGAGTCTTGGTGGATGATTCTATCTTGATTGCCCATCCTCGTGAACTACTTATCTTGAATGTAACATTATGTGAACAATACTTGCTAGCCATACTTCTCAAAAAGTCAAGAAAAATACAAAAGACCAAGGATATGGGTGCTTGATTTCAAAAACTATCTAGAGGTATATTATAGATCAACTCCTGTAATGTAATCCCAAACGCCCGAATAGCCAGCGAAAGAAAGTAATGCTCAACATAAACCCTAAATTCCTTTACAGATCGTCGACGTTCGCCACTCGGCGCAATATCAACAAGACAAGAGCAACGATCACACCAATGATAGCCCGGTCCAGCCAGACACTTTCAGATGGAGACTCCGTCGAAGCCAATTGAGACGAGCTTGTCTGCGTAGGCATAACAGCTGCAGCCGGTGCTTGTACCTGTGCCTGTACCTGTGTTTGTGCCGCGGACACCGATGCAGACGCAGAAGGAGCCGGAACAGGTTCCGCAGCCGGAGTACTCTCTATAGCATCATCTCCCCGAGCCTGGTGCTCATTTCCAACAGGTATAGAATTCTCACTTGAAGCCGGAGCCAGAGCATCAGCATCAGCATCAGTCTCGGCCTCGGCCTCGACCGTCTCCCGCTGGCCCTCGACACCAGAACACCCGTCCACAGCCGCAACCTCACCCTCAACCTCGACCCCACGCTCCCGACAAACCTTCCACAACTCCCTCATAGCCTCTAGATTCCCAGCCCCGCACTCACGACAAGTCCACCCAAGCGAAAGCCGCGCATACTCCCTCCGCAGCTCCTCACTCCCCTCCATGCCCCCAACCTGGCCCTGACTCTCCGAACTGAAGATCTCAGAGCGGATGCCCAGCAATGCAGTGCGCACGCCCCAAGCTGGCTGCCATGTCTCCTCGTGGTGGCCGGAAATGCTGAGGCAGATTTCGCGGTTGACTTCGAAGCGGCCGGAGGGCGTGAGGAAGCGGAAAGAGGGGGGGCGGAGTGGGTATGTGGCTGGGAAGGTAATGCGGCCGTGGTAGAGGCCTTGAGCGTAGGGGGAAGGGGAGGGGGGTCCAGCTAGGGTGAAGTGCCAGTCGTGGAGGTTTGTGTCGTTTATTGGGGCGGCTGTGAAGTACGGACTTGGGTTTTTGTGGAGGTCGCTGCTTTCTTTCAGGAGGCGGCGGGTTGAGGGGGAGGACATTTTGGTCTTTGTGTCTTTGGATGGGATTAGATTTCGAGTCGAGGATGTTCTAAGGTTGAATTGGACATGTTGGGAGGAAGAAAGAGCGATAAGACAAAAAGATAAAGATGACAGCTGTCCCGGGTTTGCGGGGGAATGATGCTATTGGGCCGTGGCAACGTTGTTACGGACGACAATATAGGATTCGGAATGATTAGGGCATATTTTACAGAGATAGACATTGTACAATAGGAATTAAGGTCTAATGGGCATAAAAGCCTTAATATGGGGTATCCATACCAAGGCTGCGCATACGCTTTGTAGATGCCATAAACACAACGCCTTCAACATGCTACTTAGAAATGCTACAATCACTTGTTCTTAGTCCCAGGCCCGCCATTCATCATGGTCACGACGTGCAGCCTGCTGGCGGCCAGCGCCCGGATCCAATAACCCGTCCTCTTCAACGTCATCCCCATAATCACTATCGCCAGGCCGAGGCCGCGGCGACCGAGGTGCAAGAGTCTGCATCGACACCGAGGTTGGAGGTCGATCAGGCAGGCCACCGCGACTTGTCACCCGCTGCTGTGGACCACCTCCCATCCAACTATTACTGTTGTCTAGATTGCGCTGGTACAACTCACGGTAGTACTGCTGCTCCTCGGTGGATTCCTGTTCTCGACGCTGTCGCATGCGGTCACGCGCTTCTAGGAATTTAGCACTCGGCTCCCAGTGCCAGCCGTCGCCAGTAGTTGTGCAGATGGGCACAGCCCAGAGCAGCGGCCGGTCCCCGAAAAGGTGGAGCAGGTTACGCCGCCAGCCGTGGTCAAACGCGCTGGGCATTTTTTCGTTGTCTTCGTCGTTTTGGTACTCCTCGTACCGCGAGTGCTCGCGCTGCCGTTCCATTTCGGCGTATGACCGCGTCAACGCTTGTTGCGCTGGCGTGAGGCCGTTCCCTGAGCCGTCTGGAGGCCCTGATGGGCGCGGCACAGGAGATATGCCCTCTTCGGGCCGGGTGACTCCCGGGATTGCATTGGCGTGGGCATCGATAATCTGATTTCCATAGTCTTGCATTCGGTTGGATATGCTTTCCTCGCCCGGCTCGCCCCAATAGTTATTGTTGGGCGCCGGCTCATTCCGCTGTCTGTATAGCGCTTTGCGCAAAGGCGACACATATCGGGTCCTTTCCAAACATTCAATGGTAGTGGTACCCCGTATAGCTAGACTGATATGCCAGGCTGTAAATCCACCCAAAACCAATCCAATGATGCCACCCAGGATAGCCAGCAAAACTACATTGACCGGAAGAATAGTATCCATGTACTGGGTATCGTTTAGGATCTCGGTCCAGACCCAGACGGCTGAAATGGCAAAAACAACCCAACAGAATATCGAGGTGTAGATCAAAAATAGCAAGAATGCCTTATAATTATGCAGCCCAACACATGTTGCCAGCCAGGGACAATGGTGGTCCATCTTGAGGACACATCGTCTGCATGTCGAGCAGTGGTGCGCGCGGTCCGGCTTCGGACATTGGCATTTTTTGCAGTATCGTGATTCACCTGTCGAGGTGACGGTATACGATGTGAACTCCGGGTCTTCGGAGGGAGGGAGGGCGCTGTACTCATGACGGTCGGTCCCGCGACTGGTAGAAGTCGGTGACCCCGGATCAGTGAAAACAGCGACGGTATATGAGAAGTTGAGGAGGGCGTAGAGGGAAAATGCGAGGATGGAGCTCGGGATACCTACCGATATGTTAGTACACCCGGATACATAACCCCGTTCGAGTCCGAGCGATATCCTGCATACCTATCCAGTCACTCCGTGACGGTTTGATGCCGATGCTGACAGCGACGTATACTGCCCATGTGGTGAGGCCGTAGACGAAGGCGAGTGGAAAGCAGGTTGCTGCTGCACAGCAGTACCGTTCGCAGCGGAGAGCCCAGGCTCGAGGGCGTCGTTTCGGCCACGAGGGCGAGGTCGGAGGTGACGAGGCCAAGGTGGCCATGACTGAGATTTATGACACAAGGGAAAGAAGATTATGCATTAAGGATTTTGACGGGATCGGTCCCATTATAGGCAAAGCATTGAAGATAAGACAAGTCTCAGGAACCGTACCTACAATATGCGATGGAAACGAGGCTATCAGGTGAGATGTACGGTAAGGTAACCCGGGTACGGTAATTTTGACATGCTCCGCCACGGCCCCAGCCACAAGAAGTGCGTACGTGGAGACACGAAGTATCGTCATAACAATGTTCTATTTACGGCATTGAAGCATAGGGGATATTATCAAATAATCATAGGACACTACTTTTATATACTCGTATGCATGTTGGGGTAATTGGTGATATATCAATATTTACAGTCATAATTCTAATAGATTCATCACGGCTCTGCCTTGAAATGCAATGCGGATTGTTCTCGAACGTAAAAAAAAGGCCGAATCAGCTGCTGGTCGCATTGGAGGTCGGTAGGTTGTTCTGTGTACACCAGCCATTGACGGGCAGACAACTCAACCGATAGCACCAAGAGCAGTTCGAGGAGGGGTATTTATAAAAATCGATAAGCAACATAATGAAACCAATGAGGACCGCGACTAGGGCGCCAGCACGAACCAACCACCACAGCCACCAAAGAGCCTTGCGGCCCTTGAAGAAACCGAGCGGGCCGCCTGTAGGACCGGGGTTTTCTGATGAGTGGGAGGTGAGACCTCGCTTGCTCTTGAAGAACTCCATGAAGGGGATAGTCTTTTGCTCGGGACCAGCTTGGCCAGCTCCGCCGCTCATGGCAACATATGGCTGTCGTGCCAGACCAATCCGCTCGCGGAGAGCGTTAGGCGACCGCATGATAGTCAGGCCAATGGCGAGACCCATGATAAAGCCACCAATGTGGGAGAAGTTGTCCAATCCTGGGAGAAGACCAAGAACGAACGAGACACCCACTCCGAGAAGCATGATGATAAGCTCAACCCACGGAGATTCGCGCTGGGGCCAGTCATACAGCAGGTCGAGAAGATAAAGCGCAAGGATACCGAATAGGGCGCCCGAGCAGCCATCACTAGGATCGAGCTGTGCGGCGTAGTTTCCCCCAAAACGAACCCGAAGATACCACTGGCGAAGTAGGTCAAGGTATAGCGCCACATGCCAACCATACGCTCCATGTCTGCACCCATAGTCATCTGAACCAACAGGTTGAATCCGATGTGGATGAATCCTCCATGCATGAAGATGGGGATAATGAATCTGTACCACTGGTTGGGAGCCGGCCGATCGTCTGTTGACCCTCCAATAGAGGGGTTGGGAACACCGCTAAAGCCGCACACTTCAGACAGTGTACAACCCGTTCCCGTCACCGTCGTCGATGTGGCATTCGGACAGAGCCACGAAAGGGTATAATTGGCATCCTGGATCCCCTCAACGTTCTTCATGCACGGGTTGTAGCGTGCTCCCATGTATATTTGGACGTATGGTGAGGGCCCGATCATCGGATTGAAGGTAGGTTTTGTCTCGATCACTGACCCTGTCAACTGAGCTGGAGCGGAAAAGAATTTCGTTAGTTGGTCCGAAATGTGGGAATCGACCGAGCCAGGAACAGAACTCACCATTCTTGACCAGTTCAATAATAAATACGATGATCTGGGCTAATGTCAAGATGTATGTCACCCAGGCAATCTTCTTGCTGAAAAATCCCTTCTTCTTTCGGCTATCACGTTGTCGGCTATCCTCCAGACCCCCTGGTGATGGAGGGTACTGCGTCTGTTGTCGCATCCAATCTGGATTGTTTCCATACTGGGCGTTGGTCTTCAGAGGTATATTTTCTGCGTAATTATCGCCTTCCGTTGCCCGTCCGGCTGTTTGGTAATGTCCATTGTCCGATGCAAATGACTGTTGACTCTCTCGGTTGTGATAAGGGGCTGAGGGATCGTCGTGGTTGTAAACCGGGCTTGCGTAGCCAAGCCCAGGCGCTGTGTGCGGGGCATTATCTGTCTTCCCGGGGACAGCTTGGTCGTAGCTGGGGGGTTGTGGAATATTTGCGTGATAGTATTCGTTGGAGGCCATGGTGCCTGGGGTTGAGTCTTTGTTTTAGAGTTCGGGAGCAAAAAGGCGAACCCGTGAACCCGTTAAGATGGTTGTAGGGAGCTTAGGTGATGAAGAGTATATATAACAAAGAGCAACCCAGATGAAAGAAAGGTAAAGTCAGGCAGTCGCATTATTCGCGAAGTTATTTTTGGGCCGATCTACGCAATCCCAGCAATGCCACAGCCGCGTGGCTGGGGCTTTTCCACTGAGGATTTTCCACTCCGCCCTAGCGGACCTGGTTACTGGTTACTTTTCCATAGGGCTGCTAACGAAGGGGCGACAAAATTGCGTCGTATCTCACTAATTTATACTTGCTCTTTTCTGTAAAGATAATCTCGAATGAATTCCCAAGGTCCCAAGGTTGTGCCTGATCCTTACATTCCAGCTTACGTAATACACAGTAAACAGCCTGCCAAGGCTCCTAATTGGGATTAGTGCCCTAGATGTGAAACCTTGTTTTCCCAGAGTGGGGGTTCAGGCCGTCCACGTGACGAGAAGCCTTTTTAGTCAAAATTCTGCCCAGAAGAGCTTAGGCGTTCTATAAAAATGTCCAAGGTTGGAGCGACTCAACTATTTTGGAAGCCTCTGTAGTTGACAAGATCTGCTCTCGGTCAATTCTTTGATTTTAATGAGGTGTGACTGTATAACTCATGAACAATTCTGCCAGAGAAACCGGTACCCCACAAGATGATACTCCAAGATGGAGCGGAGCTAAAACGTCACCTCTAGAGAGGATATTGTTTAAGGTGGGGGAGGAAATCTGCGTAGACTACTAAGGATTATTACGTTTCTGTCAAAGAGCAAGGTAAATAAAGCAATAAGGTTATTATGATATGTAGAGTATAGAGGTTCTCCGGCTTTCTTTTAGCTTTCTTTCCTCGGAGATAATGTAAATGCTAACTAGCTAGCAGAGAGAATCTAATTGATCAAATGCAGTATTTAATACTAGCTCAAGTATACGAAGGGGTTGGGGTGAAAACTCTGCAGATTAGCACAAACCTACAATTTAATGGATCCCTCTGATCTATCACTATCAATTTAGATAGCTCTCATAGTGACCTCTGAATTCATGGGGTTGTAAGTCATGTGAACGATATTAAGAAGACCTAACTAGACATACCTAAAGTAGTTTAGCGGGGATTGTATAAATATTGTGTCGGTAGCCCTTCTCTTCCTCTTTCCTCTTTCCATCTCCTGCTTCATCGCTGCCGCCATGACAGCAGCACACCAGAGCGAGACTGAAGATGGGTTTCTTCTCCTGCGCTTCCTTGGAAACATTGAGATCCCAGAGACGATCACCAACCATGTCTACATAACCAACCTTCAATCCCCGATCTCGCGACTGAGAGATCTTCGTTCAAGTCGAAGTCAGCTCCAACAACACCAGAGCGCCAATTTGTTACCTTTACCAATGTCGGAATACCACAATCACCAGCTTCGAGATCAGCACAATCTAGATTCACCGGTGTGACATATAAATCTCGCATGCGTTGGCTCCAAACGAAGACTTTATCTTGCAACTCGTGAAAATAAGACGTATTTGCGAACTCACTATCGATGGTCAGATTGACTCTGCACCGACATACGTAGCGTCAGACCAATACATCATCTTTATCAGAGAGGCGTTTTAGAATCGAAAGTTGCGCCATTTCAATTGAACGACAAGGTCAAGATACTAGAGAGTAAATGGCAAGGCTCTAAACCCCTCGACCAGGATACCACCAACACATTCAAAGAATGTTTACTCTTTTACTCTCCAACCTCTGCCGGTTATCATCCCGGGCTAGGGCGAGGAGTATACACAAAAGTCGAATTCTTTCTGCTACTGTCAATCAGCAGTCTATCACAATTTCAGCTCACTGGACCTTTTCTCCGAAGATTCTTATAACATCTTCTTTTATTCCTAAGTCGTTTGCCACTGTGTGTATCACGCATACAAAATGGAGTGAAGTGTCTGAATTGTATTGAGGATAAGATCCCTAAATCATTGGCCCCGACTACCAGCAATCTCTCTACTTCGTCTACTCGCAAACCCGGTTCTAGATATATAATGAGAAAAAAACATGCACTCTCCAACTTCCACCGAATTGGATAAAACAAATAGAGCTCCATATACACGAAATCTACGGTAGAAAAGGGCTAAAGTGTTCAATTAAGGGTCCAGGTCTATAGTTCGGAGATGTGATCGGCCCGTGTTTCTTCCCAAGGTTGGGATTCTGCCGCTGATGTCATCGCCATGTTTCATCTTCCCCGCGCCTGCGACATCCAATAGTCAACACCATCACCATGGACGACCCTCTTATCCAAGCATTGCCTCCGGCTACGGACTACCTGACTTATCTTACTCTGCTAGAATATCAGTTAACCCCAAAACGTCTGCCGCTTTTGCACACCCTCCTGCAAGATGAGAAGCTTACGACGAACATCGGCTGGGACTTGGTCAAGCTGCTGCTGCCCATGCTGCCAGCGTCCACAGAATGCCTACAGGATGTGGCTCGCCTAGGCAATCCCCGAGAAGTGATCTTGCGCGTCTCTGAGTCTTTGATGCAACTTCAGCCGGAGGACGCGGACGAGGATGAAAAGGCTGGTCAGGGACTGCCTCTGCACATCCTACAATTCAATTGTCTTCTCGGCATGCTTTCGGTCCTTCACACACGGATCCAGACAAAAGCGCCAAGTCGGTTCATATCAACCTCCCTCCAAGCAGCACTGGAAGCGTATACCACAATGGTGACCAATGAGACCACCCTCGCCTTCCTTGAGTTCTTCCGCGAAGTGTCTCCCTCCAAGCGGCCTGCACCACCCCCCAGAACTGCTAGCGAGTCGAGCGTGCTGAAAGTTGCCGCTGCCTCCGCCCCAGACCCCGAAGCCGAGGTATCCACACCCTCTCCCTCTACCGATAACGAAACCCTCCTTGTTCGGAAATTCATACAGTTCGGTTTGCTTGAACTGCTGAAGTCATATCTTTTGAGCTTCTCCAGTCCAATGGACCCGGGAATGTCGTGGACCATTCGCATGCAGGAACACCTGCATCCGGATCTGCGGCTACCCGGCACCAAATCGCAGACTGATGCATATGGATCGACCAAGGAGCTCAAGGAGCGCGATATGGTCATGGGAAAACTTATGGTAAGCAAGTTATTATGGCAGGCATTATGTCAAATTCAAGGACGATTAATCTGACTTTGCTTCTGCTTAGGCTCTATCGCGAGACGTTGGAATTGATAACGAGGAACTCCTGTCAATCATATCCGGACCCCCGATAGATCAAACTGCTCCACTTGATTTCGATGAACCACCAATAAACCCCAACCAGATTCCGCTAGAACGCCATGGTTCACTCCTACTACTAGCGGCTCGAGCTGCAGGTGCAACTCTCTTTACCTCTGGGCAACCGCTCCGTCAGGTATCCGTTTTCCCTGAGCTGAGTCAGATATTTAACAACTTTGTCGGCGGCCACACAAATCTCGACGAAGTGGCTTTCGGTCAACCCCATGCGCTTCTCGACTCCCTGCTGGCTTTGACTGTCTACGCACTGCAAAACCCCATCGAATTCCCGTTAAGCGATACCGAGTTTAAGGATTTCATTGTCATCTTGACTGCATGCACATCACGTCAGAGCCACGGCATAGTTCGCCAGATCCCGGCTGCCATTGTCCAGAGCCATCCATCAGCTGAGACGCGATTTAAGCTCATATACAAGATCTTGGAAGATGACCATCTTGCCTCGGCGCGGGACAGCGCCATCGCATGGCTGAAGGATGAAATACTCCGTAGTCCCCAATCTGCCGACAATATATTCCAGGATCCTCTCTACTTCTGGGCTCTACTGCCGGCTCTTTTCAAACCGGTCACTGCCGCCAGCTCAGCATCCGATCTCGTTGCTAGCTGGTCTCGTCTGACCCAGACCCAAGGCCCACCGCTTCATTCTGCGTTGAATCTGTATTACTTGCTACTTTCCTCGCCGTCGCTACGCGACCGGCTCCAGCTCGACAAGACTGCCAAGTTCTTCCGTAACCATGTCCTGAACCCTCTCAGGCAAGTGTTCCAGAGCTTCGAGGACGATCTCACCGCTAAAGGAGGCGAGGGTGTTATCGAAGCTGCGGTGGGCGAGGAGATGTGCCAGATTGGCAATGCACGGTCTATCGGACTTATTGGTCTTACACTAGATCAAATCGAGGAGACATCCGGCGATGCATTTGGTTCCGATGAAGGCGATCTGGGCGAATTTTCCGAGGCTGAAGAGGCTAAGGTGTCTGAAATCCGGAAGAAGATGGATATCTGGAAATAAGTACAGATCCAGGTTCCTTGTACAGAATTTAGTAGATATGATGTTTCTACGAATGAACGCTTTCGTCACCTTGTATCTAAATTTAATCAGAGTAGTACGTAGCTGATGATTTCGGTCCAACATAAGGAAGCACGAGGCTTGCCCCCTATAGACCTTTTCCTCTCGATACAGTTGAGCTACAAGAAATATCCAAGGAAGAAGATTCTTTGAGGCAATGGTCCATTCCTGTCAACTATCATGACCGATTCTAACTAAGAAATAAAGCCCTATCCATCCAAACCAACCCCGAAACAAGAAACGAATCCGCACCACATTGCAAATGAGAAACACAATCAACCGATTTTAAAAATATGTAATGTGAATCCCCGGATATAGTTGAAGGAACGGAAAAGAAGTCCCTTTCTAAAAAAAAACCGTTGTCACCCGAATCGTCCACGAAAGGTTCGAAAGAGCACAACAAATCGGAGTCG
The DNA here is from genome assembly GCF_028828465.1 of Penicillium psychrosexuale. Classification (NCBI taxonomy): domain Eukaryota; kingdom Fungi; phylum Ascomycota; class Eurotiomycetes; order Eurotiales; family Aspergillaceae; genus Penicillium; species Penicillium psychrosexuale. The sequence goes on from NW_026643187.1 coordinate 3,072,177, forward strand.
GCAGTCGTGAAGACCATCGAAAGAAATGAGCTGTCTCGTCGAAGAAAGAATGAACTGGACAGACAGACTCGCAAAGAGTCTTCACAAAAGCAAAAGCAAAGCTGAGAGGTCATGTTTCGAGGGATTGATATTTTTGGTTGAAAAGTTGAAAGGAGTCTCAAGAGTCCGCGGCGAAGATTGCAAAATAAGTAATGCGTTTCAATGTCTACCATGGTGACCAACGAACCAGGTCAAGCCATGGCGGTTGATGGAATGTTGGAATTGGGCGCCCCCATGGAGGATGTTTAGAAGTCAGCGGCTATTCACGAAGACATGTCAGTATATCAGTCGGCATTGGAGAAGCAAATGGTACTCACGGTTCATGACGACGCAGCCGCCACCGGGGGACTTCATGACGACACAGCCACCGCCGGGAGACCGCTTCATGATGTCGCAGCCGGCTCCGGGGGTTCTAGTGACCACGCAGCCGTTAGGAATGGGAGACTTCATGACGACACAGCCACCACCGGGGGACTTCATGACGACGCAGCCACCGCCGGGGGCTATTGAGATGACATGTTAGTATATGAATGTATAAAAGAGATGACGAAGCATTGTATGCTTTGGAGACAAGCTACTCACATCGCTTCTGGACCTGAGCACGAGACATTCTCGAAGATTGAGAAGAGCTTAAGAAGCTGAAGATTGAAAAGATTGTAGGTTGGTTTGAATGAGAATGTGAGCGGGTGGTGGAGGAAATAATTGAGACTGGGTGTAGAAGATGATACTTATACTCGACGAGGGACTATTCTTCGGACTATCAATATAATCGAGATCCTACTCAAGGAGTGGAAGTCAATGCAAGAGTCACATTGAGTTGCTGACTTGAATGCATTGGGCATCCATGGATTGTCGAAGGCATAGAGTCAATCTAGAATGCATGGGGTTGCGATTGTAGTGGATGCCCATTGCGGGGCCGGTTGATATTGTTCTCGGGTCCATGAATGTAGGCGTCGTTGCCTCTGATATTGGCTCTTTGTCTTGATAGGCAGTCAGTGCATCCATCGAGGGACGTTGATATGGACCGCATTACTTATCCTCCGAGGCGTGTCTTTCATGAAGGAACGCCACAGAGATGACCGAGGAACCCCTGTTCCAGGCACGTGTAGTTAGCACATTCAAGAGTCTTTCATGGGGTAAGAACAATATTAAGCCGGGGTCTCAAGTAACAAAGAACATTTCGGAGTATGTGTTTGATTTCGCCCAATGAGGATGGCATCGTGAACAAAGAAAGCTTAGGTTGACCAATCGCCACAATCACATTTCTCTTACGATTGTTCCTCAGGAACAATATCATGGGCTTGGCATCAGACAAATTTCAGATCATATTGCGCGGTGTTGAGTATCGGTATCATTTTCACTCAGAAACATGAAAGAGCACATCGCTACCAAAATAAAGAGGAAGTTAGACTTCGCTTGGGCTGAACAATTTAGCTAATGGAAATGTCCCAATTCGAGAATAAATGAGATAAGCAATGATAACAGTCCCAAATTGGCAAATGCAATCTCCCCCTCAAGTGTAAAGCGGCTCGGTCACGTCATTGAGAGTCAATCCCGACTTGGCGACATCTTCCTCGATCAAGAACATCAAAGGCATCTCAACAAGAGTACCCTTGACTTGGCTAAGCAGCTCTTTGACCTGTTTCGCCCCCTCTGCGCCAGGCGCAAAGTCATCGCTCACAACGTGGCCCCATTGGAATCGCGCTGGACGTGCAGATCCTTCCTTGCCTTCAGGGCTTACCTCGGTCTTGTGGAAATAGTACTCGTAGAACTCCTTGTACTCAGTCCAGTTGCGGATTGTGTCGTCCGGAACCGCGTGGAATACCTTCCGGAAGACCTCGGTGTTTGTGTGCGCCCGTGAGTTCCAAAGGCTTTGAGCAGTGTCGGCAAGCGGATCAGCAACGATCTTGCTCTCAGGGCAGTCAAAGTCGAAGTTGTTAGGAACCCCCACGGGCTCAAAGTTCGCGTCCGGTCGTTCATAGTCTTGCGGTGGCAAAAGTCCCAGGTGCTTCCGGAACAACTGACGGCGGAGAGATGAAGCAAAACGACTGGCAGTCCATGGCTTACCATCCATGGTGGATGCAACAGGTGTGAAATCCTCGATGATGACTGCGATCTCAGAGTCGTGATCACCCAATTGAGAACGGTCGTTCAGGTTTGCGGATCCGCAAACAACTACACGATCGTCGGCGATCATCACCTAATGCTTTGGTTAGATTTTAAATCATCATCGAATTTGGCGGGAAACGAACCTTTGAGTGAACGTAAAGCTCTTCGCTCACAAACGCATTAATCTCGGCATCGGGATGGCCATCCCACGGCACTTTACGAATATCCTCTCCGTTGAGCATATAACATTCGCTCACACTGTCCCACCGGCCCGAGGAAGCATGACCGCCCTGTACCTGGCGTGCAGCCTGCTGGTACTTCTCAAACGGTGCGGTAGTATCAAAAGCACTACGGGTAGTGCTCGGGGCATATCCACCAGGGCCCGCAGTGTTCAAATCGTACTCCCTGCGGGCATCCTCGTAATTGACGCCACTCTGCTGTTCAGCTGCAGCCATGATACCACCGTTGTTAATCCGATCGTAATTGCGAAGGTTGTAGAAACGGATATACTCCATGGGGTTAAATCCTTCCTTGGCAATCAACTCCATGATACTGTGACCTCCGCGGTTGATGGAGTTGTACTGGAACTCCATAATCGCACGTGTTCCGAGAGTCGCATCATCTCGCAAATCACCGGCAAAGCAGGGAACAGATGGGATGACCACGACAATCTTATATTTCTGACCAGCACGGGCAGCACGTAGAATTCTCTCCACAATTGCGGCACCGATCTGATTTTTTACTGGATGCTGCGAATTACCGGTCGCAGTGATAAAGAACTGATTCTCGATGTAGACAAAGTGCTCACTGTTTCGGATGATGGCGCAATATGCGTCGGCAATTGAATGCTCAATCTGAGTGCCGTTGCTCCATTTCGCACAGCTGCGAACAATCTGGCATGACATACCCCCTCGGCCTTGCGACGAGGAAGGGCGGCCATATGTGACCAGTCGATCCTGGTATTGGTGAATTTGTCCGGCGAGCTGACCACGAAGGGAGGTGCCGTATTGGGTCAGATCCTCTCGCAACCGACGAGGCGCGAAGCCTCGATCACAATCACCTTCGTACTGGTGGTAGTCATCAATTCCACGGGTGTTGGAGTGGGATGCTTCCTGGCCTGGTGGAGGTGGGTAATAGGGCGTCTGCTCCTGTTGCTGGCCATGATAGGGCTGATACGAGGCGTCGGCACTGGATTGCGCTGGTGGTGGACCAGGCGGAGGAGGGGGGAATGAGCTCCCAGTGTAGCTGTACTGGCTTGCGTCATGACCCGGGGACTGAGCGGATTGGGGTTGATAGCCCAGAGGGGTTTGGCTTGGCACTGGGTGGTAGGTTGAAGCATTCTCAGTTTGGTACGAGGGAGACGTGTTCTGCTGCTGATATTGGTGCTGGTTTGAGGAGGTCTGAGTCGGCGGTGGCGCATAACCTGAAGTGCTAGCACTGGTGTGAGGCTGATATACGCCGGCAGGTTCTTGATGCTGAGGCTGAGACTGAGATTGTGAGTGCAACTGCGGCTCCTGATACGAACTCGACGACGTCTGACCCGGTGGCGACGGGTAGGTAGGTAATGCGACTCCACTAGGCTTCTCTTGCCAGGATGGTACAGTTGACTGACCCTGCGTGCTCGCCTGTCCCGAGGGGTACAAGTTGGACTGAGGCTGGGTCTGAGATTGCGAGTGCGGCTCCTGATACGAAGTCGACGACGTTTGACCTGGTGGCGGCGGGTAGGTAGATGATGATGCGACTTCACTGGGCTTCTGCTGCCAGGATGGCACAGTTGACTGGCCTTGGGTGCTCGCCTGTCCCGATGGGTACGAGTTGGACGGAGGTTGAGACTGGGATTGCGAGTGGGATTGCGAGTGAGACTGTGGTTCTTGATAAGAACTCGACGACGTCTGACCTGGTGGCGGCGGGTAGGTAGATGATGATGCGACTCCACTAGGCTTCTGCTGCCAGGATGGCGCAGGTTGCTGGCTTTGTGGGCTCGCCTGTCCCGAGGGGTACAAGTTGGGCTGTGGAGAAGCAGCCTGCTGTTGGCCAGTCGAGTAAGCGGGCCTTCCATGGAGTGCCAGTCTCGTGTATCTAGATTCATTGCGAATCTTGTATTTCAAATCATAGATGAAATTCCATCGCTCCACAAAGTGACGTCGCAAATCTTCCACGGCTGCACCGTGCAGGCTCACGGATATATCAGACCATCCCATCCGAGACATGGTCTTTCTGTCCAACTGGTTATTCTCCCAATGGACAACATCTTCGAAATCAAGGACGCGAGAATTGTTGTAGTCCTGCCCAGGGAACACAGTCTGGTTGACATCTGAGGGATGTAGATCCGAGAGGCTATGTTGGTTTGTGTCCCAGCGACCGAAGCACAAGTCCAAGCCACCCATGAATGCAATTTGACCATCGATCAGGCAAAGCTTCTCGTGATGAGCCCAGTACAGAATGACATCATCGCGCATTCCGTACAGTCCCTTCAATGTGTCCTTTGACATCTTACTCAAACTTTTCGAGTCGAGTGACAGGTTCTGCAAGGTCGACTCGATGTCCGCTGTCATCTCCTGGCGGTCAGGCAGGTGGTCAGGGTGACGGAAGACAGAGATATTGGGGTGCAAATCTTCTAGGGCATGTTTTGTGTGAGAAGAAGACACTGTAGGGACTGTTAGTTGGGGGTTCTTTTCAATGTTCAAGAATCGTAGACATACGAGTGAGCGCCTGCGTAACCTCCTTGTAAACTATGACATTGACGCGCACGCCCCGCTGGGCTGCAGCTTGCAGCATGCGATCCAATCGGTACTGTTCATTCTTCGCCGGTGGCCTTCTCAAATAAAGTTCGGGAGACAACCACCCTAAATCAAGTTAGCCGCATGCAATGTAAATCCGGAGAAGATTGAAACTCACAGTCCAGAATCCAAATCGACTCTCGGGCGTTTTCCAGAGCCCGCGAGACAGCCCAGAAATAACCGCATCCATCCACATACCACTTGGCATCGTTATGTTCCCGGACAGGAGCGAAGCTATCAAATCGATGCTCTGTGTTGGTATTGCTGGGACCATACTGAGCATACGCCTGTGGATCGATGGTGGTACCGATCTTCTGGGCGAATTCAGAACCAAGCTCGGTCACAGTACCTTGAAGTTTGTCCAGGAAACCGGACAGTTTGTCTTCCTTTTGAGGTTTTCCATAGTAGTTAGGGTTTTGTTGCTGTCCACTTGTGCTTTGGCTCTGATCATATCCGTATTGCGGTTCGGTCTGGCTCTGCTGTAGAGAAACGGTTAGTTAATGTAAAAGGTGGAGGAGGGTGAAGCCTACGCCTTGATAACCCTGGTTAGCTGGGCCGGAGGATCCGTGGCTCTTGTAGGTGTCGCGGAACTTCTTGAACGTATCGCCTAGACCGCGGGAACCGTCTCCGGACCCACGTTCCGAGCCCTGGTAGTAGCCACCATAGGCCAGATCATCCTGGTTGGACATTTTGACGGCTCAAAGTAGTTTGTAGATGCGATAAAATAAAGATCGTTGAACAAACAGAAAGAAATTCAGAAGAGTCAAGAAACTAGGATGCCTGCGGAGCGGGGTGCGACTGTTTTAAATCGTATGAAGGCCCCGCTACCCAGCCCAGCCACGATGGGAACGTGTTGGATGTGGCGGTGTACTTGTACGTACTCATGAGATGGCATGATTATCTTTCTAAGTCGGGATATTGCTGTATTCCTATATATAGGCAATAGAATAAGTGAGACTGTTAGATGTATACTTACTTACTACATGGCACTAATCCGAGTACAACCGAAGATATGTATATATGTCACACACCTTTCCCTCCGAATAATGAGCTATTTGACGGTAAAAACAAGACAAAGAAAACAAGAAGCTATATTCTGAAACAACGAAAAGCCCTATATAAAACAAGAAAGAGTTTCAAGTTCAAACATGAAGCCAAGTCCTTCTGCTTTCGGGAATGCGGGCTTGGCATTCGGATATGTATCCAGGAATCTCCCGAGGTCCACTATGAACCTTCATACTCCCAATGGTACGGAGTACGGAGTACTGCAATGCCCACAGGCCAAGTAAAACGAACCTCTCTTGGGCGACCCCGAAAGCCAGCCGAAGATGCAAAATCCGTGAGGCCCCTTCCCGGAAAGTAAAGATCAGAACTCGGTCTCACCTCTGGCACAGATACGACGCGCCCAGGTCCGTGAAGCGCAGCAGGCATACCGATTTCGCCAACAGTCCCAGCTCTCTTCACTAAAAGCTCGCGTAGAGCAGCTGGAAGATGTACTTAATCAGCTGAGTCAGACGGTACATGCATTCGATAATCAACTCATCCAGCATGGATCGCAATGGTCTCAGCCCCAACTTCTCCAGACAGTCCAGTTGCTGCGGGATGATATAATGTCCCATTTCAAGCGTGCCGATATTCACTTTCAAGAGTCCACAGAGGACCAACCCTCAGAATTATCCCAGGCTGTTAATGAGCAACCCCACGCGCTGGTCGCGTCCGAGGTGTCAGCCGGCAGATTAAAAGATCACACTTCGGGGTCTGACTTCTGGAAATTATTTTTGGGCTCGTCTGCTGGCATGATTCCGTCGACTAATACCCAGAACCTGGATAACCAATCGAATGACTTGGTTTCAATTCCTGTCGCACCATCTATTGCCGAAACACATACCATTCAATATGCAACCACGCCCTTCACCCAACGGCTTTTCCGCGCTTGCGCTGAAAGTGGCCATCGATTTCTGTCGAATCTCTCATATAAAGATGAAGATATGTGGGAGTTCGGACTACTGCTACAAAGAATGCCACGAGCAGAGATCCAACGTTATTTCGGACGTGTCATAGACATGGAACCGTGCAATCCTATCGTCGATGGCCGATTCCCATATGTCAGCCTCGGTGGTGCAGGAACCCACTTTTTACAACCTTCCAGTGACTCCTTTTCAGATAGCTTCGCCCTCTTCCGAACAGCAAATGGCGTGTCTCATGTTCCTGCCGATGAAGACTGGTTTGATGTGCATGATGTTGAGAGATACCTGCTCAACAAAGGCATTATTGCAGGCGAATTTCCTTCCGCCCTTACGATATCGTATCCGTTTAGTCCAGATGCCAGGCCTTCGAACCTAGAAATCCCTCAAGGCGAATTACCTGGCGGTGTGATGATGGTCATCGACGAGTATAAATTGATCAACAGTACGGTTACACTATTGTTGTTAATCTCGGTGAATATAATAAAAGCTAACATAGCCAGGATTGAGCCAGCTTCCAGTCGCTCTGGGCTGTGTGGCTGGCTTTCGCCGGTCTGATGTCGAGAGGGTAGTATCCCACAATGTGAGGTGGATCTCAGTTGGATTTACTGGCTCGACAGGGTAGGCATGTGTGCATTAATTTATTTGAACCTGCGGAGTATCACAATTTCCTATTTACTTTATACACGCAATAAATCAGACACAATCTGTTTGTAACCATCTACTTACCCTTGTTTCGTCCAAGTCTTGCGAGTTGCTGCGACTTCTTCCGTTGATTATATGGCCATTCGACGCCAAAATTGCACCACCAAGTACTCTAGATTGAGCTAGAGCCCCAGACCATGCCGGCGAAAAGATGTCCGACTCATGACCTCCTCCCGCCAATACCATACAGCCGCCACAGTCGCACCCGGTCCAATTGCCACGGAACCTAGAATCAAACCAGCCAGTGCCACTTGCCAGGAGACATTAGACACTCCAATGCGGTACAGATCCCACACGCTAGCCAGACACCACAGGAGAGTTGCCGCCGAAACAAGGAGGAAATCGTTCTGGAAAAACACGAAGACACCGTCCGCAAGTGTTGCCACCTGTGCGAAGGCATCGGATGGGATGAAGGCCCTTGTAATAAAACCTGTCCCCAAAGCAGCCCAGCTCAGCAACAAGGCCACATGGAAACAAGCAGATACACCACCGGCCACAGCGTAGAGGGTTTGCAAGAGTGGGATGTCACGGTTTGGTTTGCTCTCCGCTGCGGAGCTATCGGTCTTGGCCGGTGTGCTTGAACTGATCGATTTGATGACGCGGGAGAATATGTGAGTCAAGATAAGCACGTATACCGGAGCAGGCTGCCACAGCACAATGAAGACCTGTCGCGTGTTCGGGGCATCAGCCAATGGGAAGAACAGCATCATGGTAGGCACGACGAATCCCAAAATCAATGCTGGCAGTATCGCTCGAGCGGTGGATTCGGGAAGTGTGCGGGTACTTGGGGAAAAGTATGCTATCCCCGAAGAAACATATGTGCTTGATATGAAGAAGAGCGGTGCAATCAACCCTATCCCTCGCAACTGGTATAGAACCGCCCACAGGCTCGGAATGGCAAGAAGGGTCCATTTGTTCCTTGGTCGGAAACCTTCAACCGTCCAGATAGCGATAATCGGCATCATCGAGCCTAGGAAGTACAGAACTTGGAATGGCTGCTCCGGCTTTGAGAAGTTGGAGACCGCTGGCAGGAATATTGTCACCATGACTTTCAAAATGAGGTCAACAGGTCGGATTCCTGTGTACACCTGGCGAAGGGGAGCTTCGATTCCTCCCGGGAATTGAACCGACTGGTTCTGGATTGACTGGCGGACGAACCCCATTGTTCCATTTGCTCTGATTGCTGCCGACAATTGACGATGGCCTAACCAGGCTAGGAGGAAGTATGCAGCGTACAACAAGATGCTCACCACACCCCGAGATGACGGTGTTCTGAAACGCTCGTCGAAATATGCAATTTCTCGAGGCCTGTGCGGCAGTGGAAGCATGTCCAAGGACACTGCGGGAGAATACGTGTCGATCCATTTGCTGAGGACAGTGGATTTGGAGAAGCGTGGCACCACGTATCTTGCTATGAACTTCAAAAAGGGCGTTTCCAGGCACTCCAGACGTTGCCGGGCATGGGATACTTTGATCAATCCCCATGCACGTTTTTCACGCTGCTGTTGAACGCCCTCAAAGATTTTGGAAATTTCTGCCGATGACAGGGTGCCTGACTGGCTGTTTTTCAAGGCCGCAACGAGATGATTGGTCAGGGACGCGGCGGTTTCCATTGCATTATTGCCTCCCTGGCCTGTCAACGGCTCAAACTATTGGACGGGGATATTGTTAGTCTTCGTATGATATTTTCGGAGATAGGTAGTCTCACCTTGTGACTGGCATCGCCGATAGTCATAGTTCTCTGGAAATGCCATCTTTTATAGACGTATTCTGGCAGACTGCTGTATGCCGAGGCGATTTTGCTCTTATACAGAGCGGAAAATTGCAGCGTGGGAGTAATCTGGTCGTCGAAATGTTCCGTTGCGACTGCCTCCTCCTCTTCCTTGGTGAATCGAGGGATATCTGCGCCATAGTACGTTTTGCCCATGTTCCGCACGAGAAACCAGTAGGTGAGATCTCCGGGTCCGCTGGGAACAAGATACGAGAAATGCTCATTGAACACCGAGTTCAGCGCGCCTTTCTCGATTCCCTTCACTCCTTTGGAAATGCCGAAGATGCATGCGTAAGTTGCAGGCAGATCTTTCACAATAGTTAGTTAACACTTCTCAAGCGCTTATGTTTTGATTTTCATACTAGATTCCTCTGTGGGATCAAACCATGTGGGATCTATCTTTTCGGCCGCTTTCCACATTTCTTGGCGCACTTTGGAATGGATTCCGTCTGCTCCGACCACGATATTCCCGGTGTAGGTCTGACCAGTCGTTGTGGTCACCGTGACACTCGAAGTACCATTCTCAATACTTTGAACCCGCTGAGAGGTGAGCACTTTGGATTTATCTTGGATCTTTTTGTAGAGGATTTCTATCAACATTCGTCGATCGAGGAAGACGATCGGATAACCATGACTGGAAGTGATGTGAGTTGATGCTGTTCAATATCGGCATATAAGAGACAAACCTTCCGATTGAAACCTCGTCAAGGTTATTGAATGTCCAGAATTGCTGTCCCTGCGAATCACGGAAGCGGAGTGTGTCGACAGGGTATTCTGCCATCTTCATAACCGACTCGTAACAACCCAGCTGATCGAGAATGCGAAAGCCGTTTGGCAAAACTCCAAAACTGGCCCCGACCTGGGGTGCAATGCTGCCGTACGCTTCAAGGATGACAAAATCGATGCCATTCCTCTCTAGCATTAGGGCCAGCGAAAGCCCGGCAATGCTACCACCCACAATGACGACTTTGAAGGGTTTTTGGTTCATGATTGATGATCGGAGGAGATTTAGAATCGAAGATGCATTGGTATCCTGGACCGCGACTTATATATGTCGGGCGTAATTGTTGCAACTAACCCATAATAGAAAGCCGATCGTGTCAAACATCTATTGAACTGCCTAAATCGGAGGAAAAACGTGCCGTGATCATTGATCAACCTGTCAGCCGGGGGAATTACTTGAATGATCAATAATCGGACCCATAGGAGTCTGGCGGAACTAATTACGGACACGGTGATCCACTATATTATTCCATGATTCTATTGGATAATCATATTGATCTACAATGTACGGAGTACATACGGAGTAGTCGAGAAGAATTAGTACCTCTACCTACAACATACAAAGTCCATTGCATCACCAGACTGCGCACCGGCCAGTCACAGAAATCGTGGTGCCATGGCACACGTATTATGCCTTGTAGGGCTCCATCATGCTAACAACGCCAATCAGCCTTCGAATGCCAAGCAATTACTAGAATAGGTAGATACATGTACCCAGTGTAACTCACTTAATAGAGTAACCTAGCCGGGTGAAAATCCAGCCGTTTCAATTTTCAAGACTACTTTGAATATGAAAGAAAGATAATTCATTGTTCAGTATCTAAATCAGGGAAGTAAAGGAGAAGAACTACTACATTGTCCTCTTTACCAGATGATTTTCTTTGGGCCCCTCACTGGATACTGTTGATAGAAAGGACGACTGGTCAAGAACCTCTCGGTCGCCCAGCAGTACTTTCGCGGGGGAACTTTCAGTATACCAAGCGAGATAGCCTGGTGTAGGTAAATAGGGCGCTTTAGCATCCATACCTGGCGAATCTTGTAACCGTATGTGGATAGCTTGTTGTCTATATTGGGTACAGCCTCATTGTGTGATATACACACTACATACTCAATACGCTGTAGTGGAGCGGTGGTATAGAACCAGATGCGGCGAACGGTGGCTGGGAGGGGATAGCAGCGATATATATTGGTTTTCCTACAACGAGCAATCTCTAGCGCATCTTCGGGTGGGATGCTCATGAAGACATCTGTGGTTGACTTTTTTTCCATAGTGGCAGTTTTGATAGTGGTGGATAATTCTTACAAGGAGACGTGGCTTCTTTTATATATTTAGCTGTTGGTCTTTCATGTGCTTCCATGCTTTGTGTCTGTAAAATTAGCCCAACCAAACACATTTATTAGAAGCCTTTGAGATAGAAGCATTGCCTTGTACTTTTTGCACAAAGCTATTCACCCCCCAGTTTATCAGGGCTCGAATACTTAATGGACAGATGCCACAGTTCCGTTAACGCTGAAGACTGGGAGGAACAATCACAGACATGGATGCTTGGAGAATCTACAAAACCTACAGAATGAAGATACAAAGAGAAAGTGTGGATGATATTCTAGGTAATCGTATATAGACCAGAGAGAAAGAGGGGGCTATCTACTACAAAGGAGATTTAACTAGAGGTAATTGGCGTGCGCCGTTAGCGATAATGGGACATTCCAGACCAATTGATGCTATGTATTTATAAAACCTTCACCAGCACCAAAATGTGGACTACCAATACAGCCGCAATCCAATGCTCTCCGCTAAGCAAATCTCACAGTCGCCCGTAAGGGTTATAAGTTGGTATGTCCGAGTGCTGATCAAGGTAATCGTGGGAATCATCACCACTAAGCCCTCGGAGATTGACAGGCGCACTTGTAAAACTTTGCTGGCTATGTCTGGATATCCACCTTGCCCAACCAATGATAAGCACAAGCCCAAGCCCAATAATGATCACAGCGATGGAATATCCTATTACAACGGACTTGGACGCAGATGACCAAGTAAGTCCGATGCCTCCGTTGACGATCGCGAGGAAGATGATGATATGTCCAAAGTAGCGATGGATAATGCCAAACCTGGTAGGTGACTTAGTCTGTTTATATACCCGGTGATGCCAAAATCCCATTCCCCACTGAGCTAGCATTGCAAGCAGAAGGATAATACCAAGGATCTGGTGCGCGGAGCCGTAGTTTTGCGATTTTGTGAACATCGTGCTTAGGTAAAAGCCGATTATTATGCCGACGATCGCAATTGCTGAAGAAAGTGTCTGGTTGATCCAGTGCCACCGGACACTTTTCGGAGCAACACGGAGGAGAACGACGCCGGCTGGCATCAGAAGGATGAGAGCTCCACAAAGGCACAGACCGTGAATGATGCTAGGCCAGTTGCTGTCGTTTGTAATTGATTTGCTCAGCACCGAGCCAGTTGAGTTTGTATACGACGTTGGTAGTCCACCCGAACCGCCGGTTGCGCGGACCATATCCATAGTGAAGATGCCTAGGATGTCAAAACAAATTAGTGTCCAGGAGCCCGAGTAAATACCGTTCAAGTAAGATATCACGAACCATATTCTGAGTGTCTCTCTATGTTTGCCGTTTGAGAGTTACTGCGTAGCATGGCAGCCGAACTACCAGTTGGACCTAGCCCAAAAATCCACGGCTGAGACGTGGATTTCAAATCCAATGATCCAGTCTCCCACTGGGTGCAGTTTGAGCACCTAGCATTCACGGTCATGACGTTATCGGAGATACCTGTACCATTGAGAATGTCCACCTTGATCGAAGATGAATACACAGGTTCTTGTTCACCGGAGGAGAGACGAGGGCTGAAGGTAATATCTAAACAGGCGCGTCAGGATTGTCTTCTCAGAGGTATTTGGGTCACGTCAACTCACTTTCCCCATTGGCCTTGGAGTAGATCACAAACATGAGAGAGTCTTTCATTTCATTTCCAGTCCCGACCGCAATCCATGAATAGTCCGTCGGCCCAGACATGTGGAAGTAGAGATCGGTGGAGCCATCGGGGATGTTGATAGCAAAAATGAAATTGGCCTGGTTCTGGCTAAGAGGCAGATTGAAAATGCTCGTAGTAGTCGAGTCGGACACGGCAGATGCAAGGGCAATAGAGTGAAATAAATGGCCTGTTAAGAGCCAGTGATTTTGTTAGATAACATGTGAAGCAATACCAAAATGGCTAAGCATCAGGACCTGACCGACCTAGCAAAATCACGACTTCGGGCCTTGTAGGCAGTCGCATGTTGGCAATTGTAATCTCCCTGTATGTCTTGGAAAGGAATTGAAGACACAGCTCTAAATTGATTTCATCTTCCCTCTATTTGACTTCACTATATACGTATTCCCCGCTTATCTATGAGTGACATCTCGCCTTAACGTGATTGGCCCGGCCAGCATGGTCTGGGCGTTGAAAAGGGAACTTGTCATTTCCTAGGGGTCTTTTTCAGAGTGGATGCCTGGCACTGCCACCGTGATAGTGGAGTTTTTGGCTTGTCTAACTAGTATAACGTAGTTACCTATTGTTGTTAGGTTCCAGGATTAACTGTTTTAACTGTTGGTTCCCACGGATAAATAGCTTATCCGGTCCCACGATTTATTTTAATGCTTGTACTAACTTGTTTAGGCAATCTTCAGGTCCCCACATAGCCCCACTTTCTTGTACTGTCATATACTTGTAACATCAAAGTTACACATACAAATGAGGTAACACGTATGATTCAGCTTCAATTCTTTCAGATCTATGAGAATATAGGTGAAAAGTGACTATTCATCACACAAGATGTATTTCGTAGATGTAAATTTTGCTAGGTAGACGGAAAAAGACGGAAAAGGCTTGATTGTACAACCTTGAATGAACCATAGTTAGACATTGCCAGTTTCCCCGCAGTACATCTGTCTCATAACATCATCCTCGATTGCCAAGCAAAAATCAGTCATTCAGCAATTGAAGATCATTTACCTAAATCAATCCATCATGTCTCTCGCAACCCTACATGTGAGAATGCCCATTGTCAACCCGCAACCCCGCTGACCTCAATCCAGACCACAGAGCACTCCAATCTCCCCGCCGTATCCACAATTCTCTTCAAAGCCAAGGCAGCCCACAAGCTGAGCTTCGAGGAAATTGGCGAGCACCTCGGTCGCAATGAAGTAGCCGCAGCTGCCATATTTTACGGACAGGCCAAGGCATCGCCCGAAGACATCGAAAAGCTGGCCGATCTGCTTTTCATCCCCCAGCAGGCTTTGGAGGATCACCTCAGCGGCTTCCCCGATCGCGGTCACTCCGTCGAAATGCCGCCCAAGGAGCCCCTCATCTACCGACTGTATGAGATTGTGCAGAATTATGGTTATGCCTACAAAGCGGTTCTCAATGAGAAATTTGGAGATGGGATTATGAGTGCTATCTCGTTCTCGACGAAGGTTGAGAAGGAGGTTGATGAAGATGGTAATGACTGGGCTGTTATTACTCTTCGTGGAAAATGGTAAGAGTGTCTTCTCTATGTGTGTGAACATCATCTGACGAATGAATAGGTTGCCCTTCTCTCGGTTCTAGGCTGAAGGTGTTCCTAAGAGCTATTGTATTCACATGGTTTTTATGACTCCCAACAGGTTACTCCTCCAAGTTCTTACTTTTCTATACCATCAGTGAGAGAAGTGCAGGATGGTAGAAAAACGATAGTCACCATTCTATCAAGAATTTAGATATATCTGACTTCAGGGGACCAAGTAAATCCATCTGAGACAGCTCATTGATGTATATGTAGAAGCCTGTGTTTAGAGTTCATGTGTGTAGAGTTACTTAGGAGTTAGTAGGAAGCGTTCAGACAGTGTTATGTTGGTTCGACCTCAAAAAGGCAAACGAGCATTGAGATAGGAAAGAAGGAAGAACAAGAAAAAAGGAAGGAATAAGGTATGGGAGGATCACCATCAAAAAAAAGTCCCCATTAATCTAGATCGTTCCTAGACCTCAGGAGGGTATGTCCAAAGCACGAAGTGCAATGGTCCATGGTCCTCTCCTCCGGCCTTTCCCCTATATGCCTCCACTGACCGTACTAACTACGACCTCCCCCTAAGTAACGGTGGACGGAGTGCCATGTCCATTCCCGCGGGGGGTTTGCCTAGCGCACTGCTTGCAGTCTTCGGGAGAGCTTTAGCATATAGGAGTCCGAACCGACAGTGGGGAGCTAAGCAGTACCCGTTAAGGCGAAACGTCCGTTGGGAACGTAACGCCCGTTGAGAACGTCCCTCGCAAGGGACGACCCGGCCATACTACCGCTGGGCCACTGGGGGGGGCTGATTGTAATATTAGTCTTTGTCTTCTTTACGTAGGACAAAAACTTAAGGACCAAGTCACTTGGGATCTTAGACCTCCGATTTATCTGCCTTCCTACTTGGATAGGAGTTTCAAATTTAGTACATAGCATCTACATAAGCTGAGCTGTATATAGGCTAACTTTTGAGAGCATCTAAACATAGAAAAGTGGTGGTTGGCAGCCATTTCAACTCTCGGGTACATGCATATCAAATCAAAAATGAGGGTATTCAGACACCCATTTTAGGAAGGCACGACTACGGTGAGAGCTGGCTGAATTCTCAAAGTCATAGGATCGATTCCCGGCCTCGTCAAATAAATTCAATGCACTTTTTTGGGGTTTCCTACCTTTTTCCCACTATATTGCCCAATATCAGAACACCATGACCTCCAAGGCTCTTCCGCATATACTTCCACGAAAGAATCCCACTTTGTCAAAGAGAAATCAATGTTTCGTTTGCCTCCCAACGCGTTAAGATTCCGTCTATCACCTTCTTGCTTTTCCCCTTTCATCGCTCTTCTAGTATTCTGGTTCTTTCACATTTCTTTCCTTCTCTAACTATCTTGATATCCTATCTATCTCACTTCATCACCTTAAAGGTTCTTTACAATGGCTGAAGAGCCGGAGGAGGTGTCTTGTACCTTCCAGGGCTGCAGACTTAGCTTCAAGTCTGCCGGCGAGATGCAATACCACAAGGCGAATGCAGACAGACACTCTTACTGCATGAAATGTGACCTCGACTTCCAGTCGCAGCAGGCCCTCCATCTGCACAAGATTATGAGCGACCGCCACTTTGCTTGCCCCGAATGCTGTCTTGAGCTCCGCAGTGAGGCTGGTCTGGAAGTCCATATGAGAAATGTGAGTCGCCATCCTTTATGGCAACCTCCAAAGAAACAAAAAAACAGTACCAACAAACTCATCTTTTCTAGAATCACCAGGAAGGTCGTGAAGTCGCATGCATGGGATGCGGTTGCACGTACAACTCCGCTTCTGCAGTCATCAAGCATATCGAAGACAAGGGATGCCCCGTCCTTATGCTGCCTGAGAAAACCCGCGATGCCACCAGCCAGGACCTTCCCAGCGCAGCAGCAATTCTGTCCATGGGTCGACATTCGCCTGGACCACAGTATCCACCCTCTGAAGCCTCTAGCGAGGACCAGGACACGGATGGTGGCGTTCCGCTGGATTTCTCTACGCCTCGTATGGAAGGAAAGCGCCCTGCTCGCGACACTAACTATGCAAGCTTTTCTCTTGATGATTGGCCCGAGCTGGGCACTCCAGCGACTCCAGTCAAAGGCAAAGAAGGAAGTAGCTCCACTGAATCGTCCGGAGGTGCCCGCCTCGATGATCTTTTGAGTTACGACAGTCCTTCCCCGTCTCCTCGCGGAGCTACTAACCAGTCGAGCGAGGCTGGATCTACTCTGGCTGTTCAAGAAGCAGGCCCTTCTCACCATGCTAGATCCACTCGTTGCCGAGCTACAGCTCACCGCAAGATTCAAGGTGTGGACCCTGAGAGCTTCTGGAATCATGAGAAAAGTCGCTACTACTGCAACTGTGGTGCGTCTTTCTTGTACCTCGCCACCTTTGAGTATCATCTTACGATGGAGGATGAAACAATCAGCGAGTAAGTATCTTCGTTTCTATCCGTTTATCTTGCGAAGCAATTCTCACTAACAATCTTTTTTATAGTTGCCCTCGATGCTTCAAAAGATTCAAGACCCTCGCAGCGCTCGTCGCTCACATGGAGGCTCGATACTCCAAGTGTGCTTTCCGTGTGACCACTGGCCAGATTGAACAGGAGCTCAGTGAAGTTACTCGTGGCTTCGCCGATATCTCGCGGATGATTGGGGATGATGAAACGGAGCTGGGCGAGATCGATTTCGATGTGAGTAGCCAGCCCGAGAACAATACTACCGGGGCTTCGGATGCAGACGCCGCATCTCTGAGTGCAGATGATGTCTCTTTGAACGCAGTGGCCATCTCTTTGGATGCAGATGACGTTGCTTCAAACGCAGCAGCTGTATCTTCCAACGCAGGGGCCGTTTCCCCTACCATGGAATCCCTAGTGAGTGATTGGGAGGGTCTTATCTTTTCCGATGCACACGAAGAAAATGACAAGGAGGACCTTTGAGGCGAGGTTTGGGATTGAGAACAGGGGTGGGATTTTGTGGATGAGCTTTGAGGATGGTATCTAGGGGTTATTCTTGGAGGGTGAGCTTCAAGGCTAGCTGCTACGGTTCTACGGATTGAATTTTACTGATATCAAGGAAGGATAGAAGGGGAATCTCCACTTTTACATAGTTTCATAGCACAAATCACCTTGATCAAACTTCTTGCCTGGAGTAGAGCTAGTATGCAGCCTCTGGGACTCAACTATATGAATCAACAATGACAGTACAGGTACTACGGAAAACAAGATCAGAAACGAGACTGGATTTCAATTTGCTCAACTAGAAAATGGAAAATAAATATGTAAAAGTTGAGTCCAGACTCCATCTTCACGCAAAGGCTCCGGCAAATTGTCGAGAACAAGAGTCATAATGGCTAAATAGGCATATAGAGCATAGAAAAGCATATAAAGTAGAGCAACATTGCCCATCGAGCCCGGCTAGTCCCCACCCTCGATATCCCCCGTCCCAAGGAATCAATCACCGGACGAGGCAAATACGCAAAGCCATCGAGCAAGAGCAAGGTATCGAGTATATCGAGGGGATCAAGCCGATAGCGTGCTAGAACGACCACGCAACTAGCAGCAACACTCGCAGCATTCACAGCATTCGAAGCAGAGAAGACCGGCGCAACTAGATGATTGTCAGTTTGGCTTGGTAAGTTTGTGGTCCGGACGCATTTGGCTTACAGGCCGCAGCAGACATCGCCAGTGCCGCCACCACGCAGCTCCAGCTTCAGCATGTTCTCCTGGGAGTTCTGGGAGGATATTAGTCTGGGGTTTTGTGAAGGGGGGTTGTGTCTTGTATGGCATACAGGCTGCTCGGTTACCATGGGGTCGGTGGAGGGGGCCTTTGGGCTGACGGGCTGGTGGTTCTCAGTGCCTGTTGTAGCATCGCTGGTGGAGGTTGGAATGGACTCCTTGGAGGAGAACCAGGAGAAGAGACTGTTGGCAAACATCTTGATTGTGGGATGGAGATGGGAGATTTAGAGAGATGGTGAGTGGAAGGGGAGGGGAAGTTCAATGGGGGAAGTAGGTACCTATAGGTAAGCTCTGGTATTGGATTTGCTAATTGTATGACCTCGAGCTGACTACCAATAGAGTGGGATTGTCTACCTTGCCAATCATGTATCAAGCTGAATTTAGATCCTTGTTCTTATGTTATATTCAATATTTAATATTTAATAAACTTGAAGTATATGTGGTTATGAATATTTTACACAGATCCCGGTGAATCCCAAGCGTAGTATGTACATGTACTTGGTGTCCTTTTGTATATATTGTGTCTTTCCCTTCTGTTGTAGTCAGAAGGAGTAATTCACTATATTCAACAAAATTATATGTCAACATCTATGATCTATGTGAATCCAAAAATAGCCTTACGACGATCAATCCGATGCCAAGTATCGTGCCAAGCCCAACCGCCAACCATAAATTTTCCTCCAACCGCAGCCTCCGCAATATCATCGACCTCAGACCAAACCAAAAATGGCAACCCCTTCACCCACAGACCTAAACGCCTCCCGCGAAGCAGACTACAAGCGCTTCAAGAACTATGCAGCCTACACATTCCTAATCGGTGCACCGATCCTAATCGCCCTCCCACCACGCAAACTCGACCCTCTCACCGTCCTAGTACTCTGCTCCTTCGGCGCGTCCGCCAACCACATCGTGCACGAACGCACAGGACGCAGCATAATCGACCGGATTGACGCGCGCATTTCCAGCATGCAGCGCTCATTCTCTTCCCTACCGAGCGAGCGCGCGCAGGAGATCCAGGCACGACTCCGGGCCGCGCGGGATGCGCAAATCCGCATCGCTGAGCATGAACAGTTGAAGGCGCGGATTTTGTCGCTTTCGGATAAGCAGCGCCGGGAGCCGGATCCGGTTTTGATGGAGGAGATTCAGAAGCTGAAGGCGAGACAGGCGCAGGAGGAGGACGTTGTGCGGCGGCTTTGGATGGGTGGGGAGTCCGAGGGGTGGAAGGAGAGGAGATTGAGGGAAGAGCAGAAGGCGCTTAGTGAGGGGAAGGGATATGGGGATTTGATTCAGGAACATATTTGGGATGTTTGGACTTGGGGTGGGAAGGATGGGAAGGCTGGTGAGGGTGTTACGGATGAGAATGTGGCTGAGAAGAAGGATTGAGTTCTTCATTCTGCGGTTTATGTCTGTTTTATGTATCTTGTACAGCGTCTCTGCCTCTCTCCCCACCTTGATGTATTATATTTTGCCCTGCTTTGCATTGGGATAGGTGTTTGGTTGCTTTTTGAGTTCCACCTGCCAGGAATTTATCAGTCTGTTCGTGTTGGGATGTCCGTGTACAATACATTCATTCGAATAAGCTGCAATTGTCTACAATATGTATCTACTCTAGTATTCTAGTGTATCCCCATCCCAGAATGTATTAGTTACCTGACGTCGAAGGCCATCGCCTATCTCGAAGGATCTTACAGCCAGTCAACGGCATCTACAAGCTTACAGAAAATGAACCAAGTGGAGAATGATAGTTCTTTATTTCAAAATACATCTTCGAAAACCATGAGACCCTCAACGACCATGGCATCGCGAGACTCCCAAGCCAACCAAATTTAGTACAAATCCTCTCATATCCAATAAAACAAAGTATATCCCTCCTATAAACAAATAAATGAAACATGAAATATATGCAAAACGCCCAAAACAGATGGTATAAATGGCAAGACCCCTCATTCGAGCCGTGGGATGAAGATGAGCGGCTGGTTTCTTTTGATGTAGATGCTGATGCTGATGCCGATGTTGATGATAGATGTTGTTGGTCTTCACCCGACGGGGCCATGGGAAAATCCGGCAAACTCCTTGTTGGGTGCTCGGTAAAAACCATGGTCAGGACTGCACTCTAAGTACAGCTTCCTTGATATCATTCCTCCATTGCACATGTACCCATTCGAATCCTTTTCCTCCACGATCTGGTCCTCCCTGCAGATGGGGCCGGTGCGCCATCTGCACCAGGACCAGACGATGTTTGTGATGTGTCGTCTGTCGATGGAGTCTTCCGCGCCCTACTCTGGGTGGGTTACCCGTCTGTGACGGTTCGTACCCAATATGAGGAACCCAGAGATCTTGGGGCTGATTCGGAGGTCGGTGAATGGTGACCGACGTGGGAAAGTGTGATTCCGTTGTTGATGTCGACTTGTTGTCTTTTCGTGAGGCGACTAGAGCAGGGTTGGCTAAGCCGCTATCTAGTGGAGCTCAGTTGGGGACGAAGCTAGGATCCAATTCGCTAGCTAGTCTGAGCATGCTCTCGGCCTGTTGTAAAGTTAGAGAAAGTAGTTACATTCAGGGTTTCCTTGCAACTTTGGAGAACTGATGACTTTGGGATGAAAAGCTGGAGGGTGGAAAGTTGGGGGACGGAATTCGGGGGGACGGAAAGCAGAGTGATGGACATCAGGTTGATGGAAAGCATGGGGATTGAACTGGAAATTGGAAAGTGGGGGACTAACCATTTCCTTGATTGCAACAGCACCCAGAGCGAGGGCTTTGATTCTCTGTAAAGAAGTTAGTGCATGTTGCAGCCCATGTGCCGCTTCCCAGAGATAACTCACTGGATCAGGGAGCACTGGATCGGGAAGAGCTGGAGCGTCGGGCATCTCGATGTCATTCTAAATCCAATGTTAGCAATCGATCTTCGACAAGATGGATTTGAATGTATCAACTTACTGGTTCATCGGATGGTGCATCGTCCATCTGAACATCAATGTTTGATGGGTGAATGTCGAGGTTGTAATTTTCGTTCTGGTTGCGGTAGGCTAGACGTCTCCGATTGCCATTTCGAGCCTGGCCCTATTATATATTGTTAGTATCAAATCAACAATGCGTCGAGGGGACAATGGGGGGAGTACTTACAACATTTGCCTGGGCAGGACGAGAGAAGCTCGGGTTGTAATTCTTCCCCTTGTAGTTGGGGTTGAAGTTCTTTCCCTTGTAGTTGGAGCTCCGCTGGTTGTTCTCGTTGCCGAACCCGTCGCGAGAGGTGTCTCGCTGGTTGTTGTAATCGTGGGTGCCATTGGGATTGCCATTGCGAGGGTTGCCATTGCGAGAGCTCCATTGGTTGTTGGCGTTGCCGTTGTAATTGTTATTGCCTCGGTTGTTCCAAGAACCTCCGTTGTTCTGGTAAGCTCGTGGCCCATTGGGCACAGGAGATGGGCCATTGCCATTGGCATTGGCATTGCGAGGGCTCCATTGGTTGTTGGAGTTGGCATTGCCATTGTGGTTGTAGTTGCCTCGGTTGTTCCGAGCACCTCCATTGTTCTGGTAAGATCGTGGCCCGTTGGGCACGGAAGATGGTTGGAAGTGCATCTTCGTGGGGTTCCGTATACCAAAGTTATTTTTGTTTGGACTACCGCAGCCTGGTCCCCCGGACGAGTTTCGTGCAAGCGAGGTCATTCGATTGAACTTCCAAAAGCCGGATTTAAACTTGTAAGATGCCCGCGAACCTCTGTTTTTGGCTTGTTTCTTTCCCTTAGCGTAGGCTTGTTTCTTCTCGACCCAGTGTGGATTTGTATAGTGGATTTGTTTGGGGAGGAATTGGTTTTGGTTTTTGGTTTTGCCTTGGCTGGGATACTTCACCTCAAGAGGCCGGTGACTATCTCCAAGTCCGACAGTTAAAGACAACTCCCTGACCTTGGCAACTTGCGACGAAGGCTGGGCGATTTGATGGAGTGGAATATAGATCTTCTTCTTTGAACGTGGGAGGGCCGAGCCGTGTGGCTGGTTGGAGGATGTGGTTTTCGGTGGCCTGCCAGCGGCCAAGTGAGGTTTATATGCCGGATGAAAGAATGTATACCCAAAGTGGAAGGGTATAGGCCCCAAGGAGGGGATGAGGAGCACTTGCGAGGCAAATGCTAGATGTTGTGAGATGATTTTTGATTATTGGAGTATGCTGATGACCCCAGTGAGAGGTGAAGAAGGAAAGAAACGAGACGAGTCGGGGGGTGGGCAGAGGGGCTTTTATAACACTCAAGCTAGATGTGCTACTAAGCCAATCTAGGAACGGAGCTTGCTTCCACGGTGATAATATACTCAATCCCTTGGATTCGTAGAAGGTAAAAAAGGCCTAGATAAGGCGAGTTGATATGAGTACCATGATATATAGGAGGCAGGCCGGTATATCTTGGGCCTAGAGCAGAGCCGAACTGAGTTAAAACCGAACAATGGGCCATTGTTAACTATAAAGGCAGACGGACAAAGAACCTTCAGGTCTTCAACTTCGGCTCGACCATTTCGACAGAGGTCTTTGGGACATCTCATCAGAGCTCCGAAGCCTAGGATGGAATCGGCCTGTAGTTGTAGAGGGCACATAGACATAGAAACACACATGTTTGAGTTTCAGTATCCTGCCTTGTCTTGGAACCCAGACAGAGCAAAAGCTTTGAAGTGTCTTGTGATTACTGCTGAACTCAAGTCGTTCTGCTGCCGGAGAATAGCGGAGGAATGATCGTGTCGGAGCACTTAATCGAGGTGCGGACAACATTCTGTCGGCGTATCACGGGTCAAAGAGAAGCCAAAGAGAAGTCAAAGAGATCGCGTCGGAACAATAAACTCAAATGCTTTCATTCTTTGGGTATTTCGGATAATGGCTTTCTTCCGAGTACAAGGCCTTTGATATGTAATGGATGCCCAGTGCGCATATGTCATCGTGACTGTACATCTGGGCAACTCGAGGATATAAGAAAATCTATGAAAGAAGGAAAAATGTAAAACGATCAAGAGGGAGAACTCATCAAGCCAATTACCATATAATTCCTTGGAACTATGAACTTGACCTCGGACTATAACTCACTTGGACCTTTCAAACGAATAGACAGATTAGGATCTCAATATTTCTGATGGGATTCACGTTCGAACACAGTTCTCAAAGCTCGACTTCCGTTTTCACTCGTGTTTTGTTCTTCTGGGCCAAGTTTAGGGAAGATGGAAGTATGATCAGGCCGATGAGAGACTAGAATCATATGCTAATGAGCTAGTTATATCCCATCCAGAATTGGACGTTGCGCATTGCAGAATGTTGGCAACTTCTTGATTGAAACATACGAGAGTAGTCGGCCGCTTATATGTCTTTTTGGTAGTGTTTTCTCCCCTTCTCGGTTTGAACAGGGATCAGTTAGAATTTCTAAGAATAGTTTCAGTCACACTCAATGAAGCATCATGGCCGCTTTCTCGAACCTTTAGAATCCGCCAATAGACGAAGCACAAGCCCTAGAGAAGCAAAAGGAAACCAGATAAAGATCAGCATCACTCATGGTCTCCCTCAAAGCATTCATTTTAAGGCGATTTGCGTCGTTTCTTTTTATCCGCGTCATCCACCAAATCACCATGTCTCTTGTGCCCATTCTCCAGCCTTAGCCGTTTCTTTTGAGGCTTGCATGCAATTTGTGATTCACCGTCATTCGACACGAGACTGTCGCGCTTGCGTTTATCCGCTTTGGGGTTTTCTTTCCTAAAACGTTGCTCCTCCTTGATTTTCAGCCGTCGCTGGACTTCTGCTGAGATATCCTCTGTTCCAAGCCACGTCGACGTGAACTCTCCTTCTTGCTCGGTTATTGGCTGAGAAGGAGATTCACGGTGTCTCTTGGGGGCTCGTTCTTCTTCTGTGGGGTCAGGACGGGCTGTGTCGTTGTCCCGAGAGATTCTGCGTCTTTTTTTGCGAATGTTCGCCTCTGTGTCAGTGGATTGTGTGGGGTTGGAGGAACTGGAGGAACTGGAGGCTGGGAGTGTAGCGTTTTCTAAGGCTGTCATGTCAATTTCTGTTTTTATTGCTTGGTAAAGGTGGTGTAGGTTGCTTTCTTGCGTCTGGGGTAGGAGTTTGATAGGACTTACTGCTCATCTAAAGAAGTGTCAGTCAGTTATGGGATCAAAGAAAGAAAATCGGGCACTACTCACAATATGTTTTCTAGCTATCTTCAGCTGGTTCATCGCCAGTACTGTTTTGTTCACCATTGACGAGACGGTCTGGAAACCATTGACCTCTGGAGCAATCTGGTCCTTCACCATGCTTAGCATATCAAGGTGAGAGCAGAGGAAGGCCTCATGACGGGAGAAGATCTGGTCGCAAAGAAAGAGCCGGTCAGTTACAGTGCGCCTGAGAATGTCCATATTTTCAGTTTGCGCCTTGCGCAACAAAAGCGTACCTCTGACCAAGGGACTGGCGGGTCATTTGCATTGGACTTGATCTTTGAATTAGCCTTTGAATGGGCATGCGAATCACCGACGACTTCGTCCTCCGCTGTAGGATTCATGGTGGGCTTAAAGTTGGCAGTCATGGTGAAGTTGAAGATCGGCAGCTACTCCGCGCCAAGAGTTCGGCTTTGCAGATGACGCGCTTCCGGGCTTTAACTACACGACAGAGAGTAGGAAAGAGTAGAAGAGAGCTATTCAGTTGTATATCCTACCTAGGACTTGTTATTCAATCTGATTCTATTGTCTATATTGTTCGTTTGTGTATTGTCCCTATCCCACTCGGTCCTCTGATGCGTTTCTCTTAGGAAAGATGCAAAAAGAAGCGAACCACTTGAAGGTGACCACGGCTTCTTGTTATTATTTCAATCTCATTGTACATTAATCGCAAGCTCCGACGCCATTCATCCATGCTCAAGACCTAATCATATCACCATAAACCCAGCTATTCAAGAAAAATAAGTCATATAGCGGAGAACGCTCTCTCATTACCAAGCACCAGCGTCAAAGTCAAATCGGGACAGGTCTTTCTGTGAATCTTCGACATCCTTCTTTGCTTTCATGCGCATGTAGAAGATCGGACAGTCACGGGATGAGCAGATGACCTCACAGTGAAGACTACCTTGGCACCGCTGGCACTGAGTCCACAGACGTCCGAATCGGACCTCTAGATCAGAGACCTTGGTGAGGGTTTTTGTGTAAAGTTCACCGAGGCGGGGACGGCAGTTAGAGCAGACAGCACCGTCCATCTCTTCCTTGCTGACAAGAGGCTTCTTGCAGCCCATGCAGGTCTGGGTCTTCTTAGCGAACTTCATCAGTCCGCCCAGGTTTGACGCCGCTTTGGTGATAGACCGTGTGTGCTCGCCAGTGAGCAACTGGCCCGCCTTCTTGCCCAATATGGGTTCGAAGATACGGTTGAGTGGGTTTGTCAGCTGGTTGTCGAGGTAGTACTTAGTGTCAATGGGGATGTTGTTTTCCAGAACGTAGATGGGATCTTCTGCTCGTTCATAGCCCTTGGAATCACCCGCACCCTTGATCATGACGTAGGCCACACGGTCACCAAGTGTTGGCGCAGAACCTGCGTCACGCTTGTGCATGCGTTCAGCAAGTTCGACGTGTGCCTGCTTGCCTGCGTAGTCCTCCTTGCGTTTCGACAGCGCTTTTGTGATGACTAGTTTCGACATATCGATCTTGTTTTGGAGCAGATCTGAAATGGTGGATTTGACGTAGCTAGATATTATGTTAGTTTCTTGATAGCTTTATTTTGGGGATATATCAACTTACTCTTGCGCACCATCAACATCTCGGTCAATCAGAATTTTGTTCAGCACGGTTTCAATGACATTTTGAACCATCAGGCAGTTATCACGCCGGACGGTCTCAATACCCTTTGTGTCCATCTTGTCAGGTTTGTCGGGGTTTGTCCAGTATAATCCAGCGTATCGCTTCTTGTTGATCAAAAGATAAGGGAAGTATACTTTCTCGAATTCAAGCTTGATGGGCGCAACGAATTTGGAAGAAACAAATTCTGCTGCTTCTCGGCCAAGCTTCATTGCATCTGCTAGTTCAGTGACGCCAAATTTGACCATGACGGAGTCGGTGTCACCATAGATGACTTCAGCATCGTGAGAGTAACCGTTGGCGATGGTGTACCGTGATTCTACCTCTTGTTTTGTCTTCTCAATCATCTGACGGCCGTAACTCGTCGTACTACTGGCAATGGGAAGACAAGGCAGTTTACCCACCGTGGCACCTGTCAGACCGTAGACACTGTTTGCGCTGACCTTCAAAGCGAGTTGACGACCGTTCAGCACTGCCTTTTTGAAAGAATCGGTTTCGGTAGCCAACTCCTTCTTCGCACGCTTTCTTGCCGACAACAGCTCTTCGAGAATCTGGGACAAAAGTCCTTTGCGAACTTTGGTGGTGCAAAACATGTCTCCATTGGGAGTGACGATGTAATCGTCATCCTTCTTCATGTTCAACTTCTCAATACTACTCTTGTTGAGCAGGGTCGTGTAGCAAAGGTTGTGTGCTTGAATGATTGAGGGGTACAATGATGCGAAATCGAGGGTCGCGACGGGCACTGGATAGTACCCTCGCTTCGGCTCGATGACAGTGGCACCTTCGTAGTCCTGCTCATCCTGGGGCTTGGAATTGGGAATAACAAGTTGCTGCTCTCGAGCTTTCCGGAAAAGTTGACTGATGAACTTGACTTGTTGTCCTCGAGACAAAAGGAAATTAAACGGTACGCCCGTAACTCTTGCCATCTCTGTGTAATTGACCAGGCACATCAATTTGTCCATTAATCGTTGCGGCAGATATGCATCTTTCAGACAGTACACTGCCAGTCGTCGTCTCGAATCCGGGGTACCGTTGAACAGCTCAGTAATCATCGTGTGGTGAACGTCTTCCTTTTGCTCCTTCAAAAACTCCCAGGATACGGAATTAAGGGTATAACTTCTCAACTGGTGATCTCTCTGAACCAATTGGAGAAGATCAAGCTGAATTCTGCCGTTTGTATTCGTCTCCTTCGTGTCTCGATTGCCCATTTGCTTGCTCGAAAATTTTCCACTCTTAACCTCTGTCTTGAAACCTTTCAATCTGGTCCAATAGGGGAACCCAGTGCATTTCAAGTGCTTGGCGCGATCGAGTAGGTAAGGGAAATCGAAGTTGGCAATGTTGTATCCGATAATAACGTCAGGGTCCACCTTTTCCACGAAATCGCGCCAGGCGTCGAGCATCTTCTCTTCCTTTTGAAATTCCAGGATTTGGGTATTGACGATCAGACTACAGGTATCGAGGACAAAAACGTTTCTGATGAATGGTTTCGTCTCTCCGTATCGAGTAACAACATTGGCGATTTGGATGACGGGGTCCACGTTAGGCTCTGGGAAGATACCCTTTCGTCCGGCACACTCGATATCAAAGGAGAGAATGCGAAGAGGTGCCATTTTAGCCCATTCCCCATTGGGTGGATGAGCCACCATGTTGCGATAGTCGACAGAAGCTTCAATTTGGCAGTTGGACAATCGTTGACTCTGTCCAAGAAGACGATATTTCCCAGCCATCGCCTCGACCCAAGCCATTCCAGCCAGCCCAGTGTCAATCATGAAGCGCAAAAGGTATTGGATATTGTCAAACGTGAGGATTCCATCTCCACCTGTACCGGTCCACATACCCTTGTAGTTCATGCTTCCACTGCCAGTCTCCAACGCACCTCGCAATCGAGCGGCCAATTTGGGCTCAGTAACCGTAATCTTGATATAATAACTCTTTTGGTTCCCTTGAAATCCGTAGATGTTCTCGCGCATTGTGAGCTGCACAGACGAGATTGCAGTGAAGCCCTGGCCTAGCTTTTGCTCTAGGAAATGTTTGTAAGGGTCGCAATCGTCTTTGGTGAAGCTGACAGGAGCAGCGATGTAGAGGTAATGTTCAAAGCCGGTTACATGAAGGCAGACCGATTGTCCTCTCTATGAATATTGTTAGATACGAAAACTCAGCTGGTAGCGAATGTATTTACCTCGGTAACACCAAAGAGCCGAATGGCAGGTTTTCCCATCAGGAATGCTTCTTCCGCGTCAATCTGCTGGAAACAGATGTTTTCCGTGGCTTCGTCGAATTCACCAAGCGGGGGACGCTCCCATTGCTGGTCTTTCTCCGAGTTGTTCTCCTTCAAGTCGCCGATATCCTGCGTCAACTTTTCGAGCACCTCCTCCTCGAATTGACTTTTCTGTGGTTGACTTGAGCCAATCTTTCGGCGACTCATCTGCGATGATGGTGTGAACTGTACAGACGGTTCATTGTCGAGTTTCCGCTTTTTGAGAACGCTAGCAGATTTCAAGATACCGTTAGAGTTATTGACCGCGTCGCCCAGCACCCGCTTCTGGGGAGGGATGATAGCTTCAGGCATGACGGCAACTCCTAGACTGAGGTTCACGGAGTCACAGTCAACTTTGTGTGGAAACGATATGATATGAGAGTGGGCTCGTAAACTTGAGAATGTGTTGGGGTAACTCCTTGTGAAAGTCGCGCTGTCGCGCCTTCGACGTGACGTTTACGCGTGGGAGTCACGTGTGATAAGATAAGCTAAATTGAAACAAAGATTCGGGGCGATTTGATTGGTCAGAAGGTCCAGGGCATACCCATTTAGCTCTAGATATCTTTTTTTGGCTTCTTATAATAGAAGAGGTACCTTTTACCTTTTATTCAAATTAGAGGTATACATATGAAGAGCTACATTGAGTAGATAAGTATGGCATGCCATCATATACCCCCTCTTGAGGCCCACCAAGTCCACGAGTGCGGAAACGGATGACTCGCCTCCCTGTGCTTGGCATCGTATGAAGTCTTTGCCTACTTCTCCATTACGTCTATTTACGCATTCTCCTGAACGTACAGTTTCAGACTCTACTCAAAAGACCTGAGTCAATTTTGCCAAGATTCGCATGCCCCACGTCCAGAGACATTCTAGTAGAACCCGATGGAAGCAGCTTGAGACAATCATAGCCCCGCTAGGCTTCTGTGACATGTTTACATCTTTTTGATCTCAATCCCAACGTGGCATCTCCGCCCAAGGGATATTTGATACCTGTTTATTTCTGTCTTCTTTCACTTTTGCGGCGTCGTTCTTGATCAAGGAGCTCCCATCTTTTCACTGCGGGGCAACGATCAGAGCCTCCGGAGGGCATTACGATCTATATCGACTTGTGCGCCGGTCTTTCTTCTAGTTCATCTTCTTCTGTTCTTGAAATTATCTGTGTAACTCGCCTCTCATCGCCAATGACGCCAGCACAGCACTGATTCAAGTCTTCATTGCGGTGCTAATTGAATGAACAGTGTATCAATATGTCGATGTTTCGATCAGCAGCAGAAATATCATCAGACTCAGATTCTAACTCGGGTTCAAAAGAAAGTCAAGTTGAGGAATCTGGACCATCAACTCCTCGACATGCCACAGAGAATCAATCTCGCGACCTAAAAAAGGACAAGACCAAGCAAGTCCCGAAAGACTCTGGTTCTACAGATGCAGACTCTTCGATCTCTTTCAGCGATAGATCAACATTACCACAAGATCTGGCTGTGAATGTTGATCAACATGCAAATGTTATGACAGCCGCCCTCTTGGAATTTTACTGTCAGAGTCGGGCAGCAGACATCCTCAATGCTCAACAAGGCTCAAATAAACTGTTCAGCCGACACAGTCCCGAGGCTCAGTATCTCGGCAAGAAACTCTACAAATTCAAATCACAGTTCTTGTCGGCTCACGGTATCTTGGCCGACGGCATCGACAGAGAGGAAATGGGGCCAAATAGGCAAAGTTATCGGGATAACCTCGACTTGCTTAGTATATCTGCCCTCGAGGAGATGAATTTCCATGAACCCGATGCGCGGCCTTCCACAATTGGCTCCGGCGAGAACCTCGCCTTAATCACAAAGTCTTCAACAAGGAGACCCAGCGTTGAAGACGTGGAGAATCCTACTCTATTCCGGCGGAACACTGAACCAAATTTATCGTTTAGGAAACAGCTTCCTCCTCCTAATAAGGTGGATTTTCCAACCGTTCCCTTGAATCTCCCCAACCCTTCGATTTCCCTATTTGGCAGTTCGCCCGTAGGGGTTCCTCTTTTCCATTCTCCAACATCCCCACCGTACAATCAGCTATCAAGATATTCTGTCGAATTCCAGGAACTCAAGATCTTGGGTCGCGGGTCCTTCGGCGAAGTTTACCACGTCACAAACCATATCGACGGGCAAGACTACGCCGTCAAGAAAATCCCACTCAGCCAAAAGCGACTTGAGCAGCTGCAATCTGGGGGTCAAAATCACCTCGAGGTTATCATGAAGGAAATCCGAACGCTTGCCCGCCTTGAGCATACAAATATTGTTCGATACTATGGGGCATGGGTTGAGCAGGCCCATCACTCACACCTGCCTTCAACCGAATACCACCATTCTCACGCAGCATATGACAAGTCGCAGAATGACTCGCCTTCTCCAGATTCCCCAAATGAGTCAAGCATGGGGATTGTCTTCGGACATTCTGAAAATTCAAATCGCGAGTCTCAGTCAAGCTCTCTGTCTGAAGATCATAGTTTCACCGAGAGCATCCATGGCTGGGACAGCCACGCGACTACCTCGTCCCATCAGTGGAAGAAAGGTTCACGAAGGGGATTGTATGAGGAAGATGATGACATTGAATCCATCCCCCGCGATGGGAACACTTCTGTTGGCCAAACATCCACTTTCGGGGATACTGACGACATCTTTACTGATGGTCTGAGCCAAGATCAGTCTAAACTTCAAGTTCAACCCCGCTACCGGCCTGGTCAGCAACCCCCCGCAGTCATTCTTCACATCCAAATGTCACTCCACCCTATTTCGCTCGGCGCGTACCTGAACCCTCAAGCCAGTCCGAAGTATGATGAATGTTCACTCGCCAGGCGCCATTGCTTCCACCTCCTGCCCTCCCTAAAGCTCATAATGGACGTTGTTTCGGGCGTTGAGTACCTCCACTCAAAGGGAATTGTGCATCGCGACTTGAAGCCTGCAAATATCTTCCTTTGTGCACCAGAGACTAGCACAGCAGAGATATGCCTTGCGTGCAGCTCCACCGAAACTTCTCCTACCAAGTTCTGTCGTCCTCGCATCGGGGACTTTGGTCTCGTGGCAGATATCTCCCACATCAATGAGGCCTCACAGGGCACAATGACACCATACCGAGAAGGACCAAATATACAGCGGGTAGTCGGGACCGAGTTCTATCGTCCTCCAGCCAATCTATCTGCGTCCCAAAATGACCAGAGCTCGCCAGTGGATTACTTTGACGAATACAAGGTCGACGAAAAGCTCGATGTTTACTCGCTCGGCGTCATTCTTTTCGAAACTGTTTATCGTTTTAACACAAAGATGGAGAGACAATTCGTCTTGAGTGACTTGACTCGTGGGTCAGGCCGTGATCCATCCGAGCGCACCATTTTCCCTGCAGACTTCGCTGCCAAGATCGATTTTGGCTCGATCGTGCTGGACGATGGAATTTCGGTCGCGGATTCTCTCATGACATGTATCAAAAGAATGTTGGAACCCAAATCGCAGCACCGATGGAACTGCCAGGATGTCAAGGAACATTTGCGGGCGCTGAAGAAAGCCGTTCGCCGATTCGAGGAAACGCAGGAATAAATGCCTGAAACAAAGTCAAGGACCAATGAGCCTGAATTTTAATATCATATACCCAAACAACAATACAAATGCACAACTCTCCTCTATCAAACACACATTGAAGATCAGCATTCGGGCCTCGGTCAAGTAGCTCTCCCCGCATTTCTCACAGGCCGGGCTTGGTCTTCCCCGCTTAAAACCACCGTGTACTTCTAGTAATCAAAT
This sequence comes from Penicillium psychrosexuale, assembly GCF_028828465.1. Lineage (NCBI taxonomy): Eukaryota > Fungi > Ascomycota > Eurotiomycetes > Eurotiales > Aspergillaceae > Penicillium > Penicillium psychrosexuale. The sequence continues at coordinate 3,104,447 of NW_026643187.1, forward strand.
AATCAAAACATCCACACTACTAACTATCTAGCAATCTATTACTAAATACCATTTCATAATGGCCAAAATCCTCCGCCCTGCAACAGCTCCGTACAGCGAGCCCCTTCTCCCGCAACTAGACATCCGCAATCCCTACTATACAGACCTGCACCACAACCTGCGCACCACCGTGCGCGAATATATCGATATATACATCACCCCCTACGCCGCAGAGTGGGAAGAAGCAGGCCAAGTCCCCGAAGCCGTACGCCGGCACTATTGCAAGCTGGGCTATAGCATCGTGCACCCCCTCACGAGCGAGGAGGACTCAGCCGGCCTCTCTCTGCCTGGGAATGTGCCGCGCGAGAAGTGGGATACGTGGTGCTCACTTATTGTAACGGACGAGCTCACGCGCGTTGGATATGTCGGTGTGATTTGGGGGCTTGGTGGTGGTAATGGGATTGGATGTCCGCCTGTTGCGCGTTTTGGGAATGATGAGCAGAGGAAGAGGTGGCTTCCTGGTGTTGCGAGGGGGGATATTCGATTTTGTTTGGGGATTACCGAGCCGGATGGTATGTGGATGTTTACTTCAGAGGTATAACTATCTTCAGGATATGGGTTGCTGACTTTGTGTTTACTTTTTGCAGCGGGCTCTGATGTTGCCAATATCAAGACTACAGCCCAGCGGGATGGCAATCACTATATTGTGAATGGGGCGAAGAAATGGATTACCAATGGTATCTGGGCTGGCTATTGCACTGCTGCTGTTAGGACCGGTGGTCCTGGAAGGTCTGGTATCAGCTTGCTTGTTATTCCCTTGGCTACTGCCGGAGTGACTCGCAGGCGTATGCATAACTCGGGTGTGAATGCCAGTGGTGGGTGCTTCTTTCTCAATATGACCTGTGAAGAAAGACATCGCCAATCAACACAACTATAGGCTCAACCTTTATCGAGTTTGAAGATGTGCGTGTTCCTGTCGAAAACCTCATCGGCCAAGAGAACAAAGGATTTCCCCTTATCATGTCGAGTGAGTTGCCTTACCAAGGGTCTGAATTGGCTGCTAATATTTTCTTCAGACTTCAACCCAGAGCGCCTTACTCTGGCGTGTGCGTCATTGCGACTCTCCCGAGTTTGTGCCGAAGATGCCTACAACTACGCCATCCAACGCGAGACCTTTGGATCCCCACTGATTGAAAAGCAAGCAATTCAATCCAAGATCTTCAAATTCGGCCTCATGATTGAGCCAGCCTATGCCTTCATGGAACAGCTCGTGAACATCCTTGAACTTACCAAAGACCGTCCTTCCGACGACGTCAACATTGGTGGTATGACTGCCTTGCTTAAAGTCATGTCGACCAGGGCTCTGGAGAAGAGTGTTCGAGAAGCACAGCAGATTATGGGAGGTGCGGGCTATAACAAGGCTGGCAAAGGTGCTAGAATCGAGCAGATTAGTCGTGATGCTCGGGTTCATGTAGTCGGCGGCGGAAGTGAGGAGATTATGGCGGGACTGGCGCTGAGGGAGGAGACAAAGGCTATTCGCACTCGGAGAAAGGCACTTGAGAAGAGACAGTCTAAAGTATGAAAGAAAATACGAAGTCACTCATGGGTGAATGGGCTTGCACGAGTTTGTAGTTTATACCTAACCTAGAATTCATGCAGTGAATAGGGATAATGATAATGATGACTATATAAGGATAGAACACAAGCAGGCATTCTATCAACCTTATTAGACAGTATAAGGCTTTGCATTGATACCGAAGATCAGATGAGGCCTCTCAGCAGCAATCTTCAGAACAGTCTGCGCGAAGACCGAGTTCGCCCATGCGAACCAAGGACGGGTATAGTCCTTTATGTTGGCAACATTGATAGATTCGTGAACAAGCCCAAGCAAGCTAGAATTACGAACGAGATTGAGGTTTCCAATGATCTCAGCGTCGTCGTCAGAGGTCATAGCTTGAACAAGTAGAGACATGGGCCAGGCGTGCTCTAGACCGATATGTGGACCACCAATGCCGTGGAACTGTGTACCCACCAGATAATATGGATTGGAAGCCTTGTCGGTGATCATTTTGCGTGTATTCTTGTAGACGGGGTCTGATTTGTCCACAAAGCCGAGGTAGGGCAACGAGAGCAGTGAGGGGATGTTGGCATCGTCCATCAGAATACGCGACCCATACCCGTCAACTTCGAATGCGTAGACATCTCCATATTTGGGGTGTTTAACAATGCCGTGATCGCGAACTGCCTTGGCTAGCTTGATACCGCGTTCCTGCAGGTCCGCAACGAGACTTGGGGACCCACCGGCTGCCTTGATGACTTTCGCTGTCTTTTGGAGCTGTACGGACATCATAGCGTTGGGCGGAATGAAGAATCCCAGGATCGTAGCGTCATCACTGGGGCGGAATGCGCTGCGAATTAGGCCAGTCTCGCTATTTAGCGGGTTGCCAACACCAGCTAGGTTGAGGGTCTCAGTGCCAATGGTAGTCTCTCGTTGAAACGTGTACTGATTTTGGACGAACTGGCCCTGAGTATTGAATGTGGGCTGAGACTCCGCGTCGATGGTCTCTAGCACAGTTTGCACCGCTTTATACCAGCGGTCGGTCAAGAACTCAGTTGAACCAGTATTTTCGTGGAACTCAGTGCCTAGCTGTAGGAAATGGGCCAGAGAGTCAAGTTCATACTTGCACTCAAATACAAAAGAACTGTCATATGCAGGATGCACAGTGTCTTTTTGGCTACTGGCTTCTGGCTTGATGCCGCTGAGAGCCGGTGGCTGGAAAGCATTGCAATAGGGCGACTGGATGACAAACTCGGACTGAGTGTTGATTGCACCTAGTATCAGCGAGTAAAGACTCTCGTCCTTAGCAGCTAGTTTCTGGTAATTTGTGAGCTGGTTGGTTGAGTCACGCAGCCACTCGGCGTTGATATCGCCCGTCACGACGAAGGTCTGCACTCCGGTCCATTGCGCGCCGGATCGCTTGGCATTGGTGCCGGATGATGTCGATCCGTTTGTATGCCAACGAATTGTAGTGTCTAAGGTATTTGGAAATGCATTTCGGAATAGCTGGGCAAGATCTTTATCGACTAGGCGCGAGGTGATATCGTCAATGACCTTCTCCACCGCGGGCGATGAGAATGTCCGACATGGTTCCGCAGGTCGCTGAAAGGGAAGATTCAAGGGACCACCACTATAGGGAGCGCTGTAATATTGAAGTTTTGTTTAGCGAATACTTGACATATCTCAATGGGGGTATTGACACTCACTGCGGTGTTGATGCATAGGAGGTATAGTCTGGGCAGGCACGTCGCAAGATGGCTGGGTCGTCTCTGTCTGGGAGAGCGCTGGCCTGAAGGCCCAGCAGAGCGATTGCGAGCGCCGTAAGAATATTCATGGCGCAAATGTCAAATAGGAGGAAAGTGATGGACAGACTTGCACTGCTATAAGGAAGAAGGCCGGGGTTAATAAGAGGGGATGTGTGTCGATCTCAACCGGACAGGGATACATTCCACTGCACACATACAAATTCTCCGTGGCCGTTTAGGAGTACATTTTGACATATAATATAGAAACCTTGAGGTGATTCGCTCGGAGAACTAAATACCGCGCGAAATTGAGGTGACATCGCGCTACGCACGATGACACCCTTCCCCGCATAAAGTGCGGAGAAGATCGACGTCGCGGCATTTCCTTGTTGGGTTTATATACTTGACATGAGCTGGACGTATGCTTTAGTATTGGATATCTATGCTCTCAGAAAGCCACCTCAATAATACTATAGAAATCACTTCTTCCCAAAGAACGACATGATATTACCCTGCCCCGCAGCTTTGCCAGCCTTCCCTTTGGGAACATTGACCGCAGGCTTCTTCTTAGGCACCGGCTCATCCTCGGAGAAAGACTCCCACGTCGCCTCTTCCCGGGTAACTGCAACAAATTAGTATACGACAAACGAAGGGGCCTCAGCGGGTTGCACGGACCTAAGTATCCTTCTTCATCCTTGACCGTCTTCTTCTTCATTACTTGCCGCTTGCCTCGCCGCCGCCCGCCCTGTATAGTCACTTCTTCTTTAAGTTCAGCTGGCTTGGATGGTGGCGGTTGCTCAACAGGCGTGGGCTCCCGTGGCTCCTCATCGGCATCAGGCATTTCCTCATCTGGATCCATGTCAGTTCAATATTTCCTCAAGGTGCAATTTGAGATGAGGACATACCGGCAGCCTCGTCATCATCATCGTCCATCATCTTCTTGAGCTTTTCCTCGCGCTCTTTCCTGTTTTCGCGGGTTCCTGCTGCTACTTTATCGGTAGAATCAGGGAACAATTCTTCTGCTTCTTCTTCAGAGGCTACAAGATGTTAGCTAATGCATCAATCTAAGTGGGGCGAACTAACCATCTTCTGCAAGAGGTGTGGCCTGTAGTCAAAGTTAATAGAACAAGATCAGTAAGAGAAAAAAAGATAATATTAATAGAATGCAGCACGGGTGAGGGCACGAACCGCTTCTGCGGGGGCTGGCGTCTTTGTCTTTGGCTTTGCCTTGGCGAAAGAACTGAAAATATTGCCTTTCTGCTTGGCCGGCGCAGCTTTACCCGAAGGCTTCGAGGATGACTGGGAGTTGGTAGCAGAGGGTGGCTCAGACATCGGTTTGTCCAACTTAGTAGCTTCCGCTTTCGCTGGAGATGCTTCTTGCTGCAGTGGCCGTTTAGAGGGTACCATTGACTCAGTCGAAGGCTTCAATGCCTTGCCAGCCGGCGCCTTCGCAGATGGGGCTGCAGGTGGTGGTGGTGGGTGCGCGCCAGTCCTCCGCTGGAAGATAGATAAACATTAGATCATGATAGACCCGTCGAAGTAATGAACGACCTACCCTGACATCTCGATTTTGAATCATACCCCATTGCTTGCCACACTCCAATGGATCCTCCTGCCCGTGTGTCCTCGCAATCTCCCGACTGGCATCAACCAACACATTCAAATCCGGGAGAGTTGTAGCCTCAAGACTGTAGACATGAATTGTAGATATCGACTGGAATGTTGCTTTCGCATCTGGTCGATTCCTTCAATAATCAGTTCATCACCGAGACGAATCTGCGTACCTTCAAGGTCTTCCTCGCGTGCTAATATAATAGAGGTAGTGCGAATTGAGTCTGAGGCATCCTCGTCCGGCAACGAGCCGGTCGAGTAGGGACTACTCTGCATCATTTCATCTTCATCGTCCGCATGGCCGTTCGTAGGGGTCGGTTCGGGCGCTTTCTGGATACCGGAGATGACGTAGGTTGCGTGGACGGTTTTTGGCTTCTTCGCGTTCTCATTGCGATGGAATTCAAACAGGATACTATGCAACAGAGTATCAATATCAGCTCCAAATCCAATACCCATTGTTGCGAACGTAGAACATACTGTTTGGCCCGATCGGCGTGTACTTTCAACGCGCGGCTCAATAAGCGATACGTGACCTAATTCTAGTAAGCTCCTGCTTGTCTGAAGAGTGTGAGAAAATCTTACAAGACGCCGCTCATTGAGCACATTTTCAGCCAGATACAACTTCGAATCCATAGTTGCTTTGCTGTTGAAGTGCAAGTTGCTCCGACGCGTGCTCAACCACTTAACGCGTATCAGTCAGCGGGTCTTGGCATTTGCGGTCTCCTCAGGCGACTTACTACCCACTTACAATTCTCCTTTTTCGGTTGCCTTCACCGGGTGAGTCCGGTTAGAATTTCTACAGAAAAGAGCTCCGGAGCTCAGGGCTTGGGCCTCAATTCAATGGATCAGTCGTTCGAGCTACCCGACTCCACCGATTGGTTGGAAACGCCACTTTCACTACTTGCGCCGTTCGAATCCTCATTACGATGTCAAGTCTGCAAAGACTTCTTCGATAATCCTGTTATTACTTCCTGCAGTCATACATTCTGCTCGTTATGTATTCGCCGTTGCCTCAGCACCGAAGGCAAGTGTCCGGCGTGTCGGAGCTCCGACCAAGAGCTCAAACTGCGTCGCAATTGGGCAATGCAGGAACTCGTCGACGCGTTCAAATTGGCACGGCCTAGTGTTCTCGATCTTGCGAGGAGGGAAAATGTGCGCCTGGCTAGAGAAAAGGAGGATATAGAGGAGCCAACCCAAAAGAAGCGGAAAGTCAATCGGGTGGAAGAGGAGGAGGTACAGGTCCCAGAAATAAATTCGCAAGGCCGACGGACTCGCTCCCAAATGTCCATAAATAGCTCCGCACAAGAGCGAACGGTTCCCCGGGTCGTGCCTGAGATCATCGAGGACAGTCAGGACGATGAAGAATATATGCCTGGTATGACACTTTTATCATATAAAAACCTGACCCGTCTAATCCCCTCGCAGAGAATGGGTTGGTTGCTTGCCCAATATGCTTTCGCAAAATGAAGGAAGAGGCAGTGTTTCCACATCTGAACATACACCAACAGGAAGAAGAAGCGCCTAAGAAAACCCCTACAAAGGCAGGATCTTTCGGGTATGTTAATTCTATTACATGTCTAGAACATGGCGCTAATTGGAGAAAAATTGCATTACAGGTCATCAAAAGGCATATCCCAAAGAGGCCTTACCCTCCCCAGCAAGCAGCCCGAACGGCTTCCGGCTATAAACTACTCCATATTAAAGGATAACTCATTGCGGAAAAAGCTCCGGGATCTCGGGATCCCAGACTGGGGGCAAAAACAGCTGTTGCAGAGACGTCATACCGAGTGGATGAACTTGTGGAATGCAAACTGCGACTCCAAACACCCCAAATCTAAGCGGATATTGCTCCAGGAACTGGACATTTGGGAACGCACACAGGGTGGGCATGCGACGGCGCCGTCACGATTCACAACCTCCAATAATGTGATGCGCAAGGACTTTGATACCAATGAGTGGTCAAGCAACCACGACGATGACTTTAAGCGTTTGATAGCAAATGCGCGTAAAAAGAGTGAGGCCCAAGTACGATCGACTATCCCTGGCGCATCTCCGTCTTCATCTAGACAGAAGGAATCACAACCCCAGCAGGATACTGGATTACCGGTGAATGATGCACACGTTGAGTTCAGCGCAGACACCGATCCTAATTTTGTCATTAACCTATCTGGGTGATTTCAAAAGAAGCCACATTGAACTCGAATTGAGAAGCACCCAGAAGAGTAAACTGTTCATTCACGTAAGGCAGATATCTCTCCCACAATTTGGAGGATCTCAGTTTGCTTGCATCGGGCGATCCTCGACGGACATGTTAGAGAGCCTGTCAATAATGTTATCTGCCAGTGCCGAGTCCGCATCTTCGGCCGCACGTGCTCGGCGGGAAGCCTCATCGGAGGCTTGCTTGACACTGTCCAGTTCGGCAAGTCTGCTCTCGACGAGTGCCTCTCTCTCGCTCGTCTCCATTGCCGCAAGCTCATCATCAATCTCTCCCTCGTCAATGACTGGCCCAGCCTCGTTCATGACGCTTCCGACCTCATCCACCTTGGCCATCTCTTCCCGCAATTCTTCAACAATGTCCTCAACCCTCTCGGCACCACCGATCTGAGTATGTAGACTGCGAAGCACACCAGTGCTTGACTTCATGATCCGCACCATCTCCACCTGGTCTGCAGCTTGCTCGATCTTTGAATAAACCTCATCAAGCTGTATGAGAGTGGTAGTTCTGTCCTGGAGGTTCTTTTCAGCCATTTTCCTGGAACGCACGGCGGACAGCGCTGATATGCGGTTCTTGTTCGCCAAGGCCGTCTTCGCAGACGCGGTCAGCTCAGCGATCTTTGCTTTCAGGCTTGTGACCTGTTTCAACATAGTCAACTGCAAGGTCTTGATGGATGCAATAGTTGTGTCCTGTTGGGTGATTTCCGCCGATTCATCTGCCGATTTGAACTTAATTGTCTAGCCATCAATCAGTCAATATCTGGGTATCCTGGCCATATTATATAGTCCAACTTACCTTGCCATCATAGGCAATAGCACTGCTATCGCGGGACAAATAAAGCAACAGGACATCAAAATCTGCGTCTGATAATTCCGTAGCTTCGTTCAGTATGGCCGCAAACTCTTCAACAAACATTTCCCTAGAGTAAATAAGGTCAAGCTTGGATGATTTGCCGCCTGTGGCTTTCTTAACCGCTAGGTCTGCCGCTTCCTGTAGGTTCTCTATCAAGACCAACTCCTGCACCTGCAGCTTCGGTGCTGAATCGCTATCGGAACCCACAACGAAGCCTTTGAGCTGTCGAGCTCCCCAGCTCATAACATTCCAAGGACTCAGAACCCCGGGATCAATTAGCTTCCACTGACTTTTCTTTTGCAGAAGCCCAGCAGTTGTCTTGTAAATTGGTAATGGAATCATTGAATTCTTGCGCACTGCCTCATCCTGTAAACCTCATTAGTTAGCTTAACAGCTCTGTCATCCAAGGGGAAGATAATAGACCTACAAATACAGTACCCAGAGCTGCGGGTCTCCCCCACTCCGGACTCTCTAAATCTCGGAGCAGCGATTCATCCGTTCGCAGAATTAGATGGTCTGTCTTCTTTCGTTTCAAGGGTGCTCCGCTCTCAGCTGATATGGTCGAGCCGGAACGTACCCGCACACCGCGTGACGAGGTATAACCGCGCTTTGCGGCTCGGTTGAGTGCATGTTCCCATGCGGCGACGTTAACAGCGTAGCCGTCGGGGTTTGTTTTCTTCTGAGGTGTGAAATCAGAGTATAGGGAGGGTAAACGGTTCCTAAGGACATAACATCGAGGTAAGCATGGTATCCTCTCTTCTGTTTAGGACTCGGTTTTTACCTTCGGAATGCTTCCTCATGAGTGAGGATATATTTCAGTAGTTCGCTCATCATGCAAGGGTATGTTGAGGAGGAATGATATGACCCGCTGTAAGCAGATAATAATAGGCCAAGTTGTCTCGGAGACAAAGCAGATAGCGCAACAGCTTTATCGATAAGCCCCACGTGACGCGTCCGAATGTGATGCTTAGCAGTTCTACGACAATCAAAGGATGCCTAAATTTATGTTTGGACAAGCTTGTATTCTATGGCTATATGCTATGGTGAGGTATTAAGGCTGTAGTGAGTCTAAGCTCGTTCAAAGTCATCATTGGGTGTTCCCTCAGAGTCCAGAGGCCCCTGCGTCGTGTTAAAGGCTCCGGTATCTAGCTGCACAGGATGCCCGACTAGAGACCGGCGATGATGGCGCATGTCGAGCTTCTCGCTGGTCTCTTCGGTGTCCAATGGATCCTCACTAGCCGGTGCATCTCGGGCATCGAATCCCCTCGATTCAAGATATTCAACCTTGACAGCATGGCGCAGATTGTCAACGAAGCTCTGCATCTCAGGCATAGGGAACACCCCGTCAGCCTGCAAGACGTCAGCATAGAGAAGCTCAGCTTCTTCCAGACAGGCCGAGGCTAGGGTTGGATGTCCAGATTTGAGCCATTGATCAGCAGCAAGGATGCTCCACATGCCGGCTTTCCGGCGACGTCCACCCCATTTCGCTGCACCAACTGGTGTCTTGGAAGCATAGCAAGCTGCTACCCTTTCAGTGTATAGAATATGACCCACTGAGCCCACAAGACCAAAATCCATGACCCGCATGGCCCATTTGGCTGCGCTCTCGGTAGCTGACCCGCCACGAGACTTGAGGAGTTCAACCGCTAGGGATAAACAACGCAGTGCGTGTGGCGCATCTGAACAACGTGTGAGATAGGAGTAACAAGCAGTCTCGAACATTTGGTCGACGCTCTCAAGCTTGATTTTGGCTGATGTGGCCAATGGATTTAAAAGCATGCTAACAGCGCACATTTCGTGCGCACCAGCGTGATACTTCCAGGCTTTGTCGTTACCATAATCCGATCGAATCATATCGTATGTAGACGCAGCTAACTTCCAATCGCGGAGCATGAACGCGAAGTCCGCCATCTTTCGCAAGAGAGCCTCCGGGGAGTCTGGACTATAAGAATGTTGTGCTGGATCGTAGTTCCCGCCGTTGCCCCCAGACGAGCCTCCGATACTTGAACGTGAGCTTGAACCGAAGCCAGCCCACCGCCGAGACATCGACATAAATCTGCCACTTATACCACGCCTCCGAGATGCAACCTGGTCGTTCCAGACAGCTACTTTATTTTCCATGAAGGGAATGACGGACTGCACCACAAGTTCTCGGATGAATGCCCTAATCGCAGTAGCATCGGAGCCAAAAAGATATGGCGTGCCATCAGTGCCGAGATCAACCAAGGCTTCTAGCAGGAAGTTAGTTTACGTCTGTTTGTGTAGTAGCGAACACTTGCCTGCTTCACCTGCCCCCGACAGATACTCCGACGGCGAGAGCCATTCGCACCGGGGAACTTGCATGCTATCATCGTCTGTCACCACACACTGGCTGCTCCGAAGTCTTAAAAGATGGCAATGTAGCCCAAAGTGCCGCTTCATCTGATCATAAAGCTTGATAGATTCTGTGATATCGTCTCGTTCTTCGTCATGAACTAAAACGTAATAACGAAGATACTCCTGGTTGATCCAGTCGGGTAGCTGTTTGTCTCCAGTGGTACCATCAGCATAGAGCTGCCTGAGTGACTCCAAAGGAGCTGGGTTGCGCGAGCTGATGGCTATTACATTGGCTACTGGGTGGCCAAATGTCTCGTGGGGAGCTGTAGGTGCCGAACACAGCAGTTGCTGCAAAAACGACTTGCATAATGGGGTTGTTGCAGGGAATCCCAGAACATCCTTTGTCCGTACCGACGCACCAAGCATGTCATCTGAAGAGTCTAACTGCTTGGTCAACAACTCTTCAATCTGCGCCAGGGGCCCAGAGTCTCGACTAGCCGCAGCCCTACCGATCGCTCTGAAATCAACAAAGGACACTCCAAAATCCTCCCATGCACGACTCGAGCCTATACTATCCCGGATCACCACCTTTCCGGAAACTGTTTCTCCAAAGGGCCGCACCAACTCCCAAAATCCCCCTTTGAATCCCTTGCTCCTCACCAAATTATCGGTATCCTCCGAAGCATGGACTGCGATCGTCGGTGAGAATGACCGGATAATTAATGATCTTATATCTTCTGAACCATCGGACTTTCCATCGAAAGCAGAACCGATTGATGACCTTGCTAACTGTGGGGTGGAAGATCTTCGAGAGCGCGAGTGCGACGAGCCAGATCGTATTGGTAAGTCGGCGATCGTGTTTGAAAGAGCTGTCGGCGAGGAGACGGTTTGGGATTCTGATAGTTCCGCATCTAAAGATTGATTTGTTTCATGTTCCCCATGGTATCGTGATGGTGATGTGGATGCGACTCGCGCAACGCCAGGGGAGAAGGACGGCGGAGGTTTAACCGGAGCAGCATCTCCGGGCGATGTCATGGGCGGACACCTGCTGCTTTTTGCAGATTTAAAGCGAGTGTAGTTGATCGACAGGCCCCATCGACTGGTAGATGAGATTGGAGGAGTTGTAATAGAGCGAGTGGGAGGTGACTGCCTCTATGTATGTATCACATGATCTGTAACTAGAGATAGGCAGAGTCAGCGCTCTGGTCACCACCACTGAGGGAAGGGGATTTTCACCGCTCTGCCGCTTGACCGCCCTCAAAGGCAGGAGATTAATTTATCATTGGGAAGTTTATCTTTTAGAAATACAAGCACAACCACGCTCTCGTGGATTTTCTTGTCAGAAAGAAGTAATTCTTCATAATCAATTTCTTTTCTGGGAGAGAATTAGGATCTTCTAGCAAGACGGTGGATACCTACAATTTGTTAACAATTAAGTCACTTTTATCACATCAACTACTTTATCGTCAAGAACTGCTCCCAAAACTGCTCTATATAAGTAAGCGGACGGATTTTCGTCACCGCCTCGTCGGTTGACAGGTTCTGTCATTCCTTCCATCAGTAGATCAACATCATCAGTCTTTCTCTGTAGGAAAAGGGATACTCATACAGCTGCATTATTCCATCACGTTCATCAAAAATCTACAGGAGGAGTCTTCCCCACGAGTGGCGTGAGGCAGATTGCGGTCTGACAACAACCACCTCTAGTTGACTGACAAAATCCACTGGCAACATGGAGAAGGTAGATAACTACCAGCCAATCAGTCGGAACGATAACACTGTCCGTATTCTACGAGCCTTCGACAATCACCTTCCGGCAGATGGCAGAGCCAATTTCATCCGCCATCTCCAGTCCCTACAAACAAACCAAGACATCCATGATCATGCCGAGTCCTTGGTAAACGGCCTGCTTGCGCCAATGAAGACGCTTCGCTCGACACCCACAATTTCCCCACGTGCTGGAATGGAAGACTCGATCGAGAATATTGCTTCGCAGTCGAGTGGATCGTTAGTAAGAGAAACTCGCCTTAAGGCAGAGTGCCTGAAGCGTGACGGCAACAGATGTGTTGTCACTAAGCGTGTCGATCTCCATTTTCTCTCAAAAAGTGACACCACTACTCCGGGAGCCATCACAGAATGCGCCCATATTATTCCTTTTTCATTGGCAACATGGCGAGATCAGCCCGAATCACACGCTGAAAACATCATATGGACAAACCTTATCCGACATTTCCCAGCACTCGAAACGAGAATCAGCTTTTCCCGGGATAATATCAATGATACCATGAATGCTATGACAATGACCCGTGATCTTCATCTCTACTTTGGCCATTTTTATTTTGCGTTTGAGGAGACTCAAGTGCCCAACAAATACAGACTACAAGTATACCGGCCAAATGTATTTTCTCCCCCTCTCCCTCGGACAGTCAAATTTGTGTCTCATGACCCACGGTATGCTCTTCCAAGTCCCGAACTCCTCAAGGTTCATGCAGCTGTCGCCCGTATTTTCCATGCATCTGGAGCAGCGGACCATATCGACAAAGCATTCCGAGATCTAGGAGAGACTAGTGTTTTAGCAAAAGACGGCAGTACCGATGTTTCAGCTATGTTGGCTGTTACCTCACTTGGTGTTCTCGGCTCACGCACTGGGGATATCCAGCAGACTCCAGCGACCTTCTCGGGTCCCAAAGCTCAAAGTGTTTCAAAGGTTCACAGTGGGTTGATTGAAGAAGAGGGTACTGATGAGGAATACACCGTGTGGTACTGAATGTTTCTTGAGGTCACTTTGAAGGCAAGAATTGTCGGCCGCTTATGCGGCCTTGCCAGGTATTTTCTTGATAGTATTTCTTAGCGTCTAGGCATACATATCTATATCCTACAACAACAAAATTCGATATGGTGTACTAGCGGTTAAAGACTGCGTTGGAAGTCCGCTTCAAGGTGTTGTTGGGGAGAAAGCCAAGTCGACGGATTCGGGCCGACAAGCACCAAGCAATGGAATAGAGCGACAGCAGCCGTGAACAAGCTAAGCACTAAATCATTTAAAAAAGGCTGAGGATCGTCTTGTCGATTGTAAATGTAATACAGAGTACTCTCGGTAGAAGCTGATAGTCGATCTCCAAGTGGTGATGCAAACCACGTGAGGGCCATGCTTATCAACAATCAAACCGAGTTAGTTTCTCGGAGCATCTAACCTGGCTCTGTTCAATGCAGTTGCACTCTTTTGTGTGTTTGTTTAAAGCTTCTGGTCTTTCTTCAGTTAAAGCTCCACTTGCCCGCACTCTAGCGAGAAGAGCTGGTCAAATACGCCCGTTTCAACAACATCTACCCCTCCGAACCTACTCTGCATCTGTACCCCGTCGCATTTCCATGCGCAACCCCGAATCGGACCCGGACTTCTCAGAACGAGTCATCAAGAGACGACGCATTTCTTCCCCGACGCGGGAAGGCTCATACGCAACCATGAGCGCCGCCATGCCTACCATCGAGCTCACTCCACTTGAAAGCACCTTACGAACCCTACTTCTCGATGTCGCACAATACATCACCGAGCAGAAAATTGCCAATGGAGGCAGCACTGCGAAAGATCACTCCGAGACTGTCTTGCGCTTCACGGGCGGGTGGGTCAGGGACAAGCTGCTCGGAGTCGAGAGCCATGATATCGACGTGGGTATTAGCAACATGACAGGATACCAGTTTGGTATGGCCCTGAAAGACTACCTGGATGTTCCGGAGAATCTTGAAATATACAAGAAAGGCCTACCGAATGGGGAAATGCACGACGCCATTGTGAGCCTTCACAAAATCGAAGCCAACCCAGAGAAGTCGAAGCACCTCGAAACCGTCACAACCAAGATCTTCGGCCTGGATATTGATTTGGTCAATCTACGGAAGGAAACATATACAGATGACAGTCGAAACCCTCAGATGGAGTTTGGCACCGCTGTCGAAGACGCTTTGAGACGCGATGCAACTATCAATGCGCTTTTCTACAATCTAAATGAGTCACGGCTAGAGGATCTCACCGAGAGAGGACTGAACGACATGAAGAAAAAGATTATCCGATGCCCAATGGAACCATATCAAACCTTCAAAGATGACCCACTGCGTGTGCTTCGGTTGATCCGCTTTGCGAGCAGACTGGGATACCAAATCGAGCCCGAAACCGAAGCCGCTATGCAGATTGAAGACATCCGCGAGGCATTGAAACTCAAAATCAGTAAAGAGCGAGTGGGAACCGAGCTAGAAAAGATGTTGCGTGGTGAGTCATTGCACGTGTCCGGTATTCTATATTTCTAACAAGTCATATCTCATATCTTAGGTCCCGACCCTCGCGGTGCATTGCAGTTCATCGATCGACTCCATCTATTCACCACTATCTTCGCTAATCATCAGGACGAAGTTAAGGCTGATACATCGACATGGCCTTTTGCATACAATACTTTGGCGCGATTGCTGCATCCAGAGGCTGGTGACAGCGATGAACTTCAGGCAGTTACCAAGCGCATTCGTGAGATCTTATTCCGCGACAAAACTACCATATACTACGCCTGGATGATTGCCACATTTGCTCCCTGGACTTCAATTCCTGGCCGCACCGGGAAAGGATCCAAGCCCTTGCCCCCGCGAGCGGTTGAGGTTGGAAGAGATGGCCTTCGCAGTGACAACAAGACGCTCAATGCGCTCCGCGCTGCTGCTCTGCATTACAAGGAAACAATTGCGACAAAATCCGCACTTCTCGCGAACAAGATGAGTGGAACCCCGGCAGAAATCCGACAGTGCATTGGATTGCAAATGCGGTCGTGGAATAAGGACTGGAAGCTTTGCATTCTCCTGGCTATTCTGCAAGAAAATATGGCGCTCCGTGACTTTGCAGAAGGTAAGATCCGTTCCCTTGATGATAACATTCCAATTCTTACAATGTGTAGTGGCCCGTGAATACGACCAGTTCCTTGCGTACATTGTAGAAAACGATCTGGAGGGTGTTTGTGACCTGAAGCCCATTGTAAATGGTGACGAAATTATGAAAAGTCTAGGGACTAAAAAGGGACCTTGGATGTCCAAGGCAGTCAGCATGGCCCTTGAATGGCAACTTCTTCATCCTGATATTATCGACAAGGAAACGGTGCTGGAGGAGATCGCGGGTCGACGAGCAGAATTCGAATGACGTCCAGCCCGAGGCGTAGATCCCGATGACAAATGAAAATCCCATTCCACGGCGGGGACAACTTAAACTACTTGAACTTCAATTGTTTACAACTCTTCTCTTTCATTGTAAATATCTCAGAAATGGATAAACTGCGCAAAGAAGCCCGTGAGGCTCTCGTGCTGAACCCTGGCAAAATGCCAGTCGGTTTCTTCCCCGCCGTTGCGGCTGCGTCCAAAAGTGATTTGGGTCAATTATGGCAAGACATTGCTGCTTACGATCACTCGACGCATTTGAATGTATGTTTTTGTGGATTTGATGAAGAAAAATGAACTGATTCTCCAGATCTGCGAGAGCCTTGTTACGGCGACCAGCTATATCGACTACTGGGATGGGATGCTGCCAAATGACCAAGGCCCGCGAACCTTGAAACCAGCTGAAGCCAAAGCCGTGAACAACCTATTCGACTGGGCCAGTGCTGCTGCTCTACCTTCGTCGGATTTTGCTGTCGATTTTGACGAGACTGCCGAGATCTCAGACGGTAAGTTCCGTTAGTTATGAACATGTGGAGCTTTTACTAATTGTGCCACACAGATATTATCAAGGCTCAGAATGAGAGTCGTTTTAGATCTGAGCTCGCTCTGGAGCTGATTTTAGTTTTAAACAAGCCCATGGCAGGATTGCCAAATGGCAAGCCAGACAATGCGGCGGACATTCTCCTCGCGGGGGCATGTTTTGTCAACCAGCAAAACCCATGGGTCACATCAGAGAGCTACAATGCGACGTCGATGCTCATGAACGTGTGGGTCCAAGACACTCATCTTGCCAATACATTCTGGCCCGCTATAGACTTCATCCTTAAGGAGAGGATTAGGCCTCTTTTTGCAAAGACAAAAAACCCCGCCATCACCAGTGCCGGGCGCAAGAACTTCCATCCTCAAACTCTACCTCGCTTCGGTGCAAGCGATCTGGACGCATCCGCAAAGCCATGGAAAACCACCGATGTCTACGTCGCATCTGTATTGTCATGGATCCTCTCACAGTACCGACCCGAGGACAAGGCACAGTTCGAAACGCACTTCCAGCTTTTCGTACCCACTATCCTAGCAATGATTGACGACAACAATATCCCATTCAAAACAAAAGGCTGTGCCCTACTCATTCAGCTGCTGCAACCAATCCAAGAAAGCGGCTCGGATATTCTCCGACGAACAAACCTCACCTCTGTCTTCGAAGACGCCGTCACGCCGTGCCTTCTATCTCTGCCATCCATCACACCCGAAGATAGATCCTTAGAGCTACTAGGAGAAGCATACCCAGCCCTCCTCTCCACCCTCAAAACCGCCTATAAAGGCCCCACCCAATCCGAACAGGATAAAGAAGCCTACACTACCAGCCTCGCCAAAATCCTCCGATCAAACCTCATCTCCTCCTTCCACCATGTCAGCTCCGGCACTCCAGCCTCCTTCCCACATCCCCGTCTCTCAACCTTCCTCCTACAAAAGATAACGATCGTCATCAACGAGCTGGGAATCCACACTACAAAGTACCTCCAAGAAATCATCCCAGTCCTCCACACAACACTTTCAAACCCATTCGGAACAGCACATCCTCCGCTGCTGCTAGCTGCTGCTGCAGCTACACAGGCGGTGATCAAGAACGCACACCCACGTATCTGGCGTTGGCGCGGTGAGATCCTAAGCGGGCTAAGTTCGTGCTGGCTCCATATTGCCGAGGATAGCAGGGATTCCGTGCCTGAGTTGGCTAAGCTGAAGCGGGAGTTGCGGCAGACGCTTCAAGTTTTGAAGGTTGTTTTGCTGAATCCTGTTGCCATTGCAGGTGATGCCCCAGAGCCGGAACAGCTGCAGGTGAAGGAAAATGTGGAGAAGGAGTTCCAGGAACTTGTTGATGCAGATGCAGAGCTTAAGGGTCTATTTGCTTGAGATTTACTAGCAATTTATGTCTAGGAGGTGGTTTTTTTAACATCAATTATGACAATCTCGATTGAAGATATCTGTTAGATTGAAGTCCAGACTTGCTCTTGAGATATGGGTGGTAGTCAATAACCACGATCCATGAAAGCTTCAATAAAGTAAAATAATATGTAATGAGGGTATCAATTTGCAGTATACTGTACGCCAAAACAGAAAAGAAAAACAGATACTCAAGTTCGCATCATGGATCAACCCGCTGCTTGAAAAGACTCTTCCCGCGCAACCACTGGCGGTATCGTTTATATCTCTTCTTTTCGTAGTCCTCACCCATGACAGTAATACCGTCCTCGGAAACATCCAAGAACTCAGCATAAGCCAGCATATTTACCCCAGCCCTCGCCTCCAGCGCAGATTCCTCGACATTGCACTTGTTCGCGTACTCCAGGAGATCGAGGTTGTAGCCGTGGTCTTGCAGCGATGAGGCTGTCATTTCATCTGCGGATGTGACGACAAGCGGGACCTTGAGCGGGTGATTAATGTAACGCTCATATTCTTCTGCCTCGGCACTGGTAACAGAGGGACTGAGCGAGTCGCTGACTAGCTGGCCGAGGGTCCACTGAGCGATCTCCGCTTTGCTGGGGGTGGCGTGGGCGTTTGGGGGGTCAATGGGTGGGATGCGGGATACATGAGGGATTTTGAAAGCGGGCTCTTTGATGATGCCCGTGAGAGGGGGCTGTTTCTCGGATGAGGGTAATTGGTGGGCCCACATATGTGTGGAATCAGGTATTGGCACCGTGCTTGATGAGGCGCTACTGCGGGGGGTGGATGGCTCTTGGATCTTGACGCTGCGCTGTGGTAGGCGCTCGCGTTGGATTTGCTCTGGGGGGATGCGGGGCACGAAGGGACTGAGATCGGGAACTGGGTGCCCTGGGCGGACTGGGGGTAGGTAGCGGGACGTGGAGTTCATTTTGCAGGAGAAGACTTTGGAGAGGGAAGACATAGCGAGTGGTCGGTAGTATTCCATCCAGAAGTCATCGAAATGTGAGAGTGGCGCTTTAGGATGGAATGGGAGGGGTGGAAATTTTCTGGCCTCTAAATTTTCTGGTGTGTACCAGGAGATATAGCTGGGTTTCTTTCTGTCAAAGTAGGCTTTAGGATCGGTATGGTGGAGATAGTAGTCCGTAGGAAGATCCCAAAGCATCGGAATACCCTGCGCGAATGTGTAGTTTCCAAGAAAGAGGTTATATGCCTCTTGGCGCTGAGCATCAAGGAAAGAGTTGTTGTAATACCGCTTGAAGCTTTCTACCATATCACGAGAATGGCTGCTCCATTGATTAATCTTGCGGTAGGTAGCCATGGTGTTCACCAAATGCGATCCGCCGTACTGGATAGCGATAGTGTCTCCATGGTCATGCCACATGTTCGTGAAGAGATTGACAGCATCAGTATCATATTCTACAGTTGTGTCATCTATGACACCAAGCGCATGGAGCTGATAGCCAAGTGCCCTCTTGCCAATGACAAACTGCGCAGCATTTGTTCGGTCGAGGCAATCAATGCAGTTGGTCCTTGCGACACCGTTCTGAAGCTGCAAGCCGGATTCTGCATCATCCCCATTCTTGAAAAAGCCAATTTTGGGAATGATGTCGCCCGCAATAGCTTCTAACGTCTTAATGACATCCTGATCACGGCTTTTTGCAGCACGGCTCATATCCCACGCCTCGTAAATGAGCTTCTTGTCCTCAGGAAGAAACTGGTTCAAGTAAGTCACCGCGTTAGTGAACTCTTTGAGGAGTATGGACTCTCTTGGAGTTCGTTCGCGGGACTTAACCAGGTTCAGAACATAGATTGGAGCACCATATCTTCGAAATAGATCGTCGAAATGCAATGCCGCAGCCGAGTAAAATGGATCCACGAGATTAAGCTCAATATCCGGTTTCGGTGATACGCCCGTGTTTTCTTGAGTCCAGTGAAGAGGAATGCTCCCACGATGTTGAACATATGAAGTATAGTGAGGGTTTGCATAAAGTTTTGGGCCAGCAGAATGGAACGACGTTGTTGTCTGTTCACATACAATCTGCTCGGTCTCCACATCGTTGGCCACGTATCCCAGGTCGTTTGCGCCTCGTTTGAGAAAGCGCGCTCCAGCAAAGAATCGGGATCGACGTGCGATAATTGTAATGTAGACCACTCGTCCATAGACACTCATCTTTGACTGATCCACATATCCATGAATGATAGGTAGACACCACTCATAGGGATTCTTGAGTACCTCAGCAGCCGGGGAAAGAAGATGATGGTTCCAAATAAACATGGAATGGTAATCATGCGAAGAGGGTTGTGGATGGCCATCCTGGTGGGCTTCGCGATCCCGGCAGATATTATGCTGGAGTGTGCGAGTGATGTCGTAGGAATAGCTGAAATAGAAAGACCGCGACAAGTCTAAATTATTCAAAATTGCAATATATCGTGCCTCCTCCGAATGTTTCTCAGCATTAAGGTGTGAAGGTTCCGAGGTGGTCAATGGGATCAGTTCGGTTTCGTCGATCTGATAGACATTGTGGCCACCCAGCATGGCAACCTGGGTCCTCTTGGTAACGAGTAGCATATAGTATGCACCCGTGAATCGGATGAATCCAAGCAATGCCCATGCACTGCACTTCTGGTTAAATCCGCCAGAGCTCCTGTTGCCGTCGTCGATCGCATCCAGCAACTGAACCATCTCCCTTTTGTTGTACACCATGTCATCTTCGGTAATACTTAACTCGCCAGAATCCGAGGTCCGATCAATCTTCAGAATCCGAAAACGAGTTTCCGCAAGATTGAACCCGACCATATAGAATCGAGTCGCGGTTTCATACAGCGTAAATTTGTGCAAGCGGTTGATCCCTTCATCCTCTAAGTTGTCCGAAGCCGTCCGGTGTTTCTGCGCAAAAGTCGTTGAAGCCTGTCGCTCAAAGGAAGTTGCTACCTGTGGCTCCTCGTCTTCCACATCCCCTTCCTCTTCCTCCTCAATCCGAGCTCCGGGAGGTGGATTGTACGGTAATGGGAATTCTGACCCGACTGAGGCGTCATCAATTATTCCAGTATCATCGGTGCGCTCTATTTGCGACGAGAGTTTGATGCTCGTCGTTTGGGTCGAGGTTGGTCCCCCTGTGGTATCTTGTTTCGCCAAATTCGGGTCGGATGGAATCTCATCGTGGAAAGGTGCTTCCTGGGACACTAGTCCGATGAGAGAAACATCATCAAAGCTCTCCATGGCTCAAGGGCTCAAATCGACTCAAAATTGTGCTGGAAAAGCTGCATATCTAAATGATTTCTAGTCAAAGGCGATGTTCGGAAGTTCAAAGAGGAGGTCCCCACACATGACGTCGTAGTAAATAGCGGCCAATTGGTCACAAAGGCATTTTAGGGCTGTATTTCCATTTTGGTACTTATTCTAGACGTTTGATTTCTTTCTAGATGCCTATTAACTAGATATACTCTCCCTTGTCAGGTTATATGTTGATTTTTTTCAAGACATATTAGTAGACAAATGTGAATGTTCACTGGACACTGATTAGGTATGCCATACCAAAGTAGCGGCCGTTGTCGATAGTACTGAAAAGGAGTAGGATTTCTTTTGTTGCATCATATATACAATTCGAGCAACGATATACCCTCTTTTAGATTCCAATACAACGCAGTCTGGTGTACAAAATGCGGTTTACAATTAATATACCGAGAATTGGGACTACGCAATCCCTCAAACCAACACTCTCCTCAATCCATCAGTACCTCCAAGCACTCTCCTCCCTGTTACAGGACACCTCCCCTTGCCACTCTCCCATTTACCAGATCGTTTTCGGGGGCCTTCTTCAGAGTCATCTCCACTAGGGCTCTTCTTTGTCTCTTCATCGTCACCTGTGATCTCCTCTTCCCACGGTGCGCCAGCGCCCTCGCCGGTCATGAAATCCAGTTGGCGCTGATGCTCACCGTTCAGCCAGTGGAAGATGCACACATAACAGAACACGTACCCCGTCTGGCAAGCAGTCGGGTTGACGAGCGGACCCATGCAGACAGGGCAAGTATTTGCGCTGGAAGGATCAGCCGGAGGCAAAGACACAGTGTAGATGGGAAGATAAGAGGTCGCTGAAATAGGCGGTTGGTGGCGACGAGGAGGCTTGAGTGCTGGTTTAAGATCGCCGGCAGCGCTCTTCTTCTCCTGCTCGGCCTGCTTCTTCGCCTTCTCTTTCTCATCTTGGATTGACGATTTCCGTCGTTCCGCAGGAGAAGTCAAACCTGCCACAATGGGGGCAGGCAGATCCAGGACCTCAGTTGCCTTGCGGGCTAGCTGGCGAGAGAAGTCGCTTGCATGCCACCATTCTAGGAACTTGAGGGCGAAGATCGACGCAGGAAGGAAGTAGCGCAGCGAGGTCAAGAGCTGAGTATGGAGGTTCTGGGGACTAAGTAGACCAAGCAGACCTCCGCCGGGTCGCTGAGATCGCCCGGTGCTGGGGCCAGGCTTGGGATCTAGCACTGCGGCGATAGCGCGGTGGTCTGCGATGCCGAGGCGGCGGATACGCGTGCCGATAAGCCATAGGAATGGGGAGGAGTATTTTGTGTTGTCGAAAAGGTAGGCTAGGTTGAACGCCAGAACAGAGAAATAGTACGCCGCATTCACGGATGGGTAGACATTGCGCAGGAACCACTTGTAGTAGAAGAAGATGCGTTGGCGTAGCGACGGGTTGACCGGCAGATCGTCGCTGGGATTATATCGTGGGCCGCTGCTGGTGACCAGGGATGCATGTGGCGCGGCATGAATGTCGTATCCTTCGTCTAACTTGCGCTTTAGGTAAGGTATTCCAACCATGACGAACAAGTTCTTCCAGATGTCCGTCGAGTGTAGCTTCAGGGCCTCGCGCACGTGGCCTGCGGCGCCAACCTGGGCGCGCGGGATCTCGCCATTCTTGGTGCAGAGAACGCGCTCACGTTTCAAGGAATAGAAGTTTTCTGTGAAGGAGCCGCCGAATGTTCGCAGGTAGTAACGTTCGACTATTACTGAAAGGACGGCATAGATTTCGTCATATGAGTTGAGGATCCGGAGGAGATAGCGCGGGTGGCGGTGTGTTGCGACTGCGAGAAGATAACGCAAAGACGGGGGAAGAAGATCCGAGAGCTGTTGCTCAGCGAGGAGTTCTGTTGTCAAGCACGAACCTAGCGTTAGCGCTTCTAATCACTACGCGGGGAAGCATCAATCGACTTACCGAAGAGCGACGGCTTGTGCTCGTCGAACTCCTGTTGAAGACTAGGAAGGTACTCCATCGTCGGGAGTGCCAGTCATCCTTATCACGGTGGTATTTGAGGGTGTTTGAAGAGAGAGAGAGGAAGAGTCGCCGGAACCAATGATCATATGCCGAGGCTCAACTTATCCGAGCTGACTACGTCGCTCCGGGCGGGCTGAGAATCCATACATTCAGAGATATTTACAACAACTTCAATATTTAACATGAGATACGCATGGAATATTGTACACTGGAGAATATATGCTAGATTATTTTACAAAGTTGTTTCCTCGTCGTTCAATTTTCCCGAGCAAGTGCCTCCTGGCACTCAGTCCAGAGCGGCATGTAGAAGCTCAGAGACGCTTCACCATCTCGATTCTGGAGTGTCGGGTCTGCTACCAGAATACAATGCATGATGGCTGTCACGATCGGACCTTGTAGCACAATAGCGGGGGACTCTTGATTCATCAATGCTACCCCTGTCGACAGACACTCGCGCGCTCGCACTTCCTCGCCCAACTCAGCGTGCAACTTGAACAGCTGCACGTAGTCCTCTTGTGTGCGATTAGCACCTTTCAAGGGAAACTGGCGCCACAGACGCCAAAATCCGTTGTAATCCCCGCATTGAAATAATGTCACCATAAGCTGACGCGCATCTACTGCGTCAAATGGAATGTTGGCCGCCGCGAGTATCTTGGACAGTCGAGACAAGATCTGTTTCTGAGACTTCGTCTGTTGAACAACAGACGAACTTGGAGAACTCTCTTCTGGGCGCAATTTGTTCGGGCTCGAAGGTGCTAGATTAGGTGCACAGACAGCTTGATAGAGTATATTGAAAATTTTCATGTTCAAAATCGGCACACCACGGAGGGCCAAGCGATCCAGAACTAACAAAGCAAGCTCCATGTCACCCTCTGAAGAATGAGTCTTAGACTGCTCGGTGATAACACCCGCTGTTCTCGGTGTTAGAAGCGCAGAAACAACATCGAATCCAAGCTCATCCGGAATTTCATACCCGTCGCGAAGAAAATCAGAGAATGTGCTAAAAAGTGCATCCTTGGTGTAAGCTGGGTGCTGCCGAGACACAGCAATGGAGAACAATTTCAATCGAAAGGTGGCTTTTTCCTGTGGAGAGAACCGCGCGGCGTGGTTGGTATAGAAGAGCCGTAGAAAAAGAGTGGACTGGCGATCATTTGGGCCGCTTCCAAGCTCATTTCGTGCACTATCGGCTGGAAGTTCAGCGAGAATCTGAAGCAAAGATGCTGGTGTCAATTGAGATGCAACTGCTGCTGCGCCGGCTGGAACGGTGGAAGGCGAAGTTCCCATGGCCGGGAAACCAGCTTCTAACCCAGACTCGGTGGAGTTCATGGCAGATAGTGCGAGTCTACGCATGGTATGAAAGCCTCTCCTTTGGCCAGGAATGGAACCAAATCCATCGGACATAGACCTGGGGGGCGCAGAACCATTCTTGGATGAATCCTCTGTGCTGTCCCGGATGTTCTTGCGTCCTTCGCGGGCTAAAGTAGTCTCCCAGAGGCCGTCAAGGTCAACATCAGCCCGCTTCTCCTCGGTGAAGATCTGGACAACCACACTAGTACCAAGGTCAAGATTACCAAATCCCTCAATTCCAACATCACTCAACTGAGTCGTAGTATCGCCTTTGTCCACCATACCCGCATTTACACAGATCCATCCTGTGGTAATTCCATCATCCTTTTCGTCGATCATAGTGCCTGCTGCACTGGCAGCGCGCGCTCGCTTGGCTTTACGGCGGAGTTTAATTTTCAACTCGTTGCGTCCAAGTAAGCCGTCGGCGTAGGGAGACAATTTGTATTGGCTTCTCAGCCAGCGACAGAGACGATCCGCGGACACGTTCAAATGCTTCACACTGCGAGCAGTTCCAATGATCATGATGACATTGGCACCGAGAGCTGCAGGGATTTCGAGGCCACGCAGGTCAAAAAGCTTGAGGCCATCCAAGCCCAAGTCCTTATACGTATATTCCAATAGAGTCGAGAGCATCTCCGGTGAACCTTCTGGAATTTTAGGGAGATGAGCTTCGGCCAACGGGCGCTCTTTAATGATTGGCGCCCCTTCCTGCAGATACCAGGGGACATGCTGTGATGAAGCTGGCGCATTTGCTTCCGAGTGTGGTGATGGCTCATCTGTTTCGGATAGAAGAGTATCAAGCTGATTCGAAGTTGGAGGGCGATCAGATTGCAGCAAAGTTACAGCGGAGAAGGCTCTAGGGTTGGAGATCGAACGGGAGGAAAGAGGAGAGGATCGTGGCATTGGGATGCCGGAGACGGAAACAAAGGACCGCAGCACTTCATGCCGACAAGTCTGGCATGCAGCCCCTCGTAAAAGAGCTCTGCTCATAGTGATGGTTATATTGGAAGAAAGAAATGCGGAGCTTGAGTTCTTCCAACAGGTTCAGTTCTTGATTTGCTTCCAGTGATATCAGATAACGGGAGCAAACACTGCAAACAGCTGAGTCATCAAGAAAAAAAGATTCGGGTGGGGGGCAATTATCACAAATCTACGATACTGTAAACTCTTTCTTCAATACCCTGGTGATTTTTTCATTCTTGGGTTCTGATTTCTGACTCTACTTATCAAGATGTCGATGGATCTGGATGCCCCCGTCTATTTTGCGCAGCAGGAGAAAGTCGCAGCGACGTGAGTTCTTATCGCAACTTTGTTTCTACCTATTACTCCCCACCTTCTCAAATACTGATACTTCATTTCGTTCAGAATTCTCTGTTGCAACTGTGGCGCTGCCATTGATGGAACACTCTCAGCTGGAGCCCTATGTTCGGATTGCATTCGTCTTACTGTCGATGTTGCCGGAGGTGTATGTATAACTCCGTTTGTGGGCTCAAAATCAAAAGAAGCCTTCTTACACTATAATGTGTTCCAACTAACATGGACTTTAGGTGCAACGCGAAGCGGTGATTCACTGCTGCAGAGATTGCGAACGGTGGCTGCAGCCACCCAACAGCTGGGTCGTCGCAGCTCTCGAGTCGAAGGAACTACTCGCCATTTGTCTACGCAAGCTCCGTGGTCTGAACAAAGTCCGAATCATCGATGCCAGTTTCATTTGGACAGAGCCTCATTCGAAAAGATTGAAGCTGAAGATCACCATACAAAGTAGGTATCTACCAATTCGGCCAACTGAGCACATCTAGCCCGTGGGATCGAAGCTAACAACATACAAGCGGAGGCATTCCAAGGCACTATCATACAGCAACAATTCGAGGTTGAATATGTTGTTGCCAATCAGCAGTGCTCAGGGTATGTCTAATTATAGATCCCCCATACCGAGTAATATGCTGACACCTCTTTTTTTAGCTGCCAGCAAAGTTACACGCACAACACTTGGGGCGCAAGTGTGCAGATACGACAGAAGGTTCCTCACAAGCGGACCTTTTTGTATCTGGAACAGTTGATCCTCAAGCACAACGCCCATAAGGATACTATCAACATCAAGGAAGTGAACGAGGGACTTGATTTTTACTTCTCAAAGAGGAATGAGGCCGAGCGCATGCTTTCCTTCTTAGAGTCTGTGGTGCCTTGCAAAACCACACGATCGCACGAACTCGTCTCCATGGATATTCATACGAGTAAGAGTGTCTACAAGCACTCGTGGTCGTAAGTTTTCCCAGATCCAACTCGGCGCGCACACCTATCTAACAACCGCATTTAACACAGCGTAACTATTGTTCCTATTTGCAAGGATGACCTGGTTGCTCTACCGATTAAGCTGGCCCGCTCATTGTCTGATATAAGCCCGCTTGCTATCTGCCACCGAGTCGGCACTTCTATTAACCTTATGGACCCTTGCACTCTCCGGACAACCGATCTTCCTACTAGCACTTACTGGCGCCAGCCATTCCCGAATCTTGCAGATACCACCGAGCTTAAGGAATTCATCGTTTTGGACATTGAATCCACCGGTCATTCTAATGGTCGTTACCTTCTGTCCGAGGCCACCGTTGCTCGTGCCTCGGATCTTGGATCTAATGATATCACCTATTTCACACGGACTCACCTCGGTGGTATCTTACACGTGGGTGATTCCGTCCTCGGCTACCACTTGACGGGAACCCAGTTCAACAACGATCAATTCGAAGCAATTGAGAATAGCCACCAGTACAGCTCAACAATCCCAGATGTGGTTCTTATCAAGAAGCACTACGTCCGCAGCAAGAAATCCAAGGCTCGCACCTGGCGCTTGAAGCGCATGGCTCGCGAGCACGAGGAGGAGGCGACTGCCGCTGTAGTCAATGTTCCTACAAACAAGCGCCAAGAGCAGGAGCAGGCTAGGATGGAACAAGATTACGAAATGTTCTTGCGTGACGTCGAGGAGGATCAGGAGTTGCGTCAAACTCTTGATCTGTACAAGAACCGCCAGTACCAGGTCAGGGCAGACCAAATGGATGAGGACGGCGATGATGACATGGATGAGGAGGGACACGCTGTGCCGAAAATCAACATGGATGAGCTGCTTGATGACTTTGATGATTTGAACATGGAGGACAATTAGTAGCAATCTGGATGTTATCATGGGTGATCATGGGACTGGTTGGCGTTCGTGTTTTAGGGTTTTTTCAATCATCAAGAAAAGTTCTTTTTTTTCGAATTGATGCATACAATGTACAGCATTTACTTCTAGAACAGATCAAGTCAGATGAAAATGGATCAAGGAAAGAGAGTCGAGAGTATGTAGATTGTATATTGTAGGAGGCAGTTTCTAAGATTGTAAGGCTAAACTTTACAATAGTACTACGGAATGGCAATATTCGATCATAACATCTCAGTGAATGATATTAGGAATCCGGGCTGTAGTAGATCAAATAGACAGGCCAGAGGCCATAAAAGCCAATAAAAACAAGACGAGATGTTCCCCGTGAAATCCTACTTAGAAGATCTTCCCAAGTACCCGCTTCGCGTCCTCGGCCATAGCACCATCCTTCGATCCCTTTACAACCTCATTCTGCTGGAAATGGAACCGCCTTCTCGTGGGCTGCTTGTCCTTCTTAGGCTGCAGTTCCTTATCCCCATCGCCAGCCGCCTCACCAGCCGCCTCCAAGCGCCTCTTCATCTTCTCCTCATTCTTTTTCGCCATGCCATCAGCAATGCGACCATTCTCAACACCCGCAATGAACATTTTAGCTTCCTTGGATTCGCGAGCGTCGGCAATCTTCCTCTTGCTTTCCCTTTCAGATCTCTCTCGTTGTACAGATTGCATAAGATCCTCCCAGGAGTACCGTGAGAGATATTTGATGTTCCACACATCATCGTGATACCCTATAGATCGCAGCACTGGTCAGTATTCATCACTTATATAAGGGCGGAAATGCCGGGAAACTCACAGCTCGACTTCAAACCACCCACGATAGTCGCATTCAAGGTCTCCGCGCAGATCTTGGCCGTCTTTTTGGAGTCGAACTCGATCCACCCTTCAGTGTAGAGCTTTCTCTTATTTGAGCGGTTTCGATGGCCGGCTGCAGATGGGAGAAGAGGGGCTAGGAAGATCTTTGTGATACCTCCGAACCCTCTCTTCTCTAGCATTGCTTTCAAGGCGAAGGGTTTCAGGTACGGCGGGAGAGAAGAGAAGTATATGACACCTGAGCGCTTTTTCTTAGGTTCTTTGCCGTTCGCGAGTTTCGACAGCTTGGCGAGCTTGCCCTTTGCTTTGAGCGACTTGGTTGATTTGGTGTTGGGTTGTGCTGGGTCTTTTAGACTTGTGCCACCGTCTTCGTTGTGGTTATCTTCGTCTTCTTTCTCGGCATCTTTGTCGTTTTCCTCCTCTTCCTCGTCTTCGTCAGACTCTTGCGTGAAATCTTGCGTGGTTGTCGTCCGCCGCCGCTTCACGGCCCGTCCTTTGCTCTCCACCACATTGGCTTCAGAGTCGTAGCCGCGGTCGCTGCCGTTGGCCTCATCATCACTGGCCGCAATATCTAGAAAATCATTGTGTTTGCGAGTCGTCATTTTGTGGAATCCGAGTATGGTTGACAGACTTGATTATGGGTGGCGGAAGTCTGCAACTTTTTTTTATGCGGGTGGTCTGTGCCCATCGGAGTCAAGCCCCGGGGCCGTTCCAAGGCTAAATCTACTAATCAGCCACACATGAGCCACATAGCAAAGTCAAAGAGTCCAGCTTAAGAAGGGTTTAAGATGAATTAAATGAAAGATGAAAGAAATTCTTGAAATTTTGTACCGGTATCTCGAAGAAGCCATTCGGGCTCTGTATGCTAAAAAGAACCCTCCCAATGTATCCACGAAACGCCACAGAGAACCAGTATAAGAGCCCGCATGATATATGCAAACAAAGGGCAAGAAATTGAATATGTAACAAGTCTAACTAATGCCCAACGATCCCTTGGCTCGCTCATAAACGTAGAAGCTCACTGCAACCATGGGAATGACCTTGGCGTATCCGATAGTCAGTCCAACCCAGAAGCCTCTGAACCCTCTCTCGAGCCAGATTGCGCGGGCGGTTTCAGCTATTCCAAGTCGTCGGCCATCGCCAACTGCACCACTGACTTGCATCCGCCGACGGAGGACCTCCAATGGGTATGATGAAGTCTGCGAAACTAGACCAGCCACAGCACCAGACAGAAGCTCGAACGTGGTATTGAGCTGCGGTCGTTTGGGTCGATCCGCGGAATGTGCTAACTCTTCTGGTCGTCTGAGGGTGTAGCGCGCCACACCGGGGAGACGGAACAAGTCACCCACTGTGTCATGTGTGAGGAAAGACATTCCGGCGTAGGGGAGCATGCCGAGGATAGTCGGGGAGAAGCCGCGGTAGAAATTGGCAATGCCGGAGCGCGGGAAAACTTTCGAAGCGGCAGCTGAAGCGCTTTCGGCAGCAGCAACGGAAGAAGACTCGGCTGCCGCAGCAGAGTGGGTTGGTGGGGGTCTAACACGCTCGTGGTAGATTTGCCGCCATACGTTCACCAAGCCTAAGTGTTTCGACTGTCTGGTTTCGTATGCCATTCGCACGCGCATCAATTCTAATGGGTATGTGAAACATACAGAGGTGACACCGGCCAAGCTGCCGGAGATCAATCGCCGGAACGGGGTCTCGAATTCGCTGGAAGGAATGAAGACCGCGCGGATCTGCTCGTATGCAAGGAACTTTATAGCGGCGTAGGGGAAAATTCGAAGGAGGGTCACTGAGTGGCCCTTGTACAGGCCCCGGGTACCTTCATTGCGTTTGATATCTCGAATCGCTGAGGCCAGGCCAGTCCAGCTGCCCGTATATTTGGCGAATTGGGGGTTCGACGACTGGAATAGGATCTTCACGCGGTCTAGGGGCGCTACCACGGTCTTAGCCTGCAAGGTCCGGCGCATTAATTAGTATAAAGCTCATAATGACCTGTGGCCTAGGAAACTTACCGCACACCCTGCCAGCCCTCCCGCAATTCCACTCCTCATCACATAATCAAAGCTACGCTTTTCAATCTTGTTTTTGCCGCTTTCTGGTATGTCCATATCGGCGGTACTATTTGACTTAAATGATTTCGTAGCGCCGCCGACAGGCGGCGATGCCGAATGTGCGACGCTCATCGGAGCGAACTGCGGAGTAGAGTCTGGGATTTTGGGAGGGTCGTAGGCATAGTCCAAATGACCAGTCGACATGGAATAGGAAGAGGAAAAGGAAAGATGAAGTTGTAAAAGAGCAACCGAGGCTGGCAGGAGGGGGAAGAATATCCGGGGCGCCCTCGTGATCAGTGTCGGCGATAATGAGATTTCTGGGGTACCGAATGATCTTCTGGACACTGCAACTGTACACGCAAATCTAAGAGTTGGCGGATAGCACTCCAAGCTTGAGCGGAGTTTCAAAGAATATAATGACAGTGTAATGGCAAAAGATGAAAGAATAATAGCGTTCGGCGTATATTTCCACTGACGTATTTACGAGGTTCATTGTCGTTACGAACATTCTGACGTGCCGATACCAGCGGCTCCCCGCGAATAACCGGCGGGTTACGGTACTAATACGGCCCGCAAAATCAGCGAGTCCCGAGATGCCGGTTTGTCATCGTGTTTTGCATCCACTAGGCCTAATTAGGACATGCAACCGATATCTATCGGGGGAAGAATAGTTGCTTGTTCTATGTTATTGCATTGCTTCTAAGCTATTTGACTTCTTCCAAAAAAAAAATGCTAGTGAAAAGAGATGAACTCCCCGTCTCCATGCAGCTCGAAATGTATACGAAATACAAGAATATCGTGGTCGCGTGATATTGTAGAATTAACCCTCTAGAGGCATCAACCCTTGCGCTGAGAGCGTGTTCGAGTCAAAGGCTTAGCCTGCTTAGCCTGTTTGGCTACCTTGGTCACTCGGGCATCATCCGAAACCCGCTTGCGCTTGGCTGGCCTGCCAGGATCAACATGAAGATGCCCATTCTCGGACAACGCGGTCGTGTTTCTCCAGCGCAGGCAGCGAAGCCCACTCTCGCTCACATCCAGATAGGTCTTGGTCCGGGTGGTCACGCGCTTGGCTGGGATATCCTCCGATTCGGCTCTATCAGGCATATCGGCTAGGTACGCCTTGCGATTCTTCATGTACTTGCCGATGTACTCTTGCTGGACGAGCAGCTCCTTAAGCAACTTGGACTCCCGGTTGCCGCGCGAGTCCAGCCACTCCACGAGCTGTTCAATTGCCTCGGGGTCCTCGTAGTAGCCCCATTCACGAGCATTCCACACATGTGTTGCCCCTTCTTCGTGCTTTTTGCGCTCTGCGGGGGTGGTTTGGAAATGCTTCTGGTACTGCTTCCGCTGTTCGTCGGTAACGTCGATGAAGCCGGCGCGCTCCATTTCATCCGGGCCTTGCACCCACAGACGACCATTGGCGTAGCATGCCTCGGCCGTTGAGCTTTCCGGCATACCCTCGTAGGGCATCGCATTGCGCTCAAACCACCAGTAGCGATTGCAGAAGCGATCCATTCCAAGGCATCGCGTCCGGGGGCAGTCGGTCTCGCGAAGGCTGTTCTCCACAGTCTCGATCTGCTCCTGGAGCTTCTCGATATTGGCCTTCTGCTCGTCGATCTTCTTCAAGACTCGCTGGTATTGTTTGGACCCCTTGGGCTGCTTCGCCAACATCTCCTTTCGCTCCTTTTCCAATTCTTGTTTCCGTTTACGCTCGAGGGCCCGATCAATTCCTCCGCGTAATGAGCGTGGTCGAGGGATATCCTCGTCTTCTGTGTCCCCGACCATTTCAGAATCCCCTTCCAGTCGAGAGTCATCCAAGCCGTCAAGTTCGGGCACCGGCGTAGGTGACTTCCCAGCCTTTTCAAGCTCGGGCTGGACGGCCTTGCGCTCCTGGTGCAGCTGACGGAGCTCGATGAGACTGGAAGATGATGTTAGCGGTTGAGATGCCAATGGTCAAGGATTGACTTACCCTGCTTTGCGCGCCTTCTGATACTCAATTTTCTCCTTGCGCAACTCTGTCATCTGATTGCTGCACTCTTCTAGATAATTTCGGATGGCCCTGGTCTCCAAGCTCAACATACAAATCATCTGAAGCGCCTGAGTACGCAAATTGATGTCAAGTGTTTGATACTGCTCCTGCGCGGTGTCCTGTGTAGGCTCGCGATCGAGAGGCGCGAGATGCTTAAGGATGGTGTTGCAGACTTGCTCCAAGCGAGGACGAACAGATAGCTGGTGCAAAAGTCCAACCATCACCAACTGCCACCCACCGTTGCGGAAATCGCGTTTGCGAAGACGATCAATCCACCCGTATGTCTCAAACATATCGCCGGCGCGATGAATCTGTGTCTTCTCGGGTTCATGTTCGTTAATCTGTGCTTTGATGACGACTGCCTCTTCCTTGGCCAGACTTCCTCTAGTGGTCATCCTCCTGGGCTTCGGCTGCAGCTCGGGAGACTCTTCCTCGGCTTCTTCCTTTTCCTCGTCCTCTTCTGATTCATCAGATTCATCGGCAGGGAAGTCTGGGAGTGAGATCTGAACAGCACCATCATCGTTTGATGAATTGACGAGCTTCTTGAGAACGGCGCAATGCACTTCAACGAAAAGCTCGCAGTCCACCTCATCTGATGAGAACCGCATAGCTTGAATAAAATCGTCAAAAGTGAAAGAATCCAGTTCAAATACTTCGCAGTAGACATTGAGTGTGTCCCAAGTCTCCAATAGCAGCCCCACCGTCTCTGGCTCTAGATCACCGGGCAGAAGGTTCTCTGTGCCGTCATCTTCAGACTCACCTACCGTCATAAACTTCAGGGCTGGTCGATGTTTCTTTTCGGAATTCGGAGCAAGGTCTAGATCTTCGATAGGATACTTGATTGGTGGCGGGGTTGGTGCTCTTGGCTCATTCTTAATCACCACTGGTGGGAGTCCAGCCAGCTTCCTATCGCCAACCAGTGGTGGTTTGGAAGGGCGCAACGGGTTGGAAGGCAGAAGGAATGATGGGTTACCATTCAGCGACCGCTGATACTCTTGGTACTGTGCCTCCCTCGATTTTGCCATGTCCTGTGCAGACAGTTTCGATTTCGGGCCCTTGACTGCGGGTTTTAGCTCGGGCAGCTGCTGAGAAGAAAAGAAACCAAAGAAGCCATCTTGGTCCGCTTTCTTCATCGCCTTCTTCTCTGCCACCTTCGCACCATACTGCAGGTGCTTAGGCACCTCAATCGGGATCTTGTATGTCTCTGCGACGGATGGTTTGACTAACCAGGGGGCACCTGTCCACGACTCTCTGGTGACGTTGTTTTTGATGAACCCGCGCAGCATCAGTTTAGTGAAAGCCTTTCGGTCGCGTGTGATGTGGTCCTGATCCAGCAGAGCCTCTTCGTTTTGCCGATCTAGGATCTTGACCAGATACCTAGCAAAAGCCGGTGTTTTAATGGTTCCATCGGCATATAACTGCTCTGCAAAGTTGGCCTTATCTCTGATGGTACCATGAAGCCGACTACTATCCTCAAGCAAAATGAGAACGGCTTCGCCTGGGTAGAAGTCTGATTTGAATTCCTAGGTTTGTTAGATCAGTCGTTGATATGTGACGGGAATTATCTCACTTCATAGATTTCATCCACTAAGAAGAGTGCCGTTAGCTTGATTCAGACTAAAAAAAGATCAGAATAGCATACCCAGGCTGTCCACCCTCGAAACTATAGAGAACTGAATTCTGCGCAGAATGGGTTCTCTCAGGGCATCGGGGAAACTGTTGTTGACTTCACGTGATTCCTCCGTCTAGTCGAGGGTTAGCATATGTCCATCACTTGGTATCCATGTGATAATATACCTCACTGCGGAGCGCCTCAAAAAAGGTCAAGCCCGAATGGCCTGTGATCTCGCAGATGAATCGGCGTTGTTTGTAGAAGTCCATTCGGTGAAGGTAAGGCTCGTAGCTAGTGAAGACCTCATTGGTCTCTGGGATAACCCAGACCTGGAAGGGAGAAAGAGTCAGCGGGAAGCTCTGCAGTATGGATAATAGAATACACACCTCAGAGCTATCATCTTCAATGACAGTTTGTGGGAGGTATTGAACCGGTTTGCGTTTGAATAACACCTGTCCGTGCAATTGTGTAAGCCTCTTTGTCTCCGTAGCATCCACCACTTTCTTCTTGGCGCCTCCGCAGTCATTCCTTCGGATAAGGTAATTGCATACCATGATGCTTTAAATTAAGTTTGCACGCGCCAGTCGGCCAGGAGCTACCGTAAACAGAATCGAGAATCGAACATGAACGGGGCTAAACCAAACGCGATCTTGGTTAGCGAGTGAAGCTTGTCGGTCGAGTGTGCGAAGGTAGAGGCCGTGTCGGCCACGCAATCGGCGGAGGTAACGGGAGTTGCGATATACATTGCAGATACTCCAGTCGCTCTGCACCGTTGTGTAGAAAATGGGCGGTTGAGGGGTTGGTGGGAATCGTCGTGATCAGGCGTGGTCGCAGATCAAGAACACGCGAACAGTGGAATAGCGATGCCTTGGGAATTCATGCGGACTTACCGGAGTAGAACGCGTCCTGTACTGAAGTTGCGAACCAAGCGATTTGGATAAGGATGAACTGGTGGAATATCAAAAGGGGGAGGGAGGCTGTGAATATTTCAAGGTGTAGGGAACCAGAAAGAAGAAAGGTAGACAAAAAGGACGGAGCGGTAGATCATTGCAGGACCGCGAATCAGCGGTGGACGCTGATTGGTGGAGAGGAGGAGCAAGCGGGAGCCAAAGCCCAGCAGAAAAACCGCACTTGGGCTTTCCTCGGGACCCTCGACTCTCCCTCCTCCCCTCGTCATCTCCGACTGTCAATTCTTTCTTCCTTTCTTCCCCAACTCTACCTGTATTTACCCTCATTCGACTCGTCTGGTCCAGGAGATTTCGTCTACAACCTGCTCATTTCAATAATCTGGAATCTTTCTATTCTTTAACCCGATTATCAATTCCCAGTCCCTATTCTCGGTCACCTCCCCGGGCTAAGATCGGAACAATCAATTCGAACTAACGGGACCATGTCACTACCAGCTTTGTTTGTATTTTTAACTTGAAACACCAACCTTTCAGTAGGATTCTCTTTGGCTTTAAATGCTGAAGTCTTATTTGTTCATAACCCTGGGCGTCTACCTAGGTAGTCGTATTTCATACTTAAAATAGAACCAACCCTATTTAATAATTATATGTCACTGAAATGCAAGTAGTGGAGCTTTATATGCATACTCTATATCATACACCGGCTGCTAACTATACATCACCTTTATGACTCTAAAGCAAACAGCTATGGTTGACATGTAGGTTTGATACACCTCCTTCAGCCACGGTGTCACAAGCGCATTGACCACCCAGATATATGTTGTTAAATAAGAGATACTCTATATCTTTGCTTATTAGAGTCAATGGGCCTCTCTTTTGCATCTCATCACACCGGCTTTTGTGATTGTTTAGTTATCGCGCGGCTAGATGTGAATAACAAACATGTGATATATGCCCAGGTATAGTCGCCCCTCCTATTTATTATTTGCTACTTTTAGAACGGGTTGCATATGAGATCTATTAAAAAAGCAGCCTAAAATAACCGATTAATTACTAGTAGAAGTGAAAGCATATAGACAAAATGTATGAGCGGAAAATGACTTCCACCATCTGGGGAAATATATACGTGTCGTAAATATGCATTTTCACAACTAGACAATCAACCAAGCTAGTATTTAAGGCAAAAAGATAAGAAAATACCTATGTGTTTACGCAAACATGGCTAGCAAATCCCTAGACTAGAAGAGAGATCCTCCCCCATGTTTCTATCTGACCTGCATTTGACTGCAGGCCAACCATGGATGAACAGAGACTAACCAGATTGGGCTTAGTGAGAAAATAGACTCCGTGATCCGTGGGTCTGATCCACGTGGAAGCAAACAATGCAAACATTCTACACCTATATCGAACCCGAGTAAATCCCGAAGTCACCACAAATAACCACAAGCAGTGTGTAGTTCATAGTTGCCAGCTGAAATATAAAAGGGTCTTTTGCAGCTAATTATTTCAATCAAGCTAAGAGGTAAAATAAACCACCATGAACCCAACCCAGCTTCCGACCACGCCGAGGGCACAATAACTGCTCATGAACATCAATGGCAGGAACTCTAGCCGGTCCCATCCGAATATCAATTGGTGCCCCAGGGAGCAGTAGATAATCAGAGGAATAGAGATGGTCAAGTAGAGCAGCGAAAGCCGGTCGAATAGGAAAATTCGGGGCCGCTCGGGGACAGGTGCGACTCGGTCGAAGACGAAAAGGAACAGCACCAACCACAGGACCGTATAAATAGTCTTGAGGGGGAAGTCGGATGCTGTAAACAGCAGCGGGAAGAGCGAAACATGGCCCGCAACCGCCAGAGGTCGGAAGGCGCTGAAGTAGCGACGGTCCTTGAGGGCGATGAGACTGAATGGGATGATAATGAGGAGAATAGCTTTCTCATGCACATGCCAACCAAAGAGGAATGATGCGTAGCCACAGAGGGTGATCGCACCGACAAAGGTATCCCAACAGCCTGGGTTGAACCAGACCTTGACGAGAGGAACCTAAACAATTGTGAGAGAAGGCCAAAGGGACAAGACCAGGGACACATACCAGTTGGAACAAGAAGGTTAATATGAAGGTATATTCCTTTGTAATCTCCGGAAGGACGGCAAAAGAGGTGTCTCCCACCAGTCCTCGTGTGACACTATTCAGAGCACTAGTGTTCACGGGCAGCCCTAGCCGTGGAGCAACTGTAGATTGTCAGATACGCTCATATGTCGTGTGCGCCGAGGGAGATAGAGGCTACTTACGGGAAATCAAGGCTCGATCAGCGAAGGAGTACATCGCCCAGATATTCGGTGCCCAGTACGCGTGACACAGTCCTCTCGAAAACGGAAACAGCCTATCCTTGAGCTGCAGCAATTGTCCCCATTGTGCAAATGGCCCAAAGGCAATTGCAAAGACACCCACCACACCAACTCCAAGTTTGAAAATATTACCGAATCGGGGCCGGAAAACCGATTTGAGACTAAGGCAATAGGTGCGCAGTAGATAGACGAAGTAGGCGAGGGCAAGGTATAGGTATATGTGCTTCATGCATAGCAGCACAGCAAAGAGGATACCGCTGTAGAGAAGAGTCGATTGCTTGCGAGCCAGGACGATTGATAGGATCAGGATTCCATACATGAAACCATTGTATTGGAAGTGGATATGATCAATGATGAGGAGACCGGGGGATAGTAGGATAGAGAGACTGGCTACATGCGCAGCCTGCCTGTTTGGCAAAGGAACCGACTTGACGAATCTATCGAACTGCAGTCAGAATTATGTTGCATCACCAGAAAAAAAAAGCCAAAAAAGGGTCAGGGTTGACAACTCGTACCGACTAAGCGCATAGACAAGAACCAACTCCGTCAAAATCACGGTTGATCTTTGAAAGTAGACGGTCTGCCAGGAATCATAGCCAAGGTTCTTCACGATCAGCATCGCAGGGTCTGCGTATACAGCAGCCTGTGACATCAGCCACTCGAAGGCTGCAAAGAACGGTGGGTAATCAAGTGTCCATTCCGAGGATTTCTAAGCCCAAAGTCAACATCCTATACCTGCCTAGAATCATGCGCCCGACCGAACATACCTCATAGTACCACTCTTGGATGGGGAGAGAATGAGTGATGGCAAGCCAATTGCGATGGACCTCAAAATCGGTCGATTTGCTGCAACACAAAGAAAAGTATGTTAGCAAAGCTCATTTGGTAACCTCAATGTCCTATTCCCGGTCCCTCTAAACCCCCCTTGCAGATTCTTTGTAGTGATTGTTCGATATCTTTCCACCTCTCCTTCCGATCTTTTTTCTCCGGCGAAACGAGCGGGACGGACTCACTATGCGGGGAAGAGCAGCACCTTGAAAGCAGCTGCAACGATGGCGCATTGCGCCAATGAAGGGTATAGGTCAGCCATTGGAGCTCCTGCGCATGATGGTGCAGCGATGTTGAAAGCCGAGAAGACGCGAGACGGGAGAATGCGCAAATCGGTGAAGTGAGAAGCTTCCTCCGCACGTTATTTTGAGGCCACGTGATCAGATGCGGAGATCGGAGGTCAAATTAGGAGCGAAACAGCTGGGCAGAAGGACAGATAAGTCAATACAACACATACAACGCTCAAAGGAAACACTGTCTCCGTATGGACTTCACAGACGTCGGAATCCGCCACACGCTTCTCAACAGTGTACAGCTCCATCACTTTATCGATTTCTCACCGTCGGCCGCTGTTATTGCAAAGGAGGCCCGTCTCTGCGTTATTGCCGTTGTTATCGGTTGGATCACCACAAGTGTTGTCTCCAACCTTTGCAATCGGAAGTGTAACTGTGACTCAATCCATAGCAAGCGCTGATAGCTGCTGCGCAAAGCTTCCACGAATCCATATCAACTTCAAGCTTCACCAACCACACAATATGATGAGAACATTAGCTTCCCTGGCATTGCTTGCCGTAGGGGCCACAGCTCAAATTATTGAAAGCTCAAGCTTCGGCACTGGCCAAACGTTAGTATAATGTCCACGTTCAGTCTTTGGGTTATGGTTGTCTGACCTTAGACCAGGATATCACCAAACCAAGACTCCATCCCCGGATGGGCAATTGGAGGAGAGGGCCATGAACCGCACGTTGTGAGTCGGCCTATAACAATTGCTGGTGAATTGCTCTAACAGCTGTATAGCTATCAGACAAGCTCATCTTAACGCCACCGTACCCTGGAAACACAAGGGGATCAGCTTGGGCACAGAGTCCGTAAGTGAAGGGCTTCAAACCGTGATATTGGACACCAGATACTAACATGAGTATAGAGTCTCTCAGTCGGAATGGTCAGCAGAGCTCCAATTCCGAGCAAGCGGACCAGAACGAGCAGGTGGAATCCTGCAGTTATGGTATACCAAGGATGGCCAGTCCCGTATTGGTACCTCGAGCATCTATACTGTCGGCCAATTTGACGGATTTGCTTTAGTAATCGATACGCATGGTGGAAGAGTGCGTATTAACCCTGTCGCGTATTGTCTTGCCGTATTGATCATTCGTTACTAACCTCTCCTATAGGGTGGTAGTGTCCGTGGGTTCCTGAACGACGGTACCATCGATTACAAAAGCCACAACAGCCCAGACACCTTAGCCTTTGGCCACTGCGACTACTCCTACCGTAACTTAGGCCGTCCATCAATTGTCAAACTCAAGCACACCAGCTCCATCTTTGAAGTCACCGTTGACGACAAGCTTTGCTTTTCAACTGACAAGGTATGTATACATCATGTCCCGCCGGCACCATGCCGCAGCCATCGTAAACATACTGATCTGAGTAGGTCGCCCTGCCCGCTGGGAACACTTTCGGCATCACAGCAGCCACCCCCGAAAACCCAGACTCATTTGAGATCTTCAAGTTCATCCTCGAGTCCGCCGCAGGCCAAGGCTCGACAATTCCCTCCAACCAAGGCAGCACCCCCCAGCAGCCAATCCCCGATCAAATTTCTAACCAGCCCGCCCAACCCATCATCAACTCCGGTACAGAAGCCACCATGAACGGCTTAGCTGCCCAGATCGCCGACGTCAGCGGTCGCATCCAGCTTGCGGGCAAGGCCACCAACACCATCCTCCAGGAGCTGAAGAACCAGGCACAGAAGGCCGACCAGCGCCACGCAGAGATTCTCCAGAAGTCCCTGGCTCAGGACCGCCAGCTCGCCCAGTTCGACACCCGACTCACGCGGGTCGAGCAGCTGCTCCAGGCCCTCCAGACCGACCTCCAGAGCAAGGACTACAGTGGACGCTTCAACCAGCTCCACGAGACGCTGCGCTCTTCCCACCTCAGCTTGAGCGAGAACCTGCAGGGTCACCTGCGGAGTGGTAAGTTCGCTTGCTTCGTTCAGACGATATATTAGTTCACTCTGCTAATTGCTTTTCTCTCACATAATAGTCATTACGGCCTCCAGCCCACGCATGGGCTTCTTCATCTTCTTGCTGATCGCGTTCCAGGTGATCCTCGCGATCTCCTACGTCATCTACAAGCGTCGCCGGGCCAACATGCCCAAGAAGTTCCTTTAAGCGCCTCGTCCTGTCCCACCCCCCACCCCCTGTGCCATCTGAATCGTCTTGAGTTATTGTGTGATGGGGGGTGGGAGTGTATTCATAGTATTCGCAAGTGTGCTCTGCCCGGAGGCAACCGGGATTTATTCTTACGGGGGAAGTTATGTAGAGTCGAATATCATTACATTGATGAAACTTCTCTGAGAGTAATTACATTTACAAGTAAGAGAAAGGTGATATGGCAAATATTCATTTGGCCTTTGGCCCATGCTATCGTACACTTTCTCCGAGCTACCCGGCCACGCAAATTCTTTTTTTTAAAAAAAAAAAAGCCAAGCAAGATAAAAACAACATTGAAAGAAAAAAAAGAGAAACGTGGCCAGGCAGCTCGGAGAAACAGATTCGAGAAAATTGACGATCGCCTTTTCGGCGACCGGGAAAATGGAAAAAAAAAAAATCCATGACAATTCAAAACGCCGGGTCCTTTGATGCGCGCATTGAATTAAACTAGAGCCGGGAGGCTCGCTCACTTGGACTTGGTGTATTGGCGCTTTTGCGCCCGCTCTCCGGCTGATCCATGGTCATCAGCGCGAGATCGCTTGTTCCGATTGAACACAGGGATCCGGGGGAGAAGCTCGGAGTCCGAATGGTGGGACTCGGCATCCGAAGATGCGTTGGGAGGGTGAGAGGTGCCGAGGGGAGGAGAGGTGGGAGCATGAGAAGAGCCCAAGGTAGACTCCTCGTCAATGCGAGACAGAGGCTTCTGAGCAACGGGCGAGGTAGGCCCGGCAGCTTCGGCGATGTGACCTTCGCCGACAGCAGGAGGCTGGCTTGTAGCCATGCTGAGGAGAGTAGTGGCAGCGTCGAATTCTTCAGTGGAAACAGGAGCGCCAGCAATCATGTTGTTAACAGCGTGAGAAACATTCTGGGTGAACTCCGCGGGAAGACCGTTCTGTGCGATGTTGTTGGTGATCCCAGCGTTTTCAGCGCGGTTGAGGTAATCGCTGGTGAGTTGCTTGGTCAACTCCAAGCACTTTCGCTCGACAATTCGGGCATACTCCTTTTCACGTTCGTGATGATCTTCCTTGACAGCAGTGATGAAGTTCAAAACGACATCGCCTCCGAGGAAACGGGCCCTTTTGTCTCTCCAGTCTTCATCAAACAAACTCTGATTTGGGTCGTCAGGAAGCATGATGTCACAATCAATGTACGCCATGTTCTTGGTTCGGCGAACACGGCGCGTACGCTCGTTGCTGCCATTAATCTCCTTGGTGGCAATCATATCGTCAGGAGTGACATGGTTAGGACACATCCACCCGACCTTGGGGTTAGGGGGATGTGCGCGGGGAGGATCAAGACAATCCAGATGGAAGCGGCAAGGACAGTAGTCGCAAGTAATAATGGGATGTATACCTTGGGATGTAAAACCACACTTGGAGCAACGGATGCAGTCTCCCTTGTTGTCGTATTCTCGGAGAAGCATGGGATTCGCGTAAATGGTAGGGCCGTCTTGCTTCGGTGCTTTAGTCAGCCGCGGCAGGTGGGGCGCGGCCTTGTAGTAGCGTTGATGCTTTAAATTCCGGGCATAGTCGCCATCAAACACAATTCCTTCATCCACTCCATGGAAATGCTCCTTGATATCCTGAGGAGGTTGGAACTCTGTCTTCTTGTAGTGTTTGGAGTGTGCAATCAAGGTCGAGAAGCTGTTGCGAATGGAGCACTTGGGGCAATGCCACTCTCCCTGCGGAGGATTCTTGGGATCCAAGGGAGGATCCAAGCATTCGAAATGGTATGAGTTGATGCATGTGTCGCAGCAGAGCAAATCGCCACCTTTTCCACATTGGTGGCAGTCGTCGCTGTTCTCGGGGGGTTCACTGTAAGGTGTCATATTAGCATAGAACTAGCCGAGCCACACCAAGAAATCACATACATAGAATTCGGCATTTGGCGTGCTTCGTGGCCGCCAGACCAATCATTGAATCGGACCGAGTAAGCAGAATTCGAAAGTGACGAGAGACTTGAGACTGTGGTATCAACAGACAGCGACCGTGCACGCTGTGGGACCTCAGGGCCCTTGGCTTTTTCTCTCTGACGTCGCGAGACGGGCTTCCCAGTCTTGCGAGCGATAGCCGAAGCACCATCTGAATAGACAGAGGGAGCCGTGGGCTCCGGACCCTTTACAAGAGGTATATCGAGGATTGAACCCGGAACAGGGAGAGAACGCGCACGATTGAACGCGTCGATGTCCCCATCGATACCCGCATCAATGTTCTCCATGTCGTAGGGATGCTGGATTGCATCTGGTGGACCGATCTGAGTTCGGATTGCACTGTACTGGACAACCGCCTCCGAGTAAGACTCTGCTTCGAGACGAGCACGCACAGCACGCATCTTTTCCTCATGATCAGGATCCATTTCCCACTGGCGCTTACGCTTGTAGGCATTCTCGTTGACGCGGCATGGCTTCTTGGGCCTCTTGAGCGGAGCGGTATTTGATTTGCCGCTCAGGAAGTTTTCTTCAACCCGAGGACCACTTGTGTCGCGATAGATGTCGGAGACCTTGAAGCTAGGCTCTGCACCAACAGAATTGGCAGCTGGCTGACTTGATTCGCTGCAGGAAGGAATATCGGCTGCATTGGCCGTAGAGCGAACGTATTTCTG
This sequence comes from Penicillium psychrosexuale, assembly GCF_028828465.1. Lineage (NCBI taxonomy): Eukaryota > Fungi > Ascomycota > Eurotiomycetes > Eurotiales > Aspergillaceae > Penicillium > Penicillium psychrosexuale. Next base: position 3,147,266 of record NW_026643187.1, read on the forward strand.
ATACCACCTTTGGGCTTCTATCAGAGAATTGTTAAGGATCGTTTGGAGAGCAAGTTGCAACTGTTTGTCTCCTCCGTCATTTTCGGAGAGGTTGGCAATCAAAGAGAGTTTGAATTCATCATCCATGGCATTGGACCAGAAGTAAAGAAGGCCAACGACACACCACTCGTTGTCGTTCTCGATTGAGCTGATGATGGCGAACTTCATGACGCCCCGTAGTTTGACAAGATCATATTTGTCGGAGAGGCGCAAAGGAAGAGACATCAGCACGGCGAGGTACTTGTGGGTGATGTCCGCGCTCGGGAGGGTAGGAGTGGCCGCATCGGCTGGGGTGGTGCTGCGAATAGACTCATCGGCCACGGTCTCGGCCCCAGTCGAGGTTGAGGCAAGTGCCGCTTCTTCGGCGATTTCAACATGACCCTTGTCAGTCGGCGGGCTCTCAACCCCGCTAACGAGGGAAAGGCGCTCAGCTTCGTCGCGCGGGACGTTGGTCGGCACGGTCGCGACGCTGTGGGCCCGTTCAGACGGAGGAGCCACGCCAGCAGCTCGGTACTCCACGGGCGATGGGTATTCCCCGATCGGTTTCATTGTCCGATACTGGGTGGTGGGCTTCGAAGTGCCCGGGGGCTTCTTCTGAAGCTTCCGTCGTTGCGCGGGTTTGGAAGAGCTCTGACGGCGTTCGGACTGAGTGGACCCCGTAGGGGCAGGCGGAAGGGGCCTGGTAGGGTTAGTGCCACGCGCTCCATGCCCTAACTTCCTGGGGTCAACGTCCTGGGCAGCAGCAGCATCTTTCTTTTCCTTCGATGCCTTGTCGGCTTCGCCTATTTGAATAAGTTAGTTTTTGCTCTCATCTAGAGGTGAGTTTAAAAAAATGTGGGGTAATCCCTCAGTTTCACCTGAAAGATACAACATCTCGTTCTCCCTCATCTCAGAAGTGACCAGTGACCAGCTCATTGAGATAGACAGAGCAAGTGTCATTCACATGAAATTGAGAAAAGGGTAATGATGTTTTCAATAACATAAGTGGCTAGACTTGTGAGGAGGGAGAGTATGTTGTCTCATCCACTCCAGAACCAAGCACCCCGTCTCAGAAGTGACTGGACCAATGACAAGACAATTTATGACTCGAGGCAATGGCATGGAAAGCCCACTCATCTTTGGTCAAGAAATGTGCAGGTCGAGAGGCAGATGAGGTGTTGCATCTCAGTCACAACGGGAGCAGGGACATGGAGACATGGGGGCACGAGACGGGGTAATGGGATAGGGAAGCATGATACAGAGGCGCATAGCATGACACGAAGTGATCTTTCAGCTTGTGGGAGACTGCGAAATCCGCTTCACAGACGTGACTGGATACCAGGGGAGGGGACTAGGATAGACTGAGGAATATCACTTACTCTTCTTGCTGAGAAGACGCTTTGAGACGCGTCGCATGGTAGCACGCACGGTATCCATTTTTAACGATGAAAGTAACGAAATGGATTGAACGTGGGGAAGAAGAGAGAAGAAAGGAAGAAGAAGATGGGAGGTGGGAGGGATTAAATACTCTGCGAGAATTGGGGGCCTTCCTTTTCAGTCGGGGCTATTGAGAGCGCAAACAGGAACACAGGAACAATAGGATAGACAGTCCAGGTGACATGTCATGTCACGTCTTGACCTCGATACCCTATTCTTCCAGGATGCCTACAGAGAACAATAGCTTTTATATTGATCTATTGAGTTTGCCTGTGTATAGAACTCCAATGGAAGCATTGGCTCTCTATTGTCCCTAGGCTGTGTAGACAATCTGCCAGGCACCCATGCAAATAGACAGGCTCTGGATTGACCACAGAAGGTGGGTACATGTCTCACGAGGAAATGAACCTAGGATATGATATACTCTTCAGATACGCTAAGCCGTGGTTTGGTCTCTAGGGATTCAGTAGTTTCAGCAGTCGACAGGAATGAGGCAGAGATCCTGATTATATTGCTGCACCAAGACTTTACACAGACTGCCAAGTTGTGGCAGAATGGTCCCCTGTTATTGCGAGCAAGTAGAAAACACCTACATAGGTAGCTTAGGTGTCCTACCATTCCATAATTCGAAAGAAAGCCACGGCAGACTCGCCTACCGGTATTAACATCGCCCTTTTATCGAGTAGTCGATGAAGTGACGTGTACCTGGTTTCGCCTCGAACAAATTCCACATTGAGATTCGACATGGCATGAAATACGAAAGTAATAGAGAACTACAATAGCTACTGTCTCAATAGAATGTCTTCATATAGATTTACAGTACACACGAGTACAGACTGGCAACGTCTTGATTTGGTCCATGGAGTCTGCTCCAATTGCTACAAGACAGACAGGCCTCCGAGGAAAAGCGCAAGAAGAAGATATCCCAGCACCAAACTCGTCCATAAAGTATATACCGAGGTTTCCAAAAGTGGGTTGGCATTGCCAGCCCTGTCGCGTGTCATTGGAAAAATCAAGTATTTCTCTTTTGTTTTTTGGATAGATTTCGTATGACCTGCAGTGAGGCTCGTCATTGGATATCTTTTTTGCATTCAGATTGGACAAATAGTCCTACACTATATCCAAGTGTATTGCATGAAAATGATGACCAAGGGAGGTTGTTGAGAGCGTTGACTCATATTTACTCGTCACCGCCGGTGGTCTTGGTCTTCTTCTTGCTCTTGTTCTTCTTGTTGCCGGTAGAGCGGGTAAGGGGCTGCTCGAGAATCTTGAGGATCTCCTCATCCTCAAGCTTCTTGTCAGACTTGATCTGCTCGAGATCGACGGGCTTGGGAGCGGCGAGCTTGGTGAGACCGTTCTTGGTGATGGCTGTGAGTGGGGTTAGCTTATCCAAATCATCTTCACGCAATTTCAACGGTACTTACCAACGGTGGTCAGCAGACGAGAGACGGGGGAACCGTCAGTCTCGCCAGCAGGCTCGTACTGGCGCAGGACACCGCCACGAACACACTCAACAACACCAACCTTGGCGGCCTTCTCGTCATCAAGCTGGCGCAAGCTGAAGGGGAAAGTACCGAACTTCTTGACAACCTCAGACAGAGTCTGGCGGGAGCTAGGGCGCTTCAGGCCGTAAGTGGTGGTGGTACGGCGGTGCAGGGTAGGACGGTGCTCGAGGTTCTTGACCTTGCCGGATCCCAGACTGAGGCCAACCTCAACACCCCAAACTTCGCCGACCTCGGGGACACCGTCACCGCGGACACCGTTACCGGGGGAGAGAATGATCTTCTTATCGCCCTCAATCTCGTTGCGGCCGAACATCCAGCTGGTGGTGTTCTCGACGACATTGCAGTCGTAGGTCTTGGCGATCTTCTCGAGCAGAGAAGACATGTAGGCCTGAGTAGGGGCCTTCTGAGCCGCGGCCTTCTTCTTCTCCTCGTCGGTACCCTGAGCCAAAAGACCCTGGGGAATCATGAGGCGCAGGAGAACCTCGTTGGCGTAGTGAGTAGCGATAATGAGATCAGCCTCACGGCCGGTTACAGGCTCCTTGGGGGAGTCCTTCTTGGGAACGACAACTGTGTCGCAAACGATGGTTCCGAATCCATCGATCTGAGCACCAAGCTGAATCTTGACAACCTCGCCGGCCTTCAGGGCAATCTCAGCCTCGGCGGCGTCGGACACCAGAGGGGTGTAGGGAGTCACATAGGAGCTAGGAGAGACAGTTGTGGGGTGAGAGATACCTAAATTTATATGTTACGGTAAGTTCATGTGGTTTGTCTGCCACTAACGGGGTTGAGAGTGGGGTTGACTAACCCTTGACAATCTTCTTGCCCTTGTAGACCTTGGCGATTTCCTCCTCAAGAAGCTTGTCACCCTTCTGGCAGATCTCGACGATCTTCTCTCCCTCCAAGCAAAGAGCTACGTAGATATTAGATCACAATGTGAGACAATAGGAAGTTCTTGCGCAACATACCGATAACAGCGTCAAGGACGTTGTGAGAAATTTGCGCAGCGGTCTTGTACTTGGTCAAGGTATCGGGGTTGTTGAGGGTGTAATCTAGAAAGAATTGCATAATTAGTCATGGTCTATGAGCCGAACGTATTTCTTTGTTGCGGTGAGTGCCAGCGAGCTCATGGCCCATATTGGGCTCAGTGCCCACAAACGTCAGAGCTTTCCACCGCGATGGAGTTTACATACCAACAACCTCGGGTGCTTTGTCTTCCGCCATTGTGAAGTGAATTGGGCTCGTGGAGCTGTAATAAACAGGTAAATGCAAATGATTTCGCAAAAAGAGTTCGGATTGTAATCCGTGTAAAGCTCGAGGAGAGGAATAAACCGAGATCGAGTCGTGTTCAGAGCGTCGAGGCGTTTAGCGTTGGTGGGGTTGGGTGATGGTCGCCTGATGTTTCAGGCCTCTGACCTAGGGCTTTGCCGAAGACGTCATGGAAATCTCTCCCTTGACTTCATACTGAGCGACGTTGATTCGCGTTAAGAAAACGTGTAACTACAGTTTGTCTAGGTGGAATCCATGTTTCTTTCGTTATATAGACCGTAAATGTCTCCTCTGATACCCCGGATTCCGCCACAACCCAGGATCGCCCAGACCTCCAGCCTCCAACCCCAAACTTCTCCTCACACATTCGTAGGAAGTACATCGATGTGCTCGGGCTTTTGCCTTTCGAATCCTACGATCCTTGCTATCCGAGCGCTGATTCTATAATCGGAAGAAGCCAATATGCAACTTGAATGGATTTCGAACATTAAAAGACTCGAGTATATCAACCCAGCCCATCCAGTAGGATAGCAGAGGCCTATTTCTCAGAGACCGAGGCAAATTGGCTCAGTGGCGGTGTGAATGTCCAGCTCGAGATGAAATATATATTTGGAACTTACTTTTCTCTTTTCGATATATTTCCGCCCTTCTCTCTAGTATTGTAGCCAGAAGGGTGAATTACTGGCCGCCAACTGTAGAATACCCCTGAAAAGAAAGCACAGTGACTTTCATGAATAAATACCATACCTATATCGGTGCATCGAGGTGACTGAAGGTGGTTATACTATAGCTTGCCTCAGGCATAGTAACCTGAGGCATTGCGACATTCCCCTCACTTGTTGTAAACCCATGACATAGAGCCATCCATATACCCACACCGTTGTTGGTTGTTTGATTCTCTACTCTTCTGATTTCCACACTATGAGTTCTATGAAACTTCCGGTCCGGGTCTTGACACACAATATCCGATATGCAACCTCATCTCCCTTCAAAGGCGAACGACCCTGGGCAGAACGCAAGCAATTGCTGTTGAATGAATTTGAATACGAGGCCCGTCATTGTGAAGAAACCTTCATCTGCCTGCAAGAAGTTCTTCAAAATCAACTTGAGGATATTCTGGCTGGATTGAATCAGGACATGGAGCCTGGAGCACCAAAATGGGTTCATATCGGCGTTGGTAGAGATGATGGTGACAAGGCCGGGGAATACTCTCCTATCATCTACAGGCCATCGGTTTGGGAGTTACTATACTGGGAGACAGTGTGGTTATCCGAGACACCGGAAAGGCCATCCAAGAGTTGGGACGCAGCCTCCATCCGCATTGTCACCATTGGTGTCTTCGGTCATCCGGTTAGTCGGAATGTGGTACTTGCCATGAACACCCATCTGGATAATCAAGGATCTCAATCTCGCCTCGAGGCTGCACGTATCATTACCGGAATAATTTCGGAATATAACCAGAGAAGATTCCCAGAGATCACGGGCACTTTCTTGGCCGGCGATTTCAACAGCGAATATAACCAGGAAGCTTACCAAGAGTTGACAAAAAGCTTGCTTGATGCATATGAGCAAATCGAAAGCTCGAAACGATATGGTAACCACATTACTTGGACTGGATTTGGGTACGAGGATGAGCCAGCCTCACGTATTGACTATGTTCTGGTGAGACCCAACGGGGCTGTCGGTCAGAAGTCGACAGTCACTGGCTATGCAGTGCTAGCAAATCGGTTCGACGATGGTGTTTTGAGCTCGGATCACCGCGCTGTTATTGTGGACTTGACAGTTCAGACTTGAGGATGTATGTACATAGCAGACCACGAACATGCCAAGACGTCCAGGACCTTCCGAGGTCACATTATGTAACACACACGTGGATCACATGACAGTCAGTAAAATTGGTAAACAGGGTCATAGGCTGGTCTGGAGCCCATAGATGAGCATTGGGAATAACCTCAAAATATCTTAAAAGTAGTCTTATACCTTATTTTATAATTACTTTATGGTGGTTGGGCATATAGAGTGAATGGCGCGTTTCTTTACGATCTTAGACGGGTGCGGACACTTGTAACGGGTACTCTCCCTCTTTCTCCTTTGCCTCTTTCACCATCACCCCGGCTTTAAAACAACAGACAACCGCCACAGCTTCCGCAGTTTAGAAGAATCTCTCCGGGAAAGAAACTCGTCGATTGGGATCATCGCAATCGATTGACGAAGAAGGTCAGCTGACTTGGCCCCAACCGATCCGGAGCGGATTCTGCGCTGGAACTCCCGACTGGTCCATTCAAGGAACATCGGCAACAGCTCTCTCTCCCCTTCGGCCCTGGTATGTTCGATTGCTTCCCATTTGGGTTCCCAGTCCATAATTTCGATATGCTGTCCCTATTCAATCCGTCGCATACCCTGAAGTGGTGACTTGTGGCGTGTTCGGGACATGCGCCCGTTGCGACACGTCCATCCAACAAGCTACATTGCCCAGGTGACATTGGATGCACGGTCGCGACGGCGATGGATAGGGTAGTCTACTATCTGAAAACACCTGCTAATCACGATTTGATCGCATGGACAGATTACATCCCATAATGCTACGGTAGCCGACCCGAACCTATCCCTGTCGCGTTGAGAGCCACTCCGAGCTTCCAAGATCATACGAGTGGCATTAGACGTTCGTTTTGCATTCATAGACCATCCAAAATGCCATCCCCTGAAGTGACGGGTGGCTCACTGCCCTCAGAGCAATCATTCGGGGACCCTCAGTCGGGTGTCCAGAACAGCTCTGGCGCGTCGGACACGGGCGAACAAGGTTCAGACAACATCGACCTTGGGACAAGCCGATCAACAAATGGTCATACGCCAGATACAATCGCAGAGGGAAAGCAAAGCGCAAAGGCTATGCTTGCTGCTTCCGGGGTGTCAGCCTCGTCGGAACCTGGCAGTGAGGTTTCCAATGGCACGCCCCGTTCTAATGGGACGCATGGTTCCGTAAGAAAGAGATCTCATGATGGATCTGCTGTTCAATCCACAGAGGTCTCCGGAACCATGGCCGTACGCGCCCGCGAAACGCCACTGGATAAGATTCTCCTGGAGCAGTACGTTGATCGCGAATTCCAGCAGTCGGCCGCAGCTGCCTGGAAAAATCCGAGTCAGGAGTTACAAAAGAATAAGCGAGCGGAACGCGACTTCTATTTGGCAGTGCGACGCGAAAATCAGTTAAACCCAGCAGCATTGTATGGCGTGGGCTATGAAGGATTCGGAAACCCCCGTACCGACCTTCACAATCAACACCCTCAACTTCTCTACCCAACTCATCGACGACGTCCCGGAAATAGAAAGACGCGAGAACTACGCATTTCACGACGTGACGCAAAGACGCAGAATGAACAGATTGAGGATCTGGTCCCTATTCGCTTGGATATTGATTGGGAGAAAGTCAAGATTCGCGATACTTTCACGTGGAACCTTCATGATCGTGTTGTGTCTCCGGATTTGTTCGCTGAGAAGCTGGTGGAAGATATGGGTCTTGCGGTAGAGAGCTCAGTTCCTCTGACGAGAATGATCTCCCAAAGCATCCAGGAGCAGGTGATAGACTATTACCCGCATCTTAACATACACGAAGACCCTCTTGATCCCCAACTACCCTACACCGCGTACAAAAACGACGAGATGCGCATTTCGGTCAAACTCAACATCACTATTGGCCAACACACTCTCATCGACCAGTTCGAGTGGGATATTAACGATCCCAATAATTCCCCGGAAGAATTTGCGTTATGTATGACGGATGATTTATCGCTCTCTGGTGAATTCACTACCGCCATCGCCCATTCAATCCGCGAACAGTCCCAACTTTTCACCAAATCCTTATACATTGTCGCTCACCCATTCGATGGCCGTCCAATCGAAGACCCAGACCTCCACACCTCATTCCTCCCCACTCCTGTGGCTTCTGCCTTCCGACCATACCAATCCGCCAAAGAGCATACGCCCTATCTTTATGAGTTGAATGAGGCCGATCTTGAACGTACCGAAATCTCAATATCCCGAGAGCAACGTCGTCAGAAACGGTCAATCAACCGTCGTGGTGGCCCTGCTTTGCCAGATCTCAAGGACCGCCAACGCACGATACGCACCATGATTGTTTCATCCGTAATACCCAACTCAGTGGGCTCTCTCGATGAAAGCAATGTGATCAAGCGTACCGGTTCCAGTCGCCGTCGTGGAATGACTGGAAACCGGGGCGATGATGACTCAGACGAGTTTGATAGCGACGACTCCTCTGTTGACTCTCCTGCAATTGGACCCAACCTCGCACAGGGCACTGCTCGTACTAGAGGCATGAGAGGCGCGGCATCTGCAGCCCATGCGGCGCTTCGCGCCAGCCTTGGACAGTCTGCCACCCCTGAACCGGTGTACCATGAGCCCCGAGTCTCGGCCCGAAGACAGCAATACCGAGAAGAGAGTGTGGATGACTCTGATAAGTTGATAGTGAGATTCAAGATTTCGCGCGACAAGCTGGTCGATCTGAGAAACGGGAGGCGCATTGTCTCCAGCGGACAAGCATCACGCACGATGGCACCTCCGTCTGATAAACAGTCCCGACTTCATCCTCCCCCGCGACCCCAACAAACCGGTGCTGTTGATGCACCAAACCCTCCGCAGCCTGGTGTATCTGGCGTGAGTAGATTTTAACCCCAGTTTTTGGCCCATGGCTGACCCTGTGTCTATGCAGCCCCCACCACCCAACTGGCTGGCAGCTGGTCTCAGCAAGTTGAAACAATCTCACCCCAACGATTCCTTCGAAGGCGTGATGCGTTATTCCGCCGTTGATACCGAAACCCTGGCCCCCGTGACGAATCCCAACAACCTCCAGGCTGGCCAAAATATCAAATACCAATACCTCCCCCGTATTCGTTGCCACGACTGCCCCGGAAAGCTCTACACTCCCGGCCCGGGCATGACAGTGGACAATTTTGAAGTCCATCTGCGCAACCGGCAGCACAAGGAGCGGGTCGAAGAGCGGCTCACAAAGACTGGTGGCGGTGGTACCAACTCCGATGGCGGAAGTGCGAGTGCCAGCCCTAGGATTCCGGCCAACGCAAGTCCAGCTCTCGGGACTGCAGCCTCTCCCTCTCCAGCCAGTGGGTCTCAGCCATAGTCAATCTTGTTCATGAAGTGATGACAACGGCGTCTTGTGTGATTATCTTGTGTGATTACTTGCAATTCTTTTTCAGATCGCTTATATTCTTTTACACATTTGATCAATTCAATCCACCTACTTCTTCTCCATATTCACGAAGCCTCCCATTCTACTCGTGTCTTGCATAGGTTTTTGGTTTCTCAGTGCCGGAAGCGATCTATCTTTATCCATCTGTTGGCGCCCAAGGAATCTCTGGGGCGTTTGTGTTTTTCTTGCTTTGCTGGACCATGTGTGTAATAGTTAGCAGTTTGAGAGCCGGTTTGAGTCTTAGTAAATATTTCTGTTCTTTTTTCTATGGAATGATCTTTAGGAGTGGTCTCTTACGTCACATTGCAGGCTCGTAACTACCTTCCCTATAACTTATAAGCCATCGCTTCCTATAAACCAATTCTGCAGGACACGGAAGAACTACAGTAAGACTGGACGGGATATGAGTACGAGACTACCGCCTAGTACTAGGCTCACTCGTCCATTTTCTACGCACGGCTTCGATAATATCTCCAATGCATTCAAAGAATCTTCCAAACTGAGCCACCTCACAGCCGCGCTTCTTCAACTACAATGTAAACAAGTAATTGTGAAGCAAAGTTCAGTTCATTTACAGAGAGAAAGCATATATCTGACGGGAATACGCAAAGAGACAGACATTCGTGAGAACTTCAAGTAGAAAAAAAAAAAAGGCAGATGGGGTATACATCTCGGACCATCACCGACTGCAAGGAAACAGAGCACACGATGGGGACGAAATTGTGAAACCATAAAGAAGATAATATGGGCATCAGGATATGAATATGAATATGAATATCGACGGGAACAATCCGCGCAGTAATCGCACGACTTATTTAGATCCGAGAACAGCGATTAGATCGATACCAGACGTCTATGTCTCGAAGATCTTGGCTGAAAACTCATAAGTAAATGGCCATTGAAGGTGTATGTCTTTGGCGAAATGAGAGGCATGGCCCGTATATGAGAATACAGCTGGGGGCCGTGCCAGGCAGGTCCCATATAGTCCTGGAGGTTCTTACCCACGACGGGAAGAGCGTCGCGAAGGCATGGTTGTCGATAGCTTCTTTGGCTCAGGCTTCTTGACATCGCCCTTGGCAGCAGCGGCCTTTCCGCTTCGATTCTTTGCAGGAGGCGGCGTGGGTTCCTTCTCGCTGACCTCTGGCTCATCATCGTCGGCGAGTTCTTTATCGTCATCCGTTTCTTGGGCTTCTTCGTTCTCGCTTTCCTCCGCGTCATCTTCGCCATCGTCTTTTTCCTTGGGTTTATCCCACTCTGTCATCTCCATGTCGGCATCATCACTATCGTTATCGATATAGCTGACTTCCGCTTTCGCGGTGCCTCGGACGCTGCGCCGGCGAGAGGATGTGGTCATGGCACCTCCAGCGCCTCCGTCGGAAGACCAGCCGTCGTCGTTCTTTGATTTCCGTCTCGGCTTGGCAGCTGCACTGATCGATGATGTGGACTTGCGGGCGGGACGAGAAGACTTTTCCTTGCGTGCCTTTTTGGCCACGGAGTGTTTGCCGTTCGTATCTAGAGACTCTGGTTTTCGCTTCTTGCTTGATCCGCCCAGTGAACCGTGGGTAGAGTTATGCCTGGGCTTCATTGCAATTCGGACGACGCGATCTAGCAAATCATCCAACTCGTCTGGAAGGAAGTTCTTGTCGGCGACGTCTTGGGCTTCCCGGTGATTGCTCATGGAGGTGAAGAGAGAGCTAGGGACGCCCATCTTCCCAGGATAGGTTTGTAAGATGTTGGTTGCACCGGCGGCACCGCCAAGCTTGTGCTGTTGGGAGTAGATATCTGCGAACCGGCGAATAGTTGCTTGTGCCAGATCAGACAGAGTGTGGAGGCGGGTGGAGATCTCGTCTGATTTGGTGATGCCATCGCGGAACTGCTTGACGCGCTGTCCGACGTGGAAAATCAGTGACATGTTGTGTTCATTGGCAACTGCGGAGAGGTAGAAAAGGATATATTGAGAGAAGTCGGTAAGGTCGCCGAGTTTCGTTGCTTCGTCTAGATCCTCAGACGGGTAATCAGGGTGGTAGGCAAGCAAAGAAAGGAGACGCGAAAAGATCAATTCCATGACCATAGTCTGTTCCGTCCGTTTCCCACTAGCTTGCGCCTGTTGGGCGAAGTATGCGGCTCGGGATCGCATCCATGTGAGCGTGCTCTCTTTTAGACTATGAACAGGTTCGAAAGCAAGCAAACAGGGGACAATGTACCACCGGTGGCTCAGATGTGACTTCTGCACCAGTTTCTTCTTCAAGTAGTTGATGAATCCACTTCGCACCTGCAAGAGTGGATCCTGGGCAACCAAAGCGATTGCGTTGAAATCGGATGGCGTGAGCAGACCGTCGCAGACTGTGCTGGAAGCACACAGCTTAAGCAAGGACTTTGCAGCGAGGAGGCGAAGGCGTGGTTTTTGGGATGCGGGGGTATCTTTTTTTTTAGAGATCTCGCCTTCACCGACCACTAATTTATTCAATGTTTCGTAGACAGGCTTTGCGTGGGCACGGAAGTCGGCTTCATTATCTGCTCCGTCCTTAGCCCGAAGACGGTTGACAATGATTTTCAATGCCCATTCTTTAGCCTTGGTCTCATCATCAACTGTCTCTGACCAGTTGTATTCAGAGTCTGGTTCGGGTGTACGATTGGTGAGCAGGATTTGGTTGATGGCAATCGAAATGATAGCATCGCTTTCTTCGTCTGCTTCTCTCGGTGCAAGAAGGTTCAGCTGCGACAGAGCAGCCAGGCGAGTGAGGAATCGATCAGAGCCGTACGTCCACTTCTCAACGCACTTCTGTACCAAATCTTTCGCATACATTTCTTTTCGGTCAGCTGTGGCCATGAGAATTGAAACGGCATGTTTTGCAGAATGCGGTGATGAACTATAGAGGGCATAGTTGGCCATAGCCTGGAGAAACTTGCGGTCTTTGGGGAGTTTAGCAGGGAGCTTTTTAGCGAAACCAGCACAAGCTTTCAAAATGTCCTCAGCACTACCATCACCAGCCAAGGATGCCTTGGGAGCTTGAGCCTCGAGGTCTTTGCACATTTCTTGGACTTGTGCCTCTAGGACTTCCGGATTTTGAGATGAAATTTGCTTCAACATCTCCTGTGCAGCATTGGCCAATCCGTTCTCATCTGTTCGGGACAAACTCATGATCGCCGGAATGTGGCTCCGATTGAAGATCAAAGACCCACAGCGATACACGAGAGGAGTCAATGTTTCTAGCAGGGGAGAGTTGTTTGCACTCTGGACCCGCCGCTGGAGTTCCTTTGTGGCCTTGACAACAGTGCGATAATCACTCACAGCAGCCATGGTAAAGCGAATGAGCTGGTAGCTCCGTCGATCATGCACCTTAGCGAACTTCCACAGGTCTGCCGATGCGCGCGGGGCATCTGGGAAGGTTTTGGATAATGACTCAATAATCTTGGACAACTGTGTCTTAATCGATTCTTCGTCCTTGTCAACGACACCACCATTGTACTTCTCGCAGGCCTCTAGGTAAAGTGTCACTGCCGATCTCATCGACAATTGACGGGCCAACATGACGAAAAAGACTCGCCTCGCTTTTTCATCCAACCCTCGGAGTAGGGTAAGAATTCGGCGGACTCGAATCTTATCAACATCTGTCTCTTGCTCGGGTTCAGATGTCTGACTATCCTTCTGCTTCTGTGATTGGTTCGAGTTGCCTCGGGAAAGTTTCGTTTTGATGGGGGGATAGGGAAGTGGCAGAAGTGTCTCAAACAAGACGCGGTCGATCAGAATATGGATTTCTTGATCATTGGTGTAGAAGGCATCGAATATCTTGGATGGTGCATCTTTGAGAAGGGACACGACGGGCTCCGTATTTTGCTCGATGTCACCAGCAGCCACTGCCCACATGCGAGCCAAAATCTTCATTGCGTGTTCACGCACATGAGGCTTGCGATCCTTCACTCGCTCGGCAAGAATAGCAAGAACCGAGTCTGGTGATGAACATCCACCATCCACACATAGTTTGTTGATTATTTGGGAATACCCAAATTGCCCAACAGTATCCACTGCAGCCACGCGAACCTTCTCATCAACATCGCGGAGCATCGAGGCCAAATTTCTGACAAGACTGTATTCTTCGTTTTCGTGTAGACCAGAGCCTCCAGCTGAGGTTAGCAATATTCGCCCCACAACTGTGACCCAGGCAGCACGGACTGATGGTGTCTTGTCGAGACGACGGCTCAAAAAGGCTTCATAGGCCGAGTTGTGGACTTGAGAGAAAGGCTTAGGAGATACGGGAGTCAACAACACATTGGGCTGCGGAATGGTCTTGTCATAATCCACTAGTGACACTGGCGGGTAAGTTGTGGGGTCCATGGGAGGAGGGGGCGGGGGACCTGCAACACCGATTCCGGCCGCGAGGTCTCCGATAGTCTGAGTCGCCAATAAACGTAGGGCCACTGATTCTGCAGAGAGCTCTGCTTCAATCTGCGGGATCACATTTTGCAGGACTTCTGGACAAGCACGCCAAAGCTCCCTGATCAGGCGGTGTGCCTTGCTCAATTCTTTGATATCCTCTCCCTCTTCATCGGAGTCGTCGAGATGGGGTTTCCGGGCATGCTTAGAGCCATTTGTTTGACCAGCTGGCACAGACGCATCGATGATGACATTGTTAAAGTACTGGCTGATGTGACTGGTCATTCGTTCCGGACAGGCCTGACAGATAGCCTTGGCCATGTTATAAGCGGCCGGGTAGTCCTTCAGTAGAAGCGTGTCCTGCTTGGTGTCAATCGGCGCATCTGGTCGCTTTCCTTTCTTATTGGAGCTGTCCATCACTCGCGGGTCGACTCGGAGGAATTGGGCGACGATAATGTCCACCACCTCGGGGGCCAGGACGAGCGATTCATCGATCACAGTGACGAGCACTCGGGTCATGTCAAATTCGACATTCTTAGCTACTTCCTCGCCGGTCGATGCTTTCGAAGAACCCGAAACGATGTCGAAGCAGCCCGTGAACAGCGGGATAATGAGCGAGTCCGGATGATCAAGATCGACCATCAAAACCACACTCTTGACCTCGGCGAGAGATCCCAGGACATAAATATGCTGGGCATTGTAGGCGTTGGATGGGTCGGCCAAAGCGGGGATTATCGAGGACACAATACATGTGAATATATCCTAATTTGAGCATAGTCAGCACCTTATTCAATCGCATAGACAAAACACATATTTTGTAAGATCTTCCATCGCCACACCTTCAGTTGATTGCGCGTAAAAGGCGCGTCTGGTGCGCATAGTCGCAATACATCAACGATGCAGCACGTAGCCCATGCTCTGACGCCCTTATCCTTGTGGGCAAGCAAGTTCCCACTGGCAAGTTCCTGTGACACTTTCCGTAGCGATTCCTTGTCAATTTCCTCCTGGTCGAGCTTGCGGAGTTCCTGCGCGAGAGTCTGGAGACGTTCGAGGAGATCCGCGATGGGGATGGCGGAGCGCCCCACACGCCATGAGAGCGGCTGGTTGAAGGACAGACTGCGAAGCCCCGAGTCTTCCTCCACCTCGGAAGGACCTGGGCGAGAGCGCGAAGGCATCGTGGATGGTCGCAGTTCTCACATGGACTGGGGAGGTGGAGAGTTTCGACTCGGGAGTTTGGGTGGAGGTTGACCGCCCAGGACGCGTCGCACGGGACCGCGTCCTGCCCTACAAAGCTGGTACTGCAGGTGTCATACGGTACATGTTGAGACCATTTATTTATTTTAAAAGAGGATGTTCAATTTATCAGTGTCTTAGGTTTACGACTCATATCATATTCATTCATGCCTACCACACCTGAGGCTTAGATTGCACTTGCTGGTCTAACTCGGGAGCTTTCTCTTTCAGGAAAGATACATCGCTCCAGAGCTTCTTTAAGAGACAAGGGTACCCTGTATAACACATTCTGGGTATTCCTACACATAACTGTGAACAGTCTAGAGGAAACAATTCTGGTGAAGCTTGTATAAAAAGAAATGGCGGAATTCCCTCCTCCCCCACCACCAAGGTTCTATTGTTTCCGTTTAGTGGATATCATGCGTACTCTTTTTCTAGCTCATAACAAAGCAGCAGGTTAAATACCATTTATACTCAGATACATTGCTAATGTATATAGAGACCCAGTTCTAGAGATATTAATAATATTGATTAAAATAACTAACTATGCCTTGTGGGATACATGAGCTCTTGTCATAAAACAACGGAGCAGACCTTCTATAACAAAAATCGTCGGACTTCATAGATCTGTCATCAGAACAATGCAAGTGAAAAGCAAACCTCTAATGCCATATATGTAATCATGCGCCTGAAAATGAGAGATGGGGTGGATCGTCACCTAGAACTTAGGACTGAACTTGCTCATGGCGCGAATTCTCGAACCGTAGATGAAGAACAAAATAGGAATGGGGATCATAGCGATAGTAATAAAACCTAGAACGCTAGATGCCCAAGCCACACCTAGATTGTTGTACATTTGTGTAGCGAAGAGCGGGAACGCGCCACCCATGGTTGAGCGGATGAGAGTATTCGCCGCGATGGCGGAGTTGGCGAACATCATGTACACATCAATAATGTAGTTGAGACCCTGCATGAAGATAACCAGGATACCTAGACCGATAGGCACACCGGCAATAACCTGCGGCACCCAGGAGATATGTGGGTTGGAAGTCCAGCCGAACCAAAATAGACCGATTGGCAGCAACACAGAGGCGATCATCATTGGCACGAGGCGCTCTTCGGGAACGACCCTGCCATGTTTTTCAAGTTTGCGCGCAAAACGAGTCTTCGTGGTGTATATGATGAGACAGGCACCGAGCAAGACGCCGATAAGAATGCCGATGAATGGAAGGGCAGCCACGCCTTCGTGGGTCCAACCGCGAACTTCGCCGAACGAAATCGGGTAGGCCTCGAAGAAGAGGTAGAGGATTCCGTAAACAAGAGCGAGGTAGATAGTCATGGCGAGCAGGATCGGCTCTTGCGTAAGCATCTGGAAGGGTCGTAGGAGGTACTTGGTAACGATATCTGAAAATGTGGGCTCGTGTAGATCCAAGAAGGCGTGGATGGCCTCGTTGCCGGTTTCCTTGCGAAGACGGGCAGCTTTCTTTTGTAAGATGACTGGGCCGTAGGTCTCGGGAATGACGAAGAGAGCAATTAGACCGAAGAAGGAGGACGCAATTAGGGTGATCCATGCGGTCCAACGCCAGCCAAGAGATGAATCTGTGATGAAACCACCGCTGAAGAAAATTAGTGTCTGAATAGTGCTTTGAGGGATGTCTTTCAGGGGTATTTTGAAAAGACAATTTGAGTACTCACACAATTGGGCCAAGAACAGGTCCCATGAAAGTAGCTGAACTGAAGAGAGCGATAGCCACTGCGCGGTCCACGGGGTCCCAGATATCAGCCAGGGCACCGCCAACGACGGCCAAAGGAGAGCAGCCAAAGACACCCATGAAAAATCGGCAGACCAGAATAGTTTCGAGGTTCTTGGCGACAGCCACAGGGATCTGGAAGATAGCGAAGACGAGGTAGCCTGAGAACAGCGGGACGCGACGACCGTATAGCTCACTCAGCGGTGCCCAGAGGAGGGGACCTAGAGCGAAACCGAAAACAACCAGACTAGTGCCGAGAATCATTACTTCGGTTGATACATTGAACTCCTTCGCAGTCACCAGGGTCGCAGTCGAGAAGACGCTGGATGCGAAGGTGATCCACACGGTCATAAAGGACATAGTAAATGTGATGGTCCATTTGCGCAGATTGCTGTAGTTCTGGGGGTTGTGAGGGTCATCTTTGCCATCCCAGTCGACAAGGTTGGGCTCTGCATTGGAAACAGCGGGCTTTTCTGGGGTGTCGACTGCGTTCTCGACATCTGTTTCGTTCTTATCATGAATAGCGTTGGTGACGTCCACCTCCTGTTCCATGCTGAGGCGAGGTGTAGTTGTAGTTGAATCAAACGGTGGTGGGCTCATGGTTGCCCTAAATACCTATGTATGTAGTAGATAGGTGTGCAAGACTTGCGCCGGTGTGATATGAGAGAAAACAACTTTGGGAAAGAACATTATTAAGACAGGGGCCATAGCTATGACAATATAACCCCCCCGAAGTCCCAGACGGGAATAGGCTCGGAGCTAAAGACTTCCAAAGCTTTGTAAAAAAAAAGGTTGTGGAGAAGCTCATTCGGTATCGGCCGTTCGCTCCTCCACTATGTCCGCGATGTACTCAACCCCGGATACATTAGTTGGAAAAGTCAGATTAAACAGCGTCATGATCTAGGTCAGGCCAATGAGAGCCTCCCTTTTTCCATAGAGTAGAGTCGATCACTAACCTTGATAATCCATGTCCACCTGGGCATGTCACCTAGATGATCAAATTATCTTGATATACTTCCATGGCGTCAGTATATTTCCATGTGGCGACGGGTACAACATACGCAAAATTACGGAATCAGAAAAATACTGAACTCCACGGAAGTAAGAAATGGACCAGTTAAAAGCACGCAAACGTACGAAAAAGCACGAAATTTGTTGCAGTTCCAGTCCAACGTTCGCTCTAGTCGCTGTGTTCGCTCTCGGCTTCAATTTAAAACCGAAAAAAAGTGGAGATCTCGGCTTGGGGCCAAAAACCGAAGTGCCGAGATTTATATCTCGGGCTGAAAGGATTGTCCGAGAGATTATCATTGTCTGAGCTAGTTTGATGTATATTATTGATCATATAATCATTATCTCATAAGCAAGTACGGAGTAAGAACAATGGGAATATCTCTCAGATACATCCGGCTACTGTTCTTGCATCAACAGAGCATTACGAGGACAAGAAATACCTATACCTCTAGATGATCATGATTTTAATATGGAAGGACATGACATTCATTACACAACATAAAGCAACATAAAAAGCAAGACGACACTACAAACACTACAACAGAACCAATGAACGTAGAGATTTCTCTGTATTGGCTATTATGGCACATTGTATGTGGGCAAAAACAGGAAGAAACGAATCGAAAAGGAAACCCTAGCAATCAGGCCCACATCTCCACCCACGCAAAACGATCTATTCATAAGCGAATTCGAGCGCAGAAACCCGGGCATGGCTGAACTAAGGAAAAACATGTCATACCACCTTCTACAATAGAAGCGTTTAATCGTAGAGGCTGTCGTCATTGCCGGCTTCGCCGAAGGTATCGTTCTCCTGAACTTCGCCAGCAGATGGGAAGCGGAAGAAGCTACCGCCTCCGGTGTTCTTCAGGCTCTGGGCAAAGGCCTCGTAGCGGCGAATCTCGACGTCGCTGACAGACCGACGGGCAGACTTCATGGCCTCCTCGAAGTGAGCGCGAGTGAGCTCAGGCACGGGATCTTCCGCCTCCTCATCCTCCATTGTGATGTCCTCGCCGGCGGCTTCGCGCTCCTTTTGGCGGTCAATGTCGGCGGAGATGGCCTGCTTGATGGCGAGCTTGACGGCACGCTGTGTCACGAAGCCGAGATCGGCACCGGAGAAGCCGTGGGTCTTGCTGGCAATGTAAGCAATGTCGACATCGCCGGCGACAGGGGTCTTGCGAAGCTGGGCCTTGAGGATACCCTCACGAGAGTCCTGGTCAGGCAGGGGAACGTAGACCAGGGTGTCAAGACGACCAGGACGGACCAGAGCGGCATCGAGCTGCTCGGGACGGTTGGTAGCACCAATAACGAAGACGTTCTTCTTGGAAGTCATACCGTCCATCTCTGTTAGGAAATTAGTGAATATTCGGAAAAAAATACAGTTAATAATAGCGGAGACTTACCAGTAAGAAGTTGGTTGACAACACGGTCAGAGGCACCACCGGCATCACCGACGGAGCCACCACGAGACTTGGCAATGGAGTCCAATTCGTCGAGGAAGACGACACAAGGAGCAGCAGCACGGGCCTTGTCGAAGATATCACGGATGTTGCTCTCCGACTCACCGAACCACATGCTCAGAAGCTCAGGTCCCTTGACGGAGATGAAGTTGGCAGCACACTCGTTGGCAACAGCCTTGGCCAACATGGTCTTACCAGTACCAGGAGGACCATAGAACAGCACACCTCGAGAAGGCGAGAGACCAAACTTCTGGAACATCTCGGGGTGGTCCACGGGGTATTGGACACTCTCGACAAGCTCGCGCTTGACCTCCTCGAGACCACCAATGTCGTCCCAGCGTACGTTGGGAACTTCGACCACAGCAACCTCGCGCAAGGCAGAGGGGTTGGAGACACCCAGGGCAAAGCGGAAGTTCTCCATGATGACACCAAGAGCCTCAAGGACTTCGGCATCGATGGTGTCCTCATCGAGATCAATGAGATCCATCTTCTCACGAATCTGCTGCATAGCAGCCTCGGAGCAGAGGGAAGCAAGATCAGAACCGACGTAACCGTGGGTCTCGGCGGCAATGGTCTCCAGGTCGACATCATCACCGAGCTTCATGTTCTTGGTGTGGATCTGCATGATCTCAAGACGGCCAGTTGGGTCGGGAATACCGATATCGACCTCACGATCGAAACGGCCGAAACGACGAAGAGCAGGATCAATGGAGTTGGGACGGTTGGTAGCGGCCATGACCACAACGTTGGAACGGGCCTTCATACCGTCCATGAGGGTGAGCAGCTGGGAAACAACACGGCGCTCGACCTCGCCGTTGGTCTTGTCACGCTTGGGGGCAATGGAGTCGATCTCATCAATGAAGATGATAGCCGGGGAGTTCTTCTCGGCCTCCTCGAATGCCTTGCGCAGGTTCGACTCGGATTCACCAGCCATCTTGGACATGATCTCGGGACCGTTGATCAGGAAGAAGAAAGCACCAGTCTCGTTGGCAACAGCACGAGCCATCAAGGTCTTACCGGTACCGGGAGGACCATACATAAGGATACCACGAGGTGGCTTAATACCAATGGACTTGAACAGCTGAGGGTGACGGAGAGGCAACTCGACCAATTCACGGATCTGAGCCATCTGCTTGCGGCATCCACCAATATCATCGTAGCCAACCTCGTTGAGGTTGCCCTCCTCATCCTCTCGTTGGATGGGCTCACCCTCGCAGTGAATAATTGTGTCCTGGGCAACAATGCCGTATTCGGGAGGGTCGACCTCCACAACCTTAAATTCGATTTGTCTCATACCACCTCGTACTGTGAACAGGTCACCTTGTCGGACTGGACGGTAGGCCTCGCGGAAGTAGGGAGCAAGGTAGACATCGAATAGAGAGCCGGTCAGACCCTCAATCGTATCAGCGATGGGAAGGACGGCAATGCGCTTGGCCTAGATCACGAACATAGAATTAGCCAATAGATCATGGTAAAAATGAGTGGAAATGCACAACTTACGTATTTGATATCGGGGCAAGGGTGCACAGTGATCATGTCGCCGTGCTTGACACGAAGGTTGTGACGCACAACCCGGTTGATACGGGCGCTTCCATCATCGAGATCGTCATCGGCCAGGACGATCAGCACAGTGTCCTTGCGCTTCTTGCCCTTCACGAGAACTGTATCACCACGGAAGAGCTGGAGGGTCTCCATGGTATTGTTCGAGAGGGCAATAACCGAGTTATCATCGTTAACGGCATCGGTCACACTGGGTGAAAACTGTCAGCTTCTTGCCCCCAACAGATATCTCTTATCAGCTACTTACATCAAGGAATTGGGCTTCTTCTTCTTTTTCAAGATAGCGGTGGAGGTATCGAGCTCCTGCAATTTTCGTCAGTTCCGAGGGCTTTTGTGAGCTGTCCTGTAGCCTATGCTTACCTCCTTCTTCTCGGCGCCTGAAGCGTCCCTGGAGTCCAGTTAGCATACTCAATAGTCAAGGGAGTTCAAATGAGACGTACTGCAAGTGGACCCTCTTCTTGTCATGCGTGTGATCCGGCTCGGAAGACATGATGGGCGTAAATGAGGTTATGGCGTTGATGGAAGCAAGCTTGAGTGAACAAAGGTGTCCAGTGCCCAAAAAGAGTCGGAGCGAGACACGGATTTAAAATGGAACAAGAAATGAGTACTGAAATGAAAAAAGAACCAATAGACCAGAGTCAGAGAGCGAATCCGATGACGGCAAAGTGGAGATAGAGGCAGGTAACAGGAATGATGATGTTGAGCTTCCTACCTCTGCTCTTAGAACTGATGATGATGACTTAAGCCCGGTGCTTATGTCATCGCGTTGTCCGCCACAACGAAGCGCATGGAACTCATTCGATCGGTAGCCTTGATGCCTGGGGAACGGCCAACAGTAAATATGGTTACCAAGGTCCTTACAATAATACATTCAGCCGAGAATCTTGGAACGATTCAATTATAACTACAGCAATCCTAAAGAGTAAATAGAAAGTTCATGGTGCACTTCCTTCTGAGTTGAAGAAATTCCAACTCTGGGTGACCGGTTAAGACAAGGAATAGATCTATAGCAATGCCGGCCAACGGCGAGTCTTCTAAGTCATGGGATGAAGACCTATTTGGCCTGTTCAAATGCTCAAATAATGGAGAAAGGTCGTACACTGGGAAGCAAGTGATATCTTTAGTTGTAGATTCAGCAAAGGCTTGGATCGAAAGAAACGCCATCCAAATGTCAAGCCAGGTCTATATCCCGAAAACTGGTGTAAACCTAGAAAATACAAAGCCAATAACAAACCACGTGCGCTGTCAACATCAGGTATATATGCAAGTAGGAGGAGATTCGTACAAATAGGAAAAGAAGGAAAAGGCCGAGAACCACCACAAGTAGTCTAATAGCTATGCCTTGACACTTGCGGTTCCAGCCCAGCAGTCATGGAGACTCCAAGCTCCGGCGCAGAAGCTGATAAGCCCGGTCAAGCTATCAGGAATACCGATGCCTTTCTCGAGACACCAGTGCAGACACAAGGGTGCCCAGATGACGTTGTTCACCATGCTCTTTCGCCAAGCCCGGATCTCCAAACGCAGTGCCTCGCTATCTTCGGCCTTGGTCTCTTTAGTCTCGACCGTGCCGGCAGCCGCTCGTTGTGTGGCTAACCGTTGTCTGCGCAGCACACTCTGGCGCCAGAGCACAAAGAACTGGAAGAAGATGTGCCCGAACCATCCACGAGTACTCCAGATTTCCCATTTGGCAACGCCGCCATATTTGTCCACGAACCGCTTCGAGACCACCCCCTTGGAAGCAAGATAGCCCACGTTCTCGAGAAGCTGGTAGATCACGTTTGAGATGACCTGCAGCACGGTTAGGGCGTGTAGAATGGGGTCGGCTGGCGGCGATTTGAGGGTGTCAGCTCCCCAGATCCACAAAGGGAGCAGCCCGAACAGTCGCAAATTGTATCTCGTCTCCGATGCGAGGGAGGAAAGGGCCGCGAATTTCGATTTTGACGATGCGGGAGTGACGTTCTTGGTGGGTACACGACCCTTTAGCCGCGCAAGGATACCCAGCCTTGTTTGCAATGCTATCCAGGGCGCTGATGCAGTGAGGTGGTGGAGCATTGAGGCGACATAGTTGATAGTCGCTAGTACTCGCTCTTGTCCATTTGCCTCGGAAAGTAGTCTGCGGGAGCGGTCAGCGATATTCTTGACCGCGCCCTAGAACATAGGATTGAAGGAGGTCTTACAGGTCCAGCCGACGGATTGTCACATCGGTTGTTGTCAAGGCGGCCAGCAGCTGTCGTTTCGCGCATGAGCTCCTGGCGGGTGCTTGCCCCGCCTGGGCATCAGTCGCCTTGCCTGGAAGGTGTTCAGGGTCGGACATCGTGTATGATGAACATAAGAAAAAGCGAAATAAAATGTGGAGGTGGAATCGCACAAGCGGAACCGAGGCTCGGAACTTGAGGAAGTTCGATCTAATCTCCGAGGGTCATTATTCCCCAGCATTTCGGTCATCTGACATGACGTTAACTATATCTTGAGTAACCATACGGAGTAGTTAGTTGCCTAGTTAGTGTATAACTATATTTTTCTCATAGCTATCTTGCTGGCTTATATTATAGCATATAAATTAGTTAAAGCCTACACTCTACTGACATTTTGGTCCGATTTACGTGCTTAGTTCTATACTAACTATGGCTTACGGGACCTAATTTAATATCATTTACATAGTCTACATCTTTCTAGTAACTTTTAGTTTTACTTGAAATCATGCTTGGAAATTCTTCATTTCGGGGAAAATCCCCTAGTCCTCACATGTGGAATCCGAATTCCACCCCCCTCATCCTCCTCTCACATGCCGCTCATCCCCCGCTCACCCCGGCCTGACTTCGACCTCACCTCACCTCCACCTCTTCCTCACC
The DNA here is from genome assembly GCF_028828465.1 of Penicillium psychrosexuale. NCBI lineage: Eukaryota > Fungi > Ascomycota > Eurotiomycetes > Eurotiales > Aspergillaceae > Penicillium > Penicillium psychrosexuale. Next base: position 3,170,952 of record NW_026643187.1, read on the forward strand.
CCGGCTTCACCCCTCCCTCACTCCCCTCCCCCCTCCCCACCGTGAATGTAGCAATGCCCAAATGGGCCATGAATAACCCCGAAGGGCAAGAAAAACAAAAAAATTGTGAGGACCCTAGTCCTCGCCGAAGGGATCTGCCGTCGATCCCTGCTCGTGGTCAGACTCGTGCTGCCACGGCGAAGGCAGGATTCGCCAGTCCGTTTGGGGCTGGAAGTCCCAATCGACGGTGCTCGTCCTAGGTGGACGATTGGCGAGGAGGTTCTCCAATCGTCTGAGCTCCCGCTCGTGACGTTGTCTCTCACCTCGCTGCTCGCGGAGGTCATGTAACCGCCGACGGAATCGACGGCCGGTGTGGCGACCGGCGAATCCGAGATGTTGCCGAGCACGACCAAGGCGACCGGACGATTCATGATTGTTGTTGTCACGGCGCGATTGGAAGTATCGTCGAATGTTACCCACAAGACGTCGAATATTGCCCACAAGACCTGTGGGTGTGCCCTCGTCGGAGCTTGCATAAGCTGCATAGGAGTGATCGCTCGCAGTGGTGATGAGCGACATTCTTGCCATTGAACGGCCGTTTGGATCCTCGACCTGGAAGCCAGAAGGATACGGTGCCATGCCGGAGTGGTCGCTGGCAGTGGTGATCTCTGACATTCTTCTCATTTCATAAGCATTCTCAACCTGGAAGCCAGAAAGATGCGGCGCCATGCCGGAGTGGTCGCTCGCAGTGGTAATGAGTGACATTCTTGTCATTGAATAACCGTTCGGATCCTCGACCTGGAAGCTAGAAGGATGCGGCGCCTCCATGCCGGAGTGGTCGCTGGCAGTGGTGATAAGTGATATTCTTGAGATTGAATGACCCCTCGGTTCCTCGGTGATGAATGAGGTCGTCACTTGAGGCTCTTGTGACTCGGCCTGGAAGCCAGAAGGCTGCGGCGTCTCCACGGAACGGCGTGAAGGCATGACTGGTGTCACGTCGGGATGTGTCGTTCCCGACAGAAATGGGATTATTGCAGATGAGAAAGCACAAGAAATGAGATGTAAGGACTCGCGGTGTGCTGCCAGGAGCCTTACACGCAGGAGAGGAGAGACACTTGATACTTCACCCGGCGACTGGAAGCCGAAGAAGTAATGCTTGATTGCGAACCGACAAGGTCGCCAGTGTACCGCCAGAAGGCCTACACGTGGGAAAGGTACTTGATACTTCACCTGGCGACTGGGAGCCGAGGAAGTACGTCAGTCACGATCCTTGAGTGTGAACTAACAAGGTTGCCGGTATGCTGCCAGAAGGCCTGCACACGGGAAAGACGTTGCAATGTGATGAGAAGTGATAAAGCAGATGGAATTAAGATGAATCAATGAAGAGAAGGGGTGAAAGGATGATTGGAAGAAATGAAAGGATGGGTGGGAGAGAAGGAAACAAATGAGGAGCGGTGGTGTTCAAATACTCCAGGCGTGTGGTCGCCATGATTTGGATCGCATCGTCGCTGACTCGTTCGTTGACTCGTCGGGGTCAGCGGTTTATGGAATGAGCTCCATGATCTCATTTTTCCAGCGACAACCCCGACGGCGACCTAGGTGAGGTGAGCCGCGTTTACGCGGTATGTAACCCATTGCTTCCTTTGCACATTCTGCTTAAACAGCACAGGTCTCAATCGCAGAGCGCAACTTAATGATGACGGGTTGTCATTTTTACTTCTGTTTATACAGAATCACCGATAGTGGGCACATGTTCCATCTATCACATTGCCTGGTTACTGCTCGCAGGCCCATGTATAAATTTGGCTGAAGTGTTCAATTCCGACACTGGGCCGAGACACAGCTATAACAAGCTTGATGGCACATGGGCTTGTTTTATGCCTATCGACTATTAGGGGGATGCCGTTAAAATACGTTCTGTAACCATGCAGGGAGAGATATGGTGATTCTTATTTATTACCTTGTCTTCAGAGCCCTTTTTACTGGAAGAATATGGGCTAATAGACTGGATGTTGGATTGCTAGACTACCAGATTGATAGAAGATAAAGAGGCATATAGGGGTAATGAAGTATAATGGCTATGTATATTGTATAGAACTCACTACAGGTCCAAGCCGACAAATCCCACATCTCTACATATATAATTCACTTGGTCTTAAGTGACCAATTCAGCTACATAAACCACAAACATTAAAGAGAGACAATCCATAAGCCTAGGGGTGTTAAAAGAAGTGACAACCCCGTGACCATGAAAGCCCTGGCATTGCACCAAAAACGACAAATAGTGAACTTCTACGATTCATTATGATCATCAGGATACAAAAATCATAAATGTATATAGAATATATAACATATACAACATCTAAAACATATAAAATACATACAACATACTCTGTATACAACGTTGTTAATGATAGGGGTAAAATCGTCAAAGCCCCCAGATCCAACCAAAAGCCGTCGGGGGTTTCCGATGGGCTCCGCCAATGGATCTCGCCGGGGATCCATCCACCGATTGTTCGTATAGCCGTCTCGATTTCCTGGATATATTCTTCCGACAGAATTTATTTAGTCGGAGAGTTATTCAAGGGAGAGATTTGTGTGAGTTATATATTGACGGCCTCGGCTCGTCCTCCCCATATCCCATCCCAGCCCAGCCACCCTCGGACCGACATAAACAAACACCCCCCCCCCCAGTCTCACCCCATCGTGTCTTCCCATTTTCTCCACTTGGCATCTTATCATCCATTGCATGTTAATCCCATTCAAATTATTAACTTATTTTAGGCGCGTGTGTAATCTGAAAAGCTCTCTTAATTCCTCCTGAACCCTCCTGACTCCTGCCCTCCCCCAACCCCCTCCGATCCCCACAATGTCCGTCAAGTTCCAAGAGGAGACCGTCCGCACCGTCACGGGCGGCGGCAAGTCTGAAGACCTCGCGCATCGCGTTGGTGAGCGATTGACCGGTGGAAAAACAGCGGCTGGGTATCTCCAGGTATGCAGCGCCTACCCCTTCAATAACATCGAACCAACACTGATCCGGGGAATGGATCGTCAATAGGCATACCTCCTTCAGCTCCAGAAGAACCCTCTGCGCACGAAGATGCTCACCTCTGGTGTGCTCTCCGGTCTGCAGGAACTGCTAGCTTCGTGGATCGCCCACGATGTCGGCAAGCACGGCCACTACTTCAGCTCGCGCATCCCCAAGATGTCGCTGTACGGAATGTTCATCAGCGCGCCCCTCGGCCACGTTCTCATCGGGATCCTGCAGAAGATTTTCGCCGGCCGCACAAGTCTCAAGGCCAAGATCCTGCAGATCCTCGTTAGCAATCTGATTGTACGTCGTCGCTGCGATCACCTGTCCTGAGATTCGCTAATATTCCCCCGTTCCCCAGATCTCCCCCATCCAGAACAGCGTCTACCTGACCTCCATGGCTATTATCGCCGGTGCGCGCACCATCCACCAGGTTCGCGCTACCGTCAAGGCTGGCTTCATGCCCGTCATGAAGGTCAGCTGGATCACCTCGCCCCTGTGTTTGGCCTTCGCTCAGAAGTTCCTCCCCGAGCACACCTGGGTGCCCTTCTTCAACGTTGTTGGATTCTTCATTGGAACCTACGTCAACACCCACACTAAGAAGAAGCGTCTGGAAGCTCTCCGGAAGGTATGATTTGGTTTCTTGGAAATGCGACAATTGCGACATGATTGCTAACGACTCGGCAGCGTTACGACCAGCGTCGCGACCCCAGCTACGAGAAGCGCGACTTCCCTTAAATGGGCACAGTCCGCAATTGACTGCAAATACACCCGGACGCGTCGAAGACCTATGTGTGTCGTCTCTTCCGGCTCGTCTGCTGTCACTTGATTATCCATTTCCTTTGTTAATTATTCTCCGGTGTCGATCTAAATCCATGTACACACCCCCGTGCATCTTGACATGCCGCAGATATCTTCCCCTTGATGTTATCACTCAATTCATGACGAATGGCTTTATATCTCTGTTTTATTTCAATTCCAACCCTTGAAGATCGGTATATATATCTTCTCTTCGGTTGAGCTAGTCGCGCCGTTCTACCTCTGCTCATCTATACCGCTATACACATACACTAGTCGGGATAGCTATAATCGAATGAACTGCAACTGCCCTTGACATGAAAACGGCACAACGTGGCCATTGTGAATTCTGTCGTAACTATGAAAGATCTGACACAGGGTGTCAATGGATGATACAAGTGGGTGGGCAAGGTACAAGTAGACATGGCCAGCCCACCCGGAAATGAGAAGACACAAATCCCTCACATGCAACATCCACGAAGAGGCCAGAGGCCACCTTATTCAACCTCCATCTCTGAGGCCTTTCCCCGCTTAGCCTGAACCCAGGCAACAAAGTCATCCAGAGCACCGGGCCAAGCCCCATCAGGACTCCACCAGCCCATCTCCTCATCTTCGAGACTCTTGCGCATAAAAACCTCAACCTGCTCCCACAGGTCCTTGTTAACAGGCTTCTTTCCGCGCTCTTCGAGGAACTCGATCCACCAATCCAGCCACGGGGTCGTTTCGGTGTTCCAGGCGACACCACCATGGTCAGTTGTGAAGAAGAGACGCCACTGCTCGGCGGCGATTTCGAATTGCAGGTTTCGCTGTCCTTGCATCCGTGAGAGCGGGAATGCGTATCTGTAGACTCGTCGGAAAACCGCTGGCTCTTGTGGGATGACCTCCCGGAGGTACTTGGCGTACGCTTGCATTTTAGGCAGGGTGTCACAGCTTGTGGGTTGTTAGATTGGATAGATAACATTGAGAATGACTTGAGTCCGGGTTGAAGGGGGTTTTCTTCGTTGACGTTGCACTTACCGAACGTTCAGCCATCCATCCCTCCATCCCTGGCGGGTGAACTCGCCCATCGATGGTGACTTGAGTAGCTCGGCGATGGCTAGGCAGGTTACTTCGTCGAGCTCGACATTCAAATCGCCGAGGTAATCTATGGCTCGTGTGATACCGATGGTATCTGGGCTCTCGACTGGGTCATCTAGGAAGATATAAGTATTTGTATAAAATCACTAGTCAAGGATGAGTAAGTACCTCGGTAGCTTTCGAAGAGCTTTGTAAATTCGGAAGTCACAACTGCAGCAGTGCCAGCCGCGGCGGCGAAGAAACTATTCCAGTGATAACGTTAGTTTCGGAGCGTATCAAGTGTTGTCCATGTATGACATCTTCAGAGCGGGATGATCAGGTATATTGTCATGGGGCTAGGGAAGGGCAATCACTTCTTCTTCGCCTTTCTCGGCTTCTTGACTCGAGGCATTTGGGACGATGAAGGATGTAGTGAGAGATTGAAAGTTTCCCCAAGTGAGACTTAGGAAAGGCTGAGAAGGAAAGATGCTCTAGCGACCTGCTAGCATCTTGGGACTTATGTGCAGGTAGGGGTTGGAGACAAATAAAACAAAGCGACATAAAATTCCGGTACAAGTATGATGACAAGCACTTACGCGTCAAGCGCGGGAGCCAAACTCCATCCACATGCTTTGAGGAACTATATCAGAAAGTTAGTCCTTTTTGATCCCACGTGACCGGATAGAAGCGTCTCAAGATATTCAAGCAGACCACACAGGGGAGAATATGCCGGTAAAGCATGCAAGTTACTCACTTTCACAGCAACAGACTCCTTTGTCCGTGTACAGCTGACAAACTCAGCGATTAGGTGCTTCTGGTTGCTTGTGTATGGTGGCATGGTGGTGGTTGACAATATGTGTGTCCACTACGCGCGGGAGAAATGAAGTAAGTGGTGAAAACACGCGGGGGGCTAAAAGCACCAGATTTGTAGTGTGCGTGTGAGAGAAACTATGCTCGGCTAAGTAGTTACGAGAAACACCAGGGCTATGAGGACTGTAGTGAGTTATCATCTGGAGCTGCCCGTGATCATGGTGCTGACTCATCAAGTCCTCCAAACAGTCTTAATATCAACTACAACCCGAACTATACATCCATGGATAGACTTGGCATGAGCTTTTATTTTCATTACATTGGACATGGATTTGTGAGTATTCAGAGTATGTATTTTCATATAGTAACCATTACAGAGAAGTTTGTGGTCAACATTTGCCATCAATTCATCACATTAGGAGCAATGAGCACGGGATTCGATGGTAAAAAGTACAGTCAACTTTTGTAAGATCAAATAGATCAGGTAGAACTCCCAAACGCCTTTTGCAAGTTGCAAACATGTAAGATTTGGTGTTCAAATTTGTTTAGGTGGTGAACAACGTATCCTCCTAATATGGATGTTAGCAATTTGATCCTCGATAATTCGAAGATAGATCCAACTCACCTCTCTGAGGTACTCTCCTGCGTCGGCCTGTTCGTTTGGGTTAGCCAATGTAAGTAAAAACCTAGAGCTAAGCTCCACCTACCTGACGGTGGATCGCGATACTGGTAGGATCTAATTTTGCGATCTGCGCGGATGACCTTGCTGTAACTCCGAATCCCAAGGGGACGTCGTTGGAGTCCAGGATCACAATTCCCTGGTTTTCTGCGACATCCTCACTAGAAAACGGTCAGCATTGCAAAAGGATAGTCATTTAAAGGATAACCAACCTGAACCTAGCCACGTGGGCTTTCAAAACCGAACCGCCATACAACAGAGGCTAAAACTTGTTAGCAAGGTACAGCAGACCCTATCAAAGTTGAAATATCAAGCTTACCATCACTCCGTTTGCTTTGATCCATACCTGTGCCAGAGATATAGAGTTAGCATGCCTTGTTGAATTGTCTAGATTGTGATACGTACCTTGTACCGGGCGTGTTGCGCCAGGAGATCCAGAGCTGTTAGGTTGATGCGGAACTTGCCCGTCTGCCATGATATTAGCATCACTGATCAGAATATGAACAGAGCTAATGACACTCGCCTTAGTGTATTTCCCTATCATAGTGCCCATGCTGAGAAGCTGATCGCGCGGAAATGAGATGCTCAGGTTGGCAATCTCCTTGTCCACGTAGTAAACCCGGGATCCTTGCAAGCGGAAAACACTCATAGATCCATCTTCGGCCGGGGTAATAAGAGAATTGAGACTGCGGCCGGTATAGGAAGCTAGCTTCGTGAAGAGTGTCCGTGTCTCTTCCTAAAAGCGGGATAGGTTAGTCAAAGTAATCAATGGTCATTGCATTTAGTACGCACTTCTGTGAGGGATCTCATATTGGCGGATATGAAGCTGAAAATATGGCAAAACAGTTGAGTAGCAACGAGCTTGTATCGTCGGGAAGTGAGGAGCAAGAAAAAAAACCAATGTCGGGCAATATCTCACCGCCAAGAAGCGGACCTGAAATTTATAGCGATGGACCGGACATGAAGAGCCAATCAGAGCAATGACTGTCTTTCCGCCTAGAATTTTCGGGACCGCCTTTTCACTCTAAAGATATTTTTTACTATTCTCCGCAAATTTCACCGTCAATTCCCCAAATCTCCAGTTACAAAATGGCGCGCGGTCCAGAAGTGAAGCGGAGACGATTGAGTCCTCCAGCCGATGTTGAGGACTCCTCATCGCGCTCCAAAGCCGACCAAGAGTGGGATGTTGAGCAAGACTACGAACGTCGCCCGCGCAAGAACACCAAGAAAGCTGGCGAGAACGCACGATTGCCAATCAAAACATCTGAAGGCTTTGTCCAGGCCGAAGCCCAGCCTGCAGACCAGGGCGAGGAAACCGACAGCTTTCTGGGTACCGATGATGACGAGGAGGATGGCTCTGAGGGCGAGGACGGAGAAGAATCCGAGGAAGAAGCACCCAAGATTCCGGTGAAGCTACAAATCTTGCAGGCAAAGGAAGAGCTAGCGAAGATGGCAACCTTGATCAATGAAGATCCCGAGGAGCACATCTCTTTGTTCAAAACAATGGCCGAGATGGTGTCGAAAAAATACACACCTGTCACAGTCAAGAAACTGGCTCTAGCCTCACAGGCAGCTCTCTACAAGGATGTTATTCCCGGATACCGTATTCGTCCATTGAGCGAAGAGGACCAGACCGGCAGGGTATCAAAGGAAGTGCGCAAGCTCCGAGACTTCGAACAGTCCCTCGTGGCAGGATATCGAGGCTATGTCCAGAAGCTCGCTACGCTGGTCAAGCCATCCAAAGAAGATGGCCCCACAGATGCTGGACTGAGGAGCTTCGCGATTTCGATGGCCTGTACTATGCTCTTGGCCGTGCCACACTTCAACTTCCGCAGCGAGCTCCTGAAGATCTTGGTGAACCGCCTTGCACGGAGAAAACTTGATGCCGACTATGTCAAGTGCCGCGAAACCATGGAGGACGTATTCGCCAAAGATGACGATGGAACCGTTTCCCTCGAAGCTGTTCGTCTGCTAGCAAAGATGTTGAAGGCCAGGGACTTCCACATTCACCCCAGTGTTTTGGACACATTCCTCCATCTTCGTTTGCTCGGCGAGTTCCACCTGAAGGCGTCTCGAGACCGAGTGGACCGAGAAGAAGAAGAAGTCCCCCATGGAAAGAAACCAAAGCAAAAGCGTGAATTCCGCACGAAGCGAGAGCGCAAGGTTCAAAAGGAGCGAAAGGAAGTCGAGAAGGATATGCGACAAGCAGACGCAGTGGTATCGCACGAACAAAGAGACAAGAACCAAGCCGAAACATTAAAGCTTGTATTCGGACTCTATTTCCGCATTCTCAAGCTCCGCATTCCCGAACTGATGGGTCCTGTACTTGAGGGTCTGGCGAAATATGCCCACCTTATTAACCAGGACTTCTTCGGTGATTTACTCGAAGCTCTGAAAGACCTGATTAATCACGCAGAACGCGAGGAAATGGGCGTGGAGGGCGACCAGGAGGTCGTCAACGAGGAAGACGACGAAGACGAAGACAATGTCACAATTGCCGAAAGCGCAGCCCGGGACGCTCGCCGAAGGACGCTGCTCTGCACCGTTACTGCCTTCGCCCTTCTAGAAGGCCAAGAAGCTAGCAAAGCCGCCGCAGGTCTCCACCTCGACCTGAACTTCTTCATCAAGCACCTCTACCGATCCCTCTACTCCCTCTCCATGAACCCAGACGTCGAGTTCAACCCCGACACAGCCCTCCGCCTCCCCGACCCCAACTCCTCCGCGGAAGGCAAACAGCTCTCTGAGTCCCGCTCCAAAAACAAGGTCAACTTCCAGACCCCGATGGTCCTCCTCCTCCGCTGCTTGCAGCCAACTCTGTTATCTCGCGCACACGGCAACCCGCCCCCAAGCCGACTTGCCAGTTTCTCCAAGCGTCTGATGACGACTTCCCTCCAGTTGCCGGAGAAGTCTGCTCTTGCAACACTTGCGCTTATGAACCAAGTCTCGAAATATCATGGTCGTCGTATCTCTTCGCTGTGGCATACAGAGGAGCGCAAAGGTGATGGTGTGTTCAATGCTTTTGCTGCTGATATTGAAGCTACCAATGTCTTTGCTGGTACGGTGTGGGAGGGTGAACTGTTGCGTGTGCATTACTGTCCACAGGTGAGAGAGGCAGCGGTTGAGATTGAAAAGATGATGATGTCCTCTAAGTAAATACTGTAAATACTGTTTTGAATAATTTTACATGCATATCCAGATACAATCTACTCTACTTGGAAAATTATAATCAAACATCTTCATTGACATGCTAATCCACACAGGAAATTTCACAAAGCTGGCCCCAAGTCCTCCAAATCCAACAAAGAGATGAGAGTTGGTTTTTTTTTGGGGCTTTTTTGGTTTTCGATTTTTTTTTGTTTTTTTTTTTTCTGGTTGTACTTGCATCATGTTGAGCACTGGCATGGCTCGCAAGTAAGCGAGCTTACCTGCGAGCCCCCATCCTTGCCAGGCTCAACTGGGGGACACGCGGCCCGAAGGCTCCGCGGTCCGGATCGTGGAGATCCCGACCTCATTTGACTGAGGCCGGGACAGAGTGTGAACGTCGGCGAGTGGGACGGGCACATCGCCGACAGCATCCCGGGGGATGCGAATTCCCTAAGGAATGGTGGGCACAGAGGGGGCCGCCTCCCCCTCGGTGGTCTCCTTCGCGGAAGAAGAGCTGGCGGACTTCTTCGAGCCCCTCTTCTTCGACCGACGAGGAATCGAACTCTTTGCAGAGCTCGATCCTGGCGAAGTCATTGTCGCGGACGCCGCGACTGGTACTGGGGGAGCCGCCGTTGCTGGCGAAATTGCTCCAACCCCAGAGGACACACGAGTCCTCAGGGTCCCAGTGGGTGCAACGGTATCCCGTGCAGGCAAAGGGTTGGGTGGAAGAATGCTTTCCACGTCATCAGACATCTTGAGTCCGTGCTCATCTTGCAGGACTCGGAGAGCAGTGTTGCTGCGGATCAGCATCTGTCTCAAGTAGAGAAGCTGCTTTCCGTGGTCTTCGGTCTGAGACCCGATCTCCTCAATATCCTCGTCGATCTCTTTGTTCTTTCGACGTTGGTAGGCCAGGAATTGCTCATCGGGGTTGTCCGTTCCCCCGAGGCACATGTCGACTTTGGCACTCAGGTTACCGAAAGACGAGGTCAGCTCGTTGATGTCGCTGCGCATGTCGTGAACCACCTCCTTGATTTCGGCGACCTGTTCCTTGAGGTCGTGAGCCTGCTCCTTGACGTCATCCACGTCAAGCTTCGCCTTGGTAACCTCGAAAGACATGTCAGACTGGCGCTCAAGTTGGGCATCCATTTGGTCCTTAATGTAGTCCCGGGTCACGGTAACAAAGTCATCGACTTTCTGTTCGAGCTTGTTGATGTTGTCGATCTTCTTTGACAGTCGCTGAATGTCTGTCTCAAAACGGTACTGGAGAGATCGAACAGCCTCAGGAAGATCCTTGAGAGTCAAGTTGGAACGTGGCACGGTGGTAGGACTGACACCGCTAGTGCGCTCCATGGAACTGAGACTGGGACGGTGCATGTCATCCCTTCTGAAGATGGGTGCGCGAGGGCTGGGTGTGTGAAGGTCGTATCTGGGAGACACGGGGAGTGGCTTGTTGTTGCCATCCGGAAAGTTAGGATTTCCAGCCATCTTGGGTGGAGATGGGGGAGCAGAACAAGAGCGAGGTTTGAATTCAGTCAGGGTGAGGTTGCCCGGTCGATTCTTCAGGATGGAGATTGGAAGAGGAGGAACAGGGGGGATGGAAGAAGAACGGAGAGTGGTAGCACGGAGAGAAGAACGAGAAGGGTGGGAAGAAAGGTGGGAGGGGAATTTTCCTTGTTGTTGTGCGAACGCGTTACGTTTGTTAAGCGAAGGCTCAGGCAGTTCCAAGGACTGCGAACTGCTGCCTGCGACACTGCCAGAAGGCAAACCAACCTTAGGATTGGTCGACTTGACAGGCGCAGACACTGGGACTGCAGTGACAGTCACGTCAGAACGAGGAGATGCCAGTGGGTTACACATGTCGGGCTCGTCGAATTGTACGATCTGGGAGAGGGTGCTGCGACGAGAACGAGACGAAGTTGCAGAGGAGGGAGTGTCAGGGCGGCCAGTACGGCCGCGGGGACCTTCCGAATCGGTGTCTGTTAGGAAATCAAGTGTCAGTGACTCATGTTAACCCTTCTTGCTTCGAAATAAACAGGAAGTGAAAGCCTTCAATTGACCATGTGAGACCAAAGTCATAGATATCTCTCATGTTTTTGAGTGTCTCTTTCTCTATCGTTTCTTTCGAGGCATATTCTATGAGCAGAAGAATGATTCCTTTACCCACAGGACTTGCTTCTATAGAAAGGACCACCATAGAGATGGGTTTGCCTGCACAGAGCCAAGCATCTGACCTCAAGGAATCAACCGCAATACCAAAGAAAGGAATATGATTCAAAGAACCGATCCAAAGCTCAAGAAAGAGACCTGATTCAAAAGAATCATGCCGATTCTATAGCAAGGGACCCGATTCCCATGAGCCAAGCTGATGTCCGATTCTGCAGGCAGAATGGCCCAATCCACCCTATTCTCAAGAACCGGCTCAATCTCACAGAGAAGAAACCCAATTCCCAAGAGCCAGGCTCAAGCTCACGGGCTCACAGGAAGAGACTCGATTCCACGGAGGAAATGGCTCAGTCAATAGAGGAGAGACCTGATCCCCAAGAGCCAGGCTCAACCCCACAGAGAAGAGACCTGATTCCCAGAAGCCAGGCTCAATCCCATAAGGAGGAGACCTGATTATTGGGAGCCAGGCTTAGGCTCATAGGAAGACTGGGTTCCGATGAAAAGGCCCAGTTCCATGGTGTGCTCGGTAGACACGGGGCCTATGTCCACCGAAAGAGACACTCCATGAGGTAAAAGGTGATGAATGCTTCAAAAATGAAAGGAATCTACTAACCTTGACTTTTTCTCGCCATTTTTCTGATGTTTTCCAGAGCAAATGGTGAAAGTTGTGATAATGGTTGGGAGAAAAGAAGAAAAGGAAGACGTGTGTGTGTGGCAACAACAAGCGAAGAGGACAGGGTCAACAACCGCGGACACGTGCCCGAGGTACTATGATGACAACCACCATTGAAACCGAAGGGAAGGCACGGCTGCCTAAGACCTTATCATGGCTCATATACCCCATATCGAAGGAGCCTTCCACCTGGGCACTTCATGGCCCAGGTTCTCTGTATTTGACATACTCGAATCGAAGATACGGACACCAACACACCAGCAACGAAACGCAAAGGCAAAGAGACTCTCTACCTGAAGAAAAGCTGGCAAAGTCGCAAGTCTATATACCAACTTTCCAACATGTTACACAGACACAAAAGCATAGTGAAGTGCAACAATCAAAGAACAAAGGAAGTCCAGCACATAGAATCCAATACATATGCAAAGAAACCAGAAGATTACAGGCAAACAAGCACAAAGACAGTTCAAGTAGAATTTATTCATCAAATTCATGTCATAAGTATACTGGATAAGTAGCAAGCCAGACAGATCCATCAAGAGCGGCCGGCAATGCCAACACCAACACAGCATTGGAGACAACAAAAGGAAATCATTAACCATAAGATGTAAGCAAAGCAAAGCAAAACGCAAATGGAATTCGTAAATATGAACCAGGAACAGATAATACAGGGGAATAAAATCAGTGAGTGGGTTGGGGGACACCCGGAGAGGTTTTATACTTCGTGGTGCCACACACATCCCGTAATTCCACGGATATAGATCCTCGAACTTCCAAGGGCTCCTGGATACACGTGACCGTCACCGCCACCGCTTCCGGCAGTATCGAGAATCGACGGCTCAAGAATAACCCCAGAAGATCGCGAGGAAGGGCATGGCAAAAATCGCAATGAAAAACAAATTGCTGATCGAGCGTCAGTTAATCAGCTTGAAAACAGAATTTGCATCATGACCACAAATTTCTTCAACGGTGAGAGATAGGAGAGAGACACAAGGAAATAAAAACAGTTGGCTAGAAGACAAAGCACGGGAAAACACAAGATTCAGTCTAATTGGAGGCCTTGTGGCGACGGAAAGGTGAAAAGATGGCCCCAAAGAAATTCACAAAGACAGTGCGCAGGATTGCTTTGAGCCAGCTGTCAGGTGCACCATTTAGAGAAACAGCAGTCACTGACCGGTTCTGACTCGACGAGCGAGCATCCTCATCATTATTCTTTGGTGTAAGCGCATTGTCGGCATCAGGCTGAGCGTCGGATGCATTTGCAGCGGGTACGGTAATTCCTTTGCTGGCCTCGGCGGCAGGCTGGGACTCGGTGGCACTTTCGACTGTCGCGACCGATGGTTGCTGGGTAGCCGTGGGCAGTTGGTCTGTAGAGGGTTGGTTGAGCTTGCGAAGAAGGGCTTCGCGGTCGCCAGCAAGAGCTGCAAGAGCGGGATCAGTTTCGAGAGATATGGCAGACGGTTGGTATGAAGTATAGAACGGTGTTGGCTTACCGTCTGTGGACTGTGCATCTGCTGCGGGAACCTGGGGCTGGGTCTCAGCCTTCGGAACGGATTCCTTGTCTGCATTGGTCTCTGCTGCAGTCTCGGATTCGTGGTGAGCAACAGCGGCCACGCTGGCGCCAGCAATGGCGGCAGCGACAGCAGCACCAGCACCAAGAATCTCGGTGCTGATGCCAGTATCCTCGGTAGCTTCGTCAGAGGCGGACCTAGCGGTCTCTTCTTGCTTGGCTTCGGGCTCAGTTGGTGCCGATGTTTCGATATCAGAGGTGGAGGGCTGAATCGACTCCTTCACATCAGATGTCTCAGCGACAATCTCAGGCTCGTCTGCATAGGAAATCGACTCAGAAATAGCCACAACGTCGACCCCATTTGCAGAAATGGTCTCCACGACAAAAGTAGACTGTTCCAGGACCTCAGCATTAGCATCCTCTTGTACGGGCTCTTCGACAACCTCAGCAACAACTGGCGCTTCGGCTGCAGCCTCTTCAGCAACGAGGGTGGGCTGCTCGATGACAACTTCCTCCAGCACGGTTGTCTCGGGCTCGAGCTCCTTGGTAGATTCCTCCACTGGAGCTGCCTCGGGAGTTTGCTCCGCGGGAGCAGCAGCTTCAACGGGCTCTTCAACCTTCACAGGCTCTTCGGCAACCTGCTCCTCCACGACTGGTACTTCAGTGACTTCAATAGCCTGGATGGTAGGCTCAACAATGACGGGCTCGGTCACATCCTCGGCCTTATCAGTAGCTGGTGCCTCAGTAGCAGATTCTTCAACAACGGGGGCCACCTCGGGAGTCTGTTCGGGGACAGACTCAGTAGTGGACTCAGCTGCGGTTTCGAGAACAGCAATTGGCTCATTAATGATCTTTTCTTCGACAACGGGAGTTTCAGCAACAGCGGGCTCGGCAATGACAGCCTCGGCCACGGCCACGGCCGCAGCAGCGGCAGCAACTTCAACAGCCTCTGCAACAGTGACTGGCTCATCCACGACCTTCTCTTCGGCGACAGCAGGCTCAGCGTTTTGAGAAACAGGCTCTTCAACAGCGGCAGCGGTAGCAGTCTCGGTCTGCTCAGAGACGACTGGCTCAGCAATAGATTCAATCTCAGGTTGCTTCTCCTCGACCTTCTCGGCTTCGTCTGCAGTAACATCGGCGACGGCAGGAGCCTCTGTGGAAGACTCGATGGGCTCCTCGACGATGAGTTCCTTGGTGGACTCGACGGGAGTCTCTTCAACAACGGGAGTCTCTTCCACAACGGGAGTCTCTTCCACAACGGGAGTCTCCTCGACCACCGGCTCTGGGGCAGAGGTCTCAGAAACGGGCTCTTCAACGGCCTTGTCAGCAACGAGCTCTTCGGTTGTCTGCTCGGTTACTTCCTCAGGCTTGGTAACTTCCGGTTGCTCAACGGCGACTTCCTTGGCAGTTTCAGCGGGGACAGTCTTCTCCATTGATTCTTGCACAGACTCAATGGGAGTGGCGTTTTCCTCGACAATGGCGGCAGCAGCCTGAGGAATAGTAGCAGTAGACTCCTCAGTGACATGAGCAGCGGCAGCAGCTGCGGGAATGGCGGCGGTTTCAGTGGTCTCAGAAGTAGCGACAGACTCCTCGGTGAGAGCAGCGGCAGAAGCAGCCTCAGCAATGGCGGCAGTCTCAACAACGGGGGACTCCTCAGGAGTCAATTCCTTAGTGGTTTCAACAACAGGCTCCGCCACAACTGGTTCCTCTGCTGCGGCCTGTTCGGTGGTCTCCTTGACAGACTCGACCTCAATAGGCTCCTGAGCCTTCTCAGCAGTGGCCTCCTCGGCGACAACGGTGGCAGGCTCTTCAATTGCGTCGGTGGTGGGCTCAGTGGTGGCTGTCTCCACGGCAGCAACCTCAGTGGGCTCCTCGACAGCAGATTCCTTGACAGCATCGACAGTCTGCTCGGGAATGGGCTCAGCAATCTCGGTCTCTTTGATTGGCTCAGCAGTCGATTCCTCAGTGACAGGTTGCTCAACGGGAGTCTCTTCAGCCACCTCCTTGGTAGGCTCGGAAACCTCGACAGTCGGCTCCACAGCAGTTGCCTCTGAAGCAATCTCTGGAACAGCCACGGTGGTGTCAGCACTGTTCTCGGCCTCCACCTCCACAGTCGGTTCCTGGACAGCCTTCTCGGTTACTGGCTCCTCGGCAGGCTTGGACTCTTCCACGGCTGCTTCGGTGGCGGGGGCATCCTGGACGGTTTCAGGGACGACAATGGTGGATTCTTCCACCGCGGGGGTTTCTTCGACAGCTTCGGGAGCAGCATCGACGGCCTTTTCCGCGGCGATAGGCTCAGCAACCTCCTCAACCTTGGATTCTTCGACTGCGGGGGTCTCTTGAACGGTCTCGGGGGTAGCCTCGACAGTTTCGGATTCGTCCACGGCGGGAGTTTCTTCGACGATAGGCTCTGCGATAGTCTCAGGAATAGC
Source organism: Penicillium psychrosexuale (assembly GCF_028828465.1). NCBI lineage: Eukaryota > Fungi > Ascomycota > Eurotiomycetes > Eurotiales > Aspergillaceae > Penicillium > Penicillium psychrosexuale. Next base: position 3,187,227 of record NW_026643187.1, read on the forward strand.
CTCGACGGGCTTGGATTCTTCCACGGCAGCTTCAGCGGCGGGAGTCTCCTCGACAACCGGTTCAGCGACGGTTTCGGCAACAGACTCGGCGGGCTTCGACTCTTCTGTGGCGGATTCAGCGGTGGGCTTTTCTTCGGTGATAGCCTCTGCGACAGTTTCAGGAGCAGCCTCGGTGGTCTTTTCTTCAGTAGTAGGCTCTTCCTTGGTAATAGGCTCAGCAACCTCCTCGGCCTTGGATTCCTCAACTGCGGGTGTCTCCTGGGCGATTTCAGGGGCAGCCTCGACGGGCTTGGATTCTTCCACCGCGGGAGTTTCTTCGATGACAGTCTCTGCGACAGTTTCAGGGGCAGCCTCGACAGCCGTTTCCTCAGTAATGGGCTTCTCCTCAGTGGTAGGTTCAGCAACCTCGACGGCCTTAGATTCTTCCACAGCAGGCTCGGCGACAGTCTCAGAAACGGTCTCAACGGGCTTTGATTCTTCCAAGACAGCTTCGGCGGTGGGGGTCTCCTCGGCGACAGTCTCGGGGACGACTTCGGCAGCCTTTTCCTCTGCGGTGGTTTCTATGACAGGCTTCGATTCTTCAACTGCGGGCGACTCCTGGGCGATTTCAGGAATAAGCTCCTCGGCCTTGGATTCTTCCACAGCGGGGGTTTCGGAGGCGGTCTCGACAGCCTTTTCTTCGGTGGCAGGCGTAGCAATCTCCTCAGCCTTGGATTCTTGCACAGTAGGCTCTACAGCGGTTTCAGAAACGGTCTCAACGGGTTTTGATTCTTCCAAGGCAGCTTCAGCGGCGGGAGTCTCCTGGGCGATTTCAGGAATAAGCTCCTCGGCCTTGGATTCTTCCACAGCGGGGGTTTCGGAGGCGGTCTCGACAGCCTTTTCTTCAGCAGGTGTAGCAACCTCTTCGGTCTTAGATTCTTCCACGGCAGGAGTTTCTTCGACAAGCTCTGCGACAGCAACAGGAGCGTCCTCGACAGCCTTTTCTTCCACGGCAGGCTTCTCCTCGGTGATGGGCTCAGTAACCTCAGCCTGAGGTTCTTCAGCGCTAGGAGTCTTTTCAGTGACAGTCTCGGGGACGGCCTCGATGGCCTTTTCTTCTGTGGCGATTTCGGCTGTTTCTGCGGAAGGCTTCGATTCCTCAACGGCGGGCGACTCCTGTGCGATTTCAGGAACAACCTCCTCGGTCTTGGATTCCTCCACGGCGGGAGTTTCTTCGACGGCCTTTTCTTCAGTGGCAGGCGTCTCGATTAGCTCGGCAACCTCAACCTTGGGTTCTTCGACGGGAGTCTCCTGGGCGATTTCAGGAATAGCCTCCTCGGCCTTGGATTCTGAAACAGCTGGAGTCTCTTCGACGATAGGCTCTGCGACAGCCTCGGTAGTCTTTTCTTCCGTGGCAGCTTCAGTGGTAGGCTCGGAAACTTCCTCAGCCTTGGATTCTTCGACAGCGGGCGCCTGGGCGATTTCAGAAACAGCTTCCACAGTCTTCGATTCCTCCATGGCGGGAGTCTCTTCGACGACAGGCTCTGCGATGGTTTCAGGAATCGTGTCGACGGGTTTTGATTCTTCCACGGCAGTTTCAGTGGCAGTCTCTTCCTTGGCAGCTTCAGGAACGGCCTCGACGGTCTCTGACTCTTCCTTGGTAGGTTCAGTGATATCCTCCACCGCCTTGGATTCTTCCACGACAGCTTCGGCAGGCTGCTCAACGGCAGCCTCAGCGGAAGTGGCCTCGGTAGCCTTTTCCTCGATGGTAGGCTTCTCTTCGGTGGTAGGCTCAGCCTCCTCGACAGTCTTGATTTCTGCCGCGGGAGGCTCTTCGGCGATCGGCTCGGCGGCGACTTCAGGAACGGCCTCGGCAGTCTTTAGCTCTTCCGTGATAGGCTCAGCAACCTCGGGTTCTACATTGGTGGAAGCGACAGGCTTTTCCTCCACCACTGGCTCGGCAGCGGGCTCAGCTGCCTTGGGAGCTTCGACTGGTGATTCCTCCACCGGCTCGGCAGAATTTTCTCGCGTCGAAGCAGCCAGGGAGCTAATACTCTCCTGTCTCTTTTGCTGCTTCTTCTTTGCCTTCTTGGCCTTCTTCCTTTCCGCGGCGGTCAAGGGGACCTCGGGTTGGGTTGCATCTTTGGATTGTGGTGCTGTGGAGTCGAGCGAGGCAGTCGATTCGCTCAGATCTGCCTTGGTCGCGCTGGCAGTGGATTTCTCATCTGAGAAAGAAATTGGTTCAACTGGTGCATCTGTTGGCAGCACATGACTTTCCGGGATCAGTGGCTCTTGCACGCTGGCCATGGTTTATTTCGTTTCAAGGTCGTAATGTCGTAAAAAGATGATGGATGGGATATTAGGAGATTGGGGGTTTTTCACAATTTGACCAGCAAAGATTTAACGCTAGATTTATCGTGTACAGAAAACACAAGCTCACAGAGCAAAAGGGCAATGGATTATTGTGAGAGTATGGGAGGAGGGGAAAAAGGCAGAAAAAAATCTCAGCCCAAAATGTACAAAAAAAAAAGGCCCGTCACGGCACAGCTCACAGTGGGGAAACAGTTGGCATAGTGACTACATGGCGCCTTTCCTCTTTGGTCTTTTCGTCTTTCACCTTTGGAGCATCGCTGGAGCTCGACGTCCAATGGCCGCTCGTACTTTGCGCGCTCTTTCATCCGGCTCTCCACTTCCAATATGCGGTGAAGCTGGCCGAGGTTTATTGTTTGAGCTTTTCGTTTTTTGCTTCTTCTGGCGGTGCAACCGTATGATATACAGTCGGTGGACTATCTTGATACAACATCTGCCTCGTTTCCCCTCCTTCTGGTGGCACAGTCCAAACGACAACCCCGTCAATCGAACCCGAATTGGGCGCTAAAAAAGCGTCGACCCCCAATTGATAAACCGGCGCCAATGGCAGGCCGCAAGGTTCTTATCCACCTGTCATATGGTCCTGAGTCATTATTGCAGTGATCTCCAAAATAAAAGGACAACATATGGTGGATGTTCCATTTTCAATAGTTTCTCCACGGATTGGCTGATGTTTTTTTTTTCTCTGGCTCAGGGCCCATATATGCGGAACACTACGGATCGCCATTCTATTATTTCTCCGTACGACGCAGCGCCCATTTTCTAGGATCCGGAATCTAGAGGTTTCGCAAAAGCTCGTGCCTCACACTAGTAGCTCTCGTGCATTGCGTGCTGCGTGCGACCTCCCTAAGCTTGGGCCTCCGAAGCCGCTTTTCCGGCTCAAAGCACAAGCACATAGCTGCAGCAATCTGCACTGGCCTGAGCTTTCTGCAGTTCCTAGGAAGAATGGACTTTTGTATTCCACCGACTTTCACCTACTCCGTAGTTCGTCCCAGCAGATTGCCAGATATATATACGCGGGTGTGGTCGGCTTCCCGGTCCCGAAGCGGACTCCGCAGGAGAGGCCAATCTAACGGAGTAAAAATAGTATACGGAGGAGTTGGACCAGATTGAACCCGAGTGTTGGTCTTGTTCTCCTTTCCAAACCCCACTAGTCTCCTCCCGGGGGGGGAATTATCGGCTATCGTTGCCCAGTCTTGGTAAAATCAAGTCTGGTTAGTGGAGTATATGCGGAGGCGGAAGATTAAGGGGAGCTTGTACGATATATAAATATGAGGTTGGTTTTGATACCGAATGCTTATACCAGGTGTCTCCATATCGACTAAATTTAACCCATTGAGCAAGTTCCTCACTAATGTCTATGCTTACATTCAGACCAACATAATTAGGGCTTTCCCTCATTAGGCATTTATTAGGTAAGTCTAGCCCAAGTGCTCAGCTGCCTATTTGGGAAGGTACGATGCGGTCAGAGAACGAAGGTTAATTTTTCTCTTGGCATCACGTTTAGACGGGATAATAAAAGATGTAGAAGCTATCTGGCCATATATACCAGAAAACGATACAAATATCAAGACCACTAGCCAAAGATAGCTACTTCTTCCTCTTCTCTTCTTTCCAAACACCCTTTCATATCAAATACTTCATGACCGAGGTATTTCCCCAGGATCTGTATAAAATGTTTATCATTGAAAAAGACCCAAGACTAGAAAATAAAGAAGTCATCGCCTGAGATCCAACCGGGATCAAAGAGGCAGTGCATCGAAGTCACCAACGGCAAGCGCTGGGCCAAGTGCACCCATCCATTTCTGTATACTGAGCAGTGTCATTTCTCAGGGAAATGAGCTTTCAGCTAGGCTAGCGACATCAACTGCACAACTAACAGCCATACTTCAACCGGAGCCCCAGTGTCCATAAGAACAGACGGTCCGACTATACATTGAGTTTCTCGTGCATTAGTACCATATAAGCAGCAGCCGCTCTTGAGCTAGTGGATACTCAGGATCACCCGTGCTTTCGAGACCAAAAGGTCTTCGCATCGCTTGCGCATACGCTTGGCAATCGGGGACTTAAGGGTATGATCGAACTCCCACTTGTGAGACTCGGGGATTCCACTGAGGACAAGATGTCATCGTTCTGAGGGACGATGGAAACAGTCTCTCTTATGCATGGAATGCGGTTGTAGTTGTCGTCGATGAGACAACAAGTGGAACCGAAACCCCTTTAAACCATTCTATGGCGGTATTGAGATCAACGCCACGGGAACCAAGCTAATGTACGCCTTGGCCCATGACCCGTAGCCCACCTAGGTGGGTAGGCCATTTCTGGTGCTTGGTCAACCCATAAATCCGGGGCTGGGGCCCCAACTTTAGCCAAGATCGTTAGTCAACTCTTGTCATTACGGAGCAGACATGAGTTTTGATAGGCCTATTTGTCACAGAACCAGATCTATTCTTCATTCTCCGTGATTTGCAAGACCCTCGTGAATATTAGACGCAGTGCAGGTGTTTCCGAAGTCGGAAGGAGGCTTACCATGCATAAGAGACTTGTCCAGACTCCACGCGCTTAAGGAAATTCCGACAACGAGGAGCATTGGTCCCGATAGGGGTATCAATATCACCAGAGTATCGTGGTTAGATATGGCCGGTGGAAATGGTGAAGGCAAGTAGCCGCTCAAATTGCATCGATCGTATCGCATGTTGTTTGTATGTACTACCAGCGGAGGAAGAAAATGCAAGGATCCTTACTCAGCAAAGAAGATCCCGGTCCGACCAGGAGGTGTTGGTACGCTAAGCCCAAATCGGAAAGGCTAACCCGAAAGGGAAGCCATTCCATGTTTGTGGGGTAGCTCAGGTACCCGCTTCTCTCCACCTTCGCCACAGGCACAGAACTGTCGACAACGGAGTATATAGGGGCAGTTCATATTCTCGGGGAATTCAGGAAGGTTGGAGAGTATTATAGGTCGAATGCGATGGGGACAAAGGGGTTAAAGAAGTCCCACACCGAAGGGATAGAATTGACACGCAACTAATTCCAGGCAGCAGAGTTAATCGAGGAAGAAGTGCATAACAAGCGAATACTTCATAGAACATACAACATAGCATATAACAACATGTAAATAGCCTGGAGATCAGCCTTATCCGGGGTGGGTCCAAGCGGTCAGCCCTACGAGAATTGATCGACGTTTTCCTACTGATCTCCCACATTTTATTCTTTATTCTCTCCTATTATTTCTCTCCAGAGTAAATGTCAACTCCCACATCTGACGTGAGAATGACCTACCGTCAAGACCTACTGTGATTGGTCAGAGTCAATTGTTTTGGTCAATCAACGTCAATCAACACTAAAAGCACGACATCGCGTACCGAAGTATATGAGCCCTCAGCCCTATGGTTCGGGCCTTATGGACGCAATATGGCTATCATTACTAGCCATTCCCCTTTTCTTCTTCCTTCTTCAGCTCCTCTTCTCTATAGCAATCTGGCGAGCCGCTGGTTGTGACCCTCCAGACTATAAAGAGCCGGAAAAGACCCGACGCAACAATGGCGGAGACTATCTCGACTCGAGTCGGTCACGCTTTCGCAAAGCTTTTACGTATTGATTTGAGTCCTATTCCCCCGATCGTCGGAGATGACACTAGAACTTATGGCTATTACGAGCGTGAGCCCACGGTGGGCGACTGGTTTCGAGGTCATACACCTACCGCTCCTCAAGTTCGTCGTTACGTCTGGGGCCTCTTTCCTTTCCTCCATTGGATCGGGTATTACAACGTGCAATGGTTGATTGGGGATCTCGTGGCAGGTGAGAATAGTCCCATTCAAATAGTCAAATACAGAGACTAATCTGCAGCTCTCAACAGGAATTACTGTTGGCGCCGTGGTCATTCCACAGGGTATGGCATACGCTGAGCTAGCCAAGCTGCCCCCAGAGTACGGTCTCTATTCTTCCTTCATGGGGGTCTTGATATATTGGTTCTTCGCAACGTCCAAGGACATCACTATTGGGGTAGGATCAGTCCTTTCTTTCCTGAGAAACAAACACCTAACACTCTCAGCCCGTGGCGGTCATGTCTACGCTCATGGGTTCAATCATCATCAGGGTTCAAGCAGTTCACCCCGAAATACCTCCACCGGTCCTTGCTTCCGCTCTGGCAATTATTTGCGGTGCGATCGTGTTGTTCCTCGGATTGCTTCGTCTTGGCTTCATCGTCGACTTTATCCCTCTTCCTGCTATCACCGCTTTCATGACTGGGTCCGCCATCAATGTTTGTGCTGGCCAAGTGAAGACAGTCCTCGGGGAGAAAGCGCATTTCTCTACGCGTGGGGCGACCTACAAGATCATCATTGATACGCTGAAGCATCTTCCATCCGCTCGGATGGACGCTGCTATGGGTCTCACAGCTTTGGCAATGTTATATGGTATACGGTCTGCGTGCAACTATGGAACGAGGAAGCAGCCCCACAAGGCCAAACTGTTCTTCTTTCTGTCCACATTGCGCACTGCCTTTGTCGTTCTCTTCTACACCATGATCAGCGCTGCGGTCAATCTCCATCGACGCGATCATCCTGCCTTCAAGCTACTTGGCAATGTCCCCCGCGGATTCAAGGCCGCAGGAGTTCCCAAAATAGATATTCCAATTATCAAGGCATTTCTTGGTGAGCTCCCTGCCGCTGTGATTGTTCTGTTGATTGAGCACATTGCTATCTCGAAATCATTCGGTCGTGTCAACAACTATACCATTGACCCATCGCAGGAGTTTATTGCAATTGGCATATCGAACCTACTCGGTCCGTTCTTGGGTGCATACCCAGCTACAGGTTCATTCTCCCGAACTGCTATCAAAGCAAAGTGCGGCGTACGAACTCCCCTCGCGGGAGTGATCACTGCCGTTGTCGTCCTTCTTGCCATTTATGCGCTGCCTGCGTTGTTCTTCTTCATTCCCAAATCGTCCTTGTCGGCCGTGATCATCCACGCAGTAGGAGATCTCGTTACGCCGCCCCGTATCACCTATCAATTCTGGCGTGTATCTCCAATCGACGCACTCATCTTCTTTATGGGCGTTATCGTGATCATATTCTCAACCATCGAGACCGGAATTTACTGCACAATCGCCGTATCACTAGCAGTACTCCTTTTCCGACTTGCCAAAGCCCGGGGTCAATTCCTGGGCTACATTCAGGTCCATTCAGTCGTGGGTGACCATATCCTCAACGCATCTCAGGGGGACCCAAACACAGAATTCGAAGATGATACCGAAGGATCCCGAAGAATCTACCTCCCAACCGAACATGACGGTGGCACAAACCCCCGAATCAAGATCCACCAGCCAGCCCCAGGAATCTTCATCTACAGAGTCTCCGAAGGGTTCAACTATCCCAATGCAAACCACTACACAGACCACCTAGTCAGCCACATCTTCAAAGCGACCCGGCGCACAAACCCACAAGCATGGGAAACAACAGGCGATAGACCCTGGAACGACCCTGGTCCAACCCGCTCTGAACGCAAGCTTCTTCTGTCGGAGGAAGCACCCACTTCCCCACTCCCAACTCTGCGCGCCATAATCCTCGATTTCGCCGCCGTCAACAACGTAGACGTCACATCCGTGCAGAACCTCATCGACGTCCGCAACCAGCTCGATCGCTGGGCATCACCAGACAGCGTGCAGTGGCACTTTGCGAACATCCACAACAAATGGACGAAGCGTGCTCTCGCAGCCGCCGGCTTCGGGTTCCCCACCGTCTCAGACGGGACAGGTCCTCGATGCCAGAGGTCGATCTTTAACGTTGCAGAGATCTTGGATAGCGGTCTACCTGCGTTAGTAGCTCAGTCTCAGGTCGGCGGACTGGAGGAATGGTCAAAGGACTTGGAGGCTGGCTTGAATGTGCAGGAAAGCAGTGCCTCGTCGGTGATGGGTGTCACTGAGGATGATATCCAGACTGTGCAGACTGGTGAGAGTACGAAGGTTAATACCCATCGTCGTCGCGGTCGATCTGGTGTCGGCACCTGTATGGCGGTCGTTGATGGAATCAATCGGCCTTTCTTCCATGTGGACCTGACTAGTGCTCTGAAGAGTGCTATGGCTGATTCTTAGGATGCAGATGCTGGCTTGCTTTCTTTAACTAGCTTTAGCCCTTATTAGGGAGAACTTGAATTTAATGGACAAGACTAGTGGCTCATGGATTTATCAATTCAACATGGATTATTTCAAGCTTCAATTTGACTTAGCATCCAACAGCTTTTTTATATACCTGTCCTCTGCACTACCGTTATTTTATTCACCGGAACTCTGCTGGGAAATCCCCTGAAGTTGTACGACATGGTGCTCAACACGGTGTCGGATCTCGATCGCGTAGATCGAAAACTAGTCCTAATCGCGTATAGCTAGTGGATTCCGATGATCTTCTCTGTGGCTGAAGAAGGGTCATGTGCACAGCTTCAAAGCACGAATTACACAACTGACTCCGTAGACTCAGAGTAACTATGTCGTACGGAATGTTCAAGCAGGATAGATCATAGATCATTCATAGCCCGAAATAAGGCATCTTCACCTTCGATAGCATTGTCAATTAACAATGCCGAGGCAAACATGTATGTTGTACACGCGACCAATGTTTTCAATCCCGGAAAGATGAAACACACGACCAATGTTTTCCAGTAAACAGGCTGGTTCATATTTCCTTTCCGGGATGAAACTGGCGCATCTCACGGCATTGACTCGGAATACCCTCGGTATCCGATGCATCCGTAGCCGTCGAGCAGGAGCAACTAGCTCCCAACAAAACCAATCTACAATGTACTACAGGAAGCATTTCGCTTCGCGCCGGAATCCCCACTGCCGGTACCGGACCGATCTGGCCGGTCTGGTCTGGTACAACATACCAGTATGTATATCCGCAGCTTGAAGATAGGGGACAGGAACGTGGGTCTGCTGTGACGGCGGAACGCGTCGAAGGCTACGGTATACGCAATGACCGGTCTACATATGTTGTGGGCAAGACTTCTGCGGCAGGGGCGGTGAATATTGATGGGTGTTTCGCCGACGGCGGAAACGCGAGCGCGAGCCTGAGGTGGCTGTTGTTACGGCCTGGATCGTGCCTGAAACGTGTTTCCTACTCGGTGTGGTTGCTGGGATCAGACCGCGTTGATCGACGTGTGCAGGCCAGGCAGTCGGTTGCGAGAGTCGATGTTTTCGGGCAGATCCGGGAGGGCGTGGAAAGGTCGTTCCTGGGATCATATGCCGCGGTTCATGGTTTCGTTCTCAAGGCTCGCGTTGGGTTGTAGAGAATATATTTGGTGATTTGGGTAATGCAGTACTGCGCGGGCTTTGAATCCGTGGGGGCGAATAACTATATCGACGAAAAAATAATGGCTTATGCGCTGTCCAGCGCATCAGCTGCGAGTAGCGAGTAGCGCTGGCGCTAGGGCCGTCGTTGCATGTGTTTCTTTTTCTGCCGAGGGCGTGAGTGCGGTTGTGCGGTTCAAGGGAAGGAAGAGTTAACTAACTACGAGTTCTAGTTAACCACCCGGGGGGGCACATTTGCTCTTATGTTAGAATAGAGAGAGTGGATATAGTTTGAGAAAGAGACTAAGCTATGGATACTGTGTGTGTCTTATGTGCCATTACGGCAATACTGCGTACACGAGTGTACAGGCGCTGAGGCTATACAATATACGGGATATGCCAAGTGGCCTCTCGCATGACCTCACGGGCAGGTCAATGATGAGTTGATGAGTCGCTGAGTTGAGTATTACCGTACCGTATTGGTATTTACCCGATTACACCCGGACGCCGCCGTCTTCAGGTATACAACAGTTCTCTTATTCTTATTCTTTTTCTTCTTTACTCAATTGCTGTAGTCAATTGCAATTGCAATATCTGTAACTATTATTATTTCCAATTCCTATGTTGTACGTTGTATGTATATCAACCGCTTTGATAGCTAGAACACGTAACTGCACCCTGAATCGAGCTTGTGTGGGTCCGCCAAGCTGCGACCAACCGAAATTCCCAAAAATCGAATTTCCGGGAGAAACGCGAAGAGCCTCTGGTTAGCCCGTTTGGGATGCTTGAATTCGGTGCAGATTCGACGGGGGTAGGTCGGTCTATATAAGGGTCTCCCACCCCGTTCAAATGGCTGAATGGCCGTTTACCGTTACTGCAAAGGTTCTGTAATCTTCTTTAGGGCAATCCGGAAAGACCAGATTTCACTGCGATAGCCGGATTACGGCGGGTCGTAAATCCAGAAGTGGAGCTGCGAAAGCAAGGACACGACAACCGGGTTTTTGTTATGTTTCGGTTTTTTTGGTTTTCGTTTCCTTGCTTATGGCGTTTCCAATCTGCTGCCTTCCCCCTGCTATAAATCTACTTAAGAATCCAACTCCTGCAGGTCCGATGCATGGCTTTTACCTCCCTCGGCAAGCCTGGGGAGGATACCGAAGCTGTTCGGAGTACCGGATCCGTACAGAATTACGTATTTTCCAAATATGACCACTCGGTGAGGTGGATTCCCGAGGGACGAAGGGGGAGACGATATCCACCTCATCCACATTATTTGGCTCCTTTCAGCCGGTGGTTGCCCAGTGACTCCGTAGTTGGTGGACCTGGAATCCGAGTCGGGCCGGTTTGGGTGACGCCGGGAACAAATCCAAGAGAGATAGTGGGCCCGAGAGGATTATGATTGGAGGAGAGGAGCTTGGAGGTGGATCGACCCACCAGATTGGAACATGCTTAAGATCCACCGCAAGGGTTGGATTATTGTGGTTTTGATTTTACGATTTTATTATTTTATAATTACAACTTGTATTTCCATTTTCTTCTCATGTTATCCCTTTGTGCAATTCGATTCTACAATTGGTATCCGTACACCGTACTCCCTTCCAATATATTCCATGTACATACTAGGTGTACCGCTAAACCTTGAAACCCCATGCAGGGGATATAGATAACTCAGACCCATACCCTTCGACGAATCACAAGTGGACCCAGTTGGAACAATACCCGACTGATCCCGACAGGTCGCAATACGCGGTAAGAATGCCAATTACACGCCCATACGCACCCCCAGCATTCCTCACAGTGTATTCTGCGTATCAGTCCACGCACAACTTAGGGCTTTTTTCTTACCTTACACAGACACTAAGACCGACTAGGAGGCGGACGGGCGAAAATTTGGCCGTAGAGTATTTATGTCCTAGTGAGTGCCGTCTCCCGTAGTTTCCCAGCTTTTTCTCCCTGAAAAGTCCATCTCTCTCCTCTTTCTTTCTTTCTCCTCTCTTCCACCCACCCTATAATTCTATAAACCCATCCATCGCAATGGCCACCTCTCGTGTCTTCGCCTCCCGCATGGCCTCGGTCATGGCCCAGACCTCCAAGGTCGCCCGCCCTGCTGCCCGCTTCCAGCTCAACGCTGCCACCAAGCGCACCTTCACCCAGAAGGCCCCCGCCTTCGGTGCCCCCAAGCGCATCCAGTCGCCCACTCTCCTCCAGGCCAAGGCTTTCCAGACTGCCGCCCGCCGCCAGTACTCCTCCGAGGTCGCCTCCGCCATGGTTGAGGTCTCCAAGAACATCGGTATGGGTTCCGCCGCCATCGGTCTCGGTGGTGCCGGTATCGGTATCGGTCTCGTCTTCGCCGCTCTCCTCATGAGTGTCTCCCGCAACCCTGCCCTCCGTGGCCAGCTCTTCTCCTACGCCATTCTCGGCTTTGCCTTCGTCGAGGCCATGGGTCTCTTCGATCTCATGGTTGCCATGATGTGCAAGTACGTCTAAATTATCTACGACTCGGGTTTTCGGATTCTTGGAAAAATGTCATCAAAACAAGGATTTTGGGTTTTTTGAGAGAATCTCTTTTTCTGCCGGGGAGGGTATTTGGTCGTGATGTATTACCATGTACTACTTTCAGCGTCATCTACAACACTTTTCTTTCTGTACATATAGAGTCCTATATGGCCCATCGACCATCCAACCTATCAAAGAGCCAAACGAAAAACTCTGTGTGTTGCGTCTGACGGCCGTATAATATTCTCTTTCCTTTTCCTAGTTCTTCCCCATGGGGTGAGATTGTATGTATAACGCCTGAATGAGTTACTTTGCTCCCAAGCTCAGAACTCCACGTAGACAAGCTAAAAGCTATAAACCCGGGGCGATCCTAGCTCGATCTTGACAACAAACAGCTGGTCTTTTTGGCGCTTGTCATATCCCGCTCTAGCCGATGTTGCTACGGTCTTGCAGTATTCGACTCGCTCTTCAACCTGCAACTACACCACAACCACCACCCATTGGCCTACAATATGTGGTGAGAGTGAACTACAGAGTCTTCACAAGACGATCGAGCTATTTTATCACAAAGAATCAGTCCTGGCGGTTCTTAATGAGCCTGAGACCCTCGACGCAAGATTCTTAGCTCCGGGACCTCGGGAACGGCTTTCCCGTAGTCAGCTGACTCAACCTGTGACTGTGACATCAGCCTCGGTATTCCAGGACTACAGATCGAGGTTCTGCATGCAGCATGCAGCATTGAAGGTGAAGCAAGTCATATCACATTTCATTGCGAGCTAGGTGTTTTGTGAATTCACTATGTTGGGGTTGGGGTAAAGCTCTGATGCTCGGCAACTTCCCCGTTTATATCTACGAACCCGGTCTAGTCCGCTTTCAGTTAGTGACAATATCAAGTATATCTTGGTGATATTGATGAGATCTCATGGATATTTCTTTTTAGGAGTTTATATATGTTTGTACATTGTATTCTGTTATTTCAAGCGGTGTCCAGCTGTGCAATACATATATTGTCGCTAGGCTTGATTCTCGAGGTTCATCCAATATATACATCGGCGACTACGAAATCATATCAATCTTGAATTATTTTTCCATCATTTTCATTTTTCTTCTGTTTAATTTGGCAAATCCAAGAATAGAAATCACAATAATCAAGAGACTTATGGCTGCAATCATCATTGCAGCGAGAAGAGCAATACACGTGCCAAGCGGCTCATCGCGTTAATACACCTGGTCGACATACACTCCTGCTGGAAGGAAAAGCTCGAGTGCATCAATAAATATACTTCATATGAATAAGATAAAACCAATGTTAACAGAAGACCTGCAAGAACGATCACAAAAGACTCCAAACATGCCATAATCGCTCGATAAACCGATAAAATCAAAACGCTGATGGGGAATATGTATCACCAGGACTCGAAAGAAAAGCCCCAAACCCCAAGTGTAAGCGCATCAAAGCAAGCCAAAAACCAAGAAGAGAGCAAGACACACCAGCTAGAAAATTTCCAGATCCTCAAACTCAACCACCAACCCATCCGCCGAACCCGTCGGCAAAGAAGCATGCATATCATCCCACATCGCACCAGCCCGCGACAGACCCGTCGGCCGACTCGCATAAACCCCAACATGAACAAACTTATCCTCCACCCCATAAAAGAACCACGTCACCTCGCGCAACTTCTTCCACGTATTCCCCACCGCACCGGGCGACAAAGCGAACGGTGACGCCGACGGAACCTGGTACCAAATCCACAGCGCATGGCCGACACGCTCGAGCTTGATACGCAGCGAGTGGATAGCCAGTCCGGCCTGAGCCGACTGCGCCAGCGGCGACAAACACCAGTCCGCGCCATCGGCCGTCGCGCTTACCGACGACGCGTTCACCGTCCCCGACGAGAACTCCATTCCGGCTTTGACCCATTTGCAGGGTGAGCGCGGTGCGCTGCGGAAGCCTCGCGGTCCGTCGACTTCAGAGGAGAAGGATTGCGGCGCCGCGCCGGCGAATATCACCAGTCCGCCTTGGTCCCATTCCAGTTCCCAGTCTGCGCTCACGGTCACCTCTGCTACGACGAAGGCGTGGCGGAGGGATGTGAAGACGATTGGGGCGGTGGAGGTTTCGCCGTTGGGTGGTTTGCGCCAGAGGTCTGTGTTTGGACCTGCGCGGAGGGTGAAGTATTCCATGCATTGGGGTAGTTCGAATGTCGGTGGCAGGTTTAGTGCCGTGAAGGTTGAACCATCTGGAGGCATTTTTGATTTCTTGGTTTGGGAATTCTTGAATTGGATCTCCACCGTTCTTAATAGATGGGAAAAAGGAAAATAATTGTAGAGTCACACTGTGTGGTGCCTCGAAAATAGGAATACCCCGGATGAGCTGCAGTTGATCACTCTTAAATCCTTCAGCGATGACGCTGGGGTCACAACATTTGCCTCTAAAGTTTAAGCAGGCGCACTAATCCGAGCAAAGCAAATCATGCACGATGCATAGGCATAGAAGGCAGAAAAAAAAATCTTGGGATATGATGCAGTCGAGAGCTGAGATACGCCGAATGCGGGTTGCGCCAGACCTGGAAATGGGAACACCGAAAAAAAGCAAAAGGAAAGTAAAGAAAATGAGAAAAAGAGAAAAAGAGAAAAGAAGGTGATTGAATCAATTATTATGGCTTGAACTACGTAGTACTTATATAGCGAGAACAAATGTCGGCTTCCCCCTAATGGAATTCAGGGGATGATCTGCTCATGTCCGGCCGGGGATGGCCCTATCAAGGAAGCCAGAACCAGAGCGCTGGGGACTGAACCAAGCTGTTGGGCTCCCTGCCGCGCTAGAGTCATGTTCTTTATGGTCGATTTCTTTGAGGCCCTCGAGAAGCGTGCTTGCATAGCTTCGGCGACAGATGGCCTGCGGGCCAGTTCGCAAGTGGCGGGTCACCATGCATCTGGGGATCCATCACGATGTGACGGGGCTTCTAAGAGGAGCATCAAAGGTCCTTTAGGCCCAAAGGACACAAGGGGCACACAGAACAAGGAATAGGGCGAATGTGTGCCGTGGACAGCTGTCCGGGCTGAAAATGAAAGAACATGCAGTCGAGAAATATTTTCATCATCCATACTGGAGAAATTATACTTCAACATATCGAGGATCGATCGGAACAATGCAGGACGCATGAACTGGGTGGAACTCAGATTCGGGGGAGCTGAGAATTGCCTAGGGATCTTCCCTGGTCGGTGGTTTGACAGCTTACAGGAAAGGCAAAAAGGCTTCTGTTTTTATTTTATCTCGACTGCGGTTTTCCCCTCCAATTAGGTGTTCTGCACGAGGCAGAAGAGGGTAATCGTGGATGTTTCATGGGGATCCTGGACTAGACGTACAACATTGTAAGATGTGAGTGTAAGTCAGATGTAAGTATAAGATAGAATCAAGAACCTCCTGCTAAAATTGTTAACTTCTTCTACGTTGTATATCTCTTGTTGTATGAAAATGAAGTAAAATCTAATCAGCTGACCTGTTTCTTTTTATGGAAGGCCTTGGCTGATTGTTTCTTTCTCTTCGTACTTTCGCCTTAACGGTGTGTGTTGGCACCTTCGGGCGCAACTTCACTATATTCTTACGCCTCTCTCGCCTAACGTTAAATACATCTCATCCCTTCCTCCCTTGAATTCCAACTCAAAGAATACGCCCCGCGCTAGCATGCGAATATGCACGGGGCGAAGTGCAGGTCCCAAAAAGGGGGCCAAACCCCGAGAAGCGAAGCCAACTCGTATTTTGGCCTGGAGCTCGCCCTCCCAAGACTAACTCAGGGCTTTGGACCAATCAAATCTGCCCCATTGACATCTTAGCTTCGTATTTGAAGACCCTTAGCCTCAATCCAAGCTAGTGCACTCGTGCGGAGGATTTGCTTCGGCCCCCTGATCCATTTATTTAAATGCCGTCCATTTCTTAAAATCTGGGGAAATTCTTAGATCTAAGATTTCGATCTAAGAATTTCCCCAGAGCTAAGCAGAACAAAATAAATTGCAAAAATGGCGCCTCGACGCGGCAGCGGAAGCTATTTTAGCTATGTCGACGATAATCCGTGGAGCGACACGATCTGGCTATCACTGGAGTATTACTACCCGGACGAATACAAGCCTCTCTTTATCACCCAATTTGTCTTTGATATTCTTTCCCTCCTCGCGTTCGTCGCCTTCCTCATTTGGGCATGCAGAATCAGAAATCGTAATCTCCCGCTGAAAGCACTCATTTGCGCCCTGATTTCCTCTATATGGTATGTGGAAAGACCCGGACTAAATAAAAAATCCGCTAACCAGTGGCTCACAGCTGCCAAATAAACATCATCGCCTGGGAAGCCCTATATGTGGCCGAGGCGGAGGTGACGATGTACTATTTGATCAGCTTGATGCTCTGGGACTTCTTCAAAGTCGTTGCGATCTGCCTCACCTTCTATGTCTTCTGGAACCTCATCCATCGCCTCCTGGGCTTTATTAGAGTCTCCGGCAAGCCTCATGCGGCAGTGACTACCATCCATTATCTCCTCCTTAGTATTATCTTCGTGGCCTCTCTTGCCGAATGGGGTATGTGTGTTGCTTCTTACGTGCGAGGCGTGGTTTCCACTCTCAACGCCGATATGCAGTGGTCCTGGACACAACTGAATGCCGCGGTGTATATCATCTATTGGGTGCTGTCATTGGAGCTCCTCGTCTGGGGAATCTTCCTGGCTATCAAGGCTCGCAGCTATGCTTTCTGGTCAAAGGTGAGTCCCACACCAAAACTTTCTAAACAGAGCACACACCAACTAACTGGCTATCAGTCGCCCGTTATGGCACTCGTCACCGCCGCCATCTCCTGGTGCGCTGTGTGTTCCACCCTGGCCATCATTTACATTCGCTATAGCCTGATGCCTACCTCTGCGTATGACTGGCCGATATACCTGGACGCCGCCAGAACTATTGTACAGTTCGTGCTCTGGGTCGGCACTTACACTGGTCTTCTCCTTTGCTGTGTGAAATGGCACACGGTCGACCAGCAGCCGAAGTATCCCGCACCTGATTATCAGTCTCAGTTCCCCGAGGGACAGTACCCTCAGATTCAACAGCCATATGATATTCCTCCGTACGTGGATCATTCAGCACAGCACCAGGCCCACCCGCACCATGTCTCGACCTAGCAAGGTTGATGTTGAGGTCTGATTCTGCTGAGTGTACTGGTTTATTTCCTTTGTTTTTGACTTTGTGAGAGTTTCTATTATAGTGATACTTCTCTTTTAATGTGTATGTTGATACCCAATACGATGCGAATGATAGCAATGCAATCCTTTTTGAACAAAACATTGTATGAACCATATTTCCAGTATGCCTCAAATAATACCCTAGAACCTAAAAAAACACAATAAACCAAAAAAGCCACTCATAAAACACGAAGAAGCAAGTAGACAAAAACGTCTTGGCAGACCAGGCGGTGGCGCAAACCCGCGACAACATCATCTTCGTTTTCGCCATCGAGCCTTCGCTCGATCAACACCCACTTTCACATCTCACAAAATGGTCTGCTCAAAATGCCAAAAGAAGCTAAAAGCTACCGAGCTCGCCACCCCCGGCGTCAAGCGCAAGAACGATATGTACTACGGCTCGCCGTCTAGTACACTCGGTGGCGGCGCAGACAAGGGAAAGGCGAAGCCGACACTAGGCACCACGGGAATCGGAAAGGTATGTTACAGAATTTGCCGTTTGATTCTTTGAATTAAGGAGAATTATCACTATTCTAGATAAGTTTTATACTGACATTCCCTCCAGAGCAAGCTCCTGAGCGCAAAAGCGAAGAATCCTTATGCGGCTTATGCTTCGTCTTGTAATAACTGCAAGGTGAAGACGGAGATAGGGAAGAAGTTTTGCCAGCGGTGCGCTTATCAGAGGAATGGTATTTTGCTGTATTCTTTGCCCTTTGTTCATTGCATATGCTGATATCGATACTAGCCTGTGCCATGTGCGGCAAGAATCTGGCGGGGAAGTCGGTCAAGGACCAGCCTATTGTCCAGGGACAGAAGTTCAACATGGCATGAGGTGCTTGTGGGTTAGATCTGGGCGATTACAGCCTTTTATTTTCTATTTTACATTGCATGGCGTTGGGCGTTGATGATACCGCGGAATATTAAATAAACATCGATATTGAACTGAAATGAACTTGATTTGACAGTGTAGGAAAATTCTAGTTATACATGGCATGCGCAATAAGAGTATATGCAATGCGCCACCAATGGTGCGCTATAAGATCGGAACAAGTATGCCTTTTCATCTCCTGAAGAACATTGAACCTCGCGTTCTCCTTCCCAGCTCCCTTAATCTGCTTCCCATCACCTCTTAACGGTCGGCCAGCATGTTCTTGATGTTGCTGTAGTATTGCGTGTTCAGGTATTGCGGGAGCTCCTCCTTGGCGAGCCACTTGAAGTCCTTGAGGCCCTGGGTGTTGACGGATAGATCGGCCTGGCCGGCCATCATACGAGACTTCAAGAAGAAGATCTTGCTTCCGGGAACCTCGATCTCGTCCGCCTTCTTGGAGCGGCGGGGGTTGAAGGAGTGCCATCCGACCGGGTGGAAACCGACCATCCAGGTGTTCATGTTGATACCGGCGGACTGGGCGAGGGTGCGTTCAGCAGCCTAGAGTAGAAATAGTATTAGTATAATTCCCAAACTCAATGCGGTTCAAAAGCATAGCACTCACCAAGCGAAGGGTCTCGCCCGACTCCACCGGCGAGCTGGGGAACTTCCAGTGTCCCTCCTTGGACTGAACAAGGAGATAGAGAGTACGGGAAAGCAAACGATCGAGACTCTTTTGGTCGTTCTTCTTGTCTGCCTCCGTGATCCGAGGATACGGCCGAGGGATTTCTTCCTTTTTGCTGGTATCTTGGGAAGTCGCATTGGCAGTGGATTCTGCGTCCTGGACAAGAGCCTCAACCTGGTGTTCAGGCTCAGACTCCTGTGCTCCTAGCAGGAGCTCGTCGTTCCATGCATCGCTCTCGTACGCGTTGTAATGTCCGATATCACGCGCGGCAGTCCGGCGCTCCTGGATCTTCTTCTTCCAGTCTTCGTCGGCTGGTGTTCCGCGCTTGAAGTAGAAGTATTTCGTAAAGGGAAGGGCGAGACGCTCATTCAGTCGCTTCTGGTAGAAAAAGAACGCTTTCTCGAACGGTTCGAGTTCACGGGTGATTTGGGGAGGGCGGGAGAGGACTACACCGGCGTTGATGATGTAGGCTGGCTTCACGGCGGAGTCGGCCGCTGTTGATGCGGAGGTCGATTCGATTGCTGGTGCTGCCGAGGAATAGCTGCGGCGGCCAATGGTCTCTTGACAGCTTCTGCACACGCCGGAGTCGACTATTGATGGCCCTGCGCGCGGAGTCAGTATCAGGAATCCGGGCAAAAACTTCAATTGGACATACGCAATAGCGAGGCCACGCGCCGTGCACCATTAGATCCTGACGACATGTTCAAGGGTGGAATGGCAATGTGTTTGGGGCTGATCGGTGTCTTGTCTCCCCGAGAAAAAGATCCAACCAGGTCACGTTGTCGCCAGGCCCGATTGGGATTAGTCACCGCCCGGGCGCTTTAAATTTCAAAATTCGACTTCCACTTTCTTCTCTTCTCCAAGCATCTCTTATCATCACTGCGTCCAGTTCTCTACGGCCGGTTGATCATTTAAAGGTGCTCAGAGTGAGCTCCTCCTGAGATCGCGGCCAATTTTCGCTAGCGGTACCTTCTTAAAAAATCAAGGCGTACTGTTAGATAGCTGCCGCGAACATCCCTTTAGTCTTATGGCTATGTGCTTTGATAGAAATCCATTTTTACCTTTTTACCTTCACTTTTCTCTATCTTCTCCTTCTCTGCAAGTATTTCCAGAACCATAACCTACTTGCCCTCAAATCTCCACCAGCAGCTCTTCCTGTTTTGGCACCACTCTTCCTAGTTGCACCATCCTCTCCTGTGTACCGAACACCCGCAGTATGTTCCCGTAGGTATCCCAGAAGGCATCTCCGAGGCGCGGGAGTAATTTGCCCTGATCGACCAGACGAGCGATACGCCCGGAACCAGTGTCGGCTAGGGATGTACCAGCTTGAGCGATCTGGGCTGCTTGAATCAATGGGATTGTCTCGGTGTCAACATCAAAGAAGTTGTTGAATTCCTTCTTGGTAACAGCCTGGTTGTTGCTAGGCTGTGCCATGATACCGGCAACCAGACTGGGTGCCGTGGTCGTCTGTGGCCGGCGTTTGATGCGCTGCATATTGCCTGCCAGTTTGATGAAGGCCATGGCGGCAAGCATGCTATCGTACCCTGCCTCATGGGTACTCTTACGGAACTTGTACTTCGCAAAGCGAGGGTCAATCTCTGCGATATGATTAGCTGTGCTCGCTTGCTGTCAAGGATATAACTCATGTCCTACCTATCTTGGGGCTTTCTATTCCTGCTAAAGTCGTGTTGAGATCTTCAAGCGAAGACATGGGGTTTAGAGAGCCGCAGTCGTGAGTGGCCATGTACTTGGTATCCGCTAGCACGGGGAATAGCTCGTGGATGGCGGTCTGGAACTCGGCGAGGGTATTCGGCAACGGACCTAAGAAGCATGCGTGGAAGAAGAGCAGATCGCAGAACATGTTGTGGCCGACTAGAACCGGTCTGTTCTCCTTAAGCCGGCTCTTCACTTTGTCTGACAACTGCTGGATTCCGAAAGTCGGTTGCTCGATGGCCTTCAGCAGAGGATGGAAAGCGTCTGGTTCAAGTTCTTCCAGGCTTCCACCCACAAGTGCTTCTGCGATCCAGCGGAACCCGATATGCTTCCGGATTCGTTCCTTTTTGACCTTCAATTTCGCCTCCAAGGTAAACTGCTCATTGCATGGGTCCCGCAATTCGATCTGGACGAACGTTGATGCACCCCGCGACGTTAAGTTGGGGTATTCGTCGCTGATAAGGTGGTGTATCAGCCATTTCTGCATGCTAGTCAACCCGGTAGGTATGGGTCCTGGAACAAGCTGGATGCTGCTGGGTGGCGGGATGTTGAGCCACTCGCGGCGTTTCTATATATGTCAATTGATTTATCCAAATCAACGTTTGATACAAGGTCTTACCTCGCCCTGCGCCAGCCACTCATTGACACTGACCCGAACGGCTTCAAGGAACTCTAGAGATTCATGATCGTCTTTTTTAATATCCACAGCTTGGACAGGGTTCCGTTGGCATTTCTCTGCAGCTCTTCTGATTGCCAATTGTTCTTCCTCTCGAGATAGGTATCGAACACCGAAGGTGCACATGTGGTCAATGCTGAAGTGGTTAGCAAGCAAGAATTCCATTGCTGTTCATGGAGATATTAGCGTATGCTCAACATATTGTAGACATCGGACATACAGCGGCTTCCGAATGTCCAGTCCCGATTCAAATCCATCTCATGCTGGGTCATTGGACTCAGGTTTATGTTGTACGGTTTCAGGGTGTAGGTGGCTATAGATGGTTAGCGGGACACGTCTTGCACTAGGGTTAATCCGTACCTTTTTCCTTATCTTCATGACAAGTTGTCAGCCCAACTTGAAGAATCTGATACCGCTCTGCGGCCAATTTGGCTTCCACATATCGTTCCTGCACAGTCTGGGGCCGGGACTGTGGTGTACTGGATTTGAAAGCCACCCCAGACAGCTCGAAGTCTACGGACACGAAGCAGCTGGTGGAGATGTCGTTCAGTATGGAGGGTAGGCAATCGGGAAAGGTGACAGCCGTGATATCCATCTTGGTTCAAAGTTGAGAACAATGAGCGTAGTGAATGAAGATAAGAGGTGAAAAGGAGAGAGTTGGCTTTGTTGAAGTATTTATTGCTAGACAAAAGAAGACTGTGCATTGGGAAGGCAGGTATCCGCGTTTAATTGATCACAAAGAGCTCTGCGTTGCGTGTAATTTGTAGAAGGGGTAATACGTCGTCGACGGGATGGTATAGTTTGAAAGCTTACTGGTCTACGCTGTTAAGTCCGATAAACCAGAGTTGTGATAGGAGCAAAGAAGAAGAGAGAGATAGCTGAGGAAATAGTGATACTATATAAGAATTTGAAGCATTTATCAAATTCTGGTTCTCTATAGATAGCAAGGATTGAATATGCATCTTTTTGTCAAGAAATCCTTCGCAGGTTCTCAAAGTACATTTTCTATTGCTTCAGAAATACAGCATATAGCTTCACAAGCAATATCTATCTTAGCCCTAGGAGTTAGCTCAGTTGGAGTGTATAAATGACCGAGGCAACATCCTGGCGATGTTTTATGTCCAATTGGAATAGCACAGGCTGTTACCTGCGATGCAATAACCGAAACATTTGGGAAATTGGCCTAGAGTAATATAGAAGTGAAGCACCTCTTTTTGAACCTGTCTAGGGAGCTAAAATAATCGTGAATTGAGAAGTGAGAGAGTAAACAAGCCTACCTGAGGCTACATAGACGATCTCACAGGCCAGTCCCGTGACTGACCCCGGACTTGGACGAGCCGAGGGAAAACGAGAGAGCCGATCACAGACCCGACACGCTTTACTTCCAAGCTTTAATGGTTTCCCTCTTATAATTACTGCTTATACAACTTTTTGAAGATCGAATTTGACTTATTACATCTCGGCCTCCCCAATGGCGAACGGACCCTCCGCGTCGTCGCGCTCTCACGCCCCATCCTCAGCTTCCCCCACAAAGTTGTGCTCCAAGACATACAGGAAAGCCTCCCAACTGTATCTCACACGACGCTTACCAGAAGCGCTCGCAAATATCCAACCGATTATTACGCCTTCAGTACCAGAGGACCAGCAAACAAATGGCGACAGCTCAACACCTATTGCGCCGATTGCCACGGCCGCTGGCACGTGGAGGATCAAGGTGTGGAACCTCTACATCACCCTCCTTAGCGCAATAGTCGATCTCGGTGCAGAGGAGGGAAAGAAGCAATTTGGTCAGAAGGAGTGGAAATCAATTGCGTCGCAAGTCAGAGAAGGTGCGATTTGGGAAACTGTGGTCGAGGTCGGATACCAAGGCCACGAGGGTTCGGTGGATCCCGAAGTGGTCTACAACCTGTTAGTATCAGCTCACTTTCCTTCCTAAATTGAGGTACTAACAACGCGATCCTAGTGCTACCCTCCTTCTAACCCACTCCTCTTCGCAATCCCTGAACCAACAGCGCCTTGAGACCTATCTCTCTTCCTACGGACAACCCAACCTCGACCTTGCAGGTCGCCTACACGATGCTTCTGATGATTACGAGCAGCGCCCTATTCGCGCGACAAGCGGAGCTGATACTCCGAAAGATCTAAATGCCAGAGTAAGGATTATCGAGCTCTTTACCTTGCACGTCCTCCCCCGCAATGACGAGTGGGAATACTCCACCGAATTCATCAATTTGAGCGAAGTCCTCGATGAAGAACGCAAAGAACTCTTCCTCCAGACACTCGAGGGCCTGAAGGAAGAGAAGGAGCGGGGTGAAATGCGCGCAGTCGAACTACAGCAAGCCAAAGATGCAGAGCTTGAACGGCAACGAGAGGATGAACGTCGTGAAGCCGAAGAAACAGCAGCAGCCGCTGCGCGAGTACAGTCTAATGGGAATAAGCGCAATACCAGCGAAGTCGACTATGGGATTGAGAAAAACCGCACAAATGGTTCTCCCAAAGGCAAAGGAGCCAGGCAACCGACAGACAAGTCGCCAAATGGCAAGTCACGAGCTCCCCTCTCATCATCCAGCTCCAAAAATGTCAAAAAGCAGGACAAGGCTGAACCCCGGGGTCGCCCAACTCAGGCCGTGGCCACTGGCCTGCGCAACATCTTCCGTCACATTATCCGAACTGTGTCTGGGAATCCCATGTCAATAGTGCGCATCCTACTTTTCTTGATCGGCATTACGATGGCGATGAGCCGGCAGGGTGTGCGCGATCGCATCCGACGGATTACAGACGGCGCTTGGCAAAAGGTCAAAGCTACAGCCGGAATGGGAGTCAAAGTGAGCTATATCTGAGATATAAGCCACTTCGATCTCTACGCACATTGCATGGTTATTGTGTACATTTTTCTTGATCAAGTTGGCTCTCCATCATTCTTGGAGGTTATTTTTGCATAATGTTTCTTTTGTGATTCCCTTTGTGATTCTCTATGTCCATGTATTCTACACATGCATACCACCGGGTGTGGTTGAATTTACTTACTAAGTCCGATTTTCGTTTGCTTTAGCCAGCAATTTTCAAAGACAATCCTCGTAAAGTGCCTAGGCTCATTGGCCAGTACGTTGCCAATCAAAACAGTAAGAGATCACTGAGCCTTGAATGTTAGTATGTAACCTAGCTATTCTGAATAGGAGACTTAAACAATCACTCGATAGAGACATCGAAGAAAAACAATCCAAGACTCGTCACCGTCGGAGGAATGAAAACAATAATATATTCTAAACGGGTATCAAACAGTCGTACGCTCATGAACACGTCCAGCGTGATCCCCACATAAATTTTCAGCCATACCAATCTCAACATCATCGCGCGTAGTGTCATCCAAATCCTCTTTCTCGACGACTCTAGCATGCCACCACCGGAACATCTGAACGAAGAAATGCGCCACGCAGATCTGCTCCGTGGTATAGAGTAGTACCGGCACCGATGTCTTCGCTTTTATGAAGAGATCAACTGGCTGCCACATTGCGTAGAGCAACGGGATACCAAGTGCGGTGCTCTTCGCTGGTCCGCAAAAGCACACTGCAATAGTTTCCTCCGGAGACATGCGCTCGAATATGGGCTTGGACCAGCGTCGAGAGCTGAAGATTCGCGGTGGTCTGGAGCAGAAGAAGCATACTGCCGTTAAGGTGATGTAAAGTAGGATGTTGAATAGGACCACGAAGATTATGCTCTGCGCGGAAAAGGTTTGGAGGGCTCCTGTTGCGAAGCAGGAGGAGAATGTGGCCCTAATATTTAGGAATGCGGGTTAGCAAAAAAAAAAAAAAGAGGGCCATGGGTTTCGTATAGAGGCTCGTTGGACTCACCAAATCAACAATAACAAGCAGACAGTAGACAACTTAGGCAGCTTGGTCTTCTGCATGACATACGCAGTGCGATCAGGCCAAGTCCACCTCACTACCTGTCCAACGAACAGCGGCAGTAACACACTGAGCCCCAATTGCTTGAAAACCTCCCTATACATACTCCCCAAATTCCCACCTCCATACCGCCAGGGATCAAACTCCGCCCTCTTAGGCATCAACGCAATAGTCCAAGCAGCCGTAACAAACGGGCCGAGAATATTAGCCAACAAGACCTCCACCAAAGCAGCCGCATCATCTCCACCCGCAGACCTCGTCATAACAACATTGGACGCAATCGTCGTCGGAATACAAGCAGTGAAGATATACCCCGCCAGCACCGCGCGATCAATTTTATTCCCGGTATCAGCAGCGATGATAATATGCACGATAGCCAGCACCAGCGCAGGAATAAACAGAAACGAAACCGCCTGCACGATCAAGTGGAGGCGCCAGTTCAGCACGTGCTCGATAAGCTTCTGGCGCGGGATGCTCAATCCTGAGATTAGGAAGATTATAGCGATCACGCCGTACATGATGCTGTATTCGGAGCGGATGATGCCTCCATGCTTGGCCACGTTTGGGAAGCAGTATGCCAGGGCGCACACGACGCCGATCCCGATTAGGAGCCATTGGCGGAGGATTAGACTTGCGATGCGCTTCAGGGCTTGCTGCCACCGTGGCTGTGCGATGTCCGGGGCTGCTTCCATTTTCTTTTTAGTCTAGGAATGAGGGCATGGGTATTGTACCGCCGTGAATGGATTTTGGGGTATGTAGGGGATATGTAGGGGGAAATTTTCGTGATCGGGGTAAGTCCGATCCATCGGATTCGATAGCGCGCACAAGAATCGCATCATCTGGAGTTATACGTTGTACTATTACAATGTACATTGTGGCATCCATCATGGATATGTGTATATTTTGCATCTTTGTATGTTGTATATCAAATCTGGGAATCCGAAACGGGTTGCCGACTCGGGTAGCCGATGTCATCAATCGGGTCGACTGACACCGGAGACATTTTCGTAATCTGAGTCAACATACGGAGGAACTAGACCATGCTGACACTGTTAGTTTCATATCTTGTATAATTCGTTATTGGGTCTGTCCGAGGTAACTAGATCTCTTGTACTCCATACAACAAAGTCCGAACAAACGCCGTGCAAATGCCACTATAAATTCGGGAAAACGTTCATCCGATCAAAATGACGCTTCTATCAACGTCACTGCCGCAACACCTTGCCCATATATACATTCTAACAACCGAACCCCTGACTATAAACACAAAGTTCAAGCCTGCAGCAAGCCCCACGTTCAACGAACCTTGGAATACTTTAATTATCTGACTCAGAACGTCCCATGACCCTTTCTGGGGATGGACCTCGGCTGAGGGGAGATCTAGCGCTGGTCCGAGATCACCCGCCAGCGGAGTTCGATACTTCGCTCCGAAGTTCGAGTCCCGAAATATTCAGAATATCCCCGGAGTAATGAGCTCCCTGGAGAAATTAGGCTTTTCTGGACTGTTGTACTCCGTAGTCTACGGGTAGATTGTGTATAAGATAATATTATACATTGTAGCTAGTCGAACAAGGCACGGGCGTTTTCTGTACTTTCTCTCCCCCTACATTGTACGATCTAATTCTGAATCTAAATGTACCGAGTATAATCACAAGCCGTCAACGTTATAACTTGGACAAGACATGTGAAATCTGATCATTAAAAATCTGGGGTCATTCATTCCGCTGAGAAGAGAGCCGCCCTTGTTGCCGAAGGCCTCGGGATTGTCGTGAAGCGCCCTACATTTTGTGCTCGGTACCAAATAGGACATAATTATTATACATATAGAGATCTCCCCTCGGCAAGTCCTGAATCTGTCACCTCTTTTTTTTCCCTTTCTTTCTTCTCTGGTCTTCTCATCTGTGCGTGATCATACTTCCGTTCGTCCAGCTTCCTCCGCTTCCCCGTCATAGCTCCCCACAAAGTTTGGCACCGTTGCCACTCGCCTTGAATCATATACCCTGGAACTTCGCCTTTTCTTTCCTGAAAGATTAAAGATCCTTGCAATTGATATCTTGATCTTCCTTTCAGATATACCATCTCTTCCAATTGTTCGGCTTATCTCCGGAACGGTATACTTCCGCACTTCTCCACATTCTCGGCTTTTTCTCGCGACAATCGGAACATCTGCGAAACTTGATTTCCGACATTGAAGGATTCCTGTGAAATCTTCGTGAACAAAAGTGCAATTTCTCTGCAATTTCTCTGCAATTATACAAAAACATATCGAAACAATGTCTGCCAAAAATGTCAATCAGCAGAAGCGCACATCGCCTGCGGTCAACTTGATCGGTATGTAGAATAGACTCCCCCTGTCGGGATTGTGTACAGTTATTGACTTATGCCCAATTAGCTGGTGGTGGTGCCGGTATGATGGAGGCTCTCGTGTGCCATCCTCTAGACACAATCAAGGTCCGCATGCAGCTGTCAAGGAGGGCCACAGCACCTGGGGTGAGTTACGGAATTTGCCATTCGACAATCAAAAGCCATTGCTAACCATTTTCGCTGGATCAGGTTAAGCCGCGCGGGTTCGTGGCCACCGGTGTTCAAATCGTGCAAAAGGAGACCGCTATGGGTCTGTACAAGGGTCTTGGTGCCGTGCTGGGTGGTATCGTCCCGAAGATGGCCATCCGATTCACCTCATACGAATCATATAAGGGCATGCTCGCCAATAAGGAGACAGGCGCCGTGAGCAGCAAAGCCACTTTCCTTGGTATGCGAAGCGTTGAAAAAAATCGAATATGCATAATGGAAAGCTAACAATCCCTAATAGCTGGTCTTGCCGCCGGTGTTACCGAAGCCGTGGCCGTTGTCAACCCTATGGAAGTTATCAAAATTCGTCTGCAGGCCCAGCACCACAGTTTGGCCGATCCCCTGGATGCCCCCAAGTACCGCAGCGCCCCGCACGCGCTTTTCACCGTCGTCAAGGAAGAAGGCTTCAGCGTCCTGTACCGCGGTGTCTCCCTGACCGCCCTCCGACAAGGAACAAACCAGGCCGCCAACTTCACCGCATACACGGAACTGAAGGCTGCCCTGCAGCGCTGGCAACCCGCCTACAGCGACAGCCAGTTGCCCGCTTACCAAACCACCATGATTGGTCTGATCTCCGGTGCCGTCGGACCCTTCTCCAATGCTCCCATCGACACCATCAAGACCCGTCTCCAGAAGACCCGTGCTGAGCCTGGTCAGTCCGCTGTCGCCCGTATCATGGTCATCGCCAAGGATATGTGGAAGACTGAGGGTTACCGCGCTTTCTACAAGGGTATCACCCCCCGTGTCATGCGTGTTGCTCCCGGCCAGGCTGTTACTTTCACCGTCTATGAGTACCTCAAGGGTAAGCTGGAGGGCTCTAACTGGTCTTTCGTTGGTGGTAGCTTTGATGAGTAAATGTGCCAAAATGTCTTGTTGTTTTCTGGAAAGCATTGTGATACCTGACCTGGCATGGTGGGAGTTGCATTCCCTGTTTCGCGCATTGGACTCTGGAACAGAACTGTTCATTGCAAGCCGCTTGAAACGGCTCTTTGTGTAAATATTTTGTGCTTTGCGTTAGTTCTTTTCTATACCACTTTGGTGCGCCTTGAGCTGAAATAGAGAATATTCAAAAACCATTGAAGAGTCGTTTGCCAGTGTAGTAGTTTGGTGTTGAGGGTGTGTCCATGAATGACCCGGTTGTAGATACACCAGTCAATGCTTGTGTAGCGACCACAAGAACACAATCCCTACGAGTTGAAATAGCACGAATTGTTTCTTCTTTCTGTATTAGACTCGTTAGATGTCGAAATAAAGCCCAACTGGGCAGCCCTGACGGCTGACAACGCGCTATCGGCCCCTCATTATTCACCGCTTCTCCCCTCATAAATAACAACCAACCAACCCAGCTGCATCCTACAGTGCAGCATCATGCAGTCAGGAATTACAGGTGAGACATTCAAATTACTTGATCTTGAACTCTGAAAAACCCCATTGACTTCAACACTAACAAACGTCTAGTCTCCGCGGAGCTGAAAGATGCATTCGCCCGCTTCAACTCCGACCCCTCAACTTTCTGTCTGCCGGCAACTATTACAGCAGAGACCCTAACGCCGCTGGCCCCAATCTCCTTCCAAGGGAGCCCCTCGGAAAATGCCTTCTTTTCAGCCCTCCCCCAGCTGTCCTCCGTCCTCCAGCCTAAGACCCCCATCTACCTCCTTCTCCGGCGCCCATCGACCGCCGCCTCGACTGCTCCACTCATCGCTTTGACCTATATCCCGTATAATGCACCCGTGCGAGCAAAGACCCTCTTTGCCTCTACTCGCTCGACGCTGACCCGCGAGTTGGGCACGGAGAAGTTCACTTCTACCGTCTTCGCTACCGAGGAAGACGAGATTCTGGGTCAGGATGCGTGGCGCGAGCGTGATGGTGAGGGCCCCAATGCTATCTCCCGTGAAGATATGATGGGCGAGAAGGAGAGGGAGCTGGATGCTGTTCGTAAGGCCGAGGCCGAGGCACGGAATGGCACCCCCGGGAGAGATATTGGCATTGGTGGCACCTTTGGACCTGCCTCTGGCTCTGGGATGAGGGTTTCTCTGCCGGTTCACGAGGAAGCTAAGTCTGCGCTGAGGGATCTACGCCATGGTGGGTTGGTACAACTGGTAAGTTATACCCTGGCTCGTGGTCCTTCTTCGAGAGGGCTTGTCCGGACCGGTGAGATTTGAGGCTAACTTCAAGCAGACTGTTGATATCCCCACGGAAAAGATTGTCTTGGCCCACTCTCACTCTGACGTTGAGGCACACTCTGTCGCCACGCACATTTCCTCCTCTTCGCCGCGTTATTCTTTCTATCATTACCCCGGGTCCGATGTCGTGATTTTCGTGTACACCTGTCCCACTGGATCTTCGATCAAGGAGCGTATGCTGCACGCTAGCTCGCGGAGAAATGCCATCGCGGTTGCTGAGCAAGAAGGACTCAAGATCGAGAAAAAGGTATGCGTGCCCCGTTGTGGATGGTCGTTTCGGATGCTCACAAATAGCAGATTGAGGCCTCTCACCCTGACGAGATCACCGGTGATCGTTTGCAAGAGGAAGTCACTCCCTCACGAGACCAGGGTCCTGCGCGAGGATTTGCGAGACCTCGTCGCCCCGGCCGGTAAATCGCTATTGTATAGATAGGCTATATTCTTGAGCCTCCGATCCGATAGTTGTAGTAAATATAGCAGCACTGTGCTTGACTCGCCAGGTTATTGTCTAAATATTGGTAGATTCTTGTTCTACCAACAAAGGTAGAATTGGATCAGCATTGATCGGATCCTCATATACCCCCTGGAAGCGTACAATTTTCACAGATAGCCTGTTCATATATGATGTTTTCTGGATATCCGTAGCCGTGGCCAGTTTTCCAATGCAATATAATGCTCTCAATTATTCTTGGTGTAGGTTGTGTGAGTAACAGAAAGAATCATTCGAGGTCACTAGAGCTGGAAACATGACTGGTGATTTCCTAATTGATTTGATGGGCTCGACTTGGGGGTATAAAAGGGCCCCCTTCCCCCAAACTCTTCCTCTTCTCTTCTTCTCTCCTCCACATCCCTCTGGATACCATCTCTCCGTAGCCCCATGAGATAGCGTCGGCAGAGGGTCCCGTAGCACATGCTGCCTAACCTACCACAGGGACATCAACATCATCATGTTGTGGAAGTCCATGTAGGTCAGCAACAAATATCAAACCGGGCTTTCTCGTGGATGTTCCTGAAGTCGTGGCTCTCATTGCCACTTGACGAGTCCCACGGAATACATGAGGGGTGTAAATCTCCGTAGCCGAATACTCGGAGGTAGTCACCCTGGCAAAGGTAGTCACATCACTAGAGAGAATAATTGATTGCTATTATACTGATGTCCTCGCCATGTTGAAGTAGTTTGGGATGAAGCATACGTGGATATTTGTTATCATATTGCCTTAGACAATCCTACTGAGCTCCAAGACGAATCTCACGTACACAATATCAAATCAAGAACGAAAACTCCCGGGTATTTGTCAGTTTCGGCCTAAAGAAACATAACTTGGCATGAAAAGGTCGACTATGGTCGACTATAAACTAATAAATCACAGTGTCCTCGTTATCCTCAACGACCTCGCCTCCGTCATCATCTCGGTGGGCATCATGCTGATCTTGAACAGCACTTTCCTCCACTTTGGCAGTGGCTTCGTCCGTTTTGACTAGATCGGGAGTTTGGCCATTAGTGTCTACACCTACCGTGTTCGGAGCACCTTGAGCTGTTTCCTTGGACTTTGAATCTGTCGGATCTGCCTCGTGCTCTGGAGCCGATGGCTGGTCTTGAGGACCACCTGCTTGCTGCTGCTCTTCTGACAATTGGGGCTGTTCTTCGTTTGCAGGGTTTTGTGCTTCAGCCTGAGTTGGTTGTGTCTCAACCAGCGTTGGCTGTTCGGGTGCAAATGCCTCTGGTGGATATCGGGCTTCGAACTCGGCGACTTCTCGGGCAACAGTCGCCTCTGCTTCTTCGATTTGCTGGTTTATCGTTGAATCGTCGCCAGGTCTGGGTTGCCATGGTTTGTAATACTAAAATAAATTAGCTGATGGCTACAATATTATAAACAGCATACATAACTCACCAGAGCCGGCTCTGCCTGTGTCTTGAAGAAATGTGCCATAGCAAGCATATTCGAATGCCGTGTTTGCATCTGAGAATGAGAAGAGTCAGTAAAAATTTAATCACCATATACCCCATTGATATATAAGTGACTAGAACATGAACATACCGCTTCTCGCTCATACAGAGGAGTTTCTCTTCTGCGAATCTCATCCCGCTGTTCCTTTCGCCGTTTCTTCAATTCACCGTACTCGGCATCCTGCGACTTCAACTTCTCTTGCTGCTTTTTTTCAATGTCAGCGCGACGTCTCTGTGCCGCGGAACTTGAGCTCTGCGATAGAGTACCAAGCAGCCCCCCGAATAACCGCTGACCCCGCTTGCGATCCTCATCTCGACCTGCGCGCAGTCGCGTAGGCTTTTTCTCCACAGACTCATCTGTCGCAGGTGGAGGGGATGACGGCCGGTGCCGCTGAGAATGCGGGGAGGTATTGTCTGTAGAGCTGAGTCGTCGGCGCTTAGTGTCGTATTCTGCAGTTGAAGACTTTCGTCGCTTGGCTGTCAACTCCGGAGACTGAATATTATCCTGGCTGGGAACGGCCACTGCCGACGCGAGTGTCTCGGGGCTGTCAAAGTAATATGCGCGTTAGCTAGAGCGCTCCAATTACAATGCGCGCGCGTGGGTTGCACGGGGTGATGAAAGCTACATACCCTTCAGACATGGTGATCGGCAAACAACGCTGGTTGTAAGAAGGAAACAAATTAGTGGAAGAAATGAGCGACGTTAAGTGCTCCGATCCGGGTCAGATATTGGAGTTGTTCAAGAGGCGCAAAATAACGAGACATGTTGCATAGAATCACATTACTTG
Source organism: Penicillium psychrosexuale (assembly GCF_028828465.1). Lineage (NCBI taxonomy): Eukaryota > Fungi > Ascomycota > Eurotiomycetes > Eurotiales > Aspergillaceae > Penicillium > Penicillium psychrosexuale. Next base: position 3,219,907 of record NW_026643187.1, read on the forward strand.
AAGTCACGTGCACCTACCACTTAGTTGGGGCGTTCACCGTCGGCTTTTCTTTTTCTCCTCTTACTTCCCAGCGAGTGCCAAATCATACCTCATTCCACTTTATACAGCTTTAATATTCTCATTTGCCTGTTACGCCACTTAAATCACAATGTCTCGTCACCACCCCGATCTCGTCATGTGCCGCAAGCAACCCGGCATCTCTATCGGCCGTCTGTGCGACAAATGCGATGGAAAATGTCCCGTCTGCGATTCCTACGTGCGCCCCACGACTCTCGTCCGCATTTGCGACGAGTGTTCTTTCGGTAACTACCAGAACAAGTGTGTGGTCTGCGGTGGCGAGGGCATCAGTGATGCGTTCTACTGCTTTGAATGTACGCGTCTCGAGAAGGATCGCGATGGATGCCCCAAGATCATCAATCTGGGAAGTTCGAGGACGGATCTGTTCTACCAAAAGAAAAGTTTCAGGAATCAATGATCTTCAAGAGAGGCTTGTGGCTTGGTGTCCAAGTGGAGGGGAGCCAAGCATGAGTCCGGCGGGTTTACAATGTTCAGCCTAACGACAAAATGACTACAAGCTTTACAACTGCGAGCACGTGAAAAACATCCTATCGGTGGACTATTCAAACCTGCTCCGCGAATGAAGGATATCAACGAACATTTGGACCCGAATACAATTCAACGAAATGTCCCTGTGCCTTGGACTGCTTTTGCAGCATCATGCAACAATACCCGACAAGCTGGCAGGCATGGTGGCAACGCGCGCTGTACTATCAGACCTCGAGGATTCGCAATCAATACAGACGATTTGGCGACTAGGACCAGCGGGGCTCTAGGTGGAGCAGCTGGACTGGAAGCAACACCTGCAGGGTTCGTGACTGATATGTCTCGGTCTCGGTCATGTTTCGTCGATTACCTAGATGGGTATGGCATGACCCAACCCCCAAATATGTGGCTTCAAGGCGGTCTTCATAAACATTATGATGGGTGGGCTTTGATTGAGGGTCCCTATCTCCAATTCCAATTCTGAATAAAGCCATTTCCCATGCATATAAATTCTGCCACTGTGATAATTTCCGTCTGCTATTATGTAATAACATCCTCGACTTTTGTCAAACTTGATCCATTCTCCGTTTCCGTGGCCACCCATCCTTTCTTGAACACCTATGATCTTATCAGACGTCCTTCCTTACAATGACAATCGTCTATTTCGATATTTGGAAAGTACTGGCCGCCTAGAATAGACGAAGAAAATGTAATTTGCAACAACTCCACTTGCACAGAAACATCTGTCGGCGTCTGTATGTTGGACTGTTTGTAACCGGAAACCACTTTCATCAGTCGTTCGAGCATTAAGATGTCAGTCTCAAGTCCAGCGACTTTTGGATTATCCTAGCAACCTACCTAGTCCGTTCCTTTTTGCATCTCTTCACCGTCTAACTTTGAGTGCTGGCAGCAATGGTGCGTATATTCGGATTTGAGATATTGGCAAGCCGGGTCGTTTCCTACGAAGCAGCGCCTCTCGAGGAAGGCATGAATCTTTCCTCACCCGAGCCCCATATGTATACTTGCAATGCAGATTTCTATCGATATTTTTGTATTAGTCGTACGTCAGAGCTAAGAATGAACCTCCAATATACGTGTGGGCTATGTACATACGTGAACATAAAATGTAGGGTTTATAGAGTATCTTGGCGCCCCACTAATTGTTTCCAACGTGCCGAGGCACACTTGGGAGGGTATGTCATCTCTTCGGCATGAGGTCCTCTCCGGGCTAGCTTCATGCATGATTATATATCTTTTATTACTCTGACGCCGGTTTTCCTTTTGGTCTGTATCGGTCTCAAGTTGTATAGATGTATTTATCGACTTCACCTGATATGTGGGGTTGCACAGCTACGGGATCAAATCCCGCATTTAGTGCGGGTGATCCGCACATAACATATGGTATTATTACAGATAGTTTCAATTAAAACAGCAAATCCAATTAATTCGAAGTGGATGGACTTCATTCAACCGTATTTGATGGTATTGGTATTACACTGTGGACCCTCGGGGCCTGATCCCGGGTTGTACTTTAAACGCTTGGACTCTAAATAGCCCAGACGGTGGCCACGAATCTGTTCTCCGCACATAAACATCCCTTTCCCTGCAAACTGAACTGAAGACATAACTATCATTGCCTGAATCAACTCATCATGCCAGTTGACAAGATCGGAGTATCGGGTGACTCTCGTATTGAGTATAAGACCGCCACACTCAACGGCCATAACTACTGTGAGCATAGCATACTTTGAAGAAGATATTTCCCGGAATGAATCCGAACTGACGATTTTCAGCTTACCTTCTCAGCCAGCCTGAATCAGGGGAATACGAAAGCACTGTCTTTCTAGTAAGCGGCTAGCTCAATAAAAAAGCCACACACGTTGACATATATTCTTCATAGATCCATGGCTTCCCCGATCTCTCTATCGGATGGCGATATCAGATTCCCATGATCGTAGACATGGGTTTCCGAGTAGTAGCTCCCGACTGCCTCGGATACGGACGAACAGTGAGTCCTTCTACCCTATGTATGGATGATGGGAATGAATTATCATCTAACAATTCAACAAGGACGCCCCAGACGAAATTGCCCCGTATTCCCACAAAAGCTGCGCAGCAGACATCAAAGCCCTAGCAACCCATCTAGGCGAAACCCAAATCATCCTAGGTGGACATGACTGGCAAGCAACACCGGGCAAACCCCCCCTTTCCTCCAGAACCACAAAGCTAATACACAGAGCAGGGGCGCAGTACTCGCCTACCGCGTTGTCCTCTGGTATCCGGAGCTAGTAAAACACATATTCACAGTCAGCGTGCCTTATTCACCACCCATGACCAAGAATATCTCTATCGAATACATGGTCCGGAACTTGTCCCCGCACTTCGCGTACCAGCTACAGTTCAAGAGCGGGAAAGTGGAGAAGGCCATTCGGTCTAAGGATGAGATTCGGCAGTTTTTGATGGCGCTTTATGGAGGTCGTACGCAGGCGGGTGAGGTCGGGTTCGATGCTAATAACGGCGTTTTGTTTGACAAAATTGGCCAGTTGAAGCCGTCGAGGTTGTTGAGCGACGAGGTAAGTTGGGCTTAGTTGATTCGGGGTTGGGGGTTTTATGTTGACTTTCTTTCTCTAGGAGTTGGACTTTTATACGGATGAGTTTGCTCGCAATGGGCTTCATGGACCACGTATGGTTTTTTCTGGGTTCGTTTGTCGGACGCTTGCTAATTATCTCAATAGTTAATTACTACCGCACTGGTGACTTGGACTATGACGATGAGCTTCCTATTCTCGATCGCGGGGTCCAAATTCCTACCCTGTTTATCCAAGCGCTGAGGGACGAAGCTCTGCCGCCTTATTTGGGTAAATCTATGAGACAGCAGGTTCCACGGCTGACCCTGGAGCAGGTTGATACTTCGCACTGGGCTCTGTGGGAGAAACCCGAGGAAGTCAATGAGATTATTAGGTCTTGGTTGAATCAACAGTATTTTGCCGATGGAAGGTCTGGCAAGCTCTGATTGAAGGAACGATAGGTACAGTGGCACAGTGAGAAGGCAGGATTGATTGATTATTGTGAAAATACATATTTCATATCGGAAAAGTAAAAAGAACATGCGCTTCATAACAAGTCGAGCCAGCATAGCTGCACAGGCTGGAACTCACCCCGTAAACGATCAAAGTATTTAGTACTGGAGAACCTTGGTGTCAATTATGCAGCCGACCCTCTCTAAGCGGTCCACGTAGTCCTGACCCAGCGTAGCGGGAGTAACAATGCCACCACGCGAGACCTTCTTAATCTTCTCCTCCTCGTTAAGAATAACCATGGCAGCCTCAGCCAGCAACAGTCCGGTAAAGGGGTACATTGCGCCGTGGTAAGTGATCTTACCGAAGACGCGCTGTACCGGAGCACTCTCCGCAGTAGCGATGGCATGGTACTCGAGAAGGTCATTTGTCGAGTCCTCTCTGCGCGGACCACTGCCAGGGGCAAAGACGAACTTCTTCACCAGCCAGCGCACCGGCGACAGCGCAAGCAGCGAAAGTGCAACCAGGAAGCCGATGTGGATGGCGACGCCAACCAGCGCGTTACGGACCGACAGGAACTGGCGGAAGACGAATTGCTGCCCGTACAGCTCTGGCATCAGGCTGCTGCTGCGTTGCACGATGGTTATATCGCAGATACCAGACGGGGAGGTCGTCACGGTACCCAGGTCGCGAATTGAACGCACGCCGAAGATCTTTTCCAGGATTGAGTCGTGGGGGATGTTTTTCGGTGGCGGGGATGCTGCCAATGAGAAGGGAGTCATTGACTTGGATAGCTCGGACATTGAAAACCCCTCGAAGATGGTTAGAATAGTATTTATGGTGCCGCCGCTAGGACCGGAGGATCTGTTGTGAATGGATTAGAAATGGGTTTCTTTGTGGACATGAAATTGCATACCTCATCTCTTTGATGGTGCTGTCAATCTGGCGGGTTGAAGACGCGAGGTCCTCTCGGACTCGCTTAACCAGAGACCATGCCAACAGATCAGCAGGGGCACTCTCGACACCGTTACAAGGGATCATCTGTCCGCAATTAGTATGAATATATCTGATAGGAATTGGGTGCAGAACGAACAATAGCGCCATTAGCCTTGGCGGTCTCGTGGTACTTCTCGATGATCAACTTGATCCAGGGTGTTTCTCCAGAACTGTTACGATCAGCAAGTGTTCGAATCAGATATGAAGCAAAACTTACACATCCACATAGTGAGTTCCATTGACAGCGCATGCCTCCACGACTGGGGTCGAGTACAAGTGGTATGGACCCACACAGTTGATAACCAGCCGCGTTTTCAGGGCAAGCTCGTTGAGCTCGGTGGAGTTCAGTTGAATGACCAGGACATCTATGATCACATCAGAGTGAGCATTGAGATACAAAAGCTATAGACAAATGAGACAGTAAGGTTATGTACCTGCGTCCACGCGGTCTCGGTTGAGACCCTTGAGTTCCTGGGCGATAGACTCCAGTTTCTCTGCGGATCGACCTGCGATAGCCCATTTCAGATCGGTAGGAAGGTGCTGCACAATGTGTTCTGCGCAAAATCGGCCAGTATAGCCAGTTACGCCCAGCAAAACCAGGTCATACTGTCGGTTGGAAGTCATGGTGGTTGAGTCGATGGGTTTGGAGTTTATGATGTAGTTTGTAGAACAAGGGAGCTTCCGGCAAATCACAAGCTCCTCGGCACGTTTCAAAACGCAGTGTGGGGCGTTGGAAATAGGAGTAGTTGGAATAGTCACGAAAGAGTTCTTGGGGCTTTACATAGAAATAGAGGCAACTTATGTCACACAATTGAGATTCTATCTTGACCAGGGAACTGCAGATGTTTATATTTCATGGTATGGAAGAATCACGTGATCGGATAGATCAATTAGCCCGAGAAAAGGAGACCGGGGGGGCCGGTGGTTTCGAACGGAATCAGGCCGGATTGGGATGGTTTTGATACTATACAAATCTATTATTGTACAGGGTCATCTTGAATGATGTTAGAGGGAAAGAGGGAAATTATACATACATCAGACACCTGAAATAGAAGGCATCAAGTGAAAATCAAAGTTTTCAATATCAAGTATCAAATCAAACAGATTCTTGGAAATTCTACCAAAATCAACCAGGTCACATCCACCAACATCGTCATCGCCTCATCTGGTGGACCTTGTGGACCGAAACACACCAAGTACGCATTGGAAACCTGAGGCCATCAACTTCCTGACGTAAGCCCACTAACTCAAAATGGTCAGGTGATCACACCAAGCCAAGAGCCCTAAGCGAGAATCCACAGCACAACCCGCCCTCATTCAAAGCGTCCTTTTTTGGTCTCCTGTTGAATACCCATCTTCATCCTCTCCACCAGCCAAGATGACGAAGCGCACCAAGAGTATGTGCCTCTTTCTCAAATTCAACACTCCGCAAAACGAATTGCTCAATGCTAACAATTTTCTACAGAGGTCGGCATCACCGGTAAATATGGTACCAGGTATGACATTTGTCCAATTCGCGCCCACACGACTGTGATTTCCTCGATCGAGACACACGACCCATAGCGAATACTCCTATACGGCGACCAGGATTCTAACAATATCCCAATAGATACGGTGCCTCCCTGCGTAAGCAGGTGAAGAAGATGGAAGTCACCCAGCACGCCCGCTACGTCTGCACATTCTGCGGAAAGAACACCGTCAAGCGCAAGGCTGTCGGTATCTGGGAGTGCAAGGGCTGCGACAAGACTGTTGCCGGCGGTGCTTACGTCGTCTCGTAAGTCGCCCGCTATAGCATGGAGCGACACTGTGATGCGACCTGGGGGTCGACCTTAGTTGGCGCACACAGTCGCGATCTACCATGCACAAACGACGAAAGATTACTGACGGTTCTATTTTATCTAGCACCCCCGCTGCCGCTGCCACCCGCTCCACCATCCGTCGTCTGCGTGAGATCGCTGAGGTCTAAATGGGAGGATTATGTGGTTTCATTTTTCTTTACGGTTACCCAAAAATGAATGAAAAAATTCGGGAATACAATTCTTGTTGCAATCCGCTTCGGCCTCGAGTATACCGTATATCGATGTGACTGGTTTTCAAAGTTCGCCTCGGTCGCTGCCTACATGATAGACAATCCACCGCAATCCAGACCCTCCACCTGATTACCTTCGACGTTCTGCGACCGCGTGAGTCATATGGATGGACTGCAGATTTGCGGCCTTTTGTGGTTACTCGGTGCTGGACAGTCACGTAGACTCGACACAACATCAGTGGTCTTGGTTTGGAGGTCACCTGGTCTTAGCGTATTGTCTGAGTGCTTGGACCGACTGCGCTCCGAACTATATCTTTCGTACTTTCTACGTGCACCTGGACATTTGCACCAGGTGCCTAGCATCCTCCGGCCCACATGATACATCCTACTGGTACGATCCGGTCGCCTGTTAACCCAGGGCTCCGGGCAAATTGATCTTTCGACTAAGGTGAAAACTGTCCAGGCTGCCCAGGTGTGATTCAGGTTTCAGCCAAACCATGGGCGCCTAATGTAGTCATTTTTAATTTGTAGATCGACGGCCACTTTGCACTAGGGACTTTGTGTATTTTGTGTTGTACAGGGACCTTGTTGGATGGTTGCAGGATGTCCATGACCAAATCAGGTACTCAAGCATAATTAGTAGCCATAAAACAACAAGTCCAATAGAGAATTCCCAGTATTTCAAATGTAGTCATGGTAATACCAAGATCGCAAATAGTCCAAACCCGCCAATCCAGGGCATCGTACATCATTCGCCTCCGTCACGTTCCTGCTTTGCGTTAGTCCGGTAATCCGGCCCACCTTCAAAAGGCGCTCCCCACACCTTTCTCGCTTCTACACTTCTCGAGAGTCGCTCTTCATGGACTTCGCCTTCTCTAATAAATCTGTTTCTCATGTCCGATACCTGTATTGTTTGTTTAGGAGACCTTGGTGAAGGAGCGGGTGATCCTCTTGAGCCTGTGAGCCTTGATTTGAAGGATGGCGACCTCAATGGGCTCGACTCTCAGATCGCTCAGCTACTTCCCTGTGGTCATGTCCTACATAATAATTGCTTAAAACCATGGGTTGAACGGGCAAACAGTTGTCCAATATGTCGGCGAAGTTTCAATATGGTGGAGTTGAGCGATAGTGTCGGAGGTATGACGCTCCCCCTTCCTTGATTTTTGTGACTTATAACATGGTTACCTCTTGGTTACAAGTACTGACTATATTGATTTGTTATAGGAACTGTTACTTCATCCTACGCTGTTCAGGACCGAACTCAAGTGGCCGAAGTTGACCCTTCTATGATTATTGAATATGTGGAGGATGACTTGATCGATTTCCAACCATGTACAATTTGCGGACAAGCCGATAACGAGGATGTTCTCCTTTTGTGCGACGGATGTGATGGGCCTTCTCATATATACTGCTTAGGTTTGACCGAGATCCCCTCAGGGTCATGGTACTGCCAACAATGTGAGGAGCTACGTGCTCAGGGACCTGCTCCCGAGGTATCAGCACGGCCGTCGCGGGCGATCGAACAGCGGAGTCGACGAACTAGGGCCCAGCAGAGACGACTACAGAATCGAACTCAGACGAATTCTCTACATTGGGCACGAGTCTGGCAATCTGTCTGGGATCATCTGAATCTCGATCTTGATTTCCCTTTCGATGACGATCGATCTGCCGAACGCGCGCTGCAACAACGCCGTCGCGAGGAGGCCAACCAGCGCGAATTTCAAGCCTGGCAACGCCGCTTTGAGGTCGCCGAGCGACAAGGTGGTGGCAGTCGGTTTCGCGACACAGCATCCCTGTTCGATCTTGACCATGCCCGACCATCCCGACCTCGGGTTCCTCGAGTTCCGACACCAGAGCCCGAGTCGCTGGAGGAGATGCGGGCTTGGAACGCCTTCGAGAGGGCGCGGGAGATCGAAAACAACCCGAGTGCAGCCAGGAAGCGCAAAGAGCCGACCATGTCGCCGTCCCCCGAGCCCACAGAACCCGAGCGCAAGTTGAAGCGTCCTCGAACGAGGAGGCCACAGGAGCTCGCGGCTCGCGCACAGCAAACTCAAAATGGTGAATCATCCAGAGCCGGGAGCTCCATTGTTCGACCGAGCGGTGATAATCCCACCGGACCAAGCTTCCTATCCTCGCTATTGAAGGAAGTCGAAGACGCACCGAATCATTCATATGGACCTTTGACATCTGTCGCTCCTACCGACCATCCATCTCCTGGTTTATCTTCTCCCTCCATCTCTCCCGCCTCATCTCGTTACTCCTCCCCTGTCCTCTCGGCTACACCACCACCTTTCTCGCGAAGCCGCCCCATCTCCCCTCTTCAACTATCATCCCCCGCCCAACCCTCATCTCCTCCTTTCTCGCCCGAAGTGTCCCTATCAGGTAGTCCATCGTCAAATGGTGCCAAAGAAGACAAACCACAACGGCAGGCCGGTCGTCCTCGCTCCCGCATCCCCCAACGAGCACTGTGTTTCGGGGCATCCCGCTCACCCGACTCATCTCCCACTCGAGCTGGTCCATCCCTGGCCCTGAAAGCCGATATCCAGAAAATGGTGGGCACTGGGTTAAAACCTCACTACAAGAAAAAGACCATCTCGAAAGAGCAATATACGAACATCAACCGATCTATCTCTCGCATGCTCTACGAGCGCGTCGGGGACAAGGAAACGCTTGAGCCGGATGAACGCACCAACCTCGAAACAGAGGCCAAACACGAAGTGCAGAATACAATTGACGCACTGGCGGTGAAGAGCAAAGAGAAACAGAAACAGCGCATGGTGGCGACCGACACAAACGGTGATCTATAATGACTATACCACGAACTCTCCCCGGCATTTAATGGCGTTTCTTCTCATCTCAGCGAATCATACTCTTTGGCGGAACGGATTGGAATGTATAACTGGCGTTTGATTCTTGCCGGCTGTCTTCTTATTATTATTCTTCTTGCCCTTCTTCTTCTTCTTCCCTCCCCCTTTTGCGAGGCATCTCTGTGAGAACTTTTTTTTGTTCGTCACCTCCTTCGACGAGAGTGATTATTTCTTTCTTTTTTTGTGGAGCTAGTCTATTCGCGTTCTCTTTGCTCCATATTTTGTCTAAATATTATTTACCTTTAACCGTAGGACGAGGTACGGCCACCTTAGGTAGCCTCGCCATCTTTGGTTTATTGGGTCTTTTTATCTCCTAGTCGGGGCTTGCATGCATCCTTGTAAAGATAATCTCTGATGCATAATTTATAGGGACAGTGACGACTCCTGACTCAATCGGGGATCGATTTGGCTGCACGTCTATGGATAATTCTAAATAAAGTACATATAGTAAGTACAAAGGAGGTTGTGGTATTGGGAGATAAAGCTGATTTTGAACAGTGATGCCGCAGTCTGGCCTACGAAATATCCCAGAATTGAGGATTCGATCAGAATTGACAGCCGTCCTATTGACCACATCGTCCTGGTAGTGGACGCAATTTCATTTCAAAACCGATAGATAAGTATAGTGGCACCGGTAACGAAAGAGGTCATAACAATAAATCCAGTCAATTCTTCGAATATAGTTGGTCGTTGGAAAGATACAAACTAACGAGAGTGTCTAGAGCTTGTATAACGAGCAGTTGACCAAACCAAAAAAATGAGAGTCCCAACCAGTGCTAGCCACTGCCCACCCAATGTACCAATTTTGGGGGCCCATAAAGCAGCTCTCTGACAATCTGTTCGACCCCAAGATCGTCAATTTCCTGCCTGCTGGCAGAACTGGGTCCTGGACCTGCGGTGGGAAGAAGACGGTTGGGGGTGCATAATTGGAAAGTTTATGGTTGTGGACCGAGCAGGTCGAACGCAGGCAGCTGAGATAACCAGGTGAATGCGTGCGAGCCCACTCAGCCACTGGGGTACTCTCGGTTAGGGGGAAGGAGTTGCTGTGAAATATATGAACATGTGCTTCCGAAAAGGGAAGGTGGATCCTCACATGTTGATGCCTGAATAGTATAACGTTTCTGCCTGCAGATCATAGACACTTAGTATGTACTACTTGGTTAGTATTATAATGTACATATATTGCTCTGCTACTGTACAAGAAGAAAGACAAGAGCAGGAGTTAATCGGTTAAAAATGAAAAAAAGGACGAAATTCATTGTTAACTATAGGAAAACTGATCTGCTTCACCATAGGGCATCCATCCTAGCCCAGATAAAAAGGGACCATAGATCACATTGGACACCCATCCACAGTTCTACCCTCTGTGTTTTCACCTTGTCAATCTATACTTCCTGCGCTTTCTGGTTCGCAGTCATAGAGTCTGGGATAAATGGGGAGATAAATGGGGAGATATTGCCGTAGTAGGGATAGACCTTGCCAGGAACAATGCCGTTGGTCACGACAAAGCCCAGCTCCTCGTCGATAACCAGGTTGACTCGTGCGTTCGGGTCATTAGGTCTAGTGTTATCCCAACTAGTTGGTCAACTTGGCTCCGATCGCTTATCTTTTCTCATGGGTCGTCCTAGGCTGGCGCTCCGGCAGACCCAGCAAAACGACAGAAGTTCTGCAAGTCTCCTCCATGTAGCTCAACCAGAAACTGGCAATTCTTGCATGGATTGGTAACTGCATTCCGAAAACGGCCGCTGAGGGTGTTTTCATACTGCGATGCCCTCAGCGCTTTCTTTGCTAGAGCGAGGCCGCGAACATTTCCATTAGTCGCATTAAGTCCGCTATTCGTGTCAATATAGCTTGTTGCCGCGAGAAATTGGAGGATAACCTACCGTAAGAGATGAACTATGGGATATGTTTCCGCGCAATTGCCGATGGTTTGGTATTCTTCGGGCCTCTTGCTGAAGAACCATCCAGACAGCGTAACATGCTCACCACCCACAAGCCAGTATCTTGCTCGCTTAACAGGTAATGGCCAAGACCCAACAAGGTGGTCTTTGTGAACGCACCCACCAATCGAAGCACCGAGAAAGAATTTATTCGCATTTGGTACCCAGAGACAGCTGTACATACTCGGCTTATGGTCAGTGTTGAGAAGCTGATTACACCAACGGCCATACATTGCTGTTAGAGGAAGGTAGAAATTTCGGTTCGTTGCGCCTTGCGGGGCAGTGCCAGCTGTCGAAATAAATAAGCCGAGCAAATCTATCGGGTTCAAAGAAGTATTGTTGTCAGACGTCTTAGCAAATCCTAAAGATCTCTTGTCTGGAGTTGCTGGGATTGGCGCAATCTGGTGATATCGGGGTAGCGTACTCTGATCGACTGAGAGTCGCGCAATCTAAGTGAGAACTTTGGGTCGTTTGAACACCCAACAGTGCTAGATGGAAGAAACACTGTCGCAATATGTGCCTACCTCTCTTCCAAAGTCCACTTGTCTCAAGGAAGACGGTCTGGTCATATGTTGTCAACAAGGCATGCTTGAGCTGCATGGAGTCTTATATGTGTCGTGTAAGCTGGCCTATATCGGGTTAGAGTCTTGAACCTTAGGCTGGAGAAAAATTCTTACTGATTTCTTGACGAAAGCTCCGGTCATTTGCCTTTGCGGGCTCCCTTCTCAGCCAGACAGATCATGTGCCAATACTCAGTCCTTTTGACCTCGCCCACGACTTTCGCGTTTAGATCCTGCCGGGGTGATCGACCGATGCAATCAGTCCCATATCGCGTACCACATCCCTCCATACTTGAACCGCGCCGCGTGAAGCTACCTCATGGGCCCCAGTCAAGAGCTATGATCATGCATCGAGTGTCGTAATTGGACGTCTATCGAGTAGAGCTCGAAGAAAACTTTTCCACGTGTTAGAAAGGGAAGTTCTCAATGGCGGCAGCTTTGATGTCGTTCCTTCCTCCCACGGATCGTTCCTTCCTATCCTGCAGAGCGCCAAGTGAGTTGATCAAGGGCTTGCAGGATTTGTAGGGACCACTGAAAACCCATAATGGGGAGGAAAACGATCCGGCAAGAACGGTAAGACCGTTTTGCTCTCACCACCTCGATAGGAAGTTCCTCTTATTTTTTATGATCCTCCGGATAGCTCTGGTCGACTACCCGATAAGTTCGGATGTGTCATGATTCCAGATAATGGTAGCTCCGGCAGCCCAACTCTGCATTTAGAATCTGCGAAACCTAGATCCAACTGTTCCGTGTTGAACACGGCACTCAAAACCTCACCAACACATTCTTGGGCTGCTCATCAACAGCTATCATGTGCTCGAATGTCATTGAGGCGGGCTGCAACCCTGAAGAGACAGTTGTTATGGGTTGCATGTTATGCTCCTTATCGCTCGGGTGCTTGAGATAGTCCTCGTCATACTTGGCAACAGTCATGAAGAGCTGATGTCGATCTTGGGATATATAAAAACGCCTATTAGATGTTAGTATTATTCGTAGTTGACCAAGGTGGCTAGGGTCGGAGGGAACCGACATGTCAATTCGATGGATGGCACTGTTTTTCATGTATGAGGACCCGTCATTGTTTGGAGGAGGCATTTCTCATAGGAGTTCTGAGGATGAGATTGAATTTGCCAGAGATGGCTACACAAGGATGGTCTTGATCAGGGAGAAAGATTGTGTAGCATTCCAAAGGTAATGGTGAAGTGGACGGGGAGAGAGAGAGCGGTGGGGGGAGGATCTATTTATATAGCAATAAATAGCAAACAATGCCCCGTAGTGCCTTCCCGATCTGACTAGTATAAGAATACAGGGAACCACTGTGGATTACAGTGTATCTCTATACCTCTATATATGTATAGACTGATGCGGAAGCTCCAGAAATTCGATATCAATTTGGTTTGACTAAGTCCTAAAGAGTGAGATCATAACGAAACGGCAGTGAGAGCAAAGAAAGAAGTATGGCCCTTTGAAGAACACCTCGTGTGTGTATGTCACGTGACCAGGGGGTTTTATCCTATGGGCCCCAAAATTATTAGAATCAATGCGGTGAATATGTAATCGGCTAATTTTGGCAGAATAATCCAACCGGCAAAATAAATAGACTAGGCCCAATATGGCTAGACGATAATTTCTATTACGTATCATTGGTTGAATAAAAGCGGGGTAGTTTTCAATAGGTGGGGGAAGTGGGGATGGAGCACGTGCCCTTCTCTGTACAAAGCTCTAACATACAACATACATGATACAACATAGCTAACGACAACTTACAACTTACATAGTTCTTCGGATTTTGCTAGACGACAACCTTGACCGAAGTCTTCTTTCCACACTGTTTGTAATAGACTTCTGTTGACACCTGGGTCATGTAGCCCGAGTTGCTCCCTGATTCTTCAAGCTAAATACTGCTTGTTTGTTTGTTGAATTCAGATTTATGATGGTTATCACAAGTTATACATGGAAAAAAAGAATCCTGAGGTTCCAAACGAAAAATTGCTAATATGATATCTGGCCAACTAAATATCCAAAATATCAAGTCCTACATCATCAGGTACAGAGGCCATGTAAGCATTCTTGTGGTGATGAATGGAGAGACACGAAAGAAAAGAATCAAGTGATCTATGGATGAAGTCAACAGAAAGGCTCAACATTTGAGCAAAAATGCAAGTCTCAATTCTACGCATTGACACTTGCACTCTTCGTCATTCCAATTCCCACAGCAGTCATCCACCGAGCATGAGGTCCAGCAAGGAACACAACAGCTCCAGCACAGTCCCATCCATTTCCTTCAGTTCCCAATAAGCTCCGTTTCCGACGGGCCCCACGCGCCTCTTCCCTCATGCCCTTCCCATACATCATAGGCGTGTACAGCATCTAGTACCATCAGCTTCGGTTTCATACAACAAACATGTTAAACATACCCCTGGACAGACACAATTTACACGGATCCCATCGGGAGAGTGATGAGCCGCCATAGCACGGGTCATGTTGACTATAGCACCCTTGGCAGTCGGGTATAGCAGATGAGGTGTACCACCCTTCAACCCAGCAACACTACCCATGTTCACAATGCTCCCTTTGATCTTGCCATTATTCCGACTCATCTCAGGGACGGCATACTTGACCATTTGTACCATGCTGGCAACATTGATCTCCATACTCTTAGCCCACTGCATCATACATATCAACTTCCACCGCAGTGCCCGCCGCGCCTCCAATGCCGACATTGTTGATTAAAATATCCAGTTGTCCAAACTGTTCAACTGCAAAGCGCACCGCTGCTTGGCAGTCTTCTTCGGATGTGACGTCTCCCCGAATCGCAAGCGCTCGTCCACGACCGGGTTTCGAGTTCACGATCTCCACGGTCTTGTTCGCCCACTCTAGGTTGAGGTCGACGCAGATTACGTCGCAGCCATCGTCGGCAAGAAGGATTGAAATCGCGCGTCCGTTTCCGATTCCATCGCCTAGGCAGCCTGCACCTGTTACGATGGCGGCTTTGCCAACTAAAGAACGCGATGGGGGTTCTGATGGAAAGCCAGACTCCATGGTTTTCGATTTGATTTGGTTTCAATTGAGATTACCAGTCAACTATAAAACAGATGCGGATACTGTCTACCCTTATACCCTTATAGTTATACTTGTTGCGTCTTTTCTCGTTCACGATATATCTACATATTCCATCTTCATGCGGGGTTCCCAAATGCCGATATACGCTGTTACCGGTAGCCGAGCCGAGGTGATGTGGGGGTAAGGTGATGGCGCTATTGTCTCTCAGTGAAATGCAACGGACTACATTTGTACATGAATTGACTACCCCTCCACGATGCCCCTCTCTGAGTGGCTCTGTCTTTTGACTTGGCGGGGTTTATTAAACCCCGATAGATGATGAGCTTCTTGCTTATTTCTTATTTCCCTCCCTTCTTCTTCTAGTATTATTAACTTTGACCACTACAACAATGGCCGACTTCACTGAATATGGTAGGCCCAGTGCCGAATGGATCGACCTCGAGCCGACGCTGCCTAAGCTCCCCACGGACCTTTCGGCGGAACAACTGAAGGCATTGCTAAACAAGGGCCGCGAAGCATCCGCAGCCCAAGATATGATTGATGTCGGTGCCGCAGTCCAGCTGCACGACTACACAATCACAGCCCGCGACGGCACGCCGCTCGAAGCACGCACCTACCGACCCGCCGGCGTCCCAATTTCCGAGCGCCTACCTGTTTACGTCCATCTTCACGGTGGAGGTTTTCTTTTCGGAACACTTTCTTCTGAAGATGCCATTTGCTCGCGGATTGTCACCTCGCGTGTCCAGAAGGGTACCCCAGTCATGGTCTTGAATATCAACTACCGACACACTCCGGAATATCGCTATCCCACTGCTTGGGACGATGTCGAAGACGCATTTGTCTGGCTACACGAGAACATTGCCAAGATTGGCGGGATCGGCGAGCAGGTTGTCGTGGGCGGTATCTCAGCTGGTGCGTGGTTGACTGCGTCGTTGGCGCTGGCTCAGCTGCGCGGCGATGATAAGCGCTTAGCAGCCTGTCCAAAAATTGCTGGTCAGGTCCTCATGATTCCCTGTCTTGTGCATGGGGACCACTATGCGCCGAGACTGGAGTTGCTCAAGAGTCCTGATTTGTCGAGCTATGTGCAATGCGCCGAGGCGCCTGTCTTGCCGGTGACTCGAATAAGATTGTTCACCGAGCTTCTCGGGATTGTCGATGCCAAGGATGCTGCTGCGGATCGTCGGATGAGCCCTGGTAATGCTACCGCGGAAGAGGTCAAGGACTTGCCTCCTACTACATTTGGAATCGCGGGAAATGACCCATTGAGAGATGAGGGTCTGTTCTATGGACAGCATCTCGCTGCGAACGGGTGAGTTTTGCCATCTTTAAGATTTAGGTGTTCAGAAGCTAAATATTTCATCAGTATTCCTACCAATGTGCATGTCTTCCCCGGCGTCCCCCATGGATTTAGGAGGTACAAGCAGCTACCCGATAGCGAGAGGTGGGACGAGGTTATGAGTGACGGGATTGCCTGGGCATTGACAAGTCCTGCGCCTGGTCCATTTGAGATTAAGTCCAAATAGGACACTGGGTTGTAGGCCGAAGATGCATACATCATTTTGGATCTGTTAGGGATATCAACAACATAGTCGTAGTTACCCTGCTAGCGCAGCCAAATCGGGTGTATATTTCGTGTTAGACGAGGGTAGTATGAATGATATAACTAGAAATCAGTCAGATTAAACAAGACATATCAATAGAAGAATAGAAGACTCGAAGAATAAAACAAAGGCGATTCACCGCTCGGACCCACACTGCCGATTGTCCGATCTGGTAGCCGCCAATGCGAGTCTTCCTATTGATTTACTCTCCTATTTTTTATTTTCTATTCAGCTTCAATTGTCTGCTCATTATGCATGTCTATTGTGCACTACATGCAATGTAATTCTAATCCGCTTTCAATCCCGCATTGAAATAAAGGGCGGGCCCCTCTCCGACAACCTCGCTTTTGCGCAAAGCATTGCCTCATTTCTTGTGCGCAACTCGGAACTAGAGCTTCTGTCCTAAAAGCTCGTATCGTGCCATTCTCTCGTGCTCAGGCCTTGTCCTGCGAAACCCGAAACCCACTCATCACAATGCCTCCTTCCGCCTCCACCAACGGAGCCTCCTCCACCCCCGACGCCCTCGAATCCGACCTCCTCGTCAAGCTGTCCGCCAGCTGCGCACTCGAAGATCTGCAGGAAAATCTCCTCGGCTCGCTCCATCGCCTGGGTTGGACCGACAAGGTCACCACCCTCGCCACAGAACTCCTCCGCGCCGGCCGCTGTGAGACCTTCGACGATGTGATGGCGGCAGTGCTCGCTTCAGCAGAGGGCCGAACCCACCCGGCACTAGGGGCCCAGGTCGCGAACGGTGAAACTACAAACGGAACAAAAGAGACCAACGGTGTCAGGAAAGGCAACAAGGCCAAAAATCACTCATACGACCCTCTGAAGTACATTGAAGAAATCGATATCCGCATTCCGGAAACGGTGGTCGACGAGGGTGTTCGTGGATTGAAGGATATCATACGAGAAGTGGCCGACTTGGAGGGAGAGAGTGCGCCCAACGGCGACAAGAAATAATGACAGACACCGGGCGCTGGGAAGCAGCATTTGAAAATGCGATCATGCATGGCGGGTTTCTTTCTAAGGAGTACAGATTGTTTCGGTCTGGCTGCATCAAATTCCATGGGTTTACATACGAAGTCTACGGGCGCTCTTACATTTGAATAGACTACCAATTCACACTGGGGTTCTGAATATCCCCCTTTTTCGAAACACTGCATTTTCCCTTGAAGCTTTGGCTCTTCTAACTATAGCTCTTGATGACGCAGTAGGTACTCCAGGCCCCACAAAGTCTACTCGATTGTCTTTAATCCCCGCAAATCGAATGTTACCGTGAAAAAGTATGATCCTGGCATGGATTATTTCTCATCGGCTTACTTTTTCGGATAGCCGAATCAAGCCCTGCGGTTGAGACGGGAGACGCTCGGCAAAGGCCACGGATTATTAGCCCGAGGCTCGGAGAGGGACGTAAAATTGACTACTTAGTTTCTCGGAAATTAATATATTGCAGTTCTCATTCAAATGCGGCGATTGCGAATACTCTTTGCAGAAGTTGTGATATTGTCATTATTATCATAGCCAACGCCGGCATCAGCCGTGCCTCTGCTGACGAACTGTGGCCTTTAGATGATGAGATATCCTAGGAGTAACTCTTTTCTGGCCCGTTATGTTATTATCACTGTATGGTTTCTTGACCCGTCAGTATTTTCATCTCGGTCAAACTGTATGCATCATAGAAAAGGCTAATACTTGCCCCGTACAAGGGAAACTGGCAATACACCAGCAGTAAATACGGGCTGAGAGCTCTGATGAGGACAGCGCCTCAAGAAGATGTTGCAATATGTCTTGAACTTGCAACCGATAGAATAATCAACGGTAAGCACTTACACCATCGCTTGGGGTATAAATCTACACAAACTGGTATATCCGGTCACAGGCCACTCACTAATGGCCATGCCTAAACCTGTTTTCAAGGGGGCTTCGAGGATATTGGCATAGGGGACCATACCTAGGACGGGTGTCTCAAGCGCAGTCGGTTCAGCTAGCATTATCGGAGATCAATGAGTGCCTAGTTGGAGTAAAGGACAGAGGGAGCTGCCAAGCTATAATGGTTCGTAAGTGCTTGGCATCATTCCAAGGTTTGATGAAGGCGGGGGTGGATAACAAATTCAATTCGATCATCCCAGAGATATTGAGTTTGTAGATAGTATATTCCCCAAGTCAACAGAAAACATATTCTGAGTTTGGAAAAAGGAAGAGATGTAGTTATACTCTTCGAGAGTCAAAAGAGTCCAGGCCCAGTCACGTGGACCCCGTTCTCATCAGACCAGCGTCCTCTTCGCCTAATCTCGACCTTTGCGCTAAGTTTGCTCCCAGACGTCAGTGAACTTTTTGCTTCAGAGAATAGAGACATATCACTCGCTTTAATCGGTGGCCTTACTTTCTTCCAACGCCCCTATCCCGCCGTGGCCCTGAACCGCCAACCTTCCCCGCTTTGATCTTGTTGATTGCCGCGTGTTTGCACTCGACGGCAACACCCCTCCTCGGAAAGGAGTTATCGAGAACCTATTTCGGCCAGAGCAGGAGATACCCAATACAACTCCTCCCTGCCGGAAGATCTTGCGAATCCGCCCATGTTTGACTTGAAACCTTCAAGTCTTGACGTCCCCTCGTTCTGCCCGCGCGTCAAAAGATAGAGCATTCGGCGCATTACCGCCAACACTCATTTTGTTTGTCTTTGCTGGCCCTAGTACCTTGACTCTGGCGGTGGCGCCCGTGAACCTCCCATATCATTCATCTCTACTTTCGGTGAATATTCTCTTGCCATCGAAGATCTCCCGTCATGTCTCTCCATACCTCCTACCACGCCGACTCCGATGCGGACGATGAGTACGAACGCAGTGTCATAACTTCACCTCACCTTCCCATCGACTCGGAATCTTCTCCCACGGACTCCGATATTCATTCAACAGAACACACCCCGACCAAATTTGGACATCCGATCGATGGTCCTCGTTCACCGCGAACACTCATCACGGAATGGGGAGTTGATGAATGCAATGAATTTTTAACATCACTTGGATTGCTGCAGTATCACGGTATATTTCGAGGTGAGCAGACTCCTTCGAGCATATTTAGGCAGCGCTATTTACTAACCATAATCTACGACGCAGAGAATGGGATCGTCGGTGAAGCCCTGGTTGCCCTGAAGCATGATGAGCTGAAGGAAATGGGCATTAACAGTGTAGGACATCGACTGACGATTTTGAAAAGCGTGTATGAAATCAAAGTCAAGCAAGATGTTCCTCTGGATGCAGACCATTATATTCCACTTAGTATGTTCTCCGACGTCCTGATTTAACCTCACTTCTAACCCGTGCTTGCAGCGGCGGACCAGAGTATGAATGAAACTGCTACACAAGAGGATCTCGCGCGTTTAATCAAATCGATCCAAGTTCGAGACGAAAAACTCATGTTGGTTGAAACAGAGTTGCGTCGGATCACAGACGATTACCGACGATTGCGCGAAGAAATTCTACCAGTGATCAAAATGGTAAAAGATCGGTCACATCCATTGCCTCCACCCAGTTCGCATGGGCAATCGGAAAACTGGCACGACAGCTCGGCCACTCTCACGTCAACTCCCCAACCCACTATCACGCAGGAATCTTCATCATCTAAAATTGCGCGGGCTTTCTCCAAGCGCATCCATCCTAACGGTAATTCATCCAAAAACAATTCGCCAACTCACCCTCCACCTACGGGCCATGATGGACGCACTCATCACGACACCCTTAATCCGTCAGGCACTGCCTCGTCCCATCTAACAGCCGGGTCACAACTATCGCCCGGAATTCCTTCACCAACGTCGCCTCACCACCACCACGCTCACCCTCAAACACTCAATCCACGGTCATACACCCAACCACTCTCCAGCGCGAATCGCAACACATCCTATGATTATGCCGAACAGACACCGACAATACATTCTAGAGACCGATCCACTCCGAGTCAGCTTCCAGCATCCCGCGCCGAGACACCATCCACTGCATCACGTCTTGACCCACGACTTGATAGGTCTGACTCACGGGGTGGAGGCGGCGGCGGAGGTGGAGGCGGCAGCGAAAACCCAAATAGCGTGGAAATCTTCAAATCATTCCGAGTCTCTTGGGAAGACCCATGCTACAAGGTCCTACCGGCTGCTCTTAAGAAATACAACATCAACTCTGACTGGAAGAACTATGCGCTTTACATTGTTTATGGAGATCAAGAGCGTTGTCTGGAATTGCAGGAAAAGCCCCTTCTCTTGTTCAAGCAGCTAGAAAAGGAAGGACGGAAGCCAATGTTCATGTTGCGAAAAATCCACATGGACAACCCTGCAGGCACTCCAGGGCCTGCATCAGCGCCTAATAGCGCTGGCTTCGATGGTGGCCGACAAGGACAAATCAATCTTCCAGGTGGTGTGCTCTGATTCTTCTTAAGGCCAACCTTCGTCTGTCGATGCACATATGTCTGTGGCTTGAGATACCCGGTGATTTTCGACTACATTATTTCTTCCGTTGCATTTGATTTTTATGCCACTGGACTATGTCGTGATGTTGGTTTTGTCGGTGTTTGGTGTGCCATTGGAGGGCCGGTGTAGGGCCGGTGTACCGTATTTGGGCATGAATTTATGGGTGACTCTGGCGTTTTCTGCTTTTCTTGACGCTTCGATTCCAGACTCGTTGATGTCCCATGCAGCATTATCAGCCTTTTCTTTTTATTTCTTTCAAGATATCCTTGACCGGCATAGGACTCTGGTCCAGTGTTTTTTTTTTTATCATAGCATATTACATACCGAGCTTGTACATGAGATTCCCATTGTTTATTCACATCATCTACGGGTTTCAATCTTATGCCAGTGTTTTCAAATGAGACAGCCCATGTATGACAAATTTGTACAAAGGGAATTACTTTTTAAGCTCTAAACCCATCCACGGCAGACTGCATGTATGAGTTGTTCGCAAGATACGGAGTAGGCCTTGTCATTACTTGACAAGTGCTGCAGCACCTGGGCAATTTGCTGGGTTACGGTGCTGCGAGGTGCTGCGGGACTATGGCAATTTTGGTGCTGTTTTACCCAAGTGCTGCAGCACTCCCGCAGCACCGAACCAATGGCCTAGTGCTGCAGCACTTGTCAGGCCTAATGTGCTTTGCTAACACTTCAAGTGCAATTCCCAGAATTCATTGGCCCGTATCTCCTCTTAACTCCATGTTGCCCTAATCTTCCTTCCAAGGCCAAGAGTCCTCTACCCATCTGCTACAAGATTATTCAAAATATCTTACGAATATACCCAAGAGATTGTGATTATAATCAACCTGAAGCAACATTATATTCAATATCTATGCTAGATCACACAAAGTGAGCGAAAAAAGGTATGTGACGTCCTCCCCACAGCCAGCGCCCATAGGGCATCCCGAAAGATACCCTAGCGTAGCTATAAAAGTGTTGTATAAAGAGGAACGCCTTTCTATACTCTCCAGGGCCGGGAACGGAAGAAAACCCATGAAGGCCGAAGCCCAAGGATAAGCCTCAGCAAGCCACAAAGTGGAGCCCCGTGAAGTTGATAGAAAAGAAAAAAGAAAAAGAGCAAAGACGCGGGCGAGCCGGCCGTATTTATGTGTCTGTGTTTTTTTTTTCTACGCTAGAGCTGATTGGGCCTCGGTTAAATGGTTATTCCGGACGTATATATTCATAACCTTGGAACTAGGAGATGGTTAACTAACTAACTAGCAGAAAAGAATTCCCTAACAAAAAAAATTTAAAGAAGAGGTCGTGCCCGGGATCGAACTGGGATTGCTGGTATCAGAAACCAGAGTGATAACCATTACACTACACAACCTGGGTTGTTGTGTGGATCACAGGTAACGACCTCATAAGCCAGGGGGTCCACTTCCCTACTGGGAAGTAGGCAAAATAGCCCTAAAAGGTTCGGAACGAGGATTATCAGTTCTATTTCAACCTCTGCAGATAGGATAGTTAGAGCTCTTTTGGGAAACTCATACTCAATGTGTAGTTTGGACCTCGTTAGCCTTTTACTATTCTCAAATCAGATACATAGTTGCCTTTGTAGAGTCTTTCTTATTGTGGATAATCTAAAGAGCATTCGGCGTCTTTAAATGTGGATATGAATATGAACAATAATTGCTCAAAAGCGACGTCCATTGAGAACCATTAAGTGATATTATTTAACTTGCAGCTGTAGAATATTTATGATTATTACGGAGCCATTGCGATTGAAGTTAATAAGTATCAATCCGAATTCCAGAATGTAGACGACTTTTCTATGTATAACTAGGGAAATATCTCAAAATTCTTTGTAATATGGCTTAGGAACTTGGATCGAGTAGTGTAACGGTCCATCATTGTAGGTTCTGAACATAAACCTTCTGGCAATCCATGATCTTCCTTTCGCGGTTCTTATATCTTTCATTCCCTGCAACAACATAGTGAGAAAATAGTCGCCCAACTGTAGATATCGTATATAGAACCAACTTTCAAATCGAGATCCAACAAATTCGGTTGTGTAGTGTAATGGTCATCACTCTGGTTTCTGATACCAGCAATCCCGGTTCGATCCCGGGCACGACCTTTTCTTTTTATTTTTGGATTTTTCATAGCCCACTTATTTATATCTCATTGGATTAATCTACTTGTGTGGAAATGTTCAAGCTAAGTTTTAGTGATTTAGTTCAAGACAAGTCCAAGGGCAATTACATCGTCTTAGCATCATATATACAGAAACGCATTAGTACAAAAGCCACGAAGAGGAAAAGCCGTATAAGATAATCCAGCATCAGACCTCCTTCATGCCGAGTACTCCACCTGCTCACTCTTCGCATCAGCCATTTCCATAACCTCCGCATCAGAATCCGCAAATGCCTTGTCACCGAATGCAACAGCAATCTCTTCGAGAGAACAGTGTGCTGTCTCGACATAGTAAAAGTGAACTAGGATGGCCGAACTGAGACAGAATCCTGCAATCACCAGGTAGAAATAACCATGGATGCCGGCGAAAGCGTCCGGAGAGACCATTCCAATGATAAAATTGAAGATCCAATTGCTAGTCGTGGCCAGGGCCATGCCTTTACTCCGGCCCCGGAGTGGGAAGATCTCCGCAGGCAGAAGCCACGGCATCGGACCCCAGGTGAATCCGTAGAGGATATTATAAAGCATGACGAAGGCATACTGGCCGTTCGCTTTGACTTGGACATCGACATTAATTTCGGTGAAGACGCAGACAATGGCTAGTAGTACGGCCATGCCGAGACCTGTTTGAATTGTTAGCTTTCACTAGTAAATCTGATTCTCGCCTTCATGGCGATATATATGTAGAAACTGACCTCCAAGAATGAGCAGAGGCTTTCGGCCCCATCGATCCGCTAACCACCAGGTAACAACTGTTGCAGCGGTGTAGGGAAGAGCATTTGCAGCAGTGTACAGCAGGGATTTGCGATTATCAAAGCCAGCGGAGGCGAGGGTGCTCGGAAGGTAGAAGGAGATGATGTTGATTCCGTTGATCTGCGCGAACATCTGCACTGTGATTCCAACAATGGTTCGTTTGCGATACCGGGTGAACATTTCCTATAAAGTGCGATCCGGTGTTAGTAATGCACGAGATTGACAAGCCACACAAGTAGTAAAGGGATCGTTACCTTCCAACCGGACTTTCCAAGATTGTGCTCATAGATAACCGCTTCTTGAATCTCGAGGAACGTCTTCTGAACTACCTCCGCCTCCTTATTACCATCAGAATGTAAATCTGCAATTGTTTGCAAGCTCTCGTCAATGAACCCATTCAACGCCAACCATCGAGGGGTCTCTGGTAGGAAGAATGACATGACAAACAAGACGAAAGAGAACACAATCTGGATGATGAAAGGCCCCTGCCATGAGATATGGTGTGGCAGCAAGAAGTTAAACCCATAGTCCACCCAGCAAGAAATCATATATCCAGCGATCAAACAACTGTACTCTATACCCACCATCAAACCTCGGCGATGAGAAGGAGCAATTTCTGTTTGGATGATAGGCACAGTCATAGAGAGGAATCCCACGCCCAGTCCTTGGACCGTGCGGCCTCCAACGAACGTGGCGAAGTCAGGGGCAAATATTTGAATAAACGAACTGAAGAAGTAGATGAAAGCGCCGACACGGACACACTTCTTTCGGCCAATCATGTCTCCAAGACGACCGGCTATGAGTGATCCTACCGCCGCTGCTGCTTGCAAACACGCAACAGATATGCCGGTGATCGCAGGATCGACCGCAGTGGTCGTCCCATCAGCACCTCCATAGTCTTTGAAGAAGCGAGTTATGAACACTTGGTTGACCAGCAGCCCAGACATGATACCTATCAAATCAGCAGCTATATCTTGACAACATATTCGAGGACGCCATACCAGAGTTATAACCGAAAAGGGCATCTCCCAAGCTGCCAAAGGCACATGTTGCATACAATAAGGATTTGCCTGTCAACGGGTACCGGGCCGTGATCTTCTTGGGTTTGAGTTTCCTCTCCAGCCAGCTCTGCTGCTGCTCGACTTCCGCGGCGACAGCGAGGGAACGCTCTCTCAGAGTCGCGACAGGTGCCGGCTCGGAGGATTTCGTGATGGCCATGCTGAAGATGAATCGACCAACGAGGACAGCGTATCAAAACCACTTGTGGATTTCATCAGGAGATAAGGGGGCAAGGGCTTTATTTATACCCCAGACCATATCCGCGTGGAAGAGGAATTTTCTCCAGAATGATGGGGAAATGGATCCTGGTACACTAGGTACACTATGGGGTCACCATTTCGCCGGGTTATCGAAGCCATATGTTTTTCATGGCCGGGATGAGACAATACGGGAATACGCGGCTGGCTGGGCATCTCTCGTGACCGGCCGTGAAAACTTGGCCCTATTATTGATCATTTAGACCTAGATTTAATCAAAATTCGAGTAGTCAAAATTCGAGTAGTCTTTGTTCAATAGTCTATCATATGACCGATCTCGCCGTGAATCTGTGGGGAATCTAAACGGGACTCTTGTGGAGCCCTCGTCTCGGTTCCGGTGGCGAATATCACACGGTTCCGGGGAGGCTTGGCATATCTTGAATGTTGTGCCGGCGGAAGACGACACGGTTCCTGAAATTGCGGGATTGGCATCGGGAATATGCGGGAGATAATGACCAGGATAGGTGTTAAAGGGCGATAATATATAGTGAACTAAGGCCTCAATAAATTTGGGTGAAATTGAGCCGTGGATGGCCACCATTTGAACCAATTTATGCTTTCTCGGTATCCCGTATACTAGTCCGGCTCGGGGCTTGAACACCGAGGATGGAGACCACCTGGAGCTGATCGACTATCCGCCGGAAAACTTTCAATGCATAGGATCCGTTCGCACATGTAACGTAGTGGGTAAAATCTGCAGGGCATCCATAATATTTAAAGCTTAGTAGAATCCCAGAAAGCCCTGCTCAATCAAACCAAAAAAATCCGCAAAAATGACCGTCACAGAAGCTGCCCAGGTAGTTCCAACCCAGTCGCGACCCAAACGCATCGGTTTATTGCACCTTCTGACTCCAAATTTCCATCTAGGCTACCAATGAAGCCTTTGTACTGCATCCCGGAGGCACATTTTCTTTCGAGGAACGCAGCGTACCCACAATCCAGTCAGACCGAGATGTCATAGTCCGAGTCATGGCAACAGGTCTCTGTGGTTCAGATGTGAGTAAACCGGCTTCGACATTTCCATTCCATTTCTCGACGCAACAAAACTAAGAAGAATCCTCGTCGCACAGGTCCACTACTGGCAACATGGCCGAATCGGGCCATACGTCGTTGAAGGCCCCATAATCCTAGGCCACGAGTCAACAGGAATCGTGGTAGAGACCGGAAGCGGTGCTCAAGGCTTCTCCGTTGGAGACCGAGTCGCTCTCGAGCCCGGCATAGCCTGCAACACCTGCAATCACTGTCGCAACGGCCGCTACAACCTCTGCCGGGGAATGCGCTTCGCCGCGACACCTCCTTACGACGGAACCCTCGCTACCTACTACCGCGTGCCTGCGGAATGCTGCTTCAAGCTCCCAGCCCACATCTCCATGCGCGACGGCACCCTGATCGAGCCGCTTAGCGTAGCCGTGCACAGCTGTCAATTGGCAGGCTTTATGCAGGATAAATCAGTGGTTATATTCGGAGCTGGACCTGTCGGGTTGCTCTGCTGCGCTGTTGCGCGGGCCTTCGGCGCGTCAACGGTCGTCGTTGTGGACGTTGTCCCGGCTCGCCTCGCTTCCGCGATGAAATATGGCGCTACGCACACATACCAAATGAGCATGGAGGCGGCGGACAAGAATGCCGCGGATTTGCTGGCAACTGCTGGCTTGCATGATGGTGTTGATGTTGCTCTGGATGCGACTGGCGCTGAGCCTTGTCTGAACTGTGGTATTATTGCCCTCACGCAGGGCGGAACGTTCGTTCAAGTCGGCTTGGGAAAACCCAACCCATCAGTTCCAGTTGGTCTGATCTGTGACAAAGAGATTGTTTTCAAGGGAAGCTTCCGGTACGGGCCTGGCGACTTTAAGTTGGCCGTTGGATTGCTCAACTCGCGCCGAGTCAATCTGGATGGTCTCGTCACTAATGAATACGCATTCGGCCAGGCTGAGGACGCTTTCAAAAATGTCGCCGGTCGGGGTGGAATTAAGAGTGTGATCTATGGCCCGAATGTCGACCAGGAAGAGGCGAAAGCAACGGCATAGTGCATGCCTTTGTGACTGTTATTTTTAGATAGACCGCCGATTACCCTCCGACTCCATTCCACGTCATATCCCATAACCAATACAACCCACCTTCAACGCTATCCTGAGTAGTGTTTTCAACGGGTTCCCGAGACAGACCAGGCATATTCCAATCGTATTCTGCTGGCAGCTGCCATACTTCATGTGCCTGTATGCCTGGCTCAACAAATTCGCGGGGTTGAAGGCTATCTCCACCAGTAGGAATTCCGGTGGAGCGATCTCCTGGACCCAAAGCTGGAAAATATATTTGTTAGCAAGTTCATCATTTTAGCTACCTCGGATGAATGATAAAGCTCACCATATTGGACAGATGTTAAGCTATTGTTCAGGCGATCAGCCCTGCTGAGGTCCGGCAGACGTTGGTCTCTAGCAAGGGGATTGCGAGAATCCCATGTCGCATCTAGCGGCATTCGAAGTGTGTCTTCAACCGAAATCAACGACGGATCTGCCAATGTCTGTAAAGGCTGGTGACCCATTACTTGGCTTGTCGCGGTGACGGGAGCAAGCATGGCAGCCGATTCACGACGTAGGAGCATGATAACAACATTCTTCAGCACAGCCGTGCTTTGTTTCGATAGTGCAGACCGTCTTCCCAGCAGATCTTGCAGACGAAGAATGCGAGTAATCGTTCGCTTCACTTCCTGCGCGGTATCGGAAAGAGGCTCCGAGAGAGCCATCACAGCCAACACAATCGCGGCATTGAATAAGTTGATGGCAAGAAATGCGCAGAGGTGGCTGTCAGTGGCGAGCTGTGCTAGAGCCGGCAATTCTGTCACCCTCGATGTTCTTGTTGCGGCATTCATCCATAGATCCGGAGTTGTGGTCTGGTTATTGGGAAATCCGGAGTCGGGAGATAAATTCGACTGGGCCACAGAGGGATCGGTGGCCGGATGATACATAATATTATCTGTTCTGCTTCCCTCCGGTATTTGCTCATTCACGGTATAGAGATGATCAACCTGCCGTGCTAACAGAGGTCGATGCAGTACAATGAGAACATTGTCGCAAGTCAGTTGTAGCGACAGAGACTGCAGGGCGTATGCCCTCAAGCTTGGCCTATCATCGGGGTCGAAGTCCCGATTAAGATCCAAAGCCAAATGGC
The DNA here is from genome assembly GCF_028828465.1 of Penicillium psychrosexuale. Classification (NCBI taxonomy): domain Eukaryota; kingdom Fungi; phylum Ascomycota; class Eurotiomycetes; order Eurotiales; family Aspergillaceae; genus Penicillium; species Penicillium psychrosexuale. Next base: position 3,248,391 of record NW_026643187.1, read on the forward strand.
TTGGTAGGCAGGATCGCCATTTTTGGAGGTTCTCGGTGACGTGCCTGACTAGTGCAAAATATGTGTCACCGTTTAGCTGTTTGGACGTCCTCAGAGTACGTGACCCGAAGACGGTCTTGAGGGCAGGCGACGCAATCAAGTAGAGCTGGTTTAGCTCCCGCTGGTAGGTTGAATAGCATATGGGGTTAGCCTGACCGAGGGCTGGAGAAACAAAATTCGGGTTCTCGAACACATCCGCTGGCATGTCAAGATTGCAATCCTTGTCGTTGATGCCCAATGGCCGGCCATAGGTGATTGACGCGAACCTGTCCCATGTGTAAATCGTCCACCATACTCTTTTTCGTTCCTCGATATTTTCGAAATCCCCCCGTAGAAGGCCCCGGTGCATTCCTAAAGACTGTGCCATCTTTATAGTCGCTCCTAATAAAGAAAAGGAGAGATTTGGACGGCCATGATAGACGTGATGCGATCCTAGGAGAATGCAGGTCTGGGCCGAGGTGACCGAAGGTTGATCCATTAACTCCACCAGATTTGACTCAACCAACCCCAACAAGTCTGCACTCAATTTCTTCATGTCATCGTTATTGTCGGCCGGATCAGTGCAATTCCTCTGAGATCGGTACCACGATGCCATTCCAAGCATCATAGCCAATAACACGAGAAAGGGTCTTTGGGAAGGATATGCAGAACCATCCGCGATGGAGTCTAGGCTCTTTCTGAATTTTGGCTCGTAGATGGCTAGAGAGAACCAGTGTACGGCATCAAAATAATGTTCCAACAGACTGTACACAAGCTCCATAGGAGGGAACGGCCGGCTCAAGATGGAAGATATTGGAATGCGTTGGCCTGTCGCCGAATTTGCCATCGAACCACCGGTGCTGGCCTGGTAGCCAGGTATGGCGGATGTGGTTTGTTCATCAATGTTATGGCTGCCAAGTTGACAAATTCTTCGAGCAATTCCTATGGCGGATTCAGCTTCGCCGCAGTTGAGAGACGGAGGCATATTCTCCCCTCCAGCGGGAAAGTCAGCATCATCGCCCCTAGGGTGTGCATCTATCAATCTATCTTGCTCGGGGATTCTTTCACCGCGACCACGATCATTCTCATCCGGTGACTTTTCGGTAGGAGTCAGTGGAGATAAATCAGATCGATGTCGCTCAGTTGGCGGGTTTCTTTTGGAACCCAGGCGCCTGACATCTGATGTAAGTAAAGGAGGGTTTAGAGGATCCCGGTGTACTTACTTTGGCAGAGTGGCCCTCCGTGGTCGAGTCGTTGGAAGTGGTCGGCAATCGACGTTGGCTCTGATACATACCGAGCAAGGTCGAACAGGATCACACTAGGTCCAGTTCGGATTCAGTATATGTCCTGATCAAGTGGGATCAGGGTGGCTCTACCCGAGATTTATGGCGCCGACATCTTTCACAGGCACTCCGGACTCTGGTCGGCAGTGGCGACCGGACATAACTGCTTCTATGCTCGACAGTGTCAACAGTGAAACCTCCAGTCATTATGAGGTTATACTGAAGGTGGCATGTAGGCAAAAAATAAGATTTCCAAACTAACCAAATTTGCGCGTGTAGGGTCACGCGCTTGAGTTTATCTCATCCGCGGATGTTCCACCCGAGGTCCAGGGTTGTGTTCCGTTCGGATATAGGTACAACAGTAGGCAACGTAAAAAGTCTGGATACTTTGTTATTAAGAAGTTATGCAAGCCATCCATACCTAACATTAAAAGATCGGAAAAGAGCCTCTGCAATTCTCAAAAAAATTAAAAAGAAGAGGTCGTGCCCGGGATCGAACCGGGATTGCTGGTATCAGAAACCAGAGTGATGACCATTACACTACACAACCTGAATTGTTGGAAGGGCAGGGCTCAAAGGTTTCATAAAGAAAGCCCTTGGACAAAAGACAAAGCTGGGGGTTTAATCCAAATTTAGAGGATTCCAGGAAGCCTCTAAAGTATTCCTAGCCGTATATCCTAGATAATTTTAGGGTCGGGATTTATTGTCGGTATTGAGGGCAAATGCAAAGCCATTTCTTTATTGCAGCTTCATAGTGTTTAATAAGGAATCTTTCCTCAACAAATTCGGTTGTGTAGTGTAATGGTCATCACTCTGGTTTCTGATACCAGCAATCCCGGTTCGATCCCGGGCACGACCTTTTCTTTTTTTTTTCTTTTCTTTTTTACATCTACAAATAGCTGTTGACGGGTGAGAGGGTGTTGATACAACTATGTAGCCCTTTGGCTGGTATTCTCTGTCATCTTGTCTATGATCTCTTAAACGCCACCGGTATTTCCCGAAGGAAGGTGGGACTGTTTGAGTGTGTGTTTTTGGCCAGTGCAAGTATGGAAAGGGCGTTTCCCGGGTTTCGCTTACGAATGAATAGAAGGAGATGAGAAAACGGAAACCCATTTTAAGGTGTTAGAAACTTATGTGAACTTCTCAGACTGTCACTACTATATGTTTTTTAAATGGTTTTTTTGGTATGCGTTTGGTTCTCTTGGATGTTTTCGAATATCCCTCTAGAATATATAGTTAATCAGCCGTCAACTAACTAGTTATGGGGTTGTAGAACAGACTTAACAATAAGTTTCTATAATTACATGGTAACATACTTGATGGCTTGGTACATTCATCGGTCTGGTTTCCCATATATAACCCATCTGATTTTTCTATAGTAAATAGACGGTTACATGTTTAAGTAATGTTTTCAACACGTCATCCACATATCGTGTAGAATAACTGGATAGGGGATGTATGTATTAGATCAGAATAGCGTTAACTGGGAATTTGTCTTTCCGATACACATATGAGATGTCTTTTAGTATCACCATAAAATAACTCAGTATTCTATTTGCGCGCTCTATCGTTAACTACGAAGGGCATGTAAGCGTCCTGCGATTCTTACACTATTGCCATAAGCTCCATCATGATAGTGCTTCTCAACTTCACTATTCTAACAGCCCGCATCTCACTGCGTCAAAAACTTATTAGGTACATAACGCGGCATCGAATCCTCCCACATGCTATCAGTGAGGACCGTTTTGTTCGAGCCATCAACATTCATAACCATAATCTGGCCGTAAGGCTGGAAAGTATCATCGTAAGTCGCAGCTTCAGCCTGGAATCCCCACATCCCAGTGGACCACATAATGCGGCCATCAGCAGTCCAGACAGCGTGGGCATCGTTAGCAAACGATGTAGTGAGCACAGTCAAATCTGTCCCATTAGGACGAATAATGCACACTTCATAATTTGAGAACTCGTTCCTCGACAGGTCGGTCATATTGCGCGTAAACAGAACCCACTCGCCGGACGGCGAGAAGAATGGCAGATTATCACGCTCTGTCGTCAGAGTGGTGGTCTCGTTAGAGTTTAGGTCCAGCAAACGCAGGCCGAACTCAGGCAGGTATTCGCGGTACACGATCTTCTTTCCGTCGGGCGAGAAGCTGGGGAATCCCTTATTGGAGGAGTTGCCGAAGGTGAGTTGCTCATAGCTCGATCCATCGGACTTGGCCCGGAAGATCCAGCCGGGCTCATCGGCGCGGCTTTGGAACCACCATCCTAGACCGAAGGTGATCCATTCACTATCAGACGACCAGGATGGCTGGAAGGACCCACCTTCACCACTGGCAACGGTGGCTTCGTCAAGCGCGCCGGTTTCGTAGGTATCAAACGCCAAGGTGAATTTGGTGTCGTCCGGGGGCATTACGGCTATAGAAGAATTGCCGGGGCTACCCGTTTGCTTGGAGGTGAAGGTCAATTGCCCATCAAGAGAGAGATCGGGGAAGACGTCCATGAAGTGGTAATCCCACTCCGGGTCCCAGGACCACAGCTCCTTTTGCAATGGCCGGATCTCCCAGCCAGTCTTCTCGTAGACCACATGTTTGCCGTCAGCAGACCAGGCAGGCGAGCGCATACCTCCGAGAATCTTCTTTGCGCTGGAAGTGTAGTGAATACCGCCGTCGTCTCCGCCTTTGAGCAAGTATCCGATGTCAGTGTTCGAGACATACTGCGGGAAAATCTTGACACCGGAGGTATTGGTATGTTGGACAAAATCGGTTCCTGTTTCGAAGTCCACAGAAACGATTTGGTTGGTTGTGGAGTTGACGGTGAACGACGAACGCGCATCCCAAGTTGTTTGCACCGTCATCTCGTAGAATACAACTCGCTTGCCATCGGGGGAGAATCTGGGCGACCCGTAAGTGTAATTCGCCTTGCTGTACACCTTGCGGAAGCCAGTTCCCTTGGGGGTGATGGCATAGATAGCCAGCTCTTGAGTATGCTCCCAGCCAGTGCCACTGTCGTGACCGGTCCACGCGGTGTTTCGATCAGAGGAAAAAACGATCCATTTTCCATCAGGCGACCAGGCAGGCGCAAAGAATCCGCTTGGCGACTCAGGCTTGCCCGTCACACCAGTCTGGTTGGTGAGGTTGCGGGTAACGCCGGTCTCGAGGTTCTTGAGCCAAATGTTGGAGGTGTAGACGCCGGCCGTGGAGGCGTAGGCAGCGTACTTGCCATTGGGAGATATAACTGCTGCATCTTCGACCGAGGGTGTGGTTGCGATTGGTGTCAGACCGCTGCCGTTCACGTTGACCATATAGATATCGGAGTTGCCATCGCCGTTACGTTCAGTGGTGAAGACGACGTGCTTACCGTCTGGATGGAAGGAGGCATGGTATTCGTAGTTGGAGGCATTGCCCAGCAAGGAGCGTTCGTTTGTGCCATCTGCATTGGCAATGTACAGTTTGGATGAGGAGGGATTGATACGGTTCATCAACATGATGCCTTTCTTTCCCGGCACAGCACGAGGGAGCACGGCATCAGAGCGAGGCTTGAGGCTTGCATCTGCTAGATGCGCGTAGGGGCAGGCGGCCTGGCACAGTGAAGGGCCCAATAGGGCCAGAAGGGAGAAAAAGAACATGATGTTCTGCAAAGGATCGATGCTTGGATTTCCGTGAGAATCTAGTATGTTGCCTAGCCGATCATTCTTTATCTTTACATAACCGCAATTTTTGTAGAGTATATATAGAAGGCCAATCAAAAGCCAATCCGGGTTCTTCGGTCTGAATGTCTGAATTGAAGATTTGTTGATTGGATATGGATGAACTGATGACGATCGTCATGTTAACGGAGGGCCACAATACGGAGTAACCAGGCACCATGTGTGTGATCGACACAAGGTATTGCCTTGACAAAGACCGAGATTGCAATTGTTTCAAGAAAAGCATTGAAGATCAACACCATGCAAGGAAGATAAGCCCGAGATACTGATGCTCGGAGATAGCCGATTGACCGACTTTACTTAGGGCTAGATATGTAGGTACGTACCGAGTACTCCGCCGGACATTGTAAAGGGGCTCAAAAAGGACGAGAATACATGAATGTTGAAGATAAGCACTTTATTCGATTGACTGCGGAGTATACATTCATAGAAACGAATTTACTGAACTCGGGAGTCGGGACCGAGGCATGAAGTGTTTATCATGCATCCTTATCATCACGTGCTGTCGTGTCAGGGACGCGTTGGGCAACTTTATTTTCAACGATCAAAGCCACCAGCTCTGGCAACTAGATCCCGATGAGTTTAGATCGTGTCATTCAGGATTCCGACGAGGACGAACTCTCGGAGGGGGATGACCTTTCCACCTCCGCCAACCCCCTCCACCCATCCGAGCCCGCATTGCAGCAGGAATATCAACATGCCCCCGCCAAAAATACGATCCACAATGCAGTGTATGAACATGTTCCTGCTCCTGATGAAAGCATAATCCCGGAGTTGAGCGTCAACTTTGATGAATTCCTCCAATCCCAAGAGAAGGGTCATTCAATGTTATCTTCGTCGCAGCAGCGGCGGGAGGACAAATGGATACCCTCAACTGAGGGTGGAAGTGGGTCGGTTGGTACGATGTGACAGCATAGTCTGAAGGACAAATAATAAGAAGTGATCTCTATACTGATACCGAAGATGATCTAGGCGCCATGATGACGGAGATCGGAATCGCGCAGAGAAGACTTATGGACGACGACCCTTCAAGTGCAAGCCTCCCTTTTACGGCCGCACCGTACTCGATAGAATCATTTCAGTCCGCGCCATTTCCTACCGTACCAAGTTACCACCCGTATCAGATATATCAACCGGAGAGTGGCAGCTTCACATATAATCCAGCACCCATTGGCGCCTATGTCGATGCAAATCAGACTTTGTTGCCCACCAGACAGGGTACCTATGACTTGACCCCGCCTGACACCACTAATCCAATGGCCTCGCCTCCGAAAGTCGTTCCTTACCAAGCTACCGAGCCTTTTATGGAAGAGGAGAACCCTCAGTCGAACCCACCCCAGGAAGCCTCACAGGCGAAGTCTCAGCAGACTGGTCCCTGTTCCCCCCATGACACTGAACCTCTCTCCTCAATCGCATCCATGCGATTCAGCGATGCAAAGATTACCACTGCTGGAACCAGTCTTATTTCCCCGCAGCAATCCCAATCAAGCACGCATGACGAGCTCGCTCTCCCTGCCGTCTTACCAAATATGCCAGATGTCGGGCCGCCCGGTGCAACGAAGAAGCGAGGACGGCCCAAGAAACAAACTGGGCTAAATAACGATGAAGACGATGAGCTAGCCAACTCTCGAGACTACGAGTTCAAACACCCTGGCGCAAATGGTGCGATTGACCCCTCCGATAGCGAAGAGACCACGGAAAATAATACCCCGGCCTCGAGTGGAGTCTCCGATGAGACTGACGAAGAAAACCCAGAAACAGCCCCTAAGCCTGCAAAATCAGGACCAAAGGAGCCGAGAAAGAAGAAAGCTAAAAAAAGCAAGACGACACCTGCCCCTGATGCCGATGACGACGTCATATGGGTGGACACGAAGCCTCTCAGCGTGGAGCCTTCAACAGAGAATGCCACTCCGCAGGCAGAAACCCCGGAGGCCCCGAGACAGGATATAGACTCCAATGTTTTGGACTCATACCCCCCTGTTGAACCCCAGGCACAAATTCCCACCGCAGAAGAGAAGACACAAAACGACCAAAAAGCCGAGAAACCAGCACCCAAAAAACGCGGACGCAAGCGAAAGCAGATAACCGAACAAGCAGAAACACCATCAGAGTTCGCAGATACACCCGTACCAAACAAGCCGCCCTCCGGAGCCCGGACTCCTGCGCTGAATGTGTCCGTCGTTGTCGATAATAGTCCTAAACCCATGCCGATAGCTAATACTGGTAACAACGATACACCTGCTATCCAAAGCAAGGACCAGAACCCCAGCCCACTTCCTGGTCCTGATGCTCTCCCTGAAACTACGATTGATACCCCTCAGCCTCAGACTCCTTCGAAGCGCGATGCTTCATCTGTCAATACACCCCAGAACGGAGGAAAGGGCCCGGATAAGCACAGTCCCATATCGGCGCGGAATGGGGTGCCTTACCGCGTGGGATTGAGTAAGAGGGCGAGGATTGCGCCGTTGCTTAAGATGGTGCGGAAATAGGGAGAGTCGTTTGCTTTCTTATTGATGGGCATCTTCATGCTGTGTTTAGGTGTTGGCTTTTTTTTTTTTTTCATTGGGTTGGTCTGTTGCTGCTATTATTTTACTATCATTATACCCCTCGAGAGAATGTTCAACATTCTCGGCCTGCTTTCTTTGTTGCTTCTTTTTGTTTTTGTTTCTGTTGGTATTGGTATCTGCATATCTCTCATAGTTGCATGTCTACATATATGTCTTCATTTACATGGAGTGGGTGAAAGGTAGGATAAGATCCTGGGTGTGAGCTGCGACAATTTGTCCTGAGATCTTCTCTAGTCTCAATATCGAAAACATTACATCTATTTGGAGGAGCAGAGTTGAACTTATATGAAAGCCTATAATTACTTGAGCAGAAGACGAACTTTATTGTATTGCAATTCCGATACCTTTGAATGATTCCTATTCCATGAGCTAGCTAACCCTGCCGTGTCTGCCGATAAGTTCAAACGAATGGATTGGCCACAATGAAGCCACAGCATGTAAGTATAACTATAATCTCGACAATGAAAAACTCGGCCAAACAATCGTGGTAATACTATGCAAAGACCAAGATGATTCATCACATCCACATCGCAACGATCAAAGCAAGGAACAACGATGTTGCAGCCGCGGTGCCAATGGTTCGGAAATCAGAATCAGCTTCCGACTTGTGACCCTTGGTCTGGACTTTCGGGTCCCAGGCATCGCCATTGTAAGGAGCCTCAACGGAACAATATCCGGCATCCTTTTGACAGCCGCTTCCACAATGACTGGTGGTGTTGCCGCAAGAGCTATTACTACCACAGCAAAAGCCATAGGTAGATCCAAGGCAAGTGTAGTTGGAACCACAGGAGCCATCCCAAGAGATCGGCTTGTTGGGATCTGCCGAAGCTGTCTTCTTGGGCTTCTTCTTCTGAGTGGGCATCCGGCTATCCTTGCGGTACCAGAGTGGCCTGGGATCACGGAGACAGTCCCCAACGGTAATGGCACGATAGCCTTGCCGCTTGATGCCCTTGAGCATGTGCTCTGTGAGGTTGTGGACGGTCTGTTCATGGGCGTCATGCGCAATGACAAGCCATGATTTGGTGCGTGGGTCGCTGTTCAAAAGCTGGTGATCAAAGATATCCTTAGACCGCTGAATCAGATCTGGACTGTCGTTTTTATAGTCATCCGTGTCAATGTCATACAAAATGATGTGGTACCCAAGCTCGCCCAGCTCATTTCCGCACTCTGTGTCAGGACTGCAGCTGGAATAAGGCGGCCGCATGTAAGTGGGGAAAGATCCGAGAATGTTGCGCAGCGCAGCTTCATTCTTTTCAATTTGCTCATTGCGTTGCGAAGGAGTGATCTTGCTGAGGTCCTCATGCGACCATGTATGACTGGCGATCTGGTGGCCACTCGAGTGCATGCGTTCGATCAATGAAGCCCATGGCAAGGTGAGGTCATCGATAGAGCCCTTTCCGTTGTTGATCCCAGTGATGAAGAATGTCGCCTTCGCATCGTATTTGTCAAGCAAATCGAGCAGATCGCCAGTGTAACGTGTCGGGCCATCGTCGAAGGTCAATGCAACAGTTCCGGGGATAGCGCATGAACGGATCTCGCGAGGGCCGTACGGAACTTGACCGACGTGAGGACGGGGGATTTCCTTGGTTGGGGGTCCAGAAGGCGATCGGTGAGCGTCACATTTACCGTAGTCAAGCTTGCAGTCTGGAGAGCGACAGTGCGCCTTCGACGTGCCGCAGAAACCTATCGTAGAATGACATCAGTAAGGTGCTCAAGCTAACAGGATTTTGAGAACATACCTGCACCGGAGCAGCATGTACCGACCGGACATTTGCCGATCTTGGGGCCACAGCGATAGTCCAAATTATTGGGGGCATCACGGGTGTCCAAATGAGACTCGGTTTCTGGTTGAGGTTGTTCAATTGCAACCGTATGCACAGGACCGACATGCAATTTAGCAAATACACACGTTGCCAAAGTGGCGACCCAGATGGGTTGAATACGCATCTTGAGAATGGTATATAGGGTTAATCTATGTTCAACTGGGTATGTGAGATGTAATGGGTTGGGATGATAGCAACAGGTGATTCGAGTGAGAGGAGAAGAGAGAAGAGACCAGCAGGACGGGGGAAAAGCAATGGAGCTAATTTCTACAAGAGGAAGGAGGACAGAGAAGGAAAGAGCGAAGCTTCGAGGCATTTTTCTACTTAAATCACAAAAGGCAGGAGCAAGTATCGTGGCAAGAGCTCCTAACCTTGACATAGAGGTGTAGAAGTAGAGATTGACGGCGCTTGTATTCAATATGAACGTGGGTATCGTGAAATCCATAGCCGTCTGGGGCATTGGAAGGTTGATCTGGGAGCCCAGTACATTTTCCGGATTTAGCAAACCAAAGCCTAGTGGGTGCGATCAATATGGTCATGATGTGACTACATATAGCCAATTAAGATCAGATGCAGCACATCGGGCTCGTGCAGCAGCCCTTAGCATCATGCGTAAGGGTCTAGGCTTCAGTGTCGGTCAGACATCTATCATAGGGCAATAGTTATGACAACTCAATTTGCCCGGGTAATGTTATCCTCCCCGACTGCCGAGAAGACAAAAGGAACAAGGGTATCCAGGTGTGGGCCAAACTTCCCAGGTGCGGTTTTTGCAATGGCGCCAATTGCAGCGATCAAGTGCCGACGCTGCACCACAGAAATCTCGGAAGACAATGTTTTCGTCAGATCGGACACAAATTCGTTGAGCTGGTTGTCGGAGAAGTAGAGCACAAGCGCCGAGATGGCTGTCAGGGCGCGTTTAGTGACAACAGTTCCAGCCGTGTCGTTTTGGATGATGGCCATGACGGATGCCTGGAGGGAAGCAAGCTCCGAATCTTGGAGCAGAGGCCCAAAGCAGGTCACGACCTTGATGAGCACATCGATGGCATCACTACTGAAACCCCGTGATGGATCCTTCTCCATCATGCCTCTCACCACTGAGCTCCGCCGTCCTGTGATTGAGAGAGTCGGTCCAGTCAAACGGGGAACCAAGACCTCCGAGACTGCTGTGTATGCAATAATCGAATTTTGAGATGGAGGCTGGCCCGACTGGGGACGAGGGAGGGTATCGACGATGACGCGAAGAGCAGTGTTGGGGACCGATGTGTCTATCGTCTGGGAGGCAGTCAAATTGGCCAACTGCTCGAGAAGAGGTGTAAGGGATTCGAGTGGTAAGCGAACTGCGAGAGGACCGAGACTGGTTTCAAGTTAGATATCAGCAGGATCGGAGGGCAATAGAGCTCAAATACCATTTGAGGGCCTGGTTCTGCACGTCGCCGTGTTGATCATCCAAGGCCTTGAGCAGACCTCCTGCGAGTTTTGTTGCAGTACCACGGTCGTGGGAGAGGAATAAAGAATTTGGGTTGGTCAGGATTCCATATAGATCGTTCAAGGACATGTATCTCAAGTCGGCATCGGGGTCATCAAGCTTCGCTAGCAGGGCGAAAATTGTCTGCTGGGTAACCTGGCGGTCCGCCATATTGACGAAGCTATGACTGTTATCGGTAAATGGGGTTGAGAGAAAGTCCAGCCAAGTTGACGAGTGAAGCAGTGGATAGTGAAAGCAACCGGGGAGAGCTTGCGGTGGTAGCCTTTGATGGAACGCCGCAACGTGGGGGTGTTTCCGCCTAAGGTGTCATTGTTGTGGCCTGAGGCATGATTTGCAACTCAGTGACAACTTCTGAAAATGTCGACTTTGAACATAAAATATCGGCTGGATCTTCGAATATGACCCCTAAATAGTCATTTTATTAAGGAAGGTGACATTGAATACTTGGATTTCTCCAATTATCGGATCTGATAATCAGTCGAGATGCACGTGATGACGAACACCGTCCAAGCTCCAAGAATGGCCGTTCTATTGATACCCCGTGAACTATACCGAGGTAATAAAAGTTGTACCTTCAAGGTCCTCTACAAGTACCGGCTACCGTCTAAAACCACCAAAATCAACGTATTCGTCAAGTACCAAGTACCTGGCCCGGCCATGCCAATTACATCACGACGCACAGACCATCTCGGAAACAACTAGGATGCGGTCTTACGACACCGACAGGTCGACTTGCGAAAACCGGGAAGCTTTGGTGTTGTAGTGCTGACTTGGCGTTGTGCTCTTTGTGCTCTTTGTGCTCCAATCTACTCCGTACTTTGTACCTAAACAATCCATTTTCAACCTATCACACTTTCCACGTTCTCTATCAATTCTACTCTATTCGTACCCAGGTTGCTACTACACAATGGTCTTTGCGCGCCGTTCAATCTTCCGCGCTGCGACTGCAGCTCAGTCCTTCCGTGTCGGCTCTGTTAGTCGCCGGTCTGCCCAGCTCCTTGGTCGACGATTCAAGTATACTAGCAACAGCTATGAGCCAGGGCCTTCATCCAGTAACTTGCCTTGGTAAGTTATGTTCTTACTTCCGAGAAATCTTATTCGGTCTTCTAACTACTCCTGGTTGTAGGTTGGTGGCCTCTACTGCTGTGACTGTTCCAATGATCTATTACCTCTGGCCTTCTGGCTCGAAGGGACATCACGACACTCACGGGGACGAACATAAAGAGGAACAAACGGAGGATCACGGCGAGGTAGAGGAAGCTTCCGAGGAGAAACCTGCCGAAGGATCCTCTGAGGCGGCGCCCAAGAAGGAGGAAAAGACGAACGCCGAGGAGAAGGGTGAAGAGAAGGCGGATAAAAATGAAGAGCCCGAAGAAAAGAAGGAAGAACCCAAGGATGAGAAGAGCGAGTCCAAGGAGGAAGACAAGGAGAAGAACGAGTCCAAGGAGGAAGACAAGGAGGAGAAAAAGCCCGAGGAGGAGAAAAAGGAGGAGAAGCCCAATGATGATGACTCTAAGAAGGAAAATAAGGACGAAAAGAAAGACGAATCCAAGGAGGACGAGCCTAAGCAGGATGAGTCCGAGGATGCTGGAAAGGGCGAGAACAATGATGGCGAGGCAAAGAACTGAAGACGCCTTGCTCCCTTGAGCGGCTGTAGAACCAAGCCTGTGTATGATATTTCAACATGTTAATGTTCGATGTCTTTGTCCCATAGTATTCATGTACCTGTACCTCTACTATATATGAGATATGAATACCAGTCATGTTAGCGTGCTGAAGAACGATAGTTCATTGGTCTATTCTGCTAGTCCGGTCTAATCTTAGTAGTCAATAGTCGGCCGCTTATACGACCTCTATACTTGATGATATAGGGTTGGATGATCCCAATATAGTGTTTCAAGATGATATCATGAACATTATAATTGCAATTATATTACGATGCCTTTTTAATACATTTATGAACCAAAGAAAAAAATAGGGAAGCAAACCACCACGTGATACATAAAGCCCTTTCCCCTAGCAGTGTTTGACAATCGCTCACAGTATACTTAGGATCGTGATATCACATCTTGATTCTTAAATAAACTAATTTAATCTAAATAATCAAAGAGTTGGGGCTGGTGGCAGGTCACATTGGTCTTGCACTAACATTCTCGGATCACACACTTTCACCACCGTTGCCATGCCCAGAAGCTGGTCTAACTATTCTAGGGGTTGTAAAAGGCGGCTAGGTTTATCTCTTAATTTAACAACGTTAGGTTGAACCGAGACTTTGATATCTAAACCTGGTTAGGCATTGCAATATCATATCTATACCCACAACAGCGTTTAGACCACACACTTTGCTTATATAGTTCTTGTAGAGACGATACTTTTCTAAATTTACTAGTATTTTGTAGGTTCACCTAGACGTTACTCAGGCGTTACCTAGACGTTACTCAGGCGTTACCTAGACGTTATCTAGACATTACCTAGGCGTCTTAAGGCGTTACTAAGGCGTTAGCCGCGTTACTTAGAAGTTACTTAGAAGTTACTTAGACGTTACTTAGACGTTACTTAGACGTTACTAGGTAAGAGAAATAAAAGTATTTTGTCAAAAAATCTGCATGAAAGACTTTTAGTTGGGCCGTGGTAGCCATGAGTGTACCACCTAGCTTCAGGACACCTTAGCAAGGGCCGGGCATTCAATAAAACCCACGGCGTTCAAAGACATGCCTCAATGGGAGTCCATCGGGCCCTCGCATAACATCCACCCAGCTCAAATCCTCCTTTCCTTCCTCCCGAGTCTCATCAATGAGATCCCAAATGTCCTGGACAGCAGTCCACTGTGCCGTGACATTTGGAAGGTCATATTGCTGCAACGAACGCCACAAGGACGCCCACAACTGGCGGTCCTTGCTGTTGCAGGCTCCCACAAAAGCAGGGAAGGTGACGGGTGGATCTCTGTGCATCACCTCGGGTGCCATCAGTGCCTTGAGCTCTTCGGCATGGAGCAGACACATCAAGATGGCATCCAGAGGGATGGAAGTGTCGTCCATGAAGATGTGGTTGATTCGATTGTGGAAGTAAAGGCACGCCGAGAGATACCAAGCCACTTCGAGGTTGTTGGAGATTATTTGTTGTACCTCCATGCCGGGAACAAGGAAAATTGGGATGTTATCATCAGGTCGAAAGGTTTGTAGATGGGAAGTCAAACAATTTATGTCTTCAATGAGGTGCTCTGGTAGGATATGACTGTCCGTATTATGTTCTCCGATTATTTCTGCCAAATCTTCGATTTCTTTGATGGCAAGTTCGGTAAAGCGTGTGATGCCGTCTAGCACGCCGAATGGTAAGCGGAGTGGCATGGTGACTACTTGGAGTAGTGATCACAGGATAAAAAAGGTGAAAATGGTGGATTGGATTGTATGTCAAATGTGATAGGCAGTTGGTCATAAATGTGGTGCTCAGCAAAGAAGGGAAGATGAGAGTCGACGAGGAAGGGAAGGATATTTGGAGAAATGTTCTGATATAAACACAAATTGTAGCTACTATTCGTATATTTACAAGACGCTTATGGCATTGATGCCTAGACGATGCGATATGACCGACGACGATGCGATGTGATTGACAAGGCAATATTACCTTCGTATATGCAGGCATCGAAGTAGGCTGTTGATATAGTTTGTAGAAGGTACAATAGGAAACAATGAGCTTGTTAACGACAATAGTAGCTTATTACCGATGTATTCTGATGCAGTGAAGATGGAATCTATATGCATTATATTCTTCACTGAAGAACCAGGGAAATGGTAAATGTGCAGTTTGTGACGAGCTATATATCAGTGAATAAGCTCAGTATACACTCAATTCATTGCTAGACTGGAAATTCTATCATCCGAATATTTTGCGAAGACTTCGTATAGGGTCGTAGTATAAGACCAAAGCAAATGTACCTGAGGTCCGAGGAAGACGACATAATTGAGAAACGTAGAGCTCTATCTCGTTGGAAACGAGAACCTAGCTCAGTCGTGTTTCTCTTTCGCACTACCTTCAAAGCTTCAACATGAGGTTCGACTCCCTTGAAACACCGGGAAAGGGTTGATATCCGCTTTTCGACATCTTCCTGGCTGTTGTCCTTGTTGGGATCATTACTGTACTTGGTATTGTTTCACGTCGGATTCATCCCAGGACATGAAGGTAATAATCCCCTCTATCTTGGATGAAGTTCATTATTCATGATATTCGGCTTGCGAATGTTGGTCGTGGAGAAGGAAAGATTCAAGTCTATCTGATATCATGTCGCTGGGAGTATTCTTTTTAAAAAGACAATTAATTGCTTACAATAAATATGGTTGGTTGTAGTTCAGTCCCTTTGTTTCATATTTGCTCGGTAAATGACGTCCATGGACTCAAAAACTATGTTAAAAAAACACAAATGATGTACATGAATGGCAATAGAACATCAAGAGACAGAAAATTTAGTAAAAATTATTTAATTCATATGCTCGTCAAAACAAGCGCCGGCGCCCGCTCTTCTAGAGGGCTATCTAACAGGCACTGCCAATGTACCGGGCTCAGACCCAGCTCCAACAAATACATAACAGCATATCAACATCCAGAGGATCAGCTGGAGACACACTTGATCCAATGCATAACTATAAAACTGTGAAGGTCCCCGACTTTGATGCCGGGTAATTGATTGAATGCTGATCGATTAAATGGTAATCGATCAAACTTCAAGAAAAGCGCTCGACTTATGCTTTTCTGCTGCGAGTCCGAGGACCACGCTGTTCAGTGACAGGCTCGCCGTTGAGCAGAACCTGAGGAGCGTGGTTCTCCTTGCCAGTCTGGTCTGCGCCACTGGCAATTGCCTTGGTCGCATTGGCAGACTCTAGCGCTTCCTCTTCCTCTTCGTCCTCGCTGCGCTCGTCTTTTGCGACATTGGTGAAGATGTAGTTGGACAGGATGCGCAGGATCAGGAATAGCCAGAATAGGTTGACAGCCTGCAAACTGGCGAGCAGCGAAAAGGTGATGTACTGACTGATCCAGCACTTGTACTGCTGTGTCTCCCAGTTCAGCTCGAAGGGTCCAACAGTGCGGAACTCGGTCAGAACAGCCCAGAGGATCTTCAGGTTCAGCACATGACGCAGGTAAATCCACCATCCAACGAACATGGCAAAGTATGGCGCGGTGATATACGCATCCAGATAATTGAGCGTCTTGGAGGTGGCCAAAAAGAAGTCGGAGATATCGTGCGTGATATACACCGCCAAGCCCATGTACGTGAAGTGGAAGCGGTAGCTCAGCGCAATAAGCGCAAGCGTGATAACATGGTGACCAACAAGCTCCTTGAAGTCCTTGCGGGGCTTCTCCAACTGCAGCAGCAATACAATCGCCTGCTGAGCCCAATAACTCGCCTCGAGCAGGTAGTACGCCTTGAACAGACCCTCGTGCTCGCGGTGCGGGAAGCCCTCAAACATCGCCGTCGTATTGAAGTACCAGATAGTCGAGCGCTTCATCACGTACAGACCAAACGGCCCGAATACACCAAAGTACACGGCCGTATACGCTTGCTCCATGAACCGAGCCGTTTTCCCCTTCCCACGGATACCACACCACACCGCAAAGGGGCGGATCATCTGCTGCATAATGAATTCGCGCGTGAACGACAGCACGATCGTGTAGAACGCCACAAACGCAATGTCCTTTTTGCCCTTACCGTACATGATGGGGCCACCGGGAGTCTTTGGGGGCTGCGGGTAGGACAGGAAGATCGCGCTGTGCATCGGGTTCGATGTCGTGGGGTTAAGCGCGTACAACCCCAGCAGGAATAGCATGACGAGAAGCGGCAGGAGCCAAGTGTATCGAAGACAGGTATCCGCGAAGCGATGGAGGAGGGAGCGACTGCGACGCCGTTTGGTCTGCGCCTTGCTGGCCTGTTTGTGTGCGACATCGAATTGCTGGTGGGATTACGGGTTAGTGAGGGGGTTTGAATGGGCGGGCAATAACTTTCAATACGTACCTTCAGAAATGGCGATGATGGCTCGATCGGACTCACTTCGTTCATCGTGGACATCGCTGGCGCACTGGTGTCACCCCGAATGTCCACGCCCAAGGCTGATGTTCGCCGGGGGCGAACCATGGCGATTAGGAAACTCGAGCTTCCTACCCTTTTGGACTCGGAGGGTTCGAGCTCACGTGCTCCAATGGAAAGAGGTGGATGAAGGGAATGAGAAGAGAAACTCGAGACTCATAACCAGGACGATCGGGTGAAGAAGATTGTGAAAGGTGACTATCCATTTTTTTTTCCAGGGGGTGAAGAACTCCACCCCGTTGACCAGACAGCTTCGCAGCTCCGATCGGAAAGTCTTGGCATATTCATTTCCTTTGATGCGCTTTTTTGGGATGCAGCAACTAGCTTTTCGGAAACCCTATATACATCCCGGGCTGGTTTTGAATTCGCCTACGACTGCCAATCAAATGGCCAATACTTGCGAGACTCCCACGGAACTTGCGAGACTCCCGTGGACAGCGACATCTCCTATTTGGGACCCCGACGTGTTTACGATCCCACAGTCCCGAATACGAGCATATTGAAGTTGGATAAAAATGTTGGGATTCGTTGATATATGCACGAATTGTGGATTTATGCAGTTGTTGAATTGTATAACATGACATCATATCGACATGAACATGTCTAACCCGAAAGAGAAGCAAAACAATAATACAGCGGAGCCATCTAACAACCTCGTCTATACACGCTCAACTTCTATGCGTCGACAACCTCAGTGTGAGTGGCAGCGCGCTTGTCAGCACCAGCCAGTTTTTCGCCAAGGATCTCAATATCACCCGACTCGGCAGCCATAGTGCGCTTGGTATCGTGGGTAGTCTTCCAGGCCGGGGTACCGATATAAGGGATACCGTTGGGATCCTCAAAGATCTGCTCGATTTCCTCTAGAGTCTTACCAGAAGTCTCAGGGAACAAGAAGAAGACGTGAATGGTCATGGCGAACAAGAAAACACCGAAAATGATGTACGTCTGCCAGCGGATCGTGGCAAAAGCAGTGGGCACGAACAGACCAAGCGCCGTGTTGAACGCCCAGTTGAACGAGGTAGCCAAAGCAACGGCCTTACCACGCACGCGCAGAGGGTATAACTCTGAAGGGTACACCCACGACACGGGACCCCAGGTTGGGGCGTACGAAGCCACGAACAGGTATGTGCAGGCAATCAGTCCCTTGGCAGGGGCGCCACTCAGAAGCATTGATGCCTCGGCCACACCGTCGATACCACCGGGCACAATCACGCCGTACTTGGCCATGATACCCGCGTTGGCGAACATCCAGATCATCATGAAAATAGCGCCAATCAGGAGAGTAGGACGACGGCCCCAGCGGTCAACCCAGATCAGGGCGGGCATGGTCATGACCACGTTGATGATGTACTGGATGGAGGAAGCGAGGAGGGTGGCATCGCCCTTGTATCCGGCCATGGTGAAGACATACGTGATGTAGTACATCATGACGTTCATACCGGTCAGCTGGGACCAGATTTGCGCCCAGATTCCGGTCATGGTGCGGTGGATCATCCTGGGCTTGAACAACTCAAGGTAGCTGACGTCCTTGTTCTCGCGCTCGAACTCACAAATGTCGCGGATCTCTTGCATCTCGGCTAGAACAAAGGGGCTGTTCATGTCGCCCTTGCCGTGGACTAGGGTCAGCACCGCCTGGCACTCGTCCCAGCGGTCCTTGCGGGCCAACCAACGAGGGGACTCGGGCAGGACCATCATTCCGAAGAAGAGGAGTACAGCGGGAACTGCCTGTACACCCCAGGGGATACGGAAGACGGACTCGCTGTAGTTGTGGGAGGTGGAGCTGTTGCCATGTCCGATGAACGAGCAACCGAAGGAGATACTGTGGAACAAGAGTCAGCTACTGAGTCACTTTTCGAATCTCAAACCAGGTGTTACCACATACTAGTACATGATCAGAATACCCCAGGTGATGGCCCACTGCTGAGAGCCGACGAGACGACCACGCTTGGAGGGAGGAGAAAGCTCCGAGATATATACAGGAACCTGAGCGGACTCAATTCCGACACTGAGACCGTTGATGACTCGTCCGGCAATGAGCATACCCATGTTCTGGGAAGCGCACACAATGACGGAGCCGATAACCCTAACAGAATGTTAACCACAACTGTTCAATATCAACTCCACCCTAACCATGACCACTTACCAAAGAACACAACCAACCATAATAGCATACTTCCGACCAAGACGATCCGAAATGAAACCAGAGATAAGAGCACCGAGCCAAGAACCACCGGGCATGGCAGCGGTAACACCACCCTGAGCCAGGGTGCTAAGACCACTACATACATCGTCGTCGTTGAATGGAGGGCCCCGAGGACCATGATTGAAATAACACTTATAAGCCGGCGTCCCGATAATGGCCGACATGGACGAGATATCGAAACCGAACAGTGCACCGCCAATGACGGACACCGCCGTGATGGCGTAGAGATTCCCCACGACAAACATGGTAACTGTTAGACCCAAGCCAGGGGAGAATGATGGCAAAAGAAGAGAGAAACTACAAGAAACCGAAAAAGGAACGGGGAAAAGCCTCCCTGCTTAAATAGATCGCATGCCGGCAAAATGCTCTACAGTAAGAAATACATGACTAGTCAAATCCACCCGCATATAGGCATTGTTTTCGTTCTGTTTTCTTCCAGCATCCCCACTCCCTATCCCGTGTATGGATCGTCCACAGAGAAGGATTAGTGTAAAACATGTGATCATCTGTAGATAATAATAACAATAAAAAGGGAGAGTTACAACAAGACTATGCCAAGACTCCGCTTGCAACCCCAGCTACCAGAACGCGCTCTGATTGGCGGAAGCCAGATTATGCTTATCCACCCGCTCCCCGATGATTGGTGGACTACCCCGGCAAAGACTGGGATCCGGGGAATCGGGCCACGAGCTCACAAAATTCCTAAGCCGAAGAAGGCCAAGCGCGGTAATTGCGAAGTTCCCCGAATCCGGAAGCCGTGTTCGGGCGAGAAAAGAGTCGGCTGATTCCCCTTGGACGGCAGTGGCGTTTCTGGCAGTACTTACTTACTACTAGAATATAAAAATAAAGACACTCTTCTGGAAATGAGGTTCTTTAAGAGTGTAGGTTCATCCCAAAACAGGGTGTACGATTTTCCGATATCCCCAGACCCAACCCGCATTTCCCTGTCAAGAAACAGGTCAACACCGTACACGTGCTTGGTAATCTTACTGTATTTTCTTCGCAATTTAGCCGGAGTGCCCACATAGCTACGTAAGAAACGAATGAGAAGAACATCACTTCAACCGGTGACGCTTCACCATCATAGTCCGGGGCCCCGTCTACGGCCATTTTTCCAGAATGGGACAATACGCGGCTTCTCGTTAACTTCAGTGGCTGCCGCTCGCCGAGGTGGAGTCGGCTTGAACTCGGCCTGCGGTGGTTTTTTTCCTTTTCTGGACTGATTTTGTTAATTGTTGTGCCTAGTTTGCCCGCTGCTCGAAGTTAGATTGTGGTCAGGACTTCGGACTACCTGGTATTGTCACTTGCTATTGGAATGGATTATGAATTCCCACGTTGTTACGTAGATGATCATCTAAATCCTTAAATCCATTCGTATATCTTATGTGATGTTCCCCGCGTGGAAAGATGCGGAGGGCTGGGGGAATCCGAAATCCTAATTGCGCTCACCAAGACTAGCGTGGATGATCTCTCATATGTTCTGGCTTTTGCTCTGATTTTCAAGCCACTGACATCAATGGTGCAGGCCGTTGCCTTTCTTCCCCCTTGATATTGCACGGGCCATGGTAATCTAGTTAAAGTCTCATCCAAGAACGGCCATGTCCAACATACGCTAGCTATATTGACTGGCATCACACCTTTTAACCTTGCCAGAATGACTTCTACCACTAGGTCCGCGCCAGAGTTGGTGATATCGCATGCTACTTCACCTGAAATCGAGTCTCGTTGAGGGTAAGAACAACATCGCATTGGAAATACACAAAGATAACTGCTTGTGGTAGATCATTTGACAAAATACAAAACCATTTCTGGAAAAAATTTCCCCGCTCTCAACACCCGACAATTAATATACAGTGCATCACTCGGGACCTCATTATAGACACGAACCCGACTTCGATCAACATCACCAGCTCCTATACAGAGGAACACAGGGGCTCTCAACCTCGACAGACGTTGCGATCAGAGAGTACGCTGATCCATATAACTTCAATTGTTCTCTGGGTTCTGAGGATCATATTTCCAACGGCGGTGATTCTCCGAAACCCACCACTTGGCCACATGAGCCGCCTCGCTGAGCCACTTCACAGCCTCAGGTCCATGCTGCTTCCGCACGGCGTCGACCAAAAACAGGAGTTGGTGATCTTCCTGGGGTTTGAGCTCGAATGGGTCGGCGATGACATCGGTAAATCGCCACTTAGCTTCGGGTTTGAGGGGCACGACCAAACGGTACGGCTGTGCGGCCGCTCGCATGGTGAACCACGTTCCACCAGGGTTCATTGTGGAGAAATGCCATTCTTGCTTGCCATTGTGCTCGGGGATAAGTGCGCGTATCATCGACTGGCCCTCGTACATCGGGAGTAGATCTTTGATGATCTTATTCGACTGCTTATCAATAGAGGAGGTTTCGACGAGAAGATCCAGAATCGTGGGGAGAATTTGGGTAGAGAGGACAGCAGTTTTGACTTCGATCTGGGGCAGCTTAGGGTGAGAGAAGAATAGCGGCACGTGGAAATTGCCGACGTGAGGGGAATGCCAGGCGGTGATACCACCGTCATTTGGAAGTGATAGACCGCTAAATTAAGTCAGAAGCTGAATGGACTGCGAGTTATAGGTAGAACTTACTGGTCACCAGTCATCACTAGAAGGGTCTCATCGGCAATGCCGGCATCATCAAGAAGCTTCAGGATCTCGGCCACCCACTCATCCTGGTAGGCTATAGTATTCAGGTATCGGTTCAATCTCTCGTTCTGTTCAGTCGACACATCCCCCAGCATCTCCTTATAACCACCAGGGATATAATACGGAGTATGTGTATTATGTGTTAGATGGCTGAGAAAGAGGCGGGTGTTGTTCTTCTTGGCATCGTCGATGACATCCCGGAGATAATTTTTCAATAGCTTATCCTCATGGCCATGTTCCTCTTCCTCTGCTGTTTCTTCTGGGATATATTTACGACCACCTGCGTCGATTGTTCGCTTTGCCATGATATCCTTGTACCCTAGAGCAGGATGAAGCATATAGTGCTTATCCCAGTCGTCAGGGTGTGACTGCATCCACATAGTATGCCACGGCCAAGAAGTCCAGTCATCTGTCTCACCAGTGGTGTTTGGCTGGTGGTTTATCGCATCGAGTATGTGCGGCAAGCAAGGCTGGTAAATATCGTGCAGGTACTCGAGGTTGGCCTCAACAGCCATGGGATTCACTCCGCACACAGTGCCCGTAATACTCTTCAGAGTATAGGTCCCGGAAGTGTAAGCGTTGCTTGCACTGATGCCACCATACGGCTTCGGATGATCATCCCCGTCCTTATGGAACCCGGTCCCAAACCCGGTTAAGCGCTCGGCGGTAGGAGTGAGCTTAGTGAGCCTATCCTGGACGTCCTTGGGGATGCCGTCTGGGTAAGATTCATTGACGTGCTTCATGATGTAAGAGTTTGAGCGGAAGGGCCACACATCCTGTCGAGTGCTCTCTAGCTTAATGAGAATGACATGCTTAATCTTCACACTTCCGTTGTGGAGAAGTTCACGTATAGGCTCCAAAATATCGTTCTGGAGGTTTGACGTGTGCAGAGGATCCTTCAACGGATTGTAGTGTTCATACACATAGTCGGCCTTGTTGTGCTTATTGATACGGAAGGGAGACCAATCCGGGAAGCCATCTGACGAATTGTATGAAGGTAACCAGTCAAATGTGGGGAAGGAGTCCAGAGCAGTGTGGCCCTCCAGCCAGCTGAAATCGGCCGGTAACAAGGTGACATTTTCATAGGTGGCATTTCCATTAGCAGGAATTTTAGGGGCGCTTTCTGGAACACTTGCTGGGACTTTTTCTGGAGCCTTTCCTGGGGTACTTTCTGGGGTATTTTCTGGGGTACTTGTAGGAGGGGCAATTGCAGGAGGGGCACTTCCATTCGCTGGCGTTGGAGTTTCATGAGCGGGCGAATATCTGTGGCTGCTGAACGGCGCAAGAGACAGGGAGCCAGAGAGATAGCCGTAATCCGCACCGCGTGGACGAATGCAACTGAGGAGAACTAGGATTAAGCCGCACGATATGACGATCACGCGCTTCAGCAACGACCGCGTCGGCTTCTGCTCGGGTTGACGAGGTGTATCCAATTGTGATACGGAGTCGCTGTCGTTGTGACCCTCATCATAGTCATCGATTTCAATCTGCTGATAGGTCTCTGGATCGGACAATGGCTTTCGTGGAAGACACCGGCGGAAAGGGAATAGCGAAAATGAACCCCAAATCTCCAGGAAAGTTTCGGTGGCTTGGAATAGATACGGCGTAGCGAAGTACGCAACGATCATAATCAACGTGTCGACGAAGACACCGACAGTCAACATGGACAGAACAGTCTGGGTAGCAGTATTGGAATTGTCCTCATGAGAACTTTCCGACTTCCCCCAGTGAATCTCCGCACCTGTATGTACATAGAAGGAGATGTTGGCGGAGGTTACGGAGGAGATATATAGACTGAGATGCGATTAGCAATTGATTGTTTCTTACGAGTCCCAGACGACAGCTTACCTGAATAAAAGAGTTACAATTGCAGCTACGTTCTGCCAGACCCGCGATTCAAACGAACGGGTCAGGTAGCACGCGACCAGAATGAGCAGGATGTCCACCAGGAAGAAAGTGGGGCCCCACGGAATGAGTGATGGAACCGCGAGCGACGTGAGATGGACGCAGAGATGGAAGCATTTTGACAGGATGAGGGAGATGAAAGTAATTGAGAAGAAATATGTGCGTGAAGCGTCCAGGTAGACCTGGGGGGATCTGGCCACTTTGAGGGCGAAGATGGCCGAATCCTCGAGTTGCCGACGGAGCTGGGAGAGATCTCCGGGACGATTCAATGAAGATTTCATGCCAACAACAGCACCCTCCGAAGGGAAGACAGGCTAGAAATTGAGGACGGATACATAAGCCGACAAGGAAGAGAGAGAGACAAGTTAAAAAAAAACTGGAAACTGAAAATCCAGGGGTCCAACCATAGGGCGGGGCACAACGGGTTCATGCACTTTACGGAGCAACGCCCGGGCTCTTCAAGTTCCTGACGGTTCTTGGCGCAAATGTGACCACGTGCGGAATTACCGGGATAGGCAAGGGGTAGAGCAAACAGTGCAAATAGAACAAAGGCAGCAAACACTATCGACTGCACTTGTAATCTCGACCTCATTTTCAACTGGGAAATATCCTAGGTCTAATTAAGTTACATGCAATTATTGTTGATTGGTAGTGAGGAGATTACATGTCTTGGTCTTATTTCGCTTAGCAGGGTCTAGACAGAATAGATGCTCCGTACAATCGAACACGTATGTTAGTTGTAGGGGCCAAAGCGAATAGCACGCGTGCTGTCTCTGGCTAATTAAGGGGTGAGTACTAAGACAGAAAGGGAAAGCCGAAATCTGACAGGCTTACGGTACAACATATGTGACATTTCTGTTGTATGTCGCCACTTCTCTATGGTTGTAATTTAGGGGTTCCTTCCAAAGTTAGGATCATCCGGACGAACCTTCGAAGCTCTAACTACATGCAGTTAAGCTGTTTCAAACCAGGTTATGTCAGTCCAAATGAGGCGAGCCGATTGGCAACCCCCTCTTTCAGCCTTATTGGGCCGATCGACATGGAACTATGCTTGGCACACATAGAACCGGGGAATCAACGAAAACGCCGATGCAATATATCTTCTATCAAGCCGTCTTACAAAGATGTAGATCGATAAATTGCCAACTGAATTTAGCGGAAGTTCATGATCATGGTATTTCTGTAGGAATATATATATGTACACTCATATCCACTCAAGATTGAGTGACTCTCTATATATAGTTCTAGACATCACGATGACATCACTAGAATACCACCAGAATGAGGAACAGTCGGTGAGTTGTATTGCACTCGTTGACGTATCTTAGATCTCTTGCCTATGATACACTAAACCGAAGGTCACAGATGATGGTGTACTCGCTGGTACAATGCCCTAAACGAGCGGGTCAACTCCGCTCAGCGAAACCAGGGTCCAGGACCCAACCGAGATTGCGCTTTCATGCATATATGTATCTCCCTATAATAGCGAGAAAGAGAATTCAGTCGTCACATTGGAAGGCCCTTTTCTGTCTGATCTAGACAGCTAGCTGCATGTAGTACTTGCTGATATGATCCATATGTGATCGACCTTCCTTATCTTCTTTGCCTGCTGAAACTTTGATCATATTGAGCAATCCCCACGACTATTTCGGGCTTTCTGTATTTACGAGTCGAATGGCTTAGCAGACTTGAGTTACGAGTGAAGGACGTGAAGGATATGTCGATGAGCTCTTCAGGTACAGACCAGGTCACTTTCCCTACCTTTTTCTCGGCCAAGTTGTGATATCACGTTAACAAGACTACCTGGGTAGGTACATACGTATGTATGTATGCATTCATCTAGATCACCACAGGAAGAGTATCGCATTTGCATCATCATTAAAGTATCTCCCATCGACGCTAGAGACATCAACTGCTCTTCCCTTACCTAGACCAGAGGTCCCGTGGCTGCACAGTACGAAGTCCGACCGCTTCTCTTCTTGAAAGCGTCCTTTCTCTCCACTTCTGAAACTTAGGAACATTAAAGTTCGAATACCGATCGTACATCTCATTGGGGACCTCTGCCAATTGATCCGCAAGATCAAAAGCAGTCTCCAACCGTCCATTCAGAAGCAGGGAGATGGTACCAATACTCTCATATAAAATTGACCCATAATCTTCAACTCCGTAGCCCATTTTAGTTATAAATGCCAACCAAAGTCTCATTGCAGACAAAGGCCACTGTGGACGTGTTTTGTACTTCAGAACCTCATCCATCTGTTCATCGTCACACCTGGGGTTGCCACAACGCTTGGCCTCCCAATCTTCATAACTCATGTGACCAGGGGGAAATGGTAGTTCCGTCTCCGCTGAGTGAAAGTCGAGGACGAGGTTTTCAACGATGATTCCACGGTCCTCATCCTCATAGGAGTCTTCACGGCCATCTTTCCTACCCACTGGTCCATATGTCAAGAATCGGTCCAAGTAGCGGTAAAAACAGTGATTGAGAGAGAAGGTAGTGCTTCCAGAATAAAGCGCCTCTTTACTGGTGACGATGCGTCCAAAGAAGCGCATGTCTATGTGCAGCGTAGAGAGACGGGTCGTAAGCCGTGGGACTGAAATCCAGGTTGAAAACATATGCATTTCATTTAGAACCGAAAGGTCAAGAATGTAGGTGGTTTTCTTCATTCGATTGAGGACCGATTGGGTTTCCACCGAGACTTGACGATTTGTCAGGAGCAGAGAGAGACAGTTCGATAGGCTGTGTGTATCACGCTTCTCGTGATATAACTCCATAGGCAATGTGCGAGGTACGTCCGAAGCACGCAACATGTTCGATTCGGATGGGTATTTGGGTGGGATTCGATGGCCGTTGATTACCTCTTCGAAGATCATGGCACGGATCTCCTGGGGGAGATCCATCAAGGAAGGCATGATTGTTGATCGGGCCTCAAGATGTTTGAAGAAGTTGGCAAGTACTGAGTTTGGAAGCTGAAGGGGTGCTATTTATGCCATTATATAAGCCTTTATCTAGGTAACCTTTGTTTGCCCGTCACTTTCAGGCAACGGGGCACTTTGGGAAGGCACGTGGGTTGGGGGTATAAAAGGGCCCCCTTCCCCCAACTCTTCTTCTTCTTTTCTTCTCTCCTCCACACCTCTCTCAACCACCATCTCTCCGTAGCCCCATGAGACAGCGTCGGCAGAGGGTGCCGTAGCACATGCTGCTTCACCTACCACAGGGACCATGACATTACAATATGTATGAGGTCCATGTAGGTCTGCATCAAACATCAAACTGGGCTTTCTCGTGGACGTTCCTGAAGTCGTGGCTCTCATTGCCACTTGACGAGTCCCACGGAATACATGAGGGGTGTAAATCTCCATAGCCGAGATTCGTAGATTTGAGTCATATGCCTAGACTAGAGTAACAAGCTGTCCCTTGATTCGAGCTAGAGGATGACATGGAGAAAAGTGAAAGCAACATCCAAAAATTTGAGAGCATGATGTCTTCCTTTCCAATCTCATGATGAATGAAACTTTTCATTTGTTTATTCAACACCAAACACCGTTTGTACAGCAGAGATCCAAAAGACAAATTTTATATTAATATTAAAGCACCCGCCAAGGACGAGAAATCTACCTAACCAGCTCCCACTCAGCAACATAAGCCCAACCCATACCAACACGGCCAACCTTCTCCTGAAACTCCTGCGCCGTAACACCACTAGCATCCTTCCGATCCCCAAAGCTAGTCAACACAGCCAACTGCAGCTTCTGACCAGGCGCACCGAGCATACGCGCACTGGGAACATCCACATACCAGAACTCGCCACCGCCCGCGGGTCCGGAGCCTGGTACATGCGTAAAAGGGAGTTTGTCGTCCTCGCGTTCGTCCACGCCATGAATCATAAGCAGGAACAAGCCCGCATGCTGGATGTGGCTGTGGCGAGCGAGTGTCCAATGCGGACAGAGGAGACCGAACTGGAAGCGCATTGCGCCAGGCGTGCTGACGGAGATGTGCATGCCTTGTGGGTGGAAGGTCTTGCGGCCGATGGTGCGCTTGTCGGCGTCGCTGTAGACCTGTAGGGCTTGGACGCCGTTTGGTCGTTCCGGGTCTGTGAGAATATACTCTTCCCAGGTTATATCGGGGCGTCCGTCCTCGCGGAAAAACTGGCGTTTGTTTGATGGGAAGTGTTTTAGGCCGAACTCTTCGTTCGGCATTGTGAACATCGACGGTTCGAATCGTTGCTTGTATGGCTGTCCGGCGCCATCTATTGCTCCTGCGCCCCAGCAGGAGTCGATTAGTTTCCATCGGCCTCCATCGATTTTGACGGCGTTCCAAGCGTGGTTGCCTTCGAATGGTGGCACCGGGGCCCCTGGAGCAAGTGCGTTGTGTCCGAAGCCTTTGCCGTGACCGCCGACTACGATTGCCTCTAGGCCGGCGTGGGTGGCTAATGCTGCAAATAGTCCTGCGTAGCCTTCGCAGACTGCCAGTCCAGATGCGAGGGTACTGGCTGGCGTGGAGGACTTCACGCAATTGTTAAAGAAGGCATAGGTATCGTAAGCAATGTTATGATGCAACCAGGTAAATATCGCGCGTGCCTTGTCTGTCATGGATGGGAACGGTGCTGTCAACTCATTGGCCAGCCACGTCATATCCTGCGTGGGAAGCGATGCACGAGGATACCGGGCTGCATGGTTATCAGGACCTGAGAAGTCCCGGCATACCATGCATTCGGTGTCTGAGGTGGGAGGTGGCGGGCTTGGAGACACAGCCGAACCATTCAAACGTGGCTTTGAAGCCATAATTTTGGATAAATCCGGACGAGAGCCATGTGGAATCGGTGGTGGTGTTCCGTTGGGGGTAGTTGTGCTGGATTTGGGATTATTAAACCCGAACTGCCTAGGATCCTTCCTTTGCGCAGGCATTGGTGGAGGAGGCAATGTCTTCCGGATAGGTATATTGACACTTGAGTCATCACCAGTTCCATTTGTGTCTGCGGGTACCGCGGATGGCCGACGTGATGGCAGTCGAGGCACCGGGGGTTCCTCATCCTCATATCGTGGAGGTGACTGGCTAGGATGTGGAGAAGAAGTAGGACGGGGAGGTTGACTCGGCCGTGCAGGCTGACTTGGAATAGAGGGAACAGGCGGTTTGGACCCCGGTAGCGATATTTTGGAGGTCAGTCGAGCAGACAGGCTCCCAAAGCTCCTCTTACTACTAATCGTAGGCCGCGGGGCCGGTTCCAAGCTAACTTGCTCCTTTGGTCTGCGGGCAGGCAATGCAGGCAGCTCTGTCTCGCCCCATGCGGGCGCCTTGATGCGATTGTTCCCAGTAGAGTTCACCGAGGTTGTCGATGTGCCTCGCCCCGTAGTTGTAGTTGTAGCTGTCGACGTTGTCGAATGTGACGCATCGGAAGTGGCTGACTCAAGGGATGGCCGGCGCTTTTGGTCCGTTGGCCTACGCGGTGGCAGCGGAGGACGGGCTGGTGTAGGGGGAGGCAGGCGATCTGACCTTTGCGTGGGCAATGGTGGGGGGGCTTTTGGCTTTGGTTTCACTTGAGGCCGGAGAGTTTCCATTGGAGGCGGTCGCAGGACCGGCCTCTGAGTTCTGTTATCTGCGGGTTCATTTCCGACAGATGTTCGATCCACGACAGAGCCGACTGCATCGTATGAGGGAGGGTTGTTGACGGACGCGCTCCGTTCGGTCGGGCGGAATGATGGTCCAGGTCCTCCCGGTGCGCGGGCCAGTTGCGACTGGTTAAGGGCGGCGATCCGTTGCTGGATAGAATTCAACTGAGGATCTTCGGCCATGGTGCCTGAGCATAACGATATTGAAGAGAAAGTTGAGACGTCCGCTCGAGCTTAGGTACCTCGTTCTTGGCTTGGCGGGGGCGAAAGTAGCCTTGTCGGACTCTGAAACACAACTGTGAATTATTGGTGACAAGGATAGTAGGCCGGTTATGCGGCTTGTCATGTCATTTTGTAGTCTTTTCAATGGTTTTTTTCATGGGCTTCTTGGATTGTATTTTTAGATGTCTCTTTTATGTATCTAAGACCGTATCTTCTCCCGCTTCTTAAGTTCTAGGTAGACGGCGGGAAAAGGCGGGAAAAGGTTTAATTTGTGCAGATGACCTTTCTTTGTATAACCTCAGATAATTTGATTCAACTAGAGTCCCCGAGAGAAAGACGGCGAAAGATAATATATAAGAAAGAAAAGAATTAAACAACAGGAGGCTCAACTAAAGAGGGGTCAGCCCTGGGGCCTATCCATGGGTCCAGATCTATATTTGGAAATTCGAGGTACGGATCTACAATATACACAGTAAAAACCCGATGAATTGTAAGTTGCAAGCAGAAGATGTTTGAATTTATTTCCAGAATATCATGATTCGGGGTCCCAAACGCCTTGAACCGGTGAAGCCCTCAAAAAAATAAGGAAACTAGGTACGTGCAGATGGATGAAGGAAGAAGATGAAGCAAAGAAAATGACAAGGAGAAGGGTAGCAGTTAAAGAATAAGAAGCCTCGAGATCTCCAATTGACAGCATGCAACCCGTCAGAAGAACCCGAGGCCGTGATACAGACATAAGGAAAGTCACGTACATCGTTGGAGAAAAGAAAGGGAAATTCACAAAGTGGTAAAGCCGTGGGGGTAGAGGGCCAGCGTCGATCATCAGCAGCGTCACTTCGTCCCAATGTACATCATCGTCAGGGCAAACTTAGACATTCTTGTAGAGGAGCAGGGGCTCGCCAACATTCTCGATCTCCGGAATGGTACACTTTAGATCGAATGCCTTGGCTAGAACGATCTTGAAGATCTGCAGAGGGTCAGTATGTGTTCTATCAGACTTGGAATAAACCGAGCAACAGTGTATGAACGGCTGCAACGTACCTTTTGCACATTGATGCTATGGCTGGTGCTGCTAAATATCAGACTAGCCTTCATAGCCTTGGCAAATCGCTTGGCCTGCAAATATGTTAGTTGCTGCGGGAAAATAGACGAGGATCACAAGTACCTGGATAGAGATCTCCTCCTGGTCCTCACGGGGAAAGTTCACAAAGTGATCATACTTGGTGCCCACCAGGAAGGGGATAGCTGTCTTATTGAAGCCACGTCCCTGGCGATACCACTCCTTAATCGAGTTCAATGTACTCTTGCGAGTGAGATCAAACATGAAAAGAATTGCAACAGCGTCATTGCAGACAAGCGGTAGCATATTAACGAACTCGCGCTGGCCACCAAGATCCCAAATCGAGAAGGTGATTTCAGTGTTCCGAATTGAGATTGTCTTTTCCATAAAGTTGACACCTTGACAAGTCCTTAGTTAGTAAATCAGATCTGCTGTAGAATAGAAATTCAACTTACCCAATGTCTGGATGTAATCCTCGTCCCAGCTGCCCTCGACGTACTTGACCATCAAACTAGTCTTTCCGATCTGCGCATCGCCTACCATACCAACCTTAATCACCACACTGTTCTTGTTAGCCTGAGACGCTTGGCGCTGACCGGCGTCTTGCTGCTGGAGCTGGGAAACAGGGGCCCGTTCTGGACCACTGGAGAGTCCAGATCCCGGCCTGGAGTTGGGAACAGGTAGAGGGTGGTGGCTGAGCAATGGAGATGAGCCCTGGCGGGACTGATCGGTATCTTGGGCAGCGTATTCGGGAGCAGATTGATGAAAGTCGGTCGATCGGGAGTGGTAATGCGCCTTCGAATCGCTGTTATAGCCATTGTTGATGGCCGCACGGCTGATGGTGTGGTCGGAAGCCGGCTCTTCGGTATTGGCCGAGACAGGCGCAGGCTGTTCCAGAGGTTGGTCTAAAGGTTGTTCAAGGGGCTGTTCGGGCGCAAGCTCCTGGCCCTGCGCCTGTTCTGTCTGATCCTCCGGAGCAATCTGCTCGGATTCCGCAACGACAGGAACAGCGGGCGCATCCACCCCAGGAGCACCAAGAGGGTCCAAATTAGGCTCCATGACGTTTCAAGATCGGTTTCGGTGTAGAATTCAGAGAAGCAACCTGCCAACAAGTTCTGACTGTCAGCATATACGCGCGGGGTGAAGAAGCTCAAGAGGGGACTAACCAATATCACAACGGGCTGAAATTCCAGCGCAATCTAACGAGATTGCATGTGTACTGCCTCAGGGGATTGGTTTTAAGAAAATTGAAGAAGCCGAGCTGTGTTGGTTCTCGGGGGGGTCAGCGGACAAGGGTTGTCCCTGAGTAAACAGACCGAATTGGGAGGGGTGACGAAAATGGGAGTCAAAGCAAACAAACGCAGGAACCAGGCTGGAAATGAACGTCAAATATTTGACTCCTTCGAAACAGCGGGGCCTAGGCACTAAATAAGAACGTCAAGGCTCTCTCTGGTGTACCTTCAGCTCGAGGGTGGGCAACTGGGATCTTACGCTAGGCCACGATAGGTTTAGCGCCGCTCCCACGCTGTTGCCAAAATTTACGGGAAAAAAAAAGTTCTTATCGCACATCCCCCTCCTCGGTCTCGACACCCTTATAATTAACACTTTTCACGGGTTCAAGATGTCCAAGAGAAGCGCTGAAGCAGACGAGCATACCGCCGCCCTCAAGGCTGGCGAGCGGCCAATTGCAGATGCCCCAATGGACGAGGCGGGGGAGTTCGAAGACGAGTACGAGGATGAGTTTGAGAGTGAAGATGAGATCCTAGAGGCCGGAGTGGATGGTCGCCCAGATGCTGAACGCGAGGAGGAAGAGAAGGGTGCGCATTCTTCGATCTCTAACCTGTTCAACTGAACTAACCTTATTTGAATCTTATAGAAGCTATGGATGTCGACAAGGAGACTTTCATTCCTGGACGAACAAAATTGGCTCCCGGAGAGACACTATCGCCCGATCCCTCCACTTATGATATGCTCCACACACTCAGCACACCATGGCCATGCCTTTCCTTCGATATTGTGCGCGATTCACTCGGTGATAACCGCAAGACCTACCCCGCTACTGTCTACGCTGTTACTGGTACACAAGCCGAGGGCTCGAAATCCAAGGAAAATGAACTCATGGTGCTCAAGATGAGCGGACTGAGCAAGATGGAGAGGGGAGGCGAGGATTCAGACAGCGACTCGGACGACGACGACATGGGCGAGCCCATTCTGGAGAGCAAGTCGATCCCGCTTGGCTCAACGACGAACCGCATTCGTACCCACCAGACCCCCTCCCAGTCCGGTGATTACTCCAAGCCCCCGCAGACCCTTACCGCGACCTGGCTCGAGAACTCGCAAGTCGTCATTCACGATGTTACCGCCCACCTTTCTAGCTTCGATGTTCCCGGCACTATTCTTCCCCCTTCGGCATCTAAGCCTCTTTCCACCCTGCGCATGCACAAGACTGAAGGATATGCATTGGATTGGTCTCCGCTCCAGCCTCTTGGAAAGCTGTTGACCGGTGACAATAACGGATTGATCTATGCCACCACTCGCACGGAAGGTGGCGGCTGGGTTACCGACACCCGGCCGTTCACAGGCCATGCTTCCTCAATTGAGGAATTGCAGTGGTCTCCTAACGAGCGCAACGTGTTTGCATCCGCTAGCAGTGACGGTAGCGTTAAGGTTTGGGATGTGCGATCCAAGTCGCGCAAGCCCGCCGTGGACGTCCAGGTCTCCAAAACCGACGTGAACGTTATGAGCTGGTCTAACCAGACAGCTCACCTTTTGGCCACTGGAGCCGACGATGGACAGTGGGCAGTCTGGGATTTGCGTCACTGGAAGCCCAATGCCGCGGCGCCTTCTGCCCAGATCACCTCTACCCCCGTTGCATCATTCGACTTCCACAAGGAGCCGATCACCACTATCGAATGGCACCCCTCAGACGACAGTGTGGTGGCCGTTGGCTCGGCAGACAACACTGTCACACTTTGGGATCTTGCTGTCGAGCTGGACGACGAAGAAAGCCGCCAGGCCAACATGGTGGACATTCCTTCGCAACTGCTGTTCGTGCACTATATGGAGTCTGTCAAGGAACTCCACTGGCAGGCACAGATGCCCGGTACGCTCATGGCGACCGGCAGCAGTGGATTTAGGTATGTTATATTCGTTATAATGAGGTTGAGCCAAGCTAACCAGATCCTTTTTATAGTGTTTTCAAGACGATCAGTGTCTAGACGAAGAAAATGTATCTACGCTCCGACTAACTCGGGAATTTCATGTGCCATGTCTTGCTCATATACCATTCGAATTCTGTGGATTTTTTGCTCCTCAATATCATTATGCTCGGAGTTAGACCCTTCCCTTCAGATGGTCAGGGTGGTGAACAAAAAGTTTTTGTCGTTATATCTGGCATAGTAAATAGACATATCGCATTACCAATGAGGTTGATATACATTCTGCAGGGATGATACTTGACAGTTGACAGTGGAATGATCCAGGCAACTCCGCCTCCTTTGACAGGGCAATCTGCAATGCAAAGCATCAGCAGAGCATATGCAGCGGAAATACCCCTAACACTACTTCCACGGACTTATCCACAGATGTGAACTCGCTATCCTCGCCCATTCAAAAGAATCAAAACACAGATCAAACGTACAAGACGTTAGTAGGGATAACCTGCACATGTGCAAAGTCACAGGATGGACCGTGCCAGATCGCCAATGCGCCATTAAATACTCTGTACAGACAGATACATATGCAGCCTATGATATGCGACGTGACCTAGTACATATCCGTAGCCTTTCGGCGCTGACTTGGCCTGGGGCCGAGTCGGGTGCGACGAATGGGCCAGTCGGTTCGATGATTCTCGACGGTAGCTGAATATCTTTCTTTAATGTACTAATATGTGGAGGGGTTTGTATGGACCTAGACTGATAACATTTAGAATATAGAATCAAAGTGGTACGGAACACAATATATGTTGTAGTCTTCTAAGGTTGCGAAGCTGTTTGGCAGATCGACTTGGCTGCGCATTGTGGCGATGTGGGATGTTTTCTTTGTTGTCAATGCGAAAAGACCCACTCGACGGTGCTGTATTGGACGATAATTGTATGGATATTGCAATGCCATGGCATACATAAGTACATATGGAGCCTGTGGAGTGGATTAACGCTCTAGGTATGACATGCATGAATTCGAATGGAGACTGTTGCGCGCATTTATGTCAGACGGTTTTGACTGTTGTGCTTGTGTTTCTCGGCTCAAGACATCGGAGTCAGGTGAGAAGTATATTATAGCGTATATAACTACATGTAGTACTGTCTATATTGTATACCTCGGTTGTGGTGATATACCTAGAAGCAGTGCGTACGGAGTACTGTATATGTATTCAGGTATGTAACTCTAATAGTCGTATGGTACCTCACGCTAGAAATCCAATCGATCTGATCTACCGGCCAAGTCTGCTCCTATCCAATCTGGAAAAGAGCATTCCATTCTCCCTCGTCATCGTGCCTCCAATAAATACCGCTAATGCACGCCCGAATCCAGCCCAATCACATCAGATCTAACTTCTCTCGCGTTTGCGTTAGCAGAGCAGAAACATAAGACTAAAATAGCTCCATTTTTGCGACATCGGCTTGTTCTCCGGTCGGGGCTTACAGCTGATCGAATGTTAGAATGGGACCGCTAATTTAGCGTGAAGGAAAATATATTAATCCGTGTTAATCCGCGTTTCGACCATCTATCTGCTCAGAGGGGTCTTAGCGAATGTCGAGATCTCTCTTTACACTAGGATGTCTTCATAGCTTATAATAGACGTTCATAAAGACCCCGTGATCATTATTTACAGTATTATCTTTACCACTAAATCCTATCTTCTTCTGTACTAGGGTATTATAACCCCTAAAAGAATCCCGACATTCGCTGATGTCTGACATTCGCCGAGCTCTCGGAATTCGGATTAATACATGTTCCTCTGGGCCAAGAGGCGCTAAAAATTAGCGGTCCCATTCTAACATTCGACCAGCTGTCGGTCGCTCCGGTCGAATAATCTCTCCGATATCACTTTACTATTTGTCAGGTCCAGCCTCTTTTTTCTCTTATCGGAGAATCGAGCGGTTTGTTCCGCCGGTAATTTATGTACAGTACGGAAAGACCATATGATGTTTAGGTACGGAGTACTGATGTTATTGTCTATAACATAATGTTGCATTTGACGTATATATGTACATCATACTGGGTACACTCCGTACTGAAGTACTAAATATAAACATCTTCATGTTTGATCTTAGCGCTGGATAAACCCCAGGACTCGCCACAAAATGCTCTTCATTTCCTTAATGAAAAGCACTGTTCCTGGGCAGGTCCGAACACAACTAACGCCGTACAATGGGCAGCTTCTCCGATCCGACCTTATACCCACACTAAACCTTGATCGTCCACAGGGACTCGGCCCATCCAGTCAGACCGCGAGCCTGAGCGCCTGGCGAGGTAGCTATTTGCGATCTGCTTCCGATGTAGTATTGCTACTCCGTGCTCCTATCCACTATTCGGAGACATAGCGTCAATACTCCGTACGGAGTCCAATATCCAATATACAAAATGATAGCTAGGCGTTTGTTATCGTCAATGTACGGTGTCATAATAATGATACCTGGAATAATAGTCCAGGCCGTATCAGCCAATTGTTCATCGCCGGGCCCATTGCTTTATCCAGGCACATGGCCGAGAACTGCGCGGATCAATCGACAATACTACTCCGTAAAGAATTGTGTCTCTCCATAGCTCGCGGGAGCTCCACTAGCCTCCATATCTTCTATCCACTCCACTGCTATGAATTATCATTGCCTGGATTGCGATTGCGTGTTTCGAGTAAATATGTGGCCAGTTGATCGTGTGCGACATTTGACTTAATTCTGGCCGGGATGCATTTTTGCCAATTGCCGTTATTTCACGCCTTCGGTCCCCTCGATGTTCCGGCGCTGATCATCCGTGCTGTCACCCCACGTCTTTTTGCCGCTCGATCTGGAATGGCGGCGTGGTTGACTGGGTGCCTTTTTATTATTATTTATGGTTCTGGTAAATCAAGATACATATGAAGAATACAACTGTGGTAGGTCCGGTAAATTCAACCGAGCCATTCGACTCTCGAGTTCGGTTGTCTGTATTAACGGTTTCATTGTGGACCTATAATGACGCATGGGGCCGAGACAAGAGCCTCACTGTGCAGGAGAATTAAACAGAGTGACATACGAGGCGAACTAAGGCACACCGTATTCTTCTTTGGGCTAATCTGGTTAAATCGAGGTCAATCCGGAAGGAATCTACGATATACTGTTAAGGTGCGCCAATGACGCCTTATCGACTGAGTACTATTCTTCACAGAAATAAACCACCCAACCGGGTGCATAGTCACATATCCGATGAGCTACCCGGTAAGGACAAAAACAAAAACAAAAGGCCCGGCTGAAAGTCCGATCAGGGGTGTAGATTCCGCCATCCCGCATTGATGCCAGCACTGGCCACTACGGCCCCCCATGATACGCAGGGATGGGCGGAGGATTTAAGTGGGACATTTTGATAGCTAGACATTGCCTGAGCCGATGTTTCATCGGCTGTAATTTATTGCCTCGATGAATATTACTGCGTAAAACACGGGTGGAAAAGGCTAGTCTTGAATTGACCGCGTTGCGTGTTATAGCTATAGTGTATGGCTGTAGAGATCATCTGCGAAGCGCGGTTATGCAATGACGTTTGGTGGAATCGGCGCTCGATGTATGGCTAGCGCTCATACAAGGATGCCCTTGTTCGCTAGTATATATGTAGTGTCAAGTGTAGTGCCTAAGAGTGCAGGTGCAGTATCATCGCATGATTAGGGCCAGTGGCGTCTGCCCCTGAGTTACTGATGAGCTCATGACGAAGCGATGGCTTTCTCAATGAGGACCTGCATCAGAAGATTGGTTGGAACTGACGGATATCGGCGCAAAGTTGTTTCCTGGGGTTAAATACGTCTATTTAGGCTAGATGCCATCTGGGAACGGCTTCGCTGAGTTGCGTAACCAGTATTAGCTGTGTCCAACACCGGTGAAGTATGTTTGGGTTGAGTGGTGTACGATGCTCTGAATGTCTAGAGGAGTAGAGGAGACATGTCTTCGCCAGAGTCAAGCCCCTTCATCTACAATATAGGGCTTTCGGATATACTCCGTGGCTCACTGTCGGACATATCGGATATATTGCTCACGAGGTCAACACGGCAATTACATTATACTTGGATGGACGAATGCAGATTATTGGAAATAGGTCGGATGCCTTTAGTATGTCGATGTTCTTAAGGGGAAACCCAGACCCTTGAGTTGCAGCTTTCCCATTCACTAGGATAGTCCGGATCAACCCCGGCATCAACACAGCTTAGAGACAGCTCACTGCGTCGGAGCTGGGGAGGGTGGCTTGCGGCACTGCCATTTCATTTGTCAACCACCCCCCTTTGACTCATCTCGGGTCACCTGCAGCCTCCTTAGACTCTCTCTAGTGTGCAACTAGTGCATTGTCAAGTCCGGGGGATTCTGCAAAGGAGATGTCCGTGCGACCAAATGCGAGTCTACAATGTATTCCAGACATGGCGAGGGTTGGAAAAAACAGACAAAGGAAAGTTGACAAAGAAGCGTTCATAGCCGTGTCTGTGTGACCGCTTTCCTCTTTGTCTGCATCCAAGTCCACCTTGGAATGACCCAAAAGCTGTGTTAGCACCGAAATACTGGATCGTCACCATAACCCCAGATCCGACACCGATCCGATGGGGTCGGCTGCACGCCCAATGGGCTAGGGTGCCCATGCTCGCCTCGTTCCGTGCGACCCAAACTCAAAACGGCGTGGCGTAACGTGGACGACGAGTCCTTACAGCTACGGGATGGAGATTCTAGAAAAACGCTCGAGGGGCAGATTCCGGGGAAACCCAATTAAAAGTCTGGGGGAGCCAAGGACCCGAAAAAAGGAAAGAAACAAAACGACCCCATCCAATGTTCCCTTCAAATTACAACCCTTCGCCACGCCAGACCATGTGCCATAGGGAACCGGAGGATATTCCTTGTCGGCACATCCAATTGCAGCACAGCCGTGTGTGTTATGTACATATTCCGTTTTATGTCTGGGGGAATTCCCCACACGAACCCTTTTTTTTTTTTGACTTGGTCTCCCCCACAAAAATGGCGCATGGATCTTTCCGCTTATTCATACCCGGACACTCCGCTCTCGGGATGGATTCTGGATTGTTTCGTTTTTATATCGAAGTGAGCCTTGGAAAGGAGGGAAATGGAGGCGAATGGGAATAAAAGAAAATAAAAGCAGATAGACCGGTCACGAGTTCTATACTACATATAGATTACCATTATGATAAAAACGTGTATGAGCTTGTTATGCTCAGTAACTCTCGGGCCCACCCCGATACTTCCAGGAGGATAATATTAAATAATTAAAACAATATCCACCCGGGGCAGGAATCTGGTTAGTGCAGCCGCGTATTCTTTACGATATACACACCTGGGCAGTTATCATCAGTTGATGCAATTCAGATGAAACCCCGAATTCCCGAATCTCCGAATTCCTATTTAATTCAATCAGTCAATTGCATTCCATAGCATGCAATTCATGTTTCATGAAACGGTAAATAACATCGTACGCAAATAACACAATACTAGTCAAGTCTGGCGTTACGCCGCTAGTCCCAACACGGCAAGTACGTGGAGACCAATCTCGTTGATAACCAGAGCCAGGAACTGGTGGACATCCGGTAGAACGTGCGTGTCCGTAAGATTCAGTCTACGCCGCATTCGGTATCACCCTAGTTAATCGTGGGGGCATCATTGGCAGAGACGATCAGCCCGTGTGTCGGGGATCCACCACCTGCGCTCTGTATCGGTACCGTCTGCTGACTCGTCCGTCACTCGTCTGCTGTGCGGTTGTCTGGGCCTGACATCGCCCTGGTTGGTAGTTGCCTCGTATGTACCCTCGGTGTACCTTTGTCCTCGGACCCCCTTATCACCGGTACCTCCAGAGTACTTCCCCCAGCATTTCCCGGTTCCTCTCTACCCGCCACTACTGCCACTGCCAACGGTGTATGTAAGTACCCTGGCCCAGGTACCTCTCGCTCTGCTGTAGAACGACTCTGGATACTCAACCTTCGGAGGCAATTTCGAACTTCCCAACTACTTCCACCTCTCCTGCCATCCGTCTCTTTTCATCATCGTCGCTTCCCCGGTGTTGTCGTGGGTTCTCATTGCTTATCGACAATTGCCTATCTGCACTCCATCGGTTATCTTTGGCTTATCCAACTCTCTCCAAGTTGCGAGATCAATTCGCTCAATGGATCCCCGAGTTTAAAAGCATATACAAGTCACTGCTTTAGCTCCGCCAGTCTGATGTGAGTGATCTGATCGAAGTG
The DNA here is from genome assembly GCF_028828465.1 of Penicillium psychrosexuale. Classification (NCBI taxonomy): domain Eukaryota; kingdom Fungi; phylum Ascomycota; class Eurotiomycetes; order Eurotiales; family Aspergillaceae; genus Penicillium; species Penicillium psychrosexuale. The sequence goes on from NW_026643187.1 coordinate 3,288,450, forward strand.
CGATGGCTGAGTATCATTCATGTTGGTGCAGTTCGCTGATGTCGCCGATTCCAAACAGACGTCAAGCACTAGGCTCCGTACCCCCCATACCGGTCTCAGGTCCTCATATCCTGCATTAATCGAATCTCATTCAACCTCTTCTCCAAACACACGCCGAATCCTTCGATAGACCGACTGTAAATTTGTTCGCCTTATATTGGTGGGTCCCCTTCATCTATCTCACGACAAGGTTCCTGATAGCCTCGGTACCTTGGGTCGTTGTGATAGCAACCCTCTACGCATCATTCAAGACACATGCTGACTTGATGTCATTTGGATGGAACAGTCGTTGATGCGGCACATTGTACAAATTTGAAAGTTCAAATATCGTGCCAGACGCGATCTTCGTTCAATCATACGATTGACGCAACCTCTCTTTCTTAGCAATTTCCCGAGTCGCAACGACTTCGCCACCTCCGAGACCTGTGAGCAAGACTCTGGTCTGTGAGGAGTTTCTGAAGACTAGAATGCTATTTGATGCTATGGTCGGACAAGATCAGGACCATAATCCAAAAGTGGTGGACCTTGCCAGTATCCACGAAATTCCGGGAAATATGCCTGGTGAGTTTCGCAAAGACAATTCCCTCGGTGCAATTCTTACCATATGTAGCTCCAAAGGACGCAAAGAAGCAGACCGACCTGAGCGGTCAAATGGGTGCCAATGGCAACATCCCGCCCCCTAAAACAGATAAGCCTCGGCCCCACGTCTGCACCACCTGCGGTCGCTCGTTTGCGCGATTGGAGCACCTCAAGCGCCATGAGCGCTCCCACACAAAGGAGAAGCCATTCGAGTGTCCGGACTGCGCGCGGTGCTTCGCTCGGCGCGATCTGCTCCTGCGACACCAGCAGAAGCTACACATGACCACCACGCCATCTTCCCGACCGAGAAACGGTCGCCGTGAGAGTACGGGCGCCGCACCCGGTGCTAACCGCGTTCGCAAGAATTCCATTGCCAACAGTTCGTCTTCTTCGATGCGCCCGAGGGCCAACACCATCAGCCACGTTGAGGGGGCGGCATTGGGTATCCCCGGTGCCGGTAATCCGTCATCTGCGCCCACCCAATCGACTCACGCATATCACCCCAGCCTTAGTTCTTCGGTCGGCTCAAGTATGGACTATAGGGGATTCGGCTCTGGACACACTTCGATGAACGGCCTCGCGAAGATCGAAACTTCCGGACTTCCTATGGACATGTCCGGAGGACTTCGGACTGCTCCCGTGTATGGGAGCTTTGACACGGGTATCGATGGCATGCTGATGGGCCACGGTAGCACCATCAACCCAGCGCAATTACACTTTGCAGGATCCCCACAAGGCTTCAACGATTCGCCCTCGTCTCCGTTCGGTCACTATCACAATGGACTTCCAACCACTGCGGATCCCATGATGGATGAAGATATGCACTTTGACTGGATGAACGGGTTTGACACAGGCATGGTTATGGGAAATGGCAACGACTCAGTCATTGACGAGTCATCGCCATCCGCAATGAGCACGGGTAGCCAGAGCGGAATCAGCGAGGCCATGTTGGATGGTCCGAATCGCATTCCTATCTCTAACGGTTGGCACAACGCGTTCACTGCACACCACCCGGCCAACCAATTTGCCCTCGACTTTTCCCCAACGACGTTGAACGATCTGGGGTTCCCCCGGAGACAGTGTCTCCCAAGTCTCTAATGGCCCAGAATCCGTTTTCTGAGACGTACGCTACCCCCCATCTATGACCTCGGTCGGCCAGCCCGTCATGGGAGGACATTCTCAGAGTATGTTTCCCTCTATGGCAACCAACGGAGAATCTCCTAATCCTCTCAACGTTCCTTTCCCGAATAGTGCCCTACGAAATGAACATTCACCAGTCTCAACGGATACATTTACAGACTCCACACGACAGGCTCTATTAGCGAGCATGTCGACCCCCACTGGCTTCAATCATCGCAAGTATTCCCAGCCCGCAAGTGGACTTCTAAACAGTCGCGAGTTGTTCGCCCGTTCGACTGGCTTCAACAGCTCCAGTCAACTGCCCAGCACCTCGGACTTACAACGGTACATTTCGGCCTACATCACCTACTTCCACCCCCACATCCCGTTTCTCCATATCCCCACGCTCAATTTCCAAGCTCCTCAGTATACAAACAACCTGCGCACGCCAAGCGGACACCTCAATCTCAGCTCGACCGGCGTCGCTGGAGGCGGGGGTTGCCTGATCCTCTCCATGGCGGCTATTGGTGCTCTGTACGAATACGAATCTGCCGCCTCCAAGGATCTCTTCGACGCCGCGAAAAAGATGATTCAGTTATACCTCGAAGAACGACGAAAGGCCGACATGTCTGCTGCTCTCAATCGTTCACATTCCTCCCGCGATAGCTCAGTACACAACACCCCGCTTTGGTTGGTACAGGCAATGCTCTTAAACGTTATATACGGCCATACCTGCGGTGACAAGACATCCGCAGACATTGCTAGTACACACTGTGCTGCTTTGGTCAGTCTTGCACGCGCAGCCGAATTGACACATCACCTGGACCCCAAGAACCTGCCGCAAGATCATCTTGTTGCTGGTAAAAACGGAAATGATTCTGCTGGTGACTCGGAAAACTGGATGTCTTCGTCGTTTAGTCAACCGAAAGAGCGCCGAGATTGGCTAAATTGGAAGATAGGAGAGGAGCGGAAACGTACCCTCTACGCTATCTTTGTTCTTTCCAGCTTTCTCGTCTCCGCCTACAACCATTCACCGGCACTCACAAATTCGGAAATTCGCCTTGATCTTCCCTGTGAAGAGGATCTTTGGGCAGCCGAATCACCCCAGGCCTGGAAGCAGATGGGCGGCCAAACAAAAACCTCGTCCTTTTCTACTGCTTTGACGTCTCTTCTGATTGCCAGCCAACGAGAGCAGAATCAATCGGCGAACTTGTTCCACAACTCTGACGATCTCTCTAATTCTGAAAACCGCCCAAGTACTTTCGGCTGCCTGGTACTCATCTACTCACTACACAACTATATCTGGGAAACTCGCCAAAGGCACATGGGCCGACAATGGACACCGCAGGAGACCGATGCTATGCAAGCCCACATCGAGCCCGCTCTACGGGCATGGCAAGCAGCATGGGCCAGCAACCCTGTCCACAGCCTAGAGCGACCGAATCCGTTCGGGGCTGGACCTTTGTCTGCAGACAGCATCCCCCTCTTAGATTTGGCCTATGTTCGTCTATTCGTCAACCTAGGCCGATGCAAAGAGGCGTTCTGGCAACGCGATTGGAATGGCATGGCGGATGAGCTCGCACGCGGTACTGAGATTTTCCAGCACTCAGATGCTGCAATGAACGACGTTGTCGATCCGTCTCTCACGGGTCACATTGACGTGAGACGAGACTCCATCGCCGATTTAGGAGTATCAGATCTAGCCATCTCCAAGACACCGACACAAGACGATCCCATGCATGCTCTCTCCAATATATATAAGATGGGCCAACCTAAGCGTGAAAAGCACCTGCGCAAAGCAGCATTCTACGCAGCAGATTCTATATCTATGTCGGATCGTCTTGGTAACACTTTTGCCGAGTTCTCGTCGCGTGAACTACCCATCCAGTGCGCGTTGTGTGCTTTCGATTGTGCACAGGTGCTCGCGGAGTGGATCACTACTGTTCAAGAACGGGTGGGCCCCTACCTTGGTATCCTTGGCCGCGACGATGTCGACTTGACTCAAGTACCTGGAGTCATGCTACTAGAAGACGAGGACTGCAAGCTAGTGGACAAGATCAAGGAGATCTTGCGGAGTATTGAGATGAAAATGCAGCGCCAGTACCAAACTGGAAATTCCATGTCCGCGCTGAGTGCTGTGCAACGGCTACCCAGTCTTGTGGAAGGAGGATACGGATGTAAAATATTGATTGCGACAGCCAGTCTTTTGGAACGAGCTGCTGTCTGGCCAGGTTAGTTTCAGCCATCCCCAAACTTCCACAAACCAAAACGATTCTCTAACACCTACCCGCAGTGACGAAACTGATGGCCCGCTCTCTGGAAGCCCAAGCCATGCGAATGAAGGAGCGTACCGAGCACTCCGTGATGATGACCCCTTAATGACCATTCCCACCACCATATATTGCTCCCATCTCTCCAACTCCTATTTCGCATTCGCGCGCGCCCGTGTATCATGAATAAACAATCCAAGGCAACAACACCCCTTCTTCCCATCGAAGCATGTGTATCTGCACCAATAACCCGCACCCGTTCCCTCCGTCTCTCTCGCAACATGCGTACCGCCTTTGATACCCTGCTTTGAGACTTTGATTATCTGTGTCATAGACAAATTGCCTGCTCATGTCATTTCATGTTTCTCCGATTGTTAGCGTTCTTTTTTTGTAACCCCCCGCCTGATGTCCTTGCTGTGGTGTGATGTTGAATTGGAGTGTGACTTTTTCTAGTTTCCTTTCCTCGACTTAGTGACTTCGGTCAAGGCTAAGATTTCATTATTCTTTCCTTTGCCTATGCGGTGTTTGATTATCCAGAGTTATACTTCGTGTGAATATGATTTACCTTTCTTCAAGGGTTGCTTAGTATGTAAACTGCTAGATCACGATATATATATGACAACCTTGCAATTAGAATAGTTATAGCTGCCCTATGATTTCGTCATGATCGCAACTGCTGAAGTTGGATGCCTAATGTATTCAAAAGTGGTAGAATACTATTGGGTAAAAGTGACAAGGGGTCACGTGAATAAAAAGGTATTTCGGACAAGGATAGAGCAGGCGATACCGCCATCGTCCACTCCTGCTTTTGGCCATGAGCTCGTCTGCCAAGCGCCCTGGGCGCCTCGGGGGCACCAAGTCCAAGACCGGGTGCGATACATGCAAGTCAGTTGCCCCCTAGAAACTCGATTAGTAGCCGTATTTGACATTTGATTCGCAGAATTCGCCGCGTAAAGTGTGGAGAGGAGAAACCACACTGCCTGAGATGTACTAGTACAGGACGGCGGTGCGCCTATGGCGGGGGTCATGCAAGGACTATTATCGGGCGACCCCAGCCAGACATCACACCCTACTCAAGTCAGGGATCTCGAGAGCGTCGTTCTTTCGAATATTATTTCCACCAAGCTGGCCCATCACTTTCAGGAGTCCTGGACCAGGCTTTCTGGAGAGGATCCGTCCTCCAAATATGCCGGGTAGAGCCACTTATCTGGGATGCGATCATCTCGCTTAGCGCGCTCTACGAGCGACCTCCCATTTATGAGACGTCGCCGTGGTCGCTTATAAATGATCCCGCCGCGGTACGACATGAGTACCATCACGAAGCGCTGGTCTGGTACTCGCGCTCGCTGGCTCTTCTACAGCAACGTATTAATCAGGGCACAGCGGACCTGACGGTGTCCTTGGTCAGCTGCATTCTCTTTATTGCCATTGAGCTTTTACAGGGAAGCCGCAAAGCTGCTCAGATCCTGTACAAACATGGTGCGCAGCTGGTTCTCAGTGCTTCGTCAACAGCAACTTCGACTATTGCAACCCTCGAGCCTATCTTTCGCCGTTTGGGGACATGGGTCTTCCTCACCAATGGACTACCTGAAGAAAGCTGCGATCTTCATTTGGCTGTTCCAGACGAGCAATTCAAATCCATCGAAGAGGCAAGGAACGTCTTGTGTAGCATTGTAGCCGAGATGAAGGCCCTTAACATTGACTCCAAAGCTTATATACACCGAACAGCAGATGGCCGGCTGCACGAGGTATCGGAGTTGGTGGCCAGACAACAGCACCTGAAAACCCGACTCGTTCAATGGTATCGCCTCTTTACAGACTTGAACCCTATGCATACCTCGAACCTCGACGGTGCAACTGCGCTTCTTCTAATGACATATACGAGTGTCTTCATCGAAGCAGAGGCCATGCTGAACCCTGATCAAAGTGTATATGATGCCTACGAATCTGAATTCGCCCAGATCATTGACCTGGCCCCCACCGCGGTTGCATGGACACGCAGCTCGGAAGGGAAGCAACCACCATTCATGTTTGAGATGGGCGTGTTCCTTCCACTTTTCATAACAGGGCTCAAATGTCCCTTCCCCCAACTACGCCGCCAGGCATTACGGTACATGGGGGAGGCTCCCCCGGCACAAGGGCTGTTCATGTGCACCCCGGCCGCTCATATCGTGGCAATTCTTATTGGGCTAGAGGAGAACCCCGACACCACACCAGAAAAGGTCTCGCAGGTATATGAGCTGCTGGCCAAACCGGGGCATATCCCACCAGCCCAGCATCGCACATGTGATTTTAGTGTGTCGTCAGTTATGGATGTGCAGGGTAGGACGCGGAATTTGTTGAACTATACACTCTACCATTTTGATGAAGAGGGAAGGATACAAATCGTCGAGAAAACGATGCCATTCCCTGCATGAGGTCATCGGCTTTAATATTTTATGATAATACGATCTAATCTCTGAGAATATTTCTACAAAGACTACTAGAAAAGACTGCCGTATAAGTGGCGGACTATGTTCTCTTTTATTTCTGGGTATATCTACAGTATGATTCTTTATTTACTCCACACGGCCTTGTCTAGTCAATCTGTACTCCGTAGTTTTTTTATAGAAATAAAGAGTGCAAAATAATTGCGGTGAGCCAGGCGGTCAAAATTTACTATGGGATTAGGGGATAAGGTATGATGACATAATATTTCCCCACCCGTGGGTCTCAAGGTTGCTGGGGCATCAAAACGCGTTAAGTGGTTTCGCGAACCATCATCTCTGCTGCATCTGCCTGGTATCAATCGCACATGGCCAGTCTATGTCTGTGCTGGAAATGAATACAGCCTCCAAGCATCCACCTAAAACCCTCCCATCGCAGCGTCCGACAGCCGCGGCTTCTCCACCCAACAATTAATGTCCGCTCAGCTCGAAACTCCGCCCCGATGCCCTATCCACGGCCTGTCTCCCCGGTCTCTCTCGAAACATGCCCGCCCTCATCTGATATAGATTTAGATGACTTGGTTGCCTCGGATGACGAGCTGGATGATGCTGCCCGAGCTGCAAAGCGTCAGCGGGTCGAGAAGTTGGCGGAGTCTTATCTACAGGGCAAACCGCTGTTTATTTTCTCCTCTTCGCTCCGAGGCCCGCTTGATAATGGATGGGCGAATCCGTGGAAGAAAAACAGGACGCGGGGTACTGGCGCACCAGTGAAAGCTCGCCAGACAAATGTTCCCGAGCCGGTGGTCCTGGAAACTGATTTGCAGGCCCCGAAATACCGAAAGGATCTATCAGTTGGTACTCGTCGTCCGGATATTCCAGCGACATTTTGGAACTCCCCTAGGACCTCTGTGCAAATCGGAGACCGTTCTTCACCCTCTAAATCGCCACGGAGACAGCCCAAGGAACCCACCCCGCGCTCGGGGCATACTGGGCAAAATAGAACGTTGAGACGGTCTCCCACCAAATCAAAGGAACCACCATCGGCGACAGTGGATGATCAGTCATTAATGCCGCCTAGGACAGCGGATTGGCTGAAGAAGGATCGGAAGCTCTTGAACTTCACCAGATTTGAACCGCCGAGCTCGCCAACAATATCCGTTGCTTCTCGTCAGTCGGATAAAGCTCGTCGACTGGGACCGCGCTCTGTTCAGGTCCAGGTTCCACAGACGCCGGCATCGCCAGAAAAATGCCCTACCGTCAAAACTGTTCCAGCAAAGACAGCCCAGAGTGCTCGTGTGAACTCGAACGAGCACGTATCCCTGCGGTCCAATCGGGCCGGCTTAAATTCACCGAAGGAACCTACTCTACGGTCCATTCGGGCCACCTTGAACTCACCTAAGGACCCTACTGTTCCTTCTCATTCGCCCCGGGAGCCGTCTCTCCGAATCGTTGATTCTTCCTCTCAGCTGCCGAGGTTTGAATACCGGAGGTGGCCCCGTGAACGTTCTAGTCAACAGGAGAAGACTTCCCCTATGCGAGATGAAAGCATCTTGCAAGAAGAGACTTTTATACAAGAAGACAGCCCTCTGAAAGAAAAATCCATAGTCGATCTCGAACCTGCCAGTCCTAGTTCCGCTAAGGATCAAGCATTGGATCCTGCTGAACCTGAACCTGAACCTGAACCTGAACCTGAACCTGAACCTGAACCTGAACCTGAACCTGAACCTGAACCTGAACCTGAACCTGAACCTGAACCTGAACCTGAACCTGAACCTGAACCTGAACCTGAACCTGAACCTGGACCTGAGCCCGAGCCCGAGCCTGAACTTGAACTTGAACTTGAACCCTCGGTTCCTGAAGAAATTCCAGTTCAAAATGAGGACTCTATCAAGAAAGATGCAAGCCACAAGACCTTGTCGAAAGAAACTAGGTTTGCAGATGAGGATGATCTCATAGAGGATGATCTTGGGGTGGAGGAAGCCGCAGCAGAAGGTGCCGCCGATACAGAGGCCGTGGCGGAAGATATTACAACTGAGAAAGATACATCGACATTCCAAAACACAGATCACTCTGGATCAACTGAGCATAACACCTACGATGATCTCCCTTCTGCACAACAAGTACCACCCCCCTTGGGAGTGTCAGACCGGGTAACGTCGCTGCACTCGACGGCTTTGGCAAGAGTAGACCCAGGACAAGACTCACCCCAAAGCCCCGATACCCAGCTTTCGACCCTGGCTGCCCTTTTGCATGCCCAGAGGTCCTTTCAAGACGACCTGGACAGTCCAGAATTTCACGATGAGACACCGGATTCGGACCGAGCAGTGCATTCACCTGATGCTTCACTTCGCTCAGCAAATGTCACTCCATTCTACCGTCTAGAAGAGTCAATTCGACGTGATCTAGAACGGAGTTCGATATCCAAGAACAAGGATGGGATGCATGCAATGAGCACGCAATTCATGCTTGATGCAGCTACACCTTTCAATTTCAGCACTGAGCAAGCTGGTCAAGATCGGAACTTGAAACCCATGAACAGAAATATGACGCAAGCAATGAATACGCAGTTCATGCTCGATGCAGCTACACCCTACGCTTTTAGCACAGAGAAGAGACAGCGTACATCCAGACCAGACTCAGGTTCACCTACGGCGAGAGGCTCCAAGAGAAAAAGGACGGCCAATATCGGAAGCCCTTCTCCTTCTGCTAGGAGTCAATCAACATCTCTCGACTACGAATATCACACTGCGGAATCCCAATCAAGCGAAGATGATGAAAGCTCACGATCAGTGGCCGAGCAGTTGGATCATCAATTAACTTATCAATCCGCCACAGAGGCTGCGTCCTTACCACTCACCTTAAGCGAATCGGTGCCAACAACAGGCCAGGATGGACAAGGTGTTCACCAGGGAATGGAGAGTTTCAACCTCAGTCAGGCAATTGCGGATGCTGGTAGTTGGCTTCAACAAAGTTTTGATTTCATGAGCAGCGCTCGGCCAAGCAGGAGTTTCAACGCAATTCCTACTTCTGACCCGCGCCCTTCCCCTTTAAACATGGATGTATCTCAATAACGAGAACTCCTTGGTGCTAGCCACTAAGTTCCTCACTTCTTGGTTTTCCCATCTTCCCATTTTCTTATCTTCCATAGCGTGTTGAGAGCTTCAGCTTGGTAGCGAAGCCGTTCTGGACACGACAAGATCGTGCAGATACTGCTAGACCACGGAGTCAAGCAATCTGCACCCTATCAATCCCCTTTAAATAGGTTTAAATGATTATAAGACTTATAGACTGCACAGCCTAATCAAATGGAACCATACTTCCTTTATCCTCAATTCCTCGGCCATTTAGATAACGGCGCTATGATTCTCGCCATTGGCCATGAGCCACTTAATTTTTAGTCATCGGCTTGAAAGCATCTTCACTTTACTTCATATATTTGAATTTTTTGTTCAGTCGCTTCACATTCTGTGGTTAAGAAGCGGCCTCTTCTGCCATTGGCCATACCGGGTGTCTATCCCAGTCACTCACCTACTTTAAAACATGCGGATAAGGAAGGGTACTGTAATTTAAGCTGGGTGTATCGTGCTGGCTTAGTATTGTCATTTTCATTCTGTTTTAAATCACATTATTCCTGAGAAGCCCGTGACACTAGGTACACAATTACGAACCTTTGGGAAAGTCCGTCAAGGAACTAATCGCCCGCCATTCCTCAATCGCTGCCAAGGTCTCAGATGCGGCCTTGCTAATCTCATCGCAGGCATCACTCCCCAAGGGCAAGAGAGCAGGCAGGGGTTTCCCCTCGGCGACTCCTGTGGAGGTAATGACGTCGTAGATAACTTGCGCGCCCTTCACGGGGTTACCCAGCTGGGCGCCGTTAAAGGCGGCGAAGTTGGAGTCGGTGGTATTGTTTACCTCCTGGTAGGCCGATAGACGCGAGGACTTTGCGGTCTGAGAAAGATTGGCTGACGGATTCAGTAACTCGGTGCGGAAGAAGCCCGGTTCGACCAAACAGTGGCGGATACCGAACTGGGAGATCTCACCCGCCAGCCCAAGTCCGATCCAGCGCAGAGCGGCCTTAGAGGCGTTGTAGAGATTGCAGCCAGGCATAGGGTACCAGGCGGCCATAGAGCCGATGGTAACCAAAGTGCCCGACCCCTTAGCGCGGAGGTGTGGTAGTAGGGCGCGGTAAAGGTTCAGAGGGCCAAAGGTATTAGCCTGGAACTGACGCTGAGTCTCTTCTGCGGTAGCCTCTTCAAGCATGCCTGTCTGCACGTAGGCGGCATTGTTGACAACAATGTCGACCGTTCCATAGACAGCTAGGATAGTCTCGACCGCTACTTGGATCTGGGCTGGGGGCTCGTTGTGGTCTAGGTAGACAGCCTTGATATTAGGGTTGGTTGACTCGAGCTCAGCTAATTTATGCGGAGTCCGTGTGGCGGCTAACACGCGATCCCCGCGCTTAGCGGCCACTTTAGCCAACTCTTGGCCAAGTCCGGACGAGGTGCCAGTGATAAGCCAGATCCGGGAGGTGGTAGCCATGATGGATGGATGGATGGTTTGTTCTCAAAGGATGGTATTGAGGTCAGGAGGGGTGTGCTGCTGGTCGGGGGGGAGGAGGACATCTATATATAATATGGGCCGATGCCATCCGGTGCGAGTACTAAACTCCGCTAACTACGAAACAAAGATACTGGTTCCATCCTAAACTCCGGTAACTACGAAGCAAAAAGAGACTTATTACATCCTAGTCAAGTTAACGTAGCCTGATAGGTAAAATGATGAAACGAAATGGGTTCAACAAAAGTCCATCAGTCGATGCTAAGAATAAGAGGAAGGTCGTCCGAGACTAATGTACTAACCGGAATCCTGCTGGCCCCATAGTAGTAGTTATGGCAACTGGGCCAAGACCTACATACTATACAGTGTTTGTTGTATAGTATCGGAGCGAAGGATGCATGTATATCGGCTAGTATTCAAACCGACGAACTAGATTAGACAGAATCAACGTGAAAGCTCATCTTAAAACCAGGCAGTACTGTTTCCCGGATACCATGAGGACAGTCACCGAAAAACCAAATTATGATTTCTACTGTTTGGTTAGAGCGTCCTGCTACTCTGCTTAGGAACAGTAAGCGCAGGTACGTTGATGAGCGCCCATCCGTAGATCGACTCTAGTAACCAAGTGGCCCGAGCGCCAGCGGGGAGAGCTCCGAACCACACCGTCGCCTTCCACCCGTCTCAATTAATGGCGAGCCGAGATGGCGCTGACATCAGTAAGATGCCGAAATTTCCTACTAATGGATAATGGCTGACAGAAGCAACAGTGGAAAGCATTCAACTTCATCGACGTGTCGCCGGTGAAGCTACCAGAGGACAGCTCCTCAATCTTCGATGTAAGGCCTCGACCTCCCTCTGCTCCAGCCCACGGCGTATCTAACAGTCACCCCTAGAGCGACCTCTCGAGTATCTGCACTGGCTCCGCGAACCTCTTCGTTGGCACTACCGATGGATTTGTCCACATCCTCTCCTCGGCCTTCCGCGTCGTGCGATCGTTCAAGGCTCACGATACCGGTTCCATTACGCACATGCGGCAGATAAACGATACCGCTCTGCTAGTGACCGTCGCGGAGGATCTTTCCAACGAGCCGGTTCTGAAGGTCTGGGCTCTAGATACGGAGAAAAAAGATGGAGGCCCGCGGTGTCTGTCAACGGTCTCCGTACAAAATGCCAGGAGGCAGTTCCCGGTATGTTTGGCATCCGAAGCGAGAATAAAATGGTCAATACTTACTTATAATGGTATAGATATCGGCTTTCGCAGCCGTCGACGACCTCTCACAGGTAGCAGTGGGTTTCGCGAACGGATCGGTGACGATCATCCGAGGCGATTTAATCCACGACCGAGGCGCGCGACAACGGATCGTATTCGAATCCGAGGAACCCATTACCGGACTTGAAACCCAAATCGGCGCCGTCACCACCCTTTACATTTCAACAACGAGTCGCATCTTGACATTGGTCATCGCCGGGCGAGGGCAGGGCCAGCCTGCGCGCGTTTTGGAAGATACGGGCTGTGGCTTGGGCTGCATGACTCTGGATAAAGAGGGCGGAGATGTTCTAATTGCCCGGGATGAGGCGATCTTTACCTACGGTCCGCGAGGTCGTGGTGCGAGCTATGCGTTCGAGGGCCCGAAGACATCTATTGATGCTTTTCGTGACTATGTGGCGCTCGTCTGTCCGCCCAAGGCTGGGACTAGCAAGTCCGATCCGCTAAGGAAATACGGTGCTAGTCCCGCCGAGGAAATTTTTGGCACGACTACGTTCACGCTTCTCGATACCGACCTCAAGTTCATCGCGCATAGCGAAGCGCTGGCGTCACCTATGAAACGTATTTTCATGGAATGGGGTGACTTGTTTCTTCTTACGACAGATGGCAAGGTATGTGAATGATATGATCTTGTGTTGGTCTTTCTTCTAACCGGTTCTAGATCTTCCGTTATAGGGAGAAGACCCTCCAGCAAAAGCTCGAAATCTTATATGAGCGCAATCTCTACATCCTTGCTATTAATCTTGCGCAAAAGATTGGGATTGATCCGCTCCAACAGAATGCTATCTACCGCAAGTATGGTGACTTTTTGTACCAGCGGGGCGACTATGATACCGCTATGCAGCAGTATCTCCGGGCCATTGATAACACCGAACCTTCTCAGGTCATTCGCAAAGTCAGTGAGAATTGGGATTCGGCATTGTTCTCTTACTAACTTTGATGTAGTACCTGGACACTCAACGTATTCACAACTTGATCGAGTATCTTGAAGAGCTACACGACCATGGCCGTGCCACGGTTGATCACACAACGCTTCTTTTGAACTGCTACGCTAAACTCAAAGACACAAGCAAGCTAGACTCGTTTATCAAAGCTCCTGGTGAGCTGAAATTTGATCTTGAAACTGCTATTGCAATGTGCCGTCAAGGCGGATACTATGAGCAAGCAGCCTACCTAGCAACAAAGCATGGCGAGAACGACATGGTCGTTGATATCCTAATCGAAGATTCTAAGAAGTATGCTGAGGCAGTGGAATACATTTGGCGGTTGGATGCTGAACTGGTATGTCTAATCTGCGTCTGCGTCATCGGGGGAAACAAGCTAATAAGTGCTAGGCCTATCACAATTTGATGAAGTACGCTCGAGTATTGCTAACACATTGCCCCGAGCGGACAGCGGAGCTGTTCAAGGTTTACTATTCTGGCCAGTACCGACCACGCACGGAGGTAGAACAGACACCAGAGCCTCAAGAGCAGACGACCAGCACAGTGCAAAGTCTTGCTGCCCTTCTTCCTTTGCGGTATATGAATGTTGGCACACAACCTACGCCTGAAATCCCTGAGCCAGCGGCAAATGAAGACAAGGTTGAGAATTCGACGCCAGATTATCACATTCCCAAGCCGCGAACAGCCTTCTCTGCATTTGTGGATCATCCCAAAGAATTCATCGATTTCCTCGAGACCTTGGTGCAGCAGCCGGACTTGAAGAAGGACGCCAAGGTTGATCTTTTCACAACACTGTTTGAGATGTACCTGGACACAGCAAAGGGGAAAAAGGATGCAGGCGAAAGACAGGAATGGGAGACAAAAGCCAAGAAACTAATTGAAGGGAAAGACGTAAGCTGTCCCATCGCCCATTCATCGCCTTATATCTAACCCACCTAGATTCCGATCTCCACATCCAACGTGCTTCTCCTCTCCGATCTGTCAAATTTCAAGGAAGGATCCACCCTTGTTCGCGAGCAAGAAGGTCTCCGCCTGGACATTTTCCGTTCCTTCACTTCAGCAAAGGATACACAGGGCGCCATCAAAGCGCTACGCCGGTACGGGCCCGACGAGCCCCAACTCTACGTCGACGCATTGACATACTTCGCCTCGAGCCCGAAAATCCTCGAAGAAGCAGGTGATGAGCTAGACACAGTCCTGCAGCGTATCAACCAAGACGGCCTCCTCTCACCGTTGCAGGTGATCCAAGCGCTCAGCAACAACGCAGTAGTAACAATGGGCCGCGTGAAGAAGTACCTCAGCGACAACATCGACCGCGAACGCAAAGAAATCACCACCGTAAGCTCCTTGAACACGCCCCTCCTGTTCAGCGGATCGCAAAACTAACCCCCCATCCTTTCTAGAACCGCCGGCTCATCACAAGCTATAAATCCGAAACCGCAACCAAACAGCAAGAACTAGACAACCTAGCCACCCAGCCAGTAGTCTTCCAATCCCGCCGCTGCCAATCCTGCGGCGGAACCCTCGACCTCCCAACAGTCCACTTCCTCTGCAGACACTCCTTCCACGAGCGCTGTCTGAACAACCTCGACGACAATGCGCAGTGTCCCGTCTGCGCACCGAAGAATGCGACTCTGCGCGCCATCCGCCAACGGCAGGTTGATTCCGCGGACCAGCATGATTTGTTCAAGGGGGAGCTGTCTCGCTCGCGGGATCGATTCGGGGTTGTTAGTGAGTTCTTCGGGAGGGGTATTATGAGGCCGCAGAGTACTATGGAGTAGGATGGGTGGAATGGATTGCACTTTGTTTAGATACGCTTGTTTTCATTCTTCCCATGGACGTGTTTTATATGGAGCTGGTTTTCTTCTTTTGATACCTCGATCTTTGTCAATTAGATCAAGTTGTTTCTCCTACTGGTAAAGGTATAGATAGTAGATAGAAATAAGCAGTTCTTTACACATGCAGGTCTTTACGATAATACAACTACTTGGAACAAAGTACTTTGGAGGCAAAAACTAGGACTATGGATTATGTCCATGTAAAGAATGCATTGTTCAGTTAAACTCGCTTCGCTCTAGCAAGTAACAACAGCGAGCTAAGGACAAAAAAGGAATCATATGAACTCGATAAAATGAGCAAGTCGATCACGGTGATCAAGCAAGGTCATTAGATGCAAAGAGCAATTAATATGCACAGCTGATGAGATAAGAAAATACATGTATATTGTCGAGGCAAAGAGGTCGAAGCAATAGAAACTGGGTAGATACATTTCCAGTATTCACTCGAGTCGGCAGGAGTGCGATAATGTCTCCTCTGTATGGCCGAGGACGACTATTAGAGACGAAGGATAGGATAGACGAGCCAAGTCGAGATTCTTCTATCCGATTGACTCTTTAGAAATCGATCTCGCTTAAAGCTCGCGTCCCTTCTCGCCTCCCCATGAAATACGCGGGATGTGTCGGGAGGTAGATTGGGAGTTGGAGCCGGATCCAGATCCAGATCCGGATCCAGAAGACTGTTCAGATGGCTTGTGTGTTTCGGCGGGCTGGTTGTTTTTCGTATTCTGGCTTGATTGGCCAGTCTCGTTTTCCTCAATGTCTGAGTCTTCCTCCACGATGGCATTATCATCCGAATCCGAGCCATCGCCATTCTCGGACTCCTCACCTTCCACACCCAAGGCGGCTAGACGGCGACGACGCTCGGCTGGGGTCTCGCCTGTGTCGTCATCAGCCTGGCGTGGGGGCGCAGTGAGACCAGCGGCTTGACGGAGACGCGAAGGTGGGATACGCTCTGTACCATCGTCGTCGGAATCACGGCGAGGCCGGTCCCGTATACGGGGTGGCGCAGGGCTGAAGTTGTTGCGGCGTTCTTGGGCGGCGGAGGTACCAACGCCACGCGAGAACCTCGCCAGTGAGGCGGCCACGTTAGGGGAACCATGATGGTTGCTAGACTCGTCGTCACTAACGTCGCTATCGCTGATGGACTCGGAATCCATAGCTTCAGTGTCTTCTTCGGGGATGGTGTTAGCAGCAGGGTGGCGCTCTTGCTTTCCCTGGGCCTTGGCTTCTTCCTTGGCTTCGTGCTGGGCCCTTTCTTGAACTGGTGCTGGTGCGTCGGTTTGCTGAACCAGATCCCGGCGGGCCTTGGCGTCAAGACCCTTCATCTGCTCGAAGAATTCCTGCTTGTTCATACGTCGGCCCTTGTGGCCAATGCCTTGAGCGTCGACTTGCGGATCCTGGGCCAACGTGAATCGAATGCCGTCGTCGGCGGTCCAATCGTCGTCTTTATTCTTTTCGTGGCCAGCCTGGGAGGATTCGCCTTCTTCTTCCATGCCGAGCCAGGTTCCCATGCGGTTCAAACCACGTCGAACAGGAGCCTCTCCAGGGACGGTGGTCTCCTTCTGGGGTTTCTCGCCCTTTTCACCCTTCTTGCCGCCAGGAAGGGTATATTTCTTGATCACCTCACCGTCCTCATCCTCAACAATAATAGTGTTGCCGAATTGGTATGCATGAGCTGAACGAGGTTTGGGCTTTTCTTTCTTTTCGGTCTCTGCCTTCTCCTCTTCCGTGGCTCGACCCTTTCCAAGTCCGGTCCACTTGGTCCACTTCTTGAGAGCGTTTCCATATGACCTACCAACCTTCTCCTCGAGCTCATCTCCCTCGGTCTTTGTGTGGGGTTGACTCTCCGATGCTGCAAATTCTCCTGATTTATCTTTTTCCAGACGCTTGCGTTGCCCTTCAATGTGGCTAGTCTTCTCTTCCGGAGACATATGAGAGGTATCCTCAGTCGAGAGAACATTGCCCTCTTCATCCTCAATGACCATGTCGTGGCCCTCTTGATAAACCTCTATCTCCGGCTCACGACCGAATCGATCGCGCTCGGCACGAGGTGGAGAAGCTCCACGCTCAGCCTGATCGCGCTGATCAAGTTCTTGCTTTTCTTCGGCCTCGGCCTCGGCCTCGTCCTCGGCGCGCCGAGAAGCGGGCATAATAGCAGACTGGCTAATTGGGCCTCCGCCACCAGCGGCACGCTTACGGCGACGTCTCCGCAGGGGCTTGCGACGAGAAGACTCGAGGTTTTGTGACTCACTATCTCCCTCCTCGTCACGTTGCCGGCGGAGGAAGTTGCCAGGCATGCCGATGGGGGGCAAGGTACCGGGAGGATACTCAGGAAGCTTTTCGTCCGATGAGGCATCCGTATCATCCGTCTTACGGAAGGACATGGAGCCCTTGGCGATTGACTGCACACGAGGAAGACGGTTCATCCATGAAGGTCCCTCCTCGTTGGCCTGTGTGTAGGATAGGGTGATAGTCAAGGTGTTGATACGTTTACCCAGAGTGAAAACTGCAATAGACGAACCATGTACTAGAATAGATGTGATGACCATGAATGTAGTGATGGGCCAAATAAGCCTGACAACATAGTAATTGCTGGTTCCTGGTATTGGGAGCTCGTCTTCAGGCGATGGTTGTGTGTTGTCGTTCTCCAGCTCCGCTCGAGCGAGGATGGCGGCGAAAATGGCACCGACACCGATAGGACCGAAATGCCCTGCGAATAAAGCTTCTCGCCAGGTTTTGACGTCCGGTATTATTGGCTTGAGCATTAGCATAATGGGAATACGTCGGAAGAAGAGGACCAATATCGCAATCACCACCAGCCGCCAAGGAGTAAGGCCGAGCTCGGGGGAGTTGTAGTCCTCCCAGGGAATGATGGATCCGAAATAGACAAAGTATGCCAAGTTGAGCAGAAGATCGATAACGTTGGAGACATGAGATTCCTCTGTCTTCTCCGTAAACCAACCATCGTTACTGAATCCAACACCACAAGCGAATCCGATCAGCAGGTCGTCCATGCCCAGCAAAGAACCAGAACCAGCACAGAATACAGCCAACACAAAGTAGAACACTAGGAAACTCTCACGATCGATCAATCCCTTGCGCTCAGCCAACTTGATCGCATGGCGAGCAAAATAGCCGATGGCGAAGCCGAAAACAGCACCCAAGATACACTCGTACAAAACGGTGATACAGAACCAGTTCAGCCACACCTCGCCGACTTGAGGACGGAAGTGATAGATGTAGAAGGATAGGTAGATGAATGGGAAAGCCATACCATCGTTACACCCGGACTCCGCAGATAACAAGTCACGCAAATGCTTGGGGACACGCTTGGCGAACTTTCCCTTACCAACGACTGACGACGCCAAGACAGGATCGGTAGCCGTGACACAGGCAGCACACACCAGAGACTCCAGCCAGTTCAGGGGAGGCACCATCCACCAGATAAACAGACTGGTCATTAACCAACCCCACGTCATGACGGGGATCAGCAACAAGGTAACAGACTTCCAATGGCGTTCCATGTAGGCTTTTGGCAACTCAACGCCGACGGCGAAACATTGCACGACCAGGACAATTCGCGAGCACTCGAGAGTGATCTTGTCGACGTT
Organism: Penicillium psychrosexuale; assembly: GCF_028828465.1. Classification (NCBI taxonomy): domain Eukaryota; kingdom Fungi; phylum Ascomycota; class Eurotiomycetes; order Eurotiales; family Aspergillaceae; genus Penicillium; species Penicillium psychrosexuale. The sequence continues at coordinate 3,307,100 of NW_026643187.1, forward strand.
TCCCCATTTATGCGGATTGAACAAATCGGCCGCATGGGGGCCGAAAATGATACCACAGAGCGTGGCTACGGTGGCTTCACCGATGTACAGCTTCTCCTTGACGAACAAGGAGCACAGCATGAACAGGGCTGTGAAACCTCCCAGGATCATGTAAGCCACATGCGGCTTATCGATGTCCAGATGATCCCACGCCATGGTGAGGATGTCGGTGATTGAACACCAATTGTATTATATCCGGGAACTTTTGTAAGATTCCGTCTGCTTCGTACCGCAACGAGCAAATTTACCGGATGATTTCCGCCCTCAAACTTCGTTGGTCTGCGTAGCTCTTCATGCCTTGGTGAATCGGTGATTGAACAGCTAAGTTGCCGAGCCTTGTAGAGCTGAATGAGGTAAGGCGATTCAGGAGCACGTCCGATCGGTTTCGCGGTGGGTGACGGTGCAGATTGTGGGGGGTGCAGACTGTGGCCAAGAGCGTGGGGATGTCACTGGGGCGGCGGCGAAGCTAGATAAGAGGTTGGAGAAAAAAAGAACCCAGGCTTGGCCTCAGGGAAGTCAGGCACAGGAAGGGGGAGAAGAGGAGAGAGAAAAGATTTTTCTAGACAGGAGCGAAATTCGGTAAGAGTCTTGGAAGCTCTTGGCCAAGCAGAAGAAAGCGAGTCAACGCGCGCTTCGGGAGATTTGCCTAGAAGGAAGTATTCTTGGAAATGGCGGGATTCGTCAGCCGAGACATTCAAGACCCACGTTAGAAGCGGAATTGGTCTTGGCTTAGCGGAGGACTGAACGTGAATAGACTAGGATGTCTATAAGGGAATGAGGAAAGGTCCTGATTCTCTGGAGATATCGAAGAAGAATAGAAGGAGATCAGATAATAATCCGCTGCATACGGCATGTGTCTCTGATTTCACCGGAACAGTTGCAGGCAGTGTAAGATTCGGGTTCTGTAAGGTAATGGTATTGTAACATTAAGATCGGCCAGCCCTGTCAAGTGCCAAGACCGAAATTGGGTCGGTGGCGTTTCTAGCTTGCGCGCAGTGTATGGATATGGATAGTCTAGTGGGGCTCGGGGCACATTTATGATATCGGTATGGAGTGGATACTGGTATGGTATGGTATATACAGTACACTTAGTAAGATAACTTACCGATAATCCATATCTGTTAAGAAGTATGGTATGTAGGACTGCCCATGTAGAGTTAGTATACAGAGTACATAGTAAATATAGTACACATATCTTGGAATATAAATTGAACAGAAGACAATCAAATTGGGAATTGTGAGTAAAATAAAGCAAATCAAACAGTTCAAGGATTGCAAACTTTCAGGGGAATTTGATGCCGAGAACCCAACATCGTAAAACATGTGCAAGGATTATTCCCGGGGAAATATGGGGAGAAAAAAAAAAGAAAAAGCAAAGATTGCATCAGTGGGATGCAGTATGCACACCGTGCACCCTGCGCGTACCCCAAATAAGACAGTTTCCAGTCCACCCGTGGGCTGTTATGTACGATGGGCTGTACGGGTACGACCTGTAACCACGCCCAATGCTGCCCTAGCTCGTCGGCATTCTCTCAACTTCGTCGCTCAAACCACGCCAATTGTCAGCCTGCAGTTCGGCGTACTTGACACGCTCCTGGCTCCAGTCCTGATGCAGCCGGCTGATGTGATACTGGCTTCGCTGGAAGTGAACGAGTTCGTCGCGGATGCATTCTGTGATGAAGACGCCCCGAGCATGCTGTTGCACAATGGATTCTTTGTCCTAGTAGACAATCAAGGTTAGTATTACTGTAAGTGCCATTGAAATACGAGTCTCACCTTGAATATAGAGTCTTCAACCTTCTCGATCTCCCCTGGTTTGACGGTGCCCGAGGGTCGGGCACGTAGATCCTGCAGCTTCTGCTCACTAGTCTCAATGCGCCGTTCCAGCTGCGCAATATTGTTCCGTGCATACCAATCCCGCCGATCGAACATTTCACGGACACTGACCAAGCAATCGCGTTGCTGCTTTAGATCTTCTAGAACCCCCTCGCTCCATCCTCGAGCTTCGTCCTCCAGCAGACTTTGGCTGGCAGAGAGGTGCCGAGCGGTCGCTGTGATGCCTGCATTAAGGGCCGGAATGTCACTGGTATCCACTGCGTATGTGTCTCTGGTGACTTCCGTTAAGGACTGCAGGGCGAGTGAGAACCGGAGGTGGTCAGCAGCCAGACCATCGTTACGCTTAGCCAATCGCTCAAGTAAAGTGCAAAGATTAATATAGATTTCCGCAGAACGCTTGACACCGCTGCGAACGGTTTCAAACGTTTCGTTGAGAGTGGCGGGCAATGAGTCCTCAAGATCCGGTGGGAGGACACGGCCAACAAACTCGTCTTGGACTGATATTGTTGCCTGTTTTCGCCACACCGAAAGTTCCTGGTTTCACAGTTATTGTCTGCCTCGACTGATACCCAACAACCTAAAAGGGAGCTTACTGTTGGAACGGTCAAAAACATGATCACAAGCTGCTCCTGACCAAGAACGGGATGGCGAACGAGGGCGTTGGTGAATCGAACAAGTCCGTGACGGCGCTTTTCGAGGAAAGAGGATGAATCCGCTGAAAGGTGAGTGCCATTGACTTCATAATTGTGAGTAAGCGATGAGGTGCGCTAAACTAGCGTTGTGCATACCTGAAACCCGCTTGGGGGGAAGAAGAGGCAATTGCCGGAAAGGAAATCGCTTTTGGAGGCAGTCCAATAGCCAAACAAAATCGCTGTAACGCCGAATAACCGTGCTACCTCTCCGGGCAGACTTAACCTCATAATTTCGGTGTTGAAACATAAACAAGCCTTCTTTCTCGGGGAGCAACGTGACAGTTACGGTCTCCTCTACCTGTGGGTTTGTCGACCGGCCGATACCAAGAGACCGACGTCGTGGTGTGATGTGGCGGGGCTCATCCTCTGGACCAAAGCCACCGAGTGCTGGAGGCACCGTGCCCCCAAAGCTGCTTTCATCGCTCGGACCCGCTCCGCTGAAGTGATTGTTATCCCATCCAGACCCAAGACTGCTAGGCTGTACAGCCTCGGTCTGACCATTGGAATGCTCCCGCTGAACCACGTTGCTTTGTGTGGTGTCTTCAATCGCTTTGCTAGTCCACGCGTTCGTAGTGGACCTCACACTGCCGAATCCATTCGATACACGTGGTTCGATGCCTCCGCCTGTCTCATGGCCGTGGCCGTGGTGCAATTCTGGACTGCCCCATGGATCTGACTCCAATCCGCCTAATGACGCTCGTCGTAATAACCTTTGCGATTGTGCGGAGCCGGGGGTTTGCAAGGGAGAGGAATGGTACGAGGGAGTAGCAGGTCGCTGGTATGGTTGTTCAGAGTTCGCGTCGCCAGTCTTTCGTAGTCGGTCGAGGTAGCCAGCCTTTGGCTGGGGTAGTTCTGCATTAACTCCGCGTTAGAGGGATTATCCCGAATAATAAATAAAAATATCAGAGGGCGCAAAGTCAACTCACTTTTGCGGCGATCGTCCACTGCATCAAAAGAGAGTTCTTCGCCTTCTTGCGCTAGGCCCACCATCGCCAATAGCACATTGAACTCGCCACGACCGAGTCCATTAAAGCTTTCATGATCACCAGAAGCAACAAAGTTCAGGATTTTGCTTTGATCAGTTGCAGTGAGCCCGCTGCTTGAGAGAATCTCCCGCACAGAGGTCAACCCAATGCCAGAGCCAACCCTGTCCCCGCTATTCAGAATCAAGTCGTATGCGTCTATATAGCTCTCAGGTACGTCCGTATTGGGAAGCAATGTCCGAGCCAGATCGCGCCGGGCAGTTCTTTTGGCGATATTGTTTTGGGCATTCCAAGGAGAGGAGCTGTCGTCGCCGTCGTCATCGGCGAACAGCGAAGAGCCGCCCGTAGCCGGCTCGTCAGCAAACAGCGAGGACTTGGACCTCGCAGGATCACCCGCAGAGGGATCCTCTGGAGATGTGCCGAATAAGGACATCAGGAAACCGACGGGGTGGTGGTTGCGCCAGGAGTGCTGTCGGGGTCAGGTGTGGAGGTGAGGGCGATGACGATATTGGCGATCAAGCGGAGCTCCCGAGGGGGCTGGTCGCACGAATATACGAGCCACTTTCAACCTCAAAAAGAAAACCAGTCCTGGAGACACTGCGATTCTCAAAAAGATGAGACGAAAAGCGAATTCAGTGACAATTCAAGTCCAACGAGGTGAGAGAGATAACGGGCCCCAATGTCACTAGTACCGTGCCCAACCGAGTTAGTCAGGTCAGGCGAGTTGTACCAGCTACAACCCACTACATACATTGTGAAAGTTGAATTTGAGAAAGATACTACTATTTCCTGCATTCTCGTCCTTTTAAATTCGTCGTATTCAAATCAATTAACGTCTTGTAATATATTTTAGGGCATTGGCGTTATCGAAGATCAACATCATGAGAGTATATGGGATGTCTCTCTTGGACTTGCACGTTTCAACATCAGTCTATGAACTTTCAATTCAATCGTTCAAGGAGGTCAGTCAAAAGAGAGAATCAGGTCTCTATGACATTGTGGAGCTCGCAGAGAATGCCGATACTTCTATACCCCGAAGATATGATTTGCGTCTCTTATCGAACGAACATCCAACATCGGATGGCTGCTCCGATATTGGAGCTTCATTGCAAGACCCCGTCACTGCTGTACAGCTCCCCACTCGGAAGACCCCCCCGATGGCTAGTATACCGAGGCAATGTATGAATATCATATTTAACAGCTTATCTGCCGGGGTGTTGACAAATTGATCTTGCTCTAACTAACATTGGCCGAAACCTGTGTACCTCTGTTCTCATTCCAACACAATATGCGTCCTGTTACTATTACTCGAGGAGCGAGGCTGAATTGTCTCAAGCCTCGCACTCTAGATAGATATTCAAGGCGATACTTGACCATGCTGAACCCTCCCAAATTCGAGAATGAAAAGATGGTGAGCAATATCAAAGTACATAATTGAACTTTGACTGACAGAAATCAGCTCAACTACGCCAAAGGTTCTCCAGAAAGAGCTGAGTTGACCAAGACAATCAAGAAACTCAAGGGACAATTCCCGTTCACAATTCCTATCACTATTAATGGCTCAGAGGTATGTTAAAAATCACGGATACCAACTTGAGACATGCAACTCACGTATACTAGATCACTACTAAGGAATCCCGCTCCCAACCAAACCCCTCAAAGCACAGCGAAATTGTCGCGAACTACGCCTCTGCTACCCCAGAGCAAGTCAACGCTTCCATCGATGCAGCCCTCAACGCAAAGCCCGCATGGGAAGCTACCCCCTTCGAAGATCGTGCCGCCATCTTTCTTCGAGCCTCCGAGCTCATCACCGGCAAATATCGCTCAGAAATGGTCGCAGCCACAATGCTTGGCCAAGGAAAAAACATATGGCAAGCAGAGATCGACGCCGCTGCCGAGACGGCCGATTTCTTCCGCCACTATATCCAAGAGGCATGGGCGTTGTACTCCCAGCAACCTAGGGTCCAACTCGATGGAAACTGGAACAAGATGGAGTATCGCCCGCTCGAGGGTTTCACATACGCCATTTCTCCATTTAACTTCACTGCACTCGGAGCAACGCTTATTGGACCTGCTGCATTACTTGGAAATGTCGTTATCTGGAAGCCTTCGGACTCGGCGCTTCATGCTAGCTGGTTGCTTCATCAAATTTTGCTTGAGGCCGGTCTGCCTAAGGATGTTATCCAGTTTTTGCCCGGTGATGCCGAGCAAATCACCAACACTATCCTCAAGAGGCCCGAGTTTGGCGCCCTAACATTCATTGGGGCCACTACTACGTTTAAGGGTATCCAGAAGAAGATCGGTGATGGCATTGGTGCCGGTATCTACAACTCCTACCCTCGAGTGGTCGGCGAGACCGGTGGCAAGAACTGGGGCGTCGTCCATCCATCTGCAGATGTGAGAAGCGCGGCTTTGAACACCATCCGAGCAGCATTTGAATACCAAGGTCAAAAGTGTTCTGCCAACTCGCGTGTTTACGTTGCAGAGTCTGTCTGGCCCGAGTTCCAAAAGGTCCTGGCAGAAGAGACCGCAGCTCTCAAGGTGGGGGATGTCGAAGACTATAGTAATTTCATTAACCCGGTTATTCACGAGCGTTCATTTGACAAACTCAACAAGTTCATCGAGGACGCAAAGAGCGACTCGGAGCTGGACCTTATCGTTGGCGGAAAGGCATCTAAAACAGAGGGCTATTACGTCCATCCCACCGTCTATCGCACCTCCAACCCCCACCATAAGATTTTGTCCGAGGAGCTGTTTGGACCCATTCTTGGCGTCTATGTTTACCCAGATGCTGAATGGGAGGAAACATTGAGGCTGGTTGATACAACTTCTCGCTATGCATTGACCGGGAGTATCTTCGCCAAGGACCCCTATGTCAGCCGGCAAGCGCAGACTATTCTCAAGCACGCGGCTGGCATGCTCTACTTGAATACAAAGTGCACCGGCTCTACTGTGGCTCAGCAGCCGTTTGGTGGTAGCCGCGACTCGGGTACAAATGACAAGACTGGCACTATGGCGCATCTGCAGCGATTCGTTAGCGCTCGCACAATCAAGGAAGAGTTTGTGCCTCTGGAAAAGGTCACATATCCTTCAAACGAGGTTTAAGGAGGGAAAATTTAGATATAATTTATGACTCGAACGATATAAATTGAACTTCTGCATATCCCCACACTGTCTTAAATATATGTAGGCAATAACTCGACGCTAATGCAACAACAATAACAATACTTCAATGTCTTTTGATGTTCTTTCGCTTAATTTTACATATCATTTTTCTCCCCTATGGAGGTGAGAGTGAACATATTCCGATACTACTGATGGTACTTCCAAGGTGATGTCCCGGGGCTTGAAAGCGACTTCTGAGAATCACCAGATGGCACTGAATTAACATCGGAACCGCATCACCGAAGTAAAATATACATGAGCGCTTGATAACACTGAAAGTCAAATAGTGCACAATAAGACCATCACTGGCCAACCCCACTTAGGAACGTCTATCTATGAAACGTAACGCAAACTAAAACTGCAACCTCGAACCGGGCCGGTGCTGGAACTCGAGCAATAAGACTCACGGAGCTGCCTTTCTACCCTATTTACGATAGCACAATCCCCGCAGAGGCAACGATGAGTTGGCATCGCGGGACAGGATTCCTTGTCCGGGAACCCCTCCTTCCATCGGAGGATGACTCCGATGCATGATCGGCTGACTATCAGTGACCGGATAGTTGGTTAGATAGTAGCGGTCTGATAAAGTAATACAGAGATATAAGAAGTGGTTGTTGCTTCAAAAGTATTCTGTGGTACCGATCTAGCTTGAACGGAAGTTATTGCTAGCCTGAACTCTTTCATATAAGACACAAGCGCGGCGCTAGACTCACCTCTCTGCGTTCTTGACTATAACCAAAATGTTATCTCGCTCTACTCTTATAAAACCCCCTCACGGTTTATCAGTCCAAGTCTCACCGAACTTAGCTCGTCGACTTCATTCGACAAAATCTCACTTCCTTGATGCCGCCATGCCAGCAATCAAACCGCCCGTCGAAGTCTCATCTATGGCCCGAATCCCAACGAAACTCTTGCTACGGTCTTTGATTTTGACTTCCTTGATGACATCCAAGTTATTCTTACAACCTGCCCTAGCCGTGATGGGCGTCCTTGCGACATCGAAATCACCACTATTGAACCCAGATCGGAACCTCCTTCTGAACAAGTTTCTTCGCTGGACGGTCTATAACCACTTTTGTGCTGGAGTGAACAGAAAGGAAGTCTCGAAGACTGTGGCAGATATCAAGAAGATGGGATATCAAGGTGTCATATTGGGATATTCGAAAGAGATAGTGCTGGATCATGATGAAAAGCTCTCGACCGATGAATATCGGAAATCACAATACAGCGACAAGTGCTATCAGATGATTGACGAGTGGAAGGAGGGAACATTGGAGACACTGCGTATGGTTGGTCCAGGTGACTTCCTTGCCGTGAAGTAAGTGTGAAGCCCTGGATTCTTGTCCTATGGGATCTGATATTCCTTTGCTAGGTTGACAGGTGCCGGCCCTATTTCAGTGAACGCAATGGCAGCGCGAAAGCCTATGCCAGAGGCTATGGTCAAAGCCGTGGATGAGATTTGCATTGCGACAGAAAAGCAGGGCTCACGTCTCTGGTTGGATGCAGAGCAACAAGTCTTGCAAAAGGGTCTTGACGACTGGGCGATTGAAGTGATGCGGAAACATAACAAATCGCAAACACCAATTATTTACAATACTATTCAGGGCTACCTCAAGGGATCAAAGGTGAACCTTGACCACCATCTTACCTTGGCTGCACAAGAGGGCTGGACTCTGGGTATCAAGTTAGTTCGAGGGGCATATATTGAGCATGAAACACGCTCTCTCATCCATGATACCCAGGCTGATACAGACCGGTCCTACGATCTCATCGCAGACACCATGCTTTGCCAGAATATGCCTGCTGGCAAGGAGAACCTCCCATTCCCTAAGGCTGCTCTTTTCCTTGCCACACACAACGCCGCGAGTGCAACCAAAGCGATTGCCACGCACCAAAATAGGCTTCTAGCAAATAAACCTACAGTTATGCTGGAATGTGGACAAATCCAAGGCATGGCCGACGAGCTCAGTTGTGAACTAGTGCAGAACTACGAACGTGCTCTCGAACAATCATCTGCTGCCAACTTGACTGTGCCAAAGGCTTTTAAGTGCATGACTTGGGGCTCAGTTTCTGAGTGTATGGGATATCTCCATCGGCGAGCAATCGAGAATCGCGGGGCAGTGGAACGAACGCAGCACATGGTGACCGCATTGCGTCGTGAAGTGTGGCGAAGGATCGTCGGATGAGTCCCGAACATATTTTAGTGGCTAGATACTTAATGCACAAGATAACCAATCAGACCATTGTTACTCAATATGTTTATGCGCAGTTCATGCACGAAGCCGAATAGATCAAGGCGAAGTCAATCCCGTTAGGGTCTCACCAATCATGTGATGGGTCATGATAGACGATGCGCTGTTATCTCCGATAAGTAAAGTCGGAAGCGCATCCCGACGGATTGAACCAACTGTCTCGTCTCTACCCCGCAGCCTGCAACAATTGATATCGGACAGTCGCCCCGGGAGCATAGACTATCTTCATACCTATTCTATACAGCATCTCGGCGTCCCAATCCGGCATGCCTGTAACACCTAGCCAGGCAAGAACAAAAAAGTGCCAGAGGGCGTAAGTCATCTTGATCAATTGACCCCAAAATAGAATACCCGACTCACATTTTATAAAAAAGCTGTGAGCGATGTCGATCAATGAAGGTTAAATGCTCCGGGGTCAGCCCTTGCACAAGATGTGCGCGGAAGAAGAAGCATTGTCACTTTCCGGTGGAAGAGGCCCGGGTCTCCGTGTCGGAACGGTAAGTAGCGCCAACTAGCTGCACTATACGTGCTAATATATACTAGGTACTTGCGAGAGCTAGAGGAGCACATATCCAGAAGCGGAAGCTCCGGGCGACATGGACTCCCGGTAGCTTTTGATCACAGTCTAGGAGGTACACTATTTACAGGCGATGATAATGTTGATGTTCCTCCGACCCCTCAAGCATCCAGCACACTGCTAGACAATCAAGCAGATATTGGATGGCGTTCAATGTCAATTGGTATGCTGTAGCCATCTTCTGAAAATGTGTTTGGTGTGTTGATCGTGGTTCGCTTTCAGGGATGGGGCCGTCCCTGCATACCCCAGGGACCCCTCAGAGAGATCATGAGACCGAGAGTGAACAAGACAATCAACGATCAAGGTTCTCTCGAAATCCTTTAGTTGACCGAGATCCATCGTTTGCCCAAACACCAGATGGCCGATTTTGTGAGTGTTGAGTCTATCGTCTCGCTCTAGCTCTAGCTCATTACTGACTCGGATATCGAAGGGTATATGGGGCCGACATCGTCGTGGTCCTTTTGTCGTCGTGTCCTTGCTTTGATAGGAAGAAAGGTGCCAGAATCGAATTGTCCACCAGATCCATTTCATATTGATGGTGTGGCTTTCAGGTTGACCTGGCGGCCATATCCTCCAGATGAAGTACCTGATGTCACTAATCTGCCGCCGTTGGACTATGCACTCTTCTTGTTCAACACAGTCAAGTTCTATTTCGGCTTTCTTTCTTTTATGATTGATGAACATGCTTATTTGCAAGATCTCCATGAATTCTACCGGGACCCACCAGCGAAAGCTGCTTCGAACAGACCTTGGTACTGTCAATATTTACTTGTTCTTGCCTTTGGAAAAGCATTTTTGACACAGAAGAATTCTTCTGGAACACCGCCTGGTCATCAATACGCATCTCGGGCCATGGCTCTGTTGCCAGATTTGTCAGGAGTTGACGAAGATCCCTTGGGTTGTATCCAAGCACTCAGCCTAGGGGCAGTGTATCTTCAGTCAATAGATATGAGAAGGGCTGCCTTCCAACATGTAGGTTTCTTCGTCTCTCACTGGAACTGAAGTACCTAATACGTGAACAGATTGGGCATGCTTTACGAGGCTGTATAATTGAAGGAATACACAGACATGTACCTGAGGAGATATGTGGACCTGAGCTCTCCAAGCGATGCAGAACAATATTTTGGGTGGTTTATATGTTGGACCGAGAATTCTCCGCTTTGATTGGCGCCCCAAGTTCAATCAGAGATGAGGATATCACAGTTAAATTGCCGGCAGAGATGGATGATTCGGTAGAACAGATTAATTTAACATTGCATGTTCGGCTTTCCCGGCTTATGGCCACTATTCTGACAAGTGAGTCTGAGTCTTTTGGTTGATCGGAGTTTGATGCAATGCTAACAAAATCTAGCCGTCTACGGGGTTGGAAACGATTCCGATGACACTCTCGTTCGAAGCACACAGTCCATTCTTCATAGCATGGCCGAACTATCATACGACCTGACTGCCTTTTTAAATGCTCATTTTCACGGGTTAATTAGCCGTGCTTCGAAGATGGCGATTCGATTGATGTTAGCTCATCATCATGTGGGTGTTTTCCGAACTACTGGTCTCACCATGAACTAACAGCAGCAGTGTATCGTACTTACAACAAGACCGCTAGTGATGTGCGCACTTCACATGCACATTGAACGAACAGAGAAACAAAAACCCCAAACGATCGTGTTAGCACCGCCTGTTGCATCCCTGCTACAATGCTGCGCCGATTCCGCCCAGACTATCCTTCAGACCCTTCGTACTTTAGCTGATGATGACTTGATGGGTACGATTTACTAGCTGTGTTGAAACACATTAATACTAATTCCAACATACAGACGCATTCTTACCATTCCAAATCGAAGACGCATCGTCCTCTGCCTTTGTTCTCTACCTGATCCGCGCGATTGCCCCATCGGTGATCTCGAACGATACTTGGTGTGACAACCTAGCATTAGTGCTCGATAAACTCATTGCAAAGGGTAATCTAGCTGCACCACTTCGCAGGCTTGAACTCAAGCAATTAGAGCAAATACTCGCACCTTTGACGCCAAAATTGGCAAATCATCCTTTGCCGCAAGCCAACCTGGATGAATATAATGAAATTAATGAAGAACCTTATAGCTTCGATCACGAGGAGTTTGAGTGGGATCTACTGGGACTCAATTCATCAGTCAGTCTCCCACCGCGGGAATTATTGGATCTTGCAGATCAATTAGACGTGGAGGGGATCATGCAATCTGTTGGGGTTTGATGTCTTGCAATGATTTAATAAACTATACGACTTTTCACAAGAATTCATGAAGTTCAAAATTGCAGAACAAGCAGAGTCTGGTCTTTTCGTACGCGAAGCGAATTTGGTCTAGTTTACGACACAGTCGGAGGGTCCTTGTTATTGATCTTTGTCAGAATCAAGGATGAAAAAATGACGGTATTCATCCTAGATTCTGACAATATTGCAACTAGAAACTTCCTTGTTGACTCTGTCCTTTCGATCTTATCGTGAAATTATCGGAAGACGCACCCGACGTTTCTTCAGTATCTTAAAAGAAATATCAAATAGTTGAAACAAGCATCACGGTCGCATTCAATCTTGTTGATCTACAAATTCTTTTTATTCCTCTATAATGTCTCGTACCAGAACAATTGGCTGCTTTATATCCAACCAGTATGTCAACCTTTGCTCGCAAGCCCGGCCAGTATCTAATTTGACTCCAGGACTTGGAATTTTACTCCGATCTTACCTCGCATTGGGCGCCATTCATTGAACCAACTGAGAATGAGTTCCTCAGCAACGGCCGTGGCATCAGATGCTGAAACCGCAACGGCACAAACAAACTACCAAGTAGTCCAAGACACTGGCAATTTCGACGAGATCCAAGCCAAACGCCCAGACTTTGATCATTCTAAGCCCATCGAAGTAACAAAATCGCCAAATCCCAACTGGGAGTATGGGCAAGGGGTACCCGACAATGGAGCCAGCCTGACGCAAAAACATCATGAAATCGACCCTTACGCCTCAGATCGCCCGATGATCAACAACTACCGCCTCCTTGTCTCGGGGATTGCACCTCGACCGGTAGGGTTCCTGAGCACCGTCAATTCCAAGGGTCAAAAGAACCTCTCCCCATTTAGTTACTTCCAAGTCATCGACCACGATCCCCCGATGTTCATTGTGGGGTTCTCGTCTCGACCCGGTCGAGTCAAAGACACCTACCGCAACCTCCAAGAGACTGGGGAGTGTGTGATCAACACGGTGTCGGAGAACATGATCGAAGCAGTGAACGCAAGCTCTATTGATGCTCCATATGGCGTGTCAGAGTGGGATATAACCGGTCTGCATGAGGCGCCATCGAGTACTGTGAAGCCATCTCGCGTCGCCGAGTCAGTGTTCAACATCGAAGGCAAGGTGGTTGATATCAAGGAGTTCACGGATTACCAACAGCCTGGCATGAGCCTTGCAGCTACTGTTCTCATTAAGGCTACCCGGTTCTGGGTCAAGGAGGGCACGGCCAATGAGGATTATAGTCACATTGACTTGGAGAAGTTGCGGCCGGTTGGTCAACTTGGGGGAATCTCTTATGGTCGGATTGCATCGACTTTTGAGCACCCGCGAAAGAAGTGGGGTGATGAGGTGCCGAAGAGTGAGATCTTGGCTAAGCTAGATGCTGCTAGGCCTGTTGAGGAATGACAGATCATATTGGTGCCTGAGGTGCTATTGCTAGCGTTGTGTCTCAGGTGCTAGCACCTGGGCATAGTTAACTAATTTCCTGCACAGTCAAACAAAGCAGACTGAGAAGAGTGTTCCCTGCTCTTCTATATAATAGCGGATATGTTATACATACTAGTACTATTAATTAACGTTAAAGATGTCAACGGCACGTAGAATGAGGGATGTAACCCCATATTTTAACCAGAAACCAATATCAGCCACCCCCTTTTAATCTCTTCGTCGGGACGAATCAACTTCTTCAATTCGTACGGAGAACTCCGCACATCGAATAAGGGTTATAAGAAGCGATACACACTCTGGAACACCAGCCCGTTTGGTTTGTTTCTGTTTTCTTCTCTAAGACATTGTGTGATTCACTTATTATTCACTTACTTGGAGATTTCTCCCCCACACTCCTTTATATCCCTTCTGATCTGAGAACCCCCTTCACTCTTTTTATTTCCTGGTCCTCATCAAATACATTCTTTAACTTTGACTATAACCGACCACCATGCTCCCCACACTCCTTACCGTCTTTCGTCGCGACTGCAATGGCGACGAAACCATGTCCAGCTGCACAAAGCCCACCAGCTCAGCAATAACCGTCGGCATTCCCGCCGCGATATCAGGGGTGTAAGTCCATTGCTATACATACTTATATCCTCCATACTCAACCACGGCAGAACTAACTATATATCAGTCTCCTTATAGTCGCCATTATCGTCCTGGTAGTTCTATACCACAAGCGCATACGTCGCGATGACCGCGAAGACCTAGAAGATCGCCAGCGCGGCTCTGGCTTCTATGCTCGCTACGCAACACAGCGATTTGGCACGGAGGGAGGAGCACCACCACCATCGAAAGGAGGTGCCTATGCTTCTGAGTCGCGGCGCAGCTCTGCCGATTCAATCTTTGATTTCAAGCAGGATCACGGCCCCTATCACCTTGCTCAGTTCCCGAATCCTGAGGTGCCGAAGCCGGTGGCTGCTCGGGTCGCTTCGTAGTCAGTGCGGGGTTTGATATGCTTCTTGCTGTAAGTCTTGATGGTTTGATATGACCAAGCTGAAGTTGGGTGCTGACTTGCGTTAGGTTCCTGCGGGTCAGGACGGTTTCTTCGATTTTCGGCGCTTCTTCTTATGGGCGAACCTGCTAGTTTTCAAGGTTCTTTTGTCCAATGTATGTATTTTTATGACTTTCGAGCGATCTGAAGCCATAACGTAATAGCGAATATTTTTTTTTCCCACTTTACACAATATTCACGGCGGGTTGGAACGATGTAGATAAATGTCTATGTTCAAAACCTAAACTGGTATAAATAGTAAGTAAGTAGTACATTTGTAGATACTGAAACAGGTAGCTACATCACTGAAATCATTTTCATAAATAATACATTGGATCGTGTACAAGACACGAGACCAATCACTCGGCATTCTCTATGACCTGGCCCTCCAAGACATGGTCACTGCGCTCGGGGGATGGCTCGACCGCAGGTTGGACATGGAAATACCCCATTTGGAACAAGACATTCTGCCATTCTGGCCCTGCGGTGGCTTGCACTTTGTAGTAAGGCGTGTCTGTAGCGAACCACCTCTCTTTGCGCGTTGAGGCTTTGTCGCCTCCTTCGAGGGCCGCACGACTAGCACGTGTCGTGCGGGAACGCTTCTCGCCGCGCCCGTTCTCCTGCGCCGTGAGTGCAAACAGTCTCTCGCGGTATTGCTGGAGGCGACCGTCGAAGACCATGATGCCACGGATATACGGAGCCAAGTCTTCCGTGATCGGTGCGAGTCCATTTTCGAATGAGGGGGCGTGGCGGGCGGTTGGTGTAGGGTTTGAATAGTTGGCACGCATGATAGGTTCAAAGATGCGTTGGAATTGAGGGAGGGTCGATGGAGGGGTCTGCGGGGGCATTGCAGAAATGATGGCTTTGTTCAAGGCTCGGGTCGCATATGAAGATGCCAGATCCTCGGTAGTTGGAGGACGAAAAGTTCTACTTATCAATGCATCGAAGGTAGTGCCGACGGCTTCACTGAATGATGAATACTCCGTTCGCAGCTCTGTGTGCAGGAGTGGGTAATCGTCAACATAGTTGGATTTATAGCCTTCTGGCGGTGGTGGGGCGGATATATCAATAGCATCCTATTCAATTATTAGCTGGCGTTTCTGTGGACTTATCGATCACACTTACATTGCTCGCGTCCGTGGAAATATTGGAGCAAAGGATGTCGAGAGAGCTTCTCATATCATAGTAGTCTGCTTCCCGGAACAACATGTCAAGTTGCGTTGTCTTGGAAAGAGACTGAAATTGACCAGGGGACAGAATTTCAACTTCATTCTTCCCAGCCATGTCTTCAGAATCTTGCAGGCTCAGGCCCCACGATTGAAGACTGTTGTGGATGATTTCCGTCTCTTCACCCAACGAACCTTGGGCCACAATAATATCACGATTGAGCCAGCCCATATATCGCTCGTATGTGTTGAGGCTCAGAACCCGGAGTCGATCCCCATCATGATCCACATTTGACCCAGGTGGCCAAATAGGAAGTAGCCAATCCAAACCCGCTTTCTCGCTACCAACACCCATCTGGCACCAGAAGTTCAAATTCATCAGTGACTTCCGAAGATCCAATCCGGATCCTTGATAAAGTCTGGTAACGGCCTCTCTCTTTAGAATATGCCCCTCGTTGGCGGCAACCAACAGCAAGTAATCGACGCTGAAGTCGGGAGCAGGCTTTTGGTATCGTAGTATGGCATGAAGGGACATATCCTGGGTAGGGACTAAACTCTCATCGTTACAGGTGATGACGATGGGCCGTTTAGATTGGCTGATAAGAGTCAGGACACCACTCCAAAATTGACGATCTTCTTCAAAAAGGATATCGACTTCTTCAAGCAGGATCAAAGATTGTTTTTGCTCCCGGGGGCGTTTGGGCGCAGTTTCGGGCTTAGGGCTAGGTTCGCCAGACCGGGAGACCGGCTTGCTGGAATTTGAGGATGAGCCTTTGAAAAAGCTCTTCAGCTTATTTTGCTTGGCGGAATCTTTGTTGTCTGTTGAATTTTCGGATTCGTTGAGGAGATGAACAAGATGATTTTGCGTCATATCTCCGACGCGTTCCAGCATATCCCGAGCACTTCGCCGGCTTCCAGCATTTATCTCGAAAATTTCGAAATCAAGTTCTTTTGCAACAGCATAGACAGAAGCGGTTTTGCCGGAGCCAGCCGGACCGCTAAGAAGAATCGCATTGGTCATTGGATTCTTTCTTTCTACTCCATGTAAACCAGGTGCTATGTCGCCCGACCGGACGACTGTCCTTCGAGGTGTTGTGGTCACGCCGCCCGCTAACTCATCATCTGAGCCAGAGAGACAGTCCATCTCAGAGACCTCATCTTCGCTTGATACAATGAAACCATCGAGTTTATCGGTTTTCTGGCGCTTCTTCGCCTTTCTTTCCCGCTTCAATTTCGCTTTTGCATTCTCCTTTGATGATTTTCCGGTGTCCACTGCTGTGATTTTGAGATGCCGTAGCCAGTCTCGAAGCACCTGTGGTTCACGGCCAAGCTGAAGGACGTCTTCAGCTGACTCAGGGGCGTATTTGTGTGTCCAGAGCTGTGGTTCGTAGGTTGCACAATCAAAAGCTGAAACTGATGTGAGTAGTCCCGATCGAAGTTTGGCAAGAGGGAGACTAGAAGAATCCCAAGGAAATTTGCCGTTTGGCGAGGACCACGACATTTGTCTTTCCATTGCCGTATGCAAGACTTGACTGCTGGCAACATGTCGCATGGGATGTCGAAGAATAGCCAGGGCATCGTAGTCCTGTTTGGACAGGCGGGCGATCCTCCTTGCTTCAGCTGTTCCAGCTAGAAGGACGTTTTCGTCATCTCTAATTGAGATAGCTGCAATCTTCGATTTTTTTCGGTCCTGGGCAGTATGCCAGATACGGTCATCAACATCTGAAGGTGGGTGAGCGTCTCTAACGTGCACGAGATCCTGCGGTGGCCAAAGGGGATCAAGCAGTTCGGGAAACTTAGAAACACGACGGGGGAAGCTAGTAAAGGAGCTTCCCGAAGCTGCAACTACCCGCTTCTTATCTGGTGCCCCAGCTGTAGTTTGGCTTGAGGGTACGCTCGCGCTGCTATCTGGATTGTCCGATTGAGATCCATTCAAACTCTCGGGCCCGGGTTTTTGTGCTGATTTCTTGCTGAAAAACGGGTGTGTGGGCTTTCGGGGTTGGCTTTCCTTCTTGCACGGCTTAACGGATGGTATAGTGGCAGGGGGCTTTTGAACGGCTCGACTATCTTGGATATCATCGATCAACTTTCCGATGTTCTTTTCTGTGGCAACACTATACTTTATCGTCACCACCTTGCGCTCAGCTTTTCGCGGCTTCCTTCGCTTCCCTG
Organism: Penicillium psychrosexuale; assembly: GCF_028828465.1. Lineage (NCBI taxonomy): Eukaryota > Fungi > Ascomycota > Eurotiomycetes > Eurotiales > Aspergillaceae > Penicillium > Penicillium psychrosexuale. The sequence continues at coordinate 3,324,730 of NW_026643187.1, forward strand.
TAGTTCCCTTTTTTTTCGCCTCTTGAGGAGGACTGGAGGCGGGTGACGACAGGAGCCCTCCCTTCGAATTCAGTCTGAGAATTTTCTGCCTTGCAGAGGTTCTTGCACCTCGGCCCTTTGGTTTCCCGTTCTCGGATGGTGTCAATGATTGAGTTTCATCTTCAACAAGTTGGGTCTCCACCAGCGGACCGTCGGGGGGAGGTGTAGACACATTGATTTCGGTCTCGGGAGGATTATCAGTTGATAAAGGCGTATTGTTTGTCACACTATAACCGAGCCATTCTGCCAGACCTGAATTGGAAATAGTAGTGGATCCGGTTGTTTGAATTTTGTTCGTTCTTCGCCTCTTTCTCCGGTGCTCATTCAGGTCTTCGTCGAGATCCGCAGAACTCTCATTGTTTATGTTGGAGACATCCGAATTGTAATTCCCCGGGGCCTGAAGCCCCTCCTCGTGCGTGGAGCTTTGGCTGCTTATCGGTCGAGGCTCGTGTACGTGGGAATTCACAGGCAAGATTGGCTCATTCGAGGGTGTAGATTTGACCGAGACACCAAATTCTAGACATTGTAAGCTCAGAGTCACCTGTAGCTATAGGACACATTCTGACCTTGTCGGAAAAAGGGATGTATGACTTGCTCTTCGTCGGTTCCCATAGCCATCGGTAGATTTGATATGATGCTCATGTGAACAGTCAGTTGATCCCTGAGGAGAGGCCAGGGAGCAAGCGATATCTCAGATATAGCATTGAAATGACAGAATTTCGGTGGTAAGTGTGGTGCGATTACATGAAGCAAGAATTAAGTCAAGGCCGATCTCCATAGCTTCAGACACGTCCGACGCGAAGGGCGCGTTAATTGCTTATGTCAGGCTGACTGCCGCACGTACCAACGCTAGCCCTGATATAGCCTAGGGGTGGATATACCGGCCCGATGTAATCCCGAAAATTTTTCAGATTTCCAAATTGGATGGGTCTGCATGGAAAAGATCACACGCTTTGAAGGACAGGAACTTAAGTCATTTTAAATTCCTGGTATTCCGTTCGTCATGGATTTGCAGTCCCCATCTGTCCTGGCGCAATTGCCTCGGCCCCTTCACGCTTCTACTGGCAAAACCCGCGTCGGTGATGTCTTCAGTCTCGCCGATGCGAAAAAACGCAAACGCTATGAAGTCGCAGTTGCCGTAGATGGCGAGGCTGTGAACATTTACAACGTATGTTTGCTCATTATCCAATGCTACCTCAGTTGCATCTGACACTAATCTTCACCAGGTTCAAACACCTAAGCTCGTGACTTCCTACGCCGTCCCACCGCAATCTACTTTCTCTTGCCGCCCATGTTCAGTTCGCAGGAAGCTGTCAAAAAAATCAACAGTCCGAAGACAGACTTATACTGCTGTCACGAAGCCCGAACATCAGATCAAGTGCTTTGTGGAGGAGATCGGCAGCAGCGGCTCAAGTGCTCCGGTCATTTCTTCTTCGACTACCACCGTGACCGACTCGACCAGCCCCACAACTTTTGTGGGAATTGTGCCCTCTAGTACCGATGCCGAAGGAGAGACGGATCCATTTGATATATTGGCTGTCCACGAGGATGGTCGTGTGCGTAGACTGTCGTCAGATCTAAAAACCCAACGATGGAGTATTCAGCACAGTGAGATTGCAAAGGTTTGCTCTACTCACAATGTTCAATCCAGCTTCTTGGTTGAATTTGATGATGCAAAGAAGGCTTTGTTCAAAAGACGACAGGATTTGGCATTGCTGGCGCTGGGCGATCTGACAACCTCAGGAACCAACGAGCCATCTATCTTGCTTCTGGTATCCCAACCGAAGAATACCGATCGAGTCTCCCTCAAAGACATCATTGTGCAGATGTTCTCAGTCCCCGCGCATGCGAAGTCAGAGTCAGGGTTGGACGAAAGTCAGCGCCTACGCCATCTGCAAACTTTCCACATCCCGGATGTGAGTGGCCTAGAAGCCACCAATGGCAATGCTATGCAATGGAGCTTCCATTCTGGCTCAGCAGGATTGAGCCTTTCTTTCGAAAAGGGTTTCATCAACGTTGACCTCTCCCAGTACTCTCCCTGTGTCACATCGCAATTCGTCCTTGAAGATGAGGAATTCTCCTCGGTCATGCGCATTTCTCCCCAATCTGTGATTGGAGCCCAAAAATCTCTTGTGGCGGTATATGATACTCAGTACCATTCTGTGCAGCGCAGCATTCCAGCCGGTGATCTTTTGTCAAGCACTGGGTCGACCCCAGAGGCTCCCACAAACTTCATCAGCTACTTCGCCAAACTTGGGATTGCTATCGCAACCAAGGGCAATACCCTTATTGCTTTTGACTTGAGCTCTCTCCCTAGTGCGCCCAGCTCTTCGCTGAAGCGGACCAGAGATAGCCTGCTCATCGATGCTATCGGGAGAGGTATTGGTTCTTCTGGTGCACAGTGGGATATCTCATCAAAGAAGCACCGATCTGACAACATGGCCTCTCTTCGGCTTACATCACCGGAGCAAGTTGAGAAATGGACACAGCTCACAAAAACGGTGGAGAAGGCGACCAAGACGAAGAACATTGACTTGTTTGATAATGCGGTCCTGACCTACTTCAGCACATCGGATGCCTCAACAACGCTCCCAGTGCGCGGGCAGTATGTTAACCCCGAAGCAACTCTTTTCTTGCTGTCCAAAATATTCGCTGTGGAGGAGTCTGCCACAGATGATACAATGTCGGCCTCCCCTTCATCTCAACTCCGTGTTGCCATGTGGCCCCCGACTACTTGTGACTGGCTTATTCGCTTGGGACATCTGTCACTCGACAATGTTGAGATTGCGCTCCGTCGTGCATGCAAGCCACGCATTTTGCAGCCATTCCCCACCGGCTCGTTCATTCAGGCTCTCCTCGATTCAGATCCCTCCTTGAAGCAGGTCAACCAAGTGCTTGAGGGACCAACTCTGATTTCCTCCGATGAGTTGGCCTACGCGCTCAAGGCCTTCTTGAACCAGGCACGCTCGCACTCTGGAACTCTCGAGGAAACAGCTCGTGCGATCACAAACGGTGATCTTGCCACTCCCACCCAGGAACTTTCAAGACAGCTAGGGGCCGAAACGGCAACCCTAAAGGATATATTCGCTGGCCTGAATACCTCCCTTTCAAAGATTCACTCGCAGCCCGTGTCGGTTGTCGTTCATTCCCTCCGCTCCAATCTCTCGCGGACAGAACTTATTTCTATGGTTCACCATCTCCGTCTTTCCCTCGCTACCGGAGGCTACACTTCTCGGTTCACTGAAAACCCCCCAACACCTATTACTCTCGACCAAATTACTCCCACTCTTTCTCTCGATGTCATCATTGACCTCATCACTGCCTCTGTGGATGCCGTGGGTCCGTCCGGTTGGATCTCGGCCGTCCCCGCAGCGGGTGACTTTGAGGACTCAGTCGCTGCCGCTGCTAGTCGTGAAATGGAATTGATTGCGGACATGAAGTCTGAAGTCTCCGCCGCGCTTGCAGGAGTGGAAGAGGCAACCTATCTCAAGGGTGTCTTGTGCGAGTACCTCCGCTTCGCGGATCAAGTTGACACCCCCGCTACTACCTCCGAGGATGCCCTGACCAAGATGGATTCCGAGGCCGGTCCATCGCACCTAGTCCGCTACGAGAAACTCAATGGCGCCGACTTGCTTGTCTTCACCCGTCCCGGCGAGGGAGAGGATGGCTACGATGGCGATGCTGGTGGCAAAATGCTACCGCTGTCACTCAAGGCTGCTTCCAATGACGTGTCCCGCACTAAGATTAAAAAATCCACGGGTGAGGTCAAGCATCGCAGCAGTCGTGAGATTGGTTACTTGCGCCGCAAGGCGGTTGGCAAGTACTCATTCGAGAGACTGATTATTTAAGAGCATGTGCATTCCATATTTTTTACTGTAAAATTCATTATTGAGGGAGACAATATCCTAGGAGTTAGACAGAACAATACATATGTGGGTTCCCACGTATTTCAATTCTTCATTTTTTTTCTTTTTTGGGCAATCAAGGACTTCTCGCCCTTGCGCGTGTTAAAAATATATCGACGATATTATTGGAGCCAGCACAATGAAATTCTCGAGGGTCAATGTATTTGGCTGTTTTTGGTAGTTGGCGATCTACCTTGGGAGCCTTGCAGCTATATATGTGGGACCGAGGACGAAGGATTCATCTAACACTGAGAAAAGAAGATCTTTTCTACCGATCCATTGAATAACATTAAGAACATCACTAAATATTACATAGAATAGAAAATAGGATCAACTCAACTAACACTTGTTTACCTTAAATAAAGAACAAAACAGAACTAAGTGGGACTAGTCAACCTGTTAGGCTACAAAGGGATTCAATAGTTTAGCTCGGATCTGGGGGTTTAGAGATATTCTTGTCCCAGGCCAGAAAACAATAGTGGACCTAGGGTTAAATACAGTTGATAGATCTCAAAACGTCTATACTAGTTTATATTATTGCTTTCTATAGAATATCAATCTGGGCGGGAGGCCAAAAAAGGTAAACAAGAAAGATAATAAACAAGGGAGAGCTCTGAGTGGAGATACCCTGGACACCGCATCTCCGCACTGTTCAACCCACCGTTCAACCCACCGTTCTTCTCATTCCGAGCAAAGATTAGCTCTGATCTATGCGTTTTCATGTCGTTGGTGTCGATGTGAAGTTGGTTTGGATCCGGAACGCGTACCGGCATCAAAACAAAGAAAAATGAGTAACCAACCATGGCTTGACAGTTTGTCGGACGACTGGCCATCTCTAGCGCCCAACAGTCCTGTACCTGTTCCTGCCTTACCGGAGTCGCCTAAAACCAGCCAGCAGGGAACTCCTAGTCGCATTCCTATGCCCGCGCGGCGTTCCCAAGAACAACAATCACCGGGAAGCAACAAAAAGGACAAGGTTACCCGACCATGTCATTTCCATAGAAGAGAACCTCCGACGCCGAAGACCCCCCAACCATTCAAAACACGCAAACCACGATCGCCTGCCCCTGGTAGTTTGAAATACAGCCCTCCCAAGACCACCCCAGGGCCATACGCCAAGGAAAATCTCAAGGCCAGCCCCAAGCCGACGGGTCGCAGACAGCCCTCAATGGATGCGCGCTCCCCTCTACGATCGGTTTCAAACGCCTCCAGAGCCTCCTCCACAACTTCCGAATTCGACGGTACGGTTCAGATCAAATCGAAGGGCAAGGATGCAAAAGAGGGTACACCAGAATGGCGCAGACGACTAGTGCGCGGGGAAATCGCTGCTGGCGAGCAACGCGACCTGTTCGCGCCGATAGGTCTCGAAACCGTGTTCAAGCCGCCCACACCCCGTGCTGAAACGGAAACGGCGCAACAGGCCTCTACTCCCTTTACGAAACAGGACGACAACCTGTGGGATTTCGCCGGTACATCTTCGCGACAGAATAGAGACGAACATAACAGTCGCGAGGATGATCTCGAACGCGTCGCCAATGAGGATGTAAGGGACCATGGCGACCAGTCGCCGGAAGGAACGGTCAATCGCGCTCCTTGGGAGAAGAATGGGGGCCTCGACGTGGATTGGGACCAGGAAGGGCTCTCACAATCGGGGAATACACAACTACGGACAGCTAGTGGGTTGGAGGATCTGCGCAACGAAGGAATCACACCCATAACCTTCTCCCGCAACAACACTGTTGATGGCAATGGGACTTCGGAAGTCATCAAGTCCGCGCTGAAGCAGGTCACCAACAAGTTGGAAAGCCTGTCTATCGAAAATGATAGTCGCCCGGACTCCGCTGCAAGCGATAGCTTCCTCTTTTACAACCACAGTGAACCTAATGCGGACGGGTCTCCACGAGATGACAGCTTGCTGGACGTGACAAGTCATTCTCTACCCCGGGATCTGTCTATGGGGACGATGGACTTCAGCAGTCGGCGAAAAAACCGCTCCTTCCCTCGGCGATTCTCCCCTTCGCCCTTTCCTTCCCACCGTTTGTCCCCCATAACCCTCGCCAACTCTAAAATCCGCAGTTCGCCTCTGTTCAACCCCCCTCACAAGACCACGTCACCTGGTCTACCGCATCCTTCCTCGTCTCATGTTCGGCCGGCCACGGCTGGAGCAGAGAACGAGGCCAAAATGCCGTCATCAGGAAGTCCACTGAAGCTGTTCGGTGACCATGACACATTCACTAATAACAGACTTCTCCGGCGCATGAGCCAGTTCGAAGACAATTTCAGCGACACATCAGAAGGAGACGAGCCCCCTTCGCCCTCGGAAGAAGCGCGACGAAAAGGCGAGAGCCGCAGCTTTTTAAATTCGAGACACGAGCCATTGCAGGAGATCTCCCCTAGGCGAAACGAACGTCTTGGATCTCGCAATGCTGTAAATCGAATCAACCAATTTGGGGGTGGCGAGTTGGATACATTTGATTTCTCAGACACCAGCCCTTACGAGCACAAATTGGTGTACGATGAGGCCGGAGGGTTTGGGTCCCGCCCATCTTCACGCAAGCGATCGTCAGCCCGGCAACAATATCTCCGCGGCCCCTCACAGCAAGGGTTGTATCATTACAGCAGATCAGCGAGCTCAGGATTCACTAGAAAACCATCTGCCTGGATGCGCCAGGATTTCTTTGATGATGTGCGACAAGGGAATCGGCCCAATAACAAGGAAAATATGGCCCCTGATGTCAAGCGAGTGCCCCGGGCCCCCGGCATGGACCCGACCCCGAAACGGCGCCGGACAATCATGAGAAACAACAGCTCCGAGCCCAAACAGAATGCCGGCGGTTCATCTCAGAAGTATGGCGACATGTCGCTGTTGCAACGAAGTCTTATGCAACATGGTGTACAGCTCGACAATAGTGACTACCTTGCTCCACCGGGCCCTTCTCACTCAATGCAGCGACCTCGAACACCCACACCAAGCCAAATACGAACAGAGGGCGAAAGCCATATTTCACTGCGCAGAGATTTCTCCGAATCCAATTTCGACAATAACGATTATTCTGATTCTTTTTCCCTTGATGGTGACGTTCCAATTGTGAAGATTACTGGGACCAGCGATACCTCACGAAAAGGATCTATTACCACTCAGGATTATTTAAACGAGGCCACTAAGATCATGGATCTCATCAGATCCAAAGGACGAGGCGCAGCTGGATTGTCAAGTTTGCATGAGTCTGACATGGAAAGTGAAGGCGACGACTTCAGCGACGACGACGAATCCACCCGGGAAGCCTTTTCTCGCCCTCCGAGCCGCGACGGAACGGATCTTCGCAAGTTGAGAGAGGTGAAGGAGGTGAATCCAATGATCCTGAGTCACCTGAAAAAATACCAGGAGCAAGATGACCCGAATGACCGAGAAATGTCCCTGCATGCTCGCCATGGCCAGGACGAGGGCCAAACCGAGATCGGTGAATCCAACTCACAGCTCATCCGATTACATGGACCGAGGAAACGAAAGACTAGTGGCATGACTGATGACACGGCGGAAAACATCGCCCATGATCTGATGACTATCAACACACAAATGTCCGGGTTCAGCGCCACCTCCGTGCCCACGGGCTCTTCACAAGGTTCCCACGTCAAGGGTATGCTGGCTTCTGATCTTGTAGCCCACCTGATCCCGAATGAGGTCAATGGCTTCAAGTATGACCGATTGAAGAATCAATGGGTGAAAGATGAGGCAGAAGAACCACATGCACCAATCTCCGAACCCGCCTCGGAGGCTGATGATCCATTCAGAGATATTCCGGATCTCACTGTAGACGAGCTCCAGGAGATGATGAGAGTCCAGGGTCTCAATTCTCCTACAAAGACCGACGCCCCAACCGAGCGAGAGCAAACCAAGGCCCGCAGTCCTTTGGCTGCGAACACATCCCTGAAGAAACCTGATGTTCGACCACACACCAGGGATGGAGAACCATCTCTTGGTGCAAGCTCGGTCCAATCAAGATTCACTCGCTTCACGTCCAGTGTTCCTAACACGGGGACAAGAGCTACATCATGGGGCACAGACGAGGCCGCAGAAAGGAAAATCTCCGAGCAAGCAAAACTTGAAGCTCAGCGCGACGAGCCATTGCCCTCGAAGAATCCCCGATCTCTAGGGAAACAAGCGCGTGTCGCGACAGTGAATCTCTCATCGCCCCTTTCGCGCCCCTCTTCTCGGGGTGAGCCTGATAATGGCCAGTCCGACCCGAACGCGAATCACACCTACCACGGAATTGTGCCAGTCGAGGATTCAGCCCCAGCGGATCATGAAAATGGATCAACACGGTTATCTGTTCCTCCCACGGGGCGTCAAACTTCAGTTGGTGGCCAGCCATTTATTCGACGTCCTATCTCGAGGATTGAGGAGAGAAACGAGGAGACTGTTAATGACCAAAGCCTTGTGCGCAGGAATGACTCACTTGGTGTTCGAAAGACGCCAGCCAGAACTGAGGCAGAGCATTCTTTGATACCTCTCCAAAGTGCCGGGCCTGACACGAGCTACAGCTTCCACCTCAGTCCACTTGCGGACTTTACCGTCCACCAAGCTGATAAACCCCTGAACCTTGAAATGAGCTATGTGGCTCACCGTACAAACCCTTCCTCTTTGCGACAAGTGCACGGGACTTTCGCATTGGCAACTGAAGATTTGATCAAGCATATTACTGACGTGGAACCATATGAGCCTTATTGGGAACACGTGCGCCGCCTTGTCTTGCGCAATAAGGGTTTGATTACGTTGCACAAGCTGAACGAATTCTGTCCCCGCCTGGAAGAGTTGGATGTTACTGATAACGACATTGGTCAATTGAGTGGCATCCCCTCAACCCTGAGAACCCTCAAGATCCCTCGAAATTGCCTCTCTAACCTTACTCCATGGGGTCACATGATCAATTTGCAGTACTTGGACGTTTCAGGAAATGATATCGAGACGTTGGATGGCTTCGCGAGCTTGATTCATCTCCGGGAACTGAAGGCCAATGACAATCAGATCCGCAACATAGACGGGATTCTTTATCTCAATGGCTTGCTAAGCCTGAAGCTGAGCAACAACTCTATCACTACTGTGGATTTCGAAGGGTCCGAGTTGACACGCCTTCGTGATCTTGACTTGAGCCACAACTGTCTAACATCTGTCCGGAATGTCGAATGGCTTCCGTCACTTGCCACTCTCGATGTCAGTGCCAATCAGATCAGCGGCTTTGACTCGTCTGCTTCCCTTATTAGTCTCCGCGCCCTGCGACTCTCTGAAAATAAATTGGAGGCTTTAGATGCACGAGCTTTCCCTTCCGTGAGCCTTCTCTACCTCGATCAAAACCACCTTTCTACCGTTATTGGCCTTGAGAACTGTCACAATCTCGAGGTACTGTCTCTCCGAGAGCAGACAGCGTCCAAAGAAGCGTCTAAAGAAAAGAAAATTGAACACAGGTTAGATATTGACTTGGGACTTGTCAAGGATGTTCGCAAAGTCTTTTTGTCTTCGAACAAGCTTTCCGACCAAAGTGTCTGCCCTTCTGCTCCGCTACTACGACTTCAACTTCTCGATCTAGCTGCATGCACATTGAAGAGTCTCCCGGGTGATTTTGCTTTAAGCTTTCCGAACCTTAAGGTCCTAAATCTGAATTTCAACTCGGTTGATGATGTGGAGCCACTGATTGGAATGAACTGCCTTGCCAGACTGATGATCGTTGGCAATCGTCTCTCAAGGATGAGAAGAATCTGTCAGATCCTCAGTCGGCTAGGAAAAACCGGAAAAGGAACTGCATGTTCCTTGCGCAAGCTTGATATCCGTGGGAACCCGCTGACTGTTGGCTTTTACCCCCCAGCGGTGACTGGGAGTGGCAATTCGGATCGCAAGAAATTGAAGCCGCAAGAACAAGCAGTCGTCCGACACCAAGGAACCCACCGGGACCTTTCGGATGCTCTAGCTGATCTGGGAAACGATGACCAGAGCCCTCACCGCGCCACCATGGGCGATCAGCCGACGACAGACAGAGACGCCGAAGTCGACGACCCATACACACTTCCGTTCGCTGACCCGCAAGCGGATGTGAAGTACTTAACGCACCTCGATCAGTCCACACGTCTACGCCGAAGAGTGCTAGAGCTCTTGCTGTACGCCGGCACGAGTGGCTCTCTCCACACCCTCGACGGACTAGACCTTCGGCCCTCGCTGGGCGACGAGTCCTCCGACATGAACAAGGCGTGGGACAGATTGGAGAATCTTGGTGTATTGCGGAGGAAAGCGATCAAAAATTAGGCTATATTCTTTGTTATTCTTCCATTGAGATTTTTTCCCCATCATGCGAAAAGCGCGCGTGATTTGAGCATTGCTGGCGGCGTACATGGAGTTTTGTTGTTCCTCGAGTTGGAATTAGCCTTTTATGTTTGTACAGCATCAGCGCATCACCGGAGTTGGATATCGAATCAATTCTGGCATTTTAGCATTTCTTATTCTTGCGAGCTGTTCGGGCTTTTTGTCTTACTGTAGAGTACGCCATAATAGAATGAGATAGAGCCCCATGCTTGATCTACGTCAGAACTTGTCTCGCTGTGTGGTGACCTTATCTTACAGGCTATACAGAAATAAGCTTACAATTGCGCCGACTTTGGCTATGCAAGCCCCCAGGTAGTAAGCTCATATTCTCAGACAGCAATCGATATCTCTCTTCTTCTAGTAGTACTAATGGTACAGCTCCCCGAGTGACTAGAGCAGTGGGGCTCTGTGGGGTTCGGGCCGACCCGGGTCCATGAAAGGGCTTCCTGGTCATAAGGGACTGATTACTAGGAACAGTCTACTTGGCAGGTATGCGATATTAAATACTCGGAGATATTCCTTGAAAATTTGAAGAAGCCTGGGATGTTGGAATATAAGTATCAATGCAATGTGTCTCTTGTATTGCGAAAAATTAAGCTTGAAATTTAGTAAATATAGAAAGAAAAGTACATGGAAGTATATAATTCGGCATATGTAGCCTAATAACAGAAGTCCTGCTATATACGCTGCCAGGTCAGGTCCGGACATCACAATCCGACAATGTCAAATTATTTCTTGCCCTGAACAAGCAGTTGCTTCTGCTTCTTGATATGCTTGACCACTTCGATATCAATCTTCAAGACGTTGGCAACAGTATCAGCAGGAGTCAACGCCAGCCACTGGGCCAGGGAGATATCAGCGACGCGGTCGCTCTTGTAGAGCTCGATCCACACGAGTTTCTCGGTCTCGGAGGTGTTCTCGATATAGTGTCCTTTTAAAGAGATTTAGCATATTGACTCGGTATTGGGAAAAGGGAGAAGTATACTTACCACTGTTGTCGGGGAAAACACCGGTGTCACCCGCGTGGAAGTCGAAGGTGCGAGCCTTGGAGTCACCGATGAATACTGTAGCACGGGCTTGACCCTGGTGGAAGTAGAGCCATTCCTCAGCCTAGATGGTGGTTAATATGTTTCCTCTCAGGCACTTGTGTGAAAACTTACATTAGGATGCCAGTGGAGCTCACGAAGACCCTTGGGCTCCAGTTCCACAATCGCAGCAGCAAGAGTCTTTGAGATGGGGAAGTTGGTGGAATCGATCTTGCGGAGTGTTCCACCGTGACCAGGGACAGGCTCCGAGGGGTGCTTGTAGGTGTGGTAGACGTAGGAATTGTCACCTCTCAGCGTACCCTCGGGAGCCTTGTCAAGGTCTTTGCTGACAGTGCCGTTGAGGATGTAAGGGAACTTTGAAGGGACCGAGTCGAAGACCTTAGGGTCAACACCAAAGTTCTTGGCGAGAATATCCCTGGGGGTATGGGCGATCCAGTCGTCAACCATGAAGGTAGTTCTTCTTAGTCAGTATATTGAGTTTTCAAAAGTGTGAATGGAGCATACCCAATCTTCTCAAAGTCGCCATCATCGAAAGCGAGGAGGTACTCGTTCTCATCGTCTAGACCCTGCACGTTATGCGCGACACCCTTAGGGAAATACCAGATATCACCGGTTTCAAGAACCTCGGTAGTGAAGCCGCCGTTTTCATCAACACCGGACAGCAAAAGCGAGCCGTTGTAGACGAATCCCCACTCGGCCTGTGTGCAAAAGTAAGTCACATGTCGTAGAAAGTATATATGTGCGGCCACTAACCGTGCGGTGCCAGTGTAGTTCGCGGATGGCGCCCTTCTTCAGATGCTGCTGGGCACCTGCGATGTCATGGCTCTGTGGCAGATCCTGAATGACTTGCTCTCGAGACCAGCCGCCTGGGAAAAGCCGAGTCTGAGACTCAGAGAAGCTCCACTTGACGTTGGGCACAAAGCCATTATCGGTACTGGCAGTGCGGAACTGGTCTGGGTTTTGAAGGTCGAGGACTTTGTTCGTTCCGCCTATTTGGAGAAAGTCGTAAGCATGCATCACTTCGGCCAGTACCCATGAAGAAGTCTTCCAGCCTTGGAGGCTTACCTAGAATCGGGGCTCCTTTGGCACCGCTAATCGGCTGGTCATTGCCATCCTGCCTTTTAGTCCGAGGTACTGCAAAGGCAGAGGAAACAAATAGTCCAAAGAGCGCGAGGCTTTGGGACTTCATTTTGAATGAAGGAAAAGAATGTGCAAAAGAATGGGATTGGACTGGGATGCCTCAAGCCAAGCACGACGGAGTCATCCCAGTTATATATGACAATTCGACACTAACCCAACCCCTCCAAATGCCGAGGGGGCATAGACCTCCAGGAATTCAGCTAGTTTCAATGTGCCGCTCCCTAGTTTCTCGGCGTTGAGATGTTGATCCTAATGAAATTGACCAGAACACGAGTTATCAGAAAGTATAAACAGTCACAAGAGATGATGCAATCCAGGAAGATCTACTCCGTATTCCGTATCCATCTTGCCTCTCACGGAAGAGGTTGCAAAAGAAGCCATCCTGAATCGATAATAGACCGGAAGGTACGGAGTAGTTCTCCGTAAAAGAAAGCTAAGCATGGCCAAGGATATAACAACATTCTTGGCATCATGTCGAAATCGATGCCGGGTCTCCCGTGCTAATCGTCTCTGTGGGGAAATAGACGATGTCGATCCAGGGACCTGACAGGTAACTTGTTGGTCACGGGACTTGAAAGTCGACCCTGGATCACCTCATCGGTACCTTGAATGAGTACATAGATCCCACATTTCTTGGCAGGCGCGGATCATTCCTTTACTCTGACCTCTCTGGTTGCTAGTCTCAAAAATAACTTGACATTTGCTTTGACCTCTGGAACTCAATACCGTTCCTTGTTTGGGTGTTGAGTCGAATGTGAGATATGGTGATCGTCGAGGGCGGTTCCTGAACCTTTCCTATTCCGGAAATTATGGATTCCCTTAACCCTAGTTCGACGACCCGTTCGTCCACAACGCATCAATGGCACTGATAGACAGGGCGAGGCTCAGTACCGGTATAGATCGGATTTGGTTTTGGGTTTGAGCTATTGATTTCAACTTGCAGTCTCTCTCAACTTTGGATTAACTTCAATCACGACATCTTCTTAAGATTAAGAAGAATTGACTTCTCAGAAAATATCTGAATACGGGGACCACAGGTCCAGCGTCAGATCCCGAGTCGGGGATTGTTCGGATTCTCATGTGGGCGTTGAGGTATGAAATTCGCCATTTCGCAGATCAGCGTCTCCTCGAGGAATTCGGAAGATCACACAAACCCAAAATGAGACTTTTTTGCGTGCTCTGTGCTGTTATTGTCGAGATGGCTCAGGGGAAGAGCAAGATGGTACCTCATTTGGGACGAGATGAAGGCATACCCGGGTATATAAGCTCTCGAGATTTCCCGCAAATATGCTCATCAAACCAACGCAATCCCGCTCATTCTCTCTCTCCAACAAGATGAAGTACTCTATTGCTTCTATTGCGTCGCTGATTGCTCTTGGCGAGTGTCTTTCTTTGCCTCCTCTCATTCCCACTATTCCTGGAGTGACCGAGGCTTTGACGACCAACGCTCCTCCTTTGCCGATTTTGCAAGTCCCTACTCCTCCACTGGAGAGTCCTCCCTTCACGCCCAGTGACATCAAGCCGAAGAAGATTGGGTATTTCTGGACTGGCTCAGGCGACAAGTTCCATAAAGGTATGGATCTACGCATGGTGGATTGACGAGAGGAGATGATGCTAATTATCATTGGTAGACTTCCTTGCTACCTATAGTTTGGATGATGTAGGCCAATCCTAAGCCCGGTACAGAATCACTTGAACCTAATTGCTGATTCGACTTTAGGACACCTTTGGAACCCTTTTATGGGTCACAGATGTGCCCAGCAGTGGCAATGACCCCCACCACCTGGGACCTTCGCTGGATGGAAAGACCATCTGGGGTGGTGGATTGCTATCTCTCTTGAAGACTCAAGTATGTATACTTCTTCTCAATTCGCCTTTCACAACATATCTAATCCTTCATTAGGATACTGGTTTCTACTTCGACACCTCCAACCCTTACCGCCCCAAGTTCTTGAAGAGTAACCGCGGTATCCTTGCATCCATTGCGGATGAGGTCCGGGCAAAGCCCGATGGTGGGTTTTTCATCACCTACATGGGCTCGGCCGTTGGTACCTCGCCTGGTCGTCTCATCGAGACTGATGCCGACTTTAACATCATTCACGAATGGCCCGAGGATGTGGAAGGCACTCTCAACATTCTTGAACAGCAGTTCTCCCCTCACGGACTCAGCATCGATTGGGAGAAAAAGCTCATTCTGACCTCGGACTTTGTCGAGCCAATTACTATCTTGAAGCCAAGTCTCGGAGTACGCCGCGCCGATACACTGCGTCTCTGGGATCTGGACTCTAGAAAGATTCTCAGCACTCTCACCATTCCTAATGTAAGCCAGCCCCTGAACTTTAATCCGCATGCATCTTCTAACTCAATCAGGGTGGTGGTATCCAAGATGTCAAGTTCATTCCCGGACACCCGGAATCTGCTGCTATCGCCACTGCCGTGCACCTAGGTCAGCTTTGGATCATCTACCCTCTGCGAAAGGACGCCAATGGCAAACAGGGTGTGATCGAGCAGCTCTACGATCTTGGTCCCAAGGCCCGTGACACCATTGCCATCTAGTAAGTAGCTTACCTGCTGTATACCACAAGAAAATTATTGCTAACAACATCACCCCACAGCTCCGACATCAGCAAAGACGGTAAATACTTCTATGCCACCCTTACCACAGCCAACCACATTGCCGCGCTAGACATTAGCGACCTCAACAACGTCAAGCGTCTGGATGACCCCGATGAGGATCAGCCTACCGTCGGACCTCACTATATCAAGGTCACACCTGACCAGAAGCACTTGGTCGTCACCGACTACTTCGTCCAGACTGGCGACATTGGTATCATCAACACCCCGGCTGACTTCAAGGCGCTCTACATCGACCTCAACGAGGATGGCAGCCTTTCTTTCAACCGCTCTATTGACTTCCCCAAGGAGTTCGCCAATCGTGGTGGTGCTAAGCCTCACTCTAGTGTGGTCTTTGATCTCACTGACCCTGAGAATCCTATCTACTACTGAGTTATCCCAGTGGCCAATAGTAGGATATAGGACACTGTCGATGTGGAATGGAGATGATGAGGGCGGGGATATAATTTTTACTCTTCTGGACTTGACATAGGCCTTCGGGCGATGTATTTTATTGTGGATATACTACGGCTATTTCTTAACCGGCCCCTTGAAATTTTTTTTACCAAAAATACGGACCCTCGCAAGCGAGGGTCTGCCACCCATGTGGTGGGGCCCACCTAGTAGGCGGTTTTTTTTCAATTTTTGCACTTTTACCTTGATCACCAACCATACCACCAAAAATGCCTAAATCTAAAAAAATTTTAGAGGTTCAGATTCTTCAAGCTCTGGATTCTCTCTCTAAGCAATCTAAACCGAATATCGCGAAAACTGCGCGAGAATTCGCGGTAGCTGAAACCACCCTTCGTCGCCGGTGGAAAGGTGGAAAATCGTTATTTCAACGACCACCCAATGGTCGGAAGCTTAGTCCAGCACAAGAGAAAGCTTTATGTGAATACATTGATTACTTTGATACAGTTGGATCTTCAATAAACCGTCGACAAATTGTGGTTGCTACCGATTCAATTCTTAAGGATGACCATTCCGACCCGAATACTCCTCCACCCCACGTTGGCAACCATTGGCTAAAACGTTTTCTTAAACGTAATCCTCAGTACTATATACGACGACGGCGAGCTCTTGATATTGAAAGAGCTAACGCACTCGATAAAACTGTGGTAGAAAGGTGGTTTCAAGACTATTAACGCGTGGTACTTGAGTATGGTATATGCCAATAAGATATCTACAATTTTAACGAGACTGGCTTCCAAATTGGTGTCGGTCGCGATCAATTTATCGTTACCAGGTATCTACGAAAGAAGCTCTTTAATAGATCAATTACTAATCGCGAATCTATTACTATTTTAGAAGTAGTTTCTGCCGATAGATTTGCCTGTCTACCACTTATTATCCTAAGTACAAAACAGGTTTTACTTCATTGGTTTGATTCTATCAAAGAAGATAAGTATATAGCTATATCTGATACTAGCTATATTAATAATCCATTAGCATTTTAATGGATTCAGCTATTCTATAAGTAGACAATTGGTCGAACAATTAGTTTAAAGAGGCTTGTTCTTTATAACCGTTTTAGATCCCATTTAATACGTTAATTTATTGAATTTTATGAGAAGAATAATATCATTTTATTCTTCTTACTCTCGTATACTAGTCATATACTTCAACCCCTCGATATCGGTATATTTAGTATTTATAAATATTAGTATAGTAAGGCGGTTAAGGCGGCTACAATGAGCGGATGCCGCAGATTTTCAAAGGATGAATTCCTATTCTCAATTGCTGAAATTCGATAAAAAACCTTCCGGCCGCATATAATTAAGCTTGGGTTTAAATTAACTGGCCTCTGGCCTATTAATTCCAAGCTTATTACCGATGAATTAGATTCATACGATCCATATGATGATAATTTACCTCAGCCGGATACACCATCAACTATCTCACAACATACTGAGTTTAGTACTCCAAAAACCACTGAAAGAATTCGAAGAATCAGTGTTCGTCTCAATCAAACCGATCCTACTACTCAGCGGTTTAAAGAAGGGCTCGCAAAGCTTGCAAAGGGAGCTAAGGCTCAGGCTACTTTAGCACTTCAGCTACAGCGGGAATTCGATCGTACAGAAGCGATTATAGGAGCGCGCCACGCCCGGTATGATGCTTCTCGCCGGAATGTTCGAATTACTGGCATCATCAATTCATCCTAGGTTAAAGAAATGAAGCGGAAAGAATATAAATTGACCGAGAAAGCTGATCAAGAAAAAACGAAGCGGAAGTGGAAGAAGGTCTTGATCGAGGTTAGGAAGCATGGAAGGGCACAAAAACGGCTGGGGAAGTGATTTTTTTTTGTATTCTAGTAGTAAATTGGCCAATGCATATAGTTCTTTCATTAAATTATTGAATTTACTACGTGGTGGTGGTGTAAATGGTAATTGAAGTGAAAGTGTAAAAAAAACCGCCTACTAGGTGGGCCCCACCACATGGGTGGCAGACCCTCGCTTGCGAGGGTCCGTATTTTTGGTAAAAAAATTTCAAGGGGCCGGTTAGTTACTACTAATGGACATCCACTGTACTTTTTTTGGTGAAGAAAATGAACGTAATATTACACGGACACTTTAATGGGTATTGAAGGTAAATCAAAAGTGTAAACTAGAGTGTAGTATCATCAAGAGAACAAAGTACATCATTGCGGAGCGAAGCGAAGCAATTAAATCATAACCTCGTGTGTGTGTATGTCACGTGACCAGGGCGTTTTATCCTATAAGTTGTAATCGGCTAACTTTGGCAGAATAATCCAACCGGCAAAATAAATAGACTAGGCCTAATCTGGCTAGACGATAATTTCTATTACGTGCTAGTATAACTAACTGGTTAGTGAAGAGGGGTCTGCGAAACAGGTGTGAGAGCAGAGTCGTCACTGGGAGTAGTAGGGTGCTAGAGAGGAGAACACCATGGGGTGACTACTGAGAATGGAAGTGGAAAGGTGTCTGCGTTGCTATCTAACTATGCCTCGGGAGTGCTTTTATAGTTATCACATAGCCGCTTAGTCATCCTGCTCTGGAAACCCCCACTGCACTAGGCTAGTTAGTTAGTTTCTCAAGCAGTTTCTCAAGCAGTTTCTCAAGCAGTTTCTCAAGCAGTTTCTTAAGCAGTTTCTCAAGTGGTTGCTTAAGTAGTTACTAAAGTAATTGACCATAAAGTAGCTGACGATAAAGTAGTTGACGATAAAGTAGTTGACGATAAAGTAGTTGACGATAAAGCAGTTAATTAAGCAGTTAATAATGATATGACAAAAGGGACTTATTTTATTAGTGGTTTACATACAAATTGTAGGTACCTACTGCCATACTACTACCATATGCCTAATTGTGAACGCGATACTGAAATTACAGGCGCAGGGGGGAGAATAAGCCAGTAAGAGGGGGGCTTTGCGTAGCATTAAAAGTTGGAATCAGTCGCTTCGCTCTGCAACGACTATCTGGAGGCCTTGGGCCGTCGAGATCACTAGTAATCATATGCTCATTAGAGCTCCATGGCTAAACTTCATGCACATTTGATGTAGCAACCTTCGGGCTTTCATCTCTCCGATGCCGACCCTCGATCGGATCTGGAGCCCCCTTGCCCGCAACGATATCTTCCTCCAGCACAGCGCGGAATTCTTCGCGCTTTGGCAGGAGGTACCGCACATCCACAAACCTCAAAATGCTCGTCATAATAATCACAAGGACCAACAAGGCCAAGGCAGACTGCCACCCATATTTATAGAAGGGTGCCTGACTCGCAGGCCAGACGAGAACCTGCGACCACGAGGAGATGGCATAGTACCCAGCAACAGCGACGCCGACCACAAGAGACCGCGCTTCTGGATCCTGCGGGATAAGATCAGAAAGCCAGGCAAAGATCAACGGCGCCGTGCCGAGACAGATATACGAGATGAAGTATGATGCATAAACAGCAGACAAACCGACCGACAGCGGGTGTGTAGTCCAAATGCTCATGATGATACACGGGACTATCCCGATAACCGCTTGAATAACGATGAGTGCCCAACGGGTTTCAAAGTAATCAGATAACAGGGCCCAAATCCACACGAACACCACGTTGATCGCCGATCCTCCGATGGGGATAGCGTTGACTTGCGAGACGGTCCATCTCGCGCTCCCGTCTGGGTTCTTCAGCGATTTCAGGAACAGCCCGAAATAAACATATCCGTATGTTCCAAGAACAGTCGCGATGTATAGAATCGCGATGAAGTAAACAACCCATCCAGAGAACGTGCGCTTCACGCCGGCCCAGGTCATCTTCTTCGGCTCGGCACGGCCGTTGCGCGCCAGGCGTTCCAGCGAAAGCTCACCGTCGACTTTCTTGAACCAGAACGCGCGGGGGTTGGGCCTGTTCGGGAGATCGGGGAGCATGAAGAATCCTGCGAATCCCCAGATTACCGTGATGATGGCGTTGATCACGAATAGCCAGCGCCATCCTGCTAGGCCGCTATGCCCGTCAAGAGTATCTGTGATTGCGGCTTGCATGGCGCCCGAGAGCATTTGCCCGACTGCTTGACAGGAGTGGTAGAAACCCATTCGCTTGGCGAGTTCGGTTGGGGTATACCAGTGCACTGCAGGGTGGGTTAATTCGGGTCAAGGGAAAGGCATTTGGATGACATACTGAATAATGTCATCATTCCTGGCCAAGCGCTACTTTCGCATAGACCGAGGAAGACACGGATGATGTAGACTTGTTTCGCGCTCGTCGTCATTGCGACCAAACCGGTCAGAACACCCCATGCAATCTCCAAGCCTGGTAGCCAATAACTTGGGCGTACGTAGGTGAGAATGACTTGGGAGGGAATTAGCATTACGCAGTAGGCGACGTTGAAGTATGTTGTGAATCTAGACAGTATTAGCCATGAACAATTCTGAAGTATGGATGTTTAGGGCAACTCACAGATTGAGCTCATTTCCGAGCAAGTTCAGATCCTCTTTCATGCCAGACACGTAGGCATTGTTGATATTCTGTTGATCAAGATATTTGATAACTGACAGAAGTCAGTTTTGCCGATCTCAAGCTGTGGGGGGATCTGTATGCCAACGCACCCTGTGAAAGACAGCCGAAAGTCATCAGGAACATGTCAAGGCGCCGGACCAAGGCCTTCTCCTCTGGAGAGCGGGAATCGATATTTGTCGACGCTTTGCGACGAAACATTTTGAAGGAGACCATGATTCTGGATTGACAGGGATGAGAGAAAAACCAGGATTCTTGCGACGTTGGCTATTCATATACAAGCCCATGCAGATCCAAGCTGTGATAAGCTCCCTGCAACCCCTCAGAGATAGGTCATATAATGTGGACAAAGTAGGCTTCGGGTTCTAAATCCGATAAGGATTCTGCGAGATGCGCGCATTCGCACCAATGGTTGTATTTCTCTATTGACATCGGAAGAATGCCGGACTCGTTGATATACAAGATACCAGACATGTTGGCTATTCACCCCACTTTTCACAAATGAATTTGGAGATAAGTTAAACTCAGAATAATCCTATCAATCAGAAGCTCTAGAGAGGAGAGGAAAAGGTTTCGGGTGGAAGTCCGTGATAGGAGAACCACAGCTTCCCCGCATGTCTGCGCCGACAGCGGTGAACCCGAGACTCTCTCACACAGAGCTATATATATTCTCAAGGATTTACGGAAATCTTGACTCATTGCAAATTGGTTGAAATGTTGGTTCCAAATATCGCGACAAGCAGAAGCCTGCCAAATCCCACTCCTTGCTTGAGTTACTGGCAGCGAACAACTCGAGCATATCCACATTTGTATGCGAATATCGATGCAACTGTTCCATCGAACTCAAAATATGTCATCGTGGGATCTGGTATTTCTGGCGGTTTGACGGCCTTCAAGCTGATCGAAGGAGGGGCCAAGGCCGAGGATATCGTGATTCTCGAGGCGCGAGAGGCTGCCAGTGGTGCGAGTTCACGAAATGCTGGACATGTGCGACCAGGTCTGTCAGGCTTCCTTTGGGGTTATTGCGGCCATTTCTGACTTGGAAAATAGATGCCTTTCGGGGTTTCAGTGCATATTCCAAAGTGCATGGAGAGCAACAAGCGTTGAAGATCATCCAGGATGAGCGACTCGTCCTAGAAAAAGTCGATGAATTTGTCAAAAAGCATAATGTGGAATGCGACTTCAACTTGACAATCACGTTTGATGTCTGCATGACCCCTGAATTTGCGGCTTACGAGGCAGAGAGCCTGGAAGCGTTCAAGAAAGCAGGCGGTGATACCTCGCACATCACGTTCTATGAAGGGGAAGAGGCACAGAAGAAGACCAGAGTCCCCGGAGCTGTAGCGGCCTATGAATGGCCAGCAGGCTCAAGTCACCCGGCAAAGCTTACACAGTTTCTTCTTCAGGCAGTGATATCCAAGGGTGCGAAGCTCTTCACGTTTTGTCCCGCCACTGAAATTGAACGGAGCAGTGGCACAGAAACCTGGAAGATACACACACCTCGGGGAATTATAGAAGCAGAGAAAATCATTCATTGCACGAATGCCCATGCTGCCTTGTTGCTACCGCAGTTGGAGCCTTACATTCGGCCAAACCGCGCGCAGGCTCACTCTATCGTGCCTGTTCCAGCTTTCTCTGGGGAAAAGGCTCTACAGAGCACTTTCTCGCTCCGCTATAGTCTCCTCCACTTCTACTCCTTGATTCAACGGAAGGGAGATGGTACAATGGTGCTAGGCGTATCGCGATCAAACCCAACAATGACCGCTGAGACAAGGGCTGGTCGATTCAGCACTGATGATTCCCGGTATAATGAAGAAATTGCCGAAGAAGCTTTGCGAACTTTTAGTCAGATGTTTCCTGCTTATTCATCCCAGGCTGCCATGCACGGTGAGGGCCTGGATCATGTTTGGACTGGAATAATTGGCATGACTACGGACTCTGTTCCGTTCGTCGGGGCAATCGATTCCCTCCCTGGGCAGTATATTTGTGCTGGATTTAATGGCCATGGTAAGTTTTGCTTTTGCTCTACTACGTTTTGAAAGCGGAGGTGCTGACTGGTAATAGGTATGGCCCGGATATTTACATGCGCTCCGACTGTCGCCCAACTTGTACTTGGCAAGACCTGGGATGAAACGGGGCTGCCAGAATGTTTCCAATTCAGCGAGGAAAGGCTCGCCCGGCTTTCAGATGGAGAGTTGCCTTCAATTTGGTAGCGAAGTGCTCATACCCGGGGGCCGGAGGATTGTCTGATTGGCTACAACTAGAGCTTCACGGGCTTGGACTCTTTCAAATATTTAGAATAGATAGGACAAAATAGAAATCAAGCCTTTGAGCTGATATGTAACAACATATCGCGATACTCTAACACTGCAAAGGTCAGGTGAGTGAAGAGACAGGGGTGCAGCTTAGTCAAATCAAAACAAAGTTTCAGGCTGCTCTTTCCTAATTCACACTTTCCCCCTACCTGAGTGTTCCGTCACATCTTAAGTAAAGCAGTCTAGAACCTTCATTAACTTATTGACATTGAGTTGGAACAACCAACCCTAGAAGCTCCTTCCAATCCTCAGAGTGGGGCACCGGACCGTCCCGAAAAGAAGCTTCCAAGCTTCAATTCCTTGAAGCCAAATTGTTCCCCGACACTTCACTATGATTGGCCAACGGTTTACAAGTCGCGTCACAAAGCGTGCATTCATTCCGCTCCGTACGAACCCACTCCACCTCCCTCCTACATGCCCTACCTTTGCCATACCCAGCCACGAAGTCGTCGATGAAGAAAGATGTCCGAACTACATTCCCCAACACTACTATCCAGCAAGACCGGGCGAGACTTGGCAATAACTACCAGTTGCTAGCGAAGATCGGTTGGGGCACGAGTTCGACCGTATGGCTAGCGCGAGATATTACAAGGTAGTTTTGGTTCTACGCCAATCCTGTCTGAGGCTAATTGGAGCTGCTGAATTACCAGATATCGATGGCAGTCCGAGCGAACAGTTGCTTTGAAGATTTCGAATAGCTGTGACGCTAAATCTGCGATTGACCTTCTTGGTATCGAGGAGACTGTTGCCCAAAAGAACCCTTCACATCTGGGCTATCATATTACACGCAGCTGCCTAGAAAGCTTTGAGCTTAAGACATCGGACAAACCGCATCTTTACCTTATATATGAGGCAATGCGAGAGCCAATGTCAATGTTTCAAAAACGCTTTAAGAACCGAATAATTCCTCTCCCGATTGTAAAGGCATATATTCAATTACTTCTTATTAGGCTGCAGTATTTGCACGCCGAGTGCAGAATCGTTCATACTGGTAAGTGATATTCGATTTAAGCAATGTTACGAGAGAGAAAAATATTGCTAATCGGCAAAGTCGCTCTAGATCTGAAGCTCGTGAATATCCTAATGACCTTCGAGAATAAGAAGCTATCCTAAGGTTCATTCAAGAACAAGTCACCAAGCTCCCTATATACTATAAGACTAATCCAATAACCAATCACACCATATACCAAAGCTATCACGGTTTCGGGGCAATAGACGTTGAGGACGTCGGGAATATACTTCCGAGAATAACCGATTTCGGCTCAGTATGGCAATTCGTTGTTAACCCAGAAACGAAGTCACAAAACGAAGCCGTGCTTACGTATCCTATACAACCGAATTACTACCGTGCGCCGGAGGTTGTCCTTGGCTATGGATGGGATTTCAGCGCAGATATATGGAACTTTGGTGTCCTTGTAAGCCGCTCGAATGCCTATTCATCCTGTCAAGATTAACCCATTGCTTTCAAAGGTTTGGAACATTATCGAAGGAACGGAGCTGTTTACTCAGGTTGAAGATGCTAACGGTCGATATGATGCCAAATCACATCTGGCAGAAATGATCGCTCTGCTTGGTCCACCACCTAAGGGGGTAATTGAGCGAGCAGACCATATGTCACAGGTAGACTACCCTACACCAATTAGGATTGAGGCGGGAAAGCTGTCCAAGAATGCCCGGGAGCTCTTTGGTGGTCCTTACTTCGATGAAGAAGGTAAGTCTTTTTACTCGGCGTATGAGTTTCTTGGCTGATTGTTGGCGCTAGGGAAATTCCTTCACGAGGAACTCATACCAAGTAGGAAACTGAAGGATACAATCCTATCTCTTGATGACTCGGAAAGGGAGCTTTTCTTGTCATTTGCTAGGGATATGCTCACGTGGATTCCATCGGAGAGAAAAACTGCTCGTGAGCTGATAGAGCATCCATTCCTCAATTTCGGTGGACATGTTTCTAAAGATGTCTTGGAAGGGCGCTCCTAGAATACGAGCTGCTATATCCATTGATCTCGGGACACTATGCTGCTTACAGGTTGTCCTATCGTGAGAAGAAAGCTCTCCACTATGTATGAAATCTCCACTATCTACTCTGTACGGTTTATTAAAAGGACTTTCATGTATATTGTCATGGATATGCAAATCGAGGTTAAAGTTATGCTACATGCTTCGCTTGTAAATGCAGATTACTATCATGATATGGGTCGAATGTCCGGTTCAGTATATATACTCCCTGGCAACGGTCCCGGTGAAGAGGAAATCCCCGGAGATCTCGCTCTGCCATGGGTTCAAGTAATATGAAAAAACCAGCCTTTCCCTGACGGGTGTCAGGATCATAGGGCTATATCGGGGCAAGCCGGTCACTCTTAGTATTATATCCGAGTCCGAGACAAGCAATGCTCTCTTTCTCAGCAGGGCTGTCGAGTACGTGCTCACAGCCGACGTACAACCCTTATTATATAGAAACACAGAGTCGAGATTGAAGGAATCACGGCACATATTCATAGCGCCGCCAATTCTCCTCAACCCACCACTTCGCCACGTGGGCCGCGTCATTAATCCACTGCACAGCATCCTCTCCATGCTCAGGCAAGACCATATTCATAAGATCCAAAAGATTGAAATCCTGCAGTGCTTGGAGTTCATGGGGGTTGATCTCTACATTCGAGAACCTCCACTCGACGTCAGGAATAAGTGGTATGATGAGACGGTACGGCTTCGCAGCGGAACGCAGGGCAAGCCATGTTCCGCCGGTGTTCATGACTGAGAATTGCCAGTCTTGCTTTCCGTCTTTTTCTGGGATTGTGGGTCGGATCATTGATTGGCCTTCGTAGAGGGGGAGGAGATCTTGGATGGCGGATTTTGCTTGTTTGTCGAGGGATCCGGATTCGGATAGGATATCGAGAATTGTGGGGAGGATTTGCATTGAGGTTACTCGGGAGTCGATCTCGATTGGTGGCAGTTGGGGGTGGGCAAAGACTAGAGGGACGTGGAAGCTGGAGATGTGGGGGTTGTCGTATGGGGTAACGCCGCTGTTCTCGGGGAGTGAGATGCCGCTGTTGGGATTAGATTCAATCGATCGGAGAATGATGGAGTTTGGCTGGCACTTACTGATCCCCGACCATCACGACCAGGGTCTCGTTAGCAATACCCGTTTCCTCCAGAATGCCCAATAACTCGGCGAGCCATTTGTCTGCAACACCAAGCGTATTGAGGTAGCGATTTACCTTATTTTTCTTGCCCAGCCAGCCGTGACTGATCAATTCTTCGTACTTGTGATTTGGTGTATCCCAAGGATGATGCGTAATGCCAGTCAAGTGCGAAATGAATAGTCGTTCTTTCCGTTTCTCCGCCGATTTGATTGCGTTGCGGTAATAATCCCCAAGCTCTGTTTCGGGATACCCCCAGAAATTGTACTTCACTGGTTGAGGACCACCCTGCTTGGCGCGATC
This sequence comes from Penicillium psychrosexuale, assembly GCF_028828465.1. Lineage (NCBI taxonomy): Eukaryota > Fungi > Ascomycota > Eurotiomycetes > Eurotiales > Aspergillaceae > Penicillium > Penicillium psychrosexuale. The sequence goes on from NW_026643187.1 coordinate 3,350,539, forward strand.
CTCGGAAATGTTGATGTCGGTTACTTTGTGCTTGAAGCCCAACGCAGGTGTGAGAAGGTCTTGGTTGTCGTAGTCGTCAGTGATGGACTGCATCCATGTGGATCGCCATGGCCAAGTGGTATAGTCCTCCGTTTTGGTCCGGTTGGCCTGAGCGTTGAGTGCTTCCAGGATATGCGGCATGCACGGTTGGTAGATGTGGTACAGGTATTCGCGATTGAAGTCCACGACCAAGGGAGCGATACCGCATACAGTCGCGAGGATACTCTTCAAGGTAAAGGTATCGCCTGTATAAGCGTTGGTAGCATGGAATCCTCCATAAGCCTGTACAGTATCGTTTCCATTGAACCCGGAAGAAGTAGCTGTTAGTCTCTCTGCGGTGGGTGTTAGATTGGCTAGCCTTTCTTCAACCTCAGCAGGGATCTGGCCATTGTATGACTCGCGAATCACGTCCCCAAACCAGGATTCCTTGCGAAGTGGGAAGACGTCTGCGCGAGTGCTTTCTAGCTTGAGAAGTAACACGTGTTTGATATTGACACTGCCGCTTTGGAGAGCCTTGCGGAGAGGCTCCAGGACTTCATTTTCAAGGTTGGAGATATGAATGGGGTCATGTCCTGGATCATAATGCAGGCGCGCAGTGTGATTGGCATTTTCATACCAGTCACTGAACCCGGCCAGTTTATCCTGTGGCAGCCAGTCAAATGCGGGCGGTGCTGCCAGGGCTGTGTGATTTCCCAGCCAACTGTAATCACCTGTCAATTCAGGTAAATTAACCGATGATGGAGCGCGAGACTGATCCTTGTCGAACGGTGTGACAATGACAGTATCAGATAGAAAGCTATAGGCGGCATTTGAAGGGCGAATGCAACGCAAAATAATCACAAGGCCAGTGAATGCGAGAACAAAGACCCGCAGCCAAGGAGATCGCGGAGATTCCCCTGAATTTGCTTGGGTTGTTTCCTGAGAGCCCGAGGTCAACTCAGTAGCACTTCGACCCTCATCCCAGTCCTCGGGTGCGACTCGCTCATAGCTCTTCAAGATCGGAGAAGTTTGTTTCCTGCGACAGGCGGACGGCAGAACACTCCTAAAGATTGACGCAATTCCCTTGGTCCAGTTGTATAGATGTGGGGTTGAGAAACAGGATACGGCAACGAAGACAACCTCCACGATGATTAAACCCGTTAAGCCAGTGAGCAGTGTTTTGACAGCAGCCTTGTCGCCGTGGAAGTTGTGCGCTTGTTTCCAGTGGATCTCGGCTCCTGTTGCGACGTAGAAGGAGATATTGGCGGCTGATAGACCGGAGATTGTCAAACTACCCAAGAAATTCACTTAGCGATGGTCTCACTCAACCCCATGGGAACTCGTACCTAACTGGGACCACCAACAAGGCCGCTATGACACGTGCCCATCGGCGCTGGTAATCAGCACACAGGATGTGAGCGAATGATACACACACTACATCTTGTAAAAAGAATGTCGGGCCCCAGATCATCAATTCTCCGGGAGATAATGAGTTCAGATGCGAGTAGATGTGAAGAATCTTGGCACAGATCACGGCGATGAACAACAGAGAGAACCAATACTTGCGCGAGACTGGCCAACAATGATCGAACCAAAAGGTTGGGGAGATAGCTTTGCGTAGTATATTGCGCGAGCCATCTCGGGTCATGAACCTGTAGCCCATGTTAATTTATATATGTAGTTTGTGCCGATCTCAGGCATGACAATATAGAGAAAAGGTCACCACGGTGGAAGACAATGAACGGTAAATACAAGGAAGAGAAGGGGAAAAGAATAAGAAGGCCAAATAGAACCCGGCGAAAGGGGAAATTTTAACAGACAGCTCCGAACCAATTCCAAAAATAAAAATCCAGTCCAATCCAATATCACACCTTCCGAGTCTCCGATTTTCCCGCATTTTTAGGGCGACAATACTCCGTAGCTCTTCAGGAGTTCTTCAGGGTCCAGTTTGGTTCTGCTGACTCGCTTACGGATTCCTCCGTATCCCGCACAGGAGGCTGAGCCACTCTGTCCAAGAGTCTAGACTACAGCCCATACAAGCAGGTTTTAAATTTGGGTGCGTTGGCAGCCACGGGCTTACAGATGATCTCATTGTTTTTGTGCGAGAAAAGAACTATGTAGGCATAGCATAATGGAGACTGGAAGAAGTGAAAATGTTAATCCCAAGCACATGATGATCATAGTTTAGCTTCCGTGCCGCTCTGGGGTACAGAAGCCTGAACTTTGACTGGGAATATCTCGGGACTTCAATTCTGAAACAGCAAGGAAAATTTGGACGCCACTCATAAGGAGACCTAAACAGCCGAGGCCCCACCAATCATAATCCTCGGGTTTCCAAATAAGAGAGGGATAATATTTCTCAGCTTGTTATTAAATAGGACTTAGGATTTAGAAAGTTCTATGGCCTAAATATATTTAAGAGTGAACACCTAACTATATCCGCAGCATAAAGACGAATTGTTAGTAAGCCGACTACTCGGATGTTAAGGGGTCCAGTGCGGGCCTAAATCAATTAGGACAATAGGCAAATTCCATTGACTGTTATGATCGAGAACCCCGTCTCAACAACACTATCATTCTTCCCTCTGGTTCTATAGTTCCAATATCAGACTCCACATACCCTTGGTATCTCTGTCAATATATTCCAAACTTGAAGGTGCAATGTTTGTATAAAATACAATTGCAGGTCTAGGCCACATTCATTTCGACATGTATACAACCCCACCCCTCGAGGGCTAACTGCTAAACCCGCATAATGCACACTTCCGTCCCATAATTCTTGGACTCTCTCCTGGAAAACAAAGTTGAAAAACAATATACAAGACATAATGTGTACTATATCTAGGATAGTTACCTATTCGATTTTATAAAGCGCATTCCTAAGAGTAAATTTGCGTTGAATTCCTCACTGTGTCCTCTCCCATAGTAGAGACGAAGTACGAATAAAACAAGGCTAGAGAATCTCACACATGTAGCCTTCCAGGGTTGGTCCACTCCTGTCAACGTCAACCCAATGATCGTCGACGGGAACCTCCGCACGTTGTAGCTAAGACTGCATCAACCCTCATTCAGGCTTTAACCGTGGAGCATGACGGTGTATGTCTCTCCCATTACCCAATCCCAGGTATTGAAGCTGCTACAAAATGACGGGACAACCGGGTGACCTTTGAATGATGTCTGTACATTAGTACAAAGTACTAATGTGTATTTCAACAGCCCCTTAACCTCTTCCCTTTACCCCTTTTCATCATCCCGAGGGACCAGACACCGAACAATGCCGCAACTACTAGAGATCGCAGTGGTATGTTCATCTAGTTATCAGTCATTCTCATTGCTATTCTAACAATTTATAGGATCCTGACGTCTACCTCCGACCAAACTATAGCGATGATTGGCATTCGTAAATACTCGCATTTCCCCCATTCAATGTCATCGATGTCTCACACTATATGACATAGGGAGACCACGTCTATCGGTTCCTCAATCTATCATGGCCTAATGGAAAATGGCAGACGGTATGTTTCATCCTACATTTGGCGCACCTGGGAGCTCGACCCGTTACTCACATGTACTTATTATCCATAGGTATCAAACTCTGAGCGACAGAGAATATCTGTATGCATGCTATAGCATCTTCCACCAAAGAAACCGCCAACTTATGTCCGATTCTCACCAGGATTCCGTCCGATGACCTAGCATTCGAGTCCTATGAAGCCGGGTACGTACGACCAACCTTTCTATATGTCATTATCACCCCTGACACTCTCAGTCACTTGCTCGCCCTCGTATTGGATTCGGAGCGAGAGAACCCGCTGTTTAGAGCGCCTATCGAGAAGAACCCCAAACATATCCTCGATATCGGAACGGGTAAAGGTAACTGGGCGATGTACGTCAAAAGAGCAAAACCCCCTCCTTATAGACAAGACTCACACCAATATACCACTTGTATAGTGATGTTGCCGACATGTTCCCATCTAGTGAGTGCCAATCACCCCGGAGATCCACAATACAGTGAACTAACCCCATCTAGCGACTGTGCGAGGAGTGGACCTCTTCCCACCCCCAATTACATGGATGCCGCCGAACTGCATCCTAGAAGTCGACAACATCCTAGAAGAATGGACCTGGAGAGACCCCCTCGACCTAATCCACATGCGGATCATGACCGGCTCATTCGATCACGCGGGATGGGATCACGTCTACACAAGCTCCTACAGGTAAATGCCAACACCTAACTATCCATATCCGCAAGCATATGCACTAACACCAGGGGTACCGCAGAAATCTACGACCAGGAGGCTGGATCGAACAACTCGAAGGCAGTACATGCATCGAATGTATCGACGACAGCCTGCCAGCAGATAGCATCCTGCGAACCTGGGGCCCGACCATGAACGCGTGCGGCGAGCGCGCCGGACTCGCGATGGATATTCTCGATGCCATGAGCGACAGAATGAAAAAGGCCGGGTTTGTGGATTTGCAGGAGAAGTCGTACCAGTGGCCGATTGGCCCGTGGGCTCGCGAGCAGAAATACAAAGAGGCTGGCGTTGTTAATTTCCAGCATTGGCTTTCTGGTATGGAGGGGTGGTGTATGTGGCTGCTTACACATTTCGGTGCGCCGCATCCTTGGTCGAAGGATGAGGTTACTGTTTTTTTGGCGAAGGTTCGTTCGGAACTTAAGAATCCGAAATATCATATTTATCAGAGAGCGTGAGTTTGATCCTAATCCTGTGGTGTGGTATTGGGGGGATTGATAAGCCGATTTTTGTTTAGACGACGTGTGTGGGCGCGCAAGCCTTTTCCTGGAGAGCTTACGCCTGAGACGACTCCGATCAAAAGCGAGGAAGAGTGAATGAAGTGAAATGACTGTTTTCTTAGCGAGCAACTGGGTTATTGATTGGAGATAATGATAATGTATAGGAAGGGAACTGAATCAAGATCTTTGAATATGCTTATAATGGATATTCCTAATAGTCTGAAATTTGAGAGAGACACCCTAGGAGAAAACGCTACTATACGGCACTGGGTGAGGGGTCTGCTATTAGAATCAAGGCGGTTTAAGCCTGTGATACTGATCTTAAAAGCTATAATAGTCGAGGGTGCTCCACAGGTATATTTACAAGGCGAAAATCGCAAGTGTAGCAATGTTAAAATCATGTATTTCATTGGACAATGTCGTAAGCTAGCTAATTGCGACAAATGGCTCGTCATTGCGCTTTTCATAACATAAAATCATAGAAACTATTCTAGTTCCAAATTCGCCAACTGCGATGTAAAGTTCCGCCGAAGCCAATCCATGTATGTTTTCCACTTAGAAAGATCGCCTGATGCCTCCGGGCCGGGGAACGCCTTGCTCAGCTCTCGGGTAATCTTTAGAATTCCGAGGGATGCCTCCTGGGCCTTCTCCAACTCTTGCTTGACGGCGTTGTCCTTTGGCTTGAAGGAAAGCACAGTAGTGTAATGCTCCGACAAAGCGTCTAGGTGCCGCTCAGTATCCTCCGGTGCGATCTTAATCAGTTTGGAGGTCATGAGATTGCTGATTGCACGGATGTCCTGTTCGTCATCGAGACCAGCGAGGATGCGGTCAAATAGTTCGGCCGTATGGGTACGGGAGAAGGAGGTGTCGAGCGAGGCATAAAGGGTTTCGTAGGCACTCTGTAAACAATGATGTTAGTGGAATCTAGGGTGGATAGTAAGAGACACTGACCTTTCGCAAATCGAGCCCATCATCCACTTTGTGCTTGAATGGACCCATTTGCACCTCGCGAATGAGCTCTGGCTTGATTTTGGTGTCACCAAGAACAGCCGGCAGAAGCTCATCTAGGTGAGGGAGCAGAAGATCCATCTTGTTATGGATTGCAGAGTTAAGAGTGGTCAACGCAAGCCGGTGGTTGCCCAAATCACTGTCGCTGAGCATGTTGGTCAAAAGGGGCACCATCAACGGTCGCAGCACATCATTGTAAGCATCGCTTGAATCAGCAAGCGTGTAACGGAATGCCGAAATCACCACGCCACGAACAGCCGGGTCGGCATTGGCCAGGTACTCCTATGGGCATGAGGTTAGTATTAAAAATGTAGCAGGATGAGCACGACTTACTTGGAAGTGGGGAATGTAAGCAACGGGGTCAAGGAGTGCCAAGCGGCCGACACATTCAGCCCCAACAGCGCGGTTGTCTTCCTGTTCGGAGACGACAAGGAGGGCGTGCCACAATTTGTGAGCGGATGGTGCAAGATCTGGACGTACGACCTCTGGATGCTGAAGTAATTCGCGTACCGAATGGAGAAGCAAATAGCTTTGAGCATTTGATTTCTCCAACCCATTCAGAATGATTGGGAGATAAGCTTTGACGCTACCTGCGGCCGCGTTGCCAAGAGCAGTCGCGGCAGCCAAGCGCACATGATCTGACTGAGATTCAAAATGAGGAATGAAGAGACTCGGAGTCAACGGGCACGCGGGGCCCATTCGCAGGCCGATTTCGCCTAGGATAGCAAGGGCAAGGCATTTTCGGCTAACATCCCGTGCAGTCTTGAGTTCTGTTGAGAAATCTTCCATTGTGACTCCAAGATTCGGTCCACCGTGGACCAGAAGGGTGCCAACAGCTCTTCCGACCACTGACGAGTCCCCTGTAATTCCCACGTCACGGAGAAGATTCTGCATCAAACTAGCACCTGCACCTTCGTCGCCAATGACTTTGACCAGCAGAAGCAACGCTTTGAGAACAGTTCCGATGAGTGGTTTGGTCACAATCGAGCAGATAGCAGAGATCAAACCGCTGGTCACCATTAGTTTTGCGTTGCCAGGGACAAGTTTGGCAATAATGATCAACGTGGGCGTAAGTGTGTGGAAATCAGCTGCAGCGAGAAGAGGCAAAGCAGCATTCTCCAGTGCTGTGATTGTCTCAGGGGTGAGGTGAGATCTGATGTTAGAGTTCATGGAAAGACTGCGGAGAGTTTCCAAGCACGCGCCTCTCAAGGCACGATCGGATTTGCGCAAGTTCGACCCTAGCTCAAGGGCGACATTGTTAACCCAATCACTAGAAACATCCTGTTTGCGGCTAGCGAGAACGACGACATCATCAATCGCACGAACAGCGGACAAACGGGTTGTCTCGTTCTTCACTCGGTCGACCAAAACAGCCAGACCATTAGATCTCCTCTCAGATGAAAGGAACTCTGCACCCCGGTCGCCTGAAGTGCGTGCGAGGATGACACCAAACACATGAATTGCCCGTTGCCGGACTTCGAGATCAGCGCTTGTGTCGGTGATTCGAGAGTGGACAACATCATAAAGCTTCTGCAACTGCAGGGTGACATCGGAAGGATTGGCAGATACGCGGGGCGGCGTCATTGCTTTTACAATTTGCTCCACAGCCCCCAAAGCCTCGCTGCTGACTTTGTAGTTGCGGTCGTTGACAGCTCCGATCACTCCAGGCACCAGGGCAATCAGGAATGGCAATAGCGCGTCGGAGAGATGGGTCTCGGCAATCACTGAAATGAGACCCAGGGTTTCGATTTGGAGGGTACCTGCACTGACGGCAGCCCCGGTATGAGCCGCTGTGCTCCCTGAGAGGGATGAGGTCTTGAGGGCATCCGCAATAAGGTCTTCAATTTGTTGGAGATGGTCTGCAAGACCACCATAGCGAACCAACGAAAGGCTTTTGAGGAGAATCATCACAGCTTGTTTGAGAGGAACCGAAGCCTGCTTCCAAGCTTTGACAAGGTTCTGCACAATTAAAGGCACAGAGCGAGCTAGATCAGCCTGAGAACCAGACTTGGGGGACGATGGCACAGCAGGAGAATCCATTGCGGACGAGGTTCCAGCACTCGGCTCGAAGTCAATCATTGACGCATCACTGTCTTGGCGTCTACGCTTGCGAGAATTCTTCGAGCCACCAACGGCCTCCAGGAAGTCGTTGGATGTGACGATCATGGACCCCTCGCCAGTCTTCCGAACAAGCGCCGTCAATGTCGACACCACCTCAAGTTTCACACTCTCTTCTCTTTCTTTGCTAATTTGGGAGATCAGAGCTGGGGCGATCTGCTGGAACAGGGCCGAGGAGTCGGAAGCGCGACCAAGCCCGTAGGCCGAGATGACGGTGTAAAGAAGCTTGGCAGCACACCGGCGTACCTTCCAGCTCATGTCGTCGATATCACTGTAGCCGCCTTCTTCTTCAAAGTCCTCGAATTCGTCGTCGTCTTCCAGGTCAGGCTCTTCTGTGGCATCATCGTCCTCACTCCCATCATCTTGTGTACCTCCCATCTCCTCATCGTCCTCCACTTCAGCGACGTTTGGATCATATTTTAAAAATCGAAGAGCTGATCGAGTGGTGTTGGTTAGGTACGGTTGCATCTTTTTGTTGCAGGAGCTGATCAACGCCTCGAGCGTGACCAAGGCAGTCTCGCGGAGCTCGTCCGCCTGGGGATCATGTTCATCGTCGTCTGAATAAGATGACATTGTCGCGATGATGAAATCACAGGATATGTAGTTTTGTGAAAATAGGAAAGTGAAATCGCGTGGGCTCTGTGACACACGCGCTGGAGATGTGTGTGGTGTTGTGGTCACCGTCATGAGCCTAGAGTTGCAGGCAAGCTAGCTGCCCCGCGCTAGTCCCAATCTGGCAACAAACTCACGTGCACGACCTCTACTGCAAAAAGTCAAGCAGATCAAGTGATGGTTGGGCACGTTGTTTGGAAGCTAGAAGAGCTTGAAGACCACCTTGCTTTCTTGCCTTAGCCCTCTTCTTGCTGCTCTGGTTGTCACCTGCCTTGGGATCTGTCGAGGCCTGTGTTGAACCTTGCACGTCAACCCCTATAGGAGTTGACCCTCGAGTGGTAACTGTAGCTGCTCTAGACGAAGGTTTCGAGATATGGTTCCTCGAATTGCTTTGAGGTAGTACTGTCCGCTGGCAGCAGCGTAGACACTTGTACACTGTAGCACCCGTAGATGCCGATCCAGAGGCTAAAGGCTTGCTTTTTTTCGGCTTGATCTCAGTAACTTTACTCCACTGGGGCTTTCTAATGCTACCACACGCCCCACAGTGATCTCTCTTCTGCTGGGCATTTAATGACTTAGACTCCTCGTGGAGGAGCCGGGTGTGCACCGCTAGCAGATGAGCCGATGTCGACGAACCGAGGGGGACAGCCGAGACAGCCTGAATGAGAAAGGAAGGATCAATGTGAGACATTGTACGGCCTTGCCTATTGAGGAATGAAGATTTGTATTGAGAAATCAAACAATTGAACTCAATAGCAAAGACAATAGAGGCAAACGAAGAACAATGGAGACAAACAGAAGACAATAGCCCGATGTTTGCTATTCAGAGATTTGCCGCGCGGGAGCTTAAAAGCCCCAAGCTCCACCCGCCGCTTCTTCCCATCTACATCTCTCTACTCTCTACCCTTTCCATCTGCTATCCTTCTTCTCTTGCTTTTCATCTTTCATTTTCTTTCCTGCAGTCCTCATCGGCTTTGTAGCAAGGGCTTGCATTCGATTTTTTCTTTTCTGACAGCCTCATTCCGAGGATTTTCTTATTTTTCGCGCTATCAAAATCTCACAGCTCAGTCAGATCATCCACGATGCCACCTGTGCGAATTGCTGTGGAAGGCTGTGTAAGTGATATTGCACGAATACAGGTCCCCCACTTCATGTGACATATTCACTTCGCAGCTGGTTGCTAATCATTCTGTATAGGGTCATGGTAGCCTCAATGACATTTATGAGACTGTGGATCGCCAAGCCACCGAGAAGGGTTGGGACTCTGTTGACCTTGTTATCATTGGTGGTGATTTCCAGGTGAGTTCCTTGTCATGTCCGATTCCACACTAGCTCAACGTTGACTGGTCAAACCAGGCTCTGCGTAATGCCAATGATGCGACTTGTCTCTCGGTTCCAGACAAGTTCAAGCAAATCGGCGATTTTCATGAGTACTACAGTGGTAGCCGTGTTGCTCCCTATCTGACATTGTTCATCGGTGGCAACCATGAGGCGAGCAATCACCTCGCCGAGCTCTATTACGGCGGTTGGGTGGCCCCCAACATCTACTTCATGGGTGCAGCCAACATCATCCGCTTTGGACCTCTCCGAATCTCGGGGATGTCTGGCATCTGGAAGGGTTACGACTACCGGAAGACCCACTACGAACGATTGCCATACAACAGAGATGACGTTTCTTCCATCTACCATATCCGGGAGCTGGATGTCCGCAAGTTGCTGCAAGTGCGCACCCAGATCGACATCGGTCTCTCCCATGATTGGCCAAAGGGGGTCGAAAAACTTGGAGACCATGCAACGCTGTTTCGCAAGAAGTCAGGCTTCAAAGCCGATTCTGATTCAGGAAAGCTCGGAAGCATCGCGGCACGCGAAGCTCTCAATCATCTGCGCCCTGCTTATTGGCTTTCAGCTCATCTGCATGTGCGTTACACTGCAAAGGTGTCTCATAATCCACCTCGCGCAAATTCCATTTCGAATCCCCCCAGTCCTCATCTTGCTGTGGATACAAATGCGGTGGCCGATACAAATGCTGTGGCCGATAAAAATGCCGTTGACGATACAAATCATGCCACTGTGATCCCACGGAGTAATGTCAACACCAACACCCTTGCTGGCCACCAATTGCTTGGCACTGCCACTGGAGACGAACAGTCTCGCATCAAGGCCTGGAACGAATTCGGAGTTAACGCTCGACGGGCCGAAAAGGAGAAGCGAGACCAAGACGACTTTATGCGTATGATCAGGGCGAGAAAGCCGAAACCTCCACGAAACATTACGTTTGAAGAAACGGTCAAGATTGGGCGCGGTCCCGTTCAGACGTTCGTACGTGGCGCCGATGGAGAAAAAATCGAACCCGCCTCAACCGGCGATGAGAGCATCGAAAACCTCGACAAAGGGAGCCAGGGAAACAGCCCTGTGAATATTTCTTCCGAGGAGGCCGTTGCCAAGCAGGGATCTTCGCTGCTTGCTGAGACCACCGAAGATGTCCAGACAGCCAAGCATGTCAAGACGATGCAGGATGTCAAGGCTACTGACGTCGCTGACAATATTGATAAGATCAGCATCTCTACCAGTCCCAGCAGCGCCGCGAGCGTTAAATCTTCTCCATCTCAGAAGGCTCTTCCAAAAGCCGATATCTCTCTCAATTGGGGTGGTGATCCCTCTCCTGATTCCTGGTGGAATGATGATGTGGGTGATCGCGTTCCTGAAGTGGAAGCCGAACTCCCGAGCAGCCTTGCGCAGTCGTGTGTACCCAATGCTGCCACAAGTAACTCAACTTCCGAACGCCTTCCACCTCCCGAGATGATCAAAAATCTTGAGACTCAGTTCCTGACCTTGGATAAGCCACACAACCATGATGCTTTTGTCGAACTGTTGGAGATTGAGCCAATCTCCGAACAGGATGATGCCCCGGTGGAGTCTCCCCTACGACTCAAGTACGACAAGGAGTGGCTGGCAATTACTCGTGCATTTGCCAATGAGCTCGAATTTGGTGGACACCCCAAGGGCAAGGTCCCTGCCCACAAGGGATATGAGTACTACCAACAGCGCATCGCGGAGGAGGAGAAATGGGTGCAGGAGAATGTTGTCAACGCTGGGTTGTTGAACGTTCCCACTGACTTCGTCTTGACTGCCCCCGTCTATGACCCCAATGTTTCGATTAATACCCAAGAGCAGCCGAAGGAGTACACCAACCCACAGACCTCTGCCTTCTGCAATCTGATTGGGATCGAAAATAAGTTTGACATGACCGAGGAAGAACGTCAGGCTCGCATGGCGGCCGGCCCACGCCCCGAAGAGCCTCGTCAGTACACTGGTCGTGGTGGACGAGGTGGCCGTGGCGGCCGTGGTGGTCGTGGTCGTGGTCGCGGCGGCCGTGGTTCTGGACGCGGTGGTTACGGTGGTCGTGGCGGGCGTGGCAGCACTGATGCCTGGTAATTTGATCGGCGCTTTCGCGTTTCTGTTGGCGACTTGGCGATTTCGAAGGGGGGGGAGTAAAATTTTTAAGTTAGGATATCTTTACCAATTTCTTTTGTTTTGCTCTCCCCATGTATGTATGTCTACGAAATTATGAAACCGTACAGTGATCACTAGAGACCAATTTATTCTAGTCTGCAAATACCTAGTTTCGACTTGGATTTCTGCATATTTGTGACACGCCAGAATTTCTCAGTTAGCCTGTGCTCTACTGGCATATGTATCCTAGGGCAAAGTTTCCCGCCACTTTCTCCATCCGTTCAGTGTTAAGCCATGAATCTGTCTTCTTTCACTGGTAGTGTCTAGATGTATATTTATTAAATGCACATATGCTTTTTTCCCATAGTCTTCCTGTTTTCTTCTCTGCTATGTGAAAATCATTTTTTTGAGGCTTTTATTCCAAGACAAAGATAGACGATGAAGCTGATCAAGTCGGCTAACAACCTAATATTCTCATTAAAATGGTAATCAACAACCACTTCAGCTTCCACCAATTTGTTGTGACCTTGTAAGAACAAAAAAAATATGTGCATCATCCGTGAATCGAACACGGGCCTCGTCGATGGCAACGACGAATTCTACCACTAGACCAATGATGCTGAGGCACCAGACAACTCTGCGAGCTGATTCGTTGATGATATCTGCTCGTCCCTATTATAATCTATGAGGCACCTCTGAAATTCTAGACCTTCGGTAAGCTCAATCCAACTGGTCATTTTTCCAAGAATACCTACTATTATTTGATATTTAATAGATTGGAATACTGATTTGTGGGAAATGGTAATGATTCGTCCCATGGTATCGGAGCACTTGGTTTCATTCAATCTCCTCGATGCGTGGATGTCCGGTGCTTTCCCATTCCATGGGATCAACCTGTAGACCGGCGATCCTGTCACCCAGCCCAAATTGTGGATTGAAGCCATCTTGACCATCCTGGGCCTGGGCGCCAATGCCCCACATCAAGGACTTCTCCGACCAAGCTTCCAAGCTTTCAATCAAAGCGCGCAGGTTTCCACGAGCGAGCCCGTCCTCCTCACGACCTTCGACGAAGCGGAGAGTTCGTAGCATGGCAGGGATGTTACCAATGGTTGACTGTTCCTGCATACTTGAACCACGTGGAGCCGAAAAACTGGAAGCCGAGTCGTCAAAAAGAGAAAAGCCAAACCCGATGTCCCGGTTTCCGCGTCTCTCCCGCGCTGCCTCGAGAGCTTTGAGAATGTCGAAGAGTAGAATGATACTCGCCCGGCGCAGGATAGCACTCTCTGGTTCACTTTCGAGAGTTAGGGTAGCCAGCGCGAGTTCGACGGCGGAAGAGAGAATGACTGGGCCAAGACCGAGGATGTTGACGTTGATGGCCGATCCAAGAATGGAAATGGCCGATGCCCGGATGCGAAGGTCATCAGGAGCATCATCTGCGGATGCACCGGCAGCCCATGCAGCAACCACGTTTGTGGCGTACGCCGATTGCTCTGGGGATTCGTCGTCTAAATGAAGTTCTGAGAGGTCAAGTTCGGAAGCGGCTTTGGCTACTCCCGATGAAATGGACCAGCCTTCCGGCATAGCTGGCTCTTTGGCCTTGCGCTGTGCGCGTTCTTGTTCCTGTCTCTCTTTGGCAAATTTTTCCTTGCGGATTTGCTGTGCATGTTGCTTGTTGCCACGCCGTCCTGCAACGGCAATGATACCCTCTCCAAGAATTTTGGCCGTATCACCGACCAGTGCGTCTCCTAATTCCTGGACTGTTCGCAGCAGACACTCACCAATCCTGAGTCTTTCGTCCAAGGCTCGTTGCTCGCGTCTATCTGCGTACTCCTCAACCAAGGTTTTGATCACGGTACGTGGGTGACGTGATGCTAGTGTACCAACTATCTTGATTGCACCGAGATATGCGTATTCCTCATTGGCAGCGGTCTTAGATGTGTCCGTGATGAGGGAGAGAAGGAGTGTGAGGGTCGAGCCCACATCAATAACGGGCGATGAGTTTATGATCAGTTTCGAAATCAGCGATAGGCCCTCCGCTTGCACGGGTGGTAGATCTGAGTTGAGATTGGCAAGTGCTTGACGATGCGTGTCAAGGTCCTGAACATGAGCTGGTACTGCCTTGACTGTGGTTTCATCAGTAGCGGCAAGGTGAATCTCCAACAACATAGACGAGGTCGTTGCTGCTTTGGAGAGGGTAGAGGGGAGAAACGGAATAAGTTGATCGAGGTCCTTTTTCAAAGCTCCAAGGAGGGGTTGGATTTCGGCAGTGGGAGAGAACTCGGCGGATGCAAGAAGTGTAGACATCAAACTGAAGGCTGTCGAAACGGACTCAAAGGAGTCGTTGCTTAACTCATCTCTGTCATTGTCCTTGGTTTCCACAATATTAGCCAAAGATGACAGGGATACCTTGCTATTTACGCCTCGCATCGCCGTTTCTTGGGCGCTAAATCTATGTAGCTCCCCATCAATAACCTGCTTGATGAGCTCTAAAACTCGGAGCGGGCGTCGAGTGAGTGCTTCTTTGAAGTTCTCAAGCAGCTTCTCTGCAACCTTGGCACTAACAAGCCTCTGTATGACGTTGTCACTCTCATCAACGGGACCTCCGTTCAGTGTTTTGCGAGGGGGTGCAGAACCTTGGGGCTGCACCAGCCAGTTTTGACTGACATAAAGGAATATATCCCCCGTCCGTTCCTCACTGCTAGGATCCGAGCCAATGAGACTGACGAAAATATCTGCTCGTCCTTGGAGGGAATCGATCAACCGCACCAGGTTTGAATGCTCGTTCGTTTTCTCACTCCGCTTCTGCAACACGACCCCAGCGTCGGAATCTTTAACGTATGTCCACGCCGAGCCTCCATCCCAAAGCAGATTATCAACCAGCTTTTTGAGGGGTTGGGCACCAACAGAGATACCAAAATATGTTTGTAGCAGAGGCAATACCCTTTCATGGAATGAGGTCAGCTCTTCCTCCTGAGAGAAACAGACTAAGCCCCATAATGGAAGAAGAATCGGATAGACAATTCGTTTCACGAGACCGGGATTCGGATGCTGCAATGTCAGACACCGCAGTCTGCTTATAGCCAGGTCCACTGTGGCGCCATCCACCAGGACATTGGATGCGGGATTTGGTGCCACGGAATGTGGAAAAGAGCCTTCAATATCGGTAAAGCGGGTGATCCATTGTCTTGATTTAATGTCGAGATTCGCGGTAAGTGCATTGAATATAGGCTCTATAAAGATGGAGTGCCCGACAGTACCAGGAGCGCCATAAGCCCGTTTCCCCAAAATTCCGTTACCGACGACGTATGATGCAGTTTGCCTCAGATCCGGATCATCGCCGTCTATTAATGCTAGCAGTTGGGGAGCAATTGTCTCAAAATAGACAGTTGGGTCAACATCAGATGGCACAGAAGAAAGGAGTCGTGAGATTTGCATGATGGCCTGCACAGTCAAACGAGGGCCATTTGACTGGTCCTGTGCTTCCTGGCCTAGCGATGGGGAAAACTGCGATGCAATGAACATGATGGTTTGCACTACTCCACCGGGTCGTAGCGGAACTTGCGCGATCTGGCTGGAGATAGTGGACTTGAACCATGGTGCAGTATCTGACTGGAGGAACGCGGAAAGTGTAGGTAGCAACACAGTGGTTGGGGTACTGTAGCCTGTTAGTATTACTTAATAATAGTAAAAGCAAGGGGAACGTACTCATCAATTATTTTGGCCAACGTTTTCTGATACTTGTTCCGGTCGAATGATCCCGTGGTATTTGGATTGGAAGCCAGATCAGCTGTGCCACTGATTATATCACTCAATATACGACCACGAATGATCTGCTGGAGGCTTGGTCTTGGGTCGAAAAGAATGTCAACCAAAACGTCGATTATGCGGCGCAAAAAAGGCTCATCGTGCGGTACACTACTAGCAGATGCTTGAGCCTGCTTCGCAATGACACCAGCTGGTAATACCGATATCACACCCTGCTGCAGGGGAATCCCAACGCCAGATGATAGTGAAGGATATATTCCTTCCAGGGAAATCAGGTCCAGTAATGCATGTAGCATCCGACGACGCTTGGCATCTTCTGATGGTGAGTCTTCAACCTCCCCGCATGATTTGAGGGACCCATATTGGTCCTCGGGTGATACAAATGATTTATGGATATTGGTCAAAATATCCAAAGCCCTATTGATCACCGCTGGTCTCGCGGCATCATCACCCCCCGAATCCTGACTGAGGATCTGCAGCAAGGATTTGCCTTGGGTCTTCTTTATTTCCTCTTGAAGATATAGTTAGCACTCGACCTAAATGTAGCTCGACATCTCAAAGGTCCATACCTCGATCGAGAACTGGGGTCAGAAAGTTCTTAGCAATGCCAAACGCGTCGCGAAGTTGCTGTTCATCTCCCATCATAAATAATTGTAGGATACTATCATGCTGAATTCACGCCAATGAAGGTATTTTCCTCATCGACATTGTCCGGTTCCAAGGTTCGAAAAGTAAATGAAATCACCACGAACAATTGCGGTCTTGGCGTTTGTGGCTGATTATGTCATAGCAGACAAGCCCGTAACCGTGATGATCACGTGATAGTCGCGTCAGTGGCCCGCGCTTGCCCGCATTGGTATCGTCGCGTCAACTGAGATACGTTGTTGTTGTCACCAACTCCGTCTACTCTATCCACTGCTCATTTCACAATTTCAATTGACAATGTTAGACCGATGTGGACAGTTCCTCAGCTACCCGGGATCTTGCTTGTTCTCACGACATTCATTGGACCCCATTCTCGTTCAGACCTGCCACAGTTCCACCGCGACCGTTTCCTGAGTGTGGAGCCACTCGAGTCTCTTGCCTTACAAGGCACACATGTACAGATCAACCCTCTCAGATCTTCATTTCATCTGCTGCCTTCAATGGTGAACCGTCACGTATATCTCGCCTTCGGTGACTCGTATTGTTTCGGTGCAAAAGATATTGAAGTCAACCCCAAGCCCCTCTCAGTTCAATGTCCACAGCGACACAGTTTCACGGATTGCGCATGCCGGATAATACGATTAGCCGAAACAGACTGTGATGGTCCGATTAAGCGAAAGATATTCGAATCAGCCAGAGCCTTAGGGCACAAAAGACGGTTTACTATGCGTTATCCAAATGGAGAGCGCGTCGGTTTACCAATGCTGGACGCTGCATGCCGGTCACAAACGGATGGTCGCCCTATGCCTCGGATGTCAGTTCAGCGAGAAGAGAACGCGGGTGAAGCATGTCGGGTACTTCGGTATCAGATGTTACCTTGAGGAGCAACCACGACAGCGCGACCAGATGGCGATTGAATACGACATTCAAGTCTCGAATATCCTAGGGCATCAAATTGTTTGGCTCAGATATTTGTTGCCTAGAACACAGCAGTATCCTTACACACAGTCATAGTGTCAGCATATCCAAAGGATCCACTCGCCGGAATCAACATTCCTCTCCCTGAAAATTGCCCAGGCATTTTCACAGTTGAAGTTGTCGCGAGGTCCTTTGGTTATGCTGCCCTATGATTCTTCAATGTTGGTCCTAGGAGCACATAGAATATTGCGAACTGTTGTCTCGTTCCAGATGGCAATAAATTTCCCGAAACAATTTGGTGTTTTTCGGACTTGTTTGCATGTACTCTATCGTCAATTCTGCGATCATCAGCTGTCTGCTCCTGCACATGTTTCCTATTCCAGGATCCCTGGGGATCTTGCCCCTGCGTTCCACCTTCTTGGGTTCTGTTACTCCTACGCCCCACAGGCGGCTAGGCACCTCGTATCACGGCACCCGCCACTGATTCGACTTCGTCAGAAGATCTCGACCGGCCGTGTTAGCCATCTCTTCGCAAAGTAGTTTGTGGATAGATCGATGGGCGCTAATTTCAACAATGACTTCCACCATTGTTCCTTCCCTCGGGAAGAAGGAAGCGATTTTTCTGGATGTTCTTTGTCCGCTTCACAATATGCCCTCCCGCGAGACCCTCGCGTCTACCGGGAGAGGAAACAAAAACCTGTCCCAGAGGGTACTGTACCACACACGGGAGACTCGGCTTCATGCTCTTGCGACGGTATCGGTGAAACAATGGCGATTTGACTAAACGTGCGGAGATGGGTGGCCGTCAAGCAGATTTGGTTGAGTTTACTGTGTCTCATCCAAGTTTGGCTTGTCTTTGTGAAATTTGTTTGAGCTCTGGTGGGTTTGAGGGATATGTTCATCGGTGTCGTCTGCTCCCAGACATTCCTCAGCTCCCATTTGCGCCAATCTTTGATGCTCGCCTTGATATCTCTCGATTGATGACAATTTTTCTGGTCGGAGAAACTCACGGTTTCTATCGTTCGAACGCTTTAACTCATCAGCCCATTTACAGTCGGCATGGGGGCGATGTCCTTGGTCGGGGTTCTAACCTGTATGCGTCATGCAGTAGGTGTCGTGGGACCTCTCTCGAGTGAGGATCAAAGCTTTGGCTTGTCTACGATGCTTATCTGCTGCTATGCATCCCGACTGAGGCTCGTCTCTAGTGTCTGGTTGTAATGAACTGAAAAGCGACGAATTGGAAATCGGGGGATCTCTATACCGCGAATGAACTATTGTTTGGTCATTGGGACTTGGGCGTTGTGTCAATGATGGTTCTTTCTTTCCATCGGAGCAGAATGTTTTGGCCAGGCGATAGCCGGTGGGCTGCCGTTTCTACTATCCTTTGGTGGTAGAAGCGGCCACTTTTTTTTATAAGTACCCCCAAACCCTCTAATTCCAAGGTGATGCTAACTACCTATATTTGCAGATTCTGGTGTTGGTGGATATAACAGGAAATTCAACAAGAAGAATGTTAGCTAGCACAATGGGCAATGCACGTCGTACACCTGCCCATGGATCCATGTAGATATCGATGACGTCACTACATCATGCCATCCTCACCGCCCCCCAAATAGAAGGCGGTGACATATGTCATGGCAGAAATGTAATACATCATCCCACTCTTTGTCAGCCCCACCTGCCCCGCGCAGAATAGGAAGGAATGTTCCCGTGGCTCCGATATTTTTTTGCGATAAGAATTTCTTGCTTGGATCCAACTTGCTTTACTATAACTTCCCTCGCATTTCCCTCTTTACACAGATATTTTCTATCCCACTACACATTATTTCTCTCTAATTTCACAAATCATATACAATGGTCACCGTCTCCAAAGCCGACAATGATGCCCTTGAGGCACAGTTCGAGTCGCAATTCCAAAAGCCCGGCGATCTTGTGGAGCGTGATGATGACACCGGCGCGATGTCAATTGAATCACTCTGCATGAACTGCCATGAGCAAGGGTTCGTTTCTAGTATTCAGTTATGTTTTGCACATTGCTAACCTTCCACTTTAATTAGAGTCACGCGCTTGCTTTTGCTTCGAGTCCCTTACTTCAGAGACATTATCCTGGAGAGTTTCGAATGTGAACATTGCCACTTTAAAAACAATTCGATCAAATCCGCCGGCCAGATTCAGGAGCGTGGAACAATCTACACTTTGAGGGTCGAGAATGAGGAAGATCTTCAGGTATCTATCTCCAGCTATAATCCGTTTTCTCCCGCTCAAGCTAATTGGATATTTAGCGCCAAGTCATCCGGAGTGATGTTTCCGGATTCAAACTTACCACTAAGGAAGGCAAAGAGATTGAAGTTCCCAAGGGAACAGGCCAGCTGACCAATGTGGAAGGCAGTATGTGAAGCCAAATGCAATATAGTTCGATCCCAAGACGCTAACCTTATCTCTAGTGGTTCAACTCATTCATGAAAATTTGTCAGGAGAGCAAGATCTCCGTAAGGAGCAAGCTCCTGAACTTTACAATGCCCTTGTGCCTGTTATCGCCAGTCTTGAGAAGATCATGAAACGCGAGGACGCTTTCCCCTTCACCATCACGCTAGATGACCTCACTGGAAATTCGTGGATTGCACCTAACGCCAATGATCGTGGCAACAAGTACAAGCGCCATGAATACCCGCGTACCCATGAACAGAACGAGGAGTTGGGAATCTCCGCTGACGAAAACGCTGTCAACAAAGAGGACACAGCTGAAGTGGGCGCCGGCGACCCAGACGATCTCGATATCGTCGATGGCCAGGTCTACAGCATTCCTGCCGAGTGCCCCGGCTGTAATAAGCAAGCCGAGGTGAACATTAAGAAAGTCAACATTCCTTACTTCAAGGAAGTCCTGCTGTTCGGCACGAACTGTGATCACTGCGGCTACAAATCTTCCGCAATCAAGACCGGTGGCGAGGTACCCGAGAAGGGCAGACGTATCACTCTCGAAGTGAAGAACGAGGTTGATCTTTCGCGCGACATTCTGAAGAGTGACAGCGCAGGACTTTACAGTCCCGAACTCGACCTGGACGTTCAGCCAGGAACACTCGGTGGACGTTTCACCACCGTTGAAGGATTACTAGGTTCGTTCCCCTTATTTGATTAAATTGACCCAGCTAACCCTTTATACAGTTGAGATCAGGGATCAGTTAAAGGGTGCCATTTTCGATGTTGACGATTCCGCACACTCCGGAGGCGACAGCATGGTCTCTTCCGATAAGGATAAATGGCAAAGATTCTTCAGTCGTCTCGACCAGGCTATCAACGGCGAGCTCAAATTCACTATTACTTTGCAAGACCCGATGGCCTCGTCTTACGTCCAAGATCTTTGCAGTCCAGCTGCCGACCCTCAGATCACCATTGAGGACTACACTCGCTCTGCCGAAGAGGAAGATGATCTAGGTCTGACACACATGAAGACCGAGGGTTATGAGGAGGCTGAGGCCGATGCCGCCAAGACTGATGCCACTACAATCGATGCCGCTAAGGTCGACGCCACCAAGACTGATGCCACCACGACCGATGCTACTCAGAAAGAGTAGTCGAAGGATTACGATGTAATATCCATTTCATGAAACTCGCGACGATCTGATTCTTTTGGGATTCTTGCATAACGGCGTCTGTGATATGTACTTTTTTGCTGGGGTAATTAGATATTCGGTCATACATAGGGATGAAGTCATAAAAGTTATTCTACTGTCTACTTACTTTATCATGCATTGCTTCCTAGTAAAACTGTTAATAAGAGAGGCCTACCGAGAGAGAGGGTCACTTCGAAGTGTGGATTGAATTGTTGAAGCTAAACTAGAGCTGAGATGGCGGAAATCTCTCTGTATCTACTGATCATATAATCTAATTTTGCAATCCATTCCCTGAACTGTGTACAATACGCTAGCACGAAACAAATTTCTCGAATCTTCTCGCAAGCACGAGGCACTTCATATCCACGAAGCGATTCCAAAGTTCAGATGCCACCACCATAACAGCACCTAAAACGATCATGGTTCCCATCCAAGTCATAGCAAACGATAGAGCATGCTTGCTCGCCTCGATAGTACCAGGATAAGGCGTTCTCGTAACTGCCCACCACAAAAAGTCTCGCACCGGCCATTTGAGAGCGAGATAGACTGTCGGGTGGACTAGATAAAGCGGGAATGAGATCTTGCCCAAGTATTGCAGTGGCCGGGAGTTAAGCGGCCTTTGAAGCAGCGCTGATTTGCTAATTGCATATATTACCAGAACAGCTCCCACGCTCCTCCAGCACCGGGGCATCATCTCAGCATTATCCCACTCCGGAGATCGAGCCACGGCCAGCCATCGGTATTCAGCTGCTAACCGGTCAGCGCCGCACATGCAAAGGAAATACATCCCTAGAATGAAAGAGACTGATGTTCCGATCTGTTGGAGATAGATTTTGTCTGTGAATTTGTTCCAGGCTTTGGTAATGGGCTCTTGAATCTCGAGAGGTGAAGATGAATACGATAATGCAATCTCCCTGTCTGGTCCGGACTCTGAAGCGACGTGTCTCTCTGCAAGAAGAATCCCAGCAACGAAAGCGAAGAGATCCCAATGTCCCATATAAAACCAATACGTCGCCACGCCTGCCAATGCCAGATACCGAGGCTGGGGTCTCCAAAACGAAAACGTCAAGATCAACAAGTAGACAGCACACGAGCCACGAAACTCAATTGGCATCGTCCACAGCTGGTAGTTTATAGTCCTCATATCCGGTCGATTGCGATCAAAGTTGATATCGACTTGATGGTTGCTGATATCCAGCAGATGTACTATTCTCGAAAGCACATATTGGACCTGCGCCCATGGCGCTGTCAAGGGCTTTAGCCCGCCTAGCCAATCATACGCAGCTTTCCACGGGAACACATTGCAGAAGTACACAAGTTGGCTGAGGAACAGTATGGCGATAGACGGCAGATAAATTCGAAAGATTCGGCGAGTTGCAGCAGAGCATAATCGACGAAAGAACCCGACATTACTCGCTCCAACCTCCTCGCGACATCGTAGAAGCGGAAGAGAGATTGCGTAGCCCGATATAACCATGAACAAGGCTACCATTGATGGGCCATTGAAGAGAAGTCGGAAGGGCGGGAGTTGGATTATACGACGGTTTTCTTCAGCCGGTTCGTCCCAGTAGGACCTGGTCAAAAAGCCGACGATACTGTTAGGCTCCGAGCTTTTTGAATGGTGTATTACTACCAGAGCTGAGGCTATGCCCCGGAGGCTGTCGAGCCAAAGAATGCGCCTCATGCTAAGAAAGTAATTTATACAGAAGGGAAAGAAAGTCAACGAGGGCTGATGCTATGTTGAATAGTACAATAATTCCCGAAACTTGTATAGAATTAGATTACAAAAATGTACTTTTGTCTGAAATTTGACCTATAAACTTAGTCTTAAAGCTAGTAACACTAGTAAAAAAAAAACTCGAGATCGATACAGCTGATCGCGTCTGTAATACAGGTGGCAATGAAACACTGCAAGACAACGATGCACGATATAAATAGGGTTCATCCTCGTCCCTAAGAGGTTATATATACGGGGTACATGCAGGAGCCATCACAATATGATAGGTAAACTGTGCGATCCCAAAAACAAAAAGCAATTGGTCGATGACCCCAAAAATGATATTATCGTGTGACCCCCTGCAGATCCCTAGACTTATGCCTAACTATGGATTCATTGGTCGCATTGGACACAATTCAGTCCGAGGTATTCCGTCGGATTTTCAAATTTCAATTTTCTACGAAGTAGATCGTGATCGTTACTCGGATCTGTTCGGCTTTAGAATCAATGGGCGAATTTCACGTTCAAATGGTTCCAATTCGTTAAATATTAGGATTAAGCCAACTTTTTCCTTGAACAAGAAATCAGCTCTGCAGAGTTGAGTTTCTTCACAAGTAAGGCAGCTCTATATGCATAGTGCCCAAATCTATATCTTGCCTGACAAGGCATTCAAGCCCACAGATTCGGTCTGTGCACGAATCTGCTTCTGCCACATAGTTTTATATCGACCGTTAGCAGCCAGAAGCTGCTCATGGGTCCCACTCTCTGCAACCCGACCTTCGTGCAATACAACAATGTTATCAGCAGTGGTGATGGTGCTCAGCCGATGGGCAATGACTAGCACTGTGCGCCCACGTGACAGGATGGCTAGTGCTTCTTGAATGTTCTGCTCCGTCTCGGAATCTAATGCGGCCGTTGCCTCATCAAGCAGGATGATCTGAGGTTTCTTGATAATGGTTCGGGCAATGGCAACGCGCTGTTTCTCACCACCACTTAGTCGTAATCCACGGTCTCCCACTTTGGTTTCATAACCGTCGGGGAACGCCATGATCTTGTCGTGTACACTGGCTGCGCGGCAGGCCTCGTAGACTTCCTCATCGGTGGCGTTTTGGTTGGCATATTTGAGGTTGTACATGATTGTTTCGTTGAAGAGAACGGTGTCTTGTGGGACGACGCCAATGTGTCTGCGTACCGAATCAATTGTCAAGGTCTGCGTGTCGTATCCGTCAATAAGAAGACTTCCGCTGCTCGGATTGTAGAACCTATAGAGCAAGCGGAAGATTGTCGATTTTCCACCACCTGATTCTCCTACCAGAGCTGTAGTTGTACCCGGCTTACAGTCAAAGGTCAATCCATTGAGAGCAGGTCGTCGGGTGTCATACGAGAATTTGATGTCGTTAAATGTGATTCGACCGTGGCAGACTGCTAGCGGTGTTGCAGACGGTGCATCCACCACCGATGGCTGGACGCGGAAAAGCTCGAGTAGACGCTCTGCATTGATCAACGCGGATTGAATGTATCGGTAGAAGGTCCCGAAGATGTTCAATGGGGCTTGAAGTTGGGCCATGTAGGTAAGGAGTGTCACGAACTGGCCGACTGGACGTTGACCACGAGCAACTTGATAGGCGCAAATAAAACAGGTGATGAGAAGGCCAAACATGAAAATGACATTCTGGCAAATATTCATCAGATTCTGTGCGAAGAGGGAATGCCATTCCGCGCGGAGGTAGTCTGAGACCGCCCCTCGATAGCGATTGAACTCGTATTCCTCTGCGTTGAAGTACTTGACAGTTTCGTAGGACACAAGAGAATCATTCCTGTATAGGTTAGTAAAACGTAATGAGATAAAAGAAACGGAATAGAAACTTACTTAACAGCGTCTTCCTGTCTAGAAGCGTTCACCATTTGGCGTCGCATATTGGCCCTCCAAGAGGCAATCTTGATAGTTGAATAGAGGTAGAAGAATGTCATGACAGCGACAGCCAACGCGTAGTACACGTCAAATACAATTAGAAAATAACCAATGGCGATGGTCAAATCAATGAACATCGGCAACACTTGGAAGGTCACTTGCTCAAGAAAAGTGTTAATTGAGTTGCCTTTGGTGAGGGCAGAGAGAACCTCGCCCATCTTTTTACCCAGGTGAAAGTCCAGTCCTAGGTTATGAACATGCTCAAATGAAGCGGTTGACAACTCCATGTATGCATACTGGCTCACTGAGATCCATAGATTCGAGCGAACCGACTCAAGGAAACCTTGACTGCCTTGAAGCCAACGGTAGATGATATACAGACAAATGGGCATCCAAGGCACTTTCAGATTTCCATCGCTGGTGGACAGTGAGTCTGCGATCACTCCCACTTGATATGGGACTAGGATATTTACCGCTCGCTGCACAATCAATATAGCAAAGCAGATGACGACGACAATTTGCAACCGGAGAGACTTGTAAGGCCACAGATATGGAAAGAATAGGGAATAGCCACTCAGATATTCCATCCAGTTGGTGGAAGGGGTCGTCAAAGGCCGCACCCATGCTTCTACTTCCGGGGTCTGTTGACCATCGGTCAAGGCATCACCATCATCCGAGTTGGCATTGCCTCTTGAATCTAGCAGGCTAGTCGTCTCTCCGGCATCGGCATCCTCGGCCTCCTTGAATGCGCAATGTTTGCGGGCAGATTTGAAAATGTAGGACGCGACCAGCAGTGTGAGAACAAAAATCCGCACGGAACCTGCGGAAATCCCCAATGCCTCCCAAAATGTGATCTTTGTACGCAATCTTCCACCGAATGGATCTTCGATTGTAGGTTCATGGTGGATGTGGGAATAGATTGAGATTGAAGTTGAGAGAATTGCTATCTCGAAGGGAATGGCCGAGAGCCATGGGACGAATTGCGCGATTGACGGTGCACGGTTCTCGAGTAAAGAGATGAAGATAACGGTATGAGTGAAGAAAGCCCCGACGACAAAGAACTAGGTTTAATTAGCTTTGCTTTCAATTTTGGAAACAGGTATCGCACCACTACCGCTTGACCACACCACCACTGCTCTGACTTTGAAACTATGGCATGGGTCATATGAATTGCTGCCTCAGCAATATAGGTTGCCAGCACAAACAGATCCAGCCAAACAAACCAGCCCTTGGATCTATTCCGCGCAAGCTCCGCGGGCAAGTCCCTGGCTACCGCCATCATCATTCGGGTTCGCCTAGGCAGTGGTTTCCCATTGGGGCCATACTGGACTTTAATGTTGCGATCAGCATTTCTGGCTACCTGAGAGGAATGGACCAAAAAGACGATAAAGATAATCCCTAGCAAAATCGGAGGGTATCCAAAGCGAAGATATTGAAGCAATTCATGGGCAACGATAGCCGAATCCATGGCCGCAGGCTTATAATCAAAGACTCTCTTAAAGTGGCTTTGACCGGGCAAGACGGGAAGAGTGGGAATTGCCCGGGAAAGTATGTGATTGTCTTCACATGCGAGGAGTTGGCTGCGAGATCGCAAGCTGAAAGTTCACAATTGAGCTGTCGTGCGCTCACATTTTAGTTGCGACGGTGCTGTCAATCAGTGGAGCTCGGAGGGAGACTAGTAACGCCACCGTATTGGCTAGTAATCTTTGCTTCCAAGATTGTGTTACCCATCGATGTATGTCTGACCTGAAGATCGGGGGTCAGTGACTTGTGTATACTCCAGACAGACGTTATTATCTAGTATATAGACAAGTATAGAGTACAGAGTATGTACTTGACCTCGTACCGAATACGTATGTATTGGATTTCCGCCCTTCTGGACCTTCTCCTTCCTTTTTGGTCGTTGTCTCTTACCGCTCTTTTATCAAGGGCTGAGCAGGATGCTTACATAATTCACATACTTTGCCGTTCAACGCTCACCGACACCAGCATCACCTGACTATCACCTGACCACTTGCCTATTTAAGTGCCCTGATTCGCCCATTGAGCAGGAGCTGAGCGGCTGGGTGCTGCGTACGTCAATCTCCCTGGGACGATCCGGGTAGGCCGCTGAAGGTCAAGTTAGGGTGGCTGGACTTCATATTCAGCCTCCCATCTCCGATCCCATGAGAGCTTTGGTGGCCATCCAGCTAGGTTTGCTCCCTATGTTGCCCGTTGGAATGCAGACTGTATATATGCATTGCATAGGGATATTGAAATTGTTCATTTAATTTCTCGGCTAATATATCTCATCATTACTTGTTCATGGTAAACTATACAGTAATATATCCACCATCAACTACCATAGCATGACCCTGTACAAAAGAGGCCTGCGTGGAGCATAAGAAAAGGATTGCATCGGCGACCTCTGCTGGCTGACCCATTCTCTTCATAGGGGCTATCTCCGCTGCCGGAGTGATGGCAGCGCGAATCTCGGGATTCTCCATGATGAGTGGTGTTTCAATGACACCTGGACAGACACAGTTGACTCGAATCCCATCCTTGGAATAATCGATACCATCTGCCCGAGTCATTCCAATGACAGCAGATTTTGATGCACAATACGCAGCTAGAACACTGTCAATCGTGGGTTTTAGGGGGAATCAGCGCAAAACTTACGAGCACCTGGACGGCTAACGATTCCCAACTGACTAGCAACATTCACAACTGCACCCCGCTGGCCAGGACGGTTAGGGTCGTGACTTGGGAGTTCACTTTGAGACACCATCTGTCGAAGCTCTGCTCGAGAAGACAGCCAGCAGCCTCGGTAGTTGATATTGTTGACCCGGTCAAATTCTTCGAGGGTCGTTTCCGCTGAGCGCAATGACTTCCCAAGAACACCTGCACAGTTCACAGCATAGTCGACTCGTCCGAATTGTTGTACGACTGCGTCAATAAACGAGTCTGCGAACTGGTCATCTGCCACATTCCCAGCTTTCACTAGGAGTTGAGTCTTAGGGTATGTTGAAGCAATAGCTTCTGCTGTTGTCTGCAAGGACTTTTCGTTTAGATCTGTGATAGCAATTCTCTCACATCCTGCTGCGGCAAAGGCTTTTGCGGTTGCAGCACCGATTCCTAGATCATGTTGGTGATATATTCACAACGGTCGGCTATGCTACGTACCTGTTCCACCAGCACCGGTAATGACTGCCACGCCAGGAAACATATTGTATGCCATGACTGATCAAAGGTAATTATCAAATCATTAAACTGGCAAGTCAATTTAGTCAAGAAGTCGAAGTATAGCATCGAAACTACCCCAACTCGGAATCCCACCTTTATCGCTTATCACGGGCCGAACTGTTCCGAAAGTACCCCGAGTTGGAGTAGTTGGAGTCAATTCTCCTATCTCGACATCGTTAACTACATGAATGTACTAGTTATGTACATACTATGTACTATGTAACATGTAGTTAACTACAGAGTATATTGATTCATCTTATGATATTCATCTTAAATAGTATTGCTAGCATGTCCATTGAAATTCTCCGTTTTAGTATTTTAGCTAGAGAGCATGCATGTGCTGTGCTATGTTAGATCCAACTATAACTTACATGTAGTTATATGTTAGACAATTTGTACCTCATCTTATCGCATAAATATAGGCCAGACCGACCCCAAATGATATCCAAACCACAGTTCTAGCTATCAGGACGGCAGGAGTATCGAAACAGAGAACATCATATGCTTCATTGAATATCTATCTCCAATTTTGCCAGACTTACCCCAAACCATATCCACATGCCAACCTCACCCCTATGATATTCAATCCCTCGTGGTTTCGTGGGGAAAGTGGACCAGACCCATTCCGTCTTATCGCGCGTTAGTGTGCAATAGCTGTGACCAAAGTACTGTGAACCTCCGGATAAATTCCATGGTGCCAAGCCATACATAAGCCTGAGGAAAAACAGAGATAAGTGCCCTCCTCAGCACTTGTCTATATATACCGACCGTGGGTACCCCAATTCAGAGCTCCATGTTCGCTGCCTACATTTACATCTGATTGGAAACTTCTCATCCTCGTTCAACATGGCAATTCATACAGATGAGATCAAGGAAACCTCTCCCTACACAGACGACCCCAAAGCCATCGAGACACAAGAAGGCGAAGTCGACGACAAATTCGAAGTCTTCAAACGGGGCGATGGCCAAGTCGATTTTCGAACTGTCAGTTGGATCCGGGCTTCAATTATCTTTCTGAAGAGTCAGTTTAGTCCTGTCTCACTATTGCTTCTGTGAAAACTGACACCGTAATAGTCATCTTCGCAACCGGCGTCCTCTCCATCCCATCATTGATGTATGAGCTAGGGGCATTCCCTGGCGCCGTTTCCGTGATAGCTTGGACTGTACTCAATGCCTATTGCGCTATTGTGCAGGGTAACTTCCGCAATGCCTACCCGGGCTGCCATTCCATCGTGGACATGGCCCAGGTGGTCGGTGGACCGATCGTGAGGGAGCTTGTTGGTTTCTTGTTCACGGTTAGTTATATTATTGTCGCGGCATCGGGTGTCATTGGCGTATCGACCGCATTCAATGCCCTGTCACGGCATTCCATCTGTACCGTTTGGTTCTCGTTCATCGCGATGATTATCATTACCATGTGTGCTAGTGTGCGCAAATTCTCGCATATTGGCTGGCTCACCTGGGTTGGATTCGGCAGTGTCTATGTTGCCGTTTTTATCATTGTGTAAGCTTTGGCCAATTTTCCTCTCTCGGACCAAGTACTAATGGCTCTAGTATCGGCGTAACAACACGAGACCGACCAGCAGCAGCGCCCCAAACAGGTGACTTCGACCTCGGCTACCGAGTCATCGGTGACCCCAACTTCACAACCGGCATCACAGCCTCGGCAACGATCTTCGTCTCCAGCGCAGCCACATCCGCCTTCCTCCCGGTCATTTCGGAGATGCGCAGGCCAAAGGATTACCCCAAAGCAGTCTACCTAAGCATGAGCCTGGTGACAGCCTCTTACCTGACTTTCAGCCTGGTAATCTACGCCTGGTGCGGCAAGTGGATCGCCTCCCCATCACTTGGTAGCGCCGGTGAAACTGTCAAGCGGGTCGCCTACGGAATCGCCCTCCCGGGCCTGATCGTCAGCGGCTGTCTCTACGTACACGTCGCAGCCAAGTACCTCTTCGTGCGAATCCTGCGCAACTCGCGTCATCTGCAAGCGAACACGGCCGTGCATTGGTGCACTTGGCTGTCGTGTACGATTGGCATGTCGGCTATTTCGTTTGTTTTGGCGTGCGCTATCCCCATCTTCAACTATGTGTTGGCATTGGTGGGCAGTTTGTGCTTCGCGCCTTTGGCGATTAGTCTGCCCGGGTGGTTGTGGTTGTATAGTCATCGCGATTATTGGAAGGGGAATGCGCTGAGGGTCATGTTGTATGCTTTCCATGTCTTTCTCGTGCTGTTAGGACTGTTTTTGGCCGTTGGAGGCACTTATGGGGTTGTGGTGCAGATTAAGGAGGCTTATGCTGATGGACAGATTGAATCTGCCTTTTCTTGCGCTGATAATAGTTGAGAAGTGCCGAGGTCTGCGGAGTACGATGTATACAACATACCTCGTCAGGTCAGGTCATGTCGGGTGGTGTGGCTACCATCCTCACCTGTTGTTATTTAGACTGTTTTCTATATGAGTAATTGCCATTGAGACTATCATTAACGAATAAACTACAAGTTCACCTTTGATTTCCTCTTGGCACTTCTGCCGAATGCCGTTTCCGCAAACGAACCCGAATCCGCCAAATAAGCTGCCTTTCCTCTTTCGTGGACATCTTGTTATTTAGCTCAATATTATCAAGGTAGTTTCTACCGTATAATATTGGAATGTGTACAATGTAGATCTTGAATTGAACGAGCATGCTATGTATTCGCCATTATCATTTATTCGTAACGATTTGACATTGTATTACCGCACTCTGTGGTATTACTGCAGTTGGATTGCAAAGTGACCTGGTTTTAATTACAGTTTATTGATCCTCGGTTGCTTTTTGCTTTTTGCTTTTTGCTTTTTGCTATGTTGCATACTGAGTACTCCGTAAAGTTCCTTATTCGGCATAGTCAATGATTATACGATGAATAGCTCGCGTGATACATTCAATATTGCCCAATAGGTAAAGCCGTACGGAGTAGGGAGTGACGATTTAGAATTTTTTACGTAGCTTACATCGAAATACTCCATCTATTGATATAACTCATAGCTTAGGACATGCGACCCAGTACAAATAGGTTGGTATAGAGGTCATTGTTTTGGCTTAGATCATTTTTCTGTGCTGGCCAAAGTTTGTGAAAACCAATAGATACGTAATATTCGTATTTCGTGTATTTTATGACTTAAGGTTCAGATAGAGCGCGGGAAGAGCCATGGTTCTACTCCATAGTGGGTCGACCTTCTTAGCTCTAACCGATGCCGATTTGCCCTCGGAGCTCAGCTCCACAGACAGCTCTTCAGCTTCAATACAATAGTGACTTATGTGGGAATGATACATCGTATTACCAGGCCACAACAAAAACCATGGTCCCTATTTATGGCTTAGAGGGGGCTGTATCTGTTCTGTTTCTAGATAAACTGACTGCTATTGATCAATATCAGGTTGGCACTGGAGTAGGCACAATGGCTTTCTTAGGGCAAGGCTGCCTAGATGCATGTCAAAATGTCCTCTGGTGGCTAGCTGAATTCGATACTGGAGCTGTATTCATCAGAAGCTAGGAATTGCGTACTTGATGACCTGGCGTTTGATATCCATCGTTACAAATTTATCATCTGGGCTTTCAATAATGTCATACCCAAGTACCTGATGTGTGATCTGCAGCTCCTTAGGCCTATCATGTCTTCAGCCACTCAGCCATCGACTGAGACAAATCTGGCCTGCGGACTACGAAGACGGACTTACTCGCTTGAACATATATAATTGGCAAGAGGTTGTGTATGCTGTAGCTTAGTATCCAATAGAACGCTAATTATGCGACGCTCCCCAACATGATTCAGACAACGTATCCATTCTGTCACAGATCGACCTGACCTACGGAGTAGTCACACCGAGATCCACCGTATGTTGCATAAGGTGGCACAGCTGAAGATCTTCGTATTATGTCGATCGTTGTCTGATCGTTGTCTGATCGGTGTATTTTGAGCTAGAGTCAAGAGAGAGCCCTTTTTGCGATTACAGTCGAATGAAAGTGAATGATATATTGTTATCCTATTTCTTTTTTATGCTCTGTCCTTCTATTGAAATTTTCTACCCCATAGAATGGCCACCTTAGAGCGAGCTAGATTCGAGGAAGATGTTTTGCCAACCACCCTCGACAAGCTCATCATTCCAAAAGCAGACGACGGCAACTTCGCATTGACTGCATTACCCGAGGCCGACTCCATCACCGAAATCGTTGAATCTGTCCTCGGCCACTCTGTTGAGCTGCACCGTCTTCAAGCATCCGGAGCAGAAGGTCAATCAGGCTGTTCCATCTACTTCGTCCGGAACAGTACCCACCCGGAAAGAACCGTCGCCGTCACAAAGGTATATCCGCCAGCATGTCATAAAGACTTCTTTGAAGAGCTCGTTGCATATCGGAGGTTGATATCTCTTTCCGATCCACCGTCTGCTGCTCGGCCTCTTGGAGTGGGAAGGACGCGCGATGAGAACACCGCAGAGCCTATCGGAGTGATTGTCTACCAGCTCGCAGCAGGTAAGGCAATCAACACAATTATCCGTGACATTGGCCGAGTCTCCACTCTCCGACGGATCGCAAAGCAGCCTTGTCCCGACGAAACAAGGGAAATAATGAATGATATTGTTCGCGGTGCACTCCATGGGATCTCAATCAATCATAAAACACAACAAATCCAATCATCTAATATCCCAACTGCTCAGATGTTGGATTGTCAATTCAATGGACTGATGGCCGACTTGATTTCCGCCGTCCAAGGAGTGGCATTAACAATGGCCAAGCTGCACCGGGAAAAGACCGAATGGAGCAGTGCCAGCGAATCTGTCGTCGAAAGACTCCGCAACAAGTTACAAGGTTGGGTCCAAGAGATTCAGGGCCCATCGCGAAAGCAGTATGAACGCGCTATTGGATCTGATAAAATACAGCAATTGGCCTCATTGGTTGACCGAGCGATTGAATATTCACGGGAAGAAGGTGTAGCCTCACTACTGCATGCCGATGCCTCGCCGGGAAATTTCTTCTGGGACCCCGTTCAAGGAATTACCATGATCGACTACGGGGGACTGACCCGCTCGATAGATGCGAGCGGCCGACCTATTGGACCGGCGGAAATGGATGCGGCTGGGTTTCACGAGCGACTGCGAAAGTATGCCGGAGATTTCGGAATGAGTGAAGCTGATATTGGCCAGGTTCAGAGGGAGTTTTGGAAAGCGTACCAGGCGCAGGGTATACCAATCAATGAAGGGCTTGCACGGTTGTTCAAAACACGCACACAACTATCTCGACTATGGTCTGCTGTGGAAAAGCAAGATACATCATGCGATGAACATAAAGCTCTCCAGCTCAGCGAAAAGGTTAAATTCGAATGGGAACGTCTTGTCAATATCTCGCCCGAAAAGACCCAACCTTGGAGAGTGCTCGTCCTTGCCAATGCCAGTGGGCCAGGTAAAGGAGGTCTGCCTCTGTTGAATCAAGAACTAGTCAAGGCCATGTCAGAAATCCCCAATGCATCAGTTACTCTATTCATGGTAGAGCCTGAGAATGAATTGGCATGGCCAGGGCATGGTCGTGCTAAAGTAGTCTGCATTCCCTCTAGGGGAGCCGACCCCGGTGCCTTGCTCTACCATGTGGCGAAGGTTCAACAGCCAGGAGATTATGGTCTGCCCATTCCAGATGACCAGCATCCATGCCCATTCAATCTCATCATTGGCCACTCGCGATACTCTAGCACCGCAGCTTCCTTGATACGCGAGAGATGGTATCCCACAGCCAAGCTCGCGCTCATCACACATACCAGTGCTCTGCGCAAGTCCGACATCGCATGGAAGTGGTACGGACAAACACGCGAGCAAGGCTATGTTGAAGCCGCTCGGCTAGCAATGCTCGACGAGAGGATTCTTCCAAAAGCAGATTTGGCCGTTGGAGTAGGGCCTGTACTCACAACTGAAGCACGCGAACGCGAGTGGATGGGCCAATGCAATCGGCCACGATCCAACATGACAGGACCTCGCTTCCATGAACTAATTCCAGGCGTGCGCACGGGCGATGCTTGCACGCAACAGCGACAGCCCAACGACCTGTTTCGGGTCCTCCTCGCTGGTCGAGCAGATGATCCCGCCAAAGGCTTAGACGACGCCGTGTACGCTGTGCGCAAGATCGCACTCTCTGGCAACGAGATCTCCCTGGACGTACTGGGGCTCCCGGCAGAAGACGTGGAGCGCTGGCAGCAAGCCGTCGATGAGATGACGGGCATGCCAGACCTCGTCAGATTGCACCCTTTCTCCGATGACCCCGACGCGGTCTCGCGGTTCTACTGTAACGCGGATTTGGTCATAATGCCCTCGATGCACGAAGGCTTCGGAATGATTTTCACCGAAGTGGCCGGACTGGGCGTTCCCATCTTAGTGACGCAGGAAAGTGGCGCAGGTCAGTTTGCGCTTGATCGCACTCGCATTCCGCTGGGACTTGGCCAAGCCTGTGTGGTGATGGACGAGAGCACATATGGAATTGTCCCTTCACCGACAAGCCAGCGCGTAGCCGTCTGGGCTTATCGGATCGACCAGGTAAGATGTTACCCGGAGCAAACGAGACGGCATGCTCGTTCTCTACAGCGAATCATGCGAGGTTATTCGTGGAAACACGCCGCTAAGGCTCTGCTTCGCTCCGCGATGGAGGGTGAGGGAGATACAGTGCAGATGGCGCATGGCAGCGTTGCACTGGCTTATTCATCATGGTCTCGTCCATCGCTTGGGATGAGCGTGGTATCGTCAATGCGGCGAGCTGCACGAACGCGAAATCGAAGCGGAAAGCCGACTTTAAAGCAGGCCGATGAAGTAATGCAAAATCTTCCAGAGATAGCCCCGACTGTTTCGGCGCTAGAAGAGCATGTGTCTGCTACTGTTGGGTGTCCTGTCAACTTGCGGAGTCTGGATCCCACTCATCCCGGGGGCTTTTCTGGTGCTATCATTTTCTTTGCTTTTGCCAACGATGGACTTACCAATGGAGAGACAACGTTGTCATCTAATGACCGTGCGGTTGCTGTGGTTAAACTGTTTGTCCACGGCTTGGATAATGGCATCACGGAGGAGTTGTCAAGCTTAGAATGGCTTCTTTTGCATACAAAGGGGGACATCAAGACTGCCGCCCCGTTGGCCGTTGGGCAGATGACGTGGGATACGAAACCAGCTGGTGTGGTCACATATCAAGTTGCCCCCGGGGTATCCCTTTATCAGCTCATGATGCAGATGGGCCCCCTACCGCCGGGACCTGCGAGAAGAGACATGCTATCCGCCTTCATTGCTGGCGTACAGGCAGTCGCACGTACCTTAGCCAGATTACACACTCATAGCGTTGAAGGGCGACCAGGCACAGAGTATCTCCAGTGGTATTTTAACGCAGCAACAAAACGAGTCCAGCAGGCATTGCTGTACAAAGACCTTATTCGTTCCGCGGGACTCGAAGCCGACCAGCTCCCTGAGAAAATGAATCAACTTATTGCCGATTGCAAGCGTGATATTGCTAGTCATCCGCGCACCACTGTCGTACATGGGGACGCCCATCCTGGGAATTTCTTCTATGACCGCGCGACAGGGCATGTCACTATGATCGACACGACGACGCTACACTGTTCTTTGGATGAGAACGGTGAGCCGCTTGGTGTACCGGAACGAGATTTAGGCCATTTTGTGCATATGCTGCGACGAACAGGCGAACAGTATGGCCTTACGCGACAGGAGATGCAGGAGAGCACTACCGATTTTGTAGAGGCATATCTTGGGAATGCAGCAGCGCCGGTAAGCATCGAAATCCTTCGGTTCTTGATGTCATGCTCGGCTCTGTCATTCTTGAATTATGCGGCGCAGTCAGATCAGACAAAAGTAGAACTGCAGGTTGGAATTTTGCAGGATTTATTTCGCCTTGGAGAGGGTTGGACACAACTGGATGGAATGCGAGGTTTATAAATAGAAATCATGGGCTGCTTTGTACTTAGATATTTTTTCGGATGTCGTGATCTAATTCAGGAGTTATGATAATAATTGACACTGTTGGATATGTTCGATACCTCGATATAGCTCCCTCTTGTGTCTCTCTGTTCTTTTGATCCATTGAGTAGTCTGATCGCGCCTAGCTTTGCTAGCAAGTGTTCATCATCAGGCAAGATGTGCCGACCCATATTCTTGACCCACTTCTCGAAAGTGATTCCAATGGAGTGTGCCGTATTTGGCGGTACCACCTAATGTTGCTGGCAAGACAGAGCGAGAAAGCCAGCAGAGAGACATTGGTAAGCAGCCAGACTCGATAACTAGGGAGCGAGTAGTTTGGGCTTCGCATGATAGGATTGCAGGTAGCAGCTGTGTTCAACCTGAGCGTGGCTCTTGGGGATTGATCCTGGGACACAATCCTGTTTTCATGAGAGAATTCAGCGTCAAAGAGCTCACTTCGCGAATGGGTTCGCGTGGATAGTAACGTTGTTGATTTTGAATGCTTCAAAGTCATCACCCTCCTTGGGCTGAGAAACTTTCCCCTTCTTATCGACCTTCACATTCGCCTTCTCGATATTTGTAAGAACATCACCCCCTTCGTCCTGGGGGGTCAAATTCAACACCTTCCCAAACACAGTACTGGCGCCATCAAGATGTGGCGCCGGCACGAACGTAATGAAGAATTGACTCCCGTTGATCGTAGCGCCCGTTGCGCCCTGAGAGCCAGGCGCCGTCCTGTCCTTCACCGGACGAGATGCCATAGACAGAATGCCTCGCGCATTGTGTCGCAACGATGGGAGGTGGATTTCTTGGTTCATTGCTGCCGGGTGGTATATCGATGTGCCGCCTTTTGGGATCTCGAACTCGAGCATTGGTTTCATGCTTGTTTGATGCGCGGCGGGGCCGAGAGAGATGTCTCCGCCCTGGACCATGAATCCCGGGATGAGGCGGTGAAATGGGGTGTTGTTGTATGCGCCGCATGCGCAGAGGGCGAGAAAGTTCTCTGCGGTTTGGGGTACTGCTTCGCAGAAAAGCTCGACCTTGAGGTCGCCTTGGGTGGTGTGTAACTGTTCAAGTTGTAATTAGCATCTTGCCGTAGAAGGTAGAGCTGCAGAAACATTGGAAGTGGTATTTATATGTGAACTTACTGTAACAGACATATTTAGGGGATTTTGTAAGGTAATACTGTGCAAGAGGCGGCATCGAGGTACCCCGTGCCTCGGGGCCTGATATAGTGCTTAGTCACACTTTTCTTATCGATGCGCCGGGCAATCGCAGATGTCCCTTCAGTTCAGACACAGTTGGCTCAATTTAAATTCAAATACGCAGAAAGGTTCTCGGGAACTACCTTTTGCTTTTTGCCTTCTTAACTATCCCTGTCCTGCCTGGTCCCAGCCATATCCTCCCTGGCCCCTAGCCCCTTCCTCGGACAACCATTTCAAGAACAATGAACAATCGGCCGGTGGAACAGGCGTTGAGCACATTGGTGCCGACTCATGCCAATGACCTCCCGCAAGAACTTCTCAGCTATGCAATGTCACTAGTGGCACAGTCCCGGAGCTTCTCGAGCAGTCTGAAGCCGGAAGAGGAAATTGCTCGGCCTTATGCCTGCGCTGAAATCGCTTGCAGAAGGTGTGCCACAGGTCCCGAATGAGGTCTTTCTATGGCTGGCTTAATTTTAAGATGCTAATTGCTTGTATATTGCTTCCTTAGGTTGACCCGGGCTCTTAAATTACCTCCGCTGCTCGGACGTCCACCATGTCCTCCGCGCATATACAAAAAGCTTTATTCATACCTCGACCGATCTCTCAGCTCAAGCTCTACCGGTATCAAACGCCCAGCAAGCGTATCGGTTCCCGGAACACCCTCACGCGCCGGCTCAACGCAGACAACACCGACGAAGGGCGCGGCAGCCAGGAACACCCCTTCCAGGGCATTAGCTCCAACACCACGAGGACTACAAAATACACCTTCGAAGTCTACACCCTTGAAACGAAGTATGAGCACGGCGAACCGGCTGGAGAGTCCCTCGAAATCGGCAAAAAAGGCTACAGCTTCCCGAACGAAGGATGTTTATGGGTCAACTATCATTCCAGACGCCCCGGCTTGGGTAATGACAGCCGTTCGGACTGTATGCAAGATTCTTTCGACACCTGCCCCGCGCACAAATACCTGGTCTAGGCCTCCAATCTCGAGGACCCTCCCACCGCATATATTTTCTGGCGTGTCGTCCGTCCTCTATCTTACGTCGAGCATGTCGAATGACGAACCGGGATGGGACCGGGAGAGCTTGGATTTCCTGGAACCTATTGTGTCCATCGATGGATCTGAGAAGGATGATGATTTCAAAGAATTGGTTTACGCCATGGTTGTTGCTGTATACTTCCTTGTGCTCGCCCGTCGGCGTAACCCCGGACCAGATGCAGAGGCGGATATCGAAGCGCAGAAGATGGATAAAAAGACATTTATTGAAATGCGCCAGACGGCACTGAACAGCCTTGGGCTGAAGGCTAATGACCGGAGGCATCGCGACGATGTTGACCAATGGATCACTCTTATCATGGAGCAAGGATGGGCCAATGACCAGGAATGGTTTGAGAATATCCCCTATGCTGGACAGCTCTATGGCGAAGACGAGGAAGGCAGGTCCTACCAAGACCTAGACGAAGAGGATGCGACACTCAGGGGCGTTAGGCCGCCTAAACGTTCGGCGGCTGGTAGTGGGCCTCGTGCCTCGCAGTCCGACCATGCTCCGCGGGGCGGTCTTTTGCCTGGCCTGGGGACAATGATGCAAGATCGAATTGACTGGCTGAGTGATGATCGTCAAGAGGACTATGTGAATTGGAAAGCGGATATCATGGCCCGCATCGAAGGTGCAGCGGCTTAAACGATTATTCCAAATAGGACGCAGCCTGCTAGTTTAATTGATACCCTAAGATATGAATCAACATGTAAATTCTATATTCATCCTCGATAAGTAAAGAAAGCGGCTTCGCCGTTATGTCTATATTTTGATGGTATGCCCCTTTTGCTCCAGAGCAACCCAATGTCCCAAGGCACCATTCTGGTAACCTAACTCCATGCCCCGTCAATGACGCCAAACCCAATAACTACTAACCTCAGTACCAAATACTCCTCGTTCGGTGATGAGGAATGGACTCATTGTTCTCTGCCTCCAGGCACTTCATCGTATCGTACAAGAAAAAGTCGATGAGGATCGCATTGATGCCATATGTCTTTTGTGGTTTCTCCACAATCTTCAATTTCTCTTCCAACTCATCCGAAATGTCGGTTTCGTTGCTCTCATTGTCGTCTGAGATACCCTTGGAAGGGAGCTTTCGGCGGTTCATTTTGACCTCAGGGTGTTGTTTTTCGATCTCTCGTTTGATCAATTCAACACACCAGATACTCGTTCCACGGAGCTCAATCTCCCAGTTTGAGCCTGGCTCGATGGGCTTCAGGTCGCGGATATGGTTTTCCAATTTAGGCGCGTAGCGAAGACAGTTCAGCTGGTGCAGCATCTGCGGAATGCGGTAGTCTATGTATGGTTAGATTAGGCTTGAGGGAGTTGTAAGGCTTGCGAGAGGCATACCTGCGAACATGGTGATCTTGTCAATGTCATGGAATTCACCAAAGTCTTCGCCATTAAAACAGGCCCAGAGATCGGCGACTAGGATCTGAGCACGTTTGTAGAGTCGCACTCTCTTTCCGTGGAAGACCGTCTCATCGCGGAAGCAGGCAAAGCTCTCTGTCAATATATTGACCAGTCCTGCAGCGGAGAGATTGGCACTGTCAATGCAGTTGACGAAGCTGCCGCCGAATTCCTATCTCCGCTTAGTATAGCTCATATAACTAAGGTGGGGATCATACCTCGCAAAGGACTTCGCCTGCTTCACGTAGACACTGCACTCGTTCTTTGAACATAGGAATCTCTCCATCTGTTGCAGACCGGAATACATGTCGGAGTAGCTCGTCTGTGCACCTCTCTTCATCCACCCAGAAGTCGGGGGTTGTGATTGGAATATCTGACGTTGGTGTAAGTACTCGTTATTCCAGAAGTAGAGTTAGAGCAAGGAACCGACCTTCATCAAGAGCTCTTTGTAGAGCAGCAACCAGACTCCAATAGCCCGTCCACAGCTCGCCACGATACTCAATACAGAAACGCTTTGGCTCTTCATCCTCCTCAGACCAGAAACTAAAGTTCAGCAAATCCATTGTGAAGATGAAGTCGACTGTGCTTTCATCTTTGGTTTTTGGGTGTAGTTCGTGCTCCGACCAGGTGTGCGTGGAATACTCTTTCTTCTGCATCATACTCCATATAGTTTCGGCAGCCTCTTTGGTGTGAGCAAGGCTGACCGCAATATCAATTGCGTTGTCAAAGACATACTGAGCCCCCTCGAGCACTTTAGTTTCTGGTGGGGCATCCTTTGGTCTTTCGCCCAGTCCGAAATGCTGGCGAAGAAGCTCTACCAACTCAGGGTCGGCTTCATCGTCGGAATTGGCTTCGACCTGACCATTTCTCTGAGCCGGAATTGGATCCAATGATGGCATGATATTTTCTCCTTGTGTTGCTTGATCTTGATTGAAAACAAATGGAAGATGTGGAGTCAGGGGTATCTCCTTTGATATCGCGTGGAAGGATTCCTGCGGTGAGAAGCTAGACCCGGCCGATATTCCACCCCACCTGGATATTCGAATCTTTTGAGGCTCTAACAAGCAAGGTGCGATATAAAATTACTTGAATCCGGCGAACCCTTTGAGTGACCGGTGTTTTTTTTTCTTGCCACACCGAGATTTTGTCCCGATGGTCTCTGGATAGAGTCACCGGTTATGTAAGCAGACACAATATGCCCATAATGTATCTGGAAAGCTCTCAGATATGCGCTATTGTGGTATAGATCAGTGATATTGAGGGTTTGATCTAGGGGCAATGGCTATAAGTGCAAGAGAGGTCTGTACATTATGGTTTGCAGTGACACAGGGTCTGCAGGTCTAGATTACCTGGTACCTGAGAAAGATATAACTATGGATAGCATCGTCATGACCATAAACAGGCACATTTATTTTGAGATCATACTCACGTTCA
Organism: Penicillium psychrosexuale; assembly: GCF_028828465.1. NCBI lineage: Eukaryota > Fungi > Ascomycota > Eurotiomycetes > Eurotiales > Aspergillaceae > Penicillium > Penicillium psychrosexuale. Next base: position 3,391,350 of record NW_026643187.1, read on the forward strand.
TTTATCATCTAAAAGGGCGATCAGAGTATATGCGCCAGTGTATGCGCCAGTATACAGTGCGATAATGCAAATGATCACTTATAAGGACCAGAAGATGAGAAAAGATCAGAAAACAACGTCAATTAAATTTCACTCTACAACTACATTTTACTCTTTCAATCACAGAAAAAGCAAATAAAAAAAGGCGTAGACCGAAAGGAAGCGGAAACCCACGTGTGAGGCTCCCAGCAAGTGCCGTCATCGCCAACGGTCACTGTTCCCGGCTCAGCACTTCTTTCACTTGCTCCTTCTTTGACCTTTTCCCCCTTCGCAACTTATCTCTAGAACAGACGCGCTACTACAGCACTACAGTACCGAACTATTCCAACACTACAACACCACCTGATCGCGATCATCATCTACTGCCCGCCATGCGGGATAGCTCCATTAAGCGCTCCCTCGGGGTGGACCTCACCCGCTCCCTCAAAGAGGTAAGTACAGCTCTGCTGGTATTCAATCCTGAGGTCTAAGTGATGTTGTTTGAAAATTTATTCTGACGGTTCTCTCATCACACATAGTCACGCGTTCTTCTTGTCGGCGCAGGCGGCATCGGCTGCGAGCTACTGAAAAACCTCGTCCTCACCGGCTTCGGCGAAATTCACATCATCGACCTCGATACTATTGATTTGAGCAATCTCAATCGTCAGTTCCTGTTTCGACATGAGCATATCAAGAAATCAAAGGCCTTAGTACGTCCAACCGACCACCCCGCGCACTTGCGCCGCTCCCTTGCGAATCCTCCCCGACTCAAGCGCAGCGCATTCACATCGTGTGAGCGGTTCAGCGATAGGTGATATGGAATACTGAGATATGGATGCTTTCATCTAGGTTGCCAAGGAGGTTGCGCAAAAGTTCCGGTCTGACGCAAAGCTCGAGGCCTACCATGCGAACATTATGGATGCCCAGTTCAACGTCTCGTGGTTCGAATCCTTCAACGTCGTGTTCAATGCGCTGGACAACATCGCCGCAAGACGTCATGTGAACAAGATGTGCCTTGCAGCCAATGTACCCTTGATCGAAAGTGGAACTACAGGCTTCAATGGCCAAGTGCAAGTTATTCAAAAGGTATGCAGCCAAACTGATGCCCGGCTTCGCAAATTGGGCGTCTTCTGACGCGCGTTATTTTAGTCACAAACCGAGTGCTACGATTGCACCCCGAAACAAACACCCAAGTCGTTCCCCGTGTGTACGATCCGCAGCAACCCCAGCCAGCCAATCCATTGCATAGTTTGGGCGAAGAGCTTCCTCTTGCCGTAAGATCCAGTTCCAAATCTGTACGCTTTGTATACTCACCTTTGAGTAGGGAACTTTTCGGCTATAGCGAAGATGAGGCAGCGGAGGTGGATAACACAGAAGACGCTGATAACGGTTGGTTCAGTCTAATCTATAACTAGGCGCTGAAACTGACGTCCGGCTAGCAAATGAAATTGCAGACCTACGCAAGGAAGCACTGGAGCTCAAAGAATTGCGACAATCGATCGGCACCGAGGAAGCCTACCAGAAGGTCTTCGATAAAGTCTTCCGAAGGGACACAATACGATTACAAGACATGAAGGAAATGTGGAAGGAAAGGGATCCACCAGAGCCTCTTGACTTTGCTCAACTCCAAGAAGAATCTGCTTCGATCGACTCGACGATCTCCACGGATGACCAGAAAGTGTGGACATTGGGGGAGAATTTTAGTGTTTTTAGGGATAGGTAGGGACTGTCTGTCAGCGATAGCATATGTTCGATAAACTAACATGCTACAGCTTGAACCGGTTGGCCCAACGTCTGAAGGAACTTCAAGCAAACAACCCCCCAGGCCAAGATTCCCCGGCCTTGATATTCGACAAAGATGACGTGGACACTTTGGACTTTGTTACCGCAACAGCTAATCTACGAGCTGCAATTTTCCACCTTGAACTCAAATCGAAATTCGATGTCAAGCGTGAGTCTATCAAATAACGGTGCACATTTCAAGACGATCAGTATTAACACAGCTTCTACAGAAATGGCGGGCAATATCATTCCTGCTATCGCAACCACCAATGCTATGACGGCTGGGCTATGTGTTCTTCAGTCATTGAAGGTGTTCCAAAACAACTTGATGCAGGCCAAAATGGTAAGAACCAACAAGAGCGCCCACTAACTAAAGCTAACAAGCCATTTCTCTGAAAGGTTTTCCTGGAAAGGTCCGGTGCTCGTGCGATCAATTCAGACTCATTGAACCCCCCAAACCCCGATTGCCCGGTCTGTTCCCCTGTGGTGGCTCGGGTCGAAATTGATCCCGAGGTAGCAACCCTTGAACACCTCGTTCAAGGCGTTCTTCAGACGGAGCTGGGTTATAGCGAAGAGATCTCTGTTGGTTTTGGCAGTGAATCGATCTATGACCCCGATTTCACCGACAATCTGGAGAAAAAGTTGTTCGACCTCGGCATCAAGAATGAAAGCTTCATCACGGTATACGATGGGAATGAACCAGAGCGGATCAATCTCGAGCTGGTGGTCATTGCAAGGTAAGCGCTTTATTGTCAAGAATACTAGGCAATATTGACTGATTGATTTGCAGAAATGAGCCATCTTCCAAAGACTCCAAGCCCGCGACGCTGCAGAAGATGGTCGAGATACCCTTGAAGCCCAAGCAGCCTGTGCAGCCTTCTAGCGATCTTCCAACTACTGCCGGTGATGCAATTGTGACCGGGAAGCGCAAGCGTGAGGGCTCAAGTGACGAGGTGGAGCTCAGCAGCCACGATGTTAAACGGGTCGCTAGTGTATCCGCTCCTGACTCGAAGGGCATTGAGGCTATCGTTCTTGAGGACGATGATGAGGGAGGTGCCATCATGATCGACGATTGAATGCCGAAAACAGACTTTCGCGTGGCATCGCAAGGTATTACCAGCAGCCTTCGCAGGTATTTATCTTGACATCATTCTCTTCATACTTTCAGAATTCCCCTTTTTTATTTGTTTACTACCCCCTTCAACCTCTTCTGTATCATATGGCATAAAGGCGAACCTGTTTTCAGTCAACAGGGTTCGAACTCACAGGTTGACGAGCATGCTTTGGATATGGGCATGATAATGTATTCATTTTGGGGTTTTGTGTCTCAACTGCTCAGTGGCGTTTTCTGGTTTGATAGATTACTAGAGTATGACCTGAGAATAACAACACGGCCAGCTGAGCAAAGTATCAAACTTGCGTTTGAGCTGAATCCTGCAGGCATTCACGAAATAGTTAACGGAATGGAGGTGTTCTTGCTTCAAACTGGCCAGCTCACTTGAGAACTCGAAGAGAGATATGAGAGCACGTCGTCGTAAATATTGTGAAGCACAGGACCTTTGCGGAGGAACAATTACCGCATTTGCTAGGATCAATGGTGGATCAACTCGTTTGATTGTGGATGAGATACATAGTTGTTACAGCTGTTGGAGTATTTTGACTTATTGATTGGTATTACACATCTCACTTGGATCGAATCAAACTGCACTTAATCCACCATCAAGATTGAGCACACAATTGTTGGCATACTCATTCTGTGCCAAGAATACAGCTGCATCAGCAATCTCGCGTGGATCTCCAAATCGATGAAGAGGAATGACATCCTTCAGCCTGCTCGTTTCCCCTGGGGTGAAGTCTATTATCGAGGTCAGTCAATTCACGCACATATATAGGATGCCCAAACCAACATACCTGCAACCATGGGTGTTTCAATATACCCCGGCACGATAGCATTCGAACGAATGACAATATCTTTCATCGAAGCCGACGCCTCCACTGCTAATGACCGTGTTAGACCGAGAAGGCCAGCCTTGGAAGCAGCGTATGGAACTGCGCCAGTCCCGCCCTTGAGCGCGAGTAGAGAGGATATGTTAATAATGCATTTTGATGGGAGTTTCGTCCCCGCAGTTGGATCACTCCGATTCCGTACCCGGCTTCGGATAGAAGCACGCATTAATGCGCGCGAAGTGAGTATTGCGCCTTCGAGATTAGTACGAAGGATTGTCGAGATATCTTCTAGCTCGGATCTTGGCAGGATGTTTGATATCGAAATTCCTGCTGCGTTGACTAGGATGTCTACGTTTGCCTAGAGGGTGATTAGGATGAGAGTATTTATTGAGATGGATGAGATAGCTTACCATCTCCTTTTCGAGTTCCCGCATCCATGATCCGGCATTTGAGACGTCTCCGACAAGTAGACGGATCTTTCCTTGCGTACTTTGCTGGTTGTCTTCTTCCGGGGTGCGAGTTGCGATTTCATCGTTGCTTTCACCAATTTCTGGTGGTATACCCATAAGAGAGCCAAGTTTTGCGGCTGCTTCTTCTAGGCGTGTTTGAGATCGGCCGACGAGGACTATGGTGGACGCGCCTTCTTGTAGAAATCGTTCGGCAATGGCGAAGCCGATGCCGGATGTCCCGCCGGTGATCATGCATCTTCGGCCGGCAAGTCGGTTTCCAGGTTGAAATGAAACGTTGTGGTTGTTTTCATTTGGCTGAGATGAGTATAACCGCTTTGTATATCCCAGAGGAAGACTTGATACTCGACTGTTGACGTAGCCTACATTGCGTGTACTGATCGGCCTTGACGAGGCTCGAAGAAAGAGGATTGGCACTCGCATGCGAACCAAAGAAACTCGCAAGCTGCCCATATTGTTTCACCTTGTCTCAACTCCAAGCAAAACGCGATATCGGGAACATCAGGTGCGTCACTGGGGCAGCTTGAGCACGGACCAACACGGCAACCTCAGAAGGCTCTTTCGCTCCACAGCGGTCACTTTCCTACAACTACGCGGATACGCGGACTTCATCATGGCGCCATCCACGGAAACCGAGTTTGTGACTATAGTCTCAAGCGACAAATTTGAATTCATTATCCCTCGCAGCGCAGCTTATGTCTCAGAGACCTTACGGCGGATGCTTTCTTCGAGTACGTGGACTCGAGATTCATTGCTGCATGGGTCGTACTAACCACGCACAGACAATTTCCCCGAGGGTCGCACCGGTGTATGTGTCTTGGAGGACTACTCGTACGTTTCGCCCTTACATTCCTTTTTCCCTTTCGTGGGCATTGCTAATGTTGTTTCTCTGCAGCGGTGTCATTGTCGAAAAGATCTGCGAATACTTTTGCTACAATGAAAAGCACAAGGACCAGGTCAACGTGCCGGACATGGATATTCCACCTGAGTTGTGCCTGGAGCTCCTGATGGCTGCTGATTTCTTGAATACTTGATTCCCACGTGGCGCCTTTAGCCTTTGGTCTCTCATCACTTCCTTGACTGAGACCTCAGGTATCGCTTATCCTTGTTTCGGCTCACATGGCTTTTGAAATGATTCACGGCGCAATGACACAAAAATCCGACTTTTACGATAATACCATGGGGAGTTCCAGACTAGCTCACATATATAGGCTTGGTCATGGCGTTATGTCATGGCATGTATTCTATGGGATACAGTGCTCTAACATTATGCAAGTATTTTCCTTCTTTACTGTAGCGGTACTCTGGAACTTTGTAGAAGACCTCTTATCCCATCTGAGCATATGCAAACGGTTAATACATCTATGGCCGAATTTGTCTAAAGATGATGGCAGATCAACACTTTCCAATGTTAACGCGCTTTGTCAATCTACCACTGGCAAAGCGTTTGGATTATAGGAGACAAATTGAACAAGAAATCATATCATATCATAGAGTTCTATCCTTAAGATGGCCAATATCAACTTAGGCTGGACCTCGGGCATTCCGGTGGCTGAGTCAGCAAATAATGACGGGACCTCGAGAGGGCTGGGGCCGGCTCCACCGGGGCGAACTTCCAAGGAAGTGCCCGCCATCGTGAAGATCACTCTTTCATACATTCTGATTTGCGGGATGCAGTTCACAGGAGCATTGCTCACTGTGGTGTTCAGTCTGGTTGTAATATCTTTCGGCTATTGAACATTCTATTTGCTTGTGCCTACAGTTGGATGCACTAGCAGCCTTTTGTGTTGATTGCATCTCCCCCGGATCGCTGATAAGGGTCACCCGCAGAGGCGCATACAACACCGACTCATCATGTCAAGCGTCGTGGAACCCTCCTCAATACCAACATCTAGTGCGGCTTTGTTACAACATTTGAATACAACATTATCACCGGAGGCTTCTCCTTTGTCCTCTTTGCCGCATCAACTCCTGACCTCCCCCCTTCGCGCCTTTCAACACGCCGAGACCTTTGCCTTCCGAACGGTTCCCCGAATTTTCGCTAGAATAACTGGAATTAAAGCCCTTGGCCAAACTATCTGGGGCGGGGCTGGTCCAACAGCTGGAGCCAGCGGTACAGCCGCAACACATGCAGCGGAGATGGCTGCAAATGAGTTCGCCGATACAGCTAGCCAGGAGAGTGGCTACTACATTGCGGAGCTCTTGGGTGCTATGAAGAAGCTTGGTGGATTCTTTGGGTATTTGACAAGTCTTTGGTCATTTGCTTGTCTGGTGGAGGTGAGACCCCGCTCTTGACTTGTATACTTACCATGCTGATGGGTCTAGGCGCTCATCCTAAACCGAATTACTATCTATGCGTCCACTCGGCGACACCTTCGATTAGGATGGGAAAGGCGTGCGGCTCTCCGATTGATTCCTATCCTTCTCTTCGTCTCCCAAATCCTCAGCCTGCTCCGTGGAATCCGATGTCAGACATCGCCGTCTTTTTCGACAATGCGCTACGGATCTCCCGGAAAGCAACTCGTATTCGACTATTCCAGTGATGGGGGTGCTCTTTACTCAATCAGCTCGACCCTTTTAGGATGGGAATCTGAGGAACGGTCGTGCACTGCTGTGAGGATGGCGCGCGGAACCAACCCGGGTGTCCCATATGGATCATTTTCCCTACTCTGGCCGACATTCATGCTCCTTTGCTTGAGTCACTTCATCGAAACACTCTCTTGCGCATTGCAAGGCAAGCCTGTGATGACTGAGACGGGGATGTCCATCTTCGAGCACTCAATCGCCTTCGCAGAAGCCGAGTCGATGATCAGTAAATCTATCGGACTAGGCCTGTTCGGTCTTCCTAAACAAAGCCCTCTTAGTGCGCTTTCTGGTGGGTCTGATGCTAACTCAACTTCGGTCTTTGAACTTCTCACAAGGTCGCAAGTTTTGGAACGCATGAATGTCACACCCGAACTGCTACTTATTGTATTGATCTCGTGCTGCAATAGTGCAACTTCGCACATACTAGAAGTCTTCGGCAAGCAGAGCAAATATCGGCTTTTCAGCACTGCATTTTGGGGTGCCTGCTTCATGATAGCCATGTTGTGGGGGTTAGATGGCGGTCCGCCCGTCAGCCTCGAAACTGGCGTGCTCAGGTTCCCGACTGTTTGCATTGTGGGATTCATCCCTCATATCTTTTTACTGGGCGGCATCGTGATTTGTCTCTCAATATACACTTTAGCACTTACAATCACCGCTTTTTCGCTGCCATCGGACGATCAACCTGTCTCCCTCTATGACCGCTTCTTGATGGCGCATGAGAATATGCAAGGCTCGAACCAGATAAGGAGCATCCGTATTAACAGACACGAAGACTTTTATACAACCTTGCTTCGGATCGGGTATGTTGCCCTAACTGCGGCAAGTGAGGCCGTGTTCTTGAACGAGGGCCAATCAGTCGTTGCACGGCGGATGACGTGGTTAGAAGAGGATCGCCTTTCTGAAATTGAAGCCTCTAGGCGGAAGTCTTCATCTTATGGGAACTGGCAGAGTCAGACCAGAAGTCGGCCTATCGAGGCTATGGGTTTCTCAAGTTTCGACATGCCAGAACAATCTGCTTGGGAGAGTGGCTACAACCGCGAAAAAAAGATTGAGAAACCCAAGAACGGTACTCGAGCCGTACAATCTCGAGCTGAGCTTGGGGGAGTTGGCGCAGTGCGAGTATCGATTAGATTGTGGCATGTCCTCTCGTTCTTCCGCGCAATTTCCCTCCTTATGCTCCGTTGGGTTGCATATGGACTCAACAATGTGCTTGATCGACTAGGGATAAACGCTCGGCCAATGTGGCTCAAACGCATGGTGGGTCATCGTGGAAAGAAGTCTAATACCGACAAGACGAACCCATCACAGCCATTAGATTTCTGGATTCTCTCGGAAAATGGAGAGCTTGAGCTCCCCGATGACCATGACTTTGATGTCGAGATCGAGATGAGGAAGCGAGAGCGCGCGAATCGGCCAGACTGGATGGGCTCGGATGAAAGCCGGCTAGAGGACAGACTCTACAGCTGGTGGAAAATTGGCGGTGCATGGGGAAACCAAGATCAAACCTCTGATTATTCTCCGCCCTCTGATGACTTCGACACCACGAGCGTGATGTCCATGTCTACCAACGCCTCGGACTCAGAATGGGAGGATAACCCATCGGAAGATGGTCGTCGAACTCCTACCCAGCTCGATCCGTATGCAGACAGGGCAAGCCCACCACTCCAAGATCCCCTGATCGACATGAGCACACTCGCCCGTCTTCTTGACCCGCGCGATCGCGAGAGCAGAGAAGAGGCCAGGATTCTAGCCGCCCATCTCAAAACAAACCCGGACAATCCACAGATCATGACGCGCAGTCGCTACCAGAAACAAGTTGAAAGGGAGAGATCCCGAATCATCTTCTCATCCCGCCTCCAGCAGCTGAACGCCATGAACTCAGAATCCGAAGGGCGGAAACCTACTCCAGAGGAGGAAGCTGAACTCCTTGAGAAGCTCATCCTTTCCCGTCGCTCAGAAACCTCGGGCATTTCCGATTCCCATACATGGGAATCCGGGGCAACAGGCCTCGGACCCAATGGTCCACCCTGTGTGGTCTGCCAGACAAGCCCACGGGCCATTATCACCTGGCCCTGTCGCTGTCTATGCATTTGCGAGGACTGTCGCGTGAGCCTTGCCATGAACAACTTCGGCAGCTGCGTGACTTGTCGCCAGGAAGTCGTAGGCTTCATGCGCTTATGGGTTCCATAAGTCAACCTATTTGTTTCAATCGCTCGGTTTTTTTAGCTTGCACTCTTTTATCTTTGGCTCACATAGGCTCCATATTATTGAACAGTTTGTAACATATTACATTTGAAGACTTTTGCTTCGTATGGCGATTTTTCAGACCGTGAATTATCTATTCGCTAATTGTGTTCTTGCTGAGAAGGCTGGTCGTTCTCGTCTCCCCTGGTGATTTGCTTGATCGATCAATATTCAGAGTATAGAATTTGCTGCTCCAATTTTGTCTACTAAGTTGTCAAAACAGTCACTCAGCTTTATCAAATTCCCATGGCTATAAGTCCGGATACTTGTCTCTGATTTGATCCGTTTAATAATGGTCCTCCTGTGCCAACACAACTCAAAATAACTGGCTGTAAATCATCCAGGGCTTTTCCCACCAAGGCGAAGTAATTCCTAATATCTGCCAGCCTCATCAGCCGACTTCACAATTCTTGGCGATCCTGCATTTTCATTTGCCGAACCTATGTTGTATACTCTCAGGCTAGGCCGGACTCAAGTGCTGTTTCAGTGCTAATTAGAAAGGAATTGGGCCAGCTCCTTATCTCTAATAGCAAATAAGAATGTTGTTCTTGCCGCCAGCGGATATGAGCTAACTCATCGCTGGCCTCCTCAATTGCCCGCGACGATACGATTGAGGTTGACGAGGAAGCTTTACAGGCTGGTCTTATGGATGCGCTTCGAGCGTTATTTATAAAGGAAGCCAAATATTGGGATCAGAGGCTAGATAATTTCCTATTTTGTGACGACGGGGAGCCCAACCAAGGCAAAGTGGTAATTGTTGATATGGAGCAAGTTACGTTTCCCGAGGAGTCCCCTCCTTGGGAAACATTCAGTCAAACCTGGGAAGAAAGCATGAACTTTGGTACAGCATGTTCATTGATGAGGACTTTCCACCAAATCAGACGTGCATATTGTGACCCAACGTCATTGGACTGGACTAGCGGGTGTGTCGGTCGCAACGATGAGGGTATTCTCGAGTCGGGGCAAACCGAAGCCCCAAGTTATGTTTTAGTCTGATAAAGGGGTTTTTTGCATGGGGGACAAGGACGGTGGCTAAATATTGGGGCCAATTGAACGATTATTCGGTACTTTTGACTTAAAACTATATCGTGGACCATTGAAGACACAAAACCCCATGTGTTATTTGCGTCCGAAGAAATTGAATTTCACGATGTGGGGATTTGTGAACAATCGACTGATTGTATCGGATGCAGGTGTCTGTAGGAGGATGGTGATGGTAACCAGAGCCAACAAATCAATATGAAGACAACGGAGATCATTAGGGTTGTGGATCGGGTCAGTCTATTTAACGTAGCAGAGTATTGCACAACAATTACTATTACATAGAACGGTAACCATTTGTAGGAAGGAAATACAGAGCTTAGGCAAAATGTTAATTGTGAATGAGGCCGCTCTTGTTGCTTGAGCAGAGGGAGTCATGGCTGTATGGGAAATGGGAATGAATGGTTGCCATGAAAAGCAAGATGAGAAGCTATATCATCAATAAAACCATATTACATACCAAGAAAAGACTTGGTATTACTCCTTATAGACCAGAGGCCGATACTCAGCCTCCCACATCTGAATTCGAATCCACTCTCGTAGCTCCGATTCAGTGGTAGGGATGCCCTCTGCCTGTGCCAGGCCCTCCTCCGCAGCACACAAAATCACGGCGGTGGCAATATCCACGCTGATTTCGCGCACATCTTCTACATCGGGTAGCAACGGCTTCATAGAGTCTTGTAGGGCCGGTGACCGTGCCTTGAGTGCCTCGACGGCAGCGACTAGCATCTTCTTGGACACAAGACGGCACTGCGAGAGGACTGCTCCCAGACCAATACCTGGGAAGCAGGTTGAGTTGTTGCATTCCGCTGAAATATTATGGTTAATATACTGAACAGTCAATGTCAGAGACGAGATTTGGATACATACCGATTTCAAATTGCGTGCCGTCATGGGCGACTGGCGGGAATGGACTACCCGTGGCAACGAGGGCTCGCCCGTCGGTCCATTTATAGAGATCAACCGGCTTCGCCTCGTGGAGTCGTGTCGGATTGCTCAGCGGGAAGATAATCGGTCGTTCTACGTGCTCGGCCATCGCACGGATGACATCTTCGGTGAATGCTCCGGGCTTGGTTGAGGTCCCGATAAGCACATGGGGGCGAACCTTTTTGACGACCGACAGAAGATCTCGATCACTGTCCGACCACCCATCGTCGTTCCGTGCGAAAGGTTTCTGGCCTTCGGTCAACTTATCACCCATGGACTTCATAAGGAGACCGGGCTTGTCAATGCACCTAGATGAAAGAATGGTGTTAGCGGGGGTGTTTATCTTCCTTTTTCGCAGTTACATACCAGATCTGCTTTGATGCTTCGTCCTTCGACTTTCCTGTCTTAGTGGCGATGGTATCTGAAACCTGGTCGGCAATGCCGGTACCAGCCGTTCCCGAGCCGAAGATCACTACTCGTACATCCTCCAGATTGACTTTGCTGACTTCAAGGCCAGCCAACATGGCGGCCAATGTGACACATCCTGTGCCCTGGATGTCATCATTGAAACAGGGTATCTTTGACTTATATCTATCGAGTATCCTTCGAGCATTATCCAGACCGAAATCCTCGCTGGTCTTGTTAGCTGCGTTTCGAACAGTAGAAAGGACCATTTCTCATACAAGTGGATGTAAGCCTTGGGGAATCGTTTGCGGGCAGCCGCGACAAATCTGTCCACAAACTCATCGTACTTCTCTCCTCTGACCCGGCGCTGTCGGAGGCCGAGATACAGTTTGTCATCGAGCAACTCCTCATTCTACACATGGTGTCAGCAAATGTAGAGTTGACCAGAGAATAGGTATACCTACATTTGTACCGCAATCTAGTACAACAGGAAGCTGGCGCGAAGGATGGATTCCAGCACAGAGCGTGGTAATAGCCAGTTTGGCAACCGATATGAGAATTGCACCCACACCTTGGTCCCCAATGCCCAAAATCTGCCAACAATTAATGGTAAGCAAGGTCTCACAAACTCTCCGTCAAGGCGTCAAGCATATATATAATTACCTCTTCCCCATCACTGACGACAATATAGTCAACATCCTCCTCAGTTCCAAACCCAGAGAGATACTCATCAAAGTTATCCTGGTCATTGATATTCAAGAAACACCCTTCAGGCTTTCTGAACAATCGCGAGTAATTCTGAATCGCATCTCCCTCAGTAGGCGTGTAAATCACGCTGAACATCTCCTTGAGATTGGTTTGCACGAGCTATTCACAGGTTAGTAATAATGCACATGCTGATGTTGCTTCGGCAAGATATCAGAACCTTATAGTACAGCACATCATTCTGAGCCTTCATGCTAGCCAGGAAGGTATTCTTGGCTAGGTCGCCTGCTCTGCTTTGATACTGCTCATAAGCGCGCTGAACTTGCTCATCCAATGTCTGGATGTTCGGCGGGAGGAGACTGTGGAGCTTGAATGTCGACCGCTCATGGTCTGGGAAGGCCGAGCCTTTGTTATATTTGGATCCATGGAGGACATGGTTTCCCTAGTTCTGTGTGAGAATCGGAGCTTACAAAAAAGAATGCGGACGTGTGGTCACCTTGTATGGGCAAATCACGGGCCCCGGGGCGCGGGGTAGATCGCGGAATTTGGAGCTGGAGTCGGACATTTAGAGCCAATGCCAAGGGATGCAATGTTGGAATGAAGAAAAGCAGAGAGAGATTGGAATATGAGAAGAAATGTCCCGTAGTGGCGGGGTGTGGAGCACCCCGTCATCAAGCTTCTCGCCACCTGGGCAAGAACGCATATAAAGGCTTATCATACATCTTTTGAGAACATGGTACAATCTAGTATATACATAGAAAAGCCGAGGTATGTACGAATCAAAATAAAGTAAACAAAGAACATAAGCATAAACTTAACTTTGGCCCTGGTAGTTATAAATGTTTTTTTCCTTTAGTAGGTAAGTTATTACAGGATTAAGAATCCAGACCCTGCTCTAGCTACCTTACCTATTACGCTGTATATAGCTTAAGAGATAGCTATATAGCTTGGAGTACTCCGTACCATGAGCAAAAGGTGGGCGCATCGATTTTTGCCCGTGAATCCCCGTACGTGATTAGTAAGCTATTAGTGACGTCATATAATTTGACCCCGCATTCTCCCTTCCATTTCGGGAATAGCGCCCTCCCTTCTAAATTTGGTTTAGCGTCGCCAAGCTTCTGTTTATCCTAGCCCTACAATATAGACCTTCATTCGAGGTTCTGGGCGTAACCACCCCTTCTTACAAGTGGCTGATACATGACCAGAAGTTCCCTATCGCACTTTGCTCTCACGACACCTTCATTTTCACTTTACTTGATCTTTACTCTCTATTTATCTGTCCTAGTCTTTATATTATTAAGGTATTCTTTTTCAGTTATCTCTTATTAAATCTTCACTTTGTCCTCAGGCCTTTCTTCCTCCTCTCTTCTTGTAACCCATTATAAAATCTGCACGGTTTTTACTTCATTCCATCAACAGTGCATGGCCCTCAACATGGATGCTCTAGTCCCCAACCTTCAAGTCAAGGTCGCATCATTGACGAAAAATGTGAACAAATTCGTCAAGAACAAAGATGTCATTGATGGCACCAACGAAATCCAGAAACTCGTTCGCGCTGCTAGCGTCAAGATCAACGCTCCCGAGCTACTAAGCGTTGCGGTTACGAGTCTAAAATTGGGTGAAATTGCTGGCATCTTCCATTTGACCCCGGTTGCCCCGGATCCAGGTGAACCGTCCCTTGGGCAGGCCGAAATAGTTCATGCCCCAAATTATTTGAGTAAGTTTGGTCCCGGCTTAAACTTATATGTATACTAACAAATACAGTCCCAATCTTGAGTGACTATGACCTAGTCACGAATAGTTCGCCCGCGAGCGAGACGTAATCTGGTCTCGGGTTGATGCAGTTATCCTATCTACTCTTGTTCTTTGAAGCGAGAGTGCAACAATCCCCGAAGTTCGATCGGATCTATTGCGTCTATCTCTAGTATCAATTCGGTTAACTCCTTCCATTTGAAATACGAATTCGCGATCAAGTGCGAGCGGGTTCTCGGAGAGAAGAATGTCATCATCTCCGGCATCGTGGACTATTCTCTTTAGTTTGGACAGGCTGGGAACCTAGCCACCAATATGGCTATGATGGGGACTAAAAGTCCTGGTTTGACACAAGTGGGGATGTACCGATGTTTAGCCTACATGGCCATGATCCGGGACCCTAAAAAACGGGCTGGGGCTTCTGACACGTCTGTCTATGGAATTGCTACGGACAGTAATGCGTGGTGGTTTATTCATCTTCGTGACGATGGAAAGGTATGAAATGGAGATTTATAAGAACTTTGGGATTTACTGCTAATATATGTTCTAGTACACTGAAGACACATACCACTGGCATTCCGACGCCTGCGAAATCATCTCGGTCATTTACAAACTTATGCAGTTCGTTTCTTTCTTTCTTTGTACATATTTCTGTACCTTTCAGTTTCTTCGACGGCTTTCATTCACTTGCTCCTACATCTCTCAGTTCTCTATTGAATGCACCATTTATCATCCTCCCCTTACCTCTATCAATATGCCTGGCCAGAGGTCTGTCAGGGGTCGCAGGCGTCGTCCTCGCGCTTCACGGGGATGCGCTCGCGCCCGTTGCAGTATGACCATCGACCCTAACAAGGATGCTACAGCTGCTGATAGTACCGATACTAATGATGACCCTCTGCTAGCCACCGAGTACAATGCCGGCTTACTAGCCGATGATATAGCCGATGACAGTGACCTGGGCCTGCTTAGGGAGGCACTTATCCTACCTAAGGACGGATGGACTACAGACAACCCAAGGCCGAGGTTACCTCCCGTACCAAGAACCAATATCACACGATACACCTGCTATACCGAGCGAACTTTCGTACTCGCACTCTGCTGCTTTTACGATGAATCTACCCTATATACCCTGCGTTAGGACAAGGCAAATATGTCTCACCCAATTGATAGCCAGTGTAACGGCAAGAGACCTGGCCCTTTATCAGGCAGAAAGATCGATATGCCTACCGTCGCGACATGGTTCGTTTTTCATTTCTCAATTCATAACTACTGGGATAACCTTTAGCACGAAGCCCGTCTCGCTTTATCTTACGTTCGCCTGATGGACAAGGGCGTTTTCTACTGCTTATACACAATGATACCGTACTAAAGAAGTTCCCAGTTTCAGGCTGACTTTGACTAACACAGAGATATTCGTACCTCCCGAGTGCCTCTGGACCCCCCTATGATTGTATGGGCTAACGGATTGCCCTGGTTCCCGGTCTATAAGGCGTTCTACGTCCTCTGTGGAAGCTGGAGCCCTGCGTCATACCTCGTGGGAAGAAAGTACCGCTCTAAGATCACGGAATTTTACATTGGCGCGGCACTGGCCCCACCTGCCGCCGTCCTGACCAAACAAAGTAATGTACATGGGTAACTACCTACTAGTTAACTAACTAACCTTGGATCGGATCGTCGCGGGTTTTTGGGAACCTTGGCGGGTGTGGACCAGGTATCTGATTACAAATCTAATCTTATCTTGACTATTTATGGAGTAGGTACCTACTGCGGAGTATCACTCTATTAATCCGTATATAACGAAATCATTCTCCAAACTCAGGCATAACTTCACACAAGGAGAGAAAATGGCTCCCACGTACAATGCCAGCACCACGGCCGCTGAGCTAGTCGATCATCTCGCCGCCGAAATCCAAGGCAAGGTGATTCTCATGACTGGACCCTCTCCGAACAGCATTGGAGCAACCTTCGTGGAGACGATCGCACGCGCTAAGCCGGCCACGTTAATCCTGGCGGGACGCAACACGGTTACGTTGCAGCAAACAGCAGACGCAATAAACGCTGCATCTCCACAAGTCTCAGTCCGACTGCTGCAGCTCGACCTGGCCTCGCTGTCTTCAGTCCGCCAAGCCGCGTCGGAGGTGAACAGCTGGAGTGATCTGCCACATATCGATATCCTCGTCAATAACGCAGGAATTATGGCTACTGATTTTGCGCTCACTGCAGATGGCTACGAGAGTCAGTTTGCCACGAACCACCTCGGCCATTTCCTCTTCACCAACTTGGTGATGGATAAAATCTTGAATTCTCCATCGCCGCGGGTGGTCAATGTTAGCAGCGATGGTCATCGACTCAGTCCTATCCGCTGGGGAGATTACAACTTCCAGGTAGGCTATCAGTTTCGCTCGCCACTTGCATATCTAATGTGCTAATGTGCCGAGTTGCAGGATGGAGAAACTTATAACAAGTGGGCTGCCTACGGTCAGTCCAAGACAAGTAACGTCTTGATGGCTACCTATCTTGCGCAAAGACTAGGTCCCAAGGGCCTTACGGCGTATAGTTTGCATCCTGGTGTCGTTTTCGGTACTACCCTCGCGAAGGATCTCGACTGGACTGTTGACCTCCCGGCATTGCGTAAGTGATTATCAAAGGTATGCAGAAATTCCGCGTGGCTAATGTCCCTAGGCGCTGTCGACAAATTTATGGGGAATAAGGAGGGCTGGCTGGAGTTCAAACAAAAAAGCCCCCAAGAAGGAGCGGCGACCCATGTGTATGCTGCGTTTGAGCCAAGCCTTCGAGGTGAGACGGTGACCCCCATTCGACCGAATGTGCATACTGATTTCTCTCGAAGATCACAACGGTGCATATCTTCAGGACTGCCATGTCGCAGACCCTTGGACGGACACCATCAAGCCCTGGGCTACGGATAAAGTCGAAGCTGAGAAATTATGGAAGCTGAGTGAGAAGCTCGCTGGGCAGGAATTCCGCTATTGACAGAACCCAGTAGGGCGTCACGAGGAGGGAGAATAAGGCTGGAATCGAAATGTCTCTCACTTCAAAATATAGGAGATGGCAATGTGCTGTCATCTCCTTGCATGGACAAGACCTCGGAAGACATTATTCGCCTTAGAGATATCCGCTCTTGGCACTTTAATGGCATCATCCATCCTGCGAGAAATCAAGTGAAGTTACTCTCCATGCTGTCAGTCCCAGAAAAAGCAAGGAAAGTCTCAGTAAAAATTGCGCTGGGCGTGTGCTGGCGTTTATTTTTTCGGAGGTAGCGGTGACAGGACTGACTAGTAGGTGGATAGTCGCCACCAAAAGCAGGATTACCGTCTGAAATAAGTCGTACGTTTTAACTTGTGTGGGGGTCTCTCCATATCCTTCATTTTTTCAATACAGCCTGGAGCACTCCGTAC
Source organism: Penicillium psychrosexuale (assembly GCF_028828465.1). Classification (NCBI taxonomy): domain Eukaryota; kingdom Fungi; phylum Ascomycota; class Eurotiomycetes; order Eurotiales; family Aspergillaceae; genus Penicillium; species Penicillium psychrosexuale. The sequence goes on from NW_026643187.1 coordinate 3,408,640, forward strand.
TCCGTAGTGTATGTTGTACTCCGTGGTTAGGCAACTGTGACGAGCGGAAGGTCCGGGAGAGGACCCCTAGTGGAGATTACTCCGAAGGTAATGAGGTGATTGGCTGGTCCTGGCGATATTTATGGGTCCGACGGTCCTCCCGAATTTTAATAAAGAGCCTCCAGGGATCAGTGACATCGCGAAGACCCTAATTGTGAACGTTAGGTGAATAGAAGTCTATGTCTGACTACCACGTGTGTGTCCACAACACAAGGACCACACGATATCTTTTTTTCCTTGTTTTTGGCCTCTTTTTCACTATCATTTCCTGTATCACGCTAGTAATGTAGCCGAATGCTAGCAATGAATTCGGTAAGCCACAGCGGTCTAACATCCAATGAGTGGTCAAAGAGTACGGACACAAGCCAATGAGAGAGCTTTGTAAAATGAGGGCTCGTAGTATGCTACCTCGCTATAGTCTAGCCGCTAGGTAACTAAATAGTCTGACTCTTTTTCATTTAAAGGGGCGCGCGCGTCCGTCAATTGAATTTTGCACCTCCATCTCTCTTCACCTCCACCTTTCCTTTCCTTTCCCACCCCATCGTGTGTCAAAAACATCAACATGCGTACCTCCTTTTTCCTCGCCGCAGCTCTCGCTACCCTCGGCACCCAAGCCAAGGACAGCAGCAGCGAAATCATCGGCTACTTCTCTCCTTCCTGGGACGCAGGCCTCCTCCAGTACGGCGGTTGGACCAGCACCGCCGCCAGCCTCGTCGCCTACAAATCCGGCACGGCCACATACCACGTCGGCTGTCTGAAGGACGCGCCCAAGACCGACTGCAACTACCCGTCCTCGTGGACCATCGTCCAAGGCCCGGAGACAGTCAGTCTCGACGGCAAATACATCGCCTCCACCTCCGACAAGACTTCCAGCTACGAGATGACTGTCTCCCAGTCCTACCATTGTTCCCTGAAGGCGTCGACCGAGTCCGCCAGCTGCACGATGAGTGTCAGCATGAGCGGAAGCGTCGACGGCGCGAAGGTCGAGTCGTCTACTTCCAGCAAGGCGACATACACCACTGCCCCGATTTCGGCTTCGTACTACCAGTTGACCGTCACCGCGGGACTGGAGTCGATTACTACCGAGACGGCCACGACGACTAAGTCGACCGGTGGTGCTGCGGGACACGCTGGTGCTATGATTACGGCTGCACCTATGGTTGCTGCTGCTCTCGCTGCTTTGCTGTGATGATTTTCAAGATATTTCAATGATAAGGAATTACATGCCATGACTTTAATTGACTGAACATCGCGTAAAGATCTCGTAGGCTGATTTTGGTAAATAGAGTAGCGTCAAAAGGAGGATCTCTTGTTTGTTTACGTCGCGTAGCATTGGTGTAATATCGAGGGTCATTTCTAGTTTTGCTCCAGCGAAAATAACTTGGCGCTAGAATACAACTTTCTCGAAGATATATATCCTACATAGTGATGACACCGAACTCGAAGCATACGAATTTCGTAAGCAGACAACAGAGACCAAATCATAAACATCCGTTTCACCAAAAAGGTAAAGACAAGACGTACATTGTATTAAGCGTGTCAACTATACAGGGAGGTAACTAATTCAGGCATCTCGCACAGTCAACCCTGCCAGCAAAAAAAGGAAGCAAATCCTATGCCAACACAAGCCAGCGCAAACACCAAGAACAGCCTCATATTAGGTATAGGCATATTTACAGGATGTAAGCGGCAGCAGCGGCGAGGGCAGCAACACCAGCCATGTTGCCCTTGACATTGGCACCGGCGCCAGTGTAGGTGGGCGAGGGGGTGGCGCCAGAGGACGAGCCGGTCTTGGTCACCAGTGGGGTGGAGGTGGCAACGCCGGAGGAGGAGCCGACGGGGGAGGACCCAGTGGCGGTGGTACCGGTGGAGGAGGTCTCGGTCTCGACAGCGGAGGAGGACTCAACAGCCGAGGACGAGGTCTCAACGGCGGAGGAGGACTCGACAGCGGAAGACGAGGTCTCGACAGCAGAGGAGGTCTCAACAGCGGATGATGAGGTCTCAACAGCGCTGGAGGTCTCGCTGGCAGACGCGGTGGGGGTGGCAGTAGTCTCAGCGGGGGCAGAGCTCGAGGTGCTGGCGCTGACGGTGGAGGAAGCGCTGGTCTCGACGGGAGGGACCGAGATGGGGTGACCGGCGGAGGAACACTGCCCAACGACGGCGTTGGAGACAGCTGGATGAGTGAGTTAGTGGGATGTTTAGATCAAGGGGAGTAAGTAGATGGGTGTTAACATACAGACTTGGTCACTGTGGTCGCAGGCCTTCTGAACACAAGGAGTGATACTGGTCACGAGCTCGGTCTTCTGGCAGTGACACTTGAAGTCGAGCAGCTCGGAGCAGCCATCGCTCTGCAGGGCAGAGATGAAGCAGCTCAGCTAGAGGCAATTGTTAGTAACCATATTCTTGTGATGTATACATCAGTTTTCTTCGTACCGAGCAGGCGGGCACATCGGGCAGCTGGGCGCTGGCGAGGCCGGCAGCAACAAAGGCAATCAGAGTGGTGGAGAACTTCATCTTGATGAATTGGACTAAAAGATAGAAGATATTATGAACGGCGTGCCGGAAAAGACAGTCAAGTATTGTATAGCGAGTGCGGATGAGTTGAGAAGAGGAGCCAGGTCTGGACTTGGGGTGCTGGATGCCCTTTTTATAAGCTTTGCCAGTCGTATATACTCCACCTGCCCCATGGAGATACCCCTGTGGCAAGGTTGCACTCAGAGGCTGGCGCGTGGGACCATCACATGTCTCCGCATGCTTAATGGGAGGCAATCCACCGAAAGCAGGCTTCGGCCGCGGTTGACTCAGATCTGTAATTACCACGGATTGGCTGAGTTCAAGGCCAAGCCTGAAGGCTGACGCCGGATAATGGGTTCCCGCAGCCGATTGAGCATTGAGCGAGGATTGGGTTGGTGCTATTGTCTCGTACAGCGTACGTATGCCCGCATCGCCAAGTTGAGACTAGATCAGACGAACGAGAAAGCCACCGGAAAGACTGGACCAGTGGCGACGTTGGTATGTAGTACACTTCCATTTGAGGTTAGTCATACGGTGATTAGGGCCATTGGGTTTAATCTCCACATCTCGTGCTAGACTGTTAGTGGCCTCGATGGATGACGGTACGGTGCAGTACTCCGTACGGAGTACATGTGGCGTGGTTGTGCAGCGTTCCTACTGCCCACTGCCCAAAGCCTTCCGTCAATTGGCTACAAATTATGACTCCAGCATATGTAGATACGCAAGCCTGCCAGCATTGAAAGCAATAAATGTGCAGAAAGATTTGCAAAAAGACAAATGGGGTGGCAAACCCCATAGTATTAGGAAAATCCGGGGAAGACGGTTGGACCCCGGCAGGGCCCGAGGGAGGGTAGCATCGAACTATACCACATTGGGACTTGGTCCGACGCTATTTAATAAACAAGGCAATATAATATATCTTGTTTGAAATTGCTTGGGGTAACACACGGCGCCATCAAGGTTATGGAAAGGGTCAAAACTCAGGCCATGATCAACAACCTTGTGAGCCCCGGAACTTGTCCAATATAGGGCTTATGGGTATACAGGGTTGTACATTGTAGCCCCAAAGACATCCCGGCGTTTTCTGAGTTTCATTGGGCTTACTAGAGAATCACAAACTAGAAAAGATTACCGAAACGTTAGCATTCTCTGAAATGTGACTCGATCGTGAGATATTGTACCTGCATATTACGATCACCTCCAGTGGCAACAGGGTTTAAATGTTACTTCCAAGTGAACCATTTCCTGTTATTTCCTAAGAAAATGGCATTGGCACGTAGGACGAGAACGGGCCTTGCCAAGTGAGACATTTAGCGGGGGTGGGCCGAGTCAAGACTGGACTGGACTAGATACATCATCTTTGACTTAGACAGTGCCAAGCACACTAGTATTCATTTGTATGGGGTTGGGGTCAATAAGAAAGAGAGTTCAGGAAAATCAGCAAAATCAGGAACAAAAATACAAAAGCACCGATCACATGAGACACGACTCCTACTTAGCGTCGCCACCGAGACTCTGTTACGGGTGACTAAATGGACCATCGGAACATAACTCTCTACAGTCTTTCTACATCTACTCCGTATAATTGTGCTGACCACCTACCATATGTGTACTCTTACAAAATCACAAGGTCTTACGCATGTATCATGTATCACGTGACCAAGTTTCTCTTATGTGTAGCGAAGTAATTATCCTATCATGTGACCGGATTAAACACTAGTTCTAATATGGCTAGCTCATTATTTATAGACCAATCAAAATGCATTCATACTATACTCTTATTCAGGCATTGAGCATATTCTATCTCAGCATCCACCTTCTCTATCATTATGGCTTCCAAAGCATGCACTAGATATTACGTTTACAATATTTGCCTAAGTGAGAGTGAGGTTTAAGTGAGAGTGAGGTCTAAGTGAGTTCTGAGCGAATTCTAAACAAGAGTTTGAGCTATATAAGCAGGCCGCTTCCCACTTTGCAACTTGCTTCTTCTTTCTCTCTCTATCTTCGTTATTTTGAATTGATGCACTCTTCTATCTTTACAAGACCTGGCACGTCACTGCAGCGACTAACATCCCCCAGCCTACGTGGAACCAGAGCCAAAACCGTGATCAGCAACGACCACAGCAAACCCAAAGGACTCCCTATGCGCTTCCGCCAAGTGGCCCACAAGCACAGCGCGCGCCTTACACGCCGCAGTAACCCTATCAGCCGCGTCAGCAACAGCAGCCACGCGACCGCACCAATCAGGCAGGTCAGCTTTTGCTGGCTGACAAACCCTAGAATCAGGCAGGCTATTCAGCCACGGGGTACACAGCCCGTCAACCACGATAGAATCGTCCTGCAGCCGCTTATCAGGTCGATCATCCCTAGGAAGCCGCCGCGATGCCCGGGGGACCTATACAATCGGACGGTACCGATACTAATCTCGCTAACGTTGCTTTCTACGACAGCGACCACGTGTACTAACCTCCGGATGCGTACTATGCGGATGAGGAGTATACCAGCTACGCTGAATACCCCCCATTACTACGTGGCCTCGGAAATTGGAATCAGTCACTTTACTCCGCAATGACTATCCGGAGGCCTTGGACCATCGAGATGGCTTGGCTATGATCCGTCAACTGGGGGACTTAAGCAGCCTCAAGAACGACATGCAGCGGCTTGAGAACGAAAAAAAATTCAGCAGCTCCAAAAGTCAAACAAGCCCCAATCTCGGCAAAATATCCTCATACGTGGGGCTGAGTTAGATCTCTCATGATTGACCCCGCCCATGCAAAAATCTGGAAATGCTTCTTCTATCAGCACTACCATTTGACGTTCCAGTATTCCCACGACCGCGATTTTGTCGATGTCTCCCCTTCGATCATAAAGATTTTCAATTCACGGGCTGATATATCGATACCAACCCGTGAATGGCAGAAGGTCGAGGTGTGCGACCAAAACTTCTCGAAGCCTACGATACGTTCATCGAAGCATTCCAGCAGAATCAAAATACTGCGGCTCCTATAGAACTCCTTTCGCTGGCCAAAAGTCGCGGGCAGCCTTTCCGACGTAGGGAGAAACTCGAGATTACGGCGAGAATGAGAATCTCCTTTGTTTTCTGTTTTGTTTTGCTTTCATATATGATACCCTGGTCCTTCGAAATGCTTCACTTTTCTGTATCAAGATCCTACTTGCATTTTCCTCAAATTATTAGCTTATTACTAGCTTATTCCTAGCCCTATTTTCCACTACTGAATGGCAGCCGTATTCTCCTAGTGACTATAGGCATGCCACGACTTTTCTATGGAGAAATGGAAGAACTAGCTCGGTATTTCTCAGAAGGCAAGCTGGGAGTTAGAAGATCTTCGATTCAGTCATGACTGCGGAAGGTATCCTATGAATACCCATAGGTCATTCGTATCTCATTAATATCCCCCACAAACGCCCAATCCATGCAAGTATGTCAACGCCAATTCAAATCACTGTCCCATATGTTCTCAGGATAACAATTCATCAATATATGCTCGCTCGCTTATATTCTTCCCCTTGAGAAGAACCGCAAGGACTTCGATGGGCGGGTTGAGCTTCAGCTGATTAGCGCGTCTCCACCGCTTGACTCGAGCAATTCCAATGCAGGGCTAAAGAGAGAGTAGATATGTTAGACGAGTTATTCTAAAAGAGACCCGGACACATACTCCATATTGGCTGGAAAGATCAAAATGCCGGAGAATCTTTTCCTCGATATCCATGCCTTGCTGGTGGGCTGTTGAGTGCAATTAGCCATTTGATTCATACTAACACTCTGTGTGCCAACCTCCACTTACCACTAGGTGTCTTGCGGGCCTGCTCTTGAGCCCGCCAATATCGCCAGATATCCTGCTTGTTCAATTTCAGTGCCCGGTTGTCCTCTTCAGATCGGGGCGCTTGGTGTTCGACTGCGGCTTGTTGTCGCACCGCTAGCTCTGCGACATGGGGCTTGGAGGGTTCTTTTGGAGTGACGGACAGCTGCTGGGGCTCTGGGGTGGAGGCAGATTTGTCGGAGAGCGCTGGAGTCGAGTCGAGGGCCTTGGCTTTGTGGGATGGTGCGGTGACTGGTTTGGTGACTCGGGACCGGGCGCCGAAGGACAGTGTCGACTGCGACCCGGTTGTATTTGATGCGCGACGAGGCATAATGTAGAATAATGTGGTGGTTTGTCGTTGAGATTGGATATGCAATGTTGAAGAAGTTAAGGTGGAGAATGAGGCGATGTCATGGTTGCACTGGCAACCAAGGGAAAAATCTACGAAGGCCCGGTATTTAGCCTTCCATGGTTCTTCATTGGGACGTTTTATATTTTTTATATAAATTATACATCGATTGGCGTATAAATACACAGCGGATGTGCTAAGATTCATTGTTTATCGATTTACCATGTGTGATGACGATGATGACATTGACATTCGAAACTGGGCGAACAGTGTCCGATAACCATTACGTCTGGGTAGAAATTTGAGATCGGGTAGATCAGCCTAAATAGTCGTATATATAGCATATTAGACCTCTCGAGATATATAGAAGAACCTAATAATAAATCAAAGGAGGCTCAACTCAATCGTGGCTGTTGGGGGGCTCAGTTCATCTTTCCCCACCCACAGCCACTGTACGTTCTGGAAGCCCTTCACCTCTCCTATCTCGAACCTCAAGGCCTCTAGACCTCTGGACAACTTACCCTTGTCGCCCTCTTCCAACCTCCGGCATTCGAGGAATCCATATGTTCACACAGTTCACCTAACCCACCGAACCCTTATGAACCGTGCGAAAGGATCCGTCCACTCGCATATTCCCCACAACCCGACCAACCTCCGCATGTCTATGGTGCGACAGACACGGCTTACTCGAGATGGCCGCCTTTGTGCGCGTATCAGGCCCGGCAAACGGCAATTTCCTGATCGGATACCCAGGCATTTCTGCGACCATGGTAAGCGCCCTCTGATACATGCGACGAGCCGGTTCGGCCCCCTGCGCACGCGGCCCCATTGATTGTTCATTGACTGACTATCCAAGCCACGAATCGAGGGTAAAGTTGAAATCAGACCCTGCGCTGGTATTACAGCTCCCGTCAACATCTCCCTCGTCACTATTTCCCTCCTCCGCCGCGAGACAATCCACCCTTCGGCCGACACCTTTACGAAGAAGCGCCTGGCTCCCCCGCGGAAAGAGATCACCGATATCGTCGGCAAAGAGATGCTCCTATTTCGATGTCCCGCCGGCCGAGAATACGAGGAGGTAATATCTATGGATCTGCCCTTTGTTCTCTTTATTCCGTTTGGTCGTGGCGGCCGCGATGCCTCTCGCCGTGTACCCCCAGCTAGTTTACAGCTCCCGAGTCGCACCGCCGAAACCTACTACGAGATGGTGGTGATGGTCCAACAAGGGCAGCAGCAGCAGCACAAATATACCTTTCCCGTTCCTATCGCCCGCTACGATACGCTCTCCACATTCGGCATGTACAATCGTCCAGAGTCGGCAGAGCGCGTATCAGATCATCTGGTCACATTAGCCATATCACTGCCACGTTGGTCTTATGGTCCCCTCGACCCCGTGAGCGTCTATGTCAAACTGTCACCGAACGAGAGCTGGATGGGCAAGGCGCGTAAGGTGACCATCAACAAGATCACCATTGGCATCGACGAGGAAATCGTCTACAACCACGAAGGCGATGAGCCTCAGCGCAAAGTCAAGGTCCTAGCCAAGAAAACGGAGAACATTGGTGTTAAACTGCCTCAATCGGGCTATTTGACAAACCTGGGTCTGGTATTCCCCGCCAAGGACCTCCGCGATGCAGAAGGAATCTTGCCGAGAAGTAGGGCGGCATTTCCAACATACGGTGTGAGCGGTTTCACAACCACAGCAAGTCTATATAAAATCGAGTATTACCTCACAGTTCGAGTTAGTTCTTGCCTAGTTCCCTGGTATTTCCCCAATACTCACACAACAGCAGGCTCACTTAACCTCGGCAAGAGACATTACCATTCGACAACCAATCGTGGTCTGCCCCCTCGACCATGCCGGCTGCAAAGAAGAAATGGAAGCGATCGAGCAAGCCGCACGAGATGCCGCCCACGTCAACCCGGACAACCCCATGCTACCTCTTCCAGCAATTGTGCGACCAAACGACCATAACGCCCTCAGCCATCTAGGCGCCGCTATCGTCGGCAATCAGAAGAAACCATTGATTGACTGAGATGGAGATGATCCAACTCCCCAGTACCAACGATGATACTTATTTAATAAATCTCCCCCTTCCCCCCGTCTTGATACCGGAGCTCCTGGACGGTAATCCCACATACGGGGACCGACGGTTGCCATTACTTTTGATGCGGAGGCTGAAGGCTCCTCCGCAACCACGCTATATCATGACATGTCTTACGATTGCATACATTTTGGAGTTGGTTGCGTGGCATTCCTGGAAGCTGGCTGTTCGCTGTTTATCTGTCTGGGCAAAACGGGGATTACGGGGTGTTTGGGCTACTTGTTTGGAGATTTAGTCGAGTGTTTCCTTGCCTCCCTTGACTTCTTTCCAGTGTCTTCCCGCTGCATACGTGTGTTTGGTCTTTTTGGCCGTTTGGTGATTCTTTCATACGCACAGACCCAGTCAAGCATCTGCTCGAATAGTGATACAATTTGTATCCATATGGAATCATGTACCTATTAATCTGTGGATATACGGAGCTATGGATCTATGGTTTCAGGAATCATCTATCCTCGCTGTGTATATTGTCTTTTGGAATGCAAAATCGCTTCACAAGGGTATACTTATGCTAGTTTGTATGCCTTTCCCGGTTCCTGTCCCCCTCGACCATGACCTCATATCAACACCCTATATTATACATGCGGCTTATTTCCCAATTTCCAGAAATCCCATGGCAATGCTTAGCATGTCTGCGTCAACCACCCGGGCTTTGCTCTGCTTCCGGCTTTCGTTTTCAATGTCCCGAAGACATTCTTTCAACATTTCAAGTATGGTTTGGTACTGCCTCGAGGAGGGTCCAAAGGTCTTCAGGGCATTCTCAAGGCTGTTTGATATCTATATTTTGTTATTTCCTGCATTTTGTAGTCGTATTGGGCGATATACCTTGCGCAAACTTGCGTCGTAGTCTACGAGATCTTGATTTATTTCGTCCATCTCATATCATCCAACAAATATGCCTGATATTTCGAAATCAAACAGCTTGACTTTGTGAGGGGCATATATGTCCAATTGACCGCTCTCGTCACCGCCTAGGTATGAGAGGCAAATGGCGTCGCCGGGTCCTCCACTTAAGCTCGGGGCTTGCTTTAGCTACCTTTGTCCCTTCTGACATCGTGTCTTTTACTCTACGCTTTTTAATCAACTCATCTAGCCTCCTGGGAAATCTCCCTCCTCTTATCCAAGCCCGAAATGTACAAAAAAATCGTCGGAGGTTGCATCCGATTATTTGTGGTCGTCTTCGTCATCATTGAGATTGAGAATTACACCAATCTCATTGACCGATACCCGATGGCTTGTAAAGTTGCATTTTTCCTAGCATTGTTCGGCTTTTTATGGCTCTATGGCATGTACAGAGATCCGGAGTCTGAACTTAATCAAGACGACAAGGATTCCCGACCTTGAGGCGTCTAAGAAACGTTTGCTTTTCGACAAAAGGCTGGAAATATACACAATGCTATGAGCCGATGGCCTTCCCCGCGATCACAATGCGAGATGATGCTTTTAATCTGGCCCAGGTGGCTTGGAAATCTGACCGATTCCTTGGTTCTTGCTGTGTTTGTTCTCTTCAATCACTTGAGTAGCTTAGATCTTCTCACCACTAATATTCATAACGTACTTATTCTACCGCCTGCTCCATAAATACTAATACTACAAACGCTAGGGTGCTCACATGTACCTAGTGGTTCTTCAACGAGTTAGTATCATTCTTACCGCTGCTTCTATAACTATAGTGGCCTATTTCCCGTACCTAAAGTAGGAGCTATAGGGAATACCGTTTGGGTTCGATCGACTTCGGGTCGAGGCCTCTTGTTACTGCATATTCTTTCCAATCGAAAAAGAGCATTGCCAAGACCGAGGAGTAAACAGACTGCGTTGGAATTGAAAGGTCCAAGCCAATGAACGACGTCCAAAACTGCCAGCAACACGGAGTATCCCCGGAGTTCCTCCGCATCTACGATCCCACAAGAATGACCCCCAGCATATAGTACTACAACATACTCCGTATACTTGTAGGTATCGCGGAAGTTGTTTTAGCAGCATTTCACTAGTTATAGTTCAGTAAGCAGGCTGGTAGAAGGCTATGCTTTGCAATCGAGACTCATTCTCCTTCGTCCTTGATTGAGATCTACATAGTCCGAGCCAACCTTGCAATACCCCACTTTGATGCCGGGGTAAAACATGTCGGGGTAAAAGATATAAAAAGGTATGTATTTCCCTGATTTTGGGTTTGAATTCCCAGCAGCACAGCTAAAATGGTTCACTTATCAAGGGGTGTTGTGGCCACATGTCTTACTCTCCTTGCGCATTCCTCCGCTATTACGGCTAAAGAATCAAGCACAAATCGTGAGTCCAGTGCTTCTATTTCCTCATTTTCTAAACCTAACCACCTCCTATAGCAATCGTGGCAGATGGTACTTCCTTTGCTCTCAATGGAAATAACGTTGCATACCGCATCCATGTAGACAATACCACTGGTGATCTCCTAGGAGACCACTTCGGCGGCTCTGTCGGAGCTCATATCCCTCTGGAAGTTGTAGGCGACGTCCATGGCTGGAATGGTTATATAGGACGTGTACGCCGCGAGTTCCCAGACCAAGGCCGAGGAGATTTCAGGACCCCTGCGATTCGCATTCGTCAATCACAAGGGTATACCGTGTCTGAATTCCAGTACAAATCGTACAAGATCATCCCCGGAAAGCCTGCTCTACCTGGGTTGCCAGCCACGATGGGCACAGAAGAAGATGCGAGCACCTTGGTTATCAGTCTATATGACAAGTACAGCGATGTTGGCGCAGACCTCTCCTACTCGATTTTCCCTAAGTATGATGCCATTGTGCGCAGTGTGAATGTCACGAATCACGGAGAGGCAAATATCACAATCGAGTCTCTGGCCAGTCTGAGCGTGGATTTGCCGTTCGAGGACCTCGACATGATAAGTCTTCGCGGTGATTGGGCAAGGGAAGCGCATCGCGAAAGGAAAAAGGTCACGTACGGCACCCAAGGCTTTGGAAGTTCCACTGGATACTCCTCTCACCTCCATAACCCTTTCCTGGCATTGACAGAGCCATCCGCCACCGAGTCTCATGGAGAGGTATGGGGATTCTCCCTTGTGTACACGGGTTCATTCTCCGTGAACGTCGAGAAGGGCTCACAGGGCTTCACGCGTGCCCTTTTGGGTTTCAACCCTAGCCAGCTCTCGTGGAATCTGCCGCCCGGGGAGACTCTTACTTCTCCCGAGTGTGTCTCAGTATACTCCAAGGATGGCATCGGCGGAATGTCACGCTCTCTACATCGCTTGTACCGCAAGCATCTCATCAAGAGCAAGTTTGCCACCAGTGATCGCCCTACGTTGTTGAACAGTTGGGAAGGACTGTATTTCAATTACAATCAGAGTAGCATCTACGACTTGGCAAAGGAAGCCGCCGAAGTAGGTGCCAAGCTCTTCGTTCTGGATGACGGTTGGTTTGGCCGGGAATATCCACGTCTCTCCGACGACGCCGGACTGGGCGACTGGATCCCAAACCCTGACCGGTTCCCAGATGGCCTGGGGCCGATTGTGAAGAATATCACGGACCTGAAAGCTGCTAACTCGTCAACGAACATGCGCTTCGGTATCTGGTTCGAGCCGGAGATGGTCAATCCGAACTCGACTCTGTATAACGAGCACCCGGACTGGGCCTTACACGCAGGCCCCTACCCTCGCACCGAAAGACGCAACCAGCTCGTGCTGAACCTCGCTCTTCCTGAAGTCCAAGACTATATCATTAAGTCCGTCTCAGACGTCCTCAGGAGTGCAGATATCAGTTACGTCAAGTGGGACAACAACAGGGGTATTCATGAGATGCCTTCCCCGGCCACAGACCACGCCTATATTCTCGGCATGTACCGTGTTTTCGATGAACTAACAACCCAATTCCCCGATATCCTCTGGGAGGGTTGCGCCTCGGGCGGGGGCCGGTTCGACCCAGGTGTTTTGCAGTACTTCCCGCAGATCTGGACATCGGACAACACAGACGCAATCGATCGCATCTCCATTCAGCTTGGTACTTCGCTCGCCTACCCACCCAGCGCGATGGGTGCTCACCTGTCCGAAGTACCGAACCAACAGACTGGCCGCACAGTCCCAGTGGCTGTCCGCGGGCATGTTGCGATGATGGCTGGCTCGTTTGGCTTGGAACTCGATCCGGCTGTAATGAACGCGGAGGACAAGGCGGCTCTGCCTGGGCTCATTGCTCTTGCTGAGAAGGTGAATCCTATTGTCCTTAATGGCGATATGTGGCGGTTGAACCTTCCAGAGGACTCGAATTGGCCTGCTGTTTTGTTCATCGCTGAGGATGGTGAAGAAGCTGTGTTGTTTGTCTTCCAGCTCGCTCCGAATGTTGATCATTCATGGCCGCGCGTTAGGTTGCAGGGATTGGATGCGCAGGCTTTCTATAAGATTGACGGGGGTGTGGTTTACTCCGGTGGAACCTTGATGAATATTGGTCTGCAATTTCCCTTCAAGGGTGACTATGGCAGTCAGGTTGTGATGTTGGAAAAGCAATAGAGGCTCGATATTTATATTTGAGAGGCAAGGGCTGGGAGCAGTCTTGCTCTTTGCTGGGATTTGACATCTTAACAGTCAAATATCAACCCATTCAAGTTCGTCTAATGTCGAGTTTAAATACCCACAAGAGGAATATCCAATTCAATAAACTCATGTTGAAGGTTGATGCCATAGACATTATTCTGCCGGACGTAAAAAGACCTCCGCTTATCGATAAGCGCAACTTTTCTAATCTCCGACTCTGACTCCGAAATTCCAGCCTCTGATTTATTCTTTGCAAACAATTCAACATGGCAGATGCAGACGAGGATGCCGTTCGTGCACCTGCAAATGCCTCGACAGAACCTGATATCGATCTGTCCGATGAGACGCAGGATTTCCGCTTCTTGAACCACTTGAATTTGTATGAACACGACCTCTCTGACATGGCGAAATCTCCGTTGTCGATCGCTTCAATTACCCATTGCTTACATTCAATCTCTTTAAAGCTTTGCCGATTCCTCCCCTAGTATCCCGCGCCGCGGCGAAAAGGACTTTGAGCCCAATCCGACAGAACTTCAGGCCGATGTACTCTCCGCTTCGCGAGGGGCCATGCACAATGCGCTCTCATATCCCCGTCTTCACGGTGCCAAAACTCGCATCATAGCTTTCTATGCACCCGACGGGTATGTTCCTCCAGTTCAAATCGGTCGCGCGACACCTAAAGCTGGCGGAGAAGATGGAAAGAGCTCAGAGTCTACCCCCAAACCCGCGAGGCCTTTGCCCAATTCTGCCAGGATATCGCCTGACGCATGTGTCTATGTGCCCAATCCGAAGGGCCAGTTCTTTAAAACAATGGGCCAGGCAGACTCGACAAGTCGTATCTGGCTGTTGCCAGAGGAAGCCTTATATCTTATTGAGCGAGGAAGTCTGGATATCAGATGGCCTAGCCCTTCGGGGTCTACAGGAGACCTATCCGTCCCTATGAGCTTGCAGGCTGCATATGCATGCTTCATGGGCCGCGGTGGTCTGACACTAGAACGGTACTCTGTTTATACTGGTCTCAAGCGTCTGGGTTATGCGCTCGTTCGAGCTCCTGGATGGTGCGACGACATCCAGCAGCAGGATGCGGATGCTTCAGGTTCTAGTGAAATAACACCATCCAAAATCCATGGCGCCGGCCTGGCTGGTATGCTTGCGTCACTTTTCAACTGGATTCATGACCCTCACTCGACGGCATCTACGGCAACTGGCCCTATAATCGGCACTGGCATTCACCGAAGTTACAGTGAGTCACACATTTATCTTCGCGTAGTTGCCTCAGCTCTCCTTATTGACAAAATTCTTAGTGGATGTATACCGCAAGCTCGCCATCATCCCCTGGTACGACCCAGTCACCGCGCCCGAAAGACACTCCTTTGATACCACACCACCCTTCCGCGTCGTATTCCACATCTACAAGCCCTCAACTCCCATCAAAAAGTCCGCGCTTCCCACTCCAGACTTCCGCATCGCGGTCGTCAGCACACGCGATCAAACTACCATGCCCACTATGACACAACTTGGTGCTTTGCTCGAAAGCACGCCACTTGACCCTCCGCGTGGGGAGAAAATGGACCGTATGATGTACATGAGACTACGACATGGATACCGCAATGTCGTCATGGCTGTTGTCGATCAGGGTGTGGTCAGTTACTTGCGAATTGCTGATTCGGCGTTCGGGAAGGAGAAGCTTTATGAGAACAAGGGTGGACCTCAAGGTCATAAGCGAAATTATGCGAACCAGAAGTCGAGGAAACGTTGAGAAACGAGGGTTCTCAATTCATGTCTTGGCCGATTACAAGTCCGTTGCTGGAGTGAAGGCAGCAATAGCCTGCAGCGGCAATGTCGTTTGTGTATTAGGATCGTGCACATACTATGGATCTGGCCCATATATCCACCTCATATCATCTCTATTCGGTGGTGGATCACAGCGAGAGCTGAAAATGCTCTCTGCAGTGGTTGAAGAATTGTGGTTCTTCTTACGAAGATATCCTACACTGGTCACCGCACTTCAACAGACACCTCTCGTTTTGAGCTCGGTCTGGCTACATATTGGAGTGAAGATCTATATACTGTTTCAGTATTTCCACTGGAAGAAGGACCCGAGCTCATCAGTCAGTACATATCTTCTGGGCCATTTAAGTACCAAGGAATTTACATAGTCGGATACTACTCATCAAGATCTACAAACCACAATATCACTGAATCATAAATCATAACATTCTCTGAGTAACATTCCCCCGAATTCGACGAGTACCTGGAGTCTTGCATACCATGCAATCATCTAGCACATCCATAGCAAATAACATCCCCAAATCACAGCCTGTACATCTCGCTCTTACTCCTCGCCCCATCAAAGACACAAGTATTATCAAGCGGACCATACTGCCTAGTAATCACCTTCAATGCCTCCTGCGCAACCAAACCCCCCGTCAACGAAGAGATATTATGCAACTCGCCGCCCTCAGCCCGACGCAGTTCCTTAATCGCGCTGGCGATCTGCACACGCGCCTCCTGAGAAACCGCCGATCCATCCGCCGCAGTCAGCAGAGCTAGGATCCGTTCGGTGTGGCTGTTCCACAGCCCGTCGTCGTCAACAGAACGGTCCTCTTCGTGGCCGCTCGATTGGATCTCGTCCACGACCGAGTCGAGGATCTGCGTGGCGATGAATATCGGAATCAGGGTGTCCGGGACGTTGAGTTCGTTGCGGATGGTTTTCAGTGTTGACGCGTCGCTGTCGATGCTTATCTGCGGGATATCGCGGCCGAGCACGACTTTGATGTGTGCGGCGTTCTTGCAGGATACTTCGATATCTCGGTCTGGGATTGCGGGCGTTTGGCGTCTGAGATTAGATTCGAGCTGGCGTACTGTTGCTGTCACTTCTTCCACGTCTTGTCGCGCTTTGGCCTTGTAAATGTTTTGTAGTGAGACGTAGTCTGCAGACTGGGCTTTCATGTCTGGTAGGGAGCCTGGGAGGGGGAGGACGCCGTGAGACGCGTGGAAGGTTTTGATGGCCGAGGCAATGACCCAGAAATCTTGGGATGATGCTGACAGCTGTTGACACTGGTTCATGTCGAAAATCTCACGGATCGAGCTGCGTAGGCTGAATGGCGCGATTGTCTTAAGTACAGCAGCGACTGCCTCATCAAAGTTCTCTTCGCCGCCTTCTGGGTTAGAAGTGCGTGTCTGGGACCGCACAAACTCTCTGAACTCGGTTTTCTCTTTGTAGTTACTCGGTGCGTTGCCTTCGTGAGACTGTTTCCATTGCTCCAGGAAGTGAAGCAGGAGAAGTATGTAGGGCACATGGCCGTGCTGATGGTCATCCAAGGTGTCTAGGTTGTTCAGGTTGGCTGCAGCAGCAACAAGCTCAGGCCAGGGGTTTAGCAGACGCAGGTCCTGGGTTGATTCTGGGTCCGGATGTGTCTCAACAATGGGGAATTCAGCCGGCAATTGCACAGAGAAGGTGGCAAAGAACCCGACTGAGTGCAGGTACAGCACGGGGATACCTAACTGCTTTGCTTCCTGGGTCAGAGGTACCAGGGTCGAGCGTCTCATTGGACCGGAAATAATCACCAGCTTGTGCTGGGGCAAGAAATCAGGGTCTACAAGAAGCTCCTCGATGCGCTGTTTTATAAGTCAGTCAATGACCATCTACTTTTGGAGACATGGGAAATCATACCTTGAGATAGTAATGTCCCTCCACGTCTGGATTCAGTTCCTTCAGCAGTCGGCAAGTTTCCTCCGCACGGGACTTGCCCAGAGACTCTTCTTCCAGGAAGAAGTTCACGCCCAGATCAGACTCGGTGACTATTGCTGGATCGACGATGGTGAATCCACCAATTCCAGGCAGTACGAGGTTCTTGAGTGTTTCAACGCCAGCAACGCCGGTGACACCGGTGTTGTATTGACCGAGAGGGCCATCTGAGTTCACCAGCAGGACATGAGAGTCCTCAAGTGCTTGCTGACCAGTTGCTGCCCACAGGCGGAGCTGGCGATCATATTTGCGCTCCTTGGAGGTTGGCCCTGTCAGGGCGGCGGGGAAGGCATCCGTCATGGTGGATAGTAGTGCGGGGGAGGTGATAGAGCTTTGGTTTGAGGCTCAAAACATTGCCTGTTTATCGGTGTGTGATGCTTCTCGTGTTGCTTACAGTATTTGCTCTTTAATCATGCAAGTTCTTAAATGATGGAGCAGTGGATGTCGACTTGTTGATACGCGACTATATTTAGGTAAGCGCGTGTGGTGGCCTGATAATCCAGGCTGACACGAAGAGCCTCATTGGCATTGATATTGTTCTGAGGACGGTCTGTTCCATAGCTAGTTTATTGTATATAGACAGATTTCTGTCCGCTGCGAGGAAGATTACTCCCAGTCCATGACCAACTACTACGGCCCCTAGCTTGGAGTTCCTAGATGATGAAATGAGGTCATTGCCAGAGGGAAACAGATATAGCCAGCTTCCATGCTGCTAAGGATGTTTATTTGTGATTTACCCTTGCTTTGTCCATTGCTATAGTATTCAATGGAGTTTTACTTTATAAATGTAAATATATTGTGGCATTGTCGGTATAAAGAGTATACTATTCGGGTATTTGATCCGATGTGGACTTATACTTCCTTTTGTTCATACCACACGACTAATAATACTCGGTTATATTGCATATAACCTTGATCAATCGTATCAAATGACTAGGCCTAGATTTTATAGGAAAAAAATACCTGCAAGTGCTAAACCGCACAACTGTAACGTGACGTTATAGTGGCCATAAACTAAAGATAACTATAGATTCTATCTTTTGCTTAATTCCATTTTCTCTCTATTTACCCACCAATTCCGTTATAAAGCGCGTCTATAAAGAGGATTCCATGATCCAACCAGCCCTCATCTCCCCTCTTTTCCTCTGCCGTAGACTTACCCTCCCCACCATCCCCACACTACTTCGCAGCACTTTGCAAAGTCCTCAAAGACTCCAATCCACCATGTCCACCGTGTCCGCCGTCGAAGAAGCCAAGCGCGCCGCCGCAAAGGTCGCAGTCGAAAAACACTACCCCAAGAATGCCCGCTGGGTCGGTATCGGCAGTGGTACGACGATCGTGTACGTCGTCGAGGCCATCAAAAACCTGGGCGTCGACACCTCCGCTACAAAGTACATCCCAACCGGTTACCAGTCCAAGCAACTGATCGTCAAGGCCGGATTAACATCCGTTGAGTACGACACTATTCCTCTGGGAACAGTCCTCGACGTGGCGTTCGATGGTGCGGACGAGGTCGACGAGGACCTGAACTGCATCAAGGGCGGCGGTGCATGCTTGTTCCAGGAGAAGATCGTCGCTTTGCAGGCCAAGGAGTTTATCTGTGTTGCCGGTGAGTTTTGGTCTGATCTAATATGATTTTATTTGCATTTGCATTGTAGTTGCGGGGGTTTGGGATGCTCGGAAGTAGAGCCAACTTTTTTTTTTTTTTTTTCTTTCTTTCTTTGCTATAACCCCCAACTAACTCACGCTCGCAATCCTAGATCACCGCAAGCTCCAGTCCCGTCTCCTTACAAACTGGAAATCAATCCCCATCGAGGTTGCCCCGATCGCCGCCCACCGCGTTATCCTCAAGCTGCAGGAACTCGGCAGTATCAACCCGGCCATCCGGCCATCCGCGAGCGCCAAGGAAGGTCCCCTCAAGACCGATCAGGGTTTCTTCATTATCGATGCCCCCTTCAAGCCGTTGCTGATCAAGGCTGATATCGAGGCTGGCCAGGATGGTAGCGGCAAGGATGGTGTGTGGGAGGTTGGTACCTTGGCTCGCGAGATCAAGGAGATTACCGGTGTGCTTGAGGTCGGTGTTTTCCAAGGCAAAACCGGCCCGCAAGCTACTGCTGCCGGTGGTATTGGAGGTCAGCGGCCTGTCGCGGCCTACTTCGGTATGGCCGATGGAACGGTCGCTGTTCGCAAGGCCGATGTCTAGTGGTTGGACTAGACTACGTAAATAATGTAGATGATACCAGAATTTTCTTTTTTGTTAAATCTTGGGAAAAAAATGCCATGATTAGGATTGAACTAGTAAAAGCTTGCGATTGTGTTTTGGAATTTCTTTTTAATTGGGTTTCGTGTGTGGTATCAACATTGGAAAGACGCTTCATTTCAGTATGGAATCAAGAAAAGGCCATTTCGCCTGGACCTATTTTGCGCTCTTACTCTTGCCTTTGGCCTCCGTTTCGCCTAACTCCCGAACGTAAACCTTCACTGTGCCTTCGGGGACCTCGTCATGGCCGTCTTCGAATCCAGGACTGACTGCAATGGCCAGGTGCTGGCCACTCGCACTGAACGCGAGAGCTGCGACACTGTGTTGGTATTTCTGATATTGACGGATACGGCGCTTAGAGATTCCATCCCAGAGCGCAACAACACCATCACCACCGCCGGATGCAAAGGTGCCAAAGATAGGGTGGAAAGTCAATGCGTTGACAGGGTAGACGACATCCACGCCATCCTCGCCGGTCTGGCGGTGACATTTAAAAGCGTATTTGCGGGCCTGAGATTCAGGCGATGGGTCGAACCATTCGACCGCAACACGACCCTCAATGCTAGACGAGGCGTACCCAGCGTCATCAGGCATGCAGGCGACAGCGCGGGTCATGAACTTCAAGCTGCTCTCGCGGCGCTGCCAAGGCTCAATTTCAACTCGATTACTGCTTGGGTCGGCGCTATCTGCTTCTGCGGTGAGAAGGGCCAGCGCTTTGAGGTCATAGATGTGCAACGCGCGCGATGCCATCGCCACGACCAGCTTCGTGGCGGTTGCGGAGATTGAGAATGGCTTAGACGGGAGGGGAATGATAATCGGCAGGGAGTCGGGGTTTGCGCCAGTATCGGCTTGGTGAATGTGTAGTGTGGAGTCCCACGAGGCGGAGATGACGAGCCTGTGCTCGCGGCTGTATAGGACATGGCGCACGCCGGCTTCGTGGCTGCTGAGCACGGTCTGTTCGGAGGTGTTGAGATCGATCCTGATTAATTAGTATATTCCATGGATTACAAGCGGGGTGCTGATAGTAGCAGGACCCAATGGAAACAACTCACTTCCTCACGTCCCAATCCAGTCCAGCTGTGTAGATCTCATTCTCGGTCTCACCGAAGCAGACGTCCAGGACAGGAGCGCGGTGCTCGAACTTCTGCAATAGCTTTCCCTCTCCAAATTTTCCGTTCTCATCCCGCAAGTCATATAGATATGCGTTCTTATCCCATGAGGAAACCACGAGTCGCGCGGAGTTGGGGTCTGGGGAGAACTTCAAGGCCGAGATAGCATCCGTAGGTGGGGAAGCCAAAGTGAATTGATCTGCAACAAGAAATTAGACATGGTTCAAATCAAAAAGCAACGCCGAGAACTACTCACGAGAAGTCATCTTGGGCGAGCTGCGGAGTTGCAGAAGATCAACACCCAAGCTCCCCGGGGCCCTTAACCGTCTTCTTTTCTGCCATCGTCACCGCCCTTTGATTCCCCGCTCTACATCGATAAGGAAAAAAGAACGTCCTGACATCATTTGCTTTTAGCACAAACACAATTCCTCACATCTTCGTGATATTGACAAGATGCCTTTTGCCCAGCTGGTGATTGGTCCGCCGGGCGCAGGCAAGTCCACATACTGCAATGGTATGCATCAGTTCCTGGGCGCAATCGGCCGAAAATGCTCTGTCGTCAATCTTGACCCCGCCAACGACAAGACTTCATATCCATGCGCGCTGGACGTACGTGATCTAGTCAGGCTAGAGGATATCATGGAAGAGGACAAGTTAGGCCCGAACGGTGGTGTCTTATATGCTCTTGAAGAGCTCGAAAACAACTTCGACTGGCTGGAAAACGGGCTGAAGGAGCTTGGTGGTATGTCTGACATGTCCTGGCTGCATACATTTACTGACTGGTTTGATGAATTCTCAGAGGATTATATTCTTTTCGACTGTCCTGGTCAAGTTGAGCTATTTACACATCATACCTCATTACGCAACATCTTCTACAAAATCCAGAAGATGGGCATCCGGGTTAGTGGCAGCAGATATTCAAACGGAACACAAAGGAAAGTCAGTTAATCAGATTCCCCATAACAGCTTATCGTCGTCCACCTCGTCGACTCCTACGCCCTTACCCTCCCCTCAATGTACATATCCGCCCTCCTCCTCTCCCTCCGCGCCATGCTCCAACTCGACCTCCCACACATAAATGTCCTCACCAAAATCGACAACCTTGCCAACTACGCTCCACTCCCTTTCAACTTAGACTACTATACCGAAGTACAAGACCTGTCCTACCTACTCCCAGAACTGGAAAGCGAGTCCTCACGACTCTCACACGAGAAATTCGGCAAATTGAACCAGACCATCATCGACCTGGTCGAGGAATTCGGACTCGTTGCCTTCGAGACGCTGGCCGTCGAAGATAAAAAGAGTATGATGAGTCTCTTGCGCGCTATTGACCGTGCATCCGGGTATGCCTTTGGGCCCGCCGAGGGCGCCAACGATACTGTCTGGCAAGTGGCTGTTCGGGAGGGCATGGGTGTCACGGACGTGCGTGATGTGCAGGAGCGTTGGATAGATGCAAAGGATGAATATGATCGGCAGGAGGAGATGGATTTAGAGGAGGAGGTTCGTGTGCGCAATGCGGCGAGCCAGGTCGAAGCGACGGGTGCCGTGGATGGCGGACCCGACGAAGATGACGGCCATGACTACGACGAGGAGTTGGAGAAGTGGAAAAAGGATATGCCAGACAGTGGCGTGCGGGTGCACCGCAAGTAATCATCCTTCTCCGATGACTTCCCAGCTGTTTTAAACGTCAGATACGATATGATAAATGTATAATAGCCGAAAATAACCATGCATAATTTAACGCACCAAAAACCGGGGTATCTCATTGAAAGAAAATAAATGTACAGTTAAACTCATCCTCATACAATCTCAATCATCCATCCCCTCATCCTCACTCTCGTCCATCACACAGTCAACGACATCAGACCCACCAACCAACCCCCCAAGAACCCCCCTCTCCTCCGCCTCTTTAACCCTAACAATCTCCCGCCTAGCCCTCCGAATAGCCTCCTCCTCCGCCTTGCGCATCGTCCCCGAAACCCGAACCACGCGGAACACACACCCACGCTCGCGTCCCGTCCCCGCGCGTTTCTGACCATTCGCCGGCTCCGGCACGCCGGACATGTACGTAAGCGCCGACCAGACGAGGCGGAAGGAGGCGCGCGGGCACCGTACTATAGCGGTGGATGTTGCTGGCGAGAGGTATTTTACTATAGGGTGTGGTTAGCGGTTGGTCCTGTAGATGGGGGAGTTGGCTGTGGGGGCTTAGGAAATGGAAACTTACTCGTTATTCCGCCAGCAGAGGCGCCGCCTAGCTTTCCGATCCCCCAGTCGCCGTATAGCTCTGCGACGGACTCGCGGATCATTTTCGCTAGGAAGCCTTGGGTTAGGGCGTCGGAGGTTGGGGAGTGGATTGCTAGTTGGGGGATGTGTGGTTTTGATGTTGGGGTTGCCGGCCAGGTTTTTGGGTCTGGATAGAGGATGTCCACGAGCAGGTAGCGGTTTTTGAGGCGGACCATGGTGGTGTTGGTGTGGGTGTATTAGTTGCTGAGTACATTTATTCAAGGTGGATTAATCTTGAAGCCGTGACCAAAAGTCCACTAAGCCTAATTAGGATGGATAGATATCCATGGATATACTCCGTACAAATATCCACGTCAACTCTTCTCATGAACTCTTCTCCTCTTCAAAACTCACCTACCTTTTTCATCATGGCTGTTTACACCCGATCATCCCCTCTTGTTCAACAAATACAGCAAAGTTCTCCATGGGTAGACATCTACACCGATTCTGCTACTAGCCCTCTCCGTGTCCGATCGGTGACGCATAATATCAGTTCTGTCTCACATACACACCCAGAGCCTAGAAGATGGCAGAACCCAGGCGGCTGGGGGGCAAGACATATGAATGACACAGCTCCTTTTACTTTGTGGGACGACACTGACCGGAAATATCGTTTGCCAACTAAAGAAGAATTCCAGTGGATTAGCAAGAAATTTGGCAACGGCAAGATCTCTCTATCCGGTTGGTTTATATGCATCGAGACCGATAACCCGCCGAAGCCGGTTCCTCTTACACTAGGATGCATGCCGGTGATGTTTGTCAGAGTCAATCAAAGCTTTCTTGAGCCTTTGCCCAAAGCACCTTATCCTAATCCACGATTACCGGACCCTTGTCCCGATCTGCGCTGGCCACCAATGGAATTTCCAACGGATGCAGATAATAACACCGTTCTCGAAGCACTGGAGCCGCTGGCCCATGTACGTGCCGTCATTTATCTGCCTTCATGGATTATCATTGAGCTTGAGTATGGAGATTCCCGAGTTTATGAACCCAAGTCCCTTCCAGGGATTGTTGCTGGACGCACAGCTCTTTATCACCATGCAGAGGCTCCCCTCTATAATCAAATGAAGAATCTTACCCGAGGCCAACAGCTTGATCCAGCTGAATCTCAGACTAGCTTGAGATCGTTACCGCAAGACACTCACAATTACCTTCAGCACTCATTTCTTTCTCCTGGATGCAGAATTGAATCTGGCTATAGCCTATCAGACTCCGGCTATGAGTCAACGACCCGTGCTTCGTCTGCTGGAGTAAAACTCCGCAATTCGAGGGGAGAAGAGGCCCTCAGTATCGCTTACCACGGCTTCCCCATTTCCTCGGAGGTTTATCATCCAGATACTCACCAGGAAAGAATCGGAGATGTGATCAATATACGACCTGAACTAGATGTGGCTCTCGTTAAACTGACCCCTACCGCTTCCACAAAGTTCAAGAACACCTGCTATTTTCAAGCAGAACCCCCTAAGACGTTGTTAGAAGGAAAAGATATTAGGGCAGGGTCATGGGCCGAGGTTGATGGCATGAGTTCAGGCTTACTGAGCTTGCTGTCATATGGAATGATGAAGGAGAAACCCGTGCGTCCGCCTGGCTCTCCAAAAATTCCGTTCGCACAGTGGCGGTCATTCAATCTCCAGGCATCTTGGGGAGTTGTGAACGAAGTGATCGCTAACGGTATCTGCGGCGCACCCATTGTTCGCTGTGATAACGGCGGGGTGACCGGCTTCTTCCATCGCTTTGATGGAATGAACTGTCTCAGTGCCACTCTGGATGATTTGGTAGCTGAAGGATGGCAAATTGCCTGAATGGCCAGAGCGCTGATGATTAGAAGCACTGATGCTCATATTCTTAGTATCTATGTAGCTAAGCCCAATATAATATTTAATCTAGCGATGTATAATGCTATGTAACTCGTGGAGAGGAAGCTATACAATGTATTGTACTAGACTGACATGCTCGACTGGCTCTCCACGCCATCTAAGTACCTTTCTAGTTGCCTATTTATATTAATGAGAACAGTAGTCTTTTGATACTCTTTTTATGTCTTTTTGCCATGGCTGAGAATTGCGGCGGAAGATATGTTGTTCGTAGTTAACGAATACTATAGACTACGCAGAAAACATCTATGCGGCAATGGCACGTTCATTATTTCCCAAATAGGTCTAGTCATCTACTGCAAACGAATTAAATCAGATCCATAGCCGGGTTGCACCCTTCTTGAGTGTCAACCTGTCAACTTGGTCATGCCACATGAACGCAGGTACATCGATACACATAACTGCTCAGAAAACATAAGAAAAGAAAAATCAAGGGATGAACCATCCAAACTCCACCGTCCTGAACGGACGGACTATATGCCAGCGGACGGCGCTGCAAACATCATAAACAAAATCACAGGTTGACCTCGACACGGCCCTCGGCACCGCCCTTCTGCAGTGTGGGGAGGAGGTAGGTGATGTCATCCCAAGGGTGGCGGTAGAGACCGGTGCGCAGGCGCTTCTGATCGAGGTAGTGGGCAATGAGACCGATGGAGCGGCCGAGCACGAACAGACCGTTGAGGACACCCATGCGCATGTAGTCCTCACACTCCTCGGGGGAGAAGGCACCGCAGTTGCGGAGGAGGTCAACGAAGCAGACAGCGACACAGCCGTCGACGTTAAGGATCAAGTTGTCCTTCTTAGAGGTGGTGACAGTCTCCACGGCGATAGCGTAGTCGAGCAGCTTGGTGCTGGGGAAGTGCTTCTTGACAAACTCCTTGACGAGCTCGACACGTAGATCGGGGTTATTGCGAGACTTGACCTTGTGGCCAATACCGGGGATAAGCTTGTTCTCCTTGCGCATGGTGTCGACGAAGTCACGGGGGCTCAGGCCCTTGTCAAAGGCCTTGGTGAACTCCTCAGCGGCGCCATCCAGGGCACCACCGAAACGCGATCCGATGGTCAGCAGACCGGAAACGAGAGCACTGATAAGATCCTTCCCAGCACGGGTGGTGATGATGGTGTTCATGGCACCGGAGACGGCGGGACCGTGGTCGGCGGTCAGCATGAGAACCATCTCGAGGAACTTGCTGGCGTAGGGGGGCAGGCGGCGACGGAACCACAGGAGAGACATGACACCACCAATGCCAATATCCTCTTTGAAGACATCGGAGATGGGCATACCGGCGTAGAGCAGCTCCTGGCCACGGTCGTCGGAGATAGTAGAGATGAAGGCAGCGGGCTTACGGACGAGACCGAGCTCCTGGGCCCAGGAGTAGTCGATGGGAATCTTGGGCACCACGGGCTCGGGGGCGGGGACGATGTTGCCTTTCTGGAGCTCACGGTCATAGACCTCCTTGAGAATCTGGGGAAGGTCCTCGAAGGTCTCGGGGACGTGGATACCAGCTTCACGCATGGCCTTGTTCTTGGTAACGGCAGTCTCGAGATCGGAGTTGGCGGAGGCACCGGCGTGACCGAACTGGACCTCGGTCTTGAACAAGCTGGCGCAAGTTCCAATAGCCCAGGCGACGATGGGCTTAGTGATGGTGCCGTTCTTGATGGCCTCAATCACACGGTACTCCTCAACACCACCGACCTCACCGAGCAGCACCAGAATCTTGCACTCGGGCTCGGCCTGGTAGCGGAGCAAGTGATCGATGAAGGTGGTACCGGGGTAACGATCACCACCAATGGCAACACCCTCGAACACACCGTCGGTGTTCTGGGAGATAATGTTGTTCAATTCGTTGGACATACCACCGGACTTGGAGACGTAGCCGACAGAACCCTTGCGGTACAGCTTGGAGGCGACAATGTTGTCCATCATACCACCAGTGTTACCGATCTTGAACGCACCGGGCTTGATACCACCAACAGTGGCGGGACCAATAATGGTGATGCCCTTCTCCTTGGCGATGACCATAATCTCACGAGCACGCTTTGATAGTCGTTAGCAATACATCCGAGATGACACGGGGAGGGGCAGAACTTACACGCTCGGGCACACCCTCGGCAATAATAGCGATACAGCGGATCTGGGGGTACTCCATCAACTCCAGGGTGGAGGTGTAGACGGAGCGAGAAGAGGCGAAGTTGACAACGACGTCAACGTCGGGGTGCTTGGCCATGGCCTTCTCAACGTCCTGGTAGACGGGGAGAAGGGTCTCACTGGTACCCCAGTACATCTTGCTGACGAACTGGCCACCGAAGGTGTAGATAATACCCGCTACAGAAGGAGTCGAACGCTTGCAGATGAAGTCGAAGTCGAGCATGCCCTGCACGGCTCGGGGTTGCATACCACTGATCTCTGGTCAGTCTCTTATTTCGAGATTGTAGGAGCAGAATCCCATGACTTACTACACGAAGCATCGTGTCTTGTTGTGGAAAAGGCTGTGTAGGGCGGGCGAGAGGACACGGCTAGGAGGGGCGAAGCGGGTGATGTTGTCGTTGGCAGACTGCACGCCGTTGCCAGCGGAAAGAGTAGGGGAGGGCATGGTGAATCTAGGTCTCAATTAGCATGCCAGTTGGATTTCGAGGCAATTGGCCAATGGTGCAGGCAATTGGAAAGAAGGCCGTTTCGATGGATATGCAATGGATAAGAGGGAGAAGAAAAAGAAGTTACTCACTTTATGCGTTAAACAAGCCGCTCGATGCGAAATTAGGGTAAATAGAGAAAAGGAGAAAGGGGAGGAGGTAATACAGGAGAGGATGGAGAAGGAGAAGAAGCTGTTGAGAAAAATCCGCGGGGTGAGATACTCGGAGTACTCGCAGATACACCGTACAGCTCGTCCCAGACCGCTGGACTCGAGCAGCTCAACACTTGGCAGTCCCGAAAGTACCGGGTTCGGACGATACCGTACCCACCGGTATGGTATGTATGGTACAGGTAATACGAAGCTTTCTGGAGTATGGGGACATCGGAATCTTGATGCGATAGTACATCCATGCGTATACATATGTATAGTTAGTTATATTCTGCCTTGAATAATATAGTGTATGTAGTATATGTAGTCTTTTTCTTCTCATCTTACTGAATACAATTGAATATTAACTCGAACTATGTACCGTTATGTACTATCTATCATAAGTTTATCCGTGTAGACCCGAGTCCGGAAAGTCATGACATCCTAGTCTATCGACTCAACAGAATCGGAATCAATCTATACTCCGGATATACCTCATAGTCAGTAGCACAAGTGGCGCCACCAGGAGGTACCTCGCATGTATTCTTAATACGCGTAACATTGTGGTGGAGACCTCCCAACGAGACCTTTCCCCACCTTCGATCTCCGTTCCTCAACAGGTGGGACCGGCCGAGTTGTACGCTGTAATCTCCAGAACAACTTTTCCTTTTTTTTGTGTACGCCGTACACCACAGTACATTCCCACCTTTTTCCCTCTCACTTTCTTACCTCCCAGTTCAATTACTCCTCTTTATCCTTTCTTCTTCTCTCCCATCTCCCATCTCCCATAATTTCATCACATCATGTCCGCCAAATCTATCCTCGAGGCCGACGGCAAGGCCATCCTCAATTACCACCTCACTCGCGCCCCGGTGATCAAGCCCACTCCTCTCCCTGCCTCCGCAACACACAACCCTCCTGCCCGCCTCGCGTCCCTTCACTTCCCCGAGGATAAGGCTGTTAAGGATGTCCTTGACCAGGCGGAGATCTCCTTCCCTTGGCTTCTGACCCCCGGGGCTAAGTTCGTCGCCAAACCCGATCAATTGATCAAGCGTCGGGGTAAGAGCGGTCTGCTCGCCTTGAACAAGACCTGGGCTGAGGCCCGGGACTGGATTGAGGCTCGTGCCACGAAGGATGTCCAGGTCGAGACCGTCACTGGTGTTCTCCGCCAATTCCTGGTGGAGCCCTTCGTGCCTCACCCCCAGGAGACTGAATACTACATCAACATTAACTCCGTCCGTGAGGTAAGCTTTCTCCGCATTTCGAGCACAATTGAAAGAAAATAAAAGCTAATACCCAATTCTAGGGCGACTGGATCCTCTTTACCCACGAGGGTGGTGTTGATGTCGGTGATGTCGATGCTAAGGCCGAGAAGCTGTTGATCCCTGTCAACCTCAAGCAGTACCCCTCCAACGAGGAGATCGCCGCGACCCTGCTGAGCAAGGTCCCCAAGGGTGTTCACAATGTCCTAGTTGACTTCATCTCTCGTCTGTACGCCGTCTACGTCGACTGCCAGTTCACCTACCTTGAGATCAACCCTCTGGTTGTCATCCCCAACGCTGACGCCACCTCCGCAGAGGTTCACTTCTTGGATTTGGCCGCCAAGCTCGATCAGACTGCTGAGTTCGAGTGTGGTACCAAGTGGGCTGTTGCGCGCAGCCCCGCTGCGCTGGGCTCCCCTGTCCTCGCCTCGACCAGTGGCAAGGTCAGCATCGATGCTGGCCCGCCAATGGAGTTCCCCGCCCCCTTCGGTCGTGAGCTGACCAAGGAGGAGAAGTTCATCTCCGACATGGATGCTAAGACCGGCGCCTCGCTCAAGTTGACCGTCCTCAACGCCAGCGGCCGTGTGTGGACCCTGGTTGCTGGTGGTGGTGCTTCCGTCGTCTACGCCGATGCTATTGCCTCCGCTGGTTTCGTCAGCGAACTGGCCAACTACGGCGAGTACTCTGGCGCCCCGACCGAGACCCAGACCTTCAACTACGCCCGTACCGTGCTAGACCTGATGCTGCGTGCCCCTACCCACCCCGAGGGCAAGGTCCTCTTCATTGGTGGAGGTATTGCCAACTTCACCAACGTGGCCAGCACCTTCAAGGGTGTCATCCGCGCCCTCCGCGAGGTCGCCAATCTCCTCAACGAGCACAAGGTCCAGATCTGGGTTCGCCGTGCCGGTCCCAACTACCAGGAGGGCCTCAAGAACATCAAGTCTGTCGGTATCGAGCTTGGCCTCGACATGCACGTCTACGGGCCCGAGATGCACGTCAGCGGCATCGTCCCCCTTGCCCTCCAGGGCAAGAAGACCGATATCAAGGAATTCGGCGCATAAACAGTTTAATCCTTATTTTATTTGTTTTTTGCAGCGTGTGTCCGTTGCATCGGTTTGTGGTATAATGCATGGCATGATATGACTTTTTTTTGCGGGATTCCGGGGGAGGTCTGCGGGTGTAGATGTCACCCCGGCGTCCTATTTTGCTGAGGGTATGGCGTTACTTCCGCCCGGGCGACAAGACCCGGTCCTTCTGGTGCCGACGTACATGATTCTCCGTTGATTAGATTTCATTTTCCTATGTTCACTCCCGGCGGATTTAGATCGAGTGATGTCCGTCGGCTAATATCAATGATACGCATTTATTGTCCCAGATTGTTCCATTGTAGTTTTATTATATGTCAGCATGAAGCCAATAGATCAGATAGTATATATGTCCAGCTAAAACATGTCCAATGCAAAAGTAGACATCTGAAAACACAAATATAGGACAAACCACTGCCCAAAAATACCAGCGTAATTAATACATACAGATACACCCGTAATTTTGAATAAGCTCACATCCACGACCCAAAAGACAAAACAAGCTCCCGCACCAGACTCCACACAAGCTCTCATGCACCCCGGATTGACAGGGCCCTCAGATCCCGCGATCAGATCCGTGGATAAAGTAGGGACTGTGCTGGAGCTGGGGACCATACCGAGGTGTGGACGCGACTTCCGCTGCCCCGAGATTAGGGCAAGATAAGCATCGGACGAACGGGGGCTAACTTGTTCTTATATTCAAAGGGGATTAGTGTCTGTGGTGCTTGGAGTAGGGTTGGCAGGTAGTCTAATGGGATATAATGTGCGTTTTCTTCATGTAGGTTGCTCTTTCTTGTCTGTTGAGTTGGTGGCTGTCGGTGGTAGACGGCTCTGGCGTATTATCACGTACGCGTGTAATTTATGCCTGGAGGTTGCAAGCTGCGGCCATGGCCGGATATGAGTGCTGGTTTGAAGTCATTGGATTATCATGTTGGGTTAGTTAGACTGATAGAGGGTTTATTTGTTGTGGATATGCTCTAAGAATTCGTTTGATATTGACGGGCGATGGGTGTCTGAGCCACGTTATGAAAGAAGCGAGGTCCCAAGTAGAAGTGGCAGAGCTCTGTCTGTGGTATATTGTTAGAGAAGAGGAATCATCATTTGATATATTCCAAAGGGTTAGCCAGGATCATGTCTATACTTGCTACATACTCGGAGGATCCTATGTGCATAGACGAGGTCATTTTCTGTTGTGATTCAATATATATCTTGCCCGATATTATACAAATTGTAGTATCTGACACTTACCGCAACTAACTATATGATACAATTATTGCTCAATGGCGCTGTTCAATCACCGCCAGCAACCGATGCACACCTAGCACGCTACGTCGTTATCCCGTGTGATATATCTCCTAACCACTTCGCTGTGAGCAGCCTTGATAACCCTAACGAGCAGATATATCTCAATTCGTCAGGAAACTAGACAGTCCAAGAAAGGTTGAAGTTGCAAGGATCAAGGATATTCGGAAGCATCCCGAATATGACTGGATTGAGTGAGTTGCATTGCCATTTGTGACAAAACCTAGTCTCCGAAGTTCGAACGCCATTCGATCACAGCGACTGGGATTGACCGTGAATGCAAGGACTATGTGCTAAAAATCTAGGATCCATACCCTTACCCTTGGGTAGAGAAATGGTAATATGCGTCAATACTACTTATAATATTGCGTGATTCAAGGGAATATAGATGAGATGGGAACCCTGCTCGGACTGTTCATCGCAACGAACTAGGTTGATTGAATTGGTGACTGACCAGCATGGCAGTTTATTAGGGTGTAACCTTCCAAGTCATTTTAGAATTTGCCAACGCTCTTCCTCCCCTCGACTTCTTTTGAGGGAAATAGTTGTCAATACGTCACACAAGCTCTCAGCCTTGACTGAATGGGGTGGCTTTCTCCAACCCAAAACCCGAATGTTTAACACGTCCCTGGTCGTAGTGAGCACGAATGAATCAATACAGAGAGTAGAATAAAATACTCGTCTATCTATGAGTCCGAACTAAGTCAGTTGGATATGTAGATCAACTGGGCCAGCCAGCCACCAAAGTTACTTTCCAAATGTGGTTAGTCTGATATCTGGTTTCGTCAATCCTAGAAGTATTGAAAGTGTACAGAGTAGAAGTCAGCAATTCCTTAGCTACGAAAGCAAATAGTAGATAGTACGACCATCAATAAATAGCAAAGATCCATGAACATCGATAAAGTATTCTAGACATTGCTCGAGGGATTAGGGCCCACCGTGGATCACTCTGCGCAAACACTCCGATTCACCAATCAGGTAATATCATGCACAGATCCTAGTCCCAATAACCCCTCAAATGAAACCGAAAGGAAAAAAAAACTTCACTTTGTTTAAACCCCATCCGCCATGGACCGGTATCAATCAGACGGGCGGCTGCTCGCTTTCTTCGTCCTCCAGGGTCTCATTCCCTCGGTCGTCCTTATCACAACACCTAAACGGTCCGCTATACGTTATCTGTCTATACCATGTATGATATGGATCGTGTTGCATGCGATGTACCCAATCCAGAAACCGGGGTATACATCCACCCATCTCCTTGGAAGTTCTGCAACATTCGTCTTGACAGCACTAGATCTTTTACTGATCAACCCGCAAGCCGGGCGCGACTTCGTCGACGCAAATGGAAACACCAAGAGCTTTATACCTCGTCTAGTCGAGGCTGTCCGGCTACTCACATACGCGCGGGCTGTTAATACACCCCGACAAGTGAAGAACGTCCCGCCCTTCCCGGCGTACTACACCAAGAGAGATCCCAAGGTGATCCCACGAGGTCGCTTCTTGGTTAGAGAAACTGCTATTGCTGTCTGGCAGTTTCTAGTTCTAGATATATTTACTGTGTTGGCCTTGAAACAAGCCATGAATGACCAAGACGAAGGAAAGACGATTTCTTCCGGTATCCCGGGACGAGAGTGGATAACGAAGGCTCTTATTCCAACTGCCATTGCTTGGCTCGTTGTGTCCCGTATCCTACTCAGCTTCTACTACCGCGTCGCTTCGATCATCTTTGTCGGCCTGGGGGATTCTCCTTCGAACAGCCCGCCGATGATTGACAGAATGGCGGATATATATACACTGCGGAATTTCTGGGGGTGAGTCGCTCTTATTCTTATTCGTTTGATTAACTAGATCAAATTCTCATGCTTCTCAAAGAAAATTCTGGCATCAAATGCTACGACTGCCCCTCACGTCGACTAGCAATTTCCTAGCGCGGGATGTCCTCCGTCTGCCTAGATCGTCGCTTGTGGAACGATACACCAACGTGTTCATCGTTTTCTTTCTCTCCGGTTTGATCCACGTCGTGCTCGACAGTCTGCGGAATGTTTCACCGTGGGAACCTGGGACTATGTCATTCTTCCTCTCTTTCGTTATCGGCTATATAATCGAAGACGGTGTCCAGGCTCTCTGGAAACGAACACGCGGGTCCCGGGACAACATCGGCTTGCCGACGTGGTGGCAGAAGACCCTTGGCTATTGTTGGGTCCTGACATGGCTGGGGGTGACGTCTCCTTGGTATTTCAGGACGGGGATGCTAAAGTCGGAACAACAGATGGTTTTGGTTCCCTTCAGCGTTGCTGGGCTCATTAGTCCTCTTTTATTGAATAGTATAGTCATTGGCGGTGGTCTTGTGTTGAAGTTTGTATTTGAGGGGGAGATTTGAAAGGAGAGTATGCAGGATACGCTAGACTTCGAGGTTTCTCCAGCTAGATCTCCCCGGGGAATAGCGAAGCACGACAATGTTGTACGTCGAGAATATATGACAAAAAGCTCAACGTACGCTGATTAAGAGATCAACCGATAACGTCCGATCTTTGAGACTAGGGCCGAGTTGTATAATAAAGGTATTATAGTTAAGATTTGTCTTTTTAGTTGCCTATAAATGTCTGCTTAGAGTAATCAGCCGGTAGCACGGTAGTGTGGTGACCGGTGCGATGTATATCAAAGAGACACACTATGAAGTCTAGTATATTGCGTATAGCAATAATAATACCCAGCCTAGAACATCTATAAAGGAAATGGATTAGATCAAAGAAAGCAAATTGTTCTGATTGCGAAACATAGGTGCGGCTCTGTTGAGCTTCTGCTCTACATAAATGATGCAACATCCCCTGGGCATAAGAATAATAACCTCAACACATGTACGGAAAACATTAACCTCAACTGTCATTGCGAAGCAGAAAGAAGAAAACACCTCAGAAACAAGAATCAAGTCCAGGGTGGCATAGCTTGTCCGGCAGCGTACTTCTGGCTCGCTTGTTGAAACATCCGGGCAATCATTTGATCAGCGGGATCTGTTCGTCCATATAGCGGAAACGCCACTTGCAGTTTCTTCAGCCATGTATCCTGGACTAGAGCCAAATCACCGATTTCGTAGTTGTATGCTGACTGGCACCAGAACACCGGTGTGACCGCTCCTTGCTCGACTACCTTGACGGCCCAATCATCTAACAATCCTTCCTCTTCGAGAAAGACAACCATCAGGAGGTGAAGGACCATTCGAGACATAAGAGGTATGTTGCCGGTTTCCGCAGCGGCTTTGAGCTTAGGGTCGACAATCAGCGGTGACTGTGAGGTTTGTCTTTGGCCGTCCAAGTCCACTGCTCGCGTAATGTAGAGTATCCCGCGAATCAATCGTCGTCGCAGATCACTGAGTTCTTGGAACGGAGTTCCAGGCAGACATGCTTTGCAGGAGCACACAAAACCCAGAGATTCATGACGCTCATGTCTGGTTTGAGCTTTGAGATCTGGGGTGTAACAGAAGTAGATTTCCTCGCCAGCCTCGATGTTCTTGGTGGCAAGAAGTTCGATAAACGGCCTTGGGTCGCTTGGAACCCTCGCGTTGGGTATACACGAATGATTGAACCGAGAGCCAAGGGTATAAAACCCTACAGACTTAAGGGCACTGGCGAAAGAGTTTCCCGACAAAGTCTCAAGCAAACCTTTAGGTTCCTCCGACTCATTGTTTTGAATTAGTAGAAATTGTACCAGCTCCGTGGTCGAGAGTTCCATAAGGGCCCTAAAAACATCCAATCCTGTGATATCAACAGAGGACTTCTGAATCACGAAAAGGGCCTTTTCCTTCAGGATCAGGGATCCTCGTTCAATGCGTTTTGTGGCGAAAGCACCCCATCCTTTGCCTGGAGAGGGCTTCAGCTCGAATGGTGCATCGTCAGGCAGTTTGAGCCTGCGATAATCTAAAGTGAATAGCAAGTTAGAAACACTCTCAAGAAAATGAACAGGGCAACGTACGATGATTCGCAGACATGGTGTTGTGTGGTCTGGTGCGCTGATGGTGATGGAGAGGAAAGGAAAGGAATGAGTGTGGGATTGCAGAGCTGCGTAGGCCCTACTACCTAGGTCGAGCAGACAATTCTGTTTGCTTTCCACAAATGCTCTTTGTTTGTCAAACGTCCTAGAACCAACTAACCAGGAGAAATCAACAATGGTTATTTGTAATTACGATACTTGAAACGAGAGCTGTTTATTGTCATGCAGGTACTATGTAGGTGAAAATAAGGGCCTTCACTTTCTGACCATGAACTGAATCATATCTAGCTCGAAGACCAAGGTCTTGGTCGAAGATCGGTAGAAATACCCGCTCCATATTCATATAAATACCTCAACCAAGAGATAAACGATCAACGCCCAAACCGCTGCGTGATAGCATCACCAGGAGGCAACTCTGAGGAGATAGTCGAAGTCCGAGAAATTCGTGGAAGTCGAGTCCGATGTTGGGGAGCGGGATCTCGACCTTTGCCTAGTCAGAAGCACATTAGCTGGCATGCCTTGGAGACCGTGGTTCAATACATACTATTTCGCCCATCCCAGTCTGGCTGAGCAGGGGGAGGCATTGGGGCTCCGCGAGGTGTCCTCGTCCTTGCCCTTTTGGAACTACCAGTGCCGCTCCGTTGATTCCGATAAAGCTGCTCGACTCCATCTGGGTTGACGGGAAATGTGGGAGTCTTGGGATGTCGTGTAATCGGGGCAGAAGGCAACGTTGAGGCATTGGACAGAGGAATAGAGGCAGAGGCACGTTCAAGAGCAGAGGCACGTTCAAGAGCAGAAGCAGGAACAGGAGCATTGAGCGATGAGAGAGCTTGGGAGACTGTGTCCGAGGCTGCGGTTTGCATCCGGGACCGCATGGCACGAGCTTTGAGGAGGTTGTAGAGATTGGTCATTTGAGCGAGTTTATTGTTCTTGTCGCGGTACATATCATTCAATTCCTGATTTTTCTTTTGGAGGTCTTCTTGAGATGATTGCATGTCTGTAGCACAGATGTTAGTCAGAGCTCCAATTAAGAGTGGACTCAATTGGACCGACCAGATAACTTATTCTGCAGTGACATGATCTCTGTATTGGCATTGTGGATGACCTTGTCCATCTGCGTGTTCAGGTTGGCGTACTTCTCCGTCAGCGTCTTCGCTCGGTATTCCTGGTAGAAGCTGTTCGAGTTAGCCTTAGACAATCCCACGGTACAATTTTATACCGAGGAAGTGAGACATACATCTCCTGTGTGCTTTGGTATGCCCAAAACGCAAGTGCGCGACCAGCACACTCCATGATTGTGTTCGGATCTAACCCACTCAACACGCTTGTTTTGTAGTCTTCCGTCGGATTCAAGATTGTCGAAACAGCGTCATCCGGATTGAGAAGTGCCGTTTGACACGCAGGACAGAGCCGATTGCTGGTAGTTGGACGAGAGAGCCCGAGGCTCTCTGCGCACCCATGGCAGAATATGTGTCTGAAATCATGAGTGTTCCGCCTAAGCTGATCCCCGAGGGAGATACTTACGAGCAGGTTGTCACCACTGCTTTCTCTTTCAATTCTGCCCGGCATTTGAGGGAATTGCATCTTAAAGAAAAGTCCATGGTATCGTTGGAGATGGGATGCGGTTGGAGAGAATAACCCTGGAAGAAGTGAAGGTCACGAGTTAGCATTGGGTAGTTTAGTCAACCCCAAAATAAATCTGCGATGGAACAACAACTTGGACAGAGAACA
Organism: Penicillium psychrosexuale; assembly: GCF_028828465.1. NCBI lineage: Eukaryota > Fungi > Ascomycota > Eurotiomycetes > Eurotiales > Aspergillaceae > Penicillium > Penicillium psychrosexuale. The sequence continues at coordinate 3,445,405 of NW_026643187.1, forward strand.
TTTGGTATTTGTCTATTAAAAAGAGTATTTTCATAAATTTCCGCGGGCTAGAAAAAGAATGTATTTCCCTGAGCATCGCGCCGTGTTGAAGTCATCTTCTCTTCAAACTCTTTCCCGGGCTCATACTCATGCCACAGACTAGCTGGGTAGATATGCTTGTTTTTCTCATACCACCGTCGATCTACGACCTTGGTTTCTGAGAAATCCTTGTCTGCGCCCTCTAGTTGATCGTCACTAGGTCGAGACAGCGGATCATCGGTGGAATTGGTGGAATCGGTAACGGGGGGTTTGTTGGAATAATCGAACAGCAAACCGCCAGCTCGAGAGAGACTGGGCACTCGATTGGCGATGAAGTAGTAAAACTCGTAATGCTGTGTGGACATTAGACTAGATACTTAACCACGTAGAATCCTGACGGGTGAACTTACGTGTGGAACGATAATATCGCCCTTGACAAGCATCAAGTCGTCGACACTGACTCGTGCCCACTCTCGGCGATTGTCTTTCTTCGCCTTAGATGCACCGCTGGCACCGCGTACGCCCATCTCAGCACCGACTTTCCGGCACCGATCCAAGAACAACCAAACATGGTCACCCTTCTTGACTTTAACAGCTCCAGCTGGTATACTCGTTCCATCGTAGAAGACAAATGGAATAAGAATATCGGTATTCTTGACAGCCTCTTGCATGATCAAGAACTCCTTGCGGAGAGTGTCGCGAGCCAGCGCTTCAGCTTCCAAGGCAGCCTTGGTCAAAGCTTTAGGTGGAGGGGGTGCATTCGGGTTTGCTTTCATGCGTCGAGTACTGTTCTCGGCGGGTGTTTTCGAACCTGACCGCGATACGCTTGAGTCGCGTGGAGTTGTCGCGGATTCTTCCCCGGTCTCATCCTGGTCATCGCCGAATGATAGTTTGCTTTTTGCGAAAGCCTTCTTTTTCTTCTTTTTCGGGGGACCGTCACTGCGGGAAGGCGTTGACCTATTGCGCTGCGATCAGCTCAAATGAATGGGAATGACAATCGATGCTCTTGGCTTACCCGTCAGTTATATCGCCTGCAGAGGGAGTTGCGCTTCTTGAATTACCAGATGCCAGCAGTCCCAAAGACTTGTCATGCGCCTCGCGCTCTTTCGCCTCTAGAACATCCGCACGCCGCTTGCGAAATTCGGAGAGATGAACAAGACCGACGGTTTGTTCCTTGAGCATCTCCTCCGCCGAGACGGTTTGGCCCGCGAAGGACCGTGGAGTGGATGTGCTACTCTCATCTTCTTCTGCCATTTTCAATTGCGAAGATAACAAGCTCAGGTTTGACAACTGAGATGAGCTGGTTTGTGACGTCTGGTGCTGGCACGTGATCTTGAATTTCTGTATATTCTACAAAATCACTAGATTATAAGAAGCATTCACGCTTTCAAATTTGGAGAATACTAAATACTTCATCTGTAAGCTACTTTGCATTCACTGAACCTCAGAATCCAGAACATTCAAGCGTGTCATGGTCGCTATATACTCCCTTTCGCATATCTCACCTCTCACACCGCTGCAAACAAGACAAACTCGGTTCCATGCGCGCAACCTTCGATCTCGATCCTCTTTGATACAACTTTCTGCAGCATTTACCCGTCGAACTGAAATTCAGAAATTATGGACGAAGAAGAAGACGACTTCTATGATCCGGTCGACGCGGTGCCGACAACACAATCGCTGAACCATACACAAAATGCAGCTTCAGGCCAACCGCAGAGCAATTACATGGAAGAAGACGATGAGGTAGAAGAAGAAGATGACGATGTACGCACTTAGCTCACACCTACCTGCAATTTTTCCTTGCTAATTCTATCTGCAGGATGACTTTAATATTATCACAGAAGCACCCGAAGGCGCACCAGCTCCCGAAGCGTGAGTTCGCTGTGATCGCGCTCCTTGCACTCACTCTTGCTGATCTTTTTAGCTCTCACCCGCGCCATGCAAGCTTACGACAAGAACCACAACGGCCGTCCTCCGCAGACTCGTCGGGGTTAGCGAGGTCTGCGACGCCATCCGCGATTCCTCGATACGAAACAGCGACTCCGATTCCCGGACACCCAGCCGGGGCCGCAAGACCCTCCTCAGAAAAGCCAGGCTCCGCCTATCCAGCCATCCACAGTTCCACCATCGACGTCAATGCGAACCCCGTCCACCCTATGACAGGGAAGCCTATCATGTCCACGGACATGGATGCCGACTTCCCATCCGACGACAAGCCCTGGCGCCGACCCGGCTCAGATCTCTCTGACTACTTCAACTACGGATTCGATGAGTTCACATGGGCAGGATATTGTCTGAAGCAACAAGGTGTCAGACAAGAAGTCAGCAGCCAGAAGAGACAGATGGACGATATGCAGGCCTTCATGGGCATGGGAATGCCCCCGATGCCTAGTGCGCCAGGTCCCGCTGCTCCAGTCAGTGCTGCGCCGCCCATGGCTGGCATGCCCGGTATTCCGGATATGAACCCCGATATGATGCAGGGTATGCTGGCCAGCATGATGTCTCAGGGCTTGGACCCGTCCAATATGGATCCTATGGCTTTCATGCAGCACGCTCAGTCGATGATGCCCGGTGGGGGTCAGCAGAGTCAACCTGGCTTTGGGGGCCAGCCCCAGGGTCAAGGGTTTAACCAAGGGGCTCAGGGTCAAATGGGCTATGGCGGATACGACCAACGTGGAGGTTACGGGGGCCGAGGACGTGGCCGAAGATGGTAGTTTGATATTGAATTCGTATTACTGTTCACCCTCGGAATAATGGGATCACACGGCGTTTCATGCATACAAAGGGAATAGCAATGGCATTGGACAATTTACGAATTCGAGCTTCTTCAGAAGTAGAGGTGTAGGTTGGGCAGGGATGTACAACATACAATGTAGCTGAGGGGTGGTTTAGGCATGTCAATAAAAGAACCAATAACACCTAAACATTAAGAGATAAAATATCGTAAGAAAACACAAGTGATTATATCCAGAGACAACCAAAGAGGTCAAGGGAAAACAGGGCTGTTCGGAAAGAAGCTCATGGTTAAGTCTTGGCATTCTGGAAATTTCTCCAGTCCAGATCTTCTTCCCCCGGACCAATTCCATCTTCTTCCCTTCTCCATCCTCATCCTCAACCCATCCTCTCACGAATCTCCTTCACTTTCACAATGGTACGTTGAATATCCCAATTGATACCAGACCCCAAAATTACCTATTTCCTCAACTCCCGGAGCGTGCTAGCACCTCAACACCCAACTTTTCCTTCCTCCAGGCCGAGTCCGGCTACCCGAAAACCCGCGCGCGATCCCCAATTCAGTTCGGATGTCTCATTGAGAAACATATTCACTAACCCCGTTCCCTTCACAGTCTGTCCTCCGCAACATCAAGTCCCTCGCTCCCCTCCTGGACCGCGTCCTGGTCCAGCGCATCAAGCCCGAGGCCAAGACTGCCTCCGGTATCTTCCTCCCCGAGGCTGCCGTGAAGGAGCAGAACGAGGCTCAGGTCCTCGCTGTTGGCCCCGGTCTCCTCGACCGTGACGGCAAGCGTCTCCCCATGGGTGTCAGCGCCGGTGACAAGGTCCTCATTCCCCAGGTATGTGGTGCAACAATTCCCTCGAAATACATGGAACATTATATACTAACGTGTCTGTGCTCAGTTTGGTGGTAACGCCATCAAGGTTGGCGAGGAGGAGTACACCCTCTTCCGGGATCACGAGTATGTTTCCTCTCTCTCCCTCTCCCTCCCTTTTTTCGCTGAGAACAACAACTGACAACCTCATCTAGTATCCTGGCCAAGATCAAGGAGTAAATTAGTCTCCAAGACGATATTTTTATACGATATTTTGTTTCGCCGCCATTCATCCCCTTTCTGTCATGTCGACACCAATCCCCGTTTCGCTGTAAAATCGCGACGGGGATATTGGAAGACCCCTGACGTGTATCATACTGACGCGACGTCACGAGCTCGACCTCTCTCAACGATCTCAAGAACACCGACCAAGGAAAAAAAACAAAAAATAATAGCGAATAGGGATGCTCTCATTGGCTGATATTTGACATTCGGTTGTTTAGGTATCATGTCCGTTGTTGGCTCCTATTTTGGCCTGTCTTTCTATTTTGCTGCATGAGTTTTTGAAGCGCTGGATTGGCCTTGGGTCTTGCATGTCTTTGTCCACTGTACTTTTAAATTAAACTGCGACTTGCCTTCTCCCAGTGGTTATGCTGGGGTGGGTAGTCGGTAATTGCAGACTTGATCATCTCCTCTCCATTGGCATATTCTCCAATTCTTCGTTGCCATTAGAATGCGTCTTTCTAAATATCTTGAAAGTCAGTCAACGTGCAGTAAAGGTGATATTTTGATAGGCTAAATATGATAATTAATACTGTTTCTCGGCGCGCAACAATTCATAACTGCATCTCCCCCCATCTTGCTAATAATGAAAAGCCCATGTTCCCGGACAACTAATCAATGCTGATCTGAGTACCGTACATATCCTCACCGCCAGTCTCATTCTCGGTGCTCGAGTGCGCCATTGATTCAATCACTTCCGATACCCTGTACATCAGCTCCGTGCCGATAATAGACCCGTATTCCCTAATCCTCCGCGAGCGTTCCATATTTATAAACACATCGAAAGCCATTGAATCTGCGCTGGCATTGGCAATTGTCTCATGAGAGGGAAAGGAAGGTGGATATTGGCTGAAATCACGAACGCGAATGTTATCCAAAATGAAGCGCGCCGCGAAAGGATTAATCCCCAGGTCGCGGAGAGCGACTTCATAGTCGGACTCCTCTTCTGTGATATTTTCCATCATCTCAGCGGGAAACAAATCGTATCGAAGTCTCCCCATTCCGAAACACCACAATACAATGTATAACGAGTGGTTCGGGATCGGTATCAGTAACGTTGTGGATAGTTCCTCGTAGCTGTCACAAAATTCAGCGAGCGACTGGCTTTCTCTTCTCAGAGAAGCATTCGCAACTCTGCTGACGTCTGCTCTATCAGGTTTGCAGATGAGGATAACTAGAAGCATATATCGATGCATGAGGCGGAAAATCTTTTCCCTGAACGGGGAATTAATTCCCACGATTCCATTGAACCTTGTATCCCTTGGTCCATGCCCTGGAAGATACCGCTGGGTCAGCTCATGCGGGGTTGTCAGAATAAGCCCAGTATCAGGTGCCAGAAGGATCTCTGCATCACACTGGTATCGGGAATCAGCGTTCTCATAGTCTCTGTAGATCAATTTGGGTGGATCAGTTGGCCACCCCTCCATATCTCGCACGACTAACGGGTGAGTGGTTAGGAGGGTGGTAGACAAGAAGAACCTCGGGGGCGGGTAGAATGCCGATCTGGTCACAATCTCCTGCATGGCAAAGGCAGGGCTCGGCGAGCGAGACAGACCCGAGGGTCTATCATTAGGGTCTGGGGGACTGTCACCCATCTGTGAAGGGTCGTTTGAGAACTCGCCTTCTCCAATTCTTGTGGACCCTGACAGGGAAAGGGACGACGGATCATTCGACGAGGTGATATATCCTCCATCACTGCCTCTGGTTCGCATAAATAAGGATAGCGACCCGAGGTCACCAGACACTGCTTTGAATGATTTCGGTGTCTTTTTAGAATCTACAGAAGAAATAGGAAGTGGAGGCTTGAAAGGGTCTTGTCTCAATCCTGTGGAGGGTGACTTGTAGCCCAATTTCATACGAAACAGGTCCATCTGAGCGAGGCAAGACTCTCTCTTGTCCATGTCTGAGGAAGTATGTGTTGCCGTAGTACTGAGGTTTTGCTCGTAAGGAGGTTTGAAGGAAACATGGTTATCGTTTGCATTCTGCGAATCTCGGGCTAGCTGGGTGATGATTTGATCGTTTGCTGGCCGTGTTACTGAGGAACTCGAACAGCCCTTTGACACGATTTTGCCTTCATGAAGCGTACTGAGAGAAGCGGCCACGACTCCCTCCTGTTCACAAGGTATTCCTGGATCCGCCACAGGTTCCAAAAAATCCTTCGTTCCTTTCTTTCCCTTCAAAGCTCTCGGTACTTGCGCTTTCTGGCTGTCAACCCTGCCAACGGAGAATCCTTTTTCTTTGGTCAGATTGGGAGAAACATCAGTGAAAGTGGGTTGCGATTTGTTGCATGAACTGACATCGAAGAATGGAGGCGAGGACGCGGCGTTCTCAAAATCAAATGCACTGAATTCGCTTTCGGTGGGATGCTTGTCTTGGTTAGCTAGTCCCATCAATAATCACCAGTCAAGTACTCACCTCAGAGCTCGGTACACTCAGACCGTAAGCCTCGCTATCGAAGTCAAAGGGGTCGGCCTCATTGTGAGTGTACCGATCATAAGCCCCGCTGTCGTAGTCAATAGAGTCGGTCTCAATACTGACAAACTGAGGCACCATCCCAGATGAACCCATTAAGGGGGGAAAGGCGTCCCCATCACGATGAGAAGTCGCACTAGTAATATTCGGGCATGCGGCAGGAACATGGCGAGGAATAGTAAAACCATCAGCAATGTTTGACTGAGGCAAGCCCGAATTGTAGTAATTAAAGATATCCCGCGTGTTCACAGGAACAACAGGAACATCAGGACCACTAGGAACAACCAGACGAACCGGAGCAGAAGACGAAGAAGATGTAGCCGGACTCTGAGCGAAAGCAGCGTGAAACTCGGACGAAGCGATCATTCTCTCATCCTCGGTTGTGAGGAGAATAGGCTCGTCTTTGAGGTCAGAGGTCATCACTTGAGGAAGGATGCCGCGCCAGATGTTTCCCTTGACGGAATCGAGCTGGAGACATCCGCTCAGCAGCTCCAGATCCTCAGGCTTAGTTTCGAGCCTCTCCATCAGGAGGTCAGTGCAGAAGCGTTCATCGATTTCTTTAAGGCGTTCCTCTGGATTTTCGGGCTCGAGACCCTCAATAGCGGGAACAAAAATTGGCGGCTCACATGTTTCGTCTGCGTAATCAATTGGACAAAGCTTAGTGTAGTCCTCTGCGACATTGTAGAATCTGGCGTATTCAAGAAGAGTTGGCTGGTTGGAAGCCATTTTGTCGCACAGAAAGGAGAGGAGAGGGGAGAGGAGAGGAGAAGGAGGAGTGAGAGGTGGTGACGAGAGAAGATTGGTTTACGAGAGAAAGGGGACTGAAGAGTTGGGGGAGTTGCCCTGGTGAGGGAGTTGGGTGGTGAATTGGGAAGGTACGGGAGACAACACACAGTCCCAACTAGGTAGGCACGAGACTGAGACCAAACACCAAGATACTTATCTGAACTGGCACATGTAATGATTGAAAAGAAAAGAAAGATAATATTTCGCTTATTTCGCTGATTGTAATATGTCGCTAAGTGCTATGAGAGAAAGAACATATTCCGATTACCATGAACCCTTTGCAGTCCACCTAGTCGTTGTAGTTCGACTGGCGAGACCCGTCCTTGTTGACTGCCGGCAGTCCAGACAAAGCATTGGATTCATCCTCCTGAGACTTTCCAGACTCTTCAAGCACAGGCTTCTCGGCGTGGACCGCAACACGCACAGCATGGCGGCGATGGGGCGTGAAGCCATAAGAAGCACTGTGGTTGGTAGACCTGTTATCCCAAAGCGCGACATCGTCCTGGCCCCATGAGAAGCGGGCATGCATCTCCTGGGTCGTGGCGATCACATCGGTGAGGAAGCAGATGATAGCGTCGCTTTCTGCGGTCGGGATACCGACGATCTTCTTCACAAAGCCAGGATTGAAGAACAGTGAGTTCCAGCCGGTGACTGGGTTCGTCCGAATGAGTGGGTGTTCGGTGGTGACGGGTTCCCGGCGCACTGGCCGGCCTAGGGCTCGGGAATCGTTGGCCTGCATGTCGGCCGAGTGGAGGGCTGTGAGGCCTTTGAGATAGTTTTGCATGTGCGAGGAGAGCAAGTCGTAGGCGGCGTACTGCGAGGACCAGAGGGTGTCGCCACCGCCTCCTCGGGGTGGGCCAGAGAGAAGCTTGAGAGATGTGTAGGACGGTGGTTGGATTTCATAGGTCACGTCTGAGTGCCATAGGAAACTGGGTGTGAAGAGGGCACGGTTGTCGGGGGCGTTGTCGCCAGCGTAAACGACATGGACGTCCTCGAGACCTGCCTTGCGAGGAACAGATGTGGTGGCGTGCTATATCTTGTTAGTATATCCACTCATGAATGAGCTCAAAGTCAGATATCTTACCTTGTGCAGCTTGCCCCAGTATTCGCCCAGTTTGCGTTGAGCTTCAATATCGAAGTTCTTCTGGGAGCGGAAAAAGACAACGCCTCGGTATGCAATCAGCCGGGCGAGGTCATCGCGCTGTGCATCATCAAGCTTTGAGAGATCAACACCATGGATTTCAGTTCCAATCTTAGGGTTGTAATCAAAGACGGCTGTGGCATCCCTCAGAAGGTTGCGGAACTTGGCGTCTCCTCGCAGTCCCTTGTCCTCGTAGGGAGTGTATTCAAGCGGGGCCCAGTGGAGATCCGGGAATGAGGGCAAAAGATCTTCGTGTGCATAGTTGTCGTGTCGGGTGACTAGAGTCTGGCCGGGCTGATAGCCGAATTTGTTGTCACCAGCGTCCCGCGCAAGGACAGGAACGGTGAACTTGGCCACAGTTGGGGCCACAGTCACTACGGGCTCTTCCAGTGATGGGGCCATCTTTAACGCAATAGACGATGTATGGTATGTGAAATTAAACGCGGAAGATGAAAATGCGGAGGTTGGAATGCGAAAGATGAAATGCGGAAGAGTGATAATGGAAGATTATTGAGATTATTGATATCAAAGAATGGAACTAAGTTCGAATAAAGAGGGCGAACTGACTTATATAGAACATCCAATGCCAAGTGAGTCAACCCCAGATAACGCCATTCTGGAACGACGACGGATCTTGCATGGCCCCGGAGTTCACGGAGATGGCGCAATTTCTCAAATGAATCACCTCAGGCAAATATAATGGAGTGCCTGGGTACGAGATAACTGGTTCGTGATGGATATTGTATTGCGATGAGACCCGCTCTCTCTCCTCTGGGATATTCAAGGTAATCACGCAATTTTGCTGACGTTGAAGGCGAAATTGGCCATCTTCCTCAAATCAACATGGGAAACTGCTGCTCGGTCGATATATCAGCTCTCACCGCTGTTTCAGAGATGAGCTCCAACCAAGTCAATATCCCCTGAACGCGTGTTCAAAGGATTGAGGTGTTGATGTCCCGTGCAGGAGAGTGGATGTTGAGATTAGGAATGGCGCTAAGGAGACGATCACGCAAGAGTGGCGGGTTTTTGCGACGGTTACTCATCAGCCTCACTGGCCCCATGCCTAGTTGGTACAACAACATGCAGCTATTGTTAGTATGCTATAGTTCTTGAATGCATTGGATTGGCTAAAGAATTCGACTTTAATTATTAAGATTCAAGCCCAGGGGTCTAGACTGTGTTGTATTGTCTTACGATATATGGCTACATGTTTCCGAGGTCGACAATTAGGTCTCAGACTAATGAGAGTTCGGACTTGACAGATCAACTGTGTGGATGTCATATTTCGCATGCTGAAGATCAGCTCCATAAAAATACAGATCAAACTCGCTAAATTCTCCTATCTATCCCAGATGAAGCCGGCCATCGCCAAGGGACTGCTGTCCAATCGACAAATCTTGGACTTGCTCCGATACATTGCTCAGACGAGTGGCAACACCCATGATGCCAGCCTCAACATCTGCGAGAACACCCGACAGTTCACTGAGGGAAGACCGGGGTGTCCCTGCAGATCCCTCACGCGACTTGGAGCTCACAAAGTCGCTAATTTGACGGTTGAGCGTAGCTTCAACACCATGAAGATGGTCCTCGATCTCTTTGAGGTTGCCGGTATATCTTGTAAGAACTTCTTTCATCTCCTTCGAGCGATGAGAGAAGTAATCGACCAGGTTGACGGGGATTCCATTGACGTCCGTAGACGCGTCACCCTCAACGCCGTCGGGAAGAGCAAGTGTGTTTTTGCGACTCGACCGCATAGATCGCTCCGGAATCTGTTGATCCTGCACAGACCACCACCCACCGCCAGTCGACTGGTATTGTAGAGGGAGCTTCAGCGTATCGATGGCTCGGAAGGCAACTTGGGCCTCGGCCGCATCCCGTGTAACAAGGCTGCGCAGCGCATCAATGTCACCCGCATCGTTCTCAAGCGCATGTTGCATGGTCTCCAATTTGCCTTGTACAAATTCAACGTCGTTAGGAATTGCGGCCCCCTGCTTTTCGATGGTCGGGAGCAGATCTCCGACCTCATGGCACATCTTCACCTGGTTCAGGATGTGCTTGTCGATAGCCTCGATTTGGCTACGGATCTCATCCGCGCAGCTCTCAAATTTTGTGGTTGGCAGGAGATTGCTAACGTCGACTTTCACGCCCGGGATTACTGTGCTAGTAGCGGTGCTCTGTTGTAGTGGTGTAGTCTGTGCGGGCGCTGGCTGGCCGAAGAGAGAGAGGGTAGGTTTTTGAGGTTGTTGTTGTTGTTGGGCTGTGTTCTGGCCGCCACCGCTGGGATTTATTAGAATATAGCCATGACACGAGACGAGGAAATGGTCGGGCACTTACAACATGCTTCCCGTACCTCCTCCTGTTAATCCACCACCAAGCAGACCACCTCCGAGCCCAGCGAAGGCTGGCTTTGCTTGAGTCTGAGCCGTAGACGCACCGCCGCCGAAAAGAGAGCCACCTAAACCACCACCCGTTGTTCCTTGAGTCGTGCCGGTGCCAGCGCCAGCAGTTGATCCAAACAAATTGCTTGCCCCAGAAGGCTGTGTAGTGGTATTTGCGCCTCCAAAAAGGCTACTGCCGGTCGCACCACTCTGCTGTTGACCTCCAAACATGTTGGATCCAGTCGGTTGTGCTGGTGTGGTTCCCGTGGCCGTGCCGAACAAGCCTCCTGCTGGTTTAGGAGCTGTCGAGCTCGCAGTGTTCCCGAAGAGACTGCTGGTATTAGTTGCGCCAGGAGTAGCTGTTGATGTGGCCGTGTTGCCGCCACTGTTGATGGGAGGTTGCGGTTAGCTTTTTTTTTTCTGCCTGGGACTAACGTGACCCCAGTCTGCGAGCTGGGAACAACGAGGGATTGAGAGAGGAAGCGATTCGAATCAAAGCAAGGGGTCAGGCGATAGAGATAGGTCTGATAGGTGTAATCGGAGACAAAGATGAATGGGAGCACTAACAACAAAGAACTGGTGGAGTTTGTATTGAGGGAAAGTCCACCTGTGGCAGGCGTCGCTGCCTTGGGAGCAAACATAATTGCTAATATGACAATAGGTCTCGAATTCTGAAATGAGAATGGAACCTGTCAATAGGTCCCTCAATAGGAACAGACCTTGGAAGCTGCGCAAATGCGATTTGCGGAATGCGCGAAGCTTCTCGGTACTTTGTTTATCCGACCCGACCTTTCCCAGCTTGGAAAGGCTACTCGTTTTTATACTTCGTTTGTATGGCTTTGTTCGATACTTGGAAAATGCATAGTACAATTGGCATCTCATTCTAAACCACATTGATATGTCACTCATGTGACCGCCGTGGACTTTTGATACAATCAATCCATGGATGTCCGACTTGACCTGTCCATTCTCCTTTCGATTCCGGTCTTATTCAGAGCTTTGCCATTGAATGAGTCACTGATTAAATGAGCTGCATCTAAAGCCTTCAGCGAAGGCAGCCGTCCAGTTTAACTGACAGTATTTGTCATTATGGCTGACGCGAATGCCAAAGAGTGGACGCCAGTATGCGTGGCATCAACAAGACGACAAAGTGAGAGAGAGTTATCAGATCCATCACAACTCTCTTCAAATTCATCATCAACAGTCCAAAGTGAGCCAGTGGCGACCTCTGGTGGTGTATTCATCGATCAAGATACCGAGTTCGGCTATTTCAAGAGTGCAGAATGGTCAGACTAGTACCGTGACCCAGGATCAACCTTTACTGAACTTGTGGTGTATAGGACGCCAGACGGAACTACTCTGCTGACAGATTCAGCGAATCATTCTATCAGAACATGGATCTTGTAAGTTGGCGCGTCATCCCTATATTGATTATCTCACTCACGCAGCCAGGCCGCCGGATCTACTGGAGGACAAGCCCATGCACCAGTTATCCCCATACTCAACTCTACTCTCAGCGGAGCCGACTTATGCTACCGCAATCTATCCCTTCTACAACCTTCAAGATCCATCCACTACTCTATTCCTCTCATCTGTTCGTGATCATCCAATTCGGCTATCATCAGCCCTAGCTCCCATATCAGTGGCGAGCTACTATCTGGTAAATCCAATGACAGAAGCATTCATAACTCCGCACTCAATGATCTACCCATCCCTGCTGGGTGGGACCCACTTCCTCACAGGCTCAGATAGTCTCGTTTGTCTCTTTGACGTGTCCCGAACAGGAGCACATGGCCCTGTGAGCTCAATGCCAACCATCCCCAGCAAACGCAAGCAGATTGTCGGTGGCGGTATTGGCATGAAGGGCATTGTTTCCGCCCTGGCTCTGAACCCCAGTGGGGACGGTATCCTTGCTGCGGGTACTTTCACCAGACACGTTGGATTGTACAGCTCAAGTGGCTCGGGTGAGCTCCTTGGGACTTTCAGCGTGGCGAAAACCAACGCAAACCGTGATATAGGGGGTCGTGGAGTTACACAGCTTGTATGGAGCCCCTGTGGCAGATATCTTTATGTCGCCGAGCGTAAGAGTGATGGCATTCTGGTTTATGATGTTCGAGTTACGGGGCAACTGCTTGGACACTTGCGCGGGCGCAAGGCTCTTACAAATCAACGCATGAAAATTGATGTTGTTCCATCTGGTCCTGATGGCTCTCATGAGATTTGGGCTGGTGGTACCGATGGGTTTATAAGGGTTTGGAGGAGTCCAGAGCACTGTGCAGGTGGGAAGGATCCCGATTGGGAGTTCAAGGTGCATGATGGTAAGTCCTTTGACAATCCCCAAGATGCTCATTGCTAATGTATGACAGATGCCGTGACGAGTACAATGTTTCACCCTATGGGAAGTGTTGTTGCAACCTGCTCTGGGCAACAACGTCTTGTTTCAGATGATTCCTCTGGCGAATATATTCCAGCGAAAAATCCCGATAACAGCCTCAAGGTCTGGTCAATGCCATTTCTGTTGTCAGAACCCGACACAAACCATGACTTAGACCCCGCGGTTTGAACTGCAAAAAGAGAACCGGTCTTACTCTTACGTCCCCTTGCTATATGTATTCCATCGGAATCCGTACAGAGAAGCGTTCTAGATATCCAGAAATCAAAAAGCCATTAATTGAATCACTGCGTGAATGTAAATTATTTTCTAGCTAGACGCTCTACCGCGCTCATGTAACCTGTATTGACTATGTACCAAATCCATGCAATATGTACTATGTACTGTCTCAGAAACCTCAGGTCCAGTCTTCAGGGAATCCGAATGCCATACTTGGCATATGGGAAGTCTTCCAGGGTGGAATAGAGCTGGCCAAACCCATCACCGATCTTCCCAGGGGTTCCAGAACCCTGCAAACGCCAGGCCTGGAGCTCCTCCACCTCTTTCTCGGCATCTGACTTCTCATCCTCCTTGTGCGATCCGGTGGCTCCAGCGAGAACCTCTTCCTCCCGGCCCTTGAACTCTCCTAGGAGACCCGGGTGGGGGCACCAAACAACCTGCATGCCGGCACGACGACCAGCCTCAACGCCTGGAACCGCATCCTCAAACACGAGACACTCCTCCGGTTTGATCTCAGTCTTCCCCTTGCTGCGCAGCTCACTGTTGATGGTCTCCAGCGCAAGCAAGTAGATATCAGGAAGCGGCTTGCCTCGACCCTTGCCGATGCGCGGATCATCACCAAGAACCTTATTATGTTCAGGGAAAAGCGAGAACAGCTCTGTCAGATGATCGGTCTTTAATTTGTAGTTGAATCTGTGCGATGATGTTGCTAGCGCGATGTACACGGGCTCATCGGTTGACTGCGTCGACACAAGGTTGGACAACAGAGTCGGCACACCGGGGAGCGGCTTTGCGCGTGGGAAGTAGTGTTCCTGAAGGGCTGTTCGCTCCTCGTTCAGCTGCTGCTCGCTGATGGGGAGCTGGGCAAAGTCTTTGAAGATCTTGCCGGCCTAGATATTGCGTAAGTACACGCATACATCACGATATATAGTGTGGGACGAACCTCCGGCTGGGGTCGACCCTGCATCTGCGCCTTGATTGACCAGGGAAGCAGGGGTCTGCCGTACTTTTGGAGAATTGCATTCGTGACTATAGTGTATAAATCCTCGGAGTCAATCAACAAGCCGTCCATGTCGAAGAGACATGCTCGGATGCGGGGAAGGCTGTCAACCGAGTCAATTGATGTATAAGTGCGACCATGATTAATTCACTCACGCATTAGTGGAAGCCATGGTTGTAATGGTCTGTTTAATGGTGTCAGAGTGATGTTGACCACGTTTCGATAAGACGCGGGGAACAAACGTTATCAGTATCAGTCCCGTGATTGAGCCCTTGGCAACGTCTGATATTCTCGCCCGACGACGACCTGCTCACAAAATGAGCAGTTCTTCTAATGCGCCCGAACGGGACGGGAAAGGTACTCCCGATGACGCTGATGACAGTGGTGACGAGGATGTCTTCCACGATGCCCACTTTCCCGCCGAGGAAGAAGCCGTGAGTCGTAACGGTGTTCAAGCTTATGATCGGAGCCGCATATTGACTTCAATCTTTCTTGCGATAGCAACTCCTGAAAGAAGCCCACGAAATCAAATCCGAGGCAAACCAGCTGTTTATCGCGACAAGCTATGACCAAGCCATCTCCTGCTACGATCGAGCTCTCGCTTCCTGCCCGAACTACCTTGACTACGATGTCGCCATAATCCACAGTAATATTGCTGCTTGCCATCTGAAATTGGAAGATTGGAAGGCTGCAGTAGACTCCGCAACCATCTCCATCGAACGTCTGAGTAAGATTATCCCGCCGACCCCACCGGACGAGGGCAACGAGTCGAAAGGGAAACGAATCCCAGAATCCGAAAAGAAGCACACAGATGCGGTAGTTGAACTATCCGGAGACGACGAAGAAGCCGAGTTGAAGGAACTACAACGATTGCAAGAGCAGGATGAGCAGCGGGGCAAGGTGATGCGACTTCGAGCTAAGGTTCTCATGAGACGTGCAAAGGCAAAGACCCAAATTGGCGGCTGGGGTAGTCTGCAAGGTGCCGCAGAGGACTACCAGGCGGTTTCTGCGATTGAAAACCTTTCGGCAGATGATAAAAGGGTTGTCCAACGGGCATTGAGGGAACTCCCCGAACGCATCAATCAGGCGCGGGAGAAGGAGATGGGCGATATGATGGGCAAGCTGAAGGATGTGAGTACTTCTTCCTGAATAATATATGTCAAAATGATAGAGCACTACTGATATCGAGCAGCTTGGCAATGGCATCTTGAGTCCATTTGGTCTGTCAACAGACAACTTCAAGTTCGTCCAGGACCCGAAGACTGGCGGCTATAACATGAACTTCCAATCCTGATCAGCTTTAGTCAATCAGAGACAATGGCATCATCTACTTGTTGTACTCCGGGCACAGGAGTGCCCTGAAATTGATTTGTTTCTCAGCATCATGCATACCTGGCAGGAAGCCATGACGGCGTTCTGACTTTTGCATATCATTTATTTTATTTCAACAATGCATATCCTGTAGTTTAAACAGCTACAGTCCCATAATTGTGGAGCACGGGAACATATCATGTCCAGCTATCCACCATAGTCTTCTTTGAAGCCACCAGCTTGGATATGCACAGTTCTTGCCGCCATGCATAAAATATGCTGGTCTCAAAAGGGTCTGTATCTATTGATCAGTCGGGACTGTATTCTTTCACCGCAAAGTGACAAATTTTCTCTCGTTTGTATATATTTAGGAATCATGAGACATATCTAGCAAGGTCTTTGTAAATATAATCATAGAAGTGTGGTTGTCTTTGACCTCAGGCGAGACTGAAATATATCTTGTCAAGCCACATGATGAAACCCCAAGCCCATTTGGTCTTAAAACCCCAGCTTTCGCACCTAAATATACTAAACAACACAACCTCATAAATCACCAACCATGGCTCTCAAAGTCTTCACCACCGAATCCATTGGTGCGCAGAGAAACCACATTGCCATCTACATCGAAACCGATCCAAGCGAAGACAGAGGCTGGCTGCACCATGTCACCGGAACAATCCTGAACGGCATGGATTACACACCCAGGCCAACCCCTAACCCGGAGGTGCTACCAGAACATGTGCCAGACTCAAAGAAAGAGATTGGAACCATCGAGGAGGCAGATCTAGAGAGGTTCCGGGAGGAATGCTGTCTAGCAGTTCCTCCCCCGCGGGCCCAGGTGACGCTCAAGGGAACCCGACTGTATCCTGACACCCCGCTCTACCGCTGTGGAGATTGGCTGAAAGATGTCGAGGAGATGGCTTTCAGGAAGGGGATCTTTAAGCCTCTGTGATGGGTTAGTTGTTTTGTTTCATAGCCTTCCGAGAGAGAGTATGATACTAACACAACGAGCAGGCTGTGGTTCCATACACGCCATATCAGGTCTATAGTTAGGACTCCTATGTTGGTATCTAGTTAGTATTGAAATCAATTATTCTTGTCTGCAGTTTTCCGTCTTGTGCGACCGTCGTTCAAGACATTATATAGATGGGGAAATAGTGGATAGCTGTTACCATAGGGGAAGATCGGAGTGATCTGAGTCTTTGAGTTACACAGCTTGTCTAGGAGATGTTTCTTGTCAAGAAAAAGCTTCATTTTCTTACAGTTCTCCCTTCAGCTGTCTCTGATCTTGTAGCAGAATTGCTGCTCCCGAGACCTCGATGTATGTCTCAAAATAATGCCTTCTCGCATATAGACCGTTTGCTTATCTTGCCACTTCCGAGCACTCTATCCCAGCATCTTGTCTGAGAACCATCATTCCTCTCAGGCTATAAGCTATATCAGGTTACAAAGTCCTACCAATTCTCTCCCCGGCATACAACTTCCACCTTGAATAAATCCACCCAACAAGATCAAAGACATCCACAACTGTCCACCATGCCATTCAACGTCTATATCACCCGAGAAGACGGACGCTGGGATTGGGTATTCTATATTGAGCTTGATGTAATCCCCAAGGAAGGGATGATGGAGAGTACTGGGTGGACACACTCCTTCGAGAGCGATGGGAAAGACGGGAATCAATACACAGCTCGACTCAACCGCACCCCCAGGGTCAACCCTGCAGGAAACATGATCGCAACGATCAAGGAAGCAGATTTGCCGAAATTCCATGAATTATGCTTTGCAGCGATTCGTCCACTGCCGCAGAAAAAGCATATGAGCCGTCTGGTCCTTCGCTGCATGATGCCTGGGCGATGGAAGCAAGAGCCAAGGGAGTGGTGGCTGTTGATTCGGGACAGGGCTTTTGAGAAGGGGATATTCCAGCCTCTGGACATTGAGATATCGGCCAGTTCTAACTGCCTGTGAGGACGCTGGGGTGTGGATAGACAATCTCTTCGGTTGGATATGGACTAGAAGTCATCAACTAGCGCATTTTCATGAATACCTCACAATTACAAAGATTTCATCCCTTGGTAAACTCCATTGTAGCCCTCGACCTTCTCACTCATCTGGTGGAACACAAACTGCGCTAGACGCGCAGCAGGATACAGCCGCAACCCCGTGGGATTGAGGACCTGCATCAATGCCCCGACAGCCCCTTCGTATCCACTGTCCATAACGCCGGCATGTATAGTCACTCCGGACCTAAATAATGAGCTGCGCACGAAAATCTGGCCCATCACATCCAAAGGAACGGAGACAGTCTCGTTGAATTCCACAAGGTAGGAACCCTGCGCGAGATCCAAATATGGGTTTGTATTTTCCTTCGATGAGGGGAAAGGTATCTCTTCAGTCGAGGCCGGCTGTCGGAGTTTGTTATCCAAGTCGATTACCCCCGGTGAGGTCCATTTGAGAACGCGCTTCAGTGTGAGGTCTACACTGCAGGGCTGGGCCTGTAGTGTGGGATATTTGACATTGCGAATGATGGAGCGGGTAATGAGAGAGCGCCCAGGAAGGATCATGTTTAATAGGTGTCGGAGTCTGGTCTCGGTTTGGTCTTCTGTGATCTTTGCCTCTGTACTCCGTACATGTTGGAGAAGTCTGCCAATGTTCTGGAACAGGGGCAAGACAAACAGAGCAAACAACAAACCAAGCAAACAGCCCTACTCCGTACAGCCGTCCTACGATGTACAACATACGGTACAACATACGTCAACTGGTTATTTCGCAGGTACATACATATGTACCTCCAGGCCTAGGTACTATTTGATAATATCGAACCGAGGATGCCAAAGGGCCGACAGAAACCTTGGAAACCCCCTGAGTTTAAATCTCGTCCAATCAGAGCACAATGCGGGGACATAACACCGGGCCGACCCAGCGCGTATGGAGCCCTCAATGCCGAGTTTAACTTCCGAAGATATTTGTACACTTCTATTTAACCTATTTGGACTGAATATCTATTTCTTTGGAGTCAACCTCAGTGCAACTTATACAAAATGCCAATAATTTACCGTTCCCCATACCCAGATCTGGATATCAAATCAGTTGATTTGGTCTCCTATCTGTTCTCCAATCCTTTCAACACACCCTTGGACCGGCCTATATACATCAATGCTGTCTCAGGAGAGCAATATACTCTCGGAGATGTGATGCAACGTACACGCTCTCTGTCCAACGGGCTTCGGCAACGTATAGGGGTTGAGCCCAACGACGTCGTGGCATTATTCAGTCCCAACACAATCGACTACCCTGTGGTATGCCATGCAATTGTCGGCTCCAGAGCTATAGTTGCTCCGACCAGTGCGGCTTTGACAGCACTCGAGCTTAACGCTCAGCTCAAGACCAGCGGGGCCAGGTTCATCATCGTCCACTCGTCTTTGTTGGAGACTGCTCAAATCGCAGCCAAGGGGACATCTGTCGAGAAGATTGTATTGATAGATGGGCAAACCCCGAGCAATGGTCAACCTACATGCAATCATCTCGCTAGTACATCTGCCCCCGGTGATTTCCTCGCTATTGACCCAGCCGAGGCAGATCGCCAACCCACATTCATCTGCTTTTCATCTGGAACATCAGGCGCAGCCAAGGGTGTCATTACAACACACCAGAACATCGCCTCAAACCTCCAACAATGGCGTTACCAAATGCTAGACTCCGGTCTTCCCTCCCAGCGACCAACAAGACAATCCGCCATTGCATTCCTACCTTTCAGCCATATATACGGCTTGAACCTGTTCATGTGCCAGTGTTTGATATGGGGCACAACAGTGGTCATCATGCCCAAGTTCGACCTCGATCTATACCTCAGTTGCATCCAGAAGTACCGACCAGACGAGTTGACAGTGGTTCCACCCATTGCCCTGCTGTTGGTCAAAGACCCAAGGGTCTCCAACTACGATCTTAGCAGCGTGCGCAAGATCATGTCTGCCGCCGCACCGCTTACAATCGAATTATCGTCCGCCCTCGAAGCCAAGTTCGCGGAGATTTCCAAGACAGAGGTATTCTGCACCCAGTCATGGGGTCTGACAGAGACCTCGCCAATGGCGACCGCCGTCCCGAATGACCGTATGGATAAGCGGAACACGGGCGTGGGATGTATTGTGCCGAACATGCAGCTCCGCTTTGTGGATCCCGAGACAATGAAAGACGCAGCTGTGACATCTGACGGATCCACGGAACCCGCGGAGATCTGGTGCCGGGGTCCGAACGTGGTGATGGGCTATTACAACAACGACGAAGCGACGAAGGAGGCATTCCACGTGGACGAGGATGGAACGAGGTGGTTCCGCACGGGTGATATCGGCACTATCGATCGAGATGGCTACGTCAGTATCCAGGATCGCATCAAGGAGATGATCAAATACAAGGGGCTACAGGTCATCCCTAGCGAGTTGGAGGGAAAGCTGGTCGATCACCCTGACGTGGAGGATGCGGCTGTGACTGGAATGTGGGTGGATGACAGGGCTACTGAGCTGCCGGTCGGCTTTGTGGTTTTGAGTCGCCAGGCTAAAGACATAAATCGGAAGACTGTCCTTGATGGGATACACGCGTGGTTGAATGAACGCATTGCTAACCATAAGCGTCTCCGTGGGGGGATCCATGTCTTGTCGCAAATTCCCAAGTCGCCCAGTGGAAAGATTCTGCGGAGACAGTTGAGGGATTGGCTGAAGATCCAAGGGCCTAAAGCTCGTCTGTGATTGAATACTTGGGACAAGCATCTATGCCAATGGCGTGGTACCCGTATAGATCGAAGTAGTAATTCCAACCGTTCAATTAGAAACTCCGGCTTATTTCTGCGTATTCCAAATATTGTGTCACTCGACACACATACATGCTACACAGGTACATCTATCAGAATTAAAATCCAATTCCAAGCAAATTGAATGTCCAAAATATCCAAAACGCTAAAATGTCAAACCTCGGGAGATTTCCAGTCTCGGGGCCCGCGGGTTCCGATCGGAGGTCATTTACGGACTTCGACTTTTGAGACTCAGACCCTTGTTTTAACTTGTTATTCTGTCAGATGGAGTTGATCACATTAAATCAAGCTCATTGCACATTCCACATATCTTCTCACACTCTTCCCTTACCTTAATTTCGGCCAAGGGCTAGTCCTTTTTCACCTGCGAGGTCGGTACCCGCATTGTGATTCCTACTCTCGATTACACATATACTTGTCATGGGGTTCTTGACGTGGCCCCTCTCACATGAGAAGGAGGAAAAGCGACCCAAGTTCGTCGAGCTAAGGTCGTCAAAATGGTTTATTATGTTCGTCGTGGCCTTTGCTACCGGGACGGACATCTTCATGTACGGTCTTATCGTACCGGTCACGCCAACTGCATTGAAATACAGAGTGGGAATCTCAGAGGATGATGTCCAAAGCTGGACATCTATTCTTCTCGCCCTGTACTCGGCTGCTTTATTGGCCTTTGCCCCTGTTGTCGGGTACATCGCTGATCGAGCCGAGTCCCGTCGATGGCCTTTGCTGTTTGGTCTCGTTGCGTTGGCCGCTGCAACAGCCCTACTGTGTGTCGGTACCAATATTGCGTTGTGGATTGTTGGTCGCTTGTTTCAAGGTGCTGCCGCTGCGGTGGTATGGACAGCCGGCCTAGCACTGATAGTAGACACCATCGGAAAAGACGACCTTGGCCAAGCCATTGGCTATGTCTCCATGGCTATCAGTATCGGAACGCTAGCTGGACCTCTTCTCGGCGGTGTTGTCTACGAGAATGGTGGTTATTATGCCGTTTTCGGTCTTGCTTTCGGTTTCATCGCCCTCGATATCATCTTACGATTGCTGTTGATCGAGAAAAGAGATGCTATTAAATGGCTTGCGCCGGAGATGACACCGCTGTCCGTGACGGAGAACAAGTCAGGGGAAGTTTTAGAACATCCCGTCTTGCCAACCAATGGCTCTGAATCCCGTGAATCACAACCGCCTTCTCCCCCCTCACGGAGCGCGTTCGGACGTGTCGCTATTTTGTTGAGCTCACCCCGTCTCGTCGTATCCGTCTGGGGATACTTTATCTTGTCAATCGTCCTGACCTCATTTGACAGTGTCCTTCCACTTTTCGTGCAGGAGACATTCAAGTGGCAGCAAAGTGGCCAGGGACTAATCTTCATCTCGCTCATGGTGCCGCACGTCTTAGACCCACTGATGGGGTTTGTCATTGACAAGTACCCCAAATCATGTCGCTATCTCGCCGCAGGCGCATTTCTTACTGTCGTTCCCGTTCTGGTGCTTCTGCGTTTTGTCAAGGACAACTCGATGCAGCACAAGATTCTATTGTGTGCCCTCCTCGCCTGTGTTGGGGTATGCTTTGCGGTGGCTATGCCACCTCTCATTGTGGAGGTGTTCTTCGCTGTGAAGGAGAAGGAAGATAAAACTCCTGATATCTTCGGTCGCGGTGGCGCTATGGCTCTGGCTTTTGGGTTGTCGAATATGGGGTTCGCGACCGGGAGTCTGATCGGCCCATTCTTTGCGGGTTATATTCGCCAGGAAGCTGGCTGGGGTGCGATGGGTTGGGCATTGGGGTTGATAGTGGGCGTATCATCTCTCCCAATTCTGTTGTTTGTGGGTGGCTGGATCTTGAAAAAGCCGCTCGAGTCAGACACTGAAGGCCAATTGATGGACAGCGCCCCTGTCCCATAACTTGGCACAGCCAAACAAAGAGATTTACCTTGTATATATACTTAATAGAAGACTCCGGCAGTCGTTATCCGTCTATCACCATCATAGACCTTCCCCAGTTAAACATATCTCTTGAGTAACTGGACAGACAGGTAGTTTAGAATTGAACGAGCACGGCATATCCGAGGGAAGATCCTTATGTAGTGGAGGGTTGCACAACAACTATAAACTGTACTCAACATGCATCTAGAAATATATATTATGATTGCACTAGACTTCACTATTTTCAACTCACGTACAGCAAAGGACGAAGAACTGTAGGCCTCTCACATGAATTTATGCAATATCTCAGGTACCATATGACATATGTATAGGTAAGAAGTACAGATTAAAGTACCTGTACTATGACGATGCTTCTTGTAAGTTGATTAAACTTCCATCTCCCAACTGGCTGCGACTTCACGTTGAGCATTTGTATGCAATTATCTCCCAAAGTTACGTAGATTCCTACATACTCTAGCGTAATCTCCCTTATTGGTGTTTACAATGTTCCCACTAAATCAAGAGGTGATTACCATAGCGGTGATATACTTCCACATCTATATAAGGTTGTTAGGTACGGGATCAAGCGGCTCTGTTTCCAGGGTTCACCTGAGCATAGTGACTTCCACGTACAACAAGAAAACATACACACTATAACCAGAGCCGTCTAAGAGCCCGATAATGGGTATTGTCTTCGAGAGCTTTGACTATTTGTTTGTATTCTTCAGAAGGTTCGAACCCCTTCAATGTGATCGGTGGTCGGCGTTTCGGCGTCCGTCCAGGTGAGTTCGGGGAGCGAGGGACCCCGACACCGACTGATTCAATTTATGTCTGGTGTCAAATTTGTCTGGAGACGAGGGAATCATAGGTTTGTCGTGTCAAATAGAGTTCGATCTGCGAAGTCCTAGCATTTTGTTGACATGGAAATTAGAGGTACTAGCGACTGAGCCAGGATATAAGACTCGGCGAGCATCTGTACATCGTGTGTTGTATTGACTACATTCATCCCTTCGATTGTTCCATTCTTTACATTTTCCATCGAAGCAAGGGGATATATCTAAGCATAAAGTTCGTGCTGCAACCCTTTGCCCTACAACCAACTGTACCAAACCCCTAGAAAATGGGAGGACCCTATATGCCTAGGACGGCCTCCATGGGAGGTCGACCAACAATTCCCCTCGATGTCCCAATATGCGCCGTCTTCCTCGCTCTTTTCATCATCGGCGCCGCCTGCCATATGACCCTGTTCCGTCGCAACCTTGCAAGAGACCACAAATTCATTCCATCGGGCGCAACATTCGGTTTCTGCATGTCGCGTATTATCGCAAACATCCTTCGCATCGCCTGGGCCTGTCACCCGACGAACATTAGACTTGCGATTGGAGCACAGATCTTCGTTGCAGCCGGCGTGTTGCTGCTATTCATCTTGAACTTGCTATACGCACAGCGTATGTTCCGAGCCGTCTACCCAGTCCTCGGATGGTCTCGACCAGTATCTTGGGCGTTCAAAGTACTGTATGCTCTCGTCGTAGTGACGATCATCATGGTCATCACTTGTGTTATTCAGAGTTCGTATACTCTCAACTCGAACACCCTTCGCATCGATCGCGATATCCAGCTCTATGGCCAGACATACTTCGCCATCATCTCGTTCCTACCGCTTCCGCTTGTCGTGTTTATCCTTCTGTCTCCGAATAGGAAGCATATTGAACAGGTTGGCTATGGTAGCTGGATCGCCAAAGTCTTCATCGTCGCACTCGCCGGCTCATTGCTCTGTCTTGGAGCATCATTTCGCGCCGGTACCTCTTGGATGCCACCTCGCCCTGTCACGGACCCAGCCTGGTATCACAGCAGGGCCTGCTTCTATATCTTCAACTTCACTATTGATATTCTGGTTGTGGTTATCTTCTTCGTCGTCCGTGTTGACCGGCGATTCTGGGTTCCAAATGGGAGCTCGGAAGTGCGTCACTACAGACGTGGTGAGAAGAACGCGCAAGTCGCACAAGAGGGGACTGCTCTTACACTTCACGATAAACAGGATATCGAGACTCAGAGTAGGTAGCAGCATATCAGGGTCTGACATGTGACATTTGTGATTAAGAAAGGTGCGATGGAGGGTGTCGCACTTTAGGAAGGCATGTGGGTTTGGGGTATAAAAGGGCCCCTCCTCCCCCCATTTCTCTTCTTCTCTTCTTCTTCTCTCCTCCACATCTCTCTGACCACCATCTCACCGTAGCCCCCACGAGACAGCGTCGGCAGAGGGTGCCGTAGCACATGCTGCTTCATCTACCACAGGGACCATGACATTACCATATGCATGAGGTCCATGTAGGTCTGCATCAAACATCAAACCGGGCTTTCTCGTGGACGTTCCTGAAGTCGTGGCTCTCATTGCCACTTGACGAGTCCCACGGAATACATGAGGGGTGTAAATCTCCGTAGCCGACGTCACCCAGTCTATGAATTAGATAGACTGTGACACCGAACAAATAGAATAACCTATTGTTTACATGTATGATCTGATTAATGTTTGATCATCAGGAGGACTAGAAGCATGGTTGGTGACCATGATGCATACTGTCATGTGTTCGTGAGCTGGAAGAGCAGCTTTCGATGTCGACATGGCACTCATTCGAGGCGCGGAAGATGCACACATTCGTCTCCAGCTATCGGCCTTAGATCGTCAGAACTTTGAACTGTCCCTCGTTATCCCATTCGACTAGTGCCTTGTTACCTTATCCAAGAAGGTCTACAGACGGCCGTTTGGAGGTCGCCATGGTTTCAATGCGTTTCTGATACTCGATGTTTTCGGATGCCACTTTCTGTTCATGGCAGAAGAAGCTGGGCCCCAAGCAGTTACCAAACAATGATGACAAGCCTTGCACTGGCACAGATAAAACGTAATCTCCATGCAGCTTCTAACACTTGTAAGCCATCTACTGCCATCCAGAGAGGAATATTGAATTCCAGTCTTCTATGCATATCTGAGCTCCTAGTCTGTTACCACCTGGGCATAGAAAGGCATTCAATAATATGGATATCCCCCCAAGGTTATTTCTATAGTCTTATGGGCCTGGGTCTTACAAATGGTCTTTTATTTTCATGATTGGTATCAACAAGTGGCCAGGCATCAAACCATACAGAATTAAATAGGCGAGAGCCATGTTCGATTGCAACCTCCATTCTCCGCCAGTCCAATTGCCTCTCGCAGGACAAAGATGAAGTCTATCAAAGGAAATAGTCAGGTGTGCGCCTCGATACCATAGGTTCTCCCGCTCGGGGGCAGGGGTCGAATTGTAGGCTAGATAATGTCAGTGGGATATCCAGATGAGAAATTGCAGGAGTGCGCACAATGTGTATTTCAAATGCTCGTCAATCTCCATAATGGCGGCCTGGTTGCCGCAGCGATAACAGTAATTTGGTGCTGTGGTCTGGTTAGTGTTTTTGATCCATCAAGTCTTGCGAATAAGAATATACCTGAGAAAATAGTGACGACGTTCCGATCCTGTGACCAGTTATATCCCTCCATCACCAATTGATGGGCACGTGCCACAAGAGTCAAGCCATTGTTGTGGTTGAATGCCTCGGAAATGTCCTGTCCGAATGTGTATCCAGCACCACGGGGAGAGATTCCCCATCCGCATCGGTCATCAGGATCACTCCAGAGCAAGTCACACATGGGACCCTCGTGGGGAACTTCTTGGATGCGATCAAGCGACCGGATGTTGTCGAGAGTGTCAATGGATGGACTCAGTCCACCGTGAAGACAGAAAATCTGGTTTTCGATGAGAGCAGTAAGGGGGAGGTAGTCGAAAAGGTCGGTGAAGTATTTCCACACGTTGGCATTGCCGTATTTGCGGAGACATTCGTCATAGAATCCGTAGACCTGTGTGATCTGTCGGGACTCGTGGTTTCCACGAAGGATCGTAATACGCTGCGGGTAACGGATCTTCAGGGAGACCAGGAGGGTCACTGTCTCAACTGAGTAGTAACCACGGTCGACGTAGTCACCTATATCAAGAAACATTAAAAAACATTACCCCACAACGCGTTGACCCGACCGTTATCCACTCACCCATGAAGAGGTAGTTTGTATCCGGATTAGGACCGCCAATGCGGAAAAGCTCCATTAAGTCATGGAACTGTCCGTGTATGTCACCGCAGACTGTCACTGGGCATTTCTATTCGGATATATGTCAGTGGGCTGGGCGATCAGGACAACAACCCGACCGAGAAACAACATACCACTGGCTGCACATTGGATTCCTCCTGCAATACCTCTCTTGCCTGAACGACACATATATGATCAACTTGAATTCATCATTACCACGCTGTCAAAACAAGGGACCCACCCGATCGCACAGCCGTCGCACGTCTTCTTCCGCTAATTGCTTGCAAGTCATCAAACTCTCGATCCAGCCGTCCAAAGTCGGTATGGACCCAGGGTCGCTTGTTGGCGACAAGTGGTGTGGCTCGGGGGACCGCGCAGTATCGATTTCCATGTTGTTATCCATTGCGTCGGTGTGCTCAACTGGTTGAAAAGGAGGGGCCAGCTGGGGAGGGGCGGTCTCGTGAGAAAACAACGGGATTCGTGGGTAGGCGCAGGTATCGTGGGGTCTGGAAAAGATGTGGGATAATTACGCTCCAGATGGAAATTCAATTAATAGACAACTTCCCAGGATTGATTCAAGGGATAAGGGGATGGGACTTGGGAACACGAGAAAGGGAGAAGAGACGAGAGTTCGGGAAGGTCAAGTTGAGTGGTGAACAGATGCGCCACACTTCAGCCACACACCGCTTTCTCCAGCCTACGTAATTATCAACTACACCATTGTACAGAACGACTAGGGGGTTTATATCTTTGTTGGTTTGTGTTAGACATTTCGGAAGACATTCTAATAGGTATAGGAAGATGTCCCACACAATCCACTCAGAAGTTACGGAGAAAAGGCGTCGAGTTGGCCATTGAGACATGGCTGTAGCTTCTTGTTATTCTTGTTAATGTTGAGATGGATATATGCCATTTAGGAACAAAGAATCTTCTTCTTTGTTGAAGTCATCACTCACTCGTCACTTTTTAGATAATATCACCACCAAATCCACCACCAAACCCACCAAACCCACCGAATCCACCCCCGCCTCGTCCATTACTACCAAACGGTCCTCGATTACGACCAGCAGGTGGCTCACCAGGTCCTACGGGATCATATCTTGCACCTGGGGGTACACGGGGGTCATATCCACCATTACCAGCTCCTCCCCCGTTGAAGAGAGGGTCATCAAAGGTAGGATGCATACCCCCGCCACCTGGACCAAAGCCAGGGCCCATAGGTCCGCGCAAAGGATCATTAGGACCAAGTCCTGGTGGGTAGAGATCTCGTTCTCCAATGTTGTACGGGCTTCTGCCTCCAAGTCCTCCTGGATATCCTCGTAGAGGCCTATTGATCTCAAGCTCATCTTCGAACCCGGGTGGAGCAAAGTCTGGTGGGTTGGAGCGGCGAGGAGCTGCCGCTAAAGGATCATCAAATGGGCGTGGACGAGCAGGCTGTGGCAGGGAGCCATCTTGAGGAATATCCGGTTGTCTTTCTTCCTGTGGCCTTGCTCTGGATGACTGGCTTGGATCTTCATACCCCTCTTTGTACAACCCGGGCGCGAGTTTCTGGATCACGTTGATCTTGAATAAACCGACCAGGTCACCTAGTCGAGCTGGAGAGATGAAAACATCTCGCAGAGACGCAGTGAGATTGTCTGAGGAGGATATAGGGAGCGCAGAGGTGGAGATGTAGTCTTTGATGGGGATATCGAACGAGCTGGTCCGGTCATCGCCCAATGCCAATGCGAAGATCACTGCGTTATTTCCCAGCCGACTCACTTTGAGTAAATACTGCATCGAAGACTGCGCATGTGCGTACCGAAAGGCAAATGTATCGTTAGTGTTCCATTCTGCGGGGAGGGAAGGTGTATCTGTAGATGTTTCTAGAGAAGTCAATAAGAGGTCACCGATACGATCGGACACAGACTTGACATACCTAAAGTGTGCTCTTCACCAAGACCGACCAATCTGAAATCAACTGCTACCATGCATGCATGGCCGATCAAAGCCACGGCCTCATATGATGTTTTGAGACTCGGCTGTCTATCCCCCGCGGGCTGGATAGCTCTCACGGCAAGATCGAGGATATTGTCCTGACGAAGGGCATCGGCTGGAGCCATTTTTGATAGATATTGTATATTTTAGACGTTCAATACTAGATGGCAGAGAACCTGGAATAATGCAGAAGATGGGGCGGCTCGTGGATGCCCAAAGTGACCTCACATGGGGCTAGCTGCCTTGGGAGAGCTGTGGCGTCGGAACAAACATCCCCCGCTCCAGCTATCTTCCCCGCTTGCCTGTTCTATTTTTGGCCAAGCGGAGAGCTGCATACGAAACATACAACCACTGTCTCATGAAGGTAATGATTTGATTGATATTTAAGCGAATCTCCCCCTCTATAACATCGATTTCGGGAAATTCTTCATTGCCTGCCGCACTCCCAAATCTGCCAAGATCTCCTCAGTTCCACCCAAGATGGCATCGAACTTGTATGTGCGATGGAACATCTCAATGACCTTGCCCATTCCTGACTGAGTGATACCACGACCACCAAAGATGTTTGTAGCGAGACTGGCAATCTCGCCTGCGGCTTGGGTACAGTGTGACTTGAGCAGTCCGATAGGTCCACCCAGATTCTTCGCTTGTTCGGCGTATGTCATGTTGCACATTTGATAGGCGATGGATTCAAGCCATGCCTGGTTAGATTCGGCTAGGGAGATCATGCGGGCGAGCCTGTCGGGAGTTAGAAGAGGGATATTGGGAGTAGATTGTAAGAAACTCACTTCTGACGAATAACTGGCTGGTCAATCAACTTCTTACCAAAGACGATGCGCTGATTGGACCATTTCATTGTTTCTTCGACAACCACCATTGACATGCGGACCACGGCAGCTACCATCATGAAGCGCTCGTGGTTGAAGTTGCTCATGATAACGAGGAAACCTTTGTGCTCCTCACCCAGGAGGTTCTGGACCGGAACCTTGACATTCTCATATTGCACGAAAGCAGTGCCAGCGGCAGTCGAATATGAGGTCTTGATTTGCTTTGTCTCCACACCTTCGCCGCGAGGAATCAAGAGCACGGAGAATCCCTTCTCGGTACGACAGGCAGTGACAAAGTAGTCGGCGAACATGCCGTTTGTGATCCATTTCCTAGACATTGTTAGCGAAGATCCAATTAAACCAACAAATGATCCGACTGACTTTGTTCCGTTGACAATATAATGTTTCCCATCAGGAGTCTTCTCTGCGGTCGTCTTCAGACCCGCCACGTCGCTACCAGCAAAGGCCTCCGTGACAGCCAAACACATCTTTTTCTGGCCGGACAAGACCTCGCCATTGATGCGCTCCTTGAGTACAGGATCATGCAGCCATTGCTGGACAGCTGTCAAACTAATAGCCATACCGGCCATATTTCCATCCTGGAAGCCTCTGGCATTGGCACGGACCAACTCCTGTGTTACAATCATATCGTGGAGATAATCAAACTCCTTTCCATCCACAACTCCACCGAGCAAGGTGCGGCCATGCAGATGCTTTCCAGGGCCCAGTCGCATAGCCAGAAGGTTCGTCTCGGCCATGCGGTTGATGAGCTCCTGGCTGATGTAGGTGCCATCCCGCTCCTTCTCTTGCGCTTCTGGCGTTACATATTTATCTGTGAACTCCCGGACGGCCTTTTGCAAGCGTCGGTGGCTCTCCTTGTAGTAGGGGGACTTGAACTGGGGTCGCAGCCATAGGGGTTCTGCGTAGGGCACTGGGCTCAAACCTCCAGGGACGGGCACGATGACCTCGGGCTTTTCGCCTTCGATGACACCAATGCAGAGCTGGTCACGGTATTTCTCCAGCACCTCCTGGCGATGCAGGTTGTAGAAATCGGATGTTGCATCCTGGCCAGCAATCTGAGCAAGTACAACAGCACCACCGGGGTGGGCGTCGACAAAATCGGTCAGATCATAGACTTGGTGGTCGATGATACACCAGAGGGAATCCTCGGTGTTGTGCTTCGCGACTTCCGCGCGCGTGAGGGTTTCTGATGACATGTTTTAGTCTGGGGATCTGGAGAAAGGGGAGAAGAATGGGGGGCACCAGTAGTAAATCCCCCCAGATTTTGAGTCGCCAATCATGCAACTGCAGTTTCAATTTGAGCCGAGGCCCGAAAATATAATGTGGAACCTTTGGCTGCAACCCCAACACCGACCAACGAGGACCTCGGAACAGGACTGGCCCACCATACAACGTATAATTGATGTTTTGGCCAATAGCAGGCTGTTAAATTATAATCGCCAAGAGTGTCTTAACGTTTTACGACCCACCTGTGATCGGCACTTCAACTAGCCCTAGAGAAGGGGGAATACAGCATAAGATTTATATTATTTCGGATATGGGGTTCAAAAAGAGTAGACTTATTTCTATGTACTATGTAGAGGCTATGGTGACATTCGGTCTTTGTTTCTAAAATCTATCTCAAATCGACAGTAGTGTATTCATGGGCACATCTTGACAAATCGTATCTTTAAACGCCGTCAATGATCCCCCTTCGAACGATTATTCTTGAGATCTTTCATCGCCTGCTCCATTAACCACGCGCAAACAGGCTGCGCATCGCTTCCGACCCGCCAACTGCCTAGCACAACGTCGTGCTGTTCAAGCACTTCGCTTGCGCGAGCCCAACGACGTCGCCAAAGCTCCTCGCGCTTATTTGGCAGGGGCGCAGGCGGCACACCCGATCCATTCGACCCTGGTCTCCCTGATTGGTTGGATGGAGACTTTGCAGATCCTGAGAAGTTGAGTCGGTCGCTTGCATACTGGAACCCTTGGTAAGCAGCCTGGGCGGCTGCCGCTGGGTATGATTGAATGCCAGTCGCAGGAGCCGCAGGACGAGCCGGTGTAGTTGGTGCTGTTGATGCAATTGATGCAGTTGATGCAGTTGATGGGGTTGATGTACTTGATGGTGATGCGCCGGGATCTAAACTGGTTGTTGAAGACCCGGTGTTCGTGCGACGCGGAGGAGGCGGTGGTGGCTTGGCGCGTGCAGGTTGCGATTGACTCTGGGTACCTACAGAAGTATCATCAAGGCTTTTGAGTCCCGAAGAAGGAAGCTCATTCGTTGATGTCCCAGCGCTACTCTCAGAGGTTGAAGGCGAGGGATCCAGGTCAATCAATGAGCCTGTCTTTGGCACTGCACGTCTGGGTGGCGTAGGGGGAACTGGTTTGCGCTTGGGAGCCTCTTGTGCTGGTGTCG
Source organism: Penicillium psychrosexuale (assembly GCF_028828465.1). Lineage (NCBI taxonomy): Eukaryota > Fungi > Ascomycota > Eurotiomycetes > Eurotiales > Aspergillaceae > Penicillium > Penicillium psychrosexuale. The sequence goes on from NW_026643187.1 coordinate 3,477,007, forward strand.
ACTTCGTGTCATTTTCTGGCACATCGGAAGGTGTAGCGACGTTGCGCAGAGAGGATGGTCTGGAACCCTTCGCTAAATCAGCTGGCGTAGAAACCATGCGCAGTGCAGACGGTTTGATCGGTTTCGCTGGGCGTGGCCGTGAAGTGGCGGGGCGGGTAAGCCCCGCTGGCGGTGGTTGATCGTCTATGATGAGATCTGTGAGATCAATCAGGTCCTCAAGGTCAAGATCTTTTGGATCTGTATCATGATGGGCTACAGGCACTGCAGGATCAGCCGTGCCACCTCGAGGCGGCAGCGCCGGCCTGTTGGAAGCGGCATCTGAGTGGTCCACTACAGGTGGTGAACTGCGACTGCGCTTAGACGGGTCAAGATGGGGGACGGATTTGTCGAAAAACTTCTGGGTTTCTGGAGTCGTAACATCACGAATGAAGACACCCAGGATCTGGCCAGGATATGCCAAGACAATCTCCGTGTAAACCTCCAGATCAGCTTCACCACTGTCACCAACAAGAATGAATTTCCGTTCTGGGAAGTCGCGCAGAATTTGTTCCAATGATCCCCGTTTCCTCTCTGCTGTGGGCTCAAAGATTCCTTGAAGCATACCCGAGTACTGTTTGAGATGGAAGGAGCCCGGAGGCAATCCCACCATCTTGAAGTACCGCTCAAGGAGGGGATACAATTGCCAGGGAGCATTCGACACATAGTGGATTTGCACGCCCTCACTGGCCAGTTTGCAATACCAGTCGCTAACTCCGTCGATTTTAAGTTCATTCAATTCACGGACGAAGGTGTTGCGGAACATCTCTTTCGCTCCACTGGAAATGGCTGAGTGCTTAACGGTATCATCAATGTCACTGATCAAACTGATTCCAACTGGATCAATGACATCAATCGGTCTTGCGACAGACAGGTCCTCAGATGCCAACACGCGAATATGAGTTGGCGCAAAGGGCAGTGTAGCGCGAAGAGTAAAATGGCCTGATTCATCCGTCATGATATTTCGAGACTTGCTTTCGGTGTCGTTGAAGAAGAACACTGTCACCGGCATGCTCCCAACGGGATTCGACAAGAATGGACGAAGTCTTTCCATTAGATGGGCATTTGCTATAGATAATTCATCCTTACTCAGTGGCGCAGTGGGTCGTCGTGTTTGTTCCACATTCGAGCCTTTCCAAGCCGGGTCTGCTTCTTTCTCAGCCTTGGCGACTAATGATTGAATCTCCTTGTCAATGTATTCATCATCTCCCTTCCCAGAAATCTTGTCGTTACTTTCATTATTTGCAGTTCCAGACGGTGCAGAGATCCCGCTCAGCTTCCTGGCCAGAGCAATCATCAACCGGTGCTTTCGGCTCATCTGCCCTCGACTAGGAGAGTAAATCCAGCCACGCACGTCAACGGCCGCAACTGCCTCTTCATTCTCCGTTGGATCCCAAGTAGGCGAGGAGAGATCATCGTCCTCGTGGGTTGCACCCCGGTAATCATCGATAGTTTCTGACCACGGCTCACGTCGCGGACGTGTGCTGGTACCGGTGCTCGTGCCCTTCTTCTTCTCTGGCAATCTCCTAGCATAACTGGGGAATACCACCATCTCCTCATCGCCTGACCGTGAAATTTGTACGTCCGGGAATGCACCGGGTGTATCATAGTAGTCCTCATCGTATTCACTCCTCTGCCCGGACCATTGTGCGGTATAGGTCTGGCGTAGCTCATTTGCCGCTTTGAGATATCCGTAGACCTTCTTCCGGCGGCTACCGGGGGCACCAGCACCATCACCACCCCCTGGCGCCCATGTTGATGAAAGTCCAGACTGAGACATCGGGTCTATCGTTGTGTCCTTCGGTCCGTAGCGGGGTTCTCGGATCGACTTCGGGTATCTTGCAGCTAGGCTACTACCAGCTACTGTAGTAGATTTCGACAGTCTTGACTGTCGTTGGGTCCCGAGAAGATAATTCACAAGACGTGCGCCAAGTTTGCTATCGCGTGTGGCGAGTCGCGCCTGTCGCTGAAGGATCGCTCGGTAGATTCGCGATTGGGCCCGGTGTCGGAGCGCGGGCAGAGTTTCGTACCGGATGCCCCAGAGACGGGATTGAGTGCGCCTAGTTGCACGTGCGCCAATTATCAAATCAAGTATATGCGAGAGTCTGCTGGGTCTAGGTTCGCGGGGGAAGGAAGGGAAGAGGCTGGTAGGTGGACGTCTAAAGAGAGAGGGCCTCGACCGCAAGATTGGCCAACGGAAACGTGATTTAGGCGCCAGGGTCCCGGGTGGTATGATTACAAGCAGGGTAAAGTATTCTGCGACACAAAAAGCCAAGTCGAGTAAGGCTGCCAAGGTGTAGAAAGTTGATTACCTGCGGGGAAGAGATCGGCCATGACGATGACTACTCGGGTGCGCTCACCGCGTTGCAACCGAAGATTCCAGTTTGATATTTGATACTCGTGTTGTTCTTTTGTGTTGAAATAACTGCATTTAGACATAATCATCTAATATTTAAGATTCTATTCATACATCCATAGACCTTTAGAGGGAAGCAGATACGGGCACTTTGCATTGATGAAATGTATCCTGATTTATAATCTAGCCATGAAACCTCTTCCTGTTTCAGATATGGAGAGAAAAATCGTATATTGTACACTAATATATGAGAACTACCTAGGTATCAAGTGCCAATTATGCACTGTCCTCGGCGTAGTTCACTTTCTTTGCACGTGAACTTCGAGAAGGGATCGAACGAGCACTGTCCAGTTCCACCGAAACCTCTCCAGTTTCTTCGGACTCTGGGGTAGACTCAATCAACGAAGCTCTGCGCTTGCGAGACCTGCTCGGCCGAGGTGTGCGTTTCGTCTCCCTGACCGGTTTTTTTACTGGCGTTTCTATCTTGATGGGTATATCTAGGGAAGCATCGTCTGTGACAGACTCGTTCTTACCCTTTTTGGCGGCGCTTTTCTTGGGACTTGGTGCAGCTTTAGGCTTCACGATTTTCTTCGCCGGTCGGAGCCATTCTTCCATGCCCTCAGGCCAATAGACCCTGCCATCCGGCCCACCCATTCCGACTTCTTCGTCTGGGATGGTGCGAGGCGGTGGTATTGAGCCTTGTAGGTCCACGAATGCCCCGTTCTTCTTGGAATTTTTGGGTGGTTTGAATGGTTGGTTTTCGTCGAGGCGCATGAAGGGTATTATTTCGTTCACACGATCGTAGCCGGGGAGTTTGAAGTTTCTCATCAACTCAAATACGGCTTGTTCTTTGTCCTTGGCCTCAATCATTAGGTCCATGGTAGGCGCACAAGGAGGTAAAGTAGTAACGCGGGCACTGTGTTTGCGTCGTTGGCGCCGAGTGATGGCGGGTGAAGTTTGTTCGGAATAGTGCATCTTTTGGGTGATATTATTCCGAGACCATGTTGCTGATATACGGTCATAGAGAGGTATGATGTCCTCGGTGCCTTCTCGGAGCTCACTGGCGTCAAAAATGATATTATGGTGGTGGTAGTCGAGGACCAGAGGGATATTGAGCTCCTCGCAAATAGGCAATAGATCGTGAACGGACCAGCTCACGTCGTCATTCTCCAGAACTAATCGATTCTTGATGTCCTGCGACAACATAGCGTAGTTATCTCGGAACCGATCCAGTGTGGCAGCCTTATCACCAAACACTCCACCCATATGAAGGATCATGACCGCATCGCGGTCCTGCTGTGGGGGAAGTTTGAGTAGCCGGAGCATTTCCGAGTGATACTCGAGATCGCGAACGGAATTCTCGATAACTTCTTTTCTCGGTGATCCAAATTGAGTGAATTGGCCAGGGTGAACCGAAACCCGGTGTCCAAGTTCTCCAACCACACGTCCTACATCTGCCAGTACCTCCGAGGCGAACGGCGCCAGCTTATAACCATATTCCTTATGACTGGCAAATGGGAACATCTCACTGCTGAGTCGCATGAACTTAATGCCATACTTGTCATTCCAACGAATGATTTTGACCAAATCGCGTGCATTCGCCAGGCCTAGCCCCTCAACGAAAGCTTGTCCGCGTGCAAAATCGGCTGGCTGATCGCGGTCTGGACGATTCTTAGTCGGGTGTGTGGGCTGGTCGGGATCTTGGAGCGGGTGCCGATTTTCGATTATAGAGGCGATTCGACATGTTCGAGAACAGAATACGGAGGGTGTTGAATAGCGAAGGTAGGTATTAAGACAAGCCTGTGCAAGTCAGAACCCATAATCGTCAGCGCGAGTATATCGTGCCCAGCACAGCGAGACTCACATATCCAAATCGACCTTTCCATGGAAGGGGAAGGTAGCTGCTGTTCACCGGGGGTGGTCGGCCGAGTGCCTCTTTTAGCTCTTCCGCATCAACGGGGACGTCTTCGTCTGATTCCGGGTCCAATGAAGCCTCTGCCTGACCAGCAGGCAATGGTATCTCTCCATTGAGGATATCCGCCGGCTTCATCTCCGGCCCAGGCGTCTCGGTTGCCCTGACCATATCTTCTGGATCCAGATAGCTTGGTTGTCGGCCAAGATCCTGTGAATACGCACGCGATGATGCAGACCTCGACGTGTTTAAGGGATGCGCAACACTTTTAAATGAGAAATACGAGAAGCGCAGGGCACAGTGGGCTGCATGATGGGCATTATGAATTGGGGCGAGCGATCTGGTTCTCGCCACAGGAACAGGGATTCTCAATGACGTATGTCGACCCTGTTGGCTAGCTTCCAAGGGATGAACACGGATAGACAGACCCTGCAGCAGCCGAGGAAAAGACCGACACATTCAGCGGACTTTTGGAGGTAGCTCAAGGAGTGTTGGGGTTTGAAGGAGGTCGTAAGGGCGGGATGTTCCTTGACGCGCCAATCCACGCGACTCATCAACCTTGAAACCACAATTTGACATGATCATATCTGCAATTTCGAGGCCTGGAAATTGTCTATATATACGTGATAATATACAATAGTGCATGAACCCATTGATGCCTCAGGCCTCATATGTCAGCGCACCTGTCAGGCAAAAGTACCCGACCCGCCTCAGCTGCAGAAAGCGGGACAACTAGCCGAAGAAACAATGCCTAGTGGCTGCACATGTGCTCTGCTACTATTGATATTGGACACATCACAATGCCATTGTCTGTGAAACCTTGATCGTATAACGGTCCGTTAGCCTGCAGGGGCTATGTTTGCAGTACGTTGTACAGCAGGCACAAGGATTGCTGCTTTTGATATATTTCCGCTATACTATATCTACAATGTCCTCGGTAAGGAGGAGCCCTTCCATACCCGATTGGTTTGTAGGATGTCGGCATCTGTTCACTCGGACCACCCATTAGGATCCTTTCGGTGCTACTAAATTTGAAGATACAGATCATTTCCTCAAAAGGATACACAGACATGGCTGGGCCGTGTTTTGAAAATTGGCATAGGTATACATGTGGGAAATATCATTCAACTGACGTAGGAGAGCAGAGACTAGAGACTAATAGGCTCAGACCCTTCGAGCAAATTAGCCTCAGACAATGCGCGGCTCGAACCGAAGTTGATTTCATTCCCAGAATGAAGACAATTTATGTCACGGCATATGCTTATCAGCTAACGTCTATGGGTACATACGTATGTAGGATGATATGTAAGTACTTTATGCCGGATGATCAAGGTATGTGCATAGACAATGAAGTTCTATGTTGGGTTTGCCGCATAACTATTCCGGTGCTAGATCCAATGAGACCTTATGGGTACCAATCAGCGTGAACTCTATGACAATAGTCTGCATATGTGGGTATACTAAATGAGTACGGGGGAGCTGATAGGGGAATTCTCCGGGATATAACAACGCAGCAAGTTGCACGGTGGTATGATTGGAGCTAGGGCCAAGACGAGGTGGGGTTAAGATGGGTACTGACAGTTATTTCGAACTTTTGTACGGAGTAACTCGTATTAACCTTTAGTTATAATCGCCTGTTGTTCGCAATCATGTTCTTTCCTTAATCTTCCGAGGCCAAAGCTCTTTTTTACCTCACAGAAGAACTATTGCCGCAATGATTCTCAAGGTTGTTGAACCGAAGCCGGTTCCCCCAGAGCCAATCGCTATATGTGGAATGTCTGTACGTCTCCCTGGAGGCCTACACACACCCCAACAGCTATGGGACTTCCTGGTTGCCAAAGGAGATGCCCGTGGCCAAGTGCCGAAGTCCAGATATAATGTCTCCACATACTACTCCGAGACCCAGAAACCGGGCAGCGTCAAGACCGAGTATGGATACTTCCTGGATGAAAGCATTGACATTGCTTCTGTGGATACATCTTTCTTCACAATGGGCAAGTTGGAGGTGGAGCGCATGGATCCACAGCAACGGCAGATGCTGGAAGTTGCCAGGGAGTGTATGGAAGATGCCGGCGAAACCAACTGGAAAGGACGACCGATTGGCTGCTACATGGGTAGCTTTGGTGAAGACTGGCTTGAAATCTGTGTCAAAGAAACCCAACAATACGGCCAGCATCGAGTGAGCGGATATGGAGACTTCATGCTGCCTAACCGAGTCTCATATGAGATGGACCTGACGGGGCCGAGGTTAGTTGCTCCATATTTCTTTTTATCTTGGAATAGAATGCAATTGCTAAGTGGAAAAAAAATATAAAGCATGGTCGTACGTACTGGCTGCTCAGCAGGTATTGTTGCACTGCATGAAGCATGTCTGGCAATTTCCAGGGGCGATTGCGAGAGCGCTATAGTTGGCGGCGCCAATTTGATAATGGCACCAGGCATGACAGCTGCCATGAGTGAGCAAGGCGTAATTTCACCTGATGGGTCTTGCAAGAGCTTCTCTGCCGATGCCAATGGTTATGCGCGGGGAGAGGGAATCTCTGCTATCTTCATCAAGCCCCTGGCTGATGCCCTCCGGGATGGAAATCCAGTTCGAGCGGTTATCCGTTCGACAGCATCCAACAGTGACGGAAGGGGTGCTGGAATAGGCGCACATGTTCCCAACGATGTTTCGCACGAGGCCATGATCAGGCGTGCATATGAGGTGGCAGGTATTGCAGATTACTCCCAGACCGCGTTTTTCGAGTGTCATGGTACTGGCACCCAAGTTGGAGATCCCATCGAAACCCGAGCAGTGGGTCGGGTTTTTGGTCCTTCTGGCGGTATCCTCATTGGGTCTGTCAAACCCAATCTTGGTCACGCTGAAGGAGCTTCGGGGATTACATCCCTGATCAAGTCGGTACTAGCCCTGGAAAATCGGACCATTCCTCCAAATATCAAGTTTAAGGAGCGCAACCCCAACATCCAGTGGGACGAATATGGGCTCGCTGTTCCCACAGACCCGATGCCATGGCCTGAGGCCAGGAGCGAGCGAATTAGTGTGAACTCTTTTGGAATTGGAGGTACCAACGCTCACGTTATTGTCGATTCAGCTCGGAGCTTTGGTGTCTCCCCCATCGCCACACGGCATACCATTTCGCCCCAGCTGCTTGTTTATTCCGCAAACAATGCCGAGTCACTAAAACAAATGATTTCCCACTACACATCCTACGTTCAGAAGAACCCAGCCAGAGTTGCCGATCTGGCGTTCACTCTAGCCAATAAAAGGGAGCATCTGCCTCATCGGGCATTCTCTGTGAAAAGCTCATTGGGTCCGCTCACGACTTCGGCACCCTCGAAAACTGGCGAGACACCAAATATCGTCATGGTTTTCACGGGCCAGGGCGCTCAGTGGCCACAAATGGGTGCCTCTATGATCCACAACGACGTCTATCCCGCGTTCAAGAAGAGCATTCAAGATCTTGACTCACATTTGCAAACCTTCACAGATGCTCCAGACTGGAGCATTGAAGAAGAGCTCTTGAAGGACCCCGATACCAGCAGACTCAGCTCGTCTGAATTATCCCAGCCTCTCTGTACAGCAATCCAGGTGGCTCTGATCGACACTTTTGCTTCCGTTGGAGTTCAACCTGCTGCTGTCGTGGGTCACTCCAGCGGCGAAATAGCTGCTGCATACGCTGCCGGTGCCATCACAGCCACCGAAGCAATCACGATTGCGTTCTATCGAGGTCGGGCCACCAAGGCGCAAACCAGGCCTGGGTCCATGGCAGCTATAGGCATGGGATCTGAGGACGTCCAGGAATATCTACAGGCTGGTGTCGTTGTTGCTTGCGAAAACTCACCCAAGAGTGTTACCCTCGCTGGTGATACACATGCTATTGAAAAGGTAGTTGCTATCATTAAGGAGGCCCATCCTGATGTCCTGGCTAGACAGTTGAAAGTTGACAAGGCGTACCACTCTCATCATATGGCTGAGATCGGTGACGAGTACCATGCTTTGATTGAACATAAAATATCCACCAAGACTCCAAATAAGTTATTCTTCAGCAGTGTCGAGAACGAACTACTCACGGAAGCCCAACATCTCGGCCCTAAATACTGGCAGATGAACCTTCAGTCTCCAGTCCTCTTCCGCTCGGCAGTATCATCTATAATCAAGCACCAGATTTCGAAGAATATGGTGCTGCTTGAAGTTGGACCGCACTCCGCTCTTGCGGGTCCCTTGCGACAGATCCAGAGTCATCTTTCCACTTCTTCTCCTTATATTTCTACGTTTGTTCGCAACCAGGATAGTACAGAATCTTTCCTGACTGCCATTGGCCAACTGCATGTTCTCAATGCTGTCCCAGCGTTGGATAAGGTCATCAGCACGGGCTCTACTCTCCCAGATCTTCCAAGGTACCCATGGGATCACTCAAAAAGATTCTGGTATGAGTCTCGGTTGAGCAAGGAGTGGAGACATCGCGAGCACAAATATCACGATCTTTTGGGTGTCCGGGTAACAGAGAGTCCTGACTTCCATCCTCTGTTCCGAAATCTCTTTCACTTAGACAACGCCCCGTGGATTCGCGACCACAAGGTTGGTGATGATATTGTATTCCCCTTCGCTGGCTATGCTGCGATGATTGGCGAGGCTGTGAGGCAGGTTACCGGAGTCAGCGAAGCATTCAAACTCCGCAATGTCATTGTCAGCACTGCCCTTGTCTTGAATGAGGGCCCGCCAGTTGAGATCATGACAACATTACATCGCCATAGATTGACTGATTCCCTCGACAGTGAGTGGTGGGAATTTACCATCACTTCTCACAACGGAGCCAATTGGATCAAGCACTGCTCAGGCGAGGTCAGATCGCATAGCGAATACCTTGAAGATGTAGACAAGAAGGCCCCTCTTGTGCGCAAGGTCGATACACGTCGTTGCTATCATTCTATGGCCATGTCCGGTCTGAACTTTGGGCCATCGTTTCAACGTCTCGACCATGTCCGATCAGACACTGTTTCGCAGAGCGCGACATCCGAACTTGTTGCAAAAGATACTGATGGGGATAACTATCATTTACACCCCACAGTCATCGATGCCTCACTTCAGCTGCTCAGTGTCGCTGCTTCCAAAGGATATGCCGAACAGATAGCCAACATAATGGTTCCTACTCACATTCAAGAGATGTCCATCTACTGCTGTCATGAGAATGTCCATGTCCAAGCTTCCGCATCTTACACCCCGAACGGCTCTATCATTGGGAGTGGCCAGTGTATTACTGCAGGGGGCAAAGTTGCTTTACGCAGTTCTGGAATTAAACTCTCTGTTCTCGATCATCAGGACCCTGAAAAGGGGGAAACCCCCATTGGCTGTGCAGAATGGGCTCCCCATATCGACTTCCTGGATGTCAACACTCTCATCAAGCCATTGATTGACCGCAGTGATTACATGCCCGCTTTGACAGAGCTATCTCATCTGTGTATGATTTACACACAGCGTGTGATTGCGGATCTGGATACTTCAATCAGCCACATGTACAAGTATCGATCATGGATTGATCAACACCTGTTGTCTGTGGATCTGCAAAGTCTCCAGATTCTCGACAATATTGCCATTCAACAGCGAGTGAAAGAACTCGTTGACCAAATTTCTCAAACTAACGGCGCCCATCTTGCTGTTGGTATTGAAGTGATTTTCAATAACGTCCAACAGATTTTCACCGGGGAGGCCGAGGCTCTGGATCTCCTTCTAACCGATGACATATTGGCCAACGTCTACAACGCTATGGATCAGTGTGATATTTCCGAATTCATCAGGAACTTAACTCACACTAAGCCTAATCTGCGTATCCTCGAAATAGGTGCCGGAACCGGTGGGTCTACAGCTAATATCCTGAAGCTGTTGACCCCTGGGAGTAGGACCCTATACATGAACTACACCTTCACGGATATCTCATCTGGCTTCTTTGTTGCTGCAAAGGATCGATTTGCCAGTTACCCAAACATCGAATACGCTACTCTCGATATTAGTAAGGATCCCTCCGGTCAGGGGTTCGATGATCGCAAATACGACCTAATTCTGGCGACCAATGTCATCCACGCCACAGCATCCTTGAACGACAGTTTAAGCAACATTCATAAACTTCTTTCTCCCACCGGATGGCTCCTGCTCCACGAATTGACACCCATATCCAAATGGATCAACTATATCTTTGGAACCCTGGCCGGTTGGTGGTACGGCGAGGTTGATGGCCGGTCGGGCGAGCCGTACATAGGCATTGAACGCTGGGCAAAGGAACTCAAGGCCGCTGGATTCCGCACTCCTGATGCTGCAGTTCTGGATTCGGACCAACCACATCAGTTGAACGCCATGATCGTGGCGAGACCGGAGATTGACATCGCACCTAAGAAATGCGTCACTGTCTTGACCCTCTCTAAATCAATGTCCGTGGGTCCTTTGCTTCAGGCTCTGGATAACAGGGGATACTCCGTTCATCATTCTCGGTTTGACGAAGAGCCCCTGCCTGAAGGACAAGATGTGATTGCCTTGCTTGATGAAGAAGCCCCATTCTTCGAAGACATGGATAACCAACGCTTTGACTCTTTCAAGAAATTGGCACACAGCCTAGATCAACGTGGTGTTCTGTGGGTGACTCGTTCATCACAAGCCCAATGTCGGGACCCGAGATTTGCCCAGATCAACGGCGTAGCGAGGACGATTCGCAATGAATTGCGTGTCGACTTTGCTACCTGCGAGGTTGACGATCTTGATGTCTCTTTTGAGAAACTCATCGACGTATATGAGAAGTTCCAAGTCCGCCAGGAGGATGAGACCCTCAAGCCTGAATTTGAATACGCTATCGTGGACAATACGGTCCAAGTTGGGCGGTATCATCCTTTCTCGGCGCAAAATGGACAAGAGACGCTGGCTTTAAATAGTAGCATCGCCCTTCGAACTAGTAAACCAGGCCGCTTGGCTTCGTTACACTGGGCTCATGGGGATATCAAACCTCTGGAGGGAGATGAGGTGGAGATAGACACTTACGCAATCGGTTTGAATTTCAAGGTAAGTTTGAAGGTAACAAGTGGACCAAATAACACATACTGATATGAAACAGGATGTCTTATGTGCCATGGGTATTGTCGAAGCCAAAGAAAATGAATTTGGCCATGAAGGTGCGGGCATAGTCCGCCGCACCGGTCCCGATGTTCAAGGTCTGAAAGTCGGTGATCGCGTCATGGTCGTCGGGAGCTGTTTATTTGGGACGCAATTAGTTCTCTCCGAGAACCTGTGCGAGAAGATTCCAGGTGGCTTAAGCTTCAGTGATGCGGCCAGCATGCCTTGCGTGTTCAGTACATCGATATACTCCATATTTGACGTTGGAAATCTGAAAAAAGGACAGGTTTGTTCCCCTCAACCTTTTGACGTTTTAGGTCATCTTTTGACATGTTTTATAGTCCATTCTTATCCACAGTGCCTGCGGTGGAGTTGGCATTGCGACCATTCAGCTTGCTCAAATGGTTGGTGCCGAGATTTACGCAACTGTGGGTAACGAGGAGAAGGTCAAATATCTGATGGACACGTTTGGCCTTCCTCGGAACAGGATCCTAAACTCCCGTAATGCCTCGTTTGTTGAGGATATCATGCGGGAGACAAATGGACAAGGTGTCGACTTGGCATTGAACTCATTGTCTGGTGAACTACTGCACGCTACATGGAAATGCATTGCACCTTTTGGAAAGATGGTCGAGATTGGCAAGCGAGACTTGATTGGCTCTGGAAAACTTGATATGGCTCCTTTCTTGGATAACCGGAGCTATTGCTGTGTCGACTTGGATCAAATTTGTTCCAGAAAGCCGATCCTTGCAAAGAAGTATGTATCATCAATCACGAAGGGGATTAGAATGTATGAGACTCGACAACTGACATATTATACAGGCTGCTGAAGGAAATTGTGGACCTACTCAAGGAGCGCTACATCTCTCCTATCCGACCTATCAAAGTCTTTAGTTCTGATGGAATACACGACGCTTTCCGTTACATGCAACAAGGCACTCACCTAGGAAAAATCGTTGTCTCGATGCGTGATACTTCCGGCCAGGTCAGCGCTATACAAAACATCCAGGCACGAAAAAAGCCCACCCAGCTCAACAGCTCCGGTGCATACCTGCTCGTAGGTGGCCTCGGAGGCCTAGGTCGGGCTATATCTACGTGGATGGTCCAACGCGGAGCTCGCCACCTCATATATCTCTCCCGAACTGCGGGTTCGAGCGAAAGCCACCGCGAGTTTGCCCAAGAGCTTGCCAGTATGGATTGTCGCGTGGACTTTGTTCAAGGTAGCGTGTCCAATATCGCGGATGTGACCACCGCCGTCACACGGGCTCAAGGCCGGCTTCGGGGCATCTTGCAGATGTCCATGATGCTTCGTGATCGGAGCTTTGAACGCATGACACTAGAAGAGTGGAACACATCTGTTGATCCGAAGGTCAAGGGAACGTGGAATCTTCACAATGCTTCTGTATCTGCCAATGCGGAACTTGACTTCTTTGTTCTTTTCAGTTCGGTGTCTGGTGTCTTTGGACTCCCTGGTCAGATCAACTATGCTGGTGCCAACACGTTCCTGGATGCATTTTCTCAATACCGATTGGGGTTGGAACTACCTGCTTGCGCGATCGATATCGGTATTGTCGAAGGAGTCGGTTATGCTGCCGAGCAGGATGAAATCTTACAAAAGCTCAAAGCCGCTGGTGGTCTAGGCAATACGGTCTCAGTGAGCGAGCTTCTGAGCGCGGTAGAGGCAGCGATGACATCTATCTCAAGTAATTTGAGACCCCAAGCAGGCAACTTCGGCGTTGGAATTCGGCCCAACGTGCCTCTGGCCGATCAAAGAAACCGTTTGGTCTGGAAGAAGGACATACGAATGTCGGTGTTCCATAATACTGGAGCAGCTGGTACCATCTTGACTTCCGCTTCTGGCGCTGGCGCTGGCTTGGAGGCTTTTATTACACAGGCCAAGGGTGACGCTGCGCTACTAAATCAACCTGATTCTGCTCAAATGCTCGCTGTGGAAATTGGAAAGAAGGTGTTTAGCTTCTTGCTGAAGCCTGAAGAAGATCTGGTGACATCTTGCTCCTTGTCTGATCTTGGAATGGACTCTCTCGTGGCAATTGAGGTGAAACAGTGGTGGAAGGCGACATTCGGGTTCGATATCAGTGTCCTGGAATTGATGGGAATGGGCTCTCTCGATATACTCGGAGAGCACGCTGCTCATGGCATGCTTAGATTGTTCCATGGTGTACAAGATCAAGCGGATTAAGCGAGGTGTGGTTATATTTCACTTTTGGATGTATTAAAAGGAACAAATCAGGAAATAGAATCGGCGAGATACGATAGCCAGGTCTCGCCACATTCCACTTCTTATTCTCCATTCAAAGTTAAGAATGATGTGGCTTCAAAGTGACAGCGGAGTAATATGAGCTACACTGCACCCACCGTTTCTAATTATTCATTTTCTGCTCAGACTTGATGTGATATCTCGGGCTGAGGAAGTCGGAATATCGTCGCCCAGATTCCCAATGCCACAGCCAGCATGGCGAGCAAGATTGGCTGCAATACCGTAACCCCTTTAGCCTGAGCAATGGCACCAACCATAAATGGGAAAACAGCACCACCACCCATAGAAAGGGCAGCTGCAAAGCCAATAGCGGCAACGTGAAGATTCTTGGGTAGCAATCGTGTCGCCACAACCACAACTCCAGGGAAGATAGTCCCCATAAAGAATCCAACAAAGGCAACCGCAACCGCGGACACGATGAACTCAGGCACGAGCCAGAAGATGAGCTCAAGGGCGATTGCGAGCGAGATGTAGACAACAATGGACAACTTCTCTCCAATTCGTGGCGACACAAACCCTAGCACGAATCGACCGACTGTGATGCCGAGCCAGAAGCCTGTCTCTGCCATTCCGGATTCGAATGGGTTGCCGTGTCGGACTTTCGTCATAAACACAACGATCCATCCACCGATTGCTACCTCAATTCCGCCATAGAGGAAAAGGAAGACGGCGCATATCCAAGTGACCTTATATGTAAGGGCAAGACGTGTTTGGGAGAATGCTCCTCCTCTGCCTGGGATACTGGGGTTCTCTTTTTGATATTTACTACTAGTCTCATCCCAGAAAGCGCTGGCGGAGTAAACCAGCGAGATCACAGCTGCTCCGGTCTATATTTCATCGTTAGTTTGTCGATATCCAGTGGCTGTAGAGAGGATCGAGATACCATCAAATAGTAATAAGAGTACCATTCCCATCCAGCTTTGGTAATTAGGCTCGTAGCAATGAGAGGGCTTATTGTGGCCCCCACGCCGAAGAATCCATGGAAGAAACCGAGCACTTCATGCGAGTTCGCCATGTTTCCGATCCATACGTTCCATGCCGCGTTGTGAAATCCGCTCCCCAATCCAACCAGCACGTACATAATCACCAAGACTGGAAAGGGCGGGTGGACAGATATGACTGCAAAGGCAAGCATATGGCAAATCGGGGCAATGATTGTGATCCCTCGTCTGCCGAAAGTCTGATGAACTGAATTGCTCAGGATGGCGGATATGGCATATCCCACAAAGGGCGAAAGGAACACTAGAGAAATGACCGTGTAGCTCTTTTGATAGTAAATCTCTAGCTGAAAAGTTCAATAAGATGGTCAGCGATCCTATACAGATCAAGTAAAGCTGAGTTGGTGACACAAACATAGGGAATAATTGCTCCATATGCAGCATCATTGGACCCCATCACAAATGCACACAAACACGTGGCAGTCACCTTCCATATGGTTGTTTTTGACTCGTTCCATCTTGGTGCGACGTTCACTGCATGCAAAGGTGGGCTTTCATCGGTCTCTGAAGGCGTAGCTTCGGGCGTATATTGACCAAATTCGCCCGGTGTCGGTGGCCAGGATGGCCGTGAGGTCGATCTCGCACTTCTGGTCATCTCGGATCGTGTCACTCCCAAGGTTGAAGAGTTGAAGATAAGAGTAAGAATTGTGAGATTGAGGGGGAGCGGGGAAAACAAGCAAATGTAACCCTGATATCCCATGTCCTATATGTGTAGCTTTATAGAGCTAGTATCCCTGGGACATGATGCATAGTATCTAGTTTCAGTTCCATTGCTTCTATTTAAAGTCAGTTAAATCTACATTCGCATTGAATCAAAACTAATGATCCTAGTAAGTTGCCCAGCGTTCCGAAGCCAACTTACAGCCCTAGAGGCCAAATGAGGATATGAAAAGCCCTCGAGGGTGCCAAGATAGAACAGAAGTATCTTATAGACCCCTGTCAATCTTCAAATCGTGCACATCATCAAGTAATGTGGGCAATATAGTAAATGCCGGTCACGTGGTGGTATTTAGCAGCGCGTGTTTACCCGATCTCGGAATATCTTCGGAAGCTAATCGGAGTCAGGTGATCTGATAATCCGATACCAAAATAGCACTGAAATAACTAGTTATGCTCAGTAATTAGGTCGGATGACTAATTATGCCAGTGTTCCAAGGTTGACCAAAGGATATATGTAAGCCATCCATGGAACCGGCCATGATCACTAGGGCGGTGATGAGAGCGGTGAGCCAAAAACACCCATTGGTAGTGGCACAATTCGTCGCCCGTAACAGATGGCGGCTGGCGCCTCCGTAAATCCGTAAACCTCCCAAGGTTTCCATCTAGGCCAGATCAGCATCTTCTCGTTGAAATGACTACTTCGCAGATCTCCCCGAAAAAGCATAATCTACGGGAGTTCCTTCAGCCTCTCCGGGTCGAGCTCGAGACCTTGTATGATTTGTCCTGTCGGCTATCATCGTCTTATAAAAAGTTGGCCGCGGAATCTTCAGAACACTTTATTCCAACGGCTCTGACTTGTCTTCCAACGGGTCATGAAAAGGGACGCTATCTTGCTGTCTATTTTGGTCAGTCCTACCTTCGTGTGGCCTTCATCGACCTCTTAGGAGATCAACATGTCGAAGGACATGCACGGGTACGGCGCACGTTAGAGAAGGCATGGCCTATTGCAGAGCATTTACGAAAGGATCATTACATTGATCTCTTCACGTGGATTGGAGACTGTATCGCCGAGGTGGTGGCAGACAGACTCGCCAACCCAAGTGAAGAGCGGGTGGACCAAATAACGACAGGCATTTCTTTTTGTCTTCCTATAAAGTACAGTTATCTCCCAGACTCGGCCGTGTGCTTCTGTGGCTAATCCAATGTAGACAAGATTCCCTCGATGAAGCTATCTTGATGCCGACAGGGAAAGGCTTTTCTTTAAACTCAGACCTCAATCTCCGCCAAGCCTTGCTGAGTGGATATGACCGCCATACATATTCAACTCACGGGGATGAAATGAACATGCCTGCTAAACGCCGCAGGCTGTTTTCTCTTCCGAAATTGAAAGTCGCAGTCATGATCAATGATACGACAGCGACTCTTGCTTCATTAGCGTACTCCATCCCTTCCTTACCCAACACCCGTGTTGTTATGGGTCTGATCGTGGGCGCGGGATGCAACACGACCGTTCCTATGAAACTTGCCGACTTGCATAAATCCAAAACTAAAAGCATTCTTGAAAAGCACCCTGACGCAGAGGAAACGCTCATCTCGACTGAATGGACTCTCTCCACCGCGGCGGGTCCTTTCGACGAGCTGGGTATTCGAACAACATGGGACCTCCAGCTGGATAGGAATTGCCAAAGGCCCGGTTTTCAGCCAATGGAATATATGATCGGCGGTAGATACACTGGCGAGCTCGTCCGCATCGTCTGTTATGATTGGTTCCATGGAGTCTTGGGAATACAACGCTCCGAGTTACCACTGAAGTTGGTTGAGGAATATTCTCTTTCAACAGACTACCTCTCTCTTGTTGTTGCCTCTTCTCTATCCGATGAGCGCTTAGCAAGCGAGCTGTCCAAGACACTCCAGCCATCTCCCGAGAGTGATTGGACCTGGTCGCCTAAATATGCCCGTGATATTCGGGTCATTGCCTCAACTGTGCAGGATCGAGCTGCTTCTTTGGTGGCATCTGCGGTTGTTGGTCTCCTAGACTGCACTAATGAGGTCCAATTGTGCAACACGGCACCCAAGTGCAACAATGGAGAAAAAGTCAATACGGAAGCTGGAGTTACTGAACAGACGGACTCCGAGTCGGTCTCATCGCCAACGCGAGGTTGGAATAGCGGGCCCGAAGAACTCGCTGTGGCCTTCTCAGGTGGAGTGATTCAGCACTATCCTCACTATAAAGAAACTGTACAGAGATATATTGATCGACTTCTACTGCGAGCTGGTCCTCAAGTAGGAGGGAAAAGTGTCTTCTTGCGGGAGGCCAGTGATGGCGGGCTCATCGGAACTGGTGTCCTTGCAGGAACGGCCTCGGGGGAAATTGGGGAAATCAAGGTTACTCCTAATTAGATATCAACCAATTCCCCTAATTGATAGTCATATAGATGGGTTATAAATATTATCTCGCATTTTCCCCCTCGGAGCTTCACCAGGGAGAAATGCATATCACATGTCGAAAAGCCGTTTCTATATAAATTACTGCCTCGCTATAAGTCTAGGCATCCCCCACAGATGCGAGGACACATCGAGAGAAATTGCGCGAAAGCAATGCCCAAGAAACCATTTGAAAGAAAGTGTAGACTTGATGAATGCTCAACACGGTCGATTCTCAGTTCCAAGAGTACACACTACGTCACATGTTAGGCCTTCAAGAATCACAACCTCTTTCAATTTGTAGCATTTTTGTTCTTCTAAATCATCACATAGCAGATATAGTAGCAACTGCTGTCCCTAGATCATTCTCCAAATCATCAAATGAGCAGATGGAGTAGCAACTGCTGTCCATAATGCTCGCTGTAGTGTAGCCCTTCTGCTTACCATCTCCAGCCCTCTTTGTCGAAAAGCACATCAGTGGCCGTGACAGGAAAGAACTGATCCATTTCCTTGGATTTCAAAACCAGGCTATACCAGATATAGATTCTATCATTCCACTCCTCGCTTGTGTCGATGCGAACCGCGTTACTGAATCCGGAGATGTGCCTGAAGACCATTAGCTCGTTCAACATTAGAAATGATATCATGGGGCATACATCTCTCCGGTGTTCCAATCGTAAATGATCTTGGACGACACAGACAT
Organism: Penicillium psychrosexuale; assembly: GCF_028828465.1. Lineage (NCBI taxonomy): Eukaryota > Fungi > Ascomycota > Eurotiomycetes > Eurotiales > Aspergillaceae > Penicillium > Penicillium psychrosexuale. The sequence continues at coordinate 3,495,470 of NW_026643187.1, forward strand.
GAGTGGCCGATATCCGCATTTCACAAGCTTCCTGGTTCCTATTAGCTCTAGGTACGTTGTCGTAATCAGAGTGCCCGAAAACATACTTGTAAGCCTCGCAAAACTTGTGCCGAATCTCCTCTCGCTTGGATAGGGGATAACTCCAAAACCCTTTTCTATCAAGGGAGTCTCCGGGGACTTTCTCCCACACCAGATAAGTGATGTAGCCCCCGGGGACGATATCGTCCTCATCTTGCTTCCCCAAGTGATACCCAAGGAGCTTAGGCACAGCATCACAGCCTTGTTCCCGGAGGTCCTTGAGGGCGATCAGCTCGATGTAGTCAGGTGATTCGACGGCCTGGGCAGCACGGATTGTAGGCTTCTGGAACTCAGTCCCAGCGATAGGAATCTGCTTGTAAATTCGCATAAATGCGATCTTTTGGGCATCGGAACCGGCGGGGCGACAAAGAAACTTTCCAGCAACATCTGAAGGGCCCAACCCATCGGCCACGTCTCGCTCGTCCGCGACCTCTGCGTTCTCTTCAAGCTTCTCGACAATTTCCCAGGTGTCGGTGTGAAACAGCGGTTGTGGCGATGAGTTGAGGGTAACCTCGGTGCCTTCAAGGCCGACGAGGTATTCCAAAGATGTGGTCATTATGGGCTGACAGTTGATAAAACTGGAAAGAAAATTACAAGAGTTTAGAAAGTAGGGTAGACAGAGAGTGAAGAAGAGAGGAAGAAAAAGTTTGTGGGTTGTCCTAGTCATCACCTGGTTATTCTCAGGTTACACACAGCAAACAAAGGCAATCAATGTCATGACACAGTCAAACTAGATCCCATATCGACATAACTATTCAGTTAGCTACAATATGCTTGACTTTCATGCCATATCGTGGCCATCACGTTTACACCATAAATATTAGTTCCCAGTGTATCTGATTAGAATAACGCGAGTAGGTCAAGTTGTATGGGTCTTTAACTCTCTAAAATAACATCCGAAAATGACAATTTGGTGGGATACGACCACAATGTCAAGGATTTCTGAATCCAAGAACAGAGGCAGCCGGAAAAAAAGATCACAAAACAAAATTCAAATGATGCGGTTGTGTGTGTATCGAACAAGACATGGTGAATGGAAATCCTAGATAGAGATCCACTGGTTCCTAGGCGTGTAGTTCGGTACACGACCCTGACCAGCTGCTACGCTCGCCAGGAAAAAGAAGCATTGCTTCGTCGAAGGAGGCCCCATCTCCAGTGGGTCCGCGTGTGTCGTCGACTTCACGATGGGTGAATACTCAATTCCCCAGGTATTTCCCACCATAGTCTGTCGCAGGAATATGGTCTGCTGGTAGTTTGTTATCCAGCCGTACATAATGCGAAGGTCTAACATATAGCCTACTGGCTGGGCCAGGAGTTTTCGCATTGCCAGTTCATCACCATCGTAGTTCTGGAAATTGTGTGCTTCCACCCATGGGGTTTTCATTTCGCCGATAGCCTTAAGCTTGTAGGTGGTCGCGGGGTCGGTTGAGATCAATGCAAAGTCAGGCACCAGGTTGTACTGTACCCCTGCTGCCTTGAAATCACCAAACTGCATGGATTTCAACTAGGCGTCTAGGGCCGCTCCAACAATTTGCCCCACCGATTGCTGGAAGCGGCCCTGGACGCCATGTTCGTCGCCCATGGAGATGAGCTCGCGATGCAGGTCTCGAGTCGCAAGATTGTGGTCGACGACCTTTTTCGACCACTGTTCAACGTTTGTGAGACCCCAGACAGAGCCTAGGAAGCTTGTCCACTCCCGTAGAGGGCCAATAAAGGTGGATTTCTTCAAGGCAGATGATGCTGTGTGATCATCTTCGATGAGGAGGGTAGGGAGAGCGTTGTGGACAACGTTCTTGGAAGTCAGTTTCTTCACCATTCTGGTGGATTCCTGATAGAATCCTCGTTAGTATACCAAGACAGCGTAGTGTGTACCGATCCTAGACTCTAGAGTCTGACTCACTTGAAGCAAGAGCCGTAGAAGGCGGAAGGAGAGGATATGATGTAGGAAATCCTAGACCACAGTGGTGCCGGAGAAGTGTGTAGCTACAGTGGTGATGGAGAAGAAAACATCTCCTTTATATGGGAGGCGCGGTTTGGCAGTCATCTCGCAGAAGATGCTTCTCCTGGTTTCCAGAGGAGGAGATCGTTGTACAGCTTCATGCCAGTAGCAAACAATCTGTTGACAAACGAAAGAAGCAAATAGCAAATATGAAACAAGAAAGCAAACAATGTAAGCAAGCATCTGATCCACGATCTATAGAGTCATTAGTATAGTCTACCTAGTTAGTTGTATCATATGGTTAATGACATTACTATTATATGTCTTTTTTGGTATCTTTTTTGGTATCTTTTACATTACTTTTTTAAAGGATCTTGATACTACCATAATATTACCATTACTTGGGTACTATCGACTCGCTTAACTCTCTACGATGTAGACAGGAACGACCCCCAGACCGTAACAAGTAGGGCAGGAGTGTAGCGCCTGGGAAAACCGATGGACGTACAAGGAGACGATCAACCAAAAGTGAACTGTCTAGATAGATGGAAGATTATGATCTAGCTAAACCAGAGGTTGCACGTTTGCAATGTTTATAGAAGTTGCCAGCTATATCAACATTCCCACTTCTTCACTTGCTTCTCTTCTCTGTCTATCTTAGTTATTTTGAATACTTTCTTTATCGAATAGACCTGGCACATCACACCGGAGTAAAAAGATGATTTCATCTGCATAAGAGTAAGATCAATGAAATTGAGATTACATAGTTAGTCGTCTGTAATAGGTGTGCAATAATTTTATGAAGTAGTTTCTCCTTGCCGAGTCTCCGGTCTTCGGTTTCAATATATATCAGCCCCTATTTGGTTAGAATCCGCCAAGAACTGAACGCAAGACTTTTCCTTTTTCTCCATTGCGATATCTCAACGCGAATAATCATGAAATTCTTCGATGTAAGAGGATCTCTTCCCTTTTTTCTAGCAGTCTGATTAACACTAGCACCAGGTCGCCGTCACATTCACTGCAGACCAATTCCAAGGCACCTACCGAGGAAAGCAATATCACGAACCAGATTTTGCAGAAGTCCTGAAAAGAGCCCGAGAACATGGATGTGAAAGGACCATGCTCACCACCATGACTCTAGAGGGCGCAAAACAAAATTTGCAGGCAGTGAGGGAGTTCCCCGCGATGTGCAAAATGACCTTAGGCGTGCATCCGTACCATGCCGCCGAGATCTATGAACAGCCAGAGTCCCAATATCTGAATGAGCTGCGCGAACTAGGTGAAACGCTCCTAGCTGAGAGTCCCTCGCCTTTAGCTGCGTTTGGGGAAATCGGATTGGACTACGAGTACCTGGATCGGGCCGATAAGGAAACGCAGCAACGCGCATTCCGCGACCAATTAGAGCTGGCCGTGCAATTCCAGTTACCGCTGTTCTTGCACGTTCGTGAGTCAGCAGATGACTTTATTTCCATCATCAAGCCTTTTCTGCCAAGACTGTCGCGTGGTGGATTGGTGCATTCTTTTGCAGGGACGAAGGGGGAGATGCTCCAGCTCGTGGAACTGGGTCTTGACATTAGTGTCAACGGTATCTCATTCCGGACAGATGAACAGTTGGAAATGGTCAGAAATATTCCATTGGACAAGTTGCAACTGGAGACTGATGCGCCATGGTGCGAGGTCTTGTCTAATGACCCCAAAATCGCGGGTTATCTGGAAACTGCGAAGCCGTTGCCGGCGAGTCGGAAACATAACAAGTTTGTACTGGGGCAGATGGTCAAGACACGGAATGAAAGTTGTACTATAGAGCGTGTCGGGTTGGTTGTGGCCGGTTTGAAGGGTGTCGCTATGGAAGAAGTGGCTGAGGCCGCTTGGAATAATAGTAGTCGCATGTTTTGGTTGTGAATATATAACGTTGAGCAGGAAAATTAGAACAATGTACAGGACTTGAAGAATCTCTTTTTGATTTAGCTAGTTTAATTGGATCATTAGAAATATCGATACTTGAAGCTCATTCGTAGCATGCTTAACTAGCAGAGTAATGCAGACTAGTAGTAGTTATACTACGTACCTCAAAATGCGCCGTGTAGATCTAGTAGCAACAAGCTTTTTCCCATGTCATGAACTCAAAAGCAATCTTGGTAGATCGACGTAGATGTAAACAAAGCCCTTGTATCAGTGAACTATGACTGGTGCCCTGAATAGACATGCAGGGGGGAACACAGGGGTTTCGATCGCCCCTTAGGGCCCGGGCATGAGGCGGAGCCCCAAACTCGTTCTATTTCACAGGCCACGATCGGCCGAAATGAAGTAGACAGAATGGAGATTTGTCAATCTCGATATTTGATTACTGGACAATTGAATCTATAAATAATTGTGACGCGTCCTTTTTTGTCTTTCCGGGATTAAGATTCTTGAACAGAACTTGGCTCACGGAGATTAATGCAGGTTGGAATGAAGGAAGACATGATGCCTTCTTTTTCACATTCGATCGCTCAGAGCCCACTATGTTGCCCCTCGAGTCGTTGCCACTATACAGCAGGGTTCGTTTGTCTGGCGATCTGAGTATCTGAACAACACGAAGTCGGGAAAAGATCTATATGAATTTCTAATGCGTGTATCGAGATCTTAAATAGACTCATTGATTCTGTTAAACTGTCAATTATCTACTTTTAACCTCCTATGCGATGATAAGCACACATCATGGTGTGGAGGGCCGCGGTTTGTTGACATTCTTGACGTTGCGAGGGCCATCGCTAAACCATCAGCGCATGGGCATCTGCCATTCCTCCACGGAGTTATGTGGAATGTTATTGACGACTGGCCATGTATTTATACTAATTGCTGTCGACCAGCTCGATCTTTATTCACACTTCTCAAGCCTCTACACTCTTAAATTGACCCTGGTGGTTAAGTGTTTATCAAAGTCAATATACAAAGTTTGCAAAGACGTTGTAAGTGAATCGCCGAGGACTGCTTCGTTCTTTCCTCAAAATTCATTCGATGCGGCCATTATCACTTCTGAGACTAACAAGCGACTTAGAAACACATCAATCACAATGAAGGGCACATTGATCCTCTCTGGTCTTCTGGCCACCACTGTCTCGGCTCACATGCAGTTGAACAAGCCATACCCCATCCGCAGTCCCTTAAACAAGGATGCCAAGGGCGAGAAGGATTATTCTTACACCAACCCTCTCTCCACCTCGGGTAGCGATTACCCATGCAAAGGATATGCCAATGATGCCTTTGAGGCGGTGGATACATGGCAACCCGGCTCCACCCAAGAGATGTCGTTGGAAGGCAGTGCCACCCATGACGGCGGCTCATGCCAGCTCTCCCTGACTTATGACAAGGGTAAGACCTTCAAGGTGATTGAGTCGATCGAGGGTGACTGCCCTATTGCTAAGAAGTACCAATTTGATGTCCCCTCGGACGCACCCACCGGTGATGCTCTGTTCGCTTGGACCTGGTTCAACAAGGTCGGCAACCGCGAGATGTACATGAACTGTGCTATGATCACAATTGGTGGTTCCAGCAACCACACCTCTGTCAACTCCGAGGACCGCGTGGCTAAGGAGGCCCCAAAGCAGAAGCTCAATCAGAAGACCAATACCCACACTACGAACGCGAAGAGCAACTTCGATAGTCTCCCTGATATCTTCATTGCCAACGCCAACCAGGCTGGCAAGTGTGTGACCGTCGAGGGCCAGGCCGTTCACTTCCCCAAGCCGGGTCCCAAACTGATCGGCAAGGCCGATGGCCCTGGCTACAAGTGCGCCGACCATGCTCCCTTCCTTGACGACAGCCCTGAGTCCGCGACGAAGCCATCCAATACCAGCACCTCTACCTCCGCCACCTCCACTACTTCCACCACCCCCAAGTCCGAGAAAAAGCCTGCTGTCATCAGCACCTCCTCATTCACCACGAAGGCGATTTCCAAGATCGCCCAGGCCCTCGCCACTCCTTCTGTCGCAGCTGACTCCCGTGTGCAATCTGCCGAGGACTCATCGAACAATGCCGCGGAGGCCTCATCCAACAACCAGTTCGTCGATCATGTCGGTCAATGGTCTTGCCACTCTGGGGAAATTCTTTGCTCCCCCGATGGGTTGACTTTTGCCATCTGCACTAACGGCAAGCCCATCTTCATGGGCTCCGTCGCTGCTGGTACTATTTGCCGCTGGGGCGCTATCACTGCGCGCCAGTAAAGGTGTTAATTCTTTTTTTTCATTTCTCTTTCCGATTGTTTTTTTTTTTTTTGCATACATCCCAGTGGATATTTCGAGTTATACCAGTCCATAGACTGATCAGTCGAGTGAGGTTCACTCGCCACCGTCGGTCTTCACCTTTGACAGTCGATGATTTCATTCAGCCTGGCTTTGGGCACTCTTTATTGTTCGTCTTATCTTTGTTTCACCCATGACCTGTTAAGCGATGACCCAGTTTATGTCGGTATTGTCAAGCAAACTACCTAATGATTCCGTGTGTTAATTCAAAAATTCTATACATCTTCTTTCAAGACATAGTTCTCTCATAGAGCGTCAAACATCAAAGTGATAGGATCAAATAAAGATTTATTCTGTATCTTGTATAATGCCTTCTCACTATGTTGTCACCGTAACTTGCAGATGGATATTCACTTACAATCTCAGCACCAAGTTAGCCGAACCAGTGTAGGGGTAGACCATCTATAGGTCTGCTTATCATGGAGTATCAACAATCATTCCTACACTGAAATGAATTGAAAACAATGGAAAAGGTGGAAAGGTCGAAAGGTAAAGTGGCACCTATAGAGACGTGACCAAGCCTAGCGCCAGGCGGTAGTGGCTTGCGGCTGCCACCGGGTAGCATCGGCTTCCGGGTGCCTATTTAGTTAAGAGAATCCGTTGTTTACTTTTTCCTCTTCTCTATCTCTCTGGCATCTCAGATACTCACCACATGAGTTTCCCCATATGATCAACCTAGGATGACTCTTCCAATTTCTTACAATCCTATCAGCTTTTTACGGCAAGTCTTCTGGTGAAGGCTTGGACCCGTACCCATTTGGATGAAAGAAAGGGTTCATGGTGCGGGTAAATGAAAGAAAGCCCCGGAGAGCGAGCTTCTTGATAGCTCCGGCGAAATGAAGTGGAAACCCAAATACGTACGGCTCACTGACGACGCTGCTATCGTCTCCCTCTGCATACATGACAAGACCTACCCAGCCACCAATCTACCCTGGGACTTTGATTCAAAGGGAGACATCAGGAAGGTCCGATGTCCAACTGTAAGTGCAGTGTCTCTTTTGAATACGAAGTTTTACAATACTAATGATGATACTTTGCATAAGACAGATGATCTCGTGTGATACGGGATAAGTGGCTTGCTGCGCTACATACCGCGAGCTCTTACGGGTCAAGATCTGCGACATGCCGGAATGTTGACAAGAACCAACAATGATCTAGAACGATCATGACCCCGATTTTGGGTCTCGAGATGTTCATCGCGAGAGAGTCTATGTGGAGCTTGGTGGCATTGAGATCACCAATCTTTCACATTTCATACCCTTCGAGTCTCCTCTCATGTTCGGAGGTGCTTTGAACTTCAGTCAAAGCGTTATAGGGCCAACAGCCCTCATATGTTATTTTTGATCAGGTGATCGATAATGTGTCTGCAGGGAGCCTCCTTCAACATTCATTCGTGACTTATTACTTCTCTTCCCAAACTCTCATCCTCAGGATGTTGTCGACCAGCAGAGAAGCAGATTCACTTTCGCTAGCCTTCGGCATCAAATTGCAAACAAAATCCTCGAAGATGAGGGACACTGACTCACAAAAGATCCGAGGTTGCACACAAGGACTGCATCAGACAGACTGGCTGAATGGACATGGTCCATGGTTTTCGCGACAAGTCACCATGTATATCTGGACCGCGATTCGGATTATACGAGGCATTGAAACCTCACATTAGTGGAACCCCAATGTGACACAGGCCGTCGAGTGCCTGTGACAGTCAAGTATGTTGTCACGTTGTCCCCCGGACATGATCAGGTATCAATTGCTATGATTACGGAGGAGGAAGCACTTTCCAGCTAATTTTGTAATGGGTTCAACACAGAGGATTTCTATTTCTGTTTCCGATTTGCTGAGATCCTCGACATCGAAAGGACAGGCCCAGCCGGACAGTCATACCTTCGAAGGTAAGTCTCCTACTAAGATCCTGAGGCAGAGGGAAGATTATGGGGTCTTACTCTACCTACAGGTGTTTACCAAAATTCACCTTGTGCCATGGGGCCTTCTCTGAGCCTTCTCCTGGTGCAAATGAAGAATACTATGGACGGAGCTTATGATAGGCTCTAGGATTGCCATGTTTGTCCTGTTTGATAGGACTACGAATCGGAATATCTCTCTCCCCATTTTAGCAATGTATGCGAAGTGGCCCGCTAAATCGAATGAACCTGGCCCAATGATATTCAACTGCACTTGGATCAAGGAAGGCCCCGGTAAATGAAGCTTTTTCCTAGGTGCATCTCTTGCGGGATCTGTCGATGGGCGTAGATCAAAGACAGGAACATGTCACTCTCTTGAAAACATGTTTTCAAGTCCCTAAATAAGTATTCGCTGTGTTTTCTCTGTCCCGTCAAGCTTTGATTATGGAAACCGCCAAACGAGATAATCCGGAAACGTTTGCTAGAGTGAAGCCTGTCACCAATGTAGAGCTTGATGCCTTGCAAAGAACGTCATCATCAACAACCTACCATTGGTTCCCCGCATGATCGGATCCGGTACGCCGCATGCGGAAAGTGAGGCTGAACGCTATTGTTACATTACGTCCAGGAACACGAAACTCAAATCTAGACCCCCGACGAAGTTACAGGATATCGATAAATATTTATAAAGCAATGTATTCATTAATATTAAACGTGACAAGGTAGTCTCGAAAGACCCAAGTAGCTCGCCAGATATCCTCCAACATATTGTACAATCCAGTCTAATCACAAACATAGCAGTGGTATCTTGGCTTTCAAATAACACAAAAGGGGCATAGAATCATCGGCCAGTGCACGAGCACTGGTCCACTCAGAAAAGATACTGTAACAGCAAGCATCCGACAGCAACCTAGATGTTGCCAGTATACGCCGAGTTACCATAGCCATAGCCACCGGCAGCAGGGGCAGCAGTTGGAGGATTGGCGGTGTTCTTGTTTTTGTTCCAAGAGTTAAACCAGGTCTTCTCGTTGTTTGGCTCGGTACCCATCTCGACGTCATAGGGGGTTGGGTGGCCGGGTAGGGTATCGGCGGCGCCAGTAGCCATGGGGCTATTCTTGTTGCGGCGCCAGAAGGCCTTGCGGCTGCCGTTGGTGTAGCCGTTGGTAGGGGAGGGACCGAAACGCTTCTCGCGCTTGTGGTGGCGGGCGAGAAGGACCTGGAAGAGGATGGAGATCAAGTAGAAGAAGCTGGGGGATAAGTTAGCATGATTCAGATAGCCGTAATCCGGGGTAAACTCACATTCCGATAATCGCCACTGCGAAGACGACCTTTTCCAGTTTGCAGGCCATGCTGAATTTCAGACTCGCCGACACGGTCGAATCGTCGGCATTGCCCGTGCCCATTGGCGTGTCTAGTGTTCCGGTGCATTTATCAACACCCTTGCGGGTCATGATGGCGATGGCGATCATCGCGCCCACGAAGCATATATCCAGGGCAACGCCCAGGAATGCGAAGAAGGCTACACCGCCCAGGCAGCAGGTGAAAATGACGCCGAGCAGACTGTAAGCGGTCGCTGCACCTGATAAGCCTTCAACGGCCTTGATCCATGTCGCAATGTGTTGGTCATTTTTGGCCAAGACAGCCAGAAAATATGAGAAGATGCCGAGAATGACAGCAGCATCAAGGAACTGCAGGACACGCAGTCCGAGATTGAAAAAGCGGAGGATTACCCCGCCAGCTCCCATCTTGTATAGAATATATGATGATTTGGGTATAGAGGTGACAGTAACGACAACAGGGTCCAGGGGAGAATATATGAAAGAAACTCAGGCAGCAGGATTTGGGCGAGTTAATAAGGGTGGACCGAAATAATTGGCGATCAGTGGATGGCGGCACAATAGGGTACAATAGTACGTCGATTCTGGACGACACCGGCAGCTCAATGGCTAACGGTGTCTGCGCCACACTCTAAATGACCCCAGACGGGCCCACTCGGTGATGTCAGTTCCATGGATCGGGGAGTTTAGGGTTCCACCCTGGCTGTCTCCGGTTAGAGAGTTCGCCACCGTACCACGTGAGGAAAAAAAATTAATACAATGTTGTAGTGCTCCAGCCACACTGCCAAGACAATTTCAACTTCTACCATGACCCTTACACTTTATACTTCATACTATCCATAGATTCCACACATATCATTGCTTCCTATTTATAGGTATACCAGCCTTCACATGATCAACTGTTCCTTGAACCTGATCCGAGGTGTTCATCGAAACTTTCAGAATAAAGCTAGCACAGATTGAACAGTATAAACTTATTTCATATCCTTTCATGCATGACAACTTTCATATACAGACCATCTTGTTCGACACCGACTAACCAACTACTAATGTTATGTTGTACTTTCCAGCGCCTTCATATTACATAATTAGCCTATGTTCATTGGCCCTTTCATCCATGGGTGTGGCTGTGCTGCACTGCCATCTACATATATTCCATTGTATGAGCCCGCCACGCTGGGAATGACGTCTGCATCCACCCATCTCACTAGGTTTTCCACGCCACGTTTTGCCGTTTACAAACATTACAAACATACGAGGTACAATGGGAATTTTGATATTGAAACTGGGTCCGCCACATAGAATGGCATATCATCTTGGTGGTCAAGTTTGCCGGGTAATCAGAACGAGATGCAGTATAGCAAGGAGAGAGAGATTGAAAAAAAAAATTAATATATGCCCATATGGTACCTGTGAGCTTGTGATCCAGCAAATCCCCAAGCTAGTGCGTGTCGCCTAAATAAATTTAGGATATGGTGCTGCTAACCGGAGGAAGCATAGTTTTAGTCAGGAGCATATTCATGATCCCGACCTTGTAAAGATTCCGTCATCGACCCGGACGGACAAGATATATCGCACCAATGCTAGGTAGGTCGTAGAGTGGCATGACAGCGGCCCAGACTCTCGGGCCTGTATACCCGTTTCCCAAAGCTGTTCAAATCAAGCAAGCTTCTTGGAGAAACAGGAATATCACCATCAATGCAGGTGTTGGGTTGACCTTGTCAATTTCCAGGGATGGCTCTCGTGTTCCAACCCACATTTACTTCGTTTTGGGAAATCTGAAAATAAAAGCGACAAATCCTCGGCAGTAGCTCGTGAAGCATGGTAATAGACGGTATCTTCTTATCGACCATCAGGAGTCTTCCTGGCGCTGCTTTTCTTGCTCAGCGAAAGCACGGAGAATTGAATCCAGTCCCTCATTACGGCGAGCCAGTAGCATCACGTCGGACACATTAACGGTAGATCTCCCAGCGTGCCTGAATCAGAAAACGAGGTTAGTACATTTCTTATTAGATGTACTATCCCAGAAGAATAGTCACAATTGGCTACTCAATTGCAGCAATGTGTTTGCTTACTTCGCAAAGGATTCTAGATCCTGGCTGACCGTCTCTGCGATTACATAGTCAGTTATAGGGGTAAAAGCCGGGAACTTGACCAAAAAAAGTGGAACTTACCTATCTGAGCCCAAACCATCTCTGTCAACGCACCGATGAACTGCGGAGTGGCATTGACGCCTAGCCTGATAGTCTCCTCGTCCACGATCTTGCCGATGGACAACCACAGCGCGGATTTCAAGCGCTACAAAAGAGAGTTAGCTAGTTACATACCAAGATCCTCCTGAGACTGACCTCCTCCAGACTAGCCTCTTCAGTCTGCTCCATGGTGATGTGATAGTGCAAGACAACAAGCCGAGCGCGTGCCCATATAAAACCAACGACATCTGATTGGCCGACGACGCGTCCACGGATTAACGGCTAATCCGGCAACAGTCCCACGCTAACCCCGAAACAGACATCTCTCGTTGCGGGAGCCACGGAATATCGAAGAAGCGCAAAGCAATGACAGATCCCCTCAATTAATCCCTCAACCCTTAATCTTTTAAAAATCCCCCTACTCCACTCTCAACACCCTCTGAGTGTCCTCTTCTCCAACCACCCCATTCAGCGGGTAGCCACCGAGCTCCCACCTCCCACAAGCCCTCAACCAAACCAAAAAAAAATTTACCACCGGCCAAATCACACTCACACACCATGGCCACGCCAAAGCCCGATCTGAGCGACGCTGCGGCGGCCGCCGCCGAAGATTTCTTCAGCCAGATCTACAGCTTCTTCGAGCTGGTTGTCACGCGGCTGTTCAAAAACGGCTACGCCTCCATCGTGCAGATGACCGAGATGAGCGGCAAGCGCTGGGCCCGAGTCATCGGCGTCGTCGTCGTGTACCTAATTCTCCGTCCGTACATCGAGAAGATGTTCAAGTGGATGTACGAGCGCGACCGTCGCAAGGAGAAGGAAAAGCGCGAGAAGGAGAGGGCGCAGTTCGGGAAGGTCAAGGTCTCGGCGAACTCGCTGCGTGCTGGTGGGGACAAGGGGAAGGTCCTTGGTGAAGTCGATAACACGGATGACGAGCTCGAGGATGAGGAGGATGTTATGGCTGCTGCTAGTGGTGTTCCTGAGTGGAATGACTTGGCCCGGAAGCGTCAGAAGAATTATATTAAACGTGTCAAGAAGGATCAGCGCGCGCAGGATTTGAGCCGGGAGCAGATCCTGGAGTTGTTGGATTGGAGTAGTGAGGAGGAGGAGGTGGATGCGAAGGTCAAGAAGGATCTATGAGATTTCGACTTGTATTGGTCTGGGGCTGTTCTTGTATCTGTGCATTGCATGGGAGGTTATGCTGCTTGTATTGTTTATTACTAGATTCTAATTTAATAGGACCTCCACGGTCCCTCTAGCTTTAAGCGAATTTTCTGATCTACTCGTAGCATCTCTACTGAGAACTCTTTACCTTGCACATAACATATACTTGGAAGTCATAAATCTACTATTTGCACCTAAAAATTGCATCCAATCCAATCATACCCGAGCCAGAACTCTATCCTGGGCCGTTCTAGAAACTATGTAGCGATCGCCGGATCTTATCCGTATTCATGAACAATTCGTAACATGTCACCAATGCCTAAAGAAATAAGGCTCTTGCAAGAGATCAGTGGAGCCTCCGCAAGGCCTCGATCATTCTCTTGACCTCCCCGACGTCTGAGGAGCCAACGTCCTGCACAATCTCTTCTTGCATGCTTGGTGTGCAGTGCAAGAACTGTTCAATAAGTTCGCCGTCCACGAACCGGTACGGCGCATCGGCGCTGCGTACCATAGTTCTGAAGCTGCGGAACTTGTCGAATGACAAGTTACCCAATGAGGTGACTTTGGTAGAAAGAACAGATTGCAGGGTCATGAGGAAATCTTGATGTTCGGGGTTGATAACGGCGAAGAGGAATATAGAGCCCTCGACCTTTGAATGGGTTAGTAAATGAGCCTTTAATGCCGGTCAACCAAGTCAACAAGGAACTTACTGTTGCTATGAACGCTCGCGGTGTCACCGTAATGCTGGACAGCTGTGGAATATTAACTGGTCGGATACGATTGACCATCTCCCCTAGTGACATCTCGCTAGTAGGGATCAGCCTGTGCTTGTCCTGGGCGGTGACTCCATTCGTGTTCCGCGCGAGAACGATAAGGTTTCCCTCGGCGTCGCTCTGGAGGAATGTCTCGTCCCCAACACAGGCAACTGCTGTGCTCCAGACGGTCTGATAGTGACGACCGACTTCGGTCAGCTTGGCAGCTTCCCCAGCGTGACCCGGCGTGAACTTCACAAGGCAAAGGCTCTTCATGAGATCTGCCACTGCGATTAAGTTGTCGACAACTGTTACGTCGACTGGTGCGGTGGAGGTCCGGTATGCAACAAGCTTCTCAAGCTTCATTGGTCCAACGTTATTGGCTTTGACTCTATACACAACAACCTAGATATCGTTAGTACAGAGTTCAAACATACACTCGGTTAGTACTCACAGTCTTAACAAGTGCCGCAACAACGCAGTCGCCCATCATAGCGAGCGCCCGACAGGCCCCCATAACCGGCAGCTCGGCGACTTGGCTCAGCTTGCGGCCGTGGTCGACTTCAAGAATGAGGATCCGCCCGCGGATCGATTCTTCCTGGTCTTCATCTGCAAATGCTGTGCCCACAATAAAGCGGTCCTTCGTGATCTCTTTTCCATTTTCATCTTTCCCTGCCGGGAGCTCCGCACGAACAACGCTCTCCACCAGTTCGTCGGGGCCCATTTCTAACGCATCAAGACGCCGGAACATGATCTCATCAGCAAGGACAAAGTAGCTCTTGACAACCTCGGCGCCATTCTCGAGCTTGCGATCAATCGTGCCAATTCCAAATGCCTTCTCAGAAGGGGAGTATGCCACACGACGGACAGTCGAGCCCATTGGTAAAGTTTGAATTTGGGTTGTGCGCTCTCTGTCAACCAGCGCGATCTTCAGCTCTTTCTCGGTTGCCACAGCGATAGAACCTGGGAATGCCTCTGCATTTAAATGGCATACTCGTGATGCACCCTTGGAGTTCACTGCGGAGTAGATGATACGGCCCTCGGAGCCATAGATTAGGCTGGGATTCTCGCAGGTAGCGAAGACGTTGTATAGCCCGTCTTCCTTGGGGAGTTTCTTGAATATGGGTTGTTCGGAGCCAAGAATCAGCTTGTTCATCTCACTAAGCGAGTAGTCTTGTGGGTTGAGTGAGAATGTAATGACGCAGCCATCAGCCATAGAGATGAACAGGGTGGGCTGGCTGTCTGCGAGCACTTCGGCTACAAGAACTGATCGAGGGAAGCTCTCCCCAGTAGGGCCTAGGGATTTCGTTTGGAGAACAACAAAGTCCTTAATAGCCAGGATGGACACCTTGGCTGATTGGGGGAACCCTGCGACGCAAACCCCAGTTGGCGTTGATGGGACAGTCAGACCAGAGATTTGCTGGTCGGCGCCGAGATCTTTCTGCGTGATGATCTGGATATTATCCCTGATATCAAAGGATGCCACGACTTGTCCGCTAATAACGAGAACCAGATGGTCCTCATTGGCCGATACGGCGGTGATCAGCTTCTGGTCCTGAGGTGCCCATTCAAATGTCACCATGCCGCTTTCTAGATCGGCCACTAGCACTCGTTGTTCTGTGACCTGAAGAATACGACCACCCTGGAGTCTTGTAGCGAGAAGAGTACATTCCGTGAGTGAAAGCCCCAGGAAGTTATCCAACTCTTCAACTTCACCGTCAGGGCTAAATTGGAACACACGTGTTTCGTCAACAAATGTAACAATAAGCGTATCAAGGAAGTCGCCTTTGCTTCGAGTTTGCAGGCCCCAGAGATCAGTGATGTGTTCCATTTCTCCCAGAACACCTAACTCTTCCATGCCAACACCACTCCGCACACTGCGTAATGTCCCGTCGTCAAAGGCACCAGAACCCGTCACAATTCGAGCCTGCCCAGATGAAAACTCATGCGTTTGGCTCTCGTTTGTACGGTTCCCCAGATCCATAATAGTAAAGTCGAGAATCGGTGCGATGTTCGACAATGTCTGGATCACTTCAAACGAGCTTCCGTCAAGCCGGAGGACCTGTGAGTCGCCGTGATGGGAGCCAACAAACAACATGCCTCCACCGAGATAGACCAGGACCGATGCACGAGACGTCTTGCCCAGGTACTCGAGCTTCCAGTCATCAATTTCACCCAAGTTGTTCAGGATGAAAGACAAGAAAAATAGCCTTCCATAGTCATCAGCCAACAGCCACCGCTGACTATCGACCTTCTCCCAGGCCACGAAGACCGTCGCTTCGTCAAGATTCCGCGTAATCACATCATTGGCATTATCATCGATGTACTTGATCGACGTCTCCCCAAGCACAATGAGACCACCCAGCGGAGCCGGGATAGGGATAAGATGCGACGATCCAAGATCAAGCTCCTGTCCAAATTCACCCCCCTCCAACTTCTGCACCTCCTTGAAACTAGCATCCGCCGGAGTCCCCGAAGTGCCCGGCGTGAAATCCAACTCGCGGATTCGAAGCCGCACCTTCTGCTGGTTATCTTCATAGAGCAGTGCCAACCAAGGATTAGATTCCGAATGCAAGAATGCCGAAGACCGAACGAAAATCTCGTCGATGCGGGATGCAGTCGGCTTATCGAGTTCCCCCACCTGCAACGGCAAGTCAGCCTGGGACCCTGCCATCGACACCCGGCCTCTTTTCTTCGTCGGCTGCACGATCGGCACAACAACAATCACACCCTCGTATACTTCCAGCGTCATGAACCTCCCCGTGGGATCGATCAGACATCGTGGTGCGCATTGGGACTCCCGACATGAGGGCTCGGAGATGTCGATACACGAGCGCGCAGTTTTTATCTCACTTGATTCGCGGTCCCAGGTTATTGTAAAATAATTGTATTGGTCTGTGCCGATGAAGAGATGGTCGGTAGGCGAATTCGTTGGCGCGGGTAGGCGTGCAAGCATAGTGACCCGCGCATTCAGCACACGGGTCGCGGTCAGGACGAGTCCATCCGGCGTGAGCGTGTAGAACTCAAGACGACTGGCTTTTCTGTGTGTTGGCAGGGTTAGCTTGTCATCGGGCGGCGGGTCGGCTTAGGTTCCGTAGATTGGCGGGAGGATGGGACTCACGCTGCGACTAGGCACTCCTCGTCCGGGGAGAAGAAGTTTAGCTTCACTGCATGGCGAATGCTGCTTGCCCGGTGGATGGGCACGACATAAGCCATCGTGATTCAATAGCCCGAGGTATCTGGACAGCGCAGAGCTGGTCGGGGCTTAAGCTTCGGCGCAGCACTCTGCGGGGGTGGGATATCTCCGAGAGTAGAATGTACAGGGGATTGAGATGGCGGAGGTTGACGGTGTTGAATTATAGACTGCACATTCTCTAACTCAACTCTGTTAAGGTAGGATTGCTCAGTCGGTGGGGAAGATGAAAGAGGTTGAGGTTCCCGTGCAAATGACGTCTAAAGTCCGCGCTTACAACCGAAAACATCTAGACAGTCGTTCATAGTTGCAATTGAATAAATAGTTACATACATGATGGTTCAATTTGAAAGAAGGAGAAAAACATTAAATTCCTTTTAAAATCACAAGTCTAAAGTCATACGCCGCCCAGGCGGCAGTCATAGCTAACAAGCTCAAGGTCCTAACGTGAGGCCAATGATTGGAAAACATGCAGCGCAAAGGAAACAAAAGGCGTATCGTATGGAACAAAATGATAGTATATAGGCGCGATCATCTAGCATGGTGCAAGTGCAAAGAAGTGTTCATAAATCATGAGATCATGACCAGACGTCCTCCTGGTAACTGCCGCTGCTACGCATGTGCTTGACCATCTCCTCGCCCTTCTCAGCGGGCAAACCCCGTTGCTGGGCAATAATGTGACCAAGGACCAAATTGACCTCACGGGCCATGTTGGCAGCATCACCGCAGACGTAGAAGTTGGCCTTTTGCTTGAGCAGGTCGCTGACCAGCTCGGCGTTCTCCTTCAGACGGTGTTGGACGTAAACCTTCTCGGCTCCCTCGCGGGAGAAGGCAGTAATAATCTTCAAGGAGTCACCCATTTGATCTTGGAAAGTCTAATGAATCATATTAGTATGAATGTGGGATTTCAAGTGTAAGAGGGTGTTGTCATACCTTGAACTCATCCTTGTACATGAAATCCTCGTCGCTCTTGCGGCATCCAAAGAACAATAGTGTTGTGCCAACCTTCTCTCCCTTGGCAACAAGAGCAGCACGTTCCTGGATGAAACCACGGAAAGGCGCGACACCAGTACCGGGGCCAACCATGATGATAGGCTTGGCCGGGTCGGAAGGTAGCTTAAAGTTGGAGTGACGAACGTGGACAGGTACGTGGATACCATCGTACTTGTTGCGAGGACCGGTGATCGAGTAAGTCAGGCCGTGGGGATCGGGGGAGGGATCACCGTTCTGCTTCTGCTTGAGAGCCAGGAGGTAGTTGGTGGTGACACCCTTGACCATGTGCGAGGCACCCGGCAGACGAACAGACTCGACAACAGCGGTGATGCTGATCGTATCCTTTTGAACGAGAGATGACGAAGAGATAGAGTAATACCGAGGCTGGAGCTTGTTGAGACCCTCAATAAGCAACGAGAAAGGAACGGCAGTGAACGGCTTAGCAGTGATGCTTTGGAGCGCCTGAGCAATGGTAAAGCGCTGGTCGGCGATCTTCTCATGGAAGTAATCCTTATCGTTACCCAAGCGGACCATTTCGGCCTTGCTCTCCTCATCGGGAGCGAAAGCAGCGAGGGACGAGACAAACTGACGAGAGACGGGGGCGCAGACTTCCATGTAGTAGCGGACAGCGGCATCATAGGTGGTCGGGGTCGGGATAGGAACCTTGGCAGTGACATCGATACCCTTGACGTTGATCACCGAGTGCCGCTTCTCCTCAAGACCAAAGACCTGAAGGAAGCGATCGACTTCGGCGCCAGCGTTTGTAGGCCAGATAGCAATGTGATCACCAGTCTGGTAGCTGAGGTTGCTACCGGCGATGCTGATTTCCATGTGCAGACAGTTGCGGTCCTTGACGGTGAACAGTTCAGATGATTCGACAATCGGGGCAATGTAAGGGTTCTGCGCGGAGAAGGGACCCTTGGCGCGATCTTCACGGTGGGAAGCAGTAGGCTCACCCAGGTAGACGGACTCGTCCTCGGGGGATTTCTCATCATCCTCGACAACGGAGAAAACGGCTTCGTAGACAGCTTCGCGTTCCTGGAGGTTCATAGCTTCCGACAGAGCAGCCCACATGGGCTCCTTCCAGGCCAGGAAATCCTCTTCCATGGTTCCGGCGCCATCGTCGCCCTCACCAGCAGTTCCAATGCGCTGCGCACCAAGTTTGGTCAGAGCTGCATCAACCTGACGGACCATGGCGTTGTAGTGCTCATAGGTGTTGTTGCCCAGGCCAAATGTGACATACTTCAACGAGGACAAAGGCTTATCTTCGGCGGAGGCGCCGCTCTCGAAGGCGACGTCCTCCCCGGTGAAGAATTGGTAGAACTCCACGGCGTTATCGGTAGGCTCACCCTCGCCGTAGGTGGCCAGCACGAAGAATGCGACCTTATCATCGGGGAATTTGTCCAGGTTCTCGTAGTCATAGTCCTCAATGTCGGCGACCATAGTCTTCAGTCCGAAGCGCTGAGAGCCTTCCTTGGCGAGGCGAGATGCATAATCCTCTGCAGTACCAGTCTGGGAGCCGTAGAAGATGACACAGTTCTTGTTTGTCTCTTCCATCTTCTCCACGATGTCGCGGGTCTTGCCGCTTTTAGCAGCTCCATTCTGAGTGGCGGCCGAGGAGGCATATGGGTCTTTGGGGACAGCCCAGTAGCTACCCTTGGTGAAATAGGCAACGCTACCCACCAAGAGAGCCACCAAGACGACCAAATCGAGTGTATCCAGCTGCGCCATTATGGTGTGGTGCGTACCTCGCGGGGAACAGGGGAGGGGTTTGTTGGGGCGCGAATTCCCGCCGGGAGGGGAGAATTGGTTGAATGTGTTCCAAAGCCGGGAGAGCAAACACACAAAGGCAGTCAAGTAAGAGAAGTTTTACTTCGGCAAGGATGCGCCCCCAGCAAAGAGGTCTAAACGACGTGTATGTTGTACAGAATAGGAAGAGGAATGAGAGAAGCCGACAGGTGGTCTGATCGATCCACTCGTCCTGGGCTTCCGGACTTTCTGTGGACCTTCACGGGGCAAATCTCACCGCTGTCTGCTTACGTTGGGAACTCCGAGTGTGAAGTACATACGAAAGTACAGAAAAAGGTCCGATGGAATAGAAATAGCAATAAGTAGATCAGAAAAATAAGAATATAAGAATGTAAGAAAGACACTCAGACCACCCAACCCGTTTTATAGTGACAATGGCCGAGGGCAAGTCTTCGGAAGCAATATCGGCCCCAACATGTATGGATTATACCCCGTACTCCGTACCGTCCGGCATTTTTCCTAATGTTATCCTCAAGTAGTATCAAATAGGGACATTCCCCGGCCCTGGAGAAAAAGGCGGAGCTCGGGTAAGGGAAGCGGCTTTGCTGTTCGGGAAATGACAACAGGCCTATGTTGTCTCTGTCGTTCTGCTGCGGAATGGATTCCGCTCTCCTTCCGTTCTCTTCGCTTCGAGAGATCTACATCAGAACAGCTCGAGGCTTGATACAAGTTCCCCTAACGTGGCAAATTGCCTTTCTGGGCTCTCGGACCCCGGCCTTAACATCCCTGACATGTGGGGAAGATCGTCTATGTACATAGTGCATTGTGCGTTACTCTACGGAGTAGATGTTGTTGAGCTTCGACGTTTCTTCTTTATATTGTACATGTATTTCCCCGGGCAATAATGAGAACTACATTTTCAGGCTTCATCTATTATATAGATTCTGAGAATATTGACAATATAATATCTTATAGGCGAATGATGTGCCGAGCCCCTGATACTTTGGGGTTATATATATCCAAGCACAGAAGAAGTATATCATACCCAATTACATAGCATACATTCCTAAGGCCCCTCCACGGGTTCTCTACGACAATATACATTTGTTTCAAGTATTCTACTTCGGTACCCCGCGCACTTGAAACCATTCGATCGGACGTTCCTCTGAGATCCTTGTTCCTTACGTCAAACCTGCAGCTCAACTATCACAAACATAACTATTATACTATAACTATATATTAGAGGAAAAAGAATGACAGGATAATGGCTCTGGATATCTCAATTCCTTCTAGGCGATACAAAGGAATGGAAAAAGGGTCAACAACAAAGAGAAGCCAATAGACGAGTGAGGCTCTGTGGGGGAGACGTAAGAGCCAAGACTACGCACCTGGGACAGCCCTGGAATGCCCGATGGCACAGGAATCAGCTGAACGTGTATAATATATGAAAGGAAACATATTATCCAGGACTATAGACTATAGAGGGTTTCAAATTACTCAATAATGCAAAATACTGGTTCACTAGATATAAATACATCTAATCTGAGGCTTAATAATAATCCTCCTCCCAGATGTACCCGAGCGCCCGATAAAAACATCAAGCTCTCTCAACTCTTATGCCTTCACACCCCTTGGCTTCTTGAATTGGCTATGTGCAGCTTGCAATCTTTGATTCCTGACATGGGCTGCTTGCAGGTTTGAGCAATGAGGTCCTCATAATCTCCAACAGTACGTATTGCAAACACTATCGTTATCGGAGCAAACGGACTCGGTCTGACATTTGAATCTCCAGTGGCTTCACACCCTGCCAAAGCTGGCCCAGGCCAGGCAATCCTGCCCCTCATTCCCGACGACCTCAAATCCGCATCGTACCATAATCTCGCATCTCCATCAGAACGCCGGGGCACCAGGACCGCCCAGTCCACTCCTTTGCACAGTCGCGAGTCCTCTGCCGTCCGAGGAAGACAAGTTGATCCCTCCACGCTCGCCCCTATCCATCCTCGACGCGGTCATTCCGGTTCCAAGAGCCCCGACGTATCGGGCAGTCGCCCTCCAGGATATGAAGTGGGGTTAGAGAGACGGCCCTCCAACTCGTATGGTCACCACCGGCAGACCTCCATCGTACACGGTATGCAGCATTCACGAAACACCAGTATGGCCGGATCAACCGCTTCCACGAGCCCTTTGAGCCCGGAGATCATTGCCTCCCTCGGTCGCGGTGCGTTTGACGAGGCGACCCTTCCTGCGAAATTTGATCCTCTCGAGACGCACTCCGGTTATTCGACACCGTCCGGAATATCCGTTAGTCATGCGTTGCCGCCGACATTGAGTACGATCAAAGACAATGACACAACACTGAGGGATGTGAGTCCGGCCGCCATACTTCACAACCGAATGAACTCGGGAGGAAAGCCGAGACGCGAGCGGTCAGATAGTCGTTCACAGTCCAAGCATCACTCGGAATCGAAGACGGTTGGGGAATATGCATTGCATCATTTGTTCAACTCATTTGTGGGGCAGGCGGACAACAAGATCAACCAGGCCATCATGAAGCTGGGGGAATCCGATGCTCCCGTGGAGGAGGTTTGCGGCCCAGGAGCAGATCCGACTTTCGATCAATTGATATCGGCTTTGGGACATATCGCTCGGCAGAAGCCGAAACCTCTGATTGACACAATTATGTTCTGGCGCAAGGCTAAGGGTGATGCTGCTATTACAGCGAGACAGATGCTGAATGAGCAAAGACCCCCGTCCGCTGCCACGGAGAATGTCCCTCTCTTGCGCCGCAACACTGAGCCGACACAGCCGGCTGATCCCACCGCGACTCCAGAACGGGCGCAGCAATCGATGCCCTTTATGGGTCGTCCCGAGGAAGTCGCTTTGATAGAGCGACGCGCAACGGTCTCGGTATATCTAGTCTGTAGAGTCTTGATCGAGATCTTCAATCAGAGTAGTCTGGCTTCAATCACTCTGGACATGGCGGATCGCTTAGAAGACATTGTGTTTGGCCAGGTGAAAACCTCTGACCCGGACCAGATCTCGGCGTCACCTCTGCGAATGGCCAATTGGAGAATCTATGGCCAGTTGCTGGGTATTATGAGTGAATCCAATTTCTCCGGCGTTGCGAATCGTTACTTGATGGAACTGGAGCGCTACCAGAAGGAGGAAGTTACACGGGGGCCATCCCGCGAAAGCGATTCAAAGTCGGAATTGTTGATCCTCTGCATGCGATATCTGCGTTTGCCTATGACTTCAGAAGGGTGGCCAAAGTCTTGTGATTTCATGCGATCGTTGGCACGCTTGTTTGTGAATGCTCATGGGCAGCGCATCAAACAGGCATACTGCTACGTGATTGAAAAGCTTCTTCTGCCCGTCGCTGCCAACCCAAGCTGCGATCTTTCACTGCCTCGGTGGAAGGAATTCGTGGATTTGATCCAACCGCGCTTAACACAGCTTCTTATCAAGCCTCGTCATTGGACATCTTCCTTCTCGTTGAATGTGCTGTTGCTTTGTATCTCCAACAAAGAGACTTTTTCTTCACAATGGCTTCCTATGATTTCAAGCTTGCCTGCACGTTTGAAGGACCGCCCTACTCGTGCACCCGCCCTCCACGCCATCTGTCGTCTGGTTTGGACCTATTTCTTCCGCTTCTCCGATTCCCCCACAACCACTCTTCGCAAGGTCGAAGAAGTGGCAAAGATTGCCCTGCCGACTGGCAAGAAAACATACATGAGTGCAGAGCCGGTCTTTGCCGATCCGTTGATCCAGCTGATTCAAATCATCGGTTTCAAGCATCCGGATGTCTGTTTCCGTAGCATTATTTTCCCTTTGATCAACTCGGATCTGTTCCTATCGGGCAGAGAGTTGAAGATAGAACAGATGGAGCCGGAGAAAATGGTCATCGGAATCCGCGCTTTTCTGGCTACAATGTCGGATCTGGAGACAAGTGACCAATTATGCCCCCCGATCCCGACTGGCTCGCTCCCGAATCCTTTCACTGACGTCTCAACCCCTGTGTATTTCCATCGACCCCAGCTGCTGAAAGAGTACAAAGCGCCTAATGCTTCTCAGAAGCAAGACCCGACCACATGGCAACCTGTCAATACCGCGAGACTAAGCGATAATGTGAAGGAATACTATTTCCGATTTTGTGAAGTCTTAGGCAAGATCACTTTACTCTGTGATAACACATTTGGCGGCCAAGCAGTTCTGGACGAGAAGTTCGGCGGAACTACGCCTAAAACTCCAATATCGGAAGCTTTCAGCTTCGGTCGTCGTGGTGATGACCATGTTACAACACTGGACCAGAGGCAAGGATTCTACGATCTGCTCCATGTGGCAGTCCAAGCCCTTCCTCGCTGTCTCTCTGACCACATTCCATTCAACTCACTCATCAATCTTCTTTGCACGGGAACTGCCCACGTCCAGTCAAATATCGCTACTTCATCAGCGGAGTCGTTGAAGGCTATTGCGCGGCAATTGCACGCCCAGCAAGTTACAATCGGCTTTGCTAGATTCATCTTCAATTTTGATGAGCGCTACTCCACCATGTCAGACGAAGGAATGCTTGGACCGGGCCATATCGAGTCCACTCTCAGACTATATGTTGAGTTACTGCAAATATGGATTGACGAGATTAAACAAAAAACAAAAGGCGCGGCAGCGATGGATCAACTGGAGAGATCCATCTCTGGCAGCCGAGCTCTGCACCTTGATTTATCGAGTGTCCTCGCCCATGTGGAGGAGATTGAGTCACATGGGCTCTTTTTCTTGTGTTCTCAATCAAGACGTGTTCGAGCCTTTGCCATCACTGTCCTGCGGTTGATCACGGAATTTGACAGCGCTCTCGGAAAAGAAAACACAAGAATCATCCGGATCCTTGAGGCTGATTCTCAGCAAATCCTAGATGTGAATGATGAGCATCTTACTGTGGCAGAGCGAAGCCGAATTCAAAAGGGCAGAAGAAGAAGCGCCTCTCAAAATACTCTTATCGAACTGTGCAGCAGTGAAGTCTCTTATGATTCAACATTGTGGGCCAAGGTATTTCCCAACATCATCCGTGTTAGCTTCGAGACTTGCCCGTTCGCTGTCACCCTAGGAAGGGAGATTGTATGTGCACGCCTTCTTCAGATGCACAAGATAATCACGTCTCTCGCTGAGAGCACAAGATTTCCGCAATATGCTCCCATGGATACGTACCAGAATCGCCCCATTGGAAGAACCAATGTGACATCTGAAATCCTTGTCGAGCAATGGAAGCTTTACTTGGTCATGGCATGCACTACTGTCACCAGTGTTGGGGCTCAATCGCAAAGCCAGCTGGCAAATGCTCAGCATGCGCGCAAGACTTCCAAGGGAACCCATCAATCTCAAGACAAGATCAGCTCCGCTCGAAGCCTCTTTGCATTTGTTATCCCTCTCCTTTCTGCTGAACGGGATTCCATCCGCAGTGCCATTGTTGTTGCTTTGGGGTCTATTCATCAAAACCTCTATCGCACGCTCCTTGAGTCTTTGCAGTATGCCGTCACTACTTGCAACGAGGAGGCGAAGATGAGAATTGGCAACCACTACCGCAGCCCCAGCAGCCCCCGCCGGAACAGGAAGACTGATCGTTTGCGCACCGAGGTAACAAATGTTTACAAACTCACATCTCACTTCCTTCAAGACCCCGAAGTTTACAATGACGACTGGATCGTCAACAACCTTGTCACATACGCAAAAGACATTCGAATTTTCCTTAGTGATGCCGAGGTTCAGAACGACTGGGAATTCCAGCGCTTGCGATTCCATTTCTGCGGACTGATGGAGGAGATATTTGAAGGTATCAATCGTGCTAAGGATCCTTCTCGCTGGATGCCTTTCGAGTCGCGGAAGTCTGCTTTCTCTCTTATGGAAGACTGGTGTGGATACTCGCCAAACCAATCTCAAATCTCTGAAAGAGAGGAGAATATGCGCAAGTTTCGCATGGCCCGGCCACATGAGACTGGTGAAATGAAAAATACCGCTGCTGCTATGGAGATTGAGAAGAAGAATCTACGCGCGGCAGCCTTGAGTGCAATGGCTTTCCTCTGTGCTGGTCCCATCAGCATCACCACTGAAAGTGGTTCTGTCCTCCAATTCGACGTCACTCGCATGCTTTCATGGATTGAAATGATCTTCAACACTGTCAGTGACAAATGGCATGCCATCGGTCGCCGGGCTCTGAAGAACCTCATCATTCACAATCAGGAACACTCCTATCTGATGGAGCGATCAATTGAGATGTGCTATGTTACCGAGCGGCCCAAGACCATTGAGAGCTACTTCGAAGTGGTGATGCAGGTGCTTTTTGAATATCCGGACTATCCACTGGAATTCTGGAGAGTTCTAGGAGCAGTCTTGGTGACATTGGGCAACGAAAAACGTGAGATCCGAATGAAGTCTGCTAAGCTTCTCCGAAAACTCGAGGAACGCCAGCAGAAGAACTCCAGGATTCAAGACTTCGATATTAGTATCTCAGACAAGACTACCGCAGTGTACAAGCTGGCCCAGTTCGAGATTTCGAAAAGATTAGCTAGTCAGCACTCTGACTTAGCATTCGCTATTTTCTCGGAGTTTTCTTTGCATTTCCGCGTTCTTGGACCTGATAGCCAGCGAAATATGGTTGCTGCCATCCTACCGTGGGTTCAAACGATGGAGCTACAGGTTGACCCGAATGGCGGCCCTACAGCCAAGTCATACATGTTGCTCGCAAACCTTTTTGAAATCACCATTCGTTGCAGTTCAGTCCTGCCTAACCAAGTGCAAGCACTGTGGCAGGCCTTAGCAACAGGCCCTCACGGGGGTAATGTGCAACTGGTCCTCGACTTTATCATCAGCATCTGTTTGGAACGCAAGGAGCAAAACTTTGTGGATTACGCCAAGCAAATGGTCGTGTTCTTGTCTGGGACTCCAGCAGGATCAAAGGTGATCGAGTTCTTTTTGTTGCAGGTTGTGCCAAAGAACATGGTGCAAGAGCGGAAAGAACTCACTCCACCTCCTCCTGACATCGCAAGTCTGCCATATGTTGCAGATCTTGGGGTAGTGCTCCCTGTCGGAAACAAACAAGCTGGTCTATCCCTTGGACAGGTTGCCCTGATATTCCTCGTTGATCTGATGGTCGCTCCGGTGACTCTCGCTCTGAGTGATGTTGTCAAGCTGATCCACATCGTTCTCATCCTCTGGGATCATTACACAATGACTGTGCAGGAACAAGCCCGTGAGATGCTGGTACATCTTATCCACGAACTGATAGCGGCGAAACTTGAGGACGATGCCCCGGCGGGTGCCCGGCAATCGGTCGAAGACTTTGTGGAATCAATCCGTAAGAGCGACCCCGCGGTTGTTTGGGAATACGAAGAGAACCATAGTAAAGATGAAGAGATCGATGATCGCCGTGTTCCTGCATCTATGGCTACTGTCACCCGTGAGGTCGTCAGGTTCTTTAGCTTTGCTTACGAAGGTGTCGGCGATCTGTGGGCCAAGGAGGCATTGAACTGGGCCACCTCGTGTCCAGTACGACATTTAGCATGCCGCTCCTTCCAGATTTTCCGCTGTATCTCGACATCATTAGACTCGCGGATGCTAGCTGATATGCTCGCCCGGCTTTCAAACACCATTGCAGACGAGGAAACGGATTACCAAACATTCTCGATGGAGATTCTTACTACGTTGAAGATCATCATCAGCTCCCTAGCGCCATCAGATCTTTTGGATTATCCTCAGCTCTTCTGGACGACATGTGCTTGTCTCAACACAATCCACGAGACTGAGTTCATTGAGAGTATTGGCATGCTTGAGAAATTCCTCGACCGGGTCGATCTCAGTGACCCAGTTGTGGTGGCCAACCTCATCGAGGGCCAACCACCAAACTGGGAAGGCGGCTTTGATGGTATCCAGGACCTTGTCTTCAAGGGAATGAAATCGTCCGAGTCCTTTGATCGTACGCTCGATCTGCTTCATATTCTCAGTGGTCTTCCAAACAATGATCTCATCGGAGATGGAACTCGACATCTTTTTACTGTGTTGGCTAACCTGCCCCACTTCCTTCAATGCTTCAAGGAAGGGTTCAACGACCCCAAGCCCATCGCTCGTGCCAGCATACTTGCCCGCGTGGCTGAGAATGAGGGATGCCCTCGCCTCGCAGCATCTTTGTTTGGGTTTGCCAATCAGCAGTACAAGACCGCCGGGGTCTTCCTCGACCATATCATCACCGAGATCAAGTCATACTACTTCCCCCAGCTGGACTTCCAGTGTCTCATCTTCCTCATGGGACTTCTCACCAACACCACGGATTGGTTCCGCATCAAAACCATGAGGATCCTCTGTGTGTTGATTCCCGAGGTGGATATGCGGCGCAATGAAGTCACTTGCCATGGCCCAGATCTGATCTCCCCACTACTCCGGCTTCTGCAAACCGATCTCTGTCCTCAGGCCCTGGAGGTTCTGGATAATATCATCACGGTCTCAGGGAATCCAATGGAGCGCCAACATCTTCGGATGAGTATGGCATCGGCAGCCTCTTCTCGTGCTATCCGCAAGGAGTACGAGCGAATTCAGAGTCTATACGGAATTCCTGAACCGACGGGATGGTCGGTTCCTATGCCTGCAACCCAGTCAAGCACGACCCGGCACAACGTCCACGCTGTCTTCTACACATGTGTTGAAGCTGAAGACAGGCAAGAGGAAGATGCCAGGACACCTAGTGTGGCCTTCCATGCGGATGAATACAGTGACTCGTTCTTCCCAATGAGAGCTGATACGATGAAATCGATCGATACGCAGGTTGATGGCAATATGGGAGATATCGTGCAGAAGCTGGACAGCTTAGATGACTTCTTTGAGGATACTGATACAATCACTCCTGTGCTGAACCCCATAGCTCCTCCGATGCTGCGAGGATTCACTGGTAACTATGTGGATACCAACGCACATCTGTACGATCAGCAGACCGCGCCAATTTTGCGGGAATCACTCGCTCGGACAGGTTCTACATCGTCTTTCCATAATGGTCTTGCCGAGTCTCGCCCTCCCAACATCCGCTTCGACGGTCCGGGTGTGTACTCCCCGGTAACGGCGATACCCCAAAACGCACAGCTACTACGATCCGGTTCCCATACCCGCTCCGTCACTTCCCCTGCCAACAACATGTATGCGCACACGGCTTCCAATGCCCCCAATTCCACACTGCCCGTTGCATTCGGCGATTCCGCTTTACTGTCCGATGAGGACCCCGACGAGGTGCATTCGGACCTAGATGAACGCCCGGTGACCAAGAAGATGATCACTCCACCTGCACCCATGATCCGCAGTGCAACTGATGGACCACACTCCCTAGAATCAAGGATTCGCAACGGCATGCGGAGGCTGACTGGCGGCGCAGCCAACAGAGAAAAGGAGCGACAGCGGGACCTCCTTCGCTCCCAACACCGCGCCATTGTGCAAACGGCCAACTCACCCCGCGTCCCTAAGGTACCTGAGGAGTATCTCTCGGGACCTACCAGTCACCCGGCATCACCGAGGTGAGGTTGGTACATATCTTTGCCCCTAACATACGTTTATGCTTTGTCGTTTCGCTTTTTCTTTTCTGTTGTCAGTCCTTTTCTAGGCTGCCTGGGCATTTCTTGGGAGTTTGGATCACTTTACATACATACCCCTTACTCGTCCATCTACTTCGCGATCGGTCTTGTCCATCTAGCGTTGATCCGCGCCTCTGCATCCTGTACAATCCATGTAGTCAGTCATATCCTGGAAGCTGATGGGCTTACATATTAGGTGTTTGTCATTTCAATACCGAAGTCAATACATTTGAATTTCCAAAGTCATGATGTTGTTAGAGTTCAAGTTTATGCATCTTTATCAAGAACACCACGTTGTATCTATACATTACGAAGCGAAGCGCATAACATTAAGGAGGACTCCCTGCCGAGCCGCTATACTGAGAAAAGTTGCCAACTACGCCCCCGCGTATGCGAATGAGTTCCTGGCAGTTGAAACAAGGGTCTGCCATCCTCTTCCATGTCTCTCTACGGAGAGAATCTTGGTATTCTGCCGGCCGCAGGCCTTTCCATTGCAAGGAAATCCCATACACGTTGCGGTTTTCTTGGAAAATCTAGCAGTCATGAACTACTTTTTCCGATTCAGGAAGGAATAACCCATACTAAACCATGGAGCCGAGCGCCCGTGTTTTCAGTGACTGTCGTCGACTTTCTCCCTTCAAGACAGCAACGATTTCACCGAGCGTCTCCGGTAAAAGAATCCGGGCCACTTCTTCAGACATCTGGTAGACCATGTAGAATTTCCCACTCGCCTCAAAAAGGACTTCTCCCCCCTGAGGATCGCACATGATAGGGATGCATTTCCCAAGCTCATATTTAGTAGCGACATGATATCCCCAAGAATCTACCGCTGCCCATTCACCCTCGCAGTCAAGCTCTTCCGGGTCCATTGTCCATCCCGGTGGAGGGGACACCTAGGTACATTATCAGTATCACATATTCGTGCGCTCATCTCAGATGTTTGACCTACAGAATATTCTCTGCCCGCCATAGCAATCGGAGTACGGAGTAGTGATCTGCGTGATGTCAAGCCGGGTGACCCACTCGAGCGGAATCTTAATTACCGCCTTCTTAATGGATGCAACCGGCAATTCTGCCAACATATCTTCCATGGAATTTATACTCCGTAGTAGAATCGAAATTGGCACTTTTATAGCTTCAGGGCACCAACTAACCGTGGATGCGCACGGGGCATCTTTCTCATGACAGGCATTTGGAGTACATCACTGCTCAATTTGTTATTCCCTAGGCAGCATTAAATCGAGTACATACTTAGAGGGGAAAAGTGACTGTATTATGTATATTTTTGGGATAATTCTACCCTAAGATTGGCCATATCGGTAAGAGTGACTGGAGGTCGTCTTAAACCTAAAATTTATTGCTTTTCAAGCTATAAAGACATACTCATTCACAATTACGAGGTCTAGATCGGAGAAGCAAAGGTCCGTAGCTCGCAATAATTTGCTTTCACTTCTAAAGAATTTCATCCAAATTCGAATCAGCTAGTTGTGGCAATGGCTTTTCCACCTTCTATCAGGCCATTTGCTACCTCCTAGATTCCTATGCAAGAGGACCTCAAATGTATGAGGCGTATCCCAGCCAAGCCACTGACACCAACTGTGATCCTGTGTGTTTATATGAAAGCTTGATTTGGAACGACGAAAAAAGTCCTCCAGCCATCTTTTGGTGTCTTTATGCAAACAGGTATTAGAGCTCGTTCTACCAAAGGGTCCCAAGTGTGAGGAACCTGCTTTGGAGATGTCGAACTTAAACCGATTTAGCACCTGGAGAGTCTTGGAGGTCTCATCGAACCAATAAGTAGTTCTAATTCGAGTCTCCACCGATGGGTGATTGTCAAAGGTACATTCATGGGCAAATTCGATAAAAGTTTCATCGCAACCAATATCAGGATTAGGTCGCGTGTGTTGTCGTTGTTGTTGCTTTATTCGACATAGGTATGATAATAGTTGATGTTTATAAAATGACAAAGTGAAACAGGGGCAAATGTCGACTTGTCCCGTGAAGGGAGGGCGATGCCAAATTTGATTACCTGAACGGCAATCTGCATTTGTGTCATTCAAGCTGAGCCATGACTGGATCTTGTGCCATACAGAGCACCAATGGGGAATGGAACACTGGGTACAATATATCCAGTGTTTATTTTGAAGTCGAAGACATAGGTATGTTTTCTGCGTTATTGACTCAAGTCTCGGTGCGGAATTCGGGTGTTTCTGTTGTGTGTATATGGCATATATACCTTTACAACTGAATGCAAAGCAAATTTGATCCGGGTAAATAAGGAATCGGAATATAGCGTCGACAATTTCCACTGGTACTTTCTGAAATTGGTTGGCTTTCAGTCCGGAGAAGCGAGAGTTGGCGCGCATATAAGCACGAAAATTCAAGGGGCTGGGCATTATGATGGGTATTTCAGTTTTGTTAAAGAAATAGCGTGAATATCCTGAAGAATACTGTCAACTTAGCCCGAATGCACAAAGGGATTGTTTCATGATACGCGCTCGCGTCATAGACTCTACTTTCCGCAACTTTTTTTGATCGACAAGATAAATTAGTCTACCCTAATTGGGATCCTTTCTGTATATTTTTCTCGAGGCTATCTTTCATCCAAGGTCTAAGTAGTCCAAGCTGATCAGCCAGATTTCGGGTATACCCCACACATATCACGTGATGCGCTTCCCCACGGCTTTCCTATTCCGGCCTTCCCCGCACTTCTGCATATCCATCTCGCACGCCGAGCATTTCGGATAGCCACGGTTAAGGGCTATGCGGAGCTGGTATGGCAATCCCGGATCTTTTAAATAGCGCTTCTCCCCGTTTCGGGTTTCCTGAATTCAAGCGATTCAGCGTTGTTCTGCCCCTTGGACTTGGAATTGTGAACCCGTCAATCATTATTCTCTAAGCGTATAACACTCATCACCTACCATTTGTCTTCGGCATCAGACAGCAATTACATTGATCAAGAAAATGAGTCTTCGAACAGCCATGTCTCTCCCGCGGAGGGCGACTTGCTTCTCTGCGTCCGCAGTGGACGCCCGACGCTGGCCGTCTAGCAAGGCCCGAGCTTTCTCCACAACTACGCACCGCGATGCGACGTGGGGGTTTATCGGGCTAGGACAGATGGGTATGTTTTGAGATCGGCCGCGAGGACCTCGGGTATACAACCTCGGCTATACAATGGACTGTGGGTTGTTGTTTCCAGCTGCATTAGCTAACTACATTAGGCTACCATATGGCCAAAAACCTGCGCGCCAAGATCCCCGCATCCGATACCTTGATCGTGCGCGATGTCAACGAAGATGTTATGAAACGATTCGTTGCAGAGGCCCGGGAGGCCGCGCAAAGCAATGGCGCAGGCGTCAATGAAGGCCAAGTCGAGATCGCGAAGAGTGCGCGCGAGGTCGCCGAGAAATCGGTGAGTGGCTACCACCCCTACGGGTTCAGCCTGTGGCTGAGCTAGTGGCTTCTCTGCATAAACCGCGCTTCATATACTTGTGTCCTTCTAGGGTCTGATAAATATGCTTATCTCTGTCTGCCGTTTAGATAGTCATGGTTACCAGTCTCCCAGAGTCTCAACATGTCATTGAGGTGTTTCATTCTATCCTTAAAGATGGAGCGCTGCCACCGCTCGAGCAGGAGCGTCTCTTCATCGACGCATCGACCATTGACCCCGTCACATCTGAGGATATCGCAAACGCCATCCACACCACGCAAACCGGCCGATTCGTGGATGCCCCTGTATCGGGAGGTGTTGTCGGTGCTCAGGCAGGAACGTTGTCATTCATGTTTGGCGCCTCTTCACAATCAAGCGAGCTGCTTGAACGCATCCGCAGTGTCCTCGCTTTGATGGGTAAGAAAGCTTGGCATCTTGGTGAGCCCGGCGCTGGCGTGTCTGGCAAGCTCGCCAATAACTACATTTTGGCTCTGAACAATATCGCCACTGCTGAGGCTATGAACCTCGGTGTTCGCTGGGGACTCGACCCTAAGGCGTTGGCTGAAATGATCAATTCGTCTACTGGTCGTTGCTGGCCCTCTGAGGTTAACAATCCCGTTCCTGGTGTCGTTGAGACAGCCCCCGCATCCCGTGGATATGAGGGCGGATTCGGGGTGAGCCTTATGCACAAGGATCTTCGTTTGGCTCTTGCGGCTGCGGAGCAGTCTAATACTCCTCTCGCCCTGGGTGCTCAGGCTCGTGAGGTGTACAAGGCTGTCGAGGAGGAGTATCGTGGTAAGGATTTCTCGGTGGTTTATAAGTGGTTGCAGGAGAAGTCTCAATAAGTTCTCCTCATTTTAGGTGAAGTTTCCTGGGTATTTTTCCTTTCGATGTCTCCCCCGACTCAGTACCTGCTGCTCTTTCTCATAGATGTGGATTTCAGGATATAAAATTACAATATAGCATTCTCCTACTCAATGGAATTGAGTCTAGGATTTCCATTTTGTGTTTCTACATCTTCAGAGCATATACAATATTCAATATCAATGGTTGATGTTCTGCAGCTTTCAGGTACACGGGATATAGTTGTCTCTCGCCCCATGTGACTTCCCTTTCTCTTTCCCCCCCAAACACGCCAACGCCCCCCATAGCTCCTTCTCTTCCTATTCTTACGCTCTTTCCTTATCCGACATCTGCCATTCTTTCTTCTTGCGTCTCCTCCCATCTTCTCATCCCACCTCCATCCTATTCCTTCATCCCCCTATCCCTCCATTTACTCTGCCATCGGTCCTGTCCTGGCCCATTTATCCCCTTGTCGATTTCAAGGTCATCCAGACTTTCATTCCGTATACCTCATCCCCACCTACCTCTTCCTTCGTTTCGAGTTATCATCAGACGCCTTGTAGCCTGAACAGACGGAAGGTTGCATCCTCGACAACAGGTAAGTCTTCCACTCAATTTTGCCATGTCCTACTAGCCTACCGGTCCTCGTTCTGGCTGACACTGGCACACTTGGATAGCAGCTAGACTTTCTTCTCAGAATTGTCTATATAATTTGGTGCAGGAACTCAGGTGAGTTTCCTGCGGTTGGCACTATGCCATTGAGGAATTTTGTCAAATGGAGGCTAAAGGGGCTGCCCATCAAGCCTTTTTCTTGTCTGCCAATTCCAAAGAATCAGCTGACAAAATCCTTCTCTTTCAGCATACGCCCTTCATCATGCACCCTCAGGGCTCTCAACACACAAGCTCCTCTGGTTCTGGCTCTTGTCAGACATCAAGCTCCCAGTCCGCACAATACCCCCAAGAGCCTCGTACACCCTATGGTCCCAGGTACCACCAATCTACCAATCCGAGTTCTATTGACAGCAGTGGTGCAGGCCTGACCAATCTTTTCAGAGGATTAAATCTGCAGAACTCTCGTCCCAAATTCAACGGCTCAAAGGGCACCGCACCCGTTCAAATGAACACAAACATGGACTGGTCGAATACCAACCGTGCATACAACAGCCCATTCATCCTGGTTCCGAATTCCACCGTTTTCAATGGCGTTCCGACCGTCTCTTCCTTTGTTCCTAACGGTGTCTCTGGTCAGACTGATCAGATGGGCCAATTCTCGTATCTTCCAACGGGAGTCTACCCCAACGTCAATCCTGTGATGGCTGGTGGATACTCGTCGTGGCCCTACATGATGAACTACGACATGCAGGATGGGACGACCAACAAGCAAGCATGGGTGTCTGAGGGCCAGAAGGGAGTTCAGGGAGAGAACAATGGACAAATAAATTACTATCCCTCTGCTCTTGTTTCTGGCATGGATGGCAGTTCCATGTCTGGTTACTCTTATGGAGGCATGGTTCCCTCGCAGCTTGGGTCGCTCTCACTTCCCCTCCAAATGATGAAGACTCCCAACGGTTACGTCGTTCAAGATCTGGAGGCTCTAACTCAACAAGATCCTGCCATCCCACGCGCGGTGCCTGCCATGTGGACTAACCCGTCTGAGCTGACACTCGCCAAGTGTCTGGAAAATCGCGAGGGTATAACCAATGTCTACATCCGAGGATTCCTGCCCGAGACCACTGATGAGATGTTGCATGCCTACGCAGCTCGTTTCGGAAAGATTGAGCGTTGCAAGGCCATCGTGGACCTGGATACCAGTCTTTGCAAAGGGTACCTACTCCACAAAACTTCTTTCCGATAATTTATTCTAATCTTTTGCAGATTCGGTTTTGTTCAGTATTACAGCTTCGAATCCTGCGAGAACTGCATTCGCGGTTTCTTTTACCTCGGCTACCAAGCTAGCTTCGCCCAGAAATCTCGCAACTCTCGCCTGAAGGATCTGGAGGACAAGTCTTCTACCAATATATACTGCACCAACATTCCAATCGATTGGACTGAAGCCGTGAGTTATACAAACCCCCACTCGCTTGTCTGTCCTGTTGAATTCTAATTAGTTTATCAGGACCTGCGTCGTCATTTCGAGCCATGGCGTGTGGTTTCGGAAAAGATCAGTCGCGATGAGAAGACAGGTGTGAGCAAGGAAGTGGGCTTTGCACGGTAAAAAAGCAAATTCCGTCCTTGACTCTCATGACCTTTTCTGACTGGTTTACAGCTTCGAAAACCGTGATGTTGCCGAAAAGGTCCTGATGGAATTCCACAACGTCACCAAGGACGATGGGGTAAAGCTGCTTCTGCGCTTTGCTGATACCAAAGCGCAAAAGATCCTGAAGCAACAGAGCAACGAACGTCGTGCTTACCGCGCCGGAGAGTATAACTACTCGGTTGAAGTGGTTCAGGGATCTACTCCATCCCCTGGGATGAAACGTGGCTCTCATCTTACTCCAAACTCTCAAGTCAGCTATACCTCTCCAGCTGGTGTGGGCGCTAACTGGACCCCGGCAACTTCCATCTCCCCTTGGTATGTCTAAATACTAGAACTGCATTCCAAAACTCATTCTAATCGAGCTCACAGCCACCCGCACATGAAGAATCCATCCAGCAGTGCACGAAGCAGTTCCTTGTCGTCCCGGAGTCTCAATGCTCTTGACCACACGCCCGCCTACCGCAGTCGAGCCTTGTCCCTGAACCGCGGCTCTTACACTGATCTCTCTGGTGGTTCTTCTAAGACCGTCATGCCGGACTCGCCGACTATGGGGTCTCGTAAAGAGAACATCAGAGCGGGCTCTGTATCCCCCGCTTCTTCTTCTCCCATGATCATTCTCTCCCCAGCTCGCTCGTGCACTTAAACCAGCCGTGCAACGTGCTCCCACGCATATATGTATTTGCATGGGATGCTTTACATCATCTTATCACTCGGGGTAAGATGATCAGCACCTCTCCAGGGTGCTCTCCAATATCAAAATGCGCAGCATCTGTTACCATTCGCAGAATGTATCGACGATGTATAGCTCAGCCTTGCTTTTTTATGATTGTTCTACGATTCACGATTCATGATTCACGATATGATATTCGGCTGCTTTCTGTTTACGACCCTTCGTGGCATTTTTAGACGACTCTACGAGGTATCATTATGGAGTTCGATCTGCATTTTTATCAAGTTTCATGGGAGGATGGGAAAAGCTTTTTTTCTTTCTTTCGCAGTTATATGGACTTTACATGTTTTCAGCATATGTGACAGACAAGATGCATGTTTCAAGACTTCGTTCAAAGAACGCTATCGCACCTTATTGGGTTGCGCAGTCTAATATGATATTATTCAAGATGAAAAATACTCCATGTAAGGTCCATGTTCAAGATCCAAGGTGTGTGAGCACAACTGTGACGTGGAGGGCAATCTATCCGAAAAGGCTAATGAGATAGGAATCTCGATCTACACAGGTAAGACAATCCACATTATTCAGGTCAATTGCGCCCAAGTCTCTCCTCCAGATCCTCGGTGAGCTGATAAGCAGGAAGATACTGTCCATCAGTCTGAGCCCCAAGCCGCAATCTCGGATTAGGATGGGTATCAGACGTGCCACCAAGACTAGTATATCCCTCGTCATAAAGCGAACAGTACTTCAAATCCAGATGCCGAATGAACGCCCAGATCTCCGCATAATGCCAATCAATCATGGGATGCACGCGTACGAAATCCGGCCACCCCCCGTCCGTCCGATCAAAGTGCGTCAGCTGTGTGCCATGCGGATCCGTCCGCCGCGTACCAACAAATATCGCCCGGATCCCAGGGTGGTGCGCCAGATAATCCTCAAAGCTCGAGCGGAGCGTCGAAGCCGGCGGCGCAGTCGTGTACTTTGCAATATCGAGATGATAAGCTTTAGCAGAGGAGATGACGAAGTCTTCGACCTCATCAAAGGGATCAGGTGGGAGGGCATAAATCGCCGGAATGACCTTCGCCGCGGCTATCTGGGCTTCGGTGTCGAGGTCTGCGGGGGAGGGGGTTGTATCGGTTGTGTTTGCATTTGCGGTGGGGTGTGGGTCATTTCCGGCATGGGTTGGATGCAACCCGGCCAGAAAGAGAATTAGCAGGACTAGACAGTCCTTGCCGCCGTTGTAGGAGACGGATAGTTCCGAGAGCTTGTATCGCTGCAGCGCGGTGCTGACTACTTCTAGGGAGATGCGCGTCTGCCGTTGCACGGAGGCCAGCAGCGTGTCCGGGGCGTGGGTTTCGTTTAGGAAGGCTTGTACGCGGGCGTGAATGCGTGCGATCACAGTGGGGAGAGGAGGAATTGTTTCATCGCTGGTTGAGTCGTTGGGGGGTTGTTTGTTGCTGTGAGCTGTTCCATTCTGGTTCGGCTCGGGCTCTTGATTGGGAGGGGCTGATGGTTTCAATGGTTCGGATGTTGCTGGTGGAAGTGGTGGGAATGGTTGGAGGTGATCTTGCGGCCGGAAAGGCGCATGTTTTGAAGTTGTTTCAGTCATGCTTGTGTTGAGGTGAGGTTGACGGAGCGAGGTTTGGGGCGGGGTGTGGGTTTCTCGGGGAGACACAACTTAATCCACTGCGGGGATACAAAGCCGATGTCAAGCATGTGTAGATATACTCTGTGTATACATACATCTAGATAATTGAAGGTCGATATAAACCAATTTGGGAACTTCCCGGAACCCCCGCGCCTCACCGCGGCTCCTCGGTGGAACTCGGTAGATTCTCGTGGATCTGGATACCGCGGACATGCCTAGGCATATATGATTCATGATACAATTTACTGAATGCACCTTGAAAAAATGCTTAATTGCGGCCGTGGCCGTGACAATTCATAAGTAGATCCCTAGACGCCGGTAACGCTCAGAAGGGGAAAAAAATAAAGTCAAATCAGCCCAACACCTTCATCTTCTTCTTCTTCTTCTTCTCATCACCACCAGGTTTGCGCCCCTTCTGGAAATCCCGCCAGCTACCAATGCGCTCTTCGCGCGTCTCCTCCCACTTCTTGTCATTTTCGCGCTTGCGCTTGCGTGCCTCGAGCTCTTCTTCTTCCTTGCGTTGCTCACGACCTTCCTCCTGCAAACGTGCCTTGAGCTGTCGCCGGCGTCGCGCTTCTTCATCTAATAGCACGCTGATTGTCTTTTTCCGCCACTCAACCTTGAACTCCTCGGTTTTAAGCTCGGGGGAGTCGAGTGTGTACTTGTGTTCACGAATCAACAGGCGGCGCGCATCGGAGATACATTCGTCCAGGTATTCGCGTTGCTTCTCGTCTAGAAGAGCTTCCTGTGCCTTATTGAGGCGATCGAAGGCATCTGGAGCAGCGGGGTTCTTGGTTTTGTCGGGGTGGATCAGGAGGGAGATCTTGCGGTATTGGACTTTGATGTCTTTTTCTGTAACACCGGGTTGGAGGTCCAGGACGGCGTAGCTGCAGTGGGTTAGTATATGTAAAAATAGAGGGGTAGTATTCTATTGTAGATATTGAGGAAGATTAGACGTACGAATCGAGCTTGAATGCCGAGCGAATGCGATCGATCTCAACATCCTGTGTCGCGTGTCAGTCGCAATCTAGATATATACCGTGTGGAGGAGGACATACCTTTTTAAACTCGGAGGCCTCTTTCTCTAGAGCTTCGAGAAATTCCTGGTCTGGCTCGTCGTCCGACATATTGCCTTCTGCGGATTCTTTTGAGGTAGGAATGTTCTTGCGCTCAAGAGAATAAGGCCTCAAAAAAGATAAGACAGCGGGCTTATCAGCCGCTGAGTCAGCGCCCGGGACCCGCTGCCGGACCTGGCCGCAACATACAAGAGCAACAGTCTCCTTGTCTCTCTCATTAGCGAAGACTATCATTATCATGTACAAACATCTAGTGGGCCAAAAATCATATTAGATATTCCATCCAAGACACGATTAGAAATAAGCCGAAGACATCAAAATATCTAGTAGTTATAGATATCAGAGCTCCTTACCGCTTTCCCTACCGCCTTTTTTTTTCGCTCCCAAGAAGAAAAAAAACATGTTTTCACCGCCCGCTACTTTCAAGATTCAACTCAAACCACATCATGGCGCCGCGAGCAGTTAAAGGGAAGTCAAAGCCTCACCAGGATACAGGAAGGGTCTTGAAGCGAAAGCGTGGCGAGGATAGCTTAGCTACACTCATCAAACAGGTCGAGGACCTCGACCTCAAAACCCCCGTCAAAAACTTCTCCGATCTCCCACTCTCCGAACCAACAGCCAAAGGCCTCGCAGCCTCTCATTTCAAAACTCTTACCGACATTCAATCGCGTGCTATCAATCATGCATTCAAGGGGCGCGATATCCTCGGTGCTGCCAAAACCGGTAGCGGAAAGACCCTCGCCTTTCTAGTGCCCATCCTCGAGAATCTTTATCGCAAGAAGTGGACTGAGTTAGATGGTCTCGGTGCACTCGTTCTTTCGCCTACGCGTGAACTGGCAATCCAGATTTTCGAGGTGCTTCGCAAGATCGGGCGATACCACAATTTCTCCGCTGGGTTGATTATCGGCGGAAAGAGTTTGCGCGAGGAACAAGATCGTTTAGGACGCATGAACATTTTGGTTTGCACACCCGGCCGCATGTTGCAGCATTTGGATCAGACGGCTATGTTCGAGACGAATAACCTGCAGATGCTGGTGCTGGACGAAGCCGATCGTATCATGGATATGGGTTTCCAGAAGACTGTCGATGCTATCCTCGACCATCTCCCCAAACAGCGCCAGACTATGCTGTTCAGTGCCACACAGACCAAGAAGGTCGGTGATTTGGCTCGTTTGAGTCTGCAGGAACCTGAGTATGTCTCGGTCCATGAATCAGCCGCCTCCGCCACTCCCTCCACTCTCCAACAACACTACACCGTT
Source organism: Penicillium psychrosexuale (assembly GCF_028828465.1). Lineage (NCBI taxonomy): Eukaryota > Fungi > Ascomycota > Eurotiomycetes > Eurotiales > Aspergillaceae > Penicillium > Penicillium psychrosexuale. The sequence goes on from NW_026643187.1 coordinate 3,535,827, forward strand.
ACTCCACTCCCGCAGAAGCTTGACACCCTTTGGAGTTTCATTCGCAGCAACCTAAAATCTAAGACGGTGGTCTTCTTGTCATCAGGCAAGCAAGTTCGCTACGTATACGAATCACTAAGACAATTGCAGCCTGGTATTTCCTTGCTCCATTTGCACGGGAGGCAGAAACAGGGTGGACGATTGGATATTACCACTAAGTTCTCTCAGGCTCAACACGCTGTCCTTTTCGCTACTGATGTTGTTGCTCGTGGTCTGGATTTCCCTGCTGTCGATTGGGTTATCCAAATGGACTGCCCCGAAGACGCCGATACCTATATTCACCGTGTCGGACGGACGGCCCGTTACGAGCGTGTTGGTCGTGCTGTGCTCTTTCTAGACCCTAGCGAGGAGAAGGGATTCCTCAAGCAGCTTGAGCACAGGAAAGTTCCGATTGAGAAGATCAATATCAAATCGAACAAGCAGCAGAGTATCAAGAACCAGCTGCAGAATATGTGTTTCAAGGATCCAGAGCTGAAGTACTTGGGCCAGAAAGCCTTCATCTCCTACGTCAAGTCGATTTACGTGCAAAAGGACAAGGAGACCTTTAAGATCAAGGAACTTCCGTTGGAAGAGTATGCAGCCAGTCTGGGTCTTCCCGGTGCTCCGCGTATTAAGTTTATCAAGGGTGACGATGCGAAGGAGCGGAAGAACGAATCTTGGCGAATGGCACAAATGTCCGATGATGACTCAGACACAAAGACGAAGGATAAGAAGGATGAGAAGGAGGTGCGGACACGGTACGACCGTATGTTCGAGCGACGCAACCAGGGCGTGTTGGCGGAGCACTACTCGAAGCTCATCAACGACGATGGCACGATGGTGGCTACCGATGCCCCCAAGGACGCCGCAGAAATCGACGACGAGGCCGACGAGGATGCCGACTTCCTCTCGGTCAAGCGTCGGTTCGCTGCAGGCGATGCAGAACTCGGCGGGAAGAGCGATTCTTCCGACTCGGAAGATTCCGATGCCGAGCCAAAGATCAAAGACACCAAGGGTGTCAAGATGGTGCACTTGGACGGCCAGGACCCACTACTCATCGACTCGAAGCGACGCGAGAAGCTGCTCAAGTCGAAGAAGAAGCTCCTCAAGTTCAAAGGCAAGGGTACGAAATTGGTCTACGACGACGACGGCAATGCCCACGAGGTGTACGAAATGGAAGACGAGGACATGTTCAAGGCCCGTGGCGACGCCAACACCCAGCGCGAGAAGTTCCTCGAGGGCGAGACGGAGCGCACACGCCAGGCCGATATCGAGGACAAGGAGGTTATGCGCGAGAAACGACGCGAGAAGAAGGAGAAGCGCAAGGCGCGCGAGCGTGCCGAAGCCGAGGCCGAGGCCGCGATGTCGGAGGAGGAAGACGGCCTCTCGCATCTCCCCCATGTGCCTTTCGAGATCCCCGGTTCCGATTCAGACTCTGGCTCCGAGCGCGAGCCACGGCCCAGCAAGAAGCAGCGTGTCTCTTTTGCCGAGCCGGACAGCGACGACGACAAGCCCAAGAGCAAGAGCCAGGCTTCTGCCAAGCCTATCGAAACCCTGGGAGATCTGGAGGCTCTGGCCAGTGGATTGCTTGGTTAATGTATATTTCGTGGTTTCATGTGTTTGAGGTCTTTGATGGCGTATGTTTTCCAACCAAAAAAATCTCTTTCCCGGCGAGGTTCAAAAGCATAGTGAATATGAAAGCGATAATTTCCAGATGTGTATAAACTATCTCATACATGTCTAAATAAGCTCTAAAAGCCTCCTAAATGTAGTAGTATGTGTGCCTGAACTACCTACTCCGTAACCCTATAAAATCTTACCCCAACACCAAATGTGGGGGCGGACATTTCCTTGACACATCAACGTCACATTTCGTACGTTAAGCCCTGTGTACTCATCGATGGCTTCAATCACGCCATCGAGGAAGAAAAGTCTTGCTATGTGGTTTTTATCATCCTCGTGTTCATCTTTATCTCAACTGTTCCCGGTCGATGTGCCTAATATAACTTAGTGCTACCATAAACGCCAAGGGGTTGTTGCCAAGTGTGGGTCACGCGACTTAGGGCTGAATCGTCTTAGTTCATACATACCAACCCGGACAGGTGAGTGATGATATTGTTTGACCTTTCTTTTCATGTTTTGTGCTAAGACAAAGTTAGTGGATACCTCCGTATCCATATTCATTCTATATCATGGCCGACATCGAGAAATACCCGGCAGCAGAGCCCTCCAAGGTTCCAGACACAAAAGCCGATGATGTCCCGGCAAACCCATTTGTCAACGCAGACAAGCTGGCTCGCCGATTGTCTGGGCGTCAGGTGCAGATGATCGCGATTGGCGGTACCATCGGCACCGGTCTATTCCTCGGAACGGGATCGTCACTTTCTAAGGGCGGGCCTGCTTCGACTCTTATTGCATATGCTATTTGCGGTGGTATTGTCTTCATCACTATGCTGTGTCTCGGCGAGATGGCGGCATTTATGCCTGTTGCTGGATCTTTCTGTACTTATGCTGGGTGAGTATTAGTTACTTGTTTTTTCAGCCGGATGATTACTAACTTGCTCTATAGTCGCTTCGTGGATGATGCGCTTGGATTCGCATTGACCTGGAATTATTGGTTTAATGATGCTGTCTCTACTGCATCGGATATCATTGCTTTACAGCTTTTGTTGCAGTATTGGACCGATCATTTCCCAGGTTGGGCAATTAGTCTAATCTTCTTGGTTGTTGTCATTTTATTGAACGTCCTATCTGTGAAGGTTTATGGCGAGGTATGTCTAGATGACCTCCACTCTATTACCCACCTGATCTGACTGTTCCTGTCTAGGTTGAATACTGGTTGAGTTTACTCAAAGTCATCACTATCATCGTGAGTGCCATCCCTTACACAACACACGCACGCCCAGCTAATTATCTTTTTAGATCTTCATCATTCTCGGAATTGCTGTGAACTGCGGCGGAAATACAGACCACGAATATATCGGCGGCAAGAACTGGCATAGAGGCGATGCACCCTTCGTCGGTGGAATCGGTGGCTTTGCATCCGTATTTGTCACAGCCTCCTTTGCATAGTATGTGAACTCATTTTATCATTGATTCTGCTCAATGAGCTCCATTCTAACAATTGAACAGCGGCGGCACCGAATCCATCGCCATCACAGCCGGTGAAACCAAAAGCCCCGCGAAAACAATGCCAAAAGTCGTCCGCAACGTCTTCTGGCGTATCCTTCTTTTCTACCTCCTTTCGATCCTCATCGTCGGCCTAAATGTACCGTATGACTACCCAGGCCTCTCAGACGGCGACACAAAGACCAGCCCTTTCACAATTGTCTTCCAGCAAGCCGGTTCCGCTGTCGCTGGCAGCTTCATCAACGCTGTCATCATGACTTCGGTCATCTCAGCGGCGAACCATGCCCTCTTCGCCGGATCTCGGCTTCTATTCACTCTCGCCGTCGATGGATATGCGCCCAAATTCTTCGGACATCTCAATCGATTCCAGGTTCCGTGGGTGGCTGTCCTCGCGACATCTGTTATCAGCGGTCTCTGCTTCGGGGCCAGCTATATCGGCGCTGGAAAGTTGTGGTCCTGGCTGCAGAATATCGTCGGCGTATCAAACCAGCTCTCGTGGATTTGTATCGGTCTTGCTTCTCTGCGGTTCCGCTCGGCGATCCGGGCTCAGGGGCTTGAGCATCTCCTTCCCTTTAAAAATTGGACTTATCCGTATGGTCCGATCTTTGCTGTCGGGCTTAATATTGTTCTGGTTCTGGTTCAGGGGTGGAAGTGCTTCAGTCCGCATTTCAAGCAGGTCGACTTTGTTTCGTATTATATTGAGATTCCGATCATGATTGCCATGTTCCTCGCTTGGAAGCTGGTCAAGAGAACTAGCTTTGTTAGGAAGTCTAGTATGGATTTGATGACGGACCGATATGATCCTTCTCAGGAGGATGGGTACGGGGATGGGCCTGAGGGTCCGGTTACGGAGAAGAAGAAGGGTGCCTGGGGTAAAGCTCAACGGTTTGGGCAGTGGTTATTCTTTTAGTCTTGCTTTTCTTTATTCTGTGAAAAATCGTATTTCGTTTCTTCCAGTTCTTAGGCTATGTATAACACCTCTTCCACTAAGCCGTTCAAGGGTAAGCTTGTAGTCGCTTTTGACACAGCGGTGTCGTAGGCTGTTTCAATGCAATCCACACACGACGCAGCTGCTGCTTTGACTTGAGATATGTACAGAGTAGTTCTGTACTGCTTGTTAGAACATAGCCGAGAATCATGTAAATCTAACCTATACTCCATCCCATGGTGCTGCAGTTCATATCACCGATCTATGGATTTTTCCAAAGTTGGCTCGCGCCGTGGCCACTCTGAATAGGATGATATCGCTCGGCGTAGGTCATATAGTAGACAAGATCGTCGGATACAGTATGGAGCATAACGGAGTATAAACTGAACCGTTTTACCCTTATCTTACAGCCCTAGGCTAACGAGATTTTAAGAGGTTTGGGGCTCGACGACCCATTCTATATGATATGAATTTTAATGGCGGTTTCCATAACGTTGTAGCTTGATTCCCTGTCTCTGTAGAAAGATGGCAGGATTAGCTACACTTGGAGAAAGGGGGAACCTCAAAAATGGAGGACAAGAAAAAAGAAACTCCGATAGGGGGAATCGAACCCCCGGCTGCCGTGTGAGAGACGGCGATGTTAGCCACTACACCATATCGGATGGGTATAACGATCTACGCTCTTAGGCTAATCCTGACCCTTTTGGTCTAGCGCCCTTAGTCCTGATGTGTTCCCGTGTTCCCGTGCGTGGTTCTATAAAACCCCCATTCAACCGTAATACACCCCATCATCTTCTGCATCAATCTTTTCCCAGGACATTCTCATCTCGTCAAGATCGCACATCATCAACCATAGATGCCATAGCAGCAGCGAACGACATTTCATCCATCCCGGAAAGGTGTCATATTGATCGATTTCAGGCCACGCTTCGAGGACCTTCACTTAACGCACTGTCTTATATCTTTCGTTATTGGTGTCCTGCTCTAAGGTTTCCACCGAAGTGCCTAACAGCGTCTGTAGGCATTCCTTATCAATGATCATATACATTCGATATTTATTGAATTTATCGCGCTGACCCTGTGTATCGACCCAGGCCAAAGTAAGCGCGTATTGTATCAAGCGAGGCACCGTCGAATTGCGCCGCATCTTCTATAATGGTTGAACTATATTGCGCCCAGATTCCCTGGTAAAGGGCGGGATTTACCCCGGGTGGCGACTTATTATTCCATTTGTATTCCCCGAAGAATGACCTTTTGATACAAGCTTCGAGATACTTGACGACAGTGGAGAAGGGGGAGTCAGATTGAGGGGAATAGGTGGTGCGATAGATGATATATCCCTAAGTCTGATGAGCTTTTAGTTTGTTATATAGCTCCTTTGTGGGTACAGGTAGAGGAGCGAAAGAAGCGAAAGAAGCGAAACCTATCTTATGAAAGTTTGAAGAAAGGCAAGGATGAGAAGTCCCAAAAGATTCCCAAGGAGAAGAAGGGACAAAGAGCTATCGACTTTAGGCGGTCGGTCTAACCATTAGTCCGGAAGCCCATTTCCAACACGACCGGTTACGGACTACTCCTAGCTTTCAAGTCTAACTGCCGCCTTATATCTGATCTCTCTTCACCTGCGCATCTATAGCTGGCTCATGGTGTTGCTTTCAGGGGGTACCTGGAAGATACCATAACGTTCATACTTCAATGTTCTGATCCTCGGCATCTTGAGTTATTTTACTAAGGTATCTAGAGCTTTGACTCCTTCCATGGTTCTTTGGATAATAAATACAGCCTTTAATTGAATGAATGGCTCCGTCTCAAGATAGTAACTTCAGACTTTCGGGCCTCCATGTAGGGCAGCAAAAAGAAAAGCAAACAAGCAAATACCTAGGTACACTATGCCTAAGGGCGAAGGTCCAGCTTTACAAAAACTCCATTCTATCCCTAAAGGCCGGCTTGTCTGAGTCTGAGTCAGAGGCCTCCTCCTCTTTATCATTATTACCTAAAGGTTCTTTGATCGACACAATCATGGCCTGATATATATCCTCTACCACAATGATCCCGCTCGTAGCCTCATCAGTCCCGGGAGTGCTTTCGAAGTCCTTAAAGGTTCTTTCCTGCACTAAACAGTCTGGTAGCTTATGGCCGGAAATACTTCTCGACAACATCTTTAACATAGACTTGCAGAGATATTCGCCGGGTATTGGCCAGAATAGTCTGATGTTTTCAACCTTTTGGTAAAGTCGAGATTGCCTTCCTTCTTGCAGTATATATAGGTGATGATGAATCGGAAATATAAGAACCTCTTAGCTGGCCGTACATCCCTAAGAAACTTCAATTCTTTTCCGTCCAGGTCCTAGAAAGAGGTTAGCTAATTGCCCAGGCTCATTGAAAGAAATATTAGCTTACATCCCATGTAGTACATGTCGCGTTGGCGCTGTCTTCGTTTGGAAAGCGCTTCATCACTATTGTGTGTCGCATTGCTTCGTGGGCTAACACACACTTCCATGGCGCATCAAATGCCGTGCCCACTCCTGAAATGGGAGTGGCCCGGATAGTAGGTAGGGTAAGGTGCCGGCGTGGCATTAGCACGGTATCTGTCGGGGCTGGAGAATGCTCAGGCGGGGGAATAGCGCCTAGTACCATCTCCTCGGCAAGGTCGGGTTCAAGATTGGGTACAGTCTCGTACTCGACTTCTAGGTCCGTAGCTGTACCCAATCTTCAACCCGACCTCAACGAGGAGACGGCACTCCGGAACATGGTACTAGGCGCTATGCCCTCGACAGATACCGTGCCAACGCCACGCCGGCACCTCAGTCAGTTGATCACATGAGAGGATTAGATGTAACATGCTTGCAAGAGAGAAGAATTCAGAATAACCAAGATGGAGAGAAAGAAGAAGCAGGTTGCAAAGAGGGAAGCAGCTTGTTGATATAGCTGTCTCTTTGCAAATATTGCAAACCTCTGAGCACCTCGCTTAGCCTGTGGCAAACAATAACAATCTGATGAAGTAATGCAAATAGCAAGCAAGCAAGCAAACATGAGGCATGATAGCGATCTATCGTAGATAGCGAGTCACACCTGATGAGGCGTATAGATTTGATCAGTAGCATACACGAAGGGTTGCAAAGTTCGATAATATACGAAGGGGATTGTTACAACTTACAGAGACCCCCCTCTGCATGATTCCGCCTGATTCCGCCTTACGCATAAGGCATCAATTTAATTCTGCGAGACATAATCAAAAAAAGCTACATTTTGATCAGGAAAAAACGTGTATTTTGTCTCATACCTACATGTTTTAATCCCTTGATGATGATAAAGCAGTTTTTGAAGCAGTTTTTGAAGCAGTTTTTGGAACAGTTGTTGAAGTAGTTGTTGACGGAGTTGATATGATAGAAGTGACTTATTTTTGTTAGAGGTTTATATACAAATTGTAGGTATTTACCATCTTACTAGGGTGACACTAAGGCGGTGTATCAGGCATTAACCCTTCTCAAATAGGAAAGGGGTGGTGTGACGTGAATCGTAACAGGGTGGGAGCACTAGTCCCCCAGGTATATAATTAGTACTCGATAGCCTCGCAGACGATCAATCATCCTTTAGGTCGAATATTCCATTGATCACTAACCCTAAAGCAATCTCCTCACCTCAATTTCCATCTACTCATCATCGCGGATATCGATGACCGTCTGCTTCCATTTGCGAGCCGGAACATGACGCCGGAACAGAATGTCGATCTCACGGAAGGACCTGTGCTTCATCTCTGGAACCCAGATCCAAGACATGACAGTGCAGAAAAAGGCGGTACCAGCCCAGATGTAGCCGCTCTTGCCGCCCAGATTCCACTTATCGGTGTTGAGCATGTAGCTGGCAAGGAAGATGCAAGGAATATTGACCAAGTAGTATGCACCTCGTCCAACACCGGTTGTCAGTGGCCTGAGACGAACGGAAGATGTCTCGCCGATGATGACCCATGAGGCAGGGGCGGGTCCCAAGCAGAACAGGACAGAGACGATCAAGCCAAGCGATGCTTGCGCATTGCTGGCCGCGTTACTAGTGCCAACTGAAGCCGCAATACCGAGCGCGACCAAGAATGCGCAGTTGATGAATTGACCATAGACATAGATGGTGCGTCGGCCGAGGTATGTGGTAAGGATCCAAGAGAGCATGACCATGATCCACTGGAGGGCAGAAGTGATGAGACCAAGTGCAAATGCGGTGTTGTCTACCATGCCGGCCTCTGAGCTGGTGTTAGTATGCTATGAAGCTGCAGGAAATGGCTGGACTCACGTTTGAAAAAGTAAACCGCTTGGTTGGCAATCAGATTGCCCGTCAGATTCTGAGATGCGTACACGCCGCACACAATCAATGTGCGGTAGCGATCGGTACCTTTCCACAGCTCAATGAGACTGGGCTTCTTCTCGGTCTTCTCGAGTTCAATCGTACGACGCATCATTGCGACTGCGTCAGCGGGATTATCATTTGCACTCGCGCGTCCAAGGCGTTTGATGGCCTTCTCTGCCTCAGCCAGGCGACCCTTTCGTACGAGCCACCAGGGCGATTCAGGTGCAAGGAAGAGTAGGATAGCGAGGGGAGTAGGAAAAATCCACTGGATTGCAATGGGAACTCTGGGATGAGTGTTAGTACAGTGCTCCTCGATGGCATCTATGGGAGCGGACGAACCTGTACGCTGACGAGTCATTCTTGGATTGGTAGTGGTAAGTGATACCGCCGACTATGATCGACCCAACCGCCCAGAACATTTGCAACATCTGTGTCGCTGGAGCTCTCAATCTCATTGGCACAATTTCGGCACAGTAGGCGGGTGCATTGGCGATAAAAATGCCCCACGGGATGCCTTCCAGGATCTGGGATGCGAAAAACATACCCTGGCTGTTGGCGAAAAAGAAGATGAAGATGAAGCCGTTCAAGAACATGAGACCGCCAATGGTTGCCCATCGATATCCAATCCAACTGGTAATGGGACCTGCCATGAACACACCGATGAAGGCACCGATTGGCCCGCTACACTGGAATGCTGACTGCCATGATGCTTCGATAATCCACTCATCTGTTTTTGCGCTGTATACACCAAAATCCTGGGCGAATTTAGCCGTCGCTATGAACTGTCCCATTAAGAAAACACAGTATGACTCCATGATCTATTGCAACGTTAGAGAAATGATCTGCCTATCCTGAGCAAAAGCTTACGATGGTGCATGACATCACGAATGCCCACCAGCTGGCAGCAGGATAGGCCTTGACAGCCTGGAGCACAGTCATACTATGTTCGAGCTCCTCGGCCTCGATGGCGCCCGCTCTGTCGTAGTCGACCTTCTCGCCGACATCGTAAACAGGTCCACCCATGGAGGTGGGCGCCTCGACCTCTAACGCTGAGGTCTCCTTCTCTGTGATGTCGCTATTCATATTGACGATTTCTGGGGAAACGGGGGAATGGAAGAGAGGCAGGCACGACTGGGGGTCTCAGATCTTTATACCCGCGACGACACGCTCGTGATTATGGTCCCGATCTTAGCTTAATTGGGTGAAGCTTTCTCCGGACCTTGACCTCCACAAGCCAACATCTCCATTCATGAGGGTCATTTCCCCCGGCACTACGGTAGTAGCGTCACTTGATTATGGCGGGTTCTCGTCAAGCGAAGTGATCTGACATGTACTAGCCCTGATAGGTAATAGCGGGGAGGAAATTTACTGGTGCATTTGCGGGGTATGCTGAAATGTGGTGGTATGCGTCTAGATGTGGCGTTCCATTCGCCGGAGAATATCCTCCTTTGGATCTTAGGGGAGAGTCCAGAATCCTCCCGCGTTCAGTCAGTGCGAGTCATGCCTGTGTCCCGTCCCAGGGTTTTCCTTGTTGCCCACTCTGAAATCCGACCCTCCTGATCCTCTGTCGAGCCTATCATAATGAGCGAGTAAACCTTGGAATTTAACCGACGAGCTAGGAGAGGTTACTCGTAAGCTCTAATTATTAGTTAGCGCTATGCTTGGCTCCACGTATATAGTACCACCTGGACACGGGCAAATGTTCAGCAACGTGACCCATTCAGAGTGTCTTCGACCGCTGGCCTCCGAACACGAAGTTGGATGCTCATGATGCTTGATCTCTCTATGTCTGTAGAACATGGTCTGGGTGGCGATTGGACGTGTAGGATCCAAGATAAATATTATCGATCTTCAAAGAACCTGACGAATCCCAGAGTAGGACACGTCTCGGTGTCATCTCATCCGCGGGCTATGGGCTCGGCGAGTTTTACCCCGGACGGGCACTACCCCGCGCTATGACCCCGGACGGAGCCTGAATCTCCGCCAATGAAGAAAAGGAGATGGCTTTTGGCGACGGGGGTGAAGTCCAGCGCATGATTTGCGAGTTTTGAAAACAAACTCATTTCTGCTCGAGCTCCGATGTCTTCGCAGGGACTTGTACCCTCAATAAATGTCTTAATCTTCCTCTCTGGCCGTGAGTTGTGACCAAAACGCACCCTTGCTGGCAAGGTCGACGGGTAATAAAGAGAACCCCACTTTTGAAGCCGCCGTCCCTTGGCCGCTTGTTAACAATCAATCACGAGGTAACGCCTAACCCAATTCCTTCAAAACATAAGCTTATATACTCCGTACTCCACAGTGGGGAGTGCTCAGTGTGGTATATTCTAGTATAGGCAATATGACGTCAGTATACACATACTACCTCCAAAATAATGCATCAATTTACAATCGCAGTGCGACTCACAGGTTTTTGTTGGAACAATCAATTGAAACAAAAAGGTTATCCAGAAAAAGAAGAGGAAAGAGGAAGAGAAAAATGTAAACAGAAGTAAAGCCTGAAGCCTAAGGCTTCCACTTCAGTCCTGTGGTCACTCATTGCTCATCTTTTTTATTTCTCAAATTCTCTCCAATTCCGCGCCTACATTTCAACAAACTTTCGCTCTGTTTCGCAAAGATATATCAGCTTGTCATGCACCAGGTCACAACCCCGTTTCTGGCTAGCCTAGAAGGCAGTGAGATCACAACAGATGCCGATCCATATGTCTCGTTGCCTGCCCAAACATGGATCATCACCCAACATCTCGAGGAATCAGCCCTTCTGATGAGCCAGAAGGAAGTTGAGCGTCATGGCCCTGTTTCAACTATGGCAAAGTTTCTTTGCTACCGGAAGGACGACTTGACTCAAAAGCTTGCGTTCATGAGAATCCACCGTCAGATCCCAACCATCGGCACGGAGTACACTAAGCCCAAAACCAGAGCACTCCAAGCTATTCCGATATATATACCCACTGGACTAAAGGCATTTCAAAGGCTCAAGTCCATGGCATGTAATGTTACTCCCGCCCTCCTGGGCTACAAAGAGGCACAACAAGGGAACGACGATGCGGTCCCGGGGGGATTTTCTGTCTGTATTGTATGGGACAAGGTGCCTGGAGAGTCTCTTTCGGATGAGTATTTCTGGAGCCTAGATCGTGACGCTCGCGATGACATTCGTCGAGAGTTTCGCCGAGTCAATGAGTTTGTTATCATTCTCCTTTCAATGATATTGGAGCTGACTTATTGAGAAGACAGTTTCTGCCATGTGGAATCGAGCCGACCCCCGCTACGACAACAAACCTGATCTATGATCAGGTATCTGGGTCAATGTGAGTGATTTTCCATTCCCACGGTGGTACTATAGGGTATGTGCTAATTTCTGTTGTTCCCTAGCCAAATGTGCGGTTTCAGCGCGGCTGAGTTTCTCTCCCCCCAAAGACATGGTCTGACTCATATTACGTTCTGTACGGCTTGGCAAACCCCCCTCACAAGATTAATTGGGCTCTAGACAGCAGTGAGTGGGAGTTCTAATTAAGGTGGCGATGGAGGATATATTATTCAAGATTTGAGCCCCATGTTAAGCGATGTTGGCTCTTTATAGATCCACGCACAGGAAAGCCCAAAGGGTCAAAAGTAAACAAAATTAGTCATCTGCCACAGATCCACTTTCATATTGTTTCATGTAGCCAATAATATGTCTTTCCTTCATCCAATATCCGATATGTGGATGTACAGCTAAGGGGGCCAACGCGGTGGTCGCGCGACTTGGGTAATTCTCACCTAGATTTCACCCTGCTTATTGCCTAATGAGTCATTAGTGAACTCCGGGCGACTAAGTGTGCCATCGGAACATAACTCTTTCATTGGATAACATGCAAGTTGTTAACACATATGGGGGCCATGCATGTTATTTTTGGCTACTCAGCTGCAGGGAATTTATTAAATTTGTGACCTTTTGCAGGTTGAAAAAAAGAATTTTCAAGGATATCGCTAAATTCCAAGACCAAACTTCGTCCCTATTGCTTGCTTGTGATATCAGAACCACAGTCTACGACAAATATGACTGAAAAACCGACCAGTGATTCCCTTCCTCTGGAATCTTTTGACACTCTGAAGGCAGAATTTTTGAATACACTCCAAAGAGAACCGCGAAAGCGAAAAGGAGAGAAGAATGTGAAGGCCCTGCAATATTGGCAGAACGAAATACTCGAACGAATAGAAGCATTTTTGAAATGTGACGATTTTAACGTGAACTTTTGCGACGGCGAGATATCACAATCTCCCTTGTGGCAAGCCACGATGCGACCGGAAACTATCGACAAATTTTTAAAAAGAAAGACAACAGACCTAAATCTATCCGACCCGAAGGGCAGAACAGCTATCTTTTTGGCGGTGGAATCACGACAGCCCCAAACAATAAAGCTCCTAAAGAAAGCTGGGGCCCTGGTGGAGTGGCGGGACAGTGAGGGTCGAACTCCACTATCACGTGCAGTCGAACTTGGTCACCTAGAGACCGTGAGATTTCTTGTAGAGCAAGAGAATGCGATGATCAATCCAGATGATGGTCTTGATCCTACTCCGCTACAACGAGCAGTTTCTATTGGGTCTACCAAAATCGTTCAGTACCTTCTGGCAAATGCAGCTAAAGTCAACCACCGAGACGCCTATGGTCGAACGCCTTTCTCAATGGCAGTGAGTCTAGGCCCCTCCGAGGCCAAAAAAGACATTATCGGTCTTCTTATTGAACGAGATGCCGATCTTGATTTAGCAGATTGTGAAGGCAACACCCCTCTCATCAACGCAGTTGTTCAATCGGACGTCGAGTCCGTGAGACAGCTACTGGAATCAAAGAATTCCATAGTCAACGTGGATCAATACGCACGAGGGCGAACTCCTTTCTCACTTGCCGCGGGCAAGTCGCGTGTGGTGATCATGCAGTTGCTTCTTGACTATCGAGCTGACCCACATAAAGAGGATGGCGACCAGCATACAGGCTTTTGGTGGCTTCTTAAAGCTAGATTAGATCATGGTATCAGTATGCCAATCGATCTTACACCACAAAATCGAATGGTTCCTCGCCACGACCTCGCCAAGTTAGTAGACTCCCTTCTCCTACCAGACCGCCGGGATAAATTTGGACGCACCTGGCTCTTTTGGGCTGCTCAATTCGGCGACAGTCAAATCGTGGAATACCTATTGGCAAACAAAGACGTTGATCCAAATCGCACCGATCAAACCGACAGGACTTTCGCAAGAACTCCGATGTTATGGGCAGTAGAGAAGTACCACCAGAATGTTGTGGGCTTGATGGCACAAAAGAAAATCAAAGACCTCTCGTTGAACTACTTAATTCGCCATTCAGAAACTTATGAAAAGGAATACGGGCTGGAAAAATTGTTGAATACGTTTAGAAAGCTTGTTCTTTGGGGCAAAGAGGTTGATCCCTGGATTTTGGATAGGTGCGATTACGAAGGAACCAGGCCTTTGCACCTTGCGTGCTTCCATCAACATGAGAGGCTGGTTGATATATTGATGGAAGATAAAATAGAGGGGCCATTGCTGGACTGCCAAGACCGAACTGGACGAACACCTTTACAATACGCTCTACATCAAAAAAACGAGAGCATTGTGAGGAAGCTACTAAGCTCAATGTCTACACTTGAATACATGCGGTCAAGTGACTGGCTTGAACTTGGAAACGAGGATACCTACTGGGTGCAAATCAATCAATACATTCCTGACTATCACTTTGATTGGCAGCCAATCCTGAAGCCCGAGTGTGACTTGCTCCCACGTGAAGGGCGGCGAACATTATACTGAGTAAAGAATTGGGGTCTTCGTTCTAGATTCTAACTTTGATACAGTGTGTGTGCACAGCACGAAATTTGGTCTCGTGTACCAAGACAGTTCAATGCCGAATGTGACATGAAATTTGAACTTGGCAAATCACAATACGTTCAATACATCGGCAAAAACTTTCTCGAAACCGAGATAACTTACGTATCAATTGCGTTCCCGGCCAAATATCAACATATCCCCGGAAACGACGAGCAGTGCCCAGAGCCATGCGGTATCGCATGGGTCAGGAGTCCAGACTCGAAAGGAAAGGCCGATGTTTTCCTTAGCAGCTTTTCGGGTAGCAGACTTCCAAATGGTTGTATTCCTTGCTCAGAGTTCGACATTTTCGACCTTTTTTTGAAGCATCTCAAGAGCAAATGGGATGATGTCTGCCCGGTTGCTGTTGCAGAAATCTATGAAATGGTGAGCCGCTGAATCCTTTCAAAAGCAATCTAAAGCCATAACCAACTGAGGTTAAAATATATCAGCGAGCGAACCAATTGAAATAAAGGGGTCAGGCATCTGAATTAATTGATGAGGTTGCTAAGAACACATCGGTACGAATGGAGATCAGGAAATGCCTACGATCACATGTTGGTAGATTGAAATGCGAGATTGAAATGAATTATCACCTAGAGGAACAGGATCAAAGACTGCTCGTTAGTCTTATTACGGCTATGGAGATCTCTACTGTCAAAAGTTTGGATTATATGGAACAGGCTGTTCGGGAGCTTGTGCAATTGGTAGGACTATTGGCACCTGAATTCCCTTCCTGGTATATTAATACTCAAATCGGCAGGAACTTGCATGGATTTCAAAAAATGAGGCAGCCAGTATCAAATGTCTTAGTTGGATTACAGTAAGTTTTGGGTCAAATCCAATCATGCAATGGATGAAGAATATCATTAGGTTTTTCAGCTGACTCTTCTCTTTTAGTTCATTTTTCTTCCTCTTATGTTTGCATCGGTGTGTAAATCGATCAAGGTTCTATAGAAGTCAAGATTTGTCAAAAGTTGTCATGATCTCGGCTGATGGATACATACAGAGCCTGTTTGGCATGAACGTGAACTTGCTGAAGGATAATCCAGACTGGAGATGGTATATACTTTCTGGGGCTGTCTTTCTTCTCCTGACAGGGAGCCTCTGGATATTTTCTAGATTTGTGCCAGTGAGTTTAGTGTTATACGGACATTTTGTTCTAGAACCGCTTTCTTTGGTCTTTCATTAACATAACCTCGGTCTGGTATTCGCAAGTTAAATTCGGACCGTATACGGTCCGCCACGGGAAACGAAAGCCGGCTGCAGGCCATAAGTCAAATCTGGACCGTATTAGGATCATTACAGGATAGAAGCCGGCTGTAAGCCATAGTACGTTAGATTCAGACGGAATTTGCGTCGTCTACGCTCAACAAACTATAATTCGTATGCGCCACCACCTCGAGTGGTCGTTTACGGGTAGCTGGTAATGGAGAAGGGTCTTACTCTGCCATTCTGGTTGAGAACACAGGAAATAAGAAGCGATAAGGTGGTTTGCCTTTTGGTAGCTTGAATGAGTCTCCCCTGAAGACTTGAAAATTGAATCAAAGAGAGAACACAGCGAGAGCTGGAAAGAAAATAAAGAGGAAAGGAAATACCGGTCCGCACCAGATTAGTGATAGTACCCACAAGGCTGAAACCTTACTTTTTTTTCTAGAGTACTTTCATTCTTCTTCCTTCCCATATCAACTCTCCTCTCATCCTGCATCTTCCACTTCCATCACTCTTGTTTTTTGCACCGTACTAGACATCGCTACCAGCCACTCTGCAACGATGAGCGGTAGTGCCGAGCGTATGGAGGGCGTGCCTGGTGCCGAGAAGTCCACCGGCGAAGCAATGATCGCCACAGAGATTTTACCAAAGGAGCGTCATAAGCTCCTCCGCCAGCTCAGATCGTCGGTCCGGAAGTTCCTCGACGAGAGGATCGACAAACAACAGCTGAAGACTGCAACTGATAAGGTCGAGGGCCAGATGAAACGCTACGACAGTGTCCCAGTCTCAGACCTGACCTTGAAGGAGGTTGAACGGTCTCTTCGGCTCGAATACGATGCCTATGACCTGGAGATGAAGAATTTTCAGCCGCTCGCCCTACCCCCCCACCTCGGTATGTGATATCAGACATAGAGTAGAAGGGGTATACAGCTAATTCATTATAGTCACCACATTGGCTCTTATTGAACAGGCATTTGGTCGCTCGCGACCCACCGAAGCTAGTACTCGGTGGTTTATTGATGCTGTCACCCTCAACGCGTACACGACTGCCACTTCGAATCTCACAAATGCCCAGCCATTGAATGTTCAATGCGAGAGGGCCTATTCTTTCGGCCCGGTGACTCTTAATCATAAGCGGGTTGTTTTCTCAGGAAGAATGGACTATAGTGTCTGGTATGGTGAGAGCGAGGGCTTGTGCCTTAACGTCCTCATCGTTGAGGCTAAGGGCGGAGCGAAGTCCAAGGATCCAATCCCCCAACTCCTGGGATATATGGGTATGTATCTCGCTATATGTGTCATACTTTTTTGGGAAAGCTAATTGGTATCAAAGGGTGTATCCACCGGGGACGCAAGAATGACCAGAAGCGCAACTGCGGTGTTTACGGGATGGCGTATACTGGATCAGTTTGGCATTTTCTAAAAATCAGTCACGATTCGAAGGTGAGCTAGTTTATATCGGCCAAGAACCCAACGTCAGAAACTCGGAATTCTAACATCTACTAGTGGTCGGAATTTGCTGTTGTCGGTCGTCAGGCAGCTCTGGAGCAGCCGTTCGGGTTGCTGGTATGGATGCTCCGGAAGGCAGCTACCATCTCCCCAGCCCATTCAAAGGAGACCTCAGCAGAAAACTACAGTGGGGTGGGGTCCGAAGAGATGAATATGGATCTCAACCCTTGAGATGGGTCTATCATCCTTACCAAGTATCATGAATCGGCGTAGGATCAACCATATTAATAAACTTGACTTTCTCATAGCTACACTACGCAAAAGATACTTTTCCTAGAAGGCAGGATATGTTTAAATAATTGCTTGTTGTTGTGGATATCAGACAAGATGTGACTGCTGTTATTGTACGCTCACCCAGTTTAGCAAATAGTAAAAAAGGTAACGATAGCCTTGGAAGCAACCTTGGAGCCGAACTTCAAAGCATTAGTCATCTTCAGAATACTCATCTTCAGAGGTCTCGTCTTCGGGAAATTCGAGTTCAAGGTCCCTCACATCTATGTCATAATAATCGAGGTCCTCATCCAAAGCAGCTGCGGCCACTTTCAGCTTTTCATATTGTGTCTCCCTGGCAACCTTTCGTCTAAGAGAAGACCCGACGGGGACGAGGGGATCGACGGATCCTTCACCTTGATTAGATTGCATAGATGGCTCTTTCGGTTGAGTCGATTGGACGATCAATGCTTCTTTCAAGATATGAACCAATAGACTGAACACCTTTTCTAGATCTACCTCAGAGTCCAGTGTTGCGGTGATAAACTAGAAGGTATTAGAATGTAACTCTTCAATCAAGTGAGACATATTGAATAAGTATACCGTGGAATCATTGTCCAGCCTGACAAAGTGAAACGTTTTAGAGTCCGTTGCAACCCCATAGACCGGAGAATTCAATTTATTTGCATTCTTGCGATGATGATGGACGAAACCTTCGACCAAATCAGTTAATGAGCACTTCATCAGTGGTACATTGTACTCACCCATATATCCTAGAACTTCCGGAATTCCCTTATCATGCCGCTTAAACCTCGTATTCTGGGCCACAATGACATTCAAAGCGGCTTCGTCTTCGTTTCCGTACCATAGGGCGTAAGATGGGTATCCTGATAGCTTCACGGCCTGGTCCTTATATCGGACGGGTCCGAATGACCATCTAGGCTCACAGTGGATCTCCAGAAGTCTTTTCTCTTCAGAATACGAGTCCATTGCTGTGTTGAATGCAAATAGAAGGAAGTGATTCATCCTCCAGCGCATACTAGCTTCAGCGTTTTTTTCGTTCTTCAAAGCATCGTCGGTCATTGCGAGATTTTTGACTTTAAGAAGTTAGCGAGATCCCCCTCTGCGATTCCTGTGACTCACTTAATAACTCGGGCGGGGCGATTGTAGGAAAGGAACCCAATCCCTGATTGGTCTTAGCCGGCTCGAGGCACAGTATGTGTTCGACTTCAGAGGCATTTAACAATGATAGACGAACGGAAGGGAGTCTCGCATCTTGCTCGTGTATCAGTTGATAAAACTGCGGAGATGAGATATTGCCCCTAGCAGCGCGGAGTTCATTTATGGCTTGGCTCAGCGTTGTCGCCGTTCGAATCATCTTTTCCTGGAATTCAAATGTAAACTTGAAGATAGTTTGAGTGGAAAAGGAAAAATAGAAGGTCGAAAATCGTCAAGATAGACAGATGGAAAGAAGAAAAAGAGAGAGGAAAAAAGAAAGGCACAACCAGATATTGATCAAGGCGATGTGACTTGGGTACTTTCCTGCTGCCAATAAAATGGTGGAAATTATGTACCTCCGGTCTCCCAATGTGGACTCTACCACCTTCCAACGTTGGTTCTTGCCATCATACCGAGGTCACCCCCTAGGTATACGTAACATATATTCTAGGGGTTTGCTTCTCGCCTTTGACCATGGTTAGCGATGCAAAAATCGTGACCTTGTGCCGGTATAAACATTGGCGATGCACCACCTCTAACCATTTCCAAATTTTGACTATTGACTTTGTGAAAGGCAAAACGTAAACATATGTGCGGTGGATGGATCTCAGGATATCTCTGAATCAGTTTGTCTTGGGTTGATGAGAGGACTGCGCCTATTAGGCAGCCTGAATAAGATGAAATCGGAGACAACAAGATTGGAACAACCGCTGAACGAAGAGGTACTTTATACCGTCCGCGAACAGTAACACTATCTGTCATACAAAAAGCAATATAAACAGTTCGCTAGTGAGATACACGGAGGTACTATGTCGCAGCGGCGATTCAAGCTGATTCTTCAACATCCTGCGCCTTTTTTCATCCAGATCGCTTATCGCCACACTTATATCTCTTTGAGGAATCCGACTTCAATCAGTTTGTCTATTGGCAGCCGGAGGTTGGCCATCTTGTTTCTCGTGTTATCCCGGATCCACAGAAACGCGAGTAGCAAGGCTCTTCGGATGCGTGCTGTGTTGGGCTTGATTTTCATCTGCTCCTTTCCTACAATATAGAGCACTTTGTGGGAATATGCCGCTTCCAGAATGGTAATTTCAGAACCGAGGAAAGCGCGGGCGTCTCTACTGCCTTCCGTCGTGGAGTTGCCAGGAGTCACAGAATCCTTTCCCTCATCCTCCCCATCTAAGGGCATGCTGGCACTGCTCGACGTTAGATATTCCCGGACCTGGTGGACTATTACGCTCGCCAAGTCGGGTGTGATGATCTCGTCATTATATCCGTATCGAACAATCAGCCGGTAACAATTTGGAATGGCCAAACGCGACACGGTAAATCGATTCTCAGGGGCGATTGAAGGTTGCTCGAGTGGGCGGAGATGGAAGAACACAACCACCTCAGGTAAAGAGGTGAGCTTAAGCACAAACTGGCTGAACACAATCGGGGTCGTCTCGCCCGCTTTGTCGAAGAAGATCCCAAGACCAGGGGTGATGCTGACTGGAAGGTCGTCGTATCGTTTGGACAGGAACATTTGACCATCTGAACCGGATACGATGAAATGTGCAGTGGGGACGCGGTCCTCGGCTTCGGCGAACCATTGCTGTTCTTTGCCGTATCGCCACAAAAGAAACAGCATGGCGAGGATTGCAGCGAGCGCGATCGTGAACCAGGCACCGTCAGGCACCTTGGTCAGCGCAGAAGAGAGATATGTACCGTCCAGGCAGGCCACGGTGAGCCACGGGAGGAGGACAATGTACGGGCTGATCCGCCATACGAACATTGCAGCCAGAGAAACCATGCAGGTGTCGAAAAATGTCACAAACATAACGCATACGCCGTATGCATTACCCAAGGACGTCGTCTGGAGGACATGAGATAAGTCGCCGGAAAAGAATGAAATAGGGAAAGGAAGAGGCCACTCACGTTGTTATAGATCGATGCGATCAAGATGGTTCCGATCATTAGCAGCCAATTCGCGATCGGAATGAAAAGCTGCCCGTGGAAGATCTGAGAAGTATGGATGACTTTGATCTGAGGGAAATAGGAGAGTTTCATCACTTGTGCAAGAAGCTGCCAGCATTGTCAGAGTGAGACCTTCTCCCAAATCAAGGGTTGCAACTCTCTCACCTGGAAGGTTGCGGTAATGATGGCCTGCGAGGCGACAATTGCAGCCAGAATTGCGATGACCAAGGCTGGATAGATGGTTCCAGGTGGGGCCGCGTTGAAAAAGGGATTTGAATACGCCTCTGGGTGGACGCTGATATACGCTGCCTGACCGATGTATGCTAACAATAGGCACGGAAACGTGTAGCACAGCCAGCTGATCTGGATCGCGCTTCGGCTGAAAGCGCCCAGGTCCGCAAAGAGGGCTTCCACACCAGTGAAGGCGAGCAAAGTACCACCTAGCATCCTCCATCCGTCTGTCTTGTTACGGATCAAGAATTCGAACGCGAGGCCGGGATTAAAAGCCTGGAAAACCCCGGCGTCGTATTTAGTGAGGTTGTATATCCCGAACGCTGCATTAAACCCGAGCCATATAATCACGATCGGTGAGAACGCGAAGGATAATTTCGTGATTCCCAACGGCTGAATAAAAAACAGCACAACGAGAATGGCATCAGTGATACCGATTATTGTGCCTTTGGATATGCTCGGCTGCACAACCTCAATGCCTTGAACGGCTCCGAGAACGGACTGGGCTGGCGTGAGCAGGCCATCAGCTAGCACCATAGTGACGGCCAACACACCGATCACTTTCAGCAGCCCTCGCGCGAACCGACTGGACTCCAAGCGTTGGCGCACCTTCTGACCCACGCGCTCCAGGTCACCGGACAGGTACCGTTTCATCTGGACCAACGAAGTCTCCCTCGGATCACTGTGGGTGATATTCATCTGTGGGTCATCAGCTTTTGCGAGGAAGAGATGGCGAGAAGCACTTACATAGCGGCTGAGGAGGGAATAGGTACTGAAAGTGCCACCCTCGCCGTCATTATCGGCACGAAGGATCACCAGCACATACTTGACAGTTACCATCATGAACAGGCTCCAAATAATGATGGAGAGGGCGCCTAGTAGGTCTTGACGAGAGGGAGGGGATGAAAATGTGGACGAGAAGACGTAGAGGGGACTGGTGCCAATATCGCCATAAATCACGCCCACGGATTGATATGCCAGCCATAACAGCATCTTGCCTTTAAATACCTGCTAATGGTGAGTGATGTTTGTCCTTAACGGTCCCTCATGGTCGCGTTGCCTACCTGTCTCTGCTTGAAGTCGCCCGGGGTTCGCAAGCCTGGGTCGTCGTCTGGTTGCTCGGTGGCCGAGGTCCTGCTACTGATCCGCTCCGGCATACAGGAATGGGAGCGGATATTGAGAATACTCTCGTGGATGTCCCCTTGACGTGATCGGGCCATCGATTGCGACTTAGAGAAAGCTGGGCCCATGGTTGATTCATCATCGCCTGACGGCGGCTGTCCTGGCTCATCTCCCGCATGCGCGGGATCTGCGATTCTAATTATCGCCATACTGTCAGGGAACAGACAAGGAACAGTCGAAAGCGACGTTGAGATCAATGACGAGGGGAGATGGTTGGCATGGTCGTCGTGTGTCTGGCCGGAGGCGTGGTAACGCGACTTATAGCCAAAATATCAGCTGAGCTTGCTGGGGGCTATGCATGTTTAGCAAAATAAGCTCCCTCGACTATTCTGTGATAGGACCAGATAAATCGCTCATACCTCAACTGCCGAACAGCTAGTGAACATCCCGGTCTGGATAAATCGCTCATACTTCACTCTGCCGAATAGCAAGCGAACATCCCGGTCTGGCTTATAAGTGAACTGATAATGAGAACCTTAAAACAGATCCTTATTCCTATTGCTGCTGGGTTCCTGGCTGATTGGGGGGGAGGGAATGGGAGGCCAACCCCATCAGTTGAGCGTTGGCCAGGACAAGATGATTTAGGCACTCAATCTATCAATATTAACGGCTTAGAGCTTATATTATTATATTAACTTAGTATATTACGGGCAATGTACGAAGGCTAGAGTTTCGTATGTATAGCGTGGGTGCAGAAAACTAGCCATAGTGCCGCATTTTCTGGAAGAACATATACGATATGCGTGAGGCTGGCGTTGGCAAAATTCTCTTCTACCGTACAAAAAAAATTCGATAGTTTCTGCAGGGAAGACATCGGAAATTCCACTCGTGGATAAAGTTTTGAGACGGGAAAAGGAGTATCGATCTCATATGGAACAATTGGAAATGCGGATTACCAAATTGAAGACAGGAGACTCGAAGCGTCTTGGCTACCTCGGCAATCTTCAGGTGCTAGAACGGTTGAAAGTGCCAGAGCTCTCGTGGGATAATCCTTTAGCGTTGAGTTTGAAAGTAAATTGGCGTGGATCATGCTGCGCCTTGTTCGACGCAGCGGCCATTAAACTTTGCACTTTTCTGTGGGGCAATTCGATTGCTGTACTCCCTATTTAAGCTTATTATAATAAGAGGTAAGAAGATAACGGAAGTACTCTTCCCCGTCGAGCTTTTAAATAAAGACTCCAAGCAGGCAACGTAGATTACATTTGCACAATCGCAGAATAGCCGATAAGTCATATCGAGGGATAAGGGGGTAGCGGAGCTCAGGAGCTCGGTAATCCGGATTAATAGCAGAAATGCCTCACCTACAGAGCACGGACGAGGATAAAAAAGCGGGCGGGCGAAATACAGCGAAAAATTGAAGGGGCTACTCCGTATAGAGGGAGTATATGGAAACACTACAATTGTGCGTGGTTTTGCGGGGTAAAATCGTGGTCTTTCCGCATAGTGTAATTATTCATTGTCTATCTTGTAATGATATAATTTTAGCAAAGGAAAATAAGCGAATTACGCGCCGCTGACACAAAATAAAAGTAAAAACGTAATCGGTCTAATAGGCAAATACCCCACGAAAGCGATATCTCAGTTCAAGAGGTTCGTCAGCTACGATCGGAGCCAATTGAGGCCCAAATAGCGTATATTACTCAAGTTCATGAGCAGATTACGGGGCGTCGTAGGTTTGCGACGAGGTTTGCTTGGAGTGTGTTGGGGAGGTGACGACGGCGCGGCGAAACAGGTAAACGAGTAGACCTAGTGGTTGCTCATATCCACCTTCTTCATCGACGAAGATGCGGGAGGAAACCTTGAAGAGGTTAGAACCTTAGTTCAGAGTGATTGAGATAGGAAAGCAAAGCTTACTTGCGAGTCGTTGGAAATTTTAAAGAACCAAAACATCGACCCGTTTGATGCCATTCTGTATACCGTGGCATTCCGATCGGGGTTCTGTTTACATTTATAGTATACAGTTGCTTTGAGACAGGTTAGCTCTATAATATATAATATAACAACTATTATAAAATACTTACCCATATAGCCTAAGACCTAGGCTGCCCCAGATTCGATATCTGTCTTCTTAGCCTCTATAATTAGGATATTCAGGCAAATAGCCTCATTTTCTCTGTACCAAATCCCGTAGTCCGGCCGGGCTCTAAGGTAAACCATCTCGCCCTTAAACATCACTGTGCCATACGTATAGGGTCTTTCCATTTGTACGTTGAGGGGTAGGGTATATTATGGGCCCCTTGACGCTATTCTATGAGCCTCTAGTAGTAATGCATCTATTATCCATCTGATGCTTACTTCTGTTATAGGAGAGCGGTTTGAGGCCCGCTTAATGAGCTGCAGGGTTTGCACTATATCACATTAGCTATACCACTCTACCTTTTCTTCTGATTCTTCTCTGGAGCTCCACACCAAGATGTCTTGGGAGTGATAGCGGAGCAACGCTGGGAAGCTCACTATCACGATAATCACGCTTGAGCTTGAATACCTTCATCACTTCCTTGCGTTCTTCGGAACAGTTTTGTGTGATTTGGCGATCTTTCGATCTAAGAAGTCCCTTGAGGCAACGAGGAGACGGGCGTAGAAAGGTGCTTTCGCCGAACTGGAAACCGCGATATGTCGGTGCCTTTGTCTTTTCTTAGAGCGGTGAGAGAGATATGTAGAAGGTTAGATTCTCTACAATGATCGAGATCTAGCCAGAAATCAGGTCATGTGGGCCCGCCTGAGACCTCACGTTGGTCAGGCGGTCAATGCTCACGTTGATACCCCTGGTTTAGGCTTATGTAAATGCTGTTTGGTCTGGAAATACAACTAGTGCAGTGGGGAAAGTCGGGATGCCTAGTTTAGTGGCCTTGTCCCTCAGGCAGAGAAAACGAAGGCCTGGTTGTCAAGTAGAGTCTCGGGGAGCAGATAGTCTAGAAGGAGCATCACCCCAGAAATGAAAAACGAGTTGCGAGATGTTTGTGCGCTAGGAGATTGTATGCTATGGTGTGGTCTACGTGATCCTTATGCTTGCTAGCTGACCGTCCTGGATGGTTGGTGTTGTTGTGTCGTCCTCGTCTTGCCTGCATGGCCAGGCTGCCCATCGTGCATTTCCCTCTTCACTAGTTAAGAATACACAGAATGTATTAATTTGTATAATACAAAGGCGGAAACTCCAGCGGTGAAAATAATATATATATTACTAAGCATATCCCAGTTCGGCCCATTTCGACTGCCGTACAAGTCTTCCAGTGCCCCTGACATGACGCCCCAACATGGCAATGCTGCTCTTCAGACCGCGAGTTATTAATTCGTTCCACCAGCCTTTCCATCAAATCATCTGCAAAATGTCAACTACAGGCCCAATATCAGGGGGGGAGATCCCATTCGAGGGAATCAAAATGACACGGTCGGATTTTCAGAGAAAACCAAACTTCCATGGGGCTTTTGCATTTATCGATGTTCATTCAAAGACAATAATACTGCGTGGCATAAAATGCTCTAGCTTATTCAGCAACGCATGCAAGAATCCATAGAAAGTTCTATGCCACCTGGAGAGGAAAGAATCGAGCTTCTAGAGGCCCACGATCTCGTTATCTTTGATGAGCCAAAGTCCAATGGCGCGACTTCACATGAGGTACGCGATCATTTCCATGGCTGGGTGGCAGAACAACTACCAAAAGTGGTTGATACGCCTAAAACACTACAGCGGATTTTTGAATCGTATTCAGAGCAGAAAAGTGAGCTTCCTGGGCCTGAATACGATTTGGAGCACGGTTTAACTTAGCTCTTTTTGTTGATGATATCTGCCTAGAGTCTTTGGACTATATGGACTTTCCTGTTGTGAAGATTATGTATAAGCAATGGGGGGATTTGAGCCCCGAGGAGAGAAACTATAAGATTGATCCCGAGTGGCATGATGGGACAACGGATGAGGAGGAGGAGGATGTTGGCTGGATGTACATGTCTGTCGCGGACTACGTTTCAACATATGACCGGTTTGCGTGGACTCATGAGGCTTTATGGCATGATGAATATCTTCGGCCTCCTCAGATGATTGAGTATTTCTCTGACGAGACGATGCAACCGGGCTTCTGGCGATATTAATCATATCAAGATGTCTCCGATATGGTTTTGGGAAAATTGACTATAATCACCCTAGCCCAGGACGTAGATAGGGTGCTAGCTCCCCCTCTCTCGCTTCTCCCCCAAGGAATATAGGGCATCAATCGTTTTTATCTGCTTCTTGTCTCGCTGTAGGCTTAAGTATATCCCCAATTACTGTCGATATGCGCGTAGTACCAGAAGTATTCATGACGATGAACTGTAATACATTTGGCGACAAACAAGACTAGAAAAAAGGAGCCATAGAAAACTACGTAGAAAGGAACAGACTAAAGAGATTTGTAATGGATGCTGTGAAGCCAACAAATATCTAAATTCGGGCCGTGAAAAGCTCGGCCAATTTCAAGTTGGCCGTAGCTCGCCCCACATGACTCACAACGACGAAGTATATAAATAACTAATGGGAGGTATCAAGTGGCTCTACACATATTGCCTTCAATTCTTCCCCCCCCCGCCATGGCGCCCAACTGTACTTATTCTTTTCTCCGGGTCTCCAAAACAGATGGAGTCGAGGCCTCCGCCCAAAAATACCGTGACCTACGCTTAAAAGCATTGAAGGCTTCACCTGAATCATTCTCCTCTACCTATGCCATCGAATCGACTTTCACGGACGCCTCTTGGGTCAATCGTCTCATTTCTCCTGATAGAGAGCTCTTCATCTGTGCCGCCACGCCAGTGAGCGAGGATTCGTCAAGTCCTAATGGAATCCAATGGATCGGCCAAGTCACCATGCTGAGGGCCTTTATCAAAAGCCCAACTCGAGTTGCCCGAGGAATCTGGCCAGCCACCCCAGAAGTCCGACGAAGAGGAAGATCGATGGCAAATGCTAAGTTTGTTTACCCTGCCAGAATATCGCGGCCTCGGACTCGGAAATAAACTGTGCAAGCACGCGATCAACAACCTGCAATCAGCTCGGTCGTTTCCACGTGGAGTTCAAATACGGCTCATCATCAAAGCAGGAAACCAGGTCGCGGTGGAATTCTACCGTCGTCTTGGTTTCGTTCACGGTGGCAGAGCAACTCTTGTCGAGGCTCTGATCTCAAATGGGGATGAGGATCTTGTCCCAAAGGATTTGTCTTCAACCAAATATACAGAAAGACAAGGCATTATTATGATATCTCGTATATCACGATAAAATCTCATTTTGTTTGATTATGTCGAGGGTACTTCATCTTTGTGTTTGCAGGGCCTGTAAGCTTCCACAGATGGTTCTCTTTCCCCGAGCGCTTTTTTTATCTGTCCTACTAGAGTTCAAAATGCCATTCGGACAATATGCACTGCAATCCAGACCTCCGCGGAGCAATCTCGAATACATACTTTAGCTACTACCAAGGAAAGTACACTTAGCACTCATTGGATAGGGTGTTAAGGCGTGTGCATGCGGCTTAGCGCATATCGCATAAATTACAGGTTCATAGAAATGAAACGACATGGACTTGTTCATTGATAAGAATAGAAGGCAGCAAGCACAGGAAAACAGGTACGGAGGGCAGTGAGCACATAGACACAAGGACGGAGGGCAGCAAGCACACAGACACAGGAAAAGCCTAGTCTTCCATTTCAAGATCTTCATTCACAGTAGCTAGAGGGTTTATCGTGTCATCGTCCTCTTGATCATAAGTCTGCGCGGAGCCCTGCTTGGAGTGGGTTGGTGAGGACAGAGCAGCACGGCGGAACATGTGGACCAGAAGGCCAAGTGGCTGCTCATACTTGCCCTCGAGGGAGAGGACAACGCGACACAACCACTAGAAGAAGTTAGAGCCCTAGTCAAATATTGATTTAGATAAGAAAGCAAAGCTTACCTTAGAGTCGTGAGAGATCTTCAAGAACGAAAACATCTCGCTGCTTGAAGTCATCCCATAGACTGTAGCATCCCGCTTAGAGCTCTTCTTACACTCATTGTGGATAGTTGCTTTATGACAGGTTAGCTCCGTAATATCAATATAGCAAGTTATATAAAATACTTACCCATATAGCCTAAAGCTTGGGTAGCCCCGAGCTCAATGTCCGACCTTTTTGCTTCGACAATCAGTACGTTGAGGCATAAAGTCTCGTCTTCCCCGTACCAGATCCCGTAGTCTAGCCGGGCTCCGAGGTACACCCTTTTACCCTTAAGCTTAACTAGGCCAAATTAGTAGGCTCTTTCGGTCTAGACGTTCAGGGATTGGCTGTATAGCAGGTCCTTCGAAACGATACTATATACTTCTAGCAATAACGTATCGATGATCCATCTAATACTAGCCTCGGTAGTAGGGGAGCGGCTAGGCGCGCTATCAATCAGTGCCAGTGTTTGAGCTATACCACATTAGCAATTTCACTCTACCTCTTCTTCTGATTCTTCTTTCGAGCTCTATACCTAAATGCTTAGGGATTGGCATAGGCATGACGTTCTCAAGTTCATTGTCCCGTGTGTCAACTTTGAGGTTGAAGGCTTTCAAGATTTCTTTGCGGGTCAATGAGGACAACGGAACAATCTTGTATGGTAAATTGGCCTCGCTGATATCGTGAACAGTCTCGCGAAGTTGACGTTCATCAATCTTTCGATCCAGAAAGGCCTTGGTGGCAAGAATGAGTCGGTCGAAGAGATGTGGTTTGCTGGCCGACGCTTTGGTTGACATTTTGCGTTGCGATGGACTTCGTCTGAAAGAGTGGTGAGATCTGCAAAAGCACTGGAACGCTGATAGTAATCTGTCGGGGACTGATAACTGAGAAGGAAATGATAAGATGAGAGAAAAGAAAAGAAGAAAAGCAGGAGGAGAAGGGACTATGAAAGGCAGAAAATCAACAAAGTTTACTAGGCCCGCGTACCTTTCTGGACACTGCGTACAAACGGCAAGAGCATATAATTCTCCATATGCCTATCTGACATGTAAGAACCATGGCTCTCTAGACCGGCCGTGGCTCCAGCTACCAGGGTTCGGGATCTGACCTCAGTGGATCGAGCTAAGACCAGTTTAAACAATTTGAACTTCTAGTCACCCTCCCGTCCTAACTATAAGCGATGGAGACCAGGATTAATTATATTGATAATCACTTCGGATCCTCATACTCGACTTACTAGCTCTTATACTAGCAACACCTGCAGCAGCTTCGAGAGTAGGTAACGGTCGTTTATTTTAGCGTTGGCTTAGTCGCTAAGTACCTTTATTGGTTTATCTTCCTTATATTCGGGGAATTCGACCTAACCATAGACTTCGCTTATAACGAAAGAAAGACGGGGAGTATGTAATGGGTCATTTCGTTAAGTTGTCTTAAGTATAGGGAGGATGAGGAAGCCAAGGAGCAGAGTGTTAATCATATTAACAGCTAGGGTTCACTTATAGCCTTCGGCGGTACTGAACTCCATCGTGGCGATTACTGCATTCAAGATCGTAGTATCGAGTTTCAGCAGCTTTACCAGTCGATTGCCGAAGGTAAGTACTAATTCGAATGACGAGAGATCAACCTTCCACACTTCGCATATACCTGAGCGGCCGGTGAATTTCTCGATATCTACTGTCGCCTTTTCTCCTACTGGAACATTGCGAACGCTCAGAATCACTCGCTCAGCACCTAGGCGGGTGACGTGGCGTGCAGCTTCCTTCCCTACGGGGCAATAAAAGTTGACTAAGTCTACAACACGAATTATGGAGACATTGTTTCTCGATTTCTTCGGATTTTTGACCCTAACTATGACCTGCGATCTTATAATAGAATGCAAGTGCCGGTGACATGTCCAGAGGAGGTCAGGGACAATATGAGCATGGCCACATCGTTTAGTACACTTTCGTTTCGCCGACAGAATTCGCTTACACGCCGTATCGGATATTGAGCGAGAGAGGTTTTGCAATGACGTGAGCCATGAGGCTGACGCTCTTTTTCCTCGTCCCAGTGCTTCTTGATTTTCCGACGTTTCTCACCTCCGTCCTCTGGTGAGGCATTTTTATTATTCACCCAGGCACCCGAGCCCCGCCACTTCCGTCACCTGGGCATGCTTGGCATGCTTGGCGCGCTAGTCAGCGCCCTCAGGCAAACGACGCTAGTTTCACTCGGTTTACGGAGTACTCCGTACCCGTTTCTCTTTGTTCTTATGTACCTACGAGTACTACAAAAACCAGGCATTTTGACTCTTTCTCCGTTGCACTGACTTGCCCCTGCTCAAATTCTAATCGGTCGCGTGACTATCACATGTCTACCCCGTAGACAAGCGCGCTATGCAGCGGGTCCTCAACATGCATCCAAGCCCGTTGCGCTTCTTAGCTGCTGCCTCTTCTGACCCTCGACCAAAAATTACTTGTTCATGGTGCCAACGCCCGCAAGGTCCCACGGCGGGCGAGTCGTGACCAGCGCGGCTTTCATTATCCAAAAATTGGAACTTATTATAAATGTACCACTGCTGAACGCCCTTGGGGTTGCAGTCAAAGGCTTTGATATGTTACAGTTTTTTTATTCAGCACACCGAGCCACCGTCTGGTCTACATTTTCTATTTCTTAGTCCATATCGAATGCAAAAGAAACAAAGCCGAGCTTGTAAAAGACCACACAATTTGGAAAGTAAGGCGAGCACTAATGTTTACGCTAACTTATGTTGTGGCTGTACGGCGTAAGTTTGGCTTGCTCCTAATACCGCATTGCTTGTTAAAGGTTAACCATTTTCTATCAATAACTGTAATCTGATGACAACTAAATCAGTCCGTGCTACCGGAAAGCTCTCAGACCCTCAGATGGTAGTATTCAGCTGTCCATGGAAACTGCATCCAACCATGCCATACCACTACCAGAACTACTACGCGAGATTAAAAGGGGCCGGATTTGTGATCTTGCAGTCCTTGGCGTGGGAGAATACTGAAGCCGAGACTCAAGATTTTTAAGCAAAACTAAGGAGTTCTTACACTATAAAACACGGATATATCAACCGGTTGGTAACGGATTGGCCAGGGGATAACCCCCAGAGACCCAGAATCCTTGACTAACTATTCCCCGGAAATTGTTTGTTCAACACAGATCCATAAACCCGATCACAACAAGCCACCCACGCAACACCTTACGGAGATACCGAGTCGGTCCCGATGCCACTTACGACCCTGCTGCAGCGTAATCGGAAAGCCGGGTTTGACAAAAAGCATTTAGCCGAGATTGCAGCGGTCCGTGTGCCATGTGCCGCGGCGCAACGGATCTGGATATAATTGGTCGGGACCCTGATACATAACCGGGCGAGCCTTGTCTAGCATACATTAAAGCACTTGGCGAAAGAAGAATTACGTCATGATGGGGCGAAAAGCTTGCGACGTCATGTTGGGTGGAACGGCCTTGGCGGGATCAGGTACACGGCAATAGTAGGATGCAAACATGCATAGCATGGAGAACATGCGAGGCAGAGCCGTTTGAAATTACCTGGGTGCAATTCGCCATGGTAGAAAGCGATGAAAAAGGCATAGCGCTATTGATGTTCGAACTGCATTAGACATAGGAATGGGCCCCGCGGCATGCCGTTTTCGACATTAGTCATTCGCGCCCAGACTCGTGGACCCCCGCCAAGTGCGCCAAGCGCCCCCACCAAGTGCCCCCGCCAAGTGCCAAGCGGAAAGATTCCCCCGCGTCTCTCCGCATCGGGAACGCGCCCTCGCTGGACTTTCCCGTTTCGGATCGGCCAAGGACGCAGTATAAGTCCGATTTTCAATTTACCATATTCGTTACAGCCCCCGTGGAGAAGTTTGCTATAAGACTCCCGATTCCGCCGTCTCAATATCTTTTCCTCCCTTACCACTTTTTCCCCAACTTTTTTACCTCCGCGCAAACGGACGGCCCTTGATTTGTCTGTACCGCCAGTATGTGGACAACCACCAGTGGCCTGAGTGGTCGATCGCTCCGGGTGAGCATCACCTTCGTCGCTGTCGTGGGTTTCTCGCTCTTCGGATACAACCAGGGCATGATGGCCGGTCTCCTCAACGGCGACGAGTTTGTCAAATCGTTCCCAATCCTTGAAAAACCCGACAATGCAACTCCATCCGAAAGCTTCTACGTCGAAGTCATCCGTGGTGCTGTCACATCCTGCTATGAGATTGGATGCTTCTTCGGCGCGTTGTTCTCCATGTTCTTCGGTGAGAGCTTCGGCCGTACCCGTGTGATCTGTATGGGCGGCAGTGTTCTCATTATTGGTGCATTGATTACAACGGTCTGCTTTACTGGTCATTGGGAGGTCGGTCAGTTCGTCATCGGTCGTGTTGTGTCAGGCATTGGAAATGGCATGAACACGGCCACGATCCCGGTTTGGCAGTCAGAATGCTCCGGCGCACACAACCGTGGCTTCCTTGTCTGCTTCGAGGGTGCAATGATTGCGGGTGGTACCTTTATCGCTTACTGGGTAGTCTTCGGTCTTTCGCACGCCGGAGACAGCGTCCAGTGGCGATTCCCCGTCGCACTCCAGATCTTCTTTGCTCTAGTCGTGGTTATCGGCGCCGCTATGCTCCCGGATTCTCCGTCGTGGTTTGTGAACAGAGGACTTGACAACGAGGCCTGTGTGGTTCTTGGCAAGCTTAAGGGCTCCTCTCCGGATTCCGATTTAGTGCTCCACGATTTCAATTTCCTCAAGGCGGACGTAGAATCTTCGACAGCCGCCCAATCCGGCTGGAAGACAGTCTTTACCTTCGGCAAGACCCAGGAACTCCAACGTCTTCTTATTGGCTGTTCCGGTCAATTCTTCCAGCAGTTCACCGGCTGCAACGCTGCTATTTACTATTCAACGCTACTTTTCCAAGAGAACTTGGGTATGGAAAAATATCTATCTCTAATTATGGGCGGTGTCTTTGCTTCCGTTTATGCCCTTGCGACCATCCCCTCCTTCTTTATGATTGAAAGAGTCGGCCGTCGTAACCTATACTTGATTGGTTTCCTAGGTCAGGGGCTCAGTTTTGTTATCACATTTGCTTGCTTGATCGAGCAAAACGAGTCGAACGCCAAGGGTGCTGCCGTTGGTATCTTCCTTTTCATCACTTTCTTCGCGTTTACTATCCTTCCCCTGCCTTGGATCTACCCTCCGGAAATCAACCCCCTCCGTACCCGTACTATCGGCGCGTCGGCCTCAACCTGCACCAACTGGATTTGCAACTTTGCCGTCGTCATGTTCACGCCCCTTTTCGCTGCTCAGAGCCCTTGGGGTGTCTATCTGTTCTTCGCACTGTTCAACTTCATCGGTCTGATCTTCGGCTTCTTCTTCTACGTTGAAACTGCCGGTCGTGAGCTTGAGGAGGTCGATATTATCTACGCCAGAGCCCATGTAGAAGGAAAGATGCCGTGGCGTGTCGCCAATGCCATGCCCAAGCTCAACTTCGAAGAGATCGCTCAACAATCTCGTGAGCTGGGCTTGAGTTCCATCGATCATACTAGAGATGAGAAGAGCGAGCTTGGCCTCAGCAGCAGTGACAATAGACAGGAGGTTGAGGAGGTCCCGGAGAAGCACTAGTTATTTTGGGTGAATGTAATGACGTGCCAATGTGTGGTTGATGGTGATAATGTTTGAGACGTGGTTTTTTATTTCAATTTTGCGTTTTGGTCTATTTCTTAACGTTCAGTCCCCTTGACGTCTTTTGCTGTGGATATGTCAACTTCTGCCCTGGTGATAGAACTAATGGCAATGCCCAGGTGTTTCTGGCATGTATATATATCCAAGACAAGAATATATTCTTTTTCATAATTCTATTAATTATTATGCCTTTTTTACACACTTAGGCTGTTTTTCATTTCCACCTGCTTAGGTGGGAACCCGGGCAGTACAGCAAATCGAGTTATTTTATTACACTAATTCGATAAATCTCCTCTTAATATGGTCCATATATAAAAGGACGCGCTCGCGGTTTCTCAGGCAACTAGTGAATTCGTCTTCGACGAGAAGGCTGATCAGATCGAGTCCAAGAGCCTGCCAATCTAGCTGTGTTTTGGCCTTCTTCAACTTCTTGACCTCGAAAAGCAGGCTGCAATCACATCGCTTTTGCCAGTAGCTATCCGGTAAAGTCCATTGGAAGGCCTCGAGCAAATTGCGAGCATTTTGGATCTCGATCGCGGTATTGTCAGCCGGACATACCGTGTCAATTATCAGCATCGCGAGATCTAGTGGAAAGTTACGGAATCCGGTGTGTAGGTGTACTTTCCCCCTTTTCTGATTTCGCTGGATGGCCTCTTCGAGCTTCAGCACAAACAGTGGATTCTGGCAGATTTCGCGCAGGTTACGAAGCGCTCTTTTTATCTCAGAATCAGACTGGCCGGGGGAATCTGAATTTGATGGCATTTCAGACCATCGGGTGCGAAAGTCTTGCGTGTCTCGCAATCTATCTTTTTGCCAAAAGTGTTGTGCTGCCTGGACAAAGATGTCGAGGTTTGCCTCGATGCGCGTAATGCCCCCTTCAATCAACTGGTCGAATAGCGCCCAACAGTGGGCATGGACCAGATACCCAGGCCGTTCTTCTGGTGGCCAGTAAGGGTCCGGTCCTTCTGGACTGACTCGTGCTGCGCCAAGCTCTCCCAGTAGATTTGCAGTATACTTGGGCATGAAGATATCATCCAATTGACTCCCTATTCGTGCTTGGTTTGGGCTGCGCGGAAACTTGTGAACTCCCCAATCTCCATCAAAGACGGTGATGCCGGTGAGGCGATGCCGTTGATCCGCTTCTACTAGAACTAGGCCGATTCAGTCAAATGATCATGCCAAGTTTCTCTGGGAGATACTCACTTCCGCGGTAGAGAGCTTTCCATATCGGGGGAGTATATGTTGCTTCGCACTATCGTCATATGTCTTCCACCACTCTTGCTCATCATTTATTTCACGACGTGACGATCCTTCCCCATTAATCCAGACCTCGTTGATAGAAGAAGCACAGAGTACATCTCACGATGAGAAAATCACTATCCGTGTTGACCTTTAGCTAGCAGTATAGAATAACCCACTTATATCAGAGATACAGAGCTTGAAGACTTCCAAACATCGAGGTCTAAGTCATTGTAAGCAGCGGATTAATGAATAATGTAAGAGTTCATTTACCTTGTCTCAACACATGAACGGTTTTCGAGTCTCGGATCAACGCATAGACCATTGCAGCCACCCAAGCCGTGATTGAAACAATAAATATTGTAGGCACTGCATCCATTCACGCTAGATGGCTATAATGAATACATCCCGAGGATCCGTAGACTTCATACCCCTAGATAGCTAGATATGCAACCTGAGATCAATACTTTGGTCGGTTTCGAGCATATGATTAGCCAACAAATTTTAACATTTTTTTGTCAGACTTCGACTAAAAATAAAGCTCCAAATGGCTACAAGCTTGACTGATCTCAAAGTTCTGAAGTTTTGTTAGTCCGCGCTAGACTTGTGTCGGCATAAATGGAGTGATTGGCTAGAAAGTCTATCATGAATATGTTAGAGTTGAAATCACGCTATCGGTGCTCTCATTCAAGCCGTCTAGGTCCTGGTGTTTTTACGAAATATTCATATGGCAATATAATTGGTTACTCGGCATTCGAGTCTTGAAGCTGTTACGAAGTCCTTCATACCCCCCAGCTAGTCAAATCTGCATATTTTATTTAATGAGCGCTCATGTACGTCCATCGCATTGTTTATATTTCAAATGGACTGTTTTGGCGGCATACCATTTTTTTTCAGGCTTCCCACTTGGCTCAAAAATTTCCAATTCAGTGGGGATACATTTTCTGCCGGAGAGGGTGCTTGCGATAATTCATCTTCGGTCTGGGGAGAAGATTCACGGCCTCTTGCCTTATACGAACCAAGCCCTATCAGGAAGCCAGATACAGCCATTACCAAAAATATCACCGTATACAACAACCTAAACTCCAATGGGTGCTATGGAATGCGATCCCAGATTGGTAAGGTCCGTTCAATAAATCAAGATTTACCCTCTAATTCCTCAGATTAGCCTCCAATCTATGAGATGTTACAACAAAGCCACTCACGGAAACTACAAAACCAAGTAAGATTTTAATTTCTATCACTCTGCTACAAATGTATTAATCATATACTGTTAGGATATGACGGAATATCCCCTCTTTTCCAGTCTCCTTGATATTGAAAGATTTATCGAGTATGCTGGGTTTTTTTTCTCCCCTAAGAATAATACCGGGTCATTTTCTTTTCTCGTTGAATATAAGGATGGACGGAAACAGATCATGAAATGGTATTGGTACAGCAAAACATTGATTGATTGTGATACTAGGAGTCAAACGGACGTTGAGACCGCCCAGAGACATCTCAACTAGGCAAACAAACTTGTGGGAGACGAGGAATGGAACTACCTAGGACAGAAATATGACCTCAAGCGAAGGGGATCTATTCTGAGAGATAAACGATCATGCCCAGGGCTTGTTGAACCATTCGAGAAATGTCGATAGAGACTATATTATAATCTTGTTTTCATTTGTTATACATCTTCGAGGACAAATATCTAATCTTTGTAGTCAATAATAATTCAAGTAACGTCACACGTTGAAAGGCTATAGCTATGATCAATCAACAAAACATACGTTGTTCTATAAGAACAGGCTCGCATACACGCCATATCCCGCAACGCGCCCCAGTGACTATACTGAAGAGGGACCCTGCAACGGGAACAGCAGGGGCACCGACAGCCCTGCCTGCGAAACAGGTATGAGAGCAGAGTCGTCACTGGGAGTAGTAGGGTGCTAGTGTGCTAGAGGAGAACCAAGAAGAGAAGGTGGAAGCTCTGCCTGAGAGGGCCCGTGCATGGCCGCTTAGCCATCCTGCTCTGGAATCCCCCGCTAACTACGGAGTAAGTAGGGGTGACGGCGAAAAGACCACGATTGTGCGTGGTCTTTCGAGGGGAAATCGTGGTCCTTTCACCTAGCGCTCGCGTTGGAGCATTGAATACAACACTAGCCAAGTTAGGCTTAGCGCCCTTACAGGAGTAAGTATTCATCATACATCAACGCCCTCAGCGCGTACATTATGGATAAAAGATATAAAGGCAGTCTAAGTCCTCGTTCAGATATCATCCCTAAACAATTCCATATCTTCGGCGTGGCCGTTCTACTTTCTAATAACATTGAACTATACTACCGGCAAAATGCCGAAGAAAAGTGAAGCTAAGCTTAATAAAACCGATTGGATGTTATTCATCTAATAAGAAGATCCGGAAGTTAACGCGGATTTTACCGATTCTATACTGAAATCCGTAGGATATGTTACGTGCCAGGTTATTTCTAGCAGAAGAAGTGCATTGCTAAACGAATATCAAGTATGAAGAAAGAAAAGAAAAGAAAACAAACGTAAAACAACAAATGGGTCTTTATATCCCTTCGGGGGCAAAGCCCTATCCTCGCTTCTCCCAGAAGGAAGGTACGACTGTCTGCGCAAACGAGTTCCTTCGAACGGGAAGGAACGACCAACGGTACAATCCCAAACGGGAAAGTACGAGTCCCGCAAGTGCCAATCGTGACAGGATATATAGATCGTAACTTCAAAAAGTAGGTTTATCCTAGTTAATCTTGCTTTATTAGATTTTCTCCCAGCTATTACTAATAATATAGTTTTATCTAACGCCTTATCCCACTAGACCCTTAATACTAGCTGAAGAATATAACTCTCAGAGTCATCGAAGGTTTCCTTTACTAGTACCTTAACTGTACAGATACCTATAACGAGTCCAGCGATTTATAATCAAGGGCGCCTACCTAGGTACTTTAACGATAAGTTCTAACCAGTTTCCTCCTAAAGTATAATAAAATGGTCACCTTCCAAGGTTCTGAGGTGAGCTTACTAGTCTCACTCCGCGCTCAATTTCCATATAAGACCTGGGAGAACTTAACCTTAATATTCAATACCCATATTACTAGGGAGCGGCAAAGATCTTCTAACGTGCTGCAAATGAAATGGAGGAAACCAAATAAGATTATATATTATACCCATTCTCTATAGCTGCTATGTAGCCCTAGAGAGGTCGTTCACTGACCGGGATAGTCCTTTATTATTGCAAGTGGAACCAGAAATTTCACAGCTAATTACCCAGTGCCTCTGAGGTGATTTTCCATTCTGAATCCACTTTAATATAAGATCTAGCTAAGTTATATTAGGGTAGTACAGCTTATGGTTCTTATGTTCTCAGATACTAAGGCGCAATACTTGCCAACCTAGGGGACATTTTGTTGCGTGTGGCCCGAGTTGGCGTGATGGTTCAGGGATCCACCCTAATATAGTTCTAGTCGCACATCTCTTCAACCTCTCTCTTATGATCTGTGCTTTTCTAGATTTCGTAGCCTTCCGAACCTCTGTCCTACCTTACTTACCAGACAAATGGTTCACTCTCGCTGTCAGGTCTAAGCCTACCGTATGCTATAAAGATCCTAGTATAATTTTTAGCTTAATGAGAACAATTTTAGATAACAGACCTGATTGGACTCTGTGGGGTGCTGCGCCGTTATAATTTGAGAATATAAACGGTGTACCTGCCTTTATCTCACTTGCCGATATAGCCACTTTCCTAGATGATAAACAAGCTTGTAGCGTGAAGACCCCGATCCGATACGCACCCATACTGATAAGATATCACGTACGGCATCAAGGCCTCCAAGATCATCTGCAAAACAGCAAATCACGTCGACGAACATGAATAGTAGGCGGCTTAGGATAGCATCATACAACGAGCAGTCCTGCGGCAATTCATCTATTGATAAGATATGAGCCTGTTTTCCATATTGAATATTCCGACGAGACTATTCAGTCGGACGGCTCTGACGATACTTCTGATACTGCCACCAAGACTTCCACTGATAGCAAGTCTACCGCCACTGCCACTGCCACTATCGCTGTCATCCCTTCTTCTACCTCGGCTGCCGCTGCCGCTGCAACCAGCACAGCCGCCGATGACACCAATACTAGCAGCACTGATGCGGACACTAACGATGATGACGAAGACGACGACGAAGACGATGAAGATGACGAAGGCAAAGACGACGAGGAAGAGGCTAGCACCGATGCCACCAAGGAGAAAAAACACCGACACGGGCACGGACACGGTCACCACAAGCTCCGAGCTAGAGCCGTTCTCTCCTCTACGTTGAAGACATCAGCCTGCAACGCAGCCAACGCCGGCAAGTTCTCGACTGTCATCAAGAACATGAACCTCGATGCCTGGGTTGAATATTGCTAGACAGTCAATTCCTCGTGGGATTGCTTCGTACGGCAAGAAATCAATCTGTTGGCTGGAGATAGTCGTGAATGAATGACTCGCTATTGTATAAGAATATATACAAGACAAATGCTACAACCGAGAAAGAACTCTTGTCTTCATTATTGGTCTGGTGTGATGCGTAGAAGGGCTTAGATAAGTAATTTAGCCACGTGATACGTACGTACATAGGACGTTATGATTTATACTTGCTTCGCTCGCTCCGCAATCAATCAATTATCTTAGAGGACATTGCACTTTAGCACCAGGTTACTTAACTAAGTAAACCCTCAATATTGCCTGATACTCTGGACTTCTCTCCACGCATCGCCGCTCAAAATGACACTAGATGGCGAGAGCTCTCAGGAACCAGAGCAGCTTCCTCGGGAGAACTGGGCCTTTCTCCCCAGCCTCCCTCTGTTCTCAGCGCCGACTATTCCAAATATTGGACGCCAGTTTTTTATTCATTCTCCCTCTACCATCCTCAAACTGGGCGCTGACGATGGCGAAGGCAAGATGACCGCGCTCGCCCATTCCATCTTAGGCCTCTGTGTCCCACGCGTCATTTGTGTCGTTACAATTCCGATAATAACCTCTAACGCCTTGACGCCCAACCGCATCCAACAGGGCCTCGTTCTTACTCGCCAGCCAGGTACGCCGCTAGTCGAGCTCTGGCCCTCTCTCACCCCTCTACAGCGCCAGACCATTAAGGTAGAGCTCTGCCGTCTCCTCGTACATATGCGTACGTACCACTTTTCTTACTACGGCCGGCCCACGCGGCAGCCGTACATCCTCTTCTCCGAATTCGGCACAGAGACGTATGTATATTGTGCCTCCCGCTCAGAGTGGGATGACTCGCGCGTCTGCGCGCTGCAGGCCTCTGACCCGGACGCCGAACGTGCAGTCGCCCTTGAGCGAGTACAGCGTAATACCACCGGCCCAGGTGATTGGGACCGTCCTGTCCTCTCGCATGGGGACTTGTCTGACCGGAACATCCTCGTGGACCCGTGTACACTCGCGGTGACGGGTTTCCTGGACTGGGAGATGGCCAATATCATGCCCGCGTACTATGAGTACGTCGCGGCACGGCTGTCCGGGGGCCATCAACCTGGGTGGAGGAGGGAACTGCTAGACGTGCTAAGGTCTGTTTTGCGCTGCGAGTGCGATGCTAGGCGCCAGGAAGACCTGGACGCTGTTAATGTCGAGGATGGAGAGGAACGATACAGGAGGACGTTGGCGGCGTGGGATGCTGTCGTCGATGTTGAGAGAATCGCGCAGGGATACGACAATAACTGCAAATGGACTTTTGAAACCGGCCTATCAGATGTTTCACAAAAGACTAGTTCTGCCTCATAGTTCATTGAGTACGAGAACTATTCATTGTCAAGGCTTCAATGGTTATTGATATAGAGACTAAGTATTGCATGCTATTACTCTATTGACTAGCTGCACTACCTACATGCTCAACTACTTCTATTCATACAGAATTGTAAAAAAGCAAGCCACATACAGAATAAAAATTGTGCCAATATATTGCTGTGATGCATATAAT
The DNA here is from genome assembly GCF_028828465.1 of Penicillium psychrosexuale. Taxonomy (NCBI): domain Eukaryota; kingdom Fungi; phylum Ascomycota; class Eurotiomycetes; order Eurotiales; family Aspergillaceae; genus Penicillium; species Penicillium psychrosexuale. Next base: position 3,576,430 of record NW_026643187.1, read on the forward strand.
GTTATTTCAAATCACTACAACTACTATTCATATATTGAGCAAAAGAACTGGTGGAATCTCATTAAGGATAGCTTGTCAGCTCAGTCAGTCTCCCTGCGCTCGGGCGTATGATGTAAACAACAAAAACAGGGTACGTCTGTGTCGCGCTTATAGAGCGATCTCGCCTCTCTTTCATGATGGAATCTCATTAAGGATAGCTTGTCATCTCAAGAAAACTCCTCCCTGGGCTGCGTGTGATGTAAATAATAAAAACAGGGTACGTCTCTGTCGCGCGCATAGAGCGATCTCGCACCTCTCTTTCATGAATCGCATCGAGTGCCACGGGCCGAAGGACGTCTTGCACGAGCTGAGTTACCTCAGTACTGCCTGTCTGTAGCTGCGCCGGGCTCGAGCTTAGGGAATCATTCTGTAGCTTGTAGATTCGTGTCTTAACGTCGTCGAGGAAGGTATTACGAATCACACCATCTCCAACGTCAAGCGTGACTGTGCCGATCTGCTCGCGCGATAGCTCTCTGGCTCCACGGTAGCGGAAGGTAGTAAACGAAGATGGCATTACGAGGCAAAAGCGTTCGATGGTGCCGTCCTCGGGTATAAGATGAAGAACATGGATTCTAGCACCAAACTTGCCAACAACAAGAAGTACGGAAGGATTGGTGGAGGAGGTGAATATGTTTTTAAGACGGGCAAGCATGATTATGTGAGTTGAAGTTTGTTAAATGAAGAGGATGTTGATTCTTAGGAGAAGGAGAAGTAGTAGTTGCTATTTAACGTCAGAAGGAAGTCACATGCAAACCAGACCACGTGCCGCAGGGTCCCGTCCCGGAACGTGAAGTTGATCCGGGGCTATATTACGGGCGACGGCACAGCTTTGCCACCCCCAGCTCTCTGTTACCTGTTTGAATTGTGACTTTAGCTTCGAATCCGGTAATGATCTCTATAAAAATCTATACGGCTGTAAGTCGCCGGCCGCTGGGGCGACCTTAGAAGTAGCCCCAGCTTTGTTTGACGGCTCCCTCCCCTTGTATGAGTCTAACCGCGTCAAAGCCCATAGCCCAGGATACGCTTTTCGTGCCTGGAGGTACGCGACGGCTACAGTAGCTTTAGGATCAATGCATTACAGCTTATTTAGATTCCGGATGCGTGATGACTCTTATCGACTCAGGGTAGCTCAAAAGATAGATACCCTAGTCACAATGCTGCCAAAACCAATCTCGGTCAGCGGCATAAAATCCCAATATATATCGAACGAGTGGATAGAGTTGGACGTCTACTTCATAGGTCCACAGGCAACAGCCAAACTGACAATTGAGGCCTATCTCGTCCAAGATCTCGAAGCCAAGCTCCCGGCTGGCATTGACGTCCTTGGGCCTGAAGGATTCATATTGAATTTCGATCAGAAAGTCGCACGTATCGCTTCTTATAATAATATGGAATTTAGAATTAGCGTTAATGTATGCGTAGACTCAGAGAACGAGCGCTTAGTTACATCTCAAACAAAAACTCTGTCCTTTGGGTGAACTTGGGCGAAGCGGAATCGCCTGGCTGGTAGCTAAGCTCATACTATCATACAAACTGACTAAAACGCCACGCAGCACGACTACTCCAGCTTAGCGTTTTCATATCTGAACAGCTCATGGTATTGGGCAAAGTCTCCATGGCCCGACCGGGTGGCCACGATCCTGTCCAGTGTGGCCCTAGGGGAGGGCTAGTTCATAAGGGCGCTTGTCTAAGTTGATAGAGAGATCCCGGTAATGTTGCAGCGCTCTCTCAGCCCAGAGGCTTTGAAATTGTTCTATAGCTGAGGGAACCATATTCGTTTTAGGATAAAGGATAGTAATGAAGGAAGATGTTCTAGGGGAGAATCAACCAACGCATATAGAGCCAGTAATTTGATAAAAAGCTTAGTCCGTTTTCTGTCTAGGATCTAGTGAATAGATAGATAGCTTAATAATAGATAAGACGAATTTAGGAGCTATAACGTAGCTTCTAGGGGGGTATATCGACCAGAAATGATATACTTCCGTACATTCCTTACATCTGGTGGTATATTAGTAGTCAGCAGCCCCTTATCGACATTATGTAAATATATACCAAGATAGATCTCGGAGGGTTCTCCTTTTCATAATTACACTCATTTTACCCTTTGGTCTAGTATCCTACTGCTCGTACCATATAAAACAGCCTCTATTTTGTTCAACAATATATTATACCGCGAATAAGCGCAATATCAACCAACCTGTACGCTAACGCTAAGGACATCATCGTCCACCTCTGTACTGTCTTCGCGAATCCTAACTGTCGTACAGAGGCGTATACTACTTACTATAAACTTAAGATAAAGCCAAAGGATGACTTTACCGACTTCCTCGCAGAATTCATATAGCTCGCCGAGGAAGCTGCTATTATCGAAGAAAATCGAAAGCGAGACCTCTACTCGAAACTGCTATTTCTACTATAGGGTCAAGTCATATAGGCAGTCAACCAGGATATAGTAGTGTTTAACGCTTTTACCCAGAACTATTAAAGCATAGCGCATAAGATCAGTCTCCAACAGGAAGCGAAATCTACACAGACCCGTACAACTATATCATTTAGCAGCGGATCCGGCATAACTACCAGCACCAACCAGTCGTATATACCACGTGTGAAACGGGAGGGTGCTGTACCTAGACTCTCAGCCTCGGAATATAAAAACCTGATAAAGGAAGGACGATATTTCTACTATAAAGAGAAAGGCTATATGGCTTTTGAATACCCGAAGAAGAAATCTAATGCTACTGCGGGTATAGCCGCCGCTACCACTTAGTCCTATACGCAGTCCCATATTACCGAAATCGAAGAACTGGAAGATGATACAGACCAGGGAAAAGCCACTGCCTAGGAGAAGTCTCAATCCTAGGTAGGAAATAGGTATCACTATACGTGCTAGATCTACACAAGCTTTTAGGAGGTCCACGGGATAGTTTAGTATTTAATATAAGATTGATTCACAACGGACGTTCCTTTACAATCTCAGCGTTAGCAGACACCGGAGCAGATAGCTTAGTTTTCATTAACGAAGAGCTGGTTATATTGCTGGGTAAGAAATTCGGACTACGCACTTATAAACTGGACCGCGAATGCCCGGTCAGGGGATTCGACAGTCAGCTATCCCGACTGATCACGCACGCAGTCCTTCTCTCTATAAATGTAGACAATGAAACACATGTAAACCTGCACAGGCTCGGGAAGGAACATCTATGTCATCACACATCTGTTTCGATGTCGATCCGTGAGGGGTTCGTCACATGAACATAGGCAGATAGATTTCCTTATAGTTTGGGACCCCCCAGGGGCCCCCTCGAGACTGGCAAGAATTAGTCTTGGCACACCATCAATACATTGTGTTCCCTCCACAAAGCCCTTTGTATCTTACCCGGTTGACAGGCCTTACACCTGCATAACGTATACCTTTACAGTTAAGGATAAGGCGTACTTAGCGAGCTGAGTTCTACTCAGCTATTTCTGAAAATGAAATAATAGTATAAAGGATTGAGGGGAACGGAGGTATATAAACAGTCTAGGGAGGTCGGCGAACAATTTCAGAGATTATTAAAGCAGCTTAATATAGCTGCTATGGAAGCTTTATATTATAAAGAGTAGGGAAAAGAGGGGTTGGTTATATTATCTAGCTCTCGCAGGCGCTTATATCCTTAGCTTACACGGATCCTAGGGAGGAGTATCCAGTCGAATATATAATTAATACGTTTTAACTAACATTCCCCTCGGCCCGAAATTCATTAGATACTATCAGCTATAAGGCTCTCACTCTTATACTACGCCCTAAGGTAGATCTACAGACCTGCTGCATACAGGCGATTGTCTACAGGGGGTCTAGGGCAACTGAAACCAAAGGGTATAATAGATCGACGATAGACCGGCTGTCAGGACCCTAGTACTAAGAAGGCTGATGCCTGAGGTATGAGCCCTGTCATAGGGCGTGGAGCACCCATCCTGGGTGCGTGGGGGACTGTGGGCTGGATAGGAGTAATGCGTACTGCCTGCACAGCCTCCTTGGGTTATGTGACCTATAAACCTGTATATTATCCTCGTATGCTGCTTCTTTGGAGAAGCAGCTATTAGTTCTAATATACCCTGTGTATATCACTATCTCTATTTCCTGATCCTCTATTATATATAGTATTCCCTTAGGCATTCTATACCTAGGGGTCTTATAGTTCTAATAGCTCTTAAATACTCGGATTGCCTGATAGAGACTACCCCTCGTTTGTATTATATCGAACCCTCGTAATATACGGTCGCAGGGACTTCCTACGATACCGTAGCCTAACGAATAGGCTTCGACCGATTAAACCCTTCCTCCTGCTATGAACTATCTGTCGACCAGAAATGACGCACTTCCGTACATTCCTTACATCTGGTGGTATATTAGTAGTCAGCAGCCACGTGTACCGATTATGTAAACATATACCAAGATAGATCTCGGAGGAGAACCCTCCTTTTCATAATTATACTTATTTTACCCTTTGGTCCAGTATCCTACTGCTCGTACCATATAAAACAGCCTCTCTTTTATTCAATAGTTATAAGCCTAGTTCACTAGTATATTAATTGCAATTGAATACTACTACGGTCTGCTCTATAAGCTACCGTACCCCTAAGTATAGAAGTACTTTTACTTACCTAGTACTTCTTATCTATCCTCTACTAACTTATATAAGAAAGCTGTAGAAAATAAGATATTATTCCTTTATAATAATCCCAGTGGGATTACTAAATAGGTCTTAAGTATACCTAGAGTATATATTATTCTAAGGAACTTAACCTAATAGTGAACCTAGTTTATATAGGTAGAGATAATTACTAAAAATCTCGATATTTAGGATTATATTAACCTAAATATTAGTAAAGAAAAGCGGCCTACCCTACCTATAAAGCTAATTCGACTAAATAAAAATAATAAAAAGTATAATTATAATATAACGAGTCGATTAATAATAAACGGCTAACTTAATTATAATAATAATCGGAAAGACTATAATAATAATCTATCTAAGTATAAGATAATTAAACTAATACTTAGACTTCTCCAAAGCCCGACCCGAGCCCGAAATTTGGGCCCATGGCCCGACCCGCACGGGCTTTGGGCCTAACCTCCCTAGGCCCAGCCCGGCCCGAAGCCTATACAGGTCGGGCCTAAAAGCCTGTGAATAGCCCGTTTAGCCCGAATTTGTATAATATAGAGGTCTTAGCGCTTATAAGTCAGATTATATAAGATTAATAAATTACAGTTTTTTATTACTATTTTAGTCTGGTCATATTCTAATAAAAAACATACTAATTTGTCCATAAATGTCAAAAATGAAGCCATTCCCAGATCACCTCACTAATTCATCTGGTCTTCCCGCAATATACCGATTCGTCTATAAATATTAAAAATGAAGCCATTCCCAGATTACCTTACTAATTTATCTAGTCTTCCCGTAATATACCGATTTGTCTATAAATGTTAAAAATGAAGCTATTCCTAGATTACCTTACTAATTCATCTAGTCTTCCTATAATATACCGATTTATCTATAAATGTTAAAAATGAAGCTATTCTTAGATCACCTTACTAATTCATCTAGTCTTCCTATAATATGCCGATTCGTCTATAAACGTTAAAAATGAAGCTATTCCTAGATCACCTCACTAATTCATCTAGTCTTCCTATAATATGCCGATTCGTCTATAAATGTTAAAAATGAAGCTATTCCTAGATCACCTTACTAATTCATCTAGTCTTCCTGTAATATACCGATTTATCTATAAATATCAAAAATAAAGCCATTCCTAGATTACCTTACCAATTTATCTAGTCTTCCTATAATATGCCGATTTATCTATAAATATTAAAAATAAAGCTATTCCTAGATTACCTTACCAATTTATCCTATCTATATATAAATGCAAATTCATCCCATCTATATATAAATGTAAATTCATCCTATCTATATATAAATGCTATATATAAATGTAAATTTATCTGATTAATTCAACTACTACTAATAATTAAGATAATTTAATTCTAAAAACAGTATTTAAATACTAGATAGTAGAGAGTATCTAATTAATTAAATATAACCTTAATTTATTGCTAGTTATAGTATAATTGTATAAAGGAGTTAGGACTAAAGCCTGCAGATTGTTAGTGTAAAAACTCTGCAGCCTAGCGAAATACCGTATAAACCTATAATTAAATTTCAGATAAAACCAATTAATTAGACCAATTAAGTAAATAAATTAATTAGATATATTAGTAAGGTAACCTTAGAATAGCTTCATTTTTAACGTTTATAGATAAATTTATATATTTATAGCTCCTAGGCCTAAAGCCTAAGAACAGCCTACCTTAGCCTAAATTTATCTAGAGTATATATCTTAGCGCCTAGAAGCCTGCTTACTAAGTAGAATAGTATATAGTTATTTTAGTTTCCTAATTAAATAATAGCCTTTTATATCCTAGTGGCCTTAAAATTTTAGTTTTTATTTATAAAATAATTTTTAATATAGCTAGCTACTTATTATTTCTAGAAAAAAAAAAAAATTAGGCCAATTTAGTGATACTTTATAGATAGGCTAGTCTCTATATAGAAATATATATTTAATTATACTAGTATATATATATTTAAATAATATTTAGTATCCCTAACTACTATAAATAATTAAGATTAATTATAATTTATTAAGGATCTCTATATTTTATTAATAAAGAGGCTAGAATTAAAGGAAAATTAGTATTTAATTATATATATCTAGGACTAGGACTCTATATTATAGTACAGCTAGTAATATAGGTATACTAGGTATATTATAGTAAATTATAATACCTATATAACCGAATCCTTTAACCTAAATACTAATAAAAGACTATTAGGGGAATTAAGAGATATCTAATCCTATAATATAATTTAAAAATAGTACCTAAAAGAAGAGGGAGGCCTAGTAAGGCTAAGAAGGTATCTCGATCCTATTAAGTATATACCTTTCGAAATTGAACTTCTTTTATTTTTTTCTATTCTTAATAGTATATATTTTAGATTAGGAGTATATTCTTTACTCTATATAGCTACCTACTAATTTTAAAGGGCTAATATACATTTCTTTATATAAAGGGCTAATATACATTTCTTTATATATCCTATTCTATAGTTAGCTATAGTATATAGTCTAATCTATATACTATATATAGTTATCTTAGGATAAAAGGGTATATAGGTACTGCTATAGAGATTATAAATTATATTTAAAATTCTTTAGGCTACAGCCTACTTATAATTAATTCTAGAGAATATAAACTAATATAGAGACTAATATATAGACTAATACAGAGACTAGTATATAGGCTAATATAGAGACTAGTATATAGACTAATACTAAGACTAGTATATAGACTCTATTATTAATAGAGGAGGTACTCTAGGTACTATAGTAGAGGAAGGGAGCTGAGGCCTATAGGCTAGTAGTCGAGGCTCTTAAGAGCCTAATTAAGAGGAAAGAGTTAACTAAGTATTAGATTTATATACTTCTAGATTATATTACTAAGTAGGAGCTATAGAAGGGATAGGAAGACTATACTGATTTTTAATAATAGTAGATTAGTATAATTAAGGTCTAGTAGTATATTTAAAAGAATTAGTAGTATATTAATAAAATATACTAAAAGGCGACCGCGCTATAGGGTATACGAGATACTAAGGCCTTCTTTAGATATATTATATTAAAGTCGATAGCTAAGCTAGCTAGTAAATTAATTATAGTAAAAATAAACTACTAGGATATAAGGCTTACTATTAATAATAAGGTTACCTAATATATTTCTTTCTCTAGGAGTAGGGTCTAGAAGAATTGTAAGTATATCGAGCCGATTAATATATAGTAGGCCTACTCTAGGCTATATAGTAAGTTAATAACCCTATTCTATATAAAGGATCTCTGAGATTATAGTCTTTAGATTAATACTAATAGGTTCTATTATATAGCTAGGAGTAGAAGGGATCTTAAAGAGGTTAATAATATATCGATTAGTAGGTATAGTAGCTAGTAGCCTAGGTAGCTAGTACTGCCGCTAAGTACCTTAGGATTTAATATAAGTAAGGTTTAATAGGAAGGGGGAGGGGGTAGGTAGGATAGGCCCCTAGCTATTCTACTAAGTAATAATACTATAGCTACCCTACTAAGTAATAATACTATAGCTACCCTACTAAGTAATAATATTATAGTAGTAGTAATAATAAGCTAGCCTACTAATAGGATATATAGCTATTATATAGTAGAGATAATAATAGATAAGTATATAATAATTGCGAAAGATAGTATATAGAAAGAGAGGGAGGCCCTAGTTACCTTTAGGAAAATTGCGAAACTGGTTAATAGAGAGTTCGGTACTAGTTATATCTATTTTAAATATATTAAAGGGATTATTAATATACTAGGTATATAAGGTAGTAGTAAGAGCCCTTAGGAGTTAGTAGAATAAATCTAATTTAGTTATTACTATCTTAGTTAATAGGATAAGTTTCAGAGGAAGTTCTCTAGCTAGTTTATACTAGGCCTAGATCCTAGAAACCTAAAGGAAATATATAGTGTCTATAAATTTAATCTAAAACCTATACTCCTAGTAGTTATATTATTTGATACTATATACTAGCTTTTATTTAAGAGTATTTATAGAAGGGTTATACCTAGATACCAATTTCGGCCTAATATTATCTATACCTAAATGACTATAGATAGTAGTATAGTACTATTATAGCTACTTAGGTAGCTAAAGGAGGACTTTAATAGTACCTACCTTAGTAGAATTCTATTACTAATCTACTAAGAATTCGATATATATAAGTACTATTTTAGTAAGTATTATAGGCGCTACCTCAGCTAGCTGCGGAGTATATAGTATAGCCTAGTATAGTAACTAATCTAATAGGACCTAGTATACTATACCTATTATATCTTCTTTCGGCTAGACTACTAATAGAAATTAATTATATTTCTATACTATATAAAGAGTATACTACCTAGTAAGAGAATATCGTTCTAATATATTAATATTAATATTAGGGAGTATATAGCTATTAGTAGGGATAGTAATATCCTATAGGGATTAGTCTCCCTTAATAATAAAGATAATAGTAATTATACCGTTATTCTACTAGGGATATAATACTATATTACTTCTTAGTAGAGCGACCTATAAATTCGTATAGAGGACCTAGAAAACCTATCTAGCCGAAAGCTATTTAAGGTCTTTAATAGCTTTATCTATAGGATCACCCTAAAGATATAGTAACTAGAGGATATAGCTTAGTACTAAATAAACTAGAAAAAGTAAGTCTATAAGGTAGGTAATATCTACCTATTCCTTCCTACCCTTCTTTATAGCTTAATAGGACTAGTAACTAGATAGAGGAGGACTATCTTACTATAGTTTATAGGTATTAGGGATAACTACTTAATACTTAATATACCTAAGTCTAGTTCCTAGGAGGAGGTATCGGCTATATATAGAGACCTCCTTAATACTACTAGGATACCCTCTAAACTAATAAGCCGGTAATATATATATATCCTATATACCTTCCCTACTACTACCTACTTCTATACTACCTCTACTATTTTAGAATACCTAGTAGGGCGGTCTAAGTAGATAATACTAACTACTATAAAGGACCTTAATATATTCTTCGGGCTTAATAAGGCCGCTATAGTAATATATATTTAGAATTAGAGGTAAGAGGTATAGCTAGAGTATACTTACCTATTTAAGCTAACTGTTAAGGCTAAAAAGGATACCTATAGGAAGAACTTATTCTTTTAGAGATATAAGAGGGGCCTTCTTAATAATAGCGATACTGGTAGTAGTAATACTAATAGTGGTAATACTAGTAGCGGTAATACTAATAGTAGTAATACTAATAGCGGTAATACTAATAGTAGTAATAGCGATAATAATAATAATGATAGTAGCGATAATTAGCCTAATAACGATATTAGTATTAATATTAAGATAGGCAAGGGGGGGGAAGGAGGGTAGTAAGGCTAATAGAGAATTTAAGGAGGTTAATAATTAAGGCTATATTAGTAAATTTCAATAGGTACTAGATATATTACTAGATATATCTTTTTTTTTATAGATAAATATAACTATAATAATTTCTTTTATAATAATACTTCTACCTCGCTACGGCTACTTATAGTTTTTTCGCCTAAAAAACTAGTTACCGGTTTTTTAGGTAAAAAAAACTCTTAGTCTAAGAAGTACTTTACTACTACTACTTAAAGTTTTTTAGGTAAAAAACTAGTTACTAGTTTTTTAGGTAAAAAACCCTTAGTCTAAGAAGTACTTTACTACTACTACTTAAAGTTTTTTAGGTAAAAAACTAGTTACTGGTTTTTTAGGCGAAAAACCCTTAGTCTAAGAAGTAGTTTACTTTTATACTTCTACTTTACTACTACTACTTATAGGTTTTTTACCTAAAAAACTAGTTACTAGTTTTTTAGGTAAAAAACTCTTAGCCCTAAAAGTAGTATATATTCTTATAATTTCTACTAACTATATATTTATAGTATAGTAGACCTACTATCTATAGGATCTGTCTAGGTAAGGTTTTTTCTTAGGCTATATAGCTATATAGCTGTATTTAATTTAGGCTATTACCTAATTAGATAATCTTTGACCTTCCTTAGCGCCTACCTATCTAGTAGAGAATAGGCTAAGCTCCTATTACAGAAGACTATACTTCCTATTTATATATATCCTACTTTATATATATCCTACTCCTATCTCTATACTCTATACTACTACCTTTATTATATATAGTACTAGGTATAATACCTAGAAGTATTTATTCTAATAGGGATATAGATCTAGCCTATAGCCTAGGCTACGTTCTCTCCTTCCCTTAGGCTTCTTAGGTAGAGTCTACTTAAATTCTATCCTCTTTTCTTCTACTATCTAGTAGCTAGGCTATACCCTCTAATACCGACTTCCTATATTCCCTAAGCTACTAAGAACCCCTACCTTACCTTACCTATATTAGGCCTAATTAGAGAAAGGCCTTTATCCTTTATGAAAAGATAGTATATATAGAGTAGGTTAAGTAGTAGCTATAAACTAATTATAGGTAGAGGTTTAAGGACTAGATATACTAGGATTTAACTTATAATATTCCTATCTAGTATAAGTTTAGCTAGGTAGCCTACTCTAGGAATAGGATACCGAAGGTCTAGTATAAGGCCTACTATAACCTTTTAGAATACCTAAACTCCCTATCTTCTATTAAGGGTAGCTATAACGGTATATTAATAATAATAAGGTACTCTAAAATATAGGCCTACTAGAAGGCCTAGGAGGGAGGGAGGAGAGGAAGGGAAGTAATAGCCTAATTTCTTTAAAGTATAGTATATTATTAGGGCCTATATTCCTATCTTAAAAACTTATTTATATACCTAGACCTAGATTTCTAGGCCTAAGATACTCCCTTTTTATAAGACCTTTAGTAGGAGAGTCTTCTCTAATTTATTATAGGATACTGAGTTCTATTTTATATAGTTAAAAGCCTAGTATTTTAGAAGCTCTTCTAGATTGCCTACTCTATACTATCCCTCCTAAAGGTACCCTCTACTAATACTATTTACTACTACCTATAAAAGGCTATTAGATAGGGCCTATCTATAGTACTCTATATATTACTAAAGGATATAAAAATCTCGGTTACCTTAGATTACTAGACTTCTCTATATAATTAGATATTTATAGTAATTACTAGCTACTTTATTAATAGTAGCTAGGTATACTAGGAGGTTTTACTTAGGTTTAAGCTACTTTATAGGCTATATATAGAGAAATATCTAAGTACTATCCTTCTTAAAATACTAGATAAGTACTAGATTAAAGACTAGGTATTTAGAATTATAACTAATAATATATCTAATAATATAACCCTAGTTAAGGCCGCTTAGATAGTACTCCCTAGTGGTATATAGATATTCTAAGTACCCTACCTTACCTATATTATCTAACTTTCTCTAGGTTAGCTCTTTAGTTACTTAAAGGTAATACCTAAAAATTAGTTCCTTAAGATAAAGTAGGACTAGGAGAAATCACAGCTAGTAAGGAAAAATAGTAGGTATAGGATACAGAAGATCTTATATATATTAAATAAGGTCTGCTTCCTAGCTATCTATATCTATACTAGCCCTTAGCGCTAGGATACCTTTCTTAGGGACTAGGAGGAGGGGTAGAAACTTATTCTGATTTAGGATATATTAACCTAGTAGAACTTAATATTCTTAATACTTCGGTAGGTAAAGAGATTATACCGCTTTTTTTATAAGTTCTATTCTAAGTTTTACTATACTAAGATATAACTTAGTAATAAGGAGTAGTATTAAATTAACTACCTTCTATAAATCACTTAGCCTTTCTATAACTTTATAATAGAACTCTTAAAGATAAAGGATATAACTACCTATCTTATCTTTAAGCTTTATAATACCCTCTTTAACTACTTTAACTAGGTAGCTACCCTACTTTAGTAGAAGTATATTCTATAGAAGTTAGAGATACTTAAGGTACTTAAGGCTAGTTATAAAAAGCTTAAAGAGTACTATATATAGATAACTGGCCTTTAGGGAAATATTTATATAGTTAGGATAATACTAGCCCCTAATAGTCGATCTCAATTTTTCTAGATATAATAATAGGAGGCCTACTAGTACTATAAGTATAGGAAGGCCTTCTAAGAAATACTAGCCCTCTACTAAGAATATCTAATAGTAAATAGGAGATTAGCTAAAATACTAGCTACTAGGCTAGGTACCTCTTAGCTAACTAATCTCCTAAAAGGAGGCTAGAAATTAGTAAAGCTAGTTAGTAATAAGCTAACCTAGTACCTTAATAGTAGTATATATATAACCTAGTTATATCTATTACTATACTAACCCCCTACTATTAGATATAGTTAATATTAAGCCTTTATAGTTTTAGTAGGAGAACGAATCTTATTTCCTTATAATTATATTACTTATCTATAATATTCTCTTAATTCTAGTAACTGGTACTAGTATTAAGCGGCTCTTTAATACTATACGAGATATTTACTATTATTACTATAGTTATATAAAGTCTAAAACTATTAAGGACCTTATACTATATTACTATATAACTAGATTTAGTATTTAGGAAGCTAAGATATAGGATCTCTAGTAGTACTTTAATTCTATAGAGATTAAGGCTATAAGGGAGGAGACTAATAGCCCTATTAATAATACTACTAAGCTTAATTTAATTAGCGATAATAAGGAGGGTAAAATTCATAGAAGTAGTAGTAATAGTGATAGTGATAGTGATAGTAGTAGTAATAGTAATAGTAATAGTAGTAATAGTGATAGTAATAGTAATAGTAGTAGTAATAGTAATAGTAGTAATAGTAATAGTAATAATAGTGGTAGTAATAGTAATAGTAATAGTAGTAATAGTAGTAGTAGTAGTAATAGTAATAGTAATAGTAGTAGTAGTAATAGTAATAGTAGTAGTAGGGGGGATAGGGGCTAGGACGGAGATAGAATTAGTAGTATAGAGATAGATAAGCTAGTATTACTAGATATAGATATACTATTCTAGGTCTCTCGGAGAAAGTATAAGAGTAGGGTAAATAATGATTTCTAGCTATACTAGGAAAATATATTAAGTTTACTTTCTCCTGAAAATTTTACTGAAAATTTTGCCAAGTCCTATAATAATTATAATATATATTATTATAGGTAAGGATATATTACTTATATATCTGTGTAGTAGGGGCCTGTTTATCTTATTTACCTTAGATTTAGGCCTAAATAGGGGCCCGAAAGCCTGCGCGGGCCTATGGGCTGGGCCTATGACCCGACTATAGGCCGAGAAGTCAGGCCTATAGCCCGACCCGGCTATAGGCTAGGTTGGGTCGGGTCAGGTCAAAACGGGCTTTAGAGAAGTCTACTAATACTTAATAAGGTTTCTAAAAGAATAAGGAATATACTTACTATCGAGATCTAGAATCTAATAGTTAAAGTATAGGAGACTAGTAAGCTACTAGCTACCTTATAATTATATTTCTCTTATATAGATATAAAGTAGGTCTAGATTATTAGGAGATAGTAGATAGTTATAGTAATAATACTAATTAAAGATATAGTAATTAATAGCTAGTTAATAAAATTAGAAAATCTCTATATAGAATATATAGCTATAAAAGTAAGCTTTATAACTAATAACTAAAATATAATCTACAATTTCTTAATAGTACTTGATTCTATTAAGCCTTAATTCTATTACTATTAGTACTAGAAGGTTTTTAAATAAAATAGAAAATATATATTTACTAGTATAGTAAATATATACTATTTAGAATAGTCGCTCTTTAACTAGAAGAAGTTATTAAAGCTAAAGGTACTATAGGCTACTTTTATAACTCTTAGTAGTTAAGGGAAAGCTGAAAAACTAGTAACTATAACTATAATAACTACTATAACTATAAAGGGAAAGAAGATATCGATATCTCTCCTAACTTATATATATAGAGAAAACTACTACTTTAGTATATATCTATACCTAGTTAAGGTAGTATATCTACCTAGTTAGAAACCTAATCCTAATATTTAAAAGAATATATAAGGAAAGGTCGATAAGTTATCTAGAAAAGTAAAGGACTATATAAACTAACTTCTAGCTAAACTAATAGAAGAAGAAGATATAGATTAAGTATACTTCGCAGAAGTAGATCTAAATAATAAAGACTACTTAATAGCTATCGAAGATACTACTTTCCTAATAAACTTATGTTAGAGTGTGGCAGAACTAGGCACAATGCTTTGTAATGCACTCTCGAGGGGTTAAATGTATAGTGTTTAAATAGATAAACAGCTAGGCAGTTAAGGGTCAGGTCAAAGATGAGATCAAAGTGTATATCATGAGATGAAATAGTTAATTTTGTCTAACTAACATTCAGTACAATTTAGGGCTTTCTTATAGCAATCAAACATCGCAGATAACTCGGTAAATTAAGGATCAGATGATTCATGACTTCTCTTCAGATGAATCATGACTTTCTTTAGATGAATCATGACTTTCTTCAGACGTAACAAAGTAAGTAATCAATGACATCATCAATTATATCATTAAAACAGGAACACATATTATTCTAATACACCCCTTTAGATTTTGACCTTAGTCAAAAGCTGCAAACATGGGATAAAACAGGAAAGAATAGATCAAATATTGTCGAATTTGGTTACCCGATTAGGCAATTGTCTCAAATTCAGCTAATTCAAGAATTCGAGGTATTTTTGGGACGAAAGGTGTTTTATCAATCCGTCGGTAATCATAGTATTTATTGGAATCTATTGGAGATATATATCTCCATTTCTTACCTTTTCTCGCAACTAATATTTATTGATATCTATATGACACAGTTTCGTCTGATACAGCGAATTGGTTTTCGTTATTAGATCGATTGTTTACTTATTATTATATAATAGTATTAGATTGTGTTAGGCGTTAAATTCAATTAAATTGAGCAGTCTTTTTATCTAAAGAAGGTATTTAGCTGCTTTAGATAGTATAACTAATTCAGCTTCTGTTATTAATATTATAATAACTCACTGTTTTCTCGTTAACTAATCAATTAGACTACTAAATAGGGTGAAAATAAAGCCTTATAAGCTTTTTCGTCCAATGTTATTAGTAAAGCTTATATCTAAAGCTGCTCGAAAGATATATTATAGATTATATAACCTATTAAATTTAATAGAATGGTATCTTGTCCTATAAAGGTATAAGATTATTTGCTCTACGGCGATTATATGACTTCTTTCTGGCTTTATTAGCCATTGAGAAAGTATCTAATATACGAAAGTAATATTAGGTTATATTATAATCGTAGTAAAACCAATTAATCCTACTAATGATTAGTAGTGCTAGATTAGCTGTAGATAAGCTTTATAGTCAGGTAATATATTAGGTAATATATAAGCAAGATTTTCACTAGGAAGTGGTGTTTTTAGTGGCTTCCTATTAGTTAGATAGAATCGATAGGATATCTTCTTAATATATATATCTTGGTTTAACTAGATTTTCCGTTTTATCCGGTTTCTAATTATATATATACCGATAAATTAGGTTAATTCACTATAGTCTTTTATCTTAAAGCTCTGATAAAGACAATTTCTAATGAATTCGGTATATTTTTAGTATTTTATAAGGTAGATACTAAGAAGATTATTAATAAAGATTATTAATATAACCTTTCTATCTAAGAAAAGGCATAGGTCTTTAGGAATAGGATAAAAGCCTATCTTAATAAGCTTTAATTTAATTATTTCTTCCTATAAATATAGCGAGATTTATAAGCTATAAAGAGCTTAGTTTAGTTATAAAATATACCCTTATTATCAGTAACCTAGTGGAAACTGGCAGTATAGATAGGGTGAAAGGGAACTGTTAAGAAATACATTTACTATATCTATTTAGAAGGTTTCTAGATTAAATACAGCTGCTATTACTAGTAATATATATAAGGTATAGGCTGCTAGGGTTATAGCCCTAATGTCTTCTTTATCTTCAATGATCTAAAGGTCGCTATAAATATAAATATAAGCTTTAAACTATGTTAAAAAGCCGTTTTCGTCTAATTTATATTTAAATACCTATTGGATTAGAAGAATTTAATACCTAGGGTAGGCATTCTGAGATATATCTCTATATTTAGACGAATGTAATTGTATTATATGATTAGTTTTCTCAGGTATCTAAGCATTTATCTCATTTAGCTTATTATATTTAACTTATATTATATAGTGCCATTTAGCTTTATAGGTATAAACTTATACTTCTGACTAGTTATCTGGTTCTTTTAGTAAACTATCAACCGGTATCTTCTTTGGTTAAGAGAGTAATGCTGTTAAAAATGTGCGTAAATAGCTCAGAATTAGGTTCATCTAATGTTTCTTATTAGGTGATTCTTCGTTATCGTCGTTTGGTAAGAATGGTCATTTTAGAGATATATAATCATCTCTATTAAAGTTAGAATTGTTAATGAATACCATTAGACCATCGTCATATGGTTGATTGTTGCTTTCCAATGGTATAATAGGCTGATCTCTAATGATTTTGTCTGGTTCGCTCTTGTCTGGTATTACTGGCAGATCGCTAAGGATTTCGTCTAGTTCTACTTCTTCTACCTCAGGCTGTTCGGATACCTCAGTTATCAACTGATCTTCTGCTTGTTTGTCGTATGTTTTATCTTCTGCTTGTTTGTCGTATATTTCATCTGGTATATCGATTTCTTCAGCAACCTTAATTTCATCAATCAGTTGGTCGAATTCAGACTAAATCAGTATTGAGATCACTTTATTGGTCTCATTTACCACCGGAATATTATTCTCCTGTTCTAGGGTATAGAAGCTTATTTCATCAAAGACGATATTATGTGCGCGTATAATCTTCCTAGATTAGTATGATATGGAGAGGATTGCATGGTTTCTATTGGGTTAGGTAAGCCAACGACTAAGTACAATCTAGTATAGGAGTTAGGAGTATCTAAGTGTGCAGAATGGTCTATACAGGACTGTATAGGCACGTAATGGTTATATAATAAGGTACGTGCTCGTATATGATCATATAATAGGGGTCTGGGATCATATCTTCCCCTACTAAGGTAGAAACTACCTTAGTTTCTTCAAACTATATATAAATAGAAGAAACCAAAAAAAGGAAAGGTATTAAGTTCCTATAAATAGGTCTAAAAGGGAATAATAAGGGTATATAAAAGGGACAGAATGGTCGGTATAGACTAGACTAGGACTATTCGGTATTATACGTAATAATAAGGAAAATAAAAATAAAATATTATATTCGATAATAATAAAAGGGGAAGAAAAATTTAAAATACTATATTTAATTAATAAAAGGAAAGTTAAAAGGAGCTCGATAAATAGCTCTTAGGTATAAAGCCTCGTTTTATATTTAAAGGCCTAAATAGGGCTATATTAGCGAATATATTAGTATACCGGCTTTAAAGGATAGGGGTGGTTATAAGGGAATGTAGATAAAGAAATACTCTTCTAGGTAAGATAATAGGAGAGATAAGAATCTCCTATAAATCCTTCTAAGTTTATCGCTATAAATATTTAAATCAATTCTTAACTACCACTCTATTTTGCTTTAGAAGAAAAAAAAAATTCTATATCTTTATTATCGATCGCGGATATTATAAGTCTCTTTTATATATATTTGTCTATTTCTTTATAGTATTATACTAACTATTCTTAATAGATTACAGAGATACTATATCTTTAGATAGTCCTAAGGCTCTCCCTCTTAGTAGAAACGACGGTATGGTTATAGTACCTATATTATCTCTAATTCTATAGTTGGATTATAATAATAGTCTAATAGGCTAATCCTATTCTATATAGACTAGTAAGGAGGTTATAACTCTTATTTAGGGCTAGGTAGCTAGTAATAGCGATAGCCTTAATTAAGATAGGTATCTATTATTAATATAGCTATTAGGTAGTATAAGCGATTAAGTTTAGGTATCTATATGATCGCGATATAGAGTGATCGATTAGTAGGTAACTGTAAAGGTATATTTAGGTATAGCTATAATGATTTATACTGCTCTTAGGTAGTTAATTAGTTATAAGGCTCCTATTAGGGAGAGTTATATAGCCTATCGAAAAACTAATAGGCTATTTTAATCTTATTATATCGTTTTCCTTATAGGTTTAGGTTTCTAGTAGAAACTAAGCTATACTAGGTATTAGTTTTCTAGTAATAGGAGTAAATACTCGTTATATAAGTATTTATTTAGGACTATACTAGTATATTATTAATTATAGGTATAGGGGCCGATTATATAGATATAACTTCCCCTTAATAGGTATTCGACCTTATTTATTAGGTCTAACTAGACTTTTATCTTCTTTTATATCTAGCTATAGTATAATATATAAAGGATATAGGTCCGAATGTAGTTAGAGTAGTTCCTACTCTAGTAGCTAGACTGTCTAGGCCTACTTATAAAAAGTAACTATAGTATACTAAAAATAAGGTAGTTACTAAAGAAGTAGTTACTACTAAGGAACCGGTAACTACTAAGGGTATAGTAGCTACTAAGGGTATAGTAGCTATTAAGGATACAATAGCTACTAAGGATATAGTAGGATAGAAGGCTAGTAGTACTATACCTAATACTACTACCTAATAACCTCTAATAGCGATAAAAGAGTTATCGAAGAAGTATATAGCTACTAAGGCCTCTATAGTAGTACCTACGGTTCCTATAGAGGTCGCTAAATTACTAAAGTAGTAGAAGATATCTAGGAAGAAAATAACTCCTCCCCTTCTTCCTATAGAAATGATAATAGGGTATTCTAGGCTAAAGTATAATAATTTAATATATTATACTCCGTTTAATTAGCCTATAGTATATAGGATATATAACCAGGTATAGGTAGCTAATGTTTTTATATATCTTTAGGCTATATATTATTATATAAATAATAATTATAGATAATTATAGGAGGTAATAGTAGTATATAGTTAGTAGACTATAGTAGATAACTCCGATTATAGTAGTTCTAGAAAGGATAATAAAGATAATAATAGTGATATTTTAAATACCTATAAGTAGTAGGTTTTACTATTTCTATTTTTCTTAGGCCGATTACCTATATTCTTATTAGTTTATATTAGCCTATACCCTCTAGGTAGGCCCTTCCGGTCCCTTATAGAGTAGGTAATATAATACTTTTCTAAATTTATAAACTCTCTATATTTATATATCTCTAAATATCTCTTAATAGGGGTAGAATAATAACTATAAAGGGGTATACTGATCAATCTGAACCTTATATAGGTTCTTAATAAGTATCCTCTATCGATTTATACCCTAAAGACTTGTAAGAATCTTCTATAGAGTCTAAGTCTTTAGATTTATAGTTATTTGCTTCTAAGTCCTACTTATTAATATCTAGTAGGCCCTATATAGGTACCTAATCGATAGTTATATCTCTCTATCTCTTATATATAGCTACTTATATTTTTATAATAATATATTTAGCTATAACTTCCTTCCCTATAAACTTAGTATATTATCCTAAATACCTAAATTCCTATTATTCTTTATATATAAATATAGAAAGGTCTATATAAGTTAATAGAGGGGGTTTAACCTTATTAAGGATTCTATAGATTTCTTTAGGGCAGCCGATCCTCTGTCCTATATAGTAGAGTATAGAATAGCTAGCTAGTAAAGCCTATAATTTAGGATTATTACTAACGTTTATATCTATTAGTCTTATATTATTAATAAGGTTTCTTAGAATATAGCTATTTAGTTCGGCTAGAGTATATATACCTAAGGGATATAACTAAATCACCTTATATAGCCTGAACTAAGTATTCTCGAATTTCTTTTTAGCCTTATTTCTTACTAGGACCTAATTGTCTAGCTTAAAGGATATCTTTATAACTATAGTATTATATATCTTCTATTTTTTGATTATATAAATAAGAAGGAGTTTATTTACTTTTGAGTGAATATCTATAAGGTTCTAGATCTATTTATTACAGTCGGTTTTAGATAACTTATCTAATAAGTTACTACTATTAGCGATAATATAGGGATAGACCCTATAAACCAGGAAATAAGGGCTTTTCCTAGTAATTATATATTTATATATCTAGGTAGTAAATATAGTTTTTATAAGGAACTCGTCCTATAAGTATATAGGTTTCCCTATAAGGTATTTTGTGAGTATACGACTAATTAACCTATTAAAATTTTCTACTTTCCTATTAATATAAGGGTAATATAGAGTGGTTATATAGTAATAAGCTTTTAGTAAGCCTATAAAGTATTATACTATATTAGATAAGAGGTTTAGGCTATTATTAGAGAGTAATTCGTTAAACGCTCTATAATATATATAGATATTGTGGTAAAGAAATTCTATAAGAGCCTCTTCTATTATATCTAGGACTATATAGGCAACCGGCTAGCCTATTATATAGTCGATTATAGTTATAATCTATCGGTTACTATTTAGAGTGGTCGGTAAGTAGCTAATAAGGTCGATTCCCTATTGTTTAAATGGGTAGATACTGCTTATAATTATATATTATACTACCTTATATTCTAGGCTTTTATAGGAGCCCTAGGATACTTAGTAGTTTAGATAGGTTTTAACTATATCCTCTATATTAGTATAGATTATTAGCTATTAGTTATAAGGTTAGATAATACTATTAAGGCCTAGGAAGCCTAGGTAGCTGAACTTATAGTAGGTATTATAAAGAAGATTAGCTTAGAATAGGAACTTAAGATATAGTGAAATTGTTCTATCTTTATATATATATATAAGCTGTCTATTCTCTTCTAGGGATACCCTTAGGAAGGCTTAGGTATCCTAAAAGCTTAGGTATATAGTAAACTTCTTTATAGCCTAAGTAGTTATATAGTCTTTAGATTTAGTTCTATCCTTAAGGAACTGAATTATAGCTATAAGCTAATCTTCTTCTAGAATACTATAAACCATACTTATTATTACTAAATAAGTGTCCTATATAGGGTATTCTTTACTTATATTAGCTAGTAAGTCTCTAATAAGGTTAGGATAGCGGCTAATTATATCTATAATAACGTTCTCCGACCCTTTTTAGTAATAGATAGCTAACCGATATTACTAAAACTTAGTAACTTAATATATAAGGTACTTATTATACTCCTTTATGATATTAAGGTACTATAAGCTAGTGTTATCTATAATAATAATAGTTTCGAACTAATTACTATCGATATACCTATCCTATATATAGATAGCTTCCTTAATAGTAAGAAGCTCTTTCTTATATATAGGATAGTTTAGCTTTATACTATAGAGCTTTTAACTGTTATAGGTAACTAGGTAAAGGTTACCTTTATTATCCTTCTATATTAAGACTATTCCGAGAGCCTATTCTAAGGTATTAGTTTCGATTATATATAGCTTATTCTAGTTAGGTTACTTTAGGACTGGTATAGAAGTAAGGAGTTCCTTTACCTTTTAGAATATACTTTTATATACTTTTAATTAGATAATTAGTTAGAAGCGCTTTTTTTATAATATAGTATTGCTCTCTTTAAGAAGTTTATAGAAAGGGATATAAATCTTTATAAAGTTATAAATAAATCTCTGGTAGTATATAGCGAGTCCGATAAATTATTATATATTATAGACCGTTTTTAGGTATAGCTATATATTAATAGTTTCGATTTTTATAGGAAGGGGCCGAATACTCCTATTCCTAATGATATATCTATAGAACTTAAGTTCTTCTATAATAAATATATACTTTATAGGCGAAGTATATAATTACTATTCTTAAAGGAGCGATAATACTTACTTAAGGTATTTTTAATACTCCTCTATTAAATTCGAAAAGATAAGGATATTATCTAGATAAACTACTATATTCTACCTAAGAAGTAGGTATAACGTATTATTAATAATTAACTAGAAGGTAGCCGGTATATTATATAGGCTAAATAATATAGTAAGCTATTTGTATTTACCTTAGATTATATTAAACGCTATCTTTTTAATAGATCCCTCCCCTATATAGATCTACTAGTATCCTATAGTTAAGTTAATCTTTAAAAGGACTTATATATTTCCTACGATATCTAATAGCTCTTAGATATAGGGGAGAGGGTATCTATTCTTTTTAGATATCTAATTAAGGGCCTAGTAATCGATATATATATACTACTTCCTATTAGGCTTCTATATAAAGACTACTAGGAATCCCTAAGTACTATTAGAGTAGTGGATAAGTCCCTTATAGATAAGATCCTTAACTTATTTCGCTTACTTATTAAGTTTCTTAGTAGAAAGGGGGTATATATTAATATTTACTAGCTGGTTTATTCTTATATCGATATTATATATAATATTATATTCTAGAGGTAGTACTATAGGGAGCTCTATATAGAATAAGTCCTTATACTTCTATATAATATACTTAATTTCCTTATCCTAGTACTAGAATAAGGCTAGGTTTCCTATTCTAGCCCTATCCTTAATCGGGTAGATAATAAAGAGGTAGGCTTCTTAATTAGCCTTCTATATTAGCTGGCTAATATACTAGGCTAATATTAAATTAGTATATATATCACCCTTTATAATTATATAAGCGTTATTTATAGGGTATACTATATATATATAGTAGTAGTAATCTATTAGTATTATAACTAATATCCGCTAATTAATCCTAGGGTTCTCTTTATAGAGGAAATTATAACTAAGGATTAGGTTATATTCTATATTAAGGACCTATACCTTAATTTAACTAGTCTAGTCCCTAATCTTAATTAGTAGGTAGATATAACTAGCTATATTAAGGTATTCGCTATTAGTAATAGTGACTTTCAGAGGAATCCTAGGCTTATAGATTTAGATATTACCGCCCGTTTTCTTAAGAACTTATAGAGTGATAAATATATCGCTTAATCTACTATTAAGAAGTATATAAACCTATACTAGGTTAAGAGTAAAGACCTTTTCCTAGTAAAACATTAATATATTACCTAAGATATTAAGGGAGGTATTAAGAAATAGCTGTTTTTTATAGTACTATTTCTTATAGTACTTACATTTCGTTTAAATTCTTTTCTTCTTACTCCTTTCCCTATCCTATAGCTATAGGGGTAATTCTAGCTAAGTAGGCGCCGGTATATTTATAGGATAACTAGGATTGAGGAGGTTATCTATATTAAATAGCGGTTACTTAGAAGCCTCTTAAATATAGCTAATAAGGACTTCGATATTATATAGCTATATTAGTTTTTTACCTTAGATTATTTAGTAGCTTCTTTTTACTTCTACTAGGTCTCCTCTATCTTCAGCTAATAATAATTATAGGTAAGATAGCCCTTTTTACTATAGTTAAAGTACTTTATATCCTCGCGCTTCCTTATTAGCCTTACTTCTACTACTATAAGTTCTATTATATCTAGGTCCTATAATAAGGTAGCTCCTACCGCACAGCCTATAATTTACCCCTATTTATACTAGGTAAAACGTAAGACTACTTCTCTTATTATTTTAGGCTTATTCTATTCTTCTACCTACTTAGTATAGTATATATTATTAGTTCTATCGATAAAGCGGCTTATTATAAGTCCTTTAGGAATAGTATACAGTAGGTCGGTAGCTATCTATTATAGAGTTGCGGTATACTCCTAGATAGATATTTTTCCTTATATAAGTTCTTTCTAGTGTTAGTAAACGTTTACTAACCCTAGGTATTCGGTAAATTCCTATTCTACCTAGTCCTTAAATACCTACTATGATTCGAAATAGGTTATTCTAGTTAGTATATAAACTTATTTATATTACTCTAGACGTTTTTGTATATTTACTATAAGTTGTCTAGATATATAGAGGATCTTTACTTTATCTAGAGCTATATAGCCTATAAGCTAGGCTAGCTCTAAGAAGTAGCGGTTACAGTTATATATCTATCGTTAGGCGCTATCCTTAGTGATTTCGCCTTTATAATTAGCGATACTATATATATTATTAATAAAACGCTTATACGTTTCCCTATCTATAATCTCGTTTATAGCCTACTAGGCCTATTAGGTGGCCTATTAAGCGGCCTACTAAGTGGCCTACTAGGTAGCCTACTAGGCTGTTTTATAAACGGCTTATTATATAGCCTATTCCTTAGTATATTAGGTAATTAGCTGTATAGTCTCTTCCTATACTTCTAGGGCCCTTTAGGCCTTTTAGGTAGTAGTAATAATAGTGGGGTAGACTAGTATATCGGTTACTATAGGATTCCTATATATCTAAATGTAGATATTATATTCTACCTTAGTTAGGAGGTTAAGGGCTTTATTAATACTATTTAGAAGGTTAGTGTAGATTTCGGCTAGAGTAGGGGCCTTAGGGACTTATATAGATATATTTATTAGGGGTTAGAGCTTTTTATTACTTAGAGGGTAGAAATTGACTAGTTTCTATTCCTCTTATTAGATTAGGAAGCTGCCCTTTTTATAGTGGTAGTACCTAGATATAGATCTAACTAGATGGCTGGGTATCGGATAATAGGCCGCTACTTAGGATCTCCCTAGGTTATATAACCTAGTTTATAATAATATATACTCTAATAATATATGGTCTGGCTATATATAGTATTCCCCCCCCTCCTACTATATAAGGGAAGGAGGGATTAGGTTATATATAGCCGTTATACGCCTTAGTATTAGTTAGGAGGTATATATCTTAGATACCTTTATAGCCTTAGAATCTAATATTAGCTAATAATAGTCGGTTTACCGACCATTCTCTTACTATTCTCTGGTACTGGCTATAGTAATATAGCCCTAGTACCCTCTTTATCTCGTAAGGGTTTGGGAGAGTATATAGGAGAAGTAATAGGATAAGAATCTATAATACCTAGTATTTAGGTCCGCTAGATTATATATCGGGATAGTATAAGAGGGACTAACCTTACTTTAGCTATACAGCTGCGGTTGCTATCTTATACCTCCCTAGGTTAACATAGGAGTTGGCTTAAACTGATATACTACTAGATATAATATAGAGAGGATTGTATGGTTTCTATTAGGTTAGGTAAGCTAACGACTAAGTATAATCTAGTATAGGAGTTAGGAGTATCTAAGTATATAGAATGGTCTATATAGGACCGTACGGGCATGTAATGGTCATATGATAAGGCATATGCTTATATATGATCATATGATAGGGGTCTGGGATTAGACTTCTCTAAAGCCCATTTTGACCCGACCTGACCTAACCCGGCCTATGGCTAGGTTGGGCTATAGGCCTGACTTCTTGGCCTATAGTTGGGTTATAGGCCTAGCCTATAGGCCTACGCGGGCTTTTGGGCCCCTGTTTAGGCCTAAATCTAAGGTAAATAAGATAAATAGGCCCCTACTATATAGATATATAAGTAATATATCCTTACCTATA
The DNA here is from genome assembly GCF_028828465.1 of Penicillium psychrosexuale. Lineage (NCBI taxonomy): Eukaryota > Fungi > Ascomycota > Eurotiomycetes > Eurotiales > Aspergillaceae > Penicillium > Penicillium psychrosexuale. The sequence continues at coordinate 3,602,491 of NW_026643187.1, forward strand.
ATAATGTATATTATAATTATTGTAGGACTTAGCAAAATTTTTAGTAAAATTTTTAGGAGAAAGTAAACTTAATGTATTTTCCTAGTATAGCTGGAAATCATTATCTACCCTACTCTTATACTTTCTCTAAGAGGCCTAGAATAGTATATCTATATCTAGTAATACTAGCTTATCTATCTCTATACTACTAATTCTATTTCTATCCTAGCCCCTATCCCCCCTACTACTGCTATTACTATCGCTACTACTACTATTACTATTACTATTACTACTACTACTACTATTACTACTATTACTATTATTATCACTACTACTATTATTACTATTACTATTACTACTATTACTATTGCTACTACTATTACTATTACTATCACTATTACTACTATTACTATTACTATTACTACTACTATTACTATCACTATTACTATTACTACTACCCCTATAAATTTTACCCTCCTTATTATCGCTAATTAGATTAAGCTTAGCGGTATTATTAATAGGGCTATTAGTCTCCTCCCTTATAGCCTTAATCTCTATAGAATTAAAGTACTGCTAGAGATCCTATATCTTAGCTTCCTAAATACTAAATCTAGTTATATAGTGATATAGTATAAGGTCCTTAATGGTTTTAGACTTTATATAACCACGGTAATAATAGCAAATATCTTATATAGTATTAAAGAGCTGCTTAATACTAGTACTAGTTACTAGAATTAAGAGAATATTATAGGTAAGTAATACAATTGTAGGGAAATAAGATTCGTTCTCCTACTAAAACTATAAAGGCTTAATATTAACTATATCTAATAGTAGGGGGTTAGTATAGTAATAGATATAACTAGGTTATATATATACCGCTATTAAGGTACTAGGTTAGCTTATTACTAACTAGCTTTACTAATTTCTAGCCTCCTTTTAGGAGATTAGTTAGCCGAGAGGTACCTAGCCTAGTAGCTAGTATTTTAGCTAATCTCCTATTTACTATCAGATATTCTTAGTAGGGGGCTAGTATTTCTTAGAAGGCCTTCCTATACTTATAGTACTAGTAGGCTTCCTATTATTATATCTAAAAGAATTGAGATTAACTATTAGGGGCTAGTATTATCCTAACTATATAAATGTTTCCCTAAAGGCTAGTTATCTATATATAGTACTCTTTAAGCTTTTTGCGACTGGCCTTAAGTACCTTAAGTATCTCTAACTTCTATAGAATATACTTCTGCTAAAGTAGGGTAGCTACCTAGTTAAAGTGGTTAAAGAGGGTATTATAAAGCTTAAAGATAAGATAGGTAGTTATATCCTTTATCTTTAAGAGTTCTATTATAAAGTCATAGAAAGGCCGAGTGATTTATAGAAGGTAGTTAATTTAATACCACTCCTTATCACTAAGTTATATCTTAGTACAGTGAAACTTAGAATAGAACTTATGAAAGAAGCGGTATAATCTCTTTACCTACTAAAGTATTAAGAATATTAAGTTCTACCGGGTTAATATATCCTAAATTGGAATAAGTTTCTGCCCCTTCTCCTAGTCCCTAAGAAAGGTATCCTGGCGCTAGGGGCTAGTATAGATATAGATAGCTAGGAAGTAGACCTTATTTAGTATATATAAGATCTTCTATATCCTATACCTACTATTTTTCCTTACTAGCTATGATTTCTCTTAGTCCTACTTTTGTGATCCTAGACCCCTGTCATGTGATTATGTACGAGTATATGCCTCGTTATATGACCATTATGTGCCCGTGCGGTCCTATATAGACCATTCTGTACACTTGGGTACTCCTAACTCCTATACTAGATTGTACTTAGTCGTTAGCTTACCTAACCTAATAGAAACTATATAATCCTCTCTGTATTATATCTAGTAGTATATTAGTTTAAGCTAACTCCTACGTTGGCCTAGGGAGGTATAAGACAGTAACTACAGCTATACGGCTAAGGTAAGATCAGTCCCTCTTATACTATCCTAATATATAATCTAGTAGACCTGAAATACTAAGTATTGTGGATTCTTATCCTATTACTTCTCCCGCGTGCCTTCCTAAACCCTTATGAGACGAAGAGGGCGCTAGGGCCATATCACTATAGCTAGTACCAGAGAATAGTAAGAGAATAGTTAGTAAACTGACTATTATTAGCTAATATTAGATTCTAAGGCTGTAAAGGTATCTATAGATATATACCCTCTAACTAACGATGAGGTATATAAAGGCTATATATGACCTAATCCCTCCTCCCTTTATATAATAGGAGGGGGGGGGAAATACTATATATTACTAGACCATATATCGTTAGAGCGTACGTTATTATAAACTAGGTTATATAACCTAGGGGGATCCTAAGTAGCGGCCTATTATCTAATACCCGGCTATTTAGCTAGATCTATATCTAGGCGCTACTACTATAAAAGGGTAGCTTCCTGACCTAATAAGAGGAATAGAAACTAGTTAATTTCTACCCTCTAAGTAATAAAAAGCTCTAACCCCTAATAAATATATCTATATAAGTCTCTAAGGCCCCTACTCTAGCTGAAATCTGCGCTAATCTTCTGGATAGTATTAATAAAGCCCTTAACCTCCTAACTAAGGTAGAACGTAATATCTACGTTTAGATATATAGGAATCCTATAATAACTAATATACTGGTCTACCCCGCCGTTATTTCTACTACCTAAAAGGCCTAGGTGGCCCTAAGAGTGTAGGAAGATACTATATAGCTAGTCGCCTAGTATACTGAGGAATAGGCTATATAATAAGCCGCCTATTAAGTAGCTTAGTAGGCTACCTAGTAGGCTGCTTAGTAGGCTGCCTAATAGGCCTAGTAGGCTGCTTAGTAGGCTGCCTAATAGGCCTAGTAGGCTGTAAATAAGGCTATAGATAGGGAAACGTGTAAGCGTTTTATTAATAATATATATAGTATCGCTAATTATAAAGGCGAAATTACTAAGGACAGCGCCTAATAATAGATATATGACTATAACCGCTATTTCTTAGAGCTAGCCTAGCTTATAGGCTGTATAGCTCTAGATAAAGTAAAGATCCTCTATATATCTAGACGACTTATAGTAAATGTACGAAAACGTCTAGAGTAATATAAATGAGTTTATACGCTAACCGGAACGACCTATTTTAAATCATAGTAGGCGTTTAAGGACTAGGTAGAATAGGAATTCACTAAATACCTAGGGTTAGTAAACATTTACTAACGCTAGAAAGAACTTATATAAGGAAAAACGTCTATCTAGGAATATACTATAACTCTATAATAGACAGCCGCCGACCTACTATATACCATTCCCAAAGGACTTATAATAAGCCGCTTTATTAATAGAACTAATAATATATACTATACTAAGTAGGTAGAAGAATAGAATAAGCCTAAAATAATAAGAGAAGTAGTCTTATATTTCGCCTAATATAAATAGGGGTAAATCATAGGCTGTATAGTAGGAACTACCTTATTATAGGACCTAGACGTAATAGAACTTATAGTAGCGGAAGTAAGGCCGGTAAGGAAGTGTAAGGATATAAAGTACTTTAACTATAGTAAAAAGGGCTATCTTACCTATAATTATCGCTAGCTAAAGATAGAGAAGACCTAATAGAAGTAAAAAGAAGCTACTAAACGATCTAAGGCAAAAAACTAATATAGCTATATAATATTAAAGTCCTCGTTAGCTATATTTAAGAGGCTTCTAAGTAACTACTATTTAATATAAACGACCTCCTCGATCCTAGTTATCCTATAAACGTACCGGTACCTATTTAGCTAGAGTTACCCCTATAGCTATAGGACAGGAGGAGGAGTAAGAAGAAAAGAATTTGAAAGAAACGTAAGTACTATAAGAAATAGTACTATAAAAAATAGCTGTTTCTTAATACCTCCCTTAATATCTTAGGCAATATATTAATATTCTACTAGGGAAAGGTCTTTACTCTTAACCTAGTATAGGTCTATATACTTCTTAATAGTAGATTAAGCGATACGTTTATCGCTCTACGAGTCCTTAAGAAAATGGGCGGTAATATCTAAATCTATAAGCCTAGGATATCTCTGAAAGTCACTGTTACTAATAGCGAATGTCTCGATATAGCTAGTTATATCTACCTACTAATTAAGATTAGGGACTAGACTAGTTAAATTAAGGTATAGGTCCTTAATATAGAATATAACCTAATCCTTAGTCGCAATTTCCTCTATAAAGAGAACCTAAGGATCGACTAGTAGATATCAGTTATAATACTAATAGATTACCGCTACTGTATATATATAGTATACCCTATAAATAATACTCGTATAATTATAAAGGGTAACGTATATACTAATTTAATTTTAGCCCAGTATATTAGCCGGCTAATATAGAAGGCTAATCGAGAAGCCTATCTCTTTATCGTCTGCCTGATTAAGGATAGGGCCGGAATAGGAAACCTAGCCTTATTCTAGTACTAAGATAAGGAGATCGAGTATATTATATAGAAGTATAAGGACTTATTCTATATAGAACTCCCTATAGCACTACCCCTAGAATATAATATTACGTATAATATTAATATAGGAATAAACTGGCCGGTAAATATTAATATATACCCTCTCTTTACCAAGAAACTTAATAAATAAGTAAAATAAGTCGAGGATCTTATCTATAAGGGGCTTATCCGCCACTCTAATAGTACTTAGGGATTTCTAATAGTCTTTATATAGAAGCCTAATAGGAAGTAGTATATATATATCGATTACCAGGCCCTTAATTAGATATCTAAAAAGAACGGATACCCTCTTCCCTATATCTAAGAGCTATTAGATATTATAGGAAATATATAAGTCCTTTCGAAGATTAACTTAACCATAGGATACTAGTAGATCTATATAGGGGAGGAATCTATCGAAAAGATAGCGTTTAATATAATCTAGGGTAAATATAAATGGCTTACTATACTATTTAGCCTATATAATATACCGGCTACCTTCTAGTCGATTATTAATAATATATTACGCCTACTTCTTAGGTAGAATATAGTGGTTTACCTAGACAATATCCTTATCTTTTCGAATTTAATAGAGGAGTATCGAAAATACCTTAAGTAAGTATTATTATTCCTCTAAGAATAGTAATTATATACTTTGCCTATAAAGTATATATTCACTATAGAAGAACTCGAGTTCTATAGATATATCGTTAGGAATAGGAGTATTTGGCCCCTTTCTGCGAAAATCGAAACCGTTAATATATAGCTACGCCTAAAAATAGTCTATAATATATAATAATTCGTTAGACTTACTATATACTACTAGAGATTTATTTATAACTTTATAAAGATTTATATCCCTCTCTACGAACTTCTTAAGGAGAGCGATACTATATTATAAAAGAAGCGCTTCTAACTGATTATCTAGTTAGAAGTATATGAAAGTATATTCTAGAAGGTAAAGGAACTCCTTACCTCTATACTAGTCCTAAAATAACCTAACTAGAATAAGCTATATATAATCGAAACTAACGCCTTAGAATAGGCTCTTAGAATAGTCTTAATATAGAAGGATAATGAAGGTAACCTTTACCTAATTGCCTATAATAGTCGAAAGCTCTATAGTATAGAGCTGAACTATCCTATATATAAGAAAGAGCTCCTTACTATTAAGGAAGCTATCTATATATAGGATAGGTATATCGATAGTAATCGGTTCGAAACTATTATTATTATAGATAATGCTAGCTTATAGTACCTTAATACCATAAAGGAGTATAGTAAGTGCCTTATGTATTAGGTCGCCGAGTTTTAATAATATCGGCTAGCTATCTATTACCGAAAAGGGTTAGAGAACGTTATTATAGATATAATTAGCCGCTATCCTAACCTTATTAGAGACTTACTAGCTAATATAAGTAAAGAATGCCTTATATAGGATGCTTATTTAGTAATAATAAGTATGGTTTATAGTATTCTAGAAGAAGACTAGCTTATAGCTATAATTCGGTTCCTTAAGGATAGAACCGAATCTAAAGACTATATAACCGCTTAGGCTATAAAGAAGTTTACTATATACCTAAGTTTTCGGGATACCTAAGCCTTCCTAAGGGTATCCCTAGAAAAGAATAGATAGCTTATATATATATATAAAGATAGAACGATTTCGCTATATCTTAAGCTCCTATTCTAAGCTAATCTTCTTTATAATATCTACTATAAGTTCGGCTACCTAGGCTTCCTAGGCCTTAACGGTATTATCCGATCTTATGGCTAGTAGCTAATGATCTATACTAATATAGAGGATATAGTTAAAACCTATCTAAACTACTAAGTATCCTAGGGCTCCTATAAAAGCCTAGAACGTAAGGTAGTATAATATATAGTTATAAGTGGTATCCGCCTATTCGAATAATAGGGAATTGACCTTATCGGCTACTTACTAACCACTCTAAATAGTAACTGATAGATTATAACTGTAATCGACTATATAATAGGCTAGCTGGTTACCTATATAGTCCTAGATATAATAGAAGAGGCTCTCGCGGAATTTCTTTACTATAATATCTATATATATTATAGAGCGTTTAATAAATTGTTCTCTAATAATAGCCCGAACCTCTTATCTAGTATAGTATAATACTTCGTAGGCTTACTAAAAGCTTATTATTATATAACCACTCTATATCACCCTTATACTAATAGGAAAGTAGAAAATTTCAATAGGTTAATCGGTTATATACTTATAAAATACCTTATAGGGAAACCTATATACTTATAGGATAAGTTCCTTACGAAAGCTATATTCGCCACCTAGGTATATAAATATATGATCACTAGGAAAAGCCCTTATTTCCTAGTTTATAGGGTCTATCCCTATATTATCGCTAATAGTAGCGACTTATTAGATAAGTTGTCTAAAACCGACTGTAATAAGTAGATCTAGAACCTTATAGATATTCGCTTAAAAGTAAATAAACTCCTTCTTATTTATATAATTAAAAAACAGAAGGTATATAATACTATGGTTATAAAGATATCCTTTAAGCTAGACAATTAGGTCCTAGTAAGAAATAAGGCTAAAAAGAAATTCGAGAATACTTGGTTTAGGCTATATAAGGTAATTTAGTTATATCCCTTAGGTATATACACTCTGGCTAAACTAAATGGCTGTATTCTAAGAAACCTTATTAATAGTATAAGACTAATAGATATAAATATTAGCGATAATCCTAAATTATAGGCTTCGCTAGCTAGCTATTCTATACTCCGCTATATAGGGCAGAGGATCAGCTACCCTAAAGAAATTCGCAGAATCCTTAATAAGGTTAAACCCCCTCTGCTAACTTATATAGACCTTTCTATATTTATATATAAAGAATGGTAGGAATTTAGGCGTTTAGGATAATATACTGAGTTTATAAGGGAGGAAGTTATAGCTAAACGTATTATTATAAAAATACGAGTAGCTATGCGTAAGAGACAGAGAGATATAACTATCGACTAGGTACCTATATAGGGCCCGCTAGATACCGATAAGTAGGACTTAGAAGCGAATAACTATAAATCTGAAGACTTAGACTCTATAGAGGATTCTTATAAGTCTTTAGGGTATAAATCGATAGAGGACGCTTATTAAGAACCTATATAAGGTTTAGATCGATTAGCGTACCCCTTTATAGTTGTTATTCTACCCCTATTAAGAGATATTTAGAGATATATAAACGTAGAGAGTTTATAAATTTAGAAAAGTATTATATTACCTACTCTATAAGGGACCGGAAGGGCCTACCTAGAGGGTATAGGCTAATATAAAACTAACGAGAATATAGGTAATCAGCCTAAGAAAAACAGAAATAGTAAAACCTACTACTTATAGGTATTTAGAATATCACTATTATTATCTCTATTATCCTTTCTAGAACCGCTATAATTAGAGTCGTCCACTATAGTCTACTAACTATATACTACTATTACCTCCTATAATTATCTATAATTGTTATCTATATAATAACGTATAGCCTAAAGATATACGAAAATATTAACTACCTATACCTAGTTATATATCCTATATACTATAGGCTAGTTAAATAAAGTATAATATATCGAATTATTATATTCCAGCCTAGAATGCCCTATTATTATTTCTATAGGAGGAGGGAGAGGAGTCGTTTTCTTCCTAGATATCTTCTACTACTTCGGTAACTTAGTAACCTCTATAGGAGCCATAGGTACTACTATAGAGGCCTTAGTAGCTATATACTTCTTTAACAGCTCTTTTATTACTATTAAAGGTTATAGGGTAGTAGTATTAGGTATAGTACCGCTAGCCTTTTATCCTACCGTATCCTTAGTAGCTACTATATCCTTAACAGCCACTGTACCTTTAGTAGCTACTGGTTCCTTAGTAGTAACTGCTTCTTTAGTAGCTACCTTATTTTTAGTATACTGTGGTCGCTTTTTATAAGTAGGCCTAGACGGTCTAGCTACTAGAGTAGGAACTACTCTAACTACATTTAGACCTATATCCTTTATATATTATACTATAGCTAGATACGAAAGAAGATAGGAGTCTGGTTAGACCTAATAAACGAGGTCGAATACCTATTAAGAGAAAGTTATACCTATATAATCAGCCCCTATACCTACGATTAGTAATATACTAGTATAGTCCTAAATAAATACTTATATAGCGAGTATTTACTCCTATTACTAGAAAACTAATACCTAGTATAGCTTAGTTTCTACTAGAAACCTAAACCTATAAGGAAAACGATATAATAAGATCGAAACGGCCTATTAGTTTTTCGATAGGCTGTATAACTCTCCCTAATAGGAGCCTTATAACTAATTAACTACCTAAGAGTAGCATGAATCATTGTAGCTATACCTAAATGTACCTTTATAGTTACCTACTAATCGATCACTCTATATCGCGATCGTATAGATACCTAAACTTAATCGCTTATACTACCTAACAGCTGTATTAATAACAGATACCTATCCTAATTAAGGCTATCGCTATCGCTAGCTACCTAGCCCTAAATAAGAGTTACAACCTCCTTACCAGTCTATATAGAATAGGACCAGCCTATTAGACTATTATTATAATCTAACTGTAGAATTAGAGATAATATAGGTACTATAACTATACTATCGTTTCTACTAAGAGAGAGAGCCTTAGGACTATCCGAAGATATAGTACCTCTGTAATCTATTAAGAACGGTTAGTACGATACTATAAAGAAGTAGACGAATATATATAAAAGAGACTTATAATATCCGCGATTAATAATAAAGATATAGAATTTTTTTTTTTAAAGTAAAATAGAGTGGTAGTTAAGAATTGATTTAAATATTTATAGTAACGAACTTAGGGGGATTTATAGGAGATTCTTATCTCTCCCGTTATCTTACCTAGAAGAGCGTTTCTTTATCTATATTCCCTTACAACTACCCCTGTCCTTTAAAGCCAGTATACTAATATATTCGCTAATATAGCCCCATTCGGGCCTTTAAATATAAAATAAGGCTTTATACCTAAGAGCCATTTATTGAGCTCCTTTTAACTTTCCTTTTATTAATTAAATATAGTATTTTAAATTTTTCTTTCCCTTTTATCATTATCGAATACAATATTTTATTTTTATTTTTTTCCTTATTATCATATACGATACTGAATAGTCCCGGTCTAGTCTATACTAACCATTCCGTCCCTTTTATATACCCTTATCATTCCCTTTTAGACCTATTTATAGGAACTTGATACCTTTCCTTTTTAGTTTCTTCCGTTTATATATAGGTTAAAGAAACTGAGGCAGTTTCTACCTTGGTAGGGGAGGATATGATCCTAGACCCCTATTATATAATCATGTATAAGCATGTGCCTTATCATATAACCATTATATACCTGTGCGGTCCTATATAGACCATTCTGTACACTTAGGTACTCCTAACTCCTATACTAGATTGTACTTAGTCGTTGGCTTACCCAACCTAATAGAAACTATACGATCCTCTCTATATCACACTTTATCTTAAGGAACTGATTTTTAGGTATTACCTTTAAGCGACTAAGGAGCTGACCTAGAGAAAGTTAGATAATATAGGTAAGGTAGGGTACTTAGAATATCTGTGCGCCACTAGGGAGTGCTATCTAAGCAGCCTTAACTAAGGTTATATTATTAGATATATTATTAGTTATGATTCTAAATACCTAGTCTTTAATCTAGTACTTATCTAGTATTTTAAGAAGGATAGTACTTAGATATTTCCCTATATATAGCCTATAAAGTGGCTTAAACCTAAGCAAAACCTCCTAGTATACCTAGCTACTATCGATAAAGTAGCTAGTAATTACTATAAATACCTAGTTATATAGAGAAGTCTAGTAATCTAAGGTAACCGAGATTTTTATATCCTTTAGTAGTATATAGAGTACTATAGATAGGCCCTATCTAATAGCCTTTTATAGGTAGTAGCGAATAGTATTAGTAGAGGGTACCTTTAGGAAGGATAGTATAGAGTAGGTAATCTAGAAGAGCTTCTAAAATACTAGGCTTTCGACTATATAAAATAGAACTCGGTATCCTATAATAAATTAGAGAAGACTCTCCTACTAAAGGTCTTATAAAAAGGGAGTATCTTAGGCCTAGAAATCTAGGTCTAGGTATATAAATAAGTTTTTAAGATAGGAATATAGGCCCTAGTAATATACTATACTTTAAAGAAATTAGGCTATTATTTCCCTTCCTCTTCTCCCTCCTTCCTAGGCCTTCTAGTAGGCCTATATTTTAGAGTACCTTATTATTATTAATATACTATTATAGCTACCCTTAGTAGAAGATAGGAAGTTTAGGTATTCTAAAAGGCTATAGTAGGCCTTATACTAGACCTTTAGTATCCTATCCCTAGAGTAGGCTACCTAGCTAAACTTATACTAGATAGGAGTATTATAAGTTAAATCCTAGTATATCTAGTCCTTAAACCTCTGCCTATAGTCAGTTTATAGCTACTACTTAACCTATTCTATATATACTATCTTTTTATAGAGGATAAAGGCCTTTCTCTAATTAGGCCTAATATAGGTAAGGTAGGGTAGGGGTTCTTAGTAGCTTAGGGGATATAGGAAGTCGGTATTAGAGGGTATAGCCTAGCTACTAGATAGTAGAAGAAAAGAGGATAGAATTTAAGTAGACTCTACCTAGAAAGCCTAAGGGAAGGAAGGAATATAGCCTAGGCTATAGGCTGGATCTATATCCCTATTAGAATAAGTGCTTCTAGATATTATATCTAGTACTATATATAATAGGGGTAGTAGTATAGAGTATAGAGATAGGGGTAGGATATATATAAAGTAGGATATATATAAATAGGAAGTATAGTCTTCTATAATAGGAGCTTAGCTTATTCTCTACTAGGTAGGTAGGCGCTAAGGAGGGTCGAAGATTATCTAATTAGGTAATAGCCTAAATTAAATGTAGCTATATAGCCATATAGCCTAAGAAAAAACCTTACCTAGATAGATCCTATAGACAGCGGGTCTACTATACTATAAATATATAGTTAGCGGAAATTATAAGAATATATACTACTTTTAGGGCTAAGAGTTTTTCGCCTAAAAAACTAGTAACTAGTTTTTTAGGCGAAAAACCTATAAGTAGTAGTAGTAAAGTAGAAGTATAAAAGTAAACTACTTCTTAGACTAAGGGTTTTTTACCTAAAAAACTAGTAACTAGTTTTTTACCTAAAAAACTTTAAGTAGTAGTAGCGAAGTACTTCTTAGACTAAGGGTTTTTCGCCTAAAAAACTAGTAACTAGTTTTTTGCCTAAAAAACTTTAAGTAGTAGTAGCGAAGTACTTCTTAGACTAAGAGTTTTTTTCGCCTAAAAAACTGGTAACTAGTTTTTTAGGTAAAAAAACTATAAGTAGCCGCGGTAAGGTAGAAGTATTATTATAAAAGAAATTATTATAATTATATTTATCTATAAAAAAAAAGATATATCTAGTAATATATCTAGTACCTATTGAAATTTACTAATATAGCCTTAATTATTAACCTCCTTAAATTCTCTATTAGCCTTACTACCCTCCTCCCCCCCCTCGCCTATCTTAATATTAATACCGATATTATCGTTAGGCTAATTATTACTACTATTATTATCGTTATTATCGCTATTACTACTATTAGTATTACTGCTATTAGTATTACTACTATTAGTATTACCGCTACTAGTATTACTACTATTAGTATTACTACTACTAGTATTACTATTATCGAGAAGGCCCCTCTTATATCTCTAAAAGAATAAGTTCTTCCTATAGGCGTCCTTTTTAGCCTTAACGGTTAGCTTAAATAGGCGAGTATACTCTAGCTATACCTCTTACCTCTAATTCTAAATATATATTACTATAGCGGCCTTATTAAGCCTAAAGAGTATATTAAGGTCCTTTATAGTAGCTAGTATTATCTACTTAGACTACCCTACTAGGTATTCTGAAATAGTAGAGATAGTATAGAAGTAGGTAGTAGTAGGGAAGGTATATAGGATATATATATATTACCGGCTTATTAGTCTAGAGGGCGTCCTAGCGGTATTAAGGAGGTCTTTATATATAGCCGATACCTCCTTCTAGGAACTAGACTTAGGTATATTAAGTGTTAAGTAGTTATCCCTAATACCTACGAACTATAGTAAGATAGTCCTTCTCTATTTAGTTACTAGTCCTATTAAGCTATAAAGAAGGGTAGGAAGGGATAGGCAGATATTACCTACCTTATAGACTTACTTTTTCTAGTTTATTTAGTACTAAGCTATATCCTCTAGTTACTATATCTTTAGGGTAATCCTATAGATAAAGCTATTAGGGACCTTAAATAGCTTTCGGCTAGATAGGTTTTTTAGGTCCTCTGTATGAATTTATAGGTCGCCCTATTAAGAAGTAATATAGCGTTATATCCCTAGTAGAATAATAGTATAATTACTATTATCTTTATTATTAAGAGAGACTAATCCCTATAGGATATTACTACCCCTACTAGTAGCTATATACTCTCTAATATTAATATTAATATATTAGAACGATATTCTCTTACTAGATAGTATACTCTTTATATAATATAGAAATACAATTAATTTCTATTAGTAGTCTAGCTGAAAGAAGATATAATAGGTATAGTATACCGGGTCCTATTGGATTAGTTACTATACTAGGCTATACTATATACTCTATAGCTAGCTAAGGCAGCGCTTATAATACTTACTAAAATAGTACTTATATATATCGAATTCTTAGTAGATTAGTAATAGAATTCTACTAGGGTAGGTACTATTAAAATCCTCCTTTAGCTACCTAAGTAACTGTAGTAGTACTATACTACTATCTATAATTATTTAAATATAGATAATATTAGGCCGAAATTAGTATTTAGGTATAACCCTTCTGTAAATACTCTTAAATAAAAGCTAGTATATAGTATTAAATAACGCGACTACTAGGAGTACAGATTTTAGATTAAATTCGTAGATACTATATATTTCCTTTAGGTTTCTAGGATCTAGGTCTAGTATAAACTAGCTAGAGAACTTCCTCTAAAACTTATCCTATTAACTAAGATAGTAGTAACTAAATTAGATTCGTTCTACTAACTCCTAAGGGCTCTTACTACTACCTTATATACCTAATATATTAATAATCCCTTTAGTATATTTAAAATAGATATAACTAGTACTGAACTCTCTATCGACTAGTTTTATAATTTTCCTAAAGGTAACTAAGGCCTCTCTTTCCTTCTATATACTATCTTTTATAATTGTTATATACTTATCTATTATTATCTCTACTATATAGTAGCTATATGTCCTATTAGTAGGCTAGCTTATTATTACTACTACTATAGTATTATTATTTAGTAGGGTAGCTATAGTATTATTACTTAGTAGGGTAGCTATAGTATTATTACTTAGTAGAATAGCTAGGGGCCTATCCTACCTACCCCCTCCCCCTTCCTATTAAACCTTACTTACGTTAAATCCTAGGGTACTTAGCGGTAGTACTAGCTACCTAGGCTACTGGCTACTATACCTACTAATTAATATATTGCCGACCTCTTTAAGATCCCTTCTACTCCTAGCTATATAATAGAACCTATTAGTATTAATCTAAAGATTATAATCTTAGAGATCCTTTATATAGAGTAGAGTTATTGACTTACTATATAGCCTAGAGTAGGCCTACTATATATCGATTGGCTTAATATACTTATAATTCTTCTGGACCCCGCTCCTAGAAGAAGAAATGTATTAGGTAACCTTATTATTAATAGTAAGCCTTATATCCTAATAGTTCATTTTTACTATGATTAATTTACTAGCTAGCTTAACTATCGACTTTAATATAATATATCTAAAGAAGGCCTTAGTATCTTATATACCCTATAGCACGGTCGCCTTTTAGTATACTTTATTAATATACTGCTAATTCTTTTAAATATACTACTGGACCTTAATTATACTAATCTACTATTATTAAAAATTAGTATAGTCTTCCTATCCCTTCTATAGCTCCTACTTAGTAATATAATCTAGAAGTATATAAATCTAATATTTAGTTAACTCTTTCCTCTTAATTAGGCTCTTAAGAGCCTTAACTACTAGCCTATAGGTCTTAGCCCCCTCCCTCTACTATAGTACCTAGAGTACCTCCTCTATTAATAATAGAGTCTATATACTAGTCTTAGTATTAATCTATATACTAGTCTCTATATTAGCCTATATACTAGTCTCTATATTAGTCTATATACTAGTCTCTATATTAGTTTATATTCTCTAGAATTAATTATAAGTAGGCTGTAGCCTAAAGAATTTCGAATATAATTTATAATCTCTATAGTAGTACCTATATGCCCTTTTATCCTAAGATAACTATATATAGTATATAGATTAGACTATATACTATAGCTAACTATAGAATAGGATATATAAAGAAATATATATTAGCCCTTTATATAAGGAAATGTATATTAGCCCTTTAAAATTAGTAGGTAGCTATATAGAGTAAAGAATATATTCCTAATCTAAAATATATACTATTAAGAATAGAAAAAAATAAAAGAAGTTCAATTTCAAAAGGTATATACTTAATAGGATTAAGATACCTTCTTAGCCTTACTAGGCCTCCCTCTTCTTTTAGGTACTATTTTTAAATTATATTATAGGATTAGATATCTCTTAATTCCCCTAATAGTCTTTTATTAGTATTTAGGTTAAAAGATTCAGTTATATAGGTATTACAATTCACTATAATACGCCTAGTATACCTATATTACTAGCTATACTATAATATAGAGTCCTAGTCCTAGATATATATAATTAAATACTGATTTTCCTTTAATTCTAGCCTCTTTATTAATAAAATATAGAGATCCTTAATAAATTATAATTAATCTTAATTATTTATAGTAGTTAGGGATACTAAATATTATTTAAATATATATATACTAGTATAATTAAATATATATTTCTATATAGAGACCAGCCTATCTATAAAGTATTACTAAATCGGCCTAATTTTTTTTTTTTCTAGAAATAATAAGTAGCTAGCTATATTAAAAATTATTTTATAAATGAAAACTAAAATTTTAAGGCTACTAGGATATAAAAGGCTATTATTTAATTAGGAAACTAAAATAACTATATACTATTCTACTTAGTAAGTAGGCTTCTAGGCGCTAAGATATATACTCTAGATAAATTCGGGCTAAAGTAGGCTATTCTTAGGCTTTAGGCCTAGGAGCTATAAATATATAAATTTATCTATAAATGTTAAAAATAAAGCTATTCTAAGGTTACCTTACTAATATATTTAATTAATTTATTTACTTAATTAGTCTAATTAATTGGTTTTATCTAAAATTTAATTATGGGTTTATACGGCATTTTACTAGGCTGTAGAGTTTTTATACTAATAATCTGTAGGCTTTAGTCCTAACTCCTTTATATAATTATACCATAACTAGTAATAAATTGAGGTTATATTTAATTAATTAGATACTCTCTACTATCTGGTATTTAAATACTGTTTTTAGAATTAAATTATCTTAATTATTGGTAGTAGTTGAATTGATTAGATAAATTTACATTTATATATAGTATTTGTATATAGATAGGATAAATTTGCATTTATATATAGATAGGATAAATTTATATTTATATATAGATAGGATGAATTAGTAAGGTGATTTAGGAATGGCTTTATTTTTGATATTTATAGATGAATCGGTATATTGCGGGAAGACTAGATGAATTAGTAAGGTGATCTAGGAATGGCTTTATTTTTAATGTTTATAGATGAATCGGTATATTATAGGAAGACTAGATAAATTAGTGAGGTGATCTAGGAATGGCTTTATTTTTAATGTTTATAGATAAATCGGCATATTATAGGAAGATTAGATGAATTGGTAAGGTGATCTAGGAATAGCTTTATTTTTAATGTTTATAGACGAATTGGTATATTGCGGGAAGACTAGATGAATTAGTAAGGTGATCTAGGAATAGCTTTATTTTTGATATTTGTGGATAAATCGGTATATTGTAGGAAGACTAGATAAATTGGTGAGGTGATCTAGGAATGGCTTTATTTTTAACGTTTATAGATGAATCGGTATGTTATAGGAAGACTAGATGAATTAGTAAGGTGATCTGGGAATGGCTTTATTTTTAATATTTGTGGACGAATTGGTATATTGCGGGAAGACTAGATGAATTGGTAAGGTGATCTAGGAATGGCTTTATTTTTGATATTTGTGGACGAATTAGTATGTTTTTTATTAGAATATGACCAGACTAAAATAGTAATAAAAAACTGTAATTTATTAATCTTATATAATCTGACTTATGAGCGCTAAGACCTCTATATTATATAAATTCGGGCTAAACGGGCTATTTACGGGCTTTTAGGCCCAACCCGCGCGGGCTTCGGGCTGGGCCGGGCCTAGGGAGGTTGGGCCCGAAGCCTATGCGGGTCGGGCTATGGGCCTAAATTTCGGGCTTGGGTCGGGCTTTGGAGAAGTCTATCTGGGATCACATTAGGGTATCTAAATACACTATATATTAGACGCATTATATCTAACGAGATAGCTAATCTGTGTATGTGTGCTCATTTTAAATAAGTGTAGTATTAATAGGATTCGAATGTACGCCTTATAACCATAAATCTTGATATTTGATAAAGATGGGATCATTGGTATATAAACCAGGGGTATTACTATTCGGCTAACCAGCGCTTATTAGGGGGATATCTAGTTTAGCTATTTATTAGGGAGCCTATTCTAGATATAAACGGTAGTATTAACTACCTTAGGCTATAAATATATAGGTAAATTAGTATTAATAAGTATAGTACGCGCTATAATTAAGATTAAAGTACCTAACCTCTCGGTATAGCTATTTTACTTAGGTTAATAAGGTAGGGTTATATAAACTTTAATTCCTTTTTCTTTATATTCTATAAAGAATAGGAGTAAATTCCTATTTCTATTATAATATAAAACCTTTGGTTTAATATCGAATTAGGTATTAATGAGGGCAAATTTCATCTGAACTATATCTATTACCTGATCTTTATAACTAAGATTAGACGAAATCTAGTATTTAGTTATAGGATTAATTAGATAAGAGATATATCTACAGTGATTATATGCTTCTGTTATATAAATTAAGTCCTAATGAATAGCTTTAAATAGGTTTTCTCCTATTATGATTAGTCGATGGGATATCTGTCTTTTTACCTTAGAAATCAGGTATATTTTATAAGAAGAAAGGGTTGAATTCTTATTAATTTTAACGTTTTTAGCTGCTTTTTCGAGATAGTTAAGTACTTGTATATTAGGATGGCCTAAACGGGCATGCCATAGATCATATAACCTGCTTACTATATAAGGATCAGCTAACTGCGTTATATATAAGACATTCAGTATAGTTATATAGTTAATAAGATCAGATAAATCAGTTATATCAATCTAATTATTAATCTTTGATATTATTAGGTAATTAAGGGAATCTTAGTACTATTAGACAAAAATCAGGTTAGAATCCTTCTTAACCTTATAAATAAGGCTTCCTTTATCGTTTTTAAGGCAGTTTTTTCGTCTATTATACTATATACCTGCTTTCTCTGCTAAACCAGCTAATATTAAGTTAAGATGAAAACCTGGGGAATATACTATATTTATTAATTTAAACACAGTTTGATTAGGTGACTTAGTGGGTTCTACTAAAATAGTCCTAAAACCGTTAATTTTCGTGATTATATCTCTAATAGAAACATGGGATAAATTCAGTATATAATTAACAAACTTGCTTATATCATTATACAGATAGGTATTAGATCCTATATCGAATACCCAGAGATCATATAAGAGATTATGATCATATAAGAGATTATTATATGATATCTATGTTTATATAGTGATATAGCTACTAAATTGTGTTATTATTATCGTTATTTTATTCTTTTTATCATCTGAAATATACTTTTTTAGGGCATTTTGATACATATGATTGAAACCTTTATATTAATAGGCTTTTTTAAAGCGTTCTTCTGCGTTAGGTGATGCTTTCTAATCATTTAGTCTCTTCTTAGGATTAATATAGCGGTAGTTATTAAATATATGGTTTCCTTGCTTTAGGTCTTCTTAGTAAGGGTATTAGAGATCATGTATTGGTTTTATCTGATCTTTCTACTAGTTTTTACCACTTTATTTATTTCCTTAGAAGGTTGTATATATAACTTTCGTTATAATCTTTAGCGGGTTTAGACGAATAGAATCGCGGTATTTTTTAATTAGTAAATAGAAATCGGGTATTATTCTACCTGATTCTTTAAGTATTATAAAATGATTGGTCTAATACTTAGTAAAATATAGGGATAACGATCCCATAGCTTTAATAAAGTTGTACAAAGCATGTGATCCTATAGCTTCAGCGATTTCTGTTTAGGATGCTTCTATATAGATATTCTCCTAATTTATAAGCTACTTCTTAATCGATCGATCATATAATGGTCCTTACTATAAAGCATGCCATTAGTAAATCACGTAACGTTTTTGTGATTCGTTTATTAGTACGTAGATATTATATAGTATAGATAAAGTATCTCGACTAGCTGTGGCGTTACTAATTAGTTGTCTATTATTAATTAAAATTAATCTAATAATAGTATGGAATAGGGCTTAAGCCCTATTATTAATTATCTTAAATTGCTTATAATCAATCTTATATTCTTATCTCAATTCTTACTAGAGAGAGAGTTAATAATTAGTCAAAGTAAATATTGTCTTATTGTTTGTAAATGTCTCGGTAAAGATGGGATAAATAGGTTCAGTTAGCATCGGTTAGGTCATTGTTTCTTCTGGATTAATATAATCCTATAGTTGGTAACTAACAGCAATTGATCTGATATATATATACCAGACTAGCTAATTAGATTACTGACTAAGTATAACTAGGGATTTCACTTCTATTATAGTGGCAAAATCAGATAGAAGAAGATTAGATAAGATAAGATAAAATCAGATAGACAGTTAGGATAAAAAGAGTTCAGATAAAAGGATTAAGCTGGGCTCATAACTGTTAGAGTATGGTAGAACTAGGCACAATGCTTTGTAATGCACTCTCGAGGGGTCAAATGCGTAGTATTTAAATAGATAAACAGCTAGGCAGTCAAGGGTCAGGTTAAAGATGAGATCAAAGTGTATATCATGAGATGAAATAGTCAATTTTGTCTAACTAATATTCAGTATAATTTGGGGCTTTCTTATAGCAATCAAACATCGTGGATAACTCGGTAAATCAAGGATCAGATGATTTATGACTTCTCTTCAGATGAATCATGACTTTCTTTAGATAAATCATGACTTTCTTCAGACATAACAAAGCAAGCAATCAATGACATCATCAATTATATCATTAAAACAGGAACATATATTATTCTAATAACTTATAATCTACCCTATAGGATTATTAGCTAATTAATTTAGTAACTAGCTAATATATTATAAATAACTAAGGCCTCTTTATTAAATTCTATAAAAAGATAGGAAAGCTAAAGGTTGGTAATATATTTACTAAAGTCTATAGTACCAGTAAAGTCTAGATTAAAACTATCGGCTATTATAGCTAATCTATTAATCTTATATTAAATAATATTAAGTACTCTCCTAGCTTTTACTATAATCTTATCTTAGTAGTACTAATTAAATAGAGGGGGTATAAAGTAGATTTCGATAATCTAACTATTATCTATAAAGATATAGGCTAGACCTTTATAAAAATAGAAGAGATTAGGAACTTCTTTATACTCCTATATACTAACTTTATATTTCTAGTAGTATTTATAATAACCTCTTTTAATATAACTTAATATTTAGTATAGCTACTAGTCTTAAAAGTAATAGTAGAAAGATAGTACTAGTAACTTAGCTATATATTTAGTAAGTATATAGAATAGCTTACTAAAATAGTTAAGGGTATTTAGATTATAAAACCCTCCTTATATATAAATACTAAGAGTACTATAAATAACCTAGAGTTATATAAAATATACTAGCTTAGTAGAATACCTAAGTAAGTCTCTTATTATATTTAAGGTATAAATTTTAGACTACTTAGTTAGATATATTTTAATCTTATCCTACTCCCTAAAGTATATAATAGTAATAAGTAGATCTCTTACTTCTATATTAATAGTATCTAATACTACTAGGCCTTAATATATAAGAAGAAGAGTAGTTACTAATAGGTAATTATTAAGTTTATCTTATAAATATAAATATAGTTTAATTTACTAATTTATATTTTCTATTCTAATAATAAAGGATTAATTAATTAAAAGATAATAGACTTTATAAAAGAAAACGGGATTATTACTTAATAGACTATAATCGGTATACTAGAATAAAATAGTTTCGCTAAGTAATCTAGGGGGGTGATTATTACTAGAGTATAGTTACTTCTTTAAGAATTAAAGCTTCTAAAGAACCTCTAGCTAAAAGTAGTATAAGCTACTATCTATATTATTAATAGATTATTAATAAAGTTAAACTTAGGAAAGTAGATTATACCTTAGTAAGAATTCTACTAATAAGGAATAGGTACCTTTATTCTAATTAACCTATTAAATCTAAAGGTTTATAGGTACTATACCTATATTAGGATCTAAGGAATTCCTTTATTAGATAAAATATATAACTAAGTAGAGATTAGGTATATTATAGGATTTTATATAAGTAATATCTAGAAGGTCTAGTTCCTATATATAAATAGCTATAAGTATATTTAGGATACTACCTTTAATAAGAATCTTAACTTTATAAACTACCCTATAGAACCACTAAGAATCTAGATTATAGACTTTACTAAAGTACTTAATAAAGATAAACTAGATATAGAACTAGAGTAAGTAATTCACTAGGTTAGTATAATACTAATAATCTAGAATAAAATATAAAATAGAGAAGAAGAAGAAGTAATAGTAGAGGAAATTTCTTTATTATAAGAAGTAGGGTCTATCTAACTAATAGAAGACTAATATATTTTTACCTAAAAAATAGGTAGCCTAGTTTTTATCTAAAAAATAGGTAACTCTAATAATTATAGAAATCTAAATCCCTAGGAAGACCTATAAAGTAAGTATATAATACTATTACTAATACTAAGTATATCCTCTCTTCCTCTACTTCTATAAAGCCTAGCTAATCTTCTATTCCTACTAAGTAAATAAGTCTCCCTTTTAATAATACTATTAGGATTACTATATCCTACCTAAGAGGAATTAATAATACTATAGGGAATACTACCCCTAGCGGTAGTTATACCCTTAATAGTAGTACTATACTTACTAGTTATACTATTAATAGTAGTACTATATCTACCGGTTACTCTTAACCAACTATTCTAAGTCTAAATTTAGGTACTAAGAGAATATAAGTATTAATATAGACTTATAATTAAAAAACTAATATATAGACTAGTCTACTATAGCTAAGACTAATATATAGTTATATAGTAAGTAGCTATATAGTAAGTAGTCTCCTAATAATAATTGTCTTCCCTTCTATAAATACTAGGAAGCTTCCTATAATAATAGTATAGAAGAACTATTTATAGAGATATCACTCTATCGAATATTATTTATAGAAAATATAAATAGAAACTATATAAAGATTATAATATAGTAAGTTATCTTATATATAATACTAAAGATAACTATATAGTAGTACTTACTATATTTATAACTATACTATCCTTAGGATACCTAGAACTATAGTATTACTAAGATAACCTCCCTCCTAAACTATAGATATAGAAGGATATACTTAACTACCTATTTTATAAAGGCTTCCTTACTATAGTAGGACTAGAAGTCTAATTAATTAAGTAATATAGAACCTTTAAAGTTAAACCTTAACCTAGAGATTAGGTAATTTAGGTACTACTATTAACCTAGGTCTTTATATATAAATATAATAGTAACAGCTTTCTTATAAAATTAAAAGTAAGGATCTATATTTATAGTAACTTATAGAATATTAATTCTAATAAAAAGTATATAGCTATACTAGCGGCCTATATAGTATAAGTAGTCTTTATACTTATTATAGTATTTAATCTTAGTATAATCTAGATAGATATTATAAATATATTCCTAAATAGTAATCTTAATAATATAGTCTATACTTAAATATTAGAAGGATTTTAAAGTAGTAATATATTATAAAGGCTTTATAAAGTACTCTATAGACTTAGAAAGTTACCTAGACTATAGTAAAGGGAAGTAACCTAGGTACTCGAAAAGCTAGGATTTATCTTTATTCTAGAAGATCCTTATCTCTTTACCTATAATAGAATGATTATCTTCTTCTATATTAATAATATTATTATTATTTACTACTAATCTTAGCTCTAGGAAATACTTTAGCTTAAAGAAGAACTAAAATAGTATTAGGAGCTTTATAAGATAGGGAAAGTAAGCTAGTTTCTTAAAATCTATATTCTCTAAGATACTATAAATTATAAACTATAGTTATACTAGGATTCTTATATCTTATTAATAGTAACTAAGTATAGACTTACTAGTAATTATAAGTATAAAACCCTACTTCCTATAAATAAAATAACTAAGTTCTTAGGGATTATAATAAAGGAGTAGATCTATAAGTATTAATAAAAGCTCAGCTTAGCCCTTTATCTAATAGTTATAACTTATCCTAATATAGTAAAGGTAGTAAATTATCTTACTAAATTCCTAGTTAACCTAGGACCTAAGTATTATAAGGTAGTTAATCGCTTAATCTAATATCTATATAATATATAATATATAGCTCTTAAGTACTACCTATTATATAAATAACTAGTACTTTACTTCTTTAGTAATATATTATTTAGCGACTATTCTAACTAGAAAAGCTTAGAAGGCTTCCTTTATAAACTATTTAGTATAGTAATAGATTAGAAGGCTAGTAAGTAATATATAGTTATAATATTAATAACTAAGGCTAAGCTTCTTACTATCTCTAAGGCTAGAAAGTTAGTAATATAGTAGGAACGGCTACTCTATATAGTTAATCTTAACTATTAGACCAATTTTATTATTAATTATAATAACTAATAGATAGTTAATTTACTTACCTATAAATAACCATAATTATGAACTAAGCTTTACTATATCGATATCTATAACTATTAGCTATACTAAGAGGTTAATACTAGCTATATCTTAATCTAGTAGGTAGCTACCGCTAATATATAGGTAGATAGGCTTACTAAGTTACTACTAGTATAGTCTTATAAAAAGTTTATTTAGTCCTTAGGATTAGTAGATATCTAGGATCTAGTAGATAGATAGATAGCTTAATAATAGATAAGATAAATTTAGGAGCTATAATATAGCTTCTAGGGGGGGTATATTAACTAGAAATAACGCACTTCTGTATATTCCTTATATCTAGTAGTATATTAGTAGTCAGCAGCTATATATACCAATTATATAAATATATACTAAGATAGATCTCGGAGGAGAACCCTCCTTTTCATAATTACACTTATTTTACCCTTTAGTCCAGTATCCTACTGCTTATACTATACAAAATAGCCTCTCTTTTATTCAATACTATCCTCCTATAGATATCTTAGAATTGATATAGGAAACTACTATACTACTAGATCTGATACTAGTATAGTACCCTATGAACCTATCTCTATTAATACTCGATTAACTGAGGAAATGTATTAAAGAAGCTAAGGTAAGAGAGGAATACTAAAACCTCCTTATAGAATTAGAAATCCTAGAGTAAGCGAAGCCTCCTACTCTAATAAGTGTAAACGACTGTATTGTACTATAAGTTATAGAAAAATACTATATTTATATACTAAGAGAGCCTATAAATATTAAACTATTCTATAGGAATATAACCTAGGAATACTATACCTTTATTAACTAACTTTAGTTATACTTTAATAAGTACTAGTAATAGTATAATTTCGGCCTATATAAGGTAGAGGCTATAGTCAAATAATTAGATAACTAGAGGAATAATAATTAGTAGTCTTATATAAAGATATTTAAAGAGCCTACTACCTAGTAAGACTTCTAGGACTTCTACCTATATCTTATAAATAATCCTTAAAATATCTACTAAGATAGTATATTAGAGTATAGTATTCTATAGTAGAAGTAATATTAATCTATATAGATATTTATAATATAGCTTAATACTATCTATTATTACCTAAAGTACCTATATAACTAATAGTATTAGAAGGAATATCTCTAGGCTAAAGTAATTAATACTATTTATACTAAGTTATTAAAATAACCTACTAAGCTAGAAATATATAAAGTATATATTAGATACCTTTCTATAGTAGAAAGCTAAATCCCTAACTAGTAAAAAGTACTTTATATATAGAAAGAGAAAAGCGCTAGTAGTAGTAAGAATAATACTACTAAAATAGATCTAAGCCTAAATACTAGTCTTAGCTCTTATACCTTATTTATATTAGGTATAAAGAAATGTAAGGATAAGTCTAAAAATAAAGGTAAGGATAAGTAGGGTAAAAAATCTAATAAGAAATATAAGTATAATAAATAAAAAATAAACCCTAATAGTATCTCTTATAGTAGCTACTTTAAGTATAGAAAACTAGGTTACTATATAGATACCTATAAAGAGACTAAGGGGGATTTATAGTTAAAAAACTAAGTACCCTAGTACTTATAGTATTAGTAGTATTAGGGCTTAATAGTATTAAGTAAGAATTAGAACTTACTTTTACTTATAAAGTTAGTATTAAAATTAATAATAGGGAGTAAACTATATAGATACTAATAGATAGTAGGGCTAAGAAAACCTTTATTAGTTAAAACTAGGTTAAATAGTACCTTCTATATATAGATATAGGCCCCCTAAAACCTATTATAGCTATAGATAGTTATATAGTCTATTCCTATAGTTCCTATAAGCTAAATAGTAAGCTATAAGATAGTAGGGGTATAGTATATAACTATATACTCTCCTATAAAGTAGTTAAGATAATAGGTTATAATATAATTATTAGCTAAAATCTATTAATCCTAATATTAATTAGAAAAACTAGGTATAGTATTATTACTTATCTAGTAAGAAGATTAAAAAGATAACTATAGTAGCCTTTATATAAGAGATCCTCTATAAGGCCCTTATACTTATAGTATATCCTTATCTAATTATAAAAGGTAAGCCTATCCTACTCTTTGCTATAGTATAGGGTATAGAGAAAGCTTTACCTATCTAGTATTTAGATTAGGCTAATATCTTTAATCTAAAAGAGGTAGGGAAGTTACTAGAGAGTAATAAGTATAGCTATACTATTAAGATAGAAGTAGGTAAATAAATTCCCTATAAGCTAATCTACCTCCTTTCTAAGATAGAACTTATAGTACTTTAAGATTATATTAAAGAATATATTAAGAAGGGCTAGATTAGGCTATTATAGAGCCTAGTAGATATACCTATTTTATTTATACTAAAGAAGGATAGAGGGTTATATCTATATATAGATTACTAGGGACTTAATATATTAACTCTTAAGAATTAGTATCCTCTACTACTAATTAGTAAGACTATAGATTAGCTATCTAGTATAAAGATCTTTATATAACTTAATTTAAAAGATATATATTATTATATCTAAATTTATAAGGGTAATAAATAGAAAACTATATTCTAGACCTAATATAGTTATTTCGAGTATATAGTTATACTATTTAGATTAGTAAATATACCTATAATATTCTAGTTATATATTAATAGAGTATTAAGCGATCTACTTAATATCTACTATATTATATACCTCGATAATATCCTTATTTATTTATAAATTAAGGAGTAGTATATATATAATATATATAAGGTACTAGATAGACTATATATATATAAGTTATATATAAAAATATCGAAATATACCTTTTATATAAAGTTAGTAGCTTTCCTTAGCTTCCTTATTATACCTAAGGGTATATCTATAGAGCTAGAGAGGATTTATACTATCTTAGAATAGCTAGAACTATAATACTTATATAATATATAATAATTTATTAGCTTTAGTAATTTTTATTAGCGATTTATTAAGAATTACTTATATATTACTATACCTCTATCTAAGTTAATAAAGGGTATTCTAAAGAAGAAGGGTATAAATTATTAAAAGTAAGGCTTTATCTTTATACCTAAAGTAAGGGTAGCTTTTAAAGAAATAAAGAAATGTTTCTTAAGTATACCTATATTATTCTACTTTAACCTAGAGAAGTCTATATAAATTAAACTAGATACTTTAGGATTTACTATAGTAGTAATTACTATATAGCTAGATTCTAAGGGTTACTAGTACCTAATTACTTTCTAGTCTAGAAAGATAATTAGTACTAAAATATACTATAAAATATATAATTTAGAACTACTTATAATTATTAAGTTATTTAAGTATTAGAGATACTATCTTAAGGGTAGTAAATTCCCTATATTAGTACTATCTAATTATACTAACCTATAATACTTTATAACTATAAAGGAGTTAATTAGATATTAGGTAAGATAGGTAGAGAAGCTTACTATATTTAACTTTATTATTAAGTATTACTTAGGAACCTTAAATCCTACTAATATACCTAGTTACTAACTAGACTATATACCTAAGGAGGGAGAGTTCTTAGAGAACTTACTTTTACCTACTCTTTAGGAAAAGCTATAAAAGAGTCTTAGTAATAATAAAGAAGTAGTATAAAGGTTATAATCTACCCTAGTATATAAGGTTATAGTAATACTAGACCTAAAATTATATATCTCTATAAGGGTAGTTAATATAATATTAGTACCTAAATCTAATTATCTATATAGTATAGCGGAGGACTATAATAATATAGTATATAATACCTATAATATAAGTATTATAGATAAGTATTATACTATTAGTAATATAGGAATTCTAGACTCCCTAGTACTATACCTAATGGCTATAAGAGCTTTTTAAGGTAAAATAGTATATATACTAGTATTAAAGAACTCTATAGTAGAATTACTCTATATAATATAGGATTATAATCTAATATTATAGGATATCTATATAAAAATAGAGGAAGATAGTATTAGTAAATAAAAGCTAAGTAATATACCCTAGGGATTAATACTAAATAGGCTATTTAGGTTTAATAACTATATTTATATCCTAAGAGAGACTATAATCTTATATAAAATTATAAAGATATACTATAATAACCCCTAAGGGGGCTATTATACTAGTAAATATACCCTTAAAGCTATCTAATATAAGTTCTATTAGTATAGAATTATAAAGGATATAAGGGAGTATATATATAACTATATAAGTTATTAATATAATTCGGTTTATAGGTATAAGCTATATAGATTATTATAGCTACTACTAGTACTTAGGAGGCCTAGTAAGTAGCTTAGTATAGATTTTATTATTAGAATACCTCTATTATAGTAGAACGGTAAGGTATATAATATAGTACTTATCTTAGTAGATATATTTATAAAGTATACCCTTTATCTTCCTTATATAAAAGAAATTAATATACCTAAGTTAGTAGATTTATTATATAAATATATAATTCTAATCTTCGGTATATTAGAGAACCTAGTAAGTAATAGGGGTAGCCTATTTATTAGCTAGTTCTAGTTAACCTTCTATTTTCTCCTTATAGTTAAGTACTAGTTATCTACTATATTCTACCCCTAAACTAATAGCTAGACTAAACGCTAAAATTAGGTATTAGAGTATTTCCTTTAGTTATATATTAACTAGGAGTAAGATAACTAGGTATACTAGCTACCTATTATAGCGTTTATATATAATATAATAACTTATAGTATAACTAGAAAGTTACTATATAAAGTATTAATAGGTTATAACCTATTTATCTAAGATAGTATTAAGGAGTATCCTAAGGAATACTATATAGATACTATATAGAGGGTATAGGAAATCTAAGAAATAAGGGGCTTTATAAAAGAGTAACTTACTAAGGTAAAAGAGTTAATAAAGTACTATATAAATAAATATTATATAGATAAATCCTTTAAGGTTAGTAATTAGGTATATCTTAAGAGTAAGAATATAGAAATAGGTAGGCTAAGTAAGAAACTAGATTATAAAATACTAGGTCTATTTCTAATTCTTAAGAAGGTTAGTATATAAGTATATAAGCTATATCTATTCCCCTATTTTAGATTACTATATTTAATATACTATATATTAGTATTAGAATTATATTATAGTAATACTCTAACTAATAATAATACTCCTAAACTAATTAAGATTAATAATTAGGTAGAGTATAAGATTAAATATATCTTATTTTATTAAGATAAGAAGAATAAGTCCTACTTAGTTAAGTAGTATAGCTATAATAATATTAAAGTAATCTAGGAACTATAGTCTATAGTTAAAGAGACTAAGGCCTTTAATAACTATAAGACTAGGTTAAATATAGCTATAAAGATACTAAAGAAAATAAGGACTAAAAATATATACTTAAAATATAAGAAGCTTTAATTATAAATTAAAATTTAGTACTATACTCCCTATACTTAATAGGATTTATATATAGGTATAGGTAAGGTTAGTATATCTAGCTAGACTTAAATACTAATAGGATAGTATTAAAAATACTATAGAGTAATAAAATAGACTCTATAATTAAGGTATCCTAAGAGATAGGGACTAAGTTTATAGGGATAAATAAAGTATCGCTAAGTATACCTATATTAGGAACTATACTTTCTTCTACTAAACTAGTAGGGGTATCGAAGAATTCTTTAACTTTAGAGATATCCTTTATATCTTTTATAACTTCTAGGGCTATAATAACTTTAGTAACCACTATAACCTCTATAGCTTCTATAATAGTAGTAGCCTTTTTAGCCTTATTAGCTATATAGGTTAAGCGCTTAATACTCTACTTAATAATATATACTTAAGGTATATAAGTAGATATAGGTAATATATTAAGAGTAGTATAGGTAGTAGGCTGAACCTTAATAGGAAGCTATATTATTATTAGTAATAGATTCCTTCTTATAATAATATAGCTAACTTATAGGTATATAACTATACTTTACTAAAGTATAGTAAGTATATTTAGTATAACCTATAAGGGTCTTATACTTATGGTTTAGGTAGCTTTATAGCTAGAAAAAGTACCGCTAGTAAGGTAGTAGTTCCTTAATAGACTTAGGGATTACTAGATAAGGTAGTAGAGTTATAGGCTAGCGGCCTAATATATAATAGCGCTATATCTATAGATATAGAGTTTTATCCTCTTTAGAGAAGGGCGGTATAGGATAATAATATACTATTACTATACTATAAATATTATTAGTATATAAACTAGAAAATGAGGCTGTTTCCTATAAGGAAGGGATAGATATAATATTAAAATTTCTTAGTATACTATATAGAATATAATACTATTAAATTTAAATATATCTACTAACTAATAGTAGTATCCTAACTAGAATGGTTTTATCCTAATAGAAGTACTATTAAATTAATAGAATTTTAATAAAAAGATAAACTAGGTATACTTATAGATTAAGTAAGATAAGAGGTAGAAGAAGAGAAGAAGATACTAGGGTATACCCTAGGTATATATAGGTATAGTATCCCCCTTTATCCTAACTATATTCTCTTACTAGTAAATAACTACTTAGCTAAACCTTATATATATAAGATACCTAAGTTTATAGGTATTAGAGACTATAGCTACCTAATTTCTTAGTATAGTTATATAACTATACTATATATAGACCTTATTATATATACTATACCCTCTGTTTATACTTCTATTATATTATTTTTTATATATTTTAGAGTATTGAGGCTAGATACCTTTCCCTATATACCTTTTTGCCCTTACTATAAGGTTTTTTAGATATATAGGTTTTAATAGACTAAGCTACTCCTTTATTCTTCTCCTATTCTAAGCCTACAGGGACTATATACTATAAGGAGGGGGATATTATTAGGACCCTAGTACTAAGAAGGCTGATACCTAAGGTATAAGCCCTATCATAGGGCGTGGAGCACCTATCCTAGGTATATAGGGGACTGTAGGCTAGATAGGAGTAATATATACTACCTACACAGCCTCCTTAGTAGACTTCTCTAAAGCCCGTTTTGACCTGACCCGACCTGACCCGGCCCGTGGCTGGGTTGGGCTACGGGCCTGACTTCTCGGCCTATAGTTAGGTCACAGGCCCAGCCTATAGGCCTATACGGGCTTTTAGGCCCCTGTTTGGGCCTAAATCTAAGGTAAATAAGATAAACAGGCCCCTACTGCACAGATGTATAAGTAATATATCCTTACCTATAATAATATATATTGTAATTATTGTAGGACTTAGTAAAATTTTTAGTAAAATTTTTAGGAGAAAGTAAACTTAATATATTTTCTTAGTATAGCTGGAAATCATTATCTACCCTACTCTTATACTTTCTCTGAGAGGCCTGGAATAGTATATCTGTATTTAGTAATACTAGCTTATCTATCTCTATACTACTAATTCTATCTCTATCCTAGTCCCTATTCTCCCTACTACTGCTATTACTATCGCTACTACTACTATTACTATTACTATTACTACTACTACCACTATTACTACTATTACTATCACTGTTACTACTACTATTATTACTATTACTATTACTACTATTACTATCGCCGCTACTATTACTATCACTATTACTATTACTACTATTACTATTACTATTACTACTACTATTACTATCACTATTACTATTATTACTACCCTTATAAATTTCACCCTCCTTATTATCGCTGATTAGATTAAGCTTAGTAGTATTATTAATAGGGCTATTAGTCTCCTCCCTTATAGCCTTAATCTCTATAGAATTAAAGTACTGCTAGAGATCCTATATCTTAGCTTCCTAAATACTAAATCTAGTTATATAGTGATATAGTATAAGGTCCTTAATGGTTTTAGACTTTATACGACTGCGGTAATAATAGTAAATATCTTATATAGTATTAAAGAGCCGCTTAATACTAGTACTAGTTATTAGAATTAAGAGAATATTGTGGGTAAGTAATATAATTATAGGGAAATGAGATTCGTTCTCCTACTAAAACTATAAAGGCTTAATATTAACTATATCTAATAGCGGGGGGTTAGTATAGTAATAGATATAACTAGGTTATATATATACCGCTATTAAGGTACTAGGTTAGCTTATTACTAGCTAGCTTTACTGATTTCTAGCCTCCTTTTAGGAGATTAGTTAGCTGAGAGGTACCTGGCCTAGTAGCTAGTATTTTAGCTAATCTCCTATTTACTATTAGATATTCTTAGTAGGGAGCTAGTATTTCTTAGAAGGCCTTCCTATACTCGCGGTACTAGTAGGCCTCCTATTATTATATCTAGAAGAATTGAGATCGACTATTAGGGGCTAGTATTATCCTAACTATATAAATATTTCCCTGAAGGCTGGTTATCTATATATAGTACTCTTTAAGCTTTTTGCGACTAGCCTTAAGTACCTTAAGTATCTCTGACTTCTATAGAACACACTTCCGCCGAAGTAGGGTAACTACCTAGTCGAAGTAGTTAAAGAGGGTATTATAAAGCTTAAAGATAAGATAGGTAGTTATATCCTTTATCTTTAAGAGTTCTATTGTAAAGTTATAGAAAGGCTAAGTGATTTATAGAAGGTAGTTAATTTAATACCACTCCTTATTACTAAGTTATATCTTGGTATAGTGAAACTTAGAATAGAACTTATAAAAGAAGCGGTATAATCTCTTTACCTACTAAAGTATTAAGAATATTAAGTTCTACTAGGTTAATATATCCTAAATTAGAATAAGTTTCTACCCCTCCTCCTAGTCCCTAAGAAAGGTATCCTAGCGCTAGGGGCTGATATAGATATAGATAGCTAGGAAGTAGACCTTATTTAATATATATAAGATCTTCTATATCCTATACCTACTATTTTTCCTTACTAGCTGTGATTTCTCCTAGTCCTACTTTATCTTAAGGAACTAATTTTTAGGTATTACCTTTAAGCGACTAAGGAGCTAACCTAGAGAAAGTTAGATAATATAGGTAAGGTAGGGTACTTAGAATATCTATATACTATTAGGGAGTACTATCTAAGCGGCCTTAACTAGGGTTATATTATTAGATATATTATTAGTTATAATTCTAAATACCTAGTCTTTAATCTAGTACTTATCTAGTATTTTAAGAAGGATAGTACTTAGATATTTCCCTATATATAGCCTATAAAGTAGCTTAAACCTAAGTAAAACCTCCTAGTATACCTAGCTACTATTAATAAAGTAGCTAGTAATTGCTATAAATACCTAGTTATATAGAGAAGTCTAATAATCTAAGGTAACTAAGATTTTTATATCCTTTAGTAGTATATAGAGTACTATAGATAGGCCCTATCTAACAGCCTTTTATAGGTAGCGGCGAATGGTATTAGTAGAGGGTACCTTTAGGAGGGATAGTATAGAGTAGGCGATCTAGAAGAGCTTCTAAAATACTAGGCTTTCGACTATATAAAATAGAACTTAGTATCCTATAATAAATTAGAGAAGACTCTCCTACTAGAGGTCTTATAAAAAGGGAGTATCTTAGACCTAGAAATCTAGGTCTAGGTATATAAGTAAGTTTTTAAGATAGGAATATAGGCCCTAGTAATATACTATACTTTAAAGAAATTAGGCTATTACTTCCCTTCCTCTTCTCCCTTCCTCTTAGGCCTTCCGGTAGGC
The DNA here is from genome assembly GCF_028828465.1 of Penicillium psychrosexuale. Classification (NCBI taxonomy): domain Eukaryota; kingdom Fungi; phylum Ascomycota; class Eurotiomycetes; order Eurotiales; family Aspergillaceae; genus Penicillium; species Penicillium psychrosexuale. Next base: position 3,635,823 of record NW_026643187.1, read on the forward strand.
CTATATTTTAGAGTGCCTTATTATTATTAATATACCGTTATAGCTACCCTTAGTAGAAGATAGGGAGTTTAGGTATTCTAAAAGGCTATAGTAGGCCTTATACTAGACCTTCGGTATCCTATCCCTAGAGTAGGCTACCTAGCTGAACTTATATTAGATAGGAGTATTATAAGTTAAATCCTAGTATATCTAGTCCTTAAACCTCTACCTATAGTCGGTTTATAGCTACTACTTAACCTACTTTATATATACTATCTTTTTATAGAGAATAAAGGCCTTTCTCTAATTAGGCCTAACGTAGGTAAGGTAAGGCGGGGGTTCTTAGTAGCTTAGGGAATATAGGAAGTTAGCGTTAGAGGGTATAGTCTAGCTACTAGATAGTAGAAGAAAAGAGGATAGAATTTAAGTAGACTCTACCTAGGAAGCCTAAGGGGAGGAGGGAATATAGCCTAGGCTATAGGCTGGATCTATATCCCTATTAGAATAAATACTTCTAGGTATTATACCTAGTACTATATATAATAGGGGTAGTAGTATAGAGTATAGAGATAGGGATAGGATATATATAAAGTAGGATATATATAAATAGGAAGTATAGTCTTCTATAATAGGAGCTTAGCCTATTCTCTACTAGGTAGATAGGTACTGAGGAGGGTCGAAGATTATCTAATTAGGTAATAGCCTAAATTAAATACAGCTATATAGCTATACAGCCTAAGAAAAAACCTTACCTAGATAGATCCTATAGACAGTAGGTCTACTATACTATAAATATATAGTTAGCGGAAATTATAAGAATATATACTACTTTTAGGGCTAAGAGTTTTTTACCTAAAAAACCAGTAACTAGTTTTTTAGGCGAAAAACCTATAAGTAGTAGTAGTAAAGTAGAAGTATAAAAGTAAACTACTTCTTAGACTAAGGGTTTTTTGCCTAAAAAACTAGTAACTAGTTTTTTACCCGAAAAACTTTAAGTAGTAATAGTAAAGTACTTCTTAGACTAAGGGTTTTTCGCCTAAAAAACTAGTAATTAGTTTTTTACCTAAAAAACTTTAAGTAGTAATAGCGAAGTACTTCTTAGACTAAGAGTTTTTTTTACCTAAAAAACTAGTAACTAGTTTTTTAGGTAAAAAAACTATAAGTAGCTGTGGTAAGGTAGAAGTATTATTATAAAAGAAATTATTATAGTTATATTTATCTATAAAAAAAAAGATATATCTAGTGATATATCTAGTACCTATTGAAATTTACTAATATAGCCTTAATTATTAACCTCCTTAAATTCTCTATTAGCTTTACTGCCCTCCTCTCTCCCCTTACCTATCTTAATATTAATACCGATATTATCGTTAGGCTAATTATTACTACTATTATTATTATTATTATCGCTATTACTACTATTAGTATTACTACTATTAATATTACCGCTATTAGTATTACTACCACTAGTATTATTACTATTAGTATTACTACTACCGGTATTACTATTATTAAGAAGGCCCCTCTTATATCTCTAAAAGAATAAGTTCTTCCTATAGGTATCTTTTTTAGCCTTAACAGTTAGCTTAAATAGGTAAGTATACTCTAGCTATACCTCTTACCTCTAATTCTAAATATATATTACTATAGCGGCCTTATTAAGCCTAAAGAGTATATTAAGGTCCTTTATAGTAGCTAGTATTATCTACTTAGACCACCTTATTAGGTATTCTGAAATAGTAGAGGTAGTATAGAAGTAGGTAGTAGTAGGAAAGGTATATAGGATATATATATATTACTGGCTTATTAGTCTAGAGGGTATCCTAGCGGTATTAAGGAGGTCTCTATATATAGCTAATACTTCTTCCTAGGAACTAGACTTAGGTATATTAAGTATTAAGTAGTTATCCCTAATACCTATAAACTATAGTAAGACAGTCCTCCTCTATTTAGTTACTAGTCCTATTAAGCTATAGGGAAGGGTAGGAAGGGATAGGTAGATATTACCTACCTTATAGACTTACTTTTTCTAGTTTATTTAGTACTAAGCTATATCCTCTAGTTATTATATCTTTAGGGTAATCCTATAAATAAAGCTATTAGGGACCTTAAATAGCTTTCGGCTAGATAGGTTTTCTAGGTCCTCTACGCGAATTTGTAGGTTACCTTACTAAGAAGTAATATAGCGTTATATCCCTAGTAGAATAATAGTATAATTACTATTATCTTTATTATTAAGGGAGACTAATCCCTATAGGATATTACTACCCCTACTAGTAGCTATATACTCCCTAATATTAATATTAATATATTAGAACGATATTCTCTTACTAGGTAGTATACTCTTTATATAGTATAGAAATGCAATTAATTTCTATTAGTAGTCTAGCCGAAAGAAGATATAATAGGTATAGTATACTAGGTCCTATTAGATCAGTTACTATACTAGGCTATACTATATACTCTACAGCTAGCCGAGGTAGTGCCTATAATACTTACTGAAATAGTGCTTATATATATCGAATTCTTAGTAGATTAGTAATAGAATTCTACTAGGGTAGGTACTATTAAAGTCCTCCTTTAGCTACCTAAGTAGTTGTAGTAGTACTATACTACTGTCTGTAGTTATTTAGGTATAGATAATATTAGGCTGAAATTAGTATCTAGGTATAACCCTTCTATAAATGCTCTTAAATGAAAGCTAGTATATGGTATTAAATGATGTGACTACTAGGAATATGTTGAATAAAAGAGAGGCTGTTTTGTATGGTATGAGCAGTAGGATACTGGACCAAAGGGTAAAATGAGTGTAATTGTGAAAAGGAGGGTTCTCCTCCGAGATCTATCTTAGTATATGTTTATATAATCGCTATACGTGGCTGCTAACTACTAATATACTACCAGATATAAGGAACATACGGAAGTGCGTCATTTCTGGTCGATATACCCCCCTAGAAGCTATATTATAGCTCCTGAATTCGTCTCGTCTATTATCAAGCTATCTGTCTATCTACTAGATCCTAGATATCCACTAATCCTAAGGACTGAATAAACTTTTTGTAGGACTATACTAGTAGTAACTTGGTGAGCCTATCTACCTGTATATTAGCAGTAGCTACCTACTAGATTAAGATATAGCCGGTATTAACCTCTTAGTATAGCTAATGGTTATAGATATCGATATAGCGAAGCTTAGTTTACAATTGTGGTTATTCGTAGGTAAGTAAATTAACTGTCTATTAGTTATTACAATTAATAATAAGATTGGTCTAGTAGTTAAGATTAACTGTATAGAGTAGCCGTTCCTACTATATTACTAACTTTCTGGCCTTAGAGATAGTAAGAAGCTTAGCCTTAGTTATTAATATTATAACTATATATTACTTACTAGCCTTCTAATCTATTGCTATACTAAATAGTTTATAAAGGAAGCCTTCTAAGCTTTTCTAGTTAGAATGGTTACCGAATAATATATTACTAGAGAAGTGAAGTACTGGTTATTTGTATAATAGGTGGTACTTAAGAGCTATATATTATATATTATATAGATATTAGATTAAGTGATTAACTACCTTACGATACTTAGGTCCTAGGTTAACTAGGAATTTAGTGAGATAATTTGCTACCTTTACTATATTAGGACGAGTTATAACTATTAGATAAAGGGCTAAGCTAAGCTTTTATTAATACTTATAGATCTACTCCTTTATCGCAATCCCTAAGAACTTAGTCATTTTGTTTATAGGAAGTAGGGTTTTATACTTATAACTACTAGTAAGTCTATACTTAGTTACTATTAATAAGATATAAGAATCCTGGTATAACTATAGTTTATAATTTGTGGTATCTTAGAGAATACGGATTCTAAGAAACTAGCTTACTTCCCCTATCTCACAAAGCTCCTAGTATTATTTTAGTTCTTCTTTAAGCTGAAGTGCTTCCTAGAGCTAAGATTAGTAGTAAATAATAATAATATTATTAATATAGAAGAAGATGATCATTCTATTATAGGTAAAGAGATAAGGATCTTCTAGAATAAAGATAAATCCTAGCTTTTTAAGTACCTGGGTTACTTCCCTTTACTATAGTCTAGGTAACTTTCTAAGTCTATAGAGTGCTTTATAAAGCCTCTATAATATACTACTACTTCGAAATCCTTCTGGCATTTAGGTATAGATTATATCGTTAAGATCGCTATTTAGGAATATATTTATAGTATCTATCTAGATTATACTGAGATTAAATGCTATAATGAGTATAAAGACTACTTATACTATATAGGCTACTAGTATAGCTACGCGCTTTTTATTAGAATTGATATTCTATAAGTCGCTATAAATATAGATCCTTACTTTTAATTTTATAAGAAAGCTATTACTATTATATTTATATATAAAGACCTAGGTTAATAGTAGTACCTAAATTGCCTGGTCTCTAGGTTAAGGTTTAACTTTAAAGGTTCTATATTACTTAATCGATTAGACTTCTAGTCCTACTATAGTAAGGAAGCCTTTATAAAATAGGTGGTTAAGTATATCCTTCTATATCTATAGTTTAGGAAGGAGGTTATCTCAGTAGCGCTATGGTTCTAGGTATCCTAAGGATAGTACAGTTGTGAATATAGTGAGTACTGCTATATGGTTATCTTCAGTATTATATATAAGATAACTTACTATATTATAATCTTTATATAGTTTCTACTTATATTTTCTGTGAATAATGTTTAATAGGGTAATATCTCTATAAATAGTTCTTCTATACTATTATTATAGGAAGCTTCCTAGTATTTATAGAAGGGGAGACGATTATTATTAGGAGACTGCTTACTATATGGCTACTTACTATATAACTGTATACTAGTCTTGGCTATAGTAGACTAGTCTATATATTAGTTTTTTAATTGTAAGTCTATATTAATGTTCACATTCTCTTAGTACCTAAATTTAGACTTAGAATAGTCGGTTAGGAGTGACCGGTAAATATAGTACTACTATTAATAGTATGACTGGTAGATATGGTACTACTATTAAGGGTATAACTACCGCTAGGGGTGGTATTCCCTATAGTATCGTTAATTCCTCTTAGGTAGGATATAGTAATCCTAACGGTATTATTGAAGGGGAGACTTACTTACTTAGTAGGAGTAGAAGATTGGTTGGGCTTTATAGAAGTAGAGGAAGAGAGGATATACTCGGTATTAGTAATGGTGTTATATACTTACTTTATAGGTCTCCCTAGGGAGGGTTTAGATTTCTATAGTTATTAGAGCTACCTGTTTTTTAGGCGAAAACTGGGCTACCTATTTTTCGGGCGAAAATATACTGGTCTTCTATTAGTTAGATAGACCCTGCTTCTTATAATAAAGAAATTTCCTCTGTTATTACAGTTGCTTCTTCTTCTTCTCTATTTTATATTTTGTTCTGGATTATTAGTATTATATTAACCTAGCGAATTACTTGCTCTAGTTCTATATCTAATTCGTCTTTATCAAGTACTTTAGTAAAGTCTATAATCCGGATTCTTAGTGGTTCTATGGGGTAGTTTATAAAGTTAAGATTCTTATCGAAGGTAGTATCCTGAATATACTTACAGCTATTTGTATATAGGAACCAGACCTTCTAGATATTACTTATACGAAATCCTATAAGATACCTAATCTCCGCTTAGTTATATATTTTATCTAATAAAGGAATTCCTTAGATCCTAATATAGGTATAGTACCTATAAACCTTTAGATTTGATAGGTTAATTAGAATAAAGGTACCTATTCCTTATTAGTAGAATTCTTACTAAGGTATAATCTACTTTCCTAAGTTTAACTTTATTAGCAATCTATTGATAATATAGATAGTAGCTTATACTACTTCTAGCTAGAGGTTCTTTAGAAGCTTCGATTCTTAAAGAAGTAACTGTACTCTAGTAATAATTACCCCCCTAGATCGCTTAGTAAAACTATTTTATTCTAGTATACTGACCATAGTCTATTAGGTAATAATCCTGTTTTCTTTTATAAAGTCTATTATCTTTTAATTAATTAATCCTTTATTATTAGAATAGAAAACACGAATTAGTAAATTGAACTACGTTTATATTTATAAGATGAATTTAATAATTACCTGTTAGTAACTACTCTTCTTCTTATATATTAAGGCCTAGTGGTATTGGATACTATTAATATAGAAGTAAGAGATCTACTTGTTACTATTATATACTTTAGGGAGTATAATAAGATTGAAATATATCTAACTAAGTAGTCCGAAATTTATACCTTAAATATAATAAGAGACTTACTTCGGTATTCTACTAAGCTAGTATATTTTATATAACTCTAGGTTATTTATAGCGCTCTCGGTATTTATATATAAGGGTTTTATGATCTAAATACCCTTAACCATTTTAGTAAGCCGTTCTATATACTCGCTAAATATATGGCTAAGTCGCCGGTACTATCTCTCTACTATTACTTTTAAGACTAGTAGCTATACTAAACGTTAAGTTATATTAAAAGAGGTTATTATAAATACTACTGGAAATGTAAAGTTAGTATATAGGAGTATAAAGAAGTTCCTAATCTCTTCTATTTTTATAAAGGTCTGGCCTATATCTTTATATATAATAGTTAGATTATTGAAATCTACTTTATACCCCCTCTGTTTAATTAATACCACTAAGATAAGATTATAGTAGAAGCTAGGAGAGTACTTGATATTATTTAATATTAGATTAATAGGTCGGCTGTAATAGCCGATAGTTTTGATCTAGACTTTGCTAGTACTATAGACTTTAGTAAATGTATTACCGACCTTTAGCTCTTCTATCTTTTTATAGAATTTAATAAAGAGGCCTCAGTTATTTGTAATATATCGGCTAGTTACTAAATCAATTAGCTAATAATCCTATAGGGTAGATTATAAGTTTATTAGGAAAGTAGTGTCTTCGATAGCTATTAAGTAGTCTTTATTATTTAGATCTACTTCTGCGAAGTACGTTTAGTCTATATTTTCCTCTTCCGCTAGTTTAGCTAGAAGTTAGTTTATATAGTCCTTTACTTTTCTAGATAACTTATCGACCTTTCCTTATATATTCTTTTAAATATTAGGATTAGGTTTCTAACTAGGTAGGTATACTGCCTTAACTAGGTATAGATATATACTGAAGTAGTGGTTTTCTCTATATACGTAAGCTAGGAGAGATATTAATATCTTCTTTCCCTTTATAGTTATAGTAGTCGTTATAGTTATAGTCGCTAGTTTTTTAGCTTTCCCCTAACCCCTAAGAGTTATAAAAGTAGCCTATAGTACCTTTAGCTTTAATGACTTCTTTTGGTTAAAGAGCGACTGTTCTGAATAGTATATATTTATTATACTAGTAAATATATGCTTTCCGTTTTATTTAAAGACCTTCTAGTACTAATAGTAATAGAATTAAGGCTTAATAGAATTAAGTACTATTAAGAAATTGTAGATTATATTTTAGTTATTGGTTATAAAGCTTACTTTTGTAGCCGTATATTCTATATAGAGATTCTCTAATTTTATTAACTAGCTGTTAATTGCTGTATCTTTGATTAGTATTATTACTATGACTATCTACTATCTCCTGATAATCTAGACCTACTTTATATCTATATAAGAGAAATGTAATTATAGGGTAGCTAGTAGCTTACTAGTCTCCTATACTTCGACTATTAGATTCTGGATCTTAATAGTGAGTATATTCCTTATTCTCTCGGAGATCTTATCGAGTGCTAGTTTAATCGTCTTATACTTAGATAGATTATTATCGTAGTCTTTCTAATTATTATTATAGTCGAGTTAGCCGTTTATTATTAATCGACTTATTATATTACGATTATACTTTTTATTATTTTTATTTAGTCGAATTAGCTTTATAGGTAGGGTAGGCCGCTTTTCTTTACTAATATTTAGGTTAATATAATCCTAAATATTGAGGTTTTCGGCAATTATCTCTACCTATATAAACCAGGTTCGCTATTAGGTTAAGTTCCTTAGAATAATATATACTCTAGGTATACTCGAGACCTATTTAGTGATCCCGCTAGGATTATTATAAAGGAATAATATCTCGTTTTCTACAGCTTTCTTATGCGAGTTGGTAGAGGATAGATAGGAAGTACTAGGTAAGCAAAAGTACTTCTATGCTTAGGGATACAGTAGCTTATGGAGCAGACCGTAGTAGTATTTAATTGCAATTGATATACTAGTGAACTGGGCTTATAACTATTGAATAAAAGAGAGGCTGTTTTATATGGTATAAGCAGTAGGATACTAGACCAAAGGGTAAAATGAGTGTAATTGTGAAAAGGAGGGTTCTCCTCCGAGATCTATCTTGGTATGTGTTTATATAATCGCTACACGTGGCTGCTGACTACTAATATACCACTAGATATAAGGAACGTATAGAAGTGCGTCATTTCTGGTCGATAGAATATAGGTTTTGGATTAAATTCGTAGATACCATATATTTCCTTTAGGTTTCTAGGATCTGGGCCTAGTATAAACTAGCTAGAGAACTTCTTCTGAAACTTATCCTATTGACTAAGATGGTAGTAACTAAATTGGATTCGTTCTACTAACTCCTAAGGGCTCTTACTACTGCCTTATATACCTAGTATATTAATAATCCCTTTAGTATATTTAAAATAGATATAACTGGTACCGAACTCTCTATTAACTAGTTTCGCAATTTTCCTAAAGGTAACTAGGGCCTCCCTCTCCTTCTATATACTATCTTTTATAATTATTATATACTTATCTATTATTATCTCTGTTATATAGTAGCTATATATCCTATTAGTAGGCTGGCTTATTATTACTACTGCTATAGTATTATTGCTTAGTAGGGTAGCTATAGTATTATTACTTAGTAGGGTGGCTATAGTATTATTACTTAGTAGAATGGCTAGGGGCCTATCCTATCTACCCCCTCTCTCTTCCTATTAAACCTTACTTATATTAAATCCTAGGGTATTTAGTAGTAGTACTAGCTACCTAGGCTACTGGCTACTATATCTACTAATCGATATATTACTAATTTCTTTAAGATTCCTTCTACTCCTAGCTGTATAATAGAATCTATTAGTATTAATCTAAAGACTATAATCTCGGAGATCCTTTATATAGAGTGGGGTTATCGATTTGCTATATAGCCTAGAGTAGGCCTATTATATATTAATTAGCTTAATATATTTATGATTCTTCTGGATTCTACTCCTAGAGGAAGAAACGTGTTAGGTAACCTTATTATTAATAGTAAGCCTTATATCCTAGTAGTTTATTTTTACTATGATTAATTTATTAGCTAGCTTAGCTATTAACTTTGATATAATATATCTAAAGAAGGCCTTAGTATCTTATATACCCTATAGTATAGTCGCCTTTTAGCGTACTTTATCGATATACTACTAATTCTTTTAAATATACTACTAGACCTTAATTATACTAATCTACTATTATTAAAAATCAGTATAGTCTTCCTATCCCTTCTATAGCTCTTACTTAGTAATATAATCTAGAAGTATATAAATCTAATACTTAGTTAACTCTTTCCTCTTAATTAGGCTCTTAAGAGCCTTAACTGCTAGCCTATAGGCCTTAGCCCCCTCCCTCTACTATAGTACCTAGAGTACCTCCTCTATCGATAATAGAGTCTATATACTAGTCTTAGTATTAGTCTATATACTAGTCTCTATATTAGCCTATATACTAGTCTCTGTATTAGTCTATATACTAGTCTCTATATTAGTTTATATTCTCTGGAATTAATTGTAAGTAGGCTATAGCCTAAAGAATTTTAAATATAATTTATGATCTCTGTGGTAGCGCCTATATACCCTTTTATCCTAAGATAACTATATATAGTATATAGATTAGACTATATACTATAGCTAACTATAGAATAGGATATATAAAGAAATATATATTAGCCCTTTATATAAGGAAATGTATATTAGCCCTTTAAAATTAGTAGGTAGCTATATAGAGTAAAGAATATACTCCTAATCTAAAATATATATTATTAAGAATAGAAAAAAATAAAAGAAGTTTAATTTCGAAAGGTATATACTTAATAGGATTAAGATACCTTCTTAGCCTTATTAGGCCTCCCTCTTCTTTTAGGTACTATTTTTAAATTATATTATAGGATTAGATATCTCTTAATTCCCCTAATAGTCTTTTATTAGTATTTAGATTAAAGGATTCGGTTATATAGGTATTACAATTCACTATAATATACCTAGTATACCTATATTACTAGCTGTACTATAATATAGAGTCCTAGTCCTAGATATATATAATTGAATACTGATTTTCCTTTAATTCTAGCCTCTTTATTAATAAAATGTAGAGATCCTTAATAAATTATAATTAATCTTAATTATTTATAGTAGTTAGGGGTACTAAATATTATTTAAATGTATATATACTAGTATAATTAAATATATATTTCTATATAGAGACTAGCCTATCTATAAAGTATCACTAAATCGGCCTATTTTTTTTTTTTTCTAGAAATAATAAGTGGCTAGCTATATTAAAAATTATTTTATAAATAAAAACTAAAATTTTAAGGCTACTAGGATATAAAAGGCTGTTATTTAATTAGGAAACTAAAATAACTATATACTATTCTACTTAGTAAGTAGGCTTCTAGGCGCTAAGATATATATTCTAGATAAATTTAGGCTAAGGCGGGCTGTTCTTAGGCTTTAGGCCTAGGAGCTATAAATATACGAATTTATCTATAAATATTAAAAATAAAGCTATTCCGAGGTTACCTTACTAATATATCTAATTAATTTATTTACTTAATTAGTCTGATTAATTGGTTTTATCTGAAATTTAATTATAGGTTTATATAGTATTTCGCTGGGCTGTAGAGTTTTTATACTAATAATCTATAGGCTTTAGTCCTAACTCCTTTATATAATTATACCATAACTAGTAATAAATTGAGGTTGCATTTAATTAATTAGATACTCTCTACTATCTAGCATTTAAATACTATTTTTAGAATTAAATTATCTCAATTATTAGTAGTGGTTGAATTGATTAGATAAATTTACATTTATATATAGCATTTATATATAGATAGGATGAATTTATATTTGTATATAGATAGGATGAATTTGCATTTATATATAGATAGGATGAATTGGTAAGGTAATCTGGGAATAGCTTCATTTTTGACATTTATAGACGAATCGGTATATTATAGGAAGACTAGATGAATTAGTAAGGTGATCTGGGAATGGCTTTATTTTTGACGTTTATAGACGAATCGGTATATTGCGGGAAGACTAGATGAATTGGTGAGGTAATCTGGGAATGGCTTTATTTTTGACGTTTATAGACGAATCGGCATATTGCGGGAAGACTAGATAAATTAGTAAGGTGATCTAGGAATGGCTTCATTTTTGACATTTATAGACGAATCGGCATGTTACAGGAAGACTAGATAAATTGGTAAGGTGATCTAGGAATGGCTTCATTTTTGACGTTTATAGACGAATCGGTATATTGCGGGAAGACTAGATGAATTGGTAAGGTGATCTGGGAATGGCTTTATTTTTAACGTTTGTGGACGAATCGGTATGTTGCGGGAAGACCAGATGAATTAGTGAGGTGATCTGGGAATGGCTTTATTTTTAATATTTATAGACAAATCGGTATATTGCGGGAAGACCAGATGAATTGGTGAGGTGATCTGGGAATGGCTTCATTTTTGACGTTTATGGACGAATTAGTATGTTTTTTATTAGAATATGACCAGACTAAAACAGCAATAAAAAACTGTAATTTATTAATCTTATATAATCTGACTTATGAGCGCCAAGACCTCTATATTATATAAATTCGGGCTAAACGGGCTATTCACGGGCTTTTAGGCCCGACCCGCGCGGGCTTCGGGCCGGGCCGGGCCTAGGGAGGTTGGGCCCGAAGCCCGTGCGGGTCGGGCCACGGGCCCAAATTTCGGGCTCGGGTCGGGCTTTGGAGAAGTCTACTCCTTAGGTCATATGACCTATAAACCTATATATTATCCTCGTATACTGCTTCTTTGGAGAAGCAGCTATTAGTTCCAATATACCCTATGTATATCACTATCTCTATTTCCCGATCCTCCATTATATACAGCATTCCCTTAGGCATTCCATACCTAGGGGTCTCACACCGGCCAGCTGATATATCCATGAGGCAGAGGCGTGGTTCAGCGTGGCAGACTAAAGGCAAAAATACCTTATATCGAGTATATTCGGCGATTCTACGCGTAGAAAAGGGGATAGGTAAGGCAAAGCTACATACAGAGCGCTTAAGAGGTTGAACGAGGGCAAAGGACTGGTCAGTTCGCGCTAGTAACCGAGGGGGCAGTAGGGCTCGGCGAGCTAGATTAATGGCAAAAATACCTCACTGGCAGGATGCACACAGGACGCAGATGGCAAGAAAGGGGCCGTAACAGGCGAAACATTCGGCGAACAACAGTCGGGGCGATGAAGGCGACTTTATAGAGACACGCACAGCGATGTCAGTCACGTGGAGGGAGCTAGACCCAAAGAGGCACGCTAAACCAAAATTGGTAATTCGCCGTCACCGCAGAGTATCCGTACTCCGTACGATATGATGATTTTCCACAGTGTCTTTTCCAATTCCAGCTGTGTCTCATTATGAGCTTGACCTTTTCAAACTCCCCATACAATCAAAGCCGAGTAGTTGGCCCATTTCGGCCGCCGTACACGGAACCCGACGATGTCTTGTTCCGGATCGTATCACCATCGCTTATGAGCCATATCCCCCCTATATTGTATATCTATCCAAATCAGAAGTCCTTGCAAATACACTTCATCTTTCATCTCATTCGTGAAAGCCCATCATGACCCCTCTCCACTCTTACTACCCTGTTGGCGTAGAAATCCCCAGCTACGTCCATAACGAATGGAGCACCCTAACGCTGGTTCGCTGTCACCTGCATAATCATCTTAACAGCCGCCAAAACTATCGCGACAAATAAAAACCCTCACATTACGATCGCTGAACTCTCTATTGTTCTTTGGTTTACCCTATGTATGTCTTCCCTTCCCCGTCTATGCACACCCAGTACTAACAAACAACCAGGCGGCTCTATCCACCTCATCCTCGAAGGCTACTATGCCCTAAACTTCGCCACCCTTCCGGGCTCCCAGCAACTCCTCGCGCAACTATGGAAAGAATACTCCATGTCTGATTCGCGGTATCTCACTTCGCACGCCTTCGTCATGTCCATGGAGTCCGTTACCGCCTGGTTCTGGGGCCCGTTATCATTCGTCCTTGCGTCTTTCATCGTCACGGAGAATCCCTTCCGACACCCGCTGCAGATTATCATCTCCACTGGACAGCTGTACGGGGATGTACTGTACTACGGGACCTGTGCGTTTGACTTTCTGGTGTATGGGGTTGAGTACTCCAGGCCCGAGGGATATTACTTTTATGGGTATTTTGTGCTATTGAATGGGTTTTGGATTGTTATTCCGATTTGTAAGTGGTCTTTTCATTTTGTCGTTTCTTCAGAGTTGGTCAGTGAACTGTGCTAATGGTTTTAGTGCTCATTGCCCATAGTGTGAGAGCTTGTGGGAGGGTTTTCGCGGAGGCCAAGAGGGTGAGCACGGTCGGGATAAATGGGGATGCGAAGAAAACGTCTTGAAGAAATCTGTTCAACGCCATATCGGATTTGGTTGTATAGACCTAGGCAGACCCGATGTATTAAACGATGGCAAAATTACATTTGGTGAGTGCTGTGGCATTGGGTCTCAATTCGCCTACTCGGCAACAGTCGTTCAGCACCGTCCTACGATCCCTACGTAACAGCCTAGGGATAACTAAAGCGGGAATATTTATAACACGACAGCGTATAATTAGAAGCAATGATCTGAAAGCTATATTTCAAAGAACGTATCGGAAGTTTGGGTTCTGTTAACTGGTTAGTGAAAAGATCGCAGAAAGGAACAATGATATGCAGTCACTAACCTCGAAATCAGTTAGATCTGCCCCAGCACTCTGGTCGACAGATGACTCGATATGGCCCACAGCAGAAGCAGCAGCATCTCGCAGCTTGTTTCTGCGAGCCAGCACAAACCGCAGCAAAACAGCCAAAGCAGCTTGCGCAGACGAGCATGCCAGGATGAGCTTGACTCCGGTCTGGTATACGGGCGCTTCCTTTGCGAGAAACGCGTGGGGTCCAATGATATTGCCAGCGCAGTACGCAAAGAAAACGAAGGCAATACTGGTTGTACGTTTTGTATAACCACCCAGGTTTGTCGCCGGCATCTGCAAAGCCAGTACCAAAGAGCAGACGTAAGCACCAATGATATAATAACCACACAACACGCCGACCTTGTATGTCTGATGGTCCAGCTTCCATAGGAGACTGGCGCCGATGACAGTCGGCATCAAGTAAATGAACATGATGACAGTTCGGAAGTTTTTGATTCGAGATGCAAGATATGTTCCTCCTAGGACGTAGAAGATCTGGAATCCTCCAAAGGGAATACCCAAAGCGATAGCAGTGGCCGAGTCATTGGTCAACCCCCTGATAATTAGTTTTCCGAAGCTCGCGATCCCACCATTTACGACCTCGTTCAGAAGAGTGAAGAAGAACAAGATCCAAACTTGTGGATCAATGAAAGCTTCACGGATTTGATGCCATTTGATCTGGTGATTGATGATACCGGTCTGGCCGAGTCGACCGCGGCCAATGAGGAGGGCCTTTTCGTCCAGGGTGAAACGCTTCGATGAGATAACGTCATCCGGGAGGAAGAGGAGCATCACGACTCCCCAGACGAGGGTAATGCCGCCCAGAATGAGGTAAATCGCTCTCCATACAGCAATGGTGTCGATTTGTCCAATTCCATATGTGAGAATGCCACCTACCATAGCTCCCAGTCCGTTGCAGCTGTAGAAGACACCGGCACGGAACGGTTGCTGAGCACGTGTGTACCACATTCCGATCATCATCATAAAGCATGGGGTGATGGGGGCTTCGAAGACTCCCAGAAGAAAGCGGCAGATAGCCATTCCAGTGAAGGAGGAGCAGGCGGCAGTAATCATGAGCATGGCTCCCCAGGCAATAATGTTCCCAGAGACGACTTTGGCAAGCTTTGTTTTCTGTGCCAGGATATTCCATGGGTATTCGGCGACGAGATATGCAAAATAAAAGATACTGGCGAGCCAGCTGTATTGGTTGCTTGACATATGTGTCGAAGAGAGAAGGTCGAATACGGCAGAGTAGGCGAGTGCTGATTTGTCGATATACTGAAGCATATACGTTCCAGAAAGTAAAGGTAACAAAACAAGATCTACTTTGCGGACCAATGCCTTGTTGCGTGGCTCGTCATCCAGGAGTGCCTGGATGGCCTCTTGGTTGAATCCATGTTGGCGGAGGAAGACCTCTCCTTCATCGAGATCCGTTATAGTGCCAATTTGCACATCTTTCTCGTCAATCGTGTCCGCGGGTGATTTCTTGTCGATCTCCATGCTCGCAATTCAATGAGTAATGAGTAATGGTAAACAAAAAGATATCAGGGAGCCATATATATCCCTCGAATCCTTCGGTCATAATTTTCCGTTATCTTTGGGGTTTTCCCCCGCACGGTATAACTTAGCTACTTTCGACCGGCGATCCCCACGATGCTATACGTATTTACCTTCGGCTCCACCAAGATAGCCCCCACACGGTATGACTTCGGCGCTACTTTTGAATCCCGGAGAGATAGCGACCACGCCCGCGGTGCTATATCTTGCTGCCGACCCCAGCTCTTATCTCTCGGGATTTCTCTTCGTTGATTTACCATTGAACCGTGATACATCATGACTGCTGATGCCAAGTCCCCCTCTGTCACCTTGGCGCAAGGCCACGTAATAGGGACCCAACTCAAAGACACCTTCCCCCAACCCGTCGACGCCTTCTTGGGAGTCCCGTATGCCCTCCCTCCTGTAGGCGATCGACGCTTCAGACCAGCAATCAAAGTTCCGAGCTCATCAGATACCATTGATGCGTCCAAATATGGCCCCGCGGCTCCTGGAAAGGCACTTCTCTCTGGAGGACCGAAGCTCGTACAGAGTGAAGACTGCTTGACGGCGAACATATTTCGACCGGCCGGCAACAATGATGGGCGCAAGCTCCCTGTCGCGGTCTATATCCACGGCGGTGCTTTCAATCGAGGAGCGGCAACTATGCACAATACTGCGTCCATGGTGGCGTGGTCGGAACACCCCTTCGTTGCCGTGAGCTTTGGTTATCGCATTGGAGCTCTTGGATTCCTGCCTTCAAGTTTGTCGCAGAAGGAGGGGTTGCTGAATCTCGGATTGCGTGATCAGGTGCTTTTATTGCAATGGGTCCAAGAGAACATCGCCAGTTTTGGCGGTGATCCTGCCAACGTCACTTTGTGTGGTCTTTCTGCGGGCGCGCATTCAGTGAATCTCCCAATTGCTGATTTCTGAAATATTTATTCTAACCAAAATCTAGATTGGCCACCACCTCCTTAATTACGACGAGCACAAATCACCATTGTTCCATCGTGTTATTATCGAGTCTGGAGCACCAACTTCCCGTGCTGTTCGCCCATATAACGCCAAGGTCCACGAGGACCAGTTTACAGACTTCCTCCAAGAAGTCGGTTGCCCACCCGGTCTAGCCGATGCTGAAATCTTTCCATTCCTACGTTCACTCCCCAGCCTGACTGTTACAAATGCCCAAACGGCTGTTTTCGACAAGTACAACCCTTCCCTGCGGTGGGCGTTCCAGCCCGTGATTGATGGGGACATTATCCCTCGCAAGCCCCTCGAGGCATGGGAGTCAAAAGTCTGGAATAAAGTACCCATCATGACCGGGTTCAACAGCAACGAGGGAACAATGTACGTCGACAAGAAAATGTCAGACGCCTCCCAGTTCCGCGAGTTCTGGCACAGTCTTCTGCCGGAGCTCTCGTCGTCTGATCTCGACACAATCGAGAAGCTCTATCCTGACCCCGCCGTTGATCCCACATCACCCTATATTGAAGACAGACGGGGCGAGGGCCTCGGACCTCAATATAAACGGATTGAAGCTGCCTACGGACACTATGCTTATGTGGCACCGGTCCGCCAGACAGCACAATTTGCGTCATCGGAAGGTGTTCCCGTTTACCTTTATCACTGGGCGCTACCTAGGACGGTCGTCGGTCGAGCAAATCATGCCGATAATATGTACTATGAGACCTTTAACAGTGCTATCACGGGAATTTCAGAATCCCAGAAAGAGCTTTCTGGCACACTTCATGCCTACTTGACTAGTTTCATTACAACCGGTGATCCTAATGCCGTGTCTGGTCGATATGGACAAAGACCGGAGTGGAAGCCCTTCCAGCCGGCGGATACACAAGTTTTGATCTTTGGAGAGGGGAATGAGGAGTTGATCGGAGGTAATGTTGCTCCTCCTGCGAAATGTGTCGCGGATGATTGGGCAAAAGAACAGACGGAATTTTGGTGGTCGAAGGTTCCGATTTCCCAGCTTGGTTGATGGATATTGAACAGAATGAATTCATGCTTTCTCGTGCGTCTTTTTACATCCCTGTAAATATCTATTTAGAATGACCAGCCGCGAACTATGACGTCGTTCATATATTTCCCTTCTAGAAAATCTATACGAAAAGTCATATGTGCAATATTAATATACAAAATGCTTGTACTTCAAGCCTGGGATATTCAAATGAATATTTACAGCCTAATTTCAATCAAAAGAAGGACCAAATGGCTTATGCTGGCACGCGTGGGCCAACACTTCTCCAGAACTCACAGCGCTTACCACGGCCGCCTTCCCACTTCGACGCATCTGCCAAGCTGAACTCATTCGTGACTCCAGGTCCTTGCCGAATCCAGTAAGAGAGATTATCAGTAACTTTCTCATAGACCGTTGTTCCACCCGTGGTGTTCAGGTTCATCAACACAGGAGAGTTGCTATTCCACCTTGGCCAGGAGATATCTCCGTTCGCACCCTCAGGCACGGTAGAATTGTCTGCACCACCCTTTGCATCGACAATGGAGATGACTGGGGTGTCATTGATGATGAAATTGCCCCAAATCTTCTGGAATGCATGGATCATACCAGGAGTAGGCGTAGTCGCTCCAACGGAGAAGTATGCGGACAGATCTGCCCCGTGGTACCCGGGGGTCACGGAGTATTGATATTTCCAACTCTCCTTGGTATTGTTTCCAGCGAAAGCATCCGCAAGCCAGTAAGAGGGGCAGTCGAAGGCTGATTCGGCATAGATGTCGAAGACTGTTTGCTGAAGACCGGTTGCCATTTCTGATTGGTTCAGAGCGTTCTGGCCATGGTCGCCTAGTGTATCGTATCGGGGGGCAGTGTCTTGGGGAGAGCTGATTCGGAACCCGTAGATATCCAACAGGCGGGAATAGTCACTGCGGGAGAACAATGGGAAAGTAGACTTGACGTAACTCAGGAAGCTGGCAGTGGTGTTCACAAATGGTGGGCTAAGCGGAACGCCTTCATTGGCATTGTTCTGGAGGAGTTAGCTTAAACGGACTTATGTGTTGGTATGATCAATGGACTTACTCCAGATAAAACGCGCTTGCCGCTCACTTTCTTCGTGTATAATTGCTTGGATGGAAGTTCCTGAATGAAATCGCCATCAACCACAGGCAGGAAGGCCCAGGTACCCCATGCTCCTGAAATGGAGACATTTGCACTAGCGTATTGCAAAGTATCGGTGTCGGCATTGACAAGGCAGTCAAATACGGCTGCCTCGGATACATTGGCCCCATTGTAACACCCTGCTCGTGCGGCAAAATCCTGATAGTGACCTGTCGGCACTTTACCATCGTACTGGTGCAAGTCAGTGGTATAAGGGCTGGCGGCAATAACCTATGCAAGTTAGCCAGACTGTCTCGGATTTCATGGCGCTGTAACTTTACATTATTGAACAAGTGGTCCTCGCGACCACCATAAGCGATTGATTGCAGCAGCACCGAGCCTGCTCCAGAAGACTCGCCGGCAATTGTGACGCGGGATGCATTACCGCCGAACTTTTCGATATTCTCCTGGACCCATTCGAGTGCGAAACGCATATCAAGCAGACCTGCATTGGCCTTGCCATACTTGTGCACGCCTTCCGAGGACAAAAAGCCAAAGGCACCCAGTCTATACTGAATCATAACTGCAATAAACCCGTTTTCGTTTGTGGCGATCCATTCACTGGGGTCGTATTCGGCCCCGAAAAGCCCATATCCACCACCATCTATTGGTGCTTAGAACATGTTCTTTCGGTCAAATCTTTTTATTTTTGACTTGTGCGTAGACTTACGAATCCAAAGGAGAACAGGGAGATCTTTGGCCCCGGGCGGAGCATACAAATTCAAGAACAAGCAGTCCTCATTGCCCAGGGCTGAGCCGAAGCCATATAATTCTGGAAGCTGTGCAGCACCGGACTGTGGGCAGAGTGGAGGCTGTTCGGTGGCAGACTGAATAGAAGTCTTGTTCACTGCAGGGGCCTGTGGCGGTTGCCATCGCAGCTTTCCAACAGGAGGGGCCGCATATCGAATTCTTTAGATAATAAGTAAATAAAAAAACACGCTCGTCAAGCCTGATTCGGTATGTTCTTACCCTTTGAAGACATTGAGGTCATAGGTGTTGTCATAGTACCCCTGGTAGGTGGCGTAGTCTAAATCAACCACCGGGCTCGAAGTTTGGACCGGAGTACCCAAACCAGCCGGGGCAGTGGTGAGAGCCAGAAAAACAAGGCTGCTTATTCCGACAGCGAAACCCATAACTGAATCTCCACCGTTGGAATCGGATGATTGGAGAGGAAAAGAGACGGGACGGGTGGTATTTTTATGAGACGATAGTGATTGGTGAATACGAGCTCCTTATGTACACCTCCTGCAGGACTGACAGCCCTAAGCGACCTCGGGAATCCACGGGCCATGTAACATTCCTGGAAGCGAGCGGATCAGCCCGAATGTCCCGTTGTTTATTGACTCCACTATTTAAAGGGGTATATAATATACTATGCGTATCCTGAATGGTTGTGTTGTTAGTGTCGAGCTTAGCATATCATCCAGGCCGCTACTAAGCGATTGCAAACCGTTCTGATTGATCCATCCGTATCCACAAGCAATATACGATGTTCAAATGTGCAGAACACGGGAGCAGCAATGGGGCAATGGGGGCCAAAATAAGGAGTCGGCCTCTAAGCAATGGAGCAACTAATATATCGCTCAACGGTCGGGGATTTTTTAGAATCCTTCACTCTCCCCGTAATGGCGGAGGAAGTCGATTTGAGCGCGTCGCGGGTCACCACCGTGACTATATGCTATTCAGTTCCCATTCCATTCATGATTTTGTTTACTGGGCTCCGGCTTTTCGTGGTACTACGACCTTCATCCAAAGATCCTTTGAGCTTTGATGATTATATGATTACTTTGTCCACGGTCTGAACCAACTTTTCTTTCCGGATCATGTTGTTGTTGAGATATTCAATTTTCTAATACTGCTGTAGGCAATATCAGTTGGACTGTGTATAAGTGGCTTGGTGTATGGTAGGTTCTTATGCCAAGATATATATTGAATTCTTGCAAGGGTAAGGCTGACCCAGATTGAACTTTACTACGTATAGGTCCACCATACGGCTTTGGGAGACATCAAGCTACTCTCAGTACCCATGAAGTCCAAGGTTTCTTACGGGTGATTTCAACAAATTCACCATGTTAATTCACATACTGAACATTCTGAATAGGGCGACTATATCTTCAGCCATTTCTACGACTGGGCTATTGCAAGCATTAAGCTTTCGATTCTTGGGCTTTACTATCGCATTTTTAGCACGGTTGTTTTTCGCCGAGTGATCATTGGCACCGCAGTCTTTATTTTTTGCTGGCTCGCAGCCATGGAGATCGGCCTAGGGCTACAGTGTATCCCCATTGAGAGAAGCTGGGATTCGGATGTTAAGGGGACCTGTATAAATCTGGTGGCATTCTCCTACTTCACCAACATCACGAACCTGGTCAGCGACATATGGGTATTTCTTCTTCCCCTACCGATTATCTTCGGACTGCACGTCAATCGAAAGCGAAAATTGGAGATCGCAGGTGTTTTTGCCATTGGTCTATTGTAAGTTATGATCTCCGCCGACTGGGATTCTTCTGACCTGTTTAGCACCTGCGGCGTTACTCTTGCTCGCTTAACAGTTGTGGTCTCACAAGGGTCGTCAGACTTCACTTGTACGTCGAATAAAATGTCCTGATTCAGTATCCACAGAGCTGATAACAGAATTAGGGGCTGGTGTTCCGCTCGGAATTCTGTCTATATACGAAGTACTTTGTGGGATTGCTTGCGCGAATCTCCCCTTTTTATACAAACTAGCAATCGGGCCCTTCAAAAAGTCTGCCTCTTACCACTCACGTATCGGAGAGTCAGACTCCGGAGCAGGATATAGAGCTAGGCAAAATAGCTCACGGAGGCATACAAAAACACTGAGTATGCACAGTGAAGGGAGGATGCTCTCACGGAATGGGAATGATTCGACAACATTGATTGAGACACGATCGAATCAAAATCCCGAGATAGAACTATCAATAGTGGAACGATCGTATTCCATGTCTCGATCAGATAGCCAAGAAATATTACGGAAATAAACCACCAATTGATAAATGCAACCAAAATTTTGGAAACAGGCAATATTTATTTTAGACTCAATGAGAGAGAAAAAAATAAAACGTAAAAAAAGATATTCGACAGCACAGGGATTTGAACCCTGGATCTCGAAAGAACTAGATTTCTCAAATTAGGATTCAAGTCTAGCGCCTTAACCACTCGGCCATACTGTCGGAACTTGTTGGGAAAACCCGTCCGATTTGTTTCTTTAAGGAAATGTGTGCCTGCCAGTATTTTCAAGTATTTTCAGTATTATTTTCAGTATTTTATCCAAGTTGATGGTATTTTTTCAACATATCACCTTCATCACGGTGCTTTCCAATAAGACCGAATCGTTGTTTTTCCAAAAAAAAAATGTTCTTTCTGATTCCTATTGATCTAATTTTCTTATTTACAAATACTAACCTCCCTCACTTTGCCAAAATTGGCTTTTTTAAGCTTTCCTGTTATCCATGGATAGAGTGTGGGTCTTTGTTGCCTTGTTGCTTGCCACTCCACACATTTCCTCTCTTTGTACAAACAATACCCTGTACTTCTGTACTGCGTGTCTCATCTGTGTCTATGTGGTCTTGCCGTCTCGTCAATATTCCATCCGATACGTGCCTGGTTAGGTATCTCGGGACCTAGAAATTCCGTGCCGATCACGGGGTTCCGAATCAACACAGCACCAACTTCGAGTTGCAACCTCCAAGCCTTGAGCCATGTCAACTGCAACTAAGCGAGGAGTGTTTTCTTCCGCAATTTCAGGCTTTACCCGATTCATTTTGCGCGCCCGGATTTTAAATTCCCCCAGAATGCACCGATCTTGGTCCTCAAATCCACGGGTTTCTTTTACCACCTCAATTCAAGGTCAGACATGGTCTCCACGGGTTTTCAGTCTGGTAAGCTTGGCTTATGCTGAATGAGATTATGTATTTAGGCCAGAGTTGGGACAAGCCGGAGTTCCACGTTTATACCGCGGGTCGCTGGCTGTTCAACGAGACTCAACAGCTAGCTGAAAGGCGCGTGAACTTCAATTTTGATGAACTCGTGAAAGTTGCCATGCAGAGCCTGGATTCCGGCCCCCATGTCTGCACGAAAGTGGAAAAGCTCCCCGAGGGAAACTACAGCAAAGCATTCCTTCTCACCACGGAGAGCGGACATCAACTCGTCGCCAAGGTTACAAATCCGAATGCTGGCCCCCGCTTTTACACAACTGCGAGTGAAGTCGCCACCATGGAATTTGTAAGTTCAATGACCCCATTGTTATGGTCCTTCATAATAAGTCTGGGCAGGCAAGTACCATCGCAGGGATCCCAGTGCCCAAGGTTCATGCCTGGAATAATAGCGCAGAGGATAATGCTGTCGGTGCTGAGTATATCATCATGGAGAAGGCAAATGGTGTCTTATTAAGCACACAGTGGGCAACAATGAGCACCGACCAGAAGCGGGAGTTGATCCAAAGTATCATTGACTTTGAACGCTCCCTTATTGCTCATAGTTTTGACCGGATTGGTAGCATTTACTATGAAAATGATCTAGCAGACTCCAAAGATGGATGTTTGTCAACTGCATTCCCTAGGTTTGCGATCGGGCCGACAACGGATCGCAGGTTCCTGGAAGATGGACGAAGTGCGATCGAGTCTTACAAAGGACCATGTGCGTTTTTCTACCTCTTGAACACCAATGCCTTTGTCTGACGTGGGTTCTTCTAGGGAATACAATGATTGACTATGTCCATTTGATGGCGAGTCGCGAAGAAGAGTGTATCAAACACCTTAGCCGATTCCCCAGACCAGAGGGGATTTTTGGCGCGCCCGGGTCATATCAGCCTACGGCTCAAGCAAAACTCGATGTTATCTCTGATTTCCGCAAAATTGCATCCTTTATAGTTCCGAAGGACGCGACCGTGACAAAGCCTGTTCTCTGGCATACCGACCTCCATGCGGATAATATCTTTGTGGATCCAAATAATCCTTCCAAGATTCTTGCTGTCATTGACTGGCAAAGCGTACATGTCGCTCCATTGTGCCAACAAGTGATTACACCCGCATTCCTGGATTTCAATGGGCCAAAGCCAGATGAAGGTCTTTGTCTTCCTTCTCTTCCAGACAATTTCCAGACATTGAGCGCTGAAGAGAAAGCCAAAGCCAAAGGCTTACGAACTCAACAATTATTATACAAACTTTATGAAATTCAATCTGGACGACAGAATAAGGATGTTTTCAGAGCGCTTCAGTATTCCAACGTACTTGGATCCCAGATTATTTCACTCATATCCCAGGTTTTGAACGACGGTGAAACAATTATCAAGGGCCAATTGATTCAACTTGTTGAACAGTGGAGCACAACAGTTGGCGCAGATGGAACACCGTGCCCGATCACCTTTACTGATGATGATATCGTGCAACAAAAGGTAGATCAACAGAAGTGGGAAGAAGGTGTGCAGCTCATGGAAGATGTTCTAGAGGCCCTAGGCGGTGCAGAGAATGGTTGGCAAGGCTGGGTAAGCCATGAGGAGTATGCGCAGGCGAAGGTCAAATTGGAGATGGTGAAGGAACAGTTCTTGGATCATATGGCCCATAATCCAGCGGAGAGAGAAGCATGGTGCCGGGCATGGCCGTTTCAAGATCAAGATACTCGAACACACTGAATATGGCAAATCTGATTGGCCGAGAGAGGAGACAAGCAGTAACCACTTGAGACTGATAAATGCCAAGGATGACCCCCAAATTGACTTCAATATAGGAAAAGTGCTCAAACTAGCTCACTCCAAATGGAATCAAAAGCGTTTATTATATTGCACAATTACGCTCTTATCCACTCCATATTGAAGCTACACGGGATTTAAAAATGCTGTCTCTCTTGTTTTCCTATTTTCTTCGTCGCCTTTCCATCTCTGCTACCTTTCTTCTTGAATGCGTCTTTCCCGTCGGATTTTTTGGATTTTTTGTGCGCCAGCGGTGTGATTCCCAATTACACTATGACCGAAGTGCGGGATTCTGTCGAAGAACACGTCTCTAGAGACGAGGAAGACGTGGACAAGCAAGGGCTACGGGCCACAGAACGCGATCTGGAGCAAGCCAACTCCAAGGCTGCCTTTAACTCGAAGAAAGCACTGTGGGGATTCTTGGTGCTATGCTACTCGGTATGCGGGGACGGATGCTTACTTCGGATTGACATCTGCTTGAGCGAGATCGACATGCTGACAATAATGCATTCGCCCAATTCTAGACTGGCCCAACATCTTCCATGGTTTCGAATTATGTGACTGCGGCCATCCTCTCGGCAGCCAATCTCTTGGGCCACCAGGCCGGATCTAACAAGCCATGCTCACGCCGTGGAACAAACATCAGTTGTCTAGTGAAATTCGGTGGAGGGGAGATTGACTATAACAGCTATACGTGAGTATCATGGCATTGGATTGCGGAGTGACTTTTGCTGACGAGAAGAAAGATTGTACCTTCGAGCAAGCAGTCGCTCCATGGAAGGCATAGTATCGATTCTCACGGCCGGCTTAGCAGACTATGCCGGTGCGTAGAGCGAATTGACACCATAGATGTTCAGCGCTGATCCAGATACCTCCAGATTACCGCAAGGCGATGATGATGGCCTCGATATTTCTGTTTGGGGCATTGGCTTTGCCTTTTGCAGGACTCGCCGGTCAGACTTATAGCCATCTGACCGCCCTGTCTGTGCTATATTGCTTCTTAACGACGATCGGAGGCGTTTATACTGTGATCGAGTGGTCATACATCCCGATCTTTATGAGATCGACGGGCTGGTTCCGTGACTCCCTTGTAGCGGGAGGCCAGGAGGAGAGAGCGACGTGGAACAAAGGAGGCTCTATTAGTGTTCTAGCTTTGGTTTCGGGCAATGTCGGTGGCTTGACTGCCCTGATCATCGGTGTCATTCTTGTGTATGGGCGGGGATCTTATGTGCAGGTTGGGTACTTCAACTACCTTCTAGCCATTACAATTGCAGGCTGCATCACAAGTAAGGTGCACTTGATTCTAGATTATGAACCCTCGATAGCTGACTTTCTCAGTCCTGTTTGCCTTCCTTGGCCAGTGCCTTCTCCCATCAGTGCCCGGCAAAGAGCTTGACCGCACGAAAAACAAATTCCCATTGCTGATCGCCTTCAAAAACTGGCTGAAACTGCTGAGGATCGTAACGCACTACTCAGAAGCATTCAAGTTCTGCATCGGCTGGGTCCTATGGAGCACCGGCTATTCAATCACCTGCAGCTCATCGGCGCGCTCTTCCTCCAGGTCACTGGATTTTCCCGCAGTTCCGGGGTCTACTCAGTCTGGTCCTTTACCAGCGTGATCTTTGCCTGCACAGGCAGCTTGAGCCTCATGTATCTCCACGAGCGACTTCGGCTCCCCGTGAAATCATACGCATATGCCTTCCTCGTGGTAAATATTCTTTGTGTGCTGTGGGGCTGCATCGGAATCAGCAACCATGTTACAATTGGTTATAAGCACCAGGTCGAGTTCTGGATTGAGCAGGTCCTGTTCATGTCGACCAGTAGTGCGCTTCGGGCGTATAACCGTGCAATCTACTCTTCCATGATTCCGGAGAACTCGGAAGCGCAGTTTTTCGGTCTGGGGATCACCTTGGATCTCGCGACTGGGTGGGTCAATCCCCTGGAAATGGGTATTATCCAGGATCGGACGCATAATTTGCGCTTTCCGATGATTCCAAACTTGTTGCTGATGCTTGTTGGACTTGGTCTTTACTCGCAGGTGGATATTTGCAAGGGGATCGAGCAGGCAAAGGTACCATTGGTACAGTAGGTCGACAGTTGGGAAGTTTGATCATCGTTGGATAAGAGACAGGAAAACGCCATTAGTATTGCGGTCGGATATACCGCCGATCCGCGGTGAAGGCGTCGCTTATGCCGAAAGCTTTGATCTCTTGTCGGGGCTTTTCTTGTATCGCCTGGTTCTTCAATATATATTTGTCTTGACCAACAGTAAGAATGACTCCTAGATAATTATTTCCGACCACAAATAACCACAACTTTAGGGACTCTATTTTAATTAGTTCTTAACCGTCATTCAGCACGTCATTCACGGTAGAAAGTTATTTTAGACTATCGAAAAGTATCACATCACATACTAAACACATGTATAGTTGCTACATGGGAATTAGAAATACTACGCTATATTTTCTTAAAGTGATCAGTTATCATAAGCAGCACTAATGGTGTAGTGGTAACATATAACACTTCCAAGTAATCATTCGACTACTAAGTTATGTTGTGCCGGGGGTTCGATTCCCTCTTAGTGCATTTTTTGATATTTTTTTTATTTTCATCTTGATATCAATTAGAATTCTATTTTGTCTCTGTGCAATGAAGAGAGAAGAGTTAGTGGTAGATTAATCTTCTGATCTGAATAACTATACATTCTGCACAATGAGTTAACATGTAATCAGCCCTATGAACCACCTCCACCACATAAAACAATCATCTACACCAGGTCCAAGACTAAACAGATAAGTGATCTTTAGTTGTTACACGTATATATATACAGACTATGAAGTACAGCGCACATAAAGTTGACAATGACATTCCATATACCCATAAAGCAAAAAATAAATCGAACAAAAACCAATGCAAGACCACCCCCATGTTCGCCGCGAAACGCCGTGCCATGATATATTGGAGACAAAAAATCGCGCATCAACTGTAGGGGGTACTCGCGAGAAGGGGAATCAGTCAGAGAAGATAAGACAAATGAGATGCGAGAGATGACAAAAGAGACAATAAAAAAAAAAGACAAATGATATCGCAGACAAAAGAAACCCTCAACCAGCCCAGCTCCCATTTTGTCCAGCAGAGTAGAGACAAGCTAATCCGAGAAAGCTGTCATGAGATGGGATATGATAGATGCGGTTGAAGCAAAATCAGAAAACAATGCGGATGGGATATTCGGGCACATAAACATAGGAACAAAGGAAACAAAAAGGAAAACAACACCGGGAAATGAGATCGTGTACTTTTTCATGTCCAGCATCTAGGAAACAAAATAAAAACGTGGGAAATGAGATTAGACCAAGGAAATGATTTGTCCAAGGGTTGTTTTCTCGGTGCTCGCACCGGAAATGACCAAATGGCGCAATGATTAGTCCCTGTAGACCCTGCTACAGGGGATTCAAAGTATGATTATACAGTACAAGGAGGAACTCCAGCCTCCGATTGGTATCAGTATCAGGTTTCAGATGGGATGGGAGCAGTGGTGCCATAATCAGCCGTTGACCATGTCATCCAGAGCCATCTTGCGCCGTTTGATCGGTCTGTTGTCGTGACCTTCAGCTTCGGTGCTGGGTGGTTCGGCCCTCGTCAGAGAAGGCGAGTGGCCAGATGCTATCTGGATCGGGGATGGCAGTTCCACTGGGCCAAGGTGGCGGGGTATGGGATCCATAGTTGCGCTTGTTATGGAGGAGGAGCGTTGGTGGGGGAGGGGGTAGTTGAAGACCGGGCCTGCAGATCTGTGGAGAGGTAGAGCACGGGGGTCATAAAGGGGCTCTTCTCGGCCTGGGAGAGTCCAATTCATTGGGTACGGGTCGCTCAGGCGATGGACATGGTGGGGAGGGGGTGGCCCAGCTGTGGCCTGGTGGATTGGGGGGAGCCGGACTGGGGATTCAACGGTATATGGGTCCCGAGGTGACAGTGATACTCGTGAATCATTTGCCGTTGGGCGGATAGGATTGCCAGGCGTCTCAGTATACGGTAGAAATGGCATACCGACTGGTGGTGGCTGATGTTGAGGAGGTGATGTTGGTGGTGGTAATGCTGGGACACCGTATGTTTGGAATCGTCGATCCATGCCACCAGACATAGTGTTGACTTTTAAGACCGGATTAAACCCTGCCATTGGCATATACGGCGAAGGTACGTGTGAATGCGTCGGTACCGAATAAGATGGCGGTCCAGATGAAGAGAACGGGCGTCGAATCATACCCGGGACCGTGGGTGAGAGGTCCATAGGCCGCGTGAGAGGAAATACCGAAGCGGACCACCGATGTGGTGTCCGTATGCCTGAGCCGACATCCCCCAATCCCTGTAGATCCGTCATGGGACGCAGTTCCCGTGAAGAAGTGGCCCGATGCATAGCGGTCCGCCGCGGGGGCATAGTTGGCTGAGCCTCCGCTGGAATAGCCGGGTTATCCAAGTGCGTGGTGTATGACCTGACAGATGAATCCTCTGCTTTTAACGGGGGCCGTCCTCGCTTTTTGTGCGTGACGTCCACACATGTTGACTTTTTCCTGCTCGTTAGTTACAATTCCACTCGGGAATTTATTAATACTCACAGCTTTTCCGGCAAGCACACATCTTCGGCATGGACGAGCCGGGTCACATCCAAGGTGCTTTTTCTTGCAATTGACACAAGCCGATGCCACATGGGCCTTTGTACGTCGGGTTGATTTCTGTGCCAGTGATCGACCTGTGGGATGCGTTGGGTCCAATGTTGGTGCTCCTGCTAGTAATGGAGATCCAGCATAAACCGGTCCCTGTTCGTTATATCCCCGTGACAGTGGCTCATTAACCGGTATTTGCGATAGCTCCAATGCCGGCACAGCAGACCGCTCCGTGAATCCGGGAGAGGGAGGATATCCCCGAGGCTGGATCTCTGCGGATAGCTCCGAGGGTTTTGCTGGAGGAGATCCAGACATAGATTGGTGGGGTATCGGAGCCCGGGGGCTGCACCCTCGAGCATTGGGGGTCCAAGATCGATTCAACGGCAGCCGCTCTGGGCCCTGGTTGAATCGGGGCTGTCCGAATTGGGATATAGTGAGGCTCGGGGGGTGAAGCACGAGTGAGTGCATCGGATGTCAGGCAGGAAAGGGAAAGGGCCCACGGGGCAAATGCTTCTTTCGGCTTTGTTTTTGTTTTTCCTTTTTTCCGTTCTCGGTCTTGCTGGATTCCGAAGTATATCTTGGTTCAATTTCACAAGCAGAGACCGCTGAATTGCGCGGTTCTTTGAGACAGCATGTCTGAGTAATAGATCTGGGAGTAACTAGCGAAACAGAAAGCGCGGTGTAGGGAGAATAGAAAAGAGCCAGAGGTCATCAAAGTTCTTCCAATGCCGTCCGAGGACCCAAGCTTATAATCAAGGTGGATCGATCCGCTATTGGAGGAGTCAGAAAATAGACTGCATCGATGGGGAGATTTCTAGATGACAGCAGGGCACAGGGTTACTCATACGCATGTCTTCCCTAGGGCGACTTATTGCAGGATGGCGGTCGATCATTGAGCTAGGATCAAGGTGCAGTAAAATGTCAAAGTCCCCACCCCACGCCTTACCTCTTGATCACACGTTCCACGTTCCTCGAGGGTATTTTTGTGTAAAGGGGAGAAAACGGTGAAGTATATGACCGAAAGTGGTGCGAGGTCGCCCAAAGTAGGGGAATAAAAAAGTACACCCCCACTTGAATGTTCCCAAGGCGTTCGATAGTCCAAACGAACCGCTGAACTATCACACAATAAGCAGTGTAGGAAAGAGTAGTGGTCCATGCAGGCGCTAGTAGCTGATAGATTTGATCTTCGTCATGGTAGATCATTGGAGAATAATGGATTTAACGGGTGCCCCTCCTTAGACTCCTTTCCTTGGAGGCCTGGTATTAGATACATTCGATACTGAAAAAAGAGAATAAAGAATAGATTGCCTCCTCTCCCCCCTCCCCCCTCCCCCTCCCCTATCTAGGACATTGAGGGCGTGCATTTGACAGAACGCTGTCAGTGCCACTCCCCCCCCTCCCCGAGCGGGTAAAGGGAAGGGATTGAATGCCACTAGTCAACGGATAGTTCTTTTCCCTTTTCTTTTCCCTCGTTTTTTCCATTTTTCCGTTCGGAGAGGGGTGGCAGTGTATACCAATCAGGGCTAAGCAAGGTGGAAGATTGACGGATCGACGTCGGTGCCCGCAGCCATTGCCAATAGTCGACCTCGGCGTGGACTATGCGCATTCCGAGTACGGGAGGACATGTACTCCGTATTTTACGCATTTAATTTTATTCTAGATTGGATCTAAGATAGTAGGATAGTCGGATAGGAGGATAGTAACCTCATTCAATTGTCGCTGGTGGTCTTAGGGTTGCAATCGGGAGGTCACCTTGACCTTTACATCTCCTTTGGGCAATTATAAGGTCAATCGGAGTTCTTTCGCCTTAGACTTTGTGTCTTGGATATTTAATTTAAATATCCTCTTCCTTCTCTCCTAGCGAATTAATCGCCCTGAATCTGGCCAATCTGAGTATTTCGACTCCACAACATCGCCCGGCAGTTCGATGATCTCCCACTTAAACCCTTTAAATGCTCCTAAAACCCTTGAACCCTTTTAAACATTGATAAATCCCCTTATTCTCCGATCCACCCGGGTAAATCATTGTATGACCGAGTCGATCCTTTTATGCTCCGTCTAGGGGTTACTGTTACAATCGCAGATCAGAGATGGAAAGGTCTCACAGGGTTTTGACCGTGGTCGAGTCGGACAACTGCAGGCACCGTAAATGTCCCCTTTTCTCTCCTTTTTCTCCTTTTTTCTTTTTGGGGATTTTCTGGAAATAGTTTGCGGGTGTGATACCGAGTCTCGCAATAATCAGTTTCCTGTGATACCCACAGTTGGGGGGGCGTTTTTCTCGCTTTTTTTCTCTGCGCTTAGACTCGGACTTTGTATTGGAATCGTTGGAGTGATATTGAGGAACGATAAGAAGCAGAGGGTCTTGAAAGGTCTTAAATGGTCCCAAGAGCTCCAAGGAGAATATCTGGAAAAGGACTCGGTGTCTTTATTTTTCCGGGGACCCCAACAGCGATGTGGCTGCAGCCGGGCGATCACATTCGATCACATTGTCCTTTGCCTCTGCGCGTGCGCATGCCGATCACCATCCCTGGCTTTGGAACTGCAGGATTCCTTGGATCTCACGTCATGGGAAGGGAGTGTGTGGTATATTCAGAGCCTAGTGAATAGCTAGTCTACTCCTATTCGCTGTATCGATATACCTACTCTATAGTGTTATAATATAGCATAGAGGGGTGTGATCATATCACTAGTTCATGTATATATAAACTCGGCAGGATCCGATCAAGGGAAAAGGGGTGTGGAACATGCGGCACGCGGAGCAGCAAGGGGTCTGTCACCCCGTTCATGCAGGATATTAAATAGTCTAGACAATTATACGGTTGGTTGCTTTGTGAATCTTTTCTACTACCAATCATAATCCTATTCGTCTGTTATTTGTGCAGTTTATACTATAACTCCTACCTCTCCCAGCATAGTGTTGTAGCCGCCGATGTGCCCAAAGTCCAGACCAGACTCTATTAATTTGACGAGTGGAGCTCATCACTAGAACTATTTAATTCTTTTAATCTAAATTCCTGATCAGATCAAAAATCGCCGAATCTTTGGTTTTTAGCGTTAAATAGTTCCGGTTAGTACGGAGATTATTCGGAACTTGGGAGAATTCTCCTAGTGCAACGTCTAAAACTCGAGACAATGTCTATAGTTTCTATAGTTTCATATACTTAATTAACTTGACGTGCCGCCAATCCAGATCAGGGCATCGATGGACATCCTCTAACCTCTAACGGTGATCAAAGCGTGTGATTGAGCTGATATCACATCTTCCTCCATCACGGCCCATATTGATCTACAGTTTAAACGTGATGGCCTGGCCGAGTTCCAATGTCGAGTCAGTCACATTTCCAATCGATCTTCGGATACTCCATTGGAGTCTAGGCTACACAGCTTCTTCCATGTGCTAAGCTGGGCGGTTCCTAAATTCCGGATTCATACTTTGCACATCGGACTGAATAAAATCTCCGAAACACAAATTGTGGTATCTCTGCAATATAGACATCTATTCTACAGTAAACTTTTCCCCCCCTCTGTAATCCCCTATCGTCTCTTTGACGGCCGAGCATTCTTATCGCGACGCTGTTGCACCTGCTTCCGCGCCTTGCGAATATCCTCCGTAGACCGAAGTTCGCTCTTTCCGCCGTATGCCGCTCCACCAAGCTTATCGTGCTGGCGTTCGCGCGCCGCATCGTTCTTCTTCTTCATCTTGTCGTAGTCGCCACGCAGAGGATCGGCCCGCTTAGGCGCCCGGTCCTGGCTGTGTCGGAATCGGCCACTGCTCATGCGCGAGTTGACGTTGTTCATATTAGGCGTCTCGGCCTCGCCAACACGAGGCATCCGATCAACGCGCTTGCCCTTCTTCCAGGCCTGGAAGCGACCGCTGCGGAAACTGGCGGCGATCTTGGCTCCACTCTCACCGCGCACGAGTCGGCTGCCCTTGGAACCGTCCTCGTCGTTCTGGCGGGCAACGTACTTCTTGTGTCGCTTGTCCCAGCGCATGATGGAACGCGCTTCGCCGAACCCGCGCTTGCCTTCGTCGCCGTTGAGGTCCATGGTCGCGTTGCGGGAGTCGCTGGCAAAGTTCGAGTTGGTACCCGAGTGCACACCGTAGGCCTTATCTTCGGCCATGTCGTTGTGCTGAGGTGTGTAGCCCATGAAATAATCCGGGTTCTGGAATGCTGCTGCTGCGTCTTTCTTCTCGCCTTGCTTGGGCTTGGAGTTGTACGCAGAGAAAGTGACTTCGAGGTCATCGTCGGATGCGTCTGACATGTTCTCGCCGGCTTTCTCGGGGATATCCTCGTCCTCTACTTGACCATCCGGACCAGGAGTGGGCATTCCAAGGGCTGCCAACTCGGCCTCTGCTTTGGCATCCGCTCGCTTTCTCTTGTTCTCGACACTAGTGCGGAGTCGGCGAATGGTGTCAACGGCCTCGTTGTCAGCCACTTTGCCGCCTCGTCGGTTGTTCGCCTCGAAAATCGTTTCATGTGGGCGGTAACCACCAATGCGGGCCAGCATGCTCTCTCGCTCTACTTCCCTCTCAGTGGTTGCATCATTGAAGAGCGGGTGAATCTCAGCCCAGTGATCAGAAGACACAACTTCCTTGGCCCGTTTGGCACTCTCGGCAGAAGCCGAGTTGCGGGTGCGCAGATACAGCTTCTCTCCCTTTTGAGACACTCCCTTTTGTCCGTAAATATCTATATCATCATCGAGCACCTTCTGTACCCATTCGCAAGTGCGAGAGATTGCCTCTCTCGGCAGCGTTCCCACGACGACATCCTCTGCAAAGTTGACTTCGGTGCCATACTGACGACCGAGGACCAACCTGCGTCCCAAGAACAGCTGAAGATCCAGAAGATACGGGGCATCTTTGTCGCGAACAAGACTGTAACTCCAACCCTTTTGGCCTGCACGAGCAGTACGACCGACACGGTGAATGAAGATCTTGGGCTGTGAGGGGAAATCGTAGTTGATGACGTTGGCAAGAACAGGAATATCAATACCTCTGGCGGCCACATCGGTGACGACTAGGATATTTGAGATGCCGGATCGGAAGTTTTGAACATGGTGATTACGAGCAGTCTGATCTAGGGAACCGTAGGCGTAAGAGGTAGCAAACCCTGCTTCGGTGAGAAGAGAATAGAGGTAGTCGACGTGGTGCTTGGTTGCAGCGAATACAATAGTTGAGTGCTCGGTAGGTGACTCCTTGAAGCCGCTCGGGAGACGGACATCCGATCTCTTACGCTTCCTTGTCGGGTTCTCGGCTTCTTGGCGTAATCTTCCGCCAATATATGTCTCACCGGTAGGCATCTTGATAATGTTGTGCAAAATATGTAGTAGGGCACCTTCTTTATCTGCCGACTTCACAGCAAAGAAGGCATTTTGTAGATCCGGAGAAACTTTGTTCTCGATGTCCAGACGAATTAGACTTGGCTCCTGGAGACCAGCGCGAGCAAATTCGACAAGTGACTTGGGCAATGTAGCGGAAAAGAGAAGAGTCTGGCGGTTCGTGGGCAGGCCGTGCAAAATCTCGGTCAACTGTGCGGCGAAACCCATTTCGAACAGTCTGTCGGCTTCATCAAAGACAACATACTTGATGCTAGAAAGATCCATGTCCATTTCGACCTTCAAGTGCAGGAATCGACCGGGTGTTGCGATGATGATATCGGGGTTGTTGGCCATCATGCCGAACTGATCTTCCAGACTGTCACCACCAATGAGAAGCACCGATGTCAGATTCGTTCCCTTGCCCATCTCCTTAACGACCTTCATGGTTTGCAGAGCTAATTCACGGGATGGGGACATGATGAGAGCACGTGCACCGAACGATGTGCTATGGCTCTTCAACTTCTCGATCATAGGAATAACAAACGAGGCAGTCTTTCCGGAACCAGTTCGAGCCATACCAACCACATCCTTCTCGTCCATGATCATGGGAATAGTCTTTCGCTGAATCGGGGTAGGCACGGAAAATCCTTTGCGGGTGATCGCTTTCAGCAGACTCATGCTGAGACCCATTGCCTGGAAACCACCTCCCTTCTTCACAGTACGGCCCTTGAGGTTTGCGCCCTTTCGGTTGGCGGACGCCTGCGAGTTCGCAATAAAAGTCGCATCGCCGTCGTCTTCGTTTAAAAAGTCAAGATCTTGGTGGGTATCGGGCTTCTGGGGCTTTTTCTTGGGGGGTGGCTTTGCGCCGTCATCGGAATCGCTGTCATGTTCAAAAAGGGATTTCGTGATGTCGAACTCGACCTCCGATTCTGCGGGTGAGGCAGCACGGGGAGCCATTGTTGCGGTATGCTGTGAAGTTTCGACTGATATGGAAATGCAGTGATAAGCGTTAGACCGTTTGGCTCTTCAATGGCCGGGGAATATGAAACACAGAAGGATTGGCAGTGATCAAATAATGTATCACGCAAACAAATCCTCGACTGCTCAAACTTCAGACACCTGAAGAAAAGTCGAGTCGCTTATCTCGCTGTCTTTCTGTCGCAAAAAAAAAAGTTGAGAGAATCGTAGGCGGTGAACACCGGATCAACCATCACCCGCATGCAAACTAAACAAACATAATCTATACAATTTGCGCTGAATATGGTCATAGAAACATTGTCTATTTGGAGTTTCAAAGATTTATGGAGACAAGATTGTACTATGCATCTAATATGTACCCAATATGTACCTAAATTGTGGTTCGGAATCTCTAGCAGCTACTCGATGTGCAACCCAGCTGGATGAATACACATTGGACATGTCCTTTTGAAAATTTCAAGGTAAAAGTCACTTTCCAAATCAAATTGTGGCATTTTAAGAGCAATAAATTACGACAAAAGTAAAAATAGCATCTATTGAAGTTGAGAGCAGACGACTTTAAGTAGATCCAATTTGGGAGGCGGTCTGAAATGGCAAAACACGATCCCCGCGACGCGTGCGACACGCTCCCAATTAAGTAAAATGGTGTCGAAGAGACGGCTGTACCTTGACCTTTCCCCTTCACAATCTCACACACACCATGGGTATGTACTACTCTCAATTCAATCCATTGATCTAGCCATATCTAACAATATTGTCAGACGGCAATTACAACAGTTATAGCTCCTCATTCGGCGGGGGTGGAGGATTCATGCCAGGCGAGGCGAACAGTCCCGCGGGAGGCAAGGTATACACATGATCTAGACCTGTCTTTACAATACCAACTGATATCCAACGCAGACCGGTGACCGAGACAACAAAACCCTTCGGCCCGTGACAGCGAAGCAAGTCCTCGACGCCTCGCAGCCCTTCCCCGAAGCCCCATTCCAAATCGACGGCGCCGACGTCGCCAATGTCCTCCTCATGGGCCAAATACGCAACATCAGCTCGCAGAGCACAAACGTCACATACAAGATCGACGACGGCACGGGCGAGGTCGAAGTGAAGAAATGGGTTGACTCAGCCACCGCAGACTCTATGGACACCGACGATGGCAAGGCACCCGCCGATGGAAAGACTGAGGTCGAGCTGAACGGTCACGCACGGGTCTTTGGTTCTATCAAGTCCTTTGGTAACAAGCGGTACATTGGCGCTCATTCTGTTCGGCCCTTGTCGGATATTAATGAGCTGCATACCCATCTGCTCGAGGCTACGGCTGTGCATTTGTTCTTCACTCGCGGCCCGCCTGGTGGTGGTGGTGCTGCTGCTGGTGCCAATGCTGGCGGTGTTGATGCTGTTATGGGTGGTGCGGATGACTATGGTGCTGGGCAGAACAAGGCTCTTGCTTCGATGTCGTTGGTTGCGAAGAAGATTTATAACCTGCTCAAGACGGAGCCTCAGGACGATACGGGCCTACACATGCAGGTCATTGCTTCTAAATTGAACATGCCTGCGTCTGAAGTGGGTAGGGCTGGTGAGGAGTTGCTTGGGGCTGGTGTGATCTTCTCTACTATGGATGAGCAGACGTGGGCTATTCTGGAATACTAGGGATGAGTGGTTGTGTCTGTATTATTCGTTAAAAGTCACATTCAGACTCCAATGATATTATGATTTGTCTTGTATAACACTTGATAGAGTCGGAACATGTAGCAAAATTGACGACAGGCTGGGGTTAAAACAAGATTGGAACATAAATCACTTGAAGCCGACGCTAATGCAGAACGAGATACAAAGAACATATGCTGGAAGATTTGACCATTTTCGTCATGAACTGCATATCAAGTCGTGTGCATGCTTCTCATATACCAAGGGTGAAGTTAAGTCAACTCATTCCTCTTGATAGCTTCCTCGACCGAGCGATTCCAATTAGCTCGGCTGATAAAGGTGGCCTCGATGAGGGAAACAAGGCCAAGTGCAAGCGCAACCCCAGTCCACAAGCCCATAACACCCCAACCCAAAGCAAAGGTCGTTCCCATACTAAGTGGCATGGCAATGACATAGTAACAAAAGAGTTGGATATAGCCGCCCACCTCCTGGCGACCCAGACCACGGAGAATACCGTTGCAGTTTGCCGAGAGAGCGTCGAAAAGCTGGAAGGCTGCGCAGAGCGGAAGCACCTGCGCTACAATTTCGACGACTTCGGGATCGGAGCTGAACAACCTGGGGATATACGACCGCAAAGTCGAGAGAAGGACCATGTTGAACACGCCAACGATGGCTGCTCCGAAGAAGCTCACTTTCGCAGAGGTCTTTGCGGCATCGACCAAGGTAGCCCCAATCAGATTTGCTATCCGCGTGCTACCCGCAATAGAGAGGGGGAACGGAATCTGCCATGTAATGCTGGAGATTGTTGCAAGAATAGACTGCGCTGCGAGTGCGGATGTGCCGAGGTAGCTTGATGCCAGCGTCAGAATTTCAAATGCCAGACACTCTGCCTCGACCATGATCAGCCCTGGGAGGGCGAGACGGATCATTGGGCCCCAGTTCTGGAATGCTCGTCTGGTGAATCCGCACCAACACTCGGATCCCACGAAGAAATAAACATAGATGAACAGGCAAAGCGGGAGGATATTTTCGGTTATTACGACGGCGATTGGCGCCCCAATGAAGCCCCATTGAAGTTTCTTTTATACAAGTCAGTATTGTCCTCGCAACAGACTGGAAAGTACCTACCCAGACGAAGAACCAGTTCATGAACGCATTCAGTGGCGCGCAGAAAATGAGGACATATAGGGAGGCAGAAAATACACCTTGGGCCTGGAGATATCGCTTGCCACTCTCGAAGAGAGCGAATCCCGGGGTGCCCAAGAGAGCAACCTTCAAATACAGACCCGCCATCTGGGCGACCTCCTTCTCTGGCACAATCTTGGCAAGGATATGCTCAGAGAAATACCAGAGAAACATGATCGGAATGGTGATAAGCCAAAGGAAGTACACCATACGCAGCATCTGCAGACCCACCAACTGCCTCTTTCCAGAGCCGTAGGCCTGCGCACAGAGGGTATCCAAACTAGTTGACAGACCCGAGTACACCGCATTTCCAGTAATTGTCACAGTCATACTCGCCAGACTGACAGCTCCAAGCTCTTCCTTCCCCAGATGGCCAATGGTAAAGATACTAGCCACAGTCAAAGAATACTGCAGTAAGAAAGTGACCATGAGCGGCAAAGAGTATTTCATAATGACCTTTGCTTCGCGCTGCCATGTCGTCTGGATCAAACCGGCTGCGACGGCCTCTCCCCATTTCCGGTCAATCTCCTCCGAGTCCAATCCACTGTCCTCGGCATCGGAAGTCCGCTCTCTTAGAAGAGCAGTGATTTCGCTTGCCGCGTCCGACTCGGTATTACTGCTTCTCGAGCGTCGAGAAGCTCCACTTGGCCGTCGAGACCGAGATCCTTGGCCGATAATATTGTTGTCACTCAGTAGCTGCCGTTCCTCTCCGATGACTTGATCGCGCTCGCTTTGAGAAATGGCTTGCTGTTCCCCCGCCCAAGGGACCACAGTCGCATGGCTGACAGATGTGACATAACTCGGGCGGCGATATGAACCGGCTAAAGAGCGGGGGTTGGTGCTGGTATAGCTGCCGATCCGGCGGGCTGTTGAAGTGTCGGAATCTTCATCGGTGGGTGTTCGATCCTCCTCGCTGTAGTCTGCGAGGTCGCGTGCAATTGCTGAGGCGGCAATGGGCGAGCTGGATGTGAAGGACCGACCAAATGGGCTTTGATACTCGGCGGAATCCACCGAGCGGATGTTGCGGGCCATGATAAGATGTGAGAGACGAGTCTATGGGTGTTTTACGGCCACCGCATTATTTACAGCCAGACAATTCAGCTATCTCGGGTTGAGACTCTAGATCCTTGGAGCTTTGGAGATATCGAAGGTAAAAAGCCTGCAGAGAAAAAGACGGGTCTAAAGCTGGATGCGGAGATGTATTTGTAATACCAGCAATACGACTGGTCCAGGTGCAAACACTTTGTATATCGTGTAATTTACCGAAACAGCCCCCGAGATGATAATGCAGATAACATTTCAGTAAGGGATGTGAGTCAACCGCCGGGGGAAGGACAATTCAGCGTGTGATTGGCTGTCACTATCACATTCAAGGTTCTTCTTTACTCAATTCAGTGCCCGAAGACGACGCTAACTAAAACATAATCGCTTCTTAATTAACCCCGCTAGCACTCAGTGGGAAGCTCGATGCGGGCAGTGTCGCCGTGATTTCACTTGATATGGCCACCCCCACTATGTTGTACCGGACATGAACTCGCATGGCTTAGTTAGCGGTAAAGGCATCTCTGTAAGGATGAGATCTCGGCCGTTTCAACAATCGCGTCGCTATGTATATAACCGAAGTGATATTACCATAAAGAACGAGCATAGATCTGCATAACAAGAACCTGACCACGATCGTCTTAGTAATGTGTGAACGCTGGGGCTGTCGATCCTTAGACCTGATCGTACATCCATACTCCGTACTCCGTACAGCATAATCCGTACAACATAACAGATGAGCAATCAGAAACGACTGTGACATCATTCCCAAAACAGTATAGGCTATCACATGACCGGCTTTTGACCCTGTCCCCGGGTTTTCTCCAGACTTCGGGGATGACCGAGCGCGTATCAACCCTCTCACCATGTCACTAATGGTGACACAAGTCGGGGTTGGTCGTGCTCGCTTCAACCCTTTGGTCAACCCGGTAAATTCGAAGCCGGTCCTCGTGGAAGAGTAAGTCCCAAACTGTCCAAGGAATCACCAGACGAGCGCGAAAAGGCTGGAGAGCAGAACAATGGCTTGGTCCCTTACATGACCCTGTACTTCAAATTAAACCCTGGCATGCTCCATGAAAGCCATGATTGCCATGATTTACACACGCCCCACCCCACATTCTCCCGTAGTGACAGGCCAGTCCGGTTGACAATTCTAAAGACACATCGAGTCCCAACACCACATCTTCCTCTCACGCCCTTACCTCGGCGCACTCCTATTCGAAAACAGCTCTTCCGACGCCCGCGACCACTGCGCCAACGAGCGCACTTTCCTTTCATGGCTCCGTCTGTCCATGTACCTGGCGATCGTGTCCATGGCCATCATCATCTCCTTTCATTTCCGCGATCAACCCACCGGCCTAGAGAGACGCATGGCCTTACCGCTCGGGATCATCTTTTGGATTTTGAGCTTGACCTGTTTGGCTAATGGGTTTGCGAATTACTCGCGCACGGTCAGGAAGTACGCGCGCAAGGCGGCTTTGGTGCAGAGTGGTTGGAAAACGCAGGTTGTCTTTACGGTCGTTGGGACGGTCATTCTGGGCAGTTGCATTCTGTTTTTGTCCACGGATCCAGCGCGGTAATGGCCATTCTGGGGTCGGATTCGTTGATTTATTCTATTAGCGCTGGCGTTGGTATTCTTGGGCATTTTGGTTGCTTTCTACATTCATTATGGTATTATTGTATTTAATGTCCAGATCAGGTCTCAGAGACTACTGTGGTAATGCTCAAAGAAAACTCGAAAAATCTCAGAACCAAGCGTTGAATATATTGTAATTTCCTCCTAAAATAAACAGAGAGGCCAAAGATCAGATAATTATGTCGCGAGAAGCGTCTTGTGTGCAGAGGTATATTTCCATGAATCTCGTAAAGGAGGCGGGTTTGCTCCAGGGAATGCAAATGACAAAAGAAACAGCGCACAGACCGAAATGGAACCAAATTATACGATAGACTATACGTCGGGACATTTACATCCGACGGATTTCCTGCTCATTCTTGTACTTCTCCAGGGCTGGTGTACCAAGGTGGCTCCACCACTCGAAGAGCATGGAGTTGCAGATAAGCTTGAACCAGGGGGTAAATGTCAAACCGGGCTGTTCGAACATTGCCTTAAGCTCATCAGCTGAGACGTAGGTGGTGTCTCGGACCTCGTTGGGGCTGGGATCCAGATCGACATCGGCCTGGATGAAGAGGATATAGTCCACTAGCAAAATGTCAGGATTTCCATCGAATCAGATCTATACTGCATGTAACATACCCTCGTGCTCACCCCACTTTCCATCGCTGGGGGCCTTGTAGTGAATTCGGGTGAAGAATTCAAATTTGTCCAGGGGTACTTGCTCTGCCTTAATGCCCAATTCGTGGTCCAGCTTGCGCTGCGCAGCACGCTTCACACCCAGCACGGCAGCATCGAGCTCAGCTCCAGTCTCGCCGGGAATGCCAAGGGGGTGTGAGCAGCAAGTGTTGGTCCACATATCGGGGAAGGTGATCTTCTCGGTGGCGCGTTGTTGGAGCAAAAGACGCTTATTGGAGTCGAAAAGGAAAACCGAGAAGGCGCGATGAAGGAGACCCTTGTCGATGTTGGTCATTAAATGGCCTATGCAGATGCAACTGTTAGTGTTTTATCTTGCCATGTTGTGTCCACTACCCCGCCATCTGTACATTTGTGGGTGATTATAGGATGCGAAACATACAGATCTTCTTGCTGGCGCTTCCAATTGGCCGGTCATTGTTATCCAAAACAATGCAGACCTCGTCCATCAAGCGGACCTGCTCTTCATCGTATCCCTCTAGTTCGCTGCCGCGCGCAGTGTTTGTTTGGCTTATCGGGAGGACCTCACGGGCGAGGGATGTATCGACCTCAGGAAAGAGAGTGGCGACATTGTCCGCCGTGATCTCAGGCGGACTTGTGATTGTCATGGTTGCGCTCATTTTGACTGAAAAGTAAGGCTGAAAAACAAAGCTGAAAGAAAGAATGAAAATCCCAAAGAAAGAAATCGGAGGAAATGCGGTCTTGGGTCAAAGGCGGCAATGATCGGCAAATTTGCCCATCCGCAAGGTTGTTGGCCGGGGGAACTTGGGATTCCAGACAACATTCTACCAAGGACAATCTATGGCTTACACAAAGTGACTATATAAAGATCAGAAATTGCATTCAAGGCTAGACCTATCTGTGTGCGAAGGCCAAAAGCATCAGTTCACACCAAGCTATCATGGGCATCAAGATAGCCTTGATCACTTCAGTTCAAGGAGACTAGTCAACTTCTCCAATTCTGCAACTTCCTCTGGCCCCAAAAGGCCCAACTTCTCACGCCGAGTTGGCGCATTCGGGTCAAACACAGGCTTCTCCGCGAGCGAAGTCACCCGTGTCCCGTGTCTAGGCTGGGATCCCTCATAATCCCAGCTTGCGTTATGGATCGTGATGCTATTGAAAAATAAGCTTCAAATCCAAAAAGTTTCAGAGTATTGACTAACCGGTTATCCCACAATGCACTCGTGTGTGGACTCCATTTAAACCGAACCTGGATATCAGGGTTCTTCTCATAAACGTCGTATAGGTATCCCAGAATCACATCACTTTCGGCCTTGTCAAGCCCAACGATTCGGTCTGTCATCGCCCGGTTCACCCACAGTGCCTTCCAGCCTGTAGCTGGGTGAACACGGACAATAGGGTGCTCGCGCTCCACATATTGAGGCCCTGCTTCCGGGTTCTTACGATCGAGATATGGGTGAGCTGAGCGGTAGATGGCAGTCCTTCCGTCGATAAACGTGCGGAATAATGGCGACAGCTTCTCATATGCGGCGTATCCACTCGCCCAGAGGGTGTCACCCCCGACTGTCGGCACTGTGTCGTTGTGGAGATGGGTCACTCCGGCGGGCTGTCTCTCGTGTACGAGATCGCTATGCCAGCGAGAAGCTCCTCCCGGTTGACGGAAGCTCGCTGGTCTCTCTGTTGCCTGCAATGCTGGCCACATAACACTAACGCCGGGGAGGCCAGGGACTTGAGGAACTTGCGGCTAAAAGAAACACAGTTGGTGATTGGCACATGGATTCGCTGGGTTGGAAAAAACATACATGAACCTCAATCTCTCCGAACCACTCTCCTAGTTCCTTCTGTTGCTGAGGAGTAATATCCTGGTCCCGGAAGAAGACAACACTTCGTTCGGCAATCAATAAGCCTAGCTCATCCTTCTGCTGGTCTGTCAAATCCTTCAGCTGCAACCCCACGATTTCAGTTCCAATGTGCCTAGTCAAGTCAATCACTTCCTTGGCTGCGGATAGAAGTGCTTTCTTCTCGGGATCGGCTCGGCTGCCGGGGTCTACATGGACGCGATCATAGTTCCGCACGTTGTAAACATCGTCGATATAGAGAGGACGAGATGGCCGGTACGGGTAGCCGTCACTGAGATCAATCCCAGCCTTTTCTAGGCGTTCTCGTGCAGACACAGGAAGACCGAGAGTGTCCTTCTTGGGCACTACGACGTCGACGATGCGTGCATCAATTGGAGCGGGAGCCATGATGATAGATAATGTTTGGAATAGTATAAATCCTATGAGTCCTAATATCAAGCCTATATGCAGTGCTATATACTCTGTTTAGAAATGTCGACTTGCTTATTGATCAACGTTGTACAACTGGGGTTTGAGCACATCATCGTCATCAACCATCACGTCTTTTGCGGGCCACGCATGTCACTTCTAGTTATCTCCGGCTGCCATCCTCATACCCCTCTTTTAGGATTTGTAAATTGTCCAATCTATACTGCTATGTGTACTTAATGCAAGCGGGGAAGCTCCGATGTCACAATCCAATATCAAAATCACGAGTATCTCTAACATCTAACTCGCTGCCGTTTGTTCCGGGAAGCATTGCGATAGATCAGCCCATGTTGTCGTTTGGAGAGCCCATAAGTGCGCGAACAATCCACGTAGACGCGAATAGGCAAATTATCTCTTTGTTTTTCTTTTCGCTTCATAATCATGAGTGAGTCCGTTCGAGTTGCTGTTATTGGGGCTGGTATCAGTGGAGTGGTCACTGCTGGGCATCTTCTGGCTGCTGGAATTCAGGTGACGGTGTTTGAGAGGAACAATGCAACTGGTGGAGTTTGGTAAGATGGTGAATTGTCTATTCGAGCTGGAATATGGACTAAAGCATTGTAGGATTTATGATAAGCGTACTCCGATTGAAGCCCAGTACCCATCGCCAAGACCGTCCGCTTCACAGGAATATGTGAAGGATGAGAGGGAAGGGAATGAAAGAAAGGTCTTGCTTCATGCACCTCCGGGGTAGGTTTTGGATTTATGTTTCTTTTTCTTATAGCAGTCGTGCTCACTATTTACCAGGCCTTGTTACGAAAGTCTCACCAATAATGTCTCTACTCCCTTACTACGGACCAAACTCAACGCATGGCCAGAAGGAACTGCTCCTTTTGTGAAGCATAATGTGCTCAAGGAATACATCCAAGACACGTCGAAGAAGGCCGGTGTGGATGATATAACCAAGTTTGGCGCCCGAGTGACTCACGTCCATAAGGATGGACCGAAATGGACGGTTCACTGGAGCACTTTGAGCGAAGGCCAAGATCCCGCCGAGAAGGAGGAGTCTGCAGTAAGTTATCATCCCTATAAGATTTTCATTTTCAGAAGTGGTTCTGACCGGATCATAGACGTTTGACTCGGTGATTGTTGCCTCGGGTCATTAC
This sequence comes from Penicillium psychrosexuale, assembly GCF_028828465.1. Classification (NCBI taxonomy): domain Eukaryota; kingdom Fungi; phylum Ascomycota; class Eurotiomycetes; order Eurotiales; family Aspergillaceae; genus Penicillium; species Penicillium psychrosexuale. Next base: position 3,680,711 of record NW_026643187.1, read on the forward strand.
CATACGCCTCTCATCCCGAATATCCGGGGTCTACCAGAGGCAAAAGCCCAATGGCCAGAGAGGATCTTCCATTCAAAGTCTTTCCGAAGATCGGAAGGATTCAAAGGAAAGGTAGGAGTGATTGCATTCTAGTATTGAGTGGTACTGAACTGACTCAATTACAGAATGTACTTTTGCTCGGTGGAGGTGTTTCTTCTCTCGACATAGCCACTGAAATCAGTGGAACCGCACACCACGTGTATCAAAGCACTCGAAATGGTGCCTTCGATCTCCCCGAGAGTGCACTTCCAGAAAACGCCTCGAGAATCGCCGAGGTCGAAGCATTTGAACCTTCTACGTCAACATCCGCAAACACTGAGCACTTGCCCTTAACCGTACATCTCAAATCTGGGGAGACCTTGCAAGATATAGATACAATCATTCTTTGCACAGGATACCAAATGGCACTTCCATTCCTCGACGAATATAACGACTACACTTCATCTGCGGCCGAGGCAAATGATACCGTGCTCGTCACAGACGGCACTCAAGTCCACAACTTGCATCAAGACATCTTCTACATCCCAGATCCCACGCTGGCGTTTGTCGGCATTCCGTTCTACACCGCGACTTTCTCTCTATTTGAGTTCCAAGCTATCGCCGTGACAGCCTTCCTGTCTGGAGCTGCGCAGCTTCCATCTACTGCTAGTCTTCGGGCAGAGTATGAGAATCGGGTTAAAGAGAAGGGACTCGGACGGAGCTTCCATTCACTCAAGGACAAGGAGCAACCTTATGTCGAGGAATTGATCAAATGGGTTAATACTGGAAGAGCTGAGCGTGGTTTGCCTTTGATCGAGGGTCATACTGAGAGCTGGATTACAGAGAGAGAGGCTTTGACCGAGAGACTTAAGTTGATTCTGGCAGGGAAGCTTCCTCGTGCAGATATTCTCAAAAGCCCATTGGAGGTGGGGGTTACTGCGTGACGTATCAGAAGATAGATATTGAAAGGACATTCAGAGCAGGGATCTTCGTGGTTTCTTTATTGTAACGTATCAAGACAGGTGCGATCTTGCTCCTTCCCTCCCTCTCTTCCTCCCTCTACCGACAACCCAATCCATCCGTAGATGTTCTTTCCCCTTTAGCATGCGATGTCACATATCCGCTTCAAAAAATGGCCCCAAACGAACCTCATCTTGGCACCATGAACCCCACGATCTTAACGCTAAGGCAGGAATGGGCCCGCGCCTGCCTTTGCGGGTCTCTCACCCGGGGCAAGCACGTCCCTCAATGTCTCCCAGTTCTAATTCAACCCCAAAGCCGCATATGACAAGGTCACCGCAAATTCCTGCCACTAGGCTTACGATAACCTTAAGGTTCCGGAGTCGGGCTCTCAGGCACAGGCAAGGCCACGAGCACCCAGACCGAGCCTGATAAGAACGACCCACGTCCCCGACATCATTGTTGATGCCAACGGAGATTCGGCTGTACGAGCGCATGTCACTAATAAAGCTTAGATAAAATATAACGTGTTTCGATACGTCGGTTCGGAAATATGAAATATATGGCGAGATGTGCAGGGGCGATGGCGAGTTTCTAGCTTGGGATGACAACATCATCACCACAAATCATTCCCCAAGTCGGCCAAGTCCCAAGACTGGACATCTCGCACGGATGATGTTGAACAAACTTGCATGAATTGCGCGAACAAGTCGCCCCTTCATTCGACGTGAAAATTGTCCGCTTGATGCGGAGTATAAATCTTGAAGCATGATTCACTCGGCTTCAAAAATGGCCCCGATATGGCTCCATTCTATGCTGACACAAGCTTTGACAAGACGATCACTAACTAGGTAGGCTGGCCTTGTCAAGTTAGTAAGACCTTGATATTAATCGCTTGTTAGACTTGGTAGTTTTTCTGCGCTATAAGAACGTTCCGATGTCTCCAATCCAATCTTTTTTCTCATTGCCACGGCATCACCATGTCGCTAAAATCCCCTACTGAAGCTGTTGTCGATCCGGCAACACAGATAGTTCAGAAAGAACCCAAGCGCAAATGGGTCAGCTACATTTGGGACACATTTGACAAGTCACCACAGGAGCGTCGCTTGCTTTTCAAATTGGATTCGGCCATTTTAACCTTTGCATCTTTGGGTAAGTTTCATGAAACTATTTCTCTTGGAAAATGCTAACAGTTATAGGATACTTCATCAAGTATCTGGATCAAATCAATATCAACAATGCATTTGTCTCTGGAATGTATGGTACCATATTGATCCAATCTCGACAGTTTGATATTGACAGCTCATAGGAAGGAAGATTTGGGCATGTACGGCAATGAACTCAACTACATGCAGACATGCTGGACTATCGGCTACGTCATCGGAGAAATTCCCAGCAATATACTCCTAACTCGCATCAAGCCGCGATATTGGATTCCGGCTATGGAGGTAAGAGGTTCTGGTTCTATTTCTGCGAAAGCTATATACTTACTTCCCAACAGCTTCTTTGGACGGTTCTTACAATGTCGTTGTCGCGGTGTAACACTCCTACTCATTTCTATGTTCTTAGATTTTTCGTTGGTATGCAACATAACTTCAAGCACTTACTTTATTAGTGGGTTATTAACATTGCACCACTATAGGTATCGCTGAGAGTACCTTCTATCCCGGAATGCAGTATATAATTGGCTCCTGGTACCGGAAAGACGAGTTGGCAAAACGGTCATGCATATTTCACACGAGCAGCGGAATTGCCAGTATGTTTTCTGGTTATCTGATGGACGCAGTCTTCCACCTCGGAGGACGAGGAGGCTTCAAGGGCTGGCAATGGTACGAAAACTGGCAGAGTCTCGGTATTTGGCCATATACTAACTATCATCAAGGTTATTTATTATCGATGGGGTTATTTCTCTGCCCGTGGCTATTAGTGGATTCTTTATCCTTCCCGATGTGCCTGAGATCTCCAATCCATGGTATTTGAGTAAAGAGGCAAGTTTGCTATTCAAACCTTCGCATTTGATGCAGATATTAACATCAAAGTAGGAGGTCACTCTCGCTCAAACGCGAATGAAATTAGAAGGAAGACAGAACAGACAGCCATACACAAAGTCAAAGCTGAAGAAAATCTTTACGTCGTGGCACATTTATCTTCTGACATTGCTTTATATGTGAGTTGAATAACTAATTCATCTACAACGAAATGACTGACTGACCTATGTTAGATGTTTCAACAATGGTGCTGCTGGAAGTCAGCCTATCTTCCAACAGTTCCTCAAAGACTCAAAAGATCCCGTATATTCAGTCAGCCAGATCAACTCGCTACCAACCACCACTCCAGCCATTCAAGTCGTGACAACCCTCGCTTATGCGTGGATATCGGATACTGTCCTAAACGGCAAACGTTGGCCCCCGATCATCTTCGGTGCTGTGAGTATAACACCGCATAAGGAAATGATATAAAAATCTAACACTATCCCAGTGCGTCAACATTATAAGTTACGTCTCACTCGCAGTGTGGAACATTCCGTTGGGATGGAAATGGACATGCTACATTATCAGCGGAGCTGGATACGGACTCAGTGGTCTGTTAATGGCGTAAGTCATAAATTCCGAGGCTATGAAAGTGCAAATTTCCTAACACAATTACCACAGCTGGGCCCATGAGATATGCTCTGACGATAACGAAGAGCGATCTTTGGTTATCGGAAGCATGAACGAAATGGCGTATGTTTTCCAAGCATGGCTGCCTCTTGTCGTTTGGCAGCAGGTCGATGCGCCGGAATACCGCAAGGGCTTCATTACGGTCACCGTTCTGTCTGTTATCTTGATTATCGGTACTTTTGGTGTTCGGTTCCTTCACAAAAGAGAGAAATTGAGAAAAGGGTAAGTATCTTGAAAGTATATTATGCTTTTAGGCTCGTGCTATTGCTAACTGATGTGGTATATAGGAGCCAGACTCACGAGGCAGAGGAGACGGAAGATAACTTGTCGGACCTTGCAGAAACGACCGATATTGAGACGAAGGCTATCAAGTCTTAAGATATTGATGTTGTCGATTCATGCTTCCTGGGATGGATATACCAAATGGAGAATAGACAGATAGACTCAAGGGTAAAAAGTATGTATAAATTCCCTAAATCAATCGAAAATTCTAGAGAAATGTAACAGAGACTGGTTTTTTTCTATTGTCGACTTGGAGAGTAGTCCATATACAATGATAAAGCTAAATATTGATAAGTCAAGCGTTAAGCATATGTTATTTTACTTTCCCAAACATTTTCCACAGGCGTCTGACATCTATCAGACCCCTTATTTAGAATTTAGCATGTACTCCGAACTCCGACGGAGTATAAACCAACAATCTCAGCTACAAGACCGTGTGATGAGTCGTAGTAGCGTGTGATATGATCGAATACCCATGTCAATATCCAAGATCAACCAATCAGATCTCCAGTCTTCTTAGGATCTTGACACAAAGCCCGGTGGTTCAACCATACATTGTCGACTTCGGATAACGCTTACCGATCTGACTGATAATTGGATTGTCCCTGCATGTCGTCAATCCTCCATACTCCATCGATGAGAGCATTATCGCAATCTAGAAAGATAGCCAGGATTTCCGAATATCCGAATCTAAACTCAGGGGTAGATTATACGAATAAATCGATAGCTCAGGCTAGCCACCCGTGGGGTGCCGATTTCAAAGCCGTTGAAAGTACGGAGTGGTGTTAGTGGCGTTGCGAACTAGTGAAGGGGATGGACGTAGTCTGAAGTACAAATTCCAAAATTATGATAGCCCTTTTGAAATTGAGAGCTCCATCACAAAATGAGACGGTGGGACAAGGATTCTTTTGTTCCTATTCCTGGCTATTCTGGCTATTCCTGGCCCCTAGTTCATTGCGGATACGGAGGAACCCGTAGAGATCGGCGTTGATTCCTTTTGGGCAATAATATCGAGCTTGGACTGTTCCTCTTTTCTTTTTTCCAGCTTTTTTCTCTAGCTTGGGGCCATAGCTCCGATGGGGAATCATAGGGATCTGCAAATCGAATGTCCTGAGAATATTGCGAGACAGCTTCTTATTAGCTATGTTATACGGCATATATCTCCCTAATCAATGTATCAACGTACTTTTTTTACTTTACTGCATACAATCCCACCCGGAGCAAACAGGAAAATGATTGCCGATAGGGTAATAAGTACAAACGCCTCACCTCGGAGAGCCTATCGTGGAAGAGATATATGACTCCTGGATTTTCCGGGCCCACTCGCGAATCTCAGGGGCAAGCATCGGTACCTGACTCTGCTATATTAGGCATTCTGATGTAGTTTATGATCACGGACCATTTTCTAAATAGGCGAACAGACGCGATGTCTCCTGCGCGGCTGCACCGGAGGCACAATTCCAAATGGTCAATTGTCGTTTGGACTCCACTTAGCGGAGATAGCGGGGTGAGAGAGAGGATTCTGGACAATAATAATGACTATTTGTTTAGGAACGTCGGATTCCCACTCTATTTTCCCGTGTGAGCAAGGATTAATAAATTGCAGGAGGTCAGGGCTAGAAGTGAGACACAACGCGGTACTTCACCTGGGGATTTGCGCTTTTTTTGTCGGCACTTGCGAATTTAGAGAACGGAGCAAGAGCGCTTTTGAAAACACTAAGACAGTTAGAGTTGTTTCACAGTCTTCCTTCAAAGATCGTCTGAATGTCGACGATCCCTCTTAATCTTAGCGTGTGAGTCGGCGTTCTTAGGTGGAGCGCGGCAAGAGTCGAGATCCCAACGGGCCTCGAAGAGTCGAAGAGGGGGAAGGGGGTAGTTTTTGAGTCGGAGGCGATCCCTGGGAATAATTCCTCGGTGAAATTCTCTGCTCGTGGAAATAAGTCCAATTTCCACGCAGAACAATGTCCTTTTGGGTCTCGTACGAGTCGTTGGTCCGAACCTGCATTCATACACAATATGTATGTTGTACTGGTCAACTTCAAAGACTTCCAAGACTCTGATCTTCAGCATCCCTGCTACAGACCATGCAGATCTTGAGCTAGAAGTGATGAGATATTCCTTGTTACCCGCGCGCCAGCTCATGCGCATGCAAATGATATCACATTCGAACATGGGAAATATGTACGGGGTAATATATCAAATAGTAGTATAGTCAATTTAGTCAATTGAAATGTATTAAACAATGCGATAAGCAAAAAAGACCACCTGCAGTACAATAATCCAGAATTCCAACCAAATGCATCGTATAGCAATCCAACAACGCCAAGGAAATGGGGCTTCATGCCATGTGAGATATATGAATCCTCATAGGAGTCTCGCATTCATGAAGCCCAGTAAAGAAAAGCAAACTTGAGTAGCTCTGACTAGCAGATCCCAGAATGGCAAAACCATGCAATCCAAGAACCATAGCCAAAGACGATATATCCCGATATTCATTTAACATGCAGACATGGGATCAGCTGTCCGAGCTACTAGCTAGCTGAGCGGCGGTGATTCGGCACTCGTTGGCGTTGCTTGGGCGTGAGCGAAGGATCAACGTGGCCGGTAAACTTCGCAGCGTTGCGCTGCTTCTCCGCACAATCATGTCTATTGCTCATATTAGTCCCACGAGTATACATTCAAGGATAAATATTCTGGCTTCTTACCTGGCCAGACTATCCTGACGACTGAAACGCCGGTCGCAAGAGTCACAGCAGTACTTCCGAAGCCCGAGATGAACCTAGAGACCTCGTTAGTGTCTATGCTTGATTCCATTTAGCCTCCCTACTCACGGTGTTCATGTGTCTTTTGAGATCCGAGCTCCGGCCAAAACTCTTGTGGCACTCATCGCAAGGATGGTTGTGCCTCCATTCAGGGTTGTGCAGCTTTTGGTGCTCCTTGCAGTTGGAGCGTCGCGTGAATTTTGCGCCACAAATGGGACATTCCAGGCCACTGGCAGATACTAGCCTGTCATTTGACGAGCAGCGCTCTATTGCGCTCGGTTCCATGGCACCGTCGGAGAATCCTTCGATAGATGCTTGGGGTTGCAAGACTTGACCAGTGTTGATTCCAGACCCGTCGTATCCCATCTCCTCTCCCATCGCCCCAAGGTAGGACATGTCGTTGACGGACAATAGGGGCATCGCAGAGGGCATACACACGTCCGAATACACACTCTGGCCCCATTGTCCTGCTCCGTTCGGTACAGTGACCACATCCGATGGCGTTGTCGGTCCCGAGCAAGGTGTGTGCATCCACATATCGGTCATTTGGCCCGCGAAGACATTCTGGCCAGAGGCAATCTCCATGCCAGAGTTGTAGCTGGGAGACGCGCTCATCGTCGTGGGGCTGTAGAACCCCAGTGAAGTCTCCGAAGCACTGTTGACGAGTCCGTCGTAAACTGATGGATAGCATGCTCCGGCATAGTCGTCATAGGATAATGCGAAGGTGGGATTTGGCGCTCCAGGAATCAGTTGCGATGGCAGTGTTGACGTAGGGAAGGCCCTCAGTTGACCGAATCCATTGTCGATGTCGCAGCGGGAAATCCCCAGACCAATAGGGGAAACACCTCCCTGGGACGAGGTCGAAACAGGAGACGAGTATATCGAGGATGCTTCGCAAGACTGTATCTCCTCTCTTCGCGGGGATGTAATTGAGGTGCGCTGAACTAAATTCCGATTCATGGTGTAGAGAGAAGCCGAGATAAAAAAAAATAAGAAGTGTATTCCCATCAAATAACCAACCGGAGGGCTAGTCTATATCAGAGTAAATAAAGGGTGATCAATGCAAGTATATATAGTAAAGGCTCTGGAGTCAACAGCTTCGCTGTTGGTGATTGACAGTGGTGGCATACATCGGTGGCTGAGAGGAGGGTGGTGGATAGGGTGTGAATTCATTGGAGAAGAACTTGCGCCGCATCGACACCGACAAATGCTGAAGATTCAACGACCTGACACCGTAATAGACAAGGCAGATTTGGAGAAGAAAGGGTCTGTAATTGCGGTGGAAGAGAAAATCGGGTGGGGGCATTAACGGCCGGGGGGTAAGGGTAATCCGGACGAGATGGCAGTCAGGTCTGGCATATGTGCACTCACAGAGGGTTAGCTCCGGAGATCAAGATAGACTATGTCATAGCCACCTAGGGCAAATCAATGCATTTGCAGCCTAGTTTCGGCCAATTTTAGAGATCGTAATACCCTGTAAGAACTACTAAGGTACATAAGAGATATGACGGTGCATAACGGCGGCTCTTGGGTTTGTCTGGGAAAGGCTAACCATCCATTTGACCACCGTTGGGCTGGTCTGCCCAACCGAGACGTGTCCCATGCAGGGAGTAGCCATACAGAAACAGCAGCAGAGCCCGAGTCTCTGGATCGGCTTGGCGAGGTGCATTGGTCGAGGGGCCTGTCGACCAAGAGCACAGCCCTGAGACGGTGGGGAATGTAGTATTTTCTGACGAAGTCCGGAATCGGGTGATGGAGTTGATCAACAATTCATGAGCAGAACTAATTATCGTGACCTCCGTCGTATGCGGGCCAGCCCTTCCGAACCGCTCGATCCCTTTGGCTTCATGTATACCATAGCGCGGAAACTCCACATTGACTCCACCGGTAATTGACGCGCCCCCGGACAAACTGTAGCTCTCTATGAGATATCATGGCCGTGATCTATTTACTCGCTTCCCCCCCTCTTGTGGATCAAATATGAGATTGATTGGAAAAGGAGGACCAATCTTGAAACGCAGGGGGGAAGCCCAAAAAAAAAAAAGGAAAAAGGAAAATAGGAGAAAAAAAAGCGAACTCCGAAAAAAAAGCACCAAGCCTGTTTCGATTAGGCCGTCATCGATGTGGTTGTTCACAATATCGAACGGCTTTTTTGGAGTTGTCAAGGTGGCTCTGCCACTAAACCGAACGGACGCCGACTAGCGCTCAGTCCGGCGCAGGGGCGTGCGTGGCTCTAAGCGCTAGGGCAGTGACCCCTCTACGCGCCTTTCTTTTCGAACTCGACTCCACAGAGCCAAATCACAGTGCGGAGCCGTATTCTGTGCCCAGAAAATTGTGTAATGGTCACTTTTGCTGGGCAATAGCCTCCACTTGAGTTCGTAGTCGCTCTATCGTGTCGATCAGGTCCGCAAGCTGCGGTACTTGCCCGACCTGCCCCATGTCTAGCTCGCGCACGGCTTGTTGATCCACACTAGGTGCTTTTCCAGGGCCTAGGCGATTTGTTTCAACTACGGAGGGGTGGTGTGGGTCCCGGCACCTTGACTCAGTTGGTTCAGAAGTTCCTTGACCGCGTGCCGACATTGGGGGTAGTTGGATGGTGGTTCGTTTTGAATGTCGCCATTTAGACTCGTATGCCCATATCAACGCAACAAACGGGAGGTGGGTGGCTCGAAGCAGGACTATGCGTACGCGACGAACCGTTCCGGCAGAGAGAAAAAGCCGCATGGGGCGGATACAGAGGAGGGGAATAAGATTCTGCCGAGTATTAGCTTGGAAATATTCCAGAAGATACAAAGAAAGATTCAAGTTTCAACGATCAGACGCTAACTGACCAGGGGTGGCATGAAGTATGTCAGTCGCCGAGAGTTGCTGCTTTCTAGCACATAAATGGCCAACCTGATTGGCTTGTCAGTCAAAATGGAATTTTCCATGGGGCAGTGCCAAATTTCGGACCAGCAGGGATGTTTGTATACTTACTGAAAAAGGTATTCTTCTCGAGCATGGCGCATCACCTATCACAAATAGAGAAATTAATCAGCCACACAATATACCTAGTAGACCGTTATTACTTACCCCTTCGAGGCTCATGCTCATCAAACTAATCAAAGATGAAAGAATGAGTGTATTGGTCATCAAGGCGAAAGTAAGCCTAGAAGCCATTCCCATCAGTATCTGCGTGGAAGTTGTAGATCGCGTGTGCTCAGGGCGCCCCAAAAAGATAGGGTCACTTGCATATCGGAACGTGATCAAAAGCACATGCGACTTTTTTCAACGTGGCGCAATAAAAGCCAAAAAAACCAAGGGAACCTACATCAAGCCATAGCCGAAGATGGGGGAGATCTAAAAAAAAGTTAGCGTGCATTTCAACTTAACACGACAGCCAACCATTCCGCCAATATTCCGGAATAATGCGGTTTGGGCTGCAGAACAGCCGCCTGGTGCGCAGACTTACTTCAGACGCGGTGTCCTGTCATCCAATAAATTCAGCCACTGTCAGTGCACATCCTAAAGAGGGAAAGGAACGTGGGAACCCACTAATCCAAGAACACTCGATCTGCCTCAAGTGGTCAGCCAAAAAATAAAAGAGCGGTCACGACAGGGGTTCCTTCACCGTACCCAAAGAACACTTTCACTAACAAATGTGACATTGTACTGAGAGACAAGCGGTCACGGGCAAGCATTGTGAATGTGGTCAAGAAACCTGTAGGGGATTCAGCATTTTATTCGGCTCCGACATGCTTCACTTTGTAGGGCGGAATGCTTTGCCACACTTACCAATATACAATACTACCACCACGGGGAAAAACCTGAAGAATGCTTTCGTCTGAAACAGATTGTCAATCAGCCTTGGGTCGCAAAGCCTGAGCGAGGGGTTGGGGGAAAATCGCACCATCTCTTTCAACACCGGTATCTATTCATATCAGTCAATCTTGTTTTAGAAATGGTGATGCTCCATGCAGGATCCACCTACGAGACTGCCGAAGTATGAATTCAAGCTCACAAGCGAACAGATCCTGCTCATTCCGTGTCAGCCTTGTCGCGCAAATGCATATTCCACGAGTAGCCATGCCTTGGTACAAGAAACAGAGCCTCCAAGGAAAGAATATCGAATGAGAGCTCAATAATGTCGTTGTCGCCCTTCGTTAGCCCGATGACCCCTGTGGCGTTCTCATCAGTCGCACCATCAACACAGATGACCTGCCAACGAGCCGTAAGGCAGATTGGGCATTCGGTGACTCACTCGTTACGACAAATGCGATCCCAACACCAATTATGCTCACGTTCCAGAGGCTCCAGAAGTCCATTTGGTAGAAAATGACTCCGGCATCAATGATCCCACTCAATTCGTCATACGCAAAAGCGACGATCCACACATACATCACTGCCTCGAAGACGCCAACAGCATCTTGTCTCCTCTCTATTAGGACTGCGTAGTAGAGAAAGAGGAAAGACATGAAGAATGCTGCTTCAAAGATTTTCCGATACAGAGGGACTCTCAGGCGTGAATACGGATCAGCCGTTCTGATGAAAGAATCGTCAGTATCGCTGCGAGACTATTCCGTGTCGGGTCTGACCTTGCGTTGAAAATATGAGGTTTCTTGGTTGAATTGACCGTCAGAGAACCCCAGAAAACGATTTCACCCTTCCAAATACCATCGACCACTTTTTGAACAACTTTTTGGCTCAGAAATGTCTTTGCATTGGCAATTGTTGCAATCTCCAGTGCATTCAATCCAAAAAACCGGGAATATCTCTGAGCAGCATAGGTTTCCTCTTGGTATGTATCTTGTGAAGCTCCAGATAGCCGAGTCTCTGTTACCCTCCTGCTGCTAAAAAGACGATAAAAAGAAGAGGACTTTGGCAAGAGAGGAGTGGTCTCACTTTCCGCTCGCCTACCCTGGATAGATGCCAGGGCAGGGCTACCTGCTTCGGAATTAATGGAATTTGTCGAACCGCGCCGCGGTATTGGTAGCTCTTCTAGCAGAAACTCAATCGTCTCGCGCTGGTTCAGGTGACACAGGAATTGCCAGGCAACAAATTCGCAGGCTGCACCACGGCTCTCATTAAGTCCCCAGTCATCCTCGGTGGCGGTGGTGAAGTCCCATTTCAAAATCCTGGATCTGTTAATCAACCAGTCCAATCCTAGTGTCGTCTTGTGCTGAACTTACATCAATGCCACAATGATATAAGGATTGTGAGTATCATCTGCTAAAGCATGGACCAGTTGTCTAAGACGGTGTCCTTGGGATCCGTACAGCATTTGCTCAAACGTGTAAGCCATATCACCCACAGCCATGCTGATGAAGCTACAGGGGGCTTGGTTAATCCAGCTCAATCAAAAACACGGACAGGGCTCACTTGAACAGTTTAGGAAGAACATCGAAGAGCGGCTCATCAATTTCGATCACCGGAATTTCCGTATGATCCATGATTTTATCCATCTGGAGAATGACTCCAGGCTTTCCTTTCAATAAAATTGGCTGTTTGTTTTTGTTCTCCTTTTTTTGGACCTAGTGTATCTCCCCTTAGGGATAGGGCAGAACTGCAGGTATCAAGACCGAGGTATCGATGGAAGATCCATGTTTTTTGATCAGCGGGGAGTTCAATTGACCACAAATAACACCGTAGCAATGACCTCTGTCAGTTTAAGATATAATAATCGGCAATTTTAATATGAAACAGAAAAATTGTAAGAGGAAAAGCTGACGAGTTGAAAGTTGCCAACAACATCTTGCTGACCGCCTTGTGCACGTGTCGACACGTCCAGTGACTTCATCGGCTTCAACTCGACTTTCCTTATCGCATAGTTCTCCCCAATCATCTCCATCGGATTTAATCAATCTCTGACTTTGAATAAATACCATCAAATCTCCAACGGGAGATGATGGGCAGTCGACACCATGGGACAAGGCTACTCCCTCACAACCCTGTCCGCGGGTTCGGCGGGGATCGATGTGCCTGAATTATCTGACATGGTGTATGAGAAGTCGATGGGGGGTGGCAGGTTTATGAAAAGCATTCGCGCAAGGCAACCAAATGGTCTGGTGTTCATCAAGATTATCATGAAACCGTTCCCAACCATGCAACTGGAGCCATATATCAAAAACATTACAAGTATGTTTAGATCCTTTTTACCATCTCAAGCTTCTAATGTCCATGTTCACTTCAGGAGAACGAAAGTTATTGGCGGATGTGCCAAATGCGCTGAGCTACCAGAGGATTGTTGAGACTGCCACGAGTGGATACCTTGTGCGCCAGTACATTCACAGCTCTCTCTACGATCGAATGAGGTATGTTTGTCGAAGGTGTACTAGCGAAGAAGCCTAACATAGATATATAGCACACGGCCTTTTCTAGAGCATATTGAGAAAAAGTGGATTGCCTTTCAGCTGTTGTGTGCTCTTCGAGATTGCCATTCATTGGATGTCTACCATGGTGATATCAAGACTGAAAATGTTTTAGTCACATCTTGGAACTGGCTATATCTTTCTGATTTCTCGTCATCTTTCAAACCGACATTCCTTCCCGAGGATAATCCAGCAGATTTCTCTTTCTTCTTCGACATCTCCGGGAGGCGAACCTGTTACTTAGCCCCCGAGCGGTTCTCTGTTGCCGGGGAGGAGCCAAGTGAAAGCGGCGTCAACTGGGCAATGGATATCTTCAGTGCTGGCTGTGTCATTGCGGAGCTCTTTCTTGAATCGCCGATCTTCAACTTGAGTCAAATGTACAAGTATCGCAAAGGGGAATACAGCCCAGAACACAGTCAACTAGCAAAAATCGATGATCCGGACATTCGGGAGTTGATCCTGCATATGATCCAGCTTGAGCCAGAGTCCCGGTACTCGGCGGATGAATATCTGAATTTCTGGAAGGGCAAGGCCTTTCCGGAATACTTCTACAGTTTTCTCCACCAATACATGTCCCTCATGACCGATCCTTCTTCCGGGCGGACAGATGTGGATGCAGAATCAGCCCACCGAAGGGAGGCAGACGAACGCATTGAGCGAATTTACCTAGACTTTGATAAAGTGTCTTACTTCCTCGGTTCTAATACCCGTGGCGTTGGTGCTCTATCTAGTGTCCCAGTCACTAAATTGACAGGCAACACCCTTCCTGTGAGGCTTGATCCGCCCAAGGGTGAAAGCCAACTTTCAGCACCGCAGTCACAGCCCGACGAGGGTGCTCTGATTTTCCTAACACTTGTGGTATCCAACTTGCGAAATACAGCGAAGGCATCGGCTCGGATCAAGGCCTGCGATATTCTTCTTGCATTTGCAGAAAGGCTGTCAGATGAAGCTAAATTGGATCGCATTCTTCCATATATCATGGTCTTACTATCTGATCGAACCGATACTGTCAAGGTCGCTGCGGTCCGCACCTTGACCCAATTACTGAAAATGGTCCAGGTGGTTTCTCCAGTAAATGCCTATCTGTTCTCCGAATACATATTTCCAAGGCTCCAGCCGTTCGTTGCTACCTCCAACAGCAAATCAAGTGCCATGGTGCGTGCGGCATATGCCTCATGTATTGCGTCTTTGGCCCAGTCATCCTTGAGGTTTTTGGACATGATCCAAGCATTACGTTCCGATACCCGTTTGGCTGCGTTGATCCCGGTCGGCTTTGAGCCCCGATGGACTGAGGATGCGACTTATCACAATCTCTATGACGTGGCGCGGGTCGATCTTCTGGAGTACTTCGAGGTTCACACAAAAATGCTGTTGACAGACACGGATGCATCAGTTCGGCGAGCGTTTCTAGGGTCTGTTTCCAGCCTTTGTGTTTTTTTCGGCAATCTCAGAGCAAATGAGGTTGTTCTTAGCCATTTGAACACCTACTTGAACGATCCAGACTGGATTTTGAAATGCGCCTTTTTCGAGGCAGTCATCGGTGTGGCTGCCTACGTGGGGAGCCTGAATTTGGAGCTATACATATTGCCGCTGATGGTTCAGTCCATGACCGAGCCCGAGGAATTTGTTGTTGAAAGGGTAATTCGATCTCTGGCAACCATGGCTGACTTGGGCTTATTCCAGCGATCAACAACGTGGGATCTCCTACACACCACTGTTGGATTTTTGGGGCATCCGAACGTCTGGATTCGGGAGGCAGCAGTCAAGTTTGTGGTTAATTCCGCCAAATTTTTATCAATAGCGGATATTCATTCCATCCTGACACCCATTATCCGGCCTTTCCTCAAGATCAAAATCGTTGTGATTTCCGATACCCAAATGCTCGATGCACTCAAACGGCCAATGTCCAGAAGTGTGTATGAAATGGCCTTCCACTGGGCTTCCAAATCAGAAAGAGGTGTTTTCTGGAAGTCTCTAAGTCGCGATGGCATGTTCAGCTTGTCTGAGCCTGGATCATTCAGTCCCCGGGTGGGTCAACGGAATCCCTCCTTTAATATGGCCGCCCAATCAAGAAATGACGAGGACGAGCAATGGCTTAGTCGGTTGCGAAATGTTGGGATGGGCCCTGAGGATGAATTCAAGCTTCTCGCACTCAAAGACTACATTTGGAGGGTTTCATTGCGGCAATCGAGAGAAAGTGATGTTCATTCAACCCCACCCTCGAATGACATTGTCAGTTTAACACAAAATGGAGTCAAGCCCCAGACTGTGTTCTTTGATAAGGAAATTAAAGATCAGCCGCGACCAAGCCACTCAGATGCGAGCGACGGCACCTCCGAGGAACCAAGGCCGAGAACAATTGCGGATGCTTTGCTTGACGCTTCTACAACCATCGAGCGAATGCCCATTGCTCAACGCAGGCACTTGCGGTCGAAAAGCCAACTTTCGAAAGAGACAAGACGTTCCTCGCTTGTTCCTATCTTGGACGGAAATGATACTTCTTCATTATCATCGTCTCCAGTGACATCATCGCCTGGCGGAGGGCCTGCGTCTCGTCCACTGTCCCCTCCGAACATTGATAATGATCAGATGGTTTCCAGTCGCCGACCGAGCCCTGGACAAGACGGCTCGTTGACACCAACCAACCTAGACACTAGAAGTCTATCCTATCGTGTACATAAAAAGCCTAGCGCGATGAGTTTGTTGAGTCGGAACTCTGCCAAAGCCTACGCTGAAACCGGTACAAGCTCCGCAAACGCCTTTGGAAAGGTAGATGCACCGATTCACAGAGGAGACACACCCCAACCATTGACACCATTGCTTCCACCCGAGCAAAAACTGACGCAGAAATATCGTGCACACCATTCGTATGGGGGCAACGACCCTGCGGTTCTGCGGCTGCTAGACAACGTCTTTGAGGAAAACTACCCGACGGATCTATTTGACCTAGGGCCATATGTGAAAGAACTTGACACCCGGCAACCGATTCACGGCGCCACTGATCAAGAACCAAGTAAGATCTGGAAGCCCGAAGGGAATCTAGTCGCGACCTTTGGCGAGCACAGTGCGCCAATCAATCGTGTCGTGGTAGCACCAGATCACTCCTTCTTCGTTACTGCATCCGACGATAGCACGGTGAAGATTTGGGACACAACTCGTCTTGAAAGAAACTTGACTCCTCGATCGCGTCAAACTCACCGTCATGCCACAGGCTCGCGCGTGAAGGCTTTGACCTTTGTTGAGAATACCTACACTTTTATCAGTGCGGCCACCGATGGCAGCGTTCATGCCGTTCGAGTCGACTATCAGAAAGTCAGTAAGACAGCCGTCCGATATGGCAAGCTTCAAATCGTTCGCGAATATCAGCTGCCCATAGCCGAAGACGGGTCCCCCGAATACGCAGTCTGGGTGGAACACTTCCGTGACGAAGGGCAGTCCACCTTGATCATTGCGACGAATACTTGTCGCATTATTGCGTTGGACATGAAAACCATGCTTCCGATCTACACACTAGAAAATCCAGTTCACCACGGCACTCTAACTACGTTCTGTTGCGACCGCAGACATCACTGGCTACTGGTCGGCACAACCCATGGGATTCTCGACCTGTGGGATCTCCGTTTCCGCGTGCGGCTGAAGGCCTGGGGCCTTCCAGGCTGGGGTACTATTAACCGGATCCAACTACACCCCGTCAAGGCCCGCGGACGCTGGGTCTGCGTATCCAGCAGCGGCAGCCACGGCAATGAGATCACTGTGTGGGATATCGAGAAGTTCCGCTGTCGCGAGGTTTGCCAAGCCACCCCACTGGGCGTCGGCAATAATGGCCCCAATGGAGCTCATCATCCTCCCCGCGCCGCTCATGTCTACCCGACGGCTGTCGTGCCGAGCGATTACGAAGCGTGGCGGGTGGATGGCGACCGGCCAGAAGGGATGCTGAGTCGCTTTGCAAGCACTGAACCAGGCACCCCATCCTCGAATAATATAGCCGGCGATCGACTTGGCATCTTGGCGTTTGCGGTCGGCCTCAATGCCCCTGTCGACGACAAGGACACCAACACGAAATGTGGATACATCATCTCCGCGGGATGCGACCGGAAGATCCGATTCTGGGATTTGGCTCGACCGGATCTGTCCTCCATAGTCAGTGGGCTAGACGCTGTCTCAGATGGTAATGCCAGTGGCAAGCCATACTATGAGCAGTCCCAGCCCGGCCCCAGTCTCCTGGTCACCACCGAGCACCTTCCCACTTCGCCGAGCACTGGCAGTTCTCGAGATGCTAGGAAGGGGGCCAGTCCGAGGCCGCCACGCAGTACCGTCATCAGCCTGCAGCAGCAGATGTTGCTGAAGAGCCATCTGGATATTATTCAAGATGTGGCGGTCTTGCGTGTGCCGTATGGTATGGTTGTGAGCGTCGACCGGGCTGGTATGGTGTATATATTTTCTTAGACCTTATGTTGTATGCTTCCGATGTACGATATGGAATTGAATAGTATCTGGAATTAGACTCCATATATGGCATATGCTCGATTGTATTTTAGGCATGATTCCGTACATCCGGCGTCTTTTTATAGATATCTTTCGCGAACAGACATGGGAAATAGATAGCGAAATATATATTAATGGCTGCTACTCCGCACTTCGACCCCTATCACGGATAATAACGAAATAGTTAAACCCGTGAAGCTAGCTGGCCCACAGTTTCTATATTGTGCAATATCCTCATCAAGATGTAGAACTTCCATTTATGTCCCAAGCTCCATTCTCAAGATTAAACCCTCTTGCCACCGGATACCTGGTACCTGGGCAGAGCGTACCGGATACTTCGGCCCACGCGGGTTCCAGCTGCATGAACTAAGGTACCGGGTACGATGCCTATTGGTACTCAAATTTTGCTGGGGAGAGCTGTGCTGTGGGTCGTTGCGAAACATGAAAACGCTGGTGGATCGGCTTGTGGATCGACAGACAGGAGACCCTAATAAGGCTTAGAGTAAGGAGAGAGGGGATTCTGGAAAGGCTGCGGATGGAATTCCAGGAGATTTATTATTGCACGGTGTGAAAGGACTAGGGAATAAGCGCTATATTAAGCTTGCATGAGGTCTGTTTATAAATGCTCATTGTGCGCAGTAACTAAACTGTAGTCCTACGGAGTAGAGACACCCATCGGCTAACTATCTACAATTAGAATGCTGATAAATACAGGCATAAATAACCTCGGACGAATAATCCGGGAGAGATAAAATAAGACTGCAAATTTACCAGAAGCTTGGAACAAAGAGCTTACTCTATAATCTCGGGCAAAAGCACACTCCGAGTTTATAACTATTTATACACTGGGTAATGTAAAACATACTATAGAGTACTCCTACTCGATATAGAATAAGGGTGTTCGCCAGTGACCCTAATCCAATGGTCCATGCGGTCTTCCCATATGCGATCTCGAGTTCTCGCCAGATCTCTACCGTTACCACGTACATACATGTACGGACTACTGCTCCGTACGGGGCCGTTCCTTACCACATGGATCCAGAACCCTGCAAAGTCGTGCGTGAGGGGCTCATCCGGGAAATGAGATCTCCGCTGAAACTGCCAGACTAAGCAGCTCGGTAGGCTTAGTAGCTTAGCTTTCCCGCTTTAATGGGTTAGCACGAGTCAGTAGAGTTTTGGTGAGGGGAAACGAGGAAATGGGAAAGGGAGATGTGATGGGAGATGTATCTGTATATCTGGATATATATTGTAGGTTGTGTCTGTTTCTCGTTTCCTAATGGGCCAATGTTATATAATCAACATTAGAATCATTCAGGGGGTGAGGCCAACCAAGGAAGATCGAGGAGATGGAGATGGGAGTGGAGAGGGAACAGGGGAACTGGCCAATCATGTAGATTGTTCACAGCTCAGACGGGTAGCTTGTCGGGATATCCATGGCTCACGATCTTGAATTCGGCCTCTGATGAAATCGGATGAACTCAGATGATCGACATAGGAGGGATTGAAGGAAGTGGTGAAGTGGTTGGAATCTCCTAGCTGCTCGCAGGAACTTTGCATATATATGGTTGCACTGCATATGTAGATAATGCTTCACCTACTCTTTTCGATGTCCTGATAGGAGTGAGCATCAATGGTTTCAGAGGGTGGACTTGTGTAAGTACTCACCTCCGGATGGCCAGAATCTCATGGCCTAAGATAACAGGGGGATCCAACAGTGAGATTCCACTCAGAACTCTTATACCAGGGAAGGTACATATGGCGCAGATACTTGGATAACTCCGAGTATCAAAGTTTGAGGTGAAACGAATAGATCAGAAAGATAAAACCTACCGTTACCAACGGTGTTGGATGTATCATTTCCATCTCTTTGATCTAATAATATGATTATCTCACTGACGAAAAGAAAAGAAAAAGAAAAGATGAAACACAGAAATACACACCCTGTAATCCAAATACCGTACGGAATTAAAGTGGAGAGAACCACTTTCGTCCTAGTCTATAACTCCCTCGATTCTTCTTCTCCTATTTGTCCCTCCCCCTAAACCCTCTTCTTTCTTGGGTTCTGTCTTTCAACTGCATAAGTTGTATCCATATGGCGGGTGTGTTCTCGAGTCTTGAGTATTATTGAAGTTTCACCCGGGCTTCTCACACTCTCTAAAACATCTCCCCAACTTTCCTTGGTCTTGGGTAAACCCTCATTTCGAACTGCACTCCAGCAGTGCTTCCCCCCCAATTCATACAGTCCTATATCTCAAGGAATCCCAACCCCGGACTCTACAACTCGACATACTCTTCGACTCGACATACTCACCCGATACATAAATCTACCACAATGGTCCATTCTCTGCGAGATCATGGATCTTTGGTCCGGCCATCCACTCGGGATCGGCCCGTTACACGCGGCGAAGGGGAAAATTCGCTGGTCGTTCCTAGCCGCACATCATCGTTGCACTCGCGCATCACCCAACCTATCCCATCCTCACTTAGTATCAAGCCCGCCCAGCGGACACCGAAAACACTCACTCATGCTTACATGGTCTGTGGTGTCGGGCGCGAACCATCACAATGGGTCAAAGCGCCTGTCCCCGAACAGGGCAAGATTGGCCACATGAAGGGAGCCGTCGGTCAATTCTGGCTGCCGGAGATTCTGGGAAGCAGCCCTCGATTAGAGCAGGACAATGAGATCGCACGAGCCCTACACGCGGCCATGCGAGCATGCTTCCCTCATGACGTGGAGATTTGCACCGGCAAGAGCCAGCCTCACTGTGCACACCACGCCTTTGTATTGCAACAAGACTCTTCTCACACTCTGTACGGTATTGCGCTGCGCGTTTGGTCCCGTGCCGATGAGAAGCGCGCGGAGACTATCCGCGAGCTACGCAAGAAGACGGAGCCGGACTTCTATGATAATCCCGATGAAACCTACTGGATTCCTTACTGCTTGAGCTTCCTCTCCCGGTATCCCCTCTACGATCTGCTAGGTGACTATCTCCGTGGCATGTGGATCCACTGGAACAAGGCCACCAATCTGTTCCACGCCGAGGAGGTCTCCCGCATCCTCAGCTTCCCCGCCCCACGTCTCAATGATTTGGTCCGCATTGATATGAAGGACTATGCCCTCTGCTATCAGTTCCCCTCGTCGCCCACTGGCTTCCAAAACTTTGCCATGTGGCCATTGTTCACTTGTCTGTCGATCCCTAACATTGTCGGCGTGATTGAGGCTGCGGTGTCGCCTACCCGCCGCATCATCTTTGTCAGCCACTATGCGGCCATGCTGACGGTCGCTGCGGAAACCATTCGCTACTGCGTTCGCGTCTATGAGTGGAGTGGTCTGTACGTGCCCGTGGTTCACGCCCGCCATGTCAAGGAGCTGGTCCAGGAGCCCGGTCCCTACATTTTGGGTATCACTGCCGAGTGCCGGACTCTATTCAACGCCCCGTCTGATGCCCTCGTGGTCGACCTCGATCGCAACTTTGTCCTCACCTCCAGCCCGCCTAGTGTGTTGAACCAGGGCCAACGCACCAAGTTTATCAACCGCATGACCCAATCCCTAAATGGTGATGTCTCGCCTTCCGGTGTGCCCCCTCACCTGCGCACTGCCTACGCTGGCGGCAAGCTCATTCCGGCTGGCCAGATCATCGTCATGAGAGGAGAGGTCGAAAGCATTGAAGACCCCCAATGGTGGAACCAGGATGCTGTCATGGGCGTCATGGACCATGTATGCGAGAAGCTGGTACGTTCAATCATCTCTCAATTGTCACTAACCACAAATCAAACTAACAATTTATTTATCAGGGCCGCAACACCGGCATGAAGGCTATCTTTGGTGGCTCCGTCAAGAAACCCCTCATGACCAAGGTTTCCATGCGTCACCTCAACGAAATTGTCCGTGAGCGCAATCAGTACTCTCGGGATGCCATGGAAGCTTGGCAAGACTTCATCAACCTCAAGGGCAGAATGGACACCGAACTCAGCAAGGTTACTAAGCGCAACAACTTCTTGGTCGAAGAGCTCGAGACCTGGAAGCAGCAGTTCCTCAAGTTCCAGGCCTTTGCTGAGCAGCTCACCAAGGAGACTTCGGAGCTCAAGGTCAAGATCGAAACTCACAAGCGCGAGAGCCGTCGCCTCACTGCTCTTATTGATCAACAGAGGGATGATGTGGTTCGCCTCACTCTGCGCTTGTCTGGTACTGAGAAGCAGCGGGACGATGCTCTCGAAGCACTGGTCCTTCAGCAGGAGATTGCCGAAGAGCTCGAGCGTGAGCGCAAGCGCAACCAGAAGGAGATCTCTGCCCTCTCGCACGCTAATTCGACCCTCACCCGCGAACGCGAAGATGCCCAGCGCGTTGTCATCCACCTGCGCAGCCTTATCAATGGTCAGAGCCACCACATGGAGCACATCGTTCGCTCCATTAGTAGCAGGTCGGAGATCGCTGAAATAGTCGAATTAGGCTACGAGGACGCCCCCGAGGAGATCAAGGATAATGTGTCAGTCGCTGAATCGAAGCATTCCGTCAAGTCGGCTAAGGAGGTCAATGGTCGCAGTACTCCGGTAAATGATATGAAGCCCGAGCTAGAGCAGCATTTGCTGAACATCGGCAAGGAACACAAGAGCCTTGCACGTCTCAGCATCACAGATGTCGCAGACCGCTACCTGCGCGATAAGACCGATGCCATCGCAGATATCATCCGCAGCATCAGCGACCAGTGTGCCGCTGCCGTCGAGGGCCTGCACCTGGCCCAGGACGCCGAGGACGAGCAAGAAGCCGAGACCTCTTCCAATCTCCACCAGAACGACCGTCGTGGCTCCGAATATGACAACATGGAGAGCCGCTCCATCCGCGCCCCTAGCGAGATCAGCGATACCGACAACAGCTATCTCCACCCGGACAACCGTCACTCCAGCATCCCCCCGACCCCGGATCTAGTCCACAACCGCTCCAGCACGTCTATGTCCATGATCAGCAACTCGACTTTCCCCGAGCGGTCAAGTGGGCAGTATGGCCCTAGCGATTTCCCGACCCGGATCGTTGAGGATGATGATGAGCACGCTCACGAGACTGAGAACGTTGACGACCAGCTGACTGAGCGCGGCACTCTGTCCAAGCAGAATAGCGAGGATCTCATGCGGCCCACTGCCACACGGGTGATTTAAATTCTCGACCAGCTTTTCAGGTTAGATGACTGAGACGACCTTGTTTTGTTTTTCCCTTCTCTTCTCTGTCAATTCCTTGTTGTCCTTCTGTCTGGCGAGGCCTTCCACCCGGTTTCTTTTACTTCATCTCTGCTGTATCCTGAATACGCACATACGCTTTGGTTGTCTGGCGTATACCTCATTTCTCGTCGTGTCGATTTCTTCATTATATCCACTCGATCATCTACGTGTTTTTCTTGTCCAATAATTTATGGTCATTTTTGCCTTCCTGGGACTTCTTATTTTTTTCCTCTCTTTGTTTTTTCCTTTTTACCCCGTTCTTCCCCGAGGATTGTTTATTCACCACATGTCGTGCCGTCTGGGATGGAACGGCTTGATGTGTTTGATTTGCCCTCATCTCCAGAGAGCCCTCCACTTTGCACCACCATCCGCACTGCCTGCGGATGATATTTCCTTTTCATCTACAATCCTTGATCTGGATTGATCCGATCTACCAGGGTCTATATAGCTCCCTGTCCTCTAAAATGGATTCTGTGAATTTAACTTTTCGAAATTGCCTCAACTTACATCTATTGTAGCCCAGCCACTTCGAGAAGGCTTATCTTATAGAACCACCCGTGGATTCATATGTTAATCATGAACTATATACATCACTCGAATGCAAACCCAATGCCTAGGACCTATTTCAAGCCAACTTCCCCGGCACAAAAGGATGACCAGCACTCAACCCGCCACAAACCGCCCAAGCCTGTCCATTAACATAGCTACTCTCATCACTACCAAGGAACAGCGCGACACGCGCAACCTCATCAGCAACAGCACCCCGCTGCAAAGGGTTCAACTGCCCGACCTTGCGCTCTGTGCCGCGCTCCCGCGCCCGGTCAAACACCGTCTGCGTCATCCCAGTCTCAATCAGTCCGGGACAGATCGCATTAATGCGAATACCCGTTCCAGAGAGCTGATACGAGACCGTCTGCGCGATCGACACAACAGCAGCCTTCGAAGCGGAGTAGTCAGTCGAACCGGCGTTTGAGCGCAGACCTGCTACAGAGGCCGTGCCGATGATCGAGCCGCCTGGGTACGGCTTCGAGGCTGATGTTATCTTCATTGCCGGGGCTGCGTGTTTGGCTGCCAGGAAGACGCTGTTTGTCGCAGTTAGTTAGATTCATATTCGTTTGCATCGGGGAGAATCTCGTTTGCTACCCTTGTGTATCTGGGAAGGGAAGGGAAGGATGTGCATGTAAATGTACGTACCCGAGAGCGTTTACGCGCATCGTGTTTAGGAATCCCGCACCGTCGATCTCGGTGAACAGCTTCGGTTGGCCTATTACGCCGGCGTTCGCGAAGAAGATGTCTAGTCGGCCGTATTTGCTGACTGCTTCGTCGATGACTGCTATCACGGCTTTTTCGTCTGCTGCGTCGAAGGTCCGCACGTGCACGTCTACGTTTGGGTACAGGGTTTCCATTTCCCGTTTGTGCGTTGCTAGGTGCGTGTCGCTGAAGTCGCAGATGTAGACTGCTTTGGCGCCGTTGTTGGCGAATTGGTGCGCGCTGGCGCGGCCGATGCCATTGGGAGAGTTTGCGCCTGGGTTTTTATTGGTATGTTTTTCGAATGGCCTTGGGAGTAAATGTGTGTTACTTACCGGTCACGATTACTACCTTGTCCTTGACGCGACTGTAGATTCGTTAGCTATGTCTGATCTTGCAATACATACAATGCAAGAAGCCGATTGAGCGATAATAGAGCTATAAGCTTTAAGGATACTTACGGTCCTGCTGAATCAGAGGCAACATGGCGGATCTTGGGGATATCCTCAAACGTGCCCTCGGAGGGAATACCTTCAACGAGCTGCTTGCTCAGGGCTTGAAGACGTTGCTTTGCTGTATCAGACATATTTATTAAGCTTTGAAGATCCTAGAAGGCTGACAATAAGAAAAATGAATTGAACGTGCTAGAAGGACCGCTTCAATTGCGGTACCCTCGTAGTTATAACAGCTTAGCAGCTTTCCCCACTATGTCGGTTATGCGGAGAGCCGAGGCTCCAACAGTACAGCAGTGCATAGCAACCAATATGGCAACACGATCACGTGTAAATGGATATAAGCATTGAATCACATGACACTCGTCAGGTCACGTCATGTGCCGTAGGGTATCAAAGCTGTCTTTGTGGGTTTCCAAACAACGCAAATCTGTGCTCTTTGTTTCCTCATGCTTTTGTTGTTCTAAAATAGGGTATCTAGGGTTGAAATGCATACCTGCCCCTGAACATCCGGTCGATCTCCCTTCATTCCATCCGCGGATCACTACAGCAAGGATCGCCAAGCACGCACGGCAAGACCAGCCAAGTATCAAAAGCTACATAAGCTACTTGATTATTTGTCTTGTTAGCCCGGACACCGTTTGCAATTCACCCATCACCGAAAGCTCTAAGAAAAGCCTTCATGAAGCCATTAATCCACGATTCTACCGTTCACGCCATTGCCCGGTTGTTGAGTCATGGCGGATTCCGACACCCACTCCCAGCGGCGTTCATCGTCCCAAGCGTCAAGCGCCTCGAGCAGAAGTAGAAATGCTAAGATAGCTCGTGCTAAAATGCAAAAGCGCCATTCGGGCTCCTCCCACACAACGACCGATTTGACCTCGTTCCCCTCGCTCTCACCACCAGACAAATCTCCAATCCTCGCCCGTGGCCTTTCGAATACCTTGTTCTCCGACGAAAACAGAGCGGAATCAAATGGAGACGTGACTAACCGTGGGCGGAAGGCTACGCTAGAAAATCTGATGACCGGGCTCAAATCAGGCCGATCTGCCCTCTTCGCCGATTCCGTCTCGACACACGATATCCCAGGCGCCCTGCATTTGGCCGATGATGCGCATATCGAGCGGCTGGTTGCTGGAACAGGCGCCGTGAAGATGGTGAGGCAGTTCGCTCGCGATCTGGCTCAACGGGATGCTGAGATCTCGGCCCTCCGCCAACGCGCCGATGCGAGGGAGCGAGAGTTGAAGAGAATGCTCCGAGACGTGTCTGTGTCCAACCAAGATATTGAACGTCGTCTCTATCAGTTGGAGAATCCGCCCGGTGATCGTGTCTCGGACGCAGAAAGTACTCATAGCAGTGATCATGCTGGCCAAGCCTATTCCAGCCTGAATGGACTGATGTCTCAAGCTATGGAAGACACCGTTGGCTCTCGGCCTCATGGTGACTCGGCAGAAGCCCAGGCCACGATTCGCGCCCAGCGATCAGACAACGATCGAGGCAGCGGAGTCACTGACAGTGGGAAGCGTCAAAGCTCGATTCGGGGCTGGCAGGAGTACCTTTTTGGCTCGACCAATACTAGCCGGAAAACCAGTCGCGCCAGTAGCGTTATGAGTGATGTTGGTGAAGTTGGAGAAGAAGAGACTGAGCGTCTTCGGGTGCCCAGCAATCCTGCAATGCGACGCAAAGCGCTTGATGAGCAGCTATTTCAACCTCCAGACGGCCCGGCACGAAACGGACCGGCGAAGCGCATTGCTAGCACGTCTGTAAATGGCGACGATGTAAGCATTCATTCTCGCAAATCTTCACGATCTCTCGGCTCTTGGACTGTTAAGTTATTTGCTGGCAATACCCAGTCGAGCAAAGATGCAAGTGATACTGAGTCTATCCACAATAAACCTCAACTCAGAAGGCCCGACAGAGACAAAAGTACTTCGTCTACATTTTCTGCCAATTCTAAGGGCTCAATGTCGGCAGTGGCCGCACTGAAGAGGATTAACAGCAATGTCAGTATGGCTACTACTGGACGATCTGCCAGTGGATCGAGCGTCCAGAGCAAAATGAACACTCCTGCATTGCGACGGAATGCAGCTGGCAGCGTGTCTCAGGGCACGACGTCGGAGACTACGGATAGAGCCTCCACAAATCTTGGACCCGTCGAGATGGACGCCATTCTGCCCATGGAGTCGAAGCCTCCGACGCTCACGCCTATTTACAACAATTCCCAATCGGGTGAGTTTCTCACCGACCGGTTCGGTTTCATCTATGATCAACATAGGAAGAAGCGCCAGAGAGAAGCGAATACTATCAAGAGCGGCAATCGCAGTTTGAGTATAACCGAAACTCTCGGTCATCTTCGAACTGATACGTCAGATCATGAGGATGATCCCGAGATCACCAAACTTCGGCAGGACGCTTCTGAGGCCTCGCGTTCTCTGCCTGATTCACCAGATGACCCTGAAAGCGGAGGTATTGCCATCCGTCGCTGGCAGGACTATCTGAAGATGCCGTCCCGTCCCACAGAGCTATTGTCCGACACGCCCTGCGCAGGTACGATTGTCTCCTTGACCACTGCAGGAGAGAGTCGCTCTCATAGCTCGTCTGTTTCCTATGACAAAGACGGGGCGTTGGCCGTCGGGTCTAGCGCACAACCATCGGCGTCTACATCGGCTATCACGGCCGACAGCCCCGAATTCGCTGGCCTGTCATCGGATCAGCTCAAAGACACAGCCGCCAGATTTACTGTTGCAGAGATGGAACCTGTAAAACTGTTGTTGGAACAGTTGACTGATCTCCACGATACACTGCAACGTGATCGAACCGTGAGATGGAACGAGTTCCTTCGCAAAGTGCGCGCTGAACGCCGAAAAGAGGGCGAAGCAGCAGCCGCTGCCGCAACTTCCGATCGATCTCTTGCTGCCGTTGACACGCCAGAAGTCTCGCTCGCCGACGGCGAAGTTGTAGGCATCGCAAATCTGGGTAACAAAGGCAAGGTTGGCCGAGCGAAGTGGCGAGAATTCCGGCTGCTCGTACTCGGCGGCATCCCGGTTGCTCTTCGCGCCAAAATTTGGTCGGAATGCAGCGGGGCTTCGGCAATGCGAATTCCTGGCTACTATGATGACCTTGTGCATGGCGTTGGCGGATCGGACCCTGACCCTTCCGTCGTCGCACAAATTGACATGGATATACGCCGCACTCTTACCGATAATGTCTTCTTCCGCAAAGGGCCTGGTGTCGGCAAGTTGAAAGAGGTTCTGCTTGCATACTCGCGCCGTAACCCAGAAGTAGGCTACTGTCAGGGCATGAACCTAATCGCAGGGTCTTTGCTGCTCATCATGCCGACTGCCGAGGATGCGTTTTGGATTCTGACCTCGATGATTGAGATCATTTTGCCCCACCACTACTACGACCATGGCTTGCTTGCCTCCCGTGCCGATCAGGTAGTCTTGCGCCAGTACATCTCAGAACTACTTCCCAGACTCTCTGCCCACTTGGAGGAACTGGGCATTGAACTAGAGGCACTCACCTTCCAATGGTTCCTCTCTGTCTTCACAGACTGTCTCTCCGCGGAGGCGCTGTATCGCGTATGGGACGTGGTTCTATGTCTCAATGTGACCAGCACAATCAACGGCTCCGGGCCTATTGCCTCTGGTACTAAGGAGAGCAATGACAAGAGTGCCAAGGTTGCCGAAAGTGGTGCCTCTGGCAGCGGAGGCGGAAGCACATTCCTTTTCCAAGTTGCTCTTGCACTGCTCAAGCTCAACGAGCCGCAGTTGTTAACAACCTGCTCGACGCCGGCGGCACTCTACACATACATCAACCACCAAATGACTAACCACGCGATCAGTATCGACGGCCTGATTCAAGCTAGCGAAGCACTGCGCAATGTCGTCCGCCGCGAAGATGTCGTCGCACGTCGTGCTGTTGCCCTGCAAGAAATGCGCGAATTAAGCAGCGGCGCAAGCACCTAGACACTTGCCTGATGCGGAATTTCCCGTCATGGCCTTTCATTCATTTGCCCCTGCATTTTCGCGTAACGCCGATACCACCTGAGCATAAGGCAAGGAGTTTTGGCTTTTCTGTCCTTTTTTGTTCTCATTGCCTGGCGCTATTTCCCTCATTATTTCTCGGTTTTGTGAAAGCACTTGTTGACATAGCCCGCGATGTTCTTGTTGCCTGTCTCATACACCATCAACCCAGCATTCGAGATACCCCTGGATTTTACACTTGGGCGGCAGCACCTTTAGACCTGTTTGAATGAAATCGAAGTCTTTTTCAATCGGCATTGTTCTTGTGCATTATGAATCTTTCTGCAACCCTGAAGTGTCTAACATGGCTTACTCTAGGGCTGTTGATTTCTCTTACAAGTTCCGATCCTAAGCGGAATCGAAATCATACAAGGGACAAGCTTATTGCTTCGTATCAAACGACAAATGCTAATTTACTTGCTATGTTTTGAATCATTTCTTCCATTTTCGCAAAGAAACTAACCTCCATGTGAAAACAGCCGATACTGCAGTTAAACGACAAACCCAAGCACCACGAAGGGAAGCATTGACCAAATCATTCCAACTAATCCAACCGAAAATCATCAAAGCTCTGCTCAAATGGCCACTCAGTTAGCCTGTCTCAGGTCTGGGCTTCCTCGTAGTCCCCTCGAAGTCAGTCAATGCCGGTTCATCGGCCCTCTCCATATACCGAAGGATCTCCAACTGGTGAAGCTTGTATTCAAAGGTCTGTGCATCGGATACACTTCTGCAGAGCTCTCCGTCAGTGCTGATAGGAGCTGTGATTGGATACGGTGCTGTTGTCATGAACCTGGCCTTCAACTGCGGCTTGAAGGTCTCTCTGGCTACTTTTATTCTCCGACCGTCTTCCGCGCCGCTGTAGGCGTCGTATTTGATGTTGGCTTGGTCCATGAGACCTATGTACTGATATCAGTATTGACTATCTAGCGTTTCAGGATTCTGACAAACGTACGCTCCATATGCTTGATGTAAAGGCACATTCTCTGATATGTCCGTTGCAGCTCGCGCTTCTTGGTGGCTGCTCTGACATCAATGTCCAGCATCCAGGCAATCATTGCGCAAGATAGTCCTACCAATATCTGTCAGCTTATTGTCTTTGAGTGAAGCCGGGTTTCATGTTAACATACCGTCTTTGCTGTAGCCATATTGTTGTTCACCCTGATATGGCGCTGGAACCTTTTCCATGCGATTCACGAAATCCGGAGGAATATTTTCAGCGGCCATTTCAATCAAAGACACTAGGAAGAAGGGTTGGAAGATATCGAACGAGTGTAAAGAAGAGAGAATTCGTTCCCTTTTTTCTATCTTGCTTCAATTTCTCTTCTGCGGAGGCGGCCCTTCTCTTTGTTCTTCCTTGGTCTATCTCAACAGCCAGTCTGATAGGAATAATTTTCTTTGTCGTCACATATTTCCAAGGCTCTAGAAAGTTAAATAGCTGGGCGTTGCAGTGAAAGCCTAAATCGGGAGAATATCCTGTAGCCACATTCTTTGTTCTCGAAATAGATCTTGTATGCTTCAACTTGTACGCTTTGTTCAAAATTCAAAGCCTGCTTCCTCTGAAAGGTAGACTTGACCAGATAATTCAAAGAGTCAATGACTCTATCTGTTGCCGCACTAGCATCTATATAACACCTTTCTCTCTTGTCCATCCCCTTTGATAACACACATCTTTCTCTCGTGTCTTTGACCTATCATCTCGACAAAATGAATTACGAGCGCATGTCAGCCGAAATCCCGACTCTCTACCGGCTATCCAGGGAGTTCAGAGGTACATAGTCATATCTCTCTATTTATTTTCCTTGAACCCTCCAGCCCACGAGAACTAACAACTAACAAATCATCAGAAGCCGACCTTCTCAACGGTCTTCTGGGCTGGATCCGCAACGAGGCCTTTGGAAAAATAGCAGAAGCCTGTGCTCTCTGGGGTGCAATCGTCCAAGCCAATAAACACCTTGCCAAAGTCGATCGTGAGACATGTTATGCGCTCTACCTTGTTGATCATCGTTGCTGATCAGGTTACTAATTTAGGTACGCTGCACGCTCGTAGCATTGAACATGAGCACTTCAATCTCAAAGAAGTTCTGAATTCCGAGTTGAAGCAGGCTAAGGAAATGATGGATGGCATTCCTGGTGGTAGACGTGCGACTACGGTCACTACCGAGGAGGATTTCTCTCTTGCTATTAAGCGGTTGAAGTTTCTACGTGAATACAAGTAGTCTGCTTGGTTTCTGGACTCGAAGGAGGATGTAATTTCTGGCATTGATATCTCCTATGTACTCTATATTTCAATGAATAAGGCTGTTGTTGTTCGATATGTAAGGTCGGGTACCGGTGGAAACCCATTTCCCTCCCGGTACCAGTCAAGAAGCGGACAGGAATCGGATACAGATTTATACCATTAGTATGTTGTATACTCCGAACTTGGGTCTGTAGCCCTAAGGAGGGCCAGAGGAGGGCCAGAGTCCTGCAAGGGGGTTGGTGGAGGCGGTGAACACACCAGCCCTTTGATGAAAGGTCAAAGGCCGGTGAGCACGCTGGGCCCGGGCACGCTTTTGACTTGGTTCAACGAGTGTCGAAGTCGCGAATATCGGAGACGGTGTGAAAGGTCGAATCGGAAAGAACGGAGGTAGTCATATCTTCTTTCCTCAGCTCGGACTCTGATCCACCCAGAATTGACTGTTATCTAACACCGTGGTCAGATCCAGCGAGTCCATCGTCGGACGCAGTCCCAAATCCATGACATCCCGTGCAACGGCCTTGATCTGCCGCATAATCGACTGGGAAATGGCCCAGGTGCGAGCCAATGACTTGAAGACACCGATCGTCAACGCCAGACGGTCGCGGCTGGGGTCTGGCATTTGACCGGCTTTGACAGAGCAGGTGGCCAGTTGGACAATGGAGCTCAGAGTAAGCGCACAGATGAAGAATGGGGTGTGCTTGACAACGGGCAGACGGAAGGCCGCAAGGCGGGACAACTCTCGGGCGGCCTTCGCGGCCTTCATGGCGTGCTCGTTGTGCGAGAACGCAGGGACATTGACCGGGCCATGGTGGCCACAGATTACTTCCGCGGCAACGGCGGGGGACGAAAGAAGATCAGAGCGCGGGAAGTTGAGGTAGATGGCTGCGCCGTTTAACATCATGGTTGCCTGGAACATGATCTCATCCACGCTTCCATCGGGTCGCAAGAGCTCTAGCTTGGACTCTGGCAAGTGATGGCTCCAACTACCAATACGGGCATCAAGGGCTTCTACATGGTCCTGCTGGCCTTCGGTCATATCCTGCATCGCCACCACGCGACCGAGAATCCGTATGGCTTCAATACGATAACAGTATGAAGAAAAGTCACGTTCTTCTTCCGCGAACACGCGCGCGTCAAACTGTGCAATAGTCGGAGACGGTGGCGGTGGTAGGGCGTCATGGTAGATCCGCTCCTCGCAAGGAAGTGGGACCTCGAGCGGTACTTGGTTGGTCCGGTACTCGCGCTGCACGCCAAGGGCAGTCATGAGACCCTCGATTACGAAGAGCTCCCACCAGGTGCGCCGCAGAGACTCGGCGCGGATTGGATCCCCATTGCTTACAACGATGGCAAACGTCGCTTGATGCATGCCAATCTCAAAGGCTGTATCTACTGCAGCGGCTAGGCAAACGCCGGCCTCGGCGCGCTCATTGTCTGAGTGAAGCACAATCGCCAGAAGAAGCAGCGCCTGCACCTTCTCCACCGACACATTTTGTTCCTGGACCATTGCGACAACCATATGCCGGTACGTGTCACTCGAGGCGGCCGGGGTGAAGTGTGCACCGATGAACTTCATCACCTGCTCCAGATATACGGGGAACATGGAGCGATATAGGAGCCGGTGGGGCGGCAGGATTGGATGAGCGGCGTGGAAATAATTATAGTAGATATCGAGCAGGTAGCCATCCCCGCCGACAGCAGAGGAAGAATCCGGTGTCAGCGGTCCGCTGGTTGGGCGAGCGGATGGAACCATTGGCGTCGAGAAACCGTGCAGTCCAGGACTAGTCGATTCGGAGGAGGGCAACGGTAAGGTCGGCGCATAAGTGAAGCCAGCCTGCGAGGCCCAATCTACGGGGACATCGAGCATGCCTACCGGGTTGGGATCCATGCGCAA
This sequence comes from Penicillium psychrosexuale, assembly GCF_028828465.1. Classification (NCBI taxonomy): domain Eukaryota; kingdom Fungi; phylum Ascomycota; class Eurotiomycetes; order Eurotiales; family Aspergillaceae; genus Penicillium; species Penicillium psychrosexuale. The sequence continues at coordinate 3,713,294 of NW_026643187.1, forward strand.
ATAATCCGGCGAGTTAGCGCGGCGCTTTTTCGACGGGCCCTTGTAGCCTCTCCGAGACTTGGTATATTCGCAATGGGATCGGGCCAGTTCACATCGACTGCAGACGGGAGTCCTGCCATCGCATTTGAGGTGTTTGTGACGACATTGAAGACAGGCCAGTAATGCGGGACCCGATTTGGACCCAGTAGGAGCCTGCAATTCGGTCATCGTGAATTAACGACGCATATAGGAAATGTCTCAAGCGAAGTAGAATTGACTGGCACCGATGGAATAGAGGGGAAGAGAAGAGGGGGAGATTGAAGAAGTTCGAATGTTCTCATGTTCCCGGGGAGTGGTAATTTCGCCATACGCTAGGGGGCAGGCCATTCTCTCTCTCCTAGGAAGAGCGCGTGTATATTCCTAGAGAGGTTCTACAAGGATATTCCCTACAGAGGAAGAGAAGTACCTATTGTAATAAAAAGACAAAAGTACTAAAAAATATAAGCGTTTTACTATGGAGGAAATACATTACACCGTAATGCGTATACCTCCTTACATTACCATAGCTCTCTCTTTCACCTACATCCGACCTTGTCAACTACATACTCCCATCTCCCTCTGCTTAACTCTCCTCTCTTCGTGTCTTCTCCTCGTCCTTTCAATCCTCTCAATTCATCAAAGAGAGCAAATCCCAATTCCTGCTTTTGCGACCACCACAATCACACACACTGTGTAGCGTCACTTGAACTACTAGCCGACGTGGCTTCTCCGATTATATCGCCCATCTCTTAACGCTTTGTCGCCCGACTGTCGTTCTGTCTCTTGATTCCACCTGCGTCCTCTGTAACATCCTTTCACAATGATCTCCGACGACGACCTCTACCGCCTCGCCATCTTCCTTGGCTCCTGCGCCATGATGATGATTGTCCTATACCACTTCCTCGATGTCAATTCCAGTGAGGAGGAACCAGAGTCTGCCGAATCAGCAAGCCAGATTAAGGCTGAGGATACTGTGCCAGTGGTTTCCACGGACAGGGTGTCGGCTTCAGGGAAGGGGAATTGAATCCGATTTACGACTCGGGGAGAGAACCAAGATACCAGTGCCTACATCGTTTGATTTTACTTTTACCAGCGGGTCAGGCACAAGCCAATTGTACACGACAGTCCAATCAATTGGAGAGAAAGGCAGTCTTTGCAAATCTCATGGCTTTATTCATTACTTCCATTCGAGTAATTTGGAATGCGTGGGTCCCTATGAAATTCACGGTCTAGATCTAGATAAAGCAGAAGCTCTTTAAGGTGTCATCTAGGTGCAAATATTTCAAGCCCTGTTATAGCAAGGTAGCATATTATTATATGCTTTCAACTTTCAATGCCAATTCACATGCAAGCCAGTCGCTATGCAATGAACCGAGGAAAAAGGGAAAACAAAGGTATCACAAAAGCCGATCGGATGCATCAATCATCCGCAATAAATGCCATCTCCCCACAGTGTACATTATTCTGCCGCGCCGGTGTCGACAGACGACGGTCACTCCAGTCCATCTCAGGCCCAATCTGCTGTTTCCAGTGTCGGCCAGCTTCGAGCAGGGCTTGCGCCTTGGTCTTAATCGTCGATTTCCCATGGACCTTGCTAAAGGCCTCGACTGCGATCTGTTCCACTGGCAAGATCATGGTCCCTTTGCGGGCACTCCGGTCACCCATAACTGAAGGGTGATTCGATTGAATTTCCGCTAGAGAATTTAGCCGATTAGACATTTTCTTCAGATCAAAAAAATCGTGTGTGGATCAGCCCCATGGAGGAGCATCAAGCGCAAGCAAGTTGTGATTCTCACCAGTTACTGGTACTTTTGGTCCATCTCCAAGCGCCCAAGCCATTTTGGAAATGTGCTCGCTCGACAAATGCCTAAACATATCGGCTGCAGCCATTGGTGTCTTATTGTCACAGTCTTCCCATTTGCACACAAGAGAGTGTGGGATGTGAACTTTCACAATGTGGGCCCGGACTGAGTCAAGGTTGTGAAGTTCTGCAATGCATTCCTCCCACTTGCATGGGAATATTTGATAATGCACGGGCTGTTCACGGGGGATAGCAACTTCAACATTGTTCGCCACGCTCCTGGGAGGTCGCCCTGGTCTTCTCTTCGGTGCCATCTTGGGTGATAGAGGGATAACAACTTGTGGCTGCGAAAGACGCCTTGCCTCTGGGGATTTGACAGTCCGATTAGAGTCTGACTGGCTCTTGACAGTCTGCCCTTGAGGTGTAGGCTGCGTTATAGATTGGGGGGTCGCTTGTTTTCTGGCCGGTGGGGATTTTGGTGGAGCTGCACTCTTTGTGGTCAAGGGTGGTCGCTGTTGTGGTGGTAGCTGCGGTTGCGGCGGCGGGGATTTTGGTGGAGCTGCACTCTTTGTGGTCGAGAGTGGTCGCTGTTGTGGTGGTGGTTGCGGTTGCGGTTGCGGCGACGGGGGGTTGGGAATGGGACGGATTTGCGAGACGAGAAATTCGGCGACGCAGGCACGGGGTCAATTCTCGGAAGTCCAGAAGGGAAGTTGGAAGAAAATTTATGTGAAGAATGATTCGTCGGAGCTTGGAAAGACAAAGTACCCCAACCCCCAGGAGCGCGCGCGTCGATACTTTCCGGCGTTGCGACTTGACGGTTTGGCGGTGTGTCACGCGACGGCAGCGATGCGTGGTCACGTGCAATCACGTGATTTGATGTAGCACGCGGGAGTAATTGCTGATCTGCTTGCAGCGGTTGAGGATGAGGTGGTCGAAGAGGTGGCATTTGCGGTGGTTGAGGATGAGGAAGTGGTCGAGAATGAGTAGGAAGTGGTCGGGAATGAGTGGGAAGTGGTTGAGAATCAGTGGGAAGTGGTGGGGAATGAGGAGGTGGTAGAGGTGGCATTTGGAGTGCAGAGACCGGAGGCATGCGACCGACTTGAGGCTTGACGTCCACCAGGTCCCAACGAATCGTCGCCAGGTCTGCGATTATGTCGGCTTTGGTAAGATGAAGGCGTAGCGCTTCAAGACGATGATTTAGAGGCTTTTCCGTCGGGTGCTTTCCTGCAGAAACCAGTATATCCCGCGCGATAGTGGCGGGATTATAGGATTGCTTTCGCAGTAAATCGCTCTGTCTTATCGGCTGGACTACGTGGTCACGATTCTTGTCAAGGCCTCGAGGCCGAGCATGTACCATAGGAACTTGGGTCCCTGGTACCGAGCTACCTGCAGATGGGTCGTTTCGGGGAGTCATTGTTTGACTTCCACCATTGTCCAACCGTCGCATCTTCGCGGGTGGTATAGAACCATGAGAATGATCTTGGGATGGAGCCCACCGTTTTTGCTGATGGGGCGGTGGTATCGGCAGTGGGTGACCCCGCGACTGCGTATTCCCAGCAGTAGGCTGCTGTGCCACGGTCGAGTCAGAAAATGTACCTCGTCGAGGACCTGAAGTATACGAAGAGTTGCGCCCCGTATGAGAGGCCACAGGGGGAGTGAATGACACAGAGGCTGGGGATACCACTGGCGTGCTCTGTTCGTTTTGTTGGGAGATCGGAGGCTGCTGGTTTGTCTGGTTTGATGCCTGTGTATGGGCAGAAGAGACAAAAGAAACAGAAGGACTGCGGGTTGAGACAGGCTGGAATGTTGCGGGGCTGCGAACCCTATCAGGCGCTGTTGGTACGGCTGATTGCACATGATCTTGATTGCGAAATGGGGGTAAAGGCGAAATTGGGTTTGACCTCGCGGAATTTGTAGACGGACCCTGTGCTGGCAGATTGGAAGCCTCCCGAGTGCTCGTGGCTGGTGTGATCGAATGGCGAGATTCAATCGTGCTGCGTGCCGCTGAGGTTTTGAATCCCTTCGGTGAGACCAAAGCGGTGTCGACCTCAGCACCCATCGAGTAGGAGCTTCGCGGCGCATTCTGGTGAGATGATCCTTGAGCATTCTGGGGGATCGTGGAATGGCTTTCATATGGACTCTGCGATTCTCGAGGCCTTGTTACCGGTACATGTGTCCTTTGAGCTGGGGGCCCTGGCCAAGGTCTTTGAGCTGCAGCTAAAATATATACTTGTTGGGTGTCCTGGGCAGGGGTGGTAGAGTAGCTCTGATACGGTCTTTTAGGTGATTGGGACCGTGCCACAGGTGTATGTGTCCTTTGAACTGGAGGGATGTCCGTAGTGGAATGAGGTGATCGCTGAGTATTGTGGGGTGGAATTGTAGAGTGGGTGTAAGAAGGACTTTGCGATGCGGACGTTCTTTGAACTTGTGCTGCCATTCCTTGTGTCATGTACCGCTGCATCGACATCTGGGAATTCTGATTTGGGGTTGCCGAGTAGCCCTGATACGGGCTTCGTGATGTGGACACAGCCTGTGCCATGGGTTAGCTCGTTCTCTGTGTAGAGGCTGTCGATCTTGTAGTGTCGCGGACCCTATGGGCGCTTTGATGGGCCTCTGAGGAGCTTACTCTGGAGTTAGAAGGTCTCTGCGGGGGCCCGACAGGACTTTGGCCGCGGCGATATGCATCCTGACGTGCCAGAGCATCCAAGTCTTGTTGGGACAGAGAGAAGGGATTTGGCCGTTGAGTTATATTGCGAGAGCGATCTGTTTGGTATTCAGAGGGGCCATAAGGAGCATTTTTGGATTGAATATTGCTATTTCGTTGGTGTTCATTTCCTCCATACTGTTCACCCGAGGCTTGCGAGTACGCCTGAGAGGGATTCGAGGCATGATTAGGATAGGTTGACCTCATTAACATATATGTCTTCTGTGCCTGCTGGTGCATAACGGCCGCTTTAGCCACCTCCTCCGCATCGTGAAATGCCGGATGTGTTTCATGAGTCTCATTGTCAGAACTGGGGTCGTGGCCGGTTTGAGTATCGGCTGGAAGAAAATGCTGGAGCCAATCATATCCGTCCATGCCTCCGTGAACCATTTCAAATTGTACCGAGGCTGCCTAGCAGCTATAATCGCATGGCTGGGATGTTGTCGGACCGAGCAAAGAGAAGGCTTGATTGGAATCCGTTGCGCATGGAGGGTTGGATCGTGGCCGGACAGGGGAAAGGCGGGTATAACAGATAGACTCAAAAAGAATAACAAACGCAAAATGAGAAACTGAAGAATCAAGGAAGGAAACTTCCCACTGTGCTGAAAAAGCGCGGCCAAAGAGCTCTGGCGCAGATGTTGTCGAGTTACATTGAGAAGCGCGTCGGAGGTGGATCCTGCCATCAGCCAATCGTATCACGGGTCTTTTGGGCCTGAGGGGTCAGGTGTCTAGTCGCAAGCCCTGAGAGGGCTTAGCGGGAAATTAGTAAGCACACAATCCCGGGGCTCCAACTTGGAATATTCGGCTACACCAGAAAAGATCCTCTCTTCGACCCAACGCCAACGACACCCGTTCATTTCCCACTCACGACCTTTAAGATGGCTGTCCGAACCCACGGTGCGTACTCTCTCGCATCTCGCCTTGCGCCGATTTGATTTACCACTGCCCGAAACCCCTATCAATACGAATTTTCGCCAATCTTCAACTTTCAATACTGATGGTGTCTCCAGGTATCGCCTCTTCGCGGAGCAAGTCTCGCAAGGCACACTTCCAGGCTCCCTCCAGCGAGCGCCGTGTCATCCTCAGCGCCCCCGTCTCCAAGGAACTCAAGGAGAAGTACGGAGTATGTACCACATGAACCTCCAAATCGAATCTGGGTCTGTTCGGGTCGAGTTTTTGGAATTGGAAACTACGGACGATACAGGCGCCAGCTTGGTACAATACGCGACGATTCTAACCAGTGTTCTGTGATAGATCCGCTCCATTCCCATCCGCAAGGACGACGAAGTCGGTGAGTTTCATTGATATAATCTGGGAATAATCTCGAGATCTCGAAACTAACTATTATATGCAGTTGTTGCCAGAGGTTCGCAGAAGGGACGTGAGGGAAAGATCACCAACGTCTACCGTCTCAAGTTCTCCATCTTCGTCGAGAAGGTACGATTCGAATTTACATCACAGTTATTGCGGTAGATACTTACTGCGGTTTTAGATCGTTCGCGACAAGAGCAACGGCCAGAGCGTTCCCATTCCCCTCCACCCCTCCAAGGTTGTCATCACCAAGCTGCACCTCGACAAGGACCGTGAGCAGATCATTGAGCGCATCGCCAAGGGTCGTGAGGCTGTCAAAAGCAAGTCGACTTAAGGGATTTCTTACGTGTGGGGTATAGGTTCATGTTGCAATGGCGGTTGACGGCGCGGGTTCACTTGAAGGACTCTGAGAAACGGAGTTTCCAGCCTGCTATGATCAGGGTAAAGTTTCTGAAACCAGGTGCATTGCGATGAATGAAAAATGAACAAAAAATTTCCTTTTTCTTCTATCCGGAGTCGGTGCTCGCAAGGCAATTCACTTTGCGCAGCCGGCGTTCTTCTTCCTTCGTCTCCCGCGCACATAGGAACCTCCGTCGAATGCTACAGCTCAATCTTCAGGTCATTACGTTCCTTGTCCAGTTTGCAGCTCGTCCGTTCTAGCATGCTTTTCCTTGCTCGATTTTGTAGAGACCTGTCTCCACTCGCTTCCATCTCTGTTCCTCTCTATTGGAAACGAGAGGTATCGCCTGATATATCTCCTCGTCAATCCCGTCCTTTTAGAACGGATCCCATGGTTGAAGAGGTAAACACTTGGCGTAAACTATTCACAGGGCTACTGGGAAGCTGGTAGCTTCTGTCTCACCTGCAGACTCACTCTGATGCCTTCGGGCCAGGACGAAGTGGGTTTGAAGGTGAGGTACATATCCTACTCCAAGTTGGGTTATATGCTGTAAACTGTAGGAATCGTATCTTCGGTGCGGGGGATAATGGAGATAGTGGATATTTTCAATCAATCAATTGATTTACTTGTCTCAATGTTTCCTCTTCAATTTTCTAACATTTGCCTTCGTCATTTATCATTTGATACGTATGTACCTGTGGATAGGAACCCCGCATGGATGGTATGATGCTGGCTGTGTATCGTCAAGAGCGGCAGATTGCAGTGGCTATGGAGAAAGAAAACGACCATTTTTGAGTGCGTATGGTTAGACAATAAAGCTCCTAGTAGTGGGCGCACCGAAATTTTAACACTCGATGAAAATTTTGTTTATTTGACTTATGGATACATATCGGGAGCCAGATCCGATGTATATATTGTCGCCATGCTCAGTAGAATCAGTGCCAAAACCCAACCAGACAACTAATCAGCCCATGAGATCTTCATATATTGCATAAACGGTCACTTCTATACATACAAACAAACAAGAAATTCATCATTTACAACAGCCCAAGCCTAGACAAGAGGAGACATACCAAACCTACTAGCTAGACACACAAGTCACCACCACTCAAGTCCTGTAAAAAATATATGCAAACTTCAATATCATAATGAGTACAAATCAGATAGCTGTAATATACAAGCTCGAGTAGGAAAATAGTCCAAGCAGTAAAAACGGAGCAAACTCAGAAAAAGCAGAAAAGCAGATGACCCTCGCATCGTGGTCTCATGAGAAAGTCGGAAACCGAAGCAACCTAGAGACTGGATATTTGAAAAAAGCACGCTCGCTGAAATGTTCGACTAGCCACCCTAGAATGCGCTAGTGTCCAACACACTTCCCCCATGCAGGTAGTCCACACCCCATACCAATGAACAGATATAGCAAGAAGATAATGACAACCACAATCATAATCATCAACTTGGTATTCTTCCACCACATCCGCCTCCGCAGTCCCCGGCTACGAATCCGGAAGTCATGCGCACTTCCGCCAAGCCGATCCGTCTTGTCAACCAGCAGATCAATGCGCTCGCCGCGCTCCAGGACCCGCTCGATATTCTCGGTCATAATATCGCGGACGCTATCGATTTCGCGCCGGGCGGACGCGAGGGAGTCTGCTGGCGGGGCGGTGTTGTAGGATTGTAGGAGAGAGCGCAGTTCATTGTTGAAGGCAGCGCAGCCGTAGGCGGGCAGTGTGGCGAACTCGGTTGTGGATGGATCGTAGGTGGTTAAGAACTTGCGCTTCATTTCTAGCAGGTAGGCGAATGGGATGCGGCGGCCTTGCTCTGCCGATGCAACTACCAGGAAGCTCAGGGGAGCGTGGGAGTTGGGCTCCGCAATGTTGCCATCGCCGGATTGGTTGCCTGTTGGCGAGTCGGCAATGTAATGGACGAAAAGTCGTTCATGGGTGAAGGTGAGCTTTTGTGGCTTGTCGTGCGTGATCTTTGGGAGGATGATTGAGGCTAGTGATGAGGCGGCACTCGTTGAACTACCCGGCGAGGAGTGCTCAGCCAGAATGGTAGTGCGATAGGCGATGCATGAGCTGAAGTTGATTACAGTGTTAGTCTGGAAATATTTTCTTTGACTGCTCAAATGACAGACAGCAAGACTTACTAGAGCAAAGAGCTCGTCTTGGAGGATGAGGCCATAGTGATATGATGTCAGTGCCGTGACCTCAAATATATAGGGCCCGTAGTAGAAAGAGGAGTAATTCGAAGCGATGGAAGAGCTACAGTTTTCAAGCGCTTGTGATACTCAGATATAGGACCTAAATCGTTTGCAAGGTCCGGAGGCCGCCTGCCTACGTGCCCAGGTGCGCAAAGACGCTGAGTCAGCGGCAGCGGACCACCGGTTACAGCTCTGGAGTTGTAACTTGTTGGTGTCTTTTATATGGGATGAGATTCTTAGATGTCAGGCAGAGTTGTTCATCTAATACATCTAGGCTTGCAACTGATAGTCACAACCGAAGTGTTTTGTATACAATCTTCTATTGGTCTTATTGCAGTAGAATTCCAAGTAAAGAGGATCTTCACTTCCTCATGTTCAAACTCATCTTCTGTTAGTGATGTATAAGCTCTGAAGGTGGCTATGGATAATACACACGGGACGAGAACAAGACTTAAAACACGTGGGATCATTCGCTCTTGTGGCAGATGAGGTGATTGTAAGCTGAACACTTCGTACTCCTACAGTTGCTCTATTTGGTATACCACTAGTACCTACATGTACGGAGTACGGAGTACCTATATCGATCATCTATCATCTCATCTATAGTAGATATATATAGAGTACACCATATACTATCTCGTGCATTACCGGGTACTTATTTGCTTTATATCTTCAATGCTTTCTACGCACGTATCACTGATACAAGAATAGCCCTAAAGAATTGATGTATAATTACATACAAGGGACACAGTTCCATGTAAATGCAAATATCTAAGCCTTGCTAATGTTCCACACTGACTAGTACACTAAGATTTTGGTAAAAGTAAAGAAGAAGAAGAAGAAGAAGAAGAGAGAGCTGTCTAAGATGACCTCGGGAAGATCCGAAGTGGCGGACACCATTAATCACCATGTGGTCATGGCATTGTCATTATCCTTTTTCGATATATATCCAGCGCGGATTTGATTCTCCTGTTAAGCAATTGAATCTCCCGAAACAACATTACTATCCAAAACAACCTCATTTATAACCTCAATCATGACTAGCATGTCAGAAGCCGTCTATCAAGGTCGGAGACCGATGAAGTCAGTATCTGCCCTGGGAGTAGATGTTCTATACTGACACAGAATATAATTAGAGGTCGCAGCATCGCCCTGCTAAGTGTCTTTGGCGTCATTGGTGGTACAGCTCTGATGTTCCGCTTCCTAGCTCCCCAGCCAGGCACGCTCAATACGAGCAAAGAGGTAGCGACGTACCGGGGTGCCGAGTCTGAACAAACAGATCAAGGCGATAAATTTAGACGCACTGCCCACCCGCCTCGAAAGGAATACCCATTGTCCAGGCCAAAATTTTAAGGGGAAATGTTGCCTGGAAGCATGAAGCATACTAGGAAATAGAGCATTGGATTGGCTGGAAATGTTGGAATATTGAAGATTTCATGTATGGATTGATGAATATTGAACGTCGAAGCCGTTATGTACCCCGAATGAGATGGTATCTGGTATCCGCAAATCAAAAAGCCAACGCGCCAGGTCAAAAATAGATATCTAGAAAGCAGAAGAACCGCCGAATCAATTTACAGGAATTTTTACACGGTGCTAGCACCAAAGGATAGCATGTACTGAACGGTTAGGAAGACGGCAGGGTATCATCACCAGGCTCATTTCCTGTGAATGGGTCTCCACCACTATCAGCCCGGCTTGCAGGTGAAGCGACACTTTTCTTCTTCGAGTCTTTCTTGTCACGCTTCTTCTTTTCACGCGTAGCCCCCCGGGACTCGTCCGGTCGGCTTGGGCTGCGGCTAGACTCGCTGCGGCGGAGATCTTTGAATTCTTTAATCACCTCACGGAACCCTTCTTCGATGTTGTTCATGCGAGCTAGAACCAACTTGCTGAGCATGTCTTGGGTTTGGGTTGGGGGTTCACGACGAACGGGTGGGGCAAATCCTAGTTGGGTCTGGAAACTTGATGGAAGGGCACCGGAAAAGCCACTCGCCACGGCCTTGTTGTCGCCTAGATCAGATCCCAGATCGTAGAGAAGGGATGATCGAGGTCGGGTGCCCGTGGACCGATTAGTTAGGTAATCCACATCGGGAACGGACATATGTAGTCCAATCGGAGGGTTCCGAGCACGAGATATGTCGTGACGCTTCATGGTACCCTGATCTAATGAGGTAGAGGCAAAAGGGAGTGATTCTCCATCGGAGGAATCCGTATCCGGCCGTGTAGGTGTGACCCGGCCTTCGGTCTCTTCATCTGGAGATCCAACTGGATTGTACAACATAGTGACCCCAGAAGCATTCCGTGTATGTCTGATGCGACGTGTAGGGCTGTTGCGGCGCGACATCATTCTTGCGGTAGATGGGCGAGAGCTGTAGAACTTGGGCGACGGCCTCTCCGCACCTTCAACCGAGTCAGCTGTCTCACCCGTAGACCCTAGAGCCGATTGCTTGTTATCATTTGAGTCACCATCGTTGCTGGTAAGTTCGTCATCACCCTCCATGTCTGTATGAAGGGAGAGTTGTCGTTTCTGAGTGGGCGAGATAGAGGGTCTTGTGCGCCGAGAGCGGATGACTGGGCTGGCTGCGCAGCTTGTTCGGTCCTCAGGATTCGAAGCGACTGATCGGGTCGTTTCGGTGAAATCTCGAGGTGGGTTAGATAACCTAGCGCGGAATGGAAATTTGAATCGTTGCCGGTGCATCCCATGACGGTCCGCAACTAGCGAGTCCACATCATCGGGTCCATTAACTGGTCCAGAGCCGATCTCCTGCATCCAGTCTTTGATGACGTTATTGGTCTGGCGTTCATGCACAGTGCTCGGTGGCCCTCGCATTCGATCGCCACGATATGGGCGTCGAAACACTTCCTCCAACGCCCGATCCTTCTGGTATGTTGCCACAGATGGCTCCCGTCTGAGAACCGATGCACTGGTGCTGAAACCACGGAATCGACGTGGCTGCTGGATATGAGCTGGTGTTTCATTTTGTGAGGTAGGTTCAATTAGATCCATCAGCTGGACGACTCGAGAACTGAGAATGGTCTTCTCATAGAGGCAAATTGTGAATAATATCGGTAAGTGGGTTATCTTGATAATGGTCCGATTGAGCCGAATGAAGTCACGAAACGGCATTAGGGACCGGAATGGTGTCACTAGCCAGGCAATGATGTTTGTCGGTGCCACATAAGAAAACAAAGCATCGGACTTGACCATCGAGATAGTATTGACAGCGAACAAGAACTGATGTTCTTCATTTGCGTTCTGGACAATTCTCATGAAAGAATTGGTTAGAACCGTGATCAAGATAGTGACGACGACGAAATGACAGATGAACAGGAAAACCGTCAGGATTGTTCTCCCTAAAAAGTTGTATTCATCCCACATTGCCCATGCGGTTGGCGTAAATCCCATCAGCATCTGGAACAAACCATAAGCCACCACTTTGGGGTCCTTGTTGTCTCCAAAGTACAAGAAAGAGACAAAAAAGCCAGAGCAAGAAATGACGATGAGTACGAAGACGGCAATCAGATCTGAGGCCATGATTCGGAAAGCAATGAGGAGTTGGGAGAAGTAGCGATAATGATCCAATATGGAAAACAACCTCGGGAACAGCAAGGGAGCTGTAGCTGTAAGAACATCGAACTGAAATGGATTAGCATGTGCCGATAAAAGCACCCTGGTAAACATAAAAACGTACGGCTTGATCGGCGATGTATTCACTTCTAGGGTAGGTCAGGAATGTGCCGTATATCCTCAAGCAATAATATGCGAAGAGCAATAGCAAAATCCCGACGTCGAACAGATTCCAGAAGCTCATCAGATAAAGACTAAAGCCTTGCTCATTGAACCCAACAACTTCATCAAGCATGAATCCGGCACTCCAAAACCAGAATAAGATTTCAAGAGATGTGATCCTGCGGCTGCGCTGTTCCAAAACCGCCAGGAATAGTCCCAAGAGTACTGCAAAGGATAGGGTGGAAAGAAACTGCCGATAGCGCGGCACTCTCAGCCGCGATAGTTTGAACAAAGATGCGTCCCGGGGGTTGTAGATCGTCACTGACCGCCGAAGTATCTTATTGCTGGACTCGGTTGTATTATCATCATTGGGATCCATTGTTGCCCTATAATCCAGGCTTCCACCTTGTTTCATGCTCATAGAGCGATGGAGACTGTCGGCGGCGGAGTGAAAGACAACCGTCCCCGCCCAGATAGCCTCCAATTGTTGCACCACGACAGGATGGGCCAAGAACCGCTTGGCCTGCGCGCGGATAGCAACCTCTAAGCATGAGACACGGGCCGCAACCACCCGTTTCCGATGAGGGCCAGTGACTAATATTGTGGATTGATCCTGGCCCTGAAGTGGATAGAACTCGTAGGACAGCGCATCGATCAATTCGCGGGTCGAGTATTCCCGCAATAGCTTTATCGCTAACAGTTCACTGACCATTGCCCGTGTCTGATTTGCCCCGCTATTCCCCGGACTTAGGTGTATTTCTCTCTCGAATTGCAGACAGTTGGCCATCAATGCATAGAGGGTCGCGCGCGAAAAGTGGGTCGACATGATTTTCTGCAGGATCGGCTTAATCAGGAACTGGGAGACCTGCGGCGAGCGTAGTTGGTCCCATGTGAGGGTGGTTTCGCAGCGTGAGGCGATCAAAGGACGAATGGCGTGGGTGATGTTGTAAACAGGCAGCGCATCTAATCATGTTGGTCAATTGTCCGTATACACCGTACCCCAAGGATCTCCGTACCCAAATGCGACGCAGAGAACATAGGCAGTAGAGGTGTAGACTCGAGTGGTCCGTCCTCTTCCTCTTCCCCTTCCTCCCAGTCCTGGTCCATATCTTCTTCATCGATTTCATGCAGCTCTGGCGCATCATCGCTGCTTTCATCGGCTCGGGGGACGCGTCGCGAGTTGTTGTGTGCGGAGCGAAACCACGGGGAGGGGGTTGAGAATGGGGACTGCTCGACCTGCCCGCGCTGGCGCTTTGGACGCAGCAGCGAGGCGAACATGGCGAGGAGACTTCAAGATCTAAATCAGCATAACCGAAGTTGTTTGTTGGGAGGTTGTAGGATGCTAGAGCATTCCGGGGTAGAGCGCGCGAGAAACCCAAAGAGGGAAAAGGGCAGGAAACTAAAGTAAGAAGGTGAAGGTTTGCTCAAGCCCAGGTGAAAGCGGGACTAACTCCAAAGATATCGTATGTACCTTTTGGTGTTAGAGGGAAATCTAAGTTCTTACTATGGCCAACCCCCCACGTCATTGTGCTGATACCCCGGTTCACTGCTTGTAAGCTTATTTGTTCTTCGGTGTTTACCCTTTCATACATAGATCTTAGATCTTAGATCTTAGATCTTTAAATCTTTAAATCTTTAATCTTTAGACTGTGCAATATTATATTAGCCATCACCTTTAAGGGAGATCGCTTATTATCTTGGCCGTAATCTTGTTTCAAGAATATGCAGAGGATGTACATCCAGAGCCTGCATATACAGATGCAACAGAATTCGACAGGTCAGAAATACTCGCCACACATGTAACATAGAAGGGATGACCAGCATTGTACTACACATATTTGAGACGAGACAGCAAGTTTTCTTATATATATCTAAGGTTATTTTGCTCCGTATACTCCGTAAACATGTGAATACCCGACTGCCCCAATATACGATATCGTTATCGGCCCACTGCCCGTGCATTGCATCATATGCAGTAACGCGTGCATGTATAGAGAATCATGAATCCCCCAAACTTCTCAATTGAACTGTATGCCATGAAACAGGAGTAATACAATATCCTAATAGTCTCTATAGAAATCAGAGCAGCGGAAAATCTCTGCGGTGAAATGGATTGTCCGAAAGCAGAAAAAGAGTGGGGCCAGAAAAAGCTTTTTGCATGAAAATATTTTCTGCCGAACTTGCTTTTTCTCTCTTCCTCCTCCACAGCTGGTTGCAGCAAACAGTTTCTTGTCTTTCCTTCTTTATATATCTATACTCCCTTCTGCGGTCCTTTCTTTCCTTGCAAGCCAAACAAACAAAATTTCACAGATGAACTAGAGTGACCTGCTCGCACGAGATCGCACTAGATCGTCCCCGAGAGGACTTGTTCCCTCACACCAATTACGATGTCTCCCAATTCCCTTGAGGATCCAACTCTGCCTACCAGCCCACACCTGGGTAGTGTAGTCGGATACCCAGAGGCCCAGTCCAACATGGATTCCGTCAGTGGAGTGATCAAGCCGGCCTCCATCCCAATTCGGGGTGGCTCAGACCGGTTGGTCGCCCTCGAACTCGCAGATGGTACTGTCTACCAAGGTTACAACTTTGGTGCTGAAAAGAGTGCCTCGGGTGAATTGGTCTTCCAGACTGGTATGGTCGGTTATCCCGAGTCTATCACCGACCCTTCATACCGTGGCCAGATCCTGGTCATCACTTTCCCGCTCGTGGGTAACTACGGTGTCCCTTCGCACGATGAGATGTGTGAGCTCCTGAAGGACTTGCCCAAGCACTTCGAGTCCAGTCAGATTCACATTTCGGCCTTGGTGGTGGCATCCTACGCCGGTGAGGATTACTCGCACTTCTTGGCCAAGTCCTCCCTGGGTGATTGGCTCAAGTCCGAGGGCATTCCGGCTATGCACGGTGTCGACACTCGTGCTTTGACCAAGCGCCTTCGTGAGACCGGTAGCATGCTGGGTCGCATGTTGCTGCAAAAGTCTGGCTCCCCTCCCGATGTTGCTGCTACTAGCGGTGTCGACTGGAAGTCACACTTCGAGGAGACTGAATGGGTGGATCCCAACACAAAGAACCTCGTCGCTGAGGGTGAGTGATCTACCAAGCTTCTACATGAAAAAGTAAAGGTTTTCTGACATCATTTTTTTTCCTTACAGTCTCGATTCGCGAACCTCGCCTATTCACACCCCCCGCCGATGTCGCCCTCAAACACCCCTCGGGCCGTGGAGTCCGCGTCCTTTGCTTGGATGTCGGTATGAAGTACAACCAGCTGCGTTGTTTGCTTGCCCGCGGTGTCGAGGTTCTGGTTGTGCCATGGGACTATGATTTCCCCACCCTTGCTGGAAAGGACTTCGACGGTCTCTTCGTGTCCAACGGTCCTGGTGATCCCGCGACCCTTACTGTTACCATTAAGAACCTGACCAAGATGTTCGAGGATGCTCGTACTCCCGTCTTCGGTATCTGTCTGGGTCACCAGTTGATTGCTCGTGCTGTCGGCGCTCAGACTACCAAGATGAAGTTCGGTAACCGTGGTCACAACATCCCCTGCACAAGCATGCTCTCTGGCAAGTGCCACATTACTTCCCAGAACCATGGTTTTGCTGTGGATGCCAGCAGCCTTCATAACGGATGGGAAGAGCTGTTCGTCAACGCCAATGACGGCAGCAACGAGGGTATTCGTCACACCAGCCGTCCCTTCTTCAGTGTTCAATTCCACCCCGAGAGCACACCCGGCCCCCGGGATACCGAGTACCTGTTTGATGTGTTCATCAACACCATCCAGTCTACCATTGACTCCCCCGAGGCTCTCAACATGCCTGTCTCCTTCCCCGGTGGCACCAAGGCCGATAATCTCCTGGCCGCCCCCAAAGTCTCGGTCAAGAAGGTTCTGGTTCTTGGTTCCGGTGGTCTCAGCATTGGTCAGGCTGGAGAGTTCGATTACTCTGGCAGTCAAGCCATCAAGGCTTTGAAGGAAGAGGGTATCTACACCATTTTGATCAACCCCAATATTGCCACCATTCAGACCTCCAAGGGTCTGGCTGACAAGGTTTACTTCCTGCCCGTCAACGCCGAGTTCGTCCGCAAGGTGATCAAGCACGAGCGTCCTGATGCCATCTACGTCACTTTCGGTGGCCAGACTGCCCTTTCCGTGGGTATCCAGCTTAAGGACGAGTTCGAAGAACTCGGCGTCAAGGTCCTCGGTACCCCTATTGATACTATCATCACTACCGAGGATCGTGAGCTGTTTGCTCGCAGCATGGATTCCATCAACGAGAAGTGCGCCAAGTCTGCCTCTGCTTCCACCCTCGAGGAGTCCCTGCGTGTGGTCGAGGACATTGGTTTCCCCGTCATTGTTCGTGCCGCCTACGCTCTTGGTGGACTTGGCAGTGGTTTCGCGGAGGACATGGATCAGCTGAAGGAGCTCTGCACTAAGGCTTTGGCCGTCAGCCCCCAGGTGCTGATTGAGCGCAGTATGAAGGGCTGGAAGGAGATTGAGTACGAGGTTGTTCGTGATGCCCAGGACAACTGCATCACTGTCTGCAACATGGAGAACTTCGATCCCCTTGGTATTCACACTGGTGACTCCATTGTCGTTGCTCCTTCCCAGACCCTCTCAGACGAAGACTACAACATGCTACGAACCACCGCAGTCAACGTCATTCGTCACCTCGGCGTTGTCGGTGAATGTAACATTCAGTATGCCCTCAACCCCTTCTCGAGGGAGTACTGTATCATTGAAGTCAACGCTCGTCTGTCTCGATCCTCCGCCCTGGCCTCTAAGGCTACCGGATACCCTCTTGCTTTCATTGCTGCCAAGTTGGGTCTTGGTATCCCCCTGAATGAGATTAAGAACTCGGTCACACAGTCCACTTGCGCCTGCTTCGAGCCATCGCTCGACTACTGCGTGGTTAAGATTCCTCGTTGGGATCTGAAGAAGTTCACCCGTGTGTCTACTCAGCTTGGTTCTTCCATGAAGAGTGTCGGTGAAGTTATGAGCATTGGCCGAACCTTCGAGGAAGCTATTCAGAAGGCTATTCGCTCGGTTGATTTCCACAACGTTGGTTTCAATGAGTCCGATGCCCTCATGTCCATCAAGGGCGAGCTCCAGACTCCCTCCGACCAGCGTCTGTTTGCCATTGCCAATGCCATGGCCGCGGGTTACACTGTTGATGACATCTGGAAACTCACCAACATTGACAAGTGGTTCCTCAGCCGACTCAAGGGCCTCAGCGACTTCGGCAAGTCCATGTCCACCTTCAATGCTACCACTGTGCCTGTGCCTATGATCCGCCAGGCCAAGCAGCTTGGTTTCTCCGATCGCCAGCTCGCCAACTTCTTGGACTCCAACGAGCTTGCTGTGCGCCGCATGCGTGTTGAGGCTGGTATCACACCTATCGTCAAGCAGATTGATACTGTTGCCGCCGAGTTCCCAGCCGTGACCAACTACCTATACCTCACCTATAATGCTTCTCAGCATGACCTGACCTTCGACGATCACGGTATCATGGTTCTGGGTTCTGGTGTCTACCGTATCGGTTCCTCTGTCGAATTCGATTGGTGTTCCGTGCGTACCATTCGTACGCTCCGCGAGCAGGGCTACAAGACTATCATGGTCAACTACAACCCGGAGACCGTTAGTACCGATTACGATGAGGCCGACCGCCTTTACTTCGAGAACATCAACTTGGAGACTGTTCTGGACATCTACCAGCTGGAGACTTCCAGCGGTGTGATCATGTCCATGGGTGGTCAGACCCCGAACAACATCGCTCTGCCTCTTCACCGCCTCAATGTCAACATCCTGGGTACTTCCCCCGAGATGATTGATGGTGCTGAGAACCGTTACAAGTTCTCCCGCATGTTGGATCGTATCGAGGTTGATCAGCCCGCTTGGAAGGAGCTGACTAGCATTGACGAGGCCCGCGATTTCTGTGACAAGGTCGGCTACCCCGTGCTGGTCCGTCCTTCATACGTGCTCTCTGGTGCTGCCATGAACACTGTGTATTCCGAGCACGATCTGGCCAGCTATTTGAACCAGGCTGTCGATGTTTCGCGTGAGCACCCTGTGGTTATCACTAAGTATATCGAAAACGCCAAGGAGATTGAGATGGACGCTGTTGCCCGTAACGGTGTTATGGTTGGCCACTTCATCTCCGAGCACGTTGAAAACGCTGGTGTTCACTCTGGTGACGCTACTCTGATCCTACCTCCCCAGGATTTGAGCCCGGAGACCGTGCGTCGCATTGAGGAGGCTACCCGGAAGATCGGTAATGCTCTGAACGTTACTGGCCCTTACAACATTCAGTTCATTGCCAAGGATAATGACATCAAGGTCATTGAGTGTAACGTTCGTGCCTCGCGATCGTTCCCCTTCGTGTCCAAGGTCATGGGTGTTGACCTGATCGAGATGGCCACCAAGGCCATGATGGGAATTCCATTCCAGGAGTACCCCCCTGTGTCAATTCCTAAGGACTACGTCGGTGTCAAGGTCCCCCAGTTCTCGTTCTCACGTCTGTCCGGTGCCGACCCCGTCCTGGGTGTCGAGATGGCCTCTACTGGTGAGGTTGCCTCGTTCGGTCGTGACAAGTACGAGGCCTACCTGAAGGCTCTCTTGTCCACTGGATTCCGTCTTCCCCGCCGCAACATTCTGTTCTCCATTGGTTCCTACAAGGAGAAGCTTGAGATGCTACCCTCGATCAAGAAGCTCCACAATCTTGATTACAACCTGTTCGCCACTGCTGGTACCGCTGATTTCCTCAAGGAGAACGGCGTGCCTGTCAAGTACCTTGAGCATCTTCCGGACCACGAGGAGGAGCAGATGAAGTCTGAGTACTCTCTCACCCAGCACTTGTCCAACAACCTCATCGATCTGTACATCAACTTGCCGTCCAACAACCGCTTCCGCCGCCCTGCCAACTACATGTCCAAGGGTTACCGTACTCGTCGTATGGCTGTTGACTACCAGACTCCTCTGGTCACCAACGTGAAGAATGCGAAGATCTTGATCGAGGCTATTGCTCGCCACTTCCCTCTGAACATCATCCCCGCCGACTACCAGACTAGCCACCGCACTGTGGTCCTCCCCGGTTTGATCAACATTGCTGCGTTCGTCCCGAACCTTGTCTCCATTGGTTCCAAGGACTTCGAAGCTGTTTCCAAGGCTTCGATTTCAGGTGGTTTCAGCATGATCCGTGTGATGCCGGTCGGTGTTCACAGCTCGGTCACATCGGCCCGCGACCTCAAGATTGTCCAGCAGAACGCTCTGGGCAAGTCGCTCTGCGACTTCAACATCTCTGTTGCTGCCACTGCCACCAACTCAGACCAGATCATCCAGATGACTGGTGAGGTTGGCTCTCTCTTCGTACCCTTCAACCACCTGTCGGGTAACATCAACAAGGTGGCCACTGTCACCAACCACTTCAGCTCCTGGCCCTCAAGCAAGCCCCTGATCACTGATGCCAAGAGCAATGATCTCGCCTCGATTCTGTTGTTGGCCAGCCTCCACAGCCGTAACATTCACGTCATGAGTGTTACCTCCAAGGAGGATATCAGCCTTATTGCTCTGAGCAAGGAGAAGGGCCTGAAGGTGACCTGCGATGTTGCTATCTACTGCCTTTTCCTCTCCCGCGAGGATTTCCCGACCTGCAGCTTCCTGCCCACCGCCGAGGACCAGCAGGCTCTATGGGACCATATGAGCACCATCGATATCTTCTCTATTGGCAGCATTCCCTTCCAGCTTGCTGGCAAGCAGGCTACTCCCGAGTCCGGCATCGCTGAGGCTATTCCTCTGCTGTTCACCGCTGTCGCCGAGGGCCGCCTGACCATTGAGGACATCACCGCTCGTCTCTATGAGAACCCCAAGAAGATCTTCGAGCTGCACGACCAGGCCGATAGCTCGCTCGAGGTCGAGGTTGACCGCCCCTACGTTTTCCAGAATCCCCAAGCCTGGTCTCCGTTCAACGGCAAGACGTTGCGTGGCTCCGTTCAGCGTGTTGTTTTCCAGGGCAAGACCACCTGCCTCGATGGCGAGATCACCAAGGATGCCATCAAGGGTACCGACATGTCCACTCACCGTATCGTCCCTACCTCGCCTGTGCTGAAGCCCGTGACCCCCATGGTTCGCCCGGAGAGTTCCCTTGACAAACACGGGTCTATCGGTGGTACTCCTGGCCGCCGCTTCCGGGCCCTGTCCAGCGCTGTCGGCGAACTTGGTCCTCCTCTTTACGTCGCCTCCTCGCAGATCTCACCCTCGCTGGCTG
Source organism: Penicillium psychrosexuale (assembly GCF_028828465.1). NCBI lineage: Eukaryota > Fungi > Ascomycota > Eurotiomycetes > Eurotiales > Aspergillaceae > Penicillium > Penicillium psychrosexuale. The sequence continues at coordinate 3,733,713 of NW_026643187.1, forward strand.
ATATGCTCTCCCGATCTGCTTTCCGGGGAAAGCACATACTGTCTGTGAACCAGTTCTCTCGCGCCGACTTGCACTTGCTGTTCACCGTCGCTCAGGAGATGCGTCTTGGAGTCCAGCGCCACGGTGTTCTTGACCTCCTGAAGGGCCGTGTTTTGACCACCCTCTTCTACGAGCCCTCCACGCGCACCTCGGCCTCTTTCGACGCCGCCATGCAGCGCCTCGGTGGACGTACCATTGCCATCTCCACTCAGCACTCTTCTACCCAGAAGGGCGAGTCTCTCCAGGACACCATCCGCACTCTCGGCTGCTACGGTGACGCTGTTGTTCTGCGCCACCCTGACTCGACCAGCACCGAGATCGCGGCCAAATACTCCCAGGTCCCCGTCATCAACGGTGGAAACGGTGCCCTTGAGCACCCCACCCAGGCCTTCCTAGACTTGTTCACCATCCGCGAGGAGTTGGGCACTGTCACCGGCTTGACCATCACCTTCACTGGTGATCTCAAGTACGGCCGCCCCGTGCACTCCCTCATCAAGCTGCTCCAGTTCTACGATGTCCGCATCCAGCTTGTTGCCCCCAAGGCTCTCGCTCTCCCCGACGATGTCCGCCAGCAGATCGTTGCTTCCGGCCAGTTGGTCCTCGAGTCTGAGGAGCTCACTCCTGAGATTGTCGCCAGCTCCGACATCCTGTACTCCACCCGTGTGCAGAAGGAGCGCTTCGTCGACATTCTTGAGTACGAGCGTCTCAAGAACACCTTTATCATTGACAACGCTCTGCTCAAGCACGCCAAGAGCCACATGGTTGTCATGCATCCCCTCCCTCGCAACGCCGAGATCTCTGAGGAAGTCGACTTCGACCAGCGGGCTGCTTACTTCCGCCAGGTATGTTTCTGAATTTCCCTTGCTGTCTTTGAACAATAAACTAATTGCATTATAGATGCGCTACGGCCTCTACTGCCGCATGGCTCTCCTTGCTCTCGTCTTGGCGCCATGAATATGATACTCTTTTGCCATTCTAATTATGTGGGAAAGGAGGATCCCAAAAGCGCCATGGATTTACGTGAGACGTTTTGTTTTCCTTGTTGTTTGAAAAGTTATGTTTTTCGATACTCCGTAATCAGCGCGATAAATCGCTGTATAGATTAGATGAATCTCCGTTTCATTTGACGGTCCCGTTCAGTGTATGTCTCTATTTCTATGTGTGTATGTTATGTGATATGTGTCATATGTGTGTTATGCGTTATGTGTGTTGTGTGTGTCGTGTTTTCCTTTTTGGGGTCATTTGGGGTTCTTTCGGGGTCATTTCGGGGATTTCGGGGATTCTTTTGGGACTTGGCGTCTTTTTTGCATTTTATATACCCACTCTGACAATATACTTCATTAATTCATCTGAGCCCGAACTTTTTTTCAAGTTTGGAACACCCAGCGAGGATCCTTATCCCCTTGGAACTCTCCCTCCGCATCACCCACGTCTCCCATCAACGGGCTCAGTCCCTGGACTTCCCTCAGACGCTCCTTTTCAGCATTTTCCCGTCGGAGAACGTGCCATAGGATCCCAACAACCACAATGTTGGCACCTAGATATCCCAAGGCAAATCCATGACCCAGGAAGTACCGCGGGGCACTCTCAGTGCGGTAAAGCTGTGTTCCAAGGACCGCACCCAGATTCCCAATTGAGATCTGCATGGCGTTGGCAATGCAACGCTTAGTCTGGCCAGACACATTATTGGCGGGCCAGGACAGCACAATAGCCACAGCTGGGTAAATGCCTGCCGCAGCGAAGATAGTTCCAACGTAAGACACGCCAGCCCGGTGCTGTGACAGCAGGAGAATGTATCCGATACATCCAACGGCAGATGATCCCATAATAAACGGGGCGCGACTGCGAGTCTTCTCAGAAGCAATCGCAACACCAATGGTTGAGAAGAACGACACTGCGTACGGTGGAACGGACAGTAGCTGCGCCTTGGCGGCTGAGTATCCGAGTTCTTTGATGATGGTCGGAAGGAAAAGTGATAAAGTATACAGTGGCAAGGACATTGTGTGGAATCCGAGCCCATACAGCCAGACCTTGGGGTCTTTGAATGCATCCTGTACTGCCGACCAGGTGAATTCCTCATCCCGAGTGGCATCGCTGTCGTTCTTCAGACGTAATTGGATGAACTCCCGTTCTTCTTTTGATAGAAACTCGGCTGTTGATGGGTAGTTGTATACCCAGAAATAGGCGATTATCGAAGCGACAATGGTCAACAGTCCTTCCTGAATTGATTGTCAGCTATGAGTGTGCATAAAAGAATGGTTTAGTTGATCGGGACGCACCAAAATGAAGATCCACCTCCAACCATTCAAGTTTCCTACACCTTTCATGTGAGAGATTGCCTAGAAACCCATTAGCTTGGTTATCTACCAGGAGAAGAAAACCAACCCAAGCCAGGATACCACCAAAGGCACCTGCCATCGAGGCAGAGCTGAAAAACAGAGCCACGCGATAATGTTGCTCGTTCCGCTTATACCACATGGACAGGTAAAACACCACACCGGGGAACAATCCGCTCTCTGCAACACCCAGGAAGAATCGCGAAGACAGATATCCAGAGTAATTCTGTACTACTCCTAGAAGTGTAGCTACTACTCCCCAGACCAGAGTGAGAGTCGGAAGCCATATTCTCGGGGTGGTTTTCTTCAAGATGATCTGAATGTAGCGGTTAGTCTTTGTACAGGACATTTATATTCACAGGCATTACTCACATTGCAAGGAATCTCAAAAATAACATAGCCGATAAAGTACAGAGTCAGGCCTGTAAGGTACTGGTCTCCTGCTATATTCCAGTTAATCCTCGGATCAATATGAAGACACACAAAACGTACACATTTTGATGTCGGTCGTCATTCCTTCTAGACGGGCATTTCCCACATTGCTGCGATCCAAAAAGGAGAGTAAATAGAGTAATGTGAGGGGTGGCAAAAGACGATAGTCCAATTTCCGTAACAAGGCCTTCTCGTTGATGCCCTTGATACTTGGAGAATCGCTGGCGTCCATCTCGGCGCCAGTGCGCAGATCGTCCTTTTCTGAAGTAGCCATAGTAAATCACGGGGGACTCAGTCTTGAATTGAGGCTTGGATTAAGGCTATCATATATGAAGAGAGGGGGATTGGAGAAATATATAACATTTAGCACACCATCCATTACCCCGCCAATAAAACATTCTTCCATAGAGGCAGCGAATAAGGTCACCGATATAGGTGATATCAAAAGAGAATGAGCAACATTGGGGTTGGAATGACGAGAGCTGATTTCATGTGAAGATCGGCAAGATGCATGAATAGCGTATTCTACGAGTCCTATGTTACACCGTGAAATATAGAGGTCGTATAAGCGGCTATCTGTTCTTATTCCAACTTACTATAAATCTATGGAAATTTATCAGGAGGTTGAAATGACGATCAGAATACTCCATACTGTAAGAAACTACCTCAAAGAAGGCAGATAAAATGTACTATACTGTTTAGTTCGACCCTTGTATTTCTCATGTCTATGTTCAGTCTATAGTGTTACTCCCAGAATGTATGTTCGCTAATTGACACACCTGGCCATGTCTTACCCTTCATCCTTCAGCTCATGCCTTATCCGGCCAGTACTTCTGTACAATGACCTTCTTATTGACCTTGCCCATGGCATTGCGCTCGATCCCATCCACAACCTTCAAAACAGTTGGGATTTTATAAGGAGCCATCTCATTCTTGAGCGCAGCGCGTAGAGTAGGAAGATCCAGTGGTGTAGACTATGTCACTGTTAGTTATGCAAAGCGAACAGTTGCCCCTGCATGGGCATAACGAAAACGTACCCCTTCTCGGAACTTGACAACTGCAGCAACTCGTTGCCCCCATTCCTGGTCGGCCAATCCGACTATAGCAACTTCTTGAATTGCGTGAATGGCCAACATCTTGCGCTCAACTTCCAACGCCGAAATCTTATATCCACCGGATTTGATCAAGTCGACAGAAGCACGGCCTTGAATGAAGTATGCACCGCTTGAATCGCGTTTAGCGACATCGCCGGTCTTGAACCATCCATCCGCTGTGAATTCCGAGGCCGTCGCTTCCGGCTTCCGCCAGTATTCGTAGAAGACATTACCGCCCTTGATCTCGATCATGCCGTCCTCATCCACTTCGTCCACAATGCGACCGGTTTCTTTCTCGGTCAGTCGCACCTCGACGCCAGGCAATGGCCACCCCACACTGCCATCGATTCGTTTTTCAATCTCCAGCCCACAGCTAATAGCCATGCCAATTTCGGTCATTCCATATCGCTCCAATAGAACCTGGCCAGTGATTTCCGCGAATTTCTCTTTGATGGGGGTAGGCAGGGCCGCAGATCCACTGACGACTAGTCGTAGAGCACGAGCTCCAGCCCGCGCGGCATCTTCTTGTTCCGTGCCGCGGATATGAGCATCGAAGTAGTCATTCAGACGGGAGTAAATGGTCGGCACAGCCATGAACAAGGTTGAGGAGCCAGCGTCCTGCCACCGCTCCCAGATCACCTTTGGATCAAACTTTGGATGCATCTCCACTGTGGTACCACTCAGGAAACTGGCAGCCAGGCCATTGACGATACCGTGGACGTGGTGGAGTGGCAGCACGTGAATGAGACTGTCTGAGGGAGAGTACTCCCAGGCCTTGACCAGACAGCTCGCTTGGAAAGTGATATTCTCGTGTGTTGTCACGCAGCCCTTGGGGTTTGATGTGGTTCCAGAGGTATAGATCATCAGGGCGCGTCGAGTGAGCTCAAACGGCGGGGAGAAAGATGGTAAGGTCGGGGCCTCATTTCGAGAGAATGGCTCTAGTCCCATAAAGGGTATATCGGTGGTGCATCCTTCGCGTAGCAACGGTGCAACTTTCTCGAACTCCGGATGCACGATAATCAATGAGGGGTCCGAATCACCGATGGTGTATAACAGTTCCTTCACTGGGTGACTTGTGCCTAGCGAATGTTAGCATTGAATAAAAGATGTTACGCATTGCTGCCATCGCCTTCACCTACAAAGTGGAACGCAGACACCTCCCGCCGCCCACACGGCCCACTGTGTCGCAACGTAGTCATATCCATTGGGGACCAAGAAGGCAATGCGTCGTTCTTCCAAATCGTCCGTCAATCCCAATTGCTCAATTATGTGCTTCCTCAATGCTGCTGCATCAGCTAGTAATTGAACGAACGTGAAGGATTGTCGTTTGGTAGCATCAACGACCGCGATCTTGTCGGGATCTTGTCGTGCATGTTGCTCCGCTGCAGCAAAGAGGGGTAGCGAAGGGATGGGCATAATTAATTTGATTCTTGGACACTTTGACTCTAAAGATAAATCATTCAATATAAGTCTAATAACCTGGAAGGGTAAAGTCGAAGAATTTGAGGGACATAGGGAATCCCCCAGGGCTGTATTTAGCCGATTGCGGAGAAAACGCCATGTCCACTTTGGACGGCACCCGGATGATTATATAATTATGCTCACGGTCCCCCGCCCCGAGGTCTTGGCATTATCGGTCATAGGATATTCCACTCCGATCTCGGTTCATAGCCCACCAGCTACTTAAAGATGTAAGGGGAATTGATCCTTCACAGGACCTTGTGTCTGAAAGAGCTGGCAATATGGCCACTGTCAATAGCCCGTTACTGCAAAATGACTTACAGCAACGCTCCTTGGGTGATACCACCCACACATCACCTGAACTCGACCGATCGAAGCAGCCTCGAGCTAATATATCAAAAATATTGGCTATATTTTTGGCTTTCTTGATGATGGGGGCAAATGATGCAGCATATGGCGTAAGTACTTCGCGAAGAATCGAAATGCGATATTGCTAACATGCAAAAGCCTCTATTACCATATGTAAGTACCGGTCTAAACTCGTCCTTATGAACACTCTAATGAAAAGAACAGTTCGAATCATACTACAGCATCTCCCATACAGTGGCTTCATTTCTTTTCCTGTCACCTGTTTGTGGCTATGTACTTGCTGCAGTTCTAAACGACACAATTCACACTAAGCTAGGTCGTCGTGGTGTTGCCTGGATTTCCGCCAGTAACCATTTCATCGGCCATCTCTTTGTATCTTTACATCCTCCATACCCCGCTCTAGTCGCTCTTTTTGTCCTTCAGGGCTTTGGAAATGGCTTGGCAGATTCAGGGTACAACGCCTGGGTCGCCAGTATGACCAACGCAAATCAAATACTCGGGATTATGCACGGGCTATATGGATTTGGGGCTGTTCTAAGTCCACTTGCAGCAACGTTACTTGTGACCAAGGCTAACTTGCCATGGTTTTACTTCTACTATCTTATGGTATGTCTTTCGGCCTTGAAGAAGAAATGTTGGTAACTGATCAGCAGACTGCTTGCGCAATAATTGAACTGGCCTTCTGCCTGGGAGTATTTCGAGACTCAACCGCAGCTGCTTTCCGGGCTGCCAATCATACCGAAGAGCACCAAGATGGGAATATGAGTCGAGCCATCGCTCAACCCCCATATGCACGCATAACTTGGATCTGTTCCTTTTTCTTTCTTGGTTATATGGGGGTTGAAGTCGCGCTAGGTGGATGGATTGTTACTTATATGAGAGAAGTAAGAGGCGGGGAGCCATTCGCCAGTGGTATGACTGCCACAGGGTTCTGGCTTGGAATCAGTTGTGGCAGAATGGTTCTTGGCTTCGTCACTCCGCTGCTAACGGAGGAGTTTGCCGTCATTGTGAGGTCCCCTGTGTTGTGGTATATTACACCAAATTCATCTTTCCTTCAATCTTTCGGTTTGATTCCTTGACTTGATATCTTCCAAGCGTGTTACGAAGCTTTCATACTTACTAATAATTACGCAGGTCTATTCCCTGCTTTCAATTCTCTGCGGTTTCATTCTCTGGCTCGTGCCCGTGTTCTCAGTTTCAGCAGTGGCCGTCACAGTCCTCGGATTTTTCTTAGGTCCATTTTTCCCTGCTGCGATTGTAGTCGCCACCAGGATCCTTCCCCGGGCTTTACACGTGAGCGCCGTCGGCTTCGCTTCAGCCATTGGAGGAGCTGGAGCTGCGATACTGCCGTTTGCAGTGGGTGCTATTGCCCAAAGGAGTGGTGTTCAGGTTCTGCCGCCAATCATCATTGTTTTGATCATCGGCATTTTGTCATTGTGGCTCTTCCTCCTACAAAGCGCAAAGAATATCGCACATTAGTTACATCTCAATCGGCGAAACAAGAACCATGGAAACACATGGTTTGCTATTTACATGCGCCAAGATCTGCTAATGGCAAGTCCGGCGGCACTATGTCTATTTTGAACAATATACTTTTGGAAGCCTAGGAATACATCTACCGTGTATTTGAAGCCCCCTTGCCACGAAAGAGACTGTTCTAAGTTAGTAGCAAGTTTTCTACCATTCTTCGTAAACATTACTCCTCATTCAGACCTTGCGTGAGGATAGCTTTGAGATGCTGTTCGAGATTTCCTGGTCCGCAATGTGTAAATGAGCCTTCCAAGGTGTCCTATAGAATATAACTCAATATCGCCTCATGTAGGACCTCTGGCAGTAGGTCCATACCAGGTGGATGCCTCGGCATCTCTAATTTCTGAATAGGTCATGAAACCCTTAATTAATGCGAGTGTGCTAGTAGGTATCGTCGGCAGAGCGCCACGATCGACGTGATCGCAGGATGAATAAGACATTAGGAGAGTGAATCACGAAGAGTCTTTGGAGCAGCCGGGGACAGCATTTTATCTCCGTCTGCCTCGGTATTAGGGTGGACAAGATAATAATTTGTTTTGTGTAAACATAATTTCAAAACAAATTTCAAACCGAGGTCGCTAATTCGACATTCGCTATTACATTAATAAACTAAAGTATGGCTACCGCGGATGGTGCCTGTGCCAGTTCGCCCGGTTGGACGGTGCGAGACCCGTCAAACGATCCTTCGCCATTCTCTTCCAGCCCACGAGCCACCAAGTCTGTGAAATCGACACCCACTTCTACCAAGAGAGCGGCATGGTCGTGCACAATGTCGAGGCATTTCTGCCAGACCGATGTGCCGCGTTGAACGCTGCTAAGCTGCCGGCTGAGCAGAGCATTGAACCCGTCCAGGTGATGCTTAGCCCAACGAATGCAAGAGCTGCTCATTACCACAGGGAAGCATTGTTGATAGATACCGATCGTGTTCTTGATCAGGGTAAAATAGACATAGGAGATCTGGAAGATGTAAAGAGGTAGATCACCTTCAAAGATACAGGCCCTAGGAAAAGAAGTTAGTATGTAGATATAAGGTTTTGCGATAGAGGACGAAGAACATACCGGATGCGTTGGCCAATCACGTCCGAACGTGCCTTCAGATAGGTCTCACGTGCCTGGTCTTCAAACCCTAACCGAGTCAACCAGGTGACGTGAGTCTTGGTAGCCACCGGGAATGAGTGTTTGTCGACCAGTGCCCGGGAGAGAATGCCAGCAAGCCGAGTCGCTCGCCCATCGACCTTGAAATTGATGACGTCTTGTGCAATGCTGTTGCCCTTGAGACCCTTGGCCATTTTCCTTAGTCGCTCGATGCTGTACACAGACGCCTCGAATCGCTGGAGCGCAATATCTATATCAAGCTCGTCCACCTGCCCTTCAACCCAGCGGAGGTTCTGCTGTTTCCCGTCCACATCAATGCGCAGATCAGGTTTGTCTCTTGGGGTATCAGAGAGGTCAAAAGACTCGGGCTTTTGCGAATGGGAAAGGTGCCGACCAGCCAGATATCCGTATGCTTCGAAGGGCTTGCTGGCCGCTTCGGTTTCCGAGCGCATGGTTCGACGTAGGTCCTCGACTGTTTTGCGGAATGTTGCCAGTAGTTCCTGTTTCGATCCAACGTCGTCATGGCGATATGTAAAGGGCTTGTTACCCACGCGGATGCTGATCGATCTTCCAATGCCCCGCTCCAAAGCCTCTTCGCGCGCTTGCCCTGTTCCCAAATTGGCCCCAAGATCAATCATATCAACATCATTAAGAAGCCAGCAATCTTCTGCCACTAGCCTCGTCGGAACAGGTCCTCGGTGGTTGGGGTTGCTTTGGTCGACCCGCTTACGCTTCTTCGCAGCCACGAGCAGGTAATCGTTCAATAACACAATGTGAACGGGCCGTTTTGGTTTCCATGTGGCTGAGTCCAGCTCAACCCAATTACCTGTTTCCAGGACAATGTGCCGTCCTGGTGCAGCTGGAAGCCACTTTTGCGACCCTTCCACTGTCTTCCACAACGTTTGCAGCTGTACGCTCCACATGTTCTCAAGGTTGGCGACCGAGCTCCGATTCGCATTTCGTTTGGGGAAAGACTCCTCCATCGGTGACATGGGATTAGGTGAGTTTCCTACGCTTGTTTGTCCGAGCGCCGTTGTTAGTTCCGCCATGAGGGTACGGAGGGTCCGCATTTCATCCTTGAGCTTCTCCGCCTCTTTACTGATTTTGATAAATTGTGTGCGATTCTGATAGACATTTTGCTGTAGATCGGTGGATGTTCGGTTTTTGACTTTGCGTAGGCTTTCTTGATACTTTTGGATGTCTTCCTCGGACGCGTTGGCGAGAAGACTGGCCACATCTAATATCGGAAACTCCTGGTTAGCTTGAATAAGCACACAGCGGCGGCCAGGGAGCTCTAACATCGATCGACTGGAAGACTGGGATCTCGTAGAGCATTGAGGTCGACTTTCGGTGCTGGTGAATTCGGGTCCGATGGTGATGGTAGTCTCGGAATAGATGCCGGTGCTAATCCGCTATGTCCTCCGGGCATCTGATTTGGAAGTGCCGGAACAGGAGGAACATTGCCATCAGATTCAGGTGCGCCATTGAATCGACTCGAGTATCGCCGTTTCACTAAATCCGAGGTCGCATCGTTCTGAGGTGCCCGCTCACGTGTGGGGATTGCGGATGGGCCTGCATCGGGAGACCTGGTATTGGGAGGTAGAGGACCGGATATGGGCTTAGGAGCACTGATCTGAGGGCGCTGCCGACGAGTCTTGCTCCTCAGAGTCAATCCTCGGCCTTCCATGGTGATTTCACTTAGCAATGCAGCAATAATCAAGGAATGGAGTCGTCTCGGGAGGTCAAGGGGATGACGCTCGGGCTGTGGGTATGATTATATAATCCATGGGCTCCGGACATCTGGACATCCTTGAAACATTTTTATCACCCAACTACCACTCAACCACTATCGCCTCTCAAAGTCCCATACATTGCCAGGCTGAGAAAATCCGATACGTTTAATTAGATATCATCCCACATCTTCGCTATGGCTTTCCGAAACACCGCCATCGTCGCCGGCACACTTCTGACGGGAGTTCTCGGTATGTAGCATTCGTCTCGCCGCGTTTTTCAATTATTAACCCTTTGTACCAGCCTACGCCGTTTATTTCGATTACAAGCGTCAAAGCGATCCGAACTTCCGCAAATCGCTGAAGAAGAACAACAAGAAGGTCGCACAAACCGCGAAACAGGAAGCCGAGGCCGGCGCCGCAGCCAGGGCCGCAGAGCTCAAGAATGCGCTCGAACAAGTGAAGAGGAACGGTGAACTTCCAACAGATCTCGAAGAGAAAGAAAGCTTCTTTATGAGCCAAGTCGCATTGGGCGAATCTCTTTGTGCTTCGGAAGGTAAATCGAATCCATTTTCTCATTCTATCTCGATCCCGAATGATGGGATGGAGATATCGATTACAAGTCGCAACCGGAATCAACAGGTCGCTAACTACATATCCAGGCTCCCAAGTCGAAGCAGCTATTGCCTTCTGGAAAGCATTGAAGGTCTACCCCCAGCCTCAGGTAAGTACAAGCCATTGCCGATGTCACATATTGCATTCATCGTCTTCTTCATCATTCTAACTACTGTAATTACTCAGGACTTGATCGGAATTTACGACAAGACCGTTCCCAGGGAAACCCTCGAAATTCTCGCCGAGCTTATCGCACTTGATGGTGGTCAATCTGCTGGCCCCAAGACTGGCACCGACGACAACATCGAATAGACAACTGGACCTGACCCCTCAACAACTTGTATTTTAGACAGATGGAATTCTCAAATTTGTATGACATAATTTATATCGCGGAGAACTAGTACGTTCGTTGCCCAACATCCGTGGGGGAAGCGGACAAAGAGGTGTGGATGAAGGCTACTATGTAAGTTGGACGGATTGATGGCGATCCATTGCCAAACATTCCAATTGGATGGAGCAGAAGAGATACCACCAATCTAAAGCTACCTCTTTCTTTTGGCTTCTTCCCTCTGAAGTATATCTATTTTTATTTTCTTTAAGGAAGACATCTATAGACTGGTCAATTGTTAGAATTACTCCGTAACAACCTCACAAAACCTTCCAACATCAATCATAGAAAGATAAGCTTACAGTAATATGGCCGTGAGTATTGCGTATATTAAAAAATAAGAAGATATTTTATGGTTCTTCCATTTTGTGCACACCACAGCGGCTATGTAAGACGAGGAATTTCCACAGGTAAGTATTGACATCTTGTGCAATTTCTAGTCCCCAGTTGATATGTGGATGTGAATTAGAAGCAGGAAGAAGAAGAGGAAGCTAAGCGAATGGATGAGTACGAGTAGTACAGAGTAGAGGTCAGAGAGAGACTGGTTGGATAGGAGGTCCGGAGCCAAGGGGGCTTTCTGTCCGCTATCTATTGCCAAGACATACGTTGATTCCAAGACTTTTTAACTTTGAATTGTTCCAGTTGGAAACGGTCATAGTGGGAGAGGATACATAGAGTGAGAGTAGTATCTAAAGGAAGAGTGAATAAGAGGTTATGTATGAAGTAGATATTCCAATTTAGGCAGGTGGCATCGGACACCTGAAAGACAAGGCCACTATTTCCAAGCCCTAACTAACTAACTAACTAACTAACCAACCAACTAACTAACTAACTAGTTAAATAACTGCGGATTAATTAACCACATTTGGGCATAATCTCACCACTAACTTTATAAATTACAGCATCGAGACTTATTTCCGTGCCCATACCCCTGAGTTTGGCATTTCAATACAGCCCAGATTGCCCAGAGGTGGTCCAAGCAATCACTATTAAAGGACATCTTGGCCCTGAGTGGGATTCTTGGCCAGACTTGGCCCACCAATTCGTCTTCGGAGGAAAAGGAAGGGAAACGGGAAAGAAAATAGAAATGGACATTTAATCGCTTGGAATACATGAATGTAATTAATAGTATGCTACTACTATCATAGAGGACTGCACAGCAATATACTGGATATAGTGAAACGAAGATGTGAAACCTCCAAGGCTCTCCCAAGACCCTCCAAGACCCCCCAAGACCCCTATTATTTGTTCAGGGACTGCGATTCTCCACAAAATTGACACTGACGATCAATTGGGTAGCTCTACAGAGTAGATTAAAATTACCTCAAAAGCCATTTAACTCCTTTGATTCCCTTTCTTCCTCTTTCCTTTGATTTCAGTCGTTCCTTCCCCATTTCGCGCCGTTGCGCTGTCCCTCGTTATCACATATCATCTCGTATATCCCCCGCCTCAAGTCATTCCCTCTCTATTTTATTGATTTTCTATACCCACTTGATTTCACAATGATCGTATGTACCTGTCGCAACTCTATTATGACCAAAAGCTGACTTCTTACTTAGTCTTACACTCGTCTCTTCGCATCCGTGTGTGCGCTCGCTAGCGCCGCGGCTGCTTTGAATCCACTCGAAGTCAGCGGCAAGGACTTTGTTGACTCCAAGACCAAGGATCGTTTCCAGATTATCGGTGTTGAGTAAGACTTCCTTGCCTTTTTCTTGCCTGTTTCTTACCCCGCACATTCTACAGTGGCTGACCCCTCAATAGTTACCAGCCCGGTGGTGAATCTGGTTTCACTACGAAGCTTGATCCTCTGAGCGATGCAGATGTCTGCCTGCGCGATGCTGCCCTCATGCAGCGCCTGGGTGTAAGTCTGGACCCCGTCTTCCTTGCCGGACAGCAACTTATCTCCATAGGTCAACACCATCCGTGTGTACAACCTGGAACCCTCTCTCAACCACGACAAGTGCGCGTCCATCTTCAACGCTGCCGGTATCTACATGATTCTCGATGTCAGCAACCCCCTGCCCGGTGGTTATCTAGACCGCAGTGCCCCTTGGACCACCTACAGTGCCATCTACTACAAGCAGGTATTCGGTGTTATCGAGGGCTTCAAGAACTACGACAACGTCCTGGGCTTCTTCGCTGGCAACGAGGTGATTAATGAGGATGCCACTTACATGGCTCCCAAGTATGTCCGTGCCATCGTTCGTGATATGAAGGACTACATCGCCAAGAACTCTAAGCGCGCCATCCCCGTTGGATACTCCGCTGCCGATATTCGTAACATCTTGATGGACACTATTCACTACTTCGAGTGTGATCTCAAGAATTCGACCTCTTCCCGTGCCGACTTCTTCGGCCTCAACTCCTACTCTTGGTGCGGTGACTCCTCCTACAAGACCAGCGGCTTCGATGTCCTAACCGAGGACTTCACCAACGCCACTATCCCCGTTTTCTTCTCCGAGTACGGCTGTAACGATGTCAAGCCCCGTATCTTCACCGAAGTCCAGGCCCTCTACGGCGTGGAGATGACCCAGGCTTTCTCTGGTGGTCTCGTTTATGAATGGACCCAGGAGAGCAATCTGTACGGCCTGGTCAAGATCAACGACTCCAAGACCGTGACCACTCTTATCGACTATGACAACTTCCAGAAACAGCTCAACAAGCTGGATATTGACCGCATCATGTCAAGCAACGCCACACAAACCAGTGTTAAGGCCGAGACGTGCAGTACCTCACTTATCCAGCGCAAGTCCTTTTACAACGCCTGGGATTTGCCCGAGGTCCCTTCCAAGGTCTCGGACTACATTAAGAACGGCCTGCCCGATGCCCCCGTTGGCAAGTTGGTTTCGGTCTCCGCCACCACCATTCCCCAGAAGGTGTATGACTACACCGGCAAAGAGATTACCAATGTCAAGTTTGAGGTGAAGAGCGGTGCCAACACCCCATCTTCTTCCTCGGCTTCCAGTACCTCCGATTCTTCCTCTAGCTCCGGTACTTCCACCGCCACCAATGGCGCCTCTCCTAATGGCGCTCCCTCACTTGCCCTCGGTGGTGCAGGAGGCTTCTTCATACTGCTTGCATCCCTTCTGTAATTGCCTTGATGATTTGTAATTATTTCATTCTTGGGTTTCACAGTTCAGACGACATGACCAAGAGGCTGCTATCGGTCTCGAGGATCTATTTTCTGTATGGCTTATCCTATTTTATTCTTTGCCCAGCTTTCTTGTGATTCAGTTGTTATTTTTTACATGATTCCTTCGGAATGATTCGTGTCTTTGCTTTTTCTTTCGTGTCTTCAAACTTTCAGCAACAAGCCATCGCATGTACATTGGGAAGGAGTTAGAGACAAAATGCATCATAGCAAAAAATCCTTCCACTTTCTGCTAGTGCAGTTGTCATTAACATTGTTATTTATCCCACATTTTATCAACATCACAGCTTAGAAGAAGGGTCGTCATATATCGTAGCTCTAATAGCCGCCCATTGATCGAAGCCTTCAGCCCTGCTCCTCAAGGCTCGCTTCAGGATCTTGGCAATTCCGTTTGGATCGTTGCTGGCAAATTAAGGAATGAGTTTGCAGCGTGCCTCGTCATTTTGCGCTTCACTAGGTTTTCTTCTATAGAAAAGAGACAGGAGGGTTTCACTGGCTAAGACTACTTACCTTAAAACTCGGCTTGGTCAGTACCATAACATGAGTCGGAATATCTCGATTGATACAAATGCAAGACTTGAAAATATTAAGCAATAACACAAAACACAAAAATTGAAATTAAATGCAACATAACTCAAGATTGATTCTAAATGGCCCTCGCTTTCCCTTTGTCCTTGGATGACGATGAGACAGGCGTTGGCCCTTGTGTGAGGGATGGGAATTCTTCCCACTCCTTCTCACCATCCTCGCGACTCTTGCCCTCAGCCAAGCTGAGCTGAATCGCAAACTCTAAATCATCCATCTCTTGCTGTCTACTGCTCTCCGGCTCCTCTGCTCCAGGGGATGGCTGTCGAGGTGGGCGTACTCCCTTGGCATACTTGATAGGGATAGACGATGTTTGTTGCTCATCAAGCAGGCTAAGGCGAATTGCTTCGGCAAGTTCATCGTCAACATCATCGTCCGCGGGATCTTGATAAGGAGACGAAGAGGATGAAATCCCGCCAGGGCCAAATGAACTAGGACCAGCAGTGTCGAATGAAGCGCTCGTGGCCGAGCTGGAGACCGCGGCGCTGTCTCTAGGTTTCGCCGCATCGCCAGAGCAGGCTTCCTCGCTCAGAAGTTGGGCATACAACAAAAGCTGTTCCTCGTCGATATCCGGACCAAGAAGATCAATTCCGAAACGCGCACTCAGATGTGCTCGTTCTTTCTCGTCGGCAATCCTTTGACGCTCCATATCCACGCGTTCGTCGTGGATAAAGTCCTCGATTGCACCCCGACCACTGTTGTTGAAGCGCTGGCCTTCGCCAGCCCCGTTGCTTCCACGCATTAAGTGGCGAAGGCGTCGCTTGCTGCTTTTGTATTGATCAGCCTCGGAAGAGCTGTAAGACCAGTATCGCAAGTGGGTGCCAAGTGAGACCATTCCACGCAGAACAGTTGGGTCTGTATCAAGGCAGATAGCGCCTGCGGCATAGTAATTGTTTCCAACACCTAAGAAAGACGACTCAGCCTGCACAAGCCGACGGCGGGCTCGTGTTGAAAAACGCGAGTTGATCGTTCGGATTGGCTTGGTAGACGATGCTAATGGATCCCAGGCTTGCACGAGGCCATCATTACCGCCATGAACAAGGTACAACGATGTGATGGCCAAGGAAGATACCTGGGGGGAGTCGGTTTGGATTGTGCGCAATGTGGAGATGGAGTTGATTATCTCCCCAGACTTGGCCGCCGGGGCTCGGATATCCCAAACAAAAACCATCCCAGTGCGAGTTCCAACAGCTAGGTATCGAGCGCGTTGGCCGGGAATTTCTAGGCCCGACCGCGGCAGATCCATATGTGGTAGCATTGGGGAGGATGTGGCAGACGAAATAGAGCTCCTAGACATGGCCAGAAGAGGATCCTCTTCGGCTGTGAGAGTCGCGAAAGCGGACGTATCCAACGCACTACTGCTCACCTCCGTAGACTTGCGATCATCAAAAACAAAATCCGACAGACGCCACGTGAAGTTGGTCGAAGGCGATCCCGTAAGCCCTGAGGACCGAGAGGATGGAAAACTGCTGGTGGTAGTCGGGCTTGATATGTCCACTGGGCCTCCGAAAAGTGACGGTGGAGCTTCCACTGTACCCGATAGGGGTCCTGGCATGGCCGATGAGCCAATGACAGGCCTAGGAGCAGTGCGCATGAACCGCCGGATCGACGCTTTTGTATCATCGCCCGAGCCGGTAGCGATGATAATGATTGACTCGCCTGCCCCGCACCCGTCATCGCCAGCAAAGTCCACCTTAAGATCGCGTTGCATATCCCAGCTTTCGCAGACCTTGCGGAAGTGTTTGGGTTTCAAAGAAAAGAAATTTTCAATCTCCTTCGTTTCAGCGGCAACCTGGTGCTCATTGAGACCCATGGAATCCGACGATGATCGCGGACTGTAGCTTCCATCGACCAACTCAGGATTGAAGGGGTCTGGGCGTGCCACACGTCTGCTTGCTTCAACCATCTCCCAATGCACACTTCTACCAGTCTTCCAAGCCACCTCGTCAAGCTGCTCGACGTTGAGTTTGGCTGTGAGTGGGATCTCAGGTGCTCGAGGAAGTTCTGTGAGGTAGAATATTTCCCCTAGGGCATTGAGAGCAACAGCCCAAATTCGTTTTCCTGAATGGCGCTGGGCTGAATAGTGATCGTCCACTGCAATGGAAATGATAGGAACACCAGGGCACAGGACCCATCTAGCAGTCACTTGACCTGGGTCATATCGTCTTTCGTAAGTTGGATGAGGGCCTATAGAATAAGCGGTCAACACGCCTGAAGACGATCCAGACACCATCCCCACCAGCCCCTGAGTCATCTTGAGGATCTGAGGGGATTTGGCAATCCACACTGAACAGACGGCATGTGTGATCATGTTCACGGCAGGTATGCCGAGTGGTGGGTGAGAACCCAAATTCGAAGCTCCCACGAAACGACCATGCTGCTCCGTTTTTGAGATGAAATAGCTACGCCCCTGGGGACAGCCCTCACCATAGATCATGCCATATGGTTGACTGACGTCCATCGAGTTAGGCACACCGACCATATCACCCGATCCGAGGCCGTATTGCGCTTCACCAGGAAACAGATCGGCAAAGTGGCGGAACATTTGGTGGTCGGTGACACCCCAGGTGCCGACTTTTACGGTCGATGGGTCACTAGCTGACGCAATCCCTTGCTCTGCGGCTCCATGGACGAAGAGGGGGTTGTTGTCCGGCCTGAAAGAGGCATGTATATGACTGATCGGAAAGAGTAGCTGCGATGTATACGTAGCTATGGCACTACCATGGCGAGCACTCGCCGTGTGTACAGTTCCATGCTTCTTGGACGGGTTGAACTGCGCCGGTTTGCCTCTGGCTAACGAGTGCATCAAGCGAGTACGCAAGATGTATTCGCTTCGCCAGGAGGCTAGCGCGGTTAGCCTTGCGAATAATCGCCTGTCCGACTGTAGGTCTACCGCATCGGTATTACGCTGACCATCCTCAACGGCATGGGGTCCGGGGAAGAATCGCGAGAAGGCGATCCTCCAAGCGTGAGGAGTGGTCACCAGCGCATGAAATCGACGGGACACCAATGTGATGGCGGACAAGGATTGGGGTGGTAGATGCGAGAGAATATGGGTGAGAACCTCTGTGGAGATTACGGTTATCAGTAATAATTGCGCAGCAGGTTTGCAGGACACCCACCATTTGGAAATGTTTCTAAAGATGTTTGCGATTGTTCAATAGAAGCCACTAAGCAAGATCCAGCATTTTCTGCTTGTCCGGGTGGAATGCGAGCATTTTCATGCTGGCTCACTCGATCGGCCGAGGGCGGGGCATGGCGACCGTCGGCCTCTTTCAAGGACGCGTCTTGTGTCGACATGCTCGGGACGTCCGTATAGTCTCTGATCTCCTCTCGCTCGAGGAAATCAGAGACTTGAGGTTGAGCTTCATCGAGGTCATGTCCATGCTGGGTGGGACTAATAATGACTGGGTATGAGTCAACGGGAGGCGTATGTTGAGACACGGCAGTAGGCTCTGGTTGCATAAAAAGGTCTTGACGGAAAGGTGAAGTGGTAGCGACCGAGCCAGCGAGAAAGCCTGGGTCAGTCGAGTTAGGAAATGCGGGACGAAAAGGAGTTATATGAAAGCGAAGCGATGTTGAAGAGAAAGGATGGGAGAGAAGCAAAGATGCCGAAGGCGAGGCGAAGTGGCCATCCCGCCGCACATTATGCAGATGCGTAGCGACCGCAACGTCCTATTGGCTTTTACACTTCACCGCCTTCTTCTCCGCCTTTTTCCGAGTAATTCCTATACTTCAATTGTTATGTTGTGTCTGACTGAGGAGATTTTCTATAACTAGTTAGATGGATAACTAACTAGTAGTAGTCAATTACTCCGTAGTCAGAGCTTATTTGTAGTGGATTTGTCATTTATATAGAAGTAGAATAGTCAGCTGCTTATATGACCTCTGTTGGCGGTATAGGACGTGGATAATCTAAATGTCAAATTAGTTCAAGATCTGTTTGAATGAATTTTCTAATGTCATTTCCAATGAATGGCTTTTGATTGTGTTTGTTGTGTCTCTTCTAGTGTCCTTTCCGGTGTCTTTTGATATCAGTCGCAAATTATCCAATTTTCTGCTGGCAATAAAAGCGTCGGTATGCGATATGCGGCTCTGTTCGACTTTGGATATTACTTGAGCTATGCGAGATGGAGAAGAAAAGCTATTATTCTACTTTGATTGTAATACTATCTTATTAATTATTGTCATAATCTTTATAAAAAAACTTTCACATATTTTCCCTTTACCTTCTCAGGAATATTTATACTGAATGGCCACTACCCAAGACGCGCTCAGCACGTGACGACGCGACAGAAGCCAAACCAGCGAGCCCTCAGGTATCATCAACTCTCTCAGTACAACTTGGTTGTGAAGTTGATATGATTCCCCTGGAATAGCTCATTGATCCACCGTATCTTTTCGAGTTATTTCCTTCTGGTGCCGCACGAACCCCAGTACCCCACATAAACGCCAGAGCTGGGTGAGACACGTGAATTCGGTCGACTTAAGATGCCTGGAGCAAATGGTAAGACATTCTCGATACTGAATCTATATTCAGCTTACTGATCTCCGTACAGAGGCTGAAACTATTCGAATTCTCATCTCCACCGATAATCATGTCGGTTACAACGAGCGAGATCCCATCCGTGGGGACGACAGCTGGAAGAGCTTCCACGAAATAATGTGTTTGGCCAAGGAACGGGACGTTGATATGGTTCTCCTGGCTGGAGACTTGTTCCATGAGAATAAGCCGTCGCGAAAATCCATGTACCAGGTCATGCGGTCGATTCGCATGAACTGTTTCGGAGACAAGCCGTGTGAGCTGGAGATGCTCAGCGATGCAAGTGAGAATTTCCAGGGGGCGTTCAATCATGTCAACTACGAGGACCTGGATATCAACGTGGCGATTCCTATCTTCTCCATCCACGGGAATCACGACGACCCCTCGGGAGAGGGTCATCTGGCCGCACTAGATTTACTGCAAGTGTCCGGCCTTCTCAACTACTACGGCCGGACTCCGGAGTCAGATAACATCCAAATCAAGCCTGTCTTGCTACAGAAAGGCCGGACAAAGCTTGCGCTGTACGGAATGAGTAACGTTCGAGACGAGCGACTGTTCCGTACCTTTCGCGATGGCAAGGTTAAATTCTTCCAACCGTCTGTGCAGAAAAGTGACTGGTTCAATTTGATGTCTGTGCATCAGAACCATCATGCCCATACAGAAACTAGTTACCTACCAGAGAACTTTCTTCCCGAATTTCTTGATTTGGTCGTCTGGGGGCACGAACACGAATGCCTGATTGATCCTAGGCTCAATCCAGAGACTAAATTTCATGTTATGCAACCAGGATCCTCTGTCGCAACATCCTTGGTACCAGGGGAGGCTGTTCCAAAGCAAGTCTCGATTTTGAGCATAACGGGCCGAGAATTTAAAAACGAACCTATCCGATTGAAGACGGTGCGACCATTTGTGATGCGGGAAATTATATTATCCGAAGAAAAAGGAGCCCAAAAGCTTGCGCGCAAGGAGAACAACCGCACAGAAGTAACTCGGTTCCTAATGTCCATTGTCGAAGAGCTGATTGAAGAAGCCAATGCAGAATGGCTGGAGATGCAAGGGGATCGCATCGTTGAGGATGAGGATGGCACACCGGAAGCTCCGCTTCCTCTCGTTCGCCTCCGCGTGGAAACTTCTACGCCTGAAGGAGGTAGCTACGATTGTGAAAACCCACAGCGATTCTCCAACCGCTTCATTGGTAAGGTCGCTAACGTGAACGATGTGGTGCAATTCTACCGCAAGAAAAAAGCTGCTTCTACTTCGCGCAAGGATGATAAATCCGTTGATGAATCTACCGTTTCTCATCTGTCAGCTCTTGACACTGTGCAAGTCGAACAGCTAGTGCGCGAGTTCCTCTCATCACAGTCATTAAGTATCCTGCCGCAGAATTCTTTCGGAGATGCTGTTGCCCAATTCATTGACAAGGATGATAAGCATGCAATGGAGATGTTCGTCAATGAATCCCTCGAGAGCCAGGTCAAACACCTGTTGGCCTTAGATCGTGAGGAGGACGATATGGATGACGAGGAGAGAGAACAAAGCTCGCTAGTGACTGCTATGGAGAAATATCGCAGTCAGATGGAAAGCATGTTTTCAAAGGGCGTGAAGAAGCGAACTCGCGGAAAGAAGCGCTTCAAGCCCAAGCCAGATGGTTGGGATTCCGAGTTTGATGGCGTGTGGGAAGATCAGCCTGGTGCACTTATTCATTCTGACAACGAAGGTGGGGATCCAGCAGAGGAAGAGGCTGGAGAAGATGGGACAGTGCCCGCTCGTGGTCGTGCCGCGGCTTCTACTCGGGGTCGTGGTAGGGGTCGTGGTCGAGGTGCAGCGGCCAGTGCGCGAACCACCAAGGCCAAAGTTATTCCAGAAAAAACGACCACGAAGGGTCGCAGAAAGCAAGCCGTCTCAGACGAAGAATCAGACGTGATTATGCTGGATGATGATGACGACGATGTTATAGCCGATGTCATTTCCGATGATGATGATGATGATTCGCAGGCACTGTTCGTTAAGCAGCCTCGATCTACTACTACCGCGAAGCCACGGAAAGCTGCCCCTGCGAAAACTACGACCCAGCGTCGCGGTGGACATGCTGCTGCCTCGCCAGCTCCGTCATCGGTTACCGTTGGCGGGACTGCTTCTCGGCGAGCCCCTGCGCGTGGTAAGACAGCTCAGTCTACGCTCAACTTCTCCGCTTCCCAGGCCAGCGCACCTCAGTCATCACGACCTAGCCGCTCCACCCGTAACATGAGTGTCATCAGCGATGGTATTGATGACGATGACGATGACGATGACGCCTTTGAAGAAATGCCGACCAACTCGAGGCGTCGTAAATAATTTGCGATTTGCCGCCATGGATGTTTCCTTTATGCATGTATGGAGTTATCAAGAATCACTCGAGCGTTACCATCAGCGTTGTTGCCTTCAATCCTTCAATGATATCCTCAAAATATGGTTCTCAAATGTCAGACGATACAATAAATCATAATCAATCAACAAGAGGCAGTACTTGAAGTTGTGACCTTTGGAGATGAGATGAAGTATACCAACACGCTAGTCTCAACACGGTAATTAGCTTATATCGCATGGGACTTGGGCTCTTGTCCCTACCACTCAGACCCAGAGGCTTCAATAAGCCAATGACCGAACGAGATCACTTTTGGGGGGCAGAATATGACTCAGATTTCCCCCTTACTTCGTCAAACAACTTCGTCAAACACCAGAGACGACATAGATTTCTTTGTCATTTATTCTATCAACCCCGCATTCCCAGCCGAGGGACACAACCACCTCGGTGCAACACAAGCGACGCGAGGAAGAAAACATAAGCTCAATCCTCTATTGCATCATATATTATTCTACCTCTGTGTTCAAGGAAACAAGACAATACTGGTTAACGCACAATGGCATACAAGGGTCGACCCGTTCGCATTGCAGGTTAGTTTACTTGCACTCATGATGTACTCCAGCTAACCTGTTAGGTGCCTCGGGCTCTGCCTCAGACCGGCGGCAAGCTATTGCTGATTTTGCACGTCACCACCCGACCGATCCTATCGATGTCATCATTGCTGATTTCATGAGCGAGTTCAACATGGCCACTGCTGCCGGTCGGCGTGTGGACCAGATGACTTCCCGAGTACCAACAGCCCCGGCCTACGAGCCCTCCTTCCTAGAAGCACTTGAGCCGGCTCTGGATGATCTGGCCAAGTATGGAATAAAGCTCGCGGTCAATGCTGGAGTGACTGACACGAAGGGTCTCTACGAGGTGGTGCTGCGTATGGTTGAGGCAAAGAATCTGGACTTGAAGGTCAGTCAGCGCCTTACCCAAAATTGACCAACAATTGCTGATTTGGGTGTGCAGGTTGCATGGGTTTCCGGAGATGAAGTACTATCTACCGTCCAGAAGGAATTGGCTTCCGGGTCTGAATTTCGCAACGTCTACACAGGCGATCGATTGGCAGATTGGCCATTCGAGCCAATATATGCCCAGTGCTATCTTGGCGGCCTCGGAATCGCGGCTGCGCTCACAGGTGGTGCGGACATTGTATTATGTGGGCGGGTCTCGGATGCTTCACCTGTCATCGGAGCTGCTTACTGGTATCATGGCTGGCAGCGTGACGAGCTTGACAAACTGGCGAATGCGTTCGTGGCAGGCCATCTGATTGAGTGTAGCAATTATGTCTGCGGTGGCAATTTCACAGGCTTCAAAGCCCTAGAATACGCAGACGGGAATGGCTGGACCAATATCGGATATCCCATCGCCGAGATATCTGCCGAAGGTGACGTTGTGATCACCAAGCAGGCGCATGCCACCGGTGGTGCGGTAACCGTCGATACTTGCACATCCCAATTGCTCTATGAGATACAAGGACCTTGGTACTACAACTCTGATGTCACTGCGGTCCTCGATGGTATACGCTTTTCGCAGTGCGGCGTCAATCGTGTCGCTGTTCATGGGGTCCATTGCGGCCCTCCTCCGCCCACCACCAAGGTTGGCATCACTGCGCGAGGAGGGTTCCAGGCAGAGGTATGGTGGTTTCTAACCGGTCTGGATATCGAAGCCAAAGCTCGCATGCTGGAGGCACAAGTCCGCCAATTATTGTCACCCTATTCGAACAGATATACGTCACTCAATTTCGATTTACTGGGCTCTTCCCTCTCCGACCCACCCAACCAGAACCGCGCTACCGTGCCGTTGCGCATCGTCGCACAGGCACGACATGCAGAGGACCTTGCACCGACACGCTTCCTCAAACATATCACCGATAACATCATGCAGGGCTATCCTGGTGCTACCTTTCACTTAGATATGCGTCAGGGATTCCCACGTGCCATTTTCGAGTACTATGTCACCTTGCTGCCACAATCAGCAGTCCAACACCGCGTTCATATGCCCTGGAAGCCGACGGCATCTGCGCAGACCCTCGATATTTCGCCTCCGGCAAACACTAGGATATATCCATCACGCCAACCCTCGCAGCCGATCGCGCACACCGACAGACCCGTCGACCTTGCCCGAGACTTTGGGCCGACGAGTCGCGGCCCGCTAGGCTGGATCGTTCATGCACGCTCTGGAGATAAGGGTACCGACGCTAACTGCGGCTTCTGGGTGCGTCACAGTGACGAATACGAATGGCTGCAGGCGTTGCTGTCTGTTGATAAGGTGCAAGAGCTGTTAGGAGAGACTGCCCGCGAGAACACGAACTTGGAGATTGAGCGCTTCGAGCTACCTCGTCTTCATGCCGTGCATTTCCTGTTTCGCAACCTACTGGACCGGGGCGTTGGTGTGACCACCACCGTCGATTTCCTGGGAAAGAATGTGGCGGAATATCTGCGGGCTAGGCATGTTGATCTCCCTGTGCGATTCTTGAACCGCGGAAAGCTATAGAATGGAGTTCGCTGTCTCATTTACGGGCGACTAAGTATGCCACCGGGGCATAACCATCGTTGGTTAATATTGCCGATCCATGACCAGGAGACTTGGATTTACATAGGATAAAGGCGCTATCCCATCGTGTACGGAGTATCTTCGGGGACACCGAAGGACAGATAACATAGTGGAAATTAAATTGATCAATAAATACTCAAGGATGAGAACAAATATCCCCAAACACCGTGCTATCAATTGCTTCTGTCAAACTAGGTAGTAGGGAGGTCTTAATCCAGATCAGATGCAGTTGAAGGCTGGGGTTCATCTATATCATTGAGGTCTTGATGCTGGGAAGGCCCTAGAAAGAATAATCCAGCCAGACAGAGCTCAGAAAATGCGGCCAAGCCATAGTATGGGAGCCCAAACCAAATCCCTCTGAGCTTCATACCCTGCGAAAAAAGCCATGCCAATGTCGACCCGGCAAACATAGACCCGAATGTTTCAAAGATCCCAATCATCGCATTCATCTTCGACTTATCATGTGCTCCCATGTAGCTCATAGCTATTGATCGACATATCGCATTCAAGCCCGCGCCTGATGTTTGAAGTATTAATCCGAAAATCACAAGGCCAATGCGCGGAGCCCCCGTAAGAAGACTCCCAAAAATCACCAAGCAAGCCGAGGCGCGTCCAAGAATCAGGTCCTTGACAGCTGGCCGCAAGTATTTTGAAAGTAGCTTTGATATCCCAGGGAATAAGACAAGTAAAATGAGCATCTGGCCAATCCCACGAGCTGCGAGGAGATAGCCAGCGTCTGCGAAAGTCCAGTCAAATCGCTTGCTCACATATTGCACGAGCAAGGATCCATATGCCACACTCTCGGGATATACTCTGAGATTGGTGATCAAAATCAGAAGAATTGAGAAGGAGCGAATACTCTGGCATGATGTTTTGAGATCGGCCCAGGACTGGTTAAAGAATGTCTTGAGCGCGCGAGGTGAAAGCTTCCCCAATGAGGCTGCTCTCCCAGAAGACTGATCTCTCGGTGTGATCGTCTCGGGGAGCACAACCAACAAGCCCATACTGGCGGGAACAATCAAAGAGCCTGCCAGCGTAGGGAACCAGGGTGAATATTGCTCTATCAGTTTGGAAGATATCGCCGGGCCAACCGAAGCCCCAGCCAAACTTCCAAAGGCCATCATGAAATAAGATATTGTTCTAGATTGATGAATGTCAGTGTACTTCAGACTACTTTCTATCAAACGCAACGTACATATCTGTGTCAGGTACCAGATCCGAAGCCAGGGAATAGATGCAGGCGTTAATAACAGTGCTTCCACCGCCAACAACCGTGAGAAGTGGGCCCAAGAGGATGTATTCTATCGGCAAGAGATTGGGGAATTTCAGAATAGCCAGAACCCAAGCAACATAAAGCACGGATCCCGTGGTTGATAGATAGATAATCGGTTTGCGACCAAGCCTATAATTATTTAACGATCCAATCGCTGTCTTCTCGAGATATTTTATGGAACTCACCTATCAGCCAGCGCACTGTATGGGAATGCAACAATGAGACCTATTATGACACGTGAGCTCACTGGGACTTTCTGTCGAGGGACCAGTCATTATGATTGACATACTGGTCACGGACTCTATCACTCCGAGTAAAGCGTTCAGATATGCAAGCTTAGATTGAATCCCATCGTCCTTGCAAATTGCTCTGTTAGTGAAGGGACCCTGCCGCCCGGTTTCACTCAAATATCAGTCGCACAAGTTGTCTTCCATCAGCTGGGTCAATGGAACTTGAATCATGGCACTTCCTCCCGACAAGAAGGAGATACATAAGGATAAGAGAAAAGTCGCAAGGCGCGGTTTCTGGACAGGTGACGGAGTGAAGCTGGGCTCCAACAGCGGGGCGTTCTCGTTCTCCCTGTCATGATTCTCTATACGCATGGTTTATCGAAATAAAAGAAAGCCACCAAGTGGCTATGAAAATTCAATTTGAAAGGTTTGGAAAAGGTAAGTACAACATTTTGGAAACTGTTGCCATTGAAGGGGCGACAGGGCCTTGGCGATGACAACTTTCGCGTTTCAAATTACGACATTGCGATAAAGAAGCACCCAGACCAGAGCACTATGTTGTAGATTTTAGTCCTAATTAGACATATCATCTATTCTGCTGTCTCAAAGACTCATTTGACTGCAAGGCTCCCCGGGTATTTTGTAACCTCTGGCGTCGGATTTGTTAGTTATGAGAGCCTTAGGTTGAGTCTGACTGCATCGACGAGGGTCCTTTACCACCCAAAGTAACTAACAGAGGACCATACACCTTTTAAGTTGGATGCCAAGACGTTTTAGCCATCTTAGCTATCTGCGAACTTTTTCTACGACATCCAAATATATATATCCACGCGATATGACCTCCTCTCCACCCCTTAAACTGAGTAAGTTGCGAGATAATTGGAACATACACGATACATGCAGATGCACCTCTGTCTTGCTAGGAAGCAAATCAATCGTCTTTTTGGATGTTGCATCTCACCAGTCAATTTCAGTCTCCGCCCCTGAGGGCCGATTGTAACGCGGGACCCACAAGGGCCGCCGCGGGCCGGGGACCCGTATTTTGGATCCGCTATCTGGTATGTACATTGTAGTATGTACAGTAGGGCTGTTAAATTGAATTTCAAAATCTTGAATTGAAAACATATTTTTAATTTTCATGAAAATTAAAAATATATTTTCAATTGTTTCACGCCAAGGCGCTAGTAATATATTGGTAATGTTTTGTAATATAGGCAGAAAAACTGGCAGTAAATTTTTAGTTACATAACCCTCATCTAGTATGGGGATACGCCTATGGTAAGTCAAAAACCTTACATCTTCCTAACATATGCTAAACATATATAGGCCTAGTACGAGACCCCAACCCAGGTTAGAAGCCAGCCGCCTACCAACTCCGCCTAGAAACAGGACAACGTCTGCCTGAAGTCTTATCTAGAGAGCTTAGGCTTGCCCTTCTTTCTGGTAATAGACCGCCGAACCCAATGCTTAAATGGAACAAAGTTAACTGGGGTATCTGCCTAGTTGTTACCGGCAATAGCGATGTGAATTGATATATGGTATGGTATACGATAACCCATCCGCTATGTATCGATATTTCCGGACCTTCTATACTAGGTGCTTCGAGCTGCTAATAATAGGCCGAAGGGAATATAGTAGAATCGTGGCGGGTAAGAATGCGATTATACGCCTGGTGATTTCGAGGTAATGGTATCGACTGCGTTTCGCGCTTAAGCCTGGCTGTAGAGGTGACTATACCTTAGTAGGCTAGTTCTATGACTAACTTAAAGGTATTACTAGCCATAATACCTACTTTAGGTAACAATAGGGAAGGAAATTCTACTATATACACCGCCCTATAGATTATTCAGAGGCTGGTCCTCACGCGCAGCGATACAGTCCCTTTATAAACCCGCTAAACCATTAAGATAGTAAGAGTAACGACTAGAGTAATAATAATAATAATAGTCCCTATAGTCCTACCGGTAGTACCGATGGTACTGGCGGTAGTAGTACTGGTGATAGTAGTACTGGCGATAGTAGTACTAGCGATGGTAGTACTCAGAGCGACTCTTTGACTATAAGTATCAGGACCCTAGTACTAAGAAGGCTGATACCTGTTACGTGCCAGGTTCTCTTCAACAAAAGAAGTGCATTGCTAATCAAATATCAAGTATGAAGAAGAAAGGAAAAGAAAACAAAACGTAAAACAACAAACGGGTCCTTATACCCCTTCGGGGGCAAAGCCCTATCCTCGCTTAGCCATGAAGGAAGGTACGATTGCCTGCGCAAACGACCAACGGTACGATCCCAAACGGGAAGGTACGAGTTCTATACGTGCCAATCGTGATATAACCCCTGGGCGAGAATACATTTAGTCCCTAAATGCTGGCTTCTTGTCATCCACATGGTCGTCTAATATTCGATCATCCCGCGCGGCCTCGATCTATTCTTATAGATGTATCGGCGGTCCGGGCTTTGCTAGATAGGCATTGTAGAATTCCTTAATCATCTCCGGAGTATTCTTAAAGTTGCCGGCCGGGTACTATATAGGATCTAGGTTGTATCCTAACCACTGTATACAGTACTGCAGCTTCCTATAATACTTTCTTATATCTAGGATCTTTTCAACTTCCTACTTATCAGTCTATCCTACCTATATCAGAGGTAGCGGATCTGTATATTATCCTACGAGTGGTTCTATACTCACTGCCTTCCGCAGCTTACTTAGGTTAAACACTAGGTAGATGTTAATTGACTGTAGTAGTTCTAACTTATATATATTCCTAACCTTTTCGATAATCTTATAGGGTCTACTAGTTATATAGGAGAGTTTTCGACTCGGACAGTCCTATAGCCAATCTTTCGTAGTAATAAAGACTAGGTCGCTAACGTCGAAGTCCTCTTTATAATAATAACAGTTGGCCTACTGTATTTATAGTTCCTATAACTTCGCAATTTATTTATATATATCTTCCTAGATTTATTATAACTTCGAGAGTCGATTAGCCGCTTCTTATTTGTTATATATCAGTCCTGTATAATTCCAGTCGAAAGATATTGCTGGTTCATAACTAGACTTCTCTAAAGCCTGACCCGAGCCCGAAATTTGGGCCTGTGGCCCGACCTGTATGGGCTTCGGGCCTAACCTCCCTAGGCCCGGCCCGGCCCGAAGCCCGCGCGGGTTGGGCCTAAAAGCCTGTGAATAGCCCGTTTAGCCCGAATTTGTATAATATAGAGGTCTTAGCGCTTATAAGTCAGATTATATAAGATTAATAAATTACAGTTTTTTATTGCTGTTTTAGTCTGGTTATATTCTAATAAAAAACATACTAATTTATCTATAAACGTCAAAAATGAAGCTATTCCTAGATCACCTTACTAATTTATCTGGTCTTCCTGTAATATGCCGATTCGTCTATAAATGTTAAAAATGAAGCCATTCCTAGATCACCTTACTAATTCATCTAGTCTTCCTGTAATATGCCGATTTATCTATAAACGTTAAAAATAAAGCTATTCCTAGATCACCTCACTAATTTATCTGGTCTTCCCGTAATATGCCGATTTGTCTATAAACGTTAAAAATGAAGCCATTCCTAGATTACCTTACTAATTCATCTAGTCTTCCTGTAATATGCCGATTCGTCTATAAACGTTAAAAATAAAGCCATTCCTAGATTACCTTACCAATTTATCTAGTCTTCCTATAATATGCCGATTTGTCTATAAATATCAAAAATAAAGCCATTCCTAGATTACCTTACTAATTTATCTAGTCTTCCTATAATATACCGATTTGTCTATAAACGTTAAAAATAAAGCCATTCCTAGATCACCTTACTAATTTATCTGGTCTTCCCGTAATATACCGATTTGTCTATAAATGTTAAAAATAAAGCTATTCCTAGATCACCTTACCAATTCATCCCATCTGTATATAAATACAAATTTATCCCATCTGTATATAAATGTAAATTCATCCTATCTGTATATAAATACTATATATAAATGCAAATTTGTCTGATTAATTTAACTACCACTAATAATTAAGATAATTTAATTCTAAAAACAGTATTTAAATGCTAGATAGTAGAGAGTATCTAATTAATTAAATGTAACCTTAATTTATTACTAGTTGTAGTATAATTATATGAAGGAGTTGGGACTAAAGCCTACAGATTGTTAGTATGAAAACTCTGCAGCCTAGCGAAATACCGCATAAACCTATAATTAAATTTTAGATAAAACCAATTGATCAGACTAATTAAGCAAATAAATTAATTAGATGTATTAGTAAGGTAACCTCGGAATAGCTTTATTTTTAACATTTATAGATAAATTTGTATATTTATAGCTCCTAGGCCTAAAGCCTGAGAATGGCCCGCCTTAGCCCGAATTTATCTAGAGTATGTATCTTAGCGCCTAGAAGCCTGTTTACTAAGTAGAATAGTATATAGTTATTTTAGTTTCCTAATTGAATAACAGCCTTTTATATCCTAGTGGCCTTGAAATTTTAGTTTTTATTTATAAAATAATTTTTAATATAGCTAGCCACTTATTATTTCTAGAAAAAAAAAAAAATTAGGCCGATTTAGTGATACTTTATAGATAGGCTGGTCTCTATATAGAAATATATATTTAATTATACTAGTATATATATATTTAAATAATATTTAGTACCCCTAACTACTATAAATAATTAAGATTAATTATAATTTATTAAGGATCTCTATATTTTATTAATAAAGAGGCTAGAATTAAAGGAAAATCAGTATTTAATTATATATATCTAGGACTAGGACTCTATATTATAGTATAGCTAGTAATATAGGTATACTAGGCGTATTGTAGTGAATTATAATACCTATATAACCGAATCCTTTAACCTAAATACTAATAAAAGACTATTAGGGGAATTAAGAGATATCTAATCCTATAATATAATTTAAAAATAGTACCTAAAAGAAGAGGGAGGCCTAGTAAGGCTAAGAAGGTATCTTAATCCTATTAAGTATATGCCTTTCGAAATTAAACTTCTTTTATTTTTTTCTATTCTTAATAGTATATATTTTAGATTAGGAGTATATTCTTTATTCTATATAGCTACCTATTAATTTTAAAGGGCTAATATGTATTTCCTTATATAAAGGGCTAATATATATTTCTTTATATATCCTATTCTATAGTTAGCTATAGTATATAGTCTAATCTATATACTATATATAGTTATCTTAGGATAAAAGGGCGTATAGGTACTACTATAGAGATTATAAATTATATTTAAAATTCTTTAGGCCACAGCCTACTTATAATCAATTCTAGAGAATATAAACTAATACAGAGACCAGTATATAGACTAATACGGAGACTAGTATATAGGCTAATATAGAGACTAGTATATAGACTAATACTAAGACTAGTATATAGACTCTATTATTAATAGAGGAGGTACTCTAGGTACTATAGTAGAGGGAGGGGGCTAAGGCCTATAGGCTAGTAGTCGAGGCTCTTAAGAGCCTAATTAAGAGGAAAGAGTTAACTAAGTATTAGATTTATATACTTCTAGATTATATTACTAAGTAGGAGCTATAGAAGGGATAGGAAGACTATACTAATTTTTAATAATAGTAGATTAGTATAATTAAGGTCTAGTAGTGTATTTAAAAGAATTAGTAGTATATTAATAAAGTACGCTAAAAGGTAACTACGCTATAGGGTATATAAGACACTAAGGCCTTCTTTAGATATATTATATTAAAGTCGATAGCTGAGTTAGCTAGTAAATTGATTATAGTAAAAATAAACTACTAGGATATAAGGCTTACTATTAATAATAAGGTTACCTAATATATTTCTTCTTCTAGGAGTAGGGTCTAGAAGAATTGTAAGTATATTAAGCCGATTGATATATAGTAGGCCTACTCTAGGCTATATAGTAAGTCGATAACCCTACTCTATATAAAGGATCTCTAAGATTATAGTCTTTAGATTAATACTAATAGGTTCTATTATATAGCTAGGAGTAGAAGGGATCTTAAAGAGGTCGGTAATATATTAATTAGTAGATATAGTAGCTAGTAGCCTAGGTAGCTAGTACTACCGCTAAGTATCCTAGGATTCGATATAAGTAAGGTTTAATAGGAAGGGGGAGGGGATAAGTAGGATAGGCCCCTAGCTATTCTATTAAGTAATAATACTATAGCTACCCTACTAAGTAATAATACTATAGCTACCCTACTAAGTAATAATACTATAGTAGTAGTAATGATAAGCTAGCCTACTAATAGGATATATAGCTACTATATAGTAGAGATAATAATAGATAAGTATATAATAATTACGAAAGATAGTATATAGAAGGAGAGGGAGGCCTTAGTTACCTTTAGGAAAATTGTAAAACTAGTCGATAGAGAGTTTAGTACTAGTTATATCTATTTTAAATATACTAAAGGGATTATTAATATACTAGATATATAAGGTAGTAGTAAGAGCCCTTAGGAGTTAGTAGAATGAATCTAATTTAGTTACTACTATTTTGGTTAATAGGATAAGTTTTAGAGGAAGTTCTTTAGCTAGTTTATACTAGGCCTAGATCCTAGAAATCTAAAGGAAATATATAGTATCTATAAATTTAATCTAAAACCTATATTCCTAGTAGTCGCGTTATTTGATACTATATACTAGCTTTTATTTAAGAGTATTTATAGAAGGGTTATACCTAGATACTAATTTTAGCCTAATGTTATCTATACCTAAATAACTATAGATAGTAGTATAGTACTACTATAGCTACTTAGGTAGCTAAAGGAGGACTTTAATAGTACCTACCCTAGTAGAATTCTATTACTAATCTACTAAGAATTCGATATATATAAGTACTATTTTAGTAAGCGTTATAGGCGCTACCTTAGCTAGCTATAGAGTATATAGTATAGCCTAGTATAGTAACTGATCTAATAGGACCTAGTATACTATACCTATTATATCTTCTTTTAGCCAGACTACTAATAGAAATTAATTATATTTCTATACTATATAAAGAGTACACTATCTAGTAAGAGAATATCGTTCTAATATATTAATATTAATATTAGGGAGTATATAGCTATTAGTAGAGGTAGTAATATCCTATAGGGATTAGTCTCCCTTAATAATAAAGATAACGGTAATTATACTATTATTCTACTAGGGATATAATACTATATTACTTCTTAGTAGGGTAACCTATAAATTTATATAGAGGACCTAGAAAACCTATCTAGCTAAAAGTTATTTAAGGTCCCTAATAGCTTTATCTATAGGATTACCCTAAAGATATAGTGACTAGAGGATATAGCTTAGTATTAAATGAATTAGAAAAAGTAAGTCTATAAGGTAGGCGATATCTACCTATCCCTTCCTACCCTTCCCTATAGCTTAATAGGACTAGTAACTAGATAGAGGAGGACTGTCTTACTATGGTTTATAGGTATTAGGGATAACTACTTAATACTCGATATACCTAAGTCTAGTTCCTAGGAGGAGGTATTAGCTATATATAGAGACCTCCTTAATACTGCTAGGATACCCTCTAGACTAATAAGCTAGTAATATATATATATCCTATATACCTTCCCTACTACTACCTACTTCTATACTACCTCTACTATTTTAGAATACCTAGTAGGGTGGTCTAAGTAGATAACGCTAGCTACTATAAAGGACCTTAATATACTCTTTAGGCTTAATAAGGCTGCTGTAGTAATATATATTTAGAATTAGAGGTAAGAGGTATAGCTAGAGTATACTTACTTATTTAAGCTAACTATTAAGGCTGAAAAGGATGCCTATAGGAAGAACTTATTCTTTTAGAGATATAAGAGGGGCCTTCTTAATAATAGTAATATTAGTAGTAATAATACTAATAGTGGTAATACTGGTAGCGGTGATACTAATAGCGGTAATACTAATAGTAGTGATACTAATAGTAGTAATAGTAACAATAATAATAATAATAGTAGCAATAATTGGCCTAACGATAATATTAGTATTAATATTAAGATAGGTAAGGGGGGGGGAGGAGGGTAATAAGGCTAATAGAGAATTTAAGGAGGTTAATAATTAAGGCTATATTAGTAAATTTTAATAGGTACTAGATATATTACTAGATATATCTTTTTTTTTATAGATAAATATAACTATAATAATTTCTTTTATAATGATACTTCTACCTTACCGCGGCTACTTATAGTTTTTTTACCTAAAAAACTAGTTACCAGTTTTTTAGGCGAAAAAAACTCTTAGTCTAAGAAGTACTTCGCTACTGCTACTTAAAGTTTTTTAGGTAAAAAACTAGTTACTAGTTTTTTAGGCGAAAAACCCTTAGTCTAAGAAGTACTTTACTACTACTACTCAAAGTTTTTTAGGCGAAAAACTAGTTACTAGTTTTTTAGGTAAAAAACCCTTAGTCTAAGAAGTAGTTTACTTTTATACTTCTACTTCGCTACTACTACTTATAGGTTTTTTACCTAAAAAACTAATTACTAGTTTTTTAGGTAAAAAACTCTTAGCCCTAAAAGTAGTATATATTCTTATAATTTCTACTAACTATATATTTATAGTATAGTAGACCCGCTGTCTATAGGATCTATCTAGGCAAGGTTTTTTCTTAGGCTATATAGCTATATAGCTATATTTAATTTAGGCTATTACCTAATTAGATAATCTTTAACCCTCCTCGGCGTCTATTTACCTAATAGAGAATAGGCTAAGCTCCTATTATAAAAGACTATACTTCCTATTTATATATATCCTACTTTATATATATCCTATCCCTATCTCTATACTCTATACTACTATCCCTATTATATATAGTACTAGGTATAATACCTAGAAGTATTTATTCTAATAGGGATATAGATCCGGCCTATAGCCTAGGCTATATTCCCTCCTTCCCTTAGGCTTCTTAGGCAGAGTCTACTTAAATTCTATCCTCTTTTCTTCTATTATCTAGTAGCTAGGCCACGCCCTCTAATACCAACTTCCTATATCCCCTAAGCTACTAAGAATCCCTACCCTACCTTACCTACGTTAGGCCTAATCAGAGAAAGGCCTTTATCCTCTATAAAAAGATAGTATATATAGAGTAGGTTAAGTAGTAGCTATAAACTAACTATAGGTAGAGGTTTAAGGACTAGATATACTAGGATTTAACTTATAATACTCCTATCTAGCGCGAGTTTAACTAGGTAGCCTACTTTAGGGATAGGATACCGAAGGTCTAGTATAAGGTCTACTATAGCCTTTTAGAATACCTGAACTTCCTATCTTCTACTAAGGGTAGCTATAATAGTATATTAATAATAATAAGGTACTCTAAAATATAGGCCTATTAGAAGGCCTAGGAGGGAGGGAGGAGAGGAAGGGGAGTAATAGCCTAATTTCTTTAAAGTATAGTATATTACTAGGGCCTATATTCCTATCTTAAAAACTTACTTATATACCTAGACCTAGATTTCTAGGCCTAAGATACTCCCTTTTTATAAGACCTCTAGTAGGAGAGTCTTCTCTAATTTATTATAGGATACTAAGTTCTATTTTATATAGTTAAAAGCCTAGTATTTTAGAAGCTTTTCTAGGTCGCCTACTCTATACTATCCCTTCTAAAGGTACCCTCTACTAATACTATTCGCCGCTATCTATAAAAGGCTATTAGATAGGGCCTATCTATAGTATTCTATATACTACTAAAGGATATAAAAATCTTAGTTACCTTAGATTACTAGACTTCTCTATATAACTAGGTATTTATAGTAATTACTGGCTACTTTATTGATAGTAGCTAGGTATATTAGGAGGTTTTGCTTAGGTTTAAGCTACTTTATAGACTATATATAGGGAAATATCTAAGTACTGTCCTTTTTAAAATACTAGATAAGTACTAGATTAAAGACTAGGTATTTAGAATTATAATTAATAATATATCTAATAATATAACCCTAGTTAAGGCTACTTAGATAGTACTCCTTAGTGGTATATAGATATTCTAAGTACCCTACCTTACCTATATTATCTAACTTTCTCTGGGTTAGCTCCTTAGTTACTTAAAGGTAATACCTAAAAATTAGTTCCTTAAGATAAAGTAGGACTAGGAGAAATCACAGCTAGTAAGGAAAAATAGTAGGTATAGGATATAGAAGATCTTATATATACTAAATAAGGTCCGCTTCCTAGCTATCTATATCTATACTAGCCCCTAGCGCTAGGATACCTTTCTTAGGGACTAGGAGGAGGGGTAGAAACTTATTCTGATTTAGGATATATTAACCTAGTAAAACTTAATATTCTTAATACTTTAGCAGGTAAAGAGATTATACCGCTTCTTTTATAAGTTCTATTCTAAGTTTTACTATACTAAGATATAACTTAATAATAAGGAGTGGTATTAAATTAACTACCTTCTATAAATCACTCAGCCTTTCTATAACTTTATAATAGAACTCTTAAAGATAAAGGATATAACTACCTATCTTATCTTTAAGCTTTATAATACCCTCTTTAACCACTTCGACTAGGTAGCTACCCTACTTTAGTAGAAGTATATTCTATAGAAGTTAGAGATACTTAAGGTACTTAAGGCTAGTTATAAAAAGCTTAAAGAGTACTATATATAGATAACCGGCCTTTAGGGAAATATTTATATAGTTAGGATAATACTAGCCCCTAATAGTCGATCTTAATTCTTCTAGATATAATAATAGGAGGCCTACTAGTACTGTGAGTATAGGAAGGCCTTCTAAGAAATACTAGCCCTCTACTAAGAATATCTAATAGTAAATAGGAGATTAGCTAAAATACTAGCTACTAGGCTGGGTACCTTTTAGCTAACTAATCTCTTAAAAGGAGGCTAGAAATCGGTAAAGCCAGCTAGTAATAAGCTGATCTAGTACCTTAATAGCGGTATATATATAACCTAGTTATATCTATTACTATACTAACCCCCTACTATTAGATATAGTTAATATTAAGCCTTTATAGTTTTAGCGGGAGAATAAATCTTATTTCCCTATGATTATATTACTTACCTGCAATATTCTCTTAATTCTAGTAACCGGTATTGGTATTAAGCAGCTCTTTAATACTATACGAGATATTTGCTATTATTACTATAGTTATATAAAGTCTAAAACCATTAAGGACCTTATACTATATCACTATATAACTAGATTTAGTATTTAGGAAGCTAAGATATAGGATCTTTAGTAGTACTTTAATTCTATAGAGATTAAGGCTGTAAGGGAGGAGACCGATGGCCCTATTAATAATACTGCTAAGCTTGATCTAATTAGTGATAATAAGGAGGGTAAAATTTATAGGAGTGGTAGTAATAGTGATAGTGATAGTGATAGTAGTGGTAATAGTAATAGTAATAGTAGTAATAGTAATAGTGATAGTGATAGTAGCGGTGATAGTGATAGTAGTGATAGTGATAGTAATAATAGTGGTAGTAATAGTGATAGTAATAGTAGTAATAGTGGTAGTAGTAGTAATAGTGATAGTAATAGTAGTAGTAGCGATAGTAATAGCGGTAGTAGGGGGGACGGGGGCTAGGATAGAGATAGAATTAGTAGTATAGAGATAGATAAGCTAGTATTACTAGATATAGATATACTATTCTAGGCCTCTTAGAGAAAGTATAAGAGTAGGGTAGATAATGATTTCTAGCTATACTAGGAAAATGTATTAAGTTTACTTTCTTCTGAAAATTTTACTAAAAATTTTGCTAAGTCCTGTAATAATTATAATATATATTATTATAGGTAAGGATATATTACTTATATATCTATATAGTAGGGGCCTATTTATCTTATTTACCTTAGATTTAGGCCTAAACGGGGGCCCGAAAGCCTATATAGGCCTATAGGCTAGGCCTATGACCCAACCATAGGCCGAGAAGTCAGGCCTATAGCCCGACCTGGCCATAGGCCGGGTTAGGTCAGGTTAGGTCAAAATGGGCTTTAGAGAAGTCTATTCATAACCCTGTTTAACGAAGAAAGGGGACCTCTTTATTATGTCCTATAGAAGAATTAATGCTATAAAATCTACTATCGGTAGGTATTCTAACCAGTTGTCCTAGTTATATTTAATATACAGTCTTAATCGCTGCGCTATGAACTGATTTACAATTTCGCTCTAGCTGTCTGTCTATAGGTGGTATATAGTAGATAGTTTCTGCTTAATCCCTAGGATTCTATAGAACTCTATCTAGAACTTAGAGATAAACTGTCCTCCTCAGTCTAATACGATAGTTTTAGGGATTCCTGTGATCTGTATAACGTTATCTATAAATAGATGCGCTATCTGCTTTATATTAGTATCTTTGTGATAGGGGATTGATATCGGTCTTTTACTCAGTTAGTTAATAATAACGAATACTGCGTTATAGCTATATCTATCCTTTAGGAAGGAACAGAAATCTATTAATAGATATTACTATAGTTATTTAGGAATCGGTAGTAGGTATAGGAGACTAGGCGTATAATCTCTCTAGGTCTTCGTATATTTATATACCAGATAGTTATCTATATATCGCTTTATATCTGTAACCTATCCTAGCTAATAGTATCTAGTTGCGATAAGTTTCTTAAGTTTCTCGATACTAGGGTATATAGTTAGTGGTTATCGGTATATCTTATCGAGTAACTATACTTAAAGATCCCCTTTATTAGGTACTTCTAGATAATCTTTAAATAGTAGTAATTCGTCTTATACTACCTAACGGGGATCTATTTAATCTCTTATAATCTATTAGAATACTTCTAGCTCTAGGTTCTAGCGGTTTACTAACTAGACTTATTTAGTTATATCTAGGTCCTATATAGTCTTAACTAGTAGAGGGGGAACCTTAGTATCTTATATAGGTTCTATCTATAAGGGAGATACCTCGATTTCTGGTACTAGTTCCGTTTTTTCTCTAAAATATTCCTTAGGAAGTAATATAAGGTATCGACTAATATTTATATAGGGACTTTCCTTTCTTAAAAGGATATCTGCGATAATATTCCGTTTCCTAGGATGGTATTTAATTATAAAGTGGAACTATAAGAGGAACTTACTCTACTATACTTATTATTAATTTATCTATTATACTGTTATAAAGTATTCGAGAGATTGATAATCTATAAGGATCTCGAAACGTTCTATATAAGAGAGTCCTTTAAGTTCTAGGCGCTATTCCTAGAGTATACAAATGATTATAAGGAGTTCCTTATCCCTAATTTTGTAATTTAGCTCTATAGGTTATATAGTCTTTAAGAAGAAGGTAATAGGATACTAAAAATTGTCAGCCTTATAGTATTATAAGAGGATAGTACTAATGACTCTATTTAAGGTATCTATCTCTATATAGGTCTAGAGATCTAGATTATAATACTGTAGGATAGGTATAGTTATTAACTTATACTTTAGTTATATAAATACTTACTTATAGTCTAGTAACTATTTATATACTATATCATACTATATAAAACGGTATAATAGTTTTAAAAGGAAACTATAATCCTTAATAAATTATCGATAGAAGTTATAGAATCCTAAGAAGGACTATATTCCCTTAATTATTAATAGTATCTTCTAGTTCTTAATAACTGCGATCTTCTCTAGATCTACCGCGATACCCTTAGTACTTATAATGAATCCTAAGAACTTGGTTTTCTATATAGAGAATTCATACTTAGATAGTATAACCTATAATCCTACCTTTTATAACTGTTTAAGGACTTCCCTGATATACTTCTTATATTCTTCGAGTATCTTACTATAGATTATAATATTATCTATAAATATAACTGTATAGTTATCTATATAGTCTCTGAGTACTATATTTATAAATCGCTAGAACGTTACTAGACCATTTATAAGACTAAATGGAGTTACTTTATACTTAAACGATCTATATCGGGTATAGAATATTGTAAGATCTTCTGTAGCCGGTATTAATCTAATATAGTAGAAACCTTGATAGATATCGAGTTTTATAAAGAACTTCGCTTTACTTATTCGTTAGAGTACTTTATTAATAAGGGGTAATAGGTAATAATCTTTCCTTATAATTGTATTTAATCTTCAGAAGTCTATATAGAAATGTAGACTGCTGCCTGGCTTCTTGGCTATTAAGATTGGTAAGGTATATAGAGCTAAACTAGGTATAATAAATCCTTTTTTAAGGTTATCGAGGATATATTGTTTTATAGCCTTTAGTTTATCTAATGATAATTTATAGAGTAGGCAGTATCCTAGTTGTACCTCTGCTTTAAGGATGATTTTATGGTCTACCCCTAGGTAATATGGTAGTAGTTCGTTAGACTTCTTCTTAGAGAATACTGTTGAATAAAAGAGAGGCTGTTTTATATGGTATGAGCAGTAGGATACTGGACCAAAGGGTAAAATGAGTATAATTGTGAAAAGGAGGGTTCTCCTCCGAGATCTATCTTGGTATATATTTATATAATTGCTATATGTGGCTGCTAACTACTAATATACTACTAGATATAAGGAATGTACAGAAGTATATTATTTCTAGTCGATATACCCCCCTAGAAGCCATGTTATAGCTCCTAAATTCGTCTTATCTATCGTTAAGCTATCTATCTATCTACTAGATCCTAGATATCCACTAATCCTAAGGACTAAACAAACTTTTTGTAAGACTGTGCTAGTAGTAACTTAGTAAGCCTATCTGCCTATATATTAGTAGTAGCTACCTACTAGATCGAGATATAGCTAGTATTAACCTCTTAGTATAGCTAATAGTTATAGATATCGATATAGTAAAGCTTAGTTTACAATTGTGGTTATTTGTAGGTAAGTAAATTAACTATCTATTAGTTATTATAATTAATAACGAGATTAGTCTAGTAGTTAAGATTGACTGTATAGAGTAGCCGTTCCTACTATATTACTAACTTTCTAGCCTTAGAGATAGTAAGAAGCTTAGCCTTAGTTATTAATATTATGACTGTACGTTACTTACTAGCCTTCTAATCTATTACTGCGCCGAATAGTTTATAAAGGAAGCCTTCTAAGCTTTTCTGGTTGGAATGGTTGCCGAATGATATATTATTAGAGAAGTAAAGTACTAGTTATTTATATAATAGGTAGTACTTAAGAGCTATATATTGTATATTATACAGATATTAGATTAAGCAATTAACTGCCTCGCGATACTTAGGTCCTAGGTTAACTAGGAATTTAGTAAGATAATTTGCTACCTTTACTATATTAGGACGAGTTATAACTATTAGATAAAGGGCTAAGCCGAGCTTTTATTAATACTTATAGATCTACTCTTTTATTGTAATCCCTAAGAACTTGGTTATTTTATTTATAGGAAGTGGGGTTTTATACTTACGACTACTAGTAAGTCTATACTTAGTTACTATTAATAAGATATAAGAATCCTAGTATAACTATAGTTTATAATTTGTAGTATCTTAGAGAATATAGATTCTAAGAAACTAGCTTACTTCCCCTATCTCATAAAGCTCCTAGTGCTGTTTTAGTTCTTCTTTAAGCTGAAGTACTTCCTAGAGCTAAGATTAGTAGTAAATAATAATAATATTATTAATATAGAAGAAGATAATCATTCTATTATAGGTAAAGAGATAAGGATCTTCTAGAATAAAGATAAATCCTAGCTTTTCGAGTACCTAGGTTACTTCCCTTTACTATAGTCTAGGTAACTTTCTGAGTCTATAGAGTGCTTTATAAAGCCTCTATAATATACTACTACTTTAAAATCCTTCTAGTATTTAGGTATAGACTATATCGTTAAGATCGCTATTTAGGAATATATTTATAGTATCTATCTAGATTATACTGAGATTAAATGCTATAATAAGTGTAAAGACTGCTTATACTATATGGGCCGCTAGTATAGCTATACACTTTTCGTTAGAATTAATATTCTATAAGTCACTATAAATATAGATCCTTACTTTTAATTTTATAAGAAAGCTGTTACTATTATATTTATATATAAAGACCTAGGTTAACAGTAGTACCTAAATTACCTAGTCTCTAGGTTGAGGTTTAACTTCGAAGGTTCTATGTTACTTAATCGATTAGACTTCTAGTCCTACTATAGCGAGAAAGCCTTTATAAAATAGGTGGTTAAGTATATCCTTCTATATCTATAGTTCGGGAGGGAGGTTATCTTAGTAGCGCTATGGTTCTAGGTATCCTAAGGATAGTATAGTTGCGAATGTAGCGAGTACTGCTATATAGTTATCTTTAGTATTATATATAAGATAACTTACTATATCGTAATCTTTATATGGTTTCCGCTTATATTTTCTGTGAATAATATTCGATAGGATGATATCTCTATAAATAGTTCTTCTATACTATTATTATAGGAAGCTTCCTAGTATTTATAGAAGGGGAGACGATTGTTATTAGGAGACTGCTTACTATATAGCTGCTTACTATATAACTGTATACTGGTCTTAGCTATGGTAGACTAGTCTATATATTAGTTTTTTAATTATAAGTCTATATTAACGTTCGTATTCTCTTAGTACCTGAATTTAGACTTAGAATAGTTGGTTAAGAGTAACTAGTAAATATAGTACTGCTATTAATAGTATAACTAGTAGATATAGTACTGCTGTTAAGGGTATAACTACTACTAGGGGTAGTATTCCCTATAGTATCGTTAATTCCTCTTAGGTAGGATATAGTGATCCTAATAGTATTATTAAAGGGGAGACTTACTTACTTAGTAGGAGTAGAAGATCGGCTAGGCTTTATAGAAGTAGAGGAAGAGAGGATATACTTAGTATTAGTAATAGCGTTATATACTTACTTTATAGGTCTCCCTAGGGGGGGGTTTAGATTTCTATAGTTATTAGAGCTACCTATTTTTTAGGCGAAAACTAGGCTACCTGTTTTTTAGGCGAAAATATACTAGTCTTCTATTAGTTAGATAGACCCTACTTCTTATAATAAAGAAATTTCCTCTATTATTACAGTCGCTTCTTCTTCTTCTCTATTTTATATTTCGTTCTAGATTATTAGTATTATACTAACCTAGCGAATTACTTGCTCTAGTTCTATATCTAGTTTATCTTTATTAAATACTTTAGTAAAGTCTATAATCTAGATTCTTAGTGGTTCTGTAGGGTGGTTCGCAAAGTTAAGATTCTTATTAAAGGTAGTGTCCTAAATATACTTATAGCTATTTATATATAGGAACTAGACCTTCTAGATATTACTTACGCGAAATCCTATAAGATATCTAATCTCCGCTTAGTTATATATTTTGTCTAATAAAGGAATTCCTTAGATCCTAATATAGGTATAGTACCTATAAACCTTTAGATTTAATAGGTTAATTAGAATAAAGGTACCTATTCCTTATTAGTGGAATTCTTACTAAGGTATAATCTACTTTCCTAAGTTTAACTTCGTTAGTAATCTATTAATAATATAGATAGTAGCTTATACTACTTCTAGCTAGAGGTTCTTTAGAAGCTTCGATTCTTAAAGAAGTAACTATACTCTAGTAATAATCACCCCCCTAGATCACTCGGCGAAACTGTTTTATTCTAGTATACTAACCACGGTCTATTAGGTAATAATCCTGTTTTCTTTTATAAAGTCTATTATCTTTTAATTAATTAATCCTTTATTATTAGAAT
Organism: Penicillium psychrosexuale; assembly: GCF_028828465.1. Classification (NCBI taxonomy): domain Eukaryota; kingdom Fungi; phylum Ascomycota; class Eurotiomycetes; order Eurotiales; family Aspergillaceae; genus Penicillium; species Penicillium psychrosexuale. Next base: position 3,777,189 of record NW_026643187.1, read on the forward strand.
AGAAAATACGAATTAGTAAATTAAACCATATTTATATTTATGAGATAAATTCGATAATTACCTATTAGTAACTGCTCTTCTTCTTATATATTAAGGCCTAGTGGTATTAGATACTATTAATATAAAAGTAAGAGATCTACTTATTACTATTATATACTTTAGGGAGTATAATAAGATCAAAATATATCTAACCAAGTAGTCCAAAATTTGTGCCTTAAATATAATAAGAGACTTACTTCAGTATTCTGCTAAGCTAGTACATTTTATATAACTCTAGGTTATTTGCGGCACTCTTAGTATTTATATATAAGGGTTTTATAATCTAAATACCCTCGACCATTTTAGTAAGCCGTTCTATATACTCGCTAAATATATAGCTAAATCGCTAGTACTATCTCTCTGCTATTACTTTTAAGACTAGTAGCTGTACTGAATATTAAGTTATATTAAAAGAGGTTATTATAAATACTACTAGAAATATAAAGTCGGTACGTAGGAGTATAAAGAAGTTCCTAATCTCTTCTATTTTTATAAAGGTCCGGCCTATATCTTTATATATAATGGTTAGATCGTTAAAATCTACTTTATACTCCCTCTATTTAATTAGTACTACTAAGATAAGATTATAGTAGAAGCTAGGAGAGTACTTAATATCGTTTAATATTAGATTAATAGGTCGGCTATAATAGCCGATGGTTTTAATCTAGACTTTGCTGGTACTATAGACTTTAGTAAATATATTACCGACCTTTAGCTCTCCTATCTTTTTATAGAATTTAATAAAGAGGCCTCGGTTATTTATAATATATCGGCTAGTTGCTAAATCAATTAGCTAATAATCCTATAGGATAGATTATGAGTTCGTTAGGAAAGTAGTGTCTTCGATAGCTATTAAGTAGTCTTTATTATTTAGATCTACTTCCGCGAAGTATACTTAGTCTATATTTTCCTCTTCCACTAGTTTAGCTAGAAGTCGGTTTATATAGTCCTTTACTTTTCTAGATAACTTATCGACCTTTCCTTATATATTCTTTTAAATATTAGGATTAGGTTTCTAACTAGGTAGGTATACTACCTTAACTAGGTATAGATATATGCCGAAGTAGTGGTTTTCTCTATATATATAAGCTGGGAGAGATATTAATATCTTCTTTCCCTTTATGGTTATAGTGGTCGTTATAGTTATAGTCACTGGTTTTTTAGCTTCCCCCTAACCCCTAAGAGTTATAAAAGCAGCCTATAGTACCTTTAGCTTTAATAATTTCTTCTAGTTAAAGAGTAACTGTTCCAAACAGTATATATTCACTATACTAGTAAATATATACTTTCCGTTTTATTTAAAGACCTTCTGGTACTAATAGTAATAGAATTAAGGCTTAATAGAATTAAGTACTATTAAGAAATCGTAGATTATATTTTAGTTATTAGTTATAAAGCTTACTTTTATAGCTGTATATTCTATATAGAGATTCTCTAATTTTATTAACTAGCTATTAATTACTATATCTTTAATTAGTATTATCACTATAACTATCTACTGTCTCCTAATAATCTGGACCTGCTTTATATCTACGTAAGAGAAATGTGATTGTAGGGTAGCTAGTAGCTTACTAGTCTCCTATACTTTAACTATTAGATTCTAGATCTTAATAGTGAGTATATTCCTTATTCTCTTAGAGACCTTATCGAGTATTAGTTTAATCGTCTTATACTTAGATAGATTATTATTATAGTCTTTCCGATTATTATTATAGTTGAGTTAGCCGTTTATTATTAATCGACTTATTATATTATAATTATACTTTTTATTATTTTTATTTAGTCGAATTGGCTTTATAGGTAGGGTAGGCCGCTTTTCTTCGCTGATATTTAGGTTAATATAATCCTAAATATTGAGGTTTTCGGTAATTATCTCTATCTATATAAACCAGGTTTACTATTAGGTTAAGTTCCTTAGAATAATATATACTCTAGGTATACTTGAGACCTATTCGGTGATCCTGCTAGGATTGTCGTAAAGGAATGATATCTCGTTTTCTACAGCTTTCTTATACAAGTTGGTAGAGGATAGATAGGAAGTGCTAGATAAGTAAAAGTACTTCTATGCTTAGGGATATAGTAGCTTATAGAGCAGACTGCGGTAGTATTCAATTGCAATTGATATACTAGTAAACTAGGCTTATAACTGTTAAACAAAAGAGAGGCTGTTTTGTATGGTATGAGTAGTAGGATACTGGACCAAAGGGTAAAATGAGTGTAATTGTAAAAAGGAGGGTTCTCCTCCGAGATCTATCTTGGTATATGTTTATATAATCGCTATATATGGCTGCTGACTACTAATATACCACTAGATGTAAGGAACGTACGGAAGTATGTCATTTCTGGTCGACAAATACTTCTGTAAGATTATAGTATTCCTTTAGAAGGGTTTGTTTAATCTCGTTGAGTTCTATATCCTTTATAATTGTAGATTTAATATTAATAATCTAATCGATTTTATAGAGTAAGGTCTAGAAGACTTTAATATCTTTATCGATAACCATTTATATTTATAAACGATTAAATCCTACCTAACTAATAATACTAATATCTATTAGTAGGAGAACTTCCTTTGTTTCTTCCTCTAGTACCTCTATTCGGAGAGGTACTAGTTCGATTTTATTATTTAGGTTTTATAATATCTTACGATACTCTTTGACTTACTAGTATCTATATTAATACTCCCTTACGATAGGGTATGGCTTCTGAGTCTTTAGGTCCTACCGTAGATTACTTAAGACTTATTTCTTAAAGAGATAATTGCGTTATTCTATATCCTTCTAGTAATCCGGCTTGATTTATATAGGCTGTTTAAGGATTATTATAGGTACTAGTATAGCTAACTAGCCTACTACCTCGTTGAAAAGGGTGTTCTTATCTAGCTAGATTATATAATACTATCGGTAGTTAAGGAGGATATTATTCTTAGCGAACTATATATATCTAATAATTATATTATATCTACCTAGATCTACTACTAGTATAGGAATCTACTATTAGATCTAGTTATCTATACTTAGTATAAGGATAATAGTATATATAATTAGTTAGGATAATTTACTATCGAATCCTCTAACTAGATACTCGCGGTCTAGCTTATAGGTATATAATCCAAATTTCTTACTAAGTAGTATAACTAGTTCTATATTAATAAATATTAAGCTATCTACTCTAGTATCTACTAGCGCTAAGATTATAAAGGAATATCTATTATAAGTTAATCTTATATTAAATACTAAACTATCTTATAGACCTCCTAAAAGCTTATATAGATCTAGTATATATAGCGATACTTATTTCCTACCTAGGATTAAGACTTCTCCTAGGCTATTACTTTTCCTAGGTCTATATTATCCTCTAATTCTTTGAGTTTAGTTATATACGATTAGCTGTAGGTCTGGTTAGTTATAGTAATGGCGCTTACGGCTATATTCGCCTTTTTCTTTAGGTATTCGAATGTTATATACTCCTTCTCCTTATAGTAGAAGTATCGACCCTCTTTTATAAGAGTCTCTCGCTCTATAGCTAATAGGTTAGATAATAAGGTAGTCCCTTTATACTTTATATATAGTATAAAACTAGACTGGTTAGTAGTAGTTCTAGCTCTACTTCTAAATATAGTTATTATATAAGTATATGCGGTACCCTTTGCTTCCTATTAGAGACTAATCTTATAGGATATACTCTGATAACTCTGGGTAAAGGTATCGAAAGGAACTGTTTCCTGATTAATAGCCTATATAACTTAGCTCTATAATAGATATAGAAGTTTTGAATATAGGTTATACTTACAGTTTTCTTTAATGACTACGGCTTCCTCTATAAGTTATATAAATTCAGCTAAGAAGTTAGTAAAATCTTCCTTAGGTTTTATCTTAAGTTTATAGTAGGCTATATATACTTCTATATAATAATTTGGGTTTATAAAGATAGTATAGAGGTAGATAATAATATCTTCTACGTCGATATATAGGTTATTAGAGGTTATACTTATTTATAGGGTAATATACAGCTATACTTTACCTTTATATCAGCTTTATATATATAGCTTCTAGTAAACTAGTAGTAGGTAGTAATCGGTATTTACTTCGAGTTTCTATTTAATAACCGTTTCCTATATTTCGAAACGGACTTCCTTTCTATCCTTTAGTATTAGTATATTAGGTATCTTTATAGATTTCTAGCCGGTAACTCCTATAATCGGTATATTACTTTAGGCCTAGTTTATTTCGCTCTGAGTAAGAACGAGGTAGTAGGTAAGGTTATTATACTTATATATAGTAATATCTCTATAAGTAGTAGCCTTATCGCGTTTTTCTATAGCTTGGTTATATTCTATTATAAGGCAATCCCTTTCTATATAGAATCGATTATATTCCTCTATAATTTATTTAATAGCTTCCTTGGACTTTCTATTTTCTGTAATCAGGATTTAGATTTTATCTTATATTATCTGGTTATTATCTTTAACTATTTAGAACTAATTAGCTAGCTTAATAAATTATTCCTTACTAGGAATTATATATATAATCTCTCGGATAGAAGGAGTTGAAGGACCCTCCTTAGGGCTATTGTATTTAATACTTTTAATTAGGTCCTATATTCTAGTAGGAGTTAGGGTTTTAAGGTTTACAGCTTCTTCTATAAGATAATCTGGTACTATAGGTTATTTTCTCTTACCGATTGCGGCAATCTATTATAGTGGAACTATAGCTAGTCCTATTCTGATTAGTTTTAGGATAGGTAGGGTAAAACCGGACTAGGACTAATTGTAATAATTGTCTGTGTAGTTGTACGGCTTCGAAAGTTTGGGTTTAGGGTGATACTTGATATTATATTATATATTAGGTTCTCTTTAATAAAAGAAGTATATTACTAATTAAATATCAAGTATAAAGAAGAAAGGAAAAGAAAATAAAATGTAAAATAATAAATAGGTCCTTATACCCCTTTGGGGGCAAAGCCCTATCCTCGCTTAGCCATGAAGGAAGGTACGATTGCCTGCGCAAACGACTAACAGTACGATCCTAAACGGGAAGGTACGAGTTCTATATGTGCCAATCGTGATAATACCTAAGGTATAAGCCCTATTATAGGGCGTAGATATCAGGACCCTAGTACTAAGAAGGCTGATACCTGAGGTATAAGCCCTATTATAGGGCATAGAGTACCTATCCTAGGTATATAGGGGACTGTAGACTAGGTAGGAGTAATATATACTACCTATACAGCCTCCTTAGGTTATATAACCTATAAACCTATATATTATCCTTATATACTACTTCTTTAGAGAAGTAGCTATTAGTTCTAATATACCCTATATATATTACTATCTCTATTTCCTAATCCTCTATTATATATAGTATTCCCTTAGGTATTCTATACCTAGGGGTCTTATAGTTCTAATAGCTCTTAAATACTTAGATTACCTAATAGAGACTATCCCTTATTTATATTATATTGAACCCTTATAATATATAGTCGTAGGGACTTCCTATAATACTATAGCCTAATAAATAGGTTCTAACTAATTAAACCCTTTCTCCTACTATAAACTATCCTCTTATAGATACCTTAGAGTTAATATAAGAAACTACTATACTACTAGATCTAATACTAATATAATACCCTATAAACCTATCTCTATTAATACTTAATTAACTAAGGAAATATATTAAAGAAGCTAAGGTAAGAGAGGAATACTAAAACCTCCTTATAGAATTAGAAATCCTAGAGTAAGCGAAGCCTCCTACTCTAATAAGTATAAATAACTATATTATACTATAGGTTATCGAAAAATACTATATTTATATACTAAGAGAGCCTATAAATATTAAACTATTCTATAGAAATATAACCTAGGAATACTATACCTTTATTAACTAACTTTAATTATACTTTAATAAGTACTAGTAATAGTATAATTTCGGCCTATATAAGGTAGAGACTATAGTTAAATAATTAGATAATTAAAGGAATAATAATTAGTAGTCTTATATAAAGATATTTAAAGAGCCTACTATCTAGTAAGACTTCTAGGACTTCTACCTATATCTTATAAATAATCCTTAGAATATCTATTAAGATAATATACTAGAGTATAGTACTCTATAGTAGAAGTAATATTAATCTATATAAATATTTATAATATAGCTTAATACTATCTATTATTAACTAAAGTACCTATATAGTTAATAGTATTAGAAGGAATACCTCTAGGCTAAAGTAATCGATACTATTTATATTAAGTTATTAAAATAGCCTATTAAGCTAGAAATATATAAAGTATATATTAGATACCTTTTTATAGTAGAAAGCTAAATCCCTAACTAATAAAAATTACTTTATATATAGAAAGAGAAAAGTACTAATAATAATAAGAATAATATTATTAAAATAGATCTAAGCTTAGATACTAGTCTTAGCTCTTATACCTTATTTATATTAGGTATAAAGAAATATAAGGATAAGTCTAAAAATAAAGGTAAGGATAAGTAGGGTAAAAAACCCGATAAGAAATATAAGTATAATAAATAAAAAATAAATCCTAATAGTATCTCTTATAATAGCTACTTTAAGTATAAAAAACTAGGTTATTATATAAATACCTATAAAGAGACTAAGGGGGATTTATAGTTAAAAAACTAAGTATCCTAGTACTTATAGTATTAGTAGTATTAGGGCTTAATAGTATTAAGTAAGAATTAGAACTTACTTTTACTTATAAAGTTAGTATTAAAACTAATAATAGGGAGTAAACTATATAGATACTAATAGATAGTAGGGCTAAGAAAACCTTTATTAGTTAGAACTAGGTTAAATAGTACCTTCTATATATAGATATAGGCTCCCTAAAACCTATTATAACTATAGATAGTTATATAGTCTATTCCTATAGTTCCTATAAGCTAAATAGTAAGCTATAAGATAGTAAGGATATAGTATATAACTATATACTCTCCTATAAAGTAATTAAAATAATAGATTATAATATAATTATTAGCTATAACTAGCTAAAATCTATTAATCCTAATATTAATTAGAAAAACTAGGTATAGTATTATTACCTATCTAATAAGAAGATTAAAAAGATAACTATAGTAGTCTTTATATAAGAGATCCTCTATAGGGCCCTTATACTTATAATATATCCTTATCTAATTATAAAAGGTAAGCCTATCCTACTCTTTACTATAGTATAGGGTATAGAGAAAGCTTTATCTATCTAATATTTAGACTAGGCCGATATCTTTAATCTTAAAGAGATAGGGAAGTTACTAGAGAATAATAAGTATAACTATACTATTAAGATAGAAGTAGGTAAATAAATTCCCTATAAGTTAATCTATCCCCTTTTTAAGATAGAACTTATAGTATTTTAAGATTATATTAAAGAATATATTAAGAAGGGCTAGATTAGGCTATTATAGAGCCTAGTAGGTATACTTATTTTATTTATACTAAAGAAGGATAGAGGGTTATATCTATATATAGATTACTAGGGACTTAATATATTAACTCTTAAGAATTAGTATCCTCTACTACTAATTAGTAAGACTATAGATTAGCTATCTAGTATAAAGATCTTTATATAGCTTAATTTAAAAGATATATATTATTATATCCGAATTTATAAGGATAATAAATAGAAAACTATATTCTAGACCTAATATAGTTATTTTAAGTATATAATTATACTATTTAGATTAGTAAATATACCTATAATATTCTAGTTATATATTAATAGAGTATTAAGCGATCTACTTAATATCTACTATATTATATAGCTCGATAATATCCTTATTTATTTATAAACTAAGGAGTAGTATATATATAATATATATAAGGTACTAGATAGACTATATATATATAAGTTATATATAAAAATATCGAAATATACCTTCTATATAAAGTTAGTAGCTTTCCTTAGCTTTCTTATTATATCTAAGGGTATATCTATAGAGCTAGAGAGGATTTATACTATCTTAGAATAGCTAGAACTATAATACTTATATAATATATAATAATTTATTAGCTTTAGTAATTTTTACTAGTAATTTATTAAGAATTACTTATATATCGCTATATCCCTATCTAAGTTAATAAAGGGTATTCTAAAGAAGAAGGGTATAAATTATTAAAAGTAAGGCTTTATCTTTATACCTAAAGTAAGGATAGCTTTCAAAAAAATAAAGAAATACTTCTTAAGTATACCTATATTATTCTACTTTAACCTAGAGAAGCCTATATAAATTAAGCTAGATACTTTAGGATTTACTATAGTAATAATTATTATATAGCTAGATTCTAAGGGTTACTAGTACCTAATTACTTTCTAGTCTAAAAAGATAATTAGTATTAAAATATACTATAAAATATATAATTTAGAACTACTTATAATTATTAAGTTATTTAAGTATTAGAGATATTATCTTAAGGGTAGTAAATTCCCTATATTAGTACTATCTAATTATATTAACCTATAATACTTTATAACTATAAAAGAGTTAATTAGGTATTAGGTAAGGTAGGTAGAGAAGCTTACTATATTTAACTTTATTATTAAGTATTACTTAAGAACCTTAAATCCTATTAATATACCTAGTTACTAACTAGACTATATACCTAAGGAGAGAGAGTTCTTAGAGAACTTACTTTTACCTACTCTTTAGGAAAAGCTATAAAAGAGTCTTAATAATAATAAATAAGTAGTATAAAGGTTATAATCTACCCTAATATATAAGGTTATAGTAATACTAGACCTAAAATTATATATCTTTATAAGGGTAGCTAATATAATATTAGTACCTAAATCTAATTATCTATATAATATAGTAGAGGATTATAATAATATAGTATATAAAACCTATAATATAAGTATTATAGATAAGTATTATACTACTAGTAATATAGGAATTCTAGACCCCCTAGTACTATACCTAATAGCTATAAAAGCTTTTTAAGGTAAAATAGTATATATACTAATACTAAAGAACTCTATAGTAAAATTACTCTATATAATATAGGATTATAATCTAATATTATAGGATATCTATATAAAAATAGAGGAGGATAGTATTAGTAAATAAAAGTTAAGTAATATATCCTAAGGATTAATACTAGATAGGCTACTTAGGTTTAATAACTATATTTATATCCTAAGAAAGACTATAATCTTATATAAAATTATAAAGATATACTATAATAACCCCTAGGGAGACTATTATACTAGTAAATATACCCTCGAAGCTATCTAGTATAAGTTCTATTAGTATAGAATTATAAAGGATATAAGGGAATATATATATAACTATATAAGTTATTAACGTAATTCGGTTTATAAGTATAAGCTATATAGATTATTATAGCTACTACTAGTACCTAAGAGGCCTAGTAAATAGCTTAATATAGATTTTATTACTAGAATACCTCTATTATAGTAGAACGGTAAGGTATATAATATAGTACTTATCTTAGTAGATATATTTACGAAGTATACCCTTTATCTTCCTTATATAAAAGAAATTGATATACCCGAGTTAATAGATTTGTTATATGAATGTATGATTCCGATCTTTAGTATACTAGAGAACCTAGTAAGCGATAGGGGTAGCCTATTTACTAGCTAGTGTTACGATTGGCATGTTTATGTTTATTTGTTTGTTTGCTTGTTTGTTATTGGCATTATTATAAAGCGGTCAGCGGCTAGCATATTAACTAGCTGCCTCCCACTTTGCAACTTGCTTCTTCTTTCTTCCTTCCTTATCTTAGTTATCTTCGTCGGAATACACTCTTCTGTTATATATGCACTCTTTCTTCATTGATCAACCTGGCACGTCACATAATAACTAAGATCCTTGCTACGCAGTCCTGTGGCAAGTAGTGGCATACTTTCGCACACCGTACAGAAGTCTCATTGCGAGTACATTCTCGGTCAAAGCATCTTTTCTCTTTTAGATAGTCCGGTGACGCGGCAGACCTCAGGTTACGAGCTAGAGACTAGACTGCTCTAGGACGATTAAGTAAGCCGTGCGCGAGAGACTTTTTCGGACCCTCCTACCCAGAACCCCAACTTTTTTCTTCTCCTTTCTACCACGCCTAGGCCACGGTTCCAGTGCAATTTTTCAACCTCGCTCCCTTCCCTCAATCCTCGTTAAAATAGATCCTTAATAACAACTTCGCGCCGAACTCCATACCGAACTTAGCGCAGAATTCACCACCACAATCGAGACACTTCGCGGCAAAATCCGAGATCTTCAACAGATACTTCAACAAGCGCAGTTTTAATAACCACCTGCTCCCTAAGCAAGATATCCAAAGTCTTCGCTTCCAGATCCAGAGAAGTTTACTAGTCAGTCAGTTAAATACGATATATAGGACGCCGCTATTCGTGCCAAACTCACTATCGACAGATCAGCAATCGGAGATTCAATAGCCCAATTCTATTACGTCTATCTCAACCTTATAAGCTAAGTTTAGGTAATAGTCCTACCCTAGCTCGCTATCACACGTGATTCTAGTATACACAATTTCAATACAATTCTCGATTAACTCCGTCACACTTACGATAATCCTAATAAGACTTAAGAAGCCGAAGATTGTCTCCTTTCAATTAAGCAGGATACCGATTCGATCCCTACTTATATTACTAAGTTTAAGAGAGTTCTCTACGAAGCTAAAGGTCAAGACTAGCCTAATATTATAAAGATCTCCGCTTTCTATAAAGGCCTTAATAATTCACTTTACAGTCGCCTTTCTTAATAACTGAATCTTCTATATACTTACCCGGAATTTATCAAAATTGTCTAATAACTAGCTGGTTATTCTTTCTCGTCCACTCATTCAAATGTAACAAATTCTTCGCATACTAATTCTAACAATAATAACGGCAACTGTATAGACCTTGCTATCGGTTCAATTAACCCAGACCTAGCTGCTCTCGAAGCTAGTGACGAAGATGATTTTGATTATAATGCTGCTATTGCTAGTCTAGCATCTAGGGACTAGATGGAATTTTGCGCAGGGGATATGTTACAATTGGCATGTTTATGTTTATTTGTTTGTTTACTTGTTTATTATTGGCATTATTGTAAAGCGGTCAGTGGCTAGCATATTAACTAGCTGCCTCCTACTTTGCAACTTACTTCTTCTTTCTTCCTTCCTTATCTTAGTTATCTTCGTCGGAATACACTCTTCTGTTATATATGCACTCTTTCTTCATTGATCGACCTAGCACGTCATAGCTAGTTCTAGTCAACCTTCTATTTTCTCCTTATAGTTAAGCGCTAGTTATCTACTACGTTCTACCTATAAACCGATAGCTAGACTAAATGCTAAAATCAGGTATTAGAGTATTTCCTTTAGTTATATATTAACTAGGAGTAAGACAATTAGGTATACTAACTACCTATTGCGGTATTTATATATAATATAATAACTTATAGTATAACTGGAAAGTTACTATATAAAGTATTAATAGGTTATAACCTATCTATCTAAGATAGTATTAAAGAGTACCCTAAGGAGTATTATATAGATACTATATAGAGGGTATAGGAAATCTAAGAAATAAGGGGCTTTATAAAAGAGCGACTTACTAAGGTAAAAGAGTCGATAAAGTACTATATAGATAAATACTATATAGATAAATCCTTTAAGGTTAGTAATTAGGTATATCTTAAGAGTAAGAATATAGAAATAGGTAGGCTAAGCGAGAAACTAGATTATAAAATACTAGGTCTATTTCTAATTCTTAAGAAGGTCGGTATATAAGTATATAAGCTATATCTATCCCTCCGTTTTAGATTACTATACCTAATATACTATATATTAGTATTAGAATTATATTATAGTAATACTCCGACTAATAATAATACTCCTAAATTAATTAAGATTAATAATTAGGTAGAGTATAAGATTGAATATATCCTATCCTATTAAGGTAAAAAGAATAAGTCCTACTTAGTTAAGTAGTATAGCTATAATAATATCGAAGTAACCTAGGAACTGCAGTCTATAGTTAAAGAGACTAAGGCCTTTAATAACTATAAGGCTAGGTTAAATATAGCTATAAAGATACTAAAAAAGATAAGGACTAAAAATATATACTCGAAATATAAGAAGCTTTAATTATAAATTAAAAATTAGTACTATACTCCCTATACTTAATAGGATTTATATATAGATATAGGTAAGGTTAGTATACCTAACTAGACTCGAATACTAATAGGATAGTATTAAAAATACTATAGAGTAATAAAATAGACTCTATAATTAGGATATCCTAAGAGATAGGGACTAAGTTTATAAAGGTAAATAAAGTATTACTAGGTATACCTATATTAAGAACTATACTTTCCTCTACTAAATTAATAAAGGTATTAAAGAATTCTTTAACTTTAGAGATATTCCTTATATTTTTTATAACTTCTAGGACTATAATAATTTTAGTAACTACTATAACCTCTATAGCTTCTATAATAGTAGCGGCCTTTTTAGCCTTATTAGCTATATAGGTTAAGCGCTTAATACTCTGCTTAATAATATATACTTAGGATATATAAGTAGATATAGGTAATATATTAAGAGCGGTATAGGTAGTAGGCTAAACCTTAATAGGAAGCTATATTATTATTAGTAATAAATTCCTCCCTATAATAATATAGCTAACTTATAGGAATATAATTATACTTTACTAAAGTATAGTAAGTATATTTAGTATAACCTATAAGGGTTTTATACTTATAGTTTAGGTAGCTTTATAGCTAGAAAAAGTACTACTAGTAAGGTAGTAGTTCTTTAATAGGCTTAGGGGTTACTAGATAAGGTAGTAGAGTTATAGGCTAGTAGCCTAATATATAATAGTGCTATACCTATAGATATAAAGTTTTATCCTCCTTAGAGGAGGGTAGTATAGGATAATAATATACTATTACTATTCTATAAATATAGTTAATATATAAACCTGAAAATAAGGCCGTTTCCTATAAGGAAGGGGTAGATATAATATTAAAATTTCTCGGTATACTATATAGAATATAATACTACTAAATTTAAATATATCTACTATATTTACTAACTAATAGTAGTATTAAAAGTATTACAAGTATAAGTTGGAATACTATATATAACCAGATAATTTGAAGGAAGGTATCTAAAAGTATAAAGTATATAATTAGAATAAAAGTTACTCTTAAAGTCTATAAGCTATATATATTATAGACTTTTATATATAAAAGGGGATAATCTCGCTTCTCTTAGGTATAATTCTAATAATATTAGAAATATATAATAATAATTAATTAGGGTAGGGTTAGTATTAGGGAATAGGCTGGAAAGATACTTTTCTAGCTAAGGATATAGCCTACCTAATAATATTATTAAAACCTAAGCTTTAGTAGTTAGAAAACTAGGTATAGATTTTAATATACTCCCTTAATAAAAGTTATTAGATATTAGAGTATATTATAGTATATAGTATAAGTATAGTAATACTAAAGGGAAGGATAATTATTAAAGAAAAGAAAGGTAGTCTAATACTTATTAATTTTTATATTAGTAGTAGTCCTATAGTCTATTAGATTAGGGTTATTTTAAATAAGTTAAATATTAAGATCTAGATATATATAAATAAAAGGAAGTATTAACTAGATATAAAAATATAAAAATATAAATATAATAGGGTTATAAGGGTTAGAAAATATAAGTTATATATATAGATTCTAAGATACTTACTTTCTTACTAATAAGTAGAAGTAGAAGTAGAAGGTATTATACCCCTATCTTATAGAGGGTATAAACCTAGTTATTTAATAAACTATTAAAATTATAGTCCTATTAGTAGCTTAGTAAGGCTATTAGTAATATTATTAATACCTTTAATATAAGGGATATAGATCTTACTATATATTATTTATTCTCTTATCTAATACTAGTATATCTTAATATATTTAGACCTACTATTTTCCTTTAGTATAGTAGCTATTAAGATAGTAGATTAGCTATTACTATATAATAGTATAGGAGCTAAGGATATAGAGGAAGTAGAGAGAGCTTCTCTAAAAGAAGAATTAATATCTAAATTATTAAGTAAGTACTTTAGCTATAGAGCTTCTATAGCTATAAATAAGATTACTATATATTTAGCCTTAGTAGTAGACTTTATAGTACTAGTTTACTAGGTTAATTTCTATATAACTAGTATACTAGTAAAGAAGAAGATATAGCTAGTATAGCTCTTACTTCTATCTTTATCCCTATATAAAGTATCTATATATCCCTAAAGTCCTATCCTATTATATATTCCTCTTTATCCTATAGTACTATATATAAGTTTATATTATAAAGTAGCGCTAGTATATATAATAAACCTAGCTATAAGAGCTTTATAGCTAGAATTAGGGTTTATAAGGAATTATATAAGGATAGAATAATAGTAGATAATATCTAATTAAGTTATAGTATTAGTATAATTCTTAGAATTAATAGTTAACTAATAGGACTTAATAGTCTTTATAGAAGTTTATAAAGTAGGTCTCTATAAGATTATTAAATTTAGTAGTAATATAATTAGTTTATATCTACTATTTTTACCTATAAATAGTTTTAAAAACCTATTAATATAGGTTTTCTAGGAGATAGAGAGGGTACTAGCTTCTTAGTAATATACTACTTTTATTAAAAGGTAGTAGTAAAGTAGGCCGAAGTCTATAATTAACTATTTTATAGAAATAGCTTATTTTATTTAATTAATAAGATCTTATAGAGATATAGTAATTAGTATATTATTGATATATATAAAGATATAGATAATATTCGCTCCCTAATTATAGTAGATATAAAGATAAAGATTAGAAGGAGATTATTTAAATCTAAGGATAAGTAAGAAATTACCTAGTATATTAAACTAGTTATTAGTAGACTGTTTTAAACTATATAGGCTATACTTAAGCTAATATACTTATCCCTTTATCTTATCTTTAAAACTAGGTAGTAGTTCTATATAAATAGTCTTTATAAGTAGTATATTAAGGTATACTAGGTTAATATTAATATAGGTAGTATATAAATACTAAATTATAATAATATTAAGGAGGATATAGAGTATAATATAGCTACTAGTACTAGTAAATATCTTATTATAGTTAAGATTCTTAACTTACTAGAAGCTATATACTACCTAGTAAGCTTTAAACTTTAGAGGATTACTATTAGTATTAATCTTTAGTTTAAAAACCTATTTATTAGTTAGGGTATATATTATATATAAAGCTAGGACTAACTCCTAGATACCTATTATAGTAAGCTAATCTATCTTAGCTTTTATAGCTCTATACTACTATAGCTAGAGCGGTAAGGCCTTTACCTAACTTAGGCTCTTTAGATTAAATAGCTAATAGGGATCGATTAATTCTATAAATAGAAGTAGTAGGAAAGGTACTATACCTAGGGATATTAGTATAGTAGTAAATTAGCTTAGTACTAATATATATAGTATATTTATATAGTATATTAGTTATTAGACTCTTATTCTTATATTATAAATACTTAAATAAGATATAATTATTCTAATCTAGTAAAGAGTAATATTAGATACTAATATAGGATCTAAATTATAGCCTATATCTTTAAGAGTATAATCTTTATTATTAGAAGACTTACTTATAGATCTTTCTAAGAATAATAATTAGTTAGATAGTTTATCTATAATAGAAGCTTCTTTACCTAATATATAGTAGAGGAAGGGCTATATCTATATTATTAATAGTTTAGTTATAGGGATTAGTAGATCTAGATTATTATATAGATCCTAAGGGTCCCCCTTTATTAAAAATAATATCTTAGTAAATAATAATTATTCTATCTAAGTACTAGATCTTATATTAGCTCCTATAGTAGCTAGTATACCTAATTAATCTATTAAGTACTATATAAGGTTATAAATACTTACTTATAGGGATAGATCTAATTTCTTCTAATATTCTTATAGTATATACTTTATAACCTAGGATCTAAAGAAATAAGAGGTCTAGTTTCCTATTAAAATAGATTTTATATAGTAATATTACTAAGAAACTAGTATATTTATACCTATTATAAATAGTAAGGTTCCTTACTATTATAATTATCTATATAATATCTAGCTATAGTAAGGTAGGAAGCTTAATATTATTAAGGATTACTTAAGTATATTCCTAGAGAAGGTATATAATTTATTCGATTTTACTATTCTACTTATAGGTATATAGAGTAGAATAGTAGAGTTTAATCTTAGCTTCCTAGGCCTAGTATATAAGATAGTAGCTTTAAAATTTATCCCTATAGTCTAATTAGAATATAGTAAGGTTTATCCTATTCCTTAGTAGTAGGGTATTAACTATAGATATAATAGCTTCCTATTCCTATTAGTATTAATTAACTATATAGCTAAGATATTATTCTACTTAGCTTTTATATTATAGGAACTATATATTACCCTATCTACTCTAATTATTAATATCTAGTATCTAGTATTTATCCCTATTCCTACTATAGGGTAGTTTACTACTACTACCTAGATCTATATATATTAGATTACCTACCTTATTAGAGTAGTTTAGTACTAGATCCTAATATAGCTTTATTATTACCTTTATAATTATATAGTTTATATAGGCTTATTTTAGGACTATAAGGCCTATTATATCTATCCTATCTACTACTCTTACTATTTATATAACCGTCCCTATACCTATATAGTATAACTAATAATACTATATATTAATATTAATCTTCTTACTAAGTTAGAACTTAGCTTCTTTATTATTTATAGTAGGAAGGGTCTTAGAGGAAGGAAGGGTTTTAGAGGGAGGAAGGCTTTTAGAGGTATACTATATAGGGGCTATATAAAGGGAGGTCTTAGTAGTAGATTTTATAGATACTACTATTAATCTTCTAGTATATTCTATACTAGCCTATCTATAAGAGGATTAAATAGTAGAATTTATATCTAAATCTAGTATCTTTTTAAATAGAATTTCGATAGTAAACCTTACTTTTAGTCTAATTAATAGTAGATTAGGTTAAATTAATAAATTTAGTATTAGAATTAATAACTAAGTGAGATCTAAGATTAGTAAAGGAGTAGTAATATAGGGTTTAGGATTAAGAGATATAGAAGGAAGAAGAAGCTAAAGGCTAGGGAAAGTAGCTATTTTTATAGATCTAACTATTTACTTACTAATATCTTACTTTACTACTAACTATATAGCTAGTACCTACTTTACCTTTACTATTAGTATATAATCTTATATATAACGGTAGGTATTAGTTATATATATATCTAGCTTTTCCCTTAGGTATATATAGATCTTTCTTACCTTTAATAACCATACTATTCCTACCCTATATCCTTTAGTAAGTATTATCCTATCTAGCTTTATTAGTAGTAAATTATTCTTATTATATATTACTAAGATACCTTTATTAGTAAGCTTATACTAAGAGATTAAATTAACGCTAAGACTAGGGAGATATATAGTATTCTTAAGGATTAGATTTCGACCCTATTTAGTTCTATTATTAACTTATAGTTTAATACTACCTCTTAGCCTATTAATCTACTCTATTTATAAGGCTATCTTAATAGTAAAGGTTTACTCTATTATAGTACTAGGAATAAAATACTAATCTAAGTATATTATAT
The DNA here is from genome assembly GCF_028828465.1 of Penicillium psychrosexuale. Taxonomy (NCBI): domain Eukaryota; kingdom Fungi; phylum Ascomycota; class Eurotiomycetes; order Eurotiales; family Aspergillaceae; genus Penicillium; species Penicillium psychrosexuale. Next base: position 3,794,911 of record NW_026643187.1, read on the forward strand.
AGTTATCTAAACCTATATTATATATCTATATCTTTATATCTAGTAGTTAAGACTATATATAAAATACTTAGATTAGTATATTAACCACTAGGTTAGATTCTTAGTATTAAGTAGCCTATTTAGTAGCCTTATAGGTAGCCGGCTTAGTAGCTATCTTAGTAATCTTATTATACTTAATATTAATATACTTCTTTAAGTACTTACTTACTAGCTATATAGCTAGGCTATTAGCTAGAACTATATATAAAACCTAGGTAGAAAATACCTCTATTACTCTAGTATTAGATAATAAAGCTTTCTTTAGTTTATCTCTTTCCTTCTTATAGTAGTCTACTTCTAGATAATTAGTTAATTTATAATAACTATATAGTTTATTACTTATATTATATTAGCTAGTTTTACCTTTCTTACTATACCCCCTATTTATAGAATATTCCCTTAGGACTAGTACTAGTAACTAACTAGTTATATATATTAATATTAACTATCGATTAGCTAGTTAGAAAGCTTCTACTCTCTCTAACTAACTATATAGATTATTAAAGTAATAGTAGTCTATAGGATTAATTATTTTTACTAATAAAGCTTTATAGCTTATTAGTTAAAGGTACTATTTAGGGCCCTTAATATAACTTAGTAGCTTAAGATATTTTTTAATCTTAGCTATATACTCTATAGTAAGCTTAGGATCTTTTTATAGTAGTATTTTCTTATCTTAATTAGTTTTAAAATTAGCGATTAAGGTACTTATAGACTAAGTCTTAGTATAAGATATCTTCTTAATAGTATATACCGCTTCCTAAGCTATATATAGCTTATTAGTTTTATATTACTCTATTAATAAAGTCTATATCTTCTCTAGTTTTAGTTCTTTAGACTAGGGTATTACCTTATTAATTTTAGGGCTTATATTTTATATTAGGAGTAATTATATATTAACTTTTAGTACTTTAAGATTATACTATTATTTATAATTAGCTAATAGGGAGCTTATAGAGCTATTAATAATCTAGAGGAAGAGATTCTAGTCTAATATCTAGGTAATATTTACTATCTAGTTCTTAAAATTAGACTTACCTATAAGTAGTATAGCTAGCTTATTAAAGGTTTTCTTTTATCTACTTTTTAATATTTAATTATAGAAAGAAAGGTATTTAAGTATACTTACTATTACTTACTTAGTACTTTATAGAATAGTTTATTAGTATATAAAATTTAATATATTCTACTCTCTTTACTCTCTTAATTAGTCGGAGGGTAGTTTATTTAGAGGATTATAGAACGTTAGTACTTAGTTAGGTACTATAGCCTATACTAGATCTAGGGTTCTTCCTAAGGCTTTATAGGCTAAAGATACTAAGGTATATATCCTTAAAAGGGGTATACTTTATATTACTCTTAGTAGAATAGTTAGGTCTCTCTTAATAGACTAGGAGATTCTACTAATAGTATAGGTAGTAGTCCTATTTTTAATATAATCTAGGTAATCTTAGATATATTAAAGAAATATATTAGTAGGATTATTACTAATCTAGATCGACTCTAGATTAATATTTAATTATATTATAGGATTATACTAATCTTAGCTATAGCTATAGCTTTAATTAATATCCTTAAATCTAGTAGTTACTTCGCTATCTAATTCTTTATTATCCTCCTAAGCCTAGGGTAGGGGAGGTATATCTACCTAGTAGCTAGGTAGTATAGAACTACTTTATATATTTACTATTTTATGATTTTAAAGTAAGGATAGAAAGAAAGTATATTTAAGATAAGATCTCTCTAGTTACTTAAGAGGTAAGCAGTAGGATTAATTAATTATAATAAACTAAATTAATATATAGAATCCAGCTAGTTAAACTATACTAGGCTTATAACCTATTAAAAGTATTATAAGTATAAGTTAGAATACTATATATAACTAGATAATTTAAAGGAAGGTATCTAAAAGTATAAAGTATATAATTAGAATAAAAGTTACTCTCAAAGTCTATAAGCTATATATATTATAGACTTTTATATATAAAAGGGGATAATCTCGCTTCTCTTAGATATAGTTCTAATAATATTAGAAACGTATAATAATAATCAATTGGGATAGGGTTGGTATTAGGGAACGGGCCGGAAAGATGCTTTTCCGGCTAAGGATACAGCCTACCTAATAATATCATTGAAACCTAAGCCTTAGCGGTTAGAAAACTAGGTATGGATTTTAATAAGTAGTACCCTAACTAGAATAGCTTTATCCTAATAGAAATACTATTAAATTAATAGAATTTTAATAAAAAAATGAACTAGGTATACTTATAGATTAAGTAAGATAAGAGGTTAAAGAAGAGAAGAAGATACTAGGGGTATACCCTAGGTATATATAGGTATAGTATCTCCCTTTATCCTAACTATATTCTCTTACTAGTAAACAACTGCTTAGCTATACCTTATATATATAAGATACCTAAGTTTATAGGCTAACCAATATACTATATTTATTAGAGACTATAGCTACCTAATTTCTTAGCGTAGTTATATAACCATACTATATATAGACCTTATTATATATACTACCCCTCTATTCATACTTCTATTATATTATTTTTTATATTTTTAGAGTATTAAGGCTAGATATCTTTCCCTATATACCTTTTTGCCCTTACTATAAGGTTTTTTAGATATATAGGTTTTAATAGACTAAGCTACTCCTTTATTCTTCTTCTATCTAAGCCTATAGGGACTATATACTATAAGGAGGGGGATATTATTAGGACCCTAGTACTAAGAAGGCTGATACCTAAGGTATAAGCCCTATTATAGGGCGTAGAGTACCTATCCTAGGTATATAGGGGACTATGGACTAGGTAGGAGTAATATATACTACCTATATAGCCTCCTTAGGTCATATAACCCATAAACCTATATATTATCCTTTATTAAAATCCATACCTGGTTTTCTAACTGCTAAGGCTTAGGTTTTAATGATATTATCAGGCAGGCTGTATCCTCGGCCGGAAAAGCATCTTTCTAGCCTATTCCCTAATACTAACCCTATCCCAATTGATTGTTATTATATATTTCTAATATTATTAGAACTATACCTAAGAGAAGCAAGATTATCCCCTTTTATATATAAAAGTCTATAATATATATAGCTTATAGACTTTAAGAGTAACTTTTATTCTAATTATATACTTTATACTTTTAGATACCTTCCTTTAAATTATCTGGTTATATATAGTATTCTAACTTATACTTATAATACTTTTAATAGGTTATAAGCTTAGTATAGTTTAACTAGCCGGATTCTATATATCAATTTAGTTTATTATAATTAATTAATCCTACTACTTATCCCCTAAGTAACTAAAGAGATCTTATCTTAAATATACTTTCTTTTTATCCTTACTTTAAAATTATAAAATAGTAAATATATAAAGTAGTTCTATACTACCTAGCTACTAGGTAGGTATACCTCCCCTACCCTAGGCTTAGGAGGACGATAAAGAATTAGATAGTAAAGTAACTACTAGATTTAAGGATACTAATTAAAGCTATAGCTATAGCTAAGATTAGTATAATCCTATAGTATAATTAAATACTAATCTAGAGTTAACCTAGATTAGTAATAATCCTACTAATATATTTCTTTAATATATTATAGATTACCTAGATTATATTAAAAATAGGACTACTACCTATACTACTAGTAGAATCTCTTAGTCTATTAAGAGAGACCTAACTATTCTACTAAGAGTAGTATAAAGTATACCCCTTTTAGGGATATATATCCTAGTATCTTTAGCCTATAAAGCCCTAGGAAGAATCCTAGATCTAGTATAGGCTATAGTACCTAACTAAGTACTAATATTCTATAATCCTCTAAATAAGCTACCCTCTAATTAACTAAGAGGATAAAGAGAGTAGAGTATATTAAATTTTATATATTAATAAACTATTCTATAAAGTACTAAGTAAGTAATAGCGAGTATACTTAAATACCTTTCTTTCTATAATTAAATATTAAAAAGTAGATAAAAGAAGACCTTTAATAAGCTAGCTATACTACTTATAGGTAAGTCTAATTTTAAGAACTAGGTAGTAAATATTACCTAGATATTAGACTAGAATCTCTTCCTCTAGATTATTAATAGCTCTATAGGCTCTCTATTAGCTAATTATAAATAATAGTATAATCTTAAAGTACTAAAAGTTAATATATAATTACTCCTAATATAAAATATAAGCCCTAAAATTAATAAGATAATATCCTAGTCTAAAGAATTAGAACTAGAGAAGATATAGACTTTATTAATAGAGTAATATAAAACTAATAAGCTATATATAGCTTAGAAAGTAATATATACTATTAAGAAGATATCTTATACTAAGACTTAGTCTATAAGTACCTTAATTACTAATTTTAAAACTAATTAAGATAAGAAAATACTACTATAGAAAGATCCTAAGCTTACTATAGAGTATATAGCTAAGATTAAAAAGTATCTTAAGCTACTAAGTTATATTAAGGGCCCTAAATAGTACCTTTAGCTAATAAGCTATAAAGCTTTATTAGCGAAAATAACTAATCCTATAGACTATTACTACTTTAATAATCTATATAGCTAATTAAAGAGGGTAGAAACTCTCTAACTAGTTAATTAATAGTTAATATTAATATATATAATTAGCTAGTTACTAGTACTAGCCCTAAGGGAATACTCTATAAGTAGGGGGTATAGTAGGAAAGGTAAAATTAGTTAATATAATATAAGTAATAAACTATATAGTTATTATAAATTAACTAATTACCTAGAAGTAGACTACTATAAGAAAGAAAGAGATAAACTAAAGAAAGCTTTATTATCTAATATTAGAGTAATAGAGGTATTTTCTACCTAGGTTTTATATATAGTTCTAGCTAACAGCCTAGCTATATAGCTAGTAAGTAAGCGTTTAAAGAAGTATACTAGTATTAAGTATAGTAAGACTACTAAGATAGCTACTAAGCCAGCTACCTATAAGGCTACTAAGTAGGCTGCCTAATACTAAGAATCTAATCTAGTAGTTAATATATTAATCTAAGTATTCTATATATAGTCTTAACTACTAGATATAAAGATATAGATATATAATATAGGTTTAGATAACTATATAATATACTTAGATTAGTATTTTATTCCTAGTACTATAATAGAGTAAACTTTTACTATTAAGATAGCCTTATAAATAGAGTAGATTAATAGGCTAAAAAGTAGTATTAAACTATAAGTTAATAATAGAACTAAATAGGGTTAAAATCTAATCCTTAAGAATACTATATATCTCCCTAGTCTTAGTATTAATTTAATCTCTTAGTATAAGCTTACTAATAAAGGTATCTTAGTAATATATAATAAGAACGATTTACTACTAATAAAGCTAGATAGGATAATACTTATTAAAGGATATAGGATAGGAATAGTATAGTTATTAAAGGTAAGAAAGATCTATATATACCTAAGGGGGAAGCTAGATATATATATAGCTAATACCTACTATTATATATAAGATTATATACTAATAGTAAAGGTAAAGTAGGTACTAGCTATATAGTTAGTAGTAAAGTAAGATATTAGTAAGTAAATAGCTAGGTCTATAAAAATAGCTACTTTCCCTAGCCCTTAGCTTCTTCTTCTTTCTATACCTCTTAATCCTAAACCCTATATTACTACTCCTCTATTAATCTTAGATCTTACTTAGTTATTAATTCTAATACTAAATTTATTAATTTAACCTAATCTACTATTAACTAGACTAAAAGTAAGGTTTACTATCGAAATTCTATTTAAAAAGATACTAGATTTAGATATAAATTCTACTATTTAATCCTCCTATAGATAGGCTAGTATAAAATATATTAGAAGATTAATAGTAGTATCTATAAAATCTACTACTAAGACCTCTCTCTATATAGCCCCTATATAGTATACTTCTGAAAGCCTTCCTTTCTCTAAAACCCTTCCTTCCTCTAAGACCCTTCCTATTATAAATAATAAAGAAGCTAAGTTCTAACTTAGTAAGAAGATTAATATTAATATATAGTATTATTAGTTATACTATATAGGTATAGGGATAGTTATATAAATAGTAAGGGTAGTAGATAGGATAGATATAATAGGCCTTATAGTCCTAAAATAAGCCTATATAAACTATATAATTATAAAGGTAGTAATAAAGCTATACTAGGATCTAGTATTAAACCACTCTAATAAGATAGGTAATTTAGTATATATAGATCTAGGTAGTAGCGGTAAACTATCCTATAATAGGAATAGGGATAAATACTAGATACTAGATATCGATAATTAGAATAGATAGGGTAATATATAGTTCCTATAATATAAAAGCTAAGTAGAATAATATCTTAGTTATATAGTTAACTAATACTAATAGGAATAGGAAGCTACTATATCTATAATTAGTACCCTACTACTAAGGAATAGGATAAACCTTACTATATTCTAATTAGACTATAGGGATAAATTTTAAAGCTACTATCTTATATATTAGGCCTAAGAAACTAAGATTAAATTCTACTATTCTATTCTATATACCTATAAGTAGAATAGTAAAATTAAATAAATTATATACCTTCTCTAAGAATATACTTAAGTAATCCTTAATAATACTAAGCTTCCTACCTTACTATAGCTAGATATTATATAGATAATTATAATAATAAGGAACCTTACTATCTATAATAGGTATAAATATACTAGTTTCCTAATAATATTACTATATAAAATCTATTTTAATAAGAAACTAGACCTCTTATTTCTCTAGATCCTAGGTTATAAAGTATATATTATAAGAATATTAGAAGAAATTAGATCTATTCCTATAAGTAAGTATTTATAACCTTATATAGTACTTAGTAGATTAATTAAGTATATTAGCTACTATAGAAGCTAATATAAGATCTAGTACCTAGATAGAATAATTATTATTTACTAAGATATTATTTTTAATAAAGGGAACCTTTAAGATCTATATAATAATCTAGATCTACTAACCCCTATAACTAAACTACTAGTAATATAGGTATAGCCCTTCCTCTATTATATATTAGGTAAAGAAGCTTCTACTATAGATAAACTATCTAATTAATTATTATTCTTAGAAGGATCTATAAGTAAGTCTTCTAATAATAAAGATTATACTTCTAAAGATATAGGCTATAATCTAGATTCTATACTAGTACCTAATATTACTCTTTACTAGATTAGAATAATTATATCCTATTTAAGTACTTATAATATAAGAATAAGAGTCTAATAACTAGTATACTATATAAATATACTATATATATTAGTATTAAACTAATTTACTATTATACTAGTACCCCTAGGTATAGTACCTCTCCTACTACTTCTATTTATAGAATTAATCGATCCCTATTAGCTACTTAATCTAAAGAGCCTAAGTTAGGTAAAGGCTTTACTACTCTAGCTATAGTAGTATAGAGCTATAAAAGCTAAGATAGATTAGCTTACTATAATAGGTATCTAGGAGTTAGTCCTAGCTTTATATATAATATATATCCTAACTAGTAAATAGGTTTTTAAACTAAAGATTAATACTAATAGTAATCCTCTAAAGTTTAAAGCTTACTAGGTAGTATATAGCTTCTAGTAAGTTAAGAATCTTAATTATAATAAGACATTTACTAGTACTAATAGCTATATTATACTTTATATCCTCCTTAGTATTATTATAATTTAGTATTTATATACTACCTATATTAATATTAACCTAGTATACCTTAATATACTACTTATAGAGACTATTTATATAGAACTACTACCTAGTTTTAAAGATAAGATAAAGGGATAAGTATACTAGCTTAAGTATAGCCTATATAGTTTAAAATAGTCTACTAATAACTAGTTTAATATACTAGGCAATTTCTTACTTACCCTTAGATTTAAATAATCCCCTTCTAATCCTTATCTTTATATCTATTATAATTAGGGAGTAAATATTATCTATATCTTTATATATATCGATAATATACTAATTACTATATCTCTATAAGATCTTATTAATTAAATAAAATAAGCTATTTCTATAAAATAGTTAATTATAGACTTTAGCCTACTTTACTACTACCTTTTAATAAAAGTAGTATACTATTAAGAAGCTAGTACCCTCTCTATCTCTTAGAAAACCTATATTAATAGGTTTTTAAAACTATTTATAGGTAAAAATAGTAGATATAAACTAATTATACTACTATTAAATTTAATAATCCTATAGAGACCTACTTTATAAGCTTCTATAAAGACTATTAAGTCCTATTAGTTAACTATTAGTTCTAAGAACTATACTAATACTATAACTTAACTAGATATTATCTACTATTATTCTATCCTTATATAATTCCTTATAAACCCTAATCCTAGCTATAAAGCTCTTATAGCTAGGCTTATTATATATACTAGCGCTATCTTATAATATAAACTTATATATAGTATTATAGGGTAAGAAGGAATATATAATAGGATAGGACTTTAGGGATATATAGATACTTTATATAGGGGCGAAGATAGAAGTAAGAGCTATACTAGCTATATCTTCTTCTTTACTAATATACTAGTTATATAGAAATTAACCTAGTAAACTAGTACTATAAAGTCTACTACTAAGGTTAAATATATAGTAATCTTATTTATAGCTATAGAAGCTCTATAGCTAAAGCGCTTACTTAATAATCTAGGTATTAATTCTTTCTCTAGAGAAGCTCTCTCTACTTCCTCTATATCCTTAGTTCCTATACTATTATATAGTAATAGCTAATCTACTATCTTAATAGCTATTATACTAAAGGAAAATAGTAGGTCTAAATATATTAAGATATACTAATATTAGGTAAGAGAATAGATAGTATATAGTAAGATCTATATCCCCTATATTAAAGGTATTAATAATATTATTAATAGCCTTATTAAGCCGCTAGTAGGACTATAATTTTAATAGTTTATTAAATAACTAGGGTTATACCCTCTATAAAATAGGGATATAATACCTTCTATTTCTACTTCTATTTATTAGTAAGAAAGTAAGTATCTTAGAATCTATATATATAACTTATATTTTCTAACCCTTATAACCTTATTATATTTATATTTTTATATTTTTATATCTAGTTAATACTTCCTTTTATTTATATATATCTAGATCTTAATATTTAATTTATTTAAAATAACCCTAATCTAATAGACTATAGGACTACTACTAATATAAAAATTAATAAGTATTAGACTACCTTTCTTTTCTTTAATAATTATCCTTCCCTTTAGTATTACTATACTTATATTATATACTATAATATACTCTAATACCTAATAACTTTTATTAAGGGGATATATTAAAATCTATACCTAGTTTTCTAACTACTAAGGCTTAGGTTTTAATAATATTATTAGGTAGGCTATATCCTTAGCTAGAAAAGTATCTTTCTAGCCTATTCCCTAATACTAACCCTACCCTAATTAATTGTTATTATATATTTCTAATATTATTAGAACTATACCTAAGAGAAGTGAGATTATCCCCTTTTATATATAAAAGTCTATAATATATATAGCTTATAGACTTTAAGAGTAACTTTTATTCTAATTATATACTTTATACTTTTAGATACCTTCCTTTAAATTATCTGGTTATATATAGTATTCTAACTCATACTTATAATACTTTTAATATCCTTATATACTACTTCTTTAGAGAAGTAGCTATTAGTTCTAATATACCCTATATATATTACTATCTCTATTTCCCAATCCTCTATTATATACAGTATTCCCTTAGGCATTCTATACCTAGGGGTCTTATAGTAGAGCACCTATCCTAGGTATATAGGGGACTATAGACTAGGTAGGAGTAATATATACTACCTATACAGCCTCCTTAGGTTATATAACCTATAAACCTATATATTATCCTTATATACTACTTCTTTAGAGAGGTAGCTATTAGTTCTAATATACCCTATATATATTACTATCTCTATTTCCCAATCCTCTATTATATATAGTATTCCCTTAGGTATTCTATACCTAGGGGTCTTATAGTTCTAATAGCTCTTAAATACTTAGATTACTTAATAGAGACTACCTCTTATTTATACTATATTAAACCCTTATAATATATAGTTATAGGGACTTCCTATAATACTATAGTCTAATAAATAGGCTTCGACTAATTAAACCCTTCTCCCTACTATAAACCATTCTCTTATAGATACCTTAGAGTTAATATAGGAAACTACTATACTACTAGATCTAATACTAATATAATACCTTATAAACCTATCCCTATTAATACTTAATTAATTAAGGAAATATATTAAAGAAGCTAAGGTAAGAGAGGAATACTAAAACCTCTTTATAAAATTAGAAATCCTAGAGTAAGCGAAGCCTCCTATTCTAATAAGTATAAATAACTATATTATACTATAGGTTATCGAAAAATACTATATTTATATACTAAGAGAGCCTATAAATATTAAACTATTTTATAGAAATATAACCTAGGAATACTATACCTTTATTAACTAACTTTAGTTATACTTTAATAAGTACTAGTAATAGTATAATTTCAGCCTATATAAGGTAGAAGCTATAGTTAAATAATTAGATAACTAGAGGAATAATAATTAGTAGTCTTATATAAAGATATTTAAAGAGCCTACTATCTAGTAAGACTTCTAGGACTTCTACCTATATCTTATAAATAATCTTTAAAATATCTACTAAGATAGTATATTAGAGTATAGTATTCTATAGTAGAAGTAATATTAATCTATATAAATATTTATAATATAGCTTAATACTATTTATTATTACCTAAAGTACTTATATAGTTAATAGTACTAAAAGAAGTACCTCTAGGCTAAAGTAATTAATACTATTTATACTAAGTTATTAAAATAGCCTATTAAACTAGAAATATATAAAGTATATATTAGATACCTTTCTATAGTAGAAAGCTAAATCCCTAACTAATAAAAATTACTTTATATATAGAAAGAGAAAAGTACTAATAATAGTAAGAATAATACTACTAAAATAGATCTAAGCTTAGATACTAGTCTTAGCTCTTATACCTTATTTATATTAGGTATAAAGAAATATAAAGATAAGTCTAAAAATAAAGGTAAGGATAAATAGGGCGAAAAACCTAATAAGAAGTATAAATATAATAAATAAAAAATAAATCCTAATAGTATCTCTTATAGTAGCTACTTTAAGTATAGAAAACTAGGTTATTATATAAATACCTATAAAGAGACTAAGGGAGATTTATAGTTAAAAAACTAAGTATCCTAGTACTTATAGTATTAATAGTATTAGGGCTTAATAATATTAAGTAAAAATTAGAACTTACTTTTACTTATAAAATTAGTATTAAAACTAATAATAAGGAGTAAACTATATAGATACTAATAGATAGTAGGGCTAAGAAAACCTTTATTAGTTAGAACTAGGTTAAATAGTACCTTTTATATATAGATATAGGCCCCCTAAAACCTATTATAGCTATAGATAGTTATATAATCTACTCCTATAACTCTTATAAGCTAAATAGTAAGCTATAAGATAATAGGAATATAGTATATAACTATATACTCTCCTATAAAGTAGTTAAGATAATAGGTTATAATATAATTATTAGCTATAACTAGCTAAAATCTATTAATCCTAATATTAATTAGAAAAACTAGGTATAGTATTATTACCTATCTAGTAAGAAGATTAAAAAGATAACTATAGTAGCCTTTATATAAGAGATCCTCTATAGGGCCCTTATACTTATAGTATATCCTTATCTAATTATAAAAGGTAAGCCTATCCTACTCTTTACTATAGTATAGGGTATAGAAAAAGCTTTATCTATCTAATATTTAGACTAGGCTAATATCTTTAATCCTAAAGAGATAGAGAAGTTACTAAAGAGTAATAAATATAACTATACTATTAAGATAGAAGTAGGTAAATAAATTCCCTATAAGCTAATCTACCCCTTTTCTAAGATAGAACTTATAGTACTTTAAGATTATATTAAAGAATATATTAAGAAGGGCTAGATTAGGCTATTATAGAGCTTAGTAGGTATACCTATTTTATTTATATTAAAGAAGGATAGAGGGTTATATCTATATATAGATTACTAGGGACTTAATATATTAACTCTTAAGAATTAGTATCCTCTACTACTAATTAGTAAGACTATAGATTAGCTATCTAGTATAAAGATCTTTATATAGCTTAATTTAAAAGATATATATTATTATATCTAAATTTATAAGGGTAATAAATAGAAAACTATATTCTAGACCTAATATAGTTATTTTAAGTATATAGTTATACTATTTAGATTAGTAAATATACCTATAATATTCTAGTTATATATTAATAGAGTATTAAGTAATCTACTTAATATTTACTATATTATATATCTTAATAATATCCTTATTTATTTATAAACTAAGGAGTAGTATATATATAATATATATAAGGTACTAGATAGACTATATATATATAAGTTATATATAAAAATATCGAAATATACCTTCTATATAAAGTTAGTAGCTTTCCTTAGCTTCCTTATTATACCTAAGGGTATATTTATAGAGCTAGAGAGGATTTATACTATCTTAGAATAGCTAGAACTATAATACTTATATAATATATAATAATTTATTAGCTTTAGTAATTTTTACTAGTAATTTATTAAGAATTATTTATATATTATTATATCCCTATCTAAGTTAATAAAGGGTACTCTAAAGAAGAAGGGTATAAATTATTAAAAGTAAGGCTTTATCTTTATATCTAAAGTAAGGGTAGCTTTTAAAGAAATAAAGAAATACTTCTTAAATATACCTATATTATTCTACTTTAACCTAAAGAAGCCTATATAAATTAAGCTAGATACTTTAGGATTTACTATAGTAGTAATTACTATATAGCTAGATTCTAAGGGTTACTAGTACCTAATTACTTTCTAGTCTAGAAAGATAATTAATACTAAAATATACTATAAAATATATAATTTAGAATTACTTATAATTATTAAGTTATTTAAGTATTAGAGATACTATCTTAAGGGTAGTAAATTCCCTATATTAGTACTATCTAATTATACTAACCTATAATACTTTATAACTATAAAGGAGTTAACTAGGTATTAGGTAAAATAGGTAGAGAAGCTTATTATATTTAACTTTATTATTAAATACTACTTAAGAACCTTAAATCCTACTAATATACTTAGTTACTAACTAGACTATATATCTAAGGAGGGAAAGTTCTTAGAAAACTCGCTTTTACTTACTCTTTAGGAAAAGTTATAAAAGAGTCTTAATAATAATAAAGAAGTAATATAAAGGTTATAATCTACCTTAATATATAGGGTTATAGTAATACTAGACCTAAAATTATATATCTCTATAAAGATAACTAATATAATATTAATACCTAAATCTAATTATCTATATAGTATAGTAGAGGACTATAATAATATAATATATAAAACCTATAATATAAGTATTATAGATAAGTATTATACTACTAGTAATATAGGAATTCTAGACCCCCTAATACTATACCTAATAGCTATAAGAGCTTTTTAAGGTAAAATAGTATATATACTAATACTAAAGAACTCTATAGTAGAACTACTCTATATAATATAGGATTATAATCTAATATTATAGGATATCTATATAAAAATAGAGGAAGATAGTATTAGTAAATAAAAGCTAAGTAATATACCCTAGGGATTAATATTAGATAGGCTACTTAGGTTTAATAACTATATTTATATCCTAAGAGAGACTATAATCTTATATAAAATTATAAAGATATACTATAATAACCCCTAGGGAGGCTATTATACTAATAAATATACCCTTAAAGCTATCTAGTATAAGTTCTATTAGTATAGAATTATAAAGGATATAAGGGAGTATATATATAATTATATAAGTTATTAATATAATTCGGTTTATAGATATAAGCTATATAGATTATTATAGCTACTACTGGTATTTAAGAGACCTAGTAAGTAGCTTAGTATAGATTTTATTACTAGAATACCTTTATTATAATAGAATAGTAAGGTATATAATATAGTACTTATCTTAGTAGATATATTTATAAAGTATATCCTTTATCTTCCTTATATAAAAGAAATTAATATACCTAAGTTAGTAGATTTATTATATAAATATATAATTCCGATCTTTAGTATACTAGAGAACCTAGTAAGTAATAGGGGTAGCCTATTTACTAGCTAGTTCTAGTTAACCTTCTATTTTCTCCTTATAGTTAAGCGCTAGTTATCTACTATATTCTACCTATAAACTAATAGCTAGACTAAACGCTAAAATTAGGTATTAGAATATTTCCTTTAGTTATATATTAACTAGGAGTAAGATAACTAGGTATACTAGCTACCTATCGCGGTATTTATATATAATATAATAACTTATAGTATAATTAGAAAGTTACTATATAAAGTATTAATAGGTTATAACCTATCTATTTAAGATAGTATTAAAGAGTACCCTAAGGAATACTATATAGATACTATATAGAGGGTATAGGAAATCTAAGAAATAAGGGGCTTTATAAAAGAGCGACTTACTAAGGTAAAAGAGTTAATAAAGCACTATATAGATAAATACTATATAGATAAATCCTTTAAGGTTAGTAATTAGGTATATCTTAAGAGTAAGAATATAGAAATAGGTAGGCTAAGTAAGAAACTAGATTATAAAATACTAGGTCTATTTCTAATTCTTAAGAAGGTTAATATATAAGTATATAAGCTATATCTATCCCCCTGTTTTAGATTACTATATCTAATATACTATATATTAGTATTAGAATTATATTATAGTGTTGGAATATATGTATTCCTGTTTTAATGATGTAATTGATGATATCATTGATTGCTTACTTTATTACGTCTGAAGAAAGTCATGATTCATCTGAAGAGAAGTCATGAATCATCTGATCTTTGATTTACTGAGTTATCCGCGATATTTGATTGCTATAAGAAAGCCCTAAAAATTGTACTAAATGTTAGTTAGACAAATTGACTATTTCATCCCATAATATATACTTTGATCTTATCCTTAACCTGACACTTAACCGCCTAGTTGTTTATCTGTTTAAATACTATACATTTAACCCCTCGAGAGTATATTACAAAGTATTATACCTAGTTCTACCACATTCTAATAGTTATAAGCCCGGCCTGACCCTTTTATCTAAAGCTAATATCAACTATCTATCTGATCTGATCTTATCTTATCTAATCTTCTTCTATCTAATTTTACCACTATAACGGAAGTAAAATCCCCAGTTATACTTAGTTAGTAATCTAATTAGCTAGTCTAGTATATATATATCAGATCAATTACCGTTAGTTACTAACTATAGGATTATATTAATCTAGAAGAAACAATGACCTAACTGATACTAACTAAACCTATTCGTCCTATCTTTACCGAGACATTTGTAAACAATAAATTAATATTTACTTTAACTAATTATCAACTTTCTCTCTAGTAAGAATTAAGACGAGAATATAAGATTGATTATAAACAATTTAAGATAATTAATAATAGGACTCAAGCCCTATTCTATACTATTATTAGATTAATCTTAATTAATAATAGACGACTAATTAGTAATACCACAGCTAGTTAAGATACTTTATCTATACTATATATAGACTTCTCTAAAGCCTGTTTTGACCCGACCCGACCTGACCTAGCCTGTGGCTGGGTTGGGCTATAGGCCTAACTTCTTGGCCTATAGTCGGGTCACGGGCCTAGCCTATGGGCCCGCGCGGGCTTTCGGGCCCCCGTTTGGGCCTAAATCTAAGGTAAATAAGATAAATAGGCCCCTACTGTATAGATATATAAGTAATGTATCCTTACCTGTAATAATATATATTATAATTATTATAGGACTCGGCAAAATTTTTAGTAAAATTTTCAGGAGAAAGTAAACTTAATGTATTTTCCTAGTATAGCTGGAAATTATTATCTACCCTACTCTTATACTTTCTCTAAGAGGCCTAGAATAGTATATCTATATCTAGTAATACTAGCTTATCTATCTCTATACTACTAATTCTATCTCTGTCCTAGCCCCTATCCCTCTTACTACTACTATTACTGTTACTACTACTACTATTACTATTACTATCACTACTACTACTACTATTACTACTATTACTATTACTATTACTACTACTATTATTACTATTACTATTACTACTATTACTATTACTACTACTATTACTATTACTATTACTATTACTACTATTACTATTATTGTTACTACTACTATTACTATTACTATTACTATTACTACTACCTCTACGAATTTTACCCTCCTTATTATTATTAATTAGATTAAGCTTAGTGGTATTATTAATAGGGCTATTAGTCTCCTCCTTTATAGCCTTAATCTCTGTAGAATTAAAGTACTACTAGAGATCCTATATCTTAGCTTCTTAAATACTAAATCTAGTTATATAGTGATATAGTATAAGGTCCTTAATGGTTTTAGACTTTATATAACTGCGGTAATAATAGTAAATATCTTATATAGTATTAAAGAGCCGCTTAATACTAGTACTAGTTACTAGAATTGAGAGAATATTATAGGTAAGTAATATAATTATAGGGAAATAAGATTTATTCTCCTACTAAAACTATAAAGGCTTAATATTAACTATATCTAATAGCGGGGGGTTAGTATAATAATAGATATAACTAGGTTATATATATACTACTGTTAAGGTACTAGGTTAGCTTATTACTAGTTGGCTTTACCGATTTCTAGCCTCCTTTTAGGAGATTGGTTAGCTAAGAGGTACCTGGCCTAGTAGCTAGTATTTTAGCTAATCTCCTATTTACTATTAGATATTCTTAGTAGAGGGCTAGTATTTCTTAGAAGGCCTTCCTATACTTATAGTACTAGTAGGCCTCCTATTATTATATCTAGAAGAATTAAGATTAACTATTAGGGGCTAGTATTATCCTAACTATATAAATATTTCCCTAAAGGCCGGTTATCTATATATAGTACTCTTTAAGCTTTTTGCGATTAGCTTTAAGTATCTTAAGTATCTCTAACTTCTATAAAATATACTTCCGCTAAAGTAGGGTAGCTACTTGGTCGAAGTGGTTAAAGAGGGTATTATAAAGCTTAAAGATAAGATAGGTAGTTATATCCTTTATCTTTAAGAGTTCTATTATAAAGTTATAGAAAGGCCGAGTGATTTATAGAAGGTAGTTAATTTAATATTACTCTTTATTACTAAGTTATATCTTAGTATAGTGAAACTTAGAATAGAACTTATAAAAGAAGTAGTATAATCTCTTTACCTACTAAAGTATTAAGAATATTAAGTTCTACTAGGTTAATATATTCTAAATTAGAATAAGTTTCTACCCCTCCTCCTAGTCTCTAAGAAAGGTATCCTAGTATTAGGGACTGGTATAGATATAGATAGCTAGGAAGTGGACCTTATTTAGTATATATAAGATCTTCTGTATCCTATACCTACTATTTTTCCTTATTAGCTATGATTTCTCTTAGTCCTACTTTATCTTAAGGAACTAATTTTTAGGTATTACCTTTAAGTAACTAAGGAACTAACCTAGAGAAAGTTAGATAATATAGGTAAGGTAGGGTACTCGGAATATCTATATACTACTAGGGAGTACTATTTAAACGGCCTTAACTAGGGTTATATTATTAGATATATTATTAGTTATAATTCTGAATATCTAGTCTTTAATCTAGTACTTATCTAGTATTTTAAGAAGGATAGTACTTAGATATTTCCCTATATATAGCCTATAAAGTAGCTTAAACCTAAGTAAAACCTCCTAGTATACCTAGCTATTATCGATAAAGTAGCTAGTAATTACTATAAATACCTAGTTATATAGAGAAGTCTAGTAATCTAAGGCGACCGAGATTTTTATATCTTTTAGTAGTATATAGAGTACTATAGATAGGCCTTATCTAATAGCCTTTTATAGGTAGCGGCGAATAGTATTAGTAGAGGGTACCTTTAGGAGGGATAGTATAGAGTAGGTAACTTAGAAGAGCTTCTAAAATACTAGGCTTTTAACTATATAAAATAGAACTTAGTATCCTATAATAAATTAGAGAAGACTTTCCTACTAGAGGTCTTATAAAAAGGGAGTATCTTAGGCCTAGAAATCTAGGTCTAGGTATATAAGTAAGTTTTTAAGATAGGAATATAGGCCCTAGTAATATACTATACTTTAAAGAAATTAGGCTATTACTTCCCTTCCTCTCCTCCTTCCCTCCTAGGCCTTCCGGTAGGCCTATATTTTAGAGTGCCTTATTATTATTAATATACTATTATAGCTACCCTTAGTAGAAGATAGGGAGTTTAGGTATTCTAAAAGGCTATAGTAGGCCTTATACTAGACCTTTAGTATCCTATCCCTAGAGTAGGCTATCTAGCTAAACTTATACTAGATAGGAATATTATAAGTTAAATCCTAGTATATCTAGTCCTTAAACCTCTACCTATAGTTAGTTTATAGCTACTACTTAACCTACTCTATATATACTATCTTTTTATAGAGGATAAAGGCCTTTCTCTAATTAGGCCTAATATAGGTAAGGTAGGGTAGGGGTTCTTAGTAGCTTAGGGGATATAAGAAGTCGGTATCGGAGGGTATAGCTTAGCTACTAGATAGTAGAAGAAAAGAGGATAGAATTTAAGTAGACTCTGCCTAGGAAGCCTAAGGGAAGGAGGGAATATAGCCTAGGCTATAGGCTAGATCTATATCTCTATTAGAATAAGTACTTCTAGGTATTACGCCTAGTACTATATATAATAGGGGTAGTAGTATAGAGTATAGAGATAGGGGTAGGATATATATAAAGTAGGATATATATAAATAGGAAGTATAGTCTTCTGTGATAGGAGCTTAGCCTATTCTCTACTAGGTAGGTAGGTACTAAGGAGGGTCGAAGATTATCTAATTAGGTAATAGCCTAAATTAAATACGGCTATATAGCTATATAGCCTAAGAAAAAACCTCGCCTAGATAGATCCTATAGATAGTGGGTCTACTATACTATAAATATATAGTTAGTAGAAATTATAAGAATATATACTACTTTTAGGGCTAAGAGTTTTTTACCTAAAAAACCAGTAACTAGTTTTTTAGGTAAAAAACCTATAAGTAGTAGTAGTGAAGTAGAAGTATAAAAGTAAACTACTTCTTAGACTAAGGGTTTTTTGCCTAAAAAACTAGTAACTAGTTTTTTGCCTAAAAAACTTTAAGTGGTAGTAGCGAAGTACTTCTTAGACTAAGGGTTTTTCGCCCGAAAAACTAGTAACTAGTTTTTTACCTGAAAAACTTTAAGTAGTAGTAGCGAAGTACTTCTTAGACTAAGAGTTTTTTTCGCCTAAAAAACTAGTAATTAGTTTTTTAGGCGAAAAAACTATAAGTAGCCGCGGTAAGGTAGAAGTATTATTATAAAAGAAATTATTATAGTTATATTTATCTATAAAAAAAAAGATATATCTAGTGATATATCTAGTACCTATTGAAATTTGCTAATATAGCCTTAATTATTAACTTCCTTAAATTCTCTATTAGCCTTACTACCCTCCTCCCCCCCCCTTACCTATCTTAATATTAACGCCGATGTTATCGTTAGGCTAATTATTACTACTATTATTATTATTATTATTACTATTACTACTATTAGTATTACTACTATTAATATTACTACTATTAGTATTACTATTACTAGTATTACTGCTATTAGTATTACTACTACTAGTATCGCTATTATTGAGAAGGCCCCTCTTATATCTCTAAAAGAATAAGTTCTTCTTATAGGCGTCCTTTTTAGCCTTAATAGTTAGCTTAAATAGGTAAGTATACTCTAGCTATACCTCTTACCTCTAATTCTAAATATATATTACTATAGTAGCCTTATTAAGCCCGAAGAGTATATTAAGGTCCTTTATAATAGCTAGTATTATCTACTTAGACTGCCCTACTAGGTATTCTAAAATAGTAGAGATAGTATAGAAGTAGGTAGTAGTAGGGAAGGTATATAGGATATATATATATTACCGGCTTATTAGTCTAGAGGGCGTCCTAGCGGTATTAAGGAGGTCTCTGTATATAGCCGATACCTCCTCCTAGGAACTAGACTTAGGTATATCGAGTATTAAGTAGTTATCCCTAATACCTATAAACTATAGTAAGATAGTCCTCCTCTATCTAGTTACTAGTCCTATTAAACTATAGGGAAGGGTAGGAAGGGATAGGTAGATATTGCCTATCTTATAGACTTACTTTTTCTAGTTTATTTAGTATTAAGCTATATCCTCTAGTCGCTATATCTTTAGGGTAATCCTATAGATAAAGCTATTAAGGACCTTAAATGGCTTTCGGCTAGATAGGTTTTCTAGGTCCTCTGCGCGAATTTATAGGTCGCCCTACTAAGAAGTAATATAGTATTATATCCCTAGTAGAATAACGGTATAATTACTATTATCTTTATTATTAAGGGAGACTAATCCCTATAGGATATTACTACCTCTACTAGTAGCTATATACTCCCTAATATTAATATTAATATATTAGAACGATATTCTCTTACTAGATAGTATACTCTTTATATAGTATAGAAATATAATTAATTTCTATTAGTAGTCTAGCTAAAAGAAGATATAATAGGTATAGTATACTAGGTCCTATTAGATTAGTTACTATACTAGGCTATACTATATACTCTATAGCTAGCCGAGGCGGTACCTATAATACTTACTAAAATAGTACTTATATATATCGAATTCTTAGTAGATTAGTAATAGAATTCTACTAGGGTAGGTACTATTAAAGTCCTCCTTTAGCTACCTAAGTAGCTGTAGTAGTACTATACTATTATCTATAGTTATTTAGGTATAGATAATATTAGGCCGAAATTAGTATCTAGATATAACCCTTCTATAAATACTCTTAAATAAAAGCTAGTATATAGTATCAAATAATACGACTACCGGGAGTATAGGTTTTAGATTAAATTTATAGATACTATATATTTCCTTTAGGTTTCTAGGATCTAGGCCTAGTATAAACTAGTTAGAGAACTTCCTCCGAAACTTATTCTATTAATTAAGATAGTAGTAACTGAATTAGATTCGTTCTACTAACTCTTAAGGGCTCTTACTACCGCCTTATATACCTAGTATATTAATAATCCCTTTAGTATATTTGAAATAGATATAACCGGTACTAAACTCTCTATTAACTAGTTTTATAATTTTCCTAAAGGTAACTAGGGCCTCCCTCTCCTTCTATATACTATCTTTTATAATTATTATATACTTATCTATTATTATCTCTACCGTATAGTAGCTATACGTCCTATTAGTAGGCTGGCTTATTATTACTACTACTATAGTATTATTACTTAGTAGGATAGCTATAGTATTATTACTTAGTAGGGTGGCTATAGTATTATTACTTAGTAGAATAGCTAAGGGCCTATCCTACCTACCCCCTCCCCCTTCCTATTAAACCTTACTTATATCGAATCCTAGGGTACTTAGCGGTAGTATTAGCTACCTAGGCTGCTAGCTACTATACCTACTAATCGATATATTACCGATCTCTTTAAAATCCCTTCTACTCCTAGCTATATAATAGAACCTATTAGTATTAATCTAAAGACTATAATCTTAGAGATCCTTTATATAGAGTAGGGTTATCGACTTACTATATAGCCTAGAGTAGGCCTACTATATATTAATTAGCTTAATATACTTATAATTCTTCTAGACCCTATTCCTAAAGGAAGAAACGCGTTAGGTAACCTTATTATTAATAGTAAGCCTTATATCCTAGTAGTTTATTTTTACTATAATTAATTTACTAGCTAGCTTAGCTATCGACTTTAATATAATATATCTAAAGAAGGCCTTAGTATCTTATATACCCTATAGTATAGTCGCCTTTTAGTATACTTTATCGATATACTACTAATTCTTTTAAATATACTACTAGACCTTAATTATATTAATCTACTATTATTAAAAATTAGTATAGTCTTCCTATCCCTTCTATAGCTCTTACTTAGTAATATAATCTAGAAGTATATAAATCTAATACTTAGTTAACTCTTTCCTCTTAATTAGGCTTTTAAGAGCCTTAACTACTAGCCTATAGGCCTTAGCCCCCTCCCTCTACTATAGTACCTAGAGTACCTCCTCTATCGATAATAGAGTCTATATACTAGTCTTAGTATTAGTCTATATACTAGTCTCTATATTAGCCTATATACTAGTCTTTATATTAGTCTATATACTAGTCTCTATATTAGTTTATATTCTCTAGAATTGATTATAAGTAGGCTATAGTCTAAAGAATTTTAAATATAATTTATAATCTCTATAATAGCGCCTATATACCCTTTTATCCTAAGATAACTATATATAGTATATAGATTAGACTATATACTATAGCTAACTATAGAATAGGATATATAAAGAAATGTATATTAGCCCTTTATATAAGGAAATGTATATTAGCCCTTTAAAATTAGTAGGTAGCTATATAGAATAAAGAATATACTCCTAATCTAAAATATATACTATTAAGAATAGAAAAAAATAAAAGAAGTTTAATTTCGAAAGGTATATACTTAATAGGATTGAGATACCTTCTTAGCCTTACTAGGCCTCCCTCTTCTTTTAGGTACTATTTTTAAATTATATTATAGGATTAGATATCTCTTAATTCTCCTAATAGTCTTTTATTAGTATTTAGGTTAAAGGATTCGGTTATATAGGTATTATAATTCACTATAATATACCTAGTATACCTATATTACTAGCTGTACTATAATATAGAGTCCTAGTCCTAGATATATATAATTAAATACTGATTTTCCTTTAATTCTAGCCTCTTTATTAATAAAATGTAGAGATCCTTAATAAATTATAATTAATCTTAATTATTTATAGTAGTTAGGGGTACTAAATATTATTTAAATATATATATACTAGTACAATTAAATATATATTTCTATATAGAGACTAGCCTATCTATAAAGTATCACTAAATCGGCCTTATTTTTTTTTTTTCTAGAAATAATAAGTGGCTAACTATATTAAAAATTATTTTATAAATAAAAACTAAAATTTTAAGGCTACTAGGATATAAAAGGCTGTTATTTAATTAGGAAACTAAAATAACTATATACTATTCTACTTAGTAAGTAGGCTTCTAGGCGCTAAGATATATACTCTAGATAAATTTAGGCTAAGGTAGGCCGTTCTTAGGCTTTAGGCCTAGGAGCTATAAATATATAAATTTATCTATAAACGTTAAAAATGAAGCTATTCTGAGGTTGCCTTACTAATATGTCTAATTAATTTATTTGCTTAATTGGTCTGATTAATTGGTTTTATCTGAAATTTAATTATAGGTTTATACGGTATTTCGCTGGGCTGTAGAGTTTTTATACTAATAATCTATAGGCTTTGGTCCTAACTCCTTTATATAATTATACTATAACTAGTAATAAATTGAGGTTATATTTAATTAATTAGATACTCTCTACTATCTAGTATTTAAATACTGTTTTTAGAATTAAATTATCTTAATTATTAGTAGTAGTTGAATTGATTAGATAAATTTGTATTTATATATAGTATTTATATATAGATGGGATGAATTTGTATTTGTATACAGATAGGATGAATTTATATTTATATATAGATAGGATGAATTGGTGAGGTGATCTGGGAATGGCTTTATTTTTGATATTTGTAGATAAATCGGTATATTGTGGGAAGACTAGATGAATTAGTGAGGTGATCTGGGAATAGCTTTATTTTTAATGTTTATGGATAAATCGGTATATTATAGGAAGACTAGATGAATTGGTAAGGTGATCTGGGAATGGCTTTATTTTTGACGTTTATAGACGAATCGGTATATTGCGGGAAGACTAGATAAATTGGTAAGGTGATCTGGGAATGGCTTTATTTTTGATATTTATAGACGAATCGGTATATTGTGGGAAGACTAGATGAATTAGTAAGGTGATCTGGGAATAGCTTTATTTTTGATGTTTATAGATGAATCGGCATGTTGTGGGAAGACTAGATGAATTGGTAAGGTGATCTAGGAATGGCTTTATTTTTAACGTTTATAGACGAATCGGCATGTTATGGGAAGACTAGATGAATTGGTAAGGTGATTTGGGAATGGCTTTATTTTTGATATTTGTGGATGAATTGGTATATTGTAGGAAGACTAGATGAATTGGTAAGGTGATCTGGGAATGGCTTTATTTTTGACGTTTGTGGACGAATTAGTATGTTTTTTATTAGAATATGACTAGACTAAAATAGTAATAAAAAACTGTAATTTATTAATCTTATATAATCTGACTTATGAGCGCTAAGACCTCTATATTATGTAAATTCGGGCTAAATGGGCTATTCATGGGCTTTTAGGCCTGACCTGCGCGGGCTTCGGGCTGGGCTGGGCCTAGGGAGGTTGGGCCCGAAGCCTGTGCGGGTCGGGCTATGGGCCCAAATTTCGGGCTCGGGTTGGGCTTTGGAGAAGTCTAACTATATAATATCTATATACTAATAAATAAATTACAAAAACGTTATATAATATACCAATAGTATACTTTATAGTAAGGACTATTATATAATCGATCGATCGAGAAGTAGCTTATAAATTAGGAGAATATCTATATAGAAGCATCCTAAATAGAAATCGCCGAAGCTATAGGATTATATACTTTATATAACTTTCTTAAAGCTATAGGATTATTATCCCTACATTTTACTAAGTATTAGACTAATCATTTTATAATAATCAAAGAATTAGGTAGAATATTACCTGATTTCTATTTACTAATTAAAAAATACTGCGATTCTATTTATCTAAACCTACTAAAGATTATAATAAAGGTTATATATACTACCTTCTAAGGAAATAAATAAAGCGGTAAAGACTAAAGCGGTAAAGACTAAAGTAGAAAAAACCAGTAGAAAGATTAGATAAAACTAATATATAATCTCTAATACCCTTACTAAGAAGACCTAAAGCAAGGAAACCATATATTTAATAACTGCCGCTATATCAATCCTAAGAAGAGACCAAATAATTAGAAAGTATTACCTAATATAGAAGAATACTTCGAAAAAGCCTATTAATATAAAGGCTTTAATTATATATATCAAAATGCCCTAAAAAAGCATACTTTAGATAATAAAAAGAATAAAATAATAATGATAATAATACAATTTAGTAGCTATACTACTATATAAATAATATAGATATCATATAATAATCTCTTATATGATCTTTAGGTATTTGATATAGGATCTAATACCTATCTATATAATAATATAAGTAAGTTTATCGATTATATACCGAATTTATCCTATATTTCTATTAGAGATATAATCACAAAAATTGACGGTTTTAGGACTATTTTAGTAGAACCTACTGAGTTACCTGATTAAACTATATTTAAATTGATAAATATAGTATATTCCCTAGGTTTTTATCTTAACTTAATATCAGCTAGTTTAGTAGAGAAAGTAGGTATATAGTATAATAGATAAAAAAGCTACCTTAAAAATGATAAAGGAAGCCTTATTTATAAGGTTAAGAAGGATTCTAACCTAATTTTTATCTAATAGTACTAAGATTCCCTCAATTACCTATTAAAGATCGATAATTAGATTAATATAATTGATTTATCTGATCTTATTAACTATATAACTATACTAAACGTCTTATATATAACGCGGTCAGCTAATCCTTATATAGTAAGTAGGTTATATAATCTATAGTATGCCTATTTAGGCCATCCTAATATATAAGTACTCGACTATCTTAAAAAAGTAGCTAAAAATATTAAAATTAATAAGAATTTAACCCTTTCTTCTTATGAAATATACCTGATTTCTAAGGTAAAAAGACAGATATCCTATTAACTAATTATAATAGGAGAAAACCTATTTAAAGCTATTTATTAGGACTTAATTTATATAATAGAAGTATATAATTACTATAGATATATCTCTTATCTGATCGATCCTATAACTAAATACTAGATTTTATCTAATCTTAGTCGCAAAGATTAGGTAATAGATATAGTTTAGATGAAATTTACTCTTATTAATACCTAATTTAATATTAGACTAAAGGTTTTGTATTATAATAGAGATAGGAATTTACTCCTATTCCTTATAGAATATAAAGAAAAAGGAATTAAAGTTTATATAACCCTACCTTATTAACCTAAGTAAAATAGCTATACTAAGAGGTTAGGTACTTTGATCTTAATTATAGCGTATACTATACTTATTAATACTAATTTACCTATATATTTATAGCCTAAGGCAGTTAATACTACCGTTTATATCTAGAATAGGCTCCCTAATAAGCAGCTAAACTAGATATCTCTCTAATAAGCGCTAGTTAGCTAAATAGCAATACCCCTAGTTTATATAATAATAATCCTATCTTTATTAAATATCAAGATTTATAGTTATAAGGCGTACATTCGAATCCTATTAATACCACACTTATTTAAAATAAGCGTATATATATAGATTAGCTATCTCGTTAGATATAATATATCTAATATATGGTATATTTAGATACCCTAATCTAGGAAGATTATATATATATATAACATTGTCTTCGATAAAATAAGCTTCTATACCCTAGAATAGGAGAATAATATTCTAGTAGTAAATAAGACTAATAAAGTAATCTTAATACTGATTTAGTCTAAATTCGACCAACTAATTAATAAAATTAAGGTTACTAAGGAAATCGATATACTAGATAAAATATATAATAAAGAAGTAGAAGATTAATTGTTGGAGTGTGGCAGAACTAGGCACAATGCTTTGTAATGCACTCTCGAGGGGTCAAATGCGTAGTGTTTAAACAGATAAACAGCTAGGCGGTCAAGGGTCAGGTCAAAGATGAGATCAAAGTGTATATTATGGGATGAAATAGTCAATTTGTCTAACTAACATTCAGTACAATTTGGGGCTTTCTTATAGCAATCAAACATTGTAGATAACTCGGTAAATCAAAGATCAGATGATTCATGACTTCTCTTCAGATGAATCATGACTCTCTTTAGATGAATCATGACTTCTCTTTAGATGTAACAAAGCAAGCAATCAATGATATCATCAATTATATCATTAAAACAGGAATACATATTATTCCAACATATCCCTTCAGATTTTGACCTTAGTTAAAAGCTGTAAACATGGGATAAAACAGGAAAGAAAGAATAGATCAAATATTATCGAATTTAGTTACCCGATTAGGTAATCGTCTCAAATTCAGCTGATTCAAGAATTTAAGGTATTTTTGCGATGAAAGGTATTTTATTAATCTATCGGTAATCATAGTGTTTGTTAGAATCTATTAGAGATATATATCTCTATTTCTTACCTTTTCTTATAACTAATGTTTGTTAATATCTATATGATACAGTTTCGTCTGATATGGCGAATTGGATTTTATTATTAGATTAATTGTTTGCTTATTATCATATGATAGTATTAGATCATACTGGGTATTGAATTTAATTGAATTGAGTAGTCTTTTTATCTAAAGAAGGTATTTAGCTACTTTAGAAAGTATAACTAATTCAGCTTCTGTTATTAATATTGTAATAACTCGCTATTTTCTTACTAACCAATTAATTAGACTACTAAATAGGGTGAAAATAAAGCCTTACGAGCTTTTTCGTCTAATATTATTAGTAAAGCTTATATCTAAAGCTGCTTAAAAGATATATTCTAGATCATATGACCTATTAAATTTAATAGAATGATATCTTATCCTATAAAGGTATGAGATTGTTTGCTCTATAGCGATTACATGACTTCTTTCTGGCTTTATTAGCCATTAAGAAAGCATCTGATATACGAAAGCAATATTAGGTTATATCATAATTATAGTAAAACCAATTGATCCTACTAATAATTGGTAGTACTGGATTAGCTGTAGATGAGCTTTATAATTAGATAATAATGTATTATATGATATATAAATAAGATTTTCACTAGGAAGTGGTATCTTTAGCGGCTTCCTATTAGTTAGATAGAATCGATGGGAGATCTTCTTAATATATATATCTTAGTTCAACTAGATTTTTCATTTTGTCTAGTCTCTGATCATGTGTATGCCGATGAATTAGGTTAATTCGCCACAGTCTTTTATCTTAAAGCTCTAATAAAGACAATTTCTAACGAATTCGGCATATTTTTAGTATTTTATAAGGTATATACCAAGAAGATTGTTAATAAAGATCATTAATATAACCTTTCTATCTGAGAAAAGGCATGGGTCTTTAGGAATGGGATGAAAGCCTATCTTAATAAGCTTTAATTTAATCGTTTCTTCTTATAAATATAGCGAGATTCGTAAGCTATAAAGAGCTTAGTTTAGTCGTAAAATATACCCTTATTGTCGGTAACCTAGTGGAAACTGGTAGTATAGATAGGGTGAAAGGGAACTATTAAGAAATGTATTCACTGTATCTATTTAGAAGGTTTCTAGATTAAATACAGCTGCTATTACTAGTAATGTATATAGGGTATAGGCTGCTAGGGTTATAGCCCTAACGTCTTCTTTATCTTTAATGATCTAAAGGTCGCTATAAACATAAATACGAGCTTTAAATTGTGTTAAAAAGCCGTTTTTGTCTGATTTATATTTAAATACCTATTGGATTAGAAGAATTTGATGCCTAGGGTAGGCATTCTGAGATGTATCTCTACATTCGTCTAAATGTAGTTGCGTCATATGATTAGTTTTCTTAGGTATCTAAGCATTTATCTCATTTAGCTTATTGTATTCAACTTATATTGTATGATACCATTTAGCTTTATGGGTATGAACTTGTACTTCTGACCAATTATCTGGTTCTTTTGGTAAACTGTTAACCGGTATCTTCTTTAGTTAAGAGAGTAATGCTGTTAAAAACGCGCGTAAATAGCTTAGAATCAGGTTCGTCCGATGTTTCTTATCAGGTAATTCTTCGTTGTTGTCGTTTGGTGAGAATGGTTGTTTTAGAGATGTGTAATCATCTCTATTGATGTTGGAATTGTTAATGAATACCATCAAACCGTCGTCACATGGTTGATCGTTGCTTTCTGATGGTATAATAGGCTGATCTCCAAGGATTTTGTCTGGTTTACTCTTATCTGGTATTGCTGGCTGATCGCTAAGGATTTCGTCTAGTTCTGCTTCTTCTTTGTATGTTTTATCTGGTATGTCGATCTCTTTAGCAACCTCAATTTCATCAATTAGTTGGTTGAATTCAGACTGAATCAGTATTAAGATCACTTTATTAGTCTCATTTACCACTGGAACATTGATCTCCCATTCCAGGGTATAGAAGCTTATTTCGTCGAAGATAACGTCATATATATATATAATCTTCCTGGATTGGGGTATCTAAATATACCATATATTAGACGTATCATATCCGATAAGATAGCCGATCTGTATACGTGCGCTTATTTTAAATAAGCGTGGTATTAATAGGATTCGAATGTACGCCTTATAGCTGTAAATCTTAATATTTGATAAAGATAGGATTATCGCCATATAAACTGGGGGTATTGCCATTTAGCTAACTAGCGCTTATTAGGGGGATATCTAGTTTAGCTACTTATTAGGGAGCCTATTCTAGATATAAACAGTAGTATTGACTGCCTTAGGCTATAAATATATAGGTAAATTGGTATTAATAAGTATGGTATATGCTATAATTGAGATTAAAGTACCTGACCTCTCGGTATAGCTATTTTGCTTAGGTTGATAAGGTAGGGTCACGTGAACTTTGATTCCTTTTTCTTTACATTTAGTGAGGAATGGGAGTAAATTCCTATCTCTGTTATAATGTAAAACCTTTGGTCTAATATCGAATTAGGTATCAATAAGAGTAAATTTCATCTAAACTGCGTCTGTTACCTGATCTTTACGACTGAGATTAGACGAAATCTAGTATTTAGTTATAGGATCGATTAGATGAGAGATATATCTGTAGTGATTATATGTTTCTATCATATGAATCAAGTCCTAATAAATAGCTTTAAATAGGTTTTCTCCTATTATGATTGGTTGATAGGATATCTGTCTTTTTGCCTTAGAAATCAGGTATGTTTTATAAGAAGAAAGGGTTGAATTCTTATTAATTTTGACGTTTTTAGCTGCTTTTTCGAGATGGTTGAGTACTTGTATGTTAGGATGGCCTAAACGGGTATGCCATAGATCATATGACCCGCTTACTATATGAGGATTAGCTGACTGTGTTGTATATGAGACGTTGAGTATAGTCATATGATCAATAAGATCAGATGAATCATTAATCTGATTATCGATCTTTGATGTTATTAGGTGATTGATAGAATCTTAGTACTATTGGACGAAAATTAGGTTAGAATCCTTCTTAACCTTATAAATAAGGCTTCCTTTGTCGTTTTTAAGGCAGCTTTTTCGTCTATTGTACTATATACCTGCTTTCTCTACTAAACTGGCTGATATTAAGTTAAGATGAAAACCTAGGGAATATACTACATTTGTTAATTTAAATACAGTTTGATTAGGTGACTTAGTGGGTTCTACCAAAATGGTCCTAAAACTGTCAATTTTTGTGATTGTATCTCTGATAGAAATATGGGATGAATTCGGTATATAATCGATAAACTTGCTTATATTATTATATAGATAGGTGTTAGATCCTGTGTCGAATACCCAGAGATCACGTAAGAGATTGTCATATAATGTCTGTATTATTTGTATAGTGGTATAGCTACTAAATTGTATTGTTATCATTATTATTTTGTTCTTTTTGTTATCTGAAGTATACTTTTTTAGGGTATTTTGATATATGTGATTAAAGCCTTTATGTTAATAGGCTTTTTCGAACTGTTCTTCTGCGTTAGGTGATACTTTCTAATCATTTGGTCTCTTCTTAGGATTGATATAGCGGTAGTCGTTAAATATATAGTTTCCTTACTTTAGGTCTTCTTAGTAAAGGTATTGGAGATCACGTATCGGTTTCGTCTGATCTTTCTACTGGTTTTTACCGCTTTGGTCTTTACTGCTTTGGTTATTTCCTTAGAAGGTAGTATATATAACCTTTGTTACGATCTTTGGCGGGTTTAGACAAATGGAATTGCGGTATTTTTTAATTAGTGAATAGAAATCAGGTAATATTCTACCTGATTCTTTGATTGTTATAAAATGATTGGTCTAATACTCTGTGAAATGTAGGGATAATGATCCCATAGCTTTAAGAAAGTCGTATAAAGCATGTGATCCTGTAGCTTCGGCGATTTCTATTTAGGATACTTCTGTGTAGATATTCTCCTAATTTATAAGCCACTTCTCGATCGATTGATTACGTGATGGTCCTTACTGTAAAGTATGCCATTGGCGTATCACGTGATGTTTTTATGATTTATTTGTTAGTACGTAGATGTTATATAGTATAGATAAAGTATCTCGACTAGCTGTGGTATTACTAATTAGTCGTCTGTTATTGATTGAAATTAATCTAATAATAGTATGGAATAGGGCTCGAGCCCTATTATTAATTGTCTTAAATCGCTTGTAATCAATCTCGTATTCTTGTCTCAATTCTTACTAGAGAGAAAGTTGATGATTGGTCAAAGTAAATATTATCTTATTGTTTGTAAATGTCTTGGTAAAGACAGGACGAATGGGTTTAGTTGGTATCGGTTAGGTCATTGTTTCTTCTGGATTAACGTAATCCTATAGTCGGTAACTAACGGCAATTGATCTGATATGTATATACCAGACTAGCTAATTAGATTGCTGACTAAGTGTAACTGGGGATTTCACTTCTGTCATGGTGGCAAAATCAGATGGAAGAAGATTGGATAAGATAAGATTAGATCAGATAGATAGTTGATGTTGGCTTCAGATGAAAGGGTCAGGCCGGGCTCATAACTGTTGGAGTGTGGCAGAACTAGGCACAATGCTTTGTAATGCACTCTCGAGGGGTTAAATGTGTAGTGTTTAAACAGATAAACAGCTAGGCGGTCAAGGGTCAGGTCAAAGATGAGATCAAAGTGTATATCATGGGATGAAATAGTCAATTTGTCTAACTAACATTTAGTACAATTTGGGGCTTTCTTATAGCAATCAAACATTGTGGATAACTCGGTAAATCAAAGATCAGATGATTCATGACTTCTCTTCAGATGAATCATGACTCTCTTCAGATGAATCATGACTTCTCTTCAGATGTAACAAAGCAAGCAATCAATGACATCATCAATTATATCATTAAAACAGGAACACATATTATTCCAATATTAATTAATAACTAAGGTATCCAAATAGCCTAAGGTAGAAGAAGTAGAACTAGACGAAATCCTTAGCAATTAGCTAGTAATACTAGATAAGAGCGAACTAGACGAAATCCTTAGAGATCAGCCTATTATACTATTAGAAAGTAACAATTAACTATATAATAATAGTCTAATAGTATTCATTGATAATTCTAACTTTAATAGAGATAATTATATATCTCTAAAACAACCATTCTTACTAAACGATAACGATAAAGAATCACCTAATAAGAAATATCAGACAAATTTGATTCTAAGCTATTTACACGCGTTTTTAACGGTATTACTCTCTTAACTAAAGAAGATACTAGTTAACAGTTTACTAAAAGAACTAGATAACTAGTTAGAAGTATAAGTTTATATCTATAAAGCTGAATGGTACTATATAATATAAGTTAAATATAATAAGCTGAATAAGATAAATACTTAGATACCTAAGAAAAACGATCATATAATACAATTATATTTAGACGAATATAGAAATATATCATAGAATGCCTGCCCTAGGTATTAAATTCTTCTAATCTAATAGGTATTTAAATATAAATCAGATGAAAACGGCTTTTTAATATAGTTTAAAGCTTATATTTATATTTATAGCGACCTTTAGATTATTAAAGATAAAGAAGATATTAGGGCTATAACCCTAGTAGTATATACCCTATATATATTACTAGTAATAGCAGCTGTATTTAATCTAGAAACCTTTTAAATAGATGTAGTAAATATATTTCTTAATAGTTCCCTTTTACCCTATCTATACTACTAGTTTCTACTAGGTTACCGATAATAAGGGTATATTTTATAACTAAACTAAGCTCTTTATAGCTTATAAATCTCGCTACGTTTATAGGAAGAAACGATTAAATTAAAGCTTATTAAGATAGGCTTTTATCCTATCCCTAAAGACCTATACCTTTTTTTAGATAGAAAGGTTATATTAATAATCTTTATTAATAATCTTCTTAGTATATACCTTCTAAAATACTAAAAATATGCCGAATTTATTAGAAATCATCTTTATTAAAGCTTTAAGATAAAAGACTGTAGCGAATTAACCTAATTCATTAGTATATATATAATTAGAGACTAGATAAAACGAAAAATCTGGTTAAACTAAGATATATATATTAAGAAGATCTCCTACCGATTCTATCTAACTAATAGGAAGCTACTAAAAATACTACTTCCTAGTAAAAATCTTATTTATATATTACCTAATATATTATTATCTAATTATAAAGCTTATCTATAGCTAATATAGTACTACTAATTATTAGTAGGATTAATTGGTTTTACTATAATTATAACCCGACCTAATATTACTTTTATATATTAGATACTTTCTTAATAGCTAATAAAGCTAGAAAGAAGTTATATAATCGCTATAGAGTAAATAATCTTATACCTTTATAGGATAAGATATTATTCTATTAAATTTAATAGGTTATATAATCTATAATATATCTTTCGAGTAGCTTTAGATATAAGCTTTACTAATAATATTAGACAAAAAAGCTTATAAGGCTTTATTTTTACCCTATTTAGTAGTCTAATTAATTAGTTAGTAAGAAAACAGTGAGTTATTATAATATTAATAACTAAAACTAAATTAGTTATACTCTCTAAAGTAGCTAAATACCTTCTTTAGATAAAAAGACTACTTAATTTAATTGAATTTAATACCTAATATAATCTAATACTATTATATAATAATAAGTAAACAATTAATCTAATAACGAAATCTAATTCGCTATATTAGATAAAACTGCGTTATATAGATATTAATAAATATTAGTTATAAGAAAAGGTAAGAAATAGAGATATATATCTCTAATAGATTCTAATAAATACCATGATTACTAATAGATTGATAAAATACCTTTTATCACAAAAATACCTTAAATTCTTAAATCAGCTGAATTTAAGATAATTACCTAATCGGGTAACCGAATTCGATAATATTTAATCTATTCTTTCTTTCCTATTTTATCCTATATTTATAGCTTTTGACTAAGGTCAAAATCTGAAGGGGTGTGTTAGAATATATGTATTCCTGTTTTAATGATGTAATTGATGATGTCATTGATTGCTTACTTTATTATGTCTGAAGAAAGTCATGATTTATCTGAAGAGAAGTTATAAATCATCTGATCTTTGATTTACCGAGTTATCCGCAATGTTTGATTACTATAAGAAAGCCCCAAAAATTGTACTGAATGTTAGTTAGACAAATTGACTATTTCATCCCATGATATATACTTTGATCTTATCCTTGACCTAACACTTGACTACCTAGTTGTTTATCTATTTAAATACTATGCATTTAACCCCTCGAGAGTGCATTATAAAGCATTGTGCCTAGTTCTACCATATTCTAATATATAGTAATACTCTAACTAATAATAATACTCCTAAACTAATTAAAATTAATAATTAGGTAGAATATAAGATTAAATATATCCTATCCTATTAAGGTAAGAAGAATAAGTCCTACTTAGTTAAATAGTATAGTTATAATAATATCGAAGTAACCTAGGAACCGTAGTCTATAGTTAAAGAGACTAAGGCCCTTAATAACTATAAGGCTAGGTTAAATATAGCTATAAAGATACTAAAAAAGATAAGGACTAAAAATATATACTTAAAATATAAGAAGCTTTAATTATAAATTAAAAATTAGTATTATACTCCCTATACTTAATAGGATTTATATATAGGTATAGGTAAGGTTAGTATACCTAACTAAACTTAAATACTAATAGGATAGTATTAAAAATACTATAGAGTAATAAAATAGATTCTATAATTAGGGTATTCTAAGAGGTAGGGACTAAGTTTATAGGGATAAATAAAGTATTATTAGGTATACCTATATTAGAAACTATACTTTCCTCTACTAAACTAATAGGGATATTAAAGAATTCTTTAACTTTAGAGATATTCCCTATATTTTTTATAACTTCTAAGGCTATAATAACTTTAGTAACTACTATAATCTCTATAGCTTCTATAATAGTAGTAGCCTTTTTAGCCTTATTAGCTATATAGGTTAAGTACTTAATACTCTACTTAATAATATATACTTAGGGTATATAAGTAGATATAGGTAATATATTAAGAGTAGTATAGGTAGTAGGCTAAACCTTAATAAGAAGCTATATTATTATTAATAATAGATTCCTCCCTATAATAATATAGCTAACTTATAGGGATATAACTATACTTTACTAAAGTATAGTAAGTATATTTAGTATAACCTATAAGGGTCTTATACTTATAGTTTAGGTAGCTTTATAGTTAGAAAAAGTACTATTAGTAAGGTAGTAGTTCTTTAATAGGCTTAGGGGTTATTAGATAAGATAGTAGAGTTATAGACTAGTAGCCTAATATATAATAGTACTATACCTATAGATATAGAGTTTTATCCTCCTTAGAGGAAGGTAGTATAGGATAATAATATACTATTATTATTCTATAAATATAGTTAGTATATAAACCTAAAAATAAGGCCATTTCCTATAAGGAAGGGGTAGATATAATATTAAAATTTCTTAGTATACTATATAGAATATAATACTACTAAATTTAAATATATCTACTATATTTACTAACTAATAGTAGTATCCTAATTAGAATAGCTTTATCCTAATAGAAGTACTATTAAATTAATAGAATTTTAATAAAAAAATAAACTAGGTATACTTATAGATTAAGTAAGATAAGAGATTAAAAAAGAGAAGAAGATACTAGGGGTATACCCTAGGTATATATAGGTATAGTATCTCCCTTTATCCTAACTATATTCTCTTACTAGTAAATAACTACTTAGCTAAACCTTATATATATAAGATACCTAAGTTTATAGGTATTAGAGACTATAGTTACCTGATTTCTTAGCGCAGTTATATAACCATACTATATATAGACCTTATTATATATACTATACCCTCTATTTATACTTCTATTATATTATTTTTTATATTTTTAGAGTATTAAGGCTAGATACCTTTCCCTATATACCTTTTTACCCTTACTATAAGGTTTTTTAGATATATAGGTTTTAATAGACTAAGCTACTCCTTTATTCTTCTCCTATTCTAAGCCTATAGGGACTATATATTATAAGGAGGGGGATATTATTAGGACCCTAGTACTAAGAAGGCTAATACCTAAGGTATAAGCCCTATTATAGGGCGTAGAGTACCTATCCTAGGTATATAGGGGACTATGGACTAGGTAGGAGTAATATATACTACCTATATAGCCTCCTTAGGTCATATAACCCATAAACCTATATATTATCCTTACATACTGCTTCTTTAGAGAGGCAGCTATTAGTTCCAATATACCCTATGTATATCACTATCTCTATTTCCCGATCCTCTATTATATACAGCATTCCCTTAGGCATTCTATACCTAGGGGTCTCACAATAAGTCTTCCAGAGATATAGGGTAGGATAATTAGACATCGTCGGCATATAGTTCGGCCTCGTATAAGAGTGCCTAAAGTAGGACAGGGTGGCTAGATGTAGGGGTTACAGGGAGCATTTTCTTACCTAGATTACCAGAAATATATTTTTGACCTATGCTATAGCACTCTACGTGGTCTAAGAAGAATACTAGGCGGTATAGGTAAGAGCCTGTATTCGGCCTAATTAGGCTTAGAGTAAGCTATGATAATCTTATTGGCTCTCTGAAAATTCAAGGTATCTAATTGGTGGATTACTAAGAGTGGGTCTACGCCTGAGGCATACACCCATTTTGAAATGAAACGATATTTTAGCGTTGAAATTGAAATTGAAATGATATTTTTAATTTTCAAGCGAACTTAACAGCCCTAATGTACAGTAACATCGTACAAGAACATGTGGAGATCTCGGGAGATGGCAGATCAGGTGATCTCTGAATGGTACAGTTGCAAGTCATGTGATCAGTATTGAGAATACTGTTACTATAGTAATTTACATAAGCTGGTTGAAGGCCTAAAGTAGTTTAGCAGGGATTGTGTAAAGGTTGTGTAACCCTTCTCTTTCCCTATCACCTACACCCACTTGGCATCTGCTTTACCACGAAGGAAACGCTATTTCATATCAGTCGAAGATGTCAGAGACTGCATCAGCGAATGTGAAAACTAGATTCCTGGTTTTTTCCGACACACATGGGCTTGATACTCCACCAAACTTTGTCTCGCGCCATTATGCGGATGTCGCAATTCACTGCGGAGATCTCACTACCGAATCGAAAATCGATGAGTACAAAGCTTCGATCCGTTTCCTCCAAGCCGTGAACGCCCCGCTTAAACTTGTGATCGCCGGTAATCATGACTTCACTCTGGACACTCCAATGTTCCAGAAAAAGGTCGCGGAAGCCCAACCCTTAGATCCTCAACTAGTTCAAAAAGTCTACGGCAACTATGAAGAAGCTCGAGGGTTATTCGAGAAAGAAACAGGTATCACTTTTCTAGATGAAGGTATCCATTCCTTTCGCTTACAAAATGGTGCTCTATTGAATGTTTATGCCAGCCCATACACCCCATCACTTGGGGATTGGGGGTTTCAATATCACCCCGAGCGCGGACATGACTTTCGAATTGAGAATGTCGATGTCGTGATGACACATGGGCCGCCAAAGGGAATTATGGATTACACACACTCTGGCCAGCGTGCCGGCTGCCCACATCTTTTCAAGGCTATAGCTCGAGCCCAACCTCGACCCCTGATGCATTGTTTTGGTCATATCCACGAAGGATGGGGTGCCAAGATTGTTCGATGGCGTCAGAAAGTTAGCCTAGAGCCTTCTCACTTGACTGATATCGACAACGAAAAGTCAGTCCTCCTATCCCGACTCTCTACCATCAAGGGTAAAGGGAACCCCACAGAGTGCTCTACTACAAGTAATTGCTCTGAGGATCACAATCCACTGAAACGGGGCTCTGAAACACTTTTTATCAACGCCGCGATTGAGGGCTACGAAGATCCTTCGATACAGCCACCGTGGCTTGTCGAGCTCGAGCTTCCAGCAGCGGCGTGAGAACCTAAACTTACCGTCGCGCTTGTAGTAATGAATTAGGCAGTGTTCTTGGTTCTTGTCATGTTCTATTCACAATTTGTGCTAGGTATATGGTTAATGTCATCGCATGGTAAGTAATTTTTACTAGCCCAAGGGCAATTGCTCCATCTAAGAATACATTTACAAAATAATCGACCTCCCGTCCTCCTCCTGTAATAATGAGTATAATAATAGGCAATCCACAACCCCTAGACGTCTCCCAGCTCCGCGCATATACTCTAGCTCTTCTACATTGAGCCCTGGAAGGATTTTCCCTGCCTTTACCAACTCCGACAACAGCCATCGAAAGTCTGCAACCTCACCATCACTCCCACGTTCAACCACCGTCACGGCCCTCAATCTCAGCAAGTCCGACATGGACGCAACAGAGCCCTCGAAAAAGGGCTCTGCCACGTGGATGCGTTCGATGGCGTCTCCGATTTCGATAATGTCGATTCGGACGCGTATTCCTTGACTATCATCAAACGCAATCTTGCCGTCGGGCTCGAGAGAAAAGTTGGGGGCACCGTCCATCACTCTCTTAGCGATGTCATGAATGACATCGCTCGGTGCAGCAACATCCACATCCTCTGTATAGAATACAGAGTCGTGGGCAATGCTGGCAGCGCCGCCAACTAGAATGAGTTGACGACGAAGTTCAGGACGGACTAGGCGGGTGGCTGCTCGGAAGCACTCGATGAGTGCCTCTCGTAGTGGTGCAGGGATGGGGGTGCACTTCGGCATGTTTCGAAGTTACGGGGCAAAGGCAGCTGGGCAGGGCCTCTGAATACATTTAGCACATCCATTCTGTTGCCACATACTGCACCTGCGAAGTGATGAGCTTACTGGAGTATATGCAGCGGGAAGCTGGGAGGCCCGGGGGTACAGTGGATTGCCTTCACCTCCATGTCAGTAGAAGCTCACATTGTAGTCTGATGCTCAAACTCACGGCCAAAAGATGATATATCCAATAAGCATGTATCTATACAATGTCCGACTTTGTGGATGTGTATAATGGTGATTATTTGATAATACAACAAGCTTGCAGCGCCAAATACTCATTTTGACCGCAGTACTTGCCATTCTCACCTCATTCCCAGTTGTGCCTTCCTTTTCCCTCACTTCACATAGTCTTTACTTGCTGCAGTTACCACCTGCCTTCACCGAGCTTTTGGGATGCAGTAGCTTTTCAAGATTAAGGAAAGAGCTACGCACATTCACCGAAACCGCATACAGACATACATGTAAACACAAGCAGTCAATTCCAACCACTAGCTATGAACACCACCGAGCCACAGCCAGCTTTTCCTCTTGCTTATTGCAGGTGCTTTTGCATTATCAACGAGAGCTTCTGCTCCGTTCCTCCAATGATATCGAAATAACTATATTGTACCGATTGCTTGATCAATGGGTGTGCTCGGAATTCGCCAACGAAACAAAACAATACCCAATCAGCACCATATGGCGGCTAGTCTATGCATTTAGAACAGAGCATCGTGATGAAATTATAATAACAAAGTCCGTAATATCATTTTATAGAACGACTCGGTATCCAGACTACGCGCTGTATCCCTAGTAATCGCCATGCACTGCGATATACGGGCTCCGGATATCTCTGTTCGACAGTCTATCATAACAAAATATGCTTTACGGGTTAATCTCGAAAAAGTGGAGTTACCACGGATAATTGATGGATAATTGCATTGAATACTATGCCTTTGAAATGGCAATAGGCAAGAAAAGAAAAGCCGGAGATCGCTCAGGGAGCTAGGGCAGTAGCCTTGATGCGAGCCTCAAAGCAAAATCCAAAAGTATCTCAGTACCCACCAGCCAGAGAACCACCCAGCTTTATCCGTTTCAACAGTCTATTAGATTGCAAGTCGCTCCACCTTGGCTCTAAGGTGTTCGATCTGTGGAGCTAGGTCACCAGCATCGTTCGAGGTGATGGTAGCCGCGATAATCGGCCGGGTCACGCCGCATGCTCGACCAAGAGCGTGCTTGTTAGGCAGAAAAACGTACGGGACGTTCTTGTCTTCGCAAAGCACAGGGACATGCATCAATATCGCGAGAGGATCGGTGTCGGCGGCGAGAACGACTATTTCAGATGTGCCTCGACTCAGGGACTTCGTGACTAGACAGGCAGGCAGGCATTAGCTCCATAGTTAGCTCAAAGTATTGTGAATTGTGAACAGACATACCTTCATTTGCGCCTTTTTTGACCTGCTTGTATTGCATGCCTTGCTGCAACAAGTCCAAGAGTTCCTGTGTCAAAGCAGGATCCGCGACCGGCCACGCTGGGAATTGGTTGGATTGGAGAATCAAAATGAAAAGCCCGACGCAGACTTACGGACACACTGTGGGGACGATTCCATTTTTCTAGAGGGTCGCTGCGCTGTGCACCTCAGAAGGGGAGTGAGAGACAGGAAAGACAATCTCGTTGGGGAGATTGGTTGGCGAAGTTGGAAACAATGTTGAGAAAGTGAGTCGTTTGCAGAGCAAGCAGGTAGAGCGCGGTATGAAACTGCGAAGAGAAGAGACGAAAGAGAGAGAGACACCACCTATGAGCACTTTCCTTAAACGAAAGATTGTCGGCCACGTCAATAGATCATTATACTGTACATCATTACCCAGACATCTTGAGACCCGAATATCACCGAAGTTATACACGGAAAAAGAGTTAACTAGTTATATTTTTCATGGATTGAACTTGAAACCAAAGATCTTTATATGAATTCAATGTTCTTCTAAACATAATGACAACGCTATGCAAACAAGGCTCTGAAACGAACATTGGAAGTCTCTATACACTTACACTGGTCATGGTAGCCGAGGGTAAGAGAAGACGCAGAAAGGCTACTGCATCAAATATTCACATTCCTATCCGCTCACGAGAGGATCAGGCGTAATGTTGGTGGCAGTGATAGCAGCAGCCTCGGCTGGCGTGATGGTGCCCTCAGAGGGAGTATCAGTCTCTTTGGGCGTATTCTTCTCTACGTTTTCATTCTTAACGGGAGGCTTTGTGCCCTTTTCACGCATCGCTCCACTTTCAAATGCTTCTTCGGGCAGAGGACGGACATGGGGCTGACAGATCCACCAAGGCCTTCCGTACTCCGCAATCACTGCTTTAGATCCCTTCAAAGTCTCATCGGGTTGTGCTTCAAACTTCTCGGGAGAGGCTTCGTACTCCTGAAGTCCACCTTTAATGGCCTCCTCGAGGAGGGCCAAGGTGTGCTCAAAAGCGGCCATGTCGCCTGGTTTCGATGTCGCAAGAGCATCCCGAACGTTGGTATGGGTTCCAACCATTGGCCGCAAGACTTGGAAGAGATGACCCTGCATGAAACCGAGGCTGGCAGAGTGACACTTCTTGCCCTTCTCGGCCTTGCTCCGCTTTTGCTTTTTCTTGAGCGGGCCCTCCTCGTGGCCGTTATTTTCGGCATCATTGGTTTCTGCAAACTCATCAACTGGGTCGGATGGAAGATAAAGTGGCTTCCTTTCTGGAACCGGCTGTTCGAGAACGTATTTATAGATGATATCAAGGTATCTTCGCAGCACGGCGTCAACTCGGTAACCGCCCTTTCCATCCCGCCCGCGCCAGTATTCTCTCCCTTCAGTGCCGGCTGGGGGTGGCTTGCTGAATATGGACGGGTCTGATAGATTTCCTTCGGCGCTCATCACAGCGTCGGCACCGGTCGCCTCGAGACAGGTTTCGATGTCACCGTAGTTAAGAATGTTTCCATTGGCAAAAATTACCGTATCCGCTGGTAGATTGTCTCGTAAATAGCGGATATAGCTCCAGTCTGCGACTCCTGTATTGTGACCCTTTTGTTCCCGTCTGCGTCCATGCACAGTGATGATGCTGGCCCCAGCGGAGAGAATCATCTTAGCATACTCCAAGGTCTTCTCCTTAGTCTCCTGGATACGGAATTTCACCGTGACAGGAATCGGGAGTTCAGTGTGCAACCGATGCACAAGCTTATAGATCAAGTCCCAGTCCTCCTGGAGGAAAGCTCCGTAGTGTCCCTTTTTCGCGATACCCTGCGGGCAGCCAAGGTTCAAGTCCACGGCGTCGCAATGAGGTGCCACATGACGGGCAGCCTCCAAGAACTCATCTGGGTTGTTTGTGCAAAATTGAACGAAAAGTGGCCGGTCAATTGCGGGATTTCCGTCAAGAAACAATTCATCCTTGTTCTCTCCGACGACTTTGCGGGTAGGTTGGAAATGTTTGGCCCGGACGTTCTCTTGTTCGCCGAAAAGACGTGCGTGAAACATTGGGGTGTATGCGAGTAACGGTTTCGGGTCGTTTGGTGGCATGAATGATCGAGTAAGCATGCGCCACGCCTTTGGGAAGCATTAACGTCGGTCTGCAGATGTTGTTACTTGGAAGGCGGACTCACGAATTCGGATCTGTCGACCATTGGAGCAACAACATATTTTGGGCTGCCAATGCTTTCATAAAACTTTCTTCCAAAGAGCTTCTCCTTAGGCTCACGCGCAGCCGCAGAGGGCTGCTCAATGCTCTTTGGTGGGCTTGTTTCGGAGGCCATTTTTGAGAGATTGGACTGGGAAAAATGTCGAGAAAATCGGCCCACCAAAGAGTTGAAAGGCTTGAAGATACCTATGTTGACGCCTGGAAGGAGGAAAATGTGGTTATGGTCAACGATCGCCTCCAGTCGCATCACAATGGAGAAACAACTTTTGCGAAAAGCGCCGTATCTCAGCCGGAATTACTATTTCCCGGCTTATCTTATCGTCGCGGGGGGCGATTGGAAGCTGCGAAAGCGTTGAGCTTGTGGTGTCACTGGGGAAATTGACTTTACATTTGATGTTTTCGACAGTACCTTGGCATATTCCTTTCCTTCTCATACGCCTCACAAGCAACCTGATCAACCTCAACTGCCTAGGTGATCCCTTCAAGATCGGACTCGCTTGTGGATTACATAATCTGATATGAATAACTAGTTACCCCGGCGCCAGCCAGAGACTAACCAAGGAAGTCTCGAAGTCTTTTAGTGAGAACGGGAGCCGAAAAATATACATTTTTTGATGCATATATGCGATGCTGTGTGAAAGGGAATTAATATTGTGAAGCGAGTGTGTTGATACCCGGAACTTGACATAGTTCTTTCTTGATCGCTCACTGTTCTGATCTCTCGCCTGCCAACAATGGACGCGTCAACAGGATCAGGAGGTAAGTCCATAGTCCACATAATCTTCTGTCCAAGTAACTCTGACAGTGTGCTAGGTCCTCTAAATCTCTGCTTGTCTGAAGATGGACTATATGCCGCCCACGTGAGTGGAAAGGGCCTGATTGTTCACTCTGATGTAGCTTCGGAAAATAAGGAAGTGCAGATCGCAAGGATCAAAGAGATTCCACTTAAATCACTTAAATACTTCAACGTGGAAAGTTCTCGAACATCAGATGATGAGGTTGTCTCTCGACGACTCCTGTCTGCAAACGACAACAGAATCTCGGTCTGGCAGTTCACCCCCCTTGAAATATTGGCCGAGATTGAAAACATCGAACCGAGCTCATTAGCTGTTGATTTTGGCGCTGATGAGAATGAAGTTCTGGTGTTTCATGCGTGGAACACTAAACTCAGTGTCCATTCATTAGAGACCGGGCGCAGCTCAGTCATTAAAACACCAAAATTCGCCCATCACCTCGGTTTTGGTTATCGCCCAAAAACTAGGCACCTCGCCATTCTGTTAAAACCGGAGACTTCAGATCTACTGACCGTCCACGAGCCCCGGTCCTACGAGCTCGTCAACAGGACCGTGC
The DNA here is from genome assembly GCF_028828465.1 of Penicillium psychrosexuale. Taxonomy (NCBI): domain Eukaryota; kingdom Fungi; phylum Ascomycota; class Eurotiomycetes; order Eurotiales; family Aspergillaceae; genus Penicillium; species Penicillium psychrosexuale. Next base: position 3,839,269 of record NW_026643187.1, read on the forward strand.
TTTCAACCATTGATGCGCAAGGGTTGAAATGGAGCCCCGATGGGAAATGGATTGCCATCTGGGATATCGCTAGTGCAGGCACAAAGGTACTGGTATTCACAGCGGACGGTCAGCTTTTCAGAACGTATTCCGGACCATCTGGGGTGGACGATTCCTTCGATCTCGGAGTAAAACAGATTGAATGGAGCCCGGCTCCCAATAAGGGCGTTTCTGGAATATTGGCCGTGGGAAAGGTCAATGGGAATATTGACTTACTCCGGACTCGCACAGTAAGTTGTTTTCCAAATATGTGCGGCATTATTGCTAATCCTATTGTGGCAGTTCTCCTCCGCAACAACACTCTCTCATGTCTTCCAAACTGACCAGCAATGTCTCAATATCTGGCGTGAGCGATACACCAGTGCCGCAGGGGACGCTGAATATGCCGAGGCATCCTGCTCATCTGCATTGAGCATGAGCCCCGAGTCGGCAGGGCCACCACGGGGCGTCTTGACAATGACCTTCAGCCCAGACGGCCATCTCCTTGCGACTGTTGACACTGCACGGCAGAATGTCGTTTGGATTTGGTCACTAGAGGGCACCCCGACACTTGTATCAGCTCTCGTTCATGAACAACCCGTTCGACAAATTGTATGGCACCCTTCGACACCACAACTCTTGATTAACACTATTACGAATACATTGCCTGCTATTCGATGGTGGTCTCCAAGCGGTCATCCATTGATTGCCCGGGTTCCTATCCAGAGGAACGAGAGTGGAAAATATGATGTGAGATGGGTTGCAGGGACAAATCCAAACTCGCCGTTCTGGTTCAGCTCACCAGAACAACATGTTATTGGATATTTGTCTACCCTTGACGGTGCTGTTGAATTTGAGGTGTTGAACTCGGTGAGCAGCAAAAGTTTGTCATGATTGAGAATGAGTGTGTATTCGAGAGGAAAAGGGGCTCTCAATAAGTCAAGTGCCTCTAATCACTGGAATGAACTGGTTATCGGACTTGATAGTATAGAACTCACATTCGGTGCCGTCACTTAGATCTGTGATCAAACAGAACATAGGATAATACCAAGGTCGCGACTTTGTTATACCAAGACATAGCATAAACATGGGGATTCTGAGGTTATAGAGCCTGGTCAATCGCTAGACAAATAGAGGACCTTGCCCTGAAAGGAACTAAATAACTATTTGCACTATCTAGCTGTTTCACTTGGTCATGGTGCAATACCTTGTCGTCTAAGCAATGGGCGAAAAATGAAGCATATGATTTACTCCGGCTAACGGCTAACAAGTCGACAAGTTAAAAAACATATAACAAAATCAAAAGTAAAACTCCGATAGGGGGAATCGAACCCCCGGCTGCCGTGTGAGAGACGGCGATGTTAGCCACTACACCATATCGGATGATTGAAATTCTTTCCACAAATTACGTTATTAGACCTAGTGCTGGTCTTTTCGGTCTAGTGTTATAGGGCCCTCTGCGTTGTCGTTGTCGTGCGTGGTTCTATAAAGTCCTCCCTACCGCCCCTTCAACTTTTCGCTGTATTTCGCCCGCCCGCTTTTCCTTTCTCCTCGTCTTCGTCCGTGCTCTGCAGGTGAGGCATTTCTGCTATTGATCCGGATCACTGAGCTCCTAAGCTCCGCTGATATCAATCGGCTGTAATTGGCTTCTGTGTAAGCAAGCGCAGTCGCCTTAACTATATTCTTCTATAAAAGCGTCGCAAGACTGAACTTCGGGCCAAAACGTTCGGCAGCAAGTTTTTTATGATTGTGGAAGCACTTTTCCATTATTACGGTCATCGCTAGTGAGGTCTGCTGCCGATAGCGCCTAGATATCGCCTTAATGCAGTTGCCCCTCAGAGCTCTCCTACAGTTCCCGATCATCTATTGATAATATCGTCCTGTATCGCGAAATGGCACCGACCACGAGATCAGCGGCTAGGAAGGCTTTTACTACGTCGACCTTGACTCCTCCAGCCTTGAAAATACCAGAGGTTCTAGAAATGATTCTGCTTCAGATAAATATACGTACTCTTCTGACATCTTACCTACGCCGCTGGGATATGCAGTCAACATTGGGTGGGCTTCGAGTCATCTCCCGAACTAGTTGTAGCTTTTTAAAGACACATATTAGCTTGCTTAAAGACAACAGCTTCACAAAGACACCAGCAACCAAGGAAAACTATAAGCGAAAATATGCACGAAAATCAAGGATCATCGAAGGTGATCGAATTCTTCGAATTTATTCGCTCGTCATGCTTTTTTTCTCAGGCCAATTCATTTACAGTTTTAAACACCATATATGGACCCTCACGACTTCCCTAGAGGACCTCTGAGTTGCGGGTATTGGTATTAGCTAAGAAATAACACACATTCCATTCTACGAGAGCTTGGCTATATCTGCCATAGACCAGAGTGAATTCAGACGTTGGGCGACTGCTGGGGATGCCAGAATCCGACCCGAATCTTGTTCATTTCATTCGAATGCAACAGGAAATATGCATTGTGCGACAAATAAGGTTTCTCGAGGCCCAATGACCAAATGATAAACTTAATGAGGCCCATGTCGTACTCATCTTGGTTTGTTCGTTTCAGTTTTCGTTGAGCTCTAACGCTCACCATTTATCCCGGCGTACCCTTGTCATGTTCGCAGTACATTGGCAAAATATTTGTATATAATGAATCGTCGGACTTGATTTCTATCTCCTCTATTTGAGAAACCGAATCTCATTCCTATACTGCAAGTGGTCCATTTATCTTTTTATTTTCTAGGGAATGTCGCCTGATTAGGTGCTTTCCCAGAGGCCCTGGCGTTAGCCCCCGAGTTTTCAGTCGCTATATAATCAACTGTCCGTCGGTCGTTCGTAATCCGTTATCGATGTGCCTCCCGCTCTCTTTATATAGTCACCTACGCGAGAGGGTCTACGAACCGTAAAATACAAAGAATGGTCTGATAGGGCCTTGCTATGGTTGAGTGATAGCGCCTGCTTTGTTTACGCTATGACCGAAATATAACGTGGCTTATTTGACCAATCGAACTGCCCTAGCCGCGAGCCAGAGGATGCTAAGTCCGCAAACATTGCGGCACGAACGGCTAGCCCCTAATTTCGTGATCTCCTCATAGTACGAGCTCATAGGCCCAGATTGCAAATGCGATACCGTCCATCCCTCCTCCAATTCTTCCGGCATTATGAAAACTGCTTTGCCGCGGAATATTGCTTGTTGGAGGCCAAAACAAGGGTATATTTCAGCTTGAACATTTCGGCTGTGCACGGTTAGCACTCAGGTCGTGCTCACTAATCACGCAGGCGGATATCCATAGATAACGACTATTCCTGCAACCGCACAAAACGTGCTCCGCTGCCAGCTTACTTCGTTGCCCAGTCACGGAAACCCCTGCATATGTGACTGATGCATAGTGTGGATGATGCCTAGCCTGGCGCTGATGCAAAGTATACACATGTGATGGATTAGTCTCTGTGGCTTGAGTTTTATAATCTACCTGTTTATTCACAATATAATTTACAGCGTATCGAGAAATATATTTTTATCGCATATATAGTGAAGCGGATACTGCAACCTTAGAATACTCTATACCTCGTTCCCTAGCTTTCAAGTCCAACTTACGAAGGTGTATAGCGGGCCAACAGTCGGATGCCTGATTTTAATGGTTTTATCGCCTAATTAGGACTAGCTCTTACCAATTTTAGACCGGCAGGAAATTAAAATACCTGAATTACTATGACAGATCTCCTAGCAACCTTGATCATTTCAGAACTTCCGTCACATTTCCTCTCTTCTCTTCCCCTCTTGTCTCCTAGCATCCTTCACCATCCCATCCGCAGCTTTTCATCCATTCTCCGTTGGTTTTTCATCAATAATTCGTCGCCAACCTCTCTTATCCTGCAAAGTCTATTGGCCTTTTGGTCTTTGGTTCTTGTTGTGATGGGCACATGCCGATGCCTGGTTTATCAGGCTTCACCTAGCTATTTAGCTAGATCTCGATCGTTTGTAGGAATCTAACCTTCTACATATCTCTCTCACCGCTCCAAGAGTTCTCCTATCATAGCCATATCGGCATCATCCCCGCCCGCGAGTCAAGACATAGTCAATTGCGATCGGATACTGGCACCCGCATAAGATTCATAGTGACTATCCAGATAACCCTTGACAAACGGGCCAATGGCTAATACGATACAAGTTTCAAGGTTCCCCTGCCGAAATGGCCGGACACTACACTGTTGGCGCGCCGATGAATGTCCTATCTGCCGAAGCCGGAGCATAACTCATGGAGCCTGGTGTATGGGCAACATACGCAAAGCAGCTTCCCTGGAAGGTGGCACGGACCGGTCAACTCCTCAAAACGACGCGGTCAAATTCCTCAAGAATGCAGACAATCTCCACGAGCCTATGCAACGTTCCACGACCAATTATACGGGTAAACGGTTGGACGAGAGGATCAGTTCTGAATCCTCGAACCTTGAGTCGGTCTTGGTACAGATCGTCGGCACCTTATCTCCCCCATGAATGCCAGTCCTGTCTGAAGCGTCACGGGCCATCGGCTCACTGTATCCGGTACATGGACGCCGAGGACAGAATAGTGACGGCATGTGGAAAATGTCAGTGGAACTGTAAAGATTGTCGATGCACGTTCTACCAGCCCCCTCTCGGAGGCGAGATGCCACAAAAAGGTAACCGACGAGGACGTTCCTCTACATCTTCCCTGGGCTCGCGACTTGGCATCTCAATTCACAGCGCGTTGTTGGCGACGGAACGGAACATCGCATTGGTGGAACTCCAACAGATCTTGGCCCGCCTTGAAGTCCGATCGAAGGCGGAATTTGACAAATTGGAGGCCTTGCGAGACCTCATGCAGGGACCGAACGCAGCGGATATGGCCGGAAGGGTTAGCTCACTAATTTCGACCTCCAACCCGGTCCAAACGGAGGAGGACATCGAGCAGATGAAGGCCATCATCGAGCGGCTTCGGACGCTCTGAACATGGGCTTGGGGGCTCCAGATGTTTCGGCTTTGTGGTGCCCTGAATTCTGTTGCAAGGGTTTCAACAGTTCTGATCTGCGGTTTAGGCCGATAATGTTTTTTCCAGCGCCCGTTCGTAAGAAATGAATAACGGCTGCTATCGCCCGTTGAATTCTAGGATCCGTAGATTCCAAAGTATCAACTCCAATCAGGTTTGAAATACTACATATGTAGTCAAACCTCCGTAAGGTGAGATGTTGAGCCTCGCTGGATACTATCTGGATACTATCTGGATACTATCTGGATACTATCTGGATACTAGGTTCAGCTCCCAGTTCCCAACCCTGTTTGCCGAGTTTCCTTGAATATGTCACTAAAATTGGAACACGAGACGCCAAAAGCAACGACAAAAACTGTACCTTGTTTGCCTCAGGTCTGAACCGCGGGTTCGGTATTTCATCTGGGTCGAAGTAAATAAAATAGGGTTTCTCTCTGCAAACAATGACGAGGACAGAAACTGACAACCAATGCTTCAATTCATGTTAAAACCTAGAAAGCCCTATTGGGGTGACTATCTCTCTTCTGCCTACTGCTCCCCGCAGTCCACATACTACTCCTCTTCCTCCTCCTCTGCCGCGATCGCTGCCAAAGCCGCTTGGGCCTCCGCGCGCCGTCGATCCCGATCCCTCTTCCTGGCCTGCTGCTCAGAATCGGACAGAAACGCGTCCTTAAGCTTTGAAGTGATCTTGGCCAGGTCATCATTCGCAGTTGGCCTCACGCTCTTGCGCGGGGAGGGCGTTTCGCGGGCTACCGGGGCTTTCTTCTGGGGGGATGAAGTTGTGCGGGGGCCCGGGGCGGCTGTGGGGGGCCGTGAAGCGAGACGGGAAGCAGGGCCACTTGGTGGGCGCTGCGGAGGCTGTCTGGAGGCAGGACCAGCTTGGCCGCGCCGGGGAGGTTGTTTGGAGGCAGGGCCACCTTGAGGGGGCCGTGGGGGCTGTGTGGGGGCGGGGGCGGCTTGAGCCGGGCGCGGAGGCTGCCTGGGGGCGGGCTGGGCGAGTCGCGGCGCTGGGTTGAGGGGGGGGGCCGGCAGATTCGAAGGGCCTGTGGACCGTTGACGGGCCTTCCCACCTCAAAACGTCGCGCTTATCGACCGCATGCTGGAGAAGGCCGGCCAAGAATCTGGTGTTGCGCGACTTTGCAATCGCGACAAACCTCTCGTTCCAGATGCGCATGTTGACGACTGCGATCATCAGCTTCTTGGCGCGCGTCATGGCCACGTTCAACCGCTGGTAACTAGACAAGAAGCCCAGTCCAGTGAGCTCCGCGGTGCGCGGTTTGGTGAACATAAAAATCACCACATTCGACTCTTGGCCTTGAGAGCCGTCCACCGTCACACAACGGCCGTATTCCACCCCCTCGTTGGCGAAGCGCTCAATGACTCGTTTCACCTGCTCCTTGTAGGGGCAGATCAACATCACGTCGGCGGGAGTGATGCGACCGGCCGGGCATGTCTTCGCATACAATGCCTTGAGCAATGTCATCACAACATTGATATGGGCATCGTTGCGCCAGGATGTGGATCCTTTTGGCTGTTCCGCGACGCCGTCGGCATCAATGAAAAGACGCCGCTTCCCAACAAGCCCACTGACCCGGAAATGGTGGAGGGAACGGGTGAATGCATCCCATACATTACCCACACGTTCGGCCTTGGCGTTCTCACCACTAGCAGTGATCGTGCTCTTATAGATCGCCTTCGCGGGCCAATCGAGAATTTCAGGGTGGCATCGGTAGTTGACGTTCAGCAACGTAAGGGGGTAGCAGCTGACCAATCTGGACATCAGGGATCGGGCGTAAAAGTTGCCGCCCTCGTTCTCATTCGATGAGACCACCGTCGGGGGGAGCTGGTCAGGATCACCGATTAAGGTGATCGACCGCAAGGAGAGATAGCCTGTCAACGCGATCATGGTATCGCTCTCCAAGGATTGGCTGGCCTCGTCACACAGCATGGCGTATGGGTGGAAAACGCCTTGTAGATGAAGGTCCCCCGACGCGTTTAGCATGACGGCGACAACCTTCATCCTTTTCAGAACCCTGCAGAGCACATGCTCGTAGTTGCGCTGAAGATGGAGGGCCTCCTCTTTGGTCAACCCCTGCGCCCGATCCTTGTCCAGAGAATCCAGAAACTCTTGGGCTTGCCGATGCTGTTCGCAGTGATCTTTGGCTTCCTGGACCACCAAAGATTCGATCTGGCAAGCTTCGAGAGCCTTTTCAGACAAGGATGGCTGAATAGTTCTCGTCTCAATTGGTCGGCGCTGGCTTGCCCGGCGCAGAGATGCCATCTGATAGTACGGGGTCCGGAACCGGCAGTACCTCCCACACCATTTCCAAAGCCTTTCATCTCTGTGAAGGGCGTCTTGGTAGGCGATTAAGAGGGTATCGACGGCTTGGTTTGAGCCCGCACAGATAAGGACCGGAAGATTCAGGCTGGCTAGCATCAAGAGGATGACCACGGTGGTTCGGGTCTTGCCGCTGCCAGGTGGGCCTTTGACCAAGTGAATCCCAGCAGAGACATCGAACACCGACCTCTGCACGGCCGTGGTTTGCGACTCATCCAATGGGAACTTTTCCCAGATATAGTCGACCCGCCTTTGTTTCTCCTCATCAGGCAAAGTCGAAATCTTCTGGGCATTTAACCAGAAGGCCAAAGGGTCGTCTGTGGCCAACTCGGTTCCGTGTGCCAAAATGGTCCGTCGGAATGAGTAGCCCTTTTCGTCCTGGTGCTTAGGATCGTCACCGAAGGCTACCACCCTTGAGGCCATGTCGAGGGCATCGATCTGCAGTTGGGTCGACTTCAGATTGAGCTTCAGGGTGGCCATCAGCTTTCGAGTCTGCCCGTCCAACTCGGCTTCGAAGGGCGCACGAGTGAGGATGGCAAAATCTGCATGGGTTGAGAGGATGCAGATTCCATCACCCTTATATACCCCTGGGTATTTGGGATTACCCAGATCCGCCAAATCGACTTCATAGCTCGCGCGAATGCCGTCAGGGGGCGCTGGCTTGGGTTCGGCGTTCATCCAAATATGGAGTTTCCAGTACGCCTCTTTCGGCCCAGATTGCTCGAAGATAACCTCGTGCTTCTTGCCCTTGCAAAAGACGTCATTGTAGGTGGACCATATGAAGTGCTTTTCCACAAATGCGGCCTCCAGCAGTCGCGAACGGCGATCCATATCATCCAGAAAAAAGTCCACCGCTGTCTCCCAGATATGGTATTCCGCGGTTTCCTTTTGATCAAAAAGCCATGGCATCTTCGGGCGCCGTGGTGCCTCTTCTGCATCCGGCAAAGGATTGCGCTGGGCATACCAAGTCCAAGGCGTCTCTCCCTCGGCGGGAAGTGCCTGTCGAACAAGCTTCACCAACTCATTCATGTGTCGCTGGATTTGTCGGAATACCCCAAAGCATTCATTTGGGAACTCCATCCAGATATTGACGTTCGCATGAGACCAATTAATAGCCTGGATTTTGCGAAGTATAGCGAGTTGCTTATCGTCCAACAGCCAAGACGGACCAGCGAATATAGGGCCAATTGATGGGTCCACCTCAAAGAAGCAGGTTTGATAACCGTATCGTCTTGTGGGTAGGGACCTTTCGTGTCCTTCGATGAAGGTATCCTGCTGATTCGAGGAGCCCTTTAGAACTAATCTCATGTCTGCCCGCGTGGCTGGGATGGCGATGTGCATGGGGCCAATTTGGACGTCGAGCCATGGAGACTGTGAATCTGGACGGATTCTCAGCCTCGCAGTGATGTAATCATGGCTGTTTCCAACACTGATACTGCATTCTCGGGGTCTTTTTAATTGATCATGCAGGACCTTAGGCCAGTCTCCCCCCAATGGGTGGCGGAACAAATCTGGGACGTGGGCGCGGGAGGCCATTTCTGAATCATTTGTTAGTAAACCAAGCCCACAAGACCAGGCTTCAGAGAACTATACCAAATAAACCGAACCTCAAAGAGGAACAGATCCAACGGGAACGAAGAGAAAGGACCGAACCTCAAGGAGGAAAGGATCTAACAGGAGGGCGAAAAGAGGAAAACTGAACCTCAGAGAGGAACAGATCCGACGAGAACGGGCAGTGTGATAAAACAGAGATATCCGTGCATCCAGGAGTACCGGCGCTGGATGAAAGATTGTGGGGACAGAAGGCTAGTGGCAGTAGCATAAGCTTAGAGAGATTGCAGATGGTCTAAGTCCAGAGGTTGTGTGAGGGTGGGAGAGAGATAGAGAAAGGAAGAAGAACAGAGGGTGGGATGTAAACAAGGCAGGTGCTGGGATACATACGAGGCAGGTACTCTTCATAGATCCAGATTATAAGGAACGAAGTGTCAATCTTTCATTTCTTATTCACTTCCAAGGTTTTCTTGGACTGCTGCTATCTAATCTTCACACTCCTCCTCTTCTCTACCTAGGCTGCCGGTGGCAATGCAGATCGATAACCCTCGTTTCCTTATCATCTATAAAGGCACCAAGATCACCACCGATACACACGAGCAAGCCAAGGAGGGCCCTGCCTTACCCGGCCATACCTGGGTCATCATCGCCAAGCTCGAAGGAGCAGCCATTGTCAGTACACAGCAGGACGTCGAAGACATTTCTCCGGCCGTTGGTCAAACAGCCATATTGGCAACTCGAATGCTGCACATATTGTATTGCCTGTGCGACGGTTTTTTCGGAAAAGGTTCTCATTTTCCATGGCGAATGTGATTTCGTGGTCTGCCACCCACCAAGTCTTTACTTCCGCTACGCAAAGCAGACTGTTGTCGCTCTTCATGATGAAGTCGGGCTCATTATTGTAAGTGGAGGGGATTGTTCGAAAGTCCCCAAATTGCATGTTGAGGCCCTATGCTGGGAGTATGTGGCCTAGTAATTGGCCGACTGAGTGCAGGATGCGGCCTTGTACAGTGGCCTCGTTGCCGCATTCAACGCGCTCCTCGTGAATCTGGCGATTTGCAAGTTTCAAATCGATTGTCCGGGCGCTCCTATGCTGAGCGTGATCAACTTCCTCAACAGCTTCGCTCAAATTTTTCCAGACATCCAGTCTGCCTGTGAAACGCAGGCTGTGCAGAGCACTTGTTTTGGTGTAATTCAGACTTTGAAGTAGCGGGAGGAGTGCTTTCCGCACGGCCTCAAAGGAGATAATGACTGGCATGATGTTCTGCCGTCGTAGCTGTTTGGGAACTAGGGACATGTGAATGTGTCCACGGTAGCGAGTTCTTCTTTCTCACTCCATGTATGATGTCCCTTCCTTGATGGAACTATCAATGTGACCCATTGGATTGAGTTTGTGAATTAACAGAGAAGTTAACGAGGAAGAAGCAAAACAAGACGTATGATAAAGAGGAGGATAGGAGGGATGACAGGAAAGGGATTAGGAAACAGATTAAGAAAGAGGACTAGCAAGAGAGACTAAGAGGGCAGGTGCTCTCTGTGTTCTCAGATTGCACCTCAAGTCTGATATCAAGTCTTCATACGACCGGGAACTATGCGATGAGACGAAAGTATGTCTAAAACAAAGCATGTTTTAAGCTTGAATGTCGAGGACTTGATTGAGAGTACCGAGAACCAGGAGAGTGAGAGCTAGATATACCGTATATACATACTACTTCTAGATTCTGAGTACGGGCTCACTCCCACTCACGACAACCGACGTGGAAAATACCATGTCTGATTAGAGCATCTGATCAACCAAATCGAAGAAGAGAGAGAGAATTCTGGCCACTGTGACGAGGCAACGCCCATCATCTTTGAAATACTTCAGAGGTCGTTCTGACGAAGAAAGCAAACATGAAGGGGGGATAAGACTAGAACTCTTCAATGGGCTAGGTTGGTCCTAGAATATAGGCCCAGAGCCCAACTGTCAATGGGCTTTGGGCTATTTTATCCATAGCCAGCCCAGCCCACCGCCCATTGTCAGGAACGTCTGACATGTGCAAGGTCAGGTGTAGGGTAGGGCAGAGGGACACATAGTGCAGGTGCAGCTGCAGCTGCAGCTGCTATACTTCTCTCACTGCTCTTCCTTTCTTCTCTTCTTCTTCTTCCTTCTCTAGCTTAGTGTTTTCGTATAAAGGACACAAAGTTCCTTCTTTTCTATGATTGTTTTGCCGAGTCTAACATCATGTTTTGCTCTCTTTAATTTTATTAGCTGAAATGCTGTGTAGACATAGATACTACTGTTTATATCTCTAGTATTAGCCTGAACTACAAATTAGAATCAAGAAAGAAGACCCTGAATTACAAACTATTATAAATAATTAAAGACAGACTTCGAATTCTACTAATAGTATAAGAGTAGACCTCGACAAGTCCCATGGGACTAAAAAGATTTTGGTCCCAACTCCTGGACCGTGCTATATGGAAAGACCACGATTTTAATGCTTAAAACCACATGAAATCATGGCATTTCCGTTGTCACCTCGACTTACACCATATCGGATATTGGATGAAGGAAGATATATTATTGGCTATATGAACCAGCGACAAAGTGGATCAGTGGCGGATGACTAATGTAGACCGTGTTTGGGTTTAGTCTATTACCCTTCTAGTTTAGCGTCATGTGTCCTTTTACCTCGCCGTGCGTGATTCGATACATGAACCCGCCCGGTATAGTTACTAGCGGACTTCGTTTATAATCGATTAGGCTCAGTTGACTTCTGCACGATGATATATTTAAATGTTTCTTTAACGGTGATTAGCTCTTCCGATAGCTAAGCTAGTACGTTATACGCTAATAAATCGATCCGCTAAGCAATAACGCGTAACGCAAGTTCAAATGTTTAATATGTAGCTAACGAGTTTCCGCTTTGCGTCACTAGTCACGAATAGTAATAGCCAAAGCAATTTCCGCGAAATTCTGCATCTCATTACCCCGATCGATTCTCCAAGGTCCAAATGTCATTATCCGCATGAAGCCGTTAGTCATTTGACTTGTGACAGGGCCGGAATTTCGGATGTAATTAGCATACTTTGCGTCAAAGTATGCAGCCATCACAAGAATCTGAATGCCACGTTGGCTCAAGACAAAGACCGGACTTTTTGGCGGGTCCCTCGAAGTCTTGATATAAAGGCCGCAATTTCCGCTGATATCTGCCATGATACCTGCTTCTTGTTTCCGGAGTCTCTCTTAGCCTCCAAAAGTGCTTTGATTTCATTGGTAGCAGGGTTCACTAGGGCACCATCCACGAATAAGTTAAGCTGGGATTGTGCGAATTGGGCTTGGATATGTCTTCTATGGGAAGACCAATCGTAGCGAACTTGTGGGTTCCGAACTGCAATTGACTGGAGGAATGAGACAAGACTAGCAATGATCATTTGCTCGTCAAATGGTTGGTTATCTCGCACTGCGGCACGAATAATCTCCTGCGTTCTGCGTGGAATCTCCATAATTCCTAGCCCATAGGCATCTGTGTCGGAATCTCCAATATTCCAGGGTTTCGTGCGCTGGTTGTTTCTGATGTGGTTGAGATATCCGCCAAATGGGGGATATGCACCTAGCCACTGCCGAGCTGAGCTGAATTGTCTGTAGGTTTCCAGTCTTCGTGCCTCATAAGAGTCGATGGAGCTCTGCGGGATCATATGATTGGGCCAATAGCATCTCAGGGCCAAGAACTGTGTCTCTGTTATGTGGGAGCCCCCGGTCCATGTAATCTGATCTGGCGTTGGGGGCAAGCTATTTCCACAAACAGCAAGTACTGTGTCTTGCCACTGCTGAGAATCCTCTGGTAAACTCATGATGATCTGAATATGGTCAGCAGTGAATCCAAAACAAGCAAGGGTTTGGAAGATACCGAGAAAAAGTAATATGGCGACCTGAAGGGGGATGGGAGAATCAGATGTGTGAATCGGGGAGAAAGACGGTCTAACCGAGTAAACTGTCACGATTGGGGTTCGTGTCACGATCCACATGGGTCGCTATCATATGCTTCATGTTTGCTTGCTCGCTCGTTTGCTTGCTTGCTCGCTCGTTTGCTTGCTCGCTTACTGTTTGCTTGTTTGCATTACCCAGATTGTTTGCTAGATAGTTTAGCGAGATGATTCGAAGTTTGCATTGTTTGCAAAGGGGACAGCTATATCAACTAGCTGCTTCACACTTTACAACTTGCTTCTTCTTTCTCCCCTATCTTAGTTATCTTGAATTAAATGAACTCTTCTTTGCAAGGCCTGGCACGTCACAGTTCGTTCCTTCCCGATTAGGAGGGCGAGTCAGTTGTTCCTTCCCTCCCGAAGGAAGTCGTTCCTTCCTGAACGAGTAAGCGAGAATAGGGCTTTGCCCGTAGCGGTATAAGACCCCTGCCGTAGCCCTGCGTCTTGTTTCTTTTCCTTTCCTTCTCTACGCTTCGTATTCGTTGGAATGTACTCTTTCTTTGTGCATTGATTCGACACGTAACATAAACTTGGAGGAAAGTTTCTAAATGAGAAAAGAATTCCGTCCACAATAGGAGAAAATTCGGTTACAGATATTAATGGCATCTCACGAGGTATGGCTCACGTGGATGCCATCCCCTTCGGTCATACGCGCCGCATCCTTCTTGCTTTCTGGCTCTCGTATCCCTCTCTCTTCTTCATCTATCCCCACTCTCTCTATCTTGCTTGCTTCCATCCCCATCCCCACCCCCATCGTATATTTATCTTCTTTACTGGTTCCACTCATTCATTTCCATCGGTTTATCCTCGCCGGCGTCATGAATCGCCATTAGATACACGCGAAAGATGTATAAAACACGATAGAAGGAACGTGTAGATAGAAGATTGTGCTCAGAGCACTGAAGATACGAGACGAAGAGGGAGTTGTGGATAAGAGAAATTAACTATCTAATGTAGTGATCTAGATAACATAGAGATCGGGCGTATAGGTCAACGAAAATCTAAAAATATTCACATAGGCGGAGATAAATTGCAGTGAATGCGCTCGGATTATCAAAAACACTAAGCATAAACACCGCAGTAAGCCTATCAGACCTCCATAAGAGTAAGAAGAGGAGTGACACAAGGGGGTAAGGATCACTATCAGCGAAGCAATAGCAGAGATGAAGCGATTCAAGTATTCAAACACCACAATCTATTATCCATACATATCCTCATCTAATCCTCCATTAGCCTGCTATTTTTAAAAGGGCAACCTCCCTCTTACTACATAGCGTTTTAACTAACTAACTAGATCCATTACCTAGGTAGGCTTGCAAGAACAGCGAGCTCAACAGGAGTAAATAGTATCATCAAGCTGTAGGATTAGATAGGCTCGCTATAGTTAAGTTGATTTGATGACTACATTTTACCTAGGGTTATCGGTGTCAATCAACAAGGCGCTCGCTCGGCAATCTCATCTAGTTCATGCACCTTGTACGCCTGACTGATATATGGCACCTAGTGCTGTATCATCTCGATAAGCCCCTGTAAGATCAATAATTGACTCAAGATAGCAAATGAGACATACTATTTTATCTATCGACCTGCCGTATAGAGATAGCTACGCGCCCCAGCGCCGCTGTACGAGCGAGACCATTATTATCCTGCTCGATGACTCCATCTATATTATCGTCGTCATATAGGTGGTTGCATAGACCTGCCTGTGCTGATGGTACTTGCCAACGAGAGACCTAACCTGACAATACATACAAGTGATCTCGACGAGAACAGGGAGTATGCAGGAATCACAGACAAAGAAATGAAAATAGATAGATGCAAATGTAAGAAAATGTGACGTGCCAGGTCTTTTTAAACAAAGAGTGCATTAAATTCAGAATAATAAGATGAGGGGAGAAAGAAGAAGCAAGTTGCAAAGTGGGAGACAGCCAGTTCTTATAGCTGGCCACTTTGTAAACAATGCAAACAACCAACTCTCGCTTAGCAATAACAAACAAGCAAAGAAACAAACAAGCAAACGTTGCGATCGTAACAGAAAATACCTACGGTGGACTAGCTAGCATTTACAGAGATAGGGCGTTTCAGCTACCCACTCCCGAGGTAAATGGATATCCAACAAAGCAATAGTATCTTGCTGGAGAGTCGTACGACTCAATAGGCTCTACCATGGCCTTCAAAGAGTTAGAGTCAAGACTACACGGACGGGTTGCTTATATCGATTCAGGCCTTTAAGAGGACCTTTTATTCTCCAAGGAACTCTGTGTCGTGATATTTCCTCTTTGGTTATACAGAGTGGCTTCTCTGCCATCTCGACGTGCCTCATGGCCTAAGCTAACCAATCAGAATATTGCCTGCCATTGGACTTGACAGGTCAGTGTTAACTATAAAGGAATTGGCCTGTTATTTCGTAATATCGCTCATGCATATGTCATTATTACATCGCCATTCATTCAAGTATAAAAACACACCAAATGGCGAGTCAAACAAGTTTAAATTTCCTCTTAATTTCGCCAACATGTCTCTTAAACTACAAAATGCGGCCAAGATGACACCCGAGACGGCTATGGAAGATACAAAGGATCTGATAGAATGGGAAGAGTTGAGAACAGAGCGCAGCGCTAAGCTTTGTAAGATGATGGTTCATTTCAGCCAGCTTGAGAAACACTTTTTCTCTAGAGATGAGCTGAGCCACTTTGGGATAACAATCATTTGCCTCCCAAGTGCAGATATGTTGTTGTCTAATGAAGGCCCCTTCCGGCCTCATTCTACCTTCGGTCCGAAGATACCGATGGGAACTGAAGATATGTATCTAGGCTGCAGCCCTAGAACGAGATGGCCTACCAAAGCTTTGTCTGTTTTATCCTCAATGGCGAATCTATCTGAAGATAGGGTGCATGCCTGGGGTCCAGTGGAGTAAGTTTCGTATGCATTCTCTGACGAAAGAAATAGAAGACTGTACTCATCATATTCATATAGAATTATCAATCCATACTTCGGTATCATAAATGGACTTGATGATAGTCTGAGTGTTATTGATGAATGTCAATGGCTAGCTAGGATATTTGAATGGTCAACGCCATGCCTTCGACCCCAGGAGTCCGAAAGACTAGCAACGTTACCCCCTCACCTCCGCGTGCTGATATACCTCTATACGCCTGGTCAGGAAATAGGGTTTTCGAGAATTGAGATGAGAGCTATTTTGACCGCAATATACAATCGGGTCTATCAGACGGGGTTTGAGGATGAAACATTATTCCCGGTGAGTAGCACTGATATATCGCATATTCTGTCTTTTAAGAATACTAATTTAGCGAAGGTTTTGCTTTTCACAGCTTATCCTGATCACAGAATGCGAATCACTGAAGCAGTCTTCGAAAAGAGATGCGAAAAACTTACCTTGAGAATCACTCCGATCTATAACTTTTTCAAGGCAGAACGTTCCCTTTGGGATACCTTTTTACGCATGTACGTGGCCTCGCCACGAGGTTCTTTATCCCGCGCCGAGTCTGTGTGATAGAGTATCTCTATAACTATCGCTTTTTTGCTTAGTTAATGAATGCACTTGTGTTGAGTAACGTTGAGTTCACGGGTGATGAAAATGAAGAGCATAAAACGGAACGTCAAAGAAGAGAGCAAATCAAGATAGCTAAAGAAGGAAGAGCAAAGGCCCTGGCTTCTAATTAATTCGAACTATAGACTAGTAGGGCGAACTCAACAAATTGGACGAAGACAACGACGAACCAACAGGCATCGCGGCCTCTAAGATACTATTATTAGTTATCCTAGATGCAATAAACCTACTTCGAGCCTCACCATCCTGCAATGCTAAATTGAGTCAGTAAGCCGCGTATATGAATTGAAACAGCACATCAATATTTAACTTATATCGAAATACCCAGCAAAGGCTTTTATCTGTCCGCTTAGGGTAAGTAGTACTAATTTGCAAATTGTATTCGGCTTTCTAATCAAACAAACTATAACATATTCCATAATCTTGGCGAAATATTAGACGTAGAGCCGAGCACTTGAGATAACTTTGAAGCCTATCAATAGCCGACCGTGAAGATTAATCTTAATCTGCTTTTGAGGGGTTTGATAGCTAAAATGTATGCTTAGTGAATTTGTCCTATAGACAAAGTTGAACCCGGTAACAAATGAATGCTTATCTTTAGCAGGAACGGAAATAGCAATTTCTACAAGCTCGCTAGAGATAGTTATGTTCGAAGTCATGTGACCTCTCTCCGCTCCCAACAACTATTTTAGTCCCAGCAGATAGGTAGTTTCCTTTTCTCTCTTCACGCAATTCATGAGAACTTTCCAGAGTGTCTACATTTCATCCGTAGACTCCTTGATTCATCTCTAACAAGTTAGTTGTCAGAATCTAGGATGAATACTGTCATTTTTCATCCCTGATACAGTTGGGTCACGTGACTGACCAGGCTGGTTTTCTGCAGAAAAACCAACTCAGTGGTTTTTCGCCCGAAAAACATCCTTTCATTTTGTTTTGTTTGTTTTGATTACTAAGTTGTCCACCAGATTGTCATGTTTTAGGACTATTGTCATTTTTAGAGAGTTAGAGAATTTATTGAGATTTTTCTGCCACATATACACTCGCCTTACCACCGTTTTTCCGTCATTAGTAATTAGTTAACTAACGTATTTCACAAGCGAGTGGGCCACTACTAGCGAGTGGGCCACCCATCCAAAACGCGTCCAGGAATTAGTACCTAGTCAATTCAACCACCCACCATACCACCAATTCGGTCCCGAAGCTCTAGAGATTCAACAGAGCAAGAGGGTAGGATCTTACTAGCTATCCAGGCTTTTAAGAATCAAGAAATTTCTTCAATTCGTCAGGTAGCGCGCCGTTTCGAAATCCCCCGCACTACTTTGCAACGGCGCCTTACCGGTGATACCTACGAGGGCTTTTAGGGACCATCACGACAATGGGTTTTTTGCCGAGATGTTTGAGGGGGTCAGCTCAGTTTTGGCTGGTGGGATGGTCGGAGGTGCCGCTGCCGTCACCGAGGGAGCCACCACGATGACCGGGGGAGGAGTTGCAGGTCGCGGGATTGAGGTGCCCGCGGGAGGGAGGATGAATCTGACAGGGCCGCACTCCAGGTCGGCTGAGGATGGCCGAGGGACGCCCGGGTCGAGAGCCTCCAATAGAATTGGGATGGGAGTGCTCCCGCCTTTATGATCCACAACTGTTAGCCGTTTGGCACTGGGCCATAGAGGCAATGATAAGGCTCTTTAGCTGCGACTTACCTTCTCTCTCACGGAGCCAGTTCATGGTGAGAGCCGTTTGGAGGTCCCTATGCCACGAGGTGTTAGCCAATGTGCTTAAAGACCCTCCAGATGATTTTCTAGGGGAAGTATGAACTTTAACTTACCGGGACTCTCCAATCACCCGGGAATCTTCATCCGGGAGTCCTCCAACCAGCCGGGACTCTTCGGCCACCTTGGGCTTTTTCTTTTCCTCGCTCTCCTTCTTCTTCTTCTGCTGCTGGAAGAAGAAGAAGCTAGCGATGCTCACAATGGCGAGCACGAGGAATATTAGGGCCCAAAGGCCCGCTGGGAGTCGGCCCATGTTCTCGATGGCGGCGTTGGTGTGTGCGGTGGGGGTAGGGATGGAGGTGGGGGTAGGGCTGGAGGTGGTTGTTAAGGTAGGGCCATAAGGCCACTGGACGGTTATATTGGCCATCATCTTTAGATTGTTGTTGACTTGAATAACATCAGAGGGGGGAGAGGGGGAACAAAATCTACACTCTACGCAGCAGGTCCGTGCCTGCTGAATCTGAACTACGTTGTGGTAATTACCTAGAGTACGTTTGTAGTTTCCTTTTCTATGAAAGCAAGCCGATCAACCAATCAAAGTTCAATCATCCAGGCGAAGAAAGTAATAAGGAAGTGGTCGTTCAATTTCATCTTGCCTGGCTATCTCTTCCAGCGTATCTCACTAGCTTTTAGGGAGGCTTTACCTTGTATTCATCAATTGAGATTAAGAAGCTTTCTAGTTTGATGTCACTATCTTATATCCACCAATTGAGATATCAAGATTCTTTTCTGTTACTTTTCTCTAACTTTGCTCTTGCTTTTTTGAGAAGAAAGGAAAGCCCTTCCGGGACTATTTTGGGACCTGCAACAGCCTAAGTAACTCAACTTCCGATGGAGCCTTTGGGGAGAGTGATTTAGAGACGAAAAACAAATTTGATTGTGGCTGCTTCGTAGCGCTGTACAAACATCAAGGTGTTAGTGCTTTGCTGTTACTTGTACAAAGTACATTTATTGTGAAATTTAATGCGGGCAAGATGAGTTATGACGCACTGGCGGCTGGGGATCATTGTAGAACAACGATGAGACTCGTGATTGAGACCGGGTCAAAAATTAAACGGAAGCGTGGTTTTACGTAGTCTCAACTCTCAAAAACCGTGGTATTTCCATATGGACATTTTGACGACGATAACGCAGGAGGGCCTCCTGGAAGATGCAACTAAGCTGCGTGTTGCTGCGCGCCATAATAGTGAAGATGTCAGGGCCTTTGCTACTGCAAAGCTGAAGGAGGCCGATATGAAAAGGAGCATACTGAACGGGGCTGCCTCGAGAACTTTACGAGGGATCTGGACGGCCTGCGGCCGCCCGATAGTCGTTGCAGAGCAAAACGACTGATTCTAACTTCTAATGCTACGTAAAGTGTGACTGTAGAAGCTCTGGGGAAGATAATGATGGTTCATTCTGCAAGTATGGTAGTCTATTTTTTCTGCCGGTTAGGTTATTCTAAGTTAGCCGACTACTTCTTCACCGCATAAAAACCACTAGGAGAAAAGACCTGGTCACGTGACATGCACACACGAGGTTATGATTTAATTGCTACCCTTCGCTCCGCAATTAGCCAGAAGATTCAGCTCATCAATGGTGCTGGCGAAATGTAATACTTCCTCTCACCTTATGGTGACATTTGCTAATTGTATTGGCGGTTTTCTCTTGGTAAGTCTTCAGTATGTCGTAAGATTTGTCGTGAGAAGACAGAAAGGGATATCCTCATCATAGGCTAGTTAATTGATTATACGACTAGCTAATTTGGTCATCACTGTTCTCTTCAAGGGTGAGCTTCGTAGAAGTGTTCAAATAAGGATAGTATCAAAAATTCAAAGTAAGCAAACAAACGTAACCCAGATTTCACGTGGTCGTTCAAGTTGTTATAAAGCAAGATAAACACCAACATTCAGCAGTCTCATCATAAATTGATCACTCCGGAGACCTTCATTTCACTTTAACAGGCCGAGCTAAGCCATTCAAAATTCTCCTCCAAAAGCTCGTGGGTGGTTGCGCAGGAGCATCATTAGTCGTACTTGAAACATTGACCATATCATGGGATCCAAGGCTTTGGCCAAGTTTGTCATTGGGCTTATCCCCCTTTGCCGAGAGCTCGAAGAACCGGTCATCAACTGTGCAATTTCCAGCTCCCTCTACTTGCTTGGTTTGCCGAGAGCGTTGAGAATTGTATCCATGGTCTGTATCAATGAAGTCACCAGGGTTATTGGGGTCCTGAGCCAGCTTGTCTCGCATCTGCCGATTGGGATCCCGCCTCAAGGAAGCATAGGCTCGATCAAACTCACTCCGAGTGAGCCTTGATATGGCAATGTAGAGTTCGGTGTTTTGGTCGGTGCGTTCCTTATAAAGATTTGCCAATTCTGTACCTATCGCTGTCCCCTCTGTAAATAGTCGAGCCATCCCTAGGGAAAGCTCCGCAGTCTGTGGGTGACTAGGTTGGTCGGGAATATTATCTGCGAAGAAAGTCAACTCCTTGTATAGCTTCCCTAGCCGTTCGATTAGTATCTTCACATTATACTCGTTTTCAATAACCGAGGTGAGTAGATCTGGTTGGTATGAGTCGTATTGTGGAGGGTGGTCGTGGTAGGGGACTTTCTTCAATTCTTGACCTTGCAAAGATAGGTCGGACATTTTGGAGGATGATTGAACAATTTTTGTATAGTAAGATTTGATGTCGGGAAGAAGGGAGGAATTTTTTGAAGAGGAAGATTTTTATGGTTTAAAAAGGCATCCCGTTACCAGCCGCTACCTAATATGGATTCCAGATCCATGGTGTTGACTAGTCGATGGCATACTAATTTGATCTCGGATAAGCTAGAGCTCCGCTACCATATAAGGTTCTATATAACCTTCTTCCAGATTATTCTTTTATATGTGCGATATATCCGGGGGGAATTGGTATTGTATTATAACATTAAGCTTAGAGAAGTTGATTGTGGGCCTC
Organism: Penicillium psychrosexuale; assembly: GCF_028828465.1. Taxonomy (NCBI): domain Eukaryota; kingdom Fungi; phylum Ascomycota; class Eurotiomycetes; order Eurotiales; family Aspergillaceae; genus Penicillium; species Penicillium psychrosexuale. The sequence continues at coordinate 3,860,440 of NW_026643187.1, forward strand.
CAGACCATACAAATCATCGGTGGGTGTTGAGACCCGACTCCGACCGCACAGAACGGGTACATACGGAAATTTGCATGGTGGGAATAGCTTCATTTTTGAACTAGTCTATAATTCAGGCATATTCAGGCATCAAACCTGAAAAGTCAGGCATTTGACCCTTGGCCGCTCTGCCCCTTCGTAGTTGAATAGATATTTGACTATCGCGATTTTATTTTCGTTTTCAATTTTAGGATTAGTGAGTCTCGATAGACCTTAATTATTTGTGGGGAAATACCATGTTTATGCGATCCATTACGTTGATCTTCCGTCATCCATGTTGTTGGTATAAACAGGATCTCACATTATGCCAAGATTCATACAATATAACTGTATCAGAACTCCGGAATAGTGATGTTTGAAACTTGATTCCCCTCCCTAGTCCGGTCATTATCAGTCAGAATGATGATCCTGTCATACTCCTGGATTTAGCTTTGCTTTCTACGCTTGTGTACATATCGAACCATATACCGATTGGTTTTTTATGACAAAGTAATTGAATAAGAATTACAGAACGAATCCTAATGATTTTACGACATAAGCGACAGAGACATTATAAACGCGCTTGACCATCTCTTCAGTACTTAGGTATCACTGTCGGGGTTCTTACATCATCGAGCCTTGGGAACAGGATTCGGAGCAGGATTCGAAAGGGAGGGCAGTTTTAGAACGAATATTCAATATTTTCCGGTTTCCTGGCATGAATAAACGTCACATTGACCGGATCGAAATTTCATACTCTATTTTATAAACTCAGCCGCCAATCTGACCTCCAATTTGATCTATTTTCTCTCCACCTCCCACCTCTTGATCACTGGGACATTAATACTCTTGCGACCTAAAACAACACGTGAAACACGAATTTCCAGCATGCAACAGGAAGTGGAAAAGCCCTCTCGGGGCCCTCAATCTCAATTCCAAAAGGGTAAGCTCATTTACAATTCTGTCTCATTGTTTCAGGCTTAACAAAAAATTCAGGTCACCAAATCCCTATTGAGCACCACAAAAAGCCCGGCTTACAGGCTGAGATGGAAGACCCAAATCCCACTTCAAGCCAACTTCCAACCGAGGATGGCGGGTATCAGACCTACAAAGCCGCGGGGAAGCTTGCCGGAAAAAAAGCCATTATCACAGGTGGTGATTCAGGCATCGGTCGTGCAGTTGCTATTCTATTCGCTATGGAGGGAGCCTCGAGTCTAATCACTTACCTTCCCGAGGAAGAAAGAGACGCACAAGAGACTAAAAAACGAGTAGAGGAAATCGGGCAAAGCTGTTATTGCTACCCCACTGACCTTCGGGATAAGAAGAATTGCCAAGCAGTGGTTGACACAGCCCTCAAAAGCTTAGGTGGTATCGACATCCTGGTTAACAACGCTGGGACTCAAACGATGATCGACGATATCAAGGATCTAGAAGAGCATGTGTCTTCTGTCTTATATCACTAAGTGCATTTTATTAACATACGTTCACAGATCTCAATGGGAAACCACTTTCGACACCAATATCCACCCTGTCTTCTATCTTTCCAAATATACAATTCCTCATCTGAAAAGCGGCTCGACCATAATCAACTGTGCATCGGTTAACCACTACATTGGTCGCCCTGATCTACTCGACTACACGTCAACCAAGGGCGCAATCGTCGCTTTCACTAGGGGTTTATCCAACCAGCAAGTCAAAAACGGCATTCGGGTGAATTGTGTGTGTCCTGGGCCAGGTAAATCGATTCGCTCACAGAAATATTTCCGCAACAGCTAATCTGGGTATAGTCTGGACACCTCTTATTCCAGCAACTATGACTACCGCCGCAGAGGAGGAGTTCAGCGGCACACCGATGGGTCGCCCAGGACAACCCAGTGAGGTTGCCACATGTTTCGTTTTCCTTGCGAGCCAGGATAGTAGCTTTATCTCTGGGCAGAGTCTGCATCCCAACGGGGGAGTAGTTGTCAACGGATGAACGGTAGATAGAGGCTGGCATCAATTAATATCTGAATTTCAATCCGGAGCCTCGAATGGGCCTGACATAGTTCGTATTTTGGTTGCGTGACGTCGTGAAGAGAGATGGAAATCAGAGTAGATGCTGTTCAAAAATAGATATTATTTATAGCATATTTCGTTTCGATAAGTAAACTAGTACTAGTCCGTTCAGACAAATGATAGCCCCAAAAATTCTATCATATAGCGCCGGGCATACATAAGATGCTACCTCAGATTAGCTAAATTTTATTGGATTCTATAACTGCAGTCTTGTCGCCTTACTTCACAGAGACTGTTGGAATGATAGGCACATCAGCACATTCGACTTGAACAACATGATGCTCAAACCTCCCGTCAGAAGCCCCAATTACAACCGCACTTAATTGATGGCCGTATAAACACGCCGAGTCCAGTCCAATTGCATACCTGCTTAGCTGCAACTGGCGCTTTGCATCATGCCCGAATATCACCATAGTCTTGGATGCTAGCCTATCATGGCACCGGTTCCATTCCATAACCCAGCTTTCTTCTCCGGGAATTTCAGCCGGTACGAATACATCCTCGTCACCTGATTTACGGATAAGGCTCCGCATATGCATTACAGCGTGTGGATCCTGGTCTTCAAGTGGGATGCCAGGAACGAGGCCAGCATGTACGACAATTAGAGTGTCACCGAAGCAGGATGTTAGGACATGAGGTAGCTTGACGCGTAATATCAATGGCAAAGTGGCAAGCCAGTCGAGCTGACGCGTCGAAAGTACCGAGGCCGTACTGTGCGATGTGGCAGGTACGCATTTGTCGGCGATCTCGAAATCTCGGATATTATTTCCGGGTAGCTCCGCTTCGGGATTTTCAGGTACGACCGGATCGCCCCTGGAGTGCAGTAGAGTATCCCTTGTGGCGTTGATCTTGATCTCCGCAGCCGCATTAAGAACTGCATTCTCGTGGTTGCCTCTCACGGCGCTAGCGCCAAGCTTCATGGCCAGATCAACAACACCAGGACTATCGGGGCCTTTATTGACTAGGTCGCCAACTAGTATCAGATGATCTCCCTTGTGTTTGTCGAAATCGACTTTGTCTAAGAGTGCCTCAAGGGACTTTCTCATCCCGTGGACATCGCCTACAATGATCAAACGTCCACTGACAGGGCCATTTTCGGATGATGATGGGAGGGGTTGCAGAATAAGGTTGGTCGGTAGGTCTGAAATAAAGGTTGTGATTGGGAATATCTTGTCGGAAGATTTCGTGGTCATTATTTTAGACTTGAAGCATAAGAAAAAAGACAGAGACAATGAGATTAAAGCCCGTCCACGGGTCTGTGTGTTTTATTTACATAATAACCCAATATAGACTAGCGTGGCTTAGTGTACATGCCGCCAAGATATATATTCAGAACAAATTAATAGTCACTGGAATATATCGGCAATAGAGATAAAACTTCCCACGAAGCTTAGAGGGAAATGAGTCAGTTTCTCCTGTGTAAAAGAACTTCCACCTCCGTGGATCACATTACATGAACCTCGATAGAAGACAAAAATATGTTGTTAGGCCATAATAATATACTATATTCGGAATCTATCGATAGGAATCTCATGGGAGAAAAGGTGAAAAGAATTACCGTCAGATCATGAGAACGGGAAATAGGAAAAGGTCTGGTCCTATGGGGGTCCCCATTTGGCGAGATCCAGCTACGAATAAGAAAAAGGGAGCTTTTTTTTAGCAAACAAAAGAGTGTATGGAGTTAGATACATGCATAGAAGAGAATAATTATTGCGATACACTGAGTTGTCAAAAACCAAAAACACACCTTTGCTCAAATGTAAACTTGTTCTTCGATCTAGATCAAGAACAAACATTCACTTTGAGGAATTTGCAAATCTATCGAAGATAGATTTAGTTACCCTGGGGGGCGGGCTTGCCATCTTTGACATCCTTGGGGTGCTTGCCATCCTTGGGGGGAGGGGGGACCTGGTCCCGCTTTCCGCTGTCCTTGATGTCCTTGGGGTGCTTGCCATCCTTAGGAGGAGGGGGGACCTGGTCCCGCTTGCCGCTGTCCTTGATGTCCTTGGGGTGCTTGGCATCCTTGGGGTGCTTGCCATCCTTAGGAGGAGGGGGGACCTGGTCCCGCTTTCCGCTGTCCTTGATGTCCTTGGGGTGCTTGCCATCCTTAGGAGGAGGGGGGGACCTGGTCCCGCTTGCCGCTGTCCTTGATGTCCTTGGGGTGCTTGGCATCCTTGGGGTGCTTGCCATCCTTAGGAGGAGGAGCAAGCTGGTCCCTCTTGTCATTGTCATTGTCGCCATGAGCCGGGGGCAGAGCAACTTCAGCTGCAGTGGGCTCCGGGAGGGGGTTGCCCTGGACATCGGTAGGGCCTGGAAATAGTGTTAATAAAACTCTCAGCCTAGGAATGGGTTACATGTGCTGGTGTACATACGCTCATTAGGAGGAGCACCGGCAACGAGGCCAGCGGCCATCAGAGTAGCGAGAATAGAGGTGACCTTCATTTTGGCAGTTGGAGATTTGTTGTAGAAAGAAAGGATTGAAAGTGTCTTTGGTTTGAAAGTGTTTGGAAGTGTTTGGATGAGAGTGATGATGAGTGGAAGACAGTGTCCAGGACCGCCTCTTTATACCTTTCAACTCGAGAGAACCCCCTTGATGTTTTGACTGAGCTCAACCTTGTCACGACATTAGAGGAAGGAATAACGATCGGATTGACGCGTCATGGTCGTCAAGGGCTGGTCTGGAATATTATTATTAAAAAAGCCAAAAGCGAATACTGCAGTAGCTTGGACTAGGCTGCAACTACTTCTGGTTAGACTTGGATCTTGAGATCCGTAATTTGTCTCTAGAGCTTTATACGGCCTCCTTTTATGGGGTCCAAAGAAGGGATATAACAGACCTCAGGCCCTAGTATTATACGGTGTATACAGAGTACATATAGAATTACTCTACGAGGCCATAGTGAACATGGAAGCTTTTCATAACAGAGAATTAAGAACATAGAGTGTCTCTGAATCAATACGGAGTAATGTTAATCTCATTACTGGTCGATGTTCTAAGTTGAGGTTTGAGATCGAGGATGATCACCGTCGGGTAGGCTCCCCGAAGCCCTAAGAGAAAGAATGAGGCAACTATGGAGCACAACATGGCTGATCCCTAGCTAATGCGCCTATTTTTAAGAATTTTACATCATCCATTTTATTCAAGCTTTATTGGACAATCGAAGAGCTTTCTCCAGGGCTGAGATAATGTGTTCCCCACGTACACGCGGCCTCCGCAAACCCCAGCCACGCTTCACTCCTCAGTACTCCATCGAACTTGTCATTTCACATACCACATTGAGTTTGTGGTTCTTCGTAGCTCAATGTATCCGAAAACCATAGCGCTTTTACCGCTTAGTTTGTATGAAGTTTGCAGCAGATCCATGAGAAAGGCTACGTTGCTTGCTATATTATTCGGAAGCCCCTGAGCCTTATTTCCATAGATGGAGACGGTGAGTATGTTGACATGGCTGACAGATGTTGAGATCCAAATGCTTCCCCACAGGCCCGGCTCCATTGAAATCGAATTAGGGTCGACCAAATTTAGAATTGCCGAATTTCCGAATTTCCGCTTATTACGCAATGATCGCCCAGAAAGATCGACATGGCTTTTTCTGCATTGTTTTGTAGGACCATCTGCTTCCGGTTAGCCAATCAAGGTCCAGAGATTCATGGTGGGGCGGGAGATCGACGAGCTTATACGTACACAGTTTGACGCAATTACCTATGATGGGACGAACGTATGGGTAACGCAAAAGGGGCTTGCTTAGTTGACCGTCGGTGATTTACTTCTGCTTCTCATTCGCTACCTGTAAATGCTTGTTTTCTTCAAGCATTGCTGCCTAATCTATCACCACCTCGACCGCTCTACAAGTCTTGCTGTTGGATACTAAGCCAAATTTTCTGCTAAACCAATGTTTTGCCTGAGCGCTTCTAAACCACGAAACCAATTTCAAGTGGTGAACATTAATTTCACAGGTTTCATTGACCCGGAACGAAAATTTTGATACAATCACGCATATGCTCAAAATTGCGCAAGCCACTCTTCACTCTCCCCTTTCAAATTCCCCCTTACCGCGGTGAATCTGGGCCCTCCGAAATGTAGTGCTATAGCACGTATGGTATGCTTGCACTATTGGCCCTAGACTTTGGGGCATTCTCATGCAGGAGAAAGACTTTATCCTTGCTCGTCTCTCATCCACTTAGCTGAATCGAGGCTAGCACCATGCTCGGTCACATTTTCGTACAAACTAGGAGCCTACAAGTAGAAAGCCGATGTTTTCGTTATTCATAAAGTCAAAATGAGTATGGCTATCGTCTCACTTGAAAAATATCTTGAAATATATATATCACAATCACTGGGTTATAAAACTGGTCTAAACTTACTAAAGAGGTTAGATATCACCTAAAAGGTACCAAGCTATTAGGAAAACCCCTCATATACCACCGTTATTGAGATATCAGGTTCTAATTTATCGCATTTACTATGTTTCTTTAAGGTGGCCACTCGCTTGTGAATTACATTAGTTGGTTGAAATGTTACTGTTCACATATATAGTCATGGGATACAGAACGGTGACGCCTGTATTACAACATTTCTATAGAAATGATGGATGCAACGCAACATAGGCGATGAAAAGCAAGCTCGGAAGCCTGTTGGGACCAAATGCCAATTTGGCAAAGTCCATCAATGCTATCATGGATTATAAGCCTTTCCTTCGCTACTGTCTTCAAATCGAGTGATCGTCATTGAGAATATGACCTGTCCGAGCAAGCCTGGAAGGTGGCAGTCACGCCCAGTGATTCGTAGATGTAGGAGCATATGTCCGGCCTTTCCTTGACGGATTCCAGTTTGTGTTCCTGAATTCTTATTTTAATCACTCGACTTGCCAAGATGATTGGCAATATGCAAAGCCCCAGGAAATTTATGGACATCTTGCGAAAGGGTACAGTTGATATATCTTTTCTAGGGCAGAGGCCTAACACGTATCATTTCAAAAAAGCGAATCTCGTCATTCAGATCAATAGGAGGAGAGCGACACAACAACACCAACCATCCGAGGAGGTCAGCTAGCAAGGATAGGGATCCTACAGACCGTAGTAGACATCCTTGTATCCTCATGCAACAGCATCCTGTAAACCCCTTTTCATTCTGTGTGTGGTGCATAGCCTATCTTCTCTACTTTGGGATTCTACCTGACACGAAGGCTCCGAGATTTTCTCCCTGAAGAAAACAAGGCCACCTCGGGAGTCGGGACCTGACGACAGAGGGCTTAATAAGCAAAATACAACTCGGGTGGGGGGTCATTTTAAGGGGGGCATATTACCAATTCCCTATATTGTTCATCCAGTAACGAGAAACTTGTAAATTGCTCTTTATTTAGACTCATTCATTCGTAAATCAAATTCTACAAGATTTTCGACCCTTGAACTCATCTATTAATCCAGCAAGACCCGCAGAACGTTTGTGGTGCTCAATGTATTTTGTATCTATGTCACGCAGTTTCATACCAGCTGCTTTGAGAAAGACCCGTATAGTAGTGTGCTTGCTCTTCAAGAGCCAATGGGTATTGGTTCATGTCTAAGCACTGGCTGGGCGTGTGCCAGTTCAGGAGGGAGACATGACACCTCGTGGGACCGTGTATAGATACCTTGTTGATGCTGCTCGACTGGGGTAAAAGCACCCAAATTACTACCATGCAGGTCCGAAGAGCTCCCTAGTTCCGACCTCTGGTGCTTTAATGGGGTCTCAAAGTTCCACCGTGTATGTTCCTGTCCAAGTAGATTGTTTCCATATCCGTTCAACTCCGTTTTCTCGCAATCCGAGGGTCCAGAGTTGCTATCGGTGTCGAAGACAGCCACTGCTTTTGCAGGAATAATAGGAGCATTCAGCGAGCCATGCATCGTGGCTACAAGTGTTTCCAAGGTTTCAACTCGGCTGCGTAGATCGGTAATTTCATTCAATCTAGAGAGCATTTAGAATTTTTCTTGGGACCACGGGTTTGATACCAGCACATCGATATGGCGTTCCGATCAACAACTCACAGTTTCTTCGTCTGATTAGGTTTCTTCCCTTTTTCTGACCATTCACAACGATACCCTAGCCTGGAACAGTTCAAACACTGTGGACGTTCCCGGCTGCAGTGTATCTTTCTGTGTCTACATTGGCAGCAGGCTAAAGACCCCACGTAAGTTTGAAATCTCTTTGTGCAGAATGCGCTGCAGAAGGAAGGTACATATATATCCCAAGACTTACCAGCATGATCATTGAGGCCCATTTCGTGAACAACTGTGTAGATTCGATCTTGAAAGTATCTTGATAGCTATTGTGAAGCCAAAAAAAGCACGTAGGATAACCATACGCCATACTGTGCTGTGGAATTGCCAGCAGATTACCGGGGGCAAATCGAATTACCATGGTACTTTTTTTTCCGGGGGCCAGAATTACCACAGATTGTGAAAGTCAATCATGCATGTACAATGAGCCAAATATACAAGGGAAAGAAAAGTTCTCATTGGATGCCTTTCGCACTAATGAACGAGGCGTCGGAGCTACCGGAGGTATGTCGGAGAAGCCCTATTCAGCAATGTGCAAGCTGGGGGTCAAGTGTGGCTGCATTTCGATTTTTTAGGAGGGCATACTCAGTCGTCCAGCCCTGAATTTAAAGAGAGAGTATATTTTGAATCAAGCGACGATAAAGCGGACTTTGTCGATCTCCCGACCTCGGGAGGTTTCTTTAGAAGTCCACTTTACCCACCCAAACTCTTTTTCTTTGTTTGGACCCCATCTGGCTGCTTGCGGGGAGATAACGCAGCAATACATAACGACAAGGATTATATCGCGCCATTTCTTATCGCGTGAATTGGTGGATGTAACAACGGGAGACACCCCTGGAGATTGATTACAAATCCACCTCATTATCAATCACTTCGAACAGCCCTTGACTATGTGTACATTCGTAGCCTTTTTCTCTCAAAGGGAGAAATTCGAGTATCAATCTTCAATTTATTCCAAAATATCCAAAGAATGTCCTCACCAATAGAAGCCGCACCACCAAACACGAAAGAATGCTCCGACCAGTCATCGTTAGGAGATCTCAAAGCTCCGTCCCAGTCCCAGTGTCTAGCACAATCTCAGTCCCAATCTGAATGCGACTGTACGGAGAAAAAAGATGTATCAGACATGTTACCGCCAACCGACCCCGAAACAGGGCAACGGAGCCGGAAGCCAAAGCCCCTGTCATTCTATCTTGCATTTATAGCATTGCTATTGATGGTCTTCTTGGTGTCCCTGGATGCTACCACGTTGGCCGTTGCAATCCCGGTAATTCGATAACAAGTCCTTCAATTCAAACGACCATTGAGTTCACCTAACCCTTCCTCTCTATAGGCCATCACCAATGAACTTTCCGGCACGACTTTGACCGCGTTTTGGGCCAACATCTCCTTCACAGTAGCAGTCGTGGTTATCCAGCCCATTTATACCAGTTTCTCAGATATCTGCGGTCGTAAGATCCCTCTTTACGCGGCTTTTGCCCTTTTCGGTATTGGATCGATTGTCTTTGCCGTCGCGAAAAACATGGCAGTTCTGATTGTGGGACGTGTTCTACAAGGACTGGGCGGAGGTGGACTCGACGTCCTAAGTGAGGTCATTGTCGCCGATATCACTACTCTGCAAGAGAGGGCTGTGTATATTGGATTACTGTCGCTTCCAATGGCGACAGGGTGCATCGCGGGTCCTATTCTCGGTGCAGTCTTCAGTGAGTTTGTTACGTGGAGATGGATCGGCTGGATTAATCTGCCTATAGTCGGCATTGCCCTCTTTCTGGCTATTTTCTTTATGCGCCTAAGACCAATCGACCAGTCCCTTCGCTCCCAGCTTGGCCGTATTGACTGGCTTGGAATGCTACTATTTACGGCCGGCTGTGTTCTTCTCGCCCTACCGCTGAGTTGGGCGGGGAATATGTACCCTTGGGGATCCTGGCGAACAATCGTTCCGCTGATCATTGGTGTTTTGATTTTGGTGGGATTTGCATTTTACGAGGGTTATCAGACTGACGCTGTCTTCCCCTACCGTATCTTCCGCTCCAGAACGGCACAAATGTCTCTGCTTGGAAGTTTCATCCATGGCTTTGTGCTTTATACTCTTCTGCAATATCTTCCATTGTTTTTCCAAGCGGTCTACCTCGAATCACCGTTGAAATCTTCTATCTCGATCCTGCCATTCTGCTGTGTGGTCTTTGTCTTTACCGGAATCGCGGCCTTCGCCGTTGACTTCTTTCGGAGATACATATGGGAGATTTGGGCTGGATGGGTTTTCCTCGCCGTTGGCTGTGGTATCCTCTCACTGTGGGACCAATCTTCCTCAGTAGCCATGACTGCTGGCTTCCAGGTGATTGCGGGGATCGGCATTGGCACAATCTTCAGCGTCCCTCCCATCCCAATGCAAGCCAGCGCTGCACCCGATGACCAGGGTCTCGCAATGGGAATAATGGTCGCGTTCAGGCTATTCGGTGCCCTTATTGGTCTTGCAGTTGGTGCCACTACATTCAGCAGTGTTCTCGCCAACAGGATTAGCGGCATCGATTTACCTGCTTCTTGGGCATTGTTGAAAGACCCTAGTGAGGCCGTAAGCTTTATACCCTATTTGCGAACAGCCGACATCTCTCCTGATCTGCGGGACCTCATTCGAGGTGCATACAAGGACGCCATGCAGACAATCTGGTATGAACTGGCCGCTTTTGGAGCATTGGGTTTCTTGAGCTCTCTATTAGTGGAGGAATTGACTATGGAGACGGAAGAGTTGGGTCGGCAGCATTTCGAACATTAGTCGGAATGAATTGAAATCCACTTTTGGAAGATTAGGTGGTCAAGCGGGTGAACCTGGGGTGGATGTGGAAACGGGAATTGCCCTGGGAAGTGTAACCGAAGGGGCATAGCGCGTTTTTACCATATTGTGGCCTTAATGCCTGAAAAGTCAGGCCTCGATTTCGACCGCTTTTAGGCATCTATTTACAGTCGGCACGGAATAACCAGGCCCGATGACCCCATGAAAATGAAGCTTTTGGCGCCATCCATTTTTTCAGGGCATGAAGCAATTTAGATTAATTCTAGCACCACGAATGATAGAGATAATTTAATTTTAATGTAAGATGGTGGATCGTTTCCAATTGATTAAATGCGACCGGTAATTAATGACAGTTAGCTGATACCAAGCGTTTGATTATACGTACAACTTGCTTTTTCTAATTCAAACTTTCTTCTTCCTCTTTTTTCTTTCATGTGTGTACTCTGTACTCTGTACTGGTGGCCTGATCTAATCAACTCCGCGGTTTTATGCTCTGCCAAGACACCCCAGCAGCATAATGATGGTAATTCTACCCCCGGAACTGTTATGCCAGATCGCAACACTTCTACAAAATAATGGGACCTCTCTAGTTCCATGCATTTCTGTCTGTCGCTCATGGCAGGCGGTTTTTCAGCCCCTCATCTACTCTAGTCTAGCTGTTTACAGTGATGCTGAGTACAAAGAAGAGGGGCAACGTGGAATTTCTCTCGCAAATTTCCGAAAGCTCACATCCGGCGATCGCGCTATACCGCAAAGCTGGATCCGAAACCTTCATTACAATATCATCGTCCCCTACGAACTCTTGGACTGGACCACACGCAAAGAGATAGGATATTCTCTCAAAGCTACTGTATAGAGAACCCTATCAGAAAGGCCAATGATCTAGCCTTTCAGACAGCTATGGTTGGTCTTTTCCAAGAGCTTCACTCATGGGACCAGAATGTCCGCCTCAAATTGCATCTATCTCTCCGAGGACGTCAACATAGCCCTGCACCGGAACCATATACTCAGCACTGGGATATCGCTGGTGATTATCCGCTGGGATTATAAGAAAGGAGCCATATATTCGATATCCCCATATCGGGCGCGATTTCTCGACGATATTCCAGATCTAGCATCCGTTCCGTGCATCGAAAAGCTCTCTTTCCCGAATCACGATCCCTCCTGGGACCAGCATCATCAAATCTGGACCGGAGCAGTGCAAACCATACTTCAGTTCTGTCCTACAATCACTGATCTAGAGCTCAATCTCGACGAGTGGGTCCGTCCAGATCACTTGGAGTATATACAGGCACGTCGTGCAGGTAAGTTGTACTCTTTTGACTATAGATCTCTTCAACTCTAAGCATATTTCACTAATATCTATATAGCGCTATCTTCTCTTTTGGGTTCCCTTCCAAGGAGCCTAAGGGTGCTAGACTATGAGGGGGAGAGCGACGGCCCATGGAAGCCGTCTATGCCTGCACTAAATCTCATCCCCTCTGGTATTGATGGTGTGAGCCTCAATCTGCGAGATCTCAGCGTTCACCTTCAGGAGTTAAAATTGAAACGTACTTCTATTCTGTTTGACTTTTTGTGTCCCTTAGATGAAGGAGGCCAGCTGAACTAGGCTTTTTGCACTTGAACTGGCCTTATCTGAAGATATTGGAGATTGAATTTGTGCCAGCCTGGCTTCCTTCAGGTAAGAAATCTGTCTCTTTTGTAAGAAGAAAGAGAGAAAGACAAAACGTGGAGTGTGTCCAAGGTTCCTAACAACAAATCACTAAATTAGGAGAATGGACTTACCATAACACGCCGGAGGACCAGGCCGAAATTGATAATATTGAAGACTGGGAAGACGAGATATGCGATGTCGAAGCGGGATGGAAATATCCGAAATTACGGACTGAAGAGCATTTTCATCGGCTTCTCATATCGCTCGGCTATGCGGCACGACGTATGCCCCGCTTGAAGGACATGAAATTCGAAGTGGAGAGCCAGGACGAATTTATGCTCCATTTTCGAAACTGTGACGAGATTACCTTGGAATTGGAAACCCGGTCAAGATATCAGCCAGCTAATCGGGTTGCAAAGGCCTGGAACTTTGCGATGGATGATGTGAGGTTTCCGAACGATTATGATTTTTTTGTGATACTTCCAAGCTGGCCGCCTGCCGCGCCTATCTAGCCTCGGCTCTAAAGTAGGGGTTTTTATGAGTGACGAAACGCATGTTAGAGATACATATTCTTTCAAGAATAAAATCTTCTTTACCTATTCCTATGATTCCCAGGTCTTTTATGTCAACATTGGAGGTGGTAGCGGATTGACTCGAGCCAACTTGCAGATCTGGTTAGATAGGAAATATAAAATTCGCATGTTTTCATTGCAATAACAATGGCTTCGATCGATGGAGTGCACTCTATCTTTCCTTTCATATCTTAACCCTTTGTTCTAGTCTAGTATCCTCATCTCTGCATCCTCCCTACCTTTTTTCTAATTGGTGATGATGTTCTGGGTAGCTAGTTATTTGGCACGTTTTTCGACTAGTTGAAGATCCCAAGTCGCTATCAGTGCGTGCGTCGAGCAGTAGCTGGGCCACAGCGCGATGCCGTACTTCGAGGCAAATGATAGCGGGCAAAACATGCAGATTCATGTAACGCAGCGTCTATATATTATGTAAAAGTGCCCAAGTTGTTCCCCACCCATGCGTAGAAACCGGATATGTACCACCTTTTACGCAGATGAAGATATTTTGTATTGGACTTATTGACATAGTGCATAATGCATGACCTGTACTGTGGAGTACTGGAGGCTGACGACGGTCTACATTGTCTATGACGAAGTAGATCTTTATAAGTAAGCGGCTTGATCGACATGATCTGCATTTTAGTGCGCTAGTCTTCAGCCCAGCCACAAATTCTACACTCTACATATCCAGCCGAGACACAAGGTCGTGGCGATACATCTACTCCACAGTAGTTCATACCGCACGGAACGGACCGGCTCGAGCGGGAGATTCAAAAATATCTTCCACTTTGACGTGACTGTGCATGACTTGCTGTATGACCTATCATACTTTCATTCGTTGTTTACGTAGGTCGCAGTTTGTCTCGGGCAAACCGGGATCATCAGTGTGGTTCCGACTCCATTAGAAGGCTGATCGATTCCTTATCCGTAGAGTCCAGAGGCAAAGCGACTTACATGTATAGTGTGGGTCGCTGCTGATGAAAGCAATTGGCCTGAGAGGAGGGAAGCTTTATCCATTAGTGAGAGGGGTAGAGCTAGAATCGCCAGTTATGAAAAGGAAGAGTGGTATAAGTATCTGGTTATCCCCTGACGAGTTGATGGTCTGACAGACATCTCGAAAAAAGAAGAAAGACACAAGGAAAACACCAATATGAATGAACTACGCAAAGAAATCAATCCCCACAATGTCATCAGCTCGTACTTCATCGGACCTAAATCCGAAAATATGGGCAACTTCCGAGCCAACATTACAGCGATCCTAGATCAAATCGAAAAGACACGTTCTGATTACCAACCCGATGATGATGTGTGTTCCAACACCCCATAATAGCACAATGCAGATGAAAGACGGGCATAGAAACTGACAACAACAGGTCTTTATCACCGAGGATGTTCGGACCTCTCCGGAGTTCCAACAAATCACCCAAAATTTCCATGAAGCAGTCAAGAAAGCTGTCTCGCTCTTGGGAAAACATTCAATTCCATTTTGGCATCCTCGATATGAGGGTCACATGTGTACGGACATGACCATGCCGGGGCTACTGGGGTATTTTATGACAATGATCTACAATCCCAACAATGTCACCGTGGAGGCTAGTCCGTTCACGACCGTCATCGAGCTCCGGGCTGGAAAGCAGCTATGCGATATGTTTGGATACAATACCGATCCTAAGCAATTGGAAATGCCGCTGTCCTGGGGCCATATCACTTGCGATGGAACCGTGGCTAATTTGGAATCGATCTGGGTTGGTAAGCATACCTATTCATTGTGATGCCAGAGACTCGGGGATTGACCAATGTGCAGCTCGGAATCTGAAGTTCTACCCCCTCTCTCTCTACCAAGCCATGAAGGAAGGTAGCCTTGGCTTCATTGCTGATAGCTTCTACGTCACCACTTGCGTGGGAGAGGAGAAGCTTTTCAGGGATCTAGGGAACTGGGAACTTTTGAATCTTCGATCGGAGGTCATCTTGGGTATGGGAGATGCTCTGTATCAGCAATATGGTATCACGTCCAAGTTCCTAGAGAATTCCTTGACACCGTTCAGCATTCAAACCACAGGGAAGGATGTTTTGGAGCGCGAATTCAACATTACCAAGCCCACCAAGTACTTCCTGGCCCAGACGAGACACTACTCGTGGCCCAAAGGCGGAGGTAATTCTTCATTTTTCTCCCCTAGAGTGACCAGTCACTGATAAATCCCTAGCGATTGCCGGAATTGGTTCAGCCAATATGCAGGGTGTGGAGCTAGACATGGACGGGCATATCTCCATCGAAGCGCTGGAGCGAGAGCTCGATCGATGTGTGACCGAGCGTCAAGCTGTATACGCCGTAGTGGCCATCATCGGATCCACGGAAGAAGGTGAAGTGGATCCGTTGTATGACATTTTGGCAATGAGACGTCGATTTCAAGACAAGGGGCTGTCATTCCTGGTGCACGCCGATGCAGCCTGGGGCGGATACTTTGCCAGCATGATTCCGCGATTTTATATGGCCCCGGGAAGACCAACGAAGAGGAAGGATGGAGACAACGCCGTCATCAACGTTCCTTCGTTGACTCTGAAACCCGATACCGTCAAGCATATGATTGCACTCAAAGAGGCAGACTCTATTACGGTTGATCCACACAAGGCGGGTTATATCCCCTACCCTGCGGGCAGTCTCTGCTATCGGGACGGTCGCATGCGATTCTTGGTTACCTGGACTAGTCCATACCTCACTCAGGGATCAATGGAAAATATCGGCGTATATGGTGTTGAGGGAAGTAAGCCTGGTGCTGCTGCGATGGCCGCGTGGCTCTCCAATCAGACTATCGGATTGGATCCAAGAGGATACGGGATGCTGTTGGGTGAAGCAGCCTTCACCAGTGCACGGGTAGGATTCCCCTTCCTGTCTGTATTACCATCTGCTTTCTAACCCCTGATAGCTATCGGCCTTCTATGCAGCTATGCACCTAAAGCAACCCAAGGAGGAGGGCAAATCCTACTATGTCATCGTTCCATTCAACAGACTGCCGATCGAGCAAGAGGGATACGACATCTTGTCAGAAGAAGCAGACCACCGGCGTCAACTTATTTGGGAACATGTTCTGACGAAAGATAACGCCCAAGTCAGCAGCAACCCCCGGGCGATGAAATGGCTCCGGGAAATCGGCTCAGATCTCAACATCAACGCATTCGCCCTAAACTGGTACCATGCCGATGGGACCATCAACACCGACCTTGAGGAAGCGAATTACCTGATGAGACGAGTAGTCAACCGACTATCGATCACAAGGAGTGACAAAGACCCCAGTAAAATCCCCCTCTTCTTGACCTCCACGCAATTCGAGCCTGCATTATATGGCAAATGTGCGCAGAACTTCATGAAACGACTGCACCTCGAGCCCTGTGCACAAGATCTCTGGGTTCTGCGCAACGTTGTAATGAGTCCGTTTCCGACAGAACGTGGCTTCATTCACCAGCTGATGGAGAAACTGGAGGAGACCATTATTGATGAAGTCAAGAACTCATGCCGCCCGCGAAATAGTCCCACGGCAAATACCATCGAGTTCCTATTGCGAGGAACAGATGAAGTGTTCCTGGAGTTCCAGACAAAATTCCACCGCGCAACCCAGCGTCAACAGATCATCTTGGCGGTGGAACTACAGAAAGATGTCAAAAGTCAATACATCGCACTGCGAGAAAAATTCCCCTGTGAAGACATCGGATTCGCGTCGAATGATCCGATTCATCTCGAAAACTTAATGCTTCAAATCGAGGACCCCACCCACTCTCGTCCACAAATCGAGGGTGAGATCGGCCTCGTTGAGGCAGGATACTACTCGCACTCGATCCGATGCAACGTGACGATGAGCCGAGTGGTGAAAAGTCGTGGACTCAACTCCAATTTCCGAGACGATCATTACCCCCGTAACTTCATGCCGTTTTATCTCTTCGGGTCGAAAGAACAACACCATATCACGCACATGCTCCTCCAAGCGCCGAACATCAATCTTTCATCTAGTAACATCCAGCTGGACAAGGAGCTCCATGACAAAGTGGCGCCTCGCCTCGGAGAGGGAGAAGGTCTCATCTTGGCGTTAACCGATTACCGCGAGGAAACGATGCACCCCTTCCCGCTGGATAACAATGACCCCGCGATCAATAGCAAGGGATTCTTCTTCCGAAGGGGTCAAACCTTCAAGGTAAAGGTGTACGTTGACCCCAAGCTGGCTACCGCCAATGGACCTGGGTTACTGGATGAATTGTGCACGCTGGTCGGACGTGGTAAAATGACACTCGGGGATGATGTGCATGTGGACGTGACTGCGTTGAATGCTGATCCGTTTGAGGATGAGAAGGAGCCGGATATTCCGTGGGAATCGGAATTGGACCAGATCACCAACGTGTTGAATAGTGGCCAGTAGAGCGATAGATTCCTGGGATGCCAGAGGAATTACAATTGCCACCGTGCCATATAGTGGTCATCGACGTATCAATATATATCTCTTGGCGCCAAAAGCTTCATGTTCATGGGGTCGTCGGGCCTGGTTATTCCGTCCCGGAATAATTTACGTAAAGCGATGCCTAGTTCAGGCCAACTATCAGGCATTAAAGCCTCAATCAGGCGAAAACGACCGACCCTGCGCGCTATGCCCCTTCGTTTTTCCTCTCCTCTAGCTTTCAGCAATGCTAATTGTTACTGAGCCTGAGCCATAATCAAATTCACTTGTGGGTCTTATAAATTTGGCGAGAGCTGAGCCCTGTCATGCCAGAATACTCATCGAAAACATTAGAAATTCACGTAAATTCATCGATCCTCAATCTAACCTGGTATATCCCAAATGTAAGTCTATATCCACGGGCCTGGGACAACCTATCTATATACAAAACCCAAACACCTAAGCCTTGAGAGTATACACAACACGACCACGTGAGTCTGTACCCTTGAGTACAATCTCATCGCCAGTGCTGGAGACAACACGGCGCTGATCCCCATTATGTAGAACAATATCCAAATCCTTCCAAGCAGGAGTAAAGCCAGCCTCGTCACGCTCAAACTTAACAAGTACCTTCTCCTCGGTTGAGCTGTAGGTAATCGTGTATGCAGCAGTGCCGGGTTGGACGGAGATACCATCATCTTCATACCAAGTGGTAGCAAAGACAGTACCGTGCGAAGTTCCCTTGGGCGGGAACACTTCCACACCACGGTAATCGTCGACATCTTGGACGGCCACTGATGCAGCGGTCTCATCGCCAGGAACACGGGTGTGCACGCTCTTGCCGACAGGGATGGCACCGCCGACACGGGCAATGAGGGGAATGCTCTTCTGCCATTCCGACGAGATCTCGGTCCACTGTCCAGATGCGAGGTACTGGTACGGAGCGTTCATGTTGACGTAGCCATAGTCAAAGACGCTGCCGGACTTTCGGGGCAGGTAGACGTTCGCGACATCGACACCGGCTTTGTAGACGCCACCAACGAGCACGGTCTCACCGAACCAGAACTGTTCTTCGCCTGACTTGAGTGCTTTTGTCCACACCTCGGGATCAGACTCGTAACCCCAACCGGTCCAGCGCTGTGGCGGTGTTGCGAATTTGTGGCTCTCCAGACCGAGAGAGTAGATGTAGGGCAGCATTTCATAACGACGCTTGATGGTGGCGCGGACCTGAGGTGTGATCTCAGGGTACATAAAGGGCTCGATGACATCGCCGACGTCAGAGTCCTTGGGAGAAGTCTTGAAGCAGTTGATTGCGAAGCGGGGAGCGTGGCAGCCTATTTGAATCCAGCGGAGGAGGAGCTCCGGGGAGGGCTGGGGGCCTTCGAATCCACCGATGTCGTGTCCTTCGCATTGGAGAAGGGACATGCCGGCGTTTAGAGACAGGGCGTTGGCACCCTTCATGTTTTCCCAGCTTGTGACGTTGTCGCCGCTCCAGGAGGATGCGGCGTAACGGAGGGTTCCAGCGGTGGCGCTGCGGGTCAGGACGAAGGGACGCAGCTTGGGCTCCATGTCCTGCAGGGCATCGTGGGAAGATTTGCCCATCAACTCGGTGTGGAGGGCACGACCCCAGAGACCGACGGAGTTCTTGACGTTTTTCGCTGCGGCATCGGCGACAGTGGGCTCATTGAGGGACATGGTCCAATCATCGTCGGGTAGGGTGTATTCGTTGTTGTCGTTCCACATACCGTCAATGCCAACCTTTTGGAGGCTCTGGACACCGTCGTACCACCACTTGAAGGCCTCCGCTGAGGTGAAGTCTATGTGGGCACCGTCGCCACCGGTGGCACCGCCAGCACTCCACAGACGCATGTATCCAGGCTGGTTTTCGGCATCCTTAAAGAAGCCACCGGCATCAACGAGCTTTTGGAAGTCGGGGTGAGAAGCCAGCAGGAAAGGCTTGATGTTGGTGAGAAGTCGGATACCGTACTGGTGCATCTTGGCAATCCAGTCCTGGGGATCCGGGAAGCGTTCTCGGTTCCATGTAAAGACATTGCGAACCTTGGGCTCGGTCTCAGCAATGGAATAGCCCGAACTCATCTGGTGAGCCGAGCAGGGAATTCCATGCTGCTTAAGCTTCTCCGCAAACTCCAGAAGGGCCAAATGAGCCTTCTGCGGCTCATCTAGCATGGTGTACTTGTAGCCACCGGAGATATAGCCGTAGGCCCAGCGGGGGACCAGAATGGGGAAGCCAACCAACTCGGCATACGAGCGGACAACATCCTTGATGGTCTTGCCAACAATGTAGTATTGCTCAATACCACCATGGTCCTGGCGGTACACCTTGAAGTGTCCCCAGAGCCCATCGATCTCGGCTCCCACAGACCACAGACCGCGGCTATGGGTGGTCGAGAAGATGGCCACACATCCCTCTGCAGAAGCCTTGATCAGAAGCGGGATGTGCTTGTAGAGGGGATCCGTATTGTACACATCATATCCAAAAGAGTCGGTGGCCGATAGTTGGAATTGACGACCAGTCAAATCCATGGGAGCTGCCTTCTCGCCGAGTCCGACATGGAGGCATTCGCGGTCATGAACTGAATAGTTGGCGACACCCTCGCCGTCTACAATGTATGATCGCAGCGGCAAATCCTTGTGCAGAGGCTTTTCGGAGCCGGTCCATGACAGTTTGACCACAGGGGTGTATTCCCAGTCTATGGAAGCAGTGACGCCGGCGACATCGATTGTTTTGGAGGAGGGACCCTCCTTGGTGAAGACATTGGCGCCCTGGAGGTTGATCTCGGGCTTGGTGACACTCGGATAGGGAGGGATAGGGTGCTCTGTGGAGGCGAAAGTGGCTCGGAATAGATTGGGACGGATAGCCTCAAAGGTGAAATCGAAAGCACTCTTGCTCTTTGTGCTGCTTCGGAGGTGGACGGAAGCTTCTTGATCAGTGGCTTGGGGCACTTGCGAATAGCCCTTGGGGCAGACTTCTCTTTGAGGCATGATGAATGTGAAAGACAATGCAATTGATTCAGAGGAACTGGAGAGAATACCAGGATATGCCCTGACATAGTGGTGTATTTGAATGCTAGTCGAGCTCCCCTCAGTCCCATCGTTTCATGTACCCCACGGTGGTACGAATGATGCATTGTAGCTGTGTAGAATCGGAAATCGGAGATAATCCCCGAGAAGCGGAGACGCGACGGTTGAGAGGGAAAGGAAGGGCAGGTTCCGGGATTAATTTTGCCGTAAACCTCCGCATTTCCCCCACAAAGAACGTCCGGAGAGGCCCCACATTAGTTTTTCTCTCGGCTTTGCGCACCGAAACCCGATATTAACGATTTTCGGCACTTCTCATGACTCCTATTCCTCCATCGCCCCTCCCATAGAATTTGCCTCAGGGAAGTGATTGGATAATACATCCCGACGTCGGCCGCGTGTATCGTGTCTTGCCGTTTCTCTCCAGGTCAACTGACCGCGTGGACTATACAAAGTTTTATCGCCAACTATGCCAAGGGCTAAAAAGGCAGAAAACTATGTTGTACGTGGTGTGACACTTCGGGTTTGGCTCTCTTCTCCGGGGAATGTAATATAGTTCCTTCCCCACGGGGTTGTGCATACAGGCTGTACTACATATATCTAAGGTTTACGTATTTTGTCTTCCCCTATTCAGCTTGATTCATTGTCTTTTTATACCTACTTGGTCTTTTATCATTTCCCACCGTGTCTCTGCGAGTGATTAGCTATGTCGCAGGAGTCAACTTCACAGGCAAAGAACCAGCGGGAGGAGTTCGTGGAGACCATTGACCCCGAGCTGTCACAAGCTGTGCCTCCTCAAAATAATGGCACAGGAAGTCAGCCCAAAGGAGATCATGCTTTGCAACTTATTGAAGAGGCAGGGCACTCAACCATCCTAACCCCTGAGAACAACGCCAAAGTTCTTCGAAAGATCGATTTGCGTGTGCTTCCCATTCTCCTTGGAATCTACTTCCTTCAGCAACTCGATAAGTCGACCATCTCGTACGCCTCGGTGTTCGGAATCGTTGAGAAAGCCCATCTCCATGGCCAGCAATACTCTTGGCTGGGGGGTTCGATCTATCTGGCGCAGCTGGTGTTCCAACCCCTGGTTGCCTATGTTCTGGTTAAAGTGCCCCTAGGAAAGTTTCTGGCCGTGTCCTGCCTGCTATGGGGCATTGCTTTAACATGCATGACTGCAGCTACAACTTTTGGAGAGCTGCTTGCTTGCCGAATCTTCCTTGGTATCTTTGAAGCTGGAATTGGTTCGTTGTCTCCTGATAATACCTAGCCATCCCTACTAACGATGAGCTTTATCAGCACCCGCGTTTATTGCAGTCACTCAAATGTGGTACCGGCGTCGTGAGCAGCCTGTGAGATTGAGTTCGTGGTATGCGATGAACGGAATCGTGAATATGGTGAGTTCCCTCCCATGTTGTCCTCGTGACACTTATATTAACGCTGAAGGAAAGTTTGGAAGCTTGATTGCCTTTGGACTAGGTCACATCAATTCCTCTATATTTGCGCCTTACCAGGTGAGCTATAATACAGAATTGCCTGTCGAGGTATTAACATCTAACACCGACTAGATCATCTTCCTCTTTTTCGGCCTAGTTACGGTTGGGTTCTCTGCTGTTGTTCTGTACGTTTTGACCGTGTTCCCCTTTTCGCCGTATTATACTAAGATAATCTTGCTTAGTGTTTTCATGCCCGATTCCCCCGTGTCCGCCAAGTTCCTCGGAGAGGAGGACAAACTTCTATCTATTGAAAGACAACGAATGAATCAACAGGGTGTTGAGAGCCAAGAGTGGAAATGGGACCACGCAAAAGAAGCAATCCTCGATCCCAAGTCATGGTTCTGGTTTGCGTTAATGTTCTCTATTTCGTGAGTTAGCTCAAATCGTACAAATCACTGCACTAAAATTGCTAACCAATCATCAGTGTTCCAAGTGGCGGCATCACTACTTTCGGGCCCTTGATTATCAAATCCTTTGGCCTCAGCCAATATGATACTATGCTTTTCAACATTCCCTTCGGTGCAGTGCAGCTTGTCGCCACAATGGGAGGAGCTTGGCTAGCAACCATTTGGAAAATGAAGAGTCCAGTCTTGGCATTGCTCTGTCTCCCACCCATCGCGGGTTGTGTGATGCTGTTACAGATTACGCATGACAATGCCCACAAAGGGCCTCTACTTGCAGGATACTATATTGTAAGTGTTGAATTGAAACGAAACATCACTGTGGAATGAAGCTAATCGATTTCATCTAGATTTCTGTGTACCCAGCCATCAGTAAGCGTTTACCTCATTCCGGGATTTAAGCCCAGCTAACCATCTCTAGCACCTTTAATATACTCTTGGTCTGCAGGAAACACAGCCGGAGAAACAAAAAAGAAGGTTACAACCGCTATCCTGTATGTCGGGCAGTGCGCTGGTAATGTATGTAACACTCTAAGCCGTCACATCGGGTTTTCGTGCTGACATATTTCTTACCTAGGTCCTTGGACCGAACCTATATACCACAAATGAAGCACCGCTTTATCGTCGTGGTCTGCTTTCTAAGTAAGTTTATCAACGCACAAGTTTTTGAGCGTCACATATCTAACGCACGCCCAGTCTCGCGATGTTTTGTGTCTTGATAGGTCTCACCGGGTAGGTTTTACCCAACTTCGAGTGATCTATATTCTTTCTAATTACGAATTATTAGGGCAAACACCACATATCTGTACTTCCTGAACAAGCAGCATGAGAAGAGACGTGTGGCTCTCGGCAAGGACGCTAAGATTGTAGACCAGTCGATGCAAGCCATCCAAGCTGTCTCCGACGATGCCAAGGAGGATTTGCCTCAACAAGCAGCAAATGACAATGCCTGGAAAGATCTCACTGACTTGCAAAATGAGGACTTTGTCTATGTCTTCTAAGGTGGCAAGTTTAATTAGTCTGTGTTATAGTGGGAACATCTAATTTCGCATTATTTGATATAGCACCTTTGTATTGATTAAATGTAAATTGGAATATAATATGTTTATAATTACAGTCATAAGCAAGAATCACCAAAGTCTCCTTAAATTATAGCTTTTCCTTTGCTGAACTATTTCGTGGGACCTGGTTGATTGTATAGCCGGCTCGGAGAAAAACCCGAACCCCGCGTTTCTCCAGGTTTTCCCCTTCCCGTCAACCCCGACAATCATCAGTGCGAGCAGAAGACGGCTGACTCTACATGGCTGACCAGTCTGAATGTAGCCCGTACAGTACGGTGATTGAGGATGAATCCTTGCACCTTATTCCAGCGCCAACGGGGAAAAAACGCATTCCGGTACGTCGCTATTCAGATTAGGACCCCACAACAGCGGACGAGGCCTAACAATGCATGGCGTTTTTGGTGCATAGAAAGCCTGCAGTGCTTGTCGACAATCGAAGGTCAGTGCCCAGGACTCCCGAGCCTGCATATTGTGGGGTTTTGACTGATCCTTTCAAGGTAAAATGCGACGGAGAGAGGCCATGTACAAGGTGGTTATATTCCAGATTTACATGAAGCCTAAAGCTTATCCTGATAAATCAGGTGTCAAAAATTAGAAAAGCAATGCGTGTTCTTCGAAATACCGAAAGACCCCGTCTCAGAGTACGAAGTGTCCTATGGTGTTATCAACCAAGACTAACATCATCCAGGCGGATCGAAGGCGTCGAGTCCGAGGTTCAATATCTCCGAAAACAGCTAGATCAGATGCGCGAGTTGTTTCAACAGAGCCGTTCACAGCCCACCCCAAAGTCCCAACTAACACACTCCCCAAGCCACCTCTGTGATAGGCAACAGGATGTGCCTCGCGAGAGCGCTTGTGGCTCTCGTTTTCCTCATTCACAGGATCACCCCGAAGGTTTATTCCCACATATACCTGTCACTGGTTCCGCTAGGTATACAAATTGCCACCAATACCAAAGGTCTATGTCGGGGACCATACAAACGCTCTCTCCAAATGAGACATCGACTCAGCCTCCCTACGCGCGCAGTCAGATAATTACTAGACCACCCAAAAGAAAACGGTCTGGGTTTGAGATTCGAGATGAGCCTATTGCGGACTTTATTGATAAAGGCCTCATCACGCTTGAATGTGCTGTGTCATACTTCAATACGTATGTATGATCCGAGAGTTATTCGGGGATTAATTATGTTTTACTGACTCGAGAAATTCCAGCTTCTTTGCAGGATGTGTATGTATCAACCCTTATTGCCATACTTCAAATCCTCATGTTTCGTGAATTATACAGGACAGGTATATCCCGATCTTCGACCCTCAATACGACACTTTCGACTCGGTCCGAGCTCGAAGTAGTATCCTTCTCAACGCAATTTGTACCATTGGCTGCATGGTCGAGACTAGTGAATGCCCTCCCCTGGTATAATTTTGTACAGTACTATTGTACTAAACAGTTTCTTCCAGGATCTGGGGGTGGTTCAATGTCCGACGTTCTCCACGCCGAACTCAAGAAATGCATCAACGTCATAATCCAGAACAAACAATTAAACTGCCGAGAATCAATCCAAGCAATGCTCGTAGTTGCTTGTTATTCTGCAGAACGCTCACTAATCTTATCCTTCGCCACTCGCATGGCCCTGGATTTGGAATTGGATGAGGCATTTGATGAATTGACCCGGCGGCTTGCTCTTCAGAACGAAGATATGGCTTATGCCTTGCCACATCAGATGTTTAAAGAGGAGAGAGCTCTTATGTGGAATGCTCGGACGTGGTTCGGGCTTTTGGTTCTCGAGCATATGTAAGATGAGCTTGACTTCTTTTTATGGGTTATCAGGCTAATGGTATGCAATATAGATTCCGACTTGATGGAGGAAAGCCACCTGGCATTCGGCTAAAGGGGAACTCCCGCCGCTGTCGGATTTTACTTAGCCATCCATGGTCGACTATTTTGGATTTACGGTTGTTCTCTCAGGTTGAGGTATGTGGGGTATCTAAAACAGACTTGAAGAAGTATTAATCTTTCTTAGTTAAATATTCTCAGAGGTATGACCTTTCGGTGGATTTAGATGCAATGACTAATTTACCTTCTATAGCCAATGTCGGTGATGCCCTAGGAGGAAACACATCGCTCGATGGGCAAGGTATCGCGGATTACGTGCATGATATGAAAATCGAGCTAGATTTGTGGTTCGAGTAAGTTTTCCAGTTTTATCGTATCCTAAAAAACCCGCTAACCCCTGGCAGTGACTGGCTACGCATTATCGGTATAACATCAGATGGAATAATGCGCTGAAACTTTCTAACAATTCGAAGAAGGTTGTGTCGCCGCCGCCGAAGAGAAGCCGTCGCTACTAGTCGCCCTTCGAGTGCAAAAATGCTGGACCGAAATGATGCTTAACTGCAAAGCATTACGATCCATGGGTGTTGAGAACGTAGCGTGAGTACTACTCTGGATCATGTGCCTCCATCTGTGTTAACACAAACTTAAAGTGCCATGTCCGCCACGGAAAGAACGATCCTCCTCACAGCCAAAGCAAGTGCACGCCGCCATCTTCGCCTCATAATTGCCGATCCAGACTTCTACCTCGCCAAACTGAAATATGCAATGGATTTTGTCTGGGCCAAGTGCGCGTTCTCCTTCCTATTGCTTCTCAAATTATCCCGTCTGATCCCTGAGCGCGATGAGGAGCATCAGGAGCTGCTGGAACAAGGTAACCGACTCGTCGATGAGCTGAGTAAAGCTGGAGCTAGTGGAACTCAGTCCGGCGCTGGGAATATTTATCTCCAGATCTTGAAGGTCAGTATTGAAAAGTACGGGCGTGCATTGATGGAAGCACAGCAACCCAGCTCAGATGGGCCCACGGATACGTCGCCGTTCTGGGAATTGTTTGATGCCCAAGCGGATCTCCAATGGTTTGTCCCCGAGCAGTTTGTCTCCGAGTGGGACTTTCCGGGGCTCAATTTGTTTTATTTCCCTACTGCTTGGCAGGATTCCCTTGGGGACTTTTCGTTGGCTATGTAATTCTATAAATTAAATCTTAACCTCACAACTGCTCAACGTCGGATATAGTTACAGAATTCTATCAATGTTGAACTATCTACTTTTGCTGTAGTCCTTGGTACTATATATACATGGGGTTGGAAGACATATTTTCATCAAAACAAAAGAAAAGATCTATTAACGTTCCACAGAAACAGTATACTCAACATCCTTCCGAATAATCATCCTCGTACTCACATCACTGCCACTACGCTCACTGCTCCTGTCCTCCTCGGACCTCCCCTCCACAGAGTGCGACGGCCCTGAAGCCTCACAAACGACCGTCCTATTCTCCGTCCCATCGCCCAAGTGCGGCCTCTCCTTGAACAAGCCACTCACCTGGCGGGCGGGTCTTCCCTTTACATTGCCCATCTCGTAATCCCGCGACCGCCCAGAAGCGTAGGGGTCTGTATTTACACGTCTCCTGGACCCAGAACCGTATTCATAGCCGCCGCTGCTACTACCAAGGTTTGAGTCGCCGGCTGTGCCGTAGTTGGTACTGAGAGCGTTCATAAAGGGGCGCAGACAGAATACCGTGCATGCTATCAGGGCGTAGTTGAGATGGAGCTGGGTGAAGACTGTGTGGCTGATTGCGGTGAAGGTGGGGTTTTTCACGATTGTGTATTCCTTCAGTTTGGCGAGATGAATGGCGGAGAATATTATTAATCTATCGTTTGAATTTGTGTTAGTTTCATATATTAGGTTGCGGGAAGTAAAGAGGGACGTACGGTAGTCTCGCCGCGAAGGACACCATAATCACGATTTTATATGTGAGTTGCATCTGCAGACCCCAGATTAGGGTGATACAGAAGGCAAAAAGTAATAGTTCGGTCAAAATGTCGAGCGCGGTGATTGCTTGCCAGCGGGGGAACTTGTCATCGTTAGTATATCCGATTCTACGTCTGTATATTCCGTTCGCGGTGGTTTTTCACGTAGACATACCAGGTTATGGCATTGCTCGCCAGGTATAACCCACGGCTTGTTCCCCTCGCAGTTCACTGCGATAAGCAGTATCGACACTATAATCCCCACTGTGCTAAGCCCGAACGTCGCCCAGAGAATACTCTTATGGCGCTTGCGGGGCGTCAAGCGCAAGTAGATGGCAATGATACAGCATTTGGAGAGGTACAGGGTTATGAGGTAGAGGATGTCGGCGGCGAGGAGGGACTATGCTGTTAGTGTATACATTTGAATGGGACATTGGGTAATGCAAACATTTTGTATGCGATCAACGGCCTTCTCGGTGAGTAGCAATATGTCCGTCCCAAAGCCGATGCTCGCGGCGTGGAAGATGACTATTGACTCAATAATTGCGGATATCTATTCCCGTTAGCCCCATTTACGGATTATGCCAATTTCTTTCCATGCGTACCGTCGCTCCCAAGAGGATGATATCGTCTGATCCCCACGGTGGATTGAGGAATGTCCGCACATACACCCGGATCAGCAGACAAACCAGCGAAATCACTAGGCATATGGCGGCGGTGATGATAATAATACCGGCATGATGCTTGTCGTCTATTGTCTCGAAAGGCGGTGACTGGCCGGGGGGCACTTTGATGGCCATTGTGGCACGTCTTTGGGCTTAAAAAATTTCAGCGAGGGTATCGTCTGAAAAGAAATACGAAAGGACGATAATCAGCGACCATGATGTTGACTCCGTCGATGGTGGCCACACAGCTCAGGCAACTTAAGTGGAGGGACCTAGCAAGGATAGTAACCTTGGGGCTAGTAACTCGGGTAGGCTCGAAACACTTGAGCTCAAGACTCGGCATCATAACATCATTAAGAAACTAGAATTCTACAAAACCCTAATCATAATAGGGGCCCAGTACGGAGTAGAGAATGTAGCGCTGTAGAGGTGATACAAAACATTGTCTTCTCGATTAAGTTAGTCGATCTTTTCGAGTCCCGAGCTAGAAACCGATCGAACGTAACATAGATTAAGTTTGATTGGGTTGATTTATCAGCCAGCCAGCCGATGTGTGTAGATAGTGTCGTATGGGGGCCGAAAGCTTTCCGCTTAAGATATCTCGACCGAGCTGGCGCTCCGCCACGTTAACAACTAATAAATTAAATAATTCGTCATTTCGAACCGGACGGGCTCGGAGACTACGAACATACTCGGAACAGAGTTCGGCGATATGGGGCTGAATGGGGGCCGAAACCTTGGAACCTTTCCGCTTAAAGTGCCCCCACCTTAAAATATGGAATAAATTAAAAAACGCATCGAGCTTATGCTCACGACCTTTTTAGAATATTCACTACAAATTAAAACATACGTTGTAACACAAAGGATCAGGCCATAGAAATGCGCGTCCCAAACACCCACTTTTCCAGAATATTCCCTGATAAATGAACCCGGAATTCCCCCGATTCCTCTCGTCAATTGTGCTCCGTACAGCCCTCTGAACTCGCTAATCCATATATGCCAGCTAGACACTATGTTGTAGGCAGTTGGTGACTATCTATTAAACTGATACTTGAGGGCTGTGCTGTTAAAATATGAAATTGATTTGAGTTTGTAAAAAAAGTGGAAAAAAATACTACGCTAATTACGAGCTAAAGATCCTAGTTGGATCGTGCTATGCAACTAAAGCATACTATCTTGCACGCTTGTTTCATATTCATGAGGCACGAGGCTGCCAAGCCCTTCCTTTTCCTTCTCTTTATCGTAACACAAGAATACATAACTAGTCCCGAGGTCGGCCGCGTTTGCGGCTGCTGTCGCTAAGAACGGCCTGATCTAGCTATCTCCATAGTAGTCTTTTTAGTAGTCTTTTTAGTAGTCTCTTTTCTTGATTTGGTTTTCTAATAGATGGCGGGAAAAGACGGCATAATTTGTGAAACTAACTTTTCTACGAAGTATGAATAACCTTTGATCCAGTCTTTATTGACCCTTGATTAACTTTCTCTCCTAATAATATATCCAGAGTTTGGGATGTCGTGTTGCCCAACCACCGATATGGCGTATTCCCACTGTGCTCTCAAATCTACGACGTTGCAGCGAAGAATCCGCTTTATCATCCCAGAATGTACCTATGTTGTATCTCTAGTTATTACCCTATCTAATCACTTTTCCTCCCTCTAATGTAACAGTTATTCAAGTTGGTAGAGCCTACATCTCTCGCTTCACCAGCGCCACGGGCGGGATATAGTGGTGCCGTCCCCGCAACACATAATAAACCACCGCGACGATAAGAATCCCACCGTACATCACTGCGCACCAGTTCATAGTTTCTGGTTCCACCGTCGAAGTGAGCGGGAAGAACGCGAACACGAAAACCGGGCAGAGGAAGCACAACGCCCCGATATTAATTGCCATGCCGAACCGGCCAAGCGTCCATTTGTGCGGTGGGAGAGGCTCTCCTCTGATACGCTTGAGGAGCACGCATGCAATTGTTATGATATATGAGGACATCATTGCACCAATGGTCAGGGTCACAATGGCGAGCAGTGCGGTTGTGGAGCCGATATTGATGAGTGACAAGAGGACTGTCACTACTAGCGAGACCATCACGGAATTCAAGGGGATATTCCAGCCGGGGTTTACCTGGTGCTGTTAGTATGTTCAAACCTGTAGAAAGAGAGTAAAACATACATAGCCGAAGAAATCGGAGAAAGGAAGGCCGCGATCACGCGCGAAAGACCACAACTGTCGCGATGCCGTTGCGACCTCTGTAATTGTGCTCGCCGTTAGAGTCAGCACTAGAATGGCGGTCATGGTGTTCGTTCCCGGCAGACTCTCTGTCGCGTTATAGAACACCTGCATGAACGGATATCCTGTTGGGCTGGCCAGGATGTCGTCAATGTCACCTAGTGTGAAGCAGACAGTCACCAGCATCAGGAAGCCGGAGGCGGCATTGATGCAGACAGAGGTGATCATCGCCTTTGGCAGGGTTTCAGACGCATCTTTGATCTCCTCCGCTGTACAATATTAGCGAAGTTCATCAATTCGAGAGATAGACGTACACATGTGCACTGCACAATCATATCCAATCAGCGCGGTGATTGTAGTCGAGAATCCAACGAGCGTTGCAGTTCCCGCGCTGTTCCAATCTCCGCCGTTGTTGAATTCGGTAAACACCTGCTTCGCGCTGCGGCGAGGGCCAAGGACCCACAGCGGAATTATGATCGCGAACAGGCCGCACATATGCAGAATTAGAATCAACACCTCCACGAATGGCAGCCGCTTGGCCAAGAATGTGTTGAATATGATCGAAAACAAGGTGATGGCGATAACCAGCAGGGTGCCGTGCCACCGCTGGCCTTCATAATCCGGATGATTCAGCACTATCAGGCCTTGGATGATAGTTCCAGCCAAATAGGCGATCGCTACAATGGCGCATTGCCAGCCTGTAGCACATAGCCAGCCTACATAATTAGTTTAGTTGAGCAGAAGTGGTGTAGAAGAACTTACCGGTGATGTAGCTGAGGAATTTCTGGCAGCTAGGAGGGGCGAACTCCGATACCCAATGGTATTGTCCGCCGGAGGTGGGCGCCCTGGGGGGTTAGAATGGATACGAGACAAGATCTCAACGGGTAGACTCACATGGATGCCATCTCGGCCAGACTCAGGAACACCAGAAGGAACCCAGCAGCGACGATGAGGTACCCCCAGATCAGACCGGCAGTTCCACCATCGGTAAGGCCTTGCGCAAGCAGCCTATACAGTCAGTCATTGAATCGATTAGTAAGTGTGGATGGCATACGTCAAAACAACCTCCCACGTGGCGATCAGCGTGCAGCCAAATCCTACAATGGAGATGTATCGGAAGTTACGCTATAGGGTCAGCGAAGATGCGTTAACCAGAATAATAGGAAACATACTCGCAAGACTTGCTCTTTTCCTAGAGCGCTCATATCGGCCTGGTCGGCCTGGGTACCGCGCCATCTGGGGGCGACATGGCCTCTGGACGGGGCTTCGTCGGCCAGAGCCATGGTGACTGTTGAGGTGTCTTTGTCCCAGGGCATATTGACATGTACACAGCAGAGACAATGAAGGATCAATGCAAAGGACAGGGGTATGGTAGATCACGTCGGTACTTTGTATGAAAGCAAGGTGTCAAGCATTAGAATATTCTCCGCCCCTCGTGGAATTGGCCGGGTACATCTGTCTCATAGTGGAGCAGCTCGCCTCCAATAGAATCCAGGTGCTGGAAAAGGCATTGGAATTTGGTAAATTGTAGCATGGTTACAGCGTAGTGTGAACTAGAGATACTTCGTGTTGATTGTAGCTCCACTGTACGGAGTCTGTTGTACTCCGTATTTGTTATTGCCACGCCAGGAGTGGGGTTGAAAATTGTGTCGACTTGCAGGGTTGTACACTTCAACCCTGTCGATTTAAACCCCCTTAATATCGAAATCAGCACTTCGTATGTTGTGCTGTATTTACAATCTTGCTGGCCAGAATTAATTAGCTTATAATAAGGCACGAAGGCCTAGGCCCAGAAATGTGAACTTTTGGAATAGGGCTCACTACCCACGTGATCTGCTATATTGTCAACATTCACTCTTTCTTTATTTAAATACCAACCAGTAATATCTCGTATCTTGTAAAGAATTAATAAAAAATACCTTACTTTACTAGACAACCTTGGAATTTAAATCAACGGGGTTTGAGTCTTGACTGTGTGTGGGTGGTGCCGATCTACTGGTTCGCCGGCTCCACTCTCCGGGGCCCGGGGGCCGAGCCCCTGCGCACGCTCCCCTCGGTAAAATTTAAATCGGGCATTGTTGTACGGAGAACTTCCGTACTCGGAATCTCAACTTGATCAACACGCCCAGACTCGAGAATCTCTTCCCACAGATATAGTGCGGAGTATTTCGGAGATAGCTTCCTTTCGAATCAATCAACTGCAAAATCAATGATTAGCTCCACTCAGTACACCTTGCTTTGGCGGGACAAGACTCCTTGCATGAGAAGGAAGCATGATTGGGACTGACTGTAGATTGAAAACCCCGTTGTCTGATTGGCATTTTGTCTTCTTCCTCTTTGCCATCACTCTCACTATGACCCCCCTCATACCCCTCGCCCTGCTCATCCTCACCTCCTACTTCATATACTACCATGTTATAAAGCCCTATTTCCTCTCTCCACTTTCTTCCATCCCCAATGCTCACTTCACGTCACCCATCTCCAGCGGCTGGATTGACCGCAAGCGCAGCACAAGCACGGAAGTCCTCACCATCTACGCCCTACACCAAAAGCACGGCCCCATTGTCCGTCTCGGCCCAAACGAGCTGAGCATCAATTCTCTCCAGGGTCTGAAAATAATATATACCGGCGCCTTCGAGAAACATCCATTCTACAACGATGTCTTCGTCAACTTCAACACCGAAAATTTGGTCGGCATGGTCCACAATGCGCCGCACGCGCACCAAAAGCGCATGCTGAGCAAGATATACTCCAAGTCATATCTCCAGGAATCTAGTGATCTGCGGGCGATCTCAAAAGTTGTGCTTTGGGAACGATTGATGCCTATTCTCAAGAAGGTGGGGGAGGGTGGAGAGGTGGTGAATGTGCTGCCCCTCTTCCAGGCTGTTGGAATGGACTTTACCTCCTCTTTCCTGTTTGGATTGAGACATGGGACGAGGTATTTGTTTGATATTCCCGAGTGGAAGCTATGGTTGGAAGAGTATGAGCGGTTCAAGTATTTGAGTCGAGACGATCGGTTTATGGGGTTCATTGAGGGGTGGTGCTTAGGGTTATGCGCGGGGGTGGAAGCATCTAAAAAGCAGGACGTCTTCGACGATGAGGAGAAGCTGCCATCCACGAGCCCAGTCGTCTACGACCAACTGCGCCAGAGCCTGTTGAACCAGAAAGAATACGATTCGCGTCCGCTGAACCTAGTAGTTGCGTCCGAACTGTTGGACCACCTAATTGCAGGCCACGAAACATCAGGCATCACCTTCACGTACATGATGTGGGAGCTGTCGCAGCATCCAGAGGTTCAGGCCGAGCTGCGAAAGGAACTTCTTACCTTAGGTCCGTCCCTCCAATACCCAGCCACAGAAGGAGAGAAACCCCTCCCCGCTCCTTCCGCGATCGACGCTCTCCCTCTGCTGGACGCTATCGTCCGCGAGACTCTCCGCCTTCACTCCCCAGCCCCAGCACAACTCCCCCGCGTGACCCCTGCCACAGAAAAGGGAACTTCTCTGCACGGATACGACAGCATCCCGGGCGGCGTGAGGGTCAGCTCAACAGCCTACTCCCTCCATCGCATCAGTGAGGTCTACCCGCGCCCGCTGGAATGGCTACCCCAACGGTGGATCGACGCAGGAGACAAGATTCATGACATGAGGCGGCTGTTCTGGGCATTCGGGAGCGGTGGACGCATGTGTCTAGGGAGTAATTTCGCATTGCAAGGTATGCCTCCCAAGTATGGGTTTCGGAGAACACACTAATGATGCAGAAATCAAATTGGTCATGGCGGCTGTATATTCAAATTATACGACGTCTATTGTCGACGATAAAGGCATCGAGCAGGACCACGCTTTCATCTCGCTGCCGCGCGGACGGAAGTTGATGTTGAGGTTTATCCCGGTCGATGAATGATGCGATGCAGTCATGATAATATCAAAAGTAATGAAAAGCTTTCTTTGATGCTTTGACCATGTCTCACCAACGGTCTTGAGCACAATGTCGACTTCTCTCCGCAATTTCTGATTGATGGAGGAGTAGAGACATCTGGATAGATCATTGGCGATGAAAATAGTCCTCTAGGAACGAGTAACTCACCTTGCGTACACAACTAGCGCCACCTGGTTGTTGGTGTTAGTATGAATACGCTCAATATATACCATCGGTTGTATTTAGCCTTTAGTTTCATATTATTGTTTAGTTACATATTCATGAATCAAAAGATCATTAAACTTGGTTAGTTACATATTCATGAATCAAAAGATCATTAAACTTGGTTACTGTTATTATAGCATTATCTTTCATATAGAACATAGTGGCTAATCGATCCTCATGATGATTAGGCAAGCTTTGATTCCAAAGACCTCAACAAACTCCGAGCCACCAAAAAAGCCATATCGGACTTTCTTCCGAGGTACTGAAGCGCACGGATCAAAAACTCACAATTCTGCCGGAAGCACTCAGTATACATATTCTGATCTGTGGGAACATCCAAGTTCTCTACCAAGATATATCCCGCCTTGGCAAAACAATGAACTAGCACGGCCGTCCACGGTTCGACTAGGAAGGCAACTTCACTGAGAGAATCATGGAAATGATGGTTCATGAACGATTCCTGCCCTTGTATTGAAGCCCGGGCAAGTCCACCAACTGCCAACGCATTATTCATTCTAAGCGTAGCAACCAAGTGTGTAGTTTGCCGAGCCTCACGTGCAAGATCAGAGCCGAGCTTGCATTTATCAATGCTCTCTAGCACGTCTGCCAAAAGCATCGTGGCGAGGTGCCAGTGGCCGTCGAGGATGACATACCACGACTGTATGCGAGACGGAAGCAGTTCATGGTTGGTGACGCAATCAACCATGAAACTCTGGTATGTGGAATCCCAGTGTTGGCAGACCAGGAGGGTCTCCTGGATGATATTTTCAATATGCTCGGGACTTGCGCCTCGGTAAACCATGGTTTGAAGTTGTGTCACCCGACGGTAGAGGAGCACTTTGACAGGAGTCGCCTCTGAGAGTATGGATGCGGCTTCTTCGTAGGAGCATGGCCACCTCGGCTGGATTTGGCTCGATCCCTGACGTTGTATTGAAGACCGAAGAAATAAATCTCCCCAGACGTCTTCTTTCCCGCGGGCATTGCTTGGAATATTCCAGGGATCGAAATTAATCTGGTCTCTGGGTTCGGCTATTGGCGAGGTTGTTGAAATTTGACTATCCTCATCCGACACTACTAAAGGGCGCTGATACATTGCAGCACTCAGGGTATCAAACATAACACCTAGCCAAAACATCAGATCTAGCGTAGTGCGGTGTTCATGACTAGTCAGGAGTGGATCGAGTGGAGGCTCCGACGGTTGTGGTATTCCCAGCACATTCGCCGTTGTCTGGTCTATCGGGCCCCTCCCAAGCCCTCTCATTTTAGGAGCAGCCTCCCGCTGCAGTCTCGTGAACTTGTGCCGGAAAGTGAAAATTTGCCGGTTGGCAGATTCCAAAAATATTGGCGCGCGATCATTCTCCAAAAGCTCCCCCAAGCTTGTTTCCTGTCCTTTGTCCAGCGGACTTTGTGTCAAAGAGAAAATTATGTTCGCGAAGGCGATGCGAAAAGACGGAATACTGCTCGAATGCTCCAAAGCGTGACGTGCTTCGTTCCAGACTTTCTGTCGGATCGACCTCTCATCATTGTCGATTGTCGAGGGGACCGATGCACTGGTGCCCTTCTGCGCATGTTGAGCCCACTGCGATGCAAATGACATAATCGCTAGATGAAGCGCCCGAGCCGCCTTTGTATCTTCTTCCGCACTTAACGCTCTGCCACGTATTGAGGAGGATACTCGATCCAACTGACAGACCCGAATACACATCCTGTTTGACCAGTTCGGTCCCCATTCTTTCATGCCTCGATCGGGAACCACTTGACTGATCGAGTCGCTGTAAGGACAGTTGTGCTCGGTCAGCCAACACGACAAAGCATTCTCCATGCTGTCGTGGTATATGCGGACTAGGTTGCGTGACATTGTCGCCCGAGCGCTTTGCTTAGCTGTATTTTCGGACGCGATGCAAAAGTTCCATTGCGGTGGTGTGTCTGAGCTTCGGTCAGACGCAGACTCAGATGGATGTTTCTGTCGACTCGGTTTCCACGTTGAAACCGTTGATATAAGATCAGAAGTGGGTGTATATTCCTGTTGTGGCAATAAGCTGTATGTGCTGTCGACAGAACTTGGTGCCAAATCCAAAAGGGCGTCTGATTCCGCGGAGTCTGGGGATCCATTCGGCCTTGAGTTATTAATTTGCAAATCATATGGGATGTTCATCGTCCATGGAAATAATTGCGGCTGGTCGTCGCTTGAATTTTGGGTTTGGAATGACTCCAGAAAGTGATTTTCCGGGTGCGACGATGATGAGGACGAGGCGTAATCCGAGGTTTCAGGGGATCCAAGCAATTCAGGCAATTCTCCAAGATCGGCGGGATTCGTTTGCGCAGAGCGCAGTATCTCCTCAAGAGCTTCGTCATGAGAGCCTACGACAGATGCTTTTGTGGTGTTGGTTTTGATTCGTTTTCGACTCCCTCTCGAGTCCACGCGCTTTGAGGAGATCCAGTTGAATGTGCACTCCTTTTTCCATCGTGTGCAGTTTGAGCAAGTACTGAATGTGCTCTTTTGGCGGTCTTTCTAAGTATAAAAGTTAGCGACCGCCGTGGATGACACAGAAACATGTTAACAAACAGGTGCGTCGCAGCCTCTTTTGCCCTTGCGACATGGATCACAGCTATGAAGCTGACGCCGACGGGAGTCTTCCATGCTAAGCTATTGCATGTATTATTGGTGAATTATATGTACCGGAAAGAAGGTAGATGGGTGGCCCCGATATGCGGAAGAAGTACGAAAGGGGCCTCCAGACCAAGATATTTCATAATTCCTGGGGGAACACGTGAACTTTGCAGAGTGCGGAGTGAGTTTAAGTGGGGTAAAAGGTAAAAGTGGGGGAGCTAGGGCTTGTATCCGTCCACGGCTCGACACGAGTCATCTTCGGTCCAGAGGAACTGTAATTGGACATTGCTCGAGTATAGAATGCTTCAAGTAGATAATATCTGGTGTGCCAGGTAATAAAAACATCTGGGTCTGACGTGTAAAGAATCC
The DNA here is from genome assembly GCF_028828465.1 of Penicillium psychrosexuale. Classification (NCBI taxonomy): domain Eukaryota; kingdom Fungi; phylum Ascomycota; class Eurotiomycetes; order Eurotiales; family Aspergillaceae; genus Penicillium; species Penicillium psychrosexuale. The sequence continues at coordinate 3,897,793 of NW_026643187.1, forward strand.
AAGGCTTTCACAGCACTGGTTGACCTCAGGTTACAGCGCAGGAGGTGGCGCATTCTTGCGATGACGCCGATCGGCGAATTGTCTCACCGAGACCGAGCCAATCGTATAAGCCCACCGTCACGGGATGTGGTCACGGGCTCGCCCGCAGTTACTAAATATCACGGGGTGATTGATCTTCAATGTGATCGACCAATTGAACGGGTAGGCAGCGTGGTTGTTGTGATTTTACATTAAGGGGTAAGATTTCCCCACAGAATGCCCGCTCAATTTATCCTTATTTTAGTCTGATGAACCAGTTCTCCAATCAATTGATGATGTAATCGATTGATATGCTTGGCTGACTGGGCACTGTCTACGAGAAGTTTTACGATAGCTACGTCCAAGAATGACTTCTGCACATTGCACTCAATACTCAATATGTAGAGTTGATTTTCTATGGTATTTACAAATTGGAACCAAACAGCTATTGAAAATCTTCCCAGCGATCTGAAGCTCACGACTTTTGGAGGTGAACACGGACTGTCTTCACCTCCGTGTAGTTCTCCAGGGCGTATGATCCCAGCTCTCTGCCGATACCTGACTCCTTGAAACCACCGAATGGCATTTGGTAGTGAAGGGTGTTGTAGTTGTTAACCCAGACGGTTCTATTGCAAGATATGTTAGCAAATTCATGAAGCTCAAAGACTAGCTTTGCTTTTCAATTAACTCACCCAGCCTTGACAGCGTTGGACACTCTGATGGCAGTGTTAATGTTTGTGGTGTGGACAGCTGCGGCCAAGCCTATTTTTATCCGTTAGTCAGATCATGGAAGTCAAATGGAATGTGACATCTCGGAGTGCTTACCGTAGTTTGTGGAATTGGCCACTCTGATAGCCTCCTCCTCGGTGGAGAATTTCTGCACCGTGCACACGGGTCCAAAGATCTCTTCTTTGACAATCGTCATGTTCTCGTCGACATCAGCAAAGATTGTGGGTTGAATGTAGTATCCTTCGCTGCCATGACGATCGCCACCAGTGACAACAGTGGCGCCAGCACCCTTTCCATCCTTAATATAACCCATGATCCGGTCGTATTGGAGCTGCGAGACTTGCGGTCCCTGGAAGGTCTCGGAATGGAACGGATCTCCGACCTTGTTCTGCTCTGTTCGCTTCTTGAAAAGCTCTAGGAACTTGTGATAAATGTCTTCGTGAACAAGAATGCGAGAGCCTGCACAACAGCACTGTCCATGGTTGAAGAAGATACCCAGATTGACCCATTCGATTGCATCCTCCAAGTTCGCATCTGGGAGAATGATGTTCGGCGACTTGCCGCCGAGCTCGAGAGTGACTTTCTTCAAGTTACTATCGGCTGCTGCCTTCATGATGTGACGTCCGACCAGAGTCGATCCAGTGAAAGCAACCTTGTCAATATCCATGTGAGAGGCGATTGCTGCACCAGCAGTTCTTCCAAATCCTGAAATAACATTGACCACTCCAGGGGGGAATCCGGCTTCCTTGATAAGCTTCGCGACATAGAGCGCTGAAAGGGGAGTTTGCTCCGCTGTCTTGATAACAATTGTATTTCCGGTGGCCAGAGCAGGGCCAATCTTCCAAGCGAACATCAAGAGCGGGAAGTTCCATGGAATGATTTGGCCACAGACACCCACTGGCTCGTGGCGCGTGTAGGTCAAGCTGTTGCTATCAGTGTCGATTGTTTGGCCGTAAATCTTATCGGACCAGCCACCATAGTACCGCAGGCACCCAGCAGAGTTATTTACATCCCCTTTGGCCATTGTCATTGACTTGCCGTTATCAAGTGCTTCAATAGCGGCCAATGTCTCGATGTCGCGTTCTAGGAAGTCTGCAAGACGAAGAAGGAGACGACCACGTTCAGACGACGTGATTGTTTTCCACTCTCCGTCCAGTGCGGCGCGAGCAGCTTTCACGGCAATATTGACATCTTCCTCTGCGCCTTCGTGCACGGCGACAATAGGCTTCTCGTTGTGAGGGTTGATTGTCTCGAAGGTTCTGCCGTCCACACCCTTGATAAATTCATTGTTGATGAATCTTATGGTTTTGTCAGATTCTTGCCCAGGATCATTAAGGTTTGTTGAACTTACAGTCCCAAAGGTTGCTCATATGTGAGCACGGGGGTCTTAATCGATTGGAAAAGTGCCATGATTGAAAAGATGAGTCGGTCGGTGGTATAGATTGAACAGTATGTGAGATGTGGGATGTGTGTGAGAATTGTGAAGAACCATGGGCACCCTTATATAGCTGCTGGAAAGGACCCGGGTGGCGAAAATGATCGGGGTGGGGGAGCGCGGGGAAAGCACTGCAATCGATAAAGGCCGGTCCGATGTTTTTCGCTAATTGTGGGGTAGCAAACCCCCTGCCTCCCTTTTTGGCTGTGATTGGCACTTCCTTTCGTCCGGACCGCTATTATTCGTCGGGTGTTGGAAGCGGGAAATGAAGCAACCCCGTCTTTTGGTCCTGTGATGAAGCTCTCGGTGTGGAATACTGCGGTCCCGAAATGATCATTTTTTGGTAAGATCAATTATTTCCAGCTATTCCCACCTAGACAATAACACAAGTTTAACATCTTATTTGAGTAGACGGTGCATTTGCATTTATTACTGGTATCATGCTACTATATCAAATAAATTTTCAATTTAGGGGGCTCGTACAAAGTGTAAATTGGTCGTCTATCACTGATAGTCATTCATGCAACACAAGGCAGGTACTCTATTTTGTCCGCAACCGCTCGGTCCACGGCTGGGGCGTCACCGTTCGGTAATAAACTTGATAATAAGCTCGTGGTTCCCGAGGTTGTGTGGAGACTAGTCAAATGCAAGACATAGCTCTAGAAGCCAAACCCAACATCAGCGAATAATATGACAAGTGTATCAACCGTTGAACGTCATTCAAATTCAGTATCTCAATTTATAAATCCCAGAAATCCACACCTAAGTCTCCACTCCTATATACAGCATACTCCTAGTCCATAATCTGTGCCTAGAGCACGATTAACCAATCATTATTTACTCCGGCATCTCAAGCACATAGCGGCCGGCGATCTTGCCTTGTTCTGTTTCGAGTTAGCTTCAAGTCCATACAAATAACAGTGTGTGACAGTGTGTGACATACCCATAAGCTCGAAGATCTTGGGGAGATCCTTCAGAGGCGCCAGCTTGAATGGAGCCTTAATCAAGCCTCGGGCGAAGAAGTCGAGAGCTTCAACACCATCTTGTTGATTTCCAACGTAGCTTCCCTTAATAGTGATCATACGAACGACAGTACTAATCACTGGGGCCTTGAGGAATGCATCTGGGGGCAATCCGATCGCAACAATTGTGCCTCGGGAGCGAACGTATTCTGAGGCTTGTTGGAAAGGCTTCTCCGAGACAGCCAACAAGATAACGGCATGAGCACCAAGACCATCGGGAGTTGCCGCTTTCACATCAGCAACAAGATCCTTGGACTTGGTAAAGTCGACATAAGTCTGTTTTGGATTTTTGTTAGCTTCCATAGAATGTCAGGGTACAGAGATTCACGATCATACCTCTGTGCCAAGCTTCTCACACATCTCTCGCTTCTCCTCGCCTCCGTCAATAGCAACCACTCTAAGACCCATGGCCTTTGCGTACTGCTGTGCAAGTGACCCGAGGCCACCGCCTGCTCCAACAATAGCAACTGTTTGGCCAGGACGAACGCCGGATTCCTTCAAGCCCTTATAAACAGTGATACCAGCGCAGAGCACTGGAGCTGCTGCATCAAGAGGGACACCCTTGGGGATCTTAGCAGCATTGGCGGCCTTTCCGATGGCGTATTGCTGGAAGGTACCATCGACAGTGTATCCAGAAAGTTGCGCGTGAGCGCACAGAGGGGTATCAGATTGTCTGCAGAATTCACACTCGGCACACGAGCTGTTGATCCACTTAATTCCAGCGTGGTCACCGATCTCAAAGGTGTTCACAAGTTCACCCTTGGCCACGACCACTCCAGCTCCTTCGTGGCCACCGACCAGAGGCATCTTGACTGGGATGGGCCAGTGGCCCATCATCGCATGGTAATCGGTGTGGCAAACGCCAGAGTAGCGAATCTTGACCAGAATCTGATCAGGACCGGGCTTAGGAACGGGGATCTGTTTGAGGACAAGTGGCCCTCCGATCTTCTCGGCGACCTGCGCCCATTGTGTCTCGGGGATGGACATATTGATGAGATGGAAAGTTTGGAATGAGTTATAAGTGTGTAGAAGATTGATTCTTTGGTGAGTTGATGATTGTTTGCTGGGCCTCAGTTGGAGCTTTATAGCTAAACATGTCGGGTGGGGATGTCCGGGGTAGCAAAAGGCGGGGCAGGACCTGTCGCATCGATTCTCATGTTTCCTACCATCTGAGGCAATTAGACCGGGCTACCGGAATGTGTCAACGATGACAGACCACCCGGAATACTGCAAGGCGTAGACTGATTGGGGTTCAGTGTGTATGATCCAAGAACTTGAAATGCAGGAGAGGCAATGCGGGGAAGGTTTGCGGGGATCACGCACGGCCCGCCATGCGGAGCCGCACGGGTAGCTACTGCGATTGGATGGATGATTCTCACCGAAATCCTTTTTGTCCGTTTCCAGGGAGATCTCGGGATCACAAATGACGTCGGGACTATTCTGGCCCGAAAATATGAAAATATGCAGACGGTCAGTGGCAAATATCCAACAGAATTGGCGCTTAACCCTCAAGGCATCGCAAGAGATACATCTAAAATCTTTTGACTAAATCGACACCTTGCAATCTTGGCCATTATGGTCATCATGAATAGTATTGGTATAATCATATTTCGAAATTTCAATGTTGTACACGAAAAAAAGAGGATGGCGAGGGGGAAAGTCCCAGAAAGGGCAAATCTCCGAGAATCCAACACACAGGGCCCATCTCTCTTTCTCTTCCAGTCATAAAATTAGCAGAACCAATTTGCGTATATTTTGGTTGCGCTAGTCAGCAACCATGGGGTTCTTCTTCGATCCCGTGGGGAAAGAATGTGCTTGACCAGCCACTGCTGATAGCAAATCCGGAATATGGCTCCTCTTTTGCATACATATGTATCTTTGCCAAGCTGGTTCCGAAGCTGTCATCCAGAGCGAGGTATGGCGTCCCCACTTCACTATCTTCGGATACGCTGGATGACCTCTCTGACGACGTCGAATATTCCGCATCTGAGAAGAAGGGCATGAAATTGTCATTTCCTTTAAAGATAGTTCCGCCACAAGCCTGATTTCCGAATTTGAAACTCGATTGTTCGTCGAAAAAGGTTGAGTCAATGACTTCATCAAAGACTTCTTCAAATGGGTCGCTTCTGTTGTCTGGGATATGTCTCTCATCGTTGACTTGTTGTCTAGTTATCTCGTTGCTATACCCCATATTAATAAGGATGCAATAGTGCTGAAGTAAAGCTAGACTGACTCATAAATTGTAGTATTCGAAATATTCTCTTGTTGATGCTGGGTTTGCTGCAGGGAAGTAACACCGCGACACGAGCTAGCCTTGGATGCTTTCTTCGTACCTCCATTGAGGTATTTAGGCGGTTTGCGATGTCCATCAACACATTGCGACGGCATCTTGCGCTTCACGCATTGCCCACAAGGGCGTTCATTTCCTACCGCCTTTGTCAGTTTATTCTTCTCGAACTACACTTGTTCGAGACCACAAGGCGGGGTATCCCTGAGCTTACCGCATGTTTTATGGGCCTTTTGGCAATACAAGCAAGATCTTCTAGCCTTTCTGCGGGGGCGCGGGATCTCGAATTCAGTGCGAGATGCCATGTTCAGACTAGTCATCTTCAATTTGTGTAGTGTGGGATCTTCAGGGGAGGGAGATAAGATAGTGTCACGTTTGTCGATGCGACGAACTTGGAATCAGGCTTTATATATACCTCGATAAAAGGTTCTTCATGAAGGTTACTAACACCAAGGGTCCTCGCAATATATGGCCACCAAGGTGTTTATCAAGACTACGTTCATCGACTGCCATAAGAAATTTGAAACGTCATTCTGAGCGGCTCCGCATGTTTGGCCATCCTACAACATAGTTCTCACAATGGTTTAGCCCCCTTCACCAGATGGGGATATCGGGGCCGTCCTTCAGTTCAAAATAATGCGGGGTAAATCAGCAAGAAATGCGCCGATCGTAATTTCAGTTGTGCGGCTCCGCATGGCCATTTCGGAACCGCATGGCCCCGAACTCAACGCGTCAGGTCTTGGCAATTGGCGATGATTTCCAAGTTTCAAAGCCACCAACATACTTTTTGGATCATCTGATCTGCATTCCCCGCAAAAAGACTAGCAAACTCCTTGTTATATTTGTGGAGTCAACCCCCGGATGGAAGAGTTTATTTGGCACAGAGTTTATGTGGCAACTTGGATTCAGCGAAGGTAGCGATCATCAAAGTTAAAACCCTGCTGCATACGGGACATAGCACATCGATACACTCCATTGGTTGACCCCCTGTCTATTTTCATCGGTTATTGTGCTCACTCCCTGTTCTGGACTCATCCGGCCTTGCTGAAAATCGAGACATCCCACATTAACCGTCTGATTGGACGCGGTGGAAAGGAGCATGACTGTACTCTCCACTCCCCCTGTTTTACAGTGAAATGAGTGAAGATCAATTACCCCGTGGTGCACGTCAGCTACAAAGTCCGGGGAAAGGTTAAAGGTTCCACAGTCCCCGCAATTTAATAACAACGAGGCTTATCTTTCAGAGCTTTCATTCTCATTACCTGCTATAGTATACTCTTCTACTCTTTGAAGAAACCAGAGAGAGCCATGTCACAACCCAGCGAGAACAGAATGGACAGCTACGCCAGTCAAAATGGCGAGTCGAAGGCCACTTTCCAAAACAGGGAGAACACACAAAATGCTCTCACTACAGTCCCAACATCAGTGACTCTGTCAGCTGAACAATTTGAAAGGCTTTATTTGAGTCCTATGACGGTTCGCCAATCATCACTAGCGAAGAAGGTTGGAAATCCGACACCATTGTGAGTCTCTGAATACTATCTTCTACGCACGGCAATTGTATCTGACTTGATTCAACATCCAGAGCACTAGGAGGTTTTGTCATTACCACCACACCCGTTTCATGCTGCTTGATGGGCTGGAGAGGAGCCAGTGGGAATGGAATTGCTTTCATGTGAGAAAACCAATGGATCGAGAGAGCCCCATCTAATTGAACTGAACAGTGGACCTATCATTTTCCTTGGTGGTCTGTTGTTGCTCATTACGAGTATTCTTGAGTTCATCATCGGAAATACATTCCCCTGCGTTGTGTTTGGCACTATTGGTGGGTCTTCCTATCTCATGATACAAGCCTCACTCACTCGTTCATGTTGCTGATATTTCACCAAGGCGGGTTTTGGTTTGCGTTTGCAGCCACGATGATTCCAGCTTTCAATGCAGCCGGTCAGTTTGTTCAGATATATCATTCTACCCTCAAGTTATGAGTTTGCTCACGTTTCATAGCCCCCTACTCTTCGTCAACCACCGATACAGCTGCCGGGCTAGCCAGCGAAAGCTTTATGAATACCTATGGTAAGGGCAACCAAGACTCTCAAATTTGATGAATAGCTCTGACGAAACCAGCATTCCTATTCATAACTATGGCGGTTCTGATGTTCATCTTCATGATTTGTGCAACACGTATCAATGTGGTATACACACTCATTTTCCTCACCCTGCTGCTGGTTTTCCTTCTACTGTCTGCGGCCTATTGGGAACTAGGCCAAGGGAATGCGTCTGTTGGTGATCGGTGTGTGAAAGTGAGTATCATTCCCATTATGTCTCTGCTATTTTGACTGAATTCTGACTCGATCTTTCTTCCAGGGTGCTGGAGCTTCACTCTTTGTTTCTAGTTTACTCGGGTTTTACCTGTTGATTGTTCAATTGTTTGGGTCCATAGGGTTCCCATGCGTTTTGCCGGTTGGCGACTTGGCAGGACTTTGGACCCGCAATGAAGACAAGTGAGTCTCCAAAAAACAATCGAATGGTTCGTTCTGACATAATACAAGAGAGCGAGACGATGTTGAACAGCCAGCCGCTCGCTAGGGTTGAATCTTTTACGGTTTATCTAATGTTGCTTGCTGGTATAGGAAGCCGGCTGTGTCGGCTGGCTGTCTCGGATGTGCAGGATAGCTTCAACCTCGAAAGTTTTTGCACCAGTCAGCTCTATCAGCCGTTCCGCTGTTTTTTTGTTTCCTTGTGATCTTACCAGGTAATTTTTGCGAGGCTTAAGCGAGGCATTGTTAAAAGTCGGAGGGGTATATTGCTATAGGGTGCCGGGTCAGCTTTCCAACCCTGCGCAGATTGACTTGCGCATACATGTGACTACTCATCATATATCTTAGCTTGTAAATCTAATTGGTAAAATTTTCCGAGCATTAAGAAAAAGCAGAGTACTCAAATAAAAGGATATTTCGCAGAGGCTCACTCGATCAACAGCAATACGCCGTTGCAGTAACTCACCTCCTGTCAATCCAGAGAATTTCCTATTTAGGAAGTGTGAATAACCTCACTATGGCTACTTGCTGTCGTCGTGGAACCTGCCGAGGGAGAAGGGCATATCTCTACATAATTCCGCAAGGATGTTACTTAGAGCCAAAACTACAATCCGGTGGTGCCTGACAACCCTATATTTGCCACTATTTTTGCCTACAAGTTGAGACTCGGTTCCAACATCTCCATACACATTATTACTCCGTACATGTAACTATGAGCCACATGCGGGCCCACCAGTCCCCACATCGTGGATGAGTCATGAAGACTCATCCAGCCCCGCCCCCGGGGCCTCCACACCAATCGACATATATAGATCTCGACTTCCAGGGATCAATTAACAGCCCAAACCAAGCTTGGAAACTCCAATCCGATTCCCATGGTGTAATACACTCCAACCCCTTGAACTCCAATTCCTCGTGAAAATTCTGGGCGCCGTGACACTCACAACCTCAACCTCAACCATGTCACCCCCCACGGCCCCAATGACCTTCTATGACATCGCCCTCGCACCTCCTGTCACAAAATCCTCCTGCTCCCCAAATCCCTGGAAAAGCCGCTACGCCCTGAACTTCAAAAATGTCCCCTACAAAACAACCTGGATACCCCTACTCGCCATCAGCTCCGTCCGCGGCGCTCTCAACATTCCCGCCTCACGCAAATTTGCCGACGGATCCCCCTACCAAACCCTACCTGTTCTCTCCGACCCAGCCACCGGGCGCATAGTGGGCGACTCCTTCGAAATCGCGATATACCTACAGGAACAATACCCATCGTCGGGGGCGGGAGACTTGTTCCCGGTGCAGACACTGGAGTTCGTCTTTGGGCGGGATTTGGGGCTTTACGCGCCGATTGCAGAGGCGCAGGTCGCGGAGGGGCCTGTTGCTGCATACGCGAAATTTAATACGAATGTCGATGCTGTGTTTAGTGCGCATGCGCGCCTGATGGTGCCTGGCATGCCTTTTGATCCCGCTGTTGCGGAGGAGTGCAAGGCTATGTTCTCGAAGAGGATGGGTGTGCCGTGGGAGGCTTTAGCGCTTGGTGGGGAGGAGAGGGAGGAGTTGTTGAGGTCCTTTGAGGAGACTTTGGGTGGACTTGCGAAGTTGTATACGAATGATGCGAGTGGGCCGTTCCTGATGGGGGGCAAGGCAAACTATGCGGATTTCATTGTCGGGGGGTGGTTGCGCATGAGTCGAGGTATGTTGCCGGTGGAGGAGTGGGAAGCGTTGAAGGGATGGCATGGCGGTGTATTTGGAAGGTTACATGAGGCTCTGGAAGTGTTTGCGCAGATGGACTAGATCTGGATAAATGGCTGGGTGGTGGATGATGGATGGCGTTGTATATTACGCATTCGGCCCGATGCACGGTTTCAGAACCTTCATAACTATGTACATATACATGAAATATCTGATAGTATGTTAGTATGTACGGAGTACTCCGTAGTGGTAGTTGAGATGTTGCCCAGACATATGTTAGGTAATTTCTCACGTGACGTATCATGTGACATAAGGGATTACATAAGACTATTTAACCGGGCGCCAAAGGATCATAAGGACAAACAGAGCGTCTATTGTTCATTGCAGCGGTATATATCAGGCCCTAAGATTCGTTAGAGTAACATTCGCTAGGGGCCATTGCTAGGGGCCAGACTAGGAGTGGTTTCAGCGTCGAAAAACGAACGGGAAAGTGTTCCTTGACGCGATCTTTGGTCTTTAATTCATTTGGCCACGAAGCCTCCCTTTTGTGATACCATGGATCGCAGAATATCACCATCAGACTTGACCGACTCAAACCGTCTCGTGGAAGATACCATGATCCATGTCTTTCGTGTGGATAACACGACGGTAGTGAAATTATGCGACCCAAGCCGCCTCGCTGAGGCAGAAGCTATGAGGTTCATCCGCTCTAAAACTTCCATTCCGGTTCCAGAGGTTTATAACGCTTATGTCGATGAAACCATTGGCCGTGGGGTCATTGTTATGGAGTACATTGAAGGGGAGGTTCTTCGCGATGTTATTGAGGATATGGATGACACACGACGCCAAAAGATTATCTCGGAATTGCAAAAGTTCATGTCCGAGCTACGATCAATTGAAGGCGATTTTATCGGCTCTATTGATGGCTCAGCTTGTGAGGATCCTGTCTTTTGTGCCGAACAGGGTGGGTTTGGCCCATATAAAACGGAGAACGAATTCAATGAAGGGTTGGTCCGGGCAATGACCATCAACCAGACGACGAACTCTTGGATTAAGCATGTTGCAAAACTCATTCGAGCCATGCCATCCCATACAACAGTGCTCACCCACGCGGACTTTTCTCCGCGAAACATCATTATCAGTGGTGAGCGGGTTGTTGGAATACTCGATTGGGAGATGGCCGGATTTTATCCTGAGTACTGGGAATATATCAAGGCTATGTATCACCCGGACTGGCAAAGTCGTTGGATCGAGGATGACATTGTGGACACTGTACTGAAACCATTTTATCTCGAGCATGCTGTCATGTTACATATGCAACAGGTTGTCTGGTGACGACTTCTCAAAACTCGCTTCAAGATTTAGTCTATCTACCGACAAAGAAAATTGGGAATATTTTGATTGTGGGAGAATCCCGAATGTAAGTAAATGCATATCTCAGTCAGAAACAATATACCTCGCGGAGTCAGAGTAGAAACAGAACCTCACTAAAAGCAAAAGAAAAACGGGCAAAAATGAACGGAAATATGTAATCAATTACCGAAAGAAAAGAATTTGAAAATGAAAAGAGCAAAAACCAAAAGTCCTATTTTAGTTGCATGGCTCGTATGGAGTAAATTTTCCTGCATGGAATGCGAAACGTTCCAACCTTCCAAGGATGTGAGACTTGGTAGAGCCGCAACCGTGGACCCACCCATGGATGGGCGGCGGCTCGGGAGCCACAGAGACCCGGTGGACCGTGCTTAGTGTTCTTCGCGTAATGGTAATTCAGGTATTAAATCCCCACCGCCCGGGCCCACCAGGGCTTGGACCTCCCCTTGTTAATTGAATACGTAACTATCGAGCGCCGTGTGGTCTTCCGTATTTCTCCTTGTCAATATAAGCTTAATGTCTCGAAAACCGTATCCCACCCCATTGGTTGTCCAGCCACTGAGTGGAGAGCACACACATACTATCATCTCGCTTCATGGAAGAGGTAGTAACGCTGAGCGCTTTGGTCGTGAGCTCCTTGTGTCGGCAAGCCTACAAGGCCGACTTCCTACAGTAAAATTTGTCTTTCCCACTGCCCGCAAGCGGAGGTCAGCTATACTCAAGAAGATCCCAATTCATCAGTGGTACGATAACTACTCCCTTGAAGACCCCGGACACAGAACAGACCTTCAGGTGGATGGGCTCTCTGAGACTGCTGAGTTCATTCGCGGCTTAGTCACCGAAGAGGCACGGATTTTAGGCGAGGCAAGTCATTCAAAGATCATCATATGGGGGTTGAGTCAAGGCTGTGCTGCGGGTATCTTCGCGCTTTTAGGTGGCTGGCCCGACACTAGTGAAGGAAATACACTCGGCGCATTTATTGGGATGAGTGGATGGCTGCCATTTGAGCAGCAACTATGCGAGATTCTCCGATCCGATGCAAGCCTAGTATCGGCGGAAGACAATCATCAGGAGATGCAATCGGAAGACGACTCATCCGAGGAAAGTGAAAGTGATGAAGAGTCAGAAGCAGATGTATATTCCGAACAAGACTTCAGCGACAATGCATTGGAGGAGAGCAGCCCAGTACACGATGACTCCAATCCCTTCAAGGGGCTCAAGGAAGACAGCTCACCGTGTGGTGACTTCAATCCATTCGAGGAGGACGAGGAAGAAGCTCCGTTGGTCATCCAGGCTATCAACCACGTTCGTGACATCCTTGCTCTTCCTATGATTCCGAAGAATATCCAGTCATCGGAAGACGGTGATTCAACAAGTTTGTGTCACCTCCACACTCCTGTCTTTCTGGGCCATGGCGCACAAGATCCTAAAGTCTCTGCGCGTCTTGGTGAAAAGATGTCTCGTATGCTGTCAGATGGCCTAGGCATGGATGTGACATGGAAGGAATATCAAGGGCTAGGGCATTGGTACCGTGTTGAGGACGAGATTGAAGATATTTTGGGGTTTCTTCGGGATCGTGTCAACCTACCAGTGATACCAGAGTCATCCCTAGAGAAACAGAAAGGACAGGAGAAGCAATTATGAGTTCTTTGAATTAAACACGCCAGGCGACGGATTTTAAACCGATGATTAAGTATTCCCTAAAAACCCTCGTACTAGGTTCGGAAAGGACATGTGCTCAGAAGAAGTCTGATGTCAGTCAAAAATCAGCTCTCTATACAGACCAAATTGAGCCAATGAGAGAAACCAAAGGAGTGGGAGAGGAGGGAACTATGATGAATCCTGAAAAAGATCGTAATTTCTGTATTGCTAAGAGACAGATGAGAGTCCTTTAAACTATTCAAAGCACCAAACTCCAAACTCCACTATTTACCAAGATACTAACTATCATAATCACTAAGCTGAGAGTTCTTCCAATTTCTCAGCTATCTGCTCAACATCAAGGTCACTTGGCCTTGTTTCAATGGCCTGAACTTCAACCTTGTTGTCCTCTGACTTGGGGATATCTTTCTCTCCCTCCTCCTTCTCCTTCTCGAGCTTTTTCTTCGCAGCATGAGTCTTCGCGATGTCTATATGGGACAGCGTATACTCATCTGGATCCCAAGCCAGAACTCTGCTTTCCATCTCTTTAACCTTTTTTGCCACAAGTAGTTCCATCTCATCTTTCTCCGTGTCACTTAAGAGATCAAGTCTCTGCCTCCACGCATCCTCGACATTGTCCGCCGGTCCAAAGAAGCGCTGATCGATCTTTTCCCAATATATCACATCGATGGCACGGGTGGTCCTCGCGGCATATGCAATCCAAAAGTCACCACTCTCCCAACTTTCTCGCATTGGACCGGAGAGTCGATCTTCTTCTTTCGTAGCGGTAGCGTTTTCACGATCGATCATCGCCTTCAAAAATGTCTGGAGCCGGCGATCGAACACGTTTGTCCAGTCCTCAAGACCTTGAGGCCAGTACTCCGGTGTTTCAATAAGAAGCCACCAAGGTGGCGCGTAGGAAAACTCCACCGGAGCCGCGTATGTGAACTCCCAATCCACGACGCCGGTCACTTTAGAGTCATTGTTGACAAGAACATTAGTTGGTCGGAAATCATCACACCATATTTTGAACGGGCCTGTATCGAATGCTACCCATCGCTTGGTGAGCTTACCCTCGCGGGCTAGCTTGCGGAAGAGGTATCTACCAACGAACTTGCGTCGGCAATCATCTGCAGACTCGATTGCGTCGTTTCTTTGATGGATGAGATTGGCAATGTGAAGTTCCGCCAGGGCTTCGAAGTACGAAGATGCTGAGGTAAATATTGTCTCGTAGCTTGGTAATTCTGACTGAGGTAGGGACCCTAGTCTAACGAGTTCGTTTGAATTCATTGATAAAGGACGACTCACCACTTCCCATGTAAAGTCGTCAACCCGACTCAATGATCCGATCCGAGGGAAGTGTACTTTTGAAAGTTGCAAAAGAACGCCAGCTAGCTCCCCATATAATGCTTGAAGAGTGTCCTCATTGATATCGGGGTTAAGCCTTCCCCTTTCCGCAGGTGGGTAATTTGGGATATTGAGAAGGTCGTACATATTCGTGTCATGTTCGACATATTCCATGATAATGAAAGGGCCCAACTCCAAGGGAGACTCTTTCTTAGAACCGCAGTGGAGAATGAATGGCACCGGGATTGAAGTCGCATCATGAAGGTATCGCATAATGGCAACCTCGTTCCGAAGCTTTTCCTCGAGAAACATAGCCGCACCGGGTAGGGGAAAGCGTATGGTGGCGGCAACACCTGTTTTGTACGACATCCAAAATGCAATATTGTATGTACCCTTTCCCAAGAGAGAAAACCGAAGTGGGTAATCTGGCTCATGATTTTTAAGTAGAAAGTCTCCGACCGGTCTTGCGATGTTGGGGTCGAAAAACTGGAGAACCCAAGTATCAGTTATTTCCTCGCTTTTCTCCCAGGCAACATCATCGTAAGACATGTGTGGTTGCATGTTGGCTTTTCAAGAATGAATGAGAGATATTGCACGATGAGGTTCAGAGGAGAAGACAGAGGAGAAGAGTGGAAATGGAGCTTGAATAGGGGCAGAATTGGGCATAAAAGGTATAATCACATGACCTTCGATGATCCCTCGTGGATGAGACACATCACTTCTTGAGACGCTTGGTCAACCAGAGTGTTGGTTAGTTATCAACTAGTTAGTTATGAATAACCGTCTTATTGGCTTTGTGGGCCAGGTGTGATGAAGGTGTGTATATGCACATACATATAGGTAGTAGTACATCTATATCGTGTAATACGTCGTTTGTCTATACTCCGTATAAGATAATAAAGGCTCCACTTTTAGAGTCTGCACCATATACTACATCGATTTAGGTGAACAGTTGCGCGTTCATTCATATCACAAACTTGGCTTCCCATTTTGTTGGCTACCAACGCACATGATATTTCTCCACGTAATCTGCGCAGTACTGCGCAGTCTTAACATCACAAATTATATCAGTCCTCATGACTATCTCTGAAACATATCAAGCCATCATATACATCACAAGGCATGAAATTTGCGTGGTTTTGCCCGTGTAGAACCTCCGAGCGTGACAGCAATGCCTTTCCCCCGCCGCAGCGCCGCGGTCTGAGCCAGTAATCCATCCCATGATTTTGGATTTGTTTCGAAGACTTCCTGGATTTAGCCAGTAAAGAGGCCACAAACATATACGTGAATCAATATCAGTGAGTCACCCACACTCATTTGCGGTCTAGGCACGGCGGGCCAGTGCAGGGGTATGTTTCCATTAGCATCATCGGCGCATCTGGCGCTGTTTTAATTATGTCGTAAGCGCAGAGGGCTCCGAGGCCTCGCGTTGGGCTGACTATATACTTGCCCGGCTTATACTGTTCCACCAATAGTTCGATCCTCATTGATATACCACGTCCTGTATAGCCTCAAGTCCATATCGGATTGGTTGCTTGCCATTGTCTAGCTTGCATGTTGAGGTAATCTAGTTTCAAGGAGAAATATTATCTCATTCTCTATACATTACTCAATTATTACTTCTGTCAGGTATAAATGGGTGGCAACTCACCTTTCTGTGATCAGATTCAAGTGAGCGCCTGCCTTCCTCGAGTCTTTTACTCCGCTGGATATCTGCAATACCAATACTCTATCTCATTTTACTCAAGCCTAAAAGCCTTGTCATCTTCCCTGCCTTGGATACTTGATGTGAGTTCTTCTTATTCCCTTCAAGGGCCCTCTTTTGTGTCGTATTCTATGATTGTCTAACAATAACTTGCAGTTCAATCGCAATGACTAGCAATACCAATAGCACCTCAGCACGCTATCAGCTGGATATCTCGGCCGAGCAGGCAGCCGATCTGGATAAGAAGGGCAGAGAGTCTGCAGAAAAGCGAGGCGAAACCTTCACGCCGGAGCAGAACCAAACCTTCATCAGTGCTCCCGAGCGCATCATGCCGAATTCTGCCGGCCAATCTAGTATCAACAAGCGGAAGCATGTTACGGAACAAATTGCCGAGGAGTATGTCAAAAAGTGAAGCTACTCTTTTTGGACTCTTGATGGGCAGAGACGGCATGTTTCATTTTTTGACTCGGCCGTCTTACTGCTTTGCACTATTTATGGTCTGCAGCTATCTATTTGGTTTTTGATTTTTCTTTGATCTTCCTGTCTTCTGTCGTTATGTTGAGGGTATTGCCTTTGTTGAAGGTTTTGCCTTTGTTGAGAGTATTGCCTTGTGCTGAAACTATAACCGTCTTGCGTTATCTCATCCCCATCGTAGATATGTAGTTATCTCCATATAAATTTGTATATATCTCGATGGATATATACACATATGTTACAGTCCAGTAAGAACAATTATGGCAAATAAATTGATGGAAACTACATGTAAGTTGAGTGAAATATAGGCATACGATTGTCATACACAAGCTTCATAGCATCAGAACCTGCCCGACGATCTTCGTCTACTACATAGAATGAACAGCTATTTTGCTCTTTCTTCGCCAACGAAAGGATAATGGTTACATATATAGAAATAACTCTGTCAACCAGGCTCTGCTGCCCCCCATCTAATATCACATGTTAGAGCTAAGAGACAGAGATTCTTGCTATCTCGGCTTTTGGGCCTCTCTGGCCCACGTGCTTGAGCAGCCGCAACTCCAGTCTTGATCCTTTGGTGATCGGCTGGGTTGAACTTAACCTTAGGTCCCAATCACAGTTGATATGCAATGTGAATGTCGACTGTGTTGAAGGACTAGGGGTTCCATATCCTTGATGTCACCTGCGGTGTGATATTTTTCGTGCTCAGCATGCATCTGATTTGACTACGCTTCTGTTCTAGTCTCAAAGGGTCAGAGTATGCATGCTGCTGCCTAAGTTAGTAAAACGAATGGGCACGGTCTCGGGGATCAAGGTGGCCCGAGGGAAATCTCCGTTTCCCCTTCGATTATGTATCTCTTCTTGCTGTGGTGCCTTCTGGAAGTGGGGACCATATGGGTACGCAGGGGCATAGGGTTACTTTCGGATTTAATGCAATGCATTGCGGCCTTGGTGCCTGTATTTGGCCTGTATTTGGCCTGATGGTGGCCTTCAACCTAACCACTTTTAGGCCCTAGGATACAGTATATTATAAGGCTTTCGGTATAGAATAACTAGTACACCAGACGAACCCTTACTAACTTATTAAGGTAAATATCTATTACTAAGGTAATACCTACTCCTACGCGCTATCTACCAGGACTAATCCCCCTTTCGTCTCTTCCTTTTCCTCTCTTCCTTTTCCTTTCCTCTCTTCCTTTTCCTTTCCTCTCCTCCTGATCTACCTTCATTTAGGAATCTATATATATTATTTTCTCTTAAGAGATATATATAATTGATTAGATCGCTATTACCTCTGAATTCAGGTCTAAACCGCCCAAGAATGATACGATATATAGATTTGCATGGCAGAAATAGCTTCATATTCATATGGCTAGGTCTCCGTAATTGTAATTCAGGTATTGTAGTGGGGTTTCCAGAGCAGGATGACTAAGCGGCTATGTGACATAAAAGCACTCCCAAGGCATAACTAGATAGCAACGCAGACACCTTTCCACTTCCATTCTCAGTAGTCACCCCATGGTGTTCTCCTCTCTAGCACCATACTACTCCCAGTGACGACTCTGCTCTCACACCTGTTTCGCAGACAGGGCTGTCGGTGCCCCTCAGGGGTCCCCTCTTCAGTATCTTGATTTTTCTGCCATACCAAATTAAGGCATTAAGGCACCAATGTATGCATTAAATCCGAAAGTAACCCTGGCCCCTATGCCCCTGCGTAATATGGGCTCGGTTTATGCTGCGCAAGATTTCGTGCAACTGGCTGCTGAGCGTATTCGGGAATTTAGTATGTAGGCTCAGAGAGCTTC
Organism: Penicillium psychrosexuale; assembly: GCF_028828465.1. Lineage (NCBI taxonomy): Eukaryota > Fungi > Ascomycota > Eurotiomycetes > Eurotiales > Aspergillaceae > Penicillium > Penicillium psychrosexuale. The sequence goes on from NW_026643187.1 coordinate 3,915,856, forward strand.
CTTTGAGGTTTCGAGCGCAGCTTTCCACCGAGAAAACCCATAATCACAGAATATGAGTCAAAGCAAAATATCTCTAGCCAATACTTATATTGAATAAGCATGAGAATAATACATTTCTTCTGGGGTATAATATAGGACTATATAGGGAGCTCGCCAGATGCTCAGGCCATACTCCTCGCTAGGACCCCGACCAACTTGAAAAAGCACAAACCACTGGAAGTTTCAGATGATGATTTACGCGCCCATATTTGGGCAACTGATGGTAATAAATGGGGAGTATTTGGCGAACATGCAAGATTGTGGTTGTTTCACTCTGACATTAGCCCTACAACATGGTAGGCATGTATGCAAGAGGACAGGGGTGATATTGGAAAATAACCTCAAGATAAACACCAGGGTAATACAGTGAAAGCCCCTTTCATTAAAATCGAGATTCACTGTAAATAGATAAGTCCGAGCATACACGAATCGAAAGCATAATTGATATTCATGGCTAGCGGCTCTCACCACAATACATACCGCCCCAGAATTAGATTGATTGGCCTCAAGTGAATTTCCACCATAGCCTTTTGAAACATAATCGATTGTAACCTCAGCTGTTGGCTAAGAATACATTGTGAAGCCGCTTTGCCTTGTTTTGCGCGGGCAGAAGCCTTACGTAAGACCCCACAGTTTCCCTTTTCCTCCTTTTTTTCGTAACATCGGAAATTTATCATATCACAGTCGTTATGGTAAAGTGCAAGCTCCAATACTGAAAAATTTGATGCTGACTTTTCTTCCTAAGGCCAAATCGACACTAGAAGGGCTCCCAACGGAGCTGCTCATTCTTCTTTTGCTTGAAATACCCGATCTGGCTTCTCTAAAGTCCTTCATTCTTTCATCGCCGATTGTTCACCAAGCCTACGTTACGGTGGGACAAAAAGCTCTCTGTCGCATCGTCAAGGATCAATGGGGACTGCTTCTAGGAGATGCAGTTGCTGCTACGCGGTCTCGTGGTCTGCATATATGTTATTACAGACACGAAGCAATTGCCATGTTAGGCACCTGGCGTCGCAAAGAAGATATCAGTAACCTTGGGCTGAGTACATTGATTTGGATAGATCAGCCCAGCAATCTAGAAGAAATCTTCAACCTATTTTATCTTCACAAGGTGTTCCACTTTTTTTAAAAAGAGTATGAGACGAAAGCACCGCGGCCCCCATGGATATCACACGATCAATGGGAGAACTCAATTATCCCCATTCAGATGTCTTACACCGAAAAGCACCGGTTTCTTAGGGCTTTGTGTCGACTGCAAATTTACTCCAATATTTTTGGTGAGGATGAACAGCCGAGTTCCGATGGATTAAAACACAATTGTTGGGGTGGTAGTCTCACAAGAGACTTTCATCTCCATGACGTGGCATATCGCTTGTTCTTTGGGAGTATGCCTTTTTGGGAATTACAAGAAATAGGCTGTCTATGGGCATTCTTCACGACAATGTTCAGACGATATTTACAAGGGAATCTCTGCCGGTCTCCATAGCCTTGTCGAGAAGCATATGACCAAAGATTATTTGACGTATCCATATTTCGAATCCCTCCCTCGGGATGTGCGGCCTCCATGGAGTAGGGTGAGCAAACTCGCACATGTCGAGCTCCTTTGGGAATTTTCGAATTCGATAGCTTCAATGGGACCAGAGTTTGTCTACCGCCTTCTTCACGGGACGCCCCTGATTCAGCGTGATATGGTGATTTCCAATGGAATGGAAGACCTGCTTAGCTCCTTCCCTAACATGTATGTGACGGAAGATATGATGGTTCCTTTTCTTTATCCTGCAGATCGGCACGCAGTTCAAGATTATGAGCAGCTTTGGTCGACTTTGCCATCTATCGAGCAACCTAACCTCGAATGGAAACAGGTGCATGTGCTACCTGAGACACTGGGACAAACTTTTGAAGAAGCTATTGATGTCGATTGTGCGCCTAAATCTGTATGGCGCTGGGGTTATGCTATATTTGATGACGAAAGGTTGAGGGCATGGAAAGTGCCTTTGGCGGAATTTCGTTTGGGCCACGAGCCCGAATTTGCAGTTTAATTTATTCGTTTTGTTGTTTGAATATTGACTGGAAGTAGTTCATCCTCGCCTGAAACGGCGCCAAAATTTTATAGTCCAATCCCATATATCTCGTGCTCTGAATTAAGGTACCATCATAGGCTGCGTCATTTAGCTATGGGTGGAACGTATCGAGCAGAGGATTCGACGTAGGAGCCACATCATCCTGCGAGGCTTGGACTATTAGAAGTCTGAAAGAAAGCTATAGAAATTATAAAAGCAGATATGAACATTAAGAGATAAAGAGACAGAGCTAGAGAAGCACTAGGTAAGGATAAGCAGGTGTGAACAAAGGAATCCGAGTCCTTGGACATATATCTGCGCAATATTTGAGTACAAAGAATTCTCGAAAGGAAATATGAGTCGAAGAGAATGGCCTCACTACATGAAACGACTCTGTTCAGAAATTGCGGGCTTTGATACTGCTATTCTTGTTGTCAATGAAGCAATTCCCAATCTATTATTGGAACACATTCATTGAAAACAAAAACCACCAATGTCTTTCACCAGACTCATTATTGGCCTTCAACTCTTGCTTCTATATCAATAGTATGTGGCATGTAAAAAGGATAATATTCGACAAGCAAATCCCTTATATAATGCCTGGCTTCACTCGGCCTATTTCGCATCACTCGACTTCGACTTGGATATTAATCCGCCACCAATTCCAAATAAAGCTACTTTTATTTGTTGATGCTATAATCTACATGTACTGAAGATTTCCTGATAGCGTCTAACAGCGGTGATTATGGATCATCTTTCACGGCTTTCCAAACGCATTCGGGGAATTGCCAAGGCAGTTGTTTCATTCTCATCATCAATCGTGGATCATATCACACTGAAGCGACGGTGTGAAAATGAAGATTCTGATGAGGAGGAGGATGATGACTCGGATTCCATCGACATAGATCCATTCGAAGCAGTATTGGAAAGAGTGAAAGCGAAGCGTATTCGTGAATACATGACAACGATTCGCGCGAAGACTCTTTCAAACGATAAGAAGAAAATTCCTAACGTTGAGGTTGAGTCTCCTACTTTCATAGGGGAGCACATTTGCTATAGGGTGAAGTTTGCCGACGGAGTTAGCTGGATCCTCAAAGTCCCAGCTATCGGAACCCCTGACCAATTTGACAAAGACGATGCCGAGACCCTTCGCTCGGAAGCATTTACGATGATCATGCTGCGGCGTGAGACAACCATACCAATCCCCGAGGTCATTTCATACAACAATACATGCACAAACAAGCTCAAAGTTCCCTTCATTCTCATGGAGTTCATCGACGCTCGGCCTTTGGACGAAGTCTGGCATGACCGGGAATCTCCGAAAGAAGTTGTACAGGCTCGGCGTACACGCTGTCTGCCGGATATTGCTGCAGCGTATATCCAGCTTGGAAAATACACTTTCAACGAAGATAGGCCCCTGTGATTTGACGACCAAGATTGCCTTATAGGTGTTGTACCCGTGAACAACGACCCATTCTCGGGTCTCAAAGAGGGTTGTACTTCTCATCTGGACAGATGGGGGAACGAGGAGGTTGAGCATCGAAAGGGGTTGCTGAAGCTTCTTCGGATGTTTGTCGACTGGACTCCAGAGCCAAATGGTGGAAAATCCTTCGTTTTGTCACATCCAAACCCCAATATTTTCAACTTCCTTGTCTCGGAAGATGGTTCTGTGCGGGCAATCCTCGATTGGCACGGTGCGCATACCAGTTCGCCGAGTATAGGGAATGAGTCTTATACACTATGGCTGATGCGCGACTGGGATCCGAGTGTATATATATGGAGTGAAGAGATGGAACAGGGATTCATGACGAGAAAAATGTTTGGGAAGACTCACCGGACACACTGAAGTTCTATCAAAATGTCTATGCGCAATGTATCTCAGATCTGCGACCAGAAAGCGAGAATGCCAAAGTGACCCGAAATTCCCTTCTCTGAGGCCCGATGTTTAGCCTAGGTATTACCGAAAAGATCCTTCTCGAAGTCATGAAGCAAGTGGATAAGAATAGCAACAACAAAGACAGCGAAAATCCGGGTTCTTCCAAAGAGCATTCGACAGGCGATCACAGTTCACCGAATGAGACAGAGGACGTGGGACATGGTGGTATTGAAGCGGACATGGATGGAGAGGATGAAGACGAATTTTTTGATATTTATGAATTTCTCCAGGGTTTGAGCAAAGACGGTCTATATGAGCACCGACAGAAGCTTTTCAAGAAGGGATTTCATGCTTTATTTATTAGTTAGCTTCGAGGTTGTGGTGTTCGATGTATAGTAATGCACGATGACTTCAAAGACTGTTGTCACGCATTATTGTTGATGTTGATGTTGGAAACGAGGACAGTTTGAAATCACATAGAATCTTTTTTCCTTTGTTCCTAGACAAGAGTGTCTTCTCTAGAGTCTACGGAGTAGGTGCACCCAAAATGATATGCGGTTGGTATAAGAGACACCTCAGGCAGGAACTGGTTATCCAGCCACATTATGTAATCAAACACGTCAGCCAATGACAACATGCACACTAACCGATCAAGGGCTTAGGGCTCACCTCAGTCACACCCCACTGCCTTTTCGCACTTGAGCGGCTTCTGGACGTCGCCCTCTTCCTTTGAACATCCACCTCATCCGACAAAATGGTGAGTTCCCCAGCATCCCAATATACAACTCGGAAGACAGAATACTAATCGAAATGTGACGAACAGGCGCCCGCAGCAACAGGAGGCAAGAAGCAAAAGAAGAAGTGGTCCAAGGGCAAGGGTACGCAATCACCAACCATGCGATCGTGACGATTTCCGCCGAGTTCCCACAAGACACGAACGAAATCGTTGGACGAGCTGGGGATACGCAATAGCACCAAGAAGCAACATTTACTGACATGTCTTTCGCCCTACAGTCAAGGACAAGGCCCAGCACGCTGTCGTTCTCGACAAGGCCACCAACGACAAGCTTCAGAAGGATGTCCAGTCCTACCGTCTGATCACTGTCGCCACCCTTGTCGATCGTCTCAAGATCAACGGCAGCCTTGCCCGCCAGGCTCTCGCTGACCTTGAGGCTAACGGCCAGATCAAGAAGGTCGTTGGTCACTCCAGCCTGAGCATCTACAGTGCGTTCCTCAACACCCCTTATCCCTCGAAATTCCAATGCTGATGATCTTCTTCAATAGCCCGTGCCGTCACCGCCGAGTAAACGTCTCGTCTCTCGTCTTTTCTCGCGGTTTTCTTTTCCTTGCTACGAATGATATCATTTACCTTGGGAAGCCCGGCTGGGCATGATGCATAGTGGATTAACGTCTGACTCTTGAAGGGTGTGGAACATTCGCACTCCTGATATATGTCAGGTAGTGCGAACTGAATCAAAAAATCTACAAAACTTCATGAAAAGGACATGCGTCATATTCCGTAGACTTCTTTCGGCCTCTACCACCTACAATTTGCACTATCTACACCGACCCAGCAAAAACAGTAATCCTACGACTCTTCCACCATCGCACTCCTCTTCGGTCGCTGCTGCTGCGCGCTCTCACACAGCGGCAACGGCTCTCCATCAACACCTCCATCATCAACCACCCTCCCAGCCTCAAAATACTTTGCATGATTCGCAAAGAATCCAGTCCACCTCTTGACAGTCTCCTCAACCCGCGCTCTAGCAGCCCGTAACTCCTTCTCGCGACGGATTTTCCTCTGCGCAGAAGTCACAGCCTCATTCTCGACATCCTCAACCGGCATGAACATAATCTCGACACCGCGCAAGTCGTTCGTAAGATCTTCTTTAAAGCAGCCCGTGACAAAAGCGCGCGTTGCGTCCCGCCCCGCAAAGAAGTTGTAGCTCCCACCGGGTCCGTAGATCATGCGATTTTCCGAGACGTCGAAGACGGTCCCGTTCACCGCGACGTACAGGGGGAGACTGGTGTCCGTGCCGTTGTAGAGGGATAGTTGACTTGGTCTCAGGATAACAGGGCCTTGCTTTATTGTTGAAATGGATGTGTTAGCTTGAATCGACGTGACTTTTTCATTTTTTGTAAACTGAGGACCGGGATTTCGCATACCACCCACTGCTTCACCACCGGCCACCGTGTATACCATGGTCTGTACCCCCACAGCACGGACTCGGAGGAAGTCACATAATATGAGAGACCACCGCAGGCGACGAGTAGGGTCACAATCACGCGGAGTATGTCCAGCAGGCTTATGCCGTGGTCCTGGCTGGCTTCGTCGTTTATGGAGTGCTGTCCGGAGGTCGGCTCTTTGTCGGGCCCATTGCTGGACTTTGACGTGGCTGTTGGTCGCTGGCGGAGTTCTGTCATCTCTCCTGAATTTGAGTTGAGGAGTTGTAAGATCAGACAATGACCATTTGGATTGTTGTCATTGGAGTTGCACAGGTGGAGGACTTGGCTGACAAAACCCGAGGCAAGTGCCCAGCTCCGAGTGGACTTCGACTGGGCATACAGCTGATCGAATGTTAGAATGGGACCGCTAATTTAGCGTGAAGGAAAATATATTAATCCGTGTTAATCCGCGTTTCGACCATCTATCTGCTCAGAGGGGTCTTAGCGAATGTCGAGATCTCTCTTTACACTAGGATGTCTTCATAGCTTATAATAGACGTTCATAAAGACCCCGTGATCATTATTTACAGTATTATCTTTACCACTAAATCCTATCTTCTTCTGTACTAGGGTATTATAACCCCTAAAAGAATCCCGACATTCGCTGATGTCTGACATTCGCCGAGCTCTCGGAATTCGGATTAATACATGTTCCTCTGGGCCAAGAGGCGCTAAAAATTAGCGGTCCCATTCTAACATTCGACCAGCTGTCGGTCGGACTTCGACTTATCCACAACTTCACATTTACAGGATTTGGTTTGGTTTTGATCGAATATGTTTTATTTCGCAAGCTGCATTCGTCGCTAAAGATACAAGAGGCTTGAATTCATATCGCAACCGAAAATTACACCCGGCTTTTTGGTTCGAACGTCAAGTTTGCCTCGATTTATTTTCCATCATTTGCTTACAGCTGCAGATTCCCCTTCTTGGGCCGTAGACCCTTCTTCCCAGCTACGCGAGAAGACTTCGTTCAGGGCGTCTTGGAAAGTACGGCAGTTCATGTCAATCAGACCTCGCTTGTCCTTGGCTTCGGGATTGCGAATCACCGAGACTAGACAGAGGTATCTGTAGAATAAAGTCAGTATAGACAATAAAGATACACTTTGAGAGACATACTTGTTCATCTCCATCAAATGGATCATAGTCTGATCATGCAACACCACATGGCTTTCTGCTTCTTGGATCTGGTCGCCCAATCGTTTACGAACTGGGTGATCCCAAGAGTACAACTCTGAGATGTCGACAATCACGTCAATATAATCAGAGCACATCTCATAGCAAGCCATGTCAACAGGTCGAGTGTCGGAGGCGATATAAATCTTACTCAGAACATCGAAGAGGTATGTCTTTTCAAACCCACAATTGTTGGCGAGGGTGTTGATGAGGTTCTCAAGTGTAGATAAGTTGGGGATCAGCTTCTGGATCACTTTGCTGAAGGCTTCGAAGACCGAGTAATCGTAGATAGAGGTCAGGTAGTAGTGCACGGGCGCATTCTCGTATCCAGCGTCACTGAGCTCATCGGAGATGCGCTGCACAATGTCCTGGAACGTGTCGGTGCGGTACTCGTCTGACAGTCCATCGACCTTGTGGATGAAGACTTCGATGTTGATCCCGGGATAGAACTGCTGAACGGTCAATATGGTTCGGTTGAGCCGTGCCACTGAGTCCAGGTAGTCATCTTGTGCGTCGATCACCCAAACCAGGGCGCCCAGACTGCCGAAGATATCTTCGAGGTCAAAAGCGGACTCAAAGTATTCGAGCTGACCTGGGAAATCCCAGACTTGGAAGTCCATGAAAGAGCTGCAAACTCCAGGTCAGCGGAAAGCACATCAAGCACGTCTATTCTTTCGAACTTACTGAATCGAGTCCTTCTGAATCCGGGTAGTCGACTCCAAGAAGAGTGTCTCATTTGGCGGCATCTTATGGAATACCACACTAGCAATAGATGACTTACCACTCCTAGTACACAGTTAGTATCTCAGTTGTGCGAAAGCTAGCAGAGAAGACTTGCCGTCGGAGTCCCATTAGAAGAAGACGAGGTTTAACATCAGGGCCTTTGGTGTTAGGCACAGAGGCCGATTTGGCCTGAGTTGGCGCAGCCACTTGTCTGCTTCCCTGTAAAATATCCAGAAGGCTTAGCTCAGCTTCAGTCTTGGGCAATGGAATTTCACGCCGTCGCTTCCAAAAATTGAGCTCACGTCCTATAAAAGGACCATGAGGCCGGCTCACGCGGGCTGCCGGTGAGTCGGACATTTAATCAAACAAAAGGGGTATACATTTTGGGAGAATGTGGAAGCAAGAGAAAGCTTATGGTTATAGGGACGGGAGATTCATGATTAGGGGCAGGGTGGAATAAATCAACGCATCACATGTTGGAAAGGAAAAGGGCATTGGGCAGTCAGCGAACCCAACCAGGCTAGTATCCTTGGAATAACAAGGAAAAGCCCGAGGCTGAGGACGGAGACAAAATGGGACTATCTTGCAACGGGCCCATTATAACAGGAACCGTGACAGACGCTCCAAATTTGGAAATCCGTGCCTTGCCTATTTCAGGGCGCGTTTGGCTGCATAGACAGGTCTCTAGTGATTCTTCCGGAAATAGCCCAAGGGTCCGGGACCAAGCAGCTGTCTCACAACGGCCCGTGCATGGATGCAGCGGGACGCGGTAACTAGCCGAGCTTCGCCGGATGACCTAGCCGGGGTTCGAGGTATTATAGGGAATATGGTGCGAGGGGATGTGCTTTGGGCGGAAAGAGTTTCTTACCTCCATTGAAGACAGATATCTGGATATGGTATGTTAGCATCTGGGATATGCATTCAGAATTGATTGGGTGTACTTACGGCGCAATTTATTTGTATTAGGCAGGGATAATCAGACCAACACAAGGTCGAATCTCCTCTGTGATCACAAAGAAGAATGGTAAAAGGGGCTAGTCGAGCTCAATTTAACGGCAAAGACCGACTGTTGACATCTGCATGTGCGAATCTCGCCCGGGAATGCCGCAAGGATCCCAGTTGTTGACTGGGATGGTGGTACGGAGTCGGATATCTGCAGTCAGACCTGTATCATCTTCCCAAGGTTGGGAAGTTCAATTCACGGCGGGAGGGTCGGCTGGAGCGATCGTTGAGTAACCGTTATGCCGTTTGAGGAGTGCGGGGGTTGGAGTAGCTCGAAGCTCCGAAGCAAGGCGTAGCGCGATCTGGCACCGATGTGCAACACTCAAATCAGCGCGGTAAGGGAGCTAGAAGAGTTTATTTTGAAAAAAAGTAAGGCTTGAATTGATTCAAAGGAGTACTCATGAGATTGTGTAAGGAAGAGATGGGGGAAGAGGAAGAGCAGAACCGACATTCAGCGGATCGTTATCTCTGAGCTTCTATCTTATCAGTTCTAATCTGTCACTTACCGCCTGTACTATTCTGCCACAAGCCACAACCAACTTCATAACTGTGAAAGGTACGGAGTACCAAGTACACGCCTCTAACCTCATTTATTACGCTTGGTCAAGGCTAGAAATGATGGGCTTCTTTGAAAATGATATTTTATGCTTAAATACATTGATAGAATTGAACAGAAATCACTTTTTTATCATCAACAATCATCAACCACGACATCATGCGGCAACCATCCGGTGGTTGTGTCCATGAGCATGTTTAGTCCCTTTTTTCTGACCCAGATACTCGCTGATGCGATGCTTGCCCTGCTCCGGCTCCTGCTCTTCTTCTTCCTCTTCCTCTTCCTGGACCTCAAATGCAGGCCATTCCTCCCAACCATCTTCCCACATCTTTGCTAACTTATCTGTCTTCTCGTCTCTGCTCATTTTCTTGTTCTTCATCACCTTCTCCCACTTCTTCATATCCTTATCATCTAGCAGACACTCATCCAGCAGAGCAGTGATCTTGACAGTGTCAATGCCTTCACCAATGAACACTATTTCCTGGCGACGATCACCCCAGGCACCTTGGAAATCATTTTGGATGGATTCCCGTACATCCTTGTCTTCTGGCCAAGCCTCATCGGGGAGTTCAGTAAACCAAGGCCCACCGCATCCAAGAGTCAGCATACCACCTGCTTGGCTCCATTCTCCAAATTGCCAGGGTCTGGTTGTGAGCCAGAAGAAGCCCTTGGAGCGGAGAACTGGACCAAAGGCCGGGTGGTTACGCTTATTGCTCATAATGACCGCTGGATCAGGCTGGTCAAAGTCTTCCACTGACCCGGAGTCGGAGTCTGTATCCATTGCATCTTCTTCCTCTTCTTCCTCCCCGTCTTCCTCGTCGCCTTCTTCTTCTTCGACTTCATTGTTCTGGAGAATGATGAACTTGTCATGAAGAAGAGCAAAGAGGCGTCGTGAATGGAAGGGTCGACGGGCAGTGTAGACGAAGTTGTTGATACCGTACCTATAATCGATCAGTAAATGATTCATGAATAAAGAACTGGCAAACTTACTCCAAGGTCTCTGGCTTTGGTGCCAACCGCTCGCCATTGCCTGTTGTCTGTATCGTCATTTCGTGCAGACTCTGCAGCCACCCAGGACCAGAAGCAGCACGGACGAAATCAAATTTGTTTGTGTTGATGATTTCCCGGACGTCTATTTGAGAGTAGTTTGACTCGAGGATCTTTGCGACTGGGTTCAGTAGCTTGAGCAAATGCATGAGCTTATCGCGGGTTGCTTGGTCAACTGTCTCGACCTTATTGAGAATCAACACATCGGCGAACTCAATCTGATCCACCATCAGATCAGATATAGTGCGCTCATCCTCGGGGACAATCTCTTCCCTCCCATAGCGGTCAGAGAGGAACTCTGCTGTGTCGAAGCTGGAAAGCAAGTTGAAGGCATCAATGACAGTGACGGTAGTGTCTAACCGAGCCATTGTGTGCAAGCCACCTAGGTTCACACTGTGTCAAGACATGTCAGCAAGCCCATCATAAGCGGGGATGTGGTGACGAAACAATACATTTCATTCAGGATCTTCTTTGCTTCCTCATCATCATTCGCAATCTGATCTTCGGCTTCCAGCATGGCCGAGCTGAACTCCGACGTGAAAGTCTCAGCCACTTGCATAGGCTCGCTAATGCCGGTCGACTCAATGATGACATAGTCAACCTCATTTCGCTTGGTCAGAGCTGCCAGTTCAGCCAGCAAGTCTCCCCGCAGAGTGCAGCAGATGCATCCGTTTTGAAGTCGAATAAGCTTCTCAGTGGTTTGGGAGACTTTATGGTTTTGGATGAGGGTAGCGTCGATGTTCAGCCTAATGGAACGAAGCAATTAGCTCAATCCCTATGTTCTTCGTTCGATGTGGAACTCACTGGCTCATGTCGTTGACGATGACAGCAATCCTTAACCCATGGTCAGGGGACTTGAGGATGTGTTTGAGGAGTGTTGTCTTGCCGCTTCCCTACACATGGGTGTCAGTGTCCATGGACATGAGTCAACGTTCATACAACTGCTGTGTTTCATACCAGGAATCCCGAAAGCAAGGTCACGGGCATCTGCCGTGTCTTGGGCTTTTCCTCCAGAGGAGCTGGGACATTGTAGGAGACCGAATCTGTTCCAGAATTGATGACCATAGTGGTGAGTAGACTTTTATGGCTATGTATACAAAGCAAGAAAGAAGAAAGAGAAGGAAAAATCAACTGAGTCTCTGGAAGTTCTACGGTATCACATTATATAGCATCTCCTTTCCCACGGCACCGTCTCCAAGTTCCTCACCCTCTCCCACTGTCGGTTGCATTTTCGATATCGTACAATTGTCAATACATGTCCTCCAAGGTTGAAGTATACCAGTGGAGCTATATCTCAACCAATGAAGCGTATGATTTCAAATGGCAATGATAATTGCTGTGTTTTAAGTGGCCAGCGTGAATCGCCCGCAAGGTACCTGGCTGGCGCCGCTGACTTTCACGGTCCCCATTTGACGAGATTCGTTTTGAAAAGACAGTATTAGGGCATCTGTGATTGGTCTTTTGCTGGTTTCTGGGCTGAGTGCTCGTTTTGAACTATCGATGGTGGATGTACGGAGTAGGGCTAAACGAGCTAACTAGGATAGAGCTAGAACGACATATTTGAGTCTCTAAATAGCCCACATTAAAGGATATTGACAGTATAAAGCTTGAATTATTTTCCCCAATATGATTCTTAATATCAATTAATGCTTCAGATATGACACACTCAGATCTCCAACCTTCTCCAAATCGAAATCGGCGATCGGCTCAATGCGCGGGCCGATAACAGCCAAATCGCCGATCTGAGAATGCGAAGTTGACGTCGAAGAACGTATAAAAGGAGAATCACACTGACAGAATAGAAAATAACATCCATCATCTCCATTCCTCCTCTCCAAAATGACCGACCTGGGAATCTACACCAAACCCCTGGCCTACCTAGGCCTCTTCACCCTAGGAAAAGCCGCCTTCTCCCTAACCCGCCAAGCAACAAACTTCCTCCTCCCCAGCACGCTCTGCAAACGCTACAACTCCACAAAAACAAACTGGGCCCTCGTCACCGGCGCCACAGACGGAATAGGGTTTGGCTTCAGTCAGGAGCTCTGCGCGCGCGGCTTCAACGTCATCCTACACGGCCGGAACGCGGAGAAACTCGACCGTCGCCGCCGCGAACTACAGGCGCTGTTCCCCGCAGTCTCTGTTGCTGTTCTCGTGCGCGATGCGCAGAATCTGACTCCCGATATTGACGATGTTGACGCGGAGGTGCGCGATATTATCCATAGCAGTAATGCGACTATCGGTTCCCGGGGTGACCCTGGCAAGTTGACTGTTCTTATTAATAATGTCGGTGGTGAGACGAGACCCTCTACGCTCCTTAAGGAGTATACCTTTGAGGATGTGCAGGCGACCGTTTCGCGGAATGCGACCTTCGCTATTCAGATTACCCGTGTGCTGGCGGAACAGCTGGAAGAGAATGCGCCAGGTCTTGTTATGAATGTTTCTTCTGTTGCGGCGTTTGGATTGCCGTATATCAGTGCCTATAGCTCCACGAAGGGATTTGTGGATTCGTTTACGAAGTCGCTGCGCGCGGAGTTCGCCGCTGAAGGGAAGGAGGTTGAGGTTATGGGGCTGCGGGTTGCCGAGGTCAAAACTGCTGGGTATGATGTGAAGAGTAGCTTGTTTGTTCCTGAGGCGAGAGTGCTGGCTGCTGCCGGCTTGGATCGGGTTGGGTGTGGGCAAGAGATTGTATGGGCTTATTTCTGGCATTGGTTGCAGGGCTTGTCGTTTGAGTATTTACCGCGCTGGATGTTGATGAAGATTGCTGCGATGAAGCTGAAGGCAATCAGAGCAGATCAGGAGGCCAAGGCGAAGAGCAGCTGATATTGTAGCTGATATGTTGCGCCTCTAGCTCTCTACTTCCTGTACTATCACAAACACATTGAACATTATAAGATACACGGGAAAATAATTATATCTGTAATCAAACACAACAGCAATTACAGTCTATAGAATGTCTAGAAGCCAGCCGGGGCCTTATGACGATCGTCTGGACCGTGGAGTCCTGCGCCAAGGTCCACCGTGCACTCGCTTTGCCAATCCTTTGGCGTGAACTTATCGACAATTGCCTTGAAGGCATCCAAAGTGCAGAATGTCTCATCGCCAGGCAAGTGGTTCTCAGGCTTAGCAGCACAGCCGGGGATAAGGACGGGCTGATCATTGTAGCGAATACGGACATAGTGCTTCTGGAGAGACTCGCGAGCGCTTTCGGGGAGGGATTCGAGAGGTGCGCGTGCAGTATCGGAGGGGGTGGGTAGCTTCGGTGCGGACTTACCGAGCAACTGGGAGAGGACACCAGGCTTCTTGTTTGCGACGGGTGGGTTGGAGAACTCCTCGAGCACGATGCCAGCGATGTAATCGGAGCTGGGCGCTTGAGAGAAGAGCTCAACTGCAACAGAGGAAGTGAATGGAGGCCATGACTGATTTTGGAATCCGCCAATACTGGACAGGATGGCTGCCAAGGTGGTGTCGTGGCAGCCGCTCATAGCAAACTTGATAGCCTTGCCGGTTTCCGCCTTGCCTGACCCGGACGCAGCGGTTTCACTGCGCCAACCACCCTCCACGGCGGTGCTGACCATGCGGTCAACCACATCACCCATGAGAGCACCAATGCCCAGCTTGCGGTACTCGCTGCTCTCGCCGTAGCCAGCAAACCACTCCTCAACCGCAATTCGGTCAACGACAGCACGACCCTTCTTATCGTAGAACTCGGATGGGAGCTTAGTGGCTGGGCCATGGGCATCGGTTGCGTTGATGGTGTCCATGATTCCGGAAAGACGAGGGTGGGCATCGACAGCAACCTTAGGCGATTCTTCGGGCATATACTTTGACCAGAGGCTGTTTAAGTACGCCATTTGTTCCGAGTCGTTCCCTGCATTCAAATCATTAGCCGTGATCCTTATCTTCATATCCCACTGATAAGCCCATACATCGTGTAGCGGCGCGGTCAGCGAAAAGCCGTGACAGCTGTCGGAATCGCCTACAATTCCCCTCGTTGGGGAAGAGTGTCTCCTCATTGACCTGACGGGCCACAATCACCGGCGGTGGGAAGTCAAGCGTGCGCGCGCTAGCCGGGTACATGCCCCAAAAGGCCTCCTGGAGCGACTCCAGCGCACGGGGGATCGGCGTGGCGCGCAGATACATATCCTCGGAATCGGCCTTGATCTGAGGCATAAACCCGAGCTGGTCCACGTATAAACGACGCAGCCGTTGTCCGAGCGCATATGTCGTTTCACGACCCTTGTCTGTGAGCTCGCCGTGCAAGCTTCAGATCGGACAATTTAGCTTTACTCCACATGCAGACCATAGCTCCAGGAACTTACCACATCGCTTCGACGGGTCCTCCCGGTCCTGCAGTAATCACCGACTGGTCATTACTGCCGAACGACTCCATTTTCCGGCGCCATTGGAACCCATTCCATTCCGAGAGGTCTTTGCTGCTCGATGCCATCTGCACCATGCGTCTTGCGACACCGCAATACGGCCAGTCTTGTCGGGGTAACTGTCAGCATGTACTCCGCCGATATCGGTATTAGGAAATTAGCATACATGGGCTTAGGCCTGTCTTTGGGATGTGTTAGCGGAGACCGTCGGAGAACGGATTTGGGGTAGGCAATTGCGGCATACGTTTGAGAATCGAGACGAGACAGGTGTCCGTTCACCTAGGATCGGTTAGAGATGCTCTCAGGGGCAACATTGTAAATGTATATCTCACCATGACGGAGGAACTGTAGTAGTTAGCTATGTTTGTCAATGTGGGGACCAAAACACGTACCACTTGCACCAGCTGCAGCTTCAGGGCTGGTGGGTACAGGCGAGCGAGCTCATCCTGAGTATAGGGCTCACGAGGAATGAGGGTGGTCATCTCGAATCAATTGGAAGAGAGATATCCAGAGAGATCTAAGAATCTATAAAATAAATTTAAGTCAGGAAAGCAACGGCCCCCAATGAAGGCGGTGAGGGACTAGCTGTTGGAGTAGGCTATACCGATAAGCCATCCATGTTGACGTTCATTGAATTATACTCTGTGCATTTATTATATAGAAAATAGAAGCATAAGTGCGGAGATTTGTTCTCTTTATATTCATAAGCCTCTAAACATGGGGAAGGCTAGGAAAAGCTGGCAAGCTCCTAAGGATATAAGACCCGACATATGGTCTCCGCATCTCGGCAAGTTCGCCGAAGCAAACTCGCCTCGGACTAGTAATCTCCGAGCTGAAGAAAACTCTTCCAAGCTATGCATATTTGACATGGTATAAAAGTACAATTAGGAACAACATTCCTCGTAGTCACTCGTCTCCCACCCCTCCTCGCTTTCACTGGCACTCCAGACAGATCGAGTGGGCACCGCCGGGACATCGCTAGTCTCAGTTAATGCAGCTGCAGCTGCCGCAGCCGTAGCAGTAGCCATTTGCTTAGCCAACTTCTTATTATTCTTCGCCTTGCGGGCATTCTCCTCTTCCTGGCGCATCTGTTTCACGCGCTCGGATTCCTCGTTCGCCGCTCGCTCCAAGAGCTCGACCAGCTTCTCCAACGCTGGCGCATATGCCTGCGCAAGGGCGAAGTCCCCGACCTTGATACGCATGAAGTCCATCGCTCCCGCGACGGGGCCGGTATAGACGCCGAGCCTTTGGCTTGATGTCGCCATGTTGATGTCGTCGGACATTGAGGCGTCGTTGCCCGCTGGTTCATCCTGAGGGTCGTCGAATGGGATATCCGCATCTGCGGGCTCCTTTGCAGCTGCATCCCGGTTGTTTGGGAAATTGCCTGAATTTTGCTTCTCTACAAAGGCTATCTTCTGGTAGCGTTGGCTGAAATGAGTGAGCAGGACAGCGCGTGCTTGCATGCGGCGGCCAATTTCGATTGCCTCGGAGGAGGTCGAGTGCCGCTTGGCCCTAGCCGATCCGACCATGTCGGGTTGGAAGGTGGCCTCGTGGATGAGCACGGTTGAACCCTGTCCAATGGCGGCAAATTTATCCGATGGCCTGCAGTCACCGGAGTAGGAAACCTTGAATCCATTTGAGAAGACAAGGGAGACGGCGAGCGCACCCTTGCAGTGTTTGACACGGCAAGTGAGTATGTCTGTAAGGCCGGTGGCAGACTTGAGAAGAGGAGTGATGGGGGAGGATTCGTCCGTGAAATCAACATGAAGACGATGACGATTAGGTAGTTGGTGTGAGAACTCGGTGGTGATTTTAGAACCTTGTACTTCAGGATGCGCGGAAAGAGTAAGCAACTTGTCGAACCCGAAGTCCTCGACCTGTGAATATTCTTCCAACCAGGATATCATTGCATCATCAGACACAACAGCCAGCCGTTTCTCCTGGAGGATCTTAGCAATGTCGTTTTCACGTCTAGCAGCAGAGCCAAATCCATTCTTAAAGTTCTCTGCGTGCCAGGCCTTGATCACAGATACCGTTCCTAGGTGGTGATCAGCGTGCAAGTGGCTGATCCAGATCATTCGCAGGTTCTGAAGCACTTCACGAAGTTCTTCGGGCTCGAAAACTCGCTTCAGTTGACCAAGAGTATTTTCACCACAGTCAAGCAGATAGTAGCCATATCCAGGCACCTTTAGCAGTGTGGCAGAGACATTTCGGTATTTAGATGGAACAGAAGAACCAGTACCCAGCGCGATAATTTCTGCATTCGCTCCAGGCCATTGTGTCCGTTGCTCGTGCAACTTTTTCTGGAAAGCAGGTTTAGCCACGCGGCTGCTAATAACCTCCATTCTTTGTGTGACAGAACGCGGGATGCTATTCAATACATTCGCTGGGTTGAAGCGGGTCATCACATCCTCACTGTTGAACCCGAAATTGGGCTCCATGTTGATGATGAAACCGGGTTCAAGAGGCTGCAGTGGAGAATTCTGGCGAGCAGCAATTGCAGATTGTGAATTGGCATTAGGAGAGCCGGGTTGGGGAAGGGTCACATTGTCGTGAACAGGAACCGCATAGCTATCGCTTTTCAGACGGGCGAGGCGAACAGTTGAGCTGGCGGAGCAGGTCAATGCCAGGTAGTTCGGGCAGTGGTCTGTGCTCGACACGGTGTGCTTGCAGTGGGACATGCTGGCAACGAATTCCTGGAATTTAGGATTCTCAGCCACACCTGGCCCAAGAATCCAGATGAAGGCCTGCAACTCGGTCGTCACGGCTGGTGACTTCCATTCGGGCCGGTTGACAAGGTCCTCGACGTAATCAGACGATGGCAATTCCATGATGGCAACGCCTTTTCCTGCTCGCGTCTGTCCCAAGACCATATCTGGGGTGATAGTCTTGCCATCCAGGGATTGAACGCTCTCGCCCTTCGTCAAAGCCGCGTACTTAGAACCCTTCTCGACGTTCAATTCTCGGGCCTTCTTCGGATCGAACTTTCCGCGGATATCGTGGTTTCGCACGATATAGCAGACAGCCTCTTTCGAGGGAGAAGTGTTTGGGAGACTCTCGATAGTAGCACCGGGCCAGGGCTTTCGAACGAGCACCTTAATGTCCGGAAGCTCATCTGAGCCACCCGGCACCGGACCTTTGTATTGTTCAAGGTCCTTAGTTTCCGGGTTGCGAATGAATATAGCGGCCGGCATCTTGACCTCAGCCAATGGAGTTTCATGGAGGGCGTCCATCTTCCACGTTGAGTTAAACATATCCTGCACGATAGACTGTGTCACCATCAAGTTCTTAGTACGCTGGTCCATATGATCTTCGGTCTGTTCAGATTCCTGGAACTCGTCCAAGCTCCGCTTTCGTGGACTCTGTGACAGCGGCTGCGTAACTGGAGAACGCGCCGATGGGTGAGGTTTAATAGGCAGGGCCCAGACTTTGATGTTACTGTCGGACCATGAGGGCTTCTCAAAGGGATCCTCGGCGCCAATAGGCATTTGCTTAGCGAGGGTCTCCGAGTCATATTCTTTCAAATACACCGGCATGCCCTTTCGGAAAACAAACCGTCGAGACGTAGCCAGTGTATGTGTAAGATTCGCAGCACCATGAATGGTCAGGTTACCTCGCTGCGAGACCGTCTCGCCGTCCCGCTCCACAAGGGCAGGGGCAGGGGTCCTACCATTTTGAGGGGCAGGGGTCCTACCATTTTGGGGTGCACGGGGCTTAGATTTTATATTTTCTTCGGCCTCCCGTTCCGCCCTGCGGGCAGCCTTCTTTCTTTGTTCGTCCTCAATGGCCGCCATGGAAGATGCCACCGTATCAGCAAGGGTCAGAACAATCCCAATCAAACCGCCTGTGTTGGCCCATTCCGTCCGTCCAGTGACAAAGACATCGGTGAGAAGAGAGAGCTTGATCCCGCGCTCTGTGCATGCACGCTGTGTGCCTTCTGATACCTGGCCGAAGAAGTATCGCTTGTCTGGGAAGTTGAGGCAAACGGCCGTGCCGGGGGTATCGGCCGTTGGGGTCGTGATGACCTGGTAGAAGAATTTCATCGGGGCAATTCCTCCTACAGGTGGAGGCAACGGAACGAGTTCGAGTTTGGATGGTTCACAAATCAAGTAGTCGTCGTTATCGGGCCGTCGTCTGTTCAAGGCCGGGGCTTGAAGAAAGTATGCGTTCGTTTTGATTGCAGGTTGTCTGATCCGAAGCGGCGAGGCTTGCTCTTGCAATTTCTTTTTTTCCGCTAATTGCTCCAATGATTTAGGAAAAGGGATAGGGCTACTGGAGCTCGGCTTCGAGTCACCGGGGTTTGGTGAGTCACGGCTTCTAGCGCTGCGATACGATCGTAGGGTGAATGGCGAAATTGAGGTTCGAGAGAATGCGCGCCAGGCGACTGCGCGAGTGGTCGCGGTTGACAGGACACCGCGCACGCAAGAGGAAGCCAACTTGGCTAGAATGAGGGGTATCGAAATAGAAATTTATGATAAAAGGCGCGCATGTGTAGTAATGTCAAGGAGTAGGGAATTGGTGGATCCCAACGTTAAGAGAAAAAAGTGACGGTCGATTTTTCGCATGGCCGGGCAGAAAATCCATCTGGACCGCCATGGAGTATTTTTTCAAATAAATAGCACAATAAATAGCTAAGCTATGTTGAAAGTGGAAATGTGCATTTAAGAAATACTTGTACTATTAAAAAGTACCTGATATTCAATTTACATGTTCTGGTTATGTACCGGGTTGGAACTTCCAACGCATACCTTTTTGACAAAGTGACACGCATTCTATTTGGCTAAACTACTACAAGTATACAGGCTATGCAATAAATAAGACAATCATATGGCCGTAAATATCAAGAGTTGGGCTTTTACTCCACAAATTCTTTAGGTACGCCAGTAAAGTAAGCTCCAAAATTCCATCAAGAAGGTCCCTCGTGGGAGATACACGATATAGTAAGAGACAGGCGCCTTGAAACTCCCCCAGGACAAACAAAGGAAATAAAAACTCCCTCCCATGATTCGCAAAATATGGCAGGAGGTTTCACCGTAGGTGTATAGTCACAAGGCAATGACAATGGCGAGAAAGAGAATAGGGCTCACATATACAAAGAAAAGAAGGCCGAAAAGGCAGGACGCTAATGGGGAATCACTGAAGGTGGGACGTAACAGCTGAGACACGCTCAAAGGCAGCGTCAATGCTGTTGCAAAGGGCGTTGAAGGTTCTCTTGGCCGAATCGCTGACTTCAGAGCTGTCAATGACGAGTTGGAACTGAGCATTCTTCTCGGTCGAAACACCTTCGAATGTGATGTCGGCAGCGGGTGCAGGAGAATCAACAAAGAGAGCAAAGGCAGGATCGGACTCATCAATCTCAACATCAGGGTTGACAACACCAATGTCAGACTGGCTGAATGAGTCGCTAGCAGAACGCTCGACAACAGGAGCCTCATTCTTAGAGCTCTCGGGGAGGCTGAAGGAAGAAGAAGATTTTCCGGACAGAGCTTCGACATCGAGGGCCGGGCCCTCGGGAACCTCCATGACAGCAAATACGGGAGTGTTACCGTAGTTCATGTCGATTCCTGAGTTCCAGCCGGCGTTGTTCATGCCCATGCTGGAGTGGTCCATACCCTGGTTTGAAACCATGACCATGTTGGGCTGGGGGTTCTGCTGCATCTGGAACTCTTGGCCGCGGTTGGCGTTCGAGTCCTTAGGCATAGCCTGCATGTTGGGTGCAGCCTGCTGAACTTGTTGCTGTTGCTGGGGTTGTTGAGATTGCTGTTGAGGTTGAGCGGGCAAGGTGTCACCCATGTCGTTCAGGAAGTTGGAGAAGTGGGGAGATCCCAGGAGCATGCGGGCCAAGTCGTTCAGGCGGGCATTTTCTTCGTAAAGAGCGCGGTTCTGGAGGCGGATTTCGTGTGCCTCGTTGGTTCTAGCGGCCACCTCGCTTTCGAGTTGACCAATGTATTCTGGGCGAGATGTTAGCAAAAAGAACCTTATATACGTATTCAAGTGTTCAGGAAGTGATACCCTTGCGGCGAGATCGGAAAGCGCGAGCGGAAACCTTGTTCCGCAACTGGCGGCGCTCCTTGCTGCTGAGCTTTTTGCCCTCTTCGCTAGCGAGAAGACGCTCGTCTTCATCCATATCGGCCTCGTCCTTCCGGGCCTTGGCCATCTGCGGCATACCATTGGAAGGGCTGGGGGAGCCCTCGCCATTGGCCATGGCATTCTGTCGCATCTGTTGAAGTAGACGAGAGATACGCTCCTCGACGACGGGGTCGGGGTTACGGGGACCGCGGACCTGAGGCATAGCATGGCCCACTTGATCTGGACGCTGCTGTATCTGAGGACGGACCATCTCAATTTGCTTTTGTTGCTGTGCCTTGGCCATCGCAGCCTGCTGCTGATGCATGCCAGGGTACATACGACCGACTTGTGTGGACGGACCAGCCTGAGCCAGCTCATGGCCTCCGAGAGCGTTGGGATCGACATATTGGCTCTTGTTCCCAGGGTTTGCGGGGTAGAAGTATGGCGAAGGGTTCATAGTTTCGGGATCAATCTCCATCTCCGATGGGTTCCGGCCCGGTGCGGTGTTGAAGTCGAATTGGGCGTCCTCGCGCTTCATGTGATGACCAGCATACACTTCAGCGTTCACGGGAAATACTTGACCGTTGTTGAAGCCCATCGGGACCTGGCTGTAAGACATGGACAAAGCACCTGGTGGGAGACCAGTCTGTTGTCTGTGTTCGTCGTATTGGTGGCTTGGGGCCTGGAATGCTAGGGGAGACTGGCCACTTGAGGCGAAGCTGGCACTGCGGGCGTCACTGGCGCTGAACTCTGTACTTGCGACCGATGGTTGGCTGACCATAACCTTTGAGCGAGAGGGATCAGATGTGTAGGTGAGTTGATCAAAGTTGATGAATGAGTCGAGATCCTGGTCGTAGTTGGCCACTGGTTGCATAGGATGGTCTGCGAGAGTCGCCATGGTGATCTAGATAAGTGTCCCTCGTCTGTGTAGGGGGGGGGGTAGGCGTAAATAAGGCGTAAGATATGGGGTGAGATATGGGGTATAGGGGGGTATAACTGAGATAGGTTGAACGAGAGATAAAAAAGAGGGAGAATATAAAGATAAAGAGGATCCGAAAAACGAAGGTCTAAAGAAATATGGATTTGGATCTAGATGGATAGTGAACCTGGGAGTGAAATGGGGAAAAGGACAAAAGTGTTCCGGAATAGCAACAGGGGCTTGCGCGTCCTTTCTTAGTAAGCGGGGGCCTCAGGAATGCAGCCCCGTGATTGGCCCAATTGCCACTTGACGGGGTTTGTTTACCGTACCGTATCCCGGGAATGTTTTCACTATTTTCAGATCTATATGTAACATACAGATGTATACTCCAGCTACTATCTACTAATGAGCAATCAATTGCTTGAAAGACTGTATTTTGAGCCTTATTTGATAGCCTACTAGACATTCAATAGTCACAGTAACCCCCTGTTAATTCTTTTGCCGGTCAAACCTTCCAAGTGGGCCAATCTCAGGGCAGGAACCATCCGATCCCATTGGCCGTCGGGAGAAACTTGCCAAGCTCGGAGTTACTACAGCGTATGGTATTGTAACTGTACCTTTTTGTCCCTGTCATGACGCAGGTGGCTATGCCATGGGCTGTTTATCGAAGATTGTCCGCTTTAGTAAACTGTACATTCCTGTTGACTTCATGTTGGCTTGGATCAGCTAGAGATGCGCGAGCATATACTAGTATTTTTAGGTCCTGAAACTTCGATCTTCAAAGACAAAAACCTACTAGGCTTGTTCAGACTAACGGTGACTATCACAGCTAGCGGCGTTCGGGGCTGAGCCGATTATTTCGAGTGGCACCGGGTGCGCCAAGCGGTGGGCTCACTCTGGAAAATATGTACAGAAAGAATACTTTGTACACTTTGTATAACACACAATATCCAGAGTACATGACCCCTGACCCATAATAATACTGACAATGTACATTGTGTACGGAGATGTACCCATATGCGCAGATTATGATCCAGGGTGCGCCTTCCATATTCCCATGTATTGACAAGAATCCCTTGTTTCAAACCCAGGATGTACGTATGCTGGCGTCTCGCCGGAACATACACGGCCAATTGAGCCGAGCCCTAAGTGCCGGCTAGACCGGTGTGAACCAGTCAAAGACGTAAAGTGGGAGTCCGGCCCTCTCCTGCCCCGTTTGAGAATCACAATAAGCTTTCTAGAGTCGGAGCGGGTCGGCGAGAAGGTCCTAAAGGAGATCGAACGGCCATTCAAGCTCGGTGATCCGTGCACGTGAGGAGATGAGCTGTTCCTAATGCGGCTAGCTTGTCCGACCCTATTAAACACTAAATCTCTGCCTGTCGATCCCCGAAGGATGCCCGAGGCCCTGCTCATAAATTATTATCCACGAATTCCGAGGTTGACTCCGTAGAATATTCCTCCATTTCCAAGGTTTCTATCAAGTTGCCTCTTTGGATTGCCCCTGAACCTTAACCAGGCGAAACAACACACCGTGGAATAGCTCGTTATTGCCCCTTTTTGTTTTATCCTACCGAAGAATCAACTTTCCCCTGAGCCTCGACTCTTCGGCAGCCCGCTCTGGTGGTGAACAGAGATCATCTCGATCTATGGCACTCCGTACTACACACAACATAGGTAGGGCTGTTTCAGATTACCATTGATCCAGCCGCTTAGAGTGACCGCGTGCAAAGAGGCTGAGCTAGTTATGCGCCTCCGTGCCTGAACAGCCACTAGCAGTAGCTTGTTCCTTATTAAAAATAGATATTGGAAATTTTCTCAGGCACGGCATTTCACTAGGGTCGATCATGCCGATACATAAACGGTGATCACTGATTTTTGAGTCGAACTAGTAAGTATTTACAATTTTTGAAGTCTCTGCAAGAACGCCTCTTTGTGCGGATCCTTCATCAAACTGTTTTGAGTCTCGGGCAGTGGATCTAGGCCATTGGCTCGATCTGCCTCCACATCCGGCAATTACTCCCTTACCAACATGATATTTGCCTGACCGTTCATATGATTGATTCTCGTGGCATGGTTCGGGTACACACGTATGCTACCTCCGCTAATGCAATCACGGTCTAGACTATTTCTCTTCCTTCTACCCATTGTCAGGTTGTCTGACGCCTCCTGCACCCTGATCTCCCGGCCCTTCAACCCTCAAGACCCTACACTATGTACCCTGCCAACGGGTCCCTTTTCTGGTTGTCTGACGACTCATTCCATTCCAGACCCGCTCAGATTTGAAATGAGTCTGGGTTTG
Organism: Penicillium psychrosexuale; assembly: GCF_028828465.1. NCBI lineage: Eukaryota > Fungi > Ascomycota > Eurotiomycetes > Eurotiales > Aspergillaceae > Penicillium > Penicillium psychrosexuale. Next base: position 3,940,224 of record NW_026643187.1, read on the forward strand.
TTCGAGACTGTTGAACGATTTGGTGGAGATGCAGAAATTAGGTCTAGATCTGGTGAAGCTTATTGTGGACAATGAGTAGAATTTGGTTCTGTCACTCCGATGCTCGACTGGAGATCTTGATCGATCAGTCTAGACTTTGTTTGTTTGGGTATTGAGAACTTGACCTGGTCCTACCCGGTCCTCTGTGATATGGAGCAGAAAATATGAAGCGGAATTGAGCACATTTACGTGTCGTTATGGACTTTTACTTTTCGTGTTACTGGCATTTGGACGAGAGAGTAGGGTTAGCCCTCGACAATTTAGTTCCCGGCGTCTATCAGACGTACTGCATCCTCTCTAGAACTTCTATTTAGAATTTCTATCTAGAAAATTAAAGACTATGTCTTGTCAGATACCTACAGATTGAAGAAAAAGAAAAACTTCCCCAGCGACTTTCACTCAACTTGTTTAGATTTCTTATGTTGTTGTACCGTTGTTCCCCAATATATATTTCTAGTTTGGTTGACTTAACCATAACAACACACAAAATTTAAGAACTATCACCCCCATTGAGACCATATATACGTAAGTACATATATGTACGACCTCCCATGATTTACTGAATAACTCATATAGCAAAATACAGCACAATGATGCAAAGAGCGACGCCAAGGAATATAAATTGCCTTAGGCACCGAACCATTCCTCTTTCGGTCCCCGACCCCATAATGGCCGTCAAGTAGCATCAGAGTCGTTCGTATTCGATTCGATGACTCGATCAATGAGAAGTTCAATGTGATCATAGTGGCGCATTTTGATTCTGCATAGGGGCTTGAGCGTGGCCGCCATTGCTACTACATACATGTAGTTGTCTTATATGAACCCCCGCCCGAACTTCGGCAACTACTTCAGATATCCAACACTTGGACCTGGCGAAAACCACTCGAATACCAAGAACCCTAACCCGTCTGCTGAAGCCATGACATCGGCTCCCACAATTCTGGCCACGTGCAAGCAGACACGATTTCATCTGCTAGATGATAATCCTTCGCAGGAGGTATGGGTAGCCACAACAATGACCCAGATGACTATTAACGTTCAAATATGTTCTATTGACAGATCGATGTGGATGGACTTAACATCATAGTCACATCATCTGCACCTGAATCCACCGAAGATGCCTCAAAGCCAAAGCCCAAAGGAAAATCAAAGGTCAAGGCTGCAGGGAGAGAGCTCATATCAGACGCGCACCTACGACTCAAGGCAGGCGTTCACTATGGGTTACTAGGTCGCAACGGAACTGGGAAGTCAAGTGAGACAGACCTCCGCAAGTACTCTCTACAAATCTCAGTATACTGATGGTACCAGCGCTGCTCCGGGCAATGGCCGAGAAACTCATTCCTGGCATCCCGCATGCGACTCGCATGGCTATTTTGCAGCAAACAGACCAGCAGGATGACGTCACATTCGGCGAAGACCATAATCAGGACAAAACTGTTTTGGAAGCCGTTCTCAGCAGCGATGAAAGTAGGAACGAGGCTGTTCGGATGGCAGAATGTCAGTATGCCTATTCAATTGGGGTTGTACTTGACTGACTTTTGAAAGTTCTATCGAAGAGTTTTGAGACTGAAGATCCAATGCAACCCGTCCGGGCGATCCGCAAGATCCGGCACCAGAAAGCAGAAAAGCATCTCTTTCTGGCACACAAGAACGCAAGCCTGAAAAGCGGTGCTCGGGGTCTACAAGCAAGAAAAGACCTGAAGGCTGCCGAGGGGAAGCTCGAGACTGCATCGGAGATGTAAGTTGCATTCAGTCGCGCTAGAGACTATATCTAACTTCTTCCAGGTTGGCCCAGGATGTAGCCGCTATCGATGCGGAAATAGTCCAGTCGGATACCCAAGCTGCCGTCGAGACACTACAAAATTTACAGTCTCAAATCGAAGACGTAAGTCTTCGTAGGATGACCATTCACCTGCTCCGCTAACATGAAACAAGATGAAACTTGCCGATATGAAGCAACAAGCCCGTCGCGTTCTCCTTGGTCTCGGCTTCAAAGAAGACGGATTCGAGAAGAAAAAGTCTCTACGCTCTCGGGTGGTTGGCGTATGCGATGTATGCTAGCCAGCGTTCTGGTCCAAGACCCCGACATCATGATCCTAGATGAGCCGACCAACTTCCTCGATCTGCTAGGAGTAGTGTGGCTGGAGAATTACCTGAAACAACTCCGCGACACATCAGAAACAACCATCGTCTTGGTTTCACACGACAGAGATTTCATCAATGCTGTCTGCGAGGAGATTGTCATTCTGCGAGATCAGAAATTGACATATTTCCGAGGGAACCTGTCTGCATACGAGCAAGATTTCGAGGAACAGAAGCTCTACCTGGGGCGCATGAAGGAGGCTCAAGAACGGCAGGTTGCGCATATGGAAGCTAGTATCCGGGAGAATATGAAAATTGGAAAGAAGACCAATGACGAAAATAAGCTGCGACAAGCCAAGTCGCGGCAGAAAAAGGTCGATGATCGGATGGGTCTTCAAGTCAGCGCAAACGGGGGACGTTTCAAGCTGAACCGAGATCTAGTCGGATGGCATCTCCACAATCGGGCTGAGATCGACGTTCCGACAGATGAAAAGGGCGCGACTATGAGCTTGCCCGATGCGACGGAGTTGCGGTTCCCTGGGCCGCTGGTATCGCTTGAGGGTATTGTCTTCCAGTACAAGAAAACCGACCGCGTCATCCTAGATGACGTGAACTTGGTTGTTCACCTGGGTGATCGTGTCGGAATTCTGGGTCTCAATGGATCGGGGAAAACAACGCTGCTCCGTGTTTTGACGGGACAGGTGTCTCCTTCCAAGGGCAAGGTGTCGACTCACTCCCGGTTGAAAGTTGGCTACTATAGCCAACACTCCGTTGAAGAGCTGCAAGAACGCGGCCGAGGGGAGCCTAGCTTAACTGCGCTGGGTTTGTTGACGATTGAGACTGAAGGATCGCTGAACGAGGGCGCTATCAGAGGTCTACTGTCTTCAATGGGGTTAGCAGGTCGTATTGCATCTGATGTCCCTGTGGCCAAGCTGTCAGGTGGACAACTGGTATGTGAAACATGAAAGATCAATGTGGAACATTGAAGCAAGCTAATAATATCGTCAATTTAGGTCCGCCTTGCATTAGCTCGAATCGTCTGGAGTGCACCACAACTTCTGATTCTTGATGAAATCACCACACATCTGGATTTCCACACTGTCACTGCATTAGCTACGGCTCTCTCCTCCTTCAATGGCGCCGTGCTACTAATTTCACACGATCGTTTCCTCGTTCGATCTGTAATTGAGGGCAAGCGAGATACCGAGCACAAGCTTGATGAAGATTTCGAAGGGCTGGAGGAGGAAGAGACCGAAGAAACGCCGAGGCGCCGGTCGATCTATGTGATTAAACAAGGCAAGATGAACGAACAGAAGAATGGGGTGGAGCAGTTCGAAAAGAGCCTGGTGAAGAGGGTACAGAAGTTGTTAGCGACTATAGTTTAGTTAGTTAACTAACTAAATGGCTGATGTCGTGCCTCCATGACCAATTATTCTTCCGCGGGTGAAGATATGATATCATGACTCAGCACGGAGCCCGCCGAGAGGCATGTGCGATAAGAGACATTCCCCTCATTCCTCCGCGGAGTATCTCATTGCATATATATTTGCCCCAACATGCACCATTTTACCCCTTGAAAGAACTTCCTCATGGCTGGCTTGTGCAAGCGGATCTTGTCTTGCCCTAGGGTTGCCCGTCAGTGGGGCATACAGACTCGACTTCAGAGCACTCGCGCCGCATCAAGACCTAACGCCACCGTCGTCCCTGAATTGCCTCCTCCGCATCCCGCAACTGAACCCTCCAAACCGTCAAAATTCAAATCCACGAAGCCCTTCTCCGAATTCCTCACCGATACCTTCAATCGGCAACATGACTATCTCCGCATTAGCGTCACGGAACGGTGCAATCTTCGGTGTCTGTATTGCATGCCCGAGGAAGGCATAGACCTCTCGCCCTCTACAAAACTACTCACATCCCCGGAGATCCTATACTTGTCCTCGCTATTCGTCTCACAAGGCGTGACCAAGATCCGATTAACCGGCGGGGAACCGACGGTCCGCAAAGACATCGTGCCATTGATGCAGGACATTGGCAAGCTGCGACAAAATGGGCTTCGGGAACTGTGTCTAACAACCAACGGGATCTCATTACATCGAAAATTGGACTCAATGGTGGAGGCTGGGCTGACGGGAGTCAACCTCAGCCTTGACACGCTGGATCCATTCCAGTTCCAGATCATGACGAGACGCAAGGGATTCGATGCTGTGATGAAGAGCATCGACCGCATTCTGGAAATGAATAAGGTCGGTGCGGGGATCAAGCTGAAGATCAATTGTGTTGTTATGAGGGGAATGAACGACCGAGAGATCCTTCCGTTCGTGGAACTGGGCCGCGAGAAGCCGGTTGAAGTGCGCTTCATCGAGTACATGCCTTTCGGCGGAAACAAATGGAACCAGGAAAAGATGTTCTCATATCAGGAGATGCTGGCTGTTATCCGGGAGAAGTATTCAACGTTCGAAAAAGTGGCCGACCACAAGAATGACACGAGTAAGACATACCGTGTTCCTGGCTTCGAGGGCCGCGTGGGATTTATCACGAGCATGACACACAATTTCTGTGGTACCTGCAATAGGTTACGCATTACTAGCGACGGGAATCTCAAAGTCTGTCTGTTCGGTAACTCTGAAGTCTCCTTGCGGGATATCATTCGTAAGGAGAATGGTGGGAGCCCGATTGACGTGGATGCAATGAACAACCTGCAGCTGTTGGAAACAGTACAAAACGCAGCACGCCTTAGCGACGAAGGCGGCTTGGTGAATGAACGAGAACGTGAGATTCTCGACATCATCGGCATGGCAGTGAAACGAAAGAAGGCGAAACACGCCGGCATGGCACAACTTAAGGATATGAAGAACCGTCCTATGATCTTGATTGGTGGGTAGCCTTTTGTTTTTTTTTCTTGATGATTGGAAACGCTTTACGACTTGTAGATCATCCATATGAACATTTCTTTTGGATCTCATGGAATTGGCGATATTTTGATACCATGTATACATGCAATTGATGTGTTTGGACATTGTTTGAATCATTAAGCTGATAGATGAACTAGATAATAAACCGCTATGGAGGTCAGGGTGTCACTCTTGGTCTTCCATACCAGTACATGTACTTTCGCATCTCCCTACATCTTCCCAAAGTCGTCTCTACCACTCCAGGCGCTCTAAGCCAGAGACCACAGACTGTACTTCTCGCCCATCTCCCTCTCTACCCACCACCTCAGACACCGACCTCCCTCACCTTACACCATCCAAGACCGTACACATGACACAGATCACCGAAAAGCCCGAAACAAAGCGCGTCGCCACAGCCGCCTGCACCGTCTCCTTCTCAAACGCCCGACCCTGGGAAATCCTCCGCGAAGGCCAAACCACGCACAAAGGCGACGTCTTCAGCGTCGCCCGGATCGCGGGTATCATGGCCGCCAAAAGAACGCCCGATATTGTGCCCCTTTGCCATCCTGGCATTGGTATCACCGGAGTCGAGGTCAGCGTGGAACTCGTTGGGCCTGCGGGAGACAGGGATCACGGCGCCATGCATGTCGTGGCGTCGGTCAGCTGCTTCGGTCGCACAGGCGTGGAAATGGAGGCTATGACGGCTACTATGGGTGCGGCTTTGACGGTTTATGATATGCTCAAGGCTGTGGATAAGGGGATGGTTATTGATTCTGTCCGATTGTTGGAGAAACAGGGTGGGAAGAGTGGGCATTGGGTACGGGAATAGACTTGTATAGTTGGTGTAGAGTATTTGGTAGGTACTTGATTGCTTTGTAGTATAGACTCTCTCTTTAATTAAAGTGGATGTTCTATCTCTTCTCCATATTGCAATAGCCCTAATACCCCTTGAGCCTATCTATACCCGCGGATCAGCCCTATGGGCCGTTTAAATTCTCCTGGGCTTCACCGTATTTTCATTTCTATTTTTTCTTTCACAGCCAATGGTCTGTATATGATTGGCGATATACAACTGTAGCAATCGTTTCTCCTTTCTGCATTCCTCTACGTGGCCATGGCTCATGGCCCAAGACATTTTCGAGCCCACATCACTCAAATCGGCTTAGCCTTGCAGTCGAGGTTTTGCAATTTTCCTTTTTTCCCTTCAAACATATGAGAATTCTTAGAAATTCGTCTGTTGGAGGCTTTTCGTCCCAATCCGAGACCGCTGGGGTTGTGTGGGTGTATTTGAAAACCCTGCAAAAAAATAAAACCCCCTTCGTTTCATCATTACATCGACAACGCCTCAGCGGCAACGAGTTCAGCACAAAAACACAGGCTGTGCTTTATCGACGAGCCTGTCGAATTTTGTCGCCGAACTAGAATGCATGCATTGTTGATCCGTATGTGCGCCTGGGTCACTTGCATCAAATTCAACTAACCACTTTATACAGTTCGCAAGTGGCGGAGGAAAACCGGGAGCGCCATAATGGCAGTGCTCCCGCCCTTGAATTTCTTGACGCTACACTATTCATATTTCATTGCGACATGCATCATAGCCAGTATCATTTTCTACCTGACATCGACGCCATGGCGCAGCGTTGCCTATGTGGATTCGATTTTCATGTGCGTTAGTGCTATGACGGGTGCCGGACTGAATACGGTATGGACTGAATCTCATGGCTATATTTCGCCGAGGCTAATAACCTGACCAGGTGGATCTGTCGACTCTGAACAGCTTCCAACAAGCAGTTTTGTTCACTTTGCTTATCCTGGGCCATGCCATTCTCATCTCCCTCACTGTACTTCTAGTACGTAAGAGGGCCTTCGAGGCGAAGTTCAAGGGTGTCTCCGATGAGCGGGAAAGAGAGCGATCTACTCGTAACCCCTCAGTAGTTGAACTACAGGTCAGGGACCGAGATCCCGCCCATGCAAGCACCGGAGTTGATCTCCTCGACGAGAGCATCGAAGGACACGGCTGTAAACCACGCCCAAAGACAACCGTGCTGGTCCAAACGATTCCGGGAGAGTCATCATCCCGTAATGAGCAGATATGGGTGGACGACGACCAGATAACCGTCGGCGGCACACCCCGTCATCATCACCACCGAGTCTTCCCTATGGCTGGCATCGGGGCGAGACCGGATCTGAATAACCACCCGCGCGACGCAGCGCCTAATGTACCCTTGGTCATGAAGGACTCGGTGTCTGGCCTCAAGGGAATCCTCCGCGGTACACAGAAGTACATAGCCTCCAAGGGACTTGTGTCCCGCAACTCCCAGTTCCACGATCTCACTCCTGCCGAGCGTGAGGAACTAGGCGGTGTCGAGTACAAGGCCGTCTCGTTTCTGTCTGTGGTCGTGTTCCTTTACTTCATCTTGTTTATTATATTCGGCATGGTCGGTGTCGGTGGCTGGCTGGAAGCTAATGATCCCACCGTGACGCGCACGAACGGCCTCTCACCTTTCTGGACGGGTGCTTTCTTTGCTGTTTCCGCTTTCGTGAACAGTGGCATGTCGCTCCTGGACGCGAATATGACTGCTTTGCAGTTGAGGTAGGTGCTCTAGACCGCTCGTGTCAATATTCAAAGTTGCTGATCTTCTCCAGGGCTTACCCACTTCTCACAATGGGATTTCTGATCCTAGCTGGAAATACCCTCTTCCCATGTTTCCTGCGGTTCATTATCTGGACCATGAGGGTCATGCTTCCGGATCGGCCGATGTGGCAGTCGTGGCGCATAACCCTTGATTTCATCCTAGAGCATCCTCGAAGGGTCAGTCATTGAATTACTCTAATAGCTTGCAGAATATAGACTTATCATGAAGCAGGTCTATACGAATCTCTTCCCTGCTCGCCATACGTGGTATCTGCTCGGTACGATTATCATTCTGAACGGTGTCGACTGGGCAGCATTTGAGCTACTGTCCATTGGAAACAAGGACATTGAGACTCTTCCTACCGAGTACCGTGTGTTGGATGGACTATTCCAAGCCCTAGGTTTGTCAATCAATATCAGCAACAGCGTCATATCTGAACCAGCTAACAAATTATCTCGAGTAAAGCGGTGCGCGCTGGTGGATTCTACGTCGTAACCATTGCCGATCTTCGCCAGGGTCTCTTGGTTCTATATGGTAAGTGCTTTCAATCTCGTCCGTCTGTAATATCATGCTAACAACCTCTAGTACTCATGATGGTAAGACCTACTAGTATCACACCCATACACCAATCCCAAACTAACATCTCACTCAGTACGTCTCCGCGTACCCAGTAACACTCACAATACGGCAAGTACCCCCGAACCCAACCCACATAGAAACCACAATCTAACACCCACTCAGCAACACAAACGTCTACGAAGAACGCTCGCTAGGAATCTACGCACACGACGAATCCCCCGACTCACCGGCGAACACAAGCCGCAGCAACGTAGTAATGGACCTAATCCGACAGCACCTCGGCCGCCCGGGCCCGTCCGAGACATCGCGCGGCTACTTCCTGCACCAACAGCTGCGTTCCCAGCTCAGCCATGACCTGTGGTGGATCGCGCTGGCGGTGTTCTTCATCGCCATCGCCGAATCAGACCACTACAACAACCAGCCCGTGGCGTTCTCCACCTTCAATATCATCTTCGAGGTTGTCTCTGCGTACGGCTGTGTCGGTGTGAGCCTTGGGTTCCCCGGGAAGAATTACTCGTTCTGTGGTGCCTGGCATACGATTAGCAAGTTGATTCTTGCTGCTGTGGCTTTGCGTGGTCGGCATCGGGGTTTGCCCGTGGCTATTGATAAGGCTATTATGTTGCCTAGTGAGTCTTTGGCTTGGGCGGAGGAGGAAGATGCTGCTATGCGGAGGGATAGGTCTAGGGTCTGGGCCCAGGAGAATGGACCTGTTGGGTCTGTTTAGATGGTGATTTTCAATATACCCCCTTTTGTTTGGCCATTTTATTGTTTAGACTGTTTCCACGGTGCGTGGATTTATGAGACCCATGATGATATGACATTTTGAAGATAAATAATTCTTTTATAGGACTGAGTAGCTACCCATGGTGTATCCTGGTAAACAAAGTAGACATATGCAATAACCGTGTGAAGTAGATGGACATCGGGGACATGGACAAGGAGATATACAAATTAACAAAAAATTAGACGATCTACTCGTCCTCCATCTCCATCTCGTCTTCATCTTCATCTTCACTCTCGATCTCGGCTTCCTCCTCGCTCTCCAATTCCTCCTCACCCTCATCCTCGCTGCCATCATCACTGCCAGCAACACCGCCCATATCCTCATCATCTGCATCGTTCTTCTTCGCCTCCTGTCTCCGCTTCTCTTCCTCAATACGACCTTCTTCGAGGACAGCAGCACGCTCATCACGCAGCCTACGCTGCGTCTTAACGAACGCACCGACAGGAGTAGTCTCCCAGTCAACATCCTTGAGGAAAGACTCGACGCTAGAGCGGTTGCGGGGAGCATACGAGACGTTCAGACGGCGCTCCTCGATCCAGCGGGCATTGGCCTCGACCTTCTGCACGAGCAGCAAGATCATCTGGTTGACCTTGGCGTTCTTGTTTCCACCGCTGCGGGCAGAGACCTGCTTCAGCCAGCGCTTGAGTGAGACAATGACGGGCACGGACAGTTCCGGGAACGCAATGTGCTTGGACCACAGGACGAAGAACTCGGAAAGGAGTTCCGTGACCTGCTCACCGATGCCGTCCTGGTAAATGCGCGAGCGCAGGTAGGATTTAGGCGCGCGGATCGCTGTGTTGAAGTCCAGGGGCTTGAGCGTGCTGGACTTGGCGGGCTTGCGCATCTCCGCTGAGGTCAGAACCTCGAGAAGGGAAGCTGAGAGCGGGATATAGGTGCCTGTGGCACGGGAGATGCGGAGCAGGGAGCGCGTCAATTGGAAGCGCAGGGGGAAGTACGTGGCGGTGGGGATGAGGCGCATGGCGCCCAGGGTGATTTGCACGACGGGGTAGATAAGGGGGCGCAGAGCGGACTGCTTGCCGATTTGGGCCTCGACAAGGCCATCGCAGTGCTGTGAAAGCACACGAGACCAGAAGTCCAGTGAGTGCACGTATTGCCAGTTGTAGATGGTCTTGTAGGACTCCTTGGAGGTGTGGGTAATGCTCTTGCGCAAGTGCATAGCAAGCTGGCGGATGAAGGAGAATCCTGCTGTGTATGAGACGTTCTGGTCAATGCCCCAGATTTCGGCTGCGGAGTTCTTCATCAAGTTCACGCCTGCCAGAGTGTGCACCGTAGTGTTGCGGCTGCCCTTGACAACACCCTCGTAGGTGGCCTTGAGCACACTCTCCCTGATACCAGCATCTCCTAGAACCATAAGGCGGCGGAGAATCAGGAAACCTGTGATACGGGTGGCGTCGGCCGTGGACACATCAGACCAAATCCCGACGACAATCTTGACGAGTGTCTTCAGCACCTTGCGGAACTGAAGAAGGTAAGGCAGCATAGGCTCAATTGACGCGAGGGTCAACTTGAGTGTCGATGCATCCGACAAGTTAATCAGAAGCTGGTGAACTGAAGCAGTGTGCGATTTGATCAGAGGTGTGAGGGTCTTAAATTTCTTGGAATCCAATGAGACCCTGATCTTGCCAGAAGCACTCTCCTTGACGGGGAGATGATGGGCCAGGACCTTGGGGATGGTGTTGAGGGCCGTGATAAGAACCTGGTGGTACACGTTCTTGTCGGAGATGGTGTATTTTTGCTCGGGGGCATCGGGGTCATTGACATAGGCGGCCGCACGGAATGCGAGCACAGCCTGGCGCATAGCTCGGATCGAGTTTTGCTCCTCCATCAACTTCTGCCACTTCTTGACCATCTCAATAGTCAAGGTCTCATCCTCGGGCTCCTCTTCTTCCTTCTTCGACTTCTTCTTCTTCTTCTTGGCCGGTTCCTCGTCTTCAGGTTCTTCGCTTTCGCTCAGAGCGTCAACCTCTGAAAGATCGCCTTGGTCACCGAAATCGAGCAGTTCAGAATCGTTTTCCTTAAGATATTTATAGAACTCGGGGTCCTTGTCCTTCAATGACTCCAGCTGGTCTTTGTGCTCGTCGTAAGCATCGACACTGTCTGCGTCGTCATTGTCACTCTCGCCCTCGGACGCCTCAGCGTCTGCCTGTGCTTTGTCTTCTGAGCGCTTGCGCTTGCCAATCTTGGGGGTGGTATCCTTCTTGCTCGCCTTCTTTCCCTTCTCTTCGGGAATATCGAAGCCACCAGCGAAGAAATCGTCGACGTTCATTTCGGAGAAGGCATTTTCCTTCTTCAATTCCTCCGGGTTCTTCTCTGCAGCGGCTTCGGCTTCGGCGCGGCGAGCAGCACTTTTTTCCTTGCGCTTGTCGTTCAGTTGGTGTCTCTGCTTGATCTTGGCATGCGCTTTGCGTCGCTCAAGGACATCCGGCAGACGGTTCTGCACGAACTTCTTGGTCGATTTTTTGCCTCCAACCATTTTGAGAGATTAATGCAGAAAGAGTCTGCAAGTGTAGCTTGGTCGGAAAATGGCTGGTCAAAAAAAAATTGGGGAGAAAATCGGCGGGTCCACCTTTCAGACCGCCTTTGGCATCGGGCGATAACATCCAGACAATCTACAAGACAACAACCTTCCTTCAATTACGATTGACGACTGACGACTTACGGTTATTGTACATAGAGAGAATTTATCAAAAATGTACTCACAGCGCCCACTTTCTTATGCGCCGACCCCCTACAGCTACACACCCAATCCCGCCCGGTCGGCCACAATCAACCTCGATGAAGTATGGGTCCTTGTCTCCGCATTGGTAGTTATATTGACTAATGCCACTTTCTTAGGAAGTCAAACTAGCATCCAGTGCAGTCGAGCGTGACTTATACGAATCACTAGCCGAAATATACAGCATCATTGTCACCCTCGATGGACTCGAGAAAGCATACATCAAGGATGTGGTCACCGAGGCAGAATATACCGAGACGTGCACACGGCTACTGAAGCAATACAAGTCCAGTATTGGAGATGAGACAGTATCGCGGGAGTTCGTGGATCTGGAAACCTTCAAACGGACCTGGGGGGTGAGTGCTCTTCATTTTACCCCGCAAACCCCAAGCATCTCTGACACAGGTCGACAATATAGCTAGAATGCCCACGAGCCACAGAGCGATTGCGCATTGGTCTTCCAGCCACAGTTGAACAAGCTTCTCACGGTGGACCGACCCCCAGTATGGGTGCAACAGCCACAGGACAGGCTGGCGGTGCCTCGGGTAGTCTTATTCTGGCAGCAACCGAAAACTTCATCACCTTCCTCGATGCATTGAAACTTAACATGGTATCGAAGGATGCACTACATCCGCTTTTATCGGAGGTGATTCAGTCTGTGAACAAGGTAACAGATACCGATTTCGAAGACCGTGGCAAGATCATTCAGTGGTTGATCGCGTTGAATCAAATGCGAGCTACTGAGGAATTGAGCGAGGACCAAGCGCGTGAACTTGCATTTGATATTGAACAGGCTTATCAGGGCTTCAAGGCTACGTTGAACTGATTTGGGTGATCATTTACTTGGTGCTCCGGCAAGGTGTTCATATGGACGGTAGAGATACCATTGCGTTTTGAAGTATTGACATGATCATTGGTTTTGCTAGCTTAATATACCCACTCTGGCTTGTTTTTGATTGAGTGTCCTTGTATAAGTACAGCGATTACGGGCATCTACTATGTCTCGAAGAGCATCTAGCTTCAAGGTATGCGGTGTTTGGACTAATCCACTCTCTTTCTCATCCGATATCAACTGTTTCTCACTCACAGCAATCTTCATGTCATTCCTGTTCTTCTGTTGATACCTTGATGCCTTATAATTCGGGCGGCAGTCAACCCGCGGAACGGCAGCGCCAGCCTTTCCTCTTTGGGAATATTTTCTTTTTTCTCCGCCACAATTTCGTAGGGTTCTCCTGGCTGTGAGGTCAATTTGTTGATTTTCATTCCTCGACAGCAACACCTAGAGAACATACAGTTATCACCATGATCAGTGCTACAGATGAGCCTCTACATGGTTAGTTCACAATCAGCCCCTCTCGTTCATCTGGTCCACAAAAGATAATGGAACTGATAAGCGCAGTGCTTGACCTCCCGCAAGTCTACGAGAAGCCCTCGGGAACTGATCTCGTGAAAGCTTTGGCTCTGTTGAGCTTGCAGCCACGCACATTTGGCACGACCGCCGATGTCGTCAAAGGCCCTGTAGTCCAGCCTGCCGGGGTGACTCGGTATCTCACATCCATCATCGCCAGTCCACTAGCATGGCTCGACAACGATGAACTCCGGGGAGCAATCTGGGATGCGGCCGCTGCACGACTAAGTGAACGGTCTGGCCGAACCGGTAACCAGGCGATCTATCCATCTGTATCATGTTATCCCGCTGACCGTGACTCATTCATCCCCAGCTATGCCGGCAATGTCTCGAATATTCACCGTGCCCACCTCCTCCGGCGAAGAATACACACTGACCCTCCACGAACCGTCACTAACTGCGGATAACCTCGGTATGAAGACTTGGGTATCTTCGTATCTTCTCTCACGCCGGCTTCACAATCTTGGATCGCCGCCAGCACTTGTCACCTCGTCGGCTACCCCCTCCACATTGAAACCCCAGAAACCTCTGCGGGCACTCGAACTCGGTGCCGGAACGGGCTTGGTCGGGCTTTCCTTCGCTGCTCTGCAAGGCGAGTCTGCCACCGTTCACCTCACCGACTTGCCCGAAATTGTCCCAAACCTCGCCCACAACGCTGCCTTGAACGTAGAACTCCTCAACAGAACCGGGGCGACTGTAACCACCGGCTTGCTTGACTGGTCTGTCACACCGTCGCCCCTTCCAACTGCGGAAGAGCAGTTTGATGTGATTCTCGCGGCGGATCCATTGTACTCGCCCAACCATCCTAAATGGTTGGTGGACACCATCAAGCCCTGGCTTAGCCGTGCGCTTGATGCGCGAGTCGTGGTGGAGATGCCGCTACGAGATGCATATCTGCCGCAGGTGAATGAGTTCCGGCAGCGGATGGGCGAGTTGGGCCTGGCTGTGGTTGAGGAGGGTGAGGAGGTCGGTTACGATGACTGGGAGAGTGCGGATGGAGGTGCACTGGCCGTTAAATGCTGGTGGTCGATTTGGGGATGGAGTGAAAAGGTATAGTGGTACTACCAGGTCATATTGGGAATGGTGACCAAACGAAATGACGATAATAGACGATACACGATATATTAGAAATAGGGATTCCTATATACATAGACATTGGTTATTGAGCAATGCAAACCTTGAAAACGAATTCTCGTTTCATTTTTTTCAGTAGAATCAACTTGATGAACCAGGAACATCGTTGGTCGTTGGTCAAAGAGGAGCTGGTCATCACGTGGCGATGACGTCGGGGGCACCATCTCATGTCCAGTGGATTTCTACCTTGATCTGTGTTTCTAAGATTTCATAAGACTAACAAGAAGAATGGCTTATTTCTATATCCATTCACAGAGAACAGCTATTCTCTACCCCCGTATGGTCAGTCAATAGCCTAGCGTCATTCAAATCAAGCAAGTCATGCTAATGCGACAACAGAGCATAGTCCAGGCTCCAGACCAAACCGCTACAACAGCTGCGAATTCCTGAAATCTGATATATCAAGCTGCTATTGATAGCCGGCCAGATCTAACGACGTAAATTGCGATATAATCGCATATACCACCAAACATCTGCGCAATGATTGGACTTCTAGCCCTTACCTCCATCCCAACGGTGACAGGTGTCTCCCTCGCTTCTAGCGAGCAGCGCAAAGCAAACCAGCGCAAAGAAGATGCCCGTCGCATGGTGAAGTTCAACATTCTAGCAGAATGCGATGGCGACACAGATGATGACCGCGAATTAAACGGCATGACTGTTGTTGTAAGAGACGAGAAGGTAAGTAAAGTCAAATTGAAGACTATATAAACTAACACTTTTACCCCCGCAGGTCTATCTCGCCGACCCAGATCCCTCCAAACGATCCCCGCCAGCTTTCACAGCCCTGGCCTTCTATATCGAGTACCCAGAACCGGAAGAATTGAAATATCTCAAGCGCGAGCGTGGCCTCGGCCTGCCAACTTACGTCCAGGACAACCCGCCCCTTCTTAACTGGATCTACGCAGATAAGGAAACGTACGAGTTGCGGTACGGGAATCGGTCGCAGAGCGTGGAGCAGCTGGTCGAGCCGTGGGACTGGTGTAAGAATGAGAAGTACATTTTGCTCGAAAAGAAGCAGAATGCTTTCATTGCGGTTGAAGAGGAGGAGGGAGAATGGGCGCTTCATTATGATCGGGATGGCGATGAGCTTGCGCGCGTTCTGGAGGAGCAGGGACTGTTGGATTGTGCTTTTGTGCCTGTCAAATTGGTGAGGAAGGTTGTTGAGGAGAAGCCGCCGCCGCCGCCACCTCCTGCTGCTGCTGCTGCTCAGGCTGCAGCCCCCCAGGGTCAGGGGAATGGTCAGAGCCAGAAGTAGATGGATTGGGAGCAGGACAAACGTTATGATTGAGACGGACTTTTTTGTGTATATACTTGATGAGATGACTTAATGCATTTATGATTCGATCATGATTATGGGAATACCACGGTAGTAACCTTGGAATATTTTAGTGTACAGAGAAAAATTGAACATTTAATCATCCAGTCCAGCCCAGCTACCAGTGTCGCTGACGTTGCCACTAGCCGCTGCGGCAGCTTTCCTGTTGCGACTGGCCGCGATAGCACCCCTTTTGTTATTCTCCATGCGACGTTCAAAGCCACTCTTGGTACTAATTCTCATACCACGGGCGCCCTTTCCATCGTCCTCCTTATCGGTCAATCTTGGGGCCTGGCGCGCCTTGACACCATGCCTCTTCATATCCTTCTTGCTGTTCTTGCTCAGATTCGGCAGAGCGTCAAGCAGCCATTTCTGGATGGACTTCTCGCCCTCTTCGCCGCCGCGTAGTTTCTCGCTGACGTCGATGATGTTGGCAATGCTCTTCACGTAGGGAATGTCTTCCTTGGTGTAGTAGGTGACAGCGATACCGCCCTCGCGACCAGCGCGGCCGGTTCGCCCCACGCGGTGAACGTAGACAGCGGCTGAGTTGGGGATATCGTAGTTGACCACGCCATTGATACCGCGGAAGTCGACGCCGCGGGCCAGCAGATCCGTTGTAACCAAAATCCAGATCTCGCCTTTGCGGAAGTCGCGCATGATATCGGACCGTTGGCCATCTGAAAGATCGGAATGAAGAACCGCAATACGTGAGGATCCACCTGCTTCCGCGGGGATATCGTATTTGAGTTCGGAGTGCAGAGCCACCGCACGAGGAATGGTCTGTGTGAAAATGAGGAAGGGAGGGCGGAGGCGGATATCTGAGGCTGAGGCTGCAGCCGGGCGAAGAAGTTGGCGAAGTCCCATCAGTTTACCCTGTTCTGTTGCTGCGTACACAAGTTTGTGGTCGATGTTGGGGATTGCAGAGTCTTTCAATCCTACAACCAGACGAAGTAGTGGATGTGGCTCGCTTGGCTTCTGTCCCATATCTTCCAGTCGCTCTTTGATGGTCGACTTGGTGAGATCCTCGATGTTGGATCCCATGGTAGCTGACCAAAGGCCGACACGCAGGTCGGGATGTGAGCATGCTTTCCAGATATCGAGTGTCTGTTCCCGGAACAATGGGTCTAAAAGAACATCGGCTTCGTCCATAACCAGACTCCGCACTAGAGGCAATGTTGCCACGGTGGTCGTCCGATTCGCAGATAGAGCATTGACCAACATTAGAGGTGTAGTGACGAGAATATCACTCTTGGTGACCGGGATGTTGGCTCGCTCCTTTGCTGGCTTGCTTTCGGCACCTTCATCTTCCGACCCGGATGATTCTTCGCTGTTTTCGTCAAGAACATTCCCATCACCATTATCTCCAACACGCATACCCTTTCTCATAAGCGTGATCTTCACGCCAGTTCCAGCCACTAGCTTGCGGCCCTCGTTGACGATCTGACTTGCAAGCTCCCTGGTGGGCGCCACAACTACAGACAAAATACCATGCTCGTCCGGGTTTGAGTGGTGGTGTCGAACAATTTTGTTGATCACAGGGATCAAGAATGACAACGTCTTGCCGCTGCCGGTGGGAGCAACGACCAGAAGATCTGGCTCAGAAGACTCTCCAAGAAGCAACGGAAGGCTTCCAAGCTGTACCTCTGTAGGTACGGTAAACCCTTGCTCGGCAACATTCTCTGCAAGCCGCGAGGAGATCTTGTATTTGGACCGAAGTTCCTTGAAGTTAAGCAGGGGCTCCGGGAACAAGCGTCTGGCACGCTTCTGCTCCTTCTTACTGAGAGTCGGCGCCTCTTCTTTCTTTGACTTCTTCTTCTTTTTCTTGGACTCTTTGGTAGACGTAGGCTGGACTTGGATCTCTTGCAAGTCGCGCATGTCTGTAACCTTGATCTTGTGTGAGTTCAAGATAGTGCGACGCTCCACTTCATCCATGGAATCGTCGTCATCGGATGCGGCATCCTGAGCAGACACTTTCTCATCGTCCTCGGTCGCAGCAGCGGTTTCCGTCACACTAGCTGCAGGGCGCTTGTTTGAACTGAAAAAGTCGAGTTCAGGGACATCTTCCTCATCCTGTTGGACAGCAGCGCCTCTCTTTCTTTTTTTGCCATTCTTGGCAGACTCGAGCTTGTCGGTCTCCGCCGTCCGGAAGAGCTGCGGGTTAGCTGCTTTCCCGGTGGACGGCAGACGAGAGTCCGCAGCCGAGGAGGTGGGCTTTAATTTTGTTGACCTGGTCAACAATCTGAACGCATCCATATCTTTTGTGGTTGAGTCGAAAATGTCGATGATATTCTGAAAAGAAAAAAAAGTGGTCCGCCGACTTTCCTCCCGGACCAATCAGCGTTGCGCGTTATATATCGCCGCCGCCGAGGAAAATAACGAGAGGATAAACCACAGATGAAGTGTCTGAACGTAAGAGATATATGATATCAGGACTATATTCATACCTAGGGGATCCGGATCATGATTACAGAGAGATGTGGGAAGAATAAGGATAGCCGAAGTCAATGAACCTTTAGATTACAGTAGCTTTTAGAGCACAAATAGCACAGGAATGAATTGCAATAACAAGGTCTATCTCAGACAACAGTTTAAATTCCATCGTCTATCATACACAGCGCGGGACGATTAACATATGAAAGAAAGGAAAGGACGATTCTCATCTATCAACATCCATTTAGTGCGCGTGCGCAGGCTCGCCACGGTAACCAATAATGTTCATCCGACCGATCATCTCGCCAACAGTGAAGAAGCCAATGACCTCAGCGGCAGTGACACCGACGAGGGCGAGCTGCTTGGGGCTGGCGTTGCGGATAGAGGCGATGATAGACGATGGGGAGGGGAGGGTCTTGAGGGCGGCAGGGTTGGTGATGAAAGGCTGGAAGTAGGACTGGAAGGTGGCCAGGTTGCTAGGAGGAATTGTTAGGTCGGGAGTAAAGAATCGAGTACGGGGTCCGACTTACGGAGGAGCCATGTTCTGGCCACGGAACACCAGTCTGCCGAGCTCAATTCCGACCTTGGAGTAGTAGATGGTAGGAGGGATCATGGCTATTGATTGACGGTTAGTTGTGCACCTTCGCGAACGTAACCCGCGGATTGAGGTCAACAAGGAGGTTGGGACTGGGCGCCACGATTCCAACCGGATCAATCGGTCAATCGTTGCCTTTTTTCTTTTAATAAGTACCCAATGTCCAACGCTCCTTTGTAGCCATCCGGACGGGAGAAGAGGAGTGTCCCTTACAATCGACGAAAGAGATGACCTTGCCGGCGGGTCCACCGATCTTGCGCAGGGCACCAGCGGCATTCGCGAGGGCAGGGCCAGCGGAGGCAGAGACCTTGGACAGACCCGCAGAGGCCTTGGAGGCAGCTGAGGAAGCAGCCTCACCAGCCTTAGTGGCAGCCTCCGAGGTGGAAGAGGCGTGTCTGACGGCGGTTCTCCGGGTCAGCAACTGCGATTGCCGCAGGACGGCACGGGTGACGGCGGGCATTTTGAATGTTGTGGAGGAAATGAGTGGAAAAGAGGAGGGAAGCAAAGGACACCCGAAGCAGTTGCTAATAGGAGGGCAGTATGATCTAATGATCTGGAGAATCGCGCAACGGAGAACCAGATGAAGATTTGACGCTCGGGAACTTCAGGAATTACGGGTCACGTGAGTCGCCGTTTATCCCAAGTAAACAATCTACTTTTCTGGAATATAAATTTGGAGGAGATGTAAGGATTTATGGATTTACTTTTAAATATTGAAGCTCATCTTGCTAGAAGGTGTCAACCTGAAAGTGGATGGTAACCTGAGCACCTTGTTATAGCATTGTACATTCATACCTACATCCGGCCTTGCCAGTCGAATCACAACCGGCACTACACTCCGGATGGTAGAAATAAGTTGATAATTTTTTTCCTTCTAGACGGATTGATGAATATATGGGCTTCTACGGTGTGATAAATGCTCCGCGGATTTAATTTTCAAAAACATATGCACATCGAAGCTATTGTGAGCCAAAATATATAAACGCAATATTTAGTATGGAGTATAGATGCACTAATTGTTCCACCAGTCAGTAAGATTGAGTCCAGATTTCCAAAATCCGATGCAAGCAATGCATCAAGGACAACAGATAAATGATATATCGAGAAAAAAAGCGAGATTAGAGTGGAATTTACCATAAGAAAAAGCGACTAGCGACCTATAAGCCAGAGAGAACGGTCCAACCAACATAGAAGCTACCCAGGGAAGTGTCAGTATAAAGAGCAAATATACTAGGGGATTATGCATAATGCTACAGCACATAATCCATAAATCTGTTAGATATCTACATGCATAGCTGCCTCCTGTATTCTTCATCGTCACCTTACAATTGTGACACCACTAGACAACCGTAGTAGTCGGTCTAATGAAAAATAGCACAGGATGAGCCTATGGTTGAATTTGTCTCACACAATACTACCTCCAGTAGGTAGTGAAATAGGAAGAGTTGTTACGCAGCTCCTCACTGCCTATGATATATCCGAGAAATTGATTGCTAGATCCTGGTAGGCGCGTAACACGAAGCATGCAGAGAATCGAGTATGGTAAGACAAATTGTATCTGCCTATGCATGTTGTACATGTAGACATCATATATAGTAGAGAGACATTCATGGATGTAAATAATAGATATTGCCTGTGGCTGTATAAAGGTTTGCACTGTTTGTCTCGGAAAAATGAATTCATCTCCGCCGGAGAATTGCCTCTCTTGTTGATGCAATGGGTTCTCACCTTGACCACATTATTTACTTGACCCAGAGGGACTCCAGGTTGATTTCTGAACCGAACCAAGATAACATGAGAAAATAGCCCTGGAGGAAATCAGAACCGGGAGCCTTCAGCACAATATTAACCGATAGCCGATTAACATTCGGCCCGAGATTGAGAGCGGGCAAGGATTGCCTCATTCAGACGGAAAAAGCAGTTGGACCCCCGCGCGGTTAAATCGAAAGCCCCTCCACTCCACTTTTCGCTACTCCATATGTATCACCGTGGGGTTGAACAATATGAGATCACCGGACATTGATGCGGGTTGGAGTATTAAAGTGGCTGTTTCCTCGCATTTAGGCATTTGTTCTCCATTTTCTTCCTCTCCCCTCTCCCTCTCCACACTATACAATGACTTCCGCAACAACCGTCACTAAGACCAACATCGGTGTCTACACCAACCCAAACCATGACCTCTGGATCGCCGAATCCAACCCGACAGTAGCGGACATCAATTCTGGCAAGGGCCTGAAGGCGGGCGAGGTCACAATTGAGGTGCGCAGCACTGGTATTTGTGGATCCGATGTGCACTTCTGGCATGCTGGTTGTATCGGCCCAATGATCGTCAAGGGCGACCATGTCCTCGGCCACGAATCAGCCGGCCAGATCATTGCCGTCGCCCCTGATGTCACCCACCTCAAGGTCGGCGACCGCGTTGCCGTTGAGCCCAATATTATCTGTAACGCCTGCGAGCCCTGTCTGACCGGCCGCTATAACGGTTGCGTGAATGTTGCTTTCCTCTCCACACCGCCTATCCATGGCCTGCTCCGGCGGTACGTCAACCACCCTGCCATCTGGTGTCACAAGATCGGCGATATGAGATATGAGGACGGTGCTATGTTGGAGCCCCTCAGTGTGTCCTTGGCGGCTATCGAGCGCAGCGGCCTGCGTCTCGGTGACCCACTGCTCATCACTGGTGCCGGTCCCATCGGCCTGATCAGTTTGCTCAGTGCACGCGCTGCTGGTGCCTGTCCTATTGTCATCACTGACATTGACGAGGGCCGTTTGGCTTTTGCTAAATCTCTAGCTCCTGAAGTGCGCACTTATAAGGTGGAGATTGGCAAGTCCGCTGAAGAGTGTGCTGACGGTATCATCAATGCCTTGAATGATGGTCAGGGTTCTGGCCCTGACGCTCTGCGCCCCACGCTGGCCCTGGAGTGCACTGGTGTCGAGATCAGTGTCAGCTCCGCCATCTGGAGTGTCAAGTTCGGTGGCAAGGTGTTTGTCATCGGTGTCGGCAAGAACGAGATGACCATTCCCTTCATGCGTCTCAGCACCCAGGAGATTGACTTGCAGTACCAGTACCGCTACTGCAACACCTGGCCTCGAGCCATCCGACTGGTTCAGAACGGCGTGATCGATTTGCACAAATTGATTACTCACCGCTACTCTCTTGAGAACGCTCTCAAGGCCTTTGAGACCGCTGCTAATCCTAAGACTGGCGCCATCAAGGTGCAGATTATGAGCTCTGAGGAAGATGTCAAGGCCGCCACTGCTGGCGAGAAGTTTTGAACGAAGAGAGTAAAAAGATGAGCGGTATCTGAGAGCATTAGTGGGTTTCTGGTTGGGGTCAAGAGCGGCCGTTGGCGTTGGCGATTTTCTTTTTATATTCACGAATGATGTCTAGAGGATGCCATTGGGTAGAATAGAAAGCCCATGAAATGGTTATTTGACACAATTGTTGGTCGATGTAGAAGGTAGAAACTGTAGAGGCACAATTGTCAATGTAACAGATGGGGACCTTGCAAGTCAACCAAGTCAAACCGTCCCCCGACGTCATTCTCGGCAATAAGCCGGGCTAATACTGGGGAAATAACAGCAACAATCAAAGATGGGATAAAAATGGACCCTGCAGCGTGAATCCGGAGCTACTGGAGCTAGGGTACCTTGTATAGGCCCGAAACCCGGGGATGGCGCACAGCCAAGAGGGACCGTCCGATAATTGCCCGTCTCCCCGCGCAAACGTTTGACGATGCAACAGAGCAATATGTCAATTCAAGCTAATCATGTGGGAAACAAACAGTTTTCTCGTGTATCCCCTTGATTCATGTTGCATTACTCCCCACCACCCCTCACTTCAGATCCCGGCCACTGCATCCTTTAAAAGGTGCACTGTCCCTCCTACATCTTGAGTGTATCCTGCTGTGCTCATCTTGTGCTTCTTCAGTGCTCGCCCAATTTTAAACATGAAAGGCGCACTGCTTTTCCTGGCTCCCCTCGTGGGAGCCGCCGTTCTGGGATCGACATCTAACCTTGACCATTGTCCTGGCTACAAGGCTTCCAATGTGAAGCAGTTGGGCCAGACATTGACTGCTGACCTTGGTCTTGCTGGAGATGCCTGCAATACCTATGGCACTGATCTTCCAAACTTAAAGCTCCTCGTGGAGGCTCAAACTGGTATGCTTCTCCATCATCTCCATCATTCCCAAGTGAATGTATACTCATAATTCTATAAGAAACCCGTCTCCATGTCATCATCTACGATGCCGATGAGGAGGTCTACCAAGTTCCAGAATCTGTTCTCCCCAGACCCTCGAGCGCAAAAGGTCACCAAAAGGAGCCCGCTCTTCGCTTCGACTTCGAAGAGAACCCTTTCTCATTCCGCGTTCTGCGCGGGGACGAAGTTCTCTTCGACACTACTGATACAAAGATCATCTTCCAGTCCCAGTACTTAAACTTGCGCACTTGGCTCCCCACCGATCCAAATCTGTATGGTCTGGGTGAGCACAGTGATTCGCTGCGTCTACCTACCTCAAACTATACTCGCACGATCTGGAACCGTGACGCATATGGCATCCCCTCCAACACGAACCTTTACGGTACTCATCCTGTCTACGTTGATCACCGTGGAGAGAATGGTACTCATGGGGTGTTCTTCTTGAATTCGGATGGAATGGATATCAAGATTGACAGGACTGCTGATGGCAAACAATACCTCGAGTACAACACCATCGGCGGAGTCCTTGACTTCTACTTCATGGCCGGTCCTACTCCCAAGGAAGTGAGCGAGCAGTACTCGGAGGTCGTTGGCCTTCCTGCTATGCAAAGCTACTGGACGTTTGGAGTATGTCATTTCCACCTATAATGGTTTTTTTTTTTGAATGTTTTGAAGTGGTATTCTAATCAACATTCTCTAGTTCCACAACTGTCGGTATGGTTACCAGGATGTCTTTGACGTCGCCGAGGCAGTTTACAACTACAGCCGTGCTGGAATCCCACTCGAGACTATGTGGACCGACATCGACTACATGAGTGGTCGAAAGGTGTTCACACTAGACGATGAGCGGTTCCCTCTCGAGAAGATGCGCGAGTTGGTTTCGTACCTTCACAAGAATGACCAGCACTACATTCTCATGGTCGATCCGGCCGTCAGTGCCTCTGGTAAGTTATAATTACTTCCCTCCTCACTTCCACTCTAACCGTGTGTGTTACCAGATAATGGTGCTTACAAACGAGGTCACGACGAGGGCGTCTTCCTGTACCGCGACGATGAACGTAGCGAACTCTACGAAGGTAAATTTACCCACAGAAACACAATTCCCACCTTCTAACATAACATCTCTAGGCGCTGTCTGGCCTGGCCCAACCGTCTACCCAGACTGGTTCAACGAAGACACCCAGAAATACTGGAACTCGGAATTCAAGCGATTCTTCAACCCCAAAGACGGTGTCGACATCGACGGTCTCTGGATCGACATGAACGAAGCTTCCAATTTCTGCCCGTACCCCTGCACGAGCCCAGAACAGTATACCAAGGATAACGACCTACCCCCTGCGCCTCCGGCAGTCCGATCGCCTCCCCGCCATCTCCCCGGTTTCCCGGCTGATTTCCAGCCCGGGTCTTCCTCCTCTGGGGCTTCTCTGTCGCAGCGTGTGAAGAGAGGTGACGTTGTCATCGAGAAACGCAGCGTTAACGAGAAACGGAGCCAGGGTGGAAAGGGACAAAAGACCGGCTTGTCTGGTCGCGACCTCATTAACCCGCTTTATCAGATCGCAAACGAGGCTGGCTCGATTAGCAGCAAGACCATTGATACTGATCTCATTCATGCTGGCGAGGGTTACGCCGAGTACGACACACACAATCTCTATGGAACTAGTGAGTCCCCTGTGTTTACTATCAATAATCTTTCTAACAACAACCTAGTGATGAGCTCGGCTTCCCGCGAGGCAATGTTGAAGCGTCGACCCCAGGTGCGACCCTTGATCATCACACGTAGCACTTTCGCCGGAGCAGGCTCTCATGTCGGCCATTGGTAAGACCAGACAAACCCCAAACCCCAAACCAGTACCAGAGACATATGCTAACCCATTCCCCCAGGCTCGGCGACAATTTGAGCCAATGGGATAAATTGCGCGTGTCCATCCCGCAGATGCTAGCCTTCGCCTCGATTTACCAAGTCCCAATGGTCGGCAGCGACGTCTGCGGCTTCGGCGGAGACACGACGGAAGAGCTGTGCGCGCGCTGGGCCATGCTTGGCGCCTTCTCTCCGTTCTACCGGAACCACAACTCGCTCGGCAACCTGGCGCAGGAATTCTATCGCTGGCCCGTTGTCACCGAGGCCGCGAAGAAGATCATCGATATCAGATACCGTCTGCTCGATTACCTCTACACTTCGTTCCACCAGCAGACCTTGACGGGTAGCCCGTTCCTCCAGCCGCTCTTCTACGTCTACCCAGAGGACAGCAAGACCTTTGGCAACGAGTTGCAGTTCTTCTTCGGTGATTCGATTCTCGTCTCGCCTGTCTTGGACGAAGGCGCCAGCTCGGTCGATGCCTATTTCCCCAAGGACCTGTTCTACGACTGGTTTACCGGTCTTGCGGTGCAGGGCGGTGGATCCGTCAAGACGATTACCGATCTCGCGGTTACCGATATCCCGATCCACATCCGTGGCGGGAGCATCATCCCCCTCCGTACGGAGAGTGCCAAGACGACGACGGAACTGCGCAAGCGCGGCTTTGAGATTCTCATTGCGCCTGGTGCGGATGGATCCGCGGCGGGTGAGCTGTACCTCGACGATGGCGAGTCGATTGAGCCGGCTAGTGCCGCGGAGATCCAGTTCCAGTACCAGGATGGCAAGCTCAAGATTCTAGGCCGGTTCGGGTATCACCCTAATGTGGTCATTGAGGCTGTTACTCTGCTCGGGCAGAAGAATAAGCGTCGCGATGTTGAATATGATGCTCAGAGACAGAGCATTACAAAGAAGGTCGACATCAAGTTGACTGGACCTGCTGAGGTGACTCTGTGAGTTTCCTACAGTGCATCGGTGATATTAGGAGGAGGTTGAATTATGGAAGGTTCTGAGGTAGTTGGGCTCTTTTTTTAGAAAGTGGGATCCATGGTCGCCTGGAGGTTATTTTTCCGGGGACACCACATTCTTCCAAGGTTTAGGTACCTACTACCTAGAGTTCCAATGCCACGTTTTACTCAAGTTTGATCTTAATTTAGGGGTCTCCAGCCATGGATCAATAATGTGTGTTGTAAGCGAGTATTTTACTCGGCAAGATGAGTTGAGACGGTGATTGGACAGATTGACCAACGTTCCTGCATGCTAGCTCCATAGCCAAGGCGAATCCACAGCCAAGCAGACGAGTTTGTTAGCAATTGTGTAAATATGACTAATAATTAAGGGTCTGAAAGGCAACCTCAAACCAATGACCCCTTGCATGACCTTGCATGAGAGGAGGTGGAGGTTAGGAGGGAGAAAGACACTGCATGGATACAATGAAATTACTCTTTCAACTCTTTCAACTCTGGAACCCTTGAACTTTTGAGAGACAAGAATAAATTCATCGCTATTCTACCAATGAGGCAATATGGCTAAATCCCGTCAGGTACTAGTTCAGGCACAGGCCGCTAGTTCCTGAGTCATCTGATAGAAAACGGTGAACCCGTGGCCTTGATAGTTATTATTAGTATCGGATTGGGGCAATTTTACGCGAGCAGTACTTAGTAGAACATACTAGTATATTGTTATATATTGTAAAAGGCAACGAAAGCGGAAACGGAATGGAAATGTCTTGGACAAAGGTCTCATACTGTAGACTACGGTGGTCTTAGTGGTTGGGTGGCCCGTGTTTCACGATTGCATATGGATGCGATAAGTAATGATAGGCGTTAATTTGGGGGATTGGGGGGTTTTAGGGTGATCCATATAAGAAGACTATCCAATACTAAAGCATAGGATTGTTAGGAGGTAATAGATGTAATAGATGTACGGAGTAATAAATGTGATAAATGCCGTGGTTGGGATTTTAATATAAAATCCAAGCTGGGGATGAATGAAAAAAAGAAGCCCCTCCTGATAAGGCCATAATAGGCTTTGTCAGTGGAGCTATTTTTGAAAAGGTCTCATAATACGGAGTACATAGTATGATGTATATTATCCTATTGAATTTTCTTTTATGGACCCTTGATGCAACCGTACTTGTTTTGTGCTCATAACTACGCGAGCTCAATCTGTAACATCTGATCGCTGTGATCGGCTGGAACGGTAAATGTACGGATTATTCATGTATGGATGTATGGATGTATCGTATCAATACAATGCCACCCGTGGTTGTTTCCAGCCTCATCCGTGTCTCACGACCCGCAAACCCAAGGACATGAGTCTTTTGTACTCCACTTCCCCCTCATGGAAGATCCCAAAGGGGTCCACTAGACTCGTCCGACCTTTTCTATTTGTCTCAGTGGTTCTCTGGCCTTGTCCGTTCATCCAATCATGTCCTGCCAGTCACTCCCGCCTCCCTTTTTTTTAGTAGCGTGTGGCAGTGTAATATATTTCTACTGATATACGGAATATTCCGTACTTTTATATGGAGATAGATATATAAAGCGGTCCCAGTCGTTCCTTCCCAAGGTTCTTACTTTCCACGCTCGAGATATTTATATTTAATAGGGTCGCTTCCTGGACTTCCTTTCTTTTCGTGTTCACTCACACTCACTTCTTGACGCGTATCATATCATACAATGCCGTCGTTCATGAAGTTCGCGGCTGCGGCTTTCGCCGTGGCTACACCTTTCGTTTCTGCTCAGACTTACTCTGACTGCAATCCGATGGAGACAACATGCCCTGCCAACAAGGGTTTGGCTTCGTCCAGCGCTCACTTCGACTTCACCCAGGCTAGCTCCCTTGACCAGTGGAAGATCAGTGGCGGACAAGTTCCAACTACCGCCAACGGTGCCCAGTTCACTATCAACAAGGAAGGAGATGCTCCTACCATCGTCAGCGATTTCTACTTCTTCTACGGCGAATTGTCCATTGAGATGAAGACTTCTCCTGGCCAAGGCATTGTCAGCTCCGCGTTTTTGCAATCCGATGACAAGGATGAGATTGACTGGGTACGTGATATCGAAATCGGATCATTACTTCCAACATACAGAATAATTGCTAACCGAAATACAGGAAGCATTGGGCGGAAAGACTGACACCGTTGAGACCAACTACTTCGGCAAGGGAGACACCTCGACTTATGATCGTGAGACCTGGGTCCCCGTCAGCACTCCTCAGGACTCTTTCCACACCTACACCATCCAATGGTCCAAGGAGAGTATCACCTGGTTGATTGATGGCGCCAGTCTCCGCACTGTCAACTACGCAGATGCCCAGGGTGGTGCTCGCTTCCCTCAGACCCCTATGAACATTCACCTTGGTATCTGGGCCGGTGGTGCTCCTACCAACGGACAGGGTACCATTGACTGGGCTGGTGGTTTGACCGACTACTCCAAGGGCCCCTACACTATGTACATCAAGAGCATCACTGTCAACAACGCCAACCCCGCCGAGTCCTACACTTGGTCCGACAAATCTGGCTCCTCCGACAGCATCAAGTTCACCGGGTCCAACGCCGTGAGCTCTCGCAGCCCTACTACTACTGATGCTGCCACCGTCTCCTCTTCCGAGGCTGCTTCCACTACTGAGTCTCCTTCCACCTCCGAGACTCCTTCTACCACCGAGGCTCCTTCTACTACTACCGAGAGCACTTCCAGCGCTCCCACTACTCTGGCTACCAGGACCTCCATCTCCTCTGCTGAGTCCACTGCGGCTTCTAGCTCTTCATCTGCCGAGTCGACTGCTGAGTCGACTGCTGCTTCCAGCTCCGGTGCTGAGTCGACTGCTGCTTCCAGCTCCGGTGCTGAATCCACTGCCGCTTCCAGCTCCGGTGCTGCCGGTGCTTCCCCCAGTGGCTCTAGCAGCTCTGGTTCCAGCTCCAGCTCCAGCTCTGGTGCTTCCCCTAGCGGCTCTAGCGGCTCTGGCTCCGGCTCCGGCTCTAGCTCTAGCTCCAGCCCCAGCTCCAGCTCCCACTCGGGTTCTGGCTCGTCCTCCAGTGCCAGCGCTAGCGCTAGCCCCACCTTCAACGCAGCTGCCTCTGTCGCTGCTACCTACTTGGGACCCGTGTCCCTCCTGGGTCTGGTGACCGCCCTGCTCCAGCTGTAAATGTCCCTTTTGAGCGCTATGATTTTTTGACGCATCATTAATGACACGCGCCTCGAAAGAGGAATACTTGGCTGGACCGGGTATGGTAATGGTTGATGGGATGCGATTGTAATTTTTTCTGGCTGTACCTTTTTTTTTCCCTTTTCGTTGTCCTTGGCGCCCAAATGCCTGCAACCTGTCCTATTTGTTAGGTGGCCCGGATGTGTTGATTGGCATCTTCCGGTAACTGGCGATTTTCTTTGGGCGGACATCATGTATCTATCAGCGTCATACATACTTTGCCATCGAGCAAACCTGCAATAATATCAAGTCAATTGACTTTCTCAAGCACTTTAATCTTTTCCATTGTATACAATCTAATCTAGACCTTTCACCGCTTGTTTCTGGTTGTTATATATCCCTTGACTTGTCATCCCATCGTGCTCGGCTAAGTTATATATATACGTTCCAACACCGGCATCACATTCGCATCAATCATATGCATACCAGTCCTCGCTTCCCTCGGCTTAGAGTTCCACTATGGTCCAACCGCCATCCGCCATCCGGCACTGCGGACGAACACCTACAGAATCCCGGACCCTGGGAAAATTTGCACACCATGAACCGTGGATCAGGCTGTTGATTGAACTTGAATTGTAATGGGCCTGATTGTGGATTGGCTGGTGATGAATTGTGCCTAGGCGAGATGTCTGTAGTCGGATTGGTTGGTTGAGTATTGATGTATAGCCGAACCGTGGTTGGCGCAATATCGGATACATTCGTTTCCAGGGGTTTGGGTTTGGTTTACCGGATTTACTATGTTGTATGTATGTATGTACGATGTATTGTATTTGTTTGGATGTGAATTGTATGTTTTACTTCGTATATCGTAGTAGGTAGGTACAACATCCTTCGTAAAAAATAAAAACAAATCGTAAATGGTAAAATACCGTCGTGGCTCGTTATTGCGTCTAACTCATCTCATCTCATGTTCGCGGATAGAAAACGCCCAAAGTGCGAAGAAAAAAAAAAAAAGGTAGTCAACAGCTGGAAGAAAACCCTTCAACTGAAAACTCGATCAACTTTCGGACCCTGACAAAAATCCGAGATTCTCCTCAGGGTCCCCAACCCCCGTGGAGACCTCAATTCACCAAGTGGACCCAGCCCCAGTCGCACGTCGCACATCCTTTAACTGGCGTGATAACCGCAACACC
This sequence comes from Penicillium psychrosexuale, assembly GCF_028828465.1. NCBI lineage: Eukaryota > Fungi > Ascomycota > Eurotiomycetes > Eurotiales > Aspergillaceae > Penicillium > Penicillium psychrosexuale. Next base: position 3,970,246 of record NW_026643187.1, read on the forward strand.
GAGTCAGCAACGGGACGATGGTGCGTGGCCGCGACCCTGAGCAGGGCAAGAGTTGCGGCGGGCCGGGGTGTAGATGTGGGTTCGGTGGATGCAGTGGAGGACACGGCAGACGATGACGACTCCGTCAATGCATCTGCATTGGCAATGGCATCTGCATCTCCTGACGATCGCCCCCGGAACAAATATGCCCCGAAGGGTCCCAGCGGGAGCGAATCGAGTACGGAGTATAGCCTATCGCTGCTGCTGTCGTCAGATGCAGATCGGGAATTGTGCAATGTTGGACTCCGCCGTTCCTCGCGTGATACGATCCCGTCCACCGCTTCGAGATGGTCGTCTATTGTTATGAATCGCGTGCTGAGGGAGTCTGCTTTGCTGCGGATCTGCGCGCGTAGTCGGTCTAGGTACTCTTCGCGTCGTCGCAGCTGTATCGCGAGTCGTGTGTCTAGAGCTGCGGTGCCGCTTATTTCGGTTGCTGGTCGGGAGGCGAGCAGGCTGTCGATTGCGGAGCGTAGGTCGGCGCGGAGAGAGTCGAATTCCCAGACTGCAGTTTGGACGGCTTGGTTGCTGCCGGTGAATTCGAGATCCAGTGCGTTGCGGGCGTCTGGGAAGGTTGTTTTCAGTTGTGATTCTAGGTCAGCGAGCATGCTTTCGCTTTGTTTGAGGATTGCGGATAGAGGTGTGAGGGTTTCGAGGGCCGTGTCGAATATGGATTCTAGCTGGCGCTGGGCGGTTGCGAGAGTCTCCTCTCGAGGTGTTGTGGATGGAGGATAGGCGCTGCGTGGTTGGTATGCAGGGAGGGTGATGCAGCTGTTGGGGTAGAGAGTCTTGATGCTTGGGATACGGCAGAGGTCTTTGGCTTGGTAGACTACCTCGGGGAGAACTAGCAGATGCAAGATGAAGGCGATCAAGACTGCGTTGATTGCTTTGCGAGCGAGGGCACTATGGCCACGAAAGATGGATTTGGATTTCACGACTAGGCTTGCTTGTTTGGTGGGGGTCGTCTCTGCAGACAACCCAGCATCTGCATATCCAGCTTTAGTGGTCTGATCCTGCTCTTTCTGCTTTACATCATTCGGCGTGGACACTTTGCGTCGTTTTTTCATGCTTTCTGGGCCTTGTTGCGTCGGAGTCCGTACATATTCTACCCAAGACCCGTCTAAGTTAGGTGCTTCGCAGATAGAGGGCATGATGAGCTCCGGGCCTGATATAGTCCATGATGAGGATGAGGATGTGGGCGACTCTGCTGACAGGTTGGCCGTCTTTCTGGTCGCTTTGCTGCTGTCACGTCGGCGATTTGGAGTTTTGGTGGGGTCTTTTTCCTTCAGAGAAGCAGTTGATGCTATCACCCAGGATTCGCCAAGAGCTGAGCGATCTGGGGTACGAGGCTGTTCTGTAGACATGGCGTAAACATTTCAGCAAGAAACATGCACTTTGTGTAATAGTTAATAGTTCTGTAGTTAATATCTCATGACTCGGAGTGTTTCAACAAATGTTTTGATTGCGACTGGCTCAATCAGACCGCACGCGTAAAGCGGTGGGGAAGAAAGATCGGAGAAACGCGGCCGAGGAATTGAACCTTTAGCAACCATGCGCTCATTACTTCGCCTGAGACCGTCCTTGCCTGGCGTTCGATCTCTGTCATGGCAATTTGTACGATCGCGACCGTTGTCATACACAGCGATTCGCCATTGCTCGTGTTCTGACAAACCGGAAGCTCCCACGATACCTCCCACCGACCATCGAGCTATCGGAACCGCCCAGGAGCTCTTCACATCTTCAGTCTACAGTCCTGGATCTCCCTTATTCCTCCCGAATGGCACACATGTTGTCAACAAACTCATCTCCTTCCTCCGCACCCAGTACCTACAATATGGCTTCCGTGAAGTCCTAACCCCGATCATCTACAAAAAGTCGCTCTGGGAGATATCGGGCCACTGGCAGAACTACAAGGATGATATGTATGAGGTGACCGGCCGAGGAGCCAGTAGTGAGGCAGAGGGCGAAGTGGGTGAAGACGAATCCTACGGACTGAAGCCAATGAACTGTCCCGGCCACTGCCTACTCTTCAAGTCGCAGAATCACTCCTACCGCGACATGCCAGTGCGCTATGCAGACTTCAGCCCGCTGCACCGCAACGAAGTGTCCGGGTCGCTGACTGGCTTGACGCGCCTGAGGCGTTTCCATCAGGATGATGGACATCTGTTCTGTAGACCGCAGCAGATCAAATCGGAGATTGCATCGGCGCTGGGATTTGTGGATATGGCTATGAAGACATTTGGACTCGGTCCGTATCGATTGGTGCTGTCAACCAGACCCGAAACGGATTATATTGGGACTTTGGAGATGTGGGATAATGCCGAGACGCAATTGCGCGAAGCTCTGGATAGCACCGGACGCGAATGGGCGCTGAATGAAGGCGATGGTGCGTTTTACGGCCCCAAGATCGACATCCAACTCCAGGATCAAGCTGGAAAGTACCACCAGCTGTCAACTATCCAATTGGACATGAACCTGCCACAGCGATTTGAGCTGGAATATCAAGTTGCAGAGGAGGAGCCGGACTACAACCCAGCCACGCCCGGAGTTGCAAGACCAGTTATGGTCCACCGCGCCATCTTCGGCTCATTGGAGCGGTTTTTGGCGTTGCTGATTGAACAGCACGGTGGTCACTGGCCATTCTGGCTTTCTCCGCGCCAGGCCATTATCTTGACGGTTAACCAAGACGATGCTGTTGTGCGCCGGGCTCAAGAAGCGGCAGCCAAGTTCGCTGGTTTCCGCGCATTGCTGAATGATGGTAGCTCTGAATCGCCCCGTCCACTGTCCTCTGTCGACTCTACATTCTTGGTGGACATCGATACCAGCGCACAGACTCTGGGCAAGAAGATTCAGCGCGCCAAACAGATGAAGTATAACCTCATCTTCATTCTCGGACCACGGGACCTGGCCGATGGTGGCATCTCCGTTGATGTTACTGGGCAGATGAAGAGCAAGACGGATAAAGATGCTCAGACATTGCAGGCGCTGATCAAAGCCAGACTCGGTGATGATGCGCTGCAGAATCCTCGAGCTGTCAAGCTTAGTGTGGACGAAGTTCATCCGCTATTGGTGGAACTCGAGAAGAACTTTGTGTAACTTTGTATGTTGTATAACTATATGTGTTGTCATTTTGAGCGTGTCTGACTGGATCTTTGCCCTATCATTGTATATTAGACCGATCTTTTCCGAATCAAGTCATCATTCCATCTGAAGCACACAATAATTCCAAACAATGCCTGCGGCTATCCGCGGGGTGGATGCCTCAGGAGACACCACTCCGATGTTCGGGCCTCTATGGAGACGGGCACAGTATGTAGATATTCGTTGCATATGACTGTCAAATAAAAGTAACGGGAATATAAATGACATTAATTGACATTGGCAATCTACCAGCGGTATTTCAATTTCATCATCAAGTCAATTGCAGATCTTCACGCCCTGTGGTTGACAATATACCCATCACGTGACTCCGCTGTCGGCGCCGAAAAACTCGGCGTCATTGACGGGCCCATTTGAGTCACAGCATATTCCCCATTCTTAATTGGCCTTCTTTTCTCTTTTGCTATAAAAGAATCCCCGTGTCCATATTTTGGAAGCCATTTTCTGCTTTTAATCACATCAATATCGAGTCTGCTTGGCTCAGCTATAACGACACCCTACCTTTTATCGTCTCTTATCCACTTGTGCCCCCGCGGTGCCCCGCCAACACTATGCCGATGTATGTTGCGATGACTCCAATTCGGTGTTTCTACATACTAATCTCTTGAAGGCTCAAGGATCCCTCAAAAAAGTACAAGCCTTTCAAGCCGGTGAATCTGCCAAATCGCCAATGGCCCAACAAAATTATCGACAAGCCTCCTCGCTGGCTGGCAACTGATCTGCGTGATGGCAACCAGTCTCTGCCGGACCCAATGGTATGATATGATGTGCTGTTCAATGCTGTTTCCCATATTGATTGGATTGGATCTATAGGACGGCGAGCAAAAATACCGTTTCTTCAAGATGCTCGTGGATATCGGTTACAAGGAAATCGAAGTGTCCTTCCCCTCCGCATCCCAAACGGACTTCGACTTTACCCGCCGTCTGGTAGAAGAGCCCGGTCTCACACCCGACGATGTCGCCCTGCAGGTCCTGGCTCCCTGCCGTGAGGATCTCATCCGTCGCACAGTCGATTCCCTGAAGGGCGCCAAAAAGGCTATCCTCCACATCTACCTCGCAACGAGCCCTTGTTTCCGTCGCATCATCTTCAACATGGACCACAAGCAGAGTCTGGAGATGGCTGTCAAATGCACAAAGTACGCCCGCTCCATCACCAAGGACGACCCCTCCCAGGCCGGCACCGACTGGCAATTCGAGTTCTCCCCCGAGACTTTCTCCGATACCGAGCCCGAGTACGCCGTGGAGGTCTGCCAGGCTGTGAAGGCTGCCTGGGGACCCACGGAGGAGAAGCCCATCATCTTTAACCTGCCCGCCACGGTAGAGATGGCCACCCCCAACGTCTTTGCTGATCAGGTCGAGTACTTCTGCACAAACATGACTGAGCGCGAGAAGTTTGTTGTTTCAGTCCACCCGCATAACGACCGTGGCTGCGCTGTTGCCGCGGCTGAACTGGCACAGATGGCTGGTGCCGATCGTGTAGAGGGTACTCTGTTCGGCAACGGTGAGCGTACCGGAAACGTGGACCTGGTTACTCTCGCCCTGAACCTGTACACACAAGGTGTCTCGCCAAATGTCGACTTCTCGGACATCAACTCTGTCATCAAGGTGGTAGAGGAGAGCAACAAGATCCCCGTCAACGAGCGTGCACCATATGGTGGTCAGCTCGTGGTGTGCGCATTCTCTGGAAGGTTCGTTGTCCTTTCTTTTTCCTACGTTATTCGCTTTGCTAACCTATTTCGAATCCAGTCACCAAGATGCAATCAAGAAGGGCTTCAAACTGCGCCAAGATGGCGAGGGCGCCGACGAGGAAACCGAGTGGGAAGTCCCGTACCTCCCCCTGGATCCCCAAGATATCGGCCGTACCTACGAGGCAGTCATCCGTGTCAACTCCCAAAGTGGCAAGGGTGGCGCCGCCTGGATTATCCTGCGCAGCCTGGAGCTGGATCTCCCTCGCGCTCTGCAGGTCGAGTTCAGCAAGATCGTGCAGGAGAAGACCGAGGCTGTCAGCCGGGAGCTGAAGCCTACCGAGATCGTCAACCTCTTCGAGGAGGCCTACCACCTCAAGTCAAACCCTCGCTTCACCCTTGTCGACTACAGCATCACCACCGACCGCTCGCAGTCCCCTGCTCCTCCTGAGCCCGGCAAGGCCCTTAACACCAAGAACCTTAAGCGTCGCTTCACCGGTATTATCGAGATCGACAACGTTCAGCATGCCATCACCGGTGTCGGCCCAGGTGCTATCTCCTCCCTAGCTACCGCTCTTTCTACCCTCGGTATTGATCTCGATGTCCGCGACTACAAGGAACACTCCATTGGTCGCGGTCGCGACACCAAGGCTGCTACCTACATTCAGTGCACAGCAGCCGGCAGCAATCAACAAGTGTGGGGTGTTGGTATCCACCAGGATGTGGTCCAGGCCTCTCTGATTGCGCTGCTTAGCGCTGCCAGCTCGGTAAGATTTGTTCCTTGATCTGTCTACGTCTCACCACTAACATGCGTTTAGTTCCTCACCTCCCGGGCTGGCTCTCCTGCTCCTTTCCGTCCCATCCGCTCCAACACCCTCACCAACGAGGACATCGAAGCCCTCGAGCAGTTGACCAGCACTCCAGAGGCTGTTACATCTAACGGCGGTCTGAGCGCCAAGGTCAACATCGAGCAGCTGACAAAAAAGGCTGAAAATATGTAAAAAAAAGTTTAAGAAAAGCAACCGACTAAAAGTGATAGCGATAATGTGAATACCATGAACGATTTGAATCAATATTTTCTTCAAGGATTGCTCTTCAGATGTAACATTGACTTAGCTGAATATAGTAGAGTTGAAATTCGTGGTCATTGGCTAGTTATGCATATCAACCGACATTTTCACACATGTCAAGCTATAAAAGACCAGAGACATTCGAGCTCACCACCCAATCAACTCATCCAACCTCCATCCTCTCTTCGCACTGGCCCCATAAGCATTGAACGTCTGCGGCCCCTCAGCCGAAATAATATACCCATTCTCACAAGACGAGAACGAGACCTTCGGCTGATTCGCGTAGAAGGTATCGAAGCCCGAGTCCAGCGCATCAGCAAGACTGTTTACTTTACCAGCTGGGTGTAGCTGGCGCCAGGGGTATCGACATGCGTCTCCTTCGCAGGACTTTAGCACTAGCATGAGTGCGTCCAACCGCGCTATTATTTGTGGCAGCTCGCGATTTGCAATCTTATAGTTGGGGTGTTTGGCTGGGTATGTGCCTAGGTTTACGGTCTGATGGGGATCGCTCTTTTTTAGGGTGTTAGGGCTTGTTGAATATCCTGTAGGATAGAAGGGGATGGATGGCTTACCTTCAGATCGAAGAATTCTTTCTCGTTTGTGCACCATACTGCATAGTATAGACTATAGTCATCGGCAACCAGTCGGATACCCTTGTATGTGTTTCTTTGGTAGCTGTTATGTGGCTGGTCGAGCTTGTCGCTGGCATACCCGTAGATCCCTTCTGGTACAGCCTATCTTGATGTTAGCTGGTTGGTTAATATGCTCTTGCTATGTGAGTCACTCACTAATCCCCAGTACTCAATAGCAACATGCTCCGTCCTATTGTCCGCCGTGCTGGCAGCAATGGTAGTAGGGATAGTCTTGCCGTCCAATCCGTTTCGAGTAACACCAGCTATATTCAAGAAAGTAGGAGCTAGATCCGTATGAGAAGTGATAGCATCCAGAGTCTGATTCTTTCCGATACCAGGGCCTCGGACGATGAGAGGGACGTTGATATCAGTTTCTATACGAGTTAGCATATCTATACACCCCAGACACCAGACAATCAAGGCCAACTCACCATAACCACAGTTCTTACCAGGCTGCATCCGATGCTGACCCAGATGATACCCATTATCCGTAGAAAAGAAGATATAAGTATTATCCAGCTCCCCAACCTTCTCCAACCTCTCAACAAGCCTCCCAACCATCTCATCAACAGCCTGCAAAGCCCGCAGCCGACACCGCTGGAACTCATCAATATAATCAACATTCGTCTGATTCAACTCAGGCACATTCTGCACCCAGCTGACCGCATTCTCAATCAGTGTATTAAAACTCTCATCACGCGGCGCCCGCACATCCTTAAACAAACCCGCATGTCGCGGCGCAAACTCCGGCTCACCGAACCAGTTCGCGTTCCTCGTGGAATCATGAGACCCATTCGAGTGCGGCGCGTTGGGCGCTACTGTCAGCATCCACGGCTGTTCGTGCTTAACCGCCTCGTCGATGAAACCCTCTGCTTTTTCGGCGATCATGTCTGTCGAGTACTGCCCGTCGTACTTGACTGGTGCTGCGCCGTTGCGCGTCATTCGTGCGTACCAGTATCGGTATGTATACGGATCTAGGAGGAAGTCCGAGCCGTTGAACCCTCGCACGTACGGATTGTTGTAGTTTTCCTCTGTATGTGCGTTCCACATCTTGCCTACGTAGTAGGTGTTGTAGCCTGCTTCTTGCATCCATAGTGGGAGGTAGTTGTCGTTCCAGCCTGCTGAGACTACTTTTGGATAGCCGCCGTAGGGAAGTCCGACGTCGGTTACGTTCGTGTTGTGTGGCATGCGGCCGGTCCAGAGGTTGGCTCGGGATGGACAGCATAGTGCGATTGAGCAGAAATGTTTGGAGTAGCTTGTTCCTTGTTGAACGAGGGTTTCCTTGTCAGAGTGTTAGTCTGGGGAGGGAGAAAGTAGGGCTTGTATGGAAGGAATAGACCCACCTGCAACTTGGGCATATGCTCTAAACCGCCCACATATTTACCCTGATCATCTGTTAGAATGAAGAGGATATTAGGTTGCTTGGCGACAGCTAGAGTTGTCAGGAGCAGCAATCTTAGTACGTTCATGGCTGCGAATTTGGCGTTATTGTTGAGCTTGAGAGCTGGGAGGAACTATATACCTCGGCCTAGTTCTTTAGCTTCTGCAAGCCCTGCGTCATGGAAGAGATGTAAAGAGACCGAGGAGCTGTTGTGTGATTTCTCCATATAATTGCATATTGTCGATCATCCGAGTAGAAATCGTAATGCTGTACAACGTACTCCGTACATGATCGGCATGTCAGTGATAGGTTGGAAGTAACAGGGAAGTCCATCAGTCGGAGTATAAAAAGATCGGCGATTGCGAGCTTGTGCACATCAATGGTGTTAGGGTGGGTCGTATCCTTTAGTCTAGTACATATGATAACGATCAACCAAATCAGAAAACTGATCTACAAGCGTCAGAAAGATATACTGGGTATGTATAAATTACAAACATAGAGCTAAGGTATTGAGGATAAGCCGGATAAAGAACACGCAATGCTAGGGGGAAAAGAAGATCAGAACTGTCAAGCAAACACGCCGGCCGCCTTTTAAAAAGATATCATTTCAAATCTGTACAATGTACGGGCTCAATCCAAGTTCAAGCCTCGTAGTTGCCGATTTGGCGGTGCAGCATTGTCGCTGTCTGTGCGGCCAACGTCATGCCCGTCTTCTGCACCTAGTGCCGACTGGTACATGAGAGCTTCTTGGGGCCAATCATTGACCCCACTGTCCTGTGTGCTTGGACGTGCCGTCTCAGCAGGGAGTGTGCCAGCAGCCTGGGGGCTGTTGGGGTTCCATTCCTGTTGGCTAGGAAGCGGCTCTCGTCCCGTCGAGGGCCGTTCGTCGCCAGGGTGTCCATACGATTGAGACTGGTCAGGGTTGTCGGCCATATCAAAACTGAACCGGAAATCACGGTCCGCGGCGGACGTACCCGCGGCGGGATCCAACGTGTTGTAGTGTTGATCATCAAACTCGGTTCCGACCGTGGCAGACTGTGGCTCCTTGATGTGAGGCACAGCAGAGCTAGGCCCGGGGATAGGAGTGGCAAGCGGACTATTGTCAGTAACACTCCCCAGTTCATACGGCACAGACCCGGCTTGGCCGGTCTGATAAGTAGCCGCGGGATGACTGGTCTCTTCCAATGTCACCCCACGTAGAGAGCGAGGGACATTTGCGTCGATATCTGGATTCATTGTGGACTGTCGGATGCTGGTGCCCATTGTGCTTCCAGCCTTGGAAACTCTGCTCATCCGGTGCTGAGGTATGTCCGCAAATGGGCTATCGCCCTCCAGGTCGCGAATGCTGAACTGAGCAATGGTTCGCAGCTTCCGGGTTACCCATGAGGCGAGAACCTTGCCGCGCTGCTTCTCGCCTAGACGAGAGCGGGGGAAGTCGCCGTGGGAGACGAATGCGACAATATCCGCAACGACCTGGTGCTCCATGAGGATAACATCAACAATGACGGGGACCAGGGCGGCTAGATAGGCTTTTCGGGTAACTTCAACGACAACAACGACCAAGCCACCGGCTTGGAAAATAGCACTGAGAATGTTAGCCTCCAGGTCAGATCTCAGAAGATTACCATCTACTTACCATCCTCCATTCACGATATTGCGGTGGCAACTCTCTACGGAGTTTTCAATGTCCATAGGGAAGTGATTGAGTCCGTTGACTTCGAAAGTTTCGCCGATGCTGCCGAGGAGGAAGAGGACTTGCATATCAACTGGCTGGCCGCCAGGACCAATCGGCCGAGTAACGGTGTGAAGGAAACCAAGATCACCAGTACGGACATAAGGCACGCTGGGGTCACCGTCTGCAACTCTGCCGTTCAACCGCTCGGAATCAAATTCTTGCTTTGATTTGTAGAACCCCTCAGCGCAAGCGTCGGACTGGACCCAGATCTCACCGTACTCTCCAACGTGCGAGAGAGTGCAGGTCTCCGGGTTCACGATCGCAATCTGTGTGTTGACTGGTACCATGCCCGAATCCTGTAGCAAAAGCGCGGTAGGGTGGACATCGGGGTCTACTGGGTAAATAAGACCTTGACGGAGGCTTCGCAAGTCGAGCCATAGTTCGATCGGCTCAATGCACATGTATGATCGTGTGGTAACCATCGGGTTGAGAACGTGCGAGTAAATGACGTTGATCGAGGTACGGTCCAAGCTGGCATTGGCGAAATGTAGGCGTACCTTTCCATCTGTATGATCGGATTAGCTTCTCTTCGTGGCTCTGATGGTGATGACACATACAGAGATCCGTTCTAGGCCGCCCCTCTGCAGAAATCATGAGGTTCTTCAGTTCTTGAAGCTGGAAGCCTTTTCCAGCCATAGCACTCATTGCGTAATCCAACATTTGACTGGTGGCGTAAGTGTCCTTGATCTTGTACCGAGCAAGTGTTACGAAGAGAGTCAATGGGTTTTGCGCGAAGTCGACTGGCGAAACTAGATATGTAGGCGCACCTGAATAATATGTTAGGGTGGAGATGTTCATAGATTAGCAGCAAACTTACCGACGTAAATGCCCATCAAACAGGTGTGGAGGAATCCGAGACCCAGGGTACTTCGGACACTTCCAAGCACCGGCCTTGAGCTTGTCATTTGGCAGGTCTCTTTTTGAACCTTGCACATGCCCATTATGGTTTCATGGGAAATTTGGACCGAGATTCTTCGCTGGTCTGGGGTCCAATAAGTCCAGACCATAGCAGGCTGGTTGCCCTGGAGCCAAGTATCCTTCACAGTGTAGCCGAGCTCGCGACATCCGTGGGACTGCTTCGAGGGCTTTGTGGTATTGTATATAGCAGGAACACCAATGCGAAGAACCTGGGCGGACTGCTTGATATGCTGCGACACAAGCTTCTGCCTCATGACATGGTCAACATCGTTATTGACGATGATGGCCTTGATGTTGAAGTCGCCGATGACGTGCAAGAATGCAGGGGCATCCTCCGAAAGACGGTTTTGATCAATAGGAGCCATCGGGATGACAACGGCACCCAAGCACAGACAAGCATGGACGGCATAGACGTACTCTTCCGAGTGGGTGTACATCAGCACGAGATGATCTCCTGGTCGTACCTTCACCTTGTTCTTGAGGTAGGTCGCCACCGCAGAAACTTTGAGGTCAAACTTCTTCCAAGTGACGCCCTTTCCTTCCTTTCCACGGCCATCGATAGAGCAGTAAGCCAATTCTTCAGCTTGGCGAGCGACTCGCCATTGAAGAAGGTCGACAATTGTGTTAAAGTTGTTCAATGGGGTGGAAGTTCGGTCATCCATCACCACATCGCGATAATCCACACCCGAGTATTGCTTTTCCTGGTAGGCAAGCAAGTCTTGTCGTGATGCTAGAGCAGTAGGGGACCAGATTCCACCCTCAGGGTCAACACCGACGGGCAAGTTCATCACTGATCGTTCAACTCCAAACTTGACATGCACTGCTTGCAGCATACCGCACTCGAAATCTTTGCGACAGAGCATGTTGCCAATTTCTTGTCTGCCATTCTTGGTAACGCGCGGCAGACTGTTCGGGGCTGTAAGTAGAACACAGTATACCCGTAGATGATGCTCTTGGTATAGTACCTCCATACACCTGTCGGCGAGCGAATCAAGGAGAACCGAGTCGAGCTGCCTTGGCGGACCGCCGGAAGTTGTTGGCGCCGTTGAGGCCGAGTAAGACTCCAAAATAATCACAGGAAGATGTTCTTCGTTAACAAACACATCGAACGCAGTACAATCATGAATTTTCGGCACCTTCTTAAGAATGCTAACTGTTAGATGTTGAACGAAGAAGTATCGATGTTCCACAATCTCTTGGCCGTGCTCAACCCATTCGACTTTTTGGCGGAGACGATCCTCGTAGAGACCAAGCACGAAAAGTCGGCCCTCAATCACACATCCAAGTAGACCAGTGCGCAGGAATTCAGGTTCCACGAGTATCGGGGTCGGGTTAGGCTCCTCGAATTTGTAGGGGCGAGCGTGGAATATGGCCTCTGTGTGTTTCGGCAATGCCCAGAAGCCACCAGAAAGAGAGGGTGAATCAACCCAAATCTCCCCAATAACATTTGGCGTACAAAGGAGATTGGTCTCCGGATCAACGACAGCGAGAGTTGCGTCAGGAATTGGGTAGCCGAAAGCGCCAACGCGTACAGCATGCGGCATACTGCTGGCATACTTTCGTGCATCCTCGCCCATGGCCAGCACAACCACTTCATTGCTCTTCAATGCCTCTTTGTCTAGAAGCACCTCGCTAAGCTCGTTTTTAGGGCTCTGCTTGATCGTAGAAACTCGTGATCCACCACCCAGAAGACTGCTTCCGAAGCCCGTTTTAGTCTCAGACTTGGTAAGGCTCTCGTCCTCTTTCTTATAATCATCGCGGCCGGCTGGGTCCATTTCATGGGTCAAGGAACATCCCATTCGCTCTTCACCACCGAGCCAGTCACGCATACTAATGACCATACCTCCATGCTCTGGTAAGCAGAGCATCGGAGCCACAATTTCTCTAGCCCGTGGGTTCCTCATTGGCCGAAGCCATCTGTCTGCCAGGATTTCATGGAACTCAGGGTCGAGAGTAAGTGTATCGATGAGACAGAGTTTGACGCTGCTGAAATTAGGCTCCGAGTTTTTCTTAAAATGTCTTGTGGCCATCGGATCTTGCTGGTAGTTGTAGGTGGCGATCTTCAAGCCAGAGTAATCGGTCGCCATGACTGATGCCTTGTATTTGGTGATGAGATGGGCATATAAACCGGGTGTTTCCACAGCCCGGTCCTCGTGCCAAACGGTTGTATGGCCACCGTAAACGGTGAAGAGAATGGCCATGATCATACCAATTCCTTGTCTCGGATCGAGGTAACTGATGATGGTCTCTCCCTTAGTGCTATATTGCCTAGCGCTTGACTCCACAGGAACTGTAGAAATGATCGCACTCAGACATGCCATTTGATGCATGATAGTCCGGTGGCTCATCACAACACCACGCATATCACCCGTCGGGGCCCTCGCAAACTCAATATAGGCCAGATCGGGGACCTGCAGCGCAGGTGTATCGTCCTTCTTCTTTGGATGGAAACTGCCGAACTCATTCGTCTTCCACCACTCGACTCCTCGTGGCCAACTGAGTTTCTGCGCTGTGATATCGCGTTGGAAGTTCTTCAGGTTATTCTCAGTTGTCAATGCCAGATGTGCCTGCGTTGAGGTGAGCACAATATTTAGACTTGTGTAATCATCCAGACTGTTGATAGGCACGGCGACAACTCCTGCAATAAAGCAGCCCAAGAGCGCGACAGCGAACTCGATAATTTCAGCTTCGCGGTAGATGAGAGCGACACGATCTCCGCGGTATAGATTACTCTTATCGCGAATAACCTGAGCAACTTTCTCGGCGCGACTAGACAGTTTTTCCCACGTTATCGATGCAACCTCCTTGCCCTTTGCATCCAGCACCCAATATGCTGCTTGCTTGGGGTGAGCCCGAGCACGATGCCGTAACACCGCGGGCAGGTTGTCAAAGTTCGACATGGGGACATTTTTGTCGTGCGGATCGTTCAATGAGAAAGGAATCTCTCGAGGTTCGAGGGGAAGTAGATGCTCAATAGCCGGTCCGTGCTGAAGTTCCGCCCCAGCAGGCATCAATGGCGGGGCCATGTTTGCTGTTGGCGAAAAGGCTTCCCCGGACTGAGAATAGCGGTGGAAGCCACCTCCATAGCTATCCCTATAATCATCATGCTGTTGCCCCGCAAAGTCGGAAAAGTAGCCCTGCTGGGAATCAAGCATCGTGGACTGTCGCGTGGGCGCTCCAGATGCTGGATCGTAATATGCCATGCCCTCGTCCGCGTACTCAGGTTCGGCGGGGGTATACTCCTGAGGATATTCCTGAGCGTACTCCTGAGGGTACTCCTGAGGGTACTCCTGAGGGTACTCGGGCTGAGACATATATTCGGGCTGAGAATTTGGATTGAACGCGTAGTTCTGACTCATTAAAGTTGCGGTTCTGGAACCATCCTGGCCTTGTAACCCTAGGGCTGGGGGTTTAGGAAGGAATAGGGAGTCGTAAGAGCTCCCTGAAGGCGCGCGGTCATGAGCTTGGAGCATGCTTTCTCTACGATGAGACCCTAGCGATGCATGCGACTGATCCTGTGTATGTATACCGGCACCTTGATCATATCCGACGGCTCCGCTGCCCTGTGAGCCATGACTGCCTGCGTAAATGGGGGAAGTGACGTGTGGCAGGGAAGAATCGGCAGTTGGTGGGCGAACGCTCAGAATGGCCGGCGGGACCCTTCCAGGGCTGGCTGGGGATGCATCGTAGCCAAGACCGGCCTGTGAATTGATATCAAGGGGCTTGTTGGGACCGAAATATTGCGAAAGCAGGATCGTACGTCGCTTCTGGTATCTTGTCGTTGTCAGTCCTATGCATCTGCCGGTCCAGAAATCTCCTGTCGCAAGAACCGAATCTATGACAAGGCAGAATTGGCTTGTAATACTGGTTGTAGCCAGGGATAGCTTACCCTTTCTGAGTGATATCGCCCTCCTGTCATGGATCATACATAAGAAAAAGCATACAACAAGTGCACGAAATGTACATACCTCCAATTCCCGATCTAGGTCCCGCAAAGCGGCCTGTATCTCGGGAGACTCTTCCGCCATTTAGATGGAGGGTCGGAAAGCCTCAATTCGGGGAAACGTATCAAAAGCGCGGGGGAGGGATGGGGGGCACGGAGTCAAGAACACCTCATCGCAATGAGCGTCTCGAGGGCGCAGGTGAGGGGTGGCGGATTTGCCAAGTGCAGCCCTGATAGCCGCAGGTTGTATTTACCGGGGTGTGAGTCGATCAGCGAGTCAATCCGTCCTGTCTCTGATCTTCGCGCAAGACACCCGCGCAACGTCACCCGCCAAGGCGGTCAGACGAGCTGAGAGCCTGAGACATGCGACGGAGAGACTATATATACCCCCAGACATGGTTGTCTCAGATATATATAGAAGGTGACGAGAAAATTCTACATCTATACCATCAAGCCTACTGCATAGAGGTCCAATGAAAGTTGTGGCTGTTCAGGTACTCTCTGACTTAGTGTATCGCGTGTCCCAGTCTAGGCTCGGAACTACTGGGAATGAGACACCAAGTTACACCAATTTGGGGCTAGGTTTGTGTATTCAGTGGAGGATTTTGGCTTAAATTGAATAGATGTAAATTTGATATGGAGTCAAAGCCCAAAAGTATTCAGTAGAATCAGTAGACAGTCAGTGCGATCAATATAAGGCTGGGATTATTTGGGTGTGGATCCGTCATAAAGTTTCCTTCCTCAGGCACTGAGGCACCAAGGCATGAATCAGGTGATATCCACTATCAGCCTACCCTAATCACATGACCCCCGCACAACCTAAGCGAGGCACACCAATTTCTTTCTTGGATACCCGGAACCTCATCGACGTTCAACCACCAAACGACAACCCGGTCAATTTCCCACGAACCCCTCCCGCACAGTCAACATGTCCGACAACGGGGACGTCGAGGTCGCCGCCTTCCCTGTCCTGCCCAAGGAGGTTCTGGCCGAGCAGGGCAGCATCAAGCTGTTCAACAAGTGGAGCTACGATGATGTCGAGATCCGGGATATTTCCCTGACGTGAGTCTTTCTATCAGGTCCTCTATGCGCCGAGTGAATTCCTGTTGTGTGCGAGAAAAGAACGAGTCGAATTGGTGGAATGGCAAGACTTCGGCAACTGGAAGGGGGATATCGAAAATCTTTATCGGAGGGGACACAACACGGCTTGGAACTAGTTTTCTTTTCGCACACAGCAGGAAATCAACAGCGCGCACAAGGACCGGCAATCGCGCGACTATCAGGTTTACAGAGGTGCTGACCCGCCATGACAGCGACTACATCCAGATCCGCTCCCCCGTCTACCTCTCCCACTCTGCCGGTCGCTATGCCGCCAAGCGTTTCCGCAAGGCTCAGTGCCCTATCATCGAGCGTCTCACCAACTCTCTCATGATGAACGGCCGCAACAACGGAAAGAAGCTTCTGGCCGTTCGCATCGTCGCCCACGCTTTCGAGATTGTATGTGCCACTCCGACCAATTCAACCATTCAACTATCCAATTCAGACACTAATTTTCAATTCTACAGGTTCACATCATGACCGACCAGAACCCTCTCCAGGTTGCCGTTGACGCCATTGTCAACTGCGGTCCCCGTGAGGACTCCACCCGTATCGGTAGCCAGGGTACCGTCCGTCGCCAGGGTATGTGAAAAAGTCTTGTCTCGTCATGTCTGGTATCAAATACTAACTCCCTTCCAGCCGTCGATGTGTCTCCCCTCCGTCGCGTGAACCAGTCTATCTCTCTGCTCACCATCGGTGCTCGCGAGGCCTCTTTCCGCAACATCAAGAGCATTGCTGAGTGCCTTGCTGAGGAGCTGATCAACGCCGCCAAGGGTTCTTCCAACTCCTACGCTATCAAGAAGAAGGATGAGCTCGAGCGTGTTGCCAAGAGCAACCGGTAAAGGGGTTGTGTTGGATTTGTTCTCCGTTTGGTCCTCTGTCTGCGTATACTGGAGTGGACGGGGTTTTAACCGGGATTCAGTGGATTCGCATGCATCTGCAAGGCTGTACATAATGTGATACAGTCAAGGAGGAAGCACGATCTTAAAAGGGAACGCATTCGGACGGCTTTCTTTGTAGTTGTGATGCGATCATGAAGACCTTGGGTCGTAAAGACCTATTTCCTAAAAAGAAAAAATTTCTTTTATTCTCGTTTTTGAATG
Organism: Penicillium psychrosexuale; assembly: GCF_028828465.1. Lineage (NCBI taxonomy): Eukaryota > Fungi > Ascomycota > Eurotiomycetes > Eurotiales > Aspergillaceae > Penicillium > Penicillium psychrosexuale. The sequence goes on from NW_026643187.1 coordinate 3,987,006, forward strand.
GATCTAGCAAGTCTAGCATAGAGATTGTAGAAGAATATACGATCAACATGATCCAATGTCTTAGTGTTTATGATTTGATAGTTCTAGCCAAATCAGATATTGCCAAGGTTGAGATTTTTCATCGCTTATCGATACGGAGAAAAAAAGTTTCGGACCTCCAACATACCCTTCCCAACCACCACATTCTTATTTTCAACTTCAAAATGGTGAAAAGAAAGCTGGGAGCCTTGGAAAAGGTCGAGGCTGACCTGTACGTAAATGTCTGACCCGATGCGCCCTGATCAATTGATCAGAGGCTTCAGTCCGTGATGCTAACATCTTTTTTTTGCGGTTCGCAGGCCCAATTTGCAGCACAAGATTCGCAGAGATCCTAAGTAAGTTATATGCAGAGTTCCCTATGCTATTTTGTACACGGTCGGGGATTAATTATCGCTTTGCTTTTCAGGTCTTATATCGAGGATTTCCGCGCCCAACATTACCAATATGAATCCCATCGTGAGATTTTCATGGCGGCGCCTACATCTGCTACGGACACCGGTCTGATTTCTCTTCGGGATCTCATTGACTTCATCTCTCATGTGGCCGACTGTTACCCGGGCATCTGTAAGGATTTCCCGCAACAGCTCATTGATATGCTCATGCAGCACCACCTGGTGTTGGAGACAGAGTTGCGGGAGAAGCTGGTTGGAAGTTTAGCGCTTTTGAAGAAGAAGGATCTTATAGATTCAGCAAAGTGCGAAGACCCTTTCATTACTTCCCTACTTTCGATCCTAACCACTACTCTAGGCTACTTCACACTCTCTTCCCCATCCTCATCTCTACACCTAGCAAGACCCTGCGGGCTCTGCTCTTCCAAAAGATCCTCTCTGAGCTACGAACCGCAAATGCAAAGACCACTAACCACAAGTTGAACCGGACTATGCAAACAGTTCTATTCAACTTGGTCACATCAGACCGCACATCGGCTAAAGGCCTGTGGGCGATCAAGATCACCAGAGAGCTATGGAAGCGTCAAATCTGGACGGAGGCTAAGGCCGTTGAGATCATGAAGGAGGCAGCTTTGTCACAAAATGAGAAGGTCATCATCGGTGGAGTCCGTTTCTTCCTCGGTGGCGATAAGGAGCGCGAGGAATTAGAGGACGAAGACAGTGAAGAAGAAGTCAGTGTTGGCCAGGTTAAGCATCAACTTACCATCAATAAGAAGACCCGAAAGAAGGCCCGTGTCGCCGAAAAGGCCATCAAAGCGGTCAGGAACAAGGAGCGCAAGAAGGGAAATCCCAATCCTCTCAACTTCTCCGCGCTTCATTTGCTTCACGATCCCCAGGGATTCGCGGATAACATGTTCTTCAAGCATCTCCAGAACAGCAAGTCTAAGTTGAATCTGGAGCAAAAGCTTCAGGTGCTACAGCTGGTCTCTCGCCTGGTCGGCTTGCACAAGTTGCACATCATGCCGCTCTACTCTTACTTCCAAAAGTACCTTACGCCCCGCCAACCTTCTGTGACTTCGTTCCTGGCATCTCTAGCCCAAGCCTCGCACGACCTGGTGCCTCCTGATGTTCTCGAGCCTCTGATTCAGAAGATTGCAAATGAGTTCGTGTCCGAAGCATCTGCCGGTGAAGTCGCCACGGCTGGTCTGAATGCCATCCGTGAAATTTGTGCTAGACAGCCTTTGGCTATTGATGAGACCCTGTTGCAGGATCTCGTCATGTACAAGAAGAGTAAGGATAAGGGTGTCATGATGGCCTCCAAGGGTCTCCTCAGTCTGTACCGTGATGTTGGTGCGCAGATGCTGAAGAAGCGTGACCGTGGCAAGGAGGCCTCGATGAGTTTGCGCGCTGGCGAGAGACCAGAGAGACGTTACGGTCAGCAGGAGGCCGGCGAAATTGAGGGTCTGGAACTCTTGGCTAAGTGGAAAGATGAGGAGCGTCGCAAGAAGAACATCGAGAATGGTCTTCCATCTGATGCCGAAGATAACGAAGAGGAGAACGACGAGGCCGACTGGGCAGCCTGGAACGTCGAAGAGGACGAGGACAGCGATGTCGACGGAGAATGGATCAATGTGGAGGAAGATGTTGACATTGTACTGAGTGATTCCGAGGATGAAGGCAAGCCGGCATCAAAGAAGGCCAAACAGGACGAAGAGACCAAGAAGGACACCGAAAAAGAAGCCGAAAACCCCATTGATTTCATGAAACTGGCCACCACCCGCATCCTCACCCCGGCTGATCTCGCCAAACTTACGGAGCTTCGTGCTCAGGCCGCAGCCGAAGCCACTCTTCCGGGCAACAAGGGCCGCGTCGCTGCCCCATGGACCTCCCGCCATACCGATGACCCATTGACCGCTGGTGAGATTGAGGGTCTTGCTGCTCTATCTGCCGCCAGGGCCACTCGTGAGGAACGTATTGCCCACGCCAAGGAGGGCAAGACTGAGCATATGAGTAAGGAGGCTCGTCGCAAGGAACGCAAGGTGGAGCAAGGAAAGAGTTCTACCAACAAGGAAAAGGCTCGCAAGAAGAACTTCCTCATGACGCTGGGCAAGGCGCGCAGCAAGAACAAGAGAAGTTTGGTGGAGACCCGTGCTGTGCTTCGGGCTCATGTCGATCGTGGCAAGAGAGGCGGACGGAGAGGAAACGTTGGCCAGTGATAGGCCTTTTATGTCCGTTTTTCTTAAAAATAATGATTTGTTATATACAGTACATTACTTTTGTCATTGCACGAGGCTCACAGGATAGACTATAAAGAGCATATACTATCTTATGACAGCCATAACTGTACATCGTATAAAGTAAAGATTAATTAAAGGTGCTCGATTGGTTCCACGACGCGATATTAGTGGGGGTACTATGCGTTGATCAACGCGTACCGCGTTAAGTGGCGTCCCCGTTGCCTGAGCAGCCTCGTCCTTTCTTCTTTTTCTTCCCTTTTCCCACTACACTACGTCACTCACTCGTGGGCATTTTGAGAATACTCCCATATTGAAATCGAAAACCTCATATTCCTTTTCCAAAATGCCACCCAGCAATAGCGACTTGTCAAAGCGCCGACGCTTCCAACCTCCTATCACAACGTTCTTCACATCCGCCTCGGAACCAGTGTCTTCAGATACACCTGCGGTGTCACACCACCACCATTACGCCGCAGCAACCTTCTCTGCCCATCCGGTTGTGCCTGCCAAAGTTCAGTCATCTCTTCTGTCTGTCGGAATGCGGGTTCGGAAATCCGTCGCAGACGGTTATAGAACCAATATGTCCAAGACAGAAGGAAAGGCCCCACTCTCGACAGCTGTCGGTCAAACCCCGCGCGCTCAACCCTACCGTGGCAGCAGATACTCTGAGCTGTCACCTTTTTCCGGCACTGGTAAATCGTCCAGCCACGATGACTTCCTCGTTACCGACGATGGCGACGCATACTCGATCCCATCAAGCAGCCAAGACTCGGCTGTGTCATTTGCCTTGGGCGGACAAAAGCGGGCTTTGGAATTAGATGGTGACATTCTGGTCGATAAGGATGTTGATGAATCATTCAACAACTTCGGATCCTGGAACGAGAACTCATGCGGACGAACCATCCTGTCCCCGAATCTGGGCCAAAGTCGCCGTATCCTTGCTGTGCGACACAGCAAGATTGAACAGCCCACTATGGACATGGATGATTTCGAGGAGGCTACCTTCCTCCGCCGCCGCGAGGAAGTTGACGCGGAGGATGTGCGGATGTACGGCGCTTGAACTGTTAGTTTTTGCTTCTCATTTCACTTCCCCTACGAGCCATTCCATGGCATGGCCTACTATCTTCTTGTTTGTCCTTGTTGGGTCTGGAATCGGCTTGGTTTCTTTTACCAGACTTGTATTATACCCACTGTTGTTCTATGTTGTACCATATTGTCTTGTACCTTTATCTTTTTCCATCTGCAGAGCAGTGAATGTGACTTATTACGAATATTAGTTTATACTGTTACGCTTGTAATCAACTCTATGGTCTAGGGAGCACCTGAGAACTAATCAGTGTAATTGATATCAGACATCACCGACGGTATGGACTCGCACTCAGATTAAGACTAAATTTAATAATACACAAAAATAAAGAAACAGACAATGAGCATTTTGTATAAAAGTAACGGCCACCAAATATCCATACATCCCGAGTTGTAATCCCATTATTCCAAGTCACCAATGTCGCAATCTTGCCCAGTATACTCGCATCTTCAAAAATCTCGGAATTCGAGGTGGAGGATGAATATCTGATAGCATCGAAACGGTTTTCTTTCTGCGAGTACGATAGTTGTCAGTTTCGAGAACGGTGATGGTATCCTTCAAGGTAGCGCCAAAATTAGCATCAATGTCGTCAAACTGCCCTGACTCAATATCGGGATATTCTTCCATCTCTTGCTTGGCCGAGTGCTGATTTATTTGATATCGAACGAGAGGATTTATCCAAGTATCACTGGAGGCCATGGTTTGAATGTATGGGTGTTTTAGATTTGTGTAAGTGTGAGAAGAGAGAAGAGAAGTACCAATACTATGAATGTACATCCGTATATGTACTAGACTTTTGTTTGCCGATTTTGCTCACGGAGTACATAAAGTATATTATCTCGTGGTCCATGGGTTATGCATAGGGTTTCACTTCCATTCCAAGGTAATTGTATGTATTTTGCTTCATTCAAGTATTTACAACTAAGATACAGAATTGGAGCTAGTTATATATTCCCACATACGGAGAGCCGATATTTAATTTGCAGAATAGCACAGTTAGCAAAACACTCACTTCCATGCTTCTAGTTCCAAGCTCATGGCCCTGCAATTACTCACCAGTCGACTGAGTCAGACCCCGCCTAAGCCATTGCCATCGCGACTGAATGATAGTTCTCAAAAGGGAAGTCAATACTCCGTATTTGATTGGCCAGATGCATCCGGGACCTGTGGGTTATGATTGGTGGAGATGATTACATCATCTGTGAGGCTCTCATCTGGGTCCGCTAGTCCCAAAGAGGATGCTAATACTACAGCATTCCAAATATTTTATGAGATTTCACTATATAGCTAGGTAGTCAAACTTAAGAGCCTTGGAGAGGAGTTCTGAGTTATTAATTCTCTGGCAGAATTAGCGGGCCATTGAAAAAAGAGTTGCCTGACAAATCAAGCCACAACCCAGGATAACTAACCTCTTAAAGATCTTAAACAATACAACTCTCCCCTCTCCCCGGGCCAACAACCATATAAACCCATGGTTTGCTTCTTCATCCATCAATAACCCTGGCACCTCCAGTGTCACTGAAAAGGTACGTTTTTCGATCTTTCAACTCTCTTTTTTCCCCTGCTCACATAACCATTCTTCGGTTTTGCTAAAGGACGTCAGTCACTTCCCGAAAGCTGATGCAGGGATAGAGGCCCGGGTCTCCGAGATGATGAATACCCTCCCCGAGCTCAACGTATTAACCAAGGCTCGGGGGTGTTCAGTGACCGAGAATAGGTGTCTTTCAGTTGGTATTGCAGTCGCAGTGCAAAATTTCATATTTCATCAGCACTCAATATCTCAGGCCTCGAGTCTGATTCTGTTATCGTTCGGAGATCTGCTCGCGTACAGGATCAGCCTCACTCCCTCCGCAGCAAGAACTGTCACTCCCTCAAGGGCGAGCGTAACAAGCGACGCCCCATCGACCGCCGTGCCAATGAGCGTTATTACCGCGGCAGGGGATTCTGATCTTCCAATCAGACATACAAAAGACGAGCAAATTGTTAACGACGCTCTTTTGCTATTCCTGCGGGCTCTGACGGTGCATTTGCCTGACATGAAGTGTGAATGGTCCTCCATTCACTCTCAGTTCATACATCGTTTAAGGATAACAAAATGACTGCGCGCATCGACGGATGTCTAGTGGGAACTGAGACCCCTGATATTTTTGCCATTACCGAGGTCAAGCCAGCATTAGAAGCTGCCGTGGAATGACCTGAACTTCTATGGCAGGAGAGCACTGAGATGGTTTCCTGGATACTGCACGATGAGGAGCAAGTCCGAAAAACTGCCATTAACCAGTAAGAGACCCCGAATCACTCTCTCGAATGTTTATGTCCTTCCTGACCTCTATAGATGTCTCCTTGTCTCGCAAGACAACCATGAAATCTGGTTGACGATTGCGAAATACAACAATGAATATGTGATACCTGAAAGACGAACTCCCAGCCCCTATGCCACAAGTCCCCGTCCTGCGCAAAACCCTGGTTCCCAGGAATATTTCTCCTTCATAAGGATGCAAGAATATGGTCCGTGGAAGATTCGGAATAGGTCCCATATGCAGGCTTGGCGAGAATACTTGGTGATGATCTTGTCAGGCACCAAATTGAAATCAAATTGAATTACTTTAACAATATCCTGAGACCTGGCGTAGAAGCTCACAGTCCCCAAAGAATGCATTTCAACTAAAATACGAAGTATAGAGAGACAGAGAAGCAAAGAAAAAAAAACAGATTTTGGCTAATAGCACTAACGTCAATCGCGAGAGATCAAATCGTTCTTGTCAGTCCGGTCTCTAATAAGCCACCCGTCAAGTGCCGGCGATGCGAAGTAACAAAAACATTACGCCACAGGTCATTATCTGAAAGCGCGCTGTCAGTCTGTGGGAAATTTAAGCTCGCCCACAGCTTGAGTGTAAAAGGGGAATTTTAGCGTACCTTAGCAATATCCAGTGTCTTTATGTAGGGAATACCGTAAATTGAAGGTTCACGTTCTCCGCTCCGCATATGCTCCTAAGAACTTGACCCACAAACTGTTGAAATAGGGATAGTCTGTGGGCCAGGTTCTGGGCGCATATTCAGAGCCGAGGACGGGAACCTTCGCTTTACTGACTTCAAGTCGGTTGGTATTCCCTACAGGAAGACACCAGACATGGCGATGGTACGATACAATCGCCCTTTTACACTCAAAGCTGTGGGCGAGCTTAAAGTTCCCACGGACTGCCTGGCGTGATGTAATCGGTGTTGGGTTCAGAGCCATCATGGTGAGTTGATACTAAAAATGGCTTTTTGTTAGTATACCAATTAAGCTCTCCGTGGAGCACTCTTGGGAGACTCACATATAGATTGGATAGTTGAAGAAAAATGCAAGTAGAAATAGGAGAGGATGGTAGTCGAGAGTGTAAAAGAGCTATCAAAATACTTTGTTGGGATATGGAAGCAATGGAAGGAAAAGGAGGTTCAAAAGCTGATACTTATAGACCTTCTAAACCTGGTCAATTCCTTCTGAACGTTACCTGATGTATCCTAAATGAGGTGCTTTTCATATCATTGGCCATTAGGTATGGTTACTTGCGTCTCTAGAAGTTTACAAACGAACATTAGTATCTCGGCTGTGTCACCTAAACGAGATACTATAACTATTGTACGACCCGGAGAACTGTTTCATCTTTATAGGCAGTTGAAAACTGAACCAACTACTTAAGGACACTTTTCATTTGCTTATACTATCCGCAGTCTATCTTAAACTAAAGAGAGCCCAAACGAGAACTAGCTGCAGAATTCCGTCGCGATTATAGGTACCACAGAATAGCTGCACGTATATGTACTTTATACTGATGTGATAAATGACCACTACAGCAATGAAGATCATATTAATACAAATGCCAAATGCAATTTTCGAAATAAGTTTACTTGCACTCAATGGGGCAGGGCTGAAGACATTCGGCCTGGTATATTGATAGATTGTGAGGATAGTGACGAAGTATGCGTCGTCACTTGAATCTTCTAGTTCTGACTGAAAGCTAAAAATAATTGAGATATGGCTGGAATATGCAAGGACAATGCTAGAAGCCGAATTAGGCGGTTAACAGCAGATGGTTCAATGGTGATCATCACGCTGGTGAAGATTGATAGCGATGTTAGAACTGTACTTAGCCTCCTTCTTGTTACTCTAGGTCCCTTCTAAGCTTATCCATATCCATGTCCACGGGCAGATACCCTTGGTATCACATAAGATCCGGTCAACTGGAACCGTACAGCCGCACCTACCCCTACTGCTTTCTAATACGAAGTAGTACACGTAGGTTCCCGATTTATTGGCCCTATACCAGATGCAAATGGACTGGTCAAGCGTATGATATGATATATCACATATGAGATTAGCATAATCGGTAAAAAAGGCTGGCCAAGAAGCGCTAAACCTAAAGTAGTTTGAATGGAGGTCTGCAATCTTCTACAATCTCATCGAACTGTTGGAACTAGTCTTAGCCTGGGCGGTTTCTCGTTTTCTTAGGGCTAAAGAAGCATGGGCCAAATAGGATGATTTAGTCATTCACTATTGCGACTTGGGACACTTGAATTCCAAGCATTTGAAGGTCATCATAGGAAGAGTAGCTGGGTTCAAAGGGTTTGACTTGTTGGCATAGGCGTTTGAGAAAGCTATGATCCTGAGTTGCAGAGTCCATATCGCCGTAGGCAGCCCTGGAAAGCATATCATGTGATGTGAACATACGGTGACATTTGTCTGTACACATAATGGCCGATAGATGTGTCGAGTCTAAAGCAGTCGGAATCTGAGGTGGAAGTCAGGGATTCAGGGCCTGATTATACAGGCATCAAAGTGACCTCAGCTTCGCACAGCCACAGTGCCACGGCCCAGAGTGCCACAGCCACCGTTTCTGATCTGCTTTGACCGTAAACCGTGGAAGTATCAAAGACCCGCAAGTGTTTCAGGTCCAAAAATAACATTGAATGACAATCAGATCTGAGTACTGCCAGAACCTATCGCTCAATGGAGTCGATGTGGTCGCATCTTAACACCGTGTCAACCATTAACTCATCCACCTCCTTGGCTCCATGAACACTCAATATGGCACCAACCACTAAACCCAAAGTTCGCAAACGCAAACCACGGGCGAGAAAGAGGAATCGTGGTATCCGCACTCGCGAAGGCCACGCACGTCCGATAGACGCAGGCTCGCCGGCCCAACCGCTTGCCGAAGTACTCAACGAGACGAAGAAGCGTCGCAAACCCAAGAAAATATGGGCCGCACTCATTCCCGTCTCCGATGATCCACTCGAAAAGGTAATTTTGAGCCGTATTGATATAGAAAGATATCACGCTAAACATTGAATCAGAATATTGTTGAGCAAGTACCCTTGCCAGATGGCTACGTTCTAGTCCCCAAAGGTGATGTATACGTCACTCGACACTGCCGCAGTAAGACCAAAGAGTCCGAGCGAATAGTATACGTCGTCTACGTAAGTGCTGTGCTCATTCGAACGATCAGCTTCAAGCCCAGAAAAGGACCTCTAACAGCCCCAGAACCGCACGGGCAAAAGAACTCTGGGAATCCGAGTGCCCGAAGAAATCTACACAGAAGTTCTCGAATCAGCCGCCGCGACAAAAGAATCACGCGCCAACGCCGTGCAAGTGCGTGATGCTAAGGATCTCTCCAAATCACGGGAACTCTTGAAGAGCGAATTCCCGCTTATGCCGAAGGAAACCCTCAAAATCGTCCTGGAGCATGCCTTCCTCAAGGGGTCGGGGCGTGTAGGGCGGACAGGGATGATCAGTGACAATCGAAAGACGCTATTGGCTGTTGAGGCGCATATTCGACATGTCCATACGCCGTATGAGAAGTTGCTCGAGGAGGGCGTTAGTCGGAAGGATGCTCGTGAGCAGGTCTGGCCTACTATCCAGGCTGTTGAACGGACTTGGCAGGGGTGTGAGCAGAGTAAGACTACATTGGCTTTGCGTCCGGTTGATAAATAAGGGTTGCATTTTGTTTTGGTGGGATTGGATGGGAATTGCATTGCTGGAGTTTGTTGCGGAGTTCTAGAGGCTATGAAACTATGAGACTATGGTGTTTGGGATCACTCGAAATTCACTGATTACTCTATCCTGACCGGTGGCCTAGGTACGGTAGATAGATATCTGAGGCCTATATGATCTACGGATGAAAGCAAAATCACTAAGAATACTATTTGCGGCTATCTGTATGTAAGAACGCAGAGGAGAAGGGACAAAGAAAAAGGAACAACACAACTGGCTATCCCCCATCCCACTTCTCACCCCGAACAGCTCATGGGTCTCAGAGACCCAGTAACACAGCCTCAATCTAGAGGCGTGGACTACGGAGGAACTTCACATCGAAATGCGGGTGGCGGTAAGGCAGACCCGAGAACCAGCCGAAGCCGTCCCGTATCATGTCCTGCATGATACCCATTCGAAGATCGGCACGAGCGAGTGCCTGATCACGGCTCGCCTGGTCCGTATCAATACGGATGTAGAGATGCGGACCAGATCGCTCAGGCAGGGACTCCAGAACTGGCAGTCCTGCTCTCCGAAGACGAGTCACTTCAGCGCGAGCGACGGTCAGCACGTCGAGGTCCAGAGTTGGCATGGGACGAGGCCCAATGGAGAGGTAGAACTTGTGGCGGTGCATGCCACTGTTCTGAGCCTGCTCGTTCATGCGAGTCAGGGTGGTGGTTGGTGCAGGCTGAGCCTGTTGGGGAGGAGGGCTGTCGATCTCCATTGGATCAATGTCCATTGGATCGGGCGCGGGCTCAGAGGGGTCTTCACTTGTAAAAGTGGCAAAGCGGCTGCTGGCCATGCCAGGTCGGATAGGGCTGCGAAATAAGGCACCTTGGTGGTTCGCGTTTGTTGCGTCCGGTCGTCCTGTGGAATGCCCTCGGGCTTGCCTGATTTGTCTGGCGACTTGTCTTGAGGGCGCACCCGTGGCGCTGCTTTGGTCGTTGTTGTTTGCCATAGTGCTAAATGATACTGTCAGCTTATGCTTGTCTCATATTTTGCTGATTGGAGGTCAGACATACGATTGTAGGTCTTGGTATCTCTGTGGAAGAGAAGGCATATGGGTTGGTACAAATGATGATAAAGGCGAACCACAGTCACAAAGAGATCAGAGACCATCTAAGCGAGCTCAACAGTACTGTTTCTAAGCTCTTGTGGCACGTGATTTCGAAGCTCGAAGAGTTTACATGTTTTGGGAGTTGAAGATGGGAGAATCGAGGATTCTCAATTCAACCAGTACCGTTTGCTATTAAAAGAATTGAAAGAATGAAAGAATAAACAGAATAGTAATAGTTATTGGCTTCACGCGTTTTCTAAATGTATGATCCAAATAATTAAATTCGTTGACGCTTAGATGTATAGAAGCACGACTATGTTGTAGCCAAGCTTTTCTGGACTCTCGTGCCTTATCGGTTTATAGTTCCTGATTGGGAGTGCCAAGACATACACGGGCGGTCAGCCCCACATGCAAACAATCAGGGAACAAGGTCGACGGTGCAAATGTTCTCTCTTTCTTAGAATTGGACATGGATCTGGAATCACAGACAACAGACAAGCATTCAAATATCTTCACAAAGTCCTCTCTACCTCAATCTCTCCAAATATCGCAATTAACACCAGTGAACCCCTCCAAACTCAGTTTCCCGGGTCCATCACAGTTACACCAATCAGGCGAAACCAATGAAATGAGACCTTCCCGGGGTCTATTTGGGGGCTTAGACTGATAGCCCAAAGAAAATTCACCCCTCAACGGTCTCTTATTTGTCATGGCTAGTCCTCTCACCACTCACCATGAGAAATCGCGTGTTTCTGGGGTTTCCAAACCGGCATAAATATGTCCTGGTGGCTGCGATTCTAACTCTATTTATTCTTTTCAAGTCTGTGCCCACATCCAAGCTCGATCCCCACACCAAGAAGCTGTACGGGGAAGACCGACCGCGGTATCTTCACCAGTCTACATTTCGCACGAACCCAGACCATGAATACGAGCTCAAGCTCTCTAATGCGCTCCGCGCCATAGAGATAGAAAGGGAAATGCGACACGATGAGGATGCAACACATACACTGTGGCAGATTATGCTGCCAGGAGTCAGCCAGCGAAGCGACGATTCAATTCAATTCGAGGAAAAGAATTCAGAATGGAAATACAAAGTAAGACCGACAACGGACAATTCATATCTTGATTATACCAGGTCAACCGACTAACTTTACAATTTACAGCTGATAGAAGCCGACTGGGCTGACAAATTCATTTTCGACACTCTGGAATCCATCCCAGACATCGCTCGACTCTACAAATCATACCCACACTCCGTCCACCGCGGCGATCTCCTCCGCTATTTGATTCTATGGTACTACGGCGGCTACTACGCAGACCTCGACATATATCCCGCACGAAGCATCAAATCATGCCCGTCACTGCGCGACTCCATCTTCAAAGCCAACACGGTTAACGCGAATGTGTCGCTAGTTGTCGGAATTGAAATCGACGAGCCATTCGCTTCGCCGCAGAAGATGCGCGACTGGCACTGGGCCCGACGCTACGGCTTCATCCAATACTCAATTTATGCGCCACAACGGTTTAGTCCGCTACTAAGAGAGATCATCGTCCGTGTGTTGTCCCATACGAAGCAGCGAGTCGACGAGGGTCATTTCTGGAATAGGAGATTCAACGAAATGGATACGATGGAGATCACCGGCCCCGGCGTGTTTACAGATGCTATTCTCGATGTGCTGTCGGATACATTGCCATCTACACATCGGTTAGTACAACAGTCTGTGGATGCGGACGCTGGGTTCTCGTCCTCGGCTTCGTCTGTGCAGCGTGTGACGTGGGCGCCTTTCCACGGGATTCAAGAGCCGCTCTGTGTTGAGAGTTCGGAGACTAAGCCTGGCAAGCTAATGGGAGGGCTGTGTGTTCTACCTGTTAACGCTTGGGGTAATGGACAGCGGCATTCTGGATCCGAGGGCTTCAGTAGTCAACAAGCTTGTATTAACCATCGGTTTGGGGGGACTTGGAAGCCTTGGAAACAGAGCTGGCGGAAGTATCTCTTTGGCTGAGAGGATATGATTTTAATGTTTACATCTGGTGTTCCGGGGTGTACAGGTCATGGCGTTTTATGGTATCTTCCTGATTAATGCTACCAATGTCTTTGTTTCTAATATTGATATCCCATAGACTGTGTTCTTAATTGGAATACTATTCAAGTTAAAACAAACTTGATTCCTTTATTGCAAGTTGATATATCGAGGTTAACTTCTAACCTGCCCTTATAAAGGTGGGCTGGAAGAGCGAAGAACAAGTGAAGAACAAGTGAGGAATAAGTGAGTGATACCTCAGATCTACTAGGTACCAGCTCTGGGGTAGTGTTTGCTTTGAGATAAGTACTTTAATAATGGCAGTGAATGGGAACAATCCTGGAACCGCCTAGCAAACATTTATGTCTCTCTATATTAACCCACTCATTCCCCCGTCGCTTCTCCCCTGAACATCCTCTCTCCTCGTTCTCGCAAGTGGCAACTGTCAATCCCACAGCATCAACATTGCATCCAATTTTTCGGGAATGCCCCCAAATCAGTCGACCCCGATCCCCTCTGATATCACGCAATGGAAAAAAGCAGCCAAGAGAGCAGAGGCCACATTGAGGACGAGCATCCACACCAGAGACCCGTTCAAATCAGGCTCTAAGATATTCGAAGAGTAATTTCTGCTTCTGAGATTACAACCAACAGCAACGGGTGAACCAATTACCGTACTTGGTACCTACGAGTGAGGAGAGGGCCTATGACAAGAATGAGGAGCTTGTGAATGCTTCACTTGTCATTTTCTTACAAGCAGTCTGCGCGAAGCACTCTGATGTAGATAGTGACTGGAATCAGCGTGATCTGGATCATTGACTAAGTTGAAGCAAGATGTTTTATTCTGGCTGAACTAGTCAGACCAGGAGGTCAAAGTCGCATTGACCATAAGAGTCGCTCGGAGGGGGAGGAAGACTGTCACTATTGAAAAATGGGCAGTCGACATTGGAGAATGTTCCCCCACTCCTACATCACCCAAGCCCGCCAAACCCTTACGTTGAGAGGTGAAGGCCTGACATTATTTCCCGCGCGCTTCCAATGAAGCAGTGTGAATTTGCTTGCCTTAGTAAGGCCTCAAGTTACCACTCCAAAATTCGATTTCAAGAAGGTCAAGAATGACAAGGAAAACGGAGAGCTGAGATCAGACGCCTTCAGCTTGTCATGCCAGGTAGACGGCTTCCTGGAGTCGAAGTCAACCTTTCGAGCACAATCAATCCTCGAAGCGAAAGCTCTAAGGCGGTTAAGCCATGAACCGAATGTCTATTGGCAAGATACCATGGAAATGGTTACAGCCCTGTTAAATGCGCATCCCTTCCCAAGGACAGGTAGGCCTATGCAGTAATATCGCTGTATTTGAGTTTCTATACTGATATAACAATTAGAGTGACGCTCTTTTCTCAGACTGGATCTGAGCTGAACCTGCTCAACGCCTCTTACAAGGACGGGTATAGACAATACATGCAGGGTGATCCGGGAAAGCGCTCCTTGAGAGTCTCGTTTCGCCTATATGGTCCATATCTTATCACTGAAAAGACATACGTCTTGTACTTTGCCAGGCTAGCTCTGGCCGTCGCTCTCCGTGCAAGCGAAGAGGAGGATGCAAGGACCTAGGAGTTCAAGGACGCCCTCGCCTCTGCTGCGAGCGCTGGTTCTGCTGCCGGCACTGGTGAGTATCCCACGACATATTAATGTTGTCTATCCCTATGAGAAGCTCACAGTCCCCAATAAGTGCATTTCAACTAAAATACGAAGTATAGAGAGACAGAGGAGCAGAGAAAAACAAGGGACTTTGGCTATAGCACTAAAGTCAATCGCCTTGTCATTATGGCTGAACTGCTACCCCTAAACTCTTTGGGTATCAAATCGGTAAGCAAGACAAAAACGACCTTGTCCCCGGCGGGTATATCATATACCTTGTATGGGAAAAAGTGCGAGGAGATTCTCTTAGCTCTTAGGAGTTCTGGAGTTCTGGAGCCTTCCCTATCACACAATTCCACAGTGTGATCCAAGGTCACTTACTAGGGTTTAGGCAGTTTATCAAGGATGCTCCCTGGCTTGAGGACCACTGCGGATGCTACCACTCGCTGGAAGGAGACGTTCCTTCGTATTATAATAAGTATTAATAGTGAATTGTGGACACACGAATGAATATTGATTTCTTTGCCTAGGCCCACAAATCCCAGGGTACCTCCAAGGTAACCCTACGATCCTGGATGAAGGTAGTAATAACACTGGGTAAATACCCAGACAGGTCTTCTACTTCCTCGTCCGTTAATTCCATCCCGGGGACCAATGAAGCAAGAGTGATACGGTAGGCAGCTCCCACCGTGGGGACTACTGCACTAGTGGTGCCTATTTTATTCGAATATTAGCATTGCTCCTCAGCAAGACCTGCAGTCGATCTTCTACTGGAGATGAGATGCTTCCTCCTAAGCGAACAGCGGAGGAAGGGGCCATAATTTAGAGTGCGAGGGTATACAGCTTACTGGGCATGGAGGGGGACACGGCAGGAGGATCTACTACTGGAGTAGTGATGGCCGGGGGAGGTGCCTGCGAGGCAACAGTAGGGGAGTCGGTCGAAGGGGAGGCGACAGGAGGAGCAGTGGAGGATTCTCCTTAGAATGTATTAGTATTGCTTCTGGTATAGTTATAGGAATAGACAACATTAATATGTCGTGGGATACTCACCAGCGCCGGCAGCAGAACAGGTGATAGCAGCAGAAGCGAGGGCGTCCTTAAGCTCTTTGGCGGCTAGATGTACTATTAGTACCTCTCATTCTCTTGATATTGGCCATGGTAGACAGAGCTATTACCTTTCTCCCTCGAAAGTATTGCTGTATTTATGGGTTAGCTTTCTGTCCAACTCGAGTGGTCTCAGCCATGATAATGTGAGACTAACCTCTGATCTTTTTCCCTCCTCGGGGGCGCTGACGCTTTCCCCCTTTTTTGAACTGTACGCATCAATGTATCTCCTCATCATTAAATCATCTCAAAGATTGAGTGCTTACAGTGGTGGGGGCATTGGGGGCATTGGAGACGCTGGGAGCACTGGGAGCAGTGGCCTGGCACGGCTGTCAGTGTTCATTCACATATTGAGTGAGGACATGGGATGACCACACGACATGATCATCAATAAAGATGAGACTTACGGGAGTCTTTCTTTTCTGAGACATGGCGATGGCGAGTAGAAGGAAGATGATAAGATGATAGGATGATAGGAGAATAGGAGAAGAGGGAAAAAAAGGAAAGGGAAAGGGAAAGAGCCACAGGGGGAAGGAGCCAGCATAGGCAGGAGCACTACACGTCTTCCTTATCTACGAACTTCAGTTTATCTGACGTCTTGCACGACATTACCTTCACCTTCCCTTTTGGGAAGGACCGTGAAGATTCTCTCCACCAGTACTAATACCTCCCTCTCCCACGATGCTCGCTAACGGACTCGATCCTCTCGACCTAATGTCCGAACGAACGAACTGCGAACGATATGTTGGAGTGGAGGTACACTACAATGGTCGATTGCTTGAGAGCATACCCGCCGTAGAGCCTTGCCAAGTATGATCATTGCTTGCTGCGCAATACAGCTCAGCTCCAGAAAGAGGTCCGTGTCTGGGTATAGGAACACTAGGTAGATCTAGCTAGATACGTTGATTGGTCGGTGTTATGAGTGTTGCTTGAAGAATGATATGCTCCCTTATAGAGCCGGCTTTTCATTCTAAGTGACATGAAGATCGCCTACGATTGATCTCCTCACAGCTAACCTTCACGGAAATCGTACGCTTGGACTTTAGAACATTGAGGCTCGCTCATGTAGGGATCTAGCGTAATTGAGTACTTATTAGGAGGGCGCTTTAAGTTCGCAATATTACGCAATAGGATTAACGTTATCTTTGTATTACCAGGGAACCATTTCTAATCTAACAGCCAGAAATCATTTTTCAGGGTCAAGGTTTTCTTTGTCCAAGCCGGAGGGAGAGGCTTGATGCTGAACACGAGGAGATGGCGACTGCTCTTCAACCAGAACAGGCTCTATTTCTAGACCATCTCGGGGGTTGCAATTGTTGTAGCGAATGAAAAGCTCCATCTTTCCATCGCTATCTACAAAATTGTAGATCGGCGAGGATTGGACAAGTAAGGTACCAGAATTGTCGAACTTCGCCTATAGGAGACGACCGTGCCTTGGCCCAAAGAGTGAGATGACGAGGACTGGGAAGAATGAGGTATGCTCAAATTCTGGCTGTTCGAGACGGCAGTAGAGGGTGTTTGCAATAGACGCTAACTCGCTATGGAGTAGTTCATTTTCTTTAGCCTTTGTACCAGTGAGAGTCACAAGTTTGATGTGAGGGCGAGTGGTCTTCGGATCCTTGAAATCGTCAAGCCATTGGCGGATAGAATGGGCGGTCCATCTCGGAACATCCCGAGGCTTTGAATGTCCAGTTTTAACACCGCATAACATTCCTGTTGGAGTATCGTTAAAAGAATTTTCAGCCCTAATAGCCTATGTTAGCGACGTAGTCATTAAGCATAGAACGAGACTCACTTGATATTATCCCAATGCGAGAGGTCCTGTATCAAGGAGGTGGATCTTCCCCTCTTCCTCTTCCTCTTCCTCTTCCTCTTCCTCTTCCTCTTCCTCTTCCTCTTCCTCTTCCTCTTCCTCTTCCTCTTCCTCTTCCTCCCCCCTCCTCCTCCCTCTCGTCCTCCCTCTCAGCCCGTGACTCAAAGACTTCAATATAGAAGGCAATTTGACCAGCTCTCTCCCATATGAGGCAATCTTCAGGAACATCGCCTGTAACATCATGAAAAGTGTCCTTGAATTCGTTGATGTAGTGATACTCGTCCCCAGGAAGTGCTTCTCTATCCATTTTGAATGTTTCAAGCTCTTCATGGGTAAGTGGCTGGAAGAGACAAGCTTCCGAATCGGTGAATGTGTGATCCTCTGGATCGATGGACTGGACAGAGACTCGGAATTGAGCTAGCTCAGCATGCGTATAGGTAGGCTTAGACCGAGACTGGAGCTCATAGACGATGGACCGCACTGCTTTCTTGTACTTGTCTCTTAGGTGAGCACGTTCCTGCGGATCAATCAAGGAAGAAGCCATGGTGGACAATAAGGAAGAAAGGGTAATAATGTTGCAACGTAGAGACAGAAAGATGATTTTGGGGGCAATGAGTACGAAAGAGGAGAACTGATTGCATCACAATTGATGCCCTAAAACTTTAAGTTTTAGAGAGGGAAAGGATTTCACGTGTTAGATCTTTTAAGAGAGAAGAATGCATTCAATACAGAATAACTAAGATGGAGAGAAAGAAGAAGCAAGTTGCAAAGTGGGAAGCAGCCTATTGATATAGCTGTCCCTTTGCAAACATTGCAAACAAAATCTATCTAGCAAACAATTCAATGAAGCAACAGCAGATAGTCGCCGATCCGTAGAGTCATAGAATAAACAATCATGCAGACGGTAACAAATTATGTGATTGCCTACTTCGTCGATGACCACATAATTATCCTGGCCATCGTGTGCCTTGATGTCCGAGTGACTAACGCAGAAGAGTTGTCCAATTTCTTGCCGGATGTCATTAAGAACTTCATTGATGAGTGTGGATTAATCACCCTTTGTAGACAATCAAGAAAATAATCTTATTGCAGGAGAATATAAAGATGTCATTCTTTCCAAATATTACGTGCCAACAGTGTGCGTTCATGAGATTTGATGGATTCTTCTTTGAGCTAGTTGGTTAACTGCACGAGACGAAGCGATGGGGATTGCCCTTCCTTCTCACCACCTCCAGCCATGTTTTCCAAATTCGACATCCTTCGCCATATGCTCATAGTCACGCGAGGAGTTCAGGGCCAAGAAAAACATCACGAAGTTGAAGTCTTTCCATTTCGTGTCCGAGGGGACGTAGACAGCCCGTTTGAAACCGGAGATTTTGCTGCGTATTATTAGCCTGAGATTATAGAGATAGAACTCAACATGTTATTAGAGATTATAAGAGATGGAATATAACATACATATCACCTGTGGTTTTGTCGAGGATGATGTTGCTCGCAGTTGAGCGGAGCGGCTTGTACTTAGCCTTCAGAAGTTCCCTAATTCTAGTTAGCTGTGTGTAT
Organism: Penicillium psychrosexuale; assembly: GCF_028828465.1. Taxonomy (NCBI): domain Eukaryota; kingdom Fungi; phylum Ascomycota; class Eurotiomycetes; order Eurotiales; family Aspergillaceae; genus Penicillium; species Penicillium psychrosexuale. The sequence continues at coordinate 4,005,964 of NW_026643187.1, forward strand.
ACAATAATGAAGCCGCAGAATAACAAACATGTAGGCATTTTTGAAGTTCTTCCGGATGGTTTGTCGTCGGTGATAGGGAAGGCTCCAGAACTCCTGAGAGCTAAGGGAATCTCCTCGGACTTTTTCCCATACAAGGTATATGATATACCCGCCGGGGACAAGGTCGTTCTCATCTTGCTTACCGATTTGATACCCAAAGAGTTTAGGGGTAGCAGTACAGCCATTCTCTGTAAAACTCTTCAGGGCACTTAGCTCCGTATGTCTGCGTGGCTTACAGGCCTGTTTCCTCCGAACCGCCAAGTTGTCAAGCTCAGTACCAGCCAGAGGAATCTGTTTGTAGATACGCATAAAGGCATAGACATCATTCTTAATATCGCGACAACGATATTTTCCAACGGTATATGCCGGGCCCATACCAACGTCGAAATCCTCTGGGTCAATCGGGGTTGGTTTCTCACTCAGCTTTTCCACTATGAGCCATGTGCGAGTGGGATAGAGAGTAGCGTATTGTTTATTCAAAGAGTCCGGGCAGTGTATAGTGATCTTTTCATCAATCATCTTAGGAAGAACTGGATGAGCTTCCATTTCGGACATAGTGAGCGTGAAAAGGAGGGGGTAGGGGAGGGTATCGAGAGGCAAGGAGAAGAGAGAGCAATTGCATGGGAAAAAGAAGAGGGAGAGGAACAAGCTGGCAGTCCTGGAGAACATATCATGTGATGTCAACATACGCGCATAATGGCCGATAGTACGGGTGCGGCTGTACGGTTCCAGTTGAGGGGGGTCTTGTGTGATACCAAGGGTACCTGCCCGTGGACATGGATATGGATAAGCTTCGAAAGAACATAGACCAACAAGAAGGAGGCTAAGTGCAGTTCGAGCCTCGCTGTCAATCTTCACCGGCGAGATGATTACTATTGATTGCTATTGGCATTTAACCATCTGCTATTAACCGTCTAACTCGGCTTCTAGCATTGTCCTTGCCTATTCCGACCATATGTCAATTTCCTTTTAGCTTTCAGTCAGAACTAGAAGATTCAAATGACTACGCGAAGATTTATTCTAATCAATCTTTTAAACCATCTTCAGGTAATAGACACATCGCTATATTTCGTTACTATCCTCGTAATCTATCAATATACCAGGCCGAATGTCTTTAGCCCCGCCTTATTGAGTAGTTAGTTATACGTGAACTCATTACGTAAATTGCATTTGGCATCTATATTAGGATGATCTCTATTGTTGTAGTGGTCATTTGCCACGTATAGGTACATATACGTGCAGCTATTATGTGGTACCTATAACGATATGATCGCGACAGCACTCTGCAGCTAGTTTTTATTTCGTTCAAGATAGACTGCAGAAAGTATAAGCCGTTTAGTTTTCAACTACCTATGAAGAAAATGAAATAGTTATCCGGGCCGTACAATAGTTGTAGTGTCTCTTTTAGGTGGTAGTACCAATTTTCGTTTGTCGAATTCTAGAGACGTAAGTAACCATAACCAATATGAGAAGCATCCCGTTTAGGATACATCAGGCAGCACTTAGAAGGAATTGATCAAGTTTAGGAGTGTCTATTAGTATCAGCCTTTGAACCTCCTTTTCCTTCCATTGCTTCCACATCCCAACAAAGTGTTTTGATAGCTATTTTACACTCTAGACTACCATCCTATACTATTTCTACTCGCATTTTTCCTCAACTGTCTAATCTTCATATGTGAGTCTTACCAGGGATATTTCACGTGAAGCTTAATTGGTATACTAACAAAAAGCCCCTTTCAGTATCAACTCATCATAATGGCTTTGAACCCAACACCGATTACATCGGGCCAGGCAGTCCAGAGTCCTCTCCCTGAACTTTTCATTGCTTCACATAGGACCACAACCTCCGCAATGCATGATATCGCCTACATTGGCAACCTAGCTCAATGGCCGAACTTCACGTCAGAGGTTAGCGCTAAAGCGAGCGAACCTTGGTCCTCGGTTGTCGTTGATCTTGAAATTCAAGCCCGCGATATCAAGCGAGAAGATGTATATATCGCCGATGAAATGGGCCTTCGTGGACGGTTTCAACAGTCTGTGGGTCAAGTTCTTGGGACGGTCTTCAGAGCGGAGAACGTGAACATTCGCTTTGCTGACTTCAAGTCGGCTGGTATTCCCTACAGGAAGACACCGGATATTGCTCTGGTACGATACAATCGCCCCTTTACACTCAAGGCTGTAGGCGAGCTCAAAGTCCCCTGGATTGATGACCACGGACTGGCGGCGCGGCGTTCGGATGATAGCCTGTGGCGTGCTACCATTGGGCAAGTAGCCGAATATATGATTGACAAAAGGGTTCCATATGGGTTTCATTCCACCTATACAGAAACTGTATTCCTACGATATATCTGTGTTAACGGAATGTGGCGGATGGAATACTCACCCATCATCGACAACGAGGGCACTGGAGTTTCAGTAAAGCAATGTTTTTGGTACTTCTCATCGCTGGCGCTTGGCGGGCGGCCTATTAGAGACCGGACTGACAAGGACGATTTGATCTCTCGCGATTGACTTTAGTGCTATTAGCCAAAATCCCTTTTTTTCTTCGCTCCTCTGTCTCTCTATACTTCCTATATTAGTTGAAATGCATTAATTGGGGACTGTGAGCTTCTCCGCCAGGTTCCATGACATTGTTAGAGTGATTCAAGTGGTGCCTGACAAGATAACCTAATTTTTCCGATGTCGTTGACACTATCAGGTGGTCTCCTCATCTAATTGTATCCGCTTTAAAACGCTGATTGTGGCTACAGGGCGGACGATAGGATAATTCTCAATAAGATTTACCTCAAGAGGTTTAATTAATTAGGATGAGTATAGACTTAGATGGCCCGGGCCTTCCGCTAGGCCTTCATTCCTACACCACCGCCAGCACATCTCTCAGATATTGCTCACTACGATTACCCACCGGATCAAATCTTCTTCCACCGAGTTATCGAGCATGAGGTTGAGGAAGCCGTTCTTTTGGCATCTGCCAGCGAAGCACCAGGCGAGGATGCGCTGCCCAAAAGCTCGTGGCATAACCTGATCAGGATCCCATCGGCCCTGCAAACCCCACTATTCGATGCATACATTCGCATCGGCCATAATCCCACACACTTCGTACACCCACTTCCAACAGTCCACCACAGTTGTATCACGCAAAGCGGGCGATCAAGACTACCAAGTAGCTAAATCCTACCGCCCGGTAGCGCTCATCAACACCCAGGCTAAAGTCCTCGAGACAGTGGTATCGAAGCGCCTTGGTTAGCCAGAAATCATTTCTGGGGATCAAGATTTTCTTTGCTTGATCCGAAGAGCGAGGCTTGACAAGCGAGGAGATGACGACTGCTCTTCAACTAGAACAGGCTCTATTTCTGGGCCTCGGGGTTTGCAATTGTTGTAGCGAACGAAAAGCTGCATCTTTTCATCACTGTCCACAAAATTATAGATCGGCGAGGATCGGACAAGTAAGCCGGAATTATCGAATTGAGCCTGTAGGAGACGACCGTGCCTTGGCCCAAAGAGCGAGATGACAAGGACTGGGAAGAATGAGGTATCCTCGAATTCTGGCTGTTCGAGACGGTAGTAGAGGGTATTTATAATAGATGCTAACTCGCCATGGAGTAGTTCATTTTCTTTAGCCTCTGTACCAGTAAGAATCACAAGTTTGACGTGAGGGCGAGTGGTCTTCGGATCCGGATCCTTGAAATCGTCAAGCCATTGGCAGATAGAATGGGCATTCCATCTCAGAATATCCTGAGGCTTTGAATGTCCAACTGTAATACCAGATAACATTCCTGTTGGAGTATCGGTGAAAGAGTTTTCGGCCCTAATAGTTAACCTATATTAGCGACTTGGTAATTAAGCATAGAACGAGACTGCCACGGATAACTTTGTGCGCTACTATATATATTGGTCCTGGGCATGTCTGAGCTCTCGCTCTGACTTAATGGTCTTTTGGCCGAGCGGAGGAGACGTGCGCCCGGGAATATCCTTTACAGAGACTCACTTGATATTATCCCAATGCGAAAGGTCCTGTATGGAGGAGGTCGATCTCCCCCTCTTCCTGTCAGACTGTGACTCAAAGACCTCAAGATAGAATACAATTTGACCAGCTCTCGTCCATATCTGGGAATCCTCAGGAATCCTATCTGTCACGTCATAAAACGTATCATCGAATTCGTCGATACAGCGAGAACCGACCTCAGAAAGTGCTTTTTTATCGAGTTTGAATGTTTTAAGCTCTTTCTGTATAAGTGGCTGGAAGAGACAAGCTTCCGAATCTATGAATTCATGATCTTCCGGGTCGATGGATTGGACGGACACTTGGAACTGAGCGAGCTCAGTATACGTGTAGGTAGGCTTGGACCGAGACTTGAGCTCATGGATAAGGGATACCACTGCTTCCTTGTACTTGTCTCTTGGACGAGCCCGATCCTGCGGGTCAATAGATGAAGCCATAGTGAATGATAAGAAAGAAAGGGTGATATTGTAGAGACACAAAGACTTGAATGATGAAAGACTGATGAAAGAGAGTTAGCTACTAAGCCTAATTAGGAAGTTGTAGCTCCGAATATAATGAGCCCGCTCAATAAAAGTATAGTCAAAAGTGATATACATTTAAATCCTCTAGCTATAAAAATGAGGAGGGAAAAAAGACAGCTGAAAAGCCATCTGAAAAGATATCTGAAAAGACAATAACATATGTTGTACTTTGGAACCACGCACTGTGATAGTAATACGCAGGGACGCGCTAAACCAGAACAGGCACGCTAAGCTCTTTTGGGCAATTCACCGTCCGAGTGTACGGAGTACGGAGTATACAATATAGACAACAAGAGTCAAAGCCAGTCTGAGTATAGGGAAGAACATGGAGTAGCTGATATAATCTTCGGGCACAAAGAGATACCAGGAAGGTTTGCTAGGGGGTTTAGCTCTCCAAACCCTAATTCACCCTTGAACACGTCGGACCTCCCCCTTTCATCCATGAGGTGGTTCTCAAAGTGGGATATCCCAATATTACATTCTGGTATTCTGATATTCTAAAGCTATGAAGCTCTAAGCTCCAATATCGACCCCATAGAAAGTACAAAGATATGTATCATATCCGGAGTCTCCACATCTTACATGTCGTCATTGGTGAGATTGGTCTTTGATCCTAAACAGAGCTGGACCGGCATCCCCGACGGCTCAATCTCGCCCAGGCTTGCTATTATAGGTCGAGATCGGCAAGGGGAGAGTCTGACTTTGACCTTCCAAGGCGCTGGATGTATGAACATGATATATGAGATGATTCACATTCTTTTGTTCCTGCATGAAGCACAACATACATTGTATTCCATACTCCCTGGACTTCGAATGGAACATCGAAGCTGTGGATCAGTGGATTCTAATGAAAAAATTTAATAAATTCGAGTCTCCACGTAAAGAAAGAAAAAGAAAAGAAGAAAAAGGAATAAAAGGAAAAACGAAATTTCTTCCCTGAAAAAAAAAAAAAGGAATCCGACAAACAGAGCAAATCCCAAAAAACACCTTCGCTCCCCTCCGACTCTCCTTCCGATATCATTTCCCTTACTCTTTGCCGACCTACCCAACACACAATATGAATTAACTCCAATGATCCTATTTGCTGTCCCCAATTCCTGTCATTCTCAATCAATTAAGGTTGCCTGGCAGCTTGATCTTCAATGGTTACTGGGTCTGTGTTGCTGACATGAGTTGGGATCACCCTGTCCACAGGTATGCATTCTCCCTTGATGACACCCCCTTGTGGGGGTATCACATTGTAGTCCTCTATTCTTTTTATTTTTACAATTCTGTACTGTATGCCTATGTGACAAAACCGCTCATGGATTCATTTATGTTTAGCTTCAGCTATGCCAACGGTGAACCTCAAACTCCGACGAGGACTCCGAATACCTTCGACTCGTTTCACACCCCGAAACTCGAATCCAGCTTTTTTGACCCCCGGGTGACTTGGGATACCTCCGATCCTTATGCTTCCAGCCCGGAGCTCCTCCGCACGCCGCAGAAGTTTGGTCTAGGCTCGAATTCACTGAAAGGTCACAATGGGGAGACTACTGGTTACAGGGGGAGGTCCTCGGACCAGACCGATACGGCCAGACGGATTCGCCCGGTGAAGCCTCTGCCGAGTATGGGCGAGGATTACCCTCGGACAACGGGATCGGCCAAGTCAGCAGCCTCGATGCAAACCCCGCCGCCGACAAGTGCATCTAGACGAAAAGTCCCCGAGTTGGATCACCCCGATGGACAGACACAAGGAGAAACGCCGGGCATGGGAGGTCATTTGGAAACACCCAGTCGTCTTCTTGGAGCATCTCCTCGGATGTTTGGCAACCTCCAATCCTCGCCCGATTTGTTTCAGCTGGCTTCATTGGATCCCACTGGCTCGCCTTTCTTCCCACAGCAACGACTGTTCTGGGATCATGATCTAGACAATACGAATGAGGTTCCTTTGCCCAGCAACGGGAATAATCTCAATGCTCGTCAGACTTCCGTTTACCCACAACACATCCCCCAATTACCAACCATTGGTTCAGTTGATGCTCCCGACTTTGGCAACGGTTTTGGAATGTCAGCACCACCCACTGATGCTGCCCTATTTCCTGAGCCATTCTCTACCTCTCCCCGGCTCCCGGTCACCAAGGCTGAGGATCCAGCTCTGTTTCTGAGTTCCCCAGCTCGGAGATTCGGAGGTCCTCAACTTACACCAGAGACACGGTCTCTTCGTGGCCTTCGACAGCCCTATCACCACCAGGCAGAAGAGTCCAGGCGGGAGGAGCTTATCCGAGCACAGGCACCCAATGGCCACCGATCCGATCCTTTCACGGTTTTCCCGGGCGAGAGCGAGGAGGAGGATGACGACTACACACCGAGGGGAATACGACCAGCTCTAACCCGCAGTGCGACCCACCATGGCCTGTCTAGTTCATCCCGGCCGCACAGTCAGGCCGGGGGTTTCATGGCATCCACCAACGGAATCCGAAAGAGCCCAAGTAAAGGGCGTTCGTCTCCAGTAAAGTCCACGCGTCCAGCCCCCTTGACACGATCTAGTACGACAGCCACCGGCTCCTTACCGCGCTCGTCGTCTGTAGTGCTTCGCATCGGTCGAGATGGCCGTGCAAAGGCTGAAATGGAGCCCCTCAGTGAGGCCCCCACAGGGCTGACCGATCCCCTGACTGGGATTGATCTGGATGGCTCTGCAACCGAGAGTGAATCTGATTCAGCTGAGTTCTCGGAATATCCCGTGTTGCATCGCGCTCAGTCGTCATTTTCACTTTATGATATCTCAAGGCGTCCACTATCCCGGAGTGATTCGGGCTCCCGGCCTCTTTCAAAGGGCTCCTATGCTTCCACCGTCGGCTCATCACACTCGGGTCGGATGTCACCCTGGGCTGGCTCTTCTATGGGAGGCGGGCGAGCAACGTATCGTGGATCTCCTGATATTAAGCGGACACCCAAACGGCATTCGTCTCTGCTGCACTCGGACTCGACATATACTCGGGGTAGCGTGGCATCAGACTTGTTACCCGGAGAGGATGATGAAAGTGGTGATGCTCAATCTGCGCTCCGACAGGTCCTCAAAGAACGCGGCCGGGGACCAAGATCCACGAACGCGTTTGGTAACCGACTTTCGCGGTCATCACACACCTTTACTCATCTCCGCTCATCACCACCCCGCCTTGGCAGTGATTTTGACATACATCCCCGCCACAATGCTTCTCCCACGACTTTGACCGACCCTGATCTTGCAACCCCAGGCACAGAGCGTCACAGCAACCCCAGTAACGGTACACGATGTGTCTGCCGCTCGATGGATAATGGTGGCCATCTCATGATTCAATGGTGAGTTCCTCTATCGGCCTTGATTTCAAAGTCGATTGTACTAACTTTCCCAGTGAATCGTGTACACATTGGCTGCATACCAGATGCGTTGGATTGGAGCGTGCAAACCTGCCCTCCGTCTATGTCTGCGTCTTTTGTGCTCAAACACCATCCCGACAACACCGTGCCCGAACAACTTATGTTCCCACGGTCCAAGCCCCTCCCTCTCCCTTGGCCCACAAGTCATTCCGCTTCCGGTAAACCCGGTGCGTTGACTGCCATCTTGGATTGCATATATGTCTTGGAAAGACCGGTGCCTTTTGATTTCTTCTGTGTTCTTTCCCCAATCGGGCTCTCTTAAACTCTGCATTAGCCGGGCCACCCTGCCCCATTTCATAATCGCCCGAACCCCATTACCCTCATGATACCTATGTACTATTCCCTCACAACCCTGGACGAAATCAGAATAGAATCATTTCTATACTTCTCCGCACATTTTGTATTATTTGTAGCCTGCATAACCACCCCCCGCATATCGGAGTAGCTAACCGGTCTCGGGAGAGGAGCCGGCCCGGGGTCTAACCCCAAGAAGGCCCGACTTATTTAATTTCATAAAAGCCCATCGATCCCTCTTTCTCAGTCAGTTTCTCAATTTTACTCCTCTTGGCCTCCTAGTTGACTGAACCTCACCGTGTTTACAGTAGACCCTTTACAAAAAGCCCTATCAGGTACCCCGGGCCGGTGAATTGTATAGATCGGGCTACAGTCTGATTGGTCAATTCTCACTTATCGGCTCACCGCCTTTTTATCAAAAAGCACTTTTCTCCGCGCGGAGTCATATTGCGCTCTTTCTTTTTTTGCGCGCCATTCACACTCTTTGGTCTCATTCCAGTCATTCGTGCTTCGCCGCTCACTCGCTCCAATGTCTGCCTCTCTCCCTGGCAGTCGGGACCTGCCTGCGTCGCCATATGATCTGAAGACCTATTGGGGTCGCGTGCGCCATGCCGCCGACCTTTCTGATCCTCGGTAAGTTCAAAGAGAAGAGATTAGTGGCATTGAGAGATCCCCAGCGTATACTGATCATGTCAATTATGTTAGCACCATGTTTGTTTCGTCCGCCGGGCTTGAAAACGCCAAGAACCTCATTGCTTCTTACAAGCAGAACCGCATCCCGGTCATGACACCGGAGTTGTGGTCGGCGAAGAAGATCGTTGATGCGACATTGCACCCTGGTATGGGCTCGTTCAATGTCAAGTAATAGCCATTGGCTAACTCGCGACCGATCAGATACTGGAATGCCCGTCTTCTTGCCTTTCCGCATGTCGTGCTACGTGCTCTCGAACTTGGTCGTCACAGCAGGCATGCTGACCCCAGGATTGAAGGTGAGCACCTCTGCATATGCAACATATGAACAATGTACTGACAATATAGACAACCGGAACCGTTCTCTGGCAAATCGGTAACCAATCCCTCAATGTCGCCGTCAACAACGCAAACGCCAACAAATCTACCCCCCTCTCCATGTCGCAAATTGGCAAGTCATACCTCCTGGCCGTCTCAGCCTCCTGCTCCGTCGCAGTCGGTCTGAACGCCCTCGTCCCCCGTCTCAAGAGCATCTCCCCAAATACCCGCCTCATTCTCTCCCGCCTCGTCCCCTTCGCCGCTGTCGCCTCCGCCTCCGCCCTGAACGTCTTCCTCATGCGCGGCAATGAGATCCGCCACGGCATTGACATCTACCCTGTCCTTTCAGAGGCTGAACGTGCCAAGCGCGAGCTCGGTGAGCACGCAGAGCCAGTTCAGAGCATCGGCAAGAGCAAGAAGGCGGCTACCCTTGCCGTCGGCGAGACGGCCATCTCCCGTGTCCTGAACGCTACGCCTATCATGGTCCTACCGCCGCTTATCCTCGTTCGTCTCGAGAAGACGGACTGGCTGCGTGCCCGTCCCCGCATGGTTCTGCCTATTAACTTGGCGCTGATTCTGGGTACTTCGCTCTTCGCGCTGCCGCTTGCGCTCGCTGCGTTCCCGGCTCGCCAGGCTATCAATGTTAACAGCCTTGAGGAGGAGTTCCACGGTCGTGGTGGTGACCTAGGCATGGTGGAGTTCAATCGCGGAATGTAAGTTTTGATCTTTGGTGTTTCGCAGCGTGCATATCACATATCCTTGCATAGGTCAGAAAATATATATACCTGTTTCCCGTTTATAAATGTCATTACTGTTGTCCATATAGACATTCAATGAATAACAGGCACCACTCTACCCTTAATAATCCCTTCAATTCGCTCCGCAATATCAAGCAATTCATCATCTCCCCAACGCCGGCCCATCAGCTCCAACCCAACAGGAACGCCAAGCACAGCAGACGCAGTCTTAGGGCTCCGCCCAGCTGTATTTCCTATATTAGTCCAATACCAAACACCGAATACGTAGAATCACCTACCGGGAATACAAATAGCAGGCCTCCCCGTCAACGCAGCCAAAACCCCATTCCGCCCAGACTGCTTCTTCGCACCAATCTTCACAGGAAGCCGTCTCTGGTGCGGATACACCAGCGCGTCGATATCATATCTATCAAAACATTCCGCCACAGACTCTTTGAGAGCAGCAATATACTCCAGTCGACTTCGGTACGCCTCGCTCGTCAGTGAAAACGTCTCGGGATCCTCCAATGCCGCAGAGAAAACATGCGTCACGGCATGAGGATCGAACTCGCCGCTCTGCGCAATGGATTCCAGTGATCGGTGCGGTGTCGACGAAACCAGCGGCGACTGCAGGAGCTCGTCGAGGTAGTGCTTGAACTCGAAAGCCTGTGTATCGCCCTTCGCGAGCAGTGTTTCAGGACTCCAATCCGGATGACTGGACGGGGCGATAGGCACGAAGGTGATATCCGCATCTTGTTCCTGTATCGAATCCAAACTCGACCGGATAACATCCTGCACGATCTCGTTCTCGACGATATACTCCGCTTCCGATTCCGATTCATCTGTACAGATTTCAGGCTGGAAATAAGCCTCCAAGACTCCAATCCGAACCTGTCGACCCCCCTCCGAGGTAACCCTTCACCTACCCCCAAAGAGGATATACTATCCCCATCCGGCCCCTTCATAACCCCATACAGAATCCTCACATCCCCAACACACCCCCCCATCGGCCCCGCCGCATCCTGCGTCCGCGAAACAGGCACAATCCCCACACACGAGACCCTCCCCGTCGAAGGCCTAAACCCCACAACCCCACACGCGGACGCCGGCGAGCGCAGCGAGTTCATCGTGTCGGTCCCGCACCCGACGAGCCCGAAGCCCGCCGCTAGCGCCGCGGCGGTCCCGCCAGAGGATCCGCCCGGGGTGCGGGTCGTGTCGTGCGGGTTCAGGGTTTGCCCGCCGAGCGAGGAGCGGGTTATTCCTTGGAGGGCGAATTCGTGGAGGTTGGCTTTGGCGAGGATTATTGCGCCTGCGGCGCGGAGGTGCGCGACGACGGCGCTGTCGGTGGTTGTTTGCAGGGTTTGCAGGGCGAGTACGCCGGCGCTTGTTGGTTGGTCGGTTGTGCTGTAGTTGTCTTTTAGGATTAGGGGGATGCTGTGGAGTGCTGGGAAGGGTTTGTTGGTTTGGTTGAGGGTGAGTGTTGTGGTGGTTTTTTGGAGGGCGGTTTCTAGGGCTGTGCTGTTTATGCTGATGAGGGCTTTGAGGGTCCCGTTGTGCTGGGTGATTGCTGAGAGGTATTTTTTTACTAGCTTTGGGCCATTGGAGGGGTCTTTACGGAGTTGTTCGTGGAATTTGGGGATTGTCAGCTTTTCTGCTTGCCATTGGGAGTCCATGGTGGTGAGTTGTTGGATAGAGGGGAATTGGTGGAGTTCCCCGGATGTTGATCTAGTGATCGGCCAATTCACGCACGCCATATATGGATCTGCAGTTTCATTGATGGAGTCAAGTATTCGTAATTCATATTTGCCCTAAACTGGCAATGTCAATTGACAAGTGAGCTTGTCATCATGTAGAACCCCTGGCGCACATGGCTCGGGTTATCCTCCGATGTATAAGAAACCGAGACGAAAGGCAGTCATATACAGATCTGAGAAGAATTAGAAAATTGAAACGAAAGAAACACATATATACACACACCATACGGTTAACAAATAGACGCCACAAACAATCAAATGGTATAATCATCCGGACTCAGCCTAGACCCTCCCAGGGCTCCCGAAGCCGGATTCCATAAACAGGACGGGAAAAGCAGAATAACATGTAACCGGCGCCTTTAAGAATGGATAGAAAGATAGATAAAGCAAATAAAGTAAACCCGGATCGTAGCAGAGGATAGGTCCCTCAAGGATAAATGCAGCGATTCCGGTTGCTCAAGGGCCAAGGGTTCAATACCCCTGCCATGTGGTGTCACGAAGGCAGCCGACGCCTGCATGAGGTGACACCTGCAGGTATTGAAGGGAACCCCCCCAGGGACCGAAAATAAAATAATAAAGAGAAGAAAGAAAGCATCGTGATCATGATTTTCCGAAGTGCAAACACCATTCCGTCCCATTCGCGATAGAGAAAAAGATTACCCTCAAGATATGAGCCTTCCATTCGTAGCTGGATCCTGTTCACGCCGGTGCATTCCCTTCTGATGCCGTTGAATAAGCCGAATATTGGCTACTGTAGCTGCGTGGATTGAGGCCTAAGTGCGTGCTTGGCGATGCAATCCTTGGCCGATCCGGTAAGCCTCTGTGCCATCGTCGACGAGTGTCTCCTTGAACCACGGGTGCTTCAATGCCTCCTTTGCAGTGATCCGGCTCTTGGGATCGTATACAAAGATTTGTTGCAGCAAATCCAAGAATGAACGGTTGAATGGCGTGTTGGTAGGGATGAACTCCTATAGACGAAATCAGTCAAAAGAAAGCCCCACAGGTAGATATGGGGGACACTTACTGTCAAAGACTTCATCGCGCGGACATACTTCCGCGAGGCTCGGGTCGTTTCAGCGTTGGGATAGTCGATCTTGTTTCGATTGAAATACCTGGCAAAGTTAGTCCCTATCACAAAAATATTGAAGGGGCGGGGCTATTTACTTAGCAGCAGAGTTGATACTACCACCTCGGCCCGCCATGACTTTCTTCACCAAAGCAGTGTCGATTCGATTGCCAATGACGGATTCCATCATCGCCAGGTGTTCAAGGTTGTCATGTGTCTGGAACAGGGCATCTCCGGTGAAGAATTCCACCAGGATACACCCAATACTCCAGATATCACATGGGAAGCTCCAACCCAGGTTCAATATGATTTCAGGAGCCCGATAGTGACGGGTAGAGACGACAGATGAGTGGTATTCGTCATCGAAGGTGGCCGAACCGAAGTCGATAAGTCGGATTTCACCATCGAGGAGAACGCGGCGCTGTCGGGCGTTGCGGGCTGTGGCGTGGGAAGATGATGGGATAGTGCGGTTGTAAGTGAAGGTTTGGTAGGCGTTGCTGACGAGGAGGATGTTTTCGGGTTTGAGGTCGGTATGGATAAGGTTTAGGTCATGAAGGACTAATAGGTCAGTGGTCTGAAATGCAGATATAGAAGTGTTGGAGAACATACAGGCAACACTTGTGAACAGCTGCCGGGCAAACTGCTGGATCTGACTGCTCGGGAATGGCACAAAGCCATTCCCCTTGAGGAAATCAAACACGCTTTGTCCTAGTAGATCGGTGACAATGCAAATGTGATTCCGGAAGTCGAAGCAGTCCCGAAGGTGGATGCATTTGTTGCGGTTGCTTTTGTCGTTCGAAGCCAGAGTTGACAGGACTCGCAGCTCGATTCGAGATGCGTCACGATACTTTTGGATCGAGCGTATGATTTTGACTGCACAGCGAGCCTTGCGCTGCTTGTCATAGGCTTCGACTACTTTGCCGAATGTACCTTGACCTAGAAGTTTGATCACAGAATCTCGAGAAAGGTTAGCATGGTCGACAAGATGCCAGAGATACTTTTACTTACATCGATCTGTCAATGGCGTGTCGGGTGTGACAATGTAATGGCCATCGTCATCGTCAAACTTCTTGATCTGGGAACTGGTGTACTGATCGAGCAAATTCTGTCAGTGGACCTGCACGAAAGACACGGTAGATAAAACACTCACATCGCGAACGACTGGCACAGGAACATCCTTTGCCTTGATTGGCGGCTTCGGAGGTGGGACATAACTCAGGAAAGCATCGCCTGCGGTCTCCAACTCTCGTCGCTTCTGCTCGTCGCGAGTCGATTTCCGAGTAGCGCGTTTCCGCTTTTGACCGACAGAGCCATCCTCATAGTATACACCATTGCTCGCCCCCGAACTGCCCTGCGAACCAAGCGAAGTTGGAGCTGTTGTGTGTAAAGATGCGGTTCGATCGGTCGATAAGGACGTGGCAGAGGATTCCTCGCCGTAATGTTGGGGATTGATTGAGAATGACGGGCGGTCATAGTGGCCCAGGTCATAGGCGGTTTCAATCCCCGTTCGCCGCCTCTTCCCAGCGGGCTGAGCAGCCGCAGGAGGTGGTCTGGCAGAAGTATTTGCAGGAGGCGCGGCGGCACCATTGGATGGCTCTGGACCAGGACTGTCATCGATCACAATGACTTCCTTAGGAAGTCCATTCTTGTAGAACTCGGTCCAATCTGGTTTCTTTCTCCGACCTCCAACAGAGGGAGCCACACTGGAACCACTCTGATTGGTCATAGCAGACGGAGTTGTTGTCGCGGGGAGAATTCTCGGCGGTTGGGTGTAGGGAAGGGTGGTCGTTGTCGGGGAGGGGACGGAAATAGCGTAAGGGTTCGCAAGGCGAGTCCCTGCGGCCGTGGTCGAAGTCGGGTACGAGGTATTCGGTTGGTACGAAGGATGGTGAGGATATCCGTAAGCCTGATGATGAGAAGGATGCGTTGCAGTGGCAGTAGACGGAGTGGACATTGTGCACGAAGGTATCCCGTCACACGAACGGTATGAAGGTTGTGGAGAGAAGACTGGTCTAATTTGTGACCGCTAGTTGATGTCGCGCGTCAGGCTTCCTGGGTGGATACGAGGATCTCAAGGCAGGACTAGCCAGCCAGAGAAGAACCAAACCAACAGAGATTGGAGTTGACAAGCGTGTCCGGAGGGAGATCTCTGGAGACGTGAAGATGACGGGCTGAGGCGGTGGGAGGATGGGAAAGACAGTTTCAAATTCGTTGCATTTCCTCGACAATTTCAAGACAAGGAGGTGAAGCAAAGAGCATTGGGGAACTTGGCGACATCTGTGGTAAACGAGGTGGGGAGGGAAGGGCCTGGAGGCAAAGGTCAGTGATGATGGAAGAGTCGGAGAGTTGGGACCCGTTGCCGATCAACTTGGGATTTGAGATTTGAGATTTGGGATTTTGCTCCTCTTAATTCGTATTATCTTCTATAGAATTACACTCGCCGCCTGGAATACAGTTAATTCGGGCTAATTTATGATGATCTTGTTCTTTTTACTTCTTGATTAAGTTTCTCGATCGTTAAATACCTGTGTTATACGATATTCGGCCTATTCCCTATAGTATACATGGAAAAACCTCAACCCAGAGGCCCATGCGCCTCTAAGGAGAAAGGCGGATATTACCTTCTCATTCCAATACAGCCATGAATGTAATTAAAAGGATCTAAAGTCCTAGATGGGCCTTGAGGGGCCCCCCCAGGGCCCGCCACCGGAAATGGAGCATCGCGTCCAAGCCCTGGCTTAGCCGAATCCAATCCACAAGGCGCGGTGAACACCTGCGGTCAAGAATACCAGTATCGAAGAGTATATCAAACATTACAGCCCCTAGGAGATCCAGGAAATCGCCCGTATAGTTACCACCTGACATTCCCACTGAGTCAGCATCTAAATCGGGAAATACGCAAGCCAATTGCGTACAGGCATATTAGAACTAGACGCTAATGAGTTAGTCTTCGATGGGCTAATGGTTTCATATAAGAGTGGAAAAAATCGATCGGGAAGAAGGGGTTGTATAGAGACTATAGGAAATGAGACCTTATATATCTATGTACAGGTTGCCTTGTCATTTACCTAGGTTACAGTTACTGGTTTAAGTTCCCAAGTAAGAGATATCTCAAAAGTGAGGCAATCCAAACAGCCTAGGTAGACACCAATGCTAATAACAGACAACATATCTATGAATTGATATCCAATGATTGGCAGGGTACTCTCCGTACCTTTGACTGCCTCGGCTCTAAATTGCCTAAACTGGACATCTTTAACGCCAACCAAATTTAGTAATTTGATATGCACCTAGTTAACTAGCTATATTGACTGACTAGCGTGTGGCTGTGAGAACTACAAGATTTAAATAGCGATCTTCACTTGGATGTTTATAATCGGGAGAACCAGACACATAGAATATGATAGTAGAGAATTAATATGATCCAAAGCAAGTCTCATTTATTGCCTTGCGCTAGAGGAAACTATCCAAGAGCGACGAGAGTAATTTACTGAGGTATGAAAAAGGCCCTGGTTCCTCTATCCTCTCAAGATGTATGCTCAACCTGTAGTTGAGTGGAATTAAAGATCATGGCCTGACAACCTGAAAACCCCCATAAACCAACGCCATCATACACACGCAGAGAATGCAAGAACTCCTGATGCCCGGAGCCACAGGGCTCCCATGGGCCAACAAAAATTAGGGGCATAAGAAAATAAGATTACAAACATTTATGACCCAGTCAGTTTCGATCGCGATCCTCTCTGGGATCCTTCAGGTAGCCTCTCTGCACATGCCTGGTCGCCCGTCCATCCGCCTCCAACATAAACAGAAGGTCTCTGACCTGAATACCCATCCCCTTCTCTTGATCTTCACGCCATATTCCGAGGCGACGCTGAGCCTGGCTGGGTGTGGATTCACCGCCACCGGACTTTTCAGGACCGGCGGTGGGCGTGGAAGGAGTTGGACGCGAGGGAGACGAGAACCCACCGGATTTACCACCGGGCTTCAACCATGAGTATGACTTTTTGGCGCCGAACATACTGCGGCCACCCCCGGACAAAGCCATGCGTGCCGTCGCCACAGACTGTGCATGCTGTTGGGCCTCGGTTGCTTTGGAATCCTGCATTTTCTTCGCTTCTTTTTTGCTAATTGACTTTTTATCGAAACTAGGCGCCCTTTCGCTGAGGGGCGTCGAGGGCGCAGATCCTGGATCGACAGACTCGGCTCGACCAGCCTCATCAAGAATGGCATTGCTGTTGCGTTTAGCACGCTTGGCTGCGCGTTTTTCCTCTTGCGAACTCTCCCGGTGTATGAATGCTCTGTATCTTGCCGCATTTGGCTTTGCACTGGGCGATTCAACGCTAGCATGAGGACCTGTCAAGTAATTAGTACCAAGTCAGTTTAGTGGATATGATAAGCGAAACCATACGTTTCACGGGGGTTTGAGTGCTCCCCGTAGCCTGCCCAGGGGGTTTCGCGACATCTTTCCACTCAATGGGAACTAGGCCATGAGAATGTGCTCGGCGACTTCGAGCAAGAGTCGAGGCGTAGTCGATGACACCCCTGAATCTTTCTTCGGTAGAAATAGATAGAAGATTCAGTATGTCCACAAGAGGAGCACCTTCCTGGTTGAGAATTGTCTGACCAGTGCGCACCACAGAAGAGCCATCCGGACCAGTAACTTCAATCGGCTGTGGTCGGCCAGGTACAGGGTGAAAAAGGCCCTCCGAGGGGATTCGAACACCAAGGTCAAAGCCTCGTTTCTGGAGCTTCTGTTCGAGGAGTTTTGTGATCAAGAACGGTTCTTGGATATGATACTGTGTTCGCCTTGCTGCGATAGTGTCCTCGCGAGTCGGTTCGTTGGGATCTTTGAAGGGGACATGTGCCTGAGATGAGCCCGTGAAAGAGTCGTGTGTGGTCGCCGGTTTGATATGAGGCAAATCACCGAAGCTAGTCGAAGGGGTTCCCGGGGTAGAGCCTTGAGAAGTGAAGGAGGTATTGATAGATGGCGGGTATTGAGACTGTGATCCACGATGGGGAGCCTGCGCCTGCGCATTCTGCCCTGAAAAGCTCTGTGTGAGAAATGCTTCCTCTTCCCTCACATCAATTCCAGATGATGCTAGGACATCTGTCAGTTCAGCAGCATCTGTTGTTTTGTCCACCGGGCGAGACGGAGGACCCATGGTCCCGGGAGGAGCGGGAGCAGATGTTGCAGACATGTTCATATTCATGCTCATATTCATCGGCGTTCCGTTCATGGGAGATGGATTGGGTGGTAGCTGCACCGCGTTGAAGCTCGGAGAACCATAGGGAGACTGATTTTGAGAAGGCGGCAGAGGAGAGAGGCGAGGTCGCTTGGATGGAGGGGGTACAGCACCATTCAGGGGAGATGCTGCCGAGTTGGGAGATGGGGACGAGACAGGCGGGGAGAAAGGTTGAGAAGAAAACTGTGGCGGCGGGGGTGCCTGCTGCTGTGGATGCCGAGCTTGGGCCATGGCGATTGTCGATTGTCGATTGATGGGATTTGAAATGAACAGAGGCTATTGCGCCGAGCCGTTGTAGCCTTGCGAATGAATGGAGGTCCACGCGTGGCCGTTAAACTGAGCGGATTGCTCGCACCACCAGCCACCACCTTTGACCATCTCAATACTGAATTCAAACCATATGTACGACACGTGAATGTTAGAATTGTTGGCTCGCGCGCGAATCTAGCAGTAATCGGGGAGACAGTGATGCGTGACGTGGTAAGGAGCTTTCTAGGTGGTCGAACTCTGCTCCGCGGATCGCGGATTGCGACACACGTGACTAAGTTTGACTAAGCTCTCTGAATCTGCGGGTGTCTAGGTCGCAAAAGATCAATCTTCTATTGAATCACACATAGTCCTCATAAGTATATTGACACCTGCTTCAATACCCGGAGCTGCTCCATTCATCATAGCCTTTTACGCAAGTTATGGGTGTTGCGCTGAGCTCTTATTGAGATCCTAGGCTTGATCGTGCGACGCGCGGGTGCTAGTCCCATTCAACTAGACTTCTTAAACTCATATTAAGAAATCGTTCAACCTACTGACACCTTGCCCAATTAATCTCTAACACCTCTAACACCATGACGTCCAAACGCAAAGCTGCAGCAATGGGAATGGCTGGTGACGATGAGCCCGTTGACCCATCAGACGAACTGGCATTCTACTGTCTCGGCGGCGGCAATGAAGTTGGACGGAGTTGCCACATTGTGCAATATAAGGGCAAGACAGTGATGGTAAGCCTCAGCTGGGACAAGGAGAATGAACTCGCAGATACTGATCTCCTTTGCTTCTGTAGCTTGATGCCGGTATGCACCCGGCGAAAGAAGGCTTCTCTGCACTCCCTTTCTTTGATGAATTCGATCTGAGCACAGTGGATGTTCTTCTAATCAGCCAGTACGTGCATCTCTTTTTTGTTTTACATATATGGAATCATGGCAAGCACGACCGGGCATCATTCTGCACTTACCATGAGGCACCTGGCACCTGCTGCAACGGAAGGACACATTCCCCTGCATATATATGAGAAGCCCAATACAATACATTGTCATGCATATATTTCTTGTATCACTGTACCCTCTTGAGTCTCGAATTCGAGTGCTCTCCCGGCGCGTTTGTTCATGGCTATCGCAGTTGACTAACGGTCTGATCTGTATAGTTTCCACGTCGACCATTCTTCCGCCCTCCCATATGTTCTCAGCAAGACAAACTTCAAAGGGAGAGTCTTCATGACTCCAGCAACCCGAGCAATCTACAAATGGCTCATTCAAGACAATGTCCGAGTCAGCAACACATCCTCTTCCTCCGATCAACGCACTACGTTATATACCGAGCGTGATCACTTGTCAACACTTCCTATGATTGAAACCATCGACTTCTACACAACACATACGATCAATGGCATCCGTATTACCCCGTATCCCGCTGGGCATGTTCTCGGGGCTGCCATGTTTAAAATTGATATTGCAGGGCTTGTGACTTTGTTTACAGGAGGTGAGTTTGCTTTATTACACCTTGGTCATCTACAGCATTATATGTCAATTGCTAATCGACCGGTAGACTACTCTCGCGAGGAAGACAGACACTTGATTCCCGCCGCGGTTCCTAGTGGCACGAAGATCGATGTTCTCATCACAGAATCTACATTCGGTATTTCCTCTAATCCACCTCGATTAGAACGCGAGGCCGCCTTGATGAAGTCAATTACGAGTGTTCTCAACCGCGGAGGTCGAGTTCTGATGCCAGTTTTCGCTCTCGGGCGTGCCCAAGAGCTGCTTCTTATCCTTGATGAATATTGGGAAACCCACCCAGAACTCCAGAAATTTCCTATCTACTACATCGGAAACATGGCAAGACGATGCATGGTCGTGTACCAAACATATATTGGTGCTATGAACGATAATATAAAACGACTCTTCCGGCAGCGCATGGCCGAGGCTGAGGCGAGTGGCAATAAGAGCGTCAGTGTCGGACCATGGGATTTCCGATTCGTTCGAAGTCTTCGCAGTTTGGAGCGTTTCGATGATGTTGGAGGATGTGTCATGCTTGCCTCCCCCGGTATGTTGCAGACCGGAACAAGTCGTGAGCTGCTGGAAAGATGGGCACCCAGTGATCGTAACGGCGTTGTCATGACCGGTTACAGTGTTGAAGGAACCATGGCTAAGGGATTGCTCAATGAACCCGATCAAATCCCGGCTGTCATGTCCAAGGTTTCCACTGGGCATGGTCGTGGTCGTGTTCCCGGAGTGAATGATGAGGATCAAAAAGTCATGATCCCTCGCCGTTGCACTGTTGACGAGGTCAGCTTTGCAGCCCACGTTGATGGCGTCGAAAATCGTACTTTCATTGAGGAAGTAGGAGCACCAGTTGTGGTAAGTGTGACATCCACCCAGTCTATTTGAAAATTTACTGACCCACTCAAGATCCTCGTTCACGGCGAAAAACATCAGATGATGAGGCTGAAGTCGAAACTGCTCAGCCTTAACGCAGATAAAATCGTCAAAGTCAAAGTCTACACCCCAGCAAATTGCGATGAAGTTCGCATCCCTTTCAAAAAAGACAAGATTGCCAAAGTCGTCGGCAGGCTCGCAGAGCTTGCGCCTCCATCGGAGAATGATGATCCCCAGCTAATGGCTGGAG
Organism: Penicillium psychrosexuale; assembly: GCF_028828465.1. NCBI lineage: Eukaryota > Fungi > Ascomycota > Eurotiomycetes > Eurotiales > Aspergillaceae > Penicillium > Penicillium psychrosexuale. The sequence continues at coordinate 4,026,929 of NW_026643187.1, forward strand.
TCCTAGTTCAAAATGGGTTCAACCTGTCGTTGATGGCCCCTGACGACCTACAGGAGTACGCGGGCTTGACAACCACAACTATTACTTGCAAACAGCATATCACTCTCAGCTCTGCGAGCATGGATTTGATCCGATGGGCCCTCGAGGGAACTTTTGGGGCCATTGAGGAAATTGGAAACAGCAAGAAGACCGAGGCTAACGGCAAGAACGACATGGCTAGCGACGGCACTCCAAAGCAAGAAGATGCCGACGAGGAGATCCCATCGGATGAGACACAGACATTCCTTGTCATGGGATGTGTGTATCTTCGCCATCACTCCCGCACCCGCGAAGTTGAGTTAGAATGGGAGGGTAATATGATGAACGACGGAGTCGCAGATGCAGTTATGGCTGTTTTGCTCACAGTCGAAAGCAGCCCGGCCTCCGTAAAGCGTATGAATCTCTGTCCTTTTCCACCTCTTTTACTTGTGCTAACTACGGTTATAGAATCGGCTAAAGACAAGCACCACCATCATCACCACGACGATGACGATATGGAAATCCCCTCACTTCCCAACCCTCATTCTCAGTCTGGACCTCAAGAGCGGCTTGCTCGTATGCTGATGATGCTCGAGGCCCAATTCGGCGGCGATAACATTGGCCCCATTGAACGCCCACGAATCCCGGCAGATCTCGCACTCGGTCCACAAGAAGATGGCGAGATGAACGAAGAACGAATTGCCGATATTGAGGCTGCCGAGCTGGATCGTCTTATCACAATGGGTGTTCCCGTCCCTGGTATTGAAATCAGGGTGGACAAGCATATTGCCCGTGTGTGGCTTGAGGACCTGGAAGTTGAATGTGCGAATGCTGTCTTGCGAGACCGCATTCGTGTAGTCGTCGAGCGGGCCATTGAGACTGTCGCTGGTCTGTGGGCAGAGAGCTCGATTCACCAGGACGCGGTGCTTAATGGTTCTGTCAACGGGACAAAGGGGATTGAACTGGCTGATAGGAAGAAAGCGGCTGCCATTGAGGCTCATGCTTGATCTCTCTCATACTTGTATAATAATGAAATATCCCATCATCCATGATTTGACTTGACTTTTCTACATCTGCTTCGTCATTTAGTGTTTCTTTCGGTAGTTGGTTTTTTTTAAACAGAATGAGATTGATTAAATCATTGCACGTTCCAAGGATATAAAAGTAGACTCTTAGAGTAGATATAAGTGCTTCATAGCGAGGCAAAAACCTCCTGCAGAACTTTCTCCAAGGTGTCAACAATAATACCAATCTCCTCTTTCGACACAATATAAGGTGGCGCGAGTATAAGATGATCTCCCTTAATTCCATCCACGGTACCAGAGCAGCCATATAGCGAGACACTGTACTCCGGCTGTAGACCCTTCTCCTGGATCCGATAGGACAGACGATCCTTGGGGTCAAATGGCTCTTTCGTGACCTTGTCTTTGACAAATTCAATCTAAAAAGAGTTAGTATCCTTTGTTGGTCGTGCAATATCGACTACAGGAACTTGCAACTTACACCCCAGAACAATCCCTTCCCACGAATATCTCCCACATGAGGGTGACTCTCGAATCGCTGCTTCAACTGTGTCTCAAGGTAAGTACCCATGGCCCGGACATTATCCACCAGAGACTGTTCCTGAATAGTCTTTTGCACAGCAAGCGCAGCAGCACATGAGACCGGATGGCCTTGATATGTCTGTCCGTGGCGGAACTGCCCGGTGCCTTTGTCCATCGTCTGCACAATAGAGTCACCAATCAAGACGGCCGACACCGGCGCATAGCCACCACCCAGACCCTTTGCAATGGTCTGGATATCGGGGACAACATCTTCTTGCTCCCAGACATGCAAGGTGCCGCAACGACCCATGCCGCTCATAATCTCGTCAAGGATCAAGAGAGCGCCATGCTTCTCGCAAACGGCTTTCATGGCACGAAAGTACCCTGGTACCGCGGGGACACATCCGAGAGCCTAATCAGTATAAGTTGGATGATCAAATGGTGTAGAGTGCAAGATAGGAAGTCATACCGCGCCGACAACCGGCTCTGCAATGAATGCGCACACAGTTTCGGGTCCGACGCGTTGGAATTCGGCCTCTAGCTCGGCTGCTAGACGTGCCACGTAGTCTGCATCAGACTCACCGTCCAGCTTCCCACGGTATGCATAGCACGGTGAAACATGGGATACATTCTTGGAAAGAAGTGGTTCAAACGGCTGCCGACGCTGAACATGGCCACCAACTGAAAGGGCCCCGAGCGTGGTGCCGTGGTAGGATGGAAGACGCGCAATGAACTTGGTACGCTCGGGTTGGGGAGTTGGAAGCTCTAAGAAATATTGGCGTGCCAGTTTAAGTGCAGCCTCGACAGCCTCAGACCCTAGATATCCTCAGCACTGTATGTGTGAACTGAATTTCGGGTTCTTGGAAGGGCTGCCTCGACTCACCCGAGCTGGTTATAAAGACCTTGGATAGTTTTCCTCCAGTAGAGTCAACTAGGAGTTTGGCAAGATCCTCGGCCACTTGGGTACCGAAGAAGGCAGAATGGCAGTAAGATATCTGGTCCATCTGGTCCTTGATCATCTGGGTGACCTGCTCGTTACCGTGTCCTAGACAAGATACAGCCGCGCCACCTGTAGCATCGAGGAATTTGGTCCCATCTTCCAGAAAGACATAGCACCCCTTGCCACCAATGGCTTTCTTTGGGACGAAGCGCGTGTCCCGGTGGAGAATAGCACTAGCCTTGGTTTCTGGGAAATAATGTCAGAAATATGCCAAGATATTGCATGCGTTTGACATACCGTCGGTCATGATTGAAGTTTAGAGAAATGTAATTTAAAGGAAGAATGCTCGAGGAGATCAAAAGCCTTATATATACCTGTGGATCTCTCTCCGATGGTCTCACCCGAGGCAATGCCCCTGTTCTGCGGGGCTAAGTGGGTTCGGCATGCCGAAGGGAAAAAGCCGAGCCCTCAATTGGACCGGGGACGGACTTCACTGTTTCCTATCTGGTGTATCTGGTCTATCGTGTTTGAAGAGAAACTTTAGTTGTAGATTGGCGTCTGGAAATGACTCATTATTAGGAATGCCCAGGTATACCTGGGAAAGATATATCTGACGTTGGGTTATACTTCGTGGTTCGGTTTGGATAAATAGGACACTGCATAGAGCATGGGGCTCATATATTTCATAGCAAAATATTGATAAAATAGAATTTACCAACAGATCCAAAATACTATCCAAAATACTATCCCAAAAGACATAACTAGGGTCATTATTAACTATTATCAATCATATTGACGTGCAATTAGTTGAACGTTGAACAGACATCCCCACGTCCCACCGCCCGCACACTGCATTCTGCCCCTCTTACTTGGCCACAATTCCCGCGGCCTTCCCCAGACATTTCCCCATTCAACACATCCAACCTTCCAAAATGTCGCGTCGCGCCCAAATCGAGGAAGTTTCCGACTCCGACCCAGAAGAGATCGCCCCTTCTTACGACTCTGACGAGGACCTTCCCAGAAATGCCATCATCGCACCCGTAAATATCCCGAGGGCTGCACCTCAACCCCAACAACAACAACAGATGCCCATGCCCATGCCATCGATGCCGGCGCCTGAGCCTCAGCGCGAGATTCCCCGACACTTCTCGTGCTTGTACCCCGTGTACTTCGATAAAACCCGATCGCGCGCCGAGGGCCGCAAAGTCGGTGCGGAGCTCGCAGTGGAAAACCCTCTTGCGCGAGATATCGTCGATGCCGTCCAGATGCTTGGCTTGAATGCCGGCTTGGAGCCAGAGAAGCTGCATCCTAAGGATTGGGCGAATCCCGGTCGTGTGCGTGCGCAGGTTAGGACCCAGGATGGTCAATTAGCCAACCCGAAGATCAAGAACAGTACGTGGCTGATGCCTTTGATGGAGTGAATGCTTCTTTCTGTTGACATGAACTGACATTGTTGCTTAGAGCACCACCTCTATATTCTCGTCGCACAGTACTTGAAGGCTAACCCTACTACCGAAAAATCACCCTACCGGCTACGAATCCGTGGCCTGCCCATGCCCGAGAAGCTTCCAGCAGCTCCTGCTGCCCCGCGGGGTTGGAAGATCGGGACGATCCTACCTATCCATTCGCCTGCCTACAGCGGTGGTGGTGTGAGTGACAACCCCCTCAAGGACGCAATGGCCGAGATGCAGGGCATGGAGGGAATGCCCAACATGTCTGAAATGATGAGTCAAATGGGCGGAATGGGCGGACTGAGCAGTATGTTGGGTGGACTAGGCGGGCTAGGCGGAATGGGTGGAATGGGCGGCGAGCCCTCAGGGGCAGGCGCGGAAAAGAAAAAGAAGGAAAAGAGGAAGGTGATCAGGGCATGATTTAGCATGTCCTTTATTCCGTGTTCCAATTGCATTGTATGGCGATGGGCGTTGCTTTTTCCCCCTAATTTTTGATGCACTCGAGAGAGGGATACTTCCTTGATACCACGGATCTGCATCTGAATTGATCTCATTGTACATCCACCTCAAATCATGTCCAACATCTACCTGATAGTTATATTTCTTGTATGAATCTTACATTTTATGGACTAGCAAGTGCCGATAAACTATTAAGAGAGCTACTAAGAAAGAAGGTGGAGTATCAGTTCTAAACCTGCACATAACTATGCTATGTACGGACTTTGGTAGTGCTAAGTTCAGCTCGCGGGTTGATCTAGCAGCATTCATTCGAGAAGTAACAGTGAACGATATATCATATTCTCATGCAAGGGGCGGCGAATCTATGTACTAGCTAAAACGGACATGTTCATGGGTATCATTATCATGCGGTGTGTGTCTCTCTGTCGTCCGGGCATCCTCCATTTCTATATTGCCAGAGCCGACTAAAGTCCTTGACGCGCAGTACTCGATCCAACTCATTCGGCGGTGACCGTCGCACGGTCAATGCGACAGGGAGAAACGCCTCGTCTCGGGCTATCGTGGACCCAACTCGACGCGGAGGACCATCATATCCATTGATACCAGCGGTTGCCCATGGCTCGACTTCCATATCCATGAATGAATTGGAGTCGAGGACGTTCATATCAGGGCCTAGTGTAAACATGTTGCCGAGGTAATGCATGTTGAACAGGTGGCCTGAATGCGGGCGCACGAACAGCCGGCCCATGTATCGATTCGGGATTTCCACGAAGTGGAGCACTCCTCCCTGAGCCACGATATCACCTTCATTAGCGTAGTGCTCGATGTGGCCGATGGATTGACCAAATTCAGGCGTTAGATCAGGTGCTGTGTTCCCTTGTGGCCTTGCGAGCTTTGTCCATCGCGGGTTGTTGAAGTGATTCGCTGCGTTTCCGAAGGTGTATACCTCCAAGTGATGAAGGAGATTGTGTGGTAGTTCATCCAGAAGCCAGTCCATGACAAGGCCCCCTTCAATACCGCCTTGGCTGTGAAGAAGCAGAACCACTTTGTCACATTCTGGGTCTAAGATAGCTTCCTTGACCAAGGAATACGCTCGTCGTATATCGCCAGTAGCGTAGGCAAAATCTCGCTGAATCAGACATTCAATGAGATCAAATATAATGCCAGCGCTAGATTTCATTAGTGTTTGCAAATTCGAGATCCAAGATGTCACTTACGTGCGATTGTGCACGGCCGTCACTTTCCGACCAAAGATGTATGATAGTTGGTCAATGTTCATCTGTACCCAGTGATGCCTACGGGTAATTTGAGTTAGCAACTGAAGATAGAGGACTATGGAGATATATCTCCTACCCCGCTGCAATTCCATTTATATACACCCAACGCTCCCGCTCGTGACTTGGTCGCTCGACCACAGACACCTGAGATACCAGGACCCGCTGGAAACTGTTCAACATCAACATGACAATGGAATAATTGACAGTGAAAGCAATAGCCGAATAAACAATGATCCACAGACCCGGAACCATGCAGATAACCATGATCGGCAGCGAGAGCAGGAAAGCAACTTGATAAACCAAGAGAAACACATGGGTCAACACCGTAGATGCATTGCGTAACGACGGATAGAGCTCGTCCAGCTCACGGGTGTGACCTAGATTGAGGGGTCGTAGAATACCTGGAAGCGCCCATAGCTTCGAAATAAACAGGGACAAGTCGCTCCGGAGTAACTTGGTGGGCGAGGCAGTGTAGGGCAACGGGGTATCCTCCTTGCCCGGACATGTCATTGTGGAACGTTGACAAGAGAAGAAGTGTAACGTTGAGACGAAAGTGGACATGAAAAAGGCGCTTTGTTGTCTTGTCATGTGATATAGCGCCTGCCTATAACCTCGTGTTCGTGAGATCTATACAAGCTTGTGACTTACATCGGCTGATTGACCTACGGGACTCTTTTAGAATGTGGCTTCTTGGTTTCTTTCATATTAAGTAATTACAGTGATATTATTGCTACCATTATTTGATTTCTTTCTTTCGATGAAACTTGATCTCCGTCATTTCGCGAAGCAAACCTGAGAGAGGCGCTTGCAATCAGCGTGGTCGATGTTCTGTTATAGTCAAGGGATAGTTAGCTATAGATCAGATAATGATAGAATGAGAAAGGGAGGATATTAACGAACACCATGACGCATTTTTCGACGATTGTTGCGGCGAAACAGATATCTTCGGTTGATCTGCATACCGGCATGGCGAATCTCACTTCGATACCATTGTGCAATGTCTTTGGCGGTACTAGCAATTTCAATGTCGCTCGGATTCCAGTATCCTGGGGCACGCAGGGACAAGCACCATTTGACGTCGTGATGGACGGGCTCGGATGAAATGATACCGTCTCGGGCGACGATGCGAGCCACCACAAGGTCCATCAAATCTTCGTCGTCAAGTTGGTGATCAGCCCAGTTGAAGAAGACAGTCACCCACTGGTTTCTTCCAGCGGGATAGTGTTTTTCTCGAATGTTTCGTCCGTCTGGATAGTTGAACATTCCTTGGAGCTTGGTGCGCTTCTTTGCTTTCTTTGTGACTGGAGAGGAGTCAACAGACGAGATTGGTGTTTCCATGGTGGAAATGTCTGAGATAGAGAAGAAGATATTGATAAGATAGAAAAGGAAGAAAGAAATGAGTCGAGAATGAGACAGGGTGAGTTTAATATCTATATACTATATTGAATGGAACGAAAAGAACAAAGGCCATTGATGGTTTTTAATAGTACAATTCATTGTGATTGAGCTGTAGAGCGATTAATAGGAGCCTTTGATGATCGCGGAAGTTAACCCCAATAGTGCACTACAATAAGGCTTTGTCCTTTGAGGACTGAAAACACATTGTTTAGTTGAGCTCACATTATGATGAAAGCACATCGACAACAAGCTACTTCATTAGGAGTATATAAACGTCCGCAAGACAAAATTCTCCTCCCCCAACGGAATATCATAACCAACCCCAAGCCCCTTATCCAACCCAGCAGGGCGCTGTGTACACAACCTGCGATAGGAGTGAACGAAGACAGTCTAGTGACTATATCCCATTCCAAACAAATATAACTTGGAAACTGACCTCCTCATATTGTTTATTATTTAGGACATATATCGTCTGAAGTCTAACACAGGGCTACCACGACCCAACCCTTCTTCAACACCGTGATAACCAAAAGCAATGGGAAAAGATGGAGGGTGGTTCGAAAACAGACGAGACACAAGCGGTAGACGTAGAGCCCCTTTCTCAGGACAAAGAGATACCCGGTTTGTCACTGACCTGAGAAGGGACGAAATTAAAAAGCTAACAGAGATCCTGCACATAGACAACACAAGAGCGAGACACACTGGTGAGATCGTCAAGCGTATGATCCGCGAGTTGCCGAAGGACATGCGCCGTGATCGCTGGTCAAGAACGAACAAGCATCTGTGCGATGCCCACCAGGGTCTGAATGCAGATCTTATGGCCGATGTGTTCAATCTTGTTCAGAGGGAGGTCGGTCACCACCTCCGCAAGTTTGACGCGTACCCGGACTTGCTGAAGCCCCTCGATGTATTGATCCTGCAGAAGCTGCAGGCTATACGGGGCATGTGGGAGAAACCTGACCCGAAAAACAAGGCTGTCTCACAAGCATGGCACTATGAGATCAGCTGCTGTCAGGGGTGTATGGTGGCTCGGATTGCGAGTGACAAGCATGCGCTACGCAATCTTCGAATCGCTTTGCTCTCTCGCACGCAGACCCGTTTGAACCATGCCCCACGAAAACTTATGAAGTTCGTCGACACCTGCATTGACCTATTCCCTGATGATGTTGATGAGCTATATGGCACATCTAGCCAGTTTGCATTCATCTTGAAGGATACCCGCAAGGCCTGCAGCAAGGCCTGGGCCAAAGACCCAGCACATGCGGATTCGAGACCCCCACAGCGAAGGCACACCGACCATGACAAGATCGACAAGGGTGACAGAAATGAAAATATCGGAAAGGATGCACATAGCCATCAACCGGCTAGTGAGTATGATCCGCGGAAGAAGTATCCCCAGCCACCACCACTAATCACATTATCACACCCTACGGAAAGGTATGTCACCGAATCATTCCAGCCATCTTAATGTACTGACACTGACACTGAAGGGCGCAGAATATATCGCCCGACGTCGTGCCATTCCAGAAGGCCGTAAGATCATCGTACCACACGAAGCTAGATCGACGCTCAGACCCGAACCCGGAACGCATCACTAGATTTTTGGATTTCGCCGATGACAATTACCAAGGTTACCAAGGCTTAGGAATAAGCACGGAAAGGCAAAGTGGGAGCACTGTTTATGGACCTCCTGGAAATCCCCCGTCACCGAGCACCGCAAGCACATTCTTGGGAACAATGGAGGAAATCGACAAACTTCTTGAGATGTACAAGGGTATGGGAGCAAACCCCTACTCGCGAAGCACGCAATACTGTCCACTGCATGGGGGTAGCGGTGCCTCATCACAGTGTCGTTCCCCATCGATCTATTCCACTGGCAGTGAATGGAGTGACGAAGACGAAGACTGGAGGATGCCAGAAAGTGGCCCAGCAGCGAGGACCACTTGGAATCTGTTGTGTGAACAGTCGACTATGATTTGATCTCTTCTTTCTTTGTATCGCATCTCGCATAGGTGCTTTGTTCCTCGTGCTCTTGTGTCCTGTCATTTCCTTTTGATGCCATTCTGGTTTTTCTTTTTGATTGTATGCCAAATCTGGTCCAAGTCGGGTGTTCTGAGAATATAATATTTGCAAATGTATCCGAGTTAACGAATACTCAAAGGAAAAAGTAAATGGCAAATAATAAACATTATTGACAGTAGGTCATAGAGCAAACCATGTACAAAGCATTGACTGGCGCATTCTGAAGTATTAATACATTGGGCCATTGATCCCATATACAAAAAATAACGGAAAGCCCCACAGTCTGGCGGAGTCCGCCAGCAGCTCCAGGGACGGGGTTAGGGGGTGCGTAGAAAAATCAACACGTTCTCGGGCTTCATTTCATCATGGCTTCAGTTGTGGAGAACACTTCCAGGAACCCCGTGACTCGGGCCCTTGAGACTATCAACAGTCTTTCGGCGCAGCCGAGTGCGGGCCGCAGGTCCCTCAGTTGATACCACAACCCGCTCATGTTCACGTTCTCCAGTCAAAGTCACAGCTGGGGTGTTATTAAGCGCCTGAGCAGCATCCAGATCCACCTGCTTCTGGGCGTTCTCCCGAGCTCGCTCGTAGCGCAGCTTGACCTCACCAGTCCACTGAGTGCCAAGAAGGCGGTCCCAGAAGATGAAGAACGGCTGGGAGAAGTTGGTCTTGATACCCCAGCTTTGGTGATGAATGTCGTGATAGGCGGCGTTGTTGGAGGTAAAATGCTGCAGTGGATCCCACGGGAAGGCGTAGCCACAGTGATCGTCGACAGTCTTGATAGTCGACATTGTAAAGAACCACATGGCCTGGCGGGTGGTCATGCCAGAGACCAAGAATCCAATACCAGTGCCAGCTGTGTCCAGGAGGAATCCCTCAAATGGGTGGTTGTAGAGGGCGCCGAAAGCATAAGGAACGTAAAGACGGTGATGGCGGGAGTGGAAAGTCACTAACAGCTGGTTAGTATGGGATCATCATTCAACTTTTGAAACGTCAGACATACCATAGAGCCACCGGTTCAGATGCATAGCGCGGTGGAGGAAATACTGCCAGGTATCCACAATGGAAATCGCTAGCATGAACTGGAGGGTCGGTATAAAGTACCAATATATGAAACTGGCAACTGCAAGTTCCCAGCTCGTGAACGCGGGCGCCACAGCCTCGGCTCCGTTGTCGAGGATTATGGACTGGGTCACACCGGGGTATGATCCACCAGCCAGAGCTCCGGCCAACATAGTATAACCGCTTTGGGACACGGATTTTCCAAGACTGATAGCGTCAACTCCAACAAGAGCTAACAATGACGGGAAAGCCTTTTGTGCGATCCGCAATCGCTGCGCCCACACGGCGACATCATATTCCTCTCTGCCAACAGTTTCCTCGGCATCAAAGTATAGGAACGCAAGACCGGCCACGGTCTGAATCACCTGTTGCAAGACAACATCCCGCACAACTTCCCAGCGAGTCACTTTGTTTCGTTTCAGAACTTCTGCGGGGGTGTGGAGGCGGTATTCGACGAAGTAATCATTAACATCGAGGTAATGATAGATCATAGACAGGACCCAGTATGCGATGACGGGCAATACAAGCGAAAGGATGTTGTCAGGAAGAAAAGCAAGCAGATGTCCTTGTGGTGTCAAAGTGTAGGTTGGTAGGGGAGGAAGGTCGAACGCGACGGATGCGTTCATAGCCATGACGAAAGAATGGCGATGTGTTGAGTTGTAGCACAAATATCCAAGAATGCCGATCAAAAGGATCTCGGAATCAATATCTTGGATATTGAAATGGCCCAAGGTCAGAAATCAAACGAAGAGAGTGAACGTCTGCAACTGCCCACCACGTCGAAGTCCGGATGCTGACGGGTAGGCGCGACGCAAGAATGATTTCCGATCAGTCAGAGACCTCTCGGAGCTGGCGTTTACATACAAAAGAAAGTATGTAAAAAGACGAAGAGAATCAGATAATGATAATGAAGGAAAGAATAGGAACGGCCGAAGAAGATAAAAGATAAACGTTCAGATCAGGAGACGCCCGGATTCGGGTGGCGCGAGCCGGAGCCAAGACAAACCAGGATGATACACATATTATTGGTATTTGTATAGAATGGCTGATAGAAAGAGGCAAAATACAGTATGGTATGGTATGGCATAGACTTATGCTGACTCAGCTTTATACTTCGACCTGGACAGCCCTGAAAGAAAGTAAATTGGTTGCTACAGTGAAAAAGAATCTCAATTGATTTAAATTAATTGTTTCAGACGGCTTTTCTCGTTGAATTGGCCATATCCCTAAATTTGCCGGTATTTATATAAGCCATTGTTGCCCCAAGAATGACATTGTGCCTGGGAAGTACCTTGAAGTACCCAATACTGCGCTAACACGGAGCCAGTGGCGGTGGCCCAGACTCTCCGATACCGATTTGGTACAAACCGAACAAACACAAAGTCCCCCGCTCTATTTTTTTTTTTTTAAAGAAAAACCTCGTCCCCCCACCTTGAAATTGTTTTTCTTCCTTCCCGTACTACCCTTACTTTCTTACCTCTTCCGTCTTCTTAACATATAATTCCGCCAAAATGATTATCTACACTGTATGTTTGTCAATATCAGATCCTTGGATCTCTTCGTTCGCAGGTGAATCTCATCTGACAATATCCACTAGGACATCGTTTCCGGTGACGAGATCGTCGCCGATACCTTTGACCTTGTCCCCAACAAGGAATTCGATATCCTTTGGGAGTGTGACTGCCGCAAGTACCTGAAGCGTGCCAACGAAGACTTCCAGCTCGAGGGTGCCAACCCCTCCGCTGAGGACGCTGATGAGGAAGGTGGCGAGGGTGAGGCCACTATGGTCCACGATATCGAGGACCAGTTCCGTCTGGTCTGGCTCAAGGTCGAGGACGGCGCGAAGCCCTCCAAGGAAAGCTACAAGACCCACATCAAGTGTATGCTCACCATTTGGTCTTGACTTGGTCCACGCAAATCACTGACTTTCGTTCTTTAATTCAGCTTACCTCAAGAAGCTCCACAAGAATGCCGCGCCCAAGTTCGCTGAGGCTGGCACTCCTGAAGCCGCTGAAGCCGCTGAGAAGGCCTGGAAGACCAAGGCCGCCGGCGCTATGAAGAAGATCCTTGCCAACTGGGACAACTACGATGTTCTCATGGGCCAGTCTATGGACGGCGATGCCATGTATGTCCCCATATTATGACCTTTTTCTTGAAATCTTAAGCTGACCGTTCCCAGGCACGTCCTGATTGACTTCCGCGAGGATGGTGTTACCCCATACGCTACTGTCTGGGCTGACGGTCTCAAGGCCGTCAAGGTCTAAGCCACTCTTGTCATTCCAAAGAAGGCGATAGTTAAAACATACGCACCCTACACGAACAAATACGTCTTGTTGGAAGAATTGCGAGTTACAGTTCAGACGCAGCGGCTACTTATTCCCCTTTTCTGGGCCTGTCCGTTCTAATAACCCCCTCGCATTTTTGTATCCCCGAGTTAGTGATCCATTGGGTCCTCAAGAGTTACGCTTCATGAAATCATCTGTCATGTCTTATTTTTTTGCTTGTACTATGTAGTTGGCTAGACCCCCGTAAAAACCTTCTCTTATGAAAAAATGCAAAGCAACACCAATAATTACAGGGATATATATATTTGCAGATATTTTGATTATTCATCACTCATAATAATGGATACTAAGGATATCCCGGCCAACCACCCTCATTTTTCCCATTCCAGGGCGGAAAACCCTCTTCTGGAGGGCAGCCTGGAAGTGGAAGACCATTGGCATCTAAATCAGGCATGTTGATGGGGCTAGTACCATGAAATGTTGAGGTAGTTAAATCAAGACCCGAAACGGGATCCAGCTCCATCAGGTCATCTGCGACAGGAAGATGTTGTCCGAACACAGCATCCCACTGGTCCCAATCGAAGTTGAGGTTTGGGTCAACCATCGATGGAGGCGTAGGAATTCTAGGTATTTCATTAGGACACGCAGGATCCACGAAGGACATGCCACCACCAGCAGTAATGTCAGCATCTGAATGCTGAATGTGTGGGGCGGGAGGGGTGGATGCAGAACATTGTGTCGGTGGAGGCGCACCAAACAAGGAGTCCGTATTGGGCGAGGAGGCGCCAATGCGGGGAGGTATGGGATTATCGGCGGGGGGAGGGTTGAATTGGGAATGTGAAACTGGGGATAAGGCTTTAACCTGTGGTTGGTATTGGTATCGTAGAAGGGTTTTAGTAGCATCCGGGTTAACAGGATCCGAGGTGTGAGAGCGGGTGAGGTTGTAGAATGTTTTGACGAAATCGCTAGGTTTGGATTTGTGTGTTGAGGGATGGCCGGCCGATGCTGAACCCGGAGACTCGGCCTGAGAGTGATCTGGGCTAGGAGAGTGACAATCCCCGCGAGTGTCAACTGGCGAAGCGACCCCAGCCTGGATCTGGTCTTGTTCGGTCCAGAGCATTCGCGGATTGAGGCCTGCCTTTTGCCAAGCCTTCTGACGAAGGCGGCGGATCATATCCCAGGCTTCACGGCCACCGTCCTTTAGTGGCCGTTGTGTTGAAACACCGTCTTCACCACCTACGACGCCTCCATCCGGGCCAGAAAGTGCGAGTATGCTGTCGATGAACGCGCGGGACTTAGGTGCTTCAGGGCTGTAAGGTCGCTCATATAGGTCAATAAGCATGATCCTGTATCTTATTAGCGTCATCACCAACACCTAATAATGGAGTCATACATAGTAGCATGCATTGGTTGATGATTACTAAAAATGAATATCAGTTGCCCATGATTCCTGGCCACCATACTAGCGGAAAAACTTACCCAGGCCAGCTCCAATGAAAGGGCTGGAAATCAGGATCCGTTGCGAGTTGGATGAATTTTTCCATGAAACCATGGCAATGACGAAGTGCACTATCAATATTAGCACATAGACTCATTTCCCGATGGTGTGTGCAAACCTTTGGCGTGCCGCTGGCCAAATCCGGCTGCGAGCGTTCTTCAGGAAAGGCTGATAGGCTACGCAGAATGCCTAGAGGAAGGTTAGTTGAATATGAAACTAACAAAGAGTGAGAAAGTGCACCTTGTCAATATATAAAGAAAGAATGATCTTCGCCCATTTATGGAAGCAAATAAGAACCGGTGAGTGATATTGTTCTGAGCATCCGGTGGGACCTTCGCCTGGAAGCTCTGTGTCGGAAGAGCGGCCATCGGGGGATTTGGATATAGAGAACGCTCGACCTGGCGTTGACAGGTTATCAACATCTTTCCCCTCTGGAATCCTGTTGATGATGGAATTCAGTCTCAGCTGCAAGTCAAGGAGTATTGACCGGAGCTCCTCCATGTCCTGCCTGGTGAGGGGCTTTATTCCAAGCTGGATTTTCAATATTCGGCGGATAGCGCCTGGTAAAGATTAGTGGGTGGGTTTTTAGGGGTTTGAAACGTACACACGAGCCATGGTATATTTCCCTCTGGCGGTCAGATAGTAGACGTTGACCATTGATGGTCCGCCGCAAATAGTGGGATCATCTGGATTATCAGGCAGCCGCTCTCGCGAAGCAACCTGTTTCATATAGGACTCTGCAGCGGGGCTACCTAGCATCGTATCTTTCATCTCACTAGTCTCGCACACATCCCAATAATTCTCGTCATTGACAAGTGGAGGCAGACCACTTGACATCGCAACGACACAGTCCATGTGGATGATGTGCCACCATAAACGGCGCCGGTACTCAGCTTCGCATGGCTCTATGCCAAACTTAGCGGGATCCCGATGCAAGCCCATGGTTTGCGCAACCCTCATCGCAAGACTAACAAAGAGACTAGTCGTCAAAGGCTCCTCCTCCTTCGTGACAATTGTCTGTACAAGAAGATAAGCAGCGAGGCCTTGAAGTGAAGGGCTGCGCGGGAATTTGATCTTCGTAAGCCATTTAGTAACTTCTTCAGTATAGATTGTCGAAAGGGCCGACCGCGAGGACACATTAAATTCAGCTTCGATTGCTCGGATCGAAATAGTCACTGAGCCGCCATACCATATCGCGTATAACAGTGGAATGAATGACGGATTTGGGCACGACTCTCCCGAATAGCTGCTGTAGTCGTACCAGTCCCAGAAGGAATTGTAGAGCTTGAGGATAGTTGGGGGGTGAATGATAGGACTGATAGCGTGTACACCGGAAATAAATCCTTTGTAAAGAATATGGCTTTGCCGTCTCGTTGGCATGTGATCAAGCATTTCTGGCTCCACCACCTTTTCATTGATCGAGGGGGAGTCACCCGAAGGGAAGATTATAGATTGTTGGAAGGAACGAGACCTAGGCGCCATCGAAGGTGTCGAGCTGCCTATTGATTCTCTCCATGGCTGTTGACCATCGGCATGCGAATCTGTTATGTCTTCATTCTTTTTTTCAGGAGTAGACTGATCATGTGAGCTATTTTGGTCTCTCAGTAATTGATTGAGCTCATTGATCTAGATGCGAGTTAGTCAAACTGTCTGTCAGTTGGAGAGTCGAGTGAGCAGCATACTTCGCCAGAGATATAAGCCCAATACGTGGTGCCAACATATCTAGTTATTTAGGGTTAGAAAAAAGATTTGTATTCTCAAATGAAGCAATTTTGACCAACCTTGACCTTCCACCGTCCTCTAGGCTCAAATGGCCTAAGTTCAAACTGCCAACCGGGTCTACCAGATCGGTGGCCTGACCGGATGGGATTGGAAATTCATCGCTGCTCGATTCTGCAGCAATGCGACGTGGACTGGTAGATCTTGGCGATGTTTTATTTCCGTCCAGACTATTGCTCGGCCGTGAGTCATCCAACTGTGTGGGTTCCACGGCCGTTGCCTGTATCTCCACGTCCTCGAGTCTTTGACCGCTCCTTCCGAGGCGCTCAATCATTGACATGAGCTTATCGAGCCGTGATTCAATGGCGCTCGGGTCGGGCTTTTCGCCTGTCGACTCTGCCCGTTTCAAGTGTCCGTAAAGTGATTGGAGCTCGTCGACATCTTCCTCTAATGTGCGGGGCATCTCTCTCCTTCGTTTAATGCCGTGCATGTTTTGGGGAGAGCCATCGCGCCCATCGTCATCTTTTTGGGATGACACATCATATATACACTCGGTGTTGTTCTTCACACAGTTTCCACATATCGGGTGTATCTAGAAGAGATATGTTAGCTTAGAACAAGGGCTTCAGTATTGATGGCAATCAGATCAATCTACCTTGTCGCATTTGACCTTCCGACGCCGACACGTGTGACAGCTGTAGCTCGCGCGATTTCGGGTGATCTGGCGGCCTCCAGCCAAAGGTCCCCTCAATGATGACGGAGCAGACGAGTTGCCAGGGATGGAAGGACCCGACACGGGCTGAGCATTGGGTGGGCTCTGGTTCATAGTCCCTGGCAAGACATGAAAATAGATCAAATTGTTAGCATGAAAACGATAGCGCGAAAAAAAGAAAAAACGGCGCTTCGCCGACTGCGGGGGTTCCCTGACGTTATCGGAGACCGAAGCCCAATGATATCACTCCATGCCGAGGTCAGCATTGATGCCTGAATTGGCCTGAATTTGCGGTCAAGAATATGATTTGTTGCCTTGCTGTCACTAGTACTAGGGCTTTTTTTTTGGCCAAATATGCCACCAAATTTGTCTAGTTTTTGATGTATATTCTTCCATCTGTGCGCAGGAGAAGCCTTTAGACTACTAACACGTTTATGGCAAGATATCGGGGTAAGATATTTTCGATGCCTTTCCTGCGCTGTTCAATGCTGTGTGTGGGTTTGTCAAGAAAGCTCAGACCAGAAGAAGAGACAAATATTCAATAAAATCGAAATATTCAATAAAATCGTATTACACGTCCAGTTTTACCTAGGAAATACTTTGACAGGAACTAAAACTGTATGTCTAAGCCACTGTCAGAAGTCAGACAGGGATTCTCGTGTGCAATCTGTGATGATCTATAGATTGAAAGGAATCTTACAAGACATGAATGATTCAAAAGCAGACGTTCTATAGAGATCTGCATAGCGCCAATTGATTTCGGGCTGTCTGCAATGTTCTCTCGTAGTTCTACCTGAAACCCGACGGTATACTGCAGTATTGGGCTCCCTGTTTCTCACCACACACGCTAATGCAAGAGCGCCTCAGATGATGTCTCGTAGCCAACCAATCCAAAAACCTGAACGCTAGACAGCTGTACATTCCCCCCTCCCCCCAC
The DNA here is from genome assembly GCF_028828465.1 of Penicillium psychrosexuale. Taxonomy (NCBI): domain Eukaryota; kingdom Fungi; phylum Ascomycota; class Eurotiomycetes; order Eurotiales; family Aspergillaceae; genus Penicillium; species Penicillium psychrosexuale. The sequence goes on from NW_026643187.1 coordinate 4,044,251, forward strand.
TCCCAAAAGAAAAAAGCACCAAGTGGCCTAGAACTTGGGGTTCGCTGTAAAAGAATAACAAGCCTAACATTTAAATCCTGACGATTTCCCACGTATTTTCCTAGACAATATTACATCAAAAGCTAAATAATATTCACAATGAGTTTTGGAGTGAGCATCGGGGACTTTATTTCGGTTCTTACTTTGGCTAATAAGCTCCGAAGAGACTTTGTTGGCGCTCCGAGCCAGTTCAACAGTATCTCCAGAGAGTGCGTCGATATTGTACACCTAGGTTGTTGGCCAATAACTGATAATTTCGGTCTTACAGGGTCAGGGGGCTGGCAATTATTCTCCAGGATGTCGATGTTCAACTACTGGGCCATGATACCAATGATCACCAACAAGAGCAACTACGGGAAATCAGTCACAGCTGTGTGATCCTGCTGAACGAGCTTCAACATGCTCTGGAGAAATATAAACTCGTTGAATACTGTGGCACATCAATTCACAAAAAAGCTAGAGGTATTTGGAAGAGGATTGTCTGGGAGCCGGAGGACATAAGCGAGCTCCGAGGTCGCCTAATGTCTAATGTGATATTGCTCCAGTTATTTTTGAGTGCTATATCAAGGTATCATATATACTTCTCCCCTTCTGCCCCACCTGCCGCACCTAAGTATGACCAACATCTGAAATCCATAGTCAAACGATGGCTGCGGCAAAGCAAACACTGGAACAGCTCAACTACCGACAAGAAGGCAATGAAAAGTCTTGCATTCTCGACTGGCTGTCTGCCGTCGATTACACGTTACAGCAGAGTGATCTTCTCGGTCGACGACAAGCGGGAACTGGGAAATGGCTTCTCGATTCGAAAGAATATAAACATTGGCTTCGAACACGCCGAGGCACCTTGTTTTGTCCAGGAATGCCGGGTGCGGGAAAGACCATCTGTTCTGCTATCCTTGTCGATGATTTGACTACGCGCTTTGAGGATACTCCAGATGTCGGAATAGCTTACATTTATTGCAACTTCAATCGACAAGATGAACAGACAGCTCAAGAGTTGCTTTCAAGTCTGTTGAAGCAATTAAGTCAGAAGAAGACATCTGTTCCGGATACAGTCAAGGACCTATACAAGCGCTACAAAACCGCATCGACGCGTCCGCGATTCGATGAAATATCGAAAGCTCTGCATTCAGTCGTTTCCACGTATTCCGATGTGTTTATTGTCATCGATGCCCTCGATGAGTGCGAATCCACTTGCCGTACCAGGGTTTTGGACGAACTCAACAAAATTCGTGCCGGGCCTGGAGCACATGTCTTCGCCACGTCAAGACCTACGGAAATTAATGATTTGTTTGAAGGGGGTTCCTTTTTGGAGATCCAGGCTCATGAAGACGACGTTAGACGGTACCTTGATGGGAACATGTTCCGACTCCCAGGGTTTGTGAGCCGAAATACTGCATTGCAAGAGGAGATCATGACTGTCATCTCATGCCATGTACAGGGAATGTGAGTGTTCTTTATGAAATTGATTCTCTACTCAAGACAGATCGCTCATTTACCTTCAGGTTCCTTCTTGCACAGCTTTATTTCGAGTCATTGATCGGTAGAAGGTCAGCCAAATCTACCCGAACCGCTCTGAAAGAGCTGTCGAAGGGGTTCAATGAATATGCATACGACAAGGCCTATGACAACGCTATGAGCCGAATTCAGAGGCAGTTAGGAGAGCAGACTGACTTGGCGATGCAAACCCTGTCCTGGCTTGTATGTGCAAGAAGACCACTTACTTCACTGGAGCTCCAGCATGCGCTTGCAATAGAGGAAGGGGAATCTATGGTCGACGAGGAGAACATGCCGGAAGTCGAAGACATCCTTGCTGTGTGCGCTGGTCTTGTTACTGTTGAAAATGAAAGCGGGATAATTCGACTGGTTCATTATACGACGCAAGAATACCTTGAACGGAAGAAAGATTTACTATTTCCCAGCGCCGAAAATGATATCAGCACGTTGTGCGTTACTTACATCTCATTCGACACATTTGGATCTGGAGTTTGTGAAAGCGATGCGGCGTTTGAGAAGCGTTTGCAATCACATCCATTCTACTTTTATGCGGTACGCCATTGGGGCGACCATGTAAGAGCAACCAAAGATCTGCATCCTGACGTGATAAAGTTTCTGAAAAATCAGTCAAAAGTTGAAGCTTCAGAACAAGCACTCCATGTCAGGAGGCACTCAATCCCAAAAGATTGGAGCCAGAATTTTCCAAGGGAAAAGACGGGACTGCATCTCGCTGCAGACCGTGGAATTGAGGAAGCAGTATCCTACTTTCTTCAACACCGGCACTCCGTGGACGTACGTCATAACGGTGGCTGGACAGCATTGCAATATGCCATTTCAAGAGACCACCTGAATGTCGTCAAGTTACTTCTTTCCTGTGGAGCTGATGCAAACGGAACAGGTCAGGATAATTTCACCAGCCCACTTTCACTTGCTGCCCAGTATGGGCAAGAGGACATTGTCAGACTTCTTCTTGAGCGCGGAGTTGACATTGATGGCCAGACTGGATGGTACCAAACCGCACTCATCGCAGCGTGTGACAAGGGCTATCTAAATATCGTTGAAACTCTCCTTAACAACAATGCAAATATCAATGCCGAGAGTGAGATACATGGTACACCCCTCGCTGCTGCGTCAGAGGCGGGTCACTGGAAAATTGTGACCTTCTTACTTGAGAAGGGGGCTACACCCAGTTCTCAAGGGAACGAAGGTGAAACCGCTTTGGCATCAGCAGCATTACAGGGCCAGGAAGATATCGTACAAATCTTGCTCGATCATCACGCGGATGTCAACCAACGAGAAGGAACTGCCCTCATAGCGGCTTGTCGCAGCGGGCATGAGCAAGTGGTACGAATACTCCTGGCTAATGGTGCCGACCCGAATGCGGGAAACGGAGGACACAGCAGCGCACTGGTAGCAGCTTCGATGAACGGAAATCAGCAAATAGTGCACATGCTCCTCGAGAACGGTGCCAACATCAACGCGGAAAGTTATCTCGGTCCAGCACTAGTTGCTGCTGCAAAAACGGGGAATGGCCACATAGTCAAGGTGTTACTCGAAAACGGTGCTGAGATTCACGGCCGTGGCAAAGTCCAGGGATGCGCATTACATGCAGCTGCTTCCCGCGGAGATAGCCAGATAGTGCAAATGCTCCTCGACAGAGGTGCTGACAGCACCATTCGTGCTGGTGTTTACAAAACGCCCCTGCGAGCAGCCTTGATCGGAGGTCATCAGGAGGTTGCCGCGCTTCTCAAAAGACAGGGGCAGCAGCTGAGGGTCTGAAATGCGTTTGCGTGGAATACATTATGTGTTGGTATCAGATATAGCAGAATTCATGGTACATTGTGTCATTTTTCTCTTGTTTCTTGTTCGGTAATTTCCATAGTTGTGATTCTCCTCTTCTGATGGCAAAGCAAAGTGTGTAGAGAGTTAAGGGCTGACTGGACTTTACATTCTGCGATCTCCTGAGAGGAGATTGTCTCTGATATAGCAACCCCCATTTTACCCACTATAAATGGAGCACTAGTATGATCTGACCGCTAACTCTATGGTATAAGTCGAGGTAATGAAAAGATCACGATCCCGTCTCTGGGTTATGAAACAAGGGTAAGTCAAGCATTCACTATGACATCATTCTATAAGCAAAACCTCCAATATAAGTTAGTCACTCATTGTTTATTTCACGTCCTTCTTTCAAGTGTCAACATGGCACCTCGGCGCCACATAGCCAGTACTACGGGTGTCAATCCACCGCTAATATGTCTTCTATGTGGAATGGAACTCCCATACACGGGTAGTTCTGGGATTGCGGATACACACGAACCTAATCAAATACTCAAACAACAATGGAAAAAGAGTTGGGGAGTATACCATGTGATGGTACCATCTCGCGAGGTAGAGGAGTCAGACTTCGGCAATTTCCTACGGATATGGTCATGCTTGTGTCGAGTCAGTAAGTTCTCAAGGGACTTCCAATCAAATCTTCCCAGATTCTCTAACTAGGACAGTAATTAAGGAGTCCGATACCAAGTACCGTCTGACGGGCATTAATATACTCAAACATTCTGCAGAAAGCCCTTACTATACCCCAAATGATCCAGAAATGGCAAGAATCGGTGGAAGGAAAGGTGCAGACCCGGATAAAGTCGGTGGGAAAAGAATTAACCGATACGACAATGGAGATTTTACTGAATTCTATGGTGCAAGCATCGGAAGGCAGCCCAGTCAATACAAAGGGAAAGTGGTTGGATATATCATCCATGCCAGTTGCTGGGTGCTCTTCAACCGAGTCGAAGGGCTGAAACTGAAGGAGGCTAAACTCGCGAAACTCGTCCAAGTCTGTCGGAAACATTGGCGCAAGAACACAATGTGGAGATTATATGACAACAACGTGCATTTTGTACAACCGCGCCAGGACCTATTGCAGTATGAGTACGGCTGCGATATCTATCAAAATCCACTAGTGCCCAAAGTTCAACAAGCCTTGGATTGCGCAGATGTCGAAAGCCTACGGCAATCAAAAGGTCGAATATCTTCCCGGTCCAGCAACATTCCATTGGAAGTTGCCATTCTGATCGCCGAGTGGGTCTGTCCTGTTAAGCATACCTTGAAGGATATAAAAAACACGGGGAATATGCTTTTGGTGTTTGGGTGGAATTTGCCTGATTGGTTTTGGCAAAGACGATTGGACGAAGGATTGTTCATTGAACTGGATAAACTCAAGAAGGTGACGTCTCCAGTCGGTTGGCAATTGCGGCTGAATTTGATGTGTCTTGTTGTGGGTCGAACTGAGTTCAGGTCCAGTAGTGGTCTAGCAAGTCGTGAACGAGTGTTGAAGAGTATTCTTGCTCTTGAAAAAACCTACTTAACTCTAGAATCAGCCAAGGAGAAAGCGCTGATCGAGAAGGGGAAGAAGAATGATAGTCAATGATTGCCTTGCTTGCTAATTTATTCCTAGTCGTCAATTAAAGATGTCCAAGTGAGCAATTTGCCCTTCTCACCATCGTTCGAGGTAGATAGAAGTAGAAAAAAAGCAAAGGCACATCCTATAGCACCTTAATTTACATGTAAGACGAGGGAGGTGGATAAACCATGAGACTGCAAAACTTGTGAACAGGATATGATACAAGAATATGACCGCTATGACCAGCACGTAATCACTCATAAAATACAATAAATCGAAAGCACACATCACACCAGACTAGCCGCGCTTGACCTCTTGCTCGAGCTTGTCCAAAGCCTTGGCGTATTTGGGCTTGAGTGAGTCCAGTGCGTCGGCCTTGATCTGGACACGATCGATGTTCGAGGTACGCGTGATCCGGCCGTCCACACTGGCTGCGATCTCGTTGGCAAACCAGCGGCCCTCGCGGTGAGCAACCAGGGTCCACGCAGATCCTGGCCGGCCAGCGCGGGCAGTACGTCCAACTCGGTGGACGTATGTAGTGATGCTAGTCGGGATATCGTAATTGATAACATGAGTCAAAGATTCCAGGTCAAGACCACGAGAGGCACGATCAGTAGCCACAATCACTGAGATGCGGCCTTGTCGGTAAGCCGTCAATGTCTTGCGAGATGCAGAGGATTTATTAGACTTAATGATAGTTCCCACACGCTTGGCCAATGCGGGATGCAGAAGCGAAATGAGACGTGCAAGTCGAGAGGCAGACTCAGATGACTTGGTGAAAATCAGAACAGTCTTACGTGCGGGCGAGGGAACGAGTTCCATAGCATCGGATTCCGAGTCAGATGAGTCAGATGAGTCCGAAGAATCAGAAGAATCAGACTCCGAGTCCGAGTCTGACCCAGAAGATGAAGTATCGTCATCAGATGGTCCATCAGAGCTAGAATCATCATCGGAGCTGGTATCATCATCAGAACTGGTATCATCATCTGAACTAGAGCTGTCAGAGTCGGATGAATCAGACACGCTTGGAGCTCGGCCCCCACCAATCTCGATGTGAGAAAGAAGAAGACGTAACAGATAAAGAGGTTTAAGAGATCCATCGCCAACTTGAACAATGTATTCAGACAAAGTTGGGGGTAGGGCGAAGTGAGAATCTGAATGAGTAGCAGACGGGTCATGTTCGTCTGCAGCATCCTCGGACCCGATTATAATCATCTTGGGGTTAGCGAGACGCAACGAGTTGAGTTTGGAAATGTCTCGGGTCATTGTTGCACTTAGAATCACCTTTCGAGGAGGCTTGGCGTCAATTGAAAGCCCAAGTTCAGACAAAAGCTTCCCACCAGGCCCAAAGGTCTCGGGGGCCTCTCGACTATTCAGCGAGTTCATGACAACATCAACCCACTCTTGGAAGCTCTCATTCAGGAGACGATCGGCTTCATCAATCACCAGCCATTCGAGATGCTTGAGGGTGAATCCTTTGGTGTAGCGAATGTGGTCAACCAGACGACCCGGAGTACAGATAAGAATGTCGACATTCGGCTCGGACTGCTGGATGTAACCCGGAAGAGACGCATCAGAGTCAATCGCCTCACTGACACAATCTTCCAGGCTCAAGTTCATCCAGTCGTTTCCTTTCAATCCGTCACGCTGTTGCTGTTGGATAGCTGGGTTGTAAACCTGGTCCACGCGCATCAAGAGTTTCTGTTCCTCTTTGATAGCTACGTTACCGACTGCGCTTCCGATATGAAGTCTGGATCCAGAAGCACATAGTTCGCAGGATTCTCGAGCTTGCTTCACCAACTCTCGTGTAGGGACTACAATCAATCCTCGAAGTCTGGAGGCAGGTCTCGGTGACAGAGCGGTAACAAGGGGGAGAACATAGGAGAGTGTTTTTCCAGATCCAGTCGCCGCAGAGATGCAAAGATCTCCCGGGTGGTTTTGCTCTCCTTGCAGAAGAAGGGGAATGACGGTAGACTGCACAGCAAAGGCTTGTTTGTAGTCCTGTTGTTCGAGAATTTTGAGAAGGTCTGGCTTTATTCCGAGCTCGGAAAATTTCTTTGTTTCTTGAGCTGATTTGCGCAACGGATTAGCCAGCCAAGCGGGTAGAGATGAATATGTTGGAATCTGCTCGGGCTCGGGCGGGTTTTCAGGTTGAGGTAGTTGTTCAAGACCCTGTGCGTAAACAGCTTCGACAGCAGGTGTCTCATCTACAACGGCTTCGGGTTCAACCTTTTTGGCTTTAGCGCTGGAAACACTTTTGGTGCGCTCGAACTTTGACATAATCCCCGAATGCTTGTTCTTCGATTTAGGTTGTTCGGCTTCCGGTGCTTCAACTCCTTCATCGCCATTTCCTGTAACCACAGACGCAGCTGCATCCATCAATGTGTCGTCCGTTCCAGAGCTTTTCCGCTTGCTCTTTTTCGATTTCTCTGCCGTTTCGCTGGCGCCGTTGCGCGAGTTTGCAACAGTCGCTTTTGTGCGGTCTGAGAGAGCAGTATCTTTCCGGGGCGTTTCCGGGGAGTTCGATCCTTGAAGCGCATCCTTGAGATGTTTGCGCTTCTTGATACTGCCATCATCTGTGACCTCTGCGATCGGCAAGCCTTCGCGTTTCTTGTGTTTCTTCGTTGGCGTGGGAGTGGTTGCAGGCTGAGAGCCATGGGCATCTCTCTTGCGCTTGTGAGACTGAGTAGATTTAGGAGTCGCATCAACCTTATTAGAGGACTCGAGTCCCGAATTTTTGCCGGCCATTCTCTTGTAATTCTGCCAATGTCGGGGTTGCGCTGGATACCTCGTGGGGATCAAATTCCTTTTCTGAATCTTTTATGCCGGCAGAAGACATAATAATATCACCGCCCCAACTACCGCCCTTCTTATCGGGACAGCTTCCAGATGTCTCCAGATGTCTCCAGGTCTCCTGTATTTATTGGCTTGGATGGACTGGTGTTTTGAGCAGCAGATCTCTTAGCCATGGAAAGGAATTTGAAAAGAAGAGCAAATTCGATATCTCGGAGTTCTTGTTCTCACCCTGAGAACCACAGCCACGATGCCGTATAATATCGCGTCAGTATTTGTTCTATCTACTGGTCGCAATTACTTGCTAACATTGATATGTTGATAGAATGGTCAGTGACTTCTTTTTTCCCCAGTCAGGTAAGCCTCATTCTTTTACCTGTAGTTTATACAATTGTTGACTTTCCTAGGTGGAATTGAGAGTCACATATACCAATTGTCATCCGTAAGCACTCTACCTTGCCGCTCCACCTGCGCTCTCTAATTGCTTCTCAGAAACTCATTGATCGAGGACACAAAGTCATCGTTATTACCCATGCATACAAAGGACGCACCGGAGTCCGCTACCTCACCAATGGACTGAAGATTTACCACGTCCCATTCTTCGTCATCTATCGTGAAACGACATTCCCTACCGTCTTCTCCTTCTTCCCCATATTCCGCAATATCGTCATCCGAGAGGAGATTGACATAGTTCACGGCCATGCCAGTTTGAGTAGCTTTTGTGGAGAAGCTATTCTCCATGCGCGTACTATGGGACTGCGGACTGTCTTCACAGACCATTCTCTCTTCGGATTTGCTGACGCAGCATCCATCCTCACCAACAAATTGCTCAAGTTTACTTTGAGTGATGTTGATCATGCGATTTGTGTTAGCCATACTTGGTAAGCCTCTCGCCAACGCACTGGATGATTCAACTGACAAGTTTCAGCAAGGAAAACACAGTCCTTCGGGCTTCGTTGGATCCATTAATGGTGTCGGTCATTCCAAACGCGGTTGTGGCGGAGAATTTCTGTCCTCTATCTCATACTACTCGTGCACCTGATCAGGGTCTGAGCTCCCCCGCCGACGCTCCAATGTCCCCGAGACAAATCGGGCCCGATGATCCGATTACAATCGTGGTCATCTCCCGACTTTTTTACAATAAGGGCACTGATCTTCTCATCGCGTCTATTCCGCGGATTCTTGCCTCCAATCCCAACACTCGCTTCATTATCGCAGGATCAGGACCTAAAGCGATCGACCTAGAGCAGATGCTGGAACGCAATGTGCTTCAGGATAAAGTCGAACTTTTAGGTTCAGTCCGACACGAGGAGGTCCGAGACGTGATGGTACGAGGTGATATTTATCTCCATCCTAGTCTGACAGAAGCATTCGGGACAGTCATTGTTGAAGCTGCTAGTTGTGGTCTTTACGTGGTCTGTACCCGTGTTGGAGGCATTCCAGAAGTTTTACCCCAGCATATGACAACCTTCGCCAAACCGGAGGAGGATGATATTGTGCTTGCAACTAGCAAGGCAATTGCTGCTTTGCGTTCGAACAAAGTGCGAACGGACCGATTTCATGATCAAGTGAAGATGATGTATTCATGGCGGGACGTAGCCGCCCGGACTGAGCGCGTGTACGAAGGCATTACTGGCGATATTAGCCCAGAAGAATTTTATGGTTACTATCCAGGCCAGGGCTGGGAGGCGAGTGGAGATCGCGTTCGCAGCTTTGCGTTAATTGACCGGCTGAAACGCTACTACGGCTGTGGTGTTTGGGCAGGCAAGCTCTTCTGCCTGTGTGTCGTGATTGACTTCTTGATATATGTCTTCCTTGAGATGTGGTTTCCCCGAGCCAACATTGATATCGCACGAAGCTGGCCAAAGAAGCAACCGGCGAGCAAAACTGAGAGCACCAGAAGTGGTCGCTGAGAATTCGCCCCCACCCAATCCTTAGCGCAGAAAAGACCGACCTGTCAATATCTTTTTGGTCGACTCTCAGTTCTGCGCCTGTCCTGTTTGTCTCGGACAGCTCATAACCTCATTTAATCACCCCTCTTCATGTCCTCTCGTGTTGCACGACCCATTTTACACATTCTCATCCATAATACCACATACATAATGTCTACTTGGCAAAATAAAATGCCTGAAATCCTTCCTACGGTGGTTTCGCCTGCCTAGATGATATGGCTGGTGGCTGATAGTTAACCAAACTTGACATCGAATAGACTCCATTGGTATATTAGCAAGAAATGTAATAATCAAGAACCAACGCCATTATGCACCTGCGTTTGACATCATGTACGAGAATGATCGGCAGCCCCAACTTTGAATCAACGCATCACTGGAGGCCTGCCCTCTTTATTCCACTTGACACGGCTTTGTACCCACTCTACAGCCGCCTGGACACCAGATCCAAGTAGCGCGCTGACCGGCAGCACACGACTGTCACGGACGCCGCTTCCTGTTTCTCCCTCAAACACCTTCCGGACAAGCCCTTCCTTAATGCGAACCACCTCCACGCAGTCCTCACGGTCCTGCTTGTTTGCCAACACCAAGATAGGAACACCAGCCACATCGGCACTTTGTAAGACCGACTCGAGGACTTGTCGACACTCGTCTAATCGCCCGAATTCACTGCTGGCCGCGTTGATTCCGACATTTTGCTCTGAGAAGGCCTCGGCGCTTGCGTTCCCTCGTGTGCCATTGCGTGCAGGACCTGCCACGGAGCTTGCGCGCCGAGCAAGTCGCGCGATATCGGGATCTTGACCAACGTCGGAACTATCGACCACGAAGATGATCGCGTGGCAGCTAGTATAGTAGCTCTGCCACAGACCGCGCATCGAGATCTGACCTCCAACATCCCAAATCTTTAAATTCATGTCCGGTAACGCTATCGTTGCGACATTCTGCCCGACAGTCGGGACGGTTTTTCCGGGGTTGGGTACTGGGGCGCCATCGGAGCGGGGTTGGTACAGCGCCTTGATCTGGGAGAGGAGTGTTGTTTTGCCGGCGTTATCTAGTCCAAGCAGGATGACAGAATACTCTAAGTAGGTCAGGATAATCAGCGTAAAAGGTCATGCGATAGGAGAGAGCAGTTACCTTCTTTGCTCGTGGCGGCTAAGTACAGCGACTTGGCCAGGTGATACATGATCGCGTTCCCTATGGGGAGCTCAAGGCCAAGCGCAATTGCAATTATAGAAAAACGGGACCAGAAACAGAAATCATGACATCGCAGTCAGTTTTCTGACGTTGAAGCGCTCTGTTCCCCCGGAGGGGCCCGCGTTGCAGCCTCATCCATTTCGGGGAATTAGGGCTTAGGGCTGAATGTGATCTGGGGATGTTCCAGTCCGAACTACATCGGACATTTCAATGTACCTCACAGCGGTAAAACAGCGTGCATTCAACACTTTCAACGTTTCCAACGTTCAAATATGTTCAATTCCATAACTTCAAGAAATATGATGCTATAATGATGGACGCCACACTTCCCCGGCATACTCCTCGGGTCCAGGTTCCCAACTCAGTCTGTCTTCCAAGGTGGCAAATGGAAAACCGTCGACTTTCCCGAGTCTCCTCTTCTCCCCACTTGCAAACACTCCGCTTTCCAGGGTTTGTCAGCTTTTAATTGATCGGCGGACCTGACGATAGGAAGCCAATTTGTCAGGGACGTTCACCTTTCCCTCCTGAATTCCCTGGGATACAAATGTCACATTCCTCTATGGCCTTGCTGTCGATCCCTGGTGAGAAGGCAGTGTGACGAGGATCTCACCCTGCTTTGATTGGATGATCTACCCTTTTTTTTTACCCTATCGCATGTCTATACCAGTATGCCACACGCTCCATAACTTTTCAATATACATCGCTGTCAATGGAGATTGACACTATCATCGTCGGTATGTCTATCATAGTTGATGAATCATTTTGAGGCCATTCGAGACTTCTGCTCTGCTTGAGCCCCACATCCCACCCCGCGCTGTTAGAGTCCTTGCGAAATGGTAACTGATTGAACCGATTTTACCAGGCAATGGGCCGTCGGCCATGATCCTTTCATACATCCTCCATGGACATATCCCTTTCTACTCATCCGATCCTCCACATCCCGATCATTTATTGGACGCCAAGTTGAAAGCTGCGCCAGATATTTTGAATGCCGATGTGAATGCTCTTACAGCACATTTTGGCGCCTCGCGCCTATCGTACTCGACCCAGGCGCTTCCCGTGAACGTTTTACTAGACACACTTGTACGGCCAAGTGTTGATGTAGATGAGCCCGGCTGCATCTCAAATATTGATTGGCACTCACAGCCTGAGAAGGCTGTCTCACATCTTGTTTTTGGAAAGTCCTTGAAGCCTGGAGGCCAATGGACCGAAGATCCATGGGGCGCGAGTTGGGATATCCAGACATTGAGTTATGCGGCAATGCTGTCCTTGCCCGGGTACTCCTTTGCCGCCCATCACAAAAAGACCACAGGCAAAGATTTACCATCATATACAAGGCCCACGCGCCGCGAGATTGCGGATTATTTTGCCGCTTATCCGGAGGCTGCGCATATCGATGATGCTTTTCGGTGTGGCGAAGAATTGAAAGGCATTTCCCGCACCGCTACTGGATTTTATGTTCGTTCTCATAACCTCCACTGCAAGCGTCTGGTCCTGGCAAGTGGAATCTTTTCCGAAATCCTCTCACCAGAGCCGGTCTTACGTCCATTACTTGAGACCAAGTCCTCGCCTAATGTCCCGCTAGTCGTTGTTGGATCTGGCTTCTCCGCTGCGGATTCTATCATCTCCGCCTCCCCTGACCAAAAGATTTTGCACATATACAAATGGTCGCCCAATGACCGCCCATCCCCTCTCCGGGCCTGCCATCAGCAAGCATATCCAGAATATGCTGGTGTCTACCGTCTTATGAAACGAGCTGCCCTCACAGCCGAAGCTGCTGGTAAAGGCCAGCGGCCAAAGTACCGACGCGCGACTTCAACGCCATTCCTTGAAAGCCGGAATTGGGATGACCTCTATGAAGGTCTCCCTAATGTTGAAGTGACGGACGTGAAAGTTCACGGCGACCTGGCGACGGTCACATTCCGCCAGCAAGATGGAACTGTCTTCTCTCGGACCGTGGCCGGCCTCGTGTATGCTGCCGGCCGGCGAGGCACGCTAGATTACCTTGACCCCGAGCTCCGCTGTGAAGTGTTAGGGCAGGGCAATCAAGAGAATCCAGTAGTCACCGGCCAGACCCTCCGTGCGAAAGCAATCGAGGACCTCGAGGTCGCATCGGGAGTTTACATCATCGGCAGCCTGACTGGAGATTCTCTGGTCAGATTCTCATACGGCGGGTGCGTGTACACTGCTGGGCATTTGATAGACGGCGAGCGAGACAGCCGCAGTGTCTGTAGTAGTCTCACGTTATCAGCTAAACTACATGGATCTTCGCTTTCCGTGATGAACGGCATGGACGGGCACCATGTCTACCCGAATGACAACACATTGGACCTGGCTCGCGAAGATACCTTCAGCAAAATGTCAACAGTCACGAACCAGTCTGTTGTACGTGGTTGGTGGAAGACATTATCCCGCATGTGGAGTCATCTCACACGATGAGGATTTCGAAATATGTTGCATGTACACCACGATCCCCAAATGTAAAATTCTAGACACGCCAAGAAAGGCATATATATTGTTTATCTATCTTATTTTTAAAGGATTTTGTTCCCTGCTTGCTCTTCCGAACTACAATAAAACCTACAAAATCCCAAATCAAAGATGCAGTAGAACATCAAATGAAACTACTGAAGTGATATTGACATTCTTAGTTAGACAATAAAGGTAAACAGTACTAGCGATCACCTAAATTTCGGTCCATCCTCCTTGATCATATCAGCCGCTTTCTCCGCAATAGCATACACAGTAGAAATAATGTTCCCACTGATCTGCGACGGAAACACGCTCGCATCGACCACCCGCAGTCCTTCCACCGATTTCACCCGCAGTCTATTATCAACCACAGGACCCATTGCGCACGTCCCCAAAATATGATTGAAGGGCATAATCCGCTCACGGGCAAACTGCTGAGCCTCAGCAGGGACCTGCAAGTTCACAGCCGGCGGCGGATCAACACGTCCCCGCACACTGCCAGCCACATCCTTGGACGAGAACACCTTGTCCACGAAAGCCAAGCCAGCTGCCAAGACATCAACGTCGGCCTGGTGCGTGAGTATGCCTAGATCGATGTCAGGTGGCCCGTGGAGGGATCCCCTTGGTGATATATGCGTACTGCCGCGCGAAGCGGGATACATGGCGCTGATCAGCATGGTGTAGCATGCATTGCGACCTGCCGGTGCTCCCGGCAGCAAGAGGCCTTGGTTAGAGTGGCCGTTGGAGAGATTGAAATGGCCGGGAATGCCGTAGTATTGGATCGTTGCGAAGTCGGCATCTCGTAGGCTGGATACGATCTGCTTGCGATAGCTTTCTCGGAATTTGTCTCCCTTCTCTGGCGCTTCCACGGCGGCGACTGTGGCCTCGAGTGCCGTCTTTGGGACTTGGGGCGTAGGGAATGAACCCTGTTAGGCCCATGCAGCCTGCAAGGAGTCCGTTTTGGGTGTCTGTCAACAGCTTGGTTTGTTGCTGAAGAAGATTCTGGTCCAGAAACAAGGAATCCATGGTCACAATATCCGGCACGAGTTCGTATACGGCGGCTGTCATGGGGTGTTCTTGTAGGTTTTCCCCCACGGCGGGTAGGTCGACGATTGGATCGATGCCGGCGGATAGAAGAATGGCTCGGTTTCCAATTCCAGAGAGCTCGAGAATCCGGGGAGTTTGGATAGTGCTCGCTGATAGGATGATCTCTTGGCTTGCTTTGACCTTGTACTGCTCGCCACCGTGCCAAAATTCCACTGCGCTTGCCCTTTTTTCTCGCCAATGTCGTCGAAAAGAATCCGACTGACAGATGCTTCGGTCAGGACTTTTAAGTTTGGACGTTCGAGGGCAGGGATCAGATATGCAGAAGCAGAATAGCTGCGGCGCACTTGCCCGCCGGTGCGGTCAATGTTTGATAGGCTTTCAAAGGCACCTAGATTCTGGCCACCGTAAGGATCGTCAGGTCTTGGAATCCCTGAAGTGTGCTCGAGGCCTGTGAAAAGAGATTGCTCGAATGGAACCGGCGAGGGTGGCATAGAGAGTCGAAGAGGTCCCCCTTGCCCATGAGAAGCTGAAGACAGGTGTACTAAGTTTTTTGTACTATTGAGTAGGTGTTGGAGGTCTTCGTGCTTCAGGTAGTAGGGCTCTAAGTCGTTCCATGACCATCCGGCATTCTCTTCACCCCACGAATCGATATCAGAGGCCGACGGACGAACGTAGGCCATGAAGTTGACGGCACTTGAGCTTCCGAGCAACTTTCCACGGGGGAGATGATGAACTTCGTCCCTGTTCCCCGCCTAGTTTGGTTCAAGGGATATGTCAGCTCATGTACTTACTTCAAATTGATTAGGCTTCCCGGGAAAGGGAGGGTTATCGTAACAACGCCAACATACTTGCGGTATTGTTTTGAACTTCCAATCATACTCCGAGTTATGCAACATGGCCGATATGCCAGTCGGGGAGAGTACATTGCCGTCGTCCAGCTTGGCTTTTCCAGCCTCAATTACCCCGACAACGACATTCGGATTCTCGCTCAACCGATTGGCAAGGACAAGTCCAGAAGTACCACCATCAACAATGAGATAGTCGAATTCCGTGGCTAAGAACTCGCTACAAGTGGGAAAAGAGTAATCAGCCTTCATGATGAGCAGAATGTATGTTGCCGTTGAAAGTATATACACAATGAGATTCGCAGTGGAAATGGCAGGCTATTTATGCTGATACTAAGTAAGAATCGTGTCGTCATACCTACAAGACCAGAACTGTCAGATTATAAACCCCTTCTCCGTACGACGTACATGCCTCTTATACTCCGTGGACGCCTGAATGCGGGATTAGTATCCGAGCTGTCAGAAGTGGAGCTTAGGGTTTCAACCACGATGATGGTCCGGTAACATACACAGCCTTACAGGGTCTTACAGTTAGTGTATTTTTTGAAACTTGTACTCCGTACCTGTAGAGTCCTGCAGAGTCCCGACTAAGAAAGCTTAGCCAATCACCGTACAAGCACGTGGTTGTCATCAAAAATACGAAAACGAAAGTTAGTTAACTAATGATCGGGATTTGTAAAAGAGTGGGGATCTAACGGGGTTTGAGTTTGACTTGTTCTAAGACCATCAGATAAAAAAAGGACTCCACTTCCCTGCATGTCCGACTTTTCTTTCCGTAGACCTATTAGTATGGACATTTGTTTCACTGAGCAAATTTGGCATGCTGCTATATCCTTGGTTTTTTATATATTCTCAGGAAATAAGGAGATCGAAGCACAGAACACTTCTATGACTCCGGCTTCCTGGGAGTTACCGAGGTACAATGGACTAAATCTTGCGCAGCCCTTGATGATGGCAGCCCGGGGAGATTATCCCCGTGCCCTAATCCTTGACGTGGACCTCATGTCAATACTACTTACTGCACCTCCCTCGTGGGGGTATAAAACAGTCAAGTTTCGAGAGCCTATCACCCGCACCGTTGTGGCGATAGTTATGATGTGTATCGCAGTCTTTCTGTAAGTGGCGTTTGGAACAATGCTCGCTCGGTGCGACTCCTAATGCATGAAGTGCTTCTCGAAATGAAACCACTTGAAAATTCCTTATTGTGGGGCACCGGCCTCCATCAACAGCGAATTATTGCCGATGGTCTTATTGTCGAGGTGAAGTTCGGCGGGCTCCTATATAAGAATAAGCAGATTATCGATGGTGTCCATGTGCGCAGTGCGTCATGCCTCGTGTGACGTGGTCAAGCGCGAGGCTGTTGTGGTCGATGCGTCTTTGGCGCGGGTGGTCGGTAAGCATACAATTTATGCAGGTTTGTGAACAAATCCAACCCCTCTGGTCAAGTCAATTGTTCCGAGCATCGATGTTCAATCATATTTTGGCACCGTCCATTTGCTTGGCCCACCGGTCTGTAAAAGAGAACCCCTATTAGTCAAGCGGGATCATCTCGGCACCCTCAAACATACTCGTATCATCTCTCCTGGGGAGAATAGGATTTCTGAGCGCATAATTGGTCTGAGATAGTGCGTTCGTATACTTTTTCCTAGCTCGGAGCTCCATTTGTGGAGAAAAACGTATGTTCAACACGGCCGCTAATCCCACTGCGGCCAGCGCGGTGATCAAGGGGGAATTCCGAGTGTTCATCAAAGGCAGCGGATAGAACATGGGGCTCCCGTAGGGATCACCGGACATGGAGTTCACGAGGATATGACCCTTTGCTACTTTCTGGACTGGGTAAACGAGACCGTTTATTGGTGGGGTGACGTTTTGAGCGTTGTTAGTGGGGGGTGCTAGTGGTGCTAGTGGCGACTATGCGCGTTTTGCGTGGCTGCTGAAACTTGTTTGATCCTGCAAAAATTAGTACAATGGCATTATGGATCTCGATATCCTGGACAATCCACTTGAGCTCGCATACATTGGATACGATGGTGATCCTTCATCGCACTGGTGGGGCAATTTAGTGAATGGCTTCTTTTCTGGCGTGGGCATTCATTCTTTCAAGCGACGTTGCGACAGCGGGATAGTTGGCTTTCCACAATAAACCATCTAGATAACTAGTGGTGATCTTAGTTGCGTAGGTGCTAAAAGAAGAAGTCGATACGTTCACGCGTTGAGATTGAGATGAAACAGAAAACCCAATGTTGAGCACCTCGTCAGGATCCAGGCCGTCAGGGCTTATTATTATCCTCCAATAGAAACCACAATAATACGCCAACCGTTTAAGCCTTGGAGAAAGGTAAAGGCTCGAATATGAGGACTAGTTACCCCTTATCCGATGCGATCAGCAGCTAACCCTATTTCCTATTAGGGCTGCATATACAATCCCTGTCTCTATATGCTAAGCCAACTACTATATACTTCAAATTAACTATGATCTACGAAGTACTGTCCCATGGCTTACTTTATCCTAGTTATACTCAAATTAAAAATGAAACGGTTTTCTCATTTCCCCCCTTTTCCCCACTGTTATTAGCCCACTCGTTTAATGTGAAATATGGCCCCATACATACTAACGGAAACCGGTTGGTCCCAACGGTATTCCCCCTTCAGTTGCCGGTCGAAATGCCTTAGACGCCATTTTGTACTCATTTCCCAGTGTAGATCTCTATTCCGAATGTCTTCCGACAGAATTACTCCCGATAATCGGGTAGAAGACCGTTTCTTCCTTATATAACATCTCTCCACTCCCTACTAATCCCTGATCCATACTTCTCTACATCTCATTTCTAACAAAAATCCCTCGCTTCATTCTATTCCTTGAAACATGGCTGAATCCACCACTCTTATCTTCGTTCCCGGCGCGTGGCACGGCCCTGACTACTATGATCCCGTTGTGGAACGCCTTGAAGCAGTCAACTACAAAACCGACAAAGTTCACTTGCCCTCCGTTGGCCCATCCGAGTATCTCTTGAACTTCGATGCGGACGTTGCGCAAATTCGCTCCCAGATCGAACGAGCAGTGGATGCCGGCCAAAAGGTCGTCTTGATTGTTCACTCTTACGGTGGCTTGCCCGGAAGCGAGGCAATCAAAGGCCTAGACATCAAGACACGCGAGAAGAATGGTCTTCCCGGAGGTGTCACGCATCTTTTCTACTGTTCCTCTTTCATCATCAAGGAAGGAGATTCCCTGATTGGTGCCTTCGGTGGAAGTGACCTCCCGTGGTTTGTTGTCAGCGACGACAAGTTGCAAGTCAATCCTGCCGATCCCGTGGGAACATTCTACAACGACCTTACTCCCGCCCAGATTGAGACTTGTCTTGCCGACATCAAGCCTCACAGTTATCAGACCATGCACAGTCCGTGCACCTATGCCGCGTGGAGAGATGTGCCAAGTACCTATATGTACTGTCTTCAGGATGCTGCTATCCCCATTGAGATTCAAAAGGGAATGGTCGAAGGAACAGCAGGTGGATATGACATTAAGACAGAGACTGTGGACGCATCTCACAGCCCATTCCTCAGCAAGCCTGATGAAGTCACTGCGGCGATTCGTCGGGCTGCTGGGGAGGTTGTTTGAGTTTTTGTATGAGTTTACAATGTGTTGCGATTCAATGTTTTGATATGAGTGAATAGCATTAGATATCAGTGATGAATTTACTTGGATGATCGAATTAACATAAGAATATTTGGTATATAGGTGAATGTCGAGGAACTATCCCGTAAAATATATGAAGATGCCCATGAAAATCATATATCCCACACTATCTAAAAAAAAGATAGCTGAATAATTGATGGATGTTCTTCTTGAGCTCCAAAGTTGATTCCGGGCAGCAATTTGGTGGCAAGTGAGTCATGGTTACATCACCAGCCCTAAGAGGTCTATATAGTCTGGGGTGATTTGCTTATCAACTTATTATTATAGTGATTTAGATTCTTTTTTAGCCTAATATTAAGAACGTAGAGAGGCGAAATATAAAAATCCCAAGGTGGCATTGACCAGAGCTATCCTTCCCAACTCGACTTTCTCTTCAACTATCAAAAATGTGGCCATCCGATGACCCAATCTCAGCCTATGGCTTTACAGCCGTTTTATCATCAGCTACTACTCTTCTCGCAACAGATCCTCCAGCAACACCAGCCCCATCGATTGCAGTGACCGATGTCCCGACTCCAGCAACGTCCCTCGCCCAGCGAATCAATGAATATGCAAAATCTCATCTTCCTGAGCCGACATACAACCATTCCCTTCGCGTTTATCACTTTGGGCTTGCGATTAAGCGGTACAGATTCCCCAAATGGACCTTTACCGATGAAACATACTTCCTTGCCTGCCTGCTTCACGATATCGGAACAACCGGACCTAACTTGGAGGCCACTAAATTGAGCTTTGAGACCTTCGGAGGCCTGAAAGCACTGGAAGTTCTGCAGAACCTACAGCCTTCCTTTGTAGGAGGCCCGGTCGCAGTCGCCCCGAAAGATCAGGCAGAGAGCGTGGTGGAAGCAATCATCCGGCATCAAGACTTGTGCGAGAAGGGTAAAATCACAGCTCTCGGTCAACTGCTTCAGCTGGCAACAATCTTCGGTATGTTGACCCTCTATCAGAGTTGATTGTTTTGGCATAACATATTATTCCTTGAACAGCGACCAAAATGGCGTAGCACTATTTACTGGCCCCAACAAGTGTACAAGTGTTGGCTCTAACTTGTTGGAAAACAGACAACACTGGCTCTTATGCCAATCTCATTCATCCCTCGACTATCCGAGATGTCTCTAATCATTTCCCTCGTCTGAAATGGAGTGGGTGCTTCGCTAGTACCATTCATGAAGAGAATCGGCTTAAGCCCTGGGCACACACAACTACACTTGGCGAAGACGAATTCCCCAGTAAGGTGCTAGGAAATACTCTGATGGCACCATATGAATGATGGAATCTCGAGGATTTCCAAAGAATATCTGGCATGGAGCTCATATAGCTCCTAGACGCTGACAATAAAAGTTGACAACCGAGCTTGCATTCTTCCGATGACCTATATTTTCACAAACATATATTAGGCTTCAAGAAAGATAAGTATATCTTAAATCCATACATCAGGAATCGTATTATTGCGGAGCGAAGCGGAGCAATAATAAATCACAAGGTCTTAGGTGTATGTCATGTGACCAAGATACGTCTGAATATCTCATCATGTGACCAGATAAATGAACTAGTTCCAATATGGCTAGCGCGTTCTTTGTGCACCAATCAAAATTCATTTATTCTATCATTATGGCTTTCAAAACATGCACTAGATGCGGTCACTAGCGTCCTTTGGAGCTATTTCGCTCGCACACTAGCAATCGAGAGACCTATCAGTATTAATCTGCCGAGATGCCAAAAAGAAAGAGCGTTCTAGACGACGTGCGGCTACCGAGCAGGCGTTGGCTCCTATTACATCGTCCCCGGATCCCTACGTGGCCTTGGAAATTGGAATCAGTCACTTCGCTCCGCAATGACTATCTGGAGGCTTAAGGCCACCGAGATCCCAGGGGCTTATACATAGGTTAGTGCGATGGACCCAAAAATCTGCCGTAAGCTGGTCACTGAATGGTCTCATTTACTCCTCTCACTCCCAGTTCATTCCCACTTCACTCCCACTTCTGCTCACCCCGACTCACCTCCTCAGCTGACTCTAAATAAGCGACACTCGCTTTCAATCTCACCACGATCAACTATGGAGTCGTCTCATAGGAATGGAGGGTGCAGGCGTCCAGGGGTCCACAACGGAGAAGAGCCCAGATTGTTGCTGGAAGCCTGCAAGTCGCCCACCTGGAAGAGGCCTAAAATGGCCAACAGTGGTCCTGAAAGCAGCATGGTCTGAACCATTGACTAAATTGAAACAAGATGTTTTATTCTGGCTGAACGAGTCAAACCAGGAGGCCAAAGTCGCATTGACTAAGAGTCGCTCGGAGGGGGAGGAAGACTATCACCATTGAAAAGTGGACAGCTGACAAGGATTCTGTCAAGCCCATCCAAGCCATATGTATCACCCCAGTTCGAGGTCCCAATTCGAGCGGCCATCAGATCTCGGGGTCATTGAAAATTCCATTCCTGGACTGTTTTCTTCGCGCAAAGAGGAACGCTGAGATGGATTTTACTCTATCGCACGATACATGCTAGACATTGGAGAAGCAGTCTTACCCTACAAGATCTTCCAGGAAGATAAAGGATCGTGCTGAAATTGTCAAAATCTGTACCAGCTGGATCGATAAGCGGGGGATACCTTGGATACTGCTGATCCCACTGGTGGCGTGGGTCAGACTTCGGTCCGTCAGATACCAACCCAACAAAAGCTCAGATGGAGAGGTTACGAAAGCTCTCCTACCAGGTGTAGGGGCCTCACCCCTGCCTACTGCTACTCACAATTTCCTCTTACCATTCCTTCTTCGTCTCCTGTCCCATAATAATAATAGTAAACGAGGCGTAGTCAAGGGAGATGAATTGATCTGCCCGCTTGCATTTATCTCTAGGAACCGAAAAGCACAATAAAATGAGCAGATTACTCTACTTCAATCCCAAAATAGCGAAATTGTCCAGTTGGTGTAGAGATAGACCTCCCCGAACTCGGACAACACACCTTCATGAATCCTCCACAGAAGCCAAAGATGCTTCGAGCCATCCTCGCCACGTTCTTCCTCCTCGTGCCATTTTATTACATATACAAACCTCCAAGTCTACTCATTCGTTACTGTCAACGGCGCTGGCCGGATGTACTTTTCCGCGTAGACACAGACAAAAAAGTGGTTGCGTTAACGATTGACGATGCGCCCTCCATACACACACCTGCAATCCTCCGTCTATTGGAATCGCACAATGCAGCTGCGACTTTCTTCGTGATAGGATCCCAGATCCCAGGACACGAATTTGTCTTGGCTGATCTCGTCCGGGCTGGCAACGAGCTCGCCAACCATGCCATGTATGATGAGCCATCGCGTGCACTCAGCGACGACGTCTTGGCAGATCAGATCCGGACAGTCCATGCCGGAATCCGGGAAGCGTATGTCACAGCTGGAAATACAGAACCTGAGAAGTGGCTATTTCGGCCTGGCTCGGGGTTTTTCAGCTCCCGGATGAGGACGCTTGTAAAGGAGCTGGGATATCGGCTGGTGCTTGGCGATGTGTATCCGCATGACCCGCAGGTGCCATTTTGGAAACTGAACGCAAGTCATATTTTAAGTATGGTCAAGCCAGGCAGTATTATTGTCTGCCACGATCGCAGGGAGTGGACGGTGCCTATGTTACAGAAGGTGTTGCCGGAGCTGGATCGCAGAGGGTACCGGGTTGTCACGGTCTCCGGGTTATTGAAAGAGATCGACGCAATCTGATGTTCAAGTTGATGGCGAGTGAATATTGCGGACTAGCAATTTACATTTTTTCATCTCGAAACGCTATGGGTATATTCGGACACTATTCTCAACAGGCTAGCCCATCATCTGCAATTGATCCTCCGGGGGCCAGCGGACTTGCGCAAAGCTCAAGCAGCGCTTGATACTCTGTAGATACTTGCGAGTAATCTCGTCACTCAGAATGTGTGCCTGCTGGTCACTTTGATGCAGCTTCTCTCGTGCAGATCGCTCGTGAATACCAACCATGGTCACACCGATAGGCCATGCTCTATACACGTGTTAGTGTCAGTTCTTAATTTACCAGAGTGTGGGATCAACATACGCTTTACCAATGCTCACTCGTAGGTAAGCATCATTTGCATCGACATATCGCCGCTGCTGCGCCTTGTGCACGATCTCAACGATCGGCTCCAACAGCCCGTCCTCCAGCTCAGCCTTCTCGAAGAGGCGAAACAACGGTGTCATATTCTCGCGTGATTGGGTCATTGCATTGAATGCTTGCTTTCCCTGGAAACTTTCCCGCACAGAAACGTCACGCTTCGCTAGTGCCAATTCCCATTCTGACAAAACCATGTTGAAGTAAGATCCCAACTGCCGGAAAAGGAACAGACGGCCTTCTTGGTCTTTCGGGATCTTGGCCGGGATGATCATCTGTCCACCAGGCACAGGCTCCAGGGTGGTAGGGATAGGTCCATCGGTCATCTTCTTCTTGGGAATAGCGGCACGTTGAACCAGACGACGGTATCGTCGAAGACGGGCTCGGTAGTCCTCTCCGAACAATTTTATTGGCGCATTCAACTCTCGTAATTTTGCAATAAGCTCCTCCTCCTCGATATCTTCCTCTTCGTCGCCGTCGGCTGGGGTGTTCTCAGGCAGCTCGGGCAGACCGAGCCTCCGCCGCCGTTCACGTTCTTTGGCTGTTTCTTCTTGTTCTCTTCTCGTCTTGGACTCCTCGGCTAGTCTTCGCTTCTTCTCCTCGCGTTCTCGGTTTCGATCCGCTTCTTCGTCTTCGAGCTTGCGCTTGTTCGCCATGCGCTCTTCACGTTCGCGTGCAAGTCTCTCTTGCTCTTCTTTGTAGGCTTGAATGCGGGCAGCTTCGACATCGCCTCGTCGCATGTATTTCTTTGCTGGTACTGGGGAGCTTTTTGCAGTGTCTTTGGCGGATGATTTGGAGGAATCACTACCCTTAGCCTTAGAGATCTCCTTGGACATCAACGCGGCGAAATCCATGTTGGGTGATGCAGCGAGCTGCTGAATAATTCGACTGTAGCTCAGTTAAAAGAATGGAGACAATAAAGTAGAGTTGCGTCAAGAGACGAAGATGGAGTGTGGAGGCAGGAAAAGAATGTTCGGCTTTGCACGTCACCCGCAGCTTTCGACGCCGCATTTGTTTCTTCCAGTCAACTCCTCTCAACCAAAATACACCGAACATTTACCTTCAAGGCCATTTATCCAAGCTTTAATCTACATTCAACTGGTTGGATATCTCGTTCTCTTCTGTTTCTCGCCGTCCTCCGGACTGCCCTACCATCATCATGGCTGCTCCGTCGCGAGAGGGCTCAAAACCCTCAATCAACCGCCAGACCACCGCACCTTTCCATTTGAAGCTCTTCTACCGAGTGAACAACTACAACCCCCTATCCGACTACAGCATCCCCGCACCATCTCGTCGCGGAGGACCAGTCAGCGGCCCAAACTCCATCCGCCCAACATCACCCGTCGCATCTCCAGCGCCGCTCCCACCACACCTGGAGATCTACACATGGCAATCATGCACACTCCGCGAGCTCTCCCAGCTCCTCACTTCCGCCCTCCCATCATTACTCCCCGACCCGCCTGTCGGCACCCGTCTCTGCTTCCGATTGATCTACCCCGACGCGCGCGGCGCCGCAATGGGCGGCCCCGATGCGCGAGGCCGATACCTGAGCCGGGATTTAGGCAGTGCGATTGTTGGGCCGAGGGATAGTCCATTGCGCGCAGACGACGACGAAGATAAGCAGGATGCACGACCTCGCCCTGGCCCGCTCCGGTTCCAGGGCTCCGAGGCCGACAGGCCCCTGCAGGAGGCTCGTTTCATCGTTGGAGACTACATTGAATGCGCGATTCTGGCGCCGCTTGAGGATGGGTCTGTTGCGCCGGCGCTTAATGGTGCATCTGGTCCGATTCTGGGGCCTAGAGGGGGTGGTGGAGGTGGCATGCGCGCGTTCCGGGATAATGGCTTTACGAGAGGGCCTGGTCGTGGTGGTCCTCGTGGAGGAGGAGGTGGTGGTGGTGGACCTCCGAATTTGCCTCGAGGTGATTGGCATCGTGGTGAGCGATTGCCTGAAGGTGGACGTGGAGGCCGTCGTGGATGGGCGCCATATTGAGAGGCGAAAGAAAGCTGGCTCAAAGGCAACCTTGTGAAAAGGGCGATAAATACCCATGTTGTGTATGATTATTTAGTTTGAGACCAATGGAATCAAAACCATCTACTACATGTGCCTACTACTGGCTAAAAAGGCGATTATAGCTTTATACTGCAGTATTTCAACAACATAGCTCCAGGAGATTAATCCTTTGAAGAGTTTAGCCTCTTCAATCGCCGTGAGTAGCTAAGGGTGACAGGCAGTCATCATATGACCTCCAGATTAGTGTCTAGACGCCTATTAGAAGTCCGGATAGCAACAAAAGCCACTTGAACGAATGATAACCGTCTTCTACATGGAATACCCCGGAGTCGTATGTGCCTCGGAAGTAAACCCCAATATCACGCACATGTACTCCGTACCAAGTCAACAAAAAAGAAATCCATGCGGTATATGCTTGTAATAAAGTACACGGCCCCCACGACAGACACCGGCACAAAAAGAGTTGAATTCATCGGGCAAAACAAAACCCCCTCTCCACACACTCGGAGTATCCGCAACCTTTCTCTCTCTCAGTGTGTAGCTCAGTTCTCCATATGGCGCCATGTCACATTCGCAGCTCGGTACGGCTTCGATAACAAAACAGGAATTGAATTATTGCTAGATGTCTACCACTCGGCGATGGAATCTCCTCTGCGCTTGCCACGGAACTCGAACTTGCCCTGCGATATCGTTAGCGCGTGTTTCTCTCTCCGGGGGGATCAGACCACAATGTGTAATCCAATCCAATCCAATCCAACAATGTGGGATTCCATACATCGGTCTTGTAGGCGAAGTATCCTAGGATGCCGGGGATAAGGCCGGCGTAGACGAATGAGATCCAGGCCTGACGCGGGGTCCAGCGCCAGTACTTGTAGCGGTTGATATTGAGTTCTGTGGGGCTGTTAGTTAATCTTCAATTGTAGATTTATCGTGTCGCGGTGTGCTGGGGTTGTGAGAGATGCTCCAGTAGCTCGGATATGGTTAAGCTAGTGTAATTCGCGAGGCTCGTCCGGGGTTCTGGACCGTAGGAGATGGGGTTGGGTTGGGGGTATGTACCATAGTATCTCTGGAGGGCCGGGTCAAGGATCACGGCTGGGACATTTGTTAGCAAATCAGGTCACAGGACTCGTGAGATTCGTAAAGCTCACACTTGTTATGGCCAGCCATTGTTGCGGATAGCGTTGCAGCGTAGACACGGAATCGTCAATTGCAAGCGTCTCTAGGATTGAAGTTGAAGGTCACATGATGATGAATCAGCTGAATGATGTAATCAGCTTTCGTTCTCCCAGCTCGTTCATAGCTAGGATGTTGTACATTTCAAGATGAAAAGATGCATATTATTGTGTCTCTACACCTAAATGTTCTTCTCATCCTTGTTGAATATTCTCATTATCGATTTCTGTCGTGCAGAAGTTTGGAGGATATCCGAGATGATCCGCCAACCAAATGTCCTCCATATGCACTGACACAGCGTATAAACAATTAACTAGTTAAGTATGTAAGACTCGAGACATTAATAGTTTCCAAAACCCATTGCGCCCTTCCATAACCCAAATTACATAGAAGCCGAGAATTTCCCCTCGATCTTCTCGATCTTCTTCACAGCACGCTGGTACCCCTCATTGTTCTCAAGGCGCTTGGCATACTGGATAATAAGAGGGTATTTATCCTTGTTCTTCTGCTCCTTTAGCGCTCTCCCGGTGACAGCAATGACCGGGAAGCTCAGCAGGATATCAGCAGCCGTCAACTCCTTACCGCAAATATACTCGCCACCCTCAGGAGACGTGCGGAGCTGGTCCTCAAGGAAAGCGAGATTACCATCAATGTTGCGGTTGAGGAAGTGATTATCCACTTGGGCGGCAACCATGCCGGTGATAGGTCGAATAAAGAATGGAGGGGCGTTCCGAATAGCTGTTGAAAATAAATGTCAGCTGCTTCGAATAATAGTCACAACATACATATCGGGGGCCATGATCCATCAACGCCATGCATGCATGCATGCATATGCGAGAACGAACGAAAATGTACATTGTACACGTTCACCGCTCTAAAAAAAAACAGAAAAAAAAAGAACACTTACTGTCGTTCACCAGACTCATGACCAAGAACGGCATCAGGCTGCCCTCCACGTAGTGCATGAAGTAGCGGTAGCGCATCCACTCCTCGGTCTCTCCACCCACTTGGCCCTCGCTGCCCGCCGTGTAGCGTTGTGGTACTAGCGTCGGGCGCGCGCTACCAAAGTGGTCACAGAGGTATTCCATGATCGCCCCCGACTCCGCCAGCACTAGCGGTTTTGCGGCGCCCGGTGCTTGGATGGTCACTATAGGTGACTTGCCCAGCGGGTGGACCTCCTTCAGGTCGGCCGGAGCGAGCTTGTCGGCGCGGCGCTTGAAGGTCTTGAGTTCATATTCCAGTTTCAGTTCTTCTAAGAGCCAGAGGATGCGGTGGCTTCGGGATTGCTCGAGCCTGGATTTATGTTAGTTAGTATGATTCTGAGGAATTTGTGATGGGGCGTACCAATAGAGTGTGATCTTGCAGCCTTGATTGTTGGCCATGATTTGTTAATATTATGAATATTGTATAGTTGAAATAGTAAAAAATGTCGAGTCATGAAAGAAAAAAACAGGACTTTCAAGTTTAAGTGCCCACACGTGGATGATGTCAAGATGGGACCGAGGCAGGTTTATCTCCCAGAAGGGATAAACGGCCGAGACTAGCTGAACTTGTGTTCGTATTTCGATCTCGTTGCAATATGGATTATTATATCAATCGGATTCAGATCTTACTATGTTGTGCAATGATTATTTTATCATGCGAAGAAATCTAGTTAGTGCGGCGACTATCCGTCGATAACTTATTGCTGCGTGGCTTATCGACCTGTTCGTGTTGATCTTCCCCGCATTATCAGGCCTCACCAGCTATACATAGATTATATAGATTATTCAGCTCTGCAGATAAAGGAGCATTGATGTGAGAAGGACCTGATCGAGGCTGAGCATCTCGTATTTTCATATGACGGATCACATGTGGGTGTTCTCCGCGGTTGAATATATATTAATACCCGACTATTCTCGAACACCTGTTTACGAGCTTCATACCGATGATGAATGATATGTTGGTTGGTAAATTTCAAATATAAACGCATGCTTATGTCTATATATACTCCGGCTTTAGAGTCTCACCGGCTCCGCGTCAAGCGGAACCAACACATGTCCCTCCGTAACCAAGGAGTTCTTGCACGAGCGGGCTGCAGCCAGGTCCGATAGATTGCCGAGTGTAACCTCAGCGATCTCCTCAAGGGCCTCACGCGTGAAGAACCCCTGATGACCACAGATCAAGACATTAGGGAATGTCATCAGACGCATCAACACATCGTCGTCGATGATCTCCCCAGAGTGATCATTATAGAAAAGCTCGCCTTCCGCTTCGTACACATCCAACGCCAACCCGCCCAGCTGCCTCGTCTTCAGCGCCTGGATGACAGCCGTGGAATCGATGAGCCCACCGCGCGAGGTATTAACCAGCAAAGACCCGGGTCTAATGCGCTCCAACGTCTCCTCATTGATAAGATGCTTCGTCTCCTCCGTGAGCGGGCAGTGCAGACTAACGATATGGCTCTCCTGCAGCAGGGTGTCTAGGTCGACTAGCGTCCCATACGGACGGAACTCTTCACCGGCAAACGGGTCGTGCGCAAGCAGTCGGCACCCGAAGCCGTGAAAGATGCGGGCGGCTGCAAGCCCAATGCGCCCCACGCCGACGATCCCCACGGTCTTGCCATGCAGGGTATTCCCGAGCAGGCCTTCAATATTGAAATTGCCCTCGCGCACGCGGTTGTAGGCGCGGTGCGTCTTGCGATTTAAGGTTTGGATCAGGGCGACGGCGAACTCGGCCACGGCTTCGGGCGAATAGGCCGGGACATTCGCCACGAAGAGGCCGAGCTCTTCGGCGGTTTCGAGGTGGACGTGGTTGAATCCCGCGCAGCGGAGCAGGATCGCCCGAATCCCGTAGGCGTAGTGCATGACTATTCCGCCCTATGGCTGATGCATACCGGAACACTACCACGTGGATAGGTAGTCTTCAGATCAAATCCCGATCTCGATCTCCAGTTGAACACAGAATATAGATCTGCAAATGCGGGTTGCAATCGGAAAATCTGGGGAAGAACCTAGATATACAACCTACGACTGACCAAAACGGCCGCTTGCAGGTGTCATACGATATGTCGTCATGACTTGGCAATGGTAGTCCAACATCCAAACCCCGCGGGGCAAGATCACAACACATACGCTATCATGAAGCTCGCCGTCTTTAGCGCCAAATCTTACGACCGCACCTATCTCGACCAGGTGCGCGAGCAGCACTTCCCCGACCTGTGCACCATCCAATACCATGCCTTCGCACTGTCCGAGGAGACCGTGCCCCTAGCCCAAGGCTGCGACGCAGTGTGCGTCTTCGTCAACGACACCCTAGACGAGCGCGTGCTGCGATCCCTCTACTCTGTACAGAGTAGTTACTGAAAGCAGTTCACAACTTCTCTAATTGAAGTATGTAATAACACCTCGGCAAGCTACCAATGTCCACACTTCCCGAGGTCTTCTGGACGATTACTTTTTTCAGACATGCAGGCAATTCCTAATTTCCATTGCGCACGAGTTGATTGGATCCGTCGGTCTCATGACTTCCGCGGCTCCGGTAGCCGCTGGCGGACAAGACCAATAGGAAGATGGAGGCGATGGCAGCCAATCAGCAGTCGATGATAAGAAGAGACGCCCCGGCAATTCTGATTGGCTGTGTCGTTAGCCCGACGCTAGCGAACCTAAGGAATCCCGACGTTTTCCCTTTTCCTGTTTTCTTCTTTTCCTAATTTTCAGTTTTGGATAGATGAGGGCAGTGAAGTTACATGTTGTTACATGTATATTGGATATTGAATCTGTTTATTGATCATTCCCAGTCTGTAGGGAAAACAGTGAGTAGAGACCAACACAGTCTTACACACAATATGATTATGCGAACCTTGGAACCTCAGGTAGATCGGAAATGAACCCATCGGACTTAAGTGGAGAGACCGCAAAAGGAAACCCGTCACTGGGGCTTCATCCAGCGGTCTGAATTCGATTAATCACAAATAGCGGTCAAAAGGAGATCGGATGTGTAGGTTGTAGTGAGGATGCTGATTCCAAGGAAGAACAAAGTACAACATACATAGTTCGTGACAAGAAGGAATAGAGTCCCAGTACGCGGAAAAGACACACGGGCTACGAGTACTTGCCGCTACCTGGCCCCTGCGCGTGAGTAGTACCCGCCCCGAAGTACCACAAAGTACCTAGTATAGAGTGCTAAGTACCTTTCATGTATGTCGTACCTCAAGTAACAGTATCATTGTCCTCGTGTACTCCATGGAGGAGCATGTCGCAGAGGAGGATGCTTCTCACTCGACTTCACCTCCTCCCTCACCTCCTTTCGCCCTATTTATTGGCCTCTCTCCTGCCACTGTCACTGTTCACCCGTTCCTCCATCTTCTCCACTGAATCCACTCTGTGCGTAAGAAATACGGAGTAGCCTCGGCCACTTACAGTCAACCTTTTCTTCTTGCCTCCCCGGCTGAACGGCTCTGTCTATTGTCCTTCGATTAATTCCAACTCCTTTTTGCCCCTCGGTATCTGCACTTTTTGCCGCTGCGCTGGAGATTACCCTTTAACTCTACTTTAAACATTCCGCCTCCCACCTTTCAATTCGTCACCTAACATTCATCCTCTTCCCATATCTCAACTTCAACTTCATCCTCAACTCAACAACTCAACTCAACCTCCACTTACATCTTTTCATTATGGCGACTCGTGTTATGACCACCAACCCGGCTATCAACCAAATCTCGGTCTATGGTCAGCCCTCGCCAACCAACTCCGCCACCAACAGTCCCTCCAACAATTCTCCCACCTCCCCTCGCATGTCCACTGCGTCTCTGCACCAACTGCCTCTGCAGTCGCGCCAGCTGCGTCCTCTCAAGGGTCCCCTCTATGTCCCAGCAGCTCTGCGACCCACTGAGCGACCCCAGAAATCGTCTCCTATCACCCCACCTCGCAGCGTGCATGGCTCTCTCGACAGCTTGAACGAGGACTCGGAGCCGATCACTCGCCGTTCCACCATGGAGAGCCAGTCCAGCGAAATTAGCGAGAGCGCCCAGCACGAGTGGATGAAGAATGAGCACCTGGGTGAGGTGACCGGTCTTCCGACCCGTACACACTGGAAAGTGAGTATCTGAGAAAAATATTTCCATCTTTCCTTCCTTGGGCGCCTTTATAGGGATTGGGTTCGGTGTGGATTGCGCAGTTCTTGAGCAAATGTCGTGTGCGATCGTCATTTCTCGGAAATGGCGTGCTTAGTCCACCGCCTCATCCCTTGTCGCATTCCACATATATCCTTTGATCGCATTGGTCATTGGTCATTGGTCACTTTCTTACAGGTCAACTTACTAACTTTATCCAGGCTGACTCTGCCTCTTCCAACTGTGATTCTCCTACTTGCCGCTCTTCCTTCGGCATCTTCCTACGTCGCCACCACTGTCGTCACTGCGGTCATGTCTTCTGTGCTTCCCACACACCTCACCTCGTTCCTCTTGACCAGGATGCCCGTTTCCACCCCGATGGCGTCCCCTCGCGCGCCTGCGACCTGTGCTGGAGCGCCCACCAGCGCTGGGAAGAGAACCGCTCCGACCGTTTGAACAAGATCCAGAACACCATGGATGCTCAGCAGACTGGCATCTCCGTCCCCGATTCTATGGGCATGAATCGCGAGCCCAACGTGGCCGACGCCGCCGCCTCCGTTCCTCGTGACTGGAACTGGAGCACTTTCTAAGCGCATTGCCTGTTTCCTTTGGTCTTTGGTCACTGTGGCTAGACCTGCAACTCGGCGTTTCCCTTGATCTTTTCATCATCTTTTCACTTTATCGAGTCATGCTCAGCGTGACCTGTTTTTCTTATTGGCGACCATGGCTCGGCGTTTCTGACAAGCCCTGGACCCTGGGCTTTGTTTCTGTTTTCTGCAGTCATTTTATGACTATGCATCATGCCTAGAGGTTCTCATCGGTCCTTAGCGACCCGTTTCGTTTATGTTTCTGCTTTCTTCTTTTTCTGCCTTGCGTTGATCAGACACTCATCGGTCCTTAGCGGCCGGTTGATCTTGACTTCTGATTCTGTTTTTTGCTTCTCGTTGATCAGGATACCCCGTCGGTTTTTTATTGCGGCGCGATCTCATTTGATGTTTCTTCTTTCCTAGACCCTGATCCGACGCCTGAGGGAATGCGCTTGCAATTCCCCAGTTGATATCTAGTTCGATTTAGTTCGATCTAGTTGAATCCAATCCAATCCATTGATATTGATATTGAACCTTGACCTCTCTCAACTCGTAGACAATGCCTACTCTCTATACTATATTATCGCGTAGATCTATTTATCCAAAACCACCCGCCTAAACATCCCAACATGCTCAATCCCCTCCTCCATCCACCTCCCCATCGACTCATCCGTCACAAACCCAAGCCCAGCATACATCCCCTCGACATCAACCTGCGCATGCACAAGTACCAACCCCCGCCACGGACCTATCGCATCCGAACCCGAATCCCCCCTCCTCGCAATCCCCGCCACAGCCTCATCAATCTCCCCCGCATGCCCAGCCGCCCACACCAACGCAACCTCCACCAACCTCCGCCCAAGTCCTAGACCCCGAAACCCCGGCACGACCGCCACCCGCGTCAGCTTAACACAGGGCTCGTGCGTCCAGTCGTATTCCCCTCCCGCTGAATATTCTGGGTCCGTGGTGTGCGCGTGCGATACCTGCGGCGGGGGCACTAGTCGGATTGTTCCCACCGGCGTGCTGGTCGTGTCGGTGTATAGGACCCAGTGCCAGCTGCGGGGGTCGTCGCTGTCTATTTCGGTGGATGCGGTGCAGTGTTGCTCGTCGATGAAGACGGTTTTGCGGATTGTTATTGCGTCGTTGAACACTTTTGGGTTTGTGGTGGTGGTGGTGCTGGTGTCGAGGACTAGTTTGGTGTTTGGGCCTGGGGGTGGCTGTATTGATGTGCTGAATTTTGGGGTTTGTGCCATTGTGTTGGTATGGATATTGGGTCTTGACTCTTCAATGGTAATGATGGTGGAGAGTTGGGGTGTGGAGGTGTTAGGTCGTGGTAGAGGGCCGATCCTGATATAGATCTAGTCGAGATTACTGAACATTGAACGCTACCTTTCCTTGATCGGAATATAATTGAAGATGAAGAAACTATACTCTTATCGTAGCGAAGCTATCACATCTTAGAGCAAATATAATAAGCCATGACAGCCGTATACTTATCTAGTCCCATGGGCTGTATACATCCAATGCAAACAGAACAAACAACATCAAATATCAAAACGATCGCAAAAATCCTTAATTCCCCGACCAACATTCCACATTCCAAATGTCCCTCTACTTCGATGCAGTCGCTATCCTGACCGCACCCTCCTCAGGCGGCTCCTTCAAGTCGCGAGTCTACAGCGCCCGCAACCTACGCGCCTCTCCAGCCCAGATCTACGCACTGATCACCGAGGCCGCAAAATGGGACACTGTGCTAGCAGATGTGATCGACAAATCCGGTATTCTCGCACTAGAGCGCAAGGTGAGATGACACCAAGAAAACCACCAGATATACCTACCTACTGACTGACCAAGTGATTTCCCCAGCTCACTCCCCTCCTCGCTCTCCTCCTCGTCCATGACCACCTCCTCGCGAAGAAGGGCATTGCCGCGCCGGCAACGCACACACTGCGCCAGACGGTGGAGCGGCACAAGGCCAGACTGAAGGCCGAGTTTACGAAGGCGCGTGTGCGTCGTGGATGCGCTTCTGTCGAGCAATTCAAAGCTGTTGTCGTGCGCGAGAAACGGCTCGCTGATGGGACGAGCCATTTCGTCTACCCGCGCTGGGTGCGCGTTAATAATATCCGCACGACGCTTGAAGAGCAGCTGGATACTACGTTCAAGGCTTATCGTCGCGTAGAGAGTCTTGCGGAATTGGCGCCGGAAGATGAGCTGGAAAGTAGGAAGCCGGAGCCGAGGTTGTTCGTTGATCCTAATATTCCGGATTTGGTGGCTGTGCCGTTCGGTGCGGACTTTACGGCTTCGTCGGCTTACAAGAATGGGGAGATTATTCTTCAGGATAAGGCTTCTTGCTTCCCGGCGTATTTATTGTTGGGTGACCGTGGGCCTAGTGACCCGTGGGAGGGCGACTTGGTGGATGGCTGTGCTGCGCCGGGGAACAAGACTACGCACTTGGCTTCGCTTCTGGCGAAGCAGCAAAAGGGGAATAAGAACAGCAGACAGAGAATCTTTTCTATGGATGCATCTATCACCCGTTCTAGGACGCTGCAGAAAATGGTTGGCTTGGCTGGGGCTGACTCGGTCACTGTGCTGCAAGGTCAGGATTTCCTCGCCCTGGACCCGGAAGATGAACAGTTTGAGCAGGTTACTGGGTTGTTGTTGGATCCTAGTTGTTCTGGTAGCGGAATCATCGGGCGTGACGAGGTCCCTCAGTTTACACTCCCTGCTGCGGCACCTTACAAGGCGCCCAAGTCACATGGAAAGAAAAGGAAGCGTGTGGACAACGAGGAAGAAGCAGATGGCCAGTCGAAAGTTACCATTGGAACACCGCAGGTAGCGCCCACCGATGAAAATGATATCCCAGATGGCACGGTCGACCCAGAGCGACTGACCAAACTATCAAGCATCCAAGCGCGGATCGTCGAACACGCTTTGCGTTTCCCGAATGCTACCCATGTGACGTACAGCACTTGTTCTATTCACCTGATTGAGAATGAGGGTGTTGTGGCTCGCATTCTGAATTCCCAGGTTACCAAAGAGCGCGGCTGGCGTCTCCTGCGACGTGATGAGCAGCCCGAGGGCTTGCGTCGATGGAAGAAACGAGGCGTGCGAGAGGAGCGGCCGGCGGAGGGAGAGACGGGGCCATCGGGCTCGGTAGATCTCTCCGACGAGGCACTGGAAGCGTGCATTCGATCCTGGCAAGGTGACGCAGAAGGTCTTGGAGGATT
The DNA here is from genome assembly GCF_028828465.1 of Penicillium psychrosexuale. NCBI lineage: Eukaryota > Fungi > Ascomycota > Eurotiomycetes > Eurotiales > Aspergillaceae > Penicillium > Penicillium psychrosexuale. The sequence continues at coordinate 4,079,381 of NW_026643187.1, forward strand.
TTTCGTCGCTGGGTTCATTCGGGACCCTGCTCGTGCTGTCGCGGCCGTTCCAGCGAAGGAAAATAGACAGGACGAGAGCGAAGATGAAGAAGATGAAAAAGATGAAAAGGAGGACGACGACGAAGAATGGGGAGGATTCTCCGATTAGACAAAAGTATATAAATGCAAGTTTGCCCAGCCTGAAACATTCCCAAGGCATCTGTTACCATACATCCCAAGTCCTCGGCGTATTATGCAGTTTAAGACTTGAACAGACGTACAGACGACTAAAGGAATTTCCGTGACCGGTTTCGGACCTGCGAACTGGTATAGATGTCCAATTTGACAGCAACCAAGACAACCTCGTATATCCCGGTAGGCCCGGTCTGCACTTGCAAGCGCCATTGTCCAGTCCGAACAACCCAGGGCCCATCGTCCGTATTATCGACCCGTGGGCGTTTAGCTGGAGGCACACCATCAGCGCCGGCTTCAGGCTTAGCTCTCGATATCATCAAATGATGAGGGTCTTGTTCTCCATCCACGGTGAGATCAGTTTCACTGTCGACACGGACCTTGAGTGGAACTTGGCCCAATGGAGGATGTGAATCGGGCAGGTTTAATTTCTTGCCCACTGTCTGTAACAAACTGACAATTCTTTGTTTTGAAAGGCCTAGGAAGTCAACATGCATGGTCCCACGATGAATCAGACTAGACTCGTCGCCGATCTCAACCACCAGATCGGCGGCGTTGTCGTCTATAAACGGACGCGTGTATGTGACCATTCCACCCGACCCAGAAACTGTATTCAAGACACACTGAACCCCAGACGGCCGTACATCCTCGAGCCGGATGACGATTTCCAAACGATGGCTGAACGGATTCGTCGTTATCTGATGCGGTATCAACTTCTGTTCCAGGCCGCGCAGATGGAAATAACGACAGTCGCGCAGGAGCGCAGCCCGATGATCCTCGTTTCTGATATGTAGCGGATACCCGCGCAGCAGATGCAGGAGCTCGTCGAAGACATCCGCGGATCGATTCGGCACGCTTGGGGGGACAATGGCCGGAGGTCGCAATAGACCCTGGCGGTCCAGGCCCGGGAACACTTCAGACGGGGAGGCAAAGAAAGCGGCGAATCCGAGAGTGAAGAAATTCGGGGTATCGCCTGGACCTGAGAATATATCGCGGGGGATCTGGAAGTGTCGGTCGCCGATTTGAATAAAGCATTCGGACTCGAACAGCTGGGACATCAATCGGGGCACTGTTGGTCAGCATACTTCTAGGGTACCTGGACAGAAGATGCTCACATGTGTAGAATTGCGCATCTGCGAATAGCTTCACGAACTGCGCGCCATCTTGCGGCCGGACATGGTAGCCTGGATGCACCCATCAGCCTCCGTCACGTTGTATTTGTCCATGGACCCTACCCTGCAGATGCCTAGCGATCTCGTGGAATGTCGTGGGATCGCGATCGATATAAAGGGTCCTGATGTTGGCTACATCTGGATTCTGAAGCAATTGAAGCTCGAAGAAGCGTGAAAAGTAGGACGGAGCTGTTGGAAGGGTCAGTTTGAGTTAGACAGTTAGACGGGAGAACAAGCGCATTTACCATCAGAAGCAATTGAAGCGCCCGAGAGACGAAAGGTCTCGGAACCAATTTGGATAGAGAATACTTTCTCTCTCGGCAGACTACATTTAGAGCGAGTGGGAGTGCGCTTGTCCATCTTTTGATGAGAGAGGGTCGAGGTCGGAGCGGAGAAATTACATTTTGCCTGACGACTAGCAGCTACCTACAACATAGGTACACACACACTACACACACACTACACATACACTACACACATACTACACACATACTACACACTACAATTATACCACTGGGCCAACTTGAACTTAGCTGAAATTGAAACTAATTTAATTGGACATGAATTTTCTATCCACGCTGGCTCCAGTCTCAGCTCACCTTGAGTCTCACATGGCGCTGAAACTCGGCAATTCTCCCCACAGACGTGCCAATCAGCCCCTGACTTCCGAGAAAGAGGGGCGGATCTGCCTCTCCAGGAAACTTAGGCCGTGAAACGGTCAGGTAAAATGGAGACATGCACGGTCTTGACTGGTCGAGATAATCAATTACTCCACCACCGCAAGAGTCAAAAGCTTCACTACGGAGTCCTTCTCCACTCGACCGATGCTGCTATCTTTGTGGTCGCGAGGCTGGCTGACCGTCGCCTGAAGTTACCTGAAGAGCAGTCCACACAGAGTACTTTGTCCATGACTATCCACGCTAAAGATGAACCAGGTTGGACTCTGCATACGTACCTGTTGTCATAGTGGGACCTCGTCGAGCTAGTATATTAGGTATTATAAACATCTGTACCGTGCCCAGGTGCTTCTGTCTCCTTGCTCCCAAATCTCTTTCTTATTCTCATCCCACCATTCATCCTATACTACTGGGGCTTGATCTACGACAGCTTTGTCTGCTCTAGTCCTTGCAACATGCCAACCCTCGCTGTTTCCACATACACCCCGAGGGATGTCCCTCTTCCGCCAGCGCCGTCGGCCACTTACTTCTCGGAGTTGCAGTGGAAAACCCTCTATGCGCTGGCCGACGCAGTTGTGCCCTCCATCCACACTGCAGCAACTACCAAGTCATCGAACGACCGGGTGATTTCAAATGCAGAGTGGAATTCCGCCGTGTCGAGCTTGTCAACGGCTATCTCTGGACCTGACGCCATAAACATTGCCACCCAGTACCTGCAAGAAAATGTGTCTTCGAATCCGCAATTCCGGGCCGCAGTGGAGCGACTCCTGGGCGACTACGTGAATGACGTGGGAAGGAATGGGTTTGGTTTCATCATGTCAGCGCTCAACACCCGTGCTGGTTCTCTGGTCATGACGGGTTCCACCACTCCGATCCAGGACCAACCGATTGAATTTCGAGAAAAGGTCTTACGTGGATGGGACACCTCTCGATTGGCTCCTCTCCGCGCCATCTACCGAGGACTCACCGCCATCGTTAAGAAATGTTGGGTTATCAGCAGCCCAACCATATGCCCGGTTCTGGGGTTCCCAAGCATCCCTATTCATGGCGAGCAGGTCGACGGTTTCCAGTTTGAGTTTTTGCAGTTTCCTTCTGGGGATCAGCCAGAAACGATTGAAACCGACGTCGTTATCGTGGGAAGTGGCTGCGGCGGTAGCGTGGCTGCAAAGAACCTCGCCGAAGCGGGCCATCGAGTGCTGGTGGTGGAAAAGTCGTATTCATATCCGACCAACACGTTCCCCATGGGCGCGAATGAGGGATTTACCAACATGTTCGAGAACGGGGGCGCTGTCTCCAGTGACGATGGCTCGATGGCGGTCCTAGCGGGCTCAACGTGGGGTGGTGGTGGTACCGTGAATTGGTCGGCCGCTTTACAGACCCAGGGGTATGTCCGAAAGCAATGGGCGGATACTGGTCTGCCTTTCTTCACCTCCCTCGACTTTCAGAAAAGCTTGGACCGCGTCTGTGATCGCATGGGTGTTAACGAGGAGCACGTTGAGCATAATTACCAGAATAAGGTGGTTATTGAAGGCGCAAGGAAACTGGGATATGCCGTGAAAACAGTTCCCCAAAATACAGGTCACGGCGAACACTACTGTGGGTATTGCACGTTAGGATGCGCGTCGGGTGGGAAGAAAGGCCCAACGGAGTCGTTCCTTGTGGATGCTGCTCAGGCCGGCGCGAAATTCATCGAGGGATTCCGTGCCGAAAAAGTGCTATTCACCAATGTCAAAGGCAAAAAGGTCGCTTCTGGCGTGCAAGGAACTTGGAAGTCACGGGATTCATACTTGGGCCTCGCTGGTATTGGGGCTGTGGAACGTCGGCTGATTATCAAGGCTAAGAAAGTAGTTGTATCAGCTGGCACATTGCAAAGTCCTCTTCTGCTGTTGCGTAGTGGTTTGAAGAACCCTCAGATTGGCCGAAACCTTCATCTTCACCCTGGTAAGAACTTTCTTCCACAGCACATGTTACAGGCACTTATTTTTCTACAGTTATTGCGGCTAGTGCTGTCTTTGATGAGGATACTCACCCCTGGGAAGGCTCTGCGTTGACAACGGTTGTCACCGAGTTTGAGGACCTTGATGGAAATGGACATGGTGCGAAGATTGAGACTGCCGCAATGTTGCCTTCCGTGGTCATTCCCATCTTCCCCTGGCGAGACTCATTGGAATACAAGATGTGGGCGGCCAAGATGCGTCGCAGCACGAGCTTCATCGTCTTAACCAAAGAACGCGATACTGGTCGTGTTTTCCCGGATCCGGTCGATGGACGCTGCCGGATTGATTACACGGTATCTGCCTTTGACCGGAAACACATGGTGGAGACCCTGATTGGCATCGCCAAGATTGCGTATATCTCAGGAGCCAAAGAGTTCCATACTGTTTACCGCGATCTTCCCCCGTTCATCCGGCCAGAGACTTCAGACCCCGAGGCCCCTGAAGGCATTAACAATGCGGCTCTGCAGAGTTGGATTGCCGAGCTTCGTGCGAAGTCCCCTTTGAACCCGGAGCGTGGTTTGTTTGCCAGTGCGCACCAGATGGGTACCTGCCGCATGAGTAAGTCACCTAAATTAGGTGTGGTGGACCCAGATTGTCAAGTCTGGGGCACTGACGGGTTGTATGTCGTGGATGCGTCCGTGTTCCCTAGCGCTAGCGGTGTGAACCCGATGGTCACTAATATGGGGATCGCCGATTGGGCCAGCCGAAACCTCGCGCGGGCGATGGGAACGGTACGAGGCGAGGGCAACGTGATGGCTCGTCTGTGATGTCATGGTAGATTGACCGCTTGACTCGTTCTAGATTTTATGATATGCCTAGTATGATTCTGTAGTTTCATTATAAGACTCGTTATAAGATTGAGGTGCTTCGTGAAGCCGAATATGATGTCTAATTCTTTCCCTGATCGGGCGCTAATGCTATTTCTCATTTATCATGTTGAGTCTAAGCCTTGGGACCCTGGCGCTTCTCAATGAATTGCTTTTCACCAAAGGCTTCCTTGACGCCCTCAGCCTCGAGAGTGCGCTCATACCAAGCGACCACGGAGGGGTACTTTGCGCGCATCTCAGCATCGATAGCCATGGAGAAACCCCAGACCAGGGCAGCGGCAACGGTGATATCAGCCAAGCTGAGCTTTTCCTTGCTCGCGAACCAAGTGCGGCCCTTGAGGTGAGTCTCCAGACATTCCAGCGAGCGTTCTAGACGCGCGAGGTTGGTCTCCTCGACTTTCTCATCGAAGGGCCGGACACCGAGACGCGGCAGCGCCAACTGCGTCACAGGGTCCAAAATCTCACCCTGCGCAAAGCAGATCCACTGGCGGATAGTAGCGCGCTCGGCGGAGGTGGCACCAGTAAGCTGAGCGGCAGCGGGGCCGCTCTCGGCAATGTATTGGGTGATGGCGTCTGACTCGAATATGGTTGTTCCGTCGGCACCCTCGAAGGCGGGCACTTTACCCAAAGGGAATTTGGACAGGAAATCCGGGGTCCGGTTGGTCTTGCCCATGGCGAATTCCGGAACCGCCACTTCTAGGCCGTTCAGGTTGGCCGCGGCCAGAGCCTAGCAGGGGTTGTTAGCGCGTGATTACATGCTGATAGGGGTCGAGATTGGTACCTTCATGACCCGGGGACTGGGCTGATAAGAGTAGATAGTGCCGAATGGTGCCATTTTGATCGTGATGAGGTGAGATAGAGGTACATTGTAGAATTGAGGGGTACATTTTATATGAAGCTAAAGAGCGGGGCGGAATCAGGTGGAACCGGATTTCTAAGCTGATGAGCTGATTTCAAGCACAAAACAGGAATCGCGCGGTTTGACTAATATATCTTTGTCAATTTATATAAACCCAGGAGATCGATGTGAAATATTAGCAACTGCTTATCAATTGAGTGTTATGGAGCTTAACTCGCGCAAAATCCGACTCAAGTGGCCCACCTTCGTGAGCGCAGTCAGAACTTAATGTCGACAAGTCTCCCTCAGCTTTTTGTCTCTCCGGACTGAAACAGTTAAATATACAAGAAATTGGGGTCAAAATCAAAATACAAGGAATCGCAGCACATCCCAGATCTACTAGGTCACGCCTTGCATGCCTCACCGAGGCGCATATAGTTCCAACAAACTGCAAGTTGGGTCAGCTTTTCACTTCAAAATTTCGGGGTAATAAAGACGCACTCGTATGTCCCATATCCTTGCCAAACAAGCTCTTCATCAGATCTTCGCCATCGCGTGTGCCCTCGCTCGGGATATAACTGACGGCCGTTTTGCCGAGAGCGAGGCCCATCACAGACGGGAACGGCTCCAAGGTCTGATACTCTGGCTTTCCACCGGTGCACTCTGCCAGCATATGCTGGTGGATATTCATCGCCGCGTAATGGCCCATATGCATTGCACCACCACAGCGCTTAATGCCTTCCCACTCAGTGAGGTCTCCTACTGCCCAATGATGCTCTGCGTTAGGGACGGCACCGGAGAACTGTAGTCTGCGGAGGTATTAGAAATTTTTGTGCGCAACTTGGTGGAGGAATAGCCTTACGATCGGTGCACTTTGATGTATCCCTCCTCATTCAATGCCTCTTTCGGCAGATATGTCGATGTTGGAACGCTTCGAGAGACGGCATTTAGAACATGACCCGTTCTGAGTTTCTGGCCATCGCTGAGTGTGAGATCCCAGGCCCGTGTCCCATTTTTACCGTCCACAGCGGTCGTTTCCATAACGCGTTGTCCTAGGATAACCTCGACTCCTGTATCGCGCAATATAGCACTTACGCGCTCGGCAAATTCATCGGGCAACGCCTCCGAAGATAACAAGCGCTTCCGAGAGTGGACCAGAGTGATCTTCTGGTCTGGGTTAAGGATTTTCAATTCGGCAGCCATCTCCACGCCCACAGCGCCTATCCAGAAAGACATGTTAGCGGGTGGAAGTAGCAAAGAGCGCGGGAGAACACGTACCTCCACCGACAATAACGACACCCTCACGGGCTTCCTTCACATCCGTCATATGCTGCCTGGCTTCTTTGAGGAACTCATCTCGTCGCAAGGACTGGGGAACAGTGGGGAAAGACCGACGCAGCCCGGAGCCTGCAATCAAGTAGTCATAGGGCTCCGTGCGGTTACTGTTGGTCTCCGCATCGACAATATGGGCGACCTTGGCATTGAAATCCACCGAGCTGACGCTTCCCTGGATAAATTTGAGTTCTGGGCACTTGAGCCCGGGAATATCTTGGAAACGAGTCCATGCCTCGGGCGCGAACTTTTCACAGGCTAGGGCCTTTGGGGATCCGATCAGGTGGACTACATATATGTGAGTGGGGGTGTAATTGCGGGGGAATTGTCGATCCTGGGGAGCTTACAGTAGCCATCTCGCTTATCAACTACAGTTATCTGTATTGGGATGCGATGTGTAGGAGGTTTGGCATCGGGATTACAGTTGAAACGCGGGAGACGACCTTGCGAGAGGTCAATGAGGGTTAATGCAGCAGATAGACCGCCATAAGAGCCACCGATCACAAGCACTCGGAAGTTGCGTGATACAGTTCGGACAAAGTCATTGGATGGCATGGTGAGCTGAGGAGAGGTGTGACGAGCAATAACCGAAGAAAGAGGCCGAGAAGACAGCGGAAAAGGAGAAGGAAAGTAAAGGAGAGAAATCGAGAAAAAAAAGCCAAGGAACTGAGCTATGTACTCGAACAAAAATAAAGAAAACATACCGTCATATCGTCGGATTATGCGGGTCCGGATCTTATCAGATTGAAAGCGACATCGGATACAGCACATCCATGGTTGTTCCCTTGGCTTTCTCTTGGCTCGGATTATCAGATCCGAGGGCAGCCGTGGAAGGTGAAACATCCCTCGGTTGTATTGAATTCCTCCGACAGCACAGACCCTAGTAAGCCAAGTTTTTTTGGCAGAACCGACATGGTGGCTGATACACGCAAAAGCATATTTTAAGTTTCCTTCCATCAATTGATCTTCGCGTGTAATATTAGGATAGAAGAGAGCTCTATCACGGCATAATTACATGCACAACGTTGAATATTGTATGAACCAGAAGTTTGTTTACGGTTGGACCCGGTGGCTGTAATGCTTGTAAAGTAAAATACACCTAATTCCATGGTTCAATACAGCCACCCAGCCCAAAATGGCAATGATCGTCGATCAGACAAGATGAGCATCTAATCTGATTCTGGAAGTGCTCGACCCGACGTAACAAACGAAGAAAATCCGTAAGAAAATAGCGCATTTCCTGCAAGATCCGCTTTTCGTCATTGTTTATGTACTTGGCGTTACAAGCGTTGAGCTGGGGCGAATCAGAATAGAATCTGATAACATACGCCCCTCATTTGATTACATTTTTTTGTTTCAAACACAGATTTTCGGAGTTGCAATTTTTTAAGGTGCACGAGTTTCGTTTGTCAATGGGATCGGGGTATTACTGCAAAAAATCTAGTCTCTATACTGGGCGAACACGAGGGCTGTACAATCTGTGCTCCTTCCTTTTTTTTTTAATTCGTCTTCTGACGCTGGGCCAGCACTGCCATCGCCATATCCCGTAGCTCCACCTTGCGAACTTTGCCGCTCCCTGTCACAGGAACCGTGCTGGAAGCCCCCTCTTCTCCAAATACAAACACATGCTGCGGGGCTTTGTGTCGACCCAAAGTTTCACGTGTCCATGCGCGCAGTTCGTCGTCGGTCGGACGACCGGCGCCCGAAGCAATTGCGATAAATGCTCCGACGACTTCGCCATATTTGGGATCAGCAATGCCAACCACAGAGGCCAATTCAATTGAAGGGTGTGCGGCCAATCGTTCTTCGATCTCGAGGGGATATATGTTTTCGCCGCCTATTAGATAATTAGAAATCGCGATCAATGTCCATGGTGGGGTGCAAGCTTACCGCGAATGATGATGTCCTTGAAGCGACCAGTAATAGTGCAGTACCCTTCGGCATTGAAGGAGGCTTCGTCGCCAGTCTTGAGCCATTTGACACCCTCCGCATCGGTTATAAATGTCTCTGCCGTCTTCTCCGGGTTGTGCCAGTATCCCTTGGTGAGCTGGTAGCCGGCCATGCAGAGCTCACCACGCTGACCAACGGGAACGATGTTTCCCTGTGCATCGATGATCTTCGCGCGAGCGTGGGGCAAAACCTTTCCGACGGTGGTTAATCTTGTGTGGATGCTGTCGGTGGTGAAAGCATTGAAGCAGGTAGGCGAGGCCTCGGTGAGACCTAGACTTGGTTAGCACTTGATCATCAGGCCAACGGGAGGGATAGTACCATAGCTACTAGTGTATTCAGTCATATTCAATTCCGCGAAGAGCCGCTTCATGAGTGGCCGCGGGACTGGGGCCCCAGCAATGATGCCTGTGCGGAGGTTTGAGCTGTCAAAGTTCGGGGGCTTGGGAACGGCAAGGATCGCCTCAAACATGGTGGGGACACCATGCAGAGCAGTGCATTTCTCGTCGGAGATGGCATGCAGAACCGCCTTGGGGTCGAAGGTTTCGCTGGGGAAGACAATTTTTGCGCCATGGGTGACCACCGCGAGCATGCCCAGGACCAGCCCGAAGCAGTGGAACAAGGGCGGGGGGCAGCACAGAACATCAAAAGAGGTGAAGTCCATGCGATCACCGATGAAACGCGAGTTATTAACCAAGTTGCTGCGCGGGGATTAGCTATATTTAACAACGAATTGTCGTACGTGGTCCACGTACTGATGAGTCAACATTGCAGCTTTAGGACTGCCCGTCGAACCGCTTGTGAATTGCAGATTGCAGACATCGTCCGGCCGCAATTCGGCCTCTCGGTCCTGGAGCACATGTGCAGCCTGCGATAGACCACGTTCCATGACATCGTGATAGGTGGTGAAATTGTTGTAACTTTCGCGGATAATAACGATTTCCTCCAATGATTCCGAGGTCGCAGACTTTTTAGGATTAGGGCCCAGTTTGAGAAGGACTTCCTCGAGATTATGACGGCCAATGCGTGGTGTCATGAAAAGCATTCGGCATTCTGAATAAAAGCAGAACAAACAGCCGAGATTAGTATGGAGTCAATAATACGGAAGTGGATATCACCCACCACTGTGATTCAAAGCGTAATACAGCTCGGAGGGGGTGTATGTGTTGTTCAAAACGACCAAGATAGCCCCAACTCGCGCGGCCGCAAAGAACACCGAGATGTACTGCTCACAATTGCCCGCCATAATTCCGATGCGGTCACCTTTTTGAATACCGGAAGCCAACATTCCCCGAGCCAGACGATCGGTCTCGTCTTTCAACTGGCCGTACGTCCATCGGGCACCGGTCCAGGGGAAGACCAAGCACTCAATTCGCCCATACTGCAGTGCTTGCAGCGTCAGCAGCTCACCCAAGGTAATGTCCAGCAGCGCTGGCTCCGTCGGGCCTGCGACCAGAGACAGCTGCGGAGTAGTCGGAGGCTGCACATGCGACAGCGTCTGCTGCAAGCGCTGTACACTTCTCGGGGCCGCCATGATAGGTAGATTGAAAGGTGAGGAAAAAGGAAATCAGGAAAAAAAACCTTGGACATAGCGGGTTTATAGATGTAGCCGACAATACCGCGACAAATTTCGCACAAGATAAATTTCATTAATTCGATTAATTCCATTCCATCAGATAGCCCGGGCTCCACATCGGAGCTGTTGTATTGGTAATTTCACGGGTTTGGCTTTTATGCTTGGTTGGCTCGACATCTTGGCGTCTGACAAGACTCCACTCGGTCTTCAAGCGAACCTTGGAACCTTGGCAGGATACGCAAGCTCCGAGGGTCCTTGTAGGTCGATGTATACATCGAAGTTGGTCCCTGCATATAACGAAAGTACATACTGCGTATGTGTTTGCATTCTATAGGGCATCTGCAAGGTACTGGGAATGTTTCCCATGTACATAATCCGATATTGATCGTTCGAAAAGGCTGCAACCTCTAGCCTACCCTTGTGAGAATCTAGTTCATGACAAGAATTTTGCTGCTTAGGGTGGACTGACACCGGAAATTTGAATGTCTGCAAAATATAAGATATCTGAATCTTTTCGTAAGACATCTACATCGGTGCAAGTAGAATCCTCTCCTCGGTCATCTCCCCGGGGATCGTCTGGTAAATTTCCCGTCACGGTAGTATGGCCCAGGCTTGGTTGTCAGGATCTAACCGGCGTTGAATAAGAAAAAAAAAACTCCCTCGTGGCACTGGACCCCACTCAGGATCAGATAACTTGTCTGCAGAATTCCATCCCGGGTTATCAATCAGTGTGAAGATGTCTAAGTGGAGCCCGTTGTCGACGAGCCCGGGACACACGTGTGAGTTGGTGGGAATACATAATTGGAGGCACTGACTCTTGGCACATCCTGGCATTCTGCAACTAGTTTTCGCTTTTCGTCTGTTGGAACTTGTAAGACAAGGAACAGTCAGTGGGTCACAGCCTAGACCATCTCTGTCGGATATTGTAGGCTTAGAAGACCCAGTACATAATATTATTTAATGCTCAGCTTCGTTAAAATTTACCTCACATAAATACATAGCATAGCATCTATCATTTACCATTGTACGAGTTGTGCAACCCTGACCTTTACCTAGGGCTTGGGAATCTAATCAATCGGGCTGATCTAATCAATCATTCCCGACATCGGCGACTTCGTGTGGGACCCACCTAAAAATACCATAAATACCGCTTGAAAGATTCAATGAATGTTACGGAGAATCAGTAGGGAATTGGAAGGCAAAAATAGTAGTCTTGTTGTATACTAAGTACTTTGTATGTACTCCGTACCAGGTACATATATGCATTGGATGAAAAAGCTAGTTATTGCGTAATATGCACGGAGTATGTCAAGATCCAATCCACTAGGGCTGAATGCCGGCGTCCTAATTGGGCTTCTATCTTTGTTCTAGACTTGATGTTAATATAATTGATGGAGGGCTTAAGAGGCCTTCTTGTATTACATTGGACTGTCCCTCACTAGTTAGTTAGTTAGTTACGTCATGGTTGCTTTATTAATTTATTGTAACTTCATTTCTCGTTGGGCTGTCTGTTCAGCTGTTAAGAGTGGACTACTCTATCATTGCTTGTCAACCAAAGAAGAAAGATTTCCCACGATCAAAATTAATCAGATTAAGAAAAGCAGGTACAAAAAGCCTATCATTGGCATACTCTGAATGCAAGTAGCAAACACACATGGATACATCTCAGGTAGACGGCAAATTAGTACATAGGATTCTACACGCCGAACTTATGGCCCTTTGGTAGAGAAAGATCTGGACAACCTTTCCAGTCGCAGGTGTTCTGCTAATAGTTAGTATAAGTAATTGAACGTCAGAGGGGCTAAACACACCTTGTAAACCTCTGTTCCCCACCATTCGAAATGTTTACTGGCTCCGGTAAAGAAAATTGTCAAGAAAATCAAGACACCAGCAATTCCCACGGACGAGTCCAGGGCAGAGCTCAGCACAAAATTATACTTACTCCACCAGCTATGCAGACGCTTCCGAATAAGCCAGCCAAAGGTGAGTCCGACAACGGCCCAGCTGCCATAATTCATTCCGGTCGCAGGGGGCAGGTAATTGAGCCCACCAAGGAACAGGGGAATATGAACCCTTCTCCACAGTGACTTGGGGTATCGGCGGGTCATATAATAGACGGGAATGGGTAAAATGGCACCGACGATGAAGAAATAAAGCAAAGCGGAATAGCCAATTTGGTTTGAGAAGTAACGACGAGGACCCACTGCACCCCAGATCAACGAAGTATTGAAGTGAGTTCTGCTGTAAGGACAAGTGAAACCGTTGACAGCAGCGCTAGTGCAGACGCCAGTGATGTGATTCAGGGCCCAATTGAGGACACCGAGCGAGGAGAGCGTGCCGATAACCATTCCCACGCATTGAACCAAGAACAATTTTCGTTGAGGGATCTTCGGGGTATTAGCATGATTCAACTACAGTAGGAAGGAAAGGGCTTGCATGGCAATAGTAGGCCAGTTTCATATCCTGGGCAAAGTAAAGACCCTTGATGGTGGTGATGTATCCGATGTCAAAGAACCAGATATTGGCCAGGACTTTGCCCTCAAAGACGAAACCGGCCACGATACGGCAGAAGATGTCGATGTTGATCTTGAGGTTAGAAGTGGCATAGACCAGAGCCAACTAAGATTGATCAGAGTAGTGTCCAATGTGTAAATCGGTACTTCAGGTAGACTCACCGCAGGATAAAACATCAGTGCCACAGTACACGCCAGCAGAACACCGTACCATCTCAGTTCAACGTTCCACCACTCAACGGCGAACATCGACATGAATAAGGCTAAGATGCATGCAACCAGATACCACCACAAAGGCACATCTGGGTCTCCCCGCTCGTCCTCGCTGTACTCTCTAGAGCGACCGGGAAAAGACTCCAGGACTAGCCGAGGCACCCTTTTAGCAGCATCGGCCATGACATGACGCTTCTCAAGGACAACCCAGACAAGAAGAGCGCTCAGGGTCGCAAATGAGAGCCCAAACATGTTCAACGCGTAGGTAACTGGCATATAGACCTAATCGTTCCACAGGTTAGCAGGATGTCAAGTTTTTTGATTTTATAGAACGTGCAAACATACCCGGGAATAAGCAAGGTACTTCTTAACATCGAGCTTGTAGCCTGAGGCTGCATTGACAATCTTTTTGACTTGATAAATGTGCCCGGTATTGTCGAATACTGTCCGCACAAGTTAGATTTGGTCGGGAGCTTGAAAGGATGGGTTGTACCTTGAGAGCTTTGGAAAGGCAGATAGCCTGTGTTCCACACATTGGAATAGTATAGAGCAACAGCCACAATCCAAATCCAGAACACCAGGGAAACGAAAACGTTGAAAACTGCCCACGATGGAATGAGCAAGGGTGATCCAACATAAGATATTTGGCTCCCTATTAAGCCCCGTCAGCATGTATTTGACCTGAAAAGCTGTGATACTCACAATCAAAGGTAAGCGGCAACAGTCCCATTCCAGAATTCATTCCGAAGATCTGGTTGACTACTTTGCTCTCAGGCTTGATCCAACACGGGAAGCTGAAATAGCTAAGCGCCGGGAAGATAAAGTCCGGGAACCAATACCAGCAGAACGAGATAGAAAATGCCATACCGAAGAAGGCATAGCGAGACATTTTCCAAGTATTGTAACTACCATCCATCAGTTCCATTCACCGAGACAACAAATCAATACAGGGAACTTACGTCACTTGCACTTTTTGCTGGTTGACTTGATGCAGCGTTGTGGTCAACGCAGTAACACCCAGCACTCCAGGCCAGATCAACTCATGGGGAACGACCACAATCGCCCGGAATAGACCAGCCAGACAGAACCCGATGAGGAATGTGGAGAAAGTAATGAGAATTTGGAATCCCCATCCTGCCTTGTAGCCGTAGAACATTTGCTGCTCTGTCAGAACATCGGCGCCAAGACGAACGTAGATACTGAGGTTGGACATCATGAAGATCAAAACATGTTCCTGGATTAACCTTTGTTAGACTGATTACTGTGATGTTGCCAGAGAACTTACCTTTGTATTAAAAGGACCCGGATTGAGCTCAAATGCCAGCCGTCCTAGAGGAACGGTCCAGTTCGGGACGATTTTCTCCCAAAGCTTTCCCAGGGGATAAGCTAACAAGAGGACCACCGAGCCCGAGATTGTCAAGGAAGGTGCACGGAGCGTGTAGAGCGTGTTCAGCCCGCTAACGATGACACAAAAGGCAATTCCTATCACCCACATACGTAGGGTGAGGACGGGCTCAGTAGGATCATCTTTAGCTATACCTATACCAGCAGCCCGCAAGATTTCGGTCTGTGAATCTATATCTGCAGTGGTGTGAGAATCTCGCAAAGAAAATGAAAAAAATGAAAAGAAAAACTCAAGACACAGCAACAGGCAACAGCGGACTTACCGGAATCGGTATTATTTTCATCCTGGACTTCTTCCTTTTCCCGGATATCTCTCTCCAGCAGGTTAATGTCTGTGTCCTTGTTGGCTTCCATGATGGGCATGAAGGAAAAAGGAATAGAAAGAAGGATCAGATAAAAGGATCAGATAAATAGACAACATCAGATAAGATGCAGAAAGAACGTGTAATTCGGATGCGACCTCGGACTCCGTAGAAATACACAAAGTACGTATTCCCACGGTTCTCAGCCCTATAGGGAGACAAGCTTCATTATCTGTCTGGTCCAGCGTGTTATTGGACAGGTTCCAGTTCAGGCGGGGCTGTAATACTAAGCCAGAGTATGTTGTTGCCTAGTTAGGAAATACCCACACTCAACGACACCTGGTTTAGCTTTGGTCAGTGTCTAGATCTTATAGGTCAGATCATTTTGGTTATTTTCCGATTAGGGCATGATTTTCTCGCCTCTAACGGAGACTTTGGGCTTTACTTACTTGTAGACCGTCATGTAATTCATAGAGAGTACTACATACAGTAGTTAATTGAGCCAATGGTATACATCATATTTTCAAACTCACCCAGACTGAGAAAGAACAAAAAGCTTCCACTGTGGGAACCTTAAGTGCCCACTCAAACTTTTTATAAACCTTCTCGTGCCATTTTACAGGCATGGTTTTATCGGCCGAGGCACGTTCCCCTGGCCCATAAAACCAAGGTTTACGGTCTCCACGGTGTAAGCATTTGGATCCTTTCTCAGTGGACAAGTTCGGGTTAGGAGTGATAGGACCCCTCTTGTTGACAAAGTCAAACAAGACACTAATACGGAGTACTAAAATAGCAGCCTCCAGGCGTGGCTCTTCTGGGAACCGTACGGATGTACTCGTAAAGAATGGATGTATGACGCTCAAGCCATAGAGGTGTCATAGGGCCACCATATGGACTCGCATAATTCAATAATCGCAGGGATGCAAATCAACATCATACCGGTATATAGAACGTAATGGGCCAACTCCACGGCCTATGTTTCTCCAGTCACCAATAAATCCTCTTCTACCACTGAGACACGCACTTTGATGCCCCAGCCATCTCGCCCACCAATCCAATTCTTCCGCTTTCCGACCTTCTGGATTTTCTGCACGTCATTTTCGAGCTCTTCTCTCAGGTGAGACGGGTCATCTGCAACTTTCTGAATGGCAATTGTCAAGTCCAGGCCTTCTTTCTTGCCCTTCTTTCCTAGTCCCTTCTTCCATCGTGCCGAGGGAACAATTCGAGGCTTAGAGGTGTCGACACGCCCGGTTGGGTACAGCTGGGCTAGGACGAGGCCGAGTTTCCCAAGGTAACGTGTCCACCAAACTTCCTCCGGTGTCAAGATTCCTTGCAGCTGGGTCTTCAAATCCATATCTCTGGGTGGCAGTTCTCCGCCATAACGTTCCTGGAGCATCAGTGCCAATAGGGCACGGTGGTCATGTGGAATACCATGCGTGGAGGCTAGGATCCCAGTGCTAGTGCTGTACAGTGCAGCACTTGAAGAAAGTTCTTTGGCCATTGTGGCATGATAATAGAGGGAATTGGCAAAGGCCTGGATAAGGTGAAGACTGATGGAACGTGGGAATGATCGGCTGGCAGACGGTCGAGGAAGGGCCGCCAACAATAAAGCGGCCAGTGCCTGGGCCGACGAAGGCGCGTGACGGGCCGTGGCGACCTCCAAGGGGTCCTGCCGGCGGACAACCGGGAGCATCTCACGGAACAGCACTCCTTCCCGAACTCCACCTTGGCAAAAATGGGCCTCTTTGATTCCATACGGCAATGACTGCGCCAGGGTATTGACTAAGAATGCCACCGAGGGGACTTGCCTGCGTCGCCGGTCCGAGACCCGGAAGATTTCGTGTGCTGTCCGGGCCACCTCTTTGAGAGCTTTGGTATTCTCAAAGTCTTTCTTGGGTGCGGAATACCCATTAATAATCGAGATGGGGTAACTTTGGCCCTTTGTCTGGTGCAGATATAACAAAAGATAGCCCCATCCCCGAAATCCTCCCCCGGACAGGTAGAGAGGAAAGCCCCCTTGCTTTCGGGCCTTGTGAACAAGCTGCTCAGGGACGTTGAGGGTATCAAAAGCGGGATCCAGTTGCGCCTCGTAGAGCGAGACATTGACCCGATGAAAATGTACAGTAGGGATGACACGGGTTGTTGGGGGCGAAAGATCTGAGATGGAACAACGGATGCCATTACTGCATTATTTTGAGTCAGTGAACAGTCCTCACGCACATTAAAAGGGAACGAAGAGGGGAATTCGATCTGCCTACCTGCCCAAATCTACCACCGCATGAAGGTATGCATTCTGCCCTGGATCCGCGGGCGGCTTTTGGCCATTCAATACTGGAATTTGGCTTCCTCCTCCCATTTAGGCGATCAGTTGAAATTGCTCAGGTATACTTTGTGCGTTGGATCTCGAAATTCAGCTGCAGAGGACCTCTGGGGAAAAACTGCGTGACATCATCATTTTCGACCGCCCGCTGTTCTGCCGGATAATTGTAGATTTGCTGTAGCTCCCAAGTACATTTTGTTTGTTCAAGAAGAATGTTAATGTTATATATTTGAAAGGCATAAAGAATTCCGACTCTTAACGAGTCTGTGGTCATTTAAGTTCATTGTGGTCGGATATATCGAGTGCATCGTAGCGTTCTTCTCGGCAACTGGCAAGGCATCACTTTGCCTTAGGATTAGGTAAGGTTGTAGATCACATGACCAGATTTCACATATTTGTCAATAAAAGCTTTCATTAGTTAACTGACTGGAATTTTGCACGGAATCTTGTATGTAAATCACTGAGTAGGTAGTTCCACTACAAAAGCTTTAGCGGAAAAAATTCCGCTGGTGTTGCAAATTCTGACTCTGTATGTACTACACATATGTAGCCCTGGAGGTACCCATGTACCCCTCATATATATCACGAGCATTATCATAAGATTTATTCCGTACTCCGTACAAATTCATACAATGACCGCAAGCCACAAGTAGAGAAAAATGTATTCGAATTATTCAAATAACCGAAAACAAAATTTAGATATCAATAGCGTAGTAAATATCTACCTGGCTCGTTCACTTCAATTTTCGACCCTGAAATGGGCTGATCCAATCATGATGTCACGTGGCGTTGTCTAATCAATCAGATCAGATAAGGGGTCTGTCCTAACTAGGGGGATTCCGAGTCCACAACTCAACCCGATTCCTTTTTTTTCCCTTTCGAGTGTTCTTGAGAAAACCCGTGTCAGAATCCGAGCCAATTCTTATTCAGACCTCTTCCGAAGTTTGGTCCTACCTACGAAATCCAACGGTCCAACGACTCAGAGACTTCGCCGATCCACATGGGTCCACCTGATTAGTGCGATTATCGGCTTACTGCCGGTGCTCCGCCTTTCGTCTTGAGCCGTTCCTTCACTCACCCTCAGACCGGCCGACTATCTGAGGACTCATTATGTTGCTCTGTTGGCTGGTAATCGCACTCGCCCAAGGTGGCTGGGCTAATCCAGAGGATGAGCGGTGTGTGACAGCTGTCTACACGGCATACAACTACATATCATTTGCTGGCATTCTCTCACAAGGCAAGCACAGCTGGGAGTCGCAATGCCGGAATCCGCTTAAGGTCGCATCGATATACGCCGCATCCGATATATATTGCAATGAGCAGGAGCTGGCGATAGGCATGGCCCAGCTGGCTAACCAGTGCCAAGAATATGGGAACCTAGAGCTGCTGTCGAGGGAAGCGGTCGCCGAAAATCTGACAGACGATGCTATAAGGAATATGAGAATTGTCGACTATCAAGAGCTGTCCCGAGGCGAACCAGTGAATGCGCCTGTCCTTCTTTCTGCGTCTTACTTCAACCTAATGTTCAAAACGATTGTGAGACCTTTGGACCTTGAAATATGCTAGTCCTAAAGCTTATTGATGTCCTAGGAATCTTGGGAACTTGTGACTTGGTCACATCATGCATTTGGGTAAGTCTGTTCAAGCTGGCAAGCAAGACATCCATATATTGACTAATCAGTTATATCGGCTACGCGTATTGGGGTGGTATACTATCTTTGGGGATGGCCTATCGCTTGAGTGATTGGTTATTCCACCGCCGACAACGCCGTGTAGAGCGTGTACTCGAATCCAATGTGTATCCTCTCATGAAGACCTTGGACAATATGCCATTGGTGGGCACCGGTCTTCACTGGATCCAGACTCATCTGATGATCCCACCGCCTTTAGCAGCATCACATGGTCGACACCTGCTAGGCTTCACATTCTCCACCAGAGTCGAGGCGCTTATAGTCGTGGGATTCTGGACGCTTAGCATCGTATTGAGTGTCGTGGGCTATCACACTTTTCCCGGAAATATCTAGTAGGTACTAGCCCGTGGAAGTGGGATGTGCAATGTTGACAGATAGTCTAGCTGGCCCGATGTCACAAGCCAGGTTCTTCGTTATTCTGCAGACCGCACTGGGATCATGTCATTTGCGAATTTGCCCCTTCTATGGCTCTTTGCCGGACGAAATAATATTTTTCTTTGGGCCACCGGGTGGAGCTTTGCATCGTTCAATATATTCCATCGCCATGTGGCCCGGGTGGCTACTATACAGGCAGTAGTGCACTCTGTCCTTTACATTGTCATGTTCCATCAAAGTAAGTATTGCCCATTTGGCTTTCAATGCGCGCTAGGATACTTATAGTTATTCCGACAGCGGGCAAAGCTGTGAGGGGTATGTCGAAGACCTATGTTTTGTGGGGTATTTTGGTAGGCTGCCAATTTGATTGATCTCAAGTTGGTCGATTTCTAATTCATGTTGTATTAGGGCACATTCGTGATGATTCTGCTGTTGATCACCTCATTGGATCGGATCCGAATTGCGACATATGAGCTCTTCTTGATTGCTCATGTCGTGCTTTCGATTCTCACCCTTGTCGCGTGCTTTTAGTAAGTACACCAGCGCGAGGAAATTTCTGATCTATTTCTAACAATTGGCAGCCACACCATTATATTTGAAGGAAACGAATACTGGAAGTACCTGTGGCCCACGGTAGCTATATGGGTCGTTGATCGATTCCTTCGAATTGTGAGGTTGTGTTACTGTAACCTTCACGTGAGTCTTTCAAACAAAAGACTCGTGAAAGTTTCTGAGAGCCATATGGTTTACGACGAAACGGCCGACGTGGTGCGATTGGAGGTCACACTAGGAACGCCTTCGCTACAGCCTTCACCAGGACAGTACTACTTCTTATACCAGCCATTTAGGCTTACCGGCTGGGAGAGCCATCCTTTCACCGTTGGGGCATGGTCTTACGAAATAGGGGACCAGACGTCATTGGCGCCAAAATCCGAGGGAAAATCGACTAGATCGCTTGATGTTTCGCATGTGCCACTTCTTGCAGGCGGTCCCTCTGATCAAGATTATCCAGAAAGCTCAGAAAATGGCTCGTCGAAGCAAGAGAAATTATCGAAGTTGAAATTGACTTTCTGGGTCCGCCCGTATGACGGTTGGACCAGACACTTGCGCCAGCGATGTCTGAGCTCACCAGCCAAGACTAGCAAAACGACCATTCTTCTTGAAGGCCCCTATGGAGAAACCTTTCCCTTGTGGAGGTATGAATCAGTCTTGATTATCGTCGGTGGGACAGGAATAGCGTCGGCTGTGCCTTATATTCAAGATCATCTCCGCCGGTCTGTTCAAGACTGGGACGAAAGCCCCGAAAATGAGAAAACACGAGTGCGAGACATGGAGCTTGTTTGGACCACCAAACAAGCGGCTTTCATACGAGATGTCTCTCGCCGGGAACTGAAACCTGCCCTCAAACGAGAGGACTTCAGCGCCTCTTTCTACGCTACGCGTGATTCCACCGCATCCTCCGAAGATCCTACCGATTTTGGATTCGATATCCAGTCAGGTCGACCCCACCTTCAATCCCTGATCATGAGCAGGGCCAGCGATGCATCCTCGGCTGGAAATAGCCTTGCGATCCTCGTATGTGGCCCACCCAGAATGGCGGATGAAGCGCGCGCCGCGACACATCTTGCGATGCGACAAGGCCACCGCTCGATCAAATTTGTGGAGGAGTCTTTTACGTGGTAGCAAAGGGGCTACATGAGAACTTTTGTGATGAGTATACGACGCCATGCATATATACTGATGAACTGCGTAGATGTTTTCGAGGCTAGAACTTGACCTTTTCTTTGTTAGATAGACATAGATAGAATATCTTGCCCTACGCTGTATGTGGCGAGTTCCGGGCTTCACGGCTTTCGGTTTCCCGCAGTGGAAATTTTCAGACTAGAGAGGATCACTGAATTCGACACACGGAGTACTCCGTACCGACCCGGGGATGGAGATGTGGTTGTTGTGGCTGACAGCGGGGCGTGATGCACGACGCAGGAGCTTCCTACGCCACGCATACGACTATCGATTTCAAGTCGAGAATCACCGATTCTAAATTGACCTGTTCAACTGTTGAGCATAGAGACATGAGAAATGGGGCATCAATGCAATAATTCACGAAACAAGAGAAAGAAGATCGATGTGGTGAGAAATGATAGATCGGATTTATCAACTATCCACTACGGAGGAACCGAGACGTCACACGCAACAGAACAAATAGCGCTACCCCATTGTCGAAGATCACAACGAGTAATTCTGACTTTGGGGTTCTGGTGACTTTCATATGCACCTATGCATCTCTTCCCGTCGGAGGAACATACCGACAGGGTCCGTCGATCGACAGGGGAAACCTTGGACACGGTTATGGATCGCTTGAAAGCCAATAATTCATGTTGGCCAAGCCTTTTTTCGCTCAATAATTCACGGGGGCATCCACTCCGCTGCAGCTTCGATGCTCGGAGACCATCGGGTCTTTCTTGCCCCATCAGCTTGAGGGAAAAGACGAGAGAGCAGATGAAGAACTAGCAAAGCTATAAAAGCAAAGATATTTCCAGTGATGGTTTTTTTATCCATCATTCAACTATCTCATCTTCAAAGCCTTTCAAGCTCTCCCAATCTACCCACCTTCTTCAACCATTTTCCACATTCTCCAAAAACCGTCAAAATGAAGTTCTTCGTCCCTGCCTTCCTTTTCGCTGCTACCGCCATGGCCCTGCCTGGCTCGGGCCATGCCGCTTCCCATTCCGACAACGAGGTCGAGAACGCAGTGAACCAGTGTGGTAACGGTGCCCAGATGTCTTGCTGCAACACCATCCACAAGAATAAGAATATCACCCAGCATAACGTTGGTGTCCTCTCCAATGTCCTCGGCGCCGTTGGCAGCGAGGGTCTCGGCCTAGGCCAGGGCTGCTCTCAGCTTAACATCCCCGTCTCTGGTAAGTGATACATCTACGCCAGTGAACTCAAGCATGAGACTGACCCTATTGTAGTCCTTGGCGCTGCTGGCCTGACCGACTTCCTCAAGAAGAACTGCCAGCAGAACGTTGCCTGCTGCCAGAACTCCAGCTCCGAGGCTGTATGTACTCCCCAAAGACGAAGAAGCGGAACAGAGTCACTAATTTCAATAGAACAACAACCTCGTCGGTATCGCCGCCCCTTGTGTCAGCTTCGGCAGCCTTCTGTAAATTGCATTTCATCGAGTGCATGCAGCCTTTTTCGCCATGGACATATCAACGAGAACCATCAAACTTGTTAATTGTGACGGTCTCTGCGGGAAGGGCTAGTGGATACTAGTACGGAGTATATATGTGTACACTTGCAATACCTATCAAGGGCCTCTTTTATCCGATCTTGTCAGGCCAGCGTTCTCAAATTTGTGGGACCGCTGTTCGTGGGCGCGGATCCTGCCATTCATTTCTCTTTCTTTTGTCACCAGTCTCGGGGCTTTTAACTATATATATTTATTTTTATTGAGAATAGAATGTCTTTAATTTGATATATTTCGGGTGGAGTGTCTTCCTTCTGAATGATTCTCGAAGGGGAGGACTTGATTTCGAAAGCGCAACACATTTCATGACAGAGCTATACTACTTTATCTCTAGCCGGATAGCATCGTATTGCACATAAACAGTGGCGGGGAGCACGGCAGTCTCTATATCCGTTGCATTGAAAGGTAAATGCAATCGCAACACATTGTCACCGACATGTAACCAGTCCGCCGGGAACTCCAATTTCGACCCAACCTGGTAGCAGCTGACAGCAGACCGCACAATACAGCTGCTGGATTGATTGAACCCAACAACAAGAGTCAGAGGATCTGCCTGATTGTTGATATAACTTTCCAGTGACAGATTGTTGTATGACTCGAGGGGATTCCACACATCCGTGTTACCGGCTGCGGTCTTTGCGGCCGCTAATTGCAAGGTCAATGTGGCTGTTTTGCGCTTGTTCAATTGCTTCGAGTCGAGCTTGAAATGTATGTTCCAGTCGTACGTCGTGTCATACTCGACGTGGGAATCCTTTGCCGTTGGTCCGAAGACCGACCAATGGGCAGAGTTGAGATCAGTCGCAGGGTCGCTAGTTCCGATGGTGTAGTTGACACCATCGGAGAAATCGGAACGCCAGTCATAGGCTCCCCAATATATAAGATACTCGGGGGGATGAAGCGGATGGGTTGGATCTCTGGCATTGCCGCGTCGGAACTCCCCTGACGACTTGTCGGGAATCCCAATTCGCCAGAGCTCGGTTCCTGCTGACTCTTGGGTCCAAGTATCACGCAGTGCAGTCTGCCTTCCTGCACGAATGATGATTCCGTCGCGTACAAAATCACCAAAAATGCCCTCTGCGTAAATAGTGAGTCGGTATTTCCCTTCTTTAACACGATCAATGCTAAAGCTTCCATCTTGATTGATATCGGTCCAGTACTGATAGGAGCTTGGGACGGCGCTATTATCTTGGAAGTATTGGCCGTCCACAGTGAGAATGGCAATTGGGCGAACGGCTCCCTTGGGAAGCTTCACGGTTCCTCTGACACTCCCTCGCTGGCTCGAGGGAGCATATCCGATAACATGCTTCGCAATCGAATCATAGAACATAGCGTTCCAATGAGGATTTGCTAATTCTTCTGCCTCGGATCTCAGTTCCTCGAGGGATGCCGAACCCTTCCCGCCATTGAAAAGATAAAATTGGGGACCGAACGTTCGATCAAATCCGTTTGTGATGTTCGGCGTGCCCTCTCCATGGTGGTTTGAGACGATATAGTTATAAACTATACCGTCCACTGTCAAGTCGGAATGGAGTGGACCCTAATAGACATCAGCTGCTGCATTCCACCGTGCTCGATATCGCTTACACCATAATATGTATCCTAGAATAAATTTGTTAGATCGGATTCGACCTGGTGAATATTGGAGCAATATGACCAACCTTAGTATTCATCACTAGCCACGCTCCATATGTTGCCCCATTTGAAGTGCTGCCGTCAGCATAGAGACCGTGAACAGTATTGTTTCTCCATTCTAAGAAAACAACACCATTTAGTCAACCAGTAACCGTAGAAGATAGGGGATTGACCATACGGTTTGAGAATGTATATTTAGTAAAATATTCAGAGAACTGGGTGTAGTACGCATCACTCGGCGTGTTATTGAATGTCCAGGTTGCATCTTGAACAACAATCTCCTTCGAAATGGCCTCCTTGCCTGGCAGGGGTGCGGTCTGGACCTCGCTAGACGTCAAATGCGTCCAAAGATCGGTATTTGGACGAAACAAGGTCCGGAACTCCTGCAAGTTGCGAAGAAATGGCGTGGTCTCATTGTGGTAGGCCAATCGGCTGAACATATGCAAACCAGTCTCGCCATCGCGCAGGAACCAGTACTGTTGGAATTGCTGACCAGTCGGAGTATACGTGTCACTCAGAATCATGCCTCCATATTTGGTTCCAGTTGAATCCGTGCCCTGGACTACCTCCATGCTCGGGGATGTGGCACCGGCTGTGTAGAAGCCAGAAGGAATACAGTAACAGTCCAGATAGGGCCCTATTCCAGTGGATCCCGACTGAGCGCCCAACAAGTCCTGGCCATCTAGAGTGAGATCGACTATCTGGCCGACACTCTTCTGGAGGACAGCCGTGAGGCGAGCATTGGCGAGCGTGATGTGAGTCTGGTTTTCTGCGATGTGTAGCGCCGTGGCAGCAGTAGCCCCTGCCGTGAAGGCTGTCAACAAGGAAGCCCGCATGTGGGGCGTTGGGGTCGTTGATATTTTTTTGCCGAAGTCATCGCCATAATATTGTATTTATACATGATCCTAATATGTCGGGAAATCAATGCCCCGAATCAAGGACTGCTTGCGGTTCCATTCCTCTTTGAACACGGATTTTGAGATCCGCGAATAGATTTGGAATCCATGAATCATACTAGGGGGCTCGCAGCTTAGTCTGGAGAAAACGCACTCCACATCAACCCCACCGGGGGAGATTATGGGGAAGTCTGGGGATGCGGGGATTTGACGGAGAAATTGCTCGGTCATTGCTCACCCGAGATCGTCGTTAAAGGGGATATTTTCATTTAACTATGAGATGTACGGTCGTCGCATTTTCGATGAAATCGTATAGTTATCCCATGAACATCATTAGTTGCTGAAATGCCAATGCAATTAGTTTCATAGAATCTTTCCATTGTACAGGCTAGACATGTTCATGTAAAATTGACCCATCCTAGCCAAGAGTCGGACATGTGTTGCATATTCCCATCAAGCCAACCAAGAAATAAGTCAGGATCATCGATATTCATACTGTCAAGCAAGCTGGCATCATCAACCAACTTGTCACTAGTTTCAGTGTCTTCTACGACAGAGGAGAGACCTTCGCCGGAGAGAACTTGGTCCAAAACGTGGCGGATTGCCTTTTGGCCCTGCTGGGCGACACGGTACATATAGTTAGAATCATTGGGCTGAATGATGGTGTCTAGATATGCCGCGAAAAGGGTCAAATTTTGAATGACTTCTGAACGAGGAAACTCCGGAAAAGAGTTTGTCACAGGCGATCGGGCTCGGCGCAGTAATTCTGCACAGAGAACACCAGCAGAAGGAAGACCCGGTAAGCATACCTGGTGAGGTTTCAGCGTTCCAGCTTTTTTCCACAATCGAAGGTGGAGTCAACTTACATTTAGTCCAATATCTTTGATGGGTTGTCTAGAGCGAGTCTTCTGGGAAATCATAATGACCAATGTTTTGAGTATCTCTCGAGCGATGCCAAGAACTTCCTCGGGCTGTGTCTGGGTGCGTTTGCCGAGGGTCCGGTAGAGCAGGAAATCGTTGTAGAGAAACTCTATGTGAACCTCGAAAAGGAGATCATATTCTACTTTGGAAATGAGTGCCCCGTCAATATTAGGTTTCCAATGAAGAAATTCCGGTAGTCCCTGTCGTAATTGGCGAGATTCGCGTGAAAGCTCCCTGAGAATGTCAGCAATGCCCTGGCTGTGGAATTAAACTGTCGGCGTACTGGACCCTCTGGCTGAGATTGTCGAGTTGCCGACTCAGTGAAAGTTCCAAGACCTTCTCACGGAAAACGCTAGTGATCAAGGAAATTCGAGGCCACGTTCCCTTCATCAAGCTTGACTCCAAATTCCATCCAGTCTCCTCATCCAGTCGAGCGATAGCCGCATTACGAACAGCTGAATCGGCAAATATTTCTTCGACGCTCAAGTCAAGTGGCATTTGAATATCACAGTAGCGCCAGCTGATGAGCGGCGGGCGACCTAGAAAAGTGGCGAGTCCTTTGTCCATAAAATACGCCGCAACCATAGTTCTTTTTCGCATCTCAGAAAGAAAGAATGGGGCATTTTTGCTAGAATCCTGATGCAGCCCGAGCGCAAACAGCGTTGTCGATAACTCTCCTAATTTTCTCCACGGTCGAAAGTCTAAATCCCGTTAGACAATGCGAGCAGGCAAAAGAATGGGATAACGAACCACTTTCACCATAGACTATTGCCAAAAGCGTGACCTGATGCAATAGCAGCCAGGCTACAATGTCATTCACAATTCCAGTGCTATCGCAGAACTGAAGACATATGTCTCCCACAGCAGTGGCAGTTATAGCGAGACTCTTCGGATCCATCATATTTGGACGTAAGAAGACGCGGTCACTATGAGGGACCCAGTCCGTGGCTAGGCCTGTTAGAGTAAAGAGCAGCCCAATCAACTCCCATCTCCCGGCCGCAGCAGACTGAAAATCTTCCCAGGTCATCGAAGGGTACACATCAAGTGCCCGGCTATGCGTTTCGAACAGTTTCTTAGACAAAAAGAAAGCTCGCTGGTTGGTGTTCATACCCTCGGTTTCTGGAGAGTTCCACATCTTCTCAACGAGAGTAAAAACCATGTTCGTGACTGGCCAACCGAGACTCCATCCACTCCATATCTTGAATCGAGCGGAGACCACATCCCTATAGAATGGAAGATTCTCTAGAAGCGCTAAGACCCGGGCACCGAGATTGATCCGCTTTGGGTCAACTGGAAAGTTATCATGGCCTGTGAGGTACGGAAATCCGTCATGAGGTCCATTTCTCGTATCCGTGAACGCATCGCAGTAACTAGTTTGCCCTAGAAATCCCGGGGCCGAGACTGATGCTTTTTTCCGAGTCCAGAAATCGGTCTCATTGTGCAGTCGACTGATATTACTAGGGGTATCTGATTCGCACACAACGCGGCGTTTTTTGGAAGGGCGTGTTCCAGTGAGTGACTGCGTTAATGGTGCTGGGTGATAGGTACAGTGAAGACCGCGGCGCTCACAGCGTCCACAGATGGGACTTGTATGATCGCATCGCAACTTTGAGGTGCGACATGGCTCACATGATGATAATTGACCATTACGGCGGGGAGTCGCCATTATAAGACACCTGGTTGATTAGGGGATGGCAGTAAAAAAGAGACTGGGAAGTAGTCGAGTGTGTTAGTTATGTATGTTGTACAACATAGTATGTACTTGTCGGGGCTCGGCCCTCGGAGCTCGGAGTTAGATGACTAATGTTCGGGTCCTATCCGGGGGCCGGTCGGGGGCCGTGTACTCCGTACTCCGTATGGCGGCTCGTTAGTATCCGTCTATAAGTGGGATGCCAACTCAGCCTAAGTCGGGATAATGAGTTATGTACGGAGTAGTATGGAATGAATTCAAATGGTATTGGATAAAGTATCCGGTGTTCAACCATATATTCCACCATGGTGTTCGACACTAACTTTACCCACGAGATTTACCAATGCAACCATGTATGTCATGTGAATAGTGGGATAGGGGGAAAAGCCAAATTCGGAATCGGTGAAAGAGCGTTAGATCATCGGCAATGAACCGGCGGAAGAGGCGGATCTTAATTATGAGTCGACAAAAGCTAAAAATAATGACAACCTTGGAAAGGTGATGATGTTGGCTCTTGTCGAATCATGTGCCCATTCACATTGAACGTAAATGAAAGCGTCAAATGGCAGAGATATCAGTCGGCCGTCGGCAAATAAGATCATCGCATATTCCCGGGGTGGAGTTCGGAGACCCCATGGGACAGCGCCACCCCCGCACAACGGGGGAGTGCACGGACTAGGCCCCGTGTTCTGAGAGGGAGTTTTCCTGAGAGACAGGCCCTTGCCTTTGACATACTGCTCCCTCCAACTCGGCTCGGTATATCTCACTTGTCGCCCTAACTAATCGCAAATAATCGCCCTGTTACTGCAACTAATTCCTTGACCCCCACCCTACCTGTCCACCCATGGCGAAGAGACGTCAAAATCACTCCTGCGAACAGTGCAGGAAAGCAAAGAAAGCCTGTGATGGCTATATTTTAAATAGCGGCAAGGCCGTATTCATCGAAGCTGAGAGTGCGTTCAAGCCCCTCGACAACCCCCTCTTCCCCACCCATCCATCCCTTCGGTGTTCCCACAAATATGAACAGCTAGCTAAAATGAATCCACCGCAAAGATTCTGGCATACCCTCTCCATGCTCGTACTGCATTAGGACAAGCAAAACCTGCAGTCTGAACCCTCACTGGGGCCAAGATGATCGGCAAACAGAAGAGGGCTTGTCGCGCTCAGAAAATATCGGACTAGATGATGAACAACGCCGGGACAAAAGGCAGCGAATTCAGCCACCAGAGAATGAGATCGAGGTGTCAGTAATACCAAGCTGTACGGTGCCTTGCCAAACTTCACCCACAGAACCTTTACATGCGCCTCTCCCAGAAAATAACGTGGTCGATTGGGACGCGCTGTCTGCGCCTGTTGCTCCACATTCCATTAGTCAGTCAGCCCTCGTGGGGGCTCTTGCGGGATACGATAATTGTTCGCACCCAGGGGACCCGGGACAAGTGAGCTCCATAGCTGTACCCGACAACAAGCACGCGGACCAGGTCGAATATAATGGTTTGGATAGCCTCATGGATTCAGCACTGGCCAATTCCACCTCCCACGATTCTCACTATTCGGACTTTACTTCACAAAGCTTCATCCCTGATACCCCCCAAACGATTTTCTACAACCCCAATCCCGCTTTCTCCATATCTTCAGTGTTGGAGGAGAGAGGCCAAAACGAAGTGTGGAGGGGCCACAAAAAACGGAAAGACATCTGCGACTCACAAGACTACTTTGCCATGACACTGTCTCTATTTGGTGCGGGCCATCTCGCTATGGAAAATTCGAATCGAGTACTCATATCCGAGAGCCTTCTGCGAATTTATCATGATGTTCTAGAGAACAACCTCGGGTGCTGGTTGGCAGAAGATACATGCCCATACAAGATGCGGCAGAGGCGGCACGAGCCACTCTCCATCAACCAGAGCCCGAGTTCAGGACAAATACCGTCCGAATGGGGCGTATCATGGACAAATCGCATGTACTGTCGTATTAAACAGCTCGATCGATCCGCCCGGTCGGCAAAGCTGATTCATCTCTCTGCATCGGAAAATCGGGCGGCTTCCAAAGCCCTCGAGCTCTCTATCATGGCATTTGCCACACAGTGGGCCCAGGGAGGACGGCGCTGGGATGGTCACTGGCTGGTAAATAGGTGCGAGGATGAAGGAATGCGCGACGAATTTGGGCAGACACTGCATCGATCTGTTTGGGAATGTGCAAACCAGGCGCTCCAAGATGTCACCCACGTGGAGTGTTTTAGGGTGGTCTTCGCTGAGTTGGTTTTCGGTCTTATACAGAAGCCGTCGTCAAACTATTTCGATGCGCGCGCAAAGGATAGGCATAACACTGATCAGAACAAAAGCCTGAAGCCTTCAACGCTGGCACAGGTCATGAGCATCATTGATCAGGGGGAACCGCCGATATTCATTGAGCGAGGGGCTCGCAAAATCCACGTGCTCAAATACCGATTCAAAGCGCGCCAGGCAGGCTTTTACAATCTCGGCACCAAACTAGACGAGCAAGTCCCTGTAGAGTTCAGTACGGAAGAGACCCAGACGGTTGGCCTCTTGTACTGGCTCGCAATCATGTTTGACACGGTCTCTTCATCCATGAATGAGCGGCCAGTCGTTGTTCCCGATGACGAATGCCAACACGAAGCTGCACAGGAAACAGTACGAAATCCCACTCAACCCCCGACCTCTAGCCGCCGGTGGGAACTCGACCTCTACGCCCAGGAGGATCCCGAGAAGGCACTAGCCATGCGTTGGCCTTGCCCGTACGAGTTCGTGATCAGGGCCCTCCCCAGATCAGCAGCTGTCAAAGTGCTGCTCTTCCGCTACATCTCATACCTTCAGAACGCCTTGAAAAATGCCGAGTGCAACAAAGTCGTGGAAGACATTATCCAACGCACGATATGCGTGTACCGCTACTGGATGAAGACGCACGGGGCTTTATTCCGCGACCTGACCAGACACTACGACTCAGTCCCTCCGCGGATCAAGAGCTGGTTCCCGTGTATTAGCATCCCCTGGCATCTAGGCTCCCTCATGCTGGCCGACCTGATCGAGTTCGTGGATATGAACAGTCTCGGCTGCGATGACTACATGGCAGAGCGTGAAGATGTCTGTCTGGTAACCAAAATCCGGAAAGAAAGCTCAATCGACATGGCAGACCTTGCAGCTGTCCTGACCCCTGGACCATTGGGGGGAATAGGTCTAAACCAACTGCCGGGCTTTCACTTTGCCGTCAATGAGAGTCCACTTTTGACTGAGCCCTGGACGGTGCTTCTCGTTCGGGCATTTTCCAAAGCTTCAATATTCCACCTGAAGGAAATAGAAAAGCTGCAGAAGTACCAGCGTTTCGTCTTTGATCATGAGAGCAAGGCCCTGCAGACGAGTGTCGCACGCCTCGAGAACTGTGTTACGGCTCTCCGATTCCTGGGTATGAAGTCAGCGATGGCTGAGGCTATCTCTATAGTACTATCTGAATCGCTGAATAAATGCCGAACTCTGGGCTGATTTTTTGACAAGCCAATATCCCCTTTTTTGAATCTCGTCATATGTGCCGTTTGGTATGGGCTTACATGTTTGGTGTTTTGAATTTTGATATCCATTTCGTGCATCACATTTATTTCAAGGCTATGTTAGAGTTCAAGCTTATCTTCATCGAACGAGTACAACCTGACAGATAGGACCTTTTTTCGGCTGAAAAGACCTTACTTGATATTAAGTGAGTGCAATTGTTTGTGCGCGCCAATAATTGCTCTATCCATCCTGTAATAGTTAGCCAGTCTACGCTTCTTTCTGTCAGGACTCAGCAACACATCACCATGAATAAATCCTCAAGTCAACATGCAGATTGACAACATGCAGATTCCTCCCTCCTTCGACAAATGGCGGCATATATTATGGTATCCTGCTGGACCCCTACCATAAGTTGCCAGTCAAAGAAAAGCGGTATCTAACCCGAGCGGTCTGTGCGGTTATCACCTCGATTTGAAGGATTCTCACCCTAATTATTACCCTGTCTATTGTTGTCCACTCACTCTTCAATTTACAATTCAGGCATATTACCAACCCTACAAAATCAGACATTTGACCTTTCGCAGAGTGCGAGTGATTGATCTGATCTAACTCCGAAGCAAACAAAACAAAAACAAAAACATACAACAGTGAGGATTCGCTGGTGGTCACCCACCCAACTACTAACTCACCGGCGTGTGGCTAAACTACAGCAAGTAGTGCGGTGGGTGCCGCCCGGGTGAGAATGGGGTGAGCGCCGCTTTAGCGTCGCGCGACTCGGGTGATTAGGGTGAGTGCGCAATAGACAGGGTGAGAATGGGGTGAGCAGGGTGAGAAACATGCTATCTAGGGCGACCACTGCACTGACCCCTTTCAGCTGAGCTGGCTTTAAGTATCATTGGGCCAAAGCCTCCCCCCTGAAACGCTCGGTCTCTTGGCATCTGCACATAGCCTAGTGTTGATGGATATAGTAAGGTGAATGCAGATCTAGCACACACAGCGAGCCTTTTTCTAAGAGACAAGAATTCAAAGGACCCAAAAACTAGTTATCGCTCTTCAGTATGTACCAGAAAAGGGCATTAACTAAGTTGTGACGCCAGATTTTCTCTGGTAGTCACTTGTCTAAATGATAGCTTGCTGTCACCTGCATTATGAGCGGCAAATGCGTGCCGCCCAGGTGTTGCAAGCGCCAAGTCTTCTAAAAGAGGGGTGGGAGAAGTAACCCGCGAGTTGCACGATCGCTGACATTATTGGATGTTTGATTCGCGGCTTATGCTGCGTGTTTATACTTGGACTAAAAATAGAACTTACCCCGACGGTCAAAGTATCAAGTTGTCAACAGAATCTGACTAGGAAACATGGCTGGTCAATAATATTCCGCATGAGGGGTTATCACGTAGTATTTATAGTATATCTTCCTCCGAGCAGTGAAGGTTACTTAATTTTCTCTTTTTGCACAGATCGCAGCGGAACCAAATCCTACGACCTTTTCTTAATACAATATTATTTGCCACTTATCCATCTGGGAATTTCTCTCGTACGGATCTCACTCGAAGAAAAAAAGGAAAACATACAGAAACCAAAGTGGGTAATGGATTTCTTTGAAGCCGCATCGAGAGGACATGCGGAAACTGTACGACTCTTTATCGACAAAGGCGCGGATATAAACACCCAGTACAGACAAGGTCGAACTGCTCTCCACGCCGCCGCATTAAGTGGACATATACACCGGATAATGTATGTCATGAGAACACCGTGTCCTCAATCACCCTCATACTCACTAAGCATGATCTTATACAAGATATTTTTGCACGGTTCCTCTTCCGTTCCTGGGAACACGTTTTCGTTCGTTTCTTGCTCCTGGGAAGCACCTGTGTAATACTTCTCATTGGTTGCACGTGACTTATGTAAGTGTTGCCCTTCCTGCGGGTTCGGTTGGTTGTCATTGTCCCCGCAGGTCGCTGAGGCTTGCTCCGTAACACCTGATCTGTGACAGAGTTTATACCATGAGATCTAGGCGGGGTCCGTGATATATTACCTTATCTGTATGGATTATTTTCCCTATTATTTATATATTTTAAGTCCTATATCACTTCTTACTTAGAACCATCTCTATTAACGGGTGGTAGCTGTAACGGGCTGCACCCACTTTGAGGCCCGAGCCTCAGCCCGTGCGGCGTCACGTGTGACAGGGGACACATCAATATTCTGAACCCCTTAGATAACTCTCCTCCTTAAGATTATTGTAAACAGCATGCAGGCACCGCTTAATTGAATCAATTCGGCTGTAGCCCTTCACATAATTAAAACTATATAATTGTTAATATAAGGATCCGTTAAGGGATTCTCAGAGGTAATCATCTGATGTATTATAATACCGTACTTCCTAGTTATTCCAAATTATAATACAAATATTATGGGGAAATAGGGAACGATATGGTGATGTAGAGTCACTTATTCGAGATCAAAGTTTGTCTTTCCATGGTGTAGAAGAACTTCGGTATGGTCATGAATTGGCTTAAAAAGTAATCGTGCAAACGGATGAATTGATTTACTATCCTCTCGCATCGTTCTGCAAGTCCAGGTAAGGCAAGGCTTTAAATTACCCATGATTTACTCATGTAAGCAAGCTTGCTTAATTAAACTTCACCTATCAGCCCTCAATGTTTTCGTTCCACAAATCATACCGGTCGGCTTTCCAGACAATTTTTGATCAGGACATAGCTAATCATGGTTCTGCGTTCTATTTCTCTGATTCTCTCTATGTGTACTCTATGAATTTGAGGCGTGTTACACAGGAAGCTTAGGCATTCGATTCGCACCAAATACCCCCTCACTTTGGCGACTTCAATAAAAAGCCGCCTGCTAAGATTATAGACCAAACGTGGTGGACCGTGGCCCAATATAGAGGCACCCCAGAGCCACTGAGAAGAAACGGATTCCATCATCGCATTCTGAAACTCAAATCTGCCTGGGGTATATCGCCTCCGCATCCCCGCCGATCGTGGTGGAGACTGCATATTGAACTCGGCTAGGCCCACCCGGATTTATCACCGATTGGCGGGGGGGCGGAGCGTCGCGAACCTTACTCCGTACAATGGTGGCCACCCAGCAGCGGTGGTCGATCTCGACTAGGCATAGAGCAAAGTCAATCCGATAAGACTAGTTACCGGCCAATGAATGATTTATGGATGGTGGAGCTGCCCCGGATTTTGACCGTTGCCTCCAATACCATTGCGCAGTCCAACTCCCACAAAACTCAAGAAAACCCTCCCTACGTTTCCCCAGGCCAACCTCGGTTTTCTTAAGCTCTATCCTGTGGCTGGTAAAGCCAAAATTGCCCGTGCCTGCCTTGACGACGCTATCGGAGATCATTTTCCGCGACAACTTCTTTCCAAAAGATCCCAGGAGGTCATGTATATATAGGTCGATGAATGACGATCTTCTGTTCTTCTCCACCATCTTCCCCTCTACATTTGCCCGAAACAATCAGTTGGGCTTCTACAATATGGTATCTTACGTCGAGACCGCCCCGGCGGATCCGCCACCAAGGACACACTCTGTTGTTTCTCAAAACGGTATTCCCGGAGTCGAACAAAGTCACTTCGTCGTAAGTCCTCGACCGTATCTCGGCGCGGGATGATATTAATCAGGGTTTCAGGATGACCACGTTATCAAAGCCGAAAATGAAGACAAGATGACCCCTTACCTGTTCTTCTTGATTGCTTCGGTCAGATATAACGCGTACGAGCCTTTGTGTATCGACTGATCGACTGACAAATCCTAGGCGGCACTTGGTGGATTCCTATACGGTTACGACACCGGCGTTGTCGGTGTTGCACTTCCTTATATTGGGACCGACTTTGGTGGTCGTACACTCACCTACCCAGAACAGGAGATTGCTACAGCGGCCACCACCATCGGCTCTATCTTCGGGGCTGCCATCTTGGGCATGTACGCCGACAGCTGGGGTCGAAAAATCTGCCTACTGATCTCTGACTTGTTCTTTACCGCCGGTGCTATCGTCATCGCATCGAGTTTCTCTCTCGGCCAGCTCATCGCTGGTCGTCTTATCCTTGGCGTCGGAGTGGGTGGGGCGGCTGTTATATGCCCCCTTTACATAACTGAGCTGGCTCCCACTGCCGTTCGTGGGCGTTGTGTCGGGACAAACGGCTTCTGCATTCCATTCGGCCAGACAGTCGCTGTCGCCATTGGTGCCGGCATGCAGCACGTCAAAGGCAACTGGCGGATCCTCTTCGGTCTTGGCGTTGTGCCCTCGCTTCTGCAGCTCGCCCTCATGCATAAGCTCCCGGAGTCGCCTCGTGTTCTTATCCTTCGTGGTCAGGACGACAAGGCTCGCGAAGTACTCAAGAAAATCTACAAGTACGCCTCACCCGAGATCATCGAGCTCAAGTTGCGCATCGTTAAGGATCACATTGCCGCCACCACGGCTCTGAAACAATCGACCACTTTTTGGCAACGCTCCAAGAAGCTGTGGACTAACAAACAGTACCGCCGTTCAATTTTCACTGTCAGTCTTATCCAGGTATTTGGTCAATTCACTGGATTCAACACCCTTCTTTATTACGCTGGCACGCTGTTCGGACTCCTGGGCCTTTCCAACCCGGCTGTTGGCGGTTTGATCCCCTCGGTCACTAATACGTTCTTCCTTCTTTGTGGTATGGTCATGGTGGACCGGATCGGTCGCCGTGGGCTGCTGATGAAATTTGGCCCTATCATGGTTATCGGCCTCACTTGGTGTCTAGTCGCTTTCTACTTCATGTGCAAGCCCACAGGACACGTCCTCGTTGATGGCTATCCCTATCCCCAGAAGGATGTCGGCCTGGTCATCGCCGGAATCGTTATCTTCGTCGCCGGCTTCGGTTCCACCTATGCACACCTTTGTTGGTACCAGTCCGAGTACCTCGCCCTCGAGATTCGTGCGGCGGGCAGTGCTATCAGCACGACCGCAAGCTTTACAGCAAATTTGGTGGTCGCCGTGTCCTTCCTGAGCGAGTCCGTCTCTCTCCCGTTTGAGCATTGGGCAATTTGGCTGACCCGATTATAGACTCGAACAGCTGACTCCCAGTGGGACATACGGTCTATACCTCTGCTTCATCATCATCGGCCTTGTGCTTGCCTACTTCTGCTACCCCGAAACTAGTAAGCAATGGCCCTCAGTCGAGTCTTGGTATGTTGCTAATTTACCTTTCTAGAGGGCCTATCGGTCGACGAAGCCTTCACCCTCTTCGACGATGGCTTCGGCGTCAAGAAATCAAAGGAGATGCGACGAGAAAAGATCGAAATGCGAAAGACCTACAACGCCGGGGGCCTTCATGCGGGCGTAACCGAGGTGGTAGACAAAGGCGAAGCCTCCCACGCGGAGAATGTGGATCCCGTCAAACCCATTGAAATTCAAAGTGTTGGGGGTCTTAAGGCCTGATGTTTCAAGCATCAACACCGCCCAAAACGCGTTCATGAATTAGCTCTTAGTTAATTCCACCACCTACTATGCCAGAAATTCGCTCCCGAAGCTCTAGAAATTCAGTAGAGAAATAGGGTAATATTTTTTTAGTATCTAGGCTATTAAGAACGAAGAAATTAGCTCAGTTCGCGCTGCAGCCCGCTGTTTTAAAGTGCCTAAGTCGACACTTCGCGCCCGTCGCCGTGGAGACATAAACTGTGCGATTTCACGCGCCAATTCATATAAACTAACAGAAATTAAAGAGGAATCACTTCTAAAAGTGGATTCTTTTAATAGATCCCCGCGGAGCAGCTCCCCGGCCTTCTACTGCAAATTTTTACTCGAATCGTGTGGAATAACCCTAGCTCTTCAGTCCTTGAGAATTAGGTTACAAAGTTTGTGAAAATCTATCTCGTATAACAACCCAGGACATATGTTGATCTAAAGGAAGTGAAAAACGCGTCTATATTTCAATAGGGCAACGAAACTGCCGAAGGAAAAGAGCTAGAGCTGCTGGGGCAGCGGTTTAAGTACATAGCGTTCGCAACATTGTTTGATCCTCCTCTTCGATTCTGTGTCACATGATAGACTCTGATTGATCCTCTTCCGCAGAGCCGCACGCTCGCACCTGTTTCTACCGTAATGCCGTCTTTGTATCCATGTGTGTTGTCACACCCTACCCGATTACCTTTTCGATCTTAGGGATCGACCCCTTACTCCACATCAGCCAATTAGCCAGTAGCCTTCAAACTGCGCCCTAGTCTCAAGAGGGCGTGTATAGAAGAAGAAGAATAAGATAACAATATGACAGTGGAACACAGAAGCAGTGAATTAGAAACCAGAGTTTGGCTAACAGCAATATCAACTGGCGACGCGCGCTTCGCAAGCTAATGCCCTGAAATGAAATGAAGGGAGTGAAAGTAGCAGCAAAATAAAGATAGGAAGACGAGATGGCAAGTAGAGACTAGAGCTGGACACGATATCGGTAATTTGGCGATATCTGATCGGCTTTTGGCGATCCGATATCGGATCGGCAGGTCAATTTTTTTGACGATAATTATCGCATCGCCATCGCCAGAAGGTTGGCGATGCCGATATGGGGACACAGCAGAACGGGGGTAAAAAGATAACGTGACCTAGACCCACCGGGGGCTAAAAACTTTTACCCCCGGTAGCCTTAGTAAGCCTCAAAACTAGTGCTATTTGTTTTTATTCAGCTGTGGGCTTACAGCTGATCGAATGTTAGAATGGGACCGCTAATTTAGCGTGAAGGAAAATATATTAATCCGTGTTAATCCGCGTTTCGACCATCTATCTGCTCAGAGGGGTCTTAGCGAATGTCGAGATCCCTCTTTATACTAGGATGTCTTCATAGCTTATAATAGACGTTCATAAAGACCCCGTGATCATTATTTACAGTATTATCTTTACCACTAAATCCTATCTTCTTCTGTACTAGGGTATTATAACCCCTAAAAGAATCCCGACATTCGCTGATGTCTGACATTCGCCGAGCTCTCGGAATTCGGATTAATACATGTTCCTCTGGGCCAAGAGGCGCTAAAAATTAGCGGTCCCATTCTAACATTCGACCAGCTGTCGGTCGTTCAGCTGTTACCCCCTATTGCTCACAATTGCATTATTTCTGTATACAACATGGCTACCGAAATACCTCTTCCAGTATTACGAAATGTGGTTCGAGAGCAGCAACTCTCTTTTCAAGATGAACCATGGCCTCCACCACGCCCTCTAACACCACCAGAAGAGCTTGAAAAGCGACGGTTGTGGCATGAAAAATCTGCCGCAAAAGAACACTTTGCTAAACTTACATACAATCTTCAGGTATTTATTCTTTTTACATATTGATTACATATCAGCTACATAACCTAACTATATTTTTATTATAGCCCGAAAGTGATTCCGAGTCTGTATACGAAGATGCTGAAGAAGAGTTTGAATCTGATCGGGGTGGGAGATCAGATAGTGAGACAGATATTGAGGTATATAAGGATATTGAAGCTTTCCCATTTAGCTTAGGACTTCGTGAAGACGATCTTAATGATCCTCGCGGAGCTCTGATTAGTGCGAACAGTTCTCATAAAGTCTTTGCAACAACTCGTGAAGAGCACATATCATTCCCTGATTATCCTGCGGTATCATCAGGTGGTGTTCTACACTCAATCTATCTATCAAAAAGTCCATTTGCAGACTTGAACATAGAATCAGCAACGGCAAAAGATGTAACGCCAATCTTTACCCAGCTTGCATCACATGTGAGTACTCTATTATTGTTATGGTGAACATATGTTAATGATATGTTCCAGATCCAGTTCTCGCTTAGCAAAGTAAGCGTACCTAATGAGCTTTCACTCCGGCTTTTACAAGCATATCCAAAGGATGAAAATGCACGTGTATGGCATCGACAATACAATTGTAGTGGGATTCAACGCTGCCAGCTATCCCATCCTGATATTATTACTCCCTGTGAGCAATATAATCGAATAAATCCCGAGATTTTTCGAGAGATTCGAAAGAAGGCTGCTGTTCCGATTCTTCAAACTGTACGACAAGAGATCGAAGCTAATACACGAGTGTATGATCATATCAAACCCATATGTATATCATATCAAATCTATAGGTCTTTGCTAATTTATTTTCTAGATATTTCCATGCTTTTATGAGAAACTGGGAGCATCCAGATCGATGCCGACATGAAGATGGAACACTTACTTGTGTTGGTCAACCACCATGTATCTGGCAAGATGCTGATCAGTGGCGAATCGGATGCCCTAATCTGTTTGGCAATAATAACTGGCATTATATCCAGACAATTCGCAATACGGATAATATCTACCCTGAATTTCTTAAGGTATTAGTTGAGGGTTATCGTGATGAACCAGATTATCAACAATCAGATTACAATTGTTTCTTTGTTGCAAACCGGATGAGACACGGTCGTTACTGTGGTAAGTTTACCATATGCGAAACATATGTAATTAATACTAATTAAATAGATTTTATCCATCGGAAAGGTGCTGGAAAGCTGGTGGTAACACCATGCTCTGTGAAATTTGATCTTTATATCCCGCAACATTGGAGTCGATACCCATATGTTCTATTAGTTGGCCGTGGTAATCATTCTCACTTTCCTCCACCACCTAATAAGCTTCCCTTTACACTTCGAACGGAGCTTCTAGAGGCTATTGCAGAGCATAATGTTCTCGAGATTACTTCACGTACACTGATGCTTTCGCCTCTTATGAAGACATTTCTTACAGCACATGGCAAAGCAGCTATCCGCGGTCTTCATGGGAGTTTATTAATTGAAGATCGAATTACAGCTCTTATTCGAAAGCAAAAATTGCTTCAGTATCCTCAGGGTTCTGATCTTGCAGGGGTTCAACAAGAATTTGAGTTTGAAAAAAGCCGACAACCAGAAGAGCAATGGATTCGAGATATCTATTTCTTTGATGAACAACAGAAATATTACTCAATCATATGCTGTACATATGAACAGGCTAAGGCCTTTCAAAAGGTACGTCATATTGAAATGGATCTTGCCTTCAAAACAGTTCAGGGCAAAACTATGGTCTACAGTATTGCAACCTACAATCGAGAGGCAAGACAGATCAACACATATGCATATGTGTATATCAATTTGGAAAAGCCCTGGACTTATAAGATTCTTTTTGAGCGGCTTTTCAAGGTTCTTGGTGATGTTGGTCGGAAACCTATCAGGTGGGCATATCAGTCTGGTGGACATGATTCAAGTGAGGGG
Organism: Penicillium psychrosexuale; assembly: GCF_028828465.1. Taxonomy (NCBI): domain Eukaryota; kingdom Fungi; phylum Ascomycota; class Eurotiomycetes; order Eurotiales; family Aspergillaceae; genus Penicillium; species Penicillium psychrosexuale. Next base: position 4,119,873 of record NW_026643187.1, read on the forward strand.
ATTCGTACTGTTACACTTGATATGAGCAGATCACAAGCTCGTGGTATGTCTAAGAGAAACATACGTATTACATATGTCTTACATATACTAATTATTCATATAGGATTTGGTGAATACCTTGCTTCTATCATGCCTAAAGCTGGCTTATCATGGAATGAGCATTTGTTTCATGTCCTTGTCTTCTGTGAGACCCATGTTCGACGTGCATTTCTCAAGAGATGGCGAGATCATCCAGGTATTGGGGCTATTGATGATCTTCTTGTTGCAAACAGTATTCATAAAGTCTATGCAATCATGAAAGATGCATCTGATAAGTGGCCAGAAACAGCGTTCTGGTTCAAGAATAAGCAAGTGCCCTGGATACTATCCGGTATAACACGAGAGGCTTCGAAAATACCAATTGATTGGTGGATAGCGGCACAGCATCATACCGGAAGTTGTGAGAGCAGTCATTTCATGGATAATGAAGCAGTTGGGCGAAAGAAGTCACTCTTAGGTGCTATTCTAGCGTATGATTCACATTCACATATGTCTAGCATATGACTAACTTATTTAAAACAGAACAAAGCGTCATATCAAAAGGATGTATGCTAAAACCCGTGATGCAACTGAAGCCGGTCGTTATTCAACATGGCGGGATTCGAATCATATTACGCGTGTCGCAAAATCAAATCGGAAGAAGAATTCTCAAGAACGTTCTTCGGCTCATCGATTTCGACGCCAAGGTATCGCTCAGCAGCGATCTTCTAATGTGTATATGAGTATTGAACCTTTAATGCTGCCACCTCCACAGTCTGGAATACAATCAACAGATGATTTTCAATCAGATACTCTTTCAATGTCTGACTCTCTCGCCTCCCGGCCTCAATCTCGATCAACGTCAAAATCTATATCAAGACAACCTCAAAGTTATGAAAGAATTCAGGTAGAGACAGAGAATCAAGAATTACGTGAGCAACTTGCAATACTCAAGGCAAAAAAGGAGAATAAACGACTTCGGGAGGAGCTTCGACAACTTTCAAGACAGTAATCACATATGGATAGAATATCTTTTGCATAAGAATAGAATTGAATTGATCAATCACTTGTAAAGTTCATCATAAAGCGTAAACATGAAGAAATCCTATTCACACACTCACAGTATCACCATCTCCATCCTCATCATCATCACCGTTATCAAAAGCATCAGAACTGCTAGTCTCCATCTGTTCATCCTCTTCCGATTCATCCTCATCTTCTTCCGAGCCAGGAGGAGAAGGACGTCTGACTTGATAAGGGCCCATTCGCAAAACTGGTAGAGGTGACTGAGCTCGTCATCTTCATCGCTATCACTGACGTCAGTATCAATATCCATATCAGTATCAGTATCGTGATTGTCTTCGTCATTGTCAGAGGGAGGATCCGCAAGATTGTCAGTAGCGTTAAGCTGCATAAGATTCATGAATGGGATCGGAGCAGGTGGAGGGTTTTGGCCACGCTACATATGATTAGCATAGAGATCGCGTATGAAAACAACAATAGCCACTTACGCGTCGGCCCCGGCCTCCACTGGTTGGGGCCACAGGTTGCTGGTCACGATGATAAAGAAGCCCAAACTCATTGCACCAGTCATCGTCATTACGAGCGACAGTTGACATGCAATCTGCCCAGTATCCGACAATACTGGCTGCCGGTCCGCGACCTGGTTCGTTCATGAAATAAGCATTGCGCCACTCGCCGGATCGGATGTAGTTGACCAGTGCCAAATGACCCTCGTTCCTTTCGAGACGCGAGATTGGCTTCCGGTCAGGGTTCCAAACTACAACATATTAGCATTTCTTTCCCAGATGTTGAACATATGTAGAGCATATACTTACAGCAGCCAGAATGAACCATGCGGAGATGGCGGCGGAAGTCAGGCTGTGTTTCGAAAGTCATACCGCACTGGTGAGCCGGGACGATTTCAACAACTGGGCAAACGAGGAGATTCATCTTCGACAGTGTCAGACGAGGATTTGGAGGCTGGTCATTCACGTTGTCGATGTCCCCGGCAGTGATATTGTATCTTGGATTGCCAGCGGCCTGTGCAGTGTGCCATGCAGCAGGTTTCCAGTTCGGGTTCGGATCGATCACAGGGCCTGGATATGATTTGAATATGATTAGCATATGTTTCAAAGGCTTCAAATTGTCTTGGAACTCATCAGACCATGAAAGTATCCCCAAGCAGGATGAGGGTTCACTGCAGTGTCGACTCCAGGCGCTTCAAAGAAGCCGCGTGAGAGTTGATGACCCGTAAACATTGCGAACGAAGTGTGATCAGCCATCGTGGAGTGCAGAAAGATGAAGCAAGAGATAAGTGTTCGATATGTTGAAGATATGTGAAAGAGATGAAGAGATATGATGGTGATGTTGTTTATATATATCGCGGATCCGAGTCCTTTGTTGTCATTCACTGCACGAAGCGCGTGCCTTCCAAATGTATGCTATTTACAGCTTAAAAGGAAGGAGCGACAGCCAATGGCGTCATTAACTCTTTTATTCACCCAAAACATATGAGAACCATATGTTATTGAAGTTTTTTAAGTATACAAAAACTGAGTATAGTATATAGTAGTCGTAGAATTTAGTATATATGACAGCAGCCAATAAAAAGGCTATAATTAGACCCACCGGGGGTTAAAAACACGGAACAACAAAGCACCGAAAGTGGGTCCAGGTCACGTTATTATTCTTACCCCCGTTCTGCTGGAACCCGGCCGATATATCAGCCGATATATCGCCAAATTTGCTGAGTCACGCGTGTCGGCCAATCAGAGCCTTAGGAGCTGCTGAATCATCTATACTAACCAATCAGAAGCCTCCATTTATACCTGTTAAATCGTATCTCCAAAATATATATTTGATTACATGCAACTACCATTATGACCTACCACCACGCCCATGCAGTAATTAAAACAGAAGAATACAACGCAAGGTCAAAGAAAAATCGTAATTAAGCCACAATAACCGTAAGAATACAGCACAGAGAGAATAAACAGCTAAACACCACGGCCATAAGCCTCTTACGGCCAAGTCCTAGTGAATTTCTAAAAGGATCGTACGCAATGCCTTGACGAATGGAGTATTTTGTTAGAATGGGCTTCACGATCAACAGAGCGGAAATATAAATTACTTCGGTGCAACTGCCGCGCATATCACCACCTATAAAATGATCGGCGACATAGATGGCATAAAGCCAAGTGGCGACTTTGATGATACCCAGAAGCTCAAGGAAAGGCGAGCTCCATGGGAATTCAGGATTATCGCCATGTTCTTGCATGGGAATCTGAGCGATGTCACGCCGACGCGGTTAAACATCCAGAAGACCACGAGCGAGCTGCGGCCGTAGGAATTTAGATTGTTGGCTGACAGTGTATCTTGCGCTGGCGGGTTGGCGAAGGGATCTGGAAGGCCAACGAGACAAATGAGGAGAGCAGGAACAAGAGGAATTAAGCCGTGAGGCTGGAATATGGGTGAGCCACTTCTCGCAAAGATGATATTTCCGGCCTAGGAACAAACCCTTTCATAAATTACCATTATTACAGGCCAGCGCTGGTTGCAGGGGACAGATACATTTGTACTTGGGTTCCCCGCACTGCCAGGGCAATTTGCCGTCTCAAAACGCCCCATCACCATCCGTCATCGGGGTTGCATTGATTGGTGGGCCGCCTAGTTTAAAGTTTTGCTGATGATGTTTCTCTGTTTGGCCACGATCATGGGGCCTTGCAGGCGCTGCGGTTCAAACTCCGCTCCACAGAGTTTTCCAGATTACCCCGGAATGGAGAACATGAATGGACAGGAGCTCATACATTTAATGTGGCTTCGTGGCTAAGCGGATCATCTGAACTATGAGACTCCCAGAAAGGATCGTTATTGCACCCAGACCTTGCGACCCCGTTTTAGCATGAAGTCCAAAGTTTAGCGAAAAGGCTAATTGAGCTCTGGCACCTAATAAAACCGGGGAATATTTCCCCCGTACCCCCTTTTCTCTTCTATTATATGCTAATCTTTACTCGTGGTCCTCTCTAAAAAATTAACCTCACCTTCGCCGATTCCGTTTCCAGGCATAGATGATGGTCTCTCCACTGCGTAGGAGTCTCCAATGGCATTCTGGTCTGCAGCATCAGACGACTCTAGCCATAATTCTCTGTTGCTAATATTTCTCACTGGTGTCATGAATGAATGAATTCTGCAATGGCCCCTGTACCTTCCTTGGGTGAGGCACCAGATGGGCTTGTTGGAGGCTATCAAGGAGACAGCACCGTTATCAAGGTGATCATGGGCGTCCTGATCGCCATCGTGTTGTACAATGCAGTCGAACTCACAGTGCTCATTCTCATGACATTTCATCGCTACTGGGGTCTCTACTTTTGCTCTTTGACGCTTTCCGCAACTGTTGGGCTTATACCCAGTGGTATCGGCAATCTCCTACACTTCTTCGACATTGGGCCGTTGAGTTTGGCCCTCGCACTATCTAATGTCGGGTTCTACTTCCTGGTTCCCGCTCAATCCGTTGTTCTATACTCGCGACTCCACTTGGTACTTTTCAACCAGCGACTCTTACGTTTTCTCTTCTGCGCAGTGATCATCAACGGTATCATCTTTTCCATCCTAGTGACGATTATGTCATTCGGCTCAGCCTTCATGCAGACTGGCCCGTGGAATGGGGGTTATAAAATCGTGGAGCGGCTGCAAGTGACCTGGTTTTGTGTGCAAGAATTCGTTATCTCGATGCTGTACATCCGGGAGACTATCAAGCTACTCCAGCTTCGCCCTACGAATAGCAAGCGCCGAAAAAATACCATGTACCAACTGTTGGCCATCAACATCCTTATCATGGTTATGGATATCCTCGTTGTTACGATCGAGTTCATCGGCTTGTATTATATACAAGTCTTGTTGAAGGACACCATTTACAGCATCAAACTCAAACTTGAATTTGCTGTACTTGGAAAATTGACTACAATTGTGGAGGCTGGTCATATTGAACCTGTCCGGAGTAGCCACAGTAATTGGTCCGATCTCGAAAGTGGCCAACGGCGTGCGCCATCCAATCTGACAGAGTCGCAAATAATGTCAAATAACGCCATATCCCGCTTTGAAGCAAACAACGCAAATACATACGACTACCTAGATGAGTTTGGTCTAACAGGTAGCACGTCGCATACGCAAGATCCCTCTATATAACGCAAAGCGCAAAGCACAAAGACTTTCAACCACAATAATGGATTCAGCATTTCATAGTGAAATTCTTTTTACAAGATAGCCACTACTCTATGTCTTTCTGGCTCCCGGAAATTTGGCATCTGTACGGGTTTTTGGATGACTCTAGTGCGTATTTACCAATCGTCATACAGAGAGGAAAATCATTGATGAGTGCTACAGGAAGATCGTGTAGCGTCTGAGAGGGAGAAGCTGGGTATTTAGAGAGAGCCTGACCGCAGTGTATTTTAACTTCTATATATTCTGGAGCTAAGGTAGCCCTTAGATTACGCAAAGATATGTTGATATGCTCGAAGCTCTTATTTTATAAGAGTCACCAGCGCCACGCTGCTGGAATTAGCCTCGTCATTTGGTTCCCCACTGGGCTGTCTAATAACCTTGTCTTTACTCTCTCGACACGCTACGCATGCCATTGAAGTATTATGTCTTCCCTTAGATGGAACTCTTCATTTATTGTAGGGAATTGATGCTACCAACCTCCCCTTCCTCTTAACGTGGTCGGTAAGCGAGTGGCGCATGTAAGCGAGTGACGCACCCGCCCGATCTTCCTACACTTTTATAGATATATATCAACCATACCGCCTTTATATTCATTATTATCTATTTGGACAAGCATTTTTCTTATGCCCTATTTCACTGCAATTACAGCATTTAGGTAGGGCCCGTGCCCTCGGTGCTTGCGTACCCTGCGCTGGTGGCACTCATGGACCTGGTATTACCTGAAAGAACGCATTATGAGCTTCCTCGAGCTCTATTGCTTCTTGTACAGATAGACGATTATCATGGGCTATCCACCTAATCGTACGAGCACGATTTTTCTTCTGCACAGAATTTTTCTTGTGTAGCTGTGTGTTTTCTTGCTTGAGAAAGATACCGTTTTACATCACGATTTGACAGCCTTTAATAAGCTGGTTTAGCGCGATCTATGACGGTGATAGGGGACTTTTTGAGCGTCTTTTTAGGAAAGCTTTGATTAAGTCTGCTTACTTATAAAACTTGTCCATATTTGCGGGTGTATAAGGGTAAAAAGCGCTTGCTTAACTGTCATAACTTCTGGAGGTGTAAGCGTATAAAGCTGAATATTAAGCTTTAATAAGACTAATTTTGAGTTAAGAGATATTAGTCCTGTAGCTTTAAAGCTATTCTTGATTATATCTGATTTGAATACGTCAGAACAGGCCTGGATGTGAGACCCCTAGGTATAGAATGCCTAAGGGAATGCTGTATGTAACGGAGGATTGGGAAATAGAGATAGTGATATACGCAGTTATATATTGGAAGTTGAAATATTCTATTATAAGACGATCCCTTTCTATATAGAATCGTTTATATTCCTCTGTAATTCGTTTAATAGCTTCCTTAGACTTTCCATTCTCTGTAATTAGGATTTAGATTTCGTCTTATATTATCTAGTTATTATCTTCGACTATTTAGAACTAATTAGCTAGCTTAACGAATCGTTCCTTACTAGGAGTTGTATATATAATCTCTTAGATAGAAGGAGTTGAAGGACCCTCCTTAGAGCTATTATATTTAATACTTTTAATTAGGTCCTATATTCTAGTAGGAGTCGGGGTTTTAAGGTTTACAGCTTCTTCTACGAGGCGATCCGGTACTATAGGTTATTTTCCCTTACCAATCGCGGCAATCTATTATAGTAGAACTATAGCTAGTCCTATTCTAGTAAGTTTTAGGATAGGTAGGGTAAAACCAGACTAGGACCGATTGTAATAATTATCTATATAGTTATATAGCTTCGAAAGTTTAGGTTTAGGGTGATACTTAATATTATATTATATACCAGGTTCTTTTTAATAGAAGAAGTGTATTGCTAATCGAATATCAAGTATAGAGAAAGAAAAGAAAAGAAAATAAACGTAAAACAATAAATGGGTCTTTATACCCCTTCGGGGGCAAAGCCCTATCCTTGCTTATCCTAGAAGGAAGGTACGATTGCCTGCGCAAACGAGAAGGAACGACCAACGGTACAATCCCAAACGGGAAGGTACAAGTTCTACAAGTGCCAATCGTGACAGGCAGTATGACTCGAAGTATCCTTATCCTACTGGCTGTTCGAGGACGACTAGTGGCTCTAGTTGCACAGCTTCCTCTATTTGGTATTTAATATTGTATATCGTGGGCTGTCTTTACGTTACATGCACATGAAGCCAAAACCTGGATTCAATCAGAATTTATTTCGCCGAGTTATAATTTAAAGGCTTATCTGACCTGCATTTCCCCCAAGCCACACTAGTTTCCGTTAAAAAAGGTCCGCTGTTCAGTCACTGCGCCCATTGAGCTGTTGGGCGAATCCCTTGGTATCATCAATAGTAGCCTGTCCACTCTGAATGAGGGATCTCAGTTCATTTGCCAGTGAAGGTGCCCGCTCCGCCTCTGGTATTTCTCCTTCATCGACTACCACGGCGTGGAAGTCTAGCACTATGCCTTCTATCTGGTTATCAATTTCCTCTTGTAGTGATTTGAGGCTTTCGGCCATGACTCCACCGTAGACATTCTTGGCATGTGTAGAGTATTTGGAAAATAACCTGGAGTATCTCAAGTGGTCTTCCATGTGACTCTTTCGCCGTTTGTCACAACCTTCTCCTGATATACGGTTAATGACTAAAGATGATGTTGCCAAGAGGAATTTTCGCGTACCTCCCTCACTGTTACAATGATTATAACATGGCTCCATGAGCATCGAGATAAATGAATCAGTATGATGCTCTAGCATGTCTCGCTTGGTAATTCTGAGAGATTGTTAGACCCGTTGCTACACTATATGTTCAGGTGAGATTTGCCATACTGTGTCTTTAGGATGAGGTTTCTCATCTCATTCTTGATGTGTGTATTGATATTCTCTCGTCTATGTCCCATGTTGACAATGATGTTTTGCAGCGCGTGGGGTGCAAGATGCTGATGCTCTGTAAATATGCAGGATATTAGAACGAAACGTTAGAAAATGTGTGTTTTCAAAAGAGAATAACGACTTGCCTTGGATCTCGAAACGTAGTAGTTGAAATGACATGTCAACCCCATCAGTCAAAATTTCAATTCCTGACTCCAGCCAATCCATTATGTCTTCCCATGCGGGATCCAATGCTTCACGGGCTCGCTGCATGAATTGCTCATTCCAGGGCCGCTCATTTGGCTGTGCTTTCGTGCTCCACGTACCATAGTGTTGACAGAATGCAGCGTATGAGCCAACGTGCCACTAAAATATCATTCAGTAATGTGCGACATATTTTTCAAAATATCTGTGTCAAAAGGTGAGAATTACCTTTACCCAGCGCTGACTGATATTGAGGCTGTTTTGTTTCCACTGAGCTCGAGACGTATCTGTTTTATGAAGATGTCAGAGCTAGCAAAAGTAAGGCGAGGTGATTCTGCTTACCGATACAGAAGATAATAGAATTGTCAAAACGCTGTCTCAAGTCTCGAAACATGCAAGCTACATGGTCTTCCGACGATTGAAAATCCTGTTAACTATCAGAAAATGAAGCCTGAACCATTCAAAGCATCCTTGTTTCTAGGCATACCCGACGAAGAGCATCTTGACAATCTCTCAAAACACGGCGAAGTTGGGCAGCCTTTTCTGCAGTGACCGGGTCTGTACCAGAAAGCGCCCATTGACGAATTGAGCCTACCATTGCCGGGACCTCGTCTTCTAGGAACGCTGTTGTTGCGAGCATTTGAGCTTCAGCTGGGACTAGCTGGCAATAGCGGCGCAGCTCTCGTATACCAGTCAGCTCGAGATACCTATCTGCCTGGGTTGGGTCGCTGTTGCGATGCTCAAAGTATAGTGTGTTGCTGACACAGAATACCTGGATGTCGTCATATTTCCTGCGAAGCTCGCGTGAAACGTTGAGGTTTCGCCGGTTGATGAGGAAGCGCGTAATGCTGCGTTACAAGTTAGTGTTAAAGTTGGTATAATTGATGATCAAGGCATTGACTTACTCAAAGTCCAACTCGTCTACCTGGTCACTGTCCTGGAGTCAGCATGGGTCATGGCAATTAGGGAAAGCGATAGTCACCTGAGTTCCGACTCCTTCAGTGACCATTGGAGCCGATCATCTCCCTGTGACTTTATTCTTTGCGACTTAGCTTTCATCTTTTGGGCATTGACCATCTCGAGCTCTTTGTTCATTTCCCGGACGCGTCGGCCGTCTGGCCCTTGCTCACGGGAGACCTCTTCTGGTGAAACATTCTATAGATACAGTCAGAAGGACTTGTGCAGGAACAAATGGGTGAGCCTAGAGAAACTATACACACCTCTGAGTTTGTGCAAATAATTCTTCGAGGCTGATTTTGTCTACATCTTCTCATGATGTCACCAACAGATTCGTCAGTCCCAGCTCGGGAGATGTTTGCCACAATAAAAACCTCATCGCATTGATGAGCAAGGTATCTCTCAGTTGTTCGCACTCTTGCAAAATTGAGATCTCGGAGTCCTATAATGCATTAGCCAAGGCCAATGTGTGAACCTCTATATAGTTTCAACATATACCAGGCAGATCAGTCAAAACCAATCCAGTCCGCAAGATAGGTGAGCTGAGATATACCCTGCAAAAGCATCAGATCAAAGCTCGTTATAGAAGACAATGCTCAGCGAACCTAATCAACTTGATAAAAGGCCATAATGCAGGGCCACCGCCCTCCGGGTTATCAGCAGCAAGATGGTCGAGAATAGATTTACATTCTTCAACGTCGCCGGCAATGACTGAGTATTCGAGCGCATCAGACCCACCTTGTCGGTTTATTAAGCCGGCGTATGCCCAGCCTTCCAGCATCGCAAGGATCTCAGAGTGTGCACCCTCAGACTCATCTGATAAGAACTCAATCGTAAGTCTTGGCTGAGTCTTGAAAAGCGAGTGAAGGGTTTCCCATGATTTGACAGCTGCATCTTGGCATTTTCGTTGTTCCTCGATTGTCTGAAGCTCCCTGTAGATGGAACTGACGTAGTATTTTCGGAAGTCTAGCAGGAGATGCTCAAGTAAGTTTCCCCTTTCCTCTCTGTTCATGAACTCTGCTTCGATGCTGAATGGACCGGTATGGTCTTGATTGGTGTGACGGAATTCCGTCACCACACAGGTGCAGGCAGATCCCTCTCTGCTCTGAAATTAGGTGTCAGTGAAAGAAATTTCAGGATAAACGGAGAACCGAAATGAGAGCATTCACATACGGATCGTGCTATCTTCTGGTCAAGTAGTGAGTTGATCAGCGAACTCTTGCCTGTAACAACATTAGAGACGGAACCCAAATATGAGAATGCCCGAAAATTTCCATACCAACTCAAGAGTCTCCAATAAAGCCCACAGTACGTGTGACCGGATACTGGAATCTGCTCATCTCTTCAGTACGCTTATACAGAGTGTACAAGCTCGTCGATTGATCTTGTGTCAATTCCGAAAGACGCATTGCGCTGGCGAGACTGGCCAGGTGGTCCTTAACGGCTTTCAGTCCATCCTGAAGCCTGTTATTGTAGATTGGGGCTGGAGGAAGAGTTTCGTCCCGGATATCATTGGATACCCTCTCGTTCTCGTCCTCATTCTCATGAGATGAAGTGACCGCTGAAGTACTACCACTACCTGCTGGAAAAGTTCTGGGAACTTGAACATCTTCGGTATGCACAGAAGTAGCTGCAGATTGTAGGCTCGAGCTACTCAATCCCCTAACGACTTGGCTGGTACTTAATGACCGAGAGGCGTTTTCTCCGGTACTTCGCCTCGGACGGCAAGGGTGTATGCGTCTCGGCCTTGGACTTGGGGAGGCATTGTGTTGATCAGCATACGTGGATGGCGACCGACCAGGACTCAATCGTGAATTTGGTGAGCTTCGTCTAGGGGTAGTGATTGATGATGTTTGATCTGGTTGCAGGCTTTGAAAGAGACTTATCGGTGGTTGAGCTATGGGCAAGGTTCTGAGTACGCTCGAGGCTTGCCGAATTGGCAAACCTCTCTCACTGCCACTGCTATCTTGAGACGAGGTGGGTGTGAGTATTCTTCCCGACTCAGAAGCAGTAGTAGTAGTGAAGGTTCCTCCCGATGAAGGGATACTCATTTTTATTGAAATCGGTTGAATCTCTTGTCAACTACGTTCTTGGGATCCTGCGGGCTATTAAGTGAAATCTTTGTGAAAAGACTAGCATCCCCTGACGCCTCTTTCCAGTACTTGTAACACTGGTGCCCCGCCCGCTCCCCCCCTTCATGCACGATGCTGCGCCCTCGGTTGGCGCTGTTTTAGTCGCGGATCGCAATATTTGGCTACCTTAGGCCTAGGGCTTCACTTGAACTTGAGCCCTTCTCAAGATAATCAAAACAGACAGCCGTATTTATTTTGGTAATTTCGCGTAGCGAACAGATGCTATAATCGGTTCCATAGATTTGTAGGTCCCTTGGGCCACTTTCAGCCCCCACGAGTTGGCTCACGCGCGTGCATTTCATCCCTGTAACAAAAGGCAATCGGGTGAGAATCGGGAATCCTGTGGGCCGGCGTGCGTCCACGAGGCGGGCTTGGCATTTTGCTGTTAAATTTCAAAGCAAAGGTGCTTGATCGGATTATGTGAACCAGGAATCTTTACAAATAGTAGATCTTGGCAGATAAACAACGAGACGGTTGCCTTCGATCTAATCCAATATTAATTATGACAATTGAGCTGCCCGTAACGAATGGGAAAGGAAATGATGAAATAAAGGAATTTATAAGCAAGCGGAGCGGGCCGCCCGGTCAGCCCGGTCACCCCATAACACAAAGTAAATGCAACAACGCATATAAACCGGATCAAATTTCCGATCTTATTTTCTTTACTATAACTTTAGTTTAAATTAGAAGCTTGATGCAATTCAATATAGGGGTTTATAGCATTACCATAAAATATACCATCAGTGTCTTCAATTCGACGGTCGTTGTTTGCCCCTAAACAGGACGGCGGTGAGTATCTTGGGCCCCGTAAGCCTAGACAGGGTACATACCTGCCTTTAATTAACTACGGAGTAATTATCCCTACAACGTATGAGGTTAATGGATCGGCGATGGTGTAATCGGAGCTAGACTCAGAGCAAACACCTGTAGTGGCCACATCGATTCCCGCATGCAGTAGGGCGCCCCACCCCCCACGCCCTTTGACATTTGTTATATAAAATTATACTCCGTACAAAGTACTTAAAGAGATGTCACAGCCTTGATAACCTGTGATTGCCCAGAATTCCGTGGTCTCTTTCCTTAAGCGTTTAGCAGTCAACATCAACTTCTCAGCCCCGAGTGAATGGGTCGCCCGAACTCGGCGGAGGAATATGGTCGTGATGCCCCCCCAGACAGCCCAATTACTCTTGATGAGAAGGAAGATCCTAAGAGATGGCCGAAAAGCAGAAAATGTGAGAGACCTCTTTGATTTTGAATCTCTACCAAAGTAATATATGGGTTAACTGACAATTATGGCTATATGATTAGGGCTCTATACGGTGATTGTGGCGCTGATGACTGGAGTAATTGCCTTTTGTTCGAGTATCTATACAGCAGGAACCAACCTTATTACTGCCACCTATGGGTGTTCGCAGACAGTGGCTACTCTAGGAGTGACCACCTTTCTACTAGGGTTTGCATCGGGGCCTCTCATCTTTGCTCCCCTGTCGGAATTATAGTCAGTCTATGTTGAGACCCTCCTACCTTCAGCTGCTTATACGAGGATTGATCTAGCGGTCGCAACCCCATCTTCCGGCTGACGCTGGGTTTGTTTGTCCTCTTCCAAATCGGTTGTGCATTAGCCCCAAACATAGCCGCGCTGATCATATTTCGATTCTTGGCCGGCTTTTTCGGCTCTCCGACGGTCACAAACTCGGGCGCGTCTATCACGGACCTCTGGCCGCAAAGCGAACGATCAGTACCGTTAGCTCTGTTCTCCGCCGGTAGCTTCCTTGGGCCTGTTTTTGCCCCGGTAGCTGGCGGGTTCGTCTCGGAATACCTTTCCTGGAGATGGAACTTCTGGTTGGTGCTTATTCTGAGCGGAGTTGTCTACGCCACATGCGTGCTCTTCCTTCCAGAGACGTACGCAGCCAAGCTTTTACGGGATAAGGCCCGGCGCCTGGGAGTCGTCCAGTCCGGGCCCTCCCTCCAAGAGCAGCTCCGGACCTGCCTTATCCGTCCCTGGCTGATGCTTTTCGCGGAGCCGATCTTATTCCTCCTCTCTCTCTACATGGCCTTCATTTACGGCATTCTCTACCTCGACTTCACGGCGTATCCGATTGTATATAAACAGTCCCGCGGCTGGTCTCCTGGTATTGCAGGCCTATCCTTTCTCGGAATGGGTACCGGCATGGCCATTGCCACGATTGCCTCTCCCTATGTAAATACGATTCACGGCAAATACGTATCCAAACTTGGTCCCGTCCCAGAAGCCAGACTACCCCACCTCATGATCTTGTCTTGGCTGATCCCTGTCAGCCTGTTCTGGTTCGGCTGGACCGCCCTGCCTCCGACGCATTGGATTGTAGCAATCATTTCGGGGGTTCCGTTTGGGTTCAGCCTGATATTACTTTTCCTTGGCATCACATCTTACCTCACGGACTGCTATGGTCCGTATGGCGCGAGTGCGCTTGCGGCCAATGCAGTCTTCCGCTCAGTCTTCGGAGCGGTATTTCCTCTCTTTGGAACGTATCTGTACGACGGACTTGGCGTGCCGTGGGGATCGAGCCTGCTAGGTTTCTTTGCACTAGCATTTGCTCCCCTCCCGTGGGTGTTTTATCATTTTGGGCCCCGGATTCGAATGAAGAGCAAGTATCATAGAATGATGATTGGTGATGAGGCATAAGGTTTTAACTCACTTCTTTCTGATTTCCTCTCTGGTTCTATTACAAATTCATATTAGCCAACTGAGGGGTTTCCGGATGTACAGGGGAGGAAAAAGAAGAAGCCTATAAACATGGACTTCTTTATGTATGAAGATATTAGACAGTTTTACAATTTACCTTTGACACTTTCAAGTATTAATTCTACAAGAGATATTGATAATAATCTACTAAAGTGGAGATCCGAAATGGGGAAGCAATGCTGTATGATTTGAATGGCAGCGAAGGGACAAATAGAAGAAGGGAGAGAAGGGGGGGACAGAGCAATCTAGCTATCTACAACGGGGTCTGTCCCATGTGGTGCCTGGTCCGACACCTGGGACGATTCCAACCTATCCAAGATGTAGGATCCCAGTGGGCAGGACAATGGAATAATCATGGAGTCTTCAAAAGGATAATGAAGGGAAGACCAACATACTTTATATTGAGCAAACATATCCAGATTGTTAGATGAGTCGATAGATATACGGATCGTCTCAACCCGGACCTCGTAGTCGGATGTAGTAGGCAACGAGTTACAGTGGCTTGCATGACCCCTAATCAAGTGAAAACCAGCTGAAACATAGCCTCGTGGTTGAGTTCCACTAGTAAGGTCAAATGTGAAGAGGCCAACTTTAGCTTGGGACGGCGCAGTGGGTGATTTAAGAAGTTTCACAATATTCCGGACTTCTCGAATCGTTAAGGAAGAACACGGACATATCTGAACAGCACCCAAATGCTTTTCGCAAGTCATCTGTGGAGCTGGAATTGCGAGTGAATTCTTCCTAAATCTCTTTCGTGAATGGAGCCTTAAACACCTTCCGCAATATATCCAGGAGCGGCTCTGAACTCGAATAAGTAGTTGAGTTCGTGCCACCTTATAATTCATCACACATAGTATAGAGGGCGGACATCGTAAAAGTGGTGAGAACTCAATTTCCTTTTCTTTCAAAATCGTGCCAAAGAGGTCAAAAAGTCGTTTACAGCTGAGCGATAGACATGCTTTATCGACAAGAGGAAGTTGTCTATAGATATTGCATAGCACACTCTCTTGTAGAGAAAGTATTCCAGGGCCTTTTCTCCGGGAAATAATAGATAAGAGGGAGAATCTTTTTGTGCAGAAACTCCAGGCTCGCTGTATTTCTCCCCACATTTGTTGCTTTTCATTTTGGTTATTCTGAGAAGCGATAGCCAGTCCCCAACCGTGTCCCCGGTTTGTCTTCTCTCTACCTCCTAATAGACAACGAGATTCCTCGTCGTCATCAGGATGACTTTGGCCTAGGCGGGGTAGTATGCTAGGCAATTTTCGGCGTCGCTGCATCTTTAAATTTTAGCCTGGGTAATGGTAATATATGTGCGAAGGTTGCGTCGGAAAACTCTTCATCGGAGGACTCATGACTCTGACGTTACATTTACGAGGTCTTTCAAAGCCGATATCCAATTCGTCTATGAATATCCAAGGCTCTAGTGGTTTAAGTAGAAAACTTAACTCACTATAGAAACCTTATTACTGATAAGAGGGAGCATATTGAAGAGATTTCTGCTAGAGAAATGGGGGAGCGGGAAGTTGTGCCAGTCGCCCGGCCTCGTGGAAGACTGCCAAGACTGTCTGGTCAGAAGGATCTATTCCGCTGGAAGGGTAGGTCAGAATGCGGTCTGACAATGACCATGGTATAGACAGAGTTTAGTACTGAGGAATGGGTCGCCCGGACATCTCATTTCCAAGAAGAGGAATAGTATATATCCAACGCACCATAAACATAGAAACAAGAAACAAGAAACAGCAAGCAGCAAGCAGACAATATAATGATATCGAAAATAAAAACCAAAAGCAGCCCCAACTCCGATCCAAAGGAAAATATAAGTGCAGGGAGGATAGTGTGACGTGCCAGGTCGATCAATAAAGAAAGAGTGCATATACAACAGAAGAGTGTATTCCGACGAAGATAACTAAGATAAAGAAAGAAGGAAGAAAGAAGAAGCAAGTTGCAAAGTGGGAGAGGACCTGCTTATATAGCCGGTACTCTGCAAACGCTGCAAACAACAAACATGCAAATAAACATAGCGATCGTAACAGATAGCCTGCACAGGAAAGGGGACGGGCGAATCCACTATTTGAGTGGTTGAAGCAAGAAGTGAAACAAGCAGGCTGTGGGATATTTATCCCTTACTCCCGCGGAGCATATCTAGGAAGTTTGAGACTTCCTTTGCTTTGGGGGGCGGGGAGGTGGGTGCCCACCGGCGGAGCGAAGAAACGTACTGGGATGTTTTCATCATCCCAGTCCCAGTAGGACACTTGAGTCCGAGCTTCTTCTGAAGCTTGCACAGAACCTGCCCACTCTACATACATCGGAAGACGTGGGGGCGCCTGGGGGTGCCTGGGGGCCTGGCTTAGAAACGGTGGTCACAACTTCTGGAGTTCTGTCGGGCCTGAGGGTGATGGTGGTTTTGGCTGTGGCTATATTATTTTAGGATATTTTTTTTGTCTTAATCTCGAAGGTGTATCAAGGATCAGAGACAACATCAGATTGCACGGTTCAATGAATTTTTTTTGTCTTTCTCGGTTCGCGTTCCTTCTTCTAGACTCTCGGAGGCACCTACCTCTCTCCGAAGACTCCCCATAAGAAACGCTTGTTTGTCTGGAAGCCCCCCAGTCTACTTCAGTAGACAGTTTGCCAAGGCCCCGGACCCTGAGACCTACTCGCGAGCAATTATATGGTCAGACCTACAGTAAACCCCGAATTCGCGATATCTACCTCCTTAACCACGACCTGACGATATCAGAGCTCAAAACGTATCACAATATCACGTCTACCGAATCAGATACCGACGTCCTGATGCTTTACACAAACGCCAACGAGGAAAGCAACACCGGCACACGAAAGGCCGTTCTATCGGAGCCCCAATGTCGGGACCTTGTGATAAACCTCTCCAAACGTATCCTACAACCAAGTACTGCGCAAATGAATTGGCCACAGCTCACTCTTGAGAATGTTCTCGCTCTTCAAAAAACCATCTATATGACGAGCAATTCATATCATCATCCGTCCTATGCCAGTCTGCGCCTCAGACGTTAGCACCAGTCAGAGTCGAACGATGAATTAATTGATTTCAGTGATCCTAATGACGATGGATAAAACTAGTAAAAACCATGATATTCTTCTCGGAAGTTCTACCAGGAGGGGAGGAACCCTCTCCCGTCTCCCCGCTCTATTTATTTAGACAAACTCCTCTCCTCCGTTTCTCGGTTATGTATGCGCCCGAGCCTTATTGCAGATAGTCAAAGTGACTCAACAAATCTATATTGGTCATCTGAGATACCAGTTGCCTGGCTTCATTGCGCTTCATCTAATCCGTTGTTCGGCTGGATCGTCGGATACCGTGGTCGCCTGTCGGCGATCCACTTCCTCTTGAAGGGCTTGTCTTTCCGCCTAACTGTATTCATGGGCATGTGATCCCAGACTTTGTATGTATCGATAATGAAGGTCATAGAAATAATGATGAAAGACGCGTCTCTGTGCGCGTTGGAGAGCCTCCTCTGGGGAACTCGTAAGGAAACGAGACTTCCGAATTGGCGTCCGAGTGGTTTTCGGAAAAGACTCAGACGTGCTCGAGGTCTGGATCAAGGGGTCATCAACGGCGTCTGTGCACACCTCGACATTCGTTTCATACTGATCTTACCTGTTGAGATACCGTTCGAACATCCGCAAGTAGATATCTATGACCCCCTTTGCTGCATAATATCCCAGAAGACATACAGACCGCGGTCAGCAGGAGATAGAGTTGGAAATTGTGCTGTGACAATGGGAATCTTTCGCCTCACGACTAGGAATAACGAAATCTGACCTCGAAGTCGCTTCTAGAGAGTGGTAATATCCTGTGGAAGTTCTTGTAGCGATTTTATGTCTGTGACTGTCCGAAGAATGTCCACTAGCTCAGAGTAGTGCTTGCGAGAGATACCACTCTTATCTAACCAGATAGATAGAAGTAACTGGAACTCGGTCATTACCCCGGGCACTCGACGCTGCTGAACCGTTTCGAATGTTATCTCTGGTTCGGACTGATATCGTGTTTGCTGCGGTGGGGGTATCATTTACGATATATCAGGCTCCGCGGGTTTAGGCTGTGACACTTTGGGGTTCTCTGGTTGGACAAGCAGCTCCTGAATCTCCTCTTCTATGATTTGGTTAGCTAGGAATTGTTCTTCTGCTCTCACTTCAAGTATCAAATCAGTTTCCTCTGATATGAACTGGGTATGGACGTCCTCGATTGTGGTCTGTGATTCGGTGCTTGGAAGCTGTTCGATAATTGAATCGATGATTGTATTCACCGTCCAAAAGTTCTGTTAGCATTAATTACCCTAGACGTCTGATATAGAGAAGTGCTTTTCCCCATCCAAAAGACTGTATAGACTCGGCGAGATCGGAGGTAATATTGTGGTCATTCTTGTGATATGCCACATCTATTCAATTAAGGAAGAGTGCAATCAATTCAGAATGAGTAAGATAGAGAAGGAAAGAAGAAGCAAGTGCTGAAGTAGGAGGTGGCATGCTTATATATCCGGCGCTTCTGCAAACGTTGATCTATAACTGAGAAATAACTGAGCATGCAAACACTAGCTAGTAGTCCCGAGAAAAAGATATTGCACCAGCTCAGCATGCCTTCTCAAGGTAAAGCAGGACATTCATAGCGCCTTATCCTCACTTTAGCCTAGTTAGCCCAAAGATTTGCCGTAAGTTGGATCTCTGGCGCCTCACGGGGCAAATAAACCAAGTAGCCAATTTTTGGAGATATTTTGAAGTAGCGTATGAAAGGCGATCTCCTAAATCCTTTCGGATCTCCTCCTTTTGTTCCTATGGAAAATCGAATTCCCGAAAGTTGGGTCATGTTTGGTACGTATCTTGCTCGTGACAAAGTAAACTTGGAGTGATGAAAACTGAGGGGAAAAGAAGGCTACTTTTTCAGACATGATAGGAAAAGTACCATTTGGCATAACTACGGGCTGAATATTCGGGCAAAGAATATTCAGGTAAGTGAATATCCACCCTCAGTGCCCTGTATACTATGCCCGATCCGTAGGCGCCTGGTGACCACCACCTTACACATGCTGTTGTATGTTTTTCTATTCTTCTGCTTTTGGAGTTAGACCAGATCAATCACTAACCCAGCACTCGATGTTTTCTTTAAGACATAGCAAATCCTACGACTGAGTGGTTGTGCGATACGCGATACGGCATGTGTCTAAACCTCTCCAGTCTCGCCCGCAGCAATCACTCTATAACTATTGTACATGAAATCTTGGCCACGTTTCAACTTAACATAGCGTCTAACAAAAAGATTCGGCATTATCTAATTGGATGATTAACCTGGGGAGAACAAGATTTGCTTTAGCTTAACGTCATTTTCAGACATTCTCTTCCTATACTCTTCGTCATGCATATGTAGGTGTCCCGCAGATCCATAAACCCCGGTGAGTAGATTCGATCAGGCTTAGATATGATTCTGTTGGGCCATGATGCGTGCGAGACCTGGGCAGTCGGGTCCGCTTTGGTTAGGGTTTGGGTTCGACCCCGCCCCGATCGGCTCCGCACGATCGGGTCGGGTCCGCTGGAGGTACGGAGAAGATCGGTGGGGTATAAAGGGGGTTGTGCCCAATGAGGTCTGAGGTAAAGTAAACTTTCATATTTTAGGGAACGCAGGGATGATCAACGCCAGGTTCGGCGTTTGAGACATTAGGTGTCTCAACTCCACAAAAACACCATGTGACTCGACAAAGATCGGCAAGGTTTTCAAACTGGGTCCGGGGTCCGGGGTACTACCGTTGCTGCACAGTATCTGGGGTAATTACTTTGGGGTAACTACTTTGCTGCAGGGCTTGAAAATATATTGCGTCGATATATGTTAAAAGAGCTTATTTTTTATTGAAAGGAGTTTGAGTAAACTATATATCCTGGGTACATCTGTATTGTTTCCCATTGGCCTGTCACTAAATATCCGTCCCTCGCGTCCCATTTTACTTGGCTGATGAACCCGCCTTTCAAAACTCCTATACGCACGCGCAATTCTGCAAACTAGGTCTACCAGGTAGAGCTGTGATCAATTTGACTTCTTCTGAAGTTGCGATAGTCCCGGGACATGGCTAGAGAGATCACCCACGGGAAGCCGCAGAGGGAAATCGACGGATTCAAGCAACAAAGAAAAGAGTAAATACCATCCACCGAGGCATGCTGCGAATAGCACAGCTCCTCCGCCCTGAAATGAGATCGATTGCGTCAGTAACGAGAAAATTAAAGATACCGCAAGGGGACTCACTATTTGGAACTTCCCAGCAAGTACTGTCTCCTGCATAGCCAAGTACCAGTAGGCAGCATTGATGAGGCCAACTCCAATAACCACGGTGAAAAGGATATAGACAAGGACAAAATTGGTCCGGAAGGAGCAGATCAAGTAAAAGAAGCATAGAAGATTGAAACAAACTATGAAAAATCCTGTATACCATTTGATCGTTAGAATCTTGTTCACGCTCTGCTCAAAAAGCAAGGTCGGAAGAATGGGGTGCTTGACGAACCAAAGCTGGCATTGAAACCCTCCGATGTGAGTCCTGCAGTGGGATCATCAGGGTTTGGTGAATAGGCTGCGTAGGCATTATAGAAGGGCTGTAGGGTCGTGGCGAGGGTGAGGTAGAAGCATGCTGCATCATTGATGTTATTAGTATTTGACATATATCTGGAAAGGCCACGAGCACAGTATCACTTACCAAAGGACATGAACACCACGGATGAGAAGGTGTTACCGATTATACACTCTAGCAATCCACCAACAAGCAAGAGAATGCCTCCGAAGAAGATGTATGCTCCACTGAAAGAATAGCGAGTTAGCATGCGCCCCTGAATATGGAATCAGACTGATTCCAACTACTCACATATGAGCAATTCCATTGTTGCCAGCTCCTCTCCAGCCCATGAGGGAAAAAGAGAGAGGAGTCAAGGCCATGACGAATCCTGTGATGGCTCTACGCTGGTGTCAGTTATTTCCTAGAAGGGGTGATCGGAACACAGCTGCCATACATAGGGGTTGGATTGCCAATGATACTCCGAAGGTTTCCAGCAACTTGAGGTTTCGGATTCAAGTAAAGCTTCTCAAAGAGTTCCGGAGATAGCATGATGCTTCCTCTAGACCTGGTCCTCTCAAAGGCACTAGAGTCTCCATTTTCCGCATGCTGAACGTCGTTGGCAAAGTTCACGCCCTCGGAAGTGCTCGAATCAGATGTTTTAGCCATCTTTGGTAAAATATAATGGTGAAAATAGGGGTGTTGGCAAAGATAGAATTGAAAGCAGCTTCAAACACATGGACACTTCCTAAGCAATATATACCGTGGTAATTACTAGCTACATACCAGCATCTAATGGGACCAAACTTTCCTTGCTTATTTGGATTCTGGGGTACCGGAAACGTCCTGCGAACAGCGCACAGCAGAAAAAGCTTCCACTAGTGAGTCTAGACGGGATTCCAAATGTTGTAGATCTACATCGCCCCCGCGTTGAAGCAGAGCGGCAGCAGATAGTTTGTGGGGGTGGCGTAAGCTATCGATTCGGATATACGGAGAAGGAGAAGTAGCTCCTGCGAATCAACATGCGAATAGCTTCCGCCATCGCAAACCCCGCATTCCAGCCCCTATTCATGGTCGGAGGAGCGGATGCGCTCTGCAAGACCCCTAGAACCTGGAGTAGTGGAGTGCGGTGGAGCCGATGATGCGGGGCCCCGTAAAAAGGCGAAGCTGGGGTTACAGCCGCCTTGCCGCCTTGGAATTTGACTGGTCATTCCTCCCATCCTACATTCCCAACCCAAGTCGGAACCGCTCCCCACGTCGAGAAACTCCCACCTTCGCGAAACGATCAAGATGTGTGCCTCAGCGGTTCCAAACAAGTTCACCGAATACCAAGATAGCACGCTCACCTGAGCAAGTGGATTGGATTAATCAGGTGCCCCCGAAAAAGTTATAAATCCCCTCAACTATCCTTCTTTCTCGATACTCATACCATCCGAAGAGAATCCAATCCATCCTCTTCAAAACTTCTTACCCTTTTTTTACCTTTATTAAAAATTTTCCCTTATTGGTTTTTCCACAATGGCCAGCGCAGATATCCAGCAGAATATTCCCTCGCACATCCGTGGAGTGCCCGGCTCAGTCAACATACCAGTAGCAAGCTTCCCAGTTCCCTCCAAGTGTGCCACATGTGAACCGGAGCACGTTGCATCGACACTTGTTGAGGCTTTCAACCTTGCATTGGCCAAACGTGACTTCAACGGCATCGCAAACTTATTCGGAGACAACGGCTTCTGGCGCGACCATCTAGCTCTGACCTGGCAGCTTCGAACAGTGCAAGGCCATGAAGCGATCGTGAAATTCCTCGAGAGATCTTCCGAGTCCAGGGACGGCCTGCGACTCAAGAAAATCTCTATTGACAGAAGCACTCCTGTTCGCGCCCCGAAAGTGTGGTCACTTGACGGAGCTGGCGAAGTTCAAGGCATCCAATTTTTCTTCAAGGCAGAGACGTCCCATGGCTCTGCGACCGGAATCGCCCGCCTCGCGCTGCAGAACCACACGTGGAAAATATTCACCTTGTTTACTGGTCTTCAAGAGCTCAAGGGCCATGAGGAGCTTCTTGGACGTCGGAGACCCAAGGGCGCAGAGCACGGTGGTAACCCGGATCGCAAGAATTGGGCCGAAAAAAGAGCCGACTCTGCTGCTTACACTGACGGTCGCGAGCCAAGTGTGCTGATTATCGGTAAGTTCCTATCTTTTCATCATTTTCAAGAACCCAGCTAATCCTTATTTCAAAGGCGGCGGACAGGGTGGTTTGACCGCAGCTGCGAGATTGAAGATGCTCGGAGTGGACTCTCTCATCATCGATAAAAACGAGTCCGTCGGGGATAACTGGCGACTCCGATACCGTCAGCTTGTCCTGCACGATCCCGTATGGTACGATCACATGCCCTACATGGAGTTCCCAGCGACTTGGCCTATCTTCACCCCGAAGGATAAGCTGGCTGAATTCTTCGAGTGCTACGTCAAAATGCTTGAACTCAATGTTTGGACCACAACCACTATCACCAATTGCGAATGGAATGAGAAGACTGCCAACTGGACCGTGACCCTTTCTCGCAAACAGAAGGACGGTACCACTGAAGAGAGAGTGTTCCACCCGCGCCATATCATCCAAGCGACCGGTCATTCTGGAAAGATGAAGATGCCTGAAGTCCCCGGCGTGGACAGCTTCCAGGGTGACCTTCTTTGTCACTCCTCGCAATTCCCAGGTGCCAAGAGAAACAGCCAAGGCAAAAAGGCTATCGTCGTGGGCTCATGCAATTCCGCCCACGATATCGCACAAGATTATCAGGAGAGAGGCTACGATATCACTATGGTCCAGAGATCCACAACCTGCATTATCTCCTCGACTGCCATCACAAAGATCGGTCTGAAGGGCCTTTACGAAGAGGATGGTCCCGCATTGGCAGATGCCGATCTCCTTCTCCATGGCACTCCCACACCAGTTATGAAAGCGCTTCAGATCCATATCACTTCCCAAGAAGCAGAGCACGATAAGGAGCTTCTTGAGGGGCTTGAAAAGGCCGGATTCAAGGTTGATCGTGGTCCAAATGGCGGTGGACTCTTCGTCAAATATTTCCAGCGCGGTGGCGGCTACTATATCGACGTCGGAGCCTCCCAAATGATCGTTGATGGCAAGATTAAGGTGAAGCAAGGTCAGGAGATTGCTGAAATTCTGCCTCGAGGCCTCAAATTTGCCGATGGCACTGAGCTCGAAGCCGATGAGATTATCTTCGCTACTGGATACGACAATATGCGCTCGCAGACGAGGACGATGCTGGGCGATAAGGTTGCTGATAAGGTGTCTGATGTTTGGGGCTACAATAACGAAGGAGAAATTAGGACCATGTGGCAGAATAGTGGGCACCCAGGATTCTACTTCCATGGAGGCAATCTGGCGACTGCAAGATACTATTCTAAGATTCTGGCACTCCAGATCAAGGCTCTTGAGGAAGGTATCTATAACCATGGTGAATTCTAAGCGGACGGGTACGGATATATTGTTTCAACATCATCTACAATTTGTTTTTCCTCCAATGCTTGTTCTCTAACTATGTCAAATTCATTTATAAACTCCAAGATTGACTTTTTCAATATTTGAATGTATCAGTAGTAATACCTCCGGGGCAGCGAAACCGAATCGCCGGTGCATCTCGGTTCTCGTACTAGGTGGGTCAGGACAATGAGATGAATCCACACCCGTGCAAAGGCATACGTATGTTTTTGCCTAACAAGGAACGAAGCATTGCCCATAAGAAATGATCAACGAGCAAATAACCACTTCTGGCCCTGAAGAGTTCCATGATCTGCATAGTTTGTTGGGATATCCGATTAACCAGACACGTTATTGGGAAAATAGAACCCAACAACCATACGAGATCCTGAAGGATCCATGCATACTACAAGCTACAAACCCAATTCAGGTCTGCTACCCATATCACTCAAATGAAGACCATGAAAGTACCGACCGACGCCAGGAACACGACCGATACCAGGAACAGGTCTCTGCATCTGTGGTTGGACGGGGAACAGACGGACCCCATCGCTTTGCAGGAGAACGGTGGATCTATTGGGCCTGTATCCTCCGATCTGTTCGGAGTTGCCGCCTGAAGGGTCCACGAGTATGTATGAAGTTTCAATATCCGTATCGTTTTGTTTCCTGAATCTCCTTATAATGGACATCTGCTCTCGCAGCAAAAGTCGCTCGCAATTAAACACTCTGAAGGACGCGGCCAGCTACGCACACGCTACGTAACCATCTAAACCTGTCTGTTTTCTCACATTCACTCCCCTAATATTCGGCATGCTGACCAACAGTTTTCACTGAAGTTCAATTGAACGCTATGCCTTTCGAAACTCAGGAGCCCTGGAAAAGACAGTTCTACAGTAGTACCGAATGTCCCGAGCATGTAGTCATTCCATTGAAGGACTACAATGCGTACGGCCCCAATCCGGTACACCGATGGGTGTACAATAAGCTGGAAATCGCAGAGAAGCAGGGACTGGCGTGTGCACCACATGGAATAGCTCCTGAGAAATTCCCTGTCTTCAGCAAGCCGATTTACAACATCAGGAATCTTGGAGCGGGAACCAGAATTCTTGAAGACATGGAAGACTACCGTGAGCACTGCTCGTCAGGACATATGTGGTCAGAGCTTCTTGAAGGTGACCACATCAGCACTGACGTGGCGGTTCTCGACGGAAAAGTAGTCTGGCTATCCCACACGCTGGGCATTCCCTCTGGCGGCGGCACCTTCGACAGATGGGAAGTCAATATCGCTGTACCACAGCAGGACGAGCGAACACTCGTGGATTTTATAGAGCTACACTTGCCAGACTACAGAGGCATGCTCAATGCCGAGATGATTGGTGGAAAGATCATCGAGATGCACCTGCGCTTCACAGCTTAGTGACGGCCGTCCGTTCTGGCTGGGTGAAGCGCCGAGTCTTGCTGATTTCCATGCTTACGTTGACATTTGGACAGCACGCGCTTACTTGGATTTTGCACAAGAACTGTTCAAACCATTCCAAAAGATGCCTCTTTGGGAAGAGAGAGTCCGGAAGATTGGCCACGGGAGCAACCGGGTCATTGATATTGCGGAAGCACACGAGTCGGCTCGTTGCAGCACACCTCTTCCCGGCCACAGCGTAGATTCCGAGGATGCACTTGGACTTTCGCCTGGGGATGATGTGATAGTTACGCCAGACGATTACGGACAGGGACATACCACTGGACGCCTAGTGACTTTGACACCGCGAGAGGTTGCCGTTGTGCGTGATGATCCTCTTGTAGGACAGGTGATCGTACACTTTCCTCGTATTGGGTTTCGCATCTCCCGTTCTTCGAAACCTTAGCTAGGGAGCCCTTCATTTATATTGGATCTGTACTTCTCCACACATAAGCATGATGGAAAGAAGCAAAGGGAGGTCTGTCAACCTGCATGAAGGCAGCCAAAGCCTTAATGCATCACTATTGTTTACATATTTCCAGTCTTTTGTGTTGTGCTATTTGGAGGCTTTGGAAAAATCCCGGAACGATATTCATATGAGAGATGTCAAAGAAAAGGCAACTCAAAAGACAGCTAGACAGATGTCGTATCTTTCATACTAGTACAGATCTAGATCTAGATTCATGTCATACAACTCATTTCATATAACTCATGCCATCTCAATCTGCTCATCTTCGGCACCCTTCTTCGTGACTGTCACATCATCAGAGGGAATAACATATGTCGCCCACTGACGAGCAGGAACCTTGTCCTGGAAGAGTCTCTCGATTTCCGCATTGCTGCGACCTGCAGTCTCACCAACACAGAACCACGAATATGCTAGCAAAGACGTGGTTGTTGCTCCGTAGACAAAACCGATCATCGGACCTAAATGACCCGTGTAGTACATATAGGGGCTGGTGAAGACCATGACCCAGAGCGTGAGAAAGAAGACGCCCATGGCGCACGCGGTGATCTTGTTTCTGTTGCGGCCAACGGACATTTCCGATGCAATAGTGTATGAGAGGGTCCCGATGGAGAAGTTGTAGAAGATGATGTTGATGTAGGCGAGAACAACGATGCCGATGCCGATGCCACGGCTGAAGGTGCCATCGGATGCTTTGGTGGTGCCGAGGCCGCCGACGGCAATGAGGGAGATGAACATACCCCCTGAGCAGACGAGGAGGTTCGTGCGGCGGTTGATCTTGTTTCCGAGAACGACTGCTAGGCCGACGGTAATGATTTGCAGGACATAGATGATGGTGTTGATGGTGAAAGGATCTGAAACGCCGATGGACTGGGCGAACACAACGCCATAGGTGTACCAGAATTGGATACCGTTAATCTGCTGCACGAACATGACGCCACAGGCGTAGAAGAGCTTGCGGCGCTCAATGGGATCCATGATGAGTGAGACCCAGGTAGCGTCCTTGGCCATTTCACGCTCCATCTGAACTTGGTCCTCGATAGCTTGTATGTCCGCTGAGGGATCATAGTCGCGGCAGCTGTGGTTGATTCGGCGGAGAGCTTTGATGGCTTTGTCACGCTTGCCTTTGTACATGTACCACACTGGACTCTCGGGTGTGAAAGGAAGGCACAGAAGCAAGATACCGGGAAGAACAACCAGCAGGCACATGGGAATGCGATAAGATTGAGAACTGGAAATGCTCTGGGTGCCTTGGTTGACACAGGCTCCGACTAACTGCGAGATAGACTGCATGAACTGGAAGCACATGAGGGCCGGACCTCTGATGGCAGACGGCGCCACCTCTCCAATGTACATCAGGCAAGTAGCGGTGAACTGTCCAATACCTAGACCAATCAACACACGACTGACATAGAAGACTGAGTCAGAGCCAAATGAGCACACTTGCACGATGGCTCCAACAATGATACAAAGAGAAGCCGACAGGAAAACAGCACGCCGGCCGAAGAAGTCATTGATGGGAGCGGCGCCAATAGCTCCAACTAGCTCTCCGACATAGATGATGCTAGCAGACACCGAGAGGAACGATGTCCCAAGAGAGTATGACCCGTCTGCATTTCTCTCCCCGTAGTCCTTGGCAAACCATGTCATACCCTGAATCCCAGTATAGTAGATCGTATCGTAACCGTAGCAGAGGGCACCGATGGCAGCCACCATACAGTAGGCGATGGCCCGCCGATTCGACTTCCAGTCGATCTTGAGATCAAGACCTGCCATGTTCGAAGATGTACGTTTTTGAGGTAAAGAACAGTAAACTCGATAGACTTAGAAGCCCACAGAGGAAAAAGAGAATTTTAGAAGAATCGAACCAACCGGTTTGCAGGGAAACGATCGTATATATACCTTTTTTTTTTATAGAGGAAAAGTTCAATTATTGCCAGACCAAACCAAGAACCCGGAGGCCCGCATGTCGGGGTAAACTCCATGGGGTATGCGGGCCATAGCCGAGTATTTTCGAAGTCTCCATCTAATAGGACCCCTGGGGCCCCCTTCCCCCCGGCTGATATGTAGACCAAGACATGTTTTATAGTGTGGGTCTCCTCGTTATTCACGCACTCGCAGGAGCTTTTTACATGAAGGGTTTTACCCCAGACGCTTTGAAGAAAGAGGCAGCTTCACTATTTGTAGATGTCTTCGAGCAAAGATCTCATGTTGGAAGAGGGCAGATCGGGCTATAAGCCGACAAGATAGCAGCAGAATTTCGGCAAGTGGTCGCCGCCAAGCGGAATCCCGAAACGGGGATGTCGCCGAAATTTGACAATAATTTCGCCATGCGGCCAGTCAAAGTTTCAAGATTTCAAAAAACTACCGCGGCACAAGCCTTTGTCGAGGAAACTGGAGTAATCGGGGTAATCGGTAACCTTGAAAGAGAAGGGCTACCGACAATCTTTATCTAGCGATAAAATCCACTAAGCTATTTCTGATAAGTCTGCCGCTGGCCGCAATTCGGAATTAGCTTATGCAGATTAATATGGTATCCTCAATACCTATCACATGACTTAAATCAGTTGAAAATTGCGGCCAGCGGCAGATATACTGAAAATAGTTTAGCGGCGATTGTGTGAAGATTGTCGGTAGCCCTTCCCTTTCGGGCTTTCTAGGCGGGTCTTTCCATACTCCAACATCCGGAGTGGACTATAGATTCGCTTGCAATAGCCATAAAACCATTTCTATCGGATTATACCGGGTCAAAGCAACTGTGATTTTATCTTTGTTTTGGCTTTATCGGCAACACTCCGGTATTTCGTGAGCCAAGATTTTAGCACGAGAGGACTACCGAAACTTGGCCAATCGACAAATAGGGAATAGCAAAAGAGCCCCTGTGATAGCAGGAGGCAATAAACCGGGATACTATCACAGCTCGGCCAGAATCCATGAATCCAATAGTGCAAATTCGGGAAAGAGAGGCAGTCAATGTAGCCTATAACTATCAAGGATGTACTGCTCTCATAATTAGCCTCTAAATAAAACATGACAGCAAGTCCATCAAAGAATTTCGAATTCAGAGAAAGCACACGATAGAAACTAGAAGGGCTCTTTGCATGCATCTAAGCTAACTCCGTTAACGTATCACGTAGGGCTTGGCCAATTGTATTCAGATGCATGGTACCCAATCCTAACTCCAAGTATGAAAAGATAATAAGGGGATATATCCACATCAGGAATGGATGGAATAAGCCAATAATATTTGCGTAAGAGAGCCAACTTCATCTACAGTCGATTTGTGTGGCGGTGTTTATTTATCAGTGAGAATCTACTCCAACGTATGAACCTATAGCCATTGCCGTTAAGGGCAACGCATCAAGAGTGCCGAGTGAATACCAAGCCCTTAAATGTTTCAGCGGGAATATCAAACTCCTTCCGTTCTAAGTCCGCCTAGGTGCCTGCGCGTGGCACCCCAGAAGACCTCCACTTGCCAAGAATAAAACCTGGTTAGTCTAGACGTGTAGCTTCTTCTGCGAGCTACATTAACTAGCGAGAAAATCCGTGTCGGCATAGGAATTACTCGATTCGGAACTTATACGGGGTTCGATATGGAGTTGAGCCTTGCCCTCACAACGACTCTACATATATATCTTCCAATGGACAGGGGGTAATGGTCAGCATTTGCTTCCAATTTATGGCGAATTATGGTTTCCCACGTCTCAAAATGCACTGCATTTACTATTGTCGAATAAAATTGCAAGAAAGACCTGTACTCAAAGCTGCCATGCCTGTTACAGACCCAGGTTATGTGGGCCGAATACAGCAGATGACTCCGAGTGCCAGTGTACTTAGAAACCCAATGATTGTTGACATTCTGCAAAACAATTAGTAGGTTTACAATCTAGACATAGCCATATCCTAAGTACATGGTGTTTGAAAAGGAAAAGGCTTAAAGAATGAGAGTTGTTAGACAAAAGAGCCCGTGTCCTTCCCTTTAGGCCGTTATTAAAAACCGAAGTTCGACGGTTGATAGATCTAGCTGAATTAGCATAAGCCCTAGGGGTCCACTACTGCTAACTGTTCAAGAATTGCTGCGAAGGAAAATATGATGTTGGAGACAAAAATGGAAAAAAGGGGTATTTCACTCAGCCACCCTCCGTATTCAAAATGAGCCGAATGACTCCAAGGTTTAGAGGAGACATCCATATTCCCGAATCAAGGAAAAAACGCGGTTGGGACATTAGACTATGAACAATTCCCATAATTCGAGCAGCACCAGAGGACACTGAGAATCATTAGTGTTGCTCGACATCAATGTTCCTTTCTATATACACGTCTCAGTCAATGACACTTTTCTCGTCAGCCCAGCTAGGCTGAATAGACCGACAAACAGCCTCATAATCCTGGAAGCGCTGGGTATCCTCCACCAGCCCAGGCGTTGTCCAGAACATAGCCCAGTTACTATCAGCCAGCTTCCAAGTACCTGAAGACCGCTCGAAGTACCATTTATTAACCGGGTTGTCCATGCGACTACGCCAGCAGACTCCATTGGGGAAACATGTGCGCACCATCGCGTTGAACACAATGTCGGCGACACCCCCGCGCCTTGGCTGCGCTTGAGCACGGCGAATTTATCCAAATAGGGCACCATGCGCGCGGCACTGGCTTCGCTTCCGTCGTCTGGTACGCCCGGCGGCGTTTCCCAGGTCAGGATTGCGCCGCCTTCGTACTCGCCGGCGACGATGATACCGGCGATACGGTTGTTTACTCGATCGAGGTAGTTTTGGACGTTGAGTTTGCGGTCAAAGGAGTCTTCGATTAGGGCGACTAGGCGGGGGAGATCGATAGAAGGGTCGTTCAATCCCAGTCGCGGTTGGATCTGGGCTGTCCAGGGGTGTGTGTAGGGGTTTGGGAGGATTGTGAGAGGCATTCCACGTTTTACAAAGGTCGTGTGGGAGCTAACTGGGTTGAATGGGCTGAATCCGCCATTGGAAGCACCGCGTCGACCTGGGGGTAGAGAGGATGATAGTAGAGGCTTGTCGGTAAGGAGGTGGTGGATTAATGGGTTGCGCTGTCGACGGGTTCCAACCGCTGACGGGTCTGAAGCAGCCTCTTTTGGTGAACGCGCTGAGTAAGAAACTTCTTGTGGGGAGGTAATGATGCCTGAAGAGGCTGACGGTAGCATGGCTAATGCTTGTTGGGTTAATCTGAGATTCTCCAAATGGCCATCTAGCACCTCCTCCATCGCCTCGGCAGCCGGTGATTGGGCGGGTGCGGTAGGTGGCACAGGCGAGACAACCTCGCGATTGACGAATTTTGAGAACGGGTTACTCTCCAAGATTGGGTAAGTGGCTTCCGTAGTTACCTGTTTCGAGGGATCATTGTGGCCAGAAATAGAGTTTCGTGCCTGGGAAAGCTCATCTTCAATTTGATCAAACTCTTGCTCCATGTTGATGAAAACGTGCGATGATTGAGGGCCCTTGAAAGCCGGGATGCCCCCAAGCGCATCGAGAACAATGACACGGTCCAGAGAGACCTCCCTTTGTAGAGTATTGATTCTCTCGGCAGTTACTGCTGGATCTTCGTCCGGGTCTGGATTTGTTGACAGTCCCGCAAATTCTTTCGTCAGTGCAAGGGTAGCATCATCAGCTGAAACTGTCACGGCTCGTGGGTTTTCCTCCGTATAGGCAATGGGCGGAACAAGTACCACATGGCCATCCCGAAGGGCGCTCAAGAGCATTTTTCGCGACAGCACCGTGGGTTGACCAGATCCCCGCTCGGATATAGATAACGCCGAGTCTAGTCTGAAAGATTTTGAGTCCGGCTGCTCATCGATTGCCGCCGATATCCGATTTGCCTGTTCAATGGATATTTGTCGCCCGGCAGGGCCGCCCATCTTCCCGGGGTCGACAACTACACAGCATGCCATGCCCAGGCGGACGAGCTGCGAGAGGGTCTTCGCCACTCCCTTAATGACGGAATCATCGAGCAATTGTGGGGTGGTGATTTTGATCAGGGCCAAGTGCAGCCTTTCAGGTATAACCTGCGCGCGCGGAGTAGGAGTTGTATCTTGCCGGAAGACAGGACTATCGTACACCGCCCTAGAAGCACCGTAGAATGAGCCCAAATTGACACCGGAGGGCAGAGATCCTGGTATCGACTCCTTCGGAGGCTCGGTAGATTCTTGGCTCGATTTGGCGGGGCTGGCCTTTAGCCGAGCTAAGTACGACCTAGCTTCACGCTTAGTCGATGCGGAGCTCAGGAGGCTAAGAAAGAATTCCTAAGCCGAAAATGCCGCTGTTAGCATATGAACAGAAAGAAAAGAAGAATAGTGATATGCCACCTACCCGATCAAGCAATTTCTCCTTTGCGCGGTGGCCGAGGCGATCTTGGCTTTCGCTGCTACCCGAGAACTCGGCGAATTGCTGGGCTCGGACATTCAGCGCCTGTGCCGGGCGCGCCGTAATGGGGTCACTAGGACGAACGAGATGTTGCTGCAGACTTCTAGTCAATAAATGCTTAGCATTGGCGGGGTATACGGGGTTTAATTACCTTCACCAGTGAGGACTTGGCCGTTCGAGACCAGTTGAGCGTTCGGGAGGTCATGGTTGGGTGTATATAGTTGACGCCAATGCAAGAGCATCGGAGAAACAACCTCACCACGAATCAACAGTAAACATATAATATAGGAGGAATGAGTCAAGATCAAACAAATCTTTCTGAGGAAAAAGAAAATAATATGACGCATCCTCGGCTAGGTATAGCTCACCGCCTGTGGATACCGAGATTGATAAGAAAGGCTGTCCACTTCTGTCCACTTCAGGGCTATAAATTGTACATCTCTGTTCTATACACTCAGTACAAGGATATTAGTGGACCAGGACTTAACGGAAATAGACTGTGTTTTAAAGGCAGCTACCTATCCTAGTACGGAGTGTATAAGAAAATCTACCCACTTTCGAGAAATATATAATCAACCATAACAGCTGGTGGTTATAAATAGCAAAATGATATACATGTTGTACATACAGCCCAACTCTTCTTAGTTTTAGGTCTCTTCAAGCATAAAATAAGACACAAAGATCAAAGAAAGGAATTGAAATGTTTTTATACTGCCTAACAATAAAAGTAGAAAGAAATACAACCTATTCGAATCACCCACGTCATTTTCGTGACCAAAATGCTCACTGATTTCAATATAGTACTTTTGATACAGCTAGCACTAGAGTCCACGGGTGTACTATCCACTCCTCTTATGACCTACATATAGTATATACCCTAAAGGGAACCTTGGAAGTATAGTCAGGGTCAGGTTCTAGAAGCCAGTAGCCCGTTTATACGTGTAGACCGCTTTGGGCAAAATGTAACAGTACGAAGGGGATACATCGTAATCTATGGCGAATCCGGCCTGGAACGGGGTACTGAAAGGTTCCTATACTTTATCGGCTGAACCTCCCCCGCCACTGCAAAAGTTGCTCACCCTCGTCATCTAAAAAAAAGAATACCTGCTTGAAACACGCCTCTGAATAACACGCCTCTGAACCACTGAAGACTCATCAAATATTGCCAAATATCAAATCCAAGTAAGTGCGCCCGCTCCTCTCTCCTCCCCCTCTTCAAATCCAACCCCGGTCGCAACACCCCTCCTTGCAATACAGCGCAAATTCCTATGAATTGCTCAACATCTCCTAAGGATTGCTCGGAATCACTAGGAACAATAGCTGTCAATTTACTGTGATAATTGGCACTGTCTGTTTCGACTATTGGTCCTAATTACCTGCTTGAGATTGATCCCCACCATTTTAGATTTACAGCCCTCGTACGCCACCACGCCGCTTACCCTCCCTGCAACTCCAATTGATCGTGGCACCCTAGCCTGGTCTCACCGTCGGAAATTTTGATCCCAACCGCCTTGACCCTCGATACCCCAGTCAAGTTCTTCATCCTCACTATGTCCGATCAGAGCGAATACCTCTCCGACTCCATGTCCGGCCAGGACAACGGGCTCAGGCCGTTGTCTAATGCGGACGACTTGTCTCTCGGAAACCCTAACAGCGATTTGGCTCGTATCATGAGCCGTGCTGGCATTCAACTAGCCAATGGATTTCCAGTCGATGACGACGAGGACGACGACGAGGACGACGACGAGGACGAGCTGGATGAGGACTATTCTGCCGTTGATCAGGATGACGACGCAAACGATTTCCCATACTGGTTCCGCCGCCCACCCTCCCACAACCGCACAAAGCTGGATGAGCTGCATCCTTTTGTCCAATTGCTCTCCATATCTAATGTGGAAGATTGTGTGAAAGTGGAGGAAGCTTTCCCCGAGCAGGAGCGTTGCTCTCTCGATAAGGTATGGCTACCCGAATTCAATTACACCATAGAGCATCAATTCAACATTCAAATCATCTCACTCGATATGAATTGATGCGACTTCAGACGGATGGAGACTTCATTGCTAATAATTTCATAGTTCCGTTACCGTCTCAGCAAATGCCCCGAGCTCAGTCTAGGCCTCTTCACTCTTCCTTTGCTCGCAGAAGGAGAAACAAAACCCCGCCCAACGCTCGTCGGACACATCATTGCCACTCGTACTTCAGAGCCCATTGTGACAGATCGGTCGATGCAACTTCCGACCAACTGGAAAAACGAGCGTTGGTCCATTGAGAACGGACAAGCTGTTGGTCACGAAGAAGGCGGCCGCACTATTGCCATTCATTCGCTTGCTGTGGACCCAAAGCACCAGGGCAAGCAGGTCGGAAGCACATTGATGAAGTCATATATCCACCGTATCAGAGAGGCCCAGATTGCTGATCGCATCGCGATCATTGTACACGATCACCTGATCCCCTTCTACGAGTCATTTGGCTTCGAGTCCCATGGCCCTAGCAAGTGCCAGTTCGGTGGGGGTAATTGGGTCGATATGGTATGTTCTCTTTTTGACTGTCAGCGAATATATGCTGACCCTAAATAGATCTTGGAGTTTGGCCCTGAGCCTCTTGAGGAGTAGGAAGTTTTTCGTATTGCTTTTTTTCCCTCTTCTTTTTCTATCTTTTCGGCTTGGGGCATGTTAACCACTGACGGGTTCAACCCGTTTTTATTACACACATCCATGTTTTTGTCTCATCTCAAGGGTTTATCCTAGACGGGCTTTCAAATGAAAAGCAACGGAGTTTCTTTGGGCGGGATTACTTTTATGAATCTGGGCAGAAACGGCTTGGGCTTCCCGAATCGGTCACAAGGGCTTGTGTACCATAGTTGACGACAATGCAATATATATGAGGATGATTGTTGAATTTAGGCCAGAGATAGATATCAACCTCCAAACGTCCTATATAAATCCTCGAGGCATGAAATCGAGTCTTTGATCATTTTGTTCCATATCTCATCACGTGACTCGGCTATATTCCGGTTCGTCCAATCCTGGTCCCCGCATTTATTCTCCGCCCGGCAGAAAAAAAGGACTGCCAACAATTTTTTCATGGAGAAAAACCCACTCTATCAACACCCATTCACTCACGGCATTACTTCAAGAGTCAATACTTAATTTGACTCCTGACTTGTGCCCATTATGAAGACAACGTGGAAGGATGTGAGTCAATTTCCCGACTGCCCTTTTGCGCCAGATTTGACTGAGGAGAGTGCTAATGTATTTTTCACCGCTTGGTAGATTGCGCCTGTGCCGACACACCAGGAATTCTTGGATATTGTCTTGAGTCGCACTCAGAGACAGCTTCCCACACAGATTCGTGCTGGTTTCAAGATCAGCCGTATCAGAGGTATGATCACAATCTTTTCATCTGATCCAACATCGGCAAAAAAAAAAGTTATCGCGGTTATCGATAAAGCACAATTGCTGATCGAATTTTCTTTCCATCAGGGTTCTACACCAGAAAGGTCAAATATACACAGGAGACTTTCGGTGAAAAGTTCCAGCACATCCTCGATGGATTCCCTCGTCTGCAGGATATCCATCCTTTCCGTAAGTTTTACTCCTATGGCGATTATGGTTGCTCGGGTGGGGTCTAATATCCACCAGACAAGGATTTGATGAACACTCTTTATGATGCCGACCACTTCCGTATCGCCCTTGGTCAAGTCTCGACCGCCAAGCACCTGATTGAAACCGTTTCTCGCGATTACGTCCGTCTCATCAAGTATGCACAGTCTTTGTTCCAGTGCAAGCAGCTCAAGCGCGCTGCACTCGGTCGCATGGCAACTATCACCCGCCGTCTGAAGGACCCTCTCGTCTACCTGGAGCAGGTCCGCCAGCACTTGGGTCGTCTGCCCTCGATCGACCCCAACACTCGTACTCTTTTGATTTGTGGATACCCCAACGTCGGAAAGTCAAGCTTCCTGCGCAATATTACCCGCGCAGACGTCGATGTTCAGCCCTACGCTTTCACCACTAAGAGTTTGTTCGTTGGCCATTTCGATTACAAATACCTCCGTTTCCAGGCTATTGATACCCCCGGAATTCTGGACCACCCTCTGGAGGAGATGAACACCATTGAAATGCAATCGATCACCGCTGTTGCTCACTTGCGGTCTGCTATCCTCTACTTCATGGATCTTTCCGAGCAGTGTGGATACTCCGTCGGCGATCAGATCAAGCTTTTCCACAGCATCAAGCCCTTGTTTGCCAACAAGATTGTGTTTATTGTCGTTAACAAGATTGATGTGCGTCGTCCCGAGGACCTGGAGCCTGAGTACCAGGAGCAGCTGCAAGAGATCCTCAAGGCAGAGGATGTCGAGATGCTGCAGGTTTCCTGCACCACCACCGAAGGTGTCACCGCCGTCAAGAACGCTGCCTGCGACAAGCTCCTCGCTGAGCGAGTCTCCCAGAAGCTCAAGTCCGGCTCCACCGCTGCCACCCCCGGCAGCCGTCTCGGCGACGTTTTGTCCCGTATCCACGTGGCTCAGCCCATGGGTGGTCTGCGCGAGACCTTCATCCCCGAGGCCGTCAAGGACCTCAAGAAGTACGACAAGAACGACCCCAACCGCCGGAGACTGGAACGCGATATCGAAGAGGAGAACGGCGGTGCCGGTGTCTACAACTTCGACATGCAGCGCGACTACACTCTTGGCAACGATGAGTGGAACCACGATAAGATTCCCGAGGTGTGGAAGGGCAAGAACATCTACGACTTTGTGGATCCGGATATCGAGAGCAAGCTCGCCGCCCTCGAGGAAGAAGAAGAGAAGCTCGAGGCCGATGGCTATTACGAGTCCGACGAGAGCGTGGAAGACGTCGAAGACGCCGACAACCGCTTGAAGGCCGATCTCATCCGCGAGAAGCGCGTGCTGATGCGCAACGAAGCCAAGATGCGCAAGTCGCTAAAGAA
The DNA here is from genome assembly GCF_028828465.1 of Penicillium psychrosexuale. Classification (NCBI taxonomy): domain Eukaryota; kingdom Fungi; phylum Ascomycota; class Eurotiomycetes; order Eurotiales; family Aspergillaceae; genus Penicillium; species Penicillium psychrosexuale. The sequence goes on from NW_026643187.1 coordinate 4,157,294, forward strand.
CCGCGCCGCCATCCCCCGCAGCGCCAAGTCCAAGAAGCTGTCCGAGATGACCAGGGGTCTGGACTCCGCTGGCTACGACAATGCCGCAGCTGGTTCTCGTGCCCGTGCCGCCAACCAGCCTCGCGGCCGTGCTTCTATCCGTGAGCCTACTGCTGACCCCGATGCCATGGACGTCGACGACAACCCACACAAGGCCCTTGCTCGCGCTAAGAGCCGTGCCCGCAGCACACCTGCAACTGATCGTCGTCTCGACGGTGTCACCACCTTCACCAACCGTGATAAGGCTGAGCGTATGGCCAAGTTGGGCCAGAAGAAGATGAACCGTATGGCTCGTGCTGGTGAGGCTGATCGTCACACAACCGCCTCTCTTGACAAGCACTTGGTATGTTTTTCTACGTCATTCTTTTTTTCGGGATTATTTGCTAACTTTTTTTCTCTTCAGTACGCCGGAAAGCGTGGTATGGGCAAGACAGATCGTCGTTAGAAGCCCCGCTGATGCCGATGCGGCTTCAACGAGACCCATTCTTAATCATTGTCCATTGGTTTCGATACCGGGTGCAAAATGGTGTTGGGCGTTTAATGTTTCAATTTTTTTTCCCCTCCGAGTTTCGTCCAAATGTTCATTTGACGCGCATTTTTGGTTTCCACGACTGTTTACTGTGGATGATTTATGTTTATTTGACACAGTAATGATTTGTGGGAGTTCGTTCTCCTGGTCAATAGGACGAAAAAGTTCTATAACTTGATGATCTTGCATATACCGCCAATACAGATGATCTTTGGTTTTATGTGGTACAACACTTAGACTCCAATCCTAGTGTCTACATTATTAATCAGTCTTTCTCGTACGGAGTTATACCCTCTAACAAAGATCACCCTTGGGTAGAGACAGGTCGCCGGTGCTTAGCTAGTTACATAGAGCAGCTGGTTACGTCCTTAGGTGCATTGGTCCCTAGGTGTATATTGGATGGAGTGTAACAAGGAGTGCATTAACCGGTGGGCTGAAAGGCTGAAAGGCTGAAAGGTTGTTAATAGCAATGTTCACCAATCATACGATTCTTCCTATGGTTGTGATCATTTGTTAAGGTAGCCTAGCATTTATGTAGCACAACTTAGAAAGAAAAATAATGTTAAGGAAAGCCCGAAAGTAGTGAAGGCACAGTTGAATCAAACTTTAAGCATGCAACAAGCATAATGGTTATTAGAGGGTTAATATCCATTGACATATGGGGCCCCCACTCTCTCTTCTAGGTCTAGATACATAGCATGATAGCTCGGCTGACTTTTGCAAGTTGCAAGTTCTCTGACAATATCATGGTAGAACAGAACAGAGCAGATCCTAGTATATGGCGAGGTTAACAGCCCACCCTTGGATGTCCGCAACTAACCGAGCACCGGGTTATAAAGAATGACGGCATCGGACATGTGCTAAACTGAACAAGATACTTTCCTGTCAAAAAGGATCGGAGATAAGCATTGTCGCCTGTGCAATGGGGTAGCTTTTCATGGGGAGGCGGGGTGGCTTATTTGGGTTGTATGGCATGCTATACAGAAGTACAACATGTACGGAGTACTCCGTTATAGTTATATTGTATGTTGCATATAGTGTAGACGTCATTATGGTTGTGTCTCAGAAGATTAGACAAGGCTGACCAATATTTGTTCATTGAACTTGATTTATCAAAATGTTCCCAATATGGCATGGGGTAAAGATCTACTGTCAGGCAAACTCTAAATCCTTGCCCTAGGTTGTTAAATCAAACAGCATCAGGTATAATATACCCATTAAGATGATTTATTGTGTTTAGATAAAGACCCCAGAATACTTAAACTCACTCTATGTTCATTATGCCACGTATAACATACACAAAGCCTGCGGGGCTGGTCAGGCTTGCCCCGGAAATCAATCCAATCTAGGGTTACATGCGAAAAAGTCAGCTCACACAGACATAAGGCTGGATTGAGTTTATTTCCCAGTGGGAGTCTAACTAGAGGAGGTTTAGGGTGTCCACAAAGTTTTTTTACTGTTTTCACAATGGCCTGATACCAGTCAGAGTTTTTTTTTCTAGGGGATTTTCATTTTGGGTCTAGGCCGAACAAGGGATGCCGCGAAAGACAATGACGAACATACCGAAAGGCGAACATCTTAGGGAAAACGGAATCATGCTACGGACTACGGAGTACTCCGTAGGGCTTTAAGTATTGTATTCATGAAGATCCATGAAGTATCTATAATGTTCCAATCCATATATATGGTACATATCTTTTGGTACACGGTACATGTGTGTTTTCGGCTATGCCGACTCGGGATTCCACTCGGCTCGGCAGAGAAAGGACATTCGGTGTGCCGATTGAGAAGAAGTGGATACAAGATCAACACAGCGGAAACATCTACCATAGGAGTCGGCTCGGCCGAAGCCTAACGGTAGTGGTTTTATAGGTAGTCTTTTCCATGCCAAGCTTGGATTTTTTCTTATTAGCACGTTTCGATTCACTGGGATTTGTTCCAGGATACATAATTAATGGGACTATCTATCTCTGTGTGTAGAGCATCTTTGTTTTTCGTTTGACTTTCCTAATTTAGCTATCAACTGCAATCAGATATTCTAGAGCTCTCAATTTTAACTATGATCAGCGCCCATATGACCGGGTAGGGAGCAGCGTCCAGTGTCCACGTATTATGACCCACTCGTCTCTTGGTATTACTATTTCTTTCTTGTTTGTTTTTTTCGGTTTTCGCCTTCTCTTTTAGGGAATCCATCCGGTTTCAGTCGCCTTTTATTTCCGTCTATCTATCATGCCAGTACAGTTTCTAATCTATTCATACCCCGGTCGTAGACCCTGTAAACACGGCACTAGAACCCGATGTGAAGGCGACCACCTGGACATATACGTCACTTTAATAGAAGTGAGTTATTATTCTTACATTGTCGCCAGGAACTAGAACCAGAAACAGAAGTATCATGGTCACTCTTACGTATCGATATCTGGCACTCGGCCTAGGCACCGCATTCTCATTCGCGCATTTGCACCGAGGACCCAGATATCTGACTGAATCCCGTATGTTTCTAGAAGGTGGTAAGAAGGTCGGGTGATCTTTTAGTTTTTATGCTCACACGTTACTGTTTATTGTTTGATGTAAGTGTTTACATTGTATGGCCTGTCTGTTCCAAGGTTGCATAGCCTCTGACTATATCATGAATGCAATCAATTTTTAGAACAAAGTCATACAACATCTACATGAATACGTTTTCAGCTCACGTGCATTCCAGGTACCCTAACATTCCCCCGTCCTCCACCTTCTCCACCATAAGAAAAAAGAGGAACCTAAACCCGGAGTATATGGCGCTAGACATTGAAAAGGGCCAAGACCTTTTAGGCCCATGGAGTAAAATTCATAACCTTATAAACCCCATTTCACCCATCTCATGTTCAAAAACTCATTGGACAGTACAAAGTAAGATCCGCGCGCCCCCGTCTTTTGCCGGTCATAGTACTCTACACATACGGAGTACCCACGGTAACCCCAAGGGAAAGGGCCACCCCCCAAGACTTCCCCCAGGAACTATTTAGTTCATCCTCTTCCTTTCTCTTCGCCTTTTTCCTCCTTCAGCTTCTTTCTATCATCCCATCTGTCTGTTCATCATGGGTGTCTCTACCTTCATGGATAAGATCAAGCATGGGAAGGCCGAATCCCAGGTCTCCTCCCAGGCCAGTCCTGCTCGTGCCGACTCGACCACTGCTGAGAAGGACAACCTCACCCTCGATGATAGCCCCGTCAAGTACCTGACCTGGCGGTCTTTCATCCTCGGTCTGTGTGTCTCCATGGGTGGTTTCATTTTCGGATATTCTACTGGTAAGTGTCACACAGCCCTCACCACTGTGGATGCAACGTTAATAATAGCCGAACCTCAGGTCAAATCTCGGGTTTCACGACCATGATCGATTTCAAACAGCGCTTCGCCGAGTACAATGCCGCCACTGGAGAATATGCTTTCAGTAACGTTCGCAACGGTCTGATTGTCGGCCTGGTATGTTAGAGATGTCAATGGATTCCCGCATGCAAGTCATACCCATACTAACTCTATACTAGCTCTCTATCGGAACTATGATTGGTGCCCTGGTAGCTGCTCCCATTGCAGACCGCATTGGCCGCAAGTACTCCATCTCCTTCTGGGCCCTCGTCCACATCGTCGGTATCATTGTGCAGATTGCCACCATTGATAAATGGTACCAAATCGCTCTCGGCCGTTGGGTTGCTGGTCTGGGTGTCGGTGCGCTTTCCAGTGTCGTCCCCATGTACCAGTCTGAGTCTGCCCCTCGCCAGGTCCGTGGTGCGATGGTCAGTGCTTTCCAGCTGTTCGTTGCCTTCGGTATCTTCATCTCCTACATTGTCAACTTCGGCACCGAGACCCTCAAGAGCGACGCCTCGTGGCGCATCACCATGGGCATTGGCTTCGCCTGGCCCTTGATTCTTGCCATCGGTACCCTCTTCTTGCCTGAGTCTCCTCGTTACGCCTATGGCCACGGTCGTGTCGAAGAGGCCCGCGATGTTATGTGCAAGCTCTACGGTGTCCCCCACAACCACCGTGTCGTTGCCCAGGAGATGGCCGATATGAAGCTAAAGCATGAGGAGGAGCTTGCCCACGGCAAGGCTCACTGGCAAGAGGTCTTCACTGGTCCCCGCATGATGCACCGTATCTTGCTCGGTGTTGGTCTGCAGTCTCTGCAACAGTTGACCGGTGCCAACTTCATCTTCTACTACGGAACCAGTATCTTCCAGGGTATTGGTCTGAGCAACTCTTACGTCACCTCCATCATTCTCGGTGCCGTCAACTTCGGTATGACCCTGCCCGGTCTGTACATCGTCGAACACTATGGTCGCCGCAAGTGTCTGATGTACGGCGCGGCTTGGATGTTTGTCTGTTTCATGATCTGGGCCTCCGTCGGTCACGAGATCCTGGTCCAAAGCCCCTCCTCCCACCCCGCCGGTGTTGCCATGATTGTCTTCACCTGCTTCTTCATTGTGGGCTTCGCCACCACCTGGGGTCCTATCGTTTGGGCTATCTGTGGTGAAATGTACCCCTTCAAGTACCGCGCCGTCTGCATGGGTATTGCTACCGCTGCCAACTGGACCTGGAATTTCTTGATCTCCTTCTTCACCCCGTTCATCTCCAACACTATCGACTTCCGCTACGGCTACGTCTTCGCCGCCTGCTGCTTCTTAGCGGTTATCGTTGTCTTCCTTTTCGTCAATGAGACCCAGGGCCGGACTCTCGAAGAGGTCGACACCATGTACATCCTCCACGTCAAGCCCTGGAAGTCCGCTGGCTGGGTTCCCCCCGAGGGCATCGTTGCCGACCTGCACGGACCTTCTACCGAGGCCCACAAGGACGGTGAGGCCGGTACTAGTGAGCACCAGCATCACGACGGCGAGTCTCAGGAAGTTGCTGAGAAATAATGCGATAATGGCTGAAATGATAGCGTGTATCGCGCGGCGCTTGCGTGGATGCTTTTTCACAAAATTCTGTGTTCATACTTAACTCTACTCCGGGATCATTTGAGTCTCCACCATATTCCTAGGGAGACCATGATTTAATAGCTACAAGCCAGGCTTGTTTTAGCAATCTCATTTTCTTATCAAATTAATTCAAATCAGCTGTAAGACACATAACTAGATCTAATCCTCACATTAACCTCATTGATTCCCAAATTCCATCCCAGCTTCCTTTCTAGCCGCCCCGTAAACAGCAGCAACATCTCCCTTAGCCCCCTTAACCTCCTTAACGACCTCTAGAAGCCCATCCATAACCTCGACGTTTTTCATCCGTAGTCCTCCCTCCTTCGCAATCCCATAAGCATGTCTCAGATCCTTCCTAGCAAGATCAACTGCAAAAAGCGGCTCGTCCCGGGTACAATAATCCCCGCCCACCATCCTCTGCGCATAATTAGCAAACGGGCCCGGCGCAAAAAGCCCAAGCCATTCTTGCAGCGGCTCAACCCCCAGCCCGGACGCCTCAGCGGCAACAAGGGCCTCAGCAAGAACACCAACAGTATTGAGAATGAACGTGTTACCGAGTAATTTCAGCGTCGACGCCCGTCCAACATCTACATCACCTCCTTTCCCAGACGAAAGATCAATCGTCTTCTTAGACACGACACCGTCGAAAAACGGCCGCACTTTCTCAATTGCCGCACGCTTCCCAGCCGGAACGACGATAAGCTGTCCCGCATCTGCCATATTCGGTGCCCCGAAGACCGGACACGCGACGAACCCCGCTCCCCGCTCGTTGAAGGCGGCCTCGGTTCGTCGCGATGTATCCGGGTGCACGGTCGAGCAGTCGATGAAGGTCTTGTCGGACAGGTCTTGCGGGATTGTAGGGTCCGATAGGATTGCCGTGACGATTGAGTCCAGGGCGGCGTCGTCGCCGACGCAGGTGAAGATCAGGTCGGATTGGTTTACTGCTTCCGGGAGGGTTGTGACGGCTTTGGCGTTTGGGAGTTTCGAGGCGTGGGCGGTTGCTCGTGCGGTTGTGCGGTTGTAGAGGAGGAGGGGGCCGGTTTGGGGTCCTTTTTCGGCGATGTTTTGGCTCATGCCCTGCGATTGCGGGTTAGATGGGGTTGCTTTTTGGTTGCGGTGCGGGTTGGCTTACTCGGCCGATGTTGCCGAGACCTATCCATGCGACTCGAGGTCCTGCCATTATTGCGTAGTAGTTATAGATGGATGTGTATAGAAAGACTGTAAGTGTAAGAGTGTTCGGGGTGTTCGGGGAAGTATCGGGGCCTTATACGGGTGGGATGTGGGGTGTGGGGTAAAGTGGCTCATGGCTCAGTTCTTAGCCGATTGTCGGGCGACAATATATACGAAGTATTCAGTAGGCTAAAGGGTTGATTGCATGGTAATTCGACATGGCTTGCCTGTACATATTCCTCCGTGTTCGAATACTGCATTGGCTTTTCAAGGGTTCAGTTGTGACATACAAAAATGTGTAATGTGGCCAAGAGCTGCCCTAGAAAAACAGATTGAGAAAAGCATATAGAATTAGAGAAAAATCGATACGACCCGATATTCGCAAAACATCATATCCAACCTAAAGCCTCGCCTTCTCAGTAATCGCAATATCCTGAAACGGCAACCCGAGATACATCCACATGAAGGCAAACCTATATCAATCAGCATCCTATACATCGCATAAAGATCATACAAAACCTACCGATCACTACCAAAAAACGGCTCCTCTTTTCCCTCGGAATTTCGCACCCAAAACCACGGGGCGCCATAAGCCCCCTTATCAAGAGCAATCTGCGTATTAGCCGTCAAAGCCTGCTTGATCTCCGGGCTTGATGCCGCAGCCAGGATCTCCCTGACTTCCGAGTCAGAGTACCCATTGCTCTGGAGTAGCTCGGTTAGGTTTTCTGGCTTGCTGATGTCGATACCCTTGTAGTACATCCACTCCCACAGCGACAGGAAGGTTGTTTCGTACTTCTCGCGTGGGAAGTGGTTTTTTATGTAGATCATGCATCGTTGGGGCTGGCTGGTTAGTGACTGAGAACATTTCGAAGATATAGAGAGGATTATATACCAGGATTGACAGGATTGGGAAGAACTCTGGTGTTTGGATCTGCGGAACTCCAAAGTATTTACATGCTCGCTCCGAGTCGAATTTCGAGTACGCTGCTTTGGCGGGGAGTGACCAGGGGGGTTTATTCCCTATTCAAAGTGTCAGTAATCCTGGTCTGAATATTAATCACGAATGATATTTCGATCTATACTCCGTACCTGAGCCAACATTGATCCCGCCTAGAAAGACCGGGTGGAATCTGTTCCATCAACACACATACATCCAATGTAACAACTAGGGATGTGCATACTCAACCTCAACCCCATGTGACTCTAGAACCTTGCGGTTTCTTCGTAGATAAAGCGTCGCATAGTATGAGTATGGCGATACTGTCCAAGCGGCAATAAACAATTAGCGAATGAGATCTCAGGGGGTGGAGCTGAAGGCGTACCGCAGTCAATGTAGGCATCAATCTTGCCAGACATGAGTAATTATAGTCGATAAGTTTCTATTCAATCTCAGTATCATCAATCAGGCTACCAACGAAGAGGAGTTGATTATAGCGTGGAGGTCGGGGCCGAGGTGGAGATGGACCGAGGCTGCCCGGCGATGATGAGGTGATCATCTTATTTCCCAAATTGTCATGAATCGTCAAGTTCTATATTGGATTAAATCCAAGATATATAATTGCCATATGAATTTTATTCTTTACTCAAGATACTGATATTGGGGCCGCCCCAATCACCATTGCGTTGGTTTGGTGGATTTTCAGCTCTTCCTTTGACTGCTCGACAGCCAAAAGCAAGCGCGTGGAGCGAATGTGAAGTTCTATCAAGTCAATACAGGATCCTCTCAATTGGACCATGGACTGACCTTGCAAAATAACCTCATATCCATCCCAAGAGTCATCATCCCGATCATCTTCATGTATGAGCACTGGAAAAGATGGATCCCACGCCTTTGGCCGCACGCGCATTTTCAACCCAACGGTCTTGCTCATATCCACCCACAGTATATCGTCAGAAGACATTCGCTCTTTTTCAAAGCCACCTTCCCCGTCGGTCTCGGTAGTTTTCTTCGTTCTCCTACTTTGGCCACGCAACCACTCTCTCCATAACCGAATAAAACCATCCTCAATAGTCGATGCACTCAACAGCAACGACGTTCCTGGCTTGACTTGCACTAGATTGACCACCACACATAACTGTGAGAAATTCTCATATCCACCTAAAGTAATCTCACGTATCACTGCATCCTCTGCCTTGTCTTTTCGACCTCCATATCAGCCCATGTGAACCCCACCATATCCAACAGCAGAAGCACCTACCTGTGGAAAAACCGGACTTCGAGCCATTTATGCTTCGTTCTTCTTCTTCTTCGTCGCTGCTTACCTGTGGGCGAAAGCGCGAGTATAACCCCGTCACTCTGCCTGGCTGATGGGTGGCATCATGGCCCTCGCTCAGTCCATCCGTACCAAGGTATTGACAGAAGACGTGGGGCTCGGTGAGTTTTGAGCTAGGATGGAAGCATTCCAGCAGCAGTTTGTATTCCTTGAGTGGTATGCTAAGGAGCAGGCGGTAGTGCAGGATTCTTGAAACCAGCGCATAGAATCGGTGGTTGACTGATATGAGTGGGAGAAGTGCCCGTGTTGAGAAGTCGGATAGGATTTGGATGAATACCTAGATATCTCTTTAGGACCGTAGCTCAGAGTATGCTCTGTGTACATACTTCGTTGGGCAGCGAGTCCAAGGTCATCACGGGTTTAGCGGGGTTCATAGTGGTTGATTATTGTGTCAATTGAGATTCAACCTGGGAAGATAGACCAATTTATGCTAGGTGTATACTCCAAGGTGTAATACAACAGACCAGAGACAACAAGTGTATGTGAGTTGCACTATTGCTGTTGGTCTTGCTGTACATCGACATAGAGACGATAAGGGATAAGGGATAGGTGACGTCATATCGCGGGAGGCGGGCATGAATTTCCTTTTCCGGCTTTTTGGTGTGCCAGTCCACTACAGTCCACTACCGTCCACTGCTAACCCACTGCTAGCCCACATAAGCATCCTATGTGGGACACGACCCGGGGATTGTGATCTTCACGGTTAGTTGCGGTACCAAATTGCCTCTTTCGGCTCAATTTGGGTCAAACAGTCCCCCCGAACGTGCCTGGTTCCCCGAAAACTGGGGGGATCCCGATTTCTGTACGGGTCACCGAGAGAAAATGATGCCAAGGCGTTGTATGCTAATATATATTGTTTCTAAAACTTCGCGATACCATTAGCACATTAGGCGAGATCCACGTGTGGCCTCCTATACACAAAACTTGGCCTGATACATTCATTCCTACTCCGGACACCCCGCCTCCCCATTAGAAGTCCAACCCCGACCCTTTCAACTGTTTTCGGGCATTTCTTTTTTCTTTCGGTTTCTTCTTCTCTCCCCTCCAGTATTTTTGTTATTTCAACCTACAACCATGGACAACGTACTCAACGACATCTCCCATCGGAGATATAACCCCCTCCGTGGCTCCTCCATCCTGGTCTCCCCACACCGAACCAAGCGTCCCTGGCAGTAAGTATTGTTGTCAAAAAGCGACATTGCCCAACAAATCAGCTAACCATACAACAATCCAGAGGAGCACAGGAGAGCCCCTCCAAGACTACCCTACCTGGCTACGACCCCAAATGCTACCTCTGTCCCGGGAATGAGCGCGCCCAGGGCGATACCAACCCCAATTATGAGAGCACTTTCGTATTCGTGAACGACTACAGCGCAGTAAAGGAAGAACAAGCGGCCTATAATCCCTCAAACCAGGATGGTACGCCCAACCGCCCAGCGCATCCGTACCACACGTATCAAGCTCACAAACCACAGAACTCGAATCGCGATTTCTCAAAGCCGAGCCCGTAACCGGCAAGTGCTACGTACTCACATTCTCATCCGCGCACAACCTGACCCTTGCCGACCTGGCGCCTCGCGAGATCATGCCCGTGATCAACGCCTGGACAGAGATATACGCAGCACACCTGTCCCCGACCTCGCCGCTAGCGAAAAACGCACCCGTAACAACGCTACCGCCCACATCCACCTTAACAAGCGCCACGAAGCCAAAGGAGCAGTACCGGTACATGCAAATCTTCGAAAACAAGGGCGAGGCGATGGGGTGCTCGAACCCGCACCCACACGGCCAAGTCTGGACAACCAGCTCAATGCCGGAAGAGCCCGCCGCCGAAATGAATCAGATGATTAAGTACCGCCAGCAACACGGCGGTAGCCACCTGCTGGAGGACTATGCGGCGCTAGAGAGCCGCAAGCAGGAGCGCGTTGTGTTTGAGAACGAGGCATTCATAGTTGTCTGTCCATGGTGGGCGACGTGGCCGTTTGAGACGATGATTATTAGCCGCACGCACAAACGCGCACTAGTGGATTTGTCCGAGGCCGATAAGATGCTGCTTGCTGAGGCGATCGCTGAGACTACCCGTCGCTATGATAATCTCTTCGAGACGCACTTCCCTTACAGTATGGGTATTCACCAGGCTCCGCTTGATGGTACCGAGGAGGAGATTGAGGCATCCTACCTGCACTTGCATTTCTATCCGCCCCTGTTGCGAAGCGCTACCGTGCGTAAGTTCTTGGTTGGCTATGAGCTTATGGCGGAGCCTCAACGTGATATTACTCCTGAGCAAGCTGCTGATAAGCTGCGGGCTTGCGGTGGTGAGTTGTACAGGAAGAAGATCGATTCGTGAATGTCTCTGAATTAAAAAGAAAAAAAAAATGATGAATTCTGGGCGGGTTATACCAGAGTTGAACCTATTTCATCCTATATCTATATGCAATTATATTATTTTCTCCGCCAAGGCTTTTGTGCCGAATGTAAGTTATGTTATAGTTGTGGTCCAACATGCAATGCTCGTTCCGCTATAGCTATCGGTTCCGTGTGTTGCATTGCATTGAACCATCCCTGAAGCCGGATCATCCCCTCTTCCAAATCAGGCACTTAACCCAGGTACGCTCCGCGCTGGGTGAACATCCAAGCCAGCGAACCCGACGCAACAATCAAAGGATTCAAGAACCGGCCCTTGAGCGAGGCATTGCCGAGGACGAGCTCGCCAACAAAGTGAGACAGCGCAATGCCGTACGTCCACATGCCAAGGTTGTACGCGACAGGGTTCGTGATGTTGTAAGCAGCGGTCATGCGAATGACTGCAGAGAGGAAGGTCCAGGTTCCGAAGATGCGGCCGGAGAGCGGAGTTGCGGGAACCGTGCCATTGCTGTAGAGTAGAGAGGTGTAATTCGGGGCAATGTAGGCTTGCAGGCTGTTAAGAGCGGAAACGACCGAGACCTGTATAGAGAGTGGTGGTTAGATTGAGGGAATAGAGGCATCGGTAGCTAGGGGTTCGGAGTGGCAGTGGTAATGGGGACTGGGGTGGACACGGGTAGAACTTACGAAAAAGAGCCATTTGGGCAGGAGGCCCTCGGACTGAGGCAGATAGGCTAAGTATTGGTCCATTTCTGAGCGTGATTTTGTCTTTTTGTTTGGTTTGAAGGGAGTTGATTGTTTTTCTTGTGACTCGAGGAGACGCCGAGGATGTTCCGGGAGTCTTGGCGTGGATCTTCCCAACAAGCCTCGCATTAGTTTGCTCAACTTTTCCTTTTTCTTCTGTCAACTTCTTGCTATTCACGTTTCTTCGCTCGTTATGGATATCTCGAAGCATATTGAATGCCTGTCTCAATGGCCAGCTCATATTGCCCCGGGCTTACCTACTTATGGAGCGCTGTTTCTCCTAGCGACTGGCGGGCTGGTCATTGCCTGCAAGGTCTGGACGTTCGTGCGGGTGCTTCTCAGCCTGTTCGTGCTTCCGGGTAAACCGGTATGAAATTTTATATTCAGATCCTGAAATTAACGGGATGAAGCTGACTAGAATGATCAAATAGCTTCGCTCGTTCGGTCCCCCCGGTAGCTGGGCCGTGGTAACAGGCGCCTCAGACGGCCTAGGCAAGGAATTCGCGCTGCAATTGGCCAAGTCGAAATTCAACATTGTGCTCGTATCCCGAACAGCCTCGAAGCTGGCAACCCTTTCAGAGGATATCAGCAAGCAGTTCCCGCAGGTGCAGACCAAGACACTCGCAATGGATTTCTCACGCAACGCCGATTCCGACTACCAGGCGCTGAGCGAACTTGTCTCCGATCTGGATGTTTCCGTTCTAGTCAACAACGTCGGCTTGAGCCATTCGATCCCCGTTCCGTTCGCCCAGACCCCCGCCGCAGAGATGGCCGATATCGTGACCATCAACTGCACCGGCACGCTGCGCGTCACTCAGCTTGTCGTTCCGGGCATGATACAGCGCCGCCGCGGTCTGATTCTGACCATGGGCTCTTTCGGTGGCCTCCTACCTACTCCGTTCCTCGCCACTTACTCCGGCAGCAAGGCTTTCCTTCAGCACTGGTCTACTGCTCTTGGCGGCGAGTTGGCCCCCTACGGCATTGATGTGGAACTTGTCCAGGCCTACCTGATTACCTCTGCCATGTCCAAGATCCGTCGTGCTTCGGCTTCTATTCCTACCCCTCGCGCTTTCGTTCGCTCCGTTCTGTCAAAGATTGGTCGTAGTGGTGGTTCGCCTACCTACGCTTACAGCTCGTCGCCATACTGGAGCCATGGTATTATGGCCTGGTTCCTGACTTGTGTTTCTGGGACTATGGGCAAGCTTGTTCTCGGGCAGAACAAGTCTATGCACGAGAGCATTCGCAAGCGCGCTCTCCGCAAGGCTGAGCGTGAGAATGCTAAGAAGAGCACTTGAGTTGCTTGGTTTGCTTGGTTTGCTCGATTTGCTGTTGTTGTGGAGTACAAGGAGCACACTACGAGTGATGCTTCCCTTCTCGGGCGTGATCTATATATTATTCGAAATGCATGATGGGTTCGACGAAGTGTATAAACAGAAAAATGATAATCAGCGCTCATGTGAATATTATTGATACCTAACGGTCATCGTATCCTATACCAAGAAAATGAAAGCTAAACTCCGTCCCCGATGATATCGTAGAATTCTTATCGATAAGCTCTTATCACCCCGTGGACAATCATCCATGACGACCAGCTAGAAACTGCACATGTTACAATCAAACTAACCTGACGCATATAAGTTTATATCCAGACTCATCATGTCTCAATCGACTCACTTCATCAGTGGCATCGAAGATGCCTCATACAAAAATCCCACGTCATCAAAAACACCGATCTGTGACAATCGCATTCATCTCCTGCTTGCCGCAACCGGCTCAGTCGCGACTATCAAAATAGCCAATATCATCAGCGCCCTTTCCCCGCATATCCACAAGCTCTCAATAAGAGTAATCCTCACCACCAAAGCCAAGCAATTCCTCGCCGGCCAGTCCGCCGAGCAGCCCACCGCCTCGTCCCTCATTTTTCTCCCTGGCGTGGAAGCCGTGTACGACGATGACGCTGAGTGGGGACCAGAGCCCTGGCGCCGAGGCGTTGATATCTTGCACATCTCTCTCCGACGCTGGGCAGATATCCTTGTCATTGCTCCTCTTTCCGCAAACACCCTAGCTAAGCTCGCCAACGGACTAAGCGATAACCTGTTGACATCGGTATGTCGGGCGTGGGATACCGATGGCCAGGTTGACGGGAAACGAAAGCGAATAGTAGTTGCGCCGGCCATGAATACGGCTATGTGGCGGCACCCAGTGACGGCCCAGCATATCGGGGTGCTAGAGGAGGAGTGGGGGGTTAATAAAGACGAGGACAGGGGAGAGGAAACAGGCTGGTTCGAGGTTCTACACCCGCAGTCGTCGAAGGTGTTAGCTTGTGGGGATGTGGGGAGTGGCGCGATGTTGGAATGGACTGAGATAGTGAAGGTTATTGAAGATAGGTTAGGGTTGGGGGATCAGAACTCATCTCAGAGTAGTTAGGATATGTCCTTGCCATTCCTCTATATTCGCATTTATCCTCCAGGCAACATACTTCCGGCGTAGCGGACATTTCCAAGTCATCTTCTTGGATTATTTATGGCATCTATTAGACATTTTTCCACACTAAGAAACCTATATCAGTAACTTTCTCTGACATCCTCAATAATCTATCGTGGGTTTACTCCAATGATGTTGGGCATCAGTTCTTATGCTTGGATGTATTTTTTTAGCTCCCGATGTTCGCTGTTTGCCCCTTATGCTCGTTTAGATTTTTGCACAAGGCTTCTTGATCACTTTCCCCTTTCAAATCCAATTGAACCCACTGTGCAAATTTCACTTGTGTCGGCTTTACAATATCGTGAAAAGAGTGGGGTCCCATCTCACAACCAGGTGAGTGAACCAATTCTGAGAGCTGGGCCATGTATTGACCCCAAATAGGCGATTGATTGGCGAGTTGTAAGAGAACATGCAAATTGGACTGTATAAGGCGGCTAAAGTCGGGTACCAGAAGGTTTGATTGAGATTCGTGGGAGCCCAATACATAATGAGGAAGAGAGCTGATTAAAACATAATCACAATGGTGTTTTCCGTCTTGGTGTCCTGCTTCCTCCTGGTGTTTTTGGTCCCTTGGTTGGCTTGTGATCTCGCCCTTGCTGTCTGTATAGGCCTTGATCGCCGATAGTGGCGGAACTGCTGGCAACCCCACTAGTTCTGCGGAGTACACGATGATAAACGGAAGAAAAAAGTCACTGAATGCATCTCCGGTTTTGGGGAGCTCATAGATAGGTGTGCAGATACGTAAGCGCCGTCGATCGTGATACTGGTAATGCAAAGCCAGTCCACGCCATTCATCAAAGTCATTTAGACAAGTCGCAGGTTTATCCGATAGGGGCTGCGATGGCCGACACCCATAAGAGCATAATAACTCGAATGTTCTTGCTTGATCGACTTCATTAATGACAATCTCGATATCCTGGCTGTCTGTTAGATAGACCTTTGCTAACATTCTTAGAGCTCTGGATAACATACCAATGGACAAAGTCCCCCCCCATAACAGCTAGCAGCGTTTACTCCCCAGAGCGCCGAAGAGATTCCGGCGTCTTCTAATAGTTCCACAAGCCTTGCAATGTCATCTATGCCCGGGCCTTGCACGGATGTAAGGAAATCCTTCTCGAGAGTCATGATCGGGCCTTTCAAACGTGGCAACGTGGCAAGGGGGCGCCAGATTGTACGGGTGCGAAGGTGCAGGGGTCGGATTATTGAATGAGAATGTAATATATTGTCGTTGAATATTTCAGACCGCTTTCGACACGGCTCTATGATACTGTACTGTAAATGATACTAGTCACATGGTTACAGTCGGACCGCAAAAGTCTCCGTACGGGGAGGTACAACAGTCTACCCACCCTCTTTTCTAGTGGGCAGAGATCTGCCTAATATTTCCCTAATTCATCTTAGTCCTTGGTATTACGCTCGTATTTGTATTACATAAAGTTCCCCTGGTTCCTCTCTTCTATACTGTATAAGCCTTGAATTTATCGATTTATAATATGCCAGATGGATGCTAGGCAGTTAGTGATGCTTGGCGGCCCAACTATATATTAAATTGAGGGTTGAGAGCGCCGTTGTTTGGATATTAAATTATTTCGAATCTGTACAAGTACCGAATTACATACCACGCTATCTATAAGCTGAAAATTCTAAGTGGAGGTGGGTAACAACGAGTGTAGATTCGGCTGAATGAAGGTAGAAGGTACGAGGCTATCTACTCTAGCTATGTGCGGTGCCTGCCTTACTGGGCACCCAACAAATTACACGTGCGTTCGGGGTTTATCTTCGGGTTCAAGGACAACACGTCTTCGTCTTTGGCTGGGAGACGGGAAATTCAAGTTGAAATCAAAGTGCCAAGACCGACTCATTTCACCATTGAAACGAGTCTTGATCCTTTCAAACTTTTCCATGGCGCGGCTCCCTGGTCGGATCTCGCTCAGGGATAGGGAATCGAATCCCCCTTCAACCCTATTAGACAGTAGTTCATAGAATCGACTGTCAATAGCAGTTCCACCACATTTAGCCCCTGTTGCGTATTAGTGTTCAGTCCATGTCAATTATATCTTTGTATAACTTACCCATAACGGTGGTGATCTGCTCAAGAGAGATTGTCGGATCGACATCTGTGACATAGTATGTTGTGATATCCTAGTCACAGTGTAAGATTATGAAGTTTCAACGGTATAATCGGGTATCTCACCACTGTACCACCTCTACAGTCACAGATCAGGATTCCATCACGAGGCTAAGGTTAAGTGAATAAAATATTTAGCTAAACGAACCGAGGACACCGGGTTGATAATTTTTACTTACCTCGAAATTGACCCTTCTGTCACTGAAAACAGCAAGAGCTGCAGCCTCTGGTTCTGGTATGGTCCACACTCGATGTTGAGGGCTTTTTCCAAAGCCGGCTCCTTGGATTGCTTGATGCATTAGGTTCTGCGTCTCTTCGGACCAGCTGGCCGGCGTCGTGAACCAGAAATCGATCGGCACTCCACTTAGACCCAGTTCGGCGGAGATATAGGTCTGGATGTGTGTGTAGATCTGAGAAAGATAGTCTTTCACGGTGTCTACAGCTTCCTTCTGGTCAGGCAGCTCCAGAATCTTTGAAGCAGTGGCGATCTTCAGGAATGTATCGTCGAACTTGCTGCTACTTTGAAAGTTTGCGTCCAATAGCAGCTTTGTCCAGGCATATGATCGCACGTCTTGTGTGACCTCAAAGCCCCAGAGAGGGGCTCCTCCATCCTGCATGTATGAAATTAGGGATGGGGTGTTGGCCTTACCATTAATACCTGGAGGCCACTGCTTGATCAAATCGATACTATCAATATCTGCTTGACCACCTACATGAGTTGTAAGGACATATGCAATTTCTATTTCCCAAGAGGAAAATTCGTTAGTGAAAGGAATGAATGAGTTATTGAAGGAAAGTGGACTTTCTTACCTGTGAAGGTGGTACCGTAGTCCACACCCACGACAAGCTTGTACCCATGCTTAGCTTCCATACTGCCTTGGAATCAAGATGGATTCTATCTGTGTTGCAAGTGACCTTGGAAGGACAGGTTGGATTGAAAACTCGACCCAGAAGACCCTTAGTGTTATAGATTTGATCTTCCGTGGTTCATTCCCGATGGGCTAGTTCCAATAATTTCCAAGGATTTCCAAGGTGATGTTTCTGTTTCGTCTTTTCAACATGACCATATGTTTCATTGCATGCAAGCACTGAGGTTGATGTTAAACAGAACCACCTAATTACAAGATTGAAAGACATATTAGTTCTCCTGGTCATGTCATTGGGCCGCAGTTTATTCTACCCCAAAGCATCTGGATTAGGTTCAAAGAAGAATAAAGAAATGTGTTGTGCTAATCTCCCATGGAGGTACTCCGTATTCTAGTTTCTTCTCATTATTCGCCCCTACAGCACCCCAGCATATGTTGTGGTTGAGGAACAAGATCAGAAATGATCTCGATGGAATTGGCTTGTCAGTTTGCTTTTTTTGTATTGTTTCGTGTTCAATATACTCCGCACACCCTCCTCATTATCACAGTATGCGAGTTGATAAAAATTTTCAAAATAAAAAAAGAATGGCGCCACCCGGAATCGAACCGGGGCTAACACAGATCATTGTTGTACCACAATGTGTCGTCATACCACTAGACCATGGCACCTATTGGATGGGAAAATGATCCTCTTTACTATACATGATCTTTATCGTACCATTGCAAGGCAACATACATTACCCACAGGGAGAGTTGACGACTTAGAGATAAACACTATAGTTGTGCGTGATGTTTCCGTAGCAATTGGCAATCTCACGATACCGATACTAGCTTGTCAGGCTAGGCTAGCAGGTTGACTTGCGTAATGTAAGTAGGTTCATGGATAGATTCATGGTGTAGAAAGTAATGTATGCAACACTTCTAACAGAGAAATATATATCTCCACCCCTCGGGAATACTCTGCTTTGCTACTACGATGTAAATTCAATTATTTCTACATGCTCTCATAGCTTGTAGAACAAACAATGTTATGGATCATATTGTTAGGCTGGGTCAATATAGTTAGTACTGGCAGCATAGTTGTAAGTCAGCAAGTGACATCCGTCGTATTTCACGTTCTTGCCGAAGCACAAGTGAATCGTGATCCGCGTGGCGTAACACGACAACAACCTTTAATTATTCCATGTAAGCACAATAATTTGATCACGAAAAAAGTACTACGGCTAAGTAAAGGCCAATCAATAAATAGGTTTAACCAAAAAAAAAAAAAAAAAAAAAAGCCAGACGGGGGGCTCGAACCCCCAACCCCCAGATTAGAAGTCTGATGCGCTGCCAATTGCGCCAGCCCGGCTTGGAATGTGGAAAGCTCTCAATAATGTGATCGACTTTGCCTCGCGTTTCGAGCCTAGGTAGCCTACTACATTATCGAAGAGGGGGCCACTGCAACGGAGGCAGCAGGGGTACCAACAAGTCCTGCCTGCGAAACGGGGTGAAAGCAAAGTCATTCATTGGGAGTAGTAGGATGTTGGAGAGGAGAACACCATGGAGTAACTACTAGAATGGAAGGTTGAAGCCAACCTGTAGGTGTCTTCGTTGCTATCTTTGCCTTAGGGGTAGTTATCCATGGATCACATGGCCGCTTAGTCATCCTGCTCTGGAATCCCCCACTAATCGTGCCAGGCGCCCAAAACACATACGGTATACGCCCACACACAGTAATAACTGGTTGACAACCAAAAACTCCTTTCCAGTATCGAAATCCTTTCTGAATGTCATGGAAGACGGCACAAATGTGGCCCTCTCGGTAGCCGTTAAGATCCTATTCCGTTTAAACTCGGAAAACACTCTATATCGCGAAGCGATATACTAAGCTAAGCTGCTCTTACCAGTTCTTATGTCTCCTATAATAAGAATATTCTTTCAGCGCCTAGGCTGAGGTGTAACGAGATTATCAATCTCCTAGTCCATAATAATTTGCGGGACCCGGAACTTCTCGACTTGAACATAAGTCGGCATCTCAAATGCTGAATACAAATCTTCATTCTGGTGCTCGTACTCGATAGCACTCTTTGGCTATTGAACGACTTGTAAAGTGCCTTACGATGGCATGTTTTGTGCTTTCTTTGTCTACTCCGGGCGCGAAACACCTCCTTCTTTCAACTGATCTCCCACTTTCTGCTTCCCCTTGTGCTGCCAATTTAAGCCGAGATGCCTAGCAGGGGCCCACCGAGAGGGTAAGTTTGGCGCAATCCAGTCCCGACTCCTTAAGAAGTGAAATTGTTAACGGGATCGGGTTTGTTCCCAGAGGCTGGAGGCATCGCCCACGGATTCAAACTACAAGCAGCAACAATCCATCTGACTCGGTTATTCAACATGTTCTGGTCAGGGATTAAGAGACTGTGGCTTGTCATGGGAGCTGGAATGACCGAACGTGCTGCCTACTATGGTACCATTATCATGATACGTATGCGTCGAACTCCAGTTGAAAGGACATCGGACTTGACGATTCATAGAAAACTATGTGCAAAATTCAGCTTTTGACAAGTCCAAAGGGGGTGTTGGATTGACCAAGGGGGGATTGATATATCAATCCCCTATAATAAATTACCCAAAATGGTACGGTGGCCCCCCTCAGGTTTATGTACTGAGGGGGGTTACTGGTCGTAAAATAAGTGTGGGTACCCTGGTCCAGCACTAGTAAGACCCTCCTCATCTGGGTGTGCCCTAGCTTATGCTCCATATATAGTTCGGTGGGTGCATATTATTCGTCATTATTCATGTGATCTGCAATAGTTGAGAGCCCGGGCTTGACCTCGCCTATTTTCTCCCGAAAATGTAGTATAGCGCCCCGAGGCCAAGACTCATTAGCGTAGAGACTGGGGCAATGACAGATTCATGCCAGGCAGTATGTTTGAATCTTTCCTCCATCATGTAGATATCCACGCTCTCATCCTCTCCAAGTACTCGTATGGTCTCAGCTCCAACAAGGTCGCATCCAAGGTGCTCGTAGAGTAATTTTCCTATTGGACTGGCTATCACGGTCCACATCCAGCCCCTCTTCATGGCCTCTTTGCGACCCCAATCACACAACATGGTTGCGGCCCCACGCCGACGGAAATCGGGGTGTGTGATAAGCCACCCAAGATGAAGTTGCCTATTTCCATACTTCGCGAAATAGGTATCGAAAGCGTAGGTCATCGTCCTAGAATAGGCCCTCATATGTTCAGGATTAGCGTCTCGGCGCTCATTGATACCTAGGCCTGTGAATCACCGTCAGGTCTTCTATGTAATAAAAGGCTTGCTGCATCAAGATAGAACAGGGGAAACATACCGCCACCGGCAGACTTTGTCTCACCTGCCACGTCCCATATGCCAATCGAAATGGGTTTTTGAACAACCTCTTTCCCAAGTGAGACTGGGGCAGTAACAACGAGTGAGATGTATTTCTCAGGCTGGTCAATGTACTCTTCATACTGCACTCTTGTCCATTTTCAGAAATCACCCGGGTATTTGGCACGGTAGGGGAATTTGTAAGGGCAGCCGAGATCATCAGGAAAGCCGGCTTCGACAACGCAGGTTATCGAGTCTAAGTCAGCCCTGGTGGATGGACGCATGATGAGATGTTCGCCGGTAGGCTGTGCGTTGATAGATTCTCCATCCATCCTGTTGTGGTGGTTATAAATAAACGCGAGGTAATTCGATGCAGCAACAAAACTAGGATTGACTCACGTGAGCTCAGGTGATGGAAAAATCAGTATCAAAACACCCGAGATACGCGTAATCAAATAAAAGTTATCTTAACCTGAGGTGGCTGGAAATTTTGAGGCGATCTTAGGGCTGTTATTCCTCTTGTTTGCCTTACTTTGTTGGGCCCTTCCGATTACCCTTTTGGGTTAATCTGCCACGTTCACAAGAATGTACCTAAATCACCCTGGTACCAGGTTGGGCAGAGCTGAAATCGCACCTTGTATTTAATATTCACAGGGGACCCTTTACTCCGCTGCTGAACTTTGCGCAACATCTATATTGTGGCCTATAACAGCATTCACAATATGAACAGGTGCTAAGTTTCCGGAATGGAAAAAGTTGTCCATGTATGGCGATGATAGCTATTGGTGTTACCAGCTGCTTTGTCTCGACTGGCGAGGCGACATTCCTTGCGAATCCAGAGGCTGCTGACGTCTACGATACAAATATAATCCTTTCAATGCACAGCATATTTCAACATCATCAGAATGGCTTGGAAGGCTACAGGCATCATAATCAAGCCACATTTTCCTGGTTCTCGGAGATTCAGCATCTGCCAATGGTTTTCTATGAAGTACCCTGGTTAGACAGATTCGATGATCGACAAAAGCGAACTTACTCATTGCTATTGAAGACATCAAAGCCGGTGGAAATAATGAGCACAGGCCGAGCAAGATCGGCGATGATCTGCTTAACTGGGGCGGCAGCAAAGGGTGCTATCACAATCGATTCATCGTCGATTTCCGCGAATCCTCCTGTACCGTGAGGTCCAATAATTTTGAATTCCTTCTTGGTTAGAATCTCTTCTGCGACCTCTGTATAATCTGGGTCCTGAGCAAGTAATGGCACTATTTCATTGCCACGGTAAAGTTGAGCGATAGTGAGAGCCATCGAATGCTGGATCATACAGCCCGTTACATTTTCAATATCCGAGGTCTCATTCTAAGAGTTATGCTGCCTTTTTAGCCATTCAGGAGCAGAGCGGCAAAAATCACCGAGCCCGAAGTAAAGAACTTTCTTCACAGTATTTGTACCGAGTAAATCTTGGATTAAGGCTGCCAAATGCTTGCAGGTCGTGCTATTCTGCCATAATAAGTCTTTCTCGTCAAAGACTTGCATAGGCTGTGATATAAGCTCTCGAAAGTTTCGTGCAGTCTGATTGCTCCAATCCACAATATAAGAGCATAGGTAGGTTTCAGTTGGGCCGTTGGGTTGTATTTTCACAAGTTGCCAATATTCTTGGTACTTGATATAGGGTTTCCTAAGGAAAACTTAGCTTACAGGCTGAAATTGGGTCAGAACACCATACCCACGTACCAGATAGGATTCTATACTTGGAACAAGGGATTAGAAATTTGGATTTTGTTTCCATCAATTCGACGGACTGAAAATCGGACCATTGTATAGGATTGGCCCAATTGTTGTTCTATGTTCTTTAGATCCACTCTCGTCCAAAGCTTGGTACCAGAACTGTACAGATCTGCGGCTCTTTGGCTACTGATC
Source organism: Penicillium psychrosexuale (assembly GCF_028828465.1). Lineage (NCBI taxonomy): Eukaryota > Fungi > Ascomycota > Eurotiomycetes > Eurotiales > Aspergillaceae > Penicillium > Penicillium psychrosexuale. Next base: position 4,180,091 of record NW_026643187.1, read on the forward strand.
CGCCAATCCGAGCACCCATAGTCGAGGGAGATATGCTCGGGTGATGCGAACGCATATCCTAGAGCGAAGATCCCGGCTACGAGCAGAAGGATGCCGAGGGCCAGGATGGTGTCAAGGGTAGCGTATAAATCAAACATAGACCAAATCCACACGTTTACTATTCGCATCCGCCGAGGACAGAATTGCTCGAGCCCGAAGCAAGCTAGGAGGAAAGCCAAGCAGGAAGAACAAACAACCAGAGAAGCGATCCTGGGTTGTGACATGGTCCCATAGCGAGCAAGGGTGAGGAACAAACCAAGTGGTGAGTTGTCGGGAGGAAAAAACCCAAGATTGTTTGGGAAGAGAAGAGGTTTATTCGTGGTCAGAGAAGAAAAGGCTAGGACTGAGCTGTGATATTCGATAATTGACTGCTTGTGTACGAGTACAGCGACAACTTTTGCTTTGAGGGATCAAGAAAAGTTCGACCACCTTGGAAGCTCTGCTACTGACTAGACATCAAAACATTTCACAACAAATTCTACACCGCCTGTTATCACCGCGGGCTATAGCCGTCTTACCGCCTCCATACCTTTCCAGTCCTGCTAAACAGAAATTGTCAGAATTAGGTATCTTTTGTATAGCCCGCTCATATAAAAGGTACATGTACCTAATACCTTATTTTTTTGACCCTCTAGCTAGTTAAATGAAGAAGGGCTTTAGGGCTTTAATGTCTAGTTTAATTAATTGGCTAGTAAAATAAATTTAGATGTCTCATATAGAAAAGTAAAAATCATGTTTATTGCGAAGCGAAGCAAGCAAGTATAAATCAAAAGGTCTCACGTACGTGTCACGTGGCCAAGTTTTCTCTGAGGGGGCTGAAATAATAGCGTTCTAGTGGGTCATCATGTGATCATCAGTTGCTTCGCTCTGCAACGACTCGACGGCCGCAGGCCGGCGAGATCACAAGTAAAACACAGTGGGGAAGGAGAAATCAGGTCAGGGGGACATTGAGGGGCCCTAGTTTGGGCTTATGTAAACACTGTTTTGTTTGTTTTGGGAATGTAACTAACTAACCACAATCACAATGGAGCTCTTTCCAAGGCTGCCGTGATCGGAGTTTCTCGTATATTCTATATCCGATAGAAAGACAGAGAAGGTGAATGAGGATACTATATCTCTCTCTTCTGGTGGACCTTCTCGACGTGCTCGGCAATACGTTTCGCAGCTTGTTCTGCAGACATCAAAGAGACATCTAGGCTCAATGCCTGTGTATTCTCAAATATGTATAGCACCTTCTGCGTTGCGATCTTTGCACCGCGCGCAGGATCCAGCAGCTTGCGCGATGATACCTCGGATCGACTTCTAGATACTATGCGCCGCTCGAGCTCTTCGATGTTGCAATGTATAGTGACGGGTATGAATGAGGCGCCACAACGTGAGGCAGCAGTCGCGTACTCCTGTGCTGCCGTTTGACCGACCATGCTCTGTGAGAAGTTTCCAGTAAAGACAAAAGCTGTACCGGGCAATATATGCTCATCTGTGCTGATCGCATCGAATACCAGGTCCCGCAGCTGCCGGCGAAACGTCTGGTATGTGGGTGCTGTTTTTGAACGCACAGCATCTGCAAGATCAGCTAGAAGATGATTGTGCACGACTCGTGCCTCGAGTCCAGCGAAAGCGAGATAAGTCGCTAATTTAGAGGCAATCGTGAATTTCCCGACACCGGCGAAGCCATTCAGAAGGATGAACTTCAGAGCACGCTTGTCAAGCGACTCTCGGATCAAGGATGAGCTCATTCGTGTCATCAATTTATGAGCATTGTCGTAGGAGAATGTTGAACCGGCTGCTTGAACGACATCCACGACAAAGACTCTGACCGGTGGTAGGTCCGCTTCGACTCGAAGGCGGTTTACTATAACACCATGATGCATTGACTCTGTAGACAAGACAACCGCATCTAATTTTGGCTCGGAGACTTGGGGGCCATAATTCTGTCGCGGCACCACCTTCAGCTCGAATGGGCGTCTTTCGAACGTCTGGAAGCCCTCTATGAATTGCCTTACCGCACTCTGACGCCTCTCGAATGATTCTGAAAGCTGATGGAGCTTCTTATGCGATGGGTCGCTCGGCGAAGCTGTCGATACAGCACAAAGGAGCGTCTTCGTGGCAAGCCAAGCCGACAAGAGTAAGTGAATTCTATGACCAATATGCAAATGGTCGAATGTCCCGTTCACTGTATAGGCCGTGAGTACTCTCAATGCAACGATAAGTTATGTGATATGATGTGCCTACCGCTGACTGTGTCAATCGCAATATCGTCCGCACACATCCGCTCCGTATTCGTTGACGGAAGCACTCGAATTATAGGCTCGATTTGACAATAAGGAGCGTCGCCGATGATCTGCTTGACATGACCTGTCACGATATTGGACGTCAGCAAAGATATCCTCGACGCTTCAATCCACACACTTCGGCTGCGTTGCAGCTTTGCCACATACTAGGAGAGTTAGAGTATACTTGATCCCATGTGTACGCGGAAAGCTGTAGGTCGGACCATCCGAATAATAGTACATCAATAGCAACGGTCGCTGACTCGACGCTCGTTTGGGCCAGTGAGGTGATCGTGGTAACGTAATGTTGTACGTACGGAAACAAGCTCGATCGGGCCTCTGATCTTGCGACGAAGACATTGTTGACAAGCACGAGTGTCAGCCTTTTTGTTGCGCATTTTGCTGAAGTGGATACAAGCAAGTGGATATGACTCCAGTCCAGCTCTCGAATATCCTCGGAGGCCACAATGCTGAGCACTCTAGCGCACTTCTGCTGGGACGCAGAGGCCATTGCGATTTGTGGGTTCGTCGCACAGGTAGAAACGTGGGAAGGTGGTTCCGTCACGAGATTGTGGGGCTTGATGGAGACGAAGATATTTCGATGGGGGACAGGAAGAAAAGTTGAGTCGGCGAGCCTTTTCTGACGCATTATATAGCACCGGGGGCTGAGCAGACAATGCCAACATGCTGGGCAACTTGGTGGCTTAATACGACCAATCAATCCACCCCACGTCATATACACTATCACTCAACCGGCCGGTGGAAGGAGGCCAAGTCGCTGGAGGTGCAGGTAATGGAGACAAAATTCAGGGTGCTGGTAGAGGAGCATCCCGACACGCTGACAAGTATGTCCAAACTGTCATTTACTTGGGAATGCTGAGGTCGGCTTTGCTAAAGGATTTGCCCCACCTAACAGTACAGTATACATCTCCTGTGCGCTCGCTGTACCATATTTCTTTAGAAGATTTGTTAAAGCCGTTCGTGGAGTTTCCAGAAACAGATGAAACCATAATCAAAGCACACCCAGGCAGGTACCGACATGGCGCCCACTTCCAAATAGGGTAGAAAAAAAGAGAGAGCACAGCAGCGGGCTGCTACTTATGCCAAAATCGGCAATGTTGATACTGTACCAGCCACATTCCAAGCCAGCCTGCATGTATCTTATTTTTTTACAACAAAAAGCCGGACACTCTTTCGGTCGACCTCGTATGCTTCGCGTTTACAGTACATACAGTATATATAAGCATACAAATTCACAAATGTCTTGAGTGCCAGAAGCGGCGGTCTTATCCAGTTGGAAGTGACGGAAAATCGGTAGTTAATGCAAGTGTATTAGTTAACAAGTCCGGAAATGACAATCTTGTGGACAGACAGACAAACTGAGTAATCAAAACATGAAAAGAATCCTGGCCCGGGAGCGGGTCACATGATCAATCTGTAACAAGCATGAAAAAGGACGGTATCCATCCCATATTCCGACAGGAAGCTATGTTCGCTTCGAAGTGGCTCTCCATATCGGGTAAGCCATACACCGTGTACACTAAGCCAGTATCTGATCCGTTGACATACATTCACCGCGAGAAAAAGGTGCAGGATTCCTTGAGTATTCGCAGCAACAAGATGGTGACAGCAACTCCGTGCAAGTTTGCCAGATATCCTCGAAAGTACGGCAAGACGACAGAGAGGTCCCAATTGCGAGGTTCACGAAGAGTTGATCCCAGCCGTCAACAAAGTTGCGTGTGAGAAGTGCACATGCGAACAGAGCGTTCACCAAAATCTGAACCCCCCTTGCCAAATCGACCGAATTTTCGACTAAAGTCTTGCATAACGGCTCGATTAGGAAATGCCGCTTGATACGCAATATCGCCAGAGCGAGGGAATCTTCCTGACAGCGTGTGTCAATGAACAGACAATCGTTTTCTAGACGCACGTTTACCGAGAACTTTGCCGGTGCCAAGTCGGCATATAGAGCTGCGAAAAAGACGTCGTTATATAGTGGCTTAGCAAGATCCAGGAAAGGTGAATGGAATCCACTGACTTCGTAGTCGATATATAGAAGCTTTTCACCTGGAAGAGGTGAGCCTTCTGATGAGATCATCACATTGCCCCCATGAGCATCTCCTAAGCCGAATACAATTGGCGAGTCCGAGAAGCTTGTAGGGGCCAGCACACTCTGTGCAAGAGCGTGGAGATCTCCGAAAGAAGAATAACGCTTGCCGTTGACACAAAGTGTAAGCTTGGTAAATTCCTCGAGTTGCAATCGGTGGCCGTCAACAACAATGCCGTCTTTGTACCATCTCGCAAATCGCTCCTCTTGTGCCAGTCTCAACCAGAAGAAGCGATGTATCTGCCATTTCTCAGCCATATATTTCCCACAGCCCTGGCTCTGAAAGGATTCACGATACGCTCTGAGAGTATCCTCAGATTTCCTCATTTCGATGTCGATCATCGACGTCAGGCCGTTCTCCGACGGCTTATGCATATACTCAGCATGAAGCTGCGACTGCGTGGAGAAGTCTAGATAAGGATAGCAGGCTACACTTTCAAGATTCAGAGGCTTCTGAATGAAAGGATAGAATGCTGTGATCTTCCCCCAGATCTTCTCCTCTAACCTCTGCTTCTCGATGGTCGTGGTCTTGAAAAAGACTTTCAGAGGATGATATGATTCGTCATACGTCATCGCCATAACTTCAGCCACGCCTGTGCGAGAGTTTGAAGAGAATGGGTTGAGAACGTAATCATGTTCCAAGTGCTGTAACGCCTTTTTCAGTTCCTCTTCCCCAATTGATACGGCCAATCTTAACACAGTTGAAGGGCCATAGTGGGAACAAAAACAAGAAGGCCGCGCAATGGAGCTTGCTATCGAGATGTGTACAGGACCTCGAGTCACACGAGCTCGCGTATGTAGAGAGCCGAAGTTAACATACCGCGAAAGCTGACTGGCAAGCCAAGCTCTATAGAGTGGCTCAAAGCGCATGTCACGAGCAAAGACTGGACTACACATCCCTATGCTACCCTTTTCGGAAGCATATGATATCAACTTTCTCCTGATGAAGTCCCCATTGTTCTCCAGATCTCGAAACCAGTAGCCAGTCAGAAGCAGGTCGGCAGTCACCCCGAAGATGATAGAGTCCTGTTTTGACCCTGTGGGAAAGATGAATGTAGAATCCAGAACCCAGTTGTCGTGCAGGACAACGGTATGGTTCTTGATCTTGGTCGCTTGCTGCACCCTCAACGTGGGCCACCCTTCAGATGTATAGCCTTCGTAGACTCTGCGATCTTTTCTAGACAGTAGATGAGTAACGCCTGGCGACGTAGAGAAGCTCTCAAGACTCAGGATTTTGTAAGAAAGCTTGACATCATTCGAAGTCCAACCAGCGAAGCGTACTCCGTCTACCGACTGCAAACTGTCTGCTGAGAGATCCCATGAAGGATGTTCCTCCCGTTGCATGGCTAGCAGTCTTTTCAACAGAGGTCTTTTGTCGTTCAGTAACGTCGCTATGTCGCCACGACCTTTGACCAAGATTGCGCCATCGAAATCCCGAGCTTGGTCAAGTGTCGAGCGTTCGGCGTGGTAGTAGACTGCACTACCACTAAATACAATAGCCAGGATATCAAGCTGGTCAGCCAGAAACTCGTCATAATGCAGAAAATGGTCGGAAATCAACTTCGCCAATGTATCCATGTCTGTTTGCTGAGTGGAAGGTGCCCTTTGAGAAGCTCAAGATATGGGCAGTCGTCTTGGATGGCTCTGACTCTTCGTGCTGAATCATTTGCTTTTCTATCGAAGGCAGACAGCGGCAGCATCAGGGCAAGCTGCGCACAGGACGTGCGGCTGTACATCCTCCCTGCCTATCCAATAGAGACGTCGAAATTTAGATGAATGAACCTCCAGGCGGCAGTAAGCTAGGTCTGATTGGCGAAAGACATCATGTATATTCCCGTCACCTACTGACATGTAAGCACATCGGCCGAAAGGAATATACGGATATACATACCTAGGTAACTGCCGCACTTCCCTAGATTTCCATCACGCGCAAACTCTTCCCCACCATATTTCTGAGTACCCACTTTATCACCCACTGTGGCTTCGCTATTGGATAGGAATTGACGGAGCTAATGCTCAAGTCTAGTTTTGTAGGAAATAATTGGTCTTCATCCCGCAGAGTTGAGCTGGCGATACGCCAAGGCCAACGCCCAAATATACATATCACTTTTCGGAAAAGCACGCACCATTAATTCAATGGGTAGACCTGTACAGACACATGGAGTTGACCCGTTTGACCCGGCCCGAACCGACCATTGACCCACGTTCGAAAAATTAGCTGACTCGCACCCCCCACGACTTTTTCCACCGAAGTCGATTTTTTTTCTTCACCCTTCAGTAGCTTCACATAGTATTTGATATTGAAACACCCCCCACTACGCACAATATTGTATGTTGATAGAAAGCAATATTTGAATAAAATAGATCTTAAGGATATAAGCTAAGAAGAAAATGGTATATATAAAAAAAGGGTTCGGTATATTGGAGCGCTCCACTACACTAAGGCAATCCCGCCCCTACTACGGAGTAGGTCCACAACGCAAATAACTTGTCACGTGCAGCTGACCGGATTTCATCGCAATTTCTGTGCTTGTGCTTCGTCTTACTCCTGCAATGCAAACAATCACGAAAACTTAATCAAGACAACTTGAACGAGCTTGCCAAAGACTCACTCTCGCATCAAAGCACACACACTGAGGACATTTAACGTCCTTCGTTAGATTACGAAGTAGGTTGTACAACGATGGCAGTCGTTGTATCAATCAACGGCGCCGGCAGTCTAGGGAAGACTGCTCAAATTCACTTACTACCTTCCGACTGGCGAATCCTTTGCCTGGGCGACATACTCGATGATGACTTGGACCTCAATGTGAAGCTGGCAGCTGCCGATTGGTGGTGGAAGAGCTCTACAGACGAGTTCGTGACAGAGCTATTCAAGGCTGTAATAAGGAGGCATTCGAGAGCCGCCGATTCAAGCAGCCCCCATCGCCTAGCTGTCCTCCAATGCGGAGTAAAGATGTTTGAAGCTGTCGCACTAGCAATGATTGCGATCAAAGAGAACCACGAGGATCTCGTAGTCGCCAAAACAACATTCGACATCATCATCTCTAAACTGGGGCTCACAATACCAAGGGAACATCACATGATTCTTATCAAATATCACTCAGACCTCGATGACGCAGTGGAGACGCCTCATTCCGGGAAGAGCAACCCCATAGGTCGAGATCATGAACGCTATCAAGCGATGCTCCGTCGAGCGCTCAGAATGCAGGAATTGGAAGGCCAATACGATTTGATCTGCGTTGAGCCAGGCCGGCATTCACAGCGTCAAACTCAGGATGTCATACGTGGCTACTTGAGCAGCTCAAAGATTCTGCCGGATCTACTGAAGCCGACCTTCGAGAGGATCAAGACTATCTACGCGATAGCAGGACTCTCGGAGTGTGGCAAGAGCACAGTCGCTGACATGATCCATAAGGCACATGGCACGAGCGGAGCACGACTAAAGATGTCATACTTTCTTGATGGAGCGAGCAATGAGTTAGGACATGACATCTATTCGCTGTCCGGAGAGCGACGAGCTGCAGCTTTACTAAAAGGGTTGGATGCTTTTGGCCGCTACCATTGGTACCTATCGACACTCACAATCGAGAGCGTCCATCGGTACGATTCAATCGCACCTTTGAAATCATATCTCGGATCCCTCTTGCAGATCATCTACATTGAGACAAACGAAGAGCTACGGTTGGAGAGAAGTGCCCGACCAAGGCTTCGATTGGAACAGAAAGACGCCGTAAAGAGGGAGCGGGGTGCTGAGCGCGTTAAAGAGATAGCTGATGTTGTACTCGACAATAATGGACCGAAAGAAAGCTTGGAAGATGCATTGCGGGCTCTACTGCAAGGAAGAGAACAATGTCTAGATTGCTGATCTTGAAGCGTTACTGGTTTAAATTATTTGCGCTCCAGTCCATGCGATACATGAAGTCTTCCTAAGCCTCGAGCGATGATCCTGCTTCGTAGAGTGCGCCGTCACCGTCTGACTTCTTGCAATGATATCAAATTCTCTCGGCATAAGTGACCTCTTCGTGTCGTGTCTCGTTGCTGATTCAGACTACAAAGTTCGATGACTGCTTTCAGGGCTTCTTCCACGTCTTAAAGTTGCATGATTTTCTGTATTTACTTGCAAATGAGTGTATTATGCGGACTACTGAATGTGTCATAGGTCGTTGAGTTCTTAGGATGATCGAAGCGTATCTCTCACTCTTGCCAGGAAGCTATCACGGCCGAACCAGCCGCTTAAGCGTTTCCACCTGGAATCCGTGTCGACACGCTTGCTCCAATTGGCGTATTTTCTCGCTCGGACTCTGAGTGACATTGCGATTAAGCTATTGCTCGAGAGCTCCCTTCGTAGAACGCCGGGGATGGTCAGCACTTCTGTGATCGACAGTCAGTACAAATTAATCATCAGCGAACATTTGCAGAAATAGTCGGAAGTGGAAGAGGAATTACCCCAGATGGTGCGAGTAATTACACGCCACAGTGTCAATGGCAGTGGCGTATCAATCCCTAAGCAACAAGGATACCAAATCAGCAGATGAGCAGTCGCGCATACGATAAAACTCATCTTACAAATGATGTCTGTCGCTACACTGTAGGATATGTCCTTCAACTGAACCCAGTGACTGTGCCTTAATTAAGCATTAATCCCTCACGCGGACCGCGAAAACGTACTTGCCATCAAGAATCCACTCGTCGTTCGACTCGACCAGAGCCTGGACGGTACGTCGGGCGTCGTCTTCTGATAGGGCGCCACCGGCTCTGGACTTGTGGAAGAGAGAGTCTAGTTCGCATACCGGTATGGAAAGCTGTTTGCCTAGTCGCCGTGCGAAAGTACTCTAGCATCAGGGGTGCGGCATTAGATTAGTCGTACAGTGACGTGACATTTCTGTAGGAGTACCTTTCCTGCTCCCGTAACCCCAATGACTTGAATCCTTCGTCCAGAAAGCTGCGGCTCCGAAGTCATCCTGGGCGGACTTTAGGGAATAAGGAGAGGATGTAATGCGATGTAGCTACTGTACCAGTAGAGGCCGAATCGAGTGTCCGTTTTGCCTGGAGGAACTGAGGATTCAGGAACTACGTGACGAAAATTTCTTTCTCCGCTCCTTTCCCCCTAGAAGCACATGACCACCCTGGGTGCACGGACTACGAGTGTGGATCTTCCACACTATGTTCGCACAGCTATGAATACTAGTGCAACACTGTAATCGTGTCGCCGCCCCACACCGCATCGCGGTGTGGGTATGCCCTGACCGTTTTCTACCATTCACAGCTGTTAAATGACACATTTCCGACCTACCTATTCACTCATCACAACTCGTTTCAGATACCCCATAACTCCAATCTATTGACGAATCCAACATCATGGCCATCGTGGTAAGCCTGTCGCTGTCAAAACATTGCTTTCAACGCTAATGTAGATCATAGGATGACCCGCCGTCCGGGTGGACCTCGAGTACGAAGATGACTGGGAGACGGAGGATAGTTTCGGACAAGATCTCTGTGAAAAGATGAATCTTGGGAGAGGCTGTCCGATTATGTGTCATTGCACAGACCATGCCTACCTTTTGAAGCCGGCGGAAAGTACTACTTCTGGTATTGCGTTGGTCTCGATGTCTTCGAAATCACCTCTCTGACAACCCTGGATGAGATCATCAAGACTATGAAGGAAAAGGGAGATAGTGCCTTGAAGACCAAGCAGATTATATGATAAAGAAATCTGGGGGTCCTCCGGAGACAGGAGGACCTTCCTCCTGAAAAGGCACAATATTAAGTATAGCGGACTCGATGAAAGAAACAGGGATGTTCACGGACTATCCCTCCAGAAGAAAGCGCTCAAGGCAGCGCAATACCAGGACATGTTGAGTGACAGTTTCTAAACCCGAGTCGCAGATCCCTGCGCAAATTGCCAGTTTTTGATGGAGCTTCACGAGGGGCTTCGGAGAACTTCTGTCGTTTTGCTGGGTCTGCGGGGGCACCCGCCTAGACCACCGATGCCCAGAGCGGGCGTCTATTTAGCTGAGCAGATGCCCCTCGACACCGTTGATCTCGGTGCGGTGTCTTACGTGTTTGGGACCGTCGGCCTTAGCTTGTTCTTCAACTAGTGGAGAACCCGTACCAACCCGCTTGGTCATTCCTCACATAACTTGTGTAATTTGATCACTGAGTTTTCCCCCGTGCTAACATCTATTCACTGATCCTGAGCCTGAGCACTCTCAGAAAAGCGGCAGCCAAGAAAGGAAAGCCCTACCTGGCAGACATTATTCTGTCCATATAGAATATATTCAATGCGAAGATCATAGTTTAGCAGGAACCGGAAGAAATTGGACTGCTTGATTGGTTAACGACACCTATCCCTAATCTCACTGCTGAACATTCGCTGCAAGCTCCTTATGCAGAGGTGGCGCGACGCCTGTCCTTCCGGGAAGAAGAACAAGACTTACTACCAAACAGCCAATTTGGCGGATGTCCTGCGTCTGATTAGCGTATACTGTATAGGCAGAGCAAGGCCGAAGCCGCCTAGTGAATCATCCACATGGCGGATCCGAGGCGGACATGCTATCGGCTTCCATGGAGTTAGCTATATTGAGCTCTTTGCTCTCTGCGTAGTGTAAGATGTCATACTATAGTAAGATACGGTACTATAAATATTTGTTTTACGTTGGCCCTTCAATTAATGCGGCCTGTTCAAAATGATCATTATTTAAGTCCTGGCAGTGGGGCTAGGAAAGAGTTGTTAGGTGTACATTTATCAAGCCAATTTCGAGAACGATGATAACAAGATGATCTACTAACACCTAGGTTCACTATCAGGCAACCCCTCCCACCCAACCATTAATCCCCGAGGCTAGTGTGTCGCTCGTGTGGCCGCATGACCTCTTCCAATCCTCCTCAAAACCCCTCTTAAACCGGCACAACTATCATGCTCAGACAGCAATATCTTCAACTGGATCAAGAAGGCGTTTCTGTAACTTCTTGTAACCTCCTTCCTGAGACAGAACACGGGCGACTTCAGTGATGTCCTGAGATGCTTTTTCATACACATCATAATAAAGCACATCCCAGATATAGAGTTTATCGCTAGATTGGAAAATCATTGTGGAGGCATCGTCATCCTCTAATATTGGTCGACCCGGAGCAAGACCATAGCCTCGAACAATCTTTTGACCCGCTGAATCGACACCATTCCACTCGTACTGTCTTCTGGTCTAAAGATCTGCTTCAACTCCCGCCGGATTTTGAGTACCGATACAGGGGGATTCTTAGTGTCAGCCAGGTCATTGTTCTTTGGCTGTCAGATTGTTGTCCGCCATCCACAGGATTCCGCCCCAGCCCCATACCCTGCTAAGTTTCTTCTACTCCACTCCTTCGGACCGATCTCATGCCCGACACCATGGTACGTCACTTGTTCTCTCTGAAATAATTGATCCGCTTTACTAATCCGCTACCAGAGTGGCCCCCGGTTCAACAATAACCCTGTCTGCTTCGCCACAGTCCGGTCGGTTGAACGCAAACCGAACATTGATGAACCGGGCCTTCGGGCTAAAGTTGCCTTCATGACCAGCATCCAAACTCTCGAGGAAGAGACAATGGTTCGGTCGCTGCACCCTGCTCTGAAGCATTGCGATTGTGTTTCAGTAGTTGAGGGTGGTCCGGTGAGGAAACCTTTGTGGCTAGTCCATGTCCGCGGCGCCCGGAATATCAACAACACACACGCCGCTGGCAGGGAAATACATGTCCTGCCGGCACAAACTCTTCCACCCGTTACCCCCTTGGGTCTGTTGATGCGTTATGTCAATATCCACCGTATCGACCCCCGGTCTTTTCTCGAACCCCAGAAAGTCAACTTAATTCGCGAAGCCTTCCCAGGTTCCATCGGAGCACAAATACTCCTCACTGGTTGGCTATTGATTTTGTTTCCGGAGAAGAAGTCGCTAGAGGCATGCTGGGATAAGGGTGTCCCGGACGAGGTCGGTGGTTTACGGGTCGGATACATCATAGCATCATTCCATGCGACAGCTAACATCGTCGAGTCCGGTCGAGCGGTTAGCAGTGCGCCAGGAACCCATGTCCCGCAGGCGGCACTCGGCCTACGATTACGGCTCCCAGGTGGCCAGGAGGCAATCACGACAGTGACGCATGCGTTTGTCCGTCTTGCCGATTCCAGAATGTCAAAAATAAGGAAACGTTTCACGGAGTATATCTTGACAGCGAAAGATTACCTCAAGCGGATGCGACCACCGCCGCGGCAGGCACCACAGGCTGCCATTGTCCACCCGAAACAGGTTGCGAACTCGCCGCTTGGTAAACAAGTATGGTTGAGCGGAACAGACACCTGTGTATCTATAATCTTTCCTTTGGTGTGCTAGGGTACATGATGTGAACATAACTAACCTCACTAGATTGGCACTATTACAGTAACTTACGACCGATGTACGCGCCACCGTATGATTCCATATCCCAATGGATTTCAACACGATTTGAGTTTGGTCACTGGGCCGAACCTCCCCCAGCTCACGAATCCCCCCCCACACCCCCCGGGTGACAGAATGGGGTCCATATGAAGCGGCGCTTCAAGGCCGGCCAGTTTTTCTGCACCGCTACCATATTTCAACCGGAAGAACATTTACTCACCAAGGCCATGGAGTAACAACACAAGCCCAGCAGTGTATTATCCATGGGACCCAGTACAGCTGGGATGCACGGGCGTTTGGTACAGCTTTGCTATGGAGGACTCTTCGAGACACCGATAGCGTTCGCGGGGCATCAGGCAGTGTCCTATGCTTAGGCGAACCACAGCACGAGACAGCTAGAGCTCTTCTCTTCCAGAACTTCGAGGCACCCCTGACGGCGAGTGAGAATGTGCATATCGATGAGAAGGAGGATGCCCCTGTCTTTAAAGGGGGGTTTCTTTTGCCCGAAGAGATCCGTCGCTCACAGATTATTACCGTGGGAGAAATATATCCAGAAGACTTCCGTACCCCGCAGAAAAGTTCTAACTCGGAGGTCTCTACGCAGGAATATGGTATGACTGTGTAGGCATGTTTGAGAGGAGAGCTGTTCCGGTAGATAGGGAAAGGTTTGCTAGCGGAGAGTACGAATATGGGCGGAAGGATGAGATTGACTTGCTTGAGAATATCATTATCATCATCATGATCTTTTACTTTTCCATCGGATTCAATCAATTTTCATCAATTTTCATCTAGTGGAGAACCTCTAACGTAGTATCCATCAGGAGTCGTACAAGCCCGGTCTCAATGTTTATAAGTGTCGACCGGACTTGGAGCACAGGATGTAGGTACTGACAGGCCGGATGTCTGCCCCACTCCCCTAGGGCGAAACTCCTCCTGTAGATAACTGCGTATATCCTAAAGGGTATTTAGAGCTACCGAGTCTGGGCCCTGTGGGAGGCCGGCTACGATGCCCGAGAAGTCGTGGCCTGGGATTGCGTATGGGTGGGAGTATGTCTCAGGCCATGTGAGCATGTCTCGGATGATGGTTGTTGCTTTGATGCTGATTAGGAGGTGGCCTGGGGTTGGGGTTGGGATTGGGATGGTGTCGATTTCGAGGGCTGTTGATGGGGCTGGGTTTGTTGCGGAGTATGGAGGGTCGGATGGGGATGGGTGGACGCGGACAGCTTGCATTTTGTATAATTTTTTTTGCTTGTCAATTTGACTTTGAATTTGGTTTTGGTGCTGATTTTGGGTTCATGAGTTGATGTGAATTTTTGGCTTTTATGTGTTGAGGTTGGAATATACGAAGTAGTGAATAGGCTATCTGTGTAACCTGTGGTTATGCAGGTGCAAAGGGTTAGGGCTAGTGGGGCCAGATGCGTTGAGGCCTTGTTACCTTATTATGGCCTTATTATGGCACGATTGCATGCATTAAACCCTTGGAACTGAAACCGACCCTGACCAATATGCCTATGCGTAACCTCCGGGTTGTGGGGGTCTCGGACGGGTAGAGCCGCACGCTAATCAAACAATGGGATTGTATTTTATACTTTTGAAAAGGATATAAGCTAAAATTGGACTCTGTACACTATTGTGGACTAGAAAGAAATAGTAATGGAATTATGAGAGATAGTTGAAGTAAAAATGGGGTTCATTAACTACATTCAGTAGTAAGAGACATGTATGCGAAGAAACTATTTACACAAGGCAATGATGGCTGTACACCGAAAAAAAAGCCCCTGCTTCTCTTCAACCCTGTTCACCTTGACCTTTTGTCTCTGGCCATGTGAAAGAACTATGTCTAACAGCTCATACTCAACGTTGAGTGAGAAATGTTGACCGATAATGAGAACATGTTATTAGGCAGTTTATCAACATTTGCGGTTTGTTACTGTCACCGAGATATCCCCTGTGACAATGTACGCCCTTTTGGCCTTTAGGTTCCATTGAACCCATTTAAGTTGTGATACAAAACCCTTGATCTTGCCTGGTCCTCAGTAGGTTGCATTGTCCTTTATCCTCATTCTCTTCAAGGCCTCCCGATACAGCTTCATACACTGATATCATCGCCAAACTGGACCAGTTTAGCGCTGATTCTGCACCTTCACGTCGAAGAATACCAGTATCTGCGGATGGCTACTAGAAGCTCTTCCTAGGAAGGACTGTCCGATATAGCACTTGATGTTACAAGTACTTGAACGTCCGCTTTTCTCGCATTGGCGGCATGCCAATGGGTACGTTTTTTGACTTCCAATGACCATTTGTAACGATGCTAAATGCAGCAGGAAGCACGTTCCTTATGTTGATCGCTCTTCGAAAATTCTGGTTAATAAAGCCCATTTTGTATACTCAAAGACCGAGGAGCTCGTTTAGAAGTGGTAATAGTTAAAGCTCTGTGGCCAGAGTATCAATATCACACTCTCTTCTACCATAATTCCATAAGGTTACCTACTAAATAAAGCTGATAGCCAAGGTAAATTCGTGTCTATCGAGAATGGCACAGTTCATATCTTCCCTTAGGCATAACTAACGAGCCTAGAACCGCATGACTATCAGATCGGAATTCTGGAGGTAGTACATTCAGCAAACCTAAAGATTATCCTTCTCAATACGGAAAAGGAGAACCAAACGAAAAGTCTCAGGGGAAGCCTCATTCACCTCCAGCGTTCCCTATTAGAGAGAGTCCCTCCTATTTTCAATAGCTGGTCAACTGAATTCTAGGTATCGGACTCTGTTATAATTGATTCAAAGTCGATCGAGGAGGCTGGGTTAATACTCAAGGCTTTACGTCCAGAGAGCCTCGATAAGATAGTATAAATCTATGTTGGCCTTCCAGTCACAATCTTCGGGCTATCATTCAACATACTGATATCGGAATGGAACGCGAGTGCCGCTTCTTTCGAGTACTCCAACGGGTTTATCTAGATATATTCTACAGTAGACCCGACAAACTTCAAATACACGCGGATGAATCTGATAGCGCCACCAATTATTCAGTTTCCTCCATGCTGAAACGAATGAGCGGAAAATCTTGGCTTGTTAGGGCAAAGCTCATGTTCACACTCGAAAGGTCGGGTAGGGACTCGGGAGAGAGCGGCTATTCTAGCTGAACTCCTAGAAGTTTCTAGGCCACGGTTCTAGTGCAATTCTTCAACCTCGCTCCCTTCCCTCGATCCTCGTTAAAATGGATCCCTAACAACAACTTCGCGCCGAACTCCGTACCGAACTTGGCGCAGAATTCACCGCCACAATCGAGACCCTTCGCGGCGAAATCCGAGATCTTCAACAGACACTTTAACAACAAGCGCAGTTTCAACAACCACCTGCTCCCCAAGTAAGACGTCCAAAGTCTTCGCTTCCAGATCCAGAGAAGTTTACTGGTTAGTCAGTTAAATACGATACGTGGGATGCCGCTATTTGTGCCAAACTCGCTATCGACAGACCAGCGATCGGAGATTCGACAGCCCAATTCTATTACGTCTATCTCAACCTTATAAGCCAAGTTCAGGTAATGGTCCTACCCCAGCTCGCTATCACACGCGATTCCGGCATACACGATTTCAATACAATTCTCAATTAACTCCGTCGCGTTTACGATAATCCCAATAAGACTCAAGAAGCCGAAGATCGTCTCCTTTCGATCAAGCAGGATACCGATTCGATCCCCGCTTATATCGCTAAGTTTGAGAGAGTTCTCTACGAAGCCAAGGTCAAGACTGGCCCGACGTTATAAAGATCTCCGCTTTCCGCAAAGGCCTTAATAATTCACTCCGCAGTCGCCTTTCCCAACAACTGAATCTTCCACGTACTTACCCGGAATTTATCAAAATTGTCCAATAACTCGCCGGATATTCTTTCTCGTCCACTCATTCAAACGTAACAAATTCTTCGCATACTAATTCTAACAACCACAATAACAGCGACCGTATGGACCTTGCTGTTGGTTCAATTAACCCAGACCTAGCTGCTCTCGAAGCTAGTGACGAAGATGATTTTGATTACGACGCTGCTATTGCTAGTCTAGCATCTAGGGACTAGATGGAATTTCGCGCGGGGGTTATGTTACGATCGCTATGCTTGTTTGTTATTGGCATTATTGCAAAGCGGTCAGCGGCTAGCTATATTAACTAGCTGCCTCCCACTTTGCAACTTGCTTCTTCTTTCTCCCTTATCTTAGTTATTTTGAATTGATGCACTCTTTCATCTTTGCAAGACCTGGCTCGTCACAGGTTACAGTATATGCTGACTCACACTATAGCGCCGCCGGTGTTGAGGCCGGAATTGAGCTTGAGGATGCCGAGCCTACTCGCTCGCTTACTCGCTCGCCTAGTGCCAGTGGCAGTGGCAGTGGCCGTGGTCGTGCCAGTGGTCGTGTCAGTGGCCGTGGCCGTGGCCAACCCCCCTCGCCGGCACCGCTGAGTTTGATGGCCCAGCAAGCAATACGAGGTCCAGGGCCGGCACTGCCAACTCGAACTAGTCGTAAGTCCCGCGGACTATTTCATTGAAGTCCTCGAGAAGAGTAGATATTTGCCTCGAGATTCTTATGTTCCTATCCTTTGTCCTGCCGAAGCAGAGAATCTTTCAGTTTCGCCGCTTTTTATGCCTTTTTGATGATCTCGGAATGATTCTCGAACACTGCTGACATGATTAATATCAACATTAGGAGCTTCACCGGGCTATAGGGCTCTCCTTTTCTCTTTTGTTTTTCTTTTTCTTTTTTTTTCCAAAAACTGGACCTCGGCTCCAACCCCAAGTTTTGTCTGTATATTGATGTATATCTTATTATTTGTTTTTCTTGTTTTCATTCAAGCCTCGGAAGGCAACCTGTACATTTATATCTATTTTATATTCATTGATCAATTTTGACGTTGCAACTTTGCCGTTAACCTGGGGCCATTTTCTTCCCGTAAATTGGTAGCCAGTATCTCTGAACTCGGGGTAGATCTGATGGAGGGAGGAGGTAGACTCTGGGACTCGGAGATATATGAAAATGTGTAGTAGGTAGTGAATAGATGGTAGTAAAGAAGACAAAGCGAAATTATCGAGATAGAAAGAGCATGGGATCATGAATGCTCGAGGGATGTTGGCTTGATTAGCCTCGGTTTGTTGGCGGTGGAACCCTAGGCTAGACTAATATCTACAGCGCCAGCGGCAACTGGCTCAGTAGTGCTAGTAATAAATAATTGTAAGCAAATGTCATTTGATCTAGAGAATTGCTGTCTTGATATATATCTCTTCGGAATATCCATTCGGTTTTCAAATCTTCCCTGGTACGCCGAATACGCTTGCTGGTAACTGGTCCTTTTCATAGTAATCCAGGGCTACCTTGGGTACTGCTAGGCTCTAATTTTGATTTATATAAGAGGTCCGGTGTAAGTCTACAGGTATAACCAGCTGCTAGGACGGTCAGCCTCAATTGCAGATACACTGAATCGGGAGCGCCACATAAAACCCGAGAGAAGGTGTAGCCCAACAGACCTAGTAAAATCAGATGAATGAGTCAGTGTTATGACAGGTGGGCCTGACACCACCTCGCCAGAACGGGTACTCATCTGATAAGCCAATGCTCTACCAAAAAGACCACTCTGACAACCAGCATGGTTGTCATGTCAGGTTTCTAATTTATATACCCTTTCAACCTCACTTCTCGGTGAGCCATGCCGATCAGACCCGATACTAGATCCACCTCCTCGAGGGGTTCTAACATTGGAGGGTAGGATAGGTGACAAGGCATATATAAATTATAGATCTCCAAGGCTATATCTGGGTCTAGGGCGCCACACGGCGGGCTAGCCATAATATTCCTTGCGGTGGTAGAAAGAACGATCACACCAGGGATCGAACTCGGTGTTACGATCCAATCTCCATACTCTTGTTTGCTTACTAGTTTGCATTAGCTAGATTGTTTGCTAGATAGTTTTAGCGAGATGATTCGAAGTTTGCATTGTTTGCAAAGTAGCAGCTATATCAACTAGCTGCTTCCCACTTTGCAACTTGCTTCTTCTTTCTCCCCTATCTTAGTTATCTTGAATTAACTGCACTTTTCATCTTGCAAGACCTGGCATGTCACACTCGGGGCCTCCGTATACTGGTTGTCATAGTGGTCTTTTTGGTAGAGCGTTGGCTTATCAGATGATTACCCGTTCTGGCGAGGTGGTGTCAGGCCCACCTGTCGTAACAAAAAAGGAGTGTGCCAACAGTATGCTACTTTTTTTTATTACTAGAACAAATGCATTATATGTATGGTGAAACATATGGCAGAATTTAGTATTGAGGTAGAATGAAAAATCAAGTTGAGTGCATTGACTAGTTTTCTGCCAGGCAATATTGACCAATAGTAATTAAGTCACCTGTGACGTGCCAGATCTTGCAAAGGAAGCAGAGTACATATAATTCAGAAAAACTAAGATAGAGAGAGAAAGAAGAAGCAAGTTGCTAAGTGGGAAGCAGCTAGTTGATATAGCTGCTACTTTGCAAACAATGCAAACTTCGAATCATCTCGCTAAAACTATCTAGCAAACAATCTAGCTAATGCAAACTAGCAAGCAAACAAGAGTATGACGACTGGATCGTAACAACCCAGGGCGGGTATCGGCCTCCGTAAACGTCTAGCTATCACCCACACTCAAACCCCAAATAGAGGCAAGACAAATTCGGCGCTGATAAGGCTCGATTTGATCATCCATAGTATCGACCTCATGATCCATAGTATTCATCTGATCATTAGATGAGAAGCGATCATCAAATGAGAAGCGTTCAACAAGAAATTTTTCCCTTTCCTTACTCAGTTCAAAGCCACGCGATCTTATACAACATCCGCATTCTAGAGTGCAGTGTCCCATACCAAGCGCCCCGGCTGAACTATTTGCACGTTGAGCATCAAGACAACATCCACAATCACGACCACAACACCCGCCTCTAGACTTGCAGTCTTCAACAAGAATTGGATGCATATACCACGTAGGGTTGGATCTCCATAACTCAAATGCCCGTTGTAAGGGCCCGGAAATACCAATGATCCCACCACGGGTATACCACCAGGCTCGTGTCAGCATCCAATTCTCTTGGTAGAGTGTGCTCATCTCGTCCTCAAAGCTTGGAACGGCAGTGCCCCAGAAACACGGATTTTTCTTCACTTTATGCCGGAAAATAATCTCCGATTGACAATTCCTTCGCAACTTCTCTTCGTAGTAGAGTAGGTCGGCAAAGGCGTCACAATCATAGGCCTTTGACTCTTTCTGGTAGAGATTGTATCGAAACACTTGGAGATTCCTGATACATCCTTCTCGCTCTAGACGAGCTTCTTCTGGTGTTTTGTCCCCAGGTAAAGATAGCATCTTGGGGTCCGATAGCTCGTCGCCCTTTTCAGAGCTAGAAAGGGTATGCGTACAATCAGAACAGGCCATGGCAGGGCAAAGACGTCCGGCGGTTCGAATTAGAAAGATTTGAATTTTCAAGAGCCTCGAAGACAAGCGTAAATAATCTGTAAGATTCCAAAAAATAGGCGAAATGGCGAGTCCACAGCCAGCTCAATGTACGCCTCAGTATGACGCCACGCAATTCTTGAGAACTCTATTTGAACAGTACGGCGATATGGGTTTCAAACCTTCCCTAGTACCTAGTCGAGTATCCTAATGCTAATCTTGCTTTACAGCATGAGTACCTTGAAACAAGTTCGCTAGTCTGTATCCGCTCTGGAAGTTTAGTACTGCATATTTCTGTCACTTATCAAAGATCCCCGCTGCATTGAGATCTCATCCTCTCTAGTATTGCCAACTAGGAATCTTTGGCAGCCTTCTTCTCTTTCTCCTTCGCCGAGCTTTTTGACCGTTAAATCATGTCTGTGTTGGTAATTGTGGGTCTTAATTCTATTCTGCCATCCAAAATTACCGCTTGTCGCCCTACTTGCAGATCGGTAGTGCTTAGAGAACGATTAGTCTTAACAATTTAAGAGTAACACAAAAAGATCAAGCCTTATTTTATGCAGCCACCAAACTTCTTATTGATTTCACATAGTTGACCCCTGTTTATGGATCCACGTCAATCTTCGCATATGGAGAGATTATCATTCATTGGATGATGAATATCAAAAGCGACTCACTGCAGCGATTGGACTTGACAGTGAGTGAATCTGTTTTTGTGTTCCGAAGCTTTTGTCTTGATATAGTCGTCGGGCCAAACAAGTCGGCCAAGCGCTAAGAAAGTGGGCGCTGTGCCCCGCTTGTACGTCGTTACTACAATGGCTAGAGTCCTTTTTTTGAAGCCTATGTACTCCATGTAGCCGTATACCGGCTTTGAGTTAGACGGTCCCAAACTCTTTTTGGACCAATAATGTTTCGTCAGACTGGAGGAATGAGGCTCTATAACTTCGTCGTAGAAAGATATCACTCCTGACATCGACCGCAATTATATATGTGGCACAGCCTCGCGCTAATGCACGGGATCTCACATTGGTTTTGTGCTTTAGCCAACGCTCTCGGTCCAATAATATATGACAGCCTTGACCCTTGTCATGCTGGAGACATATTGATCCAAACCCTTTATTGGAGTAATTCTTTGCTGATCCTGCCATTCGAATCTCAACATGAGGGAGTAGCTGCAGGTGGTGTACCCGCCGGCATAAAAAAATTGTCAAACGTTAAGAAAGCGAGAGCTATACACCGCTGGTAGTCCCTTCGAAGGTTAGTGAGGGATTGAGCGCCTAATAACTACTTGAAGGCCACAAAACGAGTCACTACCCTCGTGGCGTCTTCAAGTGATAACTTGCGTTTCGGTGGTCGCATTAACTCTAAGCATTCTATTCTCAAATGCTGGCGGTCTAATTGTCGAGACTGCGCAGTCTGCGTTCTCGTGTGCTACATTCGCCCAAAATTCCGGCGAGGTCATGACCTCGGTGTCGGCATCGGGAATGTCTGACCTAGCCTCGTCAAATTGAGAATCGTATTTATTTGAAGCAGAGCACAGTGAATTAGGGCCATCTTCTAGCACTTCTTCTGTGCCCAAGCTGGGGAAACCAGTGTGGTGTTCGGCCAATTCACATGTAATAATCGAGGTCATTGGCGGACTATGAATTTCCTGAAGATAGCTGAGATGATTTTGCTGGCTTTCTGTGTGTTTATAGGCTAGCGGCTCGATTGTCGAGAATGTCTCGGCCGTGTGCGCTTCAACATCTTCGTGTGCCAGAGTTACCCAGAATTCCGTCCCGGATTCCCGTAAGGTCATTCTCTCGGTGTCTATATCAGAACGGTCTGTCCTCTGGGAACAAGCTCCTTCGACGAGAGTCACAGTGGAAATGGTAGCCGAGCCCACTGAAGCAGTATTATTCTCAACCACTGTAGTATTGGCCTCCGTACCCGGACCGGGAGACCGCTTCTTCATCGACGTTATGTATTGGAGAAGAAGAGGGAAAGGTTTTATTCTCATTGATTTATTGAGAGAGAGAAAGAGAGAAAGAGAGAAGAAGAAGAAGAAGAAGAAGAGAGGAAGCTAAAGACCTATACATTATAGAGAGAGAGATCACCTGATCTCCAACATTATGGGCGGACTGAATATTTCCTATAAAGGACATCTAAGATACTAATCCTCATCGGCATGCGTCAGGACGGGATTGGAAGTTGAGCCCAATGGAGTAAGACAATACTCGGTCCCTAGCCTAGAAGGATAGGTCAGGGCGCAAGTTCAGGGCGCAAGTTGGACAGCCTGGCGGTCTAACTATTGGTTTCCGCGTGGCCTAGGTATCATCTTTACTAGCACGCGGGTCACTGTACTAATAGCATACAGTGAGAACAGTAGCTAGGTCGATTTCTACCTCCTCGTTCGGGCGAGGCCAGCTTGTATCGTAAGTCAGGGTCTCCGCTAGCTCACCAATGTCAAGGCGAAGATTGGAAACTGAGTTTGATGGGCTATATTTCGCGCTATCCAGCTTAGTATCCCAAGGCTTCGTGGATGCTTCACAATTTCCAATAAAGAATGAGCATGCTTTCAAGGGGGTTCTTACCAGAGGCTTCCGGCAGTTCATCGGAATAGCTCATTATAACTGGAATAGGTAGTGAAATCGAAGATTTGATGGCTGATATAGCGTAAGCTTGGAGATGAATGGAAGACAATTCTTGATTTCGTGGAGGTGCGAGATACAGACTTTTATATGTGGCCGACTGTCCCCATCAACGCAAGGCGGACGTGGTGATCTATTATTATCCCCATCCGCTGATAGCACCCGACAGCATCACATTCAGACGGAGAGCTATCTACCAATGATCCCCTGTCTAATGCGCAGTGCATGGCCATTCCAGTAGACCACTATATATAGTGATGCTATTTCGGGAAGAAGACTGCAAGTCGGCCTGCACCTAGTTTCATCGCCACTAGTCTGATCCAGCTCTGTTCGCCAATTGTTCCAAAGCCCAGGAAGGAGAATGAAACCGGGAGGCCAACTGACGCGCAAGCAGCTGCACCATTCGTATCCACTCACAAATCACTGTTGCGGGAGTAGGCCCGTCTCCTTTTGCCGATCGATACCAGGGATCCGTGAATCTAACGAGGACATTGGTGACCGCAGAATAAATCTTGTGAGTAGAATTGGGTAGACAGTTTGACCCGAAGGTATCGACTGTTGTCAAGGGGTGAGGATGTCCTGGTCAAGGTTCACTCCTCGATCTCATGTCTCGCTCGGCGCGTCTGCCTCCCTGGGCAGAACCAAAACCCTGCTCAACGACTGTTCTCGAGCTCACTAGCTTAATACCATTAGGGGGTGTGTAGGAAGAAGGAAAAAAAACACGATGGTTGTTGGGGGGACAGACTTTTTGAACACTATGTATATACAACCACGCACAGGCACGCACAGAGACCCGCGAGCGCTAAACTAAAGTGATAAGTTTAAATCTACAGAAGTAATTTACAGTCCTCATCCGATATGGTGTAATAGGGTGTACCGACGGAGAGACCATGATTCTACGTGGTGTTATACTAAGAAAACTGTGGTGTTTCCGTGCAGGCAAGAATAAAGTTAGTATAGTGCGGTTATGAATAGACTAGGACCTGATTAGGTATAGCCGGCGTTTATTTATACAGCACTTCTTACATATACACTAAACCTGACTAGGTATAGCCGGGCTTCATTCATATAGCACTTGTACATCCTAGCGCCTGTTACGCACTGCAAACTGGTCACAGTTAGGGTTAGTAGATCACGGGTTATACTTGCAATAGGTCTCTGATCTTCCAACGTCAACGATCTGTCTCTCAGCCGCACTGTTGCCAACAGGCCTTACTGCAGGTTAGGCTCTTTCGAGTGTCTCGCGGAACGGTGCCAGGTAGAGCGCCGAGTAGATCTATACCGGAGTATTGGTCCTACTCGTGGGTGTTGTCAAGTTATAATCAAGTCAAGAGTCACACTGGTAATCGAAAGGTAACCACTAGTAACAATGTGTAATTGAAGATGAAGAAATAAACTAGATACATGAATGAGTGTCCTTATATATCTCTTAGTCCTCCCTGTGTAGAAGGGTAGATGGTAGAGTGGTAGAATGGCCTTGGCCTAGCCCCCCACCCCCGAACTCGTCGCTTCAGTTTCTCCTGGCTCGCTCGCCCTGCTCTACAGACCAGAATGGCCCAACAGCAGCATATTGAACGGTCGCCTTCCTCGCCTTCTTCGCCTTCTTCTGAGGATGATGAAAACGCAGAATTATTTTCTGCAGTTCTCTCGACGCTTGACAGAGAGCAGTTGCCCCTGCTTGCGAACGCCATTCTACGGCGCCTCCAACCCCTCCATCGAACCACCAATGCGAAACCCTCGGTCGGCGAGCCTCTGTATAGATCTTACCACATACTCTTCCCGTTGACGTTTGATATCGGCCTTCGCTGGATCGCGAAAATCCCTATTAACGGCACGGCAAGCAAATGGGATGAGTTGTCTGCCTCGGCCCTGATCTCCGAGGCAAACACAATGCGCCTCTTGAAGCGTGAGACCACCATCCCTCTACCTGATGTTTTGGACTTCTCCTCAACCACGCAAAACACTCTTCGATGCCCTTATATTATCATGACCTTTATTTCCGGAATCCCTTTATACAACGTCTGGTTTGGACACCGCCTAAAAGGTGCCTGTCCTGACACCACCCATTTACGCCGAATTCGCGCCCTTGAAAGCATCGCCTCGGCAATGGTGCAGCTAGACAGGTTTTCATTTCGAACCGGCGGCCGTCTTCTCTTTGGAAACGATGGCAACCCATCTCATATCGGGTCTATGCGACGAGTCGATCATAAGGCTATGCTTGACCGATGGTTCGTTCATAAAGATCCAGACGATGACCCTATCTATATCGAGTGTGCGGCATCCAGCGACCCGAAAGCGTACTACACCCTTATGCTCGACATGCACCCCGAACGAAACAAGGTTCCTAGGGGTCTCGCAATGCTCTTACGCCAGTTAATAAGCTGGATCTCTGAGCCTAGTAGTATGGATCCCTTTGTCCTTGCACATCCAGACTTTGATATCCAGAACTTCATCGTATCCGAAGAGGGCGAGCTCCGAGGTGTTATCGATTGGGATGGGATCGCTGCTGTGCCTCGTACTCTTGGCAACGAAAGATATCCCGGGTGGCTTACGCGCGACTGGGACCCAGCTATGTACGGATATAAGGAGTCTATGGAACATGGGGTGGAACCAGAAGGTGTATGGGAAGATTCGCCCGAATCTCTCGCCTACTACCGCGGTATCTATGATGATATAATGGCAAGGCATCGAATGGAGAGAAGAAGAGGATCTGAAGCCAACCTCTGCCGAATGTCTCTCATTACGGAAAATTTAGCTATTGCGGTAGATGATCCTCGGTGCCGAAGTGCAATTCTGCGCAAAATGGTGCAGGAAATATGGGCTGTTGCGGAACGAGGTGGGCAACTGGATTTCACTGATCTAGCTGACATGTTCGCCGAGAGCAATATTGATATCGTGGTGATGGAGTCGCTCCATAGGGCCTTTAACACCCTTCTATCGAAGAAAGGGCTATAGGGTGCGTTTGATTACATACTCCAGAAGAGCAGCAAGGAAGTTCTAGAGCATAGATGATTGTTATTGATTGAATGATATGTGCCACGATTCTAGCCTCCCTCCATGCGGAGCCATGTGAAATCTACGACCTTGTCGGTGGAACAAGCACTCATTCTCACGCTGTTGATTCATGGAGCGAATGTGAATAGTATTGATATAGAAGTCAGTTTCCCACTCAACCTCTCTGTCTGCGAACGTCTAATTTTGATATTGAACCGAGCCCCGATCCGTCGCTTCCTATTGGAAAATGGAGCTTCAGTTTTGTGGTCTGATGAATCAGGGAGAAACCTGACTCATATATCGATGCTTGCCTGTCCTTGGATGCCGCATGTTGAGTTCATCTCGACTTCAGTAGATTTTGAGGTTAACGTCAGATGGAAAGACTCGAGTAACCATGGCATACTTGATTATGGGGCGATGGATGGGTCAATATGTCAAGGAATTTGATCTTATATGAGAGCGCGGATCACGGGGCCTCCATGATTAGGATAAGGTAGAACCCCTTATTCGTACGCAGTGTCACGATTGGCACGTGTAGAACTCGTACCTTCCCGTTTGGGATTGTACCGTTGGTCGTTTACGCAAGCAATTGTACCTTCCTTCATGGCTAAGCGAGGATAGGGCTTTACCCCCGAAGGGGTATAAGGACCCGTTTGTTGTTTTACATTTTGTTTTCTTTTCCTTTTTTCTTCATACTTGATATTTGATTAGAATGCACTTCTTTCGTTAAAGAGAACCTAGCACGTAATATAATATTAAGTATTACCCTAAACCCAAACTTTTAAAGCCGCACAACTGCACAGATAATTATTATAATTAG
This sequence comes from Penicillium psychrosexuale, assembly GCF_028828465.1. NCBI lineage: Eukaryota > Fungi > Ascomycota > Eurotiomycetes > Eurotiales > Aspergillaceae > Penicillium > Penicillium psychrosexuale. The sequence goes on from NW_026643187.1 coordinate 4,206,825, forward strand.
TCCTAGTCCGGTTTCACCCTACCTATCCTGAAACTAACCAGAATGGGACTAGCTATAGTTCTACCATAATAGATCGCTGCGATTGGTAAGGGAAAATAACCTATAGTGCCGGATTGTCTTATAGAAGAAGCTGTAAACCTTAAAACCCCGACTCCTACTAGAATATAGGACCTAATTAAAAGTATTAAATATAATGGCCCTAAGGAGGGTCCTTCGACTCCTTCTATCTAAGAGATTATATATATAACTCCTAGTAAGGAATAATTCGTTAAGCTAGCTAATTGGTTCTAAATAGTCGAAGATAATAACTAGATAATATAAGATGAAATCTAAATCCTAATTATAGAGAACGGAAAGTCTAAGGAAGCTATTAAATAAATTATAGAGGAATATGATCGATTCTATATAGAAAGAGATTGCCTTATAATAGAATGTAACTAAGCTATAGAAGAATATAATAAGGCTACTACTTATAGAGATATTACTATATATAAGCGCGATGACCTTACCTACTGCCTTATTCTTACTTAGAGCGAAATAAACTAGGCCTAAAGTAATATACCGATTATAGGAGTTATTAGCTAGAGATCTATAAAGATACCTAATATACTAATACTAAAGGATAGAAAGGAAGTCTATTTCGAAATATAGGAAATGGTTATTAGATAGAAACTCGAAGTAAATGCCAATTACTACCTACTACTAGTTTACTAGAAGCTATATATATAAAGCTGATATAAAGGTAAAGTATAGCTATATATTACCTTATAAATAAGTGTAACCTCTAATAACCTATATATCGATATAGAAGATATTATTATCTACCTCTATACTATCTTTATAAACCTAAATTATTATATAGAAGTATATATAGCCTACTATAAACTTAAGATAAAACCTAAGGAAGATTTTACTGACTTCTTAGCTAAATTTATATAACTTATAGAGGAAGCCGCGGTTATTAAAGAAAATTGTAAGTATAACCTATATTTAAAACTTCTATATCTATTATAGAGCTAAGTTATATAGGCTATTAATTAGGAAATAGTTCCTTTCGATACCTTTACCTAGAGTTATTAGAGTATATCCTATAAGATTAGTCTCTAATAGGAAGTAAAGGATATTATATATACCTATATAATAACTGTGTTTAGAAGTAGAGCTAGGACTACTATTAACTAGTCTAGTTTTACCCTATATATAAAGTATAAAGGGGCTACCTTATTATCTAGCCTATTAGCTATAGAGTAAGAGACTCTTATAAAGGAGGGTTAATACTTCTACTATAAGGAGAAGGGGTATATAATATTCGAATACCTAAAGAAAAAGGTGAATATAGCTATAAGTACCGTTACTATAACTAACCAGACCCGCAGCTAGTTATATATAACTAAACTCGAAGAATTGGAGGATAATGTAGACCTAGGAAAAGTGATAGCCTAGGAGAAGTCTTAATCCTAGGTAGGAAATAAGTATCGCTATATATACTAGATCTATATAAGCTTTTAGGAGGTCTATGAGATAGTTTAGTATTTAATATAAGATTAACTTATAATAGACGTTCCTTTATAATCTTAGTGCTAGTAGATACTAGAGTAGATAGCTTAATATTTATTAATATAGAACTAGTTATACTACTTAGTAAGAAATTTGGATTATATACCTATAAGCTAGACTACGAGTATCTAGTTAGAGGATTCGATAGTAAATTATCCTAACCGATTATATATACTATCATCCTTATACTAAGTATAGACAACTGGATCTAATAGTAGATTCCTATACTAGTAGTAGATCTAGGTAGATATAATATGATTATCAGATATATATGGTTCGCTGAGAACGATGTCCTCCTTAACTACCGACGGTATTATATAATCTAGCCGGATAAGAACACCCTTTTTAATAAGGTAGTAGGATAGTTAGCTGTACTAGTACCTATAATAATCCTTAAACAGCCTATATAAATTAAGCCGGATTACTAGAAAGATATAGAATAATATAATTATCTCTTTAAGAAATAAGTCTTAAGTAATCTATAGCAGGACCTAAAGACTTAGAAGCTATACCCTATTATAAGGGAGTATTAATATAGATACTAGTAAATCAAAGAGTATTATAAGATAGTATAAAACCTAAATAATAAAATCGAACTAGTACCTCTCTGAATAGAGGTACCAGAGGAAGAAATAAAGGAAGTTCTCCTACTAATAGATATTAGTATTATCGGCTAGGTAGGATTTAATTGTTTATAAATATAGATAGTTATTAATAAAGATATCGAAGTCTTCTAGACCTTACTCTATAAAATTAATTGGATTATTAATATTAAATCTATAATTATAAAGGATATAGAACTTAATAAGATTAAATAAACCCTTCCGAAGGAATACTATAATCTTATAGAAGTATTCTCTAAGAAGAAGTCTAATAAACTACTACTATATTACCTAGGGGTAGACTATAAAATCATCCTTAAAGTAGAAGTATAGCTAGGATACTATCTACTCTATAAATTATTATTAGATAAACTAAAGGCTGCGAAATAGTATATCCTTAATAACCTCGAAAAAGGATTTATTATACCTAGTTTAGCTCTATATACCTTACCGATCTTAATAGCTAAGAAGCTAGGCGGTAGTCTACGTTTCTATATAGACTTCTAAAGATTAAATATAATTATAAGGAAAGATTATTACCTATTACCCCTTATCGATAAAGTATTCTAACGAATAAGTAAAGCGAAGTTCTTTATAAAGCTCAATATCTATTAAGGTTTCTACTATATTAGATTAATACTAGCTATAGAAGATCTTATAATATTCTATACCTAATATAGATTATTTAAGTATAAAGTAACTCCGTTTAGTCTTATAAATGGTCTAGTAATATTCTAGTAATTTATAAATATAGTACTCGGAGACTATATAGATAACTACGCAGTTATATTTATAGATAATATTATAATCTATAGTGAGATACTTAAAGAATATAAGAAATATATTAGAGAAGTCCTCGAATAACTATAAAAGGTAGGATTATAGGTTATACTATCTAAGTATGAATTCTCTATATAGAAAACTAAGTTCTTAGGATTTATTATAAGTACTAAGGGTATTACGGTAGATCTAGAGAAGATTATAGTTATTAGAAACTAGAAGATACTATTAATAATTAAGGGAATATAATCCTTCTTAGGATTCTATAACTTCTATCGACAATTTATTAAGGATTATAGTTTCCTTTTGAAACTATTATACTATCTTATATAATATAATATAGTATATAAATGGTTACTAGACTATAAGTAAGCATTTATATAATTAAAGTATAAGTTAATAACTATACCTATCCTATAGTACTATAATCTAGACCTCTAGACCTATATAGAGATAGATACCTTAAATAGAGTTATTAGTACTATTCTCTTATAATATCATAAGGCTGACGATTTTTAGTATCCTATTACCTTCTTCTTAAAGACTATATAACCTATAGAGCTTAATTATAAAATCAGGGATAAGGAATTCCTCGCGATTATTTATATACTCTAGGAATAGCGCCTAGAACTTAAAGGACTCTCTTATATAGAATATTTCGAGATCCTTATAGATTATTAATCTCTCGAATACTTTATAACAGTATAATAGATAAATTAACGGTAAGTATAGTAGAGTGAGTTCCTCTTATAGTTCTACTTTATAATTAAATACTACCCTAGGAAATAGAATATTATTATAGATATCCTTTTAAGAAAGGAAAGTCCCTATATAGATATCAGTCGATACCTTATATTACTCTCTAAGGAATGTTTCGGAGAAGAAATGGAACTAGTATTAGAAATTAAGGTATCTCCCTTATAGATAGAACCTATATAAGATACTAAGGTTCTCCCCCTACCGGTTAAAACTATATAGGACCTAGATATAACCGAATAAGTCTAGTTAGTAAACCGCTAGAACCTAGAGCTAGAAGTATTCTAATAGATTATAAGAGATTAAACGGATCCCTATTAGGTAGTATAAGATAAATTACTATTATTTAAAGATTATCTAGAAGTACCTAATGAAGGGGATCTTTAAGTATAGTTACTCAATAAGATATACCGATAACCACTAACTATATACCCTAGTATTAAGAAACTTAAGAAGCTTATTGTAACTAGATACTATTAGCTAGGATAGGTTATAGATATAAAGCGATATATAGATAACTATCTAATATATAAATATATAAAGACCTAGAGAGATTGTATACCTAGTCTCCTATACCTACTACTGATTCCTAAACGACTATAGTAATATCTATTAATAGATTTCTATTCCTTCCTAAAGGATAGATATAGCTATAATATAGTATTTGTTATTATTAACTAACTAAGTAAAAGACTAATATCAATCCTCTATTATAAAGATACTAATATAAAGCAGATAGTGCGTCTATTTATAGATAATGTTATATAGATTATAGGAATCCCTAAAACTATTATATTAGACTAAGGAGGATAGTTTATCTCTAAGTTCTAGATAGAGTTCTATAGAATCCTAGGGATTAAGCGAAAACTATCTACTATATACCACCTATAGATAGATAGCTAGAGTGAAATTATAAATTAGTTTATAGTATAGCGATTAAGACTATATATTAAATATAACTAGGATAACTAGTTAGAATACCTACTAATAGTAGATTTCATGGTATCAATTCTTCTATAGGATATAATAAAGAGGTCCCCTTTCTTTATTAAATAGGGTTATAAACTAGTAATATCTTTCGATTAGAATTATATAGGACTGATGTATAATAAATAAGAAGCGGCTGATCGACTCTTAAAGTTATAATAAATCTAGGAAGATATATATAAATAAATTGCGAAGTTATAGGAACTATAAATATAATAGGCCAACTGTTATTATTATAAAGAGGACTTTGATATTAGCGACCTAGTCTTTATTACTATAAAAGATTAGCTATAGGACTATCTAAGTCGAAAACTCTCTTATATAACTAGTAGACCCTATAAGATTATCGAAAAGGTTAGGAATATATATAAGTTAGAACTACTACAGTTAATTAACGTCTACCTAGTATTTAACCTAAGTAAGCTGCGGAAGGTAGTGAGTATAGAACTACTTATAGGATAATATATAGATCCACTACCTCCGATATAGGTAGGATAGACTAATAAGTAGGAAGTTAAAAAGATCCTAGATATAAGAAAGTATTATAGGAAGCTGTAGTACTATATATAGTGGTTAGGATATAACCTAGATCCTATATAGTACCTAGCCGGTAACTTTAAGAATATTCTAGAGATAATCAAGGAATTCTACAATACCTATCTAGCGAAGCCCGGACTACCGATATATCTATAAGAATAGATCGAGGCTGCGTAGGATGATCGAATATTAGATAACCACGTGGATAACGAGAAGCTAGTATTTAGGGACTAAATGTATTCTCGCCCAGGGGTTATATTACGATTGGCATATGTAGAACTTATACCTTCCCGTTTAGGATTGTACCGTTAGTCGTTTACGCAAGCAATCGTACCTTCCTTTATAGCTAAGCGAGGATAGGGCTTTGCCCCCGAAGGGGTATAAGGACCCGTTTATTGTTTTACGTTTTGTTTTCTTTTCCTTTTTTCTTCATACTTGATATTTGATTAGAATGCACTTCTTTCGTTAAAGAGAACCTGGCACGTAACACGCAGAGGCTATGCTGCATTAGGATCAAAATCCGACTGGAGGTAGACGGGAAGTCACTAACAATTTTCTAGTGAAGACCAAATGTGACTAAGTAGGGTCCTGATCGATTGTATTTATTTCACACTCTTAAGCCTTCGTGCAATTTCCTTAGTCTCAGCAGATATCGAGATATATCTACGTAGATTACTTTTTGTAATAGTATAGAGGGATAGTATCACTTAATATATATGTCATATCGTTCGTTCGTGTGCAACGAGGATAATCTATAACACATCCGCGTATAGTGTTATTACCACCGATTGTAAAGCTCTACTTGCTAGTTATTCTATAATTTAGGATAGAAGACGAAACGCGTAGGACGGAGCATTAGTGAGATATATTATATCCGGTCTACACGACGCTATTTCTGCAAAAATAAACCAGGTTCATATCTATCTATCTTATCTATTATACTAATCAATCTTGAAACTAATAAGGATTTCGGTAAAAGGCGACTTCGGTGTTAGGTCGGGTCTACGCAGATCTCGAAGATACGAGCGCCGCGTCCCCGTGATCATACCACAATATTGCTACTATTCCTAGAGAAATGCACGTCTACGCGTCATCTACACCTAGTGTCACTATCACTGATTTGAACGAACTCTATTCGCCAGTCCTTTTATAGTTCGATCTAGAACACGAAACGCGTAAAATCGAACTAGTATAGCGGCACTGTAAAGAAATACTAGTTGTCAGGCTAGTCCTGTTGGTCAGGCGAGTTGAACAGTGGGGGGAGAAATGTATGGTATTCCTTCTGCAGAGACTAATTCTTGCTAAGTCCAAGATTCAGGGGGAGGTGTGAAGGGACGTAGCCAGTCTTGATTCAGACTAACTAAGCCGTTTGCAGTTGTCTAAAAGCTTAAGGAAAGAAGAGAGAGTTGACGGGGTCGAACGTAAATAAAAGGGGGTGTGGGGAAGGTCACGTACGCACGTGATATCAACCGGGCACTGGCCCGTTATAGTAACCTAGACGTAGGAAGAATTAGTCTCTGCAGAAAGAATACCATACGTTTCTCCCTCCCACTATTCAACTCGCCTGACCAACAGGACTAGCCTGACAACTAGTATTTCTTTACAACGTCGGTAGAGCATATAGCAGATATAAGTTCTAAGATCATACATCTCGATACTCCGTGCGAGATAGTAATAGCACCTGAGTACTCGACTGGGGAGTCTCGTGACTTCTCACCGCCTCGTACGAGCATACTTACGCCTGTGTTTACCCCTTTCCTTCCTGTTCCTTAACGAAACCTTCTTGTATATAGGAAGCACTGTAGATTGTTGCAATCCAGTTTGTTCCCTAACAGCACCCGAAATAGAACAAGAAGACGGGCCGCTTCCCCAGTTTAGATAACGCCTCCACAAGGTTAGTTAGCTATTAGAACAGCATCCTATCCTATCGACCTAGATAATAATGGCCCCGAGGTCATCACAATTGATTAAGTAGGTGTAACTTTCTTTTTCTTCTTTATTCACCCTGGGACAAGGGGACTTCATAGAACCACGCACGGCGGCGTGGAGGGGCAGGAGACGCTAAACCCGAAGAGCGGATGCTAGTCCAAAAGACGTAATTTGTGGAAGAAATTCTAACCGTCCGATATGGTGTAATCCAGGGGGACAGCGGAAAGACCACGGTTGTGCGTGGTTTTGTGGGAGATAATCGTGGTGATTCCGTATAGGCGATTTTATAGATGTTATGGGAACTAGCGCCTATGTCCAACTGGGTTTAGCGCATAATTGTCCGGATCTTGCTGTGCTGTATGTCAATAAGCCCGGCGGCTTTATCATGGGCTACAATTAATTGATTTCCAAATTTGTACTTTCACTACGCATTGGTTGTTATTATTATCTTGATTCGCAGTGGTTAAATATCGTACACTCCCCCTCTACCTAGATCTTAATCAATCTCTCCCCTTCAAGCCCATACATATCAGAATGCCTCCCCGAAAGCCACAAAAGCAGGTTAGAGACTGGAATGCATTTGTACGCCAGCCGGATCCAATAGTCAAGACCAACAAAGTCCCATCGACGGAGGAGCGGTTGAGGGGAATCCATTTTAATTTTCAGAGGTATTATACCGTTACTTATTTGATCTATATGCTTTAACTAACTGAAGAACTTTCAGATGGGTGCAAGAACTTGATAACAAAGACTACAAATATTGGCTTGAAAATATCACACTAAGGATAGTTGAAGGCTTTCTTAAGTGGTATTTGGAAGAGCATGATATAAGTTACAAGTCCAGCTTCATGACAATTGTGCGCTTTTTCAGAATGTACTAGATGGATGAAAGGGGCCTTTACCTTCCTTATCAACTTAGAAAGGATATTAGTTCGGTATGATTTCTACAGTCTAATCTCTAGTCCTTTCACTTACTTGACAAGCTGGCCCAATCAATAGCTATAAAGCACGATCTTGATAAGACCGCGAAAGAGCAGCCGCCCTTTAGCATCAACGAGGTATTTTTCATCACACGTCACTTGGTAGCTACTTACAATATAGCATTTCCCACAGTCCGGGTTCTTTTTTAATTGAATACCCTACAGAAAATAATGGTCTCGACTTTAGCCTAACCTGGAACCCTTGTACTGTCTTCATATTACGAGGAGGAAAATGACACACTAAAATAGAAAGATATTGACCTATATATGGTCAAATACCCCGAATATACTAATTCCTAAGTTCTTCTTATAAGGGCTAGGCATAGGCTTAATAAGGGAAAGAGAAATCAAGGAGCCCCGTGAGTCCTATTCTTATACCATTAACTATGATTCAGTCTCACAATCAGTAGGCCTACATTCACGTATACTGAAAGAAACGACAATCTCGGACTATACGTTATCCAAGATATACTTATATATGCTTTTCTTAATAATACATTTGCAAGTCCGTATATCAAATGTCCTCGAGATATTTAGCGCTTCACAAACGTTCCAGACCATCGCCACAGCACTCCTATTCATTTTAAGGATTACGTTAAAAACATCCCCATTTTCAGGCACACTATAAGAACAAAAACCGGAGCTTAGGCCACTGACTATACAGCCGGCTTTTCATATTCCCAGGTATAAGAATACGAAAAGAAGGCTAGCGCAAAGGCTAGATTCCCAGACGAGGGATCACTCTATAAATACCACAAAGGTGCAGCTGAAAACTTGAGTATAACGAAGAGAAACTAGAGATCGATAAATTAGATACTAACAAATTTTAGGGAATCTTGATAAGCACTCACGTAATATAATCATAGGTCACCGAAGAAGTACAACTTTTTCAAATTATATATCCGTGTTTAATAACACCCAATCCATTTTTATGCAAACCCCGACGAGGGATTCTTTATTGAATCTCGCATGCCATAGCAATCTGACACAGGATGAATCAGCGCCACAATACCTAAATGCAGAGTAAAGAGAGTCTATCGAAACGGATGCCAAACTTCAAGATATGAAAAAGGCGGTTAAGTCCACCAGAGACGTACTCATATCAGAATTCTATATATTAAGGAAAGCGGAGGGAGCGTCAGATACACAGTTCACTGAAATGAAGCGACTGCAACAAAAGATCCGGATAAAACGAAAAAAGTTAGAACGCCGCGCTCAAAAGGAAGCCTAGAAGAAATTCTTCGATAGTATTAGAAACAGGATCATTGAGCAAAACCAGCAAGGTACTCCGGTCACTTTCACTCCAGACGTCAGTCATATTTAGCCGGAGAGAATTGCGCTTGCCGAGCTTAAATTCAAGAATAGGGATATCGATATGATCGATGATACGGAATTAATTGAAGACCGCATTCGATCTCTCGAGCTATAACTGAAACTAAACAGCCTTCATATGCCCAAGGCCTTAAAAAACCGAATTATGTTCAAAGGTAGACCGAAGGAAGCATTAAGACAAATAGTGGTTCTAATGGAAAGCTCATCTAGACTAGAATATCCTATATGCCTAGGGAATACAGGCTTGGACCCCATCGCCAGGCTATATAAGTACTCACAAAAGGACGTACTTCAGGTTCATTTTAAAGGTCATCATCTGCCAGACCTTTTCGAAAGCTCAGGTCGCCAATGTGATATTCCTGAATATTTGAGTGTTTGTATATCTCTTCCTGGATATAAGAGCCATCTAGCCAAGCATCACAAGATTTATCTTTGATTATATGAATTAAGTTTTCCATTTCATTAATCGCTGGTCAAATTCGGTAAATTCGGTAATAAAAGCCCCTCGGCAGTCGCCGGGGTGAGTATAGAGCTGAAATTTCGTATCCCGTGAGATATAATATAACTACTCGCCAGGCAATATTATCTCACTTAGGGGTATTTAGAGAGCAAGTGTATCTCGATAGGCTCTTACAAACCACCGATCCTCACTACACAAATTGGCTAGTATATCGTCGCTGTAATGAGTATCGTATGAAACGAACCGTCCTGTCCCATATATTAAACGAAACAATGTGCAGATTACCGCTTATAAGTAGCAAGCAGGATAAATAAAATATGTTAGGGCTCATATCAACCTAACTGAAACTGGCACTGTTCAGGTATCATAGGATTTATCTTTAATTTGTAAGTTACATTTAACTATTTTCACACTATCCATTGATTTTCGTTCGACTGAAACTTAGGGAACGAAATGCTCTCTGTAGCTACTGGTACAAGGGTGGTACTGAAATCCCCTATTCCAGTGAATATTATACATGAACCCGCTCGACAGTATCCCCTGACTTCACCTAAAGTGAGTGTCTGAAAGGCGAGTGTAACCGAATGAACACGTGCAAACCAGCGACAATTATCAGTACATAGGTTAGCTAGTCTAGTATCATCGTATTATCGGATGAAGTACGCCATATTAGACGATATGTCGAAGAATATAACACAAGGATTTTCCCTCACAAATGACTGGCATGACGAATAAAAGGCGTCAGGGCTCATATTAACCCGACACTGGCACTCTGTCGTCGACTAATATATAATGTTTATTAGTTTATTTTGATTCGATGGCTGAGGTACCTAGGGCTGGTATAGAACCATTGCTCCAGGGGCCATCGTTAGGCTATCCAGATCCATAAGTGCAGGATTTGCTGGGGCAGGAATCGTTGGTGCTGGAATCGTTGGTGCTGGAATCGTTGGTGCTGGAATCGTTGGTGCTGGTACTGGAATCACTGGGGTAGGTATTTCTGGGGCCAGTGTCATTGTTTCGTCCATATGACTGTCGCTATCAAAGTCCAGAAAGAATGACCTGAAAATATCCCGCTTCACAGCAAACGACGTCATACTTACGCGCGCAGGCTGGTCATTTGAATATATATTATGCAAGAACAGGTACTTCTGATCGGAGAAGAAAGTATCCGCAGTTATCATACCACAACGCTCCTCAAATTTCCAGTCTTCGATTTTGTCCCAACTTTGAGATACTATTATATTATCAACTTTACGCGCAGGCATCATATTCAGAAGAGATACAAGCTAGTTACTACACTCGGCTAGCCTAGCCTCGTCGTATACGAATAAATCAGGCGGACGTAAACGGGTAAGTAATCGGTAAATAGCAACGAATTCAACGGAAGTCGTTAACCTCGAGTTCGTCGAGCCGTTAGGTCCTGGTAGAACGAACCCGACATTCGCTGCACATAGATTGAACCTCCTCTATAATTCAGAAGTATCAAACCTCTATTTATAAGAGCCCAAGGCAAGCGGCTGGACATTAGTAAGACCGAAAAAATGTCGCATAGCGAAGAGGAATAACTATCTATAGGCCGCCCAAAACCTATATTAGGTTAAACCTTCCTCCCGAGAAAAGTCGTTTTCAGAAGTTTGAACTTAATATTGCCGCCCAATAGGGGAAACATAGTATTTCGTTATATACTCCCGTATAGTACCATTGAATTTTGGAGGCAATATCCTTTTTATAACGCCTGTCATTGCCTTAAGATATTTGGTATTCTCTAGGAAAGTTCGAAGAGATAGTATAATTTTCGGGTATCCCAGGGCGGTATGCTGAAGTTACAAGCGTATATCTGGATTAGAAATATCTGGAAATACCCTCCTATTGCAGAATATTTCTTTAATGTACACCCGATCTGTAAGGGATAAGCGTAGATATCGACCCTCTAACAGTAAAAGTGTCGTTGGGTCTAAGCTCTCTGGTAATTAATAAGTCAGCGACTGCCATACCTTATAAATCTCCGACAATAAATCCACCAGCTCCTATAGGGATATTATTCAAGGGTTTAAGCCAAATCAGTGACTTCCTTACCTCAGGATATCTTAGGCTCAGGAGATAAGTCCCTATAAACCAGGATATCCAAAGTACCGAGAATAGAAGTAATAAGTCTAGCATATCTCCTAGAGAAGTAAACGCAGCTGTACTTACTTTCGGACAATAAATCCGGTTAAATTCGCGGCATTTTGTAGGTAACCATTTTGTAAGCCACTCTTTAGCAGCTTCTGCCTTTCTACCCCGTTAGTAGTAACGTATATTGCGAAATATCTCCCCATCACCGAAGTTTTAGGAGTTTTGATCAAATTCACAGAGTCTTCTACGACAGGCATCATTCAATTGCGCGGAGTCGTATATCTCAAAATTCCACTAATGGTCGTTTAGGTCGAGCCACTGAAGTGCAGCAGCAATACGGTATTAGCCTTAGAAACAGTGAAGATTTACTCCCTCTGGGACCTATAAATCTTAAAAGTATCCAGCAGATAAGCTAGGCTCTACCAATTATTATAGGTCTGTAGCTGCTACTTCGCACGGAATCCAAGTCAGTGGATCGAGTCGACGACATCCCTCCTGCTCGAACCTATGGATAATACTGTCGACTTTAGATTACCTAAAGGCTTAAGATCCATACACATCGTTCCCTTCGAAGGTGGTATGGTTCAATCCTCAGACTCTAAAGGAGCCTATACAGGCTGCAACCAAGTGACGAGAAGTCTCAAGATCATTGAACGCCATTCTGTAATCTTAAAGAGGATTTCCCTTTCCTCCCGTTAGATCATACCTCGGAACTTAGAAGACTACATCCCAGACGGGCTCTATCAGAAGAAGTAAGCCTACGTAGGATAGCCTGAAAAGGGGAGAAAACCGTGGTCTATCCCAGGATAGGTTCTATCAGAAGAAGTAAGCCTACATAGGATAGCCTGAAAAGGGGAGAAAACCGTGGTCTATCCCAGGATAGATTCTATCAGAAGAAGCAAGCCTGCGTAGGATAGCCTGAAAAGGGGAGAAAACCGTGGTCCATCCCAGGATAGGTTCTATCAGAAGAAGCAAGCCTGCGTAGGATAGCCTAAAAAGGGGAGAAAACTGTGGTCTATCCCAGGATAGATTCTATCAGAAGAAGCAAGCCTACGTAGGATAGCCTGAAAAGGGGAGAAAACCGTGGTCCATCCCAGGATAGGTTCTATCAGAAGAAGTAAGCCTACATAGGATAGCCTGAAAAGGGGAGAAAACCGTGGTCTATCCCAGGATAGATTCTATCAGAAGAAGCAAGCCTGCGTAGGATAGCCTGAAAAGGGGAGAAAACCGTGGTCTATCCCAGGATAGGTTCTATCAGAAGAAGCAAGCCTGCGTAGGATAGCCTAAAAAGGGGAGAAAACCGTGGTCTATCCCAGGATAGGTTCTATCAGAAGAAGTAAGCCTACATAGGATAGCCTAAAAAGGGAAAACCGTGGTCTATCCCAGGATAGGTTCTATCAGAAGAAGTAAGCCTGCGTAGGATAGCCTGAAAAGGGAAAACCGTGGTCTATCCCAGGATAGGTTCTATCAGAAGAAGTAAGCCTGCGTAGGATAGCCTGAAAAGGGAAAACCGTGGTCTATCCCAGGATAGGTTCTATCAGAAGAAGTAAGCCTGCGTAGGATAGCCTGAAAAGGGAAAACCGTGGTCTATCCCAGGATAGGTTCTATCAGAAGAAGCAAGCCTATCCTGACTAATCGCACGATTATAATGATTGAGGAACTTATATCCTACGAATGACCACGGCTCCCTGTTGCTCCTAGACTAACCGCGCATAATTATCAGTAGAAAATCTACATATTCGGTCCTACGATGGATAGAATCCTCCGCTCGATTGATTCATCGGGGTATCTAGATATATTCAAGCTACAGTATTATGACTGATCCACTCATAGGGGAAATCCTATAACAGGTATTATATCCAACTTATTGTAACGATCATTTGACTGTAGCGTGGCAAACAAGAGGATAAAAGAAATCAACTCCCAATTATACAGACTATCCGAAATCTTTCCGTTTATTCTCTAAAGACTTCCACCTCTTTCGCAGCTAACTCTCGAGCAAGGCGAATATATAGCTTAAGGCAACATAGGCCTGGAGAACGCTGTAGAAAGTCATACTAAACCTAGTCAGCTCTATCTTAATCTTCAGCTTCGGGGGATATATATACTTTCAGAAGTTTTATCGCAGATTGCGATTTTGTGCTTTCGACGAAATTCAGAGTATCAGGTCCCCAATCGGACATAAGCGAGGCACCCCTCAGCAGAAATGTACTCGGTTCAAGGCATTCGATGATAATATTGCCAACCGCTTCGATATCTCATTGTGATTCGCTAGTGGTTTTGTTTTCTAGCATCGAGGTTCCCAAATTTGCTATAATCCCTTAGCTTCTGCTCAGATATTGTTAAAGTAGTAATATACCTATTTTAATAGTACCAGATACTGATAGAAGAACCGAGTCGGATAATAGGTACCCGTGGGTTATCTTCAGAGATTTATGGATATACTCAATTCCTGTCAGTAATCCGCGCGCAAAGGCTGCTACTTCAAAGAGCTGAAGACGGCCAAGCGGTGTACTAAAGACTTGAGCTAAGGAAACATCTATAATCTCATATACGAGAAACACCGTCCCCTCGTGATAGATTGCTTCTTAGAGATAGACGAGGTTCTCATAAGGACTAGTTATAATCTTAGATAATTCACTTTTTGAACTTTTCACTTCCTTGATAATTCTCTCCGAGAAAGTGGCATCGTTCGTATAAACGATCCAACTTGGTCCGGCCTGATTAATTTTGAAACTTTTCCGGTATCGCTCCCAGGGATTGTAGGCTGCCTTATATAAGGCGGTGAAAACCCCCTGTCTTTACTTTTAGAGCTTCTGTGCACTTTCTTTCGTTCCCTAGATAGCGGATTCCTGATCAGCTAACAGCCTCTTGAGCCGTGCTTCCCCATTTCTTGGTCTTGGAAAGACAGATACACGGTTATGGTTAGTATTTTCTTAGGGCTCCATCTTTGTCGCATAATAGTTTTTCTTAGTCGACTGAGCGATCAATAGGTTTTATCAGTAAAAAACGTAGATACAAAAGTCGTGGTTTTGCCCCACTCACAAATAACCACAAAAAGCGTAGCAATTTTGTGATACAAAAAGTTTCAAAGTACAGGCTCATTATTCTTACTCTATTAGAATTATCAGAAATAGAGGTTTTCTTGCTCTACCTATATGTTATGGCAGCTATTACCACTTTGCTTTTTCTCTAATAATACTTCAATCCTCGTCCAACTTCTCGCATTCGCCGTATATATGGTCTGATTACAAGGCACCTAATACTCCCATATCTATTTAGAAGGCGGGTTCTCTGGGGTCCTTTAATAAGACTCCAAGCCATGATCTATTGCCTATATATTATAGGTACAATAACATACAATATCATCAGGGCTTCGACGTTAGAAACTGCTCGTACTCGTACCGGGGCTCTTGCAATCTTACATCTCGCCCTTATAAGTATGGTACCCCGTCTTACTTTCGGTACCGCATTCTTCGGAATCTCTTTACAAACATATCACCAGCTCCATAGGACCATTAGAGTTATAGGAGTTTTTCAATCCTCGCTACATATTATCCTCTCTATCCGAGCCGTACCATTCGACTTATAATAGAAGTATCAAAAGAACGGTTTCATCGTAAGTGATTGATTTGCATTGAATTCAAGTACTGACACTTTCTAGTTAGGCTATAGTCTCTATCGGTATATTATCGCTCGTTGTAGTTCCGTGCATCCGCCGTTATATCTACGAAATCTACATAAAGCTGCACTTCGTGATCGGGGTCTTCTCTATAGTGATGATATAGATATATATAAAGGATCGCTACGGTCTTAATAGATAGCTACTGATTTGCTCAGTCGCCGTCCTTCTTTTGAACACATTCTTCTATACTACTCGGGAGTTATTTCACAATATCACGAGAAAGCAGTTTTTAATCACCGGACAGCGCCAGACATTGGTAGATGCCGTCATAATAGATTTTGCGCTACCTCATCCCTAGGAGGTTCATCCTAGTAACTATATCTTTCTTCGGGCATATGGGATCTATCCATTATCTTTCGCAGAGTCTCATCCTTTTAATATTATTTAGTGGGATCAAGACGAATCTAGTAGGGCAAGCAGAATCTACGTGATCGCTAAAGTTCAGTTCGGGATTACCCGAAACCTATCTTTAGCCACTGCTAGATCGCTTAGGCTACTAGCAGATGGCCCGTACGGAAAGGCTTTAGACACAAGTTACTGGGATAACTTTCTTTTTGTGGCAACCGATATTGGCATTACAGCCCAGCTACCATATCTGAAATGGTTAATCGATCTACAGCGTTATCCCCATCGCTTAGGAAGAGTTGCCATTATATAGATAGTCGAAGATGACGGTAAGTTTACTTTATATGTTTAACTCTCAATCATGACTAACTAGAGGAATGATAGCACATAGAGACTGGGCACCCGATAAGCTAACTTATCTACTAGATATTGACAAGAGAGATTTGGTGAGCATAGCTAGTAGTTGTTTAAATATCTAAGACTAATTGATCAGATTTTCCACTGGACGACATACTCCATAACTAATGTGACAACCAGAAATGTTAGGCGCCGCGGACGAATAGTATTTAGGAAGCCACATATGAGAACAGTGTTAGATGAAGAATTCAAAAAGTTCTCTAGGAAGCTTCTACTATCAGGTAGGCCCTAGCTACTGAGTATACACATTAGTGAATGTACTCTGACAATTTTAAGTTTCTGCGGCCCCTAACATCAGGGACAATTGTAGATCATTTACTTTACGCCAAGCAGGGAAAGCGGACTATTTTAAGCATGAATTTCAACCCCCGAAACTCACTAAACGCCCTAATGTATAACTGGTCAGAGTTATGATTCTTTAGATCTAACAATATTGAGGTATATATTGTATGGTAGGTAGGAGATAGCTTTTTAGTTAGAATCACATTTTCGAAAATCCGCGATCCCAATCATTTGGGAACGATACAACAGACTGTGCCAGGCGCCCAGTATACATAGCTTCAAACCTTAGTATTACCTAGCCTAAAATACACTCACTTTCATCCATTTAGGTCTTATTATCTTCCACACCCATCAATAAATTACCAGGTTGGTCAATAGGAGACAAATCTAGGAAGCTAAGCGCCGACCACGATTTCGCTGCGGCTTTATATTGAGAACAGTGGTTTCTGTCCATAGCGTGGTACAGTAATATTACAGTGCTCCCTATAGGAACAGCTGACTCGCAGCCACGCGGACGGTATATACACTGCTGCCAGAGAATTTCTCGCCCATGTGGCCAAACATATCACGGATAAAGCCACATCAGCTGCAGTGTTAGAGAAGATCATAATTCTAGCCTATAATACCATCAAACGGGAAATCGATACCAAGACTAGGGAGCTCCTGATGCCACACCAGACAGGGCATCCCATTACTTACAATCACTACTTCACAGAAACCTTGCAGAATATCCGGACCGAGCACCAGGAATACGAGCTAGCCAAGACATTAGAGCTTTATTTTGGGGTTAATAATTTAAAAGAGCCTTACTGCGTGGAGCATTCAAATCACTGTCGCAGCAATCGGAACCAGATATGGTACGTTTTGCATCTACTGAATCGTTGGACTATATGCTAGCTTACTACAAGGTGATTCATAACTCGAGGTTTTTGGTATATTTGTCGATCTAATAGAAGGCAGGTTGCACTGAAACGGTTCGTTAATATTACCAATGAAGTCATTGAAGGCAGACTCATGTCCTCGCTTCCCCGCATACTGTCTCCGGTAACCGTGTTGACATGCCAGCAAATCTCATCATAAGGATTGCTGGTAAGTCGCAAGAAAGTCAAAAGATTCGTGAGCAGCTCAACAAGCGACCAAGACGACTTCTTGATACAACGCCTGGTGTCTTCGATGGAACCCAAAGATCTTTTGAGTCCCACTCTGACGGGGGAAGCGAATGGAGAGCCATACACAATCTTTCAGGCCTCTACATAGAATCAAAGATGGTTTCAGTGTTGCTGGGAACGACTTAAGCCATTAGCCGACAATGGCCTTACCTCGCTTAGGCCAGATAAAATGAGAAATATATAGCAATTTACCGATGTAGACCTTGCAAACGAGTTATTAGGCTCAGGCCTAGATCTGGGAAAACCTTATCCTAGAAACGCATCACCTGGTTGGTTGGAGATAGTGGATCGAACAAAACCGGAGCCTATGTTAAATTGGCTTTTAAGCCGCGGTCACCAACCCTCCGGAAAGCTCCATGACACAATCTACTCCTAGCCAGAGTCCCGCCGTATCCAGGCCTTAAGGGTCTAAGCACATATAGCCCTAGCGGAAATCTCTTGACATATGTTAATATACTAAAGTATGTGTATTCTGGAATAATCTCTTTAAACTAGAAGCATGTTAATTGACTGAATTTATTATTGCGGGATATACATCAGCCAAGCATATTAGGGGATTTCTACAGCCAATGATACACTTCATTATGGTAATACATATGTACTAACTACATAGTTATGTACCGGATAATACCTGGCACTCGAGACCTTTCCCTTTCCGTTTTAGTGCTCACATCTCGTCGCTTTTTTATCACTAAGTAAGACTAAGCGCGTCCTGACATATACCGCAGCACAAAATTGCATCCTTAGGGTGAGCTGGATAATTTGCCATACTATAAGCTACCAGGATTTGAGTGAAGCTGCACTTGTCGCGGCAGAAAATACACAAGCCAGAAGCGCGGAAATACTGGAAATGATACTACAGACCCCAGCTGCGAAGTGGAAAGATAACCGGTCTCTGTCGGAAGATATTATGATCAAAATTGTCAACGGAGTGTGCCAGGAAAGAAAGGAACGGGGAGCTATGCTATCATATAGCTCCGTTCAGGAAACTTTTGCGGAAATCGAGGAGACTGCGGTTCGAAAGATTCAAGCCCTAGGTAAAGCAGTTAGTAACGTTCAAGTTCTAGGTATAAGGATGACGGCGGAGGATTCTGGACTATATGGCCTTGCAAAGGACACAGACTCCCGCTTATAGTACCAATCTCTTCGTCAATGTCTGAACAGCCAATATAAAGGAGCTAGGATACACATGATAGGCTAGTAGTATTACTCATAAAGTCGTAGTCTAATAACAGGGTTCTTCGGGCACATTGAACATTCTGGTATAAATAGGGCTTCCCTTACCACCCTTCCCTATATTTTTGGCTCCTCACGAAGCGTAAACATAATTTAACCCTTATCTGCGTCCTCAACTACGATCGTAGGTATTTTCCACTCAAACCTTTTTCTATAACTATTTACTATTCCCAAGAGCAATTGCTATTAAAATGGATAACGCGATGGTATCATTTTACTATAGCCTATCGGAATCCAACGGTGCCTCTTATAAGTGGCCGCTTTATAGTAACATCTACGAACTCCAAGATCAGGGTCATAGAGCCGTCTAGCAGCAGCAGCAGTAGCAGTAATGACCATTCATTTACCTGAAAACATCTACCCTCACAAACCGTGCACTCTCTTCTTTTACAGAGCCACATTGATATACCATTCAAGGAAGATACCACCTTGGCGAGAGTTGGGGCGAATACATATATATAAATGAACGCTATAGCCCAGCGCAGAATAAGGCTACGTGATTATGTTCGATCTCAGCTCGTACCATCCGCGCTATATCCCTTAGACCGTACTATAACTCGGATTCAACACACATTATCTCTCTAAGCAACTAGTCAGTACTTCTTAACTTAGTTGGATCTTTCAGAACACATACTCGGTTAAGTATATTAACGTCAGTAGCAGTTAAATTCAAGAGTCGGTTTAATTGGGCGTGGTCGACCGTCGATTAGCAAAGATATATCAGGACCGCATCTCGATCCCATCCCTTTTCCTTCAACCAGAGTTAAGGGTTTCGGGCTCGAACCTCAGTCAATTTATTACACACAGCCGACACTGTCCGCATATATGACGGCAAGAAATCTGTGTTAAGAATACCTCGGACCTCCGCCCGTCGATTAGTCAGAATTTCTGCGATTGCCTCATGCTTATAGCCCCACATTGCAAAAACAAGCAGCACTGCTGTCTCTTCTTCGGTCCATATAACGCCCGCCATATCAGAAGCACCAGACATGTCCAAAAAAAAATCCAAGACCTACGGTCAGGTCCCTTTATCTATCTCATGAGCTAAGTTGAAAAACTGTGCTGCACTGTTGCGCAGGAGTTGCGCAGCAAGTCTACCATCGCACGGGACAACGACAACCACTGAAATCCTGGTATATGGCGCCTTGAAAAGACGCCATCATAAAGTCTATAGAACTAGTTAGCGTCTTATAATTATGATTAGATACAGGACTTTATCCTATAGGATCGGAATCCTTACATAGGAAAGTAATTTCAGGTGATCAGCCTATCATATTTCATTGACAATGAGAGGCAAAAACTTGCTTCCCCTCACAGTACCAACAAATAGGCCGCAAAAAGCAATACACAAGAGAACAAAGAGATGACCAGCAAAAGTAATAAAAATTAGATCAAAGACAATCAATAGTCCACCCAACGCTCTACTCACGGGCGATCAATGATATTAATGTCAAACTCGCCGTCGGTTACAGAGGCTGGGGGCTCATCCCCTAAACACCCTAGCCCTCGAAGTGCATTGTGGACATCCTCAACCCAGGGATTAAGGATTTCTAATTGGTACTTCCGGATTTTTTCGACAGTACTTCAAAAATATTAGCATTTTATAGCAACCATAGTAAAACGGGATACCATGACTCACGACTTCATTGCATCTAATCTGTTTTTTATTCATTATTAGAATATCCAAAAACAAAAGAACGACTAGTAGAGATATCCAACTCACTCTAGCTTCATAGCCTCTTACTGCGACCTCTGTGATTCGACTAGGAACTTTACCCAATATACCATCTCTAGAGCCTCATTTATCTCGGGCGCAGACGTAGGGATAGAATATACCGAAGACAGTTCATCCAATCGTAGACAAGGTAACGTATCGGGGGAAGAGGACACCTCCTCTTCAATTAGCGGGAGAGGGAGAAAGGAGAGCAGGCTTTCCGGATCATTTGCAATTAGTACCAGTGTTAGATCATAAAAAGAGTTAAACGGTACGATATCGGGCATCTCTTCTAGGTTACTCAGAAAGGTTTCAAACGGCTGAATGTCGCTGCTCTGATCCAGGCCTTCCAAAAGGCGCTCAAACTGTTCATCAGTGAAACTTTCTATAGTTGATCTTGAAATAAGTAGTAGTTAAGGTAAATAAAGTCATCTAGTGTATTACTCCGTCTTTTAAATCTTTTCGAACCACAATTTACTAGCTAGCCACTGCTAAAAAAAGCGTGGTCTTCAAAGCGGCTCTATGATGAGTCTAACATACTGCCAACACAAGTCCTTGGTACATTTTGGGTTAATCACATACATCTAGTTATCACATCTTATCACTCTTAAAAGACTGAAGCGCTTCCATAGGTTGCTTTCCAGGACCCTTCCGCCCGCCTCGAGAGAACCTTTTTTTTTAGAAATCATAGAATTAGCCCAGATTGCCAATAGTACACGCTCTTGCGATATCAATTATTAAAGTATCTAATTTGCCACAGATATAGACCCCGCAAAGCTACTTAGCAACTTCCAATCTCTACGAAGACTGTATATAGAAGACCAGAAAACTATCGATAAATTAAAAAAGCAAAATCAATTTCTACAACAAACGTTAGAGGAATATAACACAGCACTCTTACAATGCCTAGCTGCCCTTAAGAAAGATCAGAAATAATATCAGATATCTATATATTTCCTCTTCCTAGGTCTCCCGGCTTATTGTCCTTCGCATATAGGACAACCCCTCTACAAGAAGTTTGCATAATGGTCTAGAGATCCAAAACTCTACTCAAGCCCTTACTACTCGGTAAACCATTGCATATTATTTAGAAATGCGCTAAGATGGTATTACTCGCCGCCGAACCGCAGTAATAGCGTTATTATATCTCCGATATCTTGGATAATAAATCGAACTAGTCGGAAATATCGGTCGCAATATTGGCAAATATCATTAGTGGTCAATAAAAGTCCTAGATTAATTATATCCTTATAGAATTCTTTAGGGGTAGAATCCAATTTATCTAGACATTTAATAATATATTGTACTAGAGCACAGCATCGAATTGAACCAGTACATTATAGTAGACCAGAGAAGTATTCTAGCTTAGTATCTAAGTAAAAGAAGAAGGATATAGCTAGTAATAATATAGCTACCTCTATCTATATCCGATCACTTAGTAATATATTAGTATAAACAAGACTAGACAGTCTATCCATACATTCAGTATTATCTAATCTAGGCAGTCCGCCAGGAATCGGTAAGTTAAAGCGGAAGTAGTTGTCTCGAATCTTTTTATCTATCACACCTAGGAACTCCCTCTAGTTATTTTATCCTTTAAAAGATAAAGATACTGATCGATACACACGCGGAAGCCATCTATCGAGAAATATATTACGGAATTTAGAAACTATTAGAGACTAGCTGTAGGTAATAGATCCTGTTCCGAGAGAAATGAAAATATCTGGGTTAGGGCAATTAGGCCATAGATATTTTGCCTTAGACAAAGCTAGATTGATAGGATTATTATATCTTCTTATACCGCTATCTTAGAAGGCTCTAAGCCTAGGGATCTTAATGGTAGGGAACAGCCTATAGCGGGTCAATATTAAATTAAGAGAGTTAGTAAATAGTCACTTACTATGGTACAGCTATAGTAGTACAACCTCTAGGATATATTAATAAGAAGTATATACTGTAGGAGCTTAGATAAATCTACTTACACTTACTAGATAAATAGCTTACTCTTACTATTAGGTCTAAGCCTACCGTATACTATAAAGACCTTAGTATAATTTTTAGCTTAATAAGAATAATTTTAGATAATAGACCTGATTAGACTCTGTAGGGTACTACGCTATTATAATTTATGAATATAAACGGTATACCTGCCTTAATCTCACTTGCCGATACAGCTACTTTCCCAGATAATAAATAAGCTTATAGTATATCAAACATTCTCCTAGTTAGGCTGTAGTGATCCTAGAGAGTACTTTTAAGAGCTTTAGTATTATATAGACTATTAGAGAGCTATGATCGGAGTAGGTACTTTTTCTTTATTAGTGAAAGTACCTTCTTGGCCAAATCCTGAAAGAGTTCTTTATAAGATATGATATCTATACGAAGAATAAATTTAGATAGTACTATTAGCCTACTAGAGCTACAGCTAACTGTAAGGTCAATTATATTATAAAGAGAAATGTCAGGCCCTAAGAGCCCTTATAAGATCTTGAGATTCTTAAGGGGGATAATGCTACGTGGTCTACCGCTATTAATACTTAAAACGCGAGTAGCACAAGTAGCTAGTTTCATATAAACTGTAAGAAGCTTTTTAGCTCTATAAAGTTTGTATCTTAGAATAACATATTCTTCCTCTACCGATATAGAAAGCTCCCCGAAGATCTTAATATAGATATCATAGATAGAGTAGCCGTATAGGAGTATATACTCTAGACTTCGCCTAATATATATAAAATATATCCTATTAGACTTCAGCTATCCCTAGTACTTATTTTAGCCTCTTAAATTATCTTTATAAACAGCGGCAGACCACATATATCCTACTATCATATAGTTAAATAGGATTTAAAGACAATCTCTAATTCGTTCACATTAGATTCTTACAAGCTTATCTATACTATATACCATTCGATATACTAGATAGTATATATCGTAGTAGAGCCTTTCAAATATTATTTTAGGAGAAAACACTATAGTATTATTAGTCATAAGCTATATAGGTATATCTAAGGGAAAGAGTTACTAACAATATATTCCTAGGGGATATATGTCTATCAGGATAGCAGAGGCGATATAAGATACTATACCATCGTAGGGTAAGGTAGCCTTCCCACTTAATTTCAGGAAGTTAGTGAGGTAGGAACTAAAAGCTCTATCGAGGGAATTTTACTACCTGGTAGCAGCGATAAAATCGAATTAACCAGAAGGAATATAACATATTTGTTAAGTGGCCAATTTAAATAGGTCACTTAGATAAGTTACTAAAAATATTAATTTATTCCTTATACAATTGAAGCGTGTATTATGAAGTTACTTTAAAATGTCTGAGCTGAGTGTTAGGAACCAAGCTTTAGTAGACAGTTCGTCTAATAGGAGATAAGAAAATCGGATATCAGAAAAGACGTTATATAAATCTAGGTACATCGATTGAAGTTTAAAGAAGAAGTCGGTCTTATTAAGTATATCTTAAGTCACGCTTTTATTACTATTACTACTTATAATAACAATGACTCTTAGTCAGATAGAGTATAGAAGAGAAGATCCCGATCCGATACATACCTATACTAATAATATATCATATATAGTATTAAGGCCTCTAAGATCATCTACAAAAATATAAATCATATCGATAAATATAAATAGTAGGCGGCTTAGGATAGTATCATACAATAAGTAGTCCTACAGCAATTCGCCTATTAATAAGATATAATCTTAATAATAGCCTCTATTCCCTACTATTATTAGCTGTAAGCTTTGTAATACTAGGTCATAGTCGGTAAACAGGTAGGAATATAAAGTATTAAGAGTGCGATTATCAGTCCGGATATTCACAGTATATTTCCGTCTTAGCCCCTTATAGTTGCTATCATACAGTATTCTCAGTACTTTCTCTTTAAGATAGCGACCTAAAAAGAAGGTGATCTGAGGCGATTGCTCAGAGGGATTAGGTAAGCCTTTTACAATTTGCGGAAGTCTCCAGCCATAACTTAGTAGAGGCCCTATCTCACCCTGCCAAAGCTCAAGCCATACAGTATGGTCGCACCTCGCCATTGTAAAAGATCGGTTAAAGATCAAAGATGATAGAAGGTAGAGCAAAAGACTAGTAATTTATTTGTTTGCCTACCACGACTTTGACACCAAACCACGATTTGCACCCCACACCACGGTTTTGAGCCCTACACCACGACTTGAAAATATACCCAAAAATAAATTCAGAATAGTGAGGTAGGACAGAAGTTCGGAATGCTACCAAATCCAGAAAAGCACAGATCATAAGAGAGAGGTTGAAGAGATACGCGACTAGGACTATATTAGGGTGGATCCCTGAACCATCACTCCAACTCTAGCCACACGCAATGTCCCCTAGGTCGGCAAATACTGCGCTTTAGTATCTGAGAACATAAGAACCACAAAGCTGCACTACCCCAATATAACTTAGTCAGATCTCGTATTGAAATAGATCCAGAATGGAAAATCACCTCAGGGGCACTAGGTAATTGGCTGTGAAATTTCTGGTTCCACTTACAATAACAAAGGACTATCCCAGTCAGTGAACGACCTCTCCAGGGCTACATAGCAGCCAGAGAGAAAGGGTATAATACATAATCTTATTTAGGTTCCTCCATCTCTTTTACAGCGCGTCAGAAGATCTTTACCGCTCCCTAGGAACATAGGTATTGAATATCAAGGTCAAGTTCTCCCAGGTCTCATATAGAAATTAAGCGCGGAGTGAGACTAGCAGACTCGCCTCAGAAGGTAACCATTTCATCATGACTTTGGGAGGAAACTGGTTAGAACTTATCGTTGAGGTACCTAGGTAGGTGCCCTTGATTATAAATCGCTGGACTCATAATGGGTATCTGCGCTAGAGACATAAAGGGGAAAGTACCAAGAGCGCTACAAAGAAGTGGGGGCACAGGTTGAGATAATCGGCGATCCATTCCAACGGCGCGTGACGGATACATGTCGAATGATCCGGCCGATCAAGCACAAGCTAACTCTATACCGCAACTTCTGTTTCGGGTCTAGCGGTACTATCGCGGGTATTCAGTATAAACGCGCTAGCAACAAAAGGAGAAAAGCACCAAGAATCCATACAGGGGTATATATAAGAAACCATAGTGACATCCTTATCCCGTTAGCCTCTTAAAAAGCAATAGAAAGTGGGTTACATAAGACCATCGTCATATGACTAAGTGCTATCCGCCATACTATCAGCTTACCTCCCGCTGATTTAAAAGAAAACGTTAACTATCCAAGGCCAGATCGATGGCTGGTTATTCCTAGACCGAAGAAGAAAAAGCCCTTATGATATGGTTTGCATCTATAGGGGTAAATCACACAAATATCGCCAAATTACTATATAACTGTAACTTTAACCGATCTATAACAGCTATTCACAATAAGATCTCCGAGGTCTGTAAGCAGTATAAACTAGGAGACGCTTTGAATAAGTTAAACTTTTGGGAGGTTGATGAATGGATAAGGCAGTTATCTCTAAATTATAAGCCTGCTGCTTTGCTTATGCCCACACTACTCGACTAATAGTTTATTTCTGAGGTATATAGAGATCGAAGTATTGATTCAAAGCGAGGGCTAACCCTAGTATAGTGCACAGGAATGGACGCTATTTCAATTCACACCCTTCGTTATAGTCCGACAGAAGATTCCTGTATCTGATATAGAAGAGAGTCATGGCTCATAGCTTGAGGATTGGGGCTTAGGACACTTTCATGATTCTATAAGGACGAGGCTTTGACTCTATTTTCTCCTTTTTCCGCTACATATCACCGAAGTTTGATAGTGTCCAAAGTTCTGGCCTAGGCCAATGATTCATCTATTCAATGTCAGTAAATCGATTCTCTCAGAGAGGCTTTTAATATCATACCACATTTTCTATGTCAGGAACCCAATCCTTTTTAGGGTGTGAATTGTACGTAGTATAATAAACCTAGGATTGCTTTGTACTCATAACCAAAATATAGACACAACGATCACAGCCAGTGTCTAGTCCATCAACAAAAATATCATTTGCTTTCTTAAATGAGGACTTCTTAGCTCGATACCAGCACATAAGATCCGCTTTCTTTCGTTTATATAGGTCTGACTGTGCACCATGTTTTTTTCTATTATCTCTCCAAAAGGTTGTGGGTTTAGGTGTTTTCGGCATTGTATAACTTGGGAAATAATATTGGGGTCCATCAATACTATAGCTTTGCTTTATATCTCCCAGCAGCATTAATTAAAACGGGCATAAAACACATACTATTTTTATCATCGGCGTAACGATCATCCCTTGTTCAGCGTAACGACCATAAGTCTTGGGTAGGGCTATCAAGTACTTCTGCTTCAGGATTTAATAGAACAAAAACCATGGTTCTCTCTATATTTACAATAAATAACAGTCCACAGATCCTAATCCTTTACTTCTTTTGTTCTTAAGACACTAGCGGATATAGAGGACATCGGACCGTTTCGGATACATCAATGGATTCAGCCTAATGCAGTAGGCATGGGTAAGTATTTGTTCCTTAGAAAACGTTGAAATGCTTATATAAAAAAGGTTATCACCGAGAGACATCTGAAGAAATTTCGGTCAAAACCGAAAATATAAGCTCTAAGCTTAATCAGGAAGTAAGCATCTTACAAACCCTCTCCGGAGGTATCGGATTCCCGATACTTTATTGGTTCAGAAAATCTTCTAACCAAAAGACTATGATTACCGATACGCTTAGCCCTTCTTTAGAAGAAGTCTTTAACCGATACAATCGATATTTCGACATACAGCTAGTACTGGAATTTACTAGCTAATTCATCTTTCGTCTAGAATAGATATACTCGCACAACGTCTCGCATAGCCAGTTGACTCCGGCTTCGTTTACTATAGGAGCCTTAACATAGTAGATACCGCAGGTCATTCTTACCGAGTTTAGAGATATTAATATATCTAAAGATTCAGCTAAGAAAGACCTCGAAGCAGTGGCAGATATTCTTATCTATCTTACTATCGGTTCTCTATCATAGGATCATTTCTAAGCAAATAAGCCAAAGCATTCTAATATTCCACCCCTTTTAAAGGGATTCCTATTAATAATACCCAGTAGAGAGATCAACCCCGCCGACTATATTATACCTTAGACATACTTTCATACAGCACGTCGAAGTCTACCAGGACGGACAATTCTCAGTAGACTAGGTTCTCCAAAGGAAAGGAACCTCTGCTTAAAATATCTTACTAGTAGAAGTACTAGTAACCTATTTAAAGCTCTTAGATCCAAAATAGCAGCCGTTAGGAAGGCTGTAGGGCATATAGTATAGGAATAAGGGGAAGCCAAGTTCCTAATAGGGTCGCTTAATGAGATCATAGGAATTTATTTTATTCTTTTGATATAAGATAAGCCGTCGCAGAAGCGAAGCCGCTACCTAATAGGCGCGTTTCATCTACCTAATAAACTATAAAGGGACCTTCGATGGTATCTATACATAGCGAAACACGGATCTCTCCCATTGCAAAGGCTAATAACTATCACCATCTATAAGTATATAGGTATTTTGCTCGAAATGGTTCCAGCCTACAATAAACATTGGATAAAGATACTGTCGGACACCGCTTATTCACAAATGAATATCGATAACGACTGCTCCCAGATGTGGAAAGATACATAGATCTACTGGAAAAAGAGTACTTATATCTTAAACGAAAAATAAACAATCCTGTATACTTCAATTTATAGCAATTCAGCAGTATTTTAGGTTAGTTCTATCCAGCAGCTATAGAGAGTCACCATGAATGATTTATATCAGTAAAGAGCAAACCATAAGTAGAAAGTCGTTAGTGATAAAGCGGATAGATAGGTGAATAGATGATTTAATTTACACCGGCCCTTAACAAAGCGAGATACGGGCTAAATTACTATATCTATCCGTATACATACACGTAAGGTCTGAAGAGGCTTACCGTGACCTAAATCCACCTCTATTATCAAACTACCCCTATGGCGCGCGACCTCTAAAATATGACTCTCGGCGAATTCTAGCAAAACTTGACTGTCTAAGGCCGTAAAAGGTATGTAGTTAGTCTTCCTCGCCCCCTAGCAGACTAGCCTCACTGTTAAATCCACTAGAACATAAATGGCGTTCTCTTACACTAAGTTCGCGCACTCCTGGCCTATACGCAACTGACAAACAACGGAAAATCATAGCTCGAGGTCGAAATCGTGGCTCAGGGTCAAAATCGTGGCTCGGGGTCAAAATCGTGACTAGGGGTCAGAACCATGGCCATAAAGATAATTATTTAAGACACGTACTCCATCGTTCCTTTTAAGAAGCGCAGAAAGGAAGAATATGTCTGGGCAACCTAGTGATAGGCCCTACAAGGGCATTCTACCGGAGGGTTCTTCGTCATCTTCGTCTAAGCTAGAAGGGCAGGGTTCAGGGGCGATGCAGCCTAGGGCGGAGTTTCATCCCAGTACTAACGGAGATAATAGGGTAACGGACGAAATAGGTAGAGCTAATAACCTCACCCTAGCACAACGTCAAGCGATAATTCAAGATATCTTGGCAGCTCCCAATAACGTCGCCTCTATTAGGCACACGTAGGAGAAGAACATTCCCCAAAACTTGGACATCAATTACAAACAACTGAAAGTTGTTCTTCACCCTAACAGGTTCCACGATACTCAGGATAAAGAATCGGCACAATCGGCGTTTCAGAGTAAGACAGCGAACAAATAGGATACAGGATATTCACTGATCGAATAGTAGGAGTACAGTAGGCCGAAAACGAAACTTCGCGACTCTTTCCGGGTAAGGTTAATAGGAGTCAGAATTTCTTTCAGGGAGGCCCTTCAGCTGAAGAGCATATTAAGGAAGAGCTGTCCGAGTATCACAGGGAGGCTCATAAGCAAGCTACTCCCCATTTAAAAGAACTATATCTTAGGGTCCAAAAACACCCACATGCAAACCCCTCGGCGGCTAACTGCACGAAGGAAGTTGCATTACCAGCCGCAGTTCTCAATAAGATCAATATCAAGATCAAAGAAGAGAACTCCAAGAATCAGAAAGATCCCGACCTTGGCATTATCCGTTACCAACAAATAGCGGGATTATGGAGAACATCGATTGCGGAACCATCTATGGCCCCATTCCAGGCCCAAACCCTCAAATTATTTTGCGAAAAATTTGCATATCCAAGTCAATAGGCCAACTTAAATGCTAGTGAATTACGGGGTAATACACAGCCAGTACAAACACAAGCACAAGCACAACAAACGCAAGGGCCGCAGATACCACAGATACAAGCACAGCCATCGAGCGTAACAGCCCTTCAGCTAAATCATAGATACACCGGTAGTCAGATACACACAATCTCGTTAACACCCCGGAAAGTTATACGTTCAATCAACCCTAGGTATACATCGACTGGGGAGAAAATTCGCATAATTCAGCCTCTTGGACGACAGATAGGTGCACGATTTGTGATTGAGGATGCCACTGGAAAGATACGCCTTATATCAAGTACAGCTGCTAGTGGCCAGATAGCTATCGATGGAGCTAGATCAACCGGCATCCCTGATACCATACAGAAGGAACAGGAGATAAACAATCTTCGGGATTACGTCAGGACTAGGGCTCGAGGTACACGCGGGTTAAATTAGGTAGCCGTCGGGGAGGTTGACGCTGCCCATAACAAACTGTTGAATAAAAGAGAGGCTGTTTTGTATGGTACGAGTAGTAGGATACTGGACCAAAGGGTAAAATGAGTATAATTGTGAAAAAGGAGGGTTCTCCTCCGAGATCTATCTTAGTGTATATTTATATAATCGGTACACGTGGCTGCTGACTACTAATATACCACCAGATATAAGGAATGTACGGAAGTGCGTTATTTCTAGTCGATATATCCCCCTAGAAGCCATATTATAGCTCCTAAATTCGTCTCGTCTATTGTCAAGCTATCTGTCTATCTACTAGATCCTAGATATCCACTAATCCTAAGGACTAAATAAACTTTTTGTAGGACTATACTAGTAGTAACTTAGTAAGCCTATCTACCTATATATTAGTAGTGGCTACCTACTGGATTGAGATATAGCCGGTATTAACCTCTTAGTATAGCTAATGGTTGTAAATATCGATATAGCGAAGCTTAGTTTATAATTATGGTTATTCGCGGGTAAGTAAATTAACTATCTATTAGTTATTGTAATTAACGATAAGATCAGTCTAGTAGTTAAGATTAACTGTGTAGAGTAGCCGTTCCTACTATATTACTGACTTTCTAGCCTTAGAGATAGTAAGAAGCTTAGCCTTAGTTATTAATATTATAACTATATATTACTTACTAGCCTTCTAATCTATTACTACGCTAAATAGTTTATAAAGGAAGCCTTCTAAGCTTTTCTAGTCGGAATAGTCGCTAAATAATATATTATTAGAGAAGTAAAGTACTGGTTATTTATATAATAGATAGTACTTGAGAGCTATATATTATATATTATATAGATATTAGATTAAGCGATTAACTACCTTATAATACTTAGGTCCTAGGTTAACTAGGAATTTAGTAAGATAATTTACTACCTTTACTATATTAGGATGAGTTATAACTATTAGATAAAGGGCTAAGCCGAGCTTTTATTAATACTTGTAGATCTACTCCTTTATTATAATCCCTAAGAACTTAGTTATTTTATTTATAGGAAGTAGGGTTTTATACTTATAACTACTAGTAAGTCTATACTTAGTTACTATTAATAAGATATAAGAATCCTAGTATAACTATAGTTTATGATTTATAGTATCTTAGAGAATATAGATTCTAAGAAACCAGCTTACTTCCCCTATCTTATAAAGCTCCTAGTACTATTTTAGTTCTTCTTTAAGCTAAAGTACTTCCTAGAGCTAAGATCGGTAGTAAATAATAATAATATTATTAATATAGAAGAAGATAATTATTCTATTATAGGTAAAGAGATAAGGATCTTCTAGAATAAAGATAAATCCTAGCTTTTCGAGTACCTAGGTTACTTCCCTTTACTATAGTCTAGGTAACTTTCTAAGTCTATAGAGTACTTTATAAAGCCTCTATAATATACTACTACTTCGAAATCCTTCTAGTATTTAGATATAGACTATATTATTAAGATCGCTATTTAGGAATATATTTATAGTATCTATCTAGATTATACTAAGATTAAATGCTATAATGAGTATAAAGACTACTTATACTATATAGGCTGCTAGTATAGCTGTATACTTTTTGTTAGAATTAATATTCTATAAGTCACTATAAATATAGATCCTTGCTTTTAATTTTATAAGAAAGCTATTACTATTGTATTTATATATAAAGACCTAGGTTAATAGTAGTACCTGAATTGCCTAGTCTCTAGGTTAAGGTTTAACTTCGAAGGTCCTATATTACTTAATCGATTAGACTTCTAGTCCTACTATAGCGAGGAAGCCTTTATAAAATAGATGGTTAAGTATATCCTTCTATATCTATGGTTTAGGAGGGAGGTTATTATCAGGACCCTAGTACTAAGAAGGCTGATGCCTGAGGTATAAGCCCTATTATAGGGTATAGAGCACCTATCCTAGGTATATAGGGGACTAGGGACTGGATAGGAGTAATATATACTACCTATACAGCCTCCTTAGGTTATATGACCTATAAACCTATATATTATCCTTATATACTACTTCTTTAGGGAAGTAGCTATTAGTTCTAATATACCCTATATATATTACTATCTCTATTTCCTAATCCTCTATTATATATAATATTCCCTTAGGTATTCTATACCTAGGGGTCTTATAGTTCTAATAGCTCTTAAATACTTAGATTACCCGATAGAGACTACCCCTTATTTATATTATATCGAATCCTTATAATATATAGTCGTAGGGACTTCCTATAATACTATAGCCTAATAAATAGGCTTTAACTGATTAAACCCTTCCTCTTATTATAAACTATCCTCCTATAGATATCTTAGAATTAATATAGGAAACTACTATACTACTAGATCTAATACTAGTATAGTACCCTATAAACCTATCCCTATTAATACTTAATTAACTAAGGAAATAAGTTAAAGAAGCTAAGGTAAGAGAGGAATACTAAAACCTCCTTATAGAATTAGAAATCCTAGAGTAAGCGAAGCCTCCTACTCTAATAAGTATAAATAACTGTATTATACTATAGGTTATAGAAAAATACTATATTTATATACTAAGAAAGCCTATAAATATTAAACTATTCTATAGAAATATAACCTAGGAATACTATACCTTTATTAACTAACTTTAGTTATACTTCGATAAGTACTAGTAATAGTACAATTTTGGCCTATATAAGGTAGAGGCTATAGTCGAATAATTAGATAACTAGAGGAATAATAATTAGTAGTCTTATATAAAGATATTTAAAGAACCTACTACCTAGTAAGACTTCTAGGACTTCTACCTATATCTTATAAATAATCCCTAAAATATCTACTAAGATAGTATACTAGAGTATAGTACTCTATAGTAGAAGTAATATTAATCTATATAGATATTTATAATATAGCTTAATACTATCTATTATTACCTAAAGTACCTATATAGTTAATAGTACTAAAAGGAGTACCTTTAGGCTAAAGTAATCGATACTATTTATACTAAGTTATTAAAATAGCCTACTAAGCTAGAAATATATAAAGTATATATTAGATACCTTTCTATAGTAGAAAGCTAAATCCCTAACTAATAAAAAGTACTTTATATATAGAAAGAGAAAAGCGCTAGTAGTAGTAAGAATAATACTACTAAAATAGATCTAAGCCTAGATACTAGTTTTAGCTCTTATACCTTATTTATATTAGGTATAAAGAAATATAAGGATAAGTCTAAAAATAAAGGTAAGGATAAGTAGGGCGAAAAACCTAATAAGAAGTATAAGTATAATAAATAAAAAATAAACCCTAATAGTATCCCTTATAGTAGCTACTTTAAATATAGAAAACTAGGTTACTATATAGATACCTATAAAGAGACTAAAGGGGATTTATAGTTAAAAAACTAAGTACCCTAGTATTTATAGTATTAGTAGCGTTAGGGCTTAATAGTATTAAGTAAGAGTTAGAACTTACTTTCGCTTATAAAGTTAGTATTAAAACTAATAATAGGGAGCGAACTATATAAATACTAATAGATAGTAGGGCTAAGAAAACCTTTATTAGTTAGAACTAGGTTAAATAGTACCTTCTATATATAGATATAGGCCCCCCGAAACCTATTATAGCTATAGATAGTTATATAGTCTATTCCTATAGCTCCTATAAGCTAAATAGTAAGCTATAAGATAATAGGGATATAGTATATAACTATATACTCTCCTATAAAGTAGTTAAGATAATAGGTTATAATATAATTATTAGCTATAACTAGCTAAAATCTATTAATCCTAATATTAATTAGAAAAACTAGGTATAGTATTATCGCCTATCTAGTAAGAAGATTAAAAAGATAACTATAGTAGCCTTTATATAAGAGATCTTCTATAGGGCCCTTATACTTATAATATATCTTTATCTAATTATAAAAGGTAAGCCTATCCTACTCTTTACTATAGTATAGGGTATAGAGAAAGCTTTACCTATCTAGTATTTAGACTAAGCTAATATCTTTAATCCTAAAGAGATAGGGAAGTTACTAAAGAGTAATAAGTATAATTATACTATTAAAATAGAAGTAGGTAAACAAATTCCCTATAAGTTAATCTACCCTCTTTCTAAGATAGAACTTATAGTACTTTAAGATTATATTAAAGAATATATTAAGAAGGGCTAGATTAGGCTATTATAGAGCCTAGTAGGTATACCTATTTTATTTATACTAAAGAAGGATAGAGGGTTATATCTATATATAGATTACTAGGAACTTAATATATTAACTCTTAAGAATCGGTATCCTTTACTACTAATTAGTAAGACTATAGATTAGCTATCTAGTATAAAGATCTTTATATAGCTTGATTTAAAAGATATATATTATTATATCTAAATTCGTAAGGGTAACGAATAGAAAACTATATTCTAGACCTAATATAGTTATTTCGAGTATATAGTTATACTATTTAGATTAGTAAATATACCTATAATATTCTAGTTATATATTAATAGAGTATTAAGTAATCTACTCAATATCTACTATATTATATATCTTAATAATATCCTTATTTATTTATAAACTAAGGAGTAATATATATATAATATATATAAAGTACTAGATAGACTATATATATATAAGTTATATATAAAAATATTGAAATATACCTTCTATATAAAGTTAGTAGCTTTCCTTAGCTTCCTTATTATACCTAAGGGTATATCTATAGAGCTAGAGAGGATTTATACTATCTTAGAATAGCTAGAACTATAATACTTATATAATATATAACAATTTATTAGCTTTAGTAATTTTTACTAATAATTTATTAAGAATTATTTATATATTACTATATCCCTATCTAAGTTAATAAAGGGTACTCTAAAGAAGAAGGGTATAAATCATTAAAAGTAAGGCTTTATCTTTATACCTAAAGTAAGGGTAGTTTTTAAAGAAATAAAGAAACGTTTCTTAAGTATACCTATATTATTCTACTTTAACCTAGAGAAACCTATATAAATTAAGCTAGATACTTTAGGATTTACTATAGTAGCAATTACTATATAGCTAGATTCTAAAGGTCGCTAGTACCTAATTACTTTCTAATCTAGAAAGATAATTAGTACTAAAATATACTATAAAATATATAATTTAGAACTACTTATAATTATTAAGTTATTTAAGTATTAGAGATACTATCTTAAGGGTAGTAAATTCCCTATATTAGTACTATCTAATTATACTAATCTATAATACTTTATAACTATAAAGGAGTTAACTAGGTATTAGGTAAGGTAGGTAGAGAAGCTTACTATATTTAACTTTATTATTAAGTACTGCTTAGGAACCTTAAATCCTACTAATATACCTAGTTGCTAACTAGACTATATACCTAAGGAGAGAGAGTTCTTAGAGAACTTACTTTTACCTATTCTTTAGGAAAAGCTATAAAAGAGTCTTAGTAATAATAAAGAAGTAGTATAAAGGTTATAATCTACTCTAGTATATAGGATCGCGGTAATACTAGACCTAAAATCATATATCTCTATAAGGGTAGCTAATATAATATTAGTACCTAAATCTAATTATCTATATAGTATAGTAGAGGACTATAGTAATATAGTATATAATACCTATAATATAAGTATTATAGATAAGTATTATACTACTAATAATATAGGAATTCTAGACTCCCTAGTACTATACCTAATAGCTATAAGAGCTTTTTAAGGTAAAATAGTATATATACTAGTACTAAAGAACTCTATAGTAGAATTACTCTATATAATATAGGATTATAATCTAATATTATAGGATATCTATATAAAAATAGAGGAAGATAGTATTAGTAAATAAAAGCTAAGTAATATACCCTAGGGATTAATACTAGATAGGCTACTTAGGTTTAATAACTATATTTATATCCTAAGAGAGACTATAATCTTATATAAAATCATAAAGATATACTATAATAACCCCTAGGGGGGGCTATTATATTAGTAAATATACCTTTAAAGCTATCTAGTATAAGTTCTATTAGTATAGAATTATAAAGGATATAAAGGAGTATATATATAACTATATAAGTTATTAATATAATTCAGTTTGTAGATATAAGCTATATAGATTATTATAGCTACTACTAGTACCTAAGAGGCCTAGTAAGTAGCTTAATATAGATTTTATTACTAGAATACCTCTATTATAGTAGAATAGTAAGGTATATAATATAGTACTTATCTTAGTAGATATATTTATAAAATATACCCTTTATCTTCCTTATATAAAAGAAATTAATATACCTAAGTTAGTAGATTTATTATATAAATATATAATCCTAATCTTCGGTATACTAGAGAACCTAGTAAGCAATAGGGGTAGCCTATTTACTAGCTAGTTCTAGTTAACCTTCTATTTTCTTCTTATAGTTAAGCGCTAGTTATCTACTATATTCTACCTATAAACTAATAGCTAGACTAAATACTAAAATTAGATATTAGAGTATTTCCTTTAGTTATATATTAACTAGGAGTAAGATAACTAGGTATACTAGCTACCTATTATAGTATTTATATATAATATAATAACTTATAGTATAACTAGAAAGTCACTATATAAAGTATTAATAGGTTATAACCTATCTATCTAAGATAGTATTAAAGAGTATCCTAAGGAGTACTATATAGATACTATATAGAGAGTATAGGAAATCTAAGAAATAAGGGGCTTTATAAAAGAGTAACTTACTAAGGTAAAAGAGTTAATAAAGTACTATATAGATAAATATTATATAGATAAATCCTTTAAGGTTAATAATTAGATATATCTTAAGAGTAAGAATATAGAAATAGATAGGCTAAGTAAGAAACTAGATTATAAAATACTAGATCTATTTCTAATTCTTAAGAAGATCGGTATATAAGTATATAAGCTATATCTATCTCCCTATTTTAGATTACTATACCTAATATACTATATATTAGTATTAGAATTATATTATAGTAATACTCTAACTAATAATAATACTCCTAAACCAATTAAGATTAATAATTAGGTAGAGTATAAGATTAAATATATCCTATCCTATTAAGGTAAGAAGAATAAGTCTTACTTAGTTAAGTAATATAGCTATAATAATATTAAAGTAACCTAGGAACTATAGTCTATAGTTAAAGAGACTAAGGCCCTTAATAACTATAAGGCTAGGTTAAATATAGCTATAAAGATACTAAAGAAGATAAGGACTAAAAATATATACTTAAAATATAAGAAGCTTTAATTATAAATTAAAAATTAGTACTATACTCCCTATACTTAATAGGATTTATATATAAGTATAGGTAAGGTTAGTATATCTAGCTAGACTTAAATACTAATAGGATAGTATTAAAAACGCTATAGAGTAGTAAAATAGACTCTATAATTAGGGTATCCTAAGAGGTAGGGGCTAAGTTTATAGGGGTAAATAAAGTATTATTAGGTATACCTATATTAGGAACTATACTTTCTTCTACTAAACTAGTAGGGATATTAAAGAATTCTTTAACTTTAGAGATATCCCTTACGTTTTTTATAACTTCTAGGGCTATAATAACTTTAGTAATTACTATAACCTCTATAACCTCTATAGCTTCTATAATAGTAGTAGCCTTTTTAGCCTTATTAGCTATATAGGTTAAGCGCTTAATACTCTACTTAATAATATATACTTAGGGTATATAAGTAGATATAGGTAATATATTAAGAGTAGTATAGGTAGTAGGCTAAACCTTAATAGGAAGCTATATTATTATTAGTAATAGATTCCTCCCTATAATAATATAGCTAACTTATAGGTATATAACTATACTTTACTAAAGTATAGTAAGTACATTTAGTATAACCTATAAGGGTCTTATACTTATAGTTTAGATAGCTTTATAGCTAGAAAAAGTACTACTAGTAAGGTAGTAGTTCCTTAATAGGCTTAGGAGTTACTAGATAAGGTAGTAGAGTTATAGGCTAGCGGCCTAATATATAATAGCGCTATACCTATAGATATAGAGTTTTATCTTCCTTAGAGAAGGGTGGTATAGGATAATAATATACTATTACTATACTATAAATATAGTTAGTATATAAACTAGAAAATAAGGCTATTTCCTATAAAAAAGGGATAGATATAATATTAAAAATTCTTAGTATACTATATAGAATATAATACCACTAAATTTAAATATATCTACTAACTAATAGTAGTATTCTAACTAGAATAGTTTTATTCTAATAGAAGTACTATTAAATTAATAGAATTTTAATAAAAAAACGAACTAGGTATACTTATAGATTAAGTAAGATAAGAGGTTAAAGAAGAGAAGAAGATACTAGGGTATACCCTAGGTATATATAGGTATAATATCTCCCTTTATCCTAACTATATTCTCTTACTAGTAAATAACTGCTTAGCTAACCCTTATATATATAAGATACCTAAGTTTATAGGTATTAGAGACTATAGCTATCTGATTTCTTAGTATAGTTATATAACTATACTATATATAGACCTTATTATATATACTATACCCTCTATTTATACTTCTATTATATTACTTTTTATATTTTTAGAGTATTAAGGCTAGATACCTTTCCTTATATACCTTTTTACCCTTACTATAAGGTTTTTTAGATATATAGGTTTTAATAGACTAAGCTACTCCTTTATTCTTCTCCTATTCTAAGCCTATAGGGACTATATACTATAAGGAGGGGGATATTATTAGGACCCTAGTACTAAGAAGGCTGATACCTAAGGTATAAGCCCTATTATAGGGTATAGAGTACCTATCTTAGGTATATAGGGGACTAGGGACTGGATAGGAGTAATGTATACTACCTATATAGCCTTCTTAGGTTATATAACCTATAAACCTATATATTATCCTTATATACTGCTTCTTTAGGGAAGTAGCTATTAGTTCTAATATACCCTATATATATCACTATCTCTATTTCCCGATCCTCTATTATATATAGCATTCCCTTAGGTATTCTATACCTAGGGGTCTCATAGTTATCTTAGTAGCGCTATGGTTCTAGGTATCCTAAGGATAGTATGGTTACAAATACAGCGAGTACTACTGTATAGTCATCTTCAGTATTATATATAAGATAACTTACCATATCATAATCTTCATATGGTTTCTACTTATATTTTCTATGAATAATATTCGATAGGGTGATATCTCTATAAATAGTTCTTCTATACTATTATTATAGGAAGCTTCCTAGTATTTATAGAAGAGGAGATAATTGTTATTAGGAAACTACTTACTATATGGCTACTTACTATATAACTATATACTAGTCTTAGCTATGGTAGACTAGTCTATATATTAGTTTTTTAATTATAAGTCTTTATTAACGTTCGCATTCTCTTAGTACCTAAATTTAGACTTAGAACGGTCGGTTAGGAGTGACTGGTAAATATAGTACTACTATTAATAGTATAACTAGTTAGTATAGTACTACTATTAAGGGTATAACTACCGCTAGGGGTAGTATTTCCTATAGTATCGTTAATTCCTCTTAAGTAGGGTATAGTAATCCTAATGGTATTATTAAAGGGGAGACTTACTTACTTAGTAGGAGTAGAAGATCGGCTAGGCTTTATAGAAGTAGAGGAAGAGAGGATATACTTAGTATTAGTGATAGCGTTATATACTTACCTAGGGGGTTTAGATTTCTATAGTTATTAGAGCTACCTATTTTTTAGGCGAAAACTAGGCTACCTATTTTTCGGGTAAAAATATACTAGTCTTCTATTAGCTAGATAGACCCTACTTCTTATAATAAAGAAATTTCCTCTATTATTATAGTCGCTTCTTCTTCTTCTCTATTTTATATTTTATTCTAGATTATTAGTATTATACTAACCTAGTGAATTACTCACTCTAGTTCTATATCTAGTTTATCTTTATTAAGTACTTTAGTAAAGTCTATAATCTGGATT
This sequence comes from Penicillium psychrosexuale, assembly GCF_028828465.1. Classification (NCBI taxonomy): domain Eukaryota; kingdom Fungi; phylum Ascomycota; class Eurotiomycetes; order Eurotiales; family Aspergillaceae; genus Penicillium; species Penicillium psychrosexuale. The sequence continues at coordinate 4,247,350 of NW_026643187.1, forward strand.
CTTAGTAGTTCTATAGGATAGTTCGTAAAGTTAAGATTCTTATTAAAGGTAGTATCCTAAATATACTTACAGCTATTTATATATAGGAACTAGACCTTCTAGATATTACTTATATAAAATCCTACTAGATACCTAATCTCTACTTAGTTATATATTTTATCTAATAAAGGAATTCCTTAGATCCTAATATAGGTATAATACCTATAAACCTTTAGATTTAATAGGTTAATTAGAATAAAGGTACCTATTCCTTATTAGTAGAATTTTTACTAAGATATAATCTACTTTCCTAAGTTTAACTTTATTAGTAATCTATTAATAATATAGATAGTAGCTTATACTACTTCTAGTTAGAGGTTCTTTAGAAGCTTCGATTCTTAAAGAAGTAACTATACTCTAGTAATAATCACCCCCCTAGATTATTTAGTGAAACCGTTTTATTCTAGTATACTAACCATAGTCTATTAGGTAATAATCCTATTTTCTTTTATAAAGTCTATTATCTTTTAATTAATTAATCCTTTATTATTAGAATAGAAAATATAAATTAGTAAATTAAACTATATTTATATTTATAAGATAAATTTAATAATTACCTATTAGTAACCGCTCTTCTTCTTATATATTAAGGCCTAGTAGTATCGGATACTATTAATATAGAAGTAAGAGATCTACTTATTACTATTATATACTTTAGGGAGTATAATAAGATCGAAATATATCTAACTAAGTAGTCCGAAATTTATACCTTAAATATAACGAGAGACTTACTTAGGTATTCTACTAAGCTAATATATCTTATATAACTCTAGGTTATTTACAGTACTCTTAGTATTTATATATAAGGAGGGTTTTATAATCTAAATATCCTTAACTATTTTAGTAAGCTATTCTATATACTCGCTAAATATATAGCTAAGTCGCTAGTACTATCTCTCTACTATTACTTTTAAGACTAATAGCTATACTAAACGCTAAGTTATATTAAAAGAGGTTATTATAAATATTACTAGAAATATAAAGTCGGTATATAGGAGTATAAAGAAGTTCCTAATCTCTTCTATTTTTATAAAGGTCCGGCCTATATCTTTATAGATAATAGTTAGATTATTAAAATCTACTTTATACCCCCTCTATTTAATTAATACTACTAAGATAAGATTATAGTAGAAGCTAGGAGAGTACTTAATATTATTTAATATAAGATTAATAGATCGGCTATAATAGCTAATAGTTTTAATCTAGACTTTACCGGTACTATAGACTTTAGTAAATATATTACTAACCTTTAGCTTTCCTATCTTTTTATAGAATTTAATAAAGAGGCCTTAGTTATTTATAATATATCGGCTAGTTACTAAATTAATTAGCTAACAATCCTATAGGGTAGATTGTGAGTTTATTAGGAAAGTAGTATCTTTAATAGCTATTAAGTAGTCTTTATTATTTAGATCTACTTCTATAAAGTATACTTAGTCTATATCTTCCTCTTCTACTAGTTTAGCTAGAAGTTAGTTTATATAGTCCTTTACTTTTCTAGATAACTTATTAACCTTTCCTTATATATTCTTTTAAATATTAGGATTAGGTTTCTAACTAGATAGGTATACTACCTTAACTAGGTATAGATATATACTAAAGTAGTGGTTTTCTCTATATATATAAGCTAGGAGAGATATTAATATCTTCTTTCCCTTTATAGTTATAGTAGTTATTATAGTTATAGTTACTAGTTTTTTAGCTTCTCCCTAATCCCTAAGAGTTATAAAAGCAGCCTATAGTACCTTTAGCTTTAATAACTTCTTCTAGTTAAAGAGCGACTATTCCGAATGGTATATATTTACTATACTAGTAAATATATATTTTCTATTTTATTTAAAGACCTTCTAGTACTAATAGTAATAGAATTAAGGCTTAATAGAATCGAGTACTATTAAGAAATTATAGATTATATTTTGGTTATTAGTTATAAAGCTTACTTTTATAGCTGTATATTCTATATAGAGATTCTCTAATTTTATTAACTAGCTATTAATTACTATATTTTTAATTAGTATTATTACTATAACTATCTACTATCTCCTAATAATCTAGACCTACTTTATATCTATATAAAAGAAATATAATTATAGGGTAGCTAGTAGCTTACTAGTCTCCTATACTTTAACTATTAGATTCTAGATCTCGATAGTAAGTATATTCCTTATTCTCTCTAAGACCTTATTAAATACTAGTTTAATTATCTTATACTTAGATAGATTATTATTATAGTCTTTCCGATCGTTATTATAGTTAAGTTAGCCGTTTATTATTAATCGACTTATTATATTATAATTATACTTTTTATTATTTTTATTTAGTCGAATTAGCTTTATAGGTAGGATAGGCTACTTTTCTTCACTAATATTTAGATTAATATAATCCTAAACGTCGAGATTTTTAGTAATTATCTCTACCTATATAAACTAGGTTTACTATTAGGTTAAGTTCCTTAGAATAATATATACTCTAGGTATACTTAAGACCTATTTAGTGATCCCGCTAGGATTATCGTAAAGGAATAATATCTCATTTTCCATAGCTTTCTTATATAAGTTAGTAGAGGACAGACAGGAAGTGCTAGGTAAGCAAAAGTACTTCTATACTCAGGGGTACAGTAGCTCGTGGAGTAGACCGCGGTAGTATTTAATTGCAATTGATATACTAGTGAACCGGGCTTATAACTATTGAATAAAAGAGAGGCTGTTTTGTATGGTACGAGCAGTAGGATACTAGACCAAAGGGTAAAATGAGTGTAATTGTGAAAAAGGAGGGTTCTCCTCCGAGATCTATCTTGGTGTATATTTATATAATCGGTACACGTGGCTGCTGACTACTAATATACCACCAGATGTAAGGAATGTACGGAAGTGCGTCATTTCTGGTCGACACAAACTTCCATATATGGTTGTCGGCTTTTATCTTAAAGGACCCGGTGGAAACCCTCCCCAACAAGAATATGGTCTCTCGCGATCAGCCCTCAAGAAAATACTGTCATCAAAGGAAGCAGACAGACTCATATCTGAGGCAATTACTTATGATCCTGATATGGCTTTACAAGATACTATTTCCTCTATATCTGGCCTAACTATAAGGTCTAGGATTGGGTTATCCCGCAGTTTTAGGGCAAGCAACAACTATTGGCATCCAATGCTCGACCCAGCTTCCAATATGATCCAGCCAGCGCTTTTGCAGCAGCCAGGATATCACAGTCTACCCGGCTATAGTTCATCCAGGGCCCCGAGATCATATGACCAACAGCAATTTATGCAGCCATCGTTCATACAGCAGGCGGGCCCGCAGCATCTAGGCATACAACCGCAGTCTATGATACCACCACACATGCAGCAGCCGGGTGCGCAGCATCTAGGCATACAACCGCAGTTTATGATACCACCACACATGCAGCAGCCGGGTGCGCAGTATCTAGGCATACAACCGCAGTCTATGATACCACCACACATGCAGCAGCCGGGTGCGCAGTATCTAGGCATACAACCGCAGTCTATGATACCACCACACATGCAGCAGCCGGGTACACAGTATCTAGGCATACAACCGCAGTCTATGATACCACCACACATACAGCAGCCGGGTACGCAGTATCTAGGTATACAATCGCAGTCTACAGCATTGCCATTCATACAACAGCCGTTTTTGCTACCGCCATCCTCACAACAGCAGGGCGCGCAGAATTTGGGAATGCAGCAGCAGTCTTTATTGCAACCGTATAGTGAGGACGTAGATAAAGAACTCTAGATGATCCGACCGGGTAGAATAATGGGTGGTTTTCGGTAATCTCTAGGAATTATCAGAGTAAGAGGGACGAATAGCTAGATAACCAAATTGAAACTCGCAGCACTTCTTCGTGGTATAGAGATACTAAGAGCGATATATAGAAACTGACCATCTAGGAACTGTAAGCCCTTGACGTGCCTTAGATAGAGGCACTGATGTGCCGGCATCATTGCAGGTATATACTGTCGAGCATAGGTTGGTAAAGAGAAGGAATTTGACCAAGAGATTGAAACGCAGTTCTAATTACCTTGAAAGCCTGTTCTAGATTGTAGGAGTAAATAGGGAGCTTTATCTTAGTATAGGCAAAGCAAGGTACATAACTAGTTACATCATTGGTCTCACGGCCAAGAGCATCATATCTCTCATGTCACACGAAGACGTTTCGAATCAATTATCTCTGGTTGACGTAGTCGTTTTAAGGCTCGCGGCCGCTGCAAAGTCGGTCGACATTTCAATGTAGAGCGGTAAAAGTCGATGATCATCGCCCGCCCAAGCTCTTCATTCCACAGGACATTATCACGCCGAAGGTCTTCATAGATGATTCCCAAAGCTCTAATTTCCTTGTTCGATTAGTGGATCCCTTATAGAAGCTGGGGCGTCAACTCCATCGATACCGTGCTTTTCCCCCCCAGCCCATCACGAGCATATGGCGAATCTCTCCAGCCCCGTAAAGGAAATAAATTTTCGCCAAGTCGATCGTACCCAGGAAAACGGGCACAGCGGATCCTTACGCCTTCTGCAGAATTCGGTATACCTTTACTTCGCGAGAGACTTCTTTCCACAGCGCCGACGTGGTTCCTTTTCCGATGACGGTATAGCCGTATATAAGACAAGTAAGTTTAAACAGCGCACCGTACGCCCCGCAACCTCCAAGGGGTATACATCGGTCAATGTTTTCGTCCAATTGTGCTTTTAGTAAATACACCAAATCTTCGGAGGTGATCGGATGCTGCGGATCGTCATTGCTTCGACGATAGAGCATCACATTTGGACAACAGTTGTCTAGAAGACCGTCAGACTGCAACCCGAGTAAGCATCGCTGGGTACAAAATTGCGCATCGCGGTAGCGGGACTGGCTGTCTGGTTTTCTATCATTATTTGTGTGTCTTTGTCGAGCCACGCGTTCGGCAGATAGAGAAGATAGAACTTGGCTGAAGGTCCGTTTATGGTATATTACTGGTTTCGAATCGGGATCTGGCGATTGTAACGACTGTGAGCGACGTCTCACGTCGGATGGGGCACAGCTAACTCCAGATCTAGTAGACACTTGACAAGCTGTTAAGTCAGGGGAATCTAGCGGAGATAACGATAGTTCATATATCGAACCAGTATCTAGGCTTGGAAATTCTAGGGCGGTACTATCAGAGTTAAGAGGAAGTTACCGGAATTCGTCTTCGGGAATGTGAGAGCGAGTGTGATCGAAACTGGTCTTCCATATTGGAATATCTGGTCTTACAGAATTCCTCCACTCCTAACCTCGCACAGGCGAGTGGAATGCCATCAGACACAAACACAGTGTTCTTATAACAGAAGTATTTGCAAAGGTAGCTTCCACTTCCATATTCACTTCACTGTTAGGGTCACATAGAAAGTAGTAGAGTATACCAGGATCGTTTTATCGCACACGGAGGAGGACCCGGGCAATCCCATTAGTCACATAGGAGTACTCAAGCCCTTCCTGGATCATTACATGATACTCCTAGACAAGAGCGGAGCAGACAAGTCGCTCTGCATTATACCGTAGCTTCGCTTCCTGGTTTATCGGAATTTTGTTTGATCTGACCATATTCTTCCATAAGTACATTGGTCGGAGCCCCATACGAAAGGTAGCGACAGAGAGCTTGTAGGGGGGCTTATACTCGACAGATATAAGGAGAGTGGTTGTGTTGTCGTCGACACGATAGATGCAGAACTGATCGGGTCTTAGGTAGTGCACATTTAACGGTTAGCTTACATCCGCTTCAATAGTATCGTTCACGTTTAAGGAATTCGTATAATTGCTGAACTGGATTCCATCACCGAGGCCGAACTCATCACGAGCAGCGGGTAGTTTACACAACTCTATTATTATATCGTAGACGTGTTCCTCCACGGCGAACCGCTCATAAGCCTCCAGTTCTTGTTCGCTACTTATAGGCTTACAACCCAGTAGTCGGCCTAATCCTTTTAGCTCAGGCAAAGATAAGAATAAACGCCGCGCCCCCCTAGTGCCAACTGCAGGTAGCTGTAGACAGAGCTGTAGAGCTCAAACTGTTACGCTAGGCAGTCTGTCCAATGTTCCAACCGTGTCGGGCAATATTTCCCCGTGGGAATGGGTATTTTCCCGGTAGTCAAGCGAGATAGTGTCTCGACTCTCAGCGGTCGGGAGAGCAAGTCATAGGAATAGTACAAGAATTCCACAAAAGTGGTCGGTCAGCTGAGCTCTTGAAGTTGCTCTCATCTCTCTTTCTCCTGTCTTCCTTCATCTTCGGCCTACTTCTATCGCTCTTCAGCCTACCTCCTCCTCTCTTCTTCTTACTTACGTCTCTCTTTCTCTCGTCTTCCTTCATTTTCTGCCTACTTCCTTCTCTCTTCTTCCTACTTGCGCCTCTCTTCTACCTGCAGGAAGAGAGCCTTATAATCTAGCGAGTTGTCGGCCATCGATCTGTCAGAGGGGAAATCGCTTGAGATAACCGCGACAGGTCTCGATTGGTAGGTGCCTTATCTAGGAGGCTGATGTCAGTTGGTCACGGTTTCTGGTAGAAGTATTTCCCCGAGAAATGACGCAAGGTTTCTGCCGGTTAATTTTGGTATCTCGATGGAAATAATATCTCCCTTATCAACAGACACCGCTGCACTCACCAAAATTGGATTTTCTTAGGTTCCAAAGGGACTATGCGCTGGGGTCAAAGTCGGTTCACTGGGTTAGTCGCCTTGTACTGAGTCGTGGGGGTTGTATCCGTCTTAACTCAGATTGCTTGGGATCTGCTGGCTGGCGGGTGGAACGTAGGAAAAATGCGCCGATTTGGAGTGGAGACAATTGTCTAGCTAATGATATTCAATCAACACCCTACTTCTTTCAGTTATTTAAAAAAGAAAATTAATTATATATAATTCTGTTTCAACCCTCCTATTTCTGACAACCGATCTTTTAATTAATAGCTGCAAGTTTGCTTGCCGTTGGCCCTCGTTTCTCATCACTATAGGCCTTGTACTTCCGGTTAACCCCCAAACGATCGTTGGTTGCATGTTATTTATTGTTTATTAATATCATGTCTCTTTAACCGGTATCTTTGTACTTAGCCCGCGTTTTAATTTGTATTCCAAATATTGATTATGTATAGTTACCAGGTTCCGCTTTATAACTATCCGTATGTGAGAACCTCATGTTCCTAGTATTATATTCGAATCTAGAATCCATAACATAGTTCCTAGAGGGCCCACAGCTCCCATAAGTGGACTGTATAGCTCTGGGGAACGAGAGGTAGTACCCTGGGAGCGTTGATTACTACTTTAGGGGGTAACCGATAGTATGCCTAGGAGTATGGAACCCCAGAATCCAGAAGATTTAGGCCTTTGCTTCAATTAAGCTGAGTCGGAGCTCATCTAGTATTGAATATGTCTTAGGATCTCCTAGTTTGAGGGCACGGTAAAACTTTCTGTAACCTACTTGCAGCTGATTTTTATCCAAAATATCTATACCGTCGATATACTCCAACATATAGCTCAGAATAGCCAACTAATAAGTCTCGTAGGAGGAATCGTAGTCACGGCAAAGCAACAGAATCAGGGCTTTACAATAGATAGGACTGTACAGAACACCGTGCTATTAATCACATGATAGTCCAAAGTGGCACGTGATGAGGGGTTATGCTTTGGGGCGCTGACCAGGACACGATAATACAAAATATTACCTGCAATGGTTCTACTACCTTCAGTAAGTGGAAAGAGGCAATAAATCAAGGGAAAACTGATTATAGTAACTATGTATCTACAGGATCCGATCAGCTGAACTTGCCCCTTTAAGACATATTTACCTTTATCCTCGGATAAGCGATGCCATCTAACGAAACGACATACTCTTCCATCGATAAAGGTCGACGAAAAGCATTCTCACACTGGTTCAGTACTGTGTCCTTTGAAGCATTTGCGAAAGGTGTATCCTTATGTAACGACCATGAACTGGGACGGTGGGTTTGGACTCTTTTAGTTGACAGCGGGGTTTACGAAGAGGTATCTACTGTAACAAATAGTACATTATGTAGAAGGCTGACCACTAAAGCTATAGGGATTTGAATATTCTGTATGGAGAACTGAGGTATCATCTCAATTTAAGAGTAAAGCAGGCTCTGGCGATCTTATTGTTCTTTCGGGGACTCCGCGAGTGGGATAAGGACACCCTCTACTACTGGGATCAATAACCTGTGTAAGTAACGAAGATATTATACACCTGCCTATGGACTGCATTTATGTTTCTAGTGTAATAAAGAAAAAATGAATATATGACAACTATGGCTAGGAAGTGAATGTGGCGATTCGATTCGGGAAGTGTTGGAAAGTCTATATCCCTTGGCATGACTGCGTGACCGAATCTTGTATATGCCGATTCTCTCCATTTGTTGTTGCTAGGTGTTGAATTGCGTTTGGTAGGGTATATCGGAACCAGGCTGTTGTTGTGATTGTTCAAACTGGTCCAGAAGATCATGTAGTATGTAATGCGACCGAAGGGATATATCAATTCTCTAGGGCTCGGCATCGATATATAGGCCTTCTTGACCCTCAAATAGCAATGAAGACAACATATTATAAGAGCAGAGTGATGTATCAACGACTTACAGCTCACCGACCCCTGCATATTGAGCACCTTAGCCAGCCGTAGAATACTGTGACAGATATGCGCCAACAAAAATTTGGTTCGATAGAGTGAATTGAGAATATAGCTCCAGAGAGCCATCGCTCGTTACCAAGTTGCCATACAATCCGTTAGCCACACCAGTCCTTCCTATCGGTAGAAGAATTACTTCATCACAGACAGCTGCATTCGACACATTAAGCATTTCGCTGATCGAGGTACCTCGAATTCCACTAGAGGTAGGCAAATCCCGTTCGAGAGATCCTATAGCAGCTCGTCGGAAGTGTAGGGGAGATTGATAGTCTGTAAAGCTTGGTAATGGTTCTAATAGGAGGATAGCAGGAGATATTATTTATCTAACAATGCCTACTTGACGTCCTGGTCTATAGTAATCATTCATCATTATCGATAACCTACGTGAATCATCTTAGTAAATTTGGGGGAGCGAACATACTGTCTAACGCCCGCGGACTATATATCGGATCTGGACTAAAAAGCCGAAGTTAATAGTCACATGTCACTTACTATGGGAAACCCTCAGGGCTTAGATTCCTACTCAAGGAAGCTCTCTCCTGGTCTATAGGAGTCAGCATCATTTTGATAGATCTCATTACCCGGAAGGCTCACCAGATAGATTTAGAATGAAAGCATTAGAATCTTCCTCAGAGGTTGTCTACAGTTATACATTGGCCGACAAAATTGGATTGAGAGACGGGTCGTCTAGATTTGAATCAATCCTACTGTCAACGCGACGTCTTTTCCGTGCTTCGTACAATAAATCTCTTACAGGCTGCGAGTCCTTTTCAGTTTGGGATTCAACCCCAAAGTCAGCTTGCCTATCCAAGGAAAGCTGATGCACAGGAAAGAAGAGCCTTTGTCTTTCCAGTTCATCCATGGCATCTGTACCAAATGGATCTAGGTACCATTTTGCAAACGATTCCAGAGCAATATCAAAATTGCAGTATAGAACATTATACACGTCGGAAAATCTAGGCTAATTATAAGTAAAAGGCGACAGGCAAAACGGTTTATAGACGTACTGGACACTTTTGCCAAATATACATTTAATAATGCACAGAACAGAGAGATGGTTTAAGTGCAAACTCGCTAGGCCTTTCTTATATTAGTCTTCTTTCAGACAGGTAGTAAATATAGGTATCGATTTGGTTGCTTTCGCCCAGTACCTCAATGAAGTAAAGGTCGGGGTAACTAGATTCATTTATCAGCTCCGTATAAACCAAACTAGCAAAGAAGCCTAACAGTAAAACAATATATCACCACTTCTGATATCCCAACCGCTCTCAGTTTAGAGGCGGTCAATTGCCTCGACCCCCCAAGCCGCACCATGCCGAAGTTCCTAAAGATAGTTGGCTCCGCCTTTTAAAATACATCTCATCATCTTATTCACCAAATCTAGGTCCACCCCTAGACAACATGCAACATAGCAAAGCGCACCTAACAAGAAATTCTAATAGGATGATATCAATCTCGCCCACTTCGCATTATTAGCGCATTTTTGTGCGAGTGAAGCATAAGCCCCAAGAGTTTGGATGATATCTAAGTGACGAGAACGGATAGCTGATATTAGGGAATCACTGTCTTATAGGTAATCTTCGCTTTGGAATAGTAAATCCAAAATGGAAATTCGAGGGGAAGATACGGCACTAGACTACTTGTCTGCGTAAGGAATCTTGTTGATAAAACTTTCTAATGGCTTTATCTACGTTTCTTCTGACCGAGATGAACCTGATAGCGAAACCCTTTTACACTGGTTTACTGAAAGTGTTTGAGAGCTAGGAGGCTGGAGAAGTTGAGATGGTATGGTTTCGAGTGGAATTTGAGATTGTGTAAGGATATCAGGTAGGATGTAAGGCGTCCATTTTCTCAGTATCCGCTGAAGGTAATAAATGTATCTCTCCAAATCGGCGACGTAGTGGATAGTATTGCTGGATTCCATCTTATAGACAAGCGAAGCTATTCAAAGATAACAGTATGATATAGAATAGATGATTCAGTCCTCTTAGGAAATAGCGGGGAAGGAGAGTTAATACAAAAACTACTAACAAAGATTGATTGGGCGTGACAGGGGTATAGGCTCCCAGCCCATACCCCTGTCACGCCCAATCAATTGCGGCGCATATATACGCCTACCGAATGAGCTCACATACGCATTAGCAACGTTAGAGAAGCGAAAAATTGACTCAAAATACGTGGACAGAGTATAATACTAGTGCCTTCGGACTTTCGAGACTACCCAAAAGAATGGATCAAAGAGAGTCCACTCATTATTTCGCACAATATCTCGAGCATCGCTCAAGTTTTTAGAAGGCTATTTCTCATTAATCTAGAAATTTTGATTAAAACTAACTTTCACCGTCCTAGACCCATAATCAGTGGCATATACAAAAGAAATGACAAGTCTGCTAGATCATCATGATATAAACTACTGTCTCTCATATTTATCTAAATCTTTGACCAGGATTTCACTACTGCAAGACCATGGTCTGCTTGAGCCTACATAGAGTTCGTTATGGTTTTTCGAACTACATATCCTCCTTTTTCTTTTCCCCAGGCAACTCGCGCGAAACGCTTTTATTTAGAGGCCCAGATCCCAATACAAGTAACATACATGAATGTACAAAAGGCACCAAGCCTGACAATAGTATTTCTACCAGAGATTCAGCGCCAATTTACTTGCACGTAAGCTGTCCTTTTCCCCATATTGACCACTGAGACCTAACCCAACAAGACTGTGCGGATTTTTTTTTCCAACGACATAACTCAAATTATAAAAGATATCAAAAGAAATAGCCTCGAGGATGTGGTTATTAATACCGTTCCCTTCCAAAATCTTAGCGCTCAGCATCCAGCCCAAGATGGGCATAGCAATACGAAGAATACATTTCCAATAGATCTTACGGTACTTGAGTCTGGTATTATACAGGTTCGGAGGAAATATAGGATTATAAAATTCATTCCCTTAAGCAGCGATAACCCAATTATCTTACAACAACCGGCAACGGACCCTAACTTAAAGAAAGCTCTTTATTACCAGCACCTATACTCAAAATACCTACAGGAATATAGAAAAAGGCGAGACTTAGCAGAAGTCTTAGGATACGAGATACCCAAGTATTTAAAGAACTGGTATAATAACTGTCTCCGAGACATTATAAGGCGACTAGAACAACTCGGATATTTTTAACCAAAGAATATATAATTCAATTCAAATAAGCAAAAAGTCAAAGTTTAGAGGCGCTATTTCACACATAATGCTTTGGTATCGATCTTAAAGTATTTTCCTAACTTCACTATCGTAAGGCCAATTCAAGAAAATAATCAAGCCCTACAATGCTTCAGAAGATGAAGTATTAAAATGCCAAGTCATTAGCGCTAGTATTAAAACAGTACCATAACTGAGATCAGATAATATATTTCCCACGTGAAGGTGTAAGTCATTTTCAAGATAGGGTTCCTAGGTCCTCCTGCGTTTCAGAGTATTACAGGCATCTAGCAACATTTCAGCATCTTAGCTAAGATTTTCCGAGGGCCTCCGTTCCAAGAGTAACGGAGATACAATTCTCAAGAAGAGCATTGCCTCCAAAGCAATATTTGCCGGCCCATAGAGGATTTGGGCAGGAATCGGGGCAGGCTTCTGATATAAGCATACCATCGTCACCAGAGAGAGGGACGGGTACTCACCATAGCTAGATCTTTGGTTCAATAATAAGGTACGATAGATAGCGCCTTAGACAGTAGAAATAGGCACCTTCCTAACCTACTAGACTTAAACCAAGAAACACAGCTAACATTTGAAGCCTTCCATCTCTTTTGATATTTTCTACTATATATTACTCTACATTACTCGAAACTGGTTGTCCAACTGGCCTTATACACTGTCTTCCTTCTGGGTGGCTTCGGGCTCCTCTTCTAAACTAGATACAGTGAATTATTGAACTTCCTGATATTGTATTCATCGAAGGTAAGGCTTATTTGTACCGCGAAAGAGGAACCTAGATCGCCCGAAAAACAAACGTCTAATTGTGATTATACTCATTTTAAGAGTGCCGGGGCTTGATTTTGTCACAACTTACTGCAAAAGTAGCCAGTCTATTCAGTCTCATACATCTTAAGACTGATTTAATTGATCTCATAGCAAGGACCATAGGATATAAATATGAAAACGTCCACTCTATAACTATTCCACATGAAATTTTTTCTCAGTCTCCTTTATCTTCGGCCGTTCACTTCTCGTTACTTGATATGGATAAAAACAAGAAAGACGAACACTCTCAAGGTAGCGCTCCTATCACTTCTCAGCACCATACGAAGGATATGGCCCTCTTTTTACAAGATAAAGTAAGTTTTAATCAAGAAAACTCTAAGAGCTTATCTTCTAGCTAACTAATTGGCTTTAGCTATAGAACCATTCCCTAGACCTCGTTCCTCAAGGCGAGGAGGAACCAAGTCGACAAGGTATCGCGATATTATCCCATTCCTTACTACCCTTACTTAAGAAGACTCCTAATATTAAGCCCCCCACCCTATAGGTACTTCCTCAATCCACTCTGCGCATGGCTTTTTTAGAATGAAAATAGACGAAAGTTCGTTTATATTCAATGGCGACACCAGAGGCAGACATCCCAATAGGACTCAGTTCCACGTGATCAGTGGTAGGTCTATAACGAAGAACAGCACCCTAGTCAACGGCGATTTAGACGCGGACAGTTTAAAAAAATTTATCAGCAAAGAGAACTAGGATGACTGAATCAGAACAATATGTAGCAGGTCATCTAAGATTTACAGGGTCGATTCAATTTACTAAAGGGTTGTAAATATATCTGAAAGGGTCTCGTTTACAAATAAAGCCCAATCACTATACACCTAAAGCAGATAACGTACAAAACTGTAGTGGTCTAGCTCATAATCTGTTCCAATCCAGTCATTTCTTCCACATTCTGGTTAAACATTAACTATTCAATACTTGCTCTTCGAGTTTAAGTAGACCGAAGGGCAATGGAAACCCATAGCATTATTGCTTCGCCATATAGGACTTCGTTAAAACCACTCTGTAGATTATTTCTCCTTCGACATAGCTTGATAATCACTAGAAAAGAATCAAACCATTAGAAAGTAACAATACATACAAATAATACTCTCAGCTAGGAGGTAATCTATTTTAGCAAGATCGGTGCCGGTAGGCGATCAGTAGGGTATCCGTCTAAAAATAATGGCCTCATGTTTTAGCACAGGCTTTTAAGCTTCGAGCAGGCTTAATTTTTCCATCGCAAGCCAAATACATCGGCTTATTAGAACTTCTATACCTATTTTTGTGATGTATCAGCTCGTCTAGGCCGTTCTAGGATAACGAATAGCTCCAGTATATAAATAGAGCAAGTGCCATTTAAGTATATAAAAGCAAAGACCTTACCTAGCGATATTCTTAAGAAAAGCAAGCGTCAGACTAATAGAAATGGACTTCGCTCCTCATAGTATACTCTCTAACCACATTATTGTTATAAAGCTAACTTAAGACCCCCTAGATCCTGATAAATTCTTACAAGAATTTAGAAGAATAAGAACGGGAATTTATAATACTCCAGATGGTTAGGAAAAGTATATCTATTAGGTTAGACTATATTAGCTAATAACTCACAGACTTTATTATAAGATACAATACAGACAAATCGCCCTCATTTAAGCCTATCGATGAAGAATTATAGAAAGCGTGCGCTAGAAGCAGCGTTATTACCCATTTTACACTTAACCAGGTATACGAGGCCCTCCAGACCTCTAAGGAATGTAACCACATTTAGACACTATTCGAACGCATTTTTTCAATTTCCCAGAAGTCGAAGAAAGAAGAAATATACTCGATTAGGCCAGGTATCTACCAAGTTCCCAGTGGTAAGAAGACTATTATAACATTGTTAAGTTAGAGCTGGAGACTAATATATAATAGACTTGATAATAATGCGCACGAACAGACAAGCCCTAATAGGAGGATGTTCTTATAAACTCATTTCGAGGAAGATACAAAGCGATTGTCAACGCCTTTATACACTTAACCGAAGTGGAGATAAACTTAGGTTTACTAAGATTTACGCGGGCCTATGGATCCTCGGTAGACACTCGAGGTCTATATTCTCAGAAATGTCAGTTATCATAAGGGACTAGCTTCAAAATCAGGAGTTTTCTATTACAGAGGAAGGGATGTTAACCAGGCTTATCCTACAACTAGGGCGGCCTATCAAAACCCAGGGCATTGCCAACCTTATAAAAGGGCGGGTCGTCGAAAGCAGATATCTTATAACTAAACTTTTGCGGGACAGAGGAGACCATTAGTATGCCAAGTGCCAATCTCCACACTATTAGCAGAAACCAAGTGCAACCTTGCGAGAACTTATTAATACTTTGTATTAAACGACCTCCTTTTATATCTCCTTCAGTATTTTAAGTCAGTCTATACAATCTTATCTCTCATTGCCCTTTTGCCCCACAGAAGAATAGGTGGTTTATAAGAGGCTCCACCGGGTCTAGTAGATAAGTCAAACCCAATTCGGGGAATCCCTCACGAACTAAACCAGCTTTACACCTTCTACCCGTCATCCTTCTGCCCGTCATCCAGCTGCGGTAATTCACTTCAGAAGCGTATAGTCGTTTTTGTATCAGAAGATCGGCCCAAACTAAAGTGAGGGCTTACATACAGTCGGTCTTTACCCTCACAACCCGTTTGCAGGTAATACATTCTGAGGAGATCACTGTCGGCCATACAGTTTGTAGACCTCTCCGTGCGGCATTCCTTTCCCTTTATTTTTCTTCCTCTAGCAGACAACTTACCGGCAAACGCGCAGCTTGCCGCATCGGCGTTCTCTTTATATATCTGCAGAGATACTTCTTATAACGGGCCAGGGCCCACACGGGATCACGTATCAAACACGTGACCTTCGTCTACCCTTATTTTCCCCCGTTTATCGCCACGAACTCCATTTCCTCTTATTAAGCTTTTAGACAATAGCAAACGGCTTAGTTAGCTTGAATCCAATCTAGCTTCGTCCCTTCACACTTTTCTCATGTTCTAGTAGATAGAATCCGGCTTACTTTGTGGTACAAAGCTATATAGACAGGCTTCAGTATAGTAGCTAGTTTGGCATCTTCCATCATTATCAACTTTTGCCATCTGGTTAATCACTTCTTCCCTCGTAGTCAGAACCTCTTATCAGCAGGTCTCTGAGCCTTTAGTCAAATCATGACTGCGAGCCAAAAGAAGCTGTAGCCCACTTGGCAAAATGAAGAAGGCTGAACTGTTTGATAGTCCAGGAGTAAATTGAAGCACCGAGAGCAATATTTGATAGACCATGAGGCGAGATCATAGGGGGCACCCTCTTTTATTATATTCTGGCGGCTTATGGCATAGTTGTAATCTCGGAAGAGGTTCCACTGAACCTCGATCTTCTGCCGTAGTGATTGGCTTTCTAAGGCAGTTTTAATTGCATTCTTGATCAAATATTACGGGTTATCTTTACTGAGTTCTTGAAGAAACAAATGGAGGGCCTCGTGGGAGCCGAGAGGTTTTAGAGAGAATGTCGGACTCAATTGCAGACTGTATAAGATCTAACGGTAGTCCCTCAATTTTCTCGAAAAGTGAAGGACTTTTAAGGGGCATTTTAGGGGACTCATCATAAGCAGGCATTTTTCTCTAACAACAATAGTATAAAACAATGCTAAAGTAGGTTGAAGTATTGTTACGAAGGAGATTATCAGTGGAAATTAAAGGTTTTATAGTGGATTCCAAGCAAGGGATCAACGCTCAAAAGACAATACCATTCTCAAACATATCAGTCTGTGCTCTCGTAGACCATCTGATAATACAGGACCTTTTACAACATTGCCCCTAAGAAGCACCATATTCCAGCGTCTATCATATATATCTCAGGGCGTGGATTGCCCCACTAAGCGTTCCACTCCACTAGCGTAGATACCAGAGTTCATACTTTTATTCCTACACGCCAAATGTTTGATCAATCTATACTACCCTAGCTTATAAATAGATTATAGTACTCGACATAAGAGCTACACTTTATAAATATCTAGTTTTTCCCATTAACACGCTTAGTCTACCATAACGCAACCCGCGGCGAATCTGTTTAAACTACAGAAACTAAACCGTAAATAATCTAGATAGTATAAACAATCTGCTGAATTAAAAATATATCGAAAGACCCTCCGTTAACGCCATATAGGCAAACAAGCGTCTAGTTTACAAGCAAAAACAGGCATCCACGGAGATTAAATGATCTTCAGATACATATTTTAGCCCCTAGCTTGGCCGAGTACAACCACTAATACTCCCCTATTATATAAAAAGCCCCAGAGATTTTGTCACCAATTCCAGGCCAGTTTCCCCCGCTTGAGCCTTAATGTCAGCCACTCGAGCAGTCGTATCCAACCTATGAATTACTTAGATCTTCTGAACAGCAACCTTTTCCAAACATACTTTCTCCCTTTGTAAGCGATGCAATTCATCATTGGAGCATTCGCCCGAGAGCATCAAATCACACACCCAACTATTAACACATGTTCTCCCGACAATTGTGATTAAAAGATCCTCAGAGAGTGTACGGCCCGTGCGGCCCGTATCGTCTCTTCTATATCCCGGAGGCGGGTGTTATATAAGGAATTCAAATATTTCAGCGCTCTCCCGCTCCTTTTTGTCGGCAGCTGCAGATAGAGCTTGGCGCCAGTCGTCGTAGCTTTTAGAATGGCACGAGATCCACCTAGCTCCGGCCACGCAGTTGCGTCTCGCCGCATAGGTCAAGAGGTCTCCGGGGAGCTCTTCGTCATGGCCCCAGAACCAATCTAACATTGGTTCAGGGTTTTGTTAATATAAAAGGTAATGCCAATTCGGAAGTCCGTTATTTAGATTGGGGATTCTAAGATCCACACCTCGACGTAGCAGCTAACTTACTAGATCTATATCGGCAAATTTGCACAGATTCATTATCTCCGTTGGCCCAAGTCTCAATTCAATTTCAGGTATTGATCGAAGACGTTTCCAGCAGCCCTGGAACAGCTGGGCATCCTTAGTAGTAAATTGTAATATCGTCTTGTGTCCCTCTACCGAGATAGGTTTAAGGAGGTCGAGGAGCTCTATCTCAGACATTATCCGCTCTATCAAACTGGGGTTTTTTGAATTTACCGCAATCAGATAGAAGGATTGCCCATCCCGACAAAAAAAGGAGGGACAGATTGTTTGATAGTCAAGTAGAAACGTAAAGCACTGAGGACAATCGATGATCGCTTTTAAGGCTAAATCATAACGAGCGGTCTTATCGAAAATATACCGACACGTCTTCGTATGATCAAAGTCAGGGCAGAGTTCCCAACTAGTCTCAATTCTCTTTCGAAGCGAAAGGCTTCTAAGAACAGTGTGAATCCTAGTCTTAAAGATAGAATCCGTCTCCTCCTGGCAAAAGGCTTATAGAGTATATAAGGCATTATGTGATCCAAGCAACTCGGAAAAAACACCAGCCTCGATAATAGAATCTATAAGCTCTGTTAGCAGTTTTTCGATTCTCCCAAGGATACTGTCTAAACCTAGAGAAGACTCTGCATTCTCTATGCTTTTATTAACAGCAGTATCTGCTAGAGGCTCTGGCATTTTCCAAAAGTTCATGATATTTAGAACCTCGATATTTAGAAGCTCGAGTATACTGTCTGACTCAAGAGATGATTCAGCGTCCCCTATATCTTACAGTGAGTAAGAATTCCATTCTTACGTGGGCTTCTCCAGCTTACTGTTTTCTTGATCTCCCCAGACTAATAAGGGATTGTCTTGAAAGAAAAAGGGACCAACCCACTTCAGAAGTAGGCTTCGTACTGAGATAATAGGGAAACAATCCATGGGCCTTTTTTATTATAATTATCCAGAGGAGCAAATGAAATCAGACTAGAAGAGCAACTCCATTATATTTATATATTCACAAACTAGAACAGTTTCCCTTTAACCATTTCAATATAGAGATATAAATCCGCCACTTACCCAATTGTGGGGATATAGGGCTCGAACTTATCTCCCACCGAGCATAGAAGGCCACACAACTCATAACGTGATCCATCAAATCATATTCATTAACTAGGTAATAGTCCTAAAAGTCCATTCTTTCTCCATTCATCGGAGAATCAACATCTAATTATAAGCTGAACAATTTTCATATAAGAAAAAATCATCTCCCCTAGGCATTCAATGATTCCACTATCTTAACGGCTCAAAATACAGTGGCTAAATTCCCATAGTCGGGCTAACAGAGATATTATATCCTTCCTAGTTAGTATTCTATCTCAATATCCACATTATCCACAAGATAACGCATAAGGTCCTCCCCATTATACGAGTAAAGTATACGCTTAATTGATATACGTAGAGAACTGGGCGGCAGGATATCCATCATCAGCAGACTGTATAGCACAACCATACATTCCAAGTCCGTATTACCAGCATTTGACCCCATTAGATTCTTAATAAACGTCGGAGGGGCATATCCTATATACCGAGAAAGAATACAGGATAGCAGATCGGTAGTAATAGGCCCATCATCACACGGGGCCGAAGAGACGATATAAGTAGCGACATCGCTGTGTTCAATCATGAACTAAGGGTGATCCATTTCACAGACTAAATAGTTAATTAGATATCTGCTACGTATTAGATCAAAGAAAAACATACAGAATTGACTTATAACCCATAGCAATTGCGCGGTAAGGGGCTTAG
Organism: Penicillium psychrosexuale; assembly: GCF_028828465.1. Lineage (NCBI taxonomy): Eukaryota > Fungi > Ascomycota > Eurotiomycetes > Eurotiales > Aspergillaceae > Penicillium > Penicillium psychrosexuale. The sequence continues at coordinate 4,266,789 of NW_026643187.1, forward strand.
TAGGTATTATTGGCGTTATTAACATAACTTAGGAAAAGAGGAGGTAAAATGCCATATAACTGCGATAGCTAGGAGAATATTTACCTAGGAATAGAAACACTTTATACCTTTCTACAGGTTCGCCTAATTGATAGATATAAGCAACTGTTCAGGCTTCTTTAATATAAATCGCACGAAAACAGACTTAGGCGCTAATTGGATAAAGAAATGGCGAGTTCTTATAAAGATACAATCAACTCCAGGAAATTAAAGGGTTAAGATCTATAAAGAGTATAAAGGAGGGAACACCTTTTCTAAAAACCTTAAGTGGTTATTTAATTAGATAATTCCTACATTACTTAACAAAACTTTAGAGAGCTGTTATCTCGGTGTTACCAGTCCAATCAATGTCTTATCATTCAGATTCACACCATCAATTTCCTTATAGCTTCACCGTACTCATCAATAGAGGCGAGAATAATCCTCGGCTTCAAAACTCAAGCCTTAGCCACAGGGCACTCGCCACATCGATGCTTAAAATTCTGTTTTCTTGGTAGCACTTCTCCCATTATACAGAGACCTCTGGTAACCTTATCGATACATGGGAATAGCACAGTTTCCACGCATCCGCATCCATATATGTAGGTATATTAAAAGCACATGATACTTCACTATGATCTATATTAGCCTCAGTCTATACACTTTAGATTGATGGTATCGCGAACCTCAATTATAAAGGCCTATACAACAGTCTGTTGATTGCTTGCGTTAATTGCTTTCAATGGAGATCTAAGGCTCGAACTAGTTGCAGAAGAAGTAAGTCAGCACATATCTAAACACATAGCTCGCAGGCTCTTATATACCTAACTCCAATTGTAGAGAAATGAGAGACAAAAGTGCATATAATATAAGTATAAAGCAATAGGAAATAATGGTCCTTCAATCCGGATATAGGGCACGGAATATATATAACACAAGCGAGTCTCCTCATTCCAGTAGCAGGGCCTACTTTGCGGCTATAGGACCTCAATCAATCTTGAATATCAACCAAGTCTAACATCTCAAAATTATTTTGGCGGTAGAGGCGGGACGCCCGGCTTCTTGACTCCCGTTATATCGTATGCGCCACATCTATAAAGCTCAGCTTAGCTTAGTTGAAAGACTCTAGTAAAGACACAACCTACCTAGCACTAGACATACTTCCGTTAGGACTAATCATAACTAGTTGGGCTCTGCGTTTTACGTGACTATCGAATAGATAGCGCAGAGTGATTTACCCAAGGAATAATGATAGAAAAGCCTGGCTCCTTCTTTTACTTCGTTGATCTCTCTATATACGAAGTCAAGTAAGTTTAGATTCAAGCATATAGCTCACCGTTTTATATAATGGAGGTCGATTGTGGAGCAAAAGGAGGTAGTAAAGTATACATAAAACTAGAAAATAGCAGCAAGAAGGATCGTAAAATGTAATCCTATAGTGTTTAGCTCCTTCCAGGAATAAGCAAAAATCAGACTCAATATGATTGCTGTCTCAAGTATAATGTTCTATATGATTGCAAGAGCCAAATTATAGCGACCTGCGTTAGATTGACCTCGGGATTACCGTTTTGGGGTCTAAAGGTAAATTGGGGTAGTCATAGTATCAATCATCGAAGATCGAGCCGATTTGATGGGAGTAGGCTGATTAGTAATATATGAAAAAAACCGCATTAACATAAATGAAGGAGTATATCGGTGATATGGTTTTCGAGTAACGGATACTTCCGTGAAATAGTGGCTAGTAATATTTTGACTAAGTATTGGGGTCCACAAGAGCTTTTGGGTTTCTCTGGCGAGCTAGGAATCGTCTAGAATAAAGAGAAAAGAATCAATCTAACTGGGAAACAGGACTTCGTAGCGAGGAACCTACTGGTTATCATACAGACCTTTTAATTGAAATTTCCTTCTTCAACCACAAAACGTAGAGACAGAAAGGATTAGCAACTACTGATACCAATCAAATGATTAGTTAGGAGAGTCTACTAACATAACTATTTGAATCAGAACCCTGTAACTTCGGTTTGATTTTACTTGCCTATATCTAGCAACCTCTACACAAACGGCTAATCAAATTGTAAACCGTTAGGTCTTAGCACTAACCCTTACGACTCCCCTCAAAGTAGCATATCATCTGAAAATGCTTCTATCTAAACGACTCTATAATGATCCTACGAGTTACATCATTTCATCATATAAAAGCAAGAATATACCGCTCATTGTAGGGATCATCTGCTAGTATACGTGCAAGATCTCCACGAGGTATCGTAGGCAGATATAAGACTGATGATAGCAAGCTGGTTGAAATGTGACTTAAAGGGAATTCTACTAATGATTCCTAAAGAAAGAAGGCGAAAGCAGATAGCTGAATTGTCCCATGATACAGGACCAGGCGTATCCCCGGAAACACAGGATAAGAGACGGGATAAGACACAGCTGTAATCTCTTCAGCCTTTCTCTCAGGGCCAAGAAACTCATAGAGATCTTAAATCAGGTTTTCTAGCGTACCGGGTTCTAATATCAGAGTCTCGGGAACACGAGGCTTACGTGATGCGAGCTGGCGCCAAGTATTTTCCATAGGTATGATTTTCGGGATATATATCGTTGTAACTGCACCAATCCGCCCAACAGTCTCCTACTAAACCTACTTCAAGAAGCGCTGAAGAGTTGCTTTAGGCCCATATAGAGTAATAGTCTCTTATATCCAAGGGGGTACGCCGACCGTCCCACAGTCAAGCATCAGCATTTACATTTCAAAAAAGAAAGCTATTAGAGTATACCTACTAGAGTGATAGTGATTGGATATATCATCGATTGGTGTTTAGGCCTTTTGAGAGAGCCGGCAGGGTCGCTGGCATAATCATCGGATGGCATAGCCGTAGAAGGTCCCATAGCCAGTCACATATCGACCTCGTGGTAATAATAAAGCGTTTAACTTAAACACCAATTTCAACAACAGGAAATTGAATCTCTAGAATAGAGAGTAGTCGATACCTTCCTCTTTAGATAGCCAAATGAATGCTTCCGGTGTTTGGGCTAGATGACCTATGATCTACTTTAAAAGAAGGTAGTTTAGCGGAATGAAGGCAGAGTCCGTAAAATGTAAGATTTCCTTTCGAAGGGTCAATACCTTATAAGGGATCACATAAAACAAGAAGATCCACAATCCACCAAGAAATATGATAAGAGATCTAATGTCTGGAGAACACCCGCAAGGTAAGCGGAAGTGGGATAAAGAGGGAGGTATGCGGCAAAAACCTGTATTAAACCGAACATGACAGAGGAGCGAAAGTGCGATGAATAGATAATAGGAGGTTTGATTTTAATAGTACAGATTAGGCTTAAGCTAGTTTAAATACAGGCAGAGCCAAAGGGCGTCTATTGATATAGAAAGCTCTGCTGACATTATTTGCTAGAGGGGCCATCGCTCACTAGCTGTAGTATAAACAGGAGTCGAAGTAGGTCATTGTCATATCAATTTTCTTATATATCACTGGCTAACGAAGACCTGTCGATCAACCGCACTAAAGTCAATAGGCACTCGCTATACTCTGCACATGGTACCCAACTGTCTGTTATAACTAGAAGGTAATTCCTGCTCAGATTGGGTAACACTGCCGTATAGCTAGTAGCTGGAGACATTTGTTTTCGAGATACAAAGGTAATTTCTCCAGATTTTCAACCTCAGTTATTAATCCGCCAGGCCAACAAAATGAGGATTTTGAATAGGTGAACATAATTTCGAGTTTCTCAATTGCCAACTTTTCGCATTCAACTTAGCCCGTTTCCTCGCTTCGAAGTACTTGGATCTAAAAGGATGCGGACTGAACAGTCAGATTCAAAAGATCTATAATAAGAGTAGGAACGTAGGAACCTTTAAATCTGAGTCAAGTCTATCCATTGCTTCGAGGAACATTCTTGTACTTTCTCTATTTTGGTATTTTGCGATTTGTTTAACGGCATAGCGAAGATCACGCGTCTCCATAAAATGACTTGTCAACCAATCCATAACTCCTAGTCGATTTAAGAAGAGCGCAGCGTTGTACAAATTGATCTTAGCGATGGATTTGTAATACTCATGATCTTTCAATAGATACTCCAGGAATGGTTTTGGGTCCACACGGTATACCATAATGCTTTTCAGAAAAGTAGTTCTTTTTTCACCTTGGCCCGAAAGCAACGTCTCTTTCAGAGCGCGAAGACTGTTAGGGGTATAGTGTTTGAGTCGAGGGTCATATTAATATAATACACGCTCTTCTGGAAAGTCCATATCGACTAAGCCTAGTATCTAATATTTAGGTGATAATGAAAATGAGGACTAGATACTAGTCCTGTGGGTGAAACGAATTATATATCAATACTAGTACCGAATGGCGCTCGCAAGCTGCATTAGACTACCTACTTTCTCTATAACCTTTCCATAGTACAGCATTGCCTACATTCTCCAAGACCCCAGAAATTGCAGGTAGAGATCTATCACCTATCCGTATTCACCAAAACTTTAGCTTCAGGGACAAAAAATTCACAGCTTCTAAAAAGGACAACAGCCAGACGGACGTAACAGCTTTCATCGGAATCATAAACTCCATTGGCGAGGAGTCTGTTCTGTGCTAATTGAAAAGGAACTAAATTTCTAGATAAGGCAAATTGCCATAGACGGTCTGCGGCCCAATGTATAGTTTCTGCGAAGGTTCTTTTCAGTTTCACTAAAAATACACAATTTCATAATCTCCAACAATTAAGATAAAGTCGTTTGTAGGCGAAGTTGGGGAGCCTCAAGAGAAGAATTCACTCATTCATACAACAGGCTCCACAGTTTACCACACCGAGAGATAAAAAGTGCGCCAGCTACAAAGAGAATAGCGGGGGCGACGGCCATAAGAACTCTAGATTCCTAGCACAGTATTTTCTATGGTCTTTCTTCCAAATCATATTAGAGCTGCCCAATATCCTTATATTGTAATATCCAGCATTTGTGAATAATCACCTCGTAGTGATTCCCTCTAAGACATAGATACTGCCCGATAGAGTAAAGATACTCTATCCTTTCAAATTCATCGTCGGGGATCTCATTATAAGGGCGAACACCCGTAGTAATCTCAAAAATAAGACACCCAAGAGCAAAAATGTCAGTCGCCTGAGACCTCGGGGAGTCAGGTATCGTACAGTATCGATCTTCTTCCTCTACAAGGGGAAGCTAGTCGCCGATCGAAGAACCAGAGAAATCACAAAGTTTTATCGATAAGTCGCCAGCCACAAGGAAGTTCCAGGCGCTAATATCGGCATAAATAACACCAATACTATGAAGTGAGGATATAGCACTCACGGCCATTTCAACCCACCGCTCTCGAGTTTCGGTTTCGACTTTTTCGTTATAGAGTTCAAGATATTCGCGTAGATTGCCGAGTCGCAAGAAGGGGAGGTGGATAGACGCATCCGTAATCGTGATAAAATCGAGTATATTATCATTCTTTAGTAAAGCTCGGTAGATAGACTTTTCACGCTCAAAACATAACTGAGCATACTCCTAGTTATACAGAATTGTAGCCCTAGTTTCTGTATCACAATTGCAAAGGTCATATCTGAGAGGGGCTTTAATAACTTGGTCGGGAAGACAGGAATTTTGACAAATGATCCCTATAGCCCCAGTAGCTATAATACAAGAGCCACCCTCTGGTCAAAGAATTATGGGGTATTGGTCCATTATGAATTTAGCTCAAGTGGTCCGAAGTTGACCTGGGAGAGGATTAGACCAAGTAGTCTTTCTATATCTAAGATCATATGACTATCATTTACCCCTAGCTAGAGGCAGAGGGCCCGTGCTAATATTAGACCATCTAATTAGGTTTAGTGCTGTTTCTCTTGAGTAGGGCCGAAATAATAGAGATTGCCAATCAAGGGGAGAAACGAGGCTCAGCTTTCACACCCTTAATTCATTGATACATATCAGAATCTAGGATAAATACTGTCATTTTTCATCCCTGATACAGTTAGGTCACGTGACTGACCAGGCTGGTTTGTTCTGCAGAAAAACCAACTCAGATAGTTTTTCTCCCGAAAAACCAGTCCCGCAGTTTTTTCGCCCAAAAAACATCCTTTCATTTTGTTTTGTTTGTTTGATTACTAAGTTATCCATCAGATTATCATGTTTTCCGGACTATTGTCATTTTTAGAGAGTTAGAGAATTGATTGAGATTTTTCTGCCACATATACATTCGCCTTACCACCGTTTTTCCGTCAATACATACTAAAATCGACACTAACCAGTTTTTTAACTTAAAGTGAAAAACATTAACTCTCAGTGATATCAGAAACTAGATCGACACTTGGTTTGATTGCAGTTATTTTAAATACAAAACAAGGGCAATTTCCAAAGGTAAGCGCTGGCCTAGCCGTATACTAGTAAGATAATGCTTGGATTTTAGCCGAGTGACCATTTCGTCGAAGTTATTTCAGCTTCTCGTCCTCAGGAGCTCCTCTGACTGGGGTAAGCGTATGTATTGGTATAGAGAGAATTGGCTACCTACAGGGCAGTCGGGACAGTTTTGCTAACGGTTTATTTTAAGCCCAAGCCATTTTTCCTTCGTGATAATACCGCAGTCGGGGTCATCGCATGGCTCCACTGAGCTTATATCCTTTCTATAGCCACATTTGTATTTGGTAGGAGCGTGAACCATAGTGCACATATTGGATATCTCATACAGGAGTTAACTGGTAAGGGGAAACAATGACAGCCGTAACGTGTGTCTTTAGGACTTCGGGGGCGGGCTCACAATAATGAAAGATATTGTGTAAAGGTAATTTTTTGCCTTAAGTGATAATAGGTATAGCGATCAATTTATTTGATACCTCCCTAACAAGCTAGTCAGCTTATGCTTTAGGCTATTGTACTCTAGCCATTATAACTTCCGCCTCCAAATTTCGGTAATATTTAAAAGCGCAATGACTTCTTAGAAAGGTTACATATTGTCGGAATAGGATTTAAAGACGGTCTCATGATTGTGTAGACCTTTGATAGGCAGCTCCAAGTTCCTTCTAGCAGACTTGATATTATGTAAGCTTTGCGAAAAGTGATTGAGCAAGATAGAAGCTCTCTAGCTCATTAGTGACTATTATTAGGTCGATGCAAATATTTGAAATTATAATCACAGGAAAAGAAGACGTTAATCATTGCTACTTTTGAATTTCAAGGCGGCTACAGCGGAGGTCCTCGTAGGTCTAGACAGGGGAGATAATGCGTCTGAGTGGCACATTTGTAAACTTAGGATATAGTGACACGTCATAATACATATCATAAGGACTAACCAATTTCAGATACCCGCAATGCGTTCATCCCAAAATGGACTTTCTCTCAAGGCCAGATATGTAGTATTTGACTGGCGAGTGGTGAAACCAAGAATCTCATCTGAAAATATCGTATTAAACTCTTCTACCAGTGCAGTTTTTCAAAGCCAGGGCGGACTGCTCTGCTTTCCACTCGCACACCAGCAATCATAGGGATTAGAATGATAATCCGTGGATATATCAAAAGATAGTAGTGAAAAAGAAATCTAACTACTTACGTATAGATCGAAGCGTGAGTAAAGGCGGGTGGTAGAGCCTTTAAATGTGGTCAACCTACAGCTAAGCACGGCGCACGGCGCACAGACCCTCTTTCCCCGCTTAACGATCCATGAATCGCACAAAGCTTCCTTTCCCTTTACTACTCAGTGCGTCCTAATAGGTTCCGCACGATTTTTACAATATCAGGGTAATACCCCTACTTATATCAAGCATCTTAAGTTACGCGTCATTTATTTAGAAGCCACACGTGATACCCCCTCCTATCTGGATTCTCAAAATAGTCAGCACCGGACAGACGAGCAGACCAAGTTATGCGATATTTGCCAGACCCCCGATCGTTACACTGGTAGTTCGAGTATTTATGCTACTAATACCGCTCACAATCAACCGTATCTAGACGAAACCTGCAGTAACAACTTACAAATTGAATTTTGGAAACCCAAGGAACAAGTTAGCGGCAAGTCCACTACAAAGGGTAGAGCCTCGACAGTAGATAATACTAAAGATCTACCGGAGCTTTATTCCAAGTTTAAATGCCTCCCACAATCTGGTAGTTAGAAAGTTTTGTTATTTTCCGACGATATTCAAAAAAAGGAGATTGTTCATCACTTGATATCTAGCCTAGCTCCATCAGAGAGCATTTCTTCATCCAAGCCATCGTCTGCTCCTCTGGTATTAGCCTTATCGGATTACAGCAAGTCTATTAGTACAACAAGTTCGGCAAAAAAAAATCGGTCATTCACATATTTTCGAGAGCTTGTCTTCTGTTCCATATATACTGTTGCGAGAACTGTTATACAAAGCGAAACCGTGTATAACATCATGCGATCCGTTTATAGGTCTGACGCAGGCTCGCAACGGTTCAGAACCCTCATTCATGGTACAAAATGGGTCAATGAAGCTATTTACCATCTATCTCGGACTACATGGGGTTCAAAGAGTTAGGATATTTTCTACACCGGTATAAGGCCCTTTCAGGAATCATGGTAGCAAGGCTAACTCAGAATGATCTTAAAGTTGAACGGCAAGTTGACTTCTTCACTCGAATACATTCTTCCATCAAGCCAGATACCTTCGCGAAAGGGCTGAAGAAAGACTTTTACCCTAACAAGCCTTCGAAAACATCAATGCCCTTTGCAATTCCTTCCATAATAAGAAAGATTTTCAATTACAAAGTGCCGTAAGTCACCTGCTCGAGATGTAGCGCATTGGCTGATATCATCGCTTCAGCCTAGAGCATATTTGTGAAGTTTTGGGTCATCCATTTTCCGATTACCAAAACCTTGACCTTATTAGTCTTAACCAGTTTCTCGATGGCAGCAAAAGACGAATGGCGGAGACATCTGACACTTCGTCAAAACGGCACTGTGGCAGTCCACCTTCTTCATCGGAAGGTAAAAATAGCCTCAATTTTCATTACCTTCCTAAGAATATCTGTACTAACGATTGATCACGACATTTTCACAGATTCACCGCATTCGTTGAGCACTACCGCTTCTTTATCAGCACTCCAGTCACCTATACCTTCAGAATCACTAAGCTACATCGACGAAAACCAGACGAGCGCATCGACCTTAATGGAAAGTCTACTTATCAACGCTACAGTCAGATCAACTGAGGAGATCAGAGATACAAATATTAGCGAAAGATACCAGACCAGCAATTTCCCAACGTCGGATAGCATACCTTCCGAGCATCCCACTCCAGGGAATGACCTGCCAAGATTCTCTATATCAAGAGATATACGTAGACAATCATCTTCTCCGGTGGCCTATTTGGAATCAGGGCCCCAACACAATCAGCCTTTTGTAGAAGGGAATCCCGCTACTTTTTCACCCCAGCCAGAAGGTATGGCCTAAAAAATCGTCTCTCAATCGTAAATATTTAGCTAACATTTCCAGCTTATAACAATTGTGTTTCTGAACAGATCGCTCAAGGCCTTCTCCAATCGACTGAAAATAGAGATTGTTCTAAATCTTTGTTTTCAGGGGATCCTGGCCAGGAGGATGGGCTATTGATTTCTAGGTCTACATTCGATACCAATACACCTGGCAGACTGACAGTAGATTCTAGGATATTTAGTGGGATTCATGGTCTAGTAGAGAAAGGATCATTCGGAGTACATAATTGCCGCTCTCGAGAAATTCCAAGGGATTATCAATCACAATTACAATCGCACTATCTTGAAAAAGGCGCGCGGCAAATGCTGGCTTCCGCCGCAAATCTTCAGTTCACAGATACAAGTGACACATCACCCAGTCAAGCATATTCTAGTCCTAAGACTTCACCCACAGCGGATAGCAGGTACAATGAGGGGCCCTTAAGCCATTGTCAGGTATCGAAATCTCCGATAGACTTCGCGCGCGAACGCAATCTTATCACTAATGACACTACGATATCATACCATCCCTTCGATACGTCAATACCGAGTATCTCTGACCTATCACCTTCAGTTCACTAGAGACAGGAAGATGTATTTGAGAGGAGGCTCAACCTTCCGCAGCAAGGTTTAGATGGTTCTTCGTCAAGCCCACATAGCGCGCTACCGCCGGTAGACCTGGATCAGCTCTATGATTTCCGTATCGATGAGTTCAACCCAGTTTCGAGTACGCCTTTAGTAAGCCCGCATAGCGTGCTACCGCCGGTAGACCTGGACCAGCTCTATGATTTCCGTATCGATGAGTTCAACCCAGTTTCGAGCATGCCTTTAGCGGGCCCGCATAGCGTGCTACCGCCGGTAGACCTGGACCAGCTCTATGATTTCCATATCGATGAGTTCAACCCAGTTTCGAGCATGCCTTTAGCGGGCCCGCATAGCGTGCTACCGCCGGTAGACCTGGACCAGCTCTATGATTTCCGTATCGATGAGTTCAACCCAGTTTCGAGCATGCCTTTAGCGGGCCCGCATAGCGTGCTACCGCCGGTAGACCTAGACCAGCTCTATGATTTCCGTGTCGATGAGTTCAACCCAGTTTCGAGCATGCCTTTAGCGGGCCCGCATAGCGTACTACCGCCGGTAGACCTAGACCAGCTCTATGATTTCCGTATCGATGAGTTCAACCCGGCCACAAAGATACCCCAGCAACCTCCAAGCCGTCTTTTAGCAGGACAGCCGCCCCATCCATTCGCTTAGGACCGTGGTCCAACTATATTTTTCGGTAATAAGACTTCGGTCTCCATTCCTATTACATACAGAATTTAATTTGTATAATACAGAGAATTATTACATTTATGGGACAGATTACCAATGAAATTTCTGGGAGTAACGCGCCCAAATTACTCGGCGCTCAGATATTAGTTAGGTACAAGAAACAATCCAGTAGCACCCGCACCCAAGACTGGCTCGTTATCGACTCGTATGTAACGTCCTACCTCTAACAACCCCCCGGGGATCACATTGATTTCATCAGATAGTAGTATAAGGTATCCTTGCTTTGGGTGATTCACTAATTTTGTGGACTTGGACCAATATCTTAAACGCCCTTCCCATATCTAAAAAGATGAAAAGAATCAGTACTTATTAAACATCCCGTCTATCCCCCCCAACAAAGGAACAAGAAGACTCGCGAACCGTACATACCTCGTCAATGTTTAATTCAATTTTAATCCGAGAAATCAATTCCGAAAGAGCATCCCCACCATACTTTTTGTTTCCACTATCGTCTTCGTGGACCACTGTTACTGGTGATAGCAAGGCCTTTATTTATTTTCTGATCTCCTCGGCTAGAGCAGGTAATAGTCGGGTTTCCATCAAATACCGAAGAATTTGATCACAAATAGGTGCTTTATATATCATAAGTAAATAACCATCAGTTGCAGGATATAGACGTACATTTTAGGGACCGGAAATTCGAAAGCTATTATCACATCGCTGTGAGTTAAACTTAGGAGGGGCAAAAGATTTCTGGGCAGCCAGACGATATTAGGTAAAAGATCACATAACGTTTGAAACCACCTGGCACCTACCAAGACCCCGCACCGCGTGACCTACCCCTCATATCCACATGACAATAAATCCTATGGTGCTTTGCTTAGGCTTACCAGGCATATAGCCGTGCCTTCCCATGCCACCCCCCACCGCCTTCGTGACGTCCGAAACCACCACATATCCCACCGGCTTTCCGATTAAAGTCGCCAATACCTAGACGAGCAGTCTGTGCAGTCAGCCCATGAAATCCTCTCCTGCTCACCTAGGCAACACCCACCGAACTTTCATCGAGCATATATGATTACCTGCTTTATATAAGAGATGAATCCATCGACTTGATTATAGAACCCTAACTTAAGATATTGACTGCGTTAACGATAACTGGCGCTGGTAGGGGAAATAGTTAGGCTCTATCGGTACGTTGCGCCAAAAACACGGTAAAACCGTCCACCGGATATAACTCACTGCAGCGCTTTATTATCAATACCCGCTTTATTATCAATGCCCGAAAATAATAATATTACCATACTTCAGAGCAAACTCAAAGTTCCAAATAAAGGCCAACTTAATACATTCGGGTCATTGCGTGCAAATGCCAAGAGCCCAACTGTTTCCAGATCGGGCTCATGGCCCAATGATGTGCTAGCTCAGCTAAGAGGGTCAATACAGCGATCGCGCCGGCCCGAAGGTTCTTTCTTCTAATACCCGTTCAATATCCACAGTGCAAAAATATATGCACAACAGGCTCATCATATAGGCGACCACCAAGGAAGAGTCTCACGATTTGCGAAACCATGGTCTCAAAACCGTGGTCAACCACGGTTTTTATATACCTCGCATAACAGTTAAAGTTAATACTGCCGTTTTCAACTCTTCTCAATACACCGGGTATATCGAAAAGCCTTCCTACAAACCTCGGCAAAATGCTAGCAGGTCTCTATCAGGACCAGATTCGGAACGCCGATAAAAAGGCTAAAGCAGTTAAAGTTTCCAAAGGTAAGTCTTCTTCACTACGATCATTGACGTTAGCTTTAACCACATAATAGGTCGCCCACAGAGACTTAATAAACCAAAACTATCTCAATATCATCTAGAGGCACACCATAAAGCGACTCCATATCTATATACTCTGTATCTTACTTTAGTTAACAATCCATTTATCGGCTTTTACAACCCAATCACAGAAAACCAAATTCCACCTAAAGCAGCAAGAGACGCCATCAGGGAGCTTAACAGAATCAATATCCGCCTAATAGACAGAAACATTGCCAACGATTTAGACCTAGGTCTCGGTCAAATCCAGTGGCAGTGCTTTATTAAAAAATGGAAAACGATCATCTTCGTGCTAAAGAACACTCACCAAACCGGAGAACCAGAAATAAAACCATTCATACTCGCCCTCTCGAATATATATAAAGAATACGACTATCCAAACGCATGGGCCAGTATACCTCCTAGTGAGCCAGCAGAGGCCCATAGAGTTAACAAGATCAAGACCGAGTAAGCATTACTCGGTTTCTACATGACTCCCTTACGAGCTTTCGTTCAGATTCTCTGGTCTTAGTATAGAAGAGGTATCGAAATATATGAATTTAGTACATCGTGATCGTTATTCTATACCGCTTAGTAATATAATTGAGTTTTTCACGATAGAATAGGTATGCTTAATAATACTCGAAACAACGTCTAAAATTTGGAGATAAGAATATCAACTTGAAAAGGACTAAGCACAAATATAATATCGCAACTTCTATCTGATACCGCATACATATCTTACCCTGCAAAAGGGTAGCATCTAACATATCCTGTGAATGGTACTCGACAAAAAGGACACATCTTCGGCGTTTCAAGATTTCCTGCGCATGACTCGCAAACCATATATCCACAAAGAATAGTCACCCAGTGATCTGGCTACATATAGCAGATCTTACACTCTAGTTTAGGCCTTTCCCTTTCCTAGGAAAGCGCCCTTTAGGTATGTTTGTGCGCTTCCCTCTCGAGGTAAAGTACATCTTGTAATAGTTGAATATCACAGTCAACTGCCTTTCGGAGCTCTTCAAAAGCGTTATCCTAGCAATTGTTAGTTCAGAAAGAAGAAGATACTGTAATCAGGGGGAATTGGTACCATTAATAGCTCCTTTATTTCGGTTCTTTTGCATTTGCGTAAGGGTATTGTATCCGCCTTATCAGCATTTAATTCAACGATCATACTCTCAAAGTCCCAGTATCTGTAATCACGGCGTAGGCCCCTTCGAGGGCATAAACTACCTGGCTCGAGCCTATGAATCTCCTCGTCGTCATCGATAACAATCGTATCAGAAGGGCTTGCCATTTAGGATCTTTAAGATAGGGGAGGAAATAAGCCGGTCGGATAAGGGGAAAGGATAATCTAAGAAAATATCACCAGCGGGGGAAAGGAGGCGCTTTATATGCCTAAGGGTCAGCGTTAGTGGAGTCAGCCTCGGGGAACCATTAGATAAGATACGTTCGTAATAGTTCCAGCGGCATTGTAGGATTAGGCCTCGAACCATAATAGCATAAGACTAGGATATAGCGCTATCATACACTACCCCAAGGCAGACAATATATGCCCATACCGATTAGGAGAACAAGTTCCCCGTTTAAACTGAGGCCATGGCTCTTTCACCACCTCTAACAACAACGAATCAGAGCCCTAGGGCTACAGATAGAATCTAGTCGTTTTACCTTCTATCTTATCTCACAAAACGACTAGTACTTAGGATACGCGCAGAGAGCAGGGCTGTATTTACCTAGAATAGAAGTAAGGCTTTATGATTTCAAGCCTACCTTATCATAGATAAAACGATTGGCAAGCGGTCCCTTAACAGTTCTTGCCGTTTTAGTTTAACGCTTACTAGAAGGTGTCTGCCTTACTATCTCGTTAGCAAGGCGCAAATGACCCTGAGAGTCATATAAATATAGGCTTTCTGCACATGATTTCCAGCCATCAAGAGTTCAATTCAATTGATTTTTTCCCTATGCATTCTCAAACAAGCATGACACTGGAAAGCCGAGGTATAGGGATCAATCCTCTACAGATATATCTTAATAACCTAAGTTCTAGAACCTTATTGTTCTACAGAATGTATGATCTACAACGCGATTCACCTAGCCGATTACCGTAGCTCCAATTATAACCCAATCGCGGTTATCAATAAGAGCCATTATAACAACCGTGTCTTTGACCGTAATGACTGGCGTGGCACCAACAACATGCAATCACCGGCCTTTCCTTTAGGTTCAGTTCCCAATCATATCGCAGTTCCTAAGGAAAGCGACGGTTATCACAGAGACTACGACACCGGCACCAGAACTTATGGGCACCAGAATGATTTCTTTAAATCGAGCTTTGATCCCTCTCTTTCTGTTCCTCCTTACACTCAAGGGCCTCAATACTTTGATTTGAGTCCTTTGGGCTATACCCTTAACACCTGGAGTATAATGACACCAGAGCTCTATCCTCCTTCTCCTTTTCCTTTAGGTGGAAATGCAATAGATCTGAACGAGGCCAGCAAAGACTATTCTAGCTTTTATACCAATGGTAGAAGCCAGGCTATCTCTTTCCCGTTCATCCCATTACCGAATGCAATACTAGCCTACGAAGACCATAAAAGCCTTCAGGTCTTCGGGCAATCACCTACAAGCAATCCATGCCTAGTGGATGAAACTCTGGATATTACAGGCATTTTTGATTTACAAGCCTATTACTACGACACGGGGGCTAACCCGTTTCAGAAGTCTCCCACCGGTAAGCTGAAGCTAGAGTCATATAAAGAGCTTTTTTTAACAGGTCTTAGAAAGCAGATACACTTGGTCCACAAACGAGAATACCACGTCAGAAGAAACCCTTCAAGTTACTCCGCCAAAGCTTAGACGATCACAGCGTTTAATCGAAAAGTCTAGAGCAGCCTAACGGCCTTTCTGGTTTTATTCTCTATCTCATTTAATTCGTTATTTCTATTATCACTTGAATATATACTACATTTAGATCTACTAAATAAAGAATATGTTATTACAGCCCAGCTAAGTAGCAACAGAGGAAGGTATATATTTTCGTGGTTACCTCGGCAATTGATAATATCCATGTCAAATATAGTTTAGCTACATAATGCTACTCACATAAAAAGCGTGGTTTAATTTTATAAATAAAAGATAATATCACTTCAAATAGAAGATTTAACATAGCTTTATAGTTACACTCTAGCACCGAAAATGTGATTATACATAATGGACTCCCTAGGCCACCACTTCTGACTCATTATATACCCAAGCTGATACTAATAAAGCACCTGTCACGATTAGCACGTGTAGAACTCGTACCTTCCCGTTTGGGATCGTACCGTTGGTCGTTTGCGCAAGCAATCGTACCTTCCTTTATGGCTAAGCGAGGATAGGGCTTTGCCCCCGAAGGGGTATAAGGACCTGTTTGTTATTTTACGTTTTATTTTCTTTTCCTTTTTTCTTTATACTTGATATTTGATTAGAATGTACTTCTTTTGTTAAAGAGAACCTGGTATATAATATAATATCAAGTATCACCCTAAACCCAAACTTTCGAAGCCGTATAACTGTATAGATAATCATTATAATTAGTCCTAGTCCGGTTTTACCCTACCTATCCTAAAACTAACTAGAATAGGACTAGCTATAGTTCTACTATAATAGATCGCTGCGATCGGTAAGGGAAAATAACCTGTAGTGCCGGATTGTCTTATAGAAGAAGCTATAAACCTTAAAACCCCGACTCCTACTAGAATATAGGACCTAATTAAAAGTATTAAATATAATAGTCCTGAGGAGGGTCCTTCGACTCCTTCTATCTAAGAGATTATATATATAACTCCTAGTAAGGAACGATTTGTTAAGCTAGCTAATTGGTTCTAAATAGTTAAAGATAATAACTAGATAATATAAGATAAAATCTAAATCCTAATTATAGAGAATAGAAAGTCCGAAGAAGCTATTAAATGAATTATAGAGGAATATAATCGATTCTATATAGAAAGGAATTGCCTTATAATAGAATATAACTAAGCTATAGAAGAATATAATAAGGCTACTACTTATAGAGATATTACTATATATAAGTATAATAACCTTACCTACTACCTTATTCTTACTTAGAGCGAAATAAACTAGGCTTAAAGTAATATACCGATTATAGGAGTTACTGGCTAGAGATCTATAAAGATACCTAATATACTAATACTAAAGGATAGAAAGGAAGTCTATTTCGAAATATAAGAAATAGTTATTAGATAGAAACTTAAAGTAAATACCGATTACTACCTACTACTAGTTTACTAGAAGCTATATATATAAAGCTAATATAAAGGTAAAGTATAGCTATATATTACCCTACGAATAAGTGTAACCTCTAATAACCTATATATCGATATAGAAGATATTATTATCTACCTCTATACTATCTTTATAAACCCGAATCGTTATATAGAAGTATATACAGCCTACTATAAACTTAAGATAAAACCTAAGGAGGATTTTACCGACTTTTTAGCTAAATTTATATAACTTATAGAGGAAGCTACGGTTATTAAAGAAAACTATAAGTATAACCTATATTTAAAACTTCTATATCTATTATAGAGCTAAGTTATATAGGCTATTAATTAGGAAACGGTTCCTTTCGATACCTTTACCTAAAGTTATTAGAGTATATCCTATAAGATTAGTCTCTAATAGGAAGTAAAGGGTACTATATATACCTATATAATAACTATATTTAGAAGTAGAGCTAGGACTACTACTAACTAGTCTAGTTTTATCCTATATATAAAGTATAAAGGGGCTACCTTATCGTCTAGCCTATTAGCTATAGAGTAAGAGACTCTTATAAAGGAGGGTCGATACTTCTACTATAAGGAGAAGGGGTATATAATGTTCGAATACCTAAAGAAAAAGGCGAATATAGCTATAAGTACTGTTACTATAACTAACTAGACCTATAGCTAGTTGTATATAACTAAACTCGAAGAATTAGAGGATAATATAGACCTAGGAAAAGTAATAGCCTAGGAGAAGTCTTAATCTATAAGACCCCTAGGTATAGAATACCTAAGGGAATGCTATATATAATAGAGGATTAGGAAATAGAGATAGTGATATTGTGATCCTAGACCCCTGTCATGTGATCATATATAAGCACGTGCCTCGTTATATGACCATTACGTGCCTGTGCGGTCCTATATAGACCATTCTATATACTTAGGTACTCCTAACTCCTATACTAGATTGTACTTAGTTATTAGCTTACCTAACCTAATAGAAACTATACGATCCTCTCTGTATTATATCTAGTAGTATATTAGTTTAAGCTAACTCCTACGTTAGCCTAGGGAGGTGTAAGATAGTAACCGCGGCTGTACAGCTAAGGTAAGATCAGTCCCTCTTATACCATCCCGATATATAATCTAGTAGACCTAAATGCTAGGTATTGTAGATTCTTATCCTATTGCTTCTCCTATATACCCTCCCGAACCCTTATAAGATAAAGAGGGCGTTAGGGCTATATTACTATAGCTAGTACCAGAGAATAGTAAGAGAATGGTCGGTAAACTGACTATTATTAGCTAATATTAGATTCTAAGGCTATAAAGGTATCTATAGATACATACCCCCTAACTAATACTAAGGTGTATAACGGCTACATATAACCTAATCCCTCCTCCCCTTATATAGCGGGAGGGGGGGGAATACTATATATAGCTAGACCATACGCTGTTAGAGTATATATTATTATAAACTAGGTTATATAACCTAGGGGGATCCTAAGCGGCAGCCTATTATCTAATACCTAGCTATCTAGCCAGATCTATATCTAGGCGCTACCACTATAAAAGGGTAGCTTCCTAACCTAATAAGAGGAATAGAAACCAGTTAATTTCTACCCTCTAAGTAATAAAAAGCTCTAACCCCTAATAAATATATCTATATAAGTCTCTAAAGCCCCTACTTTAGCCGAAATCTATGCTAACCTTCTAGATAGTATTAATAAAGCCCTTAACCTCCTAACTGAGATAGAATGTGATATCTATATTTAGATATATAGGAATCCTATAATAACTAATATACTAGTCTACCCCGCTGTTATTTCTACTACCTAAAAGGCCTAAAGGGCCCTAGAAGTATAGGAAGAGACTATACAGCTAATTGCCTAGTATACTAAGGAATAGGCTGTATAATAAGCTACCTACAAAATAGTCTAATAGGCTACCTAGTAGGCTGCTTAGTAGGCTGCCTAATAGGCCTAGTAGGCTGCTTAGTAGGCCGCCTAATAGGCCTAGTAGGCTACGAATAAGGCTATAGATAGGGAAATATATAAGTGTTTTATTAACAATATATACAGTATCGCTAATTATAAAGGCGAAATTACTAAGGATAGTGCCTAATAATAGATATACGACTACGACTGCTACTTCTTAGAGCTAGCCTAGCTTATAGGCTATATAGCTCTGGATAAAGTAAAGATCCTCTATATATCTAGACGACTTATAGTAAATATATAAAAACGTCTGGAGTAATATAAATAAGTTTATATACTAATTAGAACAACCTATTTCGAATCATAGTAGGTATTTAAGGACTAGGTAGAATAGGAATTTACTAAATACCTAAGGTTAGTAAATATTTACTAATACTAGAAAGAACTTATATAAGGAAAAATATCTATCTAGAAGTATACTATAACTCTATAATAGATAGCCGCCGATCTACTATATACTATTCCTAAAGGACTTATAATAAGCCGCTTTATCGATAGAACTAATAATATATATTATACTAAGTAGGCAGAAGAATAGAATAAGCCTAAAATAATAAGAGAAGCAGTCTTACATTTTACCTAGTATAAACGGGGGCGAATTATAGGCTATATAGTAGGAGCTACCTTATTATAGGACCTAGATATAATAGAACTTATAGTAGCGGAAGTAAGGCTAATAAAGAAGCGTAAGGATATAAAGTACTTTAACTATAGTAAAAAGGGCTATCTTACCTATAATTATCGCTAGCTAAAGATAGAGGAGACCTAGTAGAAGTAAAAAGAAGCTACTGAATGATCTAAGGTAAAAAACTAATATAGCTATATAACGTCGAAGTCCTTATCGGCTATATTTAAGAGGCTTCTAAGTAACCGCTATTTAATATAGATAACCTCCTTGATCCCTATTATCCTATAAATATACTAGTACCTGCTTAGCTAGAGTTATCCCTATAGCTATAGGATAGGGGGAGGAGTAAGAAGAAAAGAATTTAAATAAAATATAAGTACTATAAGAAATAGCGCTATAAAAAACAGTTATTTCTTAATACCTCCCTTAATATCCTAGGTAATATATTAACGTTCTATTAGGGAAAGGTCTTTACTCTTAACCTAGTATAGGTCTATATACTTCTCAATAGTAGATTAAGCGATATATTTATTATTCTATAAGTCCTTAAGAAAATAGGCGGTAATATTTAAATCTATAAGCCTAGGATACCTCTAAAAGTCACTATTACTAATAGTAAATACCTCGATACAGCTAGTTATATCTACCTACTAGTTAAGATTAGAGACTAGACTGGTTAAATTAAGGTATAGGTCCTTAATATAGAATATAACCTGATCCTTAGTCGCGATTTCCTCTATAAAGAGAACCTAAGGATTAACTAGCGGATATTAGTTATAATGCTAATAGATCACTACCACTATATATATATAGTATACCCTATAAATAACGTTTATATAATTATAAAGGGTAACGTGTATACTAATTTAATATTAGCCTAGTATATTAGCCGGCTAATATAGAAGGCTAATTGAGAAGCCTACCTCTTTATTGTCTACCTAATTAAGGATAGGGCTAGAATAGGAAACCTAGCCTTATTCTAGTACTAAGATAAGGAAATTAAGTGTATTATATAGAAGTATAAGGACTTATTCTATATAGAGCTCCCTATAGTACTACCCCTAGAACGTAATATTATATATAATATCGATATAGGAATAAACTAGCTGGTAAATATTAATATATACCCCCTTTCTACTAAGAAACTTAACGAGTAAGTAAAATAAGTTAAGGATCTTATCTATAAGGGGCTTATCTACTACTCTAATAGCGCTTAGGGATTCCTAGTAGTCTTTATATAGAAGCCTAATAGGAAGTGGTATATATATATCGATTACTAGGCCCTTAATCAGATATCCGAAAAGAATAGATACCCTCTCTCCTATATCTAAGAGCTACTAGATATCATAGGAAACGTATAAGTCCTTTCGAAGATTAACTTGACTGTAGGATACTAGTAGATCTATATAGGGAAGGGATCTATTAAAAAGATAGTATTTAATATAATCTAGGGTAAATATAAATGGCTTACTATACTATTTAGCCTATATAATATACTAGCTACCTTCTAGTCGATTATTAATAATATATTATGCCTACTTCTTAGGTAGAATATAGTAGTTTACCTAGATAATATCCTTATCTTTTTAAATTTAATAGAGGAGTATCGAAAATACCTTAAGTAAGTGTTATTACTCCTCTAAGAATAGTAATTGTATACTTTACCTATAAAGTATATATTTACTATAGAAGAACTCGAGTTCTATAGATATATTATTAGGAATAGGAGTATTTAGCCCCTTCCCGCAAAAATTGAAACTATTAATATATAGCTATACCTAAAAACGGTCTATAATATATAATAATTCGTCGGACTTACTATATACTACTAGAGATTTATTTATAACTTTATAAAGATTTATATCCCTCTCTATAAACTTCTTAAAGAGAGTGATACTATATTATAAAAGAAGCGCTTCTGACCGATTATCTGGTTAGAAGTATATGAAAGTATATTCTAGAAGGTAAAGGAACTCTTTACCTTTATACTAGTCCTAAAATAACCTAACTAGAATAAGCTATATATAATTAAAACCGATACCTTAGAATAGGCTCTCGGAATAGTCTTAATATAGAAGGATAACGAAGGTAACCTTTACCTAGTTACCTATAATAGTCGAAAGCTCTATAGCGTAGAGCTGAACTATCCTATATATAAGAAAGAGCTCCTTACTATTAAGGAAGCTATCTATATATAAGATAGGTATATTAATAGTAATCGGTTCGAAACCATTATTATTATAGATAACGCTAGCTTATAATACCTTAATACCACGAAGGAGTATAATAAATACCTTATATATTAGGTTACCGAGTTTCAGTAATATCGGCTAGCTATCTATTACCGAAAAGGGTTAGAGAATATTATTATAGATATAATTAGCCACTGTCCTAACTTTATCGGAGACTTATTAGCTAATATAAGTAAAGAACGCCCTATATAAGACGCTTATTTAGTAATAATAAGTATAGTTTATAATATTCTAGAAGAAGACTAGCTTATAGCTATAATTCGGTTCCTTAAGGATAGAACTGAATCTAAAGACTATATAACTGCTTAGGTTATAAAGAAGTTTACTATATACCTAAGCTTTTAGGATACCTAAGCCTTCCTAAGGGTATCCCTAGAAGAGAATAAATAGATTATATATATATATAAAGATAGAACAATTTCGCTATATCTTAAGCTCCCGTTTTAAGCTAATCTTCTTTATAATACCTACTACAAGTTCGGCTACCTAGGCTTCCTAGGCCTTAACGGTATTGTCTGACCTTATAGCTAGTAGCTAACGATCTATACTAATATAGAGGATATAGTTAAAACCTATCTAAACTACTAAGTATCCTAAGGCTCCTATAAAAGCCTAGAATATAAGGTAGTGTAATATATAGTTATAAGCGGTATCTGCCTATTTAAATAATAGGGAATCGACCTTATCGGCTACTTACTAACCACTCTAAATAGTAACCGATAGATTATAACTACAATCGACTATATAATAGGCTGGCCGGTTACCTATATAGTCCTAGATATAATAGAAGAGGCTCTTATAGAATTTCTTTACTATAATATCTATATATATTATAGAGTGTTTAATAAATTACTTTCTGATAATAACCCGAACCTCTTATCTAGTGTAGTGCGATACTTTATAGGCTTACTGAAAGCTTATTACTATATAACCACTCTATATTACCCCTATACTAATAGGAAAGTAGAAAATTTTAATAGGTTAATTGGTTATATACTTATAAAATACCTTATAGAGAAACCTATATACTTATAGGATAAGTTCCTTACAAAAGCTATATTTACTACCTAGGTATATAAATATATAATCACTAGGAAAAGCCCTTATTTCCTAGTTTATAGGGTCTACCCCTATATTATTGCTAACGGTAGTGACTTATTAGATAAGTTATCTAAAACTAACTATAATAAGTAGATCTAGAACCTTATAGATATTCGCTTAAAAGTAAACGAACTCCTTCTTATTTATATAATTAAAAAATAGAAGGTATATAATACTATAATTATAAAGATATCCTTTAAGTTAGATAATTAGGTCCTAGTAAGAAATAAAGCTAAAAAGAAATTTGAGAATACTTGGTTTAGGCTATATAAGGTAATTCAGTTATATCCCTTAGGTATATATACTCTAGCTAAACTAAATAACTATATTCTAAGAAACCTTATTAATAGTATAAGACTAATAGATATAAACGTTAGTAATAATCCTAAATTATAGGCTTTACTAGCTAGCCGTTCTATACTCTACTATATAGGGTAGAGGATCGGCTACCCTAAAGAAATCTGTAGAATCCTTAATAAGGTTAAACCCCCTCTGCTAACTTATACAGACCTTTCTATATTTATATATAAAGAATGGTAGGAATTCAGGCGTTTAGGATAATATACTGAGTTTATAGGGGAGGAAGTTATAGCTAAATGTATTATTACGAAAACACGAGTAGCTATATATAAGAGATAGAGAGATATAACTATCGACTAGATACCTATATAGGGCCTACTAGATACTAATAAGTAGAACTTAGAAGTAAATAACTATAAATCTAAAGACTTAGACTCTATAGAGGATTCTTATAAGTCTTTAGGGTATAAATCGATAGAGGATACTTATTAAGAACCTATATAAGGTTTAGATTAATTAGTATACCCCTTTACAGTCGTTATTCTACCCCTATTAAGAGATATTTAGAGATATATAAATATAGAGAGTTTATAAATTTAGAAAAGTATTATATTACCTACTCTATAAGGGACCGGAAGGGCCTACCTAGAGGGTATAGGCTAATATAAAACTAACGAGAATATAGGTAATCGGCCTAAGAAAAATAGAAATAGTAAAACCTATTACTTATAGGTATTTAGAATATCACTATTATTATCTCTATCGTCCTTTCTAGAACCGCTATAATCGGAGTTATCTACTATAGTCTACTAACTATATACCACTATTACCTCCTATAATTGTCTATAATTGTTATTTATACGATAATATATAGCCTAAAGATATATAAAAATATCAACTACCTACACTTAGTTATATATCCTATATACTGTAAGCTAATTAAACGGAGTATAATATATCGAATTATTATATTCTAGCCTAGAATACCCTATTATCATTTCTATAGGAGGAGGGGGAGGAGTTATTTTCTTCCTAGATATCTTCTACCACTTTAGTGACTTAGCGACCTCTATAGGAGCCGTAGGTACCGCTATAGAGGCCTTAGCGGCTATATACTTCTTTAATAACTCTTTTATTACTATTAGAGGTTATTAGGTAGTAGTATTAGGCACTATACCGCTAGCCTTCTATCCTACTATATCCTTTATAGCTACTATATCCTTAATAGTTACTATACCCTTAGTAGCTACTGTGCCCTTAGTAGCTACTAGTTCCTTAGTAGTAACCGCTTCTTTAGTAGCTACTTTATTTTTAGTATACTATGGTCGCTTTTTATAAGTAGGCCTAGACAGTCTAGCCGCTAGAGTAGGAACTACTCTAACTATATTTAGACCTATATCCTTTATATATTATACTATAGCTAGATATAAAAGAAGATAGGAGTCTAGTTAGACCTAATAAATAAGGTTAAATACCTATCGAGAGGAAGTTATACCTATATAATCGGCCCCTATACTTATAATTAGTAATATACTAGTATAGTCCTAAATAAATACTTATATAGCGAGCATTTACTCCTATTACTAGAAAACTAATACCTAGTATAGCTTAGTTTCTACTAGAAACCTAAACCTATAAGGAAAACGATATAATAAGATTAAAACAGCCTATTGGTTTTTCGATAGGCTGTATAACTCTCCCTAATAGGAGCCTTATAACTAATTAACTGCCTAAGAGTAGTATGAATTGTTATAGTAGTACCTAAATGTACCTTTATAGTTACCTACTAATCGATTACTCTATATCGCGATTATATAGATACCTAAACTTAATCGCTTATACTGCCTAATAGCTATATTAATAATAGATACCTATCCTAATTAAGGCTATCGCTATTACTAGCTACCTAGCCCTAAATAAGAGTTATAACCTCCTTACTAGTCTATATAGAATAGGACTAGCCTATTAGACTATTATTATAATCTAACTATAGAATTAGAGATAATATAGGTACTGTAACTATACTGTTATTTCTATTAAGAGGGAGAGCCTTAGGACTATCTGAAGATATAGTATCTCTATAATCTATTAAGAACAGTTAGTATAATACTATAAAGAAATGGATAAATATATATAAAAGAGACTTATAATATCTATGATTAATAATAAAGATATAGAATTTTTTTTTCTAAAGCGAAATAGAGTAGTGGTTAAGAATTAATTTAAGTATTTATAGTAACGAACTTAAGGGGATTTATAGGAGATTCTTATCTCTCCCGTTATCTTACCTAGAAGAGTGTTTCTTTATCTATATTTCCTTATAACTACCCCTATCCTTTAAAGCCGGTATACTAACGCATTCGCTAATATAGCCCCGTTTAGGCCTTTAAATACGAAATAAGGCTTTATACCTAAGAGCTATTTATTAAGCTCCTTTTGACTTTCCTTTTATTAATTAAATATAGTATTTTAAATTTTTCTTCCCCTTTTATTATTATTAAATATAATATTTTATTTTTATTTTTTTCCTTATTATTATATATAATACTGAACAGTCCTGGTCTAGTCTATACTGACCATTCCGTCCCTTTTATATACCCTTATTGTTCCCTTTTAGACCTATATATAGGAACTTAATACCTTTCCTTTTTAGTTTCTTCTGTTTATATGCAGTTTGAAGAAACTGAGGTAGTTTCTACCTTGGTAGGGGAGGATGTGATCCTAGACCCCTGTTATATGATTATATATAAGTATGTACCTCGTTATATAACCATTACGTGCCTGTGCGGTCCTATATGGACCATTCTGTATACTTAGGTACTCCCAACTCCTGTACTAGATTGTACTTAGTCGTTGGCTTACCCAACCTAATAGAAACCATGCGATCCTCTCTGTATTATAATATATATAGGGTATATTAGAACTAATAGCTGCTTCTCTAAAGAAGCAGTATATAAGGATAATATATAGGTTTATAGGTTATATGACCTAAGGAGGCTGTATAGGTAGTATATATTACTTCTATCTAGTCTATAGTCCCCTATATACCTAGGATAGGTATTCTATACCCTATAATAGGGCTTATACCTTAGGTATTAGCCTTCTTAGTACTAGGGTCCTAATAATATTCCCCTCCTTATAGTATATAGTCCCTATAGGCTTAGAATAGGAGAAGAATAAAGGAGTAGCTTAGTCTATTAAAACCTATATATCTAAAAAACCTTATAGTAAAGGTAAAAAGGTATATAGGGAAAGGTATCTAGCCTTAATACTCTAAAAATATAAAAAATGATATAATAGAAGTATAAATAGAGGGTATAGTATATATAATAAGGTCTATATATAGTATAGTTATATAACTATACTAAGAAATCAGGTAGCTATAGTCTCTAATACCTATAAACTTAGGTATCTTATATATATAAGGTTTAGCTAAGCAGTTATTTACTAGTAAAAGAATATAGTTAGGATAAAGGGAAATACTATACCTATATATACCTAGGGTACCCCTTAGTATCTTCTTCTCTTCTTTAACCTCTTATCTTACTTAATCTATAAGTATATCTAGTTCATTTTTTTATTAATATTCTATTAATTTAATAGTACTTCTATTAGGATAAAACTATTTTAATTAGGATACTACTATTAGTTAGTAGATATATTTAAATTTAGTGGTATTATATTCTATATAGTATATTAAGAAATTTTAATATTATATCTACCCCTTCCTTATAGGAAATAGCCTTATTTTCTAGTTTATATACTAACTATATTTATAGTATAGTAATAGTATATTATTATCCTATACTACCCTTCTTTAAGGAAGATAAAACTCTATATCTATAGGTATAGTACTATTATATATTAGGCCGCTGGCTTATAACTCTACTACCTTACCTAGTAATCCCTAAGCCTATTAAAGAACTACTACCTTACTAGTAGTACTTCTTCTAACTATAAAGCTATCTAAACTATAAGTATAAGACCCTTATAGGTTATACTAAATATACTTACTATACTTCGGTAAAGTATAGTTATATCTCTATAAATTAGCTATATTATTATAGGGAGGAATCTATTATTAATAATAATATAGCTTCTTATTAAGGTTTAGCCTACTATCTATACTACTCTTAATATATTACCTATATCTACTTATATATCCTAAGTATATATTATTAAGTAGAGTATTAAGTACTTAACCTATATAGCTAATAAAGCTAAAAAGGCTACTACTATTATAGAAGCTATAGAGGTTATAGAGGTTATAGTAGTTACTAAAGTTATTATAGCCCTAGAAATTATAAAAAATATAGGGAATATCTCTAAAGTTAAGGAATTCTTTAATACCTCTACTAGTTTAGTAGAGGAAAGCGCGGTTCCTAATATAGATATACCTAGTGATACTTTATTTATCCCTATAAACTTAGCCCCTATCTCTTAGGATACCCTAATTATAGAGTCTATTTTACTACTCTATAGTATTTTTAATACTATCCTATTAGTATTTAAGTCTAGCTAGGTATATTAACCTTACCTATACCTATATATAAATCCTATTAAATATAGGGAGTATAGTACTAATTTTTAATTTATAATTAAAGTTTCTTATATTTTAAGTATATATTTTTAGTCCTTATCTTCTTTAGTATCTTTATAGCTATATTTAACCTAGCTTTATAGTTATTAAAGGCCTTAGTTTCTTTAACTATAGACTACGGTTCCTAGGTTACTTTAATATTATTATAGCTATACTACTTAACTAAGTAGGACTTATTCTTCTTACCTTAATAGAATAGGATATATTTAATCTTATACTCTACCTAATTATTAATCTTAATTAGTTTAGGAGTATTATTATTAGTTAGAGTATTACTATAATATAATTCTAATACCGATATATAGTATATTAGGTATAGTAATCTAAAATAGGAGGATAGATATAGCTTATATACTTATATACCGACCTTCTTAAGAATTAGAAATAGATCTAGTATTTTATAATCTAGTTTCTTACTTAGCCTACCTATTTCTATATTCTTATTCTTAAGATATACTTAATTACTAACCTTAAAGGATTTATCTATATAGTATTTATCTATATAGTACTTTATTAACTCTTTTACCTTAGTAAGTCGCTCTTTTATAAAGCCCCTTATTTCTTAGATTTCCTATACCCTCTGCGTAGTATCTATATAGTATTCCTTAGGGTACTCTTTAATACTATCTTAAATAGATAGGTTATAACCTATTAATACTTTATATAGTAACTTTCTAGTTATACTATAAGTTATTATATTATATATAAATACTGCGATAGGTAGCTAGTATACCTAGTTATCTTACTCCTAGTTAATATATAACTAAAGGAAATACTCTAATACCTAATTTTAGTATTTAGTCTAGCTATTAATTTATAGGTAGAATATAGTAGATAACTAGTGCTTAACTATAAGGAGAAAATAGAAGGTTAACTAGAACTAGCTAGTAAATAGACTACCCCTATTGCTTACTAGGTTCTCTAATATACTAAAGATTAGAATTATATATTTATATAATAAATCTACTAACTTAGGTATATTAATTTCTTTTATATAAAGAAGATAAAGGGTATACTTTATAAATATATCTACTAAGATAAGTACTATATTATATACCTTACTATTCTACTATAATAGAGGTATTCTAGTAATAAAATCTATATTAAGCTACTTACTAGGCCTCTTAGGTACTAGTAATAGCTATAATAATCTATATAGCTTATACCTATAAACCGAATTATATTAATAACTTATATAGTTATATATATACTCCCTTATATCCTTTATAATTCTATACTAATAGAACTTATATTAGATAACTTTAAGGGTATATTTACTAGTATAATAGCCCCCCTAGGGGTTATTATAGTATATCTTTATAATTTTATATAAGATCGCAGTCTCTCTTAGGATATAAATATAGTTATTAAACCTAAGTAGCCTATCTAATATTAATCCCTAGGGTATATTACTTAGCTTTTATTTACTAATACTATCCTCCTCTATTTTTATATAGATATCCTATAATATTAGATTACAATCCTATATTATATAGAGTAATTCTACTATAGAGTTCTTTAGTACTAGTATATATACTATTTTACTTTAAAAAGCTCTTACAGCTATTAGGTATAGTACTAGGGGGTCTAGAATTCCTATATTACCAGTAGTATAATACTTATCTATAATACTTATATTATAGGCTTTATATACTATATTATTATAGTCCTCTGCTATACTATATAGATAATTAGATTTAGGTACTAATATTATATTAGCTACCCTTATAGAGATATATAATTTTAGGTCTAGTATTACCGCGACCCTATATATTAGGATAGATTATAACCTTTATACTACTTCTTTATTATTACTAAGACTCTTTTATAGCTTTTCCTAAAGAGTAGGTAAAAGTAAGTTCTCTAAGAACTCTCTTTCCTTAGGTATATAGTCTAGTTAGTAACTAGGTATATTAGTAGGATTTAAGGTTCCTAAGTAGTACTTAATAATAAAGTTAAATATAGTAAGCTTCTCTACCTACTTTACCTAATACCTAATTAACTCCTTTATAGTTATAAAGTATTATAAGTTAGTATAATTAGATAGTACTAATATAGGGAATTTACTACCCTTAAGATAATATCTCTAATACTTAAATAACTTAATAATTATAAGTAGTTCTAAATTATACGTTTTATAATATATTTTAGTACTAATTATCTTTTTAGACTAGAAAGTAATTAGATACTAGTAACCCTTAGAATCTAGCTATATAGTAATTACTACTATAGTAAATCCTAAAGTATCTAGCTTAATTTATATAGGCTTCTCTAGGTTAAAGTAGAATAATATAGGTATACTTAAGAAGTATTTCTTTATTTCTTTAAAAGCTACCCTTACTTTAGGTATAAAGATAAAGCCTTACTTTTAATAATTCGTACCCTTCTTCTTTAGAGTACCCTTTATTAACTTAGATAGGGGTATAGTAATATATAAGTAATTCTTAATAAATTACTAGTAAAAATTACTAAAGCTAATAAATTATTATATATTATATAAGTATTATAGTTCTAGCTATTCTAAGATAGTATAAATCCTCTCTAGCTCTATAGATATACCCTTAGGTATAATAAGGAAGCTAAGGAAAGTTACTAACTTTATATAGAAGGTATATTTCGATATTTTTATATATAACTTATATATATATAGTCTATCTAGTACCTTATATATATTATATATATACTACTCCTTAGTTTATAAATAAATAAGGATATTATTAAGATATATAATATAGTAGATATTAAGTAGATTACTTAATACTCTATTAATATATAACTAGAATATTATAGGTATATTCGCTAATCTAAATAATATAACTATATACTCGAAATAACTATATTAGGTCTAGAATATAGTTTTCTATTTATTACCCTTATAAATTTAGATATAATAATATATATCTTTTAAATCAAGCTATATAAAGATCTTTATACTAGATAGCTAATCTATAGTCTTACTAATTAGTAGTAGAGGATACTAATTCTTAAGAGTTAATATATTAAGTTCCTAGTAATCTATATATAGATATAACCCTCTGTCCTTCTTTAGTATAAATAAAATAGGTATACCTACTAGGCTCTATAATAGCCTAATCTAGCCCTTCTTAATATATTCTTTAATATAATCTTAAAGTACTATAAGTTCTATCTTAGAAAGAGGGTAAATTAGTTTATAGGGAATTTATTTACCTATTTCTATCTTAATAATATAGTTATACTTATTACTTTCTAGTAACTTCCCTACCTCTTTTAGATTAAAGATATCGGCCTAGTCTAAATACTAGATAGGTAAAGCTTTCTCTATACCCTATACTATAGTAAAGAGTAGGATAGGCTTACCTTTTATAATTAGATAAGGATATACTATAAGTATAAGGGCCCTATAGAGGATCTCTTATATAAAGGCCGCTATAGTTATCTTTTTAATCTTCTTACTAGATAGGTAATAATACTATACCTAGTTTTTCTAATTAATATTAGGATTAATAGATTTTAGCTAGTTATAGCTAATAATTATATTATAACCTATTATCTTAACTACTTTATAGGAGAGTATATAGTTATATACTATACCCTTACTATCTTATAGCTTACTATTTAGCTTATAGGAGCTATAGGAGTAGACTATATAACTATCTATAGCTATAATAGGTTTTAGGGGGCCTATATCTATATATAGAAGGTACTATTTAACCTAGTTCTAACTAATAAAGGTTTTCTTAGCCCTACTATCTATTAGTATCTATATAGTTCACTCCCTATTATTAGTTTTAATACTAACTTTATAAGTAAAAGTAAGTTCTAACTCTTACTTAATACTATTAAGCCCTAACGCTACCGATACTATAAGTACTAGAGTACTTAGTTTTTTAATTATAAATCCCCTTTAGTCTCTTTATAGGTATCTATATAGTAACCTAATTTTCTATACTTAAAGTAGTTACTATAAGAGATACTATTAGGATTTATTTTTTATTTATTATACTTATATTTCTTATTAGGTTTTTCGCCCTACTTATCCTTACCTTTATTTTTAGACTTATCCTTATATTTCTTTATACCTAATATAAATAAGGTATAAGAGCTAAGATTAGTATCTAGGCTTAGATCTATTTTAGTAGTATTATTCTTACTACTACTAGTACTTTTCTCTTTCTATATATAAAGTAATTTTTACTAGTTAGGGATTTAGCTTTCTACTATAGAAAGGTATCTAATATATACTTTATATATTTCTAGCTTAGTAGGCTATTTTAATAACTTAGTATAAATAGTATCGATTACTTTAGCCTAGAGGTACTCCTTCTAGTACTATTAACTATATAGGTACTTTAGGTAATAATAGATAGTATTAAGCTATATTATAAATATCTATATAGATTAATATTATTTCTACTATAGAGTACTATACTCTAGTATACTATCTTAGTAGATATTTTAGGGATTATTTATAAGATATAGGTAGAAGTCCTAGAAGTCTTACTAGGTAGTAGGCTCTTTAAATATCTTTATATAAGACTACTAATTATTATTCCTCTAGTTATCTAATTATTCGACTATAGCCTCTACCTTATATAGGCCGAAATTATACTATTACTAGTATTTATTAAAATATAACTAAAGTTAGTTAATAAAGGTATAGTATTCCTAGATTATATTTCTATAGAATAGTTTGATATTTATAGGCTCTCTTAGTATATAAATATAGTATTTTTCTATAACCTATAATATAATATAGTTATTTATACTTATTAGAATAGGAGGCTTCGCTTACTCTAGGATTTCTAATTCTATAAAGAGGTTTTAGTATTCTTCTCTTACCTTAGCTTCTTTAATATATTTCCTTAGTTAATTGAGTATTAATAGGGATAGGTTTATAGGGTACTATACTAGTATTAGATCTAATAGTATAGTAGTTTCCTATATTAACTCTAAGATATCTATAGGAGGATAGTTTATAGTAGGAGGAAGGGTTTAATTAGTTAAAGCCTATTTATTAGGCTATGGTATTATAGGAAGTCCCTATAACTATATATTATAATAATTTGATATAGTATAAATAAGGGGTAGTCTCTATTAGGTAATCTAAGTATTTAAAAGCTATTAGAACTATAAGACCCCTAGGTATAGAATGCCTAAGGGAATACTATATATAATAGAGGATTAGGAAATAGAGATAGTAATATATATAGGGTATATTAGAACTAATAGCTGCTTTTCTAAAGAAGTAGTATATAAGGATAATATATAGGTTTATAGGTTATATAACCTAAGGAGGCTGTATAGGTAGTATATATTACTTCTATCTAGTCTACAGTCTCCTATATACCTAGGATAGGTACTCTATACCCTATGATAGGGCTTATACCTTAGGCATTAGCCTTCTTAGTACTAGGGTCCTAATATAATCCTAGGTAGGAAATAAGTATCGCTATATATACTAGATCTATATAAGCTTTTGGGAGGTCTACGAGATAGTTTAGTATTTAATATAAGATTGACTTATAATAGACATTCCTTTATAATCTTAGTACTAGTAGATACTAGAGTAGATGGCTTAATATTTATTAATATAGAACTGGTCATACTACTCGGTAAGAAATTTAGATTATATACCTATAAGCTAGACTACGAGTATCTGGTTAGAGGATTTAATAGTAAATTATCCTAACTAATTATATATACTATTATCCTTATACTAAGTATAGATAACTAGATCTAATAGTAGATTCCTATACTAGTAGTGGATCTAGGCAGATATAATATCATTATTAGATATATATAGTTCGCTGAGAATGATATCCTCCTTAACTACTAATAGTATTATATGATCTAGCTAGATAAGAATACCCTTTTTAATAAGGTAGTAGGACAGTTAGCCGTACTAGTACCTATAATAATCCTTAAACGGCCTATATAAATTAAGCTAGATTACTAGAAGGATATAGAATAATACGATTATCTCTTTAAGAAATAAGTCTTAAGTAATCTATAGTAGGACCCGAAGACTTAGAAGCTATACCCTATTATAAGGGAGTATTAATATAGATACTAGTAAATTAAAGAGTATTATAAGATAGTATAAAACCTAAATAATAAAATCGAACTAGTACCTCTCTAAATAGAGGTACTAGAGGAGGAAATAAAGGAAGTTCTCCTATTAATAGATATTAGTATTATCGGCTAGGTAGGATTTAATTATTTATAAATATAAATGGTTATCGATAAAGATATCGAAGTCTTCTAGACCTTACTCTATAAAATCGATTAGATTATTAATATTAAATCTATAATTATAAAGGATATAGAACTTAATAAGATTAAATAAACCCTTCTAAAGGAATACTATAATCTTATAGAAGTATTCTCTAAGAAGAAGTCTAATAAACTACTACTATATCGCCTAGAGGTAGACTATAAAATTATCCTTAAAGTAGAGGTATAGCTAGGATACTATCTACTCTATAAATTATTATTAGATAAACTAAAGGCTGTAAAATAGTATATCCTTAATAACCTCGAAAAAGGATTTATTATACCTAGTTTAGCTCTATATACCTTACTAATCTTAATAGCTAAGAAGCTAGGTAGTGGTCTATATTTCTATATAGACTTCTAAAGATTAAATATAATTATAAGGAAAGATTATTACCTATTATCCCTTATCGATAAAGTACTCTAATAAATAAGTAAAGCGAAGTTCTTTATAAAGCTCGATATCTATTAAGGTTTCTACTATATTAGATTAATACCGGCTGTAGAAGATCTTATAATATTCTATACCTAATATAGATTATTTAAGTATAAAGTAACTCTATTTAATCTTATAAATAGTCTAGTAATATTCCAGCGATTTATAAATATAGTACTTAGAGACTATATAGATAACTATATAGTTACATTTATAGATAATATTATAATCTATAGTGAGATACTCGAAGAATATAAGAAGTATATTAAAGAAGTCCTTAAATAATTATAAAAGGTAGGATTATAGGTTATACTATCTAAGTATAAATTCTCTATATAGAAAACCAAGTTCTTAGGATTTATTATAAGTACTAAGGGTATCGCAGTAGATCTAGAGAAGATTATAGTTATTAGGAACTAGAAGATACTATTAATAATTAAGGGAATATAATCCTTCTTAGGATTCTATAACTTCTATCGATAATTTATTAAGGATTATAGTTTCCTTTCGAAACTATTATACTATCTTATATAATATAATATAGTATATAAATAGTTACTAGACTATAAGTAAGTATTTATATAATTAAAGTATAAGTTAATAACTATATCTATCCTATAGTACTATAATCTAGACCTCTAGACCTATATAGAGATAGATACCTTAAATAGAGTTATTAGTACTATTCTCTTATAATACTATAAGGCTAATAATTTTTAGTATCCTATTACCTTCTTCTTAAAGACTATATAACCTATAGAGCTTAATTATAAAATTAGGGATAAGGAATTCCTTATAATCATTCGTATACTCTAGGAATAGCGCCTAGAACTTAAAGGACTCTCTTATATAGAATATTTCGAGATCCTTATAGATTATCAATCTCTTAAATACTTTATAATAGTATAATAGATAAATTAATGATAAGTATAGTAGAGTGAGTTCCTCTTATAGTTTATAAGACCCCTAGGTATAGAATGCCTAAGGGAATACTATATATAATAGAGGATTAGGAAATAGAGATAGTGATATATATAGGGTATATTAGAACTAATAGCTACTTCTCTAAAGAAGTAGTATATAAGGATAATATATAGGTTTATAGGTTATATGACCTAAGGAGGCTGTATAGATAGTATATATTATTCCTATCTAGTCTATAGTCCCCTATATACCTAGGATAGGTACTCTATACCCTATAATAGGGCTTATACCTTAGGTATTAGCCTTCTTAGTACTAGGGTCCTGATAATATCCCCCTCCTTATAGTATATAGTCCCTATAGGCTTAGAATAGAAGAAGAATAAAGGAGTAGCTTAGTCTATTAAAACCTATATATCTAAAAAACCTCGTAGTAAGGGTAAAAAGGTATATAGGGAAAGGTATCTAGCCTTAATACTCTAAAAATATAAAAAATAATATAATAGAAGTATAAATAGAGGGTATAATATATATAATAAGGTCTATATATAGTATAGTTATATAACTATACTAAGAAATTAGGTAACTATAGTCTCTAATACCTATAAACTTAGGTATCTTATATATATAAGGTTTAGCTAAGTAGTTATTTATTAGTAAGAGAATATAGTTAGGATAAAGGGGAATACTATACCTATATATACCTAAGGTACTTCTTAGTATCTTCTTCTCTTCTTTAACCTCTTATCTTACTTAATCTATAAGTATACCTAGTTTATTTTTTTATTAATATTCTATTAATTTAATAGTACTTCTATTAGGATAAAACTATTCTAGTTAAGATACTACTATTAATTAGTAGATATATTTAAATTTAGTGGTATTATATTCTATATAGTATACTAAGAAATTTTAATATTATATCTACCCCTTCCTTATAGGAAACAGCCTCGTTTTCTAGTTTATATACTAACTATATTTATAGTATAGTAATAGTATATTATTATCCTATACTACCTTCTTCTAAAGAGGATAAAACTCTATATCTATAGGTATAGTACTATTATATATTAGGCTGCTAGCCTATAACTCTACTACCTTACCTAGTAACCCCTAAGCCTATTAAAGAACTACTACCTTACTAGCGGTACTTCTTCTAGTTATAAAGCTACCTAAACTATAAGTATAAGACCCTTATAGGTTATACTAAATATACTTACTATACTTTAGTAAAGTATAGTTATATCCCTATAAGTTAGTTATATTATTATAGGAAGGAATCTATTACTAATAATAATATAGCTTCCTATTAAGGTTTAGCCTACTATCTATACTACTCTTAATATATTACCTATATCTACTTATATACCCTAAGTATATATTATTAAGTAGAGTATTAAGTACTTAACCTATATAGCTAATAAGGCTAAAAAGGCCGCTACTATTATAGAAGCTATAGAGGTTATAGAGGTTATAGTAGTTACTAAAGTTATTATAGCCTTAGAAGTTATAAAAAATATAAGGGATATCTCTAAAGTTAAGGAATTCTTTAATATCTCTACTAATTTAGTAGAGGAAAGTATAGTTCCTAATATAGGTATACCTAGTAATACTTTATTTACCCTTATAAACTTAGTCCCTACCTCTTAGGATACCCTAATTATAGAGTCTATTTTACTACTCTATAGTATTTTTAATACTATCCTATTAGTATTTAAATCTAGCTAGGTATACTAACCTTACCTATACCTATATATAAATCCTATTAAGTATAGGGAGTATAGTACTAATTTTTAATTTATAATTAAAGCTTCTTATATTTTAAGTATATATTTTTAGTCCTTATCTTCTTTAGTATCTTTATAGCTATATTTAACCTAGCTTTATAGTTATTAAGGGCCTTAGTTTCTTCAACTATAGACTATAGTTCCTAGGTTACTTTAATATTATTATAACTATACTACTTAACTAAGTAGGACTTATTCTTCTTACCTTAATAGGATAGGATATATTCGATCTTATACTCTACCTAATTATTAATCTTAATTAGTTTAGGAGTATTATTATTAGTTAGAGTATTACTATAATATAATTCTAATACTAATATATAGTATATTAGGTATAGTAATCTAAAATAGGGGGATAGATATAGCTTATATACTTATATACCGACCTTCTTAAGAATTAGAAATAGACCTAGTATTTTATAATCTAGTTTCTTACTTAGCCTACCTATTTCTATATTCTTACTCTTAAGATATACCTAATTACTAACCTTAAAGGATTTATCTATATAGTATTTATCTATATAGTACTTTATCGACTCTTTTACCTTAGTAAATCGCTCTTTTATAAAGTCCCTTATTTCTTAGATTTCCTATACCCTCTATATAGTATCTATATAGTATTCCTTAGGGTATTCTTTAATACTATCTTAGATAGATAGGTTATAACCTATTAATACTTTATATAGTAACTTTCTAGTTATACTATAAGTTATTATATTATATATAAACGCTATAATAGGTAGCTAGTATATCTAGTTATCTTACTCCTAGTTAATATATAACTAAAGGAAATACTCTAATACCTAATTTTAGCGTTTAATTTAACTATTAGTTTATAGGTAGAATATAGTAGATAACTAGTACTTAACTATAAGGAGAAAATAGAAGGTCGATTAGAATTAGTTAGTAAATAGACTACCCCTATTACTTACTAGGTTCTCTAGTATACTAAAGATTAGAATTATATATTTATATAATAAATCTACTAACTTAGGTATATTAATTTCTTTTATATAAGGAAGATAAAGGGTATACTTTATAAATATATCTACTAAGATAAGTACTATATTATATACCTTACTATTCTACTATAATAGAGATATTCTAGTAATAAAATCTATATTAAGCTACTTACTAGGCCTCTTAGGTACTAATAGTAGCTATAATAATCTATATAGCTTATACCTATAAACCGAATTATATTAATAACTTATATAGTTATATATATACTCCCTTATATCCTTTATAATTCTATACTAATAGAACTTATATTAGATAACTTTAAGGGTATATTTACTAGTATAATAGCCCCCCTAGGGATTATTATAGTATATCTTTATAATTTTATATAAGATTATAGTCTCTCTTAGGATATAAATATAGTTATTAAACCTAAGTAGCCTATCTAATATTAATCCCTAGGGTATATTACTTAGCTTTTATTTACTAATACTATCCTCCTCTATTTTTATATAGATATCCTATAATATTAGATTACAATCCTATATTATATAGAGTAATTCTACTATAAAGTTCTTTAGTACTAGTATATATACTATTTTACCTTAAAAAGCTCTTATAACTATTAGGTATAGTATTAGGGGGTCTAGAATTCCTATATTACTAGTAGTATAATACTTATCTATAATACTTATATTATAGGCTTTATATACTATATTATTATAGTCCTCTGCTATACTATATAGATAATTAGATTTAGGTACTAATATTATATTAGCTACCCTTATAGAGATATATAATTTTAGGTCTAGTATTACTACAACCCTATATATTAGGATAGATTATAACCTTTATACTACTTCTTTATTATTACTAAGACTCTTTTACAGCTTTTCCTAAAGAGTAGGTAAAAGTAAGTTCTCTAAGAACTCTCTCTCCTTAGATATATAGTCTAGTTAGTAATTAGGTATATTAGTAGGATTTAAGGTTCCTAAGCGGTACTTAATAATAAAGTTAAATATAATAAGCTTCTCTATCTACTTTACCTAATATCTAATTAATTCCTTTATAGTTATAAAGTATTATAGGTTAGTATAATTAGATAGTACTAATATAGGGAATTTACTACCCTTAAGATAATATCTCTAATACTTAAATAACTTAATAATTATAAGTAGTTCTAAATTATACATTTTATAATATATTTTAGTACTAATTATCTTTCTAGACTAGAAAGTAATTAGATACTAGTAACCCTTAGAATCTAGCTATATAGTAATTACTACTATAGTAAATCCTAAAGTATCTAGCTTAATTTATATAGGCTTCTCTAGGTCGAAGTAGAATAATATAGGTATACTTAAGAAGTATTTCTTTATTTCTTTAAAAGCTACCCTTACTTTAGGTATAAAGATAAAGCCTTACTTTTAATAATTTGTACCCTTCTTTTTTAGAGTACCCTTTATTAACTTAGATAGGGGTATAGTAATATATAAGTAATTCTTAATAAATTACTAGTAAAAATTACTAAAGCTAATAAATTATTATATATTATATAAGTATTATAGTTTTAGCTATTCTAAGATAGTATAAATCCTCTTTAGCTCTATAGATATACCCTTAGGTATAATAAGGAAGCTAAGGAAAGTTACTAACTTTATATAGAAGGTATATTTCGATATTTTTATATATAACTTATATATATATAGTCTATCTAGTACCTTATATATATTATATATATACTACTCCTTAGTTTATAAATAAATAAGGATATTATTAAGGTATATAATATAGTAGATATTAAGTAGATCGCTTAATACTCTATTAATATATAACTAGAATATTATAGGTATATTTACTAATCTAAATAGTATAACTATATACTTAAAATAACTATATTAGATCTAGAATATAGTTTTCTATTTATTACCCTTACGAATTTAGATATAATAATATATATCTTTTAAATTAAGCTATATAAAGATCTTTATACTAGATAGCCGATCTATAGTCTTACTAATTAGTAGTAGAGGATACTGATTCTTAAGAGTTAATATATTAAGTCCCTAGTAATCTATATATAGATATAACCCTCTGTCCTTCTTTAGTATAAATAAAATAGGTATACCTACTAGGCTCTGTAATAGTCTAATCTAGCCCTTCTTAATATATTCTTTAATATAATCTTAAAGTACTATAAGTTCTATCTTAGAAAGGGAGTAAATTAGCTTATAGGGAATTTATTTACCTACTTCTATCTTAATAGTATAGTTATACTTATTACTTTCTAATAACTTCTCTACCTCTTTTAGATTAAAGATATTGGCCTAGTCTAAATACTAGATAGGTAAAGCTTTCTCTATACCCTATACTATAGCGAAGAGTAGGATAGGCTTACCTTTTATAATTAGATAAGGATATACTATAAGTATAAGGGCCCTACAGAGGATCTCTTATATAAAGGCTGCTATAGTTATCTTTTTAATCTTCTTACTAGATAGGTAATAATACTATACCTAGTTTTTCTAATTAATATTAGGATTAATAGATTTTAGCTAATTATAGCTAATAATTATATTATAACCTATTATTTTAACTACTTTATAGAAGAGTATATAGTTATATACTATACCCCTACTATCTTATAGCTTACTATTTAGCTTATAGGAACTATAGGAATAGACTATATAACTATCTATAGCTATAATAGGTTTTAAGGGACCTATATCTATATATAGAAGGTACTATTTAACCTAATTCTAACTAATAAAGGTTTTCTTAGCCCTACTATCTATTAGTATCTATATAATTTACTTCTTATTATTAGTTTTAATACTAACTTTATAAGTAAAAGTAAGTTCTAACTCTTACTTAATACTATTAAGCCCTAATACTACTAATACTATAAGCGCTAGGATACTTAGTTTTTTAACTATAAATCCCCCTTAGTCTCTTTATAGGTATTTATATAGTAACCTGGTTTTCTATACTTAAAGTAGCTACTATAAGGGATACTATTAGGGTTTATTTTTTATTTATTATACTTATACTTCTTATTAGGTTTTTCGCCCTACTTATCCTTACCTTTATTTTTAGACTTATCCTTATATTTCTTTATACCTAATATAAATAAGGTATAAGAGCTAAGACTAGTATCTAGGCTTAGATCTATTTTAGTAGTATTATTCTTACTACTACTAGTACTTTTCTCTTTCTATATATAAAGTGATTTTTACTAATTAGGGATTTAGCTTTCTACTATAGAAAGGTATCTAATATATACTTTATATATTTCTAGCTTAATAGGCTATTTTAACGACTTAGTATAAATAGTATCGATTACTTTAGCCTAGAGGTACTCCTTCTAGTACTATTAACTATATAGGTACTTTAGGTAATAATAGATAGCGTTAAGCTATATTATAAATATCTATATAGATTAATATTACTTCTACTATAAAGTACTATACTCTAGTATACTATCTTAGTAGATATTTTAGGGATTGTTTATAAGATATAGGTAGAAGTCCTAGAAGTCTTACTAGGTAGTAGGCTCTTTAAATATCTTTATATAAGACTACTAATTATTATTCCTCTAGTTATCTAATTATTCGACTATAGCCTCTACCTTATATAAGTTAAAATTATACTATTACTAGTACTTATCGAAGTATAACTAAAGTTAGTTAATAAAGGTATAGTATTCCTAGGTTATATTTCTATAGAATAGTTTAATATTTATAGGCTCTCTTAGTATATAAATATAGTATTTTTCTATAACCTATAGTATAATATAGTTATTTATACTTATTAGAGTAGGAGGCTTCGCTTACTCTAGGATTTCTAATTCTATAAAGAGGTTTTAGTATTCCTCTCTTACCTTAGCTTCTTTAATATATTTCCTTAGTTAATTAAATATTAATAGGGATAGGTTTATAGGGTACTATACTAATATTAGATCTAGTAGTATAGTAGTTTCTTATATCGACTTTAAGATATCTATAGGAAGATAGTTTATAGTAGGAGGAAGGGTTTAATCGGTCGAAGCCTATTTATTAGGCTGCGGTATTATAGGAAGTCCCTATAACTATATATTATAATAATTCGATATAGTATAAATAAGAGGTAGTCTCTATTAGGTAATCTAAGTATTTAAGAGCTATTAGAACTATAAGACCCCTAGGTATAGAATACCTAAGGGAATACTATATATAATAGAGGATTAGGAAATAGAGATAGTAATATATATAGGGTATATTAAAACTAATAGCTACTTCTCTAAAGAAGTAGTATATAAGGATAATATATAGGTTTATAGGTTATATAACCTAAGGAGGCTGTATAGGCAGTATATATTACTCCTATCTAGTCCACAGTCCCCTATATACCTAGGATAGGTGCTCTATACCCTATAATAGGGCTTATACCTTAGGTATCAGCCTTCTTAGTACTAGGGTCCTGATATAGTTCTACTTTATAATTAAATACCGCCCTAGGAAACAGAATATCATCGCAGATATCCTTTTAAGAAAGGAAAGTCCCTATATAGATATCAGTCGATACCTTATATTACTCCTTAAGGAATATTTTGGAGAAGAAATAGAACTAGTACCAGAAATTAAGGTATCCCCCTTATAGATAGAACCTATATAAGATACTAAGGTTCCCTTCCTATTAGTTAAGACTATATAGGACCTAGATATAACTAAATAAATCTAGTTAGTAAACTGCTAGAACCTAGAGCTAGAAGTATTCTAATAGATTGTAAGAGATTAAATGGATCCCTATTAGGTAGTATAAGACGAATTACTACTATTTAAAGATTGTCTAGAAGTACCTAATAAAGGGGATCTTCGAGTACAGTTACTTAATAAGATATACTAATAACTACTAACTATATACCCTAGTATCGAGAAACTTAAGAAGCTTATTATAACTAGATACTATTAGCTAGGATAGGTTATAGATATAAAGTAATATATAGATAACTATCTAATATATAAATATATAAAGACCTAGAGAGATCGTATACCTAATCTCCTATACCTACTACCAATTCCTAAATAACTGTAATAATATCTATTAATAGATTTCCGTTCTTTCCTAAAGGATAGATATAGCTATAATATAGTATTTATTATTATTAACTAACTAAGTAAAAGACCGATATCAATCCCCTATTATAAAGATACTAATATAAAGTAGATAGTATATCTATTTATAGATAATATTATATAGATTATAGGAATCTCTAAAACTATTATATTAGACTAAGGAGGATAGTTTATCTCTAAGTTCTAGATAGAGTTCTATAGAATCCTAGGAATTAAGTAAAAACTATCTACTATATACTACCTATAGATAGATAGCTAGAGTAAAATTATAAATTAGTTTATAGTATAGTAATTAAGACTATATATTAAATATAACTAGGATAACTAGTTAGAATACCTACCGATAGTAGATTTCGTGGTATCAATTCTTCTATAGGATATAATAAAGAGGTCCCCTTTCTTTATTAAATAGGGTTATAAACTAGTAATATCTTTCGACTAGAATTATATAGGACTAATATATAATAAATAAGAAGCGGCTAATTGACTCTTAAAGTTATAATAAATCTAGGAAGATATATATAAATAAATTGTAAAGTTATAGGAACTATAAATATAGTAGGCTAACTATTATTATTACGAAGAGGACTTTAATATTAGTAACCTGGTCTTTATTACTATAAAAGATTAGCTATAGGACTATCTAAGTTAAAAACTCTCCTATATAACTAGTAAACCCTATAAGATTATCGAAAAGGTTAGGAATATATATAAGTTAGAACTACTATAGTTAATTAATATCTACCTAGTATTTAACCTAAGTAAGCTGTAGAAGGTAGCGAGGATAGAACCACTTATAGGATAATATATAGATCCGCTACCTCCGATATAGATAGGATAGACTAATAAGTAGGAAGTTAAAAAGATCCTAGATATAAGAAAGTATTATAGGAAGCTATAGTACTATATATAGTAGTTAGGATATAACCTAGATCCTATATAGTACCTAGCCGGTAACTTTAAGAATACTCTGGAGATAATT
The DNA here is from genome assembly GCF_028828465.1 of Penicillium psychrosexuale. Lineage (NCBI taxonomy): Eukaryota > Fungi > Ascomycota > Eurotiomycetes > Eurotiales > Aspergillaceae > Penicillium > Penicillium psychrosexuale. The sequence goes on from NW_026643187.1 coordinate 4,310,934, forward strand.
AAGGAATTCTATAATACCTATCTAGCGAAGCCCAGACTGCCGATATATCTATAAGAATAGATCGAGGCCGCGCGGGATAATCGAATATTAGATAACCACGTAGATAATAAGAAGCTAGTATTTAGGGACTAAATGTATTCTCGCCTAGGGGTTATATCACAATTAGTACGTATAGAACTTATACCTTCCCGTTTAGGATCGTACCGTTGGTTATTTATATAAGCAATCGTACCTTCCTTTATAGCTAAGTGAGGATAGGGCTTTGCCCCCGAAGGGGTATAAGGACCCGTTTGTTATTTTATGTTTTGTTTTCTTTTCCTTTTTTCTTCATACTTGATATTTGATTAGAATGCACTTCTTTCGTTAAAGAGAACCTGGCACATAATAGCACCACTACTATTTATTACACTCTCAACTTTCCACCCAGGGCCAAACTCCTGGGATAAAGGTCTTCATTCATCCAGGTATAAGTCTTAAATCATTTGTAGCAATACCATCTTCCTTCGTATCCAAGAGTGACTGCAACTACAACCCCGCGGAACGGCAGTTTTCTTGAAGTATCATATTTTATACTGCTGCCATCGTCACTTACAACGTTCTAGTATCGGTAGCGTTTATATAATGTATATATATATATATATATATATATATTTCACGATTCCTCGTTTTCTTAATCTCTTGAATTGGTCGGCAAACTATATTGCAGCGGCACAAGTTTGTATCAGGGCCACTAAAATCGGTGAAGTATTCCGAAAGAGGCGAAACTACGATATTTTTCTCGAAAATATCCAACTTATTCAAGAACACGATAAAGGGCTTATACTTGAATTGTTCATTAGAGGACAGACTCCTTCCCCATTACTACATATAAGGCTAGTAGGGCTCCTAAAAATGCAGCAACTTTTGAAATCCTTCAGATCGGACACTTCTCATGGGAGCACGCAGCTTCTAAGTACTAGACAGCTTTAGCCAATATCGGAATTCAGCACAGCTCGACAAAAATCAATATTCGATAATCAATCATCAAGACCCTAGTATCTAGCTACAGTCCACATTCACTAGGACTCCCTATTGGTTACATTATATGGCATTGAATATAACGACAAATCATCTCACTAAATCGACATTAAACTACGAAAACGGAGGATGTGGCCAACTTAGTCAAATCAAATTCACATTACTCAATACTAGTATTACGCCATCTAGTTAGAATGAGCTTGGTATTATATTAGGAAAAAATCGAATTGGTAAAAAGGATAAAAACAATACGGAGACGAGCATTGCCATAAATGCAATAAGCCAACGCAAGGCGAATTCACATTCGAGTCACTGACTATCTGACCCTTTTGGTCAATCGTTTAGACCGTCTTAGTTCAGGGGAAACGCCGTCAGTATCTAAAAGTTTGCGTTTGGCTGACCATCTGCCATAAGAGCCATAAGGTAGTTTACTCGCAATACATTTAGTGGTACTATATAGTGCTTCCTGCGTCTAAGATTGATCCGCTATCGGGCAGGTATCCGGTATATCGCAAACCGGACAGTTATTATCTTTGTACTTATTTTGCTCAGTTTCTAGCAAAGGTTAACGAAAATTATATTAAGAGCTAATGGCTATAATATACCTACTTAGCTAGTTTAACCATAGAGAGTAACAGAGTGATCTTCTATTACCTTAGGCACTCTGTCCTTAGTTGCTTTATCATCCAGGTAGGGATAATTCTACTTAAGGATTCGAGGCTCTTCTAGATCCTCGCAGCCTAGTTATATAGTAGGGGATAGAATAGAAACAGAGTTAACGTCTATACGCTCATTTACTAGGATAGGAAAGCTTTTATCGATCAAATTCTCCCAGAATTCCGGTATAGCTATAATCTCAGTATCAGCATTAGAACTAAGTTGCTCTGCCTTATCATAGCCACAATCCTTATCAACATAAATCATTATAGGGTTAGAAGCCAAGCCTAAAGGTATAGGATCATCTCTAATTACTATAGGATTAGCCTCAGTGCCTAAATCAGGAGAATCGATAAATTCGTATATGGCCAGTATAGGCTAGTCCGAACACTTATTGGGGATTGATACTTCGCAATATAAAGTTAGTAAAATCTATAAGGCTTCTAGAATATCCCTTACCGGAGGCCTCGCGCGCATTATTTATAAAAGAGCTCATACTAACTAGAGTAGAAAGAAGAGGCAGGAACAAATACTTAATAATTGTTGAACAAAAGAGAGGCTGTTTTGTATGGTACGAGCAGTAGGATACTAGACCAAAGGGTAAAATAAGTGTAATTATGAAAAGGAGGGTTCTCCTCCGAGATCTATCTTAGTATATATTTATATAATCGCTATATATAGCTGCTGACTACTAATATACCACTAGATATAAGGAATATACGGAAGTGCGTTATTTCTAGTCGATATACCCCCCTAGAAGCTATGTTATAGCTCCTAAATTCGTCTTATCCGTTATCAAGCTATCTATCTATCTACTAGATCCTAGATATCTACTAGTCCTAAGGACTAAATAAACTTTTCGTAGGATTATACTGGCAGTAACTTAGTAAGCCTATCTACCTATATATTAGTAGTAGCTACCTACTAGATCGAGATATAGCCGGTATTAACCTCTTAGTATAGCTAATAGTTGTAGATATCGATATAGTAAAGCTTAGTTTATAATTGCGGTTATTTATAGGTAAGTAAATTAACTATCTATTAGTTATTATAATTAATAATAAGATCGGTCTAGTAGTTAAGATTAACTGTATAGAGTAGCTGTTCCTACTATATTACTAACTTTCCGGCCTTAGAGATAGTAAGAAGCTTAGCCTTAGTTATTAATATTATAACTATATATTACTTACTAGCCTTCTAATCTATTACTATACTAAATAGTTTATAAAGGAAGCCTTCTAAGCTTTTCTAATTAGAATGGTTGCCGAATAATATATTATTAGAGAAGTAAAGTATTAGTTATTTGTATAATAGGTAGTACTCGAGAGCTATATATTATATATTATATAGATATTAGATTAAGCGATTAACTACCTTATAATACTTAGGTCCTAGGTTAACTAGGAATTTAGTAAGATAATTTACTACCTTTACTATATTAGGATAAGTTATAACTATTAGATAAAGGGCTAAGCCGAGCTTTTATTAATACTTATAGATCTACTCCTTTATTATAATCCCTAAGAACTTAGTTATTTTATTTATAGGAAGTAGGGTTTTATACTTATAACCACTAGTAAGTCTATACTTAGTTACTATTAATAAGATATAAGAATCCTAGTATAACTATAGTTTATAATTTATAGTATCTTAGAGAATATAGATTCTAAGAAACTAGCTTACTTCCCCTATCTTATAAAGTTCCTAGTACTATTTTAGTTCTTCTTTAAGCTAAAGTACTTCCTAGAGCTAAGATCGGTAGTAAATAATAATAATATTATTAATATAGAAGAAGATAATTATTCTATTATAGGTAAAGAGATAAGGATCTTCTAGAATAAAGATAAATCCTAGCTTTTTAAGTACCTAGGTTACTTCCCTTTACTATAGTCTAGGTAACTTTCTAAGTCTATAGAGTACTTTATAAAGCTTCTATAATATACTACTACTTCGAATTCCTTCTAGTATTTAGGTATAGACTATATTATCGAGATCGCTATTTAGGAATATATTTATAGTATCTATCTAGATTATACTAAGATTGAATACTACGATAAGTATAAAGACTACTTATACTATATAGGCCGCTAGTATAGCTATACGCTTTTTGTTAGAGTTAATATTCTATAAGTTACTATAAATATAGATCCTTACTTTTAGTTTTATAAGAAAGCTATTACTATTATATTTATATATAAAGACCTAGGTTAATAGTAATACCTAGATTGCCTAGTCTCTAGGTTAAGGTTTAACTTTAAAGGTTCTATATTACTTAATTAATTAGACTTCTAGTCCTATTATAGTAAGAAATCCTTTATAAAATAGGTAGTTAAGTATATCCTTCTATATCTATAGTTTAGGAAGGAGGTTATCTTAGTAGTACTATGGTTCTAGGTATCCTAAGGATAGTATAGTTACAAATATAGCGAGTACTGCTATATAGTTATCTTTAGTATTATATATAAGATAACTTACTATATTATAATCTTCGTATGGTTTCCGCTTATATTTTCTATAAACAATATTTAATAGGGTGATATCTCTATAAATAGTTCTTCTATACTATTATTATAGGAAGCTTCCTAGTATTTATAGAAAGGGAGATAATTATTATTAGGAAACTACTTACTATATAGCTACTTACTATATAACTATATACCAGTCTCAGCTATAGTAGACTAGTCTATATATTAGTTTTTTAATTATAAGTCTATATTAATATTTACATTCTCTTAGTACCTAAATTTAGACTTAGAATAGTTAGTTAGGAATAACTAGTAAATATAGTACTACTATTAATAGTATAACTAGTAAGTATAGTACTACTATTAAGGGTATAACTACCGCTAGGAGTAGTATTCCCTATAGTATCGTTAATTCCTCTTAGGTAGGATATAGTAATCCTAATAGTATTATTAAAGGGGAGACTTACTTACTTAGTAGAAGTAGAAGATTAGCTAGGCTTTATAGAAGTAGAGGAAGAGAGGATATACTTAGTATTAGTAATAGTATTATATACTTACTTTATAGGTCTCCCTAGGGGGGGTTTAGATTTCTATAGTTATTAGAGCTACCTATTTTTTAGGTAAAAACTAGACTACCTATTTTTTAGGTAAAAATATACTAGTCTTCTATTAGCTAGATAGACTCTGCTTCTTATAATAAAGAAATTTCCTCTACTATTACTTCTTCTTCTTCTCTATTTTATATTTTATTCTAGATTATTAGTATTATACTAACCTAGTGAATTACTTACTCTAGTTCTATATCTAGTTCGTCTTTATTAAGTACTTTAGTAAAGTCTATAATCTAGATTCTTAGTAGTTCTACGGGATAGTTTATAAAGTTAAGATTCTTATTAAAGGTAGTATCCCGAATATACTTACAGCTATTTATATATAGGAACTAGACCTTCTAGATATTACTTATATAAAATCCTATAATATACCTAATCTCTACTTAGTTATATATTTTATCTAATAAAGGAATTCCTTAGATCCTAATATAGGTATAATACCTATAAACCTTTAGATTTAATAGGTTAATTAGAATAAAGGTACCTATTCCTTATTAGTAGAATTCTTACTAAGGTATAATCTACTTTCCTAAGTTTAACTTTATTAGTAATCTATTAATAATATAGATAGTAGCTTATACTACTTCTAGCTAGAGGTTCTTTAGAAGCTTTAATTCTTAAAGAAGTAACTATACTCTAGTAATAATTACCCCCCTAGATCGCTTAATAAAACCATTTTATTCTAATATACCGACTATAGTCTATTAGGTAATAATCCTATTTTCTTTTATAAAGTCTATTATCTTTTAATTAATTAATCCTTTATTATTAGAATAGAAAATATAAATTAGTAAATTAAACTATATTTATATTTATAAGATAAATTTAATAATTACCTATTAGTAACCGCTCTTCTTCTTATATATTAAGGCCTAGTAGTATTAGATACTATTAATATAGAAGTAAGAGATCTACTTATTACTATTATATACTTTAGGGAGTATAATAAGATCGAAATATATCTAACTAAGTAGTCTAAAATTTATACCTTAAATATAATAAGAGACTTACTTAGGTATTCTACTAAGCTAATATATCTTATATAACTCTAGGTTATTTATAGTACTCTTAGTATTTATATATAAGGGTTTTATAATCTAAATACCCTTAACTATTTTAGTAAGCTATTCTACGCGCTTACTAAATATATAGCTAAGTCGCTAATACTATCTCTCTACTATTACTTTTAAGACTAGTAGCTATACTAAACGTTAGGTTATATTAAAAGAGGTTATTATAAATACTACTAGAAATATAAAGTTAATATATAGGAGTATAAAGAAGTTCCTAATCTCTTCTATTTTTATAAAGGTCTGGCCTATATCTTTATATATAATAGTTAGATTATTAAAATCTACTTTATACCCCCTCTATTTAATTAATACTATTAAGATAAGATTATAGTAGAAGCTAGGAGAGTACTTAATATCGTTTAATATTAGATTAATAGGTTAGCTATAATAGCTAATAGTTTTAATCTAGACTTTACCGGTACTATAGACTTTAGTAAATATATTACTAACCTTTAGCTCTCCTATCTTTTTATAGAATTTAATAAAGAGGCCTTAGTTATTTATAATATATCGGCTAGTTACTAAATTAATTAGCTAATAATCCTATAGGGTAGATTATAAGTTTATTAGGAAAGTAGTATCTTCGATAGCTATTAAGTAGTCTTTATTATTTAGATCTACTTCTATAAAGTATACTTAGTCTATATCTTCCTCTTCTACTAGTTTAGCTAGAAGTTAGTTTATATAGTCCTTTACTTTTCTAGATAACTTATCGACCTTTCCTTATATATTCTTTTAAATATTAGGATTAGGTTTCTAACTAGGTAGGTATACTACCTTAACTAGGTATAGATATATACTAAAATAGTGGTTTTCTCTATATATATAAGCTAGGAGAGATATCGATATCTTCTTTTCCTTTATGGTTATAGTAGTTATTATAGTTATAGTTACTAGTTTTTTAGCTTCCCCCTAATCCCTAAGAGTTATAAAAGCAGCCTATAGTACCTTTAGCTTTAATAACTTCTTCTAGTTAAAGAGCGACTATTCCGAATAGTATATATTCACTATACTAGTAAATATATATTTTCCATTTTATTCGAAAACCTTCTAGTACTAATAGTAATAGAATTAAGGCTTAATAGAATTAAGTACTACTAAGAAATCATAGATTATATTTTAGTTATTAGTTATAAAGCTTACTTTTATAGCTATATATTCTATATAGAGATTCTCTAATTTTATTAACTAGCTATTAATTACTATATCTTTAATTAGTATTATTACTATAACTATCTACTATCTCCTAATAATCTAGACCTACTTTATATCTATATAAGAGAAATGTGATTATAGGGTAGCTAGTAGCTTACTAGTTTCCTATACTTTAACTATTAGATTTTAGATCTTAATAGTAAGTATATTCCTTATTCTCTTAGAGACCTTATTAAGTACTAGTTTGATTATCTTATACTTAGATAGATTATTATTATAGTCTTTCTAATTATTATTATAATTAAGTTAGCCGTTTATTATTAATCGACTTATTATATTATAATTGTACTTTTTATTATTTTTATTTAGTTAAATTAGCTTTATAGGTAGGGTAGGCCGCTTTTCTTCGCTAATATTTAGGTTAATATAATCCTAAATATCGAGATTTTTAGCAATTATCTCTACCTATATAAACTAGGTTTACCATTAGGTTAAGTTCCTTAGAATAATATATACTCTAGGTATACTCGAGACCTATTCGGTGATCCTACTAGGATCGTTATAAAGGAATAATATCTCGTTTTCTATAGCTTTCTTATATAAGTTAGTAGAGGATAGATAGGAAGTACTAGGTAAGCAAAAGTACTTCTATGCTCAGGGATACAGTAGCTCGTGGAGCAGACCACAGTAGTATTCAATTACAATTAATATACTAGTGAACCGGGCTCATAACTATTGAATAAAAGAGAGGCTGTTTTATATGGTACGAGCAGTAGGATACTGGACCAAAGGGTAAAATGAGTATAATTGTGAAAAGGAGGGTTCTCCTCCGAGATCTATCTTGGTATGTATTTACATAATTGCTACACGTGGCTGCTGACTACTAATATACCACCAGATGTAAGGAACGTACGGAAGTGCGTCATTTCTGGTCGACAATAATTAATATAGGGTAAGAGTAACGGCTATAATCAAGATCAAAGACCTAAACCAATTCTTAACTATTATTATCAGAGAAACAGTAGGCAAGATACATACCTTTATATCTCTTATCTAGCGGATTACACCTTATTCAGCCTATAGGCTGAACGGGCACCTTCGTCTAGGTCTCAGCTTCAGACGACAAGATCCAGTAAGATCGCTTCTAGACGAGGCCCATCTGTCAATCGTCTCTATATCCAATGCATATTACATAGGAATACCTTACGAATGACCAGCTAATCGTCCATTTGATCCAATAACATCACAAAGCACTGTTACTATTTACGGAGGACTGCACTCCTACTCATCGGCCGCGCCCTATAACATCGCTACCGTTTCGATTAAGCTATATTTGCCAGTCATTCCATAGCCCAGAACAGAAGACGAAACATACGAGACAGACCAACACAGAGACTAAGGACCCCCTTATCATCTCCAGTCCACACAAGGCAGAGGCTATAGGAATGAGTCTTGTTTTCTTATTGATCCATATCGCGCTCTATAGAAATCAACCGTAAAGCCAACGAGGATTACAGCCACAGAGCGCCTTCAACGAGAGGGGTCAGGACTACGGAGATATCTAGAATAAGGATGACGACAACCCAGCGGTCATACCACAATATTGCTACTATTCCTAAAAAACTGCAGGTATACGCATCGTCTGCGCCCAATGTCATCACCACTGGATTGATTGAGCTCTGCTCGCCGGTTCTTCCATAACTCGAGACAAAAGACGAAGCGCAAAAGAGTGGACCAATGAGGAAATACACGCTACCTCCATCTCCAGTCCGCATGACCTATTCCTTGTCCTTCTATCTCGTCCTCTGTGCCAATCGATCGTAAAGTCAATTAGTTCGGTTACAAAGGCCCCTTAATGATATGGATCGAGACGGCGTAGATCTCTAGCATCGACTACGGCGTCGCCTCGCGGCTTTGTGGACCTGAACGCCGTGGATATTACAATCATCGAAATAATAAAAAAACTGCCCCCGGGTTAATCGCTAGGTAAGTCATGAATCGCGGCCGAGAAATCCGATCCCGGTCATCTTCGGTTTTGAAGTAGGGCGAGCGCTATCAGCCAAGGTTAATAAAGCTCTCACACTGTATATCGGCACCAAGGCAAATTAGCAGCCCCGCTGCATAGGGACGCTTTCATGGAAGAATGTAGGGTGACTGCGCCTACTTACGCAGAAGCTCAATTGACATCCCGGGCGGTGAGCCTGCCGGTCGGTGTCTGCCGGTCGGCGTCGCGCAACAAGGGTAAAGGCGGTCTCATCTTAAGCGTACCCGTCGGAGCTGAGGAAGACAGGGAGGGGCTAGACGAGGGCGGGCAACGCAGATTGCATTCGCACGATCGCAGAATAGCCGATGAGTCACATCGAGGGATAGGGGGTGGCGGAGCTCAGGAGCTCGGTGATCCGGATCAATAGCAGAAATGCCTCACCTGCAGAGCACGGACGAAGACGAAGAGAAAGGAAAAGCGGGCGGGCGAAAAACAGCGAAAAGTTGAAGGGGCTATGGAGGGATTATATAGAACCACGCACGGGAACGCACACGGACAAAGAGCGCTAAACCCAAGAGGTCAGAACTAAACCTAAGAGGGTAATTCGCAGTCCCCCTCCGATATGGGGTAGTGGTTAACCTAGCGGATTTTCAGTATCTGACCTCCGCGGCCCCGGGTTCGATTCCCGGTATCGAAGTTCTTTTTTTCTTTCCTCGCCTCTAGGCGAGTCATATGATTTAGTATGCCGTGGACAGCTACTGCTTAGCGTGAAAGATCTAGTTTTTATTGCTCAGTTGGACAAATCAGATTCACATATGTGCCGGATAATAATTAAGAGGAGTTCGCAGTATACCAAAGCCTTGACGAACTTCGGGAATTTGTCCACGTGCCCGAGTCCAGGGCTGGCCCGTGATATCACGGCATGTCCAATGCCCCCTCACATCTATACAGAGGGGTTGCCTGAAGAACCGACCCCAGTTCCCGCATGGGGGGCTCTTCCACTCGACTGAATCATGTCCAACCGGCCAGCTTCATCGGTGTTTTGGGCGAGAGCTCGGATCTGAGCAATAATGGAGTCCATATTGACACAATCCTATATTGTAGAATAGAAGGTTGATGAGTGAATATGAAATTTCTAGTGTAAAGAGGTTTTATATACCTCGTCTCTCTCATATAGTTCCTATAGTAGATATCCATGCAGGCCGCGGAACTTCCGCGGATTCGCCGGCCTTTGATTGGTCGGTTCTGTCAATTGTCGGCATCTCGCCACCATCTCACACACAACACCTAGAGCCCAACGGAGATTGCCTTAAACAATATTCGGGGTAAAAATGTCTCGAGTCGAGAAACAGTGTATTAGATCATCACGCTCGCGACCGGTGTCTTGCTACTTCTGTCGATTGAGGAAACTCAAGTATAGCCGGCAATTCCCTTGCTCTAACTGCACTAGTCGGGGCAAGACTTGTCAGCTCTATCCTACTACAGAATTGCCTTCTAGTCCTCAGAATCAGATAGATATATTACCTAGCAATGATCATTCAGATATACTAGCCCGCTTGTGGAGGCTAGAAGAGATCGTGATTACCAATGGACTAGTACCTAGTCCTGCGGCATAAGATACTACCTAGGCTTCGTTACTCTATTCTCCTCCTACCTAAAATCGAATCAATTATCCATGATTTATAAAGGTTAATCATATATATTGGCTGTAAATTGGCTTAAAGGCTAGATATTATCGTTGGGCTCGCTGGTACGCCGGCCTCGATCGAATTTATGGGAAATCGGCTGATAAGAGTATATAGGGTAATATTTTTAAGTATGAGATCGAATTTAAAACTTACCCTATTTGTAATATAGTGGGATCTGAACTAATTATATATTAAGCTTAACCTATAAAAAGATGTATCTGGCTGCTACTTTATAATGAAGTGAAGATAATAGTGGAAAAGTATATCATAGAAATCACTTTCCTCTACTATGTGGTTTATATCCCCTTAGTGTATACTATGGTAGAGGAACTGTATTATGATCTCTTAGAAAGTAAGCTGGTTAAGATTGGGTACATTTTATTGCTCCTTAGTATTCTCGCTAGTACTATATCCCTCTGGATTAAACGCGATATATATAACCCTATATTTTCGACTGTTGAAGAAGCAGTTGTATAATCTATATAGTAGATGAGACTTGTGTCGGAGATAGTCGATTACTTGTATTATAAATACTTTAAGTCTATTAAGGATATCTAAGCGATGATTATCCTTATATTTATAACTGCTAATACTATAGGGATTACCCCTTAAGCCTAATATATAGTCTCTACTGCTATATTATTTAGAAGAGAACTTTCCTTATATCGGATTGACTATCTATATAATTCCTACCTAGATATACCTTTGCTATCCTCTGTAAAAGTAGAAATATATAGAAGAGTATGGTGGTATCTTATAGCGACTGATTAGTGAGTATTCCTCCTTCCCCTCTTATTCTTCTATAATTATAAGCTTATAGATAATAGGTAGATATTATAACTATCTAGTCTATAGAAGGGTATATATTTAATTGATCTATGCTATATAATGACTAATAAACCTTATAATGTGAATGACGAAGATATTGTGGATAGGATGGTTAGAGTTAGAAAGCCACTTATCTACCTAATATCGATGTCTTACTATCTCTAATAGATTCGATTAGGTGAATTTTGCCATGAAATCATAGATTATACTCTGTTTAGAATATTAGATCTAGGAAGCCCGGACTATAAGTATATGAAATAAATTGATAGTAAGATTTATAAATTTATAGATAGTCTGTTCTTCTTATTAGACTATAGGTCGGATGAGCTACTAAATAGCGATCCTTGGAGATCTCCTGGAATAATCATATAATAATATATTATTAATTTTCTGCTTTATATCTAAAGATATAGGCTTTACTTGCCTTATTTATCGCGAGCGTCTAAGGATCGTTTATACGATTACTTACAGAAAGTATACCTAGAAGTAGCTTAAATAGTGATTTGTACTAAACGCTAACTCTTACTAGAGGTGGTTCCCTTTATAATAGTGCGGCTAAGACTTCTAGGCTTACTATATTCTGTCTATATAGCGATTATTATTCTCCTTATAGACTTTAGTAGGAGTGATTACCTATAGGAATAGGAAACGGAAATCTTAGAGGTATTTTTAATCCTAGAAAGGGCTAAAGAGGAACTCCCTTTTATAGGAAGGCTGTTTAAAACCTTTAAGACAGCTCTCCGTCGGTATAGTACTTTGGGCTCGGCTGTTAAAGAAAGTATAATAATGTAACCTACCTTTTAAGGCCCTGAGGCTTTATCGGGTCTTGCCTATGCCTCTCTAGTACCTATAAGCATATTATATCCGATAGGTAGAAGCTTCGATGAGCTTATTATAGACCCTGCATTGCCTTCTCTAGATGACCTCTGGCAGGTCTTCAATGAAAATGTGGACTTAGGGATAGTGGATTGGGATAGCTTCTTTGCCGAGTCGGATAGTGCATTTCTATCTATGTAGCATTAGTAGTAATTTTCGATAGGTCTTGGCACTGGGAATTGAAATCTATAATATTATGACGTATGAAGGCTCGTCATTACTACAATATTCTAATTCATTATGCCCCACTTAGCTATCGAGTCGTTTCCACATTGAGATCGACACGGCACATCGGTTTAATCTTGACCGCCGTATATAATACTAACGGGTGGAGGCGATCAGCGAAGTAACATATTCCGTACGCTACGGTGTATAATAACAAAGATGAGGTTGTAAATCCACAAAGTCAATTTTAACCTTGTCTGACATACTCTCTCTATCAGATCTAAGACAGCCGGTTCTACGCCAGCTTTTCGATCGATTGGTCGGGTTGCATGGGGGATTGATTTAGTTCCTGAACACATTCGTACTTTGCCCCCTGTATACCTATGTAGACTGCCTCTTGTGTCAGCTCCTTCTGGGATCTTCACCTATCATGTCCTAAATTTACGGAAGATATTATATAACAGGTATTATAATGTGACACGATTAATGAATCCCAAGTCGGGGGCCTCGTCGGATGTACGATGAATAGAGACACGCGTCGCTGTGGACTGTGATATGTATTCGCTGCGGAAAAAAGCTCAGTCTTATAGAATAAGTATAGAGCAGTGCAAATGGTAGGCGGCTAATAATTCCAAAATGAGAGACTGTTGTAAATGTGCCATGGTTGAATGATATAAAAATAGGGGTCGAATCCGGGGGTCCACTTCCATATTGTTTAATGATGACACCCGTGGAAAATCCGATCCAATCTCTTGGTGCGTCTTTCATCATACTTATAAGGTGATTTATGCTGTACTAGTGCCTCTATCCTTTGCTATACAAGTCTAGATTGTACACTTAGCGGCTATCCTTCATATGGATAACACAAAGATCTGCAGTTGTAATATAACTGACTGTCTATATGTACGATGTATACTAGCTACTGGATCAAAAATTGGAGCATTAGTATCTTGACGAATATATCCTCGACTACCTAATAACAACAATGGCACCCAATTGAATGGCTTGAGCCTCTTGGAGGACTCAAATTGGCAGTAATATATGGGAAGATGCATATTGCCACTTTCAATAGGGTTGCCTGGGCGTAAGCAAGACAGTAAGTCTACATCTTTCTCATAGTGACCATTGTCCATGTCCCCAGATCCTGCTCTTAAGTGGAGAAACAAGCATAGTCTTATACTCTATCTCTCCACACCTCTATCAACTGGGTCTCTGTTTAATATGACGTTTGTGGATGTCCCAACGTATCTCGCTCCGGCTGGTTCGGACCTACTATTGTCTACTCTCTGAAACCAGGGTTGGTCTATCGGAGTTCTTCCCCACGGTCAACGGCATGAATAGCTGACAGTATGCAGTTTCTCTATGTTTTTATCTCGGGGACTTTGGCCGGCCATATAAGCCCTGATGTTATATTCTGTTTGATTCGTTTGGGATTTTAACCCCCACTGATGCCTATAAAGATGTACTCTCCCTAAAACCTTACTTCCTAAACTTAAGCCACTCTGCCACCATAACTCTACCGGTATATATTGTTAGGTCGTTCAACTGCTTACGATATTCTTAAGAAGGGGTGCCGTGTTTATTTACTAGCTAATTAGCTTATTCACATTCGCTGAATAGTAACTATAAGGAATATTATTACCGTCGCTGCCTTTACTGCCGGCTCTAACGCCCTTGTTGGCCGTGCCGATAGCTGCTGCTTCTACCTTACTTCTTCCAGCGGTACCTCCGGTATACTTGGCTAGCTAGGTGATAGCTAGAACCGTATTGGCGATAGTAATCTGCTACCCGTATAGTACTGTATCGACGCTAATGGTAGTATCACTGACTCTAGTGGCCGTAGGTGCATCCTTACTCGTAAGTGAATTAATCTATATCCTATATATCAACTACTTAAGGATATATATCTAATGATATGACAGCTCCTACCACTTAACTCTAATGTGATAAGGGTGTAACTGCTATACCCGGTTTCTCTGTCAACTCCTAGGGTAAACTCGAGTATCATAACAGCCCTGACTTCATTGCATGTGCTACCGGCGAGAACGCTGGTCTGAATGTCTATACTACCCCTAATAAGATGGATGTCACTAGATATATGAATGTGCAGATGTCTGCCGACTCTTGCTCGGGCACTGGTCCCACTCCCGGTCCTATACCTGGTCCCGCTGGTCCTGGAGGTGGTGGTGGTGCCGGCCCCGGTCCCGCTCCTGGTCCTGCTCCTGGTCCTGCTCCCGGCCCTGCACCTGGTCCTGGAGGTGGTGGCGCTGGCGCTGGCGCCGCTCCTGGTCTCGCTCCTGGTCCCGCCCCCGGCCCTGCTCCTGGTCCTATACCTGGTCCCGCTGGTCCTGGAGGTGGTGGTGGTGCCGGCCCCGGTCCCGCTCCTGGTCCTGGTCCTGGTCCTGCTCCCGGCCCTGTACCTGGTCCTGCACCTGGTCCCGCTCCTGGTCCTGCGCCTGGCCCTGCTCCTGGTCCCGGTGGTCATACTGCCACGACCACGGTCACTGTCACTGACTGCAGCTGCCCTACATCCGGTGCTCCTGGAGCCCCTGGTGGTGGTGGTGCCGGGCCGCAGCCCCCTACTACTGTTACAGTAATATATCCTACTCCCGGCGGCGGCGGTGCTGGCCCTGCTACTGTGCCTACTCCTACTGGCGGTGGTGAATCGCAGCCTGGTGCCTCTCCTACTGCGCCTTCCCCCGGTGGCGGCGGCGGAGGTGGAGGCGGTGGTGGTATCTCTGTTAGTGTTCCTCCTTTCTCCGGCGGCGGGGGCTTATACCCTGGTGGCTCTGCTACTGTGCCTGCTCCTACTAGCGGTAGTTCGCGGCCTGGGACCTCTCTTACTGTGCCTCCCCCTAGCGGCGGCGGAGGTGGTAGTGGTTCGTACCCTAGTAGATCTGCTACTGTACCTTCCCCTACCGGTAGCGCACGTCCTACTAGGTCAGTTACCATTCCCACTACCTCCGGTGGTACCTCTTATCCTACTGGCTCTAGTAGCGTATCCGTCCCTGCTAGCCCTGCCTCTCCTACTACGGGCACTACCTCGGCTACTGGGACCTCTGGTAGTGCTTGTCCTACTACCCTCTCGGGTAACTATAAGATCCCTTACCTTATTGTTCCCGTCGACTCGTCCTTACCTAATACCCCCGCTGGAACTGGGCTTAACGGTAGCGTGAGCTTGACTACCTCGACTGTGTTTAACTTCGATATCCTAAATTCTGACTCTGGTAAGACCTGCAGCCTTATATTCCTCTTCCCTAGGATTGATGAGCTCGAGACTTTATCTTATACCTTTAATAGGGATAGAAGGATTGACTTCGCTTAGCTCTCTTCTCCTACTGATTCTTTAACGTTATTTAGTAATATGCCCTCGGTATCCTAGGACCTCGGTACAATTACTGTCTTCCTAGGTAATGTATACGTTATCTCTACCTTCTCTTATCCGGCTGGCCAGTCTGTTACCTATAAGATAAAGAACGCTAGTAGTACCGACTTTAACTTCTTTAAGGATTAGAACCCCTCTCTGTAAGTTTTCTTACTACTTTTCCTTTTTCCTATATATTAGCTAATAGTACTTTTAGTCTCGGCCTATTTATCACTACTTGCTAAATAAGGAATATATGCAATTTGGCTGTTGACGACTATGGTCATATGATTCCTAGGGCCATTTTTTGTGCCTTGTAAACTTCTATTGATACCTCTTTTACGTCGATATATATTTGATATTTTTCTCCTTTTGTTTTCAGATTTCATGGTCGGGTATCTATACGGAAGTAAATCTTTCTTAAAAGCTAACCGTCTATTTGAGGGATCGGAAAATATAGCCATTTCTGGTTGATGTTGAAAGTTAGGCGCATGTACATAGCGTCGACGTCCCTTCAGTTTGTGTAGTAGTATAGTGAATTCACTCCTTCCAGTTTTCAAGTAAATAACCACAGAGAATATGTATATGTAGCTATACGTATCCCTCTTCCTGGAGATGAGTTCCCAGTGATTCCGGACTATCTAATTCCTGGCGAAGAAGCCGTAACAGTATAGTAGCTGTGACGATCTACTCGTCTTCACATGCTCCTGTTTGACTACATGCTTGCTAGATAGTTAAGCGAGATGATTCGAGGTTTGCATCGTTTGCAAAGGGGGCAGCTATATCAACTAGCTGTTTCCCACTTTACAACTTGCTTCCTCTCTCTCCCTATCTTAGTTATTTTGAATTCAATGCGCTCTTCCTTTGCAAGCCCTGGCACGTTACAGAAGCTTAGGCCTAGTCAATTTCGCAAATTTCACCTATATGGAGGCCCTCTCACACCCCCAGGAAGATTCCAGGATAAACCCAGCCATCCTTCCAACTCCCTTCAGACCAAGCTCCATCAAAATTGTCAACCTCATTCGAATCCACCCTCATCTGCCTAACCACGTTCCCGCAATCGTCCAAAAACACATGTAAAACCCCTCCGCCGCACTGAGCCTTCGCGTCCTCAATAAACGCATGAGTCACCACACAAGTGGCGTGATACATCCAGTACGTCTTACACAAATCATCAGAGTTCAAGGAAAATTCCTCTTCGCGTGTGCCTAAAGTCTGCCCCTCCGCTTCTTCGCGCATTCGTAAGAGATCTGTAGCTTATTCTCACGCCCGTCGAAATCCTCTAGCACTGAATTATTCGTCACGCGCTCTGGGAATCGCTTAAGAACACGAGCAATATCTGCATTCGCAAATAACCCTTCGTCCTCGAGGACTAGCGAGTCGGGTCCGATGAGTTGAGAAATGTCCACGTATTCATTCCAGAGCGTTTGGTGGGCTTGTTCGTTTTCCGCGTCATAGTTCGTGTGGATCCACATGCCCTCGGCACCTGTCCATGATTCGTATCTGGCGGCATAGCGGCGGAGGGATTTTGGAGTAGTGGGCGGAGAATAGTATCAATTTGTTGCTGTGTGGGCTGGGCAGGCGCGTACGTCTGCGAGTCCTCTCTAGTACGGTTATAGTAGGGCTAAGATTTGGGATTAGAGGATCTTTAATAGAATAAGAAGCGATACAGAGGCAGATAGGAAAGAGCAGCGAAAATGTGGCAATCAAAACTAACCTCTCTACCCATCGTCCCAATAGTCAGCCACTGGCGAACGAGGCGTTCGCGAGCCTCGTTCGCGACGCTGGTCGGTAGTTCATTAAGCGAGTCGGGATAAGGAGTATCCCATTGTTCCTGGATAACGTTAATCAACTTGACAGTGCATGGAACATTAGGAGAGAAGGTACATACAAGAAGATAGAGGTCCCTCGCACGATTGAAAATTGAGCTTCAATCTCCAAAAGATATCATAATGGAGCTAGCAGTACCGGTTAGTGGGCACATAATGCAATTTAGGGATACCAAAAGTGCTGATAGTTGTAGGGATTGACGAGTGCGATACTCCGAATGAGTGTAGATCTAGGACTCCTTCGCTTTCTTATAAGAAGTGATGCCTCCCTGACTATCATAAAAATTGCGGAGCTAACTGGAGCGTCTCCTCTATTATTAGGTAATGCTATCTGAGACGACTGTATTTACGTCGAGTTCTAAAATAATTGTTCTATTTAGAGAGAATTCTTCGGTACCTAGCTGTAATAGATATGATTTAAGAGACCGGAGTTAATGAATATACTGTAAATAAGGTCACTTATATCTTGGCTGATCCTAAGGGCGAGGCTATAATATACCACGGGTAGGCTACAGTCTCCTATATCTAGTAAATATCCCTGCTTACTAGCCTCCTTATTAGATATGATACGATAGGACCTGTGTTATAAGCAATGCCTATATTCTTCGCTGAAAATAACTATCAAGATATTACCGTTAATACCAATACTCTATTCTAGAAAGCCTATAATATAAAACTTACTTCGTTCGAGTGGCTTATCTAGTAACTAAAGTAGTTCGAGAACCTGTAAAAGATCATGACTGTACTTTAAGGATCAGAATGGACCGAAGGGTTCAAACTTTTTGACGATAAAGCCTATAAGGTTCTATTTAAGGATCAAGAGACACACAAAAATGTCAACCAGGAAAGTGGATTCGACTAAGGATAAGAAAAGACCAGCCCTCGAGGAGGCCGGTGGGATTGAGAAAAAGCTTATGACTAATCCAAATCTTAACCTACACGCAATGGTAGAGTCATATCCTATATCCCTTCGCAAGAAAGATTCAACTAATTCACTTATACTATAGAGTCACTCCCAGATCGCTTACCATAGCTCACTTGAGGTTAAGGATAAGGAAAACCCTCTGCCTGCCTGTGTGGACAAAATGGTACAGGAGGCGCCATTTCTCAAATACGATACTAAGAAGAATATGGCTGCCAACGAAGGCGGTTTCGACATTTTTACAAGGATCGAGAAGCTCGAATCCCTGACCCAGAAGCTCGAATCCCAGAACCAGAAGCTCGAATCCCTGACCCAGAAGCTCGAATCCCAGAACCAGAAGCTCGAATCCCAGAACCAGAAGCTCGAATCACATCGTCAGAGCCATTTGGACCTTCGGCAAAGGGCTATCTCTACATGGGTACGAGATGCGTTTAGCAAGGTCACAGAACGTCGGAATGAGGAAATCCGCAGATTGAACAGAGATATTATCCATGGCGGCGATGTTCGATCCGATGCTATGGTAGTCAATGAGCGCTATAGCAGAAACAGTACCGAATGGAAAAGATTCAGTACTCTATATGGCCTCACCCCGGACAATGTGGAAGACCTCGGTATTGTCTACAACTTCTCTTAGCGCTGTTCTTATCGCTAATATATTCTAGACCAACATAAGTGCTATAGTTCTCTACAGGCCTTGGATAGAGCAGCCTCTATCCTACTGAAAAAAGCTCAGACAAACCTCCCTAACGAGGCGATTCGGAAGGAACGCGAGGACCTTGTCTCCCTGCTGCTAGAGAAGAGATATAAAGAGGCTGAGAAGATGAGTAGCAATTTTCTTTGTGAGAAAGAGTCGTCTGTGGCTGAAGAGTAGTCCTAGTCTTGGTCAAATGCTAGATATTGCTATCCAATGAATCGCTTTCTAAAAAAAGTCCATCTTATGATCACTTATAGTATTTCCTTCTTCTATTCCTAGATCGAGAGGGCGATCTCCTCGGTTGACCATATTCACACCTCTTCTAATATATAAGTAGCGCCAGCCTCTATCAATCTTCCTTTCTCTCTAATACTTCACTTTTTTCCCTTGATCTAATCTTCCGTAAGGTATGCCGCGCTATCTCGTAAAGCGTTACGGTTTTAGATGCTGGCAATACTATACGGTTAATAATTAGAAGTCGATCTGGAGGTTAACTAACTTTCGGTTTAATATTAAAGAAGATGCTAACTAAGAAACAATCTTTCAGGGGGAGGAGTACATTTCATTCAATCGATCGATGTATTCCGTTTTCTGAAACTTCATCGAACCGGGGCGACCATATACTGATTTTCATTCGGGACACCGAGTTTTTCCTTCAACCAGGTATGATCACGAGATTTCCAGGTAATGATACGCCTGTCAGCTTCATGCTTTCTCACCAACCTATGCCAAGCCTGAGCCCCTAAGCCTCCAGGTACTTGTACATTCCCTATGTCGATCAAACCCATTGACTGATGACCAACGACTATCAGTCCGTCTCGTGCCCGGCTAAGGCTCACACATTGACGGGGAAGGTTGTTAATAAACCCCATTCCCCACGGCTTCCCTGGCCGGGTGGTCGATAAGATGACAAACGTGCTTTCCGTTCCTTGGGCAGCATCTACACTCGAGATGCGGATTTTTTTATACCCTAATTTCAGGCGGATCAGCTTATCGAGAAGGTTCCTTTCCTCACTGTAAAAGGAAAGGATGAGGATGTCTTCTTGCAAGAAATTCTTTAGCATAAGCTTCTCTACAAGCTGGCCGATGAATTGAACGTAATCAGGGTTAAACACAGATGTCCCATTCTTCTGTTTCCAGAGAATTGAATTGTTGACTGACACAAAGTAGGACGTACCAGGTTCAATTTGAACGAAGGTTTTAGTCATGAAATTTGCGAAGTGTAGTGCCTTTGGCCTGCCAACACAGGAAGTGTGGGTTTCTAGCCTCCCATGATAATACTGAGTACTGACGAAGTCACTGATGTTCTGCGCCATCCGATATTGGGTATTCAGTTGGACTGTTGAACACCCGGTTTGAAGCATGCGCTCGAACAGGGACATCCTGTCTGAGGGAAAGCATTCATTTTTGCCGGCTGAAATCACAACCGGCGGGAGTTGTTGCCTATCGCCACTCAGAATGACCTTTTGCAGCTTTGAGTAATTCCTCATGACTGCAATGAGGCATGTTGGCTCTATGATCTGTGAGGCCTCTTCAATGAGGACAATTTGGGGTTTGAATGTTCGTAGAGACTTCCGTCCGGCGGTAGAGGCCGTGCAAAGAACCACCTTAGCTCGGCTCAAGTAGAACTCCTGCAAAGCGAGCCACCATCTTCGGTAATTTTGCACAATCATCTGATGAAGACTTTGTCGGTCGTCTTGATCGCCTTCTCGCGCACGGCCATGTACCTGTACAGCCAGAGCGTCCTCGTAGTCGGCTGGCTCCAAAAAGGTCCGTCCCTCTCGACGTAGTAGTTCCTGGAATGTGAGGAATTCCAGCATCAACTGCGATTCTTCATCTAGTTTGGCCTGCCTGAGGCGCCCGGAACTGACAGCTTCGTTGATACGCGACATGATTTGGCGCCCGAGAGATGAGCTTCTACCGGGAGCGGTCATTGAATTAATTGCCGATGTCAAAGTCGTCCAAATGTTATCGGAAATCCCACGCTCTCGAAGCTCCTTTTCAACCTCCTGAAATCCAGGACACGAGCTAGGATTTTGGCGCGTTGCATCAGTTCCCTCGGCGCCTTCCATCTCAGGAGACATCTGCATCTCCGGAGTCTCTCCGAAGTCAGTGTCCAGTCGGTAGAAACCGATGCCTGTAGGGTCATCAATGTTCAGCACCTCCCGAATGCGGTTTGCAATGACATCCAGCCCGTAGTTGGACCCACAGACAATCAAAAGAGGCTTGTTGTGTTTGAAGCAAAACTTAGCAATGACCGCTGAAATCTGCGTCTTGCCTGTGCCAGGTGGGGCCTCAATCAGCCCCATGAAACTTCGAAAAGTGGCACCAAAATTGAAGGCAGAGCTGACCGCCCGAATCTGTTGGGTATTCAGAGTTCTCTCAGACCGTAAAAAGATCTCGGCTTGACGGTCGATTTTCAACTGAGACGGCATAAAGAACTCGATGTTTGTGTTTTCGTTGCCCAACAAAAGCTGCTTCATCTTGTTCTCTCTTGGGATTTCGAAGTGATCATTTCCGTACATTGCATATCTGATTGCCTTGCGTGCTTGGACGATTGCCACTTGTGGGTATCCAAATCGAACATGACCTTCGAGCCTCAGAACCCGTCCAATGGAATCTCGATCCTGGGCTCTTTTGATTTGAATGCAAATAGAGGTGAGAGGGGTCTTCTTCACGCGATCAAGTACGGAGCTTGATATGACTTTTCCTACCCACTTTCGACTCTTGGAAGAGCCTCTCATCTCTGGCGAAATTGTCTCACAAGGATCGATCTCTACTGGCGTTCCAGGCTCTGGAAGAGGGAGAATTTGTTCCAGATTGATATCTTCGTTGTGTATTGTCATCACCTCTAGAACAGCGTAGTAATAGTCGGAAGGCTCGCCTTGCTTTGTGTTTGATCCGGGCATGGGAATCAGCTCAAATTCGTATGTCCTGTTGAACTGGTGTATGTACGCCTCTTCTTGTGCTGCGGTCTCCCGAAGGAGGCCGATCATCTTCACAGCCTCGTACTCCCTTTCGTTGATGAATGTGAGAGGGGCGTTGAGAAAGAAATTCAGCAATTGCATTTCCGGCTCGTATTTGTGGTCTCCCAAGGGGGCATTTTGCCAACCTAGCTGTCTTTTGCGATGATGGATTTGGATGATCTCATCAGACACCGATGGAATAGTATCAATAACCGAAAAAATGTCGCTGGCTTTGACGTAGGAACAGTTGTAATAAGGGTACGGAGGTGGTGTTGGGTTCGGCATTGCAGAAAATGCGTTCCAGTCCATCAGAAGATGTGCTCGAGCACGGGTAGTCACTGTGATCGACCAACCATTTCGGCCCAGTTCTTGGAAGTCGTGCACGCTTTTTCTCTGTCCGGAATCGAGGCTTTGAAGGACACTATTCGGAAGCATATGATCGAAGCAATGAGGGCCTTTCGTCCACGCCCATGAGATAACGTATCCTTCGGCACCCTCTGACCCTTGACATAGCTTGGCCGTCTGATTGTCAAGGATGGTTTTGGAAATCGTGACACTTGATAATCTTGCCGACAGTGTTATCGGAAATTGAGTGTCCGCATTGAAAGTGGGCACTCGGTTGGTCAAATTGCCGTCACCGTCCCATGCTGTCCATACCATTCGGAGGTTGTTCGTAAC
Source organism: Penicillium psychrosexuale (assembly GCF_028828465.1). NCBI lineage: Eukaryota > Fungi > Ascomycota > Eurotiomycetes > Eurotiales > Aspergillaceae > Penicillium > Penicillium psychrosexuale. The sequence continues at coordinate 4,333,906 of NW_026643187.1, forward strand.
TTTCTCTCCTTTCAGCTTAAGAACAAGCTGGAGATACGGGATCTCCGCCCCCCCACGGATTGAGAACTCGAGGGGTGCGTTTGAGATTGAGGCAATGATCTTAGGTGTGGTCGAATCGCGTACTTTGAAGGTCAAGTAGCACCCATACGTGTCGACCCCGGATTGGTATCGGTGGAGAGAAACCTGACCAGCCCTGGAAGCGTGGAGCTTTTTGGGGCGCATTTGTGTGTAGATATTGGGATCGACAGGCGCGTAGGCATTGTACCATCGCAAATTGGACTCGGACCGCGTTAGGTCTCCCGTAAAATTGTGTTTCCCATTCGAAGTCATACTGTGGAAAGCATGTATGACCTGTGAAAGGAAGATTGTCCTGAAGAAACGATGAATGCACAACTTGAGTGTGAAAATGGTGAGTTGTCCGGATGAAGAGACGAAGAGAACAAGAGAAGAAGAGAAGAAGAGAAGGTAGAAGGGGAAAGGGGGAACAGACTAAGAAGAGAAGAAGAGAAGAAAGAAGAGGGAGGGGAGGTGGGGGACAGACTAGGTACACGTTCATTGAAACAATGCAAAGGTTTCCTCTCTCGGCTCGAGTCCTGCTTGTCTCCGTCCAAGTCCTCACTGTCTCGGTCCTCTCGGCCTCTTTAGATCTAGGTCCTCATATTTCTTGAACAAACGCTATGAACTTATAAGATGACAGCAGCCTAAGTATATTTTCTCACGATATCTTCAAATCGTGTTCTAAGACGCTATCATCTTTTCCACAAACAGTGAGAATCTTGAGATGCTTAAGAATGCTAATCTTACCAGGAAGCTGAGCCAGGCTCTCTACAGTGGAAAAGTCGCGCGGCGGTAATGAAGATGCACGGGGAGTGGGATGATAGACTATAAATAGCAGGGAGAGTAGTTTGTTTGATACATCGCTTGATAGAGACAGAACCAGATTCCCACGTTCTTTCGCCTATAAGCCAAATCGTTCAAAAATATTTACTAATCCCCAATTTTCTATCCTGGCTAGACCCCTCTCGCCTCCATCCTGGCTCGCATTGCCCAGACCTATGGAGCCCGAGGGAATTGTTGGTCCTCGCTCGTCAGCTAGAATAGTTGGCCGCATGGAAGATCTTCAGCAGTGGTATGAGGAGTACGAGGAAAAGTGTCCTATCTTGACCCGGAAAGATGCGAGATTCATGATACAGTTCCCACCGGAGTTCAAGCTTTGGCCCACGATGTTTTATGAGCGGTACCCAGGGCTCCGGCCAACAAGGAACCCCCAGCACTATTGCTACGGAACAAGGGAGGAATTCGGTTATGGATGGCATTTACGTCCGGGAAGATACCTGGCTACGTACGAGGGTGAATTCTACGACGACTATTCTCGATTTGTCCGGCTATGGCCTACGCCAGAGAACCACGGGAGAAGAGTCAATTGGAAAGAAGCACAAGCAGCAGTCGCTAAGGACGGAAGTTCAATCGTGGGAACCCTCCTAACTCGAGATGAAGTTAAGCAAATCCCACCTCAGGTGATCACTAGGAAGCGGTCACAATTCCCAGTCTACGATGGTTGGCAGGAGCTGGACCCCACGTGTGACCGAACTGTGATTATTGGAACGATTGGGTCCACCACGTCTTCCTCCCCTATCATTGTATCTGCTGATCAAGATCTTCTGGATCGACTGCGACAGGCTAGACTCTTAAGTCTGTCAACCTCTGCAACCCTTGACAATAGTGGATCCCCTTTGTCCTCAGGACCATTTGACCCCTCTGATAGTGGAATAACAACGTCTTCTGCTCAACCTCGCTCGTTCCAATCATTCTCTTCTGGTAGTGGCAAGTCTCTCTCCTCTGTGGTTCATCCAGTAGGAGACCTGCTACTCACGTCTTCGCCTATCTTTGCTAAAGCTCACACTCGCATCATCAGGCGAGACCCTGATTGGGGAAAAGGACTCCGCAGGCTAGCTCCTCATCAAAACCTCAGAACGTCAATCGATCATCTCAAGAACAAGAGGCTGGCTGAAGGACGGCCTCTTATGAGTTCTGAAGGAGAAGTCAGTGAGCGGCAAGCAAGAAGCCCCTCAGAGGACCAGACACCTCCAGAATCCCTTATCTACATTAGTTCCGCCTCCATTCCTTCTTACTCCGCTCCTGAAAGAGATTCAGATTTCCCCCACCCCTCGGACAAATCCAAGCCACTGGCTCAACGTGATCCTGTCTCAGAGCGTTGTCCTACTCCTGGAGCAGCTCAACCACCAATGAGCGGATTTACCAGTCCCCCAGGTGCAGCTGCACCTGGTGAAGATTGGGATCCCGACCATGGTCTCATCTTCAACCCAGATATCCTCAATAAGAGCTCAGCCGAGATTTTTCCTGTTCGAGCTGCCACCAGAGGTGGAGGAAAAAGCCTCCCTGCCTATGACCCTAGCTACGACCATCGTCTCCGTCAACCTTCTCGAACTCCTACGAATCCATCGCCTAGCGGTCTTCAGCACGACCCAGCCACCTTCTACTCGCACCCTCAGATCAGCCAGGATCTTGGCAATCAGCTATTCGCGAACCCCAGCTTGTTTGCCGCCTTCCTCCAGTTCCAATCCAGCATGAATAACCCGGAGCAACTCCCACCTCCACCCCCTAAGGTCCAACCTGAATCACTACGAGAGATCCCGGCCCGAGAGGATGACAATGTCAATTGGACGGAGGTGGTGAAGCAGTTGACTACCAGGATCGGGGAGCTAGAGCAGAAGAACCAAGCTGGACCCTCTAACAAGGACTCGACCTCTACGGCGTCGAAGCAACCTCCTCCGAAAGAAGTCCAAACTACTCCTCGTCGACCTACCCCAGCAGTTTCCGAAAGGTCTCGACTCAGCGACACAAGATCGGTTCCGAGGACCTTAATACCCCGTGACCAATCTTCAGCAGAAGAGGAGCGAGGGTCTGCTTCGTCTCCAGCTTCCCCCCTTCTTGTGACCCCGAAGTCATCTACCCAACCAAAGAAGCCACCCAAGTCACAGGGAAAGCACAAGTCACGCCAGTCCAGCTCCACGAAGCTAGTCAAACGATCCGTCAGTCCTTTTGACCCGAACCTGATGCCCAAACTGAAGAAGATGATGTTCAAGCCCAGAGAGATCGTCCAGAATCAGGAAGTGATGAGCATCTTGGACAAGAAGGAGATCGGGAAACCTCTAGCTGCCTACATCCGTGACATGGCGGCTCCTAATCGACCCACCCGATTCAAAGGCTGGAAGGGTAGTGACTCGTTACCGGTGTCCCTAGAAGGCAAGAAAGACAAAGAACTTAGCACTGGAGAACTACAGACTCTGATGGATTACGGTCCAAGTGTCCGGAAAGAGTTCAAGAAATCCTTCAGAGGAGAAGGAAACTTGCGGAAAGCCCTTCACGACCAGCTGGATTTAATTGAGGATGGGAAATTTAACCGCCCAGCTTTAGCCCTCAATTCTCTGAACTCGGATCTTATTGCAAGCTTTGTGTCTCGTTACACTGCAGTGCCCCGGGGAGATAGTGACGAAGGGAGCGACCAGGCTGAGGAAGAGCGAGAATCAGATGGTGTTGGAATATATGTGTTCCTGTTTTAATGATGTAATTGATGATGTCATTGATTGCTTACTTTGTTACATCCCATCTTGCTTTGTTACATCTGAAGAAAGTCATGATTCATCTGAAGAGAAGTCATGAATCATCTGATCTTTGATTTACCGAGTTATCCGCGATGTTTGATTGCTATAAGAAAGCCCCAAATTGTACTGAATGTTAGTTAGACAAATTGACTATTTCATCCCATGATATACACTTTGATCTCATCTTTGACCTGACACCTTGACCGCCTAGCTGTTTATCTGTTTAAACACTACGCATTTGACCCCTCGAGAGTGCATTACAAAGCATTGTGCCTAGTTCTACCACACTCTAACAGTTATGAGCCCGGCCTGACCCTTTTATCTAAAGCCAATATTAACTGTCCATCTGATCTTATCTTATCCAATCTTCTTCTATCTGATTTTGCCACCATGATAGAAGTGAAATCCCTAGTTACACTTAGTCAGTAATCTAATTGGCTAGTCTGGTATATATATATTAGATCAATTGCCGTTAGTTACCGACTATGGGATTATGTTAATCCGGAAGAAACAATGACCTAACCAATGCCAACTGAACCTATTCGTCCCATCTTTGCTGAGACATTTGCAAATAATGAGACAATATTTACTTTGACCAATCATCAACTTTCTCTCTAGTAAGAATTGAGATAAGAATACGAGATTGATTATAAACGATTTGAGACGATTGATAATAGGGCTCGAGCCCTATTCTATACCATTATTGGATTAATTTCAATAAATAATAGACGACTAATTAGTAACGCCACAGCTAGTCGAGATACTTTATCTATACTATATAATATCTATGTACTAATAAATGAATCATAAAAACGTCACGTGATACGCTAATAGTACGCTTTACAGTAAGGACTATTATATAATCGATTGATCGAGAAGTGGCTTATAAATTAGGAGAATATCTATATAGAAGTATCCTAAACTGAAATCGCTAAAGCTATAGGATCATATGCTTTATACAACTTTCTTGAAGCTGTGGGATTGTTATCCCTATATTTTACTAAGTATTAGACTAATCATTTTATAATAATCAAAGAATCAGGTAGAATATTGCCCGATTTCTATTTACTGATTAAAAAATACTGCGATTCTATTTATCTGAACCTGCTAAAGATTGTAATAAAGGTTGTATATACCACTTTCTAAGGTAATAAATAAAGCGGTAAAGACTAAAGCAGTAAAAACCAGTAGAAAGATCAGACGAAACCGATATATGATCTCTAATGCCCTTACTAAGAAGACCTAAAGTAAGGAAACCATATATTTGACGACTGCCACTATATTAATCCTAAGAAGAGACTAAACGATTGGAAAGCGTTACCTGATATAGAAGAATGCTTCGAAAAAGCCTGTTAATATGAAGGTTTTAATTATATGTATCAAAATGCCCTAAAAAAGCATGCTTTAGATAATAAAAAGAATAAAATGACGATAATGATAATACGATTTAGTAGCTATACTATTATATAAATATAGAAGTTATATAATAATCTCTTACGTAATCTCTAGGTATTTAATATAGGATCTAATACCTATCTGTGTAATAATATAAGCAAGTTTATTAATTATATACCGAATTCATCCTATGTTTCTATCGGAGATATAATTATAAAAATTGATAGTTTTAGGACCGTTTTGGTGGAACCCACTGAGTCATCTGATTAAACTGTGTTTAAATTGATAAATATGGTATATTCCCTAGGTTTTTATCTTAACTTGATATCAGCCGGATTGGTAGAGAAAGTAGGTATATGGTATAATAGATGAAAAAGCTGCCTTAAAAACGATAAAGGAAGCCTTATTTATAAGGTTAAGAAGGATTCTAACCTGATTTTCGTCTAATGGCACTAAGATTCCCTCAATTACCTATTAAAGATTGATAATTAGATTGATATAATTGATTCATCTGATCTTATTAATCATATGACTGTACTTAATGTCTTATATATAATACGGTTAGCTGATCCCTATATAGTAAGCGGGTCATATGATCTATGGTATACCCGTTTAGGCCATCCTAATATACAAGTGCTCGACTATCTCGAAAAAGTAGCTGAAAACGTTAAAATTAATAAGAATTTAACCCTTTCTTCTTATGAAATATACCTGATTTCTAAGGTAAAAAGATAGATATCCTATCGACCAATTATAATGGGAGAAAACCTATTTAAAGCTGTTTATTAGGACTTGATTTATATAATAGAAGTATATAATCACTATAGATATATCTCTTATCTAATCGATCCCATGACTAAATACTAGATTTCGTCTAATCTCAGTTGTAAAGATCAGGTAATAGACACAGTTTGGATGAAATTTGCCCTTATTGATACCTAATTTAATATCAGACCAAAGGTTTTGTATTGCGACAGAGATAGGAATTTACTCCTATTCCTTATAGAATGCGAAGAAAAAGGAATTGAAGTTTATATGACCCTACCTTATTAACCTGAGCAAAATAGCTACGCTGAGAGGTTAGGTACTTTGATCTTAATTATAGCGTGTACCATGCTTATTAATACCAATTTATCTGTATATTTATGGCCTAAGGTAGTTAATACTACCGTTTATATCTAGAATAGGCTCTCTAATAAGTAGCTGAACTGGATATCTCCCTAATAAGCGCTAGTTAGCCGAATGGTAATACCCCTGGTTTATATGGTAATAATCCTATCTTTATTAAATATTAAGATTTATGGTTATAAGGCATACGTTCGAATCCTATTAATACCACGTTTATTTAAAATAAGTGTATATATATAGATCGGCTATCTCGTCGGATATAATGCTTCTAATATATAGTGTATTTAGATACCCTAATCTAGGAAAATTATATACGCATGTGACGTTGTCTTTAACGAAATAAGCTTCTATACCCTGGAATGGGAGAACAATGTTCTAGTGGTAAATGAGACCAATGAAGTGATCTTAACACTAATTTAGTCTGAATTCAACCAACTAATTAATGAAATTGAGGTTACTAAAGAAATCGATATACTAGATGAAATATATGACGAATAAGCAGAAGATTAATTAATGACTAAGGCATCCGAATAACCTAAGGTAGAAGAAGTAGAACTAGATAAAATCCTTGGCAATCTACTAGTAATACCAGATAAAAGCGAGCCAGACGAAATCCTTGGAGATCAGCCTATTATACCATTGGAAAGCATTGATAATCAACCATATAACGACGGTCTAATGGTATTTATTGATAATTCTAACTTTAATGGAGATGATTATATATCTCTAAAACGACTATTCTTACTAAACGATGACGACGAAGACGAAGAATTACCTAATAAGAAATATCGGACGAATCTAATTCTAAGCTATTTGTACGTGTTTTTAATAGTATTACTCTCTTAACCAAAGAAGATACCGGTTGATAGTTTGCTAAAAGAACCAGATAACTGGTCAGAAGTACAAGTTCATACCTATAAAGCTAAATAGTACTATGTAATATAAGTTGAATACAATAAGCTGAATAAGATAAATGCTTGGATGCCTGAAAAAACTGATCATATAACGCAATTACATTCGTCTGAATGTAGAAATATATCTTAGAATACCTGCCCTAGGCATTAAATTCTTCTAATCCGATGGGTATTTAAATATAAATTAGACGAAAACGGCTTTTTAATATAGTTTAAAGCTTATATTTGTGTTTATAGTAACCTTTAGATCATTGAAGATAAAGAAGACGTTAGGGCTATAACCCTAGTAGCCTATACCCTGTGTATATTGCTAGTAATAGTAGCTATATTTGATCTAGAAACCTTCTAAATAGACGCGGTGAATGTATTTCTTAACAGTTCTCTTTTACCCTATCTATACTACCAGTTTCTACTGGGATACCGACGATAAAGGTATGTTTTACGACTAAACCAAGCTCTTTATGGCTTACGAATCTTGCCATGTTTATAGGAAGAAATAATTAAATTAAAGCTTATTAAGATAGGCTTTTATCCTATTCCTAAAGACCTATGCCTTTTCTTAGATGGAAAGGTTATATTGATGATCTTTATTGATAATCTTCTTAGTATATATCTTGTAAAATATTAAAAATATGCCGAATTCGTTAGAAATTGTCTTTATCAGAGCTTTGAGATGAAAGACTGTGGCGAATTGACCTAATTCATTGGTATATATGTGATTAGAAACTAGATGAAATGGAAAATCTGGTTGAATCAAGATATATATATTGAGAAGATATCCTATCGATTCTATCTAACTAATAGGAAGCCACTAAAGATACTACTTCCTAGTGAAAATCTTATTTATATATCACCTGATACGTTATCATCTGATATATTATCATCTGATTATAAAGCTTATCTATAGCTAATCTAGTACTACCAATTATTGGTAGGATTAATTGGTTTTGCTGCGGTTATGATATAACCCGACGTTGCTTTCGCATATCAGATGCTTTCTTAATGGCTGATAAAGCTAGAAAGAAGTTATATGATCGCTATAGAGTAAATAATCTCATACCTTTATAGGACGAGATATTATTCTATTGAATTTAATGGGTCATATGATCTATAATATATCTTTCGAGTAGCTTTAGATATAAGCTTTACTAATAATATTGGACGAAAAAGCTTGTAAGGCTTCATTTTCACCCTATTTAGTAGTCTAATTGATTGGTTAGTAAGAAAACAGCGAGTTGTTATAACGTTAATAATGGAAGCTAAATTGGTTATACTTTTAGAAGTAGCTAAATACCTTCTTTAGATGAAAAGACTGCTTAATTTAATTGAATTTAACGCCTAACACGATCTAATACTGTTATATAATAATAAGCAAACGATCGATCTGATGACGAAATCCAATTTGCTGTATCAGACGAAACTGCGTCACGTGGATATTAATAAACATTGGTTGCGAGAAAAGGTAAGAAATAGAGATATATATCTCTAATGGATTCTAATAAATACCATGATTGCCGATGGATTAACGAAATACCTTTCGTCCCAAAAACACCTCGAATTCTTGAATCAGCTGAATTTGAGACGATTGCCTAATCGGGTAACCGAATTCGACAATGTTTGATCTGTTCTTCTCTCTTTCCTGTTTTATCCCATGTTTACAGCTTTTGACTAAGGTCAAAATCTGAAGGGGTGTATTGGAATATATGTGTTCCTGTTTTAATGATGTAATTGATGATGTCATTGATTACTTACTTTGTTACATCCCATCTTGCTTTGTTACATCTGAAGAAAGTCATGATTCATCTGAAGAGAAGTCATGAATCATCTGATCTTTGATTTACCGAGTTATCCGCGATGTTTGATTGCTATAAGAAAGCCCCAAATTGTACTGAATGTTAGTTAGACAAATTGACTATTTCATCCCATGATATACACTTTGATCTCATCTTTGACCTGACACCTTGACCGCCTAGCTGTTTATCTGTTTAAACACTACGCATTTGACCCCTCGAGAGTGCATTACAAAGCATTGTGCCTAGTTCTGCCACACTCCAACAGATGGGGAACCAGAAAGAGAATCAGATGGAGAATCAGATGGAGAATCAGATGGAGAATCAGATGGAGAATCGGATGGAGAATCGGATGGAGAATCGGATGGAGAAGCAGGTCGGGAATCAGAAAGCCCCCCACCAATCTCGAAGGAGTCTACTCCCAAGAAGTCGACCAAGAAAGCCCTTCCTAAGGAAAAGGCCACCAAACCCAAGGGAACCAGGTACGAGGAATCCAAGCTTGGAGACCCATCCAAACTCCGAGCCAAGCTCAAGGATCTTCGTCGGCAGTTAGTTGACACTCGCAAGCTGGCCTTAAGCCATGAGGCACTCATCCGGAGCCAATGGAAGGAAAACAGGGAGCTACGAGATCGCGTTCTGCAGGGAGAAAGTCTACTGAAAGAATACCTGCATACCAAGAATCAGGTCAAGAACTGGGGGCCGGTCCCACCTCGAACCACTATGCCAGAGTTCATCAACCTGGACAGTGATGACGAAGTTTCTTCTCAGAATTGATGAAAAGGACTCGGTGGAAGTCAAGAACTACGGATTCCAGGTTAATCCGTCCCGGCGGAGGACCCGGCAAGATCGGGAGTATTTATACTACTGGTTGTTTTCCCCTCGCTCAGTTAATGCTTGTTTTTAATTTTATCCATTTAGCCATTGAATTCGTGCTCCGTATAGCTGGCTTAGCCTGGTTTTGCCTAGTTTGTACTTGAAGCCTATCCTGAATGATTCGTTTGCCTTGTCATCAGCGGTATTAAATTAGGGGATTGGTAATATCACCCCTCCCTTGAAATTACCCCCCCTGCCTGATCTTTCAGGCAATTTTACCACCGCCTTCCTAATCGAGTACCGCATTTCCTCCGCCACCAACTCCTATCTTTCCCTCTCTATACCGCCTTCCAATTTTGTATACCGCCTTCTTAGTAAACCTAGGTACCTGCACTTTGTATGTAAAATCAAGTCAATTTAGATCAAACAGATTGACACCTTAATTCTGCTTTATGCCTTTCAACCATAACACCCAGCAAGGCAGTACACAGCAAGGCAGCACCCAGTAAGGCAGCACCCAATCTTCGGCAGACCCTCTTACCCAGGAACAGGATCGATCTACACAACGAGATCCCTCGGGATTCGAATATATACTAGCGCAGAGACGAGGACGAGGTCGGGGAGCTACCGCTACTAAAGCTACTGCTACTGAAGCGACCTCTAATACGGGACGTGGCTGTGGCTGTGGCCGAGGACGTGGTCAGGGACGTAGAGCGAGTATAACTATGACCGAGGGTACTGAGGATAGTACTGAGAGCAATGCTACCGAGGCCAGAGGTCGGGGACGTGGTCGAGGACGTGGTCGAGGTCGGGGACGTGGAGGAGAACGCGCGTAGGGGGCTGATTAGATCAATTTAGTAATCAATGAAATATATGATTTTTTCTGACCAAAATGCATATTTTTTTTCTATGTAGGCAGAATTCGTGGCAAAAAAAATAAAGTATGGCAGTATTCTTGGTCGTGATTAATTAGGAAGGCGGTACTGAAAAATCAGGCAGGGTGGGTAATTTTAAGGGAGGGGGGGGTGATATTACCAATCCCCTTAAATTATATAAAATATAAATGCTAGTATTATAAAAGTTTTGTTAGGACTAGCTACTAGCGTATCCTGAAATGGAGGTCTGAACTAGAGTAGAGGTTCCCAAGATGGCTCATACAATTGAGTAGACTAATCGCTAAGGTTCTAATTAGACTTCGACACAGCCCGACTAGGCCCGACCCGACCTAGCCCGACCCGTGGACGGGTTGGGCTTTGGGCCTGACTTCTCGGCCCGTGGTCGGGCCACGGGCCTGACCCGTTTTAATTCAAGCACCGAATTTCTACCGTTATAACCGGGTTATCATTTTATCCGGTATCGTTATAAATAGGTTTTACTACAAGTAGTCCCGACGCCGCGCCGCGGCGCGGCGGACTGGCTGCAAGTATCATACTCAGCGTCGAGCAAACTATCCAGTTAGTTATCTATATATTGAAGAGCAAGAAGAAAATGCAAATAGCAAATAAGAAAGAGGCCAAAGAAGGCCAGAGCGTGTTTTGATGGGGTGCGCAAGTGGTCTGACCGGGCCACCGTACGGCGGTCTGCAGACACGACAGCCAATGAGAGGCACGTACCCGGTTCTCGCCAAGCAACCCAATCCCCATTCGGGTATTGGGTTACCACGGCTAGACAAAAACTCTTGCTCAACGCAAATTTTGAAGAACGCGTCAATTTTTTTCTCCCCCAATAACGCCTATAAAAAATCCTAGAAAATCCTAAAAAATACTCAATCGATATTTACATCATCCATAGGTGGAATCCATGGAATAAACCGGGGTCCTGGGGTAGGGGTTTCGTCTAAATCAACAGGCTATATACCCTGCTTTTTTAACTGCCTTATTTCTTGCACGTATTCCTTAGATTCTCGCTCTCGGATCATTCGATTTACATCGCTAGCAGTAAGTAGACTACCTATATTGATCTATCGCTTGGTGATACGGGTCTCCTAAGCTAGTTTATTATATAGAAGGTAGGTATTGTCCTCGGCGAGCTGAGTAGCTAGCTTAGCCGTAATTCGAGTACTTTGATATAATAACTTTACATAATGTTAAATAGAGGTATAAAGCTTACTATCTAGTAATTTAATGTCTGCTTCCAATTTGCGAGTACTTTTAGTAATACGAGCAGGCCATAGGGGGGGGAATTAGTGATTAAACTTAGGAAATCAATCTTAGAATTATCGTCTTTACCGAAAATAACGAGATCTAGACTATAATCCACGGTTTTTTCGAGGGGATCGAGCACCCTATAGTAGTCAAATAGGTAAATACCATAATTTATAAAGCTAGATTTAATTACTTTGGTTATAAGGGTGTTTCGAATAGAGACAATTTCCTGGAAAAAACGCATTTTCGTTCGATAGAACCACCCATTAAATAACGTTATTATTATTAGACTGGTAGTAACCATTTTAGCAGTAGGCGGAGAGAAAGTATTATCTAGCATAGTGATCCAGCTAATTATTACTTCTTCTTGATCGGGATTTAATACTAAATTGGGGGGGTAGCGCGTCGAGCGAGAAGGCCGCCCATTTATCCTGGCGTATAGGCGAGTATAAGGAACGTCGAATTCACGCGCCAATAGCGCGATTTTTGGTTTTTTTCTAGAATTCCAGGCAGAAATAGCAATTTCTAACCGAGTCTCCAAATCTTGGGTTTTTTAGGTATGCTGGTGGGTAAAAAAATGGTATAGAAAATGGTAACTCTTCAAAATTTGCGTTGAGCAAGAGTTTTTGTCTAGCCGTGGTAACCCAATACCCGAATGGGGATTGGGTTGCTTGGCGAGAACCGGGTACCTCGCGACTTTCCGAATAGATAATCGTCTTATTGTGCACTAGAATCTGTCACTAATTCATTGCCTCCCACTACTCATTATCGGAGCCTAGTCCAGTCTTGGTTCCGTATGCCTGTATTTGCCCCAAAATTCGTATCCCCTTGGCCTAGAAGCCCGATGTGATACAGACACTGGCAAAGAGACACTCCAGTCGCACCTGTCAAGCTCCCTTGGTCATCGTTGTAGATAACAGGTGAGTACTCTAGAACCCATTTTCTGTTGATGTCCACCTTGCGGAGAAAGATGGTTTCGTGGTAGAGCGTCAGAACGCCATGCTTGATCTCCGTCTCAAGCATGTACGTCGCGACTTGACCTATATCAATCTATGTTTTAGTAGGTAAACAGATGTTGTAAGGGATTGGCTTACCTAGCAAGTGCCAAAATGACGTTTCTTCAAGCGCGTCAAAGCGATCAATCGCAGCGCTTAACAGATGCTTCGGTATCCATGGTACCTTGGCTTCCTCAATGACCTTTATCAAGCCGGATCGATTCATGATGACAAAATCGGGAGCCTTGCGATATCCAGCATACGGCAGCTTGGCGGCTTTGAAGCTGCTAAACGTAAGGTCCTGCTGCTGGGCTTTGAATACGGCTCCGAGAACTTGACCTGCGCGCCCGAAAAATCTCCCTTGGACATCTGTCTCGCATGAAACAACGACATGTTCCTCAGTGGTTGAATTAGACGCATTTGGCCCTGTAAACTTGGCGTCTATAACTTGCTGGCTCCAGGTCTGAACATTGCAAGTATTCAAGACCTCGGCCTGGAAATTTGGCCATAGCCGTAGGGCTCCTGTAAAATAGATGTCATGCAGGGCGGAGCTAGTGGTGGTCTTAACGCCGATGTTCAGGTCTGGTAAAGGCTCCAGGAGGGCGTTGAGTGGGGCGAAGGAGGTGAGGTTGTCCATCGTGATGATTTAGGACGAGTTTTCAGCTAGACGGCGAGTTGACAAAAGATAAGGACGCGTTGGTTACGAGCAGAATATTTTTCAAAATAGGACGAGCAGTTCTGATGTCCTCTATATGCGTACCTTCCATATTGGGAAACAACGTAGATGGCAATACTCGAAATGGTATGGTTACCCCAGTTAGAAAGGCTTGAGCATGTCTCACCGCCTGTTGTTATTAATTTCTTACAATATATGCAATACGAAGAGTAACGAGGCTATCCGGAAGGGGAAGGGGGGGGGGTCACACAAAGTTGCGATTGACTAGGGAAATAGACGAGGGATAGGCGGGACGACGAGGAAGGCCGAAAGGGGTGAACGCAGACCGAGTGTAATACGCCCTATAGTCTTAAGTCACCCACATCCAAGGTTGCCAAATCTCCATCAAAAGACCTCTATAGATGACATACAAACATAGCTCAACCTAGCTAGATTGGCCATAGAAGAGCTATATGAACCTACCAAGAACCACCAACCTAGAAACCACCGGGATGTTGCCCTCAATCAGATTGCCACAGCAAATGCTAGCCTGACCTTGACGCTATTTTCAATGGTCAGACGTCAATCAGGGTAACAGCCTGCAACCAAGCTCAGAACGATGTATTATGGCACAGGTGGTCCTTGATCGGGATCCCCTTTTTCAAACAGGCTGAACAGTCCGATTCAGATATATGCCCGAGGACAAACGAGTCAACTACATGGTCAAAAAGGAGTATTGAGCAGCACTAGAGATGAATAGCGGTCGCTCTTTACCTGCTGCAAGGCTATCCTGATAGTGAGAGCCTACTAGGATTGGAAGTAGAGTTGGAGTACTCAGCCCAGGTAGGTTCTTTCTAAGGGGATTATGCGATATCCGCTATCGAAATTACGAGAAGTGAGGAGTGTTACTCCCAGACGCGAGATATCAAATCAATGTACTGGTATTCAACTAAGCAACTAAGCACAAGACTAAGAGAGAGAAGGGAGGAGGACAGATGGCCAGCGAGCTATGTGAATAGTAGGGATCTATGCCTTAGGAACCATACATAAACATCAGGCATTAATTGACAAGTATGTGAATCATAACACGGGGCTCTGTGGCTAATTTAGGGACTAGGAGAGCACCTCGGCCTACGTACCTATAATGACTTCGCACGGTTTGCGGCTATAAGCCTTTGATCTTGCAGCTTATTGTTGCTAGAGGGGTAAGTACTGCGATAGGAGGATAAGGAAGACTGGTTTAAATTCATTTAGGAACTCTGCGAACTGATTAAGAGGTAATTACACTAGGTCTTCCTGCAAATGTCTTCTTTGCCACATACTTCTTTATCTAGCGAAGAAAAGAAAGCATGATAAGACCTTGAATCAAGCTTGACTACCTCGAAAGGTCGCCTTCCTACAGCGAGATCCATTGTTCGGCTACTTCCAATATCGAGATTCTGCTCTGGGCTGGAAAGAATACTGAGAATTAAAGCATTGTGGCAATTGTAATGCCATTCCTAGCGCGGACCTCCTATCTTTGAACCGGCCCAAACTACCATTTCCATTTTGTGGTATCCCGGTCCCATCCCTCTTTGAGCCATGCATGAGAGTTCGGCTCGACGAGCTCGAAAAATGCCAATTGTTTGGTTATGTCAAGAGCCGGAGGTGGGGTTTGGGTCTTGGTTATGGTGCAGCGGAGGCGAAATCCGATAAAGTAACTAAAGATTGTCAGTACGAGTATTCCCTGGTACATATGGCTCTGCTTCGACAAGTAATAGGTAATGCTTCAACATACAGGGTTCTTGAATCTTTATTCCATACCAGGCTAGTAAGCCCGACGTTATCAGGGAAATACCCGATTGCCTGGATCGCCCTAGTATCAGTGTTAGTTTGTTAGTTATGAATGTAATGAAGGAGGGATGGCGACTTACTGGATATTTTTCACGAAGCATTGCCGGATTTCCTCTCTCTCGGGATATTGTAAGGCCCAGAACTCGTTCGACCCATCCATATTACCGAGGCGTACTCCTGGCACTTTCTCCCATACTAACCAGACCGCGAATCCTCCCGGAACTGGCCCCGACTTATCCTGTGTTGAGATTTTGTATCCGAGGAGCTTCGGGGTAAAACCTAAGTCTTGGGCAGTAAGGTCCTGGTAGGCGAGTAGCTCTCTCGGGATGTGTGTGATAGCCTGTTTAGCTCTTGTATCCGCGTTATCTATCTCAGTACCACTGTAAGGAACCTGGAGATAGATTCGCATAAAGGCAAGGTTTTTAGGGTGCTTTGGGTCACAACATAGGAGCTTGGTGACAGCGAGAGAAAGGCGTTCACCACGGCGATACTCAGCTTCGGTAAGTTGCCGGTCATTCTCACTCAGCTTCTCGACAATTTTCCATCTTGAAGGGACGGGCTTGTCGAGGCTGATAATTGTGCCAGGGTCGACGCCTTTCCGAAACCAGGGAGGCATGCTGAAAGCGAGAAGGGCGTAAATGTAAAGGTTGATGACGTATGGAATATGTAACTGTAAGCTTGGAAGTGGGATGTGGGAAAGAGGGCTGTTGAGGGTGAAGGGACTGAAGGGTGGGGAGAGGAGAGAAAAGAAGAGAGAAGTGGATTGGAGAGCTGAATCAACAGGGAACCTAGATGTTATGAGGTGACCGCATATGAAGCTATCGTAGAGAGAAAGTTGTGGTGGCGGGGCCAAAGTTACGGGTGGAAAGGCAGCCGTTTCTGGCAGAGTTCCGCCCAGGAACCCGACATTTGGCGGCTCTGCTATGTCAAATCCGAATTAGGCTTAGTTGCTTTTCTTATACTCTAGCTTGGCACCCTCCATCAGTACATTTCCTTCCTCCCTTTTCATCACTGGCATCAAGTCTGTCTTACCTTTCATCAGCTTATCGCCTTTTTTTCATCTAGCTTATCTACTGGTATTGCTCTTCTCCCAGCACCTCAATAGCCTGTCACCTCTTCTTTCATCCAGTTTGATCAGCGCTTCGTGTTCTTACCTGCATGATACCGTCAACATGTCAACCCTTAATAAGCCTGCCGAGCCCCCCGTAATCCCCGAAAGAATATCATCTCTTATGGCGCCTTCTCGTCAGTCGGCGTTATGCACTTATAAGCAAAGGTCTGTGAGTATAGTATCCCGCCTTTCGGAGATGTCGGTCGACTCCATAACGTCCGATATTCTTGAATTGAAACTCGCTGTAATGGAAAGCGAACTCGAGTACATTCGTTGTGTCCGAGACGGTCTGAATAAAGCAAAATAGATGGGAAGGATCTCCTATGACGCCTTTTAGTGAGAGATTCAGCCCTTCTTGAAGTCCTTCCGCACGTTATTAGCAAATATTTAAGTCCTGAAGATACAGCGCCTACTGATCATCGAAGATATTGATAAAGAAGTTTCAGCGAAACGGCAGAGGATTGAAGGACTGGTTGACTAAAGCCTGCTTAAGTATACTTACCGCGATGCTATAATCTCCTGTATGCTGGGTGTAAGTGTAAAACAGAAGGGTCCTAAGTTTGATCAACCTGCGTTTAAGAAGGGAGTTTATGTGTACTATGGTATCAATGAGTACTATCGCCCTGGCTTTAGGTAGTGTTATGTATTAGGTACTGTACTTCCCTAAAAGTATATTAAAGCTGCCTATCTTATACCCAAATCTATGATATCCAAGGAAGTTTCCTACCTATTTGGAGTTAGTAATAGAGTTCTTGGTAACCCCCGAAATGGTAGGAATATTCTCTTTGTAGTAAGGGAAATGACTGACTTATATAAATTAGGTATCACACTGGTAGATAATATTGAGCTACTTTTCGACTAAGGTACCATCGCGATTGTACCTATGCCCGGCCTAATGGAAAGCCCTACTTAATAGGGGTATATTGTCTTAGATGAATTAAAGAATAAGGATACTATTAGTATCTTTGGTGGATCGTATATAAAACTAAAGGTCAGTATTATAAAAGCTAGAGTTAAGTATTATATTAATGATATAATAGGAGATTGACAATAAGCTACTAACGTTCCTTTCCGACAACCGTCCTCGCTGACAGTATTTATACTTCTGCTTCATTGTTGCGTACCTGAATGTAAAGAGCCGAGGCGCCGGTAACGCCGTTGCGAAAAAGGTTGAAGCCACGCGATTTTGGCCCTCCGCCGGCGAGTACCTTAACCGGTCAATACTGGTCACATTAGCCCGTTGTGTTTTAGGATCGGAACTCCCTAAATCCCTTATTTAAGATAAGACGTTTGACTCCGGCGATACCTCTACTCGTGACGCTGACGCTGGAACTGTGCTTGGAGCTGATGTCCGTGACGCAATTCTTGCCATGAAGAGTCTCTAGATCATTGCTATACTGCAGCCCTGGAGGACAAGCCACGGATTGCTTTTTTCTTTTCTTTATTTTTACTTTCGCTTTTGCGTTTATTCAGCAGCTATGATTATTACATTCTTATTTCTCTATGAATGGATAGTTTCACTTACTGACAAAAGTTATATCTAGAAATGTCGTTTTCACCGTGTAGCCTTTTTGTAGCCTGTATTAACGTCATCCTCGATTCTTACTAAACAATATAGTCATTATCACAACAAGTACCCGCAATTGATTCAGCTAATATGTCCAGCTGTTTGGTTTCAACGACTGAAATGGTGATTGAATCAATGGCCGGTACCCAAAACAGCCAGTTTTCCACAATCACTTGGGGAACTTACCAAGTAGGGGCTTAAGTTATCCAGAGAATAGTACAAGGCCTAAGTCATCCTCCGGTTCTGTATGTGACGATCGACTTGCACACTGGCGAGGCCGAGTAGGACGGTATTTATGGTATATGGTATACACAGTAATATTGAAGGCAACACTAGAACGAAAAAAAGATACCTAGTGCAAGACTAAAACTCAAGGAACTACCCATACTCCTGGCCCAGCTTACACGCTAATATTGCTAAACCCCGGACCAGAATGGAAACGGTCACTCATTCAAGAATACATAGGGGATCTATAGCATGCATGATAAGGCGGTTGAACGTCTCCTAGCCCACTCTCGGGTCAATCACGACAGGGTGGTTGGGTGCTTGGCACGGTTACCACTTGGTCTGATTAACTAGAGGGGAAAGGGGTCTTAGTCAAGCAGGAGCCCAGCGGTAAGTTTTCCAGGTGCATCCGAAACCCCGAGGTATCGGGAGTCCTTCCTGCTCCTCGTGCATGATCTCTATGGTCATTCATTATACAGTAAAGATCACGATAGGATAAACCATTGGCTAGTAAAACATGGTCATTCATTATATAGTAAAGATCACGATAGGATGAACCATCGGCCAGTTTTACTAGCCAAGTGATATCAAGCATTACTACAGGACTTGCCCGAATTGTCAGTTTACCTGCCCAATCTTCTTCCTAAGACAGTGCTAGAACCGATGGCCCTATTCCCAATCGACTACCTCGGGCCGCTTTCTCCGCGATACTCAATAGAAACAAGTATATTTTTTTTTGATCGAAGCAGACTACTTCAGCCAACTCGCCATTGCTCGAGCAGTTCCAGACGCTACTACCGATATAACCTACAACTTCCTATGTAATGACGTTGTATCCTGTCTAGTACCTCCCATCCAAGCTCGGCTTCCTATCCAATCTCGACCAAACAATTCTAACCCAGGTACAGAGAGTCCAAGTAGCAAAGGCTTTCTCAGTTCTTTACTGCAAAAAGGCCAGAGTCGAACCTGGCAGCATCAAGCTTTCGGCGCATCTCATTGGGTGACCCCACTTCAGCCCAACCTGGGTCATCCTATCTAGGTGGTTCTTCCCGCCTGGAACATTCGACTCCCTTACCCGGCCTCGAGTATTACTACCCATGGTCCTATCAACCCAGGTCCTGCCACTCTAGATCCTCCCACTCCAGATAATTATCGATCCGATCTCTTTACCCTAAGACCCCTGGTTAATATTGCTGAGCCCTCTCTGCCTTCATCCAACCCCATTGTTTCTCCCTCGTCCCACACCCCACCCGCACTTCAAACTTATATCAGATCACCACATTGTGATGTCGTCAGTCCTGCCATTGTCGTCCGATCTTAATAAACTGTTTTCTTTACCAAATGGTCAACAGGTACTTGGCAAATCCGTGTTCGAAATGAGGGACCTGGGTCCAGTCTCCGGTGTTAGCAAAAAGGCCAGCCGAATAGGTGGTGGATTGTCATAGGTCAATCTTATCTCAGTCAGCAAAGGTTTACACAAACTGGTATTAATTCCTTCGTATGGCAGTGCAGGCAATTCATACCCGAATTATAGACATACACGGGTAAAGCACTACTCAGATCCTATTCGGGTTCCAACCCCGTTATGGTGGGTCAAGCTCAGTTGAAGACCAGTTACTAGCCCAGGATATTACCCACAGCTGAGAGCTGAGATGCGCTCGCCGAGGAGCAATGGACCTAGGCAATGAATGAGTATATGTACTAACAGTGATATGAAACTACCATACGGAGGAGAAGCCGGAATGAGTGATACATGGTATATTCATAGATACTGAGGTGAATCAAGCAGAGAATAAGGAGCCGACTGATCTCCACAGTAAGGTATATAATGGATGCTAGATACCAAGCCGTAAGATGAATGAGGGTGCAGATAGGAGATCTTCATCCAGCGCGGCTGGTGGGTGGATAAATTGACCGGAAGGAGCTGGATTTCGTGGACATGCCGCCGAACCTAGCACTTCATGGAGAGAAGGCGTGCTAGGGTCCGATTGAAGACCAGACACCTGGTTATTCATATAGCCGGTTTGCTACCAGACTGTTGGTGTTGGAGGTAAAGAGCGGACCAAGCATCAGTGGGAGTTACTTGCAGAAAGTGCGGGCTTGCGTGTGGAACAGATTTACACTTATGTTGCTTCAACTCATACCGCTCTTCTCGTTTTGGCCGCCCAGTGAGACAGACATCGCCTTGAGCGGAAATTTGGACTTATCTAGCAAGTTATCTTATCACTCTCCTCTCTTCATTTGTGCCCTCTTATTACTCCGAACGTGGCTTTTTTCGAGATTGATGAACTCCTGCCGTGCGGTTGGTAGGGTTGTATTGTAGTCTAAACCGTTATGATCACCTTTTGGTAGATATGGAGTATCTCGGCGGCACATTGTGAAATAAAGGAGATCGAGGATGGGGCTATGCAGTATCGCCAGATTATCGAGTCTATGAAGGAATTTTGGTGTGATGTTGACGAAACGACGGGAACGGGGTAGATACTAAAGGCAGGCCTTGACTTCGCTAAAGAGCTTAAGCAGACGGAGAAGTCACCTTAGGCTGATTCAATATTCGTAGGATTCGGTGGTATGTGACGTGGTTATAGATGTGTGGATGGGTATCTAAGATGAGGAGGTGTGGCGAACTGTATACGCCTAAGAACTGGTAAATATAAGTTAAGTATATTATATGATATCTATTTCCTATATATATTGGATACTGTAGATATATTGATAGTAAAGACCCTCTGTATATCTTTATAGAGCAATATTCTTTATTAGCTACCTAAATTCAAAACGCCTTGCTAGCTGAGTAAATCACACGAAATGTAAAAGGCGCTGGGGAGGAAGAGGACGAAATCTAATAAGTGAAAGAGAGGACTGAAGCCTCTGAGACTAATGCGAATATAGGTTGTGAATTATGCTAAGTAATATATTATAGGTTCTTGATAGGGTCTACTTAATGGTTACTTTCGGAGGTGGTCGAATCATGGAGTATGGGTGGTGGACCACGGGTAGTAGTCGCCGATTCTGCCGATACCATTCGGATTCCCGGCGTCCGCTCTGTCGGCGTTAGAGGTTTATTATTGTTGGTATCTTGGGATTGCGACTGAGTCGGTGTTACCGGAGAGGCAGTTATGGGACTGGGCATATTGATGTTGATTGAAGGCGATTGGTCGATAGGTGGGAGTTGTTCCGGTTGTTTAGTCTGCTCTATAATAGGACTTTGATATATAGGGGCGTTACCCCAGTCTAAGTACTTGTAATCTGGAGGTGGAGGTATATTGAGTATCCCTAGATCTCTATCGTTAAGTCGGCCTGAGTCGTGTATTATGGTCGGAGCCAGAGTTAATTGTTTAAGCTTAGTTGAATTCTGTAAGTCACTTATGATTAAGGAAGAAACGGATTGTCCTTGGGTGGATAGTTTAAAGGATTGTGTGGCGGAGTCGGTTTGTAATAGCGGTCGGCTGTCTGAATCGTTTATATCAGAATTGTACGAGTTAGCTCGAAGTTGTGATCTATTATGGCGAATACGTCTAAGTTTAGTATAGGTAATACTAGCGATATGTCGGTCCTGCTCTCTTGACTAATACTCGGTTAGGACTGTGGATATATTGACTGTACTGTTGGTTCCTGCCTGGTAACGTTCTGTCTAAGCCTAAGTCTTAGTATTAAGCTGCTCTAGGTAAGTAAAATCCCCACGCGATTAGGCTTCTTATTACTCCTAACGGCGCGCTTCGCGATCGGCTAGTTCTTAATAGTACTGTAGGCGAATCTGGTATATAGCCTCTATCTGTTCCTCCTAGCGAGTTTCCTATTCCTCTGCAGTCTCTAGGTATTCTATAACTATATCTATTCTACTGTATTTACTCTCTTAGGCGATAACTTATTCGGTTGGCTTAGGGCTTTAGGAATAAGGTAGGAGGGTTATAATCGAATAGATTAAGGTATCGCGGCGGATGCTATCAGTTATCTGCATTTCTGGTACTATAGCTCTACGATAAGAGGTATCTTAGCGACTTCTTTGATTTAGGACTTAGCTGTATGATATACTTCCTAGGCCCCAGTTTTTCTATTTTTACTTAAGGTATTTTCCTAGGAGGTATTTTGGTTCGTAGTGATATTATCGCATATAACGGAATAGGAAGTAGATGCCTATATAGACCGCGATTGCAAATATAATGCTTACATAATACTATAGGTAATAAGGTTAGCGTTAGGGGAAGAGGTTGGAAGGGTCGGAAATGACATATAATGATAACTATGTTGTTCTTATTCGAGTTATTTTAATGTTTTTATGGAATGTATATAATTGTTGGATAGGCAACTGAGCCTAGAGATTCTTAATAGAAGGTATAGAATAAAATCCCTGGATTTCAAAAGAGTCGAAGAATGAGAAAAAAGACAAAGCGCGTCAGCCTCGGAGGGTCTCAGAGGTGGCTGGCTATTATTATACGCCAAGCAATGAAACGTTAGCGTGGCCCTGCTGTGGAGGCTGGACAACTTCGGCCTCTCGCTGAAATCAAATTCTTCTTCGTAATTTACTGGAGTGGCAATGCACTTCTCTGCTGTTCTCTACCATTATTATGAATTCATATCCTGTCATTTATCCTTGTTTTGACTCGTTTCCCCGGCGATCGTTCTGCGGCAGATCCCTAGCCGTTCTAGCCTCTAGAGACCCTCTAGCAGCTCAAACTATTTATTGACCTGGATTTCATTATTGATTTTCGACCGTGGGAGAGGAACTGCACAAGTCCCTTGGTTGCAAGGGAAGACCTTATACAAAAATAGATACGCCCCTTGGGTTCGGAAGCAGCCGGTATGAGTCTTGAGATCGGGCTGAGCATCAAATCTCGATCGCGAATCGCCAATTTCCCACCGTTAGGGAAAGTATGAGGAGCACCCATAGAGAATTTGCAACAATGAATAATTTAGCTGCTATTTCCATTTCCGATGAGTCTAGGAGGAGAAGATGAAGAGAACTGATAATTTCTTCGAATGGGAGTAGATAAATGCGGTTTTTAACCCTAGCTGGTTCTTGGCTGCATCAGAATTTGGCTTGATACAGGTTGAAAGTAGCTGGCCAGAAGTTCTGGCAAAGTATGCGCAAGACTTTGATGTACCTACTCATATTCGCCAGATGCTGGGCTCTATACCTGGCAATATTATTATTATTTAATAAGTACTTCCTTTCCATCTTCATTAGAAAAGAAGTTATTCCCGAACCTGCTTCCTCTGGTTTTTTCCATGGATCTCTTAAGACTGATCTAATTCCAAGCTGCCTGACGAGTAACGCTTCTTCAACCCGGGGAAACTGCTGTTCTGGCTCCAACCAAGATCTCCAAGACGCACAATCTATCGATTTAATCGAGGCACCACGGGCCAAGACACCCAAACGGACAAGAGCCCATCCAAAAGTTCAGACAGTACCTTTGAGCTCTACAGCATACCATCAGTTATCCAAGTCCTGGAAGAAGCAACGTCGCGTGTCTGTCAAAGCCAATAAAATCGGAAATGTCTACCCAGACTCGGTCAAGTACACCAGGCCCATACCCAACGACCAAACCGAAGGGAATCAGTCCACCCATTGAGATCGCTAGTCCCTCCGTAAGTACGCCTTCTGGCTCGCTTATTCTCGTTCCTGTCCAGATTTATCCCTAACAGCTCTCCCATGGTAGGCTAAGCTGCTAGACATAGGTCTTCTTAAGGATGTAAGAAAATTCATCGAATATTGCGGGATTATGTATGATCATAACTCAGTCGATATGAGTTCTGTCTACAAACCAGACATTATTTTTCGTGTGGCTTACAACGACGGATCTTCTGGCATTGTGCGCTGTGGTCCATGGATCCACGGGTGCATAAAAAGCATGCAGGAACTTTTTTCGCTTCATATCAAGGTTTGCCATGCTAAAGAAACGGTGAATTGGGCTTACTTGGGGAAAAAGTTTGGACTTAGGAAAGAGAATATGCTACGCCTTTCATGGCCGAAAGCAGACGAAGTCCCGTGTTCTAATTAGAGCTTCTATTACTGTTACTGGAGCAAAGAGCCTGTTGGTCTTTTCTCATCCCAGTTATCTTTTTCTACAGCTTCCTTACCTGCCTCTCCTTATACCTTATAGCTATTGAGTAACACCGTTATGAAAACAAAGCCCCTAGGTAGACGACAACAATACTTTGACAAAGACAGTGCAAGCATAGAGTTTCGCGGTGTGATCTGTTAAAGGCATATGAATACGATAACGCGGATGCCAGTATGTTAAGTGATATTTTAGCAGGAACTATAAAGTAATAGAGTGTGAGTAAAGAGGTAAAAATAATCAAGTGCTATCAGGCAATTAACAAATAGTAGAGCAGGCAGTGCATCCGGACAGGGAAAAGGCCTATCCGTAGGACAATAGCCTGACATCTCAAATTGCCAAATCCAATGTATTGCAGTTATATTTTGGAGATAAATTTATTTTGGTAGTCTTAGAGCTCAATTATGCTTGATTTTCGTGGATCTTTTACCACTTGTAGAAAGAGCGTCGTGAAATTCCTTTAGCCGAAATAGACCTGTATGTCACAACCGGGTTCTTTTATGCCAAGATATTCGTTCAAGCTCGGTCACTTCATATGCAGCCGTGTAATTTGACTGTTTTGTTACGACTTTCGGCGCTCTAACGCTAGACTATATAAAGTGATCGTTCTTTCCTGGACAACTCGCACCGGCCGTCTGCATCCTGATATTCCAATCCAGTATTGTTTTGACATTAGACTCCTTAAAGCCAATAAATTATCCACAGATTTCCCTGCTACCTATACAAACCACGATTTGTCGATATATTATCGCTATGGGCTCCAATGAACTAAATATCCCAACGCGTGGGATGAAGAGGTCTGCTTCGGCCTCCGAAGAGCCCCTAGGCAATGAGGTTGCTCTTGTACGCTTGCTTTCTGTGACTGCCAAACTTGGTTTATTCTTACTGACATGGTGATACAGCCGGCCACACCTCATTATCACTCGTCATTTCCTTTTCCTTACACTCACTACGCAATGATTTATCTCGATAACGAGAGCAAGCTCAAGTATTACGAATCTCAGTCTATTCAGGAACAAGACGCCATTGTGTTTACTTCGGAAGTCTGCCAGAATTTTCTCGATATTCTAGGCAAACCGCTCAGCTATCACCAGCCCGCTCACCGTAATAAAAGCCGGATTCTGATTACAGAACCCCTGCTAATATTATATTGTAGAGGAAATGGATCTATCTTTTCGTCGGCTGAGGCACCGCAAGAGGAAAGCATCTGCCAAATCTGCTTTCAAAAAGCCACTGGATAAACAGGACAGCGAAAAACCTTTTACTGGTTCGACCGAACTAGTCCCTCTCAGAATTGGACACCAACGGAAGGTTATGGATTATTATGAAGGCGCCCTCGGATACTTTCAGCAGCTCAACTGCCGCGTCATCGCCAAGGCATTTATCAGGTTCATCGAGCCGGGCAAACATATCAAACACCCTTACAATAGAGGAAAACCACCCCCAGGATCCCCCCCAGGCACCAAGGGCGACCCCGAAAAGACCAAACCCAAATGGTGGCCCTATACTGTAATACATAGGGAACCTGACCACTTGAGGAAAGGAGGTAATCTTATCTGTGAAGTGATATAGCATATTTCCTGCTAACATCTTATCTAATTAGACCGCATCAAATTGCTAGTTCACATTATCCGCGAGCTCGGTGGCCGTAAAATTACTGCTGACAAGTTGAAGGAAGTTGCTGGAGATACCAAGCGGAACTTGGAGCACCCAAGCGATGTCAAGATCATCTATGAGATCCTTCGGGTTCGAAAGACGGAGGAACGATTTGAGCGAAGTGAAGTTAGTAAGTGCCGAGTACTCCTAGAGAGTGCTTTTCGGTAGCTAACACTTATCAGGTGCTGACAAGGTCGAATACGTCACGTACTATAATCCTAGCCCCACGGATGATGATGAGGATGAGGAGGAGGAGAAGGATTATTTTGCTGAAGCAGCCTCAGCAGCTGCCGGAGAGCCTCTACCAAGCAAACAGGAACTGGCTGCCCTGACCACAACAATTGAGCCTCTCCATCCCACACCAGTCTACTCCCTCCTAGGTAGCCTCTCCATGCCCAACCCTCTGAACTTCGGGGTTAGCGGTCTACGAAATAATCCTTACTACAATGTGGTACCCCAATACACTAACGCCTATCCTATGCTCGGCACTCCCATGGCTTCAAATATGACCAATTCACAGGACACTCCGGTCTTCGAATACTCTATTCAGAACCCTATCCTAGCATCCACCTCTGTTCATGATCAAACTAGAGATCCAGGTTACTACGGGCGCAGGGTCAATACAGACAGTGACCAGGACGTCTCCAACCGAGCGGACTACAGCTCACCAGAAACCGGTCAAAGAGTTCCACCTCATCCGATGCAATACCACCGATATATAGCCCGTGCGCATTTGCACCACAACCATTCCCAGATCCCAGGGGCTCTATAAGTCAAAGCTCTTAGTCCCTCCCCACAGGATCAATGGGTCACCTAGGGGCTGCTACTCTACCACACCTTTTAATATTTACTGGCACTGTGACATCATAAAATATGAGGAACTTTCTGTTTTATTAATGTTTTATCTTATGTTCTTGCTTTCTGGTTCCACATTTTTCCCACAGTGCAAGTCTCTTGTATATTTCTTATTCCCTAATCGAAAGTTAATAGAAGTTTTTACTTGACCTAAGAGGATTTACTTCAGAGGAGTCTGGCTGTATCTTAATCATCCGAGGAATGCTCTTAAGGCATACAGTTTATATGTCTAAATGATTATTTGAGACCGAAAGCGGAAAGCTGATAAACAACGTAGGACATATATGCTATTGGAATACGCTACCAAGTGAAGGAGCAAGTACCAAAGCAAATCCATATGAATGGTAGTTCCATGGTTGGTTTACTAGAAATGAACATTATCAGAGAGCGTTCCGGGCCATCGCAACATTTAAAAGTGCATAGACATACTTTGACCCCACTTCAACTTCGACTGTAACAGCCTCCCCCTCCCATATTAGTATATCATGAATACAGCTGTCCCGTTCTGAACCAATGCGAGGATAGGTCGCCAAGCAGACCCTCAGCAGTAACTGGTGGGTTTTGGCGATTAGGCACTGTCGATACATGTAAGGGAAAGTACATGTAGGTGCCCAGGTGGCTTAAGTCCTCCCGTGCTGCTGACCCAGAAACCTGGAAGGTTACCAAATGGGTATAGGATAGAATGCATTCCCGCAGAGTTGATTGCGCGAAATCCAGGCCCGTTCAGACCCTGTGACAGTTGATACATGCCCCTGAGACAGGTATCTCTTTTGTCATGGCTCTAGTATATAAGGTATACGTCTCAGGCCGACCCAAGAAGGTTTGGATCCATATTACACCTACCAACGGAAGATTCCATTGCTTCCTACCTCAAAATCCTTTCTACTACACACCAGCGTTACACGTTTCGACGAAATGACCACAATAGGATCACTACCATTTGATATCATATCAATAATACTCCATACTCTCGATTACCCCGCTCTCAAATCACTTTGTTGCGTCTCCCAGCGTTTTCGAGTTTGGACGCAACCCCTCCTTTTCAGGAAATTTCAATCAAGTTTCAACCCAAAAAAAAGATTGATCCGGCTGCAAGCGTTTGGGAATGCTCTTAAAGAAAAACCATCTCTTTATAGAGCGATCCGCATCATCCAAATCACCGACTTCCTAGGCGACAATGCCAAAGTTGCTTGCCTACTCGATCCAATCCTCGCTGAAGCCTCAAATATTTGCAGTCTTACCATTCCGGTTAACCAACATACCTTGAAATCGCTTCAGAATACCGTGTTCCTATGCCTTCAGGAGTTTGAAGGCAGAGATTTTAGCAGCTGCTCAAAAGAAAATAAGCTATGCCAATTGCGGCCGTTCAAGCTTAGTCCAGCGTTATCGTCAATCCGTTTATATGGCCTCTGCCAGGACGAGGCTCTCGAGTTACCTGGTAGACTGAACCTCTGCCATATTAGTTTTACGGAGAGTCATTTCAACCATAAAGCTATCCACAAACTCTTCGAGAACTGCCTATATCTGCAGTCTTTTGCATATACTTAACCTATAATTTATAGGCTTCGAAAAGGGACCCACTTTACTGCAGCCCAGATCACCCAGGCTCTTCACGCTTCTAGAGACAGCCTTAAGAGACTCAGCTTGAGAATTCCTTGTGATAATGATTATGATTTTTCTAATGACGATTATTTTGCTTGGGAGTATGATGAGTATATGGCTACTAAGGATGCTGACTCTGATCAGTACCTTGGTCCACTCACAAGCTTCTCCTCTTTAAGATATCTGTCGGTGGATCAAAATCTTTTATCTAGCGAAGCGGCACTGCCTGATTGTCTAGAAGAGTTGGATCTTATTTTGCGAGATCCTCTCAGGATGGATCTTCTTAGCCACTTGGCTCGCGCCAGTCATACATTACTGTCACTCAAATCAATTGATTTGAGAATTGACGATGATATTGATGGTAGTGATATTGATTTAATCTATTCATCGTGTGATATTGATTTCAAGACCGTTGGATTTCGTGAAAGAACCATTGCTGCCACTTTACGGAAGCCCGGCCTCAGTTCCTCAACATATCCAACTGCTCAATAACTGTATTTTCGATCAGTCCGTTACACCCAAAGTGCTTCCTAATTCACAAGCATCCTTCTAAGACCCTCGAATAACATAATTGACTGCCTCCTCACTCGTGTTGAAATTTTGAATATCCCATATGAACAAACTTATTTCTTCTGGCGTTCCAGAGCGAAGTCTGGCCACGGTACGACGGAGAGCAGTATGGAGGTTCAAAAGCTTGGCAGTACAAGCTTTTCGCCTACGATCACTGCGTGGGTCGTATGTGCATTGTCGCTTTTCGGTCGCGCATTTTGTACATGGCGTCGTACCGGAGCACTATAATAGTTCTATCAGCGTTATCGTCAATCGTGGGATTGGTGGCTCTGACCTTCGTTTTTCTCTTTTGGCACTCAGCGCAGGCAAGAGAAACGTTATATCGCTTCCTCTTTGGGGGGAAGTTTCTCGCGAGTAATTTTCTTCTGTAGGCAGGAGCTGGCGTAGCGCCCGATATTACGGCATCTTAGGATAAGATGAGACGTAGGCAGATACCTTGGAACGAAATCGATAGACAGGGAGAGAAGCTTAAGATTCTAAGGCTAGATTAGGGGATTTTCAATGGGTCGCTTTTACTTAGCTAGAAGTTACATTTGTTTGCTAGATAAAGAAGCAATTTCTTGCTAAGATAGTAATTAAAGAAACCTAGGGGACTGACCTACTTTGGCCATAATTCTAATATATTATTAGCTGTATTCCCGTTATATATCGACTCTAATTAGCCATGCTTCTCCGACCTAGTAATGCAAATTATACTTATTAGTTCTATATGATACGACGCAGCTGGTTGACAATTTAATGTCCCTTTATTAATTAATCATTAGGGTCTAAGGATTACAGCCTATAGATTATCTTGAAATTTAAATAGAGAATACCTAGGTAAATTAGCTTTTTGAGGGAGTTAATAGATATATTTATATAACCTAAGAGGATTTACTTTAGAGGAGTTTAACTGTATTCTAATTAACCTAGAAATACTCTTAAAGCATATAGTTTAAATGTTTAAATGATTATTTGAGTCTAAAGTGAAAAACTGATAAATAACTAGGATATATATACTATTAGAATATACTACTAAGCGAAGGAGTAAATACTAAACCAAATCTATATAAATAGTAGTTCTATAGTTAGTTTACTAGAAATAAACTATTAGAGAGTATTCTAGGCTATTATAAAATTTGAAAATGTATATATACTTTGACCCTACTTTAACTTCGACTATAATAGTCTCTCCCTCCTATATTAGTATATTATAAATATAGCTGTCTTATTCTAAACTAATATATTCGATTGTATATCTAGATTTGCCTTATTAGAACGGCGCCCTCTAAGACATTTTCTAACCGAGAATTATATATCCTACTTCTGATCTAGCGAGTTAGTATATTAAATTCCTTATATTAGTAAGACCGTTCGGAATATATACCTATATAATAATATTAATATTAGCGGCAGTTAAGTTTAAGAGTCGGTTTATATATATCAGGACCCTAGTACTAAGAAGGCTGATACCTAAGGTATAAGCCCTATTATAGGGTATAGAGCACCTATCCTAGGTACGTAGGGGACTGGGGACTGGATAGGAGTAATACGTACTACCTATACAGCCTCCTTAGGTCATATAACCTATAAACCTATATATTATCCTTATATACTACTTCTTTAGGGAAGCAGCTATTAGTTCTAATATACCCTATATATATTACTATCTCTATTTCCTAATCCTCTATTATATATAGCATTCCCTTAGGTATTCTATACCTAAGGGTCTTATAGTTCTAATAGCTCTTAAATACTTAGATTGCCTAATAGAGACTACCCCTTATTTATACTATATCGAATCCTTATAATATATAGTTATAGGGACTTCCTATAATACTATAGCTTAACGAATAGGCTTTAACTAATTAAACCCTTCCTCCTACTATAAACTATCTTCCTATAGATATCTTAGAATCGATATAAGAAACTACTATACTACTAGATCTAATACTAGTATAGTACCCTGCGAACCTATCCCTATTAATATTTAATTAACTAAGGAAATATATTAAAGAAACTAAGGTAAGAGAAGAATACTAAAACCTCTTTATAGAATTAGAAATCCTAGAGTAAGCGAAGCCTCCTACTCTAATAAGTATAAATAACTATATTATACTATAGGTTATAGAAAAATACTATATTTATATACTAAGAGAGTTTATAAATATCAAACTATTCTATAGAAATATAACCTAGGAATACTATACCTTTATTAACTGACTTTAGTTATACTTTAATAAGTACTAGTAATAGTATAATTTCAGCCTATATAAGGTAAAGGCTATAGTCGAATAATTAGATAACTAAAGGAATAATAATTAGTAGTCTTATATAAAGATATTTAAAGAGCCTATTACCTAATAAGACTTCTAGGACTTCTACTTATATCTTATAAATAATCCCTAAAATATCTATTAAGATAGTATACTAGAGTATAGTACTCTATAGTAGAAGTAATATTAATCTATATAGATATTTATAATATAGCTTAATACTATCTATTATTACCTAAAGTACCTATATAGTTAATAGTACTAAAAGGAGTACCTCTAGGCTAAAGTAATCGATACTATTTATACTAAGTTATTAAAATAGCCTACTAAGCTAGAAATATATAAAGTATATATTAGATACCTTTCTATAGTAGAAAGCTAAATCTCTAACTAGTAAAAAGTACTTTATATATAGAAAGAGAAAAGCGTTAGTAGTAGTAAAAATAATACTACTAAAATAGATCTAAGCCTAGATACTAGTCTTAGCTCTTATACCTTATTTATATTAGGTATAAAGAAATATAAGGATAAGTCTAAAAATAAAGGTAAGGATAAGTAGGGTAAAAAACCCGATAAGAAGTATAAGTATAATAAATAAAAAATAAACCCTAATAGTATCCCTTATAGTAGCTACTTTAAGTATAGAAAACTAAGTTACTATATAGATACCTATAAAGAGACTAAGGGGGATTTATAGTTAAAAAACTAAGTACCCTAGTACTTATAGTATTAGTAGTATTAGGGCTTAATAGTATTAAGTAAGAGTTAAAACTTACTTTTACTTATAAAGTTAGTATTAAAACTAATAATAGGAAGTGAATTATATAGATACTAATAGATAGTAGGGCTAAGAAAACCTTTATTAGTTAGAACTAGGTTAAATAGTACCTTCTATATATAGATATAGGCCCCCTAAAACCTATTATAGCTATAGATAGTTATATAGTCTACTCCTATAGCTCTTATAAGCTAAATAGTAAGCTATAAGATAGTAGGGATATAGTATATAACTATATACTCTCCTATAAAGTAGTTAAGATAATAGGTTATAATATAATTATTAGCTATAACTAGCTGAAATCTATTAATCCTAATATTAATTAGAAAAACTAGATATAGTATTATTGCCTATCTAGTAAAAAGATTAAAAAGATAACTATAGCGGCCTTTATATAAGAGATCCTCTATAGGGCCCTTATACTTATAGTATATCCTTATCTAATTATAAAAGGTAAGCCTATCCTACTCTTCGCTATAGTATAGGATATAGAGAAAGCTTTATCTATCTAATATTTAGACTAGGTTAATATCTTTAATCCTAAAGAGGTAGAGAAGTTACTAAAGAATAATAAGTATAATTATACTATCGAAATAGAAGTAGGTAAATAAATTCCCTATAAGCTAATCTATCCTCTTTCTAAGATAGAACTTATAGTACTTTAAGATTATATTAAAGAATATATTAAAAAGGGTTAGATTAGACTATTATAAAGCCTAGTAGGTATATCTATTTTATTTATACTAAAGAAG
Organism: Penicillium psychrosexuale; assembly: GCF_028828465.1. NCBI lineage: Eukaryota > Fungi > Ascomycota > Eurotiomycetes > Eurotiales > Aspergillaceae > Penicillium > Penicillium psychrosexuale. Next base: position 4,366,632 of record NW_026643187.1, read on the forward strand.
GATAGAGGGTTATATCTATATATAGATTACTAGGGACTTAATATATTAACTCTTAAGAATCGGTATCCTCTACTGCTAATTAGTAAGACTATAGATTAGCTATCTAGTATAAAGATCTTTATATAGCTTGATTTAAAAGATATATATTATTATATCTAAATTTATAAGGGTAATAAATAGAAAACTATATTCTAGACCTAATATAGTTATTTCGAGTATATAGTTATACTGTTTAGATTAGCGAATATACCTATAATATTCTAGTTATATATTAATAGAGTATTAAGCGATCTATTTAATATCTACTATATTATATATCTTAATAATATCCTTATTTATTTATAAACTAAAGAGTAGTATATATATAATATATATAAAGTACTAGATAGACTATATATATATAAGTTATATATAAAAATATTGAAATATACCTTCTATATAAAGTTAGTAGCTTTCCTTAGCTTCCTTATTATACCTAAGGGTATATCTATAGAGCTAGAGAGGATTTATACTATCTTAGAATAGCTAGAACTATAATACTTATATAATATATAATAATTTATTAGCTTTAGTAATTTTTACTAGTAATTTATTAAGAATTACTTATATATTACTATATCCCTATCTAAGTTAATAAAGGGTATTCTAAAGAAGAAGGGTATAAATTATTAAAAGTAAGGCTTTATCTTTATACCTAAAGTAAGGGTAGCTTTTAAAGAAATAAAGAAACGCTTCTTAAATATACCTATATTATTCTACTTTAACCTAGAGAAGCCTATATAAATTAAGCTAGATACTTTAGGATTTACTATAGTGGTAATTACTATATAGTTAGATTCTAAGGGTCGCTAGTACCTAATTACTTTCTAGTCTAGAAAGATAATTAGTACTAAAATATACTATAAAATATATAATTTAGAACTACTTATAATTATTAAGTTATTTAAGTATTAGAGATATTATCTTAAGGGTAGTAAATTCCCTATATTAGTACTATCTAATTATACTAACCTATAATACTTTATAACTATAAAGGAGTTAACTAGGTATTAGGTAAGGTAGGTAGAGAAGCTTACTATATTTAACTTTATTATTAAGTACTACTTAGGAACCTTAAATCCTACTAATATACCTAGTTACTAACTAGACTATATACCTAAAGAAAGAGAGTTCTTAAAGAACTCGCTTTTACCTACTCTTTAGGAAAAGCTATAAAAGAGTCTTAGTAATAATAAAGAAGTAGTATAAAGGTTATAATCTACTCTAATATATAGGGTTATAGTAATACTAGACCTAAAATTATATATCTCTATAAGGGTAGCTAATATAATATTAGTACCTAAATCTAATTATCTATATAGTATAGTAGAGGACTATAGTAATATAGTATATAATACCTATAATATAAGTATTATAGATAAGTATTATACTATTGGTAATATAGGAATTCTAGACTCCCTAGTACTATACCTAATAGCTATAAGAGCTTTTTAAGGTAAAATAGTATATATATTAGTACTAAAGAACTCTATAGTAGAATTACTCTATATAATATAGGATTATAATCTAATATTATAGGATATCTATATAAAAATAGAGGAGGATAGTATTAGTAAATAAAAGCTAAGTAATATACCTTAGGGATTAATACTAGATAGGCTACTTAGGTTTAATAACTATATTTATATCTTAAGAGAGACTATAATCTTATATAAAATTATAAAGATATATTATAATAACCCCTAGGGGAGCTATTATACTAGTAAATATACCCTTAAAACTATCTAGTATAAGTTCTATTAGTATAGAATTATAAAGGATATAAGGGAGTATATATATAACTATATAAGTTATTAATATAATTCAGTTTATAGGTATAAGCTATATAGATTATTATAGCTATTACTAATACCTAAGAGGCCTAGTAAGTAGCTTAGTATAGATTTTATTATTAGAATACCTCTATTATAGTAGAATAGTAAGGTATATAACGTAGTACTTATCTTAGTAGATATATTTATAAAGTATACCCTTTATCTTCCTTATATAAAAGAAATTAATATACCTAAGTTAGTAGATTTATTATATAAATGTATAATCCTAATCTTTAGTATATTAGAGAACCTAGTAAGTAATAGGGATAGCCTATTTATTAGCTAGTTCTAGTTAACCTTTTATTTTCTCCTTATAGTTAAGTACTAGTTATCTACTATATTCTACCTATAAACTGATAGCTAGACTAAACGCTAAAATTAGGTATTAGAGTATTTCCTTTAGTTATATATTAACTAGGAGTAAGATAACTAGGTATACTAGCTACCTATCGTAGCGTTTATATATAATATAATAACTTATAGTATAATTAGAAAATCACTATATAAAGTATTAATAGGTTATAACCTATCTATCTAAGATAATATTAAAGAGTACCCTAAGGAGTACTATATAGATACTATATAGAGGGTATAGGAAATCTAAGAAATAAGGGACTTTATAAAAGAACGACTTACTAAGGTAAAAGAGTCGATAAAGCACTATATAGATAAATACTGTATAGATAAATCCTTTAAGGTTAGTAATTAGGTATATCTTAAGAGTAAGAATATAGAAATAGGTAGGCCAAGTAAGAAACTAGATTATAAAATACTAGGTCTATTTCCGATTCTTAAGAAGATTGGTATATAAGTATATAAGCTACGTCTATCTCCCTATTTTAGATTACTATACCTAATATACTATATATTAGTATTAGAATTATATTATAGTAATACTCCGACTAATAATAATACTCCTAAACTAATTAAGATTAATAATTAGATAGAGTATAAGATTAAATATATCCTATCCTATTGAGGTAAGAAGAATAAGTCTTACTTATGAGATCTGACGGCCACTGCTCCGCACGGTTACCCATTAGACCAAAAGGTCATAGCAAAGTCAGTTTATAGGAACTGACTTTACTGCAGTGGTATATATATATAGGTGCCCCACTACATGGGATCACATCCTCCCCTACTAAATGCAAATCATACCTGGGATTTTTGCCTAATTTTTAAGGTTAATCTTATTAATCCTTGGGCCGGAATCGGTCAACCAAGCCGGAAGATTACTATCTCTGGTTTCTTAGTAAGAGAGGCCACGTGTATATATATATCGCCCTCTAAGGGACCCATGTAAGAGCGAGGCAGAACTCGAAGCAGCTTAATGTGGACCTTGTCCGGGTTGAGTATTAGAGGCTATTATATAATCAATCTAAAGGCATGATTATAATAATAGGTAGATAAATTCCATACGCGCCGGAATCGAACCACAACCCTCTAAGACCCGGTCATGAACTGACTTTATGAGATCCGACGGCCACTGCTCCGCACAGTTACCCATTAGACCAAAAGGTCATAGCAAAGTCAGTTCATGGGAACTGACTTTACTGCAGTGGTATATATATATAGGTGCCCCACTATATGGGATCACACTTGGTTAAGTAGTATAGCTATAATAATATCGAAGTAACCTAGGAACCGCAGTCTACAGTCAAAGAGACTAAGGCCCTTAATAACTATAAGGCTAGGTTAAATATAGCTATAAAGATACTAAAGAAGATAAGGACTAAAAATATATACTCAAAATATAAGAAGCTTTAATTATAAATTAAAAATTAGCACTACGCTCCCTATACTTAATAGGATTTATATATAGGCGCAGATAAGGTTAGTATACCTAGCTAGACTTAAATACTAATAGGACGGTATTAAAAACGCTATAGAGTAGTAAAATAGACTCTATAATTAGGGTATCCTAAGAGGTAGGGGCTAAGTTTATAGGGGTAAATAAAGTATCGCTAGGTATACCTATATTAAGAACTACACTTTCTTCTGCTAAACTAGTAGGGGTATTAAAGAATTCTTTAACTTTAGAGATATCCCCTATATTTTTTATAACTTCTAGGGCTATAATAACTTTAGTAACTACTATAACCTCTATAACCTCTATAGCTTCTATAATAGTAGCGGCCTTTTTAGCCTTATTAGCTATATAGGTTAAGTACTTAATACTCTACTTAATAATATATACTTAGGGTATATAAGTAGATATAGGTAATATATTAAGAGTAGTATAGGTAGTAGGCTAAACCTCAATAGGAAGCTATATTATTATTAGTAATAGATTCCTCCCTATAATAATATAGCTAACTTATAGGTATATAACTATACTTTACTAAAGTATAGTAAGTATATTTAGTATAACCTATAAGGGTCTTATACTTATAGTTTAGGTAGCTTTATAACTAGAAAAAGTACTACTAGTAAGGTAGTAGTTCCTTAATAGGCTTAGGGGTTACTAGATAAGATAGTAGAGTTATAGGTTAGCGGCCTAATATATAACGGTACTATACCTATAGATATAGAGTTTTATCCTCCTTAGAGGAAGGTAGTATAGGATAATAATATACTATTACTATACTATAAATATAGTTAGTATATAAACTAGAAAATAAGGCTATTTCCTATAAGAAAGGGATAGATATAATATTAAAAATTCTTAGTATACTATATAGAATATAATACTACTAAATTTAAATATATCTACTAACTAATAGTAGTATCCTAACTAGAATGGTTTTATCCTAATAGAAGTACTATTAAATTAATAGAATTTTAATAAAAAAATAAACTAGGTATACTTATAGATTAAATAAGATAAGAGATTAAAGAAGAGAAGAAGATACTAGGGTATACCCTAGGTATATATAGGTATAGTATCTCCCTTTATCCTAACTATATTCTCTTACTAGTAAATAACTGCTTAGCTAACCCTTATATATATAAGATACCTAAGTTTATAGGTATTAGAGACTATAGCTACCTAATTTCTTAGTATAGTTATATAACTATACTATATATAGACCTCGTTATATATACTATACCCTCTATTTATACTTCTATTATATCACTTTTTATATTTTTAGAGTATTAAGGCTAGATACCTTTCCCTATATACCTTTTTACCCTTACTATAAGGTTTTTTAGATATATAGGTTTTAATAGACTAAGCTACTCCTTTATTCTTCTCCTATTCTAAGCCTATAGGGACTGTATACTATAAGGAAGGGGATATTATTAGGACCCTAGTACTAAGAAGGCTGATACCTAAGGTATAAGCCCTATTATAGGGTATAGAGTACCTATCCTAGGTATATAGGGGACTAGGGACTAGATAGGAGTAATATATACTACCTATATAGCCTCCTTAGGTTATATAACCTATAAACCTATATATTATCCTTATATACTACTTCTTTAGGGAAGCAGCTATTAGTTCTAATATACCCTACATATATCACTATCTCTATTTCCCGATCCTCCATTATATATAGCATTCCCTTAGGTATTCTATACCTAGGGGTCTCACAAAAAAGTAAATAATAAAGTTAAAAATAGCGTTAGAAATAGAAAAAATATAGATAATTGTCTTATTAGTATGATTATAGGAAATCGATAATACTGATATTAAACTTACTATCGGTTATAGAGGCCGGAGGCTTATCCTTTAGGTAGCCAAGAGCCTAAAGTGCATTATAGACTTCTAAGACCTAGGGGTTCAGACTTGTAACTTAGTATTTGTAGATTTGTTTAAAGGTACTATAAGATTCTATGATTAGTAATATATATAGCGATTATGATATAGAACGCTCACGCTTTTAATTTATCTAATCTAAGTTATTGTTAGAAAAGTGGAAAAAGACGATAGGGATGCCTAACTTACTCTACCTTTATAGCTTCTTACTATAACCGCTACGACTCGACTAAGAATTTTGCCTAGTAGGCTGTCTCTAATACCTTATTAATCTCGGGCACAGATATCGGAATAGAATGGGCTGAGGTTAATTCATCCGATGGTTAGATAGGTAGTGTATTTGGAGAAGATACCTCCTCTTCAATTAGTAGGAGCGGGAGGAAGGAAAGAAGGCTTTCTGGGTAGTTACTAATCATCGGGACGAGGGTTAGGTCGCAAAAGGAACTGAATGCCGCAATATCCGGCATATCCTCTAGGTTGCTAAGAAAATTTTCAAACGGCTCGCTATCAGTATTCTGATCCAGGCCTGCCAAGAGGCGCTCAAATTGTTTGTCACTGAAGCTTCCCATGGTTGATCTAGTGAACAGAAAAAGCGTTATGAATCGGATGATTGCAGAGTTTCTACCTTTTAAATCTTATTGAGCCACGATTCCCAAGCGGCTGTGCCGCAAAGATCGTGGTCTTTACAGCGGCCCCTTCCTGAGTCTAACATACTGCCAATATGAGCCCTTTGCATATCCCTGTCTGTCACATGCAGGTGTGTATCACATCTCACCACTTTTAAAGACGAAGCGCTTCTATGAGTCCACGAGATTTCCAGAACCCTTCTGTATACCTTCCTAGAAAAAAATTGTACCCCTCAAAGATTACGAGACATCCGCGGATTGCTGAAGGTTTGCATTTCCTGGGCCTAATTCCTTCTTATAGATTCTGATTTCTTTTATAGCTATGGACTCCATAAATCCAGTATCTGAGCTCTAATATTTACGAAAAGCGCTTATAGAGAACCAAAGAACTATCGATGAATTGAATAAGAAGATTTAATATCTGAAACAGACATTGGAGGGCTATAACGCAATACTATTGCGATGTCTAGTTGCACTTAGGCAGAATAAGAAGTAATCAAATATCTGTATACTTCCTTTTCCTTGGCCTCCCGGCTTACTGCCCTTCATATATAGGATAACCTCCACGAGAGTTTAACTTATGATCAAGAGACCTAAAACTCCATTCTAGTCCTTATTATTCAGTAAACCATTGAATCTTATTTAGGAAGGCACTAAGTCGGTATAGCTCGCTACCAAACCGAAGTGATAGTATGAAAGTGTCCTTTATATCCTAGACAATGAATCGTACTGGTCGGAAGTATCGATCGTAATACTGGCAAATATCCTCAGTCATTAATTAAAGACCTAAATTTATTCTATCTTTATAGAATTCCTTAGCGGTAGAATCAAGCTTATCTAGACATCCAATTATATACCGCGCTAGAGCTCAATAGTGAATTGAACTAATACATTGTATTAGACCAGAAAAATATTCTAGCTTAGTATCTAGGTAAAAGAAGAAAGACGTCGTAAGTAACAAGATAACCGTATCTCTCTATATTCGGTTACCTAACAGATTATTACAGATAAGCTTTAACAGCCTATCTATATATTCGGTATCGTCCAGTCTAGGTAATCTACTAGGAATAGACAAGTCAAAGCGAAAGTAATTCTCTCGATAGGTATCATCGACTACCCCTAGAAATTCCTTCTAGTTATTTTAGCCCTCAAAAGATAAAGAGATAGACCGGTAGATATATAGAAGCTACCCGTCTAGAAGTATATTACAGAACCGTAGGACTATCGGAGAGAGGCTCTCAGTTTCAGATCCTATCCTAAGGGAAATAAAAATATCAGGATTAGGGCAATTCAGCCATAGATACTTTACTTCTAAGAGAACAAGGTTAATTGGATTATTATATCTTCTTATACTACTGTCTTAGAACAATCTAACTCTATCAATTTCAATAGTAGGAAATAAGCTATGGTATATTAATATAGTATTATTAAACTAACATTAGAATCTACTTACTATAGAGTAGTAGTAGTAGCATAAGCTCTAGAATCAATTTAGCGGTAATTATAGTATTAGGAGATTATTTACTTATACTTACCAAACAAACAGTTCGCTTATACTATTAGGCCGGAGCCTCCTATAAGCTATCGATATATTAGAATAAAATAAGCTTAGAAAGTATAACCAGAAATCAAACCTAATTAAGCCCTATAAGGCGCTACCCTATTATAGTTAGTAAATATAAACGGAGCCCCTACCTTAATCTTACTTACAGATACAGCGACCTTCCCAGCCGATATATAAGCCTGTGGTATATTAAATATACGCCTTATCGCGCTATAATGATCCTATAAAGTATCTTTAAGAGCCTTAATATTATATAAACCATCTGATAGCTATAATCGAAGTAATTATTTCTTTCTTACTAGCGAAAGCACCTTTTTAGCCAAATCTTGAAAGAGGGAATTGTAAGATATGATATCTATATAAAGCATAAACTTTAAGAGTACTATAAGCCTACTAGAACTGTAACTAACTATAAGATCAATCATATCATAAAGGGATAACTCAGAACCTAATAGTTCCTATAGGATCTCAAGGTTCCTAAGTAGGATAATACCACACAGTCTACCTCTATTAATACTCAAAACCCGAGTGGCGCATATAGCTGGCTTTATATAAACTGTTAACAGCTTAGTGGCCCTATAGAGAGTATAGTATAGAATAAGATACTTATCCTCTGCTAACAAAGAGATATCTCCAAATATCATAGCACAGATATCATAGATAGAATAACCGCAAGGAAGCATATTATCAGGACCCTAGTACTAAGAAGGCTGATACCTGAGGTATAAGCCCTGTCATAGGGTATGGAGTACCCATCCTAGGTATATGGGGGACTATAGACTAGATAGGAGTAATGTATACTACCTATATAGCCTCCTTAGGTTATATGACCTATAAACCTATATATTATCCTTATATACTACTTCTTTAGAGAAGTAGCTATTAGTTCTAATATACCCTATATATATCACTATCTCTATTTCCTAATCCTTTATTATATATAGCATTCCCTTAGGTATTCTATACCTAGGGGTCTTATAGTTCTAATAGCTCTTAAATACTTAGATTACCTAATAGAGACTATCCCTTGTTTATATTATATCGAATTATTATAATATATAGTTATAGGGACTTCCTATAATACTATAGCCTAATAAATAGGCTTTAACTAATTAAACCCTTCCTCCTACTATAAACTATCCTCCTATAGATATCTTAGAGTTAATATAGGAAACTACTATACTACTAGATCTAATACTAGTATAGTACCCTATAAACCTATCCCTATTAATACTTAATTAACTAAGGAAATATATTAAAGAAGCTAAGGTAAGAGAGGAATACTAAAACCTCCTTATAGAATTAGAAATCCTAGAGTAAGTAAAGCCTCCTACTCTAATAAGTATAAATAACTATATTATACTATAGGTTATAGAAAAATACTATATTTATATACTAAGAGAGCCTATAAATATCAAACTATTCTATAGAAATATAACCTAGGAATACTATACCTTTATTAACCAACTTTAGTTATACTTTAATAAGTACTAGTAATAGTATAATTTCGGCCTATATAAGGTAGAGGCTATAGTTAAATAACTAGATAACTAAAGGAATAATAATTAGTAGTCTTATATAAAGATATTTAAAGAACCTACTACCTAATAAGACTTCTAGGACTTCTGCCTATATCTTATAAATAATCCCTAAAATATCTACTAAGATAGTATACTAGAGTATAGTACTCTATAGTAGAAGTAATATTAATCTATATAGATATTTATAATATAGCTTAATACTATCTATTATTACCTAAAGTACCTATATAGTTAATAGTACTAGAAGGAATACCTCTAGGCTAAAGTAATCGATACTATTTATACTAAGTTATTAAAATAGTCTACTAAGCTAGAAATATATAAAGTATATATTGGATACCTTTCTATAGTAGAAAGCTAAATCCCTAATTAATAAAAATCACTTTATATATAGAAAGAGAAAAGCGCTAGTAGTAGTAAGAATAATATTACTAAAATAGATCTAAGCCTAGATATTAGTCTTAGCTCTTATATCTTATTTATATTAGGTATAAAGAAATATAAGGATAAGTCTAAAAATAAAGGTAAAGATAAGTAGGGTAAAAAACCTAATAAGAAGTATAAGTATAATAAATAAAAAATAAATCCTAATAGTATCCCTTATAGTAGCTACTTTAAGTATAGAAAACCAGGTTACTATATAGATACCTATAAAGAGACTAAGGGGGATTTATAATTAAAAAACTAAGTACCCTAGTACTTATAGTATTAGTAGTATTAGGGCTTAATAGTATTAAATAAGAGTTAGAACTTACTTTTACTTATAAAGTTAGTATTAAAACTAACGATAGGGAGCGAACTATATAGATACTAATAGATAGTAGGGCTAAGAAAACCTTTATTAGTTAGAACTAGGTTAAATAGTACCTTCTATATATAGATATAGGCCTCCTAAAACCTATTATAGCTATAGATAGTTATATAGTCTATTCCTATAGCTCTTATAAGCTAAATAGCGAGCTATAAGATAGTAGGGATATAGTATATAACTATATACTTTCCTATAAAGTAGTTAAGATAATAGGTTATAATATAATTATTAGCTATAACTAGCTAAAATCTATTAATCCTAATATTAATTAGAAAAACTAGGTATAGTATTATTACCTATCTAGTAAGAAGATTAAAAAGATAACTATAGTAGCCTTTATATAAGAGATCCTCTATAGGGCCCTTATACTTATAGTATATCCTTATCTAATTATAAAAGGTAAGCCTATCCTACTCTTTACTATAATATAAGGTATAGAGAAAGCTTTACCTATCTAGTATTTAGACTAGGCTAATATCTTTAATCTAAAAGAGGTAGAGAAGTTACTAGAGAGTAATAAGTATAACTATACTATCGAGATAGAAGTAGGTAAATAAATTCCCTATAAGCTAATTTACCCCCTTTCTAAGATAGAACTTATAGTACTTTAAGATTATATTAAAGAATATATTAAGAAGGGCTAGATTAGGCTATTATAGAGCCTAGTAGGTATACCTATTTTATTTATACCGAAGAAGGATAGAGGGTTATATCTATATATAGATTATTAGGGACTTAATATATTAACTCTTAAGAATCGGTATCCTCTACTACTAATTAGTAAGACTATAGATTAGCTATCTAGTATAAAGATCTTTATATAGCTTAATTTAAAAGATATATATTATTATATCTAAATTTATAAGGGTAATAAATAGAAAACTATATTCTAGACCTAATATAGTTATTTTAAGTATATAGTTATACTATTTAGATTAGTAAATATACCTATAATATTCTAGTTATATATTAATAGAGTATTAAGCGATCTACTTAATATCTACTATATTATATACCTTAATAATATCCTTATTTATTTATAAACTAAGGAGTAGTATATATATAATATATATAAGGTACTAGATAGACTATATATATATAAGTTATATATAAAAATATCGAAATATACCTTCTATATAAAGTTAGTAGCTTTCCTTAGCTTCCTTATTATACCTAAGGGTATATCTATAGAGCTAGAGAGGATTTATACTATCTTAGAATAGCTAGAACTATAATACTTATATAATATATAATAATTTATTAGCTTTAGTAATTTTTACTAGTAATTTATTAAGAATTACTTATATATCGCTATACCCTTATCTAAGTTAATAAAGGGTACTCTAAAGAAAAAGAGTATAAATTATTAAAAGTAAGGCTTTATCTTTATACCTAAAGTAAGAGTAGCTTTTAAAGAAATAAAGAAATACTTCTTAAGTATACCTATATTATTCTACTTTAACCTAGAGAAGCCTATATAAATTAAGCTAGATACTTTAGGATTTACTATAGTAGTAATTACTATATAGCTAGATTCTAAGGGTTACTAGTATCTAATTACTTTCTAGTCTAGAAAGATAATTAGTACTAAAATATACTATAAAATATATAATTTAGAACTACTTATAATTATTAAGTTATTTAAGTATTAGAGATACTATCTTAAAGGTAGTAAATTCCCTATATTAGTACTATCTAATTATACTAACCTATAATACTTTATAACTATAAAGGAATTAACTAGGTATTAGGTAAGGTAGGTAGAGAAGCTTACTATATTTAACTTTATTATTAAGTACCGCTTAGGAACCTTAAATCCTACTAATATATCTAGTTACTAACTAGACTATATACCTAAAGAAGGAAAGTTCTTAAAGAACTTACTTTTACCTACTCTTTAGGAAAAGCTATAAAAGAGTCTTAGTAATAATAAAGAAGTAGTATAAAGATTATAATCTACCCTAGTATATAGGGTTATAGCGATACTAGACCTAAAATTATATATCTCTATAAGGGTAGCTAATATAATATTAGTACCTAAATCTAATTATCTATATAGTATAGCGGAGGACTATAATAATATAGTATATAAAGTCTATAATATAAGTATTATAGATAAGTATTATACTACTAGTAATATAGGAATTCTAGACCCCCTAGTACTATACCTAATAGCTATAAGAGCTTTTTAAGGTAAAATAGTATATATACTAGTACTAAAGAACTCTATAGTAGAATTACTCTATATAATATAGGATCGCGATCTAATATTATAGGATATCTATATAAAAATAGAGGAGGATAGTATTAGTAAATAAAAGCTAAGTAATATACCCTAGGGATTAACGCTAGATAGGCTACTTAGGTTTAATAACTATATTTATATCCTAAGAGAGACTGTAATCTTATATAAAATTATAAAGATATACTATAATAATCCCTAGGAGGGCTATTATACTAATAAATGTACCCTTGAAGTTATCTAGTATAAGTTCTATTAGTATAGAATTATAAAGGATATAAGGGAGTATATATATAATTATATAAGTTATTAATATAATTTAGTTTGTAGATATAAGCTATATAGATTATTACAGCCGCTACTAGTACCTAAGAGGCCTAGTAAGTAGCTTAGTATAGATTTTATTACTAGAATATCTCTATTATAGTAGAATAGTAAGGTATATAATATAGTACTTATCTTAGTAGATATATTTATAAAGTATACCCTTTATCTTCCTTATATAAAAGAAATTAATATACCTAAGTTAGTAGATTTATTATATAAATATATGATTCTAATCTTTAGTATACTAGTATGATCCTAGACCCCTATTATGTGATCATATACGAGCATGTACCTCGTTATATGACTATTATATGCCTATGTGGTCCTGTATAGACCATTCTGCATACTTGGGTACTCCTAACTCCTATACTAGATTGTACTTAGTTGTTAGCTTACCTAACCTAATAGAAACCATGCGATCCTCTCTATATCATATCTAGTAGTATATCAGTTTAAGCTAACTCCTACGTTGGCCTAGGAAGGTATAAGATAGTAACCGCGGCTGTACGGCTAAGGTAAGATCAGTCCCTCTTATACTATCCTGATATACGATCTAGTAGACCTAAATGCTAGGTATTATAGATTCTTATCCTATTGCTTCTCCTGTGTACCCTTCTGAACCCTTATGAGATAAAGAGGGCGCTAAGGCCATATTACTATAGCTGGTACCGGAGAATAGTAAGAGAATAGTTAGTAAACCAACTATTATTAGCTAATATTAGATTCTAAGGCTATAAAGGTATCTATAGATACATACCCTCTGACTAACGCTAAGGCGTATAATAGCTATATATAATTTAATCCCTCCTCCCCTTATATAGCGGGAGGGGGGGGGAATACTATATATAGCTAGACTATATACCGTTAGAGTGTATATTATCATAAACTAGGTTATATAACCTAAGGGGATCCTAAGCAGCGGCCTATTATCCGATACCTAGCTATCTAGCTAGATCTATATCTAGGTATTACTACTATAAAAGGGTAGCTTTCTAACCTAATAAGAGGAATAGAAACCAGTTAATTTCTACCCTCTAAGTAATAAAAAGCTCTAACCCCTAATAAATATATCTATATAAGTTCCTAAAGCCCCTATTCCGGCCGAAATCTACGCTAACCTTCTAGATAGTATTAATAAAGCCCTTAACCTCCTAACTAAGGTAGAATATAATATCTACATTTAGATATATAGGAATCCTATAGTAACCAATATATTAGTCTACCTTACTATTATTTCCGCTGCCTAAAAGGCCTAAAGGGCCCTAGAAGTATAGGAAGAGACTGTACGGCTAGTCGCCTAATATACTAAGGAATAGGCTATATAATAAGCTGCCTATAAAGTAGCCTAGTAGGCTGCCTAGTAGGCTGCTTAGTAGGCTGCCTAATAGGCCTAGTAGGCCGCTTAGTAGGCCGCCTAATAGGCCTAGTAGGCTATAAATAAGGCTATAGATAGGGAAACGCGTAAGTATTTTATTAATAATATATATAGTATCGCTAATTATAAAGGCGAAATCACTGAGGATAGTACCTAATAATAGATATACGACTACGACCGCTACTTCTTAGAGCTAGCCTAGCTTATAGGCTATATAGCTCTAGATAAAGTAAAGATCCTCTATATATCTAGATAACTTATAGTAAATATATAAAAATGTCTAGAGTAATATAAACGAGTTTATATACTAACTAGAATAACCTATTTTAAATTATAGTAGGTATTTAAGGACTAGGTAGAATAGGAATTTACTAAATACCTAGGGTTAGTAAATATTTACTAATACTAGAAAGAACTTATATAAGGAAAAACGTCTATCTAGGAGTATATTGTAACTCTATAATAGATAGCCGCCAATCTACTATATACTATTCCTAAAGGACTTATAATAAGCCGCTTTATTAATAGAACTAATAATATATACTATACTAAGTAGGTAGAAGAATAGAATAAGCCTAAAATAATAAGAGAAGTAGTCTTACATTTCACCTAGTATAAATAGGGGTAAATTATAGACTATATGGTAGGAGCTACCTTATCGTGGGACCTAGATATAATAGAACTTATAGTAGTAGAAATAAGGCTAGTAAAGAAGTGTAAGGATATAAAGTACTTTAACTATAGTAAAAAGAGCTATCTCGCCCACAATTGTTACTAGCTAAAGATAGAGGAGACCTAGTAGAAGTAAAAAGAAGCTACCGAATGATCTAAGGTAAAAAACTAATATAGCCGCATAATATTGAAGTCCTTATTGGCTATATTTAAGAGGCTTCTAAGTAACCGCTATTTAATATAGATAATCTCCTCGATCCCTATTATCCTATAAATATACTAGTACCTGCTTAGCTAGAGTTACCCCTATAGCTATAGGATAGGGGGAGGAATAAGAAGAAAAGAATTTAAATAAAATATAAGTACTATAAGAAACGGCGCTGTAAAAAACAGCTATTTCTTAATACCTCCCTTAATATCCTAAGTAATATATTAACGTTCTACTAGGGAAAGGTCTTTACTCTTAACCTAGTATAGGTCTATATACTTCTTAATAGTAGATTAAGTGATATATTTATTATTCTATAAGTCCTTAAGAAAATGGGCGGTAATATTTAAATCTATAAGCCTAGGATACCTCTAAAAGTCACTATTACTAATAGCGAATACCTTAATACAGCTAGTTATATCTATCTACTAGTTAAGATTAGAGACTAGACCAGTTAAATTAAGGTATAGGTCCTTAATATAGAATATAACCTAATCCTTAGTCGCGATTTCCTCTATAAAGAGAACCTAAGGATTAACTAGTAGATATCAGTTATAACGCTAATAGATCACCGCTACTATATATATATAGTATACCCTATAAATAATACTTATATAATTATAAAGGGTAATATATATACTAATTTAATATTAGCCTAGTATATCAGCCGGCTGATATAGAAGGCTAATCGAGAAGCCTACCTCTTTATTATCTACCCGATTAAGGATAGGGCTAGAATAGGAAACCTAGCCTTATTCTAGTACTAAGATAAGGAAATTAAGTATATTATATAGAAGTATAAGGACTTATTCTATATAGAGCTCCCTATAGTACTACCCCTAGAACGTAATATCGTGTATAATATCGATATAGGAATAAACCAGCCGGTAAATATTAATATATACCCCCTCTCTACTAAGAAACTTAATAAGTAAGTAAAATAAGTTAAGGATCTTATCTATAAGGGGCTTATCTACTACTCTAATAGTACTTAGGGATTCCTAGTAGTCTTTATATAGAAGCCTAATAGGAAGTAGTATATATATATCAATTACTAGGCCCTTAATTAGATATCTAAAAAGAATGGATACCCTCTCCCCTATATCTAAGAGCTGCTAGATATTATAGGAAATGCGCGAGTCCTTTTAAAGATTAACTTAACTATAGGATACTAGTAGATCTATATAGGAAAGGGATCTATTAAAAAGACAGCGTTTAATATAATCTAGGGTAAATATAAATAGCTCGCTATACTATTTAGCCTATATAATATACCAGCTACCTTCTAATCAATTATTAATAATATATTACGCCTACTTCTTAGGTAGAATATAGTAGTTTACCTAGATAATATCCTTATCTTTTCGAATTCAATAGAGGAGTATCAAAAATACCTTAAGTAAGTGTTATTATTCCTCTAAGAATAGTAATTATATACTTTACCTATAAAGTATATATTTACTATAGAAGAACTTAAGTTCTATAAATATATTATTAGGAATAGGAGTATTTAGCCCCTTCCCACAAAAATCGAAACCATTAATATATAGCTATACCTAAAAACGGTCTATAATATATAATAATTTATTAGACTCGCTATATACTACTAGAGATTTATTTATAACTTTATAAAGATTTATATCCCTCTCTATAAACTTCTTAAAGAGAGCGATACTATATTATAAAAGAAGCGCTTCCGACCGATTATCTAGTTAGAAGTATATAAAAGTATATTCTGGAAGGTAAAGGAACTCCTTACCTCTATACTAGTCCTAAAATAACCTGATTAGAATAAGCTATATATGATCGAAACTAATACCTTAGAATAGGCTCTCGGAATAGTCTTAATATAGAAGGATAATAAAGGTAACCTTTACCCAGTTACCTATAATAGTCGAAAGCTCTATAGTATAGAGCTAAACTATCCTATATATAAGAAAGAGCTCCTTACTATTAAGGAAGCTATCTATATATAGGATAGGTATATTAATAGTAATCGGTTTAAAACTATTATTATTATAGATAACGCTAGCTTACAGTACCTTAATACTATAAAGGAGTATAGTAAGCGCCTTATATATTAGGTCGCTGAGTTTTAATAATATCGGCTAGCTATCTATTACCGAAAAGGGTTAGAGAATATTATTATAGATATAATTAGCCGCTATCCTAACCTTATTAGAGACTTACTAGCTAATATAAGTAAAGAATGCCCTATATAGGATACTTATTTAGTAATAATAAGTATGGTTTATAGTATTCTAGAAGAAGACTAGCTTATAGCTATAATTCGGTTCCTTAAGAATAGAACCGAATCTAAAGATTATATAACCGCTTAGGCTGTAAAGAAGTTTACTATATACCTAAGCTTTTAGGATACCTAAGCCTTCCTAAGGGTATTCTTAGAAGAGAATAGATAGCTTATATATATATACGAAAATAGAACGATTTCGCTATATCTTAAGCTCCTATTCTAAGCTAATCTTCTTTATAATACCTACTATAAGTTTAGCTACCTAGGCTTCCTAGGCCTTAATAGTATTATCTAACCTTATAGCTAGTAGCTAACAATCTATACTAATATAGAGGATATAGTTAAAACCTATCTAAACTACTAAGTATCCTAGGGCTCCTATAAAAGCCTAGAATATAAGGTAGTATAATATATGGTTATAAGCGGTATCCGCCTATTCGAACGATAGGGAATCGACCTTATCGGCCGCTTACTAACTACTCTAAATAGTAACCGATAGATTATAACTATAATCGACTATATAATAGGCTGGCCGGTCGCCTATATAGTCTTAGATATAATAGAAGAGGCTCTTATAGAATTTCTTTACTATAATATCTATATATATTACAGAGCGTTTAATAAATTACTTTCTAATAATAGCCTAAACCTCTTATCCGGCGCAGTGCGATACTTTATAGGCTTACTGAAAGCTTATTACTATATAACCACTCTATATCACCCCTATACTAATAGGAAAGTAGAAAATTTTAATAGGTTGATTGGTTATATACTTATAAAATACCTTATAGGGAAACCTATATACTTATAGGATAAGTTCCTTATAAAAGCTATATTTACTGCCTAGGTATACGAATATATAATTACTAGGAAAAGCCCTTATTTCCTAGTTTATAGGGTCTACCCCTATATTATCGCTAACAGTAGTGACTTATTAGATAAGTTATCTAAAACCAACTATAATAAGTAGATCTAGAACCTTATAGACATTTACTTAAAAGTAAATAAACTCCTTCTTATTTATATAATCAAAAAATAGAAGGTATATAATATTATAGTTATAAAGATATCCTTTAAGCCGGATAATTAGGTCCTAGTAAGAAATAAGGCTAAAAAGAAATTTAAGAATACTTAGTTTAGGCTATATAAGGTAATTTAGTTATATCCCTTAGGTATATACACTCTGGCTAAACTAAATAGCTGTGTTCTAAGAAACCTTATTAATAGTATAAGACTAATAGATATAAATATTAGCGATAATCCTAAATTATAGGCTTCGCTAGCTAGCTATTCTATACTCTACTGTATAGGGTAGAGGATCGGCTATTCTAAAGAAATCTACAGAATCCTTAATAAGGTTAAACCCTTTCTACTAACTTATATAGACCTTTCTATATTTATATATAAAGAATAGTAGGAATTTAGGCATTTAGGATAATATACTAAGTTTATAAGGGAGGAAGTTATAGCTAAATATATTATTATAAAAATACGAGTAGCTATATATAAGAGATAGAGAGATATAACTATCGACTAGGTACCTATATAGGGCCTACTAGATACTAATAAGTAGGACTTGGAAGCGAACGACTATAAATCTAAAGACTTAGACTCTATAGAGGATTCTTATAAGTCTTTAGGGTATAAATCGATAGAGGATATTTATTAAGAACCTATATAAGGTTTAGATCGATTAGTATACCCCTTTATAATTATTATTCTACCCCTATTAAGAGATATTTAGAGATATATAAACGCAGAGAGTTTATGAATTTAGAAAAGTATTATATTACCTACTCTATAAAGGACTAGAAGGGCCTACCTAGAGGGTATAGGCTAATATAAAACTAATAAGAATATAGGCAATCGGCCTAAGAAAAATAGAAATAGTAAAACCTACTACTTATAGGTATTTAGAATATTACTATTATTATCTCTATCGTCCTTTCTAGAACCGCTATAATCGGAATTATCCGCTATAGTCTACTAACTATATACTACTATTACCTCCTACAATTATCTATAATTATTATTTATATAATAATATATAGCCTAAAGATATATAAAAATATTAACTACCTATACCTAGTTATATATCCTATATACTATAGGTTAATTGAACGGAGTATAATATATCGAATTATTATACTCTAGCCTGGAACGCCCTATTATCATTTCTATAGGAGGAGAGGGAGAAGTCGTTTTCTTCCTAGATATCTTCTACCGCTTTGGTGACTTAGCGACCTCTATAAGAGCTATAGGTACCGCTATAGAGGCCTTAGCGGCTATATACTTCTTCGATAACTCTTTTATTACTATTAGAGGTTATTAGGCAGTAGTATTAGGTACTGTACTACTAGCCTTCTATCCTACTATATCCTTTATAGCTACTATATCCTTAGTAGCTACTATACCCTTAGTAGCTACCGCGCCCTTAGTAGCTACCGGTTCTTTAGTAGTAACCGCTTCTTTAGTAGCTACCTTATTTTTAGTATACTATAGTCGCTTTTTATAAGTAGGCCTAGACAGTCTAGCCGCTAGAGTAGGAACTACTCCGACTATATTTAGACCTATATCCTTCGTATATTATACTATAGCTAGATATAAAAGAAGATAAGAGTCCGGTTAGACCTAATAAATAAGGTCGAATACCTATTAAGGGGAAGTTATACCTATATAATCGGCCCCTATATCTACAATTAGTAATATACCGGCATAGTCCTAAATAAATACTTATATAGCGAGTATTTACTCCTATTACTAGAAAACTAATACCTAGTATAGCTCAGTTTCTACTAGAAACCTAAACCTATAAGGAAAATGATATAATAAGATTAAAACGGCCTATTAGTTTTTCGATAGGCTATATAACTCTCCCTAATAGGAGCCTTATAACTAATTAACTGCCTAAGAGCGGTACGAATTGTTATAGTAGTACCTAAATATACCTTTACGGTTACCTACTAATCGATTACTCTATATTACAATTGTATAGATATCTAAACTTAATTACTCGCGCTGCCTAATAGCCGTATTAATAATAGATACCTATCCTAATTAAGGCTATTACTATCGCTAGCTACCTAGCCCTAAATAAGAGTTATAACCTCCTTACCGGTCTATATAGAATAGGACTAGCCTATTAGACTATCGTTATAATCTAACTGTAGAATTAGAGATAATATAGGTACTATAACCATACTGTTATTTCTACTAAGAGGGAGAGCCTTAGGACTATCTAAAGATATAGTATCTCTATAATCTATTAAGAACAGTTAGTATAATACTATAAAGAAATAGACGAATATATATAAAAGAGATTTATAATATCCGCGATCGATAATAAAGATATAGAATTTTTTTTTCTAAAGTAAAACAGAGTGGTAGTTAAGAATTAATTTAAGTATTTATAGTAATAAACTTAGGGGGATTTATAGGAGATTCTTATCTTTCCCGTTATCTTACCTAGAAGAGCGTTTCTTTATCTATATTCCCTTATGACTACCCTTATCCTTTAAAGCCGGTATACTGATATATTTGCTAATACAGTCCCGTTTAGGCCTTTAAATACGAAACGAGGCTTTATACCTAAGAGCCGTTTATTAAGCTCCTTTTAACTTTCCTTTTATTAATTGAATATAGTATTTTGAATTTTTCTTCCCCTTTTATTATTATCGAATATAATATTTTATTTTTATTTTTTTCCTTATTATCATATACAATACCGAATAGTCCTAGTCTAGTCTATACCGACTATTCTATCCCTTTTATATACCCTTATTATTCCCTTTCAGACCTATATATAGGAACTTAATACCTTTCCTTTTTAGTTTCTTCCGTTTATATATAGTTTGAAGAAACTGAGGCAGTTTCTACCTTAGTAGGGGAGGATATGATCCCAGACCCCTATCATATGATTATATACGAGCACGTACCTCGTCATATAACCATTATATGCCTATGCGGTCCTGTACAGACCATTCTGCATACTTAGGTACTCCTAACTCCTGTACTAGATTATACTTAGTCGTTGGCTTACCCAACCTAATAGAAACCATGCGATCCTCTCTGTATCATACTAGAGAACCTAGTAAGCGATAGGGGTAGCCTATTTATTAGCTAGTTCTAGTTAACCTTCTATTTTCTCCTTATAGTTAAGTACTAGTTATCTACTATATTCTACCTATAAACTAATGGCTAAACTAAATACTAAAATTAGGTATTAGAGTATTTCCTTTAGTTATATATTAACTAGGAGTAAGATAACTAGGTATACTAGCTACCTATTATAGCGTTTATATATAATATAATAACTTATAGTATAACTAGAAAGTTACTATATAAAGTATTAATAGATTATAACCTATCTATCTAAGATAGTATTAAAGAGTACCCTAAGGAGTACTATATAGATACTATATAGAGGGTATAGGAAATCTAAGAAATAAGGGGCTTTATAAAAGAGCGACTTACTAAGGTAAAAGAGTCGATAAAGTACTATATAGATAAATACTATATAGATAAATCCTTTAAGGTTAGTAATTAGGTATATCTTAAGAGTAAGAATATAGAAATAGGTAGGCTAAGTAAGAAACTAGATTATAAAATACTAGGTCTATTTCTAATTCTTAAGAAGGTCGGTATATAAGTATATAAACTATATCTATCCCCTTATTTTAGATTACTATACCTAATATACTATATATTAGTATTAGAATTATATTATAGTAATACTCTAACTAATAATAATACTCCTAAACCGATTAAGATTAATAATTAGGTAGAGTATAAGATCGAATATATCCTATCCTATCGAGGTAAGAAGAATAAGTCCTACTTAGTTAAGTAGTATAGCTATAATAATATTAAAGTAACCTAGGAACCATAGTCTATAGTTAAAGAAACTAAGGCCCTTAATAACTATAAAACTAGGTTAAATATAGCTATAAAGATACTAAAGAAGATAAGGACTAAAAATATATACTTAAAATATAAGAAGCTTTAATTATAAATTAAAAATTAGTACTACACTCCCTATACTTAATAGGATTTATATATAGGTATAGGTAAGGTTAATATACCTAGCTGGACTTAAATACTAATAGGATAGTATTAAAAACACTATAAAGTAGTAAAATAAACTCTATAATTAGGGTATCCTAAGAGATAGGGGCTAAGTTTATAAGGGTAAATAAAGTATTATTAGATATACCTATATTAGGAACTATACTTTCCTCTACTAAACTAGTAGGGATATTAAAGAATTCCTTAACTTTAGAGATATTCTCTACGTTTTTTATAACTTCTAGGGCTATAATAACTTTAGTAACTACTATAACCTCTATAATCTCTATAGCTTCTATAATAGTAGTAGCCTTTTTAGCCTTATTAGCTATATAGGTTAAGCGCTTAATACTCTACTTAATAATATATACTTAGGGTATATAAGTAGATATAGATAATATATTAAGAGTAGTATAGGTAGTAGGCTAAACCTTAATAGGAAGCTATATTATTATTAGTAATAGATTCCTCCCTATAATAATATAGCTAACTTATAGGGATATAACTATACTTTACCGAAGTATAGTAAGTATATTTAGTATAACCTATAAGGGTCTTATACTTATAGTTTAGATAGCTTTATAGCTAGAAGAAGTACCGCTAGTAAGGTAGTAGTTCTTTAATAGGCTTAGGGATTACTAGGTAAGGTAGTAGAGTTATAGGCTAGTAGCCTAATATATAATAGTACTATATCTATAGATATAGAGTTTTATCCTCCTTAAAGGAAGGTAGTATAGGATAATAATATACTATTACTATATTATAAATATAGTTAGTATATAAACTAGAAAACGAGGCTATTTCCTATAAGGAAGGGGTAGATATAATGTTAAAATTTCTTAGTATACTATATAGAATGTAATACCACTAAATTTAAATATATCTACTAACTAATAGTAGTATCCTAACTAGAATAGTTTTATCCTAATAGAAGTACTATTAAATTAATAGAATATTAATAAAAAAATGAACTAGGTATACTTATAGATTAAGTAAGATAAGAGGTTAAAGAAGAGAAGAAGATACTAGGAGATACCCTAGGTATATATAGGTATAGTATCCCCCTTTATCCTAACTGTATTCTCTTACTAGTAAATAACTACTTAACTAAACCTTATATATATAAGATACCTAAGTTTATAGGTATTAGAGACTATAGCTACCTGATTTCTTAGTATAGTTATATAACTATACTATATATAGACCTTATTATATATACTATACCCTCTATTTATACTTCTATTATATTATTTTTTATATTTTTAGAGTATTAAGGCTAGATACCTTTCCCTATATACCTTTTTACCCTTACTATAAGGTTTTTTAGATATATAGGTTTTAATAGACTAAGTTACTCCTTTATTCTTCTCCTATTCTAAGCCTATAGGGACTATATACTATAAGGAAGGGGATATTATTAGGACCCTAGTACTAAGAAGGCTGATACCTAAGGTATAAGCCCTATTATAGGGTATAGAGCACCTATCCTAGGTATATAGGGGACTGTAGACTAGATAGGAGTAATATATACTGCCTATATAGCCTCCTTAGGTTATATAACCTATAAACCTATATATTATCCTTATATACTACTTCTTTAGAGAAGCAGCTATTAGTTCTAATATACCCTGCGTATATCACTATCTCTATTTCCCGATCCTCTATTATATACAGCATTCCCTTAGGCATTCCATACCTAGGGGTCTTATACATATGCTCTAGACTTCTTCTAATATACATAAAACAGGTCTTATTAGATTTCAACCATCCCTAATACTTATTATAAGGTCTCAAATTATCATTATAGACTTAGGTAGACTAAGTAGATTCGAGCCTTATATATTTAAAAAGTGTTTCGACCCATTTCCCAATTCATTTATATTAGAATTTCGCGAGCTCCTCTATAATATATACTTCTCAGTATACTAGGTAGCAGGTCTCGTAGTAAAGCTTTTCAAATAGGGCCTAAGGAGAGAAAACTATTATATTATTAGTAAGTAGGCAACATTATATAAGGAGGCGCCATAGATAATACATCCCTGGTAGATAGGTATCTATAAGGATAGCTGAAGCAATATAGGATATTATGCCTTTATACAGTAGTGTGGCCTTTCTACTCAATCTAAGAAAGTCTATAATATAGGAACTAAAAGCTCTATCGAGAGGGTTTTACTGCCTTATAGTAGTAATGAAATCAAATTAGTCAGTAGGGGAAAGGCAGACATTTTTAGTAGCTAATTTAAATAGATCACTTAGATAAGTAGTAGAGAATATTACTCTATTTTTAATACAGGTAAAGCGTGTGTTATATAGCTGCTTTAAAATATCAGCGCTAAGTAAAAGAAATCGAGCTTCAGAAGATAGCTTATCTGATAGTAGACAGTAGAGGCAGATATCTAAGAATACTTGAAGTAAATCTAGATAAGTAGAGTTAAGTTTAAAAAAGAAGTCTATCTCGTCAAGTATATTATAAGTCATACTATAGGCTGTGTTACTAATAACAATGATGACCCTTAGTCATATGGCTAGTAGAAGGGAAGATATAGATCCAACACATACCCACTTTAATAATATATCATATACAGCATTAAGCCCGCTAATATTATCTACAAAAATATAAATCATATCTACAAATATAAATAGTAACCGGCTTATAATAACATTATATATTAAGCAATCCGGAGGCAACTAGCCTATCGATAAGATATAGTCTTTATGGCAGCTCCTTATACCCTCTATAATTAGCTATAGGGCTTACTATATTAGGTTATAGTTAGCGAAAAGCCAGGGATATAAAGCATGCAGTATGCGATTATTAGTCCTAATATTCATAGTATATCTCCGTTATAGCCCTTTATAGTTACTCTTACAAAGGGAACGAAGTACTTTCTCTTTAAGGTAGCGACCTAAAAAGAAAGTGATCTAGGGTATTTGCTCTAAGGGGCTTAGTAAGCTCTTTATAATCTATAGAAGTCTCTAACCATGGTTTATTAAAGGCCCTACCTCACTTTACCAAAGCTCAAGCCATACAGAATGATCGCATCTCGCCATGATTGAAAAAGATATGAGGTTGTGTAGAATACCAGGAACTTTTTGTAGCGGGCAGAAACTGTACCTTTATTTGTTTTCCTACCACGACTTTCTTGCACCATGGTTTTGAATCTCACACCATGAGTTACACTAGGACCTCGGAGAGAAATAGAACAGAATGTATTTCTCGGCCTTATAATAAAACCAAACCAATAGGAATCCTCATCTATATTAAATCAAAATTGGGTACCCTGCAGAATTTCTAACCCAAAAAAAAAAAAAGAAAAAGAAAAAAAAAAAGAAAGAAATTATAGTGAGCCTATAAGAGCGGTTCCCTATATGACTTGATTAGTGAATGAATTCTGAGAACAAGAA
Organism: Penicillium psychrosexuale; assembly: GCF_028828465.1. Taxonomy (NCBI): domain Eukaryota; kingdom Fungi; phylum Ascomycota; class Eurotiomycetes; order Eurotiales; family Aspergillaceae; genus Penicillium; species Penicillium psychrosexuale. Next base: position 4,392,295 of record NW_026643187.1, read on the forward strand.
AGAAGAAACCAGAAATAGTATGAACATAGAAGAAAATTGCGCTCTGTACCTCGGGTATAAACATGATTGAGGGTTTCTCTAGTTCCATATTCACGTGCAAGGGACTGTGTATTATGTTAGCAAACAGCTGGGCAATTAGGGAGGGGGGAAGGCCGGGTGATCAATGAAGGGAGGAATGGTATGGTACATAAATTGGCTCGATTTCTTCCATTTCTTTTTTAGCCCATCAGAAGACCTTCGTCACTAAACAGGAAGATAGGAATTAAATAAGGACGCCAGTTCCTCCCAAGTATGATATGGGAACTGAGTTCGCAATGAGATCAAAAGGCTCGCTTCAGAAGCTGACCAGCGAGGTGGTTTCATTGTGCAATTTGAAAGGAAAGTAGCTTTTTTTTTTTGGCTAGCAGACCTGCCCTGGCCCTGGGTCTATCCTGTTTATAACATACTGGACTCATTATGAGCTTGGCGCTAGCGCCGTAAAAAGGAAGGGATCAAGAGGCTTTAACGCCACCAACAACGGAAGATAGCTGGGCCTCTCCTGAGACGGTCGGCAATCTGTCGCGCGCATCATAGCTGAGGTGATAAACTGGATTTGTGGAGCATACCAGCTATCACCAACACAATCATTCGCGGTAACTCTCTTTTGGTGGTAGCGTTGATTTACCCCCTCATACTAGCGGCTCTACATATAACGCTAGTAGCGAAAACAGAAAGGTACCAAAAGCTCCCATAAGGATAGATGTAAGCCAGAAACCTAGCCCTTGGGACTTTTGCCCACTTAAATTAGTGCGACGGCGTAGGCGCATAACGATAGCATCAGGTGACCGCGATCTAACAGTACCTACATACAGCGTGGTTTCCCAGAGTTCAAGGTCACTGCCAATATCCCCACCCTCTGAAATCTAATGACTGGTTATTCCTAGACCGAGGAGGAAAAGGCTCTTATAGTCTGGTTCGCATCTATTGGGCTCACTCACTCAACTATATCCCAACTCCTCCGGTACCGCAGCTTTAAGAGATCCATAACGGCAGTCCGGAACAAGATAGCTGAGCTCCGCAAGGATTTTAGACTTGGTTGTGCTTCGAATAAGCTAGACTTTTGGGAGGTCGACTGTTGGATAAGACAGTTACCACTTAACTGTGATCCCGCTTACTTGCTCATGCCTATACCGCTTGACCGACAAATTATTTTAGAGGTACGACTTGTGATATTGACTCAAAACTACGGACTAAGCCTAGTATAGTGCGCTGGAATTGAAGTTCTTCCTATTTATTACCTCCGCTATGGCCTTTCAGAAAACAATCACCTCTGGTATATTCAATATTCGCATCGACTTCACAGATGTGCTAATATATAAGGATTAGTGACTATAACAGCTTCGCATATCATTTGATTTCGTGGTATCTAGTTCCTGTGTATATTGTCCGAATCATAGTCAAGGCTTAGATCTTAAGAATAGGTGGCCGGGACACTCTCATGGCTTTTTTTGTTCGACCTTTTTTGGCTTCTACTATTTCTTTTTGTTGCTGAGTATCATCAAAGCTAGATAGGTCCCAAAGTTCTGGTCTAGGCCAGTGGTTCATCTAATTAAAATGAATAATATGGTTCTTTAAGGTAGTAGCTATTTGATCTTACCACGTCTTTAACATTTGGAATCCATTCCAGTTCAGGGTAGGAATTGTATGTTGCGTAACGAACCTAGGATTGCTTCGTGCTCATGACCAAAATATAAACACGCCGATCACAGCCAGTATCTAAACCGTTAACAAAAATATCATTTACTTTCTTGAATAAGGCCCTCTTGGCTCGATACCAGCGCATGCGATCTACCCTTATTCTCTTATAAGGGTCTGGCTGTGACCCGCGCTTTCTTCTGTTCTCTCTCCAGACAGTTATATTTTTAGCTGGTTTTGGCATTGCGATTGATTTAAGTCTTGATTTCTCATTGAGCCTTCTCCCTTACTTATATCCTCTAACCCCTTCATCGAAACACGACCGAAACGTGCTTGCTATTTTTGATATCAGCGTAACGCCCATACCCCTAAGGCGTTACGCCCATTTCCCCTTAGGCATAATGACTTTTCCCCTAAGGCGTGACGATCATAAGTCTATCTATGGGTCTATCATAAGTCCATTCATTTCAGAGTCCCGTGGCGATAAACCACAGCATATCAATTGAAAAGTCGTGGTGCGTGAAACTTATAATAAGTGACCTTGCCGGGCCAGATATACAAATCTAAGAACTCTTGACGATATCTCCCGATATAGACGATATTGGACCGTTTCGTGTGAGCCAGTGGCTCTAGTCCATGGGGGTAGGCATAGGTAAGCTCACTTATTTTCAAGAGGAACAAAATTCTAATATTTTAAAGGTTACCACAAAGAGATATTCGAAGAAGTCTTTATTAAGACCGAAAGGATGGCTTTAACCCTAGATCACGAGGCCACAATCTTACAAACCCTGTCTAGGGGCATTGGAATTCCAATACTCTATTGGTTTAGAAAAGCTTATAACCAAAAGACGATGATTACCGATGCGCTCGGACCTTCCTTAGAAGAAATATTCGACCGATCCAATCGATACTTTGATATGCCGTTGGTACTAGAAGTTATAAGTCAACTTATATTTTGACTTGAATGGATATATTTACATCACATTACATATAGTCAGCTTAGTCCATTTTCATTTACTATAGGAGCCTCTACATAGCAGATACCATAAGTGATTCTTACAGACTTTACAAATATCAATAGTTCTCAATTTTCAATAAAGAAGGACCTCTAAGCAGTGGCGGACATACTGGTCTATCTCGCCATAGGGCCTCTATCATAGGATCTATTCTAGGCGCGAAAGCCGAGTTTAACAGAAATTCTATCGCCTTTAAAGGGATTTATATCAATAATCTCCGATAGGGAGATGAATCCAGCCGACTATATTATACTTCGGAGGTACTTCTATACAGCACGTCAGAGTTTACCAGGGCAAACTATTCTTAGTAGGCTGTGCTCCCTATAAGGAGAAAAATTATCCTTGAAGTCTCTTATAAGCAAGAGTACTGGGGACCTATTCGAGAATCTTGGTTCCAAAATATCTACAGTTAGGGATAGCGCTGGTGATCCAAAAGCACTATAGGGCCGAGAGCAGGCGAAGTTCCTTCTGGGATCTCTGAATGAGATAATGACGATTTATTTCGTTCTTTTGATACGGGAAAAGCCGTCTCAGAAACGCAGACACTATCATATAGGCGTATATTATCTTCCTAACAGGCTGTAGAGAGACCTTCGTTGGTATCTATGCATGGCAAAATGTGGCTCCCTCCCTTTGCAAAGGCTTATCGTCCTCACAATCTACAAATATGTGGGAGTCTTACTAGAGGTGATCCCAGTATATAACAGGTACTGGACCAAAATTTTATCGGATGCCGCCTACGAGCAAATGAAACTTGATGAGGACTGTTGGCGGATGTGGAGAGACGCTTGGATGTACTGGAAAAATTGTGCCAACCTGCTGACGAAGAAAGATATATAATTCGTGTTCTGTTCAATGTTGCAAATTAATGATCCAAACTTGTTGTATTATCACTGTCTTTTTCACTTTTTTTTTTATTTTTCCATTTTCCACTTTGATAAGGAGATATTGCTAGTCTTGCCAGAGGACACCCGTGGATATCTGTGCCAACTTAAATAAGCCCATCATGCATGCTGCAGGCTTTTACAATAACCATTGAATAAGTAGTGTCTGATATTGAACGTGGGCAAAATAACCCCCCTTTTGTCGAAGGCTTGGTAGCTATAATTAGCGGATGACGCAGAGTATTGGATCATCCGGCTCCCACCCTTTTGCAACTAGCCCACATTATCTAAAATCCAACTGATTTCTTCTATTTTGAGGAAATAGGCAGACGTATGAGAGTTCTGTCTAATGAAAATATAAGACTCTAGTTTACGGGGATCATTTGTGATTGTGCAAAAAATAGAAACGCGCCGTAAGACTCAATAAAGGATGGCAAGTACGGTATCGTTCAAAAACCGTTACTCGAGGTCGAAAGCGTGGTTGTCGAAGAAAGCATGGTTTTCGAAAAAAGCGTGCTCCAGCATCATCTATTTAAGACGAAGCCCAGTCCTTCCTACTACTCCTTCTATTCAGAGTCAGAAAGCAGCATCAAAAGAAAAACAGAGAGAAACATGTCAAAGAAGCCAAGCAATGAGGCGAGGGCCGGGGGACTTCCCGCCCAGGTGGTGCCCGAACCGACTGCACCTCCTGCGATAGCACAACCCTCTCCTGCTTCAGAGTCAATGTACCCTGCTCTTCCTTCTCTCTCGGAAGAGTCTTCCTCGGGGCCATCTACTCAGGATGTTAACAACAAGGACGCTGACGGGGATACAGACATGGGATATAAAGACTTCAGTCATAAGGACCGTGTGAAGCTGGTCCAGGCGATCCTCAGTGCTCAAAAAGACCCATCCGAAATTAGGCGTGCGTGGGAAAACGCGATGCCTCAGAATACGAGCGTCAAGTACAAGGAACTGAAATTCATTCTTCATCCTGACAGGTATCCAGATCCAGAGATGAAGAAAAAGGCAGATGCGGCTTTTGGATGTAAGTGACTAAATCATTCCGCGGCGCTTTTTAACAGAGTACCAGTGGTACAGTGGGCCGAAACAGGGTCCGCGCGACTCTTCCCAGGAGAAATCAACAAGAACGACCAATTCTATCAGGGAGCAGCTGCAGCTAAGCTACACGTTGAAGGAGAGCTCTCTCCATATCATAGAAAGCTTCATACCGATGCAACTGGTACCCTGAGAGTCCTTTACTCCGGAGTCCAAGAGGACCCAAGACTTGATATCAAGAGCGCAGCTTACCCGGAGAACATCAAAGCTTCTGTGAAAACTCTCGACGATGCGAATGCATACATGAGAAAGAAGAACATCGAGGGAGGAAAAGATACAGACCTTAGGATTATTCGTTATAACAGCTTATTAGGGCAATGGAGAGTAGCCGCTCTTCAACCAGAACTGAAGCATCTCATAATGCAAGCCGTCGAACAGTTCTGCCAGGCGCAAGGATACCCAAGTGAATGGGCAGACTTATCTCGTACAGCTACCAACTCGGCGGAAGGTTCTCAGAGAGGACCAGCAGCACAAGCATCTCAGTCACTATTGGCAGCACAAGCATCTCAGCCAGGATCGGCACCACAAGCATCTCAGTCAGGATCGGCACCACAAACATCTCAGCCAGGATCGGCAGCCCAAGCATCTCAGCCAGGATTAGTACCACCAGGATCTCAGCCGGGGCTGGTGCCACAATCGACCAAGTCAATGGGGCTTCAGCTACATCATACATCTGCAGGAGGTCCAACACGCACAATTACATTAATACCACGAAAGGTCAGCCGTTTGATCAATCCTGGTTATACCTCTACCGGGGAAAAAATTCAAATGGTGCAGTCTCTTGGAAAGGTCGGCGCACGGTTCGTGACTGAGGATGCAAACGGCAGAGTACGTCTTGTGTCAAGTGCAGCAGCTGGAGGCCACATAGCTATTGAAGGGGCAAAATCTGTCGGTATTCCTTACACCATGAGAGGCGAAGAAGAAGTGAGGGACCTCAGTGACCACATTCGGAGTAGCAAAAATTGCGAGCACGGCCTGAAGTGGGTCGCAGTTAGGGAAATAAGCCCTACACGCGATAGATGTCCATATATCGTCGTTGGATTCTATTATCAAGGGAATGACGGGAACTTTGAGGGTCCGGTTGGCCTCTCAAGATCATCACTGAAGAAGGTTCTCTCGGCAAAGGAAGCGGACAGAATGATTACGGAGGCTATGGGCTTTGATCCTGATATCTGCTTAGAGGATGCTATATCGGGACTGTCTGGCCTGACGTTAAAGCCCAAGAGATACCAGTCACAGCGTGGGATATTGGGCTTACCTAGTACAGGAGATGCCAACTACTTCCCTCCCATGCAACAACAAATTGAAGCCGGTTCCAGCGTACCCCAGATGCCGCAATTCCCGCAATTCGGACATAGTAATTCGCAAAATGGTCTGCCGATAAGCACACAGCAACCGCTTAATATGCAGTAATTCATGCAGCAGTTTATGCAGCAATTTATGCAGCAGCTGAACATGCAGCCAAACATACAGCAGCCAAACATGCAGCAGCCAAACATGCAGCAGCCAAACATGCAGCAGCCAAACATGCAGCAGCCAAACATGCAGCAACCGAATATACAGCAGTACCCGTTCCAGCAGCCGCAACCATTCCAGCAGCCGCACCCGTTCCAGCAGCAGCAGTTCCAGCAGCAGCCAATGCAGTATACGAATATACACTATCCGAATATACAGCAGCCAGGCAATAATGATGATTCGGAGGAATTATGATGGATTTAAGAAATGATGTTCGCTTATCATGTCTACGCTTTGGAAGGACAGAGACTTGGATATATAACACTTGATTTAGCTCAACCAGAATGAACAATGCAATTGCAGGCGTGCCTAGCCAAAAATGAATAGATGTCAGTTCATAAGATATTTGAGCATAATAAATATATAGTATCGTTGATTTCTTGGATGCTCGGTAGACGCGGCGGGAGAAGATAAAATCGTAATGCGAGTGAAACATGTATTGATGTTAAAGCTTCGGCGGAAAGTAGATTCAATTGCAACATAATATTATAGGTAATCTCGTAGCTTTTATGCCAGGTTAGAATTATTTGTAGTTGAGTCTCTCTTGTATGGTGACTCATAGTACATACTCCAGAGAACCGCGCTCAAGACCTGGAGCTAATATAGCCCTCCGATTAGCTCCGCAACCTGGCATAACATGAGCGAAGGCATAGCATACAGTATTATACAGTATAAGTCAGATAGATCCCTATTTTTCCAGTACAAGCAAGTTGTATCATCCCCTAAACCACTTTTCAACGTATGGTTTCCTCAGCCCTCAAGTAAAGCCTTCAAGGTATCAGCAGGTGTACGCTTTGGAGCAGCAAGCTTCAGAACCTCCTTGCTTGTAGTAGAAGTCGAGCATTTCCCTTCCCACACGGTCTCGGCGGCCCGCGTCATTGAATAGATGACGTTCTTCGATTGCTTGGTTGCTGCATACTGGTACTCATACAGCATGTCGATAAACGAGACATCTTTGTAGCTAACATCTTTGACGGGCGCACCAATGTGCTGCTCAACCATTGCGACAATCTGCCTTCCAGTGATGTCCTCGGGTCCATTTAGAACGTATTTGGCCTTGTTATGGGCGGAAGTGTCGTCCTGAGACAAGAGATAAGCTAAAATAACACCAACCTCGTCAGGATCGATAATGCCGATGGGTGCATCCTCCGATAGCACCAACCGAAGTGTATCCTGCTCTCCAGTTTTGCGGTATCTCTTGATGAATTCCGCAGCAGGTGACATAATGAATTGTGAGAAGATGTTCGGCTGAAGAGAGGTCCACTGCAAGTTGTCGAACTCAGGTGAGCCGAGGAGAGCCTCGATGGCCCAGTGCTGGCGCGGATAGTAGGCAGGGCAGTCCGGGCGGACATTTGCAGCCGTAGTTGAGATCCGCACGACATACTTAACGCCGGCGTTGAGGGCATTGAGATGGAAGGTCGACTCTTCCGCAAATTGATTGGGCTCAGGGTGGGATGCAATGAACGCTCTAGCGACTTGATGTTCGCGGAGCCAGTCCGAGGTGATCTCAACCCAGTTCTGTTCGATCACTTCGACTCCCTTTATTTTGCCAAGCTCTTGTGCCACTGAACTACCCGAGGAGCGAGTGAGAGCAATGATACGGTGCTTAGACAAAGTGCTGCTAGATCGAAGCAACTTTGGCAGTGTTTGGGCGACAGCTCGGCCGGTATTACCGGTGGCGCCGACGATGAGGATGGAAGGAGTCATGATCTCAGAAATGTGATATAGTTCACACAGAGCAATGGGTCTATGGGTCAAACATCGAGGAGTTTACTTGATATTTATACCCGGCTTTTGCCCTAGTAATACATCTCATAATCTCAATGATTAGGAATCATAATAAAGGGATAAGAGTTCGAGGGATTTGATTCGTAGAATTACTAACGGCCTCACGCTGCCCGTCGGCATCCCACTGAGCTGAGAATGTATGAGTGCTCGTGCTTTGCCGATGCCGAAGGGAAATTATCTGCAATGCGGCTCCCACCGGTATCCCACCGGCTTCCCACTATCAGGACTCCGCTCAGCCGACTTTCGGGTGCTGCCATCTACTACTGTACGTGCGGCCTTTTCGTAGGAGAGATATTGTCCGGCCATGATTTATGGCAGGATATTAGCAAGACTGGCTTAACAGACCTTCTTTATTGGCCATGAAGTACGCCATAAACATAGCCTTTTTCCCTTTAAGTCTGCATTGAATTTTTTATATCGAAATTACGTGCAATATCGCCAATTAAAGGCATAAGCTCTGTGGTGGAATGTTTCTTTAAGCTATCTCATTTATATCGAGATCTCAGTAAGGTTTGACATAGTATATCGATATGAGGATTCATCGAAAAGAATAATCGTATCTCTTATTACATAGCCCTACTAGTCTGAGATTTAGCAAGCATCCTTGTGATCTAGAAAGCAGCTGAAGCTCTGTGTGCGGCATTCGTAAGGAATAGAGAGGTGTATATCGACCTAGAAGCGTATGTAAGCTTTCAAAATCCCCACGAAGGTAGATAATAGGAGTGCGCACATCTATCGGCGAATCTAAGGGGAATTTTGACTCAGTTACACGCATTGAGCCGTGCTTCTCGCGAACGATAGTAACATATACTGCCACCAGCCCAAATTTTCGATAGACGCGAGCAAGGAGGTTCAGCATTTTCATTCAATCGAATATGTTGTGAAAGTAAATCTAGTGGATCTCTAGCAGGTATAAGTAGAGTTATTTCCAATATACAAGAAGGAATAAATGCCACGGTTTTTATCACCCGAAAGCGCGAAAGCGTAGCGGGCGCTAAGCTTGCCCTAAGGCTAATAGCTCAGTGACAAATGTAATAAAAGCGTGGTTTATGTACCACTCCGTTGGTGGTTTCTAGCGTTATTTTTTAGCTTCGGGGCGCTATGCAGAGGTCAGTTTGAGAGATTTTCATAGACCTAGGTGACCCGCGCATAGTAGGAAGTGTCGTTCACTATAAGTAACTGGTAAGTAAATGGACTGACCGGCTACTCTACTAATAGTATGCGCTCTAAAATAAGCGTTGAGTCCTAAAAATTGTGTCAGCATCAAGCCTGTGAGGGCAAAAGTCTATTAAAGAATACTGTTCACTATAGGGAGGGAAGATGGTTTGATAGAGGTATAAACTAGCAATTCTGATTCCTGCATATTTATCTGTCTAGATCAAGTACTCTCATTGAGTAGATGAGATATCTCTGATATATAACCGAGCATTATGCAACCAAAGGAATGTTGTTATCCGGTATAAAGAGGTTTCTTATTTGCTTTGGGGGTTGAAACTTGTGCTCAAAGTAATCGACACGTTTTCCTTTACTTAAAGCAAAGCTTCTACAGTCATCTTTTGTATTAGAACTCGCGGATACTCCAAATCATCAGGATAGATTTAGATATATGGTAGCTGTGGTCTTACCTGAAAGTAGAACGTTGCCAGAGAATTTCCTAAACTCTTCTTCCAAAACCGTCTTCATATGCGGGTTGCTAAATACCATGCGTCCACGATGTGCAATATAAGTTGTATCTATCTTGGTCTTGGAATAAGTGGTCTAGTGGAAGAGCTTTTGAATCAGTTTTAGGTCCTCAGTAGATTTGATTAGAATACCCGCTTACCATGTATGCCGCGTCCACATCTAGTAAGTGCTGTACCTCATCTGTTACCCAATCTCTGTGCTCTTGATTTCCTTTTGTCAGCGCCTTCCTTATTTTGGGATGAAAAGCAGCCTACGGTCATCCTCAACAACCCAGATGATCGAAACCCTACTTAGACGGCAAGGATGACGTTATAAATCAATCAGCTCTTTCAAGTAAGGCATTTGAGCCGATATACCAATATCTGTAGCAATAAAAAGGAAGTTGTCCCAGTATCTTATGTTCAGAGCTTTTCCGTATGGACTGTCCACCAGTACCCTAAGTGAGCCGTACGGGATCGCCGATAAGTCTTTAGTAAATCCGGAGTGGACCCTAGAGATAAGCTGGATCCTGCTTGCCCTACCAGATTTGTCTTGGTCCTACCATATGATATTGAAAGGATGAGACTCCGCGAAGGATAATGGATGAATACCTGGCGCTCTGAGATAGATGTAGTTACCCGCATAAACTTCCTATAGACGAGGAGGCGTAAAGTCTAACCTCACAGTACCTGCTAAGGGCGTGCGCTGGGTAACAGTCATAACTTGACTTCTCGTAATATTGCGAAACAGCTCGCGAGCGCCATAAAACATAGTGCTGATGATAAGTAGGCCAATAGCAGAGATCAAAAGCTTGCCATTTAAGCTATATCTGTCTTTCATATAAATCTAAACCATCACCACGGCAAATACCCCTATAGAGAGATACAATTTCATACATACTTCGTAAGTAAGATAACGGATGAACGGAACCACTGCTACAGTCGATACCCTAATAGAAACCATAGCCTAGTTATATATGATTAGTACCACCCTTGAAGATAATAGGATTACTCACAATCAGTCTATTCTTCTGGTACACTTCTCGTAAGTCAAATAGGGATATCTAGGTAGATAATATTATATGCAGCACGCTCTAAAAAATAGCCATAGTACCTATTCCTCTATAGAGCTGGTGATAAGTATGAATAGAAGTTCCAAAAAAGGCGGTACTAAATGCCAAGCGAGGGACCACAGGCAAAAGAGATAGATGTAATAGGGCAAGTGATCCAGCACGAGCCCGAGCTTTATCTAACTCTGTAGCCCCAAGTATATTGCATGTGACAGTGCCACCGATGTAAATAAAATATACCATTGCTTGTAGCCTCGTCATAGGACCCCATAGTGCTCGCCTTCGGAGTAAATAAGGGAGTATTATATGTCGCCTAACTAGGCCGTATATGCGACGGATACGGGAAGTCGGCCGAGGATGAAAATATTGCTGAAGAAAAAGTAAAGATAATAGTGCTGCCATGACATAAAGGTAAACTAAGAAAATATCCATTTAGATGAATAAATTTAGTTAGAAAAAGGACTTTGGAAGGTGATGACCTTTATTTAAAGCGTACCGCCTGGAAAGTAGGGCAAAACCACAATTTTAAATCTCAAGCATTGCGTATATCACTGATAAAAGCCCACCATTTCCCTTATCCTTTTTAATACAAAGTTTCAGCAAAAATGTCCGCTCAGGAGGGTACCAATCCCAAAGCCTCCTATAATCGGGTCTCTGTCTTTCCTAGGTCCGATGCCCGTTTGAAGCGGCCTCTAGCAGAACCTAAATCGATAGTCCAAGGAACCAAACAGGGTGCGCTTAAACTTCAGAAGCAGTGTCAGGGGGCTTTCACTGCACTGTCAAAGACAGCTTGCAACCCTTGGGGTCGATATCGAAAGAGCTTTAAGATAAACCAAGTAGGACGCGGATGGGTTATTCATGCGAACAACAATACATTCTCGGAGGCTATTATTAAAGAGGTGAAAACCACAAAATCAGAGCTATCAAGAGTGATCACAAGCCCCCATAAAAACTTTGTTGAACTACAAGAGGCAATATATTACGAGGGCGCCATATTTCTGGTCTATGAGATCATAGATATTTCCTTAGGTCAAATTTTCAGCTTACCCCTTGGTCGCCTTCAGCTTTTTGAAGTGGCGGCCTTTTTACGGGAGATTTTGGCAGGCCTCGAGCATATTCACAAACGTCTGAAGATAACCCATGGAGATATATCATCGAGCTCTATTCTTCTGTTAGTAACGGGTGCCGTCAAGATAGGTATGCTGTCATGATAAGAGAAGTCAATTAAATACTAAATGAACTAGGAAATCTAGGAACCTCTATGCTTCAAAATAACGATATTAGGGACTCACAAAGTGACATTGAGTCTGTCAGCAACATAATCATTGAATGTCTTGAGCCGAGTACATTCTTGCGAAAAGTTGGCTCTCTCGTGTCTGACTGGGGATCTAACGCTATAGATTTTGTTGAGTCTACCAGATCACAGCCTGCCAGTCAACTCCTGAAAGTCAGTTTTCCTTCTTGGGTATCCTAAATCCAGTTTAACGATGACTAGCATGATTTTTTACAGCTCTCTCCGGGAGCCGCGTGCCTCAAGCCATATATTCGGTTTTCCCGAGAGGTAGCTGCTAAGGAAGTAGAAGTTATTTCTGAAGAACTTAGGATGAAATAGAGAAGAATACATATAGCTTGTTCATTTCTATGTTTTCCAAACGTGAGGAAAAAGAAGAACTCTATTTATTCAGTTACGCAATACTTGCATACAGCCGATCAAACAGTATTTTAACTAATCAAGTAGTATATGAGATATACATTCAGTGGGCGGAAATCGTGGTAAAACTTGGGACAAGTATTATCTCATGATCCTTTTGATTCGTGGGATTATCAGCGTGGAAGAAAATCGTAGACTATTGATTGCAAACCAATTATATGGTAGTTGTAACAAATTAAGTATTATCTTAGATACAAAATCAATTCTTGTTTGATTCAGCAAATGATTCAAGTTGGGGAAATGGTGGTAAATCTTAGGATAGATATCATCCTATGATCTTTTGGACCCTGAGAATATCAAAGTGGACGAAAATCGTGGTGTTTCTTAAGATACCGGTAGTCTGACGGGTGCTTGATTCATAGGGAATCGCCGAGAGTTACAAAGGATTGTGACATTTCTTACGACAGAAATTGTCGTATGATCTCGCGGTTCGCAAGAGAATCAGAGCTCGTGGAAACCGTGGTCTTTCCTGTGATAGCGATAATCAAAGGACCCTCGGGTTCGCGAGAAGACCAGATTTACAGAAACCGTGGTTTTTCCTATAATACAGATAGTCTGATGATCATTCGGTTCGTAGGAGCTTAAAGCGCGCGGAAACCGTGGGGTTTCCTAGGATCTGCCTAGTCTAACGATATCTAGGCTCCCCCGAATAGGCTTAGAGTAAAAGAAATCCGTGGTTTTTCCTATAATAGAGATGATCAGAAGACCCCGGCCTTCGCGAGAAAATTATAGTTCGCGGAAACCGTGGTTTTTCCTAAGATAAAGAGAATCGGACGTTCTTTTGGTTCATGAGACACTATAGGCGCGTAAACCACCCAACTAATTGGTTCATTAATATATGGCCCATATATCGCCAGTTTTTATGGATTACCCAAACCACGACTTTGATCTATAAGAACCACGGCTTTCGTATTTAGAATGAGATTTCCTGTATTATAGGATACTCCAGATACCTTTACGGCCGGTTCTTAGTTATCGCACAACGCTATCCGACTAAGTGCTAAGTTTTCGGCATAGCGACTAAAGATCTAGAGACTACTTGCAAATTAACCGTAGCCCACATCGGCTCTTTCAGAGTCAGAGAACTAGATCAACTTTTATTTGAGGGAAGTAATATTTATAGGTCTCGAGCCTTTAGACAGTTATATATTGATCGTCTTATTCATCGATTCGAGCATAAGGGGTATTAACGACTAGACCCTCTTACCTAGATCCTATGCGAAGTGTCTTCTACAGACCTAGGCCACTTACTTAGTAAAGGCTTACCCGTTAGTTATTTTAAGGATTTAGAGCTGCCACAGGGTCAGAAGCTACATTACTACTAGGGGCAACACCGGATTGCTACTACGCTTTAATGGCTCGACCTAGGCGATTACTAGTAGGCTTTCGATTTATATAACTCTGCAAAGTTAGACGATGACTATCATAGGAGATTACGCGAGTATGATCAAAGCTCCCAGAGCTTTACAGATAGAGACATTTTTCGCAATACACGTTACTACCAGTAACGAGGAGAGACAGAAGCCGCTAAGGAGTGGCTTACAAAATAGTTACCTACCAAGTATCGCGAATTCAACAGAATTTACCACCCTAAGGAAAACAAAGACGCTTTTCTCAATTTAGGGCAAAAGCTAGACTTACTTCTTCAGTTCCTAGTGTTATAGAAGTCTTGGTTCATAGGGACACACCTCCCTAGCCTCAAATGCCCCGAGGTATAATATTCCTATAAGATATTATCGCCATACTAATGTTAATAGGAGCTTATAGATTCTTTGGGAGAGATTTTTGAGGTATGGCAGTCACTAACGTACCTCAATCCCGTGATCCTAGATCTAACAACCCTTACCTTATTAGAAGGTAGATACCTACAATTATCTATTGCTGATTGTGAGTATATTAATTAAATATTCTAAGATAGGAGTGCCTTTTAAGATATCAGAGACTATGCTATAAGGGCCCAGCTCCGATACGCCGCTTTAGGATACCTAAAAATCATACCTTCACTTCAAATATTTCTCAAAAACACTAAATACCTCAAGGCTATAACTGATATCATTAAGAGGGTGCTCCCTCCAAAATTTAAGGGCACTATAAGGGAGTTAATGTTCAAGTACTACGTCTGTCCTTGCGACTTGAAACATTAAGTTCAAATTTCAGAAAACGATTATATTCAAAAAGTAGGGTTAAAGGAATACAGATTTTAGGCAGCCTACAGACAGTTATTCCTTTTCTCTATACGCTATTTCTATGGCCTTACAGATTCTCGGCCGCTTGGCGTAGGCCAATCCCCTTTAAAAGGAAGGTTCGATACTTCTGAGCTATAGACGCGGTTTAAGCTGTATATAAACAATATTGGATTTATCTTTCTAGGATCAAAGTTCCTTAAAAATTCTCATCCAACAGGTTCTATCGAATTTGCCACCATATATGGAATCTTAACTCAGCTACGCCCCCTAGAACTCTTTATATATAATGAGTTTAGAGTCAGGGAATGTAGTAACCATATTACCGCTATTCTTAGGGACATGGTTCCACGTAAGATTGACAACCCGCTAGTAATCCAAAGTTTAGACAACCAAGACGACTGGGCTTTAGAGCGACACTGTGGGATAACAACCTTAAGCACCTTCCTCTTTGACCAAAGGTACCTATTCCTACATAATGTATACTCAGCAGATCAGCCTGCTCGCGTAAATATGACATCGTTCACCGTTAAGCGCGATATCTTTAGGTCATTCTTTCTAGATTTCAATAATAGAAATGCTCTAGACCTACCGATATCTTCTATGCCTAGGCCTACTAATAGTGGGTCAACTCCTGGCCAGATTGATAGTATAGTATATGTTACACCAGTGGATCCAGTGCCAATGAACAATACGCCAATGGATGATGTACCAATGAATGTTACACCAATGGATGTTACACCAATGGATATTACACTAATAGACAATGCGCCGATACAACTTGTGCTAATAAACACTGCCCTAGTGGTATATAAGCCTTAGCGTATACCTCAGTCAACTTTACTTCTTCCAAATGTTAGGCCTTCCCACAATAAAATATCCATTATCAAGCAGTTATCGAATATCTGCAGCTATCAACTCAATATGACCCCTAAGTCATTTTATGCTTCGTTCCAGCCACTTTCGGATAGTTGCTAGTTTATTATCTTCTTCTTTCTGTCGGACAGTATCGTTGACTTTGTCCGTCACTACAAAGACGGCGTACTTGCCAACCTATGTGAGGACGATCGATGGTTTGCCTAAGCCCGTGAAGACAGAGAAAAACTTCAAATACTTTCCGTAGATCAGGTCTCTAACAGGTGCCGCTAAGGCCCTTATCTGATAGTTAGTGGAAAAGGCTATTTTAACAGCACATTACAACTGGGTCCTATTAAGAAGCTGTTTCTTCCGATATATAACGAAAATACAAATCACTGGGTACTGCCAGCTCAATAAGTCACTTAACGTTTAGTTCTACACCTTAAATCCGCATTTCGTTCTTATGCTATTCGTTAAGCCACTTTCCTAGTCTAACCCTACAATCGAAGGGCTCAACTGATAGTATATATAGATATAAGCAGTTCGAATTCGTCATACAAGAACTCTGCCATTTCATCTAAGTATAGGTCCGGTTTCTCTAGCAAGTAGTGGTATAGCCCTTCTAGCATAACGGGTATGATCACACAAGGACAGCTACCGGGAATCAAGGGTGCTCGGACATTGCTAAACATTCTTAGGTTCGCACTAATGGTTATAATTGAACGTATACTACAGCCAGCCGCTTCGGCTATCTAAGAAGTAGTCAGCGATCTACTACTAATCGTATCGCGGATCATCTCAAGCTAAGAGGGTGCAAGTTAGGGCGCGATAATAGTCTTTATCGCGCTGTTAAGCGACGAAGTTAGAAAGGTGGCTACAGGCTGTAGGGTACAAGGGTAGGACTCTCCCGGGTCAGTTCGGGCCGACAGTCGAACCAATAATAAGCATCCACTGGGTCTGTGTTCTTATTAAGGCATGATTAGTCAATCATATTAGCACCTGAAATAGAGTCTCCTAAGCTTACCCCTCTTAGTCTCCTCAGATAAGCCCTTCCTAGAATCCCAAACCCTAATTTTCAAACTTCAGTCGCTATCGCGCCTACCTTGGTTAGCATATTGGCCTTTATACCATATCCTTCTAAATGGATGGAATATCCTCGGCTGCGAGCGTTATCGCGGTTATTCAACTGACAGGAAGCCTCGTAAAGCTTTATAGGGGCTATATTTAAGAGCTTAAAGATACACAAGACGAAATTCTTTCTCTATAACGGTCGATTAAAGGCATCCAAAGGACGCTCTAGGACCTGCAGAAATTTCTTATGGGTAACGACGGAAAGACCCTATCTACCTCCTTACGACTAGCAAATACTATTACCAATTGCCTCTCCGACCTCCAGGGTTTAGAAATAAAACTTGATCCAGGAAAGGGAAAGAAGCTGATAAGAAAGGTGGGACTATAAGCATTGAAGTGGCCCCTAAAGCGCGCAGAGGTAGAAAGTATGATACAGAACCTAGAGAGATATAAATCTTTATTCCTTTTATCCCTACAGGTGGATCAAACGTATATTTATCCAACACGAGTTTATGACTCTATATATTAACTTAGACTTCAGATAGCTCTCTGATCGTCGGTATGGTCCAGAATGCCGATCGGATTAACTAGAATATAGATCTTACAAAGTTAGACGGTGCGATAGAGGTAGGGTTTGAGTCATTCTCCAATCGGAACGAAGCCCAATGTCTCTAAGGCACTAGAACCGAGCTCCTTCAGAAGATCACAGACTAGGCTTTATCACTATCTTATAAAAAATGCATTTTCTGGTTAAAGGGAATGGCGGGGATAGGAAAATCCACAATATCTCGGACTATAGTAAGGTCGCTTAAGGACACCAACTATTTAGGCGCCAGCTTCTTCTTCAAGAGGGGTGAAGGGGACCGAGGTAACACAAGGAAGTTTTTTCCGACATTAATAAGGCAATTAATTTTCAGGATCCCTAGGCTAAGAGCTAGCGTACAAAAGGCATTCGATAAGGACCCTAAAATTGCGATAAAATCGCTTAAGGAGTAATTTAAATAACTACTCCTCTAGCCGCTACTTAATCTTAACTAACCCAACCGATACCCTAAAACCACTGTTATTGTGATTGACACTCTAGATGAATGTGATCATAATCAAGATATCCGAACCATAATTCAATTACTACCTGTTCTATAAAGGGTGAAAGCAATTCACCTTCGTATCTTCTTAACCAATAGGCCTGAACTCCTAATCAACCTTGGCTTTTTAGAGATTGCAAATCATAAATATCAGGACCTAGCTCTTTATAAGATACCAGAAGAAGAAACAGAGCACGATATATTTTTATTCCTATAGGACCAATTTGCGAAGATCAAATACAATAAGAACATTTCTGAAGATTGGCCTAGCAATAACGTTATCTAAGCATTAGTCAATATATCCGTTCCACTGTTTATTTCGGCTGCTACTGTATGCCGTTATATCGAAAATTCAAGATTAGAACCTAAATCACACCTCTCGGAACTCCTAGCGAACCAAGCTAAATATATATTAAGAATAGATAAGATATACCTACTAATCCTAACTCGATTACTGGACAATCAAGATAGTAACGAGTCAGAGTAGCAATAGCTCTTACAAGAGTTCCAAAAAGTAATCGGTATTATTATCCTTCTTACCGTCCTGCTGTCGATCAATACGCTGTCGCTGTTTCTTAAGATAGGAGTAGATCAGATTAGTAATCTATTAGATTTATTTCAATCGGTTTTAAGTATTCCTTCTAACCGAGATCAGCCTATTCAAGTTCTATATCTATTATTTCGGGACTTTTTAGTCCGATCTGGAGGCGAGTTTCATGTAGATGAGCTAAAAATGTATAAAGATATTACTAGGTCCTGTCTCAAAGCTATGCGGAGTCGTCTACAGAAAGATATCTACAATCTAGTAAGCCCTAGAACGTATAGGGCAGACATTAACCCTCAATATATCCACCAGTATCTCCTATAAGAATTACAATACTCTTATTACTACTGGATACACCATCTCGAATAAAGTCGGGATTTATCTTCTAAGATAGAAGATGTACAGTTATTCCTCCAGAAGCATTTTCTACACTAGGTGGAAGCCATGAGCCTACTGGGTCTTATATCGGAGGTAGTAGGTATGCTTAATCATTTTTATATAATGATCCTAGTAAGTAATGTACCACATAGCCATTTAAGATATATACTAATATATATAGGGTGACGGCAATTTAATGATCTCGGATTTTTTATATAACATAAAGCGCTTTGTTCTGAAAAATCGCTAGATAGCCGAAGAAGCACCACTCCAGATTTATTGCGTAGGATTAGTATTTATACCTCAGACTGTAGTTATTTGTAGAGAGTTTAAGTCAGAGCTTCCTGCTTTAATAGGCCAGTTGCCATAAGTTAACGAAAAATGGGGTATGGAATTATAGGCTCTAGCGGGTTATTTAGACTAGGTTATATCGGTAGCCTTCTTACCCGATAGCCACCTACTAGCGTCCGGCTCTTAGGATAAGACAGTATGGCTCTGGGATATAGCGATGGGTAGCATATAGCAGATTCTCGAGGGTCATTTAGACTAGGTTATATTAGTGGCTTTCTTACCCAACGGCCGGCTACTGGCGTCCAGTTCCGATGATAAGACAGTACGGCTCTGGGACATAGCGATAGGTAGCCTATAGCAGACTCTTAAGGATCATTTAAACTAGGCTAGATCAGTGGCCTTCTTACCTAATGGCTACCTGCTGGCGTCCAGCTCTTATGATAGGACAGTGCGGCTCTAGGACACAGCGACGGGTGGTATATATTAGACTCTCAAGGGTCATTTAGACCAGGTTATATCAGTGGCCTTCTTACCTAATAGCCGGCTACTAGTATCCGGCTCTTAGGATAAGACAGTGCGGCTCTGGGACACAGCGACGGGTAGCATATAGCAGACTCTTAAGGGTCATTCACACTAGGTTATATCAGTGGCCTTCTTACCCGACGGCCGGCTACTGGTATCTAGTTCTAATAATAAGACAGTGCGGCTCTAGGACCCGGCGACGGGTAGTATATAGCAGACTCTCGAGGGTCATTCGGAATAGGTTATATCAGTGGCCTTCTTACCCGATAGCTAGCTACTGGCGTCCGGCTCCAATAATAAGACAGTATAGCTCTAGGATATAGCGACGGGTAGCATACAGCAGACTCTCAAGGGTCATTCACACTGGGTTATATCAGTAGCCTTCTTACCCAACGGCCGGCTACTAGCGTCTAGTTCTAATAATAAGACAGTACAGCTCTAGGACACGAAGACTGAGGGCCTATAGTAGACTCTAGAAGGCGATTTAGGATCGGTTCAGTCGATAGCCTTCTTACCCAACGGCCGGCTACTAGCGTCCGGCTCTAATGATAAGAGAGTGCGGCTCTAGGAAACGGCGATAGGAGTCCTACAGCGGACTCTTAAGGGTCATTTAAACTAGGTTCAGTCGGTAGCCTTCTTATCTAATAGCCGGCTGTTAGTATCCGGTTCCGATGACAGGACAGTACAGCTCTGGGATCTAGCGACTAGCGCCCTATAGTAGATACTCGCGTGTAATTCTAACTCGGTTATATCGGCGATTATATCGGTGGCATTCTCTCCTAATAGCCGGCTATTGGCGTCTGGCTCCAATGATAGTATAGTATAGGTCTAGGATACAGCGACAGGAGGCCTTCAGTATTCTTTTAAGGGCCATTGGAGCTCGGCTTAGTCGATTGCTTTCTCGCCCAATGGCCGCCTACTAGCATCCGGCTCCAATGATAGGACAGTACAGCTCTAGAACCCGGCGACCGGTACCCTACAGTAGACTCTCGAAGGCCATTCGGCTTTAGTTCAATCGGTGACCTTCTCGCCTAACGGCCGGCTACTGGCATCAGGCTCTTATAATAATACAGTGCGGCTCTAGGATACATCGACAGGCGTCCTACAAGAGACTTTGAATACTAAGGGAACTGTCAATAACCTCGAATTTTCTCAAGATTGTTCGTATCTATTTACCGATATAGGCACCCTCGATATTCAGTGCGGACATGAAAATTATGCTTCTCATTCTACCTATAGGAACCTGGCGATCTTTATTAAGCAAGGACACTGGATAAATCTAAACGGTAAGAATATACTGTGGCTTCCTCCTAACTTTCGGCCTAGTTATTACGCGGTTAATAGGGATTTACTCGCCTTAGGGCACGCATTAGGGCAGGTTTATTTCATACAATTTAGTATATAGTAAGTATCAATGTTATCCATTTTCCTTCCTCTATTTTCAAATCTCAGAAGAGCCTGAGAGAAAAACAGAATTTTTAGGCCATATAGTGCCGATGGAAAGTACCATTTACATAAATTCAGCAAGTTTCTAAATCCTATATAGTCTATCAGGTTATGGTTTACCATATATCTGGATACCGAGTCAGTAACTAGATCTAGAGTGCTCTACGCTAGCATAAAAGTAAGTATATGTCATACCCTACTAAGCAGCACCCATTTCCTAGGCTAGAGTCTTAGCAGTAGGGCGCAGATCTAACGAAAGAGTATAGATTAGTGAAGCTGGTTTTACACTTCTCTGTATTAATTATAGATAACCGCTATATATATTAGTAAGCGCTGGTAGCGTGGGAAAATCCGTAGGGACATTTGGGTATACACTACTACTAGCGTAGCGCGTAATCGGCCTAGACCACTATAGTAAACGGGCGGGTAAATCCTAGTTAGGGAACCCGCAGTGATTATATAGCACTAGGGCGTTATGGCCTATTAGAATTTCGCTCTCAGTACTACTCTTAATATATAAACCTTTCTTTCTAGTGTGCTACTTATACCCTTCTATTTCTCTATTTGGGTTTATATAATTGTTTCCACTTAACTCCGATCATATCGGATAGTGTAAGAGAGCAGATAAATCTTAACAGTCCCCTACTACCACTACCACCCAAAATTCCTGGCTCAAAAATCTCTAGTTATATCTTAAAACTCAGAACTGCCCCTTTAGATTACTTTTTCTAAGCACCAAACCCACCCCAGTATATGGACCTGTTCGATACACCTACTAGACCCTATTTCTTCTATGGTACGTTGACCGATCTGTCTATGGTTCGTGAGATTTTAGGGCTGGAAAATGAGCCCAAGCTGCGCCCAGCACATTTATCGGGCTATAAGTATATATTGCGGGGGTAATACCCTGTACTATTAGATGCTCTAGACTCCGTTATCAAGGGCGCAGTATATCATATTAGAACGGTTGAATATAGGGAGAGGCTTGCTGCATATAAAATAAAAAACTACCAAGCTAGCCCTTACCGTATCTACTATACTAATAGGAAGGAGCCTACGGACGATATAGGGTATATATTCAAGTTTAAAGGGGATCAGAATAATTTAAGCGATAGAATATTTGACCTAAGGGTCTGGTTAGAAAGAATAGGAAGAGTGGCTACAGTAAAAAACCTCGATACAAAGAAAAGCATAACATAAGGTAGATAATACATTAAATTCTGTCGAAATAGTAATATTATCCCTGTTCAGTGGTAACCTTTAGTTTATCTACAGTTAGATTCACTAGGTTCAAACCCCGTTATATAGTTTTACACTAAGCTCAGAGTTTTATTAAATGTAACTCGAGCTACTATGAAAGGGACTCGGACCAGGGGTTTAATACCTTCTTAGAATAGTGTATAAAAATGGTCGGCGTAAAAGAAGAGAGTACCAAAGCTAGATTCGACATATAGGCTTAAAGTAGAAGCTTAGGATAAATAAGTCTTATCTTATATTCAACGGTATAAAGTAGAAGTAAAGCGCGATATAAGATCAAAGGGCGTTAACAGAACGTACCATATGCCGAGGCTAAGTGCCTAGCCCCACCAGGATGGCAATTAACAAATACCTTCATAGCACGAGCTTTTTCGTGGCATAATGCGCCGTAGGTAGCTGTCTATATCACGGATAACAAAACCTACTGGCTGCAGCAAACACGTATCCTAAATTTCTCTTCCAATTAAGTACGTTTATCTACATCAAATATGAAATCTAACCGAAAGTGCTACTATATGTTCGATCGTAGGTATATCACCTATAAGGAATCCCATAGTGGTCTTTCTATTAAAGGATATGGCTTTTTATCTAGCTAAGTAAAGGCTATATAACCAAGCTAACGCTAGATAAAGGTGGTTATCTACGAAAGATCAGTCTACTTTTATTAGAAGCTCTATAATCTCTGGCTTGAAAATTATACCTAAATCCTATTAAGATAGAAAATTTATAGTGAGTTTGAAGCTCAACTAATAAAGTCTATATTCGTTACACTTTTGCATTTAAAGCTAGCCCTAGTATTTCGAGAAAAATTTAGCTTTTAAGGCTAAGCCTAAACTTATACCTATTCTCACCAAGTTCTCTTCTATCTTTCAAATATCGACCTAATTCATAGCTAGAAATTTTAAGCAGAAGTATTAGAAATTAGGAGAAACAGCTTACCTATAGAATGTATTTCCTATATAGAGCTCCCTGCCACATTAAAGATACCTTAATATAGCAGATCTCGTTTATACGTCATCAGAAAGAGAAATGAGGCGCTCTGCGTACTCTTCGAAATGAGTAAATTCAGCTTTTACCAGGCTAATAATAGAGTTTACTGCTAACTGGAGATCCAAATTTTGATAGTATGCAATAAGTGGTACGATATTATCAATATGGCCCGTGGCCTACTCTTATCTTAGCTACCAAAATATGTAGAGGGTCTTAAGAAAGGGCAGTTTACAAATTCAACGCTAAATAAAAACAGGTCATTGATACTTTCAAGTGGACAGTTAGATTAGTAGGGTTAAGTAATATAGGATTATGGCCTTACTAGGATATAATTCTAGCCACACAGTCTTTCAAAATATATATTACCTTATGCCCTGCGATCCAAGCGGGAACTTCAAAGTCATTGGCGTATCTAAGAGATATTAGTTAAGGACTATATAATAGAGAACCTTTCATAACGTACTCAAACAAAGACATTATTAGCTTTATAGCGGACGAATATTTTCGAATTCTCCAATATTCATTAATACTTGATATACTCTCCGATTCATGGTAAATTTGCATGCCCTATATAGCGTGAACGCTGTCTAATAGGTCATCCTTAAACCGTTATACACATTCTCGTTAAATATTAGCCTAGAGACTTAAACTCTGGAGGAGAATAAACAAGAATTAAGGAGAAAGCATATATACCATTACTATACGCAGCCCTGATTACTTTACCTATATCACTGAAGCAGTTAACTGTATCCCATTTAGAACTGAAGTGAGTTAGTGCTAAGGATATATTATTTATTGGCATACAAGTCTGTAGACAAGCAATCATATCATTGGTATACCTAAGCAGTCTAGTATTATCAGCAGTTAGTAGCCTACAATCAATAACTAGAGATAGCAGAAGTCTATTAGGTTAAAAAAATCGGGAAAGAGGATAATTTATTACTATACCATTATCATATAAGAACTCCTACTTATATATTAGCTTACTGGGCCAAGTCAACTTCATATAGGAAACTCTAGGTCGTAACCCTTACCTAGACTATACACTTTAGAACAGTCAAATATCTATCTATTAGGACGTCCGGGAAAAAAGTGGTACCGATAAGCACTAGGTTTCTAGCAATACATTTGCGTTATAGCTTCTTATCTTTGATCTAACTATACCGGTTAACCTACTGCAGTCTCATTTACGAAGGCAAATACACTAAGTCAACCAGTCATACAATTGCCTCGTCGATTTTTCGTGATTTTTATTTAATTTGGGTTTCTAGCCAGGAAGCAGGCAATATAGGTCTAGTAAGGTATACTCCTAGCCGTTAAGCTTTTCGAGAAGTTTCTGCTTAGGCGATCGAGGACAACCAGAGTCCTTAATTATAATCATAGGGGTTATAATCATAGGGCCTAGGAAAGATAAACGGCGACAAGGTGTTATTTTAGTAAATAGATAGTCTTTCGAGTCTACTGGAGGATGCTAAGGTATTTCTTATACGTCTTCCCCTTCAAACGTCGGTGTATTGGCTAGGCGTGATGGTAGGGGCCCATAAGTCATCTAAACAATACAGGGTGCCTCAGCTACTCCACCTTCCTATAAATAAGGATTGGAGCGGTAAGACCATATACTTCGATAATCCCTAGAAGCAGATCACCTTAACAGACCCACAAAATGCTATAGCATTTTTCTCTCTAGGCACCTATCAACTATTAACCCTATAAAGCCTACCTTATATCTCAATTCTGTCATAAGTACCCTAAGACAACTTCACTCTAAATTTCAGTCACACATTTTGTAAGATACAATACTTTTCTTTTCGAAAGCCCTCTATTAATTTGGCGCTTTCTATATCTAAAGTCTTCCCACATGATCACTGACCAATTAGGATCATACATGGTCATAAGTGGATGATCTTAAGAGGTAGACTAGATAATATATCATAAGACCCATAATAAGTGAATTTTCGATTGCAGTTATAGTACTAACGTATGCGTTATATAACCGCAAACAATTTTGCGCCCGGGAATAATCTATTATTGGGCATCAGTTCATACAGACCCCGTAGTGATACAGCAAATTGATATAATATTACCAACCCTTTATTACATAGCTCTGCCTATTATGCGTTATATAGCCCTAAAGTCCTTTTAGGCTTAATGATAAAATAGAGTAAAGTCCACATCTACTAAGGATAATTGCCCTTATATCAGCTACACTTACTTTACTCGTTATAGTCTCCAAACAACATCTCCACCTATATTATTAGTATCTAAGTAAGTTTAAAAAGCAGCCTTAAGCAACTTTCATTATTATCAAATGCGGCGGCGAGCTGTTGTGATAATTATTCTAATCGAGCGAAATTCGCTACTATAGCGGTGAAAGGCCTTTTTATTAGTATATTCCGAGATTTTTCGATACTAAGTAGCTCTTACTTTAAAATAGATAAACGAATAAACCTTATACGGGCTCGCCAAAGGTGAGATCTAAAATTGAGATCTACCGAGAAGCTTAAGGTTAAAAATATTTGGCTTTATCGGGGTTGTTATAATAACTTTAGAACTATTCAGCTTCAACCGACCGCGATAGGGCTGATGAAACCGCAGTATTCTTTCATGATATACTCTGATACATTTATCAATCTCTTTACATCCCTTAGTATCGTGGTCAGTCAAAATCATCTACAGGTCTCTATAAAAGCTTCCTAAAGAAACGGCAGGGCGCTCTGATTGCTTTAAACCTAACCTACAATCTACTTTATCACCCTCTCTATTCATTTCTAGGCCTATGGTACTGCAAAGTATCTCGACTATGGTACTGCTTTTAGGTCGCTCAAGGGAAGCTCTCCTTAGAGATAAGACGTCTCTATGATATATACAGAGAAGTAGTGCAAATTACACCGAATAAACTTTTATATAGTGCTGCTGATACTTGGAAGTTAATATACAGTAAAAAGAGTTTCATCGTTTGACCTAAAATAGCTGACTGTAGATTAAAGGTCGAAATATATAGACAGGTGAAGGTTATACACCCTCGACTATTAGAGTCATTTTCTCGAAGGAGCCTACTTTATACAGACCGGTATTCGAATATTCTAAGACTTTAGTAAGTCTTTCCATATTTAGAAGAAAGCAATTTTCCTAATATCCCATTTATTCTAATAGGTTGATACAGAAGGAGACGATTATTCCTATCAGAGGCGAGCGATTGAATAAGCTTTTACCAGAAAATCGCTACTTTTAAAAGAAGAAACTCTAAAGTTCTATATGAACCAGACAATTGAAAATACCCAATCCTAGCTCGAGATAATGGATGTGGTTAATATTGTTTCTTTATTCAGAAATACTCTACTTAATATCAGCTGTAAACTAACTGTGAACGAAGACCTCGGGGCCATCAATCCTCACGGTAAAACTCACTACTCTATCAACTTACTAACCTTGGCATTAGAATGGCTATATATTCCGGTAATGGTCCAGCGGCTCCTAAGGCCTTTTACGTATACTCTAGAGAAATGTATAAGATTCTTTGGTAAAGGATTATTATACCTTAGCCCTATCGGGTCATTAGTATCAAAACGGCTAGAACAGGGAGGATCTAACAGTGACTTCAGTATCAGTTTTCTGTTCTTACAATCGAATACTTTTCACTAATATGATACTAGTATCCTTTATAAATCGGGACACAAAGGATGGTAAGACTAGCTAAACGCATTTTATTAGTAATACCACTATTTTAATAGCAGCGAGCACTGAAACTACCGCCTCCCTGCTATGTGGGGCTGTGTATCATATCTTATCAAATCCTGCAGTTTAGACAAAACTTTACCAAGAGATCCGATGTGCGACTAAAGATCCATCCGAGTTAAACTTAGAATTGATCGATAGCATAGACTACCTAAGTGCTTGCTTAGACGAGGCAATAAGGGTATATCCTCTAGTTCTAGGAACCTTACCTCATATTGTCCCTAGGGGCAGAGCATTTATTTACAAGAAGTATGTCCCCTAGGGTACAGTAGTAGGTATTAATCAGTGGGCTACTTATCACAACCCGAAGAATTTCAAGAACCCAGACGAATTTAGGCCCAAGAGATGGATTATTACGGAAGAGAGTGAATATACTGGAGATCGTCGAAGGGCCTTATAACCTTTTAGCTATAGGCCTCGAAGATATATTGCCAAAGAGTAAGATTTATCTCGATACTAGTCGATTGTTTTAGGCTAAATTTCTCAGACTGTCTACAATGAATTTAAAATTATTACTGGTGAGGCTTATCTAGGAGTTCGAGATGGACTTGGATTCTATATCGCATGATTAGGCGAAACAGAAAAGCTTTATGACCCCTTATAAGCCCCCTTTATAGGTAAAACTCAGATCACGCGCTAAGATTAAAGAAAGGTCCTTCCTAGGGTGAGGAAAAGCTTTCGCGCGCTGAATAGTATATTGCTTAGCATTAGACCATAATACTCGATATCACAATAATCTGTTAATACTTAATTCTATATTTTTGGAATTCTGTATTCATACACTTGGACGTCCTGCTTCAAGTGAGCTACTAACAAACACATAAAACTATATAAACCAATGAGATTAGAACCACTTAAATAACAGGGGTTTAAGATTATCCTACCTAGTCATAAAACTATACCTGGCCAGTCTACTAAGATAATTAGACATTAGACTTTATCATATTATTTTCTGAGGTCTTTAATAGGCAGCTGAACCAATACAAATAAATAATAAGGTAAAATGACATATATATATAATTTATCCTCTTAATATATATACTGTATGCTACAGCGATATTCGAAAACAGTTTACTACTATCTTCTATATAGTTTATCGATATCTATAGTCGAAGCTTCTTACTAAGACGATACAGGTGGCTCTACGCTAGCAGCTGCTTCTCTACCACTATCCAATCAATACCATTGCCTTCAAAGTGCTTGGTAAGATCTCGTTTGGTACAGTCATTAACAGATAATATTAGGGCGGTATCATCGAGTCTAACCTATCGACTACGGGCTATCTTCCGTCATAGAATACCCTCGGTATCCTCCTTGATTTGCTCCTAATAAGAACTAGGAGGGAGAGTTAGTTCCTGTTCTATATCTTTAAGAACAACTCGGTTATTTAATTTAACCCTCCACTCGATCTAGTAGTGAATACAGTCCGAAGCTTGTTCATTCCATACACTTCTATCTTCACCTTCAACTGCAGAATAGAAATTCAATTACTCGGACGGAAGTGATTGCAAGGAAGGTAAACGTTCATGAACTATTTACCAGTTTCAGGACGTACTGTAGTGCTATTACCCTAGATCCAGTCATTCTATGGACAGAAGACAAAACGCGCAGGACGGAGCATCACAGAGACATACGCCCTCTTCATTATCTCCAGTCCGTATGACGCTGCTATTATAGGAATAAACCGTATTTTATCCGTTTATCTTATCCTCTACGCCAATCAATCGTGAAGCTAACGACGATTTTAGTCACAAGGCGCCTTTTAATAATAGGGGTAGGGACTAGGCAGATCCCAAAAGATGTATGCGACCGCGTCCCCGAGATCATACCATAACGATGCTACTATTCCTAGAGAACTACCTGTCTATGTATCATCTGTACCCAGTATCACTATCAATGATTTGAAGGGGCTCTGTTAGCCAGTCGTTCCATAGTTCGAGACAGAACATAAAACGCGTAAAACTAGACTAGCACGGAGACACATACCCCCTCTATCTCTAGCCCGTATAATAGGTTCCTTATCCTTCTATCTCATCCTCTATATAAATCACTAATAGAACTAAGTAATACAGTCACAAGGCGCCTTGATAATATAAGCAGGGACGCGTAGATATCTAGAATAGAGTACGCGATACATTAGTATAAAACGAGGGGAGAGGATGTTTACGCGCCACCTTAGGCGTTACCTCGCTGCTTTATAGATCCGAAAGCCGTCCTAGGCCCCGATATGACCACTGTGAACTATTACAGTTATCGTAAAAAAAAAAAAAAAAAAACTGTCCCTATTTTGTCACTTAACTACACTAACCAAGCAAGAACCGGCTGACACGACTCACAGCTAAGACAGTCTAATCAGCCTATTAAACCGAGTAATCCGATCCGGTCATCTTTGGTTTTAGAACGCTATCAGCCAGGGTCGACAAGGCTCTCGCGCGGTATATCGGCCATAAGGCAGATTTACAGTCCCGCTACGCAGGGATGATTATCCTGAAATAGTATAGGGCGAATGCGCCTATATACGCGGAGGCCAAATATAGGTTAGCCAATTGACACCTAACGCCGTGGTCGGGCCTAAGAAGGAAAACAGGGCCAGAGGAGGGAGGGCAGTTCGAATTACAGACGCCGGGTCGCAGAAGAGCCGACGAGTCAGATATAGAAAAGGGGGTGGCGGAGCTCAGGAGCTCAGTGATCCGGGTCAATGGCAAAAATGCCTCACCTGCGAGGCATAGGAGAAAGAAGGCAAAAAAGAAATTAGGGGCTGTTAGATAGAGGGGGGAGAGCAGGGGACTATATAGAACCACGCACAGGGAGGCATAAGGACAAAGAGCGCTAAACCTAAGGGGTCAAGACTAAACCTAAGAGGGTAATTCGCTGTCCCCCTCCGATATGGTGTAGTGGCTAACATCGCCGTCTCTCACACGGCAGCCGGGGGGTTCGATTCCCCCTATCGGAGTTTCTTTTTGCTTTTTGTTCTGTTTCCCTTCGCTCTTGTCTTTTTGATTATTTTCTACAGGAACGTAATGGTGAAGAATCGCTTACATTTCAATTTTATGCGTGCCATTATTATCCCGTAAAGTTCCTCCAATCTTAGGTTCACCGCCTTCGATATCGCAACAGGACCGCAATCTGGACCCTTGAACTTTTTGGAAGATCCATGGATGTGACGCGATGCCTATTTGCATCGAGTGCTCCTATCCAGTCTCTCACCTGTACAGCGCCTACAGTCGTGCTGATGACCGGTCCCAAGGCAAGGGCGTGCGACTGACGCAATGTCCCCGGTGCCAGCGGTTTGCCGATAAATACGTTGAATATGACTTTGTCGTGCTCTTCATTGATTTGGTGCTCATTAAGCCCCAGGTAGGCATTATACATGTCCTCCTCGCGACCGGGCTGACCTATCTGGAAACAGGTCTACCGACATCTCCTCTTCAATCGGCTCGGGCGAGACGACAACAAATTCGATGTGGGTATACCATCTCAAACGATTGTGAGCTACTTACTGATAAGGTGACCTTTCAGCGGTCCATCATTCGCCTCGGAGTTCTTCTGCTTCTCTTCGACGTCTACCTGACCTGGGCACGCATCGAGAAGGACCCATCCCTCGCAACAACCTTCCTGTCACGCTCCCCTATCATCGTCCAGTACCTCTTCTTCCTCAGCTTGAATGCAGCCGCAACCCTAGCTCACCACCTCACCGTGCGCCTTTTGGCCTCAATGCTCGTTCCAAAGTCTCGCCGATACAGCGGACCAGACAGCAGCAATGCCAACACCAATCCTAGCACAAAGTCTACTGGAGATGCCACCCCTTCCGCTCCCCCAACGCCAACAACGCATCCCTCGCCATCCGGAGTCTCAATACACCCGCACGCCCAGAACTCCGCCAACCCCCCCGCAAGCCTGCTAAACCCAAACCCAACCCCAACCCCTAGCTCATATAGCGAGGTCACCTCCCCAACAGACCTGTCCCCACTACCGCAAGGTACATCAATGGGACCATCACCCTTACCCGCGCCGCCCCTGCGCCGGGCATCAACAGCCCCGCTGCAGAACATTCAGCCCCTACCTCCTCCAACAGCCGCAAGCCCAGCAGCGATCAGCACCGCCCTGCTCGTCAGCAGCTGCGCAAAGCTCTTCCCAATCCTGCTAGTAATCTGGGGCGCTGACGGTAGCGGCAACCTCTCCGATATCCCAGCGCACAGCCATACAGCAGCACAGATCCGGTCCGCGACGCAGTCGGCTATGGTATCGAGCGCGGTGCATCAGAGCCTGTTCGCCACAGCCACGAAAACGTCTTCCCTGTGCGCGACAGCGGCTATATCAAGTCCGCCGTCGGCTGCAGTTAGTTCTTCTTCGTTTCTGGAATCGTGGCTTGGTGTCACGGCTTCTTCGCTTCGGACTTCTACGCCGACTAGTTATCTGACGGGGCTTTTTGACTTGCTTGCTTCGTTGCTTTCTCTTGGTGTGGTTGATGCGCACCTGGTGCTGCTGAGTAATATTGAGGCCTTGTATATCTTGCTTGGTTGTGGGTATCTGCGTGCTGTTGCTGTTGCTGTTGCGGGCCAGATCGCACGGTGGGCGGTGCAGAGGGTGATTCTGGGTGCTGTGGGAGTTGGTTAACGGAGTGATTCTGATGAATACTTAGGTACTTGATATGAAACTAATTTCACCTAGCTTTCCTAGCGTCCATGTTGCTTAGGGTACTCTACGGCGTAAATCCATCGGTCGACCTCGCCGATTAGTACATAGATATAGTCGTAGGCAGTATTGGACTAGTAAAAATGACCTAAAAGGGTATGAATGCTTTCCATACAAAAAGAAACCGGCCAACTAAACAAAACTGAATCAAACTGAATCAAACAAAAGCATACACATAAAACACTGCCAAGAAAAGGACATCTAGGGAAAGCTATACAAAAGCATGAAGCAGCTACGAACTCACACAGGTTCGCAATACAGACCAATTCCACAACCAGCCCGGTACCAAGCATACGGACAGAGAACGAGAAGCAGCCTTCATTCCCCTCTAACCCAGGCGCATCGCAGAGCGGGATGGGATAAATCTAACATCATCTTATAATATCCCATGACAAGAGGAGACAATATCTCACAACCGACAGTCTCCAAAGTGTCAGTTGACAGAATTGACGAAAAACGCAAGAAACCAAGGGAAATGCCTTTATTGCGGTACGCGATCAGGTCTGATGTCTGACCGCTTTGGTGCGATGAGAGGGTGCCACTGTGAGAGGAAGACGATTGCTATATTGATTATGTTAGTATCTACACAGATCATAGAGATATGTGGTTAAAGAGCATGGGTAAGAAGAAACGTACCCCACATCAAATAACAGGAAACGAAGGTAAGGATGAGCGTGCTGCGGAAGAGGCTAAGGAAAGCAGAGTCAGTATTCTCAAGTGCTTGCAACTTTGAAAGGAAGGGCCGCTGGGCTCGCCCAGTATGCAAAGAGGGAAGCATAGACCCACGTCTGATTATCGCCCTTCGGGCTCAGGAACCACGCTGCTGTCGAGAGCGCGACAATGATAACCAGGCCAATTAACAAGCTCCAGCTGTTGAAGTTTATGTTAGCGACTATAGTCTTTTATCGAGTAGAGTATCCGGGGGTCGGGGCGTGGCGGGATAGATCGAACAATGCGAACACCCTTAAGCAAGTAATCATCGATCCATTGCTCGAGATAGATATGCATTGTTTATCCCATCACTCCGACAGAGGGAAAACATACCCGTTTGCCATTTTGTCGGTATTTTGTTATTATCTTCGTTCGTCGGAGTAAAGCACAGCCCAAGTGGAGATCACTCGGTATGTTATGCGATTGTCGATAGGGCGAAGAGCGGGCGAGCTAGGGAGGAGACCACAGAGGAGGCGGATCGTTTACTTGATGGTATAAATTCTGCGCACGAGTGTTCTTGAATGTCCGGGTCTTTTGACGGCGCGGGTAGACGGACAAGTAATCGATTGCTCGTTGCAGCGTGGCACGATTAGGATCGACTCGATGGTATTTCGGGGACGTGTTCAAGAAACCAAGTATCCGGAGGTCCTTCTTGGGAATGATGTAGCTGTTAGGTATGTTGCGAGCTAATAAAAGGCGACCTGGCGAGTTGGAGTATCTCCGTTGATGTCGGAGCTCCTGGAGCTAGCATGCCTGAGGCAGAATTGGCGGGCGGTGGACCATACAACATCTATACAGCAATGAAGATGCATCTTTTCTACTCCGTACATTTCCTTACAATATTAATTTTATGAGAATACACATAGGAGCTTCTTCTAGGTCCAAAAATACAGACTGAATGATCTGTTGGGTGGGCTCAGCTGAAGCAAAGCGGCTTAGGTACAAAACACAAGGCCATGGCTCGGGATAACAGACAAAATCGAAGCCAGACAGAAGGATAACAAAAGAAACATGGCATTCAAAACAACACTTAAGCACCCTCACGGATCTTGCGGTAGCTGGCCTAAGAAAAAAAACTGGTTAGATGTGATAGACATGTAGAACGAGCATCACCGAGAACTTACCTCCTGCTCGACCTGCAGTGCATCTACGGTTGGAGCAAGCTCACTGAGAATCTCATATGATTTCTTGTGGAACTCGAGCTGAGCGGCGATCAGATCGGCCAGGTTGCGCAGGGGCTCGGGGGTATCAAGGACCTTGTTACAAGCAATGTTAGTACCACTGGACAGATTTCAGAACACAAAAACAGAAGATCAACCAGCACTTACATTTTTCATAACGCTCACAGCCTCCTCAGTCTGGCCAACAAACTCATCTTCGGCCTGCTCGATCTCCGCGCGGGCATCCTCGCTCAGGTTATCCAGGTCGCCGTGGGCGCCGGCCTTTTTGCTAGCCTTGATGGAGTCAAGCATCAAGCGGGCGTTCTCAACATTCTTGCGCGCCTTAGCAGCGAACATCAAGTTAGTGTTGAGGGTGGTGTTCCAGCCGGCCAGGAAGCGAGACTGGATCTGAGCATCCTGGGCCAGGCGAGCCTCGCCCACCTGCTCCTCAGCCAGAGCATACTTCTCCAACGCAGTGGCGAGTGGGTCTTCACCCTCGGTGCTCTGTGCGAGTGTCTGGGAGCCGGCAAGGGAGGCACGGGCGATCGCGTGGTTGAAGGTCTTGGGTTGGGGCTTTGCGGAAGGCGGGGCTGTCAGAGCAGCTTGTGCCTCAGCAGGCGAAGCTGCCTGGGACAGGAGCTGGACTTTCTCGCTGATCGTGCGGCCCAGGTCATTGAAGGATTCGCGGATGTTTGGAGGGTAGTCGTAGGCCTCATTGGAGTATTGGGAGCTGCTCGCGAGAGATGGCACCGGTTAGCACCAGTGCGGAGAGCCATCCAGAGCGCAGAAAGCAACAGGAATTACTCACGTCACCTGCAACAGCTTCTGGTGGACAAGCTTGAGCGCATCGACGCGCTTCTCGAGCTCGATGTATTCATCGGGGAGTTGGGTCTTGTCGTCGGCCTGGCCCAGCTGCTCCTTGATCATTTGCTGAGTACGCTGCGCAAAGGGTGTGAAACTCGCACTGTCCGTCAGAAAACCAAAAGGCAAGAAGATGTTAGCAAAGCGACCGAGCACAAGTCGAGGGGGATGGAATGAGGTCCGCGGGATAGGGGGGCTATGACGGTGTACTCACCTGAAGTTCTTTCCGAATGCC
This sequence comes from Penicillium psychrosexuale, assembly GCF_028828465.1. Lineage (NCBI taxonomy): Eukaryota > Fungi > Ascomycota > Eurotiomycetes > Eurotiales > Aspergillaceae > Penicillium > Penicillium psychrosexuale. Next base: position 4,426,734 of record NW_026643187.1, read on the forward strand.
TGCATTCGATCCATGATTGATATATTTTTAAACGTTTTAAGTTAGAAAGAAAAAAGGAGGAGATAATGGCGAGAAACGGATGGGAGTGTTGATGGGATATTACCACATGTGCTACGCGGGCGGGATGAAGCCTCGACCTTGCACCGCCTCATTTACGCCACTTATCAACTTATCAGGCACTATCAGGCACCTTCCTTTTTCCACCTTGATACTAGAAGACATTCAACTCCATGTCAAATCCATGTTTCCTCTAAAAGCAACCCCCTGTAAGTATCGAGTGTTTGAAATTTCAATATTGTACTTGGAGATGGTCTGCAAATTGCTAAAAGATACATAAAAAACATCCGGAAATCCCCATCCAGAACCCAGAACCACTGAGTCAAATTAAAATCATAACATCGTAATTCGCTGGTTCAAAAGCAAAGCATGAAAGCATGAAAGCATGAAAGCATCAGGGAAATTAGGTTAGGTCAGAGTGGCCATCATAGCACGCATGATGCGGGAGTTGGGTTCTAGAGAAGGTCAGAATCACCGAAGGGGTATGTATAGTAATCTGTGGCGTCGTACCTGAGCGCTCCTGCCTCCGGATCTCAGTAACCTCCTCCTGGTTGCCTCTTTCGTCAATGATATCTGTTTCGCGTTGCCGAGTGATCTCAATCCCACCCTGCCTCTCTATACGAAGAAGTCTTGTCTCCTCTTCCAGATTGCGAATGTACTCATTCACGTCGTCATCGCTGTCCCGTGGACGAACGACAACCATCGAGCTCGTACGAGGACTATCCAATTCCCGCTCCTCGATGTACTCCACGGGAGACAAGATACGGGGTCCGCGGTCATGGACTGATACAGCTCGTCGCCGAGAGATCCCTCGCCTGCGCGGCCTCTCGACAATCTCCTCGTACTCATCTGCATAGTGGCGTGACCGTGACCTGTGTCGGGAGGGTGATGCTTCCACGATGAATGCCTGGCTCGTGCGGGGAGAAGCATCGACACGCAAGTGTTCTGTCGTCACCCGCTCGCGTGTACGTTCCCTTAGCGGAGGAGACGGGGCAAATTCGACATATTCGGCTGTTCGAAAAAAAGGCCAATTAGTATGATCTTCCTCATAGACTTGGGGATCCGGATACGCATGTATATGCCACTCACCTTCCACGGACGGAGGCCGCCTGAACTCGCGGCTCAAGCTAAGAACTTCGTCGATTTGTTCCTTCGACAATGCCTTTTGAATGACGATCACATCATCCTATCTAGGTCAGCAGCCGACAACAGCACTATCGGAAATCAAAACACCAACCTCTTCCTTGAACGGGTACCCTAGATCCATGATGGCGTGAATATGAGCAAGGTGACGAGGAACACGGGTCTTCCCTTTGCGTGGGTAAGGTTTCTCCTCATGATGTCTGCGAAGAGTACTGCTAGACCGGCGGCGACGATCAACCATATCTCGCTCACTGATATCTCTAAATTCTTCATCACCATAGTAGTCGGGTTCGGCGATCCTTATATCTTCGTAGACTTCCCGTTCGCGATAACGGCCCGGAGAGGGGAGGTGACGAGGCGGAGCAACAAGAGGTACACGGGGAGCGCGGGGTCCAACATCTCGGGCATCAAAGTGTTCCATATTGCGCCTTGGTATGCGGTCAAAGGTATCCAAAGACGACTGCCGCCTAAGAAGTTGAGGACGACTGAATGAGGGACTATCGTCACCGCGCCGACGCCGATCATGCGCCACAAGAGACATGGAAGGGGGTTGGTGGTCTAGATGGTCATCCTCATAGAGTCTCCCGGGTGCACGAGCAGGGGGCCCATATCGATCTTCCTCATGGAGGCGTGATTCAAAGCGCTCTTCGACATGGCGGGGTCGTTCGGCCACGGGGGGACCCCGTGAGTATCGATCATATCGATCGCGAGAGCTCAGTGTCCCCGTTGACGAGCGGTAGTCATCATAGCGAGACATCTGAGAAAACACAGCAAGGATGAACCGTGGATGACGCGAGCGGCTGACTTCCGTGCCGAGGGTGGGGTAATTCGAGTAACCACGGGTGAAGAGAGACCTCGTGAGAATGATAGGAAGAGAGAGAAAGACAGAAATGAGCCGGGAGGCAGCAATGAGGAGAGAGGAACTGAAAACAGAAATCAAGAATCAGCCTTGGGAGAGAAGAAGAAGTAAGATAAATAAAACGTCAGGCAGAAGTCGATCAGTGATGACATTGGGTCGGATGTTGATTGCATGTGGGGATACCCGGACACCTATTTGCGCCACATGTTTGGACAAAGTACGGGCACTACTGTATGATGCGACTGTATGTTGCGCTTAATGTATGTACTATGTATGTAGACACGGATGCATTGTGTAGTTGATCCAATCCTAAAGCTCCAAATTCGCAATGTCCTCTTCCAAGATGCCCATAGCCCAATGCGCTCGGTCCGACTTGACTGGCACAAACCGACGATCTTTTACCTCATGCAGCACCGCCTCAGACTGTGGCGCATACATTAGCTTGGATGTTGAGGGCCAAAGATATCCAATAGATGTACTTACCTGACGCTCCTGTTCCCTTTCACGATCTCGGTCAGTCTTGAATGACTGTTGATAGGGTGGCCCGCGACCTTGCTTGGCAGCGGCTATCCAAGCTTTCTCACAGCCACCTGCGATAGCGTCTGCGCTCTTCCACCCGGTCAGGCGGGAGATGTCACGTAGTGTTGAAATCGTCCAAGCTCGCTGTGTGGGATCACTATATTGCACAGCTGCAAAGAATAGCGGCACCGACATGTCAGTCAACGAAGAACCCAAATTCGGATTCAAGCTTCCGGCTTCGAGGTTAAAACGTTGCGGGTAGTAGACACCCGCCAGGATCTTCCCAACAATCTGCGAAAATTCAGCTGTCGTGGGAGCAGAGACTCCAGCTGCGACCATGATAGCCGGTGGCATAGAAGGATGAATCCGGTTCAGCAGCAGGCGCATGGCATAATAGAACCCCCAGATCACGGCGATGGTATGGGTACGGTATTGGAGGGCAGGACCGAACGGTGTAGATATTGGGGGCGCGACGTCTGATGGCAAAGGCTGGAAATCGCGGCCCAGCGCTTGGTATAATATTTCCATGGCGACGAGGATCTCTTCCCATTCTTGTTCGGCTTCGTTGTAACTCACGTCGTGAGCGGGGTCATCCTCGTCCGGTGACAAACGAGGCTCACGCGGTCTATCTTCGAATCCCCGGGGAAGACGTGCAGGCGGTTGAGGGGGTATCATTCCGTACATGGGGGGACTAGGGGCCGAGGTCGATCCAGGGCTTGAAGAAGGAGACATCCCAGTAGGTGGGCCAGGTGGACCCCCTGGACCGAGGCCGCCAGATGGTCCAGGTCTTTGGCCGGGAGGGCCGCCAGCGAACCGACCCATGAATTTAAACATCTCAGGGCCTGGCCTCCAGTTCACCCCGCCTGCCTTCAGGGTTCTCAATTTTCGCTTACGGTCACGGAAGCCAAAGTCTGTGACCCGAGCGAGCAGCAGCCACAGATGATCTGCGGAGCCGTATATGGCATCTAAACGGCCAATACCTGCTCGAGGTGGGCATTGGCCCCATTGAGAGTAAGGCATTCTGGTTTGCCGATGAGCAAATCGCCTGTCTAGTAGCCGTAGGTGTAGACTTACAATAATTTGTTTCCGCCGATAAAACTCTGGAATGCATCTTGCTTTGCGTACCACCAGTATAGATCGCATTGAATCCGGAAAACCTCAATGTCCTTGCGGGTGAAATGCTTCTTGGAGTGCAGCATACCCTCTTCATTGATACCTCCAAAATCGTCGTAATTCACTGCTTGTCCCATAATGGCGCCTATGAGATCTTCGTCGATGCTTTCCTCTTTCTCGGAGAAGGGATCGTCTTCAGAGACCTCACCAGACATCCCCCACCACGAGTTCGCCCAGCCTGACTGGCGCCGCTGCTCGTGAGATCTACGTCGATAGGCCCGTAGGTCTCTGGTGGTCTTGGCGAAATCGATCTCTCGGATCAAATGGGTGGACCCACCCAGGTGGTTATTCCATTTCGAGTGGTCGGCAGATATCACCTCATAGTAGCCCAGTAGAAGAGTGGCAGCCAAGGTACCGACTTGTTTGCGTCGGAGAGGAAGACCAACTGCGGAACTAACTCGTTTCAGGGCGTAGTGATAGTGCTTCAAAGATACTGTCGTGGGAGCTTGCTGTAAATAGGCAATGTGTAAGCTGCTGACAGCCAGTATTGCCTGTAGAAGAGCTGGATGCTCTAAAGCTTTGAGGGCAAGCGTATAGACCCATAGACCCTGCTGTGCAGATGGGACAGCCGCTCCCAGAACAATTGAGGAGTCAGTAGGATGCCGTTCAAATATAGACAAGGATGGACCAGTCGAATGAATGAAGTGAGCAAAGATGCGGGCAGTCTTTGGGTTGTTCAGCGGAGAAGAGCCAAGTGTAGGACGGTATGAGGCAAGCACATTGGGCTCGTTCAGGTAAGTCGTGAAGGATCGAAGTTGTTGCTCGTCGCGGTTAGCAGAGGCCATAATGAGACTCAGCTGGTTGAAGCCTTCGGCCTGCGATTGATCCACCATCTCATCATCCGAGTCCACGTCGTAGTAATCCTCGCTTTCATCCTCCATGTATATCATTTGTTGTTGATGGGGTATTTGATAGGGTATATATTGCTCATGAGATCGTAATTGCTGCGGTAATTGCCCCAGCGGTGGCTGATAATGATATATCGTCGGCAGCGGCTGGGTCATCTAAGAAATCGTACTCAGCATACCAGTTGCTAAAGACAGAGATAATGACAATACATACCTGAGGAACCGGGTTGGTCTCGCTCTCCCTCCTTCCATGCATTGAACTGGAAGCTAGCATGGGCGAGAGATTGGAGGCGTATTCTTCAGCTGTCTGACCGATCGGACTGGCGATCTGGGGCACATTTTGTACGCTTGCATGGGGCCTATGTAGAGCGCTTGTCTGGCCTAACTGAACTGATTGCTGTCCTTGCGAGAAGTCAGTCACATTTGGCGGAACTAGCGTGTTCTCCGTTTGAGCTATCGGCTGGATGTGCCACATATGGCTCGATGGCTGCACATGAGCTGGATAATAGAAGGAGGGTGTATTAAGGGGCTGTAGTTGAGCTGACGAATGCATTTGGGACGGAAATGAGGGATATCCCATCACGGCTGGATCAGCAGGTCGCGGAGCTAGCATTGGATGCTGAGCAGCGGCTGCCGCTTGTTGGGGAGGGAGTTCAGAGCCATAGTCGTTGGGCATCGGCCCCCTCATATGTTGTTGATCTATCTGCAAATCGTGGCTGTGGCCATTATTGAAAGATCCGAAGAGGCCTATGGGGTTCTTGAACACGACCCGCTGGGCATATCCCTCGCAGATTCGCTTGGATTTCACGCAGTTGGTACATATTGGCTTCTCTTCGCCGCACTTGATCCGGCGCTTTCGACAAGCTATGCTTCGTCAATGAGGGAACCCTATCTCCAGTGTTCTGCAACATACTCAAACAGCCAGTCTTGGTTCGTTTTTTCGGGAGTCTGCGGGGACCTTGTCCGGTTGAGGTTCCCGCAGAACCGCCAACAGTAAGATCTGCTGGAATATCCAGCTGATCCTTCAGGTCGTCAGCCATAACCTTGGAAGGACTCAAGATTGCGGAGTGGACATGTGCGAGGACATTGTGGGGCTAAAAGACACAATAATCAGATAAGTAAGAAACAGAGCTAGGAGGGAAAAGCTGCCTAGCAACGCAGATCACCCGCGATACAATGTGGTTCATCAAGGGGGGATATACATATTTGCAAGGTTGCTCTTAACACAGTCAGACTGCTAAGTGTCCACGGATATTGACATTTATAATTACAACTTACGAGACGCTTAGGGGCGTACAACGTTGTCTTTGTGGCCCAAGAAAGTCACACTATAGGCATACATCAGTGCCTGAGGCACCAATGTGTATGTAATCTGATAGTAAAATTACCGATAACGAAATTTTGAGAGTTTTTTTTTGGAGGTACCGTTTCCCCTACCTCAAAGGCATTGGACATTTACAACCAATCCTTCGGAATTAATTATGTTCGCTGTTCCAGGATGGTCCGTTGAGAGCTCTGCTCTGAAGTCACAGACTCAAGCGGCACAGCCTAAAAACGACTCTCAGCCGGAGAAGAATGCCTCCAACGATGCGAAGAACAATAAACGCAAGCGTGCCAATGACCGTGTCACTGCGGGAAATGTGGATGAGATGTACCGCAGACACATCGAGGGTACCTCCAGGAGTGGAAAGCATGGTGCAGATGATTCTGTGAAGCCAGAGAAGAAGCAGAACAAGGAAAAGAAGCAGAAACAGACACTTGAGACTGCCACCCAGGAGACTACAAGTGAAACTGCCACTACTGCCGAGGCAGATGCAGATCAAGCCGAGGATAAAGCACCCAAGAAGAAGCAAAGGAGGAACAGGAGGAACAAGGACAACAAGGACAACGCAGAGGACAAGATCGAGGCAGACGGCGCTACCACTACCCCGGCTAAAGAAGCTCCTGCTGCTGCTCCTGCTCCCGCTCCCGCTGCACCCGCACTCCCACCAACATCGAACCTGACTCCTCTCCAGCAGGCGATGCGACAGAAGCTGATCTCCTCTCGGTTCCGCCACCTGAATGAAACCCTCTACACCACCCCCTCCGCGAAAGCACTCGAAATGTTCAGTACCAACCCGGAGCTGTTCGACGAGTACCATGCCGGATTCGCGCGACAGGTGAAGGAGTCCTGGCCCTCCAACCCGGTCGATGACTACATCAAGACTATCCGTACCCGCGGTGCAATTCCGCTCCCAAGGCGAGGAAATCCCATTAACCCTGCTAAGGGCTACCCGCTCCCTCGTCGTCCCACTGGACTATGTACATTCGCAGATCTGGGCTGCGGTGATGCACAACTCGCGCGCGCTTTGACATCCTCCGCCAAGAAGCTGAAAATCAAGCTTAACAGCTACGATCTGGCAGCGCCCGATCCACTGATCACCAAAGCCGATATCTCGAATCTTCCTTTGGAAGATGGGGCGGCGGATGTGGCTATTTTCTGTCTAAGTCTGATGGGAACCAACTGGGTTTCGTTCGTCGAGGAGGCATGGCGTATTTTGCGCGGTGACGGCAAGGGCGAGTGCTGGGTCAGTGAGGTCAAAAGTCGATTTGGAAAGGTCCAACGCAAGAAGTCTCAGATCGGTGCGATGAAGCCCGGCAGCAAGGCAGACAAGAAGAAGCCCAAGAAGAAGGGCGGCGCCGATTCTGATGACGATGAGGCTGATATCTTTGCTGAGGATGCGCGACCGTCTGACAATAACGATGAGACTGATATCTCGGCGTTTGTGGAGGTGTTCCGGTCTCGTGGGTTCATGCTTCGCCAGGAATCCGTGGATAAGTCCAATAAGATGTTCGTGAGAATGGTGTTTGTTAAGCAGGGTGGTGCGCCTACCAAGGGTAAACACGCTTCGGCTCTCACTGCGCCTGCCCCTGGTAACAAGAAGCGCTTTGTCGACCGCAAGCCTGATTCAGAGTCTGGCATGTCGGCTGAACAGGAAGCCCAGGTGCTGAAGCCTTGTGTTTATAAGATCCGCTAGACGTTGCACCGGATCTATTTATATGTCATTGTACATAACCAAAATCTACCACACATGACCACTATGTTTGTGGATCATATCCCGAATGCAACATACGACGTAGTTAGACCAGCATGTAAGCGTTGGATGGCATCGTCATTATTTTTCTATTGCTCCCGACATAAATACTAGCCTCCAAATCAAGTCCAAGGAGCCTCTTCGAAGATATCTTAGACACTGATCGCCCTTATTGGTTCCCACCGAGCTGTGTGACAGCTTGGCCCATCTCCTCATCGTTGTAGATACGGAAACCCTTCTCCTTGGTGACACTGGCCAACTGGACATTCTTGGAATCAAGCTTCTCCTCCATGACCTGCTTCAGTGTCTTGAGTACCAACGTCTCGGCCTCTGCTAGAGTCAAAGACCGATGGTATTCATTCTGCAGCTCCGCCTGCGCACCTTCGCTTCCCGAGCCGATGGCCTTGGCATCATACCGGTAGAATGTGCCGGACGGTTCAGCGTGGTATCTAGCAGAAAAGATGAGTCAGTGAATATATCAGACAAAAGAAATCTGCATATCTTACAGTTGGGGCCCGTCCTCGTCATAACCAGCGATTAACAGCGCAACACCAAACGGTCTGCTCATGACACTCTCCTCGTCATCACCGCTCTCACCAAATCGCAGAGCCAAATCGCAAATTGCCTGCGTGGTGCTCTCGACCCGCAGAGGCTCGGCATAGTGGAAGGCGTGGTTTTGGCACTCGACTCGGGCGTGCTCGACTAGGTTGCGGGCATCGGCTTGCAGACCGGACATGGCACAGCCGATGTGCTGGTCAATTTCAACGATCTTCTCGACGGACGACGCTTCGAGCAGCGTGGATGTGACGCGCTTCTCGACACCGAGAATCACACCCTCGGAGGTTGCTACCTAGATGAGTATTAGAAAAAACGGTTTCATAATCGCATTATCCTTGGTCTTGCGCTCCGATAACAGTACAAAGATCACTCGGTGTAGTGGTTTGAGGACTTTCTTGAAATCGTAGAGCAAAGAGGAACTGAGTTGTATGACATACTCCGATCGCGGTGGAGCCTAGTTTGATAGCTTCAAGAGAGTATTCGACCTGGAACAAACGACCTTCGGGGGAGAAGGTGCTGCGGAGGGGACATTGTCAGACAGCGGGTCGGTATAAGAGCGCGGATTGTTATCGGAGAACGTACTTGATTCCACGGTCTGTCCATAGCTGTTAGTTGATTCCGCGGTGAGGGGAGGCCCTGATGAAGCTTACCATATTCTGATCGTGCAATGAACATATTGGATTATCTGACGGGATGGGAGAGACTTGTCAAAAAGAGAAGCAATGAAGCAATATAGAATCACGATGGAGGAGATAATCAGTTGGAACGAAAGAGGAGCAGAGGTGGATGTCTTAAGTGAAGCTCGGGAAGGGAAGCTCTCGACGTACGCAAGAGGTGAGGTGCCTGGTTGATGCCTTTGTGCCTGAGGCAATTATCGGCCCAAACCAAATGTGGAGTTGTTTGGATACTTGCATCTTCTCCTCATATACATTGTCTCTGCTATTTTTGTTGCTGATTTTTCGATCTCGCGCCTTTCAATCGCCTATGCTGCATGATTCAATTGTCGCCCTCGCGGGATTATGTCTGCCAATGACCGCGCCGCGTATATGAACGCTTCACGACCCCGCGCGGTCTCCAATCGCGTCGATTCCGAAACTCGCGGAGCATCGCCGTTACAGATCGAGAATAAGGATCCCTTGCGCCGCAGCAGCTCAAGTCAAAAACACAGAGCATCCCGAGATCAGAAGAGCATGGCCGATAAGCGCTCAGAACGCATGGTAATCACATCACGGGAAAGGGCAGTGCGAAGGAACCCTGTGAACCCTGTTAAGGAATCTATCAATGCGGCTAGCAGAGGCGATTGGGATAAGACCCGGCCCAGGAAGCCTGTTCAACTTGATGATGGGAATTCCAGTTTCCGAACTGGGGAGAAAGACCTGGCTGATTGTGAGTGCTGCGTCGCAGTTTGTCGTGGAGTGCAATGGATTTGCTGACCATGATTTTTCTCTTTACAGCACCATGGAATCCCCAAGCATCATTGATTACTCACTCGACAGCTCCCCTCGCATGTCGTGTATCAGTTCCTCCTCTAGCTTCGACGGCTCCGCAGGCCCTTCATCCTCGGCCACTTCGAGAGCTCTCACCCGATGCCCAGGAGGCGGCGATCTTGGAGGACTTGTTGTTCGTGTTCATGGGATTCGAAGGTCAATATGTTCACTACGCTAGCTCATACGACCCATCAATCGAGAAAGACCGCCTCACGGGCCCGATCTTCCAGATAGCCCCAGGCCTGGACCCGACCCTCCGTGATCTCATCCAGTCCATGTTGAAAATGGCGACTCACTACAGTGCCATGGAGGCATTTGTGGAAATTCAAAGTCGCGCTGAGTGTGGTGCTGTCAGTCACTCACTATGCGCATCTATTCGAAAGCTCCTCAAAGATTACCTGATCCTTATCGCCCAGCTCGAAGGCCAGCTGCTGAACAATCCTACATTTACCTTACACCTTCTTCATCTCCACACAATGCCTACCAGTCAATGTTTATCTCAATTATATTCGATGGGCCAGGAACTGTTGCTCAAAAATGGTCTTCTAGATGAGGAGCTCGAGGAGTCGATTGATGACTTCGATGAGGATGTTGACAATATACTTGAACAACTCAAAGAAGGGGGGGACTTAGTGCCAGGTTCTATGGCCCGCAAGAAAATGTGCAAAGGAGGCAATATTCTCGGACTCCTAACAGGGCGTCTGGCTTCATTCTCGGGTGATCCGATCACTAAAACCTTGCTTCAGACCTTACTGCGTGACGCCAGTCGGCCTTACATGGCCATGCTGAACGAATGGTTGCACCATGGCGGTATTAGAGATCCCCACGCCGAGTTCTTGGTCAAGGAACAAAAATGGATCAAACGCGAGAAACTCGAGGAAGACTACACTGATGAATATTGGGAGAAACGCTACACGATTCGAGAGAACGAGGTTCCTCCTCAGCTGAAGAGCGTGCAGGATAAAGTTCTGCTGGCTGGAAAGTATCTCAACGTGGTGCGTGAATGTGGTGGTGTCGACGTCAGCAAAGAGGTCAAAGATGTGCCGAAGACGCTCGACGATCCACGCTTCTTGGACAACGTAAATTCTGCCTACACCTATGCCAATGCTTCCCTGTTAAATCTTCTTGTCACAAAAAACTCCCTCACTACTCGATTCCGCTCCCTGAAACATTACTTCTTCCTCGATCGCTCTGATTTCTTTTCCTACTTCCTCGAGCTTGGTGCTTCCGAGCTACGAAAACCGGCACGTGCCGTCAACGAAGGGAAGCTGCAGTCACTATTGGATATTGTCCTTCGACAGCCTGGCAGCGTTGCAGCACTGGACCCGTTCAAGGAAGATGTCAAGGTGCGGATGAACAAGATCGGCCTCACGAAATGGTTGATGCAGGTTGTGAATGTTTCAGGCGTCAACCAAGAGGGCGCAGAAGCGGAGAAGCAACAAGTCTCTGCTGTCCATTCCGCTGATGAGGACAAAGATATTCTTGGATTCGATGCGCTTGAGCTGGACTATTCAGTTCCGTTCCCCCTATCGCTGGTCATTAGCCGCAAAACCGTTCTGCGGTACCAACTTATTTTCCGCCATCTTCTCTCGCTGCGCCATCTCGAGACGTTGCTAGTCACGTCCTGGGCAGACCAGAACAAAACCATCAGCTGGCGGCATAAATCCTCCGATCGACGGCTTGAAATATGGAAACGGCGGGCGTGGAACTTGCGCGCGAAGATGTTGGTTTTTGTTCAGCAGCTTTTGTACTTTTGTACGGCTGAGGTCATTGAGCCCAATTGGGTGGGTCTGATGGATCGTGTCAACAGCGTTGACGCCGACGCATCGGAGGTGGAGGAAAATTATATGAAGCAGGTCAACCGGACAGTTGATGAGTTGATGCAGGATCATGTGGACTTCTTGGATACATGTTTGAAGGAGTGCATGCTCACACAGGCTAAACTGTTGAAAGTACGTTTCTCTATACAGGCGGTGGTATTCATACTAATAACTATATAGATCCATTCGAAACTGGTGACTTGCTGCACCATGTTTGCTTCCTGGACTGCGGCATCACTTTCACGCGCCTTGGCTTCAGCCGATCCTGACTTGGCTGGAGGCAAAGTCCCTGGTGCTGATGCCAGAGGATATGATCCAACGCGGATTGGAAAACTCGAGGACACACTGAAACGATACGAGGACCATTTCTCGCGCCATCTCCGCATTTTGATGGACAGGTGAGTTATTCCCTCAAGAATTTGATTTGGTTATGTGTTCTAACACGATTATACAGCTTGAACTACTTCGCCGCAACGGAGAGTGTGGTGCTCCTGAAGCTTGCACATTCTTTGACCTCTATTAGCCGAGAGGAGAGTAAAGAGGATTGAAAGCTTGCAATGCCTTGCTCCGTGTCTTTCCCACCTCGATATCATTATCACCATAATCAACCCCCGACAGAGATGCGGTTGAGTGCTTTGATTATGGGCACAAGAAGCAAAGTGCTTCAGACCCATAATGCTTGCTCGCTGTCGCCTAAAACTCGGTGATTCCGAGACATATGCCACGGACTTCGGACTGTGGATTTTCGAACTCCGCAGCACTGAGACATTCACCGGACTCTCCCAAATAGGTCCCAATGGGCTATATCACACTCTATCAAGCCTCTCTGTGGGGTCGTGGAAACCCAGATCACTGTACTTAGAGCCATGAACCGAGTCACACCAGACATCGGGATTAATGATAATACGAGTAGCATTTCGGAACGAAATCCGGACTTACAAACAACGTGAAGTGAAGTGTATAACGAAATCTCTCAAAAGACGGAGCCCGCAAATTCCTCGGGATCGCGTCAGCAAGCGGCTTCTCACGTCAGCCGGATTTGGCCATCCAATGCCGTCAAGGTTCTTATTATTTAATTTCAATGGAATCTCTGAGATATTTGTAACCAAAGAGAAATAATCAAACACCCTACGGGACTCCAACAAAGCCGATCGACGCAAACACCACAAACATGCCAATAACCACCCTCACCTCCGTCCTCCGCATCCCATTCCCGCACCCCAACACAGCACAAGACCGCCTAACCTTGGCCCTCGGCGCCGCAGCGCTAGTCCTCTCGACCCTCGTCCTCCCCGCCGCCTACCGCGACTACAAAATCTTTAAATCCTACGGACCGGGCGGGCCACCGAACAACGCGCTGGGATGGGTAATCGTGCGCGCGCTGTTCCAGCCATTCGGGCGCGAAATGTTCAGCACGGACGAGTACGTGAAACGCGTTGCGGCAGCCGATGGCCACGGGAAGGGCGATGATGGGTTTTTGTTCTTGTCCGAGGAGCAGCTGGGGAGTCGACGTGGGGAAGAGAGGCCTGTTGTTGGTCCGCACGTTGCACCGCAGAGGCAGTTGACGCAGGTACCGGATAAGGCTGTTATGGAGGTATGTTGCGTGCCCCTTTTTCGATTAGGAAAGAGAAGGCGAGGGGTGAAGAGCTACTTGCTGATTATGTTCTTGTGCGATAGAAATTCCGTACTGTGTTCAGCGCCTTCGGACATCGGAACCATCACCTCGTGAAATTCCAAAAGTCCAATCTGGAACGCCATGCTGATGGGCTCTTTGTCGCGGATCATCTTCCTGTATTCGGGATTGCGAAAACTATGGAGCGGGAGATTGCACATGTTCATACTGGAAATGACCACTCGGTTCATGTGATTCTTGCGCCAGCTGACTGTATGATTTTCTCAATTCGTTTATTTGTTCGTGTGCTAACGTTCCTTAGGTATCAAGGTTATTGAGGCTGGTTGGGGCCAGCGTCATGCTTTCTCGGGTACATCTGCGATCTCGTTTCTTTCGCTTGGTACGAGGCCTGATATCCCGGTGGAGTATGTTTTGATATATGCGCCGCGGACGGAAGCGGAGATTGAGACGGTTATGCAGATTATCTCAGCGGGTGTCGAGTTTATGACGGGGAGGGAGGATGTGCGGTAGGTCAACGAGTGCTTTTTGGACTGATCTTATACTTGAAGGGAGTACTGGTGGTGTTCTAAGGTGGATGCATTCTTCTTCCGGTGTATGGGTTGTGCTTGGTTTCTTCCTGTTCTCTGTCTAGCTTTATATACCCTCACTCTTCGATTTATAGAAATTCATGCTGTTCATATGAGCATGTCGCAGCGACATTGCTCTTAATTGAGACTAGTACATCCTGTTGTTGGTGATGCATGTATAAGCTAATGCCCTGGAATGGCTCTATGGATATGGCATTGTATCATTGGTAGGAGTGTCTGGATATATACTATGATTAGATAGTGAATATTATGTATAGTTCTATACCGAGGAATCTACCGACCGTCATGCAATGTGATAACTATATTTTTCTCTCCTCTGTGCTAGTATCTTAAATAGTACCACGGCGACGCCTCCACGCAAGTGGATCTATAGCGCGATTGCACGCATATGGCTAGTGGAACCGAGGGAGTGGTCAAGTTCGTATTTAATAGGCAAAAAATACACATATCCACCCAGCAAATGAGACTACGAATGATATTTATCTTTTCTTTCATTTTACTACTCCATACGTATCATTGTGAAAGGAAATGTGCTTGGCGGTTGTCATGCCCAATTTAGAATGGGGCAATGAACCCGCTAGGAGCAATTCCAAAATTACCCGTTATATTCCGACTTACATCCGACGTAGGTTCCGATACTTTTTTTGGGGTTTCGGAAATAGGAAATAGGGGGGACCTTTGAAGTACAGGAATGATATTGATCTAAGAACTCCCCCAGGTTGAAGCCGAAAAAGTTAGTAGGTGGCTCCCTTACCCGAGAGATGAACCATGGCGCTGGGTTTTGAGCCAACGGCGGAGCCGGACGGGTAAGCCCTTGTCGAAATCCCGACAGTATGGATCTTCGTATATTGTACTTTGTATATGTAGGTTTCTTTCTTCCTTGCTTCGACCTGAAGAGTCTTTTTGACACGAACTTAAATAGTGCTCGGACCACATATTCTTGTATGGACCCGAGGTATAAGCGGCACTTGGATGGAAGGAACGCGTTGACATGTCGTCATGTAACTAAGTGTTATGTGAGAAGTAACCACATGCAAGTCTTCGGAATATACCCCACGACCGCAACTGAACCTTGCCTTTGTTATGGACTGTTGCTGCGGCCATGTGGGACCCGATAGCCTCGGATAATTGACCTAGAGTGAAGAAAAGCTAGTTAGCAGTACCTGCACTTAGGCATTAGGCCAGTTGAAAATAATTTCGAAGATGTTTTCTCTCGGTGAACTCGGACACCGAAGTGGATATCGCCGACGTTGTTGTGTTGTATGTTGTATGCTGTAATGTAATATTGCATACTCCGTATCTTCTCCTAAAGGCAACAAATATCCACACACGGGATGGGTATCTTTCCCGCTGCCCATCACTCGCTTTGCACCAAGCAAACAAGGTAAACGGGTGAAGTATCCAGAAGAGGGCAACGGTAATATCGATCCCTTGCCTCGGAGGTACTTCTGTCATATTGTTTTGCAGAATCTGGAGACAGGCTAAAAAATCCCTGTAGCAAATCTCCATAGTGTCCGCCACCCGGGCCAACAACGTTGCAATCTTGAAACGCAAAACCTCCAGACAAGCGGTGAGAGCGAGAGCAAAATAAGAGGGGCAGGAATAAAATCAATAAAATCCAGTGTCCAGCCCATCTGAATCCCGAGGGAATGGATACCGTAACGAGGAAGTTGCTGATCTCGTCTGTCGAACCCCACTCAATTTGAGGGGCTGTTGTTGGGGCAATTTGGGGCGTGAGATTGGACTGAACCAGCCACTTTACACCCACAGTACTGCACATTGGGCCAAGGACACGGGGCGTGGCGAGTGTCAGAAACCTGTCAAGCCGTTCGATCCAACTGTTGGGTTCCTTGTTTGCATTCCTTCACTTAAGTGACAGCGGGAACCGACGGTGATCCGTTTCCATGCCTTTGGAATCCGTGATGTAGGGCTCATTTGGCCTGTACAAAGTACATACGCAAGGGCTGGTGTGAACTCCGATCCCACGGGCTTTTCTTTTTGTCCTTGTTCTCAGTCGGCTCTCTCAGAGCCAATTCCTAACCCTTTTGTTCTCCGTATGGTGTCTCATGTCGCACAGCGGCTGTGTTGTCATTGTTTCAACCTAACGACGAAATGTTGCATAGTTTGCTTCAATCGATGGGTGGCTTTTTTTTTCATTCTCCACCGAGTTCTTGTTACATTCTTCGCTAGTCAACCCCTAGAGACCCATGGAATCATGGCGAGCAGCCTGAGCAAGGTGCGATTCAACTTTCTGTAGACTCGGACTTTCCAAGGTTAACCGCTCATGACAGCCGCGGAATTACCCACATATTACCCACCATGTTTAGCAATGCAACGATTCTTTGACGGCATGGAGATCCCAGTCTTATGGGTTTAGTCGTGGCCGGATTTGTACTCGATCCACATCGTCGGGCGCTCTTGGACCCTCCAGGAAAGTAGGTACTATGCGAGACGGCGAACTGTGCATTAGTTGACGGCACCGCCACCTAGTTTCAAGGTTCGTTAGCTTGGCTTTAAGCGGAACCAAGTCATGTCTATTCTGATACCTACCCATTCTGGTGTCAATAGCCCGGGATTATTCGTGAACTCTTCGGCTAGTCTACCGACCCGCATTTTTTTTCTTTCGTCAAGCCTTGTTGACGTACCAGTGTCCCGGAGTAGCAACAAGAGCCTCCCGTGAAGATTGTCTCACGCCATGTTTAGTAGTTCCGCTAGCAAGGATGTGTGTTTCGGAGTTGGCCCCAAGGAACGACATGAACGATCCGGAGAGGAGTTGGGAGTCCGCATTGATCGTATTTGGTTACCCATTCAGGACCCATCCGTGCCAAATCTTCGCCCGTTAAGCACCTCGTGTCTTCACAAATCCAGTATTGCATCTGGTGTGATCTTTAAAAGAGGAAATTCGATTGGGTGGACCGCTGGCCCTCCCATCCGCACAATTTGGTACGTCCCTTGTATAATTAGAAGCCCCTCCATTCAGCCTTCGCGAGCAGACGCCCAAGAGCGAATAATCCTCGCGCGAGCCGCCATCCTCTCCGAGGGTACCGCCGACGTCTTCAAGCGGCACCCGATCGCTCCAATGAAAACCCCAGCACATCAATGATCAAATCTCACTCCTTTTTCGGATATTGTGATTCGAAGCAAGATCTTGTCCTCGGGCAATTCAACCCCGCCTTGGCCAGACAAATCAGGATATATCAGCTCGGATTTTTCCTTCATCCACAACACCACTCGATTCAGGGTGACGATGGCGTATGCTAGTTCTCTCCGTTCTTTCGGGCCAAGGGCAACTGACGTTCATGGCTGCCAGGAGTCCCGATTCTGAAACGATAGAGTTAGACCGTGAATACCTCGATACGGTCACAGTCCAGGGCCGTGAGTATCAGAAATATTCGATCGATCATCGTACGTACTTTGGACCGGTCGATGAGGTAAGTCGTCCAGATTTATGTCGTGGGCTTCTCACTGATAGGCTGAACCAGGAAGAAGCACAACGACTCGAAGACCAGCAACAAGTTTTCCAAAGAATTTTCGATAATCGTTTGATCTTCCCCCCAATCCATCGACTGAAAAGAGTTCTGGACTGTGGGCATGGATCCGCATCCTGGGCCGTGGATGTTGCTGAGCAAAACCCTGACTGTGAAGTAAGATGTCCCCTTGACTGCGCCCGACGACATCCTAATATTTGGTGTTTCATAGGTCATCGGCGTAGACATTGCCCCTCACATGAGTCCAGACGACATGCCTGACAACTTATGGCTCCAGGTAAGTCAACCTCACATTTCACCACGGGGTACGGTGTGGTTTACATCATGAAAAGGCTTGACACTGCCTTTGACTCATGACTTTGTGCTTCGGGACCTCTGTGTGATCTGTCAATCTTGAACAACAGTTCTGTCCAAATGTGTAACCTCCTGAAAGACATTCGCTGACTTGTGCCGAATAGGTCGATGACTTGAACCGCCGTTTCACCTTTCCTGCAAACCATTTCGATCTTGTCCACTCTAGACTCCTTGCGACCGGTATCAACAGATCGCGATGGCCATCCTATCTTCTTGACATAGTCAGGTGCGAATACTCCAGAGCAGGTTGACCTTGCCGACATTCCAAGAGGCAGAATTTCTCCAACTGAGATACCAAGACTAACGTCAGCGGTAATCAAGGGTACTGAAGCCAGGAGGCTGGGTCCAAATGGTGGAAATATACTTCAATGTTCAATCAGACAACGGCTCAATCACTGATGAGCATGCTTTGAGGAGATGGAGCACAAAATACATGCGTGCTCTGGAGGACAGGAAAGATCTTCGGATCGGATCGAAGCTGAGGACTCTTATGACCGAGGCGGGGTTCGTCGAGGTAGACACGAAGATGATTCCTCTTCCTCTGTCTGCGTGGTCGACTGGTCGGTATTGGCTACCCAAGAAGAACGAACAAGACTGATTGAATCAATGCAGACCAACGGATGCGAGAAATCGGCCGATACAATTGTCCAAACATGCAGCAACTTCTGCGATCACTTGCACTATATCCATTGACTCAACGCTTGCATATGTCCCCAGATGCTTTCAATTCTTTGGTGGACCAAGCGCAGCAAGAGGCAGCAGACCCCACACTGAAGGCATATTTCCCACTGTAGGTATTGCTCCAATATGAAACCGAGAGACAAATTCTGACAGAGTAGGTATGTTTGCATTGGCAGGAAGCCATGAAGACATCTGTCTGGGGAGATCGGCAGGTGCGATGGCTCGATAGAAGCAACCTCTGTCGGAAGGGGGAAAAATGCTCGCAAGACAACTGGGCCGGTTATCGATGCCATCCCTCACCCAGCATATCGTACAGCTTTGGTTGTTTTGCTGTGCGCATCCTGCATTAACATGTCGCATTAGCGGAAAGATGGTTAGTTGAATGAGTGTTTTCTAATTCCACCTGTTCTTTCCTTTTGCCGTTTGTAATGCAACGGGGATTCGTATCAATAACCGTCGCTGTATGTTTGCTGAAGTCTAGCGGAGAGCTTGAGAATCTCGGTATGATTCATCGAAAGAGGACTGCATGGTCGCACAAGAACGAGTGAGACGACTCCACGGCGAGTGGAGTGAGAGAAAGCTCGTAGTCCACCGTGGTTTCTGCGGGAAGCCAACAATTCGCACATGCATCGAGTCTTGGCTTTAAGAGCCTCGTATCCACTCGATATCGGTGTTGGGGTACTGCCCAACGCGGTGGGAAAGCGAAGGTGTATTGAATGGAACACGGGGTCGAGGCATCGCTACCCTGCCTAGGGTAAGTTGAGCTTTTAGTTGACTGCTCCCAGGCAAAATGGGAGTGAAACGAAACAGGAGAAGGTTTTGAGCAGGAGGCCTGGGGGTGCAGATTAAGCTGTTGAGATCGTGCCTAGTGCGGGATACCCGACACCGTTGGCTCCCGATCCGACCTTACCCTTTAAAGAAGGGGGTTTTCGACCTCCTTACACTCCAAAGGATATACCCGATGAGCAAAGTTTGTCACGACGAAAGATGAAGAACATAGAGGAAGATGAAACAGGAGGGGACTTACCGGACTGACGGGAGAGCCAGGGAACCACCGACTTCCAGGAACACATGATTTACACCCATCTCAGACAGTATATACGGTTTGACTGACCTCAATATCAATACTAGCTGTTAAAAACGTCCATACCGACTTGACAATTGGACAGCTTCGCGCCGTCACGCCATCACGCTCTCAGGCTTCGGAGCAGACTCTCATGTTGAGAGTGATAGCCCTGAGCGACGAGCTCCCTCAAGCCTTAATGAACATCCACAACATCCGTTACACATTAAAGAGCTATCAATCTCGTGTCTTACCGATATTCTCAATGGCCGCAGGAGCTCTTATAACCAACACCCTCTTCACCGTGTTTCCCGTACGGATGTACCCAATCATAACCTCCAAACAACCAACAACTAGGAATCTAAGCTGCATATCGGGATCTAACTAGCGCTGGATCCTTGCTGATTTGTTGATTTCCTTCTTTCCTTACTCGCGAAGCGGCCATGTCGCCTCTTAGTTTCTTATTAGAGTTCCTCCCGGATGCCCCTGGCGACGCTAGCTCGAGGAGTTGCGGTATGTTGATTGCCGGAAAGACCCACAGAAGCTCGAAATGCATAAGCTACACTCTCTCCTCTTTATGGATGTGTTGGGGAGCCTTGAGGCGACAATTGGGCACAGATCTACCGAGAATGCTACCTATCGCAGTCCTTCCAAGATTCTGATTGGTCTCCTCCAGGGGCTCTAAGGCCAAATCAACAATGAAGCGGAGAATTCAGACTAGACAGCTTGCAGTTTCGATTAGTACCATCAACTAGGGAATATTGGTGCTTGGAAAGACTGTACTAGTCGATTTATGCCGAAGACTTTTCTTTTGTCTGATATTCATTTGTTTGTCTTTCCTGTACGGAGTACCTGAGACCAAAGTACCCCTACTATATGCCGATAATGAGTGACCACCAACTTAAACTACTCTTAACCATCGTTGTAATCCTTATACATACTCCGTACGCAGCAGAAATTAGCGTACAGCTAGCTAAGAGGAAGATACGCAGGCTTGACCCTGATCTAGATGTGTTGGTGCCTGAACTGCAAGGCACAAAATCCTACCCAATCGGGGAAAGCGGGGAGAAAAAAAAGTTGGCGCGGATTTTCATTTGAGCTCCGGAACAGTCGCCCATTCTTTTTCCTATCAAGTCACCACCAACAAGATGCCTTCAACACACAATAAGGAAAAGGCCTGGGATACGGATGACATCGATAAGTGGAAGGTAAGTCCAAAGCTGTCCTTCTTCCATTAAAAAATCGCTACTGACGGATCCTCGCAACAGATCGAAGAATTCAAACCCGAACACAATGCCGGAGGCAGTTTCGCCGAGGAGTCATCCTTCATGACACTATTCCCCAAATATCGTGAACAGTACTTGAAGGAAGCATGGCCGGTGATCACACGAGCGCTGGAGAAGCAGGGCATCGCCTGCACACTGGATTTGGTCGAGGGTAGCATGACAGTGAAGACGACGCGAAAGACCTACGACCCAGCAGCGATCATCAAAGCCCGGGATCTGATCAAGCTGCTTGCACGAAGCGTACCCGTGACACAAGCGATGAAGATCCTCGAAGACGGCGTGGCATGCGACGTGATCAAGATCCGCAACCAGGTGCGGAACAAAGAGCGATTCGTGAAGCGGCGACAGCGCATTCTCGGCCCGAACGGTTCAACCCTCAAAGCGCTCGAGCTGCTCACCGGCACATACATCCTGGTGCAGGGTAACACCGTGGCTGTGATGGGTCCGTTCAAGGGACTGAAGGAGGTGCGACGCATTATCGACGACTGTATGGCGAACATCCACCCAATCTACCACATCAAGGAGTTGATGATCAAGCGCGAGCTCGCCAAGGACCCGACGCTGGCGGAAGAGTCCTGGGACCGGTTTTTACCTAACTTCAAGAAGCGCACGCTGTCCAAGCGCCACGTGCCGTTCAAGATCACCGACAAGGAGAAGAAGACGTACACGCCGTTCCCGCCTGCGCCGGAGAAGAGCAAGGTCGATTTACAGATCGAGTCTGGAGAGTACTTCTTGTCAAAGGAGGCCAAGGAGCGCGTTCACAAGGAGGAGGTTGTCGAGCGACAGCGCCTCAAGCGGGACGAGAAGATGCGAGAGCGCGAGAAGGATTTCGTGGCGCCCGAGGAGGTGACGCCGGCCGATCTCGAGGAAAAGAAGAAGAAGGAGAAGAAGGAAAAGAAAGAGAAGAAGGAAAAGAAGGAAAAGAGCAAGCGGAAACGCGAGGCCGAGGAGGATGTCGACGCCGACGAGGCTGCCGAGCGCAAAGAGAAGAAGAAAAAGAAGAAGAGCAAGTCCAAGGAAGTCTCTTCCGATGGGGAATGATCTGCTCTTTGATTGTGGTATCGGTATCTTGTATCGGAATTGGCGCTTATGGCAGTGCATAGGTCTGGCGTTTAAATGTCTTGTCTCCTGGTTCTTCGTTGCAACGTTGCAACCCGTGTACGCAGCTGGTGTGTACATTTACAAAAAATATTGTTCAATACCAAGAAATGATCTACTCTACGCACACTGTTGGAATGATAATTCTGTAAAAAGCATAGACCTATTCATCGGAAAACGACAGATGTGGCTAGTCTAGCCTTGTTATTCTCTTAGGGCTGATGGCCGTTGAAACAATGAGGTCCGTCCTCTATATGTCTTTCTATGAATCGTGATATCAATGATTGTCGTGTATGAATGTCCTCTTTCCCATCTATTTCCCAATGCAATTGTGCATGTATCCCAAAAGGTATCGGAGTATCTCCAAAAACCGCAGTGTCTATATAGACAAAAACCAGAAAAGGTCAACCGCCCATGACAAATCTGAAGACAGTAGTTCAGACTGCCGCGGAAGTCTCGTCATCAGAGGACGAGGCGCTGGCATTCAGGCGACGCAACTTATCGGACAAGAACCTCTGCTGCTCTTCCTGGCTCTTCTTTAAATCAACACCCCAGAACAGAATCAAAAAGCTGGCAACGCTCAACCCAAACAAGAAGTAGAATGGCAACGAGACATTACCCGACGGGCTCGCGTCGATAATTGCACTTGAGACGATGGGTCCAATAAAAGATGAGGTTTTGCCGATGATGCTGAAGAGACTGAAGAATAGGAACTCGTGACCGCGGGGTGTAACCTCTGAAATCATAATTTGCGAGTAGCTGTACCAGGGACAGATGAAAAGGCCGTAGAACGCTTGGTAGACCTATAATCAATCAGTTAGATATTACGCACCATATGGCAGAGCGGGATTGACATACCCAGACTTCCCATGCATGATGGAAGCCGAACCTCTGGGTCCAGATACCGATCATGCCCCAGCCATCAAGTAGGATGATTCCAACGGCGACGGCGTTGAACATAGTTTTGGTTCCGAGCCTGAAGCGTTGCTGGATTGTCCAGAATGCGTATATGCCAGCACCCTAAGAGAGATTTGTCAGTTTGGAACAAATTCGCTCGCGGAATTAGAGCTCACCTGTGCAGCAATGCCAACAATAAGCAGGTATGTCAGTTCCAGAGTATTATACGAAACGATGCTGTTCTGCAAAGTTCCAATAACAGTCACAGTGGTGTTGAGAGAGTCTCCAAGTAAGAAATAACCTATTGCCACCGTTAGCCCCGTATAACCACACAACAGATAGTAGGATAAAAGTCTTACCAACTAGATAGCACAGACTCTGCTTTAAATGCCAGATCTGCTTCATAGCATGCCACAGCTGCCACATGCCTGCAACAAGGATCGACCGTTTGCCAGGGTCTTGACCCGGACGGCGTTTCTCAAGAATAAACCACGGAATCGAGACGAGCAACCACACACCAGAGACGAATGCGATCAGCACACTCACTCCCCAGTTGTTATTAGTCTCGCTATCATTGACCTTCAACCCGAACATGATGCCCACGATAATGGCCAAGATAAAGATTTCTCCGACGGACTGAACATAGAAAGCGACATTGGCAAGTTTGCTGCGCATCATGGTGTCCGCATAGTCATATTCCTCACGAGTGATGCTCCCGGCCACATATTTGTCGGCCTCTTCCTTCAATTCGATAGAGTTGCGCGCTAAGCCCGGGAACGCAGCGGTCCAGAAAGTGAGCGTGGTTTGATAGGCGATCAAGCCTACCATATATAGACCCACGCCGATACGCCACTTATCCGGGGTATGGACACCCAACCAGCCGAAGCCAATGCCCCAGGCAATAATCGACAGCGCAATCAAGATGTTGGGTCGCCAGTAACCGAAATCGGCGAAACTGCCGATTATGAGGAACACCACGACTTGGATGGCGAACGAGATTCCATTGGAGAGGAGCACGATGCTGTTGACATTACGTGGTCTACCGAGAAAGTCGAGTAGTCCATCGGCAGGGACTGCCTGGGAGAGCAAGTTTTGAAAAGCAGTCGGTGCGAAGTCTAGAACGGGGTCAGCTCCTGCCTCATATTAGATTGGGGAACGCGGATAGACCCACTGAATAGTGACAAGCCATTATTTCCAATGTAATAGCTGCAATCGTGGTTTAGTTTCCACACAGGGTCAATTCAACAAGCCACGCACGCATAATAAGCCCAGATTTCCGTCCGGGTCGTGCGATATCTCTCGTCGAATACATCCGGTGCAATCGGGTCGTCGATCTTGTTTTGGGGAAGACCATCCACCTCCACAGTGGAATGGATATTGTCTTTCTGTTGATCCATGACCGAGAAAGATAAAAGGTAAAAAGGACAAAGAAAGAAAGAAGAAAAAAAAAACGACGGAATTGGACGGGTTAAATGAAAGGCCTACAAAGTCGCCCCGCGTGCTAAAGCCATCTTGAGATGAACCAGTTGCATTGCAATTACAGTGCCGATCACGATAACCTGGATTTAGTAGGTTGGACTATATCGCGTCGGGTCTAGTTAGGGCTATCACTTGCAGAGACTTGAAAAAAGTTCCGGCCTCTCCGGTCTTGAAGTGCTTGACTACTTTATCTCGTCCTATCAGATCGTCGGATTTTGCATCTTCCGCATTTGGTGGGTTAGGTGGGTTTGGTGAGATTCGGTGGCTTCGCGAACGGACATCGAATGTCTCAGCGCCGATATTAGGGCAGGCAATAACTAGCTACGGTGTGGGAGTGAGAATATTGTTCTCTGCATCCGGGCAGTCGCTAGATATCGAAGGATTGAAGCTACAACATAAAATGGCGTGGAGCCCGAGTGAATGGACTTGAGAATAAGGTTGTCGGTGTAAATCGTATGGATACGAGGAGTTAGAGGCTAGCTGAAACATAACTGGACAGTGGCGGTGGGCTCATATCCTATCAACAGTCCAACTTCAACCTCGCGCGTCATATATGAGTAGAACCTTGGAACTACAATATCTCGTCACTAAGCGAAGAAAATAGCCCTAGGCTACATGGACTCAGACCTAAAATGTCGCGAGATAGGACTTGGAATTGTTACTTTTAATATAAACCATGTTATAACCTCAGAAGTATAATTCTAGACAGGAGTAAACAAAAGCAAAAAAATATTACAGAAAACCAGCCGATCACCGACCATCAAATGACAGACTATAGTATAAGTGAGTGAGTATCATTCAACCAATCACTCCGAATCGCCCAAGGAAAACGACACGCTTAGAAAGTGAAAGCGAGAGCGAGAGCAGCAACCAGGGCACCGGCAGCAGAGCCGGCGACACGGGTAGCAGAGCTGACGGGGACGCTTGAGGAGGCAGCGGCAGAGTCGGAGGAAGAGGAGCCGGAACCAGATCCTGAGCCGGACTTGCTGCCACCAGTGGCAGAAGCGGCGGATCCAGAGGCAGTGCGAGAGGCGAATCCAGCGGAAGCGCTCTTGGACTTGGGCTTGGTGGAGGGACGGGCACCGATGGTCACACCAGGGGCGGAGGCACTGACGGAAGAGGCAGCGGGAGAAGAGCCGGAGGCAGAGGCAGAGGCACCAGAGCCGGAGCCGGAGCCGGAGCTGGAACCAGAGCCAGAGCCAGAGCCAGAGCCAGCAGTAGTGGTGGAGGCACCGGCGGTAGCAGTCTTGTCAGCGGCCGAGGTGGAGGAAGCAACAGCAGAGCTGGAAGATGTGGAGGCCTTGCAGCTCAGGTCGTACAGAGGGGTGGTGTCGGTGGATGAACCAGTGACACCGAAGCTAGGGGCGGTAGTACCGGCATCCTCGAGAATGTACCACCAGGTGTTGGTGTTGCCCAACAGGGGGCAAGCAACCTCGTCCCAGTACTGCTTGGCGTTGGCGACGCTGGCGACAGCGAGGTTCTCGGTAGAACCGGAAGTGGGCCAGCCGGTCTCGGTGATCCAGATCTCCTTACCACCGGCAACAGCCTTGGTCTTCTCAACGCCCTTGTTGAAGAGGGACTTGGCGTCGTCAATGGAGTTGGGGTCGGTGTTCTCGTAGTAAGGGTATCCATCGAAACCGAGCCAATCAACGGCCTCAATGACGGCAGAGTTAGAGCTGTTGGTCCAGGAGTTCCAGGTGTCGACGTGGCCGATGGGGGCACCGCTCAGGGAAGTGCCGGAGATGGCGGAGCGGACCTGGGTGATGTAGTCGACAAGCTCGTCGGGGTCGATACCGAGACCAGCCTTGGCCTTGACACCAGTGACGGAGTTACGGTAAAGATCCTCACTGCCGACGGAGATACCGACGACCAGGTCTGTGAAGTCATCGCCGTAGGTGCTGATGGCGGATGTGAGGGCAGCAATCTCGTTGCTCATGTCACCGCCGGAAGCCCAGAGACCCAGGAGAAGGGTGGTCTTCTCCTTGATAGCGGCGGGAATGGCTGAGATAGGGGTGTTGGTTGTGTCACCCTGGATCATGGTGTACAGACGGGCACTGGTGAAGGCATTGTCGGTTCCAACGAGATTCTTGGCAGTTGTAAACTCGGTCTCAAAGTCGGATTGGGTCTTGACGCTGCCATCGACCTTGGTGGAGCCGTAGTTGAAACCCTGAGAGATGGCGTCGGAGGTAGCGACAGCCATCGCGAGGGCAAAGAATTGAGCGGAACGCATCTTAAATGATTGAAAAACGAGTGTTGATATGGGAGTAAGTGAAAGAGAAAGAGAGGAAGAATATATGAGAAGAAGGACCTGGATTAAAGGAGTGTAACCAGGGAAGTTCTGTACAGTTAAGATGAAGGTAGAAGTGGAAGAAGAAGTGAAAGTGGGAAATGCAAACGGAACAGAAGTAACCCTCTAAAAGCCCTCGAAAGACCGAAAGCAAGGCTGGTTCTGGCCATGAAAATTCAGTCTAGATTTCGCCACAACGTAGTTGAGTGGGTTGAAGTGGGTCCGAACACGTTGGCTTGTCCACTTTAATTCTATTTTCCGCCCTTCCATTGGTGGAACCACCGGTGGACTGATTCCAAAAATATGCATGAGAAGTGGATCTCGATGAATCCCATGGGTCCCGAGGCTGCATTCGATGATTTTGTCCGATCTCCCCGGATCTTTCCATCCGGCTTTGGAAAGTTTTTCGCATTTGAAGATGAAGATGAATAAAAGGAGATCTCATTTGTCGCAGTTGCTATGTACAGTAGTGGGTCATAGACACCTTAGAATACTAGGTAGACCCTATGCAAAGGAATATGATAGAGACACCTTGGTGGAGCACCGTGTCGTTGCATGATCGAATCCAATTCATTCCCTGGAAAGTTCCATCAGGGGTTTACTCCGTACTAATCTCCCCTATATTGTTCTACGGCAACACATTCGGTCTATTATTAACCCACCCCTATTAACTAAGCTCAACCCGTGATACTCCCCCGACCTCATTGATTTCCAACCCTTTGTACGGGGTCATTTAGAACGATCTGCTCTCGGGCAATCCTTCGACTTTACTCCGTAATGAGGTGTGATTATAGATTAATTATGGGCCGGTAGGGGGCAGGGCGTTGTCTCAACGCTGTGTTGTCGATTCTAGATGTCGAACAATGGCATTCAATTTGGATTTTCTATATGTCATCCCGTTATTATTGTTCCCTAACTATAAGTGACTATGCAGATGACCCCTTGCAGGATATTATTTTGATCTTACCACACCGGTTAGAACACGTTGTAGTGCGGACTACGTGTAGACTACTCTGTTCTTGCCCAAGTCGACTTGACCGATCATACCTGTTCTTAAGATGACCAAAAATAGGTATTCACACTTGTGTTCGAGGTCAGCAGCGTTGGTACCGGAATGTCTTACCCAGCGACTTTGGCCTTGCCGATCTTTGCTTGAGTCAAATAACATTATTTCAGATGTATGTTGTAGGTGAGGGCTATGAATAGTTCATAGGAGATATCTCCCTGTTCGGCTCTCTCTACATGTATTTTCCATCTACTTCGTGCTTCGTAATCCGAAATGGATGGGTTACATTCTTCGATAGGGGCCTCAATGTCCGTTACCCAACCCCAACACGAGCCTTTTAGGTCATTTCCGTCCAAATTCACATTATAGTCTCGCATTGAATCGAGTGACTGGTAGTCCAATACCAATTTGTTCATCAATATTTGTTATGTATGATTAGGCATGTATTGTTCACTGTAGCAAAATGCCTGCTATCGGCGATAACCAACTAGAAGTGGGGTAATTGCCCACGGGGACCTAAGGTAACATCGAAGGTGTCTCAATTCCCCTTTCTCTACGCCCATCTGAAACCATGGCAATTGACGAAAAGGTTCAAGCGGTCTTGAACAAAACGGTCCTCCGTTATCGCGGCCCAGGAGGTGCCATCGCTGTCGTCAAAGATGGCGAGGTCATCGGCCAGCGTGTCTGGGGATTCGCCGATCTCGACCAGCGAATTCCCATGACAGCTCAAACGCAAATCCCCATCTGTTCGATTACAAAACAATTTGTGTGTGCGTTGTTGATCGACCTGGAGCGCAATCCAACCCCAACACTAGCTGCAAAGGGCGATGTCCGGAAGCAGCTCTCAGATCATCTCGCCGAAATACTAAGCCCGGAGCTCACTTCTGACGGTGAACTGACAATTGATCGCTTATGCGACATGCAATCCGGCATGCGCGACTACTGGGCTATGACCACACTATGGGGGTCCAAACCCGACGATGAGTTCCTGATAGCTAGAGACTGCGGCCCACTGCTTGCCCGAACCAAGTCATTCATGTTCCAGCCGGGAACGGAGTATTCCTACTGCAATGTCAATTTCCACGTCCTTGCCCGAATCATCGAGCGAGCTACGGGCGAGTCTCTTGCCAAATTGCTCGAAGAGCGGATACTCCGACCGGCTGGTATGAGCACGGCATTCCTTTGCCCCAACACCGCACATCACCCACCGCCCTGTGTCGGGTATGAGGGCGACGAGCAGCACGGCTTCACAGCCGCTGTCAATAGGATGGAATGGTCCGGTGATGCTGGACTAGTGGCTTCACTCGCTGATATGATCGAGTACGAGAAGTATCTCGATCGCTGTTACGCTGATCCGCAGAGCTGGTACCACACCGCGATCGCTGCTCCGAAGTTTAAAGATGGCACTCCTGCAAAATACCGTTATGGGCTAGATCACGCTGACATCGCCGGCGTGAACACCATTGGACACGGTGGAGCGTTGCGAGGGTATCGACTGCATCGGCGACACGCTCCACGCGAGCGTTTGTCCGTCGTTGTTATGTCTAACAGTGACTTCGGTGCATTCGGCCCCAATATGGAGATCCTCCACGAGCTCTTGGGAATACCTAAGCCTGTGGCATCAACCGTCCAGCCGGCCGCGGACTGGGTCGGCGCGTTTCTTGATCAGGATACTCAGCTGTCGATTGTCATCACCAAAGGCGCACGGGATGGAGAGGTGGCTATCAGATACGACGGGTCGTCCGAGCCTATCAAGCTTAGTGCACCGAATCATGGGAAGTCTGATTCCATGGTCGCGACGATTGATGGAGATTTTTTGAGTATTCATCGTGTGGTAGATAACCGGATACTCAGTGCTCGGCGTATTGTCCCGAAAGAATCGATCCTGAAAGGGACTTCTTTCCAGGGTGTCTATCACTGTGCCGAGATTGAATCTACCTTCCATTGCACTGGCGAGGATGGCATGCTATACGGTGCGTTTGATGGATATCTGGGTCAAGGAAATGCAACTCCCATGAAATATCTGGGAGATGACGTCTGGGTGTTGACTTGCCCACGTGGTTTGGATGCGCCAGCTCCGGGAGACTGGACCGTTGTCTTTTCTCGGGATGAGCATGATGCAATCCAAGGGTTTACTATTGGTTGTTGGTTGGCGAGGAGGCTTGACTATGTGAAGAGAGCCTGAGGCTTCTATTCTACTATGCAGAGAAACGATTATTCATGTCCTTGATCCTCTGTCCCTTTGTATATATGAATTACACGCAAATTCCAAGATGCTAGCGACTGACAGCGACGCACTAAAAAGTGTCAAAATCGCAGTCGTATTTAGTGCCTACATATAAAAATATATACAGTATCAACGGTCATTGTCAGAAGACACTTTCTGCATGTTTAATGCTCAGAAACAAAGATACCGGCCATCCCCATGCCCTATTCAAAACAATTAGTATATTTCAATACTTGAGGTCGTGATAATCGAAGGTAACTTACAGTGCCCACACACATCGAAGTCACAGCAATCCGCTTATCCTGTCGACGCAGCTCAGACAGAGCAGTGACGACCTGACGTGCACCAGTGGCGCCCAGAGGGTGACCAAAAGCACTTTGAGACATCAGCACGGCGTCGATCAAATCTGGTCGGAGATCACTTACATAGCACCACCACGCGGGTTCACCTTGGATTCATCCAAGCCTAGCTTGTTAACACAGTAAACACCCTGTAATGACGTATGTTAGTCTTGCTTAATGTAAAGTCACATGGTAAACTTACCATTGAGGCAAAGGCCTCGTTAATCTCAAAAATATCAATGTCATCCTTGCTCAGGTTGAACTTATTCAGAATCTTAGGGATGGCAAGGGATGGGCCAATCCCCATGATCCTAGGCTCCAGACCAGAAACAGTAGCACCACAGAACTTGGCAACAATCGGCTGACCGAGCTCCTGGGCGCGCGAGCGTTTCATGAGAACCAGCGCAGCAGCACCATCGGTAATCTGACTGGCGTTACCGCCGGTGGTGGCACTAGGGGCCCACTGCGGGAAGGCAGCGCGGACCTTGCCGAGGGACTCAGGGGTCGTGCCGTAGCGGATACCGTCGTCGCGATCAACGACGATATCCTTCACCTCGCCGGTCTTGGGGTCCTTAATTTGAGTCTTGACGGGTACAATCTCGTCATCAAGCCATCCGGCCTTCTGGGCGCGCTCAGCCTTCTGGAAACTGTTGGCGGCGAACCTGTCGTGCTGCTCGCGCGTGATATTGAACTGGTTAGCTACATTCTCCGAGGTCTGGCCCATGGGTAGGGAGTTCTGGGATGCGATCGGGTGCTTGGCGATGCGCTCGGACATTTCAGGGGCGCCGCCGTCGGCGTTCTTGCTCATGCTCTCGGCTCCAACGGCCACTCCGACATCGATGGATCCGGCGATGATTTGGTTGGCGATGTTTTGCACGGCTAGAAGTCCCGAGGAGCAGAATCGGTTGGCGATGGAGGCGGCTGCTGTTACGGGATAGCCTGCTGCCAGCACCGCGGAGCGGGCGACATATGCCGAACCGGGGCAGAGGACGTTGCCAACGCAGACATCTTCAACGAGGTTGGGGTCCAGATTGGATTTCTCGCGGACGGTCTGCTTGATGAATTAATTACTGCAATTTTCGCCTCTAATCATGGAGGAAAAAGTACCGTGAGGAGTGAGATGAGGAGATCATCTACGGAGGTATCTTTCAATCCACCTTTGCGGGCCTTGGTGAGCGGCGTACGGGCCAGGTAAGTGATAACCTGCCGATTATTGATTAATTATGGCAATGAAGTTGTAGCTGCAATCGACGACATACCACATCATCTGGGTTCTTTGCCAAAAGCTTCTGGCGGGCTGAGCCAGGAGCTGCCAACTGGTTGGCGACGGAGCTTAAACGTTGTTGCGGTGAAGACATTGTAGGGTATCAAGCAGAATTATGAATGAGCTCAAGAACAAAACAAAGAGAAAAACCGTTTTTAATATTCGCTGCAGATATATATCTCTTACTAAAAAAGAACCGCGGCTTCTCCAGACATCTTCCACTCCGAGGACTCTCATCGTACAATTTGAGCCGACTGGAAGTGCCGGGACTTCGGGGGTCACACGGTGTATGATACTGTAATTTAGCGATCCTCGGCTTGTAATGGAAGACTGTGATTGGTAAGTTTGTGGATTCGTAGACGTTTCATGGTCCCACATGTACGTGTACTTTGGCTTCAGTGTTGATCAAGGGGTGAGGATATTGAGAAAGACATGGGAGAAGTCAAGAATACTCTCATATCTTGTCCTTAGTACCTTGATGTGACCTCATCTCCCAAGAACAATCTTGAAGCCCTAGAAGAAGTGTTAAGCTCTTAAAACCGGGGAAATCTTAAGCTTTCCCGGGGAGACCTCGGGAGGATTATGGGGGATTTCCCGTAGACCCCACTGTGAATTACATTGTAAAGAGAAGATCCTTTGGTAGGAACGGCAGATCAAGTCTGGCTAGCTTCCGTTATTAGGGCTATGCTTGAGCATCTTTATATCCCTTGCCATGCCAGTTCCTGAGAGCTTCGAATTTCCACTAGGCAGAGAATAGGGGAGACACCTGCGAGGCACCCGTTGGAAAGAAATCACCCATTTTATCGAGAAATTTGTCTGGTGATTGACTTGACAAGTATTTGACTAGAAAGAACTCGGCCTTCTCTCTCCCAATGGACATTTTCTCTGAAGTCAGCGCGCCTGCTGTAGTCATGGCATCCGCCATGTCGGTGGCCGCTGGTGCTTATCTGAATGCGAAGCTTGCCATTGCCACTGATTTGCGAACAATATACAGCGACAAGGCTACTGCGAAGCGGCTAAACGAGCGCATTGCGGAGCTCGACGGCTCAACAACCATCTATAAGATACTCGAGCGGGCGGTGGAGGTTGAAGGACGGGCTGCTACCGATGCGCTCTGGTTTGAGCAGAAGACGTGGTCATACAGTCAACTGAAAGACTGTCAGTATATGCCTCTGTCGGGAGAACACATCGCATCTGATTGCTAATGCGCCTGTCTGTAGTGGTCGACAGAATGGCTGCTTTTTTGAAGAGCCGTGATATCAACCCCGGTGATACAGTGGGTGTTTTCACTACCAACTCACCGGAGATGGTCGTGACTGTGTATGCTCTGTCAAAATTAGGTACTGTGGCAGCAATGATCAACACCAACCTGCGAGGTTTGTTAACCATCCAATTCCAAGCTAGAAGAATACTGTTGACATTAGTGATAGACGATACTTTTATCCATTGCGTCAACGTCTCCGGCTCTAAGTTGATCATCTCAACAGCAGATTTGTCTCAAGATGTCTGCGTCGACCTACCACACTTCACACTCAACCTGCACTCATTCGAAGGCACCGAAACAGATCCAGTCGAGCTGATCTCCTCGGAAACTCTGCAGCAATTCTCTCCATCAGGACTTGCAGCAGCCAAGCGCAGCCCAAAAGACCTCTCCCTCCTGATCTACACATCGGGAACAACTGGAAAACCCAAAGCCTGCGCGATCCGCAACATGCTAACCCTGATCACCTCCACCCCGCTCTCAGCGGACGCCAACAACCCCTCAAAGTACCACCCATTCCGCGTCTACTCTCCTCTACCCCTCTTCCACGGCACGGCCTTCTTCATCGGCCTATGCACCGCCCTCGGTAACGGAGGCACATTATGCCTCGGGCGAAGATTCTCCGCCTCACGGTTCTGGAAGGAGGTACACGACTCAGGTGCAACCCGCATACTCTACATCGGCGAGTTATGCCGGTATCTTCTCGCAACGCCGCCATCACCGTACGACCAGGACCACAAGTGCATCGTGGCGAGCGGGAACGGGCTGCGCGGGGAGATATGGGAGAAGTTCCGTAAGCGCTTCAATGTCCCCGAGATCCGCGAGTTCTACCGCTCAACCGAGGGGGTCGCCAAATTCGACAACCATGGTGTTGGAGCTTGGGGTGCGGGCAAAGTCGGGTTTTCTGGGCCCATCCGCCGCTTCTTGGAAGATGATACTTTCGTCGTCAAGTATGATACCGATACGGAGATGCCGTACCGTGATCCTGTCACTGGATTTTGTGTGAGGGCTGCTCTCGGACAGGAGGGTGAGGTAATTGGGCGCGTCCGGGACCGTGGGATGCTGATTGAGTATCTGGGTAATGAGGGTGCGACGGAAGAGAAGCTTCTGCGTGATGTGTTTCGGAAGGGGGATCTGTTCCAGCGGACTGGTGACCTGGTTGTTCAGGAGAAATCTGGGTGGGTGAAGTTTCAGGACCGGGTTGGTGACACTTTCCGCTGGAAGGGTGAGAACGTTAGCGCAGGAGAGATTCGGGACCATATTTGCCGGATTGAAGGTGTCCATGATGCTGTGGTATATGGTGTAAAGTTGAGTGGGTATGTATTCAGGCCGTCTTGTTCTTTCGTTTTGGTGAGATCGCATTACTGATAGTCTCCACCAGGTATGATGGTCAAGCTGGAGCCGCTGGTATCACGCTGGTATCCCCAGCAGCTGAGACAGAATTGATGTCGACCTTGTACAAGGCACTCAGGAAGAAGGGTGTTCCTTCGTACGCTTTGCCTCGATTGGTCCGACTCACTGAGAAGTAAGCATTCCCTTGATTGCAATAATTTGGCCGTGGCTAATCAAATTATAATATACAGGGTTGCCACAGGTGTCACTTTCAAGCAGGCTAAAGGTGATCTGGCGAAGAAGGGCTGGAATCCTCGCCAGCATTGTGGCGGTGATATTTTGTACTGGTTGGATGGCACAAAGTATCAAAAGTTGGAAGAACAAAGTTGGGCAGAGATTGAGAATGGCAAAGCCAAAATCTGAACCTTGACTCTTTATGATAAATCCGATGCTTGTCGTCTTGTTAAACAACCATACCCATAGACTCGGATGAACAGAAACCATATTGTATCTGTCGCAAGCAAATACTAATAAGGTTTTAGTAGGTGGATCTATCCAAGTGGGTCCAGTACATCCATCCATGGATACTGTAGGAGATGAATGGCAGCGATAGTGGAGTCCGGGGATATATATCCATGATGTAGTACTACATGTAGCAGTGCCTACATATGTAGATGCTCCTGAAGATCCTCTTCTATCGAGATAAATCGTGCCTAAAAAGTCGTGTAGACATGTGGCACAGAAACTCGCACAGAAGCAGCAAATCCATGATGCTGTATAGGAAGATCTGGACTAGTAGTTCCATCATAGGCTTTCTGCGCGGACATTACAAATGCTGGCGAAGGAATTTCAGAGAAGGACATTACTGAAACGTTGCTTCTGCATTGGCTAAAGAACTGCATCGTGACGGAGGCCTGGTGCAATTTTGTTCTCTGCGTTGAGATGACGGAAGTAGCCAAGGAAATCAGTAGTGCGCTGGAGCTAAGCAGTCCATCGAAAGCTAGAAATTTATTTTACCTGCAAAGATTGATCACTGAGGCATCTTCCAATGATGGATCCTCTATTCATTGTATCTTCTATAGCGGCCGGATACTCATAAAGTTCGAAGGAATACTAATTCAGATTCCGTAGCAAGACGAGAATGGCTTTAGACTCCTCCTACGACGAGTCATCACCGAATAAAGGCTGTACATACACAAGTACCTATTGTTCAAGGTGTTTCTCGACTCATGGTAGCTTATTAGGTACTCCGTAATATTTCTGACGTCATCTTTAGAGAACGCGGGCGAAGAGCTTTGATTCGTCTAGAAGCGATTTCTGCGCCCATCTCGCTCTTTTTTCTGAACTCATTTCTGAAGCAAGTTAAGCGCAGCATGAAACTTCTTCTTCGTATTAATCGACCACTGACTTTGATTCGTGATTTCATTCTAATATTCTGGGGTACAATCTCTAAAAGGAGTATTAATTAATCAACTCGGCCTTAGTGAGACTACCTGTCCTAGCGGCCTTGTAAATGAGCTCATCGATGGTCGATCCGACGTAATAAGATGTTTTCTTGTGGTGGTTGTGGGTGGCCCACCCATGTCAAGGGATGCTCATGACTTAAGTCGGATGTTCGAGTGATGCGGGAAGTTCAACAACTAAGAGAACAGCTTCCGTAGCTTGGAATGGATGTCACTTTAGAAATGAGATGATCAATAAAAATCCCTGGCATGTTTAGGTGCTGTGCCTGGCATTCGGATGCCGATCATTGATAAGGAACTGGAGTTCGGAGTACGGAGTACCTATAGTGGGTCGGATCACCTATGTTGTAGCATGGGACGAATGTTCATGTGTAGTAGAATAAGATGAAATTACGGACTGGTATAGAGATAGAATCTCTCTAGCAAGGATTCTTGTATCCCTCAGCCACACCCTGCAGGTACATGAGGCGTAGAACCATGGGGCTACAGAAACGGTATAGATCTGCCGCTGGGATCACGTGTGGAGGCGTCATCAAGTGACTCTCTTTCTCCTCAACCCCAACTTCTATCTCCTAATCCCAACTCCACACCTTGTCTGAGCTGGAACCCACTCTTTTCCTGACATTCGACTGCACATACCTGAGTGACTTACCTTCGTGGCCATTTTCCCGACCGAACTACAACGGTCACAGCCATGAAGTTCTTATCAGCCGCCAGCCTCCTGGTTCTTACCGCTCCTCTTGCAAATGCAGCCGCGTTCTCTATCTTCGATCCTACGCAAGCTTCACTCAAGGTGACCGATAATGGGAAGTATCCAGTCAATGGTGAAAATCCCTTGCAGTACTGTGCCAAACCAGACAATTACAAGCTCGAGATCGAGTCGGTGGATCTGGCACCCAACCCGCCTCTACCGTACGTCATCCACGAAGATTGTTCTCTAAATGTAGTAGATTTAACTAGCTAACACTTTGGCGATAACAGAGGGCAGAAGTTGACAATCTCGGCCAAAGGTACCTTGCTCGAGAGAATCGAGAAGGGCGCTACCGTGAACCTGGAAGTGAAGTGGGGTCTCATCACTTTGATCAAGCAGACCGTCGACCTATGCGACGAGCTTAAAAATGTGGATATGGAGTGCCCCCTAGAGAAGGGCGAGATGATCTTGACGAAGGAGGTGGAACTGCCTAAGCAGATCCCACCGGTACGTTGTCTTTACAACCGTTTGAAAGTTAAGCAAGCAGCTAATGTGTTCATTAAAGGGCAAATACTCCGTTCTCGCCGATGTTTACGACAAGGACCAGGAGCAAGTCACCTGCCTCAAGGCAGATGACATCGTGTTCCACCTTTAATCCTGTCTATCTTAGACATTGCTTTGCATCCACTTACCAGGTGGCATCTCTCGATTTGCTGAACTGTCAATGTCATTAGCTTATGTGCTTGACTGGGGTTCAAACATCCGCAATGCTCTTTCCATGCCCCTCTCATGACTACTTCAATATTCGCATCTGTTATTTCAAGTTCTATAACGCTTTGCAGTACATTCGGATATCATTTGGATTTTTTCATTTCTACGCTCTTTGCATCTGCTATCTTTTTACAATCGTCTGTATACACTTTAGCGAGTACGACTGTAAACGTGACAGCTACTACCTCTGTCCGTGGCTACAATTTACAATCACATCTCCACTGATTACGCAACGTATGTTAAATCAATTCTGTATACGGAGTAGGCGCAAAGAGAATATATGTAAAGGGTACGCAAACTCGTTCCAGTTGCGTTGGGTATCTTCCCTATCTGATATTTCCATGTTTCCTTTCCAATTATACTCAAGCGCCGACATCGTCAATGATGGGACCGCAGGTGTTGTAAACCCTGGAGGCGGAACGGCGCCACCAAATCGCGATTTCCCGGCTAAATGACAAAGACAAAGACCCATGTAAAGCAAGCCTACTCTCCAAACAGACGGCGGACACGCTTGAGAACACTGTCCTTCTCCGGGTCGTAGGGGTGGTCTTTACTGGGAATTTCAAGGACAGCTGGGAACGGATCGGCGAATGCGTCGACGCTATGGCGGATGCGTTCTGCGATCTGAGGTTGAGACACTCGTTAGCGGATATGTAGGCAATGAGATGGGTGCACTGAAATAGTGCAATCTATCGAAAAGCAACTCACATGCTGGTTAATCAAGAGCACAGCAATGTCTTTCCTCTCCTGGGTGAAGTTCTGGAAGGCCTGTTCGATCTCCGAGGTCTCGGTCTTGGAATCAACGACAAGGAAGTTTCTCTGGGAGCCTGGTGGTTCGGTAACATGCTATTAAAAGAGCCAGCACATTAGAATGGCTTCTCATATAAATGTCATAGAGACGTGACGTAGATGGGGTAGTGAACATTATCATACCCCGATGCCTGCGAGCAAAAGACCAGTAACCGAGCTGCATGATAGGTTGAGCTAGTTAGCTGGGCGCGATCTTTTGGAAGACAAGCAATCTGGACGAAGGGTCTTTACTCTTCATCACCAATGACAGCAAGGAATTGCCGCTCCTGGTGTACCGAGTTAGCGATCGGAGGGGTCATTCCATTGAATCAATGCCAGGTACCTTGTATGTTGCGGCCGATACCGCCATGACGAGAAAAAAAGAAAAGAAGGACCTGAGATTTCCGAGATACACAATCTTCGAACTGGCAGTTCGAGATGGATCAAGTAAATGACAGATCTGGTGCAGCTGTCCGTTGATCGCCGTGGTTATCGCCGGGAGCTTCTCATTACATAAGCTGATGCAATTTCTCAGATTTCAATGTTGTTTACTCCAGGGCTTCATCGTCCGCAACACAATCGTGCAATAACTCTTGACTCAACTGCTCCTCACCTTTGATGTCTTTGAATTACCTTCTTAACTAAGACGAAGCTGCTGAGGAACAGCTTCCGTCTACTACGACCCCCGTCCTCCGACATGCCTCGACTTGTACGCCGCCGCCCGCTCTCCGAGCGCATACTAGCACGCCTGAACCCGTATGACTTTCTGCTTTGGCTTTCCGAGGAATTTGAAGGTGGTGATTGGGACCAGCTAGAGAAAAACTGGGCTTTTCCCATTGGTATTGCGCTCAACGTGATATTCCTCATCGCGCGAGCAAGTAGCCGATCCGGTGGTGGTAGCAGGGCTTTTGACGATGTGTTCGGCGAGGACGATGGCACATCCCTATTTGGGTGGCTTGTAAGTCATTCTTCCCGGCTTTGTACCTTTTATG
Source organism: Penicillium psychrosexuale (assembly GCF_028828465.1). Lineage (NCBI taxonomy): Eukaryota > Fungi > Ascomycota > Eurotiomycetes > Eurotiales > Aspergillaceae > Penicillium > Penicillium psychrosexuale. The sequence goes on from NW_026643187.1 coordinate 4,465,262, forward strand.
TTGCCTATCTTTTCACGAGATTCATGACAAGCTAATCGGCCGTGGTTGTTCTACCTAGGCCTCATTCATCGTCCATCTGATGGCCCTTGCCTCTACGGGCAATGCTATCTACACATTCCAGAAGAAGAGACGCTATCGCTTGTTTGAGAACTCTATTGATAACAACCCGGCGACACCATCAGCACATCGTGTACGGGTTGATTCAAGCCCCGTGATGCCGTCTCCGCTGCGCTACATTGCCAAGGCGCTTTCAACAGAACCGGCACACTCGAGGGCCCACCCTGATGCACAGCGAGATGTCTGGGAGCTTGCAATCTGGGACCCTTCGCCACTTTGTCTCCGGCTCTTTTGCCTCTTCAGCCCAGGGCACGTCTTGGTATATTGGCTGTTCCTTCCGACGCAGCTCTCAGATCCACGCCCCAGCGTGACGATTGTGACGACGATCGTTTTGACCGCTCTTCTGTCCGTGCAGATGTCCTTCATCTCTTCTTCTTATACACAGCAAGCTAAGGACCAGAAGATTGTACACCAAGAGGTCTTCAAAGAATATGACACTAAATATGTGCAACCTCGGACACATCCGTTGATGAGAGATGTTGGGACGCAGTTCTCGGATGAACCACCAAAGACCGAGGAGGAGTGCAATAGGGTTGAGACTTATAGCCCGGCTCACATCATTAACCGTGGTTTCAAGACCAGTCCCAACCCTAATTACCTCAAGCACGTCGATCCAGAAGGTTTCACCCCAGTCCGTCAGCCAACTGCATCTACTCCCACCTCTATATTCCAAGGCCCACCCACCTACACCCCGAGCATGTCTCGAGATGGCTCGCCCATAGCTCGAGGCACTAGCCGCACAACAATGCGACAACCGCAGTTCCGATCTACTGCAACAACATCAACAGGTGATGGAGGAAGTCTTGGTATTTACAGCCATGCTAACTCTCCACTGAGGAAGTCCGCGACAACTTCATTTGATCGCCGCTTACAAAACAACGGAGACTTTGTTTACAAGGAGCGTGGTACAACTCCCTTGATGCGGAGTTCCAGTCCGCTGAAGAGAAGCAGTGTACCGGGAGGAATGAATCCAGGTGGCCCAGCCACCGTCAATAGATCAGATAAGCTCAACACTCGGTACTAAGACGAACGAATGACCAATTCCATCTCCACTAGCATGAAACGTCGTCGATCCAGATACGTCAGATGCGGAGTCTTCTCCAAGCCATGCGCACCAATGACACGATAGCAGCACCCTTCGTACATATATCCCATCGTTAATTGAGGCTATACCCAATACAGTCCATTTGACGTTTTGTTTCATGGCATTCATTCAGGTCCACCACGCTGGGGAATGCAAGCTGCTTATCTAGAGATTAGGGTCCAAGGCATTTGCTTTCTTTGCGATCGCTCGATTTTGATCTCTGATTTGATTGACTTCGTTCATTGTATTAAATCCATTGGGCGGCTATCTTGCCTCGGAGTCCTTAAGTTTGCAGTCCACTACGTCCACTAAGTCTGGATCGTGCTTTCTTTTCAACGTTCAGTCTTCGCAACTTCCATGCACAGATGATGCAATCTATTTTTAACATGTGGGAGGAAACTGTCATTCCAGATGCCGGTGGGACATTTCAACCGGCATTCACCCCAGGGGCTGGCATTCCTAATCACCGACCTGGCATTCCGATAAACCAGGGTCCAGAGCACATTATTCTTACGCGTTATGAGCACGATCACCTATGAAGATCTCTCAATAGCCAGTCTTTTTGGATCGCCCCGCTCCCCTGAGTCTCATATCCTCTGACTGTCGCCGACCGACATACATCTTTGCTCAGAAAAACCAGCACAGGGAAAGACCACTCTCTCCTCACTCCTACACGGCATGGGCTAGGACAACTAGACTGTGCTGTGCCCGTAGCATTTGCCACCCCGACCACAATCGCTGCCAGCTTCAGCCCAAAATGGACGATGCTCATGTCAAATTGCCCGATGGACACCTGGTGAATCTCTCACCACGATCTATACGCCTAGGTGCGTACAAAGCGTATCGAGTTGAATACAACCCCTCGAAAGAGCTCTCGGCAACACCTCCACCTCGATATCCGCAAGAAAAAAGATCACCAGAATATGCCATCGCAGGAGGCACACCGGCAAATATATCTCAACTGCCAAAAGCTACCAAGCTGCCTATTCCGAGGAGTTTCACTGAGAGGCTTAACGATAATTCGAGTCAAACGCCTAGTCCGACTGCACTTCCTAAACTGACCCCATCCAGCCGCTCCCTGGGACGGCTCGGTGATCAGTCTAAAACATTGGACAAAGGTCATGATCAATACTGGAGAAAAATCCGGGATAAATTGGAGGATTCGCCGTTGTTAGCAAGACGTGCCAGGAGCAAGGGCAGTGACATTAGCCAATCTCCTAACTCGCGCATCTCCTATCACCGCAGCAGACTCCCGGCAAGCACTAGCCAAGATCAAACAAGCTCCCGGGCAGGTAGTGCACCATCAGGCATTCCGGGTCCAAACACTGTCAATACCGGTCCCGCACAGGGGTCGAGGAACGATGCCCCCACTACCCTTCCTGTGGACGGCCAAAATAAATGGCGGAAGGAAGACGACCAATGGGTCATCTTGGATGCCACCGAAACATCACCCCATAAATCTGTGAGAACAGACGCAACGAGCAATTCCAGCCTTCGATCTCATCCTTCCGTTTCGCCAGTATCCGCCGAGGACAGTTCTATCACCGACTGGGAAGACCGATTCGTTGTGAATATGCCAACTGCAAAAGATCCCAATCCCCCAACGATGACGGCGCAACAAATTGCCGAGTATCAAAGAAGCATTGAAAGAGTACACCGGGACGGTGGCCAAATGGCAGACCCGAACACAGTGCCTAGTCGTAACGTGTCTCCTGAGATCAGATTCAACCCTAGCGAACAAAGAATCCAGAGCCCAAGGGAAATAACCACATATGATGGGGCATACGAGAGGCGTCAAGTGCCGATCTTGTCGCAGGAGGAACATTACTCCTCGCCGCAGCCTCAGCAAAATTCTCAGCCGGAGCAACTTTCACAGCCTCAACCCCAGCAACCCCAGCCCTTGACTGCATCGCAACGCCAAGTAGCTAACCACTACTACAGCCCTGATGAGATCGGGTATAATCGAATTAGCACAATTTGGGAAGAATCGCCCACAAAGCTCAAGGATAAGCGACACCCCCAAAACGCCGACGGGTCTTTTTTAGGGTGCCGGGAAATATCCGGGGAGAAGAATCCAGACGAAATCCTCAGGTTCGCTTCCCTAGACGATGCGAGTCTGCATCCACTCCCATTGGCCCTGGGTTCCAAGAAGAAGCAAAAGGCGTCGAAGGAAGTGAAGATAGCAACAGACCGAGAAACCACCAACAGAGTCGAGGAGACCGTGATCTCTCAAGAAGACCGACTACAAACTTCTCAGAATTCGAGACCTGCCCAATGCTCGAAGCCGTCAGCCATGTACCAGGATCGGAGTTTCTCCCAGAACCCGTCCCCAATCCCGCGGACGAGGTCACAGGACTCGAGCAAGGAGAATTACCATCCTACCAGCAATACACCCGAGCGATCCGGAAGTCTAGAAGAAAGTCGGGGAGACGACGATGTGTTCATTATCACACCCACTATCACACGCACTATGATTCCCACGCCCGACAAGAAAGCATCTTCGCCAAAGCCGCAAGGGTTGCGTCGTCCTGGTGGCACAAACACAGTCACCGCCGAGGCTATCAAAGCCGTTCGGGCAAAGGCCCAGATGGTCTCTACACCGTCGGGGTTGCGGCCCGGGGGACCCAAAATGGATATCAAGCCAACAGGGCGTACCTTGACAACTTCCCAAACGTTGCCACTCAGCAGCACATCCGCCACACTGAAAAGCCAAGACGACGAGAGTCGAAACCAAGATCATCCGCAAGATCGCAATCCGGAACGAGCAGCAGGTACAACGTCGAATACTATCCGTGGCTTCATCCGTACCACCGGGCGGGCAAAACCTTCCGGGCTGGCTAGATCATCTACAGATAGCCTTGCTACAATCCTGCGCAACAGGACCGAGTCCCTCCGTACACGCGCCGAGTCTCTGCGGAATGGTTCGGGGTCGCCCCAGCGTGCGAACCAGAAGCAATCGCCAAGTCCTCAGCCGATTCTTCCGTCCAGGGACAATTCGGAATCATCACGATCGGAACGGTCATTTCAGTCCAAAGAAACCCCAACCGCCACGCCAAACAGGCCCCCTTCGCCAAACAGGCCCGCTTCGCCGCCCAAAACTGCTTTGACGGAAAACAAACCCGACGAACCTTCAGCACGACCGACTGCACCAAGCAAACCAGTTAAGAAAAAGGTGACCTTATCGGAGGGATCCCCTTCGTCAACGAAACCCGACAAGCCTCCTACATCAACCAAAAAGATCTCCGCACTAGCAAAGCCGTCTAAGTTGGATAAAATCCCCAAGCCTACAAAAACAGCCGCGTCTGAAAAGCCTCCTCCCCCGAAGACGAAGACCCCTGATACTTCACCAAAAAAGGAAGTGCAGGTGAAGTCCCTGCCTCGTCTCCAGACCTCCGGTAAAGTTTTGGAAATCGCGGAGCTCGATGGCCTTCAGGTTTCGAGTCCCAAGGAGTCTCTTCAATCCAACATTACAGACTTCTCTACCGATATAGGCGACATGCACTCCGAAGACAAGGATAACTCCGAGGGCCAAGGACTCAACCCTTTGGCCCTTTCACTTATTTTCAATATTCTTGTCGTTGCCGTCACCCAAGTGAACAAAGCTGTGCGAATGGGCACTGACAACCCTTACGTCAAATGTGTGGCCAATAACACCCTGAACATGACCAGTCACTGTTGGCATGTCTCCAAATGCATATATACCGTGGTGTCTCGCTACCGGGCCACAGGCACCTGGCCCAAGCCTCGCAGTGACCAGGCTATCAGTCGGTTCATGGTGGAGCTTCTTCAAGCCATTGTGTATCTCTTGGTTCTTGGGTTTGCGGCTATGCTAATAGCCCGTACTATTGGCTACGTTGTTCTCGTGAGCAGCTGGATTGCATGGTTTGTTCGACCGTTTGCATGGGCCTTCCAGTGTGTTGGTCGTGCCCTGATAATGTAAAATTAGACAGATATTTAGCTCTATGCTTGTACAAGATTGTTTCTCTGGGAGTCTGAGTTTGGAAGGGGGACGTTCGTCGTTTTTGGTGCTTTCGGGTCTTTGTCCTGGTCTCAAGCGGTTCTACCTACTCACCTAATTGTGTCTTTCGGCTGTATTCCTAGCTTATCATTAAATAGGTCTCAAACTTGGATATTCTATATGGAATCATTCCTCCTGTAGTAGTAGGAATTTATATTGATCTTGATCTTCTTGACTTAAAACCTAGAGACAGAAGCCGAAGACCCATGTTGAAGAGGGAAATAAAATGACATCTAACTTTTCTCGTGTCCCCCAAATCCGGAATTCAATCTTGTGTATGATATTCTCTCTCTTTTTCTCTTCCCGTCAAAAAAAAAGAAAGCCAAAACAGACCCAACTCCGTCATCCTGGTGTCGAATGGTCCTGTATGCTAGCCCGGGATAATCTTGCAAAACCAATGCCAAAGCAGAGAAAATAGAAGGAACTTAAAACATATAAAGTTGCTTTCAGAAACATTTTTCATGTGTGGAAATGCGTTGAGCAATTCTTTTTTTTCGGTTCATGCGAACGAGGTATCCATCTAGCCGAGCTGCAACTCGGCGTTTTGTGAGATAAAAGGAGCATTCTAGAAAAAAGCAAGAACCGAAAGATGAGAAAAAGAAAGCAGAAGGAAAAAGCAGGGCTGGGCTACCGTGGGCAGTTCTAGCCGTCACTGCGAGCTCTATGAAATGAGACCAAGCGCAGAAGAATAACGAAGACGATAAGAACGAAATAGGCCGTGAAGGCATAATTATGTTGAATTTTTGTTCTTCTTTCATTTTTTTTTGGGCCATCCATTCTTCTGGATTGTGCTAGTCCAAACAGAAAATATGATATAATCCAGAAGAGAAGCACTGGGCTTGGAGAAGAATAGACCCGAGAAAATAAAAGAGAAGCCGATCGATGAAGCGCCATTGTTAAAAGAGACGGGGTATCGGTACATTATGTTGAAATGAAAACGCTGAGGAAGAAATCGTTGAGAGGTCTTCAGTCGTGACGCCATAAGACATTGCAGGGGGAGCCCGAGATGTGTTGGAGTAGTTGTTTGTATGGGCTGTGTTATCGTTGAGATGAGTGATGTTGAATTAGGTTAGGATGTTGAGTTGGTGTTATGAGAGGTTTGCAAAGATGGCATACGACCGAGGTAGGGGGTCGAGGGTGTGAATGGATAGCAACCAGTTATGAGTTGAGGGAAGCTGCTTTAATTGCCAGCAACGCCATTTTGCTCGGCATTGCCGTTGTCCAAGGGCACTCCAGGCATCTCGACGTTGAGATCTTTGACCTCGAGGCCATTGAATAATTCGAAGACAGCGTTAGATCTGTGGAAGTCGTTGTCAACGATATTGACCAGATACCAGTCGTCCATCACCTGGTGAATCAGCTTGCGACTAGGGCTCGCTGCGTCATAACATTTGGACCAGTGCTCGCCCAAGAGGTATGCTTCATCCTTCCAGGCCAAGAAACTGACTGTCTCGACGATTGTAGGCTGGATGATCTCCCGTCCGGCAAAGATACCCCATGTGAGGGCATTCGGGCTGTCACGTGTGTTGGTCCTGAGCACGCCCTTCTTGTTAGTGGCGTGGTAAGTCAAGTCATCGTTCTTCTCGATGCGAGTGATGAGCTCATCGATCAAGTTGGAGGGGACCAGAAGCTCAAGGTAGGCTTTCTGGTAGACGAAACCGTTCTTGGGGCCCCATCCGTGCACAGGATGGCACGACTTGACTCCATTGACAGCGGGCTGAGAGTTGATTGTCAGGAATCCGCGCTGGTTTAGGTTGAGCAAATCCTCCTGAATCTCGCGCGCTTCGGTCGTGATTGGCGAGTCACTCCACGGCAGTCGGTCGAGCTTGCCGGTCAAGAACTTAACAAAGATGTCCGAAATATCCTTGATCGATTTTGGCTCGCCCCAAAGTTTGATGTTCTGTTCATTTGTACCCTTCAGGCCCACGCCGTAAGCGTCGAGTTCACCGAACGCAGGTGAACGAGAATCGGTCCAGCGACCGTTAGGGTACTCATCCCATGTCTGGGTACGAGCAACGTATGATGAGTTCCGGTTGCGCCAGAATACTGGTCGCACATCCTCTGTCCTTCGGCCGAGGCCAAGGGAGGGCCGCCAGGGCAGCGCACGTTGAATAGGGGAATCGTCCGACGGGCAAAGATCGAGCTCTTTGAGAACCAATTGAGTCGCCTGAGCCAGGTTCATGGTATAACTAGGCATTGTTAGGACATGTCGGAATACCAGGATTGAGAAAATTAGTGGAGCCAACTTACAAATGCAGGTGCTTGATACCAGCTGTGACCAACTGTCTGCACATATTGGCGATCAGAGTCTTTCCGATCTCTCGAACCGCAGAATCGTCGTTCTTGACCGGCTCAAGGGCCTCCATCCACTCAGAAGGCACCTTGACCTTAGTCCAGTTGGACCGACGAATGAAAGATGCGTATGTCTGGATAGGCATGATACCGGGGATAATGGGGACAGTGATGCCCTTGGCTCGGCACTTCTTCACCCATTCGATGAAGTTATCCGCATCATAAAACATCTGTGTGACAACAAAAGAGCTGCCCGCATCAACCTTCTCCTTCAAGTGGTCGATCAATTGGTCCACATCGGTGTTGTCATCGGCACCCTCGGGATAGCCACCCACACCAATATCAAAGTGGTTGCCATATTTGTCCCGTATGTATTTGACCAGATCCTTCGCATAGCAGAATCCATTGTCCGTGGCCTCCCATGTCTCCTTGTCTCGCGGTGGGTCTCCTCGAAGAGCCAGAATATTGGTGCAGCCAGATTTGTAGGCAGCTTGGAGCGCTTGATCAACCTTCTCTAATGGCATATCCGTGCAAGTCAAGTGCATGCAGGTCTCCAAGCCATATACCGATTGTGCCACGCTGACCATCTCGCAAGTCAGATCCGATAAGCGACCGCCAGCACCCCAGGTGATATCGATGAATGAAGGACCTAACCCATGCATGCGGTCCATCCGGTCGTAAAGGTTCTGTACACCCTGGGCGGTTTTAGGAGGGAAGAACTCGAAGGAAATTCCAATCTTTCCTTCCGCCTCATTTTTGGCAAGCTTCTCTCGGATATGCATTTTGTTGTGTTAATCTAATATTTGTAAGTATACCAACATGCCTAGGTAGATTCCATCAAGGGTCTTCGTGCTCTGAACAAACATACCGAGGGCAATAACTAATTAGATCTTTTGTGGAACTGGAACACCCGTGCAGATGAGACAGGCTTACTTCTGCTGTCCGAGAACCCGAGCACAATCCCTGTGTACTGTGACACCTCAATGTCTAGTACCGAGGAATAGAGGGCAACGGATAAAACACAAGAAAAGAAATGGAGAAAAGTGAATAAAACAAGAAATTGTGAGGCTCCAAGGAGAGTGAAGGAGAGGAATTGAGGAACCCGGTGAGCGGAACATTTTGGGGGACAACATTTGGCGGGGAAGGCCGGCCATCGGAGGCACGTGGTTTATTTCTTTAAAGGGATATTAGGGGTCCAATTGGCAGGTGAAATTAAGAAAAAAGGGCATAGTATAAGGGATCATATGGGTTTCTTTCGTTTTGAACTCTTTATATTAGAAAATAACTATCAATTGGACTTTTATAGCAGAAATCCGTTTCTCAGACTTTATAAGGCGCGATATGAAGCCATACCGCCTGCCCCTCCATAGACCGGCAAAATTTTCTAGTTCGGGTTGGTTTCGCAATTTGACCTTGTTGACTCTTTGACAACAGCTTCAGTTCTCTAGAGAATTACCTACGACACCCCCAACTCCAAAATGTCGACTGTTACTCCCCCATCTGCCGATCAGGACTATAAGTCCACCCTCCTACCCCTCCTCATCTCCAACAATGTCCTCTCGTTCGGCACCTATGTTCTGAAGTCTGGCCGTGAATCACCCTACTTCTTCACCTCTTCCCTCCTGCACACTGCACCATTGTTACGCGCCTCCTCTGCCGCATACGCTAGTGTCCTGTCTGCCGAGCCCTTCGTCACCACCAACGCCGACGGCACCGCTCAGCCCAACTTCGATATTATCTTCGGACCCGCATACAAGGGTATCCCCATTTGCGCATCTGTCACCAACGAGCTCGCTGTGCGGGACTCCCTGTCTGGAAAGACCACTTGGGACAATGTGAGCTACTCCTTCAACCGCAAGGAGGCCAAGGCGCATGGCGAAGGTGGAAACATTGTCGGTGCCCCGCTGAAGGGCAAGCGGGTCGTCATTGTGGACGATGTCATCACTGCCGGCACTGCACTCCGCGAGGCTGTCGGTATCATCGAGAAGGAAGGCGGTATCGTCGCCGGTGTTGTTGTCCTGCTGGATCGGGAGGAACGTGTCAGCGATACCGAGTCCAAGAGCGCCATCGGCGTTGCCCAGCGTGATCTTGGTGATAAGATCCCCATTCGCTCAGTTATTGGTCTCCACGACCTGATTGAGAAGTTGGGTGATAGCATTGGCGCCGGCGAGGTCCAGCGGTTGAAGGACTACCGTGAGCGCTACGGTGCCCAATAGACATCGGCTTGTGGAATCCGCCAAATCAAGGCATGATGTATGAGCAAAGACAGCAGGATGGATACCAGGATATTTTGGAGTTGCTCTGAATATATTATTACTTGAACATTACATTACATATATTCAAATCAGGAGACGGACACCTTCCTTGTGGGCTATTTGACCTGTCCTCGATAATTGATCTAACCATATTTAGACTAGCTAGCAGATGGCTTTCCCATTGGCTCATCTTGGGCCAATATGATATAATGACAAGCAAACTTACTTACACTGTTGCCCGCGAAGGTTCCAGGGAAAACAGGTGATACCGGTGCTCAACCGGAGGTATTCAAAATATACTCCAATCGGGAAACATGGAGCTGAGTATGCAAGCTCCCCGGTCTTCAGTTTCGCTAATTATGTAGCGAATATATTCATGGGTGTGTTTTGTACTCTCTGAATACTTTACCTATGTTGTACTCCAACACACCCCTGAACTGACTAGTTCCACTCGGACGCCGGAATCCCTGCCAGCAAGACAATGTTCCACATGAACTCGAAGAAATAGATTGTCTGGATTTAAGTATCTTGGCAAGCCAATAATGATGATTGCGCGGCAATCGACACGCAGCACGGCAGATGCTACCACTGCTAGGTTGTTTTTAACATCGTGCACATAAGCAGCAATACAATTGCCTCATTGAGAATGAACTGGACAGTCTATATATGTAGCAAGATGTATTATCAAATTCTGCACTCGGGCAATATGTATCTACTAAGTTCATAACTTGGTCATTAAATGATTGGGACATACCTTGACGCAGTAATTCCTAAGAAGCTCAATAGACAACACGTTTGTTTTGCGCAGCTTCGATCTATAACAATGTGGAGATCAACCGCTGAGTACATATATCTCAATAGTCAGGTTTTTTATGCAACCTCCAAGGTTCCCCCTAGATCCTAAGTGAGACATCTAATTGGTGTTATGTATACCTCTAATATATGTTCTACGGTAGCTCCGGTGATATCCCAATGGCTGTCTGCGTTTCACAAAGAGTAACAGCGAGAACCAAGACTATTTTGGTATTTTCAAGTTATTTTCGAGTCATTAGAGATCACAAACAATTATTGCTTAACTATTTCCAATTAATACGTCGAATGGCGGAAGCCTTTCAAACATTCGAGATACCATTGCCTCAATTCAACAGCAATTAGATAGTGAAGAGCCTCATTGCTATATATATCTTCAGAGCACAAAGGCCCTCTAATAGCTTCTTCTCAACTAGTAAGACAAGGGAAATCAACATTGCAGCTCCAGCCATCTGTAATTATTAAGGAACTCCCAAGACAAACTAAAACACATAGACCATGATTCAAGAATGGAGTGTCTAAGGAAACTAAGAAACTAATCAGAGCGTCTTTCAATATTCTCCCACTTGAGGGTTGGGAAAGCTACTTGAGTAGAAGTGAAATTATTCTATGCAATAAAAGCTCTCCATTTTGTCACTATTTTGTTACATTCCGTATTCCAGAGTATAATATGCCGTAGAGTTCGTTAGTGTGGTTAGTGAATACACATAAACCCATGACCCTTTTCGCCCAATGAATTACAGGTAACATGGTGTTACCTCTGTGCTATTGGGCTCTATACGTAGGGAAAATCTCTAATGTAGCATCACATGCCATCTTACACTTAACCCAGATCCCATCAACAACTGAATTGTTTATATATATTGCTTCAACTACCGTCCTCCTCCTAGGACAGCTCCGCCTAATCCTAGAACAACTAATAATTCCGGTGTCCAACATGGAGGTCAGCTTGCATTTAGAAATAGCAGCATATTTAGTTATTATTCCCTTGTTCAGAAGGCTTACTACTGACTTGAACAACTATTAAAGCGACTCAGCTTTCACTGGGATAGAATATAGCTAGACACAAGTATTAGAAGTCCGTATAAATTAGTACAAAGTGCAGGGTACAGGGAGGCTCGGACCCTGTACACCTATATACTCCATACCTTTATGCAGGCCGAATAATAACTTTGGAAATGGGGACTTACCCCAATAGAAAATGAAGATAACTTGTTTTTATATGCACTCACCACTGAGCTAACCTGTTATTTCTCTGGTAGACACCATTCTAGAGTTGCTGCACGTTAGACGGAATTCCTGATACAAATGTTGTCTTCACACATCCAGGACTGTAGAGGCAATGTTCGAGACCGCGTCGATGATTCAATATCAACGATTTAGTACTCAGGTATGTACTCCAACTAAGCAAGCAAATTAGTTTAGTTTGTCTACCGTTGAGATTTCAATTGGACCAAAATAAGACTCGATGTGTATTCCGCGCGGCTCGGGATCCCCGCTGCTCTAGACACCATCCATAAGGTAGTCTCACCGAATCGCCGTGATACCTGTAATGCATGGATTACTCTATTAGCCTCGTCGAGCCACGGCCATTCCACGACGGCCGTCCCATGCAGAGATCTATGGTTATTGCTCGAAACCCGAGCGATGGTGACGCCTCGTAAGACATAGATATTCGCCGCCTGAGTCCCATGGTCTCTGTAAATAGCACACAGCGGTAATTAGGATGTCAATCAACACGCGGGCAGAGCTCCGTGTACTTTGTATCTTTTTGCCTCCTATCAGCTGCGCCTTCGGCTCTAACCGTTCATTCCGGGCTTCAAGGAGAATTGTCGAAGTAGCCTATGCCTAGTTTTTGGAACCAGAGAGAACACCAGGAGACTTTGTTGGGAGAACCAGACTGTGGAGTATCATGCTCCCTTTGAACCACGTCGAGTGATTTTACCACAGCTGGCAGTGCTCTACTATCTCTCAAACATTCCCAGGTTTCTCTTATTTCTATTAGCCATTCCGCAGCTCTCGATTTCCTTTCTTTCTCCACCTTTTCTACTTAGGAGAGCTCCTATAGATTGGAGACTATTGGTCATATTCTACTCGATGGAAAATGCTTAAAGTCTCTCGTTGATATTAGTCCTTTTTCCTCGTCATCAATACACCACCCTTTCGCAACCCCTGCGACTTTCCGAAAAAGCAAACTGTCGATTATATGCCCTGTTAGTATCGTTCCTTTTCAGGATACCTGAGTGGCAAGATCCGATTTGGCATTGGTACCTGTCGGGTACATGAGCCTCTTTCTCATATCCCTTTGAAGCAATTAATGGACCTACTAACAGGGAATGGTGAAACATAGTAGCTGTTTCTCGGAAACCCCAGTCGGATCAACGGTCTTCCTCCAATTCTACCTCATATTCGACACATGCTACGATCCTAAGTTTATCTGAAGCGGCTTAGTACATTGTTTGTCGACCATGAATTGGAGATATAAGATCCCAGTCCTTGCTCTTCTCGCAGCTCCAGGAATCAGTTGGCCCTACGACGAGACTCTCACTGATTATAACATCAACGAAAACCAAACAGCGACCGACCCCTTAGACTACTGGGGAGAATGGCCCGACCACACCTACTTTCCTTCTCCAGAAAATTGGCGCTTTCCTGTATATACGCTTTTCCTTGACCGATTTGTGAACGGTGATCCAACAAACGACAATGTAAATGGGACACTCTTTGAACATGATATCAATTCGAACCAAATGCGACACGGAGGTGATGTGGTTGGTTTGCTGGACACTTTGGACTATTTACAAGGAATGGGCATCAAGGTTAGCTTCATGAATGGACCTTGGTGCATATCTAATATCAACTGACAGTTGAACTTCTAGGGACTTTATCTTGCAGGTTTGGTATTGATGAATCAGCCATGGGGGTCTGATGGTTACTCAGCGCTTGACACTACTCTACTCGACCAGCATTTTGGGACAATTCAAACGTGGAGAACAGCTATAACGGAGATTCACAAGCGCGGCATGTACGTTATTTTTGACAATACGGTCTCAACGTAAGTCTTACGTCTAACCATCTTCTCTTATCGTGTGACAAGAATCTAACAGCACTAGCATGGGAGATCTCATTGGGTTTGAAGGGTATATGAATACAACCACACCATTTTCGGTCAAAGAGCACAAGGCTGCCTGGAAATCGGACCGTCAATATGTTGATTTTCGATATGGCAACACCTACAATGAGACATGTGAATATCCTCGCTTCTGGAATGAGACCGGATACCCCGTGGACGAGTATGTCAATTATGAGCTCCGCGGGTGCTACGACAGTGATTTTGATCAATATGGTGACATCGAGGCCTTTGGTGTCTATCCCGACTGGAAACGAGAGCTCGCTAAATTTGCATCGGTGCAAGATCGGCTGCGCGAATGGGTGCCTAGTGTCAAAGAGAGAATTATTCGTCATTCGTGTATGATCATCGCCTCTTTCGACATCGACGGCTTTCGCTATGACAAAGCTACGCAAGCTACCGTCGATGCCCTTGGGGATATATCAGAGGCATATCGGGACTGTGCTCGCCGTGTGGGAAAAGACAATTTCTTCCTTCCGGGTGAGATTACAAGTGGAAATACTCTGGGCTCTATCTTTCATGGGCGAGGACGTCAACCTGATATGAAGTCCCAGACGCTTGATGAAGCGTTTATGATGACGAATGCCTCTGATCCAGATTACTTTATTCGTGACCATAACAAGCAGGCGACCGATGCTGCCGCTTTTCATTACTCCGTCTATCGCTCCCTCACCCGGTTCTTAGGTATGGATGGTAACTTGGCTGCTGGCTACGACGTTCCAGTCAATTGGACCGAGGCCTGGTATCAAATGGTCCTCACCAATGACATGATAAACGCCAACACTGGCAAATTTGATCCACGCCATATGTATGGAGCGACAAACCAGGATGTGTTCCGATGGCCGACCGTTGAATATGGCGTTGAAAGGCAACTTCTTGCTCTTTTCATCACGACATTGCATATGCCCGGCATTCCTATGCTTCTATGGGGCGAGGAACAAGCGTTTTATATTTTAGATGCTTCAGCTGCTAACTATATCTATGGCCGTCAAGCGATGTCTCCCGCGACAGCTTGGAAAAATCACGGATGTTTCCAGTTGAATTCGACTCAATATTTCCAGTGGCCCATCAAATCGGGACGTTCGGGATGCCACGATGAGACAGTCACGTATGACCACCGTGATCCAGCTCACCCCGTGCGGAACATTATCAAACACATGTACCAGATGCGACAAGACTTCGGTGCTCTCAATGACGGATGGTGGATTCAGCTACTCTCAAACCAAACACGCAACATATATCTCCCAGGTTCTGACGGAGTTGCAACAGAAACTGGCATGTGGTCTGTCCTACGCAGTCCATATTACCAATTGCAGGATTTAGGAGAAATGGGCAATCAAACGGTCTGGTTTGTATATCAAAATGACAACCGAACGGTGAACTATGAGTTCGACTGTTCTGACCCAACTGCCGCATTAATTGCTCCATTCGGTATCAACACCACGGTGAAAAACCTGTTCTATCCCCACGATGAGTTGACACTGCAAGAGGGCCCAGTCAAACTTGGGTTGAACGGCTCTGACGAGTACAACGGTTGCCTTGACAGTATGAGGCTTCGACCATACGAATTTAGAGCCTACATCCGAAAAGAGAGATTTGTTTCCCCTCGTCCTATGATAACCAAGTTCATACCTGGACACGACACTCCGTTGCTATCTGCTGTCGCGCCAGATGAAAGTGAGTCAGTGGATATCAGTTTCTTCTTCTCCACAGAGATGAATTGCTCTATGGTGGCCGAGTCAATATCGCTTGAATCGTCCACTGAGACTGGAGAACGGCCTTCTTTGGACCTTGCCAGTGTTAATTGTGGGAGTGTTGAACCGGAGATTACTTCTTGGACAGGACAAATTCCATCTACTTGGTCTTGGACAGGTACCCTGACTGGTGTCTACAATGGCGTGCATAAATTGACGGTGAACAACGCGACAACTCCCGATGGGAGGGCAACCAACGCCGTCGACCATTTCTTGTTCCGAGTCGGGCAGTCTGATAACCCCATGATCTTTACCACGGCAAATTACTCCAGCAGCTTGCTTCACAGCCGCGATGATGGTACTCTTTTCATTGCACAACATGCAGCAGGGGCAGATCAATATCGGTACTCTACAAATTGGGGTAGTACTTTCACTGAATGGCTACCATACGAGGGAGGAAACCATACCATTGAAGAACTGCCTTGGTCTGGAACAAAGAAGCAGGGATGGGATGGGAAACACGTTCGGGTTGAGTACTGGAGTCGCCTTACAGGTAGCAGCGACTACGTCCAAGAGGGTGACGGACCGGGCTGGAGTCCTGCTATCCGACGTCGGTTCCCTCATCTCTTTTTTAATGGACCTTTCAACAGGTACGGATATGATGCCGGCTTGGATAACGTCGTGAGACAAGATACCGATGGCCTGTGGAAATTCCGCTTTATGACTGAATGGCCTGCCCAGGGTCAGCTGAATGTCTGGGGTATCAACCCCGATAATCAACCGGACCAAAGTTACATCTACGGAGATTCCGATGGAGACTCAATCCTCGACCGTCTACCGCCCTCTTCGCTAAGTGTGACAAGCATAAACATCACTCGGCATCCACCGAGCCCGCACCTCGCTTGGAGGATTCAACTCGATGACTCAAATTTACAGTTCAAGCTTGTTCCTACAGGCTCCAAATACGTTCAAATGGCTCTTTTTATCCTTCTTTGCATTGTTCCTGTCATTACAGCGTCAACCTGCGCTTATGTGTTCATGAAAACATTCTATCGGATCAAGTTCAACCAAGTCGGCGTGAGTGAAAAAAAGACGCTCATTTCAATGGATTTCATCAATAAATTCAAGGTAGGCCACGTGGAAGATGGACAGTCTAGAAACCCATTCAGACGACTTGCAAGTAGGTCAAACTTCCTTCAAAGTACTTCTGCTTTTGGTAATCGCACTGCCCACCGACGAAAAGTCCTGATTGCAACCATGGAATATGAGATCGACGACTGGGCTATCAAGATAAAAATTGGTGGCTTGGGTGTTATGGCACAGTTAATGGGCAAACAACTCGGACATCAGGATCTTATCTGGGTTATTCCCTGCGTGGGTGGAGTGAAGTATCCTGTCGATAAACAGGCAGATTCGATGTTTGTCATGATCTTGGGGAATTCGTACGAAATCAAGATTCAGTACCACCAACTGAGGAACATCACATATGTTTTGCTGGATGCGCCTGTTTTTCGCCAGCAATCCGTTATAGAGCCCTACCCAGCCCGAATGGACGACCTCGACAGCGCTATTTACTACTCTGCCTGGAACCAATGCATTGCCCAGGCGATGAAGCGGTTTCCAGTTGATCTGTACCACATCAATGACTATCACGGCTCGGTGGCACCGTTATATCTTTTGCCCGAGACTATTCCTATTTGCTTATCGCTTCACAACGCCGAATTTCAAGGTCTATGGCCTATGCGAACACAGAAAGAGAAAACCGAAGTCTGTTCTGTTTTCAACCTTGATTTGGATATTGTCACACGCTATGTTCAGTTCGGCGAGATCTTCAATCTTCTTCATGCCGGGGCAAGCTATCTGCGCCTTCATCAACAAGGCTTTGGTGCCGTTGGTGTGTCGAAGAAGTATGGAAAGCGGTCATATGCTCGATACCCGATCTTTTGGGGCTTGAGAAAAGTTGGAAACCTACCGAATCCCGACCCCTCTGATACAGGCGAGTGGGATAGAGCCTTACCTAAGGAGAGAGATATTAGCATCGACAATGACTTCGAGATCCGCAGAGCCGAGCTAAAGCGCCAAGCTCAAGAATGGGCTGGTCTTAAGCAAAGACCTGACGCGGATCTGTTAGTCTTCGTTGGAAGATGGTCGATGCAAAAAGGTATCGACCTGATAGCTGATGTCTTGCCTGGTATATTGGAGAATCGAGGAAACGTTCAGCTGATCTGCATCGGTCCCCTTATTGATTTATATGGCAAATTTGCCGCGTTGAAACTGGATCGAATGACGAAGCTTTACCCTGGTCGAGTATGCTCTAAACCCCAGTTCACGGTATTACCCCACTTCATCTTCTCTGGTGCAGATTTTGCACTAATTCCATCACGCGATGAGCCGTTCGGTCTTGTCGCTGTCGAATTCGGTCGGAAGGGTGCCCTTGGGATTGGCGCCAGAGTAGGGGGACTTGGGCAGATGCCTGGCTGGTGGTATACGGTTGAGTCCACGACTACCTCCCACCTGTTGAAACAGTTCAAATTGGCCATCGACAGTGCGTTAAACTCCAAGCCCGAGGTGAGGGCGATGATGCGCGCAAGGTCTGCCAAGCAACGATTCCCAGTTGCCCAATGGGTCGAAGATCTTGAGATCTTACAGTCCACATCGATTCGAGTCCATCAAAAGGAACGAACCAAATCCCACAGCCAGTCCGCTGCTGCTGGCGCATATAATGCCATCTACGGGATGATGACGCCGCAAACTGCGTCAACAAGATCGGGCGTATCAACACCTCCATTACAACCCTCAAGTCGCCCGGGTACTGTAGGGTCACTACAGCGAAGCTCTATAATCTACAGCCGTGATGCAAGCCCGGGATTTGATGGGAGACCTAAATCGGGACTAAGTCGCCAGATATCTCATGGTGTTCAGCCGGTATCCGGCACCATTGAGCCTCGTGGTCGGCCCGAGGTCGGGAAAGTCGGTGTTATCGAGGGTGATGACAGCGCTGGTGGAGCCTCCCCAGAGGCCGAAGAAAATAGCGACGATGAAATGATGGCTACCTGCTATAGCGATGAGGATTATTCCATGCCACCCGAAGGAGCAGACCTAGGTCGTGCACAAACTCCTCAACCCGGTGTGACGCTCACCAAAGAGGCTCTCTCGGCCCAACGCGCGAGTCAAAGCTCCTTGTTGGCTCGATGCAGCAACACGCCCTCTAGTTCAGCGGCACCGAGTACTGTCGGGACAGATGATACCCTTGTTCCCCCTTCTCGTCCATGGGCGGAGCCAGGAAACCGTCTCAGTAACGCCTCAGTCTTGTCTGTCGATTCAGTTGTTGGAGAGAAGAAAGACTTCAAACTTCAAAAGGTTGACCCGTACTTTACCGACAGCAATGGCGAGTACTACAGAGTGTTTGAAAAAAGACTCGAGGAACTGAATGGGGCGAACTCAGACACCCAACTGTGCATTGAGCAATACCTCGAGAAAAGCGAAAAGAAATGGTTCAACAAATTCCGTGATGCACGCCTTGGCCTCCATCAAGGATCGCCAGCTGTGTCAATGAATCGTGGCAAAGCAGAGACATCCCCGACGGGGTCAGTTACCAACGACGATGCGACATCCCATGAAAGTGGTGAGCGCGTGAGAAAAGGTGCTCCGCCTGATGAATTCCTTCTTGGTGATGACTACGTGCCACCAACAGGGCTGAAAAAATGGATGCAAATGCGCATCGGAGAATGGCCGGTATATTCTCTCTTCCTCGGACTAGGCCAGATCATTGCTGCCAATTCCTACCAGATTACCCTTCTCACCGGTGAGGTCGGTCAGACCGCTACAAAGTTGTACGGAATTGCGACGGTTTACCTGATTACTTCTATTCTATGGTGGTTTTTCTTCCGATACTACAAATCCGTACTCGTTTTGAGTGTGCCGTGGTTCTTATACGGAACAGCCTTTTTGATCATCGGAATGGCACACTTTGAGCCCGACTCACACAATCGCGGATGGATTCAAAACGTTGGAAGTAGTGTCTATGCGGCTGCATCATCGAGCGGTTCCATCTTCTTCGCCCTCAATTTCGGCGATGAGAGCGGTGCACCGGTCAACCAGTGGGTATTCCGTGCTTGTCTTATCCAGGGCACGCAGCAAGCCTATGTCATTGCTCTTTGGTACTGGGGTTCAACTTTGACTAAAGCCACCAACGCGGGAATTACGGATGTGCAGGTCAGCGTCACCAATACCTGGAGGATGACGTGCGTATAACATTGAAATCTTCATCTCAAGGATCGGAGAGTTGCTAACCATTGTCATAGAGCAATATGTACACCAGTCGCTCTCTTTTTATGGGCAATTGGCCTCATCGTATATTTTGGCTTGCCAAACTACTATCGCCAAACTCCCGGCAAAGTGCCATCATTCTACAAATCTGTCTTCCGGCGCAAGATTGTACTTTGGAACTGGGTGGTCGTTATTCTCCAAAACTTCTTTTTGAGTGCTCCATATGGTCGAAACTGGAATTGTGAGTATCCATTGGGCAGACAGTCTATACGGGTCTTCTTCCTTCCTATTCCTCGAATTACGCTAATGATTATCACAGTCCTGTGGATTACCCAGCACGCCAGCTCGTGGCAAATCCTACTTCTCTGTGTTGCATTCTTCGGCTTTGTCTGGATAGCAGTTCTCTTCCTGCTGGCTAGGCTATCTAAGTCCCATAGTTGGATCCTCCCGGTTCTCGCATGTGGTCTGGGTGCACCTCGTTGGGCCCAGATCTGGTGGGGCACATCTGGGTCTGGGCTGTTCCTCCCCTGGGCTGGAAGTTATACCTCGGGAGCTCTTATATCCCGCAGTCTTTGGCTCTGGCTTGGAGTCTTGGACGCATTACAAGGCCTCGGATTTGGTATGATTCTGCTGCAAACACTGACACGTATGCACATCTGCTTCACCCTTCTGGTGTCACAGGTCCTGGGCTCTCTCGCAACTATTTGTGCAAGGGCCTTCGCACCAAACAACATTGGCCCAGGGCCTATCTCTCCAGATATCACGGCTGGTGCGGGCGCTTTGGGTAACGCTTGGTTTTGGGTTGCTCTTTTATTGCAGCTCTCGATCTGGTATGTGCGCCCTTGTAAGGATATTGAGAATCCCGTCTAACGTCTAGATTGAAGTGGTGGCTTTCTCCTTTTCTTCCGACGGGAGCAATTATCGAAGCCCTGAACAACAGCGCATTTGTTTTTGCTGGAAGTGGGCGGAATGGATTGATGATTCAAGCTCTGCAATTGTGGTTTCGGATTTCCTTGCGTACATTGATGATATAGTTGCGTGTTGTTCGAGTGGCTGATTTGCTGTCAAGCAGAAATGGCCCGAAGTATTTAGTGTCTAATATAATGATA
The DNA here is from genome assembly GCF_028828465.1 of Penicillium psychrosexuale. Classification (NCBI taxonomy): domain Eukaryota; kingdom Fungi; phylum Ascomycota; class Eurotiomycetes; order Eurotiales; family Aspergillaceae; genus Penicillium; species Penicillium psychrosexuale. The sequence continues at coordinate 4,486,040 of NW_026643187.1, forward strand.
CAATATCTGACAAGCGACCGTGGCCACACCTAAATAAGAGTTGAGACCCACTTAGTGGGACCCACTCAACCTAACCGTAAAATTCTAAAATACCTTAATATATCTTATTTGTGGTATACTAGTTGAATTGAGAAGTCCTTAGTGATGGTAAATGATGACGATAGTGTGCCAAAAGGGCATTCGAGACCAAGAATGTCTCGGTACCATATTTGCGACGTCTGGGATATCAGTTGACGACGGGGTATTCGCCTTGGCGACGATGCTTGGCAGGACGAAGCACGAAGCGGGGGGGAGATCCGATCTGACAACGGCTACTGGCCAGTTGTACGGAGTAGTATCAGACTCCGTTGGTTACAATTTCGAGGTGAAATAGAAAGTGGGAAGAGAATTGGTAATAAGGGCCATTCCAAACGGAATATTCCTCAACTAGGGCATCCTATCTTTGATTTCCTTTTCCATTTTATGAATCCGCCTCCACAGTAACCAAAGCTTAAGGTATTAGCTTGGTTTTCAGATTAGATCGCAAAGCTCATACCTCAATGCGCTGGTATATAGAGGCGAACGCCACTGAAAGAATAAAAAAATAAAAGATTTTGACAGTCAGGTCATCGTCCATTGTGACGGTGAAGGTAGGGCAGGGATAAAGGGATTCTGGCAGCTGGAGCGCAGAGATAAGGGCAAAAATGTGTAGTTGAGCGAGCAGAAGATAACGAGGAGTTTGAGAATGGGAAGATTGAATTATCATAGACATCAGTATAATTCAATAGTTGCAGTCTACAGGATAACCATGACTTGCGGCAGTTTCCCAATTGGGATTAGTCCCACAAGAACAATTTTAGTTCGCCCTACACATTATTTACGCAACAATGTAGAACGAGGAATATTGTGTTATACAAAGTACAAACCCACGATCATAATTCATTCTCGTTGAAATTCGTAGGCTACCCAAATTATAAAATAGCCCATGATTAGCATAGGGCAAAACAAAACACAAACAGTAGCCGCAACAAGTAGGGGAATATGATTCTAAAATCCAAACATGACACAAAAATGAATTGCCGCAGTGCCAAGAGCCAAACCCAGGCACTTGACAAACACAAAGAACAACTTTTACCACTCAAGGGGCTCGTTCTTCACATCACCGCGGTTGGTCTTGGGGACGGGAGCGGCCTCAACCATAGTCGCGCCACGGCGGCCACGGCGGAGGTAGGCACTGCCATCCAACCAGGGGGTATCGAGGGTGCGCTTGGCCTCGAAAGTGCGGATCTTGGACTCCATCTGGAGAGTAAGACCAATGTCATCCAGGCCGTTGACGAGACAGTGCTTGCGGAAAGCTTCGACCTCAAAGGCAGTGATCTTGTTACCCTGAGCATCCTTGATCTCCTGGTTGACAAGGTCAACCTCGACCTCACGGCCGGCACGGGCCTCATCGGCGATCTTCTGCAGCGCAACCTCATCGGAGACGATAACAGGCAGCATGCCGTTCTTGAAGGTGTTGTTGAAGAAGATGTCAGCGAAAGAGGGGGCGATGATGCACTTGATACCGAAGTCGAGCAGAGCCCAAGGGGCGTGCTCGCGGGAGCTACCGCATCCGAAGTTGGGGCCGGTAACAACCAGGATCTTGGAGTTACGGTAAATGCCCTGGTTCAGGATAAAATCGGGGTTCTCCTTGTCGTCGGTGTAGCGGAGCTCATAGAAGAGCGCAGTACCGAGACCTGTGCGCTTGATGGTCTTGAGGAATTGCTTGGGGATGATGGCATCGGTGTCGACGTTGGCGCGCTCCAAAGGCGCGGCGATACCCTTCAGGGTGGTGAACGGGGGAAGACCGGTGCTCTGGCCACCGCCGCTAGCAGGCGCCAAAGTGTTTGTGTGGGGCTCGTTGTCTTCAGGGAAATCCATGACACGCTCGAGTTCGTCCTCGCTGTCGGGCGATTCGATCTCGGGCTGGACGTCGACCTTAGGCGAGGCCTTGCCGAGGACGGGGCTGGCTACGATGTGCTCACGGACATCAGCGAGCTTGCCGACAATGGCAGCAGTGGCGGCCATGGCGGGGGACATGAGGTGAGTACGGCCCTGGGCACCCTGGCGACCCTCGAAGTTGCGGTTGGAGGTACTAGCACAGCGCTCCTTGGGGGACAGGATATCTGGGTTCATACCCAGGCACATGGAGCAGCCAGCCTCACGCCATTCGAAACCGGCATCAGTGAAGATCTTGTCGAGGCCCTCGGACTCAGCCTGCTCCTTGACGAGACCAGATCCAGGGACGATCATAGCACGCTTGATGTTGGAGGCAACCTTACGGCCCTTGACCACCTTGGCCGCGGCACGCAGATCCTCGATACGAGCGTTTGTGCAAGATCCAATGAAGACCTTGTCAACCACAACCTCCTTCATAGGAGTACCAGAGACAAGACCCATGTACTCGAGAGCACGCTTGCAAGAGTCCTTGCGGTTCTCATCCTCGAAGTCATCGGGGCTGGGGACAACACCAGTGATCGGGACCACGTCCTGGGGAGAGGTACCCCATGAGATGGTGGGAATGATATCCTTGCCATCAAGGAAGACCTCGGTATCGTACTTGGCCCCAGTGTCCGACTTCAGGCTGGACCAGTAGCTGATGGCCTTTTTCCACTCTGCGCTGCCGTACTTGGGGGCCAGAGGACGGCCCTTGAGGTATTCGAAGGTGATCTCGTCGGGCGCAATCATACCGGAACGGGCACCACCCTCAATGGACATGTTGCACATCGACATACGGGCCTCCATGCTCAGTCCACGGATGACGGATCCGCAGAACTCAATAACAGCACCGTTACCACCAGCAGTGCCGATGACACCGATGATGTGGAGAACGACATCCTTACTGGTGACGCCGGCGGGGAGCTCGCCATCGACCTGGATGCGCATATTCTTGCTGCGGCGGGTAATGAGTGTCTGGGTAGCGAGAACGTGCTCGACTTCACTGGTTCCAATACCGAACGCGAGGGCACCGAAGGCACCGTGTGTGGAGGTGTGGCTGTCACCGCAAACGACAGTTGTGCCGGGCAGAGTGAAACCCTGCTCGGGGCCGATAATGTGGACAATACCCTGGCGCTTGTCGCCCATACCGAAGTAAGTGAGGCCAAAGTCCTTCACGTTCTGTTCCAGGGTTGTGCATTGGAGACGCGAATCATTCTCCTTGATGAAGTCACCGGCATTTTTGAAATTTTTTCGTGAAGTGGTGGGAATGTTCTATCCGAAGAAAACGTCCAATTAGTCGCGAGTTATTAGTAGATATGGGATTGAACATACGTGATCAACTGTAGCCAGAGTGCAGTCTGGTCGGCGAACCGTGCGGCTGGCGTTTGTGAGTCCCTCGAAGGCCTGAGGAGATGTAACCTCATGAACCAGGTGTCGGTCAATGTAGATCAGGCAAGTGCCATCGTCTTGCTCGTTGACGATGTGGTCTTGGAAGACCTTGTCATACAAGGTCTTGGGTTGTGAGACGGCAGAAGGCATGGTGGTGGAGAGTAGAAATCTGCTGGGAGAGAGGATATAAGAGTACAAGATTTAATGAAGAGAGAGAGCAGATAATAGGGAGCTCTGATGAAGAGCAATATAGTAGTAAGTAGTAAGTACCGAGATCTGGGCAACTGGAATGGGAATGCCTGTTATATTTTTCTGCGCTGAACATCCGCGATGTCGCTGGAGAGCTTCTTGAGGGGCAAGGCCGATCTCGGCCGGTCAGCGGCGAATGGTACCAATTTTATTGGCCGATGTGGTAGCACAGCGGATGGCCGATATCGGTTGGCGTTGGACGATCCAAAAAGGGGAACGCGGCTAATCACGCTTTGTGGCGGATACCCGTAGACCGCTCCGGCCCAAGTAATGCAGGCGCACTGATTGGCTGTACTTTCGCAAGGTTCCGCCTCCGATCGGCCCGCCATTTTTTGGCTCGACGCTTATACGCTTAGCACTGTGAATACGCATCCGGGGAGCCTCAATATACTCCTTCATCGGCTGAATATAGGTTGTATACGGGGTACTCCGTACGTTGATCTGGCTTCTCATTCGAGAGTCATTTCACAATATCAGATGCATTCATATTCTCGGAAACATAACTGTCAAGTTTTTTGAACTTGTTCATGATCTAACGATCTACCTAAAGTCAGATATCAAAAAACGCCAATCCTGTATATCTCTAAAGCAAAATTTCATCAAGGAAGAAAGCACGCAAGCCCGCTGTTCATAGGCTACCGAGACGAAGCGCCCAGGTCGACCACGATCCTCTTTCCAGACACTGAGCCACTCCGCAATGTCTCGAGTGCCGCATTAATACCCTCCAACCCACCCTCTGCATGAACAATCTCTGGCAATGTAAGATGCGTCGATTGCAGAAGATCTTCCAACCAGCAGACCATAGCTTCACCCACTGTGGGGGCTGTATGGAAGAGCTTAATGGGCACAGTGTGATATTGTACACCGGGATTCTTCTCTTTGGGCAGACCGGTTAATCCAAGGAGGTGAGCGTGGCCATCAGGATTCAGCGCCTTTTCAAGCTGTGTTGCTGTCTCTCTTCCGACTATATCAATGGCATATCGCAGCTTGCCCCCGGTGACACCGCGGATAATTTCCACTGCGCGATCAGGGTCATGTCGATCGACTATTAGATCTGCACCGGACTGTACAAGCTTGGCACCATGTCGAGCTGCATCGGCCACGCAAATCACGCGTAACCCGGCGAGTTTGGCGAGCTGAAGAGTAATCAAACCAGTCGTTGTTGAGGCTGCAGTATGAATGTCAGTGGTCAGTTCATAGGTAGTAACATCGGATTGATTCTTACCTCCCCAGATAGCAACCCAGTCTCCGCGTTGTGGCTTTTCTGAGTCCAATAATGATGCGAAGCATTCTTCATGTATGTCGGCGGGTATATCATTCTTATTGAGGTTTTTGATGATATTGGGCAAATTAGGACCGGGCACTTGTGTGATGAGTGAAAAGTCTAATCCAAATGAGACACCCAAAGCCAACACAGCTGCGACGAATGCGACTCCGACAGAAGCTGAAGCGTGGATAGATGTTGAAGCAGGAATTCGGGCAGCATTGAAGTCGGTGGCAATGGCGTATTCTTGGAATGCTGCTTTCCTAATATCCCGGTAATCTGTTGATGGGACCATCACAACATCGCCTACACGAAGACGGGATGACCCTTTGGGGACTTGCAGCACAAGGCCAGCCAAATCCCGCCCGTTGATCCATGGCAGGCTAGGGATACCAAAGTTGAATGCACTGATCAATTCGTCCGTTAGTCATGCACTATAATTGTCCAGAATAGTACAACTTACGGTCCCTTCCAGTCGATGGGGTTGAGGCCGATGGCAAGAACCTGCAGATCAACAGTCAGCATCTCGTGTTATACAAGATCCAGTGGCCTGTCGTACCTTGACAAGGATCTCTCCCTCATGCAAAACCGAAGGAATGGCATGATCATCTACCAGGGCGTACTGTTCACGGGCCCCCTTGAGAAGCAAGACTCGTTGTCTTGCCGCCTCAGACCGCGGCGACGGGGGTTCACTCTCCGACCTTGACACATCAGAGTAATCTGAGACAGACTCCGAAAACAGAGTAGTCGGGGTCTTCTGCAACTCTTCGAGTTGGAGGCAAGTAGAGGTAGTCGACATGGTGCACGGGGGTAATAATGGCATGACTTGGAAGGTAGATCGCAGAGAAAACGCCAACCCAACTATTAGGCTTCTATCTATATTGCGCTTCGTCCCAGTCTATATAATCTCTCGGGCGAGAAGATAAAGACAAAGCACGCCTCAATTTAGGGCGCGGGGCAGTGGTCCGAATCCCTCCCATGAGCACGTACATAGGGTTGGAGTACCTCCACTAATCGCTTGGCTCTGAGATTTCTTGCAAGATCTATGGGATAATTTCGTCTCACATTCGCGCAATGAGGACATTTCCGCACTTCCGGGGGCCTTATTCGTAGTCGTTATCCATTGCTCATGGCGGGGCATCTATGGCGTGATAAACTAGATGGCCGAGGGTCGATCCAACGCTCTTATATCTGCCGAAAGATGGGGGACTGTAAGGATTGGAATGACCAAAGGATCTAATAGAAATTTGATTGGCTATATATATGCAATAGATCAATAGAAATTGAATATTCTCGACTCTGTTGAAGTACAAAATCGAAAAATTGGATTCTCGAATCTCGAATTTCTGAGTTTATCCAAACTGATGTGATCGCGGCTTGCGATGACGAAAACTCGCAACCTCTAGCCCTAAGATGTCAACACCAAGGACCTGAATCACGAATATCCGGGGCTTCTGAGATCTGCTGGGATATTAATTTTTATTTTATCTATGGAGTACGGAAGAAATTATTTACCGACTTAAATCCAAGGTACTACAACATACGTAGTTGATGATTGTGGATATGGAATATATATGTGATCCCTCAGGTTCGTTGTAGCTGTGCAACATAAGTTGTAACTGCATATCCTTTTATAGTGATTGGTACAATAAAGCTCCGAATATCACTTGCGTATACTAGTAAGGAGTAATTCGCGTCTACTTTACGTACTTATGTTGTTTAGAATACAAGCTGGGATTCAATCGGTATCTCCTCCATGTTCCCATGCATCCATACTCAGAATTCCTTGGATTATTATCAATTCCATTGATATTACCTTCATTGGCAAGCATTGGCAAGCCTCTTCTTCACTAGACCTAAGAACTCTACTCTATAAACTTTCCAATTCGGGATATTCGCCTGCAGGATTTCTGCCCATCTCCTAAGAGTCCCGTGCGAGCACGTAATTCCACCGTAGAACGACAACATTGACTGGGTGTCCAAGCTCGAGCCGTTGGAAGCTAGACAGGGGTCCAGCAAGGCGAAATAACCAGTCTTTTCCGCTATTGCCATTCGCGGAGCAGATCGTTCGGGGCAGTACAGCCGACAACGTGGTATAGACCTCGTGGGCGCGAAGGTTATAAACCACCACAACGCCTGTGAAAAAAAATAATTATTCACTACTCAATTATATCTTCTATTTTATTATGACGAACTCAGAAAAGGACGCTGTCCCGAGTGAGAAGGTGGACAGTGCAGGTTCTATCACCTCGCCCGTTGGTGGGCCACATAAAGGTGAGTTTGGAACAATGTTCCTGTCTAACGTCGATGAAGCTGACTTTGACCCTGATAGTCAAGTGGTACCGATCGACATTCTACAATGCCTTTATCCTCGGTCTTTGCAACTTCCTCGCCCCTGGAATCTGGGGCGCCATGAACTCTTTGGGTGGAGGAGGTGAAGAGAAACCCTACCTCGTCAACGCAGCGAACGCCTTGACCTTCGGTCTTATGGTCGTCTCTTGCTTCTTCAGCAGTGTCCTCGTACGATTCATCGGCATCAAATGGGCACTCATCGTCGGAACAATGGGATACGCACCTTACGCAGCGGGGCTGTACACAAACAACCGATTTGGCGTCGAATGGCTGGTTCTCCTGGGCGCGGCACTTTGCGGCATCTCGGCCGGTATTTTCTGGATGGCAGAGGCAGCAATTGCACTTTCGTACCCCGAGCCATACAACCAAGGCCGCTTCCTGGGATTCTGGCTCAGCTTCCGTGTTGGAGGACAAATCCTCGGCGGTGCCATCAACCTGGGCATCAATGCCAATAGGTCGAACTCGGGCTCTGTCTCATACACTGTGTACCTGGTTTTCATTGCGCTGCAGGCACTCGGCCCCTTTGCTGGTCTGCTGTTGAACAATCCCTCTCAGGTCCAGCGAAAAGACGGAGTCCCTGTTAACCTGCAGGTGACAAAAAGTATCACACATGAGCTGAAGAGCATGTGGAAGCTTTGGATCAATCGCAAGTTCCTGTACATCATTCCGTTCATCTGCCAGGCTGTGTATACAGAGGCCGTGATGTTCTCATACGAGGGATTGTGGTTCTCGGTACGAGCCAGAGCCCTCGGGTCATTCCTTTCCGGTGTGGTCGCTGTGACTATCGGCAACATTCTCGGAGCCTTCCTTGACAGCAAGCGGGTATCTCTGAAAAACAGAACTCGATACGCGTTTTACTTCGTTGTCGCATGGCAAGGCATGTGCTGGATCTGGGCTACGGTGGTGACAACCGAGTTTAACGAAACACACCCGACATATGACTGGTCTACTCCAGGCTTCGGGAGAGCCTTCGCCCTCTTCCTGTTCTGGGTTGCTGGCTTCCAGCTCAACTATATGTACCTGTAAGTTGAATTTCCATGGGTGACTATTCAGTCCATGTTACTAACTGATCAGGTTTTTCTTGGTGGGCAACCTTGCCGATGATCAAGAAGAAGTCGTCCGGATTGCGGGCTTGTTGCGTGGAACTGAATCCGCAGCTCAGTGTGTCAGCGTACGTACACCTCTTATCTCGCTTCCGTGCAACATGAATACTAACGAGCTATCTCTAGTATGGTCTAAGCAGCGTGAACATCATGGCCGCGGTGGGGAGTATTTATCTCAACTTTGGCTTGTGGGCTATCGCGATAATCCCTACCTGGATCATTATCAAAGACATCGGAACAGCCTTTGAGGATAAAAAGATCGCTAGAGAGACTCCTGGTTTGCGCGAGGCCGTCGATCAGGAGTAATTTATTTGGAGCAATTTGTTTGGAGCGTATACTGGCGCAAGTCTATTAAAAAGTTGGTACAGCACAAAAACATATAATTTAGAATTTGGTGTATCACCTTGTCCGTGTTCAAAATATATACATTGAAATGATGATGCTTCTATGATGAGCCTGTTCCCGGGGTTCTCGCCACCCAGGACACTTTTAAAGCTATGCGATAAAACCGAATTCCCTGTTATCGTGATGGAACACGAGCAATGCAAGGCGATGTCTGACGAACAGACCGAACATCCCACAGGCAGTTTGTACTGCAACCATGTGCCACGCCAGTTGATCTTCTCGCATTGGACCCACCCACACCAGCCAAAGATTCAAGATGGTAAGATTACTGGATTCAGTAATTCGACCATTCTTGTCTTGGGTGATTCGCACCAGTTTCAAGGTGTGTAATAAGCGCAGTACGGTATCGATGAAGTGCGAAGGAGGACTCGTCCACTCCGTGACTGAAGCGTCCAGCAACCCAGTGGAAGCGTGGAACTTTGGTAACCGATGGCGAGGACAAGGAATGAGGTGGAAGAGTTGGGGGGTGGAGTAAAGGAAATTGAAGATCTGCGGAATGAACAGCAGTAACAGGGTTTTGCTGAAATGCCCTAGGATACCAACCACGGCAAACACCATTCCTGCGAAATAGCAGTAGGTATCGCCCACAAACACCTTTGACGGATACCAATTATGGCATAGAAGGGCTCCGGATACACCGATGAATGGAAGCAGGAAGTACATCGACAACAAGTGCGAGTCGGTGGCAGGATGCGGGTATGGTGTCATAGGTGCAAGGTACATCGCATCATTGAATAGCAATTGGATCGCAATCACCAGTGACTGAGCTACCTCGATACCATTAATGCCTGCCAACATGTTGATCGCATTTGGACAGAAGATTGCCACCGCTGCCATGTACATGTAGTACAGCCATCCAAGATCGACAACATCACCTAGGTAAGGTTGCAGCGGCACCGGCACGACGACTTGAGTGACGCCAAAGTCGACAAAGTACACAATGAGCATGGGGATTGCGGAAAAAGCAGGGATGAGGACTTTGTGTCTCCAGCGAATGTCGAATAGATCATCACCGATTCCGAGAATCACGACGGATTGCAAAGACAGAAGACCAGAAAGGTAGGACGCGAGCTATTCAATTGCACATTAAATTGGGTATGCCTCAGTCAATAAAAATCAGAACTCACCTTGCCGTGTGGAAATCGATGAAGGAATCGGCCGTTCTCAATATGTTGCGATGGAACCACAACGTCACGGTTTCCGCCTCCGGATGTGGCTGCAACGATATCCTTGTAGAAGGCAAAAGGAATGAACATAATGAGCGCCATCAGATACACAACTGCGCAGACTGCACCCATAGTTTCAGGTCTAGATCAAGATATTAGTACACGCTATGAATATGATCTCAAGTTCAAGAGCCATATACATACATCTCGGGCCGGCTAGGCTTTGCCATATCCTTGCCTTTAAGTCCTGCTTTCAAAAATACAGGCCCGAGCCACCTGATCAGACTGAAAGCCACAGCAAACACTATGCCACATAGTGCAATTGAAGCGACTAAAGGCGCTCCATCGCCTTGGAACGTGGCGTTGAGTATGGCTAAACCGGCCCCCACGAGTGCCAGTAGACGCCAAGTCTCCTTACGCGAGAGGGTGCTTGGGTTGTTCATGGCGGACACACGACCAAAATTGCACGGACAAGGTCCCTCTGCTGCAAGGAGAGATTCACAAGAGATTCACAAGAAATTAACCTATACAACAAGAGGGAAAGTCCACGTCGACCGCAATCTGTCTTCATTCTTCGATAAGCTTATCGTGTTCTGCCAGAGTTATCCTACCGCCAATTTTAGCGGTGAGATGATATCCCGTGATGCTTGCAACCAATAAAGGTAAGGCGACGTCAACCAACTGTTTCATACCTCATACGTGCAGATGCATGAAATCCAAATCCTCATTGGCCGAGCTATTTAATTCGTCAATCTTCTAGCCAAAGTCCGTTCCGATGGGGGCAGTGGAGCGCCCCGAGGTAACGGCCGGATTTGCCGACTTCGACGCTGGCCATCGGGATCTGGTCACCGTCACCAGGTTTAACTTCTATGGCAACCGTATTGTCACCGCTTCTTCTGATCACCGGATGAAAGTTTGGGATCTACAGGATGGCAAATGGCAACCGATAGACACCTGGCGCGCGCACGATGCCGAGATTCGCGATGTATGTCCCCAAAGAAGCTAGGGCCAAGGCTACCATTGCGGCTCGTACTAAACTACTATTTCAGGCCACATGGAATAGTCCTTTCACAGGCCAACACATTGGCAGTGTTGGAGAGGACATGAAGTTGAAAATCTGGCAAGAAGATGTCACCCAGCCATTAAACACAGGACGGCGGTTCAAGTCAATCTACCGCATGACTGCACCACAAAGGCATCCATTTGTATCACTCGACTTTCGCAACATTGACCTGGAGTCATGGCTGGCCGTGATCACACGGGACGGCTACCTGATGGTTATGGAACCTGTCAGCCCCGATAGCCTTGCAGATTGGCAGCCTATTGACCAGTTCCGTGTGTGCACTGCCCCGGAACGCGGCGAGGAAACAAGTTTCAAAGTCCAGTTCCATCACGATCCTACCGACATTACCCACACTGTCTTACCGGAGTCCGATCGGAAGAGCCTGTCGCTAATTGTGGCTGCCATGGACACCATCAAGCTCTATCGCACTGATGCAAATCGACGATTCTACCATGCAATTGAACTCAATGGGCACAGTGGTCTTGTGAGAGACATCTCCTGGGCCAATGGTTCTGTGCGTGGTTATGATCTTATTGCGAGCGGCGGCAAGGATGGTTTCGTCCGCATCTTTGAAGTGTACACGACACCAGCTGGCCAAACACTACAGATATTCAACGGCCGGAAGGCAGAACTTCGCAAGCAGCCCCAATCGCAGTCACAGTCGCCCCGAGCGACATCGCAATCCGGGATCGGCTCTGCTCTAGCAAACCGTGTGCCTGCGTCGGTGACTGATCGCCAAGCCAGCGGGGAGCCACAATTTCGGCACTCGTTCAAACAGGTAGCTTGCATTGACACCAAACACCTCGATGTGTGGCAGGTTCAATTCTCGTTTTCTGGTGAGTATTCTTTATTTATCTATTCAAATCTTTTCGCTAATATACTGCCAGGTGACTCGTTGATCTCCTCAGGAGACGATGGAAAAGTTCGGTTCTGGAAAAGATCTTTGTCTGGAGAATGGCTCGAGTTCGCCGAAACAGACATGGCGTCTCAGTGATGTTCTTCCAAACACTGCAAGACCTTATTCGGGATTCTTGAAAATGCCCAATACTTGTCTCTTCCTACGCTCTCAGCCATCAGGCCCATTTATTTTCTTCGCAATCAATGATACCCTCTACCTTTGATTTTTGCTTACTCCTGTGATCTCACTTGGTAGTATTAGTGGAACTAATGTGCTGGATTTAAGGTCGATGTTTTTGCTTTATCTGTATCTCCATCATACGAGGAAAGAACGATGTTAGGAGATGCCGTGGTTGGTCCCTTGACAATTTTCCTCTCGAGCCAAACCACTCTCAACTCTCTATCCTCGTCCCTATAACTGCTTTATTATCTATATTCATTGTTAATTCACTATGGCTGTCGGTCCGACCATCGGCACTGGTTTGTTCATCGGCGCTGGCCAGGCCCTCGCGGTTGGCGGACCTGCCTCGCTACTCATATCGTACATAATCCTATCTTTTTTGACCTTTGCTATGACCACGAGCGTGGCCGAAGTATCCAGTCACATGCCATCGCAACATGGCACACTCGTTACCAATGGCTACCTGTACATGTCAAGCAGTCTGGCATTTGCTTCAGCATACCTCCGCTGGTATACCCTCGCTTTGTTTGTCCCATACGAAATTACATCGGCGATGGTCAATCTTGGCCTATGGAAACCGGGTTCCACTATCGCAATCAGATTGACTATCATCACGACCATCGTTGTTGGCTTCAACTTTCTGCCAGAAAGACTCTTCAAAAGTTCCGAGCGAGTATTCACTATGATGAAGATCGGCACAATGGCGACCCTCTTCGTGCTCTCTGTGGCCCTGGGTCTTGGGGGTGTGGATGCACAGCCCCCATGGGGATTCAAATACTGGAAAACTCCGGGTGCCATGAACGAGTATCTAGTTCGAGGCATATGGGGACGACTCCTGGGTTTCTTGCAATGCCTCCTTGATGGCTCCATCGCTTTCACGTTTGCCCCTGAGCTGATTGTGCACCGAGCGGAAATGCCAGCATCACTCGTGCCAGCATCACTTGGCGAAACAGCGATGCTAAGCGCCGGCATCGCCGGTAGAGTCACGTCCGACGTTGCTCAAACGGCATTGCCGTATATCATGAGCTCCCTGGCCATGGGCGTTATGGCTCCTTTCAATGAGACGCGCCTAACGAACAACGGAACAGGTTCTGGGCTTTCCCCTTACCTGATCGGACTCAGAGATGCAAAAATTCAAATTGTACCTACGATCGCGATGATTGCAATCCTGCTCTCCGCGGTGGCTTCTGGGCGATCCTTTTTGTATCTCTCTTCTCGCACACTTTGTGCAATGTCAGAGCTCGGTCATGCGCCCTCGATATTTGCCACTCGCAACCGTTGGAACGTTCCGTATTTGGCCGTTGTAGCATCCGCCCTGTTCTGCTGTCTTGCATTTGCTTCCGTGAAAGTGCCGAGTACCATCATGAACACCTATCTCCTTCGCCTCGTCACGAGCGCCGGTTTCATTTCCTCGCTTGTGTCATGCAACATCCATCATCACTTCAATCGCCGGCTCCGATTGAACAACATCGCCAAACGGTATAGTTTCTCTTCACAGCCAGTCGGTACATACTTCGGGATGATCGTCAGTACCCTACTGCTGCTGGGCGGCGGATTGTGGGCAGGACCGAAGGGAAATATTATTGGGTCCCGAGCAGCCAGACTGATCACCTCATATGTCAATATCGGGGTATTCGGCCTGCTGTTCTTGGTCCATCGATTGCAAGACTCTTTGCCCGCTGTCGAAGTTGGAAGACAAGAGGATCTGGGTGGACATAACCATGGCGACCATGAAGGACCAAGAGATTCTCGGACACAGAAGACATATCCGCATCGAGGGAAACTCGACGTAATCCCAGAGGGTTCCGGGACATTTGAGTTGCGACTCAGCCAGACCACGTTCTCGGAGCCTTGAGTGTACGACATAATCGCCGACGGAGATTAAGCGACATGCGCGATGGTATAGAAGGCTGCGACCTAGCATTGTTATTGTTATGTGTTATTATTGTTATTATTATTAGCGATTAGTTGTTCCGATTCAGTTCATTCTTTTTTGTTATAATAACATAAATAGAAGAACATGCCTGATTTAACTAGTGAATGCCAAATATAGAATACAGTAACTTTTATATACAACAAACATACTAAAACTGACCGGACAATTTTTTATTTTTGTTGTACCTTTTGTAGTGGCAAATGGCGCCAAATCACAAATCATATCGGAATCCTAACAAAGCCCCCCCTTTTACCACTTGGGACAACTCCGAACCTCTCCAACTTCCTTTCCCTTTTCTCTCTGCCGGCTTTTCACGTTTGATATACAATCCACGCCTGAAACCTTGTCGTACAAGAACAGATGACCCCTTTGCCCCCCCCCCCCTCTTTGAAACCATAACCTTCCCCATCTCCTCCGATCCCTCCCAAGCATTTTCCGTGTTTTCCCATGTCACTTTTTACTTTGCTTCTTCATACTTCCTATACTCCCTCATACTACCTGGATACTTCATCGGCCCGCCGGAACTCTCCCTCATTTGCACTTCTAATACTTCCCCACAGGTAACCCAAGTCGCCTCCTATTCTCCCTTACTTTCTCACGGATTTCTTTCCCGAGCCGAGTTTATGGGATTTCCTTTGTCCTCCCTCAAGCAGATTCCCGTCTCTATGAGATTTGAAGGACGGCCGGATCACAACCCTCCCAGCACATTCAAGACCTATATCATTTTTTTGGGATCTTGGTCGCTGTGAGATATCTCGCTTTCCAAGGTTACTACATGGCCCGACATGGCTTTTATTATACCCAGGCTGCCTCTTGATTCATTTGAGGATATATGTATCCTTCATTTTTCATATCAGTTTCCTACTCACCCATCTAGATGCTAACCTTCACGATTGCCCCGTTGATTCCCACTGGGATGCCTAGGGCACCCAATGACATTCCCGTGACTTGCCCCACTGCGGTGAATGCCGCTAGTCCCTATTCTGACTAGCGTGTTCCATGGCTTACTGAGAACAGTCGGTTTTGCAGATTACCAAATTACGATACCGGTAACCTTGGAATTTTTCCAAATTGCCAGGAAACCTGCCCGGGGGTGTCTTTCTTTTCACAATGAAATCCAAGAGAAAGAGACAGAGCAAGAGAGAGCGACCCCTCGGATGGTTGTTTTCGGGTCGAGTCCTTCCCCTCCTCCCCCACCGCCCTCGAAGTCCTCTGGTTTCTCCCAAGTCCAGACATCGCCCCCTTTCACCCTTACGCACATGGTCTCTCTACCAGCCCGGACCGCCCATTCTCTGCCTTAGGCCCCCGTAGCCTCCTCCTTCCTCTGTCTCCAGTTCCTCAAACTCGCTCTCTTTTTCCTCTCCTTTCCCCTACCCTCTCTTTTTTCGCGCTTTTCTTCCCTTCTTCCTTGTTTTCTCTCATTTAATCTTTGCGCCAACCTCTTCTAATCTCTTTCCGATCATCGATTCTACGACTTCCTCACCCCCCTTTCGCTTCCTTCTTGTGACCGCACCGTCTTCAACTTTCCAACGCGTTCACTGTCCTAGCGAGACGAGATTGGAAAGCGACACGACCACGAGAAAAACTGATATGCGACTGGAATAGTGACAGCCTGGCTACGCCTCTGTCGAGAAAACATCATTTTGTCTTCGCCTGAGAGGGGGTTATCTGTCGGCGATGACAGATACCTCCTCCCTCGCCATCACGCACGCCACCACGGATTCCTATCCGGTCCACGCCCATCGCGGGTCCCCTGCTGCTGTCGACGGCGCCGCCTCTGACTCCGGCGCACCCGATGAAGAACCTTACACCATCAAATGCATTTGCTCGTTCGATGAAGATGATGGCAACACGGTGTTCTGCGAAGGGTGTGAGACATGGCAGCACATTCTCTGCTACTACCCGGATAAGAAGGTACCAGATGTGCACAACTGTGTCGACTGCGAGCCACGGCCCCTTGACAACCGTCGTGCCCACGAACGACAACGGCAGCGGCGGATTCGAGAGAAAAGCGAGGACGGCGACCGGAAAGCAAGACGATCTGGGCCCAGAACACAAAAGAGAAAGTCCAATGATGCTGATGTGAATGCCTTTGGTCATAAACGACATGACTCGGGTTCCCGTGAGCAGCCACCGTCGAAGAGAACAAAGGTGTCTCGCGGGCCATCAACTTCACTGAGCGGTATTTCGGTTCCCCCGGGTCTGTCGGCCGAAGCGCGAAACCGACGATCCTCTACCTCGGTTGCGGTGAGCCCAACAGGCATCCCTGGCCCTCCTATTCCCCATTATTCGGAAGAATTTATCTCTCTTTACGACCGCGATGATCAATTTGTTGAATCGAAGAGTATTCTCAATTACGGCGTGGATTTTGTGAATGAAATTGTGGCGTGGCTGAAGGACCCACAGATCTTGGCCCGAGTTACCGATGGACTCAGTGTTGAAGACTTCGCCAAACGGTCCGAAGAGGCCATGGATCGGTCTCATTGGCCCTCATTGGTAACGGAAACTGTCACGGACTCGACAATTGAGATCGGTGGTAAGCACCCCGTCCACAAGATCTTGAAAACAAAGGATCCAGTTCAGAAGGACGATGTCGTCGGTGAAATCTTCGGCAAACTAGGCCACGTCAAAGATTACAAAAAGCTCCACAGCAACCGATGGAATGAATTGGGGCACGCCCTGCCTTTCGTGTTCTTCAACCGACAGCTGGACTTGTACATCGACAGTCGTCAGGAGGGAAACGAGCTCCGCCACGTTCGGCGGTCGTGCGAGGCCAATGTTAACTTGAAAATCTACATCACCAATGGCCGCCAGTACCATTTTTGCTTCGTTGCGAAAAGAGACATACCTGCCAATACGGAAATTACTACCATGTGGTATTTCGACGATTCTTTCTTTCCTTCCGATGCGACAGTGAAGGAGGAGTTCAAAGACAGGGTGGTAGACCCGACGGACGCCGCTATTTGCATTAGCACCACATTGGCGAACTTCGGTGGTTGTGCTTGTGGAAACCCCCAGACTTGCGTATTGAACAAGCTTGATCGTCGCGCCAAGCCCCCTCCCAACAAACGCTCCAAATCGAAGCTCAAGGGCAAGACCAGGAAGCCAAAGTCCCTCGGCCTCCCCGCTGATATCGGTCGCGCCGGCAGCGAAACCACCAAGCATGTTGATGAGCACGACCCTGCGGCCGACGCCCGATCAACTTCTGGCTCCGCGCGTGGTAGACATACTGGCAGCAGTCGCGATCTCAGTCCCACGGCGTCACAGCTAACTCTGCCAGAGCTCTCCAGTCGCGAAAGACGTAAGATAGCGGATGCCGAAAAACAATTTCAACAGCTAGAGCAGGTTAGGAACGTCAATGCCAAAAGGAAAAGGCGCTCTAATCGCCCTCCGACACGGTTTACCCCCGCGACACAGTCGAGCTCAACTCAAACTGGCGAGGACTTCAAACCTTACCACGAGTTTGGCCCTGATCGAAAGACCCGTCAAGTTACCTATGTTGACGCTCAAACTGAACTCTACGCCGATGATGTTGAACGCTCGTTCTTGCGCGCAGAACGTCTGAGGCGAGGATACAAACTCGACATGATCCATCCTACACTTATGCATAAGATTCGGTGGTGCGCGGGGCATCACATCACAGAGGACTTGGCCCAGCGAAATGCATGGGAGGCCGGGGACTTGAGTGTCGTGCCATCTGGGGTCATCCCCTGGTGGTACGGTTGGTTCCCGCTCCCAATCGACGACAGGTCTCATATCGAATTGCTTAAGGAAGATTCCGACCGAATGGGAATACCTGCTGATCACGGTCCCCTTGCGATGCCCCCTCGGTGGTCTTTCCACCAGTCCAAGTATCTCCAGTCTGAATACAACTACCATGGCATTGCGATCAGAGGAATGCATTATGACCCTCCAGCGCGACCAGTCCAAGGTGATGTTGATACTCGGGGCGCTCTCTCATACAAACGAGGATCCTTCGCATCTGGCTCTAGCAGTGATTTGCTCAAGCTCTCCATTTCACCTTACTGGCCATCCACTGCAGCGCATACCTTAAGGATTCCGGGGGCTGGCAATCGTGGCTATCTGCGTGTTTCCATGCCACCACCATCGAACATTCCGTCAGTCCTTAGTCCTGGTTCCATGTCCACAGGGAGTCTCGCATCACCTAGTTCTCGTGACACGGCCTCCCCAATCTCTCTTGTGCCATCCTCTGGTTCTACACTCGCAGGTACGCCTGCCAAGAAGAAACTCAGTCTTGGTGATTATCTGATCCGACGTGGCACAATGACAACCACCCCGACTTCGGAGCCAGCTCCTGCCCCACCTCCTGGTCCGCCTCCCGACGATTCACGTCTACGTACTCAACACTTTCTGGCTATCACTTCGGTTTTTGGTGATAATCATCAACCTCCTAAGACCGACCCCGGAGACCAGAACCAGTCTCCGGATATCATTATGACGGACGCACCGGAGGCAACACCCACCAAAAATCCATCTATCTCTTCGTAATACGACCATCCACGTGGTAGTAATGGTGGGCCTGTGATAAAGGGAAAATTCCGCAGTGGATTTAACGTTATCTTACGACCCAAATTTCTTTTCTCGTGTGATTTCATTTCGATACCTTACAGCGAGGCGGGCACGGCGTTCGGACTTCAACTTTTTTTTGGCTATCTGTGCCGGCTTCTTTTTTCTTTTTTTTCTCTCCGACTTTTCGGACTCTGGATGGCGTATGGCGTGGTTTAGGATTGGTTGGGAAATACCATTTGGGTCAGGGTCTTTGGGAAGTGTGTCTGCCTGAGTTGCAGCACTTGATCTTTCACGATTTGTCCAGTTTAGTCTTGGATATGTATGGCCTCTTTTCGAGATGCTAGATAGCTTGTATGAACAATGTAACTTTTTCCGTCTAATGTTTTCGACTTCGCATGTTTTATTCTCTAGTATTTCTCTCTGTGTGGCTTTTCCTATTCAAATTAAGTGGAGCTTCTTGTTTGACTACGACGGTGATGGGTAAGATGACTCAATCATCATGAGGGGAACGGGGAAATTCCTCACCCGGCCCTCGTTTCTTCTCTTATTATCTGTGATTTCTCCAACTCATATCCAATGCTTATGCCATTGATTCTAAAGCAAAATGAACAATTCCAACGATGAAGGCCTCGTGCTGGACGAGATGCATCCCAGACCAGCAGAAGTCCCCGAGATCGAGCAGCCCGCTCTCCCTCCAGCAGACGGAGGGAAAGCCGCATGGCTGATGTTAGCTTCATGCTGCTTCATCCAGCTACCAGTCTGGGGTCTGTCGTGACTGAACCAAGACTCTATCTGCATGTAAACACTAACACAACATCTAGGGTTCTCCACCGTCTTCGGCGTCTTCCAAGAGTACCACTTAACACACGACGTCCTAAAGGGAAGCAAGAGTGACCTAGCGACAGTTGGAACTACTTCGACCGTACGCAACTGATACATATGTCAACGAGGCCGGCTGTGCTCTAGTCTAATGCTTTATGTTATCCCTAGGGACTGCTCTATCTTCTCTCGCCTATCACTTTTACGCTTTTAACGAGATACCCGCGTCTGCAGTATTATTGTGCACCCGCGGGCTTGGTCATCACCGTGCTGGGATCTCTGTTGTCCTCGTTCGCGGTGCGCGTGTGGCAGTTGATCGCTACCCAGGGTGTCTTGTGTGCCATCGGCAATGGGCTCTTGTTCAGTCCGTCTTCCTTGTACCTTGATCAATGGTTCTTGCGCAGGAAAGGCCTTGCGCTTGGGACTATGTGGGCGGCGAAGAGTATCACAGGTGTTGTTTTGCCTTTCGTTGCTAGTGCTTGTCTAAATAGGTTTGGCTCGAGTACTACGCTAAAGGCTTGGACTGTCGTCACGGTATGAGCTACCTCTTTCCTCGGTTCGATGTTAAGCATAAGATGTGTCTTGGGTTTGATACCGAACCATGGCTGACAAAATCCATCAGTTGTTAACCACCCTCGTCGCCTTGCCATTCATGAAACCCCGTATTCCAATATCGCCATCTGCTTCAGCCCGTCGCTTGGATCTGAGCTTCCTCACACAAACCACTTTCTGGATGCTGCAAACGGGCAATATCATCCAGAGTTTTGGATATTTCTTGCCGACGACATTCCTCCCTTCTTATTCGACAAGGACGGTCGGGCTATCCCAGAACACCGGTACAATGCTGGTCTCGTTGTTCAACGCAACGTCTATCGTTGGCGGGATAGCCCTGGGAGCACTCTGTGACCGCTTCTCCGTCACAAACATCATGCTGCTGTCCTCGGTTGGCTCAGCGTTATCAGTTGTTCTCTTCTGGGGTCTGGCATCATCGGCAGGCTCGGACTCGTCGCAAACAGCCATTGCCCTTCTAACTGTCTTCTCCATCACGTATGGCTTCTTTGCCGGTGGGTTCAGCTCCACCTGGTCTGGGGTTATTACTCAGATCAAGCGTGACTCGGCGCCATCCCTGGATACCGGGCTTGTCTTTGGTCTTCTTGCTGGTGGACGGGGTATTGGAAATGTTATCAGTGGACCGTTGAGTACGGTGCTGATTCAATCTGGGTCTTTGGGAGAGAGTGGTCTGAAGGGCAATACTGGTTTTGAATCCCAGTATGGAACGCTGATTCTTTTCACTGGCATCACGGCCTTTTTCGGTGCCTGGAGCTGGATGTGGCGGTATATCAGCCCTGCACTGCGGTGTCTCTGTTGATCGTTCGGAACAGTCTCGGAGTAGGAGCAGAGAATAGGGGTTGGTAGTGCATAGTAAATTTGAGGGAGGAAAAATGTAAAGCGCCGTGAGTAGAGTCAAATAGCAGCTATGTATCTATGGAAATGTTTTATTCAAACTATTATTTTCTGAAGAATGTCAAAAGGTGACTCGAGATGATAATACCGTGTCACGTGCAGTCCGCGGAGCTTCGACTCCAAATGCGCGTTCCTCAATCTCAGCCCCGACAACTTTCTTACATCTACCTGCTGCAACCAAGGGCCACTGCCCTATTTTACAACAATGGCAACCGAGGCCGCACTCCAAGATCCTCTCCTGGCACTGCGACGTGCGATTGCCTCTGGCAACCTCCCAACGCCGACGACCTCGTCCGAGCTCTCCGACCAACCTGCCACAGACGACCTGGCCAAAGCCACACACCTCTACTTCGCCCAACCAGCCCCTCAAACAATCGCTTTGTCAACCCTTACACGATTCATCTCAGCATCTACCAAAGCCCCTGTTGACCTGCGCAGTATCCTTTTCGCCTGGCAGAACAAAGATGTCGCTATCCCCGAGTACATCGCCAAGGCGCAGGAATTCAACGAAGCGCTGAAGAAGCAGACGCCAGAGGGTGGCAAGGAGGAAAGTGTTCAGATTCTTATCTTCCTTGAGCGCCTCGACCTTTTCACCTGGCTCGAGGGTGCCTCCGACGACAGCGAACATATCAAACCCCTCGAGGGTGCTGCTGCCGCTGCTGAGGCCGCCGCCGCGGCTGCAGGTGTCGCGCAGGCCGATAATGCCGCGGGAATTGCCGCCGGAGCCATTGGCGGCGTCACGTCCGTCCCCAGTGGAACCGCAGGAGCAGTCCAGGCTGGAACTCAACCTGGCCGCCCACAAAAGCAGATTGACCCTCGACTACAGGAGATTTACAATGGGGAGCGCAAGACCGGCGACCGCAACACAGTGCTACGAGGAATCAAGCCGACAGTGAGTTACTCTGGCAGGATGCGATAGACGGTAGCAAGCTAACGCCTCACTTCCCAGGACTTCTCACACGTCCGCAAGAGCGCCGAGGTGTTCCTCGACCGCAACCGTAATCGTCCCGGGCAGCCAGGCGTCAAACCAGGCAGCAAGGGCTCCATCCCAGCTCCATCAGCCGGCCTCTCGATGCCATCATCGCGCAAGTCGAGCTCCTCCCACTCTCGCCCTGACCCCATCATCCTAATCTCACCCTCCGCCTCCTCCCTCATCCGCATGTCGAACGTCAAATCCTTCCTCGAAGAAGGCATCTTCGTACCCCCGGACCACCCAACCCTCACCGGCACCACAGACGCCAACCTCGTAAAGCTAGAGCGACCACTCCGTCTCAACGGCGACGCTTCGAACCCCGCGAGCGCAAGCTCCCGCGCCGGCAAACCCACCCGCCCAACCAAGTTCATCGTCGTCGACGGCACGACCAACTTCAAACCGGAGTACTGGAACCGACTCGTCGCCGTCTTCACGACCGGCCAGACCTGGCAGTTCAAGTCGTACAAGTGGTCTTCGCCGCCGGAGCTGTTCAAGCACGCTACCGGTGTGTATATCGGATGGCGCGGGGAGGATATCCCTAGCCAGGTTAAGGGCTGGGGACGTGGAGTTGACACCTTTGCTGTTGAGCGCTGGGACGAGAAGAACGGTGTCCACGGTGGTGGGCGTTGGCGGGATCGGGAGGTTGTTGAGGGTATTTGGACTGCTATTGAGGAGGGCATGAGACTTCGTGGATGGGGAACTAAGTAGACTTTTTTTTCCTTTTTTTTTGGTCTCGGTTCCTCTTTCTCGGTTTTCCTGTCATCTTGTTTATCTCAATACCCTCAATTCTCTAAGAATATGATGACCATCGGCATTCAAGGCGCAGTTTTAGGCGTTGTGGTTGTCTTTTTTTCTTCTTGTTCCTATCATGTTTATGTATTTATAGCTGATCTGGATTTTCAATCTGTAATTTCGATTCATATCTGGTATAATTCGTGACAAGCACTTCTTCCTCGGGCCAATATAGCCTTATCTAACTCCTAGAACACAACATCTGCCTACATTCCTGCATACTCCATTAACCATTTACTTGCAATATATGATAATATAAGACCGTATTCATTGCAATTCCCAATTGAAGGATAATATGACATACACAAGCAGACCAGAACTCACTCGCTGTGCCCGGATAGAACGATGCAGGGAAACTTAAGGGAAAAATGACAGATAGGAAAAATGGAAATCGAGATAAAAGAAAAAAAAGGACAAAGAGATATGGAATCATATAACATGCTCAAATGAAAGCAATAAATGCAAAAGATAAAGATGATGCGATGTATGGGGGGACAAGAAGGACATGCAATAAACAATCAACGCCGGGTCTGATGCTCAAAAGGAAAAAAGAAATATAAAAAGAAACAGCCTCCGATCTTTCAGGTTTTCAATGTTTTGTTTTTTGTGGTTTTCTGGTTCTGTGTCTGTTTCTTTTGGGGGGAGGGAGAGATGGATATGGATATGGGGGAAGAGTGCGAAGGGAAGAAAGAGTAAGGGAATAAAGGAAAAGGAAAATAAACAAAACAATGCCATCCAAATATTACAAATATTTTCCAGTTCCGGCCTTTCTCTATAACATGAGCCATCGATCATAACGTCTTTCGTTCAACTGAGAATCTCGTGACGAGTGGATTAAAAAAAGGAAAATGGAGATGGCAGCCAGCCCTCATCGAGAGAGACTGTGGCTGGACTGCATGCGGAGGAGAGAGTAAATAACTTCGTGATCGGGAACGATCGTGGGGCGAGATTGATCAAATTGGGTCTCAAGGTCGACCGGATA
This sequence comes from Penicillium psychrosexuale, assembly GCF_028828465.1. Classification (NCBI taxonomy): domain Eukaryota; kingdom Fungi; phylum Ascomycota; class Eurotiomycetes; order Eurotiales; family Aspergillaceae; genus Penicillium; species Penicillium psychrosexuale. Next base: position 4,509,561 of record NW_026643187.1, read on the forward strand.
TTGTGTCCCCGTTTTGTATAGGGTGCGGGGGTTTCCGTGTTGGGGCCACAAGCATGAGAGTGCAGGGTTGCAGTGCGGTTGAATTCGATCTATGCCTTGGGGAAGGCGTTCGAATCCGGGTTGCTGGACTGCATGTGTCGAAATGATTCGGGCTGCTGCAATGCACCGAAGGGCTCATGAGGAGTCGGAATCGCAGTGGTACGAATCGTCTTCGAATGGGTTGCGGGCTATGTCAATGCTTGTGGGCGGTGATTGTCAGGCACGGGCAGAGCGGCTCATGCTGCGTTCTGGGATGGCGGGCGGAGCGGGAGGAGCGGGTGGTGTGGGCGAGTATGAACGCGAGCCTCCGATGATGTCGACGTCGTGTTCCTGTAGAACAACGGAGTATTTGGGGTCGCGCAGGAATTTGGGGACAGAATCGCTTGACATCAGCTTGAACACGGAAGTTTGAGCAAGCTCGAACAGGTGCACCACTTCTTGGAGACTCTTGAACATGGACTCGTCGTCTCCCACGGCCTTGGTCATGCGGCTGGCGAGGCTGTTGCGGAGGGCATGGTCGATGTTTAGCTCGCAGGGTGAGCCGGGAGCCAAAAACGCGTTGTACAATCCGTATGCTGCAGCCAAAGTTTCCCGCACTGAATCGACCTTGTTGAATGTACCCATCTTCTCGGCCTTATGGTAATTGGTGGTGAACTCCGATACATCGAGGTAGAAAGACAAATTCTCTTCACACAGCGAGTAGCGAAGGAACTCACGGAAAAGCAAACGCAGAGCGGGATCCTGAAGGATATGGGTCAATCGGGCGTTATTGGAATCGCGTGGCATCCCACGACTGTCGTACGTTGGCGCAACCTCGCGGGTCTTCTCGCGGGCAATCCATCCACATACGCGCTGCCCCCGTTCGGTAATGCCGTAGATGGCATACTTGGAAGGCTGGAAATGAGCATTGGTCCCAACATCCGGGAATTGTTTGTCGTCTTGAATCATCGTGATCAAGCCATACTTCAGGAACAGCTCGGAGATCAAACAGGTCTCCCGGCGCTCGATAGTAGTCGAACAATCCATCAACCAGTCCACCGATGCCTTTCCGGTAAATGTATTGCTATAAACCTTTCCATCCAGGAGTTTGCGCTCCCGAGCCACCTTCACTCCAACCAGGCCGTTGGTGTAATCACTAAGCGAGTCCGAATCCGAGGTTGAAATACTGCTTTTGATGTTCGGGCCATCCTGACCAGCAAAGCGGCGGAAGATCACCTCGATCGTCGCGCGATCATGGGACAGCTTGTCGGTATCCGTGTCCCGCTCTAGATTCACCAGCTGCATGGTATTGCGTGGCGACTCCAGTACATCCATCACGTGACGAGCGGTAATGCCGTTACGCTGGCAGAAACGCTGCAAGATATTGATACCCTTTGGGGTAAGCTGGAAGAGGGCGCCCTTGAGCGGGAAGATCAAAAGCTCCCTGCCGTCAACGGATTCGATGAAGCGCGCATCGACAAATCGCTGGCAGACGGATCGGGCCATTTCCTTGGCCATAGAGAATGTAGTGGTCGTAGTAGTCGTAACTATGCGGGATGGGTCCTTGGGATCGGGCATGCGGTTGGACTGGGAGAATTTGAGCGAGCCCAAGTTGTTGATGGCCTCTTCCGAGGTGAATGTGTGGTCATATCTGGTGAAACGAACGCGGTGCGAATCCAACTTCAAGCTGACCATCAATGTGGAGAACAAGTCCATGAAATCCTGCGCTGATCAGCCCAATTGTTCTAATTTTGCAATCGCATTCCAATGTGAGCCTACCTTTGTGAATGGGCGCTCATCCTCGGTCATGCGCAACAACCTTGACGACGTCTGATGCATTTTGGGTGCGGGCGGGGAAGGACGGGTTTCGTGGGGAGGTGTAGGAAGACGCTGAAGAGTCAAGCGACGCTTGAGCACCGAATTGGCAGGATTGTCGACCAAGGCCGGGGACGAAGGGCGCGAGGTTCCCGTCAATTGCTCGTAAGTGTCGCTGTCGAATGGTGGGGTCACAGGGGTTGCGGAGAGCTTATGCGGTCTCGACAGGCTACCGTATGAAGTGGTGGAGCGTAATGTACTTCCAGACAGACTAGCAAGAGCGTTGGAGGTCTTTTGAGCTAAGGCAGCAAAAGAACGACGATTGCGTGAGATGATACCGCCAAAATCAGAATCAGGAACTGAAGGGAGAGAATATTCTCGGCTGTGGCTCCCGGTTTGGGTTGGCATTGAATGGTTTTGAGTCTTCGGGTTGAACCAGAGGGAGGAAAAAAGTGGATTATGCCAAACACCTGATACCGGAAAAAAACATGGGAATTTGGTAAAATAAAAAATAAAAAAAAATAAAAAAGAATTAAGTGGACTAAGTCCTCCAAGGCAAAAATGTAAAAAGGGTAAGAAGGGGGACAGCAAGGAAATTATACACTATGACAATTTCCCATTAGTATTATTTTCTCTTTTTTTTTTTTCGAATCGATTTCAATAGAAAAGAAAAGGAGGAGTAGAGGGAAGATGGGGCTAAAGGGGGGAAGAAAGAGAACGGGATTGAAGAGAAAATAAGAAAAATGATTTTTGCCCGAATAATTGAAAATGGAAATGAAAAAGAAAAAGAAATTAAAAAAAAAGAAATAAAAAAGAAAAGAAAAAGAAAAGAAGCGCCATTCGGCCTGTCAGCCTACAACATATGATCCACAGCCCACGCGTGAGCCCCGAAAGAGTTTGGCCTGATGCATCCAAACAACGTGGGCCATGAAGATCGGTGGGTTCTGGGGTCTGGTATTATATGTATACCATACCATACCTGCATATTGTTTCCCTAGGTCTGCAACGGATTTTAGCTAATGAATAGCTCCCTGGTAATTGCATGCAAGGGGGGTTATAGTATACCAGAGCCAAATGGCTAGGAGATGTGAATACCCTCTCTATAGTCCATAGTCGATACTCATGGTTTGGGCGATTCCAAATCAACCTATGGAACCAGAGAAAGAAATTAATTAAAATGGATCCGCAATCTTTTTCCAATGATTTCATTGATTTTTTGCCCGAGTTCCAAGGTCGACCGAACAAATCCGTAATACGTGGTACTGGTAATACCTGTACCCTGAACATTCAACGTGGCCTACCTTACTGCCTTAGGACTAGTTCTCTGCTTTTGAGCATCTGGAGCTTCGGAGTATTAACGGGTGAATCCAGATCTAAATCTTCAGTGTTACCATATTAGTTTGGTGTCTTTCAATAGCCTTCTCCGGCTTCAATGGGATAGATCTAACTATGTCATTTCACATTCGATGTGTAAGCTAATCCCGACAAAACAGGTAATGATGTGAAAGCTTGAATCCACGTGGAAATCCCTACACTTCCCGAAATCTAAGGTTATATTGCTAATTATGATACATATCTATGTTGAATAATCATCAATAATAGCTACCATGGGAGTCATTCTAACCTTATCAAGTAGCCCTTGGCAACCTAGATATGACAACGGGACATTCTTTGCTTGTTCCTCATCCAAGCCACACCAAACCTGGAAATAGATCAGAAACATTGTTCTATATTAGACACATGGTTCCGGGCTGTTGCCGGAGAGTGGGCATTATTGTACCTATTTATGTTGTCTCCAGAGAATCAGAAACATCCTCGTACATACATTGTTGTATCACATGTCGCCATCGGATCAAAGACCCCCACTTCACTCCGATCGTCCAATGGTGGGGCAATTAGGAACTTGGCACGCTTTCACACTTCTTCCCTGTTTCGTACCGAGCATTGCGGTGTTTCGTCTTGTCGCTAATCCTAATTTGGAATGTCAGGGAGGTCCCAATCCGAAACTATACTAATTGTACAGCGCAAGAAGACAACATGATGATTAGTTAATAGTCAATATATAGTTACTAATCAATATATAATCCTCATTGTCATACACAAGGTTAAACGTTCATAGTGGGGGGAGGGGTATATTTCCCCTTTGAGGACCTTGCGTAACTAGAAACATCTCAAGGCGGTCAAAATAGATTAATAATAATCCTGATCTCCAGGCTTCCATGGCAATTCCAAGCGTCTTCTTTTCGTTTGGTGTGCATAACCCATGTGGTCCCACGTGGGCACACGTGGAGAGAGATGCTTAGCGTCTGACCGCCGAATCCGCTCTCAACTGTTTTGCGCATAGAAAGGAGGCGCAGCCTCGCGAATCTTTGCCGAATGTCTCAATTACGGGTCGCGATGGGCAGCTAGCGCTAACAAGTTCCAGGATTTTAAGCGTGAAATTACCCTATCATTCAACGGTTTTGGTTCGCGTCTCCGGTTCCTGGAAAAAGCGGGTTTCAGGTTTCCCGTCCAGTTTTCGCGAAAACACGGGGTTTTACCGCCTTGACGAAACAATTGACGCCATCCAATAATACCAGAGACGCCCCTAGTGTCGCATACCCGCGGATCATGATCGTCAATCATCGCGTTATCATTTCCTCATGGCTTGAAATACGTGACCAATACGCAGTGAGGCAGGGGTCGCTAATCTCCGCGGTCGGGGACCAACGTCAGCGAGATAACGCTAAGGGTTAACACGAGAGCCTCATCTTACACCTTGTCCCCGAAACAGCGCCCCAACACGCACAAAGACGGCCCTAAGGATTTCACTTGCATGAACCGCATTTAATTGGAGGTTTCAGAAAAGCCATTCAACGCCCGGGGTCAAGCTATCAGACACGTTAGCAAGACCCGTGCTGACCAAGAAACAGTACTGGCCAACCAAACCTCCTGGAACATGTCACGCGAAATGCAAGACGTTAGTGCGAGTTTCACCCGCCATATGCCGACTTTCCCTTGACTAACCAACAATTTCCTACGATACGAATTACCAGTTTAGTACTCGCTATGGAGTAGTACTAAAAAAAAGAAGGTTTGGACTCCGCTCAGACGCGGCCGTAGAGACAGATTGAGCAAAGATACTCCGTGATATGATAGCATATGATATGAGATTGGCTCCCCCGCAAGACGAGATTAGCCAACGAAAGTTAAATTGGATAGCGCAGATCGAAGAACTCATTCTACTTTGTACAACACAGGACAGAAACCTTGGAAGGAGATAAGAACATTCGAATAAGCGACACGTCATATCGACATACTTTGCACTATGTATTGAGATCTATCGAGCAGGATCGATCACAAGAACGCGATCAAACGGTGCCACGTGTATGGAAGGGGGATAAAACAGTTTCTCTTCTAACACGGGCAGCTCGCCGGAAAGGGAGTCTCCGGTCGCATCATCTCGGCTCAGCCCTGTACGAGCAATGCCGATTTGGCTCATATCACTCCCGTGTGGCTCTATTGAGAATGATGGGTTTGCTAGTTGGTTTCAAGGAGTCTGACAGAACCAAGTGAGCAATTCAAGGAGTGGGTTAGCCAATAATTCGATATCATCGTACGGGGTAACTCCGGAATTCGTATACGTATATACTATGTAGATTACTTTCAATACGATTAGTGCTCGCACATCAGGTCCATTATTGCGAGACGCTAAACTCGAAGAGAATTGGTGGAAACTATCCCTGTCGCTTTGTTCCGCCAGGCATGTCGAAGTGGATTGAAGCTATCCAAAATTTAGCCCCGCTTACAGATTGGCTCGCGGAGGTTTTGCTGTTCAGAGTCTAAAATTGCGGTCAGACGTTCAACGGTAAGTAGAAAGATATCACTTGAGCCGAAGGAGACTCCAGGGACCCTCTTGACGTGATGAGGTATGTATCGTTGTATCTAGCATTACCTCTATGTAATTTAAGCCACATGGTATTGTCTTTGTCCAGGGTGTCAACATCCCTGGCGGCCACGCGACAAGGGACTCCTGCAGGCTTGCATTGTTCAGGGGTAAAAGACACCATCTGCATATATGTAAATTATAACGTGGATTGTACAAGATATACGTTTTGACACGAGTCATGAAAACTCAAAATCACCCTAAATCATTTCAGCTGCCAAGATGTCAATCCTATTCTTTCGGACAAGTCTGCATCCTTTGTTTCAGGGCCAGTGCTGTCCCTAGATGTCGATCCGCCAAATGAAAAGCTTATGTACATTAGCTAGCTCTATGACATACCTTGCCTAAAGATAGAAGGGAATCTCATATTGTACTCCCGTATTTGACACAGGCAGCTTACTTTCCTAGCCACATATCACCTCCTTGCCTATTCGAGGGTCCCTGCACGTAGCAGGTGTGCTTCGTACATACTCCGAACTGCATGGTTGTATGCAGATCTCCACGGAATTCAGGGACTCAACATCCGAGAGTTAATTCCTGTTCTGTAGGAATGTGGCTTGCGCGATTGGGATCCGAGCTATGCTCTGATGCTCCTTGGGCTGACCATGCTAAACCCTAAACATCTAAAACCTGGCTCCGGGGTGATTGCTGAGTAAAGGATTTAGGTTTTGACCAGGCCCGGGGTAGAGAAGGGCCTAGATGAATCTCGACCTTCGCCTTCACTGCCCCTTGATGCACATCCTATACTGAGCTCATTTAGATGTTCTAGATCGCAATATCATATCAACCTTCAATATAGGGTCGATCTTCGCTCCCGAAGACCCATCAGCAGTCCAAATTTAAATAGGCCAAGAAATCCCGAGGCTACGTATCACATTGCAGAGGCCGAAGCTGCCGAGAGCTACGAATGTGGGGGAAGCATGACTGATGTTACAGTGCCACGTGAAATGCCGGAGAGGTCGACAATTTAGACCTCGAGCACAGATCTATCTGATCATCCTCTAGTAACAGTAGGGCGAAACTTGTAAGCAAGGTGTCGACCTATCCTTCGCAAGTATGACCCCGTAATGGGACCATGTGGCTTGCGCAGCGGCCTACCCATGTCTAGTGAAAACCCTGACAAAGTATGTTGTAATGACAGAAACTCTCCTTGCGACTAGCGAAAACACTAGTAGAAAACAATCGCGTGCACGCAGCACTTCGTGAACAGAGCCTCATGCCTCATCGGATCTGTTGCCTATTCGGTAGCATGCTGGGGGAGATTGCACATATCTATCTCTCTGGTACGGAGTAGCGGCGGCGCTGATCCTTAATTTTTTGAACCCTCAACAAACTTAGGGCTTTCACCGTGTAATTTTGCCTCACCTCAGTTCTTCTCGGACATCCCGATTTTTTGCAAAATAGTCTGAGTGGGTCTTTTCACATATGTATATGGCAATGCAAAGACCAAGGTTCTGATCTGCGGCCAGATACGGAGATAAGAGAAGGATCTTCGATGTAGCGAAGTTGAACTCTGTTTTTCACAAATGGGAGCAATTCAAGTGCACACATCATACTCCCGAGGTCCTTATAGGCCGTTTGTAGTAATATCCCTTTTGCCGTGTGTATTATACCGGTGTATCATACCGCCACCTGTATATAGAATACGAGGAATTCGACTTTACCCGTTCGTGATGGGCTCCACCTGCTGAAAACAGGTAGTGTAGGGTGGAGTGTAGCAGTGAACCACGTCATAGACTTTGGATAGTTAAATTATTGAACCAAGACTTTAAAAAGATGGCCCTGAATCATGTACGCATCCACAGTCCCGGGTTTACGTTAACGGCGAAGTCCGGCGTGGCAAATCTGTGGAAACGCTAGAAGCCTTCTAGAAGGATTCTAGAAGACGCCAAGAAGCCGCGTTTCGGGCGATCCATGGTTCAGCGGGCCAATATATTAACTGTTTCATCTGTTTATCCCCTTTCTGTTGATTATGGGGCTGTATTTTGGGAAAAGTCTATTCTGGTTCCGATGCGTTGTTTCAATGTTGTTTTTCTCCTGTTCCTGAATTCCGACTGATCTCGGAATACAACTGAAGATGAGGGCTTGGCAAGTGTCAATTGTAAATTGTCGAACTATATCCGCGCTAAGGATTACTTAAATGTCTGTCAAACCAATGAGACATCTAATAACATACGATACAGAACAAATTCATACCCAAGAGTCTCATGTTGGATCTACGTTACTTGTAGATCTACAATGTACGTAAGAATAAGGCCGAAAGCGAGAAAACAACAAACCTCTGATGGGGTTACCATACGATCTACGGAGTACCTCTTACGGTATGGAGTACTTTGTATACCCACTGGTCCACCTTCACGGTAGACACGGCAGAAGAGCCACACGGGAACAAAAGGACCTTGAAGTCCACGTGGCAGATCGGCAAAACACCGGTGACAGAGAGAATAATAGCCGACCTACATATCAACTATAGCCCTAACCTGGTTAGCCTGTGAGGTACTAGGGATTAGCTAAATTATGGCATAAACGCGTGTATTCCGTTCTTTCCATCTTTATTTTCTTCATGCTCTCATCTACTATGTTCTAGTAGTATATTCAAACAATCGGGACTCAAGTCAAGTTCTTTCTTGAAGACATTCATCCAATACTCATTTTTCATGACTCCGCTCATAACAATGATATCAATTTATAAAAATATGTGTTGGGCATCCCAACAGCCGCACGAGCCCCAGGACCAAAACAAAATTACCTAAAAGACATGTATCGTTCCAAAAACGCAGCTTCACCGCAAGACCAAAGCAAATCTAAGGCCTGGTGAAAGTCTGCGGGGCCTCTCCAACACCCTTCCAACACCTGCCCTATCCTTTTTGGATTGAGCAGCCAAAAGTGCCTGCTCAGGAACAGCATGAAATTGTGCTGCTAACTAGGTAGCGAATTGGTCGGGTTGCGCGCTACCTTTTTCGCAGCCATAAGCAGATTTGACCTTCCAGGATTCCTTATATAAGCGTCCGCAGCATTGAGGGCTTTGTACATGCCATCACCCGTAGGCTCCCGTAGCTTGTTACACATACTTGGTGGGCATTGGTAATCTTTAGTTTCCGAAATATCCGTCATTATTTGTCTCTGTGTAATGCTTGAGGAAGTGAGGAATCTTACGAAGGTCTTGCTGGCGCATCAAAAGCGCATGCTTGGGTCTGCCGCTGTTCGGATTGCTTGTTCCACAGACATTCGAATAGAAATTGTTCCGCATATCAAACCCCGATGGTCCTATACGCGAGTGACATCTCACCTAACGACGAGATTGGATTCTGCACTCGGAGAGCCAAAAAAAGTACCTGGCATTGAGTCAGGTTGGAGTAAATCATAGAACGCATTAATGAATGATGTGATCCTTCTATTGGTCGGTGGGAACGGACTGTCGCTATCCTTGAGTGGAGTCTCAGCCGTCGAGCGAGAGTCGTGAGTGGTTTTTTGGAATCATATATACGGAATCGAGATGCCGGTGAAGAGCCAGAGAGGGACGGGAAATTAGTTCTTCATTCAGTCATTATGATTTTGCCTCACGAAATGTCCATATCCAAGCTGATACAATGTTTACTTTACTAGGTTTAGTGATCTCATATCGATCTTACATTGAAATCCTAGTTGAGAGAAAAAGCAAATCTGTATAATGAAAGTTCGGCCTGAGATGAGAATATATACTAACCTATAGTGTGGCAGGCTAAAAAAATCAGGACTACTAGCTGTGAGATAGCTCTATGTGAATTGATATAAAATTGAGGTGTCTAATAGACAGCCTTAGATGATAATTGCTAATCTGTTATGCTTGTTAATAAGCTACGCATTCTGAAGTCTCTGTAGACCTCTCCTAACATGCCATAAAAGCTCCATTCAACTTCCTCTTTGCGTTCAATTCAACCTCCAAGCGCCTTTGTTGAGACCATTTCTGCCTCAGGTTGATGAGACCTGCTATCTACCTTGTTTGATCTTCCTTCTTCTCTCTCTCTCTTAGCCAGCTGACACAACATAACCCATGGTTTCCGTTATCAACAAGCAGGATCATTTCAACAAGCATCCTATGTCAAAGTAAGTTCTACTCCACTGGCATCAGGGCCACTGTCTTGTTAACTGATCACCTATTCTTCAGAGGCCACAATCATGGCCTTCGCCAACCAGAAAAGGAAAACTACAGCCTAGAGCGACAAGTGAAAGGTTCTACATCTCGTCAGACATATCTGATTGGACTGAGCTTACGTGCAAACGTCCCAATCTCTCATTCAGCTACTATAGTCCAACAACCCCGAGCAACCAGATTCATCTCACCTCGCCGCAGGTGTCGATGAAGCAGTGCATATTCTATTTCTGTCGCTTAGCCAGTATCGCCAACCCTAAAAACTCCATCTAAGACCCGAAATCATTGCGTCCTCTTCTACTGCCTCCGAGGCTCATATGCTGCGATCTTACATGACTCAGATGGCCCAGCACATTCTCTGTGGTCTTCGGCTGGTCAATATGTTGAATCGAGTGGTTCCAATCAGCCAGTACTGCAAACCAGTGCTGTTTTTATATGGCGGGTGTTGCAGCCTACCAGGGCGATTAAAATGATACTGGATGGCGGGTTGGCTTCACCCACTGCCTTTTCACGCGAGGAAGCAGTCCAAGGAGGGAGCGCTTTGGAAGACCTTACAGAGTCTCGTCAAGAACAACTAGCTTGTTCAGGTCGTCAGGCTTTTGGATGATATGTTTAATTAATTTTACTATACTTATTTTACCGCTAATTTTTATCGTAGCTTGCACCAATAAGGGGGAAAGTATCCAAAAAGACCCCTAAAGTGTACCGAAAAGACATGACAAGGCCGTATGACAGTATCATTTTATCGCGTGGATCCCTAGTGGATTTTGAACTATATCAGTATGAAGGTTTCAGGGATCAGCATGCAGTTATCGCATTTGCGATAAATGAGTGGGACTGTCGTTGCCGAATACACCAAACTCTCCAAATGACTTGCATCGTTATCTTGTGGAGCTTTCACCTATGTGGGTGCTGAAGAATGTAGATCAGTCGGCATTGTTTGATTTGTCATTCCTCAGTCACTCGCATTCGCACCATGGTATGACCAGAGACTTGCTCTGCCACGTCCAGCGTAGAATTCGGTGATGACAGCCTCGACTTGCGATACAGTAGTTTTGCGAACAATCTTTATGCAGATAACCGTGTCTAGGATGTACCTCGCAAGGGGACCTGAGAAGTTGTATACGTTATATGATACTGCAGGTTTGGAACTATAATCCGTACGCCATACATAATAGTCTAATTCGAAGCTTAATGCTATTATCGGTACGTGGCAGGCCGCTCAATTACTATTGACGGAAATATTTCCATCAACGACATCAGCCCATTTGAAATACGTCGGTGATGCTTGACCGTCGTTTTCCGCTACTGCAGGGAAGACGGAAGTTGGCCGATGATCCTAAGGAAACCAAATCCAATCAAATCACACTCCGTGCACGCTCTTCAGTTGCAAAGTGCCGAGATCGTCGTTGATATCTGTCCGACTTGAGATATACCTCCGATCATCCACTTAATTTGACTTTCGTTATCCCTGCAAGCGCAAAACTAGCCGTCTTAGCGGGTCAAGCCACGAAGCCTGAAGAAATGCGAAAAAGGACCATTCTAACTAGAAGGAGACGTTCTACTTTTGTCTCTTCTGACAAAGCGGGGCAGTCAGAGTGAAGCCGGTGAGGAGGAGATGCTTGACGTTCGCTGTTCTCGTACGGCATTGCAGTGGATTATGCATTTTGCTATCCTTCCCTAGCATCTTTGCATAATTACCTATACGTTGCACAAAAGCTCCTTTTATTAACATGTCGTGCCAGGTCTAATTTACCTTCTGAAACCGAGTCTCCTATTTCTGTCGCAACCGCAGTCCGGCCCCTATCTCAACTGCTGCAACATACATACTCGGAAAGGGTATTTTGGGCTATCGCATGGTCCAATGCCATTCGGGATTTGCTTTGCACAGCCAGACTGCGTTAGACACATGGTCAGCCATGCTTGGTCATGCTCAGCAATGCCCAGACGGAAGCGAGCATATCGATCTCGACCGACAGCTGGTCGAATGTTAGAATGGGACCGCTAATTTTTAGCGCCTCTTGGCCCAGAGGAACATGTATTAATCCGAATTCCGAGAGCTCGGCGAATGTCAGACATCAGCGAATGTCGGGATTCTTTTAGGGGTTATAATACCCTAGTACAGAAGAAGATAGGATTTAGTAGTAAAGATAATACTGTAAATAATGATCACGGGGTCTTTATGAACGTCTATTATAAGCTATGAAGACATCCTAGTGTAAAGAGAGATCTCGACATTCGCTAAGACCCCTCTGAGCAGATAGATGGTCGAAACGCGGATTAACACGGATTAATATATTTTCCTTCACGCTAAATTAGCGGTCCCATTCTAACATTCGATCAGCTGTAAGCCCCATATCGATCTGCAACCTGCAGCATGACCTGATTATTAACAACTAGTTGAGCTCTGGGCTCAGAGAGCTAGATTACTCCGTATACATCGAAGTGCATCAGAGCCATGCGAGTATTACAGGATTGTGGAGTCTACAACTTCCTCGCTGTATTTGGCTCCACTACTCTTCGTTTCACTTCCAGTTATCACGACGTCACACACATCCAATGAATTGTAACCTAAGTATCAAAAATAAAGCCTCTCCGCCATGTGAATTGCCCTTGGCATCCTGCAGATATCGCATGGTACCCCAGTGGTCGGCGTCCTATGTTGTACATGCAGAGTAATATATGCTCAACGCACAACTTACCATACTAACACAGCAGCCCCTCCTTTTACCATTTGTGGATAAAGATATGAGAATCAGCCATGTCACTTTGAACACATGGCAAGCCACATGCATATGTCCAAAGGCCGCGTGTTTGAGGGTCCAATTAAATAGAGTACAGAATGTCAACGTAGAAGGACAGCATTTACGGGGTACACATTCCCACAATAAATACCTTTAACTTTTAAATGACTGTATCGTGAGCAAGGAGATCAACATAAGGCAGTAAGATTCGAAAAGCTGCCAGCATTCCCATTGGCACAGTTGCCTATTAGAAGTACAGACTACTAGAAAACAAAGAAGATGAAAGATTTGTCTTTCTGAAGAATCAACCAGCCAGTTTTGAAACTATCTATGTTGTACATGGTATCCATATCCAAATCCCGATATCGCTATCACTCTTTTATATATGTCATAGGCCTGCGCAGATCATCAGATCATCAAAGGCTAATCAAATGACATCCACTGCACTGTCTATCATCTACAACTAGCTTGAGTTATAGCAGTATTACGTACAGACCCCCTCAGAGCTCACGGGTACATGTACTCCGTATCCCAACAATGCGGGAGTGTGCATATCCCATCAAAGACAAGGATGACGTGACTGACCATTCTCAACAACTAGGATAGACGATGGAAAATGATGATCGCCAGATTTAAATGGTGGTCAGGTAGGTTTGGGACTAGTGAAGTTTTCTAATAACTTGAATCATGGAGCTGGGGGGTACTTGCTTGGTGTTTGTTGTACATGTGGTTATGTACGAGTACATCGTGTTTTGATATATCCGATACCGGCCGTCGGCTTGAGTTCGAGGCATATGTTGGGGCTGATATAGATCCCTTAGGCTTGGTTGAGATGTGTATATTTCCTTCTGTAGAATTCCGGGGACTGCTTGTGTGTGTGCGATGTGTTTTATGTTGTATTTGGTTGTGTTGTGTTGTTCTCTTTGGGACAGCATAGGAGCACTTGATATCGATTCCAGGCTGGAGAATTGGGAAATTAATTAAGATGTTTTCCGACTAGCAACTCATATCATGATAGACGGATAGTCAAGGCCAAATGCCATGCTTGTCACCGGCCCAAATAGCCCAACACAGTTACACATGCTCGCAATATCCAATTGCTGACAGGTCTATCCGCGCCACCACTGGCCCAAAGCACCCCCGGAGCCAGCCATTTCAATGACCTCCTCGAAACTGATTTCCACACGGAACATCTGCCCGTCAGCAGTGCCGTTCCCACTGCCCACGGGGGTCACGAGTCCCCAGCTGAGCAGTCTTTCCCAGGACTCTCGGGCCACATCTCGGCCCCAGACACGGCCTGGTGTGGCAGAAGCTCCCGACACCGAGGCAGATACCTTTGCGGATGTTAGGAGCCGAACGTATTCTGCATATGCGGCGGGGAATGAAAGCGCAAGTGGTCCCATACTCTGGGACTGGGACCCGTCGTTTCCGGGGTCGAACAGGGCTGCCAGGCGTGTTGCGGCTACCAACAAAGCCAGTGGCAATGACGAGGGACTGGATGATGTGATGGATGTGGAGAATGGGAGAGGTGCTGGGTCTGGGCACTCAAGGGATTGGGAAGAGAAGCTTTTCGGGGTTGGGACTTCGGGTATAGGTGCGTCGGCGGTCGAGACACTTTGTAGTAAGTCACTGATGGGGAGAAGCGCGCTGTTGAAAAACTCCTTTGCTGATTTGGTTTGGTTGTAGATACGCTTGAGGTGGAATTGGAACTCGTTGTCATTCCACAAATGCTATTTTCAAGAGAGCGATTTAGCAAAGATGCAATTGATTGGATAAAGGAAAATACAGATCTTACCTTCAAATATTCCTTCCATCCCCCAAGCAGTGTATTCCACTTGTTCGACTCTACTAGAATGCGTTCAGACCCAAGTTCATCTGCAATATCAGCCATTTCGGCGTCACTGAGATCCAGGCTCCCTAGGCAGATATCTGAAAAGGTCTCGAAGGATCGAGGTAGAGGAACGTAAGTATAACGATGACTAAATCGACTCTTGACACGCTTCTCGAGCATTTCGGTTACGTCGACCTTTGTCGTGAGCCCAATCACCGCGATGGGGGCTTTGCGGGCTTGGGCAATATCGAACAGATTATACAACAAAGTCTGTCGTGGGTGAGTGACGAATAGGTCGAACTCATCCAACAAGATCACAATGGATTTCGCAGCAGTCTTCGATCCTGGGTCCCCAGAAGTCCCGAAGAGTTCCTCTGGGTGTGACAATAAAGCCAAGAGCGTGGCCATCGTATCCGCATAAGAACTGACCTTAGCCGCATCTTCCTCGGTATGCGTCTCACGGCCAAGTTGGCGCCACATTTCTCGCAAAGCTAGACGGTCGTCTGTGTGCAAGAACCCATTGAGACGAACGACGTGGAACTCATTGCAATGCTCCTTTCTAAGAGACGAAATGATAGATTCCACAATCGCCGTCTTGCCGCATCCCCTGGATCCAAGAAGAAGCATGGAGTTGCCCTCTCCGATAGAGACGGTCTGTTCAATGAGCTGATGAACCTTCTGGTATTCAGCTTCGAGTCCCCGCACTGGAATCTGTCGTTTCCCTGTCAGCTTTTCGAGAAGAATAGTCGAGAGAATGCGCATTTCGTCCTCAAGGCCCGTCTGACAGAGCGCCTGGAATTTTTCAGCATATTCTGGCAACGGCTCGGAGACATCGATAGTCTCATGCGCCTCCGGCTGGTCATGATAAAGGTCTTGCTGGAGTTGTATTGTATCGATGCCATCCAAGCCGTCCTGATACCCAGGCGAAGGTGACTTCTCTTTCGGCTCTGCGGCCAAGGCTTTCTTAGATCTAGGCTTCGCGGTGCTTCTCTTCGATCTGGTCCTTGTAATTGTACGAGGGGCGGGTTCCGGGGACGGCTCGTCGAGGTCCATGTCATCATCGTCATCATCTTCCTCCTTAAATTCAGGCTCGTCTTCTTCTTCGTCTTCCACCGGGAATTGTCGCGGCTTTTGCGCGCTTCGTGTGGGACGCGCACTTCTCGAAGGAGTGGCTGCTGGTTTTCTCCTCGATGAGGGTGTTACGGCTTCTTGGTCGTACCTTTTTGGTGTTTTGCGCTGCCGCCCACTTGACCGTGTCCCAGTCCGTGCGGGAGTTTGTGCCTCATCTTCCCCAACCTCGCCGCCTTGGCCTGTCGTTACGGGGTCTGGGTTGTCTCCGCGGGAAGTTTGACGCCGCGATGCACTTTTCACCGGTGTGGGGGAAGTTCCGTGATTGTCGGGGGATGCCGGGACGGAGAATACGTCTTGATCATCATTTCCCATATCGATGTCTCCATCAACGTCCTCGGAGACCCTTCTCCTCTTCGATGCTCGGGGCATGGTTGTGGTTTGAAGAAATGGAATAGCTGGTATCGGGTACTTTCCAATTCGGTGGAGAGAGGATTTCGTGAGGGTAAAGGACTCAAACCGGGAAGCTCTGGCGGTTTCCTGTCGGATAAGTGTTTGCGCCTATGTCAATTAGAATCAGATTCAATCAACGCTGTTTATTTCCGACCAGCCTGAGTCCAGAGCTGTCCCACCGAATGTAACGACTTACAAAGAGAAAATCAATAGCGCATTTGTCGTTAATCAAGGCCAACAGGCGCAGCCCGTCTGAATCAGATTCCAACAGAAGACCGGGATTCAATTGCTGGTCAATTGCTCAAAGGGTCGGCCCGGACAACAATTGGCCGGTTTTCGCCTCAGGCCGAGACGCGTGACGCGAAGTCAGGTGCTTCCCGAGGTCACTTCGACAAGTCGCAACTTGGAATTGCTCTTTCGTTAATATTGTCTTACTGTATGGACCAGAAGTCTCAATAATCGGAAGTCACAGACAAACCCGAAGAACTGGAGTCGAACTTTACCGACTACTAGGGGGCGGGTATAGCAATTCTCCTGAAGACCGCGACATCATTTGTCAACGCTACAAAAATATGACTGCCAATATCCCGGAGATCATCCTGCTCTGCCAGGATGCAGACTTTATCACCGCCTTTAAAACAGCGCAGCAAGAGCACTGGCCCGAATTACCATCAAAGCTCACGATCACCCTTATCAACTCGCGCCTGAACCGCCTCGACCCCTCAGTAACCTTCGACCTGATCGTCTCACCCGCGAACTCATATGGTCGTCTAGATGGAGGCTTTGACGACGCCATCTCATTAGCCTTCAGCCCGCGTGATGATTACGAAGCTCTAACGCGCGCAGTGCAGCTGGAGCTGTACGAGAAATGGCGAGGATTCGCGCCGCCAGGCACATGCAGGCTCGTGCAGTTCCCTGTGCCGCTTTTGCAAAATCCCCGTCGCTGTGCCTGGGTGGCTATCTGTCCAACTATGCGAGAGCCGACGAATGTCGTCTGGGACCGGGAAGTTGTCTATGAGAGTGTCTGGAGTTTGTTATGTGAGGTCGAGGGGCGTAATCGGGCTTCTGAAGAGAAAATTAATCGTCTCTTGATGACGCCCCAGGCTGCTGGTATTGGGAAGGTTAGTAAGGAGCGTTGGTCGGCACAGATGGTGCTTGCAATGAAACATTTTGTGGACGCAGTCGTAAGGCCGGAACGGTGGAGTCGAATGCAGTGGAATGAGATCATGAAGGATTGTGACGAAGTTGCGACGACATGGAAGACAAAGGAGCAGCATAGATAAACTCGTTCCCAATTGTCCTTGTCGTCTTAGGTCTGTATGTAAGATCATGGCTAGCCTGAATGTTACAGTTCTGTTTCCTACATTCATGAGATGGAATTCGGCCGTGTTGATGAGGCGCTGTGAGAAAACGATGACAGCCCAAAGCTACTAACAAGGCCACTCATTAGTATCCATGGATTCTATGTGTTGCGGGAAGATTAGGTTCTCTATAGACTGGGCCGGGGTTGAGCCTGGGACTCTACAAGTGGATGCCAAGTATAGCTTTGCCGTTCGTGGAAATCAGATTCGCGAGGAAAAAGAATTATCTCGATTATTTGGGATATCCAGATTTGTTATAGCACAGCTGGTCTTTGTGGAGTACTAGGAAGTGAGGTTACTCATGGCGGATATGTCCAACTGCTCCTGCTGTGTCAATGTACGATGGAGTTGGAAACTGCGTAAAATGCGACAGTTGGGGAGATTCTGTGCCTGAACCGAACCAATGAATTCCGTGACACTAAGATCTCCTGTAGAGTTGAGCTTTGTCCAGCCAATATGTTGAATTGGAGCAGAAAGCATCTAAAGCTCGTCAGCGAAGCCGCGAGAAGGGATATTTCATCTACTGCGTGGATGGCAGGCTGAACGTCAGGTCAAGTCTGGGAGTAGCTGCTATAGTATATATTGAATTCGGAGAGATGAACTCATCCCCAATTTAAGCATATCTGATCCGTTCGAGGTCGGCTTCACCACAGCCGAGGTCCAATATGATGATCCGAGCTACGGCTGTGGGGTTTAGCCTTAAGCTACTTCTACTCCAACATTTCTTCCCCCTAAACCTTTCTAGTGCTCTTTGCATTTGTCATTCCTTTCAGATACCATGTCACATAACGCAATAAGCGCTCCGCCCAGGCAACTGGACGAGTTCGAACAGCTCGTCTATGAGTATACGGCGCGCATGGGCCTGGGGAACGAGGAAGTAAGTACCATACGCAGCAATATTAAAAAAATGAATTGCATCCCCCGCCTATACAGCGCCAGAGCGCATAGTTGAATCCCATCGCTTACCCTTATTGAAGCACTGGGACATCGATGCCCGCGGCTGTAACCTCCGCTTCGAGTCCGCAACCCGTGGTCCTCCGGCTACAGTGTCGTTCCTCTTGACGATCACTCCTGCACTGACCAATTACTTTGGTAACCTCCATGGGGGCTGCGCTGCTACTTTGATCGATGTTCTATCCACCGCTATCTTGTTGGGCGTTTCCGAGCCGGGCAGGTTCTCCTTCGGAGGTGTCAGCCGCAACCTCAAGATCACATATCTGCGCCCTGTGCCTGCGGGAACTGAGGTGCGGCTCGTTTGTGAGGTTATCCATGTTGGCAAGCGGTTGGCATTGCTTCGGGCTGAGATTCAGAGGGCGGAGAATGGTGATGTTTGTGTAATTGGTGAACATGAGAAGGCCAATACCGACCCGGAGGTGACACAGAGGATTTGATTTGATGTGATGACTTCGTTTCTTTTTTTGGGGGTACGTGTGGAAGACAACATGGATCTTCGAATTTTTAGGAGGCAGCCACTGGGATATAAATTTATATAGATCTCATTTGCATCAATAAAGGTGCCAAATTCAAGCCATTGTACGAGCGAAGAGCATAGTAGTGACCAGAATATTGCGCTTCGTTTGCTATGATAGGGAAGGACGGACAAAGAACAGAGAGGCTATCGCACATTCTCAAGAGAAATATAATCAACCAATCTAAGCAGTACTAGATTATCCGATTGTAAGTCAAGTATCCCTCTTTACTCTGTGGCCAGTTGCTGGTCTTCGCGCAGACCCTCAACCTTCAACTCCTCGCCAGTGGCACGGCGGTACACATCACGGACATCATCTGGGGGAATTATTAGCCAGCTATTAATATATTTTCAATCACAGAATAGCTTACCGGTCGTAGTCTCGAAGTGTGATGTCGCGTCATAGCTCTTAGAAATGAAGATGTTGGACTCCTCGCCATTGTCGGTGGGCTCGTAGAGAGGAATGGGAGGTCCCATGAACTTTTCTTCGATCTTGCCCAGACGCTCGAAGCCAGGCTCAAGCTCAAGGTGGTGGTTAGCATCGTTCTCGGCGATGGTAGACACAATAGCGACGTAGTAGCCCTTGGGGCAGACGTTATGCGCGGACGAAACCATGGCAATGTAAATATCTGGAGAGGTGTTAGTGCCTGTTGATAATGACCGTATATATATAACTCACCGTGCTTGCGTCCAACCTGGGACTGGGGAATGATCAGCTGCACAGAGTCACTGCTGTCGGTCTTATCGATAGGGTGGTTCAGAATGCAAATAGCCTTGAGCAAGTATCCGGTGACCTTAGTCTTGTCGGGGAAGTAAGAAGGATCAGCGATGATCTTCTTAGTCTTAGTCTCAAACTTCATAGCTTCGGATTGGTCGTCACGGTCCTTCATGGTGGCCTTGATTCCGGAAACCTTGCCGTTCTCGTAAAGCACCTCGTCGACGTCGGTATTCAGCATGTAGGTACCGCCGTAGATGGCAGACAGACGAGCGAAGCCCTGGGGCAGCTCGCCGAGGCCGTAGAGAGGGTAGATATAAGGCGACTTTCCGTAGCGTGCCATAGAGTTGACATACAGACGGATACGGTTAATGGTTTCAACGGCAGCGCCAGTCTGGTTGATATATTCGTCCGAGGGGTACAAAGCCATGGAGTGACCGACGAAATCACGAGTGTTATCCTCCAGGCCAAACTTGTCGTAAACATCCTTCATCGTGCACGCGTGAATGTCCAATCCTGATCTCCATTAGCTATCCGCTTCGACGAGCCCCGAATTGACCTAGGTTGCAAATACATACCCTGGTGACTGGCTGGGTCGTCTTCCTTGAAATCACCAACCCACTCGAGGAACTTCTTGGCGCGTCGCTTTTCGAACAAGCCCATGAGCGACGAGCGGAGAGCTTCACCAGCATCGGAAGGCACCTTGGCCACGGTCGCCTTGGGACCCTTGCCTTGCTGAACGTAGCTGCCAGCAATCTGCTTGAACTCGAGGTATCGGGTAACGTCCGTGGACACCAAAATGTTGGTCAACTCTCCATTGGACATGAGCAGCTTGGGGACCAAGTCGATGTTCCAGTCATTGACCCTCCCGTATTTCTTCCATGGCTCCTCGCCGGGGGCAACGTTGCCGTATTTCTTGAACAGCTGCAAAGGGTGTCAATAGGGTAAATTGGGAATAAATCGGTGCACATACTGCTTCGATGTTGACGGAAGCTGCTTCTCTGTGGACATTGTGAGCTATTTTGATCCTGGTGCCATCATCGTGAGCTTCGCCGACTTACCCTCCATAGTGATCATTGCGATCGATGTGAAGGACCTTGTTACCCTTCACACTGAGGACACTGTAGTCGAAAAGGATGAGCAAATGGTGGAATCATCAAAGCCCAAGCTCAAATACCTACCCAGACAAAACACACTCGGTCAGACCTAAACGAAATTGGTCAGTTGTTGACGTTTTGAGGGGATGGCGGGGTAGCAACATACCAGTGCCGAGCACCACAACATCGTATTCTGGGGCGATCTCATCCATAATGAATATGGAAGTTACTAGAGGTAGAGAAAAATAGAGAGAAGATTCAAGAGAATGAGGAGAAGAGAAAGCTGACTATCTCCCCGCGGATCGGTGAGAAAGGGGAACTATTTGTCGGATCCGCCACTAGTGAATTACCTCATGATATTAATGACATGGGATATTTTGGCTTCAATGAACCCCTGAATATATTGGATTGTTTCAGCTCAGGGGTAAGTCTGATTTGATTCCCGATATTCTTAGGTACCGGGATAAGTTAAAAGGGGATTTGTAGTGTCAGATGATGGACCATCTCTTATATATTCTATGTATAATTTGACATGCGCACTACTAAAATCACCTTGGAAAGCTAATGTTACATACTTATTACCCCTGGAGATTCGGCTTAAGTCTCCCTCGACCGGGGCTGTGTCTTAACCCTCTGGTCATGCTTATTGTTCCTTGCCTTGGGCTGCTTCGTTGGGCTCCTGCTCGATCTCAGCATCATCGAGCCCGTAGAAGTTCTCAGGGCGGTATCCGCGCTTGTACATCCGTGAGGCGTCCTCCCAAGCATACCAGCGTTCACGCAGAACGTGCTTGATGTTCTTCATGGTGCTTCGAATCTATGATGAATCAAGTGGGTCAGTCGAGTTCAAATAATCTGGACCGTCAATTGATGGTCGGCTCTGAAGTAACGAGGGAAAGTCCTCATGCAGCTTTCCAATATATGTAGATGAACGAGATGGCCTATACAGCCGGGGAAAAACTTACCACCTTGTCCCGTTCCTGAGATTCGAATCCACCGTAGCCAGCCTGGATTCTTTCTCTTTCGAAATCTGACGTAGCAATGCGGTTTCGTTCACGGACGCATACATGCCACAGACCGTGCAAGTCCTCCCAACTCCGTTCGCGGAGTTCTTGGATACCCCACGGACGACCTAGATTCCTAACATCAGCACTGTCCATAGAACACTATAGATTCGAGATCCAGCAAACTAACCATGAGCGTTGTCATAAGCCGGGGTAGGTAATGCCTGCCGGTTGGGGGGGAAGAAGGCCCAGAGTCCATGGTTGGGGTTTGTTTCCCGCGGCTGCATATCTTTCGGCGACACAGGTTTGGGCAATGGCCATTTTGACACAGTGAATGGTGTTCTGGGACCGGTTCGATGGATGGCCGATACACCACGGTTTTTGCTCTTGTCGCGTCGAGGGTTGGCGCCGACGGAGGCAGTGGAAGAAAAGCTCGAAGACTGGATGGCTGACAGGGTCACGGAAGGGTGAAGTGACGGCGCGAGGTAAGTGGGAGGCAATTCAGCCATAGCCAGCCCTCTCAGGCGGCTAGCAATGCGTGGAACCTGCTGCATGATTGTGATGGCTTTCCCCAGGACGGTCCGAGTCGGAGATTGATGGCCTTTCTTTTCGCGAAGGCGGCAAGGCTGGTCACGTGACAAACCAAACCAAGACCAGCTTGGATGCTATTAGCCTTGGGTTCATCGGGTTCTTCACGTCTTTTTTCCCCGAGTCACTCTTGCTTGTTTTGATTCCATCTTTAATCCAGCAAACGACAGTTTCAAATATCTATCCTTAAGATATCTTTAATCTTTACATTTTAGGCCTTGAGCTGCGGTTAATTGCAGACTTGGCCTGTGCACCCGCGCGTCTAATCACCCAATCGACTACTCGGCGGAGCAGTGCCGCATCAAGCGTGAGCAAGAGGCCTTTGTGGATTGCTCTCCCCTCCACAGATTCACCTCCGGTCTATTACTCGGCCAGTCTGCTTTTCTGATTTTTGACGACTCCTGGGGTATCGGAAATTACCCTCTTCTTAAGAAACATCGACTATGAATAGGCCAGGTTCGTCATTTTCCTTCAATGCCTTCGCGATCCCTCATGCCTCTCTTATCTTGCACCTACCTCCGCGGAATACTTGATATAAGTCGTACTTGCTTCTGTGCTGCGATATACTCTCCTTGGTAGTGGGAGTTACCCAGCATTGTGGAAGCGCTGGGGAGTCCAATGGCAAGCCTTGGTGCATATTGTTCTACATTTGCGACCGAGATATTCGCAAGGACATGCCCACACATTCCTATGGTGTTGATCTGAGCAGCTCTTGATGCGACGATCGTGCTGACTTGTCACGCGTGTGTCAGGACCTGGCCCGCAGCCGCTAAGAGGCATGTCCGGATTCCCCACGCAACAGCAAGCACAAGCTCGAACTGCATCATTAGCATCCACGCGATTGTCAAACGGGAAACTGGGTGCGATTGCCTCGAGTCATACTTTCTGGACACTCAAGATGATTTGTATGAAGGGATGCTAACATGTGACTCGAATAGGCGGCGGTGCCAATTGGAGCTTCAACCTACCTGTTAGTGGATCATCTGGCCTACCGGGCAGTCAGCAACGCACAATGGGGACCATGGGAAGCTTTGCGCAAAGTCTTGGAGGATCTCAATCCGCAGCACCACTTGATCTCTCGTAAGTGCTCTTTTATCATGGTTTGCAGTGGTCTCCTGTATCTCTAGGCCTTCCGATTTGTCTCCGAACTGACTAGGTCGGTGATTCTAGGGAGTTCCCTTCGCTATCAGGAGCATCACAGCAATCACAGTCACAAACTCCCGGTCAGCTAATGTGGGCCAACGCAAGTCAACGCGCTGCTCAGCAAACACCTGTTCAAAGGCAACAGCTCCCCCCAACATCGCAAACCCCCTCCCGTTCCTCCCAACCCCAAGGCCTTCCTACACCCCAACAATCTCAACCGCAGCATGATGACATGTTTCCCTCTGGCTCGCAGTTTGCCAATCGACTCGATGACTTTAGAAATGGTGGCCAGGGTATTAGTAGTCAACTTGGTGCAGGTGGCCAACCCCAAACAGGCAATATCGAAGAGTTTCCCCCTTTGGGCCGCAATGCTGCTGCGGAGCTTCCTCTCGGTCGGACTGGTTCGTTGATGCAAGGTGCAGGCTTTGGGGGTTATGGAACTGGTCTAGGGGCACCCCGGTCACCAGTCAGTCAAGTGCCTAATGGCATTCTAGGACAAGAGAAAGCAGTATGTGTCTACAATTGACTCACTTTTTAGGCAGCACTAACTTCACAACAGGACTTGAACAACGGTGTGCTTCCAGGCCAGCGTAACTTTAGCGATCCACAACAACTGCAGCAAAGGCAGCCAGAAAATATTGACGGACAAGATGTTTCTAATGCGGCTCAGAATACTGAGCAACCACCCCTCGCACAGATGAGTGAACTTGACAGGTTTGGGCTGGCGGGTCTGTTGCGCATGATTCACAGCGAGAGCCCTGATGTTGCAAGTCTGGCTGTTGGCCAAGATTTGATGACACTAGGATTGGACTTAAATCAGGCAGAGTATGAGCTCCTTTGTTCCCATACCATCTATAATACTAATTCTTTGCATAGGCCTTTGCACACATCGTTTGCTTCACCATTCGTGTCGTCAATGTCAGCAGTCCCTCTGGAACAAGACTTCTCTTTGCCGGGTTGTTATAATGTGGCCAATATCCAACCCCTCCAGTCTCGCATTCCTGGGTTCAGCGACGAGACACTATTTTTCATCTTCTACAGCATGCCTCGGGATATCATGCAGGAACTAGTGGCCGAGGAATTGATGGGCCGCAAATGGCGGTACCACAAGCTTGAGCGGTGCTGGCTAACTCGTGATGAGACATATCCTGGGCCCGTTGATGTGGAGCGTGGTGTGACGGAACGCGGCGTGTATCTTCTATGGGATTCCTCCGCCTGGAAGAAGGTCCGAGTAAGTAATCTTCATCCCTTGTTGGAACTTGAAGAACTGGTTGAACTAATTTTTATCACAGCGTGAATTCATCCTTCGATATGAAGACTTGGACAACCGGTTGGATCCTAATCGAGGCGCCGCCCGCCCACCTGGCGTGGTGCATCATGCCTCATGATTTGAACTTGATACCAAGGCGCATGCAGAATACAAGCAATCAACCATGGCGTTCGGTTTACTGGTCTGTGTTATATTGCTCAGGGATGGCCAATAGTACATTAACCTTCGGGAACAAGGCGTGTTGATTTCTTTGGTATTAAAGGGCTATGTGGGAAACCAGGACACGATATTTGAAAATCAACAGCCTGTGTGATTTTGGCACAATGCTGTAAAATGCTATACATCGCTGTAGACCACTCTATCCACTACCTGAATGGATTATCCATCTAGCAAGACTTGCGCGCTGTAGACAGAATAGCCATCCAATCCGTATCGATGTTCCCATGCCCGTAAGTGTCTTCCAAGTACTTCTCTACCGCCGGGCGGACCTTATCCGTGTTTTCCTCCCGTTGCTTCTCAGTCCAGAAGGATTTCATCAACACGGGAAGCATCATCATGATCATCTCCACCAAGATAGGAGATGTCAGGGTCAGTTTTGTTGTTATTTCGCGGACATCGATGTCTTGAAGCCCACGCTCCTCGAGCTGGGACTCGATCCAAGGCTTCGAGTGCCATTGCCCATCAGTGATGACCCCCAAGAGTTTTGGGGCCTCGGCAAAAGGCAAGTTGTCTGGCATGCTTTCAATCACTTGTCGAGCAATGGAGATCCAGCCGGCTGTTTCATGTCAGTGAATCTATTACCCAAGAGAAGTGTTCCAATACTTACGTTGGATCCAAGTTGAGAAAGCAATAGTCCCGCCGGGTTTCAGCATTCTGACCGTCTCTAGTGGTTTCTATTAGCCTTGAATATAATAAGGAAATGGGAAATGATATACTTACCATTGAGAGCCTTGAGAGACTCAGGGAGTGTCATATAGGCTGCAAAAAGGACATAGCAGTTAGCCACTGTCAGAATAGACCGGAGTGCATCCATGAACCCACTCACCAAAAGCAGTGAAGATGTGAGAGAATTGACCGCTAGGTAGCTCAGGATTCTGCGCATCCACAATCTTTGTCTCCGTGTTCTGCCAGCCCTCTTCTTGCATACGGTGCATAGTGTACTCGATCATTGCCGACGAGATGTCTCCACAAGTCAACTTCCACATCTTCTTGACAGTGTCATCAAGCTTGCCATTGAGGGTACTGGAGATAACACCAGTGCCACAGGCATTGTCAAGGACCACTAGAGGCTGATCAGGGTTGGCCCTGGACTCGGCGGCCACCTTGCTCTGCTCAACCAGCATTTCCGCGAATGGCCGGGTGACCATCTCCGCGCGTTTGAACGAGCTGGCATATTCTTCGCTCTTGAAGAAAGTATCCATGTCGACTTTTTCAGCCATAGTTGGTAAACTGCAAGGTAATTGCGTATCGTAGTGATTGAAGTTGAAAAGTGCCTGTTTAGAAGGAACCCTCAATGTGATGTGATGTGATGCAAGACCGAGATCATGAAAAGATAGAGGTCCTTCTGGGTCCAGGCTGTTCTTTAAATAGTCTGCGGTCGCCTAAAGCTCACATGGTTTCTGTACCAGAAATTGTTGTACGATATAGAAAGTGTCCGAGAATGTCTCCGCGAGTGGATTTCAGTTGAGGCATTTGTAAAAACGCACCTTCAAGGGGTATGTAGTAACTAGAACCCCTTACTGCGCCATATTTCAATGCTACCAATGGAAATTATTGGTTGGGGGCGACTCTTACGCAGTCAACCCCAGGGTTCCCTCTTGGTAGATCGTGATCATTATGAGTGTATTGGCAAAAGAAGGAGCCATGCGGAGTCGAAGTACAAGCGGCAAAGTCCTTCTCGGACACCAGTTATCAAATCCACAATTTTAATCGTCCCAATGTCAGTTAATGCAGAGAGGTTTAATCTCCAGTCGCCGAGTGCCATTTTTTCATACTTCGATATCACGTGAGAACAAAGCCCCCGCGCTGACATCAGCAAAACGACGCCAGACCCAAATGGGCAAACCATCAACAGCGGGTGCGGGAAAACAATCAATCCCCTCCACTCCCCATCTGGTCGACCTATGCACTCTGCTAGCGAGCAGAACGCCGTTTCGGAGTCGCAATCATGAGGATTACTGAAATTGTCATAGATGTGAGTTTCAACATTGCTCCATCGTTATTCACTGCGCTAACTAGGTCGTCAGGGCTTCAAATCGTACGCTGTGCGTACGGTGATCTCGGGATGGTATGCAATCCACCGCGTCTAAGCATGAATGAAATTATAGCTTTGGCTTAATCTTGGGCCGATCGGATTTGCTAATCGCGCAATACAGGGACGAAGCCTTCAACTCGATCACCGGCCTTAACGGTAGTGGTAAATCCAACATCCTCGATGCCATTTGCTTCGTGCTTGGTATCACCAACATGACTACAGTGCGCGCGCAAAACCTCCAAGATCTCATCTACAAGCGCGGCCAAGCTGGTGTCACGAAAGCCAGTGTTACAATCGTCTTCGACAACCGGGATACTGCGAAGTCGCCGATCGGATTCGAGGAGTATGCGAATATCTCCGTCACCAGACAGATTGTGCTAGGCGGCACAAGCAAGTATTTGATCAACGGCCACCGGGCGCAGCAACAGACTGTTCAGAACCTGTTCCAGAGTGTCCAGCTGAACATCAACAACCCCAACTTCCTTATCATGCAAGGTCGCATTACCAAAGTCCTGAATATGAAATCGGTCGAGATCTTGTCGATGATCGAGGAGGCAGCCGGCACACGAATGTTTGAGGATCGAAGAGAAAAGGCAAACAGGACAATGGGAAAGAAAGAACTGAAGCTGCGCGAGATCGAAGAACTGCTGAAGGAAGAGATTGAACCTAAGCTCGAGAAACTTCGGTCGGAGAAGCGAGCCTTCCTCGACTTTCAACAGACACAGAATGACCTCGAGCGCTTGACCCGACTTGTTGTTGCCCATGACTATGTTCGTGGCGGCGAGCGGTTGAGAGTTGCAGGCCAAGAGTGCGAAAACAAAAATAACAGAGCGCAAGCCCTCGAAGATAACGCGAACAAACTCAAAAGTGAAATTGCTCATTTAGAGGAGGACGTGAAACGGGTGCGCACAGCTCGCGACAAGGAACTTCGAAAGGGTGGCAAGTTCCAGGCGCTTGAAGATGAAGTCAAGAACTACTCACACGAGTTGGTCCGACTAACCACGGTCTTTGATCTGAAGAATGCAAGCATGGATGAAGAGAAGGAGAAACGACAGACTATTCAAAATACTGTCACTGATCTTGAAAAAGTCTTGAAGGAGAAGCGCAAGATCTACGAGAAGCTACAGGCCCAGTACGATACCGCCAAAGCCGAGTTGGACGCACAAAACGTCGAAGTAGAGCAAAAGGAGGAACTGCTTCAAACATTGCAGACTGGTGTCGCCTCAAAGGAGGGCCAAGAGAGTGGTTACCAGGGTCAACTGCAAGATGCTCGTAATCGCGCAAGCAATGCCGCCACAGAACAAGAGCAAGGAAAGCTCAAAATCAATCATCTTGAGAAACGAATCAAAGAAGAGGAGCCTCGCGCAAAGAAGGCAAAGGAGCAGAACTTGGGGCTTTTGCGTGATCTCGAAGGGTTGAAATCGCAAGCGAACAAGCTAGAGTCCGAGCTGACTCGGCTTGGGTTTGAGCCTGGGAAGGAGGAGCAAATATACCAGGAGCAAACCGAGCTTCAGCGGGATATTCGCGACCTCCGCCAGCGGGCTGATGGGCTCAAGCGACAGGCAGCGAATATCGATTTCAACTACGCAGACCCTCACCCCAACTTTGACCGGTCCAAAGTCAAGGGCTTGGTCGCTCAACTTTTCACCCTCAATAAAGATCAAGTTCCGGCTGCGACTGCTCTGGAGATCTGCGCCGGTGGTCGTCTATACAATGTGGTCGTGGACAGCGCAGAGACCGGCACTCAGCTGCTTCAGAAAGGCAAGTTGCGAAAGCGCGTGACTATTATTCCCCTTAACAAGATTTCTGCCTTCAAGGCATCCGCGGAAAAGATTGGAGCTGCTCAAGACCTTGCCCCTGGAAAGGTTGACCTCGCTCTGTCCTTGGTTGGATACGATGAGGAAGTCCTGGCGGCGATGAACTATGTCTTCGGCAACACCCTTATCTGCCAGGATGCTGAGACAGCTAAGAAAGTAACATTTGATCCGTCCGTTCGGATGAAGAGTGTCACGCTGGAAGGCGATGTGTATGATCCGTCCGGAACACTTTCCGGTGGAAGCTCCCCCAATTCTAGCGGTGTTCTCGTGACTTTGCAAAAGCTTAATGAGATCACCAAGGAGCTACGGAGCAAAGAACGACAGCTTGCGACTTTGGAAGATCACATGAAGAGGGAAAAGAAGAAGCTTGATTCCGTTCGCTCTATCAAACAAAATCTGGATCTCAAGAACCACGAGATTAAGCTTACCGAGGAGCAAATTAACAGCAACTCTTCGTCTTCAGTATGTGTTTCTCCTAATCTATCCCCGCAATTTTCAATTAACCTGAAGTAGATCATCCAAGCCGTTGAAGAGATGAGAGCAAACATTGAACAACTCAAGAAAGACATCGCCGACGCTAAGTCTCGCCAGGCCGTCGCATCCAAGGATATCAAGCAAATTGAGAAAGACATGAGTGAATTCAGCAACAACAAAGATAGCAAGTTAGAGGAACTGCAGACGACACTCGATAAACTCAAGAAAAGCTTCATCAAAAACTCTGGCTCGGTCAAGGAGCTGCAGAAGGAATTGCAGACTTCCAGATTAGACTCTGAACAGGTTGGAAGCGACTTATCCGCGGCCGAGGAGCAATTGGTTGAGTCAGACAACACCCTCAGTGCCCAACTAGAAGAGATTGAAACACAAAAACGCGAGCAAGCACGGCTGAAGGTATGCCATGCCCTCCCAAGACTACTTAATAATCATATAACTGACAATTCCAGGATGCCCATGACATCGCGCAGGCTCAGCTTGATGATGAGAGGGCCAAACTGACCGGCTTTGACGAGGAGTTGCGAGAATTAGAATCAGCCATGAAAAGCAAATCCTCCCAAATCACTGAGGATGGACTAGAGGCGCAGAAGCTCGGCCATCAGCTCGAAAAGCTCCAAAAGGATCAGCACACTGCTAGCCAGGCCGTGGCTCACATGGAACAAGAACATGAGTGGATTGCGGACGAGAAAGAAAATTTCGGACGCGCCAACACTCCTTATGATTTCCAGAACCAGAACATTGCCGAGTGCAAGGCTACCCTACGCAACTTGACAGAGCGATCCCAAGGCATGAAAAAGAAAATCAACCCGAAGGTCATGAACATGATTGACAGCGTCGAGAAGAAGGAGGGTGCTCTGAAGAACATGATGAAGACAGTCATCCGTGACAAGCGAAAGATTGAGGAGACCATCATGAACCTGAACGAATACAAAAAGGAAGCTCTCTACAAGACGTGGGTCAAGGTGAATGGCGACTTCGGGCAGATTTTCAACGAGCTTCTACCAGGAAGTTTTGCCAAGCTCGACCCTCCCGAAGGCAAAGACATCACAGACGGTCTCGAAGTGAAGGTGTCCCTGGGCAAGGTCTGGAAACAGAGTCTGACAGAACTGAGCGGTGGCCAACGTTCGCTCATTGCTCTCTCATTGATCATGGCGCTCTTGCAATTCAAGCCCGCGCCAATGTACATTCTAGATGAGGTCGACGCCGCGCTAGATCTGTCACATACGCAAAACATCGGTCGACTGATCAAGACCCGTTTCAAGGGATCTCAGTTCATCGTTGTCTCGTTGAAAGATGGCATGTTCCAAAACGCCAACCGGATTTTCCGGACGCGCTTCAGCGAAGGTACCAGTATTGTTCAGGCGTTGACCCCTGCGGATTTGAAATAAGCGTGCACATGAGCTTGGTTGTCTATAGTTTCTTTCTTGGTGTCCCCGGTGGAGTGAGATGATTATGTCCGGCCTTGGTGTTTGGTTGTCTTTGGATGGGAATGGACTCTCTCTTATGAATTATGTGTAAAGACTATTTCAATTTGTTCATAAATATAAGATCCTGCACAATATGCACAATATCAGTGTCAGCGTCGAAGACTGGAAACTTCCAAACTCGGAAACTCCGATACCCGGCACGTGCTCGATTCTCGACCTGACCCGTGCCGCCTTCCAACGCGCATGGCGATTTCATTGAAATCACCTCCATTGCGCCAATACCTAAGTGTCTCACCTGAACATCACCTATATTAGACCATATCCGACTCAGTCTTGCCTTTTTCAAACCCGTTACGGCCAGATATCAACACTGGGGACCTTGGACACCTCACTCAACTTGTGCTCTGCCAAAACAAAATGACGGACGAGGAACCTTCGCTGAACATACCGTCGCTCCTCACTCTAGCGGTTGTATCGTATTTTGTTCTCCGATGGTTCTTTAACCGCGACGAAAGCTCCGCGGGGGAAGCCGAGGTAGGGGGCGTGGCAATGTCGTCGATCCGGCGCAGGTGGAACAGATCGCGCAGATGTTCCCTCAACTGAACACTCGGGATATAATGTGGGATCTGCAGCGTAATGGCGGCAGTGTCGCCGCAACGACAGAGAGAGTCCTGACTGGACGGGGGCTGGAAACGGTACGTGTTGCGCTGATGCTGTCATTGATTTCCCCACCTTATCTGTGTCTCAGACAACTCGACTCGGCCACAGGCTTCAAATATCAACTGCAAATAGTCAGTCATCGAAGCATTGACTAATCCACTTTCTTAGCCTCCTCCTTCGTTCCAACCTCCGGTCGCAATTCCCCCCACCAATATCCCGATGGCGCAGACCGCCACGCCCGTACAGAAAGCGGACGCACAGGACTTGATATCTCGGTACAATTTGAGTGCAAAGGTCGAAAGCCCTGCTATAGAGTCAGAACCCGAAAAGCCTTCCAAGTCCTCCTGGTCCCAGAATAAGGAAGAGCGCCAGCGGATACTGCAGAAGCGTCGGGACGACATGATCTTGGCGGCGCGGAGAAAGATGATGCAAAAGAGCCAGGGCAATGTATGATATGAGAATTATCACGCTTGCCTGTCGACAACGTGACTTTCTGTACACTGCTTTTGACGACGATAAACCTGGCCGAACCCGGCACCAGTGTTTCCCGGGGGCCAATATACCCTCTCCATCCTTTCGGTTTTGTTTCGCGACATCGGTCCTCTTTGTATTAAAGCGTTCGCATGCTCTATGGTGTTAGTCAAATTGGAATAGTTTCGATTATAACCGTTGGTCATTGTATACGGAGGGTATATTGGATTATATACATGAAAGTCGTTTTGGGCATTGGTCTGCGTCAGGTATGCACCGAATAACTCCGAATGAAAGGTACCGCCAAAAAAGGGAAAAAAGCAACAGCCTGGGATGATTAGAACTCCATGTAATCTTCTTCGTCATCTTCGTCCCGGGTGCCATCGTAGCCACCATTTGCTCTCTGCTCGGCCATCTGTTCACGCCGAGCCTGTTCCTTGGAGGACCCAATTCTTCTATGAGCCAATTAGCAACGAAGCCCCCCAAATATTCGGCTATGCAAGTATTCGAGAATGGGATCACATACCGAAGACCATCCACCACACCAGTAACAAACCCCCGCTCCTCTCCCAGCTCCATAGAACCGACACCCGTCAGAGCAACACCACCACCACCTGTCGCCGCAGCATCCAGCACATCAACACCCGACCTCATTTTCGCCATGCGCACCTCACGCAGGTCCTTCAGCAGTCTCCGTATCTGATCCGGGTCCACGAGATCATCGCTCGCGGCGTCAAGCAGCATATTCCCAACCTCAACCCAGTGATATGGTAGTGAAGGGGGATCCCGTGAAGACGCCACGGTCTGGGCTGTGTTTTGGAGTAAGAAAGGCGGCGCTGCATAGTACCGATTACCGTCTGGTGTATATTGCGGCCGAGCAGATGGCAGTGCATCGCGGTCCAGAACACTCGGTTGACCAGGCAGGGGAGGAGGTGGGGAGAAAGCGTTTTTGTAGTCTTGGTGCTGGGATTCTACTTCGAGTATGAGAGCTAATGGCTCTGGGTGTAGCCATGTTGGTGGGATGATGTTTGCGCGGCGTTGGCGTTTGAGAAGGATGGCGAGCCAGAGGGGGAGGGATGCGCGTCGGGGCGGTACGAGAGGTTCAATGGGGCCCTGGGGATGGTTAGCTTTGAGTATTTCAGATAGAGCAGTTCGGAGGCGCATACTCCTAGTAGTTCGAGGCCTTCTAGGCGCTGGCGAGGCACAATTGTTACTGTTTCCATCTCCGCCAGGAAGGCGATTTCTGACGCCGTGACGCCCCGGGGAAGAGGAAAAGCCATTGGGCGTGTGAATAGGAAAGCGAACGCAATTTCAATTAATCACCAGAGTCGCGATCTCATCTCTCTTAGGATGATCTAGGTCTTCTTGATCGTGCGCTCGACTTTGACCGTTTGCTCTGCGTTTCTTTCCTTTCACTTTTTTTCTTCTTCTTATTAGACCGTTTCTCTGCTCTTAAAATGTTCAATTGACTTTTATTGGATGTCTTCTTTCAAGTCGCGTCGAGATGGCGACGTCGAAACGTTCAAAACGTTTGAAACGTTTGCATCGGATGAGCTCCACAAGCTCCGACTGGGACCCGGTGGCCGAAGAACTGAAGATCGTCTGGCAACTTTACCTGCTTGCTGCAAGTGATTATTTGCACAGCATGGCCAATCCTCTAGAATCAGACCTTAGCCGGAGTGCTCGATGGTTCGTTCCGTTTGGCTTGGTCTTGATTCTTTTGTGGGTGATTCTTGTCAATAAGACTGTCCCCGAAGCCTACCTCGACGAAGTCTTCCACGTCCCGCAAGCACAAGCATACTGGTCGCATAAGTGGACGCAATGGGATCCAAAGCTGACAACACCACCGGGTCTATATCTGTGCTCATATGTCCTCTTCGCTATTGTGTTGCTGCTGCGCGGAGAGCCGACAGAGCTCACTCCACAGGTCCTACGCTCGACGAACGTTGGTGCGACAACCGTTATTTTCCCCTGGAGACTCCAGAAGTTGCTTGATACGCTACAGAGAACGACAAATACTCGGCCATTGGGAGCGAACGTGTCTCATACCGTGCTGAACATCTGCTTGTTTCCCCCGCTATTCTTCTTCTCCGGTCTGTACTACACAGATGTTCTTGCTTTGGTGGTTGTCGTGGAGGCATACAATTGGGACTTGAAGAGAGACTTGGAGAGAGACCAGCAAAGCGACTCTGGAAACGACGCGACAAAAGCGACTCGCAGTGGTATTCAGGAGACACTGGGATTCCTGGCTTTCGCGCTGGCTGCATTGGTCTTCCGACAGACCAATATCTTCTGGGTCTCGGTCTTCCTAGGTGGACTTCAGGTAGTCCGCAAGATTAGAAAGTCTGCCACGCCATGCATGTCATCCGATGTGTCAACTATCGTGAAACAAGGCCTGCAGAATGAGGTGTATGATCCTCTCGTTTCGGAGGCTTCCTTGGAAGGTGAGTTGATCTGTTGGATATACAATATGAAGTAAGCGGGAGACCATTCTAACTCAATCTATAGATTACCTGAAGACCGCCGTTTCACTTGCGACTGTCAGTCTGAAGCAGCCTTTTTCTCTCCTGGTTTCTGTCATTCCTCACATCATCGTCCTCGCGGCCTTTGGTGCATTTGTAGTTTGGAATAATGGAGTCGTCCTAGGTAAGGGTGACTTGTTTTGTCACATCAAGTGCGATTTTACTGACGGTTACTATTCACTAGGCCACAAGGAATTCCATACCGCGGGTATCCACCTGGCTCAGATGCTCTACATCTGGCCGTACTTCATCTTCTTCTCATGGCCTCTTTTCGTCATTCCTCTGATCAATATTCTCGCCCTCAAACCACTCCCCAAATACTTGAACCTCGGTCTCCCGCCGAAACAGAGGAAATATCCCAAGCTCAAGGCTGCCCTGATTGTGATCCCACTTATGCTTGCCGTGGTCCACTTCAACACCATTGTGCACCCCTTCACCCTTGCTGATAACCGACACTATGTGTTCTACGTATTCCGCATTCTTATGCTTCACCCAGCAATCAAGTATGCTGCAGTGCCAGTGTATTTCCTCTGCGGATGGGTCGTGATCTCCGCCTTTGGGTTTACCACCATCCAACGTCCGCCCAAAACCTTGCGAGTTCATAAAGCTGCCCCAGCTGCGCCCCCAGCTCCGACTCCGGCTCCGGCTCCGGCTCCAGCCCCAGTAGCACAAGAGCCCAAATCTACTCAGTCTTCTGCGCGCAAGCCTTTACAGGCGCACCAACAGCCACCAAAGGGAACGAAGAAGCCTAACAGGTCCAATTACAAGAAAATCAAGAAGGATGACCCAGAAACCAAGAAGACTGACTTAACTGAGCTACCAGCGGAGATTACGGATCCAAATGATCCCGCGGTCCTGGCTAGAGTCCAGCAACACATCTTCACGCGCCAGAGACAAT
Organism: Penicillium psychrosexuale; assembly: GCF_028828465.1. Lineage (NCBI taxonomy): Eukaryota > Fungi > Ascomycota > Eurotiomycetes > Eurotiales > Aspergillaceae > Penicillium > Penicillium psychrosexuale. Next base: position 4,544,731 of record NW_026643187.1, read on the forward strand.
TACTGGAGGCACCACGCGTTAGCTTTGTCCTTGTTTGGCTGGCCGCTACCTCCTTGTCTCTCATCACCGCACCCCTTGTCGAACCCCGCTACTTGATCATCCCGTGGGTTATGTGGCGTGTGCACCTTCCTCCTACGCCATGTCTGTTCAGGGACCGAGATATTCGCCCCCGCACAGAGGAAGCTAAACGTCGCTCTGACCTCATTGTCAACGGACCGAAGTTCGTGGAGACGGTTTGGTTCTTGATCATTAATTTGATCACTGGGTATCTCTTCCTGTACAAGGGCTTTGAGTGGCCGCAGGAGCCTGGCAAGATCCAGCGCTTCATGTGGTGATATCTCTGAATCTTTTTCTTTTGATATTAGTCTTGGCCTGCCTTGGTCTGGTCGCTTGTACAATAGAAATTTAAATTTGCTAGTTTACTCTTTAAAAAGCCATTGAGTTTTGTTGTGGTACGTTATTGAACTTATCTTGGTGTATCCAAGGCGAGCTTCATTATGTTCGGTGATACCTACATGTCCCGCATTCCAATCAACTATCTACCAAACCAGAAAGTAGACACTCTTCCCTTCCATCGTAAATTGCGTCTACTGCTGGCTCTTCCACGCGTTATATATGCGGTAAATATCATGGCGGAATGTTTGCTTTAGCTCAGCCACCAACTCTCCATCGACCGGCAGCGCAGCCTGGATGGCACCGACACCACAGAGGTTATTCTTCCGATCAATGAACCAAGTGAGAGTCAAACCACCACCCCAAGTCAACGTCCGCTCGCCATACCAGCCGTCAACATCCTCAAGCGTCAGCAAACCGCCAAGGCCATAGCCAACCTTCAGTTCCGGGTCTGTTCCAACGCGGAAATAGGGTCCAAGAGGACTAGCAAGCGCAGCTTGGTGGCTTGCCGCCGCCTCGGGGCCAAGGTGTTGCTGAAACATATTGTCGACGACAGCAGGCGTGAGCAACTTGCCATCATTAGCTAGCAGCGAGCGCAGAACCTTAACAAAATCCGAGCCAGGTAAGAACAGCCCATGACCACCAAAGGCACCACGGCCCCGCAGGTTCATCTCGCCGCCACCGCCGAGCACGGCACTACCAACAGCACCGGGGTCACTGGGATTGAGATCGACGAGACGGGCGCGCAGGTCCTCACGGGTAGCGGGATAGAACTGAGCATCGTTGATACCGAGCGGGTCGAAGATACGCTTCTGCATGAAGTCTATCAGCGAGCCGCCCGTGACACGCTCCACCACGCGGCCAGCCCAGTCAAGACCGGGCCCGTACATCCAGCCGGCACCGGGCTGGAAGCTGAGCGGGTAAGTGAACATCTCCTCGACGAGGCGGGGGTCGTCATTCTCAGGGTTCCCAAACTGCGCGCGCCACTTGGCGATAGGCGGGTTCAGGAAGTGGTAGGAGGTGCCGGAGCTGTGCGTAAGCAGCATCCTGAGGGTGATGGGGCGGGCTGGTGGGTCGAGCTGAGGGCTTCCATCGTCGGCAAAGCCAGTGAGAACTTGCTTTGCAGCGAGTTCTGGGGCGATGGATGATAGGTCGCCATCTAGACTTAGTAGGCCGTCTTCGACGCACTGTAGGGCGGCGATGGTTGTGATCAATTTCGTGGCTGAAGCTAGGTACAGCACGTCGTCGAGCTGCTGTGGCTGCTTTTGGCCTGAGAGTAGAGTGCGCTCTCCGATCGCCTTGTTGTAGACAAAGTGGCCTTCGGCATCAGTGGCACAGATAACAGCGCCGTGGATCTTGCCGGCGTCGATGGCGGATTGGAAACTAGCTTCCATATTTTTTGGAGAAGATGATATTGATACAGAGGGTCTACCGAGTCAGCAGGAGGGCTTAAATAACTATGTAGAGTACCTACAACACAGGTATCAGTTCGGCGTCTCTTTTTGGATGCTCGGGCTCTCTTTTTAGACTAAGTCAAAAGGTTATTGTAGTACAATATAGTTACATCGCATTTTTAGGCCGTTCTCACCGCCTATATTCTACCTATAACCCCAATAAGGGGAGAAGAGATATCTAAACAGAATGTCTGATCTAAGAACATTTATAAGCACAACCCAAAACATAACCAAGATAGACAAGCGTATATGTGTGAAGTATAGTGCCTGCGTGGCACAAGCCTGTTAGGCGGTCTGGTTCTGCCATTCTACTACTATTTACCTAATCTAGAAGGCGGTATCTCTATGCAGAAAAGTGGGGTTGTATTGATCTATAAGGATGTCCTTTCGCCCTTCGGGGCATACGGTGAAAAGAAAATATACAGAGAAGATTAGCATGGCCCCTGCACTAAGGATGACACGCTCAATCAAAGAGAAGTAACCCATTTTTTTTTTCTTTTACACAAGCTTTATTGATGAGATAGAGTGTAGGCTCTTTGTATACATTAACCTACTACTCCGTATATTCATACTACGTATACTGCGTATATAAGTCACGTGTTCGTCGCCGTTCGACTCTGCACGTTGTCGGAAATGGAAGTTTTATTTAAGCTCTACCGGGTTCACCTGTTAACTCTTACTCCCAAAGATGAGTACGCCAATAGGTGTTCCAGCCCTATCCAAGTTTTGTTTATACATTCATTCTCATCCCATTGTTTGTCATATAATCCAATACCAGGGTAGGGACTAAAGTGATGCGCTCTTCCGCCAGAAAAGGCTGTGAAAAAGGTGTAAGATATGTAAATTGAATTTGTCTCTGCGATACACCAATAATCTCGTTGATCTGACCATCATCAGAACAGTATAAGGAGCCCAGTATATATTAGTACAAGAGTTCAAAGTATAGAGAATGATTTGGAGTATAGAAATTAAGCTATGGAGAACATGTATCACTGGGTATACTCCGTACTGGGGTCTGTTTTAGAATAAGGTTGTTTTATGTGGGTCCCAGGGCCACGGGATAACCTTTGAAGGAGATTTACATGAACCTTGTTAGGATATTATTCCCTAGCTAATCATTTGAGTGCTGCATCATGGTAAAGTGTACAACATACTTCCGAATGTCATTGAAATTGTTTTGTTCTCATATTTCCAAAACTTCATAACGGACTAGTCATTAACATGCAAAACCCAACAGCAAATCTATTTTTTGGCGCACACGAAACGGAAGATTCCACGGGTATCTGTGTCCACCTAGTCTTCATCCATCGACTCCCAGCCATCACCACCACGGGGCTCACCCTCATCACCCTCCTCTCCCGAATCATCAGACTCGTCATCATCAGCATTGATACCAACCGTGCGCTCCGGGACATCACCAGCAAGGTCAGGCATGCGAGACACAAACGCACGACGGACAGCGCCGTTAGTCGAAGCATCCCAGATCTGCACATTACCCTTGCTACCAGCAACTGCCAGCCGGAAGCTGACCTCCTGGTCGGGCGCGAAGGTAGTAGAGAACACCTTGCCGACCTCAAGCTTGCGCGTGACAACCAAAGTGGGCTTGTCATTCTCGACGCTCCACAACTTGACGGTCTTGTCTGTTGAGCCGGTCACCAAAAAGCCGGGGATAGAGCTGTTGATGTCGAAGGATGAAACGGAGGAGTCGTGTGCTTGCAGAGACCAGACGGGCTTGGACTCGGCAGGGGTGGCGGGGACATTGCGCATGTCGTAGCGGTAGACCATGCCGCCGTCGGTGGTCACGTAGAAGAAGTTGGTGTCATGCGGGTCCCAGCGCACACACTCGACGTCTGCGTCGACGCCCCAGCGCGCCTGGGCGTCCGGCGCACGCATGTCTGCTGCCACTACGGTGCGGTCGTAACTGCCGCTCAGCAGGATGGTGGACTCGGTTGGGTGCCAGTCTAGTGAGCATACCTTGTCCTTGTGGTTGGAGTAGGACTTGGCGCAGGTGGCGGTGTTGAGATCCCAGAGCTTGACGGTCTTATCGGCTGATGCCGAGGCAAGCAGGTTGCGGTGCTGACGGTTGGCGGCCAGCGCCAGGACGGCATCGATGTGGTACTCGTCGTTAGCCTTGGCCTTCTTCTTTTGCTTCTTCTTTGGCTTCTCGGCGTCCTGGCCACCCTGTCCGAGAATCGCGTTGGGGTACATGCAGTCCACGACATCCAGATCCCAGATCTCGATATCGGGCTCCATGGTTCCAATAGCCACGAAGTTTCCTTGCGTCCGACCTTCTGGGTTCTTGCCAACGGGGATATCAAGCCACTCTGTGCAAAGTGGGATACCGGGAAGCATGATGTCGTGGTGCACATAAAGGTTGTCCGCTTTGTCTTCGTAGACGTAGACTTCCAAGTGCGCAACTTCGTCCTCCACCTTTCCGGCCAATAGAAGGTTGTCGTAGGGCATAATCTGGAGCTCCTCGCGTTCTTCATCATCCTCGTCTTCGGGGATCACGAGGTACGGGTCTTCCTCGTTGGGCTGGTGGTAGGCCAGGGATTGGACATTGCCGAACATGGTGATCTTCTCGCCATCGTCATCAATCTCCTCCTTGTCGTAGTTATCCATGTCGAATTCCTTCAACACATCATCATCGCTGTAAAATCCGATTAGCATGAGTTGAATCTGCGCTGCGCTCAACATCACTCACGTCTTTGAATCGGTGTCCTTGGCCGAGGTCTTCTCCTCAGCATCATCCTCCATAGCATCGTCACATTCATCTTCAGAACCATCCTGGGCAGCATTCATATCATCCTTCGCATCCTCGAGCTGCATGCGCGCAAGCTTAGATATACGGCTCATCTCGGCCTCGTCGATCTCATATTTGGTAGGGAACTGGGCAGCGACACCACGCCGCACCCATGTCGTAGTTGTAATCATGGAAGACATTATGAAAATGTTGTGACGAAACTAATCACATCCGTCCACTTTTTTCTATCGGCGATATTTTTTTTTATCGTGCCTGAGGGGCTGTCCGCCCGGCAGAATCCGGCCGATCTCCTTACCGCCCAGACGTTTTGCGATGTTCTTGCTTTCGTTGATCATACGATTGAACTTGAATTATCTTTCAGTTTTTCAGACCAGTGCCATTGAAATCATGCATTCCCATCTTCACACCTCTTACAATGCCAGTACGTCGAGTCGACCATGCCCGGGAGATCCATCTCGCCATCCCATACCGCTGTCCATACTGACTGATATCACACAGATTGCGAAGAGATCATGACTGCTCTAGATGAGTGTCACGCTAAGGGATTCCTACACAAAGTCATCGGGAGCTGCAACGATATCAAGGTCGACGTGAACAAATGTCTCTCCGCGGAGCGATACGAGCGTGCAAAGCGCAACCGAGAGGAGGCGCGCAACAACCGCCGGCGTATGGAGGAGATCTGGGCCAAAGAGCGCGAGCTTGATCAAGAGCAAGGAGGGCCTGCGCTTGCGGCTGCTAGGGCGGCTACTGCGGCGGCGGCGGCTAATGCTAGTGCTAGTGCTGCGAAGCAATAGACTGTGTCTTGGATGAGCATATGCCATCATGCCATCATGTTTGGAACTGGAGTTTGGGGTGTGCTTTCAATGGCTATTCTTCGATTTGGCTCAGACTTGAAAGATAACACTGCTACTTTTTATTAATAGCCTTCGGCATGGCCCCGATTTTAATATGTTCACATGAGAACATTGAATGCACGGGACAAGCAGACCGAGGCCGAATTATCTCCTCTCATTTCATCTGGGGAAGAATACTTTGTACGATATCTGAACGTTTAAATGTACATATAGCCGACTGGCCTTCGCTCTGTCTTGTTTGCCATATTTCATCTGGCACCAATGTCCAACACTTAATCTACGATTTGCTGAGATTATAAGATCTCTTGAATGATATCAGATGTACATTACTATTATGCACATCAGCTGAACTTTTAGATATAACCCATCCGATCTGAACGCCGCACCCCAGAAGTGAAATAAGGTTGAGAATGCATGCAATGATAACCAGCATCATGAATCGCCTATGCCGTAAAGATTCAATCAAGCGTCAACCTCCGTGGCCTCATTAGGCTCGGCGGCCTCCTCGAAGTCTTCACGGGGACCACTCTTAGCATGACGACGTTTCCTCTTCGGCTTAGCCGCTGCAGTATCATCGCCATCATGTTGCTCCGTTGCATCTGTGACATCAACCTCCTTCCGAACAGGCTTATCCTTCTTCGGTGCAGGCGCATCAGTCTTCTTCTTAGCCTTCTTCACACTGAGAGGATTAGGCGCCTTGACCCTAGGACCGCGCTTCTTCTTAGGTTCCTCCTCATCAGCACTCTCTCCATCAGCCTCGCCATCCCTCTTGCGCTTGCCCAGCATGGGATCCGCATCCAATCCAGCGCGGAACTTCCCACGCTCAACACCATCCCGCACCATCTCAGAAGCACTGCTCATCGGCTCGAGGACCATAACCGAGCGCTTAACGTATATGATAGGCACACCTGGAATAGAGCGAGCGCCGGCGCGTAATGCGCGGGAGCGGCGCATAGCCTCCTCTTCTTTACGATCCTCTTCCGTCTTCCGTCTGCGGGGCTGGTTCTCGCTATTGGTCGTCTTTCTCAAGATTGGATCCGCACATGCGAGAATGTAGTGCTCCTTGTTCTTCTTTGAGTCTGCGTTGGGTGAAAGCAGCGAGAGGAGACACTCGACTTCGTCGATGGGCGTGGAGTCCGCGTTGTGCGAGCAGTGGCGGAGAGGGAGTTCTGTGGGCGGGGGAAGGAAGAGAGGTCGGTATGGCTTTTCGGTTTTGGGGTTGATGGGTTGTGCGGCCATGATAGCGGCGAGTGAGCACTTTGTTAATACTGTTGAGATGGTTAGTTGGGATGTGTCTTGGCGGATGGGAACTTTGTCTGGTGAGACTCACGAGGCTTGACCTTGCCTTGGATCGTTCGTTCAAGTGCAGGAATTAGTTCCATCCTGAAGGAGTCGGTGGCGCGAAGGAAATTCGAGTCAACTGTTCGAGCGCAAGTCAGTACTGTACATCAGAACAATACATTGAATGGGACATACCTAGGACCTGATAGGCCTCTCGGAAACCGAAAGTGAGCTCATACTGGTGCATAAGCTTGCGATACTTCTTTGAACGTTTGGCCCTCATTGTGAATGGTGAGTATCAAGTATTTGAAGATTAAATGCAGCAAAAGACATGAGCTTCTGCGTCGACCGAAACTTTTTTCATTCTGCCGGGCGGGAGCGGCGGTGATGTGGTCTGTGCTGATGGTGAGGTACCCAATACTTTGTCAAGTGGGGCGTCTAGCCTTGAGATTAAGTACCCTGTACTTAGCATTTACTGATCGCTGCAGACTTGAATACATGTAGTTATGAGAATGTATTGACTCAAGGAAATATTATTATTTGTCTTGTTTAGACTCAAGTAACTATAAACGATGGACAGACTAGCCACACCGCGTCAAGTAATGGAATCCCTCATGGGTAAATCGTAAGGAAATTGGTCTCAAAAGTGATAGGAGGGTTGCCATAGGAATCATCAGCTTGACCGGTTGGCATCATGGCTTCGGTGCAAAATATCAATACACAATGTGGGCTGGTTAGAAAGTTGCCTGAGCCGATTGAAATACCAACAGGTGGGGGCATGATGATGACCAGGCATAAGCAATCAAGCTTCGCGCTGGAGAACTCGGGGATACATAGAGTAACCCAGCTGACATGGAAGCCATTTCCCGTGGTTTGATGGGGTGAGTGTTTCACTGCAATGCATGTCCGGGTCCTGATTCGACGCTTGCAAGGCATCATAGCTGCGCAAGAGCGATGTAGTTGGGACAAGCTTTTGGCGATAGATATGAGAATCTAGATGCTAGACGGAGAACAAGAGCTTGCCTCGTGCGCCGATGTCCGTCAATGGCAACTGGCACACGTCCGAGGCAAGCAGATCAAGACGCGGAATTCAAGATGGATATTTGTGAAAGCCTGATCGTAAAACCAATGGGTGCATCTCATCCATCCCGTTTCTTGCAAGATGCAACCACAACAGAGATATCGTCCATTTTGCCTCCTTGAATAGCCAGACCCTCATCCACTGCCTTCTCCATGTAGGGACTCTCCGCAAATGGATCCTGGGCAATCGTGAGAGCAGCATTGAGCAGTTCCCTGGCGACATAGACATTGCGGCTATCAGACAGATGAGCGTGCTGCGCAACATTTGTTGGCGCCGCGCGCTCTTCCTCCCATTTGTCAATACTGTCCATAACGATCTTCAGGACCTCATGCTCCCATAGGTTATCCATGACGCCATCCGAGAAGGCCAGGACGATGTCGTCCTCCTGCACCTCAATTTTGGACAAGACTGCATCCTTTCGGGGTGTGTCGATACTGTTTGTTCCAAGCTGCATGGGACAATCGAACCAGTGCCACTGCTCGGCTGTGCGGAAAATGACCTTTTTCTCGCTCGGTCGGATCACGAGGATCTTGCAATCGCCCAGGTTCGTAACGTATAGCAATGGCTTCTGTGTGCCGTCTTCGCCCTCGATCCAGTGTATTATGGCAGTTACCGAGGTTGTCGTGCCGAGCCACTCGGTAGGAGATGTGGTTGCCCGCAGGGTCTCCTCGAATGCATACTGCAGGTATCCGACCGGGTCGATGGCAGGCGTGCTGTGGTCGAGATTCCTTTCGACCTCGAGGGCCCAGAAGTGTAATAGCAGTCTAGACCAGAGTCTGTATCGGGGAAGGAAAAAGTCAGCGATCGTGGCATAGGATAGAAATTGAAATTGAGACCACTCACGCAGCATGACCACGAGGTTTCGTAGCCCAGGCGCCTACGCCATCGTTGACACCTATGAAGTTCTCTGCGACGATGATGGCATCGTCTCCGTTGTTCAGGCCACGGATTAGCTCGCCCTGGACGGATAATCTCTTATCCTGGCTTAGCCCGTGTGTCGTCAAAGGATCCGAGAAGGATGAGGAGGGTGGGGAGAGGAAAGGTGGAGGGAAGGGTCGTGAAGGTCGTTTGGCACATAGAGCGTAGCCAGTCTCGAATCGAAAAGGCGATTTGGGAGAACCGACTGGCTGGTCGGGAGCGGGAGTGGTGACGCCGTAGGAGGGCCACACTGCCGCCGCGTGATATGGCCGTGCTGTGCTCGGTTGTCGGAGGCGGGCACTCTGGACTGTGGCTTGATTTATGCTTATGTTCACGATCCACTTGCTAATGGACGTCCATGATGATGATAGTGAGTGTGACACGGCTGCTGCCTTGGTCACCATCCCTAACTTGGCTCTTTGTGCACCAAGATGGGCTCGGCGAAGGGGCTCTGGGGCATTAAGGCATGAAAGGTGCAAAATGAAGAGACGGAGTACAAGAGAACAGTAGAAAAGAAGTTTTGACTCAGACCTGGGCTTGAGGGAGAGAAAAGAAAAGTGCGACTCACCGGTAAAGGCCGAGGGTGTCTCGAAGATATCACTGGTCTGCGCCGCCGACTGTGCCTTACACTACGTAGTATCTCTGAGAATATGAAAATCTTTGAAATCGCGAGTTTTCTGGGATTTATTCTTCTTCTTACTTCATTCTTTCATTCCTTTTTCATTCTTTCTCTTATTTCAGTTACATTTGTCCAGAATCTATCTTTTTTTCAGAGCAGTTGAACCCCGCCACTCTTAGGGCTACATCCACTTATCTATATCCCTGCCGATCCAATGATCCGCTCAGAACTTGTCAGAACTTGTCTATATATATCCCTGATTCGCCCCATTGGCACACATGTTGCAGAAGAGAAATGAGAGCAATCTCATAGTTCACATGCTATCAGCCAAATCAGAGCAACTACATCATGACCTCAAAGTGAACCACAAAAGCATACATAGCGAGGAATCCGACGCTAGCCCAGAGAGCCCAATAATTCTGGATAAGAACAGACTAATGATCATCGCCCACTTTCGCGGGTGGCTTCAAGCAGCAAATCTATAAATGTCTTTTGGTCTTCATCCAATTGCGTCATACTTAACCACTACTACTATATTTTAGGCGGCGGCGAAGCCTGAGCTTCCGAGGGACCCTGTCATGTCACATTCTTTCTGCTTCATCCATTGGTCTCTTCACTTATTCTATCATACAGGTACTCACCAAGAAGTCTTTCTCTCCTTATTCTTATACTAACCTTAGAAGCCTTCTGCGAAAGAATCGTGGGATTCTCGAATAGGAGTATGACTTGGCACTTCGCGGGCGAAACGGATGTCTGTCTACAATACGGGTTAAACACAGAATATCTCTTCCGGTTCCGAGCCACGGACTTATTTCTTGCAGAACATGCCCTACGTGAAGTAACGCAGCGTGAGGAAACGTTACACCATAGGGTTATAGCCTTACAAAAGGCTGTAGCTATCGAGTCTAATAGGGCAACTTGAAGAAGCAAATAAACAGCTCGAAGAGGCTCAAGCGCAATACCTAAAAAAAGAATACGCCCTTTACCAAGCAGAGTATGCCCTTGATATGCACGCTAAAGATGCTTATAATAGCTTAAGGCGTGATGCTAAATGGTTTATGCGCGAAGAAATGGTTCAGGATTGTTCGGATCGAGGCGGCTGTTGTAGCCGGGAATGTGGATGCTGTGAACAGAGATATCTTTCTGAAAGGAAGAAAGGTAGAGGCCATTGCACTGTAGAGTGCGGGTGCTGTATCAGCTTTCGAGGATTCGAGCTTCCGAAGAAAGACAAAGAAGAAAGGAGCAAGGACTTGAAAACTAGTCTTGAAGGATTGTATTCGGCCTATGCTTTACATTTGGCAAATTGCTATTTTTGCCCATTAAGGAAACCCTGGTCTACCTAACAGATCCTCATCATATGCTTCATGTTTACTTCCTCGCTTATTGGCTTACTTACTGTTATCTTGTTTACTTGAATAGATTGTTTGTTAGATAGCTAAGCGAGAAGCTTTGAGGATTGCAACATTTGCAAAGTAATCAACTGGCTGCTTCCAACTTTACAGCTTGCTTCTTCTTTCTCTCCATCTTAGTTATTCTATATTGAAAGCGCTCTTCTATCTTTGCAAGACCTGGCACGTCACAGGTGCGGTGAGAAATAGTTATGATGATACCTATACCTTGCTTCAGAATCATTTGCTAAAATAATGGACTCGTTTTATTGCTCGAATTATACTCTATACCTACTCACTATGATACATTCGGCTGCATAGATGTGTTCGTACTTACACTTGAAAGAAACCATCGCCGGTATGATCTCTGGTTCTTCATCTGCAGAACCTCAAGAATGTCAGCAAGGCCAATCCATCTATCACACCGCGATAACCATTGACGGTCTGATTGGTATTTCCAGAGACGGCAAACCTGCTCTTAACGCAGATATGGTCCAGTCTGTCGACCCATCTACACAGGATGGCATCGCAGTTGTCAAATAGCGGGAGTGTCCGCCAAGGCGCCCTTACTCGTAGAGGCGCTCTACCAGTGCGGGTTGAACGCTATCGATGGCAGCCATGGTATTCTCGCCCCGGCTATATACACCTGTTACCTCTCTGTATACATGAGAATAGAAACCAAGAAGAACAATCAGGGAATCAAAATTCTATTAATGATACCAAATGAAAACACAAAAACCAACGAGGCCTTGGGAGACTATGGGTATATAAATAACAGACAAGAAACACCGAGGCCAAACCAGGCCAAACCAATAATATGTACATGATGAGCAGGGGGTGACGGCCTGCGGGAGGAAAAGGATGAGCGGATCCACCATTCGGCCGGTTCCGGGGTAGGCGGTTGGAATAAGAAAACAAAACAGAACATAATCTTTTCTGAAATATCCTCCTCTTGCTAGTGCCGTGGACGAGGTAGTGGAAGACGTAGGCAGCATAACAGAACCACCCCGACCACGGCACCACATCCTTCTCCCAACACCTAATCACGCCCTTGTCTTTGAGGGCGTGGAAGATGTCGGGAATGGTTCCGAAATCTCCGGGCTGAGGAGCCAGGCGGCATCCCTGCGGTGGCACGGCAAACTCCACTGACTCACAGTCTGCCTTTTGCACCAGGGGGAGATCGTCGCCGGCGCAGTTGTCGTACGGGACGATAAGACGGGGAGGGGTAGGCTTCTTCTCTTCCGCTTCCTGCTCGTCCGCGTCCATCTCGCTTGTCGCGGGGGACTGGGCCGTGCCTGGCTGAAGAGATGGGGCCTCTCGGGCTAGAGTCAGGCACTTTTAGTGAGTATAGGTATCTTTTCCAAGGCCTACACCTCCCACGGGCACTTTCAACTTACCTCATCAACGACTTTAGCCCAAGCTCCTCGTCCTTCTGTTCGAAATAATTCCGTTGGTAGTTCAGGAGGCCCTCTGGCCATGGAACCTTCAGAAATAACTGTTAGCACGACAGACATAGCAAGAGAGAACGAATGAGACATCACATACCGCACCACCAATATCACAACCAAAACCACAAAAGCGAGGCCAATTAGGCTAATGAGGGGGGCTTTCCACGGCTGTGGGTATCTCTCCGGGCATCGGCATTGGTTGGCATTCGACTCCATTTTGATATGATAGATGATGTGACTTACAGGCCTACCTATAGTCCACGGGGGGTGGTCTTATATACCCATGAGCAGGTATACCCAGAGGCAGGTACACCTGGAGGCAAGTGCACCCGGACCTTCAAATCAAAGTGAGTATCGCTTGGTTTGATCTCAGGGCGACTAAGTGTGCCACCGGTATACTTCTAAGGTTGAGTGTTTTAGATACAATTGCTTCAACTGGTACATTTTCTATTTAAAGACCAATAGGTAGTACAAAAACCAAATTCGAAGTCAGTATAGACACTAAAAAAGACATCAGAAAAGCCATATATTGAATCTGTTAATCATACTGTCGAGTCGTAAACAATTGAACCGTGGGTAAGCTTAATAAATAGACGAGGCTCTAGATACCGACCAATCAAAATGCAATTATCTCCAGGGTTGGCCGACCTTATTTTGACCTCATCTCCACAGTAGTACGGTTTGTCTAACTTCGGCTGCATCCTAACCGGCCTGGCATCAATCGTCGATCTGACTGAAAGCTGGAGAGAGCTTCAAAATACCACAAGATACCGGCGAAGATTATTTCCTCGTCAATACTGAGCTATTATTATTATTAAGGTAGGGGATTCGTGAAGCCGGGTAATCCAAAATCTATCACTTATTATGGGTCCCACAAGTACAGCCTCGTGCTCTATTGTTGATGAAGTTAAACCGTCGGATATGGGATAGGTGAGTCTGTACGTAACATGGAATAGCATCTGGGGGTTAATCAATTCATTTTGAAAATGGATATGTAGACCTCTCGTGGTCACTTCATCAAATAAATGACATGGTTCATGATCAGTTTCATATCTGTCAAATGATATTATTTCCCCTTGGCTTCCCCTTGCTTCCCTTCGATTGTTTCTCCCCAACAATCCCACGGTGAGATTGACTAACCTTTCCTCCTTTCCTCCTTTCCGTTGTGACTTTGTTGTTTGCTTTGAAACGCCACTTCTCTGGGAATCCTCGCTTGTAGTCCATCAGCTGAACTGAAATGTGAATCGTAAATCGTAGTCATAGCTGCAGTCGTAATCGTAATCGTAAGTCGTGGTTAGAGTGACAGGACTGCGATCTTAGAAGCTTTCCTGGGAGCCTCCCCTGGAAGTCATCTCGCGTTCCCTTGCAATCAACAGAGAAAACAGTTCGAAAGCATGGTTCAACACATTGGCGATATCAGCAGCCTTGACATCACGTTTGAGCTCAGCCAAACCTTCGAAGAACATGCGAGCAGTGGTAGAAGCAGTAGCAGGGAAAGCAGGAGTTGGTAGATTCCGTCTGTATGCAAGTCCACGCTTGGCCGCCATGATGCGTACATGTCGTTCTGCACAAGGACAGTCGCGGCGATTCTTGTCGGTACACTCCCAGGAACATCCACAGATAGAGTTGCAAATGCACTTTCGTCGCCTGGCAAGGTTGTAAAGTCTGGGGATAGACTCCGTCCTGCGCAATTCTCCGATAGTTGTTCCCAGACCTTTAGCAGTATCCGACAAGCGGTTATCTTTCACAACATCCGTGTCCCAGACAGCCGTTGGCACATCTTCCAAGGGGATCCATGGCAGCTCCTCGAATGGAACGTCGTCAGGCGGAATACTCACTGGAGTCATAGTGAGATACTTCTCCGACATTACTGCCATGGTCTCTGCTGGGATGAGGTCAAAGAATGGAATGAGTCCCTTCCATTTCTGACAGTAGGCCCCCTGTCTGTAGGAGACAGTTCTCATTGCAAATGGGCGGTATCCGAGGGGGTCAAAGAAAGGGACATCGTTCTGGCTCTTCTTTTTCATAATCTGGTTGATGTATCCTTGTTGGAAGTAGGCGATAATGTCTGTCCGAAGGATTGCGCAGATCTCTGGAGAGTCCAGTACTTCCTTGAACGCTAGGACGATGCGGTAGAGATGATCAGCCTCTGGCATAAGGAATGGCATCTCAACCCGCAATGCACTAGTGTCGACTGGGTAGGAACCGCAGAGCTCAATGCAGGCCAGCTCAATTGTGATGCGGGCATATAGGGCATAGTAAAGGTTTTCGACGGTGTCAACTAGCACAGCAATCTTCTGGGAGCGAATGTTTTGCTCGCTGCGTCTGATCCAGTATGGCAGACCGGTCTGGTAGTTGTCCGGCTAAGAGTGGAAACTCGGTGTTAGCTGTTATATTTCCAAGAAAAAAGGCGTAAAAGTATGGGACAAGAGTAAAGTTGTAAGCTCAAAATATACCTCGGCGCCGTAATACAAGAGGATAATCTCCATCATCTTCGACATTGTATACAACTTGCCGAAAATGCGCACGATGACACCGAGATGAATCGATTCCTCAACAGGATCCATGTTTTCGGGGACCACGAGCTTGGTTGGGGTTGTGGGCGAGGGCACTGATGGGACCATGACCCAGTCGTCACTACTGACGGTGTAGAGACGAAGACGGCGCTGGCCGCTAGACGCGAGCTATCACAGGTCAGGGTCAAATCTCTCAAAAGTGAAACCAATGCATGGTGCCAAGTCAGTTACCAATGTCTCAGAGAATCCTGATCTGTCAACAAGCGAGCCAAATTGGAAGGGTGTTCTTCCCTCAGATATAGTGGTTGAAGTTGAGGAGATCATTGAAGGCATGGTCGAGCTGCTGGGAGCTTCGGCCTTCCGGGGGTGATCGGTACCGTCTGAGACTATGGACAATGCTTCCTCCACAATTGACTGGCAGTATTTGTAGAAGCGTTCCTTCATCCGTTCAATCTCCTCATGTGGAGGGGCCTCTCCATCTTTGACGCGGGCACAAGCCTCTTCCATAATGGCCTTGGTGGCCTGGGCATACGCATCAATACAGTTCTTACCCCGTTGGATAAACAAATCCAAGTCCTTTCCGGACTTCAGAGCATTCAGGCGAGCCATGGAAATGGTAGAAGCCATTGCTAGAGGATCAAGATTGGCATTGTCCGCCATGGGGACAGTTGGGAGAGGAGTAGGTGGGAACATGAATTCAGAATAAACAGGGGCATCGTCCGATACAGGGCGCTGGAAACGAGGATAAACAAGCTGCTTGTCCTGGGCAAGCGCACGGGGAGTCTCTTGCTCACGTGTAGCTTGGGTTGCAGACTGCGAAGACTGCGAAGACTGTGAGGTCTTTCGTAGTTTGCCGAGAGCAGCTCCCCATATACCAGGTTTGTGGTTGTTAACCATGTTGAATTTCTGGTGTTTTTGTTTTTCAATCACAGAATCTTTGCAGTGTGGGATTGTTGGAAAAGGAAGAAAGGAAAGGGCAGGTACGTGGGTATTTATACTTGCCCAGATCATCAGTACAATTGTCCACTCACTCGATCAACTATGGCGAACGGTCCATATCAGGTAGGCGCGACTCACCACGGCAAACGCCGCAACACATTTAACCTTAAATGGGCAGGACCAACTGCGCGCTTCGAAGCCTCACGACACATTGTGCACATAATACAAGTATTCATAGATGTAAATAGGACATGATCTCGTAAACGCGTTCTTCGAACACTGGAAGCGGCTGGAGAACCTATTCGAGTGTTGGCTAACCTTATAAACCAACCTTACAACCGAAAATACCTAGGTAGATCCATGGATGTATGATGCTTGCCAAATATACCGGCAAGTCAGTGCCAACACCTTTCCAAGTCAGGTCCGTATGAGACTATCATCAACGGAGTGAAGCAAGAATACCAGACACCAACACCCGGTGCCCATGGGGCCTCATCTTTATCCCGAGCTTAGCTTTGGGCTCTTTTTCGGGGCTTGTCTCGGTTCCACGCACCTGTAAGGCCGATGTTTCCCCAGCCCGGTGTTTCAGAGGCTGAAAATCCGCAGATCAACGCAGTTCAATACCACATGCTATATACAACCACCCTACCAGCTTATCAGAACCGGAGACTGTCTTCTAAGAGGGCAACATGAACATCCACCTGTGTACGTTCCAGATCGCCTAGGAGCAAATGTGCTGCTAGGTAGCATGGGAACAAGGAAAAAGTATATAAACAATAACAATAAACTTGAATTGGCTCATACAAACAAAGAAACTCAAGGCTCTAACCCTGCACTCGGAACGTACGACCACTAGCAGTCTTGCGCTCACGTTCTTCATTCTCGGGCCGAGCTCGGTTGAGCACTGTTGTGAGTTAGCAGTGAACATACTTTCTTTGCTCGGACGATACATACCCTGGAGGAAATCCGCTGTCCTCTTCCTCATTCGAGTGTGGATGTAGGCCTGCAAAATGTTTAGTGATCAATCCCTAAACAAGACCGAGAGAAACCGCATACCTTTGAGGCTTTGATGTGGTAGTGGAAATAATCACGGAAGGTCTGGATGTGAGAAATGTTTTCATAACGACGCTGCGGGGTCAGGTGTCGAGGGAATAGAACTGCAAGCCGAGTCAGCACTAAAATGGAGATTGATAGCGCAATATGCATCCATACCGAAGGTGACATAGCTAACTTCGCCTCCAGTAGCATTCAGACCAGGAACGTTTGCAAGCTCAAGAGGAGGGTCGTTACGGAACAGGACCTGGGGGGCGTTCTGAAGTGTCAAGACACGTCGCCGGGCGTCGACGAATTCCTATGGGCTGTCAGTCAGGGGTTCTCATGAATGGACCAATTGTAGCAAAGTACGAACCTGCAGGAAGACCTTTCCAAAGATCCGGTCTGTCTCTTCGCGGAACACGGTGCTGAAGATCACTGTGACTCGGTCCCAGTTGGCCTTGATATAGATGGCCTCCTCTTCACGGTAGTGAATCGCCATAACTTCACCGCCTTCCTGGATACCCTGTGGTGCTGACTCTGAGGTGTACCTGGAAGCCTCCTCGGCGAGCTTGTTGAATTCGTCGAATGCTTTCTCAAAGGGGGCAGCCATTGCATTCCGTTTCAGGAGGGCAAGGTTCATAATCAGGTCATTTCGGGCCTCCTCCTCTGCGGGCAGGTTTTCAAGATCGATTTGTACCGAGAAATCATAGCCAGGCTCCGGAGATACAATATAAGGACCGTATTCTCTCTCCAATACCTCCTGAGCTCCATACTGGACCAGTTCCTTGTAGCATTTCACATTGATCGAGATGAGGATCTTGGTCTTAGACTCGGGGGTAGAAAGGTGAAATGTCACACCGTCGAAGTCGGAAACCACTTGGTCAATGGAGGTTGGGGGTGCTCTGAGTTCGGCTTGTTAGCTGGGTGCCTGCTTCGGGGTTGTGTGTATACAATGCGCAGGATCGCATTGCCGAGGAGGAGGAACAAAACATACCCAGAAAAACGCTCCGTAAGGAGTGACTGGATCAAAGCATTCTGATAATCTAAGAGTAGCATGACGGGCAGGACAATGGATGGTATTCAGTGCAGATAGGTGGCTGTTGTGAGGTCGACCGTGATCGTCATGGGCGGTGGGGGAGCCGGAGAGGTCGCTGTCGCCGACCGTATTAATTTTGTCCTATCGATAGCAATCGGAGATTCCAAAAATTTTCCCATCCACCCTCAACGATGGTGAAATCATACTTGTACGTGCGATTTTCTGTGGTTTGGAATCCTCTGATCTGAGCGCTAACCCTTACACAGTAAGTTCGAGCATTCGAACACATTCGGGCTCATCGCCTCGGCGTCTTCGAATGCGGTTTGGGCCAAAGATGACCAGATTGGCATTGCACGCCAGACGGGCGCCGGACGAGCAATTGTCGGCGCAGGTGAGGAAGTTCTGTGTTGGGATGTGAAGAAGGGAGAACTTCTTGGAAGATGGCGCGATTCTGTCTGCAGAGCGCAGGTTAGTGTGATCACTCAGAGCATGACAGATGAAGATATCTTCGCGGTTGGGTGAGTGTCCTCTGGTGTGACCTAGTCGGATGGTTTTCTCTAACTATTATGTCCCTTCTCAGCTACGAGGATGGAAGTATTCGTCTTTGGGATTCGCGCACCGCTACGGTCATTATTTCTTTCAACGGTCACAAATCCGCCGTCACCAAGTTGGCCTTCGACAACGCCGGTGTGCGCCTCGCCAGTGGTTCGAAAGATACCGATATCATCCTCTGGGATTTGATCACTGAGACTGGTCTTTTCAGACTTCGCGGACACACCGATCAGATCACATCACTACACTTCCTATTCCCCTCCCCAGAATTGCTCACTGCTTCCGGATTGAATGAACACTCGGGATTCCTATTGACCACCGGAAAGGACGCATTGATCAAAGTATGGGATCTTGCCTCTCAGCACTGCATTGAAACACATGTGGCACAATCAAATGGCGAATGCTGGAGCTTGGGTCTTTCGCCTGACCAAGGCGGATGTATCACAGCCGGTAACGATGGTGAACTTAGGGTTTGGTCGATTAACGAGGCGGCTATGATGGAGATCTCCAAGGAGAAGGTGGGCGCGGATGGTCGCCGAATTCTCACAGAACGAGGAACTTTCTACCGACATGGCAAAGACCGCACAATTGGCATCCGATTCCACCCCCGCTCAGACTACGTTGCATTCCATGGTTCCGACAAGTCAGTTGAGGTTTGGCGCATTCGCTCTCAGTCGGAGGTACAGAAGAGTATGGCCCGGAAGAAGAAGAGAAGAAAGGAGAAGGAGGCTCGCACCGAGGAGAACGCACCGGAAGAGGATAACGATAAGCCCGAGGATGTTTCCGCCGCTCCTGTATCAGAAGTCTTTGTCCAACATGTCATCGTGCGAACTGGTGGAAAGGTTCGTTCCTTTGACTGGATGACCAATAAGTCAAGTGGCTTGAACCTTCTTGCCGCAACAACCAACAACCAGCTTGAAGCCTACAACATTGTGCCAGCGAACAAAAAGAACACCGACAGCGAGGATCCGGACTACACTCGGAGCTTGGCAGTGGACATTCCTGGTCACCGAACAGATATCCGGTCAATTGCATTGAGCTCCGATGACCGAATGCTTGCCTCTGCTTCAAACGGCACTCTCAAGATTTGGAATGTTCGCACCGAAAGCTGTCTACGAACACTTGAGTGTGGATATTCCCTGTGTTCTGCATTCCTTCCTGGTGATAAGATTGTCGTTGTTGGTAACAAGAACGGAGAACTCGAGGTATTTGATATCGCATCCTCAACATTGCTCGACACTATCAAAGCCCACGACGGACCCGTGTGGTCACTTCACGTGCACCCAGATGGCAAGTCTATGGTCAGTGGAAGCGCAGACAAGACAGCCAAGTTTTGGAACTTCCAGGTCGTCCAGGAGGAGATCCCGGGAACCAAACGTACCACTCCCCGTCTCAAGCTGGCACACACCAGGACGCTGAAGGTCAACGACGATATCCTCAACCTTCGTTTCTCTCCGGATGCACGACTTCTGGCGGTTTCTCTCTTAGACAACACCGTGAAGGTCTTCTTCGTCGACTCCCTGAAGCTTTTCCTCAACCTTTACGGACACAAGCTTCCTGTTTTGAGCATGGATATTTCTCATGACAGCAAACTAATTGTCACTTGCTCAGCTGATAAAACCGTTCGACTCTGGGGTTTGGACTTTGGTGACTGTCACAAGGCCTTCTTGGCCCACGAGGACAGTATCATGGCAGTGGCATTCGTTCCTCACAACAAGGATGGAAACGGTCACAACTTCTTCAGTGCAAGCAAGGACCGCATCATCAAATACTGGGACGGTGACAAGTTCGAGCAAATCCAGCGCCTTGTTGGTCACCACGGTGAGATCTGGGCACTTGCCATGAGTCGCACTGGTGATTTCATTGTCAGTGCCAGTCACGACAAGAGCATCCGCATCTGGCAGCAAACAGACGAGCCGCTGTTCTTAGAGGAAGAGCGTGAGAAGGAAATGGAAGAGGCTTACGACAGCACACTCACCGCGTCCCTCGAGCAGGAGGACGGCGAGGACGGCGAGAAGGCCGAGGCCGTCGATGCTGGCAAGCAAACGACCGGCACTCTCATGGCCGGAGAAAAGATCATGGAAGCTCTGGAACTAGGCCTCGAGGATCTCGAAGTCGTACGCGACTGGCGCAAGGTCAAGGCTGCCAACCCCAACGCCGCCGCGCCTGATCGTAACCCAGTTTACCTGGCTCTCAACAACGTCTCCGCCGAGCAGCACGTTCTGAACACCGTCCAGAAGATCCCCGCAGCTGCGCTCCAGGACGCTCTCTTGGTTCTACCATTCTCCAAACTCCCCGCTCTCTTCACCTTCCTCAACATCTGGGCTGATCGCGAATGGAACGTGCCCCTCACCTGCCGCGTGTTGTTCTTCATCTTGAAGACCCACCACCGTCAGATTGTTGCCAGCAAGATGATGCGCCCTATGCTCGACAGCATTCGGGTGTCGCTGCGTCGGGTCCTTGCCCGGCAGAAGGACGAGATGGGCTTCAACCTTTCCGCACTGCAATTCATCGGCAACCAGATCCGCGAGCAGAGTGTCACGGACTATATTGATGAGGATACCTGGGAGGAGCAGCAAGCCTCCAAGGGCACGGGCAAGAAGCGCCAGTTTGTCAGCGTTGCCTGAGTTTAGGATTAGGTTTGTGTACAAGCATGTCTATTGGCGTTGTGATCATTTTCGACCTCGTTACCTTGGAGGTTTTCTCTATGTTGGTTTCCATATAAAAGTTTTATATCCTTGGGAGTTGAAGAGAATATAAGGAATGTATTATAGTTCAATTTCGAAGTGAAATATAACCTTTTCTCTGGGATAATTGTCTACTGAATTTTCATAGACCCAAGGGTATCAAAGTAATAGAATAATTTATTCAATTGGTCTAGCTATTATATTCTTCTACGTGCAACAATCCAAGCAATCGATAATACCGGAAACGAATCAGAAATCTGAATTGCGAGAGACATCGTTAGCGATTTACTCCAAGCAATGTTGATCTGTCCAAGACCACAAAGAAACAACAAGCATCAAAGACTCTACTCAGGAGAACCAATGTAAGCATCGACGACAGGGATTTCAGCCCCTGTCATACCTCTTCCGGCTCTTCCTATTAAAATTCCGGTTCTAATGCGAATCTCATCATGATAGAGTCTGTTTGGTGCGATGTTTCCTTGTAGTCCTGTCAGGGGAGTTTAGTGCCACATACCTATTAGTGGGTTCTTCCAGCTTGGACCGAAGGTCAATCTCATTTATTGATCTTGGCCCACGCTGGACTTTGGTGTTGGTTGGAGCTAGAGAAAAGGAAAGAGTTTGTCGGGAGTTTTGTGAGAAAATTTGGCCCGGTGGAGCTTTATTAGTCATTCTGGTCACGTGTTGCTTTTGTATGGGGCTCTAGGTACTAGTGGATACGGAATTTGTATAAAGATTTGGATAATGTTCAATATTCAATCATTATTCATTTATATACCGGCATTTATTTCATAACGGTCATGATTCCATGTACAAGAAATGTGGTGGTGAAAAATCTCGAGGTATGGTCAAGAGGACGGCTTCATAGTCCCACAGCAAGAACATGTCCACCACTGGGTCTCCATAAAGCTACTGCACGATATGCAAACCCATCCAAGAGGCTTCTTATCTGCACCCCGGTCCAAGGATTTGAGGGTATCCAGTGCACGGGTTCGGTTCTTGAAAACAAATGTATCCCCGGGACTCGCTTTCGTCTCTTCCTTTCGACCAAGAGATAAACGCCTTTTCTTCGAGTTTCGTGACTCCGAACGCACTGGCTGGGTAGAATGGCGGCCAGAGGCGGATGTGGATGGCGTGTTGGTCGGAGGTGGTCGTTCTGCTGCACAGGCGTCACAACATAAGAAGGTGGACGGGTTCTCGAGCGTGCACATTGGGCAGATCCAGGGTGTCTCGTATGAGCTATTATCGGCTGTAAGATCAACAGCTTCATTGCGATCTGATGACGGGGCTTCTTTTGGAATTACAGGCAAATCTTCGGAGACTGCAGGTGGAATGTCGGAAGCAGCAGGTGGCGGTGACGATTTTGTCCGAGGTCCTGCCGGGTTTTCTTGACTTGGCGTAACATACGACGACTCATATTTCTCCCTCTCTTCTTCCTGTATCAGTTCAATGAAGGCCTCCATGATGGCCCGCTCGTTTGCGTCATCTTCCTCAGCCTGGGTTCTGAACCCATGCGAGGCCTCTTCCGCAAGTTCGGTGCTTCGGTCTGTACCAGAAGCACAGCCCTGGGTCACTTCAATACGCCGCTGGGCAGCGTCAGCCCGGAGCTTTCGCATATCTGTTCCTCGGAGCACGCGGGTGCCGCCTAGCTTCTTGCCGGAATTTTTGGCAAGAACCCTTCGCTGTTCAGCAGCGGCACGAGCTTGACGTCGAGCTTCATCCAGCGGAATTCTTTGGCCACCCAGACGCTTTCCTTGAGATAAAAAGCCCTCTCCAGTGTAGCCTTTTTGGGCTAGTTGCTCATGCTCATCGCGAAGTTGATTCCACAGCGCATGAAACTGCTGGTTGTGAGGACCGATCACGTTGTGGCAGAGTCTAAACTTTATTAGATTTTGTATTTGTAGGATATTTAGATGTAAAATCACTCACTCATGAAGCATGGTATCCAAAATCTGTTCAAAGGGGAGAAATTGCCGTTGGTCCGAGGGATACCGCAATCTTAGACAAATCTTCTGGCCCGCGTTGACGTTCAGACCCAGCAGGTTTCGCTGCCGCGGATAAAATTCACAGAGCGTGGCCACTCTCCAGGCGCGCTGTCGCATGATCGGTTTGACCAACGATGCGACTTTGCGCAGGATCAAGAGAGCCTCGGCTTCTCGGGGGAGGTTCTTTTCATGGCGATATTCTGATATTAGAGGGTCTAGCTCCCGCATTTTCGAGATTTTTGATCAAGACCTTGCACGATATGGTAAACAGTACACTGCTGGTAGGTTACTGCCTTCGTTGGGATGGCCTCCTCCGAGGCCAGGATCTAAGCAAGAAGATTTCATCAGAGCATGACCTATATGGCGGTGTAGGCAGCCAGGAACAAGTCAAAGGAACATAGCCAGTGATGGAAATTCCAGAATGAATCCAAGTTTGGAACATCCATGGATGCCCTGCATAACTAACGTCTGGATTCACCGCCTGAGATATCAGGTGGTGAATTCGATCACGTGACATGAATATACATCAGATGATGTTTTCTCAGTCATATACTTGTAGACACAATTCTGAATTTAATTGGAAGTGCGCTATATCTAGGTAACACTTGAGCTGGAGGATACTTGGAATGTAATTTCTATCATTTTTGGAGTCTCTTGTTTGCAGTTGGGGCCATCTTGTATTCAGATATATATTCACAGTATGTCAAATTAATACGATAGCTAAGTTCTTAAACCCAACAATCTGATACATTTCACTGCTTCCAAGCAAGAAAAAGCATAAAAATCAGGGTGAAAAAGCCGTAAGACAATGACTAGTCCTGTATACTTCCGGCGGCTTCCCGCCGTCGACTGTTTTATACAACCCGCTGCTCATGTGACCTTTCCGATAACACCGCGAGTGTTATCAGCATCCATCTTATCGAACTTTCGCTCTTCTTTTTCATTCCAACTTGTTCTCAAATAAACAAGATGACGAGCGACGACAAGTTCTTTTTTGACTACGTGAGTATGATAGAAGAAGACAAAGAATGCTTCCGGCGCTGATACTTCCTTACCCAGCTCTCGTCTATCTCCAATGACGTAAGGCGGTATTCTCTCGACGTCGCAGACTCGATCGACCGACAAGTCGACTATGCCGCGCACGCGATCAAAGATACGGTAGCCCAGCAGTCATGGATACCAGCCACTATTCGTCCGGGTCGTGCTCCCCCAAGAGTGCGATCGCAAGGCATGACGGACCGAGTGGAAAGCTGGATGACTCGGAATCGCGCATGGACGGCGGCTATCCTCGCATTTATCGGAACCGGCGTTGTCTTGTACTATGGAAACAAAAAGTTGCACGGAAAACGGAGAAAGGCCAGGAGGGCGAGCAGCGGCGCGAGGAAAGAGATTGTTGGTATGTGTTGCTTGCATATGATCTGCATTAGGATCCGCGTGCTAATTCTGCGATTATAGTGGTTGCCGGATCGCCGCACGAACCGATGACAAGGGCTATTGCCATGGATTTGGAACGTCGAGGATATATTGTATATGTGACTGTGACTTCCGCGGATGAAGAGCATATCATCAAGTCTGAGAACCGTGTGGACATCAAGGCTCTCTGGTTGGACCTTACAACTGTAAGTGCTGTTTGTGTATCCTTTATTCGCGAGAAATCAACTAACATTGTAACTAGACATCCTCATCGCCGGCCGAAATCCATCCTTCGTTGCAAGAGATTCGCTCCTTGATCAGTCAGCCACAATCACCCATCGCCGGAGTGCCCCCGCACACCTGCCAACTGAGTGGTCTTATCGTGGTCCCATCGACCAACTATAGCGCAGGCCCTGTCGCAACCATTCCGCCGTCATCGTGGGCCGACACGGTCAACACCCGTCTCCTCTCGCCTATTCTCACAGTGCAGGCATTCCTCCCCCTGCTGACTCTCCGCAGCAATAGCAGCACTATTGTCTTTGCCTACCCCTCCATATCATCCTCGCTTTCCGCGCCATTTGCTGGACCTGAAGTCGCCACAAGCCGAGCAATCTCAGGCTTCGCGGCCTCGCTTCGTCAGGAACTCCGTCTCCTCGAACAAGGCAATGTGGATGTCGTCGAGCTGCAGCTGGGCAATATTGACCTAGGACCTACATACCGACATGGTCAGAGTCAGATAGCAGGTACAGAAGTCCTTGCGTGGAATACCCAGCAGCGAGCCCTTTATGCCTCACAGTATCTGTCCAGCGTTGAGCAGCGCCCAGTTGCCTCTGCTGGTCCCAGCACCATACGCGGATCCCCGGCGCGGAAACTCCATCACGCTATTTTGGATGCTTTGGAGCCCACCTCGCGGGATATCTTCGGCCGTAAAGCGTCCAAGAAATCTGTCATGTATGTGGGCCGGGGAGCTCGGTCGTACAGCCTGATCGGGGCCTGGGTTCCCAGTGGACTCGTGGCGCTGATGATGGGGTACCGCAGTGGGAATGGGATGAATCCCGAGAGCCCGAGTGGCAGCGGCAGTGAAACCAGCTGGGAGCGGGTTTAGACCCGTGTACACATCTCGCTTCATTGGCACTCCCATCTTTAATATATCAAAAGCACTCGCTTTGAATAATGCTTTTTCATACATAATATCATTGGAAATACTCTTCGCTCTTAATGATTTTGTTATCCACACCACATATTGACATAGTCTTAAAAGCCATAGAAACTTTTTAGATTAGTCGCTACCTAGTTGGGATATCATTGATATGATGCAGCGCCATCCCCTTTGCTATCAGAAGAAGAAAGAAAACAGACCTAGACCGGCACAACCTTCCTCTCATTGGACGACTCACCAAAACACGCATCGCTAAAAGCCTCGTGCGCGCACAGCGGGTCCCGTCTCGCCCGCTTAATCCCACCGCGCGTCAAACGACGACGCAAATGAATCAGCGCCCAGGAAACGACGAAGAAAACCAAGACCGCAGCCAAAACGCCGAAACAGTATCCCGTCACAAGATTGCTCTTCTGCCCGTGGTTGCCGACGTCGAGGAAGGAGTACGGGTACCAGCCCTCGGTTTCGTGCGTGATGTATGCGACGCAGAGGTACAGCAGGAGTATGAGGAGTAGGAACGGGATCGCGATGAAGGGGTGCGGAGCTGTGGCTGGGAGGATGATTTCCAGTAGGGCGTAGACGGAGTTGAGGACGTGTTGGGAGATCTGGAGATGTGGGTTAGCTAATGTGCCTTGTATTCGATCCTTTTTTTTGCTTTTTGTCTCCACATCTGCGGAGTAGAGGAGTGTTGCGGGGTTGGGGTGGGGTTGGATTGTGATATGAGCTCTGTTCATGTGGCGGGGGATATGTTGGAAAGGAAGTATAGAGGCAAACTCGAAAAATATACGTACATTTTGCCAGCGGGTGAATGGCTCCTTGTACCACGGCCGAGCGAAGAGGATAGCCCAGAAGACAACCGTAACGAGAATCGGGAAGGTTGTGACTGTCACATACAATAGACTGTGTAGCACGCGGAAGACCCGTGGCCAGCGGTCGAGGAGAACCGAGTGACCCGTTCGTACGTAGTAGGCTGTATGGATGGCGGCGAATAGCATGTAGAAGCCAGTACCCCAGTAAGTTAGCCAGGTGAAGTAGCTGAAGGAGTGACCAATGGAGGCGGGGTCATCGTGGGTGCCATACCAGCACCAGAAGATGAAGATGGAGGCGAAAATGTACAGTGAGATCAGACCGCGAAGACCGGCGAGGACGGCGGGGGGTAGGATCCAAGATGTCTCGAAATGGTGCTTGACATCGGTAGTCTGGTCAACCCCGAAGAGAGTTGCCAGCGAGCGTCGAGGCATGTTGTTGCACGTCTTGCGATTTCGTTGTGCACTGGGAGGATTGAGGCCGAAGAAGTAAACAAGCAGGAAAAGCAAGATTCAGCTGTACATGTAGGTAGGCACTGTTGGGATTGGAACTGGGGTAATTAATGCTTGCTTTTTCCCGCGATATAGGGCGACCTCGCAAGCCGTTTTGCGCCTTTAGGCGTTTGTTCACGAGGACTAGAGCCAGTCGTGCAGGTGCTTTGCTCCCGGTCTCACCTCTATCCCCACAAGCGCTGGCCATACATAGCGAAATGACTTTGAAGGCTTGTGATTGAATCTGACATTGAATCAGAATCAGGGGTGAGTCTTATAATGTATGACGACATCCGAGACTTTGTCTCTCGGACATATAGCAATAAGTTAGATACAGGAGTAATTTATGCCATACTACTACTTATAGTCTCACGGTGGATACAGACTGGAGTATAGTCTGAAACAAAGTCTACGTCTAGTCAGGTCTACAGGCCAAATATATGCGAAACAGATTGGTGTATTCACGCAGTAAGATCCTTAGCCGTGAAAATAATATCTCTTTCACTCATACTAGGATCAGGCGGGTGCCGCACAATGGATTTGAACTCTAGCTCTAGCGGAGCATTCTGAACAGTTCCTGAGGTAATAACGCTATCAAATGGCTTCAGCGACATTTGAATGCAGAGAGAAGCTGCTACGCGTCGATCCAGCCAATCTGCTCTGAATCGGATGGCCAGACATCAGAAAGAACCTCGAAGAACATGTCTCGACGACTTCTTGGAACTTGTTCACCGGCCGCGGTCTGGGTCGTAATGAAGACGCCCCGGTTGTCTCCCTTGAACATCCGTCTCCTGCGAGATAAACAGAAACTCTTTAGAAGTTGAGTTACCCGTTTGGCATCGATAACTTACTGATTCCAGGAAGTCGTTCTGAATGAGAGCTTCGATTGTCTCAGATCTGAGATAGAACATCGGCTCTTAGGGCGGCTATCTCATGATATTTGAGATTGAGTTGACCGAAAGATAGGAGGCCCGCGCGTGAACCTAACCCAGCCTGAAGCTAAAGGTTTAGTGTCTTATAAGAAAATAGTGTGTGATGTGACATACTCTGAGGTATAGTTGGCGGCTATCTCATAATATTTGAGATTGATCTGACCGAAAGATAAGAGGGTCGCGCGTGAATCCCACCCACCAGCCTGAAGCTAAAGGGTTAGTATCTTATAAGGAGATAGTGTGTGATGTGACATACTCTGAGGCATAGTTGGCGCAACCTCCGGTAGAAGTTAATCCATTGTTCGGTACTTGAATTCATCAAATCATTTGTGTGATGGTGTGTGCGACGATGTAAGCGATTGGAAACATCCAGAGAGAAAGAGTGCAAATAAATACATTTATAGTTTGCTCAGTTTGTCGTTTGCTTACTATGGCATCACAACACAATATCTTACTAGCTCTGTATTGTGTGGTATGTGTATCTAATCATCACGGGTTTCAATACGGTAGGTGCTTCTAGGCTTCTACTTCTATAGAGCTGATCTTATGCAGTCTTACTTAAGGTTGTTATCAGCTCTACTCCGTACAATAGACGGTATAACTAGGCAACAATTATACAGTTATGTATTTTTCAAAATGATGTCTCATATTATTTGATGTTTACCTGTAATATCCATTATTAACTGGTGCAGTGGTTAATGAGCAAAAGCCTTCTGATAGAGATCCTATACGCTTTTATCGGCTGTTCGGAGACAAACTAGAAAAACAAATAAGCCAAGTAAAATCTATAGCAAAATTATTTAAAGAACTAGAAGAAGTGAAGCAAGGAGGGTCTATTTGTCACTTCTCCCATGCCTCGGCCATGATCCATCAAGGTTGGCACTTCGTATACAAGGTTTAGGCCACCCGTGGACCCGGGGGTGTTGCTGAGTAACCTGCAACATTATGCCTAATTGGGGATAGTGCAAATCACGGACCATGGTTGAGTTAACTCGCAAAGGCCGCGTATATAATTTCTATGGCGACATCTGAGGTTGTAATATAGTAATTGCACTATCAAAATAGAAAAGAAGCCATTATACAACGGCCGGAGGATAAATCCCTTGAGGCTTTATATCCCCATCCCATTCGGAACCAGTTGAAACCCTTTTAGTAGTGTGGTACCCGCTCTCGTGGCTTGCAATCTAAGTAGGGGATGGTCTCACTTCTCTCAACCATTGGTAAAAGCTCGCCCGTCCTGATTTTTATATGTGACTAGGCACCAGTTTCTTCCATGTCATAATCGAGAGCAGGCATAACTCATGTGAGGTGGTTTCTTCAGATCAGCATATGATGAAACCACCCGTGTGGGGAGAGACGGCAGAGCAACTAGGATTCTAGAAGATAGCGGGTCAACAAAACACTCAGTCCTAGGGAGTAGGAGAATACTTAGGGAAATCAATAGTAGGCTTCCAAGAGTATATGTTCCAATAGAAGAATCCGTAGCCAATAACAATACATAATATGCGTCTGAATGTTATTCTTGGCGACCCTCCCCCCTGAATAAGTGTCCCCCCTGAGACGATCCCTTGTCAAATGTCGAGACACAGTGGAGTGCGACTGTTTTATTTTAGTGCACGGGGCGCCTCTATTTACTACTTGCCCTCCCAAGGTTTGGCAATTATGATCGTCCGCCCTTCATTTTTCTCCTTTCTCCTTTCTCTCCTCTCTATACCTCTCCCCCAATGCCCTGATCTTTCATTTGGCTTCGATTCTGTCTGTAGGGCTGTCATTCCTTTGGCTCTATTTTATCGCCTCCCCCGCCCGAACCCCCTTTGTGTGATCCGCAACCCCGACCTCGTTCCAGACACTCTTCTAGACTACTTCGATGCTTCCGGCGCAAATCTCGAATCCAACCGAATCGGGATACATGATTCACTAGCCGACTATTAAATATTCATATACTCATCATGGATATGCGAGGAAAACTGGGCGAATATCGCTCCAACTCCCACGATAATACCCTGCGGAGTGGCTCCCCACGGGTGGCGCATTTTGACGGCGAAGTTCCTCCCGCACTTTCCCCCCCTCGACGCATTCGCCGCTCAGAGTCGATTTCTTGCCCGACAACTCGATGAGTCTCGACGGGGAGACCGCCGTATGAGTCGGCTGCCACCGGCGAGTGTAGCTCGATCTCTTTCGCAAGGCCGGCCGGGCTTCTACCGCTCCAAGTCGTCGGTTGATCCCCGCACCCGCACCGAACTGACCCGGAAACCTACGCAGAAGGGACTCCCAGAGTATGAAGAGCCCAAGCACCGCCCTATATCCGAACATCCTCGATTCAGCTCCATCTCCAATGCTACCACCGAGGCTAGCTTTTACGAGGATAATGATAATGTGACGCCGCGGACAACGACGCCTAATATTAGTGAGGAAGCGCATGAAATACCGCGCACCGAGTCACCAGAGGATTTCACGTCACGTCCGAGTGGAGCGGAGGGTGCGCCTGTTGTTGTGGCGGTTGCGGATCCGCAAGGTTCATCGATCGACTCATCAACTTCGCGACTGCACATCCCACGCACCTTGGCACCGCCGGTGTCACCGCGGACGCGTCCATCCAGCAGTGCCAAGGTTACACACCATGAGAGTTCTGATGATGAATACAGCAGCTCCAATGGTGGGTCGACGTTCTCCAAACCTCGCAAGCTGTCAGACGGAAGTGCTGTGTCATTGCCGTATTCTCCCATGTCGACATTCCCTGCACGACCACACCCTCGATCGCCGTCCTTGAGCTCGGAAACATCAGGAACGGGAACGAACCACCTACCCCGCCCTTCTTTTAATTTCTCTCGACCGCTGAGTCGATCAAGTACGACCTTGTCTGCTCCTGGATCTTCGACGCCTACTGAACCGATCCTTGCCTCGGAATCGAACCATATGACCCGTCGCGGCAAGCCGACTCCGCTTCTCTTGCAGCTTTCGACCGAAGATGCTGCTGCAGTGGAAGCCATGGACGGCGAGCCGTCGTCCGCCATGTCGTCTTATATGTACGCCAAGTATGCGCTTCCGCGCGGACGCTTCCTTTCACGGGATTCCGTGGTCTTTGCAGGCTTGCAAACGCCTCATTTCGAGTGGGAAGAGCCCATATTTGAGAAAACGCCTCCCCGGCATTCAGAGGAGCCAATACGTTTGGCACGGACGCCATCCCCTACGCCCCCTCGCCAATTAGAGCACTCGCCCAAGCCTCGCTCGATGCACGAAGTCCCAGCTTCTAAGCCTCAATCTCCACCTCAATCCCCGCCTCACCCTCAGCGCCAGCCTCAACCTCAACTTCAACCTCAAACTCTCAAGTCTCGGCCTGTTCCCGACTCACCAGTGGAGCCGGTATTACGGCCCTCTGCTGAGAGCACCCGACCAACGAACAATGACAGGGATGAAACTGTCTCTTCTGCGGATTCGGCTAGCACAGTGCGACCCCAAGCCCCCACCGCTCAGGTCTCAGCTTCCGGCCTTACAGCCGACGAGCACGTGGCCAAGGGTATTGAATGCCACGAGCGAGGATCTCTGAGTGAGTCGACGTATCATCTGCGGATTGCCGCGAAGCAGGACCATCCAACGGGAATGCTGCTTTATGCGCTGGCCTGTCGACACGGTTGGGGCATGCGATCCAATGAGAAGGAGGGGGTACGATGGTTACGCAAAGCTGTGGATTCTGTCGGATTGGATATGTTGGCCGATCCGGATGCTCCCGGTGCATCGAAGGCGAAGGAATTACAAAAGGCTAACCGGGTTCAATTTGCTCTGAGCATATATGAACTAGGCGTCAGCTACTTGAATGGTTGGGGTATCAAACAGGACAAGGCTTATGCTCTGCGCTGCTTCGAGATCGCCGGTCAATGGGGCGACGTTGATGCCATGGCCGAAGCTGGATTCTGCTATGCGGAGGGTGTTGGCTGTAAAAAGGATATGAAGAAGGCGGCACGCTTTTACCGCCAGGCTGAGTCCAAGGGTATGAGCATGGTTGGAAACAGCTGGTACGTTCTTCCTGATATTTACATCCCGATCGACGTCATTAACAAGTATAAAGGATCTACAAGGACAAATACAACGAGGAGTCCAATGGACGCGCCCCCAGTGGACGCTCCCGTGGCCGAAATGCCAGCGGAGAGAAGGACAATAAGCCACGCAGCAAGTCCCGCACTCGCAGTATCTTCCAACGC
Organism: Penicillium psychrosexuale; assembly: GCF_028828465.1. Taxonomy (NCBI): domain Eukaryota; kingdom Fungi; phylum Ascomycota; class Eurotiomycetes; order Eurotiales; family Aspergillaceae; genus Penicillium; species Penicillium psychrosexuale. The sequence goes on from NW_026643187.1 coordinate 4,576,676, forward strand.
AAGAAGTCCAACATATCAGAGGCATAGACTGTCTTCTGTTCTATTCACATTCCTTTATCTCGACGCGTTCTGGAGTTATCGAAGTACCATCCATTTTGCATTTTGCATTATGTTTGGAGCGTTCTGAGCTGATCTTTGATTTTTTTTGCTTTTTTTTTTATAGTCGATTCTTCGACTTACATTCCTTCACTTTCTCATGTTCAAACTTTTCCTTTTATTTTCACATTTGCATCTTCATCCTTTCTTAGCCGCCTGGGCAGCTGTTATCGAGCATGGACCGACTCTGTGGTCCACATGTCTCGCAGGCTTAATACTTCACTTCTCCGTGTATACCCTTTTTCGTTTCCTCCCATCATTTGCCATTTTTGTCTCTCTATTTTCATGGCACCTTCTCTTACCAATTCTCTTCTTGGTCATATTTCTTGGGTATGACCCCCTGGACAATTTTGTTTGTCATATTTGTTCTCTTATTTTGCTGGATGCCTCAGTGTGGCGACTCATGAACTCATGACAGAATCAAGACAGCGTTGATCTGTATCTTTTGGACTTCCTAGGAGCATTTACTTGATCTTCTCCAAATTTTCAGTATAGAAAGCAAGTAACAGGGTCTCAACACCTGACCCCCCGCATTGTTCCCCGGCTTTTGTCTCGGAGCATTGACTAAAAAGTGTCTAGATCGGCCTCTTCTCCGGGCTTTGACGCCCTAAAACACACTGGCGTCCTTGGGGTTATGTTTAGCGCGGATTATTGTGGATTAGCGGGGGTTCTGACTGGACTAGCTCGGCTTTTCTCGCCGTATAAAACCTGTGAATACGGGGGCACGCTCCTTGCATCCAGGGTCGCCTCCCTTGGCAGCACGCTATGTTGCTGCTAGTGTCGCCGTCCACCAATGAGGATCTTGCTCATTCAATAATCAAGTGTAACGGTACTCTATATGAGTATTTCTGAAAAGTCTTAATCTCCCACGACATTTAGGAAACGCCCCGGTAGGACAGATGCACGCGTCCTGGAATTGTTGGTATTTTAGTCCACCTCGGCTCTTGTCTTTCATGTGGTGATGATTACTCGTACTCGTAACCTGATTCTAAACATCTTGATCGCGTCTTCCCGGAAATCTGGAGTTCCCCGCTAAAGTGCCACCTGGACTTCTATTCTCCATATACAATTGGAGAAATAACAAAACAGCAAAATAAAAGGAAACCAGAAGAAGACTCTATCATACTGACATGCATCATATTTCCCCTTTCTTTTTGTAATTGCATTTGGTGGCTTTTTTCAGGTCTATAACATGTGACGCTAGAATATACCCTGTTAGTTCTTCATTTTAGGTCTCAGTCTTTTATTATAAAGTACGGATTACTACCCACGCTCTTTCAGGGGTGCTTGTATCACTCTCATTGGTTTTCATTCTTTTTTCCCCCTCGCTTCGAAGCTCTTCTCTCTTTTTATAGGTGTTTGCTCGACTCGACTCGGTTTGTACATGTCTTGCGTAGACTCTTACAGTTACAATCCCTAATGCAAAAACCACAGTAACAAGAAGATGTCGACTACAAAGCCCTCATTCGTCGAACAGGAAGCCAGCGTAACCCCGACGCAAACGAAGAAGAGCTTCGGCGCGCGGCTCGTCGCCCATTTCAAGAAATGGTGGTGGGTGCACCTGATTATATTCATCGCCTGTTTCCTAATCATCCTACTACCGGTGTAAGTCCACCCTTCCTGATATTCTCAACCGTCTTGACCTTCAGACGGCCCGGAAGGAATCATCCCACTCACATACAACTGCCCCGTCTAGCGTCTACGTCGCCTACCCCAAGATCGCACAAGACGCCGTCAACGACTCGACCCTCGCCATCACAGAGATGATCCTCAGCGACCCAACGCCCAACTCCTTCTACCTCGAGCAGAGACAAGTCCTCGGCTCGAAAAGCTCTTACCACCCCCAGATCTACGCTTTCAATTCGTCGGTCTCGCTGGCCGGTGCGGCGGCTCCGTTCGCGTATGTTACTGTCCCCGCTGTGCAGTCGAAGGACGGGGCGGAAATCCACTTCGAGCAGAGGGTTGATCTGACGGATGCCGATGCGTTCGCGGATTATACTACTGCGGTTATGTTGAATGAGGAGGTTTCGTTGAATATCTATGGAAGGCCCGGGTTGAAGCAGGGTGGTTTGCCTAAGACGACGGTTGATTATAACAAGACTGTTGTTATGAAGGGTATGTTTTTCTTTCTGGTTTCGTGATTCTGGGAGTAGAGGAGAAGAGGAGGGTGTGCTAACTGACTCGATTAAACAGGCTTGAATAAACTCAAGGGCTTCAATGTGGCCGAGTTCTTCATCATGTTCCCACCAGTGAACGGATACGGGATGAACGGCACCGTCATTATCCCCAATGCCTCGGTCATGACCATTCCAATGGTGATTACTCCTCTTTCCGTACATCACATCCCATTATTCATCCCCACGACACTAACCCAAAGAAATAGGGCAACGTAACCCTAGACCTCCAGCTAGACGGAAAATCAGTAGGAACAACCTACCTAAACAACCTCGTCCTCAAACCAGGCAACAACAGCGTGCCAATGCTCGGCAAGGTCGACCAAACCGCCATCATCACCCTGCTCACATCAAAGTCGAATCCCTACAAAGACGGCATCCTGCCCTTCGATATCACTGGAAATGAGACATCGTATAACGGCAAGGACCTGCCGTACTTCACCAAGGCGCTGGCTGCGAATACTCTGTCGATTAAGTTGGATGTTCTGAGTGCGCTGAAGGCGGCGGGCATCAATCTTACGCTGTAGTGTATACCATTTCTGTTTATGCTCATGGTTCATGTTCTACGTTCTACTTTCTATATTGCACTACCGTGACCGGTAAACAGATTTGGTGGTTGGTATGTGCTGCTTGGAGGTTTGTTCACGTTTGTGTATATTTAATACCCTTTTTTTGTTATCAGCATATACGATGGATATAATTTCCAGTATCTGGGTTGTTCCTTAATAAGAAGTCTAGACTGAGGGATATGGTGCTCGAGGTTTTGTGGACCATTCATGAAGGATTGGCCGGCGTAAATCGAGTAACGAAATATCCCGCTCTAGCTTGTCCAGTATAAAAAGACCCATCGTATTTCCAATTCTCGACTTCAAGTAATCAAGGGTGTCTCTGTAAAACAAAATGAAGTAATCTTGAAGCCAAGAAAAGAATAAGAATGACCAGGAAGAAAAGAAACGGAAGCCGCATGACTCTCCAGTCACCCTGGTCTCCTATCAGTTGGCATGTGCGGTTGTCTGATTAGTCGAAAATAGAACATATCCCACAAACCAGCCTGCAGGAACTGTTCGATATCTGTCCCCCATCCCCCTCGAGGGATTTTGGGGCACTGCACTTGATATCCCCCAATCCATGAGATGACGCTCAACAACTCATCCATGAAGAAAAGGGTAATTGGGGGAATTTTGGGACGGAGCTGTTGAGATCGATGGAAAAGAAGTTCAAAGGGATATCACAAGTCTCGATCGATTCCCATTTGTTGTATTATATTCAGTAACCACATGCATTCAAGGATTGCTGCGTCAAATGTGAAGGAGTCAACTGCTGTGCTGCTTCTTGCAATCGTTTCTTCTTGCAAAATGACCAGCTAATCGGGCCCGGTCCGTTGCGGTGGCGTTCACTACGGCTTCCTTGGCAAGCTGCATGAACTCAGCCAGGAAATCGGAGAAACTCCCTCTGGGTTTCATCTTCAGAGTAGTGCACGTCTTGGCATGGTGGTTTGGGTTCACAAACAGTGTCCTTGGAATCAAGGTGCTCGAGCTGGAACCCATGCATCGAAATCTTCCTCACGGCGATGGCAGTTCGTTTGCTGTATTTGCAACTCTTGAGATTTCGCAATCCGTTCACGCGTGTCCCGCCAGATGTCTCGTAGCTTCGAAAGGATATCCATTGCTTCCTGTTCGTTGTGTGTCGGGTTCGTATCCCTCCAATAAAAAGACATTGTGGGCTCGTATCCTCGTACGATGAAGAATAGGAAAATCTCGTGGTACCCTGTGGGAAGATCAATGCTGCAAAGTCCACCATGGGTAGGAATTCTGACAAATTATCCTGGTTGGATTCCACGTACGGCCGTAGTATCTGGGCCATATGCTGGTTCGCGATTGCGCTCCGGCCATCGGTCTGCGGGTGGGAAGTTGTTGATGGTTTCTGCTTGACACCAGGGATTCTGCAGAATTCCGTCCGCGGAGTATGATGTGGAACTAGGATTCTCCTTCGTAACAGCTCTGCACGTAGGCTCTGTCCTTCTCTTTTCAACGCGATCGAGAGTTTTCGGTAGACGGGGAGATGGGTGATCCGGGTTGGCTTCTAGCTTCTGGCGGATCACCGTCTCCCAGGTTTTGAAGAGAACTTGGGGCGTCTGGCATCTTGTCTGACAGAGGTACGTGATTTGGTACAACCTTTTGCAGCCTCAACCTAACCACAGACACACCCCGGCTCGTTCATGAAACAAAGTATGTGAAAGCTCTGAGGAATCTCAAATAGTCGCAGATCCGGACAATCTCAGTTTATATCAATGGAGTACAACAGCTTCGATCATGGGACAGGCTGAGGCCCGACTTCGGAGTTAGCATGAACGCTCGATTTGGGGAATGGGAAGCCAAGACGATGAAATGGATATTGCATAGATTCTCGCTGTCAGTACCTGGCTTCAAGTGGAAGTTGGGAAGTCAGGCTTGGAAGTGGAAATCATCATGGCCAATGCAAGAGTGGGAAAGACGATGTGAGAGATGAAGAAGTGGAAATCTAGAGAGATGGTATTTATATGGCAAGGGCAGAAAACCAGGCAAACATGGGATTATCTTACATGTGATTTTTCTTCCACGTGAGCAATGTGAAACAGAGGTAAATCAGGGGATATGTAGTTGTCAGTGAAAATCCAGGTATTTTACAGCAGCCTGCATATCCAGAGACTGTCTCTCATAGTTCTACCAGGAAGATGGTAGGTACGGCACGTTTTAGATGTCATCGCGCCAACCCATATAATTTCTTTACCGCTTTTTTTTACCGCCTTGGTCTCATGACTCTCTCATCTGGACAGCGATTTTACTACTGGGACAGAGGTCGTTCTTGGTACTCCATTTTCAATATGAGTGCCCTTTATTATGGTATCGCCACTGTAAAAAGCACAGCATTTGAATAACTAGCATGCTTAGCCCTATTATTAAATGATCTGATCACCCGATCTGCTAAACATGATACGATCTGTCAAAAATGAAGCTATTCAGAGCTCACCTGATCTGTCGAAATCACCCGATCTATCTGAGATCGATCACATGATCTCTCGAACATCAAAAATCACGTGATCTGCCGGGGATTACCTGATCGATTAAATACGAGTGATCTCGCCGGCCTACGGCCGTCGAGATAGTCGTTGCAGAGCAAAGCGACTGATTCCAACTTCTAATGCTGCGCAAGGCCCCCCTCTTACTGGCTTATTGGCTTTACAGCGACCCCTCGGCTAGATTAATTCCCCTGCTTTTGTCATAATTCTATGGAGAAACTTGGTCAGGTGACCGGGTAATGTCACGTGAGTATGATTAAAAGTCACGTGATATTATATTATTTCTGGCCCCCTGAGAAGAAAATTGGCCACGTGACACGTACGTACATACCTAGGTACGACCTTCTGATTTATAATTGCTTCGCTTCGCTCCGCAATGAAGCTATTCTGTGATCCCAGACCCCATATGATTATGTGCGAGTGTGTGCCCTGTTATGTGGCCATTACGTGCCCGTGCGGTCCCGTACGGACCATTCTGTATACTTGGGTACTCCTGTACTAGATAGTACGGTACTTAGTCGTTGGCCTACCCAGAAACCATGCGATCCTCTTACCGACTACTCCGAACGGTAATCGTTGGATTATCACAGCGATCGACTATGCAAACCGCGCATTACATTCCTCTTATTGTATCATTCCTGCTAAACTATTCCAACGCCCTTCACCCACGAAAAATTGAGCTAATAAGAACCTCAACAAATGCCACCACAAATTTCTGTCCGTCCTTCTGAACCTATAAAGGCCCCCAGATATCCCGGCCATTTTCAACAAGAATCCGTACTTCTTGAATTCAGGACTAGCACATCATTGTCTTCAAATTACGGTCGCACTACTGTCGGGTATGGGTAACGTAATTCACAAGCGAGTGGCCACCACAAGCGAGTGGCCATCTCCAAAACACATAGTAAATGTGATAAATTATAACTTAGTATCTCAATAACGGTAGTCTATAGGGACTTGTCTTTATAGCATAGTACTTTATATATGGTATCTAGCATATCTAGGGAGCTTCAGGAAAATTGATGGCTTTATAACTACGATATATATATTTCTAGCTTTTAGGGACGTAATTTTCGGTAATTTTTGAAATAATAGTAAGATAGTATTCTATTCTCTTTGAAATTGATATATAGTACTAATAATTCTTATCAATAACTATCGACAAAAGGGGAGATAGGATGAATACATGGTTGTTGAGATATAAATGTGGAATATGCTGCATTTACTACGTGTTTTGGAGATGGCCACTCGCTTGTAGTGGCCACTCGCTTGTGAATTACGTTACAATCAGCGCGATTTTGTATAACGTAATTCACAAGCGAGCCGCCACCACAAGCGACCCGCTATCTCTAAAACATATAGTAAAAGAGATAAATTATAATATGATATTTTAACAACGGTTGTCTATAAGAGTTTTTCCTTCTAGCATAATGCTTTTTTCGTGATATCTAGCCACTCATTAGAGTATGGGGGGATTTAATAAATCAGTGATTGAGATATATATACTTCTAGGGTTTAGCGATGTACATAGTGTTCAAAAAGTCTGTTCCCACTGCCCCACTTGCTATCTCCCTAACAACCATCGTGTTTTTTTTTCTTCTTCCTACACACCCCCTAATGGTATTAACCAAGGATATTCTTGGTTTAGGTCGTACAAAATCAGGTGAGCTATCCCTAGCACAACGCTTAGCTATTATTTATAGCTATCAGGCCGGTATTACCCAGTCAAAGCTAGCACTCGATTTTAGGTGCTCCCGCCGAACGATTTACAATACTTTGAAACGGTTCAAAGAATATAATACTGTTAAATCTCTCCCTCGAACCGGTCGCCCAAGGATCTTTAGTGATCGAACTCGCTATTTACTTTTTATACTCGCCCGCCGACACCCCTTTTAGTCCTATAAAACGCTGAGTTATACTATACCTGGTCATCTATCCCGCTCTACTATTATTAACGTTTTAAGGCTAACCGGTCTTCTAAAATATAGGACAAAAAGGAAGATTCCAATCGGAAAGGAATTAGCTTAACGACGATATCGTTTTATTTAAAAATGGCGCTCTGAGTGGTCTAGAAATAACATTCAAAACTAGGTCTTCTCGGATAAGTATTCTATATAACGAACAATAAACTGCGGACCACAATGGTATTAGCGCTTTCGGTTAGAAGGCTATAGAAAAGATCTTATAAATGCTAAGGTATACGTTAAAGATATTTCACAAATGGTTTAGGGTACAATCTAGTTAGGTGGTCGATTAGAGTTGATTATTATAAGGTAGGAGAATATTATTAACCCAGAATTGAAGAAGACAGGATATACTGCTATTTCCTATATAGATACTCTCAAAGAAGGTCTACTTCCATTCTATCGACCCTACTCTATCTTTTAGTAAGATAACGCTCGGATCTATACTACTAAAATCATATAGGAATGGTTTAAAACTTATAGGATATATATAGAGGAGTAGCCGCCGTACTTACCGGATTTAAACCCAATTGAACCTGTATAGCGGTAGCTAAAGGTTAAACTTTTTGAGTTATTTCCTAAGCTAATATATATAGGAAGGTCTGAGGAGGATTGGATAGTATTCAAAAGGTGTATAAAGATAGTATAGGATGCTATTCCGCAGTCGAAGATTGATTCATTGATTTTGAGTATAGGGCGCAGATATATGGCAGTACGGAAGGCAAAGGGGTATTATACAAAGTATTAAATTTAAATTTTACCCGAGATTGGCATAGGGTTTAACCCTGTTTTATTCGAAGTAAATTGAGTAAAGTATGGTGGTGCTATGCATAGATATATAGATATATATATTTCAATGTTCATGGGTGAAAATGCGGGTGGGAACAGACTTATTAAACCCCACTGTATTTTTCGATACCATAACAATGCATGTTCTCGATTTATTCAAAACTGAGATATAATACTAAAAATGCTTATCAATTGCTATCAGCGAGGGATGAAATTAAATAAGAGCGTTTGTTGTTGAAATATCATGTTGTAATTTATCGCTTTTACTATGTGTTCTAGAGATGGCGGGTTGCTTGTGGTGGCGGCTCGCTTGTGAATTACGTTACGAACCGATATGAATGTTCAATGAAACTCGTGAATTGATTTGAGGTATGAGATCAAATCTAGACAAATTGATCACTTCACTGGACTGTTTCAGAGAGTGCACCTGCAAGCTGCCGTAGACCAACACTGACATCGCCGGGCTGAATGCAGCACTCCAAGAGGGCTAGTTTCCATGGCTCAAAATTGATCCGATCTAATGCTGATAGTAGATCGGCTTGTGTTTTGATTTGCATCGAGAAAAATGCCGGATTGAGACCCCGGTCTTTGTCCAATTGAGATGCGAACGGGTCGTTGCATGTTCTTGTATGCTTGGGTGTGCACATGGCGGAAGCGAATTTGGCATAGTTCCAATTGGCGATGTAATTATAGGGTCCATCATGAATGGCAGACTAGAAGCCGACAAGAAGGATGGAAAAAAACATTAGTAAAAGAGTCTTGCTTAATTCAAAAATGGAGAGGAAAAAAAGAGGATCTAGAAGCAGGATATGTAGCCTTGAAATGAATCGTAAGAACTTACCTCGATCTGATAACCCAGATTGTTGAAGACAAAGACTATCATGTTGGCTCTACTTCGGATGGCAGTACTTAGCTCTTGAGCAGTCATTTGAAAAGCGCCATCACCAATCATGAGGATTGTTCGCCCATCTGGGCGAGCTAGTTGGCAGCCAAGCGCAGCAGGTAGGCTCCATCCTAGAGACGCATAAAGTAGCTGAATTTGAAAGTTCGCTCCCATGGGGAGCGAAATATCGGCGGCATTGAACCAAGCATCCCCCGCATCAGCTATCAAGGTATCTTTGCTTGTAATTAGCTGTTGGATAACATCCACGATCCCACGCACTGTGAGAGCTTCGCCAGGCGCAGGACTGTTGACTCTGGTCTGTTCACGAGACTTCCATTGGAATGAAAGAAGTGTTTCTCTTTTGGGGGGAATTGAGGACCGCAGAAAAGCGCCAAGAACATCGGCTAGGCATAAATCTTGAAACAATCGACCAGACGGCATTCGTATGGATGTTTCCTGGATATTAATCATACGTCGGCGCTCCTCTTGGATATTGAGACCTCCCACCGTGTGCAAATCAGACCAACGGCCTCCAACTACCACCCAGAGGTCAGCGTCCATCACAATATCTCTACATTCGGGCTTGGAAGCAATGGCCCAAAATGTGCCCACAAACTGAGGGTGTGACTCTGGTAGCGTTGATTTGGCATCCGGCTGGCAGAAGACGGCGCAACCCAGCTTTTCGGCAAATGCTATCAGAGCTTCTGTCGAGAGGAAGAAGCGTGCCAGAGCACCAATGATCAAAATCGGCCGGTGCGCTGCATTCCAGATGGCAATCAGTGGGGATATAATTTCATCGACGGCCTCTGATTGAATTAATGATGGAGGCGGTGAAATCTGCAAAGGAGTTGCTGCATTGCCCACAACCCCCACTATATCGGTGGGAATCTCAATGTAGACTGGCAGTGATTTATGAATGCAATGAGAGAGGGCTTCATCTAGGCGGAGTGCGGCATGTTCACTGGAATCTAGACGGATTGAGGTAGCTGTGAACTCTTGGAATACACGCAGTGCTTGGTCCTTGCTCGCTCCACCTGTCGTATGATGAAGGAGACTCCCCTCTGTCAACAATTTTGAGCTTGGACAGCCTGAGATAATTATGATCTTAAGTCGCTCAGAATAGGCTCCTGCAATTGCATTAAGCAGTGATAGGCTCCCAACAGTAAATGTGACTACCACAACCGCAACTTTGGTAGGGGAACTTCGCGCGTACCCATCTGCAGCGTAGCCAGCATTCAACTCATTGCAGCACCCAATAAGGTGTAGGCTTGGGTTTTTCAAAAGTTGATCAAGTAGGGTCAGATTTGAGTCGCCTTTCAATGATAGTAGTTTTAGTAAGCTTGAATGTTGTGAAATATATGGGAATCTTGGCGCAAGTACCTGGGACGGCAAAGAAGTCCTTAACTCCCAGCTCTTCCATTCTATGGGCCAAGAGGGTGCCGATATTATGGTCTTTGGGTGAAAAGCTCGGGGTGATCAATGGTGGCATCAAGCTCGGTCGGGCAAATAGCTCAGTCATGCCCGCACTTTCAGGCATCCTCAAAACTATTCGACCTTTGATACTTGCTGAAGAGAAGTTTACGTTCCATGGTCAGCCTGGAGCGCGTAAAGAATTTAGTCAATTGAGAGTAAGGCCTCACTTACCTTTCTCCATCATATCATAGACTTGAGGTAATTGCTCAAGTTCCATGATCTGGCATTGCATGGCGAGGTTTTTACGAAGGAAGAATTTCAGTGCCTCCTCGGTATCCTCTCTGGTGCCAACATAAGATCCCTTGATAGTGATCATACGGATAACGACTGAGAAGAGGTCGGCCTTTATGACTGCCCCTGGCGGCAAGCCAACTAACACAATTGTTCCCCGAGATCTGATGTACTGCAAAATTCAGTTTAGCTAAATCACTTTTCCGGACGACTTATTACGTGGGTGCTGTTAGGAAAAAAAGATTGGAAGAGTTCATGTATCATCTCACCTCAACAGCCTGGGAGATGGGACGATCATCTGATGACACCACTACCACAGCATGAGGACCTCCGTTGGTAAGCCTCTGGATATCATGGGTGAGATCCTTGGAGCTTCTATAGTCCGCAAAATAGTCCACGCCCAATTTCTCACAATGCGTTCTCTTCTCAGCTCCACTTGATATTGCAAGTACTCGAAAACCCATCGCCTTCGCATATTGGCAAGCTAGGGTCCCGAGCCCCCCACCAGCACCAGCAATGGCTAATATAGCTCATCAGCAGTGAACGTGGATAGTTATAATTGATAAAATCACGACGAAATAAACGAAATCATACCAACGATATCACCCGACTGGGCGCCGGTCTCTTGAAGGGCGCGATAGACAGTTACCCCAGCGCAAAGAATCTATATTCAGGCGATTAGAAACACGCCATATTTGAGCTGGATATTTAGGTAAAAGAAACTAGATCACTTACGGGAGCAATCTTGTCTAAAGGCGCTTCTGGAGGAATTCGAACGGCACAGAGTTCCTTACAGACGACGTATTGCTGAAAGGTGCCGTCTCTGGTGTACCCAGAAAACTGAGCACCTGCACACGACCTCTGATCATTGGAGTCACAGGACACACAAGAACCACAGATACTGTTGATCCACTTTATGTCAAGTGGGCTCATTTAGTATACTTGAAAGAGTGGAAAAATAAGCAACAGGGACAAGCATTCTTCTCTCACCTGTATTCCAACATGGTCACCCACAGCTAAATCTTCAACTCCCTCTCCTGTCTTAACAACAATCCCCACGCCCTCATGACCTCCTTTAGGATGTCAGTATGGTCCTTTTGACACTTAAAAACTGGATAACGCCAATCAAGGGCATTGAGAGATCAGGTGCTTACCGATAAGACCTTTCTTCGGATCAAGTGGCCAGCCCCCTTTCCACGCTTGCAAATCCGAGTGACACACTCCGGAGTATTTGATATTGACGAGCACCTCGGTAGCGCCGGGCACGGGAACAGGTACTTGGGTAAAGTGCAACGCTATAAATATTAAACAACGAACGTAAGTTGTAAGGAAGAATGGGGCTTTGAAAAGGAGTAAATTTATTACCTGAACCACTGGTCTCAAAGACCTGAGCCCATTGTCTCTTTGGAATTTCAGTCATTCTTCCTGCTTTCAACTCGAATTATACTGTATCTGTCGAAAGGCTAGAGAAACGAATGTTGGAAATCGCACCAATTTTCGAGTGGAACTGATGGTGGGATAAGGAAATGGAATGTTGTCATTAAAACCAAAATTGGCCTGAAAAGAGTCTTCTTATAAGTTGAGCAATAAGTATGACCATGAATCCTGGGATGCAGGTCGTGCTATCACTATTGGATCGAATTGAGTACTCCGGTCTTACCACCCCTCGTCCTACCCTCCTCCTTAGATTCTTCTGCATTATATACCAAGACTGGAAGTGATTGTCTTGATCGACACCGTTTCAGTTCCTTTATTTGTAATACAACTTACTTATCTGCGGCATTTATGATTCAACTGTATACATGTGCAAGATAGAAGTCTTCAAAAACACCTCATTGAATGATTCGTTATCAAGCTAGATGCTATTTCTGAGATCCTAAAGATGGACCTGGGCATCATACAACAGAATTTCCGCAGTATCAAAGTCAAAAGTATTATACTCTACTTTTAATGGCCTTCTTGAAACCGTTTGATGTTACAAAGTAATATATTAGTTGGCCGTTCTACTGCTATCTCTATGTCTTTGCACATCTAACCTCGCTACCACACTAACGTGCGTGCCTACTTTCGGTACCACGCGAATGCACATGTCTAGTTTCGGTTTCTGGAGGCGGACCATCTCCTGCAATCGTCCAACAACAGCATAGACAAGAGAATTGAACCACATAATGATATCATTTACACATCTAACCTTGCCACCACACTAACGTGCGTACCTACTTTCGGTACCACACGAATGCACGTGCCGAGTCTCGAGTTTCTGGAGGCGGACCATCTCCTGCATAATGATATCAGGTCGTGTAATGGCTTTCGTCGCACAGATCATTCTCACGGCTTCACGTTTTGTCTGCCGATCAAATCAAAATGCAAGTCAAGAATAGCTATTAGATGAGTCATGTGTATTGAAAGTAACTCCATATTCACAAGCGTAACATACATCATTGAGGCTTGACCGTACACCATTATAAAAGTAGCCTAAAATATTCCCTCATATGTTTGAAAAGTGAACCCCATCATCCCCCCTCGCCGTATAGACTTTACGTTTTGCATCCAGACTTGAAGGCGGTATCAGCACCTTTGCCCAGAATGTTTCCTCGGTCACTCAAGCTTCTACGTGATGAGAGCTCCGTCAAGTACAAACACGTACATTGTACAACTATTGCAAAGAAGGCATTGCAAGAATCACTCAAATCGCCAGTTCAATCCTCGGGGCTTCATACTGGGATCTCAAAAACCGTCCAGATAGCCAACTTACCATCGAAAACGACCAAGGTTCTTGAAATGAAACATCGAGTGGTGCCAGTTCGTCTTTCGGGGTCTTCTATATCTACCAAGTCAGGTGGACAACTTAAGTATACCCTCGATCGATCTCTGATGAGTATGACTGGTGGCCAGATTGTGTGTGAGATGCTTCGAAGGCAAGAAGTTGATTCTATCTGTAAGTTGATCCTAAGCAAGGGAGAAGGAATTTGCTTCCTATTTTCTATGCACATCTCGATGATATAGGAGCTGACTATATAAACAATGAGCAGTTGGGTATCCCGGCGGGGCTATTCTGCCAGTCTTTGATGCTCTGCACAACTGTCCTCATTTCCGATTTATTCTTCCGCGACATGAGCAAGGGGCAGGCCATATGGCGCAAGGATATGCCCGCACATCCAGGAAGCCAGGAGTTGTTCTGACCACTTCGGGGCCGGGTGCGACGAACCTCATCACGCCTTTACAAGACGCGCTAAAAGATGGCACTCCACTGGTTGTTCTCACCGGCGAAGTCCCAACCTATGCCATGGGCACGGATGCCTTTCAAGAAGCAGATGTGATTGGCATTACGGGCCCTTGCACGAAATGGAATACTGTGGTACGAGACATCCGGGATCTTGCCACGCAGATCAATGATGCTTTTAGAATTGCCATGAGTGGACGACCGGGCCCTGTTCTAGTGGCGCTACCCAAAGACGTGACCAGTGCGGTTCTTGAAACCCCCGCTAGAGTGGCTTCATCCCAATGCCTCCCTAAATTGAATAACCCCATTTTACGATTTGATGCTCTCAAAGCCAACCGATCAGCGAGCATCAAAAGAAGCGCAGATCTTATCAACAAAGCTCAGAGACCTGTTCTTTACGCAGGTAATGGAGTGATTTCGTGTGCCGAGGGCCCGAAAGTGTTGGCACAATTAGCTGAAACTGCCTGCATTCCAGTTGCCACTAGTCTTCTTGGTATTGGATGTTTTGATGAGAACGATCCAAAGTCACTTCAGATGCTAGGAATGCATGGTACTGCATATGCAAATAAGGCGATCCAAGCAGCTGATTTGGTGATCGCTTTGGGCGCACGCTTTGATGATCGTGCCATCGGCGACCCCGATTGTTTTGCTCCTGTTGCAAGAGCGGCTGGTAAAGATCAACGGGGCGGCATCATACACTTCGAAATCCACCCCCCTCATATCAACAAAGTCATTCAGTGCAATGAATTCGTCCAAGGAGATGTTACCGCCAGTCTCACTGAGTTACTTCCTCATGTCCGGAAGGTGGAGAGCAGACCGGAGTGGATGGGCCAGATTTCTAAATGGAAGAAGACATTCCCGATCAAGCCGACGCCTCCAAAGCAAATGACACAAATATCTCCTGAGTGTGTTATTAGGCTTCTAAGCGACCTTACCGAAAAATCAAGGAAACAAACCATAATTACCACTGGTGTTGGGTCCCATCAGATGTGGGCGGCTCAGTTTTTCCGGTGGACTGTGAATCGCTCGCTGATCACTTCTGGGGGTGCAGGAACCATGGGCTTCGGGCTTCCTGCAGCCATTGGCGCCCAAGTCGCACGGCCTGACGCAATGGTCATTGATATTGATGGGGATGCATCGCTGAGTATGTCGATACAGGAGATGGCCGTGGCCGCGGAGTTTGGGATTAACATCAAAATCTTGGTACTCAACAATAATGAGCAAGCTATGGTCACACAGTGGCAGGCTCTTGATTATGACAAGCGATACTCCCACGCGCATCAACGAAATCCAGACTTTGTGAAGGTGGCTGATGGAATGGGCATCAAAGCTCAGCGATTGGATGCTGTGTCTGATGTCGCAGATAAACTTGAGTGGCTTATTCGCTCGGAGGGCCCAGCCTTACTGGAGGTGAAGGTGGAGGAAAAGGTTCCCGTGCTTCCATGGGTTACTCCCGGCAAGGCATTGGATGAGATGATCATCAATGCCAGCCAGATTGACACTAGTAGGAAATAGGTTGAAGATCATTTTGCGATAGTTCTTGCTGCGCGATTTCTTTTCAAAGCAATGAATAGCATAGTTTTATTTGATGTCATATATCGGAGACATTTAGGCTGATCTTTGCCTTATTCATCGGACTAAAGCATATTTGCTGCACAGACGAGCCGAGCCGAACGGCACAAAGTAAAATACTACGTCGGAGATTTGGCCGGAAGGGAGCTAAGACCGAGATAGAATCTAGAATCATCGGCAGACCACACTCGGCTCACATGCGAAGCCTGTGTATCGGGCCGGAATTGGCAATGAAATGCAGCTCAGATTAGCCTCGCGCATATGTAAATTACGTTGCGCAAAATTTAATAT
Source organism: Penicillium psychrosexuale (assembly GCF_028828465.1). Lineage (NCBI taxonomy): Eukaryota > Fungi > Ascomycota > Eurotiomycetes > Eurotiales > Aspergillaceae > Penicillium > Penicillium psychrosexuale. The sequence continues at coordinate 4,592,430 of NW_026643187.1, forward strand.
GCCGTTGGAGTGAACCTGCATATTTAAAGGCATAGTATGGTGTGGACGAATTAGTACGACATCTACTATTACATATATCCTTGTCTAAAACAGCCTTCATTGGTCCAGTACCAGAAGCCTTGCCGTCGCAGGGAGGCAATATTAGCTCGATATAATGGTTGTTCTCCCACAAAACCTGCATCCTCAAAATTATTGGTAGCTGGTATGGGGGCATAAGAATGTGAAATACTTCTGCAGTCGAACCTCGGACCGCAAAAGTCTCCGTACGGTCGACCTCTGGCAAGGTTTCAGTGGTTGGTAACGGCCAGACCGTAGCGTCATTTGGGTCCACTCCACCAAGGCCAGGGCAAACCACACCCTCTCGCTAAGTGGTGCAGTTGTCGTCCCGTCTGCCGTTTCGTGTAACGGCCACGGTCTAGAGACCCCGGAGCGTCTCACCTATCTCCGGGGTCAGATTTTCGGCTAGGTCTAGCTAGGTCTTTTAATCTCAAAGATTGCTTGGCACTTTAGTTTATCTAAATCCACAATTCAGTATACCATTGACTAAAAACTTCTTTGCTCAACGCAGCGCTACTAGCGCAAGAAAACACCAATCTACGCGCAGCGAATGAGAGGAAATGCCAGAAACGTACACGGTCAAATCGACAAATCCCACATGAAGGGGAGCTATCGGTTGAAGAAGGTCTACAGCTAGCTCTACAGCTAAACCAGCTAGTTGAACGTGGCTAGGTAGTATCGCTAGCGCAGGGCGATTTGCCTATTCAGCAAGATGATAATACTTTAGTAATCCCCCTTGGCAGCCTCAGGCCTTAAGGCCCTCACAAGAGTTGACGGAGATAGAGCAGATTTGCTTCATTATTTCGATTCTGCTCTTTGACATCTGCGTCACCTGAGCCACTTTTAACTACAGAGTGAAGAGAAATGCTCATCACCCAAGTTGAGAAAGGGCGTTGATGCCAACGATGGCATATTATTTGGTGTGAGGCTCAGGAAGCTGAGAGAGTGAAGAAGAAATTGATCATCAGCAAACAAACAAACAGAGAGCTATCTGGTTGGATAAAACTTATCAAACAGGACAAAAATGGTAGGTCATTCAACATTACTTAATGAAATTGTGGTGCTCTTTGCTCTTCCCTTTAGCCCTGTATGAACTATGGGTACTTTATACTTCTGATGACTAGTATTTAACTATAAGTATCCTGGGCACTTCCCTACTTGCTTCTTTCCTTCCTTCCTACTTCCATCTCTTCTCTTCCACCCATCACCATCATCACCATCATCTCCTTTCTTCCATCACTTTCATTGTCGCTTCACATTATGGCATCAGGACTTCCTACACACGAGCTACTTCTCATCTCGCCAAAAACGAGTCCGATAGATTCCTCGCCTCGTAAACGGAGGACGACCCCGTCTCCCGAGTCCATCCTGCCCAAAAATGTTGTGTTGTTCTCTCTCCAAAATTCCCATCTACAGCCCCTGGTAGCTCCGCCCGGGTATGATTTTCAAGTCATTGGTAAGTGATACCGACTATTTCAGACATGCAAAGCTAATTTCATATAGATTTCAAACCTCCCCCATCCTCTTCAACCAATCTTCACCGGCATCCCTCACTACATAGTCATCCCGATCCTGCAGCAGAACCGTGTTTACCTTCCTCGCGTGAAATCATTTTTCCTTTCGACCTGCGCCAATCTCCGTGGATGTTTTCCGAATCTCATATCCTCAAGCTTCTGATAGATCTTTTTCCAACTACACAGGCGGTTGAGTTTGATGACAGGATTCTGATCTTTCGCGTCGAAGTACTGCCACCGAAGCCCTGGCCAAAGCGAATTGCAGGTGTTCCGTGTTATCTGACGGACAATCCGAACGATAAGGGCCCAGCCATTCCCTTCCGCTATCGAAGTCGTTCGAAAATCCAAATCTCACAGGACCTTGATCTTCGAAATAAGAATGACTCACTGAACCTCATATCCGATCTAGTACGCCAGTTCTTTGAACAAGCTCGAATCCCAATCACTGAGATTCAGGTGTGGGGCCATATCGTCGTCATTGTTCTCGAAGATCGAATTGACCACGATGAAAATGCTATGGATAAAATTTTGCGGTCTGTTCCCCGTTCTGTTGCCCGTTGCACCTGCTTGTACCTTTCAGAGCATCACATGGATCGCCCCCGCACGCTGCCTGCTCAACGACTTCAAACCGCCTCTCCATCGCGATCTGACGGCTCCCAGTACGATATACTGAGACCAGGGGTGATGGTCAGCTCCGGTATAAATCTCAAAGGAGAGTCAATGCGTTCGTCCTCCGGTGTCCTTGTCCAAAATAATCTGGGCCAGAAATTCATGACTGTTGCTGCGCACGGGTTCCCTGCCGATGGAACCGTTTACCATCCTCATGCCGGTGGCAGGACAATCGGCAGACTTATTATGGAACTCACGCATACGGACGTTGCCTTGGTTAAGCTTGAAGATGGGGTGGAGTTTGTAAATGAACCATTCGAGAACACCCTAACGCCAGCAACTTCATTCCGACTCCGAGATTTCATTCGGATTGCAGAGACTCAGCAGCATGATCTGGTATACTTTGATAGTCCCTTCTCCGGTCTTGCTGAAGGCGAGCGAATGTCTAGAAACACCATGCGGGTTCCATCCGACGACCCCCAAGAGCCCCAGCAGATATGGTTTACGACACAATGGAGCTACATGGGACAAGATTCGGCTGCTGATATGGTTGACGGTGTTTGTGGTTCTGCCATTTGGAACGATGACCATAGAGTTCTCGGCTTTTTCTGTTACGCCCCGGTTGAAGGTTTATACAAAGATTATTGCCTGAGTGTTGCTGCAGATCATCTGATCGACGGAGGATACAGTGTGGTCTAGCCCCGTCCTTTCTTTCAGTTGTTTGCTTTCTTTATTCGAAAAGTCTGAGATCGATGGAGCCTGGGATATTCTTACTGTTTGCTGCGGAATTTGCTTAGTGGAGGCTTGCATTTTTTTAATTTTCCAGTTCATAATTTGCCCTTAGGGAAGGAATACAACTTACCCACAGAGATCTACCCTTGCTCGGTACCCCATTGAGAACGGAAGGGTTTGAAACTCATTAGTTTATCTCTCACTTATCTCCTACTTATCAATCACCTCATCTTCACTGTTGTGATCCTGCTCCTCTAAATTGGTGACCGAAACCCCAACGAAGCTCGAAGAAGTTTTATAACACTATATTCTTTGCGAGATGGTGGTCACCTGACCACTCTGACAGGTGCGGAAGGCACCAAGCCCCTCGGACTAGATAGTGGGCGTTTCGCCTAGTAGAAATACAACTCTCTCCCTCTTTCTTCCGCGCCACACATAGTAGCCCCTCAACATATATCAATAAGCCTTGATACCCTTACCTAAATGTCGGTGCCCTTGCTGTCCCTGTTGCAGGGTCCCCTGTTCACTATAAAAAAACGAACTTTCTGCCGCGATTCTACTCACCTTATATAACTATTTCCTAATACGAAGAAAATTGTATTTCATAGCTATCCCTTGGTGTTTTTGCTCGGCTACCCCTAAAGCCGTGGCCGGTAACTATTGCCGGAGTCTAACCATATTTCATAACGGGCCCGAATGATAAGGGTCTGATGACTAGCTTACAGCCGCTGTCGCTTCCTCGTAGATCGATCTTCCAAGAAAGTCCACTCCTCAGACGGCAATATGTGCTTCGCCTAGCGGCTTATATTTTGGTCCAGCAAGCACGACGATCTGTCTCTTTCCAATACCCGACATATTTCAATACGCACAGTCTTGCAAATTCCATCATCCATCTTAGTATAAAAAAGTAGGAAATTTTGAGCCGTGGGGTAACACTCTAACATCCCTCTGTATTCAATGAGGATTGCGATGCGGGGCGGCGTCGTAGGTCTTATGTCTTGGTTGGTGGTATCCATCAATCTGTTCACTTAGCTACAAACATGGACAGTGACTTAGGGTAGAAACATACCCTTGTAGAGAAAGGAAGGCCATGATGTCCAGGTATATTCGTCTGGCGGTTCCTCCGGGAGAAAGATATCAAGTTATAGAACCACGAGGTGAAGGATAAGACAGGCCACTTTGCACAGGTGGGATCTTAATGATTGAAGGCGTATCGTATGCTAGTAATCGAGGGTATGTGGATCGTTCGAAAATGTCTATCTCGGCGACTATCTCTTACCCCGACGTAACGTTCTCAATCCCTAAGAAAGACTCAATGGAGGTATTCCAATGGCAGGTCGAGAATATAGACTTGGTAAAAAGGAGACACTCAAAGAGTTTGATGAGAAAGCCCATGGACTCTGAGCCTATAAGGTGATCTGCCTTGTTGATGGCGATAGGAGAACTCGCAGACGCAGCACAACACGGTAAAATGTCCGAAGGCAAAGAGGCTGCTATTAGTACGCGCGATCAATATCCCTGGATTGTACTAGTATCCTGCATATTACCGCAACTATCGTAATTAGCTATGGTTCTCCAGGCTCAGGGCTCGCCGCTGTATGGTTGTTGTTTTCTGCGTGAGGCTAGCCATACGGATTTGCTTTCTTATGGCGGTCAAAGCGGGATTTTGATACAGACTTTGATGTATCCATCGTCGAAGTTCCGGAGGCTTAATCTCCATCTGGTGATCTAAAGATCTGACAGGCTACACGGCTTACTACATACACTATTGAATTCGTGGCGGACACAGTAGAATTCCAAGACAGTATACAGTCTATACCTTAAGCACACACACTTTTTTTCTCGGTCTGCCTAATAGAGACTCGGGTACTGTTTACTCCGTACTGCCCTATCAACGCATTGTCTCCAACTCATTGTCCCTCACCAACTCGTTATCCCCCGACAACGAACCCCTAACCGTTGTAGAGAACGAGAGTCAAAATTCTGTTATTTTGGTAAGATCTTGTTTTCCTTTGAAGTTCGACATGGTAGTATCTAATTCTTGAGAGTTTTCGAGTTTTGTTGTTTATGTTGTAGGGTTTCTCGTTGGGCAGCCATGCCTACGGAGAAAGGATCATCCGTTCCCGCCAATTTCTCAACCTCTGTAAGTCATGTGATCTCATTGCGCAATTAAACACCGAATAACTACACATAGTGTCAGAAATGGCATTGATCATGCCAAGAAGATGATATGGGAGGACAGGTCTTGGTGACAGGAAGTCTATACATGGTAGAAGCCACCCTGGAGATAGTCAAGAATGAGCCTTTCTAGAATCAGCTTGTGCCCTGTCATCGAGGACTCCCGAATGATAGATGGATTAGCGCTAGCGCTATATCAAAGTCACTCCCCAGATTTTGAGAGAAAGATAAAAAGCGTCATATTTTCATTTCAGTCTCTTGCTGCAATAGCAGGCCTTCCACTTTCCTTCGCAAGCTCGTCAAGTTTGTCGAGCCAGGCAGTTCCCTTTGAGATCAACAACAGTTCTCGCGGTAAACCAACTTTTTACATCTCATCTTCCTACACCTTGCTGTCATATTCTCGCCTTGTAATCATCTATCTCTAGGTAAGGCTCACTTCTATCTCCTTGTCAGGTTCCTACCCTGTGAGCACTGCATATTTCCCTTCTGAGATCAATGCTCACTTCTCTAACTATTCTTTCATTTAGATCCCATGCATCACGACTTGAGCCTTTTCATCATCGTTGATCCCATCGCAACTCAAGCTCCTCACTCCCAATTACTTCCCGTCACTTGCTCATCCACGCAGCCCAACTTACACCTTGATATTTACAATCGGGCCTGGAACAGACAGTTCCTGAATCCTCTGCATTTCTTCAATATTCACACGGCAATCTAACAGAATCGCCCAATATGTCTTCTAATGGGCCACTGACACCCGCCCCGCTCAAGATGGTCCTCACAATCACCACCAGGATATTGCCCCAGAGGACGAGACCTAGTGAGTACACATTCCAGGTATATTTAGTCCAATGGCTAATGACACAAGCTGCCAGGCCGAGGAACCCGGCCACCACACTGTTGGGGCTCCCCTAAGAATCCTTGCTGGACAGGCTGGCGACGCAGATATTGCTCCTGATGCCTGGGCTAGGTTTGCTACGATGATACCGTGGCAGGTGGCTCGAAACGGGCGCCACATCAAGACCAAGGCTATTGCCTTGCTTATCAACGCCGTGCCAGCGAGAGAGCCACTTCAGCGATCAATCACTAGAGAGCGATTGGACGAGCGTATTGGAAGCAAGGCCGCAAAGTTTGAATCAGTTTTGATTCAGATTGTGGGGGAAATTCCGGACAGGAATGCACACACTGCTCGCGAAACAATGGGCCCTGAGCAAAATGCATTAGGTTTCTCGACATCGACCGCATTGTTACAGCCTGTGGTAACTGTCAGTGGAATGTCCAGGAGAAGCGTTGTGACTATTACAGCCACCCACTAGTCCTAGATACTCCCCGAGGCCACCAGCGCGGCCGCTCGTCGCGCTCCTCAATCAGCCCTCTGAAGCTTCGACTAAACATAACCACGCAAAAGGCCGATGCTGGCATCGCTCTGATTAAAAGAATGGAACAGGCTGTTCGCAAATTGCAGGCCGAAATTGCCATTGATGACCGCAACGCAGCCATCCATGAGGCGATACACGCAGATAACTATACCGAGCTGATCGTTCCAGCTCGGGCGTTGATCCCAGCGACAACTCCCGAACAGCGTACAAGGCAATTCGACGATATCCTAGGAATGATTGCAAACCTGAAGGAGCTTTACTCCACGATCCAAGGCATCTAAGGGAACAGAATGCAAGGACATGGGGGATTTTCACGTTTCGATCATCCTATTGCTGCTCGGTGTCTACGGTTTCGTCGACAGAGTGACTACCAATTCACCATTCGACCAAGCACTATCAATTTTGCCCCGGATCAAGGTCTCTCCGTAGTATTCATCATTCTCGAATTCCGCAGTGCTGGCACCCTCCGGTAGTAGGCCCCGTTTGTTTGGGAGTGGATCTCCCTTGAGGGCACAAGAATCAAAGTTGATTATCACTGCCGTCTGGCCCTCTCGATCTGTAAACATAACTTTGCTTGGTGGATATCGTTATGGGCACATTAAGGAATGAAGATGATTGATGCCCGCCTTAACCTGCCGGAAGTTCTACCGAGCGGTCTGCGAGCGTCTCCGCGTACTTTTGGAAGCAAAGCCCAGTAATACAGCCAGAGTTTACCGTACAGCCCAGGGCGACATTTTCATGATGATTATTCTATCCGAAGAATTGAGTTCATTGGAAATTATATTGAAATGATAGTAAGACGCACGTGGGCTATCACAATCATTCTTCACGTATCTTTGCAAAATGACCTCGCACTTGCCAATCGAGTCGTTCCTTCCTGAACTGTAAGCGAGGTCGGGGCTTGCATGGTTTGTGGCGAGGGAGAGCACAAAACCCAGTTAAGGAGATCGTAGATTATTTTCTTTTTCTTTCCCTTCTCTGTACTTAGAATTCAGAATTGATTGTACTCTTTTCTTCTGGAAAGAACTGGCATATAACACCTGGAATGAATATTCGATCGTACCAAGCTGATGAGATTTCTATTAGTCTACGCAGAAGCGTTCAGGGTTCGAATCGGCTTTTAGGAAGTATTTTGATGCATAAATTTTTTAATTAGCACCGCTCGTTATACCGTCTATACAGGAATAAATGATCTTTGTATTAAATGAAGCTTTCGGCACCATAAAATTCATGTATCTCAATTTTTGGAGGTCATTGGCAAGCTCTCTCTCTGAACCACTTTGATTATTAAGGCTTATGGAATGGTATTTCAGGCACAAAATAAGGCATCTAGGCATCAAATCCTTCCTGAAGAGGGTTTCGAACCCCGAACGCTGTGTCTGCGTACCCCGGGGAGGGTCCTCTGACAGAGAATTAGGGCCCACTACTCCGTACTCTGTAAAGAAACCGACCAAAGAACCAAAACATCTGAGTCAGAAAGTCGGTCTAGGCTTTTGGAGATGAGTCATTGCCAAAAGCACAACTGTCAGTACTCCGTACATCAAGAACTGGTTATGAAAACGAGATGAAGTCGAGGTCGCCATGTAAAGGATACTGGCACCTCCCGTCTTAGACCAATTATCAAGGATATTGAAACCAACGTGCCACTAAAAATGTCAACCTAAAAGGCTCTCCAGCATAAGGTACCAAGGTTGACATGTCAATAACCCCACCTCTGTGTTTCGCCTGCATCCACATTTCGGCATTCTCGGAGATGGCTCTATCAGGTCGGTCTCCAGTGGCGACCCTAGACCTTCTTCTCGGGATGGAAATCAGTCAACTATCATGATTTCATAGCAACACGAGAGGCTTCCGTAGACTCGGAAGCTGTGTATCTAGGAACAAGCGAGATTAGGAGCCTTTTGATATAACTTTGTATGTAGACGTAATATACAAGTTGTACATCGTAACCTTGGAAACCATAAAGCCCTCTAAGAAGTGGACCGAGCTTTTAAGATGTGGAGAAGAGATTGGCGACGCAATGTGATTGGATCAGATTGGCTGACTCAGCTTGGATCGTACGAACGTTATGGCATTATCTCGGATTATTGACCGGCCCGGTATTTGAGCGGAAAAAAACCGGGTATTCGGTAAAGTCGATGATCGGTTCTGTTATATTCTTTCCTCCTTAACAGATTCATTGACCTCTTTCCTCTTTGTCTTGAAATCGAATTTCCTAATCCCTGAATATTCAAGATGATTACGTCATACTTATTGCCCGCCGACAGCTTGGTGCTTGTTACAGGTGCCAATGGTTTCATCGCATCCCATACCATCGACCAGTTGCTTGCGAAAGGTTTCAGAGTGCGGGGCACAGTTCGCGCTCCTAAGCCTTGGCTCAATGCCTTTTTCGATGAGCGATATGGAAAGGGGCGCTTTGAAACCCTGGTTATCACCAACCTCGGTGATGCCCAAGAATTGGACAAGGCAATGAAGGGAGTTTCAGGTGTCATCCACATGGTCAGTTCTATACACAACCATTTAAGAAGGCAATAACTTTAAGTTTCTAATCATTTTGTCAATAGGCATCTGATCTGACTTTCAGCTCCGATCCTAATGCCGTCATTCCTTGGGTGAAGGATTCTGTGCTCAAGGTTCTTGAAGCTGCATCTCGGACTGAGACCATCCAAAGGGTGGTTCTCACTTCGTCGTCACGAGCTGCCTTTACCTCCTTGCCCGGTACCACCAAGGGTCTTACTGTAGAGGATAGTAAGTATTTCGCGCATTCAAGTCTTACCCATTGCAAGAGACGCAAACTAACACCCTTCAGATACATTCAACGACGATTCAGTCAAGGCAGCATGGGATCCAGATACCCCAGCGGACGTTAAGCCTTTTGCTGTGTATTCTGCGTCTAAGACAGAATCTGAGAAGGCCGCATGGGAATGGATGAAAGAGAACAAGCCCCACTTCGACTTCAACACTGTGCTTCCCGACTTCAATGTGAGAATTTCCAATCCTAAAGAAAGCCACGAACTTTACTGACCAAATGTCTTTTCATGGTTTAGACCGGAAAGGTCCTTCACCCAGAGATTGGTGGCTCGACCATGGGCTATGTGCGCAAGCTTCTCAAGGGAGATAGCAGCCCCTTCGAAACTTTCCCTCCCCGTAAGATCCCTCTTTCTCATTTCCCAGTCTTTTTGAACATTATCTAATATTTGGTCCCTACAGAGTGGTATGTCGATGTTGAGGACACTGCTCGTCTCCATGTCATCGCACTGCTCAGCCACGAAGTGAAGTCCGAACGGCTCTTTGCTTTCGCAGAATCTAAGAACTGGACAGACCATGTTGAAGCTCTTAGCAAACTGCGCCCCGACAACAAGTTGATCCCCAAGCCTCCCGTGAACGAAGCTCGCGACGAAGCAAATGTCGTTCCAGCTAAAAGAGCCGAGTCTCTACTCCAATCATTCTACGGCCGGCCAGGTTGGACTCCATTCCACGAGAGTCTCGCAGCTGGCATCGAAGGCTTGGAATAGATGTGCGATGAAGAGTTTCTTATGTGTTGGAAATGAGGGTACCAGCTAGTATATACTAGTATTCATTTTGAATGCTGCATGACCTCTGCATGGGAAATAGCTCACAACAATACATATGTACCGGATAATGCCTGGCACTCAAAACCTTTCCCTTTCCGTTTTAGTGCTCACCTCTTGCCACTTTTCGATCACTGAGTAAAACTGAGCACGCCCCTGAGTATTCTGGCTTGATCACGTGCCATTACATAATCAACCTGATCTGCTCACTGAGCATCACCTGATCATCCCTGAGCACCCTGATCCACTCACTGATCATCATCTGAGCACTCTGATTTGCTCACTGAGTGCTCGCTGAGTATAGGGATAAGCGGCATGAGTAAGCTACATCAATAAAATGCGACACGCTAATCCCATCACGTGCAACCATTCCCATGCCCATCAAAAAATGTTGGGTGACCGGAAGGCGGTCACCCATGTGGGTCCAGATCACTAGATAGCTCCGCTCCCTCTTTCTCTCTCTCTCCTCGTCCATCAGATCTTAGCGAATCCACACTAGTTGTTTTCCCTTTTCAGGCACAACGTAGTTAGATACGCCATTAAAAAAGGACAGGCACAATCAACGTGACCGTTCGTCCTAGCGGTCTCGATCCTATCTAAGTAAAAAATCTCACAGTGGGGCTATTCAATTGACCCGCCATTTTACTATTTCAGCCTATGTTCCTACTCCTAAGCACGGAATGCCAAGAGATCAATCAACTGATAATGGATAGGGGAGAAGTCTGTCTTAGTATCTACATGGATATATTCGTACTGTAAACGGCGGACCTGTGAATTACTACATCGGGTTAGTTTTGCCTTTTTGGGCTTAGCGCCCCAATACGCTGTCAACCAACCTTCAATGCCGACATAAAAGACCCGTCTTGGCGTCCTGTTCTCTTCTGCACCTTCGGCACAACAGGACGCTAACCCCACGCGTCCGCCACTCGAACCCAATAATCGTTCGGACAGTGGGTCAGGTGATCAGCTTATGCTCTCGCCACAGGTCGATGGCACGGGAGATTCAGTGTATACCGTCACATTGACCATTCCGTTGAGCGTTGGGACATTGAATATTTCCCGCACAACGGAAACGAAGATGATGGCTCAGCTGTTATTGTGTCAATTGCAAAATTTACATCAGGTATGCCAGGGTCTTGATCGACGGGTCCAGGGTGCTGAGAATATGCGGGGAGAGAAGAACCTATGTGCAGGGTCCAATGCGCAGCTCCTAGAGAAGGTGGACGAATTGCAACGTGTGTTGGCGGCGGTCTGTACGCAGATACCGATGTAGAATATGTGTGCGACTTTTCAAGAAACAGGAGTGGCATATTGATGATCTGGTCTGTAGTCTCCAGGCTTCCTCTTTATAACGTTCTTCTTCTTTTAGGCTGTAGTCATGGTCTCAATCGTTGGCTATCTGCCCCGGATTCGGACGCCTTTTGGCCACCTGCGCAAACCCGTTTCATTTCATTCCTGACAAAGCCGCGTTCAATCCTGGACACACTCCAGTTAGCCAAGACGAGCGTGGGAAAAGAGGGACTCGGCACAACGAAAGTGCGTTGGCGAGGGCTATCTCGTGTTCTGGCTGGGTCTAGCACCGCTCGCGTTGGCTGTGACTTGGCTGTGACTTGGCTGTGACTTGGCTGTGACTTGGCTGTGACTACTCATATGATGAAGACGCCGAGATCGAACCCCCCATTTAGACTGTCTGCTTCTGCTCATTGAATAATCCAGACTCAGCCGCAATGGCGGCCTCACTGCGCAAGCTCATGGGACGAAGGCATTTTGGGGCGAGGAACAACGGGAGATGAACTTAAGTAAGCTCCATGTGGCCTTGGAACTACGCGAAAGACACCTACGGCAGCGATGGAGGTGTCGAATCGAATTGGGTGGCTATACTTTCCACTGCAAGCAAAGCTAGCTAGGTAGAGCAATGATGACAGGTATATATCTCTTCAACCTCCTACTCCCACTTTCTCCTTCTTTCTCCACTATATCCATGGACAGCTCGTCCTTCTAGTATAACAGCGACACAAAACTGGGAACAGTAACAGCAAGTATGACTTTCTGAAGCAGCTGACCGGCTCTTCCTCTCGGACAACGTTAGCTTGAAGATCCCCGCAAATAGTTCTTCCAGTTGCTCCCTTGTGATTCCTCAGAGGGAGTTGCATATCTTGGCGGCAAGTCAACGATGAGATCCAAAGGGTTTTCGTAACTACCGGCCATCAACCCTAGCAGAGAAGCGGTCTTTATTCGATTGTAATACCATGCACGGATAGATTTGTAATCAAGTTTGAAGGACTCCCGGATTTGGGATTTCTGCTCAGGGTCGAGTGCAAACCCCCGGGCTCTCTCGCAACAAGAACATTCCACGGTGCAATGACCAACTGCAAATTTCCGTTCTGACTGGCGATGAGAACAGCATCCACAGTCTCTGCCACAACAGCCTCCTCTCCCTATGCAATCTTCCACAAGTACTTGATGCATGTACCATTTTGGCTGTGAACGCCAGAAATCGATACCTCTGGTCAGCGGGCCGTCGTCATACGAAGACCTAATCTCCCACCAACGTCGTTCTAAGGCCCAATATTCCGTCGAAAGTGTCGACAATTCCTCCTGTAAGTCCTGAAGAACAGTCACGTATGTGTCTTCCTTAGCGAGATGCCCTATTTTCTCTTTCAAGGCTACCTCGCGTTGAGTATTCTCCCGAAGTGCAACTTCTGTCTGCAATAGCCCCCTTAGGTTAATGGGGCACATGGGTGGATTATCTTCGTCGGTGAAGGTAGCGTATCGGTATCTTTGAAGAAGACATATATCTCCAGAGCTTTCTAGATCAAGCTCTTCGTCGGATTTGTCACCCCACATGTAGTAGCGCATCTTGAAATATCGTTTTACTCAAGAATGTTAGGATGTTGGGTCTGCTAAAGGACCTTCGGATTGGAGGTTGATGTGGAATCGAACAGATTACCTGTTGAGTCCTAATTGCAGTGGAGACATTTCCAGGGATATCGGCTAAAAGTCAAATCGCCGGGCCTAAAAAAGGAACCGGCCGTGGGCTAGTATTATCATGAGAGCAATCGTCAGGATGACGGGTATATAAAATTGAAGCCAGTGGTGAGCAGAGCATACATAGGCTTCTGCAACTCTCTAAGACAGAAATTTGAGTGACACACACGTAATAACGAACCTATCTATCAGAAGTGGCGGCAAACAGACACATCAGAACGCATGATGTGAATACTGATGTCTTTTCTTTCTCCATGAAAGGAGAGAGGGCGCTGCCATGCTACAGGAACTAAGCAAAACGTGACATTATCCAACATCGTCAAAGACGAACCCTACCTAGGTAGTGAGATGCCTACATAGCAGGACATCCTCTAGTCCGGATTACGGCTACACCACAGTTTTACTTCCTCGAGGGTTGTATACTTTACTAAACCGAATATTACTCTATAACATAAACGGGTAGCTACTATCAATCCCCAAAATATAACGTGTTTACCAGTACGGTTAACAGTGGTTTATGTGACTTTTATCACAATTGGTCTCACTATGGTACAAAGGTAACCTGGACTAGTGGACTTAACGCTATGTACAAGTAAGGGTAAGAGTGAAAGAAAGACTATAGAAGTCAAAATAAAAGTAAAAGAAAGGTGAATAAAAAGTATAAAAAAGTAATAAAAAAGTGAGTGAAAAAGTGAAAGAAAAGTAAAGAAACACTGAAAAAACTTGGCTTTCGGCATTGACGGCTCATCGAACTCTAGATCCAATGTTAGTCGTTTCCATTGCCAGGCAATTTCAGATAGAGGATTTCGCCGTGTTCAGACCTTGGTATGTATGTTTTATAAAATGCAAGTAAATGGCTTTTATATCTGTTTCATGTTAATGCTTAAGTGTACTCCTTACTTACAATTCAGGCCCAGCCTTCCTCCATCGGAGTCATCCGGTTAAACCGGCGATTGCGGCAATCTTCGCAGCCGCAGGTTACAGAGTGGCCGAGAGTTATGGCTGGCAGCTCGTTAATGCGCCGGAGGCGATGTCGGAGGTGGCTAGAGGTAGATGCAGACGCCTGAGGTTCGTTCCGAACGGCGTCTGGAGGGCGGATGGGTGGCACTGGGGGTATGTCGGCCACGACAACGATGTCGGAGCACTCTGGTACTGGTCGGGCTGGGGGTGCCTCAACAGGCAGTCATTGCTCCAGGTTCTATCCGGTACGGATAAGTGCATATGTACCCCGTTTTAGTGCTCACCTCTTGCCGCTTTTTGATCACGGCACATGTACACTAGGGCATGTGTTGATAGTTCAGTGATAGTTGCCCTCTCGGCTTAGGTTTCTGACGTGACGCGCTGATCACGATCTGTCCACGTGGGTCCCCGGATTTTCGTGGGTCTATATATTAAATCGTGGATGATTCACGACCTACTTGAACTGAGGGTGAGAAGTTATGATTAGTTACTCTTTGGAAAGTTTTCGACGCATCGAAATTGAAATCTAGCATCTATGTCGCGTACTAGACTCGGCCATTCTCATTACAGACCATAGACAATAGCAAGCACAGGCCCAACAATTGCCAACGCAGGTATTTCACGGCCAGCAGCTAAGCCAGTCGAAGTCGCACTCGCTCCTGTCTCTGTAGCAGCGCTGTGAGAACTTCCAGAGCCATCTGACCCGGTCGTAGCTGTAGCTGTAGCTGTAGCTGTCACAACATTATCCGTCGACGACACCGTAATCGCACGCGCGAGTGTACCCAAAGTCCAAGTAAAGGTAGCCCCACTCACAGGAGACGAGACAACACCACCGGTATTGTACAACTTCTCCGTCCCATTTTTAGGAAGATTGTCCGGCGTGTAGAAAGTATCTGTACCGCCCGCAACCTCATCCCCAAAACCAAGTTTCTTACAAGGGAATTTTTCCATGTAAGTACTACATGCTTCCCCATCTTCTCCATCCTTCAACTGTTCAAGCCAGTAGTCCGCTCCCAGAACACCCGGATCTGTATTAGGGCATTCGTCCCAGATGGTGGACACAATCGCGCTGTAGGAACAGCAAATGCAGGCCCGGCCATAGTCGGACAATTCGTCGGCTGTAAGCTGCTCCAGTGCCTTGTCGTCATTCCCGCACGTCGTCAAGTGGTTGTTTATCTGGGTGGCTTTGAGGTCGATTTTCGCGAAATTGCAGGAGCAGCCGCCCGTCGCGTTTCCAGGAAAGGGCCAGAAGGGGATTTGTTCAAGGTCGACTTTCGGGCAGAAGTTGACTAAGTTTTCGCCGGTTTTTTGATATTCGCAGGAATAGACCTAGCTGTAGTGTCAATTTATTGCAGGGTATTCTAGTTTGTAAGAATTACCTGGTTCCAGCAGCTCTCAGCCATGCAATCGATCTCATTGGCATTCTTGATGCATTCGCAAACATTGATGCAGTCAATACCTAGGTTTGGGCATTGAGAAGCCATGCATGAACTATCGCCATTGCATGCTTTGTAGCATGCAGGGTCTCCGCCAGCGCAGTTGTTATTGATGCAGCTGGCGTACCTGGTATCCGCGTCTTCGTAGCATGTCTTTAGACCTTTTGGATCAGCGCAGACCGACGAATCGTCAAAATACCCGACTTTCTCGGCTAGCACAAGTCTGGAGGCCGCCAAAGACAGCAAAAGAGACAATTTGAATGCCATTTTTTAAGCGCACACGAGATACAAACACAAAGGATGTGAATAGGGTATTTATCTAAAAATTCATGACCTGTAAGCCGCAAGGTCCAAAAGGCTAAAGGGTCCCAGGATCCAAAGCGTGGCTAGTGCTTACGCCCAACACCTGACCAATGGGGCTCTAAAAAGACTTGGCACTCGGCGATCTCAGTTTGTTTATAGCTAGTCCGAGACGCTGCTTCGTTTGATTTTGCCTGAACTGGCTTAATTAGACGCTTTGCCAAGATCAGGAGCCAATTCCGGGGCGGAAAAGCCACGTCTTGGCACGGGATTTGAACTGACTGATTTTTCTACAGCCTCGGGCAAGTTGCTGCTTTTAAATGGCTCGCAATGTGGTTTCAACATTGGTAGCTTTAAGGCTTGTATGAGACTGATAGCGATTTTAGGGTTCGGAAGAGGAAGGCTTCGGAAGACCATCTACCTAGGGCTTGGATGTGGTCATCCTTTAAGCCTGCGTTGTGGGTGTATTGTGCTGGCCCCTCCCGGAAACTGTAACCCTTTTATCCCCGTAGTATCTTCCCCGGCGCGGTTAAGCCTGGAGATGACCGCAGTTGAAAGGCGGGTGACGTGAAGGGGCCGGAAGAGACTGTAAATAAGGGAGCAGTCGTAGGCTTTGAGTCATGGAGGAATAGCCTAGAAAGGCCTTCGACGGGGCAGGCTGCATCTTTTGTCGCTGCAAGGACAATACTGACACTTTCGTGGTTTCGGTCGAAGACTTCGGTGTTTCTAAGTTCGGCAGCTGAGTATGTGAATTTTCCGACTCGGAGGAATCCCGCGAAGGCGACCCTGGCAGCGGCGGCAAGATTAGAGTCATTTTTCTGGGCTGCTGAGAGCCTTAGCAATTGGGTAGGGAGGTGTGAGATATTCCCTGGAAGGGTTATGACTGAGGCGGGTGAGATTGGGTTGCAAACTGCGCAGAGCGATATCCTCTTCTGGTTGTCTGTGCAAGGCCATTCCAGACCAGCTTTGCATGGCCAGCATTCACGAAAATAGGCTGTAGGGAGAAATAGGTAGGCAGTGGCGCCTTTCCTATCTGGGCTTGCCCCTGATTATGACGATCAAAGAGAAAGGCTTCACAGGGCTATTTATTTTGTGTTGAGTTTGTGTTTGTGTTGAGTCGTTCTGGTATTGAGTGTGTTGCAGATATTTGGCTGTACTCGTTTTCTGGAGGATCCCATGCCACCAAAAAATGCGTCGTGTCTATCAAAAAGCAAATAAAATAGAGAAGGTCATCATATTAGAATGGTCTAATTTTAAAAAGAAAATATCGAGCCGCTCGCGCACGTTACGCTGGCTAATCAAATGACATACTTTAAAACTGTTAGCACCTCTCCACCCAGAATAGCGGTATGAACTTACTGGAATGAACAGGTAGGGGACTTCTTTCTCGTAGCGCTTCCAGGCCTCGCCGTACTTCCTACGGCATCTGTTGCTGTCCCTGTTGGTGCGATGGATGATCATAACCATGAAGAAAATGAAGTAGAACCAAGGGAACGGGCTCCTATCAATAGTAGTTAGTTACCACAATATCTCGGCTTTTTACACGAGAAGTCTTACTTGAAACCGGTAATCAGACCCCAGGACATAGAGAAGAACATGTCAGGAACGTAGTTCGGCTTTCGGATAATCGCAAACCAGCCATCGACCATGATATGGTCGCCCGCATCGGTTTGGATGGTTTTGGGGTTCTCGATAGCTTGCCACGGTACTTGAGGGAAGGTGTTCCGTGTTATGAGCTGGCCCTTTTCCTTATGGCGGAATGCATTCTTCTGACCATTGGCACTGTCCCACATCCAGTAGAAGAAAATGTACAGAGCAGAGAACACTGCGAGAGCGTAAGGATTCCAGTGGTATTCGGATGGGTGGTGGTTGGCCAAGTAGAGAGCACAGTGGCAATATGTGAAGGGCACACCGGCCATATTCCAAAAGGTGAGCAAAAAGCCTAGCTTTTCAAAATACATGTCCCTGGTAGGTGTAGTGTCAGCTCAATTGTAACTATTACTCTAACATTTTATTGACTCACCAGCTGGTAATAATCATCTGCTCAGCTTTGGCACAAGCATTGGTATATAAGTAATGTGCTACTACTAAGAATATTACCTCGGGCGAAACGTAGCCGTAAGTTTCGTACTGGCGAGCAGCCACGGAGCAGGTGATAAGGAACAGAATGAACCACGGGATCCGGACCTCGTAAAACATTTTAAAGTCCAAGATTCCAATACGGGGATTCAGCTCAGCGCCCATAAAGAAATCGTAGATTGGAGAGCCCGACAGTCTGTGTGTTCGACCGCGTACGATAGCTTGGATATAGACTATAAAGCTGTTCAAGAAGCCAGAGAGGATAGCGACACTCATGATAGGTCCAAACTCGTCAATCAGCGTGTACAAAGGGAATACACGAGTAACGTGTAGGATAACAGCGATGGCGAGCGTCGCATAGAAGCTGCAATAAGCGGAGCAGTAGTAGGGGAGCCTCTTGCCGCCTTCGTGCCTCAATGGCCGGCCGAAATTCGAAACACCGGGCATGTAGCAATACATGAGTGCCTCGAGGATAAAAAATGTCCAGTATATCGCCCAGGCTTTCGCGCTTGGATAAGCTCCCTCGTAGACCAGCTGACATAGGTGACGGCCAAAATCAGCCCAGGTCTGGTTGGGCTTAGGCATAGGAAGCATGCCATCATAGTACGTGGCACCGATCCACATGTACCACATCAACAAAGGAAATCCCGTCATCAACAGCGCAGCACCGAATGAACCACCGAATTCGAATTCATCTGACGCGCCGTCAGTAAACTTGGTCGGGGTAGTTGATCCATCCTCCTTGCTCCTATTAGCTGGAATAGAAGCAACCGGTTGGGTTCTCTGTCTTATGGTCATTGCGATTGATCGACGTGGGTGAGGGAAGTTGTCAGGATGTCGAAAGAGAATTGGCCCCTGATATTTTTGCTGGGATTAGATATTTAAGGGCATCAGGTGACCACGCGTGCACTCGGGTATTCTTTGGTGGCTTGGGGGCCAAAACATCATTTCACACAAAACGAGTACCAACTCAATGAAACCATCATTTCAACCTATTCCCCTATAGTAGCTATAATAAATTTATATTACATAGGTCCCTGAGATCCCGCTCTATCCTTCTGACTATCAATTTCCTTGTTTTTCTATACGCGTGCTGAGAGATCGGCCCGAGTAGTGGCGGTTGTAATATACGATTTTCGCGCCGACCGAATTACTCGGCGCATCCCGAGCAAAGTGGCGCTGGGAAAACGATTTCAATACGATAAAAATTAATTTTCTGGGTGGCAGAAAATAGTCAGCTCGCCATTAGTCCGCAGCTGTAATGAGTAGACAACAATTTACCCCGTACATTTTCTCTAATTACTAACTTTCCTACGGTCGCATTGAGCTCAGATCCTAAAGATATAATTAAAATACCTTTCCTAACAATTGTATACGTTTTGAACTAAATGCGACTAGTAGAAGCCGATCAGCAAGCACGGAGCAAGCAAGTAACCAAGTAAGGAAGTAAGTAAACCGGGCGTCGGGGCCGTCCCGAGGTCTTCCAAGGTTCCCATCCACCCGTAGAGGTAAATGTGGGTGGAGAAGAAGAGTCTAATATTACATACCGGGCCGAGACCATAATTACAAAGGCGGTGATTAAAGCGGTGAGCCAAAAATAGCCATCCCTGACTTTAGCGCCCTTTTAGGTAATCCCTCTTGGCATTCGGAATCAAGAGATGACAGACTTCTCCCTTTTAGTCCTATAACCCTGGCACCCCTATGGCCATAGGATAGCATTTCCTGCGCAAAGCTGTTAAGTAATCAGAGAAATAGTGGACTTTTGTTGCCTTCACTTATGACATGGTCTACCATTAAGTTAACTAATAAATTATTTTAAGTGAAATAATATCTAGTCCATATTCCTGCTTCACACCTCACCCCTGTGTTCTGCCCATCTCATACTGCCAATTGGAACAACCGGCCCCATTCCTGGACCGCCGTCGGATCAACCTCACACAATAGCAACATGTCCCAAATGACTGTGCTCACCGTATCCAAAACCACCACGCCGTGCGTCTTTTCCCAGTAGTCCACCCGCTGAGCAGCTCGAAGATTGGTACAAAAAGTCGAAATCACCTGCACCTGGCGGCTCGCGAGATCGGCTACCATCTCGTCGAGGGTAGGCTCGTCAACGTCGGCAAATGAAGTGTTCCTCGACAATCCAAGATGGCGTTCCTTGCTGCAATCCACGCCAATTGTCTTGTATGTCTTTATAATGGCCTCCTGTACGTTGTCCATGTACGGTGTCACAAGCCCCAGTTCTGTAGCCGAGAGCACCTTGAGAGCTTTGTTCAAGGCCAATACGGATGTCGTGGCCGGTATCCCCGTCGCCGCGGTAATGAGTGTGCACAGCTCTTCATCGGCGGGGAAGCCTAGCCACCCAGATGACGTACCACTCCAGCCAATGATGTCGACGTTGGCGTCCGCCAGCAGCCTTGCCGCGGCCAGAATAGCTTCGTTTTGAAATTGCTGGAGGGCATCTTGCTCGAGGCTGATCTTCAAAACGGTAAACCGAGAAAAGTGAACCGAGACATTGGGGATTTGAGCGACGACTGCTTGCGACAAGGGCTCGAGGCTGGTATTGGAGGAGGGTGTGAGAATTCCGAGGCGGATACGCTTAGCCATTGTAGAGTGATGATTTATGAATGCAATAATTGACAGCTGAAGAATTGGAGCTCAAGAGGAAGAAATAGAACTAGGATTGTAATCAAATCATGAAAGATTTCAGCTTCCGCATTCCCCCACGCGGGATACAATCAGGAAATGTATATCGCCCGATCTTTCAATCTTTCATCAATTTTCGGCCTTTCACCGAGATATTATTCCCCCACATTTCTGATTGGTCTCCCAAGTTACTATCAGTATCAAGACTCCAACTAGTCAGAATGACCCCAATCGTTCTTTCAGGAAGTATGTTGATGATTGGGGTTAGAGATGGCTTGATAAGAATCACACTGTCCTCTTATTTCGTGGGAGTCATCGTCGTTGAACTAAACAACCCAAAATGTCGACAATAAGGCAGCGATTTACAGGTGCCAAGCGGGCCTTCTCCAGCCGGCGTGCGCTATTGGAAGCAGTTCGTACAGAAAACGACGGGGAGGCTGGCCTCTTCGGCAGCTGGTCAAATAAAGATTTGGACCCGTCTCCTCCTTCTCAGAGAATATGGACACGTTGGTCCTTTTTTGCTTTTCAGTTTAGCATTGCTTTTTCGCCAACCACGTACAATGTCGGGGCTAGCCTCTACGCTGTCGGTCTCAACTGGTGGACCATCTTGATAGCTTCCTGTGAGACCATGTTACATACCTGGTGGCTCACATCGCTAACTAGAAACAGTCATCGTTTCTTTCTTAGTGGGTGGAATGCTTTGGTTGAACTCTCGTGGAGCTGCGATGTATGTAACTTCACATCTAAGTCTAGCATTCCATGTCTAACGATGATTTCTACAGATACCATGTGGGATATCCAACTTACGTGCGGGCTTCCGCCGGTATCTATGGATCCCTTGTATTCATCTTCCTCCGAGGGGTATGTTGCAGCACTAGCGAGACTTGAGAGCACATCTGATTCCACTCTGCAGGCGGTCGCCATTTTATACATGGGAATCCAGACTCTATACGCCAGTTATTTTGTGAACGTTATGCTTCGTTGTGTCTTTGGTCACAAGTGGACTGACCTCCCGAATCGTATGCGTGCCTGTCGTGTTGTCCGTTCCAGAGCTAACTATGTCTTCAGATCTTCCCAAGTCAGCCGGTATCACCTCGGGAAAGTTGGTTTCCTTCCTTATTCTTTGGCTTCTCCAGTTCCCGTTTGCATTTGTCCACCCGAGCAAAATGTCAAAAGTGTTCATGGTGAAGTCGGTTATTGCACCAATTGGGATGATTGTGACAATGATCTGGGCAATCGTAAGCATACTCTTGACCTTATTTAGGTGTCGTGGCTTACAATCTGTTAGATCTCTAGCCATGGTGTCGATTTCCACGGACTCGGACCTAGCAATGTGTCTGGTGCCGTCTTGGGGTGGTCTTTTATGAAAGCTATCAACAGTATTGTTTCTAATGTGATTCCTCCGTTGGTTAATTCTCCTGACCTGACGAGATATGCGAAGTGTCCACGCGACACTTTGCCCTTGTCCATTGGAATTATCTTGAGCAAGCCAGTTGTGGTGTTTTTGGGAATGGTCATCACAGCCGCTGGATACAAACAGTTTGGAGAGGTAATCTATACATCCAGTGCTTGCTTCAGGAATCCGATACTGACTTACAGATAGGCATATTGGAATATGTGGGATCTCTATTCTAGTATCCTGGACCATTACTGGAGTCCAGGAGCCCGAACGGTTGTGTTCCTTGGTGCGGGTATTCAGGTCAGCAACCTATTCCGCAAGATACAATTGCCCCTACTAATAACCTTGACAGGCATTTGCTACCTTTGCTACGAACCTCACTAGTAACTCAATTCCAGTCGGATGCGATCTTGCTGGTCTGTTCCCACGGTACATGACAATTATCCGTGGCCAGGTGTGCTGCTTCTTATTGGCGTGGGTAGTGGGTAAGAAATCAGACTATCACCATAGAAATCCACCAGTCTCAAGCTAATCACATTGCACAGTTCCATGGAAAATGACCTATTCCGCCGCGTCCTTCCTGACATTCCTCAACTCATACCTCTGTTTCATGTGCCCCATTGTAGCCATGATGATGTACGTTCCCATATTTGCCCCGGAATATTCAACCACTAACGAACCCTCTATCAGTGTTGATTACTGGATGGTTCGCAAGGGAAACATCCATGTGCCTTCCCTCTACAACGCAAAACCCGGCTCTCCCTACTTTTATACTGGTGGCTTCAACCTACGCGCATTTGCAGCGTGGATCGGGGCAATCGTCCTCGTCATTCCTGGTGTCTCTGGCGCTCTTCACCCTGGATCGATCGGAGACGCTGCTGTCAAGATTTACAACATGGGCTTCCTGATTTCTACCACTTTCGCGGCGCTGTTCTACTATATATGCTGCAGGATTTGGCCAGTGCAAATCTATCCTACCGAGCTGGGGACAAAAGACATTAGTTGGGAGGCTACGAGGTACACAGAGGGCTTTTCCCCCGAGGATGAAATCGTGCCGGACTATTTGCAGGAAACTGTGATTGAGGGGGTGACAGTGGGGCCTTCAAAAGGCTCGTTGGAGGTGGAATCCGTGAACATGCGGAAGGAGGGAATGTTGTAATGGCTGAAGGGCGATTTTATGTGTTTGATGGATTTTATGGATTCTATGGATTTTATGTAGCTTTTGGATTTCAACCTACGAGTTCGATACTAAGTGCCTTTCTCCAAACCAGTACGTAGTAATAATAATTGTTAATCATATTTCCTTGTTAATCGGCTTCTGATAATTTTGACTTCTTCCCATCTCCATTGCTCGTAAATGTTCTCTTACGTTTCTACCGTAGCCCCTCAGCCTATCCTGATAATAATGCCTCGAGACTGTCAAGGCAATTACCATCTAAATGTCCATATGAGGCAATCGGGTCTTTCCGCAAAGATAAGGCCGTGTCCTTGGCGAACGATCGGGCGATCGGGCGACTGATCGGGGAGTTGATAATTGTGTAGATAATCGGATATCGGACCGAGAGAGTATTTAGCACCAATGAGACTAAAAGCTAAGTTTTCTATCAAAGCCTCAAAGCAAATTCGCAACAATGAATTTGCCCTCAATGGCTAGCAAATTCGATCTGGTGGTGCTCAACGGGAAGGTAGTCACTGCCAGTGACATTTGGTATGTTGTTCTCCCCTCTAGACTGTCTATAACGTACTAACAAAGCGAAGCGACTATTGCATTGGGATTAAAGATGGGAAGATCCAAACCCTCGCCGAGAGCTTCTCGGAAGATGAGATAGCAGGCGCCGAGGTCATCGATGCTGAGTTCGTTCCAAGTAGGCCTCATGACGTGGATGTGGAACTCTAACCATTGCATCTATAGAGGGGCATATGTGATGCCTGGTGGAATTGACGCTCACGTCCACTTATGTCAAGATTTAAAAACTGGTGAGTTGGTACCTCGTTTACAATAGACTTTTTCTAACGTTTTACCAGGACCACACGGTCTAGGAGGTGAATGCGCCGATAACTTCGAGACGGGCTCCCGGAGTGCAGTGGCCGGTGGCACAACGACGATTATCACTTTCGCGACACAGACCAGAGGAGAAGAAGACCGAAGCCTAATCAAGGTCGTAGAGTCTTATAACGCGCGTGCCGAAGAGACGGGCAGCTACGTGGACTATGGGTTCCATATCATTATTGTTCGCAATGATGCCGACGTGCTGGAGACCGAGCTCCCAGTTTTGAAGAAGGACTGGGGCATTAGCAGCTGCAAGCTCTTCCTGACGTATGAGACACAGCGGTTGACGGATTCGCAACTTTTGGATGTCATGTGGGCTGCTAGGAAAAACTCCATCACTACGGTAAGCATATTTCCTAAGAGAAACGAACGACGCTGATTTTGTAGATGATTCATGCAGAGAATGGGGACATGATTGCATGGCTTACACGTAAGAGCGGTCGAGCACGGTGGAGAATGAGAAGCTAATCGGATGATAGAAAAACTCGAGGAGAAAGGCATGAATGGTATGTCTATTTACACTCCGGTCTGTTGAACTTCTGCTGACATGTTATAGCTCCATACTACCACGCCTTGTCTCGCCCACCTCTTGTCGAGGGCGAGGCGACTAATCGCGCCATTGCCTTAGCACAATTGATCCAAAATCCGATTCTTTTCGTGCATGTCGGCTCTGCAGTATGTCTATCTCTTTTCATTCCAGACCGAAGCTAATTCTATCAGCTTGGGGCGGCCAATGTACGTCGAGCTCAAAATATGGGATTACCGGTGTATGCTGAAACATGCCCTCAATATTTCCACCTGACATGGAACGACCTGGTAAGGCTCCTACATCAATTGACAATTGGCAAGTCCTAAGAGAAGCTCTAGAAACGGTTCCATTCACCAACTTGTTTCGAAAACAGCAAAATGATCTGCTCGCCTCCTCCACCCCCAGATGCTTCTGACCAGGAAAATTTGTTTGTGTAAGTCTTGTGTATAAGAGTTTGACCAGTGAAATCCTCTAATTTGCATAGTGGCCTTCACAATGGAACCTTCACGATCTACTCATCCGATCACTGCCCTTTTCGCTACAATGACCCCCACGGCAAGGCTTCTGGAGTGCTTGAGCACGCCAAAAGCATGGAGGGGGAGTCACCGCATGCCTGCGATGATCTACATGACCTCTTGACACGCAAGGAAGGGTCATTTAAATTGATTCCTAACGGCATTCCTGGTGTTGAAACTCGACTCCCACTACTCTACTCTGGGGCACTATCGACCGGCCGCATATCGCCACAACGCTTTGTGGAACTTACGTCTACAAATCCAGCAAAACTGGTAAGTATTCTTCAAATTAGTCTGTCAACCCATGACATCGCTAATTCAATATAGTACGGGTTATATCCCAAAAAGGGGACACTGATGCCAGGATCTGACGCCGATTTGGTGATTGTGAGTTTCACTTTCCTGCTACAACCTCCGATTCGAGTTTCTAACATTGCGAAATCAGTGGCACCCTGAGAAGACGTTTGAGGCATTCCATCTCACCAACGCCCAACTCCACCACAATGTCGATTGTAAGGGATAAATTCACACCGTATTTATGCATTTAACTGACTCTTTTTACATAGACACGCCATACGAAGGATTTAAGATGCTCAATTGGCCTCGTTATACGATTCTCCGAGGCAAAGTGATGTGGGCCAACGGTAAGATACTTGGTAAGGTCCGGGATGGCCAGTACGTGAAGCGTGGTCCAAGTCAACTGAGCCAAGGCCTTCCTGGAGCCGATCGAGACCCACGACGCGTTGCAGCTTGGCTCTATGAATGAAATAGGGTGTAATGATGCACATACTTTGGCTTCGTCATGGACTTATCTAGCTGAGACAAACACGATCAATATAGACAGGAAAAATAGAGAATACAAAATGGGATTATGCCTATCCCACTCATCGTGGAAAACGGGAACATTGGCTCTCCTTCTATAGTCCAAACTTCATCCTTATTATTCTTCTTACGCAAAAGTAAGAATTACGTAAGGTCGTACCTTCCGAGATTATTCCGCAGATAAGAAGCTTATCGCCCGAAAGATAAGGTTTCCCGTATCCATGGATATCGCGCGAAAGAGAAAGTCAAAATTCCCCTATCACAGCACCTTCCGGGTATGGCATGGTAATTCGGGTATGTGCAGGAAGAACTGTCAATCGGAAAAGGAAACCTTGGAAGAATCATCCAACTATCTTACTATCAGGTCAGCCTTCTAATAGATCCATGGATACTTCCAAGCTCCTGCGGCTATTCCAGCAGACGCGGTCATGTTATGTGGCTCACCTCGGCTCGTTTACCATATAAGCTTATCTTCCCAACTTGCCTAGCCTGCACAACAATTGGGTGGCAACCGTTAGCCTCGGTCGCCACGACCGAGGCCAGGCCCATGTAGTAGATAGCTCCCTCCTCATTTCTCTCCCTTGATTTTCCCTGTCTGCTCCACTACATACTGGAGCAGCACAGTTCTTCTCTCACAGAGATCCTCATTGTGTAGCAGTCTCTAGAACAACGGATCTCTCGTCTTCCTTCGTGCCGTCGATGGCCTGTCCAAATGGATCACTCTGGTCCAACCGGGCGTGCATATAGATCGAAGATCAAACGGCCTTGTGACCGATGTCGACTCAGGAAGACAGCCTGCGTCCTTCCAGAGGGCCCACCCTGCAGGAGTTGTTTCACTAATAACAAAGAATGCACTTTCAAACTGCGTCCCAGATTGAAAACCCGGCGCATGAGTACAGAAAATCAAGCTCCTCACGCTACTGCGTCTTACGAGGTGCCAAATCCAACATTGCAACCCAGTCCTAATAGTACTCGATTGCACCACGACCCGTTCGACCAGGACAGGGGCTACTCCTACAATGATCCAGTCCAAATGTGGCCGGGGCAACATGCTCAAAATGAGCCTCAACCTGATCTCATGACCCGTCATACCTCAATGGAATCTATGGATGACCATCCTATCAGTCCGGATCAAGAGTCACCACAGCAAATCGGGGCCATTACCAGTCCTGCATCGCAGCCAGTCCAGCGCATCCGGTCGCTAGATCTCATTGAAGGATCGATCGCGCAGTTCTACGGCATGTCCTCGGAGTCAGATCCGTGGCTGCTTCGACATTGCCGATACGATGAATATGGCATGCGCAGCCTGCATCGGACTCACATCCGTAATGTCGGCGGCGTCCCGGTTGAAGGGCTGGTACCGGTCCATTTTCTTGAGACCGAGAAGGATCTTATGCTGCCAAAGGGCTCAGATATGGATACTCGGTCTCAGAAGGACGTGATGCAAGACCGGAACCAACTCAATGATATGGTCTCCCCGGAACATGGCAAGAGGCTTCTATCCTTATTTCTTCGATTCGTGTTCCCAGCCGTCCCAATAATATCCAGGTCCCAGCTTGGTATTACTTCAGGAGTGTCGACTGCTGTGTTGGAGAAGATCCCCGTTCATTTGCTTGCGGCGATTTATGCCTTGGCCATCCCTTTCGCAGTCCATGACTCGGTGCTGTGTGTATCTGCCGCATATGGGGAGCTCTTGTCCGAGAAGCTGTGGCATACGGTCTACGAGCTTATCCTCCAGGAGACTCACACACCAAAGCTGGCAGTTTTGCAAGCATCTTTGCTCTATCTGCAACAAATTCCCGCCGGAAGCCTGAAAGCCCTCCCTGATGGGCCATTCATTTGGTCTTTCCTTGGGTCTACAGTGGCCCTGGCTGTCTCCCTCGGTCTTCATGTTGAACCCCGGCCATGGGGGATTCCCCCGTGGGAGAAGCGCCTGCGGAGAAGACTGTGGTGGGCAGTCTACGTAGAAGACAAATGGCGGAGTCTTCTTACGGGCCGGCCTTCATTTATCCACCCTGATGAGTTTGATATCTTTGACCTTAGTGCCGGTGATTTCATCCAAGATGAGAAAGCCGACGAACATGACCATAATTGCCAGCCGCTTTTCTACTACACTACAGGTTTGGCTCGGATCATCGAGAATCTGTATCGGACATTTTAGTAAGAGCAATCCTCCACCCTGGTTAATTCTGCTATTAATTGAACAGTACCATAAAAGCCTCTCAGAGAGTATCAGATGACTTTCGCGCGTCCATCGACGCTGCACGACCCATCCGCGCCCAGCTTCAACAATGGTACTTATCCCTTCCCGATACTCTTCGACTCAAGCGTGGCTCCGTTTCAAATAGCCACATAGCATCTGACCCAGTAAAGGGTGCGTCCGACCTTCATTTCTCATACTTGGTTCTTGAGATGTTCCTTTACCGCGCCATTCTCCGTCCTCTTGCCCAATCACCGCCACCGCCACCGATATCAGACGACACAGATCCAACCCCGATGGGAGCTTTCTGGCTCGTTGAAGACCTAACGTTCGACACTCACGGCTTCGATCAACTCCCAGCCATGAATTCCATGCAGCTTGGCGAGGCTGAAGAGGCTACCCTCAAGGCTGCGGAAAAGTGTGCGGCCATAATCGTCAATTTTGTAGGAGCCTTGGCGCCCCATGAGTTTGGCTCCTTCTGGCATCCTTGTAGGTTATCCGTTCATCCGCTTCTAATGTAATGATTGAATTGTATACTGACTATCTATCTGCTAGGGAACCGAATCTGCTTTGCCGCAGTATCCAACTTTGTCACTCTGCTCCTTGTTCAAGCGCCGACCAGGCAACATGCATTGAGATCGAGGGATTTGCTTGAGCTGTGGTCACACACGCTTCGTTGCCAGCATTGGAGCCATGAAGGCCTAATGAAGCTCGGTCTGGTACGACTAAATCAGATGCAGATCGAGGGATTGGAGAACATCTTCAATTTGCCTGCGCATGTATCCGAGATATTAAGGGATACACAGCATGCTTAAATCCCCGGTTTCGGATATATGGTGTACAATAATGATAAAAACACAGGCAAGCTAGTCCACATTTTCAGAGACGACAAAGGATATGGAACGATTTTTGCCGAGAGACGCAAGATTGCAAAGTTGAGACGGTCTGATTATTCTGATATATTATGCCTAATATGACTCTAATTCAAGCTGTACGATACTAAACAGATAACTGTCTTTCCATAGCCCAAAGAACAAACCCTTGATTGTAACCCCAGGTAAAAGGAGGATAATATTGTTCCCCCACGACGCGAAACCCCCTTTTCAGCCAATAAGCACCCTGGATCTCGCGAATAGATCTGAGCGTG
The DNA here is from genome assembly GCF_028828465.1 of Penicillium psychrosexuale. Classification (NCBI taxonomy): domain Eukaryota; kingdom Fungi; phylum Ascomycota; class Eurotiomycetes; order Eurotiales; family Aspergillaceae; genus Penicillium; species Penicillium psychrosexuale. The sequence goes on from NW_026643187.1 coordinate 4,621,542, forward strand.
ATGCACAAGCGAGACAATTCAATATGCCCCACAAGAGCCATTCTCCTCTTGAGCTCCTCTTCACAAGCCCTGATTAAGCATTCCGCAATGCCTTTCCTCCTATATCGAGGATCCGGCTTGATCGCAACAGCTACAAGCTCGAACCCTCCCTTCCAATGCGCATCCCGATGTTCATCGCCAGAACTATCCAGCACCGCAGGGCTCGCGGAGAAGATCTCATCCGCAGTGAATTGTTCAAAATAGCCCGGAAACTTCCACGCGTCATCGGGGTCTGGCGAGCAGGCTTTCAAGCTCGCAGTACCGATGATGGAATTTTGAGCGAATGCAATCGCCGTGAAGCCGGTTTCCTGGAGCTCGTCGGCAAGTTGCGTGTCGCTTTTGAGTCGAAGTCCGTTCTTTTTGTAAGAACTGGCACCCGTATCGTAGTAGCTGGCGTTGATGACATCCTGGAGCTCATGCAGGAAGGTCTGCTTGAGGAGATCGCGTTGTGTGAAGGTTTCAGTTCTGTAAGAGGGTGAGCCTTCTACAGTGGTAGACATTCTGTAGACGAGAAAGACACCAAAATGGAATTCGGCAAAGGGTATAGTTGTATGATATGATATTTTATTTCTGTTGGAACTATAATTAGAAGAATGCAACTTGTCAAGCGAAGAGTCATAAACCGTAAACCCCAATTACCCCAATAGCAGCGAGTCTGTGCGCTTCTCCACGGTTTCAGAATAAGCAAAGCTAAAAGTACAGGCCAAACTATGAAACTCTCCTATAGTCCCTCTGTAAGGTGCTTGAGAAGACCATCAGAAAGGAAAGAGCGATGGAACCAAGACATACCAACGTTATCACAGTCTACAAGGCTTGAAGTTGTTATACATCAAAACGAACGAAAAAGTAAATATTTCATTAACTAACTATTGCACTATAAATCCTTACCCATTGGTATCTCCAAATACTCAACCATTCTCTCCCTCGCACGCTCAACCTGATCCCGCACATCCAGATCCCAAAGCCACTTAAAACGCCGATCAAGGGTATCTCTCAGCTTTACCGGATCATCACGAAACCCCCTCAAGGCACAAACAAAGAATATCTGCATTCTCCTTGCTGCTAGTAACAACCCTCTGACTCCGCGGCCGACGAATCTCATCATAAGCCTTGAAAGCCGCGACCACGTCGTCGACAGAGCCGACACGGGAATCACTCAGTAGTTCGGCGAGAACATGTGCATCTTCGATAGCCTGGCCAGCGCCGGCACCCTGGTGCGGCGTAGACGCGTGCGCGGCGTCGCCGAGGATGGCAATTCTAGAGCGGGTATAGGTTGAGAGGTGTGGATGCTCGAAGATGGCCCATTGGGATGGGTCGGGCATATGCTAGAATAGATAAGGTAAGTTATTCAGACCAAACAGAAACGAAACATAAATCATACCTCAACAAGAGCCTTCACATACCGCCCCATATTCCTCGTATCCCGCTCCATATCCTCCCTCCTCGCAGGCCTTACCCAAGACTCATATTCCCAATCCTCCGAACTCAACACATAAATACCGACATTAACCAAACGAGCCCGCATAATAGGATAAGAAATAGCATAAGCGCCCCGCGCGACATACATCGTCGCGACTCTCGCCCTCCTCTCCCCAACCGCACTCACCATATCCCCCATATCCAGGACAGCGCGGTATCCATACATACCACTATAAACCGGTTTCGCGCGCAGCGAATATTCCACCGGAAACATGCACTCCTTAACCCTCGAGCGAATGCCATCACAGCCGATAACAACATCAGCATTCACGACCTCGCCATCCTCGAACTCCAAAACAACACCGTCATCACCTTCAACGAGCGTGCTTAGCCTCTTCCCGAAATGCACGATTTCAGCCGGGACGAGCTGAACAAGCGCGTTTAGAAAATCCGCTCTTCGGAGCGCTGTCTGACCTGAGGGTAGGGCTTTGAGATCCATTAGCACGTCGCCCTCTTGTGGACCTGTGGCCCAGACGAGCTCGAACCAGGTTTGTAGGTAGGACTCGTAGCCGGGACTGTCTGCGTGGGTTGTTATGAGGGAGTCGTAAATTTGTTGGATTTGGGGGTGGATTAGTGGCATTGCGCGGTATGCGGCTAGGCCGAGGGAGATGCCTAGGCCTATTTCTTTGAAGGTTGGGGCTGCTTCGTAGATTTGGACGGGGATTTTGCGGAGGTGCAGGCCGGCTGCTAGGGTTAGGCCGCCTATTCCGCCGCCGATTATTGTTATTGTGGGTTTGGACATGGTGGGTTGGAGATAGAGATTAGGATGGGGGATGTGTTGGTGATTGGAGGTGTTAGTTAAATATTTCTGCGAGTTGTTCAATTAAATTTGTCGGGGATTTTCGTGAGAGTTTACTTGTGTATAATGTCGATAAGGTTAGAGCCATAATGTATGTACTCCTTATATCCCACATGAGCGTATGGTGATATACAACCGGACTAGTACCACAATGACTGTATGTCCGACGTCGCGGAGTCAGATAGAGGGGTGCAAGCTTTCGAAAATGGGAAATTTTCGAATGGAAGATAGGGGATTGGACAGGCCAGGGAAGTGGGCTATCAGACATCCCGCGGTGGCCCTTGATCTGCACTGTTAGCGCGGTGCGTGTAATTTGCCGGGAAGTGCACGGCATGGACGAGGGGTCTACATCGTAGGACGTCAACGCTGTTACAGGGATTGTCTTGAATGGAGAAATATGACATTAAACCTGGAAGGTAAAAGATATCGCCAATCGTCACGCGTCACGAATCGTGCGTTTGCGTGTGCAACTCTAATCTATCGTGTGTATCCCATTCCATGAGACGAGAGAGCGGACATGTGCTCGACATGTAGCGCAGCGCGGTGATCGAAGTCGCGATCCTGTCGCGGGGATGCCCCTAGGGGTCTGAAATGGCGCATTGGCATGTGCAAAAAACGACAATCCTGAAGTACATTGTACTCTTCAGGAAGTCTAGATATATGGGAAAGAAAAGAAAATCCGCTATAAAAAAACGGGGAAAGTCGCGTATGTTGCAACATGAAGAAATCAAATCATAGGAGCGGTCACTACCCGCTGACGCTCCCACTTTGGAGGACCGAATGGATCATCACGGGAGTATATATCCGACCGATCCCAATCGGAGTCGCTGTCCGCAATACCAGTGTGCTTATCATCCGACCGCAACGGGGGAGAACTGTTAGAGTCATCTAGCGCGCGACGGAACCGAAGGAACTGCCGCGATTCCATATTCGCGGGCTGCATCATGCCCATTCCCATGCCCGACTGCATGGACTCGAGTGCTGCACGCTGCAGGTCGCGAATGTCATTGCGCAGACCGCCGACCTGTGTTTCTAAGTTTCTGCGGGCTGTTTGTTCGCGGCGCAGGAGCGTGACTAGCGTGCTATACTGCTCGATTGAGACGCCGTGGTAGTCGGACAGGGATGTGGCTGATGGGACGGGGCGAAGGGTGCGCGTGTTCATTGTGTCTGCGCGGATTGTGCTCGTGCTGGAAGGGCGGGCGGGTATGGTCGGGAGGGGGCTTGGGGAATCGTCGCGGTCGCTGGTGGATAGGAATGCAGTTGGTTTGCTGCGAGGGGGATAAGATTCTGCTGAAGGGGGATGTCGTGGGCGGGATAGCTTCTCGGTGGGCTCGGGACCGTTAGTTTGCATTCGCGCAATGGCGAATTCCAGGTCGATTAGTTTCACTTCGAGCGTGGTCAACCGTTGTTCTAGGGTGACACCGTCATCTTGGTGCATTGTGTTGACTAGATTTGCGACATTTGATGGAAGGCTGGGTTGTTCTGTAGGCTGCTCGACTTCCAAAGATGGTGCAGCGGACATTCGCGTCACACTCGTTACTGTTGTCCCCGACGACCGCCTCCTCGACTGCTCACTATTAGAACTTTCATCTAATGGCGGGGACTGCGAAACAACCGGGGCTGGCCGCGCCGGGGCGGATGGTGTGGGTTGCCAAGAGCTTAGGGTCTCTGGTAGGTTATTTGTCATTTCGCGCAATCCATCTGCGCTCCTTGATAAGCGGTGCGAGAGCAAGCTGTGCCTTCGCTCTGGCATGTAGCCCCTATCCTCTTGCGGATCAGATACTGCCGACGCGACGGCAAACCGAGAGTCATCATCCGAGAAGACCACACTGGGAAGCGTTGCCCGCCTTCGGCGTGGCATGCTACCGGGAACTGAATCACGAAGTGTTGCAGAGGAGAGGGGAGACAGCGGAGACAAATGTGTCTCTGCGATCTGGAGGTTTTCCGCCGAGAGTGGACTGCGGTGTGAATTCGAATTCAAATTCAAGGGCGGCGGAACAGCCGACGGTGATTTCCCTTTCGGTTGTCCACCTCTCCGCACCGGTGGCATGGGCGGCACCGCAAAAGTAGATTCGTATGGGTGCTCCTCCAATTCATCGGCTTGACTTTGTCTTTTGCGATTGAAGATCTTGCGCATGACCGTCTTCAAGGTGCTCCCGGTTCGGCGGTGGGCAATAGAGGGCTGTGAGTGATGGGAGTGGAATTCCATTGACGGCAGCGCCGTGTCGTCGTCTGTCTTGTACGATGTAGGGTTGGCGGAGCAGTCTGCCCGGGCGGGAGGGGTTCGCTGTATACTCCGAATGGACTCGCTGCCAGCGCTTGCTATGGATCGGGTGGGGTATCTCGACATGGTGTGTGGAGGGTCGCAATGGACAAATAGGCATAGAAGGTAAGGGTAAGGACTTGGATCATTACAAGCTGGGTATATGGCGCAAAAGAAAGAAGGAAAAAAGAAAAAGAGTTCAAGCGAGTGTGAGAATGAAGGGTATAAGGGTATCAATTCGAATCAAGGCTGGATTTTAGTCGAGTGAGACTATTGAAAGCTATCAAACGCATGTTAGCTGAAGAACCAGGGTGGGACAAACGGAACATACAGTGTTATAATCAGGAACATAATGAACACCCAGATCTTCCCGTTTGCTCTGAACAAAGAGAAAAGAATGACTGAAGAAGAACAAAGGGGAAGAGAAGTTGGAGAAGATTAGGGAGGGAGGAAGAGGGAAGACAGCTATTATCCCCACACCGGTCTTTCTTTATGCCACGCCAGAATAGATGTGTTGACTACAAATACAAAGTGATAGTTAACTATTTAGTTAGCTAACTAATTGCTAAATGCTTCATAAATGGTTTATAGAATACTAAATACTCTACTCTATCCCATTCTACCTACTTCCCTCCCTCCCGTGAAAGATATCTGAAACACGCCGTCCCCAGGTGACACGATGCAGTTTCAACTTCAACTTCACTTCAACTTCATTTGTCCACGTAGGGTCTTTGATTAATGTCATGCCCCTCAGTAAGAAGAATCTTATTCTCCATTAGGAAATCCATCTCCGGCATTCTTATCTTCGTGTCAAGTCAGTATTTGAGTTCTTTAGGTTCCTTAGGGTGTTCTACCCCCTGTTTCTCCCTTGCATAGGCCGTGCACTAATTTATTTTCGACAGCGATCGGCGTTGTTCTGGAACTCCCATCTATAGCAAATCTCCAGCGTCGGGATATCGCAGATCGGCATTTTCTTCGAGAAACGCCATCCAGTGCTTCAGGAAACTACTTCCGCTGTAAAAAGATCAGCATTAAACCCTCAAACTAATGGTGCATCCTGTACGGAGTACTTACTGACTGATCGTCTCCGAGTCTCCGCAAATACACAAATGTCGCTTGGGGCGCGTCATGGCGACTATACACAGCATGGTTAATATTTCCGCTGTAGGTACAATGCCTACACAGTGGGCAAAAAAAAAAGAAAAAAATAAGGGAAAATCATACCATTCAATCGTCGTTTTTCACCCAGGAAACCCACTTCGTGCTCCGTATTGCTGCGCACTAGACTTACTACAACGGCTTCTTTCTCGCGGCCCTGGAATCCATCCACACTGCCAAGTTCAAGACCGGGATATTTCTCTCGTAACATCCGCGACAGTAGAGCCAATTGCCCGTTGTAAGGGGTGATCACAGCAATGCTCTCGGGCCTGACGCCCGCATCGATCAGATTATCCACATGTCTAGCAACGACCATAGCTTCCATCTCGTTGCTTTTGCTGTCTCCAAGCAAGGCTCCTTTCTTGCTGATCTCATCCTCTGCTTTTTCGGGGAAATCTCCGCCTTGCGTGTCCCAGAATACGAGAGGTTCCTGCGTGTCGTCTGTGCCCTCTACTTCGTAGGGTAGGTCGATTAGTAGACGGGCTTTCACCGCGTCGCTGGCTATCAACCTGCCCTCGTAGAGTTCATCCGAGGGGAATCGCATGATCTTCTCATGCATGCGATATTGCGTGGTCAACATGCGTTTGATCCCCGGTCCGTGCAGGGCTAATAAACGATCAAATAATGTGCGTTCGAGAGAGACACCCTTCAATGTCTCGGTATCGGTGTTCGTGTCGGTCTTTTCCTCGCCCTTGGAAGTTTTATCTTTCTGTCCGGTAGATTTGACGGTCGGTGGTAATTGCAGATGATCACCGGCAAGGACCACCTTCTCCGCACCCAGAAGAGAAATCCAACATTGTGCTTCGAGCGCTTGACTCGCCTCGTCGATGATCACAACATCAAACTTCTGGTTCTTGAGTTGGTGACCGCCAGCCCCGTGAAGAGTAGCCAACACCACGCTACTCTCGCGCACCAGATTATCCACGCATTTAGACTCGCGCTGTCGGAATTCTTTCCGTAGCAGCTTCAAATCATCGTAAATACCTCGCCGTTCGCGACCAGACCTGGTTTTGCGAATACTAGCCTGTTTTTCATCAATCTCTTTGCGGATATCTTTCACAATACCCCCAGCATCTGAGGTCTGCGTAAGAACTTCAAGAGAATGCTCAAGAACAGAAGGAAGCAGACGAGCCGGATGCCCGATGCGCACAACAGGAACCTTCTTAGGAGCCAGACGTTCCACGATATTATCAACAGACACGTTCGACGGTCCGCACACAAGAACGCGCTTTTTCCGCTGAACCAATTGTAAAATCAATTCAATGAGCGTATGTGTCTTTCCCGTCCCGGGCGGGCCATGAATCAAAGCAATATCCCGGGAAGCCAGCGCAAACCGAATAGCATCCTTCTGCGAATCATTGAGCGTGGGATCAAGAAACTCCACAGTTCCACACGCCTCAGTATCCAGTTGCAGCGGCGTCGTATGTCCAAACGCAACACGCATGAAATGCGAGTAATCAGACTCTGTCATCTTCTCCATCTTCTCCATAGTCTGCCTCATCCTAGCCAGGAGTCAGCAACCAAGCAATCCCGAACCCAATAATCCAACAACATACCTCCTATACGTAACATCATTAGCAAGCTTAATAGCCCACAGCTTCTTCCCCCACAGCTCCTCAACCGCCTCATCATCCTCCTTAGACGTCGCCCCACCCTGCCGCCCAAACGCAATCCACACGGCGCGATCACCAGTCCGCGTAACAACACCCTCAACTCCCTTCTCCGCATCTTTCTCTTTCTCCTTATCTTTTTCCTTCCCCGCCTTCTTCCCCGCTCCCGCAACATCACTAACACGCACAACGTCCCCGACGCGAATCCCATGCGACCCAAGACGAGGCGTCCCATCCGCTGCCCGTGACTCATCTGATGCGATTGCTGGGTCTGGCGCGAACTCGCCGACGACGCGGCCGCCGAGGCCGGTTCGGCATTGAGAGAGGATGAGGCCTGTGAGAGCGTAGCCGGTTGCTTGGAGGGTTCGGCGGGTGGAGGGGGAGACTGTTGCGGCTGTGCTGGCGAGTTTGGAGGAGGAGACTTCGGCGGCGTGTTCTTCGAGGAGGAGGTTGAGTTGGGTTGAGGCGAAGAGGGGGATTGGGATTGGCGATGGAGGGGGCATTTTGGGCGGCGTGGGTTGTTTGGAGGTTGTAGATGGGATCTTTGGAGAGACTGCGCGCACTGGTGGACTGGCACTAGGTTTGGTTGGTGCAGATTGAACTTCCACTATAGAGGAGTTGTTGAGCTTTCGAAGTGCGGGGATAAAGAAGCTTTAGTCGCTTATATCCGAGCTCGGGATGATTTTATTGGCTGTAGGTTTAGGAGCTTCACATGTATTCTACAGCAAGAGAACAACCACAACCAAGAGCCAATGAACTGACGTTTTTCGTATCCGAGACAGCACTACTGGGGTGAGAAGCCTGCCAACCGTGCCAAGTCCGCATTCGATTCACTAAGTCACCGACTTTCATGTTGCCCGGCATAATTTTAGTCATCCACGACCTGTATAGACCGCCTTGTATACCGCCTTCCCATTTAATATACTGCCAGGGTGTCCCGAGGTTCATAAGGTTGCCCCACTCCCCAATTCCCCAATTCCCCAACTCCACAACATACCTCCCTACAATATACAGTTCTTTCTGCGACTTCCAAACCACATCCCCTAGCGCAAGCTGATCATGGCGCTCCCTTCGGAATTCGCAGCGCATCTGAGCCCCAACTGAGTTTCCACTCACGGGGAAGAGAAATTGAGGAGACTTGGTAGACGACGTTCCTATCATTTCATGACACCAATACCTATCAGATTTCTAAAATCCTACGTCAACTACATTCCAACTATCTATCACTTCCAATGTTTACAAGGCAGTCTTGAGGAGCACGCAAGAACTGCATCATTCAATCTATCAATAGACATGACTAAAATGTCTTATTTACAGGCACTGCTCTGGCCTGTAAGTTTCATCGCCTTTTTGGTTTTGTTCTCTTTTTTTGACGTCTTCCTAACGTGTCTTAAGAGGAGCGCCCAGTGATGCACTATTCTGAGGCCGAGCGCAATAATAGCGTAGGCCAACTTGCGAGGCTGGTTCGTCGAGTACAGTCGCATACCTGCAATACATGTTGCCAAAGGAAAAACAAAAGGTATACCAAAAGATGCCGCGAAAGAAGAAAACTGGGTGGCCGAATTGGTTCGCCTGGCGGGAGAGGAGGGCCCCCGCACCATCGTCCTCATCAAATTCATAGTGGTGGGTGGCACTCTCAAAAGGAACTTTCGTGGCCAGCTGAAGACCCTCCCTGTCTGTCGAAAAAAAGTTCCAGTGCCCCCTCAAAGCTCCCAACTCTTTCTACAGCTGATAAGGCATTACTACAATCAGACGACGCAAAAAGATTCATGTACTTCATTGACACAGTCGCTATGGTTACTCGCTTAGTGCTTTCCCTAGCCTACCAATTTGGGTAGGAAGCCAGTACGTCCATGCAAGCGAAAGAACACCAATAGCCGAAGTTGTCTAGCAAAAACCATCCCTTGCGGAATATTGGTGTCTTGACTTGTGATGAACATGCACAACCTGATATACGCGTTAGCACGAGTGAGTTACCATATACGCTTCTCTTAATCGACTCTTTATATACTAAATTTCTACAGCACTTCAGTTCACTGGGGGCCCTTACCGTTCTTCACGTACGGAGCCAGACCTCTTTGTTCGATCTTGCTACGACTATCTTCCGCCTTTTATTATTGAGTCAGATCGCATTCATGGTCTGACGGGCGATCGAGAGAAGACCTGGACCGCCGATGGTCAATCCATGCCCTGGCCGAGAGCACTGCTGCCACGAGGCTACGATTATCCAAATCAGACTTCTCGTCTAATGGACTGGTCGACCACGCTGCAAATCTCCTAGATAATTTAACATCGGACCGAGAATCCTGCAATGCATCTTCCCGCCCGCTCATTTTCGTCGCCCATAGCCTTGGAGGGCTGGTCTGCAAGAAGGCGACGCTACTATCGCGAGACAGTCCGGAAACATACCTCTAGGGGGTATTCCGTGATCTCAATTCCTGCCACTACGTTTGGTTTCGTGGAGTCTACCAATATGAAGTTGCTAGATGTCGGCTATGCGCCCCGTATCATATGGGCTGATCATACCGATCATAGGAACATGGTCAAATTTGTGTCGGTGGAAGAGACTGGTTTCAGGAGGTGGAATTATCAACGAGCTAAATCGGTTGACCCCTGAAACTGTTGCTGTCTCATGTCAGGCCACGGACGCTCGGTTAGACCTCGTGGCTACAATCCTTTGCGGCCTGATGTATAACGATAGCATGATAAGACCGGAGAAAGGGGTTGAGGATGTCCAGGGTTCAAACAGTGGTGAACAGTAGCCGTCCAATACCATTCTTAGGCTAGGGTGCGAGATTGTATAGTTTCAAGTACAAGAAGAGGTGGGGATGGCTTAATTAATAGAGATGGTATTTTCTATGTGGCTTCCTTTAAGGATAGCCACTGTTTCTTGATACAGTAAACCTCTCCTCTATATAGACCCTTTAATCCTCCCGGGGAATTTTTGTGCGAAATGTCTCGTCGGCGCCGAGCAAGTGATGTTATCTTCTTCCATGAGCTTCACGAAAAAACGGCCGTCTGTAACAAACTATGGTATTCATTTTCTAGTGTATCTCCTAACCTGTCTTGTAGTGGAATGTCCTCCGAGAAAAAGACTGGTGACAATAGTCCGGAATTTAGTCGCCAGTCGGTTGAGCATTCTATATTCGGATGACATTCACGCATATCTCCGAGGAGGCGTCGTGTAGTTTAGAGATTGGTTCCTTGCTCAGCCCCGTCCTAGGTTCCAGGGTTGGTTGGAGCACAGATTTCATTCGTCTGTCGGCCATCGTGACCTGTCATTGGCGACGGCGAGGTGCCGAGTAATTGTGCGTGACAGCCACCAGCGGCAACGGTGGCCCAGGAACACAACATGGCTGCTCCCGTGGGCACAACTTCCAAACAAAGGAATCTTCGACGGTTGGATCAAAGAAAGATTAGCGTTGTCTGGTCCGTGCGCCATGTGATGATTCTAATTCGAAGCGACAGTTTCAAAGGCTGGAGTTTCTTCGACGAAGAATCATACCAGACCATTATAAGAAAATCGTATGACGCCAGGTTCTCTTATCCAGAGGATGAAATGTATAAAATGAACCAGTAATCCACAAGTAGACAAGTCAATCAAAGAGCCTCGATTTTGACCTTCGGCTCATCGACCGTAGGACTCCTCTTAACCCTCTTCACTGTCGGCTCAAGCCCTCGAATCTCGCTCTTACAAAGTCCCAAGCCCGCAAGATCACAATCGCCACAGCGACGCTTAACGGGCAAGCAAACCGTCTGCCCAAGCCCAACAAGCAACTTATTGATCTCATGCCACTTCTCATGTGGCAACCACGACTGCAGCGCCTTCCTCGTCTCCTCCGGCGTCTTAGTTTTATTCCAACCCCAGAGATTGGTAATGCGATGAACATGCACATCGACACCGATTCCCAAGTGTTTACCCCATGCCGCGCTCAGACAGAGGTAAGCCATTTTGGGTCCTACACCGGGGAGTGCCATGAGACCCTCTGGAGTCGAGGGGATATCCCCGCCGTACTGGTCTCGCAGGATCAGGGCGGTGGCTTTGATGTATTTTGTTTTGTTGTTGTGGAAGCCGACTGTGCGGATTAATTCGTTTAGTCGCGTTGGGTCCACGGCTAGGATGTTGGTTAGGTTGAGGGTGCTGTCGGTGGGTTTTGAATCCTCGTCTTCTTGTTTGACTTTGATGTCTAGGGCTGGGGAGCCGCCATCTCCGAGCTCGGTGTGAAGACGTTGCATCGCTACTGCCGTGACTGTGTCTTTCGTCTGGGATGAGAGCATCAGTGCGATGAGGGTCTGGAAGCGACGATCTTTTGGTGATGACGCGCGCCAGTATAGCTCTGAGCAGCCCATTGTGTCTACCGGTGCAGTTGGGTTGTTTGCCCTCATTTCTTTCACGATGTTGTACATCGTCTCCCAGTTGGACGGGGGTTCGACCTTGACCGAGCCATCTTCGTCGCGGGTTTTTCGGGCAGGGAGTCGTCTTTGTTTGGGTGCCGGTGTTGGTTTCTGATCGGGCTCATCCTTCACTATGACCTTTTGTGGTTTGCGGGGACTTGTGCTCTGCTTGAGGACGCGTGAGGTTATGGGGCTCGCGTTGCGCCTTTGGCGCTTCGTTGGTGGTTCAAGGAGGTCTTCGATGTCGGCCGTGTCGGCCTCAGAGAGATCGGAGAGCTCGGAGAGGGAAGATTCATCCTCACTTTTGACGGCAGACCAACTCGGAGTCACTGAGACAATTTCTGGTTCTATCTTCACGGTCGGAGTCGCGTTTGGGTTGTAGGCGAAACTTTTCAAAGCGCTGACATTGCAGCTACGCGTCTGTCGTCGGATAGGGGGCGAGAGGGCCTGCAGCACCTTCGCCGTGTCTTTTGAAGTGCGAGAAGTGCGCATGTCTATTTAACAGCAGTTGAACTCTAAGACAGTCAATAGCCAGTCGAAACGGTTGGAAAGTAATTTCACGTGAGTGTCCTCGGATGATCGATCCACGGGCCGGCCAGAACTTCCCCAACCTCGGTGCTTACAGTGCCGACCGACTTTCCCAACTCCGTGGGGGCGCACTTCAATACACGTCTAATTTATACCGTCTACCATATTCGACATGCAGTCTCAGGCCTCTCCTTTTATGGCAGCAAAGCGGCTCTCGAAAGAGCTGGAGACTTATCAGGAGGAGGGAGAGAATGAAATATTCCTATACCTACGTCCCGTCGATGAGGCCGACCTACTACTCTGGGAAGCTGTATTGAAGGGCCCAGTTGGGACACCATACGAGGGTAAGTTCACGAAGTCCAGATCTCGATCTCCGGTCGGGTCCATTCCACGCAGTCAATCTAATGTGGCAACAGGTGGACTTTGGCACCTTACTATTGAAGTCCCGCCGACCTACCCTAATGCGCCGCCGACCGTCCAATTCACGACTAAAATCGTGCACCCGAATATCAAATTCGACACAGGCAAGGTCTGTTTGTCGCTCTTGGATGACGATTGGAGTCCGCTTGGGGGTCTCGCGGCCGTAGTCAAGGCTGTTCAGCTGCTGTTGACCGAACCAAATCCGGATTCGCCGATGAATGTTGAGATTTCGATACTACTGCGCGATGGGGATGTGGCTGGTTATGAGAGTGTTGTCCGGTACTTGACCGAGGAGCAGCGGTGGGTGGAAGATCTGGCTGTTGGACGGTGACGATGGTTTCTCGAACCAGACATACCCTACCGCTCTGCACATTCCGATCATCTCATCTCGTCTCGGATACCCTGCGCTTATTATACATACGAGTCCCCAAATCCTCACATTCTGGGCCACGGAGTTCACTTTTGGCATTCCTATCATCTTGCATACCTTGCACTTACCCTACATACGAATCGACGAATCAACGAGTCAATAAGCTAGGAGTTTAATAATTGAGCACAATTTTTGCATTATCTTCAATTTTAAAGTGAAGATTGAGACTAAAAGTAATCACATGAAGACTAGCGTGTGCTATGCGCTGTAAATGTTCGAGACCGCTGTTAAAACCCGAGAAACAAAAGGTCAAATGCGGCGGAATAATGAATGCCAGCCATAAACGCCCAAGAAAATAAGGAGAGACAAGAGCAGGGGTCGTCACGGGTCATGCGGAGAGATAGTACAATGACAATTGTCATGAAGATGCAGAGCCAATGCGATGTGCTGAAAAACGCCGTTCGAAATGATAGAGATGCAAGTTAGGCGAGAAGGCAAAAGGTGTTCATCCATTAGAGGGCCATTGCGACCACGACGGCGCCACCAACCATGGCGACGACCTCACGAGCCATACCGGTAGCCATCGCGGCGGCATTGGTTTGCAGACCGGGCTTGCCGACGGTGGTAGTCGAGGTCTTGTGGGCGGCCGTCGGGGTGATGACTGTGATAGAGGTGATGGTGCTCAGGCTGCCATCGGGCAAGGTGCTTGTGCTCTTAAAGGTGGAAGTGCTCAAGCTGGTCTGCTCAGTGGTTTGGGCAGAGGTAGTTGACTGATTGGTGGTGGATGAGGTGGATGAGGTGGATGAGGATGTGGTGGATGTGGATGAGCTAGACGAGGACGAGGACGAGGTGCTCGTGGCAGTGGACAAAGTCGAAGGGACACTGGTAGTCGACTGAGTGGACTCGGTAGTGGTAGTCGAGGACGCAGTAGTGGCAGTGGTCGGCTGAGCAGTGGTGGAGGTTGAGGCTATGGTAGAGGTTTCAGTGGAGACCGATGCAGAGCTGGTGGAGCTGGTCTCACTAGTAGAGCTGGCATTGGTCTCAGTGGTCTCACTGGTGGAGCTAGCCGTGGTTGGCTGAGCGCTGGTAGTTGGCTCAGCGCTAGAAGTGGTCTCACTAATCGCAATGGCTGAGCTGGTCTCACTAGTCTCGCTGGTCGCACTGGCTGAGCTGGTCGCACTGGGTGCACTGGTCGCGCTGGTCTCACTGGTCGCACTGGGCGTAATTGTCTCAGTCGCACTGGTCTCAGCAGCCGAGGTGGTGGCGGGCTCAGAGGTAGATTCGGCGCTGGCTGAAGTCACAGTAGACGCCGGCAGCGTGGTTGCCTCCGAGCTAGCAGTAGCATTGTCCTGGCGCTTGGCCAGTCTCATCAGGCTGGCAATGACGGGTTCCTCACCTTGCAGAGCTTCGGCGGCATGAAGGTCAGTCTGGAAGATTCCATGACGGAATTTGGCGGAGAGAGCATGCAAGGCATCATGGAGCGAGGCTGCCTTGATGTCGGCATCTTGGAGAGACTCACGTTGCGAGGTCCCCTGCACTAACTCTGCTGCAAAGACTGCAGACAGAGCGAGCAGCGTCACAAAGAGCAATTGAAGCAAGCTGATACGCAGCATGGTGAGTAGTTGAAGATCGGCCGATCTACTGATAAGGTGGATGGGTGAGAAGAAGAGGGGGAGAAAGAGCAAAAGAACAAAGGTGAGATTTTAGGAGAAGAAGAGTGGAAGAAAGCACCCAAGACCCATAGTGGCGATTATATCGATTTTTCGTGTCTTTCCTGATTTTTCGTCGCACTAGTGAAGATACACCCGAGCATCATCGGCGTGGCTGATTTTTTCACCAGTCACATATGTCGGATCGGCCCCAAACGAACGCTTATACAGAGCCGATGTGAACTATTTTGGACGTTATACTATATTTGTACTATATTTGTGCAGGCCACGACTACAGCGCAAAAGTAAAAAGAGGCCGTTCTCTACTATAATTGGCCGGGTCTCAGCCCTTTAGGGGGCTAACAATAGCAACCGTGGAAACAAGAATAGAAGTGTTGTCATGCAATATTTCCTTTTTACTCCATTGGGAGATTTGAGCGGCAAAAGGGGTATGTATTTCCCCTGGAGCTCTGATTCGAGCGTCATTAGTATAATATCAACTTGAGTCATAACACCCTGAACTAGTTAGGACCTAACTGTACGAATAACAATATCGGAATCCGGTCGGATCCATGACCTCCCCGACCGATCGAGACCGATCAAGAACCCCGAACTCCATCTCCATATCAAGCGTAACAAGCGGCGCATCCGGCGGATTCAGAATTCGATTCGTACCGTTGAGTGCGAACCGATGCTCCTCGGCCTTCGCCTGCCAGATACTCCACGTCCGATCGATCATACTGTGGTGCAGCATAAAAGCCGGGTCCTGTGGAGACGTGAACAGATCTTGCAGGGTGGCTCCGAGGCTGAAATGCCCGCCGCCGTGCACGCCCAGCACCCCGCCCGGCCGTGCGGGCCAGTAGTCCATGACGGTTTGGAAATCGGAAATATTGGGCGCGGCCAGGAGTCGGTCGACGATGGTCTCGTTGTCGTAGTTGCTGCTGACGAAATTGTTCAGACTTCGGTTGAAACAGTGCGGGTTGTAGTCGAAGCCTGGCGCGGGGAGTTTGGTTAATGAGACGATGTTGCGGTCAAATGGGCCCATGTGCACGATCATGTCTTTGAAGGGTCCGCATCGCACGCAGCCACCGCCCGATCCTCGGGGTATGGTTATTGTGCCGCCGGAGAGGTTTTGTTCGTCGGGATTGTGTTCCCCGTCGCCCGAGAGGGAGCTGTCGCTGCAGTCGAAGAGCGGGCTGGCCTTGAGGTTTTCCGACCATAATGGCCAATTCCAGTACCTGGTTCGTGTTATTATAATTTGGGATCGTAATCAATGAGTGACACTTACGGCAGATATCCAGAGTAACCACACTCGTCTCGCAGGGCTTTCTCCCAGAGCCAGAGGAAGTGACGGTGCCACGGGAGAAACAGACCACTCAGGTGGACATTGAGTGTGTAATTGACATGGGTGCTTATGGTATGTTAGTACTCGGTCTTCAGCATCGATGAAGCAGGAACCTACGCCACAAAATCATCGAATCGGTTCCGCACGCCTGGGTACTCTTCTCTTGGAAGATGCTGGGGCTTCGCTTGCAAACACAATACCGCATTGGTATAGTCGATCCGCTCAGCTCGCTCCAACTCTCCCCTATATAATATCAGTCTCAATTGGCCCTAAAAAATACCAGAAAACACAAACCATTCCTTCCGCTCAGCAATATTCTGACTTCCACACAATTGTTCCGGCAGCGAGATGTCGATATCGATACCGAACAGGGAGGACTCCGCCGAAACCAAAGCCCCCAAGACAATAACCAAGAAAGACGGATAGAAACCAATCATCCTGCCAATCCCACAAAAATCCCGATCTGCGTTTAAAATTGTCGCAGGATCTCCCTGCCCGGTCCATGAACAACACTATTTATAAGTAACCCCCGACCCCCCACTATCGAGCCAATAAATCCTGCTCGCACCCCTTGTATGATCTGTAAGTAGACGGATTATTTAAGATTAGCCTCTTTAATGAACTGCAAAAATACTTGGCGGTGCGGGTTCCAGGCCTGTTAGTGTGAGCTGTCACTCGGGGCCAATGTGCCTACATCATACATGCCCCATAAGTGGCGATGCACATCTTCCCCTGCATGAGACGAAGCGATAGGGGCTCTAGTTGTGCACTGAAGACCCTCCCCAAAGCCTAGCCAGCTAGCTCCAAGCCAATTATCTTACTTGTTTATGAGATGCTTTATCGTCAGATCTATGTTGTACCTAGGCGAACTGTCAGAATTTGATGTGCATACTTGGCCCCATATTCTAGCGGTGGGGGAGAGGGGTGGTCTAGTCGGATTTTAAATTAGCTGCATTTATTGTTACGCGACAGATTCTTTCTAACAGAAGAAGTGCATTGTCTAACGAAATAACAAGTATAGAGAGGAAAGGAAACGAAAAGGAATCGACAGGGCCGTAAGGGAGTTTTGTGGGGTCCTTCTAAGTAAACGATATAAAACTCGAACGCTCATTTACATTCGCTTACGGATCGGGAAGGTACTAGATATGACCTACTAGACGCTGGATCGTGATATAACCCCCGGGCAAAAGTATGTTTAGTTCCTGAATGCTAGCTTCTCGTTATCCATATAGTCGTCTAATTGTAAGGCCCTTAGGTGCAGTTGCCTAAGGATACTTAGGGATAATGGTGGATCGGGAAATAGAGATAGAACATACAAGGGTGGTTGTATGTGAATTTATAGCTGCCTCTCCAGAGAAGCAGCCTGTGGGGATAATACCGCACCGACGGAATCAACTCCGAAGTGACTATACGGACGACCAAGTTGATTTCCAATCAACTTGGCTCAAATAACAACTCATTTCATACCTCTGAATTACAACCGGTCTGTCGGGCGAATCGCCATTCCGAAATTAGTCAGAATCCAACTGGCGCCTCCCTAACAGCAGTAGTCCGTGGACCCATTTCACTAAACGGAAACCAAAGTCTTGTGGAAAAGGTTATGTGTGACATCCTCGGCTGTACTAGTAGTCCTCATGACTCTTCTCTGCGAAAACAGGCTCTGCTTTATGTAGGAGGTGAATGTGGGGTGGGAAAAGGCCATATCAATAGAGCGATTGTCGCAGCGATGGTCCTGGTTCACCGCAAGGAATAAGTCATCCTTATGGCGCCCACAGGAGCAGTTACTGATGCCATTGATGGTAGCACGTATCATACCTCACTCGGAATTTCGCTCAACCGATACAGACGTGATGGGGTTAGTCTCCGAATTCGCAGACTATGGGCTCGGAAGACAGTCATGACTATAGACGCGATCAGCATGGTCGACCTGGCCGCATTGTCTACACACTGCAAGACTGCTCGATCCCTGGGTAGATCATCAACCGATCAGGACTACCCTTGGTGATTCTCATGGGAGACTTTCATCGATTTCCTCCAGTTCAGGGCCAGCCCTTATGGAAACCTCCGAGGAACGACACGGAACAAGACGGTAAATTAATCTGGGATCGATTTGACACCCAATTCAAAGGCCATTTCTTCGCTCTCCGATCCACAATTCCAAACATCACCGGCCATCGTCAAATTGAGTTCGTTGCGGCATGTCATAAAACGTCTGCAAATTGAACGTTTTGCTCGTGCCAAACGTCAGAAAATCTTCGTTTTTCCAGCCCTCCACACTCGAGCAAAATCCTTGGGCCCTTCACCCTTCGCCTGCGAGCTGATGACTTGCTTGGTTTGATTAAGGCGCTAAGGTCCCATTTCCTGGGTTCATTATACACTGCTTCCATGCCTGATGTTGATGTGCCAAAAGCAGATTGGCCGGTTCATAAAGGAAAGGTGGGGATGTTTGATGCCAATATGACTTATATTGAATACAATTGGCTACCAATTTATTTTGTGGGCTGGTCTTTCGCTAGAGGCCACTCTGCTGGCCTCCGTCGCTATACACCACATTATCTCGCGGATCTCTTGAACCCATTCTCGATTTTTACCGGTCTCTTAAATATTCGGTGGCAATAAGACAGCTCTAGATTTGAAAGCCTGCCATTTGCGGCTCATTGCAGCTTTTACCGATGATGTAATAGCTATCATCGTATCAAGTAAGTGATGAACCAATCTTAGCCATGCAATGGTAGCGGCACCCACTCCAATAATCTGGGGATCTGGGGAAACATCCATGGCTAAACATGTTCGGAAATGGGTTTTATCCTGTACGAAGTATATTATTGGACTCCGTTCTCACAATAGAATCCATCACGATGGAATGTTCCAGCCGCGTCATCATGTCATATATTGTGTTCCTCCACACTTCTCTCAAATCAAGAGAAAAACCAAAGTAATTCTACCAAGGAATACCATAGGTAGCGCGATGTCACGAGCGAAAAATTTGAATATATATTCGTTAATCCATGTTCTAGCTGTCCTCGATAGGAATTGAGTAAAATTGAACATCTCCCATCAATTACACCTTCTCAAAAAATGTTCTTCCAAAGATCCTCACTACTTGCGTTCATTTCACTGTATCTGGGCTTCATTCCAAGGACCGCCGGTCAAGTGCAGGCCAATTGCCTAAGTCAACAGATTTTGAAAAATGATTTGAATAATTGTATATGTGCTGGGGGCAACAATGAATGCCAGAATCAGTGTCCAGTTGGACCTGTTGCGCCAGTTATGCCAGCTCCAAACTGTGGGAGCCATCTACTCGGACACCTGCACTTGGATGACTGTGAACACCATTGCTTGACAGAATCAAATGACCTCTGTAAATCCTGTTGGATCTGGAACCTACCTCTCTGTCTTTGCTTGCAGAATGGTGGATGCCTGCAAAGCTCCAAAAACGCGCCTTACTGGGTCAAAATCACCTCGACACTAGCGACCACGAATTTAGCAATCCCGGACATTTTGAACCTGCAAGAAAATCACAAACTCCTGGCTGGATACGGGTGGGATTTTGGGCAGGAGACGGCATCCGACCCAAAAACCGAGTCGCTGGTTATCAACTCAGCCTACTCGATCACGGAGAATCAAATTCACATGCACGTTTGTAACATTAATACCAAGATGCGCGACTGGTTGGCTACCCTCTATCAAACCTCCCCTTCAGCCTATCAAACACTGGTTGAAATTCCACCACCATATCCTGCTGGAGAGAAAATGTTCTGCCGTGCGTCGCAAACCGCTGATCAGACTATCCCGGGGGATTCGATCTCCGATGATATCAACTCAGTCATTCAGCAGCAGCCTGTTTGCAAGTACTTTGTGGGTGCGGCCGTGATCAGAGATTCGAAGCACTATACTTGGGTATGTGTGACGGCCGATCATCTTAGTGCAGAATATGGAAGATTCTGTGCCTGATTTTGCTGGAGGCATCAGTCAATTGTCGGAGTATACGGACCGGCATACCGGAGGATTAATCCCATGTGTTTTGTAGGGAATTGCTAAGGGCACAACAGCTTTTTGTCGGAGTATACGGACCGGCATACCGGAGGATCAATGAATCCCATGTGTTTTGTAATTTAGTTTTATGTAGTTAATCATGGCCCCGTATAAATTGTGCAAGGGGGCCAATACGGATATTTTTGCACATACAGCCCAGCTGACAGTTATGAGCCCGGTTTGCACTGGACGAGACTACTATTGATTGGTATAGTATCTAGCACCCAGCTAGAAGTATCTCGCGAAGCCACAAGCTATACGAAGCTACCCCTATCGTCTAGTAATAGGAGCGGTATCGAGCCTCTCCGCCATAAAGGGCGAAAAACTGAAGGACGTACCTCAATAGCGCATCTAGTGAAGAACCTCCGGCTGTGTTCTAGATAGTTGAGGATTTTTGTGGGTGGCCTGGATATCGTAGGGTCATCGAGGGAACTCGATTGCGTATTTTCATATTTGGTTTCGACGACTGAGTATGAAACTCTATGCCAACCTTGGGTTGATCTCTTGTTTT
Organism: Penicillium psychrosexuale; assembly: GCF_028828465.1. Taxonomy (NCBI): domain Eukaryota; kingdom Fungi; phylum Ascomycota; class Eurotiomycetes; order Eurotiales; family Aspergillaceae; genus Penicillium; species Penicillium psychrosexuale. The sequence goes on from NW_026643187.1 coordinate 4,642,143, forward strand.
ATAGTGTTAGGTCGCTCTTGCCTTCCCGGCTTGATAGCTCCTTGCTCTCTGTATCTCTCACTCTGCTTTTTTGTTTTGTGTCGCAGTTAAACATTCTCGTGTGCCCTTGAGCTAGGTAGTCTAGTATGTGAGCGTGCGTTATAGATAAGCCAGCTTTAAGCTTTCTTTAAACATGGGATAGAGCAGAGCCCCTGCGAGGAAAATGGTCTGCGGAACCAAGAGGAAGATACATGGAGAGCGTCATGAATACATATTTAATATTGACCCAGATCCTGCGAATTCTTGGACGAAGCCATTAATGGACAAACTATCATCGATGCCCCTCAGAAGGCTTTTTAGAACAGGTTATACCCCAAGCCAAAGTACTCGCTTCGGAAAATCGAGTTTGTGGGCACACTTCTTGCCCAGGTCCTTAGGTGTTCTTGGCTCATGAGATTGTGAATACGGCGATGGTTCTCAGTGGGTATGATTTTTTGTCGCAAGGCTAGGGCTAGGGCGCACGATCTTCATGAGAGTCTCAATTTGAATTCTGGATCGTAGGTGTTGTTGAACGCGGCGCCCTGTGTCAAGCTCTGTTATTATTGGATCGGGTGTAAATGAATCTGGGGATCTCAAGGCCAATGGTGAACCATGGATTTGTCTTGTGTACGGGGTTGTGGTCTTGAGATGGCCCGAGGGATGTTCTATGGTTGTTGCAGCTTGGCAAGGCGGTGAATAGAGACAGAATAATTACGGTCGCAGATTCTCCCAGCGCTAGCGAGTTTCAGGTCCAACCCACAAATATTCTAGAAGCTCACCCGAGTTAGCTGGGAGGTATGGCGTCGAGTCTGGGCTGGGAGTTGACAGCTGAAAATGGCAAGAATACCGAATTGATGAGACGATCTGAACTCAATATGGCCATATCTACTCCGTCGTGATTTGTCGATCTGGTAGAGGTCATGTTATAAGTAGTACGTACAATGTACGATGTACATCGGAAACAAAGCGATGCGTTGTACAGGATAAGAGGAATAGGAATAGCATATCATTTTGATATACGGAATACGAGTCTGGCATTGTTCAGGCGAATGTCTCAGGTCTATGTATAGACTGTTTGAGGCGAGTGGCCATACCTTGGCTTGGTGGCGTCGAGACAGACGGTTTTAGCGAGTAAACAAGTAAACAGTCGGATTAATTTCTGATTGGAGTATTCTAGAATCCGAGCGCGTTTGATGTTGACCCCTATGTATGTTGTAGTTTGACCCCCTTAGACCCTTTTAATAACAATAGCGTTGGACCCCAGACCCCTGAAGAGATCGACTTGCCTAGATGGAGATGCGTCATGCCAAGCTAGTGTTATCCACCAGAGAATATAGTCGGGGTACTACTAGTTAAGTTATGTTGTGTAAAAGGGTATACGCGTCTATATAGGTGTAATGATAAATATAGTCATACATACATGCCAGTCGTGTATTGTAGGTTGTACTCGTAAGTTGGATAGGACCTGACGATCCAAGAAACAAATAAATAGATAATATAAATGAAATATATCGAATTGGCCAATCAAAGCTATGCATCGAGGGTCATCCCCACTGTAAATCCACAGTCGACCCTTGCTGATCGGAACAAAACAGCGAGGATGTGCATAGGACCTTGGCGTAGCACAGCCCACGGGTCTTGGCCCAAAACCCTTTATCCCTTGCTCTTGCTGTCTTCTCTTCTCCTTCCTTTCAGATTTCGTTTCTCAGTCTGTCATTCACTCTCTTTTAATCCGAGCGCATCTTTCTCCCACTCTCGTTCATCCCATCGCTCTTTTATTTATTCTCACATTATGAAGTCCACAGTAGCTTCCATGGCTACGGCCATCACCTTGGGTGCCTCGACCGTCCTTGGTGCCGCAACCAACCTCCAGGCCCGTAGCAGTGATATCACTCCGATTACTGTCAAGGGTAACGCCTTCTTCAAGGGCAGCGACCGGTTCTACATGCGCGGTGTCGACTACCAGCCCGGTGGTTCTTCCAACCTCACCGATCCTATCGCTGATGCCGATGGGTGCAAGCGTGACATCAAGTACTTCAAGGAATTGGGCCTGAACACTATCCGTGTCTACTCCGTCGATAACTCTCAGGACCACGATGAGTGCATGACTGCCCTCGCTGACGCCGGCATCTACCTCGTTCTCGATGTCAACACCCCCAAGTACTCCATCAACCGTGCCGAGCCTGAGATGTCCTACAACGATGTCTATCTTCAGTACATCTTCGCCACCATCGAGATGTTCGCCAAGTATGACAACACCCTGGCCTTCTTCTCTGGTAACGAGGTCATCAACGACGGTCCCTCCTCCAAGGCCGCTCCTTATGTCAAGGCTGTCACCCGTGATATGCGCACTTACCTCCGCTCTCGCAAGCTCCGCTCCGTCCCTGTCGGATACTCCGCCGCCGATGTCGACACCAACCGTCTCGAGATGGCCGAGTACATGAACTGCGGTACCGATGACGAGCGCAGCGACTTCTTCGCCTTCAACGACTACTCCTGGTGCGACCCCTCTTCCTTCACCACCTCCGGCTGGGACCAGAAGGTGAAGAACTTCACTGGCTACGGACTCCCTCTCTTCCTTTCCGAGTACGGCTGCAACATCAACACCCGCAAGTTCGAGGAGGTCAAGTCTCTCTACTCCACCGAGATGACTCCTGTCTACTCTGGCGGTCTGGTCTACGAGTACACCGAGGCGGGCAACAAGTACGGCTTGGTTACTGTCTCTGGTGACTCCGTTACTACCAACTCCGATTACAAGGCTCTCAAGACTGCCTTCGATGGCACCAAGAACCCCACTGGCAACGGCGGCTACAACTCCACCGGTGGTGCCTCCGGTTGCCCTAAGATGCAGAAGCCTAACTGGGACGTCGACACTGATGCTCTCCCTGCCATGCCCTCCCCTGCCAAGAAGTACCTGACCGCAGGTGCCGGCAAGGGCTCTGGCTTCGCCGGCAAGGGCAGCCAGAACTCCGGCACCAAGTCCACCACCACTGCCACCCAGGGCTCCGGTGACGTCGCTGCTGCCACTAGCGGTTCCACTACTTCTGCTACTAGCACCAGCTCCACTGGTGCTGCCCCCAGCCTCAAGCCTTTCCAGTTCAGCTTCGCCCCCGCTACCGTCGGCCTAGTCACTGTCGTGTCGGCTGTCTTTGGCGCCAGCTTCATCCTTCTGTAATGCTCCTACCTTCATGAAGGGGCTTCATACTTTTTTCGATTCTCCCTGACTTGTATCTTTTTTAACTGGCTTTCATCTTTTACCCCGTGATGATCATCGCTTGGGCTTGGCAAATTGGAGGACGGCGGGTTGCTTTCCAGTTGGTTTATTGCAGCCCTTGGTATCTAGTGTTCAATGAAACAGAGCTTAACTGCTCATATATTATCTTGCTAGTAACTGGTATAGAAGGAAATCTCACTAAACCGTAATTCCAATCAAACCCCCTCAGCAAGAGCTTGTCTCCGCGACTTCGACAACGGATCAAAATACGGGATCTCCCCAAGCGAAACGACCCGATTACCCTGACGCTTCCCATTGTAGTCACTGTCCTGTATCAGCATCGTGGTTCTAACATCGTAAAACAAAAGAGAATAGTCCCACTCACTTGGTAGCAGTATGATAAACCGACCGACTAAACACACCAACGTCAGCATATTCCCCATCTCCTCTTCACGAAGTAACTAGTATCATACTTATCCCAAATAGCAAGATCATTCCTCCCCCACCTAAACCGAACCTGCAAATCATGATTCTCAAAAAGAAGCCGGTTGACTATATATCCAAATAACTCATATTAGCAAAGTATCTTTCCAGCTTCCAGCCTTCAGCCTGTAACTAGTAAGTAGTCAAACTTACACAGTTTCTTCAAGACCTCGCTTTCAAGCTGCGTCACACCCTCAATCCAGCCATGCTCGACCTGCTGTCCCGCGCCGAAGAGACTCTTCCAGCCTGTAACCGGGTTCGTTCGGATGAGGGGGCTGTTTGGGTTCCATTGGTTAGTTTTTGCATGATCATTCTTGGGTGACAGTCAGAAGATAGGCAAGTAGTGTCTTACTGCGTCGCTTTGAAATCAAACCCTGTGTTCTCCGGTGCGCCTCTATCACCTTCGATTAGGTCTATGCCGTGTTCTTTGGCGACTTTGTTGAATGCAGGCTGTTTTGTTATTAGTACATATACTTGTTGCACATTTATCAATATCCATGTGGCCGAGTCAGGTGAATACAGTGAGTGCGGGTCACGTAGTTACGTACCTGGTAATGCACGACCTTCAACTCCTCCGCTAACTTCTGTATACTCGGCGAGAGTCGATCGTACAGCTCATACCCCGATGCCCAGAGCGTATCGCCGCCGGATTGGTCTTCGGGGAGATCTGTTATCTTTAGCAGGGCGTAGTCGGATGGGACGCGTTCAAATGTTATGCTTTGGTTCTTGTTAGTCTATTTCCGCGTTATGGGTTTGGGTTCAGCACTGGGGAGACACTGGAGAGTGAGTGGGAGGGAAACATACTCTGCGTGCCATCCTTGGCTTGCGAGACGGCCGTTCAGTGGCTTGTATCTCTCGCCGTATAGTTTGCGGTTGACCTGTGGCTGTCAGATATAGTACTTTATACTTTATTCCCACATGGCTGCTGAGGAAGTCATAGTCAGTTACCTCAGAGGAAATAACGGAAATCTCATCGTCTAGATGGCCGTTCTCATCGACCGCGATTCCCCTCTTACTATTTGCGACGGCGTGGCGGTGGAGCTGTACATAAGCATATGTTTTTCAATAGTTAACTAGATCTAGTACGATGGGATCTGCTCACCTTTGATGTGCTCGGCTTTCCAGTCAGCTCGCCCAGCTTCTGGCCGAGGACCTTTTGCTCCTCGGAGGAGATATCCTGGTCGCGGAAGAACACAACGCCCCGTTCGGAGACTATGTGGTGTTAGTGTTTGGTTCATTTGGTGGATCTTTGGTTAGTATAGGGTAACTATAAAATGGACTCACCAAGAATCGCCAGATCCCGGATTTTCGCCTCGTCTTTCAGGATCTCGGTGAGTTGCACACGTGGGAATTCAGTCCCGATAATGGGTGTCGTGTTGAAGTTCTCGTACTCATTCAAGCTTCCTGATGACTTGAGTGGTGAGCGAAGAATACTGGGTTGCGGGGTATCGGTGGCCTTGGCTTTGATATCTAGATCCTCGGCGTGGTCCTGGGTAGTGATTGCTGGCGACATTGTGATGCGTGTGAGTGGTATATCGTGTATTGTTCCAAAATCAATTACCTCTCCTGTTTTTGAGGAGTATGCACTCCTTATATGTGCGATTTGACAAGTATATTTCCCCTCGGAAGTCGTGAGAAGGTTCGTCTATGCCGGGCTGTGATCTTGCACCATCGCCTCTAAAGTTTCATCTTCGAGGCACGGATTGGCCTATCTTGTGATGACGACACAGTGCTTACAGTTTGGATATTGTTATGGTGGGATGGTGTGATCTCCATCCCATGGAGTTGGTCAATTGAAGGTTCTCCGTGTACATGTAGCAATCTGTGCCGTATATGGCGTATAAGAGGGTGATGAGGAGTACGAAGTGCAAAATCAGGATTTCATCTTATAGCTACTATTGATAGGCATAACAATACGAGTTGTTCTGTGAATTCCGAGGTCACAGACACATTGATACTCCATGTTTTGTTCTATAGAAATCTAAATATCGCTGTAGCTAAATATTACCTATACAAACTTGTTATATATCCAACACAATGCTTAGTCCAATAAATAAGCAAATCAAAGATCTATGTTAGTCAAGCAGTCATTAGGGAATCTATCACCCCGACCCACCAAATCAAGCTGCTTCTGCAGCCGGGGCAGGAAGAGCACCAGCCGGAACAATCGGCTCAATATCAAACCGCATATGCAGGTCACGTTTCAAAAACCAAGTATGGATTCTAGTAATCCGATGCGTACCCATAGGCCAAGCCCCTAGAACAAGACAAGCCACCGCCCTGCCCAGCTGCGTTCCCAGGATCTGCTGGAATTCAGGAGTATTCATATCCCAAGCATAGATCGTCGGTGTTGTACCTCTTGTCTCAGGACCGGGAAGATCGTTATTTCGGTAGAGCACCTTCCCCACCAAGGGGAGGGTCTCATCATTCTCAACTTCTACCATGAAAACATACCGGAGAGTACCAATCGCGGCGTCCTGTTTGTATAAAGCTAGCGCAACATCAGACCATCGGGGTCCCCACTCCATTCTAAAAATCGAGGTGGCAATGATAGCACCCTTGACGATGCAATGGTCGTAAGAGGACACATGGTGTACTTGTTCATTTCTCGCATTGCGCTGTAGAGATGAATGACGGTATTTCTTCAATCTCGGATTCTTTGGAAGGTCAGTCGATTTAAGACTCTCTCTGATCTCGATTGGTGGGACAACGAACGAGGATTCCCATACACTGAATAATGGCTCGTCCGGGGGATTGGCTTCGACTAGAGCGGCGATCGTTAGTGTGGACTGGGTCACTGGGCATGCTGGGCCAGCTGGGTTGGTGTTGGCCATCCAGGCTTCATATTGAGCACCCGTTGTTCGATACTTGTCGATTTGTGCCTTTTCGGGTGTTGGTTGTAATATGTAGATTTGGTCTGGGTTTATATTCGCGGAAATATTACCCATGTACATGCTAATATTCCCGGGACTCGTAGGTAACTCAGGAAGGTCTGCCCTGGGATCTTGCTCGGCGGTGTTCACTGGTAACGGATTAAGATGTGTCGATATGCCCTGTGATTCCCTGGTCTTTAGCTTGGATCGAACTTGTGCGAGTTTTGATTGCATAGGGGAGCTACGTTCGGCCGGAGCCAGTCTGTCATTATCGCCGTCGTCACCGTCGTCGTCACGTTTCCGCTTTTTGTCCCCAGAGGTGTCGGCTTCAGTAGACGCGGTGGCACCCGCTCCACCTTCTGGTACTGGCGGTGGTGCTTCATCATCATTTCCACCGTCGGTGTTATTACGACGGAAGAAATTAGCGACTTTCTTGAAGGGCGAAGAGTGAGATTCGGACATCGTGTTGAAAATGTCAAATTCTGATCTTGTTAGCCAGGAGCTGATATGCTTGACTGGCTTAGCTAGATGCTGGACTAAGCAGGTATTATATAGTTCGAAACAAAAGGTCATTCTAAGAGATGTCGAGTCAGTGTTTACATCCAGTCTATGTTAAGATGAAACAGACAGAACAATGAAAAAGATCTGAAGACAAGAAGGCTTACACAAGTGACTTGATAAAGAACAAAGAGAGCCGAGACAGAGCATGTGAATCAAATGGATGGGAGATGAAGTCCTCGAATGTAAGCGTATGATGCAATGAGAATCACATTATGCAAACAAAGCAGTGTCTAGTATGCTAAATTTAGCTTGAAGCCAAGAGTCCAGAATTCAACGTGAAAGAACTCGATCCGCCAAGGTCAAGTCCTGAATGAACATGTTGAGAGTGATTTCAATCTCCCAGGAAGCATAAAACGTCACGAACTCGCATGTATAGATTCATGATAATATCCAAAAGTAGATCAGTTGATGGAGGTATTGAGAAAATGAAAGTCCAAAAGAATTGACTGACATCTCGTTAGCCCTGAAGAACTTCGCGTAGTCCCTGCCACACTGGAGCAATTAACAGCAGACCGACATACTCACAATTAACTGTTAGCACCCCATCCTGCAGAAAATCTCCAATCTCGCCCAGCCTCTCCGATCCCTCTCACCAAACCTACAACATTATCAACAAACCCAGCTTCACCGCGATTTACCCTCTCCCGGCGCTCGGTCTCAGTATCCGAACTCGCAGCACGAAGATTAACCAGCTGCTGCGTACTATATCCCTGCAAGCGATCCGCATCCATCCTCGTCAAAATACTACCGTCCCCACGCCGCTGGGTCCACGCCGCCTGCTTAACAGCTGGGGCCCAGTACTCCGCCAGGGTAGACTCATCGCGACCAAATGCGTAGCACTTAACCAGCGGAGAGTCAGAATCCTCTGGTATAAGCGACGCGTTCCAGCGCGTGTGGACGACTTCGTACCTCTTCTCCATGAAGAAGATAACTGGCCACGTGATAATCCAGAGCTGAAGAAGCACGACAACCCACCAGACGAAACGGTTTGTGCGGAGGCGGTTGATCCAGTGCGGGGAGTATATTGTGACGGAGCGTCGGCTGATGGAGAGACCGAAGCTTAGGGAGCCGCGGTAGTTGAGTTCACGGATGTGGGAGGAGAGGACGTTCTGCATGGCGTTGGAGTCGAAGCCGGAGACTTCGCGGTGCAGTGTGAATCTGGATAGGGAATCGAGATTAGCTGTGTATTTTGTGCGAGTAGGAGCAGAGCATACGATTTCACAGAAGCGGGGTCACTGCAGAAGCGCTCGCACCACATCTGTAGGTTTCTCGCGTCTGGAGAGCTGTTGTTCTGCTCGTCGGCGTTATCTCGGCCTAGGAGGGCATCGCTGTCCCCCGTGAGACTGATAGCGGCACGCGACTTGGGCGGCTTGTACGTGCGCGAGCGGAGGATTCCTCCCCGATACGCCGGTCTGAGATCCTCATCGCTGAGGACTTCCACTTCTCTCCAGTTTGTGACCATGTATCCGCCCTCCCAGCCGGTCAGCATGGTCTCGGCCAGATCCAGTCTGAACTGGAAGTCTGTGACCGTGTTGCTCTTCTCTTTCTTTTGGTCATTGCTCGTTTCGGTGTGGGTGCCATGGATGGAGAGTAGCGGCCGTGGCGGCAGCTTTATTTGTAGGCGGAGGACATTGTACAGCTCATCGCTGTTGCTCGAGAGCGCTGGTTCGAGGCTGAGAGAGTCCTTGCCGCCGGGGAGACAATAGGCCGAGTCGATTAGCCGGAGCGGTCGGATGCTTTGGGGAGGTTGTACAGGCTGAACAGGTTGGACAGGTTGGACCGGGGCGAGAATGGGTTCGGGGTCATCGGTATACGGAGGCGGCGCGTCGTCGTCCAGAGAATGGAGTGAGTGCGACGATGACGCGTGTTGAAGACGACCCATCACTTCGGTATTTAGAGCGAAGTAATCAAATTAATGAAAGTGATCAAAGGGAAAGATATTATAAAGAGAAAAGAAAGTAAAATTGAGAAAGAGAGGGGTTTTCAATGTTAGAGGCTCTAAGACCTCGTATTACACAGCCCAGCACCAGTTGACTACCTATTCTATTTATACCACCTTTCACCTTTCACTTCATCCAACATAACACTTAAAAGATACAAATTTCGGGTCCATCTGTTGGCGATCATGGCACAAACCAGGACCCCTCCAGCCATAAGTTTGGGAAATGTCGCTGACAAGATCGCACGTCGGATTAGGAGAGACGGTACAGAGACCATTCGACATACGCCATGATTTGGGACTATTCAGAGCATCGCTGTGACAGTCCCGCCACTCCCATTTACCGTTTTGTAGAGTCCACCAGCGACATGAAACGGCTGTGTTGTTGACCACGGTCGCTAAGTTGCTCGCCGCGCGGAACTTCATGCAGTCACTGTCCTCCAATTTCTTGTTGTGACCTTGGACCAACACGTAGCTGCCAGTGCAACCAATCCCATCGAACATTTTCAGTGACCATCCGTTGGATACGGTGACGATACCATTCACGGTTTGTGTGGAGACTGGGACGGTTGTGGTTGTAGAAGTCTTAGTTGTGGAGGTTTTGGTTGTTGTAGACTTAGTAGATGTAGCCTTGGTAGTACTTGAGCTTGTGGCGGCTATAGAATCTCGCATCTTGCTCGCCACAATACTGAGCTCATTGGCTACCATATAGAGACCAGCAGTGCCAGTAACAGTGACAACAGAAGCCCTAGTAGTAGTGCTAGTAGGAGCGGCAGCTGACATGGATGTGGTCTCGTGTAGATATGTCAAGGGTACATCTACCAAGGGTATATCTGTCGTGAAAAAATATGGATCTTTGTTGGAAGTTGTCGAGGATACATCTTTAACTGTCAATGATACAGCTTTGGTCGCAGGTGCAGCTTTAGTTTCAGATGATTTTGACGTAGCTTTAGTTGTAGATGTTTTCACAGATGTAGCTTCAGTTGCGGATTTAGTTTTGGTTGTAGTTTTCACTGTAGTCTTCACTGATGCTGCTTTAGCTTCAGATGTAGTTGATATGGCTTTAGTTGCAGGCACAGGTGGCAAGGCAGCTGCAGATACAGATGAGACACAGAAGTCTGCACCGGTACCACATTGACCACTTGTAGAACACTATAGATATAGTCAGTCTAGACTGCGAGATCAACATCCAATATTGGTAAAGCTCACACATTGACCCGCAGGGCATGGATTCAAATAGGGAATGTCGGTCCACAACAACGGACGTTCTGTTCCGGGCACTTGGGGACCACAGACTGCATCACCAATTGCAACTGGCATTGGGGGCTCGCCGGCACTGAGACAAACCTGGCCTCCTTGCTGCAGATTATTGCATCCGTACCATGCCGAGGTATGGGTGTTCCAAGTCTCGATATTGGCAGTGGTGATACTGTACCCCTCGGCAATCTTCGCGCAGGTATCGCCAGTGCGGATAGTATAAACGTAGCAGTAAGAACCACTGTCCGGTGGAAAGAGAGTTTCTCCGTCCCCGCAGCATACGGGTTTCCCGTGAGACAAAGAGGAGCAAACAGTAGTCGGGTTGAAGGAAGTGAATGATGCTACCGAGATACTACACTTGGCAGCCAGATTGTCGCATGTATCTCCAGTTTCAACAAGAATAGAGCGACATGTGTAGGGATAGTAAACGGACCGGTCTTGGATCACTTTGTACTATCTTGGGTTAGAATCTGGGGTACAGGATGTGGAGTTGAAGAAGTAGGCACTAACCTCGGGTGCAGCTACAGACAACGCAACTATTTCATGAACCAGAAGGAGACTGCATAGAGCGAGAAAGATCCCTTTTTGAAAATACCCCATCTTGTGTAGACTTGCCTGAGAGGACGACACTCTGAAGAACACATCGCGCAGCTATATATATATCCCTAAAGAACTACACCACAAATGTCACGCCTGAAAGCAACATCGCGGAGGTAACGTGCATTGATGCAGCCAGTGAATAATATGAAACACAGATATGCTTCATACAGTAAGGCGCAGGGTCTAAGAGTCCCCGAAGAGCCACTTGAAATCACTCATTCTCGAGGACACCATCTTGAATTGTTGTAAGAACAATCTAAAGTGCCTCCTCCGCCACCGTCAACAAAGAAGGTCGTTGCATCCGAGGAGCCCCCGGTAAAAATGTGACCTCGAATAGCCTTTGTTCGAATCCTTCTCTTTCCTCTTCGGAGTTTGGATAGCAGATTCTCTTTGAAGAAGCGATATAACTTACCATACTGCCAAGAGTCTTGGCTACCAGGGTAATAGATGCATCAAAACCACCAGTTTGTGGGAGTTAATGACAACAAAACAAAGGAAAGACTCAAAGAGAGACAGATAGATGTTACAACACTTTATATCTCCTTTCTCAATCAGCCTCAATTCTATTTGCTGTAGGACAAACCATCAAAAAGATAGCGCTCATCCCTGGGACCAGTCCAATGCCGTATATATATTGGACGAACATGATTATTAGCGAGGATTCCAAAGCTGAGTGCCATTATAGTGCGTGTGACCGAGTCAAAGAAGTAATATCCAGGGGTTGGAATAACAAGACTGGCTAAGGGCTTATCGTCTTTGTGCCACAATTCAAGGGTTAGGGACAGGGTTTCAGAAATAGCTTCTTGGAATTGAGACATCCTAACTGGGTAGCATTGGAAATCTGGAGATACCCAAGATGGCGTTTTGAGAGTGATATAGATATTCTCCAGAGCTATTCCTCATTCAAAGGCTGACTCTTGACATGCCCATACATCGACGTGCGACCAGCAGAGATGGGAGTATATGGCTAGGAGCAAATCTAGACTTCCAGATACAGCATGTTTGTCTTAGGGTGACGAAAGTGGTATGGCCTGAGCCTACATACTAAGTTGCGCTATATGAACTCAACTAAATATTGCTTGAAGCCCAAAAGGACCCCGGCGGTTGATGCATATAGACCCTCTAAGATAATTCTATCTGTATTCAGACTTGATTCCTTTTATAGACTCTTGTTAGCTTCTTTCTTTTAAATATCTCTTAGCCATCGAGAAAATATGCACTCTCTAGCCGTGGTTTATATAAAACTCCTAGGCAATAAATGCTTAGAGAGATATGTACGGCTTAGTGATGCATTCAGGTATGCTCTGATGTATTGAATGTCTCCATGCAGGTTGGCAAACCTCTCTTTGCTTGCTGTTTTGGCACCTAAGAGCTTTGTGTCTTTGTACTCACGAAGCTATTAAGAAAGCTCATGGCAGTATCTAGATGATCATCAACATTTTATCTCACATCATTCTCTCCTCTTCAGAAATGTAGACAGTATACGTGCATCACGTAGAAAATGTATTTTACGAACAGTTGAATACACCTGGATTGCAGCCTCTGACCTATAGCGCTTCAACCAAACAGATATCTGCTTCATGGACACACTACTCGATGCATCCGAGATTGAGCACACTGATATTGTAGCCCCATTCCCTAAGACAAGCTCTAGAAGGAAGTGCAATGGCTAGAGCATTCATATTGAAGTAAAGTGCCTCAAGCTTCGACGACATCATAGGTATACACCTAGGCATATAACCTCCTTCCTCGTTTTGTTAATCATCGTGTTAAACGTTTAACGCGTTTGATTCCTACTTATTTTGATTTCTTTTTTCCCCTGCACGTCTCCTTGTTCAATCTTCACGTATCTATTTCCCAGCTTTGTATCATTCATCCTCTGCTTCATCACCACAATGGCTTCTATCCAGAATGTCCCTAACAAGGACGTCGCTCACCCGGACGTCGCTCATTCAGACGTCGCTCACCCAGACGTCGCTCATCTAGGCGTCGCTCAGCAGGATGTAGCTCACGAGGACATCTCTCACCAGGACGTCACTAACCATGTCGCTCAACATGATGTCGCTCACCAGAGTGTTGCTCGACAGGATGCCTCTGCCTTCAATCAGGCTCCTTTTAACCAGGCTGCGTGGCTTACTGCCAAATCAGGCCGTCCCCTCAAGATCGGCATCGCGCCATTCACACCTCCGTCTGCCCATCAAATCGTTGTCAAGAATGGTGCTGTGGCTGTCAATACCGTTGAATGGACCAAGAAGTTGATGGGCAACATGATGTCCCCCTGGGTCAAGTACCCGTTTGTACTCGGAAATGATTGCGCTGGTGAAGTTGTGCAAGTCGGTGACATGGTCAGTCGCATCAAGGTTGGTGATCGGGTTCTTGCCCACGCCCTCTCCATGGATCCAGCTGTCAACAAATCTTCTGAAGGTGCTTTTCAAATCTACACTGTGATCCGTGACAATATGGTCACGGTTATTCCGGATTGGCTCTCTTACGAAGAGGCTTGCGTCATTCCCCTCGGACTGTCAACCGCCGCGACCGCCTTGTTCCACCGAGACTTCCTATCTCTCAGTCTCCCTGGTACTCCGCCGGGCACTGGCCCAGAATGGCTTCCCGAAGTGGTCCTGGTCTGGGGTGGATCGACCAGCATCGGTTGCAGCGCCATCCAGCTCGCCGCCGCAGCTGGTTACGAGGTTATCACCACTTGCTCTCCCAAAAACTTTGAATATGTCAGTAATCTTGGCGCATGTGCGGTCTTTGATTATCGTGACAAGGCCACCATCCAGCAAATCGTTGAGCTTCTCGAGAACAAGAAAGTTGTCGGCGCCATCGCTGTTGGGGACGACTCAACTGATGCTTGTATCGAAGTCCTCGCGAAGACAAACGGCTCGAAGTTCGTGGCGCGGGCCAGCTTTCCACCCCCGAAAAGAATCATAAGTACAACCTTCCAGCTATTCCGTGCCATGGCAGCCTCGGTTCGGTCGAACATCAAAACTTTCATCAAGGCGAAACGCAGTGGTGTGAAAACGAAGTTCATCTCCGGTACCTCTGCGGCCCATAACGAGGTTGGTGCTATGGTTTATGACCACTTTCTCCCTGGAGCTCTTGCCACTGGGGTTTTCGTTGCTGCTCCCAAGCCGCGCATTGTGGGGAAGGGTCTGGCCCAAATCCAGCTTGCTATGGATTGCCACATGAGGGGTGAGGCAGCTCAGAAGGCTGTTGTCTCGCTTTGAATTTGTCACGAGCCGGTTTCGGGTGTTGTTCTTGTTTGCTCTCGTCTGAAAGGGCACATGCAGGACCTAGGAGACTAGGTAATCAATATGCAATGAAATCCTAATTCAATCTGAACACAAAGTGAGTAAAATTAAAGATCAAGGTCATACTTGTAGTGAGAGGAATACATTCTCAAGAATACCCGCCTTATGATCGATATGTAATATGAATGGTACTTGACTCAAAGACACTGACTACTTGAATACTACAATACTACATCTGTATACGCATACAAGACCAAAGAAAATAATTGAAAACAGAAGTATCCCAACGCCTCCCCACTCTCGATATGGTGAGCTAAAACATATTCATTTCCAAGAAGAAAGGTGGCTCCGGCTGACCTGTGACTTCAGACATAGTACACCCTTGAACAGTCGACAGGTTGCACACTTTGTGAAACGAATCATAGTCCGAGTCGAGCAGCTCCAAGTAGCTCGTAGCCAAATTATTCCCACCTTGCAGAACTCGCAAAGCTTTTTTCACATCCTCCAACTTATGCTGTTTATCCTCCGACGCGGAGACACATGTACTCGGTCGATCGGCATGTGTCTTGAGAAACTTTGCCGAGAGATAGAGTAGCATGGGAGAAAATGCATGCGCCTGTACAACCTTGTCAGACACAAAACCACCGTCAATTCACGGGGAGCAAAGGGGGTGGTCTCACTTTAAAAAAGCTGGATCGGGTGAGCGGCTTCGCTAAACCTACTATCTCGTACGCGGAGTAGAGAGGAACCAGGATAATCTCATCATCAATTTCCACATGCAGGGCCTCTATTATGTTGTAGAGCCATATCACAGCGGCATTGGCGAGCATGTTTGTGAAGAGGCGCATGGGGTCGTGGAGTTCGGGCGAGGACGGGGGTAGTGAGATCAGCATCAGCCGCTGCTGTCCCATTTGGTATAGTCGAGTATGGCGTTTCCAGCTATCTCCCTGGCTCGGAGACGTCTTATCACCGTGCGCGGCTCGCTGGAATGCAACGCTGTGCCAGCACAGCGTGATCAGGACAATTGTCTCCGCGAAAGGCGGTAGCATTTTCTGTCCGGAGGCCTCGATCTCGTCATATAAGGAGTCCATAATGACTGGCCTGCTGTGCTGGAAGTCTGACTCCGAGACGGGGAGATATATGCATAGCTGGAGATGTTAGTGTCACTCAGAGCATTCTGTAAAAAAGGAGTAATTGCTCACTGCTTCCTCGTGCAGACTTAGAGGCCACTCGTCAGAGATATTGAGGAATCGATCTAGACAATATGCTAGCCAGTAGGTCCGTCGCTTTTCCTCGGCCTCGGCCCAGGCTTCGGGGTGTGCCATGTTTATACTAATGTCATTGAGCCGATCAATCTCGTGCAATTTGGCGAGTTGGATAATGCGAAATGCACGTCCTGCGGTAAGCCAGGCTCGGCGATAGCTCATGTAGCGGAACTCATAGTGGGTTAGAAGAAGCCACGCTTGGGCTGCCTGAAGACAGGCCGCACCGCTAGATTCAATATCGTTATCAAGGGCCTCAATCCCGGACCGCGCACGGCTGTAGAGAGACTCTCGCATGTGCTGTAAATGGGCAGATGAGGCCGCTGCAAGTGTCCACATTGCAAATTGCAAGCAGACGTGAGAAGCTAGTTTGTTAAATCTCTGTGACCAGGAGAAGTACCGGCCCTGGTGGAGCATTGGCGCGACAGGGTGTACTCTGTCAAAATATAGTTGATCCCTTCGCTAGCTGTTAGAAATATCCGGACTTAGAGGGTAAGCTTTGCATACAGATCTGCCTCGATTATATCTGAGCTCTCATGGTCAGGTGGGGTCATTGGTGTAATAGGTGAAGTTATTGTCGATGCCTCAATGGAGTAAATAATGTCACGACATTCGTCTTTTGTGGCATTGGGGATGTAGTCCTGGGGCGGGCTGAGCATTTGAGTTGTCTCGTCGGAGTGATATTTCTCACTGCCGTCCAATATTTCGTTGGGACAGAGATTGCCCTGATCACAATTTATGATGCTTTCCAGTGTGGCTAACGATAGAATTAGCAGGGAAGGTGTATAGGTCACATTTTGAACACACCAATGCGATTGCGCAAAGCCTTCAGATGTCCCTTCTTGGGGCCCCGTGGCGAGCGAACCTGATTCACAAGGCAGGCCGTACCAGAATCCTCGCACTGGTCACATTGAGGCCGTCGTCTATTGCATCGAAGTTTCTTTTTGCGGCATTCCTCACAAGCCTAAGTTGTCAGCGCCAAGAGTTACTTTATGAGCTAAATGGCTATTGTCTCACCAGTCCAGGCTGCTGTCGTGAGCCTGACATATTGAGGAGTTGAATAGAATGCTGATGTGCTGATGTGCTGATGTTCTGATGTTCTGATGTTCTGATGTTCTGATACCACTGTGCCTCCAGTAAGAATAAGACTATCCGAGTCAATGACACAGGTATATGTAGTGGATATTTATAGCTGTCAACTAAGACTATTGAGTGCACTCCAGCCTGAGTCGCTCAAGCGTCGGCAATTATAGATTAACTATTGGTTTCGCCAGATACCCTCCCCTGTAGAAAGCTTCTTTCACGATCTTCCAAATTTGGCAACTTGTACTTGTCGAAAGTCTACTCCTCTTCCCCGATGAAGTCCGAAGAGAACTCCTACGTATGGTGTGATCAGCACTACATCCGAAATGACCCCATACTCATGACCTCACGTCTTTCAGCTAACCAAGATAGTGCCTGCCAAGGGTAAATGGCTAATGATCTAGATAGCTTTGAATAAACTTCCCCGCCTGCGCTGGGTGCAGCGTTAGTATTTTTATCACGCCACTTGGGTAGCATAGATAAGCTGGATGGTGGTAGTAAGTATCAACCAGTTAACCATGTTTGTCGATTGTTGATCAGAGGTTGAATGATCTGTCATCTTGGTGTTAGGTCTGTTAGCCGAATCGGTTAGTTGCTCAAGATTGAGGTTCGGATTGTTAATCTAGTGTGGCAGGTTGTGTGGATATGCCACGCCGACTGGCTGTTACATATCTCAACCGCGGCACATGCAGCACGTGGACAATGATTTGGAATTGATAATTCAAATCACACCTACTACGCAACAAGCTGAAATGGAAGTAAAGCTGATTCTCGGCCTAGTTGAGCCAAGAGAGTGTAGCACAAAACAGTTGTGAAATGTACGGGGCATTGATTGTATCATTGGCTCGTTTCAGAATATCTTCTTCGATCTCAGACGCAGAAGTAGTATGGTATCTAGAGTGTTTGGCGGTTTGGATGTATCTTTCATGGTTGAGATAAGGGTCTTGGATGCAGGTTTCCGTAATAATCTCATTGACTATTGGACAGATATAAAGATCAATTGACAGGATGAGAATCTCGGCCCATGACTGCCTAAGCGTATCAGAAAATGGATTGGGTTACAGCTAGATCAGGTAGGACCGAATATCCGGAAATCTCACATATTGATCTGCTCTCCGCGACATGATAAACTGAACCTGATCGAAAGGGTCTCTTGCAGCAATTCCAATGGCACCTAGTACATTTCCCTCGTGGCTACAAATTGATATTGTTGCAACCGGAAACATCAACACAACGTAACTTCAAGAAAAAAGCTTGGATGTGACTTAACCTGGTCGACTGATCATGGTAGCAATAAATAGATGCACATTGTACGCCTTTGCCCCACATTACAAGTTAAATCTCTCTCTTATTGGTGAATATTCCCCTGTGAGAGCCACGCGAGGCTATCGCACACACCGGGGGCTACACTAACCAAATACGGTAGGTACAGCGTAATATACTATCATCTCAATGTAATAGTTTATTGCTGATTGATTTCCAAACTACCATTTGCTCGGGGGAATTAAGCACAAAGGCAATCAAGCCAAGTGCTATGATGGACTGCACCATCCGCTATCGGGACCTGCGTCATCCTACTGCCACCGCTAGGACTACGCGGGGCTTATCTCGTGCACTTCAGCTAGTTCCGGCACCTACTCACGGCAGTAGATATTGTGAGATTATAATGTTGATAGGCTCCCTATCGCCCCGGGTCAAAAAAAAGGGTTGTACGTATTTGGAATTGATAAAAGGCTATAGTCCTTGAACCCCATGTGACCTTCGGCGCGCGGCTCTGCTCCCCATTGTGTACCTCGGCAGTGATATGGTGCTTACTCATCGGTCATTATTGGAATCTCGACTAGCCAGATTCGGTTTCTGCAGGATCTGTCGATATGCAATGTCGCAGTAGGGTGTGGCTCGGCCACCCTATTGCAGTCCTCGAGTTCGGGCTAACGGAATGTCCCAGGCGGAACAGAATTGCACTAAATCTCACAAATTCTAGGCGTAAAATGCTTCGTAGCACGTGTGCCTCGAAACCCACGAACGAACACAGTCATATCGCGCTTGATCCAGACGGGAATAGATTCTGTTTATACAGCTGTTCAAAATTTCAATCCCATCCTCAGGCACGAAATGCGGAGTCCAATGCCTATACTGGGGGCATCTTACGACAGACCCGATAAGAATTTAGATAACCTCCGATGATCAACGGTTCTAGCCTGTTAGCGCCGGGACGGGCCGGACTGTGGGTAAGTCCGCGGAGTTACCAAACTGGAAGGGGGTAATCCGGTTTCCGTACCGAGCTGTATAAGCTTTCCATAATACAAGGCGAAAACGGGTACATAACTCAATTACTATGATCCAAGTGGCGAGTGGCGGCGTCGGACAGACATGAATTATTTGGTCTCAACTTGTCGGGGCTGAGATGTCCGCTACTTCTGAGAAATGCAAACCGCTAAATTACGCCGAAAAGCGGAATCCCTACCATGTCGACATCCCATGTTCAGCCGCAGGTCGCCCCTGATCGAGCTGCAATAATCTGGGGCAATAGCGCCTGCGTGAATTTCCAAATAACCCCTCCATTGTGAGAGATCAATGCAGCGCCGGTGTACCAAGTGCTACGTTTTCCCTGCAACGCATACAGGTCACTGTAGAAACCGTCGCGGATAGCTTGAGCCGACACACTTAGCTTGAATGGCGTGTGAGAGTTGAATTTGATGATTTGGGGAGTTGTAATCGTAAAGTTCTGTGCTTTCTGCAGGTTCTGAATGGCCCGAATAGTCGCTTGCTCGACTGCCAACCGCGTCATGTGTGACGGGCTACGGTACCAGACGTAGAACACTCCCGGAATGCGGGTGCTCATAATTTGGGAAGCTCCAGGTTGCTGAGGAATGTGGTATGTTGCAGATGAGTTGTTCGCATTGATCCACTGGTACCCTTCGGGCAAACCAGTGTTATTGAGTAGTAGGGTATAGTAGCCCATATAGGTCCACTGTGAGAACATCTGAAGCTCCTCTAGATTTAAGTTGAATGGCCTCATATTTTCTAGAGTCGGGGGAATGGTGATCAAAAGCTTAGATGCTTGGACGAGCTTGAATCCCGTGGGCGTCTTGACGACGAGTGAGACGCCTCGTCCTGTTTGTTGTCTTGCAGCAGCCGTCACGGTTGAGGAGACGAGGGCGTCTGATCGCAGCTCAGCAAGAGCCTTGACGTATAGCTCAGAGTTGTTATTATCTGCGGTGCTGAGCCCAGCACCTGCTATTTCTCTCAAGTATGCAGCGTCCACCATCTTCATCACGTTGACTGTTAACTGCTGTAGTGGATTTGAAATTCCCTGGGAGCTGAGATAAAGGTTAAAAGCAGCATCCGAGATGTTATATTTGACAAGGAAGTCCCCCAATGGTAGGAGCAGGTCTGGAGGAACAGGCTGTGGGATTTTCCAGGTAGAGTCCAGCCAAGGGTACTGCGCGAGCTGAATGGCCCATCCGGTCAGGTTTCGACTGGGGTTGAATATCACAGGGTTTCCTGTATTAAAATCTGCCAACGAGATAGTGGCACTGGGCTCGGTAGACTTGACAAGGGAGATGTTGAAGTGGGCAAAATAGTCAAGCGTGATAGAGCTGTTCAGGAACGAGTGCACGCCATAATCCACAGTGAGACCAGTAGATTTATCAGTGTAAGTGTTTGTGTGGCCACCCAGGTGCTTCTTTCTTTCCACAACCACTACGCTCTGGCCCATCTTGCGCAGGTTGATGGCGGCATATGTTCCCGAGGATCCCCCTCCAACCACGGCAACATTGCAGACTATGACATCTGCTTTGGCGTAATTTTTGGGATCGAACGTATTGCCGGTGACTGCCACGGCTAGCCAAAATGTGACCACGGAAGGAAGTTTTGACAGAAACATGATTCAGGAGACAGCTTGTTGTATTCAATTGAGGTTATGTTTTAATCACTTGGTATTTGAACACTTTTGGCGCGATATGTGTTAGCATACAGCTCTTTCAATTAAAACTTATATCCGTCAGAAGGAGGTGTTAGTCGGTAGATGCAATCCAGGAAGCTTCCGACTATCCAGTGGC
Source organism: Penicillium psychrosexuale (assembly GCF_028828465.1). NCBI lineage: Eukaryota > Fungi > Ascomycota > Eurotiomycetes > Eurotiales > Aspergillaceae > Penicillium > Penicillium psychrosexuale. Next base: position 4,662,751 of record NW_026643187.1, read on the forward strand.
GACTGCCGTCGAATCTACACTAAGGTATTAGTGTCACTCACGCTTCCTGATGGGGTATATCTCACAAAGTTCGTTGTTCAACAAAGCCCAGTTCGTCTATTTTATTAGTTTCTTGCAGCTCAAGAGTTTAGTTTCTTGAAACTCCCACTTCTTCCGCACTATCCGTCACTGGCAACCATCGCAAGAAATAGCACTTCTAGCCTCCCTCACATTTCTTGTATTCAAAAATCTGACAAGGTACCGATCTGGGGATGTAGCGGAAAGTGGGGCCGTCAGATAAGCGTTCGGTTGATCGTCTGCAGGTGATAAACAGTTGTCAAGAGTGGAATAGTTTCGATGGTAATGTTCAATGTGAGGGAGTCGAGGATAGGTAGGGAAGGAGCGGAGTTCTGCTTTGGGGAAGCTACAATCGGTTTTGACAAATGTTGTCCACAAACCCCAACACCTAGGAAAGCCGCGCTGGACCCCAAACTCCCAACCTTCCAAGTAACCACCCCAATTATTCCCTGCCAGCACACAACTCTTCGTTCTACACCAGCATCAAACCTCAAAGCAAGATGAAGCTCATCCTAGCTGGCGCGACCGGTCTCCTGGGCACTGAGATCATGAAACAAAGCTTGCAAATCCGCGAGATCACTCAGGTCATCGCGTTGGCTCACCAGCCCGTCCAGCTCGACAAAAGCATCGACTCGTCGAAGCTGAAGATTATCGTCCTTCGCGACTATGGCGAATATCCTGACGACGTGAAGGCTGAGTTTGCTAACGCGGACGCGTGTATCTGGTATGTCTCAGGCAGCACCCTCATTGCCTAATTCAGACTGACCACAACACTTCGTGCGTACTACCTGTAGGGCTGTCTCCGTCACACCCTTACGTACCAGCAAAGCCGAACTCAATCGTGTATTCCATGACTGCACCAAGCTTGGGTTTGAGGCCATGTACGAGGCTGGACCGGCACGTCCCTTTCGCTTCATGTACTTGAGTGCGGATGGAATATTTCGAGACCCGACAAAAAAGGCAGTCATCATGGCAGATTACCACATGATACGAGTAATGGATTCAAATCCCAGAGCCCTGTGAAATATTCTGGATCTTACGCTAATGTCGTGCTTTTGGTGAGCTAGTGCAATGCAGAGCTCATGGTGCTCAAATTCCCTACCGAGAATGAAGGAGTTGAAGTTTGCATCGCTCGTCCCGGCGTGATTGCTAATCCCTCGACATGGTCGAGAGCTTTGGTGGCCAACCTTTTCCGTATCGTCGGTTTTTTCGGACGGTCCCTTCCGAATATACAACGCAGCGAGCTTGCAGCGGCGGTGTTGAACCAGGTCATGGATGGATTCGAGAAGGAAGCTCTCTTGAATGCCGATCTCGTTCGCATTGGACAAAGGGAGCTGAAATTTCGCAGTATGCCCTACCGATTCTGAAGATAGAAAAGGAAGCTGAGTGCCAGATTTGAAGCGTTCTCCTCTTCAAACTGAAAATTTGGGTTTTCTTTGATTTGGAATGTCACAATGTGAGAAAGGGGCGTTGGTGGCAATCCACACGATAAATCCTTTTTTATCATAGTCGACCTGTTCCAAACAAACCAATTGAGTCCAAGTTGAAAAGTCTCTAATCGAAGCGAATTATTCCGCGATCCATCACTTTTCGTACACAGACATACCTAGAACAAACACATAGACGTATTTTCCTAGGTGATAGTGGCCAATTCCTGATCCAGTGGCATTGAGGCAAATTATATATTATCTCCCAAGTTAGGTGATCTTGACAGTACTAGCCTTTGTCCTGCGAGGTTTCAAACATGGACTACGGACAATCCTTTTGATCTATTAGACCTAATATCACTCACGGCCACCTTATAACATCAACCGATGAATAAATTTGTAGTCCAGACAACTTCCCTCCCCCACGGAGCGGCGAATTTCATGTGGGCGACTCCGCAAAATGTCATGAATAGTCATAATGACGATGCAGAATCTCCCCAGCCTATAACTAAGGCCCCATCTCCATGCACCGGCAAATCTCCCAACAGACGCTCGATAATTCCTGCATTCAAAATGGTCACCCCCAACGATACCCAAGCCCTGAACCTGGAGTCACGGGAACAGGAAGATGAGACCTCGGATATGAAAGATCCTGTTGATGCCGGTTCCTCTGACATGGACGAGGAAATGAGTACGCACCTTTCTTCCTACTTGACCATCTCCAGACCTGCTAACTAGCAAAACCAATCCCAGTCCAGGACTATAGGACGCTTATGGATAAAACCAACCTCGTGGACAAAGACCGTGTTCACCGCGCAAAGGCCAGGGTATCCAAGGCCTATCATCAACCAAACGAGGAGGCAAGTGATATTTCTTGGCGGCCTGATCCGTCGGGCCATCCGCGGAGGACTTTCTAGGTGGTTGTATAGGAGTATTGTTGATTCCTTGTCAGAGAATGAACGATGTATTTTTCATTCGCTTTGTGCACGCTAGTATTGTCTCACGGAGCATAGGCAATTGAATATTCAGGAGTCTCCATAGGCCTGGACTATGTGAGATTGAAAACTGCTCTGATTGTAGAACCTTTGATCCTAGTAAGAAAGTAAGACTGCCTCTATATCATTGGTGGGAGAATGTTTTACTGGCCAAGTAGACGTTAAATCCTACTGGTCAATATATGCTGACCCCGGATTCCGAGCCAGGGTCATCATGCAGCTAAAAGTTAAGATGTGGCCTGCATAACGGGAGATCTACACGATCTAGCCACGCGGGCCTGGCCAGGATGCAAACCTTGAACGTTTAAGGCGGCAACACAGGCCTTCTACGCGACATCAATGTGTTGGAAGGAAGCGGAAGAGATAAATAAATCGTGTAAACGTGAAAAATCAAGTAAATGCTATATGTACAAGAGTCATGTCGAACGCCGTCCCAATTTGTGCAACCGGTTTCCACCCGCTCAAAGCTTTCCCTGTGCCTCTTTGGCCGCCTTGGCGTGACGCTCGAAAGAGGACACGGGGGGAGCGGAGTTGGGGTTGGGGTGGTGCTTCTTGAGCGCCATCCGGACATTGTACTCCAAGTCGAGGGAGGCCTTGGGGTCGTTGGTCTTGGGCTTGAAGTCTACGACGAGATCATCCTTGACAGCGAAGACGGAGTCGATGGCGAGATGAGGGTCGTCGCTCGGGTAGATCTGGTTGATGACGGTGGCGTAGTCGGGGTGGGTAATCATGAGGTGGATGTGGGCGGGACGCATGGGCGAACGGTCCATGAGGTTGAGGAGGACACCGGCGGGGCCGTCGGTGGGCAGGGAGTAGGGAGTGGGGTGGTAGCAGTACCAGTTGAATTCTCCCTTCTCGTTTGATCGGAACTTGCCGCGCAGGTTGTTATCGGTCTGGGTGGGGTCCTGGAAATCGTATTGGCCGTTGGCCGAGGCTTGCCAGATGTCGAGGACAGCGCCGGCAATCGGCTTGCCGGTCTCCATATCCGTAATGGCACCGTGCATGAAAGTGACACGGCCATTAGGCTTGGGATCCTGGATGATGCTGTCGCCGAGAGCGCGGAAGGGGGCGTTGGGAGACCAGAAGGGGCCGAGAATGACGTTGGATGTAGGGGGAGAGACCGTCCTCGGTGATGATCTTGTTGGCGATCTCATCGACGAGACTGATTTGAACAGTTAGCTTTCGGTTTTTTTTCGGTTTTGTTTTCTTCTTTTTTTTTATAAAAAGCAGATGTGAAACTTACGACTCAAGGCCGATCACGTCACAGATACGGTGGCCTTCGTTACGGATAGGAGTGCTGATCTGGCCGATAGAGTTGATAAACTCAACGCCGAGCATCCACTCAGCGGAGGTCAACTCAACCTCACGAGCAAAGTCATGGATGTGCTTGATAAGAGAACCCAAGACAACGCGAGCACGCTCGGGGGTATTAGGGCCCATGCCATTGATGACAGAGGGGGTGAAGTTGGGGTCGAACTGGCGTGTGGAAGACATTTTATATTATTGAAGAGAGCTGTATAAGTCAAAAGTCAAGGAAGTCAGGGCGGCCTTTGCAGGTCTATATACACGATAGACGACGGCATATTGTTCGGCTGGTCGTGGATGTGGGGAAGTCGCAACGGTGCCAAAGCCGCAAAAATCCCGTTGTCACCTGCCGAATGTCGCGATCGCGTTCATCCACGATGGTTCCATTCTGGCATCGGTCAGTCCTCAACAGCCGAGGGGCGGCTGGTCTCCTATTATATCAGCGCGGGGTGGCCGGGGTAGCTCTTATCCGCGGGTAAGCCCCGGCACCTTCACGTACCTGCTTTCACCGCCTTTTGATTGGTTCGGCTTTTGGTTTTCCTCACGTGCCGACTTGCCGATATCTGGAGTTTACGGAGTTGATATGCAATGAGAGGGCAATAATACAGATTCTATTGGTATAGATCTAATTCAGCTATTGGTCAAATCTTCATTAATACTGAATTTCTACCAAATCGCTCACCTCGTAATGTCCTACATCAAAATCCCCACAGTCTACCTGCTGATTGATCTTCCGATATAATGCCTTCAAACCCTCGCGGTCTTCGTCATCACATTGTGGCCAATCCTCCCTATCTTCCCCCCCTCCCCTTGGGTCAAGAAAATGAGAAGGTCCTGTACCGCTATCAAACTTCATATACCGGTCACACATCAATGCCGGCCTAAGGTCCAGTTCTTTCTCAAAAGGCAACTCATTGTACCCTGAATCCCATGCTTCATTGTGACCAATTGCAAAGCGACGGAGATATGGAAGACCTGTTTCAAATGAGGCAAAATATTCATTCCACCGGCGTGGATAATGATAGTGCCAGGCCTCGCCCCACCTGTGCTTGCTAGTTTGCCATTTCATTTTGGATATCGGTACTGGGCAATCGTCAATGTAGTATTCGACGTTCGATAATCTCACTTGGAATAAAATCGTACAATCGTCAAGGTAGAGTTCATGGAGTGTTGACGAGTGCGAGAGAATCCAATCAACCTGCTGGTCTTCGAAAAAGGAGAAGTTTCCCAGAGTGAGCGATTGCAAATTTGGAAAGTGAACCCCTTCGAGGCTGAATTTGGGATAAAATCCCCAGTAAAGGTCGGAGTATAGAGACAGCTTCCGGAGTGATCCCATCGTGGGTTTCAGCCAGACTGATGACAATGTATGTGCGTAGAACTCACGCACTTCCTGTTTCTGTTATATCTCGCCGAATTAGTATAAGATATTATACTCAGCATATGTTGAAGCTGTAGACTGGCTTGTGTTACTACGTACCTCGAGTTCCGCTTCAGTACACGCAGGGTCGCATTCATGCACAACATTCAGTCTCAACGAACTCAGCGTACTCAGTACTTGCTGTAAATCCTCGCTCAATGGTGTCACCTTCTGCTGATGCTGAATCCCCAGTTCTTCCAACGGTCGCTTTAAAGACACTAGCCCCGTACCCAGCCATTCTAAGATGGTTTCTCGGTAATCAAGTGACTGGGATGGATAAAACCAACTATCTCCGCCCATCGCGGCATATTTGTCGAAGCGCAGAACAACGCTTTTGAGATTCGGAATATTTGGAAGCATAAGTAGGAGCTCCTTCCATTTAACAGGTGGTTCAAGCTCATCGTTATCTGTGTCGGGGTCCTAATGTGTTGCGTATTAGATACCCATTGACTGCATGACAGTGCATATCTCACGCACGGATATAAACTCCACAGTATTGAGGCGGATCTTGTGCACGTATTCTTTCAACTGCGGATGTGTTATGATGGACTCGAAAGCCTCACAACTTATATCCTCCGTAAACAGTGAGACTGTGGAGAACAGATTCTTCGTTGCAGAGGCGCATAACATGTGGTTTGTCAGCCTCAGGGCCTTGAGCGTTTCCGTGTCCGACAGAGACGTGATGATCGCAAGTAGCTCTGAGGGAAGGGTGAATAAGGCCATATTCTTGCAGTGGAAGATATAATTATCGATCAGAAAAGGAGGTGTCAGACCTTCTTATAGAACATCTGGTCCGATATGCTAGACCGAAGGGTGGCGGTTAGCTTATGTCGACGGAAAATCCCGCAGTGTCTCAAAGTTCCCCGATCTAGCTACTGATCGGTCTTTGTCCTTTTTATTCTTTCGATTTTCTTCGTTAAACTCCGGACAACACCTAAAGATTTTCTGGGAAAAAGTTGGCGGCCAACTGGCCATAAGTTCAGCAGACCTGCGATCCCATCAATCACGTGATCTCTCTTATCTTATCTACACGGGTTAGCTCCCGAGGTCACCTGGGCAACCTTCTCCGTAACGCGATACTCATACTACTGCGAGTTCATAGGATTACTGTACTCTTCCTGACGAAGATATCAGCACAGACATGATCCGTACGTTTGGAAATGATAAGGCTAAATTCATTCAAGGATTTCCAGTTCATGTTCAAAGATCATAGGCTACCCACAAGAAACCAATGCAATAATCACCAAGCTAAAACCTCTTTCTGAGCTCCACAGGCCAAGGCCGCACAGATCTGCTCATCCTTCTCACTGACATCTGCATTGCATGGCACTTTCGGTTTCGCCGGCCAGATCTCCCGGCCCGCGGATTTCTCACGCTCAAAGTGCTCCGTGATGACATCGCGGACTGTGCTCTGGAAGAACAGCGGGGCCTTCTCGTACTTAGGGTGAAGCTCGCCGCTCGTAAAGACATTCCGGTCGAGGTTCTTCTGTGCGTTGTTGCAGAGGACTTTGTCTTCTCCCATGACGCGCGCGTACATCTCACTGATAAGCTTGAAGTCTGTCTCAGAGGAGTTCCGGTTCCGGTAGATCTCGTAGTCCATCTTGGAGTTTTTCGGGCTTGAGGGGAGGAATTTCTGTATCATGATAAAGTGCGGCCTGTGTGTACATGTTAGACGATGTACTATTTGAGAAAGCACGGACTGGAAACACTCACGAGACAACCATGGCAGACATAGGGAAGTAGTAAGTACTGGCCGTGTAAAGACCCTTCTCGATTTGCTCCGGTGTAGATTCGCAATGGTGTTGGATATGTCCATCTTTGAGATCGCTGTCGAAAGATTCCAGGTTAAGGAACTCAGGAATATCGGCGTGTGTTGTAGGGCAGTGGTAGCATTCGTTGAAGTTATCCGCCAGAATCTTCCAGTTATAGTCGCCCTCGAGCGCATAAGTGTGGTCAAGATCGTAGTCGTCGAAGTTGTAGGCTTTGTACCGTTCTTGCTTGTCGACGTCTCGGAAATGGTCTTCCCATGACACTTCTGGGACTTCATTCGCATCCATGTTGACCCAGATGAAGCCATTGACGTCGACCTTGAGATGGATTCTGAAGAGGCCGTTCTGCTCCTTGTCGAAGTTGCTCAGCTCTTGGTATTTCGTGGCTTTGGCGAGTTTACCATTCAGTCCGTAGGACCAGCCGTGGTATCGGCAAGCGAGGATTTGCGAATTCCCGGATCCTTCTTTCTCAACGACCGGGTACGCACGGTGTCTGCACACGTTGTGGAATGCGTTGATGTCGCCCTGACGGTCGCGAGTGATGATAAAGTCAAAACCTGCAAGCTCGTAGCGGAGCCAGTCTCCGGTGTTCTTCAACCGCATGCTGTGGGTGATGAAGAGCCATCTCTTCGAGAATATGGCTCGGCGCTCTAGTTCGTACATCTCTGGTGAAGTGTACCATGATGCAGGTAAGGCGCGAACGGCTGAAGCTTTTGTCTCTTCCTTAGAGGCAGGAGCATTGAAGCCGAAGTAGTTGAGCATTGAAGCCATGATTAAGTAATAAGAAGGTACAATGGAGAGTGTCTTCCAGTCTTTGTTGCTTTAATGGTAATCATATCGATCCCTTTATATGCTCCGGAACAATTTGATATTGGACTGATAGCCACGTCTATACAGCGATCATATGAACGATCTGGTTCCAATTTGGTAGGACAACCCATCGCGAGGCGGGTTGATCTTCCAAGAACAGACATCGAACCCGCCAACCCGCCAACCCGCCAACCCGCCAACATAGTACTACAATCCGTACTACAAGCCGGGGGACTTGACACTATTGTTGATTATTGGGTCAAATGATATGAAACCCGACATGTGCTTGGGCAGGCATTATCTAGTTCCACGCTACAGTGGCTTTGTTTGCAACATGTCCTTCCGAGTCCATAGATAATGTGGCTGGAAATACTTCGCATCACCTAAAGATAGCTTGCCAAATCGATTATTGTTATTGTAAACGAGAGAAGCTTAATAAATAACATATACACATATACCAAGTCAACAAGCACAATAGAAGTTTCCCTCGTGTTACAACGTGCATATACCGGATTACCCCGCTAACCTACTAGTTGAAGGGGAGTATCGGAGCCTTGCAATTATCTTTCCTATACATGTAAAAAGGCCCTTCAAACTAGATTCAATATCCTTCCTTTATACCCCAGCAGAGGCACTGAAGTGGCTTCATCTATGGTGCTCCCACTTTACATTCCACCTTGCATCCACACACCCGCCGGCCAATATCACCTCCCACCGTCCGATCAACCCCTCAGAATCCAAATCGAAGGACCCCTAATCGCCATAGAAAGGCTCCTGCCAGATATCCCATGGCGTCTTGATTCTCGAGATCGAGTATTCCCACAGCCAGCAGGCCCAGAGCTAGCACGGTTAACGTATCAAACCATATACGGACGGGATATTCATCCAGAAGTCCTTGGTGATCTAGTTGTGCAGGATGAGTACCTGGGTTGGATGCCAGAGGAACGCCCAGAAGAGTAAGTATCTATCAATCTCCGAGGTCCTAGTGGAAGCAACCAGCTCTGATATTCCCTCCTGCTGATCCGACTAGGCTGATTGACTATTATGGTGTAACATTTGACCATCTCGTCCCGGCTAGTGCTATCAACCCTGAGGTGTTACAGATTAACATTATTGAGATTGAGGATGATGGTGGTGTTTATGCAAATACATGGCTTTTGTTTGCGGTAGATCCGACTGAGTTTATTGGGAAGAAGGTACTAGCAGTGCCGAGATGTTGCCAGAAGAGAAAGGGGACTCAGGATCGCTGGCGGGTGAATGCAATGGTGGACCAGAGGGTTCATGGGCGGGAACTATTGATGGGAGCTAAAGAATGGGAGGATTTAGTTAAAGGTCTGGAGAAGGATCAAAAATCGGACGGAAGTTGAGAACTTGAATTGATATACATGCGCTGAGTTCTCTTCTAATATGATTAATACGCTGATGCCAAACACTGGACATGTTTTGTCTTCATCGAACAATAGCCCTTATCGTTGTTTTTCTCTTTTTTCAACAGGAATTTGGTCGTATTCGTACAACATCGTCATTGGAGAAGAGTAAATTGCTTTCCGAGAGCCAGCAGACGCAATGTACTAGAAGATTCCTTTGAATAATGCCATGCTGAATCCTCATTCCAGCATCAAGAGTCTTACTTCTTTGCATCATGCAATTCCCCTCGCTCTTTCACTAAATTCGAAATCGCAATGCTGGCATCATCCCCCAACTTCGCGAATCCCTGAATCACACCCTCACGGTCCCCAGGCCGCATTTCCTGGCTCATCTTGAACTTCCCCTGAAGCTTGGTGATCCGAATCTCAATCCCGACAATGTTCTTCTTCAGGAGATCAGTGTATGACTTAGGCGCATCGGACACCTCCCACGGCTCCGGTTTATCGCCACCAGTATACCCCATCGACTTCTCTGAATGCTGCGACAGATCATGCAGCTGCTTGGCGAGGAATGCGCCGGTCTCGGGTGTTTTGGAATCATAGTATAGCGACATCTTGCCGTACGCCTGGACGGCGGAGTAATTCCATGTAGGCACAACCCTCCCGGTATCTGGCTTTGTCTCGACGTAGAATTTCGGAGTCACGTAATGTTCGTATTTGCCATTGAAAAGCACTAGGACGTCATCGTCGAGTTCGAGAACGTTCGGTGGCTTGTCATCCACAGCCTCCATCATTGACTTGACTTGTGGATTCTGCTTGGCGATGTGGGCGCGGAGATAGGCATCTGTCTTGCCTGTTTCCTCGGGGAAATCCACCACGAATGGGGCATGGGTGCACTGTAGGAAGTCTTGCTGGGAGGAGTTCATGCCGGTGATCAACACCCCGAGTGGGTGTTGCCGGATGAAATGGAGCAAGGCCTCTTTGTCCTTCTCCTCGTGGGCACTTTGGAAGAACATGTTGAATAGTAGCTGGGAGGTTCAGAGGAGGATGGAGTTGGAAGACGAAGAGGCGTGAAGGCAATTGTGTAGGGACGAAAGACCCCCCAAAATCTCACATTATCGGATCGTTGATTTGTTATCAATGGCCAAGGATTCGTCCACTAAAGGCATGTGTAACCGGCTGCAGAGACCCAGCGGGGCGGGAAGGCGCAGGGACTTTGGCATTTCCCCACCGGATTATCGAATTCCCGAGACAAGGCGAGGAGATCACATAAAAGTTGGATTACATCATTGGCAAAGGTCAGACTTGATATTTATATTGCACTCCAAAGAAAAGCAGTGTTGTCCTGGGGGATATACACCAGATTGGGTATAGCGCAATCTAGCAGAAATATGAAGGGCTGCCATTGGTCATATCCAGTTGGATCCACTTTTATCTGCAACACAAATCCACACACAACTTGATATACGGCTTGAGACACTACCAGCAGATGTCAGTATAAACTGGGCGCGAGTTTGTAATAAAACCATTCATTCGATATATAAGATAGGGGGATAGAAAGAGGGTATAGGTTGAACGCAATAAACCGTGAAAAAACCACCATAGAAGCCACACAAGGGGAACTAGAACCAAGACTCCATCGCTCCAAAACAAAAGCCACCTGCGTAAACCCTCAAGATACGCCGATTTTTGAGTGCCAGCAGGTCGCAAGACCCCGCATATAACAATCGAATCCCAATGACTATCTGTCAATGAGATGAGAGTAGAATATCAATCAAACAGAAAAACATGAGGATAGTCTGGCATGCGGGTCATCGTTCAGAAAGCCAACGCAGCTCGAGTGGCACATCCTCCATATCATCGTAATGTGTTGACATCGTCTTCGTCATTCCTGATGGAACATTACATTGCAAGACTGGCTGAGCCTGCAGCCGCAGATCCCCAGCGCAGTTTTCGCAGCCCGCCGCGGACCGCTTCCTGGCCACACCCCACTGAGGGGCGAGGGGTAGAAACACCATCTCCCACCATTCCGAGCTCGGCTCGCCCGACCTCACGGCCAATCATATACCCCGCGGAAAAACTGATTGCGGAGAATAGAACGACAACACCCGCGCTGATGACCCATGTCATGACCGTGGGGCTCATGGCCGTTGTTGGATCCGTCATACTCACGCGACGACTCTTTTTCGAGGCAACACCGCGGTCTTTGGGGGAACTTGAACGACGCTTTGCTTTGGAGGCAGAGTCAGCTGATACCGCCGGTGCTCTTACGCGTCTCTGTGGTACTCCTATAGACGGGCTTGATTCTGGATAGCGTGGCGAGGATGGGCTCTCTTCATCGCTGCTATCTTCTCCCATGGCAACTGATGGGCCGACTAGTCGGAATGAAGCAGGTTGTCCGCTTCCAGGGGGAGCCGCTGGGGTATCTGATGGTCGACTATCATTCTTCGGAAGGCCTCTGGCGGCAGCCGCACATGAAAGAAGTGTAGATAGGCTGGCACGAAGGGCGGCATCGTGGTCGGCATGATGGGAAGGGGAGATCATGTTGTAAGGGCTGTGCTGATATGGAGATCTCCGCGATGACCGTGGGTTGGGGTAGGATTCTCTTCGAGGAACAGTACGGCGAGTAGAGGCAGACGGGACACTAGATTGTGGACGCCGTGCAGACCATCCAGGCTCCGACGTCGCTGGCGGGTGTGTGAATATGTTTGGTTGAGGTACGAAAGGTGATGTGTTGATTCCCATCCCTAGGGCAGTAGAACTATCATCTTCATCATCGCTGGAGGCAGCGTCTGAACCTGAGAAAAGGGGTACAGAGCGCGCAGATAATGCAGTTCGCAGCCTTGGGCGGGTCATATCTTCATTTGAGCTGCTGAGAACATGATCAGACTCGCTTTCGCTCTCCTCATATTCCTCTTGACTGCTACTGGTTTGGCTGGCATCCTGCGACGCATAGGCCACCTGGGCGGTGGTAATAGCGGCAAGATGTTGCAGATGGCGTCGGCGACTGCGGCGCTGATATGCGCCCGCGCCTCTTTGCTCGACCCGTAATCCGGTGGTAATTATATCTTCATTTGTGGCAGCAGAGGAAATTGAGGAAGAGGAGGGTTGGGAGGACACGTCGATCCAGGAATCTATGTAGTATCGCAGTGAGTACATTATGGAGATCTGGGAGCGATTTTGTATGCATATTAAATTTCACCGGAAAGGGGGTACCGGTCGCATTATAACTACATACCCTCTGATCTCATGGGCGCCGCACCCGATGGCTGAGGCTGACCGGTATCTCGAAGCGGCTGATGGCCATCGCGCGTCATCCGACTTGCGGCTCTAGACTCACGCGCCTGACCTAGTAGGTCGCAGTGATTTGGTTGCATATTGAGGGTTGGAGGAATATGGGAGGATATGGGCGGAGACGAACAGAAATATAGAAAAGAGGGGGTCAGGCCACCCTGGAATGGAGCACAAGAGAGCGGTCAACGTGGGGCGGGAGAGATTATCTTATCAAATGTGGAGTCGATCGATCGATGCCCGACACAATGTATACTCCTTTCTGCTAACAAAAAGCAGGAGATGAAAGGGGTTAAAAGTAACCAAGATGATTATGTTTCTCTGTAGGAGAGAATGAAAAGAGACAAAAGGAAGATGAAGAAACCCAGGCGGAAAGAATCGAACTGATGAGGTGATCAGCGGACCGAACAGGTGATTTGCAGCTCGTGACAAGGGGCGAAAGACGATGCGAGGGGTTGTCAGAGGTAAAGGGCGGGTGTTGCGGTTCTTATTGTAGATTTTGAGATCAGACCTTCTTTCATCAATAATCCGATCAAAGAAGCTTGGAGCCTTGGAATGAGTTGTAGGCAACACAAAGAATAGTCTGGGCAAGGCGGTTTCTAGTGGCAATATACTTAGTCGATACGAAGAATGAAAAGGAGCAAAGTTGATCAAAATGAAAATGAAATGATGTATCAAATTTAAGATACCTGAGCTAAGGTCATATTACACATAATTAAGCACGAACTTTTTTCTCTCAAAGAAGACCTGAGACCCATGGGACACCGATATGATGCGGAAATCAAACGTTTAAAGGAAAGCACCTCAAGTTCAGAAAGTGACCTTGGTACCCTTGAACTCAGGGATGCTGCCCTTGCCCTTGTTAAGGCCACCACGGCCGCCACGGTCGCCGAAGCCACCACGGCCACCGCCGCGACCACCACCACCACGTCCACCGAAACCACCGCCGCCGCCGCGGCCACCGAAGCCACCACGGCCACCACCACGACCACCACCACCACGGCCGCCGAAGCCACCACGGTCACCACCGGCAGGACGGGGAGTAGAGAAGTCAAGACGGATAGCACGGCCCTCGAGCTCGTGGCCGTTGAGAGCAGCGTGGGCAGCCTTGGCCTCATCAATGGAAGCGAACTGAACGTAACCGAAGCCCTTGGGGCGTCCAGTCTCCTGCTCAGTGGGGAGACGGATTCCGAGAACGGAGCCCTGGGCGCCGAAGACCTCGTGGAGAGCATCCTCAGTAGCGCTGAAAGGAAGGTTGCCAACGAAAAGAGTGTCGCTCTCGGGGCTGGTGGTGTCACCGTATGAGCGAGCACGATCCTGGGAACGGTCGGCACCCTGCTGGGGGTTGGCCTGGCGGGGAGCGGCGTAGTCGAGGTTGATGGTACGACCATCAAGATCGGTACCCTTCTTGGCCTCCATGGCCTTAGCAGCATCGGCGGCGCTGGTGTACTCAACGTAGCCGAAGCCACGGGAGCGGCCGGTCTCACGGTCGGTGACAATGCGGACACCGGAGAGCTCACCGAACTCGGAGAACTCACGCTGGAGCCACTCCTCGTCGACGTTCCAGGACAGGTTACCAATGAACAGGTTGGCGACGGCACCCTCGGGGACATCCTCGGTCTTGGACTTCTTGGCAGTGGCGGCAGGCTCGGCATCAGCCTTGCGCTTCTTGGAGACAGGGGTCTCCTCGGAGTCAGAATCAGAGCTGTCAGAGTCGGAACCAGACTCGGAGTCAGAAGAGGCCTTCTTGGCCTCGGCCTCAGACTCAGACTCGGATTCAGAGTCGGAAGAGTCAGAAGACTCAGCCTTCTTCTCAGTCTTCTTGGGGGCGGGCTTCTCATCCTCGGACTCGGAAGAGTCAGAGTCAGAGTCGGAGGAGTCAGAAGACTCAGCCTTAGCAGCAACAACCTTCTTCTCGACCTTCTTGGGGGCAGGCTTCTCCTCCTCGGACTCGGAAGAGTCAGAGTCGGAAGAGTCAGAAGACTCAGCCTTAGCAGCGACCTTCTTCTCCACCTTCTTCTCCACCTTCTTCTCAGTCTTCTTGGGGGCGGGCTTCTCCTCCTCAGACTCGGACTCGGACTCGGAGCTGGAGCTGGAGGAAGCATCCTTCATATCCTCATCAGACTCGGACTCAGACTCGGAGGAGCTGGGAGTAGGCTCCTTCTTCTTGTTGGTCTTCTTGGACTTCTCCTTGGAGATGACCTTGCTGGCAACAGCCTTGCTCTTGGCGGCGGGGGACTGGGAAGCCTTGGTGACACCGGCATCCTTGACCTTGTTCAAGGCCTTGCTGGCCTTACCGGCCTTATCGGCACCCTTGGTAGATGTCTTGGACATATTGAACTAGAGGAAAAATGAATGTTAGCCAATGCTCTTCGATCAAATGGAGGGGACTCAGGAAGAGGGCTTGGAGGCTGGCTTGTAGCTTGGGTAGGGTGGCACATACTTTAGTGACAAGTGAAATTCTTGTAGTATGTGCGGCAAAGCCCACGATCCCTCAAAGCACCCGTGTTTTGGATGTGTAAAATGGAACAACAGCCCTCAGAAGAACTGCCAGAAGTGAACTAAATCACAGCTGGACGTTAACCCACTACCCACGGACGGACAAGTTTTCAAGCCCACAAGCAACCGACAGCTGATACTGTCTAGAATATGTAACCCACGAGGAAGATGTCCCACAGAGCCCACAGAATAGATGTATGTCAAGCCCACAGCCCTCAGAGTGATAAGAAGCCCTCAGAGTATCCGAACGAACTTACGAGATAGAACCCACGCGACTGCGTTAGTTAGTGTGTAGAGGTCTCTTGGGTAGTCAAGAGATGAGATAAGTAAAGCGACCTGATACGGACTGCTTTTTGAACGGGGGATGAGAAAAAGAAGTAGGGAGGATGGAAAGAGGAAGAGAAAAAAGTGTGAAGAGCTGGGGACCATCAGCTCTGATAAGGAAAAATTTTTGAAAAAAAAATTCGGAGGCTGGCAGAACCACTCCGCCTGCCTAAAGAGGTTAGTGCAGGCACTCGGTCCCAACACTATGTGGGTACCTTGCCAGTGGCTGTCGACGACTCACAATCGCGTGTTCACTTGGCGGTGCC
Organism: Penicillium psychrosexuale; assembly: GCF_028828465.1. Lineage (NCBI taxonomy): Eukaryota > Fungi > Ascomycota > Eurotiomycetes > Eurotiales > Aspergillaceae > Penicillium > Penicillium psychrosexuale. Next base: position 4,678,278 of record NW_026643187.1, read on the forward strand.
TTTTGCTTTTGTCTACGTTGTACCTGCTACGTCAATTCTTCTGCTATCACTATACTCGTCCAGGCACCGTTCGACTTTTTTTTAACTCGATAGTCAATGGGACGATAAGTTTCCATTGGCCTTTAACGTGATGGCCCCTCCGACACCCTCCTCGCACCGCCCTCGCAAGAAGAGAAAGGTTGCGATCTCCCCCGGCTCCAACAATAACCTGATATTAGATCTAGGCGATGGGAAGCAATCTCCAGCGTTTCCACTAGTCTCATTTTTGTGGGCTGCTCGGGCCGGTGTGTCTCAATGGCTGATTCTCCCACTTGTCCTCATGGCCGTTGGCCTGTTCCGATGGGCTGTGAGCTTATGGGGTTACTCTGGTATGCGACATTGTCTCTTCGGAGGTCGGTACATATTTTAATATCTTCTAGGGTTCCAAGTTCCCCCGATGCACGGTGATTTTGAGGCGCAACGGCACTGGATGGAAATTACCACACATCTGCCTTTGGCAAAGTGGTACACATACGATCTGCAATACTGGGGTCTCGATTATCCACCATTGACCGCATATCACAGCTGGCTACTCGGGAAGATGTACATTTCCCTACCTGCCATGTATTGTGGAATTCCCAGGCCTCCTGCTGACCCGTCGACCTCTCTAGTGGCTCTGCCTTCGAACCAGCCTGGTTCGCCCTGGACGCCTCACGAGGTTTCGAGGACCCCCGTTTGAAAGTTTACATGCGCGCCACCGTCGTGGTGTCTGAGTACTTGGTGTTCATCCCGGCCGTGGTCAACTTCCTCCGCCGCTACACTCGGATGCAGGGTGTTCATGCTTGGTCCGCCTCAATTGCTCTCGTAGCAGTCCTCCTTCAGCCAGCGAACATCCTCATCGACCATGGCCATTTCCAATATAACACAGTCATGCTGGGATTGGTGGTTGCGAGCTTAGACGCTATCTTGGCGGGGCGTATGCTCTGGGCTTGCATTTTCTTCGTTGGTGCACTAGGATTCAAACAGATGGCCTTATACTACGCACCAGTCATGTTTGCCTATCTTCTTGGTGTCTGCACCTTCCCTCGGATTAATATCCCCCGTCTCGTGAGCATAGCCCTCATAACATTGGCTAGTTTTGCTTTGCTGTTAGCGCCTCTTCTGGTTGGTGCCTCCAATTCCGAAGCTCGAAAGGCATTTGCATCTTCTCCGGTGCCGCCTATGTTGCAGGCGCTTCCTATCCACATGGACAAGAACTCTGTTACATATGGGCTATTGTTCCAACTAACGCAGATCATTCATCGGGTGTTCCCCTTTGCGCGTGGGCTCTTCGAAGACAAAGTTGCCAACGCTTGGTGCGCCATTCACACTTTTTACAAGCTCACCCGCTTCGACGCTACATTGTTGCAGCGAGCATCGCTCGGTGCCACATTGGCGTCAATCATCGTTCCATGTGCTATCATCTTCCGCCACCCTCGGGCCTCGCTTCTCCTTCCCGCCCTATCTGCCGTCTCCTGGGGATTTTTCTTGTTCTCTTTCCAGGTCCATGAGAAGAGTGTGTTGCTGCCTCTGTTACCGATGACCCTGCTGCTTGCTGGTAACGGTGGACTGAGCAAAGAAACACGCGCCTGGGTCGGCTGGGCCAACGTGCTTGGCTCATGGACCATGTACCCCCTCCTCAAGCGGGATGAGCTCCGCGTTCCTTACATAGTCATGACTTTGCTCTGGGCCTATCTTCTCGGCTTGCCTCCTACTTCTTTCGAGACCTACCGAAGTCGGCCATCCCCCGAAGACTCCAATGCCCAATTCGAGCCTAGCACTCTCACAACTCTTCTACACTTCTCTTTCTATTTGGCCATGATTGCCTGGCATATCCTGGAGGCATTTGTGGCCCCGCCGCCTGGAAAGCCAGATCTTTGGGTTGTCTTGAATGCCTTGATCGGAGCTGGTGGGTTCGGAATTGCCTATTTGTGGTGTATGTGGAAACTATTTACCCAATGTCGCGAGATTAGTCGGCAGGCGACCGAGGAGGAAAGCCAGAAAAAGAAGCAGTGATTGTTCGCCTAGGTGGAGGCTGTATGATTTTCAGTGATACCCTATATTGTGAGATTATCCAAAATGAAGCAGTAAAGCTGCAAATTGTTTCATTAATATGATTAAGTTCGATTTTCATTCTTTAAGAGGTGAGACGTTGTATTGGGAAACTAGTGCCAAACTTTATATTCCAACATGTCACAAATAACCAAACATGTCCTCAAACAGACGACATCCGGAGAAAACAAAAACTCCCGCCAATGAATGCTATAGTACAATGTTGTATAGTGATAGTACAGCCGAGGGCATTCGGTCAGAGATCAAGTCTAGACCTTGAAGCCAAATCCAGCCATGCAAGTCTTGTACTCCTCGATCGTGGACTTGCACTCCTGCTCGGGGTTTTCGGACTTGGAGAAGAGCATACAGTCATCGCGAGCGGTCTTCTCGGGTTTGCAGACGCAGCAGGGCTAGAATGAAGGCAGGATCAGTCGCTTGCGCTTGCTGGGTCGGCAGTATCGGGTCATACCTTGGGCTTTTCGGACTGGGCGGGCTGAGCGGGTGCTTGCTCAGGGGCAGCGGCACTTTTCTCTATAAAGCATTGTGTAAGCGAGGGTCAAGGTCTTTCTCCGACACTGATATGTAGGACTGGCGCATTGCGCATGTATTCGGCCCGACTAGGTGGAAAGAAACATTGATTTACCTTTTGAGGAACCGAATAGCCAGGACATTGTGATGGATATGCAAATATGCTTGGTAAATATTTCCAGTAAGCGAAAGACGGAAAGGGAGTGTCAAGTATGAAGTTGTGAACAAGTCGTTACACGACTCCAGGGCTGACACCATCGGACATTATTAATGGCAAGTGCTGCGCAACTGGTCGCTATGCCCCGCCGAATTTATTCTTTTTTTTTGTTGTCAACAAAGTCGCCTCTCCGGGGTCGCCTCCTACACTGCAGACTGTTTCGGTTCTTTTCTGTCTATCATTAGGTCTTGGGTCTCCTCGTTTCTAGGATATTGTCTGCCATTGACCTCGCGCTTACCCTATTCTATTTCTATTTCTTATCTCATTCTCCCACTTCAACAACTACCCCGCCATGGCCCCTCACAAGGTCTTCTCCCTCGAGGGCAAAGTCCTCAAGCTCGATAGTGCAGAGGACATGAATGCACACATTCAGCCCTTGATTGACAATACCGACTACACTGAAATCCGTCTCGGTGGAAACACTCTTGGCATTGACGCCTCCAAGCGCCTGGCAGAGGTTCTGCAGAACCAAAAGTGCCTCGAAGCTGCCTACTTTGACGACATCTTCACCGGTCGTCTCCTGACGGAAATCCCCACTGCTTTGAACTCGCTCCTGAACGCCATCCTCAAGATCTCGACCGTCCACACCGTAAACCTTAACGACAATGCTTTCGGTCTGAGAACCCAGGCCCCGCTTATCGAATTCCTCTCGCGCCACGTACCCCTCCGCCACCTTATTCTGAACAACAACGGACTCGGCCCTGCCGCCGGATCTCAGGTCGCCGATGCGCTGTCAAAGCTAGCTGAGCGTAAGGAGGAAGCTCGCAACTGTGGCGAGGAGGTCGCGCTGCTAGAGAGTGTTGTCTGCGGACGAAACCGCTTGGAGAACGGCAGTATGGAGGCATGGGCTCGTGCCTACAAGGCCCACGCGGCCGGCCTGAAATCGGTTAAGATGACACAGAACGGCATCCGATCGGAGGGTATCTCCCACTTGTTGTCCGAGGGTCTCTACCACGCGCATTCCCTGGAGGTTCTGGATCTGCAGGACAACACTTTCACCCATGTGGGTTCCACCGCTCTGTCAAACGCCTTGTCCGGCTGGCCGTCTCTTCGTGAGCTTGGTGTCGGCGACTGCTTGCTTTCTGCCCGTGGTGGTGTGAAGGTGGCCCAGGCTTTGGCGCAGAACAGGAACCCGAAGCTCCAGACTCTGCGTCTGCAGTACAACGAGATGAAGGCGGAGGCTGTCAAGAGCTTCACCCATGCAGCCAAGACTGCGCTTCCCAGTCTCCGTCGTGTCGAGCTCAACGGAAACATCTTCTCCGAGGAGGATCCTCACATCGTCGACCTGCGTGAGCTTTTGGAGGCTCGACAGGGAGAGCACGGTACCGACGATGACCCCGAGGATACGTGGGGTGTTGATGATTTGGATGAACTCGAGGAGGAGGATTCGGAAGAAGAGGAAGAAGAGGAGGAAGAGGAGGACGAGGAAGAGGCCAAGGCTGACAAGGACCTAGAGGATGCCGACCTTGCCGAGGAAGAGAAGGTCGCTGAGAGAGAGGATAAGGACGTCGATGACCTGGCCGATGTTCTGGGCAAGACAGGTATCTAACCTCTGGAGCTGTTGGATAATTGTCGCTTCTATCAGTACCTGCCTTCCATCACGGACGGATCATGGATCCAATACCACGTTGATATCATCAATGGCTGAGAAACCCGCGCCCTCAGCTTAATTGGTGTCCTCCTGGCCATCCATGGTCCCTTTCTGTGTCCACGGCCACACAAGCTTCGGGTATGAGGATCTCACCGACGACGCTTACGCTTTGCCTTCAAAAGACCCCGATTTTTATACCCCCAATCTCCAAAATGGAACCCTAGCTTGCACATAATTCCCTTTGCTTTGATCCTTATTCTGTTTGCATAGCCATGGACCCCCGTGTTTGCTTCGGAGGATACACAACCATATAGATGGAATACATATCCGGACAAGCATGAACATTCAAATACTCACAAGTTCAGAAAACAAGTAGTGTGTATACAAAGTTGCATATAAATGGAACGAAAATAATTTCCGAAAATGGAACCCAAGGCTTGGCGCAGACCTCGGACATCACAGCTCATCAAATTCCTTTTACCTCGTCGCCTTTGACATATTCCCTCTACCTCACCTGTCACTATTGGCGCTTCCATTGCCGTCGCCTTTCCGCTCTTTCATTTCTTTACAGGTTTCATCTCGCAACACTATACCGTGGACGCGACCGTGAAATATCCCCAGGTGAGTTCCGCTAAACACCCCTCACTACATCTTGCTTTGCGCAACTACCCATTGCTTTTCATGGTGCAAGCTATGACAGCCACATGTGCTGCTGCATGCCGTTGTTTCCAATCTTCTTTGTTTGTTTTCATCGAGTTTCCGAGGGCAAATGAGAGAAAAAGCGGACACGTGCAGTTGACAGTACCACCTTCTCCCGCATTGTCTCTATGGTGGGGTATCTAAGAGCCATGTTTTGTGTTACCTTTGTTGAAAGCACGTGTGCTCTATGATCTGTGATCCCAACCGGGAGACAAACGTGCCTGCTGTGGTTCTGGAGAATGCGCCGACATCCGGGGCTTCTAAAGACCCTGTGCTCTGTGTTTTTGCGATGACATGCTGACAGTTAGGACTCATAGATCGCCTGGAACATCCTCACCCGGTCCTCCATTGACCCCGTCAAGCACTCTGATCGCGTCATCCCTCTACCCCGCACAACATGGCGATGGACGCTAAAGAGATCGAAGCTAAGGCCAAGGCCTTGGGCAAGGCCGCGACTTCGAACGAGTCGCCAGCTGTGATTATCGGCCTCCTGAAGGACATCCAAAGCGGCGTCCGGGCAACCGAAGACCTCCTCCGACAGACGCGCATCGGAATCATCGTCAACAAGTTCAAGCAGAGCAAGACCCCAGAAGTCGCGCGGCTCTCCAGCGAGATTGTTTCCAAGTGGCGGACGGAGGTGAACAAGCAGAAGCAGGCTGGTTCGGCAGCCGGTCGTGGTTCGAGCGGCTCTCCGCGGCCAGCGCACAACGGTACAGGGGTGTCCACTCCAGCCACTGCGACACCCTCAGACAAGGCGTCGAAGCTGTCTGTGCCTCCGGATAAGCGAACATGGAAGGCAGACGGGGCGGATATCAATCATACCGGGAACCGAGTGCGTGACAGCTGCACGGGGCTGATGTACGATGGACTGTGTGTGGGGTCGACCGAGTCTCCCAAGGTCGTTCTAGCACGCGCTATTGCGGTGGAGATTTCTGCCTACAAGTACCTGGGACCGGAGACGAAGGAGGAATACCGTACGAAGATCCGTAGTCTTTTCCAGAATCTGAAGAACAAGTCCAACCCGAAGCTGCGTGTGCGCGTTGTCGAGGGAGAGATTACTGCTGAGCAATTTGTGCGCATGAGCCACGATGAGCTGCGCTCTGTTGAGCAGCGTGAGGCGGACGCTAAGATTCAGAAGGAGAATATGGACAAGGCTATGGTTGCCCAGCAGGAACGCAGTATCAGTAAGAGCTTGCAGTGCGGCAAGTGTGGCCAGCGCAAGGTCACCTACACCGAAGCTCAGACTCGTGCGGCTGATGAACCGATGACCCTGTTCTGTACGTGTCTGCACTGCGGCAAGTCCTGGCGGCAGTGAGCTCGGGGGGGAGCGGAAATGTATTATTTTGGGGGACTCGGTGTTTCTTTCTTTCTATTTCCCTTTTCTCTTTCTCGGTTTTTTCTATCAAGCGAAGGTTATGAGGCCGAAGCTGGAGTTCTACTGTGGGCCTTTGATTTATGTCTTCCTCTACATCTCGAAGCTCGTCTGGGCAAATGGATGGGAAACAGTCGTGAACTATCTACCAAAATGCAGATATCCGAATGATTGATCTCAACTCTTTCAAGTACTCCGTATAGGTGGTCGTTCTACTATATAAACACAGCAACGTCATATGATGTCAGTATGCACTCCACCGCCTAAAGGATATCAAACCCGCCCATAGCTCTGATGACTCTCACAATACCACATCTACACTCCAAAGCCAACATGACCACGCGCTCAGACCTCCTAAAACCAGTCCAGGCCCTCATAGAAGCCCTAACGAACCCAAACCCAACAAACCCCCACCAACTCCTCTCAACCTTCACCACCCTCCCAAAACCTCTAGCCTACGAACACGGTCTCCCACAACTAGCCCCCTTCCTAGGCCGGCCCTTCAACGGCCAAGATGGGGTCGCAACGTACTTCGAGCTCATCTCCTCGCTGCTGGGAATCAAGAATATGGCCTTCGAGCCCGAGGAGAGCTGGGTAGTTGACACGAGCTGCATGGCAGTTTCGCTGCGCGGAACGGCGACGTTCGTCTGGAAGGAGACGCGGCAGGCTTGGGATGAGACGTTCGTGTACCGCATTAAGCTTGCTGTTGATGGGTCGAGGGAGGGGGGGAGGTTGGCGGTTTGTGAGTACCACGTTTGGGCGGATACGGGCGCTGCGTATCTTGCTAGGTGTGAAAGGTTGGGGGATTTAGTGGGTTCTGCGAGTGATGGTGAGGGGATTCATCTAGATTACGATATGAACGGGGAGGACATAGAATAGGGAGAGATATATATCAGCCAACAGCAAAGATATAGCACTGGTGATTGTGCCAATCATAAGGAGAGAGTGTCATTATTTGAGAGATTTTTCTAGGTAGGTCCGGGTGGTATACATGTATTCTACACTCTTTGCCGTTCTCCTCGGATTATTCTATAGGACTGGGGCAGTCTATCCCTCGAAGACGCTGTGGTTCAGCTCAACACCCATATCCTTGGCCATATTCTGCATCTGGGCCTCTATGTCATCCTCCATACCACCACCCAGATGCAAGAACTGGCGCACTTTGGTGAAATAGAAGAAGATATCAGTGCTAAACAGCACCATGCGGAAGATAAAATGGCGCCCGATGTTGCGGATCTTCTCGGCCAGCGGCAGATCCGGCGACTCGATAAGCGCACGCGAAGCCCAGATACCAGTGATCTTAACACGGTTCACCGGCGAGCCCAGGAACTGGTTATTACCTTGGACGATGCGCAGATTGCGACCGATGAAGATCAGCTCCTGTGGCCACTTGGTTTCATCGCCTAGCATATCACGGACCGCCTTGCGCATCCCCTGTTGCATCTCGTAGTGCCGCTCTGCACGCTCCGACTTGCTCAGTCCCTGGAGACCGCGCTGCGTGGACTTGTCTCCGCCGCTGTAGGGACGCATCAACGTTGCTGATGCGAAGATGTCAGCGTTGTTCACGCCCCAGTCCCTGGCAATCTCGCCCAGCGTGCGATTGTCGAAGGTAAGGAGAGCTTTCCAGAACCGCGCGTATTGGTGTCGGAACTTGGGATCCATGTGGATGTACAGGCCGTGGTCGATCAGAACCAGCTCTGCCTTTCCGGACGGCTTGCGGCGGATGAAGATGTTGCCTGGGTGCGGGTCGCAATGGACGTATCCCCACATGAACATCTGGGCAGAGAACAGATCTACCATGGTCGTCATCACGTCCTTGACTGACAGTCCTAGTCCGCCGTTGTGGTTAGGGCCTCGCCAGTAGTCACGCTTTGGCTTGGTACTCGGTCGATTCGCAGAACCCTCCTGCGGTCGGTCAAGCGGTGTACCGTGACAGCCTGGACTTCCCTGGTGCCAGCCGCCGCGCCAGGGCCGCGTGATGGAGTCTTTATCCCAGAGTCGTACGCCTTCCACCCATTCAGCAGTCATGACGCGCCTTGAGCTCAGTTCGCGGAATACTCGAGGGATATACACGCGGTCGCGCAGACGGGGTTCAGCGGCCACTAGCCTGGCCATGTTTTCCGAGTTATCTGCTTCATTTACGAAGTCTGTTTCGAGCGATAGTCTCTCACTGATATAGGGAACAAGACTGTAGAAAGGGATGTCGAACATTTTGCTGTAGACAAAGGTCACAACTCTTTTTCAATGTTAGCACAACATTCTCTCGCAGCTGCAATTCGGACAAACTTACTTGAAGGCCCAGAGATCCCATGCCAATTGCTGTACGATCTCCCGCTTTTGGACCTTGATCGCAACCTCCGTGCCATCCTGCAGACGAGCCCAGTGGACTTGAGCAACACTGGCACTGGCTCTGGCTCTGCGCTCCATCACGCCCTTATCAGGGTCTCCTGTAAACGAAACACCGAATACCTCTTCAGGCGACTTCCCAAAATCCTCACGAATGACCTTCTCGACATCCTTCCAGTCGTTCTGCGGCGCATCATCGAACATTCGCGAGAACATCTGCTGGAATTCAGGGGGCAGAATGGCAGATTGCATTGCAATTGCCTGACCCATCTTCAGGTAGAGACCACCATTATGCCTCAACAGATGCGACAACCGCTCTGCGGTGCGGGCGTGTACGGCAGTAACAGAGCTAGCCAGTGGTGGGTGTGCTCGGAAGTTAATTTTGTAGTCGAGAGCGACGAAGATACCGAGGGAAAAGGTCCGGGCTGTTCGAGTCAGCGATGAGGCGTAGAACTGGCGGTCGATGCCCCAAGCGACGCCTGTTGCTAGTGAGACATAAATGATTCGGCGTAACCATTTGATGGTTCGTTTGTAGGTCTTTGCTTCTCTAGGTTTCCCCAGGGAGCTCGGTGACGGCGGCACGAAGGGTTGGAATTGGCTTGAGTGAGCATATCGGTGCGGGCGCCGGAGTGAGGGACGGATGACGGTGGGCCGCACAGAGCGGAAGGTCGCGTACGCCATATGAAATTGTGGGGAGGCGGATGCCCAATCACTGCATGGTGTTGGCAATCAAATCCAGTCTGATCTGAGGTGAAGGCAAAGGAATGAGAAGGTCAAGTGTCAATTTATCAAGTAAGCCAGTAAGCCCTAGAGAGGTCGGACTGTCGTCATCGGTAGCTCCGCATGGAGTCGGAGTCGGAGGAATTCAGCGATGTCTTATTCAGCTACAGGCACATTATTAATTGAAGAAATCGGATGTATCTGACATTAATTGCATTTACAGCACTATTTACGTTGAATCAGGGTATAATTCATAATTCATCATGGTCATAAACCCCCAAAGTATCACACACTTTCGCATAATCTCTCATATTCTGGGGAATCGTAGTATCCCACAGTTCGTCACTCTCCAAGAACCGAAGCTGCTCCTTACACGATTCCTCTGAAGCCATTGGAATCAAAGTAGGAAGATGTTTGATCGAAGCCTTGAGGAAATTGCGCTTGAAGCAGTTGCCAAACCCAGCCAGAGTCTCTGGATCAGAACAGATATGTACTCCGCCGCCCAGCATTGTTCCACAGCTTTCCTTGATCTTGAGCGCAACATCGTCGCCCATTTTCAGGAGAGCCTCTTCCTTGTGGGGTACATTCATGCGCTGCATCAGGCTGCGAACGGCTGGGACAAAGGTGTTGTTGCGCGTCCATAGATCCCAGTGGGGGACGGTCGGCTGGCATCCAACGTCGCAGATTTCACTCTGGAATTTACCGAAGAGGTGGCCTGGTCGGCTAACTAGCGCGGAGACGACTTTGAAGCATGATGTGCCGAGTGCTGTAACGGGGGAGAAGAGCAGGACGAGGACGAGGAAGAGGCAATCGAGGAAAAGACGCATTATGTGGGATACAGAAGACGAGAGGCTAAGGAAGAGAAGACCGAGATCTTCTGAGGTCTTCCAATTGCAGTTTTGGTGAAGAGAAGAGAAGACGTGAGATCTGACTCCCCCGCATTTGTGGAGAACTCGGAACTTCGTCATTTGATGTTCACTGGTGTTCATTTCATAAACCAGCAGATGGACTTGCATATTAGCCATGATCCTTTCAGGTATCTTTTATATCCCCTGCTCGAGCCATGAAAACCGCTGATTCTAATCTAGTGACTCTATCGAGATGCCCGTGCATCTACAAGAGGTAGACTCTCTCGAAGCCATTGTTATCATCGACAATGAGCTAGATCCGCTGTCGCCCGCAGCTCCGGATACCGTCCAAGTCTCGGGGAATCTGGGGGCGATTGCCATGGGTTCAAAGCATACGTTGACAGACCGCGGAGAAGCCTGCAAGGAATTAAGGCTGGAAGATGTCTGCTGCGCAGCACATGGCTTGTCAATTCTGGTGGTAAGATGTTCTACCACTGGACTCTTGAATGCGTTCTCATTAAGCCTATATTAGACTGCCACTAAAGGCAAGAAGAAGCACGTCATTCTCTTCGATGCTGGTCCCGAAGAGGAGGCTTGGGAGAGAAATGTGAAACGCCTGGGACCAAATCTCTCCTCTGTGGAAGTGATTCAGCTATCGCATTGGCATCGAGACCACTCCGGTTCGTGATTGAATGAAAAGAAGCACATTTACGCATACTCCTCAGTTGTTCTGACATTCGCTAGGTGGTCTTCTGCGAGCAATCCGCATGATAAACAATGCCAAACAAGCCGAGAGCCGCTCTGAGCACCTGGTCGTGGACTTACACCCAGACCGACCAGTTTACAGAGGCCTTGCTTTGCCCCAGCAGATCATTTCCCTCGAGGCTGACCCTACCTTTGAAGATATTGGAAGTGCAGGTGGGGTGGTCGACAAGCGGAGCGAGCCACACACCGTCCTTGATGACTTCTTTCTTGTATCTGGGGAGATTCCACGAGTGACGCCGTACGAGACAGGTCTGAAGAATGCAGTGCGATATGACCCTGATGAGAAGGACTGGTTCTCTGACGAACTCATCATCGATGAGCGCTCTCTCATCTGCAATCTCAAGGGTATATGCAGCCTAAACCCTCACAGGCTTGTTGAGCTAACATGTTATCAGGAAAAGGACTTGTTGTTTTCACTGGGTGTAGCCATGCTGGCGTAGTCAACACCACCAAACACGCCGTCGAGCTCACCGGTGGAACGGTACCTGTCCATGCCGTTGTCGGTGGGTTTCATCTCGCCACGAGTGAGGCAGATCAAATCCAAAACACAGTAGCCGATCTCAAACGGCTCGATCCCGCCGTGCTGATGCCCGGTCATTGTTCGGGCTGGCGGGCCAAGTTTGCGATTGAGAAACACATGCCCGGGTCATTGGTGCCCTGCACTGTCGGCTCGAGAATCACATTCTGATACCCCTTGTGACTGTTTCATCTGAAACTCTAATACCCATTCAACCGGTTCCTGTAGGCTCGTTCTCCACGTGGACGCAGGGTCTTGATGCGAAACTGCATGACATGGGTTGCTCGAGCAACGAGTTTCGTCAAGGGGCTATCTCGGACTCAGCTCGGCATAAGTCGTTCTGTTGACGGATTCCGATTACTGACATAACTCTATTCCCTTGCTGCATTTTCTTGCGATCGGAAGAATGCGGATGGATGCAGTTGACTGTTTCTAGACTTTGATTACGGAGTAGTAAGCGTGACATGCTAGACATACAGTCAAGGCATTGATACTTCTAGCTGATTGTAGCGACGGTTTATGATAGTTGAATAATATATGTCGGAAATGAATAATTCACTTTGGAGATTTTCAATCAAATAAAACATTGAGAAGTTCGGAGCTGCATAAGATCTGTAGTTGGAGAATCGAACCTTATATATATTTCCATGTATCCAACGACACTTGTATGCTGGCAACGTATATTTCCTTTGCGTCTATAGGACGCGGATGTTTCAATTTGCTCTAAGGATCTATAATATCTTGCATATACTGATGAACCTTCGATATATATGTTCTACAACTAAACAAGGTTAGATGTAACTTCCATCCACTACATCATCAAGTCTCCAAGAGGTCAGATCACCAAACATCAACCATTCCATGCACATTAGTTCTACACCCACGTCAGATAAGCCAAAGTACCTCACCATCCACAACATACAGATAGGATACAGTGTAACCACCACCAACGACACCAAGACCACCCAACGTCAGCTGGACTAATCCTCCACCGCTCCGTCGTGCATTGTTCTACAGCCAAGATCCCTTGGTAGTAAATATCTACCGAATCGTCGAGATACGGCATCCAACACTATCAGCAAAACAGTCAGTTTCCGTCTTGGCCGACGAAAATCCCTCAGCGGCAGAGTAAGTAGTAAGTAGTAACTAGTATATCGATCAACATGAACAAATCTAAATGCGCCCCTGACAGCGCCATGCCATGCCACGCCACGCCCCTCACAGACGACACCTCCGATAAGAGCACGTCCTAAGTTGTATATTTCACATTGCTACTGCTACCTACATACATACTCATGTGCATTACTCCGTTCGTACCTAGCACGGAGTACGGAGCACCCCGTACGAAGTACAAGTACATACAAGCATGCACACTGCCCCCGCCAAGACGCAACCACAACAAGCATTACCAACAACCACCCTTGCGCTCGTCGACTCCCCTCTCCTCTCCACCCCGCCCCACGAATCCGATCACGGTCGCCCGAATCATGACATGACCTCACGCCGATAAAAAAAAAGGGGGCTGGCCAGAGGCCAAATGCCTGCCAAGACGATAATGCGGGAGGAAGGGATGCACGGCCTGGCTTGGCGTCGGTGGACAGGTACGAGATGAGGGTGATCAGCAGATCAAGGGAGGGAATTTTCTATGTAGATTGTCTTTGATGAGCCGGGGGAAGATAGTTGACATCATTGAATGACTTTATCGCGTTGTATGCGGAGTATAGTCGGTAGTGTAGGTAGATACGTGCCAAGAGTATATTTGGATAACGTCGGTCTTCGTTCTCCGAGATCGAGTCTGGGGAGACAGGGATAGGACGCAATACTTGGGATGATTGTGCATTGATGGTTTCGGTCACTGGTTTATCTTCTATTTGGGGTATCTGAACACATGCCCAGGCGTGATCTGTACTATACAGGATCCGTATACTTCCCTTATGGGGTAGTCGTAGGTCACCAAGACTCCGATTCTAGCGAACTATCAATATCCAAGACAACGAGAACGGGACGCAAGTCGATCCCGCACCCTGTTCTGACCTCACTCTCATAAATAGGCAATGCCCAGTGTCCATACAGCCAGCCAAGAAACCCTAGTGAAACAGAGCCGTGAAACTCGAACATAATCGCGCCTCTCCTTCTGTTATCGGATCTTGGCTTGTGCCTGTCTATCGTCGATCATGAAGTTTAAATCCCACATTAGCCATCCTAACCCGCGACGAATGCTATTGAACAATAACACACTGCACGCAGGCAGCATGTCGATCCCCTCGCATCCCCCCCGAATCTATCCCTGTCTTGCTTGGCATGCCTAGACAAGGTATCCCGGGACAAGCTCGCAGTACGCAGATGCGGGTATACGGTACCTGTAAGACGGGGAATAGGATAACAAAGGATACTGAAACGGTGTCTGGGCTATTTTATGCTTGACTGTGGCCCCTGTATTTAAACCAGGTAGGTACTGGCTGAGATTGATAATCGGCACTGGATGGCCGGGGAGTTTAACGGTGGCTATGCAGATGCCGACGGAGGTGTCATACAAAGAACAAAGAGAGATATTCCGTAGCCTAGCAGGCACTCTCACACCGTCCTTCTAACAATAGTAACAGAGAAGCAGAGCAGGTAGCAATGGCGACACCATCCAATTCGTCTCATAGCCTCCGATCTGGAGAAAATTGGGATCAACCAGGTATCGTGAACACCGCCGATGACTCGCCCGAGTGGCAGAGACTGACAGTGACAGTGACAGCCAGTCCGAGACGCAATACTGTAACGTTTAATCTGTCTGTAGCAGTCTGTGTTTCAACATTGTATCTAGCACAGCCAAGAATATCAATACGTCACATACAATTATTGAGCATATACATCGCAGCACGGGGAGAGGGGAGCGAGCGTGTGCATTATTATTGTGGACTCGACTGTTTTCCCGCAGGGTAGTTCGGGCCACTTACCAAAACGCAGGGAGAGCAACAAATCTACGAACTGGGTGTATTACCCCGGAGCTATACTAAAGAAGGCAATATTTAGGTCTGTTAGAGTCATACCTATGTCGTAGTAACATGCATACTTTCCTTGCGTCACAGGGGAAAAAGAAAAACAAAGCGACTGTCATTCACTGATTAGTTTTTTCCTAATCTGGAAAGACAACACACACCTCCCCGACACCGGACTCAGGTCGCGTCGCGCTAATGGCTAGCAATACTCCGGAGTAGTAAATAGTGATATGCAAGTTCCCTTGCGACCAGTAGCAAGCGCGGAAAATATATCACTTTGCATGATCTCCGAAATGCGACTTGCCAGTTGTGAGGTTCGCGTCGAGGGAGTGTGGGGTGTTTTGTTCTCCTGTCGATCGCTGCCGGATGGGGAGGACGGAGACTCTCTTAGCTTGCGGTCTGGCTTGGAGGGGAATGATTTGGTCGATTATGGGGATCTAGACTATGCTGATTATGTTGCTCGACGTGGCGTGAGTCGTCTTATGCCGTGGATGGATGGCCTGTGTGTTTATTTATTGCTTGTTTGGGTATCGTGCGATAGCGACGAGGACGTAGAGTGTATGTCATCATAGCTGTCGGATTCGTGAAAGGCTTAGGGGAGGTGACTCCGTGATCACACTATCACACACCCGGTATCGTATGTTTCTGTGTGCGATCTCCACAGTCCAGGGCCGGAGTTGCGGTTTTTCCGACGTGGGATTCCGAAGAAGAGCTGTCTGGCCAGGATATTGACCATTGTTTGATTTTGCTTTCTCATCGGTGCGTAGGGGGCGTGTCGGTACCTGACTACTAGGATCTGATCGACGCAGGGTTATATGCAGCCAAGAGAAAATGTAGCATAAGATCTCAACATAATATACAACATATAATCCGATGCACACGACCTAGAAATTAACTGTGTACACAATTCACATGAGGCTGACTGGATGATTTTCCCACTATTACCTGGTGGCGCGTAATGGATTCATCCATACAAAGTAACAGAGAAGAAATTACCAGCCCTGCCAAGAACTGCAGACAAAGACCCTGGAACTACGAACCAAATGAAGCAAGCGTTCAAAGTTGGCAATGAGCAATTAAAATCCGATATGTAACCATAGTCGACGACGCCTCACGCCCACACAACGCTCTTCCCAAACCGAAATCAGACGTGCCGAGTTCCCGCGTGCCGCGTCGGAGTTTCGACACGGGATGCCCGACTGGCCGAGTCTACACCTTACAAACGATTATAGCCAAGACCGAGAGGGGACCGACATAATGGGAAGGCGATGGTCCAATCGTGGGGCGGGAACGAGAAACCTCAATATTCGGGGGATTATCTGCATGAGGTAAGGCAAATTGACAACGCCTGACGGGCACAGACACGCGGGGCTGAGGGAATAATGTACATTGTACGGAGTACGGAGTACGGAGTACATAGTATGTACTATGTTGTACGCACGGAGGACAGGTATTAATTCCATGGGGTTGAATAATATGGAGTCCAGTACGGAGTATACATTACCTACCCCCGTAGCAAAAGAAGCAGCGGTGATAGTCGTTTTTCAAGCTATGACCATCCTACGCCCTGGGAAAAGGAAAGAACATAACGTCATACGTCATACGTCATACACGATTAGCCGCCGAGTCTGAGATTAGGCCAATATACCACGCCGATATTTCTATATTGCGATTGCGTCTAGGCTGTCTAATTTCCGAGCAACAGCGCATTTCTCGTTTCAAATTGCTTGAAGCTCTTCCTGCAGGTGCGGGAACCATATCACGCTAGACCAGAACGGGAATTGGGGTGAGGTACGTGCACGGTACTCCCGAGGTTCGGTCTTGGGTGTATTGGGGGATTGTTTTTTTCGTTTCATTCCATTTTCCGTGTTTTTTTCATTTCGGCCTTTGTTTTCTCCATGGGTAGCCGATTTCTGGGGTGAGCAAATCTGGGATAGCTTGGCGAACAGTTAGGGTAGTACCTTTGGTCTCGGTCTTTGTCTTTATGCAACATAAGCAATTTATTACGAGAATACGGAGTAGCGCTGTGCTGTCAAAGGACGGACCTCGCGCACAGGTGGGCATTGAATCCCGTTCTCCGGACGGAGTGACTAGTCCCAAGGATGATAGTAACAAGCCTTGTCGGTGTGAATAAAGGAGCTAGAAAGAAAATGCCTCACGATCTGAGATCGGCAAGAAAACCGCGGAGACCTTTGTCCGTACAAGCTAGCTACGCGACGCTAGCCTCCTTAGTGGTAAGCTATACTCCGTAATCAAGGAACGATGTGGCAGGCGGGCGATCATTCAGTGGGCCGCGAGGGTTTGATTCAGATGAGAGCTTCCTGCAAGCGTATTTCGCGCCCGCTGATTGCTGGACGGAGCTCTGGTCCCCATCGCACTATTCGCGCTACTGTAGGTACACGGCTGCGAGGCGAAAGCCAAGCCGGTGCTAGGAGAGGTGGTCGATACCGGGCCAGTAGACGCAGATGAAAGGGGATGCCAATGGAAATCATGTGGATTCAGGGATCTGGGTTCGATAATGGAGGGGAATTAAGAAATAAGTTGTGTGTCCCCGTCACGAGTTGGTGATATTAGACATAACCCTTCCACTATATTAACTACCGAGTCGTTAACGAGTGTGATAGACTTTTCTTTAGGGCTATTTATTCAATACGGCATGTCCAAGCTGAAGGAAGGTCCCCCGTATTTTTCATTTCAGTGGAAAATTCACCCCGGTAATTAACTGACTCAGCACTCCCTAACGATCATG
The DNA here is from genome assembly GCF_028828465.1 of Penicillium psychrosexuale. Taxonomy (NCBI): domain Eukaryota; kingdom Fungi; phylum Ascomycota; class Eurotiomycetes; order Eurotiales; family Aspergillaceae; genus Penicillium; species Penicillium psychrosexuale. Next base: position 4,695,687 of record NW_026643187.1, read on the forward strand.
ATTGGTGGGGGACTGGGGTAATCTCGCTACTCGGGCGTTCCCCGAATCAGAAATGCGCTTTTATGGATTTTCAATGGGGTATAGAAGAACATCGGGTTAGTCTCAACACAAAGCGAAAGCGGCATGATAAGAAGTCATGACGTGATACTGTTATTCTTATCATCCATGGGCTGTCAATTCGCATTGTGCCGACATCCGTCTATTGACAAGGATAAAGCAGAGGCAAGGGAGGGAAAAAGGTAAAAAAAAAAAAAAAAAGAAAAACCACCTGCAGCAAACCTGCATTGCATCCATGGGACGGTGACGCTCGAAGGAAGAGGAAGCCTTCTAGAAGCCATCCAGAACACCCTAAATCGATAACCACACGCACCGGACTCGGATCCACTCCGAGAAATGTCCAAATGGAGAAGATCACCGACTCGGCACCGAAACCTCTCTAGCTCGATTCCTCTAGGGCCAGCCTGCAGTTTACTCTGCACGCAGCAGTTTTGATATCGGCCTCATGCCTCACCGTCCTTTACGACTTACGATATCCAGCAATTGATCTTCAATTTCTCTCTTTCGTTAGTACGCCCGGTTCGGTCCGGCGTGTGGCAATCATAATCATCTGAATGCGAATGGACATTTGCGGCATTTTGTTGCATGACGCAGGACAAGACACATCACGATCGGAAAAACGAGAAAAAAAGCCCGTGCTTCTCGCCGTCAGCACGCTGAATTGATCTAACTATTGATCTCCAGCCCAAGCCTGCAAGCGAGACGGCAGCAGCGGCGCGATCGCCCGACAACTGCGAGGAATCTCCGATGTCTTTGAAGGTTGGTTTCCGGGAATATACCTTCACTAACTACATATCGGGCTTGAGAAGGTGGCGGCGTTGATGTAGAGCCCATATCCGACCGGGAAGAGGTGATTCGCCACGGGCGCATATAGATCAATTTTTATATGGAGTTCTCCGTACTTCGTCTCCGTACAATAGGTATTCTTGGGGTGTGTAGCTTCCGTTCCGGTGGAATGGGCGATCGTGGAACGTCCATGGATGTTTCCCAGCCCCCCAATATGGGCATACCGTGAATCCCCGATTACGTCTGTGATATAATTGGAACTGGGTATTGGGTGCATCATCTGTACGGAGTAGAGTGCAAAGTACGGTACTCCAGGTACAAAGTACACATACAAAGTACAGTAAAGAATAGTAGAATTGACTGTCCCAAGATATATTGATATCTACTATACTCTCGTACCTACGGCTACGGATCTCGTCCCACACCCTCATCCATGGCTCGCCGTGGGGGAAAAAAGCAGAAAAGTCGAAATTTGCCAAAATCCCAATTCTCGATGCTTCGGTTGCCCCATTCGAGGCATTTTCGCATGTTCCCATTGATTGGGATAGACAGCTCTCCACTATGCGCCTCGGTTTTGGGGATTTGGTTTGAACGGTCCTGGACCCGACAGATTTTTTTTAATCAGAACAATGGCCCGATATTCTGGTCCTGATCCATGAAAGAAAAAATTCGGCCAGTGACCTCGGCGGCGTTGAGAACAGTCCCTTCTCAGGATCGTGCACTGCTGGCCTTGGCTGACGTGGATTTTCGAAAGGCTAAACAGCGAGAATCCCCCGGAATGATCGCAACTCAATTGGCCTTTTTTTCCTTTTTTTCCCTTTTTTTTTCCGTTTCCTTTTGCGTTTTTCCTTCCTTTCTCGCACGGGGCTGCAGGGGGACGAAGCGCAGACTGTCCAGCGAATAGGGGCTTGTAGCGGGATTGCCAGAACTCCACTGGCTTCCTAAAAGAGTTTGGCCCATGAGCTATCTGTCTCTGGAGCTGTTCTTCGACCGTCGAGTATGGAGGAGATGAGACAGGGGCTACAGAGTGACGATAGCGGGCTACGGAGAACGGGATTGTCTTTCTCTCTATCTTTTGCGGGATAATCAATAGCTCCCACGGAGGACAGTTCAAGAATGGAAGGTGATCTTTTCTCCGATAGATTATATTACCATGGCGAGGATATGGCCAGACCGGGGAGCTCCATAATTTATTCGCCCTTTACATGTCCGCAATTGGTTCGCGTTGTGTCGGTTCGCCTTCCGCGTAAAGCGCCGGGCACCGTTGATGGGAAGTATACAAGACGGGACGACCTACAGGATTCATTATCGCAAGCCATCGATCGACGTAGCGTCTCTACGGAGGATATTGTACGATGTTCGGGAGACGAGAACGAGAACAGAAATTGTCTAGATCGCGGAGACTCGCGATAATATATCGTTACCGTTACCTATCTCCAACGGCGCGTGCACGATTTCAACCCCAGCCCTGAGGAGATTGGAGATTGGAGATGGAGATAGATGGAGATTGGTCTTCTGGGGAAGACTTGCCAAGGGGACATTCGCCGGAAAGCCGGGGGGAGTGCGGGTGCATCAAAGTATGGGAAACCAGTGACTGTACAGAATATGTACAGACTCCGTCCTTAGCTACTCCATCCTAACTATCATATACATTTCCTACATCCTGATTCGAAACCCTGTCTCCATCCAATCGCAGTCAGCCTTATTCTATTGTATGCACCGCGAAGCTTGACGGTGTCGATGGAGGGTCTGATCGTGGATCATCTCCAGTAATATACATCCGATGACCCCTGCTATGTACATATGCTTTCGAGGATTTACCCGCACTCGGGCAACCCGCATTTGCCATCGTGAACTAGGTTTGTGATTGAATTTTCCGTTTTGGCCATGTACAGTAGGCGATCAATGTATGTATGTGCTGGCCGGATAATAATAGTAGTCTCTGATTGTTGCGACGACGTACGGAGTATAGTGAACTTTATCGATGCCGTCTTTTCTCGATTAAGATCTACAATATATCATATTATACGAGCAAACAAGGTTGCCACTGAGATACCTTGAAGCATTCCGCTGAACTCCGTATAAACACATGTTAGAGTCAGTGCTTGGGAACAGCGTCGGCGATCAACAATGATGAAATCATCGGCCGGCGTCTGCACGCGGTGATTCGATCAAAGCCTTAGTGTAGCTGTTAGTGGGCCTACATGGTCCTGCTGGCCAATCCGGAGCACCGAATTAAATGCCGCTTCTGGGGACGCTCTCCACGAGGCCAGGGGGAAAGAGAGGGCGACGATCGACCGTGGTCAGAGGGACGAACGAGGCAGCTGCAGCGAGGGCAGTGGCAGTAGGACACAGAAGTGCGTGCTGATACCAGCAGCTGAAAAAGAAGGCCCGGGGAAGTTCGACATTAGCTAATTGATGACATAATAGTAAGGTACGGCGCAGGCGTAATCCGTGGGTAAGAAACGGGTAATTTTCAACATGCTTCAACCTCACAACATTGGCATATCCAGATCTGTCAACCGTTTCCGGACCCCTTGCTATGTTAAAATCCCATGCGATATTGGCGTCATCACAGGAACAGTGGCATTTTTTCGTTACCTTGTGCGTTTAGTGTTTACGGGCGAAAGCCGGACTCGGTCGGCAAGACACTGAAGTATATACATATGTCGCTAGCCCTGACATGGGCAAATGAAGGCATATCCGTATCAATGGACTATCTTGGGACTATCTCGGGCTATGTCGCTAAATAGAGAAACATTCTCCTGCAAGGGCATTCCTGCTCTATTCCTTTTTGCCAAGGCCGTGAATTCTCCGTGAAAACACACCTAACCTGCGCGGTATCAGAACTGGTCGTAGTGTGTCTTTTTTGCTGCTATGCTTGGGGTCGCGGGGCACACCCCAGACACAAAAATCGCGCATAGTGTCAGGACCCGGGGCAGAGACTTGCGTAAAATTGTGTACCGATTTTATACGAAAGTGATGTCTGTGGAGGCCAACTCGGCAGCGCGGTGCCGGTAGCAGAGACCTCTAGAGTGAGAGTCGTATCGGTATCGCGTTTTTTCATTGTTTTGATGCTAATCCAAAGGCGGTTCCTGATCCACTCCCTCGACCGTGGCTGCAATGTGACTGGCTGCAGCTGGCTTTAGCTGGCTTTCCGGTACCAGGTTTCTTGGTAGGGCAAGGGGTAAATATTGGTATCGACCGAGATTCATTACAGGGCTAACCCTAAACGGGCAGGAAAAGTGGAAATAAAACAGAAAAAAGTCTAATTATTCCCAAAAGAATGGCCCATGAGCAGGTCGAGCAGTACCTAGCTTATAGCTTCCCCAGCAACCAAATCCACAGGTATCTCTCCCCTCAAATTGACAAACGCGGGATTTCATGCAAATACCTTTCTCCCCCATTTATTTTTTGATTTCTTTTATTTTTTTAATTCCCAATTTTGCAAATTCAATTCCCAAATTCTTTTTTTCTTTTTATTTTTTTTATTTTTTAATTTCCCTCACTCTTTTCTCTCATTATCCACCTACCCACTCCGGTTTTGACCCCCCCCCCCGTAATCCATTATAAAACAGCCCTTCCTTCACCCATCTCATTTTCTTCCTTTCTCTCTTTACATAGGATCTATTCCGACTCTGTCATATCGCCATTCCGTTGTTCTTTCTCATATCGTTGGGTTCCAAGGCTGTGTGAGCCGAAAGCAACAACAATGGCGGAGCGGAGAATTTCCTATGCTGTTGATGTCGAAAATGGTGGTGAGCATCGCACCCGTGAGGCTGATGATGGCAATCTCGACGAGTACTCTGCTTTGAACCGATACATCTCCACTGCCCAGAACAACCGTCGTGGCTCGACCTCCAGCGCCGCTGGCAAGAGCGGTGATGACTCCGAGAAGAAGAAGCCCTGGTGGAAGTTCGGAGGCAAGGTCGTCGGTGGTGTCGAGGAAGGTTTCGTTACCCCCGATGACTGGCTCGAGACCGACCTGCGCGCTGGTCTCAGCAGCAGCGACATCGAGCCTCGTCGCAAGAAGATCGGCTGGAACGAGCTGGTGACTGAGAAGACCAACATCTTCCTTCAGTTCCTGAGTTACTTCCAAGGTCCTATTCTTTATGGTAAGTGGCTTGGACTTCCGTCTTCAGGACGCGTTTCCAGCCAATCAGCCCACTAACGCGTGCTCTCCCACAGTTATGGAACTTGCTGTCTGTCTCGCTGCCGGTCTGCGTGACTGGATCGATCTCGGTGTTATCTGTGGTATTCTTTTGCTTAACGCTCTCGTCGGTTGGTACCAGGAGAAGCAGGCTGCCGATGTCGTGGCTTCTCTGAAGGGTGATATTGCTATGCGTGCTCTCGTTATCCGTGACCGTCATGAGGAGGAGATTCTCGCTCGTGAGCTCGTTGCTGGTGATATTGTTATCGTCGAGGAGGGTACCGTTATCCCTGCCGATGTCCGCCTGATCTGTGACTACACCAAGCCCGAGATGTTCGAGACCTACAAGGAGTACCTCGCCAACACCAACTCCGACGACCTCAAGGAGAAGCACGGTGACGATGAGGATGATGATATCGAGACCCACCAGGGTCCCTCCCTCATTGCTTGTGATCAGTCCGCTATCACTGGTGAATCCCTCGCTGTCGACAAGTACATGGCCGATGTCTGTTACTACACCACCGGTTGCAAGCGCGGCAAGGCCTACGGTATTGTCACTGCTACTGCTCGTCACTCCTTCGTCGGTAAGACCGCCGCCCTTGTCCAGGGTGCCAACGACACTGGTCACTTCAAGGCTGTCATGGACAACATCGGTACCACTTTGCTCGTTCTCGTCATGTTCTGGATTCTCGCCGCCTGGATTGGTGGTTTCTTCCGTCACTTGAAGATCGCTACCCCCGAGGACAACGACAACAACCTGCTCCACTACACTTTGATTCTCCTGATTATCGGTGTCCCCGTCGGTCTCCCCGTTGTTACCACCACCACCCTCGCTGTCGGTGCCGCCTACCTCGCCGAGCAGAAGGCTATTGTCCAGAAGCTCACTGCTATCGAGTCCCTCGCTGGTGTCGATATTCTCTGCTCTGACAAGACCGGTACCCTCACTGCCAACCAGCTTTCCATCCGTGAGCCCTACGTCTCCGAGGGTGTCGATGTCAACTGGATGATGGCTGTCGCTGCTATTGCCTCTTCCCACAACATCAAGAACCTCGACCCCATTGATAAGGTTACTGTCCTCACTCTCCGCCGCTACCCCAAGGCCCGTGAGATCCTCTCCCGCAACTGGATCACCGAGAAGTACACTCCCTTCGACCCCGTCTCCAAGCGTATCACCACTATCTGTACTTGCGATGGTGTCCGTTACATTTGCGCCAAGGGTGCCCCCCGTGCTATTCTCGCCATGTCCGACTGCTCCCCCGAGGAGGCCAAGCTCTACCGTGAGAAGGTCACCGAGTTCGCTCGCCGTGGTTTCCGTTCCCTTGGTGTCGCCGTCCAGAAGGAGGGTGAGCCCTGGCAGCTTCTGGGCATGTACCCCATGTTCGATCCCCCCGTGAGGATACCGCCCACACCATCGCTGAGGCCCAGGTCCTCGGTCTCTCCGTTAAGATGCTTACTGGTGACGCTATCTCCATCGCCAAGGAGACTTGCAAGATGCTTGCCCTCGGTACCAAGGTTTACAACTCTGAGCGTCTGATCCACGGTGGTCTCGCTGGTTCCGCCCAGCACGACCTTGTCGAGAAGGCTGATGGTTTCGCTGAGGTGTTCCCCGAGCACAAGTACCAGGTCGTCGAGATGTTGCAGCAGCGTGGTCACTTGATTGCCATGACTGGTGACGGTGTTAACGATGCTCCCTCCCTCAAGAAGGCCGATTGTGGTATTGCCGTCGAAGGTTCCACTGAGGCTGCCCAGGCTGCCGCCGATATTGTCTTCCTCGCCCCCGGTCTCTCCACCATCGTCGATGCTATCAAGTTGGCCCGCCAGATTTTCCAGCGTATGAAGGCTTACATCCAGTACCGTATCGCTCTGTGTCTCCACCTCGAGATCTACCTCGTTACCTCCATGATCATCATCAACGAGACCGTCGACTCTTCCCTGGTTGTCTTCATCGCCCTGTTCGCTGATCTTGCCACCATTGCCGTTGCTTACGATAACGCCCACTTCGAGGCCCGCCCCGTCGAGTGGCAGTTGCCCAAGATCTGGGTCATCTCCGTCGTTCTTGGATTCCTCCTCGCTGCCGCTACCTGGATTATCCGTGGTACCCTCTTCCTCAAGAACGGTGGTATCATCCAGAACTTCGGTTCTCCCCAGGAAATCCTCTTCCTCGAGATCGCCCTCACTGAGAACTGGCTCATCTTCGTTACCCGTGGTGCCAAGACATGGCCCTCGTGGCAGTTGGTTATTGCCATCTTCATCGTCGATGTCCTCTCCACCTTGTTCTGTGTCTTCGGCTGGCTCGCACCCGACTGGAAGCAGACCTCCCCCTACGATGCTGGCGGTCCCGGCTTCTCCCACAACAACGATGTCGACATTGTCACCGTCGTTGTCATCTGGGGCTACTCCATCGGTGTGACTATTATCATCGCCGTTGTGTACTACCTCCTGACCATTGTCCCCGCTCTTGACAACCTTGGCCGCAAGACCCGCTCCAAGGCCGACACCAAGATCGAGAACATGATCGCCCACCTTTCCAAGCTTGCCATCGAGATGGAGCACGACGCGGAAGGAAAGACTCGTTACACCCTCGGTGCTCGCGCCGAGGAGATCGAGGACAACGAGTAAACGCTCGTCCCTTAGCTTTTTTGCAACTCGTTACTGATTCGAGGTCTAATTTCTCTTTTTTATCTCCCTGCGATTACCCGCAAATTTTGCCGTGCCACCTAATTGAACATGCATGCCGTGGGAGTCAAGAAGGTCGAGTTCCGACTTTTTTCGCTTCCTTTTACCCGTATTATAGACTTTGTGTGTTTCATTTACCCCCCTGGCTGTGGTTTGCTTTCGAGTTGCTAGAGTCATGTTTTTATTCTCTACGTGTATGTATGTCGTTAATAGTGGCACTTAGTCAATCTAAAGGGATTCTAATCATTTCTGTTCCACATTGTAATCTTTCGTCTGATCTTCTCTACTATGGTTTCGTCTGATCTTGTCGTTGCCCATTGTTTGTCTAAACTTGTTTGTCTGCCTTTGGTCTCGACTCTCCCAGTCTCATAGGTGGAAGTAATTCTCCGTTCCCCATACTTTCCCCGGATGAATTCCTGGAGACAAGCTTCACCGTCTCTTTGCATCATGCAGGAAGTATTGAGAAGTACCACAACACTCGACTTCCTACTTTCACCACCGGACTCTCACCTATCCTGGCACTAGTCTTGCTCAATATGAATCTCTAATTTTCCGTCTCATGCAACTAGCTAAGCATCTATACAATCCACTCCAAATGCCTTATAAAAGAACAACCGTAGATCGTGCCCATCGGAAGTAAACAATCACCCACACAACCACGATGCTCCCATACATCCTCTGCCTTCTGTGTCTCCTCCTCCACACCCAAGGAGCCACCACCCCCATCCACCCCATCACCAGACAAACCTGCCAATCCACCGGCCACTGTCCACCAGGAACCCTAATCGTCAGCCGAACCCCCAACGACAAAAACACCACGCACCCAACCCTCCAATCCGCCATAAACTCCCTCCCCAACGACAACACCCCACAAACAATCCTCCTCCTAGCAGGCACTTACACCGAACAAGTAAACATAACCCGCCCAGGCCCACTAACCCTCCTGGGCGAAACAAGCAACCCCAGAGACGCATCCCGCAACCGCGTGCGCATAACCTGGGCCGCCGCCAACAGCGACAGCACCGGCGCTGTCGACAACGTCTTCTCCAGCGTGCTGGTCGTAGCGCCCACGCTCGAGGCTAGCCTCACGGGCTCGGGCCCGACGGGGTATCCCGTGCCGGCGGACACGCCGTTCGGGAATACGGATTTCCGCGTGTATAATGTTGACTTTGAGAATACTTGGGCGGAGTACTCTGATGGGCCGGCGCATGCGTTGAGTCTTAGTCGGGCTAATGGGGGGTTTTATTACTGTGGGTTTTATTCGTATCAGGATACGGTGCGTTTTAACTTCTTTCCAACTGTGCTTTTGGTCTTTTATTCGTTATTCGTTGGGAGTACACTATTCTCACACCAACACCAACACTAATCCCCCACAGGTCTACATAGGCAAACTAGGCAACGCCTACTTCTACCAAAGCATCCTAGCCGGCGAAACCGACTTTCTCTACGGCTTCGGCACAGCCTGGATCCAATCCAGCGCGCTCCAGCTGCGCGGCTGCGGCGGCGGCATAACCGCCTGGAAGGGCACGAACACGACAACCCCGAACAAGTACGGCGTGTACATTGTCGACTCGAGCGTGCGCGCCGCGAACGCCTCCATAGCGACTGATATCCAGGGCGCGTGTGCGCTCGGCCGGCCGTGGAATAGCCAGCACCGGTCGATCTTTGCGCGCTGTTATGAGGACGGCAGTGTTGATCCGCGCGGGTATGTTGATTGGGTTGTTGGTGGTGTTGGGCGCTTCGAGGAGGGCGTTACGCTTATGGCGGAGTATCGGGATTTTGGGCCTGGGGTTAATGTGACCGCGCGGGTTGAGGGGGGTGTTACTTCTGTTCTTGGATTGGGGGGTTGGGAGGCGTATAGTACTCCGCTGAAGGTTTTTGGGGATGTGGAGTGGGTTGATTGGGGGGTTGTTAGGGGGATTGATTCAGTTGGATGGGTCTAGTGAGTAGTGAGATTCTTGTATGAACAGTGCTTGCTTAACTTCTACATCCCAATCCTAATCCTATCAGGCTCCTGACGCATCTCCCCAATAGCCTTCCCCTCCGACGTCCCATAAGTATCAGCATACCTCCCCGCCATCCACTCATGAACGGTAATCGGGGGATATCTACCGCTCTCTGATGTATCCGTATCTGCATCCTCACACCCAGGAAGACACCGAATAGTATAGTTCGGATTCCCCGAAAAGAAGAACGGAACACTAAAGCGCTCCTTGCCACTGGTATTAATCACGCGGTGCAGATTCGACAAGTACCGATCATTCGTCCAGCGCATCATCATATTCCCCAGATTGACCACATACGCCCCAGGGACCGGGGTGACATCAACCCATTCAGAAGAGAGGTTATTCCAGACCTGCAACCCGCCTGTGTCATCCTGCATGAGCATGGTGATAGCACCGAAATCGGTATGTGCGCCGATTCCTGTATTCGACTTGTTAGTTCGTTGGTATTGATTGAAGAATTCACATCCTAAACTAACCTCTCTCTAGATCCGACGCATCATCCTCCTGGGGCGGATACCGAAGCAGTCTAAGAATAGAGACGGGGTGATCACAGAAATCACTAAAAGCATGCTCGTCTAGACCGAGCGTGCGCGCGATGACTTGCATGATGGCTACAGCCAGCTCGATCATCGCGTCGTGGTACTCGTCCATGACGCGGCGGAAGCCCTGAGCGTCGGTCACTTCGGAGGGATACTTATTCGGTCCGTGGCCGAAGCGGCGCTGGACGACGTATGGGTCGTTTAGGGGGAGGTCTTTGCCTAGATAGAAGCCTTCTTTGAGGTCGCCTTTTGTGCGTTTTTCGAAGTTTTGGGAGCGGAGGCGCTCGTAGCCGCGGTTGAAGCCGCCGATGGCTGGGGGTTTTAGTTATGCATGTTTCGTTTTTTTGCTGTTTGATGGAGTTGGGGAGTTGGGGGAGGCTGTATTACCTTGGTTGTATTTCTCTTTTGTTTCTAAGGGGAGGTTGAAGAATTCGCTTGAGTGTTGTAGGACTGCGGTTTGGAGTTCGGTTGGGATGGCGTGGTTGATTAGCTGGAAGAAGCCGAATTGTTCGCATGCTTGTTGGATTTGGTTGATGAGGTCTTCTTTGGTTGAGTCGTTGGCGTAGAAGGCTATTGAGGGGGTTAGGTATTCTCGGCATATAGGATGCTAAGGGCACTTCTTACGGGCGAAATCAATGATTGGGGGTTCGTTAGGCTTCATCTTGGAGGTAGTTAGGTGTAGGAAGTGAGACTATAAAGTCTTTTTATAGCTGTTTATACCTGATCTTGGTCTTATATCTTCGAAATGCGGGGAATTCGTTATCTCTTCACTCAATTTTGTACATGTACTTTACCTATCTGTCGGAAATCCCCGCTCCAGTGCAATGTCTCGAGGAATTTGCAGGACTCGTGATGGTGGAAAACTGTCGTAAAAGGGTCTCACAACCGCTACGTATGTTTAGTCTGCATGGTTGACCTGATCGAATTGCTAGAGAGATGGAAAAGATAAGACAGAAGACTGTACGGTACATGCACATGTAGTACAATAAAACTCAAGGTTCAAAAGAACCCCGAAAGGGAACAATGGGTATCATATTCGCTCTAATCAAAATGCTAGAAATGCATGGGCTTCCACTCCTGTCCGGGGTAGGATGTGGGGGACATGACGATCTCCTCACTGGAGTTGTCTGCGGTGATGGCAAGCTCTACTGGCTGAGGTGGGTCGTTGACTACACGGACCCGGTCCTCAATGCGATGAGGATGCGCGGATATCGCGTTTGAAACGGCAGTGTTGCGGGATGCATGGTTGTCCAAGGCCGGGAATACCGAGTATGTAACCGCTGGCTTTCGGGATCGAATGCTGAGCTGAGAAGCCAGGCTTTGTTGGTTGGGATTGCCTGGTAATTCGTGTTGTTGCCCGTGGTTTGACGCCTCGGATCTCTCCCCGTATAGTTCGTGTCGAAGGGGCCCCCCATGAATGTGCTCCTTGTCTTCCTCATCGCCCCGCTGCTCCTGGTTTTGGTCTTGGGTGCCTTGCTTGTGTTGCTCCTCTCCCTGCAGTTGATGTATTTGGTGGTCTGGTAACTCCTCCAACGGTGACTGTGGACGTGGAACTCTATCCTCGTAGAATGACCTGGGAGACGGTGACCGGGAATGACTAGGGAGAGGCGGGCCGAGTGTACCAGCAGGGTGAGACCCGGGGGTTTCATTCATGAATTTAGGCTGAAACTGCGAGTAAAACCGACCGGTCGCCAGAGAGGATGACAAGCTGGGTGGGCGTGGAGTCGGCAAAGGCTTTTGTTCAAATGGATTGCTGAGGACCGGTGGTCCATCCTGTGTAGCGAGACTAGTATTCACATTTCCACTTGGCGACGGGTGTGTCGGCGGGTATTTGTTCTTCAGCTGCTCCGACATGGTTCTTGTGTGGTCTCTCGATTTTCTCTCAGGGTCGTGAGAGTCTTGCCGGCCAAATAGTCCCTGTTTAAGTCAGAAAAAGAAAACAAAAGAACTGTCCAAGTTGACATACGCTAATCCTGTTGAACCGTTTCCGCTGACCTCCCGGGGGCGCCTGAGGTCCTTGCGGTTGAATACCAGAGAGGAGATCTCCCACAGAAGCGCGTCGTCGTCTCCCAAAGTCCTTCAGTTTTCCAATAGTAGATCCTCCATTCTCTGCAGGAGATCCCGATCTTGAAGCTTGTGAAAGACCGTTAGCAGGTGTCGACGGGCGAGTGCCTTTGCTATTGGCGCTGCGCTTTCCGAAGCTACCAAAGCTCAGCATACTGCTTCGGTTTGCCGGCGAGTATCTGACTTCATTTCTCAAGGGGCTTTGCACATCTGGAGCAGATGGAGGTTGGCCGTTGATCGATTTTCTTTTGGCTTCGAGAACCTCAGCAGAACTTGCGAACCCTGACGAATAGAAAGGTATGAAAGACCTTCTCTTCACTTGAACAGATGGCTGGTCATCCACAGAATGCTCAACCGGTTTATACCGGGGTTCTGGGGCTACCTCGTTTGCTGCATCTTGCAAAGGAGAAGGGGGATCCCTGTCGAGTTCTTCGTCAGATGTACGTCCGGCTTGCTCGTCAGCTCCGAGTGTGGAGACGGAGGGATGGCGTCTATAATCCTGGCTAGGTGCAAGCCCATTATCATTGTCCTTGGGAGGAGGCGGAGGAGGTTGAGGACTTTCATCAAGCACTGGACGGATCGACGGGGTAATAATCTCCGGTGTGGACTTGCTTGGCTGATGCCCCCGGCGGTTCGTAAGCGGGAAAGGTACGTGAAAAGGCTCATTGGGAATGACTGGCAACCGATTTTCTGCGACTGGGGCTTTGTTCGCCAGCACGGATTGATTGCCAGTTGGGATCTCTCCTGGTTGCGGTATTGGCTCTGTGAATTGACGTTTCCCGCCATATACCTGGCTAAATGCATCCAACGACATCGGTGTACTTGCCGCCCTTCGGTGGTGAGAATCTGTAGGCGAAAGACCAAGCGCGGCTATCATCTCCTGCTCTAACTCTCCAGTAAAGGCAGACTTCCCCGGAACTTCAGGTCTAGGAGGGACACCGCTGGAAGAGGACAGTTGCTTCGGTTGCACAGCTGTCTCGCTAACACGGTTGTACGACGGGTAGTTTTCCCCCGACTTGGTCGCTTTGACAGGTTCGCTGGAATTGTGTTCATCCTGTCGATCTAGACAGAAACTGACCCCCGGTGGATCAGGATCAGAGCTGAGCTCGGTTCGCTCAGATTTGAACATGGGTAGACTGCCAATAGCGACAGAATTCCGCAGAGAAGAGTTACCAGACACCTCACCCGGCCTTGAAGGGAAGGATAAGTGAAAGCTGCGCCGGGAAGCACTTGGAGTTGACTGAACCTACAACATTACCAACATCAGAATGTAAACAAACAGGGGCGGAATGTTAGATTGTAGCAAGGAAAGACGCATCAATCGTGTCTCATTCTAGAGCTCAATGCGAAAGGTGCGCGGAATTACATCGTGGTATCCAGAAAATGAAGCAGCGCAGCGATATCGAAAGGGAAACATTAAAGCGACGGCCTCCACCGTGCTTACCCAAATAAACGACTCGCTCAAACGAAAAAAAAAATCAGGCATCTACCTTCTCAGAACCGCCACTGGGTCGGAACCTGCTTCTGCCCTTAGCAAACAGCCCCTTGGCTGCTCCGGTAGCCTTGCCACTAAACGCTCCCGCAGTATGAAGGAGCTCCTTTCCTTTCTCCCCGACTTTCTCCTTGTTCATCACGGTACCCAGGTGGCCTGACGGACGTCGGATATGGGTGACACTAGTTGGAGTACCGTCATTCAAGGAACCGAGACCCCCAAGAGTACCTAACTTAGGGAATCTGATGCGCGAAGGGTCTGGCACGGTAGGGGAGAGATTCTGGCTCTGTTGGACCACGTCGGCATACTCTGGGTGATCATGAACCATAAACTCTAGCCAATGATTCAAACCAGTATCAACGGTGGCAAACTGGTCGCGGGTGTGTTCGAAAGACCTGATACGCTGGTTGACAGATGTGATACCGATGATTTCACGGAAACCCAAAAGTTTGGATTCATCAAAGGATGAGCTGCCGGCGTTAGAAGAGATATGGAGGGGCGGAGGCGGCGTAGCTCCTGGTCCCATTATTTGCTCCGGTGGTGTAATGTTCTGCGGAATAGGTGGAACAATCGAAAGTCGAGGCCTTTCTACAGCACGCTGAGTAGTTCCTTCTTCATCAGAAGCATGCGGGTCGTGCAGCACATCCGACAATAGGACGGGCTCCTCACTTATCGGCTCAGGCTCTTGCATAGATAACGATTTGGCTAAAGGAGGGGGCGATGAATAGCCGCCAGGCATTTGAGGCGCCTGTAGTTCTGCCGAATCAGAGGATTCCCATGAAAACCGTCTTTCTAACTTGGGCTTCTTTAGCGGATCAACGTTCGTGCTATCCGCGTCTTGACTGGTCGCATAAGGGTCTTGAGACACCGAAGGAGCCAGGTTAGTCCAGTCTGGGTGGCTTTCAGAAAACAACTCAGCGGGTGCCTGCGATTGAGGTTGGTTGCTGGGCGGGTCCTCCGAGGGGGTGGCTTCCCGACTTAATGATCGGATAATCTCCTCCCTCAAGCGATCATTATCGGTATTCTGGGGCGATTCTTCGGCTCCCATGATGGTGGGGATTTCGCCATGGAAGGCGTCAGAGCCCGATGCGCTTCCGAATTTGAGAGGGGCAGGCATATCCTGCCCATTGTTCGAGTATGATTGCATCAGTGCGTTCGGAGGAGAGATTCCCTCATCAGATGAATCTGGTGAGAGATTCTGGAGTAGAGGAATGGAGGATAATTCTGCACGGTCCGCCGTTGGGGTGTCCTGGTCTGTGAATTGGGGCCTTCTCGAAGGACTGTTGTCTGAACTAGGAAGGCTCAGGTCCCGGCGATGACCTAGGTTTAACGCTGGAACCGCATTGGCAGTTGCCTTCGGGGAGTTTGACTCATTCGGCTCCTCGAGAATGGTAGGTGTTCTTTCATCAGTCATAGTACGACTGCCCATGATAGGGCTGATCGTCGAAGTGCCATCGCTGTTCGACCGTGTGAAACTAGTGGCAGTAGATTGTGGAGTTTCTGGGACATCAAAGGCCTGATTCACTACCGATCGGAATCCCGTGGAGGAGTTGTGGTGCAAATAGGGCTCCTGAGATGCAGAGCTATCCTTCGGCGGGTTGGAGTCTGCACCACCCAAGAAATCGGTACCAAAGCTAGATACGCGCTTGACTTCCGGTAGACCCAAATCGAGCTTTTGTTGATCTGTTTGAGGCGGAACTCCAAACCCGTCAGGCTTGGGATCATTGCTACCAGTGATAGGATAATGCTGTGCGGCTTTCTCCTCGCGCATGCGTTTATAGAGGTCGGCCGGCCTTACAAAGGGCAAGGCCTTTTGGTCTCCTCCACTAAGATTCCTACCTTTGCCATCAGCCAAGTGCGACTCGCCGGCTCCGAGTCCGATGCTAGACAAACGCCTCGAGGACAACTCGGATGAGCTGCCAGTGTTGCGGGTGACATAGGGCGGCCGATGTACTACAGGAGGCGCCTCCTCCTCTTCGTCGTCGTCGTCGTCGCTACCCCAGTCACCTCCATCATAAGAATATTGCTTCGCTTCCACCCAGCGTTTTGTTTTGGAGCGGTTCACGTTTGTTTGGAATGAGATCGGGGTTCCGCTGCCTGACGAGAGCGGACTGAGCACAGTTGGCGGGGAAGGGCTAAGGCAGGTCTTAGTATTTGAGGACTAGATATGCGACTAGATTTGGATAAATTGTCTTACAGTTTTGGGGCTCCATGGCCCTGCGATTGGGTTGGGTCTGCCATTAGGGAACAGGATCAAGGTACTGAGTCGCGCGCGATCACCAGCATCGACTGTTGCCTGGTGGTCTCTGATAATTTTGCGCAAGAGAAAGTTGTAAGTGTTAGAGAAGAATGTGAGCAGCAATGTTCTCTTAATGATGTGTATGGGGAGAGAAAGGTGGCGATTTGGCCCAAGTTGGGCAAGCACCAATCAAATAGGTTGGGACAATTGGATGAAACAAGATGTACAAGAATGACGTGTATCCACAGCGGAACACAAGATCAAGCCAGCTATATCAAGAAGAATAGAATAGCATTAGTATCATGAAACGAGCTAAGTTGTATATTCCCCTGATCTAACGACGTCAAAGGGCTGAATTTGGGTGGCGGTGCGGGGCTTATGTAACGCGTTTCGGATTCCAAGGTTTAGTTACGTGGACGAACGGGGCTCATTGCGACAAAGTCGACCTTGTGGACCTCGTTGGCCTTGACCCTCCATCTTCTTACTTGACTGTACGGAGTATATCCGGTCTGCTTTGTTCCTGGATTCAAGTCACGTTGTACCTCGGAGCTCTTTACCTGCAACCGGACACGTCTTCACCTCGCCCCCCTTATCTATTGCAGATAGATCACACTTCAGTTCCAAAACCGAGTTCGGCCTTTGTCGACATTAATTTACATTTGCTTCTCAATACTGGTGCTCCTTGAAAGACTATAGCTACTTGTCTCCCACGCTTCACATCTTCCACATCGCACAATGACCGGCCCGTCGATACAAGACAGGACCAGCGAGTTCAGCGCGATCTTGGGCCACGCCCAGAAGCGCCTGGGGACATCGAAAGTTGGTTCGCAGCGCCAGGCATTGTTGACTGATGCGCAAAGGCGACAAGCCAATGTGTCGCCCCAAGGTCCCGTACAGGAGGCGAAGGCGGCAAGGTCGGAGTTCGCACGGCGGGCGCGAGATATCGGAAGGGGGATAACTGGAACAATGGCAAAATTGCAGCGATTGGCTGAATGTAAGTCTGGTCACGTTGCTCAAAATGCCAGCAATCTAACGAGGAAACAGTGGCGAAGCGGAAAACACTCTTCGACGACCGGCCTGTCGAGATCTCCGAGTTGACATACGTGATTAAGCAAGACCTCGCTGCTTTAAACCAAAACATCGCCTCGCTACAGGCGCTCACCCAAGCGCAACACCCCAAATCGAATCGCTCGAAGACAGACCAGGAGGGAGAACACAATGACAATGTGAGTGAGGCATGGGAAAGGCCGCGCACGGACAATTCGCTGATTACCCATTTCAGGTTGTTGTTATGCTGCAGGGAAAGCTGGCCGATGTAGGCGCTAGTTTCAAAGAGGTACTGGAAGTCCGCACGAAGAATATTCAAGCATCCCGAACTCGAACCAAGAACTTCGTTTCCTCGGTATCGTCCAAATCACACAGCGCCCTCGACGCACAGCGCTCAGACTCGCCTTTGTATAACACCGCGGGACGACGGACACCTCAGCCCGGATATCAAGGCAACTCCTCCGACCTTTTGACCCTCGAGCCCTCAAACCCTTCGCCCTTGGGGCGTCCGTCCTTCCAATCAGATCAACAACTGATGGTAATGGAAGAAGGAGAATCGAGTAATACATATGTTCAAGCTCGAGGCGAAGCCATCGAAGCCATTGAGCGAACCATCAGCGAATTGGGTGGCATTTTTGGTCAGCTGGCGCAGATGGTTAGCGAACAGTCAGAAATGATTCAACGCATAGATGCCAATACCGAAGATGTGGTCGACAACGTCCAGGGAGCACAGAGAGAACTAATGAAGTATTGGACGCGTGTCTCCGGCAATCGCTGGCTAATTGCCAAAATGTTTGGTATTCTGATGGTATGTTCACTCATATTAAATTTCTTGTCTGCTCATACTAATGACCGTTATAGATTTTCTTCCTTCTCTGGGTCCTGATTTCGTGATAGACATGATATCTGCCCTTTTTTCATGCTGTACTATAATACCTGGCCCGTGTGTTTCCACAGATCATGGCCCTTCTGCATATCCGCACTCGCTGAGCATTTTCATGTCTTTTACTGCCTGGCTAGACTCTGGGATGTCTAATTCATCACTCTCTTTATCTTCGTTTCCACTTTTTTCTGTGCTCTGTGCTCTTTGTTGCTTGGGACTGTGTCCTCATGAGCCACACGCGTAAATACACCTCAAGTACTATTTGAATTCAATGAACCGAGATCATGCGATAGCCATGAATCACTTCTACATTTTGAAGCCAGTATTCATTCTATTTATGTCACGCATCAAACTGCGTCATCACATTCCACAGTTCCGACTCCGCCCACCCCAACGAGGGCTGATTATCGAACAATTCCCACACAAGACTGTCATCCCATCCCCCCACAGACGGTGGCGCAGTGAGTTCTCCGGTGGAATCTGCACCCCCAAGACCGACAAAAGCCGGAGGGTCATTGCTAGCACGGCCAAATATATCTGTGTAGGACGCAATATTGCCCTCGGTGTTTCCAGCTGTGTTCGCTTCGGGGAGTGCAGCTGTTGGCTGTTCTGAGCGGGAAGGTTCGGGATTCCCTTTGACCAAAGGTGCACACAGGTCCAGGAATTTGGAGAATAGCTTGTACAGCTTGCCGATCGAGGCATTCGCCTCTGCGAATTGATGTAGGTCGCCGGTGATGTTTTTGATCATATTGAAGTCTTTCTCGTTTGATGTTGCGATCACGTTGCAAAACAGGACAAAGAACGGTGCTAGAGGGAATAGCAGCATTGTCCTGTTAGGGTCATTAGTTTCGACTGTAAGGTATTGAGAGTGGCTTTGAAATAGCTATATCATACCAGGTAAGAAAGTATGGATAGGAATCGATAGAATTGATGCGGCTTGAGCATGCTTCCTGTAAAGCTCGAAGAGTGGAGAGGGCTTCTCGGGCAGTGTACAGACAGTTCTCGCAAACCAAGCGAGACTTGAGTACCGAGGAGCGGGCTTGGATGATTGTCGTGAGAATAGAGTAGTAGTTGAAGTCAATTGATAGCCATTCGCGCCGCAGATGGCTCCATGATTGTGGGAATTGCTGTTCTTGGTGACGACGAGACTGAAAATTGGGTTAGCGGTTATGCTGGCGGATCCTTGATTTCTCTTACTGTTTGCATATTGGAGTGGATTATTTGTGCCCGCGCCACAAGATCAGACAGTATATTGGCCTTCTCCGTGTCTCCGGTTGTCTTGTTATCGAGCAATATGTACAGTAGAGTATTCTTCAGCTCTGAATACTCCACTATGCCTGTCATCATAGTAGATGTTGGTAGATCAGGGTCGATGTGGATCAACTTGGTTGGTTTGACTTTCAGATTCGGTAGAGACGGTGGTCGGAGGAGCAGGAGGCTGAGTGTTTTGTCGAAGTAGTAGCACATGTACACACTAGCGTGAATATTTTCCTCTATCTGACTTCGAGGACTGGTATCTGTGATGTTGTGATAGTTCAAGGAAACAATCATCCGTGACGCTAGTGCTGTCAACATCCAGCAGCGTGTCATGTCTCCTAAATATTGCATCAAACGGGTCTGTCGTGAGTCAGAAATGAGTCAATGTATATAAAGCCACGCGGAAGAGACAGGAGAAACATACTGCAGACAGAACCGATTGAAGCAAAAGAAGACTAGGTTCAGCTGCGAGTGGAATTTGATTCAAAATCTCTGTGGCAGCGACTTCATACCTCTTCTTGAGTGACCGAAAATGATCCCTCAAAGGCTCGCTTATAATGAGAGGGGCCATTTTTGATATACAAATCATGGCCTTCACCCAGACAATGATCCGGTAATGCTGGAGCACTTGCTCACATTCTGTGCCCTCGATAATTGCAAGGCCCATTTGCTCTAGTACTTTGTCGGAGATGTGATCAGGCCAATTGATTGTTCCCTGAGAGTTGGTTTTCTTATCGGATCCTATAATGATCAGTATCATTGACATCTGACCCATTCTCGATAACTTACCAGGTAGCATCATGTAGAGCAATTCCGGTGTGAGAGTAGGTGGTTGTATGGTTTCTTGAACATCCATATCAGGCATAGCCGCAGTCTCCTCCCAATATAGAGTCGGATTGGATAGCTGACTGACGAACTTGCGCGCTGATTCAAGGGCCGTACGCCTATCTTTTGATAAAGCCGGGTTGCATTGGAGTTCATGCTCAATGTACTCCCTAGCCTCACTCGCGTGATGTGTTGAGCCAGGAGAATGTGCCTGGTGCGCCACACTCTGAGACTTGCGGTGCTTACTTAGTGGTGCCTGCAGGGCAGCTGTGTCATGGGGCTCATACGCTCGATATCGCTTCTGATTGTCGTTGAGAATTTCAGTATTACTTGTTAGGTTGCCCGAAGGCGAAGAAGACGTTGTGCTAGTGGCGTAATTCTTTGCTGGAAAGTATATTGCCTCTTTATTGCTTGACTCTTCTAGCCTCGCCAACCTTTGGGACAATGTCTCCAATCTTGAAAATGTCAGCTATAGATTTTAAAGACGCGCATCGTGAATTGCACGTACCGAGAGACCCGTGGTCTATGAACTCGTGCCTGGCGATTGCGAAGACATTCTGCACCTGCATCGGTACAGTTCATGCAAGGGTCCTGGCGATCGCATTTCACCTACTCCATACAATGACCCGAGATAAGCATCCGTCAAAGAATCATATGTGAAAAACGAATGGTTATACCTTCCGAGTATGACATAAATCGCACTGGTAGCCGATTAGCTGAGCTACATTATGTTTGTTTTAGAAACAGCCTATGCCTTTCGCGACGACATTATTCAGGCAAACTTACCGCAGACATATTGATCTCGGAACTCGCAACGGAATTTCGGAATCAATATTAATTAGGCACTGGGGGAGAGAAAGGTGTCGGTTGAAGTTGTGTGCTCGGCGCCCGAACTGCCGGGAACCGAGCGGAAGCGGTTTAGCGCGGAGCTTCATCTCACAGGCGCGAAATATTTTCTTATTAGTATTATAGCTAGAAGGATAAGAGGAATTAATTGTATAGTATATCCAAGGCGAAAGGAGTATAAAATGTGATTTACAATTTGCATTGAAGACTTTTGTACTATTCCAAGCTATCATTCGTCATAACAATCATAGCAATATTCACATTCCAATCTCACAATGGACCCGTGGAGAACGTGCAATTCTGAGTCCTGAACAGTATGCGGAATAGCCCCTCGTCGGTCCATCTCATTTTGTGCTGCTTGGAACCATATATGGTTAATTTTTGGCTCGAGGTCTGATTGTTCGCCATGATCACTGAGAGACGCATTGTACTCGTTCAGATCCCATCGCATCGCCCACAGAAACTCCTTTCTATGAGACCACGTGGAATCATGCTCGCCCTTTCTTTTTCTTTGGTTATCCTTCGCGATGGAAACAAAGAAGCTGACGATTCTCTCCATGGTGGAAGTGGTGAGAAGGAGACTAAACCAGCTTTTCGCGGAGGAATGGGGGATTTCCGGGCCCATCAAGCGCTGGACCGTCGAAAATAGAAGCTGCATGCAGTGATGGGTCGACAGAAATATATGTGTATCGTCAAAAGGCGCATTACGGAGAATTGATTGCTGTCTTTCAATAGAAGATGCCATATTTTTGTGGCGATGACCCGAGTGATCAGAGTCAGAGTCTGAAGATGCGGATGATTCTAAGAAGAATATCGCGTAGGCTCTATATTCGAGTTAGTTAGTAAGATTCCAAGAAATAGTTAACTAACTAGTACAGTGGGGCCATACATCGGATACAAAAGCTTGGCCTGGAGCGAGGCTACAGCTTTACTGTAGACAACTTCTTTCTCTGTTTGGGAAGACGACCACAAATGCTGCGCAATTGTACTGGTCTCCAGATGATGTGCGACCACATGATCAGCCAGGTGGTGGGAGAGTCGGATGCAAGTATTCCAGCATCGTTTCAGATCGCCGAGATATCCCAGAGAATAACCTGCATTGTCATGAGCCACGCCTTTGCTATAATGAGGAGGTGGCGGAGGAAATAGCTCGGAGACGAAGGCAATATCATCACCCGGCGACAGGCTGCCATCAATACAATGGCCTGGATGCTTCTGTTTTCGGAGTTGAATATATGCCCATGCTATGGCAAATTCCAGCTTAGAAACCCGGTCATGGAGCGCTCGACAGGAAAGAGACAAAGACCCAATATCCTTCAGATCACAGGATGCTAGGATCATAACAAAGATATGAGATGGGAGTCGCTCCCATCCCGAAGCTTTGGACTCTTTCGACCCAGCTGACATCGAGCCCCGTTTACCCCTCCGAAGGACTGTTCGGACTCGATGGATAAAATGCGTATGCGTCATAGTTCATACATTTGGTGAATTATTTGAGATATTCTTTCATGTACCTCTGAGATCTTTGAGATGGAACTGTAAATAAGACAAATGGATGATAGAAACTTAGATGGAATGGCTCCAGCTGTGATTTGAGTGTGCCCAGACTGTAGAGACGCAGTTAAGGGACCAAACAAAGTACTGCAAAAACACCATTTGATCCTTTCGAGCGAAGATGTGGAGTTTGAAACAACCGAGATTGGGATGATGCCGGTGATGTGGACCTCATGCCTTATATTCAAGGCATCAGGATATCACGGACATCTGCCTTCCCGATCCTTATCCTTTCCTCTCCTCAATACCACCAGAGATCAAATTGCTTTAATCAAGCATGCTAGTCATCGATGTCTAGCTGGGTTGTTTTTCAAAGAGTGTGCTGCAGCGATGGTTTGTCCAAATAGCTCCTTGGATGGTGGCCGGGCAATGGACTCGCCATCCAAACAACCCGCATCGTTCGCATGCGTGGTCTGTCACGATCGGAAGGTCAAATGCGATAAACAAGACTCGTGTAGTCCCTGCTCAAATTGCGCCAAGGCGAATGTGGAGTGCATCTACCGTGCTCCACCACCGCCTCGTCGCAAAAGGGACCGTGAGACAAATGAAAGTGTGTCTCATGGACGCGGAAAATATCTTAGACGCAGCACGGAATTCGAAAGAAATCCACTATTCACTCAGAATAATCATGGTTCTGCTGAGGGAAAGCAACGGATTGAAGCAGGGAAAAGTGGATCTGGGAGGATGATCACGAAAGATGGCAATTCCATCTATCTCGACACGTGAGTTGCTTTGCACTGCATTTGACCTAATGTCAAAGTTGAAGTTCTGACTTGCACATCAGCGATCTTTGGACCAGTGTCAGCAATGAGGTTAGTATTTTCTGACTCCCGAGTGCTGTCGATGCTGACCATCTTTGCTAGCTCCCAAATGCAGCGGACGTATTGAGGGATGGATCGGATGGTGGTACCGATGACTTTTCCCAGGATGTGAGCGACGATTATGCGATACTCTCGACATCTGCAAAAAGAGACATTCTCATAGAACTCCACCCAAGCCCCCTGAATATCTTCAAGTTGTGGCAGGCATTTCTCGAGAATGTGAACCCACTCACCAAAATTATACATGCCCCAACTGTGCAACAACAAATTTTGGACGCCATGAGTGATCTGCCAGGAGTAAGCCGGGAGGTCGAAGCATTGATGTTCGCAATATACTGCATAGCATTGATTTCCTTGCAAGCAGAAGATGTCGAGAAGTCATTCGGAGAAAGCAAGAAAGCCCTCCTGTCAAGGTGCAGACGAGGAGCGCAACTCGCTTTCAAGAATGCATCGCTTCTTCGCACATCAAGCTCAGTGGTTCTCCAGGCATTCATGCTATATTTAGTATGTCTACATTCCTTGAGATCTAATCCCTTTCTAACGATGTTTAGCTCTGCATGCGCTCGTTCTCTGACCCACATACTGTCTGGACATTATGTGGCATTGCAGTAAGAATTGCGCAACGAATTGGGATTCACCGTGACGGGGCTGCACACGGACTTTCAGTATTCGAAACCGAGATGCGCCGTCGCATCTGGTTCCAGCTCATGATCATAGATGGCACATCTGCACAGTTCTGTGGTGTAGCAGCATCGCCGCTCCCAACCACAATCGATGTCCAACCACCAATGAATGCAAATGATAGTGACCTCGATCCTCGCATGACGGAGCCAGCCTACGAGAAGCCAGGACCGACAGAAATGATGTTCGTTCTGGCTCGGAGTGCATTTGGAAAATGGCTCTTTCGTGTGTCAAGCCAGGCTGAGAATTCTAATACTGGGCCATGGGCCTTCTTATCATCGTCATCGATGCCCTTGAAGGACAAGGATAAAGCAATTGATAGACTGGAAGCACACATGGAAGATACGTTCTTTCGACACTGCGATAAATCCATCCCGCTACATATAGCAACGACAATGATGGCGCGTTCAGCTATATACTATACCCGGCTGATGGCACACCATCCTCGTCTATACAAGGATCCCAACAACATCTCCCAGGCAGAGAGAAGGATCATCATCGACAATTCCCTCAAGATGATAGAGTATGCTGACTACGCCCAAAACAATCCAGTCGTACGGAAATACTCGTGGCACATGGTGAATCACATGCCATGGGACGCCATCATATTCATGCTCACGGGGATGCGGCACTGGACTGATTCCGAAGAGAAGGACAAAGTCTGGCAATTGATTGGAAATGTGTACTCTGGGCATATCGGAACGATGAGCAAGAACGCCCCAACACCTCTTCACATGGCCATTGAAAATTTAATTGTCAAGACCTGGCGGAAGTACATTGACGAGTGTAACCTCAACCACCGCACACCAACGCCTTGTCCAACTATCGTTGCATCCTTGCTAGCCAAAGCAGCAGGAATTTCTAGTCCGCAACAGGAAGATGAAAACTTAGAAGCTGTCGAGCGAGGTGTTAGGCCACAAGATCAATCCAGGCACGACCGTTCTAGTTCACAATTCGGACTAGATGCCGAAAACTTTGACTTCCTGCTTGATGATGGCCCGAAGACTTGGAATGATTGGGACAATCTTCTCGGCAACTTCCAAGGTTCTTTTGCAGATGATGCAACATATTTGTCGTGACATACGACGCTGATTGCTCAAAATTCGTACACCCACCATTTCTAGCGAATCAAGAGGTATGGGAGCAATGATCGTATTCGAAATCCAGGTGGACCCCCAAGTTGGAGAGTCTCACGTGCGAGGTACATGACGCGAGTAAATGCGATATTTTACGACCTTATATCCCAACAGCCAAAGCTGTTATTTTGTTCCTGTACTTGTCGATAGCTATTGATAAGCATTTTTGGTAATGTATCTCAATTTCTAATAAATAGGAAATTTGTAATATTATAGTATCAAAATATACGGAGTACGATGCTATGAACTAGAAATATATATATCCTCGTCACTACACAGTTCATTCAAGTTTCCGAATCCCCTAAAGTAAATAGATATCATATAAAAAGCATTAGCGTGTGGAAAGTCTATATAGCTACATGTAGATAGTTAGTGTGGGTGTTGCGATATCATCTTAGCATTTACTATGTCTTTCGCAGTGTCTAGCTCGCATGTGAGATGCGCTATATGAAAAGCTTCATTTTCACCTGCTAACTAAGTTGAACTAGGTACTGGCTAATAACTAGATAATAAATAGCTTATTAAGTCTCTAATTTGGAGTCCCAGTCTAAATCATCCTCAAATGAGCCGCTGGTCGGTATACATCTTCGGACTCGCGCGGATCGGCACGCGACGCTCCGATGCCTCCACGTGTCTTGGCGTCTACGATCCTCGGGGTCGGCGACTAAACAGCCGACCAGCGATGATCATCAACATTTTTTGGAGTCATGTCTTTACACAGCGCTGGTATGTGCTTGGTCAAATTTCTATTTAAAGTCGCGTTCCGCGCGGTGCCGATTTTGAATATGACTACTAATTTCCCACCTGCAATCGTCTGAGCACGGTATTCTGCCATCAATTCCACCTACAGACCCCCCAAAGATCGTTCCGAAGATCTCCAAAGATTGTTCCAAGATGAAGCCCAAAACGGATGTTCTCATTGTCGGTGCAGGCCCAACTGGCCTTGTCCTTGCCCTGTGGCTTCACCATCAAGGTGTCAATGTCCACATTTTCGACCAGGCGGAGGCCCCGGCGCAAAACTCACGAGCGATCATTGTTCATGCGCGCATAGTCGAGCTGTATAGACAGCTAGGATTGAGCGAAGCCTTGCTGGAACTTGGGTACAAGCTGCCGGCCACGAATCTCTGGGTTTATAGGCAGCATAAAGCACACGTCCCGCTGGAAGACTTCGGTCGCGATTTGACTCCGTACCCGTTCATGCTCAGCGTACCGCAAGACGACCACGAAAGGATGCTCGAAAAGCGACTGAATGACGTGGGCATCCATGTCGAACGAGGGACAAAGTTGCAAGGATTTGTGGACCACGGGTCTAGCATCACTGCCACCTTGTTCCGCGAATCTGATGGCAGCTCAACCACACACGAGGCGTCATACATAGTGGGCTGTGATGGGGCGCACTCGGTTGTTCGCCACGGGATTGGTGCCAAATTCGAGGGCGAAACGTACAAACCGCTGTTCTATATTGCCGACGTTGAAGGCAAAAGCGAAAAGCACTTCAATGGCGAAGGGAACGTGGTGTTCACGAACGACACTTTCAACCTGGTTGTCCCGTACAACAAAGCCGGCCATGTGCGATTGGTTGGTATTATCATGCCGGATGAAAACGACAATGACAACTCTGAATCGCTAGTGCACCAGCACCAGATCACGTTCGACGACGTTCGACCCCAGATCATGCAAGCCATGGATATCGATATCACCAAGGTCAACTGGTTCTCCACTTATCGCAGTCACCATCGTGTGGCCGACAAATTCCGCAGCAATCGGGCATTTCTTGTTGGGGATGCGGCTCACATCCACAGCCCAGTCGGCGGGCAGGGCATGAATACCGGCATCATGGACGCGATCAATTTGGCGTGGAAGCTCGCAACGGTCCTAAAACAGACAAACATGAGCGAAGATGCACAAAACCAGCTTTTGGATTCATATGAGAACGAACGCCGCTCATTCGCTATGATGATAGTCAAGTCCACCGACGCGGGTTTTACCACGTTGACGTCAAAAGGAATCTTCCCGCACATTCTTCGAAATTGGCTGATTCCGTACCTTGTGCCACTGCTCTTGAAACTTGATTTTGCCCGGACTAGAATCTTCCGCGGTGCTTCCCAGCTCGTTTGCCACTATAGGGGCAGCAGTCTTTCTCTGGCTGGAGAAGGGGCCGTGCAGCCTGGCGACCGTCTCCCATGGGCTGCAATCAACGAGGTGGATAACTTTTCAACCCTGCGAGAAGTCTGTTGGCAGCTCCATATCTATGGCGAATCCCTACCACAAATTGAAAAGTGGGCCCAACAGACGAGTGTGAAGGTCTTCGTCTTTCACTGGCAGGATCAATATGCCAATGCTGGGTTGATTGAGAATGCCGTTTACTTGCTCCGACCTGATCAGTACATTGCAGGGATTTTCAAGGACCCCTCTGTTGAGGGGCTGAACGAGTACTTTGCTACTCGGGGGTTGTACCTAGGTCGAGACTAGACTGTAAATACCAGCTCCCCACTATCCAGTTCATTATCAGCTTGTACCCTGAGACCACGTGCATTGCCATCGCATGTTACCGGTAATTTCCCGTTTGAGATGCGGGACATCATGTACATCTCCGATCTAGTTGACTCCCCGAGAGCACCAAGTCACAGCGTGTGAACGGGACATGGGGGCCACATGGTCTGCACACCCCTACGGCATGCCAGAGAACTGGAGTGTGATTGGTGACTTGGCACATATTAAAGCCCGTTGACGCCCGCTGTGATTGGTGTACCTGTGGGGCTAACCATGTTCCCCTACTGGGGTGGGTCTGTGGGAGACCCCACCTATACTTTCGCAGGGCATTCTCCCCGGCACTCGTTCTCTATGGCATCCAATCTGTATACGACAATTGATGATTACCGACAGCCTCCGAGTTGTTGCAAACTCCACCTATGTTGTGTCGGGCATTGTCGCTTACACCCTTGTCCGGCCGCTGAGAACTCCCCGGGTGAACATGTGGCAGCGACGGCCGCTTCTCATTTGCTCGAGCGTCTAATTCCAGGTACAGGGCTCAAATGCCAAGCGTCTCTCCTGATGCATTGGCATGTAGGGAGGGAGATATAAAAGCCTTGCGACCACCGAGGGAAATGATCTTCGTACTCACCTCAGTCCATCTCTCTCTACCACACTTCCCGACACGATGAAGACCACCGCTCTCATTTCCCTGATCGGCCTGTCCGGCACCGCCCTTGGCGCCGCTGTGGACAAGCACACCAGCACCCCCTTCGGCTACAAGCCTGGCTCCAAGGAGTCCATTGCCAACATGAAGGACAAGATTGAGAACGTTGTCTGGATCCTTCTCGAAAACCGTGGATTTGACAACATTCTGGGTGGAGTCAAGAAGCAGGGTCTGACCAACGTTGTCAACAACGGTCCTTTCTACAACCTGCAGAATGTCAGCGATCCCCACAGCACCAAGTGGGCCAGCCAGTACAAGAACTACGACTCGGTTATCAACGATCCCGATCACTCGCTCACTGGTACCAACTTCGAGCTCTTCGGCCAGTACAACCCTGACAATGCCGCCATTGCCAACGGCACTTTGACCCCCAACCTGTCTGGCTTTGTCGAGCGCCACATGCTCGCCCACCCTAAGATCTCTGCCCAGCGTGCTGCTGACGAGGTCTTGGGATACTACTCTGAGAGCCAGATCCCCACCATTGTTGACATGGTTGATGAGTTCACCACCTTCAACAACTGGCACTCTTGTGTCCCTGGTGTAAGTCTTCCATGTTGCACATTAAACAAACATCAAACTGACCATCAATTAGCCTACCAACCCTAACCGTCTCTGTGCGGTCTCCGGTTTCACCGATGGCCACGGAAAGAACGACAATGATTTCGATGTCTCCGCCATCGAGACCGGCAGCATCTTCCAGACTGCCTCTGAGAAGGGCATCTCGTGGCTCAACTACGACGGTACCAACGGTGCCTTCCTCTCCGATGCCATGTTCTTCGACTGGACCGCGAAGAACGCCAAGAGCAACGTCGTTCCCCTCGAGAACTTCTACCAGGACGCCTACTTGGGCGTTCTCCCCCAGTTGTCCTACATCAACCCCTCCTGCTGTGGCCTGAACACCAACTCTATGCACCCCTCCGGCAACATCTCCTACGGTGAGGTGTTCATCAAGCAGATCTACGACGCCGTCCGCACCGGTCCCCAGTGGGACAAGACCCTTCTCCTCGTCACTTTCGATGAGACTGGTGGATTCTTCGATCACGTTGCCCCTCCCCTTGCCGTCCGCCCCGACAACAAGACCTACACCGAGAAGGCCTACGATGGCAGCTCTTACACTTTCAGCTTCGACCGTCTCGGTGGTCGTATCCCTACCTGGTTGCTCTCTCCTTACACTCCCAAGGGTCACGTCGAGGGATACGGTACCGACCCCGCCACCGGCAAGACTACCTCTTACAGTGCTACCTCCGTGCTCAAGACCCTCGGTCTCCTGTGGGATCTTGAGGACAGCAGCCCTCGTGTTCAGCACTCTCCCTCTTTCGATCACCTCATTGGACCTCGCATTCGCTCTTCTCCGAAGACCCTTGCGAACCCCCACATCTTCCCCACTGATGTTTAAGAGGTTCTCCTACAGAGTGGCACTGGCTTGATGAGATTAATCTTCCGCAAGTTGGAGCTTATAGACACGCGCTGCAGATTTTGCAGCCGATTTTCTACTAGACTGGTTGTTTATAGTTGTTCGAGATGTTGTTCGAGTACAGTTAAAATATAATACAAAAAAAAATTGCTTTCAACTTCTTTTCAAGTGTCTTTCCAGATGTTCTTAGTTATATGTCTCTTGGGATAATAAGCCGAAAATTGTAGAGCATGGAAAAGCACAACTCGGACAAGGCAACTGTTAGTTCAGAGAAGCTTCAGCAGGAATCAGCTACTATTTTGATCAGTGTCTCAGCTCGTCTATGCCATTCTTGGCCAATTTCTTAGTTTGGCCGAGTGGAGTGGGGGGATTATTTAACCCCGACACGATTCGGCAGAATAACTTGGCTTTGTATACATACTTGATCCTTCATTGATGTGAGAGTAAATGTCTTGAACTCCCCTTGAAGCTCTTTCGCAATCAATTCTAGAGTACAAGTTATTTTATCATAGAACACAACGAAAAATTCAAGAGAGAAATATGCAAAATATACAAAAGTCCGAATTTGTGCCTAAGGCAGCAACCCTAAACCCAATTGAGCCGTCGATCTGGAGATTCTCGAATTCCGCTCCGAGTTGACAATAAATGACCAATCTTCCCTACGAGTTCTCCCCAACCACAGCTTCGCAACAATCAAAATGCCTTCTCCTATAAGATTGGCAAATGGGCTTCTAACCCGAGCCACCCGAAATATCACCCTCGAATCCGCTCCAACACAACGCATCCTCCCTCTCCTCCGAAACAACACCGCACCACAATGCAGAGCCTACACCCAAGCACAGCGTCCACGATGCGACCAAAACATGCGCGCCATGGTCTCCACACAGAACAACTTCTCAACCTTCGCCTTCCGAGCAGGCCCCAAGACAATGGGCCAGATGCGTCAGCGCAACTCGACCGGCCCGTTCTCGTGGAAGGCCGCACTGCTCTTCGTGTTGACCGGCGCCGGCATGATGCTCTACTTCCGTGTTGAGAAGGCGCGTCTGGAGCGCAAGCGCATGACGGAGATGAGCAAGGGCGTTGGCAAGCCGAAGGTTGGCGGTCCGTTTGTCTTGAAGGATCTTGATGGGAAGGAGTTTACCGCGGAGGACCTGAAGGGCAAATACAGCTTCGTGAGTTGTCCCGGAGGATGGAATAGAGAGCATGAATGGATTCGATGGATTTATCATGTTGGAACGGTACTCGCTAACATGATCTCGCCTTATTTCTTCAGGTCTACTTTGGCTTCACTCACTGCCCTGATATTTGCCCCGATGAGCTGGACAAGATGGCCGAGATCATCGAGAAGGTCAAGGCTGCTACCGGGGATGAGAAGATCTTCATGCCTGTTTTCATCACTTGCGATCCTGTCCGTGATACGCCCGAGGTGCTGCGCGAGTATCTGAAGGAGTTCCACACTGGCATCGTCGGCTTGACTGGTACCTACGATCAGATCAAGCACGTCTGCAAGCAGTACCGTGTGTACTTTAGTACTCCCCGGGATGTGAAGCCCGGCGAGGATTACCTCGTGGATCACAGTATCTACTTTTATCTGATGGGTGAGTGCTGATAAGACCTCATACATAGCCGTATGCTAACCTTTATCATAGACCCCGACAATGACTTCGTCGAGTGTATCGGCCGACAGGATACCCCCGAGTCTGCATCCAAGGTGATCCTGGAGCACATCAATGACTGGAAGAGAGAGGGAAAGCCACTCAAGACGGAGTAAGAGTCTCGCGCCAGGTGTATGTATGGAAATTGTACAATAGAACCATTCGAATATCTGAATACCCTACTCACGCCGGAACCGTGTCCCAATGTTCCTGTTTTTCGCGCTTTTGCTCGTATACTCGGGCATTCCGGCCAAAACCCGTCGAATATAGAGGCCCAGAAACCAATTAGTTTTAGTCTGGACGACACCTGTAAAAGATACCATCAGCATAACCCACAACCCACACTCGAGAAAACCACCAACCAACCAGTCCACCAACACCATCCCTAAACAACACCCTCCCCCAAAACCCTCCCCTCAGCATCCCTCTCCGCATTAGCCCTCCACTCCATCCCCCCATCAACAAACTCCTCCCTCTTCCAAATCTCCGCCTTCTCCTTACAAGCCTCCAGCACCGCCTCACCAGCCCTCCACGCCGCACCCCGATGTCCCGCACTAACAGCAATAGCAATCGAAGCCTCCCCAATCGGCACAGTCCCAAGCCTGTGCGCAATACTCACGCCCTCCAGCCCATGCGTCTTCACCGCGGCCTCGGCGATCGTCGCCAGCGTCTTCAGCGCCAGAGGCGGG
The DNA here is from genome assembly GCF_028828465.1 of Penicillium psychrosexuale. Lineage (NCBI taxonomy): Eukaryota > Fungi > Ascomycota > Eurotiomycetes > Eurotiales > Aspergillaceae > Penicillium > Penicillium psychrosexuale. The sequence goes on from NW_026643187.1 coordinate 4,727,703, forward strand.
TACGCCGTGTAGCTGAGTTGCGAGACGGAGCGGCCTTCGAAGGTGTCGCGCGTCGTGCCGAGGAAGAGGATGTTGGCGCCGGCGGCGGGTGAGGAGGTTTGGGATAGGTAGGTGGTTGCGTCCAGGGTGTTGTAGGTTAGTGTTATGTGGATGTTTTGTGTTGCGGAGTGGTGGGTGCGTGGGTAGGTTTTTGGGTCGAGGTGGGCTGGGAGGGGGGTTTGGTCTTGGGATGGCATTTTGGGCGCATTTGATTTTGAGGTTCAGGATTGATGGGGTTGAGGGAAGTTCTTTCAATGTTGTTGGAGTTGGAGCTGGGATGTTCCCCCTCGATGCTTATCTACTGCGGGGATCGGATAAGAGGTGTCCCCGATTTGCGGAGAGCAAGTCGTGGGAGTTGACAGCTTGCCGATGTTGGTTCTATGATCTGGATTCTATTGCTTGTATGTGTTCACGTCTCTTCATTGCAGGAAACAGTCTAGGTACAATTTATGGAGTATGGAGAAAAAGGCTTGTGGCCAACCTCAGCTCTCATATCAAACGAGCAATACAACAGCCTCATAGGGCCGAAGTGTCCACTTCTCACCGGAGAATCGCTTGAAAGCCTCCTCAACACCTTCATAAGTATTGAGCAAGACCTCCTTCACGCCGGTGATACCGTTGCTGGCCGCATCCCACTCTAGTGTCTTGTCTGTCCAGTGGCACACAACCAAGGCTTTTTGGTCGCCATACTGGCGAGTGTACGCAAAGACCTCCTGGCTTGGCTTGTCCAAAAGTGTGAAATCACCATACACAAAGATATCAAGGTACTTCTTGCGCAGTTTCAGCACAGTCGCCCAGTAATGGTATGTTGAGTTGGGGTCCTTGATTTCCGCTTCGGCATTGACCCGCACATAATCGGTGTTGATAGACATCCAGGGCTTGACGCCAGGTCCGGTGAAGCCGGCATTCTCAGCAGCGGACCACTGGACCGGGGTGCGTCCGTTGTCGCGTGACTTTTTCTGATATTCTTGCAGGGCAATTGCTTGGGCAGCAAGGTCGTCCTTGGGTATTCTATAGAATACTGTCAGCCAACATCCGCGAGTTGCACCAGGAGAGCGGGATTACCTTTTCCAGTGGTTCAGACAATCAATGTCTTTGTATTCTTCAATACCCCATTCTTTGGGCACATTTCGGGTTCCTATTTCCTGTCCTTGGTAGACGAACGGAGTACCAGCCTGCAATGCCAGTGCAGTAGCCAGCATCTTCGACGCGACCAGTCGATACTCCTCACTTGCATGCGCGAAGCGGTCAATAGAGCGCGGCTGGTCATGATTCTCCCAGTAGAGCGCATTCCAGCCATCATTGGCATACATAAAGGTCTGCCACCGCTCAAAGAAGTCCTTCAAGTCAGTGAGTTCCCAGCTGCCAGGTTCAAACTTATCAAGCTTGCCATGGTCCAGGTCAACATGTTCGAAATTGAAGATCATATTGATCTCATGGCGGTCGAATTGCACCGCACGGAGCACTTCCTTCTCGTCGGTGACGAACGGCATCTCACCTACGCTGAAGGCATCGTAATCCTGCAGAATCTTGCCCAGATCCTGAAGGTACTCGTGCAAGCGCGGGCCGTTGGCGTACCACTTGTCGCCCCACTGCCAGGGAGTCCGCGGGTCTTTGATGGGTCCGTCGGGGAATCTCTGGTCCTTGCTAATGAAGTTGATCACGTCCATGCGGAACCCGTCGCAGCCCTTGTCGAGCCAGAACCGCATGATATCGTGCACGGCCTTGCGGACGGGCGGGTGTTCCCAGTTGAGATCGGGCTGCTCGACTGCGTACAGGTGCAGGTAGTATTCTTGGGTCTGCTCGTCCCATTGCCAGGCACTGCCTATAGTGGAGTCTTCATTAGATGGATATAGTTAACCGGCGAGGATAAAGTACGTACCCTGGAAATGAGAGACCCAGTTGTTGGGAGGCTGGCGGTTGCCTTGTTCGTCGTACTTAGCCGGCTTCCAGATGTACCAGTTACGGTACTCGTTATCCTTGGAGCTGCGCGACTGCTTGAACCATTCATGCTGATCGCTGGTGTGATTGACGACCAGATCCATGAGGAGCTTCAGACCCCGCTCGTGGCATCCGGAAATCAATTTCTCGACATCTTCAACTGTGCCGTACTCATCGGCGATGCTGTAGTAGTCGGAGATATCATAGCCCATGTCCACCTGCGGGGATTTATACGATGGACATAGCCAGACGATATCCACGGCGAGGTTCTTGATGTAGTCCAGCTTGGAAATGATACCGGGGATATCACCGATACCATCGTCATTTGAATCCTTGAAGGACGCAGGCCAGATCTGGTATACGGAGCTCTCTTTCCACCAGGCACGGTGGTTGGAGTTTCCTGGTGTAGCCATGGCGGTTTGAATGCAGATGACAATTAAGAGATGAGATTAGGATAGTCTGAGAGGGAGAAGAGGGAATTTGTGATTCTGGAGCACTGCTGGCTATATATATGTATTATTCGCTGTAAGAGATGTGTTGTTAAGGTCACTTGAAGCATGTCCCACCGTGGGGCAGATGCGGACAATTATCGGGGTCCTCAGCGTTTGATATGTTCTATGTCGGCCCGAGATCCCCTCAACGATTGATACGTCGTATGTCGGCCCGAGATCTCTCGACAGGGGTGAGCCGACGGAGTACTCTGCATGGGTTGAATCACCACACACTGTTGTGGATCGTCTCCACCTAGATGACAATGGGTCTAACGATGATGCAACTGGACTGGATGGGCTCTTGGCGGACCATGCTTCATACAAATTGAACAATGAGAAGTAGAAGTATAGTTACTTGTTTAAGACATCAAGTAAACCACTGTTTCCGAATTGAAATTGCACTTATGCTATCTACAATTTCTATTTAGATCTCAACATACATTGTACGGGTACAAATTCCCACCTAGGCGGGCTTTATGTTGAATTCCAAACATTGAACTGAGCCAGCTTGCTTTGCACTAATCCGGGGAGGTTTCTGGAACCCTATGAATGTTATATGTTCGCCTTGAGTCGGTTGATGGAAATTGGGGGTTATTTTCGTCAATTCAGCCAAATCTCCAAGCCGTTCTCAAAAAGTCCGGAGAACGAATGCATATGGAATGTAGGACAGGCCTTTAGAAACGCCGCTATACCTCAGACGAGTAGAAACGAGTAAAGACGAGGTAGAGATGTAAAGAGACAAGATAGAAACGGCGAATCTCAAGGCGGTGTGACGGGAGATATAGCGGAATCGAGGTAAATCGAGAGCGGTGGATTGGCCATGTTATCGTTATCGTAGCTTAGATTATTCTATCTCCGGCTTTTGTAGGCGATCCTTTCGCTCAGTTCTCCTTTTAAATGCTCATCAATCATGGCGCCTCCGTACCGGAATGACAAGTTTTCTTCTGGCTCATCTAACCGACCGTTCCCTTCGCGAAATGATCGCGATGGCCGCATGTATGATGATCGATCCCGATCTCGCTCGCCTGGTAAGCTTCTCCCCGCACGTCAATGGTGTTAAGCCCATAGACGCCTTCGGCACGGGCCCAATTCTCCACATGGTATTGAATCGTGGCTAACTTTATTGTCATTTGAATTGATGAATAAAGGTGGTGCACGCTCCCCTCCTCGAAGACTAGCGGCCGACAGCAGACTCGAGTACCCCAGAGACCGAGAATCTGGACAAGGCTACCGAGGCCATGATCGAGATGATAACCGCCGTCGAGCCTCGCGCTCATCTCCTCACAGGGGCAGAAACGCGTACAAAGACCGCGATCGAGAGGGTTATCGAAGCGCGAGCGGCAATCGAAGCCGGAGTCGCAGCCCTCGTCGAGGCCAGCCGAATATGGGACAGGTGAGCCGAGAAGTCATGATGGATGGACTTCCGGTGGATATGACCGAAGAGGATGTGAGTCGTTAAATCAATGCCCTGATCAGGCGTTTCAATATCTCTGTGGCCGGGGACAAATACTGACAATGCTCTATTATGTACAATTAGATCGCGACTGAACTCAGCAATGCCTATCATACTGACGGCCTGGAAGATATTCGAGTTATTCGTGACCGACAAACGAGTATGTGAAAGAAACAGACCATTTGCAAATATGCGCATCGTTTTAACCTGGTATTGTGTTCAACAGAGTTGTCGCGGCAACTAGGGTTCCTGCGATTTTCCACGATTGACGCATCACGCGAATTTGTCGAACGCAATCATCCTTCCATATTTTTCTACGGTCCCACAAACGACCGAAGTACTCAAGTTCGCATAGCTTACAGCCGTGAGAGGGAAGACCGAGCTCGCGCAAAAGGTGCGAGTGACTGGAACTGCAGAAAGGTAAGTCAACGTGGTGGGGACAGGAAACATGCTTTCCTACCTCGTACTTAGGTAATTACTGTTACTGTTCTGTGCTTACAAAACCAGTGTCTCGTTCTCAACTTTTCCACACGTCCACACTGTTTCAAGTGCGGTAACCCACGACCCGGTATGTATACCATCCCCCACCCCTCAATCCTCATCAACACTAATCATCCACGCAGATATGGATACCGGTCCCCCAGGAGTTCCGATTCCCAAGATAGCTAACGATGGTGACAATGATGTCGCTCCTGAGAGCCAGCCTTCCCAATTCTTGCTGATCCGTGGTCTGGAGGCGTCTGTCACGGAGGAGCTTCTTGCAAAAGGAGTTGCTAAACTGTATCGGCCGTCTGTCAACAATGACAGCGCCACTGACAATCAAAAGAAGGGATCGAAGATAGCCTCGACCACTGGTGACAGCAACTTGGGAGCCCGCGAAGGCTCTCTCCGCCGCGTGCTCCTTGTACGTGATCGCAGAACCAATGAAAGCTGGCGTTACGGATTCGCAGAATTCGCGGGAATCAATGTACGGTTATCATTCATCTCTCATATTGTTTCCTCTTCTAATACTTGTCATTTCAGGATGCCCAAGCTGCCATGACGCGGCTCAAGTCTTTCGAAAAGTTTACCATCTCCTCAAAGCCGGTGTTGGTCACCTACATTCACGGTGGAGTTTTTGTTCCAGTCATGAACGCCTCATCCAGTGCTAGTCACTTCACATTCAGCCCATCTAACAACCCATCGCTGAAGTTGATGTACTGGGATGATGCAGCATACGTGAAGGAACTCGTGCTGTCAACAGAGGAAGACGATCCTGTAGCCAACAAGACAACTTCCAACCATGGAGACGTCCAAGCCAAGGGCACGAAGGACGATAAAGGCAAAAAGAGAAAAGCCGATGGCCCGCCTATTTCGAACCCCAAGAAGCTTGCAATGCCATCCCAGCTCCAATTCTGGAGTGACCGCCACGCTGAGCTGCATGGGATTAACAGAAATGATGCCGGAAACCCCGCAGAGGGCTCGATCTCCGCAACTCCGGCGACTGACTCGGCCGCTCCACCAGCTCCATCATTCGCAGACTACAACCAGAACCGCTGCCTCCTGTGCATGCAGCAGCTTGTGGATGCGGGTCATCTTAGATACCACGAGCGCACTAGTGATATCCACAGCGAAAACCTAAAGGATGTCAAATTGAGGGAACTCGGCGTATGCTGGTTGATGATCTATGGTATCGTGCCCTTGCCTACTCCGAACTATCAAGACAGCAAAGACGAATATCGTGACGGACTCGAGCAAGAATACTCCATCCCTCCATCAGCTCGATCCTTTGCGGACCTGAATCGCAACTGGTGCCTGTTGTGCTTTAGCAAGTTTGATACTCCGGCAGAGGTCCTCGTGCATGACCGCGTCAGTGAATACCACCGAAAGGAATTGAAAGATGAAGAGGCGGTGAAGTGGGGCTTGAACAAGCTTAAAGAGGCGGATATCGCGCAGGATATCGCGCCGGCGGCTCCAGAATACAGAGACCGCGCAAAGGAGCGTCGCAAGGCATTCGGACGTAACGATGCCAATGCCCGCCCGAGACCCTCTGAACCAGAGGAAGAGGACGAGGCACCCGTGCAGACAGCCTCGATCGGTGCTTCTCTTCTCAGCAAGATGGGCTGGTCGGAAGGATCTGGCCTTGGTGCTCAAGGAACCGGTGTGACTGCGCCGATTGCTACAGAAATCTATGCCCAGGGCGTCGGACTGGGTGCGCAAGGAGGTCGACTGGGTGATGCAACCGAGGAAGCTGGTCGGAACACTCGGGGACGGTACGATGAATTCCTGGAGAAGACCAAGAACGCCGCACGCCAGCGCTACGAGGAGATGGACCGATCTTGATCAATCCAAGACGGTTGAATGTACAATAGGGTGGAAGTGGTGGGGGTGGTTGGGATATGAGAGGGGGATGAATTGAGAGTGAGGGGGAGATATCTGATGTTCACCTTGTGCCATAACTGGGCAGCCGATTCCATGTATGATAACGACAACTAATGAACTTGTACGATGTACTTAGGTAGTTGATTTCCTCTGCCACTTCTTGGCTATCCCTTTCCGTTTTAGTGCTCAGGCTTTGCCGCTTTTTGCTCACTGAATTCCAAAAAGCGCTCATGAGTCGTAGTAAAAGGGAATATCTTGGCAAAGTCGGTTAATAGGCCTTGGCATCTCGGTCTTTTCCGTTCCTCTCTCCTTCCACTTAACCGCGCAACCACACATCTCGCCTGCAAAAATGGATGAGCTCCGTAATCTTCACAGTCACTGGACTGGTGCCCATGTGGCTAGTTTGAAATTCAGGACCATGTTGCCTGGTAGGGGGAATAGGGGCACGTTGACAGTTTGCGAGCTGTTGAGCGAACCGTGGGCTTTTGACCCTGTGGCGTTTTAATGGCTGACGATATTATCCTCGTGTGCCCCTATTTCTACCTTTCAACTGACAAACTTTTCCAACTTCTAGTCATTCTTTTTTTGATATTTTTGGTTTAAATCACTTTCTTTGCATCATCAGTCACTCCTTAGAACTTTTCGATTGAGCAAAAGAATACGACAATCAAAGATGATGCGCTCCGTGATTTCTCTGGTCGTCTCGCTCGCTTCGCTTGTCGCTGCCATTGAAATCACCAGTCCCGCTGCGAACACGACCTACGCAGCCGGGTCCACCGTCAACGTCGAGTGGACTAGCGTTGATACCGATCCTACCAACTTCAGTCTTTATCTCTGGAACTTTGTCTCCTGGCCTCCATCTTATGTTCCGCTGGCCATCGACGTCCCCACGTCGGATCTGTCTTACTCTGTCCAAATCCCCTGCGATACCACCCCCGACTGGGGTTACCAAATCAGCGGTATCAACGGCACGAACGTCTACATCATCTACGCGCAGGGTGATAAGTTCACCGTCTCCAATGCCGACAACAGCACCGCCTGCGTGGACACTCCTTTGCCGACTACATCCATCTGCCCCAACGCTGCGGCATCTACCGTTTATGTCACAGTGAGCTCTACTCCCAGCTCCCGTCCTTTCTATCATCCATCCCACGCCCATCATCTATCCCACGTCCATCCTTCTCCATCACCTAGCACTGCCAGCATCTTGACCTCTGGATATACAAAGCCTGGAATTGTGCCTAAGACTATAGGTTGGTGCTCAGACTATTCCCACCCTGTAACCTTGGACAAGGTTCCCGCCCCGACTCCGACTCTTTCGGCGCCCAATGATACAAATGGATCTGATGCTTCGCCGGTCTTCACTACGGCACTGGGCCAGGTCACTGATTCCCCTGGCATCCTCACATTGACTATCACTAGCACTGCGACCGTGCTGGCTTGCCCGAACGTGCACACAATTTGATAGAAGTTTCTTTATCTGAGCAACCGGTGACTAGTTCTTTATGTCGATGTATTTTATGTAATACCGAACGAAGGAATTTATTTAGGGTAGATCGAAATCAATTTCCCCCTTGTACTTTTTGATTGTTTCTCGAATTCTGATCTTCTTTATTATTATTTTTTAGGTGTAATTTAGTGAAACATGGAGTCACGCTCTAGCAAGGTACTGTAAGCTAGTTAGCTTTCTCCGCGGTTATAGACTTCCTGTCGGCATTTTGGGTTTTAAGTAGCTCAATCCGACTTCTAATCTCCAATAGTTCTAAGTTCTCTAGAATTCGGGTATCTTTCCCTTTCCATTGCAATCGGCAAGCCATGCCTACTAAATGCATAATGTACAGCTGGTATCAAATCATGAGTAGAGTGTAGTGAGTGTAGTTGGTATGTGTAAGTATTTTGCAGAGTCCCCCTTCAGTTCTCTTTCGTATCCTGGTTCTCACGGAACGCCCTCTTCATCTTCTCCTTCTCCAACTGCTTCTCAAACTTATCACCGAGGATCTTAGCAACCCACTCAGTGACGTCCTTCTCAAGCTCCTCATCACTCTTCACAGGCGTATCACTACCACCCTGCAACCCGTTCCGCACGAATCTCCGCATATCCTCCAGCCCATTAATATTCAAAGCATACCCGACCGCACCGCCCGCCATCAACCCAAACGAGATCACATTGAGCGTAGCCAAATTCAGAGCCTCGAATGCGTCGCCCGCGGAGTTCGCGTGCGGCTGGTGGTACACCGAGCTTGTGTGGAAAGGCGGGATGCACGCGATGCGTTTCTTATTGAAGGAGCGGCGTGTGATTAATACCGACAGCGCGAAGAACGTCATTCCTCCGAAGAAAAGTTTGAGGTTTGTGTTTGTTTGCGGCGGTGGTTGCGCTACTTGTGTTTGGGCTGGTGGTGATGGGTTGGCGGGTTGATCGGGTGTCGCCTTGTCTTGAGGTGTTGGTTGGGGAGTCTCGGGTTTTGGGCTTGAGCCCCAGCCGAATAGTGATACCATTTTTATGCGCGGGGTGTGTGAGGGCGAGGGTTGTTTGGTTGGTGATGCGAATGCGAGGCAGAGCTGAATAAGCTGGAAAAGGATGAAAGTCGAACGATCGAGAGTTGTAGGATTGAACGGAGAGGATGACTGGGTATGATATTTTTCCGCGAAAATAACTCGAAGCACTGTATCTGTGTGGGACTTGTTTTGCTGTTCTCGTGAATGAAGCAAATCCGCGCGGAGGATATGGCGGATGTGCACGTGACCCGGTTCTCATCGAAGGTTCCAAAGTTGACTGCCTTCACGTTACGACAATTTTGTGGAAATTTGACTCATACTTCGGTGAAATGATGCCATTGCTTTCAGATAGACAGTACGCACAGGAATATCCCGTTCCGGAACTATACGAAGCAATGAATGGCTACATCTTAGATGAGGCCGAATGATAATCGAAGTTTTTAGGGCTAGAGCGTCGGCTGACTCGGGTTCTCTTGTCCTTGGGCGATTAAGTCAGATCGAAACTGTCGACCAGGCTGTCATTAAGCAAATTATCTTCTATGTATCATTAAAGCATAACGCCAATCAAATCGGAAGTATATAAAGTATGCAAAAACACCGTGGATGCAACTGTCAGAATAACAATGGCAGAAACCGAAATCCATTCAAACCATTTCAAAAAGCATTCTCATATGTTCATAATTCAGCGCGCTTCGTCAATATACTGTGCTCATAAAAAAAGTAAATCATAATAACATCAGAATAGATGCAATCCAAAAAGTCGTCAGGAAATTAATTCATATCGCCGGTGGTGATAAGCATATCAGCACGACCAGGCCGATGGAAGCGATCGATACCAAGATGCTCCTTGCCATCACGACCGACATAAATGCCAAAGCCGTACAAAGGCAGGTGGCGCTCCGAGGGCGGAGCAACAATAAGACGAGTAACGAGGTCAGTTTTGCTCCTCGGCTCGCGCAAGATTTTATCAGACAGCAGAGGCGACTGGTAAAGATAGCTCATCAGATCAGCCAAGGTTGTGATATCGTGTGGGAGATAGCGACGACGGCCCGGCCAGATTGCTATGAAAGATACGGCATATAGGCCACAGAAGGCAATCAAAGCGTAGAATGCTGGCAAATAGGCAGCGATGCGGATCTGGTCGTGGTCGGAGAACCAGAGGGCGATGAAGACGCCACCGGCGAGAATGGGGATGGCGAGAGATAGCAGGCTCATGAGGGAGATCCAGGCAACTTTGAAGTGGCGGTTGATTATGGCCTGGATGGTGACCTGGAATGGGTAGGAGGATGGGTAGGAGAGTAGAATGCTCCGTTCGGCAGATGCGCCGCTGGGGGATGAGAGCTCGGCGTATGGTTGGAGAGCTCGGAAGTATACGTCGACGGGTTGCCAGGCGAGGAAGAAGACGTTTCCGATTAGTGCGGGGATAAAGCTATATAGAAAATTGGAGGAGGAGAATGCACTTGTCGATGGGAGTGTTGGCAGCTTGGGAGGGAAGCCGCCCTCGATGGCGCTGTTGATAAAGCTAACGGCGACGAAAGCGATGAAGAGGGCGAAGACAATGAGAGTCCAAATAAATACTGGGACGTTGCGCAGGAACCAAGGTGTCCAGCGATAACGGGTGGATGGCGAGTATAGGTGGTGATCTTGTGGGTCATTGGCGAATGCACCGTTGTGCTCAAGATCAAAGCGAACCTTGGTAACTCCGTGTGGTTGATCTTCTCGGCTTTTGCCGGTCTGATGGAGAGATGGGGTGCGCACTGGAGCATCTACTTCGCCGATTCCATAGAAGATCTCGGCCTTGCTCGAGAGTTTCCAGTATCCCAGTCGAAGGACTCGGGGATCGAGGGATTCTCGCACTGAGGGAACTGTCTCAGAGTGCTCAAAATCGTGGAGGATATTTGATCGCTGAATGATCGAGACCAAATCTGCGAGGCTGACGGGATCCCACATCAAGCCAGACGAGCCACGAAGGAAACGGATGAAAAGCATGATCAGGCCTAGTGTCAAAACACCATATAATCCCACCAATGTCCAGCCCACGGATTGAACCGAAGCCCATCTCCAGACACCTTGTCCGTCAATGATATAGTACTTTGCCTGGAAGAGACAGCTGAGCAGAGGGATGGCGAAGAAGTTCGAAAGCCAAATTGTGAACAAAGAGAATCCAAACAAGGCTTCACCATGGCGGAAATGGGAGAAGTCGGGGAAGATGAAGTTCTGCGAGAGAATAGGCAGGCGGTTCATCACCAGACCTTGCCCTCGCTCTGCTGACATCATAGAAAAGGGTGCGATGCGATATACCGCAGCCTGAATAACGAATAACCAGATGATGATGATTGCGGCAGCTATCTGTGGCAGGAACTGCAGCACAAAATATCTCGAGTCGCCTTGACGCACGTAGTTCCACAATCCCTCTTCACCACGGGACCAAACATTGCAAAACACTATACCCGCTATCATGAGCAGACAGCAAAATATCGTGAGTGCCAAAGCCCACGGCCGCAGAACAAGAGGCAGGTAGTCCAAGGGAGGATACAACATGCTCTTCTCCGGCGCATCAACAGCCATGAAGGACTCGGGGTCCACTGACATTGGCGTTTGCGGCAAAGCCTGTGGTGAGGGAGATGTATACGACGGTCTCACTGGTGGCGTGTCATGTCGAATGGGGGTCCGCGTGCGGGTGAAATAACCGAGTCCCTCGTCCCATATAAGTCTATCGGTTGGATAGTCACCTGTCGTCGTGGTGGAAATAGAGTCATTCCTTTGGAGCCCCCGAGTTCTGTCTTGGGTGATCTGGTCGATTGCAAACCGGACGTATGGGGAGTCATCTGTACCTGGAGTCGGAGATGGTCCCGGGTAATCACTGGGGGATCGGCGAGAAGTCCCGTTTGATCTTGATCCATCGGATGTGGGACTGATGTGGGCCGCTCTGTCGTCTACGAACCGAACTGTGCTGGATGTTGGTGGGCGTTGGGACTCGCGATCTTCTTGGGCAAGCTGTATTTGCGACATGGCGGGTGATGGTGCATGGGAGTCTGGAGTCCTGAATCGCATGGCTGTTGCTAGACTCTCCGGACTAGAGGTTCGTTCTGAGAATGAATAGTAGTCGTCTGATGCAGCCACGGACTGTTGAGATTCTGATCGGGCAAGTTGCGGTTTGCTTGCTATATAGGAATCAGTTGACTTGAGTCCTGGAAGTTGTGCAATGTCTGTAATTAAAAAGACAACGGGGGAGGGGTTCTTATATGCACGTACTGTTAACGCTGCGCAGGCTGAAGTTTCTCGCCTGGTTCATCATGCTGGCTGGATATTGATCCCACGCGCAACGATAATTAATCTAGAAGCATTCCTCGACTCCCTTGAGATGCGAAGGGATTTTTCGAGGGCCAGCAATCGCTGCCCAGCGGGATTTTGTCTGCCATAGTGCTGGGTGACGTCTCCCAGCCACCCCAGCCACACACACTGAGATTTGCACTCAACAAACCAATAAAGATGAATTAAATTGGAGAGTTGAAACTCAGGCACTATCAATTTGATGAATCATACTAAAAATTCTATCGAATCAAAATGTGAGGAAGAGTTACGGAGGTGGTTGAGTTGTTTCGCGGCCCGATCACCAGCACATCCATCGCCTAAAGCTTGGCCTTCTTTCTCTCCAGGTCTCACCAGGTCTCACACCCGATCACCTTTCTTTTCAATTTTCCAATTTCAAGAGGTCAATTTCCACGGTAACCATCTCAAAGCCCTATAGTTTTTCTTGAAGGACCCCCCAGAACTACAATATAACCATATGGACTCTGCCTCGCGTCTACAAGTGCCACACTGGAGCTAGAAGGCAATAATTGCCAACAATTGCTGCTCTAGATAGCAGCTATACGCAATAAAAAAGCAGGGTATGTTCAAAAATTTGTCAATGGTTGCAGCACACGGACGCAGCGTGGTGTTGCAATTGTTGTTCTCCCTTGCAGGTATAAGTGGCTGGAACTAGGGCTTCACGGTCCGCCGAGCACATGAAAACATAAGGCTGTATCCAGGGCAGTATGAAACATGATCGAGGGCAATTATGTCTATTAGACAATGTTTAGGATTCGCATATCTGTCTTATTCAAAAGGAAGATTTCTGGGTTCTCGTTCGGTTATGGATAAACACGTTCAGAAAATCCTGACGTATGAATAGTTGGTCCAAGGGAGTTAGAAATCGAGAAACAGAGAGATGAACACGACTAATTATTCCGTTTGTTATTAGGTGCTGGATTTGAAATCGTCTGCCTCTACTCTGTACAACAAATAGTTATATGTGCTTTCCCGGTTCTGTTTGAAGCTTGCCATGTACCAATTGGGTGTACTGCGTAGGCTCGTTCAATTCCGATTGGTGGCCTCGTCATTTTATTTGGTGCGTCGTAAATTCGCACCATGTCCTGGGACTCTCCAAGAGATGACACTACCATCCTCTATTTGATTCTATTGATGCTATAAGCAGGCCGGGGTTATTGATTCCCTGCGCTCTGTGACTCCATTTGATGTGGATCTACCATTCTTGATCTCGAGGCCAATTCTTAACACATTCAGTGTGAAATTATTCTTATTTCTCGGCCATTATGGGAAAGGACTCTGTTCATACATGTCATGTCAGTAAGAGGTAAATCTGGCAAACTTGAGAGTCGATCAGCACGGAGGAAAGGGAAGCAGGACTTGCGCAGATTGCCAGCACCTCCAATCCCGATTCTAACATAGCGCTCTTGAATACCAGACCTCGATCGAGTATCCTGAACCCCATTGAGCCTAGGACTCTGCACTGACTGTGACTGGAGAAGAGTTACTCCGTCTAAGGTTTCTAACGGCAGTTGCCCTTCGTCGTCCTCGGATTTCTGCCGTTTTGGCCAACCGAGAAACCTCCATAGGCAGCGCATGGTTTTCAACCGGAGGAACGAGTAAACAACCTTGGTCGAGGGTTTATCAAATCAGTATTCTGACTCTTAATGTCTTGATAGATTTTACTTACGCTTGCTTCAAGGCTTCGACCAACTTCAAATGATCTTTGCATAACCCTGTCTCGTCCGGGAATAATAGCTAGTTATACGCCTAGCTAGCCGGTCCCTTTCCGTGATGCAACGGGTTACGCAGAACGAACACTGTACGACCATGAGCTTCAAATTTCCCGGAACAGCCAGAGTGGCTACTGTTTATTGATATAGGATGATATAAGAGGAAACTATGACATATCCTATATGATAATTTAGCCACCACCAGGAGATAAGTCAGTCACACATTTGAGATGGAGTAACGCATTCACTATGTGTGACAACATATGCCTGTAGTTTTTGCACGATTCACTAAAGCCTCTAAAGCCTCTAGAGACCAATGTGAACAAAGGGTTTGTCAAAATGGAAAAAATCCGGAGGACTCCTATTCTATTTACCTCAAAAAAGATCACCGTTGATATACTTCTATTTCATTCTAAAGCAGTATCTTGGGGATCAAATGATCTAGTGGTGTGTCCAGGTTGCAATGGTCACACGACTGTGACGCGATAGTGAAACCCCATTAGGAACTATTGGTCCATGTGGTCACAAGCTTAAGGTTAATGACCTGAAGATATCAACTGCATTCGGAGAGAGCCTATGTAGTACCTTGCATTAGCAAAAGAACGGAAGCTGATCATGATCAAAGATGATCAACCTTATCTGGTCTCCAACAAATAGAATGACATTTGGATATCCAGTTAGGGATTTGAGGTGGACCTGTTTCATATTTTTTAAAAAAGGTGGGACTGTGGGCCTCCGACGGTGATACTGAGAGTCCGGAGTTCAGGCCCAAGCGTTTCCGGGGCTAAATATCCCGGCTGATAGCAGAAATTGCTGTGCCGCGTTAGTGGATCAGACGGTGGCGAGATTGCGAGCAATGTTTGAAGGGTGTGCCTATGGATCGTAATATATGGCATATCATATGGAGACTTTTTAGAAACACAGATCTTGTTTCACCATGGATAAGATGAGGCTTCTGAAACCATGTACATATTGGCTCTTTGAAGACCCTAATCCGAAAGGAGAAATGAACTTCAGTCACTTGGTAGGAAAGGCAGGACCCAATCAAACACGGCAGAGAAAAAGTCGTGTTTCCTTACGCCGGTACAAGAATCAAGGATTCAAGAAGTTGGCAAAATAGCCAGCGGGTATAGCCAATGATCTTGCACCAGCCCCGATTGCTCCGACGGCCTTGGCAACCCCGAAGTGGCACTTCAACCGCGAAGGACGAATGAGAAGGCAGAACAGCTCTGCGCCAACGTCCCCGGCATTCCAGAGGGGAACCGTGCAGCGGGGCAAATTATTTAGCCTCGCGTTTGGATGTTCAAAGGATTGGAAGAGGAGGTCAAGAGAGAATAGAAAGCTTGATACGAGGAATGACAGAATAATGTACAGAGTAGATAGGAGGGAGTACGTGTGTTGTAGAAATAAAGTGGCATCATCTGACTGCTGCCTGAGGCCAGAAATCCAAACCTCCTCTTCTCTCTCTCTCTCCGCAGATTCTCTGGTTTATCTACGCTCTCGTCATTCCTTTATTCTTTTTGAGTCCGTCGATTCTTTTGCTTCTTTGAATTTCCTTCGACTCTTAAATTCTTGGCTTTCCCCTCATTTGCTTCTTCTTTACCCCTTCTTTGCTCAGAAAGCTTTTATTTCGATCACGGGTTCAGATGTCCCCAGCCAATGTGGTGTTAGAACCTCAGCTCTTGCGTCGCGTGTGCCATTAGGCCATTAAAAAATAATCGCTTGTCTTGTCCCTATCGGATTTCTCCTTTGGCCTGGAAAAGAGAAGGTTGGCCTCTTAGGGTCTTCCCTCACCATGTTGCTCAAACCCGCGACACCCCTCACCATCTTGCTGCTGATCGCCTTTGCGCTTTTGCTACTCTCATGTATCTCAACACCTATTGTGAAGGGAATTCCTTTAGCAACTTTCAAAGATGTCGATTATGGCGTCTTTGGATATTGCAAGGGTAGTACCTGTACCAATATCCATGTGGGATACACGAGCAGTAAGTCTCCCCCCTGCGTGTCTGCCTATTCTCCGCTAAGTTTCATGCAGATGATATAAGTAGCACAGGCGATGATTTCAATCTCCCTTCCGGTACTCGAAAGTCACTGTCCTCGATCCTCATTATCCATCCAGTCGCCGCCTTCCTGACCCTCATTTGCCTCTGCCTGGCCATTGCGGCCCACTTTCATGCGCCCTCCCACTCGCCGCGCTTCCTGTTGGCGCTTCTCATCTTGTTGCTGCCAACACTACTCGTGTCTCTCCTCGCATTCCTCGTCGATATCTTGCTCTTTGTACCACATCTAGGATGGGGTGGTTGGATTGTGCTGGCCGCGACCATCATCCTCACCTCTTGTGGAGTGGTCACCTGTGCCATGCGCCGAACCCTTGTGAGTCGGAAGGCAAGGAAGCGTCGGATCGCGGAAAATTCTGAGATGAGCGGAGAGAACTATTATAACCGACAGAATGCCGCTGCGGCTGCGGCTGCGCCCCCTGTTCCGGCTCCCATTGACCCCAAGGAAGCCTTTGTGTCGCACTCTCTCAACTCCGACTCGGGCCCAACATTCGCATCCTTCCACGTGGAAACGCGCGACAGTGATGACGATCGAACACCCCTCAACTCGCGGACTCCCATGAGCGATATCCCAGCACAACCGGACCATCACGGTGCTCCCTATCGCGGCCCGCAAGATGAATTTGGCAATATCCCGCCTCAGGGCCCGGGCCCGTACGGTGCTGGTCTAATGTCACGGAATCCCTCCGATCCCCGGGTTCGCCCCCAATATTCCGATGGCAGTATGGGTTCTCGAAGAGGAGGCGCGCCGCCTGGCTTCAATGGACGCGGGCGGGGTGGGTACCCTCCCCGGGGTGGACGTGGTGGACGCGGTGGACGTGGAGGACCTTACATGGGACATCCTCGCGGCCCCCCTGGCTCCCAGGGTGGCTACATGGGGCCAAATCCAGGCCGTGGAGGTCGCGGTGGAATTATGCCACCCCGGGGACCACCAGTCGGCTATGAGTCCGGTCCAGGCGGCCCCAACCGCGGTTTCGACGCATATGGTCGACCTGTGTCGCCTCCCATGGATGATCCTTACAGTTATGGGCCACCAGGTCAGATGCACCAGCCACCTCCCGGGCCCATTGGCATGGCCGTGTCACCGGAGACGGTAGGCCAAGCCATTGAGATGACTCCGCAATCTCGCCCGCAGTACGATATGCATGAGTCGACTCAACCAATGAGCAGCGTACCGCAAACACTGTCGATCGAAAACCACGGTGCCGTCCCTGAAAGCCCGACAAGCATATACAGCCGACCGAAGTAAGTCGGAATGCTACGAATACCGTTCCTAAGTTGACCACTAACCTTTGTTTAGTTCCTATGATCCTCCTCGCTCGGGCTGGGGTGCAAATGATCCTCGCACTGTGACCCCGCGGCCACCGCAACAAAACAACATCAGTACCAATTACTACGAGGACGTGGATCCCCGTTTCGCCCGTCGGCCATCGCCCCCCACTAACCCTGGGATCCCCCCCTCTCTGACGCCTGGAGCTACTCACTGTACGTACACTCACAGATCACACGTGTTGAAGGAGCCTTGCTGACATTCTCCTAGTTTCATGAAATCTATCGGTTTCTAAGTGTTAATCACGTTTGACACGATTCTTCCACCTCTTCTATGCTTTGCGATACCCTTTGCTTTTCTTCTTTTCTCTGGCTAAATTCCGATTACTTTTTTTCCTCCGATTTCATGGCACACTAGGTCATTTTGGGGAATGGAGTTATGGTGTCCTTTTATCTTCCCATTCCTCTATAAATGCCCTCTCTTGAGACGGCAAAACAATCCGCCACAAAACACGGCGTTGAGAATAGTAATTCTTTTCGCTGCTCAATTGTATTCTGCCTGGACTTCCATGTATAGCAGCAGGCAGATACGATGTACAGAAACAAATTTCTAAGATGTCTGGCTTTATCCAAGATCAACAGCATATGACGCTGCTACTGATTTGAACTTTTTTGTGTTTTCTTCCACTGAGTGGACTGTGAATTTTATCTTACCCGAATCCATGTACATTTCTGGTCTCTAGTACATTTGTCTATTCGCAATTTCCAAACATAAATAATTAGCTCTTCTGTGATCTCCGCATATGATTGAAACCTTCTCTCTCCAAAAGAAAGATAACCCTGTGCTATAACATAGATCGAGATCTTCAATCCTCCTTGCCAATCATGAATGGGAGTACTAATTCAGTCTGAATCGACATGAGAACAAGCCCAATGTCTCTGGTGGCGAAGATGACGACGAGGTATAGATGATTCGTGAGCGGAGCTGGCTTGATGAGATGAGCATGTTGCTTCGAGAGAAGCGTGAAGTTGAATGTGTGCTTAGGGTATTTCTAGAGGGTCTAGATTGGGAGTTGAGGAAGGCTCAACGGGATTATTGTCTGTCCGAGAAGGAGCAGGGGTCTAGGAAAATGATAGCAAGGAAGGGACGATGAATGATATCCTTGTTCTTTCCAAGTCATAGCTCAGGTTTGGGGTTATTCCTCTTTTGTTTTGTAGAGTTGACAGGAAACAGGGGGAACGGACTGCTTCATCGCGATAGACTAGGTAATCGCAAACATATTACGCTCATATTACATTTTTCATGGTTTTAGAGGCTCTAACTGGCTAGGCACTATGTACTGATTCTCACTTTGCCCTTACTTTTTGTTGAATCTATCGAATATAACTTTCATATCAATTATGACTTACTCCGATACGGTCTTACATTGTCACTGGATTTGAATTCAAAGAAGTATACAAACAATATCAGCTTATGGCTATTGATACCAGGCAAGCATTGGTTAGGCTGCACTAACATTATTCTATTCATTTTATAGAGTCCCTGAATTACTATTTAATATGCTACCCAGCACGTTGAACTTTCAACTCCTTCAACAACCACGATCACATTGGATACCTACTACAACCCAAGAACACAACCAACAAGGTATGACCCCTTAGCCCATGGCCAAGATTTGGTATGAAACAATGAGCTAACTAGGTCTCTGGTTACATTGCAGGTTGAGCATCATCAACCATTCTCCAAGTCACAGACATAGCCTATCCAATATTCCCCAACCAGTGAGATAGAACTATTTCTCATCCTTCAAAAACATAGCTAACAAGCTTAAAGTGACCGATACTCGGCCCATTCCGTCGCCCAACAATGCGCAGCTAGAGCATCTAGCAAGGCTCACAAGCCGTGCAAATCATCGCGCTCGTGAGTGCCGAAAGATAGACCAGGAGATATCGCGGATTACGAGCAACAAGGAAGCTACAATGACCGCGAATCCATACTTCCACTATACTCATAATAATGTCCTAGCGGCCATGGACAGAGAATTGGTGTCTCTCTGCAGAGAATTGAGGGATATGAAGAAAAAAGAAAAAAAAGAGGCCATGATGGAGCAGGAAATCTGGAACCAGATTGGTTGAGATGCCGAAAATGAGAACCAAGGCGTTAAGAGTTCGACGCCTATAATGGACAATGCCCTTCCCGGCTCTATCCTCGATATTATTGCGTTTACCAATAGTGCTACGAATTCATGCATTCATAGATGTATTTATTTGAATCTTCCATGGGTAGATCTATAAGGTCAATCTTCTATGCTAGACCGAAGCGTATATATCGTTTCTAGTTAATACAATGACAGCACACTCAATAGCGCTACTATTTCCCTTTGGGGTGGCATTCTCACAGATATGGGCATGTCTGGTATAGATTTACCAATCATGAGAAGTTTCAGCTCCAGTCAAATTATCGTATGCTCGTAGCTCGCATTTGATACTGAGAACTGAAAAGCTCTAACAAATGCTAGAGCTATGTGACAGCTGGTAACTACATCACACGGCAGTCTAGATTGAAGTACCGAGAAATCCACTATCTAGTAGACTTAGACCATTAAATTATATTGAGATGGTGCGATATCAGTGTCTGATATGTAGAATACAGGAAAAATCCGGTACCATGCCATTTCTGCGCCACATCAACAAGTCCACCAGAACAACTTGATGATAAAAATTACCACAGGGTACCTGTGTACTGCCACTCGACACCGCTCAGGAACCCCGGAAATTTATTTTGGTTACTAGTCTCCATTAGGAAATAAAGAGTATAAGGATAAGAGATTTGTTGATGTTTAGATTACTGAGTATGGGTATAATGAGATTGGTTGTTTCATAATGTATGCATTGCTTGACTATCTACAATATATCGGAGGTTTATCTGTTCATTGCGCATATGGATCGTCGGCCCGATGCTGGGCCGTCGGACATCTCCTCAAGTCACTTGATATTCGATCATTTCAATATGATTCATAAATCCACTAGTTCTCCTATCAAAATGACGATCTCCTTAGCCACTATGAGCACCTCTCTAACTTCTTCCAGGACGTTCTTTAAAACATCAACGACCGCCAGTAAATGTCTCCATCTCTGTTGAAGTCAATGCATCGGGGGTGGCGGAAAGTGGCAATATCATGGGCGTAGATAATCAGTAAATTGATCGTCCAACGAATGCTGGCTTCATTAAGTGGACTTTTGGAGCGGGCGGCATCGACTTTCGTTAGGACACTCTTAAGCTTGGTCGAAGTCGGAATAGAAAGGATATACGCAAGCTCCTCGTCTTCTTGGGTTGCGTTCAGATTCAGTATATCGACTTTCTTAGTATCAAGGTCGCCGACGGCGAGGGTTGGCAGCTTCTGAGTTTCCCTTCGTGAGTCGTCTCGAGTCAGGCGACCGTCAAGAAAGTCTTGTACCATGGTGGATACCTGCTCAAGTTCATTGTGATGAGCCTTGAAAATGAGGTCGAAGACCTTTTGTCGAAGGTTGAGTTTCAACGGCAGGATGGTTTGACTTGGAGGATTAGATGAATAGGAAATAATACGGTTGTGCCATCTCACAGGATGGAGCTCCCAGCGAAGGCGCGTTTGATACCACGGAGTCGACGCTGCTCTGAACCAGTCAGACTATTTCCAGAAAATTTGCCCTGGTATCCTTACCATATTTTATATCGGAGTGCAGTTTACTAGCAACATCTAGTGAGAGGTGTGCGACGTCGACAATGTATGCAAATCCTCGGGGAGGTACAATACACGAATAACATATCGTACAGTTTCAAGCACTGAGCTACCATAGGTGGTAACTTGGAACCCTGTTCATAATCAGAAATCATCTTAGCTCAGAGACATCGATAGTAACCGGTGGGTCGGCTGTATCAACCAGCCAGTGCGACTGAGACCATCTCAATTTCTGCTCATTTGTTGAATTTGACCTATTCGGAACAGATCCATTGTGTAACGGCCCGATCACCTTGATGGGATGACAGGCAGAGAATCTGCTGGAGAACCTACATTCATTCTTCCAATCCCCACTGCAGGACACTGATACTGAAAGGCGGGGCCTATTGGAACCCCGACTTGTGCATGCGATTCGAGGTGTCTCTTCGAGCATAGACTTGTACTTGCTCTAGCTCCTCCTCCAGATGTACTGGATGTTCCTCACTTCTTTCTCCTCGGCATTTTGTTTGAATGCAGTTAAAAATGCAGCACAGGATTGTAACTTACTGACCATTCTATAGTAAATATTCGGACTCTTGGTGGTTTTTATATAATGAAGGAAAACGGCAAATGACCAAAAAGTAAGAGAGCAGGGAAGAAGGATTGATTCCTAAAAGAAAAAAGAATCGGCTAAATAGCCAGTGGAAGCCTAACAAACCAGGCATCAAGGCATCTTCAAAAAGGAAGATCCCTAGTTAGGTACTCCGTGCAGTTCGGATTTTCACACACACCACCACAGGCTTAGTGAATCAGTCGTCTCTAGTTATAATTGCTTCGCTTCGCTCCTCAATGATGAATATAGTTTGAAACTGCCATAGCAAAGCCAAAGTTGCGAGTACACTCTCGGTCGAAGCATATCCAGAACCCAGATTATTTTTCTTTCCCGAATCCACGTTCCTATTTGGCCTTCTTTTTCGACACTTCCAGGCAAAGGCTCCAGTGCAAGCTTTTATTAACCTCGCTTCCTTCACTCGACCGTCAAAATGGATACGCAATAACAGCAGCTTCGTGCTGAGCTCAACCACCCTCTGTTAACCCTCTCTTCTTCCTTCTTCTTCCTTCTTCAACCTCTCGCACTTCCAATAATACGCCTCCCACCAAAGGTGAGATCCCGCAGCCCATGGCTAAGACTTTCGGCGAAACAATAAACTAACCGAGACTAATCTTTTGATAGGCTAACTACCTTACTACCTCCCCAACCAGAGAGGTACACCCCGCGATGCACCGTTCTTAAGCGCGGTTAAAACATAAAGCTAAGAAGGAGACAGTCACCGACGAGAGGCCAATCCTACCACCGAACGACGAGCAGCTATACCAGCTTGAAATAGCTAAGGCTTCGGGTAACGAGCTCGTCTTCAAGGAATGTTGCTACGGGAGGCGATATACCAAACGGGCTATCTCGAGAATTTCCACATACAACCAAATTGTATGACGAGACCCAGGCTGAAGTGACCACCAACCATGCCGTGCTCAATAAGGGAGTGCGTGGTGTGCCAGACAAGAAATGGTACGATCTGAGAGATCTCGGGAAGGACCGACGGACCGTTCTTGCCTGTATTCCGTCCACTGCGATTGGTTCCCGTCCGGCTTCAAACCCACAATCCGATTTCCGAACCGAACTCGACCCGACCAATCACAATGGTCGGCCCGCGACGAAGCCCGATAGTCTTTCCCGGGAGGCTCCAAATCAGCCTCGCTGATCTTGAAGGGGAAATAGTACTGGTGGTCTTACTAGATATACTCTTGTGAATGTTTGCTATCGGAACTCTGACTCTCTACCTACATCATGGGGAGACACAAATTTCACTTTACTTTTACCTTTTATTAAGATTATGTTTCAACGAGCCCATCAAGAATCCCTTCTCTATCTATTATTTACTCTGTATATATTCAAGCAATATACCTAGCTTCCAAGAGATCAAAATGCTGAGAACGAGGTTGTGGCTACAAGCATTGACTAGGCTTTCGTTCTTGGGGCAATATTCGCGCTCACTCCTTCGCGTGTTTGTTGGAAGATCCCACACAAGACTCTTCTCTTCTTCTCTCAACAACCTTGGACTGCTCTACATATACTACTGTCGCCACATTGCAACGACTCAAGGTATGACTGGTTGGTACATAAGGATCATTTGTGATGAAAGAATAACCTAACATTAGTAATGGTATAGATCAAACTTTATCATACCTCTCAAGGCCGCAACACTCATCTATCCCACCCTGCCAAAAGTGAGATACACGCCCTCATCTCGAAGCTGTATTCCTGACCGTCTTCAGAGAGCTGACAAAGAAAAGTGGCCGATAGTCAGCCGATTCCGGGCCCGAACAACGGGCAGCTGGAGATGCTAACCCAGCTGCGCCTTATTCGGACCACGCTAGCTCACTCTCGAAGAACGACAATGCGACAGGCAAGGATGATAATTCGCCGAGTACAACTTCTGACAAGCCAATGTGCCGCTGACGGCCAGGCCCCTACTCCTCACGCATTGTGGAGGCTCGAGCGAAGGATACAGTCTCTATTTCGCAATATTCTCAGATTGCAGGCTGAACAAGAGGCTGCCCGTGAAATTGAAGTGGAGATATGGAGGAACGTGCGATAAATCACCAAGTCAACGATCTACAGCCCTATAGAGCCTTGAGTGGATCACAATATCAACATTGAATATTGGAGCAAATGCCTCTTTATCTTTCATTAGTTGTTTCTCTTTGAAACGGATATAGAATACGAGAGAATTTTTGCATTAGAACCGGAGAGCAAGCTGAGCGCGCCTTAATATGGGCTATCTACATACTCCGTCTTTACAAAGTAAGTGCTATTGTTAGGTATCTCAGGGCATTTTTAATGATATAATTGCAGTTCGAAAAGTTCGATGACTCTGAGCTTGCGCTCTGGATGAAAAATTCCCCTGATCATACAGACATTGATTACGAGTACCAACCAAAACCAATGGATAATACTCCTCCAATATCAGAGCACGAATCCACGAAACGATTCTACGCTTGTCACAAATCACGGCAACCCTTTCACCTGCATCGTCGATGTTAAATGCTGGGGATACATTCTTCTGACATTTCAAAGTTTCCCCTAAAGAAAAAAACCTGGCTTGAAGAAGCAGGTGATAAGCGAGAAAATTTCTGGGGGATCTATGCGCGCGAAATCATCAGCCAACGGTGGATCATCTTATAAACTTGTTTGTGTTTTACCTCTGTTCGCATTCTTCTTGGCATGGATTGTACCCCGAGGGCTTGACACAGACTTATAGAACCTATCTATCCCGCTCTCGCATTGAAAGATCAGCTGTCTATTAGAATTTAAAAGATAATGTGCGATATGCTTTCAAAGAAAATGGGTCTGGGGGAATCTGTAAGATTTATATGCGGTTTACTGTACGCGATTGCTATGCTGTCTCTATCCCGAGGGCGCTTCCTCAGCTCGATATGTGAGCTTATGATTAGCTAACCTCTATAGATAGAAAGCTCTCGCAGCCGCATAACTGGGCGGCTACCTATAGCATCCTACTGGTTATGGTCTTTTTGCTCTTCATTAGCATGCTGCTGAACCCGTTCTGAGCCTGCGAGGGCTTCCCAGTCTTTAAGAAGAATATCGGAATAGCAGCCACGTACCAACTGTTATCGAAGCCCCGTATGGCTTCTAGATTGTCGTACCGGATACTCCATATATGACAGCAACCGGCCTGAACAAATTGTACTTTATCGACACCCGTTTCAATTATAACACCGCTCAGCATATCAAGACTCAGATTGAAGAAGCAACCATACCAATCCTGGATGAGTATACCGCTATAGACGAGATTACGGTCACAATACCGCTATAGACGAGATTACGGTCACAATAGAACGGAGAAATGGCGAAACCGGCGAAACGACATTTGTATTCTACCCTCCTACCCTAGGGTTTTGTTTGCGAGTGGGATAAAGAGGCGTAACCTAGAACACAAATTACCTAATGCAGTGGGGGTTTCCAGAGCAGGATGACTAAGCGGCTATGTGACATAAAAGCACTCCCGAGGCATAACTAGATAGCAACGCAGACACCTTTCCACCTTCACTTCTCAGTAGTCATGGTGTTCTCCTCGCTAGCACCCTACTACTCCCAGTGATGGTTCTGCTCTCACACCTGTTTCGCAGGCAGGGCTGTCGGTGCCCCTGTCCCGGGGTCCCCTCTTCACTAAGTATGAATTTGCTGGCCTACAATCTGGGTGAGATAACAGGTGAGACAAATACTACTTAAAAGAATAAGATAAAGACTAATATTAGTTAGTGATAGAGGCTTATTTCTTGATAGGCAATATTTTGATAAGCCGGGTTAATAAATAGGTGGAATGTTCAGATTATGGATGCTACAACGACGCCCACTGTAGAGAACAATCTACAGCATGTGTTATCTGCCAAAAATTGGAGTCGACAACGAGTGTATCGCGGGCGCCAATATTAATGCTATTGGGACGTGCCATCGGCTTTGTACGAGAGCTATCGACACACTAAAGGAAGATGGTGAGACGGATGCCAGCTATCATGCACGGATGGACAAATCGCACTGGCATTGAAGACATTATGTGACGATATGGGCGGAATGGTATCATTTTCATTTGTGGACGAATTGGTATGTTTGCGGGTAGATCAGATGAGTTGGCATTTGTACGTAGATTAGACGAATTGGTGGGGCAATCTCGGAATAGCATCATTTTTGACATGTATGGGCAGATTGGCATTTACATATAGATCAGACAAATTGTCGAATGTTTACAGATAGATCATTGGTATGCTTGGCAATATCTATGAGTTATAATTGGACGAAAGCGCTGTAATAAGAATATAGGATGAAATTGCATTAATCATATAGTGGCCTGTTTGTCTTATTTGCCTTAGATTTCGGCCCGAAGCCCGACCCGTCGACGGGTCGGGCCGGGTCGGGTTTTGGAGAAGTCTACCTCTTCTTACCTCAATTCTAGTCCTCAACAAAACGCCGGTAGCTTGGGTTGGCCCCTTTGTCTTGCATTTAATGTAACGTGGGACAGGGATAATGCCATGGCAGCATCTTCGCTAGACCCAATTTTTATTGGCCCCTTATCGCGCCAATTATATTTCTCTAAAGCTGGGTTTGCCTGACAAAGCTCTTCTTCGTAAAAAGCAACTGGCTTTCACCCTGGCTTTCAACACAAGGAAAGAATATAAATACTATAACCCGAGTCTTCCAATATTCACTCATCATGACAATAATCTATCTCCGGTTCTCGAAGAACCCTGCTCCTGTTGAAGATATTGCCCTCGTCACCAAGACTCTTCGAGACATCAACCCAGGCCTAGACGAGACCGAGCGTACCGAGGATACCATCACCTTCTCTTCTCCAGACCACGACGTCGACATCTTTGGCGAAATCTTCGAAGAATGGCTGCATTCAGAACCCCCAGTCATCACAACGTTTCGAATGCTGGCCGATTCTTAACGGCTGCCGTCAGCCTCCTGACATTATTCGGATCCGTGTCAGCGTTGGCCCTGCCTCCCCTTCTCGAGCTTACGACGGACTCCGTGGATCTACAGTCTACATATACTTTCAACTGTTACTCTCCTGGCAAGGCATGCAGGGGGAATGGGGACACTACTGGTGGTGGTTCTTCTACGGAGGGCTGCACGCCCATCAGTGCGAATGGCTGTAGCCAGTATTCTTTCAACAGGGGTGGGCAGTTCAAACTCTGTGTCTATGATAACAGAGGATGTACCGGTAACACCGTTACAAGTGTCAATGGTGGCTCAGTGACCTGTCTTGGAATTGAAAATGCGGGTGGTTATAAGGTGATCAGAAGAGATACCAACTGCTAGAAAATTCCGGACATCAGGCTAGCCGAGTTCCACGGCAAGGTGCCTTGCAAAAAAACCCATTATCATGATGGTCCCTAAAAGCCCTCGTAGAGGCCGTTTCTGGCGTCAAAGGCCGTCATTTTCGGCGTCGATTTCACAGGTCCCCATATTCTAGTTGTAATTCCTTGGCCAAACTTCTTAGTCTCTACCACTTAGTCTTTTGAGTTATTCAATTAGTGAGCTCACATTCAATGATATATTCAGGGAGCCTAGGTGGTCGAGAGTTATTAAACTCAGGCTTACATTGTATCTTTGAACCTTTGTTGTGGGGCTCTCCATTGTCTACATAGACACCATTGAGTTTCGTCTGTTTTTGAGAAATGGGAGTTTAACTATCATTACTGGGGTATAGGCGACGATTCGGTCCTCTGGATTACACCTTTCCTACTATAAGGTTTTAGACTTGTACATTTTGGATTGAGCCAAGAAAAATGGAGGAAAGCCCCCGAATCTTGAAAAGAGGAGTTCTCTCCGGAGATGGCGGCCTATTAATCACCACAATCCTGGCCCCTTTGAATAGATACCGGAATCTATCACCTGGAGCTATATCATCTGGAAATGAAGTCACTTTGCGGGTGAATGACCAGGATTCCCCGGGTTTGAGCGTGCAGAAGTTATCATCGTCATTGCGGCCAACATTGAGTGGGGTAGGTTCAGTGATAAAAAGGCCAAGCTGGTGCGTTCTCCATTCACACGGAGTCCAACCATCATTTCCTTTTCTATATAGCCTGTACCCCTCGTCATGATTATCGGATTGTTTGAAGATGAATGAACGAAACGCCAATGCTCTGCCGCTGTGTGGTGAATATGCCTCCACGTTATATGAGACGGTGACAGTGAGAGGGTACCGCGGCATCGTGGGAAGTTGGTCTTTCATTGATAGGGTGGCAGGGCCGGCGATGCTAACACTGAAAATAGGGACACCGCTTACACGGGCAGATGGTGAAATGGCGCGTGGTGAAGTTGGAAGCGGATAATCAAAAAATTCAGGATCACTTTCGTAGTTCAGCGTCATAAATGACAGGTATGAGGGACCGGGAAGTACTACTGGGGGGGATTTAGGGACCAGTGTACGTCCACTATGTTCCGCCAGCGTCCCCCAGTCCCAGAGAGGGATTTGACCACCTGGCCAGAGGATTGAATAGGGTGCATCCGGACCAGCACCGACAAAATTTACAGCTGGAAAGGGCGTCTTCCAGGAGACGCTACTACCCGGGATGAGCTCCCTAAAGCAAGGATCCAATGCGGTTACTTCTCGTGGAATGAGGAGCTTTGTAGGCAGTTTTTTTGGGTCTTCTACCTCTTGAGCTCCAGGCTGTGCGTTCCATGGCTGTCAGTTTGATGGTAAAGCAATATCGTACCCGACGGACCACAGCCGTCTTCGAGGGGGTTCCAATGAATGATGCATGGTCGTGTTTGGGGATTGTCTGCAGCCCGCGTAATTGTGAAGAGGATATTGTAAATTGGGTCGTCCACCCCCACGTCAGCAGTTGAATCTCCTTCAATTTTGAGCGTGAGGTGGGGTGTGTCTGATCTGTTCTAATTAGTCTCTTTTTTTCTAGTTTCAAGGGGGATCTTCTTACATTCTGTCTTTCTTGGAATATTTCACGAAGGGTAGCAACTGCTGATCATTCAGTTCTTCCATGTGGATAATTTGCCAGACTTGCGATTCTCAGTGTCGGAGAGTTGAAAGGTCGGAGTTGAAAGTTGGACACATCACATGACCATGGTAGACCTCGGCATCAGCTACCATAGCCCTGTTGATGTTTAGATTACTGAGTATGGGAATAAAATGATCTTAGTTGTGTATTGCTCAAGACTGTCTATCTATCTGGGAGGTGGATCCTCGGCCCGATGCCCAGTTCCACTCAGTCATATCCCAGATTACTTGGTCATTTCAACAAGCCATATATAACAGAAGGGTAGATCTCCCAATAGAAAGGAAAAGGAAATTGAGCATGGGCATAAGCAGTTGAGGGCCATATAATAGGTCAATAGAATCCGTTTGCCTCAATGCTGCCTTTGTTTGTCATTTGTATTCTGCCAGTGAGCAACAATAACCAAAAATGCAAAATGAATATTTACCTAGGTTGAGATTGTGCTGAAACAGCCCATGATATAGTCAATCCAGGTGTAGTTCTAGTATCCCCTTGAATAGGTTACTAGCTCTTAGTTATGCCCTGATGCCCTGGTCCATGAGATATGGTATTGCTTTGCCTTTAGAGACTACAGTCCACATATCCTTTCTTCATAGGTCTTTCAAACAGCACATCTTCATTATCTTAAAACCGCCTTGTCTGATAGATAATAGAATTATATACAACTCATCATTCTTTCATTCATAAATAAGTTGTACAGTGAGGTGAATAGCAGTCATAGAACTCTTAGCGCGGTACACACGAGTTCTTCTATGCATCATTTGATTCAAACTGACATCCATAGACCTGATCAAGTGAAGAATAAGGTGTTTACCTATACCGCCCCCAATGAAATACCATGCTCTCTCACTTCTGATCAAATACACAACACTTGCCACACTCACCATCACACAATCAAGTGAACTTTCTACCATCTCAACGCGATTCTTGTATGCAGAGATCTCACATGAGCTTCTTCCATTCCACAAAGCTCACACACTCCAGGATACCATTCAACAGATACCATCCAACATCCCACCCACTCCTCCACAATGAAGTACAAAAGACCAGGAAACGGTAAACCAAATGCACAGCAGCCCCAAGACACGGGCTATCACTGCACCGTGTGCAAAAGCCGGCAATTCAAGACAGAGCAGGGCCTAAGTGACCATTTCAAACGTCAACACAGCATCTTCCCATGCCCTGACTGCAACGAGATCTATGCGGCTGCAGTTGAACTAGCCGAGCATAGATACTCAGCACACAACAAGGGAACCTTCAACAAACGATACAGAGTATCACCCAACAACCACTTGCCAACAGCCAAAGGCAACGCAACAAGCCGACCTAGGGCTGCTTCCTCGCCTGCCATACCAGGCTTCCTTTCTACAAAGGTGTCTGTGCATCTCCGTCTCCCACCTTCTCGCACCCGCTCAGCTTCACGCGCGTAATCGCGCGTACCTTTCACACACAGCTGTGATCCAGCAATGCATGTCCCTCAACTACCTAATCAGGTCCCCCGGGAGACTGAGTAGGGGCAGTACGCACGCGCTTCTTCTGACCATACGCTGGGGTCTTCGGACCGCGCGATGAATCCGGTCAAGGCCCTCATCCATCAATGCAGGGCCATCAAGTCTTCGTGGGTATGGGCTTCAAGCCACTAGCACCACCCATCGAAGGCCTTCACCACCTGGTGCAAATGTACCAGGTTCCCAGCCAGGTAGGATGGCGATTACGACTGGGATATCAAGCACCCCCACACATCTACCATACAATACACTGGGTTAGGGATTGCTGAGCTGGGCGTGGATCTACCAGATGCACGTGCCGTGCTTTGCCAGTATATAATCCAGGTCGCAGTGCAAATCGACCACGCTCTGTACCACAACCCGTGAGCCCTAGCCCTGGCCCTGGCCCTGGGGCTAGTTCATGGGTGTGGTGCTGGATACGTTCGTGGTAGCCGCTGAGGCATGTTTTCCTATATTTCCCGCACGGGTAGGCGCTGAAGATTCTTACGCGCGAGCTGCTGGGGATGCGGCTGCGGCTGCGGCTGCGAGGGGAATCATGTGCTAGGCGGTGCGCACGCATAGCTGAGGCTTTGATATGGTGTTTGTGTTCGCTGGAGTGTCTGATGACATGGGCGGAGCAGGCCGAGTGGAGTGCGGCATGGTGGAGGGTGTTGGCGCTGAAGATATTCGCACGCGGACTACTGAGTATGGAAATCCTGTGCTAGGCGATGGATGCACTTCCATTGCTGAGGCTTTGTTATGGTGTTTGTTCGCCGGAGTGTCTGATGACCTGGCTCGATGTGACTTTGAGTGTATGGCAGCATGGCGGTGCTTGCACTGTTGCTGTCCATGCCTGGTCCTAAGGCACTCCGGCGAATTGACAATGAGGGTGTGTGGTTCTCGGGTCGCTCTGAGCCAAATCATCCATCCCCGTACTGATCGTTGTCTCTGGTCGATTGGTCCGGCTAGGGTGGTGGATCATCACGCGGATTGACAGTGAGGATCACAGTGATGTTTTGAATTGTTTGAATGAAGAAAACCAATTTCATTGTCTCCTCGTAAGTGGAAAACATGAAAAGAATAACCACCTCCTGTATTACTACGTGGAAAAACAAATGCGTAATTAAGTATGGTCACTATTGAAAACGGTACTAAATCACAACGGAAACAAAAGAAAGAAACATTGCAATATTGGTGATGGGGGAATTAAACGCCAACTTTACAGAAACAGGTAAGAAAAAGACATGTAAAGCACAAGCAGACAATCAGACAGTCAAGCCAATAGGAGTAAGACTGCTTGAAAAAATAAAGAAGCAAAACACTTGATATAGATATGAGAACACCTCCATTCTCTATGCATGCATCAAAGAGCCTAGAAACCAAAATCCAGCGCTAAACACCTTGATCCAGATGGATACATAACAAGGGCATTAACGTGTTCAAAGAATACTCCGACTGGCCTGGCTACGGCCTGCCTGGCTGCGGCTAGCCAAGCTAGCACGGCTGGGAGTCGTGCGACTATGCTCGTCTTCCTCAAGAACATCGCTCAGACGCGTGGGATGACGATGGCGTGGTGTCACAGATTCCCACCCAGTGCCGGGGCCCCATCCAGCGCCGCTGTAGTCCGCGGCGGAGGCCGGCGCCGGCGGAGGGACGGACGAGGGGGCAGAGGTATATGCGCCCTCGGGAATATAGTGTTCGTCTAGCAGAGAATGTTCATACTCTTCGCTTTCCTCTGAAGGAGGGCCAGGTGGGTAGCTTAAGGAGTCACCATGGGGATCGTGGGGGTAGGGGGCATATTCTTCATCGCCCGCTTCGCTGCTGCCGACGTAGGAGCGCGCGTCGGGTTCTGAGGTTGCGGGGTACGGAACCGTTGTATTGTCGTGTGCATACAGTGGACGCGGATAGGGGACTTTTGAGGTAGGTGGGTCAACCTTTTTGGGTTCGATGAAAGGGTCGGATCCCGCGGGAGACATCGGCGTACCATCTTCGTAGTATTGTCCGGCGCTCCCTGCAGGCTTGCCGTATGCGTCGGTGCCTACGGTTGTGGCTGTCTGTCTGGGGTATGGGCCCTCGCGGGTTTGTGGGCGAGTGGTGTTGTGCCGACTAGGGAGGCCAGAAACCATAGGCACAACCTGGACGCCTCCAACAAGGGTGGGCTCTCCGTTGCGCAGGGAGTTCGTTCGGTCTCGCTCTTCCTGTTCACGACGGCCAAGCTCCTCCCAGGCACGGCGTGCCTCCTCCTTGGAGATTTGGAGTTCGCGGCGCATCTCCTTCAGCAGTTCCTCGGCCTTGACTTTGTCTTTTTCAGATTGCTGGGCGGTAGAAAACGCATCGGCTCGGCCTTGTCGCTCTTCCTTGAGCTGGCGTTCCAGGTCCGCCTTCACTTCCTTCGAGCGTTCCTGCTCGGCACGGGTGTCAAAAAACCAGCGCTGGAACTTGCGTTCGGAGGAGGCGCGAAGACGTTGCAGTTCAACCACCGCGTGGAATAGATTGGCACCGGCGGCAGACAAGTCTGTAATCTGTCGAGCCAATTGTTGGCTAATCGGATCACGCTCTAGATCCTCATTGTTCTGTTCGAGTTTGCGCATCCAATAACTGGTGAGACCCTCCCAGTGTGAAGACAGCGTTTCCCATCGCTCGAATGCATGCGGAAACCCAACTCGTTTCGGCTGCTGAAGAGCTTGAGGAGCACCTTGTCCTGCGGGCAGGGCCTGGGCGGATTTGGAGAAGCCACTAGGTTTAGGCTGACCTCCAATTTCTGCTGCACTCTGCGAGCGACCGTGTTGAGGCTGCTGAGCGGTTGCTTGTGGCGGCCGTGACTGGTTTGCTTGCCCCGTGCCAACCGTCGGCGGTGCGGTCTGGTATTCTGATGGCCTGGTACTCGGTGTATTATCTGGTGCTGGTCGGTAACCAGGCACAGCCCCTGAAGCGACGGGCACGGTCTGGGGTTGTCCCTCGGAGCCCCTTGGTGGTCGTGGGGCTCTGATTCTTGATTGGGAGGTGTTTTCGACGGCAACGCCAGCAGCGTACTGTTGTGCCTGGGCCTGGGCATATTTCTGGGCTTCTGCCTCAGCTTCAGTCTGTTTTTCCTCCAGTTGTTGCCGTTCCAATTCTTCTTGTTCTCTCTCTCGAGCCTCGCTTTCTGCTTTGCGGCGAGCCTCCCGATCCCGGCGCTGTCTCATGATATCTGTAGGTGTCCTCATCCCACTCGGTGGTTGTGATGTCCCTGAGATGGGGTTCTGGGGTACACGGGATCCGCCATTTTGCCCACGGCTATTGTTCACAGGCCCAGCGGGCCCAGCGACGCCTACCATCTCTGACATAGAAGCATTCACTTCGTCCCAGTCGGTGGATAGCTGCAGCGGTCCACGGATAGCTTCCTCGAGGGCAAAAAGGATTGCGGATGCGGTGCGCGACGAGACTCCGGTGTTTCTCTGCGGCCAGTATGAGGTATGGAGAAGCTGGTACGGATCGTCGATTGTAGACCCGTTGTCGTCGGTCTCCGCTTCGGAAAGGGCCGGACGTAGGTCTGCGATGCCACTGGCTGGAGCGCGTTGTACAGAGACTGGGGTTGTACGCGCCGGCTGGTGTCGGTGTGGAACTGGGGCGCGTAACGAGACAGCTCGACGGTGGGGCGATTGGCGGACCTCTGCCTGACGGGGGATACGCCGTAAGGGACGCTGAGAGGAAGCGCTGGAGGGTCTCAATTGATGACCGGATGAATTAGAAGGGCGTTGAACAGTGGGCTGGCGTTGCCGCGCAAAGGTCGTGAACGTTGATGGGTCGTAAGAGTCGTGGACTTCGTCAGGGGCTTGTGGAGTGTGTCGAGACACCTCTAAGAATGGTGGATAAAATTGTGGATTGGGCGACAATGTGAGTGTGGCGTCACTGCTTGAAGCAGAATAGCTTCAAAGATCGCGATCGCAAAATTATCGATCGCTCACAATTCGAGGATTTACAGCTCCGATGGCTGTACAGACCAATACTCGATGCACAAGGTAAAGCAATTGAGAGAAAAGCGAAAGCAATTCGAAATCTGAAATGTGAAAAAACGAGGAAGGGTCGGACGAGGTGGCTGGTTAATTGAGATGGCTGGGGTTGCCGCAGCTCGAGCTGCAGCGCACCAAACGTGTGTCGGGGATGAGCGCCAACTCTTCAAGTCCGACTGGCCGGATTCAATGCAAACTGATATACGGAGTAAAGACAAGAAGATATTGGACCTGGGGGAAGCTGAAGGGTATTCCACGTTCTCCCAAGGCAGGAATGCCAGCCCAGTGCCTGCCCTAATTGACCCAAGTCTGGGCTTTCCTTCCTTTTTTGATTTTTGCTTTTTCAGGCTATTACGAAGTAGATCCCTAGGGCCTTCTATAGGCTGTATGTCAGATCTCAATATTGCACCGTCATGCGTCCAGAATCCCAATGTCGCTGCGCAACCAGCCCGGGAAGCAGTACCTCAATAATTAGCTGCACCTGTACTGAACCGGTCACACGGACCGCTGTAGGTAAATGGAATAGCCAGAACATGCAGTGTCGGTGTTGTGTATGTTGTAGGAAGCCCGAAAGATAGGAGAACCCTGGAAATCCTTCGGGCTACAACCTGAAATGGATTCGAGGCAATTTTAGTTTGGCTATCGTGCCATGGTTGGCATTCAGGGCTAACAATGATACAATAATAGAACTGAATATGTATTATGTAGTGATGTGTTGGCAGAAGTGCTGTACGTTCAGTCGGGCAACAATATATATCCCGGTCTAGCTAAGATATATAGTCACCATGTCATCATCCATTCAGGGCTACCAGGCTGTTTACTATTTATTATGGGCATTCATACTCCTACGGAGTCCTACCGTCTGTTATATCCACAATAACGTCGTAGTTAGGCTCCATCTGATCCACTGGCTCGTTCTTTGCTACTTCTGGAACGAACTCCTTTCCCCACAGCTGGTAACCGTGGAAAGCGTAACCGTGAGAAGTAATGATATTCCAAACATCTAGGTACATCTCTACATCTCTACATCTCTACAGCATATTGCTAATTATTCTACTTCTAACATGATTAAGATTTTCCAGTCCATATACTTTACAAGTTACAACACACTGCCCGGCATTTCCCCGCAATGACATCTTCTCGAGCCCTGGAGTGACGATGACAAAGCAGAGGTCCTCCCTGGAAACTTGGAACCTTGGAAGGTTGAAAGCTAAAGATCCAGTCCACAGCCGGAATAAGCCAAATGGCCGGGGCCCCAGTGCCAAGGGCCCCCCATAATCCAAGCCGGGCGTCGCGGAAGCCCCCGAAGAGACCCGTAACACTGCGCGGGACGTTATAGGGGCTCTAAAGTGCGGTGCGAGGAAGCAACTAGTACCTACTATCAGAATAGGAGAGGGGATCAGCCTGGTCGAAATATACGGTGACTAGTCAACCACGTCTATACATACCCACCGAGCCCATCTGGGTGCTAAAACTACACACAACAGTACAAGTGGCTAGAAACTGCTCCGGGGGACAATTTTTGTATGGCGATGGTCTGTGCACGACAAAATCAGCATCCAAAGTGGACCAGTTTTTCGAATCCAGAGTGAGAAAAAGATCAACAGGTCTCGTAGTGCGGAAAATATATCCGGTGGAATCTATCCTACAGGAGTACGGAATAGGCTCACATATGGTGGCCTTGTAGACTATCGATTTTCAAGCAACCTGCAACTCCATTGGCATTATTGCACACATTTAGTGTATAAGGAGTGGGTATAAATTCTATCGGGAAAGCCCTTCTCGGCCGCCCGAACCTCCTCCGGTGCAAATCATAGTGGTATTTGGTTTGGGACATTCCATTTCTTCCTACAATATTAAGGGTAGTTACCCGGGCGATAAAAACATATGCAATAGTGAACACAACCCCTAGCTATCCCCAATCCAATACCTCAAGCCAGGAGAACCCAATACAAGACCACACCGAGACCCCAACGAGAGACACACCCGCGCCCTAGAAGCACTACGACCTTAGAAGTAATATTAACCCCCCTGTCCCAAGGCCTGGGCCTCAGGAGCGAACGAACAGTAAGGGCCACCCAAGGAACCGGGGGATTTGACACCTCAGTCGGGTCGGGGAAGGCCTTCCCGCAGAGTCGCGGATGCACGAAACACGAAACCCGGACGGTCGCCAGGAGGGAGCCG
The DNA here is from genome assembly GCF_028828465.1 of Penicillium psychrosexuale. Taxonomy (NCBI): domain Eukaryota; kingdom Fungi; phylum Ascomycota; class Eurotiomycetes; order Eurotiales; family Aspergillaceae; genus Penicillium; species Penicillium psychrosexuale. The sequence goes on from NW_026643187.1 coordinate 4,763,812, forward strand.
AAACCCAGTATTGAGGTAGGTTTCAAGCATGCCTTGCAGCCTGCAGCCGGGGTTCGCGGGAGCTTAGGTGTTTGGGCTCGGGTGTTTCAGTTTCTTTGTCCACTGTCTTGGGATGGGGCTATTGGCCAATAATGGAAGGATGTTTTGCAAGATGCTTCCGCGGGGGTGATCATCGAGATCCTTTGGGAAGGGATCTGTTCTAGGTCTGTGGATCGGGGAGATCGAATTGTGCGATCGTGAACGATTAATTTGGATTCTGGTTGAGGCTCTTCAAGGAGTTTGTTCTATCGAGGGAGTTGGGATGTCCTGGATTGTTGTTCCATCGCCCCCTATGTAGGACCCAGAACTCGATGGATGGGCTGTGTTGCACTCGAGAACAAATCTATTCAAAACTCTATGTGTCTGCACTCAACATCCAACGGGGAAAGAATGTGACCGGGAGGACCGGAGGCGAGGGTTTCAGCGACGCTGCGTCCGCGGTGAGCTAATCGCTCAGAGATCGCGCACAGTGCATGAACTGGGCGATGGAGAGCTATTGGGCCTGCAGATCAGGGGTAGTACTGGGGGATGCGCTGATACTTATACATCGGCGGGATGGCTGCACTTCGGCTGTAGTATAGCGGGATGCATGCAAGTCAGACTTTTCGATGGAATGTGGGGTTTATTGGCTTAGCTGAGGACATGTCTCTACTAGGTAGTTTGTTTTATTTTGGGCTGCTTTAGGGCTTGCAGATTTGCCACAATGCAGAATATAGCAATTTTGGTTGTACACAATACGGAGCTGAAGACAGATAAGATGGAGCGAGATCTGGAGTTGGATACGGCAAACACCTTGATATAATTGCTGGATCGAAGTGAATTTGTATGCCAGGTCAGAAGATAATAGAAAAAGAGTTCCTCGATGAACCAATGGCAGCACAATGTCAGAGTTACAGACGCACAACATTTGTGATTTGTCAACTGTCAGGGTATAACTCAGCGCCTTGGGTGTCCGACCACCTCTAGAAAAGTTAGGATGGCTCATCCGACTAAATTCAATCGAGGCATCTAAAGAATTAAGGCAAAACTAGGGGAATAGGAGAAATAGGAAACTAGGAATACAAGGGAGCCAAGTAGTATAGCTCCTTTCACTCCTGCTAAGTGCAACGATCCTTGATAACTATTACTAAGATAGAAAAAGCATTAACTAAAGATATCTAGCTAGCTACTACTCAAAATAAGGAAAAACAAAATACGATAAGCCCATGACGTACGTGATAGGGATGAAACGTTGCGATATCGAATTGTGAGGCTCGAATTTTAACGTTAGGAAGATTAGGAATGCCCACACGGTGTTAAGCCCTAACACCAAAGTACTGCTCATCCAAAGTACAAAGTAACAGAGAAACATAAACCATATAGATCACGACGATCGGCGTTAGTGGCTGATCCCGGGAACTCCGCACCAAATTGGGCGTGATATCTCACATTTTCTGTCCCAGCCCTCTTTCTGCACATTATTTTTGGAGACTGCAGATGTAGCATTATTTCTTTCGACTTTCGCTTCTGACAGGCTGAGAATGATTTCAAATATTGGAAACGAGATCTGGTGGTACGAATACCTCGTGTCACTTCCTTGGCTTCCATAATCCGTATCACAGATCACAGACACGCAGGCAACAAAGAACACAGCACAGCGACACAGACACGTACAATCCACATTGTATTCTTCGGGATGTTTCTCGGTGCAGGCGTACGGATCAAGTTCCGCGCGCCCTTGCTGGGCCCAATCGAAGGGTCCTTGCTGCAACCCCATCCCTACGGAAGGGGACATGCAAGGTCAGATAGGTCATGATCGTCTGTGCTTCTGTTGTTTACATTGTGCATTGGCATGCATCTGCGTTTCGAGCTAGCCACCGGGTCATTGTTCTAAGGCTCTAGGTCCTCGGGGTTATTTTTGGTATAAACATATCCCCTTCACCCTGGCCTCCACTTCGGTCATTTCATTCCTCATTCCATCTCTTTCTCTCGTCCTGTGGCAATTCTGCTCTCTAGACCTGTCGAACTGTGCCTAGATCCTAGAGATCTTGCTCACTCGTGTTACTTCTCCTTCATATTACTCGAGCTCACAGTCCCATGGATCACAGAGGTCTTTATTGTCCAGGCGAGTTGGACGTGTTGTATCAAGATCGGAACAGATCAGAGACTACAATTTGTGTCCCGTCGCCCTCACCTGCAAAGCGAGGATCATCTTACTACCCCACAGCCGGCCCAAAGGTCCTGGAAGAGTCGAATCTTGATCCCTTCTACCTCGAAGAATCATTGGCCGCTACGCCGTCTTGGAATCATTATACATCGGACATGCGCAATGATAGTTTTGACGAAAGCCAATACTATCCCCTTTCCTTGAACCACAACAAGGATATCCGGAACCCATTACAATACCCCGGACCAGATCGCTCCACACTTGCACAGGTGGAGTTCGAGAACAGCTTGCGATTCCATCGATACACTCCATCCACAGAGGAGCACAGTCCGCTGCACAGTAGCCAGCTGTCATTCAGCTCCGTCCAAACAGACAGCACCACTCCCGACTTGACGCCGAGCAGCTCCTTTTCTTCTTCCTACGATTCACCTAACTGCCCCGACGCCGTCTTGGAGGCGACCCAGCAGCTATACAAGCACGCGAACCAGGTTCAGATCGAGCCTCGTCGCCGCCGCTTCTATCTGCCTGCATCTACACCACCAACATACTCTCTTCCTCCGCCGCCTCCCCCGCCGGTGGCTCCTATCAACCAGGATACTTTCCAGCACTCAAACGATTCAACTACTACCATCACCATGGTCTACGAGGACGTAACAGGATCCTGCTCATCGCGGTCCCGCCGCAGGAAGCAGCCTCCTGCTGTTCTCGATCTGTCGCGTACCACCAGTTCCCCAACCAGATCTCGCCGGAAGCAATCCAGCCCTGGAACTCGCCCTCCCCTGGACACTTCCATGATCTCCCCTCCATGCTTAATCAACCCAATTACCATGGAGCCTCACATGACCCACTTTGATCACCCTCTCTTCATTCCTGCCAACGACGGCCCTAGTCCCGTTCCTAGTCCTGTGGCTAGCTCCCCACCAATCTCCCGCCAGTGGACCGCAACCTCGATGGAGCGGCCCTCAATCTCTACTATCGACATGTTCTGTGAGCAGTCCGTATGGGAGTCTGACTCCGATTCCGAGTCTGCTGGTCGTAAATCCATGTCCCGTCGGCCAATAGACACACTGCGCAAGGTTCGCAGTCGTGCCAAGCTCCGTGCCGCCAAGTCGCAGCCGAGACTTAACCAGACTATGCCTGATGGCAATGTCTTTGAGCAGTTTCCATGTATGCCAGAGGATATTTTGGGAGAGCCTATCCCTGAAGCTTTCCGTCCTAGCATGGACCGCCCCAGCACTAGCAAAGATGCTGTGCGGACACCCATCGGCCTGCAGACATTGCGCCTCGTTGACCCTTCCTCCACCTCTCTGACTCGCCCTCGTTCCCGCAAGAACAGCAGTCTCAACAGCTCCGACGTTGACCGCTCCGCAGCTGCCGCTTTCCAAGCCCAGTTCCGCCGTCGCCAGCGTTCCGAGTCCACTGAATACACCAACTCTGACAAGGGTGACAAGGAGAAGTTGACCTCGTTCTGCTACGATCACTTCTCCTCAGCCCCCATCAACGGATCTCGCGAACAGCGCCCCCTCTTCCAGCGTTTCATGAACTCCCTGCGTTCGTTGAACTGCCAGAAGCCCCAAAAGTCTAAGAAAACCAATGTTACCACCATCTGATGCATTTACACTCGGCGTTCCGGTTCTCTGGGTTCAATTTTAACGGACGAAACTATGATACAACATACCGACTTTACCAACGATCCCTTCAACGATTTCATATCATTGTCTTCATGCCTCCCATGTGTCTCGATTATCACGAACACGTCCATTCTCTCACGCTATATCTGATTCTGCTTCCCGCGCACAATGAAAATAATGAATCTCCAGACCCGACTGTGGATGGACATAGACGCGCTCAACCACGTTCTTTACATGCGCTATCTCGCGCCACGAAACGAACATCACGCCTGGTCCTACGGACCATGATTACCGACTCATGACTCGATACCCTCGGGCTAACTATCTTTAATTTTCCTACCTGTCATCTCTTGCATTCTTTTTCTTTCCTGTCTTGATTGCGCCTCATGCGTGCTGTATTATCATCGCTCTGTCTAATTACGAAGTTACTATTTCGAACGGTCTCCATTTTTACCATGTTTGACTGAATTATGTCTCGCCATCGCTGCTACGACAACCATTTTCTTATTCACCTTGTGATCTATAATTACAAACTAGCGGAACACGCCTTTTAGGTCTGTGTTTCTATGACCAAAAATTGCATTCTCTGCACTATTGCATTCATCAAAAGTCGTTCCACTACCTCATACTCTATGAATAGACAAAAATAGAAATCATCACATTTTACCTCAATCATGAATGATCCTTTGTTACTTCGTTGCCTAGGGGACGGGGCCGTTTTCCGGAATGCCAGATTGCGAATCTCAGACGATCCCCAAAGGTATCCCGAATACTACAGAGTACCGCAACCTAACCTCCTTAGACGACATCCATCCGACCGAGTAATGACGAGCAACAAGATCTCATCTACCTAGATAGTTACGTCTCATAGCCCTACACCATGCACGGGGACCCAATCACACTCGCAAACCCTGGACCACCACCAAGGGCGAAGGGAGCCACCAAACCTTGCCCTAGGCCAGGACGAAAGCTAGCAGATTTTGACTTCTGCCTCCGACGACCGACTCATTGCGCGGACTGGACACCCCGACGCGCCACGTATGTAGTGTGTGTTACGTCATGGTCATTCCTAATCCAGAACCATCCGCAGATTCTCTTTCGGCTGTTTCAGAACACTAATATACTATATAGCGTATCCAGAATTCCGGGTCTGGTCTGCCAGCTTACCTGTCGAATTCTCGATGCAGCTATTCGTATGTTTCCCCACAGCGGCTGCACCGGGGAACCGCGGCGGGGATCCACTGGCTGCGGAGGTGGGATGCTCTTGGATCGACATGTCGAGGCGCGTTCGGATTTGGGTACTTAGGGCTTGGGATGGCACAACTTCCGACCGATACTTGCGCCTTATGTACATGGCCCAATTCACGTCGAATTCCTCTTATTCAAACACAAACCTTCTGACTAGTGCATTCACAAAATAAGTGTATCCTACGCACAAAACCCAAATAGGATAAGACACATACATCCCTTGCATGCGCCCCTCAACGGCCGCCAAGCGTCCGAGACCTTGAATCTCACCTCGGTTGAAAAGACTCAACAGATACTTCCACCTACGGACTACTTTGCTCCCTTTGCTTTGTGATAGAAGCTTAAATCAAGCCTAACAATCTGACCCGCCAGACAAAGCTAACCAACCCGTCCTCCTTCCCGTCTTCCCCTCAACCCTCGATCTGATATCACAAGTGCATTCTCTCCTCTCCAATACTGCTCCGTACTCCAACACGACCGATCTTCAAATCCCCACTTTGACAGGTAGCGCTAGACAGGGGTTTTATTCGAGCCGGGCCAAATATAGGTATCTCCGTCCTCTGGGCCGGGGTTCTTCCGTGGCCACCTCACACGCAAGGTCGCCGATCCACCGGCTGTGGGTCCTTTGCATCCCCGAGACCCGCCAGCTTGGGCGGGTTTCAGATCTATCGGACTTTGGGCTGTGGGGCTAGGGGGCTCGATTTGGTATCGCGTCTAGGCTTTTGTGCTGTTTTGTTTTGTTGGAGGTGCTTTTGTTTTGTGCGATTACACGCTACAAGATGTGACATGTGACTTGTCATTTCTGCCTCGTGTTTGACAGGCGCGATTTGTAGGTTGCTTTTTTTTTTTGCTCTGACGAATGGTGGTCTATTGTAGACTACATCGATAATTGCGCTGGTGGCTATCGTTAAAAATTCGGCGAAATGTCTCTGAAATCGTAGAATAAATCCGGATATCTAATCCGACGCGAACACCACCATGGCAACAGCCGTGCATACAGTAGTGTGCAGAGCCCCAGCGTCAGTGTGTCTTAGAGAAGCACGATCATTATCCCAAGCAACCGAGAACAGCAGGTCGGACCGGTCTTCCGCTTAGCCCTTCCGCCGCATCAACCTTGCAGTGGCAGCGGAGACTGTTCCAAGGTTCTGGATACTCACATCACCGCCGCAGGGATGATCCTGCGGCGGGGAACGAGCAGCGGAGACCCCGAGAGACAGTGGACCGCATCTCTGCAGGAACTCAATCCTGCATTTGCACCTGCAAGACGAGAGGAGACCTTTTCCCTCCTGCGTCCCTGTATCTGGAGGGGCATTGTTATGTAGATCTCCAGACAAGCACAGCCAGCCCTGTGTCGTATCCATGACAAAGACATAGTGCAAGCCGCGAATATATCTGCACAAATCCAAGACAACTTCAACTGTGCTCCACAGCCTGGCCCTCGCCCTTGCCCTTGGCCTTGGCTTCCTCTTCCTCCTCCTTCTTCTCCTTCTCCTTCATCTCCAAAGCCTCCATATTCTCCTCCCACCTCGGAACCTCAACCATCCCCTCCCACCTAGCAACAACAACATCCCCCTTCCGCCCAAGCTGCGTCTCCGCCCGTTCCTCCTCCCCACCCTCCGCTCTCGGCGCAGCCTCCGGCGCGCCATCCGCCCCAGCAAAAACAGCCTGCACATCCAGCTCCTTAAGAGCAGCTTCATACAGCACCCGGATCTGCTCCCTCTTCTGCCGCCTCAATTCCCCAATTTCAGTATTGCCATCCTTGTCCGTCCCTGTAGATGCAGCAGCAGAATGACCCGTCCGCACAGCCGGCTTCCTCACAACACCAGGTCCACTCCGCTCCTCGAACCCGCGTAGCAGTCCCTCCATAATTCCTAGTACAGTACCGGCACGCATACCCAGTTGCGCGCCGACGGGGAAGCCTCCGTCGAAGCCTTCTTGCACGTGCGCGCCCTTGGAGGCGGACGTGCCGTCGCGGTAGCCGGCTGTGACGTGTTGGCGGCGGAGGCTAGGGAGATCGGAGGGTTCGGTAGATTGGGGGAGTGGGCTTGTAGCTGATGGGCGTGGTGCGTTGAGGGTGCTTTCGTAAGGTGGGGAGGAGCCGAAGATGTCGTCGAGGGAGTTGTCGTCCACTGCGGGGTTGTCTTGGGTTGACATTGTTGTTGCTGGGGAGGGTGGGGTGGAGTGGGCGGATGATGAGTCTGTGTGGGCTGTCATTGCCCAGGTAGTATGAGTTTTGACTTCGATTATGACTTGGGATTGTACAGTTGTTGTGAATTGATCTGAATTGGTGAGGTTGAAGTTGAGAAAAAAAGTTAGCGGGTCGGCGGGGCGATCCGTTGATCCACAGAAGCCTGCGGAGGACTGCCCCATCTAGTATCAAGGTTAGATCCAATCTTCTAAGCGAAGAGATTTGCATAGTTATACTATATGAGCGTAGTAGAAACATAGGAAAAGCTACTTTGACTGGGAGCACTGAGCTTGTACACCGGTGGTTGGCGTTAACACTCTCTTCTGTTTTACGAGCTACCCGTAAGCGACCACTCGGGGTGGTGACGCATACGGGTTATAGTTTGCTGAGCGTAGATGAACCAAAGTCTGTCCTAATGTGACCTACTGTACGGAGTAGCCTAGGTTATATACTCTATATGAGCCTTTAGGCATTCGAACCTACCCCTGCGGAACAAGCAAGAGTTGCGAAGGGGCATAGCGGCCAAAGGTCAAATGCCTGATTTCTCGGGTTTGGTGCCTGAATATGCCGGATATGCCTGAATTTTAGACTGGCAGAGATCAAAATACCGGAATTACCATGACAGCGGGCTTAATAAGCAGAGTATCCAACCTTGGAACCTGTCCAAAAAAAAAAGAAGCTATTCCCACTATGCAAATTTCTGTATGCATCCATTTCTCGGCGTTGAAGCTGTTGCGATTGTACGAATTTCTCCGATAAAAGAATGAAGCTATTTCCCACCATACAAATTTTGGTATATATCCATTTCTGAGAGTTAAAGCTGTTGCAAATCTCTCCGATAAAAAAATGAAGCTATTCCCACCATGCAAATTTCCGTTTCCGTATACACCCATTTTATGCGGTCAGAGTCGGTTCTTAACGCCCAGGATTCGAAGAAACTGATGATTTATGGGGTGGGAATAAATAATTTCAATCCAATGGTTTATACAGTCGGATACGGGTCTTAACGCCCAAGATTCGAAGAAATTGATGATTTGTAGGGTAGGAATTCAATGGTTTAACGGGTGACGCCCAGCTGATGATTGGCTTCAATTTACAGTACACGGTATAGAGCGGTGTGGAATGCGGTCAATAATTCAGACATATTCAGGCATATCCAGGCATATTCAGGCACCAAACCCGAGAAATCAGGCATTTGACCTTTGGCCGCTATGCCCCTTCGCAAAGGGTCACACTATTTGGCGAATTTCGCTTAGACAATGATTCTTTACTCTACTCCATAGCGGTTCCCTTTTTTCCAGAGCGCTAAGCTATTTAGGTGCCGGAGTTTCCGCATGAAATCTCGAATATTGAACTAAGCAAAGACTAAATCCACTTGTTTCACCTTGTAAACCTTTTTTTTTTTCATCAGTTCGACGCGCATTCAGTTGGAAGGCTCCTCATTCATCTACCCCTCTAGTCTCTTCCTTTGACTTTTTTTTTCTACCCAAATTGAATTTCAAAATGGCACAGTCGGCATCAGACGCGTCTTGGCCAGCGGGCATTCCCGAGATCCACCTTCATCCGACAGATTTACCCTCAGATGAGCTCCCGGAAGAAGCCAAGGGATGGCTGCTATTCGTAAAGGTAGGGTGTCCTTGGAATGCTCTCGTATAAGCATTTGTAATATTAACTGGTACATAACTGCAGGAAGTATACCAACCAGTCTCAACCCCAGAAGAGGGGCTGCGTCAACGGCGAGCCCTAATTGAGAAAATGGGCTACCGCCAGTCAGGAATTCCGCGAGGTACGTACAGCCAATGCTGAACTCACCTTTCTTCAGGTCTAATTATTATTTGCAGTCTTACCATAGCCGTGCCCCAGCATATACCTCAGCTCGCGACTACCCGGCTTCATTGCTCTCGCAGCAAGCCCCACGACCTGACAAGAGGTTCCTTTGTCTACCACCAGTAGACTCACAGACTCACCCCCGGAACTACATTCATCTTGTAAAGCTCCTGATTATGATGTATATCCATCAAGATGAATGGAACGGGCAGCATCCCTTTGACCAGGCAGGGCCGGGCCATGCACCGCGCAGCCATATCCCAGAATTTCTCAACCTCGCGACACCTATCGCGCTTAGCGATATCCTCTCTGAGCTGTACCTTTTCTCAGCGGATTTCCACGCTCTCTCGATGACCCAGAGTGGCACAGTAGTGTTCGCCGATGGGCCAGACTACACGTGGTATATGATCGAAGAGCCGGAGCTTGCCACAGGGCGAATGACGATAGCCGAGTTTGGCTCTGACGGCAGTGTCCGCGATTCGATTGTTCGTCGAGCCTGGAATATGGGTCAGGTAATGGCCTTTGGTCAGAGTTTGGGCCGGCGTGTCGCGGATTTAGAAGAATCGTGTATTGGGGGCCCGCCGCAGTATAACGAGCCGTAAGTTCTTTTCCATGTGCAGTTTCCAACGTGAATTTTCTAATGGGAATAGATTGAACATGGACCGTCCTATTATTGAGCTCTTGGAGGCAACGAGAATGGACAGCAAGTTTCTCTATGAGGGATTCGGTTATATGGACCTGTGGGTGCGCCTTATTGAGCAGAATGCACCTGGGTATCTGGACCTTGAGGCTCAGGGGCGGGAGGTGGAATTTAAGCTTGACAATCTGCGTAATGTTGGTATTGATACTCTCTAAGGTATGTCCTGCGGTAGTTGGTCCTGACAGGTATTGTATCTGACCATTCCATCTTCGAGCATTTTATCGGAACAAATACTCCTACCTGCATCCATGTATTAAGGCTCGAGAATTGGCTTGGAGAGCACTGATGAAGAGGACGAGTATGAGGATGCAGAATCAAATATAGGCAAACGCCACAGTCAGAGCAATTTGAATGCTGAATCGATGATATAGATATCCGGGTACATATAGCTAATACTACCTAGTATCTATCCTCGACTCTCTAAACTATACCCAAGTGAAAGAAAAGGCCTGTTCGTGGTCCTCGATGGAAGACATGACAATTATGTAGCCTCGCTCTGGTTATGAAAGCGACCTAGCACTAGTAGTACCTAGTAGCAAAATACAGTGATTGTACGGAGAAATAGCACTTGAGAAGGTCAACTAGTATCGCAAGCATTCATCACACATTTATCTAGATGTCCATAAGCCCGTTACACTGCTTAATTCAGGGATTCTCTCTAATGTTAGGTTCTCGGTTTAGCCATCGACTCTCTTTGAATATACCTCCCAAGTCATTTCTGCCACCCTCATCTATAGGGAAGATATTGAAGAAAGATAGACGAGATAGAGTAGTAAGACGTGAGTTGAAAATGCTGAGGACATGCCTAGAAAAGCCTTCGTTACAGATCAACGGCCCACTCATATCATCAGCTAACAGCCATTTGATTTGGTATGAATCATTTACTTTGACCGGGAATGCCTTCTGCCTCGATCTTCAAGTGGAGAGATTTCTTTGCTGAATAATCTAGCCCTATTGATGAAATGGAGATTAGCGGATCCGGGCCCTGCCAAATGCCAAAAAAAAGGTTTCACGTACAGTTCTGAACCTTTTGAGTGATTATCTTTCTTGCCGGCTTCCAGAATAAATCCAAATCTGCACCTAGGCGAGGTTTAGAGAAATCAACCTCGACGACTTGAATCATTGTATGCTTGCTGAACCCCTCAGTTTTATCAACATCGCGGTTGTCCTGGGTATTGGTAAATGCAATAAACTCCCTGGTTCCAACCCGAACAGCATTTAGCCATTCTAGCTGTTGCTCATTGCCATAAAAAGCCTTCGACATGATTTTCCCGATAAAAAACCAGAATGGCCAAGGCTTGTTGAAGTCGTAAGAGATTCCGCAGACAGACTGCATGATTGAGTCTAGTCTCTTATCGGAAAGCCTTATGTAAAAAGCCATTATTAGTTCCTGGCTAGTAGAGAAAGGAAAATCCATGGGGACATCACTTACTGGACAACAACATGAGTGATATCTGATAGGAGGAAACTTTTGAATTTGTCTTCAACGGTTATATTGACGGAAGGAACTGGAACTGTTATGGCCTGATGATCCGGCAGTGTTTCATCCATTGTTTCCAACCCATAGGCCCTAGGGTCAAAATTGATGCCAATAACCGCAGATTTTGCTTAATGAAGAGTAAGCTGGTATTAATATGAAGATGCAGATGCAGATGCAGAACCAATAGTTCGATGACGTATAGGTTGAATGTTTGTCCACGTCGATACGAAGGGATGGGACTATACCTAAACCAGTAGATCATATGCTAGATGGCGCGACATATTCTACCTGTATCATTATTCGCGGAGAAATTAAGAAGAAATGCAAGACAGCATGAATGTTGTAGGTGGGGTAGCGTCAGGTGACATATGGGTTCAACTCCATCTCCCTCCATCTCCTCCATCTATTCCATATCCCTCGACCTCACTTCCCTCTATCCACTCTATCCTTGTTTCTCATTTGTCGTAGCGTCATAAATAGTACAGCGTAGGCTGGACACATAAGGCCCCTCTTCCTTCTGCCTAAGCTCAAAAGCGTAAATACTTCCCTGGTCGGACTAATAGAGTCGCCGGACTCCAAGATTGTCGCGATATTACGTAGGTTAATCACACGTTTTGGGCACTAAAGTCTGTGCCACTGCATGAGAAATTTTTGAGAAATCTTCGTGGCCTCGCAATCAACACTAGCAGATTCTCTGTCCATCTTCATCTCACTAGTCGATGGACATATTAAAGTTCTTGGAATACATTGTCGTCTACCCCTCTATCTTACTACACCGTCTAACCCAGAACCCCTCGTTCACCCCCAGTTCTTTCACATGTTTTGTGAACCATTTTCATTCCACAGAGTCAGAACAAATTTGTACCTTTTTTGGTCGTTTAAAATTTTGACGATGCCTCTAGACGAACTGATTTCGCGCGTGAAGAACAGCCAATCACTAAATCCAATATCTTTTTATAAGAACGAGCAATGGCCGATAACACTTCGCCACACACTGCGGTTGAAAAATTGAATCCTAACGAACCAGTGAGCTTTGCCACATCTGCAACATTCCTCAGTACAACTAATACATATTATACAGACTATCTACAATATATGGAAGGCAGCAGATGGTTCATTTGCAGAGGAGCCTGTTGGCAAAACCATCAAGTTCAAATTGAGAAGTGGTAAACCATATGGGTTGGCCAGGGTCTTTGGTAAAGAAGGCGAAGAAGATAAAACAAAATGGGCAAGCGATGAATCACAGGAGCTTTACATCCCACCGCATCGCAGATATGAAGTGTTTCGATGTATCATCAAGTTCATTCCAGCCTGAGCTCCGTCATGTTGAATTTATAGATTGTCTCTATCAACATGATTCGGTTCACGCTTATAGTGCAAGAGCCGTCTTGGTCCTGGCTGCTGGGGATAAGAATAGTCACACAACCGGACGTATTACATCCCTGTCTTTCCTCTTCGGTCCACTGTTTACTATTCATAATACCTTGTAAGATTTCATCCAAAAACGCTTTAACACGCTCACAGTCAACGAGTGAATACGCAAATTGGATATCTATGACGAATGAGTAAATATTTCAACAGGGAGTAGAAGATACGCTCACATCTGGTTTCTTATTCAGGAAACATAGATTGTATGAAGGTAAGGTAAGGTAGCTTCCCAGCGAAACCCTGTTCAGCTACCGTTGACTGTAGAAACCTCTTCGCTCCAGGACCAAGCTGAAATCGAAAATAATCGTAAGTGTCGAGGTTCGTCAGCTTGTCCAATACGGAATGTCCTTCTCTGTTTATACAAATTATGGGCGGAACAACCAAGAGCACAGCAAGGAAAAGATGATTGCTTGTACTTTGAATCCCGTTATAGTTACGTCGAGCACGAGATTGTCGTGATTTTGTCGAAGATACACCAGGACCGCCAATAGGTTCTACCCAGAGGAAGTTGAACCGATGACCGAGAATCTCTCGGTCATCGAGAGTCAGGCCTTCCGTTCGCAATTGTGTGATTTTAGTGTTTATTTTCTCGATAAGGTCTTGTCCGGAAGGCGAGGGCGAACTCATGTTTGAAAGAGGAGAAAGTAATTAACTAGAACAATAAGCAATAGTATAAACTGAATACGAAATAGAAAAGATGTGATAGAGCGAAATGGAAGGTATGGAGTAAGATAGGGAATGGAGTAAGATGGAGGGAATGGAGGGAATGGAGGGAATGGAGGGAATGGAGGGAAATGGAGGGAAATGGCGGGGATGGAGAAGAATCAAGAGAAGCTAACAGGGGTCGATAAGTGATCGAGTAAATATGCTCCTTTCATTCGTCAACGGCAGCTGCAAAGATCCGGCATAAAACTATTCCTGAGTTATATTCGAGCTTGCGCAAAATTGCAAGGATGTCTACCTCCCCCTCACTAGACCTAGTACGATTATTGAGCCTATTATATAACGAATTTCAAGGCAAGCGCTTCATCCGCTTTATAACTTCCTTTACCTCTGACCAGTTATCTGCGGCTGCTTGGCTTAAGATACTACAGGGCCGGGGGCATAGAACAAGAGGGCCGTGCAAGCAAGAAAGTACATAAAGCAAGCGTGTCGACGAGTTGAAAATCCACAAGAACAACACTTTAGATCATTCCAGTGATCGCTCTATAAATTTTGACGTTTTTCCCCTCTCATCTTTCTCATCCAATCCCTCCGTGCATCAAGTCGCTCCAAGATGTGTCACTATACAACAGCGATAATAATCTTTCGTCTATGTATCCGTGCAAACAAAACACACGACCGGCATACGCTATTATAAAAAATGCGATACAGCAAAGATATCAGGAATCTACTGCGAGGATGCAACCTATGAGCCAAGTCTTGGGATCTTGGGAAGTAGTAGTCGTGCTGGCCCTTGCCCGTACTGTCGTGATTCGGGCGTGTCCATTGGCACCGTGGTTTACGAATCTGTAAATACTACTTCGAGATACCATTAAGGAATATTATTGACGGAAACAGCGATCTCTGAATAAGACAGCCTAGCACACCGGGTTATGCAGGTTCGGGAATGAGCTCTATGGGAGGGTATGGATATTGGAAAATGAACTTGGCATTTAAACTATTAACTGGAGAGTGGTTATTCCGCCTGATAAATGTAGAGTCTAGGAACAATTTGGCTTGTTTGTTTCATTTATTTGAAGCTATCATAATCCCCAAGCTTTAGGTTGGTTTAGGAGCGCTGGTAAAGAGGAATAAAGTGCGATTAAAGCAAATGTGGATAGGGGCCAAATACCAGCTAAGAACGTTCATGTAGATGGAGTTACTTATGGCAAGAATATTGATTGATTATTACATACCTAACTAGGTAGATGGGTGCTCTCTAGTTATTATATTGTGACCGTTCATGATATCTCCCTGCACGTGATCACATGTATCCCTTTCATTTCAGCAACTCCCCCTTTCTCCTCTTGACATCCCTTCTCGAACCCAACCAGGTATTCTGAAAATGGGGATTGCTATCTTTTCTTCTTCAAACCGCGGCGATTCCTTCATTGCAGCCGGTACAGTCTCAGCAATATATGCCGTTGACGAAAACTTTGTCATCAAACTCCATCCCTCATCAGGGGGTTTCGAGCGCCAAGCTTACGACATTGAAGTTCGCTCTTACAAGCGACCTGGGCACCATGAACACATTGCATCTTGCGAAGTAACCGAGGAAGGTCTCCTACTGGAACGCGGGATTTGTCTTCGGACCATACTTCAGAGTGCTGGAAGCACTTCTGATGGACCGTCAAAAGCCAGGGAGTCTCCGATCTCTTTATCTATGAAGCTTCGGTGGGCGCAGGAAGCCGCGGATGGTCTTGCATATATTCATAGCAAGGGTATTATCCATGCAGATGTTGGTTGTCACAATATGATTGTGAACAACTCCAACCACGTCAAGTTCATTGACTTCGCTGGTTCCGGCATCGACAGTGAAGCCCCTCTAGTCTGCTACGAGTGGTGTAGCTTCCAACCTGGTAATGAAATCAGTGTATGCACGGATATATTTGCTTTCGGGTCAATGCTGTTCGAACTTGAAACCGGGCGTGTCCCTTATAGCGAGCTGGAAGGGACTATGGAGATGGGGAGCCTAATTACAGTTGTTGAGAACTTGTTCGCACAGCGGCAGTTTCCATCTGTGGAGACTTTGGCCTTCGGGTCAGTCATTTCTTGTTGCTGGAATGGCAAATACAATTCAATGGAGGAAGTGTATCGAGATATCGCTTGTCAATGTGAGAATTATTCGGAGGAAAGCCTGTAAGATGTTGGCTGTTGTGAGTTCGTCTAAGCGGGTCGGGGCGATCGACAGAAAAAGTCAACGATGTATAACGATGGTGTGTTTATATCTCTACAATTTGCATCATTGCATACTCAATATGTTGTCTAGTTCAATTATAGACTATAGTATTTGACATTGAGATGCCAGACCAATGTTATGTCGGGCCATCTTCTTTAAACTTTGGCCCCCAATCGCATCAGATGATGTGTCCAAAGAAGTTAGCAACCACAAGCCTCATGTTTCCATCTCAAATGTACATGAAGTCTTTTAAGTGACCTACAAATTAATAGCCATGCCCAGACGCACCCTCCGCCTCCTAGGCTACACCACCGCCGTCACTGGCATAACCGGCTACAGCATCCACCGAGGACTGAGCCAGCTGGAAGAAAAATACCCAGAACTTCCCCCCGCAGCCGGCAGCAGAGCTCTCCGCACACCAGAACACCCAAATACCCAGCGCTGCGCGTATACCGACATCTACGCAGCCCAAATACCCCTACAAGCCCTCGAAGCACGCATCCCAAGCGCCAAGACACCAACAAAAACAGAGCTCGAATATGCCTGGGCTCGATCATTGCTCGGGAGCAAGCTCCTACGAGCCGAGGGGTCTATCCTCGGACTACTCACGAGCTTCCGCTTCACACCGTGCGATACAGGCAGCTCAACAGACGGGTTCTCGCCGGATAAAACCACCGGTGCGCCGCGCGTTCTGCTGAATGGTTTATTTCAAGTACGGCGCCTTCCCGCTACTGAGGCGGATAGCAATGGACTGCTGGTCTCATCGGAATTGCCCGACAAGCCCCGCGTGTTCTTTGAGATGATTGCGCGGTGGGGGTATCCTTGGCGCTTGATGTCGTGTATGAAACATGAGATGAGTGTTTCTGAACCGTTCTGGAGGAATAGTCAGGGGATGTTTGTTGAGGTGCGGTTTGCAAGTGCGCATGATTATGAGATTGTGGATGCAGAGGGTGAGCTTGGGAAACAGAAGATTATTCCGGATTGGACTCTGAGGCTGCATCGTGGGTATGCTAGGTTAGTTCTTGATTCTGCGGTTCGAGAGCTGCAACGGGATGTTGAGAAATAATCCTGTTGCTTTCGAGCTATTGGGCTCTCTTTTCATACCCTTCACCTTACACCTCGGAGAGCTGGGTCAGCTGCGGGTATACCCCAGGCCTGCTAACGTCGGACACTTTGGTTTAAGCCGTAATTTGGTCATCAGAAGATCTATTGTACACTCCCAGGGAGCAATGCGACAGCCACACCTTGGACTTGCGATGACATTCATCACGTACTTAGCTCTTCAACAAGCACTATATCCAAACTTATACACATTTATCTGATACACCCTATTTACCACGCGGTATCAACATATCTCCAATGATCAGATTCTACCCTATTCCTCGCTTCCATCGTCACCCGCATCCTAAACACAAGCACTCCCATTTGGAACAACAGTCCACGACTCGAACCCATTGTACAAATAACACACATCCCAGCCACTGGTGATGCTCCCTAGCAGACCATCCGCCCCACCGGAGCAGTCAGACGAGCTGAACATGCAAAGATCATACCGGTTCACGTCAGAGGGGCTCTTCCACGAGAGACTCTTGACATTCGTTGAATTGTAGTAGGTAGTATCTAACCCCTGACAGTCGAGTGCCCTGGCGCCGGAGTAGTGAAGAATAGAGTATTGGATATTGTTCACGGAGCTGTTGCAGGCCGGGGGTGCTACGCCGAGGAAACGGAAATCCCACTGTGAAACATTAGCAGGTTTAATTTAGCATACGTGTCGGAATCCGGCGCGTTTGACGTACGGCTCTGTAGGCAAGGACTGTGAGATCTTCCGGGTTGGGCAGTGCGTTGACGGTCCAAGGAGCGACGCCAATGAGCGTCAAGCATGGAAGGAATTTCATTATTTTGGCAGAAACAAGACTAAAAAGCAGGACTTGAAATTATGCAAAATGCAGATATAAGTATAAGCTGGAGGGAAATGTTTATTTGAAATATTCAGGGCATAATTGCTTCTTATTATACGGAGTAAGCCAAGGTGCGTGGTCTTTTGAGGGTGGTCTTTCCACCTAGCGCAACTAGCCCAAGTTAGGTTTAGCGCATTACAGGAGTATTCATCACACATCGTCCTCGACACTCTTCACATCCATCATCAGTTAGCTGCGTCAATCCCGTTTGACCCATTATAAATATTCAACGGTCATGGAACTCCATATTCTGTCAGGAAACTCGTCTACTCTCCTCTCACAGTTACCAAGCGTTCCAATACGGTCGCCCATTGAGATGGTCGAGAATTTACGCTTGCTATATGATCAGAAACAGGTTGAAACCTTTCAGAATATGTTGGACTTACTTGCTTGTCTTAGACGACAAATTCTGCATATTTGATTTGGATCCAATCATGATAGATGCGATTAGACATGATGATACCAAATTCGCCGAGGCGCTTCTTTCCCATGGACTACCCTTGCACCCGGATTACGCCTTGGAAGCAGCGAAGTGGAAGGCAACGAATGTCCTTGAAGTGCTTCTTAAGAACGGCTTCGATATCAACAAGCCAATAAGTGACGGACAGCTCCCGGTACTTGGGTAAGAATCTCTTTCCTCCAAAAGCCGAACCGCGTAACTGAGTCATTTTTAGTCACATAGCCCAGGACCAAGACATGGTGTTATGGCTACTCAGGCATGGGGCTGATCTGAATCAAACATGTCTGATTGACTTGACACCACTTTCTTATGCTGTTCACTACGCACCTATCTCAAATATTAAACTCTTTCTTGACAATGGAGGCGACACCCAACAAGGCCAGCTTCTATTCCACGCGCTGAATAGGGAAGCTGAAGTGATTGAAGTCTTAACACTTCTTCTTAAGGAAGGTGCTCCATTGAATGGGACATTATATCAGAATCATCCCCTCTCCCGGTCTCTTTACGCTTTTATGGGACTTGGTACTATTTTACACAAGGCGGCAAAGCTTGGAAAGGTCGACGTTGTACGATTCCTGGTTTGTGAAGGGGTAGACTTGAGCATTAAAGATGCAAATGGTAACACCGCTTTGGATTGTGCCAGGGAACGAGGCAAAATTGAAGTTGTACCATTGCTCGAGGGCTCAACCGATCATTAATCTTGGAGGATGGTGTTTTTGGAAAAAATGAATGGAAGCGAGCTTGGGGATGGTTTAGAGCTGATCTGGGTTCTGAGTAAAATTTGCTTGTTCTGAAGAACTAATTTCGAAATTGAATTTGCTATCAAATGATTGTAAAAGTGTGAATACACAAAGGAAGGAGATCGCCATCAAAAGTCTGCGTCTTTTTGACAGTCGCTTCGATCGTCTCAACGTAGTGATATCTTCATTTCCGTTTCATCCCTGCAACACGGGGTCCACGCGGCGAGATCTGGCCATTGGAAAAACAATCCTCGGCCCTTGTTCGATATGTAACAGAGTCGGCAATGGTACTCATGGAAGGCTTTGTAAGTACACAGTCGGCGTTGCTGGATGCTTCAGGCAGACAAACATTGCCACGCACCGCAGAGTACGGAGTACCACCACTCGCCATCCCAGTCAGACTATTTTAATCCCAAACTAGTCTGCACCTACAGAAGCGGAGCCTGCGCCTCCAATCACAGCCATCGACGGCCAGGCGAGACTCGATCGGCTCGATGGCCACTCCTTTCAGCTGCAGCCAGAGAGCAGCTGAAAGAACATGGCCAAGGAGAAGCCAGGACGGAGTAACTACGGGGTACTCCACAGAGGGGTCTCGGGTGAGTTTTCTCTTGGCGGGGGAGAAGCACGATGTTGTTGGGCTCTCATTGGGCGCGATATTGGCGAGACCCTGGTTCCTGTGTTCCTGAATCTTGAGGGTCCGATCGATATTCTGCGGTGCGGCTCACCTGATCTCGGGGGAATAGGGTGAGGTATATTGGTGTTGTTGGATACTCAGTACATATTGGTGCTTGTCTCGCCGATTCAGGAGGTGGATGAGGGCTTGCTTGGCTCAGGGACGACTGGACGGGATTTTGTCTTACGTGCAGCCTACAGTGTTAACCTCGGGGACCTCGGGAGATGAGTTCGCTTACATCTGGTTATGTAGTTAATGACCGTGTGGCCAGACGATTATCGAGACACCGAGCTGAGGAACCGCGAGGAAAAAGTACAGAAACTGCGAAAACCTTCAAATTGGACAAAAGAAGCTTTGTTTTTGAAATGTACTATCTTTCCGGAGTAACCTACGGAGCATACAATAATGCCTCATGCATTGTGCTTCGTAACAAAAACCATACGTTGGTCCTTCAGGACACTGTAATAAAACCCAAGCTGGCGAGAAAGACGCCTCGTCTAAATTATTTATCTATTCAATCTATAGAATATCCCAGACAGATGGTATACAAAGACATTATAGGCCGTCACGACACACCAAAACCACGGAGAACTGTCTCACCCGCGCTGGGGATTAGACGTCAACCGCCAAGCCCGGAGAGGCAAGTCCTGTAGCTTCTGCGCAGCCGGCTTGATAAACATAATGAACGTGAGCGTGCCAATGAGCACACAGAGTATGTTGGTCATATAGTACCCGTCACGGTCGATGTGGCAGGTACCGCCGCCGTTCACGCAGCGGTTCTTCTCTGGCTCGAGCGCGCAGGAGAATGCCGTCGTGATAAGAGTGTCTTTGAGAGAATCGGCGGGTGGAGCGATGGTTGGGGGAAGACATGTTGCTTGGGTGAACATGTCGACGAGTTTGAGGACGAAGATGCGGGGGAATGTTCCACCCAGGTTGCAGACGCTGAGGTGAGGGGTTAGTAATGTGCATGTTGGTTGGGGGGGAAGTAGGACTTACGTTGCAAGGAGGGTCATGTACGTCCCGCCAATGGCTGGGTCGGCGATTCGGGCGTGGAAGGCCGAGATGGCCACGAACATGACCGTGTTCATAAAGGTTGAGAGAACATGCTCGCCAATTACCGTGAGCATGTACCACATTGGCATCTCCGAGGATGTGGGATAGATCATGACCGTGAATTGAGCGAGCACGGCGGCTGCTAGTCGTCCGATAAAGGCCCAGCCCCAGAGGCGCATTGCTCCGTAGTTGGTTGACCACTGGCCGGCATAGTAGCCCAGCATGATCTCAAAAGGGAAGTCGATCAACACGACTAGGGCCATGTTGTCTTGGCCAAAGCCCTTGTCGAGGAGCTTGAGACTAGTGACTCCGTCATTGGCCTGGAAGCCGATCTTGGCAATGAGGTGAATCAGGATAATGGTCTGGATGTTCTTCAACTTCAGAACGCTCCACATGCTTTTATACACATCCATAATGCTGTCGCGTTCCTTGCTGCGTTCTTCCTTCTTGAGGAAGGCCAGACCACACGTCACGATCAGATAAGCCCAGCCCCAGAAGTTGAGATAAGTGCCGAGAGATAGCAGACCTTCCTCGCCTGGGATAGTGCGGAACCATCGATTCGCAAAGTCCTTGGAGTTGAATGCCAAGAAGACAGTGTAGGACAGGAAATGGCCCGCTGTCAACCCGACCGTTTGGGCGGTCGAGGCGTAGGAGATGTTCGGTGGGGACATCAACGTGATCGCCCATCCATCTACAGCGATATCCTGGGTGGCACAGAAAAGCACTAGCATAAACCACCAGTATGTGAATTTCCAGACGCCCGCGCCATTATCCGCGCCGGCCTCGATCATCATATTCTCGATATGGCTACCCATATAGATCATAGCTAGTCCGGCAATCACCTGCACGGGGGTGATCCAGCTCTTGCGCCGACCAAAGCGCGTACTCCACACGGCATCCACAATAGGACTCCATAATAACTTGAGCGAGTATGGGTATGAGGCGAGCGAGAAGATTCCGATCTGGCCGTATGAGAGATACGGCTTGAGCAGAAAGGGCACGGAACCGGTGGCCAGGCCCATGGGGATTCCTTGGAGGAAGTATAGCAAGACCAGCAGCAGAAAATTGCGGCGATCACTGCGTGGTAGATTGTGGAACGTTGTATTTGTCTGGATTGGGGTTTGCGGCACCTGGTCGTTGTCGAGGGAGAAGCTCGGTCGCGACATGAGTTGGGCTGTTCTATCGGCTGAGGTCTCTGCGGAGGGCGTATCCCTCCTGCGCATTTCGATATTGTTATTCATCTTGCCATTCGCACGTCCGTTTGACCCGGTAGAGACTGTCAGGTTCGCTTTGGAACGCCGCTTCGAGAGGGTCGCGTGCTTGCGTGTCATTGAATGCTGTGTTATGGTAGGGAGCGATCGCCTTTGTCAGCTTCGGCAACTTCGTCCTGATTGGATCGAGGACTGAAGTTGGATATTATGTATTGAATGGTGAAAGGGATGGATCGAGGGTTCGGCTTCGAAGAGGCTGCGGGTTTAGATGCCCAGGGTGTGCTGTATGTTTAATTCCACTGAGAATGAAGGAGTGAATGAGGAATATAAAAGAAAGAAACTTCAGCGAATCTTTAGTGGGGGATCGTTGAACCGTAGGATGACAAAAAACATGAGGCAAGCTGGCCTCTTGGCTGGCTGCAGATCCGGGGACCCGAGGGGTTCTATTTTAATCTGCCTGGATGGAAAATGGTCGATGGGAATGGACACAATCTGAATCTGAATCTGATATTGATCTTTGATATGTATATTCTCTCTTGTAACACATATAGCACGTTCACACTATGAGGTCACCACATCAACACGGTAGGACTGCAGGGGTCAGATCTATAAACCCAAACTCCAATTAAACACCTTTGAGGCTTAGTTTCAGGATTTCTTCAGATCTTGCATAAGAAAAGAACAAACTGATGATCTCAGCCCACTCCGCCCACTCCGTAAGCCCAAGCTTCTGCAGAATCGCGTCAGATGTTGATGAGATCACGTGCCAAAATAAACTATGACAACATCGTAGGATCAGGATCACCGCGCGCACCTCACCAGCTCCCCAACCAACATCCAAAATGACATCTCGCGTTCCCACATCACCAGAGCCAGAAGAAGTGGAACTAGACACAGAAATTGCCTCAATCCGCGCAGAAAGTAAGCATCCCGTATCCCAATCCCAATCCCAATCCAAGCTAACCCAACCAAGTCCAAACTCTCCAAAAACGCAAACGCATCCTCACATCCAGCCTAATAACAACCGACGCAATCCAAAACCTCCTCAAGAAACCTCAACCTCCAACTACAAAAACAACCCCAACCGACCCCCTCACAACAATCTCCCCGCTCGTCCACGCCGCCGGCGCCCACACCTCCTCAAACCACCACCGCATCGCCTTCGGCGCAACCGCCTTCCCATTCAAAGACCCATCCCCGACAGCCAGCGCAAAACCCCTCCTCGGCGTGCGCATCGACGTATGCACGCGCAATGGCCGCTTCGCGAAACCATACTACATCCTCCTCAAACAGGAACGGGGTCGCGCAGGGCCCGAGTCGGGTTCCAAGATGTTGAAGGTGCATCGGCATACCGTGCCGGGGTTTATATCGATGGCGAAGCTGGAGGGTGTGTATCTACCGCGGCCTGGTGTGACGCGCGACAATGGAGATGCGGATGGAGGTTCATCTGGTGAGGACGAGGATGAGGACGCTGAGCCCGCGAAGCCGTGGAAGAAGAGCGGTCGGAAGCAGGATCTTCGCGGGTTTGTGCGCGAGCTTCGGAGGGAGCTTGTTGCGTGGCATATGCGTGTTGATGCCGTTGAGTTCCTGCGCGAGAAATTGGGGCTTGTTGGTGAAGACGGCGGGTCCTTGCCGTTTGATGTTTCGCCGGATCGCGATACGGGCATTGTGTCTTTGGCTGCTGTTGCGGTTGAGGCGCGGTATGTGCGCGTTGAGTGGGCTGATGGGCGGGTTGGGCGGTTCAAGTTGTCTAATGCTGGGGTTGTGGAGCGGGCGGTTGTTATTGGTGATGAGGGTCGGGATAAGAAGGTTGAGGATGCGATGACTGGTGGTGGTGGGAGGGTTGAGACGGTTTTGGATAGGTTACGGGTTGATGTGTTGTCTGGAGCACCGGCGCTATGAGATGTTGTTTTACTTTGTTTTTTCAGCAAGAGATACCCCAATGTCAACTTTGAATGTTCGAAGCGAATTAACTTGAATTTCAGAGCAGCTAAATTATAAACAGGTTGGTATATCTATTCAATGGTCTCCACCAAATGCTACGCAATCATGAGACCCAGAAGCCGTCGTGATGCGTGAATGTGTACTCCGTACGTGACTGTCAATCCAAAGCAGAAAGATTATTACAAGGGCAAGGGGCAACATGGACAGAAGAATGGGGTATTATAAGGGTATATAGAGTAGATGTCGTGTCGTCGTCTCCAATTAGAGAGGCACACAATCCTTGGGATGGATTGTATCGGGGGTTGAATCGGGGGTTGAAGTTTCTAGTGGTGAGCGTTCCTTAACAGAAATGGGGGTATTGGGGGCTGTGAAAGCGACAAGCGGCAAAGGAGCATATGACTGGCCATGTCGCACCTCGAGATGCCGACGTAGGACAGCCTCTTCCAAATACCAGCGATGCCGTAAAGTCGTCTTCTTCGTTTCCAGGGCTTGCATGAGAGAGGTTACTTCTCGTTGGTGCTCAAGTTGCAAGGCCGCAGCACCTTTGATGTGTCGTTTACACATATCATCCAGTTCTTTTTCCATACGCGCGGTGGCTTCCTGGAGCTTGAGCTCTTGGCGGTCACGGAGGACTTTGATGCGGGCGTGATGGAGCTGGTCCATGGTCTTGTGGGAGTGGTATTGTTGTTCTAGCTGCTCCATGTGTCGGCGCGTGAGCACACGAGCTGGCGCGGTAGAGTCGGATTCTGAGAAAGATTCCGATGACCGTTCGGATCGTTCGGATCGTCCGGCTCTGATCAGTGTTCCGGCGGGAGATGACGGCGGGCTGGCATTGCGGAGATATCCTTCCATATGCTTGATGCGGGTGCGCGAGTTCATTTTGGCGCGATCGAACTCGCGTTGCTGTTCGATTTCTACCGCCAGCTGTCGCTCTTCGATTTGGGCTATAGCTTGGATATTCTGCACAAGCGCTTGTTAGTAAAAATAAATTAAGATCCCAATTTCGTAAAGCGAACCTTTTCGCGTTTCTCATCCTCCTGGCGCTGATTGTCAGACTGTTGCTCCGAGACAGCGGTCTGGTGCCGACGCCGGAGGGTACTGAGAGCGGCGTGTTGGAAAGCGAGATGTCGGTTCCTTTCCATCTGATGCCGCTCATGCATCTCGCTTAAGTCCGGATCCTCCAGACTTCTTTGTAGTTCTTCTTTGCTGAACCGAGGTATTTCCAACCGGGGAAGTGTTACCTCATTGCTCGCGTGGGGTATAACATTTTCATGGGCAGCAATGACAGGTTCCGGCTTGGGTTCGAAGAAAACATGTTCAAGGTTTTTGTCGCTCGTGGATACAGTTATGCGACCTTCCGAAGGCAAGAAAATGGCCGAGGACGTGCGTTTCTTGCGGAAATTAATCCTCCCGATAGCAGACTTGAAGCTGCTCCGTCGCCTCCCCTTCTTGTCGTCCGACGCGACGCTGAGAATTGAATGCCGATGCAAGTTGGCAAACGGATCATTATACCCCGGCGCTAAAAGGCCTGTTCTCCCCTCACTAGAGCAAAACGAAGTCGGGCGCGTAGACAGCGAAGCGAGCGATCGCGTACTGCCAGTCTTGATGCGATCCGAGGAAAGCGCGACATCCGACAGCGACGAGACAATATCATCGAGCACGGATGGGACGGGGGAGGACGGCTCGTGGGACGGAGTGACGGAGCCGCACACAGAATTCCGATCGGTCGACGATCCAGAAGACAGGACTGGCGAGGAGAGATCGACCATTCCTGAGGTGATCGAGGCGGCCAGTGGCGCGGAAGCTGCGATCTCTGGCACTTTCAGACCCAGTTGTTGAGCCTCCTCGGCTAGGTGCTGCGCCTGCGCTGCCTCGGATTCCGGGGAGGGGTGGTGGAGGACATCGGTGCGATATTGGGCCTCATCGAAGATGGGCCCGGTGTGTGACTCCATTGTATGTACAATTATAGGAGGTATGTGGCGCCTAACCAGCGGGCGCACATGAAATTCCAGGTCCGGGAGAGGGCTAAGAATAATACCGGTTCCACATGGATGCGTTCTATGACGGCATCCAGGGAATCTAAGGATGAGGGGTTGTAAGGACAGTATTAAGAGTTGAAGGGTGGAGGTCAGAGGTCCAAGCTAAAAGGCTAGGGGCCGAAAAGGGTAGAAAGGGGAAAACAAAGCGCAGACGACGGTTATGGCCGTTTCCTTGTTTCCTCATGTTTGGTCGTTTTAGGCAATTTGGGAAAAAAAAGAAAATAATCACCTCCGACCCACGGGTGGTCCTGACGCCATCCATGGTTCTACGCCGGGGATCACAGTGAAACGGGCAATTGCATGAGAGATCGATCTAGCTCTTAACGGTTATATCGGCTTTATGCTTTATTTACACATCCCTGCACCTGCATTCCCAAGGTATACGCTTCTATACGCTGGATCCCGGTCATCCCTAGATAACGCCCCTCGATCTAGGCCATATGAAGAAGGTAGGGCTTAGGGCTACTTAAATTACCTCGGTCCCATGGAAAGGACGGATCAGCCCATAGATCAGGCCATCTAGAGACCTCCTATCTAGGTAGTTCAATATGTACAACATATGTAGTCAAAGAATAACCCTACTCGTTCAACATGTCGCATGCCAGTTGATAGGCCCGCTCTTTAGCTTGGTATTGCGGAGTCCCCGCCCTCGTCTTTTTATCTTTATCCCATCCATGACTACAACCCCGCATGCGCTCACTGACCACATGCCGGCCTGGCAACGTCTTGATCCTCTCAGCCAATTCCTCGCCCTCGGGTGCGAGAGTATCGCCATCAGCGGTGATCATAAGAACACGTCGTGGGAATCGATCCGCCGGAGCATAAGTCGGTGAAATGCGTGGGTCCCGCTTGTCGAAGGATGAGGGTACGTAGCAGCGGTCGAAGAGGCGCATGAGAGCAAGAGGAATTACGAAATCTGCACGGGCCGGGGCGATCTTTGCTCCAGGATCAGGGACTATGTCGGTCACAGGATAGATTGCTAGCAGGGAGCGGAAGGTCTCGGGAGGGAAGAGGCTTGACGCAGTCGCCAGCGCAAGGTTGGCCCCAGCACTAAATCCAGATATGGATACTCGGGTGAGGTCGAATTCATCCGGACGCATGAGCACATATTTGACAGCGTCTTCCACGTCGTTCAGTGCGGCGGGGAACGGGTGTTCGGGTGCCAGACGATAGGAGACGTCTAAGACAGTGTGCACTTGGTTTCCTGCTGACTCGTCGACAAAATTCATCGTCGCCGCCATGGAGCGGTACCAAGAAGCCACCCTCGTGGAAGTTGAGGAGAACGGGTGACGGGCCCGAGTCAGAGGACTGATACAGATGAATCTTGATGGTTCGGCCAGCATCCCGGGATTTTATATGGCGGACTTCATCTGGACCGGCCGATACCTTCACGGTAAGGCGCACTATTGTGCGAAGGAGAAATGTAAAGCATTTGTTATAGTAATACATGAGAATATCCATGGTTGGCGTGAGATGATGTATGGCATTGGCGTGAGACGATGTAGTATGTTGAAGCTGAGTCTCACCGGAGGCCGGGATTTGAAAGGCCACTGCTAATCTCCACCTTCTTCTAGTCTATTCTAATTTGTGACATCTTGCAGCCCGTAGATATTCAATTAGAAATGATTCACATGTACTTTTTCTTATTTCTACCTAATATATCCTACCCAATTATAAGGCATATTCATGCTAGAATCTCAAGGCACCCCTGCATTACACAGTGTAACTTTTCCCGGATAATCTGATACCTTCATCCCATTGTTTGCAAATAATCTACTTGTATAATCTCCGTGATGTGAACCATAGCTGTTCTAGTGCGTTGGTATTATCTCACCGCTCGTGGCCCCCTTATCAATGAGCTCTCAATTCCCCGCATTAGGAAAATTCCACGCAGAGCCTCATTGCCTTCCACGCACCCGTCTACCAATCAGAATGACCGCCTTCTGTCGTCACGCTCATCTCCAACACCCATCGCCATCGCATCTATTGTTCCCCTTTTAGAGTCCCAAGTTGTCTGGGAAACAACCATCCTAGTTTCCAAGCCCACGACTTTTGAGTTTCATTAACCAAACAAAGACTACTTATTGAGCTTGGACAGGAGTCCTGAGAGACCTCGCTTTCAACATCATATCATCTACACGCGATTTATAGGATGCCCGTCAACACTAATTTCACAGTCTTCATACGCTTACCATTTCCAAGAGGCGACTTTGTCGATCCGCCGCCTGCAAGTCTCCCCCACAGAGACCCCTGGAGCATCCACTGACATAAATAGGTGGAATGGAATGCATCCAAAGACCAAGCACTATGGGATATCCTTTCTCGGCCATCTAAAGGTGACATAGACTGTATGTATTGTTGTTGCTTTGAGACCTTGCTTTGATATCGCTGACATCATCACAGGGAAAGCTCTGTAACTGCACTCTGCCCCTGACACTTTAGCTTGGAGCTGCTAACACGCTTGTTTAGGGCAGAGAACTTCGATGTCACCTTGCAGTTCCTCCTTCAGCAGGCAGCATGGCTCTATGATCGCCAGCTGTCGCAGGTTCGGGCTCAAATGCGCAAGGTCGGCACTACACAGTCAAACTCCCCTTCCCCAGCTCCAGGATCTGTATCTGGTAGTACGGCCTTGGGTGGACAGTCACAGAGAGAAACACCAGCACCAGGTATATCCTAACTTGCTTTATATTCTTTCTTCTCTATGGTCTGAGACTGATGACCAGCAGGTTCTCGGGCGCCATCCTGGCAAGTATCTCACCCGAAAGATATCCCTCTACGAGGTATGGACCGAAACCCTACCTGTCTTCGCACAGGCCATTTGGTACCGCCGATGGATCGATCGCGTTTAACATTGACTGCAGCCCCTGAGAACCGACGTACGAGCTTTACATCAACGACGCCTACTAACCTCACTCGCGGACCTCGGGACCCTACACGCACCGCCACGCCGACAATCGACGACAAAGAATCACGCTGGGATTCTTTGGCTCACCGGCCTTCGGCTGTGAGACGAGAACAACCACCGGTCGCGTCTTTGCCCAGATCTCCGCCACTCGAGGAAGAGTCTCTGTCCTCGAGCTCATCGGAAGAATCAGCATCCGACGACGATAACACAAACAGACGTGCACCCCTGTTCAAACGGTTTGGCAAATTTTCTACTCATCGTCTACGGGATGATGAGGACGACGAAGAAGATACTCCAGCCTTCCTGCCCCTATCCCGAGAACATGAGCGTATCCATCGGGACCGGTCAGGCCAGGAACTCAGCGCCACACTCCGTTTAGATGCCGAGCGAGCAGCGGCGCTACGGCGACACCCCGAGCAGCGGCCTAACCCTAGGGTACCGGCACCAACGGACTCATCTACAAGCTCAATCAGCTCCGGTGGACGTAGCAGCCTACCCGGTGGACCCAGGCGGACCAGCCAGGGGGGATCGACGCTGAGCCCTGCCGAACGCCAGAATTCGCGCAAGTCCACCGCCTCCGGTCGCGAAGCTAGCGATGGTACTCCCAGCATGGGAAGCAGCTTCAGTGACCTCGACGGTATGTGTCCCAACCCCAGGATTCTGGATTCCAACTGATCGACTCGCAAGATGCAAGCGTTACCCAGTCAGCCCTAGAGGAGGCCCTTCTAAGCAACATGCAGCATGGTGGAATGGCGAGTCGGATGAGCACTATCAGTCAAGCCTTGCGCAGCCGGTATCTGCAGTGAAATGCATCTTACATAGGAATATCTATTTTGACAGGTTGCACTACGACGTAGTATGTGTACAACATATGATGTAGCTTATGTGGGGTGCCTAGCTGTGTTCCGCATATGGCCTCCACGTGACCGAGTGGCGCCTCGGCATCTCGGTGGTACGCTCCAGTGACATAGTGGCATTATGGATATCTTCACTTTGTCCGGAGTTCCCTATACTCAGATATTCCAGGTATTCACTGTCACGCATCGGTCAGACGGGAGCGCTAGTGCCGGATCAGGTCGTTCAGTCTCAACGCCCAGAGGAGACATATGATGGAGGGGTAGCTCAACCTGGCTACCTAGTTACCTTTAAAACGTTGAATGTTCAACATAAAGAACTGTTGGATATTGTGAATAACGAGACTCTTGGCCGATCCTGAAAAGCTGACCGGCATCAAAGAACACCGACTACAACCCCACCAAGGTTAGGACGCCGAGCGGCATCCTCGGCATCTTGTCGACTACACTCACCGGCAGATCTTCGATTCACAATTGTCCAACCCCTTTTCTCCGTTGCAAAGCGTCTATACCATCATTCAAAACAATGGTACCCCCATTAGTGGGCGACATGCCCCCAGCGGAGGCAGAGTCGGTCTATTTCAATGAATACCCCCCACCAAAGGCACTGCCGCGCCATGAAGCGCTCGCGCGCGCATTCATTGACCTGCACGTGGAGGCACACCGGCGTGTAGTGCTCGTCACATCCGGAGGAACAACGGTACCACTTGAAGCGCAAACCGTACGATTCATCGACAACTTCTCCGCCGGCACTCGTGGCGCCACATCGGCCGAGTACTTCCTCGAGCAGGGGTACGCAGTGATCTTCCTACACCGACAATACAGTCTGCTACCGTACTCGCGGCACTACAGCCACTCGACCAATTGCTTCCTGGACTTCATGGATGAGAAGCCGGCGTCGGCGGACTCCTCCAACCCTGGCCATGGACCCATCATGGTGCGCGACGAGTACCAAGACGAGATGCGCAGCGTGCTGCGGAAATATCGGTACGCGAAGCAGAACAACCTCCTCCTGCTGCTGCCGTTCACGACGGTCTCGGAATACATGTTCGAGCTGCGGGCAATTGCGAAGCTGATGCGGCCGCTTGGCTCGAATGCGCTCTTCTACCTCGCGGCTGCTGTCAGCGATTTCTTCATTCCGCGCAGTCGCATGGCAGAGCACAAGATCCAGTCTGGGGAGTTGCCTCCGCACATGCAGGGCAGTGCAATCTCATCGGATGAAATCTATACGGGCGAGAATGAAGAAAATCCTTCGCATAGCCGGAAGCTCGTCGTCAACCTCGACCCCGTGCCCAAGTTCCTGCACCAGTTGGTAGATGGCTGGGCTCCCGAGGGGAGTATGGTTGTTTCGTTTAAGTTGGAGACGGATCCGTCGCTGCTTGTGTACAAGGCGCGCGCTGCGCTGCAGCGCTACTCCCACCACTTGGTGATTGGCAATTTGCTTTCCACGCGCAAGTGGGAGGTGGTTTTCATTACCCCCGATGAGCCGTATGAGCGCTGGCTTCGGGTTCCGAAGTCCAAACGCAGCAAGAGTATCTCTGGTGTTGAGGATCAGGTTGGGTTGGCGGAGGCTAATAAGGCGGATTCGTCGACGGTGGAGCAGACGGAGGCTAAACAGATTGATGAGAACAGTCGGGATGGGATTGAGATTGAGAGTCTTATTATCCCGGAGTTGGTGAAGCTGCATACTAAAATGATTGAGAAGAACAAGCAACCTGCGCAGTGATATTTCTTGGATGTACAATTCAATGTGAATAAATAATGAGTCTTCTCGGGTCTTGTAGTTGAATTAATTAATACTGACATGGGTTCGATGTAGTACTATGTATCTCTATGACTTTATATATCATTCTTACAACTAGATCCTTGCATGCACTCATTTTTTAGATATTCAACCCGCTATCAGTGTTACTCACACACTATGAACTAACTAACTATGTGTCTTTTTTTGATGTCTTCTATGCTGCTTTTGAAGGATTTTATCACCATCATTGAAAGACTGTACACGACTAAATCGTGTACACTTCGGTACTTTCTGTATATGTATATGTGACTACCCTCAACTCTTGAATGCTTCAGATTCGACTCCTCAACACGTCATGATATCTCCGTGCTGATCCTGGTGGACCCTGACATCGTGCGGGACCCCGGAGCTCTTCACCCCTGAAGTGAAGCCTTGGAATATCTCTCATTTATAGCAAGGGATCACCATATCTCAAACACCATATATTGGATTCAAGGGGCAGCTATTTAAAACCTCCAAATTCCATCTGGGCTACGCGTCCCGATGTGTCAGCGGCAAACTTCGGCGGCGATCTTCCTTAGCTCCGACCTTTCCCCAGTTCTTTGCTCTTTTGGTTAACAGGAGAGGGGGGAAAAGATCTATTTTCAAGCACTGTTCTGGAGAAAAAATGATCAATTGATCTATTCTCTGTTTGGTGTACTCAATTTTCTCAGGATGGTGTCCCGCCGGTTCAGCCGTCGCCTGATTGCAGTTGCAACCGTCATTGCGCTCTTCTTCCTCTACAACATCGGTTTCCTCTCCAGTCACAATCGCCAATGGCGCCCTCACTTCACACCTACGCCGGAAATCACCCCGGCCCTCGACGAGAACGGTGAACCAACCACATTCTGCCCACCCCTACCCGGCGTCGAAGATGTGCTCGTGGTAATGAAGACCGGAGTGACCGAATCGCGCGAGAAAGTCCCCATCCACTTCCGAACAACCCTCCGATGCATCCCCCACTTCGTAATCTACTCCGACTTTGCCGAAGAAATCGAGGGCGTCCAGATCCACGATGTCCTCGGCAACATGGACAGCGCCGCAAAGAAGAACCCGGACTTCGACTTCTACCACCGCATCGTGAAATACGGCCGCAAGGGTCTGGAGCAACACGATTTCTCCGACGAAGCCAACTCCGCCATCGGAAAACCCAACAACCCAGGCTGGAAGCTTGACAAATGGAAGTTCCTCCCGATGGCCCAGGAAGCGCTCCGCTACAAGCCAGACGCGAAGTGGTTCATCTTCGTCGAAGCGGACACGTACATGTCATGGCCAACGGTCCTAACCTGGCTGGCCCGGTTCGACCACACCAAGCCACACTATCTCGGCACGGAAACTCAGATCGCGGACGTCATCTTCGCCCACGGTGGCTCGGGCTTCATGCTCTCCAATCCCGCCCTACAGCGCGCCTCCGACGAGTACACCGCCCGCGAGGTCGAGCTGAACGAATATACAGACCAGCACTGGGCCGGCGACTGCGTGCTGGGTAAGGTCCTCAGCGACGCAGGCGTCAACCTCCATTTCACATGGCCGATCCTTCAAAACTCCAACCTCGGCGAGCTGGACGAGTTCACTACGGACTTCTACCGGAGACCATGGTGTTTCATCGCTGCAACCCTGCACCACCTCTCACCAACCGAGATCGAGAGCGTCTGGAAATTCGAACAAAAGCGCTGGCGTGATGTGAGTGAACCCAATCCATTCTACCATTCCATAACATTGAAAAAAAAAACCCTAACCAATAACCGATTATAGAAAAATAAACGCATCCTCCTGCACAGCGACCTCTTCCGCGAATACATAGCCCCGCAAATAGAAGCACAACCCGCACGTACGAACTGGAACAACATGGCAGACGAAGAACAGCCTTTCGCACACACACCCGACGACTGCCGCTTGATCTGCGAGACGCAGACCACTTGCGTGCAATTTGCCTTCCGCGAAGAGAAATGCTTCACGAGTCTCAACCCGCGTCTCGGACATGCCGTTCCGGGCGGCGATGCGACGTCCGGCTGGAATACTAGTCGGATTCGCGACATGACGGCGAAGAAGGGAGTTTGTCGGAAGCCTGATTTCGGGGATTGAGCTGATTTGACCGTACCGTGCTTAGATATTTTTGGGGTTTTTTTGGTTTCCGGGGGTGCGTGTTATTATATGTTGGTTTTTTGCCATGTATCTGGTTTTCTGATTTGGGTTTATATTGCTTTGCATCGAGAGCGAGAAATGGGCACGATTTGGCGATTGCTTGGGCTTGGAGCCCGGTCTGATATTTGGCATACGGGGTGATTTGGCTCGGTTGGAACCTGCATTTTTTTCTCCTCTGTGCATGTACTACCATCTTCTGGGTTCTGTGGCTGATGATGAGCTTGAATAGACAAGCTGTGTTAGTGGCGTTGGTGCTTGGTTGAACCCTTTTTATATACTTGATCGCTCAATACACATCTTGATCAAATTACAGAGACCCATTTTGTTCCTGTGGAATCACAACTCTTGTGGAATCACAACTCTTGTGGAATCGTAAGTGCTATTTGCTTCGTGGTTGATCTACTGTTCGACAAGGTAACCGAAAAAGAGCAAGAAACGAATAAGAATAACATTGCTCGGGCGATGTCAACCACCAATTAGGAGAGAGTATACACTAAGAATACATACAGGAAAAGTCCCGCTGTGCGTCTGTACAGATTTCACGGCGTTCCCCATTCACAATGGTGGAGCGGACGCATCCTCCATACACTGATCAATTCGCATGATGTGGTATCCGGCTCTTTTGACATGCCGAATGAACTCCGGTAGATACCCAATGGTAGTCGGATTCAGGTAATGCATGACGGCAAGATTCCCGCCCTTGCCAATACTGCGGACGAAGGCTTCAAGCTGCTTCTCTGGGGTAGTTGTGTTTGCCCATAGCCAGTCTTCGACGTCCACACTCCAGTTCACAATGTACGGGTTTGATATGTGTCGGGCTAGCTCCTGGCGCATCCGGGCAGCTACTGTACCGAATGGCGGGCGGAAATACGAAGCTGCAAATATTCACTGTCAGAATGATTTTCAGGGATACATCAGGGGCAAGCATACACTTGATGTCTAGCCGGTCCCTAAAGATTTGCATGGACTGGATAATCTCGTCATCAATCTGGCTGAGGGTTGGCAATGCTTCCATCCTTGAATCACCATGTCAGCCTCTTCACATGAAATCGAATATTTGGAATAGACTTACTTTGGGTGAGTGTTCGAATGGAGCGCCACTTGGTGACCCTTCCTCAACATTTCCCTATAAAACTCCGTGAAATTGGTCGTCCGATCCCTAAGCCCAGCCCCAACAACGAAGAAAGTGACCCGCACATCCTCGTCGTCAAGGATACGCATGACCTGCTGAGAGTACTGCGGCTGTCCATCATCAATACCAAACGCAAATGAATTCGGACGCGAACAACGGAGAACCAACCTCCCACTAGGCAGCTTCCTAGGAACACGATAATGACTATTCTCCTGCGATGGCGTTGGAACATTAGGCAAGATCTCCACATGATGCAGAGTGAGAGGTTCCTTAGTATAGAAGCCATGGAACGAAATCGACACCACGCGATTGAAATCGATATTGAAATGAGACAGAGGTATGTAGAGCTCACGACGACCTGCTGGAATGTGGGCATTGCCATGGGGGCGCTTGCGTCGACCGCCCTTGTGTTTTCTATGCTTGTGCTTGTTCCTTCCAGCATCGGCCTGCACATCATCGTCGTCATCCGAGTCATCGTCACCATCTTCGTCCCAATCATCATCCTCGTCGTAGGCTTCAGAGGCAGGGTGAACCACGTACCGCTCTGCCTGGACGGAGTCTGCAATGCCGGGGAAGGGACTGCGTTGGGAACTGCATTCGTCGTTATGTTGGTTAAAAGAGATGCTGTACTTATCCGTGCCTTCGAATATGACATGCAAGTACTCGTTGTGCCAGGGAATCAGGCTGTAGCAGGCATTGGAATCGAACTGGGTATGGAAGTTCTCGTCCGGGTCTGTTGGGAACAGACGAATGAAGCCCGGTCCATGTTCCACGGGTAAGTTCTCGCCGGAACCGTGCCAGAATCCCAGGTCGTTGCGGGTTGGGTTTTTGAAAGTGTCGATGACAAAAGGAGCGCTTGACTTCTTTATCTGCGAGGCATTGGACGAATCTCTGTGGGTGAGCCCTCGGAGTTCATTCCAGTGCCCATGGTCAACATTTCCGTGAAATACAGCTGAGGTTGGGAGGGATAGCGAAAGAGCGGCACAACCTATAAATAACCAATTCATGATGAAAAGCTGCCTTGAAAAAAGATTGAATGTGCTTTGAAGAGGTCAAGGTGGAAGTTGTAAAAGGCATCGTTTATGTACTCGGCGCAGTCTACTTGGGCAAAGAGTCAAGAACGATTGACTACAAAGCTAAACAGGCAGGAGCTATATGTCCCAAGTATGTACATCTCTACATCTCTACTCTCTACAATTTACTAGGGAATTGAAAAATGAAACTAGATAGTTGCATAAAACCCATGAAATCCGTAATGCGGCACATATGTCTGACCTTGCCATCCATATCACTGCATTGGCACTCACGCTAAGACCGATCCTGATCCAAGATCAAGGAGGAAAGGTCTTATGTTCCACAGATCCAGGTTGCATATGGTCAAGAGATCAAGCCCTCAAAACTTCTTCGGGGTGTGAGATCTGATCCTGGTCATCCAGGGTAAAATTTCGAACTTGGTAAAAATCATCCTCTCCACCGTGGACTTCTTTCGTTTCCATTTTTTTGTTAAATTTTCTGTTTTTTCCTTGCCATTGTCGTTCGTGTTTGTTGAGAAAGGTCCTCTAGGCCCAGAATTCGTCATCTTCCTTGGGGGCAGGGGCCTTGGGGGCCCAGTGAGAACCGGCCAGACCAGCCTTGTCCTTGCGCTTGGCTTTCTCATCCTGCTGCTTCTTGTGTTCGCGAACGGGAAAGTTCAAGGCAGAAGTCTCCTCTTCCTCGGATTTGAC